>NC_064435.1:36108602-40908602 GCF_023343835.1 Lagopus muta | reverse complement strand
ATCTCATTCTACCCGGAGATGCTGTATGGTGCTGCTGTTAAAGTGCAAATAAAAGCAGCCTAAATTTAACTATGACTCAATTACACTAAATCTGACCCATTTTTGTTCTGTGTTTCAATTTAACACTTATTTACATTCTTAGACTTGGCAGTGTTAGAAGAGTAGGGAGGGAGAGAAGGCATTTGGGTCCTCAGAGTTGCTATAAAAATTGATGATTAGGAAAACACAGCTATAGTCAGCTCAAAACTGGGTAGCTCATTTGAACCTACTATAAAAGAAAAGATCATTTTCTCATTCTATTAAAACTCAGTTAGCAGTGCTGTGTAGGCGGCAGGAGATCAGAAGCAAACGTCCAACTTGGAGTTTGTACAACTGGGGTCAGGTCCAAAGCAAACTGCCTGATTAGCGAAACAATTTGTATTTTACAATGACAGCAAATAGGTAAATCTTGTGAGAGTCAGGAAATCCTAGAGGGCTGCAGATCGGAGCGCTGCAGGTTGCGTGTTGATTAGGAGGCGTCACTGCCTCTGCTGTTTTGTGCTCCTCTTCCAGGGACATAAACAAGAGGGACTCAATTCACTAAGGGTACTTTCTGTCTCCTTCTCCCTCTTGTTTTTACAATCTACATATAATGACTAATTGGCTCTGTTTTTCCCAGCTATTTTATGTTTCTCTTGCTCTGGTTACAAGTCGTACTAAGCCAGTATATCCGTGGGGACCTATAGACAGCCATCGTTTCCAAATGACATGCAGCATTCCCCTTTCTTTTTAAGTGTAAAACATTTACAAGTAAATTTACAAATGCATTAAGAACATTTCCCTGTCCGCCTGTTAGTGTTTATTTCTTCCCCTTCTCCTCCTGGGAGCCAACACCTCCCAGCCCTCACCTTTCACACGCTGCTCTCCCTTCCTCGCCTCCATCCCTCCCGTTGCCCCTCTCCCTCCTCCTCCTCCTTTCCCAGCTCAGCTGCGGAGATTTCTGTTTGTGCCAGTGGGGCGGCCTGGCGAGACCGCAATTGCTCTACCCCACAGATTGACGAGCCCTCAGATGCCGATTTACTGTACATGGCAGCCACGCTGGAGCCGAGGCACATCTGGAGTGGAGTAAGCTTACTCAGAAACAGGGGCCAGCTCCAGCCGGAGCCAGCGGAGCCGAGCGCGGCACTTGAAGGCAGCCCTCCTGCCTCCCTTCCCTCTCCCCGGGTACATTTCCTAATGTAAACAGAGGCCAGGGGGGAAGGACACAGTAACTCTTTGCTGCGTGTTTGTCATGTCGCGTTCTTTATCTGCTTGAGGTCAAGCTGGAGCTCTGGAAAAACAGAAGCTTTGCTTTTATTCTAAATAGCTGAAAGCCAGCGCTGCTGAAGGGGGAAAAAAAAAGAAAGAGTTTGCTTTTGTGTTTATTTGTTCCACTTTATGGTAATTTGGGGGATAATTTCATTATCTGCAGCCAAATTGAAAACAAGCTGTTGTCTATGCTAATGATACCAGCGTATTATTTTATGTACAGTAGGCGTGGAGCTCTTTAAACCACAAATGGACTGGATTTTTGCTTACAGCTGTACTTCTTTAACTTTTTTTTTTTTTTTTTTTTATAGTTGCAAAATGAGACTTTCCTTTTATTATCTGGAAACGAAGAAGATTATAGCTGGCTGCTTTGTTTTACAAAACGACGAATACCTTTCCGGCCCAGTGCCAGCCTGCTGCCCAGCGCATGCATTATAGCCCCAGTACCATAAAGAAAAGGCATGCTCCTTTCGGGGCAGATATGCTGATTTTATAAAACTGATTTGCTGGACTGCTAAAGTCCAGTCTCTGTAAGTGGAAGAGATTTCTGAGGCATTTACTGACTGTCAGCAATCTGGATGAGTACTCTGTGACTGAGGCTTAATAGAATTTTTATTTATTTCTTTTTTTTTTTAATAAAAGCAAAATGATGAAGTATGTAGTTTAGTTGTTCAGGATGATGCTCAAGTGACAAGCATGCAATTTAAAAGGGGTTTTCCCATACACTGTTCCTCACAATCCAAAAGACGTTGCAGTGCATAAAGGGGAGAAAATAAACCTTAGAAGACATTGCCATGGATCATACATTGATGCACGCAGTGTTGATTTATCTGTCATTGAATAGTTTTTCTAAGGATGTTACTTCTTCGTCTCCCCTCAGTTCACAGGCCATGCTCTTTGATTTAAATCTTCATTTTGGTGGATCAAATGGTGACCTCCCAGACAAGTAGGTGGCTCCCACGGCTCCCAATGGAGCCTGGCCTGGCTGGCGTGTAGAACTTGGCCTGGGCCATGAGTGAGGGAATGCAGCATGGCTGGGCAGCAACTCTTGTAACAGAGCAGGGCAGAGCTTCAGGGGTAGCCCCAAGGGGTTCCTACAATTGCTGTTTTAGGACCTGTCTTGATAGGCCATAATACATGCATAGGAGATAGCAACAGAGGTTGCATACTTCTGCAGTGTCATTTTTAATGAATACTGTTTTAGTTGATTTTAATAATTTCTTCACAATTACATCTTTTCTTACTTTCTTGATGATCCAGATCCTAGTAGGAGAGGGCCAACATTTATCTTGAACCACCTTATCTGAAGTCTTGACCTTCCCAGTCAGGGTACTACGGGGCATTAATTCCCTATGGCTTCTTGAAACCCAAATTCTGTAGTAAACCTTATACGCCCGAATCCTGGACCAAAGACAAATTCAGGGAGGGTACACCTCTTTTTATAAGACTTTTGTGATCCATGTGATTACTGAGGTAGATCAAAGGATTTATTTGGGGTGAAATGATTTATTTGAAACAAACAAACAAACAAACATTTCTGCAGAGAAAATCTGATGGAACCAGTCTGCTTGGCAGACTTCAGAGAGATCTTGGCAATTGACTGAAATCTAAACTTTTTTTCACAACGGCAGTTGGATTTTGGCTGAGATCTTCTAGATGCCTGCAGGGCTCCAGAGGTCTGGCTGGCAGACCATTGCTCAACTACCCTACTGCGAGGACAGTGGATTGATGGCCTGTCATTGCAGGATGGCCCACCAAGTTGTCTACCTTTGAACTAGAGACCTCAAGGCTTCCAGGTTTCGAAACTGGGACATCATTTGTTTTGAAACTTTGTTGATATGTTTTGATATGCATTAGAAATACTTTGATTTCAATGAATTACTGAATCCTGACCCCTGAAAATGTTCTGTAGGAGTTTTTTGAACAGCTCTGCTCCAGCCTAAGTTTAATGACCCTGAGGGAAAAATGGTTTATCCATAAATAAAGCAGAAATAAAACGAAATCCAGTGAATGACTCTGAAGCGGGGTTTCTCTGACTGCACTTACAGGCCTGCCCTGCTTATAATCCCACCAGTGTTCTTGGAGATCCAGTAGAATAGTCTGGGCAGTTTTACAGTTCTTATCTTAATTTCAAATGCGATATCCTAATAGTGATTGTTAGAGTTTTTGTTTGTTTGTTTTTCTCAATAAGTGCAAGTATGAAATTGATTCAAGTCCTTGTTTTGTGCTAATGCCAGAAGTGTCCATGAAGTCTCAAAATGAAATCTTCTTGGTAGATAACTATGTATCCTCCTGGTTATGCTATTGTGATTGTATTCATAGTGTGTTCTCCAACTTAAGCAATGTGCAGGTGCAAAAGTCTCATTCTGCAGTACATAATTCTTTCATCTGCCATTTCTTGCCAGTAGATTTCCTGCCCATATGAATGTTTCTTGTGAAATTTCTGGAGAATAGATGCTGGGTTTTAGCCAGTCATAAGAAAACAAATACACAAACAACCCTCTTCCAAAACTCTACAACTTCCCCTCTCCCTAATCCTCTCTTTTGGAAACCTTTGCTATTCATAGTAGATGCTCTGTATCCAGCAAAAAAGACCAGTCGTAAAAAATAAACATTGTGGATTAAGGTAAAAGTAAAAATACTGTTAGACTTCAGTGATGTCGACAAGGTCCCCAGAACCTTCTTGTATACTGGCACGTCTCTGGCTCAAGTGGGTGCCTCCCTTTAAATGTGTGCCCATGCCTTTCCTAACTGTGCATCAGTTCTTTTGACTCCTATCCAGTTATTCTAGATTTAAAAGAAAACTGGCTGTGATAAATAATAATGATTTTTTTTCTAAAAAGGTCTCAACACAGTATTTTCTTTAACCCTACGTGACTTTAGGACCTACACATGTGCTCAGGTAACAGAAAAATCCATGGAGCTTGCATTTACAAACTGTATTTGGACTTCATGCTCTATGACTGTTATCCAGAAATGAAGACAGAAGAGCACTTCGAAAATTGGAATTTATGGGGTTGAAAAGTGTACCTGCATGCATTAGTCCGCAAAAACATGTATGTGAGAAAAGAGCAGTGACACAAAGCCAGCTATTAATACTTTACTTTGAAGGGCAGTAGATACCTCTAATATCTAAGTAAATGGAGAAATCTACCTAACGGTTTCGAGTGTTTTATTTTCTTTCAATATGATTACTTACATTATATATGTTCTATGCCTTTTTCAAAGTATGTTACTGACATCTGAGCGTCAATAACATACGCAACACAGTCAAGACCAACATTTGCAATATTTTTGACCCCAGGATAAACTGTCGCACTTTAAAAAATTACCCATTGTACTTCTTTTGCCTGCTCTCAGTGTTTTGTTTTGTTAAAACAGTGGAGGATGCATTGATCTGTAGCCTGTCATTTATTATGTGTATTTCTCAGAAGAACAAGAACAGTTGTCTGTTATATATTTCTCCAACAAAAACATATACTCGGTATATAAATGTTCAGATGATTATAATTTCATCCCAAATATACATGTATCCTAAAAATAAGCCACAATAAATGTTAGGCTAAGCAAAAATGAAGTACAGCAAAAGAATGAACAGAGGAAAAAGGGGGAGAACAGAAGAAAAAAAAGTGGAAAGAAAACCACAAGAATAAAAATGCAAGCATTAAGTAAAATAATAGATGTGAAGAAAGAGTTTAAATATGAATTTAAGGGAGAGAAAGGAAACTACCCACAAAATTGTTGCAAAACCAGGAGTTACTGTTACTGGGCAGGTGAAATTCTGATCACAGTCAAGTCAGGCATCCTGAAACACAACAAATACAAACCAAACACTTCTAAATGCCCAAGATTGAAGAAAGATTCAAACAAATCATCAAATCATTATTTCTTAATTATATCATGCTGGTCTTTCACAGAATCACAGAATTGCAGGAGTTGGAATCGACCTCTAGAGATCAAGTCCAACCCTCCTGCTAAAGCAGGTTCCTTACGATAGACCACTCAGGTAAGTATCCAGTTAGGTCTTGAATATCTCCATAGAAGGAGAGTCCACAACCTCTCTCGACAAGCTGTTCCAGTACTCTATGAAGTTTAAATGAAGTTATATGAATAAGATTTTTAATTTTCTAAATAATTTAATGTCTTCTCTTAGATTTTTCTAATGGAATAAATGAGGCTTGGATGCTCAGTTTGGTGAGGCAGAATCTAAGTAGTTCAGGGTCAGGTTTGTGTTTTGAATTCTTACAAAATGAAGATGCATTTTGGTTTGGGCTCCAAGCCCTAAATTGTCCACCAACGGAAATACAGTGGACTTCTTATGCAGAGCATGACTGACATCCTTAAGTGAGATGAACAACTTAAAGATCTTCAGTAGAATCAGTGCAGCCAGAGGACTCAGTTGTATCTTCCGGTCTTCTTAATTGCAACAGATTGTGCACATCCAACAGAGGACAGAGCTGTACATGCTATTTTTCATTAATCTTTTAAAGCAAAGTCCAGGCATGGAATGAATATGTTCCTCATTAGTAATAGCACATTAGTAATAGCAATACTATATTACTTTTCCAACAAAACTTGCAAAATATTACATTACTTCTTGGTCCGCTGAACTACTGAACTGCCACTTTCTAACAGAAAAAAGCTGTAACTGAGTCACTAGTAAAAGGGGCAGGAAATTAGATAAAAGGGGAACACTGGTTTTACATGCCTAAATGAAAAGGTGTTAGTTTTAAATATATAGCCTTGCAATATATATTCCAAACCTTCAAAAGTCTCTGACTTTCATTACTGAAATGCTGCACTGAACTGACAGCTGCCCCACTCATGTGTGTTGCAAGTCATGCTATGAAAAAAACAAAACAAAACAAAACAAGACAAGATGAAAACTCCTTATGTCCTGATAGGCACCATGGTATTAAAAAATAAAAATATTATGACTTGCATGATTGCAACATGCTTATTGGATAGACAAAGATACATTGTTTGATAATCATTTAATAAGAAATTGTTTGGAGGAAGACAACACTGTAACCAAATGAATCTCCTTGCTCATGCTGCCTGGAACACTGTGGTAGGATGAGTTTTTATGAACAGCGCAACAAACAGCGTGAGAAGAACTTTTTGATCCTTTACTTCTAATAGGGAGGAGGAGCTGTAAAAGCACAGGAAGGTATACATCATTTTGGTGGCAAATGCCCTACCTACATTTAGCCACCTGTCTTCAGAGTGTACTTATTTTCCATTTCCTTTACAATCAGCGGAGAGGATGAGACATCTCCCGAAGGTGAGTCATACTTGGAAATCTCAGTCGCTCAGGTGTCCCACACTTGAGGCACATAGGGCATTTATGGATCCTAAAGCCCATGGGTAGCTGCCTCTGTTCGATCTTGAGATTTGAGCGGGACTGTGGTATGACTTCCAGTATGTGTTTTAAATGAAGGATGTGCAATACAAACCTATGTAGCAAGTGGAGTTCTTAGTTCAGTCTAGGAAACCCTAAGTTAAACTTCTCTCATTTAACACTAATTAAAACTCCACTGCTAGGAGGGGAAGAGAAGAGGAAAGAGAATGTACACTGTGTGAAGAAATAAGACATTTTCTCAGATGCTTACTCAATAATATTGTGCTTCAGGCTCAGGATGTTGCTTCATTGTCAAATGGCTGATCTTTCCTTGCCATGCTTTCCTATTGTTCTCCATTCCTTAAATAATCCTGGCTTTCAATTGCATTTTTTATCCATTTCATTCATTTTCAAACCCCTTAAAAACAGAGATTAGTTTAGCAGATCAGGAATGAACTACAAAAAAAGTTACATAATGGACCTATTTAAATTACACAGTTGCTACTTGCCTTTAGAGTAATAAAGATGCAGTTAATAGCTTCCACTTTATTTAGCTGCTAAATTCTGATTATGTTTCTGCTGCTTTGTTTTGGAGATGAACTCCACTGCAATAACTTCATTGTTCTTTGCTCATTAATCACTTTTATTTGGTCTCCTTTGAATTGCTGTGAAGTTTCAGAACATGGGCAGTCCTCTGGCAGACAGATGAATGTTTTGATCTATTAGACCTTTTAGGCTCGAGGATTTAGACAAAGTATTGCCATTATAATGGTTTACAGACATTAGTCCTCATCTTGGGGTTTCACTGCCCCTTGATACCACAGCAGCTCTTAGGTAGAACTCCATTGATGGTAGTTTGCTCTACACAAAAAGATAAAACAGTAACCTACTGCTAGTTATTATACAGTCAGTATTTGTCAACAGTTTCAAGACCAGTACACTTGCAGAAAAATCAGAACAGCAGCACCGTTTAAGATGCTCTCCCTTTTGGTCAAGTGTATTTGCTGTGCTCACTGTATTTTCCTTAGGGTGGTTAAGAAACAGAAAAAAACAGCCTGAGGTGACTCAAGTGAGATCCTACATAGAAAACATATGAGAGAAACATATTAATTAATCTTGTATACATTAGCAGCACTCCTCACAATGAAATTACTTAGAACATTTATTCAAAACATAAAATTGGGGCTGGTGCTAGACCTGCTGCACCTAAAGAGTAGATCTCAGTCCACGTGGTACAGACTGTGGTGTCCCACTGAACCTGCACTGTGCTTCTTTGAAGAGAGAATTCAGACTCCGGATAGCAGAAGTCCAGAAATCCAGTAGTTGTAGCCCCAAGTTGTAATTTGCTCTTCAGAGTAATTGCCATCAGACACCATGAAATGAAACTATCTTACTCACCAGTCTGGTTATCTCATCTTCTGTGTGTTTATTTGAATTTCTAAGGAGCTTCCTGAAAAAAAAACCCCAAAATACTTTTAGAAGGAGTCTGCATATGTTGAGCTATTTGGAGGCCTTGCAACAGTTCCCTTACAGAGCCATGCTCTCTTTCTGTGAACACTCATGACAGTACATCCAAATCCATTAATATATGTAAGTGAACTTTTAAACAAACATGAGTTCCAATTTAATTTGAAAATTTACAGGAGTATTTATGAACAGTATTTGCATGCTCTCCCATCTTCAGTTGCAGTCTGCCTATACCACTGGTTTTGAGTAGCAGTTCAAACTAGGGTAATAAATAATCCACAGTCACTGAGTTTGAGTTGCCACTGTGGACAGTTTACTTGGGTTTGCTCAGCATTTAGAAATAGTATTTCTCACCTCCTCTATACAAGTCCTTTCACTATTCTGTCCCCTTCTTGATGGGAAAAATAACTTCGTTCTTGTTTGAGGTGCTTCAAAAGTTATGTGAGGAGAAGCTGAGGGTGGTAGTGTTGTTTTCTTTTTTTCCTCAGGTATGCGTCTCACTTCTAAATAGACTACATTTCAGGAAGCATTTATTTAATCTCTCTACAGCAGGAATGTTCAGAAACATTCACAGTTGAAAATGTCACTGCACCAGAAGGTCTCAATGTCTAAGTAGGTCTGTGTGAAGAGTGTAATCATTCACCATGTCCAAAAAGTTATTGCCATGCTTAGAGTAGAATTTATTTTAGCATGTAGAAGTTATTTGCTTAGCTATTTTAGTTTTCTGGAGTTCTTCTATGGTCAACAATGTGCAAGTGAGATATTCTTTTCACTGAGGTGCCTGTGAAGATGTCTGTCTTTGCTGATTACAGCAGGCGCACCTCCAATCTAAGCATCTTCCATTAGATGCTTAACTTAAAGACCTACCAAGTTGGGTATCCTTCTGCTTACATTTACATAGAAATCATAGCTGAAATGTGGGTTTGAGGACTCGACCTTTCAAGCTTGACTTGATATCCAAGCTGGTGACTGAAGCCACACTCACTGGCATTTCCCACTGCGCTTCTTAGGTGTGTAAAGGTACAAGGACTCACATCCAGGACAAGAACACCTACATCATGTTGTGTTTGCGTGGAAATCAACACTTCAAATCAGCATTATGCAAACAAGCTCTTTTCCTAGAAAAAAAAATCACTTGTGCTACTTATTGGATATAGGTCTGCCTTTCTTCAGCTTTCCACCTATTGAAAACCTTTATTTTTTTGGCAAATATTTTTTGCCTTATTTCCATGGACAGGACCTCAAGTGGCAGCCTTTGTCACAGTCAGTGAGCTGCTTAAAGAGAAACCATGACAGAAGATAAGCATCTCTAAATCAGCATCAGATGAATACTTTCACTACAGAAACTTAAGAGTTCTGTGCATAGCGAAGTCTAGAGCTGACTTAGCATTGATTTGATATGTCAGTGGTGAGTAATTCAGTTCAGGAGAAACGAAGATATTGTAAACCATGAATGAATCAAACAATGAGCAAAACTGCTTTTGAAAAAACTGGTATTCCACAATTAACAAAAAAAAAAAAAAAAAGAGCAACGGTAAAGGGCCAAGTGTTTTGAGTTATACAGACAATAGCATTGTGTCAAAAGCAGTAATGCAGTGGCACATGAAGAATGATCAATCTTCAATCCCAGTAACATTCCACAGAAAAATGGGAAACTTTATGCATGTGCAAAATTTTGGAAGTCATTTGAGTATAAAATTAAACGTATTTGATCAGATCCTTGAGCCACCATCCCTGGACGTGTTCAAGAAACATTCAGATGTACTAAGGGACATGGTTTAGTGGAGAAATATTGGTGGTAGGTGGATGTTTGGACTAGACAATCTTGGAGGTCTTTCCCAACCTTGGTGATTCTATGATTCTAACATTCTACTCTTTGTCCTTGTTATTCTACTTGCCTTTCAATTACAACAAGAATTTGCTGTCAAATCAAAACCCTCTAGACTAAAAGACATTCTCTGCCCCAAAGAATTTACAGTCTAACACGGTGAGAATCTCCAAACTGTCAGAGTTTACACTACTGCCATAAAATGAACTATCTTAAAAGTTCAGTCTGGCAAAATATCCTAAGCATCTACTTAAGAGGTGCTGAGTGACCTCATTTAAACCAATCCCTGGGATTAGGCGCAATGTTTGTTTAAAGTATTTTGAGATCCTGAGATATAAGATGCTTTAGAAGTGTAAAGATTTTTTTTTTAACTGGCTTAATGTGTTTTTGTGTTTATTTGTAGATGTAGAACTTACACAGCG
The DNA here is from genome assembly GCF_023343835.1 of Lagopus muta. Lineage (NCBI taxonomy): Eukaryota > Metazoa > Chordata > Aves > Galliformes > Phasianidae > Lagopus > Lagopus muta. Next base: position 40,898,257 of record NC_064435.1, on the reverse strand, counting down.
TAAAATTTGACAGCTGAGACTAGTCGTGAAATTTCTCTAGGAAAATTAAAACCTGTTAACAATTTGCTGACATTTGTGAAAACCCCTAAATACTTCCAAATCTGCTTCCAGGTATTCATATGCGAGAATGTGAAATCTTTTGCAATGCAAATATTAGCAAATACATTTTAAATGTTCACTTTTCACACACCATTCATATAAGAGCTTTCTGAGTAGCAGCAAATTGTATTCCTATTAAATTTCATCTCACATTCATGCTGTCACTTATGCCAAAAAATATGTTTTTCTGAGGAGGGTGTGAGTGGGTGGGTTGCTGTGTGTTTTATAGACAACTCATGAGTACATGTCAACCATTAATGACCTGAATATAGAGTTACAAATAGGAAAATATGCTACTAATAATGCATGGAGCAAGTCCTGTGCTTTGCTCATGTGAGCAATTCACTTTTCCAATCACTTTATTTGAACAGAAAAAACCGGGCATGCCATTTCACTGCCTTTTCAATTTCTCTGTTTACATGTGAGGAGTGCAGCAAATAGAAAGAAAATAAACAATTCATTTTGGAGTCTTGGGTTAATTACCAATGGTCGCTTTGGATAATGTTCTGTTTAAGTCAGCCATTGAATTTTTAAGGAATATATTTTTTAGGACAGCAGCTTTTAATTTTTCAATCCTAATTCTTCTCTATGGGTTTATTTCTAGGGTATTCATCCTAGTTTAAATTTAGCCATCTGGAGAGTGTAAGCACAAATAGGAAATGGGGAGAAAATGTTACCCTTCTTTCTTTCTCTGGTGGATAACAAGTTTGTCAAGCCTATCCTGGTGAGTCATATCCAGCAGTTTTAATAATTTAGTCTCATTACTCATTAATTCACTTGAGATTATAATGTTTTTTGATAATTTACAGTTTTGCTTCTTAAGAGTTCTGGGCCAGGGAAATAGGAACATTTGCAGTTAGGTAATACAAAATGAATTCAACTGGAAGAATGACTGTTTCTCTTTATTCCTACTCATTAGTACCCCAGTGCTCCCTTTTCCCTATCCTCTCCCACTGGTCTAAAGCTGGGCTTCCAGTAGTATGGATTTCTGAAATGTTTGCATCCCTGGGAGGTTCACTGAAGAAGTGAAGCAGCACTGGCACCCCAACATACTGCTGGGACTGGATACAGCTCATACATCCCATTGGTCCCCTGGGACAGAGGAGATGGCATCATAGACACCAGAACCAAAATGTACCATTGGATATTCCTTCTGATGGCCTGTCCTTCACTCCTGCCTTTCTCTTTCATCCACTCTCAGGATCCGCCTTCACTAGGGATTTTCAGGAAGAATTTGGTAGTAGGGTTTGCCTGTACCTCATGAAAACACTTAAAATGTCCCTTCATGTTACCTCAGGTGCAAAATCAAGGGTGCTGCCTGCTTTTTCCTTCAGCTGGGCTGAGGTTTGTCCTGGATCTGAACCTACTCTATGGTCACTTTTCATCCTCCTCTAAAACCCAACAAATAGAAGCAATATAGTTCAGTCAAACAACTCCCCCAAATGCACAGGGAAGACCAAGAAAATAAAAAGAAAAGCACCTCTGCTACTGCCTCGCAGAGCCTCTTTTCCCTGCCCTTGTCATTCCTATAAACAACTTTTGATGAGGAAAGTGGGAATTTGCTGGGGTGAGTGGGAAAAACACATCAGCTTGGAGGAGGTAAAGGAGACAGGCAAGCAGGAGCCTGGGAGGGGGGTAGCAAACTGGAGCCTGGGGAAGAACAGCTCTGTCTGGAAAAATAGAGAGTACAGAACTCCCTGGGATGAGGATGTGTGGTTGCTGCCAGTGGGTCTGGTGGCCCAGGCTGCTGTGCCAGAAACTGAGAGCATGCTGTTTCCTACTGAGCATTGTTAAATCAATCTTATCATTTTCTCTGTTTGTCCAACGTATCTTTCTTATTCTCTATATTTCGTCTCTGAAGGTCTCCTCCATGAGCGGCAGGGGGTTGAAGGACACCTTAATTAACAGCAGCAGTAACGGATGGCAGCGAGGTAGCCGCACGCATCGCCTTTCCTGCCCTGCCATTTCTCCGGTCAAGGAAATCACTTGCTCTTTCTTTCATCATTTCCTCCCTCCCTCTCTCCCCCGTGTCCTGACTCCCTGCCCTGATTCAGAGCTGGAAGGTCTGCTGGTGGTAGCTGTGGTGGCTGCAGGGAGGAGGGAATGGGGGAAAAAGCAGAGGGAGTAAAATAAGTGTCAAGGAATTCATTGTCTGTTCTCCACCTGTTGTTATTCTGGTCCCAATCAACCTGCTAGCCAGGCTGGAGCCAGTGGCCATCTGGAAACACTGCTCTGTTTATAAACTTGGCATGAAGCAGCACTCCCGGGCCCTGACCTCCCACACAAATCTGGAAACAATTAGAGCGAGATGATAGGCAGGCAGGCAGGCAGGGAGAGGAGGGGAGAGAAAAGGAGCGTGTGAGAGAGAAGGCTGCAGAGAAGGGGAAAAACAGACAGGGAGAAGGTGGCAAATGTTTCTGAGATGCAAATATTTATGCCCACCATCAGTGACGACTGGCTCGTTAATTGTTGCCATTGCCAAAACAGCTTTTCCACGAAGGCTGTGGCATGCTTCTTCGCCTTCCCCAGCAACACAGCTTTTCCAAATTATATTTTATGTTTCAGGCTACTAAAAGTTTGCCTTTTCTGCTCCTAGGAAATTAAGATGGGTCTGTTAGATCTGCATACTCAGGCCCATATGCATTCTATACACCATGTCCAAGCACTGCAGCTCCCACCCATCTTTATTAGGAGTAATGCCTTGTTCTGCTCCTCACATAGGCTAGCACACTGCTTTCCAGAAAGGACGGCTCCCAGTCTCTAGCTCTTCGGAGTGTGGGAGTCATTTGGGTTCAATTCTCTCAAGCCTTCTCTTGCTCCACCCTACCCACCCACTCGTATTGCAACTCATCATCATCTTGACTGTGAAGCCTGAACTTCTCCTAGTCAAACCAGACCTCCAGTCGCTGGGTAACTCCCTAGCTCAGCTCCTCTTTGGATTTTAGAGCCTCTCCCAGCCCTGCTCTTTGCTGCACAGGTAGGCAGGCCTGCCCATTGTCAACCTGTTCCAGTGGAGCCTTAAGGAAAGCAGGGAAGAGCCACAGCTCATTGAGACACAAAACCATGCATTTCCCTTCCGGGATACATGGTATGGGCAATTCTGTCTGTGCTTCGGGTGATTTTAATGTAGTTCATACAGATGCCAGCATGTTACTTCATTTCTCACAATGTGCCCTTTCAGCATTAAAGCTGCCGGAGCAAGACTGACCTTCACTTCTGCTGCTAAGGGGAGGATCTCTTCTGGCTCGCCTGACAAATCTGTTGCTTGTACATCCTGAGAAGTCAGGCACTGTGTGTCAGGTGCAAACACAATTGTTCTTAGTGAAAGCAGCTGCTGATTGAGATGTATTTTCTCTCAGAATGCAAGCTAGCGTGGCCCTGGATGGTCACACTGAGTCTGCTGGGACAGCTGGGCTTGAGCTGGAGTAGCTGAGCATGTAGCATTGCCCGCACCATCTTGTTTCCACCATTTTCTTCATCCACCAGCCTTAGGCCAGGACTAGTGCACCTTGCTCCTGAGGTTCATTAAAACTTTATCTGCCCTGGGATTTTGCTGTAAAGCTGTAGCTCAAAACGGCCACAGTCAGTTCTGCTCCTGACACAGATGTCAGTGGACTTGCCCCTGGTGCATATGACAAGGCAGTGTCTGGCGCATCAGTTCTGAAGCTAGAGGATTGTCCCTGCTATCTTCTGCTAACCACAGTGTGGGCATGGCCCAAGTAAGACCAAGACAACAGGTGATGGTCATAGAGCCAACAGCTGTAAAGAGAAGGAACGTTCCATTAGGAACCAAGGGGCTGCTTGAGATTTACAACTTCTAAGGAGATATGTATTATGCAGCAGTAGCTGTGGTTGGTTGGGAGAAAGACTATGCCTGCAAAGAGGTGTGCGGCTCCAACCTGTGCCATGCTGTGTAACGAAGTCTTAGTTATCCAGAACTCATTCTCTCAAATGGGGAGAGCTATCACCGTAGGACACGTGCTTGTAACATCTATGGTTCAGTTCTTTGTGTGCTGAATTCTTCTGAAAAGTGCTTAGAAGGATTATTTCTCTCTGAGGGAGATCAGTGATTCAGACTTGTTTAACTGAATGAAATATTTCTATCATAATTAGTGCTAATTGGAGCTTTGTATGCAGCCTCAAGAGCCAGTGATTAGCTAAACAGAAAGGGGAGGCTGTAAATGTGTGTCTATTCCATAGATAAATAAAGGTCAATTACTGCTAAACCAGCACTTTTCAAAACACTGTGCTCATGTGCTGCCTCCTTCCCTTACCAGAAATTTGTGTTTCACAACAGCTGGTTACTTTTCTCAGATTTGCAGTAAGCATCAAGTTATTACGTTGATGTCTGGTGTGGCTATTCCTATGCTGACCCACTGAGGAATGCATTTTGTTTTGACACGACCTTAGAAACTTGAAGGAATACAAAACGCACAACATGTAGGCGTGTAAAAATAAATACAGGGAACCCACCAGACATGTGAATAGCAAGGAGACTAGGAGCAATTCAGCCATAGGGCTAAGAAACAAATGGTTTCTTTATGTGGCTCTGGCTGTTCAGTAGCTGTACTTCAGAGCAATGTAATGGGTTTTAATGTTCATAAAAATGTTCAATCTGGTAAACCAATTTTTAGACTCTTACTCAGTCTTGTTGAAATTGGATTCATTTGAACTGTAATATAAAATATTATGTTTACTTAACCCTTGTAAACTGATCTCCTTTGTCTTCACAAACTTGCTGGGCAATTAAGGACCTAACATTCCTTCCACAGTTAATAAAATTTTGCATTTTTCTCTCTATTCATAAATTTAATTACACTCAGGCCCGGTTAATCAACATCAAACTTTTTTAATGCTGATTTTTTTTTAAGATAGCTTTTGGTTGAAAATAAATATGAAGGTCATGCATTGAGGCTTTGTTAAGCTCCTAAAATCAGCTTGCATTTTTCCTGTGTGCAATCCTGCAGATAGTGCAGCATGAATTGACTGAGGCCTGATTGTACCTTTGATGCAGGCTTTAAATCATGTCAGAGACTTTGCTCTTTGTAAAAGGTGATAATCCATTTCTGTCCTCATTTTTGACTAAAAGTCCCACTGATGTGAATGGCAGTCCAACATTCAAAGCTGCTCCTCTGTTCCTCTCTCTACCTATTTCCTGAATTTTCATCTGTCTAGCACCAGGCCCCTGGAGATATTTCATACAGGCATTTCTATGTTACTTGCAAGTGGGCAAGAAAAAACGACATTCCATATGGCCATTAGGTAGTCTTTTCGCTACATGCACATTGCATTTCCCAAGGCTCTCAGGATTTACAGAAATCCTTGAATGGTACAGTTGATGTTGATCAAAGAGTCCCAGATTCAAGAATTTATGAAGAAGGATTTTGAGGTTTTCTGTCTGAAATTTTGTAGTGAATACAGTGGCTGGTATAGTGTTTAAAAATCCTAAAGCTTTTTCTGGAAGTAGCTGGTAGGTCTGAGTGTAATCTTTTTAGAGCCTTAAAATGTGATATAATTTTGTGTGCATTTTTATTAATTAAATTAATAACGAATGAATGACTCTTGATTTGCTATTCATAGGTTGTTGAACTCCTCAGGACCATTTCACCCCAGTCTCACTGTGGAATATTAAACAAAGTGTTGGGTGAGAATTTTAACTAGAACTGAACAGTGAAAGGACACACCATGTTGGAACTTCAGCTTTCACCTCAAAACTGATTAAGGACTACAGAAGATAAATGTAAAAGGTCAAACCTATCAATTTTAAAACAAGGAGCAATAACTGGGCTGCCATTCCTTAAGTTCAGGCTTCATGCTACTTGGGGTCCTGCTTCCCTGCCTTATGCTCAGCGCTCATAGGCTTATGATGGCACTTTGCTTAAAGCTGAGTTTTATCACATTGAGTTTTCAGCTGTGAATCAGATATGCCTTTGGGCAACTACAGATTTTAAGTGTATAAATTTAATATTCTGGTGCTACTGGAATAGACGTGAAGCCATGCAGAGTTTCGTCAAAGCAGCTACTGAAACGAGGTAAGGAGGTTTGAGACCCTTATGTGTGTGTGTGTGTGTGTGTGTGTGTGTGATTTAAGATAGTTTCACTCCTGATAAAGCATCTGTGTTTCGCTAGGGTGCTGCTTTTAACCCAATACATCTGACATGACTGATGGAAGCATCAGCAGCTCGAGTGCCTTCTTCAAGGTTGTGGGTTGATTCAGTGACTCCGTCTCAAACCTGGATTTCAGCACAACTCTGACATTTTGATAACAGTACCTCTGTGCTTCAGAACTAAAGGCAATACAAATGGCTGCATACAGTGTAACCAGTACAGTGTTGCTTGTTTTTTTTTTTTAATGTTCTTTTTTAAAGCAGCATGTAGAGAGAGAGGATGTGGTGAGAGGCTAGAAAGAGAGAAAGTAAAGTAAAGCACTGTTTTCTGTATTCAGAGAATGGTAACAGGGACGTGTACAGGCTGCATTCATACCCAGACTGTGAATACACAGCTTGCACATTTCAAAGTCTTTCCACAGAGTGCCTTGTAATCACTATCCTCAGCATCCTGTTTAAGAGGAGCTATTAACTACTTGCAGTACTTTCCTTCTATTTTTCGGTAAGATAATATGAGGCAAAGGCCAAGAGCTAACGTCAGGATCTGTCCAAAGCACTTTTTTTTGAAAGAGCTCTGTTAGTCGATATTTTTGAAGTGGCAGAAAGGAAGCACCGGGGCAGTGTCCTTCCTGGCTCTGCACAGCTTCCTGCACGCTCCCCTGCTGGAGCGTTAGTCAGAGCCCTGCAACAATTCGTGCTCAGCCTCCCACGCTATCGTCTGCCTGGCTTTGATTTTCTGAACTCGCGCTATCGGCCAGCCGGGCTGCTCTGAGCAAGCAGTGAGTGTGCAGGTGGCAGCGCAGAGAGCCAGCGGTGCGGCGGAGACGTCGCCGTGATTCAGAGATTGCAAAGGATCCACGTGTGCGTCTCTGAGTGCACCTGCCTTAGTGCTGCAGGAGACAGCATTGTGCAAGGACCCAGATTAAAGTCTGCAGGGCTCTTGGATAAACCTCTTGTGGTTTAAAAAAAAAAAAAAAAAGTTGGAGGTGACTGATTGCTGACTGAACTCTTTTCACGCGCTCATTTCTCACATCCTTGGTGATGAACTCTCTCCAAACTTCTTCCCACCTGTTTACGGCTTGGCTCTCCAGGCCAGGTACTGTTCCCATTGGCACAAATGCAATTCCAGTTACCTGATGTAAATTAAAACCAGTTGGGCTGCTCAGGCTTCCCATCATTGTAGTCACTGTGGAGCCACAATTTGTGAACAGAGTGATGTCTAGCACTGTAATTTCCTGCAAATGGTGACAGAGATGCTGGTTTTGCCTCTAGCAACAGCTGCTGAGAAGGGCAGAGAGAAACCATCCCAAGAGCAGGAGGAGATAACGAAAGCTGTGTACAAGGAAAAGTCAATCAAAGAACCTTGGTTATCTCTAGGTGTTTATTCACTTAGAGAAGCTGGGATTTGCAGGCTTTCTGGTTTTCAGCCCTTTGTCGATGTGCTTTTTATCACATTTCCTTTTTAAAATACATAATCAACTTTTTCTCTCTTTTACCTATTCTAATATCTTAATTGTTAGCAGCATCATCTTAAGAACCAGAGTAACACAAATCTTTGCCTGTTCCCTCTCTTAAAAAAAAAAAAAAAAATTGAGATACTCCTTTGTCAAAAAACAAGCTATCTCCTCAACAAGAGCAATGCTGCTTTGCTTCCTATTGCCACTGCAGCAAGAAACTTGCTTTTTCCTCCCTTTGGTAGCTAGGAAAGTCAAATAGGTTCACAAGAACTTATTTCAGGGGAAACGATTGGTGAGAAACAAGATATGGAAGCGGGAGGGATGAAGAAAAAATGTTACCAGAAACACTTGGCTTCTCAGATCAGCCAGGGTCAAAGAAACATCTGTGTTCTTCTTTCCACTTACATATAGATGTATGGAGTATAATTTGAATAAAAAGACTCAACAGCTCGTAAGAGATCAGAGCTTTTGGCACCTTCTCCCTTATCCTTTTATGATCTCCCCTTGTTGTTTGCAAGTCAGCCTTTATGTGTGTCACTGTAAAGGGTTTTGCAACAGTTTGTATTTGATTCTTGTAGTTTTGTGAGAATTAGCCATTATATGCCAAAAAAACAAAACAAAACAAAACAAAACCCCAAACAAAAAAAAACACCAAAAAAAAAAATATCTCAAAAACATTCAGGGAACAGTGGATGAATGGATGCATTCTGTTTTTATGTTATCGATATATTTGCTGAGCAGCTGTCTAACCAAATTCATTGCTGCTTGTTTGGTCAATACCTTATTTTCTTGTTAGTTTTGATACAGCCAGAAAACTGCCCACATTGCTTTTGCACTGGGATTAGTTTGCCATACATTTAGTGTATTCCCAACACAGCCTAAATGTTGGTATTATTATGGTAGCTTGGACATGTTCGGAAATAAGATTAGCTGGATTTTGATGAGCGACTGCTGTTGAAGTAATGCAAACAGCCCATATTAAAAAAAAGTTTTTTCCAGAAGTAAGACTTCTTTGGTTCATCAGCTTACTTATCAGCTTACTTTTGTGCTCATCATCTGCTTCAACAGCATTAACATTAAGCCATGTAAACTGCAGTGATGGTACTTTTTTTGCTTCTCAGGCTGGACCTGAAGGTTCACATGATGTCCCCCAGATTCCTTCCAGGTGACCTCAGCCACTCTCGTTCTGCTTCTTCCTTGAAAATGCTTGGCATTTTGCGGAATGTTTGAGGTGTGTGACTGCTGAGTTACATTTGCTGTTAATTCAGAAGAAATCCAGGAGCTTTGTGAAAAAAATGTTGCAGAGAGAACTTGTGGCATATGGTATCTCTTCTGCTGCCGTGCTCACAACTGTGCCACGTTCCTTCAGACAGTCGATGGTAACTGTCAAGAAATCAAAGCTGTGATTTTGTCATTGTGTATGTTCATTTTTCACCATTTAATGATCAAATTCTTCATTCCCCCAAGCTACTGACAACATATACCACTTTTGATGAGTGCGTTTGTCTTTTATATTGCCATTTCATAACACTAAAAATGTTAACATGAGGCTTCTTTGCTTATTTATATATAAAAATAGCCACTCCAGACTGTGTATGTGACTGCGTTTAGTGGTGGGGCAGAATTTCCCTGTATCCTAATGAAAAAGAATGGCAGAAAAACAGAACTAGGAAGGAATTTACTAGCTTTAGCTCCCTGGCCCAAAGCTTTTATGTTGAACAATTCATAGAATCACAGAATCATAGAATGGCCTGGGTTGAAAAGGACCACAGTGATCATCTGTTTTCAACCCCCCTGCTATGTACAGGGACACCAACCACCAGACCAGGGTGTCCAGAGCCACATACAGGGATGGGGCATCTACAATCTCCTTGGGCAACCTGTTCCAGTGTGTCACCACCCTCTGTGTGAAAAGTTTCCTCCTAATATCTAACCTAAACCTCCCCTGTCTTAGTTTAAAACCAGTCCCCCTTGTCCTATCACTAACCACCCTCCTAAACAGCCATTCTCCCTCCTGTTTATAAGATTCTTTCAAATATTGGAAGGCCACAATGAGGTCTCCCCAGAGCCTTCTTTCTCCAAACTAAACAAGCCTAATTCCCTCAACCTTTCCTCATAGGAGAGGTGCTCCAGGCCTGATTAAGCTGCATTTTGCTTGTCAAGAGCCAGTCCAAAGGCTTAGTCTGGAGATTGCAAGCTGTGGCTCAGGTGTGTTGCACTACAGCAAGCTGCTGCCTGCCACGGCTGCTTTATTAACACTTATTAACACAAACTAACATTTCTCTGAGACTCTCCTTACTTTAGCAGCAGGACCTGCCTGCCTGTGTCATGGCACACAGTGGTGTGTGTCAGTTCTAGAGGAACTGCTCTGAGGTTGGCCATGGCAAGAAGTTCACTGCTTGGCCATAGTGTACCCTCCAGCAGCTTTGGTTTTTCAGAAACAGGTATAAAGGGTTTCTTTTTGTTTTTTTCCCCTAAACAACTCTAATTTTCTTTGTTGCAGAATGGCAAAACTTTGTTTTATGTTTCCTTGGCATTTGCCAGTTTTTGCAGTGATGTAAATGTGATGTTTTTACAAAGAGTAATACCTGTCATGCTTGAAAATCCAAATAATAAATCATGAAGCTTTTTTCCTTTTTTTTTTTCTTTTTTTTTTTTTCTGGTAGGCTATTTCTGCCTAAGTGTCGCATTCTCTGTGCACTTGAAAGAACATGTTTCCTGACCACTAAACACCTTTTCCGCTTCATGTAAGTTGACACTTGTATTTGCAGCACCAAAAAAAGTGAAATCAACCAAAAGAAGGCAGGTTTTGTTTTTTAAATGGTTGTAGGGCACAGACAATTTATGCATCATCGTCATTGGGTTACATAGGAGTTTTCTTTCTTTAAGTGCAAACTAATTTCTTGAATTCCAAAATAAAATCCATGTTTCCAGCAATAGCCAGATCTTTTCATTCTGAATGTACTGCCTCAGGAGATCCTCCTTTATGGAACTCTGATTGCAGGAAACACTCATTTTTCCATGGATTTTCTGCTGCCTTTTAGTGCTTTCACCTACTCTCCTTAAACACACATTAATAGATATTTGAATCATACAATCATAGAATGGTCTGGGTTGAAAAGGACCACAATGATAGCTAGTTTCAACTTCCCTGCTATGTGAAGAGTCACCAACCACCAGACCAGGCTGCCCAGAGCCAGATAAAGCCTGGCCTTGAATGCCTTTAGGGATGGGGCATCCACAATCTCCTTGGGCAATCTGTTCCAGTGCATCAACACCCTCTGTGTGAAAAATATTTGGTTTGATTATTTAGTTCCCAAGCCATTAAAGATCTTCCTATAGGTCAGTTTCTGCAGCAGGAATCTCAGATATAGAAAGGGATGTGTTTTCACAGAATCACAGAATCACAGAATTGTAGGGGTTGGAAGGGACCTCCAGAGATCATCGAGTCCAACCCCCCTGCCAAAGCAGTAGATCGCACAGGTAGGCATCCAGGCAGGTCTTGAACATCTCCAGAGAAGGAGACTCCACCACCTCCCTGGGTTTTGTATAATTATTTCACCCATTAACATGAGAATTACAAAACAGTTGTCTGAAGGTAGGCATCATTCCCTTTCTGTTGCCTGTTTTGCTGTCCCCAGGGTGATTGACCATCGACCACCTCTTCTCATGACCACTGAAGGCATAACAGTGGTGGCTGTGGGCATTAATCCTGGAGCTCGGCTGGATGTGGGGAGCAGCAGCATTTTAAGAAAAAGAAATGACTTAACTGATACACTATTTGTGAGCTTTTAAACTGTTTGTGCTCTGGTCAGAGCTTGCGTATTCGTGATCCAGCTTCTCTGGCTTAGTGCTAGAGTGAAATCATAACTCTGTGCTCTTGACACTGTAGGCTGTTGCCAGCACAGAAATGATTGTGATATCACAAATCCACTAGGGATGGGCAAACTACTACAATAAAAATAGCAACTGCCGTGAACCTGAGCCCAAATTTTGAACTCTCTCTTTCCCCCCTCTTCCTAAAGCTAGCATGATTTCAATAAGTACGTCCCTGAAATTAATCTTGTGGACTCTGCAGTCTTGGCTGTCTTTGCTGATCCAGCTGCTGTCCTCAAGTCTGACAATTTCCAATTCTTCCCTTGGGCTAGAGGCAGTGAGTACATTTTGGGGTATACTTTTGACCTGCGGAATGCATGGGATGGGAAGACATCAGCCAGCTGAGCCCAGACGCAAACATGCCAAAACTGAGGCTCCCCTGATAAAACAGCGCTTGGACAGGGGATCTCTTGGAAGTCAGAGGGAAGGAACTGTTTTAGGTTGGGGGGTGGGCTAGAAAAACTCTGTTTATGTTGGGAAGAAGACAGAACAGAAGAACGAGATTTTAGAAGATTTCCATAAGCCCTGGATCATCCAGATTGTCTCAGATGGAAGCGTGAGTCCTTAGAGTGAGAGCAAACAGCATTTCCCCATTGCCTTGCACACTGTGCACAAGTGAAAGGAAATAGCACTGTGGATTGCACAGACGGTTTATCTTCTGTGTCCCACTGTGGTGGGAAATTGCCCCAGAGCATGCATAGGATGAATGAGAACAGCGTGACTGATCCCATGAGAGCTGTGGTGCTGGGGGCACTTCAACATACCAAAGGGATATATATATATATTTACATACATACAAATATATATGCAGGCAGGGAACTTGAGATCCCCTCTGCATCTACTCAGGACATATGACAGGAGCTGTAAGCTGTACCCCAAGCTGGTCAGGTACGGAGCCACACAGCGCTTGTGGAGCCATGTGGCTCATGGATGCAATGCAGCCACTGCTCCTGCAGCTGTCTGCAAAAGCTCAGCTGCAGAGGGAAAATGGGTGTGCAAGAGAAAGCAGCTTATTTTTGGATGCCACTGGAGTGAGTAATTAGCGCCTCTGCAGAGACTAATGAAGAATGGTATGGGAAAGGTGGAGGAAATTCATAGCTGATTCCGGTGCACTTGTGAGCTTTGCAGAGCATGGAAGTTTCTCTTTAAGCCACGTACATGCTGCGGAGCAGGCGTGTGGGAAAGGTTACAGTGAATTTGCCCTCACATAAGGATCACTTTGGAGCAAATAACAGTCCCAACATGAGAAAATGATTTCAAGCTATGAGAAGCTGAAACATTGTTCAAGGACTTGTCAGCTCCGCTTTCTGCATTTCTTTCTTCATATGTTTAGCTTAGGTAGTATTTACAGTTTTAAGCATTTGGTTTATTGGCCACGGTGTTCACTTTAATCAAACGATCGCATGCTGTATGTGCCTGGCTGCTGTCGGCATTGCATGTAATTAGGGGGTAGCTGTACAAGGCTCTCCCAGCATGAAATGTGCTGGCCTTTAGGAGCCACGCTTCTTCATCACTCTGGTGTTTAATTGCATGCCAAGTGTGAAAATGAGTCTGTTCCATATAAAAAATAACGGTATAAACACAGTGCCATTGATCTCGCCTTTCAAAATATGGTTACAAGCAATGCTGAATAAATCCATAGCAAGTACTCCTGAATGTTTTTCCTATGACTAATGGAGGGTTTGCTTGTGCCTGACAGCAAGGAAAGGGGCTGCCAAGACGGGGGGAGAGGAAGGAGGCAGGATCCCAGGGTGATTCCCATGGGTCTGGCAAGAAAAGGAGACTAAACTCCTCTTTTTTAATTTTTTTTTTTTTGCCTTGGCAGTCTCCTGTTTGGTGCCAGCACTCAGCAATGCCTGGGGAAACATTGTCCCCTCCCTCACAGCTCTCTCTGACAGTTTGCAGCAGTCACAGCTCACAGAGGGGTTTTGCTTAAGTGGTGATGGAGGGCAGTGAAAAAGGGTATTGCTGGGGCAAGAGGGTGGATATTTTCTTAGCCTTGGAGCCACTCCCATGGAGGCTCTCTGGACCACCTCTGCTGAAAAGGATATAGCTGGTTTGAGAAACACCTACATTGCCAGAGTCCTTGTTCCCTTGGGTCCCCATCACAGTGCTGAGATGGTTGTGTGAAAAGCTGGGGCGATGGCACTTCCCTTCTCACTGCCAACATCATCCACAGAGAAATGGTTGCTAGCATGGGCAACCTTCAGAGAGCTTGGGTGGGTCTCACAGAAAGATACAATGAGCATTTGTTCATGCACGTGTTTCCTCAGTTATTAACCATCTATTTTTGATTCTGAAGGATGTCTTTTTCTTAAATAGGTATGCATTCCCCCAACATCAAAAAAGAGAATTTATTCCTGACTGTGAAACTAAAGACTCTCCCAAATTTACTGACATGTTTCTCTTTCCTTCTTCATGCCATAATACTGTAAGGAAGGTTCAGGTGCTCGGTAACAATTTTTCAAGTAATGGAGAGACGCCAGCGCATTTCAGCGCTGTTGGCTGTGTGTGTGAAATTCATGGATGCTAACCCATTAGAAGTAAACTGTGAAGCCAGTCGTTTGTACCTGCAGAGGACAAGTTTGATGTTTTAATAATAATTCAGCACTGTGTCAGAAGCTTGGATGTTGGGCTGTTGTTCTGCATGGGGTAAGTTCAGGTGGGGGCCATAGAAGGATCACTTCCAACAGGATGCTCTTTTCCATGTTCAAATGCTATCTCAGTAAACCAATGTGGATACTAATTATGGTTGTACAAGCATGCTGCCATTGTAGACGTATAAACTGGGGAAGCTAAAACTCAGGTATGTGTTCCTTTGCCAAATTTTGGGCTCTACCATCTCAAGCATTGACCAGGCACTCCATATACTTTGACCTTCTGTGTCCTGAATTCAGAATATTTTCCACAAAACAACATGTGTTTGTTCCTCCAATGTAGGGAAGACTGAAATTAAGCATCAGGAATTATAATGGACTGTGTGTGTAGCACGTGGTTTCTAACACGGCATTTTTGGGGGGAAATTAGAGGTAAATCAGAATATTCTGGGCTGATAAACTAAATATCTTGCCATAAAATGTTTATCTCGTCATGAACTCTTTATGATTTTTTTTTAAATGCCTATTTTAAAAATAACAGAAATTTTTCCTTCTCCTTAATGCTTATTCATCTCTATTGATATCTGTATCATGTATGATCTGTAGGTGAGACCATCCAGTCCTGGGTGTGGAGCTTGATCCTCCTCAGATGTCTGTGTGACCACATCCCTCTCCTCTTTTCCAAAGGTCTGTAACTCATCTGAACGAGTTCAACACTCCATTATTTATTCTGTTCACATCTCTCTTCTGCATTTTTTCTTATATACTGGACTTTCTCTACAGTGAATTATTTATTTCTGAGACGAGAGGTGCAGATTTTGAAATCATTCTTTTTTGTGTATTTCTTTTACTGGTGTTGAGAGCTTGAGTGCATTACCAAGATGTCTGAATTGCTGAGTGGCTTTGGCACCTGAATCCCTTCATAAATACAATTAACATCAACATTTCTCAGGGGTAGGGTGGAGAGATTGGGGAAGTAAAAAGTATAAGAGATTGAATAAATGTGCATACTGTGTCAGCTTCCAGGTTCTGGCTAATCTGCTCATCATGAAGTTTAAAAGGGATAGTTAAAACTCACCTCTTCCAGTCCTAAGACTCCTTTGTAACAGCCTGATGTCTTGGAGTAAGGCTGCTGGACTTGTGCTACTTACCAGTATGCTCAGGAAACAAAGACAGTGGCTGGATGCAGAGGACACACTGCTACTCCCTGATTCCTTGCAAAAGTAATGTCACATCTCCTAGCAGCTTGACCATATGCATGTAAGCCATCACTGGCCAAATCTACCTCAAACGGTGAAGAAAAATCTGTTGGGAAAGCAGTCGTGCCTGAGATGCAATGCAGAGTCTGCCACTGAATGCTTTTTTTTTCCCCTTGACTTCAGGAGAACTCTTGGCACAATTTGGATCAGTGATATTTGTATACCCAGAAAAGTGAGTAAGTTTAGTGGTGTTATGAACCAGGCTGGACTCTGTGATTCTGTGACTCTAGTGATTCTCTATTGCCAAAAAGAAAAGTAGATAAACTGTATTTGTCTGAGTTTCTCTTCTGGATACCTTGTTCACTGGATCAGATTGTTTTATAGCTGAAGTATTGTTACATGAAGTGGTACAGTCTGAAGAATAAATCATTGGCATTGCATAAATGAACTGGGCAAAATTGAGTACAGAGTGAGGCAAAAGACACTGTCAATAGAGTACAACTATAAACCTCACCCATGGTTAGTGTCCCTATTTTGAGTCTTCTCCATCTTTTCTCTCATTTACAACTGATTGCCAGTAATGTTATCTGATTTTTTTAGGTCTGTTATTATTTTATCTGGACATTGCACATTTTGTAAAACATTAAATTAGTCTTCTTCAGCCATTCAAATCACCCACTGGAAGTTTGAGAGCGGTTAATATAAAAACATTTCAGAATGTTGAAAACGAGAAAACTGGTAGGAAGGACATCCAGATCACCCTTCCTTGGTCAAAACAAGAATCTCCAGCCAGAGTCCAAATCCTTAGAAGTTCAAGAGCTGATGTGACACTTGGACTTGGACTTCAGGTTAAAGGGTCCCTTGCATGGAATGGAGATGTTAGTGTTCTGGTCTTTGTAAAACTTAGCTGCTGGTAAATTCAGTCCCATCCATCTATAACTCTTTCTTTGGCACTGAATAAAAATTAATAGAATGAATAAATATTAATGGAATATAGCGAAACTTGTGTAAGCTTGTTTGAGCTGGGAAAACATAGCACAGAAATTATTAATAAGATAGACTGACACAAAACTAACATGTCACATGTGAAATAGATGAAGTATTTGTTGAGTAACGTGGCTCAAATATAAATTGAAATGGGAAATCATCACTGTGTGACTGTGTTCTGATGGATGTTCATTAACATTAACTGTGTCATCATCAGTCTTGGAAAAAAACCCTATGAATTAATTGTGAAGAATGATAGTAAAAAAAAAAAGATTGAAATAATGAATTATAAGAATAGGTCATATTTTTTAGTATGAGCGTGGTTAAATTCATACATCAAAAAACATATATCACCCTTCAGAAAGGCCCTGAGGCTGAATTTTGGGAAGCTTGGGAAGAAAAGAATTTGTGAATCTGTACAGGAATTTGTAAAGTATAGCAAAATATACGTAAAAAAAAACCCCAACACATATATTTACTCATCTGAATTAAGGAAAGGAAATATATTGTCCCTATATAAGTTCCTGGAAAGTGCAACAGATGTGAAAAACAGAAAATACCACAATAGATGAAGTTTCACACTTTTCAGAAGTGTAATATCTGATGAGATTATCTAAGCGACTTTCTTATGATCACGTTTACTAAACAGACATTTTTATTAATAAATATTAATAATTTTAATATAATTTAATATAAATAATATTAATAATTTATGGAAAACATTTCTTGAATATTTAGTTTTCTCCCCTCATCTAAAAATATCCTCTTCAGAGAAATAAAGGAATTAAATGATTAAATAAATTGAATAAATGAATAAATTGAATAAATAAATGATTAAATTAAATAAAGTGATTAAATGATCACTAGTTCCTTTTGAGCAGACTGTGGAAGTGCCTGTGCTATTGTCCTCTTGTGAATTGATAAATGCTTCTTTGAGAACACATTATAGTAATTTAATCCCTTTAGTACTTTCTAATACTCCATGGCAGTGATTCTTACAGAATATATAAAAAGCAAAATTATTTTTAGATATTATGAATTTTAAAATATCCTCAACTTCTCTGTGGGTTTTAACATCCAAAAACTTGTTCAGTCTTTCAGTGTTGGAAGATGACATCGTTCTGGCAGAGAAGTCAGTGTAGTCAAGTTGAGGATGTGACCCACTACGTGCATTTACTTTAAATGAAACATTTTCTTCTACATACACAGGATATAGCAGCATGTGTGTAAAATATTTATATTATCCTAGGCCTTTCCAGTGGCATCAGTAGAAGTTCTGTGTATGAATGTAGGAATGTAGGGGATCTTGCATTTCTGCCAGCCTCCAGACTTCTACACGTAGAAAATGCTGTGTTTGAATCAGATTCAGTGGATGTGAGTCTTAATTGAGTTTCTTGATGTTTTAGTTATGTATAGCCATAAAATATTTGATCTCATTAATACATGTTCTATTATTTAGAATATGGTAGCATCGTTCAGTAGATTGATTTGATAAAGCAAGTAGTTTGATAAACACATAAAGTAACTGAGTCCACTTTCTAAAGGATTTGTAACTTGCTGTTGACTTTAATGGATGTAACTGAAGGCTGAAGCATAAATTTCTCCTATATGAAAGACCAGAGAAATGGCACAGGAAAGAGACATATGAATTCCCTCAGCATGTGAAAATCTTGACCCAGAATCTGAGACGAGGATTGACTGACTCAGATAGCATGCTTAGCAATTTAAAAAAGTCTACTTCCTTCATTTATAAATTGCAGGGGATTTTCCCATGCAAGTTATTAGTATAGAAGCTTGTATCATTGTTGTTCTTGAGACTGTCTTGTATCATCACTATACTGAAGACTGCCCCACAAAAAACAGAGAGAGATGGAGAAAGAGGCACAGATAGGCAAGATTTTGTTAGTGGCTTACCCAGGACACATAGAAGGCTTTTAGCAGAGTGAAGAGTTCAATAGAGACTTCTGATCCCAGGCTGCTGAGTGAGCCTTTCTTTCTGAGGTTCAAGTAGGGTAAAGTGACAGAGTACGCTCATCATCATTTCAAGCATGCAAAATGCATGACCATGCTCAGAGTATTATGCCTGCTGAATCCTTCCATACTGTTGAATTTAGTCTGGAGAAAAGGAGGCTGAGAGAAAATCTATCTGAAAGGAGGTTGTGTGGAGATGGGTGTTGTCTCTTTCCTCAGTGAACAAGTGTTAGGACTTGAGGAAATGGCTTCAGGTTTACATGGCATACCAGGAAGAACATCTTCTCAAAAAGCCCATTAGAATTGTCTGCTCAGGAAAGTGAAGAAGTCACCATCCCTGGAGGTAAGAGATGTGCGGATGTGACACTTCAGGACATGGTTTAGTAGTGGACTTGTCAGTGTTAGATTGGTGGTTGGACTTGACAACCTTAAGAGGTTTTTCCATCCTAAATGATTCTATGATTCAATAATTACAGGGTCTACCTTGACTGCTACTGAAAGGCAACAACTCCTTGAACTACCTCCCATTTGTAACAAGCTGTATGAGTGCTCTACTCTGCTTCAGGCCAAAGTCAAAAAGGAAAGCTTAAATTCTTTCTAAAGTATGACCATGTAATGTGGTGACTTACTGTGTGCATACCTATAGACTCTTTTCCTATGACTTCTGTCAGGATGAAGATGTGCACGAGTCCTCTCTAAATAGGTCGAATACAGACTGGGGCATGCATGGAGTGAGTCCAGGCTCTTCAGCACCCTGGTGAATAAACAGCTTAATTTGTTCTCTGAAATAATTTGTAAACGTATAAATTGCTTTACCATCTCCACAAGTTTCACTGGCTGTTGTTGTAGTCTCAGCATTGTAGACCAGAACGTCCTGGATACTCTGTTCATACATTCAGCAAAGCAAGGTAAGAAATAGATGTATATGTCAAAGCTAAATTTCATTTGTAACTATTAGAATTAGTCAGCTTGGAGCTAAAACCTACATACTGCGCTGTTATGACCGGAACTCAGTGGAAGAGGGCCTGGGGTCATTTATTTACTAATTAACTGTTGTCATAGAGTGGACTATGCCAACTGTATATTGCCACATCACCATTCTTGAAAGTCACACAGAGGAGAGCATGTGAAAGTGATCTTTATTAAAAAACACAACAACATTATTTCCAAACCTGCTAAACTGGCACTATATTCTCGACATTATTATGTTTGGCTACTGTTTATGGATGGAAGAATCAAGAACCTATAATTTAAGACCTTGTAGAATACCATGGTATAAAAACTTTTAACTCATTTAGAGGTTTTATTCCATTTTGGAAAAGTGTTAGACAAAGAGAATATTTTTTTCCTATGAAAACGATATTAGGCTAAAATGATATTCAAAGTGAAAAATCTTCACAGCTTCTGGGAACCCCCAAGTTTCTCCTGCTTTCCCTTCCAACTTATAAAATTATCAGTTTTACTACATAGCAGAAATTAATCCCTTTCCAGAGGGTCCTCCTTGTGCAAGGCATAGATATGATGTACATAGCCCTTTGCAGGATCAAGACTGAAATTCAATTTGTCTTCCAAATAAAAATTATAGGAGTGCCTTTGATGATTAATAATATCAGATATAAGAGCTGACGTCAGGCTCTGGCTAATAGAAGATATTCATTGCAAAAGACAAATTTGTTCTATATAGAACTACTAACATGCAGTTGAAGGCTCTGATTTTCAAAAATTACCAGCTTTTCTACAATATTTGTAAGAAAATGGAGTTGAGCAAACACTAAGAACTTTTGAAAACCTTACTGTAGTTGTGCTAGCCTCACTCACCAAGACCCATACTTCATTGTGAAGTACGCAAAATTCATTTTGGTGGTATTTGAAAGAAATCTTCTATCCCATCCTTCTTCTCTCAAGGCCTCAGCTGGAGTTTCATGACCATTTGGGATATTATATACCAAGAAAGATATGAAACAGTTGAGAAGGGTCCAGACTAGTCTAGGAAATCTGAGATATGGAGAAGACTGGAAATATTGAATTTATTTAGCTGGAAGATGAGGCTGAGAAGAGACTCAGTAGCAGTATTTAAACGCATGAAAGATATCTAGAAGCGGAAAAGAATAAACTGTACCCCAGGGTGATTTAAATAATATGTTCAGAAAATCCTCCTGATTGTAAAGATAACAGAGCTCTCAAATATAATATTTAAGAAGGCTGCAGAACTGCTATACTGGAGATGTTAAGGAATAGGTTGTACACACATCAAGATTAGCTTGAACTAAATAGAATCCATCTTGTGTTGGGGAAAAAAGTTGTTTTTTTTTAAAATATATGTTTCTTCAAATCATCTTTTGACATCTTTTCCAACATATTTTCTCCCATGCTACATGGCAGAACAGGGTCTTCAGTATCAAATGGAGAGTGATTTCCAGGAATACTGTTCTTGCTGAATATGGTATTTGAGTAAAAATTTGATCCTAACAGCAAAGGAGTTCCATATATGCTCCATGTTTTCTAATGCTTCCTGTTTGACCTGTAGCCACATGCTATCGTGTCATGCCGAGAGCTGGGCTGTGAAGCAACTGAGACAGATACCCAACTTAGGCAAGTAGGCTGAGTGAAAGGAACAAGGAGAGGACAACCTAGAGTCAGTGACCTGTATGTCTCATTCAAATACTAGCAATGATGAGAGGGAAGGAGCTTAATCCAGAGTATCTGATGGAAGGTTGGTAACAGAGATATCAGAGGATGGAAGAGTCCATAGAATTCAATGGAGAGCTGAGAAGAACCTCCAAGGGACAGATGAAGATTCATAAAAAATAGATATCAATTGTTATATGTGTGTGAATGTTTCAGGAAAGAAATTTGTGTTACATACACTTCTCTGGCCATCATCTGCATCTTTCCTTTCCTATCAAGTCTGCCCTCACTGTTAGATCACATTGTCTTGCTTTTTCTTTCTTGCCAGCCCTTGTGTGCTATAAGCTGTGTTTAAATCAAGACTTCAAAATGCATGAAAAATATAGCGCTCCAATTCAGCATGTATCTTAGTACTCAGGAAGAGAGCCTGCTGCTCACGTTCCTGTCTACAAGATGGATTGTGCTGATGTTCCTTCAGGCTGTGATTGGAGAGAGAGAAAAACGGTCGTGCACATACAGGTAAAAAACATGAGTGTGTAGCACAAGAAACCAGAGTCCAGTTTCACACTGCTTGCTGCAATGCTTTTAGTAGGGGTGGAGAATGGACAGCCTGTTGCCCTGTGAGCCTACTTCCATTTCTGCCCAAATCCTTGATCGCAGCTAGGGGACATAAGGCAACCGACTCAGATTTGCCAATCCAGTGGATTATTAATCCACTGACACCAAAAGTTAGCTGTATGAAAAGGAAGAGTCATTATACCTACACTTATCTGTGGATTTAGCCTCACATTGCTAACTGTAAATAGCTAGCTTGCTAATGCATGGGCTACCGATTTGTTGGCTTAGTATGTTAATGATAAGATATGAACATACTGTCTTTTCATTCCTTTACACGACTGTGTTTGTGAATGATTACTGATAACTAGAAGATATTCTCTTTTTCTTCTGAACTCTAATTAAAATTTAATAAAACTTTCACCTTTCTGAAAATCCAGACTAAGCAGATAACTAGCTCAGCATTTTGTTTCATATAATTGTTCTTCATCTCAAATTCTGTGAAGTACCATAAGTATTTTAAACTATTATGGCTAAATTGTTCCTAGTCTTTTTTCTCATCCCAGAGATGTATGCTACATCATATTCTACTCTTTGACTCTCAAACTCACAAATGACTATTATGAAAGTAATAGTATATCTTCATGGTAGTATGAAATATTTTGGGTGGTCCTGGAGGGTATAAGTACTACATTGGGGAAGAAACATTTTTTTGTGGTGAGGGTTATTATTAGAATAATTAAACTTAGTACCTGACTCTGTAGAAGCAAATTAAACAAAACCTATTGTGTATCATTTTATGCCCTGAAATACACAACTGATAAGGGAATAAAATGCTCTAGCAATCAAATTGGGAACAATGATAATTTGGCAATTTCAACTAACCCAAAAATTAACAACTGATTTACTGAGAACCAAATGCATTATGAAACCTTTTCAACCCACATCCTGTTCAAAGTACTGTGTGACATGAAACTTGGAATACACCAAAGCTATGTGTCTTTAAGAGGTCCCTGGTGTAGCTATATTAATAGGCTTTTTGTTGTGCTACTTCTGGTTTAATTTGTTCTGGACTTTATTAAACTTCTTTAAAACATAAGCTTTATTAATCTCCATTTATAACAGACACCCGAGCATATGCCAAACTATTCCTGGAAGACTGAAATGCAGGGTAAGTAGAAAAAGTCATTTATTAAACAAGAGGTACAAGAAGTATTTTTTTTCTTCTGGGTAGATCTGAAGAAATATCAACATGAATTTTATTTTAGAAAAACAGATATTGGTGTCATTAATGAGGATTTTAAGATAATACATACTTAGTTGCATAGTCATACTTCTCGAACACTGATTATTAAAAAAAAAAAAAATCCTCTTAGTAACTTTTTTTTTTTCCTTTTTAGATGAGAGATGTAATCCTCCAAGAACTTTCAGGATTCTGTGAAGAAGCTGTTGAAGGAGGTAAGCCAAGAGACTTGGGTGCCTAATCCTGCCATCTTTTGTACTTAAGTTCTGTCATCCAAGGTCTGTTGCAGAGTAGCTTCATTCCCTTGACACAGCAAGAAGTCTTCCACGAAATTGAGAATGACAAGGTTGCTGAGATACTGAAAGCTAACTGTTTATGGATTTTCAAGTCTCATGTTGCCTATTGCTTGCAGCATGCGGAAAATTATCTGAAGTGAAACCATCTTTTTATCAATTATCTGAAATGAAATCATGCTTTAATGACATGACATGCTAATTCACCACCAATTATCTCAATGGGAAAGCAAATGCTAGACCTACTGGCTACAAGTGACTATTTTCTGTAGTTTTAAAAATTGTTTTTTTTCTGATAAACAGGTACCATTAATGTCCTAACAGCACCCATAATGCAACTGTGCATAGTTCTGCTGTGTTTTTATGTTTGTCCGATTTAGACTGTGAACCATATGTAAGATTTGGAAAGAAAAATTCCCCTTCCTCCATGAGAAGCCCTGACATGTGGCACTCATTTAGGCAAAGAATTCATGCAGAGACATGGAGAGGTCCTTATGATTTTTCATTTCAGTTATGAAATATGCCATTTTTGTTAAGCAATCTCATGCCTGGAGAATCTCCTTCTTATTTGTCTTAGTCCTTTCCAAAGTGAAGACATCTTTCTTCAGTGTACGTGAAGAAAGGAGACATTCATGGCTGAATGAGGTGTAAGGAACATGGGACAAATGTATTTTACTCAGTGAAGAAATTAAAAAAAATCATATTCCATTCTGTAAAAATGACCCACCCTATCAGGTATTAAGTGTGAAGTTATTTTTCCTCTCTCCCATTTTCTTCACCTCCACCCCCTGAAATTTCTAGTTCCAGACCATAAAAAAAAAAAAAACAAAAAAACAGTGCATGCTTCACGGAAATCCAGAGGAAAAAAAGAAAGCAAAAAAAAGGAAATGTTAGGGAGGTCACCAAAATAACCCACTTATATACAAGAATGTAAACACAAAAAAAGAAACATTTTGCTCCCCAAAGCAATCTTTATAGTCACTTTTTCAGAGAGAATTGTGATTTTAAAAAAATATATTCTTTTTCTAAACGAAAGAAAGGTTTTAAACCAAATGCTTATTAGACTGGCATGGTTGCTCAGCTCATTAAGAGCTATACCAAAAATAACAGAAGACAACCTCATCACAGAGTAATGAAATCCAATTGAAACTGTTACTTTTGGCATATTGCTTAATCTCTTATGCATACATGTGATGTCAAAGTTTCTGGATTTGAGAAAAAATGTATTTTTTTCCTACCTTTTTGGGTACAACCTTTACGTTCTAACGTGCGTGTTTATGCATCATGTCCTTAAGTCTTTCCGATGTAATATTGGGAACAAGTGTTGCATGTGGGTTACTAATTGGAAAAGCATGAAACTGGATTTTGCAACATTATGAATTGAGGAAAAGACTATCCCACAGATTAAAAAACCTTCTGCCATTTCTTCTTTTCCCAGCTTAGAGCCTTATGGCTTGGAGCCTCCCTTCCTAATTATCAGTAGGTCTTCTGGCATGCAAGAAGAGCCAGGTTGTCATGGGTGCCAAGGGGCAGCTGGATCTGGGTCTGGGAGTTCACAGTCTTCCTGCAGATGTCTTGAATTTGGCTAATGGGTGCTGTTTGCTTTCTGGCTGGTAGTTCCACAGTTTTTAGAAATGTTGAAACCTAAGCGTGTCATTTTAAGTTGGTGTTTCCAAGATGAGGGAGTCTTGTGCCTGCCACAATCTGACTACTCCCTACTACTGTGTGCAGGAACCAGCTGCTCACTTGCAAGGCAGAGACAGTGCATGCAGCATCAAAAAATGAGCTACATTCATGGCTATGGCTACTTATTTACTTATTTCTTCACAGTTCTCTGTTGTTAGCAATGTTTGGCCTCTTAGCCTTCTGAATGTTGTTAATCAACCTATGGATCATGGTTCTAGGATGTGTTGTAGAAATGCCAAAGTCCAAATCTATGCTGTCCTTAATTTGGGGTCTTTTTGTCACTTTATGGCATTACAGCACTTTCTTTTCTTTTCTTTTCTTTTCTTTTCTTTTCTTTTCTTTTCTTTTCTTTTCTTTTCTTTTCTTTTCTTTTCTTTTCTTTTCTTTTCTTTTCTTTTCTTTTCTTTTCTTTTCTTTTCTTTTCTTTTCTGAGGAAGAATGTGATCCTCAACTGAGAACAGACAATCTAGCTCTAACTATGTGTTAGTTTAGCTTTCTGGTATAATAGCAAATTGCTAAAGACAGCTTTATAAAAGTATAGTATAGTCTCAGGACTACTAACTGATTAGGTTTCATGAAATCAGTTGTTTATGCAAACCCAGCAAATGCTGTGTTATCTACAGATTCTTCTTAAAAGATTTTTGAATACAGCTTTGATCTCAGCATTGCAGCTTTACTAGCAAGCCTTAAGAGAGCCATTGTATATGGTGAATTTATATGTAAAATACCTGATAAGAACTTGCCTTATTTTCTATCTTAAGGAGGATTATATGAACTATGACCCTGTCCCGTAGTTTGTCATACAGACTTTGTAAATTGTGCAAGTGAAAGAAATAATCTTTATCTAATATTTTGTTTTAAAATGTCTGAGACAAAGAAAGATACAATTTTCCAAGTCTTCTGCCAATTTCTGTAACTTTTAAAGTTATGTTTTTTGAGAAGCTGGGAAATAGGCAACAAGAAAAATTCTGATAAACTGAAATAGCACCTAAAAATTGTAATTTACCAACTCTGAATAATGACAACTTTAATTTAATGGCCTGTGAGTAATGACAGAATGTGGGCAAATGTGACGAGGAATTGTTGCTCGTGTCCATCTGTACAAATGCACTCTGTGCAAGTACAGTCTGTGAACATGCTTGCTATAGGTACTGGAAGGTTCCCAAACTCTGCCCATGTGTAAGACTATTCATGTAAAAATCCTTGGGGATTTGTGTGTCTGGGTAGTGTTTGCAGATGAAGAAGTAGTTCCCTAAGTTCCTGGGATCAGATGTGGGACAGGGCTCAGTGAAGCTATAAGAAGCATAGCCCTGTTGATGTCCTTGGTCCTGTGCAAGACGCAGCTGAGTGCTCCCAGCATACTTTTAAGCAGTAGAATTCAGACCAAATGCCAAAAAGGATTTGGCACCAGGGTGCTCTAAAAGGAGACAGTACAGATGTGTTAGAGGTGTGTAACAACAAAACTGAATGGATGGTTTCTGTTGCACTAATGATCTAGATTTGGCTTCTCGGGACCAACCTCTGTCCTGATCCCCGATCACCCTCTTCCACAACACCTCACAGATGGAGCTGGATGACGAATTTCATTCCTGATGCAGAATGTATTTTGCTGGCATAATCCTTGTGATCCCTAGCTGTTTTCTGTCAGGTGCACATCACAGAATGCATGTGTGCAGGTGTGAATATGCATGTTGAGTCCCGATTTCTTAAAACAGATCTACTTGCATAAAAATTCTTGTGCATCCAGTATATCATCCAGGCATGTGACATAATGCTATATATCTGAATATACATCCATTAAATATCAGGGGAAGGCATGGCATGTTTTCAGTAAAATGCAATGTTTCCCTTTTCCCTTTCTCTCCCTGCCTTTTCTCCTAAAAACAACAACAAAACAACAAACAAAAAAGCACACCTTTTTTTCATTTTCTTCTTTCTTTTTCTTTTCCTTTTTTCTTCTTCTCCCCCCCAACCATTTCTCCTTTTTTTTTCTTTTTCTTTTCTTTTTTTTTTTTTTCTCCTTTCCTCTGCTTTTTTCCCCCTCCTACTTCCCTTCTTTCTTTCACTTTCTCAGTATAGCTCATATTGACTCTACATATCCCTTCTGTGTGCACCAGGAGCTATAACTGCTGAGCCAGCTTAGCACAGTCAAGAATTCAGCACACTGATGGAAGCCCTGACAGATCTTCCAGGGGGGCTTATCTGCTAAACAGCATTTGCTTAGATATACAGCTGTGAAAGAACTATCTGCACTTCCTGTCTTTGCAAAAGCAGAACAAGTTAATGTGCTCAAAAGACTTTTTGTTTGTTTTTCAATTTTTCCTTCCAGCAGAATTTTTTTTTCATTTTAAGGAAACTCACAGTCCACTTTTTTTGTTGGTTTTTTTTTTTTTTTTTTTTTGGTTTTAATAATTTAAGAAAATTTAGAACCAGGTTTGGTTAGGCCTTTGTATGGGAACTACTGAGTCACGGCCTGAACCTCTGATTGATCACCTGAGGCGAGCCATGAATCAGCCAGAGGAGCACAGGTGAAGGCAATTCACCTGTGCTGCCGGAAGCCAGGCTCCACCTCTCCTAGACCTATTTAAGAGCTGGCTACCAGTGGGGAAGGATCTCTTCTAGAGATCACCTCTTCTGGTGTTTTGTGGTGAGCCCAACATAAGGGTAAGCCTTCCATTTATTCTCTTTTGTTATCCTAGTC
This sequence comes from Lagopus muta, assembly GCF_023343835.1. Classification (NCBI taxonomy): domain Eukaryota; kingdom Metazoa; phylum Chordata; class Aves; order Galliformes; family Phasianidae; genus Lagopus; species Lagopus muta. The sequence continues at coordinate 40,870,858 of NC_064435.1, read as the reverse complement.
CACTTTGCCTAACTCTCTTGTTTGTTTTGTGATTGTACCATCTTAATATCCATTGATTATACAGGCCTTTGAATCAAGATTTGAATGGTTTATGTGCAGATCTTACTTAGGATGTAGCAAAATGACACTATAATTCTGGTGACTATAATTCTGGTTCAGTGGATATTTGCAGGAAAAAAAATCTGTGCTTAAATAAAGTGAAGGTTGTGACACAGGCTGAAAAATTCAGGAAATCCACACTTAAGTCTGACACTAATGCTTGTGTGGAAAATAGAAGGCGCAGGGACTCGAGTTCAGCAGGGAATGCCAATGATAACTCTGAATTTCCAGGCTTTGTGTCAGGTTCTGTCAATATAGCATTATTTAAATGGAGTTTTATGCCTGTGAATTCACTTGCAGGATTATTTTATGAGGAATAATAATAATAGAAAAAAATCTTCTTAGGAAAGGTTGCTTGTAAAGTGTCTGTCCTTACACATGATTGATCAGGATGCATAAACTTGTACCAAAGTCATCTGTGGGTAGCAGACTGCAGCTGGCATCAATTCCTGGCCTTGCCACATGTATTCTGAGTGAGCTGACTCAAGTCCCTTCATTTACCTGTGCCCCTGTTGCCTAGTCTGTGAAATACAAGGAATAGCAAGGAATTCTCTTTTGTGAAGTGCTTCATAAACCTGCTTTATAAAAGAACCGTGTTCGACCCATGTTTTAGCAGGCCAGCACAGTCTGTATGCGTCTGCTTGCCTTTGGGAATACCGTATCCCTCACACCTCCAATGAGACATATCTCATCCATCTTCACCTGCTGCGTGCATCTGTACCGTGCTCCTGCAGCCTTGCAGGCCCCCAGGTCAGTGGGGCTTCCACCTGGAGATCAGCGCCAGTGCAGGCCACAGCATGTGATCTGTCACTGGGCAATCAGCCTCCAGCCACGGCGCACACAGCACCTGTGCAGACTCCTAGGAGAGAGCTGCAGGCAGCCAGCACAGCCTCCCCTGTGCAGTTAGATGCTGCTTCTTTCTCCAGCTGTTCTTACAGAGGGCCTCCTCCTTTCCTTTTTGTTCACAGTCTCCTCTTTCACACCTCTGCAATGCCTTGTGCCTTTCAGGAGCAGTCTGTGAGACCTGGAGGTAATAACAATATCATGTTATCTCCCTGTTTCCAGGTAATGTGGCAGAGATAGCTGTCTTCTCAGCTTGTAGTAGAAGTCCCCATGTAGCCCTGTGAGTTCAACTTCTGTAATACTTCAGCATGAAGGAATTAATTGATTTGACAATTCGGAAAAAGAAATTGCTCAAGTGCTTTTTATTCATGTAGAAACACCGTCACTCTTTTCTAATAGTAAGGAAACTTGATAGGAAAGCATAATCATTTTGTGTTGATCTAAGTATTTTTAAGAAGATCCACAGAAACAGATGATAGGAAATTAAGCACCAATGAACATAAATCCCTTTATGATACAGTAGGAAGTGCATCAGAGGAGCCACAGAGAATGCAGAACAATCTTGACACTACAGAGCAAGTAAAAGGAGAACTCAAGAGAGACAATAGGGCTCTTGATTCTCGCTCTGTGAACCATGGCTGCTATAAGGAAAATACCTTAAGAACAACATAGCAACTCCCTTAGGAAAAGAAGAATAGTAAATATCGTGTGTTAAGCTGTTACTTTGGAGATTTTCACAATAATCTACAGAATAGTTATGAAAAAGGGGCCATAACTCAAATTTTCAGCAAAACTAGCTTTTGTAGCAGCATGAAGCAGCTGTCCATGCTCAAGTAGTAACACTTTTGCTCTTCCTTCATAGCTTGGCAAAGTTTCTACCCTCTTAATAAGCTGAGCAAATAAGCTCCTTTTTATGTATTTCATAGCTGCATCAGGACTTTCCCCCTAGGTATCACTTTAGGTGAGTTGCTCCTCCTAAGCATGCTAAAATTAAGAAGGAAGAGGATATAGGAAAGCAGAAGCCAACTGTGGGGGAAAAAAAAAAAGAGGAATTGGAGGAGTTGGTCTTACAGCCTGTGAAGGGAATTTGATTTGGGAATAAGTAAACAATAGGAAAGGTAAGCAAATAAATCCAGTTCCTCAGTGCTGCCTTTCAATCAGCTGCCTTCATATGCATTCACCTGAAAGATGTTTTTGCCTAAGCAACCATTTGCACTCTCCCTTATGAAATGCACCTGGGAAACTGAGGGCTCCTGGGGAGAGGGTATAAAAATGAGTCATGGGCTCCTACTGAGACTGTAGTGGGGGAGGGAGAGATCTCTGCATTTAGGGACAATATAGGCTATTGAATAATGAGGTAGGGAGAGCTCTATAATGAGAAAGAGCTGTCAAGGAAGCACAGAACTCAGGGAAATCATTATATGAAGAGGGAGCAATCAGAAAGCTGTTGGATTGAGATGCTGTTACAGCTCTCACTAGAATTTCAAGCTTTGGGGAAATAAAAATACGTTAGGAGGGAGTGGCACTATGTCAAGTCAACAAGAATTATAGGGAGAGAAATATACATTATAGATTCCATCCTCTTAGCTATTAGAATCATGTGAATCTGATACTGAATCCTCTAGTCTCAGCTAAATATAGGGGAATTTGGTTTGTGTTGAATACCTACGTTGGCTTTCGCTGGCATAAACTTTGCTGCAGTAACAAACATCTTGTTGAAACCTGCTTATTAAAGTTTCACTGAGGGTTTTGTTGCTTTCTGAATTTTATTTTAAGTACTTGATTTACCTGGACTGTCAAAGAGGAGACAGAAGTATGCAAATAAATAAATAAATAAACAAACCAAAAACACCCCCAAACACTTGTGACAAGGTCTGGCCTCTGTATTTTCCATAGCTAAAGTACTTCAAGCCCGTGTCCCTTTTGTCAAGCTCCACAATGTTCACTGACTTTGATAGGAACACTGACTTGTTCCAACTTAATCAGACTTCACTTGACAACAAAAAAATGGTTTGTTTGTATTACTTTAATATGGAAGGCTAAAGTGATTTAGAGCTGTGGACAGCAATTCTGTTCTTTTCCTCTGGTAGAAAGCAATGTTGAATTTTTTAGGTTTTTTTCTTTTTCCTAGATTGAAAGCTTCTAAAATGTCACATTTTCTGGATTAACTGTATTTTTAACTGTCTAAGACTGTAATGGCTGTATCCTTTTCAGTCCTCTTTGTGTATTCCTCCATAGTTCTACCAATACCTATTTAAGTCTACCAGACCTCTTTTCTAATATTGATGCCACTGAGATCCATGTGTCCTAAAACAATGTAGCTTCATCTGGGACAACTTGGTTTAAACGTCTAACATCTACCAGGTGGTTTTACATTCGGAAGTCTGCAGTCTTCAGCCTTTTCCTTACTGCGTGGCCCCAGATGGGCTTAGGTCCTTGGAGTATGCCTGAGCAAACTTAGCAGCACATGAAGTGATGTGCCTCACGAGTCTCACTTCATTACATCAAAATGAAGTTTACACGGAGTGTGCTGTATATCCTGTCTACTGAGACTTCTTTGTGGTCTGTAGGAAGGCCTTTTTTCTCCCATGAGACAAACGTCCCCTGCCAGACAATGCAAAGCAGCCTCTCACCTTCCCCTCCAGTTGGAGAAAGGAAGCAGGAGAGTTGCCAGCTAGAGTACAGGAGGATAAACACATCACATTATTTTGACCTTAATGATTCAAAAAAAAAAAAAAAAAAAAAAAAAAAAAGATGGCTGCAATATAGTTTGGGTGTAATCTCATGATTTTACAAGAAAGTTGATGCCACCGTCAGTGTGCTGAATTATAAATGAATTCAATAGATTCAATAGACAAAATTTCCATTCAGTCTAAATGTCAGATATTTTTGCATTTTAACTGAACTTTTAAACAAAAAATAGCAAGTATGGGAGACCAGCAACACAAATGTTTTTGTGATAATGAATTTCCCTTCTCACTTTTAATCAAGATAAAAGCTGCTGCTGGTACTCAATCTTTATTCTGCATCTCTTTTTTTTTTCTAGTGCTGAGATATTGTTTAGCACTACTTTATTTTAATTTCATATGAAATTAGTGTTGTCAAAAGAAGTAGAACATCAATGAAGAGAGATAAATTTCCAGTGATTATGTTTGCATCCATCTTGTGCCTTGTCGATTATTAGGATGTTCTATGTTTCATTAAAAAGGATTTATGTTAATCCTTGAGATAGACTGTGTCCTTGGATCTAGAGTTTGGCTTTTCCTATTCCATCATGTTACAGAGATAGAAGCAAGGTGGAATATGAATATGCAACTGGATCTAGACATCCTTCACATTTAGTTTGGGCCAACAACTTGATCTAAACTTCCTCCAGGTGCATCCTATCCCAAATTAATTTACTACTTATTTTCCTGAAATAAAGAAATTTGTGCCCCAGGCTTTTGGAGTTAAGAGGATTTTGTGAGTATTTATTAGCTACAATTAGAACATGCTTGTTTGATAGTTCAGTAAAAATCTCTGTTCCTCACAATGGTTATATAAAGCAGGCAATCTGTCCCTTTTTAAGATCGTATTGTGAGGCACTAAAAATATCTCTGCAGTAGCAGAACAGGTTAGCCATCTCCAAAACTGGAAGTTTATAGCTCAATAACGCACGTGTATTGAGTGACCAGGTGATTTCTGGTGTTTCTTCATTTCCTCTCCAAATGCAGTTGTTTTATTGTTGTAATTAGCAGTACAAGGAAATGTTATTGTGTGTTTTGGAAGAGTATTAACTCCATATTAGGAGTCAATCAATTTCTGCTCAGAATCACAGAGAATATTCAATGAGCTAGGTTTTCTTTAATTGTCCTCAGACAGACCAATTCAGTTTCATGTACTACTGTTCGTAGGCTTTTCTCTCTTATCTTCAGTATCAGACCCTTACACTGAACACTTAAAAGGGAAGCCCTGACAAAGAAAAGGTCAATCCAAGTTAAAGGAAACCACTCTAGCTAATCTTTGATAAAGCCAGGAAACAGAAAGGGTTAAAATATGAATATGAGAACAAGGTATCCTGATCCAAGCAATGAGGTATTTTATATGGAATTTCTTGTAACTAATTGTAAGCAGGTGCATCTGGACTGCCAGATGCCAACCTGCCAGAATGTGTCATGGCTCTAAAACCTAGCCAGATCCTAATGCGTGGTGAGGTCTGTCTGGTACTGGTGAGCTGGAGCCTTTCTGAGCTATTACTCAGAGCGTCTCCATCAGACTTGTGAAGGTGTTAGAGACAACTGCAACTCCTGCCTGCCTGACGGGGCTGCAGCAGGAATATCCAGTCACTTTTTGCCTTTTCTCTGAGTATGGCTGCAGTTTGATTGACACCCAGTGTCAATCAGCAGTAAGTGCTGAAGCAGTATAAGGATTCTTTCTTGGTCAGCAGAAATGATCATTTGCAGTGTTTTTTTTTTTTTTTTTTTGTGTGTGTGTGTGTAATCTTCTGTTTCAGCAGTGCTGCTATAAAGAAGCTCCTGAAATCAATACCAAAGCTGTGTAGGAAAATGCCATGTCTTCAAGTTCTCAGAGTTAGCCTCACCATGCCACACAGACTTCTTCTGTGTACAACAGACTGGCTGACAAATCAACTGGACTACCTAAAAATACACAATCATAACATTTGTTTTATTGGTAATAAGTACTTAGGAGCATAGAATGGCTTGTGAGTGCTGAGCTCACTTGGAGCTGTTGGATTGGCTGCCCTTGATGTCATAGCCTTGCCGATAATGTCCAGTAAATCTGTGCGGGTAACTGTTTCCTTACTGTGTATAAATTCCATTTCATGACAGCAATAATACGTTCCAGGCAGTGCATTTCAGGGTGATAATTATACATCTTGGGTGGTTAAAGTTACTCCACCTTAGTTTTGTGAAAAAAAGTTGTACTGCTGGCAAAAATGGGAGAATTTCCTGGTTTCCATGAGTTTAAAAAAAGAAAAAGAGGGAGAGAAAGTTTCTTTTGCCATATTTCACTGAGATTTTGGCTGAATTAAGGTGGGATGTAAAATGAGTTCAGACATCAAGGTAGGGCCTACGCCAGTATCTTCAGGCTTTTTCAGTTAACCGACCACTGCCAAACCTCAAATTTTTTTGTGGACCACTGTCTGCCCTTACCATTAAAAACCATATTACAGAGATGCACTGTTTCACAAGGGTCTAGAGATCATGACAGTGGTTGCAAGCTTTCTATGTGCTGTGGTTTCATAGAATCACAGGAATAATGACGACTTTGAAATGATGGACAAGGAAGGACACTATCAGCCACATCAGTATCAAGTCACACATATTTGACTCATCATTTTTAAAAGCCTCCTGTGACAAACAGTCCACAGCCTCCTCACTTGTTTGCTCCAGACCTTCACCACTGATATCATGGAGAAGCCTTTGCTAGCATATAATTTAAATATTTCCATTAATCTAGTCCTATACACCAAGGAGACAGAAAACATTCTTTCTCTTTGCAGCTTTCTTCTATACGTTTTAAGATATCTACCATGTCCCTTACATCCTCTCTTCAGACCAAACAAATCAGTCTTTAAGGTATATTTTCTAGACCTTTATTCTGTAGTTCTCTTACACAGTCTACAACACTGAACATTTTTACTAAAACTGCAGTAACTGAGGCCTTGTGGGCTCTGAAGAGGGAATAAGGAGAATCTTCTTTCTTGCAGACTGTGTTTTGTAGGCAACAATTTCTTCTCATCATAACATTGTTCCCCCTCAATTCACCACATAACCTCAGCTTCTTTTCTACCTAAATACTCATTTGGCAGCAGTTTGCTATTTGTTCATGCGGCAGTTTATTCCACTGTAAACAATCCTTACCCTTGTGAGCAGAATCCTATGGCTTTCTGACTGTTAACAGTGTGTAGGAGGATCTTGTTTTAGTGGATTAAGAGTCCAGCTCACTCTTCAAAACTGATGAATACCTTGTTTTTGTTATTTGAGAAGTACTTTTTTTGTCTTCCTCAATTGTTAGTGAAAAAGACTGAGTAATACTTGATGTAGGAACGGCTCTGTTAGCTATTGATTGTTCCCCTCTGAAAACAGAATTGTATTTTCTTTTCACCCAGTCCACACCGCACAATTTTCTCTGGCGCACATCATGTCATGTCTATAACACTCCTAAAGAACAGCTACATAAAAACTATGACTTCTTTATCCGCAAGTTCTGTTATGTGGTTGTAGGAATTACTTTGGTTTAGCACAGTTTGTTCTGGCAAATGTAAGCTGGCTCATGCTTATCACATTGTTTATTTTCTAGGTATTTACAGATGGTTTGTTGATTATTTGTTCTAACATTTCTCTGGCAACCTGGAGCTGCAGTGTAAAAACTTGCTCTGTTTCTTTTCTACTTCCTTCCTAAAGATGGACAACACGGTTGTCCTTTCTGAGTATTTTATCTCACCTCCTAAACATCTTTCCAATGACATCTGTCACTGGTTCCAAGATTTAATTAAAAATTAGTGATCTGTTTTAAGCTTTGTTCATCATAGTCTATGTGGTCTAGCATTTCAGTGTATTAGGCCCAACAATTTTAAAATGGAAAATATCCAAACCTTTGCTAATCCATTCCTGTTTTACTTCAAACTCATGCCACATACTGCTGTAGAAATCATTATGCTGATTTTTCTGAGAAAAAATGTTTGCCTACAGATGTCTAGATAGAATGTTTGTAGATTTCTAAGAAAACCGGTATAGCTATATTGCTATACAACCATCTTTATATTAGATCTCACCTAGTAGAGGGAGAGCGCTACAAAGGAGCAGTGTGGGTGAGAAGTAAAAACAAATCCCAAGTGGTCTCCCCAGTTGTTTTTTTTTTTTTTCTTCAACATGTGACTGAACTAAAGTAAGAATCAAATATGTTGGCTGCTTTTATATTTTATTTACTACATGCCCTAAACATTGTTCGGAACACGAGGAAGCTGGGATGTGAAACATTCACTTTTTAAAGATATATAAATGTAATCAGAAGCTTATTTATCAACACTGTATTTCTAAGAAGTCCTCTTAGACCTTGCTAATTGAGTAAAGAGCCCTCCTTAGTTGGATTATGGCAAAATTCAGAATATGTGGTGGACTTTGCAAACCTGTGGGATCTTCCTCTGTATATACACCAGGAGAGATATCCCTTGCTACTTTTTCCATTGATTTTGCAGAATGATCTTATCCATACATTCACGAAGACTTTTGTTTGATGGATCACCCTTCAAAAACCAAAAGTATACTAAAAAAGAAAAAAACCTACAACCTTCAAGCTGAAAATAACACCAACAGATGAAATCTTTAATGCAACTAGAAACCGCGGGGTACTCTTCTAATACAGTGCATTTTGTATTCTCCAAATTACTATCGTATCACGAAAATCACGTTATTTCATATTACCTAAAAATCTTACATTTTCTTCTTGTTTCATTCATTCATGCTGCAGACACTGAAGAGAGCTGTTATACACAATTCCTTCAGCTTAAAATACTACATTTTAGAGTTCTCTCAAAGTTAGTGGTATCTGAGAAATTGTTTGGTGGCACTGGTTACTTTCTAGTCTCCTCCTGCTGGGTTTCAGCCTGTGAAAGGGCACAGTTCTTTGATCCAAATTCAAGAGCTCTGTTGTTTCTGCTTGGGCCTCATGGCCAATCTTGTCAGGAGTCACATATTCCCAGTGGATGGGGAAGTCTTTTTGGTAACAACACTATTAATAAGTGTGTATCAGCTTTCTCATATGCATTTACTTCCAACATCAGTGGTTTAATGAAGCAGCACTCATAGTAGCTATGGTTAGAAAACATTTCTCCTGAAGAGCTTTACTAGAATTCGGCATTTTCCCAAAAAGTTTGTTAGCAAGGAATTTCAGAAAGCTGTTGCCAAAAATATATTTTCTAATCTTGTAGAGCCAAATTTGGATTGAATAGCCACCAGGGAATTCTGCATCAAAACAGGAAGCTGGGTGCAAGTTGACAAGGAGGGCACTGCTCTGCTGACTTTGGACAGGCACAATGTATGAAGAAGTTTTCATTTGCTGCTTTCCCCACCATGCAGAGCTGCTAAAAGCATCATGAGGCTGTGGTGCCACTGACCACTCACTGGCCAGAGGCCATCCTACCTTTCCTCCCAGCGCTAACTCAGAGGCAGGGTTATATCCACAGACAGTTGGCCCCATGCCTTCACCTACATCCTTGCTACAGCCAGACCTACATCTGTGGAGTAGGGACTTCTAAGAAGAAAAAACAAATGATGAAGGATTAGCAGCAGAAACTTCTTCTGACACAGAGTTCAAGGAACGCAAGAGAAGGTAGTTGAGGAAATAGGACAATGTGGAAAGAAGCCAGGGTGAGAAATGCAATGTGAGAGGAGCTAACAGGCCATCATTTGAGTTGCTGATAAACCACACCACATTAGTATCATTGGGAACATCAGACAGAATGCCATGGACTTTAAAAGAAGGTTGGAGAGGGAAGGCATGTACCTCTCTGACTTCTGTAGCTACTCCTGTAAATACATCTTTTTTGGACACTGAGATAAAGTGAACAAGTCAGTCCTTACATATCAGCTACATAGTGAACTCCATTGTTATCTGTAGCTTAGAAAAGTCTACAGTCTGATACTGGGATCCATTGCTGACTTACAGCAGGCTGAGAATCAGGCCCATCTGCTGATGCTGTTGACTCTAATGATTTTATTCACAGGATATTAATGATTTTCAGGATCTGCTTATGTCCAGGCTGAGGCTATAAAGAGGGACATGGTTTGTCTTGCACTGTGTCAGCTAATTTATCTAGAAGCGGTTTGATTCTTTAACCAATTCAATGTGCAAACTTAGTTGCATGGCTCTTTCTGTCACTTAGGGTCATAATCTACCTTAAAATTCAAATTTTCCCTTATATAAGAACAATGAGTGTGACAGGTTGTTTAGTTTTCCTGTTCCTGGGAAAACAAGGGTTCAGAAGCTATACTGTGCAGGTGGAGGTTTTTTTTTAAAATTATTATTTTTTTAATCTACAAGTCAGTAATTAACACCTTTGCTTCATGTTGGACATCAGCATGTGGACCTTATAGTTTTATCAAATATATGTGAGCCCAGTTGTTTTTTGTCTGCTAAATAACGCTATTTGACAATGAGGAAAAAAAGCAAGCTTTCTAACAGCAGTAATATTTTCTTGCCCTTCCCTCTCTTTCCCTCCTCAACCTCTCTAGCAGCCATCACTCTTCCCAAATAAGAGAATGTGGCTGACTCCATTAACTTTTATATAAAACTAGAACATTTTAGTGTCATAGGAGAATAACAAGAATAATATATGTTGACAAGAGAGTATCTCAACTTTTCCATCTGGACTTGTCACTATAGATGAGAGACTTATTTTAGGAGAAATAAGTGCTCTACTTGAAAAATTAATTAGTGAGCTCTTTATCCTTATCCAACCTCCCTTGAGGCCTTTTGAAATGATTATGTTCCCTAAATTCTTCTACGTCTTAATGCAGAAACTGTCTTTCTTAGGAGTTGGATTACATTTTTATTGTTTGATAAATGGGAACAGACTCTGAACAGCTAGTACAAAGCTAGAAATGTTGTACTGCTCTGTGCAATCTTCTCATAAAGGATTTTGGGGCTTTTAGCCAGTACCTACAAATGTCCTCCATGTTCTTGTTTAACAGTCCTGTCAGACACTGGGTCTGTCTCCTCACAAGATCAGTACTCCCCACCTTCAGAGGATCGGGCCCATCCTGTACCCCACATTTGAGCAAGTAGTTCTCAGCCAGTTTGAACAGAGGCTACAAGTTTTTTTCTGCCCTCCTCTCCTGTTCCCTCACTCCCCTTTTAGGGAAGGTCAAACATTGCGTGTGATTGATGATGACAGAGATCCCTGTGAGCATAAAGTTCAAGAGTGGAGCTGTTTATTTGTGTAAGAATTATTTGTGTAAGAAAGTTGTTTTCTGAGTGCTTCTCTATATATCTAGCCACATGCTCAGACTGAAATACCCAAGCACAGCCACTGATTTATAAGAATATTTTTTGACAGCAAAGATACTTGTAAACATCTAGGATGAGGGGAAATATTCAGTGTCTTAAGACTAGATCCATTTTCATGTGATTTGTTCCTGTATCCATGGCATGGGAGGAAAAACCTGTTAAATTCTGTGAGTGAAGGCACACTGTTTCTGGTTTGCAACACCAGAAAATGGGTGGGAGCTTGGAGGATTCTGTCCCTTGTCTTCTGCAAATAAGCGTTAAAGGTAAACCACTATTCAGAGCTTTCAGTTATAGGACCCAAATTGGGTTCTCTCATCCCAAAACATGTTAGGGTATGGCAGTATCCCTTCTCTGTGATCCCAGAAACTCTGCTTAATGTCATCGTTGGCAAGCCAAGTCATGGGTTTACATAGCTGCCTCTAGACATCCCTCATCCTATATCTTAAAAGGGGTGAGCTCGGTTTCTCAGGAGCGAGATTTGCCAGAACTTTGCTTCTAACACCTCACACCAAATTTATTTATTAGCCATGCATCTTATATTTCCACTCACCTTTCATTTACTGTCGTGTCAGGATTTGACTTACTGACTTAGAAGCAGAGCTCTGGGGCACTGGAAAGGCAAAGCGAGACTCCCTTCAGCCCAGTTTTCCCCTGGCTGGCGACTCTCATTTCCCAAGTCTGACTTAACGGCTTAGATCTGTGTGTAACTGAAATACATATTGGATGTTAATCAAAAGAAATAAACAAAATGAGTCAAAACAAAATCTGCCCAAAAAGACTTTCAGGTGAATCTAACTGCTTGTTTTCCAAGCACCTCTGCACTTGATTTTTTTGCAGCAAAGGTTCTGGGAAAGGGGATGGTGTTTAAATTATTGTTTCCTTTAAAATGTTATCCCCATGACACATGCTTCAAATTTTATGAGAACAGTTTCTTTGAAAATTATCTTCTTATGTTTTCTTTCTTTCACAATTTATTCTAACTGAGAATAAACTGATTTTTCATCATGACACTCTTTTCTCCAGAGAATAGCATTGTTTTTCTTTTATTATTTTCTGGTTCAGTCCGTTTAGGTCATGCTCCTCCTCCACTTCCTTACCACACTAAGTAGAGTCAGGGGTTAGTTAAGGAAATATTTGTTTGAGTCCTTCCAATTTTAAGCTCATGACTCAAAAAGAAAAAGAAAAAAAAAAAAAAAGAAAAAAGAAAAAAACACCCTTGATTTCTTGCTCTTAATTGGTTGATTGCCAGATCATTTCTTTAAAATTATAGCACTTGTTTCCTGTTTTCAAAGGCTAAAATCATCCATTTAAGCACGACTAAAAAAAAAAAACCCCAAATGGATGCCTAAATTAGTTTGTGTAGTCAGAGCAATAACAGCTCTATCAGACTGCAGGTGTCACAATACCCCTACACACATAGAGAAAACTTAAAAACAGGCGGCAGTCTTACTGAACCCAAAAGAATATTTTTCAGCAGAGTTCATGCTGCTTTGCTCATGAGGTCAGGCTATAGAAAAGCAGCTGACACTATGATATTGAAGGCTCCAGTGGTTTTCCTGCAGGAATAGATGGATGACCTGGTTGCTTTATATTGCTGACTTTGTCCATTAAAATGGCAAAATAAAAACTGGTTTTCCTCATGTGGGTTTCTTCTTAATGAGATTTGTTCCTTGTCATCAAACTTACTTGTATGCTTTTTTTTTCCCTCAGTCTCTTTCTCTTAATACTTTTTGAATTTCCTGACTTCCCAGTTTTGATCGTCAGGATGCAGTTCATCCAAGGCTAAAGTGCTCTGACACAATCCATGCCAAAAATAAGGGGAAAATAGCAAGATTTATTAGATTTTATACATACACCTTATGATTTCAATGCAGTGTTTAACTCCTGTTCAGAAGGATTGGGACTGTTCAGGAGTATTTTCAGATAATAAAATTCAGACCTATGATCAATGCCAGGTTTCAGCTCCAGGGGCTGAAGTTCTTAAGTGTTTTGCTGGAGGTTCTGCTCAGGTCAATCCCTAGAACTTAATCCAAATATTTGGAGAGAGGAATCATGTCTCATATATATTTCCAGAACAGCTTTAATACAATTTCTCTCACTTACAGATTATATTTGGTCTTTCATAATATACATGTATAACATATTTGTGATTTCAATTTTTCTTTTTTTTTTCCCCTCACAGGTAACTTTGTCTTCATGTCCCCAGAATTATTACAATTAAAAACATACACGCTCATTCAACATCCCATTGTTTTCTCAGTGCTATGATCAGATCAGTCATTCAAACAGCTCATCATATAATTTGAGGATAGCTTGATCATGCTATTTCCCCACTCTTCCTGCAGCTATATCATGTTATACATGTGTAGACTGAAGAGTTCACTTATCAAAGACTAAATCCCATATTTCAGAATATGAAAGCCAAGAAAGAATAAAGCTCAACAAGAAAGAATAGTTTGAAAGCTCTTATATCTGATAGTAGCTGCTTCTTTGAAGAAGTTGTTTCGCTTTTTTTATGGGCTGTTTATGACTGCAGAAGATATGTGAAGTAAAATGCTGACCAGATCAGTATACTTTTCTCCTGTTCTGCCTCCTGATAAGAGAAGCTACATCAAGAACAGACAGAGATGCATTTTTCTATAAAGTCTCATGCAGAAGTCAGTTTATTGTACATTCTTGCATAAGTCATGCTCTAGGTATCACTCCCTTACTTAAAAGACTTTTTTTTTCTGCCTCAAACCCTCCTTTTTACTGGCTATATAAATTCCATAATTCCAAGTGGTTTAACTTCTGAATTATAATAGTATTGAAATTGATACAACTGCCTAAAACAGCAGAACAAAGAAAATGCAAACACTTTTTTAGCCAGGTAAAAGGAAACTGAAGTGAAAAAAAATCTGCAGCACTCCCAGCTGGAATCAAGCCAGAAATCTGCATCTTTACATGTTTGATTTCTTACTGTTTTCAAATTGGAAGAAACCTATCTGAACTTGCTTCGGCAGCACATATACTAAAATCAGAACAATACAGAGAAGATCAGCATGGGACCTGCATGAGGATGACACAAAATTTTGTTAAGCGTTCCATTGAGCTATTAGAGCAGGTCCAGAGGAGAGCCATGAAGATGATCAGAGGGATGGAGCACCTCCCCTGTGAGGACAGGCTGAGAGAGATGGGGCTCTTCAGCCTGGAGAAGAGAAAGCCTCAGGGAGACCTTACAGCAGTCTTCCGATACCTGAAGGAGCCCTGCTGGAAAGCTGGGGAGGGACTTTTTATAAGGGCACGCAGTGACAGGACAAGGGGAAATGGTTATAAACTGGAAGAGGGTAGATTTAGACCAGATACTAGAAGAAATTCTTTACTGTGAGGTTGGTGGAACAGGTTGCACAGAGAGGCTGTGGATGCCCCCACCCAGGAGGCATTCAAGGCCAGGCTGGATGGGCTTTGAGCAACCTGGCCTGGAGAGAGGTGTCCCTGCCTATAGGAGGAGGTTGGAACTAGATGATCTTAAAGGCTCCTTCCAACCCAAACCATTCTATAATTCTATGATATGATTCTACAATATTTTTGTTTGCCCAGAGAAGCTGTGGATTCCCCATCCCCGGAGCTGTTCAAGGCTAGGTTGGATGGGGCCCTTGCCAGCTGAGCTGGTGGGTGGCAGCCCTGCTCTCAGTAGAGAGGTGAAACTGGATGATCTCTAAGATCCCTCCCAACCTAAGCCATTCTACGATTTTATCTTAAGTACTGTTTGACACGTGTTTGAATTCTCATGAGAAAGTTAATAGTCAGTTGGTTTCAGTAAATTTCTACAATTTCTACTATTCTACTACTTCAGATTCAAACCCTATTTCATTTTGTTTAAGCTCACTTGAAGACACTTTGGTACAGTTCCTCGGTTTGACTTTTATTTCCAAACCTCAACCCCTGATAAAAACCATCTCTCAAACCAGCTAAGAACAGCCCAGCCTAGGTTCACTGGGAGCTCTGGTGACTCTGAATCTGACAAACTTTGCGCGGAGGATAGTGTGCTGCTTTCAGTTAGCAACTTTCCAGCAGTTTCTCACCTGCAGGCCACATCTGTCTAACTCATCAACAGAAATGGGCAAATCTGGGCCTAGGACAGAACTGTTTTGTGGAAAAGCTAGGAAATCCCTGTCACTCCCTATTACGATTAAGCAATCACTTTCCCTGGGAACCTGCTTCTGCTGGAGCAGATGAGCCCTCAGCCCTGCAAGTGGTCTTTTTGTTTGTGTATCTTTCCTGCTCCTCTGTTTACTTAAAGGGACAGAATTGTCAGATCTTATAAGGCCAGGCTGAGTAACTGATGGCCCGTCCACCTCAGACTTGCATTTTTTAGATTTACTTTTTCATTCTTTTTTTTTTTTTTTAAAGAGGAATCTTATCCAAACATCCAAACATGAGTGAAATGGGAAGATTTATGGAAGCAAAGAAGAGAAAAGTGGAAAAGGAAGTTTATGCTTTTTTTTTTTTTTTTAGAGACACACTGCTGTGTAAATGCACTGAAAGAATCTTTCGGCTATTTGGGCTTTTGCATAACAGCTAGAGACACAGAGCAATTAGATTTTCTAAGTATAAGCAAGAGAATCTGTTTTGTTTATACAGAAAAGTTCCCCAGAAGAGAGGCAGAAGCGGAGACATAAGTAATAAGCACATATGTTTGGAAAGAGTATAATGTACTTATAAATATTATAGTGGCGTCGCTATAGTTAAGGGTCTGGCAAGAATTCTGTTGTAAACCCTTCTTGTCAGAGGTTCAGAATGGAGCTGTAAAAATTCCAGGCTGCAACTTGGCATGTGAGGGCTCCAGGCAGGAGTGCAGGTTTCCCTCCTGCCCCCTCAGCAGCTTGGCATGAGCCTGATTGCCCACGGGGAATGATGCTAGTCAGAGCCCTCACCTTTCTCTCCAAAAAGCAGATGGTTTGTATTCTTGCCTTGCCAGAAAAGCTGGAATATTGGAAATGTAGTGGGACATGTATTTGTGCTGCAGAAAGCAACATTAGTGTATGGATGTGTGGTAGATAGAAACAAACTTTGCAAATGAGTGAATCCTTTCAGATTTAGCCCCAGTCTACATGTCTCTAGATGCCTGGTTTCACAAAGGGAAAATCGTGCAACTCTTTAGGAAGTTGACTTCATAAGCAAAACCACAGAGAAATGCAAACCAATTAATGATTTTAGAACTGAACTTTTCTTGAGTTTATTCATGGTTTACTGGTTGCACTTTGTTAGCTGTTGAACTTAATGACAAAAAGAAGCATCAGGGTCTGTTCTTGATCCACAGACTATAAGGCTGTGATGTTTTTGTGTATTAACTGGCAAATCTGGCACTGGTAACAAAGGAGAAACTTAACCAGGAGTAAAAAGGAATTCAGCTGCAAGAAATTTAGGCTATCCAGACAAGAAGAGAGAGAAAGACTATTTTACATTTGGTCAGTGTATATGCTCTTTTAATTAAACAAACTAACATCAGAGAAAGCTCATTGTATTCTGCTAAGCCAAACACCTTAGGGTTCCTGCACCCAGTATCTGAGGTTTGTTTTTACCAAACAGGAGCTGCAAATCAGCACGCAAAGGATCAAAGGGGACACTGGAAGTTTTTTATTTAGGAGACGGTGGATACATATGCACTAAGCATATAGAGATCTGAAATTGCGCAGGGACTTAGGGACCTGGTTTTGGGGCTTACTTTTCATGTGCATGTCACCCGATCTGGTCTGCATGGCTTAGGTATGCATTACTAGCTATTAAATTATCATTGATGTTGAATTTTGGTAGTGACTAGAGGGGAATGAATTCTCCTCAGGTATCAGGTTGACAAGAGATATACCACAAGAGACATCTCAAACTGCTAAGGCAAAAGGAAAGATCATCAAAATAATAAATCAGTAAGCTAAGCAAAATATATCAGCTCTCCCAGAAAAAAAAATTGTAGGCTACAAAACATTTGTTTTCATCATGATGATTGAGAATTTAAGCTGAAAAATGAAATGCCATTCCTTAATTTTACTATAAAGGTTACCCAGGTAGAAACGCAATTCACTAAAGGCACTGTCCCTTCTACTTCCTCACCCACGGTGTAAGTTCAGTGCCTGCAGGCCAAGTTTTGAACTGATGTACATCCTGTGCAATCCCACTGAATGGAGTGATACAGACCATCAGGCAGCACTGCAGTCATCCCCTAGGATTCAGCCTGGCTCCAAGTAAATGTCACCTGGAGAAGCTACTAAATCCTGTGGGTTAGTGGTGAGTATTTCAGAATACTCAGAAAGTTGAGAGCTACTGCTGCTGACCTAAAAGTCCCCCTAGAATGGGAGTCTGATTTAAATGCAGGAACTTTGGAACCAAAAATCACTGTGCAGTCTACACCAAACCTGTTTTGCAAAATGGTGGGAGATACAGAGATAAAGTGCGAAGCAGTACATAATAAAGCTGTTGATTTTAATATAGATCCTCATGGATTACATGTCTTGTTTCCAAGTGTTCAAGTGAAATCACTTGAGAGAAAAGTCTAACCTTTCCTGTTTCACAGTAATTCCACTCAGAATTTACTCCTGCTTTATGATGGAAAAGGGAAGCTGCTGAGTCAAAGGTGAGAAAGAGGCTTAATTTTTTGGTCTCTTTAAGGAAGTACATACCACTGTCTGCAATCACCTGTGTAGAACAGTACTTTTTACTTCTGGAAGATAAAGGAAAAAAACAGAGATCTAGTGTCTGGAAGCTGAAGTAATATTAACACAGGAAATAAGGAACATATTTTTAACAGTGAAGGTACTTATCCATTGGAACAAATTACCACGGGTATGTGATGGATTCTCCATCCCTTGAAATGTTTAAATCAAACCTGGACATCTTTCGTAAACTATGATCGAAGTCAGCTTGGAGTTCTGGGTTTGCGAGAATTACCAGGTGAAATTCAAAGACTGGTGTTATGCAGGAGGTCAGACTGAAGGCTCATAACCGTCTGCCTTCTGGCCTTAATAGCTGCTATTGCTAGTGAGAGAAGAGATATTCATGCTTTTAATTTTGTACCAATAGACAGAAATGGCTACAGTCCCATGTCTGCATTTCAAAAATAAAAAACAGAATTTCAGAACAGTAGTGGGCTTCACTTTGAAATGTCTTTGAGGAGCTCAGTATGTAACATCTTCATTCACACCATTGGAAGAAAACATCAATGGCCTCCGGCCCACATTTTCCATGAGATAACAAAGTTAAGTAGACTGAATGATTTTTAATTGTTATTACTATTGTTGTTTAAATCACAGAATCTCCTTGGAACTGCCTGTTTTGGCTCCCTGCTTTAGTGACAGTTATAATTCCAGTGGTAACTATTCATTCCTTTCACCTAGTATGCTTTGGAGTAGACACTGGCTGTATGTAATATTTAAGTTGAAAGTAGCTCTTGAAGTATAGCTAAAACAGAAATTATACTCTCAAAAGTATATATTAAGGTGTGAAAATTAATTTTCTCCCCTGTAACTAAACTACAGCTAGATCATATATAGATCCTTATTCCATCTAAGAGCACTTTGTGTGTGTGTGTATACATTTGTATGTGCGCATGGGATGCACGCATGTAGTAATTTCGGTAAAACAGAGAGGGAAACCATGGAAAATCCGATCCAGTACTACAGAATTCCTGAACAGGTAGTCCATGCATCAATCTCTCCTCACTTCACATTCTCAGGACAGTTCAATGTGCCTGAGGCCTCAAAGGAATTTTTCTCATATGCCTCCAATGTTTTTATAAGGCTGCCTTGGCAGGAAATACATATGTTCTTAATAATGATTAAAAAGAATAAATTCACCTTTCAAAATCAAAGTGCAAATGGCATAGCAGGTGTAATTGAGGCAAATGATTATAGTGCATATCTGTCTTTACAGAAAAAGCTCAAGGGAATTTACTATCTCCACAAGGATATAGTATTTTCAGTAGATATTGAGTATGTGGTTTGCCAAGAATTTGAGGCTAAGTATAAAACATGGCATTCAAACAATGAATGTGAGCATTCAACTGGGGCAAAGAACAAGTTTTAAAAAGAGAAAAACAATAAACATAATTTGAAATAACCCAGATATAAACTCCATATGTGGAATCTAAGAGGGTAACATGGGATGAAAATGAACATTCAACTTGAGATCTCTGCACTGCAAATACAGTACAGAAAGGATTTTTATGATCAGATGGATAGCCCAAACTCAACTTGATGACATGCATTCTCCTGTGATTAAATGAACAAGATTAGGTATACATGCTTTGCATACAAGTCTTTAAGCATCTTTAGGTAGGATGTAGGCCACTCAGAGCATAATTCTTCTGAGTGAGGAACTATTTCTCTATAAGCCTGATGTATATTTCCATCATGCTTTGAGAAATCCTGGCTCTTAGCATTCTCTAAATGGACTTTTGAGATCTGACATTCACCGTGCATCAACCCTCCCCTTCCAGCTGGCACTGTGCAGCAGGACCGTTGCAAAGCAAATAGGAGAGGAGTGGATGAGCTTCAGCTCTGAATACAGTTGACCAGATCTTTCCTCCAAACCAGAGTAAAGAGGATGGAAGAGAAAATAACATGTTGTTCACAGATTTCACAACTTGGATTCAAGGAATGTTTGTTATAATTATTTATTTTATTTGCCTATCACCATGGTAGCTGAGTTCTTCACTTATAAAAAAAAAAATTAGAAACACATTGGGGCCACATTTCAAGAGATCTTGAATGTTATTTTCTGCTGTGTAATTGTTTCTCCTTCATTGACTAGTAATTAAGCTGCAGTATGCCTAGGTTTGCAAATCCTGCAGACTTGGAAAATTCCTCTAATTTTTAAAGTTTGTTTGTTTGCCAGGTGTTTTTTTTTTTTTTTTCCCCTCCAGGCTTGTCCAACTCTGAAAATTACAACTTAAGTAAAACCAAAACCATAAGTGTCGTGTATCACTGAGGGATTACCTTACCACATTAATATTCAATAATGCCAGCTACCCTTGTTCAGCACACGAGGGCCTCGATTCCACTGAGTGATGAAATGGGGCCCAAAATTTTAGTGGAGAGAGAGTAAGGGCTTTCTTGCAAAGCTGGTCAACATTTTCAAGGGTAGATTTTTTTCTGTGCACACAGACTGCTTACAGCAGCGTCTGGTAAGCAAAATACTTTGATAATCTTCTCCTAAAATGTTATAATTTTAAAAGTTGGGAAGAAAATCCAACAACATCCATAATTTTCACTTGTGTCCAAATGAAACCGGGCTCTTTCAGAACTGTTCTATCTTCTTTATTTTTGCCTCTTTCCTAGCTTCCACTGACCAAGCTCTGCCTTTGTGATGTGTGCATTCTGTACGTTGGTGAGGCATATGCAGATGAAAGGAAGAAGTAAGGCTGTAACTGGAGCACCTCACTATTATGCAAAAGCTTTTTTAGGCCAGGCACTATTTTGTAACATATACATTTGTCGGATCATACTCTGGTGACAGACCCTTGGCATGAAATGTGTTGCTTAATTGGGAGATTAAGGTTGCTGAAGATGAGAACAAATTTTGCTGGACCTAGCAGAATAGCTCTGAGGTGCCAAGCAAGCTGGGTAGTACTCATTTCTGAAGAAAATGAGCTACAGCTCCTGTGCTACTTTAAATCGAAGACTGGATAGTAATCCTGTTAACACAGTAACATGCAAAAGGGATGATCTGCTTGGGGGAGGCAGTGCAGGGCTGTCGATTGCTCCCTCCTGAAGTCTCTCCTCACTTTCCAGGGTGATTGCTCCTGACCTCATTAGCGATCCACAACCCCAAAGATTGGATCCCTTGTGTCTCCTCACAGAAAAACCAGCGGAACACAGGGTGAAAGCCAACATCACATGATCTTTCCATTTTTCAGGAAATGAAGTTTTAGCACCTTGGAACTGCAGCTGGATGGGAATGATCTATTTTGCCAGGAGAGATGGGAACGGGGACTCTGGCCTATCTACCAACGCCGGAGCCTTGGCATCAGGGTATCCCACCATGGGGACATCCATGCAGTGAGGAAGGAGCTGTGCCTGTGGCCATCCAGCCAGCCAGTTCACCATGGCCCTCACCCCTTAGCTTCTTGTGCTTGGGACCTCAGTGCTCCTGCAGCACAAAAATGTTTCCAGATGAATGGATCTTGTCCAAGTGTTTGCCTTTTGGCTATTAGCGCTGCAATAGCAAACAAGTTTTGTCATGGTGAGTGAACTTCCTTTGGTTCCTTCCCCCCACAAAGTCGCATCTTGTTTGTTGTGCCATGACAGCATCTTTGAGCTATCCTGAGTGAGTGTGTTAATCCTAGAAGGGATGAATTGAGGGGTTTGGCTGGCAATTTTTAAACTCCAGATGGCCATCCTCCAACTACCTGCCGGGCTTGAATAGGAAATATGTCTCCTGACAGGCTCACTTCCTTCCATTTGCATTGTTTTCAGCAAAAATAGATTTTTAATAACTCCCATAATAACAGTCTTGCAAGGTGCGGCCTGCAAACATTAGCTCAAAACAGGACAAACATATTGCAATGTCTGTTGACTTTTCACCTATCAGTGGCCCATAGCCAGTGGGCTGTGGCTGGTGATTAACAGAAGAATAGGAAGCGACCTAAGATTAAATATTGTTAAGAAGTGCCTGATATCCAAAATTAGAGTCCAGAACTTCAGCTGCTGCAAATTAGCTGAGGATCTGCTCAGAATGTTTAAGGATGCTGGTGAAAGGAATTTTGTCACTGATCTTTTCTAACTCATCAAATCCTTCTCATACTGTATTTCTTTTCAGACATTTTACTATTTGCTGTGCATTAATGTGTCACAGCTGAGAATGTGTGGAGCCATAGTTGGCCTTGTTTAGTTAACTTTTAAGCTAACTGCAACTTTTCTTCAAAGACTGCTGTTTCACAGCACTTGTGTTTTCTCCTACCATGCATATACCTTCTTACCTTGTGCCAAACTTTAGCAACATTTCTAAGGATTCACAGTTATGAGGCAGTGGTACTGGATTTCGAAATCTGCACTTCAAAGGGCACTTCAAAGCTCTTCTGACTTTTTGTACTGTCTGTCTCTCATACCTCCATCACTTTTGCCAAGAGTTTGATTAGAGCCAGTGTAGTTAGACACCCATCCCAGAGCTCCTAGGAGATTATCATTCTCCTCTCCTCTCCTCTCCTCTCCTCTCCTCTCCTCTCCTCTCCTCTCCTCTCCTCTCCTCTCCTCTCCTCTCCTCTCCTCTCTCCTCATTAAATGACAATGTGTATGATATAATCATATGTATTTTTTAAACCGTTTGCAATAGAAATGACTTTTAAAGCAACTATTTTGTATAGACAAAAAAATTCAGATCTGTTTCCCTACAGAAAATGGAAGATCCTGTTTTCAAGCTATCAGTCTAAGTATTCCTGTACATTAAATTTGAGTACACTTGACATACTAATTTAAACAGAAGCACTTAAAAAAATATAGATTTACCATTCCTCCTTTTTGTCCTTAATAACTTTTTGTATATATATATATATATGTATGTAAAAATTTCCAAATTCTAGGTTTCTGAATCAGAGTATAGTCATCTAGAAGTCCAGATTAGATCCAGTAACAGAACTTGGTAGAGATCAGTCCTTCATGGTACAGTAGCCTTCCTGTGAGTTAATTACACTTTCCAATTGTTATTTGTTTCTTTCTAAAGTCTATGAAGGGTTCCATATGTTCTCACTAGTTCACACTGTAGCTAGGGATTTTATTGTGGTCTAAATATAGCAAATAAATAGTCCAGATATGCTCAGATTTATTTTGAAAACTTTAGTCTGGATAAAATGAAGGATATGACATTCAGAAGTAAATTTATGAGACTAGGAACAACAACAAGGAGCAGCTGGGAAGCGAGTCAGGAACAGAAGTGTTATCTCTTAACAACCTTCACTTGTACAGAGTGCTGATTACTTCAGAAAAAAATCTCAGCTGCTCTGACCACGTCTGTTTTTTTGAGGAGTCCTCTGTTATTCCCTCTTTCTAAATGACAAGCCCCCCTGACATTTCTAGATTTGCCTCTAGGGTGATGAAAGCCTCAAAGCAAATTAATAAATAAATATAAAGCTAGTAGAAAGGATCTGATAAGAGTAAGTTAATTAGAGAAACTTTAGCTGATGTTTCTTATCATAATTGAAACTCCAAATTGTTTTTTGTTTGACTTATTCTGGGGGGGTTTAACTACGTGAAATGCAAAGTGAGTTTATAAAATTCATGGATGACTACTTTTTAACTTGCAATTGTACTGAGTCTGAAGAAAACTTTATATGGCACAAGAAGAGTTTTAAAATATGCACTGCAATTGGAGTAATTTTATTCTTTAAAACCACCACAGCTGTGTACAAAGTGATAGCTCATCACAGTGTTAGCATATGGTTGCTATCATGTACACCACAATGTCATACTCTGGCTCCAGACCTGGGCTTACCTGTCTACAGATGCCCTCAAGTTCAGTGCTATCCTCTCATATCTATCCTATCTAGACATTAACTATAGATCTGGTTTTGCACCTACCTAACATTATCAAGTTGCATGGAGTTGCTTCTGGTACCTTTCAAAGAAGCAGCCAGATTTAAGCTTTACTGTCTTTCCCTGGAGAGACTTTAAAAAAAAATCGATGTTCAGTGGCTGGTCTTGGAATTTATGTAAATATCTTTTAGTTTTTGTTTTGTGGCAATTTAAAACCATAAATAGTTGGCATTGCAAAGATTTATAATGATATTTTAAATGATCTTTGAATGTAAGAGTTCATGAAATATTTTTTAAAGGAAGTTTATAATATAATAGTGTTACTGCAGCTACAGTAAAGTGAACTGCTTCTAAAAACTTAGTTGTTTTGTTTTTTAAATATATTTTGAACTTTCTGTTTTCAACTGGTATCAAACTCTCTTCTCTTGCCTTGCCCATGGCAATTTTTGTCAGGAGAAAGACCTTCTTTCCAACAATTCCCAGTTGTACAGTGTCAGAACTTGATCATCATTACCTTTCAAGTCTCCATAGAAATCTGGAAGTTTGCAGTAATTATACATGCACGTATGGACAGAAGACTAATTTGACTTATGGGGGACTCTCAATGTCTTAGTGGCAGTTTGGTCTGGATGTAGTTGAATGTAGCAAGCAACATTTGAAAAAGGATTTTAAGAAATTTATTATGCAACATTCACAGCATTAGGTATAGTAATGAAGTGTAAGCAAACAGCCAAAACCTCGATTAGTTGAAACTTTGTACAGCTTTTTCATCCCTTTTACATCCCTTTGAGCTCAAGTAGGCAAGTCTTTCGAGGTATAACACAATGGGAAATGAAGTAAGATTTCTTAATATTATACTAGTGACATAAAAACTTGGTCTGTGCCATTCCTTCCATTTGAAACACTTCATTTCTCTTGAGCTCCACATTACTGCTATTTCACTTAGCTGTCTTTTAACCATATACTATCTCCGTGCAGTCATTCCAGTGGGCTGGAAATTGGTTGTACAATGTATATGTATGCATATATATGTGCAGATATTAAGTGTCCATATGTGTGCATACCTATGCATCTGTACAAAGGACAGAGGCTGAATCATTCAGACTAGAACAACAGCAGAGAAGGGGGCTGTGAGCTGGGATTTCAACATGTCATAAGCAGTGAGGCTGAACTGCACAGTGCTGGGAGGAAATAAAAGCCCTCAATAAATGTACACATGTAGATGTGCACATACAATTCTTACATTGAGTACTTGGTAAGTACTCAATGTTAGGAAGAGTAAATAACAGAAAATGGAGTTGTAGCAGAAGAGATTTTTGTATTCTGAGAATGGTTAAAATACTGTATGAAAATTCAAATATACTGTAGATTACTACCATAAATTCTGCATTCAGAATTCTTCTGGACAGGAAGAAGAAATATGCTCTTGTCTTTTCTTCTCTACGTGACACATTCCATTGATTTTCACCTACTAATTCCTACAATGTATAATATAAATAGAAATTTTCAGCATCCCATTCTGTGGGGTTCTATGGGGGCAGTTAAGAGTGTTGTCTTTGCTTGACAATTATTAGTTTGGGCGTTGTCTTTATCCTTTGTTATGGAGTCTATTTGCATTTCATTTCATAGATAACAAAGACTACCATATAATTAAAGTAATTTGAATATAACCAAGAATTCAGAAAAGGTGAGTGATGAGGAATGTATGATTAATGAAAAAGCAGTCCTACTCTTTCCCTCTCTTATCAGCTTTTAATCCCTCTGACGTACTTAACTGGCTCCAGTTGATGTCACTGGCAGTTTTATGTGGCCTCCACAAATTTTTCAAGGAGCAGCTTCAAATTCCCTTTAGCTGGAAAGAGAGAAAGGAACAGAACTGCCCTGCAATAAAAATGCTGTCTTGAGAATAATAATAAAAAAGAGTGTATAATGCCTAATGTTATCAACAGCAGTATTTTATACAGGCAGAAGATCTAAGAGCCATGAGATGGGAAACAGATTTTCTTACAAAGTTAGTCAGAAATATGCCCATGGAAGGATACAACTAATTATGATACTGTGAAGCATAAATGGTTGATGTACTAACAAAGAGCTGGAGAGCAAAGAGAGAGAGAACTCATGAAAAAAAGGTGACATCTCTCACCCGACTGAATATGCAATACTGCAACATCACTTCATAGAATCATAGAATCTTTTGATTTGGAAGACTCTTCTGGTCTAACTCCCCTGCAATAAACAGGGACATCTACAGCTACATCAGGTTGCTCAGAATACTGTCCTGTCTGACCTTGAACATCTCCAGGAACGGGAATCCACTACCTCTCTGGACAACCTGTGCCAGTGCCTCACTACCTTTATTGTAAAAAACTTTATCCTTATGTCCAATGTAAATCTCCCGTCTCCTTTAGTTTGAAACCATTTCCCTTTGTCCTGTCACAATGGGCCCTGGTAAAGAGTCTGTCTCCTTCCTTCTTATAGCTCCTCTTTAGATACTGAAAGGTCACTATCAGATTCCCCTGGAACCTTCTCCAGGCTGAACAGCCTCAGTTCTCTCAGCTTGTCCACACGGAGTTATTCCATCCCTTGCATCATTTGTGTGGCCCTCCTCTGGACACACTCCAACAGGTCTATGTCTCTCCTGTACTGAGGACTCCACATCTGGATGCAGTAATCCAAGTGAGGCCTCGCCAGCACAGAGCAGAGAGGCAGGATCATCCCCTTGACCCGCTGGCCACGCTTTAGATGCAGCCCAAGATATGGATGGCTTTCTGGGCTGCAAGGACACACTGCTGGCTCATGTCTAGCTTCCCATCCACCAGTACTCCCCGGTCCTTTTTGACAAGGCTGTGCTCCAGCCTTACACCTCCCTGCTTGTACTGATATTGCGGGTTGATATGACCCCGGTGCAGAACCTTGAAGTCGAATTTGTTAAAACTCATTAGATTCATCTGGACCCATTGCTCGAGGCTCCTCTTGGTGTCATCTGAAACTTGCTGAAGGTGCACTCAATCCCACCATCAAAGTCACTGAAGAAGATATTAAAGAGCACTGGTCCCAGTACTGATTCCTGAGCGACACCACTTGTCACTGATCTTCATCTGGACATTGAGGCACTGACCACCACTCTCTGGGTATGATCTTGCAACCAGTTCTTCATCCATTGAACAGTCTACCCATCATATCCATATCTTTCCAATTTGGAGGGAAGGGTGTTATGGGGAACTGTGTCAAAGGCCTTACTTTGACTTACATCTAACTAAATCCAGTTAGATGGCATTGACTTTTCATTTGTCCATCGATGCAGTTAGGCCATCACAAAATGTGACATGGTCGGTCAGTCAGGATCTGCCCTTGGTGAAGCCATGCTGGTTATCCTATATGAATTCCCACTCTTCCATGTGCTTAGTATAGCTTTCAGGACAATCTGCTCCATTAATATTCATTTATACCTTCCTCCAAAGAATGAAAGGGAAAAAATGACTTCATACATTCTATATTATACTTCTGAGAGATTTTCATGGGTCTTGGGGAAAGTGCCAAGTACACTGGAAGTGGAGGATTGTTAGCTGTCTCTAAAGAACCAAAAGGAAATGGAGAAAAGGGATGAAGTGACCCAAACAAGCAGGCAAAATTACAATTTTGTAGCAGGTCACTCTAGGTCTTTTTGACCTTGGCAGTAACACAACGGTCATTTTTTATATGAGTGAACTGTCCTTGAATAATTTCTCCAACATCTACAAACAAACTTTTATTCCATATCAGACATGTTTGTCATGTTCTCTTTTCCAAAAAAATGACAAAAATAGAGTATTTTTTCATTTGTAACTTGGGAAAATCTAGCTTTTAGCTATCATTCTTTTACTTAGCCCTCCTTAAAATTTATCTGAGCACTAAAATATTATGTCTGTGCTTCTATTTTCTCTCTTATAGAAAAAGATACGGTTGGGGAACAGACTGTGTTCAAACACTTTGCAAGAAAGTTTTAACTTCATGTTAAGAGGAGAGAGGAGAATATAACATTTGAGATGACTAAAGTAGGAGCACTGTACATTTAGTACAAATGCTGAATAAGGCCTTTCACAAAAATCTGAGGAAACAGTTACTTCTTCATTTGCTTTCTACACCAAATCCCAGAATTTTCGGAGTGGAGGTGTACCTTTCAGGTAGTCTGACTGCATTCTGCATTCTGGAAGTCTCTCTCTACTTTAATTTTGCAGGAAGCTAATCTTCCAAATTAAACACCTACATATGTGGCAAAAGATGACAATACCTGCTGATTTTCAAAGGAGGAAGTGGCCAACTAATTTCCTTTCTTTTCTTTGAAAGTTTCCCTTTGAATGTATGTGTACATTTGGTAATCTCCGGGACAGGAGAGTTGTGTGATCTCTCCTCCTGCATGTAATACTTACTGCCTTAATTTGGGGATCTTGTAGATAATGTCTACTACCTATTACACTCTGAGCAGTATGAAGGGCTGAAATTCCAGCTCCATGATGATCTTCATCTCTGAATTCAGAAGGACCAAGATACTGTGTAGGGATCAAAGTGTCTGCTGGGTGGCAATGCTTTACCATATAAACAACTGTGGTTCCCAGATGTGGGAACCACAACGTGGGAACCATGGCATAGGAAAGGCTGAAATACTCAACACCTTTTGTTGCCTTCATCATTCAAAGGCAGAGCTCACTCTTCTATGTATGCTGGGAGAGATTGGAATGAGAGAGTCTATTAAATGGGGACAAGGGGAAGTTAAGTATTATTCAGAGAAGCTGGTAGGATGCATCTGAAGATTTTGAGAATGCCTAAATGTCTGACATGATTACAAGGCTGCTATCTTAATGAAAAACATGGTGACTGGGGAAGGTCCCTGATAGCTGAAAAAAGATTAACATTAAATACATCATCTCAAAGGCAAGAGGAGGATTCAGAGAACTAATTCGCCTGCTCCACTTTCATATCTGGAACACACCACTTTGACTCCATTTATAAGCATATGAAGGACAAAAATGTAATCGGGAGTTGGAGATCTAGAAATACCAAGGCATCAAGCTTCACCAACCCGATTCCTTTCTATGATGAAACGATCATGTGAAAGAGATGAGAATAATAAATGCAGTACATCTTGCAAGGCTTTTGATGTCACTTCCCACAGCATTTTCAGTAATATGTTGAGGCACTGTGGGATGGATGAATTATTACAAGACCTGAAATTCAGCAGGATTGGCAGGCATGTAGTTGATGGCTTGAGGTCAGGCTGTTGGCAAGCAACAGGTGCAGGTCCTTGTTTAAAATCTTTATCAGTGACCTGAATGACATGACAAAACACATCAACCAGAGGTTTGTGGACGATGGGTAGGTTGAAGAAGTGACACACATTCAATATGGCAGAACTAGAAGAGGAACTATAGATCTGGGCCAAGAAAAGCTGTATGAAGTGCAAAGTTGTGCACCTGGGATGTGGTAACCCTCTGCATCATTGTAGGCTGAGCAGCGAGCTGAGAAACTTCAGAAAAAGACCTGAAGGATTCGACAGATGCCAAATTGCATATAGCCAATAATGTGCTCTCAGTTAAAAAAAAAAAAAAAAAGAAAAAAAAAAAAGGAAAACACATACTATATTTAGGAAAAGCTTGGACAGTAGATTGATGGAATTTTATCTTCACTTGTCATTGCTGAGCCTGCATCTGAAACCAGTCTAGTCATCAGTGAGGCAGAAAGAGGGTTTCAGTGTTTTGCTGGGACTCAGCAAAACCTTGGTCTGTTCTCTGGACAAGCTGCTTCTATTCAGATCTGAAAGAGCACTCAAACTCCTTGTTTTCAGAGTTCTATTGCATTGTATTGTGCCCTGAAAAGTGTCAGCCAATTTATCTTTTTACAGGGAGATATCCTCAGTCTTGTTTTTCATATAATAGATTGTGTCTAAAGACATTAAAAAGTGGAATGTTCTAGTATTATAATTTTAATAAGTTTTTTATAAGTACAAATGATTTAAAAATTGAGGTAAGCTCACTTGCCATTCTCGAGTCCTAAAACAGGAGAAATATAGTTCTCCTATCCTATCCTGTCCTGTACGCTCCTCTCTTTTCTCTCCTTCTACCCTTTTTTGTTTTTTGTTTTTGAAACCCTCAGCAGCAAAACATTACTCTGTACTCACTCAGTCGCTACTTCTAAAACTCAATATTTGACTGGTTTGATTTTTCTTTTCCTCTTTAGAATACCAAAAGGGATTAAAGCATAAACTGGATTAACTACTTGTCAAATGCAATTTTTTATGTGAAACTCTATTTATGGGGGTGGAATGCCCCAGTGGATTGATGATGAGATACTATTCTAGGTCACTTATTCAAATCGGTGCTAGTCTGGTGGTGACTGAAATTGCTTCCTATCTGGGAGCCAGTAAGAAGCTGGATGCAGCCAAGTCCTGAGGGGGTATCCTTATACTAATACATGCCCTAAAATGACCAGTAACTGCCTCTCTCTTTGAGAGGCTTAATGGAAAGATAAAGCGCTAAATAGGGGGTTGAGAGACATCCAATGCAATAGGCAACTGTTTTAAAGCAACCACTACAAATTTTGCTTCAGATACTTTGGTAAGACAATGTCAGGGCACTTGTTCTATGGAGTTTATGATACAAACTTATTAGTCTAGCATTTCCTTAGCGTGTTCGGATGCTTTTTACAAAGGCTGAGAATAGAGAATGAAATACCTTTTGAATGGAAAATAGAGTAGGCTTTTAAAGTCATCTGACTGTCAAGAAAAATCATCCAAAAAGCAAGGCTATTAGGCTGAGTAATTTCCAGAGAAAGGTAGTGGACATGTCATTACTTGAATCATGTAGAAGAAAGATGAACTCCTCCCATCACTGTTATCTAATTACAAGGATGAGTAAATAGGTATGGGCAACATTTTCAAAATTGAGTTCTGAAAGTTTGACACAATATCCAAAGAAAGATCTTAAAAAGGCGGGGTGCAGACTGTCACTGAGATTAGTGAGAGCTCAAGGTCTCAGCCCTGGTTTCTCAGGGAAGAACTGAGATGAAAAATTAAAATTAAACTGACTGAAAGCATAGGCTAAACAAAGAACCCTGTTACTTAGTGCACTGTACTAAACAACAATAGAAAAATGTAACCAAATGATTGTCAAAGCAAGAGAAAATGGAGTACTTGCATGGTTGGCTGAGAACATCACCGAATCACAGAAACACAGAGTGGCTGAAGTTGGAAGGGACCTCTGGAAAAGTCATCTGGTCAGACCTCCTCCTCTGGCTGGAACACCCAGGACCACGTCCATCCAGAAATTTCTTTTCCGTTTGTTAGCATTCTTAAGTAAAAAGACTGTGAGTAGGAAAGAAAAGGTCAGCAGCTGAACAAGTGACAGGAGAAATATTGTCACTAAGAGGTCCCATAAAGAGAACAGAAATGGTCGTTCCCCTGCAGCTTTGCACAGATTAAACAGGAACTTGGAGCCACCCTCAAGAAAAATGGGTGGATAGACTGGAAGAGGAAAGCATTGCTCCAGTTTTGAGCAATTTTGGTCTTCTAAAAGAATGGGAACTTAGTACTCTGCTTTCCAAAAAAAGTGGAAGAACAGAAGAAAGGGCAAAATGTCATAGCCATGCCTTGCGAGGATTCAAGCTTCTTCCCTTCCTCCTCCACTAAGCCTCAGGCGAAGGACTATGGTAAGATTTGCCTATGGACTTGAGGCAGTTTTCCTTTGGAGAAGACCGTGTTGTGGCTTCCCACCACTCTAGGGAAAGTGGTGTCCAAACATACAGTCCAGTTCTCCTCTGCTCCATTCAACACTACTCCAACTGCTATTGCATGCAGTTAGAAAAACATCTACAGGATTGTCCAAGTCTAATTCAGAGTATCATGGTCAGTTGGTGAATTCTGCTGCTTAGAAGCCATTTTCACACTTGGGTTAGGCTTCCCTGTCATTCAGTGTTGGAGAGCACAGCTTTGCTGAAAACAGAAGTGAATAGCAGAGGTGACTCTCACTCAGGTGCTGCCATTCACACAGCGAGCTCCTCTGCCTCACAGGCCTGGCTAGGCAATGCTAACAATAAACAAACCATAATAACTCACAACTGCGGCTCAACCCAGCCCTTAATGACATTATTCAATACAGCTTCAGCACTGTGAAGAACTTCATCTCTTCGTTCCCATGCTCCTCGGAGCACTTCCAGGTTGGCTTTACCAACAGTGATTCCAACAGCCCATTCTAATTGTTTTGCTAGTACAGCACAGGGAAGTTAACCTGCTGTGAAACCTGATGCTTTCTGCAGGAACAGGTTATTGCAGGGTAACAAGTGGCTTTTCTTTCCTGAGCCTAAACTGGCAGTACAGTACCACAGGGGGGCACTCACATGAGCACGTACACCTCCCAGCAGGTGTGTGCAGCTGGGCGCAGGGCTGGGCAGGGCTGGCGGGGAGCCGTGCTTGGAAAGGTGGGTGAAAGATGGGTGAGCCCCTCAGACATGCTGTCGGGGTTGGGCTATGCTTTGCGTTTTGGATAAAAAACAAGTTGGGAGAGGAGGGGGGAAGATGAAGCTCTGAATAAAAGGCAGTGTCTTGCAATTTGTATAATATTTATTTATTTATTTATTTATTGGTGTGCTTGTGATCAAGAGTTTTGACACTGGGGAAAAAGGTATTGAGAAAATCTGAGGTGAGAGTGGTGAAAGCATCATTTCTGATTTCCATCGATAAGAAAGCCATTAATAGAAACCCCTCTATGAACATACAAAAGGAAAGTGCGATGCAGACAGATATTGCTGGTAAGAGTCGAATAATCACTGTTTGCAAGGGCTTATCTGCCAGCAGCTCCCAAAGTGTCTGAGAACACTATGGCTGATTCAGAAGGCTGTTTTCTGGCAAATCTGTGGCTGTTTCAAAGGAAAGTCTGAGCTTACAATCAAGTTGTTTCTCATTATTTCTACAGAGTGTGTGATCAAATGAAAGCATGCACCGCAATGCACACATAAGAGCTAGAGGAGTCAGAACTTTGAAGTTTGCCAGAATATTTTAATTCTGTTTAAGAAGTGTTTTTGGATTACTAAATGATACAGACAAAGCAAATGCAAAATGCAAGATAGATAGTTTTTTCCTGAACTTTTAAACTCAAAGCTGGTGTTTCATAATGGTGCTACCAGCTTCTCGGATGTGAATGAATGAAGGATTAGAGCATGAAGGTTCCACCTGAAAATCTGTCAGAGATCAACAGGCAACAACCCTTTCACCTTTCTCTTTCCCTATCCCTTTCCCTTTTCCTCTCCCTCCACTTCACTCTCTCCCTCTCCCTTTCCCTTTTCTTTTCATTCAGTCATCCCCTCCTAGACAAACCACTAGCCCTAGTCTTATTCCTGAAAGTACATTTTTTCCCTGAAAGTCCACTTTTTCTTAGGGTGCATCAAGTCCAAAACAGAAACTTGGGAACAAAGAGATTTTATTAGGATTTTGCCAACCACTTTGCTTCAACTTCACTCCGGTTCCACTGTGGAAGCTGTGTTGGCCTAAAAATAGTCTCTTCTGAAAATTTCGCCTCTGGAGCCAAGCAGCACTGAAATTATAAATGAAGAGGGAATGTGACAGAGATCAAAATCTGCCTCACTGGCCCAGACAGATAAATATCAGGCTAGCTTGAAGGTTTTCACCTCTTTGCTGCCGGGAGTCATATATTTTTTTTTTTTTAATGGCAGAGCACTGTGGGCTAATTTTGTAGCTGGTATAAATCAACATTACACAATATACATTGGTGCAATGATGCTGATCTATGCCAGTTAAGAATCTGGCTGCTCCTACTAGCAGTGCTCTGACTTATAAATCTTCCTCTTAAAAACGCGTGGATGAATCAGAGAAACTGTTGCAGAGAGCTGCATGTTTTAAAATTGGCCTCAAGAAGATAGGATAGCCCCAGTTTCAAGCCATAATAAAAAAAAAACATAGGCACGGATGTGGGCTTTTTCCCAGAGGTGACAGTTTAAGCTCTGCAGAAGCCAGAATCCCCACAGCACCTGTGAAACCTTGGGTCAGGATGAAGAATTCAGCTGTTCAGATGTGCTCATCTTGTATTCCTGTAGAGTTTTGAAATGATTCACCTTTTTCCCCATTAAATATCTACACGCATATATTTTTAAGTCATCCTATTGCTTAACCGCTGCTCCTTCCTTCTTTGCTTTCTTTCTTTTCTTTTTTTATGTGCGCATGTATACCTGACTCCTTGGAGATCACTTTGTCTGCCTCTGTGATTACTGGAGTCAGCCAGCAACACGACAGGACTTGCTTGTTTACATAGCTCTGAGGGTTATGACAACACATCAGAATGTACAGGTGCCATGTAGAGATGCAGCTTGCAATTAAGATCAGTAAAGCTGACTATTTAATAAAGAATTCCTTCATTTTATAACAACCTGATCTCATTAGTATTCAAAAAGCAAATCAGCTCCATAGAACTCTTGAAAATTTTGTTCTGCTTTGGTAAGAAATATTGAAGATAAACTTAAGAATTAACAGTTGCATAACAATTGCATTAATTGAACAGAAAATTAAACCCATAAAACGTGGTTAATTGCAATTTCCTTGTAATTGTAGTAAATGTACTGCCAAGATAATTACAAAACAGTTTTTAAAGTGTTTTTTTTTAGTCCATTTGGTGGCATTTCATCCCTGTAATGTAGCAGGCAGAGATGAAACAGACTGGGGAGGTCCTTTCAGATTCTGCCTTTATTTGGGCCTTTCAGTGTGGCTTCAGGGACTAAAAGTGCCCGCTCACTCAGAGAGCACAGTAGAAAAGACTTCCTGGAAAAACCTTCCCCAGTGTTTTGACACTAAGCAGAGGAAGCTTCAAGGGCAATCTGCAACTTTCAGTAGCTCGTCAGAGCAGCTCTTCATAGAAAAGCTTGGTCCCCCCAGATTGCTTTTGAACAATAGCTTGAAAAACTCTCCACCTATCTCCTTTTATATTTAGCTCAGAATAACAGCCACTTCCTACTACCCCAGGATCCAGATGATCTGATTGTCTGTAACTTATGTGGGGAATTTTTTGCTTCTTGTCATTCTTTTTTTCTCCTGGCATTTCCCTCTCACCATTTTATAGGAACATGTGGCTGCTGGCTTTATTTATCTATTTATTTTAATTAATGCAGTTGTTCCAGAATCACTGTTTCTGCTAAATATGCTATCAAATACTATGTTTGCACCGACAGTGAAGTGGAATGTAGATATCTCTGTACTGTCAGTCCTTTTCTAAAGGATAGGAGACTTGTGATATGTGGTATGCCTTGTATCCCAGAGGAAAGGAACAAGGTAGCATCTTTATCCCTTCATTTCAGGGAATTGCAGAGTACACTGATGACACATCAAAGGAAGCAGTCCACTTTTGAGTTTATTCTTTTGGAATCAGCTTTTCCTTTCACCTTGTTTTTGTTCTTTTTACCTTCTGCTATTTGCTTGGGTTACCTCTCCTACAGTGTAATTAGGTTGATTTTCTCTGGAGCTGTTCCTCTCATATATCAGCCAATGAACTGGATGATTTTGCTGTTCTCTGGAAAAGACCTGAGTTTATTGACATAAGTAATCCTTGGCCCAAGTGACTGAGTGCGGACAGGCAGGCTAGGAACCTGGACAGAGATCCTGCTCTGAGAACTTGGATCACACTGTAATTCTGAGTCCAGTGTTTTCTCTCGTCTCCTCTGCCAAGCTATCTTCTCTTGTGCTGGAAAAATCCCCTGCTATCAGTGAAGGTTCACATCTTCCTTACTTGGCCAGGCCTCCCTGATGTATCATCTTAGTTATGCTGTAGTGAGTTCTGTACAAAGGTGATCAGAGACCTTTGCAGTTATGGGTGCATTTGTCTCTCATGGTCTGCAAACAGGGCATTTTCTAATGTCCTGTTCTCAGTCAGTTTGTTTCCATAATTTCTAAGTCCTTATGCCATTCTCAGGAGATTTCTTTTGTGTCTTTATTTATATTTTCATTTTTGGTTGTCTATAATTACTTTTTTTTTTTTTTTTTTTTTTCATAGCGCTTATCAGCTTCTGTGAAGATAGCCACAAATACGAATTTTTAGGCATTTTCTAATTTCAAGTGCTTACTTCAGTAAGGCTGTCCAAATAAAGATATATTCTCCTGGAAGCGTGACTGAATTTGAATATGAAGATGCTGGAATCCGAAACTTGGTATACATTGAAAGCTGTATTTACCTGCCTTTAGCAGCACTGAGTCTTAAAGGAGTAGCCCTACAGCAATGCAGTGACTGCTAACACACATAGACACAACTGTAGGCTGTGCAAGCTTATTATTATTATTTTTTTTTCCTGAGCTCTTTCCATCTGCTGGCTTCTTGCACAGCTGAAGCTCCACTCTCAGCTGCAGCCCTTGGCTTGTGACAGGTGGCCTGAGTCCAGGCAGCCACCACAATTGCCTTCCACCCAGCTGGTAGCTACAGGCTTGCAGGCTGCAGAGCTCTGCCAAGAGCAACGTGGTATTTTTTGATCTCTTCATCCCTTAGCCCTATGGCTTATCTGGCTTACAAAGGGAGACTCTGATCGGAGAGCTATTTCAAAACACACACCTGAAGCTGAGAGGAACTTGGGATGGGAAATGAGGGGAAGAGGACGGCAAGGGAGGTCCTGGAGTCAAGGAGTGCTTGGGTTTGATGTGGAAAGATCAAGTGAGCTGTGGCCTGCCTTGCGAGGAAAGGAGCGTGCCCGGGAGGCGGGTGAACGGCAGCCTGACAGGAAACCACTGCACAGCCGTGCTACGACCTCTCCACAGCACACTGCCTACCTGTAGGCACCGAAATTCCTCTCTCTGGGGAAGCACGCAGCAATGCATTTGCTTCAGCAGCTGCCAGGGAGTGTGAGGGCCTGCTGGGACGGGAGGAGCTGCCGACCCCAGGGCTCTCCTACACAACGCTGCCGCTGGCTGCGTGCAGGAGGGAGGGAGGAAGGGAGAGACAGGTGTGTGTTTGTGTGTGTGGGCACCGGGCAGACAAACAAACAAACACGGCACCACATCCACCAGGGAATTTTCTTCCTGGCAAAATTGTCTCTGCCATCTGCTAATGAGGAAGTTGGCTAGATTGTATAGACCTCTCTGCACCGCAGCTTCAGGTGAAGATGGCTCAGGGACCCATGTCCTTTGGGCTTGTGTTTTTTTCAAAGCTTCCTCTGTTTTCCTGTCTCTTACTCATATCACGAAGGGCTGGGATTGGAAAAATGCGTGCAGGTCAGTGCCTGCTTCTGAGTCTTCCAGGTACTGCCGAGCTTGAGCAATAAGGTAGAACATAAATTTGGCTACTTCCATTTTTTTCTCCAATGATAGTGAGAAGCTTAACTTGTTTTTAAGTACCTTTAATTTCCAGCCCAGATTAGTAATTTCCTTTAAACTCAATCCCCATTGCGTCTTACTTTTCATAGGAGTCTTTAACCATTTGCAGAAAGAGGCAGCCAGTAGAACAATGTACTGTCACGTTGTGATAACTTTGGCCAAACAAATTGCCATCTCTGGACTACTCTGATATCAGTTGAAGTCCTTTGTCTGTTTTGTATTTTTTTTGGCAGCTTTGGGAGGTTCTTAACTTCATTAATCATCAGATCTAAAGAAATTTGCTTCGCAAGAGCTTCCTTAACTTTCAGGGTGTCCTTTCTGTCTTGCTCTACAGACACTGATCTGAACAAGTACTTCTCTGATGTTGGCTGTGGTCTCTGCTGTGAACACAAGAGTTTTACCATCCAGAGTGTGAACAACACACCATGTGGTGACACTCGCACTCAAACAGCGGTCCCTTTTTGGGACAGCCTGCAAGGTGAGAGGGGCCTCTTGGGTTTGAGAGCCCATTGGTCCCCAAGGAAGCTGTACTGTACTGAGCCCTCAGCAAGGGTATGCTGCATCCCCACTGCATAGTACAGCCCAGTGTGTAGACAGAGCAAGAAAATCTGCTTGCAGGAAGAACTGGTGCAAACCAGGGCACGCTCTGAAATGGTGATATTGATACACACAGAAAGCAACTTGGGCCAAGCTTGTCTCAAAAGCAGCAGGACCTGAACACATAACAGAGATGGGAAACCAAGGAAACCAAACACTTAGAGGCCGCAAGCAGCAGCTGAGGTGAAGCTGATATTTTTCCTTCAATCCATGTGCAGAGTCAGACAGACGTGAGTCAGCCTCAAATATTGTCCTTTCTCTGGCTTACAGCAGACACATACTTTAAAACTCTGCCATATCATCCCTGTCATAAAAAGAAATCTCCTGATTCAGAGACTTCTCTAAACCACGCAAGATTTTTGTGTGTGCTGTGTCTCCCCAATAGCTTGGAGCCCTGAAAACCACAGCCTTTTCTGGCAGACAATAAAGATACGACCTAAACTACTTCAACAAGGGAGGAAAAAAAAAAAAAAGGAAAAAAAAAAAAAAAAAAGAAGAACGTCTGTTGAGGAGGCTTAGAACATGTCCCAACATTTTCTGCAGGTTTTTTCCTTTCTTGAGGCAATCAGAGCACTGCCTAAGTTTTGCACCTGCCATGGGCAAGTGCCTCTGTCTTTTAGTGAAATAACTTTATGCATTTTTAGTGCAAGCCCTGGCCTGCTTCGTATCCTGCTTTACCTGAATGATTATATCTTCTTTACTTCATTAACTTTTCAATAGGCTATGAAAACAAAAGCTGTCACTCTGATACTTGCCATTTGATATCCAACAATGCCTACAATACAAAAAGAGCCCCTCTATCTCCCAGCCCCCACCACCAAACACGGCATGATCCTGCTTGTAGCTTTCATCGTATCAATATGGAAAACCTATCGCTGTTAATGTTTCTCTGAAAAAAGCCTGATCTTACATCTGCAAGTGTAAGCTTTACACTGATAAGGTGAGTTTGATAGAGAAATCAAAATCTAGTGCCCAGTAAAGTATCAGTTTGCTAGGATTGTCAGGACATCTCAGGGAAGAGCTCATTTGCAGACACACAGCCCCAAGCCATGAGGTCCAAGCCGTGAGGTGTGTTCCCTGCACACACAAACACTATGATGTAGTTTGGGGTGGTTGGAGTTAAGGATTCTTAGGATTCCCAGAACTGTATTTTGTATTTGCTGAGACTGTGAAAACTAGTTACGGGCTTAGCTCATGTTCTGTGGCAAGAAAGAAGACATTTAAGTTGATAAGTCCGGTTTTATTTGCCTTTATGTCTAATTTATTAATGTATTTAGAAACCTCTACATCTAGTCATGTTAATAAAGGAATCCCATTAGACCTTTTCAGTCCAAGTCCAAGCTCTTGGCTCTCTGTAAAGGCTAGCTCTCAGAAGACAGATAGGGGGCTTAGGGTGGGTGGGCTACATCATCCTCATTTATTCAAATAACCTTCACTTAAGAGATTCTTTAGATGAGGAAAATCTGCCTGGAAAACACAGAGACCACATAATAGAGCAGTGTACAGCTAAGCAGGCAGGAGGGTTGGTAAAAATAAACAAAAGGATGTGTGTTTTGGGGGAGGAATATTTTTTTGGATGGATTCAAGCTGGAGGTGCAGAGGTACACAGAAAGCCACAAATTGCTGAGGACAGAGCAGTTTGCAGATCAAACAAAACTAATGTTGCTCTGGGATGTAATGGCCCAGATGAAATGATTTTCCAGCACCTTCTCCTGAGAAGAGACAAGAGAATGACTCTGAATGTGTTTATGGTGGGCTCCAGTCTACCAATCCTCGGAGTAGCTTCTCCAGCCACTGACTCGTTTGTAGTCTAGGTTCAAACCTGAGTGCAGAGACTAGGGAACAGAAAGTCTGGGCTTTCAAGTGAAATGAATATTTCTAGGTATCCCAGTTCAGAATGAGTAGCTTTAACCCCAGGAATTAAGAGAGCTGGGGCTTGAGAGAGTGTTGAGACAGTGTCCTCTGAACTTTCATGTCCTCTCAGGTTGGGCATTACAACAAAAGAACGGAAGGTTTTGATAACCTGTATTCTGGTGCCAAGATAAGACAGTTGTGGAAATGTAAATTCAGATGTTTTGAATGCATCAAGTTCCCAGGGATGTGAATGGGAACTAATAGGCCTTTGAGTTCTCAGCACTTCTTCGTATCAGGCCATTTCTACTTTCAGGTTTAATCCAACTCACAGCATTCCTCCTTCTGTTTCAGGTGGTTCTCTCTAAAATCCATTTTTCTAGCATCTGTCAAATAAGATTGCAGTGACAATAACAGTAATAAACACCTTAAAACACAGGACACATGAACTCCACGTTTTGTATTTGGTAATGCAAAAGCATTTTGTCTTTTAATTCTCTCCTGAGGGAGCTGGATGATCTCTCTGGAGATACTTGACTTTTCCTTTGGGATGTTGATTGTTCTCAGCCTACTCAGCACCCACTGGGGACCCTCTACATAAGCACAATACATGTCTAAAGGAATCAGGTACTATCATGATACAGGGTATGGTGATTTCATTTGTTTTTAGGAAGCAGTGATTGCAGCTACATACACTGGGAAGGCTGCACAACTTTGAAACGGGTCTGAAACTAAGGTAATATTTGTTCCTTGCAAAGAAACCTCTTAAAATATTAAAATTGTTGTTGATCTTATTCCACTGAAGTTAGTACACAGTAAATGGTTCAGACATGAATCAAGCACCTTTTCTCCTTGGCTTTGAATCTCTTCATGAAATTTGACTGGATCTGTACAACCAGTGCTGTTAACTCCCAGTATGGTTTTACTTAGGGTATTTTGTGTGAAAATCCTGGCAGCTGGACAGTGAATAATAATTTCAGATCAAGAAATATGCTCTTAATTATTTCACAGTCTCAGTGTATTTAGGGAAGGCATTGAGCAGGCTCAATGATTCTTTGATTCCAAAAAAATCTTGAATGAATTTCTGAGCTTTTGATAGATTGCAGGTATTCTGTTATTTAAGGTGTCAAATACGTGTTTTTTTGACAAAATCTGAACTGAAGCCCACGGAGTAATCCAATGCAATGCTCAATTTGCTAGAACAGTGTGGGCATCTAATATCTCTTCTTAAAATGTAGAAAATAGGGCATTTTTCAGGTGCTTCCACTTGAATTTTGAAGATCAGCTCATGGCATATGTTTTTGAAAGCATGACTCAATTTAAAAACTGGATTTGCTGTTAAAACCTGTTGCAAACTGGTGGTAAAACTCCTCTTTTGGCCTCCCAAATAGTGGCCCTACCTACAGTACAAAACATTCCTAGTTCTATCATCTTGGCATTAATTATCCTAATCTCTTTTCTAATGTTCAGGCTGTTAATTTAACCACGTTGTCTAAACTTGCATTGGAAGTGGGGCTGGATTTGTTTCCTTGCATGTGCAGGCAGAAAAGCTGAAGGTAACTTATCAAAATGAGTGTAAGATAACAGAACTCAGGGTTGGTGGAAAGAAAAAGGGAAGAAAAAAAAAAGAAAAGAAAAAAAAGAAAGAAGACATTTGTGAGATACTTTCCGAAATTGCAGAATTCTGTGTTTATCCGAAGCTGGATTTAAAAACAGGTGGAGCTGCAAGAAATCTGCCCTGCTGAATATTTTCTGTAAAAGATGTGAGGGTAATTTCTCAGCTGCATCTGTGGGTAATTAAACACAGAGCACTGAGCTATGAGCAGGAGCTATGAATGTCAGCTTCTGCATCTTACACTGCCTTTTATGGACCGTGAAGAATTGTTCCTGTTCAAATTGAGTATTCCTACTAATCTCAGTTTGCTCACAGACATTCTGTAAGCATCAGTGAGGCAATTTAGACTCCTAGCTGTCTGGCTAAGGGGTCCAATGCAATGCAGACAGGATAGCTGTGTCTTCAAGAAATTTGTAAAAGTCCATAAAATCCCAGTGAACAGGTGATTGTTGCAAGACTCAGTACAATAAAACTGTAAGGCCACCTTAGTAGAAGTGGCAGTGATTGTGTGGGATGTGAAGTGATTTATCATCTCCCTTCAGAAGGTGACAGTTTATTCATGATATAGCTGTCCTACAGCTACGGTAGTGACTTCACTTTTCAGTGCTGACAGTTCAAAACCTTGCAGAAGCACTGCCCTAAAGCAGTGCTGGCTTCTGGGGGGACAGGGACTTCAGAGTTATTATGGGTATAACTGGAAAAATCTGTGTGTGGGAGTGCAGGAGATCAGATGGGACAATGGCATCTTCTGGTCTGAAATGGTGTAAACCATTAGGAGAATATGGGCTCTTTGCTTGTACTTAAAACAGTATGACAACTATACTTCTATAAGAATTATAATTGGCTCTACTAATAATACATAAAATACATGTTCACATGGAAAGTATAATACCATATATATAAAGGCTTGTACCAATAATTAAATATAAAATATACATTCATGTGGAACTACCTGTTGATATATTATACAGAACATATTTTCTACCAGCAATGTTGGCCAAAAGTACAGGATGGGAAGGAAATTTTAGTGTTAAAAAAACCCCATATCATTCTCTTCTTTTTACTACTACTTCCCCTGTTCAAGACTGAGGTCATGGGGTCTGTCATAACGGTGTCCCAGCAGGGCTTTTTGAATGTGGCTTTTTGCTTCTTCTTCATACTCCACACTTGGCTGCCATTCCCTCTGAATACAAACGAAGCAAGTAGAAATTAAAGAAGGAATGCAGCCCTAACGCCTACACCCAGAAGCTTTCAAAACAGAAGGCTGCTACACCTGTGGGGATAGAACAAGTGTATCAGTGTCCCGGGCTCTGCCCTGGCTCGTCTGCCTTTGTTAGCTGGAATGTGCCGATGAAACAATCAGGTGCAGTAGGCGCGTGGCAGCCTGCTTAAAAACCGATTCTTTGGAGACAGGGAGTGGGCTGTGAATCATGCATCCACATAATCTGATGATAACAATTTAAAATGTGGTGATTAGTGTATAATGGAAAGTATTGTGCTATTTGGTATGGTTTGTCTGCCACTGTACTACCCAGTATTCAAAGGGTTCCGCTTCTCTGCACATTGTCAAATGCATAGGGCAACCTTAGGATCATTTAGGTACTTGCCACTTTCTCGCATATATATATGCACAGTTACTTTTTGGGTCATGGTACTGAAATCATGAATGTGTGGCAGTATTCTGATGGTGCTGGGCAGCACACAAAGCCATATTCCTTTTATTGGAGCTTGCAGGCTTGACTGTGAACTGTAGGTCCAGGCTACCCTGGCGTTCTACCAGTAAGAGTGCATCTAATGGTATGTAAGAGTAGTTGAGAAAACCAGCCTAGAAAGCAAGATGCTTTAGCTGTTCAGCTTAGTGAGTGTGGCCAGCAAGGTGCACTTATCTGGCTGGTCTTTTGCTTGAGTTACGTCCACCAGGCTGCACCTTCAAGTATTCTGCTCCCTGTGAAGACCAGGAAAGCAGGAGGGACTGTTGGTGCAGCTGAGGGACATCAGCATTAAAAGCATTGAAAGGAAACCTTGCTTGTTTTCGGTGTGAAAAGTGTGAGGTACTGAGGCAGTGTTCTAATTGTGACAATGGTTAAGAAGTGCAATAAAGTTCTCTCACATCAGGACTGGAGAAGTATTGTGATTGCTTGTGTTGAGAATAATTTTGGTTGTATCTTGTAGCATCAACTTTCCATTTCAGGTTTTAGCTTACTAGGCATTTGTAATCCGAACAGATTCGGTGCAAATATCTGTTGACAGGGGAGAAAAACAAAGGAAGCAAACAAAAGCAGAGAAGAAAAGCTATGGCAAAGCCAGGTGCCCTTGTGGAGAAGTCCTCTGACAGGATGAATCATGATCTGGGAGAATTAATAGCTGTAGACGGCGTCAGATTGGTAAGTTTTTCCTTTTCTTAATCACTGAATCTCCATGTGTCCTTGCCATGAATACATAACAAATAGGATCAGGAAATGGATTAATAGATCACTTGCTTCAATTTACTCATATAAAACAGTCCAAACAGAATAGCTATTTTTCACATAGCTTTAGTGCCAGAACTAGTTCTTTTTTGGTCCAAATTATCCATCATGTATGACATTTGTTGGAAACCTGAAAGTGAAATTATTTTTGTTATAATGAAAACATAAATATAATACATGAATGTGATTTATGCTTATAAATCACAATTTATGCTTATAAATATATTTATGCTTATATTTATGCTTATAAGTTGCAACTTATGTTTATAATTTGCATCTCAGTTTTAATTCTGAACATTGCAAGCTCAGATGCATGATCTCCATCCAACACTGGCATCATGCTTGTATCTCACTGACTGATAGCCCACTGAACTGGCTGGCTACACAACTCATCTGAATCTGTTTAAAACTCTAACCAGATTAGAAATGCCAATGGCCAATTCTTATACAAGCCACTTGGATTGTGGACAGAAGAGTTACTTTCCTGGAAATGTTCGTCATAAAGAAAAGAAAAGAAAAAAAAAAAAGGAGAGAAAAGGGAGAGACTGTGTAAAAAGGGCAGCTGTTGCTAAGTGATGGAAAGGCCTTCGAGGCTCCACCTGCCTTGCTCGTGCCAGTATCTTTAAGTACCACCTCCCCTGACATGCTGAATACACATTACCGTCAAATGTGAGTATTGGGTGGATAGATATGCAAGCCCACACTAGCAGCCAGCACATTCAGGGGAAGTGTCAACAATTTTCTTCAAACATTGTACGTGGTATCTTGCTGGGAGTTTGCTCAGGAGCACATGCACAGTGTGAAGTAATGTGCTCTTGTTTTACAAGCTGCAAGTTGAGCGCCAATCAGCTACACTGCCCAGCCATGGAAAAAGTGATACAGATGGGGGATCTCTGACAGCTGAGGATCAGACTGTCGAGTCTGATGCCAAACAAAAATAAATGTGCATGTTGAGAAATCTCTCTGGGTAACAGAGGTTACACTCTGACCTAAATGATAGAAAAGTAAGGGAATAAACTCTTCTGCACAGTAATTTCTAAATCCTCAGACATTATAATAAACCTGACTTGGTAATATCAGTACTGCTGGAGCTTTTGCTTCCTATTAAACACAGGGTTGCAGTTGAACCAAGACTTCAAGCAAGCCAAGGCCAACACTTCTGCTGGAAGGTGTGATCCTGGAGCTCCTTGGAAGCACCTCAAGGCAGGGGCTGGCACATGAACCCCATTGAAGGGGCCCTGTGAGCACTAGGTAGAGGTCAGAACATAAGGCTTTGTCCTGTTTACTGGGCTCTGGGC
Source organism: Lagopus muta (assembly GCF_023343835.1). NCBI lineage: Eukaryota > Metazoa > Chordata > Aves > Galliformes > Phasianidae > Lagopus > Lagopus muta. The sequence goes on along the minus strand of NC_064435.1, from coordinate 40,826,246 downwards.
CCAGCAAAGTAAAGGCTATGTTTCAGGAGGTGCGTCTTGACCAGAAACTTTGCTTGTGAATGTAAATGGCAAGAGCACAAAGCCCAGTGCTGCAAAGTGAGGTGGGAGTTAACCAAGGCTCAGGACCCAGCAAGAGAGGCTGGGTGGGGCGAAGTGATGGGCTTTGAAGACAAGGCCAAGAAATTTGTTCCGGATAGAGTGAAAAAGGAGACGGGCTTGCACTGAAGTTAACACATATATAGGAGCAGGAAAGATGAGGTTAAAGCATTTTGAGTTAACTGGAGGGGATCCAGTGGTGGCTGTCGATATCAGAGCAGAGCAGACGCAATATCTGATGTCAACTGTCCAAGGCATGGATGAGTTCTGCCCTTAGATCTGGGCCTGGAAATCCTCGTCAGTTATGCTCAGCAGGCATGGTAAACATGCAGGGGTAGACTTGTTTCGTAGCCTGGGGAGCTTAAGCAGATACACAAAAACCCCAACAGCTTTCAAGTGTGGCTCTTCTGTTTGCACTAATCGTTGCAGCCCACTCTCACTGTTTCAAACCTAATAAAATGAGGAAATGAAAATGAAAACTATCTCTGGTCTATGACTACCTTATCTGCTGTAGACTACAAGGGTAATCTGGCTTTTTAAAACAATAGATACTAGCTTACAAAGCCCCTTTTAATTAATGGAACAGGAGAACATCTCCCAGAGCACAGATGTTAACCCCTTCAAAGTAATGTCAGTACATTCAGCTTCTTGTGATGATGCGCAGCTCTCCCAGAAAGCGTTAGACAGAATCATATCTGCTAAATACCAGGGCTCAGTTAAGCCTAAAGTATGGAAATAAATCCACATCTGTTTCAAACACTTCTCTGGTTACTGTTTTTTTGTTGTCCTTTAAAGCAGAAAATTGTCCATAGGACGTAGGCAATGGTTTTTGTTGAGCAACAGTGGTGCTAATAATAATATTTTTCTTCCATTGCATAAAATAACTGTCACAAAGGAAATCAAGATGATAATTCTTTTTCCATTTGGAAGCAATGGATTTTAATTCCGTTGAAAGAATTGAAGGAATCACAATCTTCTCTTCACATAGGCTACAACAAAACTGAGATGGGGTCTATTATGTTGCAATCTTAATGCATTGCTTAGATGAAGCCGTAGAAGTATCTCTAGCAACAAATACAAAAATTTTACACACTCTTTTGCAAAGTATTATCTCAGAGATAAGAATTATCTAATATTCTCATCATTATACAGGGAATGTAGTAAACTGACAGCATCCAAAAAGCTATAAATATATTTTTCTTGAGTCAGTTTTGATGTTAAAACCTACAACTGGTGGGAGATCAGTGGACAGAAGTATCTATGCATTATACAGTGTAATACTCCATGCTTACATGCCTTGCCCCTAGAGTGAAACCCAGACACCTACATTAGTTGCTGAAGTCTCAGAAGGGAGATAAAAATTATTTGTGATGGGCAGGGGGTAGCTCTTTCTGGATGTCTCAGGAAGGAATTCCAAAACCATGATTTCCCTGCCTGGAGATTCAGTGCCCAAGTCAATGCATTGATATCAATTTGAGCCTATCGATCATCTTCTTTCATGACTAGTTTTCAGTTGCAGAGTTTGTTGTTTTTTCTGGTTTTTTGTTTTTTTTTTTTTGGTGTTTGTTTTTTTTTCTTGTGAACATTGTCAGACAGTTTCTTTTCCAAAGAATGACGTAGGACTTCTGTATTTCAAATGTGTCTTTTAGTATTTGTCCCCAATTCTGCATTTTTTTGCCTGCTTTACATTAAAAAAATCATTAAAAATAAAAATAAAAAGGAATAACATGGGGAGCAGAGGCTGTGAATTGGGAATCATTTCTAGCTACCATCAAAGTGCCTTAATTAATAGATCAATAGATTTATAAATATATATATATATATATATATATATAGCACATTAGGGTCTTCTGAAAAAGACCAGCTCCTGCTCTGTGCTGGGTCTGTGTCAAGGTGGTAGTTGAGGTGTAATAGGAGGCATATGCAGACCCTTGGTCCTGCCCCTGGCTCTCTCAAAAGGAGGCAGAACTTTACCTCTGGATGAAAAGTGGCATCTGAGATGGATGGGCCCAAGTGTTGGGGACTTTGGGAGGCTATTCAAACCACCTGCTGCAAAGTGTTCTTCATTTTAATGTAAATTGTACTGCTTTGCCACCTTTAAAGTCCACCCATGTTATTCTGTAGAAGAAAATGTTTAGATGTCTCAACAGGAGTATTATTTACAGGTGACTACATAATTCAGGGACCCAAGGAAGAACTGCACCATTGCTCATCTGTAACTGAAGACAGACCTAACGCCCACTAAAAAGGAATTTAAAATTAAAATAAATTCTCCCCTCCTCTTGTGCCAACCTATTGGTACAGCAGTGTGACCGTAACAGTCAGGAGGGGCACTTTTGAATCGCTTACTGCTTGTATATTACTACACTCTATGGTATTTCTTTTGTTTGGCATGTCATGTCAAAATGCCATGTTTTCCTCCTCAAAAGCTTTTATAATTTTTTTATTTCTTTTTTTTAATTTATTTTTTTGCTTTGAATATTTTCCTCTGGGTCTTTATGAAAGAAAAAAAGAAAAAAAAAGGAAAAAAAAAGAAAAAAGAAAAAACTAGTATTCCTAAAAAGAAGTTGCAAGCACAACAACTCAAGCACTCATATAATATTTCATTACACACGGGCATAACCCTTTGTTCTGCTTATCTTTACATTCATTCTGCATATATCTTGTTCTGATGTTTTATTTTCTTCACACAAAACCATTTGCTGTAAGAAACAAGCTGTTCAATGTATTGTGTTCTACTGAGAGCTGTCTAATTTTGGGTTTGCCGTTTTACCAATTTAGTGCCCTTAGGAAGTATGATACATATCCATTAATTCATCATCTGTAAAAACTTGTGGAGGTACATCCTAGCCTTTCATTAGCGTTAATGATGCCCAACCCCTGAATGTACACTATGTCTCAGCACTACACAAGTTAACTGAGTTCATGCCATAAACATCTTGTTTTCATGTCTGTAACACAGGCTAGTTCTCTTGGTGGATAGAAGCGGAGCACAGAATTGCAGATCTCTGATCACACTGTATACCTGAGAAGCTATTTCTAGTTCTTAAACTGAAGAGCTTTCTGAGGGTGCAGCATCTGCTGTTCTGCAAAGGAAAATGCAATAGAGATTGCTCCCTTTCCAAGTATGCCCCTACAATCTTGTTAATTTAACTGGTAGCAAGCACACTAGACTTGTTATTTTATTTGCTATACTACTGTCCTGAGATGAATATTCAGCATATTTTGCAGAGGGCTGTTAGTATGAGGCCAGGATTATCTTTCCAACTGAAATAGTATCTTGAAATTGTATGTGAAGATTGTTATTTCAAACATCCAGGGTAGACGAGACCTTCAGAAATTTTGAGTTGTGTGATATATTAAATCTGTAGATGTGTTTTCCATTCCCTTCCCTTCACCTCATCTCCTTTTGTCTCTTCTTTTCTTACCCTTCAGCTACTTCCTCTTCCCCTACCCCTTTCCCTTCCCTTTTCCTTCAACCAAAGAGAACATTTCTTCTACTTATTACCAATCATATAGAGTCTCCCCTGATGAAGTAAAAAAAGTGCTGTAGGGTGAGTTCAGCACAGACGTAACCAGTTGCAGTATCCCCTATAACAGTGGGCAGGAATTTGATGTGACCAAATCACCGAGAGCTTATTTGGCACAACATTTGGTTGCATAATTCAGAACTTCTGCCTAGGGATTCTTTAATAACATATTGATTCTACAGCGGCAACAAAACTTCTTCAGCTTGGTAAACATTGGCCTGATGAGAATTCAGAATACATTTTTCCTAATCCTCCTTCATCTCTGCAGAAATCACTTTCTGATTGAGGTTGAACTTGTGCTTTGGCAAGGCATGCAGTCTCTCATTAGGATCTGATTGCATGTGTATGATTGTCCAAAACGCACAGTAGGTGAAAGGTCAAGGATACAAAGGCTGCTGTTGTTTTTATTTCTTTCCCCCAGTGCACCCAGCATGTGGAAAATATTTATCAACCTTTTGTCTGTGTCCCTGAAGCATCACTCCTGATACATTTTTTTAGAGACCCGTAAGGAGTCCTCTTTAATTTGGGCCCATGCACCTTGGCAAGATGGCAGTGGCTCATGAAAGCTAAATCTCCATACTCCATTAGGTTTATGCTATGAGATGAGTGTAGCACATAACCTGAAATGCATTTAATTGCTTCAAATAGGGACGCTCTTTGGACAGAAGCTGCTGTTACTGAGGAGTAAAGATGCTGACTGACAGTCCCAGTGGCTAGTTTGGAACAGAACCCTGTGTAGCTAAAGGGTAAGAAAAGAAAAGAAGAACACTTGATAGTTTGTGTGTCCGTGGTATCTACTTTGTTACTTGAACATCTATGGTTGCTTAGTAGACATGTTGAAGCCTCAGATGAAGCTGAGAAGCCACAGCAGCATTTGGCTTGATTTGGTCTTGTCCTATGAGCTACCTGAGGAACAGGAGCATCCGTGTGGGAGCAAATCTAGGAGATATTTCTGTCTAAGGAAATGTACATTCTGCAGATACAGATGCATGTTCTACAATGTGTCCACACTGAATGCATTAAGAAGAAAGCCATCACCTTACTCTAACTAGGCTTGACCAAGGAGCTATATGTTAACTTATTCATCATACATGTAATTGTAACCAGATAGGCTTTATCTGTTTAACTGAAGTTCATTCATTTTCCAAATGGCAATTGTTCTTTTTAATATTATTTTTAGTTTCTATTTTTTCTTCTTTTTTCTTTTTGAGGAGGTAAAATGTCACTTTTCATAGCAGTTCTCTGGTGAACTGGCAAACTCAATACAGGCCTTAAGTGCCAAAAAAAAATTCCTTCTGTGTGCCAGTGAAAAAAACATTACTGCAACAATGCTTCCTTTTTGGGGGGATGTTTTAGGTGTTGTATCAAAAAGAGAGGCTGACATTTTGTAATCATAAATACAAATAATTCAAAATGAACAGAAATACTTTCAAAGACTTTTTTTTTTCTTTCTGGTTTGTGTTCTCTGAACAATTCCTGAAAATTGACTTTTAATAAGAAGACTCCAATGAGAAATCTGAACTACAGCTTTTTTTTTCCACAAAGAAAACATCCATTCCAGTTGGCTTTTCTGTGACGGCTGCCATTTTTCTTTTTCTTCTTTATTTCCTTCCTTTCTTTATATATATGCTTTAAAGAACAAAATGGGTTTTTATTTCATCTTAAGAAAATAATGGCAAAAAAAATCACTGTTGCTTTGTTATTTATAATTATCTTTAGTCCTTCATTTCTGTTATGGATGCTTGTCCTATTTTCCTTGATGGATCTTATATGGACTATGAATGTGCTCAGACTTTGAAAGTAATGCTGCTTCTCTTTTCCTTTATTCAAGATGAAGACTCCAGCAGAAACTCTCTAATAGAGAAATCCAAGTGTTGCCGTGCTGGTAGCCAAAACATCTATTATTTCAAGTGGAAATACAGCCCTGCAGATTTTCTCCACAATTTCTTTCCACAAAATGATTTTGAAGCAAATTATAGTAATAAAAAAGCACACGTCAGTGAGCTGGTCCTGACTTAGCACATGGAAGACAAGATGTCACACATGTTAGTGGTGTAAGAAAACCTTGGTAGGGTTAGACTAAAGGGAGTACAGTTCTGCAAATAATAATGATTCCCACAGTGCGGTTCTAACGCGCAGTCACACATCAAATAAATAAATAGGTTCCAAATCTTTAACTAATTGAAGCTAATTTGAAAGACAAAACTTTCTTCCAAAAGAAGATGATCTGCAGCCCAAATTTTAGTCCCTGAAGGAAAAAATGATGTTTCCTTACTGCAGTTCTGTTTCTTAAAGCATCACTTTGATTTGCAGCTAGAAACCTGTGAGTACCTTTTACTGCAACAGCTGACAGGAATGGAATGCATTCAAGGTGACAACCTCCATTAGACCGATGTGAAGGGTTTGAATGCAGCTACAAAGTGTAACTTGCCGTAAAATTCAAGCCAAAGCTCTTTAGCTGGCTGTTTTAAAATCTCATAACTGCTGTGGATCATACTCTTGAGACTGGAAGAGTTTGTAATGCACAGTAACTAGTGGGTTACATGCTCCAAGGCAGCTCTTCCAAGTACGTGGGACCACAGCAGCCTGAATCTGGGATCTATCCCAGCATATGTGTCAGCTGCCCTCATAGTTGACGTGTCAGGGACCTGAAGCGAGCAGCAAGGTTTTAGAGCCTGAGCTAAAAGCCAAGGCTCTGCAGCTGGGGGCTTTAGCAACATATAATCAGGGTAGATTGACAAGAGAGGAGGATTTACAATACATGCTTATTAGCCTTTAACCTAAGAACCTTGTGAAGGTCCACCTTTAGAAAAAATATTGTAAATATCCACGTAGAGGATTTTTGAGTGATTATTATTTTCTTACAAAGTGATTTCTTAATAATGTAAACCTCTTTTTTCTTTACAATTCAAACTCACCTTAGCACAAACTATGCTGTTGCTTCACTGACAAAATGAATGGGCTTGAGTATGTCTTTTGGTGGTCACTGAAGGATTTTTTTTAATCAGAGTGCAATGAGATGAGTGAGAATGAGTGAGATTATCAAACTGTATTATGCTAGGATATCTTTCTTTTACATAATCCATAAGGATTTTCATGCTCTGAATTGATCAGTTAGTAACTGTACTTTTCAGTGCTGTCGGAAAAAATTGTATAAAAATCCATACCAAGTACTTGGAACACACAACTAAATCCCTGCTCATGTGCATCTGACCTTTCTTCCTCCTCCCTTTTTTATTCACAGAAAAAAGAGCTTATAATACTGAAATGTATAAGCTGTGTGCTGTATTTCTACAGACTAGAAACAGAATTGAAAGAATAGAAAAAGCCAGGCGCCCTGGTGTATTTAACAGGTATAGGTGGTAAATGCCACTTTTTTTTTCCAGGGGAGACCTGCTTTTTTAATATCATTTCCCAATCTACATATATGCAAACACCAGCTGGCAGGTACTTCAACCATAATTTATTTTTACAGGTCTACTTTTTGAATCAGATCTGAATTCTTGGTCACTGAAGTAACTGTTTACTTCCACTGAATATGATTTATGAAATTTCATTTTATTCAAAGGGATTTTCTACCTTCTTTTGGGAGACTTTGAGAGAAATCTTAGTAATTTAAGCCAAATAGCCACTGATTGATGTTCCTTGTTTTTATTTTCTCTTGGGTCACCTTAAGCAATTCCGGACAAAAGGAGTTAAATTCCTAATAACACTGCTCATTAGATGATGTCTCTTGGAGAAACATTTGTAATGTTTTCTGAATGATATCACTGTCATGTCTTACTCTTGTGAAGGCATTACCTAAATCAGGTGGGCAATGAGATGCCACTCACCTATTCTGGAATACATAACCAGAAACTGGACAGGAGCCTCAGCTTTTCTGAATATGACTGCAGTTTATTGTTTTTCTTTCTGTTGCACTCCTTTTACTATTTACTGGAGCTGGTTTATCTATCAGAACAAACAATTTATGAGTATTCTGTCAAGCTGTTTGTGAGAGTGCTCTCATACTCCTCTAGATGTTATGGTGATGGGGTCTAGAAAATTAGCATTCCACCCATATATTTCTCCTTGTTTGGTCCTTCTTCTCTTTGGGATCCTTAATACAGGTTCTTTTTAGGCCTAAAAATTTATTTTGGTGCTGAGTACCTTCTGTTATCTTTACTGTAATTATTACTCCAACTGAAGTCAGAATTACGGCCCTATTCACAGCAAATTGAGCTTTCTCAATGTTAATGAAAGAGGTATTTCTTTCCACACTGGTACTCCTCTCTGTGTGCATCTCTTTATTTCTGGGTTATATTTGAGTGTGGCTTTATTGAAACACTGCCACAACTCTGGTAGTTTGGGATGAATCCATCCCCAGCTAGATGCATCTTTCCTTGGTTTTAGGTTTAACACACAGTGTAAACACATTTTGTATTTACATCGTGAGGCAAGTCTTGAACAACCGATCTGTTCTCATGTGGATAACACCTTTAAAACTGGTTACAATATTTGGAGAAGAGCTGAAGAAATAAAAGAAAGCTGAGCTTTATATAGTTCCCTAAGTTGAAGACAAGCTCAGTAACAATATTTAGTAACAAAGGCATTGTCAAATGCAATGTTGCTTTTAATTTGTCTGGAGTCAATAATTTCAGTTTTATGCATAGAGAACCATCAGCAGTTGGCACTACAAATATTTAAAGGGTAGGAGTTTGCTGGTTTGTTTGTTTGTTTTACAGAATATAAATACACATCTCAGCATATTAGTATTTCTTACAACAATCTGAGGAAATGCAGGTTTCTGTGTTTGGTGACTGAGTCAGCTGAAGTCACTCGCATAAAATCTAACATCAGAGATGCTCGGCTAAGGATTACATTTTTGCAGGAGTGAATAACAGGGACTTTGTTGTTTTTTTTTTGATTCAGAATTAATTTATAATCTGTGCCAAACATGACTGCTTGTTCTTCTGACTACACTGCTCTTGGCCTATGCTGTCATTTTGTTGGTGCTTTTTTTCTTTCTTTTTTTTTTTAATTTCTGTTCCTATTCTGAACCAAAGGACTCTGCACATGGTAAATATCTGCTTTTTGGGTGAAAGATGTTTTGTTTTTATGCACCTTAGATTCAATATGATTTTAGTACATAATATGCTTGTTTGTGCATGTGCCAGAATGTGTACAGACTCACACATATATGCATGTACTCTCTAACCAGAGTATCCTGGTTTGAGCCTCAGTCTTTCTTATTTTTTGATTAATTTTTACTTTTTATTTTTGGCAAAGGCATGGCATCCAGCTCTGAGATGACGGATGCAGAGATAGGTTTGTAAGAAGTGAGACTTTCTGTGAGAATCTACAGAAACTGTGTCACCTGTAGTCACCTAGGAACCTAGTAACTGCCATTAACTATACATAGGCTAAACCTCACCTCTGTGGTTGTTCTCTGACCTTTTTTTTTTTTTTTCTGTGGTAGCACTAAAAATAATTAATTGGGTTTTTTTTTTTCAATCTATGTGTTTGAGAAACATCGGTCTTGATTTAAAGAGTGAGTTTGGAATTTCTGAGCAGTGAGCGTAGTGTGACAGAAAAATTATGTCCCAAATATAAAGGTATCCAGACTTCTCCAACAGGCAGCAGACCACCTATGTGGCAGACTTGAGATTCCTCCAGAGCCACTAGCTGAACTTTCTGTGTGCGTGCCAAGGGAAAAACACTAAAAGAGTAGGTATTTTTTGTAAGTGCATATTAGGGTCTTCTGCTTGCTGCCCAAATTGGAGGAATGATGTCCAGCAAAAAAATGTTAATTGCATATCCCAGTGATGCTTGGGAAAATGCTGTTTAGAAAAAGTTTGCTGTCAAAAGTTTTACTCTGTGAAGGGTTATGAAGTTGTGCACAATGTAATACTATATGATAGCCTCCCAGCATTTGTACTTGTAATGGACTCCTGCCAAGTCTCTAAAACAGCAGGTGATTTTTTTTCCTCTTCTCTGTTTGTGTTTTTCTATTTGTGATTCAACTGCATTATTGGCGCATGCAAAAGGCACTACAAAGGCAAAAAAGTAGGCTGTGATCTCCAAGTACATGATACTCTTGTGGAATTTGAAATGCATGTTTTGAGCTTTGGCATTAGCAGAAATGAAAGCGTAACTTTTTACATAAATTAAGCTTTCCCCCAGACTCCAAAATACATTTTACAGTCTATGCCAACTCACCTAAGGGCAAAGGGTTCCACAGTTCTTTGGAACTTGTCTAATTTTGATAAAAAGCTGTGTGTACCCCTTTTCTGTTCAGTGTGTGGCTGTTAAAACAGTATCTTGACCATCACAGTATAATTTATGGTAGGATGAAACATATGTAATATTTTGTAATGATATTAATCTACAAAAGAAAGACAATTTTATGTATACACCTGAAATACAGACTGTGTTTAACAGCCAATAAACTTGGCTGATACTATTAAAAAGTAAAAACTATGCAGCATGCTAGATTTCATTTTCTTAGATAATTACAAATACCTACAAATACCTACTTATTGTAGTTATAAATGCGAAGACATGAATCGATCCAATTCAAATAGGAACCAGCTTGGAACCTTAGATGTTTCCTTGGACCAAAATTATTATTTGTGAAGTTCAAAAAACGGTTTGGATAAAGAACCCATAATCTTTTTCCTAAAACTTTTAACTTGGTCTTCCCAACCCCAGGCATCCACTCGTCCACAGCATCTCAGCAGTGCACTGACGTCCCCCTCCTTTATGTGAAATCCATTGGGCTTTTCTCAGTTTCCTACTCACTGAAAACTTCTGTAGATTTTTCCATCTGACTGGAAATTTTCTGCATTTCTTGGGCAGCTCCCTTGCTTTTGGAGTACCTCACAGATGATAGATTTGGCAAAGTAACTATGAAGGCATAGTCTTCCCTTACCCCATCTGCAGATAATGGTTTTTTTTTGCCTTCTCTGATCAACCACATACTATTATGTACTGTCTGCAAATGGGAAATCCCTGAGTACCCATGAAAGAAACTTTGAAGGAAATACTGAAATAGAGGATTGGCAGGCAAGAGAAAGCAAGTCATGTTTCTGAAACCCTACTAAAATCCTCAATTGGATAACAGGAAAGGCAGGGGCAAAATGAGTCAATGAGTATCTTATTAACACTTGTTATAAGCTAAGAGGCCAGAGATCTACAAACTTAAAATCCTCTAGTAAATGGTATGCAACTCTATAGTTACTTACATTAGCACAGTGGAGATATGTAGGTCGCTTTGAAAGTAATTCCTCTTACTTGTTTTCATGGAAACTACAACAGATTCAAAGAGCACAACAACACTATTTGATAAAGCAAATTCTAGCTCCAAAACATTATTTTTCAACAGTCACCATCATTAGCTATGCATTTTCATCCATAATGAACAAGAGCCTGCATGCTGTGCTCATACAAATCTGCACCAGCAGAGGTGACTCATGATTGTTATTGCCACTACTGAAACACATCACCCCCCCCTCACAGTGCTGACATCCACTGTTTGGTCTCTGTAAATATTCAGCAAGCACCACTGAATATCAGTGGGTGTGATTTTTTCTGCACAGAGGATCTCAGTGATGCCTGTTTTCTTCATTTGCACTTCCATGTCAAATGCCATTTTATCAGGCTGCCCCTCTGCTGCCATCTGTCACATGGCAACAAAATGTAATGGAGTACTGCTGTGAAGGTTCAACCTCCACTGCCATACCACTAACATCCGCCTTTGGTATTGTGGACCAACATAATGAAACAGGAGGCATTACTTTTGGAACAGCCCTTGTGTGTAATGTTCCTGGTCTGATGTGGCCCAAGGGAAATGACAGGTTATCTGGAAGCTGAGTAAACTGTGACCACAACTCTACACTCTTCATGGCATTCTAAGCTTTTGTCTCCCATCAGTATGTTTGCTTTAATTAGTACACAGTCCCAGATTTTAAAATGTACTGTACAGGTTGGTTTTTTTTTGAATTCTTTCATTTTTCTTTGTTTTCAATGCAAAGCGGTCATTGATGGAGTTAAATTAGGACTCAGTAAAGACGAAACCATGATCCTATGTACAGTATACAGAGTCTCTGTGTATGTGCATGCACATATGTACACATCCTTGTAGCAGTTCTCAGAATCTCTGAATGGTAACCGCTGGGTAATGTATCCATGTACCCCACCAACCACAGCTGAGGTTCTCACCAAGAAGCTCCTACCTGGTCTAGGAGGAGGGTTTTGGAAAGGTGGTATAAAGCTGACTTTGTTCCTGTGGTGACTGCTAGGCTGGTGCCTCAGTTTAAGTTAGAAGACCTCAAGTAAACAGTGGCATAGTGATTTGGCAAAGACCTGTTGCTAGGAATGAAATAGGAATGACTGTCTAGTGTCCCACCAGAGCTTCTCTAGCCCTTCTCCGAATGCATGGCCTGCTGTGCTGGGCCCTCCAGCCCATGGGCCTCTGCTGTGTGGTATCCACATCCAGCAGTACATCCCTGGGAGCTGGGCTGTGTTGTGCCACTGTTTAGAGCTGTAACCTTGACTGCATGGAAAACAGTGTTAACTTCAAGGCTCTTACAGCTGCCAATATGCCATCTAAGCTCTCCTTATACGTTTTCTTAATAGAAAAGCAACACATAATCTTTATTAATATTTTCTCATGTGACCACATGGAATAGAGAAGTACAGACCAGGAAGAGTTATCGGTTTAATGTTAGCCATCTAAAAGTTGGCTATCAAGTTCAACCTATCCATGCAGGCTTTACCTTTAGGCGGGAGAAAGAAGAAAGATATATGGAGCATATCTGAAGACAGGATGAAATCACCACATATTTGCTCCTAGGAAGCCTCAGCACCTAGAGTGGCGCCTACATTTTGGATGGTTAAAGCAAGAGCAGTTCCTTTCTGGACATCTTCACAAGGTTCACAAAAAAACCTCTGGAATCAGACCAGACTTCCCAAAACAAAGGCTAGATCCTGTATCCATCTTAAGGGCTGCTGTGCACACACAAACACAGATGCCCATATACATTTGGGGCACAAAAGGAAAAGGATTTTAATCCTTTGCAATTTCTGAGAAGTGCTGAACTGACTGAAGAAATAATAAAAAACATAAAGGACTTTAAATAAACCCTCTGTAAACTGTGGCCAGTGGGCATTTCATTTGTCACTAATTTATTCTGAATTGTTGATCCATTCAGACCTTGCTTTAGTGACCTGCTTTCTGTAACTACAGCACACAGGATTAATATCCTCATGGACTCTCATGCATTTGGCAATATGCTCTTGCCCAATTTTTACTGCCCCCCTAAGGAAATAAGAGCACTGTGTATTCTAGGAAAAAAACACACTTTTGAAATATTCATATTTCCATGGTTGTGTGTGTCTGTTGTGTAAGTTTTCCTTGGTGGCAGGGAACAAAGTGCTCTTCTGTGGAGCAGGCTCTCCTGTCTCCTTCAGCAGACTCAGTGTCTGTACAGGGAATTCCTGTTCCTGGCCCAAACCCACAGGCCCTCAGTGCTGGAGGACAAGGTCGGCCATCTCACACTCTCTTTCTCTCAGTCTGATAGCTGATCTGCGTGCTGGAGAAATGGGCTCTGAAAGACAAAAAGAGGGGGCTGAGGAGAAACAAGCATGTGTACTTCCAACTCACTCTGTGAACCTCAGCAACCATTTCCTTCCTAAAGCAACTTTGTTCAACTTCACAATAGTCCAGATAGGCTCCGATTTACTCTGCTCTTGATTTTAATAGATCAGTGGTACATGGCTGGGCTGCTTCACCAGCACGGTGACAGCATCGTAAGCCTCATTTCACACCTTCTCTCTTCCATCCTGCCCATGAGAGCATTTTTTCTTGTAGTGGCAGTGACTGAGCAACAGCAGCCAGCGCTAAGCAGAAGGCTGCCTGCAGAGAGCTTCCTCTGTTTAGACTTTAGTCAAAGGACCCACACAGCATATTTCGTGGCTACTTATGGTCAGAGAGGTATGCATATTTTTTAAAAGTTTGCACTTTCAAGACAGGTAATTGTGTAACCTTAGCTGCACTCTTTTTTTTTCTTTTTTTCTTTCCCCTAAGGCTGGAGTGGCACCTTGCATTCCAGCTGGTGCCAAGGGCACTGTGTAGCTGTGCTGCTCCCCAACCAGCCGCAGTGCAGTCATGCCCTGTGTTCACTGGGGACAGCATGAGTCCATTCAGACTGCTTTTTCCAAGCTGGCTGCTCTCCCTTCTATGCACTGTATGGGAAACTGTAGGGTACAGTGTTTGAGGCTCCTTTTATTATCCTCTGCAGCTATGCTTTCCATTGAGAGCAAGGGTAATTATTCTATTTCTGTTGCAGTGTCAGGTACCACATGGTTTATGCATTTGTCTCTTAGAAAACATGTTTTGCTTTGATGTTTGCTTTTCTAATGGGACTAGTTTGCATAATACCTTCTGCTGCAAAAGAATGCTGAATCTACAGATGAGCTATCACTTCTCAAAATACTGATTGCTATCAGATGGCTTGCCGAAGGCCTTGGCTGTGGATGTGCATGCGTGTGTCTGTGCGTGTGTGCACAGTCGGGGGAGGGAGGGAGGGAGGGTAATTTCCTGTCTTTGACCAATTTTGACATAATGTATGAACTAAAAGAGCTGGATTCATCAGAACATTAAAACTACCTGCTTTTCCAAAGCGGCTTAGCAAGTTCTCTACCTGCAAGGGAATGGTTTAATGTGAGTAGGAATGGTATGGCAGTGAATAGGGAGATGCAGTATTTGTGACAGCAATTTCTACAGCATGGTGACAGCATCTGTCACATTCTCTTTAGGTGCCTTTTACAGTGGAGTATCCTCAGTGCTCAACTTTGAAAGGGAGGACAGCTTAAGTCAAATAATTAAATAGTGCAAAACTATGTAGATCCAAAAGTTGGGACAGAATTTGCAGTGTGTTTCTTCCTTATTCCCAAATGCTACACCATGCTGACATGGACCTCCCCCTGGTGAAATCCCCTGTCTGCTGCCAGCTGACCTCATTGCTTTGTCAACCTCATTGCTTATGTCTGACTAACTCCTAGCAGGTAGTGGGTATGGGAAGGTAAAGGACTCCTTTTCTTCTCCCAAGAAGGAACCTCAATCAGAAGCCACCTTCTCCAAAAATGCTCCAACATAGCCAGAGCAGAACATAAAGATTCCCTGCTGGCAGCAAGCTCTGAGAGTCAAATTTGAACATTTTTGCCTCGGAGCTTTGCTTGCTAAACTCTGGGGGCTTTTATTAAAATTCAGGGTCTGTTCTTTACAGAACATTGCTTGCTCCCAGTTTCCAGAACTTGTTCAAACCCCCAAAGATTCAGAGGTTTATTTCAAGTAAATATTCCCACATTCCAGTGCCATCTGAATGTATCTGTTTCCACATATCTTTGGACCAGAAATGGGGTTCAATCTCCAGAGAAGAAACTTTCTCACCAGATTTTTGGAACTTCTTGGCTTTAGTGAGTAAAAACTATTGGAAATACCATGAGAATGATAATAAATAAGAATAATTTGTGCTGACATAATGCCTTCCATCTGTAGATTTGAAAAAGTTTTATGAACATTAATGAATTAGTCGCCTTGCTACCCTGTGAGACAAAGATGTTTGTTGTTATCCTGGCTTTGCAAGAGAGATAATGAAGAGACTGCTAGGAATCTGAGGGCCCGATCCAGCATTCACTGGAGTCTATGGGAAAATTCCCAGTTACTTTACTGGAAGTTGTATCAGCCTGTCAGTGGACTGCTTAAGGCCACACAGCAAGTAAGCAATGGTTTTGGGAACACAATCCAGAGTCACTGACTCCTTTTCCTGCACTATGGCCACAGAACTATTTTGTTTCTCTCCAACTTTTGATTTCCTTCAGGTCTTTCATTACTCTACAGTCTGGATGAGGAACCTGAAGTTGAAAGCAACAATACAGAAGGTTCATTTATAGCATTTCAGTCCACAGCAGAGAGCTTGGCTCTGGTTTGGTCTGAGAGAGGAGTTTTAGAAGTGGCATCTAAACACCATTTCCCATAGTTATAGGCAGAAGGAGCCTAAAGACTATTAAAAATCAAGCTGTAAGTATGATATTGCTTCAGCCTGGTTCATTTCCCCTTTTGCAAGCTCCCAATGAAGCAGAGGAGAACTAAAGCCTAGGTGGACCAGACCCTGCAAACAGGTCCTCTTCCCAAAGAGCATCCCTACTCCATTGTACCCTGTCTCCACCAGGCTCTAGCCACACATCAAAGCCACACCTGATGCTGCCGGGAGATACCTGCCTCACTCAGGGCACCAGCCCAGCTGCTCTCTGACCCCAAGGCAGTCCTAGCATTCTCCACCACACTGAAGCCCTCATCACCTCTCCCTGCCTGCCTGCTGGTCTCTTTTAGGCTGAGTTCTACTATGCTTTTGGTTGTTGTTTTTTTTTTTTAAATCTTCTTGCAGCTGGGTTGCTTTCCACCTGCTCCTCGGGTTAACCCATTCTTTGTCATTATAAACCACGTGGCAGATGCATGTAGATGCATGCATATGAAATGCAGATGGGCGGAAGCTGAAGTCAGCACTGAGCAATGTAACCCAACTTTTCTAAGTGTGATGGTGTCAATGAGAACAGAATAACAAGCAAGATTGCTGGTTAGTGGGAAATCACACTTTTAAAATAATTTAAGAGATTTCTGGGGCTCTGAGCTCACAATATGAGGCAGATCCTCCTGGGGGCTGGTGCTTGCACAGGGCTGTGATATGGCATTGACTGAGACCCACTCCAGGAGAAGGCAGTGGGAGACCTAACCTACACCTAGCAAAAGTCTGTAAAAGTAAAGCACTTGCATTCAGTTGAAACTAGAGAATTTCTGATCTGTTTCCACGCTGAAAGTTCATAACACGGTATTTTAATGAATGAAATCTAAAAAGAAAAAAAAAAAGAAAAAAAAAAAGCGCAGCTAAAGTTTTTATTTGAAACTGTGAGCTAAAGGCAGAGGTAATGGAATAACCCTGGAGACTCCTTATAATTGAATTCATAACAGTCTGTGTAGCTGTTTTTTGAAGGATTGTAACAAAATCACACTACCCATAGGGCAAGTACTTACACAGACTCCACAGTAGTCCCTTTCTCAGGCGCTTCATACAAGGGAAAGTTGTTCAAGAGTGAGCTGTGTTGCTCAGCAACACTGTGTATTTAATTTTTTTTTTTCTTTTTCAACATTTCATAGCTCATGGGATTTTAGGTACTAGAGCTAATTTATAAGAAGGCTCCACTGTAGTTTTCTGAAGTTTATTTAACTGTATGAAAAGATTTCCAAACAAATTATGTAATCTACAAGATATGTATGTTATTTGTGTGCTGCTTTGCTGGTATTTCTTCTGAAGTGCCATTGGATAGGGCTTGAAGCTGAACTGAGATATCATCTGTTCATTCACTGATTGAAATAATTCTTTGGGTGATTTTACTTCTCACTGTGCTGTCTACTAAGAGATAAGAAGAATCCTTTTTGCCCATTAGTTATCTTTAGATGTTTTATACAGAACAAATAATAAACTGATTAAAGAAATGCTCAGATGAATGAGCTCTATGTGAATCTAAGAGAAGATTGCAGTTACAAGAATGCAATCTGATTACAAGGACACAATTTATCCTTCCCCCCCTCCTCCCCCCCCATATAAATTAATAAGATGGTCGAAAACCAAATCTTTTCCTTCTCTTATATATCATGTTTCTGGAATTAGAAGATTTATATGCAGGTGTATATGCTTGTGTTCAACTTGAAGGCACAGGAAAATTAATTCTCAAGGGAATGAGCCCTGATGATACCTTTTCTTGAGAGTGACCATTAAGAAGAACAAATAAAGTCTGAGAAAGGTTCGTGGCTGCATATCGGTAAGTCAGATTTTCTCCACCCAGCTCCCACTGCTCCTGGAAAGCTTCCACACCTTCTGGCCTCGTTACCCATGTTCCTAGTTTCCTCATTACTTGTTCTCATCTACTGCTGGGCAAATCCTGCAAAACAGTATTCATAACATCTGTTCAAAGACAGCCCACACTCTAACTGGCACGCTGCTTTAATGTGCTCTCTGTGAATAGGGGGACAAGCAAATATTTGTTCACAAAAATGCTGTTGAAAGAGAAACTTCCATTGGTAACCACTGAAATCAGTAATTGACTGGGGGCAAGGGGAAGTGATGCAAAAAGGAAGGTGGGTTGGTACGGTCACTTTGAAAGCACTTTGTGAGTTTGACATTTAGGAAGTAAAGCCATTGTTACGTGATATCTTATGCTTAGTCAAATCCCTAAATCCTCCCTGTAGGAAGCAAATCCTGTCCCAGAGGAAAGTCTGAGAGCAGTCTGTGGGTGGAAATAAATAGCAATAAACTATCTGGTGAATAACTGAGAGTAACAAATGACTCCGTACTAACACAGGCCTTTCCATGGATTACAAGTGGAGTTGGAGACTGGATGAGATGCAGTTTGGCACAGAATGCACTCACTCTTCTTCCTATCACTTAGAGGAGTCTCGGTGTACACTCAGCTGTGAGCTGGCCAGTACTTTGGTCAAATGACCTCGTGGCCCTTGCCTAGGGCCTCTGACATGTGATAAATTGAAGGAAGCTATGGCAGTGGCAGGGAGAGTAATTTGAAGCAGGAGGCGGCCATTGCAATGTGGGGAGAGCTTAAACTGTGCTGTTTTAATGGGATCTTATGATATGGCTAGCATTTATGAAAAAGGAGTGTCAGCTACTTGAAAACAAGAAGGGTTATCCTTAGTAACTGTGTATTTGCATTTCAAAGTGGTAATTATAGCCATGTGTATACACAATTAAATTGGCTGCGTAGAGTGAAAATAAACAAATAATCAGTGCTATTAGCCAAGCCCTAATGAACATTTTTTGTTATAACATAAAGTAATATGTGTTCTTTGAAAGACCAAGAGTGAAATATTCCTGTTGGAGATTCTCCAGCTTTACACAAACGAGTTTAAAAATTACAGCTGTGAAACAATTTGATACTGATATGTCCTTTTAAACATCCAGCAATCGTACCTGGCCAGCTATCCTGACGCAAGCCTTTTCATTCTCGTTGGTAATACATTCAGCAAGTTCCTCTGAACTCCAGGCAATCAGACACATAGATGGCATACCTAAGGCTTGCTCCAGCAGGCTCCATTGACGTTTGCACTGTTGGAAGCCATTCTAACACAGCTATTTATGAATATGTAACATGCAAACTGGAGCTTGCCCAAGAACTGCTCCAGTTTTAATGACTCTGCTTCTGTTTGCACACAGGCACGGCAGGCTCTGTCTCTGTAGGTGAGCTAAGCAGATCTAGGAAACATTAGCCATTTCAACTTTGGGCTTTGGTGACAGGAATTGTACGCAAGCTGCTGTTTCTTGCAAACATTCCTCACATTTTTGACACACAAGAGGGTGGATACATGTTGTGTAAGAGCTTTTTAACCTTAGCATTAAACTGGTCAAGTGACAAAACACTGAAAGAAAACTAGTGTGTTCAAATGATGTTGGCCAATTCTTATCTCACATACCAAATAACCACTCTATTTACTGTGACTAGTCCTGAAAAAGGAAAAAAAAAGAAAAAAGAAAAAAAGCTCTTTTAGAAAAAAAAAAGTCTTTGTAAAGCCCTGTCTTCACTGTGTCTTACTGCCTGAGGACAGCAGCTACAGCACACATGCCTGAAAGGATAGTCTCAAGACAATTAAGTGTAGCTGAGACTCTGTGTCCATTCAGACTGTGCCTTCAGAACTGAGAAGAGATTTTTGTACAGAATGTGTTTTCTTCACTGGCCGAGTCCTGATTTTAAGTTAAAATCTAGTAATTAGACAATTTTGCCCTCTCTCAAAAAACATTTTTCAGGGAGGTTCCCTACACCCTCAGTTCTCTTCCTGTGTCTTCTTTTGGTGTTCGATGTTGAGTTCAAATATGTTCCAAACTTGTTTGCTAAACCTCATCATTCTCTTACATTCTCAGCATGCTATTGTACTGCTTAATCCTTGGTGGTAATCTGCCTTTTCAGATCAGTGCTTGCCTGGTATTATCAGAGAGATCAAAAAGAGTTTTCAGCTGGCTAAAGGCATCACTTAATGCACTAGGGATATCTGGACCTGCATCTACCTATGTGTCTGCAGTTTTAAAAATGAGAAAATCCCTTTGGAATAAAATAGTATAATGTAGATCAGAGTGGTAGCTAAGCTGTGTGCTTAGCAAATGCAAAAAATAAAAGAGGTGGAAAATAATTAATCTTATTACTTTCTAGACAACACTTTATTCAAGCCCGCCAGTTAGTATTCCCATTTCCAAATCCAGGTCCTTACAGAATCTCAGGAGATGGAACCTAACCAGAAGGTGTGGTGGGCAAGGTATGAATTTTCTGTTGTCTTTGGAAAAAAAAAAAAAAAAAACAAAAAAAACCCAACAAAACCAAACAAAAAAACCTGCTGAAATTATTTTTTCAATTCACATCAAAATATGACTTCATTCCCCACTCACCACTCCCATCTCCATGCTTTGCATGTAAGTCTAGAAAGGTTTTGGTTTTCCCTATCATTTGGAAAAATAAGAAACGTTTTTCACAAGCCTTGCCAACCCCCTTTCCTCTGCTAAATTATTGTGTTTGTTTGAAAAGATACCTAGAACTTCTTTGACCAACCCTACTTGTTATGAACTGAAGAAGATTGTTCTTGTTTTTGATGTTATCATCACAATTCCTAAGCAGCTCTGAGAAAAACTGATAGTAACTGCTCACTGGGATAGAATTCAAAGAGTTTAACTTTGATGTATGGTCTTGGAAATCTTACACAAATCTGAACTTCATGTAGACTACCTTTCCAAAATGATGTTTTTCTGTCCCTAACCTTAGGTTTGGCTGCAGAGATGTTCTGATTTTGCATGCCATTATGTCAGGTAAAGTCAGATAAGGGTTGGAGTTTCATTGTGCAGGGAAAAACTTCATGCACATTCAAGGCAATAATCAACTTTTGGACCACAAATGAGTCCTGAAGTCAGTAGCAGCTTCTATAGTGACTATGATTGTTGGCTACATATGCTCCCCACTATCAGGAGATTATACCTGCAGTAGATGCATCTCACAACAGCACTGCTGGGATTCCTGGTGGGTGTCCATTAGCACACTTGACCCAGACAGTACAACAGTGATCTGGATAATGCCTGTGAAAGCTTTTCCAGGTGGCTCCTTCTGCTACTCCTACAGCCATTCTTCCTTCTGAAGCTCTAAATGAGCGGCACCATCTCTCCCATATGCGTTTGGGCTGTGCAGTGCTCTTGGCAGCAAGCTCATACAGTTGGGAAGTGTGACTGACACAGAAGGACTGCCACTGCCTTAAAGGTTTAGTAGTCTAAAATTCCTAATAATGTGGGTCTCCTATATAAATAGAACGTACTGGAGGGATAAAAACTATTTGCTAAGCCCTCTACTCGTCTTGTTACAGGACAAGCTCCTGCAATCTAATGACCAAAGTAGAAGTTCAGCCTGCCTTTCTGGGATCAGGATTTATACTTAGAATAGAAAATCTGCAGAAGGGCAAACAGTGTATAGCCCATGTCTGATGTTAAAGCTTGATTATTTCTAAGAGCACCATACTATCTCCTCCTCTTCACTGAAGTAACTTTAAAAATGGCTGCTGCTATGGAAGGACCCAGCGAACAAAACCCAGAAAAACTGGTGTGTAATGAATGCAAAACAGGGCTTATCCATAAGTGTGGTTCCATTGTCTTTCAGGGTCTGTCAGGATGATACACTTTGCAGCCAGCACTTGCTGCTCATGCTGTGGTACAACCTGTTTGTGAGTTACATGTATATTCTTGCACAGAGTCTGTGAACGTGCATTGAACTCCTGTGCCTTTTCATCTCCTGTGCAGGGTACTTGTAGTGTTGTTCTCATTTTCTAATCAATTGCACTTGTTGCCTGGAGGCCTTTAGCTTCTTCTTGCTACACTGAGCTGGTTGTCATGCCTATTTCTAGACACCCAGCATTACTGTACTCAGTAAAAGATGGATCTAAGAAGTCCTTTTCCTTCCCTCACAGGCTGTTGTGTTGGGTGAGAGTGAGCTGTCCTACTCTTCCCTCTTACTGCAATAATGGTGACCTGCTAAAATGCTGCAAAAGGGGTGCAAATTCATATATATACATAAATATATGTATATGCAAATATACCTGAATTTCTTATATATGCTAGGATTACTCAGCAACTAGTATAATTTAGATTGAAATATCACTTTATTTTCCAGTTATTTTTCACATGACATTTTCAAGTCAAAATCAAGACAAAGCAAAATTAAATCTTCCCATAATGGTGATATCACAGCTAACAAAAGAAAAGAAATGGAATTGATTATGACTGTTGAGACTGTTATGGCAGGAATAGAGAGGATTCATTGTCTGAAGAATCTAGTTGTGAGATATCTTTCAAAGTAAAGTACTCTAGTCTAGGATTGCCTGTGACTTTGTAAACAGGACAAGAGTCTCAGTAGAGCTAGCTTGATTTTTTTTCACCAGAAGCAGATTTAAGCATAATTGTTCCAGGCAAAAATAGAAAAGAGATCATTAAATAGGATGTTTCTTTAAGCATTGTGGTTGCTGCATTAAGAGAATTTCTTTATGTTAATAATTTTTTTTTTTTTTTTTTTTTTTTTTTTTTTTTTTGTGGCATGAGAATTATATCACAATTACAGGATACAGTTACCAGAATATTTTCCCTGTACCTCTAAGAGGAGGAAAATTATTATTTTATTTGGCCTCTGTCTGGTTCTGAATGTTCTTCTGAATCCTGCCCATTCACAGCACTAAGGTCCCTGCAAGGAGGCAGAAAAGGAATATTTACTGCTGTAGATTGTAGGAGAAAAAAAGGACAGAAGTACAGAGTGGAAATATGTGCCCAAGCCTTGATATGTGTTTGTGTAAAAGTTAGATGTAATGTGACTAAGAAGTAGAGATTCTTTTAAGTTGGTGTTGCAGCCATGACAATCACGCAGAAGGTTGGCCTGGATTCCTCTTGCATCTCCTACTTCAGGGGTGTTTTGTATATACTTTAGAAGGAAACTAAAAATGATATTGAACATGGCCAAGCAATGAATAGTGATGCATGGGACCAGGATCAATTTATTCAACTGAAGACTTGTGTTTGAAAGTCTTCTACAATCAAACTGAAGTGTCAGTAATCTATATATTAAACTTTAAATTCCTGAAATGTTCCATTCCTGAAAAATATTTGCTATATGTCTTTTTTGCCATTCTTCGTGAACACAAAATCAAGTCCTTAATTTTCTTATGTTCTACAGTGTCTTCCCCTAGAGTAGTCAAAGGTCAGTAGAAAAGACACTGATATTATAGATATCAAATCTTTGTTCCAATGAAAGATGAGTTCGTACATAGAATAAAACAATTTTAACGTTCCAGATAGTGCTCATGTGGCACAGCTTATATGGCAGACATAATAATTATGTGAGTTGTAAGAAACATAGGTCCAAGACCCTGTTCTAAAGCAGGTGGAACTGAAACATGAACTCAAGTTTTCCTTCACTCATAGTAAGTAACCTAACCAAATGGGCAGCCTGGATCATTGTTTTCACAGTACTTCCCTGCTATTTGTTTGTCTCTCTTTCTCCCTCTCTCTCCCATTGCCTCTTTTATTTTGACCTGAGAAACTTCTTTTAAAACAAAAACAAACTTAGTGAAAACTCTCAAAAATATTGTTGTTTTCTAGCAATCTATGTTTTTTTCTTTTCTTTTCTTCTTCTTTTTTTTTTTTTTTTTAATGAAAAAGAAAACAAAAAAAAACATTTAATTGAAAAATTTCCAACACTTTGCTCTACTTTAATGTTCAGTAGCTGGACTATTCAGATTCAAGATGAAACTGGAAAAATAGTCTGTGCGACTGCCATATACATATCATAGACTCATAGAATCACAGAATGGCCTGGGTTGAAAAGGACTTCAAAGATCATCTAGTTTCAACCCCCCTGCTGTGGGCAGGGTTGACAACCACTCAACCAGGCTACCCAGAGCCACATCCAACCTCGCCTTGAATGCCTCCAGGGACGGAGCAAATGTGATTGTTGCTTTACTAAATGTACAGTGTTTCATACACCTGGAGATACACTAAGACTCACCAAGCTACTACAAAATCATCTGTACATTGAAACAGCTCTCATTTGTTTCTATAGCACTATACTAAACAGCATGTTTGCTTTTTTACTTTGGAAATCGAGGCAAAAATGAGATAATGATAAAAGGACCAAGTTTCAAAAGTTGTCAAAGATTTATCTATCTCCTTTTCAGTAGATTATACTACAAATAAGTTAGTAGCATCATTGTAAACCATTTCATTATTCTCATTCTGCTCCCAGAATGAAGTATTATAACCTTGGTGGGGTGGTGGCCTTTAAGTTATGAAAATTTCTGAGAAATACTGCTGGATTTCATAGAATATATTTCAATGTTACAACCTCTCATAGAAAAAGCTATGAAAAATGAAGTGAAATAATTAAGTCAGATCTCTTTGAAGCAAATGATCACTATTATATTTTAGCCTCTAGTTTGTTCAGGTGAGTGAACAGACTGATATCACAAAGCAGGCCATTTTCCATCTTTCACTGTGCCAAGGAATAGGAGTTTGCTTCCTTGAAAAGCAGAAGTAAAAATCAGGTGAACGGCTGTGAAGAGGAGAGCTGGAAGGCCTGATGTTCTGGGAGCTGCACGAGGTCCCACATGATGTCCAACAGTTCTGCAGACTGGATTTGGCCAATTGCCACTCTGGGAAAAACTGTTGAGTTGAAATCTGAGGAAATACTTTCAACAGACTCTTCCTGCCTGTGTACTGTTATTGCTAACAGTCATGAGAACCAGAAGCCAGTCATGAGATTTCTGATAGGCTTAGAGCAGAGAGGATGAGAAAGGTATCCCATCATCTGTCATTCGTCTCTGCCAGATGTGTGTTACTCCCAGCTAGAAGTGATTTCAACATATGACTCATGATGTGCCATTTCATTCTGTACTCAGTGCAAGGTTTCTCAAGTCTGCCAACTTTCCCTGTGACCAATATATGTGAGTGATTCCCACCTATTTCTTCCCTAATTAGTAGTTTTAATTATGAATGTCCCATGACTCTATGAGTTCCACCCATTTATGAATGTCAGAACAAAAATCTTAACCCTCAGACATTGTTAGCATTTGAACTAAATATAGAGCTGAGGAAAAAAAATGATGGAAGGGCTCAGAGAATTTCACTTTTCTCAATTCCTGTAGGAGGGATTCAGCTTCCTATCCAAACAGTCTACACAAACACAAGAAAAATAAATGAAAAGTTAACAGCATCTGGCAGTACAACTGAGATAGTCATGTGCCTTGAGTAACAGTGGTCATATGAGAAGAGAGAATGAATATTGAATTGTCAAATAGGGAGTGTTTGCCTAAAATTAATCACATAATCATAGATTAAAACAACAACAACAACAACAACAAAAAACAAAATACAGGTGTAAAATGTGAAATTAGACAAGCGACAAGAGTAAAGAAAAGTGACCAGTGTTCAGACATGCATATCTAGCTTGGTCTGTTTCTAGGCTGGGGCAAAATCTACAACTGGTTGTGTTTTCCCTTTTGTTGATTATTTTTCAGAGAACATTTCAAATTTTAATGACAATCTAAACAACTTAAAATTCCAGACTGAGAAACAGAGAATTAATTTGAAGTGGTGTATCACAATGTTTGTGTGTGTTCTATGCCTGAGTTTTTTGCTGTACACTAGATTTCTTAACAGCATGCATCCCAGAAGTGTAATCAAAGGATCTCTTCCTAATTGTCCCGTGTTGGAGTCCTTGGTCATTGCAATTGAAAACTGAAAATTATTGCTGAATGGTTCTTCTGTCTAGTCACTTGGAAGATGAGGTTTTCTGAAGGTGGGAGAAACTTCAGATATAAAAAAACCTTGCTTAATCATGAACTCCAGCATTCTGTTAGAATATATTTTAGGTGGAAAATTTTCGACTAGCTTTAGCTAAATTCTATTTCTGTGCTGGCAAAAGCCCTCGTAAGAATGAAGAGAATGTACATTAAGCAATAGGCCCAACCGTTACATAAAAAAGTCTTGTAATGGGTTAAATTAACTTTAAATTTTGCTTGCCAATTGGAAGGTATAATAAAACATATCCCCAAACCAAAGGAGAACCAGCAGCGCTAATTTTAGGGTTACCAGCTGTTTATATTTGGTGATGCCTGTCATTACAGAACAATTTCTGTGTCTGTGGCTAGAGACTCTAGTGCCAGACTGAAGGGTAATAGAGAGAGGAGCAGTGAAGACTGGTTAACCTTTCCTTTGTGGCAATTAGATTATCCACTCATTGGCATTATGCAGTTAATGGACACTGGCCATTGTCATAGCCACTTGACTAAAACTGGTCCCCTAACCAGGTTTCTACTTGTGTGAGCAAGACTGAAATCTTACTAGGGCTCTGTGTGTAATCCTGTGAGATTCAAAAGGGAGACAAAGAGGCAGAGAGGAAAGGGGAGAAAATGAAATTTGGATGAACCACATATATAATTGAGTAACTCAGTATGTGAGTTGCTTTTTGATTTTCATTGGCTTTTTTAATGCCTAAGTGAGCCATATATGTTGCCAGATATCATGTCATCTGGTACTTCTGTGGTATTCCCACAAGCTGGGAAACAAAGTCTCATGAGAAAGCCAAATGTCATATTTTGTTAGTGCTATAAAACACCATAATGTGGCAAAGCTATGAAGAAAGCATAAAATCATAAGCTCTCCTGTCTTTTCATGGTTATTGTCTTCTCTGACAGTGCACATTTCTCAGAGGCTTCTAGTATAAGCCTTTCAAGGGACATTTGCAAAAGCCCTCATATCAGTTCATTCTGGCACAGTTTATACTATGCCTTTGCTAAGAAAGTGTGTTGCTCCAGTCTCCTGATTTTTCAGAGGTACTATGATTTCACAAAGCTTCTGTCCCCCAGTAAAATCCTTATGAGGTTCATGCATTTTGTGCAAATAACTGGTTCATCCTAAAAGTTGCAGAAGAGTCACCATGAGCTAGTAGGGCATTTCCTGGGCAGACATCTACCTTGTTGTTGTTTTTTTATGCCAAAGATGATAGCTTTTGCTCTAGTTATAAGTGTGCTTTAAAGTTTTTAAAACTGCCTGAGGACTTGATTGCCCTTGTTGTTGCTGTTACAGGAGCATCACAGAATCATAGAATGGCCAGGGTTGGAAGGGACCTCAAGAATCATCAAGCTCCAAACCCCCCGCCACATGCAGGGACACCAACCTCCACATGTAATACCAGACCAGGCTGCCCAGGGCCCCATCCAACCTGGCTTTGAACACCTCCAAGGACGGGGCATCCACAACCTCTCTGGCAGCCTGTTCCAGCACCTCACCACTCTCATAGTAAAGAACTTCCCCCTGATATCCAACCTAAATCTTCCCTACTTCAGCTTAAAACCATTTCCCCTTGTCCTGCAGTTATCAACCCTTTCAAAGAGTTGATTCCCCTCCTGTTTGTAGGCTCCCTTTAGGTACTGAAAGGCTGCAATGAAGTCACCCCGCAGCCTTCTTTTCTCCAGGCTGAACAAGCCCAGCTCCCTCATCCTGTCTTTGTAGGGGAGGTGCTCCAGTCCCCTGATCATCTTTGTGGCTCTCCTCTGGACCCTCTCCAGCAGCTCCCTGTCTTTCTTGTACTGGGGGCTCCAGACCTTTACACAGTACTCCAGATGGGGCCTCACAAAAGCAGAGTAGACGGGGACAATCACCTCCCTGTCCCTGCTGGCCACCACTGTTTTGATGGAGCCCACATTCACTTTCCAAGCTGCAGGAGCACACTACTGGTTCATGTTAAGCTTTTCATCCATCAAGACCCCCAGGTCCACAGGGCTGCTCTCAAGGACTGCTCCTTCCAGACTGTATGGATTCCTGGGATTCCTCCAGCCCAAGTGCAAAACCTTGCACTTTGCTGTGTTGATCCTCATTAGTTCACCCAGGCCCACCTTTCTAGCCTGTTGAGGTCCCTCTGAATGGCATCCCTTCCTTCCAGTGTGTCAACAGCACCACTCAGCTTGGTGTCATCAAGCATGGAGAACTGTTGCTCAACATGTGAGTTCTAACATGCTTACCAATACAGAATATAGGTGCATTCCAAAGAAACTGGAGTTTACACAGATAAAACCCATGCACAGGATGGAGGAGCGAAGAAGATCCCTGTTTCATAGCCAGAGAATTGATTTAGAAAAAAACTGAATGATTTTCCTCCAGTTTTTCAGAATACGTCACCAGAACTCTAAGAAAAATCTTGGAATGTACATCATGAGAAGTAGATTTATGGTGATTTATGAGAATTTGGAAATGGAGATTTATCCTTAATTGATGTTTTGATTACTCTTTAAACCACACCCAGAAATATATACTGACTGTTGCTGACAATGTATTGTAAGAGTTGTAAGCAAACACTAATTCACCCAAGTCAGTGAAATTCCTTATATTGCAAAGAATTTGGCTATAATGAATTTTCTTATCAAGTAAGAAGGGGAATAAGAAGCTTGCAGCTGTCGTTTTCATTGTTAGTTTTCAAGATACTTGAGCAGGCGAATCTCAAGCTTCCTTCAATGCAGAAAAATGTCAATGTTTCATTGACGTCCGCACAAACATGCAAAGATAAATATTGCTACTCTGTTCTCAGAAAATGTAGCTGAGGTCTCTATTCTGTATGCTGTGCAGAGGCTGGCAGCAAGCATTAGAAGACTACTACTCAGCCACCAGCAACTTTTCCGGAACAGTTGCACATTTGTAGCAGACTGAGTTAGCCCTTTTAGGGTCTATGCTACACTTATGGACTGACAGAAAATGTTGCTCGTCATGTGCTTATTTCAGGTTAATTTCTGCTCCTTTCATGAGTGAACAAGGCATTGGGTTTCTTTAAGCCCAAAGAAAAGAAAGTGATTTATGTAAGTTTGTGAGGAAAGTCTATAGCAGACAACTAGGAATAGACTTATGCCTTAGTTACGAAGTCATGTTGTCTCACGTTGTAGAGTTAGAGTAGAAAAGGAATCTATGTTCTGATATTAAGACTTCCTGCCACAGCCAGCAATTCTAAGAACTGTCCCTAGCAAAGAGTTCTTTAATATTTAGAGGCAATTATGGGTGTAGAAAAACAAATTCACATTACACACGCTTTCTCTTTTTGTAGTCCCTTTTTCTTTTCTGCTAACACTTATGTACATTCTGTTACTTGTTCCTCACACCCTTCTTACTCACTTCAACTTACCTTGGGTGTCTCCAGTGACACTGAATTTGATCATCCTGGCAGCAAGACTTTGGGAGTTGTCAGCTGTGTAAAGAATGGCAGAGAAATGGGAACCTTGCTGCCTTTGTAGTGGTTTACAGCTGAAGTGTGCGTGGCACGTCTGTCGAATTTCCAAGGGAAAGGCAGCGTGTGGTATGGCAGGTGGGCATGGTCCCAACAGGTTACAGTGAAGTATGTCATTTCAAAGCATGCAATTTCCTTTTTGAGTCATTTTTCAAGAAAGGATGAATCACTACATCCTCTTTGCTAACTGTGCCCTGCCTCTGCACATCAGAGCTGTGACTGGAGCTGAAGTGGATGTACCTTTTTAAAGCTGCCAGGAGGTGAGCACCACACATTTCAGAATTGTCTCCAGCTCCTTTGCAAAGTATAGGGAAGTAGCCAAAAGGGCTTGTAAAGTACATCTGTAACTTCCATGGCTGATTGAACATGGAGGCTACTAGGGAAAGAACATGAGATCTTAGTAATGGATGAATACATGAAAATAAAAATACTGATCTTTGTTTTGCTTTAAATTTGCCATGTGAAGAACTGAATAATTCTGTCTCACACCTTCATTCAAGGAACAAGATTCAGAGAGTGCTGACCTACTCTGTCAAAGGACAGATTCTCAAATGTTAGCAGCATGATTTGCTGTTTTCAAGGGTCTCTTTGCCAGTAAAAGCCCAAATACTTAGCTCTTTAACTTAGTGAGGCTCTTTTCTTTGTTTAGGTTTTAAAGAATTTTCTGTGTCACTAAAACTCTCTGTGGGACTGGCAGCTTTGACATCTGACATCTGTTTTTTTTCCCCTGCATTTGCACAGAAAGGTAGTAGCAATTCCCAGTGGCAGCTTCCCAGAGCAGAGGGAACACCTCAGTGGATAGTTCATTTGTTATTCAGCATCTGGGATTCTTTTCAGTGTCTCCAATTACTGGTCTGATCCAATTCCCACTAACATCGAGTAAAAGATTCCCATGACTTCAGTGGGGACTAGATCCTAAACTTCTGTTGACACAAAACACTGGAACAAAAAATGGACAATGTTTGCTGAGTTTTGTATAGAACAGTACAGAAACTCTATGTTCATGTGTTATAAAGGATAAACAGAATGTAAATGCCTGGTGTATTTGTTTTTTTTGTTTATTTATTTATTTATTTATTTACAGTGTTACAGTCTAATAGAGATCTGAACTCTGCATTGCCATACTGTCTTCCTACAACTGAGACAGGACTGTGTTTGTTAATGCTGTGTTGCCTGTATGTAAATCAGTGCCAACAGGAAAAGACAGCTCCTTTAAAAGCAAATGGCATTGTAATGCAATATCCAATGACAGGTACTTGCAGTGCTTTGGAGGCATTTTTCACTTCACACCCTTTGATTATATGTGATATTTAGCAATGGTAACTTGTCACTTGTAAATGGAGATAGTGGTATTGAGCAAAAATTAGCATAAAAAGCATTTAATTTAAAGCTGAGACTGCTTTTTATTAAGTACTGTCTTCTTGCTGTATGCAGCTCCAGCCCTGCTCAGTGTGCAGCTAAAACACTGCAGTTTGTTGGCAATGTCCAGAATCATAAGCAGTGGAGAAATACCCCCATATGATGTCCTTGGGATGCAAGCAATGTGATCATTATGAAATAGTGCACTTAAAACTTAACACATACAGTATAATTTAGATTTGATGTACACTAAGTAGGAAAAGATTATATGCATTATGAGAGTGAAGTCATCTACTTGAACAGAGAGTGCCTGGCCAAGTGTGCTTGCACCCTTCCCACAAGGGTGAAATAGCTTGCCCAGAGCCTGCTCTTGAGTAAGGCAGAGGATTTTTGCTCATGTAAATATTCAGGTTAATTTCAATACATCATTTTCCCTGAGGGAGGAGGGGGGAAGAAGAAGATTAAAAAAAACGAACATTTTTTGTAAGGGTTGCTTCTTCTTAAAAAAAAAAAAAAAAAAAAAAAAAAAAAAAAGTTATTTTGAAGCCTTGAGAAATGAGGTAAAAGTAATGAAAATGTGGAGTTAAAAGTATTAGCCACCACCTGGAGATGGATTTGTTCTGGTGGGTGTTGATCAGGTTCTGGCTGTTTGTTCTAAATGAAAACTTGGTCTCGCCTGCTTAAAAAACAAATCAAGAATTGGGCTGACCCCAAAAAGATAGGGCTTTTTTTCAGCCATTAAGGTTCAATCCTTGAATTGAGAAAATCATTTTGTTTCCTAGTTCAGACCAAGAGGCTTTTTATTTTAGCTAACCTCTTGAAAACTCTTCAGACTGCTTTACACTAGTCTCTGCACTCTGCTTTTGCTCCATTAGCCAGCAGAGAGAATAAGTCTCCTTTTGTGCCCCGTAGGGCACTTTAGGAGCATCTTGGTTGCAAGATTCTCTTCCTCTCTGGAGCATGCAGTGTGTACATAGGTGGGCCCTTCTGCAGGCTGTGCAACGTGGGAGTAGGTGTGCTTTTGCTTCCATGTTATATACTCAAAAATGCAATTAAAGGCTTACATTATTGTATGGAATTCTGCTAGGAAGATTATAAAGATAGGGGCCATCTGCAAAACTCAGGTCCAGTCCTGGCTTCATATTTCAAACATGTGCTAAGTCCAAGGCTGTTTGGAACACAATTTTTCTTCTGCTCTCACTACTCTTTACCCCCAGCTCACTGTATGTGGTTGCATATGAACATGCCACACCATATATTTCATAAAACATGTGGGTACGTGTGTGCTTGTTTATGTGACATTGATATACAAATCCTTCTGTGGATGCACAGTGAATGCCTTAAGCATAGGAGCACGCCAGCATTTTTTCTTTCTATTAAACAAGCAGTTGAGTCTTCTTTATGCTGCTGAACCCAAGAGCATGTTAAAGAAACATGTCTATAGGATACAAGAACATTATCTGATCTTCAGGTCTTATTTAAGCAAATAGTTCTTGGTGCAAAATCTGTTTAGACAACAGGGCTCTTTGGAGAAGGCCTGCCCATGCCAAGCAGGCCCAAGGAGCGGGAGACATCCCTTGGTAAGGAGCAGAAGCGGGCTCCTTCTCCCCAGGGGGCCGTGCAGACAGTGTGGGACTGGTGGGATATGTGGTGGCTGAAGCCTCATCCCTCCACTGCCTCTGGCTCGCCTCAGTGGCTGAGAAGAAAGCAGGACACAGTGCAGCTGCCTCCCCAAGTATCACCACTTTCAAATTCCACTTCTTATCTCAGCCCTTCTTCCTTGTTGCTAATTACCACCTACTCCAAGATGTCAAGAACGTACTCCCAGGAATAAACTGCTAGATAAACAAACCCCAGACAAACATCAAAGCCTAAAACAAACTGATAAGTCTCTTTGATTGATTTTAAGGGTTGGTGGGGAGAGGTGTGTTTGGATTGGAAGGTGCAAATGTTGAGCTGAGCAGCACCTGCTGTCCTGTGATCTGACCAAACCATTTGGCTTGAAAAGGCCAAGAGATAGGGAATCAGAAATCCATTTGGAGTTACAAAAGCAGCAGGGGAGGCTTAGATGAACAAAGGGGCTCTCAAGGCACAGCCGTGTGCTGCTTTTTGTCAGCTTGGTATCACATTCCCTGCCCCAGCGTGGCGGACAAATGCCAGGCCAGATGATGAGATACAACCAGCCTTGCGCAGACAAGGTCTGTACCTGTATTATATGATGGCAGCAGATGCTGACTCAATATGAGAGCAAGCTCAGAGTATACCAGAGTCCAAACGGCTCAGCAAAAAATATGCTTAGAGGTACGTGTCAGCAGGTAGGAAGGGAAGACGGATGAGCAGACTTGGGACAATCAAGTGTGGATTGAGCACTTGGGAGAGATGCTCACTTAGAGAATAACACAGAGGGAAGCCAAGCTCCTGAACACTTTCCCAGGTATCACAGGCTCTCACTCCCTCTCTATACACAGACATACTGCTGCTGAAATAGGCGCTCGCTCAGTTAAACAAGTAGGATCTGAGAATTCGGGCCACTGTCAGCTGGTTTATAGTGTCTGTATCTATGTCTAAGAGTGCCTAAGGGTGTTTCAAGCACTGCAGTGACAGATGAGGAGTCTCAGTAACATTTGCTTTTAGAGACTCCATGAGAGAGAGAAGGTGTTGTGGAAATAAAGAAAGTACGGGTGAAAATTTTGCTGAGATTGTGCTGTGAAGTCTTGCAAGTGAAAAAGTGCAGCCTACAAACAATTATTTTACTTTCTTTGGTGAGCAGAGTAGCTTTCTGATTTCACATTAGGGATTGTTGTTCTATTTTTCTTCCTGCAATAAGAAAAAAATGGGAGGAAATAAGGCTGTCTCTTTTTGCTCATGAATGTGCTGTAACTGATGGAAATTCTAATGTAAAGCTCATGTTTACCAAGCTCAGAAGCTCCGAGAATATGGGCCCAAGCTCTTTATGCTTTGACCCATATTTCTTGCAGGGAAAGCAAAGGAAATGAGGTGAACTAATGCTGGGTGGGTAAAAAGGAGAGAGTTCATGTTTCTGACAAATGGAAGTGGGTGGATGCCTCAGAAGTACTTGATCAATGTTTGAGAGAAACAGGAGCAATTTCTCGGAAAGGAGTTTACTCTCAGGAGTAATGGTAGGAAAACAATTTAAAATACACTATTGAAATTCCCAACTTAAGTTATCATGATACAAATGCCATTCTTGGGTTATCACTTTGCCAATTATAGATTGGGTGACTCTGTGCTCAGCCAAAAATAAGCAAAATAGTTCAACAGAGGTTGAATTTCTGCAAAAGAGTTTTCAAACCCATATACATTTGAGGACAGAGCAACTTGTCCAGTCCTATTACTGGCATTACCTACAGCGTATAGATGGTGTTTCAAGACGTGCTTCCATACACAATAATGACAGCTAAAATTCCCAGGCATGCTTCATTTCCCAATTACTTTCCTTGAAATCATTTGGAGACTGTGCAATGACTTTAAAATGACTAAAGAAAGGTTAATACACATTGAAGAGATCAAGAAGGGACATGTTTTCTGACTTAAAAATAAAATAAAGTAACATCGCCTCCCTGTATGTTAGACTTTCTGTCTACTGAAATGGCACAGAAAGAAGATCTCTGAGGGCTTTCCAGTGCCAATGGGAATGATTTATAGTTTCAGCCCTATTTGTTTCAATCTTGAAGGGAGAGGAGAAGGGAGGGAGTGGATATGATGATACATAAAGAAACATTATTTCCCAAAGGTGGATTTAATTTCTTTAACAATTTATAAAGCTCCACAAGTGAAATATCACTATTTTGGGACTGGTGTTATATATCAATGAGTTTAGCAGCTGCCAGGCTTATGTATGTATTTTGTACTGTACATATAGTGCAAAGCCCATTGATTCAACAGTGGTAACAGGGCCTTTATTGTCATTGTTGCAATGCATCAGTAGATTTGATCTTGAAAGACAGACTATGCACTGAGAAATGTCAAAGGCAAACTTGTACTGTAAGCAAAATCAACTCTACCTCCACTAATCATCCTAATAACTACTTCAGTAACTGCATTTGACTTACTCTGCTCTCTATTAATAACACGTATTATTGCAGCAGTTCTGTTCATTCTACTAGCATCATCAACTATGGGGACATATAAATGTGTTCAAGTAATGAAAACATTGATTAAAGTTTTCTGAGAAGCTAGTCAGGGAAGGTGGATGTGCACATTGGGAAAGGTAGAAAAAACAAATCTTTTACATCTTACTGTAGTTGCATGAGCTCTATAGCTCCTTACAGGCTACTTACTGTGAGTACTTGGATTTACAGGAAAGATGTAGGCAAGCTGGTCTTGGTAGAAAGTTCAGAGAGAAGTGGTGATAGTGTTTCAGAAGAGGAAGGATTCCTGAAACCAGAGCACAGTTACAATGGCCTTAAAATGGTACAAGTGACAACATGCAAATCACAGGTAACCCTATTATCTGAGGTGGATACCACTGTTTCTGCCTGCATGCCATTAAATCTGAAAACTAAAAGATGGAAAACACAAGAAGTTTCCTTTCTAGGTGTGAGGGAGCCCAAGCTAATAAAATAGATAAGACTTTATTTCTCTTCAGGAAAGTAAAGATAACATGTTTCATTTTGGGATTTTATATGTGTAGAAAACAAACAAAACTTTCAGAGGGGCACCCTGGCCTCTATTTTACCACTCTGTAGTAATTACCTGTGCTACCTCTCTCTTCATCCTCGAAGGGCAATTGAGGTGAGAAAGGAGATAGCTCTGCTGTGATATATACACTGTCCTCCTGTGTGTTTTTTCTCTCTTTTAAGCTATGTTTGCGTTGGAGAAAAACCTAGTTTTCAGCTCTGTGACTACAGAGCCTTTACTGTCAGCAAAATCAGTGTATATTCCTTAGGCAAACAAAAGAGACAATAGAAGGGCAATATATACAGTCTGCATTGTTACATGCTCAGTAGGGACTTCTTGTATGGGATTGATTATGGGGATATAGTGTGAGGCAGGGCCGTATTCTTTTCTGAGAATGTGTTGGGACTCTGGAAAGCTATTGCAGACACTGATGCCTTTTTCATTGCTTTTATTGGGTGCTAGGTCCCTGGATTTAGCTTGTTATTATAGGATGTTTGTGTATTTATTTGCTTAGAGATAATTTAGTCCAGAGTTTACTTAGTATTCCTTGTGTTCAGTTGAGATGAAGCAAGATTGAAAAGGGATGAATCAAAGGTTTACTTCATGTTGATGCCTTTCTTGCTTCAGGGCTTTGAAAACCATTGGTTGTGGCAGGGAAATGGGGAGCAGTTCTACCAATTTCTGCTGGGAGCTTGTAAAGCAGAAGTCTGCTGATTTTTCTGTTCCTAAGAATGTTCGCATAGTTTGCTAATCCCTGGAAGTGGACAGCTAGCTTTTAACAACAGCAGGAGGGACTGGACTTTTGGTATTTGCTAGCTCTGAAATTGGGATTTAGCCATATTATTCTTCATTTCTCACAAAAGGGGAGTCATAATGCTTGCTAGAGCCAAATGACAGTTGTGGGAGCTGGGACTTCCATTTACTACATAAAGCAGTAAAGCTAAGAGGAAGCCATGGCTGCCAGATGTTTGTTTTACATAATCCAGAGGATGCAGATGTCTTTCTTCAGCAGCGGAAGTTCTGTAATATTCTTTAAAGGATGGCACCTAAGAAGCTTTCCCTAGTCTGTGACCTAGGCTATGTGAGTCTGAGAGGAAGGGAGTGAGGATCCTTTGCTCTTTGCAGGTTACCTGAGGTTTGAGTCCTGATGACAGGGTAGCTGGGACTTTGTTTCTACTTAGTTCTACCCCAGAGGAAAAAGTGGGTGGGGGAATAGCTTAAGTGTTGTCTTCCTTCCTGTGGTAACCTACACAGAACCTGAATAAAGGAGTACAGATTGTAAGGAAGAGCTTGGAAGAGGCATGAGGAAGTCAGCCTTTGCACAGCTGGTGAGCTGAAAGTGCAGCACTTCTGAATCTAGTTCTATGAATAAGGATAACCTTGGTATGGGCTTTTTTGTGTTATTGCTTAGTGTGACGTTCTTGAAGTTGGAAAGCAGATAGTAGAACTTGAGGACAAATAAAGCAGTACTTACTTACAGAAGAAATAGAAGAGGCACAGGCACTGGGACTGGTGAGTTTCCAGATTCATTTGTCCTTTACATCAATGGAAGAGCTCAGAGTCTCTGTAAAGAGTCAAGAAGGGGGATTAGAAATGAGACAGTGGAAATAAAACAAGTGATATACCATAACACATACTCAGAATGTATAGCCACCTGAAGAAAATGGCTGAAAAGCAGTGTCCTCAAACTTAATGATGTGGAAAGAAACCTCTCTGCAATATGAAAAAAATGAAGGAATGTGAATGCAGAAAAATAAAAATGTTCATTCTGCTGACAAAAGGGCTTAATAAGTGATGTGATGAACAGATTTCTCTGAGCACTACAGGTAATGCCCATACTTGCAAGTAAGACAAGCTCAAGCCTTGAGCAGTGGCTGATGATCACTCAAACGTTCAATTGTTTGCACGATCCCTGCTATTGCTCTTGCAATATCAATTAACATTTTCCAGATAATCTCTGCATATGAGTTAGGAGATAGCACAAAGTAGGGTGTTACTAAGTAAACAGTCTGAATGCAGCCTCCTTGCTTTGTTGGGAAAATGAGTCTTGCAGCCACGCTAACTAATTAGACTAATATCCAGCTGACAGCTTGGGAACTCCTGATACTGCTCACAACTGCACATGATCCTGTTCATAACTTCATTTGCACTTGCTCTAAAACAACTCAGGTTCTCCAGTCTGTCATCTGATGACCAGAAATATGTCTTATTTCAGCTATGTCATAGAACCACTCCAATATAATACCAGTAGCTACAAGAAATAATAGACTGGAGTAATGTAACTAAAGGTAAGTGGCTGCGAAATGCCGTGTGACTTCCCATGCACGGATCTAGGGGACTGCACATCTTTACAGACTTTGTTGGAACACAGTTCAATGCCAAAATACCTTCAATGTGAGAAAGAAAGGACAATTAGCCTATCTTTCACTCAGCATTCAAAGCAAAAGAAAACATATTGGAGGAGCTAGAGGAGGATACTTCCTGGTGAATTGAAGATAGAAACCTGACATGTAGACAGTGAGACTACAGACAGTCTCATTAACTCTGATGAAGAATGAGCAGAAGGAACTGTCAGTCCTATGAAGAAGAGGACATTACACCTGTTGAAACAAGCACAGAGAGTTGGTGAGCAAATTTGCGCTTCTTATACTAGACATCTGTTGACTTTTGAGAGACTCCAGCTGCACTCTGAAAAATGTAGAGTGTTTAGGAAATGCTCAGACTTAAGGGTGGGAAGAAGTTCAGTGATTTATAGGGATGCCTAACTTATCTTTCTAGATTCTGCACATGCTTATCAGAAGCCTGTGAACTCTTGAGACAGTTAGCACATAGTGGGCGTATGGTGAGATACCGAGAAACAGGCATTTGAAGGAGTAAAGAAAAATGTAAATGATATATCAGGCTTTAAGTATTATCAAGCAGAGCAGCCCTGGAACTGTGGTGGCTATGTCTACATGGACACACCTTTAAACAACTTGGACTGCTCCTTGGGATCAAGCAACACAACTTTATGCCCAAGGCAAAACGCATTGAAGTGATACTCTACTGTTAGTAGTCTACTTCCCACTCCCTTAAATATCTACAACAAATAACTAAAAGTCACCCGCTTTTGAAATTTAAGAAAATTCAAATATATAAGAACTCTATAAAGACAGAGTCGATTAGACTGGCTAATACAAAGCTGCTTTTTGTGTTTTCTGTGCCAACGCAGACTGGGGATAAAGCAGGTGTAAGAGAAAAACAGATGTGTAATAGCCATCTGTCACTGTCTTTCACATGAGCATAACATGGTGTCCTTCAGGATTTGTATCTCGATTAATTTTTAAGTATATCTGACACTGGGAGGAGCCAAGTATGGAAGTATAGAAGACTGTCCAATTTTCCCAGAGGGTCAGGCTTTCAAACACAGATCTCCAGTGCTGAGAGAGCAAGTGTTTTTGTGTGTGTGGGCAGGACAAATTTAAGTACTGACTAGAATTCAAGAGCAAGGTAAGATGTTATATGGGCACAGATTGTGCAGGGTCTCAGAAGGCAGGCTATAAGAAAACACAAAGGATGCAGGCCACAACAGCTGTCACCAGAGCTCTGATACACTGAGAAAGAAATATTATCATACTGAAAAGGATGAAATGGCTGAGCTTTTTGGAAGATAGAAATCCAACTACTTCACTTTCAGGCACAACATAACGTGGTCTCATCATAGCTCTTTGGAAAACAATATGAACAAGCTGATATTAAATACATCAAACCATCTACTCTATGTAGCTCAAATTGTATTGATCATGGAGGAAATAGTAATGTTCACAAACATTTCTAGATATGACATACATACTTTGTATATCCTATTGCGAATATAAAGCAGCTGGGTCCCTGGAACAGGAGATAAATACCTAAGCATGTCACAGTAACTTCCCACCCATCACAAGACACATCAGACAGTTGAGACAAATATGATAGAAAAATTGAGATGACTCATGCACCAGAATTACACAGGATGTTACCTCTTATTTTGCAGTAAGTAGTGACTTTGGTGGGCAACACGTTCTTGCATGCAGAGGGCCGAGCATTTAAACTGATGAATTTAGGACATGACACTCTGACATAAGCATAGGCATGAAGGCTTAAAAAAAGCGCAGGTTCTCCAGAGATGAGCTAGGAAATATATCCAACATTCAGACAAGAAGGCATACATAGATCAGTAGACAGAGAGTAAGGAGCTGGCAGCTGCAGGTGACAACTTCGTAACAGCATTCGAGGTCAACACTCTAAAATGCTCTGTTTATAGTGAATAGCAGAAATTTCATTGTTATCATGAATTATATCCCAATCTAAGAACTGGGTTCTCTTTTCCAATGCAATCTTTATCTTAAAGGGCTTTTTTTTCTTTTTTTTTCTTTTTTTTTTCTCCCACTAGTTACATATAATGCAGTACTTCAAATAACCATAAGCCAGTGACTGCTGGAAAGACCATAAGCCAGATAACTACTGGCTTTCAGCACAGAGAAAGCTGGGCAGAAATGTTGACTCACAGGTGTGTCACTAAATCACTATGCCAGCCAGGATTATTCCTCAGGTGATGCAGTCTGAGCACCACACCTGTCTAAGAGTGATGTCTGCACAGACAAAGAAGTATGAATATAATTAGTTCACGAAGAGAAAAAGATCGAGAGTGGAGATGAATTAATTATTTTCAGTATACACATAAAAGAAGAAAGCCCCTAGAAGGCAGAATAACTGTTTTAGGTAAAGGACAGTACTGGCACAGGAGTAATTGTTCATAAACTGGACAAGAATACGTTCAAACTGGAAATTAAAATGAGCTTCCTATTGACAAGGAGTAGCAGAGATTAAAAAAAAAAAGCTTAGTGTAGTTTAGTAAGAAATGCAGTCATCAGGAAGGGACTGTACTGTTTAAGATTGCAAGAGAGAGGTTCCCTTCTCATCGTACATCTCTGAATTTTCAAAAATGGAGAGCCAAGGTCCTCATTCAAGTGTACCAACTGTAACTATCTACAGCTGTAGGTATTCCTGCCAAGACTGGCCTGTAATTGGGATATTTATATGTACAAATGACTACTTGCCCAGCTATCTTTTGGTCTGTGCAATCACGTGGCTTGACATCCAGAAGTTTTTGTGCACTCAAGTGGACAGGCACAGTGCTGTGTGCATAGGGTCTATGCAAGTTGTTACCTACTTAAAAATATCTCTGGGAGAAGATATTAAAAAACTGTGGCTGTTATAGCTGTTTGTTTCAGTGAGGCATTAGATACAGGCATTAGTGAAGCTGTAACATGCTGATACCATATAAATAATTTTTTAATCATTATTTTGAATGTCTGTTTCTGAGAAAGTTCTATCTTTAGACTAAATTCACGACTTTCTAAAAGCAAACATTTTCCTATATATTTTTTTTCTGGTTTCTTTTTTTTTTAACAAAAACAGAAAGCGGAAATCTTGATGGTGTCCTTTAGTGAAACACAGAGTTAACATGCTACTTCAGCTAACCCCAAAGTCATTGGGAGTGAAGACCTCAGAAATCTCATGGGCTCCAGTTCAGAAAAAGACTTTAGCACATCCTTAACATTAAACATGTGGGCTCTGCCTTTGATGTCAGTAAGTGTACTCACATGCTTTAGTCTGCTGTTGGATTGGGCTTTGGCCACCTGTTTTTTATCTTAGCAGGATAGAGCATCCAGTCATTCCTGATATTACCTTGCTCATGGTAGTGATTCCTGAGCAGTCAATACAAATAGTGTGAATATAAGTCTTGTTCAATTCAGACAACATTAAGCCCACCAGGAACACTGAAAGTGTAGCATTCTGTGTGAGCTGTTTTTTTTTATTTTTTCTTTTTCACTACTCTGTGTGAGTTGGGTTGCTCCAGGGATTCTTGCACTCTTCCCTTCCAAAAGCCAGACAGATGAGTTAATAAACATTCATAATTGCAGGCAGTTCAAGACACAAATTAGATTATCCTTTGTAAATTCATTTATTCACTTGCTTCAAGTCAAGCTTATTTTGTTTTTCTTATATCCTACAGAAGGAAAAAGGGATTAAACCCCTGAGCCCTCCTGGCTGCATATTCAAAACTTTCTTCTAAAGTACCAAAATACTCAAGTTGTATTTTCCTCCTCAGCCTGAAAAGAAAATAAGGTAATGGAAAATTAACTCTACTGAAAAGTCAAATGTGTATAAATGCAATCTAATGAAGAAGATTTGTTTTGGGTATCCAGAGATATGACTGCTTATTCCCTTTTCTGGGGCACAAATGTACCTTTCTTTTGGGGAATGGCTTTATGCCAGTAGTTGGTATCAGTGGCTGGTTGTGCCCATTTGCTACTTAGAGCCTGACAACTCTCACATTTTTATGTATTGTGTATATAAACTTGACCTAGTTTTGCAGGCTAATGTCTGGTTCTCCTTTCAGACTGATTTTGAGATCAATGTTGTTTTATTGCAATTGTTGGCGTTACTACTTCTTCAAAATAATGCGTAGAGAAGACAGGACGACTAATGGATGCAACAACTATGATTTTGCCAATAGTGTTTTTGGGTCTGGACACAGTTGATAGTTCTCTGTTGTGCTGTTGCTATCGAGTTCCACACTCTTTTCTGCTGACTGCTCTGGATATTCATGTTGCCTTATAATGCCATAGACAGATGCGATGATACATCCTGATGTTGGCAGAGCTTGATCTAATTTTAGTGCCTTTAAAACATTAGTGAAAAAGCAGGGAATTTTCACAGAAGGACAGTGTCAGGGTATTGCCATTTCTTCCATGTTTATGAGAGGAATAAGCATGCTGCCTTGGATCAAATTTGCAGATGCTCCCTGGAACACCATTCTTGATATGTTTGTAATGACAATGTTTAATTTTCCAAGCCTACATTTTCTTGGAAGAAGTAATGTAATTTTGGACCATGGAAAGTAATCTGTCTAGGTAGAAAAAGTAAAAATTATTCTAAGAGAAAAAAAAAAAAAAAAAAAAAGAGAGAATGGAGGTGTTTACTGAGAGGATCCAGGAGAGAGCTTCACATTTCAAAATTCTGCATTATAAGATTTTCTTGTTTCTTGTGGCTAAAATATTAGCCATTAAATGCCATCTTCTCATAACCATAAAAATTAAGACTTATTTTTTGTTTCGTTTTACAGGGATTCTGGGATTGAGAATAACAACCATCATAATTTACTCTGAGAAAAATATAATACTTAGTTTTAGAAAATAAATGGCAACACGTTGTATTGATATTTAACCATAACACTGAACCTCAGTCCACTGTGGTGAATATGTAAGCAGATTTCATCATCCTATTTCAAAACTAGCAGCCATCTCATCTCTTTACTCCTCTGCTGATTACAGTTCTGATTTACATCACCAGTGCATGAAACTATCCCATCTCATGATGGTGATTTTAATTGAGAAAACAGAAACACAAGGATGATATTGGCTCAGACAAATGGAGACAGACAAGTATGAACTTTCCATTATTCTGAATGCTGGTTGTAAATGTTTTTCCTCTTATGAACTTTGACTTGTCATGGTTGGAAAATCATTACAACAAGTAGCTGCAGATGCCATTCGGTGCATATTACATGACTGTTGGGCTGCTCTTCTGTATCTTTCAGTAGAATTTCAGCCAATCTGTGTGATCATTTCTAATCAATCTCATAACTTTTGCCTGCAGAACTTCTTTGCTGCAGTGTAGTGATTACGTGCCAAACCAAAATATAGTGCTAGATTCCTTCTAATTTTCCTGCCACTTTGCAGAAAGTATATTTCTTCTCAAAGTAGTTTATTATTCCTGAAAGGTGCTGG
This sequence comes from Lagopus muta, assembly GCF_023343835.1. Taxonomy (NCBI): domain Eukaryota; kingdom Metazoa; phylum Chordata; class Aves; order Galliformes; family Phasianidae; genus Lagopus; species Lagopus muta. The sequence continues at coordinate 40,783,417 of NC_064435.1, read as the reverse complement.
CATGACAGACTTCCTGATTCACATCTCCAGCCACACAACAGAAAGAGAATGATTAGCAACAGCACAGCTACACCACGACTACCATCCATCCTATCCTGCCTATAGTAAACTTCAAGGGATGAAAATGAATTCTGTTTCCTTGTTGATTTGATTCTTACCTTCTCTGTGAGGACAGACAAAGAGGTCAATTCTGGACTTCTCAATCACTGTTTGGACCTTAACTGTGAACTGTCATGATTTGGGCTTTTTGGAGGAGCCTGTTAATTAGATGGAAAGGCAGAAATGGTTGAGTGGAAATTCATGGGGTTCAAAACATATAGTGAGTATATTATGAGAGAAAAAATTGGGACATTTTCTTTCTAGCACTAACATTTGACCTGGCTCATCCGGATGATTTTAGAAGGTTTGGCATGGCTGTAAGATTCTATAAAACTTGGACTTGTTCTTTGATATTTCTTTTACTTAGTTCCCCCAAAACACTTCACTTCCGATTACTTTCATCTTCCTGCATGCTACTTCTTTCTGTGTCTAGACATCTGACTAGAGATAGAAATATTAAAAAAAAAGATGTCTTCAAAGTATTACATCATTTTGTTGTTAGCAATTTCAGTCTCCTTGAATCACATGGGCAAAGAAGAAAGCAAAGGAAATGACAAGAAACAAGGAACTGATTCTCAGACCAGAGATTCCTTTCTAGCCATATATTTTTGGTGGGGAGTAGAGGCAGGAGAGATCTACAAAGCATTGCAGGACCCACATAACAGGGAGCAGATTTGTTGGCATAAGGAGCTGGACAATCAAAGGAAATTATATGTCTATTTGATATCATATGGGGATCTGTGAAAAAGAGTGTCTGGTCATACTGCATGTGTTCAGTTTCTCTCAAGGAAACTGGTAGTAGCTGCCAGGAACAAGAGACATGAATGAATCTAGGGACTAAAAAGATTGTGTGATATTGCTATGTGATTCTTTTCTAGTCTACCTTCACTGATTGGCTAAAATAGGTCACTTCTGTAGAAGGAGACTAGTTAACAGTGAACATTCTTCTTGCAAAGAAGAATGCCTGGAAGACCCCAAAGCTAACACAAAATATACGGATGTTCCGTACAAAGAGAGGTAGGTACAAGCTGGAAGCTAAGGGCAGTGTCAGTAGAGAAGCCCAGACATAGGAGAGAAAACTCAGACACTCGAGGAGATGACAGTTAAAACACAAGTTCAGTTGCTTGAAGAATGGGACATCTAAAGAGTCTTCAGTCAGAGTTTGATGGTATTTCTTACTCTTATTGAAATTAAACCCATTCTCCAGTGTGCTCTTATACTGGTAGATATTAGAAGAGTTAAAAGCACTACATTCGGGTCATGATACTTCTGTGGAAATGAATGAAAATAGAATTAAAATAGATTTTTAAAAAATAATATTTTGATTTTGTAATGCTTATTTTCTGAAGTTTGTTTAAGTTACTAGTATTCACTAGTGATGAAGAAGTGATGATGCTAGAGGTGACAATTATAAAAAGGTTTGCATTAATTAATTTTTATGAATAATTTAATATTTTAACATATCTGTTACATATCTGTTTCAAAAATTTTCAACTCAAAATTTAAATTGAAAAAATCACCATGAAATTCTTTTTTTTTTTTTTTTTTTTTTAAACAAACAGATTCACTATTAGGTTATTTTCATTTTCCTTGTCACAGTGCTTTCCACATTTAGTCTATAGTAATTCTGCAATGTTTGCCATTATGTCTTTCCGTTCTATTGTCTTTCATGAATAGAAATGATAATAGAAGTTAATGAAATAATCTTATCTTGTAGGATAATTATTGTTTGAGTTAGTTGTCATATTCTGATTTGGTGAATAGAAACAATTAACATTAATTAAAAAAAAAAAAAGATAAAAAAGTAAAGTTGGAGTAAAGACAAAATAAATTCAGAAACAGAATCACAGAATCTTAAGGAATCTGTTTGGAAAAATACATGCAGTCCTGTTTTAGGATTTAGTTGGCCAAAGTTGCATAACTGCTTCCTGGGGATTATTGACTGCAAGTCTCCAGTGTCTCACAGTGACATGATTGCCACTTCTCTGTTTAGTTAATTGAAGATTTGAGTAATTCATGGTAAAGAGAGGCAAGCACAAAGAGCAATTGTCTTGTGGTTGTTTTGTGGTGTAGACTTGAAGGGCAATACCCTTTGAATGAGTTAACACCTTGTCCCCAGAGTACAGAAGGATAAAAATAAAGATCTGAACAGTATTGTTCCAGCTGAGTAAAATTAGAAGCCGTTTTTAACATCTCTTTTCTGCAGTGCTATTGTTAGAACTTGTTCACTTGCTGAAGTGTGCTGCATAACGCTACAGTATGTGCTCCCTCCTCAGTGTAAGAGCTCTTTTTCTGATAGCTTTCTGGAGCCAAGAATGTGCCATATAAAATGAAGCAGCTATTAAAATGTGCATGAAAAAACAATTTGCTTTGTGCCTAGTTATACCTTCAAGGGTGATAGTTATCAATGTATTTAATCTGAGTCTCTGTGTCTAATCAAGCACTAGAATACAAAATGCTTGTAAGCATAATAAAACCATGGTAGTAGGAAAGTCAGTGGAGACAGTTCAGTGATTTTCTGAAAATATGGGGTCTGGAAAGTGGAGGATAGGGAAGGAGAGGAAGAGGAAAAGATGTGAAATGAGAAACAGAGGATTATCCTGCTGTTCATTCAGTCTGAACATGGCTTTTGCACAGTTTGTATTAGCCAGTTGGATGATTATCCCAAACTCTACAAGGAGGAAGGATTTTGTACAAAATTTGCATGAACCATAACACAGACACCATACTGGATAGCAAATAATGTGGACTCCCGGAACAAGTGCTCATCATAGACTCTGCCTTTTTACCTAGGCTGTGAAAAGAAGAGATTTCTTTTACAATCTTTTATTGAAAATATTATATATGTGTCTAGATAGCCTAGACAGGGTAGAATGAGTCCAAAACCAGAAAGTTCATTCCTGTCTGCTAACTATTCTGGACCTTCATTCAATAATCATTAAGGTACTTATGTCATTAACAGTCATTAAATTCTTGCTAAGGTATTGCATAGTACTTTTTCACTCTTCCTTGCAAAAGTGTAAAGTGTTGGATGTGTAAGTAAGCTACAAAGTATAAGGGAAAGAATTAGAAAGGTAAATGAAGTCATGCACCCTTGGAAACACAGATAAAAATTCTAGGCATGGAAAAAAATGTACATCCTCACTGAAATTGATCCTCTTTTCAGCATGAGTGGGATTTTAATGTCAGTAATTCTACATTGCTGCCTGCGCACAGAGAAATCTGTAGATTTAAGTAGGCCTCTAGAATCTGAAGACAAGAAAGATCTAATATTTGATGAGCTCCTCGGAGATAAACTTCACATAGACAATCTGAAAAGAAAAGGAAAAGTACAATGAATAACTACTTTTCCTTTCTCTGATCCTTTTCCTTTCTTCGAATATTCCAAATGATAGTCTATAGCAATATGAAGATGTACTAGAAACACGGGCTAACTGAAAACTCTAGCATCAAAAATGCAGCCCTCAAGGGTATACTCAGACCTAAGCAGATGTCCAAATGGACTTAAAGGACCGCTTTGAAAGCTGGTTTTGAAACCATGACAAGCAACATAGAAAATTCTTTACTCAGAGTTCTTGTCCAAAAGTGGGAAAGACAAGTGCACCACAAATACTATATTCCTTTTGAATGTAGTCTGAATACAGCTTTCCTTTCCAGGACTACAGAAGGATCACGGATTTGGGATCCTTAGTAGTTGGGCTGAATCCTTCCTTTCTTTCTGAAATCCAGACTCAGGACTCTATTGAAGGGACCACCATGTTGTGATGCCTCCTCTGAAGTTTAGCCAGTCCTTAATCCTCTAGGCTACTGAAAAATCACTGGAGAACATGCAGGTAGAAATTCACTGTCACAAATCCCATTGATTCATCCAGTTCTCACTCAGAGACTGGGATATAATGATATGTATTTCTTACATCAAAAATGTATCTCCTTCTGCTCTGTAAGACCCTGTAGTTTACTTTGAACTTTCATTATATTAGTTTTTTTTGGGTTTTTTTTTTTTTTTTTTTTGGAAGTAATAATTTAAACAGTAAGTACCTATGTCTGGATTTAAGTTTGGTGGAATTATCTTCAAAGAGATACAAATTACGTTCCCCGTTTCTAAAAATAGCATTGATGGAAAAAGATCTCATATAGTCTGTCTAGTATTAAGAGGTCTATAGAACAAGCTTTGATTTCATCAAGATAGAGGAATAACCTGGTAAAATTTGAGGGAAATACAGCCACTGACTGGAGAAATTTCTAGGGCATTTGCCTCTCACTTACTGAAATGTGTTAGTCCTTGAACATAGTTCCTTCTTTGAATGTGGTAACACTTAGAGCCTTGTGTTGCCTTTGATCACATACTTTAATCACAGAAATTAGAGATGGAACAGGCATATTCATTCATCTAGTCCATTTCCTGCCGCTGCAGGATTGGTCTGCAGTTTATTTTTGAGGGATTTCTAGTGCTCAAATTTCTCCCTGAGATCAGTGGGAGTTCCTCACCCAGATCAAGGGCAGAGAATGGCTCATAACTTGTGAAACTCATACTGAATTGTATCTTGTATGATGTTAGGTTGCATAAGTAGTGGAAATAATGGAATATTCTTCTCATACAGCTCGGAGCAAAGCATCTGCTAGGACTAGGCATGGTTCATTTGTGCAGGTATTAACTGAGTAGAAAGGAAAGGATGTCACGGTTATTTTTCTATGCACTGAGCTTTCTAAACACAAGTGGTTTCCTGTATGAATCAGCTGTCTTCTCTGCGCAGCATTTTCAGACAGCTCTTCATTCTTCCTCAGTGTTCTTCTCTACACAGAGCAGATCAATATTTTCCTCTCTGATTTTTTTTTAATTATTATTAAATAAAAATACTAGATTAGTATTGCTGTAGGAGAAAAAAGAAGTATCTTTTTTTAATCAACTAGACTGGTTGCGTTATATTCCTGATATGTTAACATTTCAGAAAGGACAGCTGAAAAGTTTTGCATCTGCTATGGTGAATTTTTAAGTTTTGGTCTTTGAATAAATTCCAAACAATTTGCCTACCATCTATGTTAGCAAAATCAAGATAAATGTTTTAACTTTGGCTTTCTGGTAAAACAATATTGTCTAGGGGTAGGATCATGCAGTGGGGGCTGTTTACACTTTTTTTTATTACCGAATTTGTTATAATCCCTGAATCTTTCCTCCACCCAACATTTCCCTCATTAGTTGTTTCACCTCAGAAGGTTCTGATGATTTGCAATATTCCCCTGGCTTCCATGATACAGTCTATCTGGCATTTCCTTTCTAGTACAGTACTCTTCAAAGTAATTAAAATATAAGCCACAACATGAAAAAGCCTGAATTCAGCTGTCAGGCATGTCTGCATATCATGGCACTGATCCGACCGTAAGCTTCTTAAACGACGTCCTGCCACAGAGTTCCACAAAATGGAAGATTGCCAGACAGTTTTTAATTCATATAATTTAAACTCGGTGGCATGAATGACTAACTGCAAAATGCAGAAAACTGTCAAAAGAAGCCCAAATACTTGCTTAACTACAAAATCAAATGTGACTTTTTAGCTTCCTCTGTGGTTTGTAGTTAGTGTTCATCATCCTGTAACAAAACACAGCATTTCTAGTAAGTACTGCTTATTTAATACCTGTAGAAATGAAGCTTTTGCCATGATCCAGAAGAGTGGCAGTGGTGCCTTTTCCCAAACAACAGCAGGAAAATCATAGTATGTAGTAGGAAACATGGAACTGCCCTGGCCCTAAATATGTCTTAAGTGGGCATCTAATGAGCAAGACCAAAGGAATTCCATGGAGGAGGAAGTCTTAAAATAGTATGGTTGTGAGCAGAGCTGTACGAGGTATTTGGCTGGCTCTCAACCCGCAGAAGGCAAAGTGTCACACAACAGCCCAGTGTTGCTGGGGGCAGGTCATTGTTAGTCCCCGCAGGAAAGGGATTAACTAGACAATTGCCTTTCTGCAGAGCAGAAACAAACTTCCCCATTAATTGCTACCAGCCCCTTCCTGCTCCAGTAGGTTACTCTGGCTTCTTTCACTGCTCAGCTTTTGCCACCAGGGAAGACAGTACCTATGGGCATAGGAGGCCCATCCCTATTAACTCTTTCTGTGTTCACCCTTCTGCACTGCAGCTCGCTGCAACACTAACCTCTTAAATATGAAAAAACAAGATTTACCAAGAAGATTTAATCGTACAAAATCTATTATTACCATTATGCACAGTGTGTTGTTATTATTGCTGTAAAACAGCATAAACTTAGGTGCAGCCCCAGCCTAACAGGCTTTGTGTTTTATCATGCCTGTTCCAAGAAGAAAAATAATTTGTCTGATCTTTGGCTTAATTTTCTCCATCCTCACTTGGATTGCAGTTACAGGAATTACCATCCTGGAGCAGACCAGCGTTAGCTAAAGTATATTACTCTCCCTCCAGCTACAGTCTGGGCATGATGCTTCTCAGGACAGCGAGGCTGCATGCCCGCAGTAATGCATACTTTCTACCTTTTTGCTTGTTGACTACTTACAGACAGAGCCTTGTGCTTTACCTATGTGCCAAAACAGAATAGTCTTGTAGATCAGATTAATACTACATTACTGCTGCTGAAGGGATGGCATTTGGGCACAGAGCCCTTTTGTCTTGATCCATGTTAATCAAACCAACCATGCACTCGTCTCCATTCAATGTTGGGGGAGGGGCACCATCCAGTCTAATCTCATTTCCTTTCTTGATTTTGCTCTGTATTCACTTTGGTATGGCTGAGTATGTCTGCAACTGATATTATTATTGACATCTTTTCCCTTGCTATCACTTCCTGCAAAACCACTGGTTACTCAGGCTGGTATCTAGAGTATTTAAATATTTACCTTTTCTGTACCCTCTCATGTGTCCTTCATATGCACTTGTAGGTTTTTGCAAATCCTAAGACCTCTTCCTGTGTAGATGTGTGAAAATGTTAGCTCTCCCCTTCACTGTACTAGTAAAATTTGCTCCTTTGTGGATACAGGGATTTCCTGCTTTTTCTGGATTCTCACTGTCACTCTGAGCAGACTTTTGCCTACAGTGTCACTCTTCTGCTACAATACTACACATTCAAATATTTCCTGTCACACCTTCAGAGATTTGCTTAACCTTTTTCATTCTTAATTGCAGCCTTTTTTTTACTAACATTTATGTCCCTTCCTCAGTCCACAGCAGACCTCATCCCTCGCTTTCATACAGCTCTGTACATCTTCTGTGTTCATTCATTGCCTGGGGAATGATCCAAATGATGACATAAATGATGTGATCACAATTACATATTTAGGGAAACATACCTGGCTTCATTGTTTCATGCAACTTTCCTTCTCTCAAAAACATGCAACTCACTGAGGCTGCCAGTGTGCCATTCCCTTCCTACTGAACCCATTATGTGGAACTGCAACAAGAAGCAGGAACAAAGAAAAACCCACAGAAAGGTCCTTGCTGAAACTCATCCAACATGAGTTGGACATGGCAAAGTATGAACTTTTTGCATGAAATGCTAATAATAGGTTCAGTAAAGAACACAAAATCTTGATTGTCTCCTAAAAAGTGTTTGCATGTGTTGCCTGAAATGTGCACACTAAACCTGATACCTCAGCGGGAGAAAAATATCCTGTTTGGGCATATTATCAATTATACAGTGTTGCAAAAATTAATATATATTTCTTGTCACACTATCTTTTGTTACATAACTGTTCCCTCTATTTTTAAACCATTAAGAAAATATTTGCTTATGACATTAAAAGAATGAATTAATTACTGAAAATATGAACGTCTGCATGTCTGATTCAGCTTTAGCTCTGCTGTAATTTCTTCCTCTAAAAGTGAGGTCTACATAAATAGCTATTTTTTTTCCCTTTGTCTACTTTTCCTATAGAAACATTTAATATTTTTAGCTCTTGCTTGTGACAACACGATCTTCTGAATGCTCCATTTTCTATGCACAAAATTGATTTTCTACATTTATGCTAGCGTTAAGCATATGCTCTTGTGCAGACAGGAGTCTAAACCAATAAAATTTAAAAATAATTTGTGAGTTGAGTTTCTGTATCACAACAACTTTTCTAGTTTAGGGAACATTATTAGTGGAATACAAAACCATGAACAATCAGGAAAATGTTTTTTCCCCCTTTACAGAACCACAAATATACTAATCAAAGAACGCTAATAATTTGTTTCAATTGATAATTTTTCTGGAAAAATGGAGTTGTTCCCAGGTCTACTTCTAAATACTGATATAATTATTTAATGAATATAGATCTTTGGCAGCTATGATTTCACTGATTTATTGATTTTACACAGTATGTATTTGCAAATAATAGTAATCAGAATACAGAACTGCAGCTTTTTTTTTACAAGGGCCTTCAGTTCCAGATGCAGCTACAAATCCTTTCATTCTTTGCTCAGAGTTCAAGCACACAATGATGACATAGATGTGACAAAGGGCTGCCAATGGTCTCAAGAAGAGACATCATTTCTGTCCTGTCTTGAGGAACTTTTAGACTAATTTTTATTACTATAGACAAAACTCTGCAATACCTTTTGTTTATGGAACAGAATATCCTAATGTTGAATTCCGCATGCATGTATGTAGTCTTCAGATATATATGCAACTGCAGAGAAGCCAGTATCTTCTCAACACTCTGTCCTGTCTACTCAGATGCCATATGATAGGGGAGGTTGTTGGTTTTTTTGTTTAGTTTTTCTTGGATCCCAAAAAGTCCCTGTGGTCAGGTCTCTGTAACCTTCAGGCTTGATCAAGACCACCAAATGAATGCTTTCTACTGAAGGGAAGTCTGCAGCAGAACTCAATTGCCTGGCCTTTATTTCTATGTTCTCAAAAGAGAAAACATATCTGTACGTTAAAAGAAAAGACTGTGTGAGCTGTAAGTGAACTTCTGTTAAAGCATTTGACACCCTAAGTCATGAGCCTTTTCTGTTGACATTATTTCGTATTAGCTTGTATAAGGAAATTATCACATGAACAACAAATCAGTGGAAAGCAAAATGTGGCAAACTTTCTAACTGGTATGAAACAGTTTAAAGTCTGTTTTTCATTTTCAGCTTTATTAATGGATCAGTAGAGAAGCCAAAGAGAAACCCATTAAATGCAATAGAGAAAAGTGTGTGAATGTTGTTGAGGGCATATATAGAGGAAAAAAATAGTCAAAATTGAAAGTCTTCCTTGAACAACAATTGATTATTGGGCTATTTAAAGAGCTTGCTAAAATGAAGTCAAGAAGAATTTTTATTTTCTGGATCAGATTCAGGAAAAGCTGTTGAGCTAAGTCTTTGTATTTTTTTCTTTTTGCCTTCCTCTGAAGTACAGGTGTGGCCTGTCAATTCCTAAGAATTTTCTCTACCAAATTCACTCTATTTGCAAGATCCTGGGACAACAGCAAATGCTATAGAAAATTATTTTAATTTTTACAATTGAAGTTTGCTAGAGGGCAATGAAGTTATTTTATTTCCTGTAGAGTAAGGGGAACCAGACATGGTATAAGCATTCAAGACCTATTTGGATGCCTACCTGTGTGACCTACTATAGCGAACCTGCTTTAGCTGAGGGTTGAACAATGATCTTCAGAGGTCCCTTCCAACCCCCACCATTCTGTGATTCCAAGGACTTTCCTAAATGAAACAGTTTGGACTACAGAGAGCAGAATTCAGTGCCCCTTATGATGCTCATAATTCTTGTGTTTTCATTTCCAATCCAAGTGTTATCAGTAAGAAGGTCTGTTTGCACTGGGTTAAAATGAAAGTGAGAATTTTACTGAAGGGAGCCTTTCCAGCAGTAATTAATCTAATACATTGATTCTACATTTTGGCAAACTTTGTGGCCTGTCACCATTTCCTGAGTATCTAAGCCATGAGATTCAAAATGAAATAGTAGTCTTTTGTTCTAATCAAGTCTTATGGAGACTGGTGCATGACCAGTAGGCAGCCATTATATTTCTCATTCCAGATGTGAGAGAGCTCAGAAAACCCCAGAAAATGAGCTTGTGTTTCCACAACCCTGGAAAATCAATGTGTCACAGATGTTACCTTGGACATTTGCAGATCAGAGAGGGGTTTGTTAAACCTGGGCAAATCTTACAAACATTCAGTAGGATGAAAATGCTCTTTTTTTTTTTTTTTTTTTTTTTTGTAATGGCAAACCTATCCACTCTAGATACTGCTGAAATTTCTCCATGTAGGTTCCGCAGACTATTATTTAATTTCATACTTTTACATTGGATGTTGAAATGTGATGGCTGCTTTTTTCTTCATTACAGAGCAGATTCTCAGCACAGTCTCTGCTGAGGTACCAAAATCAATTAGCCTAGACCAGAAAGTCAGTAAGATGTATAACTTCAGTGTTACACACAGAGCTAACTAAAGGGAATGGGGGCAGGCAGCAACTTAAAGACATCTAAACCAAGATGATTGCTTAAAATATGTTCTTGTTAGATGTTTGTATAGTAAGAAAAGTTTGGGGATCTTATAAAAAATAATTTAAAATGCCTAGAGGAAATTTAAAATTGTAATGAATAAACCATACTGTTTGTATACTAGTATTTTGACAGGACTGATCTTCTAAGGAAATAATAAAAGAGTTTGATATAATGATTTGAAATTATTAATGTTATGTGTTGAAAAGTGCTGCTGTTGTAAAGACATACTGTTTTTTTTTTTGTTTTTTTTTTTTTTTTGTTTTTTTAAATTTATTTTCTTAGGTAACAGTAAATTCTACTTGGATTTTTCTCACCATTCAATTTTTTTTTCCCCTCAGAACTTCAACAGATCTTTTCAAGCGTACGTGAAGGGTGAGATTACGATGTCCTTACTCATAGTGACTAATTCACAGTTTGCTACTTTCAAATTCTAGCCTACGGAATCAGAGTCTACACCCTGAGGTGTGTGTAGAAGGGAATTCTATTCAGCACGAATTAGCAGTTTCCAAAGTGATTGGAGCTTTACAGTGCATATGCCTACTTGGGTTATCGAAATTTGTTAGCTCTGAACACTTATCATTCCAACAGTAGTAAAGAATACTAACAACATATAGCAAGGCACAATTACTACTCAGTTCTTCAAAGTAAGCTGTGAGGCACCATGCCAAAGATCAAGGAAGAATGGGTTTTCTGAGTGTGAATTACTGCACCATAAGTCATTCTCTGGTATACAATCAGAACTTCCAATATCATTAGGGAAATCAGCTTTGAAATATTTCTAAATCAAACGCTGATTTGATCATATAGTATGGTAGATTTAGGATCCTCCCCCCTTTCAGTTTATAGTAAAAATATAGGAGAAATTAGCTTTACTGCCAGTACAGCATGATCCTTTTGTGTCTGGACTTGCATGGTTTAGCAGGAGTTGAATTTAGGTGACAGCTTCATGCTGTAGGTGCTGCTGGAGGACAGAAAATTTTGAAGTTAAACCTAAATTCAAATTTAACATAATTAACATACAAATGCTATAGGCACTCAGGCTTATGCATAAACAAAAACATGTCAGTGGATAGCTGTCATAGAAGTTTTATAATTTAGTCAGTGCAATAAGAGCTGTCCTGTCTTTAGAGGGTCTTTTGGTCTTATGCTCAAAAGTTTTGAAGCCCTCTTCACACTTCAATTCTATGGCTTTTATCAATGGAAAAACAAGCTTGTGGTACCAAAGTTGTACCTACAGTCATAAGAGAGAATCTTCTTGTTGCTCCAGTGAAGCAAATTCAGATTGTATTACCCTACATGTTGCCAGATGGAATTTCTATTCTGGAGATCAACTTTAAAGTATATTAAAGTACTCCCCTTTTAAAGCATGGTTCTCATAGAATCGTTGCAATTGGAAAAGTCTCTAAGATCATTTAGTCCAGCCATCAATCCATCATCACTGTGCCAACTAAATTATGTCCCTCAATGAAACATCTACACGTTTCCTGAACACCTCCAGGGATGGTAACTCCACCACCTCTCTGGGCAGCTTGTTCCAATGCCTCAGCACTCTTTCTGAAGGGAAACTTTTTCTAATGACCAACTTGAATCTCCCCTGGCACAATTTAAGGCCATTACCTCTTGTCCTATCACAGTTATGTAGGAGAAAAGGCCAACCTCCACCTAACTACAAGCTCCTTTCGGGTAGCTGAGGAGAGTGACCCTCCTATTCTCCAGACAGAACAATCCCAGTACCCTCAGCCACTCCTCATAAGATTTGTGCCCCAGAGCCTTCCCCAGCTTTGTTGCCCTTCTCTGCAAAGGCTCCAGGGCCTCAATGTCTTTCTTGTAGGGAGAGGCCCAAAACTGAACACAGAATGTGGCCTCACCAGTGCTGAGTACGGAACTGAGTATGCTGTGCTGAGTACGGAACTTCCCTGCTCCTGTTGGCTGCATTATTTCTGATACAAGCCCGGATGCCACTGGCCTTGGCCACCTGGGCACACTGCTGGCTCGTGTTCAGCTAGCTGTCAGACAGCACATGCAGGTCCTTTTCAACTGTACAGATTTCCAGTCACTCTGCCCTGTGCCTGTAGCATTGTGTGGGGTTTTTGTACAGAACCTGACACTTGGTGTTGCTGTACCTCATACTATCCAGTTCAGCCCATTGATCCGGCCTATCCAGATCCCTCTAGAGAGCCTTCCAACTCTCAAGCAGACCAAGACTTCCTTCCAGCTTGTTGTCATCTGCATACTTACTGAGAGTACCCTAAATCCCCTCAAAATGATCTTAAAAATTATATCAAAGAGGATGGGCTCCAAACTCTGGGGAACACCACTTGTGACATGTCACCATCTGGATTTAACTCCATTCACCACTATGATTCTTGCAGAGTTGATATAAAGACACCAATTTCTCCCAAAATGATTCTTTCATTTAGCGGATCATGCTAGCAAGATTTTGCCTGCATTTCTTTGTGTTAATATTTTCTCACTAAAGCGTTCAGCAAGGGATCTCTCCTCCTACAACACAATTGGCAGCAGAACAATCACAGTACTTAAAATGCAATATACAGCATCACAGATAAAAACTTGCTAATTATGAGTCTCATATGTGCTTGCCCATTTGAATGATGTGGGCTGGAGTGTTGAAGACTCGTGGAGCAAAGGGTCAGTTTTCAGAACTGAGGTACCTTGAATTTAAACTCTTGCACGTGGAGAGTAAATGGGTACATGAAGCAATATTTTTTATTGCCTCATTCACCTTCCAATTATCTTCTTCCAGTGTTTGAGAGACTGGCAGAAACATTTCTCTTCCCCTCCTTTTCCAAGGGGTTGTGTTTGCCAGAAAAAACAGCATTTGACATTTTACCAATGTAATGGAGGGAGAAAATGGCAAAATTAAAACAAGGCTAGGTTCACTCAGAGGCTATACTGATACTTGAGGGCAAAGAAAAATCTTATTCCACAGGAACTTGAAGTACGTAAAACAATAAGCCTGAGGTCCCTAACAAAGGCTTCTGGCACTGACAGAGTGTAAATAATAAAGATTAATAAATGTGATTAATTAAATCAAACCAGATTTTGCTAGAGGATACTATGAATTGTTCAGAAACTTTCTGTTATTTCCCACTTACAAAGTTTTATTGTAGACAATGAAGCAGCTGAAATATTTCAATAACTGAAATATGAATATAGGGAAGAAGAAGGATATTCTACTAATTAAGGCATATTTTTGGAACCATGAAGCATTTAGACCTATTCAGCTGTTAGCGATAAGAAAGCCATTCTAAAACTGTGTTAGTGATTTAGATCACTAAATTAGTTTTCTTGTGAAAATTGCTGCTTATAGCACTGTTCACAATACTGAGAGAAGATCTGGGTTTTCTTGTCTCCACAGACTGATTCTTCCTTATAGCTGCTATTATTATTCACAAAATGATAAAGAGTATGTATACAACGTATTGTTGAAAGCATAAAAGGAGATAACTTTATGTAATATCTGTTCTTTCTTCATTTGTGAGGAAGAGGTAAGTGAACTAGCACAGCAGCCTGTGTCCATTATTATGTATCAGTCAGGGACACTTGGGAGGTAAGTGATGCCCTGGAGGACCAGAGGAGGAAAAATATAAAGTCTGTCTTTAAGTACAGAGAGAAAGAAGACTTGAAATATTAAATATCCAGCTGGCCTAATATCAGTACTGGGAAAGATACAGAAACAATTTACTATGTGGTCAGTTTATAGTACTTAAGGACGATAAGAAAAAGCCAATATGGATTTATCAGGAGAAAGAATGCCAAGTCATTCTAATTACTTTATTTGACAAGGTAACTAGCTTTATGAATACAAGGATATGGTAGATATGATATACACTAATCCTGCATTTTATCCCATCCTTACACAACATTCTATAAGCAAATTAAAGAAAAGCATCTTAAATGAAAGTTAAAGAAAGTGGCTGAAAATTAGTGTTCAGGAACAGGTGTGAGTGGTTCACTATTAGAATGAGTTGTTGGTAAATCCATTTTGGTCATCGTCCTGGAAGACTGTACAGACTCTTGCTACAAAATCTAACTTGCCCTGAGAATGTGAAATATCGCAAGCACTTTCTGAAGCATAACTTGATTTAGAAATGATTGTGAATAATTGGAAGAATGATCTGAAGCCACTGAAATGAGATTCAATAAAGATTAGTGTGAAGTATTGCTTCTCAGGAGGGACAATTGTACACACATATAGAGGGAGCAACTGGCCAGACAGTGGTGCAACAGAGAAGGAGTCGAGGGTGATAGGGGAGAACCAAGTATGACTCAAAAACATAATGTCTTTTTTGGAACAGTAACACTATCCTGTGGTGAAATAAAAGAAAACAGCATGTGTCAGACAGAGATAGGAATTCCACCCTACTTGGCACTCTGAGCTTTTAGCTCTGGAACTTGACCCGATTTTGGGCACCACGTTTTCAGAAAGATGTAGACAAATTGGCGAGTGTCCAGAAGAGAGCAACAGGAATGATAAGCGGTTTAGAAAACATGACCTATGAGGAAAGATTGAAGGAATTGGGTTTGTTTAGTCTACAGCAGAAGAGCCTGAGAGGGACATGATAACAGTCTTCAAGTATGTAGAAGGTTGTTGTAAAGAGGACAGTGATCAATTATACTCCAATTCCACTGACAAAGCACAGAAAAAAAATGATTGCTTTAATTTGAAGTAAGGAAGGTTTAGGTTAGATATTGAGGAAAAAAGAAAAACACCCAAACCATAAAAGAACAAAAACCTTTTTCCACTCTGAGGATAACTAAGCACTTACACAGTCTTTGGGAACTTTAAAATAAGTGAGGAATAACACAAATACAGGCTGGAGAAAACGTGGGTATTTTCAAAGCAGAGGGATGGACTAGGTAAATTACTGAAACTCCTTGCTCTGTATTTCTGATTTCTATGAAGTATGCATTACTGTTGTCTTTAATTTGCTCTGAGAATTCTAACTCACCCTGAGCTTTAACAGTGCCAGAATTAATGAGATTGCTAATTCATGCTAGGGTCATTTCTTTTCGTTTCTGAATATGACTTCTGTTTTTATTTTTTAGAGAGAATAGAATAGTTTAAAAGAGTCGTAGATAATTAAAAAATAATATCCACATGGCTGTGTGTGTAGTAACACATTACTACTACTCCTATCAGAAGTTTTTATAAAATTAAGTAACTGAGGCATTTAAAGTTTTAAGTTTATCTACTGAAACACAAAGTGCATTGATAACCTAGGGATTGGCTTTATTTCACATGTAGCATGAACTTATTGTTCTGTTTCTGATATACGTGTAACTACAGAATTGTCCTCATGGAGTACGAAATATGATAATATCATTATTGTCTTTTGATCTTCCCTGCACCTTAGGAAGGAATATTCCAGAGAAGGTGTTACCCTAGACAGATGGAAAGCATATTGCAGAGGTAGGTAGAAAAAAAAGGAAAGGTATTGAATAGGTAGATACATATTCCTTTCTGGTGTTTTTCCTTTGAAAGTGCTAATTTGCACTACAGAGATGGCAGGACAGGTGAGAGAAAATTATGTCTGAAACCACCACAATCAGATCTCCCAGGCCTAAGCTGTCAATAGCTTTTGGCTAAGTTCTTGCCATAGGTTCAAGTGGTATAAAAGCAAGGCGCTTCCCATTTATTGCAATTTTAACACCATTCAGTACTGTTTGTTATGATTTATGTTACTAAGCTTAATTTTAACCCAGGTTAGTTAGTGAAAAGTTAAAATTCTTGTATGATAATACCTACAGCTGTGACTCTATGTGGGTCACAGAATCAAGCACCCTGTTTCTGCTAAGTATCAGGTCACATCTTGTATAAAATGTTTAGAAAAATATCTCAACAATGTATAGGGGTCATAGGAAGGAAAAGATTTTCTTTTCAGTTGAGAGGTGTCTGAAATTGCTTGCTATCAGAAATACACCTATATCTGTGATTGCATGTATGTGATGGAATTACAATTAAAGTGGGTATAATTATAATAAAAAATGTTTGCTTCAATTTTCCATCTGATCATTTAAATAGACTATTATGTACCTTTTACATATTTTATCATCTTAAAATGCATTATCACCACTTCATCTCCCTCTAAGAATTATACAATCACCATTAGATACAGCATCCACATAGAGAGCATCACTAACAAAGGAGTCAGCAATGAGAAGTGGTCTCCAGGTTTCAGCCTTCCTCCTTTTAATGCCCATTAGTCTACCTATGAAAAATCAGCCATTTACACACACTCTCTGGGCGTAGTTACAATCTACCTATGGCAAAAGAGCAAAATAACACTGTATGCTTAATCATCCATAAACTGCACTCATTTTAAACTGTAAACTCCACAGAAACAGACTACTTTTACCTAATATATTATATGGTATTGCAAAGCTGCTAAATATTGCATTGCCAGAAAAGCTGATTTTCAGTTATAGGTAAATCAACACATTTACTTACCATGATCCAGAAAGCATCTCTGTCATACTACACTGGTGAACTGAATAGGTGTCCTGGTGAACTTTCAGCTCTCACCTTTCTGACCCTGCTTGAAGCCTCTTGATAACTCACATACTTCAATTCCTTTCATGGTCAGTTCCTATCCTAAAGCCCACTTTCTCTACATGTCTTTATCCCTATTTTCCCTTGATAATGTCTCTAGTAAGTATTTAATTCTCCTGTAAAGTTTACTTCTTACCTCCACATAGACTGTCCCATAGCTAGATCTACTAGGCCTCATCACATGACATGGTAAAGGTCTATACATCAGAGTTATTGCTGATGTTTTCCTTTTACAATGCTGTTTAGGATGTTATAATCTCCTCCTATCCAAGAAATACCCAGAATGTCTTGAAGTACCTGAGATACTATGGATGCACTTACGATAACAAAGCATGGACAAGAACTGTTCTCTTGTACTTGTTGCACAGCATGTGATGCTACACTTCCTTCGAGCATAACGTTTCCAAGTTGATCTGAGGTACAATTATTGCTTTGTCTTCTTATCCAGGTACGTTCTTGTTTTTCATAGCATGAGAACAGCGGAATTGTGTTCCATGCACTGAAGCAAGGGTGTATTACAGATATGTGAAGGCACAAAGTCTATGGGGATAGTATTATAGGAAAGTACAGAGTCTAATCTGCTCTGATCTCACTTATGTTGTCTGCTGGGAGAGTTTCCTGCCTTGTATGCTCTCCCATCAGTCATTCCTGGACATTATTACTGAAAACTACTGGTCAACACTGGCCAAAACTGTGCCATAAGGAGTATTAATAACTAAGCAAAATGGATGTTCATAGTCCCACAGTCAAGTTCACTCCCTGGCCCTGTTTTATTTAGAGTGTAGATATAGCCTTTCTTTGGACATGCTGTGCAAAGTGTTATCTGTTTTATTTTTGCTGTAATGCACTAAGGCAATGTGTAACATATCAGACGCTTTCATTTTTGAAGATATTTTCAGCTACAAGATTTCTTTTAATGACAATAATGACGATAATTAAGAACCAAGTGCCAAGAAGTAGCTCAAGTTTTGCATGTTATAGTTATTCTCTGAAACAAATGTCCTGTGCTAGGAAATAATAACGAAAGGGTGGCAGAGTTCATGGACAGTAACTCTCCCTTTGAGCTGGAGACCTCTCTCCAGACTTGTTTATTATAGTTTTGTACTGATTCAACTGCAGGTTTAGCAGCAAAATGAAAAGCTGTCTTGTTTAAAGGAAGATGTAACTCATTTTATGAACAAGAACCGCAAACAGCTGCTTCCATATGTTGCTACTATCTGGATAAATTCTTCGTTAAATGGCATCTTTAAGATTAAACTCTGTGCTGAAAATAAACACAACAAAAGTGTGAGATGATTGAGGAGAACAGTGACCCACTCCAGGAGAAAATACACTTTGTTTCAGCTGATGATGAATCTGCATGACCCAGACAGCACGTTCTAATTTTGACTATCATTGCATCCTGCACTATTTTGACATATAATATAAATGTCTGTGATAAGGGGTAAAAGGCACTTTGGCCCATCTGTGCTAGTTTTAAACCTGTTTGTCCTACTTTACTTTGGGATGATCTAGCCCTCTTTTTTTTTTTTTTTTAAAGTGAATTTTTAACATAGTTTGGACCTGCTTCTTTGTTCTGCAGTATCTCTATTAGAAAGCGTTTTAAGTGCAACCCTCTGTTAGCCAGATTGAAACACGGTTTGGAAAAGTGTCATTGTGCTCTCTTTGAAGTTGAAGAGAGACGCATCTGCCTTGAATGAGATCAGGATCAAATCACCTGAGCAAATGGCTAACTTCACATAGTCCCTGGAAGTTAAGTATGGTTTGAAGCCTTCTGTAAAGGAGAAAGAGCTCTGGCTTCAGATGTAGTGATGAAGTATTTTCCCTTCATAACAGTTAGAATGTGAATCTCCAGTGATGGCAGACCATTCTCATGTTCCCATATTTACACTTAATCTTATGGATCTTTCTTCTCTATCAAATCTCTAGAAAAAAGTGGTATTTGCAAGCCCTGCTAGGAGCATGTCTTCTTCTGGAAATCTCCTAGTCACCTATGGTCACTTGCTCCTTGCTACACTTTCCAACTCTTGTCTCTATTTCTTGCTTCAAAGGGTTTTCATAACAGAGTCTAAGGAAGAATATACTTTGGCATTTAATGTGCTATCACTTACAGATTGTAAAATCTCCTTTACCTTCACATCTTTTGCACAGGGAAAATTGTTTTTCAAAAGAGCTGCTTGAAAATTAATTGAAAAAGGTGTGGGAAGGTGACTATGTGATTTTGGATGCTTGTCGAAAAAATGTACACGTGCCAGGTTAAATAAAAGATTTTTTTCAGATCCTTTCAAAAGAGAATTAAACTTGCTTTTACAGTACTGTTTTGCAATATTTTCTTGATATAAAGAACATTTTTTTCACTTTGGCAAGAATATCTATTTACTTTTTGTTGTCATGGTTGGAAGGGAAATCTTGAAAAGATGAGCCACCTACTGACAGTGTGGAGAGTCTGAAATAATAGCTCTCATGGGTCTGACCTCCCATTTCAGCATCAGCCTGATTCCTACTGCTGAGCCCAATTCAGTGCAGTGATGGATGATTTGTGCAGGTACTTCCCACCCCTGCATTTCTTCACATCTGGGATTTCAGAAATAATCACAGTCACAGTATGTCAATGGGTTACAGGAAACCTTGATGTGATTGTGCTTAAGGCACCACTCTGCAGTGATTAAGCCTTACCCACAGTATTCACTTGTTTTTTCCAGTATGATCACAAGCAGCTTATTTATTACTGCAGAGGCAGTCATCTGCCATCTTCTGTTTTGCCAGATTTTTGTTCTTAATCATGTCAGTCCTTCTGCTTGTCATATCTCTGCAATCATATGCATGTCATTTACACTCATCCTTTGTGTGAATTGAAAACATACATTGCAGGCTTCTAAGTATTCAAGCAAAGTGAGCAAGGGAGAAACCAAATGTTAGTAACTACTGCTTTCTGTGTCTCATGCAAAAGACTTATCTTGATGTACAGTTCTGTGCTGGTTTAAACAGGGATGTGACATTTTAAAAAATCCACTTTGGGGGATGTTATTGAAAGAACTTAAATGCATGTTATGATTAACTTGCCAAAACTACTAGAAGTAAACACATCCTTAATGTAGACTACAGCGTCTTCACATAAAACTCTTTCCCACATCTCCTTCCCTCCCCTACACCTCCCAAGTTTCATCCTACCCTAAGGCAGTAAAATCCGTAGGGTGGGGGTTTCCTTAAACACATTGTGTATGAGAGTATGTGACTTATCATCTCTGTGCCTCATTTACAGTGAGACTTAGCAGCTGCTTCGCAACCATGTGATACATTGAGCTTTGTATAATAGTTCACTTGAAGGTCTTTGCACAGTTCAGGCATGTCAGCTGAGTACCTTCAAGCAGTGCAGGGACTTGTAATTAGAGTGGCCCGAGGCTGCTCGCCTTTCTGAGGGGCTTTGTCTTCGCTAGGATCCCCGTGGCATCCTGTTTCCAGAGACACACCATCCAGAGCTCCAGCACGGGCTTGGCAGGCGGCAGGGGGGGGATCCAAGGTATGCCAGGAACTGCAAACAGGTATGAGAGTTCAAGCCTAGACAAAGGTCTTGTTAGTCATCCGAACACAAAGCATGCAGCACCTTGCCCCTCTGCTGGATCCAGCAGCAGGTAAAGAGAGCACCGCCCTGTGCTTTACCTCAGAGGAGTTATGCCCTGCTCCCTTTCCAAAATAAACAATCCACTATGTTTATCTGCAATGACTTTTGTCACTCTAAGCAAGTTGGCTGATACAGACTTTCTTGGGAGGATGTCAGATGAAGAAACTTCTCCAAGTCGTCCTTTTAAATGACTACATCACTTCTGCAGCACTCAGAGCACTTTATATCCTGCCTGCAGCTTCCTGTCCTTTTTTTGCCTGAGCATTTTTGGAAGGAGAGATTGAACAATTTAGAAGGGATAGGTCTGAATTTTTGCCTTTCAATTTCTGTCATGCCCAGAGGAAAAAAAAAAAAAAGACACAAAAAAAACAGAGAAAAAAAAAAAGACAACAAAAGAGGGAGAGAATGAAAGAACATGAGATTTTTAAACAGAAGTGTGCCACTTTGGACGTTCCAGTTTGCCAAAGCACTTGAAAGCACAGAAGACTTTAGACAGCTGAACAACAAGGCATTTCTATTCCAGGTTATGAATAATCTGATTTCACCTCACAAAATGGTGATTTCTGATCTCTGGGTTGGGAGGAAAAGTTTCTTGGAATATGGCACACTTCTCATCTGTCACTCTCCTACACTGATTCTGTAGAAAGCATAAATCACTGTATGAGAAACGACAGGCACACAGGCATTGAAGAGTTTCTGAAGAACTAAGAAACGTGTCCCTTGTCATGGGGCCCTTCTGTCTTCTGGGAATAGCAGTGCTAAGGATATCACATACTCATACTCACTAAAGCATATAGCCTCAGTTGCTATATATATATCCGTCTGAATAAAAAAGAGTGACAGGCCACCCTCTGGCCCAAAGCCCGCTCCAGCTCAGCTGTTTACAGCCCCTATCTCTGGTGGGTTGTACTTCTGCTAGTAAATTAAATGCTTGGATTAAAGACAAGTGGACTGACTGTACTGCTGCATCACAAGGCTGGCTCTTGGCTCAGAGCAGTGCCAGAGATGGCCCAGAGGTCGTCATGGCCCTGAGACTGTTCCCAGTAGGCCAGCTGGGCTGGCCTCCCTCTTCTGTAGGAGTGTCTCTTGCCAGCTGGCCTCAGAGCTGCAGCCCAGTTCAAGGCATGCTTCTCCACTGGCCTAGCTGGAGTTTGCACCCCTATGATGCCAAGAGCAGACCTGTTTTTCCTCTAGGCCCTAAAGTGTCCCCGTAGGCCCCAGAATACTATTATCATGACACTCTTTATTCAGTTCAAAGCAACTGAAATATTTGAGGGCTGTGTGGCAACTTGCTCTTGTTGCCAGTTGCCTTTGCAGTGGCCTCTTGCTGCTTTCATTGTTCCTCCTGACCTTATCTCTGCTACCACTGTCCTGTCTCTGATACAGCTTCCAGCAAGCCCAGCAGCAGTACTTTGCTTATTGGTAAAGTCGGTGCCGAAGGGACATAATTTCAGGCCCCTTTCTCTTCTCAGAAACTCATATTTTGTGGACTGGAAGTGTGGCTGCATGCAGAAGGGCTCCCTTCATGTTTCCTTCCTGCAGAGACGGACTTATGGGCAGTACAAATCTGAGACAAAGCTTACATTGTTTTCTGCTGCTACACATATTTGCCATTCAGAATAACAGCTAAGCTTGCTTCTACTCTAAAGCTCTTTGAAGACAAAGGTGAATTTCTTGCTACCATAAAGCTGGACAATTCAGTGTTAATTCTGTGTTTTTGTCATGATAGTTTAGGTGGACACAGGAAAGATCCACTGAGCTGCCATAACTGTTTCTTCTACCTCTAGAAAAAGCAGACTAAAAACAGCACAAACCACAGGACTCTTTAACCAGATCTAGAGTTTAGATACTGTAATTCACTGATGCTAATGTTATTATTTATAACTGCCAATGATAGTAATGCTGAATAGATTTTGGCCTGGTAGATCCTTTGTATGTTTAGGTACAGAGAAGTCTGATAAAGAGATTTCCCCATTTGTCCCTCTGGGTTTGTAACTAAAATTTGACCTCAGGCTTTGCATTCTCTCTGGTATTTTGAAATCAGTATCTCATTTTAGTAACCTGAATGTTCTAGAGCTTACCTAATTACCTATGACATAAGAATATTGTCACTTGGCCAGTTTTTCTTTTAGAGATAATGTTTTTGGAAATTCTACATATGCATCACTGAATTGCCTCATGTTTTTCAGGGCTCTTGGAAATGAGCACTGTATTAAATTCATCACAGAGTTAAACTTGTAAGTTCCCAGGCACAGGGCTCATCCTGCAAGATTGCATCCAGCTCATGTTGTTTTAACACTGAACATGTCTGTAATTTGGCTGATGTCAGTGACAAAATCCCATTGATTTAAAGGAAAGTAGGATGGGGCCCAAAATGCTAATTCTGTTGACTTTTATAATGGGCTTCAGTTTAACCCTACAGCACTGAAGACTGTTTCGTTTCCTATGGCCCAACTTTATCTGTTCATCTCAATACTCCAAGTTTACATGACTCCCTTTTTCATCCCATCAACAAAGAATTACGCTGAATTACGGCTTTGTTACTAAAGGGGAATTGTGTGTTTGAGGTATATTTTTCACAAGGCATTTTGGCCAAGTGGATGAGGTATTAATATGAGAAACTATAAACAAATCTTGGTTTTCTAAACTGCAGATAGAGTGATTGGCTTAATTTGTTTCTGTACACTGCCATCTTGAAAACTAAACTGAAGCATCCAAATTAAACAGGAGATGTAAATATTAGCCAGATGTTCCCTGGTGTCAGAACTCTTTTCATTTCTTTATTTCTATTAAATGGGTACATTTTTTTACATCTAACATAATGACCTATGTTTTAGGTTTTGGTCCTGGCCTAATGGCTTTTTATCATATGATTATGATATCATCCAATCATGTAAGCGTCATGAGATGCCCTTCAGCTTTGCTGAAGCACATGAGTGTCAAACTGCTTAGTTTAGGCTGGACCATTTGTCTGACTGTCTTAATGTGGGGAGTGAATGTGCTGTTAATTTAGGAAATGCCAACTGAGGCTGAGGCTTTAGCAAGCCAAGCAAAACAGAACACTGACCACAGATTGAAACATTACAGAGTTCCTTAATGGTTCTGTCAAAAAGAAATATAATGCTTTTTTTCCTCCCCCTCCAGAAGTTGCAATAATCTTCTGGTGCAAGTAGCAATCAGTAGGGTTTAGCACTGGTAAACATGGATAGAAAAGAGAAGCACTTGACTTTGGATTTGGTTGATGCTTTTTCCTGAAAGCATGTTTGAGTTCGATGATAGTGAAGTTTTTTGTTTTATTCTTCACTGTTAATGTAACCTGAAAATTACTGCAGCTACAGGTAAGTCAAAATTTAGCAGATATAGAAGATCTTTCATCATCCTTTCAAGATGTTCAAAATTGTAACACTCACCTGATGGATTTGATGCAAATGAGCAAATGAAATTGACATCTCTATTTTTTTTCTGTTGTCTCAATGGCCTTGTTCAGAAATATGGTCTTAAATTTCCCTCAGTGTATGTCTGGAATTGTGAGATATTAAGAACGCTTGAAGAGTGTTGAATCTCCTGCTAAGCACTGACAGACAGTTAAGCACTGCTAAAAAAAAACCCGGATATGGCCCTAGATCTTCAACAGTTATAGATTCTGCTGAAAGGGTTTGCAGCAGCAATCTTAACTGCAAGATCCTTTTGTGAGCTGAACATCTGCTAAGACCCTTGTCCTATCTTTTGCTTTATTATTTTATTTTATTTTATTTTATTTTATTTTATTTTATTTTATTTTATTTTATTTTATTTTATTTATACCGATCTCTTTTTAACATTGCTGATCTTGGTTGGAACAATAAATAGTTTTATGGAGGCTGCTTAGCATCCTAAGCACTTTGGAGGGTGAAAGAGAGAAGGCTTAATAAATAAAATTGTTGTTATTATTCTTTATCTGTTCAGAGCTTTGTTCGAGGAGAGAGGACTGCCTGTGAACTCTCTTCTGCAGAAATTCTCATCACTTAGTCCATTTAAAAATAGACTGGACAAAGCACTAGGGAACACAGCAAAGGGCAATCTGCACTGTTAGTGACGGGGTCTAGATGACTTTCCCATATCTACGTTTTTTGCTGTAGAAAGGTAGTATGTTACCAGTGTCCTTTAAGGCAACAGGCTCAAACGGATTAATCTCAAATGCATATCTGTCCTGGGATTTCCGCCACATTCAAGCAACTGCAGTGAAAATTTCAGCTGTAAGTGACTGAGTAAGAATATTGCTATTTTTGCTGTTGAATTTCAAGATATCCTTCACAGTAAGCAGCATCAGTGTTTGAAAGTAAGGCTCTGAGGACCATTCCAGCTCATGGGAAAGCACTTTACAAATCATCTTTGTGAAAATAATAGAAACTTTCTGTTTTCCCACTCTCTGACAAAAGGTGTGAATTGCCTCCAGTGACATTGTTTCCATCAGTCTTGCTGCCATGTGAAGTATCCAGTCCTGTAAGACAAAGAAGGTGGAAGCCTCTTTTGCTCTCCAAAGACTCTCATCACATTGCAGTACCAGCTTTATTTCAGTTTATTACTTTATTGTCTGCAGAATGTGAAAGAGATCAAGCAGTGTTTCTTGCAAAGGAAAAGTTGTATCCATTCAAACAAGTGCACAGTAATGAACAGATCAAAATCTAGAGAGGCCTTGTATTTCAGCTACTAAAGCTACTTTCATATTCTGTGAAGCATGCTTTATTGCAGTTAAAATAAGCAGAGGGAGCCTCTAAAATCTTCATGTATGTTTATTCTCATATATAAGGCAAAAGGCTCTCAGTACATTTTGCGGAGCCCATAATAGAGCTGATTGCAAATACAGTTGTTATAAATCCATAATGATGAATTAAATGTTCGTAACATGCAGTTAATAATTTCCAAAGATGCAAGACGAAAGGCACCAAAGTGGAATTCATGAGATGTGCAGAAAATACAGATGAATAATTAATCACCTCTCACCACCTCCCTCTTTTCATTCTTGTAATCTTTTTTTCCCATTAATGTGATACTTCAATAGCTTCATAGACTGGGCCCATCTCTTTATATCCCCAGAAGGATATTTACTTTGTTAATGAGGACTGTTTAGTAGGAGATACCATATCTTCAGTAGGATGAGCACTGTCATTCATTGGCTGACCAGAAGCATACTTAATTTGTGTTTAATTTTTGTTCATGGTTTCTACGGTTTTTTGAGATACCATGATGATGTTGAATCTTCTAGACATGCAGTCCCCAGCAGTCAAAAATATAGCCTCCAGTTAAAATGCATTTCACCCTGGTCTTGTTAAAAACGTATACATGCAGGAGAGGAAATGACTTCATTCTGCATGTAGGAACAGCATATTTGCTTTTTATTCCATGTTTTTTATTGTCTATCCAATACAATTCTTTTTCTCAAATATTTTATGATTCTTTAGTCATTCAGAAATACTTCAATAATTTCTTTATAATTAAAGTGTGCTGAGAATTCCCTTTGACATCTTCTCCAGTCTATTATTATTTCTGCAATGGTAATTTAAAAAATGATAGCACTACTATTATCCTAGGCTTGCAATCACCATGGCTGCATACTGAAGTTTCTCTTAAATTAACTCTCTTAAGTGAATTCTTAAGTGAATTCTGCTGATAGAACTGCTGCTATCACCAAAACCCTGTGATAACAGAAGCTCTGCTACAATATCATGCTAAAATGATGCTAAAGCATCTACAACTTGAAAATAAACAACTGGTTAGGAAAGCAAAACAAAACACAACAAACAAACAAAAACCGCAAACACATGTGGAATAAAGGTCCTGCAAGAAAAATTGCTTAGATATGAGATGAACTTACTTTCCTAACAATGATATAACACTTGTGCACTTGTGCTAGGGTGGCCTCACAACTACCCAGAGTAGAAGATGTAAAGCAGTCTCACACATCTAGGAGTGCACTGAAGCAGAACTGAGTACTATATGGCATATTTTCTGAACTTATCCAAGACAGCAGTTCAATGTATCCAGGCGAAAAGGTCCTAACCACTTCAACTGAGATATTTGTATTCTCCTGGCAGCAACTTTCCCATGCACTGAGTGATTCTAGGGATGAATGCTGCAAAGGAGACAAAGGCCATGAGGAGGACTGTGAACTCTTAACTTCATCTTCCAGTTTCAAAATGCTGGACAAATGGTATGAATTACTACTGGTTTTATTCTAGCTATGAGCTGTACTGCTGTTCACCATTACTGCTTGAAGTTACAGCTTGCAGACAGAATTTCTAAGAGGTTTCTAACTATTTTAGGGGCATTTTTCTGGAATGGTCTTCCAAAAAAAAAAAAAAAAAAAAAGAAAGAAAGTGGGTAGAAAATACTATAACATTTTGAAGACTTTTTCATGTTTAGAGTCTAAGATTTTAAAAGCGAAAGCTCAGAAGTAGGTGATTTATTGGTATTCCTAAGGGTGTGTGTGATTTCAGTTTGTTGATCATTTGTTTTGTACCATATTTATACTCACCAGGAAGGAATTCCCATTTATTTTTCTCTCTTAATGCATAAATTGGCCTCTAATTTGTTTATTTGCATTCCTTTGAAGTGTTTAGAGACCGGTCATGGCTAGAGACAGGTGAATGGGTGCACTAATAACAGCTTCCAGGTGCTTGTGTGGCTTCTATTTCTCATACAGCATCAAATCCATGTGCTGATTCAGTGTCAAAACCACTTCCCTCTTCCCCCATATCACACCGGCATAGAATTTTCAATTTTTACATTCTTCTTTTCTCTGTAATGGATTTAACCCTTCAAATCACCTGCTGTGACAAGGACTATGGACAATAGCAGTGCCTTTGGTTGACCTCCTCATTCCCTTGTCACATTAATAATTATGACATGCAGTCCCTCTCTGATGATCTTAAGTTTGCTATAGAATTATAAGAACTATTCAGGAAGGATCAAAATATAGAAAGGCCTTTTGTTTGGCTGCGCTTTCTGAAAGCACCTCATGTTTTATGACCGTAAAATCTGAGCAAGAAATTCCTGTCATTTGACTTATCTCTTTCAGAGCCTGCATCTCTGAAGAAAGCACAAAACCCATCCATTTTTAATAAAGGAGACTTAACTGTATTTGAAAAAAATATATATCTCTCTATACGTGAATCTCTACAAGTTAGTGAAGGCAGAATTCATGTATTCGTTTTGTTATATTTTGCATTGTGTGTCATTGATCACAATTGCCTAACATGGAGAGAAATTATGTTTTCCTAACATGGTTTCTAACTGGAACTGCAGTACCCAGTTCACAGAGAGCTGCCAATTCTTCCTAAGAAAAGCTGAACTAGTATAATAATCTCACAGAGAGGGATACACTGGCTCAAAAAGTTTACACTTACATTTACCAAATTCAAAAGACCCCCTGTAATGTGGCCACAGAAAGATCCTCAGAGCTCCTAGATTCCATTTACTCACTACAGCCAGTGAGCTACACTTCCTCTGACTTAAGCCAATAATTACATCAAGGATATGTTTATCAGCAAGAATTAGTCAAGGCTTCTGTGAGTTTATGTCTCTGTAGCTACTAACTAACATTTAAAGAATTTTTGTGGTTGGTTGCCATTAGGATTTCACTGAAAAAACACAACAAAAACTTTAAAAAGCATGTACTAATGGGCACATGCATGCACATTAAGGCAAAACAGAAAAACTTGTTGCAAGAGAGAAGTGGAGAGCTTTAATTTATGATAACTAAAGGAATTTGAGATTACTACTGACAGGATTTCCTTCTTTAATAAGATCACAGTAGTATAAATAGAGGTGACATATTGCCTCAGTGAGAACTATAAAGTCCAGGTCTGTCCTAAGCAGTCATTTGCAGCAGTTGTTTGCAGATGGTGAAGTGTAGGAGTAAAGTAAGGAGCTGCAGACAAATCTTAATGTCTGCACAAGCTTCCAGGCCTGAAGGTTTAGGAAGTCTATTTTTAAACTTAGTTTCTTTGAAAAACTGGGTCCTGAGACTAATGCTTGTCATTATGGTAGAATAATCTATCTTCTTGCAGAAGTATTTGGGGATTATGTTTCACAGAGAAGTAGAGTTATCTGCCAGCGATTATTCTTCACGTTTGGGCTCTGTTTTCTCTCTCTTCCCAGTAAGGCCTACAGCTTTCTGTACTTCCTAGAGTATTAAAACCAATTATGCAAAAGTCTTCTCTCCTAGATTTCTGCAAACCGGCCTCTGTCCAATAAGACTTATTCCAGCAGCCTGCTCTGGGGTCTTCAGGTGCTGGCTTCCCTCAGAGCAGCAGATTCCTTGAAGAGGACAGTGCAGGAGCTGGTGTCTTTTTGCTGCTGCTGCTGAAATGTCTTCTTAAGATTGGCCAAATGAAGAACAAAACTCATTAAGAGGCTCAATAAATACAACCAACTTCAAGTGACAAAAATGGAAAAGCTCCTTGTGCAAGGATGCTCAACTGGTACCTCTCCCCCTGTTCCCCATGGGGCTTCTAGGGAAAGAAAATGAATCTTTTGTTCTAGATTCATTATCCTCTCCTAGAGCTGAGTGGGGAGAAGTTGTGAGAGCATTTATTTGCCACATATATATGCGTGCAATTGCGTGCTGTGCTATCTGAGGGTTGTGTGCTTTCTGGAACAGGTGACAGTCCTCCAGACTCTCCAGACTGGAGAGGGAGAGAAGCTCTGTGAATTGCAAAAGACCTGTGTGTGCAGCATACAATCTACATGTTGGGTGTATATTAAAGCAAAGGCTAGTGCATGATCTGCCCGTTGGCTGTTGCACCCAGATAGATATTGGCCTGGGGAGTGCAAATACTTTCCATGAGATGGTGCATTCTTCAGAATCGGAGAAGCTCTCCAATATGGTTCAGATTCCTCACAGTCATGGTGACCTGTCTTCTGTGTTTATTTCTGAAAGGGAATTCCTGTATCCCATGATTTGTCTGTTATACCGGCTGATTGAGAAGAGTAGTTGATGTATAAGACAAGAAGGTGCACCAGTTGTTCCCTTACAGGAGAAATATGGAGAAAAGTACTTTATAACTATGACTATAAACCACTTCATAGGAGAATTTGAAACAGCTACGAGAAGTAACAAAATATAAATGAGAAAAGCAGATGGGTAACAAGTACTGTGGGTAGGTTGAAACTTTCAGAAGATGCATTTGATGAAGTCTCCCAACATAATCAGAAATAGACTGTTTCTTTAGATAGAGTTGCAAGAAGCAATAGGGCACAAAAGGCCAGATTGTGTTCCAGGAGATGAGAATTGTCACAGCCCTGAACTATGAGCTCTTCCATAGGTCACAGTCAGTTACCTGAGTCCTACCACCTGGCTGAACTTGAGCTTTTCATGCATCACACTACATCACAAATCCTTTTCATAAGAAACAGGAGTTCAAACATGCCCTGTTTAAAAATGATTCAGTAATCTCCTTCCTCTTTTACAGAATTTCCAGCAAAGGTGACTAGATTTAATGCTGGCTTTTCTTATCAGCCATGCCTCAGAAGAATAATTTAGCTTTGTTGACTGTCCTTCCCATCTTGAAAGTGTTGAAAATTTCTCTTTTGCTATACTCTCTCACACTTGATACACTAAGGCGTTCAGCAATGAAAGAAGAGGCAGGGAGAAAAAAACTATATGTAGACATGGCCAACACTTGTGTATGGTAGAATCATTGTAGGTTTGCTCTACCCTTTATCTACTGGGAAATAAAACAAATGCTAAATGGATGCATGCTAAATTTTGAAACAGAGGTCAGACTCCTAATTTACAACTGTTCCAGATTAAAAAATGTGTTCAGGCAAAGAGTTTCCTTTGGATTCAAAGAGCCAGATAAGTTTTCTTGCTCTTTCTTTAAGCATTCTTAACATGTTCCTTCCAAAACTTTGAAAAAAAACAAGCTTAAAATATATGAAAAATATCCCTCAAAATATCTTAAGAAGCCAAAGGAAGTGGAACTAGAAGTGCTATATAATCCTAGAATATAAATACTAAAATAAAGACTTAATAAATACGGAAAAAATGCAGAGAAAAAATATTCATTTTTCTTGGCTTTTCAAGATCTTGTTTTAACAGTGTGCATAATCATCTGCCTACATTTAAGCATGTGATGTAAGTGAATGGATTTTAAATGAAATAGGAAGCAACAAACAGCAAACTGTGTTTTCAGTTAGGCATTGACAGCTAAAACAGTTACTCTTAGTCAAGGCAAGCAATGTAGCTTACTATTCTTTCTATAATGTGATCTGTTTATTCTTTATCATGATTCAATTCTGCAGAATTCCTTTACTTGCTTTCCTAAAACAACAGCTTACAAACATCTGCAGTCTAAATGTTTTGCTCTTTTCAAATGAAGTCTGAAAACTCAAAACAACTGCAATTTCGTACAGTGCTATACAAAACTTTAAGGTACTGTGACAAAACCTGCACTTTTGCAGTCAATTGTGGCCACATTAGGACCATTATCAGCCCTGGCAGTTACTGAAAACACTAAAACAAAATTTTGCACCCTTTGCTGTACTGATATGTTTACCAGGTCATGTTATTTCCTCTGCATGAATCCAGGTATTAGGGTGCTGTTACGTGGTTATGAAGGAGAAGTACAAGAATAAAAACTGCCTCTTTCCCTTCTATCCCTCCTTTGCCCCATCACTCCTCCTCTGATCATTACTGAGCTTCTTTTAGACAGGGATGGAAAGCCAAATTTAGTTATCAGTTACACTGGTACGTATCTGAATAAAGCCACA
Organism: Lagopus muta; assembly: GCF_023343835.1. Lineage (NCBI taxonomy): Eukaryota > Metazoa > Chordata > Aves > Galliformes > Phasianidae > Lagopus > Lagopus muta. The sequence continues at coordinate 40,751,918 of NC_064435.1, read as the reverse complement.
GCCATAATGGGAGGAATTCCACTTTTATACTGCTATAGGAGACAGCAAGTTTTGGCAATGACCTTTATATAGCAATGTCCTGGAGAGTAAACAGCTTGATTTTATGCAAACAAATTACAAAATTGTGTATAGTGTAAGAAAATCCCTGCTTTTAAGCTGTCTTGCCCAGGAAAATGAATTAAGACATCCAGCTTGAGTATGTGTAATCCTCTTGAATTCTTTAAATTTACTACTTTATATTGCTGTATAAACTTGAGTTTCCTTGTGGAGATGTTATTCTCTCTAATTGTTTGCTTCTCAAGGATATGATTTTAAAAGATCATACTGTATCCAGTCATCCAAACCATCTGATGCAATTAAAAAAAAAAAAAAAAAGATCACTAAATATAGTTAACACAGCTTGGTTCTGTCTTCTTGTAACTCCCCTACAGGCAATGGAAAAGAAGCCCAGAAAACAATTTGTTTATTATAAGCAGGTCAGTCCTCCAGGGAATTCGTGGAATCACGCATTGGGAGAAGACAATCACGGCACTGAAATGGTGGGTAATTTTATTTGTTCCACTTGATGGTCACAGTGGCATCATGCTGGCCAATTACTCTTGAGTCAGCAGGTTTCAGAGGTTAAGACCCCCTTGTGGGTTGCAGCACTGCAGGCAAAGTATTCAGGCCAGATTGAAACCGTTTCAACAGCAGAGACGCCAGCCTTCTTCTCCCTTGGAGATCTCCTTTTTCAACTGTGTACGAGACACACATGTGATAAAATAGGCATGTCTCTAACATCGAGACGGCTTAATTATTGAGAGTGGAAAAAATGCCAGCCTCAGATAAAGAAAGGAAGAAAATCAGCCAGAGAGACAGACTACACCGAGGAGGCACGAAACGAACAAATACTGCAAATTCAACTGCAGGTTCCAAAGGAAAGATCATGTCTGGGAATAATCCTGGTGCCAATAGCCTGCTAGTGTTTCAAGACTGCAGAACCTTTAGCAATTTCATCACATTTTTCTCAAGTGGAAATGTTTTCAGCTACTTCTTCGATGATCTGCAATTCTAAGGCGAAAAACAGGAGCGGAGCATTTGCTTTACCACTAGAGTCTGCCACAAGCGATTGGGCAGAGGTGGATGTGAAATCCAAGCTAGCAGAATTAACGTGTGTGTGTGTAAGGGAATTGGGCGGCAGGATTGTCCAGGACAGGCTGAAATTATTCCGTTAGGCTTTGCCATAGAAGAAATTCATGAAGTGACTCACATTTCATTTGGAGAGGGGTATGGGAAGCAAGGAAGTGGCATTTTATCCTCTCAATTATAATAGTGGTGTTATGATCTCGGAAACAGGGGAGGCTGTTCTCAGGCTTAAGCTCCGCCGTGTATGTGACATTTCAAGCTTAAAACATCTCAAGTGTATATTTCCTGTCAGAAATATTACACTGTGAGTGCTGGGCAATTTCTGAAGGATTCACTGGAGACTTAAGGCCTATGTTTTAATGTTTTTTTGGCTAGTATCGTGCCAGTTAGCAGTTTCTGGAAAACTTCTCAAGAATTTCAGAATCAAGACATAGATGTATTATTATGATTAATTGTGGTGCTAATTCATCCCGAGCCTGTTCCTGAGAAGCAGGAATAATCAGCGAAGCTTTAAACTCTGATATCTTGCTCTGCAGAATTGGACCCAATGACCCCTTTAGTTTAATAGAAATGTTAGACTACATGAAATTGCAAAGCATGTTGGGATGAATTGGAATGAAAGAAAATGTGTATATTAGAGATATTTTAAAAATCATTTTATTATCAGAAGTCATTTTCCCCTTCTTCTCCATAATTATTAGGCAACTTTGAATATGACAAATCCTGCAACTGTTGTGGTTTTTTGTTTGTTTGTCTGTTTTACCAGGTTTTTTTTAGAAATTATGTTCCAGGTAAAGTAGAGAGGCAAGGTGGGAAGCCTTCTTCATCCTTATTCCCCTAGCACCGACTTATTTGACAACAGACACTGGAAACGCCTTGCACTGGAAAGTCTGCACCATGGTCAGCACTGGTTGTTGATGTTATGGCTGTATCAGCTCTGTGTCTGGGCATCACAAGCAGAGTGAAGTTCAACTCTGTATAGTATTCAGTTATATATATATGTATGGTTGATAAATACTTTGGTTTATGTAGTTCTCCTCCTCATGAGAGAAAAGCCCTGGTGCAAGAAGCAATGTATGCAGCAAATTTGTGATTCAGTTAATGAAGGTACTTCCTTGCTGTTGATAAACATGCTTGCTACTCCACTGCAAATGTTCAAATAGATTGTGACCAACAGTAAAGGACAAAATGAATGGAGAATTTTCCTAATCAGCATAATATACTGCTTTCACAACTTTCAAAGGTTTTTTGCCACACATAAATCATAAGCCTATATAAATAAAACGTGGGAATATATTTCCAGTCATAAGAGCTTGTATTTTAACATCCAACTTGTTATCAGTTCCTTATTCTTATGTAATAATTTTTGCCTAACATTATGTTTTTGTTTATTTTCCAGGGCCTGGAGTATCTGACATTAAGAAACATGTCAGAGACCAATAGAAAGAAGAAAATACAACTGCTCATGGGATTTTCAGTCCTCTCATTGATACATCTCATGAAAGATTGCCTAAGAATTTATCTTTTTTTTTTTTCCCAACAAAACATAATAGTATTTATTGCAATAAAAGAATGTCAAGAACACTTTGGGGATGCATTAAACTATATTTCAGAAATAAGTGTCCAAATGTTGACTTTTTTTTGAATGATATACTGTCACACAGAAAAGATTTTTCAGCCCTTAGGTGTACTCATGAATATGCAAAAACTTCTACAACTGTGGAGAGCCTCAGCAAATTGTTGTAAACACGTGTCCTTGCATGTAGATCTTCATGTATGTACAGGTATAGATAAAGATCTATTGAAGTAAATGTTTCAAGGGAAAACAATTCAAGACTTTATGAAATCTAAATAAATCCCAGTTGGAAAACCTTTGTTTATGAGTTTTCTTGAAACCAGATTGTTAAAACATGGAATTAGCTCATTTTTGACACGTCAGGCAAATTTGTACCCAGTTTTCTCAATAAATATCACTTCATTGGGACTTCGTTATGACGACAATTAGAAAAGAAAAAAAAAGAAATCATGCCTTGCAAATGAAGACTTCTGTGAATGGCTGCCAAAGGAGAAAATACATGATTAATCATTGCTGAAATGCATCTGCATGTGAGGGGAAGGCACATGATTTTACATTCCAGTCACAGTGGTGCCACACACATCCATCAATGCTGCTGTAGCTCAAGTGAATCAAAACAAGCTCTGAATTTAAGAGGGCTCACTAAATGCAATTAAGACCATAACTAAGTTTATAATTCTGCAGCTAAAACAGGTGAAATGCTTCTCACTTGTCAGATCCAAAATCATTTCATTTTTCTCCAATGCTTTCTACTCACATGAAAATAAAACACCTCTTTTTTTTTTTTCTTTCTTCCCCAAAATCATAGAATCACAGAATTCTTGTGGTTGGAAGACACCCCTGGAGATTGTCTTGTCCAACCCACTACTCAAACAGCATCAGGCAGATCAGGTTGGGTTTGGAGTATCTTCAAGAATGGAGACTCCACAGCCTTTCTAGGCAACCTGTTCTGCTTTTTTATTTGCTCTCACAAGTTTATGTTTGATATATGTGATAATATGATTAATTGATTTAAACTATGTCTTCAGAGATCCCTGAAACAAAGTGTAACAAGTTAAAAGAGGATTCACAGATTCTTCAGAAGAGTCACCCTCTTTCACTGAGTCATGCACTGCTGAGAGCGCCTGGCTAGCCCCAGGAACTTCCTGCTTTGGGCATCAACCCTCTGGTAGGATTTGAACCAGTTTTGCACCTCCAAGTGGTCTAACCACCAGTCTACAAGTAGTGCAGGTGTGAAAAGGAGAGAGAGCAGGATGGATCATGACTCATAGCACAGCAGTCCAGGCATGGGCCAGGGAGAATGATCTGAGTCTACATTCTACCAGACAGGGATTTCAACCTGAATTTACAGTATATCCTCTTTGGTGGCACTTTCTGAACTTGCTTCTCAAGTCAGTGTGTGTAGGTTAGATTTTAAAAAGGGCAGCATTTAAGCACGTATTTTTTCCTGAAAGTCTCTGAAACACTATTCCTTTCTAAAACAGTACAGGGATGGTAAACATTTGCCTTTGAGCCACTGATTGCCATTATGTACAAGTCTGCTCTTCTGTGAGTTTTCCATGTATACTTTGAGAGCAAGAGCAAACTGTGGCACAGAGCAGCCTGGAAGGCAAGCCACAAAGACACATGAAGATGTCCTACAGTCTTTTCCTTTTACTGACTTACATCTGACGTGCTGCCATTTACATACTGCCTGTGGAATGCTCCCTCTTGACAGAAATATTTTTAACTTTTGGCTTATGGAAAGCATGTATAATGTTGAAAAAAAAAAAAGAAGAAGAAGAAGAAGAAGATATTATGATTTTACCTAGACACTGGAATGGAGTCACAGATTGCAGTGTTGGCCGTTCCTGACTTCAGAGTAGGTGACCTACTGAAATGTACCTTGCCTTATCTTCCCTCTATAGTAAAGTGGGGTCACTCCCCAATATTGTGCCCTGACACATAGTGCAGTGTAACCAGATATACACCAAGACTGCAGGACACACTATGAAATGCACTTGCCCTATCCTGTGTATAGAGCCATAAGAATGAGCTATCCTGTTAGCCATTGGCCCCTGACCTTTCAAATATTTTTCAGACATATTCTGCAGGTATTACTTAGTGGGGAGCCAAAAAAAGAGAAGACTATTTATTCACAAGAACCAGGCCCTTTAAAACTCCTGCATAAAACCAGTTCAATGCTTGGGAGCCAAGCACTGATTGTGTGCAGTACAGGGTGAAAGGTTATAATCTGCAGCTCCTGGGCTGAGGTGTGGAAGAAGGAGGATTGGGTTTATATTGCACATTATTTGCATATGTAGGCAGTGTCTTATCTTTCACCCTCATCTGCCTAAAAAGGTGGAATTCTCCACTGTGCTATCTGGCACACACATAATTCCTTTTTTCAGAGCATCTGTTCAGGAGAAAGATTGATGTGTTTTTCTTGATATTCCATAAGGCTTCTGAAAGTATAAAAACCATGAAACTTAGGAGATGAATCTGAGTTCTCACTTAGACACAGTTCAAGAGTTTGTATTTATGCAATAGGTCTGATGTGATGCTGTGAATGTTCTGCATAGCTGTATTGCTCACACCTGGTAAGACCAGTGTTTCCTGAATGCATCAAATTTCCTGAACAAGCAGAAGTGTCATATGCATGTGCACAGGAAGATACTTGGCTCTTTATTTTATTCTGATGAGATTGCTAAATATACAGGAGAAATTCAAATTTAAAACCGCAATTGTGTCCCACAGTAATTTCTGCTGGAGAAAAAAGGGATAATACAGGTGCATGGTAAACCTACACAAGAAAATTATATTCAAGTACTGCCTTTAAAGAGTGAGAGAAAAGACTCAGTAAAGAAAACCAACAGTATTGCAGAAGAATAAAGAAAAAATCTTGAATCGTCTGAGTTATGTGCTAGGGTTTCCTTTGCAGATGTTGGCAACTGTAGGAAAACGTTGTCTGAATAAATTAAAGCAGTGCATTCCCCTTAGGTCTGTTAGCCAGCCTGTACTATATTGGCTTCTTGGCTCTGGAAACCAATCCATGGGTTGGGACATTGTACCATGCTTTTTATGTGGCTTAAAGGCAGGAACTGAATAGAAAGGGAGAGTAGAAACATTAAGATTTTTACAGTACTGAAAATCTCAGATGTCTTCCTAAGAGATGCCATCCTCAGTGGAACTTTTTTAATTTTTACAATTGTTATCGAGTAGGATCCATCAGGCTCAAGTATTTGTTGCAATGCAGCTAACATTCAGTTGGGTTGCAGATATATCTACTAGCTTTCAAAGGTCCTTTGGACTCTCTTTAACTCCAGAACTCCATTTTTACCTGCTTAACAGTTTGTTCCGTCATCTTTTTTGGTTTTACTCCTGCTGCTAGCAACACCAAAGTCAAATGCCACTCACCAAAGTCAAATGCCACTCACCAAAGTCAAATGCCACTCAACAAATATTGAAGATCTTCACTATGGTATTCTCTCATGCTTTCCTTCCATGATTTGGTCACCCAGAAAACTGGTTCCTCTGCTAACATTTGTCATCTCCCTAAGTACTCATAGAAGCCTCTCTGAGTGAAGCTGTGCCAGTATATCACTTGAGCTGCCTGTCTCTGAGACTGGTCTTGGCAGCGTGTCGCCGGCTGTTTGAAAATGGCTAGAAGTGTATTGGTTTCACATTTACCATCAAAACACTGTTTTTTTTGTTTGCCTTATGCAGTTGTTTGCATGCTTCTTGGTGCTATTTTTTTTCTGGATAGCTATAGGAATAAGAGATTCACTTCAGTTTTTTTGAGAATTTGGAATAGATAAGAGAATTGGAATGTCCCATGTAGCACTGCTCAAAGGAACTGTATCATTTAGGGTGTAATTTTGCTCTAATTCTATCTTTGTCTAACTTTGTCTAATTCTGTCTAACTACAGAAAATGTTCCTACATATATATTTTTATACACATACCCACATTCATATGTATACATGCATACACATATATATTCAGAAGGAATCGTAATCTAAAAAATGGGAAATGTAAGAGAACTGGAACAGATTAAAATAGAAGAGCTTCAGTGGACCAGAAAACATATTGCACTGATAAGGATTTTCTTGTTTTAAATTCAATCCTACCATAAAGTCATTTATTAGCCATTGTTTGTTTTTGTAGAAGGGCCAGTGCAGCACCATTTGCTGGCTGACTGACAGTGCAACTCTCTTTTTACAACTTGGAATTTAAAACAGGAAGATTGCCATTCACATCAGTGAAAAAGTCTACGATCACCTGAAAAGGTTCATTTTTGCATGAGCTTATGGGAGGTTCAAATGTCTTTTAAAAAGCAACATATCCAACTTGGTTTATTCCATGCATGGCTAAGTATGTGCAAAAAGTAAATCAGAAGATCTGATTTTTAAAAATCGCATTTCACCTCAATTTTCCAGTTCAACCGATTTATTCATTTCCTCCTCAAAGAGCAACAGCAATGATCATTTTACTTTTTTCAACAGAAACTGCAGCAGTGCAGACTCCGCAAGCCTGGTTTGTCAGCTGAGATTCATACATCAAAATCTGCAGCTGATCAGTCCTGGTCCAATCCAGAAAGTTCACAGCAATCCTGCTGAACTATTACTGAGGTGTTATGAGATACAGACATTTTTCTTTCTCGCTAAAAGCAGGGAAGAAGAAAATAAAATGGAAGCAAATGGATTAATGCTAGTGAATTTGCTGTAGTCTTACAGTGAAAAGGACTGATTTCCACTCTTCTTCCATTAAAACATACACTTTCCCATGCCGATGTCTCATCAAGCATCGCCTCCAAATCCTATCACTTAAACATTAATGTCTGGGCTATACTTTAGGCACAATCCTGGGAGTAAGATGATGTGTAAGCTGCACTGTCTTGAGACTATTAGGTCTATGTCAGAAACCTGTGCCAAGAGTGTACTGTTGCTTTCTTTCCTCTCTTTTTTTTTTTTCTTTTTTTTTCTTTTCTTTTCTTTTTTTTTCTTCTTACAGCACCTCTGTAACTCACAAGCCTAAAGTCTCATTACAGCAATATTGGTCTTCAAGTGAAATTAGAAGAAGCTCCTCTGCAGAGTACGCTGTCAACATCTAGCGTGTATGCTAGGAGAGTTTGCTGCACAGTTACATCATCAAAGTATCTTGTAGGGAAGGCTGGCTCTTGGGTTCCTGGCTGACTACTTGCCTCCTTTCTTCCCAGCGGCACCAGGTCAGAGTGCAAAGGCTACAGGCAACACTTTAGGTACCACTACCACGACATTAAAGTACAGGGAAGACTAAAGAACAATCTTTACCAACAGTGAGCATTAATGTTCAAAAGAGTAACTTTTTCAAGGGAGAAGGCAGTCCTGTTCCTGGGTGGTTTGACTTGGTCATAGGAAATATATGGACCAATATGATTGAGTGATATAAATGCATCGTTTGACTTTACATGGCACCTCTTCAAAATTTTACTTCCTCCTTTCAAAAGAAAGAATTATATGGATATTTGGCTGCAGTGCACATTTATGTATAATTTATATCTTAAAACTTCAGTTGTGGACCCCTAAAAAACCATATAATTGCAAATTATATGATTTTCTCAGAAAACAACATCCTTTATGGGAACCACAGTAAAACTTCAGAAGTAAGAATGAACAAAGTGATAGAAGTAAGAGAAAACTAATTTGGTCTAAAAGACCTAAGAGCGATTTCCTGTTTATAGGGGGGAACCAAATCACACATGAGCAAGTGTCCCAGCTCTGCGCCACGTGTGTGGTGCAGAAAGGGGCTGTGTGTGTTTTTGCTGTTGGAAAACCACCTACAAATTCTAAAGAAGTGAAAGTTGTACTGGTACTTCAGTGCATGGAGAGGAGAGCAGCATGGACCTCCTGTAGCAGTTGTCAGCATCACTTGTCTCATCACCTGTTGAGGACACTGGTTTGTGCTCAGCAGGGGAGGTTCATGTTGGATGTTAGGAAAAAATTCTTCTCCAAAAGAGCAGTGAGGCACTGGCATAGGCTGCCCAGGGAGGTGGCAAAGTCATCATCCTTGGAGGTCGTTCTGGAAACGTGTAGTTGTGTCAGTGAGGGACGTGAATTGGTGGGGGATGGGCTGATGGTTGGACTAGATGATCTTAGAGGTCCTTTGCTTTTTCCAACCTTAATGATTCTATGAGCCTGTGCCAATTTTTTGATGTGTTTTGGGGAATGCTATAGAACAGATTCTTTCTCTCCATTAGTGACCTAAGAAGCTGTGACCTGTGGTACTACTTACAGTATCAACATGCAACAGCAGACTTTGTGCACTGCTTCCTCTCTCGTGTATGACATCTCAAAATGTAAATAAAGGACTCAAAATTTCAAGTTGTCTTCCTGAAACATTTGTGAAATTCTTACTTTTTTATTAAAATAGGCAGATATAAACAAGATGAAAAGGCATGCACAGAAAAAGCTTCTTGAATATATGAAAGCTCAGATTTAATATTTCTACAGTTATCAGAAAATGGCGAAGGAACTAAGATTTCAAAAATCACTTGAACACAACCTAAATAGAAAGAAAATAAGATACAATTACAGAATGAAAAACAGAGAAAAATGTTAAAACAAAACAACCTCAAAGCTTACCACAGAAACTCAGAATTATACCCTTGTTATTGTTAGTACAGCAACCTGACATACAAACTGCAGCAATGCAGGAACATGCAAGAGCGCATTACAGATGATTCTGATACCTCTCCAGCCTGTGTGACTGTATAGCAGGAAAAAAAATCTGCTTGAAGAAGGGATCCGGAAAGCCCCAAAGAGATCAGTGCTTTAGGAAGAACAAGATGCCCTTACGGAGCCCTGGCTCCACTTCCTCCCTGACACTGTAAACTGAACCAAGTGCCACATGTGATGATGTATGTGGGATTGTATTACAGCAAAAGCTTATTGAAAATTGCTATTTCAGTTATCAAATGTCCCAGTACATTTGAAATACTGTTTCTGACAAATGCATTTGTGGCAAATGCAAAGTTACTGTATAGGACAACCCCAGGAAAGCCTATCAATAGAATTCTTACCACCAGAATGACAGATATAGACATAAAAATCAGTAAGAACATATTTTCATGATTTTCAAAATAGTTCAGCTGTCTGCAGTGCCTTCTGGGTTCAGCCTAAAGTTTGTAAAAAGTAAGAATATTTCTTTATTCACCAAAATTGGAAAAAACATCTAGTGAAAATACTAATTTCCCTGGCCTAAAAAGTTGGCAGTAAGCCGAAACACAATTTTTAGTTTAATGTTTTTTTTATATATATATATATATTTATAATGTTTTCATAAAGAATTAAGCAAAATTGTAGCTGCTTTTTTCATAAAATACTTTTCCCAATTTTAATTTTTTGCATTTAATTAAATGCATTTTGCATATATATAACTTCACATCATTTTGGATATTCCTGTTTTCATAGTTTATATTTGCATAAAAATTAAAAAAAAAAATCTACTACATCCTTTCATCATGCTCTACATTTTATCAGTAAGAACAGCAGTCTGACTTACCTGATTTATCATCTGCAGTGTTATGTGAAGTCAAAACCTCCTCTCAAAGCTTAACAGCAGTGAACAACTGAGGTTCTCTTGGTACAGAATCTTGACCCGGAAAAAGATTTGTAATTGATATTTATTGCTGGTAAATACCTATTAAATGCCATGCTTGCTCCAGAATCATAGAATCATAGACTCATAGAATCACAGGACATCTTGGGTTGGAAGAGACCTCAAAGATCATCAAGCTCCAACCCTCCTGCCACAGGCAGGGCTGACAACCTCCATATCTAATACCAGACCAGGCTGCCCAGGGCCCCATCCAACCCAGCCTTGAACACCTCCAGGGATGGGGCATCCACAACCTCTCTGGGCAGCCTGTTCCAGGACCTCACCACTCTCTCTGTAAAGAACTTCCCCTTGACATCCAACCCAAATCTTCCCTCCTTCAGCTTAAAACCATTTTCCCTTGTCCTGCTATTATCTACACTTTCAAAGAGTTGACTCCCCTCCTGTTTATAGGCTCCATTTAGGCTGCAATGAGGTCAATCCTCAGTCTTCTTTTTCTCCAGGCTGAACAAGCCCAGCTCCCTCAGCCTGTTTTCATAGGGAAGGCAAACATTTTAATAGTTTTTCTTCCTTTTGTTCCCAGAATCCCTTTCCTCCCATCGATATGACATACTTCGTGGGGTACCTGGGTTCAAATATTCAATACCAGCCCTCAGTCAAAATTCTCTGCAGTGATCACTAAACCTCTATTGTCCCAATATTCCGCTAATACTAAGAAAAAGGCATGCAGAGGAGTGGAGCAATTCCTTGAAACTACCTAGAAACTGAAAGCCATTTTTCAAGAGATGTGATTTTTGCTCAGTAAAACATGGCTGTCAGAAAATCCTGACTGCTTGGGAGTGTGGGCCTTGTCCAGTCAGAACTAGTTAAGGACTGGGCTGACGTGCCAAGATGTTTCACAAACACCACCAAAACGTCTGTCACAAGTCACAAGATTCTTTTTTTAATTTCCCCGGGACATAACAACCTGGCCTGGTTTCATGTATTATAGATGAATAGTGAATGCTTCACTATAAATCCTGGTGAGTTGTCTTCCAAAATATTTTTTTCTGCAACATTCTAAAATGTAAAATAATTATGATTTAATGCTTAGTATGATGTAGCTTCTACAGGGATGGAGAGGACTTTTATTAGGCTTTCTTGTGAATAACACAATCACTTAATAATTTTGCTTATTTGTTAGATTTTTGCTATAGTGACTTAACTGTCAGTCTTCGTTCTTCTAACCCTTTATTCATTGTCAGCTGTGGATAATCTGCTAGCCCACATGAGAGGGCAGGTTACATTCAAAGGAATTTACTTTGGTTTAGGGACATGTGCAAAATCTGAGCTAATTGCAGTGCAACTTTATACTTTAACTGCTTCTTATTAGCAGCTTAACAGATGTCTGTGACTTCACACTCTCATGTTCAGCAGGTGCTGGGAACCCAGAGGACTCAGTGAGGTGCAGGCTATTCTCTGTAAAGGACTTGTTAGAGCCAAGCTCCCGTGTTCCCTGCTCATGCCTTTGAAGATGCTGTAAAAAGGTGATGGTAAGGAGCTGTTGCCATTTGATGGATCTGTAGGCCCAGCACGTGACACATATTTATTTTTTGTACCCAGATCTAGGTCTAATTAGAGGAAGTGGCAATGTCAGCATCTATCAAGTATTAAAAGACTCAGAGTCAGTGGACTCTGACCCACTGACAGCCATACCTGTGAAGATGTTTCCATTGTAAGGCAGGGAAAGCAATAACAGAAAAGACAAAAAGATAAGAAACAGGGAAAATATAGAGGCTTAGTGAGGCACAGAATGACTTTCTGTAGTCTTTTTTGTACAGACAAAAGACTGTTTTATACTGTAAGTAATACAGATTTCCAGGAAAAATATTCTGATCCAGGCTTGGATCAGAAGTAGCGATCTCAATCTTTTGCATGCTCAGTGAATGAACAAACAGCTTTTAGTCCAACAAGATTTATACATTCTAGAAAGCACCTTTCAGTTTGCATTTAAAACTACTTCCTTAATTGAGGGATGGGTCTACTAGCAACAAAATGAGAGATCTTTCTGTGGGTTGATCTATAGGAGATTTCCTATATTAGGATTGCAGTGAAATGGTTTGTATGTTTGAATGTGCAGGCTGCTGAGCTGCATGTCCACCTATATGAATAGAACATGTGGAATTCTGTGTGTACCACTGCTGCTCTTCCAAGCTTACAGGGTGGAGATTACTGAAAGATGATGGAGGCCATAAGATTGTTCTGTTTTCAGTGTCTTCTTTGAAGAAAAATAGTGTAAAACATGTTTGTGTGACAGATATAAAAGGGCATTTATTCCCTTTTGGCAAGGACTGCCCAACTATGATCTTCATCTACCATCAGGCTACCAAGCACATACACTGGACAAACTTGTGGTGGTGCATAAAAAGCAGAAGGGAACAAAGAAGAGAGACAGGATATATTCAATGCCCAGGCAACTATAATAATCCAAATAAGAGAGTAAACACAGACGAGAGATTTCATGATGCCTTACTCTGAGAGACACTTGTTTTAATCCTCTTGTGGGTGCATACGATGCTTTTCCAAACTTTGTATTAGTTGGTAGGATAACGTAGTACTTTGAGCACAAAAATATACTTTGTTCTGTCTTCCTTTTATGCACATATTACCTCATCCTGAAGCCTCTGAGGTGAAAAGCACAGCGAAATGATAGCAAGGAAGGAGAAAAGAGGAAACCAGAGTGAATCAATGATTGCCCTCAGCTTTGAGAAGCTCTCATATTTGACATGTAACTGCATATATGCCATAGAGATTCAACTCTTATCCACACCTTCAAAATACACTCAGAAAGCAAAAATAAACTGCCAGAACATACTAAAGAAATAGTCTAGACCTCATTCCCTATGACGGATCATTGTACAACCAAGCTGGTATATATTTAGAGTATTTAGAGTAATCTCCAGGCAAAGGTACCTTCCCAGCTTCTCTACTGATTTTAAACAACTAATTAGCCAATAGCTAAAAGGAGATTGGAATCACATTGCATTTAGTTTGCTCTCATGCAAGTCCCTTTGAGTAGAGACTTGTCTGTTGATAGCTTAGCCTCTCACTTAAAAGTATTAAGTTCAACAGTGGTGTAAAAAATCAAAATTTAAAGGGAGTTCAGAAAGGAGTGGTGAAGATATTAGAGGTGTGGGGAGCATGCTTTCCTAAGAAAGGTTTGGATGATAAGATCAGTGATATCTTGTAAGAAATGTAGCTATAGTCAAAAAGATGCAGTAGGTAGGTTCACTATAGAGGGAGGTTTTCAGTCACATTTCAAGAAAATCAAAGGAGTTATCATCCAACAGCTCAGAACAGAATTCAATTTACATTGATAAATAGCTTGTGTATGTAAAGAAAGATTCTTCCAGAGTAATGAGGCAAAACTACTAATGGTAAATGTCTTGGAAGAATGCTACAACAGCACTCACAAAGCAGTCTCACAGGAAAAGCAGAGAAATTCAGCTGCCTGGGAAGTTTATGCTGCAACTGGACAGAGAGCTGGAAATCTGTGATAGAGCACTGTTTCAATTAGAGAGATGAGCCAGAAGAGCTTCTAGCCTTTCCCATCTTTGTGTTTTATGAGTACAGGTGTTACAGGCATGCAAAGTAGCATATCTTAATTGTCATCTCCAAATCAGACCAGTTCCACTTGTGTTTCGTTTAGCATACTGTATTTTGATGAAGTTTTCATCTGATTTCCCTTAAGGACAACAGTAGCATTTCCATTCATTCAAGAAGTCAATCTCTTATGCTATTTCATTTACTATGAGCATAGAGAATTTAAAGTGTGAATTAAAACAATGGCGAAGCCTTTATTACACGAGGTAAATAGCTGCAGGAAAGCAAACCTAGAACTTTGACAGTACAAATAGCTGTTGATTGCCAGAGCTTTACTTATACACTGCTAAACTTCACTCCGGGAAGAGAAAGCTGCACAAATTGCTGCTGGAGCCTAGGAACTTCAAAGTGACTAACATGGAAGTGCAAATCAATACAGTAACCACATGAAACTTTTCAAAGGTATTTGATGCCTTCATATGTTCATTTTGAAAAGTTACCTCGCAAATTCCCACTAATCCTATCTTTCCTGAACTCTCAAGCCACTTCCTGAAAATAAAATCTAACAAGTCCTAGTGAATTGTTCTTATAACACGGAGATTTTGCCAGGATGTTCTTGGAGGATATGAAAAGCTTCATCTGAGCTGACTTTGGAAAAAAGTTACAAAGCTGCTGTCATGCACCTACTGCCCAAGACCTTCCAGCACGGTCTTACTGGGGCAGTCTGCAGGTCTCTGCAGGACAGTCATTGCATGTGATCTTTCTCAAGAAATCTGCCCCTTGTGCATGTCCTACTGTAAACTTCTCATTCAAATGTTGGAATTCTGATTTTGCTATTTTCTGCTCCTGCATAACATACCACAGTGTTCTGGAATTTGTATGTACAATGTTTATTTGCTTTCTAGCTTTGTTAAAAGTTGAAAATGCTGCTATTGGCTTGTTGAAGTCATAATGTTTTTATGTATTTAGGATCCTGGAGTCACAGAATCATAGAATCATAGAATGGCCTGGGTTGAAAAGGACACCAGTGATCATGTAGTTTCAACCCCCTGCCGCAGGCAGGGTTCCCAACACTACACCAGGCTTCCCAGAGCCACATCCAGCCTGGAGTCCCTAGTCAAATCATCTGAACAACAGTATTTCTGATTTTTATTACTCAATAATTATTTCACATGATCTATAAGCTCATACACACTCATAATACATTCACTTGGCAGTTCTGCCATGTAAGATACTTCAGATATCTTTAGTCTTTCTGAAATGAATGTATATTGTACTGTGACCTGCACACCACGTTACAAGAGCTTTGTGCAAATATTGCTGACTTTAACGAACTTTTGGTGAGGGCCACATTTCCTAATGTCAGCATCTCAGGAAGAGTATTGTAATAAGACTGCTCTATTAGGATCTTTTCAACTGTTAAAATGCAACAAAAAATATTTAAGTGTTTGTGTTAAAACATATTTCACAGTGTTGTCATACTTACAAGTAATAAAAAAAATGTTTATACTGGTGACTCCACAAAAATGCTTTATAATGTTTTGAAGGTTTGAAAATAAAAATGGATATTTCTCTTTCTAATGTCGTGAACTAAGAATTCACAGCTGAAATTCACTTTCATCTTCACTTTGACCTGTAGAGACATTTACTTACATTATTCAATACCCTTGATAAATCAAACACGACCCCTTTATTTAATTAGAAGAAACAACAGAAGGCTTATTTAAAAATGTTTATTGTAAAAAAGTGGCTAGAAAAAAACCATAAATTTCACTTCACGCTTTCTTCAAGTTATCTATAGATGCTGCTATAGGCAACAATTCACTTTCATTCATAACACATTCAGTCATATAAAAATAAAAATATTTACATTATGTCCACATACTTTACAAAATCATCAATAAAAAAGGCACTTGGAGGGGTAATGCTGAAAATATTGCATTTCCTTTGTGCATTTAACAAAAAAAATAATTGTTAAACTCCCATGAGTCCCCTCTCTTGCACTTATTCCCGTTTTTAAAAAATAGCAAAGTTTAGAGGAACGATTCCATATTAGAAGATGGTCAGGCATGCACCAGGAATGTTTGAAGCTACAGTCTCCTTTTTTTTCTTTTCTTTTTTATATTTTTTTTTATAAAGGCACATGCGGTTAATTCGTGGCTTTAAGTTTTTCGTACATTCTCTTACACGTTTTCCTCTCTAAATTATCCCTCTTTAAAGCATTTTAGATCAATAGTGAAGGCCTTGGCTTTAATAAAATAAAACTTTTTTAAAAAAAAACAACACAGCAATGAATAATATTAAACATTTACTAAGGTAAACTTGGAATACTTTTTAAGGCACCTGAGATTAATGGTGTCTGGTAAAATTCACTTGGGTAGCATTTTTATCAAAAGTTCCATTAAAATACTGTTTCTTTGGTTGAAATGGCTTGGCAGGAATGTATTAGTAACTTTGCAGCCTTCCCTAAGCAAGAAAAGACTACATAGATTTGGCTTCATCTATAAAGAAAGCGGATAATGCTTCTTCCTTTAAATCTACTTGAAATGTCATGCATGGCATCTTTCCCCATACCTCAGCGTTCACACTTAAGAATGTGAATGTGTGACTAAACAGAACTACTTAAGGCTCCTTTCTACTGACATTCTAAGTTCTTCCACTACTTTGTTTGTTTGTTGGGTTTTTTTGGATGGTTTTTTTTTTTTGGTTTTTTTTTTGGGTTTTTTTTTTTTTGGCTGGAAAGTGGAAGAGAAAATGCCTTTGGATTTCCACTTATCATTTGGAACAGGAGTGGAGAAATGCATTGAGTCCAGGTAAACATTGACTGCATGACTCAGTGTGCTACACAGCAGCCAGATTCCTCATGTTTGTGCAGAAGAGACATTCTGGAGAAAGTTTTGGAGCAATTTTTGCACTGGTATTTCTTCACATCCGAGTGGGTCTGCAAATGAGCCCTCAGATTGGATCTGTCTGCAAAAGCCCTGTTGCAGTGAGGACAGGAAAATGGTTTCTCTCCTAAAAAGGAAACATCAAGCAAAAATACAATAAAGGGTTAAAAAAAGCTTAGGACAGGTAAAACTCACTGTTATCCTAAGAAAAAGAAAACAGACAGAAATGATTTATTATAGTCAAAAACATGTATAGCACAAAGTTAATCAGGTCACAGATACAACAGCTTTCAGCACTGTGGATTGCACTTGCAGAACTTAAGCTTTGCAGAATCTGCTAGTAAGTACAGTCTCTGAAGACAAGGTGCTGACACCTTCTGCACGTACAGGTGCAGGCAGTATTCCTAGGCTGGGCTCCTCCCAGTATTTTCACATATTTTCATAGAGTGTCTTTCTGCTTAGCTCTGTGTGAATGACTTGAAATGAGGGCTTTGGCTTAGAAGTGCCAAACAGCTGTACAGATGTTAAATTGTACCTAGTGTTATACTGAAAATCATGCTTTTGCCTCAACACACAAGAAATGCTTTGGTGATGAAGTGTTGCTAATTCTTGAGGACTTGAGAGAGTGCATGCAAAACTTGCCAATTGCTTAAGGGGTCAGAGATAAGCCTCTCATGCATTGCCTTTCTGCTTTACTATTTAAGAGTCAGCTGAAGCCTTCTGAACATTATCATTTTCCAAAGCCTGAAAGTTACCATAAAATCCTTATAGAAACACCTTCAGCTAGTGGAAAGAGGTTATCAGAACAGAATCTGTCCCACAGCTATCCTCCTCTCCCACCACTCCTCAAAAAGGGGAAAACTGGCCATTTAATGATACATTTAAAACTTCATGTATGCATCTCCTGGCTAGTCAAGAAACAGTGCTGTTTGTTCTACCGATGGAAAAAAATATCAGAAAGCAATAGCAACAGTCTGCAGCTCTTACCAGTGTGGGTTCTGATGTGCCCTTGAAGCAGCCAGGGTCTGGAGAAAGCCTTGCCGCAGATCTTGCAGACACAAGGTAGCGTGTGGGTCCTGATGTGCATCTTAAGTGCTCCCAGGCTGACATACTCCTTGTCACAGTACTTGCAGCTGAACGATTTCCTAGACTGAGCATCACAGTGCAGCTGCTTGTGTTTGGCCAACCCAGAGAAAGTGGAATAGGTCTTGTTGCATAAACTGCACTGAAACTTTTCAGCTTCGATGGCATGAGGGTCTGAAAGCTTGGACTGGATTCTCTCTTCTTCATCACTAATGGGACTTTCTGAACCGCTGTGATCTTTGGAGGAGGTGTCGGATGGTGGAGGTGGGCTGACTCTTCCCAAAGATGAGGGGTATCCAGAAAGTGGAGAGAGGTCATTGGGTAGAGGAGACGGTAGCAGCCCGGTTGTAGTCCACACAGTAATGGGGTTGTAAGCTACAGAGCTCAGGATCTCTGGCTGCGGTATGATAGGGACCGGGTAGCTTTCATACAGGTATGGGGATATAATCACTGGAGAAAGAAGAAAATTTTAAGGTAAGAGAACTGAAAAGTATTTTAAAAGGCAGCAAAATTAACATTTGGGGCATTAAAAAGTGCCTAAGTCAAACACTTGGAATGTCCATCTGCCTGTAAGGCGGATTAAGGAAATACGATTGGATACAAATATACTGATGGGTAAAGACAGTGCTGTGGAACAGATAAATTACAGCTTGAGAGTCTCCTCAAGGCAGCGTGCTGCTCCTAAATCTATGCAGCCTGATACAGTGCAGCAGTAAACTTCCTGCAGGATTTGTGCAGAAGTTTCAACTCCATTTCCAGCAGATGTAGAACAGGAAAACTCCAAATCCTCTTTTAATAACTGAGTTCAAGTGGATGAGCAAACTTCATGATTCATTCCGAGCAGCGCTGACATATTTGTCAGAACTCTCTCATTGTAAGCAAGGGGAAAAAAAGAGCTAGCGGGGAAGTGACCCCCTCCCATAGCCCGGGGAGCAATCCCACCCCTCCTCTCCACCTCCAAGCCACAAACGCGACCTCGGAAGCAACGCGGCGGCCGGAGATCTCCTTCTGTTACCTGTATGAGTGTCCAGTTCGCTGTAGTTTGGCTTCTTGGATGAATTGAAATGTTTCTTGACCAGGAAGGAGCGTGGCATTTTGAACGCAGGCTTTCTCCTTCTTGCAGAGTCTCCTTTCGGATCGGCGCAGCGGTGCAGCACACACGCACACTATCACTGCGAGCGCATCGGTCCCTATCGCATTGTCTGCTCCATGCACTCCGCTGTGTAGTGGCACTGCAGAGGCGCCTTGAAAAGTGCCGTAAATACCCGCAAGTCAGGTGCAGGGGGGAAGGGTTTTCTGCTCCTCCAATCACTTCTGGATGTTCTCAAGCACTTTTCCAAACAGGCTGTTTTTCTGGGAGGGCTGCTCGCAGGACGGACCCAATCCCCGCTCGGAGGCTTTGCTTCAGGTTTCAGCTCCTCCCGCTGGAGACAGCTGTGCACAGAGGAGCAGAGCAGCCTGGCGGAACGCGCTGCGCTGCTGCACAGCGGGTGCGCGGCGCTCCTCGGAATTTCAGTCTAGAAAAATGCCTTGGTCATAGTGCTTTAACAATAAAAGGTCAGTTTACTGATTCAGCTGAGTTCTCTTTTTTGCTTCCCGAATAAGTCACGTGCACTGAAACTTTTTCTTATCTTTTCTTATCTTTTTTTTTTTTTTTTTTTTTTTTTTTTCTCCTTTAAGAGTCTCTTTTCCAGATGTTTGATATCAGAATTACAATGGGACACACTGCCCGTTAAGGGCAGAAAGGGGGGGGGGGACATTGCAAGAGAGATGTTATCCGGCAAAGCGAGGCTTGGAGCAAGCTGTGCGCTGCTGTGGCTGGGAGCTGCCTTTGAAATCTGCACTCAGGAAATGGTGGGGACGAGCAGTTGTGCTCCCCACCCTGCCCCTTTCAGGCACAGGGGCCAGCGAGATGCTGGTGAGCCCAGGCTGAGGGAGTAGCCCGTGGAAACATTTCAGAGGGGGTGATAGGTTTGATATGTTGTACATATGCATACTGGTTCAGATAGGCTGTTCTTATGAAGGATACTTCCTTTTTTTTTTTCTTCTTTTTTTTCTTTTAACTTTAAAAATGTACAAAATGCAAAACTTCAACCTTTCCCTCCTTGGGAATTACTGTGTCACTTTTTTGCCTGTCCTCTTAGAGCACTGCTAAGGGAATTTTCCTAATTACTCAAAGTAGTTAAAAGATACACAGATAAGCAATCCCCCCAAATTACAGACTGAGTGATGTCTCTTAAATGCATTTCTCCATTAGTATGTTTAAGACCTCTTGATATCCTAAGAAGGTATAATCTTTATTATGTATTTCATTTAGGATGAAAGTTTCTCAAATGGGCCACAGAATGTTCTGGTTATCTAGATTGGTTCAGAGGAGGCATTTAGTCACACATATATATATGTATTTGTGTGTATATTAATTTTCAAATGTTTGCGTTTTGAAAATGTGGACAGCTGAGTGCTGGTGGATTTCTAACACGGACCACACTGATTGTCTCCCATTCTGCCCCCCCCCAGTGCTCTCCCCCCTTAGCTTTTAACTCCACCTGCCCGGGCACATATTGGTATGCTGTGCGGTGTGCCGCTAGGGCTGTGTCCTGTGTTTTACAGAGCCCACCCCAGCCCATTTTTTGCAGCAGGTGTTGGAACAGAGACATGAGGGAAAAAAAAAAAAAAGCCCCTCTGGTTCTGTTAAGACACGTCAGAACAAAGTGCTTTGTCAAGCTGCATGGCTTCTTAATCTCTGGGATGCCAGAACAAGTGCAGAGAAAGTTGGCCATTTTTAAGAACTGATTAAAAAGGTTCAGCTGTTCAGCGTCTCCCTTGTGTGTGGCAGTGGGAGTTGTCACATAGGCTTCCAGGCTGCAGGGAACACACCCAGGCTGGGGAAGAAGAGGGAAAGTGGCAACGAAAGGGACTTCCCGGTTACCTGCTCTGTAGCTGGGCTGAAGGGAGAAATGCAGCACTTCACAGCACAGAGAGCAAAACGGCTGCTTTCCTTCATTCTACAGAAACGATGAAATCCAAAGCATATTTTTGAAAGGGGCATTTGTGAAGCTGGTCCCCTCTCAGCTCTCTGTTCCCTTCCAGCTCTGGGAAAGCACTGCATTTCACGATGTGAGGCATTAGTCTTTATCTAAATAGTTTGCTACATGAGCTGTGATTCAGGCCTCAAGCTGCTTTAAGTCCCTGTGTTGAAATGAATGGAGCCGTGCAGATTTTCACTGGCTCGAGATCTGTTCCTTTGTATATTTGTTAAAAGCAAAGGGTCTGATTCACCAGTGAGGTACTCCCTCTCGGGGCATTTTCACCAGCATAACACCGGAGTGATGCAGTTCAAATTAATTGCACTTATATAAATCACAGAAGCGTAAGCAGTTAGCCCACTGGCTGAGCCAAGCTGATTGAAGGATGTTAGGAATTGGGTAGAAGGCATGTTATTACATGGTCCTGAAAGGATATTAGCAACACATACTGCCTGAGTGAGGTCTGCTGTCAAAAAAAAGGGAGAGTCTGCGTGAGGGGTAGGTGAGTCAGAGTAAACAGGTGCTCTGGGTGTTTACGGCAAATGTGGATGAGAGGGCACTCACAGGCGTGCAGCATCCATCCCAGAGCAAGAAAGGAAACACAAAAGTCAACCACAGAGGGTGGGAGAGTTCCCCTTGGCAGGAGAGAGGCAGGGATGGCAGACAGCAAAGATGTTCCTGCAGGGCCCTGTGCCAGTGGGCAAGGCCTTGTGCTCACCCCAAAGAGTCAGGCTGAGCACTTCTCCCCCAAGTGTTACAATTAACTGGTCTGTCACAGCTTCTGTAGGTCATCGCTTTGAAAGCTGGTGTGAAGCGTCCTGCTAATGCCACTGTGCTGCTAATTGCTGCTCTGTGAAGCAGGTGGGAAGCGACCCGCGCACATCCGTTGCCTGAAAGATTGGTATGTGCTTTGCGCCATAGAATGCTTAGGTCCAAAGTTTCAACCATGTAGCAGAAATTGCCTTTTGCTTGTTTATGTGTCTAAATAATAACCTGTGAGCCTCAGCTTCTGACAGCTCCATCAAACCCCTTTTTTGTCAGGCTGTCTGAGAAGGGCAAGTTTTGTTACACAGCTTTCTGGAAATGGAGTGCCAGAACTGCCTTTGTTATCAAAGAGGGAAGAAGGACCAAAACTAACTCACCAGCAACTCAGGTTTTCACATTAAAGAGTTCATGTCCTTATCATGCATCAATTATTAGCATGACCTTGGATCCAAAAATGGTAAATATCTGGATAAATCACAGCAAAATTCATTAAAAAAAAAAAAAAAAAAGAATACAAAATGAGTTATGATGGCTGTTCCCAGAGTATTATGTTTTTAAGACACTCTACTTCTGAGCACATTTTGCCTGGGCCTGCTGTGGAGCCCACTGAAGATTCAGAGGAGCCCCCAGAAGTACCTAGCCCAGTGGAGCATATCAAATGTACCTCAAGAGGGCTATTGGTGCGGGTGATGTCTTCATCTCAGGAGAGATAAAAGCAGAAATAACTCACAGTATAGGTATTTCAACTCTTAAGCCTCCTATAATTCAAAGGAAAGTAAGAAATGGTTTATATGGAGGAAAAAAAAAAAAAAAAGGAAGAAAAAGAGATCAGTTTTCAATAGCCAATTGAATGTGGAATATACCAGCTAAACTTCAACCTCGGTGTCATTTGGTATATCCTGGGAAAGTAAAGGAGTGGTGTAAATTTTGGAAGCAGTAAGGATTCAGTGGAGATAAAAGGTGAGGAGTACCTCAGATCTAATTAGGTTTGGATGGCTGAGAGGGATAAGGCTGAAATTAGCAGAGGAAAGCAATTAGGGAATAGTATTCCTTCATTGCCCTAACATATGCACGTAAATAAATGTTTTTGAAGCATATCTTTAGGAAACCTTTTCTTCCAAACCTTTTACTTCATTACTGCAAATTCTGACCTGAACTGTCAGCAGAAATGGCAGCAACTTCAGGTGGAATGGTGTGAAATCATACTGAGCTCTGGGCTTGTACAATTTAAGTTCAGTGATAGAAAAGAAAACTGGATTTTGGAAATTTTGCTTTTGAATTGAAGTTCAAATTCTTCAAATTTTGAAGGTTTCACACCTTCATATACAGGTTTACTGAAATCAGGTGTTTCAAGTCAGAGTTATCAAGTTCAGTTGTGTCATAGGATCTAAGCTTCTGAGATTCGGTGAGACTAAAAAAGAAGTTTGCGTTTAGGACATGCTATAAAGCTAAGTGTTCCTTTGTGTTTTGTTAATTCAGGTTCATAATTCCAGCTCAAGCCTATTTAAAAGACAATGATTGAACCACAAAAGTCTGATTCAGCCTGAACTTTCAAAGTTCTTGAAGTCAATAAGCTTTGAAGCAGGCGCCTTAGAGGTCTAAGCTCATCTGCAATGTTATTATTATTACTTTAATATATGTATAAATAGTACTTATTGTGAAGGAGCTTTCTTTATTAATAAGATACAAGACAGTCCCTTTTGGACCAGGTTGTTCAAATAAGGGTGGCTTGTGTGTGCTCTCCTTCATGCCTGTGGAACTTCACTGTCTGTAAAAGGGTTCAGGTTAGAGTCAGTGTAGCCCATCATGAAGGGACCTGGTTGTACTTCAGTTTTCCTACGTTGTTTCTACATGAAGATATTTTAACAATGGGCCAAATTCCCCTGTCATTCCCATCTGTAGTATCTCCTCTGCCTACAGCTGAACTGTTTCAGATCTGCTCAAGCAGATCTGAGATGTGACTTCAGTCGAATAAATACAACTCTGTTTGTGTGTGCATTACTACAGGTATTCATTTAAACAAGTGTGCTACATCCCCGCAAAAGCTATTACGCTTCTAAAAGCGATGCTTTCCGCGCCGCATTCCTTCAACCATCCAGCAGTATGCCGCTGTATTACCCTGCGAGGAGCGAAGAGGCGCAGCTCTGGGGCCGCACAGCGTTGCGCGGTGGGAAGGAGCCACCTGCTGGCGGGTCAGCGCTGTGCGGTGCGGCAGCCGCCGCGGGGCCGCGGGCGGGCGGACATCACCCCCCGGTGGATAGGAGAGGCGACTGACGAAGGCAGCAGGTCTATAATATATTGGTAGCTTTTGTTTTATTATTATTATTATTTTTTTCCTTTTGTGATTGTTGAACGTAATCCAGCGGGGTGCCCAGCTGGCCAACAAGGCCGATGGCATCCCAGCTTGTATGGCGTCCCAGCTTGTATCAGAAATAGTGCAGCCAGCAGGGGCAGGGAGGTAATCATTCCCCTGTACTCAGCTCTGGTGAAGCTACACCGTAAGTACCGTGTTCAGTTTTGGGCCCCTCACTACAAGAAGGACATAGAGACCCTGGAGCGTGTTCAAAGAAGGGCAGCGAAGCCGTGAGGGATCTGGAGCACAAGTCTGATGGGAAGCTGCTGAGGGAGCTGGGATTGTGCAGTCTGTAGAAGAGGAGGCTCAGGGGAGACCTTATTGCTCCCTGCAGTCACCTTAAATTAGGTTGTGGTGAGGTGGGGGTTGGCCTCTTTTCCCAGGTAACAGCAAAGGGATGAGAAATAATAGCCTCAAATTATGTCAGGGGAAGTTCAGTTTGCATATTAAGAAAAATTTCTTCTCTAAAAGAGTGGTGAGGCAGTGGCACAGGCTGCCCAGGGAGGTGGTGCAGTCACTGTCCCTGGAGGTGCTCAAGAACCATATGGATGTGGCACCGAGAGACATGGTGTGGTGGACATGGCACTGATGAGTCGACACAATGTTGATCTTAGAGGTCTTCTCCAATCTCAGTCATTCCACGATTCTGTGATTTTTGTTTTTTGCCTACATCAGACTGAGACTTAAAATCACATTTGAATCTTGCTCTGGGGATTGCATGTCTGTCTGTTTGTATGACAGAAGCACATTTTTTCATTATGTACACGAGTATATACATTTGTGTATCTACTTGTATTTATGCAAATTCTTACATATAACTGACAGTGCGTTTCAAATGCTGACATTTTAATCAAACATCCAACATTTGTGGGAGAAAAGTGTTCTATCCCTGTTTTACAAATTAGTAAACGAAGCATGAAGAGATTAAGACAGGCATTTTCAAAAGCTTAGTTTGTAGAAGTGTATTTTTAACTATACTTTGTGGTAGTCTCCTTTCCAATAGATTATCCTTCTCCCTCCAAAATCTAAACAAGGTGGTGCATCACTTGTTATTGCATTTCTTTTTTTTAAAAAAAAGCTGTTAGCAAAGAGTTACATAGAATATAATTTATGTAGCTATAGTATCATTTATATTGAGGACATGACCTTTGACCACAGCCCACTGCACACCATGGATTTTCAAATACAATCAAAATGCTTTCCTTTGTTTGTTATCTTCTTGTCCCTTTGCTCTATTTGGTGGATTTTTCCATCTATACATTATTCATACATCAGTTATGGTATTCATACCACATACATGTTGAAGTGGTATACATAGAGAGGTTGAAGTGTTCTTTTCTGCTCTTCCTACAGATGCCCATGGTCCTTTACAGTATGTTCTACCTCACCAATTGCACTATTTTGCTTTCTGATTGAGATAGTTACTGCCTCTCAGGAACTGAAAATATAAACCCTAAAATCATACATACTCAGCATTAGTTTGGATGGCTCAATATGAGTAGTTTCCCACCTTTTAGCTTGCTGTAAATGTCTATATGGTGCCTCTTCTTCTTGGTCACTCTTGCTCCATACATACATAATATTTAACTTTCTAAGTTTTCTTTCTTTAAAGTGCAGGAAGTTTCTTGTTTTCCAGTAGGCATTAGCTGTTCAATTCCCTTCCCTCCTCCCCCCTCCCCCACCTTTAGGTGTTGCAGGTGTAAGAAGTGAAATCAGTTATTGACATTCAGTTTCATATTGTGGCTGCCTGACAGACATGGTTGTGCCAGGATTCCATTAAGCAGCAAACTGTGTGTGAGGCAGTATATGGTGAGCTGGAGGACAGCAAAGTTATCTCCTCAATTTTTGAACCATCTATTCAGTACCAAAAATGTATGTGGCATATCTGCCACAAAAGTTAACATTCTGGAGTATCAGTGAGTATTTCTTCTTGTTTATTTATCAGTTGCACATCTGTTCGTCCAAAGAAGTCGAACTTTCCAAATGAATGTTCTTTTCTGTCTTATACAACTCTTTGTCATCTCTGTGTTGTGTGCTGGTAATAGGTGGGATATTTGTGCCCCCAAATTAACAGGTGTTGTCACTTCATAGAGCCACTATCCCTCTTTCAGTGTAAATTCATCAGTTTGCTATGAGATCAGTTTGCTATGTTGGATTTATTTCAGTGTTACTACTCTGGTTTATCCTAAAGCCTAAAGACTTTCTTTAACCTCTGCTGCTCATAATCTCAGTAAAGTTATAAGTCTGGTTCTCCAGCTGTATTGCCTATTCTTCTTTCCTTTCTTTAATGTTACATGTCACTTACACATAGGATCTTAGGTAAATGTTGTAGATGGCTATTCTTGTAATTTTTTGGGTTGCCCTTAAGAACTTGGTCTTTCCATTTTACAGAGTCTGTTTGGAAGTTCCAAGCCCCAGAGATTTCTGATAGTGAAGACCTGTGTTGTCCTGAGCTCCAGTTTCTTTGCATTCAGACTAGTACTCTGCTACTGGCTCTGTTAAGCTTGATAAAAACATCCTGCCCTATCTTCTCCTATCGCCTTATACAATAAACTTTGCCAGCTACAGGCCTGACATCTGAAAGTCCTGTTCTGTCTTTATCTGTTATCACTGGAATAGCTTTGAGGGTTGGCTGATGTCTGGAGACATTTGTTTCTGTAATGGTACCTGGCAAAAGGCACAGAACAAGTTGTCAGTGGCTGAGTGATTCAGCACGCCAGAACTCATTTTCAATATCACAATCAGTGACTTTTTTAGTTCCAGTAAATTCAAGCAGTATATCTTCAAGATTACCGAGTAGCAACTCCTTTGCAGTGCTCTGTTCCCTGATGGTAGGTTTCCCAAACATCTAAGACATTCCTGAAGGCTTTTCACCACTGGAAAAATGCTCAAGGTCACAAAACTGAAAAAGCACATCTGCCGACTCTGGTTTCTGTGAGCATGAGGATGTCAGGACTTTCTGCTCTCCCTAGTTTCTTCCTCAGCATCTCTACAAGGTCCGAAGGATCTCTGTGTTTCAGGTTTTGTACCAACTCTGGTGAGAGTCTGTGGCTGATTACAGCATGTATTGCAGGAGTTGGTCTTACAGTACGTCCCTGCTAGGCTGTTGCTTCTGGAGGGGGTCCAGAGTGACTACAACTTTTCCCTTTCATGTTGGGAACAGTCAGACATTGTTTTTCAACTGAAATGGTAGACCACTGAATCATGGAATATCCCAAGTGCAAGGAACTCAATCATTGAGTCCAACTGCTGGCTTCACAGTGTCTTGTAAACACTCTTTGAACTCTGACAGCTCAGGGCTGTGCCCACTGCCCTGGGCAGCCTGCTCCATGCCCACTGCCCTATGGTGCAGATCCTTTCCCTAACTCTCAGCTGCCCCTCCCTGACGCAGCTCCATGCCGTTCCCTCCAGTCCTGTCGCCATCACAGAGAGTGGAGCTCAGCGCTGCCCCTCCGCTCCCTGTAAGGAGCTGCAGCCACCATGAGTCCTCCCCTCAGCTCCTCTGCTCTGTGCTGAGCAAACCAAGGGACCTCAGACTCTCTTTCCACATCTCTCTTTCCAGGCCACTTACCACCTTCATAGCTCTCTTTTGAGTGCCCTCTTTTGTCCTTACTCTGCGGTACCCAAAACAGCGCAGTACTCAAAATTGCTTTCATAACATTCTCTGGTAATGGTATGGCCTTTGCCTCAACTCCGGTACATTACACATGATAGCAGCTTTTTTACCCCTGTGTTAACAACCCAAGTCTACCCATTGACATACTGCCAGCACTCAGCCACACTTCTTCACTCATTTGCCATGCTGCCTCTCAGTATTGGTGGGAGTCGTCTGCAGCTGTCTCTGCACATTGGCTAGATCTTGGTCTGTTACTGATCCCAAAGCCTAATTATAGCTATAGTAGAGTGATTGATATTTGGTTAAACTAAAGCTGCCTATTAGAAACCGTCATGAAAAGTGTTAAGCTATGTCTAGGCCTCCGTTGGGAGGATGTTGATACATAGAGGCCAGAACTGTGCTTGGGAACATGCTCAAAAGGGAGGGTACACACAGCTGTAAGCCTATACCTTGACTCTACTTCATCTAATAATTCAGGGATAGCTCATATTCCTGAAATTAGTCTGATTCTTTGTTAAAGGAAATATTTGCAAATACACTGAATAGCAATATTAAAACACAATATATTTTTTTCCCAAATGCCCCCTCTACACTCCTTCTGTGTTACCTGCGTTGTACTGCCTGTTTGCTCCTGATGTGTTTGTGTGGGGTTGGGGGAGAACACAAAAAAGTCTGAAGCTGAAACAGTTGTTTTATTCATCTGTCTCATGGCAAAGCAGAAAGATGAATGAATGAATTGTTGCATAACTCTTAGCTGAAATAACTAAGAAATGCTTTGTTGAAATACTGAAGATATACAAAGAAAATTTCCTTTTAAAAAAAAAAATCCAATTAAGACCATTTATAAACACAGAGCGTATAGAAGAGTAGCCTTCAAGGCTCTTAAGAAAATTTTGTTTTTGTGTTTATTTTTTTTAATTATGGTTTTGTTTTTTCATCAATTACTTTTAATAAATGAGTCAACATTTTTTTGGGTAGTAGTACTGCTCAAAATTACTCATTTCAAGCAGTTATCTATTTTGAAATTGCGTAATTCCTTTTTTCTTTCTGCTTGTGCTCATGCATAGTGTTCTGATGTGATGCTCAGGCTTCTCAGTGTCATGAACAGGCTGCAGAGGCTGCTCCTGTGGGAAGAGAAAGGTAACTTTGCCTGAAGTTTAACTTTGTGTCCCTGTCAGCAGTGACTGCCAAATCACCTACATTCCATGTGCTGATTTTTCTCGTTTGATCTCTTTTTCCTTATGGAATGAGCCAAGGTACTGAAAAATAAATGTATAATGACAATAAAACATCATGTAGGGGAGACCGAAAAAAGGAGGCAGATGTATTTGTGAGAAGAAAGAATGAGAAAACCATGTAAATGTCAGGTATCAATCTCAGAATATGAAAAGTCTTTTCAAACTGTGAAGTCTCTCAGGTGGCAGAGAAGCCTTTCAGTTCTTCACTGAGCTTGAAGTGACAGCATAGTGCTGCAGCAGCTGGTGGGACTATTTACCTTCTGAATTGCTGTAGGAGAACTCCTTGAGTTTCTTCATATTCTCGCTAAGAATATCAGTTGCTTTGCATTCTTTTTTTTTTTTTCTTTCTCTGACTAGTTATAATTCCAGCATCTTTATCGAGAATTTTCCATTCCTTCTCTACCCTATGTGTTCATAAACTTTTTATACATTCCTTGGTTCCTTTCTTTACTTTTCGTCTAAGATTTGTTGCAAGTTTTGTGCATGAAGATGATGTCAGATGAATGTGCAACATTGTGTTAATTACTAAAATTGGTCTCAAGTACTTAGATGACCTTCTTTTACCACAGAGCCAGATATTTCTGCAATGTAATGAGAGGAGAAGGCAGCAGGACAGTTTAGGTTTGTTTTGCAGATGCCTGGCAATAATGTTGGATGCATGCAGTATACGACTAAATCTGGCATTTCTGAGAAATATGGTGCATTCTTGTGCCAGCACAGCACAGCTGATCTGCACATGCACTGCAGAAATATCCAGGGTTGGCAGATGAATTGTGCAGTTTGTCCTTCACCAGCCTGGAGGTTACTGATAAAATCTAAAATCCTTACATTTCATACAGATAGAGCTGCTTTCTAAGCACAGAGGCTGTATTGAAAGGAGCACACATCATCTGATAGGCAGGGCTGAGAAGTCTGCTACCTCCATTTTAAAGATGGAGTACTGAGGCATAGGTGACCTAAAAAACACACACAAACCATTGAAGAAAAAAAAGAAAGCCAACAAACAAACTGTAGGATTGAAACAGGTCAATTGAGAACAAGATTGATTATGGAATAATCTTACATTCTCTCAACATTAATTTTCAGCCTTTGCTGAAGGAAGAAGACTCCATTAGCAGATCCTTGCTCTGTGAGCAAGAGGAAAGTAGCAATAGGCTGGTGAGGTGAGCAGTGTCTGGATAACACATTTTGCTGTGTTCTGCCATAGAATGACTTAATCAGGTTATGTCTCCAGTTACATACTGTGTCAGCTGAAGTTATACCTCATGTCTTGTTAAAATCTAGAGAAGTGAGCTACCTGGAGAATTTAAGTAGCATTTGAGAGGACATAATAATGCAAAAGATCAAGGGGATTCACTACTAAGAACCATCAGGGATGTTAACAGAATTATTAGAGAAGAAGAAAAAAATGAATCAATGATGAATTATCACGTAGTGTATCAGGTAAGTCAACACATTGTTGCAGTAATTAACTGTTCTAGCAGTATGGGCTGGCAATGTAATGAGAAAACAGCAGTGAACATGCACTAATTATATTTGCTTTCATATTTGACAGAAGCTGAACAGCTGTTTGGTGCAGTAGGTAAAATTAAGTGCACTAGTCAGTCAGGTCCAATTTTGAAGTGAATCCTTGATATCATTCTGTGATAAATGTGTAGGCTGAATGTTTATAGGTGTGATTCAGCTAAAATATTGTCACTCAGTCTTATTACCTCTTGCTGCCTTGATCACACCTTCTCTCTCTAAAAATGCATTTGTGTGTGTGAAGTAGCAGTGAGCAAAGCAGCTTCTGTTCTCGTTGCAGAATTTTCTTGTCAGATGTTCATTTGTGGGGAGTGGAAGGATAGAACAAGTTTTGTACTCTCCTTCAGAGAAAACAGCTGTTAGGACAGTTTGTATGGCTTACAGCCTGTTCCTGAAATCTACTGGATTGAAAGTAAACTAGGGCACTCATCAAAGGAAAAAGCTGACCCAGATCATCCAATCATGTCAAGAAGAATTTCAAGCCAGAAAGTAAAATTTACAGTTGAATTGTATTATGACTCTCTGGAAGTGACTGTGTGTCTCCATACACTATTGCGTCTTCCTAGCTTTAGTATTTTCCAGCCACTACCTATAACAAGGATTGGGACCTTGCGCTGGCATGATAAATTATAATAACACAAAGTTTTCTTTCTGTGTTCCTGCAGTAGCTGACATACATTATGTAATTCTGGTGTTGCACTCTCTTCTCGAAAAAACCGTCCCAATCTCAAGATACAGTGTGTAAGGAGTTGGCACTATTTTGTTCTTCTAGCTGAAGAAATACCACTACTTCTTCTCCATGAAAAGTTTGACAGAACAATCAGAAATCAAGAGAAAACATGTTTATTCTCAGCTAACTGTCCTATTAGAGAGAAACAACGAGGATTTACTTATTTAAGGTCTTTAATTATTTAAATTCAGCTTCTTAGGATGTATGATGACTGTTTTACTTCTTTAATCTTTTTGAAACCCAAAGTAAACCTGCAAGAAAACAGCTAAGTTTAATGAAAAGGATAACCTATTATAGTTGCATTATCAAAGCAATTTTCCTGAGTGAGTGACAGGTGACAAGTTATTGCCTTTTTAAATCTGAAGTTTAGGTCTTTATTTTTCCACACCTCAAGTTACAAAAGCATTTTGTTCATCAGTTTACTTCTAACACTGCAGTTTTGTTTGATACAGTGATAGCCTCCATTTGATGCCTTAAAATGTTATATTTAAAAGGAAAAAAAAAATTGGCAGTTTGGTTAATGCTCTTTTTGAAAATGAATTAGTCTTTTAGTGGACTTCCACTCTTAGGCAAGTGCACAGAGTTTCTAGGGTTACATTCATCTTTTGTGTTGGGTTCCTTCACAGCTCATAAGCAGTCCTGCTGGGAAACAGGACTTTGATGACATAGATTTAGATACATTTATTAGCTGCATACAAATGAAAATTAGGAATATTAATGAATCTGCAAAGACAGAATCACTGCAGTGGAAGACAGAAAACAGTCTGTCATCCCCCTTTCTTTGAAAGACTGTATGATTATGAGAAATGGAGAAACTTGGGTGAGTCATATAATGAGTACTCACAAGATCAGGAGCAAATTTGTGGTCCAGAAGTCCTTTCTAAATGCAAATAACAGTGCTAGGACCAGTACTTTCCTTAATAATCATATTGGCAGTTTCAGCTTGGATTGAAATAGTCTTAGCTAAAACACTTCTAGTGGAATCAAGCTACATTTTTAAAACAATTCTCCTTTCCCTAGAATTATAACTTATGTGTGCAATGTTGCAGAAGCATAGGAAGACAGGAGTAAAGAAGTCACTTTGTTCAGCATTTTCTATATCTCCCATTTCTGCGAGCATAAAACAAGTACAGAGGCAATGGTTGTGGAGACTTGCTTGGTAGACTCCATGTTGTAGTAAAAATAGGCAGGATTGAACCAAATTGTGCCTGTCTCTGAAAGTAATTTGCACTGCTTTGAAGAGATCCTTGAAGGTTACCTGAAGGTCTGTAAGACTGATCAAGCATTAGTCAAAACTGCAAAAGCCAAAAAAACCTTCCACCAACAAACCACCAACAAAAAAGGTGTTAAAACACAAATATATTACCATGAACAGTCTCAGATGTGTTCATCTTAATTGTTTACATCGTCAGAGAAAACAGACTTTGAATTAAGAAGGATCTATTAACCTATGGGTCACAATCCTCAAGTTAGGATTTCCCCCTGAAAGGCAGTCCTTCACTGAAGAGTATTAAAGTATGTCCACCCACAGCTGGCCCTGCCAAAGAAGGATACTTCTGTCACTGATAATCTGTAGCAAAGACACACTGGGAGGAATACTGATAACACAGATAGTCTTAAACCATGAAGAATGCATGTGGAGAGTGTGCAGGGAGACAAGATGGACCATTTTTTCCTTCCTTTACAGTTATATAATTCTTCCTTGAATCACCTTTGCCTCAATTATTTTTATAGTCTGCCTTAGAAATATTTGTATTAGATGTTTTCTTATTCCTCATCTATTACTTAATCTTGTTGTGAGAGAAGACATTCACCTGAATTGGTATAAAGTATAGGTATCACCCTATACGTTGCTTATGTCATACAGAAGTGAGAAAGAATAACATCTCTATGCCGAAAGAAAAGGGTTTTTGGACATCTCAAAAATCCTTCCTTTAATTGCTATGTAGGCATTAATGATTAAGAGAAGACTTCACGGAAATTGGGGTCTAACACCCACAGCTTTGCACTGATATGCACAGACAAGATGAGATCAAGAAAGAAAAACTGAAATTCAAGGAGAAGAATGCTCCATCTGTAAATCAGCAAAAATCCCTCTGCTTAACCTTTTTCTCAAAGGCTGATCGTTCTTACTGAAGTTATTACAGAATTTTTGAGAGGAAATGGCTTTGCAACAAGCTTTGTGTGCTCAGGCATATACACATATACTGTCTTATTCTGTTCTATTAAAAACTACTGACCTACTGTCACTTATTTGCATGATGTTTACCATGCTAAGATCCAATACTAAAACTGTTGCTAAATCCAGCAAATTAAACTGTAGATTCTCATCAGGTTTGAAATTTACACAGAAGTCTTGATCTTTAGGCTTAAAATCCAAAGTAAAGATTAGTTAAATGGCAAAAAGTCTTTTTAAAACAGTTAAAATAACCTTGCGTATAAAAAGTAATTTTTTCTTCTTTCTTTCCACAAAAATGAAGCTGAAAAAAAACCAGAATCTGAAAGGAGGTGAAAATGCACTCTTTTCCAGATTAGGTGAAACAGAACATGACAATTCAAATGAATGAGGTGGGTAAAATCATGCTGGATGGAATGCAAATGAAATTAAAGGAAAATTGAATTCAAGGAGATAGGGGGCATGAAATAGATTTATGTCAAATGAAAAATATAGATAAAAATGTAAAGGGGACAGACTGGTGTAATAAGACAGTGATTGAAAATGGAGCAATGTAGAAGGATGTGAAAGGGAGCAGTGAGGAAGTGCAAATGAAGACTAAGCGTTAGGCACAGGAATATGAAGAAACTGATGTCTTATGTTACTACAGTGGATAATTTCAATCATAATGTAAAAAAATATTCAGACGTACGCTACTGAAGGAAAATATGAAATGAACATTGCAATAAAAGAGATGTTGAAAAAGTGACATTCTAAGTAGTCTCTTCAGAAAGAGATGGACAAATGTAAAGAAATTAAGCAGATCTATAATCTCCATCACTACATTTAAATTGTGATAAGCTTACATTTGTCTGTTATTTTGTCAGTTATCTTTATTTTTAACCATTACATGTGAAATTTTAAAATAAAGAACACTGTAGCATATCGTACTGCTGATCATTTGACTTCATATCAATATGTCTTTCAGCTTTTCAGTTACGTGAAATGAATTTTGTAATCCCAGCATATCCAGTCATGAGTGAATTCCAAATTCCATCCTTTCTATGTGACTGTGACTACTCAACAAACGTGGTACATTCTGTCTCTATCAGACCTAAGAGTGAAATAGAAGAAGGGAAAGAGAATGAATCTAAGCTTCTGTAGCAGAGCTGTAAATTGGATGAACCTTGTAAAACAAAGTCAAACTGTTTCTAAGGCTAGCATACTTCTTTAGCAATTTTTAATTCAAAACTCTGAGAATTGATGATGCTACTCACTAAAAACTCCAGCAAAAATTTGCGTGTCTGTCTTGTATCACTAGGAAAATTCCTGTCAAAAGGGAATGAAAATACATTTGACAGAAAATGGAGGATCTAGTCTCATTAGCAAAAGAAGTCATGAAACAGAATATGCTGTTATAATGATTTTTTTTTTTCCTGCCAAGGCAAAGGGTTGGGAAGGCAAACTTACATTTTACTGTTATGAAAATGAGAGGTGAATATATTTCCCAGCATATTACTTGTGAATCTGATAACCAATGACCTTCGTTTAAACCCTGGAAAATTACTGAAGTTCTAATGCAGTTTTATATTCCTGAAGACATTTGTGACTCATAAAATACAGTATCCATTACAATAAAGACACATAAGTGATGCATTTTTTTTTTTAATTTTACTTTGTTATATTTTCCATATATTTGCTATAGAATAGTAACTTTCAGTTTGCAATCCTTTAATATTAGAGCAAAACATCAGTTCCAAAATGTATGTGCATTTCCAAGGAGAGAATGCAGTATTTACATGCCTGCCACCTTGAATACCTTTTACTTTTGCTGGCTGGAGACAGGGAGATCGATTCTTTACATTCTAAGCAGCACTGCAAAAAGAGAAAAATCAACCACGTTGACCAGTCATGCATTTACATATAAAATGAAGACAAATATCCTGCTATGAAGATGGTAAAAAAATGATGAAGAAATAAAGCTTTCTAAGCTACTTAACAACATTCTCATGATTAAAATCCATGATCTGTCAAATTCACTCGTAAAGTTTACTGTGTGCCATAGTTTACAGTGAAGAGAGATAACTAAAACTTATGTTTACTCACTGTCTCCATCAGACTTTCTGCTTTGATTGAAATAAAACCATATATATATTCTGCCAACAAAAAAATCAACAGGTATAAAATAGAAGTGTGCATCAGTTTATATTATTACTACAGTGTCCCAAATCTTGAAAAAAGTGTTTAATGTATTTAAGTAAATTAATGTTATAATTTCTCATACTTCTAAGTTGTCAGAAACAAAAATTTAAAGTTCAATACCTTTTCTTAACTACAGTTTTACACTCTTAAATTTTTATTCTAAATTTCCATTGTATTACACTGAAATTTATGTTTTCTACCAACGTTTTGTGAGATCTATCAGTTTGCCTGTGGATAAGATTGAGGAAATGTAAAGTAATTCCCAAATACTGCAGTTCTAAGATTGATTCTCTTCCTTTGTGTGAAGGGCAGGTGTAGGACTCACAGTAAGGGGCTTTGTGCATTTCAAGCGTAGACATGATTTATTTTTGAGACTCTAATTTCATTGGTAATGTTGACACATCGGTTCCCACTCATGATAGCTGCCAGGGGCTCTAAAATCAGTGTCATCAAAGAACCAGCTATACTGGATTTAAGGGATGAGTTGTGGTCATAGCAAAACTGGAGCCTACAAATTTCCCTCTATGGTTGGTAGAATATGCTATCAATTTTGTGAAATTTTACAGAGCCTTTTCAATTAAAGGAGGGAACAATTTTTAGGTTGTGCATAGTGGCATTGAAGCTGTACTCTACTCTGACAGTATGGTGGGGGACTCATTTAATTCAGAAGACTGTTTCACCTTGAGCCCTGTTCTTTGTATCTTCAGGATTTCTTACAGTGCAGTTCAGTGTGTTTCCTTCCAGCTGCCTTGCCTTTCCAAAAAAATCCCTACAAAGCAACAGAAAACAAACAAGCAATATTCTATCAAACACAAAAACAAAAAATCAAGATGCCTGAATTGCAATATATCTGGAAATTTTGCATTTGAAATACTAACGATACTTACAGCTATTCCATATTGTTATCAGTGTGGAGATGTTCCTGCCTGTCAAAAATGTTATTTGAAAGCCATCGTAACAGTTTTGGTTTTAACAATGAGCCAGTAGAACACCAAAGAATAAAAGCAAGAAGAATTACAAAGTAAATGTAAATGTTATTTCCACTTTTAAGAAAATTGGATACAAACTTGTAACTGGAACACAAATCTATAGATGAAAAGATGATTCATATTAAAGCTCATAGCTGTTTTACTGTGTGATATGAAACTGCTGGCCTACACTAAACACAATACTACGTAGCACTGTACAAAACCCTAAGTTTGTCAGCAGTATGCTTTTTATCTGTGGCTTAACCAATGTAATACTGAAATTCCAATATACTTAAACATTAAAAAAGAAGCTCCTTCCTTCCTTCCTTCCTTCCTTCCTTCCTTCCTTCCTTCCTTCCTTCCTTCCTTCCTTCCTTCCTTCCCCTTTATTTTTGTATAATTTCTCTTAAAAGTCAAGGTTACAGTGAATTAGTTCACTGCTTTCTTCCAAGATATTAGTGTATGAATTATTGCAGACTTGATGCAAACAAGCACATGTGCATGTAAACTAAACGTAAGTAGTGATAATTACATGCCAAAGTACATTTAAATTAGTTTAACAGTTGGAAAGAATTTTTCATCCTGAAGTTCATGTATAAAAACTAAACCCATGGTAATACAGGATTGCTATATCAACTGACCACAAACCATTTTTGTTTGTCAATAGTTTTTCTGTTTGGAGATGGAAGAATAACACAAACGTATCATTTTAATTTTAGGTATGATTTAAAATGGAATTAAAATTTAAACAATGTCAAAATAAGACAAACTATAAGTTAACAAAGATGCGTTGGTGTCTTCAGTATTTTACCATTCCACTGCCTTCATGTAATAACAAGCAACACCATGGAAAGCAGAAACGATGAAGGCTGATTTTCTATAGTCTCACTTTCTCTGTTTGATCTGCTGGTGTCAAATAAGCAGTAAGTTCTGACAACAACGTTTCCATGGCTGAAAATTTCAGAACATCCTTCTTGGCAATGAATTTCTGGCTATTCTGTAAGAGCCGGGGTCAGACTACATTCTCTCAGCGAAGATACTGAGAAAACCATCCTCCTCCAACTGGATGTCATTTTTTTTTTAAGCTTTAGAAAATCAATACACTGGGACTTGTTCTAACAACTCAATTTGTGTACAGTATAAGCAGAAGTTGCAGAACGTGTACAAATGCACATACACTATATATATATAAAATATAATTTCATAAGCCTTGTTTATTTGGGATAAAAAGGGATTACTGCTTTCCAGAAGGAAGGAGAATAATTCAAGAAGATTAAGGGGAAAAAAAGAAAAAAGTTGAACAGCTTCACTCATCCTCTTGCTGTTGCTTATGAGCACTGTTCCGTATATAGAACTAAGGATTGTCTTTGAATTTCATTGCAATCAAAGACATCTAAAGCAAACTAGTAAATATAACTATATTTAGTCTTTAATTTATTAGAAAGTATTTTTAATGATGCTATAACATACCAGCCAGTAAATCATTTAGGAAAATATTTTTATGTTCTTTGCTTAACACTTTGAAACTTTTTAGCTTATGCAAGCTTATAGAAGATTGCAGTGTCTTTGAAATAAACATAGCTACTCTTTAAGAATAGAAGTTTGGTACTCCAAAGAGGTAATAATCTCAAGGAAGAACTTTAAGTATCATCCTGGTTTACCCTTAGTAATTTGACTATTGTCTGTAAAAATGAGAATTTCTTACAGGTTAATTTTCTGTTTCTTTGGTTTTCAAGGCTGATTCTCCAACTGTGATGCTACAATTAGTTACAATTAGTAACACAGAGAAAGAACGTCAAGGTTATTTATAAGCTCTGAAATGTTTGAAGGGCAATTTACATTCAGTGGGAAGAGAAGAACATCAGGAAGAGGAAAGAGGGTTGTTTTCCTAAAATTTTCTCTTTGAAACTTTTACGTGAAACAGGCTTAAATATTACACTAAATGTGCTACACATTAACTTTCCTTTAGCACTTCTTGTCTCACTACTAATAAAACCAGTGAAATAAAATTAAATATTTTATGTAAAGCAAAATGTCCAAGGCAGTGGAAGATGCTAAATGATTTTCAGTTTTCAGTTTTTTTCTGCTCTTGATTCAAGGTTTCCTTAATTCCTTCCTTCCCTGTTGTATGGGAACTGCTGAGTCACGGCCTGAACCTCTGATTGATCACCTGAGGTGAGCCATGAGTCAGCCAGAGGAGCACAGGTGAAGGCAATTCACCTGTGCTGCCGGAAGGGGTGGAGCCAGGCTGCACCCCTCCTAGACCTATTTAAGAGCTGGCTACCAGTGGGGAAGCATTTTGTCTGGAGATTCCCTCTACTGGTGTTTTTTGTGGGTAAGCCTAGCATACGGGTAAGCCTTCCATTTATTCTCTCCTATTATTTTAGTATACTTTGCCTAACTTTCTTGTTCTTTTTATGATTATAGCATCTTAATATCCATTGATTATACACCTGTTTACATTTTTCTAACTTATTATGGATGTGCTTGAATCTGGTAAAATGGAAATGGTCTCATTGAGAGATTCTTCCTAATTCATACAAATTTGCAGTCAAATGCTTTTACTGACCAAAAGACAATTGAAGTACCACTTACAGTGTTTTGTTTTGTTTCTTCTCATGAATGCCTGTGGATCAATGACTTTAGAAGACAAGTAGGAGTGGAGACATTCTTGTTATTACCATGTAAATTTGTGAGATTTTATGGTGTTTATTTAGTAAGATGGAAGTGAAGATTTTGGATAAGACACCACCTATCTTAAGAATTTTCTCCTGGATCTACCACCTCAAAGCAGAGGAGCAAAGAAAGGATTTCTCATCAATTTATCTAATGTTGGTACACTTATGAGTTTACTGGAGGTTTTTTTGTTCTGTTTTTCCCCACCTTTCTCTGCATCTGAGATTAGAAGGACAAAGATAAGATGAGCAATGCGTGCTTCTCTTCATATTGCAAAGCCTACTGTGTGTCCATCTATGACTGCAACGAGTGGGTAAATTGGGCTTTGGGCCTGCAGATAAATGAGAGGTTGAATTAGGTGGGTGAGAGGCTGCAACCCAGAGCAGGAGAAGAGACCACCAGGATGGGGTGGTGGTTAAGAGGACCAGAAAGAATGAGGTAGTTGAGAAGGGGCAAGAGAAGTCTGGGATAGGGCAGTGCTGGGAGCTTTGAAGTAAAGTAGTTGGAGGATCCGTGTCCAAAAGGAAGGGGAGAAATGGGGTGCCTCCTGGTTGAAAAGCTGGCAGTTGGTAAGAGTTGGACAAGAATGTAGATGAGAGGATAGCAGGCTCAGCATGTGCTGTGAAATAAAGACACGGCTGCCACCATAGCAGAACTGTGAATGTGGGCCTGCCTACTGCCTTACCATGGTTGGCTTGCACATGCTACCATATCCCACCTTCCCATGTGAGGAAATGCAAGTCTACAGATCTTGCTCAGTGCCCATTTGAAATGGGGAAATGCAGAGATGGATCTGGGCAGAGCACACACTGATGGGGTGAAAATGATTTCTTCTAGCCTTGATGCATGTATTATCCTGAAGTATACTTGGTGATATTCAAATAGTTGAATATTTGAAGAATATTTTTTATAAACTGACATTATGTAACTTACCCCGTGGGGATTAAAGGGGGGAAAAAAAAGAGAGAGAGAGAGCACATATGTTACTAAAACCATCTGGTTTTGGCAGATTTTTATGCCTGTAGCATTTTGCTGCATTTTGAGTAGGCATAGTGGCCGAAAGGCTTAGGGTAGAACATTGTTGGATTGTAGGTGCCTAATCTGGCCACAAGAGAGCACTGCGAATCCAAGAAATGCCAGTTTCAGCACACGAAATTCGGGAGACCTGAATGTATTGCTTCTTTCTCATTGCTCTAGAAATAATGTCTGCGTTTATGGACCTTAGTATCAGAGAGATAATTATTTAGGGTTTGTTTTTATCTCTGAGAAGTAAAAAGTTATTACATATAACTTTGAAAAATACTATGATCTTAGATGTCATGAATCATTTAAAATGCAAACAGTGATGAGGTTTTCAAAGCCCATGTATTTGTTTTACTTGTCCTTTCAGGTTTGAAACATTATAGAATGGTGTATGTTTAAAAAATATATCATTAAGAACTCTACCTTATTAAAAAAAAAAGCAACAAAGACTCACATCTTTTGCATTGTGACAACAAGGAAAATGGGAAATCCTGAAAAACTGTTGGAGATTATACAGTATTTTTACAACAAGAGAAGAAACCTAGCATACAAAAAGTAAAGACCAAAAAAGAGGATCCTACATGTTGCTTTGCACGCGCATCTCTTGATGTTGCAGGGTAACGTTGCTGAGAGAGTCTCAGCTTGTATTTTCTCCTTTCTTGGGTGTCATTCACAGATATGGCATTATTTATTGTGCAGGCTTGAAAAAAGAATGCTGTCTCCCCACAGTGCTTTACAACCCTCTTTTCTACTCCCATGACATGGCAGTGCTGTAGAGTCCTGTCACCATCTGCAGAATAGGATCTTTCCCTCAATGTAATGTCCCACTTATCCTCACAACCCTGGAAAAACAAAGTGAGGGAAACTGAAGTATAGTAGTAGAAATGTGTCTGATCAGAATTTGTGTCAGGGAGGCGACAATAGTTTGGGGTGGAATGAGGAGACAAAACAAATGGTTTGAAATCATAATGGAAAGGAATTAAAAGAGATAAAGTCATACATATTATGTCTGCCAGGTTAATTAAGTCTATTTAAGAGAGCTAGTTTCAATTAGTGCCTGCCAAACTTGCCAGCTGCAGGATCTTCCTGTGGTGAATCTAGTAAAGTGTCAATATACAAGCAGCTTGATACTTGTACCCAAGTACGTATTCATGATGCAAACTTCTGACATTCACTGAAAATCAACAATTAAAGAGTAGTGTGAATAAAAGGATGTTTCTATGGTATTAAACAATAATATTAGTTCTGTAGGAATTATATTTTAGTTGTCAGATGTCAGATTAAAATAGTTTCTACTTTGTTTCATACTTTGTTTCTTCTCTCTCCAGTATTTCTACAAGGAGAAATCTAAGGTACAGTACTGCAGAACTAGAGCTGAGGTTAAGCAAAATAGCTGTTGTGACACAGCAAAGACAGGATTATGCACTACATTTCTTGCTAATCTTTGTACCTGAACTAAAAGGAGCACAAAATGAAATACACAGAACTTACATTTATGATTCAGAGTTGCTTATGGTGAAGCTGAAGGATGTGCAGAGAGTGCTGAGAAGACAAAACAGTTAATAATAATACTAATAATGTAGCAGCTAATAAAGTTGCAACATTCCTGCTCAGATCACAGGTGCATCTGGTCCATTCTGCAGGTATTACAGTTATCACAAGATTTGGTGCTGTGACCCCGGCCCCAGTGGCAGGCT
The DNA here is from genome assembly GCF_023343835.1 of Lagopus muta. Classification (NCBI taxonomy): domain Eukaryota; kingdom Metazoa; phylum Chordata; class Aves; order Galliformes; family Phasianidae; genus Lagopus; species Lagopus muta. The sequence continues at coordinate 40,710,117 of NC_064435.1, read as the reverse complement.
GAAGAGGTCCTTAGTAGCACTTACTTGAAAGAATCCCCAGTCCCAGTCAGTAGGCTAAATTCATTTGGAATTTTATTAGTTAGATAAAGCACAAAGTTTGTGTTATGGTCTCATCTAAAACTAAAAATCTAAATCTAAAAAGTAGTTGTGGAAGAAGATGGCATATTTTGCAGCTAGGAATGAGTAGTATAGCACATTAAGAAGGCTAAAATTAAAATTATCAGCATTTCTGTTTCAGAGCTGGTGGATTTTCCTCTTTACATTTGGATGGAAATTGGCTTCAGGAAATAAATGGTTTTGCCACTTAGTGGTCATTCTCTAATGGAATATGGATGAACCATTATTCGTGTCAGGAAAAAAAAAATTATAATTTCAGTATTTATAGAAAAGGAGAAAATACAACGTGCATTTATAAGTGATGGACATGCCTTTTTTGTCTTCTGGTGGGGTGAATGCTTCTAGACAGTCTGACACCATGTTGAAAAGCAGGCTCAGTTGCCAAGTCCATTTGTCCCAGGTATGGAGAAAGCTGTAGACTTCCAGAGGGAGATATGAAAATAAAATTGTATCTGTACATCTTTAAGACACCTGCAAAAGTTCACTTGGTAGAATACAGGCCACCTATTCCACTTTGCTCTTGCTAATATATCAGGAAGAGTGTTATTTACAAATCCTTTACAAGTGAGGGTTCAGCCCAGGTCTGTGTGCCTTGCAGGCACTTCTACAGGATGGAAACTTGCTGTTCAGATGTGGGTTTGGGTTTGGGCAGCAAGAACCTGGCAGGGTGGTTGGCACCAGCACCTTGTTGGTGGAGTCCTTAGGGCGGATCTCAGCATGTCAAACCAGGCCAGAGGTCTCTGCACATAATTCCATTCTAAGAAGAAAACTCACCAAACACCTGGCTAGTTCCCTGGTTATAGCTTTGGTAAATGAAACTGTCAGTCTTAGTTGTAACTTCTTCTTGGATGAAAATTGGGAGTACATTTGGCTTCTTGCAGGAAAAAAAACCTGGTTGGAAACTCAGCATTATTTGACATCCTTCTTTAAATTACTGGATCTCAAATGTATAAAAATGATTCAGCTATACTAATTTGATATTAATCCACAACAGATCACTACTATCATAACAAAATCCCTCAATGGTAAAACAAGATATTCAGTGGCATTTTCCATGTATTTGGTGCTGTTAGTCTAGCATTTAGTTCTAAATTTCACCACTATGCATGGGCTGTGGTGAAACTAAGTCTGTTCTTTCCTTAGTTTTACCTCCTGATAACTTATACAAAAAATAAGTTTGAATATTTGAGCAATAAATGCACTGGGAATGTACTGCTAGTCTAAATTTGATCTTTGATGAGATGCTGTCTAGTGAGGCAAAACTCTGAATCTTGATAACTGAGACAGGCATGTCTGTCACAGATGAGAATCTGAGAAGTTGGGTTTTCCCGAGAGCCCTAAGAATGTGAAAAAAAACTATGTAAAGTAAAACTGACAGGGATGTTTACTTCACTGAGGTGCCACAGGCCCAACAAGCTCCATTTTATGGAAAAAAAAAAAGTCAAAAAATGATGGTTTTGGTCTGATTCAGACCTAGGACTTCTGGATTTTCATCTTTTCCCTAGATAACTGTGTGCTCTCTGACTGGCACAACTTCCAGCAGACAGAAGAAATTGCAGGCAGGACTATAAACAATTGCTGTTCTCAAGTTCATTACATGCCCAGCATGAAACACTTTACATCAGGCTTATTTTTGTAATACTTGGGCTGTTATTTGAATAAAAGAGTAAAGCCTTTCTAGTATTCATGTTGAGAGACTGACAATCATTAAAATGAACAAGTGCCTTTTACCTATGAAGTAAGCCTTGGAGCAAGTCTCTGATCCAAGCGTTTGAGCGAAGGAGGAGATGAGAAGGGGAATGATAATGAGACTCTGTGTGGAAGTTAAGAAGCACTTGCCTTTGGCATGTTTTTGTTAATTTTTGGTTGGTATAGGGAAAAAGGTTGGTTTGTTTGGTGAACTTTCAGTACTTCACAAAGTTAAGATGAAAATAGAATACAGTAAATAAGTGCTGAAGTAAAAATTGCTCAGGCAATATTTATATGAGGAGTAAAAAATCAGGCACAAAGTATTTTTCAAATGTGACTGCTTTATGCAGTTATCCCATTTGTAGTAGCAATTAATAACTAGGCATTACAGAGTAGTGCTCTGTGCTATTGAGTGCAAAATGCCTATTCTGGCTGTTCAATAAAACCATTAAAAGAGGAAATGCCAGTCACCTTAGCTTTTATTCCTTTTCTAACTCTGTGCTTTTAAGTGTGAGGAAAAACCAACCTTACCCTCTGCAATTGTCCTTGCCCTAGGGTGTGATTGTATTTGTTTCAAACTTTCTCTTAGTATGTACTAAATTAAAACTGAACATTTTTAACAAATTTACTGTATCTGAGCCTTTCACTTTTGCCACTTTTATATTCACAGGTTACAAGTATCTGTAGTGGATTTCTGTTGTTCCGTATCTGGAAATCTGTTTCTTTCTCCATACTCAATCCGTTTCTAATTGCATACTCAATAATCCTGCAGATCATCCAATAGATTTCGTCACTTGTCAGGACTGTGGGATTAGTGCCATAACATATTAGACTTTTTTTTTGCTTATCTGAGGTTTAAATTTGTTATCTGTATAAATCACATCTGTTGTAGAGATGAGATGGACACAAATTGCAGCAAGGAACTTCTCTTGCACAACAATCTTTTCAGATGAAAAATATTGAACCGTGTAAGGAAATAATTTATTATATATCACTCTGATCATGGAAATGGTTCAGGGACATCCTTCTTGCCTTTGATGCCTGAAGTTCAGTCTTGCTATGTGAACTTTTACACAACGAGTAGCTAGGTCCAATGTAAATACGCTATACTTCGTCTGAGCATTTTCACAACAGCAGAGTTCAATATAGGGGCATCTGATCAGTTTGATCTTTTGATCAATTTTATAATTGTACATCAAAAAGTAATTACTTAGTTCTTGTATTTAATTTACCTACTATAAGGAGAATTGCTTGAGATCTGTGTGTTGAAATAGCTGTAAGATATCTAATCAAATGATTATCAGATTTGATTTCTTCAGATCTGAAGAAATTAATTTAATGTAGTTTGAGACTAATTTGTTAAACAAACCAAGTGGATACAGTAAGTTCTGAGGATCTCACCTTCTAACAAAACAAAGTGTTCTTTCTGAAAGACAATCCTTTCATGACCTTCTTTGTCTTCTCCTTCCCTTTAAAAGGGAAACACAAGTACTTTTCTTTGTTAGGATCCAGTAACAGGGATGGCTCTCCCAGTTTTCATGGAGATTTTTAGCAAAGATACACAGGCCTTGGATCTCCTTAGGAAATTTGGCATGAGGAAATGAGACAGACTTCTTTTTTGATGAAGATCTCTGCAGGAAATGAATAAGAAGAAAATTCTGGGACATTTTAAAATTACAGTTACAAGTTTATACGAAACTGATTAATATTTTAAATACAAGAACAAAGTAAAGCATTTCTTTCTAACAAGCAAACAAAGAACAAGAGCAAAACCAGAAACCTCCTTGGACAGTGGAGTATAGATTATATGACCTTTTTTTCCTCAAACGTATTAGTGAGAGAAGCCAGCTTTCGCTTTTGTGATGCGGACGGTTCTAGGGATGAAGAAAAGTCAATACACTTTTTTTTCCAAAAAAACAAAATTTTCTGTCTCATTCTGATTCTAAAGGAAGTTCTTCTCATCAAATGCTTTAAAAATGTGAGATCTTGCCAGACTGCTTACTGAAGTTTAATATTGATACTATAAAAGTCATAACAATATGGCTATTGGTTGAAACTTGAAATTTATAACCACTGAACAAATTCTCATAGAATCATAGAAACATAGAACAGTTTCAGTTGTAAGGGACCTTAAAGATTACCTAGTTCCAAATCCCTACCATGGGCAGGGATAGCTTTCAATAGATCAGGTTACCCAACAACCCGTGCAGGGATGGAGTATCTACAGCTTCTTTGGACAACTTGTTCCAGTGCCTCACTACTGTCATAGGGAAGAAATTCCTCCAAAAATCTAATCTACATCTACTTTCTTCAGCATAAAACTGTTCTCCTTTGTCCTATTGCTATCAGAGTGTGTAAAACAATTTCTCTCTTTTTTACCTGTACTTTAAGTACCGGAAAGGTCTCAAGGAGATCACTCTGCCTTCTGTTCCCCAGGCTGAACAATCCCAGCTCCCATCAGCCTTTCTTATGACTTAGGCCCTTGGTTATTCTGATATAGCCAACTAGTAACTCAGGTGTTGTATTTCTCAAAGCTAGATAACATGGTAATGTCAATCTAAATTCAATTTAAAGGGAAAAATTGCAAAACTGAGAACAAGTCTGAATCTTCTATGACAATATAGCATGAATAATTCAATGAATTCAGCATGAATTTGGGATCTGATTAGTGTTTATAGATATCTAAAGGGAGGTGGGAGTGGATGAGGCCAGTTCTTCTCAGTGATTAACAGCAATGGGACAAGGAGTAATGGTCTAAAACTTTAACATAGGAAGTTCTGTACAAACATGCAGAAATTCTTTGTTGTAAGGGTGACAGAGCACTGGAACAAGTTGCCCAGAGAGGTTGTGGAGTCTCCTTCTATGGAGATAATCAGGATTTCTCAGGTTGCCTACCTGTGTGACCTATTGTAGGAAACCTGCTTCAGCAAAGTTGCAGGGGTTGGAAGGGACCCCAAGGTATCATTGAGTCCAATCCCTGTGATTTTCCGTCATTCTGTGATCCTGTGCATTTTCTCTAACATGCTATACAATTCCACTTCACAAATGGCCTTTGCTCATTCACAGATGGATGTGTGAGGATTTATAGATAAGGTACCAAAGCAGTCATTGCAATTCTGTAGCTATGTACGCTTGTCACATTGTGGTATCTCACAAGTAGGTTTCCACAAAATATATATATATATATATATTTTTTTTTTTTGCAGTCTTGTAAGAAGATTCAAAAGTTTGGGCATCTTGGCAGTATGTTACTCTGGTGCTTTCTTTCCTCCCACTCAGGCTCAATACCATGAGAAATCAATCTGGTGGCACAAAGCCAATCTTAATCATACATAAAGTTGTATTACCCCGAAAATAATTGAACGCTTTCCTCCCTCCCTTTATTTTTTTTCCTCAGACATTATTTCATATCAAACATACATATCTGGCCTTCTGGTAATTAGACAACAAATTATAGCATATGTTATGGCAATGTCTTGGGTACATTACCCTTTAATTATCTGAAGAACTATCTTGAAATTCTCTTCAGATAAGGAAAGTGTTGTCAGTGGTTGCTCCTAGCTCCCACATATGGTTGACTGGTTGTGGTATCTCAGTAGAAATGCCAGGTGTAGGATGAATACAAACACACAAGAATGGCTGCACTTGAACAGGAGTGGGAAAGAATAACAGAAGACTGATTTTCCCACATTAACTGGTACTGTCTGTGGCTCTGCTCCATATTTGCATTAGTAGATTTTCCTCAGAGTCCAGACTGTTCTACATGACTTTCCGCTAAAAGATACATTGTGATATCTGTCTTATAGAAAGTTTATGTATCTAACATCAAAGTATGCAATCCAAGAAAACTAGCAATTTATAAAATATGATGGAGGAAAAAAAAAATTGGTAAAATAAAAACAGTGCAATAGAACTGCTATTGGCTTTACTTAATCAAATCAGATTTACAAAGACACAAGATGGCCCTACACTACTCTTTTATCTACCATCTTCAGGGGAATAATATGAGGGATAAATCTCAACAAAATCCTTAACAGCAAGTAACCTCTCTTCATTAAAAATAAAACAACCCATTTAATAGAATGCATCAATTATCCTATGCTTCGTGTTAAAGGGTAAATCAGGAGTAACTTTGTAGTTACAGAGTGATACTGGAGACAAACTGTTTCAGATTAGATTTTGCCAGACTAAATTTTTTCCTAAAATTCTAATTATCAACATATTTTTATGTTACTTCAATTGTAGTTATACTGGAATATAAACTGAACAGTGTGTCATGCCCTGTGGCCTCTATATAAACAAAGCATTTCCTCATGTGAGGCTTCACTCCTTATTCCCTTTTTTTCCCTTCTAAAATTGTTGTATCCTTTCTCCTTTTACTTCAGTAGTTTTATTTATTTATTTATTTGTGTGCATGATTTCTTATATGTAAAAGAAATATTCTGAATTCCAGTACACTGTTTAAGGATGTAGACTTATCAAACTTGCCTTTTTGATGTCAAAGGCTATGATTGAACACGAATACACTGAGTTATATTAGCTGCCATGGGCATGTAATGAGTGGCAAGTCTTGAAAACAATTCTACATGTTCACAAAATTAAATGCCCCAAATTATTCCTCTCAGGAGGCAGTGAACACCAGAGTGACAGAACAACATCCTCAGATATGATTTAGATAGACTGGAGCAGTGGGTCTAGGAGAGCCTCATGAAGTTCAACGTATTCAAGTACAAGGTTTTGCACCTGGGTCATGGCAACCCTCACTATCAGTACAAGCTGAGGAATGTAAGGATAGAGCACAACATCGCCAAAAAGGACCTGGGGGTACTGGTGGATGGGAAGCTGAACATGAGCCAGCAATGTGCCCTCACGTAAAGCCAACTGTATCCTGGGCTGCATCAAAAGAGACATGACCAGTGGGGTGAGGGATGTGATCCTGCCCCTCTGCTCTGTGCTTGTGAGACCTCATCTGGAGTACTGTGTCCAGATGTACAGTCCTCAGTAAAAGAGATATGTGGACCTGTTGGAGTGCACCCAGAGGAGGCAGAAGGGAAAATGGTTTTGAACTAAAAAAAGGGAGATTTAGATTGGATATAAGTAAGAAGTTTGGACTAAATGACCTTTGATATTTGAACCTGTTGACCTTTGAAAGTCCTTTCCAACTCAAATGATTCTATATGTAGGTAAATAACTTACCTAGTTTATGCTTATGAAGAAAGACATTCTTACACAACGAAGATATAGTCTTAACGAAGATGTAATCTAGTTAAAATTTTGGATCACGTTATACTAGAAACCAGAGCAGGAAATTTAAGGTTCATTAAATTCCTCTAATCTTACTCTTGCTGTTGTCAGTTTCATATGTTATTGTCATTTTCAGCCATCATTTCTGGTCCCTTGATCATTCATCCGAAATTAATGTGTGTTTTTTTTTTTTTAGTAGAAAACCGGCAGCATTTTCTCAGAGTGTTCTTTGTCCAAGGAAGACCCCCATGAGAACCAGTGCCTATGATAGTGAGACTACTATCAGCTGTCTGTAGGCCTTGTTAATTTCTTTCTCCTGATTAGGTGGCCTGTAGTAAACACTCAAAATGGATTCACCCATATGAGTTTTCCCCTTAATTCTTATCCATAAACTCTCCATTTGTTCATCATTCATCCCTAGACAAAATTCAATATATTCCAGTTGCTTTCTCACATAAAGAACAACTCCACTGCTTTGTCTTGCTGATCTGTCTTTCCTAAAAAGTACATAGCCATCCATGACAGAATTCCAGTCACGTGAGCTGTCCCGCCATGTGTCTGTGATTGCAATGAGATCATGGCCCTGCAACCACAACAGATTTTGAATTCCTGCTGTTCATTTCCTGTGCTGTATGCATTGGTATATTGCAACTTCAGAGAAGAAATGGGAGCAGAAGATGCAGGTTTCCTTAGAAATATTCAAGAGGATCCTCCCACCCTTGAAGTGATTGGTGTTCTGGCTCACATCATGGGAGGCAACTAAAGAGCATTTGTCACTGTTCTGGTTGGTCTGCTCTGTCCCCCAGACAGTTGCAATGCCATTTTGGATCCCACCCCCAAGTCCTTTATTTTAAAGCCCACCTTCCTAGGCTGGCCAGCTTGATGCCAGTGAGGTGGGCTTTCAAGTCTCCATGACCTGCTTCCAATATGGCTTAGCACATCAGAGACCATCTGATACAGTCCAACAGCATGCAACCCTCCATTAAAACAGCAGTGGATGTAGACTACATATACATAGAGTATAGGCTTTTTATACTGCAAAATCCTTTGGTTAGGCAGTAATTCTTTCTTTCTCAGACACTGAATCATACTTGGTTTTTTTTTTTTTTTTTTTTTTTTTTTTAAAGCCTCTGACTTCCAAAGGAAAATCAGAACATTCCAAAGCCCATCAGGCTTGCTGAGAGCACCTGTTTGATGCAATGTGTAGCAGACTCAGGAGCTGCAAAACTTCAGCTGGATTGGTGATGGATGTCACAGGGTGTCTGGCCCAAGGGAGAAGCACCCAGAAAAACTACAGCAGTGCTCAGAGAAACTACAGACCCTGAAGCATGACGTTTGTAAGCATAAAAGTTGCAGATTCTCCAAGGACCCATCACAGTCTGCAGCAATGCTGTTTTTGATTTTAATTCCATGGTCATTGAGAAGTGTGAGCATGTGAACACCTTGCATTCATTACTCTACCACATTTCAGGAGCTGAGAGCTGGAAATGCCATTCTGTCTGAGAGTCTCTTATAAGGTCACAACTGTTACTTTTTGCACCTTTCTGCATGTGTATTGAACTAGCGTGTAAGGTTGTCAGCACATCCTCGGTAACCAGAAAAGCACAAAAATCCATTTCCTAATTTAGAGGTCTCGTTAAACGAAAGCAACCAGAAAACTTTTCATTTCATTTGAACATCAGAAAGAGAATCAAAAGCTGAGATAACAGAAGACCATCTTTGGGATTCAGAGGTAGAGTCAATAGGTTGATCTATGCCTTTAAATCAATCTTCTGTTTGTTTCTTCCTAAACTTGAATGCTATTTTGTGCTTTGACACATTTTTTTAACTTCTTTGCAAGGTGAATATTGGTTTAAAAAATGAGGAATCTTCTATCACACAGATCAATACAGATATTGAATTGGAGTAATGGAAAAGATCTTACACTTTGGCAAATGTCAAATGATTTCAAAATCAGCTTGACGGTAAATACAGTTGACAAGATTTTACATTATGGGTAGCATATGCAGTTTAACTGCTCTGTGTGAAGAGTAGAAGAAACTGCTCCCGATTTTTTTCCCCCCTTTTTTATATTTAATCTTTTCATAATCGAAAATATATTCAGTCCATATATTTGCAAGCAAGCTGCACCGTTGCTGATATCTCTTCTTCTATTAAAATCTGTAATTAAAATAGAGAGGTAGCAGTATTTGCTAATGAGAGGGCTTCTTGTCTCCCAGGAGAATTCTTGCTAAAGGCTGAGGACTCCAGGGCAACTGTGCTCCAGAGAACACAAGTGGCTGCTGAGCTGGCTGGAAATCCAAATTTTATCCTGTGGGAAACTCTGACATTCTGTAATGTTTTTATCTGAAATAATAAAACTTTAATTTTCTCTCAAGAGAGACATTTTTTTTAAAAAGAGAATTCTGATCTGGAAATATCAAAGTGATCATTCTAATATGCTTCCTTCTCCATACTTGTGTCCATATGCTTAATTCTGCTAATGTCAGCCATAATGAAACTGACTCTGAATTCCCATCTATGACTCAGAATTTAGGACTTTAGATGGCATTGTAGAGAAATCTATACTAAACATTGTGTTTTGAGTTTGAATAGGTCTGATAATTTCCCACCAGAAACATTCTCAATGTGAACATTTTATTTTTTGTACAAACAACATTTTGAAATAGACAGCTGTGCTGTAAAAATAAACATTTAAATAGTTCTGTTTCTTAATTTCAGTCTTATATTACGCATGCCAGTAGTACGAAAAGCTCTGCCATTTCAGCATACAGAAGTTGTCACTAGGTGCTGTCTTTGGTTGTTATTGCATTTTCTTTTTTAATGAAAAAGGAATCTCAAAAGTGAAATATAATCAAAACTCAGATTATCTTTAAGCTACCAGAATAATTACTAAAGCAGTATATAAGTGGTATACACAGAATCACTCTAGGATATATCTCAATGTAGTTTATGTCTGCCATTAACATTAATAACTGTACCATGGTGCTTTTCCACTCCCTCAATTCATTCATGTCATTATCTTTTTTTAATGTTGATGATGCTTCATCTTGAAGAGATCAGCAGCTTTTTGTCACCCTCAGTCTGTGCAAGGTAATTTACAGTGTTTTGGGTTGTTGTTGTTGTTGCCGTTGTTGTTGTCTTTTTTGAACCATAAAGGACAAATATCTGTCCCTCATACCTTTTGTCAGGAACATGGGATTTTTTTCTGAGCCCTCTGTCCGTGATTCTAGATTTTCTTCACCTACCCTAGAGAGGAATCTTTGCCATTCCAGAGGAAAATAAGCCAATTTCCAAAACTTTTCTGTTTTTTTGACTACAGAAAAAGATGCAGGACCACAAAAAAACTCAAAAGTACAAGGTACTCAGCTTGAAGATAAGGGACTTAGTGATGACAGTTTCATTAATGCTAATAAGAACAGTATAAGTGCTTTGCCACATGCTTTTTGACTATGTATACTTCAGAGGCTAATAAATCTAATGCGTACTGATGAGAACAGTGCAATCCTCAGATTGACACAACAAAAATGATTCCATTGCTGAAGTTATTTTTGTTACTCCAATTATTTATTTCTTATTGTTTTTGTTAAAAATTTGGTGCAAATTCAAAAGGAAAATCTCTTCAGTGAGCTAATGTGATGAAATAAGAGGAGATCACAATTAAGTTTTTTTTCTTAAATATGAGAGTTCAGGAAATATTAGCATTAGTATCAGGACATAAATAATAAAAAATACAAATATTTGGCAATTTTTAGCTGCAATTTCTCTTGAGAAAAGAATAGCTCTTCTTGCTTGACAAAAAGATAGGCAGTGTTCAGTAAATTCTGGGTGAGAAACAGTATGGACATCACATGGAAGAACTGCAAGATGTAAGAAAGCTGTTATGTGGCATTCCATTTTAAAATATGATTGGGTTGGCAATTCAGAGGTCCTCAGCTTACCCTTTGCAAGACTCACAAGACCAAATTTCCTGTGTGGGTACAATACAAGATCGAAGTGTTAACCCATTATATAGATACACAAGCAGATAATGTAGTCGGTCACCATAACTGTTACTGAAACCTGTTGGTTTCCTATCTTAAAATAGTAATTCAACTACAAATTTATATTAATTGGTTTATCTAAGAGCATTTGTATTTTAAAAAACCCCAGTAACATTTCAGTTTCTGTTGAAATTCAGGTACAATTAACTTTGAACAGTGTCCAGCAGAGAAAATGAATTGTGGCACTTGGTTAAACATCAGACACTCATTTGTGGCAACTTTTAATTAAATTGCCTGGTTGTAAATTGTTGGGTCTTTGGAGCATCTTCCCCTGTGATTGCACAAGGACAAGTAAATTGAGAGATACAGATCATACCAGATCTGTATAATGAACAAAAAAAGGATGTTGTTAATGCTGCCGATTTGAAATTCTTGTAGTTCTGTAATTCTACGTAGGTTTGGTTCTGTCACTTGGGAGTATGAACTACCATAGTGTTGATATGGATCCAGAGGAAACACTGCCCGTGACGGAAAACAGTAGCAAAAGGGTTGCTTCTGTTATTATGATGGAGGAATACAGTTCCTTTTTAAAATGCTTTCAATCCAAAATTTTGTGCCACTCATATCATTTGTGCGTTATGCAGAAACTGAATCTATACCTATGCAAATTGATGACAAAGGACCAGGAAGCTAACACAAAAATTGTCAGGTAACTAACTCATGTCATTGAATTAAATAATTAACAGTAATTATGTAATTGTTAGCATGCTTCCTGATATGGCTTTAGCCCAGGACATAGTTTTTCCACACTTTCACCTGGATGTAGTGTAGGGACATGAACAGACCAAGGTTTATATATATATATATATATATATATATATATATATATATATATATACACAACAGTGCAAATGAAGCAACCTGCTGAGAAGAAGATAGTATGACTGTATGTTTATAAAACAAGCCATGCTTCTTCCGAGAAAACACTCTGGTCTATTCTATTTGGAGATATACACATAGCCTGTGCCCCCACTATAGCTCCTGTGGCAGGTGGAAGCTGACCTTAAATAACATGCACTTTTCAATGGATCACTCTTCTCTCCCACTTGTTATCAAAACTTACAAGCATTTGAGAACAGGAATTGAGGACCTGATACAAACTTAGGCAGAAGGAGAAGTAAAAGCAAGCACTGATGAAGATGCTCTAACTCTAATGTTGTCAGCTCTGTGGTGGGAGGACTGTTGCCAAACTCAGCAATTCAAGTGTGTCTCAAAGACCTGAAAATACTTGGTCCACAATGGCCTCATTCCAGTCATCATGACTCTGACCATAATAATCCCTGCGTTACTCTTTCATAAACATCTCACAGATAATCTGCAAACTTAAAAAAACAACACAAAAATGCAGTTAGGACTGGCTTATGGTGAAGGATAATTTATTTGTTTACATCTCTTAATAGAAAGCATACAAACATAATTGATGTGCATAGCAGTGATAAGATTTTGAACAGAAAGCATTCTGTTATAGTGGTATTAATTAATTTGCCAACACAGTAGAACAATTTCAGGGGCACACAAGGATCTGCCAGGATATCCAGTTTATATAACAGTACATGAATAGCACGTAAAATCTAATTCTTACTCGTTTTGTTTGAAATAGATGTTCAGACAATGAGCAGAGTAACAGAAAAGAGTGCATTAAATGTCTTACATAAGCTAAGCTGCAAACATTGGGGAAAAGCTGGTACAGCTTTTTAAACACTCAGTGGAACTGATAATTATAAAAACAACAAACAAATTTATGTTCTTTGGAAACAGTAAGAACCAGACATAAGTAATAAACTGGAAGTACTGCTTGTGGCACCATATACCACAATTTATGTTTACTTTCAAGAGATCTTTGGCAACATTAGAATATACCATCTTCAAGTAGTCTGTCTTTGCCTATCACCCAGTGCAGTTTGTAGAGGGCAAATAATGGAAGAAGCATAATAATAAATAAATAAACAACAGCAACAACAACGACAACAATAATAATAATAAATAATGTTGAATCACTGGGTTTAGTCTTACACTGTTGTGTATGAGGAAAACAGGGCTATATTGACAGGATTGTCAATGGTGCTGAACTCCTTAACAGCAGTGCGTCATTCAGATGTTGCAGAAAACATTTTGTGCTTTGCTTCTTTCCCATTTGGCTGTGCTATGGCTTTTTCTTACGTTTTGACTTGTCTTTAGCTTCCAATCTCAATTAACAACATGTGAACAGCCGTCACTGTTAGGTGATCAGTTCTACCTTTCACCTTTACCTTATTGATGGTCGGAGTCCTGACCCTGGACTCTGGCAGAACTTTGAACTGCAGATAAAAAAGAAAACTGAGGGTGACTCTCTGTCCCAGCACAGCAGAGTAATAGATGAATGAGAATACTGTAACTAGGTTAAAGAAATGTGCATTAAACTGTCACTATATTTAATGAAACAGAACTGTTCTCACAAAGAAGTTAAAATTATAGGAAGTAGGGGTTGTGCCCCTAGAATACAAAGGAACATAGTATGTAATAGCTTACTTCATATCTATAGTTCTTAGGCTGGAGAGTCACAGAAAACAGGTCTGGAAGGGATCCGAGAAGGTCAGTCAGTCTGCTTCTGCTCCAAGGCAGGATAAGCTATATATAAATCATTCCTGACAGACAGCTGTGACATGTCCTGATAAAAAAACACCAGTGAAGGAGACACTATAGCTCCCTGGGCAGTTTACCCAGCTATCTCACCATGAGAAAGCTTATTCATTGCTTCAGTGTAAGTCCCTACTTCTTTTCTAGGCACTTTTAATAGACAAAAAAAAAAAAAAAAAAGTCCTATTTCCTTTCTCTTTGCAGCAAGCATATACTACAACACAGCAGAATACTGAAGAGAATTGCTCCACATATAGAAACTGCGATATGGGCCATATTCTTATCCCAATTTTAGTGAAGTGTCCCTATTCAGGAATTACCTACCTATATATGCTACTGAACAGAAAGTTGAAGTGCCAATTTAAATTTTACTAGTGACTCTCCATCACTGTTCCCAGTGGTTATTTTAAGCTGTGTATACAGGACTTGTGCAGGCACCCTGTACTCATTCTACCCTGGCTTCAGACCAGGAGTTCGTGAGCTTAGTGTGATCAATCATGATAGCAGGACATGGTTATTAAGCCTGCTTGTCTCTGGTTCAGTTCAGAAAGCAATCAGAGTAAGCTCACACCTCTCTAGAGCTGTCTTTTTTAGTCTTAAATGACTGCCTGTCCAGAGAGCTGACTGTGCATTGAGCCAGGACACAGAGGCTTCCAAGCACTAGTTGCTCCAAAATATCTATGTAGGAAGCGTACATGGATCACCAAGACCAAAGGCAAGGCAGAGCGACTAATTAAAAGATCACTCCTTTTGCTGACCCAATACATGATTTTCTGTACCCTGAATAACACAATGGAAGTCAATATGCAACGTGCCTTCAGTGATGCAGCAGGAGCCCACCTACAATGTGATGCTGAAGAGGCATGGCCTAAGGCATGAGGGTAAGGCCACTGCCCTTGGCTCCTGAAGAGAAATAAGCATTTTTTACATTTCTGGATCTTGTATATAAGGTGCAGTTGATTGGTAGGTCAGTGCATGAGTGGACCCATGAAAGACAGGACCATTGATAGTAGGATGTGTGAACATCTCGCTGCAGGGAAGATGATGCGCTCTTATTTCACACATTCCTATACATTAGCCCTGAAGGCATTTCTGTGTAGTGTAGCTCAGTTGGTATCCAGAACTGAACAAATTAACTCATTCTTAATGTACGATATGGAGGAAATGGAAAATGACAGATTCACATTCTGGCTCACTACTTTTATATATCTCTCCATATATGTACGTCCATACAGGTAAAAGCAGAATTTAGCTCAAACATGGTTGTCTTTCACCTGGCATTTTCACTTTCCTCAGTTCTGCTCTTTCCACTGTATTTCTAAGTGACTCTTAACTACTTTGCTTGAAGTCAGATAAGAATTCAGCAGCTTTCCCGTATCACTGAAATTAGACAGCTTTTACCTTTCCCTGACACTAAAGATCAACTAGAAAATGACAAAAGTTCACAAATTCTGCCCAAATCCCCTTCTCCACCAACTGAACACCTAATAAACTAGAGAGAACTGTGAGAAATGTATATATATATATATATGCTTATATATAAGCAGTATTTTCTTTAAGAACCCTTTACAGTATTTCCTTTATTTCTAATGCATACAATAGTACTGCAAATACATGACATGATAACAAAAATAAATTGACAGTTTACAGAATTCTAAATGTTCTTAATGAAATTAGGGAAATTGGAAATAACACAATAGCATATTGTGTTTTGACTAAGGATTCTGTATTTCTGTTCTTGAAAAAATCTGAAAATAAATCTGTATTAATAGACTGCTATATAACAGCAGAACATGGCTTCTGTTCTCAAAAGCAGTCCAAATCATTATTTGAAGAACTTCAAAATTTTGCAAATTATTTTATCAGTCTAAAAAGATTATTTCCCTTGAAGCACACACATTCTACAAATGTAGATGATTGCCATGTCTATACCTAAGAAAATGCACATAATAAAAGCTCACCTGAAATCTATCTTTCTTTTCTTTGACATCTAGGTATAAGGATGGAAAATAAGGTTTTTTCACTTTCTGTGTTTTGCTTTCCTTTGGCAACCTGCTGAATTCAGACGTACAGCAAAGCTTTAAAATATTACTTTTATTACTAATAATTGTTATATATGAGTATTCATTTAATTTTAAAGTGGAATGTATGTGTTTGAATATGTAAACACAGAGGGCATAGATCAAGAGAAATAATTTTCTGTATTACACTGTATTTTTAAAAGACACATGCATATAAGGACGAAGGAAATGAGAGATTTAGTACAATAGAAAATATTAAGAACAGATCTCTTTCAGTGCTTCTAGCAGCAGAGACATGTTCTGTCTCAGGTTTAAATCCAGTATCAACAGACTTGGTTAAGCCATTAAAATCCACAGAGGTTTGGGATTCTTCACTTTGCTAGGAATGCAGGAACATGCTTAAAATAATATGCTTGGAGACATTTCCTATCTTTCTTTTCTATGAAACATAGATACAAAAGGCTGAAACAAAAATCCTAGAATATGGTTATCAGCCACAAATAGCCTTGCACACAATGTCATTAGGAATTTCCTATACACTGAAGCTCAATGCCTTTCCAAATCTACAAGCTAATCAGGATGGTGCAGATCTCTTATTCTGTAGCCTATTTTTGTTTCCTTTGGCCAACCTTGTCCTGACTGCAATTGCTCTTTTTTCTTACTGATCTTTTGGGACATGGCAGTTGAATACAGGAATTGTCCAGAATTCTGAAACTCTGACTGTGACCTTGACTCACTATATGAAGGTATAGAAGTCCTTCTTTTCCTCTAATCCACAAAGACCGTTACAGTCCAGCTTTTAATATTTATGAAAGCCTTAAACAAAAGATGCTGCATACTGCAAATTACAGTCACAGAATTAAGTCCTGAAGTCTTTCTTTCTCAGTTTGCCTGTTCAGTAGGATTTTACTTGGATTAGTGTTTGTCCTGATCATTGTTTTTAATGAACAGTATGAACATTATTCTACCTCATTTTTCTTCTTTTTGGAAGGATTTTGAAAGTTCCAAGTGGCACTAACAAAGTTAAAATCAGAATAATTCATTTTCTCATACCTATGTGGAGGGCCTGAAGCATTTTAGCTTAAGACACATTAAAATTACTTGCTTATACATTAAATGAGAGTATGGAGAGTTTATAGGGAATACAAGTAGATTGGACAGAAAAAGCTTCATATATTACTAATGATAAGAAATTGTTCCAACCTTTGAAGTCACGTTTGCTTAAATGTCGGAGGAGGTTGCTTATACCCAGGATTAAGAGCTCAACATTTTCCTTGTGCTGTTTTCGCTGTAGACCACAGGTTACCTTTGCCCCACAAAAATCTATTGGTTACTACATGCTATACTCTACGTGAACAGCAAATTAAAAGCAGAGAAACATGTCTGCACACAACAGACTATTTTAGTACCCAGTGAAACTAGGGTAAAGGTTGCAGCTGGTTAACAAATATTTTGGCAGTGCGTGTGAAGGAGTGAAAAAGGAAATCCAGAATGCTGAGGTTTGCACTATCAAAGGCATTTCAATTCACATTAATGTTTAAACACCATAAAATGCTTGGCTTGAACATACAAGCATTAAATTGCATTCATAACGTTTTTTAATAGGATGGCTTGAAACAAGGAGCTGCTGACACAGATCTTTTGAAGACAGCTCAAGCATTACATTTCAGTGAATGAAATTCACTTTCAAGCTATTACGTATCAAGGCAGTTGATGGAAACATAAAGTAGGACGAACACATTTACTGTTGTTGCTGTGTTCCTCATAAACATGGTTCAGAAGTTGGGTTATATTCTTTTAGGTGTTAACTTCACTGCACTGGCTAGCTTATATTACTGCACTTGAACAATATCCATAGGATTTAACAAACCAGCAGAGAGAGAGATGGGCAAAACTGGAGTAGAGAAAGTGTCTCTATTAGCAGTGGGGCTTGATGAATTTTCCCATTCCATACTGGCATCAGCAGCACTGAGTTTGCAAACTGTTCCTCAGTCTGACAGTGTAAGCTTTGCCTTCAGTATGGCTCAGTTTGAACTGGAAGACTTTACCAATGTGGCTGAATATTCAGTTAGGCAGTGAGCTGGTCTTGTGCTCTGGGCTAATCCTGCTGCCCAGACAGGCCTTCAGTCCTGAGCATCTCACCACAAGAGTAAGCCTCTTCTTCTGCCTACCGCACAAACCAGGCTTGAGGCAGGTGTGAGCCCAGCAGCCCAGTTCGTGCTAAGTCTGTGGGGTGAGGAAATTCACTGCAAGTGAATAATACAAGAAATTACAGTAACACAAGGGAAAGTGTCTCATTCCCGGACCGATATTCACTGGAGGCAGTATTTAAGTCAGGCTTAGATTTCCTTAAAAGTACTAAGTATATATTGCTCACAGATACCTAGTTAATCTTTGTTTACCTCCAAAGAACAGAGGTAAAGTTAGCGTTGTTTCCTATTTCTCAGAACATCAGTGGACTTTTACCAGTGCAGTATGTAACTTGGCATATGCTGAGCTATCAGGAGCTCCAGTGAATATTTGCTCTGGTTCTTCCAAAACCGTTTTTATCCCTGACACTGGGAAGAAAGGTAGGAAAGGTTGCAGCTGAAAAGCACATGATGTTGTTTTGAACACAGTTTTGGAAGATGGAACAATGTTCTGGAATTTTCTCACCAGTCCAGTCTCACTTTGACTGCCAGTGGCTGACATCAGCAGTCCTTCATACAGCAGAACTAGTGTTTGAGCTTTTGATCCAAATAAAATACAAATATTTTGCACAAGAAGATGTAAGAAATATAAAA
The DNA here is from genome assembly GCF_023343835.1 of Lagopus muta. Taxonomy (NCBI): domain Eukaryota; kingdom Metazoa; phylum Chordata; class Aves; order Galliformes; family Phasianidae; genus Lagopus; species Lagopus muta. The sequence continues at coordinate 40,691,604 of NC_064435.1, read as the reverse complement.
TGAATATTTTGTCCTACCATATATGAGGTAGTTTTATAAGAACACGTTATAACAAGTTAGCAGAGGGATTTTTTTCACATGTCCAGCTGCATGGAGAGTCAGTCTTTATTCCAGAATTTCTTATAACTACCTTATGCACTATTCAGTCACCCCATCTAACAAGACAACTGCAGAAGGGATTGCAGCCTGAACGGCTGTGAAAGATAGTCCACATTTCACAAAGGTCATACAATATTACAAGACTTTTACAAAATATTTTTAACATGTTTTCAACAGAAACTTTGTTCTATATGTATCTTTGACAGTTATTTACCTAAAAAAGCTTGTAATGCCTACAGTACCTGGTTATTTATTCTTTTTACCTTGCTTTCCTGACATGCAAGCATGAGTAGTGAAAATTTCCAACAGGACTGCAAATTTTTTTCAAAGGGCATGGCAATGGATGTCTTTCTCTGAAGATCTGCCTACTTGTGGCAGCAGGTCAGCAAATTGGTTTGTTTATTTATTTATGTATTTAGTTAGTTGGTTTAAAGTTAATTTAGTGGATATCGAGAAGTTTATAGATTTTGGGTGTTCCAAGGTTTTCTTCAGAGTGTGGTATCATACACAAAAACTAAAAAAAATATTTGTTGTAAAGAACATTCCTAAGAATGCATTACAAAATAGTAGAAGTTCCTCTTGCATCTGTAACAACAAATTTTTTTAACAGAAAAATGGTTCATAAGTAGATGAATGAAAGACTACGTAAAGCATCATGTACTGTAGAGTGGAACTAGGAAAGAATTTTGACTTTTGAGGACTGTAGTACTAGAAACTGTACTCTGCAGGTCAAATTTCAAAAACTCAACTTTTTAGAGCTCAAACCCTTCATAAGAATGGTAGAAATTTCAGATTTCCTGTACTTTCTAAGAGGTATATTTCAGCAAGATGAGGGATATTGGGCTCAGTAGAGTCCAGTACCCTGTGGCCTCTATTGTACAGAAGCTTGGATGGCCTTTTTTTCCAGGCCTTAAACCCAGCAAATCTATGAAGCAGAACAGGAAGGCTCAATCAGGATGAGTTTTATAAACTGAAAGAGGAGCAAGGGAAAGCAAAGACCAAGCAGAGTAATAAGAAAAGGAAAGAGATGGAACATTTCCGATCTTATAAATCAGAAGTGAAGTCTTGGTGACAATTTTTACATCAGTGTAACAGCAGAACAAAACCTATATATAACTGTGTTGAAAAGCCTTGCAAGGGAAAATATAAAGCTTCTCAAATTTGAGGCTCTCCGGAGTCTTAGGGGAAAAATGCTAGAAGAAAAACACTCATAAAGGAGTTTTTAGTCTTAATAGTGTATAAAGCAACTCATTTTATTGCTTGAGGTATACAGATTGTAGTGTTGAATTTCTGTGTTTTTCTCAGTAGCTTATGAAGCACTGGTAGTACGTAATATATGTGAATAGTGCCATAAGTACCAGAAAAATCACTGTAGTAGAAACTGATAAACAGCCAACAATGTATAGCTAAATGTGAAATCACTGCTTCTCTCCAATGGCATCCTAGGAAAATTGTCATTTTCAGATATGATCTCTACAGTCAAATTAAAGTCTGATGACTGCCTCAAGATGTTCATTTATCACCCCAAATGAATCAAACTGAGTGAACAGTGAGCAATACATGATTATATTCAAAGGCAACACATCAGCACCTATCGGCAAAATTTCCAGCAGCAGTCAGATAGCAGGAGCAGGAAATAAGAGTACAACAATAGATCAGGTTAGAACAGGATATTGTAGAATCTCAGCTTGATTGATAAATATAAAATAATGAACTGCTGCTTTAGTAGTCTTACCTGTCAGACTGTATTAAAAAACTTTGAAAAGTGTTATTATTCCCCGTTACAGCTGAAGTTTTGGTCAAGGAATTAAATAGAATGTACAGAAACAAACACAGTTGATTTTTTAAATGTATGCATAACTGAGAAGCAAGGGAAAAAAAAAAAAGAAAATAAAGTATGTAACACTCATTTTTAAACTATGATTTTCACCCTGATTTTGGTTTTGGAGTCCAAGAAAAGTCTTATGAAACTTTTTGGCGGTTTTCAAATTTGAAATCTGAAAGTTGCCAGAGCTATGATTTAGTGCATATGAAAAAAAAATAATCAAGAAAAAACAATTTGAAAATCAAGGTGAAAATCTGCGTGGAGTTACAATTCTTCTCCAAGCATTTGTTGAAGAGCATGAAGAATGTTTGAGCAGGAAAATCCAGCCACCAGATGGAGGATCAAGGTAATTGTAGGTAATGCAGATCAACAGATGGAAGCCTGAGAAACATCTGAAAATCCAACCTTAAGAAAACAATTTATTGTACTGAGCACATTTTTCTTTGTCTTGCAAAATGTAGAAGTTGCAAATCAAACGCATCACGAAAGTGGATACATTAAGCACTGAGCTGAGTATCAAAATGAGAAGAAAACTATTCCTGACATGTCAAACAGTCTCTGTAAACTGGTACAGCTTAGAGGGCTGTGGCCTGGCACAATAAGAGAAGCCACTGAATAATAACAGTTTCTCAGTCACTGATCAGAAGCACTTCTATTGCATTCTCTTTGAGTCACAGCAATACTACAAACACTGAGCTTCACAACAGGAAGAGTTCTACACTACTGGGCAGACATCTGCTTGTATTTACAAAATTCTACCTCTTGCAGCACTCTAGAGGACAAAACGTAATTTTCCATGTTGCACAATCTGTGAAATGCTCCTGAGGGTGAACTGAGTGCTCCCGCTGGAGGAGAAAACTCTGGAGGCACTCTTACACAAAATCTGAATATCTCACCACCTGGACTTAAAATGCTCATGACATAGAAATGTATTTGAAGACTGCTAACAAGAGAGTCCAACTGAGTTATAGGTGAACTAAAGAATGCTCCTGGATAAGGCTGTATAATGAGAGGAGATGAACCTGCAAATTTATGATCAGGATCTGCAAAAGAACTAGCTAAATATTTCTAGTTCTGCAGCCACTTAGGCTAGAAAAGAGATCCTTATCTTAATAGCACAAACTCAAGAGCACTCATTAAATCACAGTGGATATGACAGCATTTTCCAGACCTATCACTGAGCTGATTTCATGGAAAGGGAATTTAAAAGGAAGGGCATATCAGGCTTGTAAGAACCTCAATTGCCATTCAGATTTAGGTATGTAGCTAAACTCCCATGGACACTAAAGTCATGTGGACAGCGTTGCATAAAGCCGGAAGAAGAAGATATACCATTTATACCTTGTGCCTGAGCACATACACATAATGGAGATCAATTTTACTGAGATGAGTGTGCTCTCTCTTTTTGAGATGAAACCTGAAGTAGATGTGCACATGGATCACTCTTGCGTATGTGAATTGCCTGTGGGTTCTCAGCAACTGTGGAATTTGATGGATTGATAGTGGGTAAGTACTGGTCCCACCCAGGGGGCACCATCGAGGAAAATATGTCATGATGACATCCTAGCACAGTTGCGCATACTGTTCCACTTGAATGTAGCAAAAATGTCCAGAATGGTGTAGATTTTTACCAGACAGGAAAGGAGCACATGATGATGGCCTACTGACTTTCATTTCATCTAAGCCACAACAGATTTACTAACACCAGTGTGCTGTGCCATGTATCTGTAGGAGCCTGGCAGGAGCAGCTTCCAAGGAGAAATGCCCATACATTTTTAAGCTGGGAAATGGGACATAAAAAGAGGTGTGATGTGTCACAAGCATAGTTCAGTTTCTGAGAGACTGATCCATGAATTTAATCTTTTGTGCTCAAAAATTAGCCATATATAAATGTAAATCATCAGGAGGGTCTGTGATCCATGCCCAGAACTATTAAGACTTGGCAAAACTGAATTTGATGGTGGCATCTGCCATGCTATTAGCGTATCAGAAAACAGCAGAGATTCAGCTGATGCTGGTACAACATTACGAGAGTGAGATCTAGAAGATCTAGAAGCCATCCAGAAACTATCCAGGTTGATAGGATTTACTGTCTTTGAGTCTGGAGCTACCCAGAGCCTTTTGCTTTCTCTGTTATCCTTTGTCAACCACACAAATTACAGCTTGTTGTAATACACAGATATTGTAAGGTGATAGCAGGCTGCGGTCCTACAGGTTCCACAGTCTGCGAAGGAGTAAGAGACACTTTTCCAGGTAGATATGAGTCTGCATTATTCTGGTCCTAACCTTAAGCACTTCATCCTTGATAAAGAACTGCAAGGATTTTGGGGTAGATACAAACAAAGCAAACAGCATGGAGCCTTCTTATGGTGGTCATGGGAACAGTGCAGACATGGCCTAATTCTTCTTCCCTACTTGCAGTATTGCAGGTCCTTGGAAGAAAGAAAGAGATGAACAAGCTAACACCTACGTGTAAGAAATCTTCATAATTCAGTACATATAAAGAATCAGTGCTAATGAAGCATTTCCAATCCTTATTACAGACTTCTTAAGGTATAAAAACTTGCTTTGAAATCTGCGAAAAACGTGAGAATTTTAGGTAGGTGTTAAGATTATGCCATTTACCTCCAAAAGGCCCAAAAGTGACAAAAATGACTCTAATGATCCTTTGGCAAGATGCTGCAAATTCGCAGGAGATAAAATTTGGAGCCATAAGGCAGCCAAGGGAGGCTTCTTTCCAAGCTGAGCCAACTGCTAGTGCAGAGAGGAAGGTGAGCCAGACTCCATTTAGTACCTAGACGCCATTTAGTACAGCAGGGACACCACAAGGAGAGAAATTCTCTGTGAGAACACTGCTGCTGCACAGACCCTGTTGTGCTTCTGAGGTGCTGCTGGTGTCATCCAGCTTGCCCTTGCAAGGCAGGAACTGTGCTGTCTTCCGTTTTTGAGCTCAAGTGTTTGTACGCATCCTTCTGCCTACAGTGAGGTGTGGCAGGACTAAATTACACCATAAGTTCATAATTTCTAAGTTTACTTAACTATGAAATGTTTGACAGAGTATAGATGCTGGAGATTTAACAGCTCCAGAGAGCTGCTCTAAATAAATTAATTAAGGGAAAAGAAACAGTGCTTTAACAAAGACTATTTTTTTCAGAACTGTCAAAGTTCCTACCAGTTTCAGAACCATAAAATGAGTAGCACTTTAATACAAGCAACTGTTAGAACTACATTTTGAAATCATACTTTGTTTAAAAAAAAAAAAATTGCAAAATTTTGCAGCAAGATTTTTGTTCACTCTTTGTGCTCCTGGCAAATTAGATGAGTCATTATAGTTTAATAAAAAGGCATATAATTTTTGGATTGGATTATGATTAAAATGAATGACGTCAATGAACTGTGTCTGAATCACTGCTTCCATATCCAGAAATACTGTTTGGTTCAGATGATATTTTATGTTGCTATCACAAGTACTCCACTTTCAGATGAAGCAGAAAATCTAAAACTATCCATGATATATAGACAAAATCACAGTAATTATCTGCATGAAGCCAAGTGAGTGTAGAATTCACTCTTACTTGCTGGCTTTTAATTTATCTCTGACTTGCCAACCCTGCTTGATGTGCTCTTGTGATAGAGGCACAACCATATTGTGTACATTTGCCAGAAATTCTGCATATTATACACTGTACCTGCACAAAGATTCAAACAATTGAATTTGAACTGCTATTACTTGGGAATGCTTTATTTAATAAGCTAGTCAGAAATCAGCACTTTATTATATAGCTACAGCTATCAAAAGTTAATATAAAAATATATTTTTTTAAGATATCTTTTCAAGAATATTTAAAAAAATATCTTTACTATCAGGGGTTTGGTGTCCTTAGGCCTCTCAAATGTGTCTATAGAGGTAGGGGTGTATTGATAAACTGAAGCAAACCTGTAACCAAATCCTCAGAATTATTTAGAAACACTGCCAAACTGTTCCTGTCCAAACACTTCTAAAGGCCAACAGTATTAAGCTTGCAAGTTATAGAAGACTGAAGCAAGTGCTGAACAAAACTTCTTCATTCTGAAAGCTCACCTAACTTTTACCTCTCTCTGTTACATTCATTTTCTGATATGCAGAGATACCTGTCTCCAAAGGTGGCTTATAAGAAAAATGAAGGTATAATGAAAAGCTGTTCTTTTTAAAAATTACCTCTTAAAATTTTGGCCCAGTATCTTTCTGACAGACCTGAAAGGGTTTCAAGTGGGTTGGTCAAATATCATGTGGCAGCAGTTCACCCTCTCAGGTTGGCAGCAGCTGTTGCATTAACAAGTGAGGACAACCTGTGATTAGTGGCTGCAGGACTGTACTTTACCCAGGGAATTGATAACCAACTTCAATTGCTGACAGCAGTTCATTTTCTCCAAGGTGAAGGAGTGAATATGAGCCCTTGTATCCGATTATAAGCTCTTCACTCCTGGCTGATTTGGAAGAGCTGAGTGCTGGAAAATCTAAAGAGAAGTGAGATGAGCCAAGCAGAGGTGAAATTTCCAGGTTGCATAACCCAGCTATAGATATTTCTAGACTCTCTGAATTCATATACCCAATTTTCTACATCTGTACTGAGACAGATATACAGAAAGATTTTTTCCTTCCAACTTTCTTTGATCACACAAGCAATCAGAGCATATTTATTAGTTATGTAAAGAGTAGCAAAACATAATCAGTAATGACACAGACATGAAGCCTTGGTTATTTCTTACAGCTTTACACTTTTTATTTACTGAGGATATGTGGAATTTATCAGATAATTGAGCATTTGATTCTGCCCTGAATAAAGCTTTGCTTCTACAAGCACAGAGTAGTTTAAGACTCTACATATCTCATTTGTGGATGGTAATTAGATCTTTAAGCATTTAATTGGACTTGTACATAATTACAGGTAGTAAAGAAAGTGTTTTAAAAATGAATTTCCATCGCCAAATAAGTTTGCTAGATGGTCTTATTTTCATATTTAAAACAAGTGTACACTCACTGTGCAAATTTCCTATCTTACATACTTTTTCATGAGAAGTAGGACTAGATGTGAAAGGGTAGTATCTTCTAATTTCTTTAGTCTTTAGTCATTTGCTCAGGCTGTCAATGATGGATCCAGTTAACGATAGTAACTGGTAGCATTTTCCGTACAGTTGCATTTTATCTATGGTCCCACTCAATCATCCATTTTACATAGAAAGATCAATGACTGACTCATTTACTATAATAACAAGTAATCATTCAATATAGTCATTATTATCATAGCAAATTGTAACTCTTGATCAACGGCAACAAATCCATAACTTCTTTTGAGCTGGCAATCTGTAGGGAACAATTTTCATTCCATTATCAACCGCAGTAGTAGTATTGTGTTATTAAGTATTTTTGTTCAGTATTTTGTTTTTGCTCAAGGAAATAATGAAATGTATGTGTAAAAAGTCAGCGCCCTTGAAATCCTTGATTTTCTTGTGCCTGATGTCCATATTGCAGATGATACACTTCCACAGCAAAGTTCCTAAGGAGTCAGGATCACAAGATGTGTGCATTGTTGTTGCTGTGCATTGCATAGTTTATAGATTACACAGTTTCAAATACAGCTTTGTACATTTTTGGCCGTGATAAACTGTGTTAAGTTTTAGAGAGAGCCATGTGAAGGAAAACCTCATAGTGTTGTACTGACATGTTTAAATAATATTTTTTAAGAAAGAATTTTATTTTGGCAAACTCTGAAATAACAGTTCCCCAAACATGTAAGAGATTTCAGAAAACATTGTGTTTGGTGAACACCATAATTCCATTATAGAAACATTACTGCACACGGTTAGTATGCAAAATGAAACTGAAACTGAAAATGACAATTTTGTACAGTTTTGCTTATGAACACTGAGTGATTAATTATTCTTAAACCACTTATTCAGTCAGCTTTTTCTTTTAAATTTGGTTTGATTTTCATGTCTATATAAACTGGTAGAACTGTAACATCATCGCATCTTACATGCAGAAAAGATCACTTTCATTTCCTCAAAATTATCTAGGTTTCTGTGCATTTGGCAAAGTTCACATGTTACAGTGGCTCCTGTAATAGAACAGATTATCAAGCTTTCTTTGTGGTACAGAAGGGATCACCTCTATTCTGTTTTCTATCCTGTAAGCAGAATAAGAAAATAAAATTGCTCTATACTAACTCAGATCGTGAAAAAGGACAGTCTTAGTCCACCTTACGTCATCTTGGGTTTGAGTTTTCTTTGGTTTGGATAACATCTATTTTTTGTAATCATACTGTTCACATTGTGAACTTTCTCTTTGTAGTTTAAAATTATGATATAACATTGAAAATCTGGGGAGCTCTCTTCAGAAATTCTATGGATACACTCAGCTAATGAAGTTTTAGTGGAACTGTGTTAGAGGTTAGCCTTGATCCCTCCAGATGACCATTAAAAAAAATGGGAAATGTTGCCCAACTGATATTTCACTCGACATGTGGGGATGATCCAACAATGATCTACTCTGTTGCAGTCTAGAATTGGAAACCATTTTAGCAAGCAAGCATAGAAAACTTAGTAATCACTTTGAGAAAGTCTCCTGGTTTAGTTCTCTGGCATGGTAACCATTTTATTTTTTTCTTTGTTTTTGCTTTGGTTGCTTATCTTCTCTATATGAAGGAATAGATTAATTCACAAATTCTCTGTCACTGGGCTTTGCTGCTGCCTATCACAATTTGAAGGGTTGTTCAGCTTGTCAGTTCAGTCAATTTCTCCAAGTTTCCTTCCGTTATTTCCTTTGTCTTCTTTGAAGAATCATTCTATTTCAGGTCATTTAAAATTGAGTGGTGTCAGGAAACTGAAATAGGTTTAACAGTAATCTTGTTCTTTTTGTAACATTTTCCTGCTCAAGACAATAAGCCTCAGATTTTCAACCCAGATGTTTATTCAATACTTATATTTTCATTTTCTGGCTAAGAGTCTCCAAAGGAGGCATCTATGATACTGTGAGACTTCTCAGTCATGGGCTTGTAACTCAATTTCTTTGCAGAAAGAACAGTCTATAAGATATAGAGGCTTTCAAAAAACCAGAATTCATACATTGGGTTGATTCTCTGAGCTCTGAATGCAAATCTGCATGACTTTCACTACCAACTCCATTGCATTTGCTATGTCTAATACTTTGAGACAGTTATTAATTTTGATCTTCCAAATGTTGATAGACAAAGATAGACATATGTCCTATATTATATCCTCCAGGACATTACCAAGTGTTTAACAATCAGGTAATTGTTTTTGCTCTTATCAGAATGAGAGTTTCACCTTGTTTCTCCAATCCACTAGGAAGTTTGAAATGTTCTATATTTAGTAGCTATTGCACATTAATGGCTTCAGTGATCTTCAATGATTTTGGTGGTTTTGGCAACAAAATTTTCAAAGGGAATAGACTTGATTTTCACAAATATGAGAAGATGGGAAATAGGAGGAGAGATAGAGGGAACAAATCAGTGTTAATCCTAATCTGTGATCTCATGCATAAGAATTTGCTGTACCTTTTCAGTTACTGCCAATTCCAGTTTTCTGCCAATTCCAGTTTTCTGCCAAATGTCAATTTCTGCACAGAGTATGAAATGCTTTCCATTTCCAAATTTATAACAGATCTGTTGGATTTGAACTCACTCCAGTAAGTTGCAGCTAATTTAAATACATCACAAGCAAAATGGAAAAAAGATTTCACTTAAGCAGAGTGAGGGAAATGAGCACTGCCCATCTGGTCAGATTAGACTCCTTGTAGATGAGGCTAATCCTTGTAAAAATCATTTAACAAATGCTGTAGTTCATCAGTATGAAGATAAATGACAAAATGCCTATTGTTCATTTTACTGGTAAACTAGTGGCTAAACATAACACTTTGTACAAGATATTGTAACAAGGAATACAAAAAGAAACAAAAACAACGACAACAAAAAAAACACCTGATCAAATGAGGGTAAAAAGGAAAATGTAATTTAGTTGTGTTATACTTCGCCTATACTACTGATTGTATTTTGTTGACCCTTGTCAAATTTTTTGTTTTCCATTTTGGGTAAGAAAACCTACTATGAACCTGATCAGTAAAATTCTAATACAAGTATACTTGTGTTTCTGACATAACAGTCCTCCATGCAGACCTAAGTTCTCATTTGTCAGGGAAAAATGTAAGAAACTTCTGCAAGGCAGGCAAGGAGACAGATGTTTTGAATCAAGTAGGTGTATGTAGTCTTCTGCATTAAATTATTATTAAACAGAGTTTAATCATTTGGAGAAGAGAGATCTATAGTATGAGCCTCTCAGATAACTTCCACTAGAAGCACATCTGTCTAAACAACTAGTTTGTTGATTCTACATCATATTTGATATGATTAAATGGCATTAGACACTGTCATGTCATTTGGTATGATTCAGTTTCAGATAAACATGATGAAAGTGTTAGGTAACCCAAGATTAATGAGTAAACTGTTTCATCTCCCTCAAGCACATTTCATCAAGGAGAAATCAAAATGTTTCTCTGCCTTGAACAGAATCATTCTCCCTCCTGTCTAACCAAAGGCCTTGTGATCTTGGGGCCTGGCATGACTGAGAAGAGTGCCTCTTTGCAGTGTTATATAGTCTATATTGCCTAAGCAAAATTTCAGGTTCATAAACATAATGTCAACTTGGCACCACACTGTTTTCTCTTTCTGAAAGCCTTTCTTATCCTTTTGGAGTTCCTCTCTGCTCTTCATGCTGATTTTTAGATTCGGACCCTGAACTCCCCAGGAGCTGCCTGTGGTGCCTTGCAGCCTCAGATCATGCAAGGAGATAAAGTCTTTGGAGTCCCAAAATTAATCATAAAAACAAGAGAGATCATCATGCCTTCAACAGTTCAAACATGTTTATTCAAACAGGACAATGGAAAACTAGGTCAAAGACCAAACCCAAGCACAATAAGATAGGAAAAAACAGCATGCAGATAAGATACACAGTATATAGCCAACATAACATGATAAAGCAAGTAACACACAAACCATATAAAAAAGATTTCTCAAGCATAAACATGTAGATGCATAAGTGAGGGAACCTGAGGAAGGCTCTCATCTTCTTTCCTCAGATCCAGTAAATGCTGTCAACTGTTCCTTCATTACTGTTGATGCATTGGTAGTTGGCATTCTTACTCATTTCTTACTTTGGAAGTATTCAGCTTGTCTCCATTTGAATTTTCATGGGGGCAACTTGAAGTATAATATCTGTAGGTCATGTCTTGGCAATATTTTCAAGTAGGACTAAGACGAGAACTAAAAGACTCTCAAAGAAACTCCTACTTTGGCTCTTTTCACTATTTTGCTCCTAGGGGTGGTGTTGTCACAAAAGTAGGAATTGGCAGTGATTATTTTCTACATTTTTTAATGCTGATATGCTGGGTATTTCAGGCAAAACACCACTGCTTGTCTGAATGGGACTGTGTACCAGCTTTTGCTGTGCTAGAAGACTTGGCACTGAGATTGCTGACGCAGCTTTTCAGGAGCCTGTGCAAAAGTCCTCCCACTAACTGTAGAGATGGAAACAGTAACATGAGAATGCAGTAAACAGCTGTGTTGTTGGAGGTACTGGTTATGGAGCTGCGCAGTGCTTTTGTTTTCAGAGCACACTGTGCACAATTTGAAATTGTACGAGCCCTGATGTGATGTATCAGTATCAAATATACAAATTGACTTCTGATGACTGGAGTGCTCTAAAGGACTGATGAGACTTGAAGTAAGCGGGACAAGATCATGCTTCATTGCACTGTGATGCTACACAGCTTCCTTCTTTGCCATTGTGTGGCATCAGTTGTTTTCCTTCTCAGGAAACTCTAAAATGTGGTCAGCAGGGAATTCCATTTCTTACCTGTTAGAGAAGAGTAAAATAGTATGGAGAAGAAGCATCATGATAGAAAAATGAGCTGCCTGAATAAGGCTTCCAGGTCCTCCTGATAACATGGCATTCACAGTGTATGATTTAAAGCTTCCCAAAAGCCAGCGTGTGAACAATTTAAACACTTGCAGGACAATTGTATGGGCTGGGTTGAAGTTTTTTCTTAGGTTACCTATGCTCCAAGCAGGAAGAAATCTCTCGAGCACTCTAACCACCCTCACTGGTCTCAGAATGATGTTAGCTCAGGAGTTCTTTGTGAACATGAGAAGAAAACTTCTTTGCTTTCAAAGTGACAGAGCACTGGAACAGGCTGTCTGGAGAGGTGGAGTCTCCTTCACTGCAGATACTCAAAACCTACCTGGACACTTCCATGTGTAACCTACGGTAGAGAACCTACTTTAGCAAAGGTTGGGCTAGATGATCTCCAGAGGTCCCCTCCAACACCTACATTTCTGTGATTCTGTGTTCTGGAGATAGAGCTGGGGCAAGGGAACTTGTCACCACCATCAGCATCAAAAAGGCCACAATCATCTGACAACATGGCATAACTGCCTCACCATATAGGAATTTCATAACATAGTCTTTCCTGATAGTTTGTTCTAACCTAAACATACATGTATACTATTTTTGGCTTCTTAAATCTGTAACAGTTCTTGGTTTGGCCAGCTCTGTTGCTAGATGAATGGGAAATTTTCCAGCTGCAAAATTGTGAGTATGTGCTCCTTGTTCACAAGATCCTTGAGGTTGGTTTTTTTTCTTTTGCACCTCACACTGCTCTCTTCTGAGAATTTGGCTTGGTGACAAAGAAACTAGCCAAGAAATGGGCATGCCAAAAGTATCATATCTCAGTGCTGAGGAATGGTGTCACTATGTTATGGTAAATGATAGGCTATAAGCACCTTCTAAGATGTCTTTGCAGAGCAGTGGAGGTGTCAGATTGTGTCCAATGCGGTGAGGCTGAGGCCATGCTACTTGCAAGGACAGAAAGAGAATAAGTAAAGAAATAAATCATAGCAGAACCTCTGTGTACTCCATGTTTTAGAAGCAGTCAATGGTATGGGACTTGAGAGCAAAATCAGAAAAATATCAATATATCTTGTATATGGAGACAGCTGTAATATCAGAAGACGCCGAGAGCTGTGGGGAACAGTCTTCAACAAAAAATTGATGTGCAGCTCAAATGCATATTTTAATTTTTAAGAACTGACTGAGATGCAGTGAATTCCAGAATTTGTATAGTCCTCCTAATTGCATTTTCACACACTCTTAAATTAATGACAAAGTGCTTCCTAACATTGTTTTACTGCATCTTCTCTGAAAGATACATTTCATGTTGCACTGCTGTGTGTCTATAAAAGAAGATAAAATCCGTAATAGTTAAAGTGAACTTAGTTAATATATTTGTTCAGTACTGTTTACAGCAATCAGAAAAAGTAGATAAAATAAATGCAACAGAATATATATTTGAACCAAAATTTTAGGACTAGAAGGAATGGCTTCAAGCTGTGCCAGAGGAGATTCAGGCTGGACATTAGGAAATACTGCTTTTCTGAAAGAGTGGTCAGGCACTGGAATGGGCTGCCCAGGGAGGTGGTGGAATTGCTGACCCTGGAGGTGTTCAAGGAATGTTTGGATTTTCTGTTGAGGGACATGGTTTAGTGAGAACTATTGGTGATCAGTGGATGGTTGGACTGGGTGATCCTGTGGGTTTTTCCAACCTTGGTGATTCTATGATTCTATGAAAATAAACAAAGATACTAAAATCCTCAGGGATGTATTGTAGGGGTATATTAACATACCTATGATTCAAATTCACTTCATTCAATTACATTCTATTTACTTGCATATTCTATTTCTGAAGAATATAATTAACCCCCCCATTCTCCCCCCTTCTAGTGATGCTGGGACCTTACAGTTTTTTCTTTGGAATACTTGAGAGATGAATAATTCATATGAGGCCTTGAAAATGTAGCTTGCTGGAAGAATTAATCAAGCTTTTGCAGCTTGTTTTATCTGGATCTAAAGAAAAACATATTTTAATTAAATGCTAAAATAAAGCTAAAATGACACATTAAAATGTGTTGGTTTTCTTACGAATATAGCATTCATTGAATAGAGAACAGAAAGAAGACAAACGTATAACAGTTTTGAAAACTTGATATATTTATCTGTAAGAGCACAAAGATTTATCAACAGTTCAGCAACATATGAGGGCTGCTCCAAAAACAATGCCTCCCATTTTATTATACTTGCCCATGACATCAGAGGCAGACGTTGGTGGTATGGCAGTAGAGGTTGAACCTTCCCACCAGTATTCCATTACATGTTGTTGCCTTGTGACAGATGGTAGCAGAGGGGCAGTCTGACAGAATGGACGTGCATATGAAGCAAAGGTGCGACACTGAATTCCTTCATGCTGAAAAAATGGCACCCACACCCACTCACAGTTATTGATGGTGCAGGCTTTTAGGAGCCCAGCATGCTTTTTAAATCACTGTTGAAAATGCATAGCTAATGATGATGACTATTGTTGAAAAATAGTGCTTTGTAGCTGAGAATATGCTCTATCAAACAGTGTTATTATGCTCTTAGCATCTGTTGTAGTCTCCATGGAAATAAATAGGAGGCATTATTTTTGTAGCAACCTAGCATAAATTATTTTGGCAATTCCATTTACAGGTCAAAAGATGTGTCTTTCTTACTTTTGTTGGCACTACAGCCAACATGCATAATTCAAAAGTTTGCTGCATGGAGTCTAAACTTTACTATTTGCTCTTTTGGTATCATCTCAAGGGATGTATTAACTTACGAGGAGAATGCTGTGGTTTCTTAGAAAAAAAACAGCAACAAAATAAGACGAAAACTTTGATATTTTGCATGAAGAGAAATAAAATCATCTCAGAAAAACAATTTTCCTTTGATTAAGTATTTTTTGCTTAATATTAATTGTAATAACTAGAAAATTAAGGATTAAAAATAATTTTTTTGAAAAGTGCCAAAACTGCCAGCGAACAACTTCTTCATGACTTAATTGTTAGTAGAGAGCTGACGATTTGCAGAGGTGCCACCCACTGCAGATTCTGCTTTAGCACTTCTGTTCTCAGTCTCTCATCAGCAACTCTATGTCTCTGTGTCTCTTCTGTAGGTTAAATATGATAAAAAAATTCATTCCCTTGCTACCTCACAGACTGCCATTTAATTCTTTATCAGCTCCTCAAACTGTCATGTTTTTGATAAGCTACATTTCCTGTTTGGCTTTCCAGGATATTTGAAGAGTAAAACAAATGAAGGAAAAGGTAAATGGTGGCCCTGCTCCTTGGAAACAGCTAACAAATCCAACAGGTTTTGATAATTAGTTTTAGCACTGCAAACGTTCTTTACATAACGGAACAACTTCATTTCTTTAATGCAATTCTCCTCATCTCCAGTCTTTTCAATATCTGTCAATAGTAGCATGCAAAAGAAATTGTTGAGACAGTGAATAACTTGTTATTGAAAGATGTGCAAAAGACATGATCTGAAAATGTTAATGCATGTACTACACAGTCCTGTACAGGGAAATCCATTCTTCTCATGGATTCTCATACCATTAAATTAAAATCCAATTCCCTTCAAATAAAAGTGATTTAAAATTTCAGTACAAATCTGATTGAAAAGGTAGTTGTGGGCAGGCAATGAGACTGGACAATTAAGATGTGTAAAATCTGATCTTCCAGAAGAAGAGCAGGGGAGAAGGGAATGCTCTACTTCATTTGACAAAAAATACACCTTTCTTTATATTTGTGTGGAAGGACACTTTCACTGAAATTGTTCAGTCCTCTCCAAACAGTAAAGCCATTACCTCTACAGTCACTCAGCTTAGCTGAGTACTGCTTTGAAGTAATGCTGAACGATCTCAGATGTTACACTACTCTTCCACAAGGTTAAGTAATAAGGAAAATTTTAAAAAATGGCCACAGAAGTGAATAGAATAGAACATCCAAAAACAAGTTCCTGAAAAAGATGGGCTTTGTGCTCATGTATTGCAAGAACTGAAAGAGATGTTTATTAGATAAACCTTTTCTAGCAAATAATTTACAGGTCAGCTTCAAGGTAAAGCTCAAAATAGACTGTTCTTTAGTTTTTGTTGTTGTGGCTGAGATGTCTAAGAACAGGTCATACCAGGTAATGTGTGGGATTAGGTGGGAGATTTATTCAGTTAATTTAATTTTTAGATCCAAGTTATACATTTCAAAGAATCCATGATTCATAGGATAATATATAATTCAGCGTTAGGTTTATTTTATAATTATGCACACACAAATGTTAAAGGAACAGTTTTTAAGGTCACAGTATTAGTCAAATGACGAAAATACTCCTTCTATAAATCCATTTTTAGAAAGCTTGTGATTACATACCTTTGGTTTCACAGGGTCTCTGCCTCTTTAGGCACAAAATGTGGATACAAACTGAAACTTGTGAAGCTAGAGAAATCTAAAAGGACATTCAGTAGGACTTCTACAGTGTTCATGACAGAAGCTGAAGAGCCAGTAGTGACTGCAGCAAAGGCTTCCAAAGGAGAAAAGAACAGGTCAGTGTTTAAAGCAACTGACTGCTGTCCTGAAAGCTAAATTATATCCTTGCCCCTGAGTTTGTAATTGATGCTATGTGTGTCACTTACAATATATTTATCATAGATGGCCCCTAACCAATTTTTTAAGTCTGGTAAGAATCTAATTTATTGATGTACTGAGTACTTAAATCTGGATCTGAAGTCAGTGAGAGCTGTAAGCAGGTAAATGAAGTGTGGCATAGAACTAAATTGTTACAGAAAATCAAGTCCTAGGCTTCTCTCAAATGAGACACCAAATCTTTGTGGATTCTTTTCACTCCTTTGAATCTCAGAATTCCCACTTCTTAGCTTAAAAAAATATGTAGGTTGCCCTGAAAGTAGTTCCTCCCAATCATTTCCATGTGAGCATTCTGTAGAAAAATTATACACATCCATCCATGAAGCAAGCAAAAATTCACAGAGCTGGTGATTGTTGGTGATGTGGCACAGGAGTTTATTGCCCACAAATAAAACAAACCTCAAAGTGGGAATTCATAATAAGACAGAAAAAGAGGTGACTGATAGAATAAGTTGAGAGCTGAGCTACTTTCAGACATTCAGAATAAAAGGAACTGCAACAACAGGTAGGGACATATGCTTTGAATAGTGTATCAAAGCACCTGTAAAATGTTCTGCTCTTTTGGAGATTTTTCACATAACAAAATAAACATAAGAGGTAATTCTCACGTATGCTTGTTACCAGCTAAGCTGCAAATCATTTTCTGTTTCAATATTGCAGTTTTGACAAAGGTAATCCTTCAGGCTTTACTTAGGAAAGCCTGGTTTCTGACAGGAGGTTGATGGAAAGGCCCAGGAAAGCATATGGTGCCGTATGCTCACCTGGCATGCCTGCTGTATGAGTCTGATCCTACAGGCAGCCTCCCAGCAGCACGCTTATTCTCCTTACAAACAGGTGAGGAGCTGCTGTGAACTATGACCTTATCATCTGAGATAAGGCACAGCGCTCAGGCAGTCAAATGAGTCACAGTAACATGGGATCACACGCCGCCCACGGCTGTGTCCTTACCCACAACTCATGTTACAAAAAAAAAAAAAGTAAAAAAAAAAAGTGATGCAATGCTTCCTTGTGGATCAGGAGCAATTCAAAGAGTTCAGATTCACAGTTCACCACTCTGAAAGAATCATAGGATCATGGAGCTGGGAAGGATCTTCAAAGGTTACCCAGCCCAACTTCCCAGCAATGAGCTGGAACATCCACAGCTACATCAGGTTGCTCAGAGCCCCTTCCAGCCTGACCTTAACCATCAGATGAGGTAGCATAATGTAGGGCAGATTTTGCCATGGGATAGGGTTGACAAATACAACAAAATAGTTGTGCCTTTATTTATGGGAAGAAAAAAGCAAATATTTTTTATACACTGCAGAAAAGTGCTTGGAGGTACAGGGCACTCCTCACCCCCCCAAGCTGTACTGTGTTCCACTCACACCCTCGGTCCGTGCTGCGGGTCTGTCCCTGGCACTGCGGGGATGCGGGCGGGGCCCGGCACGGGGCTGGCGGCAATGGGGCGGGATGACCCCTCCCGTCCCGTCCCGTCCCGTCCCATCCTGTGCCGTCCCATCCTGTGCCGTCCCTCTGCCACGGGACTCATATAGGAGAGGATCGAGACCCGGGCCGGCACTCGCTGCGGAGTGAGCGGCCCCGTGTTTATCTTTTAGTCCGAGAGAAGCATTCTACTCGCTGCCATGGCCTCGGTACCCTCCGCCGGATGCCTCCTGGCCAAGAACCAGTACTACCGCAGTAAGTGCTCAGGGACCGGCAGCCCCATCAGGCTCCGAGTTTGTTGCATTATGAGAAGGTTAGAAAGTTTTTCAGGTGAATGAGCTGGAGGCAAGAGTGGGATTTTGCTATATTCATATGTTTTGCTGTTATTTTTATTTTATTATTATTTGCTTGGGGATATATTTGTTTTTGTTCCATAAAGGAACTGCAGTTTTAATGAGTATTTGCTTCTGGTTATTCATATACACTTTTTTGCCTGTAGAATTGTTCATTAAGGCTTTGCAGTATCAATCTTTTTATTATAAAACATGACATTGACAAAGCATTAGATCAACAAATCCTGGCTTCAAGCTGTACTTTATTTTGCCTTTGCAGGCTTAGACAGAATGCATAATCAACACACATTCTTGTTTCTGTATACATGAAACACTTTGAGAATGCACCCGGTCTGGTTAAGATCCCTTAGATAGCTCGCTATCCAGTAGTGCAAGGATGGTACTCTTAATTGTATCACAATGGAAAGCACAGAATTTTCTCTCTTTTTTTATTATTATTATTTTTCTTTGCACTTGATTACTGTACAGTGTATACGTGATCATCATAAGGCACATCACTGATTTCAGTGAAAGTTGGACAAGGAGATCTCAGTGTGCTTTCAGGTGATGAGAGATCAATGTAGGTGAAAGGTTTCAACTAAACAACCATAGCAAAATGGTACAAAACATATTTAAGTCACATTGTAGCTAACTATTTGTTGCTAAGCTTATCTTATCTTTTAGATTGCTTCCTCTGAGGTAGCAGCAAGTCTGAGAAATTATTGGCGTGGAAATTTATCCATCTTTTTCATTAAATGTGTCCTTCTTTTCCATGAACAGCAAGGCAGAACTCGGAATCCAGCGTTTCTTCCAGCTCCTCCTGCTGTTCCGATCCTGTGAGTGTTGCAGAACAGGACAAAACATTTCATGGTAATGCTATATGCTTTCAAACAGTCTTCTCAGTTTCACCTGTTTGTTATTCTGTGAGTGTCTAATGGTGAGGGCTACATCTCTTTTGGCAGGGTTACCTGAATTACTTGATAAATGCTGGTGGATAAAAAGTTTTTTCCATTGTGAACCATCTCCGCCAACTGTTGGCAGAAAAGCACTATCAGCAAGCAGGTGAGTCCTGGTTTTGCAGTGATGGGGGCAATTGACTCATTCCATTTTTCCTTTGGTAAAACTATTACTAAACAAGTCATAATCGGCTAAAACGGTACGGAGGCACAGTGCTATTTTGATGACTTAAATAAAAGATTCTGCAAATGTATGGCCTTAGAAGCTCCCCATGTTTACATTTTAAAAGCTGAACACACACTATATGTTATGTTAGGGACTATTACTGTCATTTATAGCAATGGTTATTTAATCCTTGACCCACTGCACTTGTACTCCTGTTTATGCATTTCCACTTAACTTTATTATTAAAACTTTATAACTTTTATATCTTTAATTATAACTTTATTTATTAAAAAGTTAATATGAATGAAACTAAAACTTCTGCAGATAAATACCTCTGCAAAAAATATAATAACCCTACTCCTAACCTTCTTGAATCTATATTTCTGCAGTACCAACAGTTGAATATGAAAGCAAGCTGGATTACTGTCTGAGATAATGCGCACGGACTTATTTTTTCCAAGAGGCTTGGGATCTTCTGAGTGTCTGGGTTCAGCTGCAAGAGGAAAACAAAACCTTTAGGAGGGATGAAAGGTGTACTTTCAAAAGATGTCAGGAGCTTAAAAACTATTGTATAATGGAGATGTCGATGGCTTACCTTCTTCATTATGGAGTTGCTATAAGTTTAGATGACTCTAATGAAAGTTACTTGGGTTAAATATCCTGATGACTTATTTGGATACTAAAAAAAGAAAAGAAACAAAAAACCGAATAAACAACAGTAAGATAGTATAGGTTTAAAAGTATGTTATGGAATGACTTTGCAATAGGTGATACTGCATGAAGTTTTACCTATTAAGATATCAATTCTGTAGACATTCACTGCTGTAAACGCATCACAAACAGATCAGTCCTACTCTATTGTGTATATTTTCTACCTGCTGTTCTGTATCAGTTATAGGCATCAGAGTTACAAAGTTGTTTGCTAATAGCTTTGCTTTTGGAAAGCCCAATTACACACAGAAAAGCAATAATCTGTTTGCTGTGTTCCAGCTGCATTTGTAGACATCAACCACAAATACATAAATACACTTTTCATTCACATCTATGCACGTTCTTACTTGAGGACAGAATAGCAGAGAGGGGGTAATTCTGATGGACACTGATGTCTTCCAAGCAGATGAGTAATCTTAATCAGGGTTGATATTCACAGCTCTGTTTTCCTTTCAAATTACCCTCATCTTCTTTGCTGCATTTGAAAGACCTGCTTCTTTTCAAGTGACTAATCCTATCAGCATTCACTGCTGTCCATCAGTTTAGTTTGAAAGGTGTAAGAGCTGGCAAAGTATTCAACTCAAAGTGATAACATTAATGTTAATAACAAAGTCTGTCTTTGTCAGGATACATGCCATTGAAATATACTGTCATACGTTTTCGTTTGGTCTTCAGCAGTGCAAAGCAGTGATTGTTTGTTCTACTGGGATGGCCAAAATGGATCAAAGGTCATAGAAAATAATGTGTTTGGCTGGATGACATCATTTCCACGCATTTATCTTTTTTTTTAATGTACCATCAGTAAATCTACCTGGCCTTTGTCCATCACTGGATGAAGCAACAATAGCAAACATTATCAATGTAAGTGTAATTTTTAAAATAATTATAGATTAGTGGTTGTCATGGTAATGCTTAGAACTCTGAAGTGTATCAAGTGACTGCTTTGGTTTTGGTGTAGGCAATAAATGTTTGCCCCATGACAACAAAAAAATGCAATGATGGAAATATGGTTTCAGGAATCCTCAAGCCACTTTGTTATACCTTTTTCCCCTATCACCATTGTTCAATTTCATCATTGTCCTTTCTCTAAGCGTACAGAATAAACTAATTTTGTGGGGTTTTTTGTTTTGTTTTGTTTTGTTTTAATAAGTAAAGATTTAATCAGTACTTAATTTGGCTTATTTTGAGCCTCTAATACAAATGGTATTCAGTGCTTGTGTTTTGCTCCGTGGTAGTTTTCTGACTCATTTTCATGATGTGAAGTGGGACAATTCAGAATTCCCATTTAAAACTTAATGGAGTGCCTGTCTTCCTTCAACCACTTTAAACTTCAATGTGAGATGAAGACCAGAGGGATGGAACATGAGCTAGCTGAAAGACATTTTTCTATAATGACACATTTTAAAGGAAGGGATGAGCAATCTCATACTACTGGTTTCAGAAGGGTGATTGTGGCTCTTTCTGAAGATGCTTGAAGCCACAGAGGAGAGAAATGCTGCATCCTTTGTTTTCATGAGTAATATAGGATTCAGAAACAAAGATGTGAAAAGTGCAGTGACAAGTTTCCATATTGCTCTCTGAGCTTAAACTTTTTCTGTCCTAATCTTGTCAGAAAGTAAGGTGCAAATGCACTGAAAGTGTAAAGGCCAAAACCAACCAAGCTCCCCTTTTGTTTTTTATGGGAAAGTTGGAGAAACGAGAGATCAGAGAATCATAGAATGGTCTGGATAGAAAAGGACCAATCATCTTGTTCCGACCCCCCTGCTATGTGCAGGGTCACTAACCGCTAGACCAGACTGCTCAGAGCCACATCCAGCCTAGCCTTGATTGCCTCCATGGATGGAGGGTGTCACCACCTCTGTGAAAAACTTCTTCCAAATATCTTACCTAAACCTCCCCTCTCAGTTTAAAACCATTCCCCTTGTCCTATGTCTGAATTCATCTGCTTAAGCTTCTATGAAGGACTGTTGGTGTAATGGTACCATAATGATGGAAAATCCTACTCTGGAGTAGTGTCCTCTTGGCATCTTCATCATCTGCTGTGATCAGCTCAGCTTTGAAGTGGTACCACTGCCACTTTCTAGTTATTAGTGCCAGTTCTTCAAAGTGCAGTTACCCTTCAATGGATCAACTGTAATTAATAATAATGTGCCATGTTGCTTAATGACAAATTGCAAAGAGGATATGGAAAACAAATACAATAAAGTGTTTGCTGTAAAACCACTGCATTTCGTTATATCACAGTAACAAAGAAATGTCAGTTTTCTTGAATGAAATGCAAATATTATGTAATTCTGTGGGAGAACAAAACCAAAACTTAAATGATTTAAAGATAAGTCAGAAAAGAAAGAAATATAATGGGGAAATTACACTCATATAACCTAAGTCCAGCTTAGAATAAGGAAAATGAGAAAAGAATAAAGTTATTTGAATACCTTATCAGGGTAAGACATACAAATGTTAGATCAAGAATTATTTGTAACAGAAAAAATGTTTTTCTGCTGTTAAGAGGTCTATAGGCAATTTTGTTTTGATGAATTTATGCTTCACCTGGAAAAAAATAAGCAACAGTGGCAGTGTGTAACTAGTAAGTTTGACCCAAATCTCATCACAGACTTAGGAACACAGAGGTGAACCTGAAAAAGACAATTTTGCCCAAATGGAATTACAGTGGTGGTAGTCAATAATGGGATTTCATTTCTTTTCCAAAAGGAAAACATAAATTGTAATCTAGTAGCATATTTTCATAGCCAAAATACAAGACAGATCCTATTAAGTGTTTTGTTTCAGATCATGAAAGATGAAAACTTCCTGTTGAGCACATTTAGAGGCATAAACTCATTACCCTGTATCAATTCCTCACATTTATGTTCTTACTAATTCTATCTTATAAAAGTAATATTCTGGCTTCTTGACAAATAGTTATTCAGTCCCCATTGAAGGCTGATTCGTGATAGAAACCTTCTCTGTCTGTTAATGAGATTTTGTTTCTTGTATGTGCATGTACACACACACACACACAGACATATAAACTGTTTTAGAAACTTAGTACTTAGAAACTATAGAATATTGTTTCTAAGTATTTGGAAAATTTGAATTCTGTTAGGACAAAACGTAAAGGAGTGTTTATACTAGAGTGATGGTTTACAGATTCCATTTTGCAGTATCAAAGTGGCTAAAATTTAGAAGAAATATCATAAAAACTGTGTTTTCATGTTAAGAATTTTCTCACTTGATATGAGCTAAGCAGAATTTATGAAAGCATCATGTTAAATACTGTCACACTATATAGAGCATATGGACAACACTAAGGACTACAGCTATTTCTGAGAAATGAGAGGGTTTTTTTTTTTGTATAGTAGCCAGTTTTTTAGAAGCCATAATAATAAATAAATTCACTTAAGGAACAGATTTTCAATAAAAGAAAGACCATCAAATCAAGTTCAATTTGAGTTGTCTCAAATAGATATTTTTTCTAACACGTGCAGCAATTACAACTCAAATAAACAATGCAGTTTAGCATTCACTTGTACTTTCCTTAAAATTTTTATTCCTCTTTGTGACATCACAGATTCTTGAAGTTTTAAAATAGTTACAAAACCTTTTTTTAATTTTATTTATTTGTTAACTAAACATTCACTATTTCGTTATGAAAACAGACTTGATTTTAACCCCGTTTCTCAAGTATTCTGTAAAGGGAAAGGTAAGCAAGATTCTTTCAGTCGTTTTTATCAGAATTAATATAGTTTGCAAAGCATCTCTTGGCACTGCAGGTGACTGTGAAAACTTTAGACCATGACCATGTTCAAAGTCTCTTAAATTATGGAGGAACTCTGTCAGATTTCTCTTGCTATACACTCTGTCATATGTCATTTTAAGCTGTTCTTGCAATAGCAGATGTGAAACTTACTATATACAACCCATGGAAGATGTGACTTTGTAATAGGAAATGACTATCGCCAACAGAGAAGAATATCAGATCACTATACTGACAGAAAGCCAGGGGAAAAAAGAACAACACATTTTTAATTCCCCCTGCCCACCCACTTCTATCCACCTGAAACTCTTAAAAAAAAAAAAAAAAAAAAAAAAGAAAGAAAGAAAGAAGAAAGAAAATCACTGTTTCTTTTTATGCCAAGAGAGAAGAGTCAGAGATTCAGTTCCCAGTTACTGTGTTCAGAGTCACACTTTTTCTTGAAAGAAGAGCTATAAAAGTGAAAAGAAGAGAGAAACAATACTTTTATTAGATCGACTCATAACAGGAAGAAGAAAGGCTTGTAATCTCAATAAGATGTTGCTTTTCTCAGCTGTCAGGCAATCCATCTCCTTAAATCTTTGCCATCTTCAGCTTCAAGGGAATTTATTTTCAGTTATACTCATAAAGCTGATCCTGTAATCTCACTTTACTTCCTTAGCTGAGGTAGCAGTATTGGATGCAAGACAAACATTATTTTTCTCACAATGGGGTACACTGTAGGACAGCCTCTACCATAACAGGACTGGCAGGATGTCAGTCTCACTACTTGAGATTGTAGAGGCTGAGATCATGGAAAAACACGGCAGTACTCTGAAGAAGTTTAAAAAAAAAAACAACACATTTATTCAGCTATTATTATTACTTTCTGTTGCCCTTTTTGCAAAAAGAAAAGCAAGAAAACTTCTTAAACTGACTTTGAATTAGTCAGCAGTAGAAAGTCCACAAACACTAGCAAAAATGTTCAATAGTTGATCACTCTCACCTTTGCAGATCTTCCCCATTTTTTACCAACTTGAATTTTTCCTTGAACAGCGATTCAGAGATTAGTCATGAATGCAGCACTCAAGTAACAAACAAGAAAGTTTGAAAGTGCTGATTCCATCACCTCTTCAAGGTTCACAACAGTGATTTCAGAAGAGGTTATATCATTTTATTTAATCCCCAGCTATACTTACTTCAGGAGGTATTTCAGCACAATGGGAGAAGATCAATAGATGGAAGCTTTTGCTTCTGTGGGTGAAAGCTAAAAGCCAAGCTTTTAGAGTTTTCTTCCCATCTGCAGTTTTCCTATTTTAGAAACAGTGAGTACATACAAGCCACTGCCAAAAAAGCTAAATGAGAAGGAAGAAGGTTATAGTGTAGTATTACAGTAATACAAAAGCATTGGAGAGTTTGAAATCTTGGACCCTAAACCGCACTCTATATCACAATTCTCTGGATAATTGAAATCAATGAAGAGGTTGCTGAGTATCACAAATCTTAATGTATTTAAAAAGCCCTACTCATTGCAGCCAACTACTTGTATACACACTGCAAACATGTACATTCAAAATATTTTTAATTTCATTTTACAGTAATTTGTAATCACTTTTGGATTACACATTGTAGTGGAAATGCTAAGCCACAGCCTGAACTAGTGACTGAGCACCTGCTGAGAAGGCAGGATCAACCCAAGAGAGCTCATGTGGGTGCAATGAACTGAGTGACCAGAAGGGTTGGAGCCAGGATCACCCCATCTCATTTAAGGTTTGGCCATGGAGGTTTTGTTGGAGATTCCTGTGTCCTGCTGAAGGAAGGAGCTTCTTTCCTTTGTTTCTCTGCCTGTTGTATTTGAGCAAGCCCTCACTTACTGCAACCTGGGACTTTGCTACTCTGTTGTCATTGCTGCACTTTCGATTGTTACAGCATTATGTCAGTCCTGTTATGCATTTTTTCATTTGATTCCATTGACACAGTATATATAAATAGCACTTTCTTTGAGATGGAGATAGTATTCTAAGTTTTGAAGAAAGCTTTGGAACCTAGAGCAGGTCCTTAAGTAAGCCTATTTTACATGTAATCCAAGAACATATGAATGGCCATTTTCCCTGTGTCATAGTAATGTAAAGTAAAAGGATAATACTAGGAGTAAAATAAACAATAAGATATTGCTTTGAATAGATGTTTGCCCATTATATTTTAACCAGGTTTAATTCTATTGTGACTCTGCTTTTGTCTCCTTGTATGTTTAAATTCAGGTGTAATCTAGCATTACTATTGAATCGCATAAACAAGATGTTGAATGCACCAGGCAATTTCCCCATGACATTAGCAGACTGAGTAAAGCCTTGAATATAAAAGGCAACATAAACATACATGCTATGTATGTATTCCTTCTTGTTCTGTCACAATAAAATACCTGCCTGCAAAATACACAGTCAATTTTAAAACAAAAATATTCTCATTCTGTGCTTTGCAGAAACATATATTCCCAGGTGAAACATTAGTTGCTTTGTATTTCTGGTTTCATAGCAAGAGAGTGACAAGCTGTAAGGCATTAAGGAAACAGATTACTACTTTCACTCCTTATTTTTCCTGGTTGTCATAATTATTGTCTTTCATTAATCTTCTGTGAGTCTTGCTTAATGTGTTTAGAGGGGAAGTTGCTTGTTCTCTGTTTATCTGTTTCCTTCTGTGAATGTAACGGTAGTGTAATCCAGATTGGGAAGCTTCATGGTATGAATGCTTTCTAAAATTCTGTACACCTCTGCAGCAGCACTCTGCTGATCAAGTAACTCAGCTTCAGCCTTCATCTCCTTCACCAGACCCTTCCACCTAAGGGCTGGTCTTTATTCTGTGTTTTGCAATTAACTGTCTTGAAAGTTGCCAGCTGTCAGCTGCTAGGCACTATAGTATTACATACAAGGCTTTACGACTAGTTTTCAATATAGATATCCTTTCACTTCTTCTTGGACATTAAAGGACCTACAGTATTTATGATATATTTAAACTAGGCATGTCACGAGTAAGGGCTACAATCTACTGGCCAAAACATTTTTCAGCTGAGGACAGGCTTTCAGTAAAATACCAGTTTAAATAATATATCCTCTGTATATTTAAACTTGCTCACACTCATGGCATTTCTTTCAGTCTATAAGAAAGTCATTTAAACTTTTTTTAAAATTGAAAATAACTTCATTTTTGTTTACTGCTGAAATACACTGAGATGAAAGTGCTTTTTGAAAGAAACACATGGAAACTCTTTGGTGATTAATACGAATTGAGAGTTTTAAAAGTGAAACCATCATAGTAGTCACTCCAGCCTATCTAGAATCCTAATTATAAACAAAAACTGGGATCACCAGGTTCAGAGTCTTGGCTGTTCACGAAGGAGCAGGACTGCTTCTGGCAGGGTCTTGGCAATGCCAGGCTAAGTATTTGCAAGTAGACCAATTGCTGTATAGAGACAGAAGAGTTGAACTCACCCACCTAGTGAGAATGTATGGGAATTGCTGAATCAGGGCCTGAACCTCTGATTGATCACCTGAGGCAAGCAATGAGTCAGCCCTGGGAGCACAGGTGAAGGCAATTCACCTATGCTGCTGGAAGAGTTAGAGCTTGGCTCCACCTCTCCTAGACCCATTTAAGAGCTGACTAGCAGTGGGGAAGGATCTCTTTTTGGACATCCCTCCTTTTGGAGTTTTCCAGCAAGCCCAGGACAAGGGTAAGCCCTTTATCTATTCTTTTTGCTGGAATGACCTGCTTAGGTAAGTTCTCTTGTATGTTTCTTAATTATAACACCTGTATATTCACTGGCAATACAGAGGGGATCTCTGGCTGTAAAGCATTTCTTTTCAGGAAGTAGTTTAGATGGCTAGCCCTTACGCGAGCCTAGGGTGCTTCTACCCTGTGTCCACTCCTTTTGGTCAACTAGGCAGCACAGGTGCAAACAACTTGACCATGCTCCCCTAGGCTGCCCATGGCCCTTCACTAGGTGCTCAATCACCAGTTCAACAGTGACCTCACAGTTCTCCTACAGAGTCATATGTATTTAATATTTAATTCTATGTCAATGCTTACTCATTTTATCTGCTCTCTTCCAGTTACTCTCTGCACTAGTTAAAAAAGAACTACTTTTCTGTATCTGCAACACAATAATGTGGAGGTATTAGAAAGGACAGCCAGCAGCCTCTGCATAATGCTGGACTGGGCAGTCCATCTCCAAGACATGCACCTTTTCATCTCCAACTAAAAGTTAAAAAATAAAATGAAGAAGAAATCACTTTCTGCAGCCAGTGAATTACCAGGACAATACTAGAAATTCCAGACAACTAGGCACTGCCTGGTTATCTTTGTATTGAGTCAACTCTCAAGTAAGAAATATAAATTAAAAGTCTATAGTCTTTCTATGAAAAAGCAGATGGAATTACAGCAAAATCTTTTACCTCAAGCAAGTCTTGTATTTTTGGGTGGGGGGAAAAAAAATAAAACAAACATCATCCCTGAAATATGTTGACAAGGTATACTCCTGAGGTAGCTAGTGGGAATTCTGGTTATGAGCTCTTTTATGGACTAGTCTGCAGGAAGTACTTTGTTTTCCCCCAGATGTTATGCACATGTCACATTAAAGTGAATTAAGTCCTCATGAGGTACGTGATGATGTGCTGCAGCCAAGAAAATATTTTCTGAGAGGTTCCTCATGGATGTATTCAGTTCCAAACACTGTGAATTTCAGCTGAAACTTACCTTAGGTTTTAATCTGTTATTTCAGTGAATGAACAAAAACATTACATCAAACTTGTCTGACTATAATTATGATAGCTATAAGGAAATAAAGAGTGAGGAATGAGATGAATCTAATATTAACCTGCAATATCTTAGGGGTTTTACTCTTCTCTTAGAAGGCAAAACTAATCTCTGTAACTAAGCTGTTCCTCCCAGACTTTCCATGGGACATCACTATCAGTGATGTCTCTCAGTAGACCAGAGTCACCAGATCAGCAAGCTGAGTGGAAGTTAGCAGAACAAGTGAACCAAATTCTCACAGTCTGCTACAGATTATCAGACAGTAAATCCGCAGTTTTTGGGGGTCTCTAGACCTATAGAGACAAATGTTTTGACACTGATCTAGTTGAAATTGCTCACTATTTTACAGTAAAAGACCTCTTTTTAATCTTACAAATGCTTCAGCTACAGTGGAATTCCTGAAGAACTGAACATTCTTGCACAAATGTGTGCCAAGACAGTGAGGTGTTAATTTTTAGCTCCTGAGAATGGCTCCCTGAAATGTATCTACATTTACTAGAATTATTTTTATATACTTTTGTTTAAAATAATACAAATTCATCAACTGAAATTACTTTTGATTTATGTTGCTTACAATATGAAGGTGACGATGCAGTTTATTGCAAAATATATGTAAGGGCACATTTTTAGAGGGATTACGGCTACCTTGTAAACCATTTAGTCGATGAAAAGGATACATTTTCAGACTGAACAAAGAAAGGATATTTGATGGTGTCCTTTCAGGAAAAGACCATTTGGCTGAAAGTAAACTTCAGTTAATAAACCTCACTTTTATTTCCCTCATGCAAGGTAATATCCTAGAAACAGCACTGCTTACATTTGTCTTCTCAAATACTGTACCACAAATATAGTATGAAGAGTTCATCTCATATAGCTCTTTATTTCCAAGAAGTTTGTGTGTCTTTGGTGTTATAGAAGGTCACCCAGGATACCAGAGGATTGGCGAGCACTGTTCTGTAATTAGAGGGCAAATCAACGTTAATTTCAAGTACATGAAAGAGAGGCAGATTCATGAATAGATAAAGAATACAAGCATTGAATGTGTTAGTTTAAAAAAATGTTCTTAAAATACTGTTTTATTGCAAATATGCATTTTGAGATCTTAAAGTATCCTGTCTGCAAGTCAGTGCACTATGTCCATTACATTTATATTAAATTATTATGCCTTAGCTAAATAAAGGCCCTTATCCCTGATGCTTCATGTTTACGATCCTCCTACAGTAATGTGTATAAAGATACATGGGAGAGAAGGCTAGAAAGCATTTATTTGGCATTTATTGAACAGTGCAATTTTTGGGCTGTCACTAAGTGCAGACACAACTTGAGCACTAAAAGCAATTTTTTTTTTTTTTTTTGAGATTGTTCTTTTGAGACTTCCCTGGATTTCCTTCAGCATTTTCTAATGTTTTTCTGACATAGCATGAAATGGGTACGCAAAGAGTGTCGGTCTGCTTTATGAGCTGTACACGAAAAGCTTTAAAGCACAGAAACCTACACACTTGGTATTTAAGGAAACAGGAAGCCAGAAAGGTTTGAGAGAAGATGGCTAGGAGAAGGGAAGGTGGAACACAAACTCTTTAACTTTGACTTCTTTCTTCTGCTCATTTCTGAAAAAGCTAAAATGGCCATTTGTTACTGAATTGATTTCTACCATGTTTTTACTACTTATGCCAGTCAAATTTCTAACTTGAGCAGGAATTAACACTAGTGTTTTTTAACATACAGTGTATGGAAGTCAGAATCTAAAACCTAATGTTAACAAGCACAAGTATTTCATTTCAACAAAAGGAAGGATGTTATTGCAGAGCCTGAGTTAATGCAAGGGCAAAGTCACAATTTGCTGCACCAAATGCAAAAATTTCAATTTCTGAAACTAATTTAGCAGATTTATGCACGTGTACTTCCTAATGCTTATTAAACAGTGATATGTACTTATTGAAATACAATCCCTACCTCAAAATTAGCATTTTCTATATTGTTATATGCAACACACTTGTTAGCATTTCCACACAAACTTTTATTTGCATGTACTAACATTTTTGACTATGTAATCTTAAAACTCTATTAACATTGATTCCTTTCTTTCATGTGATAGGAGTAATGCATGCATTTCATAAAGCAATCTATTTCATCTCCTAGTTCTGTCTTCAGTCTCACATTGAACTACCACAGAACCAGTAATGATCCCTTTGCATAACTAGTGAGGCCTGTACTATAATAAGTTTATGATCAAGAATGCTTTGTAATGGTGCTTGCATTTCTGCAGGGAGAACAGCCTCTGCATACAAAATTCTTATAGAGCAGGTTTTTTTCCTTAACTGGTTCATTCTTACAACAAGATAAGCTATCCTGCATATTTTTACCCTGTACAGGAAAAACTTAGGAATGGTCTTACTTTGTGCATTTTAAATACTCTGTTGTTAAAATCAGTGATAATATCAAAAATAAGAATCAATGAATATAATTCTTATGAAGTATTAAAATACTGTTTCATGTAAGCCGAGTTTCAGACTGGAATAAAACTTTACCTTGAATAATATCACATGTTATTCATCTGTCAGGCACCATAGTTTTGGTAGTTGCTGCTACTATGCCACCTGAAAATGCATGAAAAAGCACCTTTTGTTTTCTTGATTGCATGGTATGACAGAGACTCTGAAATTAATGCCTTCTATTTATTTTCATGGCTGCAAATTCTCAGTTATAAAGGACTCTCTCTGAACATATTTACTACTGTTAATCAATTCATGTGGATGAGCTGATCAAGATGCTCTTCATTTTGTGGTGTAATAGCTGCATGTGACCATGCAGAACATGGCTTGTCTTTCGTGTCATTCTTGCTACTGCTGAAATGCACCACTCACCTCTCACTGTGCTCACATCCATTGTTTAGTCTCCATAAACGTTCAGGGAATATTAATGAATATTAAAGGGTGCAATTTTTTTTTCCACATGGAGGAATTCAATTCCATGCCTTTTCTTCATATACATTTCCATGTCAGATGCCATTTTGTCAGACTGCACCTCTGTTGCCATCTGTCACACTATAACAAAATGTAACAAAATTGGTGGGAACATTCAGCTTCTACTGTCATACTACTGATATCTGCCTTTGATATTGTGGGCCAACAGAATAAATTAGGAGGCATTACTTCTGGAGCAGTCATCATATATTAAATGTCCTTATTTATTGTGTGAATTTTCTTAGCCTATGTTATGGGAGATGCCTTCACAGACCCACTGGAGTTAGAATGATGAATCTTAGCTTGTCAGATTGTTTTTCTATTGAAGGCATGTTTTAATTTTTCATGATTTATCAGGTGGAACTGTGCATAGGTTATGTTATACTTCTTTCATGTTTGAAGTTTATTTCTGATTCCAGTGTAGATGAAGAATGCAGCAATGAGCTCAGATTTACTGAGATCGCTCAGTAAATCAAGTAGAAAGGTTAATTCCAGAAGTGTTCCTATGACTCTTTGCTAAAACATGCACTGAACACCTCATTAAAATCTGCAGTGCCACCTGCAGAAAGAGTAATGATTTCAATTCATAATCTAATCATTTTGGAAAAACTGTTGTCTGCAGAAGCCACTGGTATCATTGCTACTGGGGTCCTTTGATTCTTTTGTCTGGTGACAATAATCTGAATCTTAAAAGCATTGTAAGTCTCAATTGACAAAGCTTTGTTTTGTGGACATCTTGTTCTTTCCTCAAGATAGGATTTTATTTCCAGTAAAATAGAGATGATGATCACAGTAATAACAATAATAAAGCCCACACTTCTAGGCTATTTTGAGAGGTTAGCCTTCCTAGAGAAAGATAAATTTGTCTTTATGGAGAAATTTGTCTTGTGGAAAAGACAAATTGATTTGCTGTGATCATACATAAAAGCTAATTTTGAGAATTCTGTGCCTTAAACATATATTTATGCTTGAATGTATTTGTCTTTATATTTACCTTGAAAATATATATATTTCCTTCTCATATAATCATCATGTTTAGGGTAATTC
Source organism: Lagopus muta (assembly GCF_023343835.1). Lineage (NCBI taxonomy): Eukaryota > Metazoa > Chordata > Aves > Galliformes > Phasianidae > Lagopus > Lagopus muta. The sequence goes on along the minus strand of NC_064435.1, from coordinate 40,658,932 downwards.
ACCAAAAATGAAAGTCAGTGATATTACAAAGGCACTGAATGTTGCTACAAATCTTGAATATGATTTTCTGTTTTTGGTGGATCTGAGGCCCAAGACTTTCATCTGCTGATTCTAAAAGCTGTTCAAAAGTAGAAAGGATCAACAGGAAACTGAGTAGAACAGCAGTCTCTGAGATACACTGATCAGTATAGTATGTTATTGTATATTTATTCATAATGCCATTGTGTCAATATTCTTGTATTTTTAATAGTAATATATTATTAATAGGTTGGACACCTAGGAAAAATTTCTTTTCTGAAAGACCATTCAATGTGCTGGAATAGGCTGCTCGGGGAAGTAGTGAAGTCAATGTCCCTGCAGGTGTTCAGGAAACATTAAGATGTTGTAACGAGGGATATGGTTTAGGGGGGAAATATTGGTGATAGGTAGAAGGATGGACAAGATGACCTTGGAGTGCTTTTCCAACATTGCTGATCCTATGATTATATTTATATGATATATACAGGTCTCGTGTGTGTCCTATTAAGCAGAATCCAATGAGAAAATGTGTATTTTGTTTAGAGCTTTGTCATTCTTCACATGAGTATCTGAGTGTGTTTTCTTTAAAATGCTGCAGTGATCTTTATTAAATATGACTTCTTCAAAAGTGACCAGAGGCAATAAAGTTGTAGGATACTACCACCTGATTATGATTTTAGTAAACAAGCAAACAAAATTGCCTGCTGTTTATTAGTTATGGTCACTGATTTACATTTTTTGCTATATGCTAGATACCAATAGTGTGATCAGAGCTGTGCAAGATGTGACTGCTCCTTACTCCTCAATGTTGGACATCAGGAGGCAGGATGTTTGTGAAAAGGCTTAGGCAACAGCAATAACAGAAAGGGGGGGGGGGAACAAAACCTTTGCCCCAAATCCTTGGAATAGTTTTCATTTTTGGACCTCTGTATTACGTCAGCAAAAAATGCAACATGACCTTCTGATAACTGAGTGTTCTATAACCTTTCTGAAAGTTGACACTTACAGCAATTTCATACCCTCACTTGTCCTGATGAGCTGAATAATGTGGTTTTCTAGACAGCCATCTAAAAATGCCAGACATTTCCTAATAGTTTACACATGTATTACACATGTATGAGTATAATTTGCACTCCAAACTCTTGAAATCCTACTCCAAAGAGCAATGAGCTCATGGTCCATGACATGAAGGCCAGGAACCTTGATGCTGCTGGGGAAAAAATAATATAAAAAATAACTTTCTTTTCTTAAAGCCTTTCTATTAGGATTTATGTTGGTGTATGCCAGATTAGGTTTCAACTTTGTTCAACATAGAGTGTCTGTGTTGATTAAAGTATGACTTTTTTATTCAGGAAAAACTGCAGTAGTTGCCTCTTTCCCCACTTCTCCACCTTTTTCCTTCAAAAGAACATTAAGAGACTAATGAGTCTAAATATCAACACATCTCTTGTCCATAATTTTGGTTTTATTCATTACCTCAAGCTTTCAATAGTGGCTGTGGTTTATTTCCTGGGTCTCCATACTGTCTCTGAATCAGCATTTATTATTTTTTGCATTTACCACTTTCTTATACTGGACAAAGACATGTTTGTGAAATTTGGTCTCACTGAACTGTCACTGGAGAGTATGTGAGCAGATTTTTTGCTCAGAGCGTAGGTGAGCACTCTTTATCTAGGCTGCCTGAAGCTGTAGTGGATGTTGTCCCTGGGTATGTTCAAGACCAGGTTGGGTGGGACCCTGAGCAACCTGATCTAGTATTAAATGTGGAGGTTGGCAGCCCTGCCTGTGGCAGTGGGGTTGGAGCTTGATCCTTGGATTCCTTTCCAACATAAGTCATTCTGTTATTCTCTTGTTCTATTACTCAAATGCAAATCAAATTACCTTTTAATCAGAAAGATCCTTTACATTTTGCCCTTTGATGGAGGATTTTTCCAGGCTTCTTCAGAATAGTAACCACAAATATTTTCCACAAAATTAACATGCATTACCTTAATTGTATTTAAGGATTCAGTAGTCCACTTGTGAAAGTCACTTAATAAGGGATGAACTCAAAGTCAAATAGCAACAGAGAAATCCACACTTCTCTTTTATTGCTCACATTTCATAGATCAGTCAAGGCACATCTGGATGAAACAGCTATGATTGTGAATGATTAACACAAGAAAAGTGAAAGGTTCACCTTCTGATAAAAACTCAGTGTTGTTCACACAGCACCTCAAGGTGGCTCCCACATTTCTTGAATTTTGATAGTTATAAATCATGTGCACAATTACTCAAACCTGTTTCAACACAGTGGGATGTTTTATTTCATAATTTTTCTTATGGGGATTATGAGTTAGGAAAAAGTTAAAGTAGGAAGATGATATATTAAAAGTCACACTGAAGGACTTCATCTTTTCTATGTCATTTTTGCATACTCAGTGTACAATAGCATGCACTCACCTCTATGACCCAAATTTAAGCATATATTTTAGATTAGTGTTTTTGGCTAGATAATCAGATTCTGCCATTGACTTCAAACATAGTTAAAATCTGTTGCCCTGCCTATCTCTTAAAGAGATCAGTTCTGTAATTGGAGATACTTGAATGTGGTACCCATGGTCTGACTGGGCTACTTTTGTACAACATGCTGTCAGGAGTATTTTCAAAATGGAAATCTATGTTGAAATTATTTTGTATCCAACTTCAAAATGCAATTTTATTGTATCACAGCAGCACTGAAAACTGTTTAGAAGTTCCTTCATAACTTTGATTAAACTGAAATGCTTTAGCAATATAACAAAATGGAGAAGTATTAAGTAACTTGTTTTCATATTTGCAAGAAAAGTTTGTCACAAAAACATTAAGTCGTAAAATTGTTAAGGATTATTGTAATTGCTGCAGAACTATTTCTATACCAGATGCATAATTTAACACAAAGTGAAAATACTTATTTTCATGAGCCCTTGTGTGCTCTTTTAAAAGGAGTCACTTGGAAATGGGAGAAATATTATTCTCTTCACTAGAAGGAAGAAGCTCGAGGCAATACACAAAAGACCTGCAGAAATTAAGAAACTCAATCTAATTTCTTGCTGTACTATTTTCCATTCAATTATGACCGTGTACAGGTTTAAGACAAAATTTTTCTTAAAAGGAAAACAACAAAATTGAGGCTGTTTGCTGTAATCTTGCTGAAGGATAAGAATTCGCATGCAAATCAAATCTTTCATATAGATTTTCTGGTACATGGCTGGTGGCATCACAAGTGTTAATTGCCAGGGTCCCAGTGGAAGAACACTGAGATAAATAACTTGAGGAATCTCCCAATTCTACTCAGTTCATACAATCCAGCTGGTCCTATGTAACCACTCCAGCAATTACATTAAGATGTATCAACAGCAATAAATAAACATGTACAGGCATCTGTTAAGGACCGCGTACAGAAGACTATCCTTGTCATCATTTCTGCAGGAACAGTTTCTGTTGACTTTCACAGATGTCTTATCTATGCATAATCTGATACTGCTGCAGTAATTACACTTCAGGACACTCCACCCAGGCTGTTAATCAACACATTTAGGCATGCAAATTGGCCTAGACACAACAGGAGTTGCCTCCGGGGAATTTCTGCAACCATTTGAAATTCACACCTGGGAGGCTCCTGTAATCATCAGTCAAATATTTAAATGTGAATGCTCAGTTAATTTTAAAGCTGGTCCACTGCCTCAGGCTGATTCTTTATCTCACCTATGCATGTGAACTGGCTAAGGAGTTCCCGATCCTTTCAAGGAATTACTGTGTACACTTTGTACTGAGTACACTGACCATGCATATAGGCACAATGTCTGTACCCGGATACATTATGGTGATAAGAGCAAACTTTATTTTCAGCTGTATAACTGCATCCAACATAAACCCCATAGCCATTGAGTAAACCCCATACCCCATTGAGTAGTCAGAGAAACAGTATTACCAAGATGTGTGATAAATATTCTACATGCAATGTGGTGAAATTACTCTTTGAACTTTTTAGATAATTTCTTGCAAGTTTGGAAAAAAAAAAAAAAAAGGCTAAAATCACAGTGCCTCCTGTTTGATGCTAGCATGTTAGATGATAAGACTGTTAACGTATGGTTGGAAGGGACCTTTTAAGATCATCTAGTTCTAACCCTCCTGCTATAGGCAGGGACATCTCCCTCTAGATCAGGCTCCTCAAAGCCTCATCCAGCCTGCCCTTGAGCACTTCCATTGAGGGAACATCCACAGCCTCTTTGAGCAACCTGTTCCGGTGTCTCATCAACCTCACAGTAAGGAACTTCTTCCTGATATGTCTGAATCTACCCTTCTCCAATTTATATCTATTTTCCCTCCCCAGCTTTCCTGTGGGCCTCCTTCAACTATTGGAAGGTTTCTCTAAGGAACTCCCGGAACCTCTTCTTCTACAGGCTGAAAAGCCCCAGCTCTCTCAGCCTGTCCTCATAGGGTAAGTGCTCCAGCCCTCTGATTGTCTTTGTGATCCTCCTCTGGATCTGCTCCAACAGCATCATGTCACAAGAGCTTTCTTTAAAAAAAAAAAATGTATGGGAAAATATGGAATACAAGCCATTTTTGTATATACAAAAGTTGATTCAACTTTTTTCCTTTTTTGGAAAATGTGAGTTGAAACTTTTTTTTTGTTAAAATCCATTCTAGTAGAATTTTCAATCATTAGGTTTCTCACATCTAAGTTTAACATTTCATATCCTTAATTAGCCTCTCTTATTCTAATTAGAAATTGTACATTGGACCAGACCTTTCCTTTCACTGCTTTTCTCCATTCAATGACTACCCATGTAGTTCCAAAAGTTATGATACATCACGAAGACAACTGAACTTTGTTAAAGTTTCCTTTTTCTTCCTTTATCAGTTTCTCTATTTTTGGAAAAGCTTTCCAGAGGTTTTGTGCTGCTCCTAATGAAAAATAGATGAATTTTAAAAATGTCATATCCTCTCACCTCCTAGGCAAAAGTTTAGTTTAAGAAGAAAACAAAAACAAGTCCATCTTTGGTCCGTGACTTCCTTGTGTTCAGGATGTGAAGCCCCAAATAGTTCATTGTTTTCTGGATACTTGAAAACCTGAAGATCTGTAAAACTTACATCTTCCTTCTGAAAAACAATATTTTGATTCCACTTTTGGCTTTAGAAATATTTTTTTTTATTTCTTCTCACTTTTATTTAAGGATGTTCAGGCCTACAATTCGTTGCTTTTCCACAATTAGTTCTGACAACTTTACCAGACTGAGACCATATGAGACCATACTTTTTAAAGAAATATTTATAATTTACTATTGTGTTTTTCTAATTGAAGTTAATTGATATTATTCAGAGTGCTTATAGATTACACAATAAAAGAGCTATCCATGTGCTATGTTTCTAATGAAATTATGATGACTTTGCTTTTTACAAATTGACTCACAGGTAAACTGGATAGTCAGATAAGAACTAATCAAGTATATTTTCAATAATAATTCTGACAATCATTTAAATTTTTCTCCTCTTAGGTCAGAGTCCAGCCTTCAGAGTTATACACAAACCTGAATGAAATCTCTAAATCTGAAAAACAGCAATATCCATTGTTTGTCAGACATGACAAGCATCAGCTCTAACTAGAAGAAATTACTAGGCATGAATGAACTGAAAAAAGTTAATTTTCCATAGGATCACAAAATTTATTAGAAGAGTCAAAAACAGTACTTGAACATCCCTTTAAAAGAATTAAATAATTGAAGAGAAAACTGTGTCCTCTGATCCATTCAAAATTTTGTTGTTTATGCAGAACCCAAAATTATATCTACAGATATTAGAAATATGTAATTGAAACAAACTGACTCTTTGAAGGTCCAGAAGGCTGTTTTTTGGAACATTTTGGGGCTGTTCTATAGTATTGGCTTTGAAGTCTATCCTCTTCCCACTTCTTATGAACTCATAAGTAAGACAACAAACAAGAGTTTAAACAGTTTCATAGAATCATAGAATCAGCTCAGTTGGAAAAGACTTTCAAGATCTAACATACAACTTTGTGTGCATCTAACAGACGGATACAATACAGACACATTGAGACAAAAATTGTCTTCAATACTTCTGAAACAATAACCATCACCTAAGTAAAACAGATTTTTTTTCTTTTATATCCCATGCTTTTATAATCGCAGTACAGAATACTTATAGATTTCTGTAAGGAAAAATCCAAATTGGCAACAAACAAACAATAAGAAAATCCAATCAATCAAACAAATGAACGGACAAACAAAAAACCCCAATAAAATGACCGTCTGTGAGGGTTAGATAAAACTGTTGATCTAATTTAATGCAGTTAGATCATAATTGAGGTAGGAAACATACTGAACTAATATAAACAAACTATTAAGTTTAATGTCTTTATCCAGATGGCGGAATAAAGTATGTGAGCAATAAATCCACAGATTAATGCTTGGACGATGACCTACTGAATTATAACTTCATAGAAAGTATCAAGAAACACGTCTGGACAATGGATAACCACAATTAACACTTCTAAGTTCAGAAACTCTCTAGAAGCAGCAAATCACTGTTATTGAATTTATACAGATCACATTTCATCCACAGGTGTATGAATTAGCCATAGGAAAAATTCCTCAGTATATGGATCAGTGAGTGCATGTGAACATCAAAGCTGTTTAGTAGGAAGAAGCAGAAGGGATGTGAAATTAATCTCTGACACAATCAGGCTGTGAGGTGATGAAAAGACAGATTCTTACCATACACCCTTTAGGGACAGTAGCTTCCTGCCACCCCAAATGCCACTGGAAGCTGCTGGGCAGCTGTTCAGAGCAGCTGGCAAAGGCTATGAAGGATATGCTTTCCCAAATAACTCTTTTGATCTACCTATAGATCAGAAATTAGGATAGAGACACTGAAAAAACAGCAACAGTGTCTAATTGTAAATGCTTGTCTGTATGACTGGTGCCGCTGCCCAAACTTTGGGTTTTTTGACAACTGAATGGCCTATGTGGTACTGGGCCTGCAGGCACCAGATAGGTTTCGCTTTTCTCAAAGGTGGAAAAAGGTCCTTGGGGGAAATTGGCAAGGCTTTAAACTAGGTTTGAGATCTTTAAGGTAAATGCAGTTCCAGAATAGTGTATCCAAAATTTGGATACAGTTATGGTGCAGAACAGCTATCTGTTCTGCCTTTGAATACTTTAACCCAGACATCTTAAAATTCATGGCAGTTATTTATTTGCCAAAATAGAATTTTGAAAAATAAGTGTTAACATTTGTTGTTCCAGAGAGTTCTCTCTTGTGATCTCTTTGCAACTGAAAATCACAATTTAGGTACTACTGAAGGTTAAATAAAAGTAATGTCAATAACATCTCCTCCTACAAATCAGTGAGAAATTGTTTCTGTGGAGTGCTCAAACACTATAATCAACTGCGGTGAAGAAATGCTTAGCTCTTTAAATGAGCTTTGGGAGCACTGGAATATTAGCTATTATGAACCAAATTTGCCTTCAACTTCTCTTCACCCATCTATGTAATCTCATGTCATGAAAGCTAAAATCTCTACAGCTTAAAGTGGGAAGTGAATCCATCCAACCTACCTTTTTCTCATGATCTACATTTGTCTCTTATCACAGGAGACAGAAGTCCAGGCCACAGAAAGGATAGAAGCCTCAGCTTTCATCTACCTGGATAACATATGTTGCCATTGAACTCAGGGTGACTATTGCTACCTTTTCTCTCATCAATTGCCAGAGTGTAGGGAGTAGCGATGTGTTAAAAAAAAGACTACTGGAGAGATCTTGATTATTCTTTACCCTTCAGTGGGATCTACTTGTAGGAGGAGGTATGGATATTTGCATATGCTCAGAAATTTGAAAAGCTTTTGGATTTCTTTTATTGAGAGTCCACACAACAATTAAAATATGAAAATAGGAAGTGTTCCTGTGCTTTCTCCAATTTGTACCCATGCACAAGAATTAACAAGACACTTTCCAATCTTGACCTGTGATGAGCTGACAAAATTTGGCTGACTTCATTAGGAGCTGCTTATCCAGCAGGAAAAACTGTTCTCAACCTGTGCAACACCAGGCAAGTAAAAGTTATCCAGAACTTTCCAATGTTGTTGGTAACTTCTGGGTGATTCTGAGCAGAATCTTTAGGAGTAAAAATAGGTATCTAACACATCTTCTATGGGGTTGGGCATGCAAGATGAAACAAATTAGAATGGCTTCAGGTTTAATATGTATTTTCACCCTCCCTTATTTTGTACCACTTCTTCCAAAAAGAAAACAAAAACAAAACAAAAAATCCAACAATATTGATAAATGTAATTGTTTTGCATTCTAAATCTATGACAAAAATTATCTTCACAGTGCTCAAAGTGAAAATTTTGCTAAAGAAAAATGAAGGCTGCAGTAGGAATTCAGTAACAAGTTAACTCTAAAAAAAACCCAGTCATTTCATGTTCAAATTTCAAGGGTCTAAATTTAGCATCTTCTGAATTGATCTGGACTGGTAAAAGGTTGTGTTCTTCGAAGCATCTGAGTGTTTAAAGAAATAAGCATACCCAACTAGCTCTTGCTTATTACAAGAGCTTATACTGTTATTTGAAACACTAGTTTTCTCTTATTTGAAAAAAAGAAAAGCAATTAATGATAGAAGTATGAGAATTTTTCCTTTAGAAGTCTCATTAAATTAAAAACCCATAAATTACTGCTTTTGTGAGTGTGAAATTTTGCATAGCTCCTCTTTTGAAGCAGTTACTGGATAGAGCTTTTCTAAGTAATCTTTTTTTTTTTTTTTTTTTTTTCTTTTGCATGACTGTCAAGTACTGCTAGCAATACAGGGACACATAATGACTGCAATTTTTTTCTTGACTATATGTAATTATAGTATGTAGGTACCATTGCAAAGGAGCAATTTTAGTCCGTTACAATCAAAAACTAGTACTTTTAATTTTCTGTTTTATCACAGCAAAAGAATGGGTAGAAAACAATAAGTAGCCATAGCCACATACTTTTCTATTTAAGGTGTATTTCAGACCATCATTTCAGAAAAGACAGAGGCCAAAAGATAAATGCTTTCAGAATACCAGTAAGTTAGCAGAATATGGTAGTTAGAAATTAAGACTAACTTGACAGCACAGATGCTGCTGTACATAAGCTCCACTCTTTTTTTACCTTCTGTTGTATACAGTGAAGTCCAGTTGAAAACTACCCACAGCAAATGCTTGTTTTTAACTTGTCTGTGATCTTGAGTTTTAATAAAGCATTGTATACTTTCTGATATTAGCCAGGAGATACATTCCACCCTACAAATTACTGATCAAGACTCAGCAATAATTGTGTAGATTTATTCCTTCTTATTCTGATGATACGGCAGTCCAGGAAGATATGAGCTCCATAGCTGATAGAAAACAGACAGAAAACAGTATGCACAAGTAACTATGCTAAATAGCATGAGTGCAACTGTTTTCTGGTTGCTAGCTGACTCTCACAAAGCTTTTAAAGTACAAATTTCTTCCCACAGGTAAAATGCAAAACTTCAGGCCCTTCCTTACTTGTTACAAGTGTGAAGTACTGTTATTTTCTGAAGCTTTTAAGAGTGGTAAATGATGAGACTTGAGAAAAAAGAAAGTGAGAAACCACAGGATCTCTTCTCTAAGCCCGTTTTGTTAAGCTATGGTTATGAACTTGGTTAGCAGTAGTCAGTATTCCATAGCTGAAGCTCAAGCAAAAATGTAATAATATATCCTGAAACCAGATAACCCTTTTCTATTTGCTAAAGACTGTTATAAAACAAATTACTGGTTTCCATTTTGATGCTGGTTGTATTTTGTTCATGAAGTTATCACATTCAGAAAAGAAAAATATGCCAATGAAAGCAGTTTACATATCCATGGATAGCACTCTTAGAGGAAACACTTAGCACAGAGAAAACTGCTGAACTAGCATACCTGGAGAACACAGGGAAAAGTGACAGATTGCTTTCTATAAAGCAGTCACACAGCTTACAGTGGCAACAGTTTGATGTGCCACAGCAGTACTGACCCAAGAGCCATGTCACAATCAATCAGCATCTCAAAGAACAATGAAAGAATTTAAAATGCTTAACTAAGCACACAGTAAAAATTTATTAAAACAAGAAGTAACTACCTCTGGCTGCAGATACCTACTGCCTATTATTTAGCTTTACTTGGAAGAATAATCATATGAGCTTAATAACACTTCTAATAACTATCAAAATCACGAGACAACTCACTTTAGTTGCTATGCTCTAATAGTAATTTCAAGTCACATCAGAATGGCAAAATATGCCAAAACAAATCTCATCAACCATAATTTAATTCCAGATTTTCTTCAATATAATATACCTTTACTAAGCCATTGTGCAGTGCAAATCAAGATGTAAGATCAGGAATCAGTAGCATTTATGTGCCTCTTTGTCTCTGGATTAATATTTAGTCTATGAGCACACTTACTAGTAGTGGGACTTCCTTCACATGTATGATACAACTTCATGTTGAGGCTGCTATAACTCAGTAGAAATACCTGCTGTTACCTGTGCCTCACTCTGCTGTCATCAATGTGGATTTGCCATCTCCAGTTCTCTCCACTTCCCATCCCCTTCCAGCTTGCTTTATGCCTGTAGCAGGCTTGGGCACATGCCCCATAATATCATTTAGTAGCCAGGCTTCACGTAGTGTACTGACATAGACAAATCAGTCTTCTACAACTGCATGTGAATCTTTTTCTTGTATTATCTGATTTTTTTCAAGTGCAGATGAGATATAGGTCATAGGAAGATATTTTGCTATGCATTCACATTTACTTTCTCTGTTACAACTTTCACTTTTTTTTTTTTAGTGAAAAAAACAAAATTTTGCTTTACATCTTTAATGAAAATCTTACACTGCAGATGCAAAAAGAAGTTCTGCTGTAGATGGCATGCATTCTAAGTCGTAAAGAATTCAAATTCTAACTATGGTTTCTGTAAGTTCTATACATCATCTATAACTGCAGGAGTAAAAGCTACTCAAAAGTCTTTCTCAGGCATTTTTAAAACTAAATGTTGCCTGACATACTGTCTAAAACTAATTTCAAAGTCTTCTGTAATTATATTTCTATGATGTGATTCACCTTGGAAGTTTGATACCATCATTAAGGTTTCTTTATTCTTCTTTTCAAAGAACTGTCCACAGACAGTACAGATTTACTTCAAGGATTTAAGAAGTAATATAAACTGAATTTCAAAGTCTCACACACTGCTGTGTTTTTTTTTTTAGTCTAATAGTCAGTAGTGAGCTTTCATTAAACATCATTAATAAAGATCTTCTGTTAAGAATGATTGCAAATTTCTCATAAACAGGTGTAAACTGAATAAAAGCATAATGTTCTTAATGTGTATTTAAGTGCTTTAAGTAATTCATTGTTCACAATCATCATGGTAGAATTACATTTGCATTTGAATATCAATTTGAATAAAATATAATGTGAGAGTTATTTTAAAATGCTTGACTACTTCTGTAAGTGCTTCATGTGGAGATACATACACAGCAATGCCATTAATAAAAAATGGACTCCTACAGGCAATCTTCTGTCTGCAATCTCAACCAAGCTCTAGTCTAAATATCTGTATAGTCATTGAATATAAAGATGCTATAATTACGAAACAAGAGAGTTTGGCAAAGGAGATTATAATGACAAAAAGTGACTGGATAGAAAGTAGAAAGCTTACCCATATCCCAGGCTTGCTACAAAACTCCAGAGAAGGGATGTAGGGAATCTTCAAATTTGGGTTTGGGGCTTGCAGATCCTAGGAGAAACTGGGAGAACTGCAGCTGTAGCTCAGCACTCGTTGGTCAGAGTAGGTGTGCAAGCATACCAATCCAGTAGTCTTTTACTGTTAATATAGTAAAATTATAATATTTATGTCTGAAATTTTGAAGACCAAGAATGTTTTTTGTGTAAATCAATGTATGAAGCAAATGTCAGTTATGTCCACCTAGATGGCAGAGTTTTCTTGTTTTCCTGACCCAGCTCTAAGCAAGCGGATTTATACCCTTTCTTTCCAAAACATTCTCTGAGTAAGCATTGCAAAACAAAAATATGTGTAACTAGAGTCACTCAAGCTTCACCTTACAGTATGAAAATAGTATACAAATACTGAAGACAGAAGGATTTTTTGGGGAAGATACCATCACAGACAAGCTGGGAGGTCTTGGCTGGCTTCTGGAACTAGTCAATGGGCTGAGCCTCTCTTCCCTCCAATGGGGATGCCTATTAGGTAAGATTCACATACTCAGTTGCACTGAGCACTTCCCCAGGAAACTTAGAAATTTCTGAAGAATTATTCCATAATTTAATTTGTTTGTGGTTGGCTGTATTATTCATGTTCTTCGTTAACTTCTTATGCTTTGCAGACAGTGTATTTATCATCAAACAAATCAAAATAATCTGTAATCTGTTGCTTTAACAAAGTGCACTATTCACTAATGTGGCCGTGAGTGTACTCATTGAATGCAACCAAACTCCTTAAGGGTGGTTGTGACTAGATGTATTGGGCAGTGTGAAATTTGTGAATCCATAATCGTGATAGTTCATATATTGAATGTGACTGGACTCGGCATCACTCAAAATGTAAGCACAGCCAATCCTCAACCCTCTGATCTCTGAGGACAAGCTTGATTGCAAGGGTTTTATCTTCTGCCAAACTTTTTCCTTTTCCACATGACGTTGGACCTATGAATAGGGAGAAAAATGGCATCCTACAGTGCAATCTGAACAATGCCTCTACTCAGATTGCTCCTAGAGATGCTTCAGGAGCCACAGAATATCTGGTTAGTGACTGATTAGAAGTAATCAAATGCTGATGAAGAGAATAATAACCAGTAACAGGTAAATAGGATTTAGTGAGCCAATGTCCCCTTGCTGCCTATCTCTTGACCTTCTTTAGGAAGGATTTCAGATACAGTGTGATGCATCTTGTTGTTCCTTGAATCTCCCAAAAAGGAAACACATTGTCTGCTGAACCTATCAGTGCTGAAGTACTGTGACCTTCAGTGAAGTCAGCTATTTCTCTAACTAACTATAACTAAATTACATTTAAAAGAATATAAAGCAATACCACTTTTTCTTGTTTGTCAGATTTGTTGTACAAAACCATGGAAATATTATATGCCTCATTGTGTGAACCAGTACAAGAAACGTTCAGTGAACCTGTAGACAAAGCAAGGCTAAAGTGGTAGTCAGGCTGAAACATTGTTCTTTTATCTTGTATGTCTTATTTATTAAAGATAATACATATCTCTCAAAAGTCAGCTTCATCTGATTCCTCTAAGCCTAAGCACAAAGCTTTTCCTGAAGATGTTTAAAACTTGGCTGAGAAAGCAAAAATGGTCAGTTTGAACCCTTATTAAGTTAGTTTCAACTGACAGTTCCATTTTCTTTCTGTAACAATTCCCTTTCCTTGTTTGTTAGTTAGTTTTTTTTTTTTTTTTTTTTTTTTTTTTTTTTTTTTTTTTGCATTTTAAGATTTCATGTTTTCTATTTTGAAAATGCCGTTTTCCCTGCAAATGGCCGCGCGTAACGTCTTTACTATGGGGCTGAACAAAGCCCAAACAAACAAAAAGCAAACATGAAAACAGATCTGAAAGGAAAGAGAGAAACCCTGCAGATCAAGCATGTTTGTGCTAAGATTTATCAACCTTGCCCTCGGGGCCACTTCACACATTTACTGTGTCCTTGCAACAGATGAAACAGTTCTGGGCAGTGACTTTATAAAATCTGTGGCATACCTGAAATGTGCAGCAGACCATTTCTCACTGGTAACGTTTTTTTTTTCTACTCTCAAATGTTTCTCTTCACTGTTGTACTACTTCTAGGCACACCTGGCACTTAGTCTCTTTTACACACACACATACACATGCACAAGAATCATAAAGAAGCTTCTGCCCTTTCAGAGGCTGTTTTATAACTTGGAGTTCACAAGCAAATGTTGAAAATCGCTACTTCCTGATATGTGCTCATTCTCTCTTCTTCATATCTGTGGTGGACTAGGGCTCTTTCAGGAGCTGTCCTTTAAGAGCATGACCCTCTCACATAGCCATTCTGGAGATATCCACCTCTACAGTAGCAGTGGCTCTAAACATTTGTTTGTGCTCTGTGGTGTTGCTTCAAACAAATGGAACCTAATGGCCTGGGTGATTGCAATGCTACTTCTAGTGGAAATACTTTCAAACAGTATGACCTTGAGTCTGAAATCAATGTCAGTAACCACCGAAGACACAGGTGCAAGCCATGCATGGAGTATGAGACAAGGGATAACTTAACCAATGGCTGTTTTTTCCTTGCTGTGTGAATGTGCACACCAGTTGGTTTGTGCCCATCTCTAATACATCATTGATAAGCAGCTGTTACTTTTTCCAGTACAAGAATGTCAAGCAAGTGCCAGGAGTGTCAATGCTTGCCAGTGTAGATTTTCCAACAGATTATAATTTAATTCTACTTCTGTGCACTGGTTTACATCAATGCCCATGAAAGTATTAGATCTATCAAGGAGTATGGCAGATCATGTACACACAAATGGCAGTGCTAAATGTACTTGCACCTGCATCCTAATATAAGAAACTGATAAAAAAAGGGGAGATTTTCATAGTGAATGATTGACATTTTGATGAATGTAGAATGTATCCCAGACTTCAAATATAAAAATATGCCAGCCAAAAGTGTTGTGCAGTATAAAACAGAATACGAAAATTGAAAATTAGCAACTGATACAAATTGCTTTAAATAAAACATACAAAAAATTGCTCACATACTCATACACATTCATGCACATTTTTATCTTGCTAGGCAAATACAATTAATTCAGCTTATCTCTAGAAATTATATATTGATCTTGTGAAAAACGGGGAGGCATATTTTAATGATCCTGCATGCTCATCAGAGCTTGAGACAAACACAATAACTATTTTCCATTTAGGAAGTGTGGAGTAAAGCTGCACATTATTATTTTTTTTCTACTATTCTATATGGGTGGAGTGTCTGTATTTAAATTAAAAACTGAAATGAAACATTTCAACAGACAAAAATAAGCCAATCTAAATTAAAATGGTTAAAACAAAGTGTACTGTACTGCTGTGGAAGAAGAATCACTGCAAATAACATTAATGAATTCTTAAAATGGATTGAAAGTGTTCAGGAGTGTTCAAAGGCTTTGGCGCCTGCAGAACTCAGCCCACAGAGGATTAAAAGAATGACTTGGGGTTGCAGTGTTTAGTCTCTTTCCTTAAGCTTGTTAAAAAATCAGGCAGGCTGAGGAGAGAATGGTGACAGTAGAATGGAAATTTCAGATCCTCAAGTCTTCATAGCATAAAGCGCTTGAGGGAAAAGTATACTTCAGCCTCATTTGGCTATAACCTGAGTACAAAACAAAGCAACTGACCCTGGTGAGCTATGCTGCAAACCAGCAGCAGGATAACCAGCTTCTGAATAGGAGACCAAAGGCAAAAAGTGCTGGACAAATATACCATTGTATCACCATGGACTATCATGGTGGTGTCTGATTCTTACACGTGGCTTTGAATAGCCCCAGCAGTAGAATCTAGACAGACCATGGGCATGCAGGTAGATGGGCACATGGAAGATGGGTGCTTGTGGCAGTGCCACTACAGACTTGCCATGCTGCTGAGACTGGTTGGAGGAGACATTCCATTGGGTCGTACCATGATGACTTACTGGAGACATTAACAACTTTTGATTCCACTTATTTTCACAGTAAAAAATATATGAATATTTATCATGAGTCAGTAGCAAACAACAAGAAATAAGTGTGTGAGCAAGGTCTTTTAAAACAGAAATATGTAACCATACAATCCTCAGCACTGCTCAACAAGATTGAAAAGCCCACTGCCACTCCCATCTTCCCTTGCTAACCTAATTGTGGTTGTCTTAGTTATTTGCCTTGCCAGGGAAATGGGAGGAATTTGTTCATGGTCCTTTTGCTTTTGATACTGACGCGGCTTTAATGCTGAATCTGGTCAGACCTAGCAAGCATACTTAAGATTTCCTTGCACTCATGCTGTCTCCTGGACGATGTTACCTACTTTCATATGTTGTTTACCATCAAAGTTTCAGTTTCTGGGGGGTGGAAGCCTCCCGTCCAACACCATGTTTCCATACCAATTGTGGGGCATGTTGAAAACACAGTTTAGTACAGATTCTCTGTAAGTATAATCTTGTGCTTGCTTTTCTTCTGTTGCTTTGATGTAATTTGAATATGCAGAAGCTGGAATACAACAAATATTTGTTGTAAAAATATCAGTTTTACATTTGCCACTGTTTGCCAACTGTAAAAGAAATACTGCAGAGGGAAAACAATAGGTTTAAAAAACAACATTTAGAAAGAGGCACATAAATTTTACCTTCTCATTCCAGGACTCTCTTTTTCTTTTCACGGTTGCCATTGCATTACACACGAAGACACATACGCACACAAACACAAAAGCTGACAAGCTGGAAGTAATTCTATTTCAATATACCAAATAGATTAATATGGTGCCTTTTGACCAAAAAGAAAAGATTTACTCTTTTAAAAGGGAAGTATAAAAGCAAACCAGAAAAACCACAATGTTATTGTCACATCACAAAAATTAAGATTAATCAGTTTTTTCAGTTTTGCATCTGGATAATCTCAAGAAGTTAAGAATAAATGCAACTAAGAAAGAAAAGGAGAGGAGGAGAGAATGAGAGAAGGAAAGAGAAAGTGATGGAAGGAAGGGAGAGAGGGAGGAAGCGAGGGAGGGATACACGTGGGGAATGAGCAAACATCTGCTTAGATATTTGGCTGCTGGTTAGGGTTAAGCTCCCAAATTTATCACAGATATATCTTGCATTTGCTTTTATTAAACATCATGAGGTCATGGTCAGTCCATTTCTGTCCAGTTATCTCTGAATCAGAGATCTGTCCAGCATCTGTATGGCTGTGAATCCCAATGTCTGATCCTAGAACAAAGTTGAGATAGATTTTTATAGTCAAACACATTTTCAACAACTTCTTGCAAAAAAGTTTTTCAAAGAGATCAATAAAGCCACTGAGAAGCACAAAACCTATGTTCACTAAAAGAAAAATGTGGAAGCATCTGAAATCAGTGCTGAAGAGGTAAGATATATATTTTAACAAATAATGAGAATACTTTCCAGGTAATGAACAAATCCATTTCCTTAAGGCTATAAACTGTTGTCATTAACCGCCTTAAACCAAAAGCTACAATTGTTTTTTTGAGATCAGATGAAATAGGAAATAGACATATATATTTACTTATTTTAGAGCTGTTTCTCTCCTCAGTTACATTGATATAACTTAAGTGATTCTGTGACCCATCTCTTATTTATAAAGTTACAAGAGTTACTCTTTATTTAAGCAATGGTATATGTTTCATTGCCTATGGAAGGTGCATTTCAGATTTATGGCTCCTATATTCCGATATTCCTATTCCTATATTCCTGGAGGAGAAAATTGGCACTATGACTTGGATGAACTAATGATTGTGCTTTGAACAACTAATTGCACCTGGCAGTGGGAAATACATAAGAAGGCTAGTCTTCAAAATCCTCATTTTTAGCAGGTGTCATGGTAATTTAAACTTTCAAGTAACCTGAATTGCTGTAGCATGTGGCTAGTGTTTTAACAGAAAATGTGTTCTCTAGATTTACTATTAATATAATCACTGCTTTAGTCCATACTCTAACAAACAAAGTTCTATAATTTCACAAAAATTTAAATTGTACAACATGCTTTGCAAAACAGCCCACATAACAAGAGGAAATTCAATCTAGTTACTTAAAAAGAACAAAAAATTTTTGCTTTATTCATCTTCAGGCCCAGGAATACTGTCCCTTTGGAGGTCATCTTTCCAAGTTGCAACAGGAATGGAGGAGGAAAGGATTGCATATAAAAAATTAAAGTGATGTTTATGCCAGAACTATGCTGGAGGCTATTTTGCCTGGTTTAGCAGACCTAGAAATCAAAAATTCCAGGACACCTTGCAATTAAACTGGCTTTGACATGAAAATAAAGCTGCACTGCCAGCTATCGCTTATGGAATAACAGAATCACAGAATGCCTTGTGTTGAAAGGGACTTTAAAGACAATCTTTTTCCAGCTCCCTGCCATGGGCATGGTTGCCAACTCATGGGATCAACATGGGATCAGGCTGCCCAGGGTCCCATCTAAACTTATTTTAAGTACCTGCAGGAATGGGACATTCACAACTTCTCTGGGCAACTCAATCCTGTGCCTCACCACACTCAGAGTAATTAATTTCTTCCTAACATCTACATTTCCACTCTTTTAGCTCAAAGCCATTTCCCTGTGTCCCATCAAGTACTGGAAGACCATAATGAGATAAAGATGTGGTGTGGGACTATGTCAAAGACCTTACATAAGTCCATGTTTTTTTTAATTTGGCCACAATAACCCCCAGGCAATGCTGTATACTTGGGGTGGAGTGGCTGGAAGACTATGTAGAGGAAATGGACCTGGGGGTATTGACTGTTGCTTGGCTGAACATGAGCCAGCAGTGTGCCTGGGTGGCCAAGAAGGCCAATGGCATCCTCACTTGCATCAGGAATGGTGTTGCCAGCAGGAAAAGGGAAGTGATTGTCCCCTGTACTCAGCTCTAGTGAGGCCGTACCTCAAGTACTGTGTCCAGTTTTGGGCCCCTCGCTGCAAGAAAGACATTGAGGCCCTGGAGCAGGTTCAAAGAAGGGCAAGAAATCTGGTGAGGGGTCTGGAGCACAGGCCTTATGAGGAGCAGCTGAAGGAGCTGGGATTGTTCAGTCTGGAGAAGAGGAGGCTCGGGGGAGATCTTATTACTCTCTATAACTTCCTGAAGGGAGGTTGTAGTGAGCTGGGGGTCGGCCTCTTCTCTTGTGTAACTAGTGATAGAACTAGAGGGAATGACTTCAAGCTGTGCCAGGGGAGATTTAGGCTGGATGTTAGGAAATACTACTTTTCTAAAAGAGTGGTCAGGCACTGGAATGGGCTGCCTGGGGAGGTGGTGGATTCACCAACCCTGGAGGTGTTCAAGGAACATTTGGATTTTGTGTTGAGGGACATGGTTTAGTGAGAACTATTGGTGATAGGTGGATGGTTGGGCTGGATGGTCTTGTAGGTCTTTTCCGACCTAGGTGATTCTGTGATTCTATGTTGATTACATCAGCTGCCCTTCCTTTGTCCACTGATGACATCACTCCATCATAGGTCACCAAATTGGCCAGGAATGATCTGCCCTCGGTAAAGCCATACTGGCTATCTCGGATAACCTCCTCATATATTATGTGCCTTAAAATATCTTCCAGTAGGATCTGCTCCACAATCTTTCCAGGCACAGAGGTGAGGTTCACCAGCCTGTAATTTCCTGGATCTTCCTTTCTCCCTTTCTTAAAAATAGGAGTGATGTTTTCATTTTCCAGTCATCAGGGACTTTGCCTGACAGCCACAACTTTTCAAACTTGATGGAAACTTGGCGACCACATCAGCCTATTCCTTCACTTCCCTGGAATGCATGTCATCTGGCCCCATGGACTTCTATGCAGTTAGCCCTATGAGGTGATTCCTGACTTGCCCTGCTTTTACAGTGGAGGTATTTTGTTCATATGACCTGTGCCAAGAGGCTCAGGAACATATGAGGCATGAGAAATCTGACTGCCAGTGAAGAGTGAGACAAAGAACTCATTGAATATCTCAGCCTTCTCCATGTCTGTTGTTGCCAGTTCTCCCTTCCCATTTATAAATGGAGTACACTCCCTTGTCTCTTCTGACCAACGCTTGTTTTCTTATGCGGAGGGATGGAGAGCTTTTGTGCTATCAGAAAGGTGTCATTAAAGGGTGTGGAGATACTTAGCTGGGCTGTCAGCTGTATTACGTTCTTGGAGAAGCCCTCCCAAATTTCCCTGGCACAAATCTGAGTTTTTTTCCTGCTGCTTCTTTAAGTGAAAGTGTTCTTTAGCTCTTCTCTTTCACTCAGAAGCGTGTCTCCTTCCCTCATCAAATCTAGCTTAAAACTTGTGATGAGCCCAGCCAGCTTGCTGCTTATTATGTTCTTGTCCCTTCTGGTCAGTAGCACCTCATCTGTGTATGTCATAAAATATAAAATTAAGTCATTCTTTAGCATCTCCATTGTCTCAGAATCTTCTCCTAGGCCTGTTATTAAATTTCTTCTTTGTATTTTTTTCCAGGAGTAGGTCAACACTACACAGTCACTTTAATTAGTTTTTATTAGCGATCTATCTGCATTATGAAATCACTTGCTATAAATCCTCATCAGATCAGTGCTATGAAATATACTCATAGATGGGCCTTAAAAATAATTCTTGAACTATACAAAATGCAGAAAGTAAAAAGTGGGCATAGCATCTCTTAATGCCAGATTTTTGCACAGTCATCCATTCTACTGTGTCTCTTCTAAGAGTGCCCAGAGAATCATTTGAATTTTTCAGTTACAAATGACAATCTCTTCACATTGGAGGGGAGGGATGGATTGCTCATGTAAATGAAGCTACAGAACAGCATACTTATTAGCTGAAGGTACATTTGTTATCTGACACTGCAGAATGAATAGCTGGCATACTAATTAGAACATCTCACTAATCTTTGCTTTTATGGCCAAAATGAAGCCAATAGGGAAACTAGATTAGTAAGTTTTTACTTACTATTACTTAGTTTTAAATGAGAAAAGTATAATGGCTTGTTTCATGCATCATTCTGTAGGCTACCCTTGTTATTGTGTACTTAATTAATACCCAGTATGGGCAGAGAAAATGGAAAGCTGGAATAGGGTATAAATATAAAAAATGTATTCTTCCCCCAGAGAAAAGGATAAAGATGCCAGTGAGGACTCTGAATAAGAGATCTATCTGACAAAGGGGCTAAGGCAGATAGAGCAGATGTCACTAGAAAAGTGCCATGTGTTGCTAACAGTAATTTCAATATAAGAAGAAGAAATGAAAAAGTAAGATCCTACAACCCACTGCATAACTCAACTACAAACTCAACTACTACTCAACTTATCTCTCAGACATAGATCTCACTGTGCTTAGTAACTGTCCTGGATACTTAACAGATGCTTAGAATTTTATTCTTGCATAAGACAAGGTGAAGATCCAACTACCAAAAAACCTCTTAGTATTCTGTTAATGTGATTCCAGAGTAAGAAAACAATTAAATGTGAGCAATTACTAGAGTTGATCAATGTAGCATATCAGCCTGGGATTCTAATAGAGAGAGAGAAGACTTGGGAGAAGGAAGTAAATAAGCTAATTTTTTTTGTGTACTAAGTAGACAGAGAAGAGCAGGGAAGGGGACATTATTTATAAAGATTTAAAGTCATACTTTGTTTTAGCATAAGGTTAGTATATTCACTAGAAGCAATGAAGTCGGTAGCTTGGATTCATACTGATGAGACTGAGAAAATGATTCAGGCTCCAGAGTTCAACATTATGTGGATTTAGAAATACAGCATAAAAACAGAAGGGACTACTGTATAGAAAATATCGAAGTTTATGCATCAAAATTTGTACAAGTCTTAGGCTGTGTTTGTCAACAGTAAGAATCCTATAATTCCCTCTGAAAGAAAAAATAAAATTGTTTTTCTTAATGGGAAAAAACTGCAGACATTTTCAGGCATCTCTTAAAACTGTCACTACCAAAAATGCCTCCTAGAATGATTTTCATTTAATTAAAAATCAGTTCTACTGTTATGCAGCCTTTAGGTATATGAATATCAATTCAACCAATTGTCTCTGAGAAGAACTCAGATCCTTAATTCCAAGTATCACAACACACATTTGATTCTGGTTTATCATATTCCCAGATAAAACTGTAAACAAATGATTGGTTGAAACTGCATCAATTTGGAAACTCTGTTTATGGGACATTCTGTATAATTTATAAGTTATAGTATTAAAATGAGAGCTGTTTCCTGGAGTGTCAGACTTAACTGCTATGATGTGTTTTAGAATGAATAATGTACCAAACATACCTGTGTCTCACATTTGTCTCACCTTTGTTTGCATAGCAATGAATGCTGGCGAACACTTCTATCAATAAAAAGCTATTACACTGTCCAGGCTATAAAATGTAATTCTTTATCAACAGCTGTAAATAGATCTAAATAATAATGAAAAAGAGGCTAACCAAGTCAAATAAGTATTCTAGCTGTCTTCTGGTTAAAGTTTTACAAAAACATAATGAGAAATAAATCCACTCCCTTCCATTTATGTAGCCTCAATGAGAAGCAGCAGCTAAATACCAGCTGCTCAACAGGAGGGGAATAACTCTGTGGGATGCATAATGTAGGTGGCAGGGAAATGTGTATTAGTTGAATAAGTTTCAAGAAAAGAACATAGAACCATAGAATTATAGAATTGCTCAGGTTGGAACAGACAGATATTAATTTCAGCTGGATGTTTCACATTTCTTCTTTGTTTTATCCATCTGACAAAGCAAAAATTGATGTAATGAAAATAAGTATTTGAGTTACTATTTGGTCTAGGAATAAGAATAATATTAACTAAATGTAACTCAAATGTTTTACTTTTTGCATGTCTACTTGGTGGAATTGCAATCTTACAAAAAACAATCTTACTACAAACAGTAAAATTATTCCAAATTTTCAATAGAATACCCCAAAACTTAGAGCTTGTCAGTATAAGAAAAAGCAAACTTTACATTTCTATTACCAACAGAGAGCTGTAATTCACTAACTTGCTTCCAAAGGTCTCTATGGGTACTACTATTCTCAATTATAAGCACTTTTGAAGTGTAGAACAAACAAAGGAACACTTTGTTCCTCAGTATTAACAATCTGAATAATCCCGAGATCAATTTATTGCACTCTATGGGAGCATATTGCATTGCTTTCTGAACTGGAGAACAGCCATATGACTATGTTTGATACCTAAGAACTTTCATTTCCATGCTTGTAGACTGACCTGATTATCTCTAATCTATTGCTAAAAGTTTTCAGGAGATACCTTTCAATTTCTCTTAAAGTAGCTTCTGTAGGAGTTCTGATTGTTGACTCGGTTTATAAGAAAGTCCTTCCTAAAACACAACTGCGTTGGTAGGTAATGCTATTTGCAGGAACAACAATGAAATTGCAAGAAGACAACAGCGATTAACTTTATATGTTGTACACAAGGAATCAGTAATTCATCAGTTTAAAAATCAAAACCAAAACAAAAATAAAAACAAAAAAACCCAACACCATAACCTTTCTAAATATAGCCCTTCCTGCTCTCATCCACTTTCTTATATTTACGCAGTATTATTATTAAATTTTTT
Source organism: Lagopus muta (assembly GCF_023343835.1). Taxonomy (NCBI): domain Eukaryota; kingdom Metazoa; phylum Chordata; class Aves; order Galliformes; family Phasianidae; genus Lagopus; species Lagopus muta. Next base: position 40,635,571 of record NC_064435.1, on the reverse strand, counting down.
AGCCTCATTCAGGAACTGACTCAACAGTTCAAGTGACATACAGATGCTAGAAATCTCTCTACATAAAACCTTTTCCTGATTTAAATCAGAGCTACTGAACAGTTATTTATTCATTACCACATGCAGAAGTCCACAAGTATATTTGAGTTTTAGAAGATCCTCTTTTCTCTGATCCTGTTTTCTATACTAGCAGGTGACAAGAGTACTACATGCAAAATGTTGGTCAGGAAGGCATTTTATGGAGTTCCCCTGTACTGCACCTTCATCCATGCCGGAATGTCTGTGTCAAAGTCACTTGCTGCCATACAACTGGATTGTCTACCAAAAGAAACCAGAGAAGGGTAGGCAAATCTCCAAGGTCACTCCTGGGTCTCATTAGAATATTTAATCAAAGCACAACTAGTGGCTTTTTTACTGGGATTGAAGACTTCTGATTGTTTTCAAGTTTACCGGTTACCTAATGCATCAGAGCTTTATCTTCCCTTTCTAAACTATTAAAAGATTCCTTTTCTGTTCTTTACATAGATACCAGTATATCAACGTATGACTGAGATGCAAAGTAACTATGCAGCACCAAAGTCTGTCCTTGGTTGTGCAGGCCAGAAAGAAATCATACATCCAAGACAAAAATCAAAAGAAAATGCTAGTTAAGCCAGTGTCTCATCTCCACAGAGTCTTTTTGATGAATACTCAGGAACCAACATTACTCAGCAACAAAACTCTTACTTTTTAGTCTGTCTTCTATTTTGAATGTGAAATCATCCCTTGCATTTTAATGACACATCATAATTTCAAATACTATTAAAAAATGCATTCCTCTTTAGTGGTGGAACACTACGAATGACGAGTACTCTGAAAGTAATGCCTCTTATTTTATTATGTTGGTCCATGACATCAGAGGTAGATGTTGGGGGTATGGCAGTAGAGGTTGAACCTTCTTGCCAATATTCCATTACATTTTATTTAAGGGTGAGTCACCTCTGCTGGTGCACATTTCAACAAGTGTGGCATGCAGGCTCTTATTACTGGTAAAAAGGTAATAGCTAATGATGGTGACCGTGTTGAAAAAATTTACAGTTTTGTAGCTAATAATTTGTTCTTCCGAATAGTGTTATTGTTCTCTTTGAAGCACAAACAATTTTAGCTTTCATGGAAATAAATAGAAGGCATTAATTTTAGAGCAACCCGTGCATAATTAATCTCCTAAAATGACAGAGTAAATCCATGATTCAGCAAATTATCTGCATATATTTTTGACATGTCTTTGCAATCAAAATTTTCAGCTAAGAATCCCAGACTAATAGACAGGTAGACATTCTCTTGAGTTCAGCAGCATTATGAGTGTTAGCCAACTAACATGCTAAACATTTCTCTGTCTGTGGCATAAACTGAGAAGTGAAAGATTTTACCATACTGTATGGGAACTGCTGAGTCATGGCCTGAACCACTGACTGATCACCTGAGGAAAGGACTGAGACAGCCATGGGAGCACAGGTGAAGGAGATTCGCCTGTGTGACAGGAAGGGGTGTAGCCTGGCTGCACCTCTCCTAGACCCCACTTAAGGGTTGACTGCCACTGAGGAAGGATCTCTTTCTGGAGATCCCTTGTCTGTGGAGTCTTTCCTGCAAACATAGATCTTTGGATATGGGTGAGTATTCCTTTTCTGTTTATTTCTTTTCCCATTTTCACCAAGATAATCTTTCCAGCTGTAACACTATACAGAATATTTCCAAATATGTCAATAAAAATGGAGTTTCCCAGATGGCTAGGTGTCAGGTGTAAATGGCCATTTAAAATTGAGTTGCTATTAATGGAAATATCTTTTACTGTTTATGGTAATTGGGTCTTGTCTTAAAAGTAAGGCTGTAACAATTTAGTATGATGATGTGATTCTGATGAATGTTACTGAATTTAACTAATAAAATATAAAATGAAGGTATCAATTGCAAATACAAGTTCTCTCTGTTCTAGGGGGCTATTTCTCTTTAAGATCATCTATTTGCATGGGTAGTACTCTTTTGTTTTTTATATGATTAAGTATATCATAATACTATTAATGCAGTTTTGACAATAATTTTCCATGAGAATGTTGAGATCATGTTATGCAAGGATTTTTGTATCTTGTTTTGTTATTACAGTAAATTTCTTATATCCATCAATATAAATATTCAGTTGCCACAAAAAGCAGAGACTCTGCAAAAAATTTGGTTTTAAGTGCTGCATTTGCCTTTGCAAAAGTAGATTATGTTGTTATACTTCAGATTGCTCCCTTGATTAAAAAAATTGGCATGAATTTTTGGGATTGTTTTGTAACGTAAGTTGTAGAAGTTGTTAAAAATCTTCAAGATTTGGGAAGTGTCAAGTCTTATGCACTTTTTATTTCCTCAGTGCAACATTTTTAGCTTTTTTTCTAAGTTGTATATCTAGGAAAGATGCAAAGTAGTCGTTAAAAATTGCTAGAAACAATTGTAGAAGTGAGAGAACTGGCAAAAGTACTTCAAATAATTCAACGTGCTGCTGAAGTTCTCAGAACTGTAATGGTGGATGGTAATTGTGCCAATTGATAAAATAATAATTTTTCAATGAAGTCTGACTCTTACAGAAATCATTTTGCGCTTTTCCTTTTTGTAGAATGACCCCTGTTGGTTCCCCTTTAGAAACATTTAGTTTGCATCACATAAGATCAGATTAATATCTTCTGCCTGTAAAGAACAGTTTAAAAAATAGTTGTTGTAATATCAATCTCTCAGAATATTGGTTGCTAAGAACAGAAATTTGAAGACTAACTTCAAAGGTCAGTGTCTTATTTGGGTTATCTCCTGGACTGTATTTAAAGACCACACAAACACCGCCTGCTCTAACCTTCCTTTCCGTTGCTCTCAGATATGCAGATACAAAGGAAACCTTCAAGTCGCCAACATAACACTGAAGTAAATTTAAACACCATCAGAGCGATCAATCTACAGTTTAGTTTTCTTGAGGAAACCTACTTATAAGCTTATTTTTCAGATGAAGAATTGGAAGTCCAAGAGAAGTAGATAAAGTTTATTAGGCATGCTACCTTCATACATTATTTATCTGGACACATTTTTGCGTACAGGAAACCATGTGTAGGTTCAGATGATGATCCTGGGCAGTGGGAACTTTAGCACAACAGTACAGTATTTCAGAGCAAAGTATCTGTAAATAGTATTGGTTTGTATCTGTTGGCTCTAATACTTTGCATTATAGAAGAAAGGAAAAGTAAGAAAAGTGGTAAAATATATTTTGAGGAGGGATGTTGTTCCTTTTCTAAGTGATTTTTTTTTTTTTTTTTATAAACCTGTTTTGAAGTGATAATAATAGTTAAATATTAGCACGAACAGAGTTAATGGTCAGTGGTTACAAGTATAATTCATCTAGAAGTTTTTCCTTGCCTTTCAATGTGTGACTCCTTTAAATGACTCCTTAGTGCTTGAAGAATCCACTTTCCTTTATCTCTTGGAATATATTTTTTTGTTCATTAAAATTGGTCATGAACGTCTCTAGGCCTTCAGTGATACAAGACCTGTGGTCTGTTGCTGAAGAATTACTCTTCTATCTTATGAAGAGTGAATTCACAAATATTTTCAGTACACTCACTTTTAGAGCTGGATGATAAGGCATAAAGACTTGAACAAAACTGATGTAAATTAAAACTCAAATGGAAACTACTATCTCTTATCTCAACTACAAGTGACTGCTGTCTAATAGGAGAAGATACATAGTTCTAAGTTAAATTTATTTTTAAAGAAAAAAGTGAGACTAGATGACAGAGTTGATATAGGAATCTTAAAGAAATATCTTATTTGGTAAATAAAACATGCAGTGATATGGAGCAGACTGTTGAACAGGAAATGCTGTAAAGTATATGATCAAAGAACCATTGTGTGCATCAAATGTTACATCAAACAGCATGATATTAGAAAAATTAGATGCACTGTGTCCCAAAGGCAGGTGTCACTACCATATGCAAAAGATGCTTCCCATTATGTAGAAGAGAAGAGAAACACAAATGAGAAGACTTGGTTGGAATAATGCCACTGACTATTAAAGATGCTCATGTTATGAATTTGGGCCCTGGAGATCTATCTAGGTCATATCTGAAAAAAAAAAAAAGTGTTAAATATCTCTAAAAATAGCTCAGGTACTTAGAAAATGAGGGCTGGCTCCTTAGCTCCTTAGGTGAGAGTAGTTGAACATTGAAACAACAGAAACTGGAGGAAAAAGAAATCAATAAAGCCTCATATGAAAGAGAATTAAAAAAATAAATTGATAGGTTGTATTTATCTGCAGTACTCTGATGTAAAATTTTATACTTGCACTGATATTTTTTTCTAAACTACCCTACTAAGAGCATTCTCTAGACAGGCCATCAAACCTACACACTGATTTAAGAAAAAATCCTCTCTTTTTTCTGTCTTTTTTTTTTTAAAGCAGTTTGTAGCTGGAAAGCTGCTTTTTTTTTTTTTTTTTTTTTTTTTTTAATGATGTTGTCTACTGTCTACCCCTGAAGCTGCTCTGCATGCTTCTGTGGGATACACAACACCCTATTTGATGGTGTTGGCAGCACCAATTTGAGAGGTGTGTGGCAGCAGGAAAACTGCCTTTTCTTCTCCAGGTTTCCCATAGCCAGAAGCCACCCATAGATGTCTTGCAGCAGAAAGCTCTGTCCCAGAAGCAGCAGATGCTTGCTGCGAGGGCAGTGGTGAGCAGGTGTATGTGCTTGCAATGGGGTTAATGAGCTCAGTGAGGTGGCATGGGGGGCACCTGGGCAGACCAGCAATCCCTGGTGGGAGGTAGAGTGGCAGATAGTTGTGTACAGCTGGGTTTGGTGGGAATGTTGCACAGGTCAGGTTACAGCTTAGTCTAAGAGAAGGACTCCGCAGGCTGCTCAGAGAGGTGGTGGAGTTTCCTTTTCTGGAAAAGATCTTGGATGCCTTCCAATACAACCTACTTTAGAGAACCTGCTTCAGCGGGGGTTTGGTCTTGATCCCCAGAGGTTCCTTCCAACACCTATGATTCTGTGATTCTGTGACTCTCTGAGAAGGCATTTGATTAGACTTTGCAAGTCACTTCAGTCCCCTTCTTCTGGTATAATTACTTGCTCTTTTTCAAGATAAATGACAAATGTGTTTAAAAGACTACCAGCTCATCTGCAAGTTTTGAACTGTTTAGTTAGAGTAAATTATAGTATAAAGCAGAAGATGATGATTAGATTGTTCTATATGAAATTATAGTGCAGTAACTAACATTGGCTTTATCATGCTGTTGTGATAAAAATTGTTTAAGAATGTTTTTCCAATTGTACAAAGTATTTTACTTCCCTTCTGGAATTCAAAGAAAAGGAAAGAAATATTGTGAATGGAAAAAGTTACCTTTTGGCAGTGATATACAACAATCTTTCTTCTGAAAAAAGAAAAAGTGGAAAAAAGCTCCTCCATCTAGTAAGTTCCCAAAGACCATTCCTAAATTTCAGGAATAATTTGTATGTTATTTATTATGACTTAAAAATTCTTAATTTTAACTTAAAATTAAGTATCTATCTTGCTCAACCATATTCTACAGATCATTGAGATTTTTCAAAGAACTGTTAACGTGTATTACTTTAGAAGTATTTTTCTCTCTCCTCATGAGAAAGCAATTTAGTATTTTAAAATATTCAATATTTAAGCATATTCAGGATCTAAAGCCTAAATTTCTTTCTCTGTCCAGTATTATAAACAGTACTCTGTTTATGCTTTTTGACTCTTACTGGAATGTGCCTAATATTGTAAGGCATATGTAAGAAAAGTTTATTCCTACTGGCTCTTTAAAATACTGAAATTATTTTTGTAAATATAATGCAGATAAGTGATATATAATATCTTTTCACTTGGCAGTAGTGGTTCAGGTATTGCCATGTTCACTAACAATGTCTGTGCCATATTTTCACCAATATTTTCTGTGATTATTTGATAGTCTCTCTGTGTGAATGTGTTGCTTCTAGATTTTCTGACAAGATCCTTGTTGGGAGGCCATTGGGCTAAGGTTCTGGAGATGGTGACATCTTTGGCATGATGGGCCTCAGGAGAAATTTTTGGGCAAAAACTGAGGGATAGATTATTTTTCACTTATTTATGAGGTGAATGCTGAAAAACTGAGTTGGGGAACGTGCATAGGAATACTATATAGGACAGAATAAATTGGGAAGAGTCAGTAGTAAGTTATTTCATTAGATAAACAAATCTTAATACTTTTCAGGATAAATCTGCTCCATTTGTGCCTGTTCATGAAAAATAGTGGAAAGAAGAGCTTAGAAATGATAATTTTAAGGCAGGGTGACCTTTCTAGACTTTTAGTCTCAATGAAAAAGCTACTTTGTTTTTTTTTTTTTGTTTGTTTGTTTCCTGAGTCATGCCATCTGAGTTTGGGTCTGCTGACTAGGCAGAAGTTGAACTCTGCATGTAGCCTGCAGCTTAAAGATACATCTGCAAGCTAAAGTTCTTCTTTATAAGTATGTATTTCAGTGTTTGTGTTAGTGTTGCATTTCCACGTAGCTCCATTGTCAGAATGATGGACAGAAACAAGATTTAGTCTGTGCCAGAGTCTTTATAGTAATTCTGAAGCTGTAATGAAGTTCTAACACTGCTGATGAACTTTGTGCCGTGTATGTTGGACAACAAAACCATGATCTGTGTCCTCTTTAGGTAATGCCAGCTAATCAAGCTGAAAAATGTGTCTGAATAGGTTGTACATTTATTTGGCTATAGGGCTGAATTTAACCTGAGAAAGAATATGTAAAAGGAGGATGTCTTCTGCTGGAGTTTATTTGGATGGGAAAGCTCAGGAAACTCTTGCTTATCAGAATATACTGTTAGCTTCTGAATAACACTAAAAACAGAACAAAAAAATCCATTAAATGTTTTGGGTCTCTCCCTCTTTCTTCCTTTTTTTTTTTTTTTTTTTTTTTTTTTTTTTTTAAAGCAGGATGCAGTTAATCTTCTGAAGTGTATTTCAAATGAAAGCTAATGTAGCAAAATGCATTACCCTAATCAAGGAAATGATAATATTCTGCAAGTGTAACAGAGTACTGGGGGGAAAAAAAATCTTAATTTGTTTTTGTCAGTAGCTTTAGGAAGTGCAGTTGAACAATTAAAGTAATTTCTGTTGTCTGACTTATCTCCTGCAATTAAAAATTTTCTTGATTAGTGCAGTTCAATTGTCTTAACAGAGGTGACAGCCCATTAAACATAAAAATTGATTAGGTGAAACAGTATTTTTGGATAAGATTTGCCCTGCATGATCTGGTGTCTGATCTTCATTCACATCTTGTGTGACCTGAATTGTATGAGATCTGAAAAAGAATAAACTTGCTGGTCACTATTTTTATTTTGTAGACAAGTGCTTGTGATGTTAAAGTCACTCTACAATTTAACTTGGAGGAAACATTAAGGGAAATTGCCTTCCTCCTCCTTGAATCTGCATCTTAACTTCATGTTTTTGTTTTTTAGTATTTCTATTATGGGAGATGTAAAAAAGCTATTCATTTTTCTGTTTCTCTGTGCCACAAAGTTATTCCGTGATATTACTCATCTGTCTTTTCTAGGCTGAAAAGTCCCACTTCGTTTCATTGTTACTATAATAGGAAGCATTTCATGACTATAATATCTGTTACTCATTCTGTTAACTCTTCCAGTACTTTCTGACAGCGAGGGGAATCAGAACAGCAGGCCATGCTCATATATATCTGTGCATGGATTCATTTAGGTTGTTCTCAAAAGAAAATAGACCAAATAAATGAATCCCAAAACTCTATTAAAAAGAAAAATATTTCCCACAAAATGTGTCTCAGATATGATACACTAGACAGTATTTGAAAACGTAGTAGTTTTCTCAAGCCCTCCTTTGAGTCAGACTTCAAAGAGATCTTCAGGCTCCAGAGATGTCAGTTATTATCATGCAGGTGTATTCAGTTTACTTGTTATCCTTCTGCTCTTTTGTGGTCTGCTGGAATTTTAGTAAAGAACACATGAACTTGTCTTTAGTTTAGAAAAAGAATGTTATTCTTGACCAGCTCCCAAAATATTTTTAAGTAGTTCTTTCTGCCTGTTAATTCTATTACTGCTGGTCTAACTGGAAACTTGAATATGTTTCACTTTTTACAGAAATAGGTTTTACTGTTATTTTACAACAGTCATTAATGAATGTATTTTTGATATCTGAATATATAAATTCTTTCTCTTTTCTGTTTAGAAAATAGTTCAGCTGCTGACCAGCAAAGTGAGGGAGGGAATTGTCCACTTCTACTTTGACCTTACGAGGCCCCATCTGGAGTACTATGTCCAGACCTGAGGTCCCCAGCACAAGGAAGATGTGGAGCTTTTGGAGAGGGTCCAGAGGAAAGCCACAAGGATGATCAGAGGTCTGGAGCATCTCTTGTACTGAGACAGGTTGAGGGAGTTTGGCTTTTTCAGACTGGAAAAGAGAAGTTTCTTGAAGACCTCAGTACAGCCTTCCAGTATTTAAAGAGATTGTGGATGCCCTGTTCCTAGACATGTTCCAGGCCAGGATGGATGGGGATGTGGGCAGCCTGATCTTGTGCTTCATCTAGTGGTTGGCAATTCTGCTCATAACAAGGTTGAAAATAGTTGGAGGAGACCTCAAAGATCACCTCAAGACATTCTGCAATTCTTAAAATGTCTTGGTTTCTTTTGTAATATCAGTGTGTTGAAAATAATACCTCTTAAGACACTAATACTTCTGCCTCCAAAAAGTGCGTACAACTTCACTCCAAGTTTAGGAAAGGATGAATTACACTTTCTTTTTAAACATTAGAAATTCATTTGGCAACTACAGTATTGTCGAAGCAAATTGATTTATAAGATGCCAGGATCTCAACCGTTTTCTATATAACTGAACAGTGAAATAAAGGCCTGGGGAAGTAGTGATGATGTCCAAAAGAGACTTTTCCTGCAAGTGATAGATAGACCACTGGTTTTATGGAAGAGTGAGGTGGTGATAATACTTTCTTCTTGCATATAACAAGCCCTTGTTTAACCATAATTTGCAACATTCCACTTTCATAAGCTAGAAAGTTGTCTTACAGGACATGTTGAAGGACTTTGGCCTTCAAGCAGCTAAAGGAGAGGAACACAGCTAACCTGTTGTTTAAAGGGTGTCTTCAAGATAACACTGTTGTATATGCAAATACAGACCTTTTGCTACTATGGTAGTGTATTTGTCTTTTAATGTGTCTTAGATGACTAAAATTTCCCCAGATGTTTATTCTCATTTACAGGCAGCGATAGAATTCATTGTAGTGAGATTGTCTGAGACAAGTTGAAGAGACTATACTTCATGAAAGAAACAAATACATCTTTCTAGGCTTCAGTATGTGCCTCTTACTGAGGAGATGATTCAGGTAAAGACATCAGCCTAAAGCAGATCATTGAAACCAGATTTTAAACGCCCTGAGGTCAATGGTTGTTGAATTAATATTCAGTTTGATGTTTGCCTCACTGATTTCTTACTGATGTTTTTTAAAAGCCAGTGTGTTTGTATTGTAGTTTGTTATAAATAAAATTAAAAAATATATATTTATTCTGCGATTAAAATACAAGTTAAATAGTGATGTGTCTTCCTAAGAATTTTTGTTACTTATTTTGTTGAATTCATAAAATAACTTGCATGTGTTTTAGTTAAATGTATTATCAACCAGCTAGCTTTTATGCTGGTGGAAATTAATAATTACTATTACTAAGTACTATAACTACTATTACAAATTAAATGAGCACCCAACTCAGATTGAATCTCCTAAGGTTTTGTGTATAAGCTAGTCTTGCCTGGGTTCATAACAACCTAAGAATTTTCTACCTTATTAATATTATACTACCTTATTTACATAGAAACTGTATTTTTATTATAAATACCTGTTTTTTACCTTGTAAAAGGGGCTCAACCATTAGGAGGGATAAGAGGCAATATGAAATGTACAACAGGACTTTCATCTTTAGTATGTACTTGTTTCCATTTTTTTTTGGAACTGAAGGGTTCTGTTTTTAAACTTTGAAGCAAGATGAATATTTAAAGACCAATCTGCAGGGCCAATTTTGTGTTTAGTGGGAAGTTTGAGAAGAATTGTGATTCTTATAGCTCTCCTGAGCTCCAAGAGAAATTCTCCCCTCTTCATTTTCCCCAACTTTCATAAATAAACTGAATCTAATTGATCACAGTGACTGTGTGGGATGAAGTATTGTTCAAAGGAGCCTGTCCTCTTGCTGCTCCCCAGCTGCCTTTATTTTGTCAGAGGCAATGAACGGTAAATCTTCACAAATAAGACTGTCTTCTAAGTACTGTGTGTTTGAGTCCCATAGACAAGCATAACATCTATCGTTATCTAGCTTCAACTTCACAACCTCTAGGATGGTTTAAGGCAGAAGTCTGACATTTGTGAAGTCTTTATACTTTTTTGAAGACTTCTGAAATAGGAAAAGATGAAAGTAGTTCTGTTGAAGCCATTGTATTTTGCCAAATCCCCAGTGCCTGGTTCTCTTTAACAGCATCTACCTTTCTTCAGTACTGCTGTTTTTTCATGTGGAAGAAAAGGCTGCTTTGCAGTATGACTTGTAAAGAAAAATGTGATGCAACAAAGTGCTCTTTATGTGGGAAAGAAAACACCTAGACTTTTACCTTAAAATATGTGTGCATTTCTTTACCTACTACTCCAAGTGCAGAGTACTGCACTTGGGTCAGGGCAATCCCACACGTATATATACTGGGAGAAGCACTCTTTTAGAGTAACCCTGCTGAGAAGGAGTGCCGGTACATTAAAAAAAAAAAACAAAACTTAACATGAGACTTCAATGTGCACTTGCTGTCCAGAAGGCTAACTGTATCATGGGCTGCATCAGAATAAGGGTGACCAGCAGTGAGAGAAAGGGCTGTGGGAGTTGGGCTTGTTCCTTCTGGGAAAGAGAAGATCTTCCATTACAGCCTTCCAATATTTAAAGGAAAATTATAAACAGGAGAGAAATAGTTTTTACATGGGTAGATAGCAATAGGATGAGGGGAAAATGATTTTAGACTAGAGGAAGGGAGATTTAGATAAAAGGAAAGGTTTTCACAGTGAGTGGTGAGGTGCTGGGACAGTTTCCACAGAGAGATTGTGGATGCTCCATCCCTGGAGGTGTTCAAGACCAGGATAGATAAGACCCTGGGCAGCCTAATCTAGTGGCTGTCTAACTAAATAACTTTTCCTTCAGCAGAACTTTGGAACTAGGCTGTCCTTGAAGTCCCATCCAACTCAAGCCATTTGATGATTCTGCTTTGAGAATATTTTAAACATGGCTAAAGGAAAATGCTTTGGTTAATGATTCACAAATTTCCCATGCCTCTGTGGATATATAACCTTGTTTCAGCTGGGGCAGAGTTTATTTTCTTCACTTTGTCTGGTATGATGCTTTCTTCTGGCGTTATTTTGACTTCCGGAGAAAAATAAAGAAAGAAGTGTATGTTATAATGTATGCGGTGTGTGTGTGTGAAAGGTTGTGTGGTGTTTAGCTGCTTGCCAGGTTAAACTACAAATTCATAGAGTTGTTATAAAGTCATCATTATCAGTGAGACCCTAGAGTTTTCTATATGTGAGGTTGGCATCTTATTTTATTTCTATTGCTGCACTAAGGATGCAATATTATTACAAACTCATCAATCTAACTCATTCTTCAGCTCTATATTAAATATGTGATTGTTAAAAATGGTACTGAATACGAGTGCCTACTTTAGGTGAATAGTAAGAACCATACCTGAAGAATAGAACTGTTCAGAACAGAATTCTGGAATAAAATGTCTCCTCTGATTGTCCCAGAAAATTTTAGAGCTTTTATGAAATCTTGTACTTAGAATTTCAGCTTAGTACTGTATAAAGTTTAGGAAGTTCAAGTGAGATAAAACATGTTGGATATAGAATAAAAAAATGTTGGAATGCTGAAGTATTTTATTAGAAGGCATTAAGCCAAGCCTGAATAATTGAAAAATTTGACCCCTGAACATATCAGAGATGAAACTGAGCTCTGAATTTTGTAAGAAACCTTTAAAAAAGAACTACTGTTATCTATTGATTGTTGTCATTATTTGTTTCCAGATGCTCATGTGAAGGAGTGTGAGCTGGTTTCTGTGGGAGACATTTCTGGAAAATTAAGAGAGAGGCTGATGAAATTCAACTGCAGAGCTTTTTCCAGGGAGAAGGTTGAATTGATATTAGGAAATCTGAAAATTGGATGGTCTTTATGATTTTGGTTTGTTTGTTATTCTCACAACTGAAAATAACTCATCTAAGTTGCAAACAGAACATACATTATCTGTTTATTTCTGTGAACAAACAAAAAACCCATGTTTTCAATTGTTACTCTTCTTTGGCATATAAAGCTGTTCTTCCTGATTCTGTAGAAATATTGCATAGCACAAAAATGATGTTTCATTTGTGAAAAATTTCAACAAAATTTGCCTACCTGTGTGACGTACTGGAGGGTACCTGAATTAGCAAGGGGTTAGATGCTGTGATTTCTTGAGGTCCCTTCCAACCCCTGTGGTTCTGTTATTCTGTATTTCTAGTGTTTTTTTTTTTTTTTTTTTTTTTTAATACCTATTTTTTTTGGCTAAAAAAAGGCATCTTACAGATTGTTAGATTGTTATTACAGTCTTTTCCTAAAAAAAGTAAAACACTGATTTTGAAAAATATCTTTAAACTGTCTCAAATTAAATGTAATTTTCAGTATGATGGAGTAAGTGCAAAAGAATAGTAAAATACTTTAATTTTCCAATGAATAGCAGTTTCTGATTTGGAAGTGCTTATTTATTCAAGAGGTTGGAATGGGACATTACCATTTGGATGTTAATGTAAGAAATACTATCAATGTCCAGAAAAGCCAATTGTATTGCATTATTATTTACTTAAAATTTAATCAGTCATGTTCAAATTCTGGAGATTATTCAGTAATTTTTTTATTCAGTGCAGTAAGTTTGAAACTCCAAGCTTTATACATTTAGTGTATGCATGGGTTCAAAATATTCTGAAAATATTTCAGACAGAAGTAAAAAATACTTTATTTCCAGACTTTTAAATGAATCATCTACAAAAGCCATCCACCATTTTAGGCAAAATGTTACTTTCCATTTCTGATGTCCTGCAAAAAAAGGGTGTCTGAATTGATTTTGTTAAAGGGATAGCACTGCATGTTGCAATTTGCAACTGCACTTAGAGATGTGTGGTTATTAAAGTCTGGCTTCAAATGTATCTGTTAGAAATGTTCACAGATATAGTGAAGGTTACTAAAACTACATTAAAAAAGAAATCAGATATACATTTTTATACACTCACCTAGCACATATATATGTATTTACATATGTGCACACATGCTTATGCTTGCACATATTTGCATATATGTGGCCACATTCAAATTTATGCATGTGTGTGCATACATACCTATACACATGCAGTTACACACACACACAGAAATGTATTTATTCTCATTTCTGCACACACATCTATATATCTATATCTGGGCATATGTCTTTCCATGCACACACAAATTTACTCCTCAGCATGGGTGGGTACTTTGTTAATATGACAAGAGTATCTTAAAGAGGCAAATATAATGATGAAATATTACAGCAAATTCTTTGTAAGCATAAAAAGAAGCAAGGAAGAAATAAAAAATATACTTATTGGATAACTTGATAAATAAACAAGGAATTTGGACACACAGGAATTGTTTAACTGGAGTATTAACATCTAGCATAAATACTTAGAGAGAAGAAACTAGTAGAGATCATTAAAAGACTCTTTACGCTCCAAGAAATGTGGAAAGATATTCAGTGCAACACAGACAATACAAGGTGAAGAGGTAAGACATGATTGCCTTTGTCAAGAGAAAGTGTTTCAAGAATAAGGACACAGCGGGATGAAGATCTAAACACCTGTTCTGGCTGAGTAGGTATACAGGAAATGTATTTAGCAATCCTATGTTAAAAAAAAGAAAAAAGCATAAAACTCACCAAGATTTAGACACATCCTGCAACTGAGGATTTATCAGGGTCTGAAAAAAAAAAAAAAAAGCATGGATTTATATACCACAGTGTAAAGCAATATAGAATTTAATAGGATTTATGGTGTTGCTCTGATGGATAAGAATGCTGTCAAGAAGAGGAAGGGAAGGAATTAAGAGCTTTGTTTAGTCAAATTGTGCATGAGCTAATAACTACAAACCTAGGAGTTATTATTGGAAGAAGACGACAGAACTTCAGTTAGGTTATTATTTCTGCAGTGAAGCTGACCTTCAGATACGTAGTCTTTTCAGGCATTGGTACTTATGAATGAAAAGTGTAATCTTGTTACACCAGAGGGGAGAATCCATGAAAATATAAATGGACTATCTCTTCAAGAGAAGCAATAACAGTAAAGATGAAGAGAAAAGGAAAAACTAGCAGAGAAATGAGATAGGAAAACAATGAATCTATGGGAGAGGAGTGGGTATAAAGTAAGTGGACCATGAAAATGTCATGAGTAATTCAATCAGCATTTTTCAGGGATATAACGGTAAGACATTTCCCTTCAAAATGAGACTAAATGAAGACAAAACAAAGCTTAGACTTGACAGACTTTGTGTAGTATGTCAATGGCAGAGTGAAGAACTGGTTTCAGATCTTATATTTCCCTGTGCTGCAGTCTGTCCAAACAATAGCAGCATATGATAACTATGAAATACTGTAGGGAGAAAATGTGCTAATAAGGTATTTTTCTTCATTCAAGAATAGCAGGAGGGGTAAAATATTGATGAGTCAAAAATAAATAGTGAAATGTGAAAGTAAAAATAAGGATAATTACAACAATTGCAGTTATTAATGGATGTTTAACCCTCCAAAGTCAGAACAAATGACAGTAAAGTTCACTGGGTATGTGTATATTTGGAATGTTTGTGAGGGTGAATTGTGATAGAATAAGGGGGAATGGATTTAAACAGAGACAGGGGAGCTTTGGTTGGATATCAGTAGGAAGGTTTTCACACAGAAGGTGGTGACATGCTGGAACAGGTTGCCCAGGGAGGTTGTGGATGCCCTGGAGGCATTCAAGACAAGGCAGACAAGGCTGGATGTGGCTCTGGGCAGCCTGGCCTAGTGATTTGTGACCTTGCCCATGGCAGGGGAGTTGAAAATAGATGATCTTTGAGGTCCTTTTCAACCCAGGCCATTCTATGATTCTATGATTTCAGTGCATAAATCAAGTCCTGCTGATGTGCTCTCATTGAGACATGGCTCAGATATTTTGAAGACTGAAATGTTGAAAGGACTTGGTTATGTGCAGGCAGAAGAGAGGTCGCCATTAGAGTGTACCTTTTTGTATAACAAGTCAATGGTGGTTTCAGGTGGTCTCAGGTGAGCGGGGAGGATCAGTCCCTTTAGTGCAGCTGTGGAATTATCTTGATCAGCTGCTGCAGCTGGGGATAAACACCTGCCTTCCCACAGGCTTGTCACCTTCTATATCTTTGGATTATGAATTCGTTGATTACTCACAGTATCTGGAACTGTAATTTAGTTTAACGTATTTTTGGACTATTTCAGAAGGGTAATATAAACAATAGAGACAATTTTCTATACTTATATTCATGAAAAACTAAAGGGCTGAAAACAGTGTTCAGTCTTGTGACAGAAGTCTTAACATCTCTATAGAAATGTGTGCATTCTTGAAGGCACTTTGTTCATTTAAGTTTTGAATGAACACTGGATCTTGAGTGAAATGTACTGGATTTTGATTCAGATATGGAAGAGCTTGTAACTGAATATTTACCTACTTAGTGTTGCATTTTCACTAATCCACAAGGGAGAGTTTGTGTAAAGTTATAGACTTTGCTTTAAATTGCTATGGATTTTACTATCTTGCTAATGAAGGATGATGAGCAATGCAAGGATTTTTATGTTTGTAAACCTTTCAACCCTGAAATGCACAGCTTTGCAGCATCCTGAATGTTTTATCAGCCTACTCTCAAGCCTTCTTTCATCAACGCAAGATGATTAAGCAGACAAATTTCTCATACTGAAAGCAATATCTCTAGCTATTTGTTCTCTAGAGACCAGTATCAATCCAGAGCTGTCCATGTGATGCCAAATAAAATTTATGCAAATGATTCATCTGTATTGAGAAATTAATGATTTTATATCTTCAGTTTTTCTAATTCACTTCTTGTACTCATTAGACTACTTAGATCAAAAGAAAGGAAATATTCAAGGATGCTTTTCATAAGACATAATTTGCTCTTGAATGATAATGACAAACAGTATGATTGCTCACCTCTAAAATATATTGTGAATGTCTCTTCTAAATGTATTATAGTGATAATTAGTCTGTTCTGGATTCTATAGTTGGTGTGTACAAACCTTTCATACTTCTGCATTTAATATGGTTTTTGTCCAAGAATATGGATTTATAATGCTTTTTTTCTAGTGCATCAATATTTTCAAAAGTTTACTTTTACAAAAATTTCTTTAACAACATTCAAGTCAATCCTTGTTTTTTTCTTGTACCCGTAGGTCATTGGTGCATAGACAACCCAATGTGAAGCACTGTGGTGAGGTATAGACTATTTCTACATCCAGAGTGAGTGAAACTCTACCAGAATTGCTGTAATTATACTGATGAGGACCTCTGAAGCTCACACCTCATAAATTTAACTGGAGCGTGGTATAACTAAAATACCTTTGATAAGCTGAAATATATCTGACCACTGTGAACCACTCTCTAGAAACTCTTCTTTTTCATTTCAACTTTCCCAGTTTGTAGTGCATTCTGGAGTCTTAACAGTGAAATGTATCATACTGTTCAAGCTGTCCAAAATGTTTTTTCTAGTCAGTAGAAAGAAATATGTATGTGGATTCAATGAGACTGATTCATGCCAGATTCTCCCAGAGTTTGTAACAAAGAAAAGTAGTTAAGCATCTTTCTCTTCACAGACTGCTGGGTGACTAACTCAGATTTTGGTGTTCAATTTCTAATGTGTAGGGTAAGATCGTTATATCTAATTTAGCTGTATCTTTATTTTGTTCAGAAGAGCCTATTTTCTGTAGCATTTCTCTCATGTAGTCTTTCTCCAAAAGCATAACATAATAAATGTGTAACATTTTTTGGTGTTACAGGAAGAGACGTCTTTTTTGAATCTGAGAGGTTTAAGTTTGATGGGGTACAGGAAAAAAATATCAGCTGAGATCCGAATACAGAATAGAGAATCTTAAAGAATGACAGTGGAGATTGGTCTGAGTGAAAGGGATTCTACAGATGTATTTCTCTTTCCAAGGAAGAGATGGAAAAGTTTAGCAATGCATTTCCCCATAGTGTTTTAACAGTGCTTCCTTAAATGTTACTTGAAACAGTATAATATATGCATTTTGCCTAAAAGAAAACAAGCTTAATGTAATAATAATGTTACTAACTTCTATTCAACCCAACTATGTTGCGACTTCTGAAGATGTTTCTGAAAAACTTGTAGGTTTTACTTTGACACAGAAAATTGGTTGTCCCAACGGGTGTTGTTCTATATGATTAAATGCAAATTTGCATGATTTGTCAAGAATACTTAAAATGTCACTTTCTTCTCCAACCATTACTTACAAGGTGATACTTCTGCTTACATGTTTATTTTAGATCAGGTTAGATCTGTGCTTGTTCGATGGTTCTTGGGAAATACTGTTATGATATTCTAGCCATCTGCCTCTCACTTGAATGTTCTTCTTGCTCGTTTTAAATGCAAGGCCATGAAGCAGAAAAAAAGTTGTAAAATAAGTGGAAAGTACTCACATTGTTGCTATTTCTCCTCCCTTCAGGTAGGATGCTCTTCAACATGTGGGAGAACTAAAAAATACTATGAAATCATCTGGATTGTTACCAAGTATGAAAATGAGCAACTATTTCTGCATGAACTTGAACTTTATATGCCTGTACAATGAATTCCTGGGACAGATGGAAATCAACTGTACAACTACGTAAAGAGCAAGTGATAAAGAGGATCTAGTGCATTAGTTCATGCATATATAATGTACAGAACTTGTGGAACTCATGTAAATGCTTAGTTATTTGTGCACTAATCTGCACTAATGCAAGTAAGGAAACTCTCTGTGTCACTGTGTTTTCATAAGGAATGCACAGTGGACTTTCCCTCCTTAAACACTGTGTATGAAGTGAATGGCAGTTCACGTTTGCAAGTTTAACTTTGAGAAATCTATGTTACTAGTGAGGTGAGACACACCAAGAGAGATCAGAGCTCAGGCCCTAAAAGTGCTGCTGTCTAGGATGCCTCGAGTCTTGCAGGATTTTCCACAGGGCTTGAGTTTCTTCCTCTCTGGTTGCTTTCTACAATGCCTGCTAATTCTGTGATTTAGATCTATTTCATGGATGAATTTCAAGTGCCTGTACACTTATCTGGATGCAAAAAAAGAGTCCATTAACTTCTAGGTTAAATTTGTTTGTAGATGAGCCAACATCCTCCAGGTAGTTTGTCAAACAGAGTCTGTAATTTTGAATTTATTTGACTAACAGCACTGGTCCCTACAATGATTGCAAGGTGTACTTCTGGGACACGCTTTAGGAAAGACATTCTGTGATTAAAGCACTGAACTGGGAAACATGAGTTAACATCTATTCAGTCCTAGCTTTCCTTTGTGATCTTGAGCAAAGTACTTACAATATATTTGTAATCTGAAAAGCACCTATACTTAAACCTAGCACCTTGTTATTCAAGAGTATGAAAGCCTCTGAATATTCAAAATGTTATTTGCTGACAATTCAGAAATATATGTATATAATAAATATGTTATTCCTGTTCACCCTGAAAACCTATATGTCAGTGGAAGAAACCAGTGTTCCAGCTGATAAATCAAGTAAATGGTAATCACAGGGCCCACCTGACTTTCATTGCACATATAGCCTTGTAGCAGAAATGCTAAGTCACAGCTTGAACCATGATTGAGCACCTGGTGGGAAGGAAGGGCCCAGCCAGGGGAGCTTGGGTGCATGTGTGATGGTTTTGTGATTTTTGTTGTTGGTATTCCACATCAGAATATCAGGTAAAACAGTGGTAGTTAAAGAGTTAATGTTCTGGTTCCATGGACTGCTTTTTCTGGGCGTTTTGGGTTCTCAGAGTGGGGGAGGGGGGAAGGAGTGGCACTCCCAGAGAGCTTGACATGCCGAGGAAGAAAGGTGGAGCTGCTGGCAGGACATCAGCCACTCTTTCTCTCGCTGACTCACTCTATCTCAGTTCGCTGTGGAGAAAAGCACGTGCTTCCCCTGCGGTCTACTTAGTAAGACCCTGTATTTTGATACTTTTCTCTCTCACTTTGTTTGATTTTGTTGGATTTAGCAAATTAACATTCCTCTTCAGATTGTTGCTGTTTTATTTTTTATTTTTTTAGATCCATCTGCTATCTCCCTACTCATCCTACTCATCCTCCTCTCTCCCTCCTGGACCACATGGCTTGCAAGTGCCTTGCCTCATTAGTCACAGGCCGGGGCTGGGGGGCCAGCCACGCCACGCCACAAAAGGTGGGATAGTTTTTTTTCCCTTCTCTCTTTTGTCTCCTTTTTGGCTTGTGCCTCTGTTATGGACTCAGATCTAGAGATAACTCTGTGATAGCACGCAATGCACCTGAGTGACCAGAAGGGGTGGATCCTGGCTCCACCCCTTCCCAGACCTCATTTAAGTCTTGGCAGTGGAGGCAGGGGTATCTTGTTTGATGTCCCTGTGTACCTGAGGCATTCTGAAGTTAAGTAGCTTTTTTCCTTTGTTTCTGTGCCTACAGCTGTTGCGTTTGAGCATCTTCTCACTTCCTGAGCTTTTTCCCTGCTACTGCTTAGGACCTTGCTACTCTGATATTATTGTTGTGCTAATGTGTTGTATATTTCAAAGCATAATGTTTTTAGCTTCATACAAAACAAAATCAAAACTTTTCCT
Organism: Lagopus muta; assembly: GCF_023343835.1. Taxonomy (NCBI): domain Eukaryota; kingdom Metazoa; phylum Chordata; class Aves; order Galliformes; family Phasianidae; genus Lagopus; species Lagopus muta. Next base: position 40,615,579 of record NC_064435.1, on the reverse strand, counting down.
GGGGTGGGAGCCTGTGGCAGGTGCAAAAAGTTCAACAGCCTGATAATTGCATGTTGTCTTGAAAATATCACATAGTTTTCTGGAATTGTTTTTCCATTTGTATTTATTTGCTTGTTAATTTTACGAAAAAAAAAAAAAAAAAAAACCATTGGGAACCTGAAACTTTCTCAAGGTGCTTTTGAAAAGAATATGAAACAAAGTAGTTCAGAAGGTGTTCATTTATTTTAGAACAGTTACCAGTTGTAACAGTGTAACAGTTACAGTTAGAACAGTTGGGGAAGAAGAGGATGGAGGCCTGTGTCCCACCTGTAGTTTTGATTCAGAATGTTTTAAGTAATATGAGTGACTATATAAACTTACATCAATAATGTACCTGGCAGTAACAGTTTATAATATCTGAATGATGATATATTCAAGGAATATGAAGCAATATGAAATTGTGAGCTGAAGAACAAGAAATATGTCAGGGAAGCTGTGGCTTGCTTGCTTGAACTCTTCAGTTCTCTGAAGTTGTAGTACTGATTTTGACTAAATTTTTTGAACAAAATTTTGAACCAAATGAAAAGTTGAATCTGAACAGGCTTGAATTGTACTAAAAATAGAAAGGTTTATACTTCTCATAATCCTATTCTGATTTTTCTTTTTTGAGAACAAGAAGAAAGTTTGACTTTTATTTTTCATGCCACATTAAGTTTAAAACTAGTTCTTCTTAAATAAAAAGGCTAGAAGCTAGGGGAGATTCTTTGTTCTTTCATTTGAGTACTTTGATCAGTTTTGTGACCCTCACTACAAGGACATGGAGGCCCTGGAGGGCTTCCACGGAAGGGCAGCGAAGCTGATGAGGTGTCTGGAGCATAAGTCTTATGAGGAACAACTGAAGGAACTGGGATTGTTTAGTCTAGAGAAGAAGAGGTGCGTGGGAGACCTTACTGCTCTCTACAACTCCCAAAATGGAGACTGTGGAGAAGTCGGGGTTGGACTCTTTTCCTACGTAAGATGAGAGGGAATGGCCTCAAATTGTGCCAGAGGATGTTCAAGTTGAATGTTAGGACCTTCTTCTCTGAAAGAGTGGTCAGGTGCTGGAATGGGCTGCCCAGCGAGGTGGTGGAGTTGCTGTCTCTGGAGCTGTTAAATAACAGTTCAGATGTTGTACTAAGGGATGTGATTTAGTGGGGGAATGGGACATCTCATTTAAATTTTTAATTTTTTTTTTTAATTTAGCTTTACTACTTTCAAACTTTTTTTAAACTGAAAAAAAAGTTTTAATTTGACAATGAACATAAGAATAGAAGGTGCATTTCTAGAGTTTTCAGTCAGATGGCTCTTTATTACTCTACCACTTATTCATGTTATTCATAGGCAAATCTAATTTTATGCGTTCAAGCCTACGCAATCCGTTGCAGCTTGCAGAAATGTGGTATCCATGCATTTGTCTGTTGTTTGCATATGGTATAGAGAATTCAGCCTGTATTGTGCCAATTCATCTCTTTCTGAAGATTACATGCATAAACAGGATAAGAAGTAACTTTCATTCTGCATGAAGGGGGGGGAAGGGAGTTGAGGGAATCAAAACATCCTTCTTAAATCATTGAATTGATTAAAGTTGGAGACAGAATTATTAAAATAAAAAAGAATGCATCATTTAAAGAGTGATCTCTGTGACTTAGACCTTGTGTGTATTATTTAGCAGTGAGTTTGTGATGGCAGGCTGTGGTCAAGAGAAAGGAAGAAAAAATAAAAAGTATGGTTATAAAAAGACACAGTAGAGCAAAAGCTTATGGAGATTTAGTGCATTTTCATTAGCCCATTTACCTCTCTTCTGTGATGGTGCTGCACATCACTCGTTGCAGTGACAGTTATGTTTGCTAATTAATTATATGATGTCCCAGGGCAGTATAGAGGGCTGTGATGCAGCTATGCTTCTGCTTAACTTCAGCTGTGTGCTTAGAACAAAATGTGGCAAAAGGTATTCACACCACTACACCTGCTATGGGTGAAAATGATCAAACTTTGCATTTCACATCACCCATGCTATGCTTCCCATCTGCATTTGGGTTGTTTTATCTGGGGAGATACCTTCTCTTAGTGTGTAATCATTTTTGAACAGGAGTGCAGAATTTTCTTCTGAGCTTCAGAACAGAAATGCATTGAACATAGGTAGAGAAGAAAAAAGGCGGAGCTGAGAAGACAAAACCTGGTCCTTGACTTACTATCTCATTGGTTTGATGGCAGCACTGTGGTCAGGTTACTAACAAGGACCACATAAATTAACACAGAACAAGAGTCATACTGTCACTAACTCTGCCAATAGAAAACAGTACTGTTTAAATATATTCTCATAAAAAAACTAGGTAGGAGGGAGAGAGTCTCATTCTTCAATTATCTGTATGTTCTATTATCTCTTGATATTGGATTCTGTCACTTGAATTCATGAGCTAATTTATATATGATTAAAAACACAAATATAGAAGGAAAAAACCAAAGAAACCATGTGAAAAGTAACTTAATTTTGTTAGGTGTATATAAAAAGAGGGCTAAATAAAATAATCACAATGTAAATAACAATTTATTTGAAAAACTTTGGTTTACTGAGAACTAGCATAGGCTGTCTTTCATAAGAGCTGATGTTATCAATGCAATACTTTTTTAAGACATTGGAGAATGAAGAACTTTATTTAGAATTCAGATATTTTCTGGCATTGTTGTTGATAATGTAGTGTAGCAGATAATACAAAAAACCTTTTCCCTGAGAATAGCTTGAGATATAGACTGCATGGAGAGGTACATGGTACAAATTTGAAATAACTTGACTTCACTTGGCCTCTTCTAATAATTATAAAGTATTTTACTATAAATTTGATTGTCATAGGCTACATTCTCTGGTATTATCAGCACGCATGAATCAGGAAGTTAATACATTCTTCCAGTTTCAGAAGGGAATGGGAAAATACATAAAGCTAGATTCTTGCATCATCTTGTTACTTTCATGTCTTAATCATTCCAGCAAAACAAAGAGCTGCTGAGGAAATATAAGAAAGAAATAATCATTTGTATCACTGTACTTGAAATTGAGCTTAAAAAAAATAATTTAGTTGGAAACAGTAAGAGCTCAAACAATTTGCATTTTTATCTAGCGTAAATTCAGTTTACAGTGAGCATGTTTATTAAACATTACCTTGTTTCTTCTCCGTGGGAAACACAGGATCACTCCTGAAAGCACCCATGGTAGAACATATAAAAAGAAAAGACAAAGGAAAACTAAGAAAAAGGAAAACAGGTTTTCTGTTTTCAAAATACTCAGCCTAAACTTGCACTCAGGTGCTCTCGTAGATGTTCAGGTATTGGGGAAATCAGGGTATATGGAAATCAGTGATTGATGAAGAAAACAGTAATATTGCCCTCAGAGGGCAGGTTCTTATGAGTGTATGCTTTAGGTCAGAGTATAAATATGTGTACATTAAACCAGCATTACAGAAAACTAGTATTTTCTGATGGTGTCATAAACTGTTATTACTTCAGTTTCTCACAATGTTTGAAGTTGATATTGAATTCATAGCTAAGACTGACTCAAAAAATGAACAAAACAGAAGTTGTACCACCCATAGCCCCAGAACAATGCTTTCAATTTTTTTTACCATCTGATTTCACAACTATTATTTAATCATCTTAAACATCTTTCTCCCTCCAATCTTTCATTACTCTGTCTTAAACACATCTACATCTGCAGTAGATCTTATGTTGTTTGACAGACCCACCACTGATATTTCTTCTATGCACCAACCCAAACAAAGTCAAGAAATACCAGTGATTACAAATATAAGAGTGAAAAATTTCTTGCTCTGGGTGCAGCCAAGAATAATCCAGAAGGATTCTGCTGTTGCTTGATCTTCGAGAAACAACACCATCAGGTGTTTTCCTAAAGGTATAATGCCATTCAAATGTAATACACTGCAGGTAGGATGTTTAAATAGGCTCAGAATTGTTAAGAGGATGGTTATCTCCAGGCTTCCTCATTAAGTCTAGAAAATTCATTCGGAGTCACTTAATTTGATTGTCCAGTGATTTAACTGATTATACAAAAGCTTATTTTCTCTGTTAGCTGCTGAATATAGCAGTTAATTTCTGACAGTTAATGAAATATACAATCTAAGATGATAAGAGTTTAAAATCAGTCAGTGTTATGACTAACTATTCCCAAGCAAAGACTCTTTGTAGTAAACAGACTTTGGAACCTAATAGTGTTCTCCAAAATAGATGATTTAATTCTAGCTGCTTTGTATGCTGTCTTGATTTGTTTGTTTATTTCTGCACAGAAAAATGTGAGAGTAGACGGATGATTAAACAAACATTGCTTTAAGCACTGGAACCTCAATGAACCTTTAAAAAGTGAATGTGCAGCTGTATGTGTTCTAATCTTTTCTGTTATACTAGCCAATGGAATATATAGACAAATGTAGAGAAGTCAAGGCCTGTGTAGTGAAACACAGCAAGGTTGCATCAGTAAAGAGAGAAGAACATTCTACAAGAATGAACAGAATATAGATCAGGCTGGAAAAAAACAACCAACCACACCAGGAAAATTTTGACAAGCATTTCAAAACAAATAATCTAGATCTTCATCTTACCATATAGTTTAGTGGGGAAATATTGGTGTTAGGTAAACAGTTGGACTAGATGATCTTAGAGGTCTTTTCCAACCTTGCTGATTCTACAACTCTGATTCTACCTGGTAAAATTTTCCTGAGTTACTGAAAACCAAAAGAAATCTTATATGTGTGCGCATATCCTTGGTATATTAGCAAAAATAATTTGAGTGGTTGAGAGATGTAGGGCTTTTTGTTTGTTCTCAGAACATTTAATGCTTCTGCCTCTTCTGTTTTTCAACCTGCTGAGCACCCACAAGTCTTTCATATTTTTTCTGGGAAAAAAAAACATTGAAACATTACATAACAGAGCAAAGAAACAAACAAGTAAGCATCTAGCAGTATTAGAAATATCTGCTTGAATTCATTTCACAATCTTTTGAAGTAAGAAGGAAGACTTGTGGGATGGGGGGAGAAGAGTGTTGTGTCTCTGTATGGCAACTGCTGAATCAGGGCCTGAACCTCTGATTGATCACCTGAGGTGAGCAAGGAGTCAGCCACGGGAGCACAGGTGAAGGCAATTCATCTGTGCTGCCGGAAGGGGTGGAGCCTGGCTCCACCTCTCCTAGACCCACTTAAGAGCTGACGACCAGTGGGGAAGGATCTCTTCTGGAGATTCACTCTGCTGGAGTTTCATAGGTGAGCCCAGGATATGGGTAAGCTTTCTATCTATTCTCTTTTTGTTATTATAATCTGCTTTGCCTAACTCTCTTATTTATTTTGTAATTATAACATCTTAATATTCATTGGTTATACAGTCTCCTAGTCAAGTAAGACTCATTTTTAAGTAATTACTAATGGTAACACTACCTGTCAGTATTTAACCCTATTGCTGTTGAAAAACAACCCACCAGATTTCCAGCTGCTGTGAAGTAAAACTAACTCTGATGAAAGTGAGAATGCAATTTGAACATTGGAATCCCTCATTGCTTTCCACAATGTTTTTTCTTATCTGTATTGTAAGTCCTATGTCACTTCATGTGAACTGTTCTAAACTTCAGTTGTAGTCCAGGAAATCCATCTATCTTCAGTTTTAGTATGAAGTAATCTTTACAGTTTTATGTAGTAGGATCTGTAACTGTCATCTTTAAAACAGCAATTGGAATCACCACCATAGACAACAAATAAACCCAACCTATTTACAATCTAGTTAAGATTTTTCCAACAAGTGAAATTTATGGTTACTCATTACTGTCTTTTCTCATTACTATCGAGCATCAAAAGTAATGAAACCAATGAAAATGCTTTTGAAAAAACTACTTTGCCTTTTATTGCTTAATTTAGAAAGCAGCTAATGTTTTTATACAGAATTGGATGTAAAACATATTAACTATTTTGTCCTAATTTGAGGAACGTTTTCTGGAACGAATATGTGGATTGGTGAATATCAAGAGACTCACTTCTGAGTAACCATTACACGGATTCAACCAGGAACTCTAATGTGAGGTTATAAGTTACTAGAATCCAATATTGTGTAATATGGTCAAAACTCTCTAATAAGAAAGGAAAAGGAATGTGAAAGGGAAGCCTGGACAATTACGCGACTTGCCAGAGTGCACCAAAATATCCATAGCTAAACTAATACAAAATGATAACGATAACTTAATAGTTTCATATGTATCTATGTACTAGCTTTAAACTTTAATCCTACAAACAAATTATTATATACTTGTTCCAGTCATAAGGATTCCACTTACTCTTAAAAGTAGTTGCTGATATGCGTTAAGATAAATACATTCAAACTTCTGGTAGGATTGTAAGTAAGAGTGTCAGTTGCTTCATATCCATTCCTGAGACCTCTGTATATGTAATATATAGAAGACACTGCATTGTCAGGTAGATTGGATAAATTTGTTTTTCCGATATTTTAGTGTTACTGTTAAACAAACATAAAATTACTTACATGCTACTGTAATTTTATAAATATGGCTCATCCTTTTGAATTTAATTCAAATTCAATAAAACTCTTAGTAATTCTGAAGTAATAGAGGCATTTGTTTTCTGTTAGAGTCCATGGGGTTTTAATGGTTGTCAAGTACTAATGTTGCCAGGTATTCATTATTTTTAGACCTACACAAAAATGTAGAGAATGTCTCTTCATTTTTATTTGAAGTAAGCTAGTTGCCTTGTGCGACTTTTCTATTCGAACATAGAACATGCTCTTTGTACACTTTTATTCTGAATTCTAGAGAAGAATATTTTGGCTGGGGTCATGCAATACTTAGTGAACCAGATGCAGATATACTATTAAGCTCATCTATTGTTCTGGCCTTCATGTACCGTTCCTGGCATTTTTGGTATTATTTCCAACAGGAAAGAAAAAGATCTGCAGGAGATTTTTGCCTTTACACAGAGTCTAGCTACTCTGACTTATATTGTGGTTTTTCCTTTAACTTGACAATTCTTATTCAATACATAAGGTGACAGGTATTTTGTTATTAATTGTTAATGATGTATGCTTTTTCATTATTTTATTTCATTTTTATTATGGCAAAGAGTATAATTGTACTGGGCAAATCAATGGTAAGAATAGTAATTCCCTGCATCCCAGGAGAGGCTCATGGTGGAGCAGGCTGTCCCCATGCTTCTCATGGACACTGCAGAGCAGATCTGCCTGTGCAGCCATGGAGAGGCCAATAGTGCAGCACTGAATGTGGCCTGAAGGTAGCAGTCCCCCATCTGTACAGTGGTTGTACTGCCATCTCTTTCCCTTTGCACTTTCCAAAAGAATATTTACTGTTCCTTAAGAGCATGCTTTGAGACAGTGACGTATTTGGTGTTAATAGTAAGGTGTTGTGGTAGCTCTTTGTAAGTAATGAAGCTGTTCTAGAGTTGAATAGGTAGAATGCTTGCTTTAACAAAATATTGGCATGTTGGCCTACTGTAACAATCCTGTGGGGAATCAGTCCAGTCTCCTGCATGAAGCTGCTAGTTGCTTTGTGGCTGGGGTGAAAAAAAACTTCCACTGCAAGAAACCTTATGCACTAATACTAACTGAACTAACGCATTAGTATTTTCCTCTGGATCAGGTTAGACTACCTGAACTGTTCCGCTCATTTCTTATAAACCATTGGTCCTGTAATCCTGCAAACTACTCTGGTATCTGTATGATCTATTTATTAAATTAAGTAGTATGCAAAAACATTTCCAATCTTAGTAAGGGACTATTCTGTATGATAAATTCTATATCTGTGCAAGAGGTTTCTACTTAAGGTTACAGCTATCTATATAAACTTTGGCCAGTTTTACACTAGAAACTGCCTGGACAAGTCAGTGGACCTGCCATATTATTCATCTCAAATGTCAATCAATGCATTTAAGCTTACAGATGGTGCCTATCAATGGGTTTAGGCACAGTGGGAATTGCTTGGAGAAACTCCGATCTCCAGGCTCCTGACTGAAATACCAAATTGGAGAGCTTGTATATCAATTAAAACACTTGAAGCTGGCTACAGTTTCAAATGGTCTGCTATTCCCCTGGAGGCTGTTATCTCACCTGTGCAGAGACTAGGCAGATATTTCTTGCACTACTCAGAAAATTACTGACAGAGCATACATGCTGCATAGCGCTCATACTCAGCTACATCACAGTTGGAGTCTTTGGATAGACTTGAATTTGTTACTTATATCATGATTGTAACCTAAATTATATAGCTTTTACCACAAAAGCAACAGAGTCCTGTTGGAAACCCTGAAGATTGATGCATATATTTATACCTGAATTGAGTTTTGCTCAAGATCTTGTTCCTGAATATGTTAAAAGATCAAGAGACACGGTTGTGGTTTAGCTTTTTTGTCTGCTTTTTTTTTTTTTTTTGACTGATGTTTTCTTCAGTGAGGCTAAAAAAGAAAAGTGGAAAGTCCTATTTGTAGAAATGAATCTGGATCAAGTGCATGAGATCCTTATCTGTGTTCAGTGAGATCAATAGTGTTTACCAACTTGTGTTAGGGAAAAAAAAAAAGCATTCACAAGTCTGACAGACAACATAAATAAGAAGGTTACATATTATGACCTTTTTTCATTGTATTTGCTGTCCCTGTTCTTCTGAGAGGGAGAGTGACAGTAGTGTGGTTTAGTGTCCATTACTGTGGAACCACAGCATCTTTCTTCACTTCCATGCTAAATTTTTATTTACACGTATTTACATATTCAGGTTAACAAACTGGAATTTTTATTAATTGGGTCTACTTTGTGAGTTGAAAATGTCCCTTCAAACCAATGTTTGGATTACATAATTGTGGTCTTTATATTGTTTACCACAGTGCTTTTGTACATTGAGTAGTTCAAAGTATTCTGTGGTACACAGAAGTATTTACAACTAAAATATTTTGTCTTTCTGTTCTGAGTGCTGTAGAACAAGGTAGATCAATGTCTTTGTTCAAGTATAAGCTCAGTGGTACATATTTAAAATGCACGTATTTAAAATAACTTATAAAAGATGAGGAAAAGAAAAGGTCTGTGAGAATGACCCAGGGAAGAATTGTATTCTGAACTCTTGATAGTTACTAAAAATTCCAGTCTGTCGTTGCATGCCAGCTTATTGGAAACTCCTGTTGTTTAAAGAGTAAAATCAGACCTGTAATTTTAACTGGTCACATCAAGTGTCCTGTAAAAACACCTACCTTTGCTACATGTTGTATTTATCTGAAGGAGCTGTTGTGCCAGGAGCTCCTTGTTATACCAAGGGGCCTAGGAAGAAGCCCAAACATCATGTAAGTGGTAACTTCAAATCATCTCTATTTGTGACTGTAGAGGAACTGTGTGGTCGACGCCTGAACAGATGGTTGAGCTTGTGAAGAGCTATTTTTGCCCCAAGAAGCATAGGGGCAAACAATTTACCAACCACTTCTTTAGAAGGAGCTGTTGGCAGTCAGAGATCCTCATCCCCAGCTGGGTGAGTCAACCTTTTTTCCTGTGTATGGCTATTGGTATTCCCAGCTGTACTTTGACTGGTATTGCAAAGAAACTGTCAGAAGTACTTTTGCTGCTTCATATGACAGACAGTGACACAACCAGAAACAAAGAATTCTCTGGTGACTTCTTCGTTCTACATAAGTTTGTTTTTTGCACTGTGCTCTCTATGTAGTTCTGTACATTTCTTATTAGTATTTTTAGAAACTTAATGTAAATATAGTGGCTACTGTATTTGTATTTGTGGTATGATAACCAATTGGTGTAGAAGTATTTCTAGGACAGATGTGTGCAATTTTGTGTCCTTAAGAAGAGTAGCTAACTTCCTTTCATATTTGATGATTAAAACTTGTTCCAGTAAGCCATCTTAGAGATGAGTAATCAAATGTCTGTAGAGAAGTAGCAGCTCCTCTTGCAGTCCAGATTTGTGTACCTAACTGGGAACCAAGTGTTCTTCCCAGCGTTTTATTTTCTCCAGATTATTGAACTTTAGACTTATTTCTGAACTGTTTGAATATTTCTGAGTTTTCAGTAACGTACGTGGAGCTGAGGTACACAGTTAAGGCATGTGTTACAACATTCACCTTGACATCTTGATTATGTCTTTAAGGAAAATTATTCTGTTGTGGTTCACTGTAGACTTTGTAATGCGAATAATAATGAAAGTTCAAGCCTGTAATAACAATATATGCCAATGTGGAAAAGTAGTGGCACTGAAATGATTTCTATAGCCATTCCTCAGTCCTCTAAGCAAAGAATAATATTAAACATTTCTAACATAATGTGTATTCTCTCCTAGTAGAACAAGCAAGTTAGATTAAGAAAATTAGAGGGAAAACCCATTTTCTCCTACCATTTTCTCCAAAAGTGATCCTTTAGGAAAAGTCCAAGTAGTGGTTTACTCATACAAAGAAAGCCTTGAACAATATTAACGTGAGATGCTTGAGCACCTTTGGGAAGCTGGGTGTCAGCTCAGGGCATTTCATAATCAGTAGCAGCCATAGTAATATTAAGAATACGGAATATCCTGCCTATCTGACCCACTTACTGTCTCTAAAATCCAGTTTGCTTAAATCAATAACAAATACTCCATATAAATAAATGAGAAATAAAATGTGCTTGTGTATAAGCTGCAAAGATTAATCACTGTGAATTTGGCTTTTGATGTTGACCACATTAGGAACTAAAATGTTACTGCTCACAACAAATTATACAACGAGATGTTATGAGCCACTTAAAAATGCAGAAATTACCCACCACTGCTTAGAGATAGTTGTAGGAAGAGAACATGCATATAAATTCATTTGGCGAGAGGGGGAAAAATCCTTGGTATCTCAGATATATTTATCACATGAATAAGAGGTTAAAGGCTTAAGTAACAACGTTTGTTATACCTTTCAAGTTTTCCCTCTCTTGACAATGAATAATGATAATGTTCCAATCAAGTGAGCAAGAAAAAGTTAATTCACATGGCATATTTTACTTTCTTTAACATTAGTGTGATTCAAATAATGAAACGATAATTCTCAAGATATGTGATTAATGATTATCCAACACAGAATGATAGGACAGGAGAAAGGAAAACTAATGTGTTATACCCACAGACATGCCAACCCTGAGCAAAAGTCGATAATGGAGGCAATAACAGAGACCATAACTCTTGAGGTTCTAATTGATGAGCTATTGAAGGAACTGCTCAGGCATAACTCTAAGGAGGTTGAATCAGAACTTTGAAAATAATAAGATGTGGGGAACATGATTATTGTTTTACCTGGCAAAGTGGTAATATAAAAAATGGCAGAGGGGGATCATGATATAGTTTTCTTTCTCAACAGATGAAAGTTCATGTTGCATTTGTATGTATTTTAGTCAGTAAGTACTTTTAATTGAAGCTTAATTTTGGTGGTAAATGGGCTTTTCCAAACACTTCATGAATTGACCTTTGCAGAAAGTGACAATCAATCCAAATATCCCTATATCTTTAAAATTGTTAGTTAGGAATAAAAATTACCGAAGATAATTTTTAGATAATTTTTATAGCTGTGTTTTCTTTTTGGAAGAAATGTTATCCTGGTTCTGTTTATGATTAATTTTTGTCTTCTGCATTTTTTTTTTTATTTGGGGATGAGTAAGTAGATTACTACTCTGATTCTTTACATGCTTTTGTCTTTCTAATAAAGTCATTAGAAGCGTATAATTGGTACTCATTGTCACGTACTATAACTTTCTCTCCTAAATATATCAAGAACACTGTTATACAGAGATCAAGACAGACTTGATCAATGGGCCTAGGAAACCTCATGAATGTTGACAAGTCCAAGTATAAGGTCTTGCACCTAGATTGCAATTATCAACATGAGTTGGGGGATCCAAGGCTTGAGCACAGCCCTGCTGGAAAAGGACTTGGGGGTGCTGGTGAATGACAACTCGACATGAAAGAGCAATGTGCCCTCACAGCCCAGAAAATCAAACATGCTGGCCGTGCTTCTTTTGACTCAGCTCAGGAAGGCAAGGGAGGTGACTCTGTGCCTCTACTCTGGTAAGGCCTCATCTGATGTACTGTGTCCAGATGTGGAGTTCTCAGTAGAGACATAGACCTGTTGGAGTGCATTCAGAGAAGCGCCACAAAAATGGTGCAAGGGATGAAACATCTCTCCTATGAGGACAGGCTGTGAGAGCTGGGGCTGTTCAGCTTGGAGGAGAGAGAGATCTGGGGAGACCTGATTACCAACCTTTCAGTATCTAAAAGGGGGTCTGTAAGAAGGAAAAAACCAGATTCTTTACAGAGTCCATGGTGATACGGGAAATGATTTCAAACTCAAAGAGGGGAGATTTAGATTGGATGTAAGGAAGAAGTTTTTTACAATAATGTTTGTGAGGTACTGGAACGGGTTGCTTAGATAGGTGGTGGATGCTCTGCTCCTGAAGACATCCAGGGTTAGACTGGACCAGGCTCTGATCAACATGATCTAGATGTAGGTCCCTGTTCATTGCAGAGATGGCCTTTATTGGTCCCTTTCAACTAAAACAACTATATGGTTCTGTGGTCTGTTCACTGAAGAAGTTTAACAGTAAATTCATACAATTTTGGTATTATATTCTTCTCCCCCTTCCCCCCATGTCAATAGGCAAGTTACTCTATGGAGTACTCTTCACCTGCATTTTGTACTTGTAGTAGCAGAGTAATCACCATGCAGAAGTGTATGTGTCAGTGTGCATCAGTAGCAGAATTTTGCACAGCAGTCCTCTGTAAATATCTGTTGTGACAGTCTCTACCGTAAAATCATTGTTACAGTGTGATATGTTAGGCTCACCTTCAAACTTCTACTGCTGGAAAAACAATAAACAACTCATAAATGAAAAGCTTATTCTCATGGGGGGAATGTTATCTTGAGTCTGGGAATTATTGTAGAAGTGTTACTGTTTTGTTGTTTTTTTTCTTTGCTTTACCTATCATGTATCTCTATATACTTGCACAGCTATTTCCTACGTATCCAGAGCTGACAGTGAAATAAAGGTGCTTTTTTCTTGTTTTAGATGTAGGCATGTGATTTGTTAATGGCAATTATAATCTAGTTTCCACTGGCTCTGAAATCTGACCAAACTTGTATCTTTGTTAAATTTCTAGGACTGTGATTGGATAGGGAATCCCTGTGGCCCTGAAGATGAAGAAGAAATTATTATTTTTGGCTGTGATTGGAAGCATAAAAAATTGCCTTTTGATTGATAATCAAAAGGGTAAAAAAATATTTTATTTGGTAGCTTCCGTTATTATCATGTGTACTGGGTGGATGAAGACTTTTTTTTTTTTTAAATCTGAGTATCAGGTATTATTAAGCACACCTGCAAGGGAAGGAAAAGAGTGTGTAGATTGATAAGTTCAACATAGCATAGAAGGCAAATAGTGAATCATTTCTCTCAGTATGTCACAGGACATGATATTGACTGGAAGTAATGGAGAAATTTACTGGTGACTTTCTTGAGGAACCAAGTTATATAGGATGAAGTGATATGAAGATCTACATTGGTTTCTTTTTTTTTTTTTTTTAAAAAAAAAAAAGACTGTTAACTTATCAAATTTTAAAGTAAATTTTCCCCACAGTTTTTTTCAGTGAAGATTGTTAACTAGAAGTGTTGATTTTAAATGTATTTAGAAATGGGATACAAACTAATGCTTGCAGTGTGGCAATGAGATGAGTATAAGGTAGTTTTATTTGAGTACCGGGTATTGAACCTAGAAGGTAGTTCTTGTAGAAAGGGTTTATCACTGAAGATGTCATAGTAACCTATAGCTTTTCAGGGAGAGGAGGGGCAGAGCTGAACTCTGCTCTCTGTGACAGTGACAGGGCCTGAGGGAACAGCATAGAGCTGTGTCAGGGGAGGGGCAGCTGGGGATTAGGGAAAGGGTCTGCACCAGAGAATGGTGGGTATGGAGCAGGCTGCCCAGGGCAGTGCTTGTGGCACTAAGCAGTTGGAGTTCAAGGATTGTTTGGACAGTGCTCCCAGACATAGAGTTTGGATTTGGGGTTGTTCTGCATGGAGCCAGGAGCTGTGCTTGATCCTTGCGGTCCCTTCCAACTCCATGTATACTATGATTCTATGCTTGCTAATAGATGACAAAATAGATGATGTGTCAGTATATGATAGCTAAGCACCAAACACTGAGTTTGGTCTGCAGAAGTGCGGTATCACCGTGAAGATTGTACTGTATAGCAAAATGCAGCTGTATCCTGTAACAAACTTGCACACATCTTGGCACTCTGATTCCTGGAGGAGATTAAGTAGGAGAAAATTAATATAAATAAATCAAGTATTACTGAGTTATGAAAAAGGAAACCTGAGAACTTGGGCAACAAAAGATCCTATAGGAACAGGTCCAACTAAGGACCACAGGTAAGCCAAATGAAAGAAGCATATGTGAGATGTGGCCTCTTCACAAGAGCAAGTATGAGTCAACTCTTACTGCAAAGCTATCTGGCCTGCTATTATGGCTCTGTGCCTGAGTATTATTCACTACTTAGACGTATTTTAACTTGGACAAAGTGATTTGGTAAGATAGCTATTCATATTCTGAAGTGTCAGTCCAGCTGGGAATACAGATATAGCAAACTTTATGTCTACATCTACTTTCTCTCTTCAGTTTTGCAAGTGATATAAAATTGTGAGGTATAGTTGATATATGATATGATTATGCTGCCATTCAGAGGAACTTTGATGGGCTGAAAAGATGGACAAGAAAGGAATCTCATGTCCAGCAAATGGAAATGAAAAGTCCTGCACAAATAATTTCGTGTCCCAGCAGAGGAAGAAAGCCAGCTGGTTAGAATCCAGCTCTGCAGAAAGACCCAGAGATGCTGACAGGCATCAAGTTGAACATGAGCCAGCAAAGGCCAAGAGCATCCTGAACCGCATTATGAAGAGTTATGCCAGCAAGATGAGAAAAATAATCTTTCAGCTTTGTGCCACTGTGTTGGAGACAAACCCAGAGTGTTGTTTCCATTTCTGGGCTTTCTAGTATATGAAAGATATGGATAAGTGGGAGCAAAACCAGCAAAAGGCCATGAAGACAAGGAACTGGAGAAATTTTCCTATTTGGGAAGATGGAGCTGGATTTGTTTAGTCTGGAGAAATCTCATGGGTTACCTCATCAGGGTGTACAAATAACCTATGGGATGGAATAAATTAAATGGGCTTGAACTCTTCTCAGTGGCACTCAGGAAACAGAAGACAGGCAATAGTCACAAATTGAAATACAAAAGAAAAAGTAAGGAAACACTTCTCCATCCTTGGAGATCTTCAAAACCCTATTAGGCAACCTCAGATTTCTGTGATATTGTTATGTGTACTAAATTTTGTAAATATCAGATGCAAGCTCTTAATCTCATTTGATCTTAGAGAGTTGTTTTTAACTTGAAAGTCTAAGGGCTTACTATGGACGACAGCCCTAAAGGCCACCTCATGTATGGATGCCATATGCTGCTTTTCTCTCTAGTCTTTAAAGTTCTATGAATTGAGATGACAAATTATGACATGAAAACTTAACTAGAGTGGGTAGGAAATCTGCTGTGTTACTCTGGTTAGTAAAATAGCATGTTGTTTTATCTGCCAATGCTATGTTAAGGATTGAAGGATATAATTTCTTTCTGATTTTTCGTTTCCATGTTTATGTTGCTTAAATGAGCGTTGTTCACAAAGGGTCTGTGAAAGTAATGAATTTCAGTTGCTGGGTGCTTCAAACATAATAATGAAGATATAAATATACCTGGTGTAAAAATATTCTAGAGTTCAATTGTCTAAAAAACAAGCATGTACTGCCTTCATCATCTGTTCGAAACAATAACTTCCAGCAATCTTGAATCATCAAAAATAACCTATGGGCATTTGGATGGGATGGGCTTTATCTTAATTGGTATTAAATACAGAGCTTATGCTGCTTAAGACAGTCCTTTCCAGGCCACTTTTTTTTTGGGGGGGGGGGGGGGGAGGGGGAGGGGGAGCGCTGGGTGGGGATGGGTCAGTGAGGAGGAACTGAAGCAAGAACTGAAGCAGTATTGAATTTGTGGAACAAAATGATACAGCTAAAACATCCTGGCGCAGGATAATCTGCTGATTCCAAAGGCTTCCTGTAGTACTGCTCCTTATATGGAGTCATGGGCCTGCCTTGTTTACAGGAGGGCACCTGAGGATTTCTGAAGATATGCGATTGGCTTTCAGCTAGTCTAGCTGTTTCCTTTAGGGGTGAAGACTGGTGAAAGGCACAGAATAGACTTTTTGTTTTATTTTGTTCCATTTCAAGTCAGTTACAATAATAAGTAATTGCTTTGCATTATTTATGGTAAAACATTAGTTCTTCAGGCTTCTTCAGATTGACATAATTTGAAGGAATAAAACAGCAGTTAAATTTCCAGCAACCTTTTCTTAATTCCTATCTCTTCTCTTGCATTACACTTTTTAAAATAAGAATGGGATATAGCTGAATTTGAGAGCACTGGATAACATTTGTTCTAGTAAAGATTTTCCAGGCTACAATGTGGATCCATTCTGCTAGTAGCCTTTGAAAATGCATCTTTGTATATGATACAGGCTAATAACTGCAGTTTGCCCTACTTCTGTCTGAAGCCTGGTTGATCACACATGTTCTGGACAGCTGTTTAAACACAGCAGGTCTTGACCAAATCAGTCTTATGATTGTGAAGCATCAGTAGGAGATCAGTCAGGCTAGTTAATGCATTTTCTTTTGCTACTTGTCACTTTCTGAACACAGCTTTTCTTGGTTGTTTGCATTTCCTCCTTCTAAACACTTGCAGAAAAACTCAAGGTTTTTGGTACCCAGCTTTGAAAACTCTTTAAGTGCTTGTACAGCATGCATTGCAAAATAGAATTTTGTGCAATTAAAAGAAAATAATGTTATGGAAGAATGTCATTAAAACTGAAGTGCACGTTATTCTTATGGTGCTTGTGATAACCTGCATTCCAGCCTCAAAGAGGTTGTAATAGTAGCATTTGAAACTTTACTGTTTCCTTTGGAGATGCAAAGACAATCTATTTGGTAGCTAACAAAATACAGATTTTTCCGTCTAAATAGAGTTTTTCACAGTCTTCACATTTTCCGATTATTGAAATTCTTCTAAAATTAGTTTAAATGTATTATTTCAACCCACGCACTTGGCTTGTTTGGAAAAGAATATATGTGAAGAACTTTGATTTCTGATTTTTTAAAAAAAGTGGGTTTTTTTTGTAGGGGAAAAAAATATTGTATTGCTTCCCTTAAAAAAAATGCATAGCATTTTTTGAAGAATATGCTTTTCTACAAGTCATGGGAAGCAATATGTATTTTGACTTGTGGTATTTTGATTACACTGTGAATGCACAATAAAGCCTTTTTTCCTGCTTTACAGTTCAAATTTAGCTAGACCTTTAGTTTTGACCATGCAGAAGTAATGGCTATTATAGTGCTTTGAGTAGAACCTGAGTGAAGAGCCCAGCAGTAAAATGTGACAAACAGACAAAGCAATAAGACAATTGCCAAAATGAGTGCATTTCTATTGGTAGCAGGTACATTGGACCGGAAGATGAGCCCAAGTACAGGCATGTTGCTGTTGGTCAATCTCTGATGCTGCTTTGGCCTTGACCAAATAAACACTATTTGAGATGGTCCCTAGGTATGACTAGGCAGATACGTTGGCCTAGAGAGTACTCCCAAGAGTTTGTCTGGATGTAACGATCCAGTTTTAGAAAGTGCTGTGAGGCATGCCACACCAGATAGCCTCAGGATCTTACCTAGCCCACTTATTTAATCACGCAGGGCATAGGCACTGCATAATCAGTGTATACACTTTTATAAACTCAGGCTGGGTCCTATTCTGGTCCATATACGTGAGGAGTAGCTAAAGAAGCAGGATGGTGGGACTTGAGGTAAGAATACTGGCTGAATTCAAATTTTGAGATGTTTATTTCTAGACTTAAGAATTTGCTTCAAATACTTTCTCAATGCTTTTATCTGCGGAGGTGAATAGTGTGTATGATTAAAATATAAAAAAACTCAGAAAACTAACGCAACAGCTTCTATTAAATGTTTTACATTATTTATAGCTTCTCCATTTTTATATTCAAATTCCCATTTTGAAATGTTTTTCCAAAGGCAAATTGTGTGGCTTGTTTTATATATATATATATATATGTATATATATATATATATACACACACACACTTTTTTACATTGGCACTCTTATCAAAGTAACACGGAAAGTTCATAAATGTCTTAGACGTGTATTAAGTTTCGGTTCAGTTTGTTAATTAGCCACTCTTCCAACATTTTTTTCTGGATGGGGATATGTCTACTACCGTGAAGTATTTTGATCTTCCTGTATTAATGGAATCAAATTCAGACTTTTACATGACATGAACCATTTCTGAGCAATTTTTAGTATATTATTTATCTTCTTCTTACCTAACACCTCCCTTTGTAAATTCATTGCATTTCTACCAGTTTGAGTGCATGTGTTCTTTAAGGAAAATGATTAGCATTAATATCCAATGAGTCTCAAAATCTTAAATGATAAGGTTGCAAAATGTTGGTGTTTTTTTTTTTGTTTGTTTGTTTGTTTTTAATTAAAACCATAGAGATCTCTTTGGAAAAAGCAGATATTTTTTTCCAATGTTTTCTCCTTTTCCAACTTCTCAAGTTAATGGTGTACAAAATAAAATTTCCTCCCTATTTCTAACAGCTTTATAATTATCTAGATAGGCAATCTTTGTCCCAATGACTATTTTTTATATTTTGTACATATAGGTTTCTATGAGTTTATTTGTGTCACTAGGCACTCATTGAAGTGTGTGTAAATTGTACAAATGGAGTATAGAGCCCCTGATTCCAGCTTAATGGATAAAGTGCTGGTTCTCTGTCTGATGAGAGGAAATAAAAAAAAATCCCTTTGAATAGTTGACTTCTAATGGTGTCTCTTAAATTTTCTGTTGTCTGTTTGTTTCTTTGTTTAAACTTGTTATTATTCAGCATCAGGAATGTCTTAAAAGAAACAGCTGAGGGAAAAAAAAGGCAATCACTCAAACTAAGAGCTGAAAATCAGGGCTGAAAATAACTTCTCTCCTATGGGACTCTGAGATGGAAAGTAAAGCATGGTACTTCTGGGTCTGAAAAGTGCTATGTGGTCCTGATTTTGTCCTTATTTTGGTCAATTATAAGGTTTTTCATACATGAATATGAAAGGATAAACCTAGGTTTATTTTACCTGGAAACTGTAGAACTGAGAGCCTATAATGTGTTTGAAAAACCTAAATGGAAACAAAGATGAACAGAAAGTGTGAGTATTTAGCAGCAAGTTACAGAATGTATGGGGGTTTTTTTGAGATGCTGAAGTAACTTCTCTGCAAAGCTTTTTTTTTTTTTTCTTTTTCTGAGGGCAAAGGAAATGGCTTTAAACTAAAAGGAGAGATTTATATTAGGCGTACCTGGGTCCCACTGAGTGAAGGGGAGTTGTCTTGGGCTGCATATATGTAGGTTGCACTGAAAGCAATGCCTCCTATTTATTTCCATGTAATCTACAAAGAGCACAATAACATTGTTTGATGGAGAAAATTTTCAGCTACAAAACACTTTTTTTTTTTTTTTTTTTTTTCTTCAACTGCCATCACCATTAGATATGCATTTTCACCAGCCATGAACAGGACATGCTGTGCTCATAGGAAAAAAAGTCTGCACCAGCAAAAGTGATCCACTGTTCCTGTTACCACTAATGAAATGCACCACCTACCTCCTCGCAGTGCTCACATCCACTGTTTGGTCCCCATAAATGTTCAGTGAATGTCAGTAGGCACAATTTTTGCAAATGGAGAAATTCAGTGATGTATCATTGCTTCCATGTCAGATGCTGTTTTGTAAAACTGCTCTGCTGCTGCTATCTGTTGTCTGGCAATAAAATGTAACAGAATGTTGGTGAGAATACTGCCATACCACCAACATGCACCTCTGAAATTGTGGGGCAACATAATAAACTAGGAGGCATTACTTTCAGAGTAGCTCTCATTAAGTATATAAGTAATATGTATAAGTAACAAAACTTATTTTAATCTTTAATATTTTTTGTTCAAGCAACAAGTAAAAAGAGGGCTCTGAAACCGTAAAACTAGTGGGATATATGACCCCTTTTTTGTGAAACTAATGCATCAATGTCTGGTTCAATGTCAGTGGGTGCAGCTCTTAATGAGTTCTCAAGATGTTCATTGGAAGGGAGCAGCTGGAATCTAGAGTACAGGTAGTGGCTAGCTGGGGAGCTGAGACCTACATACACAGCACCTGTAATATTACTGTTAATGATTCAGAGAGGTGATAGGTATGCAGTACAGGTATGTTAATGCATTTCCTGATTTTTGCATAGAGGGTAGATGACTGTATCTGTTGAGCAGTCTCCATTACTGGTCACTATGCACTGACTTATTATGTCAAGCTGGAATAGAGTTCAGTTTTTTGCCACATCTGAGGCTTGGCAGACCGCAACTTCCATTTCATAAGTGGGGAAGATTTTGAGGGAAACCACATACACCTACTTTTACAGCAACCCTCATCATGAATAATGACTAATGACTTCTTTCAAGAATAAAGTGATTTTACAAGAGTTGAAGACTTTTTTTGTATTTTATGCTGAGAAAATGGTGTGTATGTGTGATCTGCCAGTTACACAGGAGTACAGTCAGTCATTTTTTTGCCAAAATAAAGAAAAATAGGTTGAGCACTGCCATTTATTTCTTGGACAGTTTCACTACTAGTAAAATTAATCTGGAGAATGATCCTCCCCATTTTTGTAGCAGGTTGAAGTGTGGTACAGTCAACCATGAAAAAGGATCAGAAAAATTCAAAATTGCTTGTAAGCACATTTCTTTTTCCAAGGCAAGAGGTTGTCTGGTGACTTTTTTAAAGAGCTGACCTCTACTCAATACAGTTATATGTTTTTGTTTTAAAGTGTTTTTAGAGAATGAGTGTTTATGTTTACTTTAAGTACGATGGAATACCTCTGGTGTGCAGACAACTGAACAAATTATCTTTGCACAAATTGTCTAAGCATCAGGAACTTTAGAAAGAAGACTGACAATTTCACAAAGGCATAGACTGTGTTGTGAGGAGGTGGAGGAAGAGCTGAAAAGCAGAATAATGCCTTGGACAAAATACACTGTATGAGTCTCTCTTTTGCTGCCCTTAATTGTAAGAGCTTTAATAATAAAGTACTGATGATCAGAAGGTGGTTTTGGGTATCATATTGTGTAAACCATACGCTAAAGTTTCTAGATGGAGAGTAAAGTTGTCTTCCAAAAAAAAAAAAAAAAAAAAATCAATAAGAAAGGAGCATTGGCATAATGTTGCCTTTGTAGGATAAAAGGAAGAGTTAGACGCTGTTGGTCGTTGGCTGCTCTGGAAAGAATAGCTGCTATGTGATCTTCAGTATTTTGAAGCTTCAAAATCACCCTTTGGTTTTCTTCATGATCTCTCCACACAGCAAACAGTGGAAAATATAGAGGAAAATCATAGTGTCTGATATTTCTGTAAAGCAATCCCTTTTTTATGGGAGGCCAGTGAGGGGCAGAATCATTACTTAGGAGTCTGACAATCTGCTGAGATCTCTTCCAGAACTATTTTGTATTTTTCTATGTTTCTCTAACTAGTAAATTGCAGTATGAGAGCTATACTGAAGTTGTTCTGCTGTAAAGTCTAATATCTGATACATAGTTCTTATTTTAGGTAGAATAAAGAAATATCGTGGCAGATTATGCATTTGGTATCAGGACTGAATAATATCTGAATAATAAAAGATTTATCATAGAATCATAGAATCACTAAGGTTGGAAAAGACCTAAAAGATCACCCAGTCCAACCGTTCACCTATTCCCAATAGCTCCTACTAAGCCATGTCCCTCAACATTTATCTTCATTGCAGGAGAATTTAGTAGGCTGAGCTTGATACTTAAAATTTATTTATTTAACCAGTAGTAATTGATCATTTTCTCAGTTTTTATTAAGGCTTTCTTTTCATTTTTGGGTACCTAGAATCTCCAGAAGAATGTAGTTCAAATGAATCAAGATGCAGACAAAACGGCTGAAAACCCAGACAGTTGAAGTCAGTACTGCTTTTAAGGTGTCTTTCTAAAACTCAGATGTTTTTAGTATCAATTTTTTTCTATACGGTGTTTTCAAAGATCAGTAGAAATGTAATCCCTCTTAAACGTTAAAATTGGCTCATAGAAAAATAATTTAGAAACTGAAAATGATGGCTTTCAGTACTCAATTTGTCACTGAATTGAATTAATTACTGTAATTTTTACACTCCATTTTTACATCAGTGCAAGTCCACTGAGATTTCCGTTCCAAAATTGGAGCAGTAAGTCAGAAGAGTAAGTCAGACTTCTTGTAGGAATATAATAAATGTCCAGTCAGAAATCTCTGGGGAGTGCACAATGAGCAATCTTTAAATAAGTTTTCCACAATACATTATGTGGAACACATTTATAGCCCAAGACCTTAGGGGTTTCCTTTCTCCTTACGTGGCCTCATTTTTTTCAGATAAAATGTGGTATTGTAATCAGTTCATTGAGCGACCAAATGCTAGGGTGAAATTTATGAGCTTTTTGATAGAATCCACATATTTTATTCACCAGAGTTGAATTTTTCTGACTATTTCAGTGTGGCAGCTTTCCTTCTAATCCTTCCAGGCTAAAATTCATGTCTGAAGTTTAGCTGTTTTCCACTTGCTCACCAGTCATTTTGTTTTCCTTTCTTCGAAAATTTCTTCCTGCCATAACCTCTTTTTTGTTTTTCTTTCTCCAAAAAACTCCTTTGTTGGTATATGTGTGTTGTTGTTCGTGATGGATTTTCTCTTTTCTTTGTATTTTTTTCTTTGTTCTAAAAGCCTATAGTTCCTCTAAATGACTGTAATTCATGCCAGATACACTAATAATATAAGACTGGGAAAAACATAAATGAAAAATCAAAGGTACGACAAAAACTGTCCTCCAAGACAGTTTTTGGTCTTCTTAAAGTGTTTTTTTTACTGTTAGGCAAGCTAGAAGTTGGATGTAGACAACAGTCTTCCAAACATGGAAGGAAAATCCTAGCCTTTGTTTGTTTGTTTGTTTATTTTGTGGAGGAGAAAGAGCGGAAAATATAAGGATTTACTCTCAGACATATACCTCCTTTGCTTTGTATCTGACCACAAGTTCTGCTCACTTTCTTTCAAAGCAACAGGGAAAAAAATATATTTGCAGCACTGCTCTGAGACTGAAAAGCAGCAACACCAGGGAGTGAGAGAGAAGCGTAACAAGGATGTCAAAGACCTTCTACATGGCTGTTGTTTGCCAGGGCAGACCTATCAACATTTTACTACTCTGCCTAGGATAATAGCAACCTGACCTGTTT
This sequence comes from Lagopus muta, assembly GCF_023343835.1. Lineage (NCBI taxonomy): Eukaryota > Metazoa > Chordata > Aves > Galliformes > Phasianidae > Lagopus > Lagopus muta. The sequence continues at coordinate 40,592,103 of NC_064435.1, read as the reverse complement.
CTGCTATCTTGATCCAACCTAGTCCTCCCTCTTATCATCTCTTAATTCACTTGGGAAGTACACCAACCCCTGACTTCCTCTTTAAGAGACTGAAGGTTGCTTTTCTATTGATAATTGAGTGTTTCACATTCCCAGCTATGCATGTTTCTTTTAAACATCTCTAATTAATAAATAAGAGTGAAGCATTTCAGTAAGAAACCTCGGCTGTTGGAAGAATAAAACAAAAATCACATCTAGACGGTCTGTTGTGAACTAGCATCAGTAAAGTTCACTTTCTTCATTTACTCTTCCTGAAAATGTTACAGAAATAGCTGAGATATCTAGATAATACAGCATTGATAGTAATTTGGTTTCCTTTCAAAAATTCATTTATCCTGATGGATTGTTAAACTCTTTAGGGAAAAGGTTTTGTTAGTTCTTTAGTATACGTTTACTTATTGAATGCTCTGTTGCTGACCAAATATAAATAACACTAAAATTCAGAGTTCTAAGATGATTATTTAAATGCTTCAGGGTGCTTACATTTTTTTGGTTCTGGCATCTAGTAAAATAAATAACCTTACAGAACTAAATAAAGGGTCTTCATTGCTTTAATCTGTAGGTTTTGTGTGTATAAAGCTATGGACCAGCAGCCATGGAAACTGAAATCCTTTGAATATAAAATTACGTGGCTATTATCTACACAAACTTCAGTACAAATACGTTGTTAACGTGCTTACTTATTCCTTGGCCGCTAGGTTGCAATCAGTAATTTAGATTTCCAACAGTGTAATCAAAGTTCATTGTGTTATACCCCTCTGCTATCCCATTTCATTCACGGAGCATGCCTATGTCCTAAAGCTTTTGATTTGGCAAATTGGAAATGTACTTTTCTCATAGAAAAACATTTTCATCTGAGTTCATAATGTAAGATATAACACCACTTGGGGATTCCTAAATTCAGTCCTCAGAAACAGACAAGGTGGGGGGAGTTGTCCTTTTGCCAAGAGTGACAGATTTTACTTTGTTTTCTTAGGAGAATATAAATACTGCATTGCCATTATAATATGCAATAGTAATAGTTGATACACAGAACTCTAAAATATTTTGTTTTAAGGGAAGATTTCCGGTGTCTGACATTTTTTTGTTATTGTGTTTGAATTGATACTCTTCTTTTTGACATATTTAGAAGGATTTGGAAGGATGTAAAAATCTTTACCTTTATTGATCCTCTTTTGCTCTAAATTACGTGAGTACACATTTGGGTTGTTTGTGCATTTGTGTCAGTGAAAAATGACAGAAAGGTAGAATAAAACTGGCAGAACCTGAAACAAGAGTATCCTTTCACTAACACCTGGAAGACTCAACTCTAACCCTCTTTCTGTTTCCCAGCCTCTGATTGCAAGATATTTTAGAGGAAGTACTGTTGAGCTCTTCTTTGAGAATGTTTCATGTGAGAAAAACATCAATGGAGAAATGACCAACAGTGGAGTTTTGTCCAGATAAAGACAGCTGCACCTACAAGAATAGCAAACATCTCTCTCACAGGATGTCCTTAACAGGTCTCATGTTAGGATGCTCACCTGAAAATAAAAACTCAAACCTCAAATTCAGAATTACTCTGATTAGGTGGGTGACATTCAGAAATCAGCTAGATTCCTCTTTGTGTTCATTATTTGTATTGCAAGTGATATTTCTGCAGCCTAAGTACATGAGCAGCGTGTCAGCCACAAATACTTTTATTGATGACAGCATCCACAGGAATTTAAAAAGAATAAGAAAGGTATTTCCAACATTAGGTTACCTGTTTGACATTCTTCCTCTCAGACTGGATAAAGTTGGGGATATATCTAAAGCAAGCTCAATAAGTAAAAAGAGAGTCTGGGAGAGATCTATTCTCACAATACTATTTCCCTGGGTTTCACAGGCATCCTGCTGACAGGTGGAACCTTGTATTCGCATCAGCAGAGCTGTTATCACTGGACATGGATGGCTCTCACATAAGGACGTGGGAAAGAAAAAAATCTTTCTTCCTCTGGGCTTCTATCTACCTAATATACTTCTATATACTTCTATCTATCTAATATACTGGTGTTTTTCATTTGTTTGTTTTCTGAAACTGCTTTAGATCATCCCAGATTACGTCATTTGTAGATTAATTATTTAAAATGTTGTCCATCCCTAACTGCTACTACCCTATCTTTCTAGATGTGTACATGATCTCAATTTTCTTATTATACCTATAATACTAGAAAAATATCCTAACATTCACTTTCCCCAAGTGCCTGTTTATATACTCATAGTTGGCTGCCTGAGTTAGCAAGCTACAGTGCATGAACTGAGTTATTTTAACTTAAGTATGTAGTTGCAGGAAAATGGCAATTCAGTTAATATTGCAGAGAAAGAACATTCATACAGGTCATTATGACATTGAACAATCCATTACAGTCTGTTAATGAGGCCTTTTTGTGTTTGTATGTATGAAAAAATGAATATATCTGCTTAAAGATGGGTATAATGAGAAAGCTAAATACTAGACATGACTCTGAATTTGCTGGTAAATTGATGTCTTGAAGTCAGACTGGCTGGTTGCATTACCTCTGCAGGAATGTAATGGGATACAGTACTCTAAAGGAGCTGGAAAATACCACTTTAGACAGTTCCTCTTGGATTGTGTCTGATTTAGTTTTTGGTGCTTTCTTTGTTGTTATTACTGAAATGCACCAGAACATCAGGATGCTAGAGCAAGCTGTTTGAAACCTGTCCAGAGAGACAAAGCAACTAAAACTTTCTTTGGAACAGGAAACAGAGGAAATCTCTATTAGTAGAAACAGCATAGACTAATGAATGTAACTTTAGTAAAAAGTTACTGCATTAAATGGATTAACAAATAAATTATTTTAATAGGACGTTGTTCTTCATGACAGTGTGCTTATTTGTTTTTCTAAGAATGTTCTGGTGGTAGATAGGACAAGAAGTAACATCCTCAAATTGCACTAGGGGAAGTTCAGGTTGTTAGGATGTTAGGAACAATTTATTCTCCAAAAGAGCTGTGAGGCAGTGGCACAGGCTGCCCAAGGAGGTGGTAGAGTCACTGTTCCTGACTGTGTTCAAGAAATGTGGAGACGTGGCACTGAGTGACAGGGGCAAGATAGGGATGGGTTGGTGATTGTACTAGTGGGTCTTAGAGTTCTTTTCCAACCTTAAACATTTTATGATTCTATGGTGTGGTGAAAGTGAATAGGCTGTGAAACTTAAGTGAAATCCTTGTTTTGCCACATATATCCTAAGTACATCTGGTACCTATCAACCTCTGATGCTTGGAGATGAAGGAGGTAGAAGAGAGAGAAATGGAGGAGTGAAGTCATGCTTGTTTTAAAGTATCTATGTTTGATTCTGGTTACCCAACTCTATTTTAATTAGCAGTAAATAATTTTATTATTATTGTTATTATTGCTTTGCCTGTCACAGTAATTGGTAAGTAATCTCCCTGTCTTCATCTCAACCTGTGTGTGTTTTTTTATCCTGTTACATACTTGTATATACTTGAGGAGGGGGAGTGAGAATACAACTGGATGGATGGATGACCAAGGCGAACTCACCACATCTCTACTAATTGTAAATCCCCATTGGTTTACAATTCTCATTGTCTGAATCAAAACTGGACACAAGAGAGCTGAATCTGAGATGAAAACTCAAAAGTAAGCACACAGTGAAATTACAAAGGGTGGATGAAAGAGATTCCTAGAAACTGTGGTTTTGATCTTGTATGAAAAGCTTCTAGGAGTAAAGCTCCTTCTTAAGTTGTCCATTAAAAATTACTCAGCCCAAAAGTTGGGTGAAAAACAAATATGCCATTTTAGTTAGTGAGCAAAGATATTTTAGAGATGTTAAAAACTGGCATATTAACATTTAAACTGTGATCAATCCATTATTTTTCATAAAGTGATCTGTAAAAAGCAAGCAGTAGCTGTTTGGTATTAAGGCATTTCTGAATCTATGATGATTCATTGATGATTGATTCAATCTATGATCATTCATTCATGATTCAGTGATGTGTCAAGACTAACGTAGAACAATTTCTCACTGTAAGAACATTAGATATTTATCTCTGAGTAAGGTGGATTGATTTGTTATTTTCAAATTAACTTGCTCTGCCCTGGGCATAATTTGTGATTATGTTGCTTTTTAATTTAATGCTGAGTTTGATGCTGTTCTAATATTAAGTAGGAAGAACAATTTTTTTTAAGGTGTAGTTGCATCAGAAGCTCTCCCAGGGCCACAGAGATTGCAACAGTTAGGGACTTTAAAACATATTATTGATGTGCCGCACCACTGTCCCAGAAGTTGTCACAGGCCAAGTTTTAGGACAGACAACATGAAATGAAATTGTATCTTTTGGTGTGCTGCAATGAAGCATTGCTATTCCTCATGACAATATTTGATGTAAAGCAAGTATTTGAAATTCTGAGCCCTGCATGTGGCCGTGGTGTCACCAGCAAGCATCTTCAAAGACTGTTACAATCCGTATTTTGAAAGAACCGCTATTTACTGTTATTTCATCATTATTTTTTTTTTCCTCACAGGAAGCAAGCTATTCAGATCAGAAATTTTCAGTTTAAGAAGGAAAGTCAATGTTATGTAACTAGTTTAGGATTTTAGTATAGAAATTATAGTGTCTGAGAAATTTACTGACAGCAAAAATCTATCAGCTTAGTTCAGTAGTTAGTTATTTGTTCATCATTCCAGATTGAGAATTTTATCCTAAAATAAGCTAAGCAAATACTGTATGCTGCTTTGTAACTTCTGACTTGATCTTAAGGTGTCATTGTTACAAATGAACTCAATTTAGAAACCAGAATCAGACGTTGATGCCAACAGATGCAGAGATATGGTGTACAGTAGATTCTCATATATATTTCAATGTTTTGTACTACTTCCTATCTAAATCAAGAGACACTACCTGAATCTGTTTGGGATTCAGGACTAAAGTTTACTCTTGAATCTTTACCTAATTTAGGTTAAATACCTATGCAAGTGCAATAGGAGAGGTAATAAGAAAGCTCATTGCTTTGAAAACAGGTAAGTATTCTAGCTTCTGGGGTATAATATGAGGAGCTTGGACTCAAATTCTCTCCCATGCAAATTAAAACCTTATATTTTTAAGAATGTGATCTGTGAGGGTATGGGATGTTTTGAGGAAGATAAACCACTCTTATTTTGTAAGGTATGAAATATTTTTAATTACTGCTAAAATAGACTGTCGTCTAGGTGGTGTCTGCCTTACCCTTTTTCTTTCTCTGGTAAATTCTGTAACAAGTGGGTACTAGTTCCTTTAACTACAGCCAAATGAATATTGCATTATTCCATGAAAAATGAAAGAATATCTGTGGGAAAAATAAAAGCTTTAAGTTAGAATAATTTATATCTGGGAGTAGACTTGGTTTAAATCACTTGGCGTAAAATGGTGTTTTAAAGTTCCCAAGCTCAGGTGGACCAAGCAAAGGTGGTCAGGTCGGGACTACTCTTTGCTGACCTTTCAGTTGAACTGAAACTCAGTAACATCTCTTAACATGTAATAAACAAGAAAATAGCTATTTCGTGGACACTCTTAAAGTTTCAGCATAAGAGAAATGATTCATTCAAGTTTTAATGTGACAAAAAGCTGCTAACAGACTTAGATAGCAGAAATATAGGTTTTGTGCTTAAACATTTGCACAGGTGTTCAGCCGCTAATTAGCTTCCCTGAAGTAAATTTTGCTAAACAAATATGGTGAGGAAGGGTAGTTTCATAATAAACTATTATGAATGCAAAGCAGATACTTTATAAATATCTCAGATGACTTGAATATGATGTACTGAATAATTTTTAAAGCATTTTTTATAAATTATAAAAAACAAATGAGCAAAATAAAACAAAAGCCAAACAATATGAAGGGGTAACATCAATTTCCTGCACTAATGATTGTAGAATCATAGAATGGCTTGGGTTGGAAGGAACCTTAAAGATCATGAAGTTTCAACATATCTCCATAGGCAGGGGCAACTTCCATTACACTACTTTGCTCAAAGCCCCATCCAGCCTGGCCTTGAGCATTTCTAGGGATTGGACATCCGCGATATATCTGGGCAGCCTGTTCCAGTGTCTCCAACTTTGGAGTAAAGAATTTCTTCCTAAAATCTAGTCTAAATATCCCTCTTTTTAATTTTAAAAAGCATTCTCCCTTGTCCTATCACTATGTAGTGATAGTGATATCTAGAATTATATCTATCATTCTACACTATTTGTGGAATATTTTCAATTGTATGCATCAAAACAGGGCTGATTTAGAAGTGTAACTGGCTTATAATGCAGGACTCACATTCTCGCCTTCTCTGTGTGAAATGACAGGCTGCAGGCAAGGAGAGTTGTTTCCTGCCTTCTCTGATTATTCTGGTAGCTGGAGGGTAGCTGGTAGATTGTGCTGGAAAATATCTTGTCTAATCATAATGCTTAGAACCATTTTATTCAGACTGCTCAGAGGAAAATTGAGTAACAACTACTATTCTAGCACTCTTATGACAAACCATTTAGCAAATCCTGTTTTATGTGGAGTTCAAGGAATTTTATTCATTAGCGTACCCAGCTGCAACTTGCTCAGACTTTTTTATATATACATATATATACATATTTATTTGATAATCTGGTTGTAAGGGAGCATAGAGAACTTGTACAAGAGAGAATACAAATAAAGCAGCAAGGGAGGTGGGGTAATTAAATGGGAGAGGAGACCTTGTGTATCATAACAATCTTATACCTGTATGTGGCAGCATCAGAACATGAAATAAACAGCAGGAAAGTAAAGTGTAAACATAAGCAAAAGTAAGAACTGAATGAATACACGGTTATTTGTCTAGTTTGCACTGGTGGCCTCATGAATGAACATTCTGCCATGGATCATCTGTTCATGATCTCTGCAGATGGCTCTCCTGTCATTACAGAGCATCTGAGAGCGCACTGTTAAGTGCAGCACCAATAGTGCATCATCTGGGACTGCAGCTGTTACCCAGAGAGGAGTGAGAAAGGAAGATGAGGAGAAGGGAGGAGTAAATCAGAAGCAGACTGCTTTTGGCACTTATCACATGATGCTCTTTCTTTTTTTTTCTTGCAAATGTTAACAGCTATGGGAATGCCGAGTATTTTCTGTAGCATACATATCCAAAAGGATTCTACAGGTGGGACATATATTCTGGAGTGTTTAGACTCTATTTTAGCCAAGAAATCTAATTCAGTCAGCGTTGTACTGACAATGCAATGCTTATAGAATCAATAGAAAAACATTTGGTTTAGCATGTAGAGACATTTATAAAGATAGAATGATTCTGACCAACTGCTTTTTATTCAGACAGAAATTCTCATTCTTTCAGTTTCCAGGATCTGGCTGCTTAGAAGGATGAAATCTGTATCCCTGTACAGATAAACTCTGAAACATAATGGAGGCTCACTTGGATACAGACATAGGTATTAGGACTAGAGGAAATGGTTTCAAACTGTGCCAGGGGAGACTTTGGCTGCATGTTAGGAAATACTACTTGTCTGAAAGAGTAGTCAGGCAGTGGAATGGGCTGCCCAGGGAGGTGGTGGATTTACTGACCCTGGAGGTGTTCAAGGAACATTTAGATTTTGTGTTGAGGGACATGGTTTAGTGAGAACTATTGGTGATCAGTAGATGGTTGGACTGGACCATCTTGTAGGTCTTTTCCAACCTTGGTCTTTCTGTGATTCTGTGATAGGTATACCTCATATGGTTGCTTGGGATGGTCTCCTTTAGAAAACAGAGGTAGACTTCAGTAGCCAAACTATCAATAAAGATAGATAGAGATTGAAAAAAACAGGCACCTTCTTTATTCTTTCTTTTCTGATCAATATAAGACTTTGTTATGTTGTTCACATTCTTTGCTAAATTCAGATCCAACTGTGTCTTAGCTTTCCTGATCCCATCCCTATGCACTTGTGCAGAATCCATGTAGTCTTTCTAGGCTTGTCCCCATTTCCATTGGCTATGCATTTCTGCCTATGCTTTTCTGCTTCATGTGTCAACTGATCAAAAATCAAATTCATTTTAGAATTAGAAATATGATAATATCTAACTAATTATAGATATACTGTAATAGCACATGTCTTAAAGGAAGAACACCTCATCAGTCAAGGGGTCAGTTGATTCAATAAGAGTCAATAAGAGTCATCTTCATAGCATGTTAAATAGTATCAAGTATTATGTTCATAATTCCTTTCTTGTGATTCTTAGAGTAATTTTGTAGCAAGTTGAAGAGGCAACGTTTTTATAAAATTGATCTTGCTTTCTCTCTCTTGAGTCAATAACCTGAGTCAGCTGAAGTCTTTCTAAGAGTATAAATAATGTATCTAGGTATTTCAAGAGTAGCTGCATGTCTCTGATTTTCTGACTAAGATTCCCAAACCTGTTATTATATGACCTTTACTGCAGCTTATAAATACAGTTTATGTGGTTGAAATATATGACCAGATGGATAACAGTGTCTGGCTATTGCTGCAAGCAGCTTGATACTAGCAAGTTTTAGTTTAGTTACATAGTAGTATAACTGCTTACTCTTCCAAGTAGGCTGGGCTGGAAGAGATAAATTGTGTGGAAGCACATATATAAATTGCAAAGCATCTCCAAATCAAATGTAATTGCATAAAAAGGTGTTCATTAGGAGAAATGACTTACAAACTAATTATTAAATTTAAATATATTCTGTTACCTCTCTAAAGTTTGAGGAAACTATTTCAGTTCTTCAAACATTACAGAAGAAGATGGAAGTTTATTCTCACCTCTGGATTCAGTGGTCTTGGTGTGGGACAGTACTGGGATTTATGACAAGGAAATGCAAAAAATCGCTATTATCTTTGGGTTTCTAGGGTTTTTCAGATGTGTTCAGCAAGACTTGTGCACTCTTTTAAAGAAGACAGAACTACTGCACAGATGTCTGACACCATCAACAGCTTCTCCTTGGTAACAGGAACAATCAGTTTGCCTCTAAATTTTGGCTAAGAGCCCAGGTTAGAAACAGGAAGCTTCATTTTATTTGGTGCTCCTACAGAAGAAATTCAAGTTTTAAGGGATGCCTTGGAGGCATAACAAACTTGGGCTTTGGTAGATTAATATGGAAAGTCAATTTAAAAATCAGAAAACATCTCAACACTGCCTACAGCACCATCTCATTTAGGCTCAGTGATCTCTAACTTAGGTATCTCTGAGGATCATAACTACAACATGAAATTTTAAGACTAAGAGTTGATGATAGCCTCTAACATTTGGTTAAAATGTCCTGAAGGTTTCTGACTAAAAGCAGCAAGGGATTTTGATCTGAATTTTCTGTATCCATTTCCAGGTAGAGAGTGCTGGTTTATTCACTGCTGCAGGGAGAGAAATCTAGAGAAAAAAAAATGTAAGGAACATATTCACACAGATGTTGAATGATTTTTCATTTGAATGCAGATGAAAATAAAGAATGTATTAATCCCTCAGTTTATAATATCCAAATATATTGAAATTGAGGGCAGTAGACCACTGTATAGAAATATAGGCAGCATTCTATTACTTTTTTACTTTTTTTTTTTTTTTTTTTTTTTTTCTGAATTAGATATTGTAAGCAGGAAAAGCAGGGTTAAAAGAAATAGGGGAGTCAGGTAGAACAAGCACCCTGGAATTTTCAAATAATAGAAAAGTAGTAGAATTCTGATTTACAGCAATAAAAGATTATGTTTACGAAAACATTTTTCTGTCTCAGCCATAGATACTTGAATAGTTTAATAAGTGAGATACTGAAATGGAAGATATGTCCCTTCTTATCATCAAGGATCTATTTTGTAAATTTTTCAAGAAGACGTTACCTGTCTGGCAAAGGATATCTTTAAGTATAGAAAACTATGAAAAGTAATATTAAACCAGCTTATGAATTCCACATTAACAAGAGCATGACAGAAATAACAGCTTCCTTATATGCTGTTGCTTCTACTGTATAATTAAAGAGGGAAGTGAAATTACTGCAGCTTCTGTGCAACCACACCATATTTCTGTGCAGTTGTATGTCAGCTTTCACTTTCACTTGTTTCACATATAAATAGGAAGGTTTTTCCTCTTTTCCAAGCATGATACTTCACTGGGTTTTCTTGCAAATTCTTCACTGAATCCACAGAAAATCCATCCCTCCTCCCTCAGCTAGCTTGGATCTTCCCAGTTCTTGCTAGTTGATTGAGTGCTGCCAATGTGAATGGCATTACAGAAACAATCTTCCTGGTGTTACAACTTAATTTAAAGGCTTTGAACGCTTAATTCATTTAAATGGCAATGAAATTATCCCATCTATTTCTCATTGTAATGCTTTCCAGTAAAATTCACTTCACCATTACTAATGACTAAGTCTGGTTAGTCAGACTATAGCATCTCTTCTTGTAGCTTAGGAATTTTCTGGTTCTTCTCTTTGAGGATGGAGCTGGACAGCATGTATAGTATGCACTATGGAAGAAAAGGAGCAATTTGGAAGCAGCATAATGGTGTGGTTAAGAACTTAAAGATCAAACGTTTCCTATACCATCTGTTATGATGCAAGTAAGAATAGTAGTATCAAACTTGAAGATAAAAAAGGGAACATTTTATGTAATTAATATCAGAATATACAGAAAAGGCAAGTTGGATCTGCACAAAAATCCCAACTAATTCAAATTATACTAGAACTGCTGTAAGTAAGTGTATAAAGAAGGTAGATGAGAAAAGGTTGAGCTAAACATTGAGAGCAGATGGGGTAACAGATAGTAGTTCTGGCCATCAAACAGAGATTATGGTTCATCACTGTTTAAGAAGTTAAACATTCAAATCTTTATATTAAGTTAAAAACTCAGTACGTATTTTAATCCAGTCACTTTTGCATTTCATAGCTTGCAAGTGAGAAATTGCAGAGGAAATCATCGCTGAATCAGTAAATGAGCAACATGTACCTGGTTGAAGTACATATATTTTCCTGCCTATGGAAACATTAGTTGTCAGCATTTAAATGCTAAATGCATTTAAATGTAAATCTAAAGTATTTGGCTGTCAAATTTGGAAGTTATAATATGCTAATATCTGAACTCATGGTCTTTGCATTTTGTATTTGTAATTTGTTGGAGAAAAAAGGGCCCTGGTACCCATATTACTTGGTACTGAAGAAGTGGTTGATATCTCCTGTGAGAAGAAATAAAAATAAAGTCTAAAGCCTTTGCATCATAATGTCATTGACATTATGGAGTTTATTTCAATGTTTAATATTTGTCACAGAGATTTGGTGAGGGTTGAGAAAAAAGGCTAGGTCTCTTATGGTTCAGGATCAATTTCATCAGGATGCTGTAAGTCACTGTTAATACAGTTAAACTTTTAGTTATCTCTTTGCTGGCAGAAAATAAGAAGAAAGCTCTTCTGCTTAGATCACAGAATCACAGGATGCCTGGGATTGGAAGGGACCTCAAAAGGTCATCTACTCCAATCCCCCTGCTGGAGCAGGAACATCTAGATTAGGTCACACAGGAATGCATCCAGGTGGGTTTTGAATGTCTCCAGCAAAGGAGACCCCACAACATCCCGGGGCAGCCTGTTCCAATATTCTTTTACCCTTATTGTATAGAAGTTTTTTCTCATGTTTATGTGGAACCTCCTGTGTTCCAGCTTGCACCCACTGCCCCTTGTCCTATTGTTGGGTGTCACTGAGAAGAGCCTGGCTCCATCCTTATGATGCTCCCCCTTTACATATCTACATTAATTAAATACATTAAACATTAATAAGATTGCCCCTCAGCCTCTTCTCCAAGCTAAGGACACCCAGCTCTCTCAGCCTTTCCTCATAAGGGAGATGCTCTTCTCCCTTAATTATCTTTGTGTCTCTGCACTGGACTGTCTCAAGGAGTTATCTGTCCTTAAATTGAGGAGCACAGAACTGAACACAGTATTCCAGATGAGATCACACCAGAGCAGACTAGAGGGGGAGGAAACATCTCTTCATCAACTAACCACATCCCTTCTAATGCACTTCAGGATGCCATTGACCCTCTTGGCCACAGGGTGCAGTGCCGGCTCATGGTCATCCTGCTGTTCAAAAGGTCCTTTTGTCCTCTGCTGCACTCTAACAGGTCAGTCCCCAGCCTATACTGGTACCTAGGGTTCTTCTTGCCTAGATGCAAGATTTTGCATTTGCCCTTGTTATATTTCATTAAATTTCTTGCCACCCAACTCTCCAGTCTATCTAGGTCTCACTGGATGGCAGCACAGCTTTTTGGCATGTCAGCCACTCCTCTCAGTTTTTTGTGATCAGCAAACCTGATGACAGTGCACTCTATTCCCTCATTCAGGGATAGTGATAGAACAACAGGGAATGGATTTAAACTGAGGCAGCGAAAATTTAGGTTAGATATTAGGAAGAAGTTTTTCACACAGAGGGTGGTGAGACACTGGAACAAGTTGCCCAGAGGGATTGTGGATGCCCATCCCTGGAGACTTTCAAAGCCAGGCTGGATGTGGCTCTGGGCAGCCTGGTCTGGTGGTTGGTGACCCTGCCCACAGCAGGGGTGTTAAAGCTAGATGATCTTTGAGGTCCTTTTTAACCCACATGATTCTATGATTGCAAGCCAGAGAACAAAAGTCAGAAATTATGTAGCATAAAAAAATAAGCGTATGAAGATATCTAGATTAACTTTGAAGCTGTTATTCAGCAAAACATTCAGGCCTCAGCAAATTGAGACAGCCAGTACCTTGTAATAAAAGTTGTGTACCCAATCTTGGAAGCTCTTTCGGTTCTTAATGTTTATTAATTTCAGGGAAGGCCAGTCTGTTACTACTGTGTGCTTTCATTCTGCTCACCGAAATGCATATTCATAGAATCATATTGTAAGGGTTAAATCACACTTCCCTGCTCCTTGGCTTTCCTGCAGTGTATATGAAACTTTATGTCCAGTTTAGGTAGTCCAGAGATGTTTTGTGCAACTCATAGTTGCAGTCAAACAGTATAATTTATAAATGTATGCTGGGGTAAAACTAAAATAATCATAGGTGTGCAGCTACAGGCATATTTTGCATTTTGGCTCCTCATCTTCCTGTGTACAGCTGTATTCCACTGTAGGCAATAGCATTTGCATTTTATGCATTTGAGGGATCTGCCTATAGCACATCAAAATTTCATGTGCTGCACAATTTTAACATTGAAAAACTAAATTAATATACTAATGGACATTTTATGTATTACACTATGATTTTCAAATCTTTATTTAAAAGTAGGCCATGGAATCTTCATTTTATTGAAGTAGTAGAATATATAATGTAAGAAAAACTGCAGAACCAACTCTTACCAAAAATCCCTCTCTTGTTCTTTAACATGCACAACTTTTCTGTCCTTTTCACAGCTCTGTAAATTCTATGACTTACCACAGTGATTTCCACTTGTAAAATGAAATAAAGCAAAGCTAATTTTTCATCTGATAAAAAATGAAGTTTATTTTCTAACATGAACATGTATTGGAAGTTTTGCCATTTTAAACATTTTGAAGTTTCTTACTGTTTACATTGACATAGCAGATGTTGTTCTGATTTTTTAATAAGATTTTTGTTTTATATTTAAGAATTTAAAAGCTTCTGTATCTTAGTTTTTAATTCTTAAGTAAATGATTAATAAGATTAAGCAACTGTAGACTTCAGAACTATGTATGTAAGTTTCAAAAATGTAAATAAGTATTTTTATGACGATTTTAGCATTGGGTTGATCTAAGTATTTTTTGATCACAATAGCTTCCAGGATTGTTTGAGATTATGCAGGGAATGAAAGTATTTGTCATGAGCATCTATGCAACTTGTAAAGTAAATATTCATACTTAGTTCTGTGTTTTATGTGCATATGTACAGTATATTCTCCTAATGAAAATTGTTGATTTTTTTTGCTTTGTTCAGAGGTGTGGCCATACATCTGTATTTTAAGTAGACTGTCTAATAGTAGACTGTGGAAAATTAAACAATCTTATTTCTGGGTTTACATTATTCTGTTAAGCAGAAATATTTTGCACGTAAAAGAACTGATAAAGGTTTACGCTAGAATTTCACAGTATAGAATTTGAGAAACATGATAAAAATCATTTGCTTACTCAAGGTGGCACAGGTGGCAGGACCTCTTTTGACATCAGAGAAAGCTAATACATGACTAGCATAGAAACAAAAATATTTTATTTACTAGGATAGGTCTTCTGTGTTGGCTGAAGGAAATGGTGATTCCCTTGATTACAGGGATGATTAAAGTTGTGTATAACATTTCATCAGTATTTCCCAGATGCAGTAAATTAAAGCAGAACTTCTGTTTTGCTGTATGAGGAATAACATGAAGATAATTGGAATAAACTAAAGTTGATATATCTGTGTGTAGGAAGTGATCTACCTATATCAAGTGATCCAAGAGAAGATCACTGTGCAGTGCTTAAGTAGTGAAAAAGAGGAAGCAGGAGGAACATAAAATAGAAACATTATTTAAAGTATATTGTTAAATTACATACTAGGAAAGTTATTTGGCTATAACAAGAATGGATGATATTTAGAAAATCATAGAACCATATAATTGCCTGGGTTGAAAAGTACCACAGTGATCATCTAGTTTCAACCCTCCTGTTATGTGCAGGGTTGCTAGTCACCAGACCAGGCTGCCCAGAGCCACATCCAGCCTGGCCTTGAATGCCTCCAGGGATGGGAAATCCACAATCTCTCTGGGCAACCTGTCCCAGTGTGTCGCCACCCTCTGTGTGTAAAGCTTCCTCCTAATATCTGACCTAAATCTTCCCTGCCTCAGTTTAAATCCATCCGCCCTTGTTCTATCACTATCCACGCATATGAACATTCGTTCCCCCTCCTGTTTATATGCTCCCTGCAAGTATGGAAGGCTGCAATGAGATCTCCTTGGAGCCTTCTCTTCTCCAAGCCAAACATCCCCAGTTCCCTCAACCTTTCCTCACAGGAGAGGTGGCGCCCCAGGCCTGGATGTACTCCTTTCCACTATTAAACATGCAGAAATTATAAAAATGATAAAAAAGGGAATGTTCCACTAAAAACAAAAACAGGTTGATTTGGAAGAGCAATGGTTACATTTCTGAGATGCCGAAATAACAGCTGAATGCTCAAAACTCAACTGCCTGTTTACATTCATCTCTGGCTAAAATACTTTTAGAAGCAGACCTTATTTATCAGCCAATCATGACCTTTAATATGGCCTTTGCACCTCTCATTTCCTCTTTGTTTTTTTTTTTTCCTCTGCGGATGTTGGAAGTATGGCACACCATGTTCTATATACTTCTCCCTGAAAAATTAACTTTACTTTCAGAGGAGATGACTCATTTCTTCAATTCTTTCATCTGCTAGTACCAGAATCCCTTTATGTTTCTTTCATCCCTTGGAGTTGCCTCCCAACTCTTATCCTGCTCAAAAAAATCAAACCACCTACCTTATTGTTATTTTCTAATTTAGGGGCCCTTTCCTTCTTCTTACATCCACCCCTGATTTGTCATTGATCTCATTAGACAATTCAGTCTTCACTCACTTCTCCTACTAAATCTGAAGGTCTGTGCTGGAAATCACAAATTAGAATATTTTCATTAGCAAGACTCTAGGAAATATATTCAACCTCATTCCCTCCACCCACAGCACACTCACACATTCTAGCAACCATTGTTCTTGCTAATACTAAGAAAAAATTAGAAAGACATAATTTTAGCCTAGACACTGATGAAATCTTGCTCTGCTTATGGAATTAGATTGTCTTGCATATTTAAACTTTCCTAGTCACTGTCTTTCTACTGTGGCTGTGATTGCTCATGCTTTCCATAAGGCTTCTGTTAATTTTTCTGACAATTTTTCTGAGATTCCCTTTCTCCTAGTCTATCTGACGAAAGCAAAATTATTATCACTGTCTTAGAAAGAGTATGTGTAGAATATTATTTATGTAAGGGGTCTCATACTCCTTAAACCAATTCCATTGGTTTAACAAAAATGTTTCCTAAATGAAACATTTAAATTAGTCATGCACAGTGTAATTCTGATATTGGTGCAACAATATTTGTAAGTACATTATTTGCAGAACTAAGCCCCTTTCAAAGAGGAACTGTAGAACATTGTACAAAATCTTAGGGAGGGTTTTTATGTACAAATGCTGTTCAACTGCCAGCATTGACACTTGCATCCAAAACATATTGTTCCTGGAAGTTTGTGAAGTTTGGTGGTTAGAAGTTAAATGAGTAAGGATGACCGGATAGTCAGCTAGACCACACCAACGTACTAAGCAGGCACTAGTATAGATTTAAATTTAGTTCTTGTAAATGTTCTTGTAGGACTACTGCTAGTTATCTGCAGTTGAAGTCGGGACCCTCCTCTTCTGTCAGTGTCACAGTGTTTGAATCACTTTTTAGGATATGAGAAACCAAGTGTGGGCCATATTTCCTTCTTTTGGAATGCATGCAGTATCTGTGACTTGGTTTTAAGATATTCTGAGAAATACCAAAGCCTGTTTACAATTCTTAGGTAGACTGAAATTGTTGTGCCACTCCAAGGGTAATTATATATTCATTTAAGGCCTCAGAGAAAGTGAACAGGCTTGATTCTATGGTTACATTATTAGGGCAATTGCCTGGAAGGGATTTATAGCCTGCTGAAGTAAGACAATTTGTATATTATATTAAAATACACAAAGAGCTCATTGAGAAAGTGAACTTGATGGTAAAAGGAGGCGAGCTGCAGTTCTGCTTTGAGCATCATCCCTAGGGTGTTCTTTTTTTTTCTAGTTCTCATTGCCATACACACAATTATTCTGGTTCTCAGTGCTTCTGAATTTTCCAAAGATGTCAACTATTACAGTAAATCACTGTAAATTTAAATTTTCAGTTATTCATCTTAGGAGACTTGATTTTCTTCTAGAAGTTGGAAAACAGCATGCCACTGTTTTTCTTCAATAATAAAGTATATGTTGATTTTCAAAATAGTACAAGTTCCTGTGATTTCCTTTTTATGTTTTCTCCCATCCATTCCCAACCAACTGAAGTAACAAACCTGCTCATTCTTAATAATTTTGATTAGTCTTGTGAGAGTTCTTTTTGCCTGGACAGCGGGGATTCAGCTTTCTGCCTAATTACTGTTTCTTTTTTGATCATTTCAATTTACAGTTCTTCTCCTGCTGTCCTTCATATACTGTCTTCTTGAGGTGCTTAATAAATTACAAGCTTTTTCTAGCATATCTGGCTGGACAGGAAACATTGTTTTTTGTTGTTGGTGGTGTTTTTTTTTTTTTTTTCCCCTCAGAATTTGTTTCTAGTGCTTACTCTTTTAAAAAGAATGCCTTTCCAAGCATAACATTTAATAAGATCATGACACTTGAATTTTGTCTGCTAGGCAACCATGAGAGGTTTTGGATTCTTTACAGTGAAGGAATGAGTATCTGTTTGAACAGAATCTGCACAATTATTTACAAATGAGGAAAATTACAACAAACTGCTTCATACATGTTGTTAACTTAGTCTGATTGGTGAGAATTTGTACAGATATGGAAGGAAAGAAGAAGAGGGAAATTACAGAAAGGAAGATTCAAATCTTAAAATATTGCACTTTGAAACAATTTAATTTGCATGCAAATTGAATATTGAATGAAAAAGCTTTAAAAAAGCTGAAGCATTAACAATTTTATAAATTAAGAGATGTAAAAAGCTGAGACATTTTTACATTTTTCTCTGCTATTCTCTGTGGTATATATGTAGAGATCTTTTGTATTACTTTTCTACTGAGTGTAAGAGTATATATTTAGCTTTAGACATATATAGCAGTACAAGACAGTATAATTTCAATGTAGTTATTAGTATTAATAGCTATGTATGCAATATCCTTGATACAATAACAGAAAAATGGAAGGAAACAAATTCATTTGAATGATGTGGCCAGTTAAAAGGCTCTTGAAAAAAAAGTTGAATTAAAAATGCTGTATAAATATTAATTGCATTTAGTTTTAAATATGTCTGCACATTAGAGATAAATTTTAGCAGATAAATTCCTTTGCCATTGGAAACTACCTAATGAGAATTGCTATGTAAGAAAGTGTCCAAGTTACTGTGAGAAATGATATCACACTGTGCTCTTTTATCTGCCTACCACTAAAATTTATATCAATTGGTCAAGATATTGCTCATGATAAAGAGTTCTATTTTTGCATAAGGTAGTATGTTATCTTAAAATCCAGTGCTTCTGTTCTCTTAGAATAATACCTTTAAGGATATTGGAAACTCTTTCCCTGGAGTACTAGAAAATAACTAAACATTGAAATTAATAATCTTTTCCAGACACATAAATTTTTGTTTAATATTTGACACAGTGAGGCCTGTTTATAAGTTTATCCTGCATGGACATACTAAGATTAAGAGGAGACATATATGTGAGGAAGGAAAAAAAAAAGGTACTTTAGCAACTACATTCCCTTATGAGATTTTACTACAAGAATACTCACTTTACCCAAAAAATTGTTGTGGAAACAATATGATTATCTCAATACGCTCAGCAGATCTTATGGAAATATCCAAATAAGTCTGGCTCCATTAGGGTCTTCTTTTTTCTGTTTCTTGGCTTTAATTATCTTTTGATTGGTTTTATATATTCTGAATTAGAAATGATATAAGAAATGTACTGGTGATATTAAGCAAACAGAAGAAACAATTAGAAGAAGGATATGTCATTTTTGAATGTGCAATCAGCATTAATGTTACAGGGAGATACATTAGAATTACTAACAGAATTATGTTGTTTTTGTCAGTTGATGAATGAAGGTTACCAACCAATGTGAGCAGTGTGATAGCTTGTTTGGCACAGTGTGTGGAGCATGGACACCTACCTGGCAACAACCATGGAGGAGCCTGGGTCTTGTTTTGTGGAATCCTGATAATTTTGATAGCTTTTTGAGTAGCAGGGGAATTATCTTGTAAAGTGCTAGAAAAGCAAATTCTAAAGGCAGAAGAATGAAAGTCCTGAGGCTTTCTGTAGAAAATGTGATTTAAGGAACTGGCAAGGAAGAGCCCAAGGAGAAACAGGCAATGAGATCGGAAAAATAAATGCTTCTGAAAACTGCCTTTGGCATTATCACTCCAATATTTCTGTGCAGTTTCTTACCTTGACACTGTATTTTCCTTAACAAGAAACCACAAAATAGTGGTTGCTTATTAAAATATGTAATATGTGGGAAATATACATGTTCAACACTGTTCTCGTGAACCGCTTTTTTGTTTTTAACTGAAACTTGAAGACCACCAATATATTTTTCTATGTAGATAAAGAACCATGCTACTAACATTGCTGGAATGGCAAACAAAATACTTATGTACTAAAAATATACAGTAAGAAAGGAGAAGGTATAAGCCAGATGTATGAATTCAGCATTATTTTAGAGACTGCAAAGAAGTGTAGCTAATTTTCAGACATGTGGAGATATACTTGCAAATTCCATTCATTGCTTTCTAAAACCTTTCACTCTTGAAAATCCCTAAATGCCAATCTTTGTTTTGTATGATTCATGATTGTAATAATTGCTTGTACTTGTATTTTGCTTTAAAGATCTTATAAGAGCAGAGGCTACTTAGTAATTACTGTAATGTCTTTTTGGGAATGATTACCCCACATGTGGTGTAAAGAGGCATTTTTGACAATCCCAACAAGAGAAGAACTGGTTTACTTAGTAAAACAGCTGCTGTAAAAATTCTTGTCCTAAATTTGAAGTATTTTGTGCATTATTAAATCAGTCTTTTCTGCATAGAATGGTAGCAGTACAGAATAAATGGATTGGTTTGCTGTCATGGCAAAGAACTTCTGTGTATCTTTCCTGTAGCACACTAGCAGTGTAAAATACAACAAAACGTTTGATATTTTACAGTTATTTGCCTAGGTGGTGGTGTTGTAGAACTAACTGAACACCTTTTAATAATGTATGTTATAAATGCTCTTATCTCTTCTGGTTTGTAATGTATTTGGAGGCTGTCATTAGAAAGAGGTGTCACTGGACACTAAAGTCCTCTTCCTTTGACTCCTAATATTAAGCAAGATCACTGGAAATTAGATAAGACACAGCCCTTGTGGAACCAGTTCAAGTTTGTCTCTAACTAAATCCATCAATTCCATTACTATTTGGAGAAAACCCATGTAGATTCTCAGGACTTATTTTTTGGCCCATGAGATCTTTCTTTCTTGATTATGATACATCATAAGCAGTGACAATTAAATATTCAAGTCCTACTGCATTTCAGGCATAGATGAGAAGTCTGCATTCTGTATTGCGTCAAAAATTCTAATTCTTGATAAATAACTGAAAGTATGCCTAATTTTTGCAACAAGAAATGCATAGGAATAGCAAAAAATATGAAAATGAATTCAGAAAATTACTAAGAGCAGAATAGATTTTGAGCCTTTTAGGGAGTGTTCATTTGTATTTTCTTATTTCACTATGTGACTACAAAACTTAAATGCTATTACGTTATGAAAACACTGTATTCATAATTTTTAATTCTTGATATCTAGTTGTTTTAAAATCTGTACTCCTGCACTGTAATCTTCTCTAATGATAATACAAGGGCAAGCAGCAAAACAAAATGCTGAGCACATCTGCATAAGTCTATTTCATGAGTTTCTGTATATATAAATGGATAATGTGCATAAATGTTTGAAAGGAACAGTTAACAAAATTATATTTATGATCATCAACTCTTATCAAGAAAAAATATATATTTTTAATAAAAGTAATATAAATATATAATGCTTCCCCAGAACCTATTAATGTGAATTCATCCATTGCAAGATAGCGGAAGTTAAATACCTCTGAATGCAAATTAAGTTTTGTTTCTTTTAAAATAGTATTTTTGAAAGTTGAATTTAAAGAATGTAAAGAGGATTGTGCTTTTGAGCGATTAGATGAATTCTAGGAGGAATTTTGCTTAACAGTTGGAGTAAGCTTTATGAGCAGAAAAAAGTTATGTATAATTGCTTAAGGATACTGTATTCCTGGTATCAACGCATATGCTATCAGCTGTAAAATAACTCTTCTGTTGTTCTTTCATACTGATCTGACATCTATTATTTTTCTGTGTCATGCCAAGCAACAGGCATCATTTCAAAACTGTGAGAGTGGTTTCAGAGCTGCATGAATTAAATGATAACTTCTGCTTTTTCTTAAATAAAAAGTGGATTTTGCATGCAATAATATCTAAAATAACTATATCTGCTCTTAGCTTCAGTCTCAGTCATTCCTTTATTCTTTCCTACAGTGCTACTTCCCACATAGATAGTAGGATCTAAAGATTTGTACCATTCTTATTACTGCCTCTGGTCTCTGTTTCTCACATCAGTTTGTTCCATATGATTGGCTCATCTGTCTTAAGTTCATCAGACTCTCGTGAAATAGTTTCATCAACATTTGAGGAAGACTAAAATACTTCCTCCTTCCTTCCTTCCATTGCTGTCAGAATCCAGCAGAAAAAACATTCACTTGAAAAAACTTAAATAAAGTTAATATTACTGAAATCATCATACTAAAACAGCAATGGAGTTTCCATTTTTCTCTTGTTAAGCCTTTTTTTCCTGGCCTTTAGCATTTCAGTGACACATATTCAAGAGCACTATAGTTACTTTTGACCTATGTTGGGTATGTTGGCAGCAGTTGAGTACTTAAGTAAGCCAGGTGAATTAAGGGAATACATTTTTCTGCTTCAGAAAGGAGGTGCAAAGTTTAAAGGATATTGCATCTTGATATTTTCAGTACTTTTATGGCATAACAAGGAAAAATACTACATTTCTGTATTTGTAGCAATTGTTTGTTTTGTATTATGCTGGTGGTTTTTTTTTGTTTGTTTTTTTGTTTGTTTGTTTGTTTGTGTGTGTGTGTGTGTGTGTCCCTGGACTGGTGGTCCACAAATACATCTTTTCAGTTTGCCTTTTATTTCAAACCATCTCTCCCCTCTAGATGTTTCTATTCCTTGGAAATTCTTGAGGTAAATAAATGATGTCCTGTAGCCTTTCATATTCAAGGTGTTTTACTGCGACTACCTTGTCCTTCATCTTTGCTTATTGGCAGAATCGTTGTACATATTTTTTTTGTGGTTTATGACGCTCTAACTTCTTTGAGTTCATGGTCTTACTACTATATTATGAAGTGTTTTTTAGTCACATAAAGAAGAATAGCTTAAGCTGCCGGTGTTTTAATCTTACAACACTATACAATCTTCCATGAAGGAAAGCTGCATTATTTCATAAAAGAATTATGGCCCATCCTTCATTATTTTTCCTTCTGAATCTTTCACTCATTTCTTAATCTGAAATCTCTGCTGAGGCTTTAGTTGGGTTTTCTCTTTTATTAAAAATTAAAGTGAGAAGGATCATCTTTCCAACTCAGTTTAAGTGGATAACAAACTCCTTAATTTAAAAAAAACATAAATGTATGTATTTACAGGTTCAGTCATTCCTATTATAAGTTCTGCACAATTTAGTTGAATATCCACCATAGTTTCTTCCATTATCTCTAGAAAGAAATCCCATAATAGTACTTGTAAAGAAAAGGCTTTCCACAATGCAGTCTGACAGCATGACTTTATCATTTTTTTCCAATTCTTTTGGTGTATGTTGTTTTTACAGAATTTATTCTATAGTGTCTTATCACGTCACTGCATCATATAAATAAATACATTTAATTCTCCTCAGAACTATTTTTTCAATTTCTACCAGTGTTTTTCTTGGGAACTAAAAAATAGTTTAGTAGCTGATTTTGCAGCTTGAATTTCATAAGCAAGCTTCTCTAACTCCACTGTCTATTATGCTGTGCAATGCAGAATCAGGTGTAAAATACATTGGCATTCTGTCTACAAAACAAGATGAAAGAGGTTTTTAATGGAAGGTATAGCTCAAAGAGATGTGGAGTGTACTTAAGTTTTTAGTACCTGAAACAAATTTACTGCCAATGGGCAGTACTACCACTGCAAAGGGCAATAGTAAAGAAAAGTTTCTGTTCTAGTTTAAAAATAATAAACTGTTTATGTTACAATCTGATTCAAACATCTTTGGTAGTGTTATTGTGTCTTTTTGTTGTTGCTCTGATTTGCAAGTCAGTTTTCAAGTTTTGTCTGTATAATACAACTTTAATAATTTGTGAGGCTTAATTTTATGAAGTGACTATGAGAAATTTGTTAATCCCATTGCTGGACTAGAACCATACAGATTGCATGGAATTTTGGGATCAGGTAACTGAGACAGGAAAGAAAGCAATGAATGGCAACATAGGTATTTTATAGCTTCTCTTCATTTGTTTCCCAGGCAGATTAAGCTCACTGGCAAGTTTAGGAATCTGAACAGGAAAAAAACACTAGGGTAAGAAGCAGAAAAGAAGATTATTGCACCTTTAAAAGGATGTCTCAGCCAGGATAGCTAAAATGTCAGCCTTAGATCAACAGAACAAGTAGGAGGGGATAAGATTTTCACTAATACAATGTTCTTAACCATTTCTATTAATCTAATATGCTTGCAGTCAATATGCATATTAAATGGATTTAGAAGCTGCACTCTACCAATATTCCTCTACCAATATACTTCATACTTCCAAATAATTTTACAATATCCTAACAGAATCTGGGGCATAACTTTCAGCACTGCCTTCCATTGTAAGTAAAAATATCAAAAAAGAAGTTATAAATGTCATCATTTAATTTCAAGGCCATCTGCTGTTTCTGTTGAACTCTTTCATACTGTCATTTCATTCAAAGCAGTATAGCAGATGGTACGGTAAAAACACATAAAAGTACACATACTCTTGTTTATAGGTATTTTAAAAATTTCTGTCTATATATCATTGTTAACTACCTACTCTGCAGAAGACCAGTAACATCAGGTAAGTAGAACTAACAGTAAATGATATGCATCTTGATATCTTCTTTTATTTTAAAACATAGAACCTTCACTGGAGGGAAGTTCTTACTGAAGTAACTATAAGCATTATCAGAGTATGGAGTGATTAAAAAGTCCATAAAGTTGCAGAATTTTCCCTGATACATTATTACGTTAGCTTTCAACTTGTACTGTGTAAAATTACTGCTTTTTCTAATACTTTGCTTTGATAACACTGAGTTTTATGTAGATCTGTGTTTTCTCACAGAATCACAGAATGGCGAGGGTCAGAAGGGACCTCAAGGATCCTGAATCTCCAACCCCCCTGCCACATGCAGGGCCACCAACCTCCACATTTCATACTAGACCAGGGCCCCATCCAATCTGGCCTTGAACACCTCCAGGGATAGAGCATCCACAACCTCTCTGGGCAGCCTGTTCCAGCACCTCACCACTCTCTTGGCAAAGAACTTCCCCCTGACATCCAACCTAAATCTTCCCTCCCTCAACTTAAAACCATTTCCCCTTGTCCTGCTGTTATCTATCCTCCCAAAGAGTTTACTTCCCTCCTGTTTGTAGGCTCTCTTTAGGTACTGAAAGGCTTCATTGAGGTCACCCTGCAGCCTTCTTTTCTCCAGGCTGAACAAACCCAGCTCTCTCATCTTGTCTTCATAGGGGAGGTGCTCTAGTCCCCTGATCATCTTTGTGGCTCTGCTCTGGACCCTCTCCAACAGCTCTTTGTCTTTCTTGTACTGGGGCTCCAGACAAGAACACAGTACTCCAGATGGCATTTCACAAGAGCAGAGTAGAGGAAGGCAATCACCTACCTGTCCCTGCTGGCCAGCCCTCTTCTGGTGGAGCCCAGGATACTGTTGGCCTGCTGAGCTACAAGAGCACACTGCTGGCTCATGTTCACTTTTCCATCTACCAGGACCCCCCAGTCCTTCTCCGCAGGGCTACTGTCCAGAATTGTTTATCCCAGTCTGTATACATATCTGGAATTACTCTGACCCAAGTGCAAAACCTTGCACTTTGCTGTATTGAACCTCATTAGGTTCACCTGGGCCCATCTTTCTAGCCTCTCAAGGTCCCTCTGAATGGCATTCCTTCCTTCTACCGTTTCAGTCGCACCACTCAGCTTGGTGTCATCAGCAAACTTCCTGAGGGTGCACTTGATTCTGTCATCAATGTCATTGGTAAAGCTGGTAAAGAGCACTGGTCCCAAGACAGACCCCTGGGGGGACGCTGCTTGTTACCAACTCCACCTGGACATAGAGCCATTGATAATCACCCTCTGTATGCGGCCTTCAACCAGTTTCTTATCCATTGAGTGGTCCACCCATCAAATCCACATTTCTCCAATTTGGAGATAAGATGTGGTAGGGGACTATGTCAAAGGCCATGCTCAAGTCCAGGTAAATGACATTGGTCGCCTTCCGCTTCTCCTACCTTTGCGTAAAGCGGTCTGTGAATGAGTGCTCAAGAATGAATGGTTTCTGAAGGAAGGAACTATTATAAGACAACTAGAAATATTGATTGCAAATACTCCTTGAGCCTTTGTCCTCTGATGTTTTGATGGGAATGTTGTTCTGAAGTGTATATGTTACCTAACTTTTGGCACATAACAGAAATAATGGACAAGCTAGGAAATTACGGTCAATTAGAAGTGAGCAAGAGAAAACAAATCACAGAGGGATTCAGAAGAGCAAAATTAGTACAAGAGATTAGACAAGGATAAGAGGTTTTTAGTTGTGCAGGGAAGGTTCAGGTTGGACATTAGAAAAATTTATTCTTAGAAAGTATGGTGAAACACTGGAAACAGGCTGCCCAGGGAGGTGTTGCAGTCACCATAGCTGGAGGTTTCACGAACTTACTTCAGAGTTACTGCAGAGTGATCCTCTGAAGCCATACCAACTAAGAGCAGTGGCTGAAGGTGGATATTATTAAGCCTGCAAAAAGTTGTCTGTTAAGGCAAGCCAGCACTAGAAGGAACATTATAGGTCACTTGAGTTTAGGCAAGTCTACATCAGATCAAATTCTGAATCAAGAGTTTTGATTATTTATGCAGTATAATTATGAATGTATAATATACAAGGAAAGAAGTACAAGCATTTAAAAATATAGAATTGTAAATATAAAAGGAGACAACAGTAGCTCCACTAATTGCTAGAAATAAATTCTAAATCATCAGTTCATCTCACTGTTTTACACAAGTGTAGTTAATAACAATAGTTGGGATACCATTCAAATTAATGTGATGAAGTTAGATTTTCTTTCAATTGAAAATATTTTTCTAACTGTGCTACTAAGGAAAGGGCTTAGAATATGTTCTAATACAGAGAAATGTTAAAAACGTGTAGACAAAATCAAATGCTAGTCAGTAATTTAAGTTATAATACTGAACATGCTAGTAAGTTCAATAAAAAGCTGTATATGACTTCATGTATTTTCATGAGTATGTGGATGTGGGAGCCTTAAAAAATTTCCACAGGACATTTTCATGGCACTAGGATCTGAGGTCAATGTGCTTGGGGTTATTGAATGTGTTATAATGTGTTTATAAAGTGTTTGTGGGTTTTGGTGTGTTTTGGTTTTTTGTTGTTGTTGTTTTTTGTTTTTTGTTTTTTTTTGACAAATAAGAGTGGATTTTAAAGATTCTGGATTAAATAGTAAGCTATCCATTGAAATCAAGGAGATGATTGGTGAATGTGGAAAACACAAGGTGGAGATCTAAGAGCATTTGTGTGTGAAGCCTTTGTGTGTGAGCATTGCTCTGAGATACAAGAATTTCTAATAACTAATCCACTTTGACATCAATGACAAAAATGCCTCCGAAGATATATCATGAGGGAATAACAAATGAAAGACTGGACTTGTGCTAATTGTGCATTGCTTTGTATTCTTAGATGGAGAAGTCAGAAAAATAAAATACGTGCTGTAGTTCTAAGATGATAGATGTACTGAAGGAGCACTCGAGCTTACTTTCAGTTTCTTTCATCATGCAAGCTCAACTTGGGAGTTAGTTTGAATTTTGCTGTTGACTTTAGGTAGTCAGAATTTCCTAAACTCGTCTTATTTATAGAGATAGAAAATCAAGGACTGGTTTTAAGACAGTTTGTCAAGTTAAATATGAGAAGATGATAAGATCATCAGGACAAGGAAAACTGTAAAGATTCATTTAAAGGATTTTAAGCTTGTAGCAGACAAATCACTATACCTGTGCCCATGTTTTCCTTTAGAAGAACAATTTGATTTATAAAAATATCAGTCCACATCATTTTCATAGCAAAACGTCTTTTTGCTTGTCTCAAATAGAGTTCTATCTGAAAGTTGAGCCAAATACATGAGTATCACTTTGGTGTGCAAAGATAAATTGGCCAGAATTTGCTATTGAGAAGACTGAACTTATCCACTTAGTAAATTTGCCATAATAGTTAAAGACACTGTTTTCATAATGCACCTTATAACTAAAACACTCCTCCCATGTGTTCCTTTTCTTTTGTCCTCATGTGGCATTTCTTTCTTTTTTTTTTTTTTTGCCCTTTCTACTCATAATTCTACCAAATTTTAGAGGCAAATGATTAAGACTATAACTCTTGTAGAGGCAGAATTCCTATACACCATGGAGGAGACAGATAGAAATTGCTTTTAATGACTAATGAGATGTCTATGTAATTTTACTATTTTGGAATCCATTCCAGCAACCCATTTTAGAAAAGATAGTCAAATAAACTGGGTAGAACAGATTCTATTAAACTAAACAAAAATGCTGGTAGGGAATCTCTGTCCCATTTGAAGGCTAGATTGTTTAAAAAATTCTGCTATTCTCACTTATAAATAATTTCAATAAGAACAAAATTAATTAGGAGTTAAAATCCTGCATGCATTATTTCCACCCACAAGTACTTCAGGAATTCCTTATGCATAAGTTTTTAACTGTAAGATATAAATGGTGCTGCTGCTGCTCTGCTGCTAGGCAGAAGTGTTAAGTGCTGACTTTTTTTTTTTTAACTACAGAATTTCTTTTTTTATTTTTAACCTGTGACAAGGTGCTATAAAACATTAATGTCAGAAGGATTGAGCTTGCTATGCTAATCAGTCTGAAGTGTTCAGGATGACCAGACTATGCTCTTTGCATATAGGGAAGACTTTTAGCAGTCTATAAATACTTAGCAGTCTTACTTATATATAGACTTAGCAGTCTATAAATAATATAATAATATTTTATTATTATATTATCATAAATTAATATAATATAAATAACTATAATAAATTTTATTATATTTATTATTATAAAAATTATACATGTCTGTGCTTCCATTATTTGCAATGTACACTTCACCTTCTCTAAGCCTTCTCTAGGGTTTAACTCATTGTTTCATCTTATTATTCTTTGTCACTGGAACATCAACTGAATAAAATAAAGTTTTTTTATTTATTTATATTCAATCTGAAAGCTGAAAAGTATGAAAATAAGACCATAATTAATACATCAATTCTGGCAAATGCATATAAAGGTTTGCTACGATTATACATACAGTCTTCAGTGATGCAATACATGGCAGGAGAGTGTAATCCTCAAGTATGAAAAAGGCCTTCTTACAAACTCCAACAATGGACTAAAATCCAGCTCTCTCAAATTTTAACTAATATCATTTGTATTTTTTCAGAACTTAACTGTTAAGGGTATGTGTCAAGTACATACCACCTGCTGAGAATTTGTTAATTCTAAAGTTAATGAGTTCTGCATTAAGAGACAATCAGACTGGAATTAAGAACTCTTTATCTTCCTTTCATTCTCTCTTCTTGCTTTTTGAGTTGGAGGAATCGTTATCAGCTGATTCTTACCTGTTGCAGATTATTTTTTATTGTTAT
The DNA here is from genome assembly GCF_023343835.1 of Lagopus muta. Lineage (NCBI taxonomy): Eukaryota > Metazoa > Chordata > Aves > Galliformes > Phasianidae > Lagopus > Lagopus muta. Next base: position 40,563,307 of record NC_064435.1, on the reverse strand, counting down.
ATACTGGATTTTGTGTCTGGAAGTCATCTCAATCACACTTTCTGTCTGCTTGTTCTCATGTTTGCCCAGGATGAATGATAATGCTGCAGATAAAGAGAAAAAATAAAGACCGAGGGAGAGATTTACTAACTTGGAGAAAGCCAAAAAGCACTTTAATTCAGCAAAATATTGTAAATATGTTTTAGAAATTGTTCCATTTACCATATCCTCAATTTGGTAGAGCTATGAAAAAGCAGAACCTACTTTTTTTCAAAACCTGTCATCATTTCAGAAATATAATACAACTGTTGACTGTTACTGTTTCTAGGAAATGCTAAAGTAATTGTTTCTTAAAATTTAAGAAAAGAATTTCACTACAGAATATTTTTTTGCTGTCCACCTTATGCCTGCAATATGCAGACAAGAAAAGAGCTACCATAGAGCTACCATAGACAAACTGGTATCTCTTGCAGTGAACTAAGCTCAGCCTCAAAGGAGCATGTTGAGCTCTCATTATGAATTTCACTAAAAAAATTGATATAGACCAAGAAAAATTATAGCATTCAACTCCCTTAGCCTTCTAAGAAAACTGGTGCCAAAATGGAAAGGACAGTGTTTTCTCAGGCAAATAATTTCTCCTGAAGTTTTATGTGATGAAACAAGCAATATAGAACTACCTGTAAATAATTTAAGGTATAATTTTTATTCTTCACTCAGGTAACTGATCATTAAGCATCCTGGGAGACTGATAGAAAAGAGGAACTGTTTTTGTAAAATGAATTATGGAGGAAACAGATAAAATTAAGACTTCAACAATAACAGCTACCTGGACTTGTGCAAGGCCTCTGACACAGTCCCCCGCCACTTCCTTATCTCCAAATTGGAGTGACATGGATTTGAGGGGTGGACTATTCATGGATAAGGAGTTTGTTGGAAGGCCACAGACAGAAGGTTGTGATGAATGGCAGTATCCCTGGTGGAGGCCAGCGATGAGCAGTGTCCTCCAGGGGTCTGTCCTGGGATGTCAGGGGGAAGTTCATCACAGAGAGTGTTGAGGTGCTGGAACAGGCTGCCCAGAGAGGCTGGGGAATGCCCTGTTCCTGAAGCTGTTCAAGACCAGGTTGGATGGGGCCCTGAGCAACCTGGTCTACCAGATCTGAAAGTTGGCTCTGCCTGCAGCAGGGGTGTTTGAACTTGATGATCCTTGAGGTCTCTTCCAACCCAAGCCATTCTATAATTCTACGATATGATTCTATGACAGAGCAGACTTTCTTCTGTGTGATACTATCTTTCATACATTTCAAAAACAAACATAGACTTTGTATGTAAAGTCTTAAGTCGTTTTGACAGCAAGCCTTGCAGAGTAAATAGAGAACAGGGGAATGGTTGGTTGAAATAGGAGATCACAGAGGAAAAGAGGAAAGAAACTGTGACAGATATATGCTGTGATGTTGCCAGGGATATATGTGAGCAGACTCGGATAACCGCCAGGACTGTGCAATAAAACACCATGCACAGGGAATATGTGAGATGAGAAGTCTCATTACATATCTCTGAAAGCCTAAAGTGAAAAAATAGAGCATCCAAAACATCTTTGGATTAGTTTATCTACTAATTATATCCATCTTACAAGTTAAGCAGCAGCATAATTTCAATCCTAGTAAAAATAATACAGACAATCCAAGTAGCAAAATATACACTATAGGGCCTCATAGCAATGTGTTTGTTTTTTCTGGAATAAAATTAATTTCCATCATAAAATCTTTTATGATGCCATGTTTTGGCGTTTTGATGAAAGTAGTGTTAACAGTTGTAGTGGAAACCCTAAGTCAGGGTTGGAACAGTGATTGAGCATTTGAAAGATTGGAAAGAGTCCAGCGGAGGGCCACGAAGATGGTGAAGTGCCTAGAGCATCTCCCCTATGAAGAAAGGCTGAGTGAACTGGGTCTGTTCAGCCTTGAGAAAAGGAGACTGAGAGGGGACCTGTTCCAGGTCTATAAATATCTAAGGTGTGGGGGGCAGAATGGCGAGGCCGGACTCTTTTCAGTGGTGAGTGGAGACAGGACAAGGGGAAACGGCTGGAAACTGCAGCATAGGAAGTTCCGCACAAACATGTGCAAGAACTTCTTTACAGTGAGGGTGACGGAGCACTGGAACAGGCTGCCCAGGGAGGTGGTGGAGTCTCCTTCTCTGGAGATGTTCAAGACCTGCCTGGACGCCTACCTGTGCGACCTACTGTAGGGAACCTGCTTTGGCAGGGGGGTTGGACTCGATGATCTCTGGAGGTCCCTTCCAACCCCTACAATTCTGTGATTCTGTGATTCTGTGATTTGGGGGAAGGCAGAGCCAGCCCAGGGGAGCTCAGGTGTATGCAATGAACCTGAATATCTGGAAGGGGTAGAGCCAGGATCCACCCCTTCCTAAACCTCATGCAAGTCCTGTCAGCAGGGGCATTGGTATCTTACTGGAGATCCTTGTCTATCTGAGACCTTCTGAAGGTAGGTATTTATTTTTTTCTTCATTTCTGTGTCATCAGCTGCTGCGTTTGAGCATATCCTTGCTTGCTGAAGCCTGGGAATTTGCTACGATGTTATTATTGCTGTGCCTTCTGTCACATTGAGCACTATGATAGCACACTAATGCTTAAAGTAGTTCTACTGCTGAGTCAAAGATATTTCAGCTTCTCTCACTGTTCCACAAGTGAGAAACTGGGAGGAGGCAGAACCAGGACAGCTGATCCAAACTGGGTGAAGTGATATTCTATACCGTAAAGCAACATGCAGAGCTATAAAACTGGAGGAAGTTGGCTGTGGGGAAGCTGGTGTATGTCAGAAACTAGTTGTATGTCAATCAGCAGGTGCTGAGAAATTGCGTTGTGCATCACTTGTGATAAATCTCTGTATATACAAAACTACTGTTCCTTCTTCTTCTGCCTTCTTAAAGCATCAGCCCATGAGTTTTACCTTTTTCTCATTTTTTCTCTGTGGTGCTGAAATTACTGCCAGCTAAGACAGCAAGACTTGTGTATCCTTGGCAAGCTCTTAATGGTGAAAGTCATCATGAAGGATAACTATAACATTAGGTCAGCTCACCCTGAATTAGGGACCTGTAGTTCAACTGTAGGGGTCACTGATAGCTTTTCTCACTGACTGTGCAGTGATCTGGCTACAGTAGAGGCAATGATGGGTAGATTTTTTTTTTTTTTTTTTTTTTTTTTTTTAGGTAGTAACTTCTAATGTAACTTACTTGGTATTTTCCTTATATTTCCTCACATTTACTGTGCATTTTCCAGAATTGGGAAGCTAAATCAGTTATAGAAAGTGAGACGAGTGGGGCAGGTTACCCAGTAAGACAGTAAACAGTGCAAAAAAATTTAACATAGCAGAAATAATTATGAGAGGGTTTGAACTACTGCCTGTAGAGATAAAGGTAGAAAAGAATGAAGTTATTTTTTCCCCAATAAAGGGATTATTTGTAAATAAGGATGATATTTAATGAAATGGACATTAATATGTTCAAGTTAGAAGTAATGTATACAAAGTTGGTAAAGTTAAAGGATAATCTTCCAATGGGGTTAAAACAGAATGAATAAACTATCTCATTTGATGGTAATTGATTAATTTTTGATAGGTTGCACATACCAAAGCTGCAAGAACGTGATCATGAAATTCTCTTCCACTCGTGTATCAAATGGAATAACCTTTCTGTTATTTTTTGGACAAAGCAGGTTTATATGTGAAGTAACTGTGCAGTTCTTACATTTGTTTATTTTTCTTACTGTACAAAGGAAAGTAATTAGAATTAGATGAAAAGCTGAAAAGAATATGACTTTCTTGCTGACAAGAACTGGGAGTAAGTAGCTGTAAAACTAAAAATCTAATATTGTGGAAATAGTGGAGAAGTGAAACTCCCTAGTCTCCACATACTCTCATAATTTCAGTAAATTTAAGAAGGAATAGATAAAGATACTTGAATTGCCATACATCAGTATGCCTGCAAGGTATTCAGAATTGCTGGCAGGAATATTAACGTTCATTATCTTCCAGTTTATAATCGAAGAACAAACTGGGGCATACTGCATTAACCTGAGATTACACTGACTGTGGAGATTTAGGACAATTACAAGGTGTTTAAAACACTAGAAACAACATATTGAAGCTTTCATTATTAAAGTGGAGTTGTAATAAGATATCCCAGCTCACCATTACAAAATTATCTTTAAATGTAAAATAATGTTAAATAGATGCCATTTTACCAGAGAGAAGCCTGAGGAAGGAAAACAATTTACTAATGAAAGGCTGTGTTATATTGCATATATATTAAGAAATTAGAAGATTCCAAAGACTCGGAGCTGCTGAGCTAACTTTACATCTGTCAAAAGCATATTCTAATTGAAAATAGTGTTTCTTTTTTTTCTCCTTTCTAATAATTTGTAATCTGTCTTGTGTTCCACAACTTGCATATATATGTAACCTTCTTCACCAAAGTACAAGGGTTGTGCTGTTATTTCTGACTAGGATGCAATGAAGTGGTCAGGTGATTCATTGGCAGTGTGAAGTAATAGATTACTGAGTGATTATTTTTGTTATGTAACATTCAAACTGCATTATGTCTATCTCAGTAAATGCTCTGTAGAAGATGATTAAATTAGTTTCTACTGGTTTCTTCCCTTTTGAATTGTGCATGAGGTAATTATACTTGAGGTAAAAGCATCCCCTATAACACCAAGGGCTATATACTGGATCCAAAACTACTCGTACTACAGCTTCATGCTTCACCTGTACTGGAGAGAATTACATTCTAGGAGTTCAGAAAACAAATTTATTTTGCACACAGTGCTTATCAGGTACTGAGAAATTTGGTCTTCCCGAGAAAGAGATAAAAAGGGCTGCAGAGAAGGAGAAATGATACCCTGATATCCCCAAATGCATGCTGTCAGTGTCTTCTCCTTCCAAGTAGATGGGATGGTCAGGAACTTTGTCCCATAGTATTATTCATGGAAACAGGTGTATTTTACTTACATTTCTTGGAAACACTTTGAAGAAAAGACTTTTCACTTGAAGGAGACAATAGCTGCCTGTAAGAGTCAGAACCAGTTTTCATCTGCAGCATCTGGGAGTATTTATTTCATAAATCTTACCTTGAAAAAAATCACAGAATAGTCAAAGGTGGAAGGGACCTAGAAGGCATCAGGCCCAACCCTGACTCCAGTAGGAATGCCCAGGACCATATCCTGATGGCTGCTGAATGTCTATATGGAAGAGACTTTACAGCCTCTCTGGACAACCTGTGCCAGTACTCTATGACCTGGATAGAGAAATTTAGCTGTAGTAAATCTATCCTAACCAGATGCTCTGGGGAAAAATTTAACAGGGAAGTTGGGAGTCAAAAAATATACCTCAGACAAAAGCAAGAAGAACATTTAAGGACATCCCGGTGAGCAAATATTTTTGTGTCCCAAACTGATGCAATAACAAGGAACACTGTCAAATGCTCTGAATAATAATCATTTTTTGTTTAAACAACAAGACTTAAAATTACTGTACCGTTGACATTGTCTTATCCTTGGTGTTACAAATTATAATTAGATGGGTTTATTTGGGGTAAGATTGATTGGGAGACTACCATGAAACACCACTAGGAATAATATATCATTTTTTATCATTTAAAATGTACACAGTTTGCTTTTCATGTTAGTTTAAAGGGACTATAGTATTTTAGCAAAACAATTAACAAATTTGTGTTGTACAAAGAAGTGCAATTGTTTAAATATAGTTCAATAAAGCCAGATCTGGGGCTGTGCAGATAAACTGCTAAGGAGAATGGTGGTAAATTTCCTGATACAAGAATATTTACTGTGACAGTTCTGTGCATTAGTACCATTGGAATATTCAGATTGGAAAGTTTAACTCCCTCCTGTGTCCTCTGTACTATTGCGTTCAGCCTTGGGACTTCCACTGTAAGAATATATTGGCCTGTTGGGCCATGAACAGGAGAGTTGCTGTAACACCTCTGCTATGAAGATAGCCTGAGAAAGTTGGAGTTGTTCAGCCTGGAAAAAAAGAAGGCTCTAGGGAAAACTCACTGTAGCATTTTAGTACTTAAACGGGACATATAAACTGGAAGCAGGGAGATTTAGGTTAGATATTAGGATGTGAGCTACATCCAGTGGAAGGACAAGAAAAAAGAGGATAACCACAGGCAAAAATGTTATTAAACTAATTGCTATTTTAAGGAGTAGAAACTGCTTATATCTCTCTATTCAGTTTTTCAGCTAGTTCCTTCCTGCTGGCTTGGGAAGGAGTAGCTCGAAAGCTGTCTGACAGAGGGGACCTTGGTGTACTGATGGACAGTTGACTGAATATGATCCAGCAGTCTGTCCAAAGTGGCCAAGAAGGCCGATGGCATTCTGGCTTGTATCAGGAATGGTGTGGTAAGCTGTCACGGATTTGACCAGATCAATCTATGTCCGTGACAGGGGGGACAGGCCTCTGCCCTCCCCCCCTCCCCCCCAGCCCAGTCCCACAAAAATGGGAAGGAAGGAAGGGAGGAGAAGAACAGCGGCAACAATCTATGGAGGAAAACTTATTTTACTATAATATTGGAATACAAGATAACACAATAGATACAATTTAATTGCAATTGAGATGAATAAATCAGACAAGATGAGAGAGAGAGAGAGTTCCCGGGACCGATTCAAACCTGAAAAGCTTGGAACGGCTAGGAAAGCACCCTCCAGCACCCACTGCAAGGCAGCAAGAGAGCGCCCCCCCCACCCGGAAGGGTCAGATCCCGTGACTGCTGTAATGTACAGGGATAGGTACTTGGAATTGGGGCAGTGACACTTTAATGCCCCGTACACTACATGATGTTTTGATGTGGAATACTGAAACCCAAAAACAAAACAAAAACAAAAACAAAAACAAAAAACATAGAACCATGACATAAGCAGGACTAGGGAAGTAGTCCTGCCTCCGTACTCGGCACTGGTGAGGCCCCATCTCAAGTACAGTGTTCAGTTTTGGGCACCTCAATACAGAAAGGACATTGAGGTGCTGGAGCAGGTTCAAAGAAGGGCAACAAGGCTTGTGAGGGTCTTGGAGAGCACCCTGTAGTGACTGAAGGAAATAGGGTTGTTTAGTATGGGGAAGAGGAAGCTGAGGGGAGATCTCATTGCTCTCTTCAAATACCTGAAAAGTGATTGTAGTGAGAGCAGGGTTGGTCTCTTCTCACTGGTGATAGGATGAGAGGAAATGGCCTCAAGTTCCCAAGGAGAGTTTTAGTTTGGGTATCAGGAAAAATTTCTGTACAGAAAGGGTGTTTAAGCACTGGAATAGGTTTCCCAGGGAGGTGGTTGAGTCACCATCCCTGGATGTATTTAAAAACAGTTTGGATGTGGTACTCAGTCATGTGATTTGATGGTGGCTTGTTAGAGTTACGGTAGCATGGTTAGGTTGCAGTTGGACTTGATGATCTTTAAGGTCTTTTCCAATCTGAGCAATACTATGATTCTGCATGATTATTTTATAGATGAAAGGAACACTTAAGATGTGGTGACCATAACAATAGAAATAGTTGCATTTGAAATGGACATTGTTTTTTCATTTTAAAATTATAGAACTCTAGTTTAGCTTTTCCTATAATAGGTGGTCTGAAGTAGTTGATTCTTTGAGCAGATGGATAAGAGAGCCCCTACAAAAAGTATGAACAACAATTCTGTCCCAACAAGAATGATACAATGGACATGTGATTTTATTATCAAGGTCACAACACATGTACATATCAGATCAACTCTATATCTACTACAGAACTCAGAATTTCTTGAAATAAAGAATACTTGATCAGATTTTGAATGTTGCCATAAGATCGTCTTGATTCTTGTGGTATTTCCTGATTCCTAGTGCTATTCTTCAATTTTGTTAGATCAAGATTTTCATTTGATTTAATTTTTCACTGCTCTCTATCCACATAATTCACAGTTCTAAGTCTCACAAATACTCTATAGAATACCAAATCAGGAGTATTAATATCTCTTTATCACTTCTGCAGACATCTAGCAGTCACTTGATGTTTCTTCCTACTTGTTGCAGGCATCGGACTACTTCAGTTCATGTCCTATTGTCACAGAATAGGATTATACGTGTGTATTTTTTTGTTTCCTTTCTTACAAGCTCAACGTTTTTTCATTTCTTTGTCTTTTTTTGGCAACTTTTCTGTTTGGGTTGTTTGGGGATCAATCATACTGTCTGAATAAAAATTTCTTCCACTCATTACATATAATACATCAAAACTGTTGGTGTGTTGCAAAAGATTTTTAGGAAAAACTGTCTCCCTTTTCATTTCAAACCTCAACTGCCAATTAAGCCATTTGATCCATTTCAAGCTCTGGAGGCTAGTTTGACCAATATATAGCCTTTAGTTTTGTTTTATTAATTAATTTATTATTCAAGATACTATTGTGATAGTGCCCTTTCTTCATTCTTTATCATGGTGTCAGAATATGTCCTCCAGATGTTCTTCCCTCTAGCTGCCTGCTGTGAATATTACTGTTACTTGACAGAACACGGGTTAGTTATATTTTCAGAGCCTAGGGCACCATAAAGTGAAATTAACAGATAAAATAACATAAATACTATGCAGCTTATGAACTGAATGGTTGGATGCCCATGGGAGCCTTGTTTCTTCCAGCAATATTTCAGAACAGTCAACATAATCATGAAGTTGTGAAAGCTCTAATGTAATTTCAAGGAATTCAATAAATGTATACAGGGAAATATTAAACCATGAGTTCAGAAAAAGACCTGACTACACTGATACTGGAGGAAGTCCAACGTAGGGCTACAGAATGATTATTATGGGACTGGAGTACTTCACACATGAGGAAAGGTATTTAGAGCTGGGACTGTTCAGCCTAGGAAAGAGAAAGCTCAGGGAGACATCCTCAGTATACAAAGCCTGCTCTGAAAGTAACGCCTCTTATTTTATTATGTTGACTCACAGTGTCAGGCAGATGTTGGTGGTATGGCACTAGAGATTGTACCTTTCCACTAGTATTCCATTACGTATTGTTGCCACGCAACAGATGGCGATGGGGAAGTCAAAGTGATATCTGACATAGAAGTGCATATAAGACAAAGGTGTGTCATTGAATTCCTTCACATGGGAAAATTGCACCCATTGATATTCAGTTGCTGAACAATTTATGGAGATTGCTTGCTGAACGTTTATGGAGACCAAACAGTGGATATGTGCACAGTCAGGTGGTGGGTGGTGTGTTTCAGCAGTGGAAACAGCAACAGTAGGTCATCTCCACTGGTGTAGATTTCTAGAAGCGCAGCATGCAAGGTCTTGTTCATTGTTGGTAAAAATGCATAGCTAATGGTGGTGTCTGTCTTTTAAAAAAAGAGTTTTTTGTAGTTGAGAGCTTCTGTCAAGCAGTGTTACCATGCTCTTCATATCTGTTGCTGTTTCCATGGAAATAGAAGGCATTTCTTTTGGAGAAATTTCTGTTCATAAATACCTGAAGGGAGAGTGCAAAGCTGGTGGATGCAGACTCATTTCAGTGAAGAAGAGAGGGACCTGGGGATGTTGGTTGATGCTTGGCTGAACATCAGCTGACAGTGTGTCCAGGTGGCCAAGAGGGCCAACATTAGAAATAGTGTGGCCAGCAGGAGCAGGGAGGTGATCATTCCGCTGTACTCAGCACTGGTGAGGCTGCACCCAAGTAATGTGCTTTGGGCCCCTCCCTACAAGAAAGACAATGAGGCCCTGGAATGTGTCCAGAGAAGGGCAACGAAACTGGTGAGGGGTCTGGAGCACAAGTCTTATGAGGAGCAGCTGAGTGAGCTGGGATTGTTCAGTCTGGAGGAGGGGAGAACTCACTGCACTTCACAACTTCCTGAATGGAGGTTGTGATGAAGAGGGATTTGGCCTCTTCTCCCAGGCAACGGGCAGGACACAGGGTAATGGCTGCAAGTTGTACCAGAGGAGATTTAGATTAGACATAAGGAAAAACCTTTTCTCTCAGAGAGTGGTCAGGCATTGGAATGGCTTGCCCAGGGAGGTGGTGGAGTCACTGTCCCTGGCAGGTTCAAGAGGGGCCTGGATGAGGAGCTATTGATATGGTTTAGTAGTTTATGGTCTGTAGTAGCAATGGTGATGATCTTGTAGGTCCTTTCCAACCCTGTGATTCTGTGACTGTTGGTAATCAACATGGCTTCACCAAGGGCAAGTCATTCCTGATAAATTTGGTGGTCTTTTATGATGGAGTTAAACCATCATTGGATAAAGGAAGAGCAACTGATGTCATCTACCTGGGTTTGTGTAAAGCATTTGACGCTGCCCTGCATGATATCCTGGTAGCCAAATAGATGAAAAATGGATTTGATGGAGACCATCAAAGTGAAGACCAGTGATGAGTGGTGTTTCTTAGGAATTGGTGCTGGGACTAGTGTCATTTAACATCTTGTAGGCGACATGGACAGTGGGATCAAATGCACTCTCAGCAGGTTTGCAGATGACACCAAGCTGAGTGGTGCAGCTGACATGCTAGAGGGAAGGGTTGCTATCCAGAGGGACTGGAGCAGGCTTGAGAGATGGGCCCATGCCAACCTCAAGAAGTTCAACAAGACCAAGTGCAAGGTCTTGCATCTGGGCTGGGGAATCCCAAGCACAGGTACAGAATGCCTTGAGAGCAGACCTGAGGGGAAGGTTTTGGGAGTGTCAGTTGATGAAAAATTCAATGTGAGACAGCAATATGCATTTTGCAGCCCAGAAGTCCAACTGTATCCTGGGTTCCATCAAAAGAAGTGTAACCAGCATATGGAGGGAGGTAATTCTGCTCCTCTTCTTTACTATCCTGAGATCCCACCTGGAGTACTGTGTGCAGTTCTGGAACCTCCAAAACATGGAGGATGTGGAGTTGTTGGAGTGGTTCTGGAGGAGGGCTATGAAGATGATTAAAGAGCTAGAGCACCTCCCCTAAGAGGACAGGTTGAGAGAGATAGGACTCTTCAGCCTGAAGAAGGCTCTGAGGGGACCTTTTAGCAGCCTTCCAGTAACTGAAGGAGGCCTACAGGAAGGCTAGGGAGGAATTTTTTGAAAGGGTATGTGGTGAGAGTATGATGGGAAATGGTTTTAAACTGTAGGAGACTAGACATTAGGAGAAAATTCTTTACTGTGAGGGTGGTGAGACACTGGAACAGGTTGTATATGCCCCCTCCCTGGAAGCATTCAAGGCCAGGCTGAATGAGACTCTGAGCAACCTGATATAGAGGGAGGTGTCCCTGCCTATAGCAGGGAGGTTGGAACTAGGTGATCTTAAAGGTCACTTCCAACCCAAACCATTCTATGATTCTATCTCCAGTATTGCCAGAGTGAGCCATTGGCACTACTTACAGTTTGTTTTTTTTTTTACAGGAAATGTTTTCTACAATTTTGTTTTCTGTTCAAAAATGTATAAGATAAAGTCAAATCCGTCAGGTAACTTGATGGAAAAGAAAACGGAAAAAAGGCTGAAGAGTACAAATGTAATAAACCACTGGCAAAACTGAAATAAAAAAAATAAGCTTTGGCAAAAATGAGTTGTTCAAGATAGAAATTTAGACTTCTGCATTTACATTTTAAAAATGCATCCTGTCAGACTGACTGTTTAAAGAAAATTCTCTTATGCAAGTAGCATCTGGAAGATCTGTTCCATTGGCAGCCCAGCACCAGCCCTAAAAGACTGTGAACAGTTATGTATATGCTCATAAATTATGAATCTCTATGTGCTTATGGATGTCATATAATCCTTATGTTAATCACTGGAGCAAGTAAGTAGACCTGAAAATCAGCAAGATTGGCAAAAACAGTGAATGTAAATAATTTATGTAAAGAAAATATATTTGCATCTTCAGACATCGTTTCCAGCTCACTGAATACTGAGTAAATTAATTCAGTGGGAAAATCCTCCTGTAAACAGGCAATACTGAAATAAGAAAAACAATTAAAGTCAGGTTTAAATACATCAATATTCTGTTGCTATTAACATCTTTATGAATTCAGTAAGATGCTTCAACAAACACAGGCCATGTCCTGTTTTACACCACTTTTTTGCATATGCATTTGGAAAAGGCATTGTCACATTCTCTAACTCGATGTTTCCATCAAGCAGTAAAAAGCTGTGGTCAGTGCCCTTAAAGGCTGTTCGCTCTCCAGGTGAGACCTTGCCCTGTTCCCTATCAGCAAACTAAGCAGCAGGATGGAAGTTGGATTGAAATACTGTCTCAGTAATTTCTCTTTTAAAGCTCATGATTCATTTCATTCTTTTTGTTTAAAACGCTGTTTTTACCTGTTTTATTATTTTTATCTATTAAATTAAACAATGTACTGTGTGAACACCCATGTTTATTCCCTTAATAGTTTGTGGAGTAGGTACTTATATAAGTCATGCTATATGTGTCAGACAACTAGAGTAAAATGCAGTTCCTTCTAGGAACATCAGATTTTCATTATCAATTCTAAGGAGTACAAGTATTCTGATCAGAAGATATTTTATTTTTAATGGTAGTGTAACTTCTGTTCTTTTTTACCTGAGTCCCATGTTTTCCAGTGTTACAATTTTGCAATGAATCAGTGATTCATTTCTCATTTGTATTAAACACTACTTGCATGCAGCAGAAGTCCACATTCATATTGCTGTTACATAATAAATACTACTATTCAGCATAACATGATGGCACTGGGGAGTTTATACTATTAGGTATTCAGTCATTTGAAAAAATAAAGTTCACAAGTGTTTCTGAAAATAGTATAAAAGGAAAAAATTCTCCTGCCCCAATCGATGTACAGTAAGTCTAGATTTTTTTTTGTCTCTGTGATTTTTAGTTTCTACTTTTTTAAGAGCTCAGACAATTAAAATCTTCATAAATAAGCTTGAAAATAAATTAAATGACCTCATAATTAATGCATATATGCACACACATAAACATATTGCTTTTCATATCTATATATTCAAATATCAGTATTCACAGATGTAATCATTTTGTAACACCGAAATATTAAAAAGCAAAATAAACACAAATAAATAAAACTAGCAATATTCTTTACTATAGGCTTTATAAACATTTTGTAACACTGGGAATATATTTGTAAATAAAGAAGCTTCTGTAGGCAAAGTTTCTGTACAGAGCGCTTCTTGACAATAGGTCTTACTGACAATGTTGTCTCTTCTGTTATTTTTTTCATTTTTAAAGAGCACTCTTAGAAGATAAAGTGGAAATTTACCTGCTACTCAGCAATCCTTCACAATTTCCTAAGCTGTTATCCATGTGTGAATCAGGAAGGATTTAGAAACAAGACCACAACTCTGATTTTCAAGTGGCTGCTTAACTCTATGTTATCTAATTAGCAGGAACATTGTTCATGTTTTTGAGTGTGTTTTTTTTCTTGTTCTGCTACTACTTTATATACATAATTTGCTTGAACAGTGGTTCATTGGAAGATTGTCATTGTGCGAATCAGAATGCTTGAGTCTTGTGTTACTATATGAGAAACTGAAATTATACCACTGTTTATTATTTTTTTAATTGTTTGATTATTTTTTTTCCTACCAAAAATTTCAGTTTCAGTATTCTGAGTGGTTTGTTTTCATATATTTAGGATCATCTTTGGTGAATGACTAATGTCTCCTTTTACACTTACCTTCCCTCATTCTTCGGTACTGGAAAGATATAACAGAAAATGTGTTTCTGTTCAGCTTTTGACATCTTCTATTTTTCTCCACTGTTTGTGCTAAGTGCTATTAGAAACCCTGAGAGCCTTCATGATGTATCAGCCCTTTCACTTCTGGATTTTTGTTAGCTATGCTCCTTGTGGTCTCTAGGGCAATAATAACATGGTTCCCCCATCTTCACGCTGCGGTCTGTTTTGTTTCTGAAGATAATAAGTCTGACCATCTATCCTGCTTGTGCAGTGTAGTCATGAAGATTATTATATTTTTTCATTATGTATGTTCTGTTGCTTGGTTTCCTTTACCCCGGTCTGAAGGAATTTCATGACATTTTATTTCTGACAGCATTCCTTAATCCTTGTGTTCCCCAGCTATTTCTAGTCTAAGGGATCAAATCTCCCTTTATCTCGCTCACTGTCATTGTGAGATTGGAAAAGGGTATTGTACATGAACTGAAGAGTGTTTTGTGCGACACCAGGAAAGCCCCAGATTCCAACGCGAAGCACTTTCTGGAGAATGGGGCTGGGACACAGGCCTGTGGTGGTGCCTGGCACAGGGGGGACCCATGGTTTGGTAGGGCAGGGCTTCTATAAGTTTCTCAGTACTGTCGCTCATTATTATTCACATGAACAGCGGGGTTGAGTGCACCCTCAGCAAGTTTGCAGACCACACCTAACTGTGTGGTGCAATTCACACAATAGAAGGAAGGGATGCCATGCAGAGAGTCCTGAACAGGCTTAAAAAGCGAGCCCATGTGAACTTAAGTTCAATGAGGCCATGTGAAGGTGATGCGTGAGGGTCAGGGCAATCCCGAATATCCAGTGGCTGCCTTGAAAGTGATATCCCCTATTTTATTATCTTGACCCACAACATCAGGGGCAGTGGTTGGTGGTACGGCAGTAGAAGTTGAATCTTCTCGCCAGTATTCTGTTGAATTCTGTTGCTGTGAGACAGATGGCAGCAGAGGAGCTTTCCTAGCCAGTTGAAGGAAGTGATAGCGATGCTCTACACTGCACTGGTGAGGCCTTACCAAAAGGACATAAAACTATTACAGAGTGTTCAAAAGAGAGCTTCAAAGATAGTGATGGTCCCTGGAGGGCAAGATATATCTGAGAAACTGCCAAGGTCCCTTTGTTTGCTCAGCTCAGAGCAGAGGAGCTGAGGGGAGGCCTCATGGCAGCTGCAGCTCCTCACAGGGAGTGGAGGGCAGTGCTGAGCTCTGCTCTCTGTGACAGCGACAGGACCAGAGGGAACGGCATGGAGCTGCATCAGGGAAGGGGCAGCTGGGGGTTAGGGAAAGGGTCTGCAACCAGAGGGCGGTCAAACTCTGGAACAGGCTGCCCAGGGCAGTGATTATGGCACCAAGTTGCTGGAATTCAAGGAGCCATTGGACAGTGCTCTCAGACATGTGCTGTGATTTTTGGGTGGTTCTGTGCAATGTTTTAATACTGCATATACTGCGTGATCTCTAATCTTGAAAGTAAGTATGACTTCACGGATAAGATTCTTTATTATCTGGTAGCACAAATACAGGTTCCAAAAGGTTTTTAAAGGTGTACTACTAGTATTTACTGGGAGATAGTCTTCTAAAGAATGTTAGTCAAAGGTTTTCATTTGTCTGCATTTGCTGTTGAAGTCTCAATGTTGCTCAGGCTTTGTGAACATTAAACATCTTTCTAGCATATTTGTTAGTGGTTCTAGGCTTTTAGAACGAAAAGACAGTTCATAAAGTTGATACACTTTCTTGCTTTTAGTTTTCTATGCCTAGCAACACTGAGCTGAGAATAAAAGCAACAATTTCTCAGTTAGTTACAAAAGAAGTAATAAATCTTTTACCTAGTAAAACTTCATATCTATTCTATTTTATATAAATGTTGATTTAATAGTTTCTTCTGCTGTAAAGAGGAACAAAAAGAAAACAGAAGTCATGCAATCATTCATTTCACTCTTGGTGACGAAAACCTTTTGCCATCATACTTGTTTAAGAGTTTAAATTCTGATTAAACATTGATTAAAAAAAAAATACTGGAGTGCTTATGGAGAGAAAACAGTAGAGTGGTTATTTAAAAAAAAAAAAATCCGCTATTTGAAGATTAAGTGATGACATGGGGTGAGCAGACCAAGAGTCTGGCATCACAGTAATCATGAGTTTAATCACAGTTTAAAGTGGAGCATGTTACCAAGGACCCTACAGATTATGGCCAGTGGATAACATTAACATGAGAGGGAGAAATTAGTGCATGAAGGCAAAATAACTGACAGTCAACAACGTTAAGATCTGGGAAAATGACCTTTGTATTAGCACTATGAAGTAAAATGATTTGAAAAAAAAAAAAAAAAAAAAAAAAAAAAAGTAAGAATGCAGTGCTGCAACCCAAGTGTAGCATAAATGCTAAGTCATGGCTTCAAACAGTTATTGAGCACCTGGTGGGGAAAAATAGGGCCCACTCTGGGAGTTCTGCTGCATGCAATGCACCTGAGTGGCCAGAAGGTGCAGAGATAGGATCCACCCCATCCCAGGATTCCTTTAAGGATTGGCGGTGGAGGTAAGGGCATCTATTGCTTGAGATCCCTGACTACTTGAGGCTCTTCCTTCATTTCTGCATCCGCAGCTGCTGCATTCAGGCTTGTTCTCATTTGCCAAAGAATTTGGTGTCCCGCTATTATTGTGGTACTTTCCATTCCATTGTAGCATTACACCAAGACAATTATCAGAGAAGAAAAGATATAAGCTGTCAGTTTTTTCTTTTAATAACTGTAGACAACTGTGTTAAACAAAAAATATGGTAAATCTGTCAGTGTGAGTCTTCAGACACTGTACCTCATGTGGGTATAGATTTCTTGATCTATACCTATATTTTAATCTTCAAGATTAAACTTCTTGAGAATAATCTTTTATGTAATTCTTCTTTGAGATATAGTTTCAACCTAAACACACAGAAGGCTAACTAAGAACTTTGGTTTTAAATATGTAGTACCAGAATAAAAATGCAGTATTTTTCATTATATAAACTTCAACTGAAGCTGCATTATTTGTGACAGCAACTCAAAAACTGACAAAAAATCTGTACCGCAGAAGAAATAACTTGCATTTTTTTTAACGTGTATTAGAGTTCATTGCTACTGTTCATTCAGTAGCAATACCTGACTATCATCATTCCATAGCTGAATGGAAATGTTATTATTCCTAACAAAATAGATGATTAAAAAAAAAAAATTATTATTGCTGAATGAAAATCTGTGGAAGGTCAGATGTTGACTGAATATTTTCTGAAATACTGCAAAGAAAAGAAATAATAAAAGATTTGCCTTGATAAAAGTTATGAGCACATTACACTTAACTCTCAGTGGAAGTCTTTTAAAAATTTAGTGGCAGATTTGATACTTTCACATCAGAAACAGTCTGGACCTCTTGTATCCAATGTTGAAGCATCAACTGCAGACTGGTTCTGAACTGAAATGGAGTAGTTATAAAAATCTCAAACTGTAAAATCTCCTTAAAATTCTTCACAGAAGTTGGACAACCAAAAGTGAATATGGTAGGGAGAACCAACTGCAGCCATGATCGTGTGCACTGGGAAAGATTACCATTATTATATACATCATAGATCATTTAAATATTTCCTGTAATACTCACAGTTTTTCTTTCAACTGTTCTCAGATTTTGTGTTTATGAGTAGGATAGAGTGAGGAATGATCTAGTTTAGGTTTGAGAGAGCTTACAAAGATGCTTCTTCTCTGACCTCTGTTCATATCCCAATTTTGCATTGCAGAAAGTAAAAATTTAAATATTTTCTCTCAATATTCTGAAAGTATCTAATGGCAAGCTCTCTGAATTGGGATAAATGCTTTCCACTATGCATTCATTAAATGTCACTTATCGTCTTATTATCTTACCATAGAATTCTCAGAGTTGGAAGGGACTTCTGAAGGTTATCTGGTCTAGCTTCCCTGAAAAAAACAAAACAGGGATGTTCACAGCTAGAGCAGGTTGACCAGGGCCTCATCGAGCCTCACCTTCAAAGTGTTCAGGGACGGGGCTTATGCTGCATCTCTGTGCAGCCTGTTCCAGTGCCTCACCACATTCACTGTAAAAGACTTTTTCCTTGTAACCAACTGAAGTCTATCCTGTTTAAGTTTTGAAAATATTTTCAAAAACTTTTTGAATTTTTTTTTTTTTTTTTTTAATGTGCGAGCTAGGGAAAACTTCTCCAAGTGCCTGCAAATTTTCAATTGTGATTTGTGTTTTGTAGTGAAGTGTACTTATCTACAAGAATAAATTAGTCATGACTGCATGGTGTTCAGAATGCTTTGGCTATTAGCTGTTTCCACCTGAGGAGACAAATAAATGAGGAATGATGCCAGTAGATAAATGTATGTTGCAAATAGATCTAAAAATGTCTTGTAAGAATTAACTTGGGTACACAGCTGTGTTCTGCAAGCAGAGTAGTTGTTTATCTTCAAGACTGAGACCTGAAGAGTGGGTTTACTTGCCCATGTCAAGTGCTTTACTGAACTCTGAGTCTGGAGGCATCATCCAACAGACCAACTTTATAGCAGATCACTTCAAACATTTTCTCAGTATCTTACAAGCAGATGTCCCCTTGCTAAGGATAACAAAGGAAAAAGGAGAAAAGAACTAATGTTTTCATTTAAATATTACCCTGTATCTGTTAAAAATTGTGCATCCTATTTCTTGAACAGCATATTTGTTTCTAAAATTTTCTCCACTGAGGAGCTGAAATAGAAACTGTCTAAATGAAAACTTATATTTTCCATTCTGTCTTTACAGTTCTTTGCATAAATTCAAACCTACTTACAAAGGTTCAGTAAAAAAGTCATCACTAATTATGCATTGCAGCTTTTATTAATGAAATAACTATGATCATCTGATGACAGGCATCTCTGATGTAACATTAATTTATCCTCACTTTGAATAGTCTAAGGGGAGAAATCTTGCAAAATAATAGGGCAGGAAACTTAAAATGCTCTCTAGATGGAATTATATTTTAATCATTTTTTTCAGATGATCTTTCCATCTCCAAGGTAAAGCCTGTTTACATCCCTAAGCTCAAGATATTCCCGTCTGCTGTTTTATTGTCCTCTTTTTGCCTTAATCAGGTGTTGGTCTCTGTAAACTGAAGAGAAATAGTCTTCCTTTCTTCTTCATATCCCATTTTAATAGCAAGTTTAGGACTCCCAGTTTCCTTTCATTTACAGAAAATGTTTCTTCTGTAAATTTATGAAGGCCAACAAACAATGTGTAGATAGGTAAAGACAAAATATTCATGTTTATCTGCTACACTTCTAAATCTGTGTTGTTAAGACTAAGCAAGTGTGGAGCTGGTATATTTTGTTTAGTTTTATTTTTCTTCCAAGCTTTCCCCCAGAATATTTTTAATGAATACGTAATATAAAACAGAACACCTGACAAGGAAGGGGAAAAGTAAGCATTTGAATCTTGCTGCTTACTTGTTTATCTTTTGGAAATAACCAATGAATAAGAATGACTTGTGCTAACTGCTATATAAACATAAAAACATAATTTAGCTGCAAAGAGATTTGCTAATTGACAAGACATAATCTGAGTGAGGAACCAATAAAAGCTCATTACTATCCTTCAGTATATGATAGCTGGAAATACTGGGAAGCCCAATGTATATATATTAGCTGCTTTATTTCTAACAGCTTTAAGGTCCTCCATTAAATAAAGGGTATTTTTTTAGACCAAAAAAGGGGATGACAGCTTGGTAATGGTTCCACATAAACCTCCCTGTTTGATTATCACAAAGAAATAGGTAGAATGTCAAGTACATCAGAGTGAATGCATATGTGCATACAAATGAGGAAAAATTAAGTTTCTATAAAAGTTAAATGTGTGAGACAGCTGCAGCTATAAGGTAGAGATAAGTTGAATCCCTTCAGGCATTCTTTAAGCAAATACTTGCGGTGACTCACAGTTTATGATACTGTGAACTTGAACTATCTTCAAAATAAGAGATCTCTTGATATTTCTCATGTTTTACAATTGCTTCCGCAGAAAACCATTTTTTTTAAAAAAAAAAAAAAGCTTTTCTCTATAGAGTTCAATATGAATATCCCACCTGTTCATGCCTCAACTGAAGTCACAGATATGATTATGACAGTAGTAGCTCTATAGATTACAAAATCAAATTAAAAATGCATACCCAAGAAATAGAAGACATGCATTTGTAAAAAACATGCATTATGAAAGCATATGCGCTTCTAGTTGCAATACTTTCTGTTAGCCAGAGTAGTATTGTTGCTGTGGTCATAACAGAATTTGCCTCAAGTTCCTAATCTGCTTATTCACCAATCCACATTATACCGTGTGGTACTTCTACCCGAGTCTTCAAGTATAATGCATGAGCTGAGGGGCAAAGGAAATAATAGTTTTTTGCAGTTCACGACCCTCAGCATTTTCATGCCCTTCACTTATCTGTTACCTCTTTTTCTTGAAAGTTAACCTTAGATTTCCTTTTTAAACAAATCTCTAAACATCATTTCCAATGCTGTTAATCGAGCAAAGTATCTAGAGGTTGAAGACTAAATGTGTTAGATATAATGTATATTTAGTAACAGGAAAAAAAAAAAGTGTTATATGCATATGTTAGCATTACGAATGCACTAAGCTATGCATTTTTAAAATCTTTCTCCACAGTGACAAAATACAGTGGTGTTTATGTGGAAGAAAAGAAAAATAAGAAGGATTTACACCTTCTCCCATTAACAAAAAAAAATAAAAATGTATTCAACAGACTGCATGCACCACATTTTGGAAAGCTCCTATCTCTCTAGGAAACTTACAACATTGCTACCTTTATAAGAAATAAAAGCTAGTTATGCTAACTATGGGACTGTTATTCAAAACCAGCAAGACTTAATCAGTTGGATTGGCTTAGAGGGTGAATCTCATTTACATAATATGCTGATTTTCTCTGCATTAAGCATTTAGTTATAAAGACCATTTGTTTTTGTGGTGCTACAGGCATTCATTCATTTTTAGCATGCTTATAATCTAGGTATTGTTGTTACAGCCCATACTAAGAAACAGTGTACTTACTAATGAATTATGATTTTCTTTCTTCTGCTCAAGAATTTGTTCTTCCTAATGAGATCTCCACATAATGAGCTTACTTGAAAAACAAATAAACAGGGAAGCAAACAGTATCAAGTATTTCTAGTGTGATTAGCTCTATAAGTAACTGAAATATGAACAGAGGTATGTGACAGATTGAAACGAAACTTTTTAAGGCAGAAAAATCTGATATGTCCTGAGGACAGGTGTTATTGCCATCCATATCAATTATTTCAAGGAAGTGTTTATAAAAAGAATTCCAAGAAGGTGAGATTGAAAAGAGGAATTTCAAAGTTAGATATTTTAGTAGTACCAACTATCTCATCCATATTCAAGTTTGTTGTTATTCTTAGGTATACAGTTGATGGATACTGTCCATTCAGTCTGAGAACACTGAGAACCATAAATTTGTTGAAAGTTGTAGTTAGTGCAAGGTCAGGATGGTTTTGAATAATAAAAATAAATTTTAGTTGTAAACCGAGAGTTTGATAGATGAACATGGTTTGTAACACCTATTGAAGCTGAGTGAAAATATTTGTAAATAAATATGACAGGAATACCAAAAAGGGAGAAGACCTACTTAAACTAAACATCACAAGTAGAATAAGCAAAATCAGGTAAAATTTGTTACCGATACATAATGGATACAGAAATGAACATTTTTGTAGAATGGGAAGTTAATTGTTTGAATATTTGGTATTCCTGTATGGAGCTCATTTCAGCCTGGGCAAGTGATTCTATAAATTATGTTAATCTATGAGCAATAGTAACAGCCTTATCACTGACAAATTCCATTTGGAGCCAAATACTTTCAGCAAGTATAATTTTAGAAAAATAATTGGCTGGGTAACTAGTGCTGATATATTTTTTAAGACCTCACATACTTCCTTTCTTACCTGCAGTTATACTTATGGCTTTTGAAGATTTTGTGTCTTTGAACCTTTCAACTAGCTCTTCAGAAATAAATTTTAAGTATGTGACATAACATGCCAAGTATAAAAATAGTCCTGTTATAAGTTATTTATCTTCACAACTAAACTTTGTTTAGTTGAGAAGTAGCAAACTGTATTCTTGATAGAAGCTACAGTTTGCTAAGTGTAATTTCTGATGTGGTTGATTTCCCAAAACTTCCTTTACTGTCTACTGTGCAGGCTACTCTAAAAATGGATGCGCTTTAATTATAATTTTTTTTTTTTTTTCCAGTTTCCTAGGATGAAAAGTTAACACCAAAGGATTTCTTCAGGAATAGTATGAAGAAGGGTAAGTGATTTTACTCGTTGTTTTACATTATTGTGCTGTAATGCTTTCTGTCATGGTGACCTTCACATGCTGAAGAAATTTATTCTGCATAAAGAAAAGGCATTTCTTTCTCAGTTTCCTCCAGACTATCACAATCAGAACACTTTTCCAAACTTGAATTGAAACTTGATTCTGAAACAGACTGTTGATCAATATTTGTGTACTCCAATGTCAAAATTTTGGGGTTTTTGTCTCTCTTCTAGCCATGATGATACTGGGTCTGTGGTATCAATTGCACATTTTCCCTGAAACATCCTACGTGAGATGGTGGCTTTGCATTAAATGCTTATGCTTCATGAAAAATACATGTAATTTTTCTGCAGACTTAGGTCATTTGAAGAAAATGCTATTTGCCAGACACTGGGAAGATTAGAGGGTTCACATTTTGGGCTAATGATTTGAAACAAGCAAGATTCAATTTATGGACAGTACGCTAAAACACTAGATCCTAAGACTGAAATAAATTTCCTATTGTATGTGCTGATTAGTTTGGCAAGAAAAATTAGAATAACTCCAACATATTCTGAAGACACTCTCTTTATGAGGTGCTGGCTAATAAGCCCTTTCCTTGTTATTGATTACATTTTATATCTAAATATAGAACATGAGGAATAACGTCCTGACAGCTAAAATTATTACAGTACAAAATTTACCTGCAACTGAAAAGCGTAGCTTTAAAATACTGTCATTGTATTCTTGATAGAAGGTTTTTGTGGAGGCCAGTAACAGATACTCCAGAGATCACTACATTTACAGCATCTTTCCAAATGACTGTATGGATTTAACGAAGCTAAGCAAGGAACTTGCTTGTGCTTTCCGACACAAGTGTCAGAAGTTGCTGTAGATGTAACCAGTGGCTTAAAACAGCCCTGGCAGCACCTTCAGCTACTTCTAAAGAGCCATAGTAATTCTGATCTTCTAAACTTTAAACCTTCTTCTTCTTCTTCTTTTTCTTTCTACTCTCTCTTTTCATTGATCCTGTAAAAACAGTAGAAATGAGTCATCTGAATATTTTGAGCTTCCAATATTTAATTAAAATAATAGATTGGTTAATTGAAGTCTTAATAATTAATTTTCTCTCTTTTCTTAGGAAAACTTAATCTCTTTGTCTTCCTAAAAATAAAACAAAATAAAAGAAATTAGAAACTCTTCTACTGTAGTGAACTTTTTTTTTTTTTTTTTTTTTTTTTTTTTTCCCATCTTATTATATACTCTCTCTAGAGGAAATTCAGGCAGTCCAACATTACCGCCATAAATCCTCGGTCTTTTTTTACTTTCCCAAACAAACTTACAAATAAATAAATAAATAAATAAAAATCAGTATAACAGTAAATTATTTATTTAACATCAGTGACTAATGTTAACTTCATTTTCAGCATTCCTCTCTATTGGAAAATTTCCAGGTTGTAATATATCCATCCAGCCAACAGTTTAATGGATGCACAAGGTAGTCGGGTAAATATTTATGACTATAATATACGAGTTCTTAACTCATAGTATTCTGAACTTGACCTTTACAGTAAATTTCCTTTAATATATTAAAGAAAAAAAGTCTTTTTTACTAATACGTAAATGTCTAAAAGCTAAACAAATTATATTTAATAATGAGAAGAGGTTATATGTTGTTATTTTTCCCTATTTCCTTCTTTTCATTTTTTTTTTTTTTTTTTTAGCTTGGTCTTACCTTTCCCTTCTGCAATTAAAACACAGAACAAATGAATTGTAATTCTAGAGACAAAGAAATGCAAATAAAACTCTCATTCTGGATACTGTTTAATTCTATGATTGCATTTGGCAAAAAAGCCATTTAGAATAGTTCAGCCCTCCCACACATTTTTTTTTTAAAGTAGTAAATGCTGAAGAGAGAGGAGATCTTGCCCACAAAAGCCAGGTTTTATTAGCACAAAAATAAGCCTGAGTAACACTTCAAAGAAGTTCACTTTTAAGACATTTATATAAAAGAGAACACAAGGTGAAACAAAACAGGAATGAATAAAAGTCATTGTCAGTAATTCTCTCCTAGCTGTGTCCTTGTTTGCACATTCCTTCTCATAGTTTTATTCTCTCTGACTTATGAATCTTCTGTCTGCTTCTTTGCTGTGCATAGGAGGGCTTTCCTGAAAATAAGTAACCAGGAGAGAAAGGAGATATTTCTTATCTGTTCTCAAATTTAAATAAACTAGTAAAATTGTTGCTGTTCATGATTAGGTCAAACTGAAAATAAATAAGTGATGATGTTTTTCTTCTAATTTGCAATGGGAATATTTTCCATAATTTTTCCTAATTTCTGTTTCTCGAACTTAACTTCAAACATCATAAATTGCTGCAAAGATGAACTCATTATACATGAGTTACCTTGAAACAGTAGAAAAAAATCAAATTAAAATTTTAACTTTCTTGCCATTTGCTTTATTATCTTCAGTGCAGCCAACTATTGCTGTGAAACACTTACATTAATCTTATTAGATATTAGAACATTATGTTTTTTGTTTTTTCTGTTTCTTTTTGGGAGTGCTGTTGTTTGAGGATGATGGTTTCTAACACTGTGTGAACTGTCAATTAATTTTACATGTGCCAGATGCTTTACCTAGTGGTTTTCAGAGTATGAGGAGATTGTTGGCATGATGAATACTTTTTTCCCCATCAATATTTGCAGATTTGACACAATGCATGATTTTCTGTTACTGAAAGTCAGAACAGTGCTGCTAAAGATTGCACCCATTTGAGCCACTAATCTAGTTCTGTAAAATAACCTGACAGTCTTTTCCTTTTTCTTCCTTTTTTTTTTTTTTTTTAATTAATACCTTCAAGAGAAAATAATGATAGCTACAAAACCTGAGAAAACTGAAAAATTGAAATTTGATTTAAATAAGTGATTTAACCATGACTAGATGGGGAACCCTTAGCTATCACTGATGGTATCAGAAACCTTCAAATTCCAGATTTGAAGGTTTCCACCAGATAGTTAGAAAGCCCCCTATCTTAATGATTTCATGGTACTTTTTAATGTAGAGTTCTCTCCCCTTATAAGTGACACAGAGAAAAGGTAACTGTAAATGTTATCCATACTTCAAATGTCTGAAAAACTCAATTTATCGCTTCTTTTATTGCATCTAAATTAATGAATCCCCAAAACATGACTTTAATCATGGCTTTGGTTTTAGGTATTCTGAAAATGAATTATTTCTTAGGAGAATGAACAATTGAGAGAATGAAGTGTTTGGAGGCTGTCATCAAAGGAAACATCTCCTTCTAAGCGGTAAACAAAAAAAATGTGTATAACAGATCATATTTCAGTAGAATGTTTCAATGACTATTTTTGTAAAAATATTCTGTAATGAACATGTTTCAAGTCTGTAATTTGTTTTTTTGTAAGAAGCAGTTTTTCTTCTATGGTCTCTTTACCATATCAGTTCCCAAATTTCCTCTCTACAAGTAGACTAATACAGGCCAATTAAAAATAACACTTCATAAATTCTTTGTACTACTTTTGTGTTTACATATTTAACATTTTTAAAGAGTAATTTACATTTCACTTTTCTGTGCTTAACAGATCAACATGTTATTACTACATTAAAATATAGAACAATTTTGTATAATTAAGTGTAGTAATATCTTTTTATGATGTGCATCATGACAGGAGATGCTATATTCTTATCTCAGTAAATCCAACACTGAACTAAGAGAAAAGAGAATAATCACAAAAAATGAAGATTTTTTGGAGAAATTTCTCATAAAATTTGTATGCTTCACCTCTTTCTTTGTCATATATTCTATCACATGCTCAGAAACAGTTTATTTTTTTGTGTGGTTGCTAGTACATAAAACTAGACATGAAAATTTAGATTTTTTTTTATATATTCTACAGAAGATTTTGAAATAACTGCTTCTTCTAAATTTGTTGAATAATCTCAGCAGGCCTGTTTTCATTCAGGCTTAAAAATCATGTTTTTTACACTTCTTTTGATTACTATTTCTTCCATTTTTCTATTAAAACATTTGACTGAAGAACCAAAGAAATGTACTTTCAACAAAGTTAGAGGGTAAACTTGGATTTTAATTTCCTATTGTTCATGTTGATCAGTAATTATGAGAATGAAAACGTGAGCTTAAAAGCCTGAGCTAAAACTGTTCACTTCCTTAATCCACCTGTACAAAGAAACCCAGCAGGGACAAGCGAAGTTACAAGAACCATTCAGCCAGCAGTTTCTACTCTGGCCTTTCAGCAGTGTGCAGGAGCACCTCCATTAATGCTGATTTACAGCAGTTGAAATAAAATTCTTACTGATTGTAATTGGGTCCTTATGCTGACAACAAAAAGCAGTTTTCAAAAAGCACTTGAAAACCAAAAGTGTTTACTTTCAAAGAAACTATACTAAAGTTTTTGATTTTCCTCTACTCATAATGATCTGCCTGTAGAAAACAAAACTTTCTGATTTTGTGTTAATACTTTTATGTGTTTCAGTGTTTCACTAAACTGTAAGTCACCATTCAAGTCTTTATCATTCTCTATCTTTGAAAAGGCTGATACAACATTACTGCCTAACTAACAGCTTTTCTAACTCATGAAGCTCAGTTTTCTCATGTAAAGGTAGGTTAATATATAGCTTGCTTCAATTTCTTCAGCATCAACTCTGATTTGATAATTTTTAATATTAATCCTTACAGCTTACATAGTCAGCTGACTCTCTGGCTTTTGTAAAACAGTAATTAAGAATAAACAGAAGAAATGCATAGTGATCTGGAGACTTGTTTTTTTAAATGTGACCATGACTTGCCTCTGAATTGCATTATTGGCCAGTCACATGCAGGAAAATGCCCTAACTCTTCCTAACTGTTATGTGTGGATTACTGTAGAAGTAGATGAGAGACAAAATAATAAATTATCACCACAATAAACTAGAATGTAGTATTTAAAATTTCTTTTTCCATTTGAGCAGCTCTTCCTTAACTCATCACAAATCAATAGTTTGGATTACTAAGGCAAAGCAGTTGAAACAGTCATGTTTTCAGCTACAGAGATTAAAACTGTAACAATAAACACACAATCAACTTGTGGTTTTATCAGTTGTTATAAATAGTAAGTCCTTAACAGCAATCCATATAAATACTGACTAAGTAATGTATTTCAAGTTCTGTTGTTTAGGTGGCAAACGCCTGCTAACATGTCCATAAGAGACGGGAATTGAAGAACCTAGTTTCCATGTACACAATTTAAATTGAGTGCAGCAATGTCAGCGCAAAATAGTATATGGCAGAATCTCTGGAAGCTTAAATGTGAGAAGAAAAACATACTAATTTGTAAATTTGTAAATGTGCATACAATTTGTACACTGGGTGGAGCAGTGCAAAATTTGTGTTGATGATTACATTCATAAAGGAGTGCAGTAAGACAAAAAACATAAGATTAAAATTCTCGATTAAAAAAAGAAAACAAAATATTTTGAAAGAATTTAATTCTCAAGAAAAAAAATATTTTGGAACTGAATATTTTTATGTTAACTGTCAAAATCTATTAACACTTCACCCTGACTTGTAAGACGTTGAACTATCTCAATTTAACTTTTCTGTGAATTTTCCCCTTTTTTTCTCTGCACTTGCCCCACTTGGGATTCAGAGGAAGAATTACAGAACTAGCAAAGCTTATCCTCTGTTTGGCTAACCATCTCTTGAAAAAGGATATATAGCCATAGAATTAAAGATTCATCTGTCCGTGATGCATGTGCATATCTCCTGGGAAGTTTTATAGAAATTATATGCATAATAAGTGAAAACTACAATTATGGGGTAGTAAAAAGGAGTTTGGTATGCTCAGTGCAGAGGGAAAAGTGAGTTATTTACATGTGATGAAGTCTGAATTGTCTGGAAGAAACATGTCACTTCTTAAGTAATACTGTGAATTTATCATTGTTTTCTTCCTTTAGCGATGATTTCTTAATAGTAGCATTTCTCTGCACTTTCTCTGAAGGAGGCAATTTGTATTTTGACTTTACTTACAAATTCCTTCTTTACAGAAAATGGGCCATGCACCTTCAGCATCATGAATTTCCTGTGTACCCTGCTTCCACAAGCAACAGCCACTTTCCAGTAAGTCTCTCATCCATACAGCAGTAGTAGTAAAAGCAGTTTTCAAAATATATTGCATCTTTTGCCTCTATGTTACACTCTAGAGGAAAACTCTTTCATTGAGTACTGTGGTTCCAGTGGATTCCAGCTTCAACATTTGTCAAAGTTTAAGACTGCACTAAATAAAATTTGAAACTTGGGTCATCTGCTTTTTTCCTATGCAAGTATATCATTGCTTAAATTAAATCAAGGTTATTTGTTCCTCCTGAACTGCTTTCACAAAACAACCCCTTCATTTTGTGTTTTTAGCCTTATGTTATCAATATTTACTGACTTTTTTGGGTATTTTTAAACATAGCAGTGTAGTCTGCAGCTGATGAGCTATAGTTCATCAGTGAAGGAAAGCATCTAAATCCACTTGTTCAGGGATATTTTACAAGAACTGAATTGCAGACTATTTTCTGTATGCTTGCTCTAGAGGGATAAGGTGCAATGAAGAATGGTAACCCTGAAGTACATATGAAATAACCATTCCCACCCTGCCTCAGAGATTCATGCTGGTGATATTTGGTGCTTTGGACAATTTGGCTTTGACAATTTCTGCACACTCATAGCTTTTCCATCATTCTCAAGTTGAAACTTGCACATAGTCATTATCAGTTTTGTTCAACAAAATCACAGGAGACGTTTGGTAGAAAAAAGGTTGGTTTGACTTCAGGATAATTATGCTGATAATTTCCCTGATGCTTCCCATCTGGAAAAGGTACTGAGGTGTACTTGCACTGTGATATCCATCAAGACCTTTGTTCTTTTTCCAAAATTTGGCATATTTTAATGCATTATGTTTGCTGAAGAGTTCATAAGAAAGGTTACCTAAAGGAATTTTGGATTTTTTATGCTAGTGACCTTCTGTGGCTTTTGATAAGTACATACCTCCCTGAAAGGGAACCTGATAGAGTATATAAATTTAACAATGTTTTCCTGAAGTTTTCCCTGTCATAAGCTGACATATCCACAATATTTGCTGTTTTACAATTAATAAACAATAATTATTTTAAAGATGATTTCTCAATGATTCAAAGTACTGATTAATTCAACCTTTGTCAGTAGGTACTGAGAATGAAACCAATTGGATCATGTTATTTAGTCTTTAGTTACTACAGATTTATACAACCTGATGACACTGGCAATTTTAGATGTTTTCACAGTGCTTTTTATAATAAATGGTGTGAGGGGGAAGATATACAGCTATATTTTTGCAGGGGAGGGACAATATTTCTGTGAAGTCATCCCTTCAAGTCGAGTTTGCAAATTCCTACACAAAGAATAGAAAAACAGGAAATGTTAACATCAGTTAACATTCTCTTCTAGGAGAAAATGTAGTTCATCAAATTGTATTATAAGGAGAAAAATACACTATTTTAATGTGTTTTTCAGAATTCAAATGAATAGAAACAAAGCAATCAAAACGCCAGTCAAAGATTCTGATAACTTTGTGATCAAATTCATGTTCAACACAGGATATTTTACAGTTTATCTGAGATATTGTATGTTGAATCACAGCCTGAACCTCTGATTGATCACTTGAGGCAAGCAATGAGTCAGCTGTGGGAACACAGGTGAAGGCAATTCACCTGTGTAACCGGAAGGGGTGGAGCCTGGCTCCACCTCTCCTAGGCCCCATTTAAGGGTTGATTGTCCCTGAGGAAGGCTATCTCTCTGGACATTGCTCCTATTGGAGTCTTTTTCTATGAGCCCCGGACATGGGTAAGCTTTTCCATTCATTCCCATTTCTTTCCAGTTATATATAGATATATTGATAGCCCTTTCAGCTGTATGCTCTCTAAAAGACCAGCCTAACTTCTCTGTATACTTACCGATTTTACATCTGTATATTTGTTGATTATGCAGATACAAATTCAGTTTGAATTCACTGCCTCAGTGAAATACAATGATCTCTTTGTGACTGGTGGCCTATGTATAATTTTAATGTGACACTATCTTTCTCTAACCTAAGAAATGCCAAACTTGTGTGTACTCTCTTTGCAAATCAAGATACTTTCAAGAAAATATTGGAGCTTTTGCTAGAGATATTCTAAAGGACTGTTCAAATGCGTTTCCTGCATACCTGTATAAAAGGAACGGTTGATATCATTTGAAAACAATTTTCTATTTGTCTGCGTCAAAGGAAACTGATTCCATCCAGCTTCAGCCATGGAAGGACTCAGCTATGTACTGTATGCAAATTCCAGAGCAACAGTTCTGAAAACATTCCTGCAATATGAACGTGTTCACAGTCCAGTAAATTTATTGCTGAATAACAGATGGTAATGGTAAATTTAGGCACTGGGGTCCAAATGGATTTAATCTACTGGATTATATCCCAAAACCAGTCTGCAGTGGAGTTCCTGCCAAGTCAGTGAATTTATCATATGCATTTGGCACGTGCTCAAGTTTGTTACCGTGTGAATGCCAACAATCCATGTCAATCAAAAGACTGATAAATAGCAAAATGGTGTGGCATTTTAATTTGATGAAAATTTGGATCTGAATTCTGATGTCTAAATTATGCATTTACCATTTTAAGGGAATATAACACTGAACACAAAAGCATTAATAGGAAAAAAAATACGTACCCAGGTCATAAGGAGTAAAAGCTCCAAGCTATGTAATGGTATCTTTCAAATACCACCTCATGAAGAAATTTGATGTTCTAATACAAGGAGAAAACACACTGAAAACACTTTATAACAGATTTGACAGCAGTTTCACAAAGACATTAGGTATCATGCTGTTTTTTTTTTCTCTTCCCCAGTTGAGAACTTGTTATCAGTCAAATGATCATAATTTTGCTAACTCACACATCCATACATTAGTATAGGAGTACATAAGGTAAGAATTTTTTAGGATGGCTCCAGCCTAACTTAATTATCTCAGTTATATATTTGCTTTTATCTAATGTAACCATAATTCAGGTTAAAGGAAGACTTCCCAATGGTCGAGGAGGATTTGGTCAAAGAGTGTCCAGCTAGAACCAACTCGCACAAATCCATGGGCCCTGATGGGGTGCACCCGTGTGTCCTGAGGGAGCTGGCAGAGGTGACTGCTGAACTGCTCTCTATCTTCTTTGAAAGGTCCTGGCAAATGGGAGATGGGCCTGAAGACTGCGGGATATCTGGTGTCACTCCAGTCTTCAGAAAGGCAAGAAGGAGGATTTGGGAAACTATGGGCCAGTCAGCCTCACCTCCATCCCTGGAAAGGTGATGTATACCCTTTCCAAACAATTGGAAGAATAAAAGGTTATCAGGAGTAGTCAACATGGATTCACCAAGGGAAAATCATGCTTGACCAAAGTGGTAGCCTTTTATGATGTCATCACTGGCTGGGTATATGGGGGAAGAGCAGTCTATGTTATGTACTTTTACTTCAGCAGCACTTCAGACACTGTCTTCCATAATATCCTTTTTATGAAACTTAGAAAATGTGGGATAGATGAATAGACAGTAAGGTGAATTGAGAACTGGCTGAATGGCAGAGCTCAGAGAGTAGTAATTAGTGGCACAGAATCTGGTTGGAGGCCTGTAACTAGTGATGTCAGTGCTAGCTCAAAACTTGTTAAACATCTTTATCAAGTGCAAGAGGTTGTTTAAGGAAATATTTGTGAAAAGTCTTGGTGTAATGATTAAGCTATTTTACAATAAATAACCAGCAGCAGTGTGCGTGCTTGTTTTAGAGCTATTTCATCAGAATGTTGCTATAAAATTGAGCTTCTTAAGAAACCTGCCTGTAGTTACTAAAATGAATGAAGTCAAAGAACCAGATTTTGAGTCAGTTCTTTATAAACAATCCTGAAACTCAGCAAGCAAAACTGGTGGTTTCAGCACACTTCAGATCATATCAGTGGAGCTACTGGTGACAATCTGGAGCTATTTAAAGACAAAATTCACTACTGTAGATATGCCATTCAGATTGTCTTCAGTGAACGTGATACAGCTACAGACTGTAGGCAAAACAATCCTTGACATAACACTCAGTACTGGAGTCCCTGGGACCCTGTGGAAGTGGTGTGTGAAGAAGTGGTGAGCTGCTGTAAAAATTCTCCATTCTTCGTGGCACTAGGGAATCTTTCAGCCTTCACAACAAAGACTATATTAAGGATCATGCACAAAATTACTGAGCACAGCTATGGAATAAGAGCTCTAAATGGTGCATAATCACAGAGGCAGAACTTGCTCTTGGATTTCTCACTGAGCCCTGAGCACCAGCAAATGTCATGTTACAATTTAGTTGTTCCTGCTCTTTGTGGCTTAGCTGCGTTAGACATTGCGCTATTCTTGCCAAAAAATTCCATCTGATCAGCTGCTAATATTTATTATTGATGCTTCAGTAGAATATGTTGAGCTGTAAACAGCTTAGACAAATGTATTACTCTTCTCTTGAACAGAGGTAGAACTAAAATATATAGAGATCACTCAACTGCATATGATTTGTTCTCTCTGCCTGTCTTGAAATGGACCTGCATGGATTTTCTTAGTGATGGTTCTGAACAGATAAAAGCTTTTTAGAGCTTGTCAGTATCTCAGTGAATGTATTAGCTCAGATTTTTGTGTGCTTTTTGAGTGCTTTTCCCCTTTCTCTGGCACTGGGAGGAGAAAGGGGAATGGCAGAAGATGAAGTCTGGCATTTGAATGTAATGACAGAGAGTTAATTCTCTCCTTGCATAAGATTTCTTGCTTTATCCTGCTTCAAGTCACATGCTGAACCACTCTGTTGTGGTATGAGTTGATATTATTACAATATCAATTATTTCTCCCTTATTTTTTAATTGCCTATTGCCATAAATATTGTATCTGACTTGATTTTCATCTTAGAGTGCTGAAATGGAATTCTGTTTCAAGAATCTTTACCTCACCTTGGCTGTATTCAAAAGGCAAGTTATCTTGACAAGAAGACATTTTAAAATAATTTTGCTAAACACCTGCAAAGCCCTGCAGATTTTTTTTTAAAGATATTTACAATACCAATTTTAACTGGAACTAAACTAAGTTGTGTTGATATGACCTACTTAGATCAAATCAAAATGTTTATACAGGGTTTCCTTGTGGTTTAGCAATGCATTTCTCAGCTTATATAGAAAGTAAATTAATTTAGCTATGAAATCAGAGAAGCATAGTTTAAATCCATATATGCTGTGAAATTTAGGTGAGGTGTTTGTATGCTTTGTTGTTCTTAGGCAAACACTTTCCTCAGCATATATACCATCACATTTCCTAAATTTTCTGCTTTGTAAATGAATATTGAGGAAATACTTCACTAACAGGTCTTGGAATTAATTTCAGGGAAAAAAAAGTGATTTAGTAAGGAAGCCATTGTGGAATAATTCTAGGGAACTTGATAAAAATAAGCTTATGGCTGTTCAAATAAATTATTGCACAAGCCTCTGTAGATGAAAAAAATATTCATTTCTTTGTAATTTCTCTCACAGATTTATAATAAATACTACAGAAAAATCATCAGCTGAAAATGCCATTATAAATCCAGTATTTCCATTAGGGAAAAAATATCTTAATGATTTACATTGCTTAACAATTAGGAAGAATTAGCAGTATTTATCTTACAGCACTTCTAGGCCATTTACTCTTTTAATGGTTGAGATTGCTTGGCTTCACTTCCCAGTTTAATCAGTAGCTTCCTTTTAAAATCAGAAACAAATTTATACATTTTTAAATTACTGTTCTCGTTCTAAAATAGTTATTGATTAAGATTAAAAAACAATGTATACTGGATTCTTAATTGATGTGATAAAAATGTAAAAATAATTTTATCACATAAATAAACGTATGTGTTAACAAATCCTTCTGAATGTGTCTATTTATAAAATATCATACAATTTATGTTCCTTTTACTGGAATTCACCTGGAGTTCTACATGTGGGAAAAGGAGTATTGCAGGACAGGGGTAAAAAAGACTGATATGGAACTACCAACTTGCTTGTTGTTTTTTTACTTCAAATTAACGTAGCTAGTGATGCAGTAAGAATCTCTAACTCCAGAGCAACCTAATATACAGACTGCACCTGTTAAAATTTCCTGTATGCCTGTATTATCTTGAGAATACCATACAGAGCCCAGAAGTTTAAAGCTAAAATGTTGAAGTGAAATTCCAGTGTCTCTGGGTTTCCTATTGCATGGCTGGATGCTAGGTCACTGTTGCTTAGAATTTATGTTTCCTATTCCACAGAAAAGAAAGGCCTTTTTCTAGGTGAGTCTGCTTCAAGCTTTTTGACAAGGGAGGAAGGGAGACCCGGGGAACTGCAGTGCAGTGATCCTCATGCCTGTGCATAGGAGATCATGGAGTGGATCCTTATGGAAGAGATGCTAAGGCACATGCAAGATCATAAGGCGATCCAAGACAGCCAGCACAGCTTCACAAAGGGTAGATCGTGCGTCATTAACCTGGTAGCCTTCTGTAATGGAGTGATGATGGTGATTGATGGTGGGTTAAGGAAGAGCAACTGATGTCATTTACCTATACTTGCGCAAAGCCTTTGACATGGTTCCACACTATATCTTTATCTCTAAATTGGACAGATGTGAAGTGTGGACTGTTTTGTGGATAAAGATTTGGCTGGATAGTTGTAACCAGACGCCCATGGTCAATTGCATCCAGGAGGAGGCCAGACATGAGCAGTGGCTTATAGTGGAATTATAATACAAATTCGTGGACCTGGGAGAGATCTCAAGAGGTCGCATAGTGCATTTTCCTGTCCCAAAGCAAGACACAGTAGTTGTCTTGCTGCAGGTCAATCTTTGTTTAAGGATCTTTGTTTAAACTTCTTTCCACGCCCTCCCTTGATGGAGATGTCACAGGAAATTATTTGTGTTTTTATCCTATCCACATTGAACACAAGGAACAGATTTTCTCTGATAAAGTAATCCTTTTTGCATTTGGACGCAGTTAGCATATTCTGCTTAGTGCCCTGAAGGAGATAATGATTTCAATATTTCCCCACATGTAGTATTTCCCTGTTGGCTGTTCCTAGTTCCCTCTAGATATTCATAAAATAGGCCAAATCTTTCTGGAAATGAAATGTGAAGTACCCCACTTTATATACTCTCCTGTGACTGAAACTTTTCCCGGGGGTAAGCGCAGCATCATTTGCAGGTTATACAGTGTAGTATGGGACTTATCTTTCTGACAACAGCGTGATGTGTTGATTTGGGGATTCTTACAGACAAGCACCACTTTTTCTTGGCTGAATCTGTACTTTCCTAGCCAGGGGATGGAGGAGGACAGGGATAAATAGATGCAGTATCTCGCTTAATCTTCCAAAAAACAGTGAGGTTGCAGGAGCATGGAGTGATGTTGGGAATCCCACAGCCCTTCATTCAAAATAATAAAGCATGAAAGCAGTAGAGCTATTTTTACTGTAAGGAGTTTAGGTGAGATGAAAATGTGATCTCATAAAGAAATTTACCATTGTGAAAGTAATTTCATTATGAGGAAGTAGTTGCTTTCGTAAATGAATTATTGTTATTGTGACAGACATCAAAAGAATGTCTAATATGGAATTTATCATTGCCATTAACAATTGTGAGAATTTAAAGGTAGTGACAAATAAATCCTATACAATAATGCAAATGTTGCTAAATGGTCACCTACTGTCAGTGCAATGGTTGGCATCTAATCAGTCATGCGTTTCGTTTAAGGAAGCCATTCTGCTTATGTGTTAGTTTATGGATTTTGCCCATAATCTGATTAATTTGTTCAACTTGTCTCATAATCTAGAAATAAGAATAACCTATATGGTGCAGTATAAATCTTCTACATCAAGTAAGTATCTATTTGAAACAAAGTTTCTAGCCAGAATTACTGACCATTAAGACATTTCTGCTGTTGGAAATGACTGTGTCTTTGCCCTGGAGAAAGGAACTGTAAAGAACAGGTTCTGGATGTTGTGTTAGGTAGTGAACCTAGGTGCCTGGAAAATGTTAAACCAAAGAATTACACTTTCACAATTTTCATGAGTACATTCTCTTTAGGTCAGATCTACCCTATGATAGATGCACATGTCTTGTTTAACCACATCTTGCTATTTTACCTTCATTTTGATCCACTAATTTCTCTAAAAATTTAATCTGTGAGAAGATGGTACTCTTACCTAAAATCTTTCCTTTGGGCTCAGTCAGGTGCAACATTAAATAGAGACTTCTTTTCTGTAATAATCAGTAACATTCTGTGCATTTAAATTGCTATGTTTTAGCTGTAGTCACATGCTAATTTGAGTAAAAAGGTATTTTAAGACGATTTTTGGAAATAAAGTAATAGTAGGACATCTAATCCCGGTAATTAAGATTCTCCCTGTATATCTACTTCTTAAGAAGTGCTACCTGTCTGAAAAAGCAAACACTTGAAAGTTAAGATCTATCATATTACTTTTTAAAATTGTTTTCTTATTTTCTTCAGTACACCCTATTTTTCAAGGAAATACACAGGCTCACTTCCACAGATCAATGTTAATTACAGTTACAATTAAACCTATTATTTATCTAAAGCAACAGAAAACTCTAAGGTAAGGTAAAACACTCACAAGCAGCATTGTGAAAGGACAAAGTTTGTGCTGCAAGTAGATTGGAAAGCAAAAAATTATGAAAAATGTTTGTTCAATTAAATGCTAGGTATTCAAAGTCTGAATAAACTAACAGTCCTTGTCGGTGTAAAGATATACATTAAGAAATCTGTATTCACGTATTTTTATTGTGACTTGTCACCACCCGAGTAAACTACATTTCACTGAATTTCGACTGTTCTCTATAACATAGCCTGCTGATGGTAAAGTCAGGCTGTTGTAGGACCTACAGGCTAGATCAGTTCATTTGACTATGAATTTGTTTGCAGTTTTGCTTTCTGCTTGCAGCCGAAATGACCATCTTTCTTTGCAACTGCTATTCTGAATAAAAGTTTTGACGTTTCCCATATTCTCTTCTTCTCTCTCCCAATTCAAGTTGATGAAGAAAGAGAGAAAGAACTCTATTACACTTCTTTTCTAATGTAGCTGCATGAAACTTGATTCAGTAACTCCTTTGAGTTTGATACCAATGACAAATGAGCTCATCTGAAGCTCATTATCAATACCAGTTTCTACCTGGTCTGGATAATTAAAGATCCCTGAAATTGCAGACCTATTCATAACATCTTCTACCCCAAATATCCTGAGTGGGTTAATAATTGTCTTGCTAAAAAACATGTAAGTACATAACACTTACATTCTTATATAACGTTAGCAAGCATATACATCTCTCTTCCAAGTGTACACTTTCCCATTAATTTTGTTTCACTTGCATTTCCCTCTGGTCCCTGGCAATAGATTCACTAGAGATGACTTTTTTGTACAGAAGTATATTGAATTTTTTATCTGGTGTCTACATTACTTCACTCTTCTGTTTGTATTAAAGGATTTGTTATATTTTCAGAACTGCTTTCCTCTTATTATACTTTATTGACTTTCTTTCACAGTCTACAGGAAATTCAGTAATCCTTGTCACTGTTAAAACTTAGTTTCTTCCAAATATAGAATTTCACTGAACCAGAAAAAAATGGAAAGACAGCTCTATTTATAAAGAACACTCATAAATATACTGCATAAGAAATACCGTGTATAAAGTATGCAAGAATGAATGTAAAGCTGCAGTCCGGACATTTGTTGTTTTTTTTCATCTTTTATTGCCCTTCTGCTTGCTTAAAAGAAATATCTGCATTTCATTTTGTTTTTGTGCAAGCGGAGAGGAGCAGAACTGATGAAGACTCA
Organism: Lagopus muta; assembly: GCF_023343835.1. Classification (NCBI taxonomy): domain Eukaryota; kingdom Metazoa; phylum Chordata; class Aves; order Galliformes; family Phasianidae; genus Lagopus; species Lagopus muta. The sequence goes on along the minus strand of NC_064435.1, from coordinate 40,525,345 downwards.
AATACTTGGATTCTGTGCTATTGTATCAGGCTGAAGCGGTACCAAGAGCAAACATCAAGACATCAGAATAAATGCTGTGTGCATTCTAAAAATACAAGCAATTGAGTGAGATTTTGGAGCCATAAAATTAGAAGGTAAATATCTCAATGAGATTTTGTTTTTTGAAGGCATTTTTCATGTTTCTGTCTGTGTGTCTGAGAACTACTGATTCTGTGTGTAGAGTGTACACGATACTCAGAAAAAAAACTGATGGCTATGCAGTGTAAAGCAACAGAAAAAGAAGTTAATATTTATGCTTCAGAGATATGATGTTCCTCATTTTTCAGCAACATCTTGAGGGCTGAATATTCCTGTGTCCATAGCTTATTCTGACTGCCCCTTGCAAAGAACTGGAGAACATAATGAAGCTGAAAACGACTCTGGAAAGTAGGAACCTGAAAACATACACCCTTGACTATCTGTGAAAGCTGAATGCCTTCTTCAGAAGAAAGCTATTATCTGTTCTACAAGAGGTGGCTCAGAATAATCAAACTAGTACTCAAGTATCCATCCTACTTGTAAGGATGCAGGAGAAAGGAATTATGACCAGAGAATAAGGCTAGGAACCATTTACTTTTATTTGTGCTATCTCCTAGAGTGACAGAATCTCTTCCTCCAAATTTGTATTAATTTTCCTGATGTAACTACTATCTTTCTCATCAGTAGGTACAGCATCTCAGAGGTCATGTCTCTCCATGTTGCCCCTGTAGAGTTATGATTCTGGATGAAGAGGCTTCGCATCAGCCTGCACTGAAAAATGTTCAGCATACTTCAAAATGAATTAGGAAAAAAAAAAAACCCCACAAAAAAACTTTCTATAAATATAATTCAGATCTTAAATTTTAAAGCAGAATGAAATTAGTGTCTTAGAGAGTCAGTACTGAATGACTTCTAAATAATACAACCTTTAAATTTATTTTGATTGATTTGAGGTAAAATTCTGAAAATTCTGAAAGATACGTCTAGAATGTAGCATGTAGAAATGCTAAGTCACAGCCTGAACCAGTGACTGAGCACCTGGTGGGAAGGCAGAGCCAACCCAGGGGAGCTCAGGTGCATGCAATGAACCTGAGGGACTTGAAGTTGTAGAGCCAGGATCCACCCCTTTGTAGACCTCATTTAAGGGTTGGCAGTGAAGGCAATGGTATTTCACTGGAGATTCCTGAATATCTGAGGGCTTCCAAAGGTAAACATCTCTTTTTTTTTCTTTTTTTTTTTCTTTTTTTCTTTTTTTTTTCCTTTTTTCTTTTTTTTTTTTTTTTTTTTTTTCTTTTTTTTTCCTTTTTCTCCATCTACAGCTGCTGTATTTGTACTTGTCCTCATTTGTTGCAGCCAAATACTTTGCTACCTTATTATTGCTGTACTTTCCATCATATTATAGTGTTACAGTGTGCTTTTTTATTTCCTGAGACATCAGTAAAGTTAGCAGTTGAACATTAACAAGAGAAAGACATGGCATAATTTAGTTCTTCTGGCAAGTATTTTGCCATGAATTGAATGTCAGGCAAAAAGCATGGGAGAAAGAATGATCTTGTTGGGATAATGGATAAAATGGATAAAAAAATGGACAACAAATGGATAAAAATGACTTATAGATCTTGTTTAAGAGAATATCTAATTACTTATACAGCATGTAATATGATCAGAAAAAGAGAAAGAAAGTTTCTGTAATAATTCCAGATTATCCAGTAAAGACTATTTCACTCATGAGAAGTGTAAACCATGTGTTCACATGCTCACGTACAGAAGAAGAAATTGGGTATGGATTCTGTGTTTTCTATACAGGCGCTTCTTTAAACTGATCTCTAAGATGAATGCAGAGGAAAACATTCTAGTCTTGTGAAAACTCTGTCATAAACTATATGGTAAATGCTAACCAAGCTCACAGTCTTGCGATTACTAAAGCAGTATTTTTCAACAAAACTATTGTTTACCTCCACTGAAATAGTACCAGTAATACTAAGTTATGTAAGTAGAATTGTACTATACAAAGAAAACTTTGATTGCTGTGTTCATAAATAAAAAGTAACAATTATACTTTAGATGATATTGAACAGTACAGAGTATACATGCATTACTGAATATGTATAAAATGGTGATGTTAGATGTAACAAATGTTACTTAGTGTTATTGGTTTAGGCTTAAGCATTAAGATTTCAGTAAATTACTCAATAATTTTTGTTATAATGTCCTCTAAATTGATATTTCAATGGTATATTATAACAGTAATTAAACATTATGTAAAAACAACACACAGAACTAGAAAGTCAAATATATATTTTGCCAATTCTATAGGCATGTGATGATAACATATACAAAGCTTCAACTGCTCATCTATGTACGGTCACTAATGAACATCTGTTCTAAATGGTTAGGATTCTCTTATTTCTAGGTTAAATAATGAATTCTAATGTTGCATATGAGCAAACTGTACATTATCACTTGCGTGTGTATTACTTGATGTAAATGGGAATCTTTGTGCATTGCTGCCATTAAGCTGTAAATTTGTGAACAGTCTATTCCAGGTTTCTGTTATGGAAACTTTTGAGTGGTTTCTATGTTTTCTAAACTTCCTACATAAAATGTTTACAAAAATTCCTTAAAAACACAAACACCCATTGTTTCTGTTACAAAATAAGCTAGATTGTGTTACTTATCTGTGTAATCAAGGTGGTTTTTTTTTTTGTTTGTTAGTTTGATTGGGAAGTTCTTCAGGGTCACTCTAAAAAGATAAGGACAGCTGGCTATTTACAAGGCAAGATCACTGGGATTCCTAGACCACATGCTGAGGAGGTCTGTCTCAGAAATCTCCAAACCATGGTAATTCTGCCTGAGATTAGAGGTTTCCACTCCATATGGAAACGTATCTGCTTCCAAGAAGGCAGATAACTGAGGTTTGATGTCTATTTCAAGCACAATGTACTCTTATGTATTGATTTAACCAGCTGTTAGATCAGAGCAACAAAAAAGCAGCTATAATTAGATGAGCTACTGACTTTTAATGAAATGTGTCTTGCTAGTACAAAAGGAAGGAAATTTGGACTTAACTGAAGCATTAACTGAGTCCAGCGGAGGGTTGCAGAGATGATGAAGGGCCTGGAGCACCTTCCTTATGAGGAAAGGCTGAACAACCTGAGTCTGTTCAGCCTTGAGAAAAGAAGTCAGAGAGGAGATCAATGTCTTTAAGTATCCAAGATGAGGGAGGCAAAGGGATGAGGCCAGACTCTTTTCAGTGTTGTGTGGCAATAGGACAGGGGGTAACAGCCATAAACTGAAGCATAGGAAGTTTTGCACAAATTTGCGTAAGAACTTCACAGTAAGGGTGACAGAGCACTGGAACAGGCTGCTTGGGGGCTTGAATGTCTCCAGAGAAGGAGAATCTTCATGACCCACCTGGATGCCTACCTACCTAGCCTGCTGTAGGGAGCCTGCTTTGGCAGGGGGGTTGGACTTGATTCTAGAGGCCCCCTACAATTCTTTGAAGCCTAAGAAAGTTTTATTTCAGCGCCTTAAGATTTTTATTCTTAACTGTCTCCCCTCAACACTTTCTGTTTATTACAAGATACTAATGTTTTGTAAAAATAAATTCCCAGGTTTTTATAAATTGTGTGAGATATTTAGTATGTTGGAACTTAAAATGCATTATTATGGTTAATTGGTAGACACTTAAGACTGAATGAGGTCTATGTAGCTATTTCACCTGTCTAGAAAAGAATGTCTAGTGACCAGTTACTTGGGATGTGCCATTAGCTACTATTTCACAAAAATATCCTGTGGTACTACACAAACTATTAGGCCCACAGTGAAGGTACGTGTGCCAGTTTATTTTTAAAGTTAGGATGCTAGTACTGCCTTGCAATTCAAAGGAAGACAACAGATATAACTAATATTTTAACAATATCTGTTTCAGTAATTTGTTGTTATTTGTAGATAAGGACATATACATTATGTGGTAGAAATAAAGAATCGTGGTTGCTAAAACAAGTAATGTTGTAGGTAATCATTTATTTACTCATTGACGTCTTATGCTATAATGATGAAGAATTTAAAAAAGCAGTTTTGTCAGCTTTCAGCTACATATGCAAGTTTCAGAGGCCACTCCTAAAATTCTTTCTGCTAGCCAATGCAATCAGCAACTATAATAGTAACTTTTTTCTTTTTTCCCAGTACTGATCAGAGTAGTTCTTTAAGGGTTAAAGAATGATATACTGCAAATTGGATTTCTTGAGTCCAGAAATTTAAAATGAAGATAATGATCAAATTCTTTCCTCTTCATGTTCCAGAAATACATCAACTAATAAAAATAATAGTCAAATATCACTGCAATGAGACTAACTTCCAATGAGAGTACATAATATTTGATGGTTGGACTGTTGCAGCTGTCTCCATACTTTCTCCTTGCTTCATTGTAAGTCTGCTGCTATCATCCAAGTTTTGTTTGTTTCTTAGTGTAAACAAAATTAATCATATTGTGACAGCTGTCATAAACTCATTTGGTCATATATTGTAATAACTACAGGAAGTGTATCTGCGGTTCTCCAGCAGGTCTAGATATTTTTCCAGAACAGCTGTTTAATATATAAAATAAGAAGAATATCCAAACTATCTGTTAGTTATGGAAATTATTCAATAGCCTTCACAAGGAGCAACAGGTCAGTTTACAGCCACATCTCTTATCAATTTTACTTTTTTTGTTCAAGATGAATATAATCTTCAGTAGCTGACAATCCAAGTTATTTATAGCAGATAAAATACCATATCTTCCGTGAAGTAATTCTTAGTTCCTAAGATCAAAATCACTACTTCTATTTTTCAAAAAGCAAGTTATTTTGGAACAAATTTATATGAAATGACTCATTGCTAAATTTTATCTTATGTAAGGTGGAATGCTTTCAAAAATGAGAAGGAGTAGCTGAGAGTTGGAATTATGCAATTTATTTTTAACTCATTTTCTCCTAATTTCTTCTCTGCTCTGTGTATGCACTGTCACTTTTACACCATACAAAATGGAATTACTAATGTTCAGATTTGACTACTTTTTTAATTAGAAATGATCTAGAATTTTAAACTCTGTAGGATGTAGATATTAAAATAATTGACATAGGGATTCAGGAAAAAATTCTTAAAGAGGAGCACAAGGAACACTATCATACTATGCTGTCCAAATAGTAACTTCCTGTTCACTTGTTTAAGTAATGACTATAGTCTTGAGCTATATATTTTAATATCTGATCTAATATCTTTTTAAAGATTTTTAAAAATTAAGACTAGCACGGAAATAGTGTACAGTGAATGATGCCTGTCTTGTGCCCTATGCCTAAAAGCCACGTGTTTCCCATTCCCTTACTGTCTTCTGCTTGAGCAGCTTTGGAAAGAAATATTGCTACTCCTTCCCTTTTCCCCATACAGTATTTTTAAGACCTCATTATTTTTTCTCTTTTCCTCCTTCCCTGCTACGGTACTGAAGTGTCCTCCCACCTCTAGTTTGAATTCTTTCATTGTACCCTTTTTATGGAAGCTTGCGTACAAATGTATCAGCTTTTTATGTTTTGCTGCATCTAAATATTAACTTAAGTGCTCTCATGTGTTTATGATTTTTGGAGTTTAAAATCCTCAGCACATTTTTTGTATGTGTGTGTGACCTGCTGGACTGTCCTATTTTTGCTTTCCTGTTTGTACCTTCCCAATGGCTCACCCCCAGCAAGCCCTATAGCTTGATCCAATTAGTTCTGCATCCTTCTGGGTGTTTCCTTTCCTATTTTTCAGAATTGGTGAGCTACCAATTCTGCTCCACCAGCACTAAAAAAAAACATAAAACAAGCAGCAGTTCCTTTAGTCCTTTGTACCTACACAGGGAAGTAGAAAGACAACTTGCTCTTTTTTTTTTTTTTTTTTTTTTTTTTGTGATGTTGCTGTTTTGGTGATGTAACCCTACAGCAGCTCAGCACCACGCAGCTCACTGCCCCCATGTGGGATGAGGGTGGCTTCTAGAAACAAAACAGAATGTGTGTATTGAAATAAGAACTGAGACAAAATGGAAATAAAAATGAGTGATAGATCAATCAATCCACCATGCAAGACCTCGTGCCCATCAACTGTCCTACAGCACCACAAAGCAGAAGCTATGCTCCCCCCAAAATCTATACCCCTCCATGCAGTGCCATGGTATAGAATGACCTTGGCCTCATCCAGGCTCCTTTGCTGGCCCTGCGCCACCCCTGCCCTGTGGCATCGGTGGTTATATTGGTGTTTATATTTCACTATCACCAAATATACAGTTGAGCACTTTAAGAGACTAAATGATTAACTTTATTTAGTTTAATGGCTTTAGGACAAGAGTTTCAGTGAAGTCTGTAGCAAAGAAAGATAAACCCAGTCTGATTTGTCATCTTGGAATGGTAGAGAGGCATATGATAAGAGTGTAGAATATACTGTCTGAAGAAAAATGGTGTGCTTTCAGTGAGAAGAAATGCCAAATCTATGAATGGAGATTCTGTACTGTCTAACACTTTTGAAGACTATATTTAAAAGCACAGTCAAAAATTTCACAGTGGGGGAAAAGAAATGCTTTGATGAATGGGAAATAATTCTTTAGAAAGTATACAACATCTGCTGGCATAGAAGATGGTTAACATCTTTAATAACTTTAGTGTTTGTTTTAATCATTGTATGAAAAGGGGAGAAAATTCCTTTTGGATTTGAAGAAGAAAGTACTGAAATAATTCAGGCACATGTTTTTAGCTGAAGCATCAAAGCACATTCTTTTTCAGTGCAATTGATTGTCTGTTTAAGTTTTCTTAATTGTTATTTTAATAATTTTTATAACTGATAAGGTGGAAATGATGGTGCTAGAAAACTTGCAAGCTAACTAGGAAATTAGATCTCCTTCTGCAAAGCCTCTTGTATGTATATGCAACATTGTATACACAGATTTTGCAGGCTTTTTTTTTTTTTTAAAATCATTGATCTGAAATTGACAGTAACTTTTCTTTTTCTAAAACTGTTAGATATTCTCTGTGTTGCTGATATTATTGTGATTTTTATCTAGAGAGAGAGAGAGAGAGATAAACTCACCCAGCTGTCTCCTGACCTTGTTCTTGGGTATAAAATTCTGAAAAAAACTTACAGTTTCTTGTACTATCTGAGAGTTTATATAATGAGAGAGGACATCCCTTTTAGTCCTATGCTTCACTGTTGCTTTTATAGTTGACCTCTGCTCTTCTCGCCTGCATTACTTCTAATAAAGAGGAAGCAAAAGTGTTCTGTAAGAAAAGGAGGAGGTTATCTTAGAAAATTGACTTCCGGAGTAAAGTCAGAAATATTGATGCAGTTTAGAACAATTGAAAAGAAAATGAATCTTGTAAGGAATCTGACCGTGGAGTGTTTTTTGTTTTTTGTTTTTTGTTTTTTTTTTTTTTTTTTAAAGGAAATTTTATTTTCCCATTCTACAGGGAAATAATGCTCATCTTATAATTGAAATAAGATGTGAACTTTCAATCTCATTTAGATTAGACTGAGTATGCACATTCTTTCTCCTTATCTCTTTCTTAATCTAGTTACTTTTTTTATATATAAATTCCAGTTATCAGGAATGCTTGTATCCCATACGTTTGGGTTCATGTAATCACTTACGGGCAATTACAATCTGAACCAGGCAGATCAGCAAGCGGGAGAAAAAATGTCTTCTGTTCTAGTGGGGAATTTGTTAAAAAGGAATTACACTCCAGCAAGTTGTAGTTTTGATAATCCACTGTATTCTTACCATTCAAGATTCCAGTGTGCTGTAAACAAGACATGATTCTTATCACAGCTTAGTGGAAGCCTCTGCCACCAGGTGGTCTCTTTTCCTTGTGTAAAACACAATCAATAGCTTGTAGAAATTTTTGGGGATTGAAGTGCAAAGCAGAAGTATCAACCAGTTTCATAATTCTGAGAAGTTATTATTCACAGAAAATAAAGGTCTTAAGAAAACCCAAGGTCTTAAGTTAGTGTTTCTCACTGTCTCTTAACACTGGACTAATCCACCAGTGTAATACAAATAACATGCAATCCACAATTCAAAATCAAAAATCTGTATTTACATCTCTTTCTGTAGAATTTTTACACTTACTGAAAAAGCTATATTTTTTTCATAAAAGCAGCACAACTGAGTTTTCTGGGAATGTTGTAGTAAAATCCTCAGATGCTAGAAGAAAATCCACTCAAACTTTTTCTATGTAAGTGGCTGCTAAGAGGCATCTTGTGGCTCTTGTAGAGTAGCAGTGTATTTTGGATGCCCCTTTTGCATCTGGAAGTGTTGGTTTGTTATGCTCCCAGTAGGAAAAGCACTCAGACTCTGTAAAGTATCACTTAAAATTCTAGCTCTTCTGGTTAACATTATGAAGGAGGAGTCGTATATGCCATTTGACACGTCCTCTGATGCTGAGAATCTCAAGTCAGCTTCGTCAGGTAGTCTCCTGATCAGTGCTTAGTATGTATGCAGGCCTAGCTGTAGAAAGGATTACTTCATTTTTGATCATTCAAGTCATTATAGGATTTTTCATATAGAAAACATCTCTATTCATCTCTTCTACTGTCAAAGAGAAAACATGTTCATGTGGGAAATTCTTGCTCCACTTTTAGATAAAGGCAAAGAAACACGGAATGTGTAATTTTCTGTGCCAAATGGGGGATGCCTGTACTTCTAGTTTTGTGTATTTTCATGGCAGGGCTAAGGTTTGGAAGGGCATTGCCCAGAGCATGAGCTGCTATGTGCTGAGAGGAACTGTGAGGATCCTGTGGGTGTCCAAAGAGGCTTTTGTGTCCAGACCTGTGTTAAAGGTAAATGGAATCTTCTACAGTGAAGAAGAGTTAGACAAGAGTTAGACAAGTTTTGTGGTAGGTGAATGAATTGTCTAGTTGTCAGGCCAGAATTCATTGGGGATGGAAGTGGAAAAAGAAACTAATTCAAAATCTGTTTCACTCTAATTTATGTATGTGAATGCCCCAGAAATACAAGACTTCAAGGGATTTTTCTAATTTAAAACACTGATTCTGTTGCCCTGTATTATTGAAATAGCTATTGTATTGAAGCAGAGCGTGAAGTAGGATGTGAGTGGGAGTATCAGTGCAGCATGAATGTCCAAAAATGTTAGGGTTTGCTATATCTTGGGATATTTTTGTAGTCAAACAGGAAGCAAACACTGGGATACTGTACTTACTGCACAGCATAAATGTATTTGAAAGATATGGCCCAATGGTAAGTTTGTGAAACATAACAATATGTTCCTAGAAATACTGTGAAGCTGGTTTAGCTTTGGCAAGTCTGTTCCAAGCTCCTGCTCACAGACCTGTTTGAAGGCAGTGCTGTTAGCCTTCTCTAGCAGAGCTTCTACGGCAGTGCTAAGAGCAAGTGTTAAGTTTGTGACCACTTAAAATGTTAAATGTTAACATTTTCTGTAAGAAATTTCTTTTCTCAATTGCTTGTTTCAGATTTTAAATTGAACGTGTACTTGTCATCTGAAATATAGAGAATGAGCTTCTTGTATTAACAACTTCCTAAATAAATATCAGGATGTAAATAAGTTGCATCTTAAAATGATAATAATATCTTATGAAATTTAATTAAAATGTTATAGTTTCCTACCAAACTACTTTAACCCTATGGAAGAACTGCAGAACAGCTGTAATTAGTAATAGTAAACTAAACAGTCATACAATCTACTAAAAACTATTAAATTACTACTGAAATCAAAATCCAATTTATGGAATTTCAAATAAACCAAGTAGAAATTGTTTATCGTCTGTCAGGCATTGTTTTTTAAGTAGCGACAACTCCAGGTAATTTGTGAGGAGATTTTTGACAGAAATATTAAAGCAATTAGTATTTCACTGCCTGAGTAGGTGTTGAGGGGAAGAGATGACAAAAGGGAAGAGCTTAAATAAAAGAAAACAAACAAAAAAGCACACTAAGCATCTTCAGTTGATTTCTCCTGTTGTATTTATGTACATCACAATAGGAATTTGGAAGTGACATCTCTGTTGTTCTGCCTGATAAGAGAAAATATCTCTTAAACCATATAAACAGCCACGTGAGTAGAAAAGAATTGAAGAAAGCTGATAAGAAGACACTACAAATAATTTAACTTTAATCTACAGCGTAGGTAATTTGGGAAATGAGTTCAGATTTGATAGAATGAGAGATTACAGGTTACATTTAATGGTAATACCTAAAGGATTTCTCATTTTAGATTAATAATTTGGTAGAAAAAGGCCATTCAGACATTCTTTATACACTGTATGTGATCCATAATACATAAATGTGGAGGTTGTGGATGCCCCATCCCTGGAGGCATTTAAGGCCAGGCTGGATGTTGCTCTGGATAGCCTGGTCTAGTGGGTAGCCACACTGCACACACCAGGGGGGTTGAAACTAGGTGATCATTGTGGTCCTTTTCAACACAGGCCATTCTATGAATCTATGATATAGCATAGCCTGCATGTCTAACATTCTAAATTTTCTTGATTTTTGACGGAAGCTTTAAGGCACTTAATTGAATCTCAAGTAATGCAGTGTAGAAGATAGGCAAATGGATGGTGTCTTGAGTCATAAAAAGGACTATTTGTCACATGAAAAAAAGCCAAATAATGATCAGAATCATGTTTATGCAATAATGGCACCTGCCTGAACCCATTGTCTTCAGGGTCTTGGTTCAGACTATGGTACAGGATGATAGTTGGCAATGGGGGATGATTTCTGATAACTGAAAATGCCAGAATGTGTATTGGTGAATACATCATGCAGCACTGAATACTTTCTTTTATGCAAATGTCATTTTCAAATATGGATGATGCAACATTAAATAAATTAATGATACGTTGTAGTGTGGCAGTTTTCCAATTTGCCACCTTATTCCTTTCTTCTCCATTGCATAGTGTAATCAGCAGGAGCAGGAGATCTTTCTTTTTCACCCATGCATTCCTTCCCCCCAGCAAATTTTCAGTGGCTTTGCTCTGGTGAACAATTTTAAATACTCATCTACATCCATTGCCTTGCTATGTAAGAGCCAGTGTCTGATTCATTTCCTTGCTTTTATAACTACTGAGTGGCATTTTAGCCCAACCCTGTTAGCCCAAGCTTTTTCTTCTGCCTTATCGTTTGGTCCAAGCTACACATGGCCTAGTTTAGCTCTGACCTACTTGTAATTAAATTGACAGCTTACTCTTTGCATAGGCTTCTTTATTAAAATCAGACTGCCCTCAAGCCACCAAGATTTGAACTAACCCCTTAAGCTGTTTTAATATTGTTGGTGGAATTGCAGGGCAATTGCAGATATGTAGCATTTCTAAAGTATTTTGTAAGAGAGTAAACTGTAGCCAAGTGAAAAAGCCAGTATACATACCATAAATACTAATATAGGAGTAATTCTCTATGGAAGAATATTCTATGTAAGAACATCAATGTGAAATATGTTGTAATCTTTCTTTTAAATGCAAAGTAAGAAAGTATCCTTAATTAGTGTGGTTGGTTTTTCCTCCTAGAAAACATGACTGAGAGTTTTACATAATAGAAATGGCTAACTTTCAAAAAATAATTTTAGTTTTCGTCTTGCTTCAGAAATATCACCTACGATATTTGTACTTCATTTGTTTTCTTAGAGAATCTTAATTGCTAATGACCAATAAAATAATTTCCTTACATCTAGTTACTATAATTTTTTGCACGGTAGCAATGCTGTTTCTATTGTTTCTCATTGCTTATGTTGTTTGGTTTTTTTTCCCCTGAAAAGTTACTGATGGATGAAAAAACAAAAGTACTGTACAGGGCATCCAGTGTAGTGGTATTTTTATCACTATCTTGATTTTTCTAAATTGCATAAGCCAGAGGATTTTTGTACACAGATTGATTGTTAGGATTTTGTCTTTAGTTCAGTTCTCATTAGCTTTTCTTACGTTGTCAACCACTGGCAATTGTACATTCACACTCCTGTCAAATAACAAGAAAATAAAAACACTTCCTGTGTAAATTTTTTTTTTTCTTAAGTGTTTCCGTGTCACCTAAATTTGTGTATGGGAGTGTCTCAGTTACTAGGTGGAAAGAAAGTCATTTTAGGTATCATATATATGAAATATATATGACTTACTCTGTGTGTATATGTGCGCATGTCTACGGAATAGACTTCCCAGGGAGGTGATTGTCACCATCCCTGAATGTGTTTAAAAACTGCTTGGATGTTGTGCTCAGGGACATGATTTCGCAGAGGGTTCTTAGAGTAGTATGGTGAGGTTGTTGTTGGGCTTGCTGATTTTGGAGGTCTTTTCCAACCTGAGCAATTATATGATTCTATATCACTCTCACTACTGTATTCTCTCACTTCTTCCCAGGAATATGTTGAACTGTGTTAATTATATTTTTGTATATATTTATTCCTTTATACAATTCTGGGGGAAAAAAAAAAAAAAAAGGTACATGTAAGTACCATGTCCAGTTTTCAGTGTGAAGGGTTCCAAGTTTGATATTTCTTTAAATTTAAGTGGGAGAAGGAAAGAGCAGAGAGAGATGTTATCCCCTTGAATTGATGAGGTTTTTGTGCTCCCTGACTTCTGAGTGGGTTGCCTAATTAAGCTTGCATTTGAAAAGACAAAATTTCTTATTTTGCCTACTAGCAAAAATTTTATTATGAAGAATCTTACTGTACCATAGAAACACCAAAAGCCAATGGTTTTTATCTTGGAGTTTCCACACAATCTTGATAGGCTATGGTTCTTCCTCTGTCCATCACTTTAGAGGGTCCATGAGGAACAGTATATCTACACTGTGCTGTGATTTCATTACTAATGGAGAGGAGGTGACACTGAAGAATGTTAATGTCTTGTGTGGTAGCATCTCCTTGCTTCTATAATGAGCTGAAATGCAAGAATTTGAATGCAGAACTGCTGCTTTGCCCTGCCTCATGGAGACTACAGGGGGTGTGGAAGCAAAAACATCTTGAAGTCTGTCTTACGAGAAATTGAGAATATCTTTAGCTTTTAAAAAGCTCCAACCTAAGCAGCAAGCATAAGTGTATTGATATAGATGGGAGTGTCTGATGCACCAGGGCTCATCAGCCACCTGCTTTGTAACTGTAGGGTGTGCTAAGGCTCTCTGAGATTTTTAAGGACTTTAGGCCATCAAGAAAGGGAATTTGTAGATTTCAAGTTGTAGGCAGAAAGGACCTGAAAAGAACACAGAAATTAGAAATAATTCTTATTCCTGCACTGGTGACAATAGTGTCAGAAGACAAGAAGAATATTGCAGCTGTCTGTAATTTTAGAGAATTAAGCTAAAACCAGCTTCAGTGATGTTTCTAGTGCGAATTTTATTTTTGCTTTTCATAACAGATTCCACTTTATCTAATTTTGAGAGTAAGGGAATGGTTCTCTTTTTATTGTACCATCTGTTCATGACAAGGGAGGGAAAGGCTTCAAGAACACACAGCTTTTGTTGTAAATGTTAACGTAATGCTACCTTAGGGAAAAATAATTTGAAAATATTCTTGATCCTACCTTGATGGATCAGAATCCTAAGAAGCACAAGGTTACATGAGATAGCTGACAGGCTGTTGACCTGTTTTGCTGAAATAACAATTAGAGAAGCTATTTTCAATTGTAAATTTAAGTTTTCTGATGAGTACTGATGTTGAGAAATCCAAGGTCAAAGTTGGATAAAAGGTTACGATATACTGCTTATTTTCAGAGATCCACCAGCAATTACAGATCAAACTCTAATGTCTTTCTCTTCAACTGACAACTGTTTCTCATTAGTGAGATTCCGCTTATCTTATAAAATTATTCTTATTTGCACCTCAAACTTATAGATCTAGTCTTCTGTTTTAGCATAGGGGCATTGAAGTTTGCCCTTTTACAATATCACTACTGATGTTACTTTATCATTAAAACTACCATCATCTACCTGAAAACTCAATTTATTCCCCTACCAATTAACATGACTACTAATTAAAAAACATAAAAGATCTTTTCATTATTTTTCTCATTTCCTTCATAAATGCACATTCTCTGATAATCTTTTTCTTCCAAATTTGTAGGAGACAGTTCCATTTCTGTTTGTAAGGATGTTTTTTACTGTTGTTTATCTTTTTTTTTTTCTTTCTTTTTTTTTTTTTTTTTTTTTTGCATACACTGCTTTCATGCCATTCTACTGAGCAGTCAGATGCAGAATTTTGCAGTCGGATTAGCTTTATCAAGTACTTACATTTTTCTCCTAGTCACTTTTCCCCCTTTCTCTGTTTCGTTCACTGCAAATTCGTATTCTTTTCAGTTTCACTTTTGATTATGTACCCTTTCTTCACCTCAATTTTTTTTGTTTCTCAAAATCAGGCTAAACTTTTGGATAAATGTGCTGAAATCTTTTCATTTGAGATTTTCTACTTGATTTGAAAGGAGGAGATGACAATGTTTATTCTTTATTTACAGAACTTTACCTTTGTAGTAGGTAGGAAATATAACTCACAATATCCAAGTCTTCATCATTCATCTGAAAATCCTTAGGTGCTCTGAATTTAATTTTTTTCAATCTTATCTTTATTGTTTCATTTCCAAGACAAATTTGAGGTTTTAAAGAACTTTAAATAACTATGTGCTGCATCTCTTTCTCTTTTTCTTCTGTTTGTTATGCAAATTCTTAATTGCACTGCAGTTTGAACCAGCTCCAGGTGTTACTTAAGAGGGAGAAGATTTCATAGAATAATTGTGATGTCAGGGTGCAGCTGAATTGAAACAAATGTGTATTACGTATGTATGTTTGGTATTCTCTAACTTTTATATTAACAAGATTCTAAGTTTTGTAAAACTGCTTGAGGACCTGAAAATACCAGGTAACTCTCCTTGTCTTTAGAAAAGAAAAATGAGAATAAGTATAAAAACTTGTGTAATAAATAACTAAGTGGATTTCTGGATAGTGCAGTCACAAAAATCTGTGTGGATGAGAGAAGTTGGATCTGTTTTCCTTTTCTCCCCCTTTCCCCTCCCCCCCCCCCCTCCAAAATTTTTATGTGTTCATACATAAAGATTTTAAATAAATTTGACTTTATGCTTAGGAAAGGAATTAAGACCGAGCATCCCTTATCTGATCCATTTCACAACTCTAAAGTGAAGATTTAGGAATGGACCGTCGAAGCTCAGGCTTTCCTGCACCCTGCCTCCTTTTTCCTGGGTTTGACTTCAGATTATATATTGTAAACTCCAATTTGGAACTGCAAAGACATTTACAACTGAATGCCCAGAGATGCATCATTAGCACTCCAGTCTTCATTCTATATATTGCATATGAGTTATTACAGTTTATACTGAGTCAGTACAAAACACTCAGAAAGCTGCAACAGTAAGCTGTCCCAAGCCTGCACAAATCTAGAAGGAAATTGCATTTCAAATGCAGTTCATTGTTCTGGGCAAGAAATAACTGCCTCTAAGCCTTTACTGCTGAAGCTGGTTTTATCTCTATATACTGGTTCAACTCCATCAAGAAAAGAGCAAAGTAAGCTCCTTTTTTTCTGTGTGGGCATATTTCTCTATTGTAAGGCAGATTGTGCTGCAGGCTTCTATTACAGAATGTCTTTGACTCTCTAATTAAATTCTCTCTAATTATCTGACTTTTTTGAATATAAATTTTTCAAATGTCTTTGAACATCTGGAAAGAGTTCAACAATTTATTAGCAGTTTAGCTGCAAATTACCGGATTCTTAACATTAGAAATAAATATGGCTTGCAATACTGTAGGTTAAATGAGTAGTTTCGTGATATACTTGATACAGAGTTAGGAAGAGCACTGCAGTATGTTTTTCATTATTTGTTGCATTTTCATTGTTCATTTCAGAGATTATTTGGCTACAGTTTATTGTATAGACATAAGGTTGGTTATATATGGAATACCTTAATAGAACAGAAACAGTAATATTGCAGTAATTTTCAGTGATTAAAATTATTAAGATGGTGAAACTTCTTGTAACAGTAGGAAAAAAAAAAAACACAACAAAAACTTCAGATAAAAACAAACCCTACAATCATTAGGTCAGAACAAGATCTGTTTAACCTACTCTCCTGTATCTGTCTATAAATAAAAGTATCTTTCAAAGAGCTTGGTGACTTTTTGGTAATTTGAGCTGGAGTGCTTTATCACCAGGTAGTCTGATTTGAATTTTTGATTACGTACTCATTCAGCACAGGTGGTGATGGACAATGAGGTGGTGATAGGAAATAATGACTATTTCCTATCTACTTGTTCCAAAGCATTGTTAGCATGATTCCGCAATTCGCTATTTCAATGCTGGGATGGTCAAGAACTCTTTGCTAAACACCTTTGATTCTACTGACTTTTGTTATTCATTTTACCACTTAGAGTTTGATAGGTTATGTATTAAAATCCAAGTGCAAAGAGCTGCACCTGGGTCAGAGCAATCGCAGACATATGCAGACCAGGAGAAGAACTCGCTGAAAGTCCTGTGGAATAGGGCTTGGGATTTCTGGTGGACAAAATACCGGACATGAGCCAGCAGTATGCACTTGCAGCCTGGAAAAGGCCAAGTGTATCCTGGGCTGCATCAAAAGAAGAGTGGCAGTAACGAGAGGGAGGGGATATTCCCCCCCTTTGCTCTGCCCCTGTGAGTCCTCACTTTCCAGGCCTTTGCTCTCTAGAACAAGAAAAATGTAGAACTGCTAGAGCAGATCCACAAAGATGATCAGAGTGCTGGAGCACCTGTCCTAGGAAGAAAGTCTGTGAGAGGTGGGCTCCTTCAATACAGAAGAGACACTTGAGGTAGTGGAAATAGATCATTAGTAAGATCCTTGCCAACTCAAACCATCTGATTCTATGAACGTCTGATTGTCGCTTTCTTATTTGTAAGTGTGTATATATTTTCCCAATATATGTGTGGGTGTCTGTACTTACAGTTACATATTAGAAACACTTATCCTGAAGGAGCCCTCCTCAATTCTAATAACTTTTCTTCTCTTGCTCATTGGCCATAGTGACAGTTCATAGAATCAGAGAATGGCCTCTTGGTGTGAAAAGTTTTTCTGGAACATGCAGCATATTTACTCAGATTCCAATATCTGGTCAGAAAAAAGTCAAAAAGTCTGTGAAGGAATAACAACTCTACTGAATTATCAACAATAAAAATAATTTAAATATTTAAAATATTTAAATATGAAATATACACTGCAAAATGCTGCTTCAGGAGGGATGTCATGAAGGCACATCATCCTTTCTAGAGTTAGAGAAGTCGCTTCAGAAGAGCTTATTTTAAAAGAAGGGGCTATGTAAGATTAAAGAATATTTCTGTAAGAGAGACTGCAGCCACAAGGGTGAAATTCTATCAGATTTCTGGGATGCTTTTTAATAAAATTATACAGTATGTATCATGGTACTGGCATACAGCAGTGCTATGAAGAAGTTTATTTGTGAGGAAGTAAAGATTTCTAAGGCTACTTAGATGGTTGGTTGACTTGCTTATCAGGGGTAAATGCATGAGAAGCTGTAGAACAGAAAAATCAGTAATCCCTGTTTGAGTCCAGTGAGAAGCAGTCTACTTGCAGATGCAAATCTCTGTCTGTAGATGAATAGAAGAGCTATTATATGTTCATATGCGTGGATTTATTCATCGGTGATCACTTTAACCATTGTAACCTTATATGTAACCTTATGCATCTGTAATCCATCTGTAACCTTATCAGTAGAGTAAAAAGAAATGACAGGATCTCTATCACAGCTTATGCTGTGGAATTAGATGCAGGCTACTGAAATCATTTACTGTCTATACGAAAAAGGAGGTAATATTGTTGGATATGGAAGCATCTTCAATTAAACTAAGATTTGATGCTAAGATTATTTCCTTTTATTAATTATTAGTTCAGTTGCAGTTTATTGTGGAATTAAAACTTATATGCATAAGTACAGTAGTTTTAAATAGTTTTAAAGCTATATTTCAAGATAGAAGCTAATTCCATTTGTAGTGATATTTAGTAGGTGCTATTTAAATAGAATGGCAGAAAGTTAGTTGAATAATATGTGCAGAAGATACTTTATAACATTACTCAATACATAAAAGCTTTAAATTATGGCACAAATAACACTATCAAATTAATGAATGGAAACCAATGTATTTCCTAATATGGGCTCACTAATATAATTGCCTTTCTGGTTATTAATGGTCTTTAGATTAATTATTGTTTAGTCATGTCACACTGACAGTCTGTGTAGTGGTTCTTCCTCTATTATTTAGTGCTTCTTAAATTACAGGTTTAGAAAAAGACTCTTTTCTGCCTGTTTCTGTATTGCAATATGTCATACAGAAAACTTCTGTTGTTGGTATGAGTCACTTCTACCAACATATTACAAACTATTTAAAATCTTTGCAAATTGCGTACACATTTGTTATGAAAGTACTGAGACAAGACATTAGTCTTGTAGAAAATTTTTTTCTTTCTGATTTTCCTATTGATCTTTCTATTTCAATCATTCTCACTTGGTAAGCAAATAAAAATGTTGCCAAGATTTTTAATTTTTTTTTATTTTATTTTTTAGATTATTATTCTGCTAGTTTTGCTGTTAGATATTCCTGGCTTAGTGTCGCTTTTCAGGGCAAAATGGAAGTGTGCAACTTATGGGTATGCGTTTTTGCTGCTCTTCACTTGGATTGAAAGTGAGAAAGAAACGGTTGTTATTCTGGAAAAGAAATGGAGTGACTGAAAATCCAACTGATAGAGAAAGCCAATAAGATACGGTGCTGTTAAATATTACTAAAATTGTGTACATTTAGATTTTTTTTTTTTTTTTAGTTTTGTTAATGCTTTAAATCTAGATGTAAAATATGGCAGTGAGTTATTTAGCCTGATAAATTCTGTTTTGAATTATTCCTTCTTTCATAAGTCATCGTTTGTATTGAACTTCTCCAGGTTTTGTCTAATGAAGAAAAAAGTCCTGTTCACTATGACTGGACCGTTTCTCAACTTTTGTGTTGCTGGTTTCAAGAAAGAGCAGACAAAAAAAAAAAAAAAAGAAAAAAAGAAAAAAAAGAGAAACTTAATGATTTTGTGCTCAATAGATTTTTATTACTGGTTTTATGTGTTGACTGCGATACATCACTGGATGCTGAGCAGGAGTATTGCTATATTTTGCTCCCGTGTCTAGAAATCTGCCACTCATGATCTCTAGAGACATGAGAGTGGGCTGGATACAGCTTTGTTCTATTTGAGTTTGTAAGCTTGTGTGTTGATGGCAAATATTTAGACACTTTCATCTGTTTTTTGTATTCCCAATATCAGTTGGAAGTGTGTCTGTGAATAGTGGAATCTGGTTCTTTATTTCTCCCATGTTTTATTGCGATTAAGTTGTTGAAAGTTCAGAAATGGACTTGAAAGACAAGCAGGTTTAAATAACAAATTCCAAACAGTGCCATTGTCTGTAGTAACCTCTGAAATGTCTCAGATTCCTGTTTTTGGTGTAATGCTGGAGTATTCTATTTCTAAAGAATCAAGTTGTGGATATGGGGGAAAAATAAAAAATTTAATACCCAGACTTTTCCCTGCTTAGCACAGCAAGATATTGCACATTTTATTTCTTCATTGAGTTAATTTTTTTTTGGTAGCTCTAGTTTTAACTTGAACTTGATGGTGAAAGTACAGAAGCAAATTTAGCTTTTTTGTTTTGTTTTTTGTTCTTTTTTTTGCTCCAACTAAATTCCTTGGCTAATGCTGGAGCTACTGTAATACATTTTAAAAGGGAAAAAAAATATCTCGGCCCAAGAATAACCATGCTTTCCTCCCTCCACACCTTGTTTGGTCTGGCATAAGTGCTTTATCTGAGTTTAAAAAGCAGTTCTTGAAAATGTGTTACCTTTGAAGATACAAAGAATGATTTAATTTTTTTCCTGTATATTTTCTGCTGTGGATTATACTTAAAAAGTATCTGTCCTATTTTCCTTGATTCTTCTGGAGTTGTTCTGACTTATAACAATGACAATATTTTAGAAACAAGAGGAGGAGGCAAACAACTATCTCATCCAAAATAAACACTCTGACAGAGTAACCACCCCATTGATTGCTGTTGTTTTGTGAAGGTTTTTTGTCTTTTTGGTTTATCCCTGGTTACAATATTAAATGGTCTAATAAATTACTTAATTCGTTCACACAGCTTTCTTGTAAGTTCAGGACATCTGTGTTTGAAACATATCTGATTTCACTGTACCTATATCTCCACAGATATTCATGGAGATAAGAGAATCATAGGTGTTGAAAGGAACCTCTGGGGATCATAAAGTCCAACCCTGCTGATAAAGCAGGTTCCCTAAAGTAGGTTGCAAAGGAATGCCTCCAGGCAGGTCTTGAATATCTCCAAAGGAAAGACTGTAACCTATTATTGTTATTATTATGGGTTTTTGTATACCAGTTAATTAACAGTGGGGGTGTGGGAGGAAGTGATCTAACTGTTCAATTTATTTATTTGTTTGTTTGTTTGTTTGTTTGTTTGCTTATTTTTACTTTAATTGGCTTGTTTTCATATTGTGATAGTGTTACAGTCTTAAACGCTTACTGTACCTGTCTTGCTTTAAAATTGAAGTGGGTTTTAAGGCTTCAGTAGTAGATACAGTTTATCCGCTACGTGCCCTTCTGTAAGTGATACGATACTTTCATCCCAATGCGGAGAGATGATATAAACTCCCTTGAAAATACTTCAGATGTTCATGTCAACACCTGCCTTGGAATGACAGGAGGACTTTGAGCACAGCAGCAGATTGAGATCTTTGAATATCAGGGATTCTCAAAGTGCTAAAATATATTAGTGTTTATTTCTACACTAATATTTTGATGTTTCATTAAGAAGTGAAGGACCTGTATGTGGTAAAATTAAAAATGTAGCTTTGAAAGCCTTACCTCCAGTCTCAGCTTCAAAATTTAAACTTAACTACTCAGTGTAACAACTCTAAGTCAAATTATCCCATTATGAGCTAGTTTATTTTCTATATAATGCTTTAGTGATTTACTACATTCTGTTACTTTGAAGGAATTAATATAAAGTATCTTTGTTAAAATTATTGGTATCGTGCACTGAATTTTGCTAAGTGCTTACATTATATTTTGAAATAAGTCACAATAGCTGCTCTACAGTTACTTTTTTTTAGTCCACCACTCTTTCCACATAGTTAATAAAGGCAAAGTGCATATAAAGAGAAGCTGATCTCTGTACTGTCATGTTTGAGTTATAATTTCACCATTTTTTAACAAAAGTTTTCATAGAGGCATGTAGAAAACTGTATCAGTTTAGTAACTTCATGGCCATGCTCTTACTGCCTTTGACCAATTAGGTCATTGTTTCTAGCACGTTCATTATGTAATATTCAGTCTGTGAATACTGCCAGATCCAACTGAGTGATGTTGAACACCTGGGCAAAATCATGTTGTGCTCGTCTGTTGCACAACATGTTCAGGGATGTTAAGTAGCAAATAAATTCTGCTAATGTTGATAAGGGTGTACCCAAAGGAGCATGCACACTTTTAGACTCAGTTTTTAGACTTGGTAACATTTCCTCATTAGAGCATTGCTGTGTTAATTGACAAACCTTCTTATGGCAGTGAGAAAATAAAAACAAAAACAACTAGTAATCTGTTAGGAAAATCCCTCCACTTAGAATTCCCATAGTGAAGAAATTGTTCATGTTATGATTCTCAAATAAGGCTGGCCCAGTTATGCTTTCTGCTTCTCTATGTTTCTCAAGGTATCATGTTCCTTGCAATTCTAATTCCATTGACTATGTTGGTTGAGATTAGCAAGAAGGATGAGAGATTACTACTACCCTGATTACTACAAGTTCTATAATTGTAATCATTCCGGTAGAGAAGAGTAATTAATAAGATTGAGCTCATACTGAAACCTTGCCTTACTTAAGCACTCAACTTTTTGTGAGCTGGACCCAATGAATGTCCTACCAACAATATTTCGGCACCTACTAAGCGCACATTTACAACCTAAATCATGTTTCCCTTTATAGTAAATCAGTCATTCTTATTTCTTTTGCTTGCAGAACTACTTGTTTTCTTGGAAATTTTTCAGTGTCCAATTTTTTTTTTTTTTTTTTTAATAATTAGGAAAAATGTTTTATTTTTAATAACTAGGAATATAGATAAAGAAGTCTCATGCCTTTAAACTCTTCCAAGATTAATGCTGTTTACCTTCATGGTTTCTGGAGCTTTATTTGAAGGGGTGGGAGGACTGCAAAAAAAAAATGATGCTAGCAGGTTCCTGGGTACTTATGAACATCCCAGTGGAGAATAGGATTCATGACCAAAATAAGAAGCCAATCTTAAAATTATATTAAATCAGTCAGATTTAGTATGTGAACTGCAGCTCCAGGCCCCTATAAAACTAAGGGAAAAAATTATTTGAGGGAGTGTGCTCTATTCCTCATGGGAGGGATGGGCCTGCCTTGTGATCCCAATTATCTATTAGATTTGTATCTATATAATTTGCTTTGTCTGTATAATCAACAGGAACTTCACTGCCTAAGAAGAATGAAGGTAAAGTTGTTCATTTTTAGCAAATGTAAGGTATAGGTATTACGTTTAAAATGTGATTTTAGTATACTTTATTTTTTCTGTTTAATAAAAAAAGTCGTATAGCTCTCTGTACTACTATTATGTTGAACAGGTTTTAAAGCATGCACTTTCAGAAAGGAGCTCTTAATCAGTGTTGGCAGGTGGAGAAATCAAATAGCTAGAACTTAGACCTCTAATTTTTTTTCTATCATGCTAACAATATTATCTGTTCTAATTTATTTTTTTTTTTACCTTGAAAGGCCTTTTTTTTATAATGCTCTCTTTCTAAATTTCTGTACTTGCTGTTCTCTGCTGTGTACATAAATGAGAATATAAGATTCCCAAAATAAGATTATTCTGTTTTCAGAAAATTAGCAGTTATACAAATACTTAGCAGTTATACAAATATTGACAAATTAAAAACAGCTGTAGGTATGTTTACTGTTGTGTTCAAAGATGATGTGCTGTATGCTGCAAGATACAAATACAATATACAGAGTTAAAATTGAGCATCTTCAGGAGAAATATGTGAATTGTTTTAAAAAAAGCTTTCTTCCACTTCCTGATGTACAAAATCTTCTGTCAGCACAACATACATGTGTGTGTAATTGTGTACGTACATAGATGCACAGATTTATGCACATGTTCAGATACATATATGTGCATTTATAGGTAAAAAAATATAGTTTACAAGTTTCTGAAACGTACACTTTCTATTAGAAAATCTGGGCTCAAAATATCTTGCAGGTTTGAGACTTTAAGTCAGGAATTTGGTTCAAGGGTGGTACAGCTACCTCGTCCTTTAAAATAAAGTTATTTATTTAGTTGTTTAAACTGGCTAATTATGTGAGTTATGTTTCCTTCCCTCTCCCCCCAATCCACTTTGAATGTGCTTGCTCTACATGAAACTGTTCCATGTTTGTATAGTATAGCAGGTAACCATTTGCTTGGAAATACCTCAGCAAATGTAAGAAATAGTTTTAATTACGTATAATTAAAACTATGTTTTTTAATGCAAAATAGGAATCTGAATGTATCTTTGAATTACCTTATCTTCACTTTTCAGTTTGTTGAGAGATAGAAACAATGTCTTTTGGAAACTAATTTAGCAGCTATAGTTCATTTGTTCATACCTCATTATGCTACTCATTCTGACAAGTGTTTTTTTGTTGCTTTGATTGACAGTGGGCATACAGTATGTCATTATACTTACGAATCAGTATTTGTTGTCCGTATTTCTTAGTGTTCAGATTTCATAGAAATTAAGTTTTACTTTTCATCCTCCTTTACAAAGAAAGTGGGAGAAGAAAAGAGAGGACCCAGCTCCATCTTTGCATTGCCAGTAATATTAGGAGAGTTAGAAATATCTTATGTGTGAAGGAAGGATCCAGCTTGCATTCAAGGCCAAGCTGGATGTGGCTCTGGGCAGCCTGGTCTAGCGGATGGCATCCTCTACACAGTTGCGGGGGTTGAAAGTAGATGGTGACTACAGTCCTTTCCAACTCAGGCCATTCCATTCTATGATTCTATGATTTTTTTTTTTTATTCTACCTATTGCTCAATTTTCATCTCAAGTGAGCATTCAGAGTTTTGAAATACACTTTCTGTTTTAAGCCCTAAAGATTCTATCACTAGCTCTCCTTTTAAGTCTCCCAGTACACACCATCATTTGGATTTTCAAAGAAGACTGTATGCCACTAAAGGTTCAGCAGCTTGTTCCTTTTGAACGTCTTTCAAAATACTCACTGCGAACCAATTTTTATCACTAGAGATCCTTGGTTACTTTAAAGGAATTTTCATTTTTACTTTTTTTTAACTATTCATACACACCTTTTCATGACACCTACTCAGAAAGCTTTAGTTTATTCATTTGTTATTTTGACTTAGATTCCAACCTCAATCCACAGATAAGCTTCATTCTCATTTTTATCTTTTTTTCTTACATCTAGTTTCTTGATAACACTTCTTTATGGTATTATGAAAAGACAAAATTTCATGAATTTTATTTGCCGTTATTTACAGAATTATTTGCAAAGATTATGGGGTTATAGATTTGGTTTTGTGAAAACAATATGTCTACAGCTAGTGATGGCATTTAGAATTAGGAAATGCAATGCGTTTAGTTTTGACTCTGCTGAAATCTATATATATATATATATTTTTTTCTTCCTGGACATTCAGATTGACACATTTTAACTTGAATTGGCACTGGAAGTATTGCCTTTTCAAGGATGTGCACAGCACCACTGCCAAGTATGATCCAAAAGATTACTGTGGGAATCCTGGAATGTGTCAGCACTGGTTATCATTGCCAACAAATTCACATGACCAGTTCAGTGTGCTAGGCTGCCTCATGTGGGATCTTGTCAAATTCTATGCCCTTCTCTGTGCTGCAGTATGGGAGCCAGGACAATGTAAGAACAATGGCGACTGGCTCAAGTTCTCACCTTCAAGCCCTCACTGGGCTTACTTCACTAACTTCTCCTTTGTAATCAAGTTGATTATCAACTTAATGGAATCATTTGATTTTTCTATGAAGTGCTTGGACTAGCATATAAAATTTCTTGCCATCTGACTAATTTTTATAAAGCTGTTAAAGACTGTAATGAAGATAAATAGTTGAAAACAACAACTATAAAAATACTCTTCAGCATTATGATTAATTTACACCTCATTTAGGTCTTGCGTTCTGACTAGGCATAACTCAGTGTTCTTCTCAAACATTGCACTTGAGAAGTGAAGCAGGAGCTGTTTGTGTTCTGGTGGTTCATTCATTTATTCTTCCAGACTGTAGAGAGCTGGTTGTCATAGTGAGGCAGCCATAGGAGTCCCTTGATTGGGGCTCTGAGGAGAAGGCAGAACTGATGGCATCTGCCCGGGGGTCCTTTGGGAAGCTGTGGTTGCTCAGCAGCTCCTTCCTTCAGCAGTCTGGAGGAGCACTTAGCCAGAGTCTCTAAGGGCTGTAGAATGGGTAGGTGGAAAAGGGTTCAAGCAGAATAGATACAGACAGTTAGGTCTCTCTGCAAAAGGAATTGCTGGTCTGATTTATATGTCTGCCTTCTCTAGAATTATTACACTAGAAAACCAGATACATTAGCTCTAGGTAAAATTTTCTGACTCTCAGTTTTCAAGTCTAGGCTAAAAGAACTACCAGTCACATGCCATTATTTATCTATTAATCTTTCTTTGGGCTTCAGTGCCATCCACATAGAGTTTACTTTTTCCTCATCTTTATTGATGAACTACACAGATATTTCCCCTACTATATTAAATCCTACACTTATCCTGGATAGATTTCATTTTCTTGCTGCCTTCAGGCTTGCATCAGACAACACAGCAAATGATGTTGAATAAATATGATTGATTGGTACTGATCATAACAGAAAATATCAGCTTTATACTCTGGCATGGAAACTGAGCAATGCAAACACTACAAATAGATCTTCAGAAGAGGCACGCTTTGCACTGGGTACTGGCCTTGTCACGGAATTGTTTAATGCATCATCACTATGATATACGAACTGTCATACTGAACAATCTTCAAGATTCTGATTTTACGCATTGTGATTTTATGGGTCTTATGCTCAGTATGCAAATTCAGTAAATAGCAAATATTTGTTTCTACTATCAAAATTGCTTGCATGGGACTACCGCATGTATGCATTTTGTTAGTATTTTCTCAGTTGTCTGCACAGATAACTTCCAACTCATGGGGTGTTTCAAAGTTTTGACTGGGATTTTTTTGACATTTTTGGTATGCAATTGATAGGTATTTATTCTACATGTGTGCTAATGATGTACACATTTAAAAGCAAAAATGAAAAATAATGGATAGCAGATCACAGAGGAGACAGCTTTTGTCATAATGACAGGCTAACGAAGAACCATGTAATGATGTAGGTAGGGTAAATGAAAGGTACGCAAGCTGATGCTTCAAATTTAATTCCTCTGGGATTTAGGTGCAGTACAGCTAACAAAGTAGCTGTATGTATATCAGTGGAATAGGAAATCCCAAGGGCTAGAAGTATTTTCTGAAACTACATTTGAATAAGATTTAGATATGCTTAATCTTTAGTGAATTATCTAAATTAGGAGGTTATTGTGGTTTAACTTGGCAGACAGCTAAATACCATACAACCATTTGCTCAGTCCTCCCCTCTACTGCAGGAAGAAGGGGAAGACAAAACTGAAAAGTGCAAGGTTCCATTGGCTGGCGAGATAAGGACAGTTTAGTAAGCAAGAAAAGGAAAGAGGAAAGGCCACAGTAACAACAAAAAGAGTGTACAGCCAGTGATGCATGATGCATTTGCTCACCATTTGCAGACTGATGCCCACCTAATCCCCAAGCAACAGTAGCCCCAGCAGCAAACTATCCTGGGTTTATTGTTTGATGTGATGCCATATGGTACGGGATATCCCTTTGGTCAATCTGGGTCAGCTATCATGTCCCCTCCCAGCTTCCTGTGCACACCCAGCTTCTCAGTGTCAGGGTGGTGAGAGAAGCCGAAATGTTCTTGACTCAGCATTAGCACTACTGTGCAACAACTAAAACAATGGCATGTTATCAGCATTATTATCATCTGAAATTCAAAACACAGCACCATGACAGTTATTAGGAGGAAAATGAATTATATCCCAGCTGAAACCAAGGAGTTAGAATCCTGGGGACCCTGAAAAAACAGGCTGATTGCAGGCCCTGCTGATATCAAAAATCAAAGCAGAGATTTTACCACTCATTTGTCATCACTCACTGACAAAAGGTCAGTTTCTGGAACATCTGATATGATTAGAGTTTTGAAGACCAAGGATAATTTCTGTTACACCCAATATTTCATTCAGAAACATCTTTGGAATGGAAATTTACTGTTTCCTTTAGATAAATAGGAAAAATCTGAAGTAGGCAGATAAACCAATTATCTACGTGACTTTTTTTTTTTCCCCTTTCTTTTCCCTTCTTACTCCTTGGGATATTGTTGTGCATCCTCTTTTCTACCAGTAGCTGAGGTTTGGTGCTTGTTCTCTATTTCCTTTGTGAAACTTCCCATGAAATCTACTATTGTTAAGAATTTGGTGTTTGTAATTCTGACTGACCCCAATTGAAGTTGTGCTGTTGCTTGTTTTAAAAGCATGATG
This sequence comes from Lagopus muta, assembly GCF_023343835.1. Lineage (NCBI taxonomy): Eukaryota > Metazoa > Chordata > Aves > Galliformes > Phasianidae > Lagopus > Lagopus muta. Next base: position 40,497,610 of record NC_064435.1, on the reverse strand, counting down.
TCTAGCTAAGATTCAGTGTCATTCTCACCAAGTCACTGGTAATGGTTCACTACCATCCTCTAAACCCATGTTTTATTTTCCTTCCATGAAATTGGAGCAGCCTCATAGCTGATACACGTATTATTAAAAGTGAATACCTAAATAATGAGAGAATGTATCTAATAAATACAGCAAGTAAGTACTACAGGAAATGTTATTTAAGCTGCATGATGAATGCTGCAGCTGAATCAGGAACTCCATCTCCTCCAAACCTTAAGCTAGGAAAGCATTCCTATTATGGAAAACCACACGTACCTGCCAAAATTATGTCATATACAGTATCTCTCATTTTCATCCTTTGTATACAGTTTTGTCCAGAATTAATTAATTTTGTATGATGCTATATTTTGGATTTGTGAGCAAAACAGTATGCAAAACATACAGATGCTTTAGTTGTTACTGAGCAGTATTTTCACTGAGCCAAAGACTTTTCAGCTTCTTGTACTGTCCTGCCAGTGAGAAGCTGGGGGTGCACAAGAAGCTGTGAGGGGACGCTACCAGGATAGTTGAACTAAACTGAACTAAAGGAATTCCATAACATATGGCATCATGCTCTGCAAAAATCTGGATCATAAACAGAGGGGAGGAAAGGACATCCAGAGTGATGGTGTTTGTCTTCTAAGTAATGGTTAAGCATGATGGGCCCTATTTTCCTGGAAATGGCTGAGCATCTGCCTGCTGATGTGAAATAGGGAATGTTTTGCTTGTGCATGCAGCTTTGCTTTACCGTTGGTTAAAAACAACAATTTTACTTTTGCCATTGGGCAACGTGGTCTAGTGGGTGGAAACCCTGACTGTGGCAGGGGAGTTGGATCTGAATGATCTTTAAGGTCCCTTCCAACACCAGCAATCCTGTGATTCTATGAATGTCTTAATCTGAGCCCATGAGTTTTTACACTTTCAGTTCTCTCTATCATCCCGCAGCTGTGGAATTCAATAAGCAGCTTTGTGGTGCTGAGCTGCCTGCCTATTGAGATTAAACCTCAACAGACACAAAATATGCTATTTTCTGTTGGACTATAAACTGGACTGAAATAGCTGGAAAAATTATATAGTCTTGGTGGGCTTGAAAACTATATTTGTGTCTGAAATAGTTTTTTTTTTTCTTCTCTTTGTAGTTTTTCGACTATCATCATTTCAGATGGTCCCGGGAGCTGTTAAAATGGTCTTACATGCTCAGTTATTCTCCTAATTGTACCTAAAGGACTTCCTGCACTTGAGATTGTCTTTGATTACTAGTCCTTAATAGACTTTTCCTCTATACACTTCTTCCAGTGCTTTCTGAATACAATGTAGACTTTCTGCATTGCTTAATACGAGATTTCAACTGATAAGCTATGAGCTATGAATTATTTATTTGTTTGTTTTTTTTTTCCATGTTACCAAGTAGATTCCCTTGATGTCAGAAGTGTTGTATTGACTAATCTGTCCCTTTTTTATCTTATTAATACTATGCATAACTTTCAGTAGTTATTATTTACCCCATATTTATTGGAGGGGAGGTTATTTGTTGTTTCTCCTCTCATGCTGAATAACCATTTTACTATCCTTGATTACTCTTTCTTATTTTTGCCTGTTCCCTTTTGAAATGGAGGGGAGGGATTGTGGGAACCGCAAACAGCACTCAGGATAGGTTTATATGCTATCATATAACATTATAATATTTTCAGTATTGTTTTCCTTTTCCATTTTAAGGCTTTTATATTCTGTTTTTACTGCTTGTGAATATTGAGCTGACACTTTCATTGAACTATTTATTACAAGCTCATTCTAAAGATGCCATTCCTGCATGGCAAAAGTAATCTCAGAGCTTGTCACCTCATCATTAGTATGGTTTTTTATTGTGTGCATCACTGTACATTTACCTACACTGACTTCATCTGCCATTTCATTATCACTTCATTTCTTCTGCAGTTCAACTGCTCTTGTTTTTATTACTTTGAATAAATGAGCATCACCACCATACTTTGTCTCCTTGCAGCTGCTTTTTCTGCTTTTGCAGGTGATTTATGAATGTGTTGAACAGTTCTGAAATTGCAAAAATCCTGTATGACTCTGTTTGCTTTATTAGGTAAATTAATTTAAATTTCAAACACTGAAAATACATTAGATTACTTATTTGTGTTGACTTTTGACTTTCCGCATTTTTTCATCCACAAGGGCTGAACTGTATTCAGATGGTCAGGTACTTCACAAAACAAAAAATTAACCAGGTACCAGTCAAAGCTATAGTATGACAGACCATGTAGGATGTGAGCTTTTTTTTTTTTTTTTTTTTTTTTTTTTTTTTGCATGGGTTGAACCTTAGCTTTTTGCTTTTTTTACAGGAATAGTTGTTGCCTCATGACTTTCTAGAGATTTTATTTATCAGCATATGAGAGGATAGGATGGAAAACAGTTACTAACAACGTAAATGTAGAAGTACATGTAAGTACTAGCATTCATACTATGTTCAGATTTCATACTGTGTTATTGTGGGCAGAGCTGCTCTGTGTACTTTCATTCCAAAGGTTAGTGAAACCATTAGGAGGCTTGCTTTGTAGGGGGCTGGACTCAATCTCTAGAGTCTACTACTATTTTGTGATTCTGTGACTAGAAATATTTCAATAGTCTTGATCTCAAAAGTATCATGATGTTTTAAAGAAGGAAATTTCTCCTCATCTAGAGTTCCTAATTAGTGAAATGGACCTAGGAAATCAGATTGAACAGAATTTAAAATTTCAGACTCAGTTACAAAACTGTTTCTCTAAAAATTCTTATGAGGGATGCATTTAGGTACAGGTTTTGTTTTGTTTTGTTTTGTTCTGACAAACATTCTGTAATCATAATAGTACGGATAGAGTTTACTTATTGTTTGATGTTTTTAGTAAGCAATTCAGAAAGCTATATGAAGACGATGATGAACTTTTGGAGGAAGGAAAAGTCAATAATATCCTGTGAAACGTCGGGATATAAATGAGAAAAAGTAATGGGGAAGCAGATCCTGAGGCCTCAGTGAAGGACTGTGTTTGGTCAGAGCAAGGCACAATAGTGGAGGAATTGGCACACACAGCATGGGGAAAAGGCCCCTTTTATCCCAACAAAGGACCTGAACTCAGCCCAAAATTCGCTCTGCTAAGGCTGCTAAGTGCATTGAAGTAGTACTGTAAAACTGTGCTCAATAAACACATGAACATATGTGTGACAGAGGTGTGAGGTGTCTGTGTGCATTACACAACACCTACTTTCAAACAAGCGAGTTTATCCTGTTACTGTGAAATATCACTGGTAAAACAGACCTCTGGCAGATAGACTGTAAAGCACCATTAAGGGGGTGAGGGATTGTAGCATAAAGCAGAACAGTGTGGTTGAAGGAAGAAGTGGTGTAGAATGGTAAGATGCGAGGAATTTAAAATATATATGGGACTTTGGAAGTATGGCAAGTGCTCAAACATGGAGTTATTGAAAAGATGTGTGCCAAAAGAATATCTGAAAGTTCTTTTTTAGACGATCTTAGTTTGACTTGTTTTTCCTGTAGGCAAAAGTATGGAACAGGGCTTATAATGACAATATCAGCTACAAATTGGATCACAGCTCAGGACCAGGACTATATTTCTGTATGACAGATGATTTATATTCTGTAATTTTTTTTAGCACTTATACATCTGGGTTTGAGTGCAGTACTATTGACTCTATGAGATTAGACTGTTACATTAAAGTTTGACTGTGAATGCCATCTTAAAATATATATTTTAAATTAGCTGAATTTGGCAAATACCCAAACCCTTACGTTATCTCTTTCTTGTAAAGCTTTTCTGTTTGCAAGTAGAGCATAGGGTAGTGAAGCACTGGAATAGATTGTCTGGAGAGGCAGTGGATGCCTTTGAGACATTCAAGATCAGGCTGGAAAGGCTTTGAGAAACCCGATCTAGATGTAGACATCCCTGTTCATTGCAAGCAGGGGACTTGAACCGGAAGACCTTGGAAAGACCCTTTCAACTCAAACAGTTTTATGATTCTGCATCAGTAAATATCTGGAAATGAAGATTTAGGGTGCTCATAATCTTATTTGAGCAATAGAAACAATCAGGTTCAGTGAATGCTCTAAGAATTATAGCGTCAATCATTTTTAATACCTTTCTGAAACATCTTTTTACACTGGAGAGGGTAATAGAGCACTCATTTAGTAAAAAATCACTGTTGCAAAACGTTTTCATTGATTGAAGCATCCTACGGGAATATGCTGATTTCATCAAAATTTCAGAGATCAATGGTCGTTTTTTTTAATGTTTGTTTTTCTGCATGACATCAACAAATAAGGTTTAAAACAGTGTGCATGTTATTGGGTACTTCTGTGTTGTACCTTGTCCTTGCTTTATATCTGTGCTATGAAAACAAAATACTTTCTCAAGCTGTTGCTTCAAAATTGAACTATTTGAATTAATCATTATGCAATGATTATTTCAAATTCAATAAACTGATGTACAATGATTTGCAAAGGTTTTTACACACTGTTTTGTTTTTTGGTTTGGAGGGTTTTTTTCTTTAAGCCATTAGAGATTTCATGAAACATGAGAATATTTTTCTAAACAGTTCTGTATGTAGATAACAGACTATTCAAAATATTATCTTCCTAAGAATTTGACAGTGTTCTTAAAATTTGTAAAATGAGAGAAAGATGACTTACAGTCCCATTTTGTAATAAACTCAAACTCAGAAAATGCTACCTAGTGCACAGAAACTCGAAGAATTATATCCCCTGGGCTAAAAGAGAGTATCTCATATTTTTCTAAGGACTTTCTCTGTATTTACATAGCTACTCTTTTTGCTATTTTAAGTCAAACAACATCTGTTTGTCTGAGGCATTTATTATGTGAATATATCCTGTGTTGGCCAGAGGAATCCAGATTCAGAACTGTGAGATCACTTGTACTTTGTTCTGATTGCTGGCCACATTCCCTATCATAAATTTGTGTGTTGTTTGTCGTTAGCTTCTAAACATTCATTCTTGTAATGACTTATTCTACTAGGTTAAAAAGCCTTTTAGTACCTGATGGTTTTAGTACCTTATTTCTGAAGTATTTATCCACTGCAGTCACTCCACTTCTTAATGTCCTGATAATCCAACTGGATTAAGCTGTAGCAGTCTCCTGCAAAAATGCATTTATCTACTTCTCAAGTAATATTTGTGACTCTTTTCTACTTTTTCCCTAGTTTATCAGTCTCTATTTTAAAAAATATAGAAGACAGGACTTCATATATTCTTCTGATATTTCTGACCAATATTGTATAAATCTAACCACTATCTCCTTCTTTATATAATCGCATATCACGTTATGTTTTCTTGCAGAGGAGGACTCTGTGTCTTATCAGAACTTCACTAGATTCTTGCATTAATGATGGTGGAATGCAGAAATAGTGTTTCTGTGTCATAGCTTAAAAGCATGTCTAAATGAGATATAGTATTAAAATTACACTGATTTCATGACTAATATTTACTTTAAGAAATCTAGTTGTATATTAATCAGAAAGGTCAAATTTCTATTTTTTTTTCATTTATGCATGTTAAGTAACACTATATATTTTTGTATCTATTTTTATTGCTTTGGAAAGATGAATGCCTCAGACAACAATCAAATCTTACGGAATAAAAAGTATTCATTTTGAAGATTCTTTTAGGACATCCTTCTGCTGTGTGTTTTAGTGGCATTGAAATGATTTCTTGAAGCACTTAATGTAAGTAATGTAAGTCTATGGTGATTCCTTTGCCTTTAAACAGCAATCTGTTCTCTTCTAGGTTCATCTTCAAATATAGAATCCCACATGTCTACCTTGTCACAATGATAAAATGCAAAGTATGCACAAATTGCATTAGACCCAAGCATAAAACAATTCTATTGCCTTGTATAAAACCAGCTGCTAGGTAATATTTCCTGTGGTGTGACAATCTAATGTAATTTAGGGGACACATTTATTTTTCAATAAAATATCAACAAAGAACCTAAGAACACCAAGATATTATTTTTAGTATACTTGGTAGGTAACGCGAGTCAATTTTTTAAATATACATAACGTTTCTCCAAATTATTTTCAAGTTAGTATTGAGTTGACGCAGATTTTTACTGAAGAAAACAGTTTATGAAAAAATACTTTGTATTAAAAATTTTGTTTCTGCACTTTGACCCTCTGTCATCTTCAGTGATGTTTTTAATAAGTCAACATCTTACCTCAGATTTAATCTATAGATTTATATGATTATATAGTTGACCAATCCTTTATTCTGAGGTCTCCATTGATGATGATAGTAAGGTGATTTTATTTTAGAGTATTTTTTTAGAGCAACCAGCCCTCTGCATCCCAGCAGTATAAACATTTTCCACATAGAATTTGATCAGGAATAGTGAAATCAAAGGGGTTAAGCAGATCATACAAAGATAGGCATATATAGAAATACTTTTGTTAAATTAATACCTGGGTTTTTATTTGTTTACCACAATTTTATTTTTGCTTCCTTTTTCCATCCCTTTATGCATCTCTCATAGACTAGAGTGTGAAGATATCCTATCCTATATAGACAAGAGATAAGAGGATGGATAATTATGCAAACTATTCAACTATTCATTATTATTAAAGGAGTACTTTGTATCAACAGGTGTTACTATCTGCCAGTAATCTTTGCAGTGTTTCATTTAGATGTAACAGAAAAGAGATCTCCCACTTGAGAATCTTTAATTGCTTTTGCCTTTAGGCAATGCTGGAAGCTATAGCATCTGTCAGTCTTAGAAATACTCTTTTCCTAACTGTTTTCATTAAAAAAAAAAAAAGGGGGGGGGGGGAGGGGGAAAGGGAAATCTGGGAGAATAAAAAAAAAATTAATACTGATCATCAGTATTAATAAATGTTCCTAAATAAATGTATGTGGTGTAAAAATCCTTTTTGTTTTTTTGTTTTTTTTTTTTTGGTCTTGTTGCATATAAAAGATGATCTGTGGCTACTTCTATAGTAATAAAATGACAACAGAAAACAAATGACCTTATTTATGGAGTGCCTCCCTACTTTTCTACTTATTTTTAATATTTTTTTGAACAATGACTTACAATGAATTATTGAGTCATGGAATAACATTCACTGTTATATCTTGAATAATTTGATGAACAGTATTCAACCAGCCATAAAATTAATCAATCAACAAAATGTTTATCAATTTATTCAATGGTAAATTATGTTTATCCTAATTGTAAGTAGCATGCAAGATTTTTTTCTCCTATTTTAAGTGTATTGTTCTGCAGTTGAAAGGAGCTTTCAATACATTAAAAAAAAAAAAAAGTATATGTGCTTGAAAATTGAACAGTTACTTATAACCTCAAAGTTGCTCTGATTACTAATATTTATTTATTCAAATGTAATCAATTTGAATGAGAATAATTGATTCCATTAAAGGAGAGCTCAAATTAAAATCTGGCAACCTGCAGAATTGCATTTAATTAGAAAAAAACTATGCTATAAACATTCTTCCAAGTTTTCAGACATTAGCTCATTAGAGTTCTCTTTGACAAGTACTACATACATATATATTTTTGTGTGTGTGTGTGTCTATGTATGTATGTGTATATATATATACATACATACAAACAAGCCCAGCTCCCTCAGCCTGTATCTGTATCTGTATCTCTCTCTCTCTCTTTCTATATATATATATATATATATATATATATATATATATATATATATATATAAATGTGTATATATATATATTATATATATATATACAGGCTGAGGGAGCTGGGTTTGTTCAGACTGGAGAACTTAAGAGAGGATGATACAGGTGGGGAATCACCTTTTTACAAGGCATGGGGGAATGGTTTGAAGCTCAAGGAGAGAAGGTTTAGATTCAATGTCAGGAGGAAGTCCATCACAGAAAGAGTGGTGAGGTTCTGGAACAGGCTGCCCAGAGAGGTTGTAGATGCCCTGTCCCTGGAGGTATTCAAGACAAGGTTGGGTAACCTAGTCTAGCACCAGATAGGGAGGTTGGTGGCCCTGCCTGTGGCAGGAGAGCTAAAACGTAGTGATCTTTGGGGCCCCTTCCAACCCAAGCCATTCTATTGTTCTATGAGACATTTATTCCTCAGCCATGGATCTGTTATTTGAGATTTCATGTTTAGGGAATTTGGGGTCAGATGTGAAAAATCGTGTGTATTTTTGATTGGATTTCTATTGTATGTGAATGTTAATGAATATTTGTTAGAGCCAGCTGAATTTTCATGTCCTGTGAGTATTTACTTAGGTTGGGGAAAAAAAGCACAATCTTGCCAGTGCATCAGCAATTGTATCAAGACCAAGATTTCTTTTAGTCAGATATCTGTAGCTGCTACTTGATCGAGATTTAGCTTAAGATCTCACATGCTGGTATTCTCTTCCTTCATAGCCCATATGCGTGTTGCATGGAGGTACATGCTCCAGAAAGCCTTGAAATACCAGGTTATTAACAGTCCACTCAAGGTAAGCAAGCTAATCATCACTTTTGACCTGATCTTTCCTTATTTAGACACTGGGGGGGTTGCAGGGCTGTATTCACCACCCAGCCACGCTTCCTGTTGGCTAGTCATAGTAAAAAATAAATAAATAAATAAATCCAGAAAGAAAAGGACCACCTCGTACCCAGCAAGTACCAGAACTTACTGCAGCTCCACATAAACTTTAAATTATGCAGTGTAACGTCATTGATGATGTCTTCAGCAGGTAGTCTCCCCAGCTGTTCTGTAGCTGTTCTGACCAGTGGGAGCTGTTCAGGTGTGAGTCACGAATGAAGCATATGGATTAAACGTTTATGGCATTAAGAGTTCTTACTGAGCCAAAAGGTGGCCTGTGTAGGCCTATGGGGATGATTCACTAGATACATTTACAAAACTGTTAAATTTTCTACATGTTCTTGAGAGTGAAATAAGGCTTTGTTTTATCGAATCTCTTATTTGCAAGCTCACTATTGATATTGTGTCATTTTCAAAAGGTCATGATGAGATTGCTTGGAGAAAGAAGGTATGACTTGGTATTTAAGGTGCACATGTTATGTTATTTAGCCTATGGAACTCCTTCAAAACATACTGATCAAACCTCCCGTATTTCCAGATGCAAATAAATTTTACACCCAGCGAGGCTGTAGACTTGTGGACATTCCCCAGCCTGTATTCTTTTTTTCACTTGTGTTGTCCAATCTCTGGCTGTTCTATTTTGTTTTTATCTCTTCAGGAAAAATAGATCTTTGTTATGTGATATGAAAAAAAAAAAGTATGGAAAAAATTTAACAGAACAAGCTGAGGACTCCCACTGAGAATATTGAAATCTGGTAAGTTAAAGCTACAAAACATATGACAGCCAAGGCTAGAGCTTTGTTATGCTGTAAGTAGTCTACGAAGTCCCCTTGCTCCTACTGTTGTGGAAGTGGCTGGAACAAGGAATTAGTGCAGATAAATATGTGTATTCATCACTTCCTGGTCTTACCAGCTATGTCTTGCTTTCCTGTTGTGTGAATGAAATGGCAAGCTCTGTGAAAGTGGTTTTCAAGTAGCTCTGAATCAGAACTGTTTTTTTACAGTTACTAAGTAACTTCTAACAATGCAGCTATTGGCATTTGGCATTCTTGTGCCATTGCAGAAATTTTACAGCCATTTCCTTTTTCTCTGAGGAAGATCATGGCTGACCAAGACAGATTTCTATAACTGATATGTTATATAGGAACATAACACATGAGGTGATTTTTAGCTAAAGATTTCACTTATATTTTTGTTTACATGTATATGTACACATAAGCTACATAAAATTCATACTCCATATGCAAATATGCATTTAATATATATTCATAATTCAGTCACGTAGTATGATTCACTTTCGTGATATGTGCTATGAAGTTATGTAATAACCATCATCTGTTTTTATTTCAGTGGGTTTTTTTTGTTGATTTGTTTGGTTTTCCTGTCCCTAAATAGATGCTGTACAATAGAATTTTACCTATGTGGGCAAGAATATTGGTTTAATTTAAAACCAACTGAACTTTATTTCATACATGAATAGGCACCTTCCTTTCTAGAGATTAGGTGGGTTAAGCTAATGCCTCCTCAGGGCTGGAGTTGGTGATCTAGGAAAGGATGCTATACTGTATAAAGTGACAGAATAAGATGCAAACAAACCCAGAAACCATAAAGGAAGGGGTAGTTAGGACCTTCTTTCTAGTTATAGTCCCTCAAACTATCTCACTGCTTTTTTTCTGCCACTTAACTTCCTGATACTTTTTTGTCTGAGCAGTACAAATCATTTAGAAAGGAGACATAGCCCTCCTCCCTCTTTTTGCTTTCTTTTCTCTTTTCCAATTTCAGTAAAAGTGGCATTTGCCTATATAGCTCTAACACCTTGAAATTGCTGAAGTTGCCCTGCTGGTGGAATAAGCAAAAATTTGTGTTAGACAGGTCATACCTGTTCCTGATTTGCCATTTTAGCCTAACACCATTCAGTAAAGCATGCTTGAAAATGTTGGAAATCCTACTTTCATATACAGTTTATAATAAAATAACCCCAAATTGTAAGACTTTGTATTTGTGGCCAAAAATATGTCTATTGCATCCATAAAATAGCAGCAGACTAAGTAAGATATAATTAATATGCGTATTTGCCTTGCCTATTTAAGAATGACCAGACTTAATCAAAATATGTGTACAAGTAACACTATAACATCATTATAATGCAGCAGCTAACTGTGAATATACGAGTAATATAAATTATAATAGTCATAAGGGCAGGAGGGCAAATAGAGATGTAGTATAATTGCACAAATAAGATATTGATACAGGCAGGAAATTAGCTTGATAAATCAAAGCAATCTTGGAGAGTAAGTGAAAACATTCCCAATGGAATTAGGAAATGTCCTCAACCAAAAAAAAAAAAAAAAAAAAAAAAAAAACCAACAAAAAACTTGATCTATATCACAAGTATATGAAAATGCCCCCTTTTCTTTTGGGGAGCAGAAAATATAAAATGGCAGTCATGACTAAGGATAAGGTAGTGTATGGGAACTGCTGAGTCACGGCCTGAACCTCTGATTAATCACCTGAGGTGAGCCATGAGTCAGCCAGAGGAGCACAGCTGAAGGCAATTCACCTGTGCTGCCAGAAGGGGTGGAGCCTGGCTGCACCCCTCCTAGACCTATTTAAGAGCTGGCTACCAGTGGGGAAGGATCTCTTCTGGAGATCCCTCCTTCTGGTGTTTTGTGGTGAGCCCAGCGTAAGGGTAAGCCTTCCATTTATTCTGTTATCGTAGTCCACTTTGCCTAACTCTTTTGTTTATTCTGTGATTGTAACATCTTGATATCCATCGATTATACAGGTGGCAAAGAAAGATGTCATCTTCCTTAGTTCTATCTTTCCTCCTCTGAACTCTGTCCAGCTCTTAAGCACTGAGGCCATCAAGTGAAAAAGCTGTCATCAGCATCAGCTCTATGATATCTTATGCTCACACTAACTTAGAATAAATTTGTTCAGGACTACTTGTTTGAGTATACAAAGAAGGAAGCTGTAACAAGAAAGAACTAACCTTGTACAGTGTCTATTGCTAATGAAAGTCAGTCTAGTGGTGTTTCCAAGTTTGAAACTGGCTAAATTTTTCAGTCTTTTAAACACTATTAGTGTTTAGAAGTGTTAGCTAGTTGTATATATTTGCTGAATACACACACACATGCACACACGTATTTTCAGTTTCAGTAAGTTTAAGATACTGTGGTGATTCACCAAAGTTAAACACTGCTAAGGAACTGGATGTGTAAGGTTGAAGTTAAAACGCTGTTAATGATGTGGCTTCTGGTTCCCTAGGAATATGGGCAAATTTTGCATAGGTCTGCTTCTGTAAGGCTGCATAGATACTGCATAGATAGATGCAGGAACTACGCATTTTACAAGGCAGTGTGTATCCAGTACCTGACATATCAGAATATTAATATTATGAAAAATTTTGTCCAACAAAAATAATATAATAATCAGAAAAGCTTTAAATATAGGTTTCTGTTTTTCTAAATAAGATATTAGACTGGAAAATCTTTCAAAAGATACAAAATCAATGGAAATCATTTTTTTTTTAAATATGACTATATTTGATAAAATAAGGTCTGCTTTTTAATAAGTTTCATTTTTCTGAGAAGACATTTGACAAATATTTATGATATACAAAAAAAAAGTATAATTGTGGAATAAAAGCAACCATTTATAACTTAAATGCTCATAATCATACAGCATTTTAATAATTAAATGCTTTGATTTCATACCTTTTGGTTTAGAAAAAAGATAAATATGGGGTATTAGAGAATTTTTTTCAGGTAGAAATTAGCCTTCCATCTCTATATGCTATCTAATTCACAGAAGTGAATTAACATGTTATTGTTGATCATGTGATGCTCTCCGTACTGTATTTTCTTCTAGTATTTTATGTCCTCTCATCATTTTTAATATTAATTCATCAAATGCAATGCATCATAAAACAAAACAGACAAACAAAAAAAAACAACAACAAAAACCAACTTCAAATATCTAGGAGAAAACATAGCCCAGTTTCAATGGTTTGTAGGGTCCGCATTGGTTAAATAAATGGCAATTGTGTAATGATGGTATTTAGCAGAGACTTTGAAAACAAAAAGGAAAATATGTCACCAATGGTATACTCTTCAAACAATGAATTTATACACATAATGTGTTTGCAGAATTTTTGGTTGAGTATAGTTCAGAGTATGGGTAAGGTAGGGAATAGTGAATTTGCTGGTATGTACACAGTTCAAAACTCTTAATGTATAATTAATTATGTATGTATTCACATGTACAATGTACACATATAAAATTAGCGAAACTGTGTCACCATTACCATTGTATTAATACTAAGATTTCAGTAGCTGAATAGTCATGATATACAAATTAATTTACTGAGTTGTAAATGCTGTCAAAAGCTAGCTAAGTAGGGCTAGGCAACTTGTTATTGTACATTATTATGTGATTAGAACTGGTTTCATTATAAAAAGAATCTTGCATCTCTGTTTTCACTCTAAGATGGAAATTCCCTCTAACTCCAGAAAGGGTAAACCAAAACACAATCAAAATCTTAATGAAGAAAAAAAAAAAAAAAAAGTATGTCAGCTGACAGTTGCTGATTGCTCGATCGTTTAACTGATGTGTCACTTAATTCCTTTTTTCTTGTGCTTTTCCCTCTCCATCCATTCTTAACCAGTGTAGAAACTAAGATGTTGGGAAATGACTATCATTGTCCAGACTCCACTTTTCACAGCTCTGTCTTTCAGTATCTTCTGACTTGCATATAACTAGGTTTTTTTTTAATTTCTGTTTTTCAGTAGCCTCCTAACGAAACACAGTGTTGTTCTTTTTTAAATTGAATATTTATTTGGAAAAAGAAGTTGCTGTTCTACAGTTATTTGTAAAAGCAGTTTACTCTCAAAGGCAGGAGACAAAAAAGATATAAATGGAGGCTATTGTGAAAGTCGCAAGATATTCCCTTCAGTGATCATATTGATAAGGATGTATTTGCTCACATTCTGCTTCTCTTTGCCACAGATATGAAAGGCACAGTCAGAACATGAAGCATATACAAAGCACTGTCAATATCAGCTCTATTTGTTTATGAAATCAAGTGATAATCTAGTTGACTACAGATTAAAATAATAAGTTCCATAACTGCCAATAATAAGTTCATTTTGTATGATGTTATCACTCTTGGTTAGTAAAATCCAAGAATTCATCTCTCCTTCCAGAAGGTCGTATCAACAATAATTGGAATTCTAAGCCATGCTGATGCACTTCTGCAATTATAGATGAAAATTTATGTTCTCTGAGTAGCATAATAAAAAGTCACTACCTAGTATAACAGTAATAAAATAATAGATGAGAATCTAAAACTAGGAGTGTACTAAACATTGTGAATTAATTTTGTTGTTGGCATAAAAAAAAAGAAAAAAAACTCTGAATTTTTGATATCTACTTATTAAAAAAAAATAATTAATATATGGTATTATTTTCATTTTCATACGACAACTTATTTGTTTGCATGCTACATTGATTCTCATGCTCAAAATAGAATCAAAAACAGAACTAGAAGGAGCAGTAAACTATTAAAATTAAGTAATCTAAAGGAACACAGCCAGACATGAAGAACTGTATATACAGATGGTGACTGTATAAATTCACAAACATGTTTTCCATCATCAAAGGAGCGCTTTTATGTGAAAAGATGCAAGCAAATTACTTGGTGTTGCTTATATTCTCTCTCCAGTTACTCTGAGCAGTTAGAGAGGCAGCTACTTGTATTGTGTAATACCTCTACTCAACTGCCAAATTTAAAGTAATTTGATGTTCTCTTTCAAAGCATTATTCAGTGTTTTCTGAAATGTTAGAACTGAAGTTAACTAGCATATTTTATAAAAGATTACAGTTACAAAACAGATGGCATCTTATTAACATTTTGTTGTTTTGTTTAACCTTGTGTTATTTTTTTCTTGTCTGAGAGTACCTGCTGTACTTAGCACACTCTAGAACACATGTAGCAACTCACAGAACTTGGTGTTATGATGGACTGCTCTTTTGTGCATATTCATCATTCAGTTATAATAATAGTGAAATTTGATTTCTGATTTCTTTCATCATCTTTGCAAAGTGGGTTGTGTGAATTTGGATAGTATGGACCAGAAAAGTAATGGTCTTCTGATCTGTTTTCTTTATTTACTCCTGAATTCAGTCCAGATTGTTTCGTTTTTCTTGTTCCTTTTCTTGAGGAAAATCTGCTAATACTGTGAAATGCTTTGATTTATGGTGATGAATGTCAGGCTTTAAACATTTTACCCTTGTTTAGATAAGAGGTGGATGAAAAGTATGTTATTATCAACTGTTGTATACCACTTATTTTGTTAGTTTAACATATATATATGCAGAAAATTCTCTAGTATTAAATGCCTAATGCTTTACTGCTTCTTAGTATAACAAATAGAAAGCTATTTAGGTGGTATATCTCAAGGCCACAGCTGGACAACAGTAATAAAGACCTGAACTCTTCCTTAAAGTTTTGGGCACTAAATAATGTTACTGAGGAACAGAATTCTGACTGATATATAGGCATCTTGTTCTAGTCTTACGTCTGCTTTAGAAGAGCAGAACTCCAACAAGACATCAGTGTGGCCAAGAAGGCCAGTGAGATCCTGGGGTGCATTAAGAAAGAATGCAGCCAGGAGATCAAGATTTCCCCCCCCGTTCTCCCCCTTTACTCTGTCCTGGTGAGGCTAAATCTGTAGTACTGTATTCATCTCTGGGTTCCTCAGGTCAAAAAGGCAAGGATCTTCTAGAAAGAGTTGAGAGGAGGGCCACAAAAATCATGAGGGGTCTGGAGCATCTTCCTTCTGAAGAAAGGCTGAGAGACCTGGCACTGTTCATCCTGGCAAAAATTGAGAGGGGATCTTATAAATGTTTATAAATATCTAATGCGTGGGAGTCAAATGGATGGAGCCAGGCTCTTCTCAGTAGTGCTCAGTAACAGAATAAGGGGCAGTGAGCACAAACTGGAACACACGATCTTCCATGTGAATGTTGAGGATGAAAGGGCACTGGAACAGGCCAACCAGAGAGGCTGTGGAGTC
This sequence comes from Lagopus muta, assembly GCF_023343835.1. Lineage (NCBI taxonomy): Eukaryota > Metazoa > Chordata > Aves > Galliformes > Phasianidae > Lagopus > Lagopus muta. Next base: position 40,481,928 of record NC_064435.1, on the reverse strand, counting down.
TCCTCTGGAGTTACTCAAAACCCATCTGAATGCAACCTACTCCAGGGAACCCGCTTTAGCAGAGAGATAGACTGAGTAATCTCCAGGGGAGTAAATTACTTTCCTACAGTAAGATCTCTGTGATTGAGTTGGGAGGAGGATACCATAATTGCTGTTCTTTACTGGATGTAGCATTAAACAGCAGCAGCTAGAGCTTTCCTTTCTTTATACTTTACTGAGTAGATCAGAATCTTTGATCTGCTTTGTCCTGAATTGCTGTTTTCTCATATTACATCCCCTTCTATTTGGCTTCTTTGTGAAGAGTTCAAGTTTGCTTTATGTTCTGAAATTACTTTTGACTTCTAAACTTTACTGAGGTCACTACTCAGGTTCTGTTCTCTATTGTATTCATTGGAAAAGCACAGTTCTCAGTTTTCCTTTATATCCACTGTCAGGCTTTATGCTGTTCTGAAGGTAGCTCTGGGGAATGGCTTGTATTTATTTTAAATTTCAAAAGTGTCTAGTGATATAGACTTACAACGTTTTTGGGTCATCGCAAGTATAGATGGCCACTTGTATATGGTTTGATGCTGTCCTGTACACTGTGGCAATTCAGTGCCTGAACAGGATACTGTCCAAAAAATGTCCTCTTGAAAGGAGAGAATTCTAAACAAAGTACAGTCATTTGCTAAATCGAGATACAATGCTGGAGAAATCAAGTTTGCTTTGAGGTTAGAAAACATGTACTCGTGTCACAGAAAAATGTCCTTGAGTAGTGAATGCCAACAAAACTCTACTGCTAACTAATAAACTTGTGGCTACAGATAAAGGAACTGTAGGCTTCAGAGCCATGTGAAATAGTGTATGCAGGATTCCCATGGAGAAATTCAAACAGTCTTTTCAGTCTCAATGCGCATACTTTAGTTCATACTTTCTGATGCTCTGTGTGATGCCTGCCTAACCTTCAAAACCTAACACCCATGTAGTAAAAGATATAATTCCTTAATTGGTCCTATTACTTTTCTAATAAATAACTCCTCATGGTGGAATACTTAAGAAGTTAATAATGAAGCTGAAGTCCACGTTATGCTGCATGCCTCCTATTCCCAGCCAAATGTTACATATAACGGTGGCTGCCTGCTGAAACAATAATTGAATTGTCTCAAAGAAGGTACTTTTGAATCGAAGGCAACATATGTGAAAAGAAGGAAAACAAACAGAAAACAGGCAGAAATTTTATCTCCGGACATATCTTCCCAACATTCTGATTTTATATTCAATAGATAATCTTTAGGTTTTCTGGGTTTTCATACAGTATTTATCATTTTCCTGTTCATACCATCCATTACCTCTAAAATATTTCTAAATCCAAAAATGATTAGTAAGGCAGCAGACTCGAGGCTGAAGAAAGGCTAAAACAAGTCATAAATTATATATAAACTTGTAATGAAGGTGCTTTCTTTCAAAAAATGCCCATTCTATTATGTGGAGGAAAAAAAAAACAAACAGGTCGTAGTGTAAATAAAACCCTTTTTGTAATTACAGGTTACAAGATAATGTACATCTCAGCTCATCAGTAGCAAGTTTTCTTGCTGCACAAGTTTTATATCATGTGTGGAAACAAAAGAACAGTTTTCCCTCCACACCAAATTAAGCTAGCAATAGAAGTCTGAAATAAGATATTTTATTGGACAATGATTCCTTTGTTTTGTGTTCCTCCAGAAGTGACTTAAGGCATAAAATCCAAACCCAGAAACATTTTTTCCTATCAGGAAGCTGGTAGCTCCTTTGGGTGACCATGAAAGTTGTGATTGTATGGCTGAAGCAAGGCTATTACTCTAGGAAACAACTATTTTTATGAACAGTGTCAGAGAAGAAATATTGATTAGAATTTCAATGATCAGTGAAAAGCTGAAGCTGCATTTGATCTTGCTTGTTTTCAAGAGAAAACAATATAATCAAATCTTATTTTAATATCTCACTACATTGAGCAATCTGTAGTTATAAATCACTTTGAGGTGCAGGTCTGTATCAGTGCTGTTATTTATAGATGGCTTTCTTAAACTGGATTTTTTTTCCCTGTTGAGACTAGAAGTAAATCCAATTTCCATATCCTTATGTTGTTATATTAGTTATGCTTTTTAGATACAAAAAATGTATGGCAAGAAATACTCCTTTTCTATTTCCTATTCAAGCCATTTTCCACACCATCCTCGGGACAAGTGTGCCAGTTGTATTCCCTCCATGGAGACCTACTAGTTCATTCTCTGCTGCAGTCTTTCTTTCCACTTCTCCACGTTTCATGTCAGGACTCACCTCTTTGCCAGTCTCCCAGCAGCCTTTACTGATTTTAGTGACTGATTTATGAGCCCTAAGAAATATCGTGCCCTAAAGTACATGAAAGAATAGACATTGGAAGTAAAAAGGAAAATTCACAAGGGATAATCATCACAGAATTTTTGTTCCAGATACACCAGAATAAGTAAAAAAAAAAAATACATTTTGAGACTATATCAGGCCTACATTGGTTAGGTTGAAACTGATCACCATCTTCCTCCCCACAAGAGACATTTAAGTTTCATTGTTTATTGTTCATATTCATTTTTTTGTGAGTTCAAAATAATTGACAAATAAAATGGGAAGAAGAAAGGCAGTGGTGGGTTCTGACATGCAGAATTTCCACAAAATCTGGCAATGTTATTTTGTGTATATTATATAAAATGCTCTAGAAAGTGATTACTTTTTAAAGTGAATTTCCAAGACAGACTTTTTTTCCCAATTAACTTACAATTTTTCAGTAGTCGAGAACTCATGCTATTTGGCTGAATGTAAAGAGTAGTCTTTTACTTGACACTACACGACCGTTGACAGTGCAAGTTTAATTACTAAACATCTGGTTTCTACAGTAACAGAAGGACATTCAGTACATAAAAATAAGTTGCACATTTGTTTCAAGGCTAAAGCACGTCTCATTAAGATGCAAGTACCCAGAGACTGGATGAAACCAAATGAAAGTAGGTAAGAGGGTACTATGTCTGAATGAAAGCAACCAGAAAGCATCTAGAAAGAACTGGTATTTTTGTGTTTGCTTAAAGTTGGGATTTCCCTCTATTTGGATCAAAGATCAAGATAAATATATCTACAAGTAAGAAAATTTCAAAAATATACTCTAAGAAGAATTCCCGATGCACAGCAATTTGTGAGTTGTTTTCTAAGTTTCAGTTCTTCATGGAGGAAAAAGGACTCAGAGTGTCTTTTAAGTCCTATTCTAACTTTAGCCAGTCATTATCCAAGCAAAATTACTGTTAGGGTAGTTTTGTTTGGAGTTATTTTTTTGAGACTGGAGGCTCAGTCTGAATCACTACTTTACAGTGACTTTACATCAATGATTGCTCTAGGGTGTATAGCTACAGAATGCATTAAATGCAAATTCAGCAGTTCTAAATTCAGCTATCATAAGGTTAAAAAAGGAAAAACACAGACTCTTGAGTTGCTTGGGCTACTCCACTGGCATAAGCTATTGTTTTGTAACAGAAAATGATTAAAAACTAAGGATTTAGCCTGCATAAACAAATTCTCTTCCTACACAGTGCAGGAAGTGGTAATACTGTACATAGGTTCCACCAAAAGTAATGCCTCCTATTTATTTCCTTTTTTTTCCTGCAAGGAGGAATTCATTGACACAACTTTGCTTCATATGCACTTCTGTGTCAGACTCCAATTTGTCAGACTGTCCCTCTGCTGCCTTCTGTCACATGGCAACAAAATATAATGGGATATTGGCAGGAAGGTTCAATCTCTACTGCCATACCACTAACATCTGCCTCTGATGTAACTGACTAACTATTTTATTAATAGGAGGTGTTACTTTCAGGGTGTTACTCCCCTCCTATAGGGTGTTACTGCCTCTTTATAATCACAATAATAAGATCTGATCTTAAAAATCTTTTACGTTCTTTGCCATTCAATATATCTACACTCTAATGATAAAAGTAAAAATTAAATTGCAGGTTGTGTTCCTCATGTAGAGAAATATTAGTTGTCTGCCTTCTTTTGTTCAAGCTCTTGTGTAATTGCGTGTGTGAGAGCAGGGAGAGCATGGTTTTGAAATGAAACATTTTCATTTTGCATCACCATCTTCAGGTAGTTTCAGCTGATGAATGTTACATGGAAGCAAACAGTAATAAAGGCCTAAAACATTTGGTACTTTCCAGGCCAAAACCAACAATTTGAAAGGCATCTAGAAACCAACTGGCGGTAAATCTGTAGGCCCTATACTGGAATGCTCTCCTTGCTCTGCAAAAAGACAGACGTTTTTCACACCTGGTAAAACAGGTGGCAAAGGTCTAGTGCTACAGGTTCCATAAGAAGTTCTTACAAATTTGTGTTGAAAAGCAGAAAAAGATTTATGCAAAAGGAATTGCTGCTGCAAATAGAATGATTGTGGCTAAACAGAAATTACGCCTTACTGCAGAATACTGAGAGAAATCATAATTAAAAAAAATTGATCTGTGAATGAAAGACTGGCCTTTTGAAGTTCTGAGTTAATTCAGAAATAGTATTTCACTTTGCAGCTTTAAAAGAACTCCTCTTAAAAACAAATAGACAAGCAACAATCTGGGGTTAGAGCACCAGATTATGTATCCAACTGTCCAGGCAGTTGCCAGGCTCATCTGTGCCTTTCTGACCAGTAGCAGTTCCCAGCCCTGGCACTCGGGGCACTCTCAGGCAGTGACATTTGTTGTGGTCTTTGCTGGGTGCTGGTGAGCTGCCAGTCTATAGTGTCTTTTCCAATGAAATAGAGCTGTAGAGGTGACTGACAGTTACCAAGTTCCCACAGTCAGTGACAAAGATTAGAAGGGACAAGTAGCAAAAATAGAGATTATTTTAAAGGCTGTCTAGCAAACTGTTGTATTTCAGAGATACTCTAGGGCTTTAAAATTCAGGAGACTCAATCTTTGGGGAGAGAATGAGGAAAACTGAAAATGGTTCAGAATTGATTTGTTCTCATGACAACAGTTTTAATGGAAATGGGAAAGAAAATTAACCCATTCTTCTTGTGAAATGAAGATTGTAATCATTTTATTAATTTCGATGTTCTGAAGCTTTTAGTCAAACAAATCAAACAGAAAAAGCAAGTAAGGTGATTATGCTTTTGTTTATATGCTTCACGCAGTCTTTTCAGGGCCAATGTGACACTTATGGTATGCTGTTCTGCACTAGTTAATGGCATGCTATTTATGTAGAGCTCTTTTTTATCATACATAACAAGTAGACAAATCTGTAGTTAAACATTTTCCATTTCTATAAACATTTAATTAGAATTGCTCTACTAGGGCTGTATTTTTACTGTTTCATACACTTACTGTTCCCTCCCCCCATTTTCCCATAAGAGATAGAATCCACCCTGTAACTTTTTCATTCTGATAAAGTGAGGCACTAAAAATTGGCTTTCCAGCTTTCCATTCTTCTAGAAATAATCAGCTCTGCAGGTACTATTTTTTACTTGAATATTTTTGGTATCGCTAATTGCTATTAGATATTAAAGCTACTTTTTCATTTATTGAGCCTAACTTAAATCTCTTTTTTTTTTTTTTAATTCCTAATGAGTTTGTTGTCTCTAAGATTAAAAGAAGCCCAGAAAAAAATAAAAATAAATTGAACAAAGCTTTAAAACAGCTTTGATCTCCTAAGGCAAAACATATTTTTGGGCAAGACTTTTTCCTCTGTGGCAGGTTAACAGTTGAATTGATCTGGAGGGGAAAGAAAAATGAAAAAACAGATGGGTGAGAAAACAAAGAGGAAGGAAATGTGGGAAACTTACAATGAAAACTGAACTGCTTATGTTCAGGTTGTGCTAACAGCCTTTTCCTACTTTTACGTTTAACATAGAAAGGATTTAGGACTCAATTTTTCTAAATTCTCTGAAGAGAAGTAGCTGATTTCCTGAGCACTAGAATAACAATTTGGCATGCCAAAACTTTTTTCTTCTTTTGGATGGAAAAAAATGTTCTTTTAATTGGTTATTAATTAATTAAAATTAAATTAAATTTTACATTGAATGCAAGTCCAAATAATTTTCTGATTTGTCAGAGACTGGTTAAAACATTTAAACGGTTGTTTGTTGCTTAATGTCATGTAGAAAGATAAATCTGAGAATAGTATATGAATACACAAACTGGGATTGTTTGTTTGTTTGTTTGTTGTTCCTAATGAGCGTGATTTCTCTTTGATTAAAAGAGGCCTTAGGGATTTAAAAAAAAAAAAAAAAAAAAAAAAGCTTTCAACTAATTTTGATCTCTTGAAAGTAAAGCAAAGAGCCTACAGCCAGATTTTAGCCAAAGAACAGAAGACAGAGTTAAAGACACAAAATGGTGTGGTAACCTGACAGGGGCAGTAAGCTAACAGGTTTGTTAAAAGAAGCACTGTGTGTCTCCACACGTCTGTTAAAGCCATTGTCAATTGCTGTTTGTAATTTTGGCAACAAATAATATTTGAGAAAGGATTTTTTTTTTTTTTTTTTTTTTTTTTTTTAAAGCCACTCCATGTATTTCCTGGAGTCTCAGAGTTAGGGGAGGAAGAAAAGGCATTATGTTCTTTGCTTGCTTTGTTTCTTTGGGAACTCTTCTCATGCATGGAAGATGGATGAGTTTTATTTGCTTGTAAGAAGAGAAAGACTTGAAATTATGTCCATTACATACCACAGCTTTACTTTCAGTGTTGGTGATAATTATTTATAAACGCTTAAACAGAATTACACATCTGACTGTCCTTGGTGCCTTTAAAAATCTCAACCTCCATACATAATTTAGTGCATATCAATTATTTTTTTCTGAGTTTAATCTGGAGATATGAAAATAATGCAAAGGAAAGAAATGGCTAGTTTTGGGATTCTTCCCGTGTTGTCAGAAATTAAAGTCATAATTTCCTTTCTTTGAAGTGGGTAAATACAATCTTTATTTTAGTTCTGTTGCAAATAGTACTGTATTAGTATAAAAATTATATGGCATTCTGCATTAGATTTTATTTTCCTGACCTGGGAGCTGTGAAGTTAATACAACCTCAATGGTCATATTAAACCCCAGACTGTGCATTCAGAATTAGTAACAAAAGAATTTTAGGCTTCTGTCGTTATTGCTTGCTAGGATAGGTTAGTTCCTGCTCTTTTTACACATTGCAGTTTCAAAGTCCTCTTTGTTTAAATCTGGAAAGTGCCCGAGCTTGACCAATCCTCATGATTCATGATACTGCATGTATTTTAAGAAAATAAGATCTGATATATTTAAAAAGAAAAAATAATCAGTGGAAGAAAATAAAATCAGTGTATAAATATGTTACCAGTTGTCATGTTTACAGAGCCTAAAAATACGTAATGATAAATCTGAAATTCAGGAAATCCTCCCCTTGTTATTTCTTCAAATTTCACATCTCTGGAGCCTAAGTCATCACCCTTACATGCCTAATGTTGATGTTTCCATAGTGGTTATTGATCTCAGAGCTCATGTCTGCTGAAGGAGGCAGGGAGAGGGGAAGGAAATGACTGACAAGGACCCATTACTGCATGAATACAGAGAAGATCCTCATTTGTCAGGAGGATCTGCAATTGGAGAAGTTGGAGCCTGATGCATGCTTCTCACAGCAAGAGAAGCTGTTTTTTCTTTCCTAAGGAGCAGAGGGGAGCTCAGGAAATTTCTTTGTGTGGAGATGCAGCTGATTAAATCTATATGTCAATGCAGTCTTCAGCTGAGCTCCTTCCATCTTGGCTTTCCCAACTAAAATAAGGCTGCACCATCAGCAAGTAATTAAATTCTGAAAAAAATGAAGACCATGTTAAAGCAACACAAAGAAGAATAAGGCAAGTTATTAGGGATGAGAGTACAGTACAGGTTATGTCAGAAAGGGCAAAGGTTGGTGGATATTTTGATATAAAATTCTGCAAACATGTCTTGCTGAGAATTTTTTTTGCCTTTTGTGAGAATTGCTCATTTACCGTGGAAATGAGCAGCTACATTTCAGTTTTACAGCTAACTAAACATGTATTTATCTCTCCTAATTTCAATAAAAGCATAATTCAAAGATGGATTGAGAAAATGCATCGAGGAAATTTTATGCAACTACCAAGTAGCAATTTAATTTTATATCAACCAGCAGAGAGCAGTGCTACTTTGCAGTCTGAATATGATTACATTACAGTCCTTAAGACTTCTTCTGCAGAAAACTTAGTAAAATTCTAGGTAGAACTTTTATAATTCTGAAACTTGCATACCAGTTATGATCTCATTTCAGTTACAATCTTTTACTAGTTTCCCTCTGAAATTAAGCAGGAGTATCTGAAAGAATTTTGGCAAATAGGAAGAAGAAAGTAAAATAAATTGTTTTTCTTTTTCTAGAATTTATTTTGCATAACTCACATGTTCAAATTTTCTCTTTTATTCATTTAGAATTTACATTAAATCACCGTAGGAAGACTTAAAAAAAATTAATAATCATTTTAAATTAAGCAGTAAATAGGTAGAAGAGATCTCATACATTTTTGTCAAATCAGAACAGACCACACATACTAATGAGGCCTTGTGATTCATTATTACCCTCACTGTTTGGATGCAGTGAGGATGTCTGTTATTCAGTCATGAAATGGAGCATTACAATAGGTGCAAGAAGAAAAAAATGTTTAGAAAAATAGGGAATATTCATGGGAAGCTTTCTCCCACCATTGTCATGCAGTGAACACAGCTTCAGTTGATCCGCTTAACAGCATTTCTTCTTCTCAATATTTCTGTCCAGAAGTTATGGATTGCCTAAACAAAGTTGTTCAAGGTGAAAATGAATAGCTTGATCTTTGCAGGGTTTGTTTGCAGTATCTAGACCTTAAGTAGTACAGAATTCTGCCCAGCATGAATTACCATACAAAACAGGTCGCCAAATTAATCTGATTAAACGCACAATATGTACATAAAACAGAATGCAGATAGAGCTATTGATCAAGGTTTTTGGGTGTTTTCTTTCCTCATGGGAGGTAAAACTTCCAGCTGTGTTTTGGACTCTTATTTTATATTCATTTCTTCCTGTTAATTTTTTTAAAACTTCAGCCTAAATTTGTAAAATGGGAAGTGAATTTGAGTTTTCTAAGAGTACATCAGTTTTTCTAAGAATACTTAAAATCACTTTTATGATCAGTATTTTGCCTTCATGATTTTTATTTATAGGAATCAACTGTCTTGCTTATACTGAGGAGCTTAGGACACTAAATATTTTTATAGATTCTTAGTAACAATGTAATTAATTAAAAATAATAATAACTGCAGGATTTCAAATTTGTGCTACTGCTCTTGATCTGACTTCTAAAAGTGAAAGAACCTTTAGGCATGAGAAGAGGTACCCCAAGAATTCTGAGAATCACCATCATCACTTGTCACATTCAAACCTGCATGACTGCAGTATTCAGGTGCTGTGGACACATCAGAAATCCAGTGATTTCTCACTGTTTTGTTTGTCCTTACAATAACTTAGGACATGGTAATTTGTGGAATCCAGTGAAGCAATAGGGTATGTGTAGATGACCATAAAAACATAGCCCCAAAGAACTATCAAGCTATCAATTAAATACTTGGCATCCCCACTGCAAAAGTAAGGTTAAGACCCCATTAAAGTGAAGAGTGAGCTATAACTCATGCCTCTTTCTGAATTAGCTAATAGAGACTTAAAGACCTCTTGAGATAAGTTCAGAAGTTCATTTACACACCTGGCTATAAGTTAACTCTTCTGCAGAGGCGTACTCTACAGCTGAAACCTGCAGGGGGGTAAGGCCATGACTTTGCTGTTATTAATGGCTGCAGAATTAAATTTTTTGATAAATTTTTACATAAAAAGAGATGTCTTTATATGAGTGAATATCAAACCTGTATTATTTTCATTCCTTACTGTTGTGTAATTAACAGTCAATGATTTATCAATTTAAGAATTGAAGGGTGTTCCAAGGAGGTGTATGTTTCCATGAAATAGCAGAAGCTTTGTGAACCTCTTTATTTGGTAAACAGAGATGAGTATTACTGGTTGGAATGGTGACAAAATAAACTTCTGGCAAGTATATGATATAAAACTTGCTAAAGCAGTGATCCCATACAAGCCAAGTTGCATGTGGATAGAGTGTGAGCAAACAAGGTATTTCTCCTTTTTTCTCATTAAACCTGTCAGTGGTACTGATGCAATAACAGTCAAAAAAAAAAAAAAAAAAAAAAAAAAACAAACAAACAAAAAAAAAAACAACTGTGAAGTACTTCAAAGAGAAACACACAACATTTGGGTTAGATGCCTTTTGCCTGACAGTGTGTGATTTTAAGTGCAACAACAGAGATCAAAGCTCTGAGTAGAGGAACTGTTAAATCATTTGCCATGTGAACTGTTCTGCGAATTGGCTGGCTAAATGTAAAGTTGTGTAATCCTCTTTTTCTCTTAAATTATCTCTGATACATAGATGCTAATGTTTTGGCGTGGTTTTTTTTTTTTTTTTGTTTGTTTGTTTTCAGTGACTGTAGCTATATGTAATATAGTTCTGAACTGGACTGTGAAATTAAATAACAGTAATGCTAGGATTAGGAAGACAGTTGTCCAGACAGAGGGTAAGCCAAGGTCAGCTGCTGTCACTGCCCTGCAGCTGCAAACCTTTTCAGAGAGGGAATGGATCAAGGAAGGTGATGAGTCATAAAGCTGTAAGAAAAGAGGAAAAAAAATCCTCAGGGATATAGACTTTGCTGCTACAACGTTATCAGTGAAATTGAATCTCGGTTCTGCAGTCTGACCCAGGTATTAGGCTGGATACAACTCTCTCTTTCTGCAAAGTGGGCATGAAGACCTTTTCGACATCTTTTTCAAGCATTTAGAATGTCCTGCAGATATGAAACAAATGAGGTGAGTCCTTCGACTCACCTGCTTTGAGTTTGTAGTTTTTCTGATCCTGTTGTTGTTGTTGTTGTTGTTGTTACAAAATAACAACATTCTCAGTGAGATTATGAATTTAATCATGTCCCAGAATCTGTAGCATGTTAATTGCCGTGTGAGCTGGTCAGAGAAATGTGCTACATGTTCTTCTAACACCTATGACTCAGGCATGTACTTCTACTAGGTGTACAAAATGATCTGATTTCTTACCTCATTGTTTGGTCCTGTGGTCAATTACTTGAAACTTAAGCTGTTCTAACTCTTCAAAAACCTGGTGACAGTTTCTGAAACCTTTGTGGAAAGAACTGTACATTTAAAAATTTCCTTTCTGTGGTAAACCAAATAAAGCCAGTGACATATCAGAAATAGCTTTGTTTGTGTGTGTCTTACACTATTGAATTTTGTTTCTTGTTTGCGTACATTGTGTCTCTACTGAAACATTTTAATTGGATTTAAAGGACTTTGTGAGAATCCTACCATACACAAAACCTGGTGTCCATCAATAATGAAATGGCTCCCAGCTTCACCTAGTCAGAATAGAGAGCAGTGAAAACTTCTGATGGTTTCTGTAGATCAATTGTATCTCAATCAAATAACCAGCAGATGAAAACTCTCGTAATGATCAAGTTCTCTAGGAACTACTGCAGAGGTGCAATGGAATCAGAAGCTGGCTGAAAAGAGTATTCAAGAAATAAACTGGAAGATTATTTTCTTAGATTAATTGACAGATAATGTAGAGATGCCATTTCTATCTAATTCAATTAACACATGGTAGCATTAATGTGAAAAATAAAAAGGAAGGAAGAAAATTGTCCTTGCTAGTGAAAGTTGAAGAAAGTTCTTCAGTGGTCTTTTAATTTTAAAATTTTAAAGCAAGATTTAAAGCTTAACTTCTCTAGACCTAGACTATGAGATGGGAATGGATTTTCTGATCCTGTAAGCATTAAACTGACTCTTACATTTCCTTGGTAATTTAAGTCCAGGAAGTCCAAGAAGTAGGAAGGAAATGTGGTTTTGATTAATATATTTTTCTTATCACTCAGACTGAAATAATCAAATTTTTTGAGAATGTAAATTTTTTTTCTTCCTTTAGAAAATTGGCATTTTCCAAATGCCACTGTTTTTTGTTTTTGTTTTTAATTATTCTTTGGACCTAGAACTTAGTTTGCTTGAAAGAGATGTAGATGGCTTATTTTGACAACAAAAGATTTGGTTTTGTTAAATATGAAGAGATTATGTATATTCTTCAGTATGAATTAAGTCTTCTGAAATGTATTAAAATGCTGTGAGAACCCTTCTTTGTTTTCTTGCTCAAAGATTGCTTCCTGAGGTATTTCTTGTCATAAGACTCTAACTGATTTATTGAGGAAGCAAGTGATGGGTGCTCCTGTGTGACAATCAACATCACTTTGTGGACATTTGAAAGCATCTTCCTTCAGAGCTGCATGGATCAGCTCTGCAGTGTAGTCAGTGGAATTTTGTATTTTTTTTTTTCATATGGAATGGCTGTTGTCTATCTAACAAAGAACTCCATTGCAAATAAACATGATGTCCCTATGGCTTTAGTAACCTAAAGAATAGGTATCTACTGTGAACTGGTTAGTTTTCTTGATTGAGTCAAGGGAAAGTTATAGGTTCTTCCAGTGGGCAATTCATCTAAGCTGTTTGAGAAGAATAGATGACTGATTTAGACTAGAAGCCTAGTATTTAGGTATCTGAAGTGTGGTAAAGTAGATTCCACTTGGTTATACAACAACAAAAGAAGGTGGAGTCCATGAAGCCTCAGTGCTCATCTTTATTGTGTGTGCAGGACTTGGTGAAAGCTGAGTTTTTCCTACTGATTGAGGCTTGATAGCCTGTGCTACAGGAGTCCCTCTTGCTGTAAAGAAACATAAATCTAGGTTTTGAAATTCAAAACATCAAAGTGTTGGCAGAGATACACATCTCTAAACAGTGAAAGTGCTTTTGTTGACTTTATTTCTTTGTATTATCAAAACAAAATTCCTGCAAAGATGTCATAGAAGGTACTTTATTGCACAGACAGCAATGGATTATAAAGGAATGAATAGTATCACAGAGCTGGTTGAGAGGCTTAAGTGTTTCACAAGTTTCTTATGAATAATGTTTTATTTTGTTTTTTATACTTGACTGAAAACTTTACCTGTGATTGGACAGACAGTCTTATATACAGTCTTATATACACAGAGTCTGTGGTTATGAGACAAAGGGAAATGTTTTCAAACTTAAAGAGGAGAGATTTAGGTTGGATATAAGAAAAAAGTCTTTTGCAGTGAGGGTGGCAGGGCACTGGGACAGGTTGCAGAGAGTTGTGGTGGATACGCTGCCCCTGGAAACATTCACGATGAGGCTGGACCAGGCTCTGAGCAACCTGATCTAGCTGTGAATGTCCCTGTTCACTGTAGAGGAGTTGAACTAGCTAATTTTTAAGGGTCTCTTCCAACTCCTATGGATCCTATGAGGGGGGAAAAAAAAAAAAAAAAGCACAGTATTTAAAGAGAAAGAAATGACCCAGAGCCTGTACTAGATGGAAGAATTCCTACGATAACTGAACTCTTCTCCTTAGAAAAGTATGGTTATTTCTCTTGCAATATACTTTAGATTGTGGCAATGTGAACATAAAATTCAGCTTTGAAATGTGAAACTGTAACTAAACCCAGAGAAAGACTCATCTCCCTCCTACCTATCTTATTTTGAACAGTATACAAGCATACAATTTGAACACCACATTCTTACAAGTGATATTTTTTCACAAATCAGTTTTCCTTATGGCTTGAGCTGACTTGAGGCAATATAGATCAACCCAACTAACAAAACTTTTGCTGAATTTGACAAATATGAGAAATGTAACATCTTTAGATTATTTTTAAAGTATTTGATAGAGTAAATCAAGTTGTATTATCAAATAAATAGTCACTGCAGGATAGTCATGGACATTATTTAAGCTGACTGATGTCTTATCTAGAGAGAAACAGACTGTAATATCTCCCATAAGCTCTCCCACATCAGTTTTTGCTGTGATGGGATATTGCAGAATGCTGCTAGGAATGGGACAGAGTCTCTGAAGGCAATTTAAGAAGGCAGTGAACTAGCATGATCTCACTCCCAGAAGAAATAAAACCCTCTTTGTATAGCCTCTTTCTTGTCTGCAGGCTCTAGAGTTAGGAAAATCCCACTGAAATATTTTAACATTGACTTATCATCAGGAGACACCTTTTCTTTAGAAAGGACAAAACCTCTTGTGAATCTTTGATCTCTTCAGGTTATTATATGAAGTCTATGAATTCTAACGCATTAAAACAGTATTATTAATGCAACTTTATTTTGTTAACAAATGCTAAAGAATTTGTAATATTCTTCAGGAAAAGGGAAATGTACAGCCTTTATCAGCACAAGGTGATTGAAGAAGTTGAAGTTTAGTGCATAATAGGACTATCAAGTTGTGTATCATGTGACTAGTCAACAGCCAAAAGACAGTTTTCAGCTGGGGTAGATTTAATTATAGCTGGTATAGTGCAGAGTTTTGGATGTATGATGAGAATGATGCTGATTACACATTGATGTTTTAGCTTTTGCTGATCAGTGTTTACACTAAGTCAAGGACTTGACAGCTTCTCATACTGTCCTGCAGTACTGTCCTGGAGTATGGGAGGAGACAGAACCAGGAGAGCTGTCCAGAGGGATATTCCATACCATGGGAGGTCATGCAGAACAATAAATCTGAGTTGGCTGGGGGAGCAACAGCTGTTCAGGGACTGGTTAGTAATTGTATGGTGAGCAATCACTTTATATGTCACTTCTTTTGTATATTATTATTATTATTATCCTTTCGTTGTGTACCCTTTGAAAGGGTCTGTTTCAGCCCATTAGTTTTGCCTTCTTTCCAGTTCTCTCCCCATACCCACTGTGAGAAAGTGGGCAAACGTCTATGTGATGCTGAGCTGCATGCCAGGTTAAACCACAACACAGGTAAATACATTTCAGGATTGTGAGAAGTCATTTAGACTTTGTTTCTTATGGATGCCCATAGTAAGTGTTGGCAGACTAGAATTCTTCCTTATTCCTTTCTTCTGGTCATACTTATAGCTGTAAACTATTACATTACATTTCTTCCCTCAGCCTTCCTGTCTTCAACCAGGTTCTTTGAAACTTGCTGTATCTCCCCTCATTTCTAACTTCTGCACATAGCCAGAAAAGTCCCTTCTTGAAAGGTTGATGTCACAATAGGTTGCACTGCTGTAGTCAGCTCTATTTTTGCCATTTGCAAAGTAATTAAGATCATCCTTTGGACTTAGATATTTCTCCCATACAGTAAATGAAGGGTTTTCTTGTTTTGTTTTTATTTGTTTTTTTTTTTTTTAATTATTATTATTTTTTTCTGTATGTGTCTATGAAACATCATTTGTAAAAAAAAAAAAAAAAAAAAAAAAAAAAAAAAAATCTGAAGTGCCTAGTGAATGGTGATTTATTCAACAAAGTATTGTAATGTATTAACAGTTAAACTTTAAGTAAAGAATTTTGGAGAGTTTCTACTCTCAGAACACTGTTCAACTGAGAATAGTTTTTCAGTGTTATAGTACTGAGTTCATAGGAGTATTTAACCTTGTTTTCATTTTAGCAGCCAACATATGAAAAATGTCTATATGAGATACAACAAACAACTAAACAATTGTTTGCCATAGCAGGAAGAGAACTGAGATTACCAAATTATTTGACTTTTATTCTTTGTTTAATGACTAAGTTAAACAACTAGGCTTCTGTTTAGATATATGTGAAAAGCTTTACATTACATTTCTGCTATTTTGGTGAAAAGTGACTTAAAGTTGTATCTCAAAAGAGGTAGAAAAACATTTCAAAATGATCTAAGTTGAAATCTACAAAATGCTTTTTACTTATTTGACTTCTTTTTAATATTTTAAGTCACAGTAAAAATGGTCAAAGCTAACTAATTTTTATTAGAATGATAAAAATAAAATGTTTCCATCTAATGATATTTGAAAGTTCCTATGAATTGGATAAGGATAATTACTTTTAGATTTTAACTTTTGGTCCAATTCAAGTCAGGGTATTTTGAAATAACTCATCCTATTCTATAACTCACCTATATAGTTCACTCATATTTCTATAGTAACAATCAAAGATTTTCTAGTAATTAAAACATTATCCTTGATGGATTATCCAAATATTATAAATGAAATCTCGTAATTCATTTTATCATTTATTCTGTCATTATTATGTACTGAAAAAAGATTAGGTAATATTTTTTTTTTCCCTTTGGAACACAGATTAAAAAGGTTTCATATTTGTGTCTTTTGACCCAAAATGGATCCAGAGCTGGTTTTACTTTGGGGCATTAATATTCTGTATTTTGCATAAACTCAATCTGCTTAGAACAAAGTATTTTTTAGTATAAATGAATGTATCTAATGACATGAATTAGTATTTCAATTCACATTTTGTTAATTTTCTCTTGCTTACATAATTTTCTTATAATTATTTCCCAATTTCTCTGAAAGTTCACTTATTCTATGATGCAATAGTAATTGAAATTTCTGGCTGCCATGTAGCCGGTGTGGATTGCTGGTGGAGCTGATCAATTCAGATTTAAATATAATGACTCCTCCTACACACTTCTCCACCCTCAGTGTTCTAGAGCATATCTCATTTTTGGTAGTTAGCTTAATAAAGATTTACTAGGGTAAGAGGGGAGCTAATTACCTGTCACTGTATAAGTGCATACTGTGCAAGGAGCACTAGGTTTTGTGAGTCTAGGTCTGCTCTTTCGCTAAAAAGTAACAGCTAAAAGAAAAGGGTGGGTGGGGGGTCACAGATGATGCCACAGTAGTGAGATGTTTCAGAGTGGGTGCCTGTTCACTGTGACAACTTTGTGGTCCTCAAGCCTTAAAGAAGGAGGGAAATAAGCTGAAAATGAAGGTATCATCTCTGAGATGAGCCTCCAGCTGGTGCTGCTTTCACTAGAGGTACTCATCAGCAAGCTACTGAATGAAGCAAGTGGTGGTGCAAAATGTTACCATCCACTAGCTTGCACAAGTAGGTTTTATGATAAGTCTTGGTAAATAATTTAAAGGTGCATGGGAGTACTCAAGGATCACAATCTGAGCTGTTATGAGTGACAGGGTGGTGTAAAAGAGATACTCTGGAAGGCTGTTTGAGCTTCTTAGTACAATCACAGAATGGCTTGGGTTGTTAGGGATCTTAAAGATCATCTAGTTACAACCCTATTGCTGTGGGCAGGGTTACCAACCACTAAATCAGGCAGTAGATCGCAACCCTATCCAACCTCTAAGAATGTGCCACACAGCTTGTCTGGGCAACCTGTTCCAGTACCTCACCAACCTCTGAGTGAAAGAATTTCCCCCTAACATCTCACCTAAATCTCTCCTCTTTTTGTTTATATCCATTCCCCTTTGTTTTATTACTATAAGACCACATAAAAAGACAGTCTCCCTTCTGAGTATAAGCTCCTTTTCAGTTACTGGAAGGCCACAGAAGATTGAAGGAATTTTCACTGAAGCAATTGCCAAAATATTGCCAGTTCTAGTGCACAAGGAGTGAGAGGCAAGAAAGAGTTCTGCATTGCAGTACATAGGTGAGACTGTAGCATAAAGAGAACAGGAATGTCAGTTTCTCAGGAACTGGGAAATATTTCAAGACAAAAGGAGAGGAAGAATAGGCAGTATATTTATCAAGGTGGAGACAGACTGCTGGCTTTGAAAATTAAGGTCATACAGGATTATTTAAAATAGGAACTGGGAAGATGTTGACAAGCATGGAGAAACACCTTGTTCAGATTGATTCAACTTGGCAGGATAACTTGGATGATATTCACAACACTCCTAAAAAAGCCAGGAGGGAAATAAGCAGAAACAGGAAAGGTAAGTCAGTTTGCCGGTTATAGCTACCAACCAGCATGGCAAGGCCCAAAGAAAGGCACAACTAACAAATTCTGCATCTGTGCTAGAAACCTAAAAAGCTAGACGAGGGAGTTAGAATTTCTGGCACCAAACAACAACTTTAATACAACAGGCATTGCAGAGATGTGGTGAAAGGAGAATATTTAATGAGATACAGTATTGCCCTCCTGCCAGCTTTAAAGGATGATGGAATGAGATGTACTGGTGAGGGCATTTAACATGAAACAAAATGTGAATTGCCACCACATAATAAATATCGTGGGAAAAGAGAAGCACTAGGGAATTATTATGGATAGAAATCCCATATTCTAAGAATAGTTCAAAAGTAGTTCTAGGATGGTACTGCAGACTGTTAGCTCTGAAGGGCAGTAGTGTTTAGGTAATGTTTCACACTTAAGATAGGTTGCAGTAGTGGGAAATTTTGCTATACGCATACAGTCTGGATCATTGTTGCCTTAGGACAAGAGGTAGAGATAAGGTTGCTATACACAATAAATGACTGCTTCCTAGGACAATTAATCTTAGCACTTTAATGAAAAGCTGCCACAGAGTCTTTTGTCATGAGTAGTACAGAGGTCCTGATTCAAATGGTATTAGTGGAAAATCAGAATAAAATTAGGCTTAGTAGTGCTATGGGAGAGAGCAAGAAAAATAAGTCTTGAATGCAGAGATCAGATTTCGGGAAAGGGAATTACATAAAATGAGGCAATTAGGAAAAATACCACTAAAATGAATACTCCAAGAACAAGAAGCCTGCACATAGCCTTGAGGCTGCTTGTAAATACTCTATTAGAAGTCCAAGTAAACTGCTCAGGAAAATAAAACTATCCAGTAAAAAATGATGTATAATTCAGTAGAAAAGTCAAGGGGTTTAATATGCAGAAAGGACTGTCTTTAAAAAACTGAGAAGTTGTAAAACATGAAATATACACAGGAAATTAGAAAAGACATAAATGATTTTTTTGAAGAATACTCAGGTTGATAATTAAAGGTCCTTAAATACGTTGGAATCAGGAAGCCAGCTTTTAAATTGTCTGAACCACTTGATAACAAAGATGTGTAAGTGGCTATTGAGGATAAAACCACAGTGAATAATTTGAATTGCTTTTTAAAATTATTATTATTTTTTTTATTGTGAAAGGTGTTAGAGAGTCTCCAACATCCAGTGTTTTTTTGTAACAGATCAGTCAGGTAAGCTATATCAATTTATAAATTTGAGTTTAGATGAAGTATTGGACCAAATAAAAGAAGCTAGATGTCAGTAAGTCACCAGGATCAGCAGCCATTCACACAAATGCTGTCAAGGAACTCAAATGTGAAATTGCAGACCTGCTGGCCAAAATGTGTATCGTATCATTACAAGCAGCTACTGAGCCAGAGGATTGGAAGATTGCTGCTGTAACTCCAGGGCTTCACAGTGGATCTGGGAACTGCAGACCACTGAGTCTGTCTTTCATCTCTGGTGAAGTGGAAGAGTCTATATAAAATGATAAGATTGCTGAGCACGTGGATAAACACAGCCTGCGGGGAAAGGATCAGCATGGTCTCTGGAAAGAGAAATCCTTCCTTGCTAACTTGTTCTGGACACGTGGTACAAGACCACAGCTGCCAGGAAGTGAGACGGAGCAGTTCTGAACAGAGAAAAATGTCCAGGTACTGGGAAAAAAGCAGAGGCTGCTGAAGGAGTACCACAGAATAGACAGGACTGCAAGAAGCTTGCCCAAAAGGCAAGAAAGCACAGTAACCTTGCTCAGCTCTGACATTCCACCAGGTGAAAGCCAGCAGCCTTGTTCAAGAGCCTGCTGAACTTTACCAAGCTTTTTTCAACAGTTTATAGTTCCTCAAGGCATCTCACACAGCAGTGGGATCCCTATTGAGTAGCTGCGATTCCCCACATCAAATCTTTTCTCTTTGTTGAGGAACAGAAGACAAATGAGAAACTATCCCTATTCACCAGATGAAGGATGTTTTGGACCAGATACAAGTTATCAAAGGTGTTCAGTAATGGGACTACATGAGCCAAGTCTGGTTGAACTCCATTCTCCAGCACAGACCTGAGCTGCAGCAGATTGCATGCGCTACATGTCTACTGCTGAGGGAAACAGAATCAGCGTCTCAGAGCTTCAGCATTAAGACTACTCTGGCCTTCCTGCACAGAAAGAAGAGCATTAAGAATTCATCCCAGATCTTGGTGTGATCCAGGCCAAACTTGTCCCAGAACATGAAGTGAAAATCTGCAGCTGGCAGGGAGGAGAGCAATGAAGAGCTTCTGACAAAATAACCAGAGTGCATGTCAGCTCCAGCTGTTCTTCAGTGTCCTTACTAGCATGTGGAAGCTTGTTCTGCAGGGCATGAAAGCCTATGCAAACAATGGTATTTGGAGATATCAAAGGACAGTCCTCTTTCTTGCATCTGCTCCAGGTGAGTAAGAGGGGGTCTTTGCTATGCCAACAAATAATGTATTTCCTGGCATCCCTTTTCTTA
The DNA here is from genome assembly GCF_023343835.1 of Lagopus muta. Lineage (NCBI taxonomy): Eukaryota > Metazoa > Chordata > Aves > Galliformes > Phasianidae > Lagopus > Lagopus muta. The sequence goes on along the minus strand of NC_064435.1, from coordinate 40,461,574 downwards.
AATGTAAAAATGCCTGCCATGTCCTTCTCTCAGAAGAAACAGACGTCTGAACATATGGAAACAGCTAGTGTCCAAAGGTCTTTTAGGATCCAGTATTTGTTTCACTTCTCCTGATGGTCACTGTTGCAGTGAGTGGCCAGGAACCTCTCCAGGCTCAGCTGTGGGCTTGTGCTGATTGCTTTCCCAAACTTTGCTGCAGCATGCCCCTTCCCTATATCTCAGTATCTCTAGGCTCAAGTGTCCCAGAAGTCCTCCATATGTGTCAAAGATTTTCTCTACTTAACAGTTATTGAGAAAATACTTTTTTCTCTTCTGATTTTTGTGATAACAGTGATGTAATATGCAACATCTTTTTAGGTAGGCTGTTGGTAAAGAATGCTTTTTGGGTGTCTTTATGACTGTTCTGGGGATGAGACAACTGCAAAGATTCCCAAGTAATCCAGTTTTGTTTACTAGATCCAGTATTGGATGAAATGTACCCTAATATTATACAGTTACCTTGAAATCACTATTAATTAGAGTTTGTTAAAGTAAAATTCAAATAAGAATATTAATTTATGTCATTTACAGTTTGGTAACATTGTAAAAAAAATAATTATAAAATACTCAAGTAAAGAGAGTACAGAAAACTTATGCACTGATCTATTACGGAATGGTTAAAATGCAAATCTGCCTGTCTCTCTCTTCTTTCCTCCCTCTTTCTTTTTTTTTCCTTCCTTCAGCTGACTTGTTTTCAATTGCTTGCAATCAAAGATTTAACGTTTTCCAAACTGCCTGGGAATATATTATGTCCAATGAGATGCATGATCAGTCTGAGAGCCTACCAACATAAGAAAGCTGATCTATTCTTTTTCAGTCATTACTCGGTACTGTGTATAAAAAGGTGAATAAAGAGTTTAAGTCAGTCTAAACAATTACTAACTTCTTGAATTCTGACAATGAAGAACAGGAAAGTTTACCTGTGTCTGACTGCACCAATTCAGTTACTTTTAATTAACCCCTTTTCAAAAAGAATTTAGAGGAATAGTTTCAGCTCTGGGAATTGAACTGAAGGAGGAAAGAAAGAGGTTCTTGAATTAATGAAGAGTAGTTCATAGGCTATCTACATCCCCAGTAGTTTTTTGTGCATTGTTTGTTACAAGTTCACTATCATTAGATATTGTGGGGAATTTTAAGAGCTATTATTTTTTGTTAGTATCCCTCTACTTTACTAATGATATTTCTCTCTCAAAGTATTTCCAAATGAACTTCAGTTAAGACGTCATTTAATGGAAAAGGATCTTGTACAGTTTTTGAAATACAGAGTGGATCATACACCTTGATGAAGAGCTCAAATGATGAATCAATTCAGAGCGACACGGCACAGTTCAGAGGTCAGTTTGTTTCCCTGCAGAAGGTTTGTATTTGAAAATCGGTGCTAGTCAATACATGACAGGCAGGATAAAGCAATCATTTGTCTTTCCAAAAACTGATTTTGAAACATATGGATTTCAAAAGAAGAATTAATTGGATACTGAGATCTTTCAAGGGCATAGAGAATGTAAGTGATTAAACAGTATTTGGAAGAGTTAATTTTTTCACTTTGACTCACTAGAATCTCATGTCTTGACATGCTGAATATTGCCAAGGGCAAAGATACCACGATAAGTCTGAGCACTTGCATGAATCATGCTGAAAAGTAATTGTTAGGGGGAAGACCCCACAAAATGGGATTGTAGAGCAATGAAATTAAATTTAAAAGGGAGTGAATGGATAGTGAGAAAAATTAACTTAGCCTTAGAATTTAAGAGTTTCTCTTTTTCTTATGAATATTCTAGAGATATGGTAGAACTGGTGAAATTGTTGTTTGCAAACTGAAGCTTGAAGAATACTATCTTTAGGCAATCAAAATGTATGAGTTCACCAACATCATTTTGCTTGCCATGCTTATAGGCTTAAGCATAAAATTCCAGGCTTGAAAATACAATTCAGTAAACTCTGTTTAAATGTTAGTGTTATTAAATTGGCAGTTAAAAATAAAAAAAAAAAAAAAACTCCTGAAAGTAAATATAAACATCTTATGTACCAAAGAAGCTGCAAGTCCTCCTACTTGCTGAAAAGGAGTTAGAGTTGTGTCTGTAGTATATATGTGGTATATGTGGCAACTAAAATACAAAGACACCAAGAAGAAGGTACAGAGATGTGTAGATTACTAAGTCAGAGGTTAGGGATATGGATAAATCCAAGTATTTCCTACATGCAACAAGAGATGAGCCAAAAAATGGAAAGCATGGAAGAACAAGTAGATCTCTCGATCAGAACAGAACAGGCTGATGAAGTATCTTTCTTTCATGGAAAAAAAAAGAGAAACGTTTAAAAACGGTAACCAAAATAGCTAACTGGTATTCTGGAAGAAAAAAGTTTATAAATCTGGATGAAGAACAGGGAATCTATTCAAAAGCTGCCATTTACTTTCTTGGCTGTAAATACTGTGGATAGGCTTACAGGGAGCGCTACACAGTAAGGCAACTGTCTTTTTTTCATGCTCGTAATTTAAAGAAGTTGGCACCTTAAAGACTATTTTCTAGTACAGTTATTTAAAAATTGAGCTGCTGCTTAAAAATGATGCAACTGTCTTATTGAAGTTCTTGTTCAGCATGAATTTTGAATTTGAATAGTTACAAAATATATACAAGTTTTCATCTCTCTACTGTTGATTTCTTAAAGCTTATTTACTTAAAGCTGTTTCTTTAACAAAAATTGATGATTGCTCTCCAGTAACAAATGCATTAAAAATCTTAACCAAAAAAGTGTAATGAAAGCAGACAAAAAAAAAATTTTAAATCTTAATAATTGCTATTATGAAGTTAGGAAAAACTTCTTCTCCAAAAGAGTGGTCAGGTGCTAGAATGAGCTGCCCAGAGAGGTGGTTAATCACCATACCTGGGGGTGTTCAAGAAATATTTAGATGTACTAAGGACATAATCTAATTTGAAAATATTTGGTGGTAGGTGGACAATTGGACTGGATGATCTTGGAGGTCTTTTCCAACCTTGGTAATTCTATTTTTATTTTATAGCTGAAGTGGTTTCAACCAACGTAGTTGTTCAATCAATGTTAAAAAGTTTTTCCTTCCATACTGAATAGAGGACAGCGTAGATTGTCTTTCTAACAGGAGTCACTGAGAGAAAAAGAATTTCTATTTAGCAGTAAAAAAAAAAAAAAATTGTCTTAAATGCCTGTGAAGGAAAGTAAGACCTGTACCAACAGCTACGTAAGTGCATTTGTGACTACTTTTCATACAAGCACTGTGTTTGCAAACTTAAACACAAGTACAAATTTACAGAATAAAATACTCTTTAATTCCCGGGTTCTAAAAAGCAGTCATCTCTATCTTTTTCTCAGTGCCAAGTTTGTAGGCCAGATTTGTATTTAAGGTCAGGAAAACTGATAAGATAAAGTGTAAAGTTAGACTTATGCCACAGCATAAGTCAGCAAATGAAACAGCAGCAAAATACTTTATCCATCATGAAGAAAGGAAAACCTAAATCAGAGAACAGGGGAAAAAATGAATGCCTGATTTCAACGGCGCTGTGCTACAGGTTCCCAACTCATAAGCTATGTAACTTGCAATGAACAATTCAGTTCATCAACCTACATATTGCTGACAAAGGAATTTGTCAGTAAAGTCAAGAAATTAGGTTCACATTTTCCCTTGAGGATACTCGTATGTGGTAGATTTTTGTGGATAAGAGAAAATGATAAATTTATTTAGCCATTCCAAGAACAGTTGACAAAATATCAATTTACACTCACTTAGCCACAGCTAAATTAATTTATATGCTAATTTCAAGAATTGGTTCATGGAAGCATAGCCTGGAATGAAAAGCATACGTGTGTCATGGAGTCACTATCTTTTTATGCTCTATGAATTATATCATTCTTTGAATCAAAAATTGAAAACTAAATGGTAGTCTGGATAAATTGCTATCCTCAAAAAGTAGTAAAAAGACACTAGGAAAGGAACTAGGGCAGGGAGAGCAGTATACTGGATTCTGATATTCACCTGTCACGTGTTAGCATTGATAAATTATTGAATATTCTTCTTTTGTTCTGTATTTTGCCTTCATGGCATGATAACCTGTAGCAATGTGCTCTGCTCTGGCTGAATCTGTTTCATTTCCTTTGTAGATGGCTTGCTGCCATGGAAGATAATGGGAAAAAAAAGCCTGGCAGACTTCTACCTCCTGCCAGTTTCATTAGAATTTAGGAAAAAATAAAAGAATTTAATCTTAAAGACCTGTATTATGAACTTTCAGCATAATAAAATCTGTAACAATATATCCCTCAAACAGTTTATTTTAATGTAACACTAATTATGCTTCACCAGACAGCTCCCAAAATTTTTCAATTGTTTTAGAAAGTTTTCATGATTTTCATGTTACAGCACTAGGAAATCTTGATTAGGATAGATGAAAAAGTGATCTGAGAAATAACAGTTGAACACCAGACTTAGATTAACAGAAGGTATTCATAGCATAGCAAGGAGGAAGTGTAGTAAAGAGAAAGAAGCTGAGAGAAGTGGAAACAATTTGTACGAAATTTCACAGACTTAGCTTCTGATTCATGTTTAAAAAATAAAATCATTTAAACATTTCACATCAGATCATTTCTCAAAGTGCTTAAGTCATTATATCCAAGACTTTATTCTTAAGAAAATCAATGAAGCAAACTAAGAAACCAATATGCTTTTTACTTGCTCTTCTGTCGTCAGCAGTGTTTTGTACTTTAGAAATGAATAATGCTTTTGTAAATACCAAAGCTGGAAAATTGCAATTATTTTACCAGATAATGGAAGAAAAAAAAAAGGTGTCCAAGAAAATCTACCAGTGTATGGTTAGATAAATGTAAGCTAGGAAAGATTTGTCTTGTATTTTTACAGAAAGTCAACAATCTAACTTTTTTTTTTAACCGTCACATTCTGCTGCTTATAATTTTTAACAGTTTCATTCTCTTGGCATTTCTTCCTCCTTAAATCTTCAAATGAAGGAGTAGGTCTAAGAGAGTGCCTTGAGTGTTATAGAAGGCTGAAAATGGTACATTTCACTTTGGAAAAAAATAGCAATGTGGGAAACAATTAGAACTGTAGAAACACAGGTATTATATTTTTGCATTTAAATAGCAGGAGTTGTTTTCCCCTTTTCTGCTTTTAAATGACTATCTATTAGCAAATGTGGAAAAAGATCATAGTCTTTTCTTGGTTTTCTGCCTGATACATACCTCACAGACTTTGGCAGTCCTTTCAATACACAGAAAAGATGAAGTCTGGTAAGTTAGAGTCTAAAATCCAACAAGTAAAGGACATCATTACTTAGAGAACTTTGAGGGCAACCAGTGAATAGCTTGGTTTGATAAATACCAAAAGCCATTCACCTCCTTAGTATGTAAAAGAATTACCATATGATACAGAGAATTGTACCAAACATTCTGGAGACATCACTGCCAAGAGGTGCATCTCTGCGTATTTTCTTTTGCTCTATTACAGAAAAAAGGCTTTCAGGCACTTCAGTAGGGAAATTGGCATCAAAAGAAGCCCCAACTGTAGCCAAATATATTCTATTGTTTACTGTTGTCATCTTCCACCGTATTTAGTTGATTACTACCAAAGGAGATAGCATCTCCTTCATTAATCCCCACTCAGTTCCCCTCCTCTATCTTGTTCTTCTGTTTCTGTTTTTAGTCATCTAGTCCTGGTGTTTTGCTTAACACTTCCACACCCTGGGTTTTTCTATGGGACAGTATTACAGATTGTGGGAAGGGTAGAGCTATGTTCCTGTCCTATAAAATGAGAAGCACATTGCAGTCCCCTTTCTGCTCAGTAAATCTGACCTTGGCTGACATGTTTGTGTTCTTATTCCTTTCATGGAATGTGACAGTATAATTTCATTGTTCATTCAATTTTATAATACTATTTTTACTGAGATGAAAATGTTGCAGATAAAATATGTAAAGTGTATACATATTCCATTTAGCAGAAATTATCCTTCAATTGAACAGAGTCCCAGTATTTACAGAGACAAATTAAGTCTTTGTTCTATTCTGTTTCGTATATGTAAATTTCTAATCTAAGCTCCAGGCTTTAATTGGTTTGTTTGACTCATCTCTCAAACTAATACAAAAGACAATGTAGAGGGTTTGTTTGTTTGTTTGTTTCCTCAGGTTTCTCTAAGTTTCTGGGGATTTGTAGTAATTCTAGCCTCATCCAGCATGGAGCCAAAGAGTAATACTCTCTCCACAAAAATAAACAGTACTTTAATATATATATATTCTGCACGTACAAACAATTAAGCATTTTCAATATAAGAAGAAAACACATATGCCTCCAGAACATCAAGTCTGTTGTATCCTGACAGGTTAAGTGATCAGTCATAGAAGCATAGAATAACAGAATCTTCTTAATTGGAAGGGATTTTTACAGCTCATCTAGTTCAATTCTCTTGTAATGAACAGGGAAACTCACTGCTAGATCAGGTTGCTCAGAGCCTAGTCCAGCCTCACTGTGAATGTTTCCAGGGACGGGGCATGCACTACCTCTCCAGAGAACCTGTTCCTGTGCTTCACTGTCTTCACAATCAGAATTGTGATTGTGGGAAAAAAAAAAAAAAAAAAATCCCTTTTTTTTTCACAGAGCAGAGGGACAGGACCACCTCCCTCAACTTGCTGGCCATGCTTCTTCTGATGCAGCCCACGATATGGCTAGCTTGGGCTAGTGGGGGCACACTGTTGGCTCATGTCCAGCTTCCCATGCATCAGCAGTCACAAATCCTCAGCAGGGCTGTGCTCAATCCTTACATTCCCCCAGCTTGAGCTGATAGCAGCAGTTGCTTTGACCCAGATGTGAGACATCTTAGTCAGGAGGCTGGGCTAACCGATGGCCACTCAGGGTACAAAGATGGATGTGGTAATCTGAAGGGCTTGATGGTGGGTATCTCATAGCCATCTAGAATCTTTTCATCAGGCCCAGGTTAGTAGTGCACTTCTTGCCAGCAATCATCAAATGCCCAAGAAGAGGTCCATCAGAATCTTCTGCTTTGGATAACCTGACAAATGCCTCCTCAAGAGTGACTAGGAAAATGTGTGACCTTGGGGTGAAATATCATGAAATGCAAGGCACTCAACATTCACAGCTCCTCCTCATGGATAACGTTGGTGGAGTACTCCTTGTGGTTGACTTTTCCAATGAGAGCACCACCAGCGGGCCAGTTAGCTGGTGCCCTAACAATCCTGCCAGCCATGACAGCGCCCACTCTCTACAACATTCCCTCAAAACCTTGCACTTGGATTTGTTAGTTATTCTTCATGCATTTCATGAGCCTCCTGGATTGCCTTTAGATTGCCGTGCTAATTTTTCAGCAGTTGCCAGAGTGGTTGACAACTCCCATCAGGAGGAGAGCCTGCAATCATCATGCCTCCTGTAGCTGGAGGAAGAAGGCTTCATCAACAGGATGATCAGGCAGCCTATGGTTGACCCCAGCCACAAATCTGTCTTTGTTGCCTTGGTCTGTAATTGTCACCCATAGGTTTTAGACTAGCTTGTAGCCATCCTTCAGGGACAGTTCTTCACTGTCTCTTCCTACCTTGATGTAGGGGGCAACACCTCCTCCCCTTCTCCCTTGTCTATCCCTTCTGATCTGCTCAGTAGCTGTTTTAATACGTACATTCCAGTTGTGGGAATCATCCCAGCAGGTTTTGTTAATGGCAACTACGTCATGGTTTTCTAGTAGCACGATGGCTTCCAGCTCCTCCTGTTTGATTCCTAAGCTGTATATGATGCCGTTGAGGCACTTCAGCTGCACAGCTGGTCTTGTCACATTCTGGGAAGATAACTCCTTAATTCCTTTGAAGTATTTTCCTTGAGTTTCCCTGCTTCTTTTTTTTATTGCCTCAGTGGACCCTGGCTGATTGCTAGAAGAATTCAATATCCTTCCATTATCCTTTCACAATAACTGCTCACATATAGAAGAAGAAAACTTTGGTATCCTGCTGCTTACACAGCATGTGCGCTATAGCTTCTTTCACTTCAGTTTCGTACCTCTTAGAGGTATGTAATCTTGCTATTTTGCAAACTGGTTGCATCATTAGTAATCCCTTCTTGATTTGTTTTATTAATCTTAATTTTTAGTTAACCCTTAAAATCTTTGTTTATATTAATCTTTATTTCAGTTTTGAATATAATTAATAAATAGCAAGGTTATGATCTGTCTACAGTAGAGGATAACTTTTTATTAATCTTACAGTGTGAAATTGTTCCTTATTTTAAACTCATGCTGAAAGAAATAAGAGAATTCTAACACTAGTAATCACTACTGCAAATGTGATTAATTTATCAGTAGTACTGTATTTCAGTGCTAACTGGAATACTTAAATTGTGCAAAACTGGGATTGTGATTTTGCATATCTTAATGCCAAAGCAATTATGAATGAATAAAGCTGTAATCCAGATATTTTTTAGCTCTATCTCTCTCCTCACCCTCAGAATTTGTCTTTGTTTTATGCCTTAGGATGTAATAATTACACGGTTCTGTGTAGTTCACAGGATGGCTCCCAGTGTATCTGTGAAGCTGAACAACTGATTGGAAAAGCCCTGGAGAGGTGAATTGGTCAGGTCAGGCTTTCTGATACCAAGCAGCTACCTGGGGTAGGCTAAAGAATTGCTTTGCAATATTTTTGTGTTTCTGTTACAATCTGTGAAATTTTATAACTCAGGAACAGATCAATATAAAACGCAAGTCACTTAGTCCTTGGCAATATCCTGAGCTGGAGTCTAAAAATTAATGAAATCATTAATCATGATTTCTAGGATGACTTACAAGCTTTGAAAGTTGCTTGCACCTATCCTACTTGGGACCTGTGTCTGCCCTTACAGTGAGGGTAATATAACGATTATACGAAAGTGTTTATGTAGCTCAGAGTAAGCTTGGAACAGGACTCATGAGCCAACTAGACTAAAACACTTCAGTATGTTTTTCTCTTCTGAGAGCTTATGATACGTCTTCTAAAGTTAAAAATAAATAAATGAATCTCTGATATATATATATGTATATTTTAAATTTCATTTAGACTCTGGGTCTTATTTTGAAACAAGCTATAGTCAAAGCAATGTACTCTCAATAAAAAGCCCAGATTTATCTGTTTTTCTTTCAAAAATTGTTTTCTTTTATGCAGGAAATGTGTCATTCCTGACCTTAAAACATCATCTCACTTCCAAACAAGCATCATCATTATTTTATCTCACTAGTAGATAATTGGAAGATGTTTAACTTTTTTTTTTTACTTCAAGTGAATATTCTCAATATAAATGCCTTGACTAATCAAATTACTTGCTTTGCATATTTAATTTCTCCTGGTTCTAGAAGGACATTCTCTTCATGGAATTGCAGACAAAATCTTCTAATTTTATTCAAATGAATAGCTACACAAACTGAAATAGCATTTGTTTTCCCTATCTCACATTAGAAAAACATTATGCATGAGTTAGTCTACTCTTGCTTTTGTTAGTATTTAGGAGGCCGCATTTCTCTTTGGCAATACAAAAACTAGGATGAAATTGGCTACCAATCATATAAATCTGAAATCATTGTAATTTTCTTCCAGGTATACACAATTATTCTGGTAATAATCCTTTATTTTTCTCCACGTGTTGACTAGTTTGTTGGGGTTTTTTTTAGTTTGCTTTTTGTTTGTTTTTTTTATCCTTATTAGTTATGTGTTTTGAACAAATGAGTGTGATGTGAATTCTTATAATTTGTGCTTTTGTCCTTAGGTGTCCATTAGAAATGATCTGTAGAAAAGACATTATTTTAAATGTGTGTATTCTGTTTGCAGTTGTTCAACACATAATAATTAGATTTACAAATTTTTAGCTAGTCTGTGATTAATTTCCATATAACAATATCCATAAAATAATTATCTCTTAGAGAAATATTAAGTTATTATTTATAATAACTTTGTGTATAAGTACTTACATATATTAACTGTATTTGAATTTCTTTAAAACAAGGGGATCTCTGAAACTGTGTTTGGATATTGGTCTGCGTGTGCAGCACAATAACTCCCATCATCCTTGACGTTGTTTCCAGGTAAGGTTTTTTACTGGCACACGGTCTGTTTCCATCTCTATTCTGCATATTTGTATTTCCTTCTCACACTATGAATTTTGAATTTTTTTCCTGGCATAAAACTGCACTATAGCCCCCCAGAAAGTACTGTGAAGTCTCATCCTACAATACAAAGTAGCCTTACATTTCAGAGTGTGCCCCAGCTAGTTTGCTGTACTGCAATTACATTGTCTTTTATCTTTTCCTTCTCCATAAAGTCTACTTTAGACCCAAGAAGATTCCAAAGCAGCAATTTTTATGAATAATAATTTTTCTCAATGTGGTGTTTTCTCACAAAAATGTATTTCTGAAAAAATCCTGAGCAGACCTAGTTACAAGTCACATTACATTGCTGTTCTCTCACTACCAAATCAGACTCTTCCTGTTGCTCATATTCATCGCTGCTAAAAGTTCTTACTTTAGTACTGACTCTGTGAAACACAGACAATAATATAAAATTACAGAATCACAAACTCACAGATGAGTAGGGTTGGAAGGCACCTCTGGGTCCATCTTGTCCAACTCTCTGCCCAAGCAGGGACACCAAGAGTAGAAAGATCATGCCTGGGTGGCTTTTGAAGTTCTCCAAGAAGAAAACTCTACAATCACTTTAGGCAGTCTGTTCCAATGCACCATCACCAACACAGCAAAGAAGTATTTCTTGATGTTCAGAGGGAACTGCCTGTGTGTAGATTGTGCCCACTGCCTCTTGTCCGGGCTCTGGGTACCACTGAAAAGCGCCTGACTCAGGCCTCTTTGCATCCTCCCTCCAGATATTTATTGACATAGATAAGATCTCCCCTGATTCTTCTCTGTGTTGAACAGTCTCAGCTCCCTCAGCCTCTCCTCATAGGAAAGGTGCCCCAGCCACTTCATCATCTTTGGGACCCTTGTTGTACTCTGTCCAGGAGCTTCATGTTTCCCTTCTACTAGGAAGGCCTACTCCAGGTATGACCTCATCAGTGCTAGATAAAGGGGAAGGATCACTTCTCTTGAACTGCTGGTAATACTTTGCATAATGCAGCCCAGAATACTGTTAGCTTTGTCAGTGGTAAGGGCACACTGCTGACTCGTGTACAATTTAATGTCTACTGGAAGTCCCAGGTCCTCTTCTGCTGACCTGCTTTTCAGCTGGGTTGCCTGCAGCGTATACTGGTATGTGGGGTTGCCCCTCTTCACATGCCGGTTTTGCGTTTCTCACTGAACCTCATAAGGTTTCTTCCAGTCCATTTCTATAACATTAAGTGTCCTCTGAATAGCAGCATGGCACTGTGGTTGCGTGATACTGACCCTATAATACCAGCCACTTCTAGTTTTGTGACATCTGGAAATATGCTGAGGGTACGCTCTACCCAGCATCCATAATAATGAAGGAGTTAAAGACAACAGGATCTGGTATTGACCCCTGACATACACTGCTAGTTATTGGCTTCCAACTTTATTTCATGTCAACAATCATCATGCTCGGGGCTCACCCATTCAGCCACTATACAGTTCTCCTCACTGTTTGTCCATCCACCCATACATCAACAGCTTGTTTAGCATTCACTCCATGAGGATTTTATGAGAGATAATGTCAAGGGCCTTACTGATAGTTAGGTAGACAATATTCACTGCTCTTTCCATTTCTACCAGTACTGTTATTTATTTCATCATAGAAGTTCATGAAGGTGGTCGAGCATAACTACCCTTTAGTGAATCCATGCTGACTAGTCCTATTGATTTTCTTGTCCTTTATGTTTTTTTGAAATTGTTTCCAGGATTGGCTGCTCCACTGTATTCCCAGAGTGAAGCTGAGGGTGCTGTAGTTCCCTGGGTCCTCCATCTTGCCCATCTCAAAGATAGAAGTAAATATTTGCTTTCCCCCACCTTCAAGCACTTTTTTTTTTCTTTTTCTTTTTTTTTTTTTTTTTAAATAATCAAAGACGATAAAATGTTATTTCTGCAGTGACATCTGCTAGTTCCCTCAGTATCTATCGGTGTTTTCCATCAGGGCCTGCAGACTAATATATGGCCAAGTTGCATAAGTATTCCCTGACCTAAGTCTCTTCCAGTTCTTGAAATGGCCACGACTTCACTGTACAGCCATTGGAGAGAATCAAAGCTATGATTTCAGATTCTTCTCTGCTATGATAATTTTTGAATTATATTTTTTCTTAGGACATTGATTGTATTTTTCACCTTATTAGGATATCTGAAAAAACTATAAATATTCCTCTAAATTTATCTAGGAATCACAATGATCTTGAAAAATAATTCACTACATTTTCTGCTGTCATTTATTTAATTATGCCTCATCACTTTTTAAAAAGAAAAAAAAATGCAGCTAAAGAACTGAAGGACAACTGCATAATATATTCCAAACGGAAATTTCCTGCTACAAATAATTGCACAAATATTCAATAGCTTTAATTGCAACTGAAAATTGTTCAACAATTTCCCTCTATGGAATACTGGCTGGGCCAGCCACCATTTTGTCTTCTTCTTGTGTTTAGACAGTTATACTCCCAGTGAGCACTAGCATCTGTGTTTAACGTGAAAAGCAAAGCCAACAAAAAATACGCGAGTGCCAAGTGCCTCTTCTGTGTCCACTTAGTTTTCTTTTTTAATTTTCTCAATAGTTCAATTTTGCTTTCAGGGTTCTATTGACTATTTAGAAATATAGGCAGAATTCTAGAAAATGCTGTTCACTTTTGGGTGCTTGCTTTGATGTGGAAATGAATAATCATTAAGCAGCCTTAAATTAGAACAGCCAGAATAACTGTCTGTAAAAGAATTTAGAGATCCATTACTTCAGCACTGGAAACATGAGGATGGAAAGTCAATTACCAACAGAGGAGAGACCAGGTTGTGGAAGGTGAAAGTGAGAGGGGAGAAGAGCAGGTACCTAGTTCATCCTTCAGATAGCCACTGTGGGACAGCCCACTGGGAAGCCCATCTGTATAACTCTCATAAAATTCAGGGGAAACTGGTCTGTTAAGGAAAGCTGAATGTTTTTCTCACTTGTCCATTGTTCATCTGATATCTTTATTACAGCTGATACACTAAGAATAGAAAATAGAAAAAGTAGGTTTTACTTTCACAGTTCTTCAGAAGGCAAGAAGTTATAAATCATATTGAAGCAAAATACCATATAACAGAACTATTTCTTCACCAACCTGTGAACAAATTCATAAGATGTTATTACTGGAAAATGGTTTTTAAAATGAAAATAAATGTGCCAAGAAAACCTTCTAGAAAGGCAGCATCTAAAAGGTGTAATTTATAATTGTGCAACAAATAAACACTGTATTTCTGACAGTGCTGTAGGTAATGGGAATTGTTGTAATGGGAATGTTTTGTTTAGAATTCAAGTTACATGTGAAAAAGCAATGTGAAATCATTGAAATGAATTATTTTCTTACTATTTCATTTTATATGTACCTTTAGCACATCCAGTTGCTGTAGTGGACAAAATAGTCATTTTTAAAATTTTTCTTAAAAGAAGAAATATTTTCTGGCAATGTCCCTTAATCCTTGAAGTAACACAGAACACTTTCATAGGCAGATTGGTTACCTATGCATTTACTTTTTGATGTAAATGATAATTTCTAGGGTTTAGAATTAAATATGATTAGTGGTATAGCTAGACATGAACATTTGAAAGCCTTGAGACTTGAAAGAGTATTAGCTACTCTGAATCTGTAAAATTTAATGTGCTGTGTTTCATTTACCTCTTTCCACTTCCTATCATTTCCTCACTTTTTCCCATTACCTCTTATTATTAATTTCTTTCAAACTCCTTTGTGAAGCTTAGAACAAATTAATAAAGACCAGATACCAAGTATCTGCAACTAGCTCATAGAATACAATACTGAAGTTTAGTGAACGCGTAAAACACTCCTCTATCCATCTTACAAAATATCTGAACAGAAGATTCAGTACTGAAGGCATGAATAGCTGACTCATATCTTATGCTTACAAAACAATTTAGTAGAGAATATCTTTCAGAAAGCAAATGATACCCAGGTGAAATAAGAGGCAGGGTGGCCCTTCCTCCCCAGCAAATTCTTCCTCAGATCATGATATCAGGTAGTAAAAGTACAGCTGAATGGCTCCACAACCTTTCCACTCAGGTAATGTAAACATTTGACTTAGTTGTCATTGAACAGAAGGAATTTTTTAGACTTATCTTCTGTCATCCCAGCACAGTTGAGTTAACATGACTGTGTCAGTTGCCTGCATATTCAAAGTAAATTTCTGAGGCAAGATCACAGAGGCCAGGGAACTATGTCATATGGAAATATCCATCTTTCAGAGTTCCACCTGAGGTGGTACTTCTTATGCATCATCTGGGCAGCTCCTATTGTCATGTCTTATTTGTACTGGGAGAGTATTTAGAAGCCTGAGTCACAGATCAGGGCATTACTGTCAAAAATAAGAAACAGTAAGATAGTTTTTATTCCAACAACACGTCTAAACACATGTTCAGGATTCTTGAATATAATGTAGAAAATATGATGGGTGTTCACTTTCAGATGGAATAGATTAATAATAATAGATTAAGAACATATTAATTTTCTTCAGAATGGCTAGTATAGTGCTGTACTTTTTATTTAGGATCAAAACAGTATTGATAATACTGATGTTTCAGTTGTTACTAAGCAGTGCTTAGGCAGAACCAAGGATTTTTCTACTTCTCTTACTGCCCTGCCTGTGAGTAGCTTTGTGTGCAGAAGGAGCTGGGAAGGGGTGCAGTCAGAGCAGCTGACCCATGCCACATGGCATCATGCAAAACAATAAATCTGGGGGAGTTGGTGGGGAGGGAACTGACACTGCTTGAGGACTGATTGGACATTGGTTGGGTGGATTGTGACTAATAGTACTATGTAATCACTTTTGTTTATTTTGTTTTTGTTTATTTGTTTTCAAGTAATTTTGTTTTCTTCTTTCCTCTTGCTTATTAAACTCTTTTTATTTCAATTGATGAATTATCTTTTTTCCAGTTTTCTTCCCTGTCCCACTGAACGGGAGCGAGTAAATGACTGAGTGGTGCTTAGCTGTCTGCTGGGTTCAACTACAAGAATAGAAGATGACTGACAGTAAAACAAGGGACATTCTGGCACTGCATATCCAGTGAGTGACACTGGACTGTTTCCATCTCATTTTTGCATAAAGAATCCTCTTTTCACTCCATTTTTGTACAAAAGAATAATATTTTCCAAAAAAAAGCAAGCCTGTCATGAAGTAACCTACAGCAGAACTGGCTGTCAATCTGAAAGAAGAGGAAAATCCAGTACTCATATTGCAATTTTCTAGCATAT
Organism: Lagopus muta; assembly: GCF_023343835.1. Lineage (NCBI taxonomy): Eukaryota > Metazoa > Chordata > Aves > Galliformes > Phasianidae > Lagopus > Lagopus muta. The sequence goes on along the minus strand of NC_064435.1, from coordinate 40,446,135 downwards.
AGTCTGGGCAAATAATAGGTCAAAGACATACAAACTGTTCAGCTAAGGAAATTATAGGGCCTTTTATCAAGAAACACAGACTGTTCTGATGTATTACTTTACATCTAGATTAATTCCTCACTCTAGTGTTGGAAGATGGATCATCTAAAATCACCTTGGTATATGGGAGAGGGAATGATGTAAAGACAAAGCCTGGAGAAAGGTTTAGCACAGTCTTTTTTCTTCTGTTCAGCAAGGATAATGGAAAACCCTTGAGAAAAAGAAATGCTGCAGTTGAAGACATGCCTAATACCGAATTTCCTACTCAGATGCACTAGAATGGAACTAGAATGGAAACAACTTAATTGTTGATTAGAAACAGTAAAATCAGCAGGAGTTGTAGCTACTACTTAATACAGAAGATTCAGACATTGACCTACTGTGCTATTTCATCACCTGGGGTGATATAAACCTCACCCAGTCTTTTAACCACCTAAGAATTAGCTGTCTAATCTGTGCTAGTGATGTGGCTTCCATCAATGGAGATGAATAGACCTTTTCAGTGTGATTCCTCTCATCCCTAGGGAGGTATTAATAGGGGATAAGATTAATTGTCTTTTGGAGATGTCTCACTCTGAATTTATCTACATGACTATGATAAATCAGGAACCCACATGTTGGCTGGATGAAATTGGATATGACCAAGTTCATGTCTACATATTTATTAGAATGTGCACATCTTCACAATACAAATTCATGTAGGTGTATCTAAACTATCTTACTAAAAGATGCCTTGGGAATCAAAAGAGAAATTGATAACAGATAATTTGCCTAAGAAAAAGGCTGATTTGCTCTAGATAAATAGCTAAGCTGTCATTAACACAAAACATTTAATACCTGCAAAAGTACAGCGGTTATAAAAAAGGGGAGTAATACTTACTACTGGCAAGTTTGACAAACTCAAAATATCTTCTATTTAAAAGTTATCACAAAAAAATTATAAGGTAATTGGTAATTTTTAGGGTAGCTCATCTTATGACATCTCTTTTACCTCCACTCTGGAAACAATAGGCATTCTAATTTTTAGAATCAAATTTTATTCTTGTTACACATGAACTACCATTCTTCATATAATGCAAATCCAATGTAATAAGGAAGATGTGTATTCTGTTTATTCTGAATAGTACCAGATAGAAAAAGGTGCATTAAGATAGAAAAATTTATGTTTGTTTTAAAATACTTATGAAAATATAAGGAATAATGTGTAACTAAATGTTGGCCATGCACAGTTTTTAAATGTATAATTACTACAAACATATTATAAACCTTGATCAAATTATATCTCAGTGTAACGCGAGCTGAAAATCTTTTGCTGCACTTTACAGCTACTATTTAAAGAAATCTTGAAAATTATCGTGTGATTGAAATTTCAGCAGAAGGGCTCTCTTCCTCTCCATTTTGAGGGGAGGTGCAGGGAGGGGAAAAGAGCAGGGGAGAGGGGAGAAGAGAATAAAGAGAGGAGAGGAAAGCTTTGATGCTACTGATGAATTGGTTCTGATTGTTTAATGCATTTTTATAGTTGAATCTCCAAATGTATCTTAGAAATATTAATGAAGATAAACATTTACAACTGAGAAGTTTGTGACGATGTAGAATATATTAAAATTCAGCACACTAATGAACTTTAATGCTTTGCTGAAAATCTGGGAATAATTGAAAATATAAACGTCTAAAGCAAATCTCCTCTGAGGGAACTTTCTCTCTAAACCTTTTTGACAGAGTAGCAAAAATGTAACTTTTAAGTTGTTTTGTGTACACCTACACTATCCACAAATTGAAATGAAATTCTCTTATACAAAAGCTGTGCTTGCTATAAGGTGGTGTGCTAGACAGAATTACCATCACAGGGGTTTTGTTCAGAGCATTATAATTTTTTATGTTATTCTGTTCATCATTTTAAAAGAGAGCTAAAATATATACTTATATAATCATGAATATTTAATTAAACAAAAGACTTTTATCTCCATCCTAACATAGCCTGAAGCCACTCTAAAAAGATACTTTGTTTTCCTCCTTAATATTTCACTATGTTGAACAAATGACTGCTTTCTTGTTTATCTTAATGTAATCTCTCCCCTTCACTTATCAAAATTAAATTATGTACAGTTATTTAATTTTTCCATTAATGACACACTTAGATACATTCCAAAGTATGCATTCTGGATACAAGTCCTCAAACATTTAATTCCATGGAAGATTACAGATGTAAAACAAAGGGAAGTTGAGGAAAGTAGGATTAACAATAATAATCAGTTTCAACAATTTACTTTCAGTGACTTATTCCTGCAATAGCATTAAAAATCATGTTCCACAGACACTCAGCAGAGATTATGTGGAAATTTCACATACTTGACCATCCAGTGGAGCTGATAGATATAATTGTTTTCTTTTCTGGATTTCTGAAGATTCTGCTTTACCCTTGGGGGTAAGAAGATGAACTCTTTCTGCATCATTCCTGAAACTATTTATTTTTATCCACTGATAAATTAATAGACACGGACACAAATTTGGAAACCTTTCACATTTTGAAATTTCACCTCTGTTCTTCATTTCAGCCTGTCATTCAGTGAATTCATCAGTGTCACTCATGTCTTGTAGTTGTGAATTTTTATTGAAGCCTCAGGCATTACTATAGTCAGTCCAATTGAAATACGTTCAACATATTTTGAAAAGTTAACTATGTAGTTGTGAAAAGGGTGAATTACCCTGATTCACCTGAAGCTTTTAATAATTTAAGATTTAAAAGCAGTTGATGTACTCTATTGAGTGGCTCTAATGTATTTTATAAGAAAGCATTTGAGGTTGAAGCTTACGTTTTCAAAATTACCTCTCCTCTGATTCTTGGTGCATAAATTAAATGCAAATTGCTAAATACTCAGGGCAGCCAAGAACTGACAGCTCTGAGCTACAGACATTCCCTACCTGTGATAGTCAGGTCAAGCCATGCACTTAGGCTAAGAATTAAACAAAACAATAACAACAGCAGCAAAACAGAAATCTATGGCTCAAAATATGGGATCCAACTGGGACTTGGATCTAAAGCTTAAAGTGGAAGGCACTGGTTGTTAGGATTGTATTTATCCTGCTCTATGGGGCGTATAGATGAATAGTAGACCTCAGGTAGCTGTAGACTTCAGCAAAGTCCAGCCATGTCTTCTGCTATGTAATAGTATGTAATTGGGCTAAGGTCATAACATTATGAATATTAAGTACAATATATACATATGGTCACTTAGGGGGGAGCAAAGGATAGTAAACAATTAATGCTACTAAAGAGTCCTAGTAGTCTAGTTATTTCAGTAAAGAGATGGCTGGGCATTGAACAACCATATATTCAGTTGCTGCAGTGAGATATTTAAATAAAAACATACTTTTTGAGGGAAGTATTTCAGTGTGCTCAATCGTGAATACACTTGTTGCATTATTCCAGCCATAGTGAAATCTGTGCCAAGAGTATAACACTCCTTGAAGACCATGGTTGAAGGCAATATGGGAGTGTCTGAGCTGATATGTATGTTCTGCACACAAGCACAGGGAAAATAAGCAAGATTTTCTTTTACATTTTTATTGTTATTTCACATAATACCTTCAAGAGAACCAAACAGAGATGTACAATATACTGCTTTGTGATCTAAGTAAAGGGTAGCTGAGCTGTTAATTGTGCATTTACAGAATGCCACCAGGGTCTTTTGAGAGCAACCTTTTGCAGTCATATCCTAAAAGGCGTGCATAGCAAAACACCCTCAATCAGGTTGTGCAGGCTAGAAACTGCATTTAAACTGTGAAACTCTCTGTTTCTTCTGGAGGCCTTAAGGACTGACGTTCTCATGCTGTGACATCATTATCTTTATTTGTGTGCTTTTTATTCCAGTTTGAAACATGACAAGCAATGTGAGATGCACTTTACTGTCCAAAGCACAGCATTTTTAATACTGTGAACCTCAATTGTGAACACACAGCAGGTGCCATGCAGGTAGGGTTTGGCATGAGACCACTGCAGGGATGCACAGCCCATTCAAATCGTGTTTGAGCAAACCACAGAGCCAAGGCAGCTGCACCTGTGTCATCGTTTTCTGAAATGCTGATTGAAAGGTACCTCCTGGACCATGCCCAAGCTTGGATTTTTTTATTTTTTTTTTAATAGTAACTGTTCCTTCATATCAAAACAGAGCCTGAAAGTGAACTAGTGTATGTTCCTTGTGAATAATCTTTAGTGCAGGGCCCAAGAAAGAGCTGGACTGCTAAGCAACTTGTAGTGTGCATACAGCCCAAAATAGTAAAAGTGGTGGAAATGATTCAAAATAGTGCATTTCCCACTGAGGTAGTGTAAGCCACTGCTCAAAAATACAAAGACAAAGCTATTGCAATAATACATTCTGCAGCAAAGAAAGGAAGCTCGAATGAAGGTCATGTCTCAGTTATTAGTCCCTCTAGACTTCATAGGCTCTGTCATTGTACCAGTATAACTGCCTGGTTTTATTTTTTTTTAAACTAATAGTTAATATAAAGATTAATACAGCATATTCAGGCTGCAGATGAAAAGATACTTGCATTTAAATTTGTGGTATCTCCTGTCCTGTTGCTAGCTCTGCAGAGACAGGACAAAACAGCACTTCTAGCTGTGTTTGCTAAGTAGGAAGGTGTCTTGCAGAATATTGTAATTTCAAGCTACAAAATGAGATGACTTATACAATTTTTAACAGGAAATATGTTAAAAAACAAACAAACAAACAAAAGCAAACATCCAGCCATCAGAGCTAAATCCAGACTCACTGGAGGCCAGCTGACTTCAATTTGTTAGTACGTGCCCCCCCATTACCTAGCAGTTATTAACTATCTGTAAAAGAAAAAAAAATATATGTATTTACTTTTACATTTCAATGCATTCTCTCATCTTCATTGCTATTGTAAGATTTCAAGAAAGGTGTGAAGTTGTGCAAAGTGCCAAAAGACTAACCCGAGACCAGATAGAAAAAGAGAAACAAACCAAGGATAGAAAAAGAGCACAAAAGGAAGGGGTAAGGCAAATAGGTGATAAGAAGTTATACAAAATGAGAAACATAGGCTTAAAAATTATCAAAACTACCAGTATTCAAGGTATTTTCATCCTATGTTATTTTCAATATCACATTATACTACCTTACCTTTACTGCTAGATTGGCTCTCATTTTTGATATATATTATGTTCAGAAGCATATTTGTATTTCAGTTCTTCAGAGAGTGCTTCATTTCTTCTATTTCTACCCACCCTTTCTGCTTGCAAAAGGTCCTCTTGCCTTTCACAGCTAGCAAGACTGAGCTAAAATTAAAATCAATGACTCAACCTCGTTGCTTTTTGCTTGCTTGTAGAAGTCAACATTTCTAATCAATCTTTCTGCTTAAAACTATGTATTTTCAAGGACACTTATTACCTTCATCTAAAGATGTCTTTTTGAGAATCTATAAACAGAAGAAGATCACATCCACACTTGCCAACACAATTTCCAGACCCTCATGTGGTAGAAATGCAAACTAAATGTATGACAAGCATTCCTAAATGTTCCTGGAAAAAGCACTGATTTCCACTACTTCAGCATTTTTGTTAATTTGTTTGGAAGACCATGATAAATGTGAGCTATTTTCATTGTTAGCAGGCAGTATCATGGAATGTCACACAAATGATCAAAACAGAATTGAATTTTCCAACAGTTAGCTATGAAATATATCTGTGAATGCTAAAATAATAAATAAATAAATAAAGCGTTCATTGAAGATAAATTTTTATAGCATAAGTATGGCACTTTTTGGTAAGTGTTTATATTAAAATGGCTATGAGACAAGGACATTCACTATAACAGTAATCACACATTGATGCACGCTATCATGGTTATCTGCTTCTGCACATATAGGGCATAAGTGCCATAACTGTCATGAGGCTGAATCTGTTAGTTCTAACATCCTGGTGAACTGGTTTCCTTTACAGGGGTAAAAATAACTTCATTCACAACCCTCTACTGTCAAGAGGAAAATAAGGAAGGCTTGGCTTTGAATTCTCTAAGTGTTTTATATCAATTTATCAGATCATCTCAGATCATATCACCATCACTGGCTGAAGTTTGTCGGACCTGAGATAGCACTTCAGGCTTGAAGAAGTCATCCAGCATAGTTAACCACCTCTAAATCAGGGTTTCCTATGGAATGTGAGAGATTAAGTACTTTGCCTTGCAGTAAAGTTTTTCACATCCTTTGGCAATTTGAAAAATTGAGTCTTTCCTATGTTGTAGCTTTTGTAAACATGACAAAGATCTTTTCAGCTTAGATTTAATTACGTTTGCCTTTCTTTACACAGATGGCATTCAAATACTTTTGTCTAAAAACCATATGTAACAGATACATTTAATAGTATAAAATTATATTTATTTGTACTCTCTTCCTAATATCAGCCCAGATCTAAGAACAGGGAGGTGGGCTTCTGGTCTACTGACCATTAATGCTATTTATATTTATGAAAATAAGAGAACCAAATTTTGCACAGTAAACTGTGAGTTACCTTTTCTAACATAATGAAGAAAATAAAAGAGTCTGCTGCTGAGGCATTTTGCTTTTAAAGTTAGGTATGTCAAACACAGCTACAGTTGAAAATAATATGGCTTTTGCTGTTAAATAATTATTGCTCTCCCAAACTCTCCACAGATTTTGAGAAATAACATTATCTCCTATAATCTTAATGGGATTATTCTTTTTATGTGTTCTTTTCACTGGGCAGTAAAGTTCTTGCTGGTCTTGATACCAGACTGTCTTATGATCTGCCAGCTATGTTTATGTGCTAAAACTAAAAAACGATGTTGGCAAGATGGGTTGGTGTGATGAATGTTTTTTCACATTGTAAGCTCTTATGCATATTTAATCCAACTTTGTATATGCACTTCTGGTTTTACTTTGAGCCAGAAATTCGCAAGTGACTGTGAGATAATTATATTCTGCTTTGAAAGTGAACCATTTGGTACCTCAAACAGGTTACTTCCTCTGATGGCAATTTGCCATTTTTACTGGAAGGAAAGTAGTCATTCTTGTTTCAAATCCTACAATTATTAGGGTGTATTCCCATCTTAATGATGAGTCATGTTTCAGAAATGGAATCACATGTATTTAAAATGACATCTGCCAGTAAGGGCTAGTAGGACTGTTTCTTTAAGTTTTTGTTAAATCCTAATAAAAATGTAAAGGTGGAAGATCCTATAGAAAGGTGTGTTTTTTCATTCCAAAACCAGTTTCTCATCTGAGTACTTGTGGTTATTCAATATTTTTTTCTCAGTTAAACATTGTTACTGTTTTTCTTTCTAGAACCTCTGCTGTGCTATGGAGCATTTGAGATCCCATTGACTCCAGTGGACATTAAGAGAATCTCCAAGACTGTACTTGCACTGCAGGAGCCCAGAAAGCATCAGAACCAAACCCAGAAGTGCACCATCACCTTATTCTCCTTGTTTCCCTTCCCTACTTATCTCCACAGGTGGCAAGGTGAGTGATGTGACCATGGAGGAGCAGCATCACACAACTGTGATTGGGATGTGGGAGGACCAGCACCCCAGGCATGCCAGGATGCTCATCTGCTGTGCTGTCTAGACGTAGCCTAAGTGCACTTGCTACAGCACTCTTGACAGCAGTACTGTTGAGGCATTTTTCTTTCTTTAAAGAAATAGAAACAGTGAAACCTTCAACTGCAGCTTCCATTTTACAAGGTTAAACCAGAAAGCAGTAAAATCAAGAGTCAGGGGGTTTGGTCATCTCATTTTCTGTCAGCACAACTTCAGGATAACTGAGATAACTCCTAAGTATGACAGTATGGGGAATATTTTTTCAAAGGCTGCAAGAGGCATTATACATGTGTGGGGTTAATATGTAATTCTAAGACATTTTTGTCTCTGTGTGCATTAGAGTGTAGAGATGTGCCTGTGTGCATGACTATCTGTATATGCATGCCTTGACTGGGTTTTATAACATTACAGACAAATATTCCTCATTAGAAAAAAAGTTCTCTGATAGCACATGTATCGCTAAAAGCTGTGAGTAATGTGCATAATCAAAAGAGCACATTTTTTTGTTGGTGATATTATTTATTTATTACTCCTATTATGCCTACAGATACTGAATTATTTGTTTCATTATCTCATTTTAATTTCTAATTAGCAAAATATTTATCCACATTGAGACTTCAATTGTATTCAGATTTGCTACCTTTCCAAAGAGCCTTGCAATGTTGGCTATTTTCTCATTTGTGGGACTGGGGGGGGGATATCACTGATGACATCTGAAGAATAAATACTCTTCCAGGCACAAGAGTGGGACAACTTTAATTTTGTTAGTATTTTGAAGCACATACATCAAGAGATGAGAGTATTTATATTATATTTTAAACAGAGCATGAAAATACAGCTCTGGAGTACTCTGCACATTCAATTCCTTTGTCTAAGGATGAACACTGAGAAAGTCACTGTTTTACAGGTTATGCAAACAAATGACAAAGATGTTATTTGTTATTATCACAATGTCTGCAGCAAATTTTCTGGTTTCCTGCAATAGTCATTTATATCCCTTTTTCTGAGGCTACTCAAATATCAAATTAATAAATGCATAGCTGTCATTAATACTTGCCAACCTTTCCTGTGTGCAATCCAGGAGTGCTTAATCTGCTAAACTTAAAGAATTGCCACAGTGCTAACTATACGTACCAAAAATAACAGGCATTCTAAACAGCCACAGCCACCATCACCAATGCCTAAATACATGCATGTGTGCAGCAAAGATGTGCAAACTATTTTAAGATCCTTAAGAATGAAAAGTGTCACAAAGTGCTAGACATCTGTCAGTTCCCATACATATTTATCAGTATTTCCCACGCAGAAGCCAATGGAACTAAGGCAGTAAATTACAGGAACAGCTATAGTGGCTGTGAGCCTGGCAGGAAGTTAATCAGCACTGTTCCACTTTGAAGGACAATGATATTCCTTACTCTCACAAGTGGTTCCAAAGCAGACATCAGTAGACTTTTACATTGTTTTATATTCTTTGCAGTAGATTTTTAGAAAAAAATACTGGGAGATAGGAGATAGAATTAGTGCTTTCAGCTTATAGTTGGCTGCTTGCTTTTCTTGTGCATTTTCTTTTCTTTTATCTACTGATAGAACAGAGCACAGCCTGTTGGTGGAAGGAGGACTCGAGCAGTGATTTTTTACTGTTCTAGCTGCTAACTCAGAAGTCTGATCTAGGTCACTGATGCACAGGGCTTTCCTTTTTCATTTTTGTCCTCTGCTCATGGGAGAGACATAAAGAGATTAAAGGGATAATGGGTCTGATCCAAAGCCCTCTGTGGGTAATAGCAGAGCTGACAACACTTCTGTTTCGCAGCAACTTCTGAGATTTGGGGATTTGTTTCCATTCCACTGCAGAACAAAAGCAAAACCTTTTGGACGTTTTTGTTAATTGAAATTCTTTTGAAATGTTCATTTTGACTAGAAAATGTGATCTTTTTGATTCAGGAAGAAGTCTGTTGCTTTTAATCAGGAAAATGGCATGAGAGGTGAGGGATTGTTGCTAATCCCCTCTTCCTTATAACATGGGGCCAAGTTTTCCATTCCCAGACTGAAAAGATCAGTAAACTAATATTTCCCTCATCCAGGCCGTCAGGCAACTAAGTATGAGCAGATAAAGAATCTTTCCATTGACTTTATAAGTCTTTGAGACAAAATCATAGAAAAAAATACCGGCTTTCCTCTCAACTTCTAACACTGGCAAAAAGATATTAAACAGTAATTTCTACATTCTAATCCACACACACTGATGGAACAGAGTTTCTTTTATTTAGTCAGTCTTAACTGTTGTTGAATTAAAACTAGAATAAGTATTGTTTCTTTCAGTGCTGCTTTATTATGGGGAGCTCTTTAAGAAACCTGAATGACTTTCCCATAAATTTTCTAACTGATAGAAGCAGCCTTTCCTATATAGCACTAATTTAAAGGAACAGCAGTGATTGGATTTTTCCATGGGAAAAAAACTGGAAGTGTTATTGCTTAAATAGATTAGGTGGGATTGATTTATGAACTACACAGTAAAAATGTGGAATGACAATCCAAAATGATTGTCCAGTGTGCCATCTGAAGGGATTAATTCTCACCCAACATTCATCTAAGCATAACTGTATCACTGTCAAGCTTATGATGATCAGACACTGCTTTCAAAAGCCTTTGTATAAATACAAGCATGTTGTTAGAAATGCGTAAGAAACAGGTAAATGGGAGTTTCAAAAGAATGAGTATAGTTTTACCTCCTTTATTTATTTTTATTTTTATTTTTATTTTTATTTTTATTTTTATTTTTATTTTTATTTTTATTTTTATTTTTATTTTTAGTATATTGCTAGTACTTAAAGAAGTCTCAATTGCAATATGCAATGAAATATGTTCTTCACAAATGCTGAGAACTGTCCACCAGAACATATGGGTAAGATTGACTGTGTTTTTAAAGAACACGCTCATAAAAATCACAAATCTATTTTTTCTATTTACTTAAAAACAAACTTCCTTACCAAAACTCCACACATTCGGTATATTTCCAGCTTCATTTGCTCTATGTGGCACTTTGGTTTTTTGGAAAACATATGCAGATACATTCACAGTACAATACATAAATTCACTCTCATGTTATGACTACTGAAACACAAAATCTTTTCTTTGGATCTCTGATATGCTTTATGTTGTATACATTCATTTATGTAATGGTGTTATGCATTATTTACATTTGAATTAAAGACACCTGGTGAGATCATCACTAAAAATTTAGCATTCAGTTCTTTGGAGTTCTTTCACAACTACAATATTTTCCAGTATCCAGAATATTATAGGAGCTTTGACTGCTGATTTTCAGAAACTTGTATTGTGTATATGCATACATACACATAGCTCCCTATAACATTTGCTATCTGCCATTAAAAATATTACCATTGTTAATTCTTGCTCTTTGAAGAGCTCTCTAATTTGGTCTTCTTAGTGTCTCAGACACTAAGCTGGGTGCATCATTTAAATAACTGTTTACACATTTGGAATGATCAACAGTGGACAGGTGAGATTCAATGGATGCAGTATCAAAAGAAATCAGACTGAAAACAGTAGTGAGCTGTTACTACTTGAGAAGTGTGCAGCTTAGTGAAGCCTGTAACAGGAGAATAGCTCAGAGTTGAAAGATCTCAGAGTGCCCTGAGACTTTAAGCTCCATTGTCTAAGAACTAGCAACATTAAGGAGGTTTCAGGGAACTCAGCTTTCATGAAAGACCTTGGATTACTGCCCAGACTAGAATATCAAATTTGATGGGAATAAATCTCAGTTTGCCAGACCGAAGTAAGAGGTTTTGTAAGATCCTGTTCAGTTCCAAGTGCCAGCCTTCAATCTCTCCACAGGATCTTCATGCCTGGGTGTAGTTTTAATATTGCTCTTAATTACAAAAGACTGCAGAGTATCTCCTAGGTTATTCTTCCCCATGATTCAGGAGCATTAAACCATTTTGAGAATAGGGTAAGCCACAAGCAAAAATCAAAATGTAGATAAGAGATTCATAAGGGCCAGACACAACCTTTTGCCTGATGTACCAGAAGAGCAAGAATATCTTGCGTATGTATGTGTCAGCTCTTTGAATCCTTCTCTTTTTATCAAAAATAAGATTTATAATGAGAATTGCCATGTTTCAGATTTGACTTTTTTTTTTTCCCTCTGAGTATTTCAGTTTGTCAGAATATGTCTTTTTATCCCTCAAATGGCTTCAGGTAAATAGCCTTTTCTCTTCAGACAGGGAGCCAGCATGCTAATGTAAAACTTCTAGGAAGTAGGCAGCACAGGTGTTGAAAGTAAATGATTTATCTTTTGGCAGCTGTACATCAACTCCTGGGCTGTAGCTGCAGCAACGGATCATTCCAGGCTTCAGTTTGATACAAGGGCACAGAGAAGCTTTCATGTATATCAGCACCCATCAATACTAGCTTGGATTCAGATGGTGATCAGTCAAAGCAGCTTTGCATGAAGAGTACATAGATTTTCTGTTATATATAGAATTAGTCGGATTTTCTTTTCCTGCATAGAATGCTCCCATTGTTGAAAAGCCAATGTATCAACAGTACTTTGGTGGGGAGCCACAGAGGAATCAAGTCAGCTTGAAGAAATTGTGTTTTGAAGCAAGCATAGGAATGAACTGCTGTGACTGAAATAGGAAATGCAGATTTTTGTGGTGTGGAATAGCTTCTAATTTTAATGTACTGAGTAAAAGGAGAAAACATTATAAAGGTCTTGATTGAATTTAAAGGGAGTTGGTTTTCTTTTTTTTTTTTTAATTCTCCGGAAAATATTGAAATACTTTATGGTTTTGTTTTCATTTATTTTCATTAATACATCAACAACACAGCATTAAAAAAAAAAAAAAAAAAAAAAAAAAAGGTGACCAATCCCCTCACTTTTGGTCTGATATAACTCATAAATTTTGCAACGATTTAATTTACAAAATGAATGTATTGCATATATTTAAAATCCTGCTACCTTTTAATCAACTTTTATGCAAATGCCAGGATTTCATGTTTGTTTCTTTTAAAAGTTATTAATCAGTAATGGAAAATAAACCTTAACATCACCTTCAAGTATTTTCTGCTAAGAATTAAGCAAAGTACAGAGTTAACATTTCCTTAAAATGTTTATAAAAATACAGGAACAAAATCTAACTACCTGGTTACTCTTGGGAAGAAAATACAAATCCGTATTCATTTCATAGCCATGCAACACTACCCATGATCCTTTCCTAAGGATTTTGTAAGTTTCCAACAGACATCTGACCCATTTATACTTGGTAAGATCTGCATAGAAAAATAAGATTCCTTTGAAATACATCTTTCTGTTTTTTTTTGTTTGTTTTTGTTTTTTAAAGCTGAGTCCCATGTTGAAGGCTAATTAACCTGTGCAAAGTAAAATGTCTAACTGTTGCACACAGAAAAGTGGTTTGTTTTCACTGTGAACAAGCTGTAATTAATACATGAGTATGTATTAAATTATGGTGATTTTCATCCCATCTCTAGATAATATAAAAGCATTTTTGAGAGCTGACTAAGGGAGAAACAGGATCAAACTCCAGTCAATTTACTCTTCTGAAAACAATAAACATTTTGATATAATTTATTTAAATAGTACTTATTTTTCCTCAGTTAACATTTCATTATGATAGCAAAAGTCAACTAAAATAATTAAAAGTGTTCAGAAGGGAATAAATGTTTTCTTTTTACATAAACATTTGTAACAAAGGAAAGTGTCTTTATGAACTAATGAATAGCTACTAAGTACAATTCAGTAAAATCTGTGTAAGTCTCACAACTGAAATTCATACGGAAGCTAATAACTTGAAATCAACATACTAATTACTTAAGACAGAAAATTAGATATGTGTTGTTTCTAGAGAAAATAGAATATTAACTGTAGTACCACGATTTTAAGTCCTAATTCCAATTTTTTTTTCTAACATAAATAACTTCTAAGTAATTGGGCAATTATATGAGTTGCTAAAATGGTTGGTTAAATTTGTATTCAAAGACAATAATTTCATTCACTCTGCTTGTATGTGCTACTATAGTTTTACCCCTGGTTAGTGGAGTTCCCTTCAGGAAAGGGCAGGATAACGCAGGCAGAAAGACTGTAGCTCTGATCTGGAACTAAGATAATGCAGAAGTCACTCTTAGTTTTAATAGATCTCCTACATAACACTGAAAAGAAAACTTCCAAGGTTATCCCCTCCTTCATTCTACTTCTGTGAAAAAAAATAAAATGGATTTTAGAAAGATGTAATATTTATAGAGATGTAATACTTAGAAGACAGATTATTACTGTGAAAGACAAGTGGAGGTGGATGGTCTGAACTGATTCCTTGGTATCGTTGCTGCTGATTGCATCTTGAAAGGAACACTTCAAAGGTACCATGTAAAAATGTTTTTCCTTGTGTAAAAATGAGAACCACTTTGTTCAAGAGTTTCTTATACTAATAAAAAAGTACTCCTTTCATGATTTCTGAATAAGATGGTGTGGGTGTTTTTTAAAACTATGAGAAAAACAGTACTGCAATTGCACAAGGGCTTACTTTGCCCTCGAATCAACAACTCCAGGGAAATGCTGCATCAGAGCTGGAGCTTCAGATCAGTATCTTCATGTTTTTGTAATGAGTGATAATCTGCTACTCATACACATCACTGAAAATTTTTGCAGTGTATTTCCTATCTGTATGAACTAGGAGGCCCTGAGGGCACTGCCTGACCATTCAATTCCTTTACAGTTTACTTTGGGCCCCCCGTTTCACTTCTGCCCAAAGGCCCGGAACCACATAAAATAAAAGTACACACTGTAAGTTGACCTGTCTGCAGTTCTCTCATAATTGTGCCCAGGCCCAGCTGTGAAACTCACAGAACTGGACTTTGATCTATCAGTTGTCTTCCCATCTTGGCCTAGGATATGACCTTGTGACTATAGTGGTCTGGCCCTCAGGGAGTCTTTGCAGGATCCTGGCACTGTCCTTGAAGATGCATGTCCTAACCAGGTGACAAACAATGCAATTCCTGACAGACAGCTAATCAAGATGGCCTAGAGGTAAGGCAGGCTGTGTTGAAAAGAGAGAAAGAACTGCATAGAATTAGGTGGGGGCTGAGAAGAGTCCAAGTGCATTGAGCCCTAGAAAACTGGGCCAGTGAGAGTGATGTGAGAAAATATCAGGTCACACATCACAGAATCATAAAATCATAGAGTCATTAAGGTTGGAAAAGACCACGTAGATCATCTAGCCCAACAGTCAAACCACCATCACCATGCCCTCCATCTGACCCACATCCCTCTGTGCCAGGAGAGCTTGCCTCCTTCATCCATAAACAGCACCATACCCCATTTCTTTTGCAGCCACGGAAGCAGCTGATGTTTGTCTATCTGACTGGGAGCAAAGAGTGAGTGTGAACAGACTACCCAGCTGTCTGGAAGCATTTCTGATTAAATAGTCATTGTGCTCCCCATTCTTCCACAGGAGAACACTTGGGCATGGCTGAAGATGTTGGGTAGACTGAGTTCTACCACCCATCTGCAGGGGACTATCTGTAACAGCCTTACTCCAACAAAAATGGTCTTGAATAAGTATGTGCAAATGATCTTTAATTACAGGAACACAGCAATATTTTTTTTAGCTGTACCCACATATATTTTAAAATAATATAATCAATGACACCATTTGAAGATGACATTTTGTATTTGAATTCCACCTTCCCATATTTTAACTACCACCTCAAAAAAAGTGGTGAAGTTGAATAAATTCTTCTATATACTCAGTTATATTTTCAGCTTTTTCATGAAGACTTATAAATGCCTCAGCCTTTTAGCTAGTTATTTTTGAACGATACTGGTCTTTTATCACCTATTTGATTTCCCAAGGGAAAAAATGTTTTGAACATTGTAATGTGTAAAATTTATTTATAAACATATGGAGGGCAATTTTATCTTTATTTCGAATAGAAAAATGATTATTTGTGCATAAAAACACATACTTTTTTAGTGAAGATAATACAGAAAAAAATTAGTTGATTATTTTCTTAGATTATGCTATTTATAGCCTGCAATTTGTTACTTGTCTTTTTCTAATTCATGGTAACTGATTTCAATAAATTAATTACTAAGGCAGATAACACAGATAATTTCATTGAAACGAGTTAAAATCTTTTCTTATAATTTTATCTAAATTACTTTACAGATTAAAAATACACGTCAATGAGATGCAAACCAGTTATAGCCTGGCATAAATAACAGCAGTACTGAAGATGATGTACAGGCTGCATGCAAGATTTTGGATTAGGGAAAGTTTAACTCTGTAGCTTCCTTGAGGCTCTCTGCTGTATAGTTTCAATGTAGATGGGTCTAAATTCTCCAAGCTTTGAGATGATTTGAAAATCTTAGAATTTCAAAGTAAAATTCACATAGAATTCATAGAATTGCTAATATCCTGTTCACATGTGAAACAAGTGATTTAAATCTGCAAGTATGAGTATATTTAGTTCCATCCTGGACAAGCCCCCATGTCTCTTTTTGGGTCTATGTGAGTTTCAAATGGACTGTCATGAGCTCTCCAGAAACAAATCATGGCAGTGGAGGAATGTTGTGGAATATAGCTGCAGCTTTTTTAGCCACCCACAGACTGTAATGGCTATTTTGGTTTCCATCATTTCCCTAGTCAGATTTTTCAGATTACAAGCCATGGTGACAAATGACACATTATTTTATATAAGTGTGCCAAATACTGGTAAA
The DNA here is from genome assembly GCF_023343835.1 of Lagopus muta. Taxonomy (NCBI): domain Eukaryota; kingdom Metazoa; phylum Chordata; class Aves; order Galliformes; family Phasianidae; genus Lagopus; species Lagopus muta. Next base: position 40,429,764 of record NC_064435.1, on the reverse strand, counting down.
ACAAGCTTGAATTTTATTTTAGTCTAGATGTGGGGAAACAAGAAAGTACATAAACTTTTCTGGACTCAGTTGTGTGGATTGTTACAAGTCTGTGAACATAAATGAAAAATAATAGAAGGTCATCAGAAAATGGGCATTTATATTTCAGTATTGGAAGCAGCAAGAGTTAGATGCTCATAGATGACTTTGTGACCTTCTTATTATCCAACCTGCGATAACTGCTGTGAGAGTTACATCTGCATTTCTGCTTGCTCTTTTTCAAAAGGGAGTATTGAAAAGAAGTTAATTCTGTTCTGATAGAGTCCACAAAACCCCGTCAGTACTGAGACTTTAACTTCCTTTGGTTTGATATTCTGCTTAAGAAGGTCAGTTCACAGACTGATCATGTCCTTTTATTATTTTCACAGGAACAAGATTTGTTATTATCTAAGAACTAAAAATACATCTTTGTAATTCTAAAAGAGCATTTGTCAATGAAGATCAACCATGCCTTATTTTATGCCTTCATTTGCAGACTAGTGTATTTGATATTGCTGATGACTTCAAATTAGCAATGAACTAGGCTCTGTCAAGGAAAGAATAGGTAACCGTGATGTTCAGATGTGCTGGGACCTGCTACGTGAGTGAAAGCAAACTGCTGCAGTGATTTTGGATACAAAGGCCTCCCATCACTCTTCAAATCATCTACAACATCTTTTCATATATGTTCATCTTAATTTTCCATTAGTAGAGTAGTCTTTCCCCCTGCACTTTTTCAAAAGTCTTAGTTTTCACCTCTTTGAATTTCAGGCCTTCCCCAGTAAGGTGCTGATGGCCATATGCACCAGTGCTGATTGGAAAATGTAAGAATTACCACCTACAATCAAAGTGCAGTATACTTTAGCTAGGGAAAAAAAAAAAAAAAAGATTGGGTGCTGTAATAATGTTGCTAAATGAAAAGAGGACAAATGATCTCTCGTAGATAGACTATATAATTTAACAGAGGATATAATTTGCTTTCTTGTTGGGTGACATTCTTACTTCCATTCCCTCTTTTTTTTTTTTTTTTTCCTTTCTTTTTTAAACAGCTTCGTTTACCTGGCTTCAAATTTTGACCACCCTCCTCTCAGCTTCATGCTTAACCCCCACTCCATCTTTTAACACTACTTCTCTTTTGTCACTCCATCCATGTTAGGAACTTGAGTGGTGTCAGTTTGCTCATGCTGCAGAATCTACCACAGATGGCAGCCCACTACCAGCTTGTTATCCAACACTTCTTAATGAAAATCACCCAGATGACACAAAAGCAATTCTGGCTCACCCACTCTGATTTTTAATGTTCAATCATGCTCTTGTCCTGAAATATGCTTTCTGCTGATGTAAGTATTCTGCCTTGTGTTTGCACTGCCTGAAGCAACAATGCAATACAAACCTAACTTTTTAATCTTGTGTAAAACTGACAGCCACACATATTTCATACAATCACGTGCCATCAGCTTTACAATGATTAAAAAATGCCCACTGTTCATGTGGTTTGTTAGAGTTCATCTTTAGCACATACCAACTGCAAAAAGTTATAACTGGCACATATGTGCTCTAATAAACATAGGAAGAATTTGAAAGATCTTGGCGATGACAATTTTAACACCGTTCTCTTGTAAAAATGGATCTTTCTTGCTTACAAAGACTATCTTACTCTCCATTGTGACATAGACAAGAGATGGGTCTTCAGGAAGAAGGAATTGGAAATTGAGCGTGGGACTGGTTCTATTAGTTAACATTCACTTGGCTTAAGCACTGTGCTGTTCTGATCATCTCCACAGTGTGTGAGCAGAGGGTTACAGTTCTGCTTCTGTGTTTGGCATGGAAGAGTTTTCAATCAATTACATTTCAGTTATTTCAATTCTAAGACATGTGTTTAAATTATCCCAGCTCTAATATATGTATTGTTGTAGTCATTTCTTTCCAGTCTTGTCAGGAGAACTGTCAGTTCACACCACTCAATCTTTCAGCAGAGCCACAGTAGGGCAGATAACTTGGTTGGCTCCTAGCTATCAAGAACTCTGTTAACATCAATCAGTATTAAGAAAGAGGAAAAATAAGGATCTGTATCTCTAGATGAGAACTGAAGTACAAATCTGTTCAATTAGGCATGAAACCTATCACTGCATATTCTCATGCATTTATCAAGTCAACACTTAACTACATTCTTCAGAGCAACTCTATTATCTGCATGTATCCTGCACGAAGCTTTTAAAATCCTTTTCCCCCTCAATGGCTCACTGCACTTTATTGAAGTTAATATTTACAAAAGCGATTCATAAGGAACACAAACATTTTTATTCGCACCAGCTCTGTGCAAAAAGACCACCACAAGATTCCTAAAGGAATTACTTTTGATTTCACAGTGCCTAAGAAACAAGCTGAGTCGAAAAGGGCGAGCAGATCAGCTGCGGGAAAACTACGCTTAAGCTCCGTTTACCCGGCTTCAAATTTTGACCACCCTCCTCTCGGCTACAGCTCAACACGTGGACGCGGATATGGCCACAGCTGCCCTCACCACCCCGCCTGGCAGAGACCCCCGACGGCCGCCTAGGCTCCAAACCGCGGAGGGGCGGCGCCGCGATTCCTCCCCCGCGCCCGCAGCCAGCACGCAGAGGCAGCTTCCCCCGGGTTCCGTGTCTCTCTTCCAGGGTTTATTTGTGCCGCCTCCGCCCCGGGAGCGTGTGCGGCAGCCGCCCCGCGTTGAGCTCTATGCGGGGGCCGTGAGGCAGAGGCTGACTCCGGTGAGCGGGGATGTCGCCGGGCCGACTGCGACTCTGTGAGATTCATAAACCCAGCACAACACTGAGATGGGGATCGATGTGTATTCTCTCCGGCAAGCGGGCGCTCTGTACCTGCTTAGGAGAAACTGCACGGGAAGTTTGAAGCGGGCAGGCGGGAGGTGGGCAGCACCCTCTCTCCGAGCACTGCGCGCGGCTTCCACGCGTCCCGGCAGCTCCAGCTCTACCAGGGGGGCCGGCCCGGGGGAGGGCCGCGCGTCACAGAGGTGGGGCGGCGTCACAAAGCGCCCCGGGAGCTGCGGGCGGGGGTCCCGGGCGGGGCCGGCATCGCCGCGGCGGGCTGCGGCCGCGGTGGCGGCGGCGCGCCGCCTCGCCTCTCCTCGCTTCGCCTCGCCTGGCCGCTCGCCGCCGCGGAGGGGCGGCGCTGCCTCCCTGCACTCCCCCGCCCGGCGCCCCCGCTCCGTCTCCGGGAAGGGCGCGGGGAGCCCCTCGTTGCCCCTCGGCTCGGCGGCGGAGTTGGAGCCGGCGGCGGCAGCTCGGTGCGATGCTGTGTTAGCCCCCCAGGGAGCGCCGGAGGGAAGGGGCGCGAGTGGCCGGGGCTGCGGCTGGCACCATGGGCACCGGGCTCGGGGGCGAGGCGGACGGGCTCTCTGCGCACTCCGAGTGAGCCCGGAGATGTGCCGGCGCCCGGGGGAAATATTTTGGAAATAGCACGGAGCGGTCCGAGGAGGACGAGTGGCGGCACCCCGTTTCACCAGCTGAGAGGAGGTCGCCCGGCGGTCGTGTACAGGCAAGTAAGCGCTCCTTTTCTTTCTTTGATGTTTGTATTTTATTTGCTTATTTATTTATTTTCCCTGGCTTTTCCCTGCATCTCGAGTGACTGCTTCTTGCAGCTGTTGGTTGCCTGCGCCGCGTTTGGAGTTCAGTCTCTCGGCGGGTAGGTGCGGGCTGGGCTGGGCTGCAGGGGAGCGCGGTCCCGCATCCCAACGGTACGCGCTGCGCAGTGGCACTGGGGGAGAACTGCGTGCGGGGTGCCCGCGTGTAGCTGCAACAAATGGTGACTTACAGGAATTGGTGTGAAATGTCTTTTTCTTTGTGCTGGGCTGTAACTCTATTGTAGGAGACTCTTAATTGTTTTCTGGCAGCAGCAGGGCTGCGTATGAGCATTTCAGATCCTGCCAGGGTTTAAGCTAGTGAAGCTGGAGTTTTGATTTTGATGCCTTTAACTTTCTGGTGTCCTACCTGGAGATTTCCTTTGAGGTGCTTTTGCTGTAAGGTATGGTTTACTCGATCTTGTTTGTTTGTTTGCTTTTACCTGTGGCTACCTATTATCATACTTGGTAATGCCATGAAACAGAAAGTTGACCGTGATGTGCTCAGGATGCAGGACGTGGGCAGTAGGCAGGAGGCTGATTCTGCCCCTGAGGAACTCCACAGGAGCAGGCCCATGAGTATATAATCTCCTGCTAAAACCTCAAAGAGCTCTGAACAGACCTGTCACGCTGCAGAGGATGAACCCTCCTGTTCACGGTTCAGCACAGATAGTGTATAAGCTAACAGCCCTCATTCCCCTATCTACAAAGCACCTGCCTCTGAAATGCAGGGTCTAGAGACATGTTTTCTATGCCAGTTTGGGAGCACACCGAACTTCAGACTGTGTTTAATTAAGTTTGCTGCTATTGATTTTCTTAGCAACTTCTTTCTGAGCCTGAAAACTACAATCGTGTACAGTGACCTTGATGTATGTTGTGTTTGAACATGGGAGCATCGCAGAATAAAAGCAGTTACACAGATTTATAGTTCAGCTCTGACACTTCACTAAGAGCTCTGGCAGCGCCAAGTTGAAGACGGTAGAGAGGCACTGGGCATGGTGTGTGTACAGGCTCGGGGAAATAGCTCACTTACAGGGATGAAAGTATAAGTTACAGTCTTGGAAGCTCGTGCAGAAATGTCAGCATGTGTGAACATCTGAGGAGTCTGGGATATTTCTTTTTCTAATGAGGGAGACCTCTCGCAAAAGATGTTTGGGGACAATCTCTGAGCTCTTCAGGTTAAGGCACGTTGATTTGCTGACAGGAACAGATCTTCTAATGGGCTACAACAGATGTTTTTACATAGATGTGATGCTAACTGCATTAAAAGCTGTTGACTTGCCAGTACTGTGGACACGTAACTAACTCAAGCTTATAGCAGAAAGATAAAGTAAGCCTTTCCTGTAACAGTGGATGGAGCTCCCTGTGGATAAGCAGGCAAAGGGGAATGTCATTTGTTTCAGTGCAATTTCAGGAGAGCTTTCTTGTGGTTTGTATTTCTGACTGCCTGAAGGTACTATGAAACACAATTAGAATAACTATTGAAAAATATTGGGACACGAATCAATCCATTACTTTAAACAGCTTCTGTGTCATATCAACAAAGTACAATTTTAAACAAAGTGCATCTCTGGTTTTGTTGTAGCAATTCCTTCCTCTGTTGCAGAGTGGCAGGCTTTCACTAAGCATGTGCAAGGGAGATCATGAAACAGTGAAGCATGCACTGATTTGAATTAATTTGGGCTATGTATTACAGTGGCGATTTACACAATTAATATAATTAACTGCTTATAGTTGATTCTATAAATGGGTTTTAAAAATAGTGTCAGCTTTGCCTCTTCTGATACAAATTACGGAACTTTTATTTTCTTTTTGGTTTTTCAAATTAATCAAACGCTGTACTCGCTCTTTGCCTCAAGAGAAAGAAAACATAATTTAATGATGTATCGTTTGGCTTTTGCAGTATCTTGTCCAATTGCTATGAGATAATCTAATGAAGGTCCTCGTCACTGAATTAAAGAACATGCTGCTCTAGACTTTCATTTATAGAGAAATTATTATTCTGTTACATGGCCAAAGAACCAAGTTTTCACAGAATCTAGTAAAAAAAAGAAACCTTTCTTTTTCTGTTAGGAACTTGAAAGGGGGAAGGTAAGACACGAGGTCTTCAAGGATAAAATTACAAAGCAATGACTACTAAGATACTGATCAAAACCCTTTATCTTCAGATATTTTCTTAATCTTTGATTTGAAACTTTTCCACATACTTGTAGTTAAGTTTAAATTATGTGTAGTTCTTAATTTTAAAAACTAGAGAATGTCTGTTGTACCATTTACTGTAATGCTATTCAAGCATTCTCTCTAATGTGCTGTATCACAGTTTGCTTGTACCTTTTTCAATTAGAGATTTCCAAAGTACAGTGCATTCAACTTTATGGCAGGCATTTTTATTTTAATACTATGCAAATCCTTTTAATAGAGAAGGTATTGACTTGATTCAGAGATTTCAGGGTAAGATACTACATTTCCTTCCTGATTTTTTTTTTTTTTTTTTTTTTTTTTTTTTAAATTTTTATTTTTTTCCCCCTGTATTTGCTCAGATGTGCTGTTTGGCTTGTCAGGCATAACTTGCATCAACTGACAGAAAGCCCTGTAAGCAAAATTAAACATTATCAACAGTTCAATAAGGTTTTGCTTGTCAGTCCAACCCAGAAGAGTATGTTATTTCAATCTATCTATCTATATATATATATATATATATATATATATTCATAAAACAACTGTAGTCTGTTCTGAGTTCTTCACTCTGGATTTCTCAGATAAGCACCATTTTTTCATGCTTGTAACTTAGCACTGGTCCTTGTGCCTGAGCCACCACAAACGTTGCCAGTATTCCTTACCAGTAGTCATTGCCAGCTTTGCTTGCATGCATTGTTAAAAAGGTAAGGAGTTGTAGCAAAAAATGTCAGATGGGTTTAGCATGCAGTCTTTCATGGCCCTTCTCATGGCTGTGCTCTCAGTTCAGGTTTCCAGCATGAGAATTGAATGTGGGTGGGTTGAATCCCAATTTAAGTCTGCTGCATCAACATGTTCCTCTGACAGGCTGCTGTGACATTGGCTCAGCATGACAACGCAGATAACCTTCTGTATTTACCTTGAGTTTCACCTGCCACAACTGGAGAAGTCCCAAAGCCTTTTTGCCACTGAGGCTAACCTGATTTTTCTGTATTCCTGTCGCAGATCAGAAAGACAAAGCGCACATTAAGGAAAAAAGAACAGATTACACCTCAAATATACTGCTCTAATCTACACCAGGGAATGCAGTGGAGGCACTGTTAGTGAAATTTGCACATGCAGTCATTTTCTAAAGGGAAACACCTGTCCATCTTCAGAGGCTGATGTAGCAGGTGATATACCTATTCATTATGAAGAAGAGGAGATACGTAATAGGGAAGCAAAGCTTTCCTTCATTGTGCACTTCTGATATGGTTGTTGCTGTCATTTGCAGTTGTGAGCTTTATCTTCAGTAATTAGCTGAAGCTGGCCAAAAGGGGTGGCACAGAGATGTGTAATGAATCTAAAGGAGCAGGAGCTAAGGGCTGATTTTTTTCATGAGGACTTTCTCTCTTCAATTTATTAAAGTAAATATTTTTGCCCTCAGAATGGATTTGGATCTTCCCAGGTTGGAACAGGTGGATGAGGTAGAGCTCATCTCTGACACTGGTGCTTGCAGTATATTTTAGTGGCCACTGAAATTCTTGTGTGAGATGTGGTTGAGGTTAGGGCTGTGAAGGAGTTTCCAGTTTCAATCACCATGTACTCAACTGATTGTTGTCAACTCACAATTCTGTGGGTAGTTATAATCTAGGTCTAATCTCAAAATTACTGGATTTATTTATTTATTTATTTTCTTTGTCTTCTTATTTATTTATTTATCTATTTATTTATTTTGCTATGATGTATTTGCTACTTGTTCTTAGGTTTGAGTGTTCCTTGCCGGATCTGATGAAAAGTAAGAATGGGAAAGTCATCGGCAACATTTGTTTCTCTTTCTGTCAGAGATTACAGAGATATTCACATCATCCTGTACAAATGCTAGGGTCTTGTCCTGCCTTCTGATTCTTTCTTTAGTATAAATATCATTTTGATATTTTTACTGAACTTAGTGTAAAATGCTCAGTGATTTCAACAGGACTAATACCACGTTCTTGGAACTGTTATCAGAGCTTGATATTCATCCATCATATAGCCGTTATCACTTGCCTTACTATAAAAATATAGATTCTTAATTGCATAATTGTTTCTGAAATTCTTTTTGTGAAATGCTTTGCTGTTTTGAAATATATCATCATTCAAAAATATGTGATAGCTTTTTCTAGTCATCTACATGGCAAAATGTTTTGATTGACTATTTTAATAGTTGTGAATAATGAACTGTATGTTTCAGCTTCTGCTACACAAATGGAGATTGATTTTCTTGGCTTGCTTTTGACCTCTAAAGAAGTAAAGCAATTAGAATTATGTTTGCATCTCTTCTCTCTCCCTTATCATTTCATATATATTATAAACAGACTTTGAGAACTGATGTACATTAATCAGATTTTTTTTTTGAGTGAAAAAGGCTATGAAAATCAATGGCCCTATGTTTGTGTTGCAGCTCCAGATTTCATCACACACAGCTGTCTGCCTGTATGCATTATCAGTTGATATTACAGCTGAATGTTCCTAAATGTGGCAGAATTCACAAAAAGCTGTTTTAAAAGTACACCTGTTTTAACCAGTTATTAAGTGGCAAGTGTTTATGAGGCAATATATAGAGAGTCAATCAATGCACAGCACTTGTTGTCATGTAGTAAAATACATTCCAATGCCTGCACAGAGCTCTTCACTGGGGATAGATTTATGAATAGCAATCAGTGTCAGGCCTATGGGTTTTAAAAACTGAAGTGTCCTCATTCTAATTCCTTCTTTTTCTTTTTTTTTTTATGAAACAACTTTATGAACACAGAGGGTAACATAGAATGAACTCTTTTCAAATTCAGTCTTAGGGTTTAATAATGAGAAGGAATGGATTTAAAAGCAAAGTGGTGCTGTAGTTCCAAGAAACTGGAGTCGTTAATGCGCTATGAATATGGCATGATTGGCTGCTGTCAGAGGTGCAGTTAATAGCAGGGTTCCCCTGTTGGCAAACTAAACATCTCTATTAATATAAGTGCAAAAATAACTACTGCACTGCCTTTTCAGCTGAAGCAATGTCTCAGTAAAATACAGTGACATACATGAAATTTATTTATTTATTTATTTATGTTATTTTTTCTTGAAAAAGCTTACTGGTAGACATTTCTAAGCAAAATATATAGAAAATGTAAATAGAAATATGACAGCACCTGAAGATGATCACCTTTCATTTTTCTTTTAATCACTGAAATTAGGAAAAACATTCCTTAATGACTGAATATACAAATACACCATGCCATTAGTCTTTTAGCTAGTTAATTCTTAAGCATCTGCAGTAAAGGCTTGTAACATGCTTCTTTTCACAAGTTACTGTTTTAAGTAATTAAGAGGTTGTCTAGTCTATTTGCTCGGGATGTCTTAATTAAGTTTATCTAAATTTCATGTTATGAATCTGTTTTATGAAGCAACTTCCGTTTTTACTGTATTTGAATATATAGCTTTCTCTCCTGAGAGGATCACTGATAATCACTGATCTCACTGATCAGTGATTATACATTCTTTGTGTTGTATTACCATGTTCCCAACACCATTTATATAGCTATATTTTTTTTGCAAGATTTTCTTGCGGTCTTGTGTTCCTCCCCCCTCCAGGGAAAGGTTTATTTTTCTGAGACTTCATTCACTGCATCCTTTGATTAATGGAGAAATCCAGTTGTTAGTGGTGATTAGGTATTCCCATTTATCATGGTGCTTACACAACGTGCTCTTTCATGTACCTCTTAATTTTTTTTTAACATCTTCATAATGCAGTTAAAATATTTTTTCCCGATATTAGAAATGGTTAATGTGCTGCATTATTTATTAACCTCATATAGTATAATTTGCATCCAGTTCATTGTTATTTCAAGTCCAAGATTCTGTAGATTTTTGTGAAATCTGATTTTATTTTGACTTTTATAATGGTTCTTCACAATTAGCTGCAGTTGTCTAACTTCAGCAGACGTTTGGTGCTTTTTTTTTTTTTTTTTTTTTTTTTTTTGGGAAAGCATTTTAGGAAATGGGAAAACAAGAAATGCTGGAGATGGTTCTCTTTGGGAAATTCCAAAGACATAATCCAGCATCTGTACAAAGTAGATGGGAATCTTATTTCTCTAAAATCTGTACATTGTATACAGATTTATTTTGTTTTATTATTTTTTATTTTATTTTAAGATTACTTCTCTTTTAAGTTTATTTTCAGGTTTCATTCTGAACTCTTCTGTCCTGTCCCACTCCTTCCTGTCTCTCCCATCCCTAAGGAAATAATGACTTAGGGGTGTAGTTGGAATACCTTAAAAATGAGTTTTGGAGGAGGGTCTATGATGCTGTAGACCTTATTACATGAGATTTGCGGGAACAAAATATGCTTCCTGGTCCAGCCTTGTTCTGTTGCTTCTGCATTTTCTAGAGAAAGCTGCTAATGTACCAAACGTCATAAACTTAAAATAATTGATGTAGAACTGTTTTGTGCTTTTACCATAAATAAGATGGGAAATTCTGTACAGCAAGATACTAACATGGAGATTGGCAGATACGTTTAGTTATAGAAGAAGTCTGTCAGAGATATGTATGCTAGAGAGGTTGTGGATGCCCCATCCCTGGAGTTGTTCAAGGCTGGGTTGGAGGGGACCCTGGGCAGCCTGGTCCAGTATTACATGTGGAGGTTGGTGGCCCTGCCTGTGGCAAAGGGGTTTAAGGTTCACCGTCCTTGAGATCCCTTCCAACTCTGGCCATTCTGTGATTCTGAGATTCTGTATGCAGTCCTCAGATTCCTGATTGAAAAGGATGGGGGTGATGGAGGTAAAACTCAGGAAATGATTTAAATATCAAAGGATCCCATCCATGAATACTTTTTTAAAGGGAATCTGATCTAGTGAGATGGAATAGCCAGTGGAGGGGGAGAACATTCTGTTCCATAAAAGTCCATCTGGCAAAGACCTGAATCTCCAGTCCTTCAGCTGCCAGATATGGTGCCTGAGGTGTTTGGAATAATCTACGGGATGTGGGTATGTACTAGTTTCAGCTGAGACACCGTTAAGAGCAGGCTGAAGCGCTGGTCGTTGCTGAATGATGGGAGCCTGCCTGGGGCTGGGCTGCCCTGTGGCACAGCTGCCGCCATGATGGTGGGAGCAGGGGCGAGGTGGGGCCAGCGCAGGTGCTGGAATGAGGCTGGGGTCGTTCCGAGCCGCGTGGCACTGCACAGAGGGGTGTGAAGCTGCGGGGAGTGAGACGGAACTGGATTGTTGCTTGGGGGTGCTGTGCGCTGGTCAGCGCGGTGAGTCCTTCTGGTTGTACTATTGCATTTTTGTTTCCGTTTTACTCTTGGCTTAGTAAATAGCTTTTGTTTGAGCCTGCCAGTTCTGTTCTGTCTCCAGTTCTCTCTCCCGTCCCTCTTTGGGGCGGTGAGTGAATGGCCGTGTGGTGTTCAGCTGCTGTTGGGTTCCTGCGGCAGCTGAGTACTTCTGGGGTGAAATAGGAGCTCATACAACATTTTTTTATTAGTTGTTTATTTCAGCCTCGTGAATCCAGTGGTTTCAAGACAGTCTGATTCTCTGTAGGTGGATGTTCTGACTGGACTGATCATGGATAAACAGCTGAGAAGCTCTTAGGTCTGTGAGAATAAGTTTGGGGAAGTTGTAGCTTGGTACAGCTCCTACTAGGAGTGCCTTTTGATGGCCTTGTCCGGTGTTCATCAACATAAGTTGTTTACATTCTTAACATTGTGAAGAGACATGATGGTTGCCTTTCCTAAAGAAAAAAATATAGCAGAGAAGAATTGGGTTTGTTTCCTTGTGACAAACGATAGGGAAAGTTTAAAACCTCATGTGAAGTGTTGCATGAGAAATACCCACAGGCTCAGCATATGCCCAGTAGTACAGAAGGGGTATAGTAACTTGTTATCATAGGAAATCATGGGAACTTACCCTTTTATGCAGGTGAATGTATCTATATGTGATTTCTTAGGAGAATGAGGTGTGATACAGCTGCTGACCTTAGAGGTTATAATGTTTGTGCAGGGAGAAATAATATCTTTAATGCAAATTACTCACCCTAGTTGTCCGTACTATGGTGACATCAGTGGCCAGGAAGTATTCTCCAAATTTCAATTCTAAAATTCTAAAAGAATCTATATACTTATTTCCTCTACTTCTTTCTTACGGGAAACAATTCAAGTATAGCATTTCTGTACATAAACAAAACTTTACCCAAACGCAGCAGAAACTTTTAATTACTTCTGATGTTACAAAGGGCATTAGTAATGACTATTCAGCAGATAGAATGACAACCATTCTAAGTGTTGTAATGGGCTAGTAAAGCTGCCACGTAGTTGTTCATTATCATGATAGGAATGATAGCGGGCATTTAAGGGTACAGATAGGGAACTTTGATACTTTTCACTATAGATTTTTTTTTCCCCCACCTTTTATTCACAGGAGTCTAAAATGACAAAACACTTTCCCTGTTAACTACTGCATAGTAGGACTGACCACCATGCTTGTGCAGCAGTAAGCCTTCTGTACAGTTCTTCAGTGGCCACAGGACTGTAAGCCCCAGACTGTCAGTAACTGGAGTAGTAAATATCTGAGCGGACTGTAAGAAAGATGGAGAAAAATGCAGTAGGCGCACTGTTTCAATTCTTTATGCTGTGATGGAGAGAAGATATATGTGACCCTTGAAAAGAGGATAAGGAGAAAAGCTGAGGTTTTTATACAAAGCAAACAAAGAATTGTAAGAACAGAAGCAAGATGTTTAGTGAGAGAGCTGCTGCTGGGGCTCTTGAGGGGAAAGTTGTGCTTCTCGTGATTACACTTGTTCAATAATTGAAATATGTCCTTGAAATATGGACCTGCTACTTGTGTGGAAGAGGTTTGTTGGAAGTGTGTTCTCTGTCCATCTGAGAAATATCTAGGAAACTCTGTAGCTGTGCCACTGTTCTCTGAAAGTCCCATGAGTTTCCCATTTTTAAAGCAAGACCTCATTTGCAGGAATTCATTTGCATCCTTAGAGAGCTCCTGTGGGTCCATTTGAGGATGTAGTTGGCATGCTCTGGTTCTTAAGGCTGTCTGAGATTGACCTCGTCATGCACTAGAAGCAAAATGAAAATTTATAATGCCCTGAGGTTGTTTCACGGTAGGAGAGACATAGAAATCATCAGGATTTCTTTTCCTTTTTGCCCTGTCATACATTTATATACGTGTGTATCTGGCTCAAGATAAATTGGGCTTTGGGCATATGCCTATTTTTACGATGGACTCTGCAATAGTTCATTGGCGCTAAATAGAGTTAAGGATCACATTTCGCAATTCTGATTTTCTTCAAAAAAATTGTCTAGGTGCCTTTATATTTAGCATGCATGACTGGAACAAATGGCTGGAACCACCTTTAAAGGCAACTGTAAAAGTGTGAAATTATGATTGTGGACTTTTTAAATGCAGCTTCTACTTTTGACACTGTAGATGAGAAGGCTGCTTTGGTGGATCAGGTGTCAATATTACTCCAGTCGTGAAGTGATGCACAAGATTAACATGCATTCTTCATTTTATGTCACCAGAACTATCTTCTCTGGATGGTGAAATATATTTTAGATTTTTCTAATTATTAATTTTCTAAAGTATTTAATTTCTCTACAGGCATTTAAAAAGCGAGAAAACAAAAACCAAAACCCATCCATACTGTACTTTTAAGTTTTGCAGTTACAATAACTGTTATTTTTTGCAGTTTTTACAGCATGTAAATAGCTGGGGATGACATTGCAGGAAAAGGTAGTCCTTTAAAATATGCACTTGCTGTAGTAGTCTGTATTTATGCGTAAACCCCGTGTGCATTTGAAACTTGTGGCTTTGTCCCAAACACCCATCTGTTTATTCATAAAAGCATTTTGTTAATTTAAGAAGGTGGTACAATTATGTAAGTAGTCTTTTACTAAAAAGATGTTTTTTTTTAAGTTATCTGACTGGAATATGCTCTTGTATTTAAAAAATGTGAGAAACAATGGAAAGTATGCTTTTAAATAGCATAGAGAAATGTTAGTCAACAAAATTATGGTCTCTTCCACAAAGCTCTTACACACAGTGCTAGGGCACTTTGAGGTTGCAAGTTAGGGGCAGCGTTTGACCTTTGTGTGTGTTTTTGACTATGCAAACAAATCCAGGGAGCACACCTGCAAGATGCTGTACTTCGGGAATAACGCAATAAACTAATAATGCCTACCTGTGCACCCTTCGATTTGGGTTGGATGTGGGTTGCTGTAGAGTCTGCATCCAGATGATGTGACCAAGGCGGTGTATTGTTTAAAATTGTAAAATAAAGGAAAGCAAAAAATCAGTGAAGAAATAACTTATAATTACTGTAGGTGAAATCAGCACAGCTGTGGGCTGAATGGGGGGTCTGGCATAGCCAAGTTCTTATTCACTAATACACAGAAAAGTCACTCCATGATGTACCGAATAAAGCTAATTTAGAAGGGATAGTTGCCTTCTTATTTGTCCCACTACTATTCCTGTACATCAATACCTCAGAATAAATTTAAACTCTTGGCCTGCAATCTCTGGATGTAGTATTTAAATACTCATAGTAATGCCATATGACGCTGTCTCTAGTGATATCTTTTTAGAACTGATTGTGAATAGGCAACTGACCAAATATTTGTCTTCCTCTCAGCTCCAGTAATGCTTTTCTCTTTTGGTGGTTTCTTATGATTCTACTTCCCAGACTGTGAAAATTCATATTTTAAGTAAATAACGATTCTTATTTTTAATCTATGTATATTGCGTTATTTCTGCAGTGTTCTCTAAGAGTCAAGAAATGAAAAGAGAATTAGCTCTTATGCCTGAGTCTGAGTTCCAGTAAACATCCTTCTTATTTGATGAAAATGAAGGCTGTTATGAGTTATGAAATATAAAGGCATTTTTAAGTGGTAAACTTGTTGCTCTACATTCAGCAGATATGTTAAATTAAAGCATGCTGCTTCTCCTAATCAGAAGGCTCTGTAGTTTCTGTAAAGAGACTGTATGCTGCTCTGCATATACAGAAGTTGAAGTTCTTGGGATAATTTTCATCTCAGCCTTCATGCACTTGCTTAGAAGGAGAATGCAGATGTTTTGTCAGAAGAAGGCGTGACTTGTGACTGAGTCAGTTCTGTCTTCCTCAGTCATCGAGAGGATATTCTTCTAAGCAAGCTCAGTCTTCGTCATTCTGAGAAGTCTTTGATTTACGGATACGTATTAGGCAGCTTCTGAAGTGTGAAGCGATTTATCTGGCAGTCCCTTCCATCTGAGTAGCCACCTGCTGTCTGGGGCTTTGCTGGGGAGCTCCTGTTAAAAGAAAGTAGATGATGCATACCAGAGATTTCTGTAGTGACATCCTTGTTATTTACAAAGATATGGTATTTCCTCTTAGGTGTCAGTGAAAGTGCTGCAGATAGTTGCTTGTAGCAAAAACCCTCTTGCTGCCTTGCAGGGAGCAGATACAGTTCTGTTTTCTCACACAGCTATGATTGATGCTGTGTTTCTTCTTACCAGAGGGTGATGAGGCTCTGGCACAAGCTGCCTGTAGAAGCTGTGGATGCCCTGTCCGTGGAGGTTTTCATGGCCAGGTTGGAGGGGACCCTGGGTAGCTGGATCTGGTGGGTGGCAGCCCTGCCTGCAGTAGGAGGTTGGTGCTTGATTTGTAAGATCCCTTCCAACTTCAAGCCACTTTATGATTCTGTGATTACCTTCCGTGTTAGATGTTGTGTTCTAACAAACCTTCAGCTCCCATGTTTGCAGTTAGCAGGCAATTCTTTCTGGCTCTCCGCTTGGCTGATAGTAGCTGCTTACAGGAGAGCATGCAGTTAGTCTTGAATATTTCTGAGAGTTCCTTTATCTTCAGCGTAAAAATCCTATAACAGCAATGTTAGGATTATAACAGAGGTATAAAATTAATTTGAAGAAGAAATACTAAGTGCTTGAAGTGGAGAATGTTTCTTTATTGTTCACATGGAAAGCAGTGAGCGCAGATGGCACATCTTTTAATGAGGTACAAGGTGCCATCATGATAGAAGTGAAAGCAACTTCGATTAAAAAGACTGTTGGCAACTTGTCCTTAAAACTAGAAGTGTAATGTTTGTTTCTGTGATGGGTTAAAGATACATCTATACATAGAATAACTGCCTTAATTGTATATATATTACTCTTAAATTGTCAGGCTGTTGAATTTCTACTTTTCAGCCAATTTTGTTTTCTCAAAGGGATGATAACATTAAACGTGACCAACACTCAAGTTATTAGTTTTTTTTGAAGAATAACACTTTTTTTCAGTATTTATATTATGATTTGCCTGTATGTTTCTAATGTGTGTGCATACATGCATTTGTAATAGATATACATCTATGTGTTTGCATTAAATGTGATATATTGGGTACCTTTATCAACCCAGGTAGTACTGGAATATGGAAATCTGTACTAAACCCATTTTTGATCTCCACAATGGCCGCATTACTTAACTGGATGTTCCTGGGGCTTCTCTTAGATTACATGCATAGTACTGTGCAAGTGCTGGCATTGACTCTCAGTTGATTTTTTTGCATGTTGTGTACTCAAGCCTATTCACAGTCACTGCTGAGGGTCATCTTCCAGGCTTGTTATTCTGACTTCATTAACTCTGTTCTTCTCATGCCTCTTGTGGTTCTCCTTCCTCACATCAAGTTGAAGCACTCTATTTACAGTGGTTTTGCTTAGTAAAGCTGTTCGTTAGGTTCTGTATTTAGCAGCTTACTGAGATTTTCATTGCTGCCACCCATCCACTACCATCTTAGTTGCTGCTTCTTCCCTTGAAATTCCGTAAAACGTACTTCTGTCTCAAATGAAAGTAAAAATGTCCTACTTAAAACTTGCATGTCTACTTTTGCAACCTTCAATTGTCGACTGACTTAACTTTCATCTGGAGCTGATTTCTAGCCTAAATGAGAAATTTTGTTCAGTGGTTCATTTTGAATAGTTGAATATAACTTGGTGAGATCTCAGCATCTCATTTTTGAGTGACTGAAGTTTTGTTCCTTATTTTTCTCCTCTTACTGCAATGATAGAATCTACCTAACGTATGCTCTTTAGTATTAAAACATCCCATCATAAAGCGTGAAAATAATGTTTCTTGTAATAGTGACACATGCATATTTAATTTATAGTTAATCCCATTCATTTAGTGAAATTCTGGAAGTTACTTGAAGTGAATATTTCTAGACATCTGCCTTGAGGCAGTGCATAGCATACAAGGACAGATTACCTAGAAATTTACTTTCAGCTTGATAAAATTTCTTTTTTTTTTTTTTTTTAATGGATGACTTCAGTGTTTGACATTCGTGACAGAGGTTAATGTTAAATTTTCTTGGACCTGTTTCCACTGGTTCAGAGACAGGAAATTGCATTCAGTTTTCAAATAAAGCAAAAGGACTTAAAAACGAACTGTTTTAACAAAAAAAAATTACACACACTTGTTTAACTGCTATATATGCCATTTCTTATAGCGAATTAAAAAATAAACAGTGAAGGAGTGAAAGGAAATGTTTCTCTTGAATCAAGACTGTGAAGATGTAGAGTTTGGGGAAACCTGAAAAGGAGATGTGGATCCTGGTATGTTGTCATCAGCTGCCGCCCAACTAAAATTTGGTTGCCCTGAAGCAGTGAAAGTTTTTTAACTGAAGAGAACCTGGGCTTGGAGGTTGGGTTAGTGAGTGGGATTTTGGGGCTAATTAGGGGCTATGTGAACAACTAATAGCAAAATTGTCCTGTTATGGTTTTTGAGTGAATTGTCTGATCTATAATTTGTTGATGTTTTTACCCCCAACCTGTTTTGTGTAAGATTTTCTTGTTGCTGAAGTTTCAATGAGCTTGAAAACTGTAAATTGTTTTAATTTAAGCCTTGATATTTCGGTTTTGCAGTATCAGGCCTGTTGAGTGGAGCAATATATCAACAGGAAACAAACTTCTGAGTAAGATTTGCTGTGATCACTGTATACGCTTGAACAAGTTGCTTACATTTCTTCTGGTTCATTTATCCTGTTTAGCTTAAATTCATACTTTGTGAACTCATGGGTAGATACTTGGAGATTTCATTAAGGAATGGTTACGTAAAGGGTTATTTCAATCAGTTAAGAGACAGGGGAGGCATGTAATGTGTTAGGTATTGACTTATACACGTTTTAGGCTTCAGTATTTGGTATGGTCTAGTAGCAGAGTTCTGTATACTTAAGATACTTTGTTTCTCTGATGTATCTTTTGGAAGAATGCTATCTGAAGCTGTGAAATAAATGGACTCCTAGGTGCACTTAAAACGAGTTTGTCTAAACTACTTGACATAAATTTAATTTGATACTAAGCCATCTTTGTTCATTTTCCAGTCTCTGTCTGAATGGAGTCTCTGTAAGGAAGAATGTTTGGAGGTCTTAGGATTCATTTACTTTAATAAGCAATTTAAGGAATCTCCTTTCAATCTTTTTGTCTGTCAGTAGAGCCTCAACTGCTAAATAATTTCATTAGTTTTCTGTTACAGTACTGTAAAAAGAAAAGGTGGACCTCTTTATTTAGAGAGCTGTAAATTCCCCAAATAAATTACAATTTGTTTGTGTTTAAAAATTTGGAATAGTAAACTTCTTCATGCACTCTGAGAGTTGTGACTTAATGTGAAAAAAATTGATTTGATGTGATGTCACATTTTTCCTGTTTTAAACTGTGAAGTACAAGAGGAATTTAAGTAGAAATGAAGAGGTAGCCTAGTGTGAAGCCAGCTAACAGTGCTGTAAAATGTACTAACGCTGGCTTCAGCCTCTTTGCAGACAGACTTCTGCATGCCCAGGCCTCTGGCTTCTGTGTTGGCCAACACAGACTTCCAGATCATGCACCCTCATGCAGTGTGAACTCCTGAATTTCTGCCTTACTGATAACTACAGCTTTAGGTGGAGTGTGTTTTTTTTTTTTTTTTTTTTTTTTAAATTTTATTTTTCTCCTGCTGGTGCATCATGTTTTGAGGGATTGTTAGATTGCTACTAGTTTATGGAAATGAAGTTGTTAGTGAGAATCAGATGCTTTGATAAGAACCAGAATGAGGCTAGGATGACTACACCATCTCACTAAGTATTCATGTCTTGGCAAGGCTTCTAATGTACTGGGCATGTGTGTGTAGAAGTCAGTGACACTGCATAAGTAATGCTGTAGTAGCAGCATAGGAGTTATCAACTTAAAACTGGGAGAGGAGCTGGCAATTGCGATCCTGTTGACTGGTTCCGCAGTGGAAACCAGCCAGCAAGTACATTAGTCACTGATGTGAGATATTAAACAACTTACAACTTAGCATTTGCCATCCTTGCATACAGTGTCTGCCAAGATTTTAGCACTGTTGCTTCTCCCGCAGTGGATTTGTTATCAACTGTAGTCAACCACTGTAGTTGATATTCACACTGCCTCACCTTTAGATCTGTACTCTAGTTAATAAGAAGTTGATGTTTCAATACAGTATGATGGCACAGCTTTGTGAATTGTGTGATGTTTTCTATTTAAATGGGATAACCCATGTTAGTCTCACCTGTATTACATTTAGGTGAGTAATAGCTCTGTGGTCCCATCACTGTTGTACCTCAGTTCTTCCACAGCAGTTACTCATTCTGCAAGCAATGTTTTCATTTGTCTTCACTTTATTTTGAGGTGGTAGGTTATTATGTATCAAGAATAAAAGCTCACATCCCTGGTGGATGAGCTAATTGCCAACAGGATTAGTAATGGATTCTCTACCTTAGCCAGTTATGTGTTTGCATAAAACATTGCAGTTCTTTTATTGCCTCTATGTCCAAATTTACTGAAGCTGAATACTGGGGAGAGACTGCAAACTAATGGCTGTTTTTGAAGTTGTTTAGACATGTAGGTATGTTCTCAGACTTGATCTTTGTGTGGGCATATACAGGCAGCACAAAACCAGAAACTTCATTTTCAAAGACAATCAATAATGATGACTACACGATGTCCTTTTATTTTCTGTTACACTGTTGTTTGTTTTTTTTTTTTTTATGCTATGTTGTATTTCATAGAATAAAACAGTTGTGTATTTATAGAAAATGTATTATGGGTTGTAGTTAAAGCTTTGTGTCTAAATTGGTAATTGTGATACAATTGGGAAAGCATTTTATTAGTGTAGTTGGGGATATGAGATGCAGGCTTCCATTAATTTAGCTGATTGCTTTTTAAGTTATGGCTAAGAGTCTGGGGAAATTATTCTAGCATTCAGCAAATGGGCTAAGAGGTTCTGTGATCAGTGGCAGTAGGCGTTTTGCAAAGAAAGTGGTTGGATAAAAGGCTAAAAACCTTTTGCCACATAATTCTGGGCTCCATAGCTCATTATCATGCCATTAAAAAGATTAAAGCAGTAGAAGCTTTTATATTCGACCTGTCCAACAAAGCATTCAGAGGCACAGGAGAGTCTTGAAACTGATATACAAATGCACAGTGATAAACTTCCAGAACCCTATTTTTGATTAAAATTATGATCTTTGTTCATTCTGCCTTCCTCTGATTGACATGGTTCTCTCCCATGCCAGATTTCCACTCTTTGTAAGAATAGCTACCATTTTTCACTTTCACAGAGAGAAAGCTCACTGCGTACTGTTTCATTCTTGAGTTAGTGACACACAAAGTTGTATAGTGGAATTTTTTGCTTACTGATAAGAAGTAGAAATTTTTGCACTTTGAGCTTTACTGTTTCTTGCGGTGTCTGAGCCACTACAGAGAACTTGTGGCAAAATGATAAAGTTTATTGGTCCTATTTTTGGGGAGAGAGATTGTTCCTAGAGCTATTGAGATCCTCCAGTATTCATGCAGTGCTCTTGAAAATTAAATGTAGGATTTAGACTTGATTTGCATTTTTAAACACTATTAAACAATTTACCACTAGAGCTAGGGGAAAGGCTTCCCACTGACGGTAAAAATGGTGCAATTTGTAATTTGGCTTCATGTTCTCTATTGCTTTCTATGCGACTGGAGGGGGTAAAATGTGCCTGTCTGGCTGAATGTAAATCTACTGTAAATATTAAAATTTAACTGTAATAAATACTAGTAGAATTGTGCTACTGTTAAATAATTGTGCCCACATATTATGTATTCTTGGAAAGCTGAGACCGTTTTAGAGCATCAGATTTGGGAACGCTGCGAAACGTTTGCACAAGAATATTTGGAAGTATGAAACCACGTGTTAATAAGGTCTGTGCTTTGGAAGGTTTTCTTAAACCTTGCAAAGAAGAGAAACACCAAAATACAATTTTCCTTGGGTTTTTGAATGCTGTGTAAGAATTGAACATGTGTTGCAGAAAATGTGAAGTTTGAGGAGTGTAATTCCTTGCAATCTTTTTGTATGTTTCATATATACTGCTGATCTTATGGGCTAATTCTAAACAAAAAAGCAATCAGTGCTCAGACGATCCAAGCACACCCACATCATTAAACAAAAAAAAAAAAAAAAACAAAAACCCCAACAGATCTCGTTCTTAGCAAGAAGACTTAAAATATGCAGTACTAAAACATGCTGGTGGATTTACATTCCTTTGTTGTCTTCACATATGAGTAACCTATTTCGCTGAATATGTAACTTCAATTTCCTGCATTTTCTTCTTTTAGTACACCCGGTGTACTTCATATGCAAGTAGAAAAAAATGCTAATTTTGCTTTATTTGGTGGCAGCAAGCAAGCAAGTTAGAATTGTTATTATATGCTAAAATAACTTTCATTTACTAAAGGATTATAAGTCACTTCTTGAGACTTGGGAAGCAAATTGGACAAGTTTATATCACAAATGAAAATACTGAGCTGTGTGTGTCTAATAAATGTGTAGCGCTCTGAAGAAAGACAGGCTAGGTTCATTGGGTCTGAAGCCAAGAGGAATGCCACAGGGAATGCATAATATGCTGTGATATCTTTTCCCGTGGTAGCTTTATGAATAAGAGGGTAGAACGTATTAGCAATTATGCCGATGGCTAGGACTAGATTGAATTATAACTGCATTAACTTGTACTAAGAGTTGTATCCTTTTCCTTGTAGTTATTAGGAAATTATTTTCTTTCAAAGGAAAACAAAGCAAGCATATTGTTCTGTCTTAACTGTAATGAACATTAATTTGTTGATGTGGGTAATTATCTTTTTGGGAAAAAATGGATTCATTCAGTGAAATCTAGCCTGGGGCATAAAACAAATGAAACGTAAGGATCAGGCTGAGAAATGATTACACTGGTCATTTTTAAGCATCCGAGGTAAAATAGATTAATGTTGATCAAAAGCCTCGTGGTTGTTTCTTCTCCTCCAGTGAAGGAATTTACTAGGATTCCTCTTACATTCCTGAACATTAATTAATGTAGAAAACAGTGCTTCTAAGTGGCATTAAATTATTCAACTGAAATAGTAATATTTAGCCCTCTTCTGCAGAAGTTGTGTTGTGCATATGATGCCAGGTGTGCTGCTCTGCGCTGTGGACCATTACAAACAGCACTTCAGAACAATTTTAATGACACCTAAGGTCAAGAAATTTGTAGTCCATGTTATCCCTACTGGTCCATTTCCATGTAGTCATTGATAAAGCGTATTCTTGATAGATCTCATGATGGAAGAGGTTGATTGGACTTCTGTAATTGAGAAATGAAGTCTTGATCACAAAAATGTCATCTAAAGCAGTAGAGCAAGAAGTGAGGATGAGCTGAATTTGCTTTTATAGTGGAAATGACAGTCCCACAGTCAGTGCTAAACTCTTTAATGGTTCTTGCTTCTGACCATTACATTAAGAACTTGCATCTTATGCGACTATGCAATTATTTCTGAACAGTTTCAGATGTCCTGCAGTACTTGTGTTATCATTAACCTCATCTTTTGTTTGTTTAAAAGAATGTAAAAGGCTGCTTTTACTGCGAAATTATCATTTTTGGAGTCCTGCAGTTATTCTCTAGTTGGGCTAATGTTATTATCAGTGCCTAGTATATATATACTTACATCTTTATGCACACGTGGTTTTTATAAATACTTTACCTCTATATTTCTCTTAATTTTGCCTGCTGTCAAAATAATTTATCTTTTCTTTTTCTCTCCCATAGTTAATTTTATTTCCATTTTTTCTTTGGTATTCCTGTTGTCCTAGGTTTAATTTAACCTGTTTTTACTTCCTGTGCCCATTTCTTCTAACTTGAAATTTTCTCTTCATCCTTTTTTCCTTTTTTTCCCCTTGAGCATTGGCAGTTGTGGAAGTGATCGTGGCTGCAGAATGATTCTTTGTACGTCAGCAAATGGCGACGTTTCAAGTGTTGTTCTCATAGATGTAGCTGTGGAACAGTGAGCAACTAAACTCGCTGAAGAGGCTTCATCTTATCAAAGAATGTTAAGCAGCTCTTTTTGGCTTGATCACGGTGGAAAATGGAGCAAATCAACCAGCAAAATTTTATGCTTAGTAGGAGTGAACAGGCATGAAAGGTTTCATCCTTGACGGAGCCCATTTATCTTAGTTCCGGTTTCCGCTGATGTGTTATAAGCCTCTGTTCATCTTTGGGAAGCAGGCAGGCTAGGATGCTCCTGGCACGCTGAGAAAATATTGCCATCCAGGAGAATCATGCTTTTATTTTCTTCAGCCTTTCTAAGCTCTTCTGTGCTTTTGTTATCACAGAGATGGACTTTGTTTCATCTCAAGAGTCATGAGTCTGGAAGGGAGGGACTGTAATGCAACTCGGAGCATGTTATATAAGAAGGTTTCCTTGCCTTCTTCCTAATTAGACCAGATGACCTTCTCCTAGAAATTACCTGCTCTGATCAGCATTAACTCTCTGATAATGTTCTTATAAGCTTAAAAAAAATATATATGATATTTTGTTTTTATTTTATATTTTCTTCTGTTATCTCTCTAGGAAGGACTTAAATCCCGTTTGTTGTGACCTGACTTAATTAAAATAGTATATTTTGACTGATTTGGCATTGATGACATAAGTAATTTTGAAGAAGCAGAGCAAGTATGAAGCGTCTTATGGGGAAAATAGGACATACAGCTGATGTAAGAAAGGTAGTATTTTTGATAAAAGTTGGTGTACAGGGGAGATGGTGGCTATGTTGCCCTGATTTGGCAGGTGCCAGGAGCTGAGGTCCAGGGGAGCAGTGTGTTCTGCTGCCGTCCTTCACCCTGTTTGCCATGCTGTTTGAGTCAGAGGGGGTTGGGCTGGTGGATGCTGTAGGTGTGAGGCCTGCTTGTGCCTGTGGTGGCCCTGACTGTGGTGCCACCCCTGGGCACAACTGGCTCACTGGGACACAAAGCTCTTCTTGGCATCCACTCAGCTTCCCTCCTTGCTGAGGCAATGGCTGTGCATAAGGTCTGATTCCTGCGTACATCTTCTTTGCTACTGATGTGATTGTGCTGGAATATAAACCAGTGGTTTCTTTTCTTGCAGTAAGTAATGTCTATAATTCATAATTATCAATTCCTCTTTTGTGCTCCCATCTTATTCTTTGGATTTCCTGATTGTACCATGAGTGGTTGTTCTAAAACTTACCAACTCTAAAATGAAGATGATGAATTGTCTAATGTCTTCTTTTGTTTACTGCGTGGCATTCTGTTCTTCTAAATTTATTCACAGAGAAATTGCAGTGAAAGCATGACTCTGATTTCTTTTAAGTGTTCATCTTGACAATTTACTGTCTTTCACAAAAGGTTTATCCTGTGTCCAAACCCAAAAATGAAACAACACAGTTTTTGATAATGCATCATTGAGTTCATGCCACTTTGAGATGTATCTAAGTAAAAAGAGACTTGAATCCCATCTAATCAAACTTGTGTCACCAAAGATGAAATGTTAGGATTCTTTCCATTCTGGAGACAGCATGAAAGAGCTGGAGTGTGGAGTAGGTGAGAGAGGGCCAGCGCTGAAGCTGCTTGGAAACTCTGTAGGCAACAAAGGCTGCAAAGTGTTTCATATTTGTCCGTGTTACTTCAACTCTCAGTTGTAACTTTGTAAAGATGATTTTAAATATTTTGTGAGTCTTTATCAGTTACTTTCAACAGGCATTTCGATTTCTGCAAAGTAATATGAAAATAGTAAATTGTGATTTCTTGGAAAGATGCTTTGGGATAACTGATTTATTTCCACACTGGAAATGGACACTGTGTTATCAGAATGGCAAGCTATCCTGCTAACCACTGTTGCACTGTTCTCTCATTATATATAGTACACATCAATTACAGTTGCTGTTGCAGTTATTTTTTTCTTTTAGCCAGATCCCTAAACTGAATTTCCAGTCTACAGTTTGGCTTCATCAAAATCACTGCCTTCTCTGATTTTTGGAATTAAAGATGAAAAAATGTAAACTTATTCTGCACGTGATTCATGCTTGCTAAAGTATATATTTTAATATTACGTTCATGAAGCTGATGCAACACATTGCTTTAGCAGTAAACATTGAGGCATATGCAAGACGACTCTAAGCTGCTTTGTGTTTATGCAGTCCTCACCTGAGGAAAGGACTGAATCAGCCATGGGAGCGCAGGTGAAGGTGATTCAGCTGTGTGACCAGAAAGGGTGGAGCCTGGAGCCTCCTCCTTAGACCCCATTTAAGGGCTGACTGCCACTGGGGAAGGCTCTCTTTCTGGAGATCCCTCCTGTGTGGAGTCTTTCTTGCAAACGTAGATCTTTGGATACTGGTGAGCATTCCTTCCCTGTTTGTTTCTTTTCCCATTTTTGCCAAGATAATCTTTCCAGCTGTAAAACACCAACTGTAACAGCATGGTAAATGGTTTTTCTTTACCATAGTAGGTGATGAATGAATGCATAAGTTAAATAAGCTTACACTCCATACCTTCAGCCTGAAATTCCTAAACTGTATGGAACTGTGTAACCTGGTGTGGGTGTGTTATAAGGTCATGCATCATTTTAGTGCTGCTGATTGGCCCAGAGGTGATCTTTTGAATCAGAACACCAAGCATCAGGTAGGAAGGCTGAATGAATCTGTCACTGTTTTTCTTGCGTGTACCCAGCAAATACAGAACAGGACTTGCACATTTTTCACTGCTACGCCTTAACATGTCTTCTTGGCATCTTGTGTTTAATCTTTTTTTCCTTTCTCCTACTTTTCTTCTCGTAACCCTTTACTCCACTTGCACAGTACAGAAACAGGTTGGGTTTCTGAATGCACTGCTCAGCCAGTGGCACAACTAATACATTCTTAGAAAATATGCCCAAGGCCTTTCCTTTATGCCAGAAGGTTTTTTTTTCACGTGTCATTTTGTCTAGCATAATAGTAAGTAAAGAAAAGCACCATTTATTTTTTTTTTTTAAACCTTCAGTTTTTAAAATTAGAAACCATTTCAGTTGTGACAATAATCAAATAGAATATAAGGTAACATTTGCAACTTCCTGTAACTCAGATGCCTTCAGGAATGAGGTGAGATGTTGAAATTATTTTTCCTGCTCGTGTTTTGGTGTATCAAGACGTTTCTCAGAAAATCACTGCACCTTCACACTCTTTCACTTATTTCCATTTATCACTCCTTCTAAATTTATACATATATCTGGCTGCCCAAAGTTTTATGTGACTGTAGGCACCTGTCAGTTCTCCTGTGTGTACCTTGTCACAGATTGCCCCCTGTTTTCTTTGTAGAGAAACCACTTTCTGAGTTCTTCAATTCAGATAAAATTCTTTCTTCCCTGTGTGGTCTCCTAGTGATTGCTCACTGAAGCAAGTCTCCTGTACAAGATGTGTTCCTCGAACAATCAGTGGTAACATTGTAGAGAAGGAAATACTAAGGGTAATGCTGAAAGAGGTACAACAGCTGTCAGTGAAATGGCTCTATTAGAAATCCTGCCAATATTAACAATTTGAGCTCTTCATTAATCTCAATTCTTTTGAACAGTTAAGATTCATTCTAAAAATGCAAAACAAAATCCTCAAACCTTACATCATTTGTCTTCATCCTTCTGTTCCAGTTGATCCATTTATCTATTTCTAGATTCCAGGATTTTCTTTTTGGGAAAGATAGTTTTTTAGCTCTCTTTACAGATAGGATTTTTGAAGTGCCTCATTCTGTTTCTGTTTATGACAAATTCTGAATTTCTTTTTTTTTCTTTTTTTTTTTTCTTTTTTTTTGTTCATATACACATGCACAGCACATATGAGCATAGTTTGTAATGTGGACAGAACCTTGGTTTGTCTGTAGATGCTTATGGAGCAAAACAGCATTTCTGGCATCCAGGGGACTTGCAAGACTCCGTTAACAGTCACCATGAGACATGGATTCTCTGTGCACAGGAGTCGTGTGTTCAACAAGAAATTGACTACTCGATTTCAATATTGAAAGGTCTCTCAGTAATACTGTAGTATACCTGTGGTATATGGGGTATTCTGTTTAGTTTTGAAGCTGTGCATCGGTTAACAATAATTTATATTGTATTCTTGTTTCCAGCTGTTCCCATGGGAAAAGGGTAGTATGTGACTGATTTAGACATGTATTGTTTTTTTCTTATGAATTCATCTGAATATAGTGCCACCCATATACGTGTATATTATGTATTATGCGCATATATATCTTCTGCTTTTCATCACTGTAAAAAGTTCGAAAATTTTAAATGTAAATAATCTTTCACACTCATTTCATTAAGGGTTTACATATAAATATGAAAAAACCTTAAGGTGATTTTTTTTTTGTTTTCACTGAAATTTAATCAGATATATTGCATAATCAGAACATTAACTTCCTTAATTTTTCATTATTTTTCATCATTTTTTGAAAAGATTAGAATTTTAAAAGATGCTATACTTGCAGTTTGGGTAGTATTTAGCTCTGTTCATGACAGTGGTTATTTTTACCTCATTCCTGTCTCTCTATTGCTGATTGATAGACATTTTCATGTTTCTTCAACCATGAAATATATATATTAACACTGCTGCTGACACTTTTGAAGCTGGTTTTGTGTTTTTGGCTAGTAGGAAAAGCAGATATATATGATGGTTCTTGTTCATATATGTCTCAGAATTTCTTAGCAAGTGTCACAAATCATTAGTTTTAGTTACCTTCCTTGTATTGCTGTTTGCCAGAAATAAGTATGTGTTATTTCCTTTTCATTTCTAGATTGATACTTACAGTGCACCTGTGTTCATGTCCCAAGTACTTTAGTTATCTATTTTCATTAGTTATTTATAAAAAGTTGGGTTAAGTGACAGTTGGCTTATCAGTTTTTTGTTGTTTTTAATTATTATTCTTTTTCCATTTTAAATGAATAGATAGTAAGATTGCTAGTACTGAAGTACTGAATCACAGAATTGCAGGGGTGGGAATATACCTCAAGAGATTGAGTCCAATTGCCTGCTAAAGAAGGTATCCTGCAATAGGTTGCACAGGTAGGCATCCAATCAGGTCTTGAATATCTCCAACCTCTATGTGCAACCTGTTCCGTGCTCTGTCACTCTTAATCATGAAAAAGGTGTTCTGCGTGGTAGTACAGAACTTTTTATATTCATGTTTCAGGTCATTACTGCTTTTCCTATTGCTACGTACCACTGAGAAGAGCCTGGTCTCATCCATTTGCCTCACATCTCCCTTTAGATGCTTGTGAACGTTAATCAGATCCTCCCCCCCACATTCTTTTTTTCCCCAGGCTGAACAGATCCAGGTTACTCAGCCTTTCCTTATGTGGAAGATGTTCCAGGCCCTTCACCATCTTTGTGTCCTTCCGCTGGACTCCTTATAGGAGATTCCTGTCTTTTTTTGAACTGGGGAGCCTGGAACTGGACACAATATTTTAAATGTGGCCTTACCAGGACAGAGTAGAGGATCTCCAGCACGCTGTCCATGGTTTTTTTTTTTTTTTTTTTTTTTTTTAATGTACCCCAGGATACCATTGGTCTTCTTGATCACAGAGGAATACTACTTCCTTATGGTCAACCTGTTGTCTAACAGGACCCCCAGGTCCTTCTCAGCAGAGCTCCTTTCCAGCAGGTCATCCCTTAACCTGTACTCATGCATGTGGTTATTCCTCCCCGGGTAAAAGACTCTACATTTGCTCTTGTAGAACCTCATTAGGTTCCTCCCTGTTCAACTTTCCAATCTGTCCAGGACTTATTGAAAGATAGCATAGCATTCAGGTGTGTCAGCCAGTCCTCCCAGCTTTGTATCATCAGCAGATTTGCTGAGGGTGGACTCTACCTCATCTACATCTACTCAATCCAGGTTATGGATGAAAATGTTGAACTGGATTGGACCCAGCACCAACTCATGAGGAACACCACTAGTTGCAGGCTTCCAACCAGGCTCTGTGCCACTGATTACCACTCTCTGAGCTCTACCAGTCAGCCAGTTCTCAATCCACCTTACTTTCCATTCATCTATCCCAGTCTTTCTAAGTTTCATAACAAGGATGTTATGGGATTGGTCAAGCATGATTTCCCCCTGGTGAATCCATGTTGACTACTCCTGATAAGCTTTTATCCTTCCAATTGCTTGGAGATGGCATATAAGACAAGCTGTTCCATCACCTTTCCAGGGACAGAGGCAAGACTGTTTGGCCTGTAGTTTCCTGGATCTTTTTTCTTTTGGAAGACTGGAGTGACACTGGCTATTCTCTGGTCTTCCTCTCCTGTTTGTTGGAATCTTTCAAAGATGACAGAGAATGCTTCAGCAATCATCTCTGCTAGTTCTCTCAGCTCACTAAGGCCCATGGATTTGTGGGTGTTGCCTTTTGCTACTGACCAGATTCACCTCAACCAATGTGAAGTCTTCCTTTACCCAGACTCTCCAAGGTCTGGGATTACTGGAGATAGTCTTAGCATTGAAGACTGAAACAAAGAATGCATTCAAAATTTCTGCCTTCTCAGCATCCAAGACCTGTTACCAAGGCACCTACCTCATTTAGTAGGGAACCAGTGTTTTCCTTAGTCTTCCTTTTACTGTTGATATATAAAAAAAAAACAAAACAAACATGTTCTTGTTATGCTTTATCTCCTTTGCAAAGTTGATTTCCAAGAGGGCCTTAACCTTCCTCATTGCATCCGTGCAGACCCTGACAACATTGCTATGTTCTTTCCAGGTGGATAGGCCCTTTTTCCACATTTCACAGACCTTCTTCTTTCCTTTTACTGTATCCATGAGTCCCTTGCTCATCCATGCAGGCCTATCTTGTCACCTTTTCCTGATTTCTTAAACTTGGGGATGCATTGATATTGAGCTTGAAAGAAGAGGTGTGTAGGCGCCAACCAGCTCTCATGGGCCCCCTTACCTTCCAACACTAGCCCATGTGATACCTCCAAGTAGGTCTTCAAAGAAGTCAAAGCTGTCTCTCCTGAAGCCTGGGGTAGCAATTCTACTAATTACTTTGCATCTTCCACACAAGATCTTGAGCTCTACCATCTTGTGATCACTGCATCCCAAGTTTCCTCCAGCCATTACATTGAAACCAGTGAACGTATCTGTTCTCCACGTTGGTGCTCTAAGTACTGAATAACTATGTCCCACCAGGGATTGCAGCAGTCCCTGAATAGGATGAAGGGTGATAATGAATTGGAATTCTCTCATGTATGCAAAATAATGAGTAGGTATGAATGCTGTGAAGGAAGAGTGAATGGTTGTGAACTTGACTGCCACTGACACAGTTGGATGCAATTTTGTCAGGAGAGGTTTAGACAAAACTCTTGGCAGATGAATGCTAACTGTGTACTACCTGATGTTCAGTCTCACAGCCATAACAAGCAATAGTACTACCTTCTGTTTTTTTATTATTATTATTGTTATTGTTTGTATCTTTTTAATTGGCTACCTAAGCTTTGTGGAACAGCACATCAGTAATAACAGAACTCAGTGATGAGTTTTGTCACAGTTCAGTGGGAAATAGAGTAATGAATTTCCCACCTTGAATGGGAGACAAGATGATATATTAATCAATACTGTGAGTTTTTGAGACAGCATAGTTACAGAGATAGGAAGGCCAAGGAAGAAAATAGGAATCTTGTATTTAACTTGAATTTAGAACAATGTTACAGATAAAATATGTGATGAATTCACAATATGGATGAAAATACTGAAATGAAATAGTGAGCTCTGGTTACATACCTCACAGAAGTACTCATCTGTGTCCCATGGTGAAAAAATAACATCTGACTTTTTGTTTCTAAAGTGCATTTGAGCTAGTTTTTCTTGTGATATATGTGTACGAGGTGTGGGTGTTTCTGATAGGCCTATTTCATGTTAATCTTGTTTGATTTGGGATAAGGCACAAAATTATTTTTTGGAGTTCTGACTGTAGCATTTGTATGCTTTTTAAATTTTTTATAAGGAATGCGATAAATGATTGAACCTGATTGTCAAAATTTTTTTTTCTTAGTTTTATCATCTATAAGCTGAAAATATGACTCATGATCTCTGAATTGGGCTCAACAGCTTGAACTGCTATTTTAATCCTTTATGGGACATGCAGATTTGTTTGTCTGTTTGCCTTTTTAATAGGCTATGGACAGTTTTTTCACTGCGAGAGCAAAATAGCTTTTTTTTTCCTCCCTCAGATATTTCTAGAAAATACCTGATAGTATCTGGTACTGGGAATGCAGGATTAAAGAGCCAAAAATGATCCATACATACCACGTATGCATTATTGGATTATAACCAAACAGTAAAAAAAAAAAAAAAAAAAAAAGCGCTATATGATTTCCTGCATTATTTCCAATGTGCAAATATTCCTCTTGTAGTGAACACTGTCCTCTATGTAGTACTGGAGCAAGCTTAACATTAAAATAAATTAGAACTTCTAATGTAACCTAAGGCAATAGGTTGGTATCTACCTGAGGATGATGAGGGAGCTGGTGAAGGTGATAGTGCATTGCTTTCCATCATCTGTCAGTGTTCCTGGTCAACTGGAGAGTTCCCAGAGAATTAGAGGCTTGTCAATGTGACTCCCATCTACCAGAAGGGTTGTAAGGAGGACCAAGGAACTACAGATCTGTATCTCAGTGGCAGGAAAAAGTTGTGGAGCTGATCATCTTGAGTGAGATCTCATGGCCTGTGCCATGAACAGGGGGATCAGCCAGCATGGGTTTGTGAAAGGTGGGTCCTGTATGACCAACCTGATCTCCTTCTACGATTTAGTGATCTGCCTGGTGGATGACAGAAAGGCTGTTAAGTCTATCTAAACTTCAGTAAAGCCTCTGACTCTCTCTGTAGCACTATTCTGGAGAAGCTGGCAGGTTGTGGCTTGGGCAGGTACACTTCGCTGGGTAAAGAACTGGCTGGATGGCAGGGTCCTGAGAGTGGTGGTGAGTGGAGTTAAATCCGGCTGGTGTCTGGTCAGGAGAGATGATGTTCCCCAGGGGTTGATGTTGGTGCTTGTTCAGTATTTTTTGATGATTTGGATGAAGGCATTGAGTACAACCTCAGAAGTCTGCAGGTGATACTAATTTTGGAGGAAGTGTCAATCTGCCTGGTGGTAGGAAGGATCTACAGAATGATCTGGATGGCTGGGATGAGGCCAGTGGAATGAAGTTCAACAAGACTAGGTGCTGGTTCCTACACTTCGGCCTCAACAGCCCCAGACAATGCTACACACTTGGGGCAGAGTTTCTGGAAAACTGTGTAGAGGAAATAGGCCTGGGGGTATTGGTTGATGCTTGGCTGGACATGAGCTAGCAGTGTGGCCAGGAAGGCCAGTGTCATCCTGTCTTGTATTAGAAATAGTGTTGCCAGAAGGAGCAGGGAAGCAATGATCATCCTGTACTCAGCTCTGATGAGGCTGCACTTTGAGTACTGTGTTCAGTTTTGGGATTCTCACCACAAGAAAGACTTTGAGACCCTGGAGTGTGTTCAGAGAAGGGCAGTGAAGCTGATGTGGAGTCTGGAGCATGAGCCTTATGAGGAGCAGCTGAGAGACCTGGGATTATTTAGAGTGAAGAAGAGAAGGCTCAGGTTGACCTTATTGGTCTCAACAACTACCTGAAGGGAAGTTGTGAGGTACACTCTTCCTGTGTAACTAGTGATAGGACTAGAGGGAATGGCATCAAGTTGCGTCAGGGGACATTCAGTTTGGATGTTAGGAAATACTTCTCTAAGAAAGTGGTGAGATGCTGGAACAGGCTGCCCAGGGAGATGGTTAAGTCTCCGACACTGGAGGTGTTCAAGAAACATTTAGGTGTTATACTGAAGGACGTAGTTTTCTGGGAAAAATTGGTGAGGGTTGGACTGGATGACCTTGGAGGTCTTTCCTAACTTTGATTCTGAGTCTGTGATTTGTTGGAGGAATGAACTTGATTCAAGAGGCATTTTCCAGCACTGAGAAGTTACTTCTCTGTCTTCTTCTGAATATTTGAAGGTAAAAACTTCTATTTGTCATTCTAAATTAATTTCAGATATCATCTTCCTTCTCTCTCATATATATAAAAACAAACAAAAACACCAACACCCTAACAAAATCAAATCTGAATGAGCAATGCCTAGGGTCAGCTGCTGGAGCTTAGCAGAAACATTAATGAAGGCTGGAGTAGGAAGGAAAAGTATTTACAGGATGGGTTGATTTTTTGGAGAATGAAATGCTAAGAAAGGTGTACAGCAAGAAGGATGCTGAGGGAAGATGGTGAGGAAGGTCAGGTGGGGGAGCAACAGTTGCAGGGAAGGTGAGTCAGTTGAAGAATTACATACTCACTGTGCAGGAGGTCTGGATCAGGAACTGGTCTCAGGCAGTAGAACACATCCATGATAATGAGGAAGAACTGCTTTTTTTTTAATTCTGCTACTGATTGATGTAATTGTTAATGTCTCAACTCCCTCCACTGTAAAATATTGACAAGTACCCTTAATTACCTCACACAAGCAGTAATTAGTCTCTGTTTGTCTCAATGAAGGTTTCTGAGATATTTGCTGCACATGGCTATATTGTTAATCCAGGGGAATTCAAAGTATAAATACTCCATTTCACTGTGCAGATGTTTTTGTATCTGTGTTTAGTTCAGTGCCGCTTTCTATTTTAAATACACTTCTATATTTGAATTTCGATAGAAAAAGCTGAAAACATTGTTTTAACAGCATGACTTCACAGTTACAGTATTTTTTCCCTGTGTCATTCTGAAATGAAAACAGGGCAACAACTAAAATTATTCCAGAATTGAGCTTTATAGGGAACAGCAGTTTAATATGTTTAGAAGAGCTCTGAGTTACAGTAAATGGCTAAAGCTGCAACTTGGCTCATTTCAGGTCAGACATACTGAGATTATCAAGTTCAGAGATCCCCTGGATCTCTATCCACCAATGGAGTCCTTTGTAGTTGTGAATTGATTTTAATGTCAACTCCAATTTGTTCTTAGATTTTTGAGGCATTTCCCAACAGACAGGGCTACAGTGATTTATTTTTTGTTGTAAACAAAAAATGTGTTCCGTTTTTCTTGAGCAGCACTTATTTGCTGCTCTCAAGATTTGTTTCCTGCTGTTGTGAAGCGTGTTCTGTCCTTTGCTTTGGTGGGAGATGTTGCTCAGCTGAGCGTGCTTTTCTCTGAAAGAAAACAGAGAGAGCAGAATATGAGGATAGTCTTTCTGATGACTTCCAAAGCTGTTGCACAGAGGTCTGAGTGGCGGGATCTCTGGCTAGAGAAAGCTTCCTAGAAGTATTAGTGTGTATGTGTAGGTTTTGTGGTTGACTTTACTATTTAGTCTGCAGAAGCTTCTTTTGAGTGTCATGTTAGGGCTTGAGCACCTCCTCTGTGCAAACAGGCTCAGAGAGTTAGGGCTCTTCAGCCCAGAGGAGGCTCTGGGAAGCTTTGTAGTGGCCTCCTAGTACCTGAAGGGGGCCTGCAGGAAAGCTGAGGGACTTTTGTAAGGGCAGGTAGTAACAGGAGAAGGGAAAATGGTTTCAAATTGGAGGAAGGTTGACTTAGAACTAGATATTAAGAAAAAATTTTTTACCGTGAGGATGGTGAGACATTGGAGCATGTTGCCCAGTGAGGTTGTGAATTCTTCCTGGAAGAATTCAAGGCTAGACTGGATGGGGCTTTGAGGAACTTGGTGTAGAGGGAGATATCCCTGCCTATAGCAGAGGGGTTGGAACTTGATCTTTTCCAACCCAAACCATTATGTGATCTCTTTTTTTTCTTTCTCCTACCCCACACAGAAGTGTACCATGTAATGATTTTAATATTTGATTAATCAAATGCTTGGACACTAAAATATATTTGTTTTGCTAAATAATTTATTTTAAAAGTTTCTTAAATACAACCTAACCTTTCTTGATTTAGATTTAATGTCATCCTTTTTGCATCAGACAATTTTTTCCTGTCTCCATCATGAAATAATTAACTGAATCTCCATAAATTGAGAATTTCTTAGTCATTGGCTTCTCATAAGTGATGAACCACAGTAAATGACTAAGTAAACACCATAAGAAATTATGCTTAAAAGTTTTACTGTGAGCATGCACTAGTTCAGTGACTGTACTGTAAACCATGTAGCAATACTGGATAATTCATTTGTAAGTTTGAAGCCCAGTCAAGGATGACAGTGATTTGTTGCTAGAACAGCTACATCATTATGACATGTGTTTTCATAAAAGCTCTTGGCCAACTGTTATTACCAAAGGCACTGTGTTTTTATTAAACCAATTCACTTCTTTATTGCAATGATATTCCATTGAATTAGAATACAGTAAACTGTCTGTCTTCTGCTTCCAAGAATAAAAGCTTGATTAGAAGTTGTGGATGCCCCAAACCAGGAGGCATTCATGGTCAGGTTGTATGAGGCCCAGGGCGACTTAATCTAGTGAGTGGCAATCCTGCACTCTGCAGGGGAGGGTTGTAACTGGATGATTGTTGAGGACCCTTCTGACTTGATCCATTCTACAGTTCTGATTTTGTGATCTCAGGGAGGCAGAACAGACTCGAATCCCATCTAAATAACTTGATGTTGCCTGCTGCTCATGTTTAGTTAATTCCTAATACATTTTCAGAGAAGTAGCAAACAGTTTATTTCAATATTTTGTAACTGTAAACATTCTCATGCCTTTGAGTTGCTGAAATATACAGAGTATCATAGAATCAGTCAGAAAATCACAAAGTTGGAAAGGACCTACAAGATCATCTAGTCCAACCATCAAATATTCGAGGTTCCTGTGTCATAATTAACAAAGGTAATTTCTTTCAAACTGAAGATAATGTTAGAATGCTTTGAGCATCCCTGTAACACAAAATGCTGTTACTTGCCCTTTGTCCCTGATCTCGTTTTTTCTGCTCATGCAGAATAACCACGCTGTGGAGGAGGTTGTCTTCCTCATAATGAGAGAGTGCTCACTGATTAATTGCTGAGTGAGATTTCACTTGTGTTATTTTGTGAGAAAGCTTTGAAAGTGGTGAGGTGGGGCACTGACTTCCATTGTGCAGAGCAGGAAAATGGGACCTGCACTCCAGGAGTGTATTTACTGAAGGTCTTCTGTACCTGCTGGACCCTGTTTGTCTGTGTTGCTTTGCTTGTTCTTTTCCCTGAGATGAGGACAGAGCAAGGCCTAATCTGGCCTTTTGCTATCTTCAGTTTTTCACGTGCTTTACAAGAATACTCTGCATTATTTTGCCTGTTTGAAAGGCTTAAACCTTCAGAGCACTTTATTTTCTTTTGGCTTTGGAAATAAGCTTTTAAATACATAGAAATTGTCTGCAGCTTAGAGACAGTAGTCTCTTCCTAGCCTGCTCTACTCTCCACAACAGAAGAATTACTAAAAAATAAGATGAACATTGCTTTCAAGCTTAGCTTTACTGATTTGGCATGCAGCTGTTTTGAAATTGCTTTAGACTTCAAAAGAACATAATATTATTTGAAGTATGCTTGGTGAAATAGAGATGAAACTAAAATTAATATTTCCTCTCCATTTAAGGAGCTTTAGAAGGTAGTGCTTGGAACTACCAAAAATGCTATGGCTCCACTGTCATGCAAGCAATGTGAGAAGTCTCTAGGAAGATGCTTTGACTATTACAGAATGGAAATAGTATCCATCAAGAACAAGATTACAGGGGAGCATTTGCATTATTCAGCATGTAGTGGAAATAAAATTGCACTGCAGTTCATGGTGATGAAACGCTCATGAGACCATTGATGAGATCATGCTATGAAAAGAGATTTCACAATGCTTTGAGGTTATAACTGGATTATGTTGTGAGATTCAATGGTACATAAATAGTACTGTGTAGGAAAGCTGTAACATTCGTATCTTCTTCAAAAGGACTGAGATAATGAAGATAAAATTCTATTAGTGTGGGGCAAGTTTTTTTTTTTGTATTTTTTTTACTGTTTATGTGGTGATGCAAGATTTTTAACTCACTTGAAAGCTTTTACACAGTCTTGCTTCTTATTTCTGCAGACAGTATTCCAGTGAAGTAATTAATGAACTTAATTTAAACAAAAGAGTTGTATGTTTATTGGTTATTGCTTGTCATGTGCCCTTTAGTAATATTTTAGGATTTTCCTTTTGCTGATGGAAGGTGGTTTCAGTGCTTTCAGTATGGAAGGAAAACCTTTCTGAAATCATTTGCTGAGTAGTATCCACTTTATTAAAAAATCTGTTGTTGTCTGCTTGTAAGGAAATAATGTTATTTTCTTACTAAAGAAAAAAAATAAACATTTGGAAGCAAATTATACATTAAAAATGATTTATCCTGCCTTTAAAAAGCCTTAAAACTGATTTTGAAATGATTCTGGAAGAGTATTGTTTTTCTTGTCATATTTGTTGAGACTGAGATGAAAGCTAATATTTATTATGCAGTAGAACTGACAAGTAACAATCTATCTGCGATTTCTTTTGATACATTTTTATTATGTTCAGAGTTGGAATCTTGTTCTGTGGCTGTAGCTACAATTTAATCAGTAAATAATATAAATTTATAGATTTGACAGCCTAATGATACTGAAAACTCTGAAGAAGAAATGGTCAGAAGAGAGGTAAAGGCTTAATTTTCACACCTCTTTTCCTAGGGAGATCTCATCTCTGTCGTGTTAGGTAGGTTCTGACTCCACTGGTGCAATAAATTGTTAGTACCTTAAATATAAGTAGCAAAATGTTGTCCGTTTAAAAAGCATGTTTAACCAGATAAACAAATTTCCACTTCATATAGTACTTGGAATTCTAGATATTGTCCATATCACTCGAATTGTCAGGGATGTAGACCAAGTGTTATATAATTCATTAGCCTAAGTTGTGTCGTGAAAAATAAATATATACTGTAAAGATGCTTTGTTTTGTTTTCATTTAAAAAGTAGTTTTTTCATTTAAAAGTAGTTTTTCCTGATCTTCCTACATAAAGGCAAATATTCTTGCAGCTAATTTCAACAGCATCAGAGGCCTGAGTTTTCTGGGAACAAAATTGCTTCATCTTATTCTGGTTTCTGTCCATTAAATGATGTTGTATAATGTGAGTTATTTTGCAAACCAGGGTAGTACTGACAGTCTACAAACTTCTTTGTGAAATGATTGGTATACAAATAAACAGAATTACTTTTCCTGGGCCCAGTTAATATTTTGGTGTGAATATATATACTCTTGTATTTGAATTAGTGGTTATGCTTATGAGCAATGTAGCAAAGAATAGATGAAGTTGGAATTAGTATGCATAGTAACAAGTACCGATGCTGCTTTGTATCTTTGTATATTTCAAGCCCTATTTATTATTTAGAGAAGTAGTTAACGCCTTGTATTCCAACAATTCTTTCTAATAGGAATATATACCCTAGAAGACCAAGTTGACAATATCCAGTTTGCTTGCTCATAGTAATCTTTTTAGTGTATTTGTGTATCACTCCTACTAAGTTCTGCATCCTGCCACTACTACTGCAGATCAGCTGAAAATAGTCGTATGTACTACTTATTTTTCTGAAATGGTAAATCAATGGACAGTATTATCAATACCTGTTTTTTTTTTTATCTTTTCAAGAAACATGCACAGTGTATTCAGTACTTTAGTTATGTCCAAAAACTAAATCATAGTTGTAGGCATTTTGTGTTAGGCACCATCTGGACAGTAAATGACTTCAGAATTTCATTAAAACAGTTATTGGGATTTAGAACAAAACACTATGGAAATCTCATTTTCATTTTAACAAAGCAGGAAAGAAGCTAGTCCGACATAATTTATTAATTAACATTTAGTTAAATTTATTCCTGCCTAGGTTGTTTACAGATTCTTACCACAAGTATTTTTGTATACAGTTTTAAAGGTACAAATTGGGTAACACGTTTTTTTTTTTCCCTCCTTGTTTACATTACCTTTGTGACTTCAGAGAGTATTCAGATACTTTAATCAAGGCTGCTTCTCAGTTTACAAGTACAGTTTACAAGTACAGGCTTCTCTAGTAGGGCATTTTAGAACACCTAAATCAAGCTCATCTGTAATAAGCTCTAAAAATTCTCTCTCATAAGGGAGCTTTCAGAGTGCAGTGAATTTGCTTAATCATGTACAATACTGAATGTTCGGTGACATGAGTGCTCTTGACTTGTGAGTTTGCTGGTAAAATAATCCAATGTACCAGAACATGGTTTGATATTTGAAGATGACGGGTGGATGGGTTGGACTGGATGATCTTGCAGGTCTTTTCCAACTTTGTTGATTCTATGAATTCAGAACTTGAATAGGCTACAACTGTGTTTGTCTTGTTTGTAGAGGTTATTCTGTAATAAAAACCTTTTGTTTGAAGTACACTCCAATTTCATGTATCACAGAAATTCAGGGATTTTTATATTCGGATAAAGCTTTACATTGTTCTTATGGCAGGAGCTCCAAGCCTGGATGCATTATTCCAGATGTGGCCTCACAAGGGTAGGTTAGATAGAGACAGTCACTATCCTTGCCCTGCTGGCCCATCCCTCTGTTGATGCAGCCCAGGATACAGTTGACCTTCCAGGTTGCTGGCTCGTCTCGAGCACAAGGACCACAAGTGCTCCTCTGCAGGGCTGCTCTCAATTTATTTTATAGCCTGTACACATATCTGAGATCACCCTGACTTAAGTGCAATGCCTTAAACTTGACCTTGTTGAGCTTCACTAGGTTGAAGTGGGCCAACTTTTAAAGCCTGTCTAGGTCATTTTGGTTGGCATCCCTTCTTTCTCTCTTATCAACTATACTGCTCAGTTTGGTGTAGTCCACAAACTTGCCAAGTGTGCACTCAATCTGACTGTCATTGATAGATGTTAAAAAAAAAACCAAAAAAACAAAAACAAACAAACAAACAAAAAAAAAACAGTCCCAAGATGCATAATTGGAGGGACACCATTCATGGCTGGCCTTTATCTGGACATAGAGCCACTGACCACAACCTTCTTGTTGTGAACAAGCAACTCTTTATCCATTGCATAATTCATCCTTCAGGTCCCTCTCTCTGGAATTTACAGGCAAGTTTGTAGTGTGGGGCCTTGCCAGGTAGGCGTCAGTTGCTCCCCTTTTGTCCTCCGGTGCCATCACTCCATTGTAGAAGGCTATTGGATAGTGCAGGCACTACCTGCCCTTGGTGCAGCTGTGCTGGCTGTTTCGGATCACCTCCTTGTCTTGTATGTGCCTTATCGCAGCTTCTGGGACTTTCAGATATGATTGAGAGTAGCTTGGCAACCACATCACTCAGCTCCTTCGGGGCCCTGGAGTGCATGTTGTCCAGCCTCATAGACTTGTAGATGCTCAGTCTGCTGAGGGGGTCTCAACATGCTCTTCAGTCACTATGAGAGTGATTTTTGCTTCCTTGACCCTCACCTGGAGATTCAGGGACATGAGAGATGTGGGAAGCCTGACAGAAGTGCAGAAACAGACAGTGAAGGACACACCTAGTTGGATGAATAACCAAAAACTGGGTAGGATCATGTCAATCAAAGCATACCAGACAGTGTTTCAGTCTTTCATTCTACAAATAGGATGCCTGCAGGAGTCATACAGTGTAAATAAAATTTGGGGAAGTTCATGTTTTCATCAATGTCTCTCTTAATTTGGTGATCTCTAATGTGGGAAAATGCTCACTGCTTAGAAACTATCACATGCATTTTCTCAAGAGAACAGTGTAAGCTGTAGTTCAACAAAATGAATAGTTTATTCTTGCAAATGTGTAGTGTATATATATATATATATATATATATGTATGATAGCCTCAATTTGGTTGTGTTGAAGAAAGTTAATAATAATATTGCTACTGGGAAAATGTTGAACTGTGGCCTGTGTACCAGTCTTGCAAATTGCTCGCTGCTTAATAATGCCCAGTGACATTTCTGACACTTCTGTATGAGGAAATTGAATTTCCTGAAATAGTTTGAATGACAGGCTCCAACTTCTTGGATCTACATCAACTCAGAATATCTGCTGCATGATTTTTAGATCTGGTACCTTGAGGTCAGTGTGAAGCACTTGGCCTGCGTGCTAATGTTGATTGCTGGAGGGATGTCATAAACACAAGGCTGACAGACTTCTTATACTTCCTCATAAGTGTTTTACCTCTGTTGTACATGGTATCTTTACAAACATCTGTCAATCCAAAGTTAAGTATGAGTGACTTCCTGATATGCTTAACAGGAAAGAGTTCCCACCTGCTATTTACTAGCTTTTTGAATGTGCTATTGGCTTGGGCTTGTCTGATTCTGCCATTGAGCAAATTCAGTCTTTTTCCCATTGGATATTGTTGCTTGGTCAAAATCCATATCTTGCAGTGTTTAAGTATTTGCAATGCAGAGCTAGTTTTTTAAAGTGCTCTCAGTCTATGAGAATAAGATGTCAGCTCTCATTCAATCTTGTGAGCACAAGAGTTCTCAAATGTTTGTACATTTGGTCACATTTCCATCCACACTACTGTGTGGGCCACCTGCCCCTTCTTTGCAAATATATTCCAGGAGAAGTAGAGCAACTGATTCCTGAGGGATGTCTTTGCTCTAGTTTATGGAGTTTTTAATGAAGGTTAGCAGCTGGAAATACGAAAGAACAGAGCAGTATAATCTTATTTACCTCTTTGTGAAGCATGGAAAGATTTATAGGTTACATGGACTTGATCCACAATGCAAGAAAACCTCAGTCCATTCCCCAGCAGTATAATTGCTTTGAATGAACTATTCTTCTTGCATATGTGGGGGAAAAAAAAAAAAAAAAGCAGCAATATGCTGATGGGGAATTTATTAATGGATAGGAGTAGAAAGCTCACGCATGTGTAGCAGCCTATTCTTTTATGAGAATGTTCTTTGAATGCCTTTGATTACTTCTCATAAAGATCCAAAATGCAAGTGTTTTTTTTTTTTTTTTAACTTATACAACTATACAGCTAATACAACAGGGAACAGGGCCTTTATTAGACATGACTATTTTCTTTTTAACAAAGATATTCAATTTTTAGGTAGGCAGCATCCAATCTTTTTTCTAAGTGAAGTGTTCAGGGCTAGGACTGGACCACCCAAATTTGTGAGGTACAGCATTTAAATGTATTCCCCTGCTTCTCCCTTAGTATGTGCCAGCCAATATCTTCGGTTTGATTGACTTGGAACTAAGTAGCATTTTTCTTGACTCTGGTTGTACCTGATTTTGGGCTGGTTACTGGCCATATCTGGGCAGGAAGAAGGACTATTCTTAGCATGCTTAGTATTCTTAGCTTTGCAAAACATTCAAAGTGAAGACCTTTCTTAGAGTACCCACTGTGGCTACAGGGCTCTTTTAAGAAAATGTTCAGAATACATTTTTTTTAATGAAGAAATTTCCATAACGTGTTTTTCAGAGAAGTCTTCTGCTCTTCTGTATGTATAGGTGTACACATAAATACAATTTTAAAACATAGTCAAAATATGAACTTAGGAAAAAAAAAAAAAAAAAAAAAAAAAGCAGCACTTGAGCATATTTATCTTGTATTCCAGTCAAGGAAAATACATAAAAATACAATAAGCGCCAGGTAGTATTCATTTTGAAATTTTTGTTCTCACTGCATTTTAAGAAACATTTTTGAAGTTTCTTCTTATGATCTTCAATATGCTCAGGCTTTCATGTTTTAGGATTGTAGATCAGTGCTTACAGCTGATTTATATTTAGCATTCTTTGTTCTTGGTGCTTGCTTTTACCCAGGAATGCAATTGTGTTAACTTGAGTATACTGATCAGTACTCCTTATTAAATATCACTATTACTGATGAACAGCTTGCTTTGACATTGAAGTTTGAAATACAGTTTTAAACCCTGTTTTTTAAAAATTGTTTTACACTGCTTTTTACTACCTGATAGACTGAAGATATTTTAGGTACAAATTGAACTGTGTTGTATTGTATTGTAATCTAACTTTGTACTCAGTAGAATAGACTATAAGTCTATTTCATACTGTGATTGAACTGTTTCTTCTTTGAACAAATTTGAGGTTGTTTTTTGACCTTTGTCGCACAACTGCAACCTTGAGCTTGTGAGCTTGTGGGAAAACCCGCCTTGACCCTACAAGCATGGGTACATGAGTTGCAAGGTAAAAATATCACTGGGGGAGTCCATGCAGGCAAATAGGGGCTCCAGTTTTCAGCAGGCAGTTCTCTAGACAGAGAAGATGGTTTGATCTTATCTCTGATGTTGGCATTGAACATTCTGGCTCTCATACGTGAGAGATGAGTAATATAAGAACCAGAACTAGAGGGACCCTGCCTTCAACTGGGTGGAGGAAAGAGACAATTGAGTTGATTGAACTGTATGGATTTGATGATCTGGCACATCAGAACCACAGAAATATGAGGTTCTAGTGAACGCTGGTGCACAGTGTACGCTAGTGCCATTGAGTTATAAAGAGGCAAAGCCTATTTTTATTTCTCAAATGACAGGGTGATCCCAAGAGTTAACTGTATTGGGGGCTGAAGTGAGCCTAACCGGAAATGAATAGCAAAAGCATCCCACTGTGACTGACCCAGAGGTTCCATGTATCTTTGGTATAGATTATCTCAGGAGAGGGTATTTCAAGGACCCCAAAAATGGTACCAGTCTAGGTTGGTGGCATATGCCCAATGGCAGTGGTTATAGCAATGCAAGCACAACAACTGGCAGTGCTACAGCAAATCTATCTGGGCTATTGCATTGTAGAAGGATAT
Source organism: Lagopus muta (assembly GCF_023343835.1). Classification (NCBI taxonomy): domain Eukaryota; kingdom Metazoa; phylum Chordata; class Aves; order Galliformes; family Phasianidae; genus Lagopus; species Lagopus muta. The sequence continues at coordinate 40,385,936 of NC_064435.1, read as the reverse complement.
TGGTAGAGAACATAGTTGTAAAGGTATGGCACATAGGAGCTCTCATACCCAAGAGTTGTGCCCCTGAAGAACATCAAAACAATCAGCAGGTGGATCAAACTGCTAAGATTGAAATGGGTAAGATAGATCTGGACTGGCAACATAAGGGTGAATTATTTCTAATTCTGTGGACCCATGACACCTCAGGCCAAAAAGGAGGAGATGCAACATATAGATGGGTTCAAATACAAGGGGTGAAGTTCATGGGGGGTGCTATTGCACAGCCTGTCCATCAATGTGAGGCATGTGCTGTAATTAAGCCAACCAAACAGATAAAACGTCTTAGATATGGAAGACAATGGCTGAAATATAAACATGGAGAGGCCTGGCAAGCGGATTATATCACACTCCCACAAACTTGTCATGGCAAATGCCTTGTGTTTATAGTGCTAGAGGCAACCACTTGGACGGCTGGAAACATGTCTTGTATCCCATGCCACCACCTAAAATACTATTCTGGGTCTTGAAAAGCAAGTCTTATGGTGACTTGGCACCCTTGGGAAATAATTGAGTCAGACGATGAAACTTATTTTTGAAATAATCTCAGTACCACCTGGGCCAAAGAGCATGGCATTTAGTGGGTGTATCACATCCTCTGTTACGCACCAGCCTCTGGAAAAACTGAATGATACAATGGACTGTTAAAAGACTACATTGAGAGCCAATGGGTGCTTGGATATTCAAATGTTAGGACACACATCTAGCAAAAGCCACTTGGTTAGTTGACACTGGGGTATCTGCTGGTCAAATTGGTACTGCCTAGTCAAACCTGCTGCATACTGTAGAAGGGGAGTCCTGGTGGTGCACATAAAGAACATGCTGGGCAAAATGGTCTGTGTTATTTCTGGCTCAGGCAGAGGCAAGCCTATTCATGGGATTGCTTTTGCTCAGGGACCTGGGTGCACATGGTGGGTAATGTAGAAGTATGGGGATGTCTGTTTGCCTCGAGGTAGCAGATGGAGCCCAAAGTTATGAACTAAAGGATTATAATGGACAATTTACATGAATGGCTCATAGAGTATGGGAATAATGTTGTGAGACTTGAGCATTATGTACATAGCAGCATAGGAAGGTCTGCACAAATGTGGGCAAGAACCGCTTTATAGTGAGGGTGATGGAGCACTGGAACAGGCTGCCCAGGGAGGTTGTGGAGTCTCCTTCTCTGGAGATATTCAAGACCCGCCTGGACACCTATTTGTGCAATCTGGTGTAGGGAACCTGCTTTGGCAGGGGGATTGGACTTCAATGATCTCTGAAGGTCCCTTCCAACCCCTACGAATCTGTGATACATAGTGAGAAATAAGGTCTGGATATTGTCTTAGTTTCATCTAGGGTGAAATTGTGTTCTGCAGATTGTCTGGTGTAATGCTATGTGTTTTTCTGTAGAACAAAAGGAACGCTGATAGTGCACTGATGTTATTGCTAAGCAGCAATGTACAGAGCCAAGGCCATTCCAGTTTCTCAGCTCTTACTAACAAAGTGTTGGGAGGGGACAAAATCACAACAGCTGACTTAAACAGGCCAAAGGGACATTCCATACCATATGATGTTATACAGAAGAAGAGTTTTGATGGGGGTGGGAGTTGACATGTTTCTTTTCCACTGCTTGGTGATCTAGCTGTGTATTGATGGTATGTATGGTATAGTTGATGAGCAATTTTTTGTGCATCGCTTGCTATATACATTCATATATATGTCATAATTATTTTTTTCTCTATCTTAATAATTTCTTCTCAACCCACAAGTTTTTTTTTTTTTTTTTTTTTTTTTTTCTTCTCCCTCTTTTCATTCTTGTCCCCCATCACACTGGGAAGCAGTGAGAATAAGCCAATCACTGGGTGGTGATTGGCTTAACAGTGCCAGTGTTATGGTTTACAGCTTGGAATAATTTCACTAAAGCTCTTCATAGTTACCTTGTGATAGCTTCATCCTTTCAGGTTTAAGGATCCCTGACCTTGGTGTCTGGATGAACTGCTTTGATTTGCCATTTACTGGAAAAAGTTTTCTTTTTTACCCTAAAATTTGCTTCCTGGCTTGCGTATTGACATGTACTACTTATTTTTAAACAACTTTGAGTACTTATTTGCAATTACTGAGTGAGCTGGTGTGACTATATATTCAGAATACTTTCAGGGTTCAATTATAACCATGGTGGGTGTCATGAAAACACAAAGATACCATGTCTAGAATTAAAATGGTAGCTCTAAACTTGTTTTGTTACCTTCTGTTTCAGATTTCAGTCTGTTCAGTTGTTTTTTGCCAAGCATCCTCAGAGTTGTAACAGACATTAGTATATGTTCTCTCTTCTCCTGATATTAAATAAATATTTGCAAAGGCACTCCTACGCTAGCAAACCTTTTGTATGAGGTCCCTTCTGGTCTTTTGGCAGTGTTACAGTAGCTATTCTTCGCTCTGTTTAGGATCTGTTTTCACTCTACTGAAGTTGTATTAACGCTGTGCTTTGATATCTAGTAATTTTACATGTTGACAGTTTTTTTTCTAAATTTATATGTTCCTGTTGTCTTCAAGGTATCTGGACTTGAAGGAAGACTGTACATTTAGAGTGATTACCTAGCAAGTAGGTTAATTGAAGACCGATAGTCTAAGTTGTAGAATTATAAGTTATATATATATATAATTCAATTTAAGTATTTATTAACAAATCTATTAAAATGGCATATTCGTTAATAACAAACATTAAATAAAAATAAGCTTATGAAGATGAATCAAGATAAATTTAATATATTCCTATATTTAGTATTTATTATCAATGAGCCATCAATTAATGTATTAATAAATTATGAATATATATTTGTATTTCTGTAACTTAAATATTTCAGTTAAAATAATGACTCATTTGGTATGTAAATACTTTTATTCACTCATTAGATTAAAGTGCTTTTGATGTGTACAGTATCTAGGGTGCATTCGTATCACAGATAGCTCTAGAAATGAGGACAAGATTTTATTAAATACTTTCAGGTGGAAATGCCTGTAAGAGTCAATTTCAATATATATATATATTTAAAGTTTAAATATTTAAGTAGTATTTCAAACTTTCATCAAAACTTTTCTTGCAATCTCAAAAATAGGCAGAAAAGATTATTTTCTAAAAGGTAAACAAATTCAGTGGTGGTTTGCTTATTATAGAATGGTTTGGCTGGAAAGCCTCTTAAAATGATATAATTTTCTAAAGTCCCAGTAATGAGGCTCATGTCCATACATGGTACTACAAATAAAAATGGATGTGAATTATGATTTTGTTCTCACTGTGGTTCTTATTTTTTTGTAATTCTTAATCCAGAAGTCCCCCATATAGCTTCCTTTTGATGGTCAGAAATGCATTTTCTGTATACAACCTTACAAAAATATCAGAATTTGCAAATAATAAAAAGGTATTTTTTTCTTGATGGATCTTGTAATTCTAGAGGTTGGAAGGGACCTCTGGAGATTATCTAGTCCAACCTCACTGCTAAAGCAGGCTTCCTAGAGTGGGTTGCAAAGGAAAGACAAATGAAGCAAATTGTGGTCTAGGTACTGAATAAGAAGAGCTTTGAAATCCCTGTCTGTGTTAAAGTTTATCAGGAGTTCTCATCAGAAACAGGTATTTTAAACTGCTGTGGAAGTAATAATCTCTTTAGTGTAAAAGGCTTTAATTAATAATTTGTGTTTAGATGGAATCTAATGAAACTCTATAATGCAAAAGCTAACATGAACATCAAAGTTCGTGCTGTAGGTAGTATCAACATATCAATCAGTTACAGCCATTTATTGGGTACAAAAATGCAGTTCTTCATAGTTGCTGCCTTATATTGACTGAGGATGAGCTGGTTTCATGAGTAATGATCCAGTTAATGGGATGGAACAGCATTATTGCAGAATGAATACTTTTAGTTATTAATCCGTAGCATCTTAACACGTGCTACTGAAATATTCTGTAGGAAAAACAGTCTTCATTACTGATACTAGAATTGGTTGAACTGTTTATTTTGGGCAGTGGTTGAAATGAATTATTAAATGTCTGCCTTCAGCCTCATAATTAAACTTAACTTTTGTTCGGCAAAACACATGAACAAATTCTTACTGTACACAGGTTTAAATCCTGTTGCAATCCACGTGTTGCAGGGAGAATTTGTACTTCTGAGTGGAAGACTGGGTAACTGTCTTTTCAGAAGTGGATTTCAGGAACAGTAAAAGAAACAAAACATTTTCTCAACTAGGTTAATTAATCTGAAAGCAAGGTGCAAAACTATATGAGGATTATTATCAGTAACTATCCAAGGCAACTACATTTGAAAACTCCAAAAACCAGCCATGCTTCAGATAATTACTGTATTAGCAATTTTTGTTAAAAATAATTTGGAAGATTGATAGAACTTGAGTAAAATTTAAAACTAGGCGTTATTTTTTTTCTAGATGTAAGCTCTCTATGTAAATTGCAAACTCACGAGCTAGGTGTGCACATGGCATATTGTTTTAGTAAATTGGTAATGTGTTCTCTATGGGAATATAATGCCTCGATTGCAGACATATGAGCTAATGAGCTGGATTCTTTACAGTGTAAATCATCTTTCCTTCATTAAGTGCTAGTGGTCAAACAGCAGCGTTGTAAATTAGAGAAGAATGTGATTTAAAAAAAAAAAAAAACATGTAACACAAAATGGTACCTCATGGGACTATCTCTGTTTTAAAAATTCAATTTTAAATAATGGTTCCATTTCAGATACATGGGTGAAATACCGTGTGTAGTTTGTCTTCTGAAATCAGATTCTCTTATGGGCACTTAAACAGTCATCTGGTTAAAGCTAGGCTAATAGCAACTCTCTCCTTTGTCCATACATGTCTTCATATAAAGTTTTTTACATATAGCTGTTTAACACTGTGGACTTCAAGAGTAGTTCTGAGAAAAATATTCAATATTGTTATGTAAGAGCAAATACTAATGAACGTTTTTCAGCAAAATAGTATTAAAGGAGAAAAGCACACGCACACACAAAAAAAAGCCACACTAAAAACTTCTAGAGATTATTTATGAAGAAGAGAGTACTCAAACATAGTAGCTAATAAGTGATTAATTGGTGGAGCGGGTACTGCCAGTGCAGAGAACGACAACCTGATAAAAAGGGCTTTGATGTACTACTCAGTTAATGTGTAGGAGTGATAATTAGAAGTCCTCTACAAAAATAGAAAATATGGAAGGTGGCTTTTCACCTGAGAATTTTATCTGTCAACTGTTGCTGGGTTTCTCAGAGCTAAATGTTGATTCTGTCATGGTAGATGTAATAACAGTTCCACATAGCAAGAGCTCCTGCAAGCACCTGCTACTTAAGTAGGAAAGCACTGCCTCTGCTGTGTTATGATTTCTTATGCTATATGATGGATTTATTGATACATAATAAAAACAGGAATGGACTGTTGTACAGGAAAAAATAAATTGGTGATTACTTGTTCTTACCTATGAATTAAAGTCATCATAAAATCTGTATATATGTGTATGTATCACACAAATATTTTGAACTCTTGTTACTTGCACTGGATCTAGAAACATATACACAAAAGTAGCTGCTATACATTTAGCAGCGTATTGCAGAAACGTTCATGAAAAATAATAGTTCTTTAAGTCTAGAAATGTGAACGTACACCTACTATAGAAAGTCACTAGTAAGAACTGGATACGTTATACAAGACTTGTCCAATCTAGAGAGGCTGTGAAATCTAGGTTCTTTTTGTTAGACACATCTGAGAAGACTTACATGTTTTGGAAGAATTTATTGTTTCTCCCAGAAAAACTTGATAATATTCAATAAACACTTTTTATTATGTTTTGGAATGTCAATGACATTCATGTCTTGATAACACACATTCAATTTTACTTGATCTTTACAAATAGTTTTCATTTTCATGTGTACTTTCCCTCGTGATAATTATTATCTAATTTGCTTAACTGTAGATTTCTTTCATAGTTTGCTTTCAACTAAACCTGTCTTGCATATCTTATATGTCAGTGTACAAAAAAAAAATCTGAGTTGGAGATGGAAATAGTAAAAAAAAAAAATTATATTTACTTTGCATATAGGTTAAGTTTCTGTACATGCATTTACTGAGCTGTGTTGAAGTAGAATGATAACTGTCTGTCATTACATCTGCTTCTGCAGAAGCTTTTATTATGGGCCCAAGTGTTCAAAAGATTAATATAGAATAACTGTACTGATTGTACAATTGAGATGTGATTTGACAGCTGCTACTGATGACTGTTTGACTAGTAGGGCAGGATCTAGATGATGTAGTTGCAGTTGCACAGTTTCGCCTGGAGTCCTTATACACCCCTTAACAATCAATGACATGAGGATGGGTGGCTCTGAACTTCATTATTGTCCTTACGCTCTACTTCTCTCTTCTTCTCTGTTGCTCATCTTACACTCTCCTCTTCTGTACCTACTAGAAGACATTCGCTATTTAGTATCTTAGAGGAGATACAGCATTACTGGTTCAGCACTTGTTAGAGCTTCTTGCAGGTCTGCCCTCAGAACCACAAATTAAATGGCATGCAGGAAGCAACTGCTACAGTTGATCAAAGTAATGCATTGAGAGACAGAGGTGCGAAATAAGAGAGGCATGATTGGTTGCTCAGGAAACAGAGTGGAAAATACTTTGGAACAAATGTGTGTTTCTTTAGTGGCAAATTGAAGGTCTCTGAATATGCTTTTGTATAATGTAAGGATTTGTATTTCATGAATACATAATCTAATATAAATTGCTTCTAACTGTTCAAATGGAGTAAGAAGTCAGCCTTCTTGGACAGTTTGCTGAGGTAGTGTCTAATTAATTCATGCACTGTAGAACTCAGTGTTTTAGTAGCATGGAATCATGAAAAAGTATGTATTGGCAGGGAGCTCTTGAAGGTGATCCATTTCAACTTTCCCTTGAAAGCAAGGCTTTTAGATGAACTTATCAAGAGCACTGTCAAACTAAATCCTGAATATTTTCAGTGAGATTCTACTACTTCTTTGTTAACTTAATACCTTACGTTCAGTTGCCTTCACAGTGAGGATTTTTTTTTCATAGTATTGAGGAATTTTCATTGATTTGTCTTTTCACAGAATCACAAGGTTGGAAACGACCTGCAAGATCATCTAGTCCAACCACCCTCCCATTCCTATTAGTACCGCAGGCTAAACCATGTGAATTATGTGGAGGTAGCCTGTCCAATTTTTCCATATCGCTCTTGAATGGGGGTAATCAAAGTAAAACAACAGGAACATACTGTAAAATGATGAAGAAAAGCTAAGGTGTGGGATAGAGTGAGAAGTAGATTTAACTTACAATGCAGTATTAGTACATTGATACAATTGATACAAATATCTCCTGTTCTCCATTGTAAACTTTTGTTTTGGATACAGTGCTCCTTCTTTCCTTTCCATGGGTACACAAATTATTACTTTTGTGGGCTGTGTGCATTCCTTAAGGATTCAGGTTAGGAAAGACTTGTCTAAGCATTTCGGAAATCAGGATTAGCAAATCTACTCCCATAAAGGAAGATGATCTTTCTGTTCTTAAAACTGTCTGAGTCATAATGTATTTGTAAACTAGCAATCATGCATAATTCAAAGTAGCACGGCCCATTCACCAGAATGTGTGATTCATCATACTGATATTGCCTGGGCAGTCCTGAAGGACAGTTTGTTGTAACTCCTGTCTGTTCTGTTATTCCCAGAGAATTCTGCCCGTGGAGTTCTTGAAACACACTAATCCACACTCCGTCAGAGAGACTAACTGGCTTTTGATCAGGATGGAAAGCAATATCTACAACTAAATTTGCTTATTATACTGTGGAGCAAGTTGTAAGTGTGACTAAGCAAGCTGGCAGTACGATGAAGCATAGCTATGCTTTGTTTAATAATTATAGGTGAAAAAAGCTGAGCTGTATCAGCAATGCAAGGTTTCAGTTCTAGAACAGATGCCTGTATTGCTACTTCAGTTGTGGGATCTTAGCAAAGCTTTCAGAAATAAACATACATCAAACTAATTCAGCAGTAAACATTTTCATACGAGTAAGAAAAATACACTAAATATTTTCAAGGCGGCTTCTTATTCCACCATAAAATAGAAAAGCATTCAGTCAGTAAATACTTTCCCTACCCAAATTGTGTTTGTTTATTAAGTTTTCCTGCCATCAGGAAGCAATACCATGTAGGACGTTAAAAACAAACAAACAAACAAAAACAAACAAAAAAAAAACCAATAAAATGCATACAAGTCTTATATTACCTTGATATCACTGGCAGTTCCCAAACTGCTAAGGGATGTGCTGAATGGCAGCTTAATTCTTGGAAAGGATCAGACGTGAAAGTAGAAGGTGAGATGAAGCCTAAGTCCTTCAGGCTGGTGAAAGAAGAGCTGGTTAACTTATTTGTGTTACTGCTTAAAGAAGGGCACTCAGTCCTAAGAATAAATAAACATTAATTGTGGTGTTAAACGTGTATATAAACCCACCAGTATTTTACTTTTCCCATGTCTAAATTCTTGTATCCAGATATTTTTCATAGCCTGGAATACATTCCTGTGTATCATCTTTCTAGTGAGAGCTGGGATAAGTTCCAAGCATGCACTGTGGTGTTCTTGTGTGTTATGATTCCCTTTGAAGACTGGAATACTTCAGAAGGGGAGAAAGTACCAGGTATAACCCAGGTGCCAGGCTTGTGTAACAACTTGTGATGCAGAAGTACTGTACACATTATTTGTCCCTAGTATTTGCAGTCCATCTGTAATGACATAATAAGGTTGTCGTGGATCACACAATGACTTGGGACCCCAGGCAACTAGAGATCTTGGGTATTCATTTATGCTTTTGGCAAGGTCACACATTAGCAGCAGGATGAAGATTCAGAAAGGAAGGAGGTGGTTTGTGATGGACAGAATCATAATTTAACAACATGTAGAACTAGAAACAGTCCCACTCTAGACTAAAATTCAGATAAACTTTCTTTTCTTAATGTCATCAGGCAAGTTACTGTAGCTAGGGTGAACAAGGTTTTCATGTAATGAGCACTGTACTCTTGTTCAGAGCTCCCTAGGTGTGATGCTTAGTGCTATGGTGTAGGTCCTGCTATTCATAATATATATATGCACATAAATTTTCAGCAATCCAGAGTGAGCTGTAACTTTTCTCTGTGCCTTTTTATTGATGTTCATGTCTGTGATTTTCTTATCTTCTTGTTTTCACTTAAAACTAGGTCCCACAGTGTAGCTATTCTGTGTGCCTTTCAAACATGAGTTGGTACTCCTGTTCCCCAGAGGCAGAGATGCACTCTTAAAAAAAAAAAAAAAAAAAAAAAATCCATCTTTGAAAGAAATGTGTAGTTAGAAGTAACCTTGTTTATGTTGAATCAGTCTGCAAATTGGATTTGTGTGTCACATACTATTTATTATTAGATTGCTATAAAATACTTATCTGGTCATGGTTGTGCAATAAGCTAATTAGAGGAGGATCATCACTTTCTATGTAGCAAGCAAAAATGCCTGAAAGCTGAACAGATTCTTTTAAGTTTTCATGCTATGAATACTAAGTGTGATGTTTCTAATCCTTTTCTATTTAGTTTTTTTTGACAAATCAATTGTCAATCTAAATATTTACAGCTACCTTACCTGGAATTTTATTTGATTACTTCTGAGCTCTGTTTCTGAAACTAAACCTCTCAGAGCCATGTGGATTTCAGTGATATTTGTTTACCATGTGCTTAGATTTTTGCGTATGAGTTAGTCCACACCTTTCATATATTTCAGTTATGATAACTTCATTCCATGTTGCTTTTCCAATTATTTTTCTGTGATACTTGGTTCCACAGTGAGCCTATTTATTTTATGGAGTTTGTTAAATTGACCTACAATGTTTTCAGAACTAATCTTTCATTTTTTGGCAGTCACCAATAATCCTGTAGATTGTTATGATTATTGTCTGTAGTGCATAGCAGGGTCTCCCTGAGCATAATATATAGGGACTTTAGGATTTTACCTGAGGTTATAAGTATGCAAAAGAAACAAAAGGGTGATAAAAATCAATATATATAAAAACAAAACAAAATGAACAAACCAAAGCCAAGGGTTTCTTAAGTTTCTTATTTATAATGTTACATTATTTTAAAATGATTCACATAATTTAATAATAAAGATATAAGTAATAATAATATATATAGATAATAATAAAGATACAATTAATCAAATCAGCTATCTTACTGTGGGTACAGTTGTACTCCCCTCTTCATGTATGTTCAGGGAAAAAAATGGTGATACTTTTCAAAAAAAAACATTGTTTCTATAACAAAATTTCTGGAAGCAGTATGTAATAATTCACTCCTGCATAGGCACAGTCATGTTGAAACGCGCGCAGTAGGTAAAATAATTCACAGTTGCAGGCTCTATCTCAAAATCAGTGAGTACTAATGAAATTACACAGTTCCTCTTTATCTGAACTCAAATTTCTGAAGCTAGGGATATAAATATGAAGATAACTCATTGTAGTAGAATTACTGATGGCCTTGGGGTCAGACATGAGACTCTTGAATGGACCATGGGATAAAGATGACTTGGGAATGTGCAAATGGTAATAAGCCTTCAACCTGAACAGCAGCCTTACTTATAGGAAGCACTGTTTGGTGGGTGGCTGCTTCCACTTGTTCCAGGCTGGTTTGGCTCTGTAGATAGTTCTTGTCTCTGAAGATGATTCTTGTCTATGCTCCAGCTGAAGCCAGGACCAGGACTACAGCTTAGGTATGCTGGTGAATGGAAAAGATGGCTGCCTGTTTGCTGCCCCAGCTAGCGCTCCCTGCTAGGAGCTGGATCTGTGCAGCTCCCAAGTGTTTGAACCAGTGGCTGAGACAGCCAGTGTTACTCATCTTGTGCCTGACCCTCTTGTGAGAGCAGCTGCCTGCCAGCCTGTGCCTTCACAAGTGCGACTTGGTGTCAGAGCCCAGAAACCTCCTCGGATAAGCATAGGAACCTCACAGGTCTCAAGTTCCTGCAGCTCCTGTTGCTCTAGGGAGTCCTGCTTGAGCAGGGCTTTGGTCCAGATGGTTCCTTGCAACCTCAGCTATTCTATGAAAGTATCCCAAAGTAAAAATACCAAATGGAAACCTTAACTCGGTAAGTTACTGACTTAAGCCCTAAGGCTTAAGGAATTTTTAAAGGTTTAAAAAAGTTTGAAGTCCATTGCTATTAGGTATTCATTTTATCTGATATAACTGTAACTTATGAACTATTCAGAGTTTAAACCAGCATATCTTTAATTCAACTGTATTGCTTTTCTTTACATTCCTTTCAGTATGGCAATATTCCTTTGCTAAAATGCCGATTATATACAAAAACAGTAGATTTTTATCAGCTCTCTATCTCTTATACAGTAGTGATACACACGGGCCCCTAATGGATGTCGTATTGTGTGTAAAGGGCCTGACTAATTGAATAGACTATTTTCTTCTCTGTACAGGAGTGCTATGTATGACTATTCTGAAGATGGCTCTGTTTAGATTTGGTTTAGGATGAGGGGTATATCATCATTCTACTTTTACTTCCCTTTTGATTTTTAAAGGTGCTTTAGTTTAAGGTGTTCAGTTCTAAACATGTCAGCTTCATCCTACTAGAAAGGCAAGCTATGGAAGTGGAAAACAGCATATGTATATTACCCAATTCTCTTGCATAGATAGGCATTAGAATGATATTGGTTAAAACTGGTCCATTACCCCTGCCAAGAAAGGATGGATAAAAGCACCCTTGTGACTCATTGTCTCTGCTTATGGTCATGCTTGCCTTTATGTTTTAATATTTCATTAGTTAGTTGTTTTTGTTTTTTTTTTTGTAGCCTTGTTTTTTATAACAGTGAGGCATATCAACTGTTCGGCCTGATGAGCATCTCATGGGAAAGCTGGGACAAACATGGTTATTTGCTATTATTATGATTTACACAACCAAAGCAAGTAAAGCACACTGTGGTATAAAAATTAAACAGCAAAAAAGAACAATGTAAAGCATGTAAGACGTCTTGATCTGTGCTTTGATGATCTTGTTATGCCTTCAGGCATCTTGTTATAGAGTCTAGTTGCACTTATATTGTATAACCTGCTACTTCTGTAACCAACTTCAGGCCATACAAGCATATAATTATTAAGAATAAATGTTTCCAGTGGCTTTTGCATAACTTCTCTTATAACTAATCAGATCCTTGCCTCTGTTTTTCTGCAGTTTTCACATGGGATATGTATTCTGCAAGTGTGCTCTCACAGATCAGAGCTGAACATTTTAGGGGAAAAGGACCTGGAATTTCATGGTTTTGCTGGATTTTCTTAGCAGTTAGGTGCAGTCTGTGACTGACACAGTGATAACGACTCTTCTATCACTGTGTGCCTAACTAATCTCTTTTGAGCATAGCTAATTTCTTCTCTCTTCGAGGAAAATGTAGGCTAAAATACCTGCTGCTTAGTGCGGGATTCATGAATATAGGATTCATTTCAGAGACATATAAAAACAAACCACCAGTGTTTATCTGTGAGCAGAGTTTCTAAAGTGACCTTGTTCTACCATTTCCACTGCAAGTGGCCAGGCCAGCTGTCTCCCCTATCTACCATCAGCCCTCTCCTGCTTGTATTCCATTCAGACACAATTTCCTCTTAAAAAGAAGGGCCTGTATTGGGAGAGTTCCTACTGGAACTACAGTTTGGTTATTAAAGCCAGGAGGCAAAAGCTGAGGAGGGGATCGAGCTTCAGTTTTCAGGATGACTGGGGCAATGTAGCCATTAAAATAGACTTTCCTTTCAACAGAGGGCTCAAGAGGAAAGAACCCAGATTTTTTTGGACTGGTCATGAGTGGTTCCCCAGGGGGTCAGTATCAGGGCCTGTTCTGTTAAGTATCTTTGCTGATGATCTGGATGAGACCATTGAGTGCACCCTCAGTAAGTCTGCAGATGATACCAAGTTGGGAGGCAGTGCTGATCGGCCTGGGGGTAGGGAAAAATCAGGGCAGTGTGGATAGCTGGGCTAAGGCCAGTGGGATGAAATTCAACAAGACTAAGTGCCAGGTCCTGTACTTCTACCACAACAACCCCAGGCCATGCAAGAAGCTTGGGCTGCGGGGACTGGAATACTGGGGGGGGGGGGGGGGGGGGGAAGAAAAGGACCTAGGAGTGTTGATCAGCACTCGGCTCAATATGAGCCACCAGTGTGCACAGGTGGCCAAGAAGACAACCGATAGCATTGTGACTTGTATAAGAAATTGTGTTGCTGGCAGGAGCGGGGATTCCCCCTGTTCTCAGCTCTGGTGAGGCTGCATCTTGAGTACTGTGTTTAGTTTTGGGCCTCTCGCTGCAAGAATGACATTGAGTCCCTGGAGGATGGATAGAGAAGGGCAGGGAAGTTGATGAGGGGACTAGAGCGCAAGTCTGATGGGGTGCAGCTCAGAGAACTCTGTTTCTTCTGGAGAAGAGGAGGCTCAGTGGAGACCTTATCACTCACTATAATGATCAGAAAGGAGGTTGTGATGAGGTGGGAGGTCAGCATCTTTTCCAACATAAATAGCAATAGGGAATGGCTTTGAGTTGCACCAGGGGAGGTTTTGAATATTAGGAAAATATTTCTTGTCTGAAAGAGTGGTCAGCTGCTGGAACAGGCTGCCTGGGTACGTGGTTTAAAGCACCATCCCTGGAGGCTTTCAAGAAATGTAAAATACGGTACTAAAGGACATTGTTTAGTGGGGAAATATTGGTGGTAGGTGAATGGTTGGACTAGATGATCTTGGAGGTCTTTTTTGACCTTGGTGATTTTCCTTCAATACTAACTAAGTTGATGATGGGAGAGAGAGATATTTTTTTAAAACTTACTCGTTTTTTTTTCTTGCTTTTTCCCATTAGATGGTTTGTTGTTTTTTTTGTTGTTGTTTTTCCTGTTTGTTTCTTTTAATATATCCTGAATCCTTCACCTTTTCTTGAATATATCTGGTTGTAAAAGTAAATATTCTTCACTTTATTGACAGGGTCAGAATGAAACTGTAGAATTTTCGTACTATGTGGCAGAACATTATTTAGTAACAGATAAGTATGATACGTGTAACTAATGAATTTAATGGAAAATTGTACTAAAACCTTGCTATCCTTGGACTTGATTTAAATAATTGAATATCCCTATTCACTTTTGTTTCTGTCATACGCTACAGGTAAGGGAAACTGTTGATCTGCTCTAGAAAGGAATACTCGTAATTTGAAATATGGCTAATGCAGCTTAATTAAACTTGCCATCTGTACTTCTATTTTTTTTTCTGTGAATTGAATGAGTACCAGATTGCCATTTTTAAAATACAGATATCTAGAAATGTCTTTAAAAAAAAAAAAATATATATATATTTTTATGGAAGCTTGAAAAGCTGCTTGCTAGCCCGTTTACATGTATGTGTTATGACCAGGCTTCACGCACGTTTTATTCTGCCTCATCATTTATCTTGTCTGCTTCCAATAAGTATCTTGAAATTATAAAGATGTTTTAGGCTGTATTTAGAATGGACCCACAGATGGCACATCATTCAATGCTACAGGGATATTGTCAAAGAAAGGTTATTGATAAGGAAGATCTAGCTGTCTAGGAGGTACAAAAATGCCTGTTTCCATTTTCTTAACAAACAAGCCTCGTTAATGACTGTTCTCAATTAAGGCAATTCAAGAAGGTGGAAAAAAAAGGTTTGCAGAATAGCTGGAGAAAAGTTTTAGTCCTTGGGGTTTGCAAGTGTGTGTTTTGTTTTTTGTTTTTTTTTTTTCTTAGAGCCCTGCTAGCCTTACCAGCTTCTTTACCCAGAAGGCATTAATCCAGAAAAAGTGTTTTTTGGCCACTCAGGTTTTTATACCAACTGCTTTGCAGTGTGTCTAACATTACTTCAATCCCTATGCCAGCAAGATGGTTATACTCATCCTTTTTCACTACTCTTTAATACCGTGGATATTAATGCACACAAAATCTATGCAAATGATGATCCAAAATGTATGTTTTAGCAGAAGAATCTGTCCCCCATTTGTTCTGCATAGGAGTTAAGCGAAAGACTATGAAACTGTATCAGCCAAGTATGTTAACTTGATGTGGGAAGGTGACAGACAACAATTTTACTGTTTTCCCTAGAACTCAATTCTCTTTCCACAGAGGCACTAGTAAAGGCTAAAGCATCCTTTCGGGTGTTTTTGTCTTGTGTTTTATGTAAGATTTGCCAATACTAAAGGAAAAATGCTATTTCATGCTAAAAATTGATTTACATTTATTGTGAGACTTAACGTTTATTCTTAGACCTGAGGATCTTTACATTAATGGGCAAATGTTTGAAACTTGACCTCCTTCTTTAGTCTCAAATTTATTACAATACATGTAGGCCTTTGGAGTAATCCTGTAGTAAATTTGAACAAGTTTCCTTGGTGTTCTCAGGAGGCTTATTAAAGCCTGTGCTGCACAATGGACAAGTTTGTCCATTTCAGAAATATTGCATGCTTAAAGCAGGCAAGCATCAAGCTGCAGTTCAGTCATCTATTGAGATCTCCCAGGAGGAGCTTTTTAAAAGGCAAAGATGAAGCATAATTGCCATGTCTCAATAAGCACAATATCAGCTTAATCTTCTAAAGACAAGAAGAAATGGTTTTCGTAGAAAACTATTCAATAGTCTTCCATTGTGATGTGAGTCTATTAGGTACTAAGAATCAAAATTACTCAGCTTTTATAATTTTCTTTTCAAAAAAACTTGTCGTTCATCAGTTTCAGTACAAGCAAATTTGTTGCTGAATGTACTTCACTTCTGTTTGTTTTTCCATATGTGCCTGAATTTTTTTATAATTGAAGCCTGAATCGTTTTTCATTGAAATACACTTTAAATGTATTAAATAAACACTAGAAATAAGATCATTCTGAGGCTGTCATTTTCAAGTGATGCAGTAATTCTGATTTCAATTTTTATATTTGTGATCAAAGTCAGCAGTTAATATAAAAATTGCCAGTTAAAAGACATTTTTGCTATAGAGATATTAATACTATTCTTGGGATTTTGTTTTTGGCCTTAAGTAAAGGTGACAGAGCTAGTAAAAAGCATGCCACTTACTACCCTACCCATAGAGTTAGCCTTGCCTTTGAGTGCTGGTGAATCTCCCAGAGAGCAAGACTAGGAGGAGAGATCCTGAAAGCTCTGAGTGTCAACATACCTTTGAGTAAATCAGGACAATTTTTTTCTTGGCTTCATTTTCAGCTTTTCCAGATCTTCTTTAACACACTTGTGCTGCCAAAACTATAACTATTTGCTATTTCAGTTTATATGAGTATGCTAAAGTGGAACTTATCCCTTCATTATGTAGTACTTGTATGTGTGGTGGCATGCTTTAGTTCCTTGAAAAGGAAAAACAGGATCACTGTTGAAAGTGTCCCTTTGGTAATGACGAAAATATCTACATCTTACTGCTTTAGTGATAAATTATTCTGTGAATGCTTTCAAATGTGCAAATCTTCTTGAAATGTCTTTCTTGTGCAAACTGTTTCTTTTCAGAGTCTGGTTTAATTTTGAGTAAAAGCATTTTTCATTTGGTGATAACACTGTCTTGTACATCTGATTACTTCAAGCCAATGTTAGATTCAAAGAATAAGAGGTCCTGTATTTTCTCAGCTGAAAACACTACAGAACAATTATGGGCTTTCTGAATATTGTTCACAGAATGGGAATTTTTTTTGCTGTTAAACTTTCGCTTCATCACTTCTTTTTTTGTCTTCATTACTTAGAAGTATGTCACCAAGTATAACTTCAGGATGATATTTCTATTCAAGGATTTGATTCACCTTTAAAGGAACTGTGCACATTTAGTTTTCTGCTGCCAGTGATGGGCTCTCAATGTTCAGATCCTTTGTAATGAAGAGTGTTGCAGAATGGGAACGGTTACATTTTGTCTGTTAATAGCTTTTATAGTTAGGATACCAGACTTTTAAATCTGTATCACAGATTTTGCTTGGTCCTGCAAGCTCATAATTTCTTAATTATATGCTTTATGTGAAAAAAGAAAACACTCTAAAAATGTCCTTTGGAGAAATCCTGATCCAGCTATTAATTGGAATTGTGGGTTTTTTTTTTGTTTTTTTTGTTTTTTTAATCAAGTGTGAAATACTTCTTGCTAAATATTTGCAGCTTCTTAGACAGATATTTTCTCAGTCACGTAGCTCCTGGCAAGTGACAACAAATTATAGGTGAAGATAATTTTTTAAATCTATTTGGTTAAATAGATTTCTAGTAGAAATCTATTTAATCTAGTAGATTTCTTCTACTTAGAAGGTTTACCGAAGAGTGTCTGGAAAGGTGATAGACCTATTTAAATGACACAGTGTATTTAAGTCAATCTTATAAAATACATGTTTTGGGATGAAAAGGAATGCGATGGCAGAAATGCAGATTCCAAATGCGTGTGCAGAGCTTCTTTGAACAGGATGGAGACAGTCTGGCGTGGTTTATATGATTCAGGTCAATGAATATGTAGTTTGCTCAGAAGTTTTCTATGATAAAAAGATAAACAAACCTATTATTATGAATAATTATTATTACTGTGAATTTCTATCGTTGCTATTTATTATTGCTATCATTATTATTATTATTATCTTTATTATTATTATCGTTGCTATTTATTATTTTTAATGTTCCTCATGTAGATATAGCATGATCTTTGATCCAGTTTTATTAAATATATTTATAGTGTTTTTGCGTTGCAATTATCCATGTACAAATAATAATGACATTGTTCTCTGTGCGCTTGTGTCATTTCCTCATCATATTCTGAAAGGTAAGAGCCACATCCTTTTGGACTCAAGTCAAATGAGTAAGCACTGCAGTAGTGCCTTTGCCTATGGTCATGCTGAACTCTTTCTTGCGTGACACTTTGCTTTGCAACTGGACAAAAAGGAAGAATATCAGAAGGCATGTTTCAGAGCTACAAACAAATTAGAGCTCACTCAAGTGTAGATTTAAGAGTCTCCCAGAATGAGCTTGAATTTTTGAACTGTTTAAGATCAAATCTACTGGAGTATTGGCTTTGTCTACAGTTTGTAATGCAGTCCTTAATGACAGCTGGTGTGGAAAAGCACACAGCCTTCTGTGTTGAAACACTTCTGATGGACTGAGAAAATTGTTTTATATGGATACATGCTGAAGGTTATTGCTTATGTTTTTGTCGTGCTGAGTATTTTGTTCAAAAGGAGAGCACCATTTCTAGTCATAGCATAAAATCATAATCATTAAGGTTGGAAAAGACCTCTAAGATCATCTAGTCCAAGCATCCTTATACCACTAGTATTGTCCATTAAACCTAAGACTTGTGTTCTAGACTCCTCAACAGCTTTGCTGCCCTTCTCTGGACGTGCTCCAGGGCTTTGATGTCTTCCCTGTAGTGAGGGACCCAAGTGACTGGTCACCAGCTGGATTTAACTCCATTCATCACCACTCTCTGGGCCCAGCCATCCAGCCAATTCTTTACATAGAGCATACCGGTCCAAACAACGGGCTCATGGCTTCTCCAGGAGACTATTGTGAGAGACAGTTTTGAAGGCTTTGCTAAAGTCTGGGTAGATTACATCAACAGCCTTTCCCTCATCAGATCATTCAATCGTAGAAGGAGATCAGGTTGGTTAAGGAGGACCTGCCTTTCATGAACCCATGCTGGCTGATTCCCCCTGTTCTCCTGCACATGCCATGTGATCTCCCTCAAGATGATCTCCTCCGTAACCTTTCCTGGCACTGAGGTCAGGCTATCACACCTGTAGTTCCCTGGATTTTCCTTTTGACCCTTCTTGAAGATGGGAGTCATGCTGACAAGCCTCCAATCTTCCAAGAATGCTGCTAGATGATGGAGAGTGGCTTGGCTATTGTCTCTGCCTGCTCCCTGAGCACCCTTGGATGGATCTCATCCAGCCTGATGGATTTGTGATGTCTAAATGGAATAGAATGTCTCTGTCTCCACCTGAGCAATGAGGATTTGTTCTGCTCTCCATCCCAAACTTCCAGGTCAGGGAGTAGAATGCCCCAAGCATAACTGGTCTGACTTTTAAAGACAGATGTAAAGAAGGATGTCTGGATGAGGAGCTATGAGATATGGTTTAGTGGCTTGTGGTAGCAAGGGTAATGGAAGGACAGTTGGACTAGATGATCTTACAGGTCCTTTCCAACCCTGTGATTCTATCATTCAGCATTGAGAACCTTAGCTTTTTAGTTATCCTCAACAGTCACATTCCCTGCTGCATCAGTAAAGGAAGGAAAAGGATGGAGATTCTCCTTAGTCCTCCTCTTACTGTTTGAATATTTGTAAAAAAAGCCTGTTATTGTCTTTTGCTGTAGTTGCTAGGTTGAGCCTTACCCAGAGGATCAGCATCTCCCTGCCTTGCCTGCCCTGCCTGTCCCTGCTGAAGAGCCTGGAGCCATCCATTGTGACACACCAGTCACGTGGCTTTTCCACCAGGTTGCGCTTATGCTAGTGATGTCATAGCCTCAGCCAGGTTCCTCATGATGTGTGCATTAATACTGAAGCATCTAATATGTGCCTTGTTGTGCCCAGCACCTTCTGGAGCAGACTGAAAGATCTTGCTAGTGTGTAGTCTCTCAAATTTGGCACTGCCATAGCTTATGATTAATGGGTGTGGTTGTATGCCTTTGCCACCTGAATTGAGTTTAAAGCTCTGTCTTTCAACATTGCTAACTCCTGCTCAAAAATCAGTTTGTGTTAATTGCCAGGAAGTTATAGTAAAGCTTGTTTTTCTCTAGGCATCAATCTGTATCCTAATGAGAGAAGTTGCCGTGGCTCTTGATGGAGCTATGTGATCTGTTATATGCCAAGTAGTGTTGATCCTCCTTGTTCCTCATTCACCTCGGTGCCTGGTTCCTGCTCATTCTGGAGGTTAATCTTATGTTCCTGTCACAGTCAGACCTCTCAGAACCAAGCTTTCAAACCTTATTTGTCTAATGTGTCTGTCCCACTTTAATTTCTGGTATATTACTACTTTTGTCTGGTTTCATTTTCAGCTCCTCTGACCTTCGTGACTATTCAGCACTCTTGTAATGAGTACAATATGAGAAGAAACTGTAGTTACAGAACTAGATACTTGCTGTCACTTCTTGTACAGTGTAGTTCACTCTCCATTTGCAAGGCTGATTATGCGGAAAATTTAAGTATTATTTTGAAGATGGTTTCAGAAAAATTATTCAGTTGCTCTTTGACTTTTACATCCAAAAGGGATGAAACTCAATTTTTGTGTAAGCCACAAGAAGAACAATTTAATTTCTATAAAGATTGTTGGGAACCGTATTGTATTCATTTCTATTTTGGCAATTTAGTATATTTCAGTAGCATTCTGAGCATAGTAGAACTGCCACAAAAATGCATGATAATTTTATTTTGACATAATCCAAAACACTTCTCTCTGTGTATGAGGGCTGCTCTGAAAGTAATACCTTTTATTTCATTATATTGGCCCACATGTCAGAGGTGGATGTTGGTGGTCGAACCTTACCTCCAGTATTCCATTACATTTTATTGCTGTGTGACAGATGGCAGCAGGGGGGCAGTTTAGCAAAATTACATCTGACATGGAAGTGTGCAGGAACTAAAGGTATGCCATCAAATTATTCCATTCAGAAAAAGTGGCACTCATTGACGTTCATCAATGCTTACTGAACATTTATGAAGACTGAGCAGTACATATTACCACAGTGAGGTGGTGGGTGGTGTGTTTCAGCAATGATCCTGTTACAGCAGCTGTGAAACAGTGGATCACCTCTGGTGGTGCAGATTTTTATAAGCACAGCATGTTGGCTCTTGTTCATTGCTGGTGAAAGTGCATAGCTAATGGTGATGATGGCTGTTGAAAAACAGTTTTTTGTACATAAGAATTTGCTCTATCAAATAGTGTTAGTCTGCTTTTTTTTCTGTTGTAGTTTCCATGGAAACAAACAGGAGGCATTACCTTTGGACCGAGCTATATGTGTTTAGGGATAAAAATGACGTCCTTATGACAAGTGAATTTTAGAAAAATATAAAAGAATAGTCTCTTCACTGGTTTCAGTGTTCACATTAAATAATGCTCGCATTACTTAAGATACTGGTTAAGGAAAGGAAAGCGCTCCTTTGATATATGATTAAGATATATGAACAAATGGATGGCTGGTCATAATGACAAGTAAAGTAATTGCGTTTAATGGAATGAGTCCGTCCTATGTGTAAAGGCTGAGAGAGCTGGAGATGTTCAGCCTGGAGAAGAGAAGGCTTAGGGAAAATTCTGTCACTGTCAGTGAATACCTGGAGGGATTCAGGCTTTGTTCCGTGGTACTCAGTGCCAGGACCAAGAGACAGTGAGCATGAACTGGAGCACAGGAGAACACAAGGTGCACTTCTGTGCTTTGTGGATGATAGAGCACTGGCACAGGCTGCCCAGAAACTGTTGAGCGTCTTCCTTGGAGATCTTCAGCAGTTGCCTGGGCCCCTGGCTCTGGGTGGACCTCCTAGAGCGAAGATTAGGCTCGATGGATCCAGAGGTGCCTTCCAATCTCAGCCAGTCTATGATTCTGTGAACCTGCTGCCAAGATCTGATACTGAGGAAAGTAACTCAGTGGAAAGAGGTGTTATCTAACTGCTAGTTCATTCTTGCCTGTTCAGGTTGTTGTTGAGCCAAAAAGATGGAGATAAACAGATTTTTGTTTCAGACTATATAATCAGAGTGTGATCCCAGATCAGTGACAAGGCAGATTATTGTTCATTCTCGATGGCTTTTGTGAAAATGTTGAGCCAGGTACAGCTTTTTTGATAGTCTGAAAATTGAATAGGAAACTTAGGCATGATGCAAAAACACCTGTTGATTTTGAGGAGACTGACTTTCTGTAGTTAGTAAATAAAGGAACATGTCTGTAGGTACTTAAGTGTTTATAGATCAATGTAAAAAAAAAAAAAAAGTCCTTGAAAAATAAAAAATAATGGGAATGTTTCTATTAACCATAGATATTTTTAATACAGCTGTATTCATAGGACCTATTTAGTGATGCTGTTTTGAGACATGTCAGAATCTGCAAGGACCACCACTGGTGTTTTGTTGTTTTTTACCTTCTGCCTGATTGTGAATGATGTTTTAACCAGTAATACCTGCACCAAAGTAGAAATGGCAGGTTGGTAGGGAATGCTCATTTCAGAAAAACATCAAATACTGCTCCAAAGAATTAGAATGAAGACTATTGCACTCCTGAGAAGCTACTAGCTTTTTAATTCAACACAGGCTCATTTTTTGTTTTGTCTGATAGCAACAACCAGACACTGAGTCATAGAACTTTACTGGTTGTCAGTTAACTATAATTTACATTTAGAAAGTAAATTGATCTCAGGTATATAGTTACTGGACACACCTTATCAGTCCTCAGGTGGCTTAGCACTGTTGTAAAAGGTTGATCCAGATTATTATCCACAAATCGCAGTTCTGTAGTTTGTATGTTATAACCTTAAAAATTGCAGTCACGTTGTGTGGTTGCTGTTTAAGAACAGCTGTTTGCGACCAATTCAATTTCTGTTAAGTGAGATAGATTACAGAAACAGCTGGTTATCACATTATTAGAGATTAAGTCTTAAAGACACTGCAATTAAAGTAATTATGTTATTGTTATTTTCTGGTTACTGAAATGCTACTGGGGCTGTGAAGATGAGTCTTGTCCAAAATAACTCCATATTCAGAAATGACTAACCTGTTTAAATGATAAAAGACAAATACGTGACTGCAGTATAGCTTTCTAATAGAGTTATTATAATTTTTTTTTTTTTTCGTCTTTGTCTGTCATTCCACTGAAGTGGCTTGCCACCATTGGGTGCACCTTTAAAGGTCTGTGATGTTGGCAGGCATAGAGCCATAGAGAGCTGCTGTTTGGTAGGCTTCAGCTGTGCACTCCTGTGTCACTAAAATGAGTGGATTGCAGTATAGAATTTGGCTTGTACCAAGCCAAAGAGTTTTATATTCTTATCTCTGCCATCAAATTGATTGTTGTCAGACCTCAGGCACTTTCACTGAGATGACTGTGTAGTGTAGAAACTTATCTTTACATTTACATAATAATCATGCAAGCACCATCACTTTGTGCTACTCCTATGGGTTGAGTCATCCCCCAGAAATAACTGTGAAAAGATCATGTATCTTGCTTCCACCCTATTCTTTGGGACAGCTGTGCTGCTTGTTTTTGTAATTTGACTGAGCATATTAGGCACATACCTCTCAGCATGAGTTGAGCCTACTTTTTTCATGGGCCAGAATATTTTTGTTTCCCCTAAGAGCCTTGTCTTCAGCGTTATCTCTCGTTTTAGTTTTGGTAAAGCTCTGACCAGCCAGCAGAGAGGTTAGGAAAAAGAGAATGTGCAGGAAGAGCATTTTCTCCCTGTTTCCAGATAATGAATAAATGATTCGATTGCTCCCTGGAGACCAAAGCTTTGTGGTCTGCCAGTAAGCTCAACATTGCCCGCAGGACCTCAGGAGCACCACCAGATGGGCTGGGAGCCTGCCCAAGCCCTGGCTCCTGTGCACCTGCTGCTACCCACCAGCCTGCCTGCTTCGTGTTTTGCTCTATGAAGGGAGTATGAGGAATGTATTCTGAGGCAGGTCTCTGCAGCAGTGTGTGAGCATATTTCTAACAGGCTAACTATGCCCTTGGGTCTTGTGGCTGTACTTGGCGCTTTCTGGAACAACGAGAAAGGGATAAACTATCTGTAGAGATGAAAACTGTTCTCCTCCAGGTTGTTAGGGGAGGCTATTAGTGAATTCAGTGTAGCAGACCCTCTTCAGTCACAAATAATGCTGAAAAGTGATAAAATGTCATTAATTCCCACTATTATGAATTCTGTTGTAGGGATCTTACTAGCTAGAAAAGAGGACGGGGAGTAGTAAAAAGGACACAAAAATTAATCTTGCCTGCAAAAGAGATTGCAAAGGAATTCTGAATCACCGTTCTATGATTTTTCAGAAACAAAATGCCAGCTTTCATTGTGGCTGTATTACCAGAAATACTTCAGCAGTGTTCCAGCTTTACTGTCTAGATTGCAGAATGTTTGTTTATAACTCTGAACCAAGGGAGAAATATGTGATCAGTATGTAGTTAGTGGAAACTAAATTCCTCATATGGTGAAAGTAAAATGACAGGTTATGGAAGATATTTTAGTACCTGAAACTATTTCTCCTTGACACGTTTAAAATGAACCTTCTCTGAAGGCCTTTCTGACAGGTCTCCTTGACGTGACCTCCAGCTGTACCTGGGTTATCAAGCTGCTTTTGCAAAGATGGTGATATTGGCATATACAGTGATGAATATGTAGAGAAGAGTGAGGCATACCTCTCCTAGAACAGAGCAACAGAGCCATGGGCAGTGATGATGGAGTCCAAATGCATATCATGACTTGCCACGCTATGCGTCTCACTGTCCAAATATTTCATTCCCACAGCAAACAAACATTAGAGGATTGTGTGTGTAAAATAGGCAAAATAACAATTAAAATAGCAGTGGCAAGCCTAATGATAAACAAGCCAAAACTTTAAAAAGTTCTTTTAAAAAGACTGGAGACCTTATTTAATGATGCAGTACAAAGAATAGAAACGTATGTTCCAAGAGTTCCCACAAAGTTGTATGGGAATGTAGCCATTGTGTTCTTTCTAAAATTCTGCTGCTATTTTTGCAGATAGGGAACACTTTTGTTTCATTTAGATCTAAATGAGGTAGATGCCAAAAACTGTGTGGTGTAAACTGTGGCTGTGTACTGTAATTATTCAAGGATTTTCATGTTTAATAATAATTGAAATAAACTATGTGAAATATTTGGAGTACTCTTGTGCAAGAAGCCACACAACATATGGCAGTCATCACCAAAGCGCACTTAAATGACTGTAGGAGGAATGTGAAGGACACATTTTGTATTTGTCTAAGATTTTATATTTTTTTATTTATAGTCAGTCTCTTTTTTTATTTTTATTTTTATAAAGGGAGCCTGATGATCAAATATGGAGCGAGCAGTCGAATGTCTTTGAGGGGAAAGGATACAATCACATCATTTGTCATGAGATTGGTAGCCCTAATACTGCTAAGTGATGTATATAATACATTTGTGCTACACAGTGTTTCATAGTAGAGAAACTTTGGGGTTAGTATAGCCTGCAGCTGATATAGCTGCATGGTACAGCACTGAAGAAAATTGCCTGAATGTACCATTGCGCTACTGTGACTAAGCACATCATAAATGCACTTTAGTGTCTTTTCCATTGTAGTGCCTTGCATGGTGGCATGGAGAAGTGTTCTGTAGGCTTACTTACTTTCTATAAAAAGTTAGATCTACCTCAAAGGAGTGAGGGAATCTGTCTAATAAACTAGATTGTCCTAGGTGTTTACTGCTTCAATATTACTAAATTTATTTTGTTGAGTTGTCTGCTTGCTGCCATGTTTTGTTTTTAAGCTAATAAGTGGTGCAATATTTACCTGAGCATGGAAGTGACTTTGCAAATAAACAGATAATTGACGGTATTTGTATCAAGATGGATCTTAAATATAATAGGGCTTTATGACTTCTTTCCTCTTGCCAGTCTACCTCCTTCTCCCGTACTCCTGTGGATTTAGAGTTGTTCACAATTTACCAAATGCAACCACCCTTTTTCTTCTGCAATCTTGTTTCAAATCCTGATCTTCTGTGCCTGGCACCTTTGAGGTGCTGCGTGTGCTGAACTGTGCATGCTGGTCCTTGTGGAGAGCACAGTGATAACACCTTGTCTCTATAAAATTATCTCAATCTGGTTTTCTGTTTTTGAGTAAGAAGTTCAGGTATGAACCTGCACACATTTTTAAGACAAAAGAAAACTAACATCTTAATACAAAATTTCCACCTTTATGTAGGTATGTTTGTTTAAAAGAGATTATTTCACTGATGTTTAACTCACCTTTCTGAAGAGAATATGATTGTAAGGGTCTTACAAATGAGCTTGTTTTACTTATTTGGTGACTCTTGGAGGAACCTATTTGAAAATGGAAACCATATCATTGCATGGAAAGAAATGTTAAGATACTGGAGCAAGAGACCCAGCATTACAGTCAACCTAAAAATGTGGATATGTCCTTTCTTATTGCTGTCACCTGGTTAACAGACGGCATTCATACTTTCATTTGTATCAATTACTTTGGAAACATACTTTTTTTTCTAATATCTTGCTTTTAGTAGTATGTCTTTACCGTATAAAGCTTGCATTCTCTTTTTATGCAATTGGCAAGATTGGAAGCATTGCATACTTGGTGAGATATTTCTTTGTGGTCTGCTTGTCTGTATCTGTGTCTTTACGGTGTTCTTGCAAAGCTGAAATAATCTTTTTTTTTTTTTTTTTTTTTTTTTGAGAACAAGTTGCTTTTAATTGAAGGATTGCCAAAAATGTTGCTGAAAATACCTGTTATCTCTGGCAAGCCTCACTAAAAAGGAAAGCTGTGAATGCCTTTTGTTATGAGACTCTCTTCTTTCAAACAAATGTATTAATTGCTTGGTACTGCAAGACATGATACTGTTCATTTTTAAACAGCACTATCATTAGATAGTCCTGGGATTTAGAGGTTGTTTTAGAATAGTTTTACTTCAGATTGTCAGATTTTATGTTAGAATAGGTCATGCAAAATTTTCTGGTCATGAATAATACTAAACAAGAAATTACTAATTCCTGGGATATTAGGCAGGTAATAACAGATAGTCAAACTCTCAAAATATAGTACAGCTGAAATGCCTTTTTCAGTTCTGTGTGGGAGGTTTTACTCCTTACAACTGCTTGCAACAAGAGAAGATATCAGGTAAAAAGAGGAAAAAAAATTGACCTGGAAAAAAATAAAAATCTTCCTGTTGTTATCACTCAGCACTCTCTGAACCAGTACAGATAATTTAGCAAAATGAACACAGTAGTAAACTCTATCAAAATCTTCTCACTGTAGCATTTAGTAACCATAGTAATGATCAGATTATAAATCCTCTCAGCATCACAATACTCTTTGCTGGCAGATCCTTGGTGGTAAATGTTGACAGATAATGTTCAAACACACTGAAGGCAAACAGGGAGCTCTTGAAGGTCAGTTGTTGCATAACTAATAAAATTGCTAAGTCATCGAGTTCTGCGGTATGACTCGACATACGACACTGATTTCAGAGGAGTTTTTACAGTCTTCTCAAGACATATCTCTGGAATGACAGCATAAGCCGTGTAGATACAGAAGTGGCGTATGTCCAAGAGGGAGGCAGCAGGTTGCTATAGTGAATGTGAATGTTAAACTGCTTATGTACTGCTAAGCTGCTTTGATGCTTTTATTCACCATGATAGCACCAAACATCATTCCATAAACAATTCTAGCATGGTTGTTCTTTGTCGTCTTACTAAATCAGATTTAAGGGTTCTATATTCTGTGTTTTTCCAACCATACTTTACTTTTGTATCAGAATGAACTATCAGCGTATCTTTTCTTTCAGTGATTTCCAGCATAGTTAATGATGCAGATCTTTAGTCCTGATAGAAGAGAACATGAACAGCTCTCTGCACATAGCTGCATCTGCACTCCCTGAGTCCTGGCAACAAGAGAAGAACAAAACTGCTGAACTCATGTCTGTTTCTTATGACCCGAAAGAGATTAAAAGTACCAGCAGTTTTTGTGCTAGTAGGAGGGAGCCTGGGTGATACAGAGGTTGTCATAGAAACATCATATGTCAGAAAGAACATTTGAAGAGATTAATTTCTTTTTTTCACACTGAAATTTAAATTTCTTAATTGTGTTCTTGTTTTGACTCGGCCTTTGGAAGAATGTCTCTCTCTGCATTTTGCTGTGGAGGTGAGTGCTGTAGCTTATTCACCATCTGTAAGCATGTTTCACCTTTGAATTTGGGTAGCCTGATATATGCTGGTTTCCAAGTTGCTTGGTATCTTCCCAAACAGAAGAAAGAAGAAAGTCATTACTAATAACTCGTGTCTGCACATTCTGTCTTCTCACCTTTTCTTCATCTTTATTTGTCTGAATAATTGGGCTGTCTTAAAATCTTAACCCTGAGAATCCAAATATTAACTACAACTAGACTTCGCCTATTTGTTCAGGTGGTGTCATGAAGGTTATCTGCCTTTGAGAGCTTCATCAGGTTACAGATGGGGGCTTTTTCAGGCATCACACTGCACTACTTCCGTCCATGTAGTAATGGATGTTTTTGTTTGTCAGTTTCATAACTGTTTTTGAAATTTTTCTTTATGTCAATCTTGAGCATCTGCAATACCACATTTAGATGCGATCTTGGAGTGAGAGAATATTGGAAGCAAGAATGAATTTAAGGAAATATCTCGCTGTCTTTTGGGAGTGGCTGAGACCACTTGTTTTTTTTTAACCAAGTGGAAAAGAGATTAGGGGAGGCCTGATGACGGCTGCAGTTTCTCACAGGGAGCCGAGGGGCAGTGCTGAGCTCTGCTACCTGTGACAGTGATGGGGCCCGAGCTGCATGGAGCTGTGTCAGGAGAGGGGCAGCTGGGGGTTAGGGACCAGAGAGTGGTGGGCATGGAGCAGGCTGCCCAGGGCAGTGCAAATGACCCCATGTGTCTGGAGTTCAAGGAACATTTAGACAATACCCTCAGATGTGTGGTCTGATTTCTGGGTGGTCCTGTGTGGACTCTGTCATACTTGTGGACCCCTCCAACTCAGGATATTCTATGAAATACTTTAGTGAATTAAGAGTAGCTAAAATTGTTCTGTAAATTGCACTGCATAGGGGAAACATGGAAAGCTGCCTCAGTTTAGTCTCAGTCAATTGTGAAATCTCCTATATTAATCCAAAGCATCAAAACATTCTGTGTTAGTCAACCTCTGCTGAATGTCTTGTTATAGCAACCTGTCTCACAGGGTTTTTGTTCTTTCTTGGTCCTGACAAAGCTGAAAAAGGAACGAGAACAGCTGTTGCTTCTCATTCATAGTGTTTAAGTACCAAGAAAGATATGAATTAAAAAGAGATTGAGGATTCCCAAGAGATTTATTTGGGCTTTGAGATTGGCTCATCCATAGATACAGATGTAGCTGAATTTGTCAGTTGCGACAACAGATATATTTAATAACTGTTTTGAGACTTCTAAATTAACACTTCACATTTTTCATGTGAGCAGCTTTGTACATAAATATTTCTGACAGTATTTATAGTCCAGTTTCTTGTGGAGTTATTTGAGCCTCACAGCCTGAAAAATTTGGGAGTTTTCTTTTCTCCTGTGTTGAATGGTTATTTTCCAACATTCTGCAGTTAGGTGAGTCTATGGTACTTTTTTTGTTCTACAGAAGGAACTTATTTCACTATTTCTCTTTTGCACTTTTGAGAGCAGAGACATTGAAATCTGTTCAAGTACTGAAAAAGTTTTTTACATTTGACAAACCTGCATTTCTCTGAAAACTGTACTAGCATGGGTAAAACTTAAGATGATATTGATACATGTTTTTGCATTTCTCCTGCTCTTTAGGAATTCCCTCATGGATTAGCTTTGCTGTGACCACATATTTATATTTAGCTGCAAATTCAGGATTCGTGGAACCTTTTTTCCTTTCCTATTCTGAGAGGAAACCAAGTCTGTTCTGTCCTTTTCAGTTTTTAAAACAACAGCAATGAAGTTGGAACTGAGAAGTAGTGGAAGTGCAAAGTATTTCAATTTTGTCAAAAGCTGGTAAATGTGAAATATTTAACTTGATTTTCAGTACTTTTTAAAGATTTTATGTAATGAATTTCTTTCATCCTCAGAATTGTTCCTTGAGTTTGTTTTTTTTTTCATTGAAACTAGCTTACTTTTCTGTCCAACACTGAAAAAATAAATGAGTCAGATGAGTTTGTGCTGATGAATCAAGTGAAGGATCGTGTCTGTAACACTGACTTAGAGTACAAGGAGGATAGCAGTGATGAGCAAAATGAGTGTTGATGTGTTAGTGAGTGAGCAAAACTTGCATCTCATTTCTCTTAAGCCAAGAGGAGCTGTCAGATACTAGTATATTTTTGTTTTTATGTGACGTGGGCTGAACTTTGTTGAACATGTTAGTAGCGGTGTTCTCTTTATGCCTCCACCTTTATGATATTTCATTCTTTACGTACAAGTAAAAATTGAAACAAAAAACATTGCATATTGCTGTAAATGATAGATCCCTCTGTCTTGACAACCTGTAAGTGATCATTTGTCAAATGCTGCAACTTAAAGTGCAAACACAGTTGAATTTGCAAGATACATTTTAATATAGCTGTCATTTTGTGTGGAGAATCATAAAATCACAGAGTGGTCTGGGTTGAAAGAGACCAGAATGATCATCTAGTTTGAACCCCTCTACCACAGGCAAGGTTGCCAACCACTAGAACAGGCTGCCCAGAGCCACATCCAGACTGGCCTTGTGTGCCCACAGCGGTGGGGCATCCACAACCTCCTTGGGCAGCCTGTTCCGGTGAAACAGCTCGTGCCTCTTTGGATAATACCTTTTCTTTTGATATTGATTACAATAGAATCATAGATACTCTAATAAATTCTTAATGAAAAGTAATGTACCTGATTAGATACACATGAACATACAAGTGCATTTAATTACAAATAATCTCCACTTACATACACTGTAGGTCCCAGCTAATATGTTTAATTGGTCTAATAATCAAATAAAAACACAGATTTGTTAACTTTATCAATCCAGTGAAATAAATGATTTCTAAAATCTGTGATTTTAATGAGATAGCTTATCTCCTACATACATTGAAGGCTTGCAGTTAATCCACATAGATTGAGGTTTTCCTCAAATTTTTTTTTTTTCACTAAAGACTTATTCATGTAAATATAATTGTTTTCCTTTTTCTGAAGATACTATAAGGAAAGCAGACAGTGTAAATTGTTTCTACAAAAGTAATTAAAAGAGCTTTATCTTTTTAAGTGTTTAAAAATTTGTTATGAAAATATTTTGTAATGCCTTTGTATATTTTGATATATATTTAGAAATGCTTTAGCTTGTACTTATTTAAGAGACGCATGGAACCCCCATGTTTGGAGATAGTCAAAACTTGCCTGGTTTAAGGCTGGAGTTGGATCTGACACTGTATTCGTCCCTGGTTTGACTGAGGTTTATGTCACATTGTCAGAATCTCTCTCCCAAGTTGCATCTTCTTATGATTGTATTTAAAAAAAATAAGTTTCAAAAAAAGCCAGAAGGATTTCCATATGTTTATAAACAAAAGAATTTTGCTTCTTGGGTAATTTTTTGACAAGTAAACAAATCTCTTTTTTGCACATGTATTGCAGAGAAAACCGAATGTCACATTCTTGAGTCAGCTACTTTGTGATAGATTTCTACAAAAATAGATTTTACCATTTACACTGGGTAAGCAGGGAAGTATCTTGATAGGGTAAGCTTAAAGAAAATGGGGGGATGGTTGTCTGTAGAAAAAAAAAAAACAAAAAAAAACCTTGTTGAAACATTTTGTGAAGAAAGCATACTGTAGGAAAATTCTGAGTCTGTAGTTGTGTAGATACTTATATGTTTATATATACTTGTATTTTGAATCTGGATCCTGGAGAACTAGGCAGACTTATTTACTTCAAATGACGCAGGGGTAGAGAAATAAGTGCCTGATATGAGGATGTAAGTCTTTGTGAGAGATGAGAGTCAGAGGTTATGGAGGAAGTGATATTCAGTTGACCCTGCTGGAGGCTGCTGTGATGACAAAGGAAAACGGCAGATATATTGGAGGTATTGCGGTAAGGTGGACAACTGAGTCACTAAATGCAGAAAGTCTTTTTTGTGTGACTTGAGTTGGGGACATGAACTTACAAATAATGTCACAATTTCCAAGCTTGCTTTAACTGTCAGGAAAGGTCAGCAGAGCTACATACACTTTCAACAATGATTTTGTTAGCAGTGCCTTCGTAAGACTGATCCCAGCTGGTAGAAGGAGGTAGACTGAAGAGTTAAAGGTTTGATTATAAAGTATCAGTGCAATAAGAAATCTGAACTGACTTGGATACTGTGTAACTGTAATACTTGCTAGAATTTAAAAAAAAAAAAAAAAATCAGGAACTGACAAACAACCTTATAGACAACAAACTAGTAATACTATTTAATTGCCCCTGTATAAATGGAGTGATTGTCATGATGTGGAATAAGTTAAAATGGTATTTTGTAAATGAATGAAGGAACTATTCAGGGAGCTCACAAAAGAATACTCTTGCTTTAAGACTGAACAACTAAATATAAATTCAAGATGTAACTACTGAAGAATCATTTTGAAGCGGTGACTATAAGAAGAAGTTGTTATATCTCAGTATGAAATTGCTTTTGACAAATTCCGTTGACTAATGCTTATAATTAAACAAAACTAAATTGGAATTTGCAGGAAAAGCTTTTTACAGAGTAATAACTAGTTAAAAGATAACAACTGAAGGTGAGAAACTATGGCTATTTTGCTGAAGTGGAAGGAAGAAACACAGTTCTGCAAGCCATTTGTTTTGGGATGCGGCTGTGATTTGTACTCTCTAATGGAACTGGGAAGCTTAATAGGACAGTACTGTATGTTATTTCTGGTTAGGTGGAAGATAGAGGACATGTAGCAGTTTCAGAGTAGTTCAAAAATATTTCTTCACTGACTGCCTAACACCATTTGAGATGATATTATTATTTAACAAGTTCAAAAAATGGTAAGGCAGAAGAAAATTCCACATTGTAGTATTAAGCATAAATACCCTTATAGACATGGATGATTCTGGCCAAGTTCTGAATTAAGTGCCAAATTGCAGGTAGCCAAGACAATAAATAAATAAAATCCTATATTTTATATGCTCCTGTGTATGTTCTACAGGTTGTTCAGTAAGATGTACCGTTATGGAATTGTATTTCCCATTAGTAATGCTGACAGTGCTTGTAACAAAACAATACGCACAGAAATCCAGTGCTAGTTCTGTTGTTGATGTCGGTTACCTACGGTAATTTTGAGATTTTTGCTGATGATGCAAAGCTGATAGGATTGGCTGACACACCTGAAGGCTGTGCTACCTTTCAACAAGTCCTGGACAGACTGGAGGGTTGGACAGGGAGGAACTTGATGAGGTTCAACAACAGCAAGAGTAGAGTGTTGCGTCTGGGAAGAAACAACCACATATGTACAGGTTAGGGGATGACCTGCTGGAGAGGAGCTCTGTGAAGAAGAACCTGGATGTTCTTGCAGACTGCAAGTTGGCCATGAGCCAGCAATGTGCCTTTGTGGCCAAGATGGCCAATAGTGTCTTGGGATGCTTTAAAAAGAGCATGGCCAGCAGGTCCAGGGAGGTGATCTCCCTCTGTTCTGCCCTGGTGAGGCCACATTTAGACTATTGTGTCCAGTTCTGGGCTTCCCAGTTCAAAAAATACAGGAATCTCCTAGGAGTCCACTGGAGGGCCCCAAAGATAAGAGAAGGCCTGGAGCATTTCCCTTATGAGGAAAGGCTGAGTAACCTGGGTCTGTTCAGCCTGGGGAAAAGACGAATGAGAGAGGATCTGATAAATGTTTACAAATATCTAAAGGGAGGTGGGAGGCAAATGGATGAGGCTGGACTCTTCTCAGTAGGGCGTACTGATAGGACAAGGAATATTGGCCTGAAATGTGAATGTAAGAAGTTCTGTACTAACATGTGGAAGTACTTCTTTACAGTTAAGGATGATGGAGCACTGGAAGAGGCTGCCCAGAGAGGTTTGGAGTCTGCTTCTATGGAGGTAGTCAAGATCCATTTGGGCACCTGTCTTTGCAGCCTATTGTAGGGTACCTGCTTTAGCAGGGGGGTTAAACTCAATGATCTCTTGATGTCCCTTCCAACCCGTGCAATTCTTTGATTCTGTGAGATAACATTAAGCTCAAGTAAATTATGATGCAAGATATGGTATTCTTTCTTATGAGTCAATTGTTTCTGAACCAAAACAGGCAAACTCTGTGTTCTTCAGGAAGAGTACATTTTGAGTGAGGTAAAGAACCATAATTGTAATCATTTGGGGTTATTAAATGGCTATTATTGAGGACACAAACTTAGATTCAAAGCAAAACTGAAAACAAATCTTTACTGAAACCACTCTAAGGTAACCAGACTCTTTTTTTCTAAAAAGGGAGTTCTTGAACCAAAGCAGTCAATTTTTATTGCTGTTGTTGACAAGAGGGAATGGTTTTAAATTAAAAGAGAGGATACTTAAATTAGACATTAGGAGGAATATTTTTACTCAGAGAATGATGAATTCTCTGGCACAGGCTGCTTAGAGAAGCCATGGATGCCCTGGAGGCATTCAAAGCCAGATTGAATGGGGCACTGAACAAAATGTTCTTAGTGGGAGGTATCCCTGCCCATGGCAGGGGGTTCAAACTGGATGGGCTTTTAATATCCCTTCCAACGCAAGCCATCCTGTGTTGGAATGAATTGCATGCTAAATTTAAGCAAAATATATAGTCAGCACTATATCTGACTGGTTTTAAGCCATTTGCCTCATCGGTGCCCACGTATCAATCATCAGCATAAGGTAGTTTACTGTGCAGATCCCTCTGTGATCTCACTTCTAAAGAGATTTTCTGTTGATGAAAACTTCTGATTCAGCATTTTGCTTTCACCTTAAAATGGTGGTTTTATTCATAGGTTAATATTTTCATATACTTAATATATGTAGATAGATGAATATATATGAATATACAAGGATAAAAATGCAAGGGAAGCAGTGAAGCAATACAAATGAATATAGGGAGATTAAGTAGTGAATATATGTAACTAAAATGCTAAAACTATATTTAGGAGATGATGTCCTTAATATAAAACTCTATTAATTCAGTTAATAAATATAGTGGATTGGATTTGCTTCATTGAGCAGGAGGCAAAATTACAGAAAAATGTCAGTGTGAAACGAGGTCAGTGGAGCTTTATGAAGCTTAAAAATGAACAATAGAACTGAATTAAAAGGAGCCTTAGTACTTACTTTCAGATTCTGGTATTTGAATCAATTCCAAATATAGGTCCCCATTTCTGACTAACTGATAACAAGAATGAAAAGATGTAAAGCTGCGTCAAAGAGAAAGATTTCTGAAATAATATAGAGGTCCCTGGAAACCAGGGTGGGAATGATTTAAAAAAATAAAAACAAAAAAATACTGTCTTGAGACACCTGAGATTTTATGGTGTTTTTAACTTAAGAAGCCACTAATAGCAGACTACATCATGAAATGGGAGTAGTAATGATCATAGAGGATGTTTTTGTCATCTGTCTGTGCTCTGCAGAAGTCCGAGTCAGAGGTGCCCATGTGGAGATAGATGTTGAAGGTCAGGCAGGTCTGCCCACTTTTACCCATCAACAGCCAAGCACTGCTCAGGGCCTGAGCTGTAGATAAGTTCTCTGAACGTTCTCTGAGCTTTTTTTTAATGATATCTCTGTCAATTACAGGTCTGAGGTTAGTGTGGGTACCTGCTCAGGTCTCTATGTTCTTCCAGGAGAGTAGATGTGTCAGGAGATGCTTACTGGATTTGCTGTGCTGTGATTGAGTAGAATCTCTCTTTAAAAATATATCAGGTAACTCAAGAGAAGCAGGGTTTGAGTGAAATGGTTTTGGCAAAAAAAAAAAAAAAAAAAAAAAGAAAAACGGTTACAAATACAGGGGGAAAAAAAAAAAGAATTGGCCTGGGAATTAAGTGCAAGAGTGATGCTCTGGAACAATGTTTTAATGAGGAATGGAACAAAAGCTCCTGCTTTTGAGGTGGCGTCTCATATAATAAGAAGCTGAATTTGATTTTTCCAGTGGTTTCCTTCCAGTTCTGTGACCTTAACTACCTATGTGTAACTGTATGCTGCACACAATGAATCCTGGAGTGACCAGGCTGATGAGTTGCCAATATTTTACTGCCCCTGCAGTGGTGTAGGATAGAGGACAGCTGAGTGGAGGCAATGCAGTGTTGCTTCTCATGATGCTACCCACTGTTGGCCCCGGAGGCACATAGAGGTGCTCAGTGAGAATATCAGTGGTTTTAGCTTCAGCACGTCTCTGCAGTAATGATAACTCAGGCCTCAAAAGTGAGAAGTCTTTTAAAAATCATCCTCACTTAAAAGTGCTCCTGATTAAAATAATAGAATATAATATTGTAAAACAGTAATATTTTGTTTGCGTAAATGCTAACTATATTTACCTACTGGCTGTCTCTTGAACCTAGCTTCCAGGCAAGATAATTGGTGGGTTGTGGATTTAGTGTTACTTTTTCCTCCTCCCAAAAATGGTAGAATGCTGGTTTATAGGGAGGTACACGCTGGAGCAATCAGAACTGCTGTCTGTGGAAGTTGTTGTAACAGTACTGAAGCTGAATACACGTGAAATAAATAGCTTCTTCTGGGATATTTTTCTGCCTTGAGAAAAATATTGTAGGGTATGCCTGGTTTGTTTTCTATTAACAAAGCAATGCTTTAGCTTCTCATATTTTGCTGTGCGCATTGTCCTGAACAACAATACCCATTTTTCACTTTAATGAGCACTAAAGCTCCTGCCAGTTTTGTTTAAATGAAAG
Organism: Lagopus muta; assembly: GCF_023343835.1. Taxonomy (NCBI): domain Eukaryota; kingdom Metazoa; phylum Chordata; class Aves; order Galliformes; family Phasianidae; genus Lagopus; species Lagopus muta. The sequence continues at coordinate 40,349,315 of NC_064435.1, read as the reverse complement.
AAAATCTTGAAAATAGCATTTCATGCAAGAAGCGAAGATGCAGTATGAGTCATTTTATGGTTACCTACTTCTCTCTTTCCCTGTGAATACGTAAATGTTTGATGCATTTAACTCTTCTGTATTTTAATGTAAGTTTTCATCTTCAGTTTTAATTTTCTTTTTTTTGCTCTCTTTTTATAGTATTTGAAAGATGTGTTCAATAGCTTTTTCAACTAATTGTTTGGACTTTCTGCTTATGGTTCCACTATATGCTTCCAGACACATAGACTGCTTTCTAGTTTTCAAGAGAAGAAGCGATTATACTGAGGAGGTAATTATGTTGATTGGGTACTAAGTAGGTAGTTCTCCTCAACCTGTTTATATAATGCTGTCATGATAATCTGATCATCAGGCTGTCAAGGGAAAATAATCTTACAGAACTATGTTATGTGACAACTAGCAAGTGATTAACTTTAGGGCATTGGGTTGATTTTTACAATTACAAATAATTACTGTTAATTAATTACTTAAATTTAATTAGCTATATGATCAGGGTTCATGGACATGACAGCAATAAATCTATCTGTAAAACAGTGACACAAAACAATCTGTTTTCCATTTTGGATTCTGGAAAGGATATAATCAGTTTGATCGCCCCTACATCCAGGTTTGACTTCTAATTCTAATCTGCAGTGTCCTTAGCAATTCAGAGGCATGGTGATACAATGTGAGCCGTCAACGTGTAAGATTAGAAAAATTATGCTAATTCACTGTCTACGTAAGTCCACAGATGCTCATGGTAGGTGATAATCTCAGAAAATCAGCTACAGTATCAACACAGTTTAACGCTTTCTGCTTTGGTATGGCTGTGTACCAGTAATTATAATTAAATACCAAATAAGAGTTTCAAAATTCTGAATGTATCTATGGATCATTTTGAAATGTTGGCTAAATAGCTTCTAAAGCAATTTCTATCTTATGTTGTTAATGAATATCCAATCATCTTTCATTAGTAGACTACTGGATAATTAACTAGAGTTTTCTTTACTAAATGTATTCTAGTGATAGGACTAGAGGGAATGGCCTCAAGTTGTGCCAGAGGAGATTCAGGCTGGACATTAAGAAATATTTCTCTGAAAGAGTGGTCAGGCACTGCAGCAGGCTGCACAGGAGGGTGGTGAAGTCACTGACCCTGGAGGGGTTCAAGAGACAATATGTTGTACTCAGGGACGTGGTTTAGTGGAAACTATTGGTGATGGGTGGATGGTTGGACTTGGATGATCTTGGAGGTCTTTTCAAACCTTAGTGATTCTCTGATTCTATGGTAGGAAGTTATTAAGATCCAGCTAAAAAAGTATAACTTCAAAAGTTAGCAATAATATGACATTGTCATTAATAATAACGAATACCTGGAGGTGTATTCCTACACTTTTTCTGCTTTTACTTAAGCCAGGTGCTTTACAAAGAAAGACAAGTTTTCCTCTCTCTCCCTCTCTTTCTCTTTTCAGATTAATCAAGCAAGATATTAATTGTTAACTGCACGTTATTCTCATTTATTTATAAGAAGAAAAATAAAAACTCTGTCTGCGGCCAAGGAAAAATGACTGTGAATAATAGCATCTTTTCTTAATGAAGCAGATCAGATATATTTTTGTTTTTATATGGCTTCCTTTGCTATAAACAATGAGCCGTATCTAGAGGGAAATAATTCTATTTAGTAAATTCTGTTATTATGATTTTAATGGAATTCAGTATTTATGTCTTTAGTGTAGTAAGAACACAATAATAAATGGTTAAATAACCAGTTTCTCAAGAGTATGTAGTTGCAAATTCAAATATAATGCTTTTTTTTATGTCAACTGATGGTCTCTAATCTTTGCATACATAAGAATGCATTTTCTCTTGTTTATATTATGAAGTTTCTTTCCATTTAAACAATCTCCCCAAGCTGAAATGAAAGGTGCTAAACACTACAGGGTGAATGAAGATTATACATCTGTACTAAGCATACAGTACCTGGAAAAAAATAATTTTCTGCCTTTATCTTCACAGTACTCTATGATATGGCAACTAAGCAGCCCCAAGAAACTCATTTCAATACCTAGTTATTTTATCTTGCCTCTGGGAGCTTGGACTGTGGTCCACTGTTGCTCATTAATTTCTGATATTTCCACAGTTCCTTCAGTACAGTGGAGTTTAGTGGTCCAAAAGTGCATTATGAAATACTGCTTTTGTTGTTTAAAAGCCCAACTTCGAAGTGCATATTAAAAAATAATGAAGCAGAAGAGTAGTAAAAGAGGCAGGATATGAAAACAAAGACTGTATCTTGAGCTATGATATTGTTAATAGTATACAAGTATTTTTATTGTTTATAATTAATGCTCTGATAGAAAAAAAACAACAATATTTAGAAGTATAAGGAGATTTATCACAACTGAAATTATAACATCAATTTTGCACACATTTCTATTTCAAATTATGAAATTTATTTGCTGTTGTTTAGATTTGTCCATACGGAGAAAATTGCTGCAAGTTAATCCAGGTGTTATTTCCTAAAAGGACAGGGTTTTTCTAAAGCAGCTATCAAATTTACACAGATCTTGGCTTTTTTTAAAAGTATATGAGGTGAACTGTTTTGATTTCTGCTATCTGAGAAATCTTTTCTGTTCTTCTAAACAGAACTCTTCTGTTCATGTAGCAATATCTTGTCAATCCCATTTTTAACATCTATCTTAAGTTCTAGTTCAGAGGTGTTTTCCTGTTGGGATTTGTTGAAGATCACATAGGAAGTTCGTGATGCAGAGAGAACTTAAAGACAGATTTTCTGGAGTTAGTCCCGGAATCGTAGGATAATCCCTTTTGCATAAGGGATAGCAGAAGGGTTTTAGTATCTTTAGGAAAAAAAACTGGCTTATTAAATAAAGCACTGGTCCTAGAAACAATGAGATGATAGTTCTCTCTGCTCAGGTTATCTCGGGTACTTTTTTCTCCATTACTGAGATTCTCAGTTACACGCTTGCCATCCAGTAATATCTACTGAATATTTTACACCAAGACTTAGGTAATTTTAAAGATTACCCAACTCAAATCCGTAAGTACAGTAGGCTTGTAAAATTTGTTGAGTCCTGTGAAATTACCAAGTTTTGCTTCAGGTGTTTCTTCAAATAATTTTGTCAGAAATGTGGGAAGCTACTCATTTTTCTTTCAAAGAAAGACCATTTTCTTACCCTATAATTCTTAGCTTATGTTTCATGAATAGGGTTGCTTTAAAAAAAAATAAATACAAGGAAAAGTAATTTCACATCAAGCAGGATATATGTGGAATTCTTTGTTCATTTGTATTATCAAGTTTGTCTTAGCCCCTTCACTACTTTTAAAGTTTCTAATCTTACTGTGGTAATGGGACATGTGCCTTTGAATCTGTAGAGTCAGGGGTTTAAAGTCCGAACGTGTAACTTGGGTGAGTCTGAGGAACTTGAAGAGCCATGATTTTACAGTAAATGTTAGACTGATACTTCAGTCTTCCTAGGCAAGGTGCTCACCCTGGTGTGGGCTGTAGACCTGTGCTTAAAGCTGGCTGCGCTGCACTCAGGTTTTTGCAAAGCTATGGGTGGCTTCACAGCCCCTTGCTCATCAGGTAATGCTGAATAAACCTTCTGTCAAGATACGGCTTCTGTGAGAGCAAAGCCTCTTGCTTTGGCCAAGCTCAAGCTCAGCAGGAGCTGCTGAGTTCAAGGATATAGCTGGGAGTGAAACACTTCACTTATTCAATGATAGGTGTGTTTTTTTTTTTTTGTATGTAAGAAGCAGCAGTTAGATCCTAATGAGCTGGGAGCTCAGCAAGAGACTGTGTGAATCAAGAGCTCTTGTTTGTCATTGTGGCAGATGTTGCTTCTGCAAGCAGCAGCCGTGATTGCTGTCTGGATGGGCTTAAGATGTGACAAGCATTATCTGGCTGGAAATTTGTCATGCTTGACCCCAAGCAAAGGCAGAAGAAAACTTGTCAACATGTGTATAGCCTACAGATATGTCTGCCTGCTTTCCATCAAAAATCTCTAGGAGTTTTTTCATTAAAAATAGAGAAGCATGAGAAATGTTTGAACTGGTTTGAATTTGGAATACTAACTGGGGCTTAATTTAGTTGTGATAACTCAGAAAGTTTTAGTATATTACTAAAATTTATAAGTGAGAGCTTTTTATTAGTTAGTTTGTCGAATGGAAAACGTTTACAAATCCATCAAAGCTCTTCTGACTGTTCAGTCAAGGTTTACATTCTTCAACACTTTTCCTTCCTCCTTTTTTTAGTTCCATTAGAACTATATATATATAAACTGGGGAAAATATTCTTAGCTCAAAATGCAGTTAGTTTCACATGGAAAATTCCGTATCATTCAAGTGGTTGAGGAGATGCTGAGGATACCCTTTATTTCTAGCTACGTATCCACAGACATAAGACAAAAATAGTGGAAACAGAAAGTGCAGCAAAGGGATTACACTGGTTCTACTACTACTTCTGATTCTTACTGATAACGTACTGATAGAAGTTCAGGAGTGCGACACTACTTTGTCAACTGCTCCAAGACCTGGTGAGCTTTTATGGACAGCTGGCTGTATGATCCTGAGCTCCTTGTAGCTGTATGGAAGACAAGAGATCAGTTAAACTCTTTTGGTTAAAAATAGTGGAAAAAAAGAGGTTAAGAGAGGAAACTGGATGCCTTAAATAATTGATGTGAGAATGCTAAAAATCATTTTTTTTCTTGTATGGACTATTTATTAGCAATTTATGTATTGATCTTGATGTGTGTGTATATATGTGACTTTAAGATGATTAAAATCAAGATGATGGGAGATGATGTAAGAATATACCTAGCTCTCTATTGCACAGACTAGCAGTAAGCCCTGTACACTACATGAAAAGTCTCCTAATATTAATCTCAAGGTTCCTATTTATAGGCAGATTTTTAAAAATTAACACTCTACTGGAAAATGTATGAAAAATGTGAATCATTAGAGATGAAACTGCAGTACATATTGAAGATGAAATCTTACATGGTTACTGTCTTTTATATGTGAAGGAAAGAAAATGTGTTTTCTTTTATGTCACAGTAAGAATAACTAAACCAGCTGTCCAGTGATGCTGCTGGAAGAAGAAATAAGTTAATTATTTTGTGATGCTTGTCATAGGTAACGCTGACTGGATTACAGTGCACAAAAGCTAAAAATAATGTGCTCAAGTGTCATGAAGATGAAAGAATTGTCAGGGTAACTGGTTCTAAGTGGCAGTTGAAAAGCCAGAGGGCTGGCTTTTGAGGTTTTTATTTTTTTAATGCTGCTGTTTTCTGGGTGATCTGTCCAGAATTTATTTGAATATATTAAACTAATTTGTATTTCACACGCAAATATATATATATTAGATTGATGATAAAAAGTGCAGCTGAAGAAACAATGACAAAAAATAATAATGATAAAAAAAACCAGCTCTTCACAGTGTTGGAGAAAAGATTTGGAAAGGGAAGAAATGGCTTCTGTCTGAATATAAGTCCACCCATAACTGCCACTTGTGGTGGCTTCACACTGATGAACAGCTAAACACCATGTTGCTTTCCTTTTCCTCAGAAGAATGGGGAGAAAATAAGATTTAAAAAAAAAAAAAAAAAAAAAAAAAAAAGGGAAATGTTAATGGATTGGGATTAGAAGAAGAGAAAGACAAGCAGTGGCCATATGAAAGCAAAGAAAACAATGATTCTCTACTTTCTATTAGCAAACAATGTTTGGCCACATCTGAGGAAGCAGGGTTTCAATGCACATGGTGGTTGTTGGTAGGACAGACATTCCTATAGCAAGAATTCCCCTCCCCCTTCTCTAGCTTTTATATCTGAGTATGACATCGTATGGTACGGACTATACCTTTGATTTGCTTGAGCCTGCTGCTCTGGTGATATCCCCTCTCAACCTCATGTCCATTTCCAACCTCCTGGCTGTATGTGGTTAAAGGGATCTTTGATGAGAACTGCTCAGCAACTGTCAAAACATAGGTGTGATATCAACGCTGTTTTGGGTGCAAGTGCAGAGCACAGCACTGAATGGGCTGCTGTGGGGAAAATTAGTTAACTTCATCCCAACCGACCTTGTACACCATCAATTACATGCTCTATAGCAGCAGTAACAACAAATTGCTGTGTTGCATATTAGAAGGCAAGATGACAGGTCTGTATGGAAGAACCATCTAGGACTAGAACAGAATTCATTCTCTTTACTTACTTCTGGTTTGAAAGTCTTGGAGTGGTGAGATTTGGAATTTCCTGTGAGTTCAGCACAATGTCTTGTTTTATGCAACAAAAGGTAATTTGTTCAGTAAAACAACAAAGTCTCACAGCGATATAGATACTCCCATGCTGCATTCATCATTACATAGTATTGTGAAGGTAAATTGTTCTTCTGTGTTAAATGATGTACTGTTACGATTTTGAATAATTTCTGGATGTATCTACTGGTTATGAGAGTGGAACTTCCAATTAGGAAACTTCAAAATTGCCTTTTTTTTTTTTTTTTTTTTTTTAAATTATTGTAAAGTCTTCTTTAATGGAGCATTTAAATACATTATTCCTTGCCTTTGGCATAAAATACAACAACAAAAGAACGCTAAGCTGATAAAAAAAAAAAAAAAAAACAAACACACACAAAAAAAACGGTAACACAGTAAGTCAAGACCTGACTGTAGTCCTAGACTTTTAAATGTTCTTCAGCATGTCCACAGATTTCAGTGTGGCACATGCACTTAAACCAATGTGATTTTTTTCTGCAAGCCTGCCTAGAGATGCTGCAGTTGTTCAAAAAGACATTACTAACCAAAAAGAAGAGAGGTCTCCGGGACAGATGTCTTAGAAGAACAGCATTTCGGAGCAAATTGGAACTTCTTGACAAAAGCCTTAGGCTTTCTACTTCAGAGATATACAAAGTCTGTAAACAACTTACATATGCCACTTGGTTGGTGCCAGATGCTTGCAGCCAGGTTAGTTGAGTTTTCAGAAGCTGTAGGGAATATATACTGTATTTTTTTATGCTCTTGAATTTTTTTTTGTTTTGCTTTCTGTTAGTGAAATGTTTATTTGTTTGCTTGTTTTTCCAGTGCTGTTGGAGCTTGAAAAATGATTTATCCAAGTGAAGGTTATGAAAGAGCACCAGAATGATCTATTATATCTTATTTCCTTTAGTTGTTTTCCATACTAAGGAAGCAAATTCTGAAAAATGTCTTGCTCTGCCTTAAACAGGAAAACTGGGCATAGTAGAGAGTGTGGTAGGCTTTGAGAAGTATAAACATATATAAACTTGTAGCTTGTTCATATGGAATTAATTTCTCTGCATAGCTTAGTGACAGTGCACATTCTAATATGATACACTTGTTTTTCAGAAGATCATGATCTATAGTGTTAACCTTTTGGAAAACCTTGCTTCTTTTCCTGAAGTGGTTTAACCAATGTATCTCATGACTGTTCAGTGCTGCTTCCATGTATTCTCTTGTCCTAACAAAATATGCACAACTGTAACAGTAGAGTGCATTATAGATTATACTTAAAAATTCTTAGGACATGCTTTTTGTAAGGCAATACTTAACATTCCATCAATAATTATAATTATTTCTTTACAGCCCTTTCATATGAAATTTTAATACTTCTATTTAAGAGATATTAGTTACCAGAAGAAAGGATTCAAAGAGTTATTGTTAAATAAACACGTTCTAGGATTAAACCCAGACTGTACTTCTTGCTTGTAAAGATAAACTGCCTTCCCTCTGTGCCTTGTGACAGCCTTGTGTGCCATCTGTAAAATCTGTTGGAAGATAACGTGGACATGTCTTCCCCTGCATCATTCTCAAAGACAGTCACTTCTAGAAAGTGATTGTCTTTAATGATCATTTATATAATACAATTCAGCTTACTAAAATGCATTTAAAATATTAACTGGTCTGGTACATCATAATTTTATGATACTAAGCCTCGCACGCACTAGTTTTATGTAGGAAGACAATATGTTTGATAATTTATAAAATTATGAACAAATGCCATTCTTTTACAAAGTGAAAAATGTAAAAGAAACTTATTTTCTTTTTCCTAGGAGAGCAGGATTCCCTGAGTTGTTTTAAGTCTTTTATGTCATTAACTTTTTCAAGTTCGGTTTCTTATTTTTTTTTTGTCCTAATATGGAATTGATCTGCCATCTCTGTAAATAGCTATGACTAATGGCAAGAGATCTGCTCTGTACGGTTCTGATGTATGGTGCACATTGGATCTGAGTCATGGTATTATGCATTTATGGGAGAAAGGGCAGGACTCTGATTTTCCTGTTCGTGAACCGTATCATACTTGGAACATCTCTGTCCTGTTTGTTTTTTTTCTGAAAAGATTTATTTTACTGCTAGACAGTGCAAAATAATATACTCATCTTATCTGAAAGGTGATATGAATGAGAGTGCTGATGTCAGTATGACCTGGGGGAATCACGTCTTACTGTCACCTCCGTCTTCCGTTCTGTTGACTGAATGAATGATCTATTTGTTTGCTTGTGCTCTGATAAGAAACTCTGAAGCAGTTGGGAATCCAACCTTAGAAGGCAAAAATCTTAAGTAGCAAAATGTGTAGTTTTTTTTTCTGGTTAATGTTTTATATTTTTGACTTCCATGAGTTTGACACATTCTTAAGTGACTATGAAATTCACAAAATACATGTGATTTTTTTTTTTTTTTTTTTTTTTTTTTTTTTTTAGGGCCTTGATTGTTCAATCCTGTTAGAGGGGGATTAGTGATCCCTCTTCACTGCATCAGTATACCTCTTCACTGCATGAGTATACATGTCATGGTTTGCACTCCAAGTTCATCTTGGGTTTTTTTTTTTACCAGATCACCTTAATGTGATTGTGTTGTTATGTTACTGAAAATTGTTCCTAGGTCTTACTGTACAAAAAGGTTTGAGGAAGTATTTTCTGGTTTATGATGTGCTAGTGGAAATGGTGTCATGCCATTAGGTAATTAATCACAAAGTGTTACACAGGGTAAGAATAATTAATATAAGATATTGGCAGCGCTCCCTTTTAAAATTCAAAATCAAAAGCCTCAAACTTCTTAAGTTATAAACTGTATTCACTACTTTCAAAAGCACTAAGTTATCCATTCCAAATTACAAATATTCTTGATTAAGTTACGTTTTATAGCTTAATGTCCATTCGGTTTTTAGCAGAAACGCTAAGTCATGGCTTGAAGCAGTGATGGAACACCTGGTCGGAAGGCAGTGCCAACCCAAGGGAGCTCAGGTATATACAGTGAACCTGAGTGACTGGAAGGGGTGGAGCGAGGATCCACCCCTTCCCAAACTTCATTTAAGGGTTGGCAGTGGAGGCAAGGGTATCCTGTTGGAGATCTCTGCCTACCTGAGGCCTTCCAAGGATATAAAGCTTCTTTCCTTTGTTTCTATAGCTGCTGCGTTCAAGCAGAACTTCACTTGCTGCAGCCTAGGACTTTGCTACCACCTGCTATTGCCACATTTTTATCACATTACAGCGTTATAGTTTTAATATTAGAGAAATACATGATAAGATTCAATTTTTTGCCATTGTCATTGTTTTTGTTTGAAAATGACAGATCAGAACTTTCAGAGAAGTCATATCAATAGAAGCACTGAAAACAAGAATTAATTGATTAGTAATATGATAAAACTTGATACATTTACAAGCATGATTACATGATGAGGATTGCAGTTGTTAGAATTTATACTTGTTAGCTTGGTAAGCTCTTTCGGCCTTACATCCTACAGTGCAATGAGGCAAGTAGATATTTTCAGATACCACACTGCTGGAAAGAATACTGTTCATGGGATAAATCATAACATTGATTTGGGGAGAATTTGTTGTTTGGTTGGTTTTAGTCCTTTCTAAAACGTTCAGTGCCCTTGAAGATGTGTGGTGGGCTATAGTGAAATTCTATTGATGATAAAGTCAGTCCAGCACCCAGCTTCAGTGCTTTGCTCACCACTGTAGGCCCTTCATACGATTCAGCAAAATTTCCTACGCAGGCTTAGTTTGTCAGCTATCATTGCCTTTTCTTTTAATTTCCTGTATTGTGTAGGCTGCTGGGAAGAGTGCCTCTTTGAAAATAAATGAAAAAAAACACCACCTGTATATTGATCTTGAAGTGAACTAGCTGTGATTCTCTTCAAGTTCTCCCTTGAATACCTTAGGACACAGTGGGTTGTGGAGTGTGGGAAAATGTTTTGTGGTATGTGTTGTGTGAAGATACTTTTCATACACAGCCCTTTTGGACTAGATGACTTCTTCAAAATGGGTTGAGATTGCAAGAGACTTGAATTATCAGGACTGCCCACATCAGTCCTCTGTTCCTAAATTTAGGATTTGAAAAACTGCAGTGTTGATGTAATATCTAGTGTCCATATGGAATAGTGTGTTATTTTCAATAGAATGCTCTCAGTAAGTGTTTTAACCAACCTACATTGGGCTGTGTTGTCAATTAAAAAGGAAATTAGGAACATTAAAGATTTTCTTAGTTTTATGGTTACTGGATTCAAGTGGTCGTTAATACATCATGTTCCTACACATACATACACAACCTAAAGGAGAGCCTAATTTAAGGTTGTCACTGCATTCTGAGATGCTGTGCTTTGTAAAAGAATTATTGCTGCATGAAACTTTTTTTTTTTTGAGTAACAGAGAAAATACCCTCCATTAGATTTCATCAGATGCTTAGAGTAATAAGAAATGAACTAAGTTAAACAAAGCTTTTATGACATTTTTATAAGAGGTTTTAACTCAAATTTTCAAAACATTCCTGAATGTGTATAATGTATCATTATTTTTAATCTTTCTAATCATTCTGTCAAATACCTGAAAAAGTTAAAAGGCAATCCTTATAAGCTATTCCTGTCAGTAGTGGTAAACCAACAGGAACACAAAATAACACAAAATTGTTCACAATATATGTAAACGATTATGTTTATAAAAGCATATCAATTCTATGAGGAAAATATGGAATAAAAATCTGGCTAACATTCAGAACTTTGATTGCAATATATTTATTTTTTAATATTTTTAATATTCATGTGCAGTTTCAGCTTGCTTTGTTTTCACTTACCTAGAGTTGGGCCTCCGTAATCTCCAAGGACTGTATTTAACTTCAATGAAGTCAAAAGAGAGGTTTACCTAACATGCAAGAGTTGACATACTCTGCCTATGCAAATTTATTGTTTCCTATCCCTGAAGTGTTCAGTCAAGGCTTACTATATTTCTAGTCTTTTCAAGGTATACAATGGTATGTGATCAGGAAAGGAGAGCTGTTATATCTGTTGTACTTGAATGCCCTCCACCATATCAAGCTCAGTGGAAGCTTGAACTTGTATTTTAAACTGGAAATCAAAATGTAACAAAGCTACATCAGTAATATACATTCTTGCATCCAAATTTTAGTCTTATGTGAAGAAATCCGTATTCTAATGCAAACTAATCAAGTATATTTAAATCGTATTTTTCTGTTACATGCTAGCTTTTCATGTGTGTAGTACACAACCTTTTTTTTTCCTCTTTGTAAGATTTAACTGCCTGCTATTTTGCAGATATCGTGAAACAGATATCATGAAATGGTAGCAATAAATGTCAGAAAATAATAGTTCGGTTTTTTTTTTCTCTGACATTTTTTGGATGCAAATTTCACTTAATGCTTACATGCTTTTTGACCTTGGTCTCACATGTTTTCTTCCTATAGAAGGTTAGTCTGTATATTTTGGTATTCTGCTGTATAGAAGGTTAGTCTGTATATTTTGGTATTCTGCTGTAGGTCCTTGCTCTAGGCTTATTGGCTGTGCTGCAGTCCATAGAGGTATATAAAACAACTGTATTCTATCCTGGATCCCTCAGCTGTTGTCTCATTGCCCACGCCTTATCCTAATGTGTGTAGTCTTTTCTGTCATGTATTCCTACTCTAACGACCTCTTTACTCGATCTTTCTCCTTTATGCTTAGGCTTTGGAGTAGACCTTTTTTTTTTTTTTTTTTTTTTTTTCCTCTGGTGTATTTTAACATGACTCATGAATGCAGAATCTGACTATACTGCATTTTAAAAGGATTTAATTGTGACAGAAGAAGGGACATTGTAGATGTAAAATTAGTCTGTAGGCTTTAACCTATAATTTTTTTTGTGTGAAGATTCAAGCTAATTTATCAAAGTGGTGGATCATAAAGCAGTCTCTTCAATTCTTTGTAGTATTACTTTTATAATAATTTATTGCAGAATGAGGTTGTTGTAGCTGAAAATCTGCTTCAGATAGTTAAAAAGGTAAAATTGTGTTTCAAGAGTGGACATTGTTTTCTAAAGCAGTAACAATCTCATAGAATATTTATATTGAACTGTTCTTAGCAGTTTTATGGAGATTGTGTTACCTGTCCTATGCTTCTACAGTGTCCTGTCACCACAGGCAAAATCTCCTTTCCCAGATCTTCAAGTCATTATATGCTTATTGCTAGAAAAAATTATTATCTGTTGGAATCCAGCATTCATATGAAGCTAGGATAAAAAAGCTCACTTCACTGAAGGAATGAATGAAAGAATTAGTGACTTGCAGTCTTTATTTGACAGAAATCAGTCTGTGAGATTTGATATGTGTTCAGTTTGTAATTACTTTAAGTGCCAGGAGTTAGAATTAGTATGTCAGTTACAACACTGGAATAAGCCTTCCAATACTGGAAGCTGAAATAAAGAATTGAATTTCATTGTGTAAAAATTATGTATGATGACTGTAATGTGGAAATACGTAAGTGCTGCAGAAGCTATATCTTGCCAGAGATAATAATGACAATAATGAAAATTTGTGAGCTAAATGCTTAGTGAAACATTGTGAATTTTTTCAATTCTGCAATCTGAAGAGTTCAGTTCACTTTGTATATTAATGTAAATGAAGTATTTAGTAGACCCATTGGCACTGCTGGAAAAAAAACCAGCATGCCTTGAGAAACATGGTCTGTCTCTCTAAGAAACGTGTAGCAAATTCCTAGCAAAAACATGTTAGAAACCATGGTTTCTTATTTTAGTCTAACTAGATTAACAGTTGGATAGCTTACAAGAAATAGCATAGTTACTGTCTGGAGATATGTTAGCTAGAGATAGAGGTAACCATGGCTTTAACTCACTGGAAAATAAACAGAAAACAATACTCAGTAGGGTCAGTTGGGCTATAAGATATGAAAAATAAATTTTACCATGAATCCATGTCAAGGTTTTTGTCAACAGAAATAATAGTACTTTACAAGCCCTAGTGGAGACCTAAACAGTACTACCAGTATCCTTCCATCCTATATTACAATCTAACTACTAGAAGAATTATTTGCAAATCTATTGAAAAGATAATCACATACTCAATTTCCTAACTTCACTTACCGTATATATTTCATGTAAACATGAAATGTTCAGTAGTTTCCTTTATGAAGTTGTGATTTTTTTTAAAGTGTCTTTATTTAGCTGACATGGAAGTTTCTCCATGTAAAACTGGGTTGTATTTAACTTTAAGAGAATGTAGAATAAGATAGACTAACCAACTAACCAGTGACGTACTTCACTGAGTAAGCATATTAAGTCCTTTTTCTTCATTGCCTCTGATTTAAACAAACCGCACAACTATGTGTAGAGAGAGAGAGAGAGAGAGAGAGACAGAGACCGCGCGCGCGCTCAGGGCTAGGTAGTACCTGAAGTACACATAAAATATCTGTAGCCATTGTTTCCCATTGTTCTTAGATAATTTGGTACCATGATAATCTGTTATACATGACTCTGTGGTAACAGAATTAGTGCTCTCATGCATACATCATTAAAACAAACAAACAAAAAACTCTTTGCCGACTGCTTCTGTGTTATCTGTATTACTACAGTATGATTGCAGGTACGCCTGCAGTTCATGCCTCCAGCATATCATTAGGCTACTGGTTATTTCCAAATGCTGACTCCTGCATTTTATTATTAGTAGCATGTTCAAAAATGATGTATTCCTTTGGTTTCAGTGAACTACATGATACATAAATGAAGGGCAAGTAAAAGGGAGAAAATAACTGTATCAGTGATGAAATTAGGTTCTCAGAAGTGCTGAGAGAAGATCTTTATAAATGTGGTGTGTTGGTTTAATTTACCATCATGGTTGCGTTCGTTGTTAAATATTTCTGTTTCGTACTTCGTTTAAAATAACTGTAATACCTTCAAATGCAGAGATTTTCTTTGCTAAAAGGTCATAGCACTACTTGTAGTTCCCAAGCACAGAAGCTTTTTTAAATTTCCAACTTACACTTGAGGCTTTGTAATCATGAATTATAACGTATTATTGTATCCTGATGTTTCTAAGTGTTCATTGCTGTATTCTTCAGAAGTTGCTGGACTTACAAGCCCTCTGTGTTAGCAAACAGCTGTTTAGTTGTTGCCAGGCTTCCAAAAACGCTTTGGCTTGTGTAGTTAACACTTTCTCAAGCTATAATTACGGACAATTTAGGGTTATAGATCAAGTGCTATTCCTTAAGCTTGTATAGATAAGTCTCCTCTGTTCTGGAATGGGGATTCTTACATTTCTTTCATGTAAGCCATGCCACTTGTTCTAAGTGCCACAGGGCAGACTTTGATGCATCTAATTTTCTAGAGTATGTATATACACATTCCTAAATTGATGTGTTTCCTGTATTATTTGTGTCGCATTAGACAGGTCAAAAATAGCAGTGAATACAGAAATCTACATTTAACTTAAATTGTATCAAGCTGTTTAGAAGTAAGAAAATTCAAATTATAATTACAAAGGCTCTGTGTTCTCCTGCTATAATCATAATCTTTTGTTCAAGAAAGGCTTAGATGTTGTACTATGGGGCATGGTTTAGATGGGAAATAGTATAGTAGGTGATGTAGAAGTAGATGGTCTTGGAGGTTTTTTCCAGTTTAAATGAATATTAAAGTTAGGAGAAAGAAAGGATAATAAAGAACAAAGCAGTGAACCTCTGAAAGTGAGAAAAAAAAAAAAATAAATCAAGCAACACTGCCTGAGAATGTTGTCTGTTGCTTTTCTTCTTCTGTGCTTTTAGTAATTGTAAATGAAATTATGTTTCTTGTATGCATAATCACTGGAAAAAAATGTGCAATTTGTGAAGCAGCTCTCTTTCATTTTCCTTGGACTTAACTTTATGACTTTGAATTTGGACAATTGGTTAACTCTTTCTACCCAGTAAATCTAGTTTATAATGTTCTTTCTTAGACTAACTGAAATTTTCTGTAAATTGGAATACACTTCTTAAATGTGATCTAAGCTCTGAAACTGTAATAGTTCAGTTTCAAGTATTCAAGCAATATCTTTAGGTTATGGAGGTTTATGGACTGATAATATCTCATAATTCCGCTTATTGTTCTGGAATAAACTAGCATTCCTATTTAAGTAAGTGCTAAAGTTGCAACAGGAGCAGATAAAAACCTGTGAACGTAAATAAACCGTAATTTATTTTTCCACCTTTTGTTGTTCCCTGGTAGAGTTAAAAACCACACTAATAAGGGTTCAGAATTCACAGCATAGGATTCATTAGAGTTGGAATTATTACAGAGGAAAAATTCTCACTGGCTTTTGCGTGTGGTAGCTGGCATTGTAAGATGAACAGAAAAACGAGTTACGTGGTTTGATTTCAAACTGGGGTTTAACCTGACATGTCTGATCAAACCTATTCAGGAAATAATTAGAAGAAATGAATTTCTTTTTCTCTAGAAATCTTCTTTAAATAATATGTTAATCGCAAACTGACTGGTTAGGTATGGAGACATAGAATAAAGAACACACAGAACTAAATTAATGCTTTGTGGAAGAACAATCTTTACTGTTAAATACACTTACGTTGAATTAGATTGAACATAAGCTGTGAATAATGATTAAAGCTGTTTAATGAACTAATGATTTATTATGAAGGTGAGTAAATTAATCATTTAAGTATTCAAGCTCTGTTCTAACCAGGAGCGTCAAAGTGAAATTTTTGGAAACCATTCTTAATCTGTGTTAAATTTCTCACTTCTGTGAAATCATCTGAAATTGATCTGAAAAACAAATGAAAACAACTAACTGAAAATATAAAAATGGTATCAACTCTAGGACAGGGAACTTCAATGTGTAGGTTTATGTAGTGTGTGAATTGAAACTGAGGTATGCACATCTACGCTACTTATGTTCTCTTTATGAAGCCTGATTATTATTTTTTTAATCATAACCAAGTACATTAGGCTTCACAGAGAGAAATAACTTAAAGACAAAGTTAAACAGATTATATCGGTGCCAAAAGACAAAGTTGCAGTAGAACTCTTGAACGTTATTTTTCATCTGTTCTACATAATAATTCTGCAATGGAAAATCTTTTTGCCTGTCACTCTTCATGCAAACCAAGCATGAAAATAGTGTATAGATTTGAGTGGGAATATTACAAAAGACATTCCTAAATTTCATGTTTCCAAATCTTGATCTGCAAGGTAAGAGTTCAACCCAGTTTCATTCAGGGGAAAAAAAAATAAAAATCATAAAAGGAAGAAGGCTTCATATATGGAAATGAGAAACTCGGCTGGTCAAGTCAAAATGATATTTTTAAAGGGAAATGGGCTACCTACTGCTGAAGTGTAGTTTTGATCAGCTCAGAAGTAACGTTTATACAATGGGAATGTATGTCTTTAACAATTTGTTAGACCCTGTTATCATAGAATCACAGAGAGGCTGAAATTGGATGGGACCTCTGGAGATCATCTTGTCCAGCTCGCTGCTCTGAAGTAATACCACCTGCAACAGGCTGCCCCAGATCGAGATTTATCTACTACGTTTGTTCTTATGCCTTTATGTTTTAGAATATGAGATTAAGCTCTCAGCCGTTACTTCATTCTGCCTCTTGGTTCATAGCTATGATTAGTTAATATAGACAGGTGGGCACAAATTAGCATGAAGAATGAACAACAGTAATTTTTCCTTGTCACTCCAAACATACTGGCAAAGGAAGGATTAGCCTTTTTTTAGATTTTTGCTGCTGCTTCATATATCTTCAATATTAAGCTTTAAAAATATGCTTTAGGAATCCAGTGCTAGAAAACAAGTTGGGAGTACTGTAATATGCATAAACATAATGCAAGTCTGATGTGAAGCACTATCTGCTAGCTTTGTTTATTATGAACTGAATTTGTTGTTTATGTATTTTAGCTGTGTTTGTATCTTTAACAATACTTAAATGTCTTCCTGTCATGTTATAGAATCTTATCATGCTTGTGCTTGATATGATTAGCACCCTCTCCACAGTAGGAATCTATGGTCTGAGATATCAAGTAGAGAGTTTGGCCACTGAGGGTATCTTTTCCCACGGAAGCATTATTCCTGGTACACTTAAAATGAATTGCCTTCTGAACAGTTCACAGCATGAAAATTCAGAATCAAAGGGCCTCTGCTTCAGGGCTTGACCATTATTAGGATATTTCATCATATGTCAGCCGTTAGATAGCATGTAAAAAGACAAGATCTTATAAATCCAAATGTGATTAAAACAAAGTGTTTGAGGAGTTCTCTTGAGCTTCATGAAACTACACCATTCATAAAGCTAAATGTGCAAGCACTGGAAAATGGGCAAATAATTTTAAAAGAACAAATAGAGTAAATACAACAAAGTAGCTTTCTGAAAAGTATTGGATTTAAATTATGAAATTGCTTTATATTTCCACAAAACTTGATTGACTGATTCATGATGTTTCCTAAATATTTTCTTGTTATTGTGAACATTTAAGAAAACTGACTGTATGCTCTAAATCAAAATACAGTAAGTGGTTTGGCCTTTCCATTTATGATTTAGAAATGTCTGGTTTGCATTTGTGTGAGAATCATAGATTATAACCCAGGGTATAAAAGAATTGATAAAATGAAATTTTGGTTCTAGGACACAGATTCACATACTTGACTCGTATCAGTACTTTGTTTTGTTTGGGACTGTGAGAAGCACTGACTTGAGTGCCTTGTCTATGATCACATCCTTGACAGTTCTCTTTTTTACTGATCAACTGTTTGTACTGCAGTGAGAATTTATTCTGCTAAGCTTTCTGCTATTTATAAAATTGCAGTCCCTCTGGATATCCTATGATGCGTACATTTATCTGTGGAGAATTCTCTCCTGATTTTACAATTTGTGCTGGACAGTTACGTTTTTGAAGTTGAGTCAAAATATGCATGCCACATTGGCTCATCTTAATCTTAAATTGAGATTCATTTAGCTCCAGGTTATGTGTCTTTCAGGGGAAAAAATGAAACAGCGATGTTGTTATACAATATGGAAAGTTCTTGGAATGTGGAACATTCTGAGAAGTACATTTTTAATGCCGTCTCTGTTACTAACTTGTGATGATTTTGAACATAATTATCTTGATTTTGCTATAAAATGACATTCTTTAGGAATTTTGAGTCTAAGTCTTAGGAGTTGAGTATATATATATATATATATATATATATATATATATATATATATATATATATATATATATATATTTTACAGTTTAGATAATGAGAATAATTTAAAAACTGACCTCAAAGTAAAAAAGGTTGCTTGTCAAATATGTTTAAAAGATTTAGAAACTTATTGACTCCACCAGTGTACTACTACTACACTGTAATACTTGTAACTCAGCTTTGTTGTTTCAGTTGAACAGAGTTTGGGTAAATGCCTGAAAACTGAAAGAATGTGAAACTGAAAGTATTATAAATGAAAGCTACTGTTTGAACATGAAAAAGTATTTGTTTAGATTGTTTAGTCTGGAGGTGAACTCGTTGCACTCTACAACTTCCTGAAGGGAGGTTGTGGTGAAGATGGATTTGGCCTCTTCTCCCAGGCAACTAACAGGACTTGAGAAATGGCCACAAGTTGTACCAGAGAAGGTTTAGGTTAGACATAAGGAAAAACCTTTTCTCCCATAGAGTGGTCAGGCACTGGAATGGCTGCCCAGGGAGGTGGTGGAGTTGCCGTCCCTGGCAGTGTTCAAGAGGCATCTGGATGAGGAGTTGCAAGATATGGTTTAGTAGCTTGTGGTAACAATAGTGTTGGGTGGATGGTTAGACTAGATGATCTTGCAGGTCCTTTCCAACCTTGTGATTCTGTGGTTTTATGATATTGTTTTCTGAAATAGCAGCATCTGTATGCGTTTGGTTATTTAGCTGTAGAAATTTTGGTTATTCTGAAGTGAACATCTAAGTGATGTTTAAGAGAGTTTAATCACTTACTGAATGTATTTTTGCCCTTTCAAGTATAGAAATTAAGTTGGCAAAAGGATATGAAATTCATATGGAAATTTCTCTGGAATTCTGGGTATATGGAATTCAATTTAGTAAGAAAATGAGATTTCATTTTACAATTAAATAAGTGATCTGTGTGCATGTATTTTATTCTATGTTTTCTGCATTTGGAACTGGTAGGAAATGCAATATGTATCCCTATGTGTACCTCTAAGAGATATTTTATTTTGATTGCTGTATATCCCTTTGTTTCTTGTGCTAGTTAACCTTATTCCCTTTACCAGTGATCTCACTTAAAACATCTTCCCCCCTGTTGTTGCAAAAAGACCAGTTTGTAGGAATATGTGTGCTGTTTTTTCGTGGCATTGTTTGAAATGCTCATGGATACTTGCTGTAATAAGAATGTGAAGTGCGTCTCTCAGAACCTGGTACCTGGTCTTCAAAATTGTGACTTGAAATAAGGGTTGTATAAAAGCCCGTGTTCATTTTTGAACACTTATTCCTTGAAGTAAACAAAGAATGATACATATAAAAACTGGGGCAGAGGTTTATTTGTGA
Source organism: Lagopus muta (assembly GCF_023343835.1). Lineage (NCBI taxonomy): Eukaryota > Metazoa > Chordata > Aves > Galliformes > Phasianidae > Lagopus > Lagopus muta. Next base: position 40,329,478 of record NC_064435.1, on the reverse strand, counting down.
CAGATGGAAGTGAAAATAATGTGTTTAATTTGAAACCTAAGTAAATAGGGAAGCAACTTAGGCTGGATTTATCATTTGGTTCTGTGCTACTGGGAGCTTCCTAGCAATTTTACTTTTTGCTATTCTTTTACCTATTTATGTCACAACTATGCATTTATAAATTTTCTGCTAAGAAACATCTTTTTATAGGTTTAGAAAGTACATGTTATGTGTTAGATACTGTCATAATTTAGATGATATGTTTTGGTTATGTCTTCTCTAAATGCAATTAAGATTGACAAATGAAGTTTGAATGTCTATACAGCTTTTAAGTAAATTAATTTAATAATCTGAAAAATATTTTTGTCTTCGATGAATCATAAGTCAAATTGAGGCATAAAAAAGTATAAATTACATCATAGATCAGAAGAGTATATAATGCGATGAACAAAATGCTTTGATTTTATTTGAGGAAAAAAAGTCTTATAAGAAGGTTGAAGGAAGCTGAATCATAAGTGCTAGAGTTCTGTTCAAGAATGTTCTCCACTTGCTTCTTTTTGGCATAAACTACTGTTTTGTAATTGGTTTTTGCTTTTCCTTTTATGCTGTGCTTATTTGCCTGGGTACTTCATTCACCTTATTCTGTTTGCTTTTCATTCTTCTCCATGAAGCAAACATTATGGAATATAGAAAATTTTCTAACCGTAACCCTAAATACTTTGAGCATTTCCATTGAATTTTTGAGGAGCGTGAAATTGCGTTGTTATTAATTTGCCTGTTAAGAGCTGAACAGAAAAGTCTTGCGTGTCCTTGTGTTTCCGATGAGCAACAGGCCCAGACTGTCCACCAGTGCTGCAGGTTATGAAGAATAGGAAATAATTTGCAACTTCCATGCACAGATGATTCTCCTGTTACCTTGTTTTAGTGCTTTGAACTTTTCTCTTAGGCTCATATTTGAAAATATGGCAGCACTTTCCACCAGGGGCATGAATGGTAATGTTGCTGATAAGGTTGTGTTAAAGGATGTAATTCTCTCTGGTGGCTGTTTAGATCAGATACAGCAAACAGCTTTCATTAGGGTACTGAATGTGTCAGTTTTGAAGGATTCTTTGTATCGTTTGAAAATGAGAAAAACAAGATCTACTTTGTCAAGATAGGAAATGTCATGTTGTGTCTCCGTTGCTGTTTGTATATAAAATAATCAATGGAAGTAGGACCTTCAAAAATGTGAGGGTTATGATTGTCTTGACTATATTATGCCACTAGATTAGAACTTGGATTCTTTTTTTTGGTGTATTTTAGTAATTCAAAAAACAATAATAAAACAAAACTGAAATGAAGAAGTAGATTTCTTTTTTTTTTCTGTTCCCAAAATGTGTCACTTATATAAATCTTATGGAAATATTCACAGAACGAATGAATGCAAAATACTTTTATAGGTATAAAAATAGATAGACAACACAGATTTAAAGAACACATATCTAAAGAACAGTATATACATAAAACCACACACAGTTTGAAAGAGCAATTTTCTGCATAGCAAACTGTAATTAAATCCATTCCTGCATGAATAATTTGCATTTAGTTCTATGGCATGCTGAGTTATAGTACAACATTGCGTACTTTGTGCCTTAAAAGTAATTGATCTCAGACAAGCCCAAAATATATTGTAAAGAGGATTCGTTTCCTTATAATGTAGGCAGCTAAACTGGATGGAGTATTTGAACTTTGGAGAAATTAAAATTTTTCTGTCAACTAAAGGGGAAGCTAACACTACCTTTTAAGTGGTTGAATTATGCTCCGTAAATTCCACCATAAAAGTTCTGTATCAATTTCCTTTGTATCATTCTGCTGACTGATGGTGTATTCATGTGATTGATTACTGAATTGTAAAATTAACTCTCTGTCTTCCAAAATGGAGGCGTGACTTGTTTGTTAATCTCAGGGGACGGAATTGTCACAGCAGTGATGAGAATCTTCAGAAGTAATTCTGCTGGTAAAATGAAACAGTTGAGGTGGCAATTGAGTATATTCTTCTGACTGAAGGGAATGATTGGAATGTCATAGGAATGACAGACTGCTACCAGTAGTAAATTTATCTGAAAGAGCTGAAGAGATGTAGTCTCACCTCTTTATAGTCTAGAAAGATTGTCATGAAAAAAAATCTTTAGAAATATCAGCATTTCTCCATTCTTTGATTTATTTTTTTTTAAGTGTGTTATATAATTATGATATTATAGTAATGAAGACTTGCAGTAGAAACAGATTTTTCTTTATTTGAGAAATAAACTTTGGCTTTAAGTCTGCATTTTTCTTTTTCAGGTGGTTACTGAAGAATCATTCTGTCTGGTATATTCTTACTTTCCTATATGATAGGTAGAATTTGATATGTTATTTCATATATTTTTGCATGAGTAAAGACTCCTTTTCATTCCTTTTTAGAAGTCATTCACTAGTTAATATCATTGCTTGATGTGTGTGATAGAAAGTGTGTATAATTGTTTGTTCTTTGAAAAGACTGAAATCTTTTACTTATAATTTAGCAGTTTTATTAACTTCTTTGGGAAGAAAAATTGCTCCCGTAAGTCTTAGCTTAGCTGAGCAAATCTCCTAACACTGCCATTGACTATTCTTATTCTAATATTCTGCAAATGCTTAGAGTACTTGATTTATCTTGCAGTAGTCTTACTAATCTGCAGAAAGTCATCGAGTGTCCTCTTGCCTCTGAAGTAGGATTATGATAGAAATCTGCTTTTCTTGCTGCAAATCCAATAACAAAACCACTGTTGATTGTTCTGTTTGTATTTATGCCTTCTGGGAACCATCTATATTATACTACCTATCAAGTAATACATATGGTTGTACTTTTGTCTGAGTTATTAATTCATTCCAAACTACATGTTTTTCCTTTCAGCGTTAATAATCTAGTTATCTATATTTTACAGCCACAGTCAAGATAATTACTTTGAGTCTCTGCCATGAAGAGAAATAGTCCTATGCAATGAGGTGACCATGCATAAAGAGAGGGCGTAGATTCCTCTGACATATTTGCTAATGATGTGACATTTAAAGACATCTCAATGTACTGCTGTTACAAGAAGAGTTTTTCCCAACTCTTATTAGGATATACCTGTTGAGAGATGAAATCATTCAGCTCCCAGTTTCTTTTTCTTCAAGCATTATGCATAAAGTTGTTATGCATAAAGTCTGCCCTTTTCTTGGGCAGATCTAAAAACAGGAATGGATTAGTCCTCTTTAATGATAGACATTTGATTGTACTGTGTCCACAGTGCAGCCAGCTGTTCTAGTGCCCCTGCAGCTGGTGGGGAAAGAACATCCTTCAGGGCAGCAAAGGATTGGATGAACTTTGACTGTGCAATAGAGGTTCCTGTCTCTCCGCTTAACATGAAGGGAACAGAAGGTGAAATTCCTGTGGTCCTGTGAGACCATGTGTCCACAGGGTTTTACTTCTGCATCCCTTTCAGTCGGAATTCTTATCAAAACAGTGTTAGTGCTTTCTTCTGAGTCCATGCTCAGAACATGTGCTATTCCTTTCCCATAGCTAATACCCACGTGACTAGGTTCTTAAGTAAAGATAGCATTAATCATCAGTTGCTTTACCATAGGCAGTGTCGGTGTCATCAGTTAGCGCTATACAGAACGCGAAGCAAATCTGTCTTATGTGAGTCAACCTCTTTACAAAGACCAGCAGTACAATGTTTGTGGACATCAGCTATCAGTGGAATAGGCTGCATTCCCAACAGTCACAAAAGAAATTCTTTAAATCAAAAGGAGTAAGTGACAACTAGAATATAACCTGCTCGAGCATCCATATGATACACTTAGGATAGAGAGTCAGTTATGGGCCTTTCCTTAGTAGATAAGGAAATCTAAAATCCCCCAGAAGGGTTTGCACTGCACTCAACCAATTAGCAATGCACAGTTATCATCGTTAACCTTTATTTACTATAGATGTTTATTAACTTGTTTTTGTTACTAGCTACTGTAATGGCTGTAAAGACATCACTGCTGGCCTCAGAAAATTATAGAAAGCAGTGTAAAATAAACCTTGAAGGTAATGGAAAATATTCTCTTTCGTTGAACAAACATCTTACTGAATGAGCAAATTCTTGGTCTCTGGAGTAAATGAAATGTTTTTAATCTCTGTACATCAAGAAGAATTCATTAGTTCTGTGACCAGTTTGAGACAAAAGCTAGTTTGTGACTAGACCAGATTTATCCTGGAGGAAAATGCAACATATGGGAAGACAGAGGAAAATGTGTGTTGTGGGAGGTTCTTTTTATGAAACATGGAGTCACTGTGAGCACTGCCCAGAAAATTGGAATTGATCCAAACACAGTGCATTAATAGATAAACTTTATCTAGCCAGAGATATGACAGACACTGTTGCTACAGTAAGGGATACAGGAAGCAAATCTCATTCTGTACATTGTACCTGGCATAAAATTCTTTGAAAAACTGCTTCATAAAATTAAATTGGATTGTCTTGTATATAGTTAAATTAATTTTAAGAGCCACATGGACCTGGGCAGAAAGTCAGTTTATGCTTCTTTCCCTTTTCTGCTTAAACCTTAGAAATTATTACTGTTTATGTGGTGTCTTCCTCTAATTGTAGAATTATTCCCTAGGTATTAGTCTGTTATCCTATGTTTCTATAGCTAGATAGCTTCTAATTTCAGTTTTAAATAAATGTGAATTAGTAACAGGATTTAGAATTCTGTACAGATTAGCTAGCAATCTCTTCTGAAATGCACAGGTGAAATCTTATTTCTCTTCTATTATTGATAGACTTCCACGACAAAAGATGAATGAATGTGTGGAAGTAGATTTCTGCTATATTTATGTTATGCTGGGTGCAAGGTGCTAGCAAACTGTTTCTCTTCTACATCATGATAAATCAAAGATGAGATTAGTCCCATCTTACAAAAAAACCCACCTCCTCCTCCACAAAATATAATTAAAAAAAAAAAGCAGAAGAAAAACAGCAACAAAACCAACCTAAAGCATCCCATTCCCATGTGTTGAATTTTAGAATAAAGTAGTAGATGTGTATGAGTTGGTAGCGTAACATTTACATGGAAGTAGTGCAAGTGAGTAGTCAAAGTACAAATTAGAAGCAAAATAATATTTAAATTTCTAAATAAGTGGCAAGTTAAACAACTATAGGGAAGTAGTCCAAGATTACCTTTTTGGGAGAAAAAGAATTAATTTCAGGATTGCTAGGATTACTTAAAATGCTGAATACAAGAAACTGGGAAGAAGTACGGTCAAATATTTCAGAGCATCTTCATTAACAGCTACAATAGTAGCTGGAAAAATAATAAACACTTTCACTTCAGCTTTTAAATAATTAAACTTCAAGTTTTAAAAATTACTGAATCTGAGGATTTCAGTATTTAGACTTAGTAATGTTGTCGTTCAAGACAGATTTACTGGAACTACAGAAAAATGCAAAGAATAGTTTGAAATGGCTTTTTTTTTTTTTTTTTTTTTTTTTTTTAAGTGCTAACAGTAGCTGTTTTAGGATCACAGTTAAAATGAGTGCTTAAATATTTGATTTTGTGTTGTGGCTGAGGAGGTTTTTGGGTCAGAGCACCAGTGTGGCTGAAGGTTTCTCACTCTGATTTAGACAAAGTAAAGTACCTTCTGAGCAAATCAGATTTGGAGTTCAGGTCTAGCACTAGAAGACCAATAGAGTTATATGGAAAGTCATGTCTTTTTTATGAAACTTGTATATAATTTAAAATGTATCACCAATCAAACTGAGAAATTTTAAGTGTTACTAGTAAGTGGAAACTTCTGTTTATACATGAGGAATTTTTTGTGTTGTGAATTCAATTGTAGAATGATGGGTACAGGCATGGAAGACACTTTCTCCATTCACCTCCGGGTATGTTTGTTTTCAGAAATCCTAAGAGAAACTCTTGCTTGTCTAATTATTTGCTTTCTTTTCCCTTATCTTACATGGTATTAACAGCAAGGAACTCAACAGTTTGAAACTACTATATAATGTGTATAATACTCGTTGCAAGCTGGAAAAATGTTTATTATTCCTTACTCAGATTATGCTTTGTGTTATCTTTTTTTTTTTTTTTTTTTTTTTTTGAGGTAACTTTGCAGGTTATTATTCAATGATACTGATAATATATATATAAATACTATTTGAATTGGTAGGCATTGAGGCATTGTTTGTATTGACAGTGACAAAGGCTGCAAGTTCTCTGTATGGCATTCTATTTCATAGGGAAATTACAGTGCGTCAGTATATGTTCTGCTTGTTGGCTTCTTTGTTAGAGAAACTCATTTTGCTTAATGCTGAGAGTGTGCACTGAATTACTAGTTCACACTATTGGAGCAGTACGAGTGCTAAAGTCTCTGTTGCCATGCACTTACCATCTGCAGCTACCTACTGTGGGACCTGAAAGAGATCAGGTTGCTTAGATCAACTGGTAATCCTTGGAGAAAAGCCTAGGAGATTTGATTAACTTCAGGATCCGATCATGATAAGATCAGGAAAGGCCTGGGAAAATGTCTGATAAAGTCAGAAGAGTGTCTTGTAAAACACTACTCACACATGGATATTGACAGTACATTACATATAGAACAACTAACAGTATCTAATCCAGAGGAGGTCAGGTAAACTGGTAAGAGCTTACAATACTTGCCTCTCTATTGACATTTCAGGTAATACATCTCGACAAGAAAAAGCTTTGTACCATTTCCTCTTGGAACCTGACATTTATAGTTAAGATTAGAAACTGACTTGTATTCCTATTTTAAGAGAATAGTAACCAAATAGTAGATATTACTGTGCAATAGCATGAAGTAAAGCTAAGCTTTTGAGTGCAGGTGTGTTGTCATTTTTTATTTTCCAGGAAAATAAAAAGCTAATGTACTCAGTTAAAGCTCCTGGTTTTGAAAGCATTTGTTTTTCCATTTACATGGAACTTTCCATTCCATGTACACGAGTATTTATGATCAAGCCTCACTTCTGTGTACTTTGCAGGCCCATGCAGAAGCTCTCTAGATTTACACTGTTTAATGCTTCTGCTTGTTGCATACTGTAGTGCAGGTGGAAAGATGTTGGGCCCCTTCTTATTTTTTTATTTTTTTTTTTACTTTGACTTTGACCACCTCAAATAGGCTTTTGGGTGCCATCTCTCTGTATTGTTTCTTTGAGTCCAGGTTTTGGTTGCTAACTTTGATTCGATTTCCTGTATGTCTTAGGATAATTAATTGCATATTCTCTAAGAAGTCTAAATGTATTTTTTCAAAATCTCACCTTATCTCAGTTTCTCTCCGTGTTACCATCTAAGCGTGTAATTATTTTGCTTATTTTGAAATATTCAAGCGTCTTACGTGTGCACAGAGACCACTTTGGTGATATGTTTTACTGTTTCAGAAACAAGAAATAATTGGCATATTCTCACATCAGTTTACAGTACCAAAGAAAAATAATTTGCTGTATCTTGAACTAACTGTAGATGTTTCCTTACTAATAATGTAAGTTGTCCATAGAAGTTTTTATAAGGTGGTGTTTAGATTTGTCAGACGCTTCATTGTGTTTTGTGACAAAGAAATGTTCCTTTGAAAGAAACAATTAATTTTATAATATATTTAAGCAGTTTATTTTTCTTTTTATTAGGTTTCCTATTAATCTGTTCTAAGATGCTCATATAATAGTTCTGTTAAAAGCAGATGTATTGATGAAGTTAACTTTGGGCTAATCTCTAAATATAATCATAGTTTTATGCACTGAAAGCTGCTATCTTCATTTACTAAATATATTTTTCCTTTTCTACATATTCCTCTGTTATACTGACAGATAGTTTATGTGACTTCACCATGCTATGAATTAGTTATGAACTGTTTTTATGACTATAGAAACATCAGAGATTACTCTGGTTGAAAACAGGCTATGAGTTAATATTAGGGTTTCCTGAGATCTTTGAAATTACAACAACTATTTTTTTTTTTTTTGGTACAATGAAGACCATGGAGTTTACATTGTGGGTGGGCATTTGGCTTGTATGATGTGAGCAATGCGTATGATAGTTGCTTTATGTTCTGCCTTGATTTGTTCAGTATGCCATTGCCACTCTGCTTGTTTATCCTGCTCATGAAATAGTCATTTATTCTCCCAAAATCCAGACAGGATTCAGTTCAAGTGGATTGATATACACATAAATGGCAGGAGGGAAGAAAAAAAAAGAAAGCTTTGAAGATGGAGTTTGGAAATCCTATTTGGTGTAAGACAGATATGAGTTGTGCACCAGTCCTTCTTTCAGCTTGTTTGATTTTTGTATACAAAAAGCAAATACTTAGTTATCTCAGAGGTCCAAAGCAGAAAACAGCATACTTAGGATAAATAAAATTGGATTTGGTGAGAAAATCAATAATGTGAGACGTGCAGTTGAGCTTATTAAACTAGAAGCTTAGCCAGCTGAATTCTGAATTTACAGTAAAAGGATACAAAATATATATAAAACTCAAGTGATATATTTTAAAATAAGTAATGCTTCAGTCCTCAAATGTCATCACATCAGGAGCTTTCTCAAAGCTTGATTTTCATTTATTAAAAGTGAGAAGTTTGAGCCAAAGTGTAACTTCCTTGCATCATTTATTGCTTACTTTCAGACCCCTGATTTGTGGAACATCCTACTGGAGAGATGGATTTTAGTTTTCTAGAAAGATCTAGGGAGTGATTTTAATGAGAAACATAAATTTGCTGAACAAAGGTTTGATGTAAATCTAACTTGTTCATCTAATTTTGTAGATTTATTCCAAGTATTTATTTAAAATATGTTAATGTACATCAGAGTATTTGAAGTACAGAGTGTTCTCTAGTAGAGATATTTAATAGCTGCTAACTGTATCTGGTTCCCAATCAGGAAAGCTGTATTCCAGCAATTATTTAAAAAGATCTAAGTAATTAATTTCCTAGGTAATACTTCAGCAAAATTGTGGATTTGAGAACTTCCAGAATTCCTTTGCAACAGGCACAGTTAACATCTTGTTGGTTTTTTTTTTTTTTTTTTTTTTTCCTATGTGAACCAACAATAGTTTCTGAAAGTCTGTTCCCTCCCACTGATTGTAAAGGTTTTGTTTATTTGTATTGTATCTTTCTCCATGGCATTGTATCTTATTAGCCACTTTCCAGTGCTGCTTTTAGGAGTGCACCAAGTATAGTAAATTGAAGTAAATTTTGTCTGGATAGTGAAGTATAGCAAATCATGAAGTATGCAAGCCATTGATGTGACAGTGGGAAGAACACCGTTTTCAGTCATGTAAACAAGCTCGTCAAACATTTTTCCTCCTTCCTATAGTATTTATACCCTTTCCTAGCAATAGAGGTGGCTTCTTTATTCTACAACTGTGATATTATAAAGCTTACATTCCTCCTCCGTTTTATTGAGGAAGTTCTGTCTGTTCTGATTCACCATGATTCCTATCAAACTGACGTTGCAATTTGTTTGAAATTGTGTGCTGTGTTTAGATACCTGAGGTTGTTACATGAGGATTAGATACACAGCTTGTTCTGAAGAATTCAGAAGGCTAGAGAACAGCATTTTAGTCTGCTCAAGAATGTCTTAATGTCTACTGTAATCTCAATATCTGCCATTTGTACTGAGTTCATGTAGTCCACTTTTCTCAAACATATGATTCAGCATTATAGGTCTTAATTATTTTCTCTAAAGGTCTGTGCACCACTTTCTTTTACTGTTCTATTAGTGCTCTTTCCTACTATTACAGCTTCACTCTCCCATTAAATTAATGCTTGGCTCTTGTTCAACAATGTAGCAATTGTAGCAATGATAGATCAGGTTTGTTAGCAGTAGCTTAGGAGAATAAATGCGGTTTCTTCATGTGAATAATCTTTTAAAATTTTGCAGAGGTATAAATCTAATACCCAGAAAGATTCTTTCCTCCTCCTCCTCTTTTTATTACCTGCCTTTGCCTTTAATTCCATATGCTTTTTGTCAATCCATTCTTTATATCTTCACAATCCTTCAGTCAATACAATTACTCCTTTTTATTTCTTTTCTTATTTTTTCCTTCATTTTATCATTTCATATTTCTTTTATTTGCATTGAAAAATATTTTAAGAGTTTATATTCCATATAATATTATCTTTTTTCATAAATTGCCTGTGGTCTTCACCTAAATAACAACAATAAGCTTTTTTTTCTTTTATTCACTTGCTAACTTTGTCTTCTGTCTTTGCCTTTGAATTCTTTTAGTGTAAATAAAAGGTGCCTGTGCTGCTCCTCCACTGGCACTGGTTCTAGAATGTCTGCAACGTGTCCTCCATCTACTTTGCACTATAGTAACATATTTACTTCTTAATGTAGATTTCTCTGTTCTCTTTTGCTGTTTCTGCTTTCCCTGACTACAAGAATGACATTGAGGCCCTGGAGCATGTCCAAAAAAGAGCAATGAAGCCGGTAATGGGTCTGGAGCACAGAAGTCTTATGTGGAGCAGCTGAGGGGGAACAGGACTTCTAACAGGACTTCTTCAGTCTGGAGAAGAGAAAGCTCAAGGGAGATGGTTTTTGGAGACTGTAGGTTGTAGTTGTTAAAGGAAGTTGTAGTGATGTGGGAGTCATCCTCTTCTCTCATGTCAGTAGTGCTAGGACAAGAGGCTTAAGGACAAGAGGACCTTAAGCTGCTCCAGGGGAGGTTCACACCAGTGTGTACAGCATGAACAACAAACAAGAGGAACTTTCAAGCCACTGTGTAACAGGCAAACTATGACTTAGTTGCCATTACAGGAAAAAGGTGGGATTGTTCCCACAGCTGGAGTTTTGCAGTGGATGGCTATAAGGTCTTCAGAAGGGATAGGTGAGGAAGGAGGAGTGGTGGCATGGCTCTTTAGGTTAGAGTGGGTTTTAATGTTGTTGGGCTTGTGGCTGGGAATGATAAGATTGAGTCTCTGTGGGTAAGAATCAGGGGAGGGCCAACAAGGTGGACATCCTGTTGGGGTCTATTATAGGCCGCCTAGTCAGGATAAAGAGATGGATAAGGCATTCTGTAGGCAGTTGGCAGAGGTTGCGTGATTACCAGCTCTTGTTCTCATGCAGGACTTTGGCTTCCCTGATATATGTTGGAAATACAGTACAGCACAGAAGAAGTGGTGTAGGAAGTTTGTGGAGTGTATGGAAGATAGCTGGTAAGAGAGTCTACCAGGAAAGGTGCTAAACCTGCTGTTTACAAACAGCAGGATTGATGGGAAATGTGGAGGTTGGGATCTGTCTTGGATGGAGTGACCATGAAACAGTAGAATTCTTGGTGAAGTCAAGAGAGGGGACAGCAAAACTGCTACCTTGGACTTCCAGAGGGTAGGCTTTGAACTGTTCAGGACCCTGACAGGGAGAGTCTCTTTGAATTCAATCCTGAATAGTAAAAGGATCCAGGAAGATTTGGTCACTCCTCAAGAAGGAAGTCTTAAAGGTGCAGGAGCAGGCTATCCCACTGTTCTGTAAAAGGAGCCGGTGGAGAAGAAGACTGTTGTGGATGACCAGGGAGTTCTTCCTGAGGCTCCATGAGAAAAAGAGAATCTTCCTGTGAAAGAAGGGTTGGAGAACTTGAGGACAGTACAAAGAAGTTCTTAGGATGTACGGGGAGAAAATTAGAAAAGCAAAAACCCAGCTTGAACTCAACTTGGATGTAGGGGTAAAAGAGAATAATAAATATATAAATATATAAAAATATATTTTTACAAATACATGAAAAGTAAGAGGAGGACTAAGGAGAATCTCCATCCCTTACTGGATGCAGTGAGAAATGTGATCTCTGAGGATAAGTAAAAGGCAGATGTTCTCAATGCCTTATTTACATCTGTCTTTCAAAACCAGACCAGATGTCCTCAGGGTACTCTACCCCCTGACCTGGAAGTCCAGGATGGGGAGCAGAATAAACCACCCACAATTCAGATGGAAACAGAGATCTGCTTCTCCACCTGGACTGTCACAAGTCCATTGGACCAGATGGAATTTACCCAAGGATGATGAAAGAGATGGTGGAGGTGATTGCCAAGTCACTTTCTATCATCTATCAGCATTCCTGGTTGACTGGAGAAGTCCCAGAGGGTTGGAGGCTTGCCAGTGTGACTCCCATGAAAAAGAAAGATCATAAGGAGGTTCTGGGGAACTTACAGGCCTGTCAGCCTGACCTCTGTACCAGGAAGGGTTACGGAGCAGATCATCCTGAGGGAGATCACATGGAATGTGCAGGGAAACGGGTTGGGCTCAGCCAGCATGGGTTTGTGAAAGGTGGGTTCTGTTTGACCAACCTGATCTCTTTTTATGTTTGAGAGATCTGCCTGGTTGATGAGGAAAGGTTATTAAGTCTATCTGGACTTCACCAAAGCCTTTGACTTTGTCTCCCACGGTATTCTTCTGGAGAAGCTGGCAGCCTGTGGCTTGGATAGGTACACTTTGCTGGGTAAAGAACTGGCTGGATGGCAGGGCTCAGAGAGTGGTGGAGGTCAGGAGAGATGATGTTCCCCAGCGGTTGGTGTTTGTCCCTGTCCAGTATCTTTTTTGATGATCTGGATGAAGGCATTGAGTACACCCTCAGTAAGTCTGCACATGATACCAATTTTGGAGGAAGTGTCACTCTGTGGATCTGCAGAGTGATCTGAACAGGCTGGATAGCTGGGCTGAGGCCAGTGGGGATGAAGATCAGCAAGACTAATGCTGGATCCTACACTTCGGCCTCAACAACCTCAGACAGCACCATAGGCTTGGGGCATAGTGGCAGGAAGACTGTGTGGAGGAAGTAGACCTGGGGGTATTGGTCAGTGGTTGGCTGGATATGAGCCCAGCGGTCTGCCCAGGTAACCAGGAAGGCCAATGTCTTCCTGTCTTGTATTAGAAATAGTGTTGCCAGCAGGAGCAGGGAAGTGATGATCTTAGCTCTGGTGAGGCTGCACCTTGAGTACTGCATTCAGTTTTGGGATTCTCACCACAAGAAAGACATTGAGGCCCCGGAGCATGTTCAGAGAAGGGCAGTGAAGCTGTTGTGGAGTCTGGAGCATGAGCCTTATGAGGAGCAGCTGAGGGACCTGGGGTTATTTAGAGTGGAGAAGGCTCACGGTGACCTTATTGGTCTCAACAACTACGTGAAGAGAAGTTGTGGTGAGGTGAGGGTCATCCTCTTCCTGTGTAACTAGTGATAGGACTAGAGGGAATGGCATCAAGTTGTGCCAGGGGAGATTCAGGTTGTATGTTTGGAAATACTTGTCCAAAGGAGCGGTCAGGTGTTGGAACAGGCAGCCCAGGGAGGTGGTGGAGTCACCACCCTTGGAGGTGCTCAGAAGCATGTAGATGTGGCTCTGAGGGATATGGTAAATGGACATAGTGGGGATGGGCTGATGTTTGGACTAGGTGATCTCAGAGGCCTTTTCCAACCTTAATGATTCTATGCTGTCTCAAGTGTCTTTGACATAGTACACCTTTCTCATTCCTCGATCAGTCTCTCTCTTTTCTTCCATTTGTCAACTCTCCATTTCTTTCCTGTTTCAGTATTTTTCATTTTAATTAATTTATTTTTGTTTTTTATTTATTTTACTTATTTCCTACTACTTTTTCAATTTCTCCCTTTGTACTGATGCCTATTGTCTTCCTTCTATACTCATATATCCACTCAGAGAGTTTCAGTTCTCTAGTCTAACAAAAATGCTACTTTTGAAAGTCATTTTCCTCCAACCACATAACTCTCTCTTTAAATACTTTTGTGTTCTTTCTTTTACTATCTGAGGCAACTCTCTTCTCTTTCCATTCCAAACTGTTTTATACTTTCGTATCTGCTGACCTCTGCTTCACACTAAATATCTTCTAATTATTTATTGCTTCTCTGTTGTTTTAACTCCCTCTGTTGGATTAAGATTTTTCTCTACCTATTCTGCCTTTCAGAACAGTCACATTTCTTCTCAGCTACAGGCTTTCCTGTTTTACTGAGTGCCTTTTCACCCTAGGGAAAAAACTCCATAAATCCCAATACATCATGGAATACTTTCTAATTTGCTCATCTTGCCAGTGATACCTGTGTACCTTTTTCATTGAAGCTTTATGTCACATCTTATTTTATGAAAGATGCTCTGAAGAGATTTTGAAGTATGATGTAAATACGCAGTGTTAGAGAAAGAATGAATAATATTATGACAAATTCATATTATTTCAGACAAATTTAGAAGTCTTTCCAATATAGTTATGCTTTGTGCTTTTCATCTCATCATTTTTGGCTCTCACCTTGTAATGTACTTTTCACTTCACTAAAAGTATGATAATGAACCCCTTCTGATTGAATATGTTGAGAATCATAATCAAGCACTCCTGAAGTCACAGAAACTATGCATATTGATGCGCAGCGGAAAGTCTGCGCTCTGCGTGAGTCGCTTACTTGGATGATACGCTGTCCTTTGAACTATTTTAATTACAAAAAAGGTATCAAGGATACACTAATGGGCAGTAAAACAAATCAATAAACTTACATAGGCACAAAAGAACAGCTCTATCAAGCTAAGTGATTAAATGATAGTGGTAGTTATTTGATGCATTTTATGTTCAGGAATGGTCTCCAAAGGAGCAGAAAATCCTCAAGAACAAGAAATACTTGTCTTTGATACACCCACAATTCTCTCTACAGATGCATTTTTTTCCTTTTGATGAGCATATTTATGTGCTTAGTTTGCAAACTGAAGCTATTCTCTCCTGACTGTTTAAATAGTGAAGTATGACTTCAAATAGTTCAGTTCTGATCACGCTTTAGTTCTATAATATGCCTTCTCCTTAGAAGCTTCTTTTTCTGAGTGGGTTCTTTTGAACAGCTGATTTCTCTCTCAGAATTACAGATATTGCTAAATTGTGTAATACATGGCATGCTACTGATGAATAGTTGCAGTTAATTTGACATAAAACTCTGTTTAAAATATTAAAGTAAGAAAGTCCGGGGCTGAAAAATTAGAAATGCTGTGCAACTTTTTTGCAATTTACAATTCATATTAGGACATACAGAATCTATAACTGCACAATTAACTATCAAAAAGCAAAATGCCCTGCTGATTGCATAAGGTGGATAGCACCGAGGAAAGGTAGATTAATTCAGTATTTCCTGTTCTTGCCGTGTCACTGTGCTGTATTTATTTCAAACCAACAAATTCCTTGTGGATAAATATTGTGATTGGCTGTTCTCTTACTTTCCCATGATAGTTTTAGGATCCTTTATTATATTTAAAAAGAAAACAAACTTTTAGAACATACCTGTTAGGTATTTCCCACTTTACCTAGCTGTAAATGTAAGATGGAACAACAGTAAGGCTAAATTTATTAAATTTGTCAGCTTATTCTTTCACACAATTCTGCACGCTGTAACTCATTCTTTGTTTGAATCTATACTGCAGTACTGGTTAAGCAAGCAAAGCACTTAGGAGATCCCAGAGGTTGTGTTGTATTACAATAGTGTTATGATAAAATGAGGAAGTTATTGAAGCTGCAAGTGATACCTATGATTTATGTTTCTTGTCCTTCATTGTTTAGGGATGATGTGGTTGTTTCAGGGAAAGAATTTGGTATTCTGTGAGGTGTGCAGGTGATATAACTTGCAGTGCTCCCCGTGGCTGCCTTGCCATGCTCAGCTATGACTGAGACACTTGTCTTGCAGGCACTGTCTGGCTTGGGCAGTTGATGGAGCACATATTCTGTGGGGAGAACAGTATATGCAAACACCATTAAACATATGGCTATGTATGCTTGCCAGAAACTTGAAGCAGAGTGATCTGGATGACTTGTTACTGTGCACTGATTCTCAAATACTTGACTACATCTGTAATTCACGTGCTTTTTATGTGTTTGTGTGCATTTAATGTTCTATTTTTTCTTGTGTTTTACATACTTTTTTTTTTTCTCTCTGGAAGCTGAAATATTATAAACTGGACCATGCATTCCTACTGTCAGTTTGGCTTAAGTATTTTCAGTCACACGCTCAAAATATTTCACAGCATGGCCCTCAGTAACTGAAGGTAGTAATGTTAGTGAATCAGGTGAAAGCCTTTTTTTTCCTCTCATTAGAAACGTAACTCTAGTCAAGAACAGAGGCATACTTTTCCAATTGATTTTACAGCTTTTTGCTAGTAACAGGTCCATAAAAGCTCAACACAGGTTGATGTTTTGCCTACTGAGGCACATCCTCAATTGGTTACAGAATTTTGTGTGCTCTTCACTGTTACTTTGTTCCATTTGTTCTAATCAGTGCTGCCCAGATCACATCCTCTTTTTCATCCAAGCATTTTGAATAGCAGTAAGTATAAATGTAAAAAAGAAAAGCATTTAATCAAAAGTAATACTACAAGAGATCACAAAGCCGTAAGGAATAATTTCTGAAACAAATCTAGCAACTTCTGTAGCCGTAGGGTGCCGTTCTCTCATACATAAAGAAAGATAAACAGTATTAAAAAGCTGTACTGAATTTACCACACCCCATAAAGCTTTAAAGATTTTAGAAGTCATAGAGTATGTGTAGAACATATGTCTTCCAAAGAAAGCTGGAAGCTGGTATGCTGCCTGGTGAGGTCAGTTTCCTGTGGAAAAACCTGAATAAGTTTTTGTATAGTAAAAGCCATATTTCTTTTTAACTCCTGGATGTAGTGACCTCAGTTTCTAAGAAATTATGTTAAATGGATGGGAAATTACTTTTTTTTCCCCCGAATTTCACTCTGAGAAAGAATAAAACTTCATAGCTGATGTTTTCCAAAAGAAAGAATAAGAGAACCAATAAAACAAATAAAGATATCTTGTTCAGTAAATGATAGTCTAAGCAGCATTAGCAAGAATAGAAGCATATGAAAACTTTCTTTGGCGAACTAACTGTATGTATTCTGTGAAAATTGGTGCAGAATGCTCTGTGTGATGTTGGTATTGTAGATTAACTCTAGAAACCTCTAAGCCCTTAGCCTTTTTAAGATAAAGACTGCAGCTCTGGACATCATCCAACTTTTGCAGTTAAATATGACTGTCGACAAGCTTCTAAATTTTGAATCTCAGTCATATCTGTGATAGTTCTTCCTCTGTGTCTAAAAGAGGTTTGACTATTAATGGAAGCTTGTTGATGAGATTCTATCCAGAAAAGCTGTCATTATTTTTTTTATCCAAGCTTTTTTTTAATGTAAGTGGCTTAACACTGTGCGGTGTTTAGTACTATGCTAAAACACTTGCTAATGTTGATAGTTTTATATAAAGGAATATTCATTATGAAGGAATAATTAACAATCATAAAATCAGATGTGAAAAAATCAAAAAAGTACTACAAAATAGTTGTATCAGAAAACACTCAGTACTATTAATGTGGCTTTTTAAGTCTTTTCATATAGAAAATGGTGAGTTCATAAGCATGTGTTTTTAAAATAAGTCTTAGAAACTTTTGACCACTAAACCATTGTAAAATATTTTATATATTATGTATCTATTACATGGCAGTTACAACATTCTACTTAATAATTGTTAACTTGTAGTAAAGAATTTTGCTACATTCAGTACTTGTTACTAGTGCATGGTTACCCATGTAGTTCATTTCTTCCGGCAAGTGACTGTTTCATGAGGCAAAGAATCTAACCATTCTGGTTCAATTCCCACTCCAACCTTAGAACTTTTCACCTACAGGGTCTGCAGGGCTGCTCTCAATGAGTTCTTCCAGTCTGTACGTCTGAGATTCCCTGCACTTTGGGAATCAGTTTGGAAAGGTTCTGGTAGTTATGCTTATTTGCATGATATCTATCTTTAGTCCTATTGAAGACTAACAAAATAAATCAAAATTGTACCTTGACAACATAGGTGGTATCTTCATTGCAGCCTCACTTGAGCTTAGATGGAAAAAAAGAAAAAAGAAAAAAAAAGAAAAAAAAAGGCTAGTCTACACTGTGACAGCCTGTGGGGCATAGATTAGTTGCACTGTGCATATGCAGTGTTTTGTTCATGTTGTTGTTGAAGGTTTTGTTGTTGTTTGTTATTATTTTGTCTTCAGTGGTTCAGTACTTGGACTTTCCATTTCTTTTATATCAATACAATAATTGCTTATATAAAAGCAGAGATTTACTGTGTAGGTTTGTGGGATGCAGGGAAAGAGGAAAATAAAAGATGACCTTTTGAGGGGTACAAGGATAGAAAAAAAAATTGAAAGGCTGGTTTTATCATTTGATGATGGCAAATCAAGTAAACATCGGCTATCTTGAGGTAAACAATAATTTCTGCTGTTAGAAAAGACTACTTCCTATGGCTAGCAATTGATTCTATCCACATACTTTGTAGCAGATAGTGCCCAATGATAGAGAAAACTGCAAGCTAAACATCATATTACAAAGTAATACAGTTTACTTTGAATCAATAAGATAATTGAAACCAGCAGGGTTAATGTTTTCTGAAGCAAAGTTCAAAGAATCCATTCTCTGCTATTTATGCAGAAAATCATTCTACTGGCAACTTGGTCCTTTTGTGTTCCTCTGGAGTCCTATGTTTTGTTCTGCTTTGTTGTCTTAATGATGCTGTCTTTGTCCACATTTCCCACTAAGTTCATTCCTTTTGTCTTTAGCAAAATGTCCCTTATGTCTTTAGCAAAACTCTCTAATGTGCTATGTTTTCACCTAGAATATCCATTAAAACTCAGAGCTTTTGCACTTATGTTAAAAAGAGCGTGTCCAGCAGGTCGAAGGAGGTGATCCTCCCCCTCTACTCTGCCCTGGTAAGGCCTCATCTGGAGTACTGCGTCCAGTTCTGGGCTCCCCAGTACAAAAAAAGACAGGGATCTCTTGGAAAGAGTCCAGCGGAGGGCCACGAAGATGGTGAAGGGCCTGGAGCATCTCTCCTATGAGGAAAGGCTGAGTGAACTGGGTCTGTTCAGCCTTGAGAAAAGAAGACTGAGAGGGGACCTGATCCAGGTCTATAAATATCTGAGGTGTGGGGGGCAGAATGGCGAGGCCAGACTGTTTTCAGTGGTGAGTGGAGACAGGACAAGGGGAAACAGCCAGAAACTGGAGCAATAGGAAGTTCTGCACAAACATGCGCAAGAACTTCTTTACAGTGAGGTGACGGAGCACTGGAACAGGCTGCCCAGGGAGGTGGTGGAGTCTCCTTCTCTGGAGATGTTCAAGACCTGCCTGGATGCCTACCTGTGCGACCTGCTGTAGGGAACCTGCTTTGGCAGGGGGGTTGGACTCAATGATCTCTGGAGGTCCCTTCCAACCCCTACAATTCTGTGATTCTGTGAAACTAAGTGGACTGGACTGTACAAAAGAACATCTAATGCCTGAAATTACTCCGAGGGCATTGTCAGCAACTATCCAAATATAAAACTGAATATTAAATATTAATTAAATATTAATATATTTATATTTATAAACATAAATATACTTAATATTTATATTAAATATAAAAATTCATTAAGTAAAACTGAAATTCAGATTGCAATGTGGGAGCCAAGTAAAGAGATAGCACTGTAGAAAGATGGTGAGTTGGATCAAAATGATTCTCATGATTAACGAGATGCAGAACATATGCTTACTGAATGGTTAGAAACCAGTAAAGGAGGAAAATGAGAACTATGAGCATTTCCAGAGCATGAGAAGTGTGGAAAAATGGGAGGTGTAGGCAAAGGAAATGACTATAACAATGGCTTTTTGGAATGATCTACTAGAAACAGTCATATTTGTTTTTCTGTTAGACAAACTGATTTGAAAATTATAACCACCAAGAAAACCCATGACAGTGTGATTTCTTATTGAAGCTCAATTACAGATTTTTGTGTATAATATACAAAAATAATAGAGATGAGACACTGAAATTTGTTGAATGGATTACTAGCGTTGACAGTGATACATCTCAGGGCAACCTGTTTGACACAAAAAGAGGCTGGGCGGATCTGTTGTAGGCCAACCAAAATTTCCTTCAAATAATAATAATTAAAAAGTAAAGAAGCTTTCTGATTGAAAATGAACTACATTAAGGAGTGTACTTTAGTGGGTTTTCTATATCTTATCAAGGAATATTTTCGTACTTGCAATAACTTAGAGGGATGCCAATGAAACAATGACATGTTTGCAATCTTTGGTACTTTCGGGCTATATATAAGTAGATGGAGCAAGGGATTGTGGATGTGCTGGTGAATACTTTGTATTTTGGTTGTTTTTTTATATTCAAGTAGTTTAGCAAGGAAAGAAAAAAAGTCTCATGAAATATAATGCTTCTTGCTGTGTTGATTAAAATGGTATGAATCATTGTCTTAATGTATTCCAGTTATTTTTTTCCTCTATCTTTTAAAAATTGAAAACTGCTACAAAAGCACAGTACTTATCACATTTTACAGAAGTTAATTTTGATACTGAAAAAATAATGAAATATTTTTATGACAATACTGCTTATTTTTTTCAGTGTTGATTTACCAGATTACTAACAAAGATTGCTGGACAAAAATGTGTGTGCTACACATTCAGTATGTTTTGATTCATTTTGAAAATGTTTTTTTCTGTACACATGTATTGTACAGAAATGTTTGAGATTCTGAATTTGCTCAAGTAAATTATTCAGTTCCTAGGACAATGCATGCTTGCATTTGAAGGTGCACTGCTGCTATTTGATATAACTTTCCAGAAAAATAGCCCATGTTTTCCAGCTTCAAGGGGGAAGAAAAAAAAAATTTCTTTTTGAATTGCTTTAATGGAAATAGTGCTGAAGAGAATTAGTGACCTGAAAGGAAAATCAAGAAGCTGTGCATTTCAAAAGCTTAATAAAACTTTGTAGGTGGAACATGATGGGCAAAAGACAATAGTAGCAAACTAAGAGTGAGTGAATGAGTGCCGTCTCTCAAGCAGAGCAATACAAATCTCTTAGAAAATATATTGTTAGGAAGGCTATCTTTAAGTGGCATAAATAGCAATGCATAGCTGCTAATGCATTATGTACATTTGTCAGGAACCATGGCCAAAATGTAGAGGGCAGTCTGTTCTGCAATCCATTGAATCCTAAGGTTTCAGGTAGTTAAAATGAACGTGAAAGAGATATTTACTGCAAATATTTTAATTCTGTTGCTGTGTAGGAAGACATTTAAAATGTACTATCTAGCCATTAGTGTTATGGTTTAACCTGGCACATAGCTCAGCACTAAACAGCCCTCTCATTTTCCCCTAATAATTGAATAGGGTAGAGAAATGGAAACAAATGAAAACTCATAGGTTGAGGTAAAAACTAAGACTGAAAAGGAAAATAGAAACAAAACCACAGTTGTAACTGTATGCATCTATATATCCACAGGGTGATTACTTGCCACTTGCCACCTAAAGTCCAGCTATCAGTACACCTACCCACCGATCGATGTCCCACTGGCAATGCAGTGTCTCGCTGACAGACACCCAGCAATCTCAGAGCAGTAGCCCCACCACAGTCAACTCCCCACAGGTTTATTACGCCATATCACACGGCATGGGATAACTTCTTGCCTAAATCAGGCTAGCTGTCCTGGTTTGTCCCCATTCCCTGCTGCTGTGCTGTCATGGTAGTTGCTCTTCCCACTGAGTGGCCTGGCCTGCTGTATGTGAACTCACTATTCCTAAACAACCAAAACATTGTTGTGCTGTTAACACTGTCTCAGTTTAAATCAGGAAAGTCAGTTATGCAGTTATTGGTACATTTTGTACAGTAGTCTCTCTAAATCTTT
Source organism: Lagopus muta (assembly GCF_023343835.1). Classification (NCBI taxonomy): domain Eukaryota; kingdom Metazoa; phylum Chordata; class Aves; order Galliformes; family Phasianidae; genus Lagopus; species Lagopus muta. Next base: position 40,307,778 of record NC_064435.1, on the reverse strand, counting down.
TACAATGTAGAAAAACTGAGATTGTGTCTGGGATCTGATTTGAGTATCTTCTATGAGCTTTATATTTTTTAGTTCTACAAGATTAAATAATCAAGATTCAAGATCATTATGACAAAGCAAAGAGTAAAGGCAGAAATTATGTTGAAGCATGAAGAAAAATTAGAACATAAGAAAGATAAAAATAGGAATAGATCTAAGACTGATTTTAGGAGAACAATTGCAATTTAAATTGTAAACACCTTGTGTGGCACTTTCTGCTTATTATAGTCTTTGCAAAGCATAATTGTATTGTCTAAATTAAAGTCATTCATCAAAAATTAATTATATATTGTCAGATAGTCTGCTGCTAGATGTGTATGAATATTGCTCACTCTGGGTTCTTACCAAAACATCTTTTTCATCTTATGCTATAACAAGACATAAGGAAGAATTTTTTCTCTCAGAGGGTGGTCAGGCACTGGAATGGCTGCCCAGGGAGCTGGTGGAGTCGCCGTCCCTCGCAGTGTTCAAGAGGTGTCTGGGTGAGGAGCTATGACATATGGTTTAGTAACCTGTGGTAGTAATGGTAATGGGTGGACAGTTTGTTGTCAGCAACTGCGAAGCTGCGAGACCCCCCTGCGGGGTCTGATGTGTTAAGCTCCCTCCCTGCTCTAATGATTGATGTGTGATGTGCCCCCTTGGGGGCGTAGACGAAGTAATTAGGCTATATAAGGTAGTGTATACGGGTAATAAACAGCTTCGCAGTTGCTGACAACAACAGTTGGACTGGATGATCTTGTAGGTCCTTTCCAACCTTGTGATTCTACGATTCTATAGCTGAGAAGTTCTGATTTACTGGTGGAGAATTTCTGTAATTAGAATGTATTTCATTTTGCCTCTTATGCAGCCACTTTTTTCACTGTTGAACCGCATCACATAAATCAGTGAGAATTAGAATATATTTTATTATTTCCTAAATATTTAAGTTTTTGCTTGGTTTTGATTTCTATATGTGGAGAAGCTTGTTGAAACAAGGACACAACAAGTGGTTAAATGTTTAGGTATTATTTTTGATATGTATTTGTTATGATTCATTCAGTATAACTTTAATTTTCCTTTGATTTTTCCATGTAGTCATCTTGAGTTGTTGCAAATGAGTAGAGAAAAGCATACATTAAATTTCTCTGGTAGACTACTCATTTCTTTATATGTTCTGCTGAATTTTAATCTTCTTTTCTTTATTAGTAAGAGTAGAAACTTCAAAGTGCTAAAGAAAACTGACTTTTCCTATGTTAAGACTTTGTCTCCTATTCCTTAAAAACGCTTTGCAAAAAAATACAGAAGTATGTAACTATGTAATAAAAAGCTGGATCACAAAGCTTTTGCAAAAGGCTGTGTTGTGATAATACAAGCAGTCACATCTCTAGCACTTCTGCTTTTTTGAAAAATGGTCTTCAAACCTTAACATCATTTTTCTTTTTCTTTCGTTAAGCTGCTTAACTATGAAATCTACATTGGCCATCAGTATTAACGTAGCCTAAATGCTTCAAGTTGGCGTCCTATCCATCATTTAAAAAAAAAAAAAAAAAAACAACAAAAATGAATATCAGTCAGAGAAAGAATGAACAAGTGTTCTCTCGTGCACCAACATTTAATCTCACACATACCTATTACTTCATAAAATAAAAAATAACCATGCAGGGATGCATATGCATCTTTCTATGCATTCACCTTTAAAAATGAAGATAAATTAAGAGGACTTGTTTCCTTACCCTTTTAAAATATCATTTTAATCATTTCTGTAAAAATCAAACTGGACCATTTGTGCCATGAAATCAATTATTTAATACTTAAGAAGTTACCAATCAAGATCTATGCAAACATGCTTGATGACTGGAAGAAAAAAAAAAAAAAAAAAAAAAAGACCCCAAACCTTTCACATTCATCATATTGCCTGCTGTTAGCATTACTCTAACCAGCTGAACTGGTCGGGCAGTACTTCCATCAAATCATTGATTTGGGATTAAGATCTGAACATTCCTTAGAAGTATAGGAGTCTGAAGTAAACTCCAGTGAAATGGCTGCTCAGCAACTCATTATCTTTGAAGAATTTGGTGAAATTGCTAATTTTGCATTATAAAGTCTTAACTCTTGAAGATAACAAATCTTAGTAAATCAGTTATTTTTGTTATATTTTAGTTACGTAAAAAAAAGATGGGAGGAGGAAATTGCTAAGATCCTCTTCATTGAGGGTGAAGTAGGATTAGTGATGAGGACTGACATTTGGTATTTGTTCTTCTACAGGTTTCCTCTATGACAAAAGATGTGTGGCAGTGCTTATCTAGCCATACTTTATATGTCTGCATTTTTATATTTTATAATGTGCTTATGTTATATTTTAAATTTAGGCATTAGTTCATGTTAAGTCTCATTCTGTATGCTTTGTGTAAAGCACTAAATGTGGTGGAAAACCTGCAGAGAAAGTTCACATTTAAAGCAAGATCCCATATTATTTCTCAGTGCAGGCTGAAGGAAGTGTAGCACTGACTGCACTGTAGAGGGGCTAAGCTGTGTATGTTAACAAAAATGAAAAGTAGACAGTCTTTGGATGTCACCCTACAGTTGCACTGTTAGCCTTTGGCCTTTATTGTGCTTTTCACTACTGTTTTTCAGTACTCCCTTACTGTGAATACGCCTTGTAAATTGCAAAATACTTGCATATGGAGAGACATAAGTAATGGCTGTATGAGGCAAGAACTTGTTTCTTGCTGCAGTATTTAGGGTGCATATTTTGTTGTTCTGAAATGTTTTACAACTGTCACTGTTGGAAACATTGTAATGCTCAACTATGGCAAATTCTGCTTCTAGCCTACTAATTTTTTCTTAACTATCCAACAGCAGTGTTGTGTGAAATGGAAGAGAAAATAAAGGATCTGGGGAAGAGAAAATAAGGGATCTGGTGGATGGCAAGCTGGACGTGAGCCAGCAGTGTGCCCTTGCAGCTCAGAAAGCCAACTGTATCTTGGGACGCATTGAAAGAAGAGGGGTCAGCAGGGCAAGGGAGGTGATCCTGACCCTCTGCTATGTGCTGGTGAGGCCTCATCTGGAGTACTGTGTCCAGATGTGGAATCCTCAGTACAGAAGAGACATAGACCTGTTGGAGAGCATCCAGAGGAGGGCCACAGAAATTATGCAAGGGATGGAACACCTTCCATATGAGGACAGGCTGAGAGAGCTGGGGCTGTTCAGCCTGGAGGACTTGTAGAGGACTCTGAGGTGCCTGAAAGTATCTAAAGGGGGACTACAAGAAAGGGGACAGACTCTTTAGCAGGGTCTGTGGTAATAGGACAAGGGAAAGTGCTCAAATTTAAAGAGGAGAGATTTAGGTTAGGTATGAGGAATAAGTCTTCTACAGTGAGGGCGGTAAGGCACTGAAACAGGTTGTAAAGGTTGACACCCTGCCCTGGGAGGCGTTCAAGGCAAGACTGGACCTGGCCCTGAGCAACCTGATGTAGCTGTGCATGTCCCTGTTCGTTGCAGGGGAGTTGGACTAGTTTAGCCTTTAAAGGTTCTTTCCAACTCTAAGGATTTTATGATTGTATGAAAGGAGTTCAAAAAAAGCTCTTAAAACCTTTGGTGTGATCTTCATGCATTCTAAATAGCTGATTTTTTGAGTCATTTCACAATGGTTGTGAATGCTTCTGACTGTGCTGTTGGGTTAAAAGAATGCATCAGACAGCTTTCTTTTGTAATATGTGAAAAGATAACATCCAAACAAAAATTCTTCCTGACAAAAGCTGTGGCTTGTGTCAGAAATGAAAATTAAGTACAAGATTGATGACTTGATCCAAAATGACACTTTAGCCTTGAGGATGCACCACGACTTTTTATTGTGTAATCTGTAATTAAAAACCAGAAAACATCTAAGAAAACTAGAAGATATTTTGAAAAACAAAAATACAAAGTGTGTGTTTTACTAGAAAGCTAATTCACAGATTTTTTTTTATAAGATCAGGAAAAGAGAAAGGGGGCAATCACAATACCAGACTAACTGGCTATAATGTTCTTTCTCCAATTAAATGAATGAATTAAGAAAAGAGGGAAGTAGAGAAAACAGATATGTACCATCTGTGAAATGAAGACATAAAAAGAGAGTTCAAAATTTTCTGTTATTTCTATACATAAACAGGTGTGGTTATGGGAAAAAAAAAGTGACTGGGTAGAACTTAAAAAAAAAAAAATCTTGTTTTATAGATATACATATATATCTAAAATATATTTTTTCTGAAAGTGTCCATTATAAAAATATAACCATATATGTGTTTAAAAGTAAGTTCTATGTGTTTTATGAGTATATTGCAAGCAAAATAGATAAATAGACACAATATCTTCATTCATTTCTAGTACTTATTTTCTTTATGTAAAGTAAGATTGATTTTTATGGTTATTCTGGTTTAAATGGATAAAACTGAAAAAAAAAAAGAGAGGAGGGGGAGTTGCTCTCAGGTATTTTCAACTCAATGTTGTTAAATACAGGGTTGATCCAAAGTCCTTTGTTACTAGAGGTGTCTTAATGCAAATAAATTTATTTAATGGAAAAAAGTGTTTTATTGTTCTCTTAAATAAGTGGGACTGTATTCTTTTTCAGAGGAGTTAGTGAAAGAATGAGAGAAAAAAGATGTCAGGCAAACAGAGCTAGTTCATGGTGAAAAATACAGATAAACATAGACCAGATTTTATGAAGAAGCAGCATTTTTAAAATCACCAACTTGAACATTTACAGTAACTAATACTATATTTATGTATCTATATATTTACATAAACTGTATATAATTTTTATTAACATAACAGGCTACTCATTTCTAATTTTCTTTTTCTTTCCACTATAAACCATCCTTTTGGGCAGTTGCTCTAACAATTCTTAACAGAGGCAATATCTTCCCATGAGCAAATTCATTCTATAAACCCCTACCAAAAAATCTCAAAGTAAATTTATTAAGAAATCGTCCGAGTCTTATGTAAGATAAAAAAAAAAAAAAAAAAAAAGGTCTCATATTTGAAGTTGATGTTAGTGTAGTACACTTATCTTAGCACATGCACTAAGTTTACTAGGTACAAGAGATATGAAATAAGTTGCACTTCTAGTTCATCATGCAATAATATACTCAATTCTTATCATATAGATTAAGGCATGTAAAATATGACTTACAAAAATAATGCTAAACATACTATTCTACAGGACACAGGCATTTTTTTCTTGTACTGGAAAGTTAGGAGAGCAAGAGATGTCAAAATGGGATGACTTCAACATAACTGAGAAAACAGCTCTCTCATCTCTGTAGAGAGTGGAACTGTCCTAGCATCCTAGCATAATATTATTCTATATGTTTTCCACACTTTTTCTTTAAAATATCATATACATATACACAATCTGTATGTGAACATTAACTGTTGAAGAATTTAATGGAAATCATAGAATCATGTAATAAATTGGGTTGGAAGGGACCTCAAAGGTCATCTTGTTCTGGCCCACCTGCTGTGGGCAGGGTTGCCAAAATCCCTTCTCAGTTATTTATTTTAATCTTCTATGGATGTGCATGTAAGTAATGAAGTAAATTATGTTTTATCCAAAACAACACATGCTTAGTTCTGTTCTTTTTATGGCTACTCAGTAGCTTTTCATTTTCTGAGCACAAATCCATGAAGTATTAATTATCTGAATTTAATGTTTAAATATTAAATACTGAATTGTGCAAGTCATGCAGGTTTGTTTTGCATATGTTGACAGTAGAATCCAAAGCTCAAACAGAAAGCTGACTTCAGGCCATATTCTCTGCTGTAGTATCATTGAAACTGAAGACTTTTTTTTTCTACTTATTTATCCTCATACTATTTGAAAATCTTCAGCAGCCTCCTACCAAATAGAGTAGAGTCTAGTGAAGTATGTATTTAGGACATAAAAATAAATGCAACTTTATTAGTCTAAGACTTGTCACATTTAGTATTTAGTTTATTAGTTGTATTTAGTATTAGCTTGATTTCTAATATCAGAAAGAATGAGATTTTGCCAGAGGAGGCTTAGGTTTGGATATCAGGGAAAAACTTTACAGAAAGGGTGGTTAAGCCCTGGAATAGGCTACACAGGAAGGTGGTTGAGTCACCATCCCTGAATGTGTTTAAAAACTGTTTGGATGTGGTGTTCAGGGACATGGTTTAGCAGAGGGTTGTTAGGGTAGCATGGTTAGGTTGTGGTTGGACTTGATGATCTTGAAGATCTTTTCCAACCTGGGTAATTCTATAATTTCCAGTTAGTAAGATGTGTATGCAACATTATAGGATATTTGGCTTAAGTTTCTCTGGTGCTGGCCTTCTTGTTGTGACAAACCATCGTTGTATGGGGCAAACAATTTCCTAAATTCTCAGCTACATTGTGAAGATGATGAACAGACATCAGAAGATTACACATTCCTTATGGAATTGTAAAATATGTACATATAAAACTTTCTCATCCTAAATTTTCTTTGTTATGACTTTCAATGTCTATCAATCATAAAACAGAAGAGTAATCAGTTTTACACAAAGAGTCTGGGACTGGTCATAGATGAATGCCAAGGGATCTTCAGTAGTATCATCTATGAGTATTGTATGAGTATCTGGGAAAAAAAAAAATCCCCATCAAAAAACAGTAAGTAAAATTCTATGGGAATTCTCTTTTTTCAAAGACAAGATTTCATTTGTTTGTTTCTTTTAGTTGTCATATTCTTGAAAAAACTATATTTTGAAGCGACAAGGAAATGGTTATTATTTATTCCGTTTTGTCTGAAGTGCACATGGCAAAGGGATGAATAATGTCCTGCTGGAGCTGTGTTTGATGTTTATTTTGTGGTTTCATTTTTATATTTAAGATTCATATTTCCAGAAATTAAGACTTTAGTGATGGTATTTGCTAATGTTGTTCTTAAAACTTATGATCAGTGCAGCAGAGCTACATTGTGGAATTCTTTACATGGATTACACAGACCGATGCATTCTAATATAGGAAGATTTTATGTATTTAAAGATCAGAAAAAGGGATTTGTAAAGGTTCTCATTTTGTTTATAGCTATTTGTCTTATTTTTGCTGTTATACAAGATATCTTCTACACTTGCCAGCATTTGTAGATTTGTGCATAAACATCTCAGGGATAAAAGCATGAGAAAGACAACACATTATCTTTCATAGTCTCTTTATTTTTTTCTGGTTTGTTTTACAAATTACAATTTATTATAGCTAGTTGTCTCATTTTATCTATCCAGTTGTATTTAAAGCCTAGAATATAACTGCACAGGAGACAATTGAATCATAGAATCATGAAGTGGTTTGACCTTCAAGATCATCTAGTTCCAAACACCCTATTATAGGCAGGGATATCTCCCTCTGGACCAGGTTGGTCAATGTTCCATTCAACCTGGCCTTGAATACTTTCAGGAAGATACCAGTAATGCATGGGTACATAAGTTGCTCCAAAAGTAATGCTTTCTATTTATTTCCCTAGAAACGACAAGAGATACAAAGTGCATAATAGTGCTATTTGATGGAGCACATTCTCAGCTAAAAAACAAAACAAAAAAAACAAAACAAAACAAAAAAAAAACACAAAACCAACAACAACAACCAAGCTGTTTTTCAATGTAGTCACTCCCACTGGCAATGCATTTTCACCAGCAGTGAAAAAGAGCCTGCATGCCATGCTTGTAGAAATCTGCACCAGCATAGAAGACCCACTGTTTCACCACTGCTGTAACTTTTGTTGCTGAAATGCACCACCTGCTGCTTAATTGTGCTCATATCTACTGTTTGGTCTCTGTAAACATTCAGAAAACATTAAAAAAAAAAAAAAAAAAAAAAAAAAAAAAAAAGCCAGTGGGTTCCATTCTTTCTGCTTGGAGGCATTCAGTGGCATACCTTTACTTCATAAGTGCTTCCGTGTCAGATGCCATTTTGTCAGACTGCCCCACTGCTGCCATCTGTCACATGGCAACAAAATGTAAAGGAATATTGGTGGATTGGTTCAATCACTACTGCATACCACCAGCATCTGCCTCTTATGTTGTGAGCTGACATAATAAAATAGGAGGCATTACATTCAGGGCAGTCCTCATATCCATGCCTTATTTTCTTTTGCTGTGTTTGGAGTTTAGATGTATCTTGTACATCAAAAGCGATTTCGGAATTGTAGAAATTCTAATTGGCTTTTACTGCAGTTTTCCACCTTCTTAAAATAGTGTTGTTTAAAAAAAAAAAAAAAAAAAAATTGTTAAAAAAAAAAGTGTAAGAAAATACAGTAGTCTATCCACCTTCTATTTGTATGCTCTGAATCTTGGATTTTTGTATAACTTTAGCCGCTCTGATGTAAAAATCAGATTTTCTATCTCAGTTGTAGCAAATGGGAAACCACTTGCATTTCACAGATCTGCTTCATAAGTTGCATTAAGAATTTTCATGTCATGATACGTAGTGCCATGATGCTTGATGATTAGATGTCCAGCTAGAACAGTGAGGTTCAGGATGCTTAAGGCATCCCCAGGGTTGTTAACCTGAGGTACTGTCATGCATCAGAAAGCTGTTTTAACTGCGTAAGTCCCTTTTATGCCTGAGCAGTTAGAAAGGAGTTGGATGCCTGAGAAAATCTTTACAAGCATAGCCAGAACTGCCAGCATCTAGGTCATGCCTGTAAAGACTACTTTTCATTAGGGAACATCTGAGTGAGTTTCTATTGCACTGTTTCCTTTTGTTTCTCTTACTGAAACAAAGTACATTAAAATCTTTATCTAGGAATAGACTATGTATCCTTAATCAGTGGAACTATTCATCCATGAAGCTACTAGTGAATGAAAATCTCTCTCTTGTACATGGTGATTTGCTTTAGGAAAGATGGTTAAAATAGGCCCAATGGAAATAGGAATAGTAGATTCAAGACAAAGGATCTGAGAGAATTCAGGCCATCTCAATGAGCATGTGTGAAGCTACAACCCATGTTAGAGTTGCACATTTTCAGTATTACTGGGTCACGTATTGTGAGGAAACTGATTGCTCTGCAGTTATTTAATGTAGTCTTTGGTGTTATTGCTTAAACCAAGGGGATTTCAAAAAACCAATTTTCTTCTCAGTGTTTAGTAGTTTTTTTCCCTCTCTATTTTGTTTTAATAGATGAAAGTCTCTGTAGTTGGTTTCACAGTTTGATTGAGATTATTAAGTGACATTGTGGAATGTAATGAGAGTACAGGGCGTATATCTCTCGTAACCTGTAAGAAAGTGTTTCGTGAATGCAGTGCTATAGATGAATGTTTGAATTTTCAGTAATGCAGGATAATGTTTATTTAAGAACAATTTTAACTAGATTAAAAAAAAAAAAAAAAAAAAAAAAGACAATTACATTGTGATTTATTTAAAAATTCTACTTTGAGGCTAATTCAAAAATTATGGAGTTTCTTCAGTGTAATCACTTCTATTCTTAGAAAATTGAGTTTTTATCACTCTGAATACTTCTTGGTCCTGATTATCTACATTTCAAACTAACAAAGCCCAGATAGTACTCGAGTAAAAAGAATCTCATTCAGCTTATGGGAAAGTGCACTAATGAGTCACACATTGTTCTACCGTTTGCAATGAAATGGCTATAGCCACTAGTCATTCTTTATAATTACCTTTCAGTTACACATTTTGTTATTGTCTGATAAATGGGAGAATCTTAGCAAGTTTTGGAATTTCATTGCAAATGAATGCAAAATACATTTAAACGCTTTTGGCAGTGGACACAGTTAAAGATATGTTACTTTATATTATGAGAGGCTTTACTCTGTAGTCTCTCAGCAGGAGCCAGAAATTTCCCTGAAAGTTCACTTTATTTGCTGTGAGGAAAGCTTACTGAAGAAAACTGAACGTTTTGCTCAAGACTTTCAGAAATGTGCATGTGAAATTGTTATCCCATATATTGCAGTTTTACTGTGCGTTGAAGTAGTCCACATATACTGTAGATGAAAGAATGTGCAGAATTATGTTTGTATTGTACGGGCAGAGCCGCTAGTAGCTGTTGACTTAGCAGTGAATGCTGTTTGGTAATTCCTCAAACTGTTTACCTGAAATACATCAGAGTTTAAATCTACATTTGCTGACTCTGATTGCTGTGCCTGGAGAGCTATGCTACAAACAAGCATAACTTCTGATACGTCTTCTGTAATTTGTTCAGTTCTTTACTGTGCTTGCACTGATAGTGGACAAAATATCACTAAACAAGCAAAAGGATTTTGTAATATTCATGCTCAATAACAGAGGAAGCTGCTCAGATACAAAGGGGAAATGAAAGACTTCCCTGAACGTGTTGCCTTCTCACTCTCTGTTCAGAGAGTGTTTGTTTCTGAATTCTTTTTTATTCCCAAGGCTATATGCTGTTGCCACTCTGTGCTGCTCTCATTCTGTTGTATCTCAAGATAAATAAACTAAAACCTGTATTTCCTATTTCTACTCGCAGGTACAGCGATCTATTTTTCTCTTCCTACTTCAAATCTCTAAGGAAAGTTTCACTTTGGTTTCTGTATTAGTGGTTTGTCATGACCACAGCTGACCTCCTTCCTCCTCATTTGGGAACATTTCAAGCCCATACACTGGACCAGGCAACTTTGGGCCCAGACAGGTTTCAGCAGCTGACTCTGATCTCTCTGATGAAACTCGGGACACTGAGCAATATGAAAATGGAAATCTTACTGGGAAAGGAAAATTTCACTCAAAATTAGAGTCTAGAACTTAAGCAAAAGAATAACTTTGCAGTGCTTTATGTGCTGTGGTGTATATAAGCCAAGGTAATGTGTCTGAGAGCCAAAGCATTTGGAAAGAGAAGTGGGAACCTCGGTGGCTTAGGTAGCTTTATGCACAGTGTAGGCAGGTGGGAAGATTAATTTGGAAGGGTTAGTCTCTGATGAAATGAAAAATTTTGCAGGAGATAATGAGTGCTTATAAGCAACTTGGGAGGGTTATTCTGACAGAGATGTGTAAAGCAACATGGTCAGCTGTGGTGACGTTGCTGTCAGAAAATAAATAAAAGTGAAATTAAACTTGATAACAACAGTATTTAGGTAAAGACAGGACTTTAAGGGGATTGTATTCCTGCTGACTAGTCAGATAAGCGTGCTGGCTAGATATCCATTCCTACTGCACCAATAGAAAGGTGCTTTGTGCTGTAGAGAGGGAGAATATCTATTGTTAGATGAAAAGGAATCACTTTATATTTTTCCCCTGCTAAGGAAAAGTAATCATTATAATGATTCGGAGTGACCACAAAATAGTATTTGAAATGCCACTCTTCAGAGGGTGGGAAATATCTCAAGAACAGTGAACAGAAATCTGAAAGTTCTTTAAGGATCTGGATCTTTGAAAAGCTCCTTAGCCCTAAGATGCCAACAAAGGAAGAATACACTTGCTGTTCTGGGAAATATGGAGAGACAAGAACAACTCTTCTCTTAGCGTTCAAAAATAATTAAATCACAGTGTACAGGAGCTTGTCTCCTATTTATGGGAGGTGGAAAAGTTTTGAGAAACAGCAGGTGATATTTTTCTATACTTAGTAAGAAGGATTCTGGCAGCTGGTCATAGAAAACCAGGACGTAGGTTTATGATCACTAATGACTCCTTGTGGGAGTGATACTTGGGCTGTGTTTTTCATCCTACAATCTTCCCTGAGAAAAAGCAGGAGGTAGAAGAGTTCATCTAGATGATATTTTGATCTGGGGAGAAATAACAGAAGAATTGAACTGGTGACCCAAACCAGCCTCTACCCCAAAACAAACCTGCAAAAGAATGTCTTGTTGAGGAAATGAGATTTCTGATACTTTCATATAAAAATCAGGCTTGTTCTTTTTCTCTTGTTATGATTTTTTCCTTTTTTTTTTTTTTTTTTTTTCCTTCTTTTTTCCAAAGTACACACAAAAGAGCTGAAAGTGAAAATAAAGCTGGGTTAAATTGCAATGATGAGTTTTTGAACAGTGCCTCCATACTGTATACTGTATAGTTTTGCATTATCTCAGTCAGAGATGCATATTCAACTGCCCTTGTATTCTGCATCCAGCCTTTTTGGCTGGCCAGAATCTTCTGCAATGCCAACTTCATGTATAAATAGACAACCTAAAGCATCCATGGATCTGGACAGAATGGCCTAAAGTTTTAATTATTTAATGCATTATGGCTAGGATACTATTCCTCAGCATCTAACTTTGAGATTCTTAGTTACTTTTTCATAATGCCACTGTCCAAATGTTCTGTAAGTTCTTTCTGATTCCATACTCAAGTAAGAGTCAAACAGGAGACTGTTCAAACTTCTATTCAGTAGATCTTTATTTCCCTATCTTTCAACTGAAGAGACATTAGAATCTGAAATATGTAATCATGTCATATCATAGAATCTATCATAGGATGGCTTGGGTTGAAAAGGACCACAATGATCACCTAGTTTCAACCCCCCTGCTATGCATAGGTTCACCAACCACCAGACCAGGCTGCCCAGAGCCACATCCAGCCTGGCCTTGAATGCCTCCAGGGCTGGGGCATCCACAACCTCACCTGTTCCAGTGTGTCACCACCCTTTGAGCGAAGAACTTCCTCCTAATATCTAACCTAAACCTCCCCTGTCTCAGTTTAAAGCCATTCCCCCTTGACCTTTCACTATCCACCCATGTAAACAGCTGTTCCCCCTCCTATTTATATGCTCCCTTCAAGTACTGGAAGGCCACCATGAGGTCTATCTGGTGCCTTCTCTTCTCTGATCTAAACCAGACCGGTTCTTCAACCTTTCCTCGCAAGAGGTGCTCCAGCCCTCTGATCATCTTAGTGGTCATGCAATTTTGCATAAATAGCCCTGTGTGTTACCTGGTTCTGCATAACTTTTCTTATGACTCTTCCCCTTCTATCATATGTTGAAATACATGAGAGTCAGAGAGTAAGTGTCAGCAAGATACTTAAGTGCAGAATGTGGCAAATGACACTTAATTGTTTATCAGTATCTTGTATCTTTGCAGTGACTGACATTTGACATCTCTGGTGTTCTTACTGCAGCCTCGTCACACAGCTTTCCCTATCTCCTAGTAGAGCTACACTTTGTCTCTGCAGAAGTTATTTAGCCAGAGATCATTCTGTTTTATATCTTTTTTTTTTTTTTTTTTTTTAATTTAAGCTTTAATCCATACCCACTTTTCATATCATTGTCCTGGTAATAACCTTTTCTTGCATTTTCATCTGCAGTTCACTTGACCTTTGTTCTAGTGCAGAGATTGTTTTTCAGCATAGACAGAAAGGCTCTTGTGTTTGCTAATACATGATCGCAGGCTAATAGTGGTAGTTCATCTGAACGTTTCTTCTGAACAATACTTGGGGAAAGCAGATCTGTTGAAAACAGTTATATTTTTTATGGAACTAGATTATTGTGATCCCATCATATTATGTTGTTTCATCTTGTTTCCGTAGCTGCAAACTTTGTGATTGGATTTTTTTTTACTACTTACATTTTTTACTAAGAAAAAAAAGCAAACTTCCAAATTGAGATAGGTAAATTACTTTTTTGAAGCAAGATTTGCAAATTATAGAAATGATATATAATTTCATACCTTGCCTTCTACTGGCTTAGGTATATAGCTTTCTTATTTTCCCTTTTGTTTATTCTTCAACTTCTAGAGAGGCCATCACTGTTGGTTCAGTCATTTCTATGATTGCAATTTGAACAGGAAAACTTTTTTGTTATGAATATCTAAGAATATGTACAGGACAAGGGTGGCAGGTAATATGAATCATTAAATCATTAACTAGTTGTACAGTCCTCTTTTTCTTTTAAACTGAAAAAGTAAAAATATTGCCAAATGCAGAAGTTATTTTCAGCCACAGCAAAAGCCATAAAGTACATGCATCAGATGTGGGATTTTGAGGAACTGGTTTTTCTTTTCTGTAATCTTTTGAATGCATCAGGATAGCATCAGAGGAACATTCTGTAGTGTTTAAATATATGTTAAGTTATAGTATGTATTGTTTATTATCCTATCTTCTCTCCAGGAGGAAAAACGTCAGCAGTGGAGAGGGAATTTTATGCTTTATGCTTTTTAATGTATGCATGTTGCTGTATACTTATGTGGTGGTTTTACCCCGTTGGGCAGCTAAACTCCACCACAGCATTCTCACTGTCCTTCCACAAAGATAGAGAAGGAAGTATGATGGAAAGAAAGGTAGTTCATGACTTGAGACAAAGCTAATTTAATTAATGGAGAAAGAAACAGAAAAAAAATAAGGCACGTGGTAGCAAAGAGAGAAAAGAGTTGTTCTCTACTTCCATCAACAAGCAATATTTGTCCATGTCTCAGGAAGTAGGGCCACAATACATGTAGCAGTTGTTTGAGAGGACAGATGTTTTCATAAAAAGAACTCCCTTTTTTCTTGCCCCTCCTCAACTTTTATTGTTGCATGTGTTACTATATGGTACAGAATAGCCCCTGGTCAGCTTAGGCCAGCTGCTCTGGTCATCTCCTCTCCTCACCTCTTGCCTACGATCTTCTGGGCTTTGGAGGTCATTTGAAAGTTTTGTTTCTGTGCTAGTTGTGCTCAGAAATAGTTATAATATCACATCGACATTTTGTCTGTTCTAGCTGCAAGTACAGTGCACAGCACCATGCGTGCTGCTAGTTCTATTGAGTAAGTAGGGGAGTTCTATTTATACGTTATTAGCACTTAAGATTGTGCTATTAAGCACTTTTTCTGGAAGCTGCCTTTAATTTTTGAAAAGGATGGAAAATTACTGGTGCATGAAGGAGGTCATAAATAAGTGGCCTTTAAAGCAGTTCCCTTGGAACCTGCCTGTAACCCATCACACAGTGCAACCTTGTCTCATAGTCAACTTCACTGAAGCTTGCAGAGAAGAATGGAATAAGAGGATGGCCATTTGCCCTTTATTTGCTGAAAAAAAATGTCCCTGAAGAATGTGAAATTCCCTTTTAGCTACATTTGACCTAAGGTATCATCACTATCATATAAAGCTTTCTGCCATCCCCAGATATGTGTTCTTGTCTCAAAATGCTTCTTCATCAGTTGTGCACACAAACATGCACAGCCTTTCTAAAATCTTAGATTTTCATTGAATGTAAAAATATATCTTGCTATTAAAAGTTTTGGATTTTAAACTGTGCCTGCCATGAGCACTTGAATGCCTGAGTTTCGAAGACTGTAATTTGGAAGTTTAAATGAAACTGTTCCTATTTACACTAACTCTAAAGCAAGTTGAGCTTTCCTGTTAAAATCCTTACAAAACAACAGTGGATTTGTAGCATAAGTTGCTATTTTCCAAAGGTTTCACTTAATAATGTCATTCAAACTCAGCTAAAGAGAAGCTATTTACTGTATACTGCTCTGCCCATGGTGAGAAGAGATGTCAAGAGATGTTTGGCACTTTTTTCCAGTTTTATTTTTTTCTACCATGTGAACTTTTTTTCACTCTTCAATTCTTCCTTACAAAAATAAATAAATAAAGAATGGTGATGCAGTATAAAGGCAATAAATTAAACAGTGGCAAATAATGTTCTGCAGTAAATTGAAGAGTGGGTCTGACTGTGATCTCTGTATCATAGATTGGAGTTCTTGCTGAGTGCAGTGATGCAATCTAGAAAGATGTTGACTTATTTTCACTGGAAATTTATGAAGAATCTATGTTTAAATGGATTTCATTTAGAATTGTGTTACAGAGGTTCGTACTGTATTTATGTGATCCTCAGCTTTACCAGAGCTTCTTGAAACTGTTCAGTTAGTAAATCTACCGTGAGCCTCTTCTGTCCCTCAAGAACAGCTGGGTCAAAAGTGCTTAGCTGCATGCCTAGTAAAATCAATTTCTTATAGCTCTTGTGTAAGCTCTGTGGTTATTGTCTTAGAGGGAAGACACCCATTCTCTTCCACAGAATGTAAGAAAGGCTGCTAAATCAGCAGAGAGTGGTTGTAAGGTTTGAAAATACATGTGTGTTTGTTTGTGTTTTTTTTTCCTGGGAACTGAGATACTTCTGTTGCCAAAGTTTTTTCATCCTGCTAGATCCGGCAATTTTAACTTCTCATAGGAGAGGTGGACATAGCTGTTGCTATCAGGGCACCTTGGGTAAAGCAAACAGTTTCTCTTGCAGCTGGAGGGCCTGTACATTTGAGCCATGCATGTCAGTGTGGATCTGCCTTGTCTTCACCTGAGGAGTAAGGGACAGCAGCAGAGAGGTAACCTCAATATGAGGAAGGCAGATGGTTGCTAGGATGAAGACAATAGGAGAGAGCTAACAGACAAAAAGAAGTCTGAAGTTGTGTGATAAAAATGATGAGGATTATTTTATGTTTTATAACCTACCTAGAAATAGGTTTCTGGTGAGTGACTTAGATTTTCATGACTGCAGTTGTAAGGTGGACTAGATACTTTTGTAGGCATTTCCATTATGTATGCGCTATTAATGCTGGGAGGTTCCTGTGCATGATTTCACTGATGCTCCTTCTATTTAATGACACAGATATATGCTATGGAGGAGGAAAAATATCTGAATTTACAAATAGGGATATACTTTTGTTTATTCTTGTCAGATATGTCAAAGGTTCGATTGTATCCTGATCTCTAATTCTATTCATTCTTTGACACTAGGTAAACTGTAAATATTTTTAACATAACAAGAAAAATGCATTCCATTTGAGGAACCCATATTTTATTGCACTGTTGTGAGAATGTGTATGTAAGCAGACATAACGTGCCAGAAGAAATAGCAGCCCATTTTGTTTTATACGCTGCTGTATATGTTTATGTTGCTATTTAATTGCTTGAATGGGAAGATAATAAATCCTGGTGCATACACAGTATGCCTGTTGTAATCATTTGTAATTTACATTAGAATAAGCTAGTACAGAGGCACATAAGAAGCTCTGAAAATATTTACATATCCTTCACTTCAAAAGTTTAAAATCATGGAGAGTGTTTGCAGTTAATTACCAGCCCAAATAACAAGAACAGTCAATAACTCCAGAGAGATTTTAGAATTAATGCCTTCCTGAATCCATCATGATCATCTGGCTTTTATTTTGTGACTATTCCCTCTTTCATGAACTCAATTATGTTTAAGAACAAATACTTATGAAGGCAAAGTAACAAATGTAAGAGAATAATTTACCCATAATGATCACTAATTATCATCTCAGTTGACCAAAAGAGTTTATTTCTGTCCAGTGACAGCAAAGGTACTCTAGAGAAGTCCAGGTTAAAGTTAACTCTTTTGTATAAATGCTTGAGAGCTGACTCTGGGATGAATTGAATATATTAGAAGTAAAAGAAGAATCAAAAGGATGATGTGAGGAATGGAACTCCTGCAGTCAACTTTTAGGACCGCACAGTAGTTTGAGATGTTTTCAATTAATTTCCCCCGTCTAGAACTCTAAAATATTTTTCTGCTTTCAGTATCAATTCTGAAGGGACTAGGGACTGTTTTGTGGTTTGCTTAGAACAAGTAGAGCTAAGGCAATGGTGAAAAAATGTGTAACTCTTGCTATTTTCCAGGATTTGGGAGACAATTACTTCATCTTTATTTTCCAGTTTTTAAAAAGACATAAGCATAAGGGAAATGAGCCATTAGACCAAATACAGCTTTTCTGTAATAAAACAGACTTTATTATAATAGGTTTGTACTTGATCACTTTTTTGTGTGTTTCAATGTGGTTTGTTTGATTTGATTTGCTTTTTTCAGCTTGAATATTTGAACATTCTTACAGGGAAAACTTGGTATGGTCACCAAGTCTGCCTGTACTTAAATTCTTCTGTAACTGAGCTTAAGATAGGGATGTGCCCACTTTGCTAACAGTTCATTGACTGTATGATGGGGGTGATGGCATAGCTTGATATGTGCCTTAGACTCAAGCAAGGAGGCGCATTTACGTGTGTAAATACAGTTACCTATACAGATACAGAAATCTGTATAAATTTTGACTAGGCATATGGCTTGGATCATTATTTTGTGAACTGCCATCACAAGTGCAAGGCTGCTAAACAGTGGAAGTCATGTTTTTACAAATATAAATGTAAAGTTCAGTTACACCATTTATGTAGAAAATGAGAATCAATATTTATGCAGCAACAGGCCTGTAAAATGAAATTATAAGTTGAGTATCTCTTTCATCTGCCTATAGTTTCACCTGCATGAAAACTTATAATTTACATCATAAATAAAGAACAAGTAGTATTTGCATTCAATCTGGACATTGAGAAGTTCATGGAAGCAATATGAGAAATGAACACTATAGTATTTCAGGTCATTATTACCCATTTCAATTGCTTTAATTCTGACTAATTTCAGTACTTCATTTTCTTTTGTATCATCTGATTTCCATGTATTCTGATTTTTTCCTTCTTCATAGAGGAGAATAAGAGTGTAGAAAAGAATCATCTAACATTGCCAAGCCTAGAGATCTTGACATAAAACTTTTGCTTTTCTTCTGGTTCACTATATGTAACTGTCTAGAAAATTCGTATTGATTGTGCACGAGCAAAGTGTGGGGATGAATTTTTATTGGTAGTGTAAGTCTGTTAGCTAACTGATGGCGAAGTCCTTTGTTTTTTAATAAAAGAGCTTGTGAATATTCTTCCAGAGAAGTTTCTCTGTGTTCCACAATATTGATGCAATTACAAGGCATAAAACCAGGGCCTTTTCTGCTCGAAGGGGAAAAATGGAAAAATAGCTAATGCTGATGAGGTAAAGCATTTTACCTTTTTTTTTTTTTTTTTTTTTCTCCTCCTTCTGGAGTGCATCTATGTTTACTAATCTGCTATTTCCATTTACTTATTATCTGCAGGGCATAATAACTGTACTTGCGAGGTTTATTTGAGGATATTTTCAGTTGTCCTCTCCAGAGTATTTGGCATATTCTATTGAATTAACAGGTAAAAATAAAGGAACAGTAGACCACTGTGAAAGTCATTTCATTTTTGATCAACCTCATTTATTCAAAATAATAATCAGAACATTGCTAAAGAGGAGACAGAGCTTCCATCTTGTAACTGTCTACATAATGTGGGTGCCCTGTGGAGCTGAGATAGGTATCAAATGGCAGAGAACAGCCAAGCAGAAGTGGTTAGGCCTACCCCATTTCCAGATTAATTATATTCTTTGTAGGGGTGCTTTGAGTTCTTTTCAGATGACTAAGCTCACAGTTCAGTATTATTATAGTAATCTTATATATATTTTCGGAAGAAATAAGAATTAGATTCTTCTTACCTGCAAAGTGGATTATCGCTTTTGTTACTGATATTCTCCATATATTACTGATGCTGATGCTGTAGTCCAACTGTGGACTACATCATTCAGAAATTCATTTGCATCCAGGCCATACTCAGTATTCTAATGTGTAAGGTCTGATCTTTCATGAGAATAAATATGACCTGGTGTTTTGCTTCTGCTGGATTTTTAAGACTTCTTTGAACTTTTTCAATATAGCATAATAAATACAGGAGTTAACTATCCAATTTAAAATATAGATACCAGATTTTGAAAACAGGGAAGCAGGCTGTGTCCTGCCTTAGTTCTGTCTGAAGCTCCATTTAAACTTATCTGATGATGTGTTCTCTGCCCATCTTGTTCCTGAACAGCAACACCCCTTTTGGAGTCAGAGATCCTTCGCATGAAAATAAGGGGTGGAAGAAGAAAGAAGGAAGGACAGGAGCATTTTGCTCTATTGAGGAACTGACACTAGTCAGGATGCAGGTTTTTTCTGGAAACTCGGAAGCCCTCTCAGGCATTGCAGTACTGAGCTGCTGTGGGCTCAGTGTGGATCGCTGTGTCTCCTCTGCAGCTTTACTGACATGGTTTTGGGACAGTCTGTCAGCTCTAGCAGCATTCATTGGCTGTGCAGCCTCAAGAATCCATGTTTTGTCTGATGTTGTTGAGTACCATTGGGTTTAAAGAGATTGGCATGTGTCTTTAGTGGGTAAAGTGTTTCAGAATCCAGGGGAAGAACCTATTAGACTATATTAATGTGTAGTAAGTTTTTGCTTTCCTCCTAGTGTTCTGAAGAGGTGACAATTCAAGTTGCAATGAAATCTAAACAGTACTTCAGTACTTTTTGTGTTTTGGAAGCAACTGACTACCCAAACCATCTGAGAATTAGCTTTTCTTTTTTAATTTCTTCTAATATATTTCTTCATTCAGCTCTAACATTCAGTTTTGAGTATTTTTTTTTTGGTTGAAGACAAAACTTTTCATGGTCTGAATAATGTAAGCAAACATTTATGTTAACTGAATAGGTGCATGAGATATTTCAAACCAGGTGATTGAATATACGGGTTGATTTTGCTTTAAAATTGTAAGTGCTTATGATCTTCAGTTTTGACTCTATTAGTGCAAGAGGGCTGGGACAATATTTCCTAGAAAGTATGTGTGAGTTGTACAAGGCTATCATCATACTTTGAGGCAGAAATATTTTAAATTAGCTCTCTGAATTTGCAGAATATTTATTATTTAGAACATAGAATATATCCAAATTGTAATTGTATATGAAATTGTAATTTCAATTAATTGTGTATGTAATTGAAATTGTATACTTCAGCAAAACTGTTTTGGCTCAGCAATGATTCAAAATAGTTTTCTAAGGTTGGCTCCCTGAAAGTAAAGAAGTCTGTCAGTCTGTCAGCTTTTCCTTGTAAGGGAAATTACAAAAATTGTGTGGTATTTCAGAGCAACCTGGGTAATCTTTTATCAAGTGTGAGAATAATGATCTCTGAGACAGAATATGCTGAGAATTTCAACAGAATGGTTGTCTTTCACTACAGTTCCACTTAAAATTGTACTCATAACCAGCTCGAGGTGGTTTTTCTTTTTTTTTTTTCTGTTCACTACTTTAGCAATATATAAAGGCTGAGAGTTTATTACATTTGAAAGAATGTTACACTTAGGGTAGATGCATGTAATACACTGCTCCACATTATACTCCTGTCTGTCTTGTGAGTTCGTATCTACTGATGTTTATTAATAAGTAAATTTTATTACTTGATGCTTTAAGATGTTTATACACAAAAGGGTTATTTATTTTCCATTACATTATTGCTAACTTCAAAGGGAGCAAAAAGTGCTCGCTCATAGTAGACGTATTTAACCCCCACAAAGTCACTCATATTTACACAGATATGCACCACTCCCTACACATTTTTTTTTTCCCCAGACCCTCAGCTATTCTATTTAGCATGTTTTATTTGCCTAGTGACCTTTCCATTAATGGACTGTTTTATTCCTGATTGGGTAAAGAGACATCTCTGCAAGATATTTCTGAGGGTCTAAACCTCAGTGACTTTCTGCCACCATGTGTTATTTTTTTTTTTTTTCTGTTAATGGCATGTGGAGCAGATCATGGCATTATTAAGAATCTGATCTGTGTATGAATCATTAGGAATAATGAAACCAAGTATTTTAGCTAAAAAATTATATTGAAAATACATAAATTGATTCCTGATATTCTATTTTCCATCAGAATCATATGCCTACATGAAAATGGGTAGTTTGAACATATTTTCTAAGGTTATTGAGCTGTAGTTTAGCTTTTTTAGTTGATAATTATCAAGTTATTATAATTCTCCATAATTTATATTTCTTTCACGTGTTCCTGTCAAAATCTCTTAGTTTCTTTTTCAGTATAGCAGTGAAGTCTTTGTCCTGCTTTCTTCTTCCTGATCATTCTGAACTACCTGTTCCCTACATTATTCAGATCTCATTCTGCCCTTTCCTTTGTTTGAATGCAGCTGTCATGATACTTAAAAATTGTATTAATTTTCACAGTCAGACTCTTTACCTTGAAACTAATTTTTGTTTTCAAGACTTTGATCTTTACTTCCAGTACATTGTTCCTGAGTTGATTACATCACAAAATATTTTCCCCAGCTCGTTGGCTCTTAGACATTGTTACTAACACCATATCTATTTGTGTTTTACCATTTGTGAATGCCGATAATCGTATTAAATTCATCAAGAAAGTTCCCTGTGGTGCATAGAAAACTAAGACTTTTATTAATTGCAATCTTTTGGATCTATCCTAAAACTTTATTCTTTTCATATAAGACAAGTTTAAGTGTCGCTCCCAGGCTTAGCTTGAAATCTTCCCAGTTATTTGTTCTTCCAAGAAAACAGGTTACAGTTTCAAAGTAGGAGTAGTTTAATATGTATAATAAAGGTTTTATGACTAAAAAAAAAAAAAAAATGTTCTCACAATACAGGATAGATTTTACAACTGAGTTATAAAAAGATTGTCATGTGGAAAGTATGACCAAAATAACAGATTCTGCATGGGTAACTTGTCAGAGTACTAATCTCTGACTAAATCATGCAAGCAGACCTAAATGCGAAAGGATCATGGGTTTGAGCTTGGAGAGTGTTTGCTCATCATGGTAAAAATATGGCTACTGGTGCACAGAACTCAAGCAAATATTGGAAGTTGGGGCATTGAATCATAAAATGCATTGGGTTGAAAGGGAACTTAAGAATTATGTAGTTTCAACCCCTTTGCCATGGGCAAGGCTGCCACTCACCAGCTCAGGCTGCTCAGGCCTAAAATGCCTCCAAAGACAAGACATCCACAGTTTCTCTGGGAAACCTGTTCCAGTGCATCACCACTCTCTGAGTAAAAAGAAATTAAAAATAAAAATTCCTCCTAATATCTTATCTAATCTCCCCTCTTTTAGTTTAAAGCCTCTTGTATTTCACTATTAGACCATGTAAAAAGTTGGTCGCCCTTTATAATCTCCTTTTAAGTATTGAAGCACTGTTCATTGCATTGTTCAGCAGAGCACAGCTCTGGTTTGTAGCTGGTCACATCTTTCTGTCTCACATTATAGTCTCAGTGCTGTCCTGTCCAGACTACATGCATACACAATCTGCCAGGCAGGCAGACCCTAAAACACAATTTCCTTCCCAGATATTTTATTTATGCTCATCAGTAGCTGTTGCGCTGGCCTGGTGTTTGTCCTTATGTATTTTCAATGTATTTATGAAAATGTACTCACACTTTTCATCTCCCTTACGTAATATTCCTGAAATAAAACGTCAGGGAAGAACTGTATAGAGTCTCTCAGTGCAAGAATCATTTGGTCTCTTATCAAAATCCATGGTCCATAGGCTTGCACTGAAGCTTATCTGTCACTGAATGCTTGAACTGCCACACCAATGTCTTCTAAACTGAAAGTTATGAAGAGAGGGAAGATAGAAGGAAAAGCAGCCCCTGGCACCTGCTGGAACCC
This sequence comes from Lagopus muta, assembly GCF_023343835.1. Taxonomy (NCBI): domain Eukaryota; kingdom Metazoa; phylum Chordata; class Aves; order Galliformes; family Phasianidae; genus Lagopus; species Lagopus muta. The sequence goes on along the minus strand of NC_064435.1, from coordinate 40,284,511 downwards.
AAGTAAACAAAAGGCAGTTATTCGTTCCACTATGGAATATTTATCCACAATTTACCTAGAGACATGCTTGATTCTTTGGAGATTAATGGAGCTTCACTGTCAACAACTCAGTCCCTCCTCACGGCTATTTCTTTTTCCATCTCCACTTTACAGGAAATAGTTATTTTCATTTTATCCAGATTACTGTAACAGCAGAAGAATAAATGACTTTTTTTAACATCCAACCAAAACGCTGCAGTGCCATTCCTCTCCCTTCAAAGAGGCAGCATAGTACAGCCATTATCTTTTTGAGTGATTTTGTTTGCTTTTTTCCTGTGAGAACTTAGAGGAGTGGTGTGTTGTTTGATTTTTGTTTGTTCGTTTTGTTCGATTGATAATTTTGGAGAAGTATGACCAAATGAACAAATAGAAGATGGCCTGTGTCTTGTTTAGTGATGTCATTGTGCAGTAGCTGTGAATCAGCAAGCTTCATTACCTGAAGGCCTTTTCTAGTAGGTACATCCTATCTGGTATGTGAAAGAAGACCATTTTCAAGTTACTTGCTCTTTGTTAGTCTGCTTTTAAAGGAGGTCTGCTTCATTTTGGATCTCGTGTAATGTAGCTGGGAAAGTAAGACTTGGAGGTGCTAAGAGGTTCCCCTGTTTCCCTTCTCATTTCAAAGAGGATCAAAGCGGCAGGGTTATTTGCCTGGCTAGAGGTGTCCTCTAGCACACTTGCACTCTTTTTGGTACCAAACATTTTGAATGTTTTTTATATGCCTGTGAATGCTTACCTTCAAGATTATCTATCAAAAACAGATATGCTGTTGCTCTGAAAAAAAGTGTTTGTCTCATAAATCAGACGTGACTTAAGTACTTGCAGAAGTATTTCTCCTCTGCTGCAGATCTGAAATACCTGTAATATTCACTGTCAGAGAGAGAGGATTCCTCTTTACTATTTTCTTACCTATGCTGTTTTCTCACTTTTTAAATAAGTGGAAATTTCTAGTTGTAGAAACAGAGCTTCTGACTGCTTGAAGGCAGTGGGAAATAAAAAAGCAGCTATCTCTCTAAATGTACACAAAATGATCTAGGCTGTGTTTGTTAGACTTACTATTCCATAAGTTCCGTGAAGTAGATAGGAATGGAGGCTGGGAAGCTTTAGGTAAGTTAGATTGTATCCACGGAGTTTTTCTGGTCAGATAGGCAATAGGATTCAGACCTATCTGTACCCTGTCACAATTCCTGAGGGTCAACCACAGAGTAGCTCCAAAACAACCAAAAATCATTTGAATGAGGAAGCTATATTGAGTAAAGCAGATTAAAATTAAAATGTCTGCAATTCAATTTGCTTTTAGGCTAATGTTTTCCCTGAGGATATTTTCAACTTCAGGGGCAATAAAATCATAAGATTATATTTGACAGCTTGAAAATTACATAGAGGATAAGGTGTTTCCTTTTAGAAGAGTCTGTTCTTCAACTAACAAATTACAGGTTTGCCTCTGGGTTGCTATATAGATCTAGAAGCTCAGAATTTGCTGTTTATTTTACCAGGAGTATTTCAGTCTTTATCTTATGGGTCTGAAGTCACCCCATCCCCTGATGGCATACTTAACATTTTGTCTCATCTGCATTGCCTGCAAAACACCTGTTTACCCTCCCACTTCTGAGCACAGAATCCCAGATAAAGAGAGCAGCACAAGAGCATAATTGTGAAATAATGCCAAATTCCTTTCTTCATTTCGTTTTTTGAATCCTACTTTTGATTCTTTGTGCTTTACTTTAGGAAAGAATGAAATTTGTGTTTGAATGATAAATAGCAAAATAAATTGTCAATCACCCATTGGGATTTTAGCAGATCCCAATTCCAGGATCTTAAACTACTACCTGAAAACAAACTAATGAGCTGTAATTATTCACAAAGATTTATAACTTTAGATGTCCCTGATAATTTTTTGTATGATGAGGGTATTCATATGCTTTGATTCCTAAACATGGTTCAAGCTGAACTGTTAATCCTAGATGTTAGGACCAATTACATGTAGGGGAGCTTTTTTCCTGTTTGTTTGAAAAACGTAGTGAAAACTACAAGTTATTCCCTGTTACAACACAAATCCAGTACAGTCACTTTTCCTGTTGGACTTTGTAAGCTCTCAGACAGGAACATAAACCTCTATTTCTTTCTCTGTCAGAAAATTTCTGCGCTGGGTTTCTCAGTGCACATTATTGAAAATGGTGAATAGACATGCTATAGATTCTTATACACTCCCCTATTTTTTCCATTTCATTGAATTTGTGGAACATATCCGCTTCAAAATGCTTTCATAATTCTTTTTTTTTTTTTCTTTCTTGTTTTGCATCAATCTTTACAGTTCAGAACAGCTTCAGATCAGACAACTTACTTCCAAATCAATTCATTTAGATACATCTATGTCTGAAGAAAATATCCCAAACTTTTTACTCTTATGGAGAGGCAAGTAACAGCTTTCTGCTTGAACAACTACTCATGCATATTTATTGAATATCTTCTTTGAGGATGTTATGATGAGCTTGCTTATCAGTGAAAGTGACTTGACGTAGTCTCAGATCTCAGTATCTGTGATTCCAATTAGGAGTTTAATAAATGTTGAAACCTTTTAAATCTTTCATTTATTGATAATGTAACATGACAATAAGCAGTTGATGATGGTGGAGAAATTCAACAAGCATCTACTGTCTAGATTAATTTCTTTTTCTTTTTTCTTTTCTTTTTTTTCTTTTTGGTAGCTTGCAGAGCCTGCATCTGTGCCCCACTGCATGTTTAACTTCAGAGAACTCATTATTAGTTCCTTTGTGCTCTAGCAATTTTCATCCTTCATAGTCAGAATTGGGCAACCAATTTTAAAGAATTTCCATGCACAAAGGAGTAATAAACATACTTTCATTTCTTCATACTCCAATAAGAAAGCCAATTCTGCTTAAAAACATAAAAGATGAAAGCATTGGAGGTACGCATTTAGCATGGCTTTATTTTACATTCCTATAGAAAGCAAAAATAAATACTTTATTAATCTGAAGACAAAATATATGTCTGGCTAACCTTGGAAACTTCTGTTATTAGGAAGTTTGATAGTGAATTGTAAGAGATACAGACTTCAGTTTTACACCTGCACTTCTCAAAATGTGTTGGAACCTGGATTCTTTCTCTTTTCTATATGGCTTTGCTGGCTGATGTTACTGACTGGTGTTAGTCCATAGGGAGCATAAATAGATATCTGGTATCTGAGGGACATCTGATAGATATTTTCATAGCTTATTCTTGAGAAGTATCTATGATATACCATGCTACTTCTGTAGTATATGTAGTGTAGTTCCTGGTGCTACAATAAGAAGGTACATTAAGAGTGAACCAACTTATCACAGTGAATAAATAACTGAGCTTACTTGTGGAGAAGCTGTCCTTTTCATCATATAGGTCTCCTATGGATTCACATCTGATGCAGTCTGCTAAGTCATTTGTTCATACAGCTGCCAATCTTGTGAGTTTTCTCATGTATCCTTTCACTACAGAAATATTTTCTCTGGATGAGTCTTGCAAATCTCTGAAAACTCCTCAGAGTTAAAGTACTGTAAGAAGCGCTGCTGTATATCGGAAAATGCACTTCATGCCTCCTGGTTTTGCAACATCCTGTTAGTAGCTTTGAAGGTAGCAGTCTGAACATTTCAAGGAGATAGAGATTTACACAAAGGTACAAAAAGCTTACATGCTGCTGGTCTCATTGCTTCCAGATCATCCAATTCTTGGGTGTTTTTAAGATATATACCTGTGATACTGTATTTACCATAAATGAACAGACAGTCTTTGCAGAAAAAGTCAAATTTATTTAATACAGCTGTTAAACAATGCATTTCTGTGTAATTCTGTCTGAAGATGACACCTGTTGAAATTCAAGTCAGCTAAAACTGCTTAGATAACTATATGCCATCTCCAGCAATTCTCTCTTAAATAAAATTATTTATTTTTGTTTTCCAGACTGTTTTGCCATATGAAACCAACAGGAAATTGTAACCCAAAGTAAGTGGAAACTGATACCAAAATAGGTCATTATCAGAATTCCATACAATTATATTTACCGGGCTTTGTTGGTTTTTATTTGTTTTTGTGGGAGAGAGGGAATAAGTGGAAGTTACCTTGATTTGAAACCTTCAAAAAATGTCAGATTTTGCTCCTAGTTATACAGGATTTACATTTCTAGCTATGACAGAACTTTGGCAGTGATACATGATGACTGGGATTAATTTAGAAATACAGGTAAGCTTTTGGACCATGGCTACTTCGTTTTCAGGATGGTTAATTGCAATCAGTCACTTTTTCTTGCCTTGAGAGCTGCTTGCTGAAAAAAACAAATCTGTAGACTTGCAGTCTACTGAAATTTTGGAATATTCTGTCTATCATGTAGGCCAAAAATAAAATTGGCTCAATGCAATTAAAAATCTTATTGATGGTTAGAGCGTTAATTGTTTTCTCTACTCCAGTTTACTTAATTTAAATATTGTCTTCAGAGTATAGAATATAATGCAGAATTAATTAGTGTAGAATTTAATAATAGTTTGGCCGATGATCGTAGTCTCTTCCTTTCTGGACTTGTACCATTCATTTTAAAAAAAGGATTACATTTAATGAAGTAAATGTGTTGTTTTTTATGACCATTTTCTGTAGATGCTATTTTCCAAGAAGAGATCATGACTGAAAATAATCTAAGCATGCTGGTTTTGGAGGTTAAATGTTTTTAGGGAATATCATAATTAGAAATTTTGAAGTCACAATTTTATGGTTTTGATTTATTTTCCATTTAAGCACTTCTGTCTTTTTAATGCTATGGGATCTTTCTGTCTATATCAGCAAATTAAGAGCCATTTATGTTTCTGAATGTGAATTAAGGATCCTATAGATTAGAGCAAAAATCTGCTGCGTAATCATCACTGATGAAAAAGAGATGATGAAATATTTTGTACTTGTAGACATCTTTAAGATTGTTTTTTCTTTTTTCTAACATAATACACATTTTCCCTTCAGTGCTTATTTTTAACCAGTGAGTGATTACCAGCTCCCCAGCAGAGCTTCTGTAGCCCCAGTAATGGCATTTTTTTTCTGAGTCGCATTAAGAATTACCTCTTCGAGCTCAGCTTTCATATGTTCTCCAGGCATAAGGCCTCTGCCCAAGGAAAAGGTGGATTTGGCTGTTTCAGTAGTGAATTTCACTCTTTTGATTAGTATTTACATCCTGCAGCTAGCAAAGTGTTTGTATATGTGTACATTCGTGTACTGGAATCATGACAATAAGTTTATGGTGGAAACCTATCAGTTTTATGAAGAATATGAATTTTGCAAAATTACATTTTATAATTCCACTTAAGATGCAGAGATTTAAAAAAAATAGTTTATCACTGTGGTAATAATAATAAAAAGAATTTCCTGCAAGACAGAGCTTACATATAAATAATGAGTGCAAATGCAAATAGGACTTAATAGATCTGAATTGTCTAATAGTCACTAGTTACTGCTCAGTGCTTTCAGTTTTTCTGTCAAAACAATCTCAACCAAAAATGGACAAAGCCATCATATTAAAAAAAAAACAAAACAAAAACCACATAGTACGCATATTGAGTGTCTGATGCTTGATACGAAGTTTTAGGTTTTCTTTAATGTGGGTATTTTTTAAAGTCTAGTTTTGTCTTGTTAAGGCATTGCTGATTGTACTTAAATTGAAGTGTTTTGAAGTCGTTATCTGTGCTACACCCTGTTTTGACAAGTTTAATGAGCAGGTTATAAATATTTTCAAATAGCTCTTCAGAATGCTCTGTAACTCCCTTGTTCATTTTCTTATTCATTTTACTTATAAAAGAGTCTCTCAGGAGTAGGACTTTTAAAATGTAGTACATGCCATATTTTGTTGGAGTGCAATGCTGGATTTAGTTCTTATTAATGCAAATAAAAAAAGAAGAAAAAAAAAGGAAGCTGAGATTTAATTTACATGAAAATTAGTATTCAAAAAAGGTGATATATTAGGAAAAAAAAAAGAAAAAAGATTGAAATCAGACCAATCTGTCCAGTCGTTCCCTACAGCATGAGATCAGCTGTTCTTGAACCATTCCTTAAATATTTTTATTTAATTAATTCTTGGAAAAAAAAGAAAAATTAGGGTGGAATACATCTAGCAACAGAAGTTCACAGTTCTCATAGGCAATTGATTTCTGTGAACTGATGAATGGTTTCTGCTACTGGAAAATTCCTATGTCATCTTCGTTGTGATTTAATCTCGTACTTCTTATCTTACATTAAACATGGACAGCAGCTTGTTTCCATTCTCTTTGTTCTTTTTTTATGTACATATATACGTAAGTTTATGTGTGTATACAAAATATCTAGATACACAATTTTTAATATATGTGCATATATTATGTATATATATGAGAAAATTGAGATTCAGTCTTCTTTGTTCGTGACTAGGAAGACTTGAATTCTCAGAGTCTATGGGCCATATTTTTGTATGTGTCGCCATTCATACTGCTGTCCTCTGAGCTGTCTCCATCTGCTTTATGTTTGTTTTTTAATGTTTTGTACCTAAAGCTGTAAAGAGCAGATAACAGAGGGATGTAGTAGTGTTTGAGCAGATTGGGTGGAAATGATGCTCCTTTATTGTAGTTGTCTCTGGCAATGTATACTAGGGAAACTTTGATTCAGCTGTGCCAGCATGGCCTTCTGTTTCTGGAATTAAAATGATAACTCTGCTAATAACTAATGTTGAGGGAGAATAGAATCACAGGTCAGTCTTTAGAGTAAAGAACTGTACATAGGAACTAACATTATTATTGAAGTTATTTCAGATGTTGCACGGGTCTTATGATATCAAGCAGAAAAAGAAAAAAGAGTTCAGTGCAGCACAATGGGATACCTGTTCTCCCTTTGGCTTTGCCTTATGTTTTTGTTTCTTTGGTAGTTCCTTTCATTTGGGTAAACAGTCTTGCTGTAAGGTGAAACTTCCTTTTTTTTTTTTTTTCCTGTACCCTGCGTGTATTATGCAAAGACAGATTATGTCTTTGTGGAATATACAACCTCAGTAACATTTTCAGTAAGGATAAGTCTGTCATTAAAATTGTGATTTTGACTCTGCGTTTGTTGCTCTATTTTTGCAACTTAGAAGGCTGATGAATTAAGCTAAGCTGCAGAAATCCTATTTCACATTTTGTCCTTGTTGAAAGATCTAAATTGCTTTTCTCTGTCAGATAAATTCCAAAGTAGGTACATATAATCAAGGTAATGAACATAATGTATTTTCAGTTGTGGATATTTTTCAGCAGGTCTCTCATACCTTAAAAGTCTGCTGCTGAAAAACATAATTGCAATTCTCTATTTTAATTCTAGCATATTATCTCACCTTCTTTGTCTGTTTTTAGGCACTCAACTAAGTGATTTCTTACATGTTGCTGGATTGATATTGTTGTTTGATATCCCACTGATTTCAGTGGGACACCATGCAAGCGCAGCAGCCTACCAAATGTTGATTGGTGCCCTTGGGAGCTCTAGTTCCCCTAGGCAATGACTGCCTTGAAAATGCATTACAGAAAGAAGATGCAGAGATACTTTTGAAGTTCAGCATGTTAGAAGTGCCACAATAGAAACTTTACCATACGTATTTAAAGACTAATGCAGTCCTTTAAAATATAATTGCTCATGTATCAAAACAGCTACATACTTCTATTGTATAATTTTTTAATTACGGCAGAATCGCCCTCTTCTTAGTAGTGAAGTCACTAATATACACTGTGTGCAGTAAAAGATACCTGTGTTAAAAAACTGGAATATATAGAAAAACTGACACAAAATGAAAAAAAGAGGACACCTTCATTTCACTCTTAGTTCAGAGCTTAAAAAATGACAAGGAATTGTATGAAAGTGCATATTGCTACCAGGCTAATACTAATAAGTCCTCTGAAAACCTGCCCAGGTTGTCAGAGGCTTTTATATGATGTGAATCAGGTTTGAAGCATTTTGAAGAAACAAAAAGGCTGACAGGAAATTAATTTCTAAGTACAAAATAAATTAAACATTGAGACTACTATTCTGGTTTCTTTATTCATAGAGGAAAATCTCAATGAATGCTGCAGATATTAATAACAGTTGAATGTAATGAAGAATAACGCCCATATTTTGGGGTTACTCATCTCTTGTCTATTTTCATATCTGCTAAAAGATAAATACGCTGTCCTAGAGTTTGCAAGTTTTTCATATTTAAATTATTCATATTTCATATTTAGTGCTGTAATTTACAGATTTTTTTCATTTTTTACTGTTTTAATTTACATTTGTGGAAATTTTATTTCTTTGATTGCTTCATTTTAGAATTTTTCCTTGGTTAAAGCTTTCTCCATCAAAACTGGTTACAGAACTGCAGTGTGTAGAGATCTCAAGTATTGCTTCCATACTAAGATTTTTTAGAAGGAAAAAAATGCTTCTAGATATTAAACCGTGTCCTGGTAAGTGCAACTTGGAAAAAAATATGTCCATTAGAGAGCTCAGAAGAAAGTCCGTAGCCACCTTACTTGTACACGGAACACTGTGGTCAATGGCATCGTTGCTAATAACACCCCTGGAAATACAAACAAACACAACACACACCTGAAAGCAGGATCCTTTCCTTACTGAAATAGGAAAAAAAAAAGCCTGAGGGAGCATTCGAACATGGAAATTCTCAGTGCATCTGAGAGAACTGAGAGACTTCCTTGTAAATTTAGAAATATTTCAGTTCCACATAACAAGAGCGTTTCTGTAAGCGGGAGAGCATGAGATTGCTTAGGGGGCTGGAGCTAGCATGCATGCTAGTATGTATTCGTGAAATCATTAGGCAGCTCCTATAACAAAAGTTCCTGTTATGTGTAATCATTTTCTGTGCTGTGTGGGAGGAGCCCTTGTACAACCAGGAAATGCAAAAAATGGCCCATATGAAAACATTCTAACTGATGCTTTTTTATTATAATAAGTTGAATGTATTTTCATATAATGGTAGTGTGACTGATAGAATTTGAGAATATTTTAAGAAAATTACAGTTTTTCTTATTAAGGCTTTTAGCATGTTTTCTATCCCCCTCCATTTCAGCTGTTGTCCACTCTGACTGAATCAGATTGACCATCTATGTCACTTTCCTCCTGCTGTGTTTATTGCTTGCCTATTGCTGAAGTAAAGAGAGTGACTAGGATGCAAACATTACAAAGAGAGATGGTTCTAAAACACTGATTGCTTATCAAAAGCTTCTGTGAACGATCATAAATATTTATTCTCACAAACTGAAATGGAGTGACAGAAAACTACAAATAGTTTTGTATGTGTGAGAGACTTATCTGAGTTTAGTCCCAGGAGGAGCCTTATAGTGCAGGTGACAAAACGTAGATTATAAAAGTTTTAAACTTTTTAAATGCACATTTATTTTAAAAAATGGGAACGATCTCCATTTTAATAATTTTAATCTCTGAAAAGAAGCATATGTGAGGTTTAAATTTAAAATCTAAAACCAGCATTGTTATGAAGTTGAGTCAACATTAGTGGATATAACAGTGCAAAATAATGTTTTCTTTACATTTGATAACGTGCTCATTTTTACTATTTTTCCCTTTTGTTACTTCTTATCTGTACATGAGGCATAATGAATGATGTGTTCTTTTGGAAGTCTGAACTGAAGTTATTTCTGTCCAAGTATTTTGAGAAGCAAGACAGATTATGACAGAAGTCCATTTGATTACGATAGAAAAATGTGATATTATGATACAATAAGTGAAAGAATTATTTATTTTTATTTGCTTTGTGTGAAGATAGATTGTGTGGCTAATGGCGTATAGGCTGTTCTGCAAAGGACAAATTCAGAAGATCCTCTCACAACAGCAGTCCCTAAAATATACTCTTGCAACCGTTGGCATAAGTGAAATCATGGAGTTTTAGTATCTTAACTGTACTGCTGCAAAGAATGCCACTCTACTTGTTGTAAAATCAGAGGTTTGAGGATGGTTGCTTAGTTCTCTCAGTTGCTATATCTTTATGGAGTGCAATGAGAGTGTGAAAATACGAGATTCAGTACATTTTTGTTAACCGAAAATAACCATTGAGAAAAGTCTTTGGTGTTTTTGAAGGTAATTGAGAGGTTTCCACTGCGATCAGAAGAGAGAAAATTTCATCTGCAAAGTTCTGAACAAGGAAGTAATTACTTTTAAATTAAAAATAGTCTGTGTCCGGTAGATTTCTGCAGGGTTTATAAAAGGAAACATTTAGGAAAAAATAAAATATAGTATAAACTATTAAGCATGTGACTGATACTGTCCTGTACAACATCCTTGTTTCTAAATTAGAGAAACATGGATTTGATGGATATATCACTGAGTGGATTAAGGAATTGGCTGTATGGTCACCCTCAAAGAGTTGCAGTGAACAGCTCAGTGTCCAGGAGGAGACCAAATGAGGTGACTTTCCTCAGCAGTCTGTATTAGGATCGGTATTAACATCTTTGTTAGTGATGTGGTCATTGAGATTGAGTACAGCTTCAGCAAGTTTTCCAGCAATACAGAACCGTGCTGTCAACATGCTGTGGACATGTCAACACGTCCAGAGGGACCTTGTCAGGCTTCAGGGGTGGGCCTGTACAAAACTCAAGAAGTTCAACAATGCCAAATATGAAGTCCTGCACCTGAGTTGGGGCAGTCCCAAGCACAAATACAGGTTGGGCAGGAAATGGATTGAGAGCAGCTTTGAGGAGAAGGACTTGGGGCTTTTGTTTCATGAAAAGCTTTGCATGAAGTGGCAGTGTGCACTTGCAACCCAAAAAGCTAATTTTATTTTGGGCTGAATCACAAGAAGTGTAGCTGCTGGTCAAGGGAGGTGATTGCACCCCTCTAATCTGCTTTCGTGAGATCTGACCTGGAGTACTCTGTTCAGCTCTGGTGCCTCCAGCACAAGAAAGACATGAAGCTCTTGGAGCAGATGTCGAGGAGGCCATGAAGATGACCAGAAGGTTGAAACACCTTTCCTATGAAGAACGATTGAGGCAGCTGGGCTTGCTCAGCCTGGAGACAAGAAAAACAATGTTCTGGGGAGACTTTCTAGTAGCATACCAGCACTTAAAAGAGATCTACAGGAAAATTAGGAAGAGACTCTTTAGTAACGAACGTAGTGATAAGGGACAAGATAATGACTTTAAACAAGAGGACATTGAGATATTACACATCATTCTTCACTATGAGGACAATGAGGCACTGGAACAGGCTGCCTGGAGTGTTGTGGATGCTGGATGTTGAAGGTCAGGTATGATGGGGTTTTGGGCAAACTGATCTGATGGAAGATGTTCCTGCTTGTGACATGGGGTTTGGAAGTAGTTTTCTCCAAGGCATCTGATACTCGGCTCAAACTTTTGCCTTCATTACAGAATCACAAAATTTTAAGGATTGGAAAGAACCATCTGGAGATCATCTAGCCCAAACTCCCTGCTAAAGCAGGTTCTTCACAGTAGGCTACACAGGAAAGCATCCAGGTAGGTTTCGGATATCTCCAGAGAAAGTGACTCCACAACCCTTGTAACTAGACTCGTCTAAGTGCTTTGTAACCCTCAAAGTTTTTTCTCATGTTCATATGGAACTTCCTGTGTTCTGGTTTGTGTCTGGCATCCCTTGTCCTGTCACTGGGCACCATTGAAAAGAGCCTGGCCCCATCCCCTTGACGCACACCCCTTAGATATTTCTATGTGTTGGTAAGATCCCCTCTCAGCCTTCTCTTTTCCAGGCTGAATAATCCCTGGTTTCTCAGCCTTTCCTTATAAGGGAGATGTTTCAGGACCCCACCAAGATGATTAACTCTGTAGCCCTCCACTGGATTCTCTCCCATAGTTGCCTGTTTAACTTCAAAATTATGAACAGTAGTGATATCGTAAGTAATACTATAAATCGTTATATTTCCAATTATAGATAAGGTGTAGCTAATTCATTCCATATTCAGAGTAAATCTTATCAATTATGGAGTTTTAAATACACAAAATAAATGCTTTTACGATCTTTAGAAAATTAGTGTTAGACATCACTATATAAAGAATAAAGACACGTTGTGCTTTCAGTTGCACTGCTGTAAAGTTACTTTCTTCTCACTGAATGCTATATTTTATACTACAGCTTAATATACAGCATATATTTAAAAAATAATAATAGCACTTAGGTTTGGCTTTACTGCTCTCAGTCATTTTCCCTTTCCCAGTGAAACTTGTCAGTATTATTGTAATTATCTTGCACAGGTTTTTATTCATGTAAATGTTTTTCTTTGTGTTGTTGATGCAAAGTTCCTTTAACTGTTGTCATAGAAGTCAACTTTTTCATAGAAACAACTTTTTATATAGTCACTTGTGCAGCGGTTGGCTGTACAGTCATTGCATTTCCATGAGAACGTCTCACCCCATTCAGCTGTGCAACACTGAGTCTAAAGAGTGATTATCTTTCACTCCAGGGCAACTGTTTCTGTGGCATGTGAGGAAACGGGCAATGTACTTGTGTAAATTAATCTGAATGAGCATTTGGAGGGTGAATGAAATTATTACGGAGCATTTATATTATGTCATTGCTGAAGGCACTGAGCAATCCTCCATAATTGTAGCCATAATTCCAGACATAGCAATATTTTAAATTTTATGGCATATATCATTCCTTCAGTGAAAAAGAGAACTATTAAAAATCCTTTTTGGAATAAGCTGTATGACGTATAACAAAGTAAAAAAGTAAATAAATAAATTTTCTAATATTAAATACAACTTTTAGTTTTATATTTCAGAACATAGATGCATTCAACCTCATATCAAAAGACAAGTATCTCATTTATTTTTAGTAAATTGACTTAACATTTGCAAAATCATTGAGAGTTGCACAACTGTATAAGAGTAAGGTATAGATGCACGCTACTTTTTCTTTTACTCCCATTTTCTCTTATCTTGAAGTGGCTTTGTTCACATGCTCTTTAGAATTCTCTGGTTTCTCTGTGTGTATGTCTGCCTGCTGTCCACTGCCACACTCAGAGAATAGTGAAGCTGGCTGAAGGGACAGTTTTCTGGTCTTTGGTAGCTAAAGACCACAGCCTGATATGTTTAAAGGCTCTGCCATCGTTTTCCACTTATTGGAGTGTTTCTGAGTGCTGTGTCTGCAGAGATTCTTCAGATGTGGTATCCCCTCCCATTTGTGCTACAAAATCAAAAAGCATCACAAATGAAAATCTCAGACGTAGCCAATGCTTCTTTTGCCTCCTCACTCATTCCAGTTTGATTTTCCCATATAGGCCTGGATCTGCAGCCCAGTCTGCAGTTTCTTACAGGCAGCAAGAAGAAAAAATCATTCCTTAAGAAAACAGTATACGAACACTGTCACAGTCTGCTTCGGTCCCAGTACCAGGAATAAAGTGGATCCATCTGTCAAGTCTTTACACCTTTTGCTTCCTCTGTTCTCACCCATTTGTGTAGTATGAGTATGTCCTGTACAGCCAAGGGCAGTGGTGTGGTTTCAGTGGGACAGTGTAAACACCATTCCTGCCTTGTGTCTTTATGTTGTCCTGTTATTTATCTTTAAATTCTTTCTTCTGTCCCTTTGCTTTAAATGTCATTCATAGGAATTTAGGAGCATGGAAGGGAGTGATTTCTGAGGTGTTGTGCAACTTGGTATTTATCTCTGGATGCCCAGCTATCTGTGTCTGTGTGCCAAGGAGTTAGGCACAATGAGAGACAAACCTGAGCTGCCAAGCTCATAGTTCTTACCTCATGGTGAGAACTCAGCTGAATTAATGAATTTTCATGCACTAAATGGTATTCTGAACCTGAACCAAATCCTGCTGTGCTTAATTTCCTTTACTGATCCCCTTTTTCCTATAGCAGATAAAAGTTAATAGCTTGTTGTTGATCTTAAATGAGCTTCTTAACTGATATTTCTTAGTTGCAGAACTGGTGACCTTTCAGTTTTGGGTAGGCAATTGTGAGTTAACATGAAGACACTGAAACCAACAATAAATTATTTGTGTTATCTGTTTCTGGTAGGCATTAAAATGTCTTCTGATTTACTTCTGCACCTGCTTTTCATGACTTCTGGCATTTAGATTTTGAAGCCAAATGTGACATGCAGATAGGAGTTTCTATTTATTTATTTGGAATTTATTTGGTGAAAAAAATGAAAAAAGGAAGATATTCTTCTGCAATGTAATAACTGACATTAGAGTTCTTCATTCTCTGAACCCTGTGTTTGAACAGTTTATGGGCTGGTTCACCCCAGTTCCATGACTAGCAGAGTGGGGGACCCACAACCCGGTAAAGGGAAAAGGGGAAAAAAGGGAAAGGGTAGGGAGATGGGCCTGAAAACAAAACAGCAGCAATGATCTAAGGAGAAACAAACTAATTTACTAAATAAGGTATTGGAATGCAAGATAACACACCGTAATACAATAAAATACAGTATAATTAGAATCAAAGCTGGTAAATTAAAAAAAAAAAAAAAAAAAAAAAAGAGACCGTCCAAAAGCCGAAGGCCTTACTTTAATTCTGAGATGAGATGTGCAATTGGGGTGAGCAGAAGGGGAGAGAGAGGTCTCATGACTTTGCCAGATGTTTTATCTCCTCTCTGAACACAAAGTCCTGTGGGAATGTAGTTCTTCTCTTCTGGGACAGGTGCCCAGAACTGGAGCATTAACTCTTTAACTCCCAGTGCATGATGTTATGATGTGAAATACTGATAACCAGAAAATCATAAAAGATCACATCCATGGCAGAGACTGTAGAAATGTTTTAAACAATGCATTAATTTTATGTAAAATGTTTATATTGACTTTTTAAATAAGATTCCTTTCCATAATTGGCATTATTGTCCAGACAGTTCTTAGGAGAACTTTGTGATGTTTCTTACTGGCTTTCGAAAGATGCTTTTTAGCATTCAAGAATTGTATGTATTTGGTCCAATTTGTATACCATACCTTCCTTGACAGGTGGTTCCAGGCTCTCTGTGTGGTCTTCCAGTGCTTGATTTCAGCCTGGATTGCCAGGGCAGCACGTAATAAGTATGTGCTGAACATGACTGACATTGATTGCTATTTTCACTGACCATCAGTAAAGAGCAGCTAGGCTCTGTGCTTCTTAGTGCTGTGGAACAGAAATGTGGATCTCAATCACCATGATGTGTTTAACATCTAAGCAGTTCAAATCTTCCAAATTGAATTCTAATTCTGCTGCAGCAAGCTAGTCCCGACAGTTTCATGAAATGTGAAAAGAGAGATGGTTGAGGAAAAGAAAGGAGTATTAGTCAGTGCTCTAATTTAAGGGCCCTCTGAATTTTGATCTCAAAGTAGCACATTTTCTAGATGCTTTTATCCATGTTTTAGAACAGTATCTCTGCAGATTTCTAGCTGAGAGATTTCAGAGCAAGAGTATAGAGAGGTAAAAATTCACTTTGTTCCTGACTTAACAAGAAGCACGGGAGCAATTTCTCAAATCTGTTTCGTTGTTTAAAGAACAATCATCATATCATTTCTCAATGTAATAGTTTAAGGACAGTTAGCTGCTAAGCGTTGCCAGGTTTACTATGTATCTTTTTCAGAAGTTATAGAAAATGAAGAATTTGCCAAATTGGCTGGATTGAAATAGAACCAATATAAGCTTGTTGCACATTTATTTAAGTAATGATATCATATGTAAAAACATACAAACCCTACAAACATAAAACTGTAAGCGATAAGTTTCATCCTGGCACAACTCATCTGTCAAATGAGCTGCTTATTGAGAAACAATTTATTTTAATGACCTTACACAGCAGTCTACAGTGTCTCACTTCTTTCAGTGTTTCTTCCTTTTCTGAAGCAGGAACTTTTTTGGCATTTTGTAGGTCAGTTTTTAAATGTTCTCTGACTGATGTCTTGTCAAGTTTATGTGACATCACTATGTAAGCGTCTAAAATTGTGCATACTTGAGCAGTTTTCGTTTGGCTTTGTTTACGATGTGGAAAAGGCAGTCTGCTCTATTATTCTAGTGTCATTTTGTTTTCTGTTTTTGAACTACTCTTGGACTTTGGTAGATGATTCTTGTATCCAGATTTAAAAGGAAGAAGGAGAAAAAAGTTTATATAAATTTCCTGAGTATATTAGATTAAATGACTTAGATTTGTCAAAAAGTTGATAAACGTGATACCTCATCTTCAGAATTTGGAAATGAGAAAAGCTATAGTGCTTGAAATACTTGGAGCAAGAGAATTTGCAGCACGGTCACTCAGTTGAAGCTTTTGAGTATTTGTGTAGTATATTTCTAATAGTGTCTTCTTATTAAATATACAACATTCAGCTTTTTTTTTTTTTTGCATAAGTTTCAGACATAAGTAATGGCGATTTGAATTTTGGAAGAACAGTGGCAGAAAACGAGAGCAAGATCTAATATAACTTGTGAAATGTTAGAGTGAGCGAGAAAAATTTAAAAAGAATAATAGAGAAAATATGGACAGGTTCTGGAGGTGGTGAGATAACACTCCTGGAAAAGATTTGAAAAGATGAGAATTGAGAGGGATAAATTAGTAAATATTTTATCTTTTTATTATTTTCCAGCTTGTTGGTATTTTTATTTCTATGCAAAACAGTGCAAATCATGACTATTTCCAAGGAACTTAAGATGAAACTAGAAAAATAGTTCATTCACACATAACATACAGATTAGAATTTAAGCTTTGCCATGATCCAAATATCTTGTATGAAAAAATAATCAGTTAAAATACTATGTTGATTTTATGTTGGTTTTGTTGTTTATTCTCCTAAATCTCCTAAGTCAAGGAGAGAACATCATAAAATATATTCCACATGATTAAATTCAATAAAGTGCAAAGGAATTACAGTTTTGAAGTATGTGCTCTGTTAATGAAATCCTGAAAATTACTGTGGTGAAGAGAGACGTTTTAAAGTCTTGTGGCTGAAATCACATCATAATTTTACTGAAAGATTTTAGGTTAGATATTAGGAAGAAATTCTTTACTCAGAGAGTGGTGAGGCACAGGTTTGGGCTGCTCAGGGAGGTTGTGGATTCCTTACGTTCAAGGCCAGGTTTGATAGGTTCCTGAGCAGACTGATACAGAAGCTGGCAACTCTGCCCATGGCAGGGGGCTTTGAACAAGATGACATTTGGGGTCTCTTCTATCCCAAGTGATTCTATGATCTATCATCTCTGATGATCAAGGGACTCTCACGCATATCTGTAGAGGGTTGTAAAGTATATTATAGCCTGGAATTAATCTTTGTTTTGTTGTTTTCTTTTTTTTTAGTTTATATATATATATCCCTTAAAACAAATGATACAAGAAGAAATCTAGAAGGAAAGCATGTAATACAGTTTCTAGATACATCAATATAACAAAGCTCTTTAATGTTAGATTTTGAAAAATAACTTCGGTGTTCTTTGAAGTGACAGCTTGAATGATACCTCAAGCAGTTAGACTAATTTATATTGGTTTTTAAGTACATTTTGCCATATTGACTCTACTATGCAGCCTTGTAAATAGGAAATTTCCCTCCCTGAAACTTTCCAGTAATTGTTGTAATAGCATATGTCAGAGTTTGTACTTTATATTGCTCATGTGGGCTGTTTGAGATTCCTTGAGTTCTAAGGGTTGGTTGTCGTTCTACAAAATGTCATCTTATATCTTTATAACAAGGACCAGTACTATTTATTTTTTATGATATGCTCAACTGTGAAATTCAAATATTACCACCAAATTAGAAAGTCTCATTAAATCTATTACTTCTGGAAGTTAGCTAATCCCAAAATAATTTTGTCTTCATAATTTTTTTATACATAGGAAGAAGAAAACCCACCATAAGACTTCATTGTTGTGAAAGCTGAGTTCAGTAAGATATTTAAAATATATTTCTAACTTTAAATACTTGAGTACTTCTAATGCTATTTTCACAAAACTGTTCCTTCGGAAGGAGGGAGGAAGAGAAAAATAGAAAGAAAGATTCTTGAAAAGACCAAAGTCTGCTCTCCTGATGTCCATAGTAGTGAATTTACTTTGCTTATCCTTTTCTGCACTAAGGAATGTGAACTTCAGCATTTCAGGGTCACTACAGCCAAGGCCACTCATTGAGCTTTGCATTCCCCACCAGTCTCTCCATGCTGGTAAGAATGAGGTCAAGCATAACATCTCTTCTTACTAGCTCCTTTGTCACTTGGATAAGGAAGTTATCATCAACGTAATCCAGGAACCTTCTGGATTCAATGAAGGCCAGGGCTGCTTCTATCTATCTATACTCTGTCTGACATCCAGGTCATATGCCCTGTACAGACCCTCATTGCAATGTCATCTATCCCTGTCCTCCATTTTATCTTGTCTCATAAGCTCTCAGATGGAGCTCCATACATTCTAGCTGCTCACTGACATCGAGGATGATACCTCCCTCCTTATCTACCCTGCCCATCTTTCCTAAAAAGCCTGTATCCTTCCATTTCAGTGCTCCAGTCATGGAAGGCACCTCACTGTGTCTCTGTAGTGCTACTGACATCAAAGCCCTGCAAGCATGTGCGCAGCTCCACTTCCTCTTGTTTATTCCCCATGCTGCAAACATTTTCATAGAGGCATTTGAGTCCCTGATGAAGCTGACTTACTGTCTATTGTCATTGAAGAGTTACTGTCTTGAGGGCTGACAAGTAACTGGCCCAGGGAAAGACAAATTGCTAAGCAGCTGAGTGTTATCAAATATACTGAAAAGGAATAAAACCAATGCAGTCTAGCGAAGTGTAATTTGGCAACTTGAGAGCATATATACCTCACTTTTCTGTGGGATAAATTCTGAAGATACAAGCTCTGGCATCCTGCCCTGTTCCATGAGGAACAAAACGATTCATTGTACTGGCAGTTCTTAAATAATTTTTGAGGGGTTCACTGCAGCTGAAAGGTCCTCATAAAAATCCTGTACAGAACACTGCTCTCAAGATTGGGGCAGGGCTAGTCTGTTCACCTCTGGATAGGAAGAGCTAAATGTTTTTTTTTGTTTACTGAGTAGAAAGGCTTAGTGGCTGAATGTAATGATTGACAAACAGTACTCTAAATCCTTTGATAAACTCCTCTGTACATAAGAATATGTGTTCTCATATGGCCTCGTGTCACAATAATCTGTCAGGTGTATTAGAAACGGAGGGAGAATTCAATAAGGGAATATGCTCAGTGAAAGGCATCAACAGAAGAAGCATATGCTTTTGATCCCAGATGGTGAAAGGTGGGATAACAAGGTTTACTCCTTAAATGGAAATCTGTTGAGGAATAAATTTAAAGATTATTTTGTTGTTTTTTTGGCAATACTGAACAGAACTGAAGTTTGCTTAAGACAGATTTGGAGTTTGTTTTCCTTTCTACTTGGTTTTCTTAGGCTCTAGAAAATATGAACTATAAAGAGAAACTTGGATATTTGCTTTTTCAGTCTTTGTGAGTGCCATTATGTCATTCCCTGCAAGGACTAACGTGGTAACTCACATGACACCATGCCATCTCTTTCACCACTGATTGCAAGAATCAAAAACACTGTGGGTGAAAACTTGGATAGATATTTACTAATTGTCAGTCTTGTGAATCTTTCACAACTAATGTTCTTCTTTAATAGATAGGTTACAAAATCTCATAACAGCACAGTATATTTTATAGACTGACTATTAGTGATTGTTAGTAGCGCTGTATGAAAAACCACTGCTATAAAACACTAGCCAAAGCAGCAAGAAATGTAAATATTTCTCACTGAGGGAACCAATTTTTTAGGCAGTCTGATGGCTGTTAAAATAGTGGAGGAATACAAGAAGCTGGAAACAGTGCTGTTGCTAGGAGAGGTAATATAAGCAGATCACAGAAGAAATCTCAATTTTCAATGGTGAAGCATTTTCTAAACAGGGAAGCCTGTCTCTAATACCTTCTTTAGCATTCTAGTTTTCACCTCACTTTAAATTGAGCTCGATCTGTTATGCTCTGTGAAGAGTTCTTTGAAAATATGATGAAGTATCACAGACACAGCATGCATAGAATAGTATTTCTGAAGCTGGAACCTTCCCAAAGAATTTCCACTCAATGTCAGTATTTATACTTCACAAATTGTTTTGTTTGTGGTTTTTTTTTTTTTTTTTCCTACATGCATTCAAGCTGAGGTAAAGCTATTTGATACCAGGGTGTCCTAAACTGACTTATTCTCTAATATGTTCACTAATTGGCAAAAGGATTTATACTTTTGTGACTCTGGGTAACAGAGAGCCCTTGACATTTATTTTGAAGAACTCCTCCTAAGCCATCATTTCGCACTGTCTTCTATCAGTCTCATTTAACTTCTCTAGCATTTACTCTTGGTATGTCCTTGTAACTTACTCTGATGCCATTTCTGTCACACTGAAAGTAAGAGGCCAGTCTTTTCCCTGGGCTATGCGGATGCCAACATTTTCTAAAAATAGTCATGCATTTTGTTCTGCTGCATGGTCCTAATTTAGCTGAGCTTCCTGCTTTAATCATTGCTCTGCGACAGGTTTGCCAAATCCCAGATCCTCAAACATACTGTACAGCCCCACAACACCCATATTCATTTCCTGCATCGCTGTGTTCTGGTAACATCTGCTCATTCACTGTAATTCAGTGTGTCACCAGACATCTGTACAGTTTGTTCGCCTTATATCTCCCTCTTTCACTTGAATATTTCTACACTGATAAGGAAGCAATAGTGAGTCAGGTAGTATCCAAAGCTGCACTTAAGTAATTTGTTCTCAGTAGGCACATCACAAGCAATGAACTTTGGTAGTTCTGGTAATTTTATGAAAACATTTTGAACTGTGGCACAGTTATTGTAGCCATTTAACCGAAGATGTAAAGAAAGCATCTCTTAATGCATCTCTGACCTGATTGCTCTTCTCAGCTTTATTTCCTATAGCCAGCTCAACTCTGAGATTTGTGTTGTTTCTGTTTCTGCAAGATTAATCTTTGTTTTCCAGGGCTGAGAATGTGTGTGTTGGGGGGAGGTAGTGAGGGTGGGAAGGAGGAGGGAAAGAAAACCAATTGGGATCCTTCATATACCTGAAAAAATATCCCTTTGCTATACCAATTAGAATATGGAATAGCATTGATGAAGAAAATAGTAAGATTAAACTTTGTAAATGTGAGTCTGATCAAGCTGACATTTATATAAAACCAGTTTTGAAAAAGAGTGTGTAATTTGGAATTCCAAATGATTTTATAAAACATACATTTATTTTCTCATCTCTCTGCAAGGTAAAAGTTTCTTTAATATTCATTTTCTAAAATTCATAACTTGTACCACTCTTTCCTTACTATTTCATTTCCTGTTCTCCATTTTCTTCTCTTTCAGATCTTTTTCTTTTCATGTCCTTTTTCTTATCAGCAATCTCTTAACTCTTCTTTCACATTTTTCTTTTCCTTTTTAAAAATTATTTTCCTTTTTCCTAGATTTTCTCAGACTGGCACTATGTTGTATCTCTTAACACAGTCACATTCTGGACAGTTCATAGAAGTTTCTTTCTTGCTCCCATTGTGGGAAGATGTGCTGAAAAAGTACTTATACCTCATCCAGTTCCGGATGGAGTCTTTAAACTATGGCCGTTCTGTTCCCTGAAATAGATTTTAAACTTAATAAAGGAACTGTGACCTGAACTTTGTCCTCTCCTCTCCTCTCTTGACTGAGAGTCTTGGAAAGTAAAACAAAGGGCAAAACTCCTGCTTAGCTTCGGTGACTGTGTCTGAAATGCACAAGTTGTTCAGTACTATTTTAGTGTACCAATATAAATGCACACCTATTATAGCTGTGCAATTTAGTGACTTTTTTTTTTTTTTTTTTTTTTAATCTGGAGACTTATTTACTTTCATTACTTATGTTTAAAATATTTCAGTAAAGTATAAGCTGGAAAATACTTGAATTAAGCACAGCTATCCTCTTGGTGCTGTCACTGGTAGGCTTGGAACCTGCAAGGCTACTATTACAGCTACTATAGCAGTCGCTGTGATATTCTGCTGCTTTTTGTGAATTTCCACAAAATGAATCTCCTAGTTCATGTTATCAATGCAACTGGTTTCTGGCATGGAGAGTAGTTGCATAATGTAGCCTATATCAGTAGTATTTAACAACCTTATCCTCCAATTAGGAAGGCTGCAAGAAAATTGCCTATTGAGAATGATTACATACTAATTACTCAACCATGTTGCCTCTTGTTTTGAAGAGTACTAACTGAAATGGATCAAGCCCATAATACATAACAGCATGTATAATAAAATACTAGCACTGCTTAATTTTAGTATTCTCTACTATAAAACAGGTGTAATACTGTCATGAGTATAGAATTTTCAGCGTTGATTTTTGGCTATTTCCTCTCTGGAAGCAAGTGCTTTATGGTGGTTACAGACTTTAATTTTCTCTCTCCTGAAGACTGTCTCTTTTGTCTCTTTTGTTGCTCACCTTGCCCATTGCCCAAAAGGTCCCCAATTGGTCTATCCAGGTAGCTCCTCTGTTTTGGCCTACAGAGTTTCCCCTTTCACTGATTTCTATTTTTGTTTACATTATTTCATTTTGTTTTATTTTTTGCAGAAGTGCAATTTAATCTGTCAAAATTCCAGGGTCCTTTGCAGACGTGGGAACTGTAAGGCTTTTCGTAGCAAGACCAACAGCTTTTTTATTCCTCTGTTTATTAAGTAAATTAATATGCCAGTCCTTACCTTTGTCTTCAGAGACAGCTTTTCTTTTTTGTCTATATTATTGCAAAAAAAAAAAAAAAAAAAAAAAAGATATATACTAAGTAGCATGTAATAAAAAACAATTAAAACGTGTCTAAGTTACATCTGAATAAAAAGATGGAGTTTTTGTGACAACAATAGTTAGGAGTTACTAATATTAATCTCACATTAGTCTACATCATAATCAGTATCGTAACTATGTCCAAGACTTTGTAGCCAAAGAAAAAATTTCTTACAGCTTTCAGTTTTTGCCATCCTGGCTCTCAGTGAGTTTAATAACACATTAAGTAAAATCAAAGCAGAGCAGTAGTCAGTGAGGTAGAAAATTAGATAAACAAAATGACTAATTCCCATGAGGTGGGTAACTGATTAAACAGGGGGGGTTCCTGTAGCTGTCCACCCACATCTGCTGGCACTGGCGTCATTGTCTGGTGGCTTTGTGTTCCTAAACCAGATGTTTTTACCAGTAATCAGTGTTAATCTGAATCAACCTCTATTTTCAAGAGAGGACCAGGCTGTATGTGGTATTTTTTTCTCCTTATTTCTATACCTCTATGGCTGGCATTGTAGCCTCCAGAAGAGAACTGTGTGAACAGCTGGGACACTTTTTCATCCCAATCCAATCCAGTGCCATACAGAACGATTTTCAGTGATTAATGCTACTGTTACAGAGAAAGAAAGACTTGTTTTCTGATTAGTTTTAAATTTTCTCATAGGCTCCTTAAATTTGTTTATTTTAATTTTGCTGTGATTAAAGTGCTGTGTTTTCCTCTGTGGCATATTTTGCATATTTCAAGTTTTCTTATATATTTTGACAACGTATCACTGCAGGAGCATTCTGACAATAAACGAATGTATGACAGTACTGCTATAAGTTCCTGCTTTCGGAGTTCAGAGGAGTTAAAGAGGCTTTCATTGCAATTATATAAAAACTCAACTGAAAGTTCTAATTATGCTGATTGAGTCAAGTTGTTGATGTTTGTTTTCAGTAAGTGTTGAATGTGCTATATCTGCTATATGTAGAAGTAACTGCTCTGAAAAAAGATATATATGATGAGAACTGCAAACCATGACTGTGGTATCTCTAATGGCTAGAAATACCTATATTGTGAACAGTATATTTGAAATAGGCTACTGTCTGTTTCTCTTAACCTGAGGAAAATTAATGTTCTAATGGTAGATACTGTCTTTATAAGTGACTTTGCAGATATGATACTGGAGTAGCAATGTCAATAATCCTTGGGAGTTCTCTGTAATGCATCATGGTTTCATCAGAGATGGCAAACAAATGGTGATTTTAGTGATTTTAGTGGTGAGTATTCACTGTGTGTGAATACTTGTCATAGGAATTCTTGGATAGGAAAGCCACTGTTGAATATGGGGTCTGGTAACAGAAGCTGAGTTGCAGTTCTGACTTCAACCTGAAGCTGTGTAATGGTGCTTTAATTGTATTACTTTAAGTCAACCTTTGTTATTGTTTTTATGTTTTCCAAATTATTCATGTGATTAATTTGATTATTTATGGAAAACCTCTTAAGTTCATATGTTAGAAGAACAAAAAAAAAAAACCTATAAAAAAAGTTATTGACATTAAAGATCAATGACCCAACAGAATAAGTGACAGAAAATTTCTCTGGGCTGAGTCACAATCTCAAGATTTCTTAGCCCACGTAAATAAGAAGCCTGAGCTTTTGGCTCTTATAATCTTCCATGAAGATGGACTTCTCTACTTTTTTTTTTTTTTTTTTTTTTTTTTTTAAATTAAAGTTACTTTTGATATTTGAGTTCAGTCATTAAAGATGAGTATGCCAGCAAAGAATATTGATTTGACAAAAGCAAGAATAACTGGTTTCTTCTATTCCACCAACATGTACTGATCTAATGTACTCTCATGCGATCCGCCCATCTCCCTCCTTAGCTTCCAGGCTTATTCCCCTAATTTTTCTACTCCTGAATACCTGAATTCCATTTCCAAATTATAGTAAAACTATCAATTGCAAAAATAGAGATGACAATAAATGCCAACTCAAAAGAAAGCTCCAAATATCAAACAGTCACTGAAAGTTAATTGATGCCAGGCTTTTTACTGGATTGTCTTGTTTATTGCTACCATCTCTAAGGAAAAGACTAGTAAAGCCCGGTGCCTTTCAATGCTGCATTTGACATACCTTCTCAACAGGTATGAGGTATCCTCTTTTGTTTGGGCCAGGTAGACGCTTATGACACAAATTTGGTACAGAATTTTTATTCACACTTACAGATGTGACAAGAAAAGATTTTAAAACCCTACTACCACTCTATCTCAAAAAAATTGCGTGTTGATTGCATTGTGTGATCTATAGTCTGGTAATTTAAAATATGTCAGACAGTGTTTTGACCTCATGAATTTTGAATAGGAATGTTCTTTCTTGGACTCTGAATTATTTCATAAAAAGAGATGGTAAAGTAACATGAAAAAGTTTTGGTGATTAGTTGAGTTGTGAGTCAAACAATGTTTACTCCTTCAAAAACGAAGAAAGGTAAATGCTATTTAGGTTATGAAGTTTCAAATGAAGCTTGAATTTTTATTTCTATTTATTTATTTATTTATTTTCCTGGGGAAGTTTAAAATGGCTGGTCATTTCATTTTCAGTGGACTTTATCTTTTGAATTTTGTTAAATTAAATTTCTTTCAGTCGTGCTTACCTTGTTAGTTCAATCTCTATCAATGTATACCAGAGACTGTGATTCAAACAGTTGCATATAAAGAGAAAGAATGCCATACCTGTTGAGAAATCTTGTTTTGCATTTTTGTTTTTATGTGGAAATCTTATCAGTCAATTAACAAAATGCAAATATGTGCAGCTTTCTACAAATGTTTACTGGAATCAAAACATTCAGCTGATGCTTTAATTGATAAAATGAATAACTTCTGTACTACTTCTAGCATTGTGTCCCTCCTTCACATAGTCTGATTTTGCTTACTGTTATTAATTATATATTATTATTTTGATTTTTAAGCATGATTTTTGCAATGTATTATGTGTAGGAAATGCAGATTTCACAGGTTTCACTGTGAAATATTTTTTTCCCATTTAAGAGCTTCTGAAATAAACTTGAATCTTTTTATCTGTTATATAGAGGTATAAATATATATGTCAGATATTTATACAGAATCTGAAAAATCCCAAATAAATGTGGTATTATTTTATTTCCATTTAATGAAAGTCAAAGCATAAGAGAATAAAATTACCATGTTGACTAAATGTATTAAATATAGGCTAAGACACAGGCAAAACTTATATTAAATTGTGAGTTTTCTATTAAGCATTATCTTACCTTCTCATGAATTTGAAAAAACATGCTAAATTTCAGAAGTGCAAACATTCCTTTCTTAAACTTAGTTCTTCAAGCAATTCCCAAGAATCCTGCCAAACAAAACCTCCTAAGTCTTTACAATTGATAATTGATTTCCTTACCTCTCCTAGGAGATTGGCACAATGCGTTTTTGATTTTTTAACTTAAATGAAATGAAAAGATGCAACGCGATATTGAATGTCTCACTCCAAACTATTTGCATTAGGCATAATGCCAGAGACATGAAATTTATATTTGACTGGGAATCAATTGCCATGGCAAAGGAATTGCCAGTATCTCTTTTATTAGGAAGCTCTGTGTTGAGAGGTAGCACAGGGAAAAAGCAGACTGCAATAGCAGATAGTCAGAGAACTTCTGTTTGTCTTGGATAGGAAGCACAGTTATTTTGGTAAAACTGGGAAATTGACCTAAATTATGTAACAGTTTGTACTGCCTTCAGAGAAGCTTAGAATATGTGGATATTTATCCTCATTTGGGCCTCTGGTATCTGTGCTACATCTGTTCAAAATTAAATACATTATTGTATTCAGATAATTATGGAGAATCATCAAAAGATAACACTGGAAAAGTGAAGGAACATTTAGTTTTTTTCTGAGCAACATTCCAGGCTTTAATACAGAGCCAAAGTTTCCTGTCCAAGCTTGCTGTAGAGCATTCCTCCCAAAAAAACATGCAGTAGCAGTCCATTGATATTTAATCTTGCCATTTTCAAATGATTCTCCCATAGTACTGCTTTTTTACCTGTGAAAGATCATGTGTTGCATTGTTCTTTTTATTTTTTGCCATTTCCATCAGTTTGCATTTGCCAAGCCATAACTGCCTGCGTTACACGTAGATGTGGGACACCAGATAACTTTTGATGCAAATAATACTGGAATGTATAACCACGAGTCCAGTATAACTTCATTCAGTTAATGCCACCATGAGGCCCACTTAATTTTGAATCCTCCGTAACTGTGCTTGCGGATTACGAATGCTTGCAATTAAAACAATAAATTATGAGTAGGAAGTAAATATAATTCTTATTTTAACTATGGTAATAGGAATTAAGCATTTAGAAACCTTGTTAGCTACTAATTGCCAGCTTCAATTCTTTTGAAGCATGTGCTTTGCTGAGAGCTGGACATTTTGTCAAAAAGCTTTGTCAGATGTTTATGCTGCTCACTGGCAAAAAAAAAAAAAAAAAAAAAAAAAACAACAAAGAAAACAAAGTGTGTGTCTTTGCTCAGTTGAAACTTTGCCTTGTTCTTTGAACTACTGGGTAGATTAAGTATATGTATTCCAGATCTGCAGGTTTCTGGCTATCTTTCAGTATGAATTAATTCATGGAAGCTAAAATTCTGAATGATTTCTCCTTGTGTATTGCATTCTGTGAGAGAAGTAAGGATGTGTTTGGGTATTGGGAATACATTCCCAGCTTATGGACAAATTTTTCAACAGATGGGTCCAATATGCTACTACAGTAAATGACTAAATACATTATGTTAACTGACTGTAAGTAACTCTGTTTTCAAATGAAATATAATGGAAGTAGCCTTGAAAAAAATAACAGAATATGTTGTCAACCTGTGGTTACTAAATGGTTCCTTTGGACTCCTGTGCTGTGTGCATGGCTCAGAAAACTGTTCCAGCCCAAAACACTTTGTGGCAAGCTGTCCAGAATAGAGAAGAGTTCGTGAAATTTGCATTTAAACTAATGCCTCTGTTTCCCCATGTGTTTTGTTTTATTTTGTTTCCCTTAAAACAGAAAGGACCAGCTATGCTGTGGATAAGAGATAATTAATAATCAATTTTAATAAATTTCTCTAAAAACACCCTGCACAGTTACATAGAAATGTACTTCATTTCTCAGCGCACAAAGAAATGAGATTTGATTCAAATATCTCCAGAAAGTGGAGCACAATTTTGGTAGCAATGAAGGCAGGAGAAGGACTTTAAAAGGTGAACATGTAGTTTATTAGTTAATAGCTGTCACAATTGGTTGCAAGATGCGGTATTTATGCCTTTGAAACATGGTTTTAGTCTGCTTGCCAGTAAGCAATTCAGACAGTGAACATTCTTGTGACTGCAGACTGTCTCTATATAAGTAAGCTTCTTACGAGTTCAAGACTCTGTGAAGATGCACACAGACAGCTCTCAGAGTCAAACCACCAGACAGATCTCCCCATTTGAGGAAGGTAAGTATTAAGAGGAGTAAAAAATTGTTTACTCAGTTTTCCAAGAAAAAAAATAATGTGATTTATCCCAAGTGAGTAAGAACTATGCAAGCTGCAGTGGTATCATGATAAATTCAGTTGTGTTTGATAATACATCTTTCTCCACGAATTTGTTATTTTTGGATACAATATTCTGTTCTTTGCAACAGTAACCTTGAGAATTGTTTTGTACTGCTGCTCCAGTTGTACTCTGTTTAGCTTGTGTCTTTATGAAGACTTTACAAAGTGTTTGTTATCATTGTCATGCATCCATGAAGTTTTCTTTTGGTTTGCTATCTTATTTTATTAAAAATAGTGGAATGTTCTGTCATGGTGAAATTGCATCTATCACACTACAGGAGTATAACCTGATTTATTATAGGAAGACCTGAGCATAACTCAAGTGCTCAATGCATTATCCTAAATGAAGCTTTGTCTCTGAGGGCTGCCTTAGTCTTCAACTTTGCCATTATGTTTTAGCCATTGATTTCCCATTAGAACAAAAATGCCATAATATTACAGCTCAGTAAATGCTTTCTTTGGTATTGAATAACTGCTTGTTCTGTCAAGAGGGTGTCAAATTCTGTTCCCAACCTGTCATTCATGTGCTGCTTCCTAGACATCTATCAGTAGAGATGAGCTAAATAAGTTTGGTAACTCAGTTTTAGAGGAAGTATGGATTGCAAATCAAGTAGAAAGGAAGAAAAGTAACTTTTTAAAGCATGCTTGTGTAGATAACTTTGATTACATGTCCCAAAGCTTTTCAGAGGTAGTGTCATTTTCTCTTTTAGCCGTTACTCCTCTTTGAATGATATACACTGCTCATGCTTCACACTACGCTTGTGCACCAAACCCTGTCGCAACACTGCTACTTTTCCTCTGCATGTCAGCCTTTCACAGCCACAGACAAGTGTTTTTTTCCTCACCTTATAAAGCACAGTTTGTGCCAAAGCAATTTATGGATGGGGAGGCAAAAAGAAAAATGAAATACTGATGCTGAAGGTATCTTTGGGCGCTGATATGTTTGTGTGAGACTGAAGGAAGCTCTTTAGAGAGTTGGAAAGATACTCAGGTAAGTGTGGCTATGATTTCAAGGTAAGGAGATTGCCGAGGTTAGCCAGAGGCAGGCCAAGAGACATCAGTCAGTGGTGGATTTCACAGTTTATTGTTTTTAAAATGCTTTGGTTTTAGAATTTCTTGGATTTCTTGGTTTTATATGTATCTATACATATATATACATATACATATATATATATATATATATATATATAGTGTATAACAGAAGGAGAAAATTACTAATCATTAAAATATTTTACCAGCATAGCATCATAAAATGTCTGTGTGATGCATTATATGTATTCTTGTAATTTAATAACCTAGAGAGTTCTTCCATGGAAACAGGAAACAATGAAGTTTCTGAGCTGATGTATGAGATAATGAACTGTGTAATCTTAGATGCTGTGTGCTGTTTCCAAAATATCAAATGTTAAAAAATTGCTTGATGGACTGCAAAAAACCCCCTTTGAGAATGGGCTTGATTTCCGCTCTGTACCACAGCGAAGAAACAGTTGGAAACAGTGCTATACAGAAACAGTGCAAGCCATGCTGCAGAGATCAGTGACTGAGTTTGTGATGTGTGAAAAAGGTACGCTAACTGCGGGAAATGTGGTTTTGTGCTGAGAATTCTGTAGTTCCAGATACACATCTTAGATGTCATTTTAATATTAGAAGATCTTATCATCAATCATGAAAAACTGCCTCCAGACATCATTCCCAGAGGAAGTCTCAGAATCCAAAGGCAGAGGACCAGGTGAATGAAGAACTGCCCACTGTAGGAGATGAGGTTCAAGACCACGTATAAAGATCTTGAAGGTGCACAGATCCATGCATCTAGTGATCCTGAGGGAACTGCCCGATGAAGTTGCTAAACCACTCTCCATTGTATTTGAAAGCTCTTGGCAGTCCAGTGAAGTTCCCAGTGACAAGAAGAAGAGAAACATAACCCCCATTTTTAAAATGGGAAAAAAAAACCCAAGGAATTGCAATTATTCTCACCTCCATGTCAGGTAAGATCATGGAACAAGAGATCCTACTGTAAGCTATGCTAAGGCACACAGAAAAAAAATGATATGACTGGGGACAGTCAACATGGCTTTACTAAGGGCAAGAAGTGCCTGAAAAATGTGTTGGTGTTCTGCAGCAGAGAGGAGTTACTGTTGCCATCTACCTGGACTTATGCAAAGCACATGATACTGAACCAACACTACATCCTTATCTCTAGATTACAGATACATGATTCTGATGGATAGACCAAGTGGAGATTGGTGACAAGCAGTTTTCCTTGGTGGGTCTATATTGGGGCTGGTACAGTTTACTATTGTTGTCAGTGATGTGCATAGTGGGATTGAGTACATATTCTGCAAACTTGTTGAAAACATCAAGCTGCATGGTGCATTTGCCATACAGTATGTAAAGGATGCCATCCAAAGGGACACTGGCAGACTTGGCAGGTGGTCCCAAGAGAAACTCATCAAGGTCAGCAAGAACCATAAGTCCGGTCCTGCACCTGGGTTGGGGCAGTCACAAGCCAAATACAGACTGAGCAGAGAACTTGTTCAAAGCAACCCTGAGAAGAATTTGAGGGTCCTGATGGATGAAAAGCTTTTCATGATGTGGAAATGTATGTGCACTTGCAAGTCAGAGAGCCAACCATGTCCTGGACTGAATTAAAAGAAGCATGATCAGCACATTGAAAGAGTTGATTCTTCCTGTCTACTCTACTCTCATGAGACTCTACCTGGGCTAGAGCACCTCTTCTGTGAAAAAATACTGATAAGTGAGGTTATTCAGTCTAGCAAAGAAAAGACTTCAGGGAGACCTTACAGCAGCATTCTGGAGCCTCAAGGAGGAATCTAGAAAACCCGGGGAGGGACTCTTTATCGGAGAGTATAGTGACAGAACAAAGGATAATGATTTTAAACTAGATGAGTGTAGATAGTGTAGATTTAAATTAGCTATTAGGAAGGAATTTTTCACTATGAAGATAGTGAGGCACTGGACCAGGTTGCTCTGAAAAACTGTGGATATTTCATGCCTGTAAGTATTCAAGACCAGGCTGAACAAGGCTTTGGGTAACCTGGTCAAGTGGAAGGTGTGCCTGTCTGTGGTAGGGGATTGGAATTAGATGATATTTAAGATTCCTTCCAGCCCATAGCGTTCTGTAATTCAGTGAAACATTGTGTGTAACCTTCCTTGAGAACTGAACTAATTATTTCAATATGAAATGGATGTCAGAAGGGTATTTGTTGTATTATCAATTTTTGTGTGTGTAATATATCATGTAAGGGAAAAGAATTGTCGGCAGGTAGACTTGCCAAATATTAGCAGATAGAGAGAGGCAGTATTTATAATTTGTGATCTGTCCTCAAAAATGACAAAACAGGGCACTGAAAGTCAGTGCTTGTTTGCCATGACATCTCTCAAGCCATAGGATAGAGAATTTATTTTCATAAATAACATCATCCAGCATATTAGATTTGCTGGAATAACTGTAGAGATTGAGATGTTTAAAAGATTTTTTGTTTCTTTTTTTTTTTTTTTTTCCTTCAGTAAAGCTGATATTCATATGAAAATTCATACTATATTCACTAATTATCTGAGCAAATTAAAATTTATTTAGGATCACCAGCTGTACGTAGAATCATCTTAGTTCCTGACTTTGGTTCTATATGGTAATATAGTAATATTTATTAAATGAATACATAAATACATCAATAATACATGAAAACAACAAAAGAGATGAAGATAGAATATCACTTAGTTGTGGAAAATGCCTGGGTTTAACAGGATTTGCATTCAAGTGTAACTAAAAAGTAACTGCAGAGCAGTCATCAGTTATTGTGGAACCAGTGTTACCTGAGTATTGCAGGACGTTTAGGAATTAATAGAGTGTAACTGGAGGCACTTTTTTTCTGTAGCAGAAGTTACTGACTTGATATAGTCAGGGTCTAAAAAAGGATAACACTGTGCAGCACTCCAATTTTTATTTTAAAGATACAAAAGTTTCTGGTTCTAGAAAGCTAAGAAGTTCACAAAATATTTGAAGTAAAGCCTCCTTCCCATTTCAGCTTACTCAGCTGTGAGAGGGAGAGTTTATAAAAAAATACAAAATACAAACTCATTTCATAATAACTGTCCCTCAAGAATGAAAAGCCTTTGAAATTGTAATAGTGACCTTGTCTTTCATGAGCATTTTGAGAGCAGAATTAAAAATATAGATGTTTGTTCATTCTTGGTGCACTTGTAAGGCTGACAAGGAAGCAATGATGTGCTGTAACCTAGCCAAAATAGGCTAGCTCTGTTAGAAGTAGGCTTGGTGCACAGGCTGCAAAACAGACAAATCTCAGTAAATACAGAATATTGCCATGTGTGTGCGCTTGGATTTAATAAAACTAAGTACAAGACAGTAAAACAAATTAAGATGCTTTAGAGATTAAGATATTTTTAATTAAGATTTGCATTTTTGTATTATGTTGGTTTTTTTTTTTTTTCATTTCATTTTAGCTTGTGCTCTTAGGTTGAAGCTTTTGAGTAGAAAATTTATACAAAAAATCATAAGCACATGATTCATTCCGAATAATAACAAACTACTTGATGGGTAGGATTTTGTTACAGGTTTTGCATCTCAGGGCATTGAATGAAGTGTCTGTTTTGCTCGGGAGGTGTTGCCTGGAAATGTTTTATGCAGAAGGATGAGAATTTGTATTGTAGAATCAGGAGCAGGACACTGTTCTGGTCCTCTGATAAAAGCCAGCTGTGGTAGCTATATCTCATAAATAAATGAATGAATAAGTGTGCATTGGGATGAGTATACTTCAGGTAAAGTTCTTGCAAAGTAATAATAATAGGATTTGGTATGACATTTTGCCAGCCCTCACTCATATCCCCAACTTTTCTAACATTTGTTTTTTTTCAACTCATAAATATTTCTGCAGCCGATACACTGTTAAATGATACTGGATTCCATGGAGAGGTTACGTATGTTAATAAAATGGGAGACAAAGGTATTGATTCCTGATGTTTCTTTTGCTATGAGAGAAAAGAAAAACAAAAAATCTTTCATGAGAACAAGAACATTCTGAAAAGCAACTCTTAACTGTCTCCTTCTGAAGTGTTACTTTCCAGTACACCCTTACTTTTGAAAAGAAATGAAAAATAAACTCGTTTTTGCAATATGAAAAATAAATTTGAATGCCCCATGGGAGGGACAAGATAGTGGGAACTGAAAAATATCTCTGATCATACCCTGTGAAACCAAGTTGTGTACTTTATAAGGAGCAGAAATTACTTACAACATCTTACGCTTCCTAATCCTTTTGCAACATTGATCATTTCTCTTTTTAAGGAATGACTATATCTGGACCTGACAAAGGCTAGTTCAGTTGTTCAGCTTAGACAGATAACTTATGTTTTGCAATATCTTTTTCATTCTAATGAGCTCTTTCTCTCTATTTTAGACAAATATCACTTGCTGTGTCATAGCACATGGATTTCAGGACCGCCTGCGAAGAGGTAGGATCAGATATTTTTCTTTTCAAACAATAGTAGATTCAAAATCAATGCACTTTTAATCCTTTTTATATGCTAACACACCCTGCCCCTCCTTTACCCCCTTTTTCTGCAATGTGAGGAATTATATAATCAGATGTAAGTTATTCAGTTGATTGCTTCATGGTGGCAGGCAGACTCTGTAATAGAACATGAAAGCATTTTCACAGGTGTTTTCATCACCGCCCCTCACCTTTGTCCCTTCCAATTTACCTCTTTGGGCACAATGTGGGTGCAGGTATCTACGTTTTGTGTGAGCGTTGCCCTTAGTCTTTATCATTTATATTTGAAAGCCTGTACATGAAATAAAACATCAGTGGAGTCCCAAATCTATCTCTGTTCAACAAAATCAAAGGCAAAATATAGGAGTATGGGAAAAGGGTAGGGAAAGATTGGAAGGTATGAAAGTGACCCAAACAAAAAGTACTTCAATTTTAATTTGATGAGACAAGAGAGTAACTTTCACATAGTATAGGTATATAGTTTCAAAATATCAATATAAAGTAATTCAATTTCCCCTCCACTAACGATGGAGGAAGTGTTTTTGTTTTTTTTCCTGTATTTTTACTAACTTTGAAGGT
The DNA here is from genome assembly GCF_023343835.1 of Lagopus muta. Classification (NCBI taxonomy): domain Eukaryota; kingdom Metazoa; phylum Chordata; class Aves; order Galliformes; family Phasianidae; genus Lagopus; species Lagopus muta. The sequence continues at coordinate 40,250,025 of NC_064435.1, read as the reverse complement.
AAATAAGATATATTTGAATATGTTATTAAGTGCAGCAAATCTTCTCAATGGTTTCCCGTGGACAATTTTTCTTCAATATGCTTACACAACTTTAGTTACACCACATTATGTTGTAATGTGAAGTCATTTTTAAGATTAAAAAAAATCATTCAGTTGCCTTCATACTGAGAATAGCAAACAGTGATCAGGAAGGTGGTCATGTCTTTATAAGTGACCATAATTCCATGAAAAATAGAAGTGGAAGGAGGAGAATAACAATAGGTCAGAGAACTACATGTAGCCAAAACAATTTTGACTTGAGAATAAATTGATGCAAATTACTTGGGGGAAGAGAATATGAGCAGGCTGAAGATTATTAAATCATGATAGCCTTCTGAAAAGTGCACTGAGATTAGAAAATAATATTAAAGTGAATTTGGTCTTTGGGAAAGGATACCATGATGGTTACCCACAATACTGTATGAGAGACTTTATATGCAATCTAAATTCTGTAATACAGTATATCCCAGATTGTTTGCCTGGGGTAAAAGAGACATTTCTACTTTTTTTTCTTGCTTTTTTCTTTTTAAGTGATTTATGGAGCAGATATGCGTTATCTTTACAGGATTTTTGTGTTGTTACTTTAACTGCAGCCTAGTAGAGATTGCTTAGCAGCAATTAACTTAGCTCAGTGCCCAGCAGCAATAATGACAACAGCAGCCACAGAGATGACCTGGAATATGAGTCATGTCTTAGCCTTTAAAGTGCAAGTATACTGTCAGATCTGTTTCATTCAGTATTTGGTTTCTAATTGGGCATTCATTTCAAACTTAGGTCTTTAAAAATCTTTTTTTTTTTGAGCTTCCATGATGGACATTGGAAAGACAGGGTTACTCCTCCCGCCATAAAAGATGCTTGATCTAAGCAAGCATTTCTAACTTTTAAATTAATTAAATTAAATGAAGTAGATTCAACTCCATTTTATCTGCTTTGCGTGAAATTAGGTCTGTGCCACAGAATCAGTGGTGCCACTTCTGAGAAATTCTTAAAGCTGCAATGAACTAACTACATCTTGTGTCCCAAGCCAATCAAAGTTAATAAAATATAGACTTTTAACCTACTTTCACCACTTAAAGCATCAGTAGCCTTATGCTTACAGGTTTAGCTAAATTTTTAACTAAAACCTCAGCACTAACATTGTAAGATATCCTTTACTTTCGTTGTTGTTCATGGAAAATATATATCAAGCTGTATTCTCATGGCCCAAGAGACATGTAGCCATCACAGTTCTGCAGCCCCAGATCCAAACAGTAGTGGGGGTGAAGATATATACCCACTAGGCATATGCACACAGAGCACACATAAACACTACATATATGAATAGAGATGTACATATGCATGTATGTGGCCAGCCATTTGAATTATGTGAGGACATGCAAAGCACTCGCATAAACACAGATGGCATCAGCAGCCTCATCTAAGCTTCTTCTCTGGCTGAGCAAAATAGATTTTCATTAGAGATTATACTTATGTATGCATACATAGAATGTAGGTGCTCCAGCAGCTGAGCTTACCACACAGCCTGCCCAGTAGCTTCTCCTGGGACCCGGTCTCCTCAGATGCTGGCACCTGAAAATACACACACAAGAAGTCTCTCATCCAGGAAAAAAGTTACAAAGGAATTCAGTAAGTTACCTCAGAATATGACCAGATAGATGTGCTGACCAGTGGCCTATTTAGATGCAGCCAACGTCTCTTTATGTCCTTGCCCATCTACCTTCTCCCCAAATCACTTAAATACCTCTCTTTCTCTGCCCGTGGCTCCTTCTTAAAATTTCCATAGTAAGTCCTGTGCAATTTAGAGCTGCATCCCTTTCTTTCAGGATCTGAAGAAGGGCAATAACAAGGAAGGGAATAGACTCTTCAGCAGGATCTGTTGTGATAGGACAAAGGAAAATGTTTTCAAACTAAAAAAGTGGAGATTTAGATTGGGTATAAGAAGGAAGTTTTTTATAATAAAGGTGGTGAGGTACTGAAACAGCTTGCCTAGTGAGATGGTAGATGCCCCATCTCTGGAGACATCCAAGGTCAGGCTGGATGGGGCTCTGAGCACCCTGATGTAGCTGCAGATGTCTCTGTTCATTGCAGGGAGGTTGGACTAGTTGACCTTTAAAAGTCCCTTCCAACTCAAACAATTCTATGATTTTATGATAATACATTTCACACCCCTAGACAGTGAAGCTTCTAAGTCCCAAAGATAGTCTGGTATTGTATCATCACGAGGAACCTGTCCCAGTGGGTTCATCACATTCATTACATCTAGATACTAGGACTGGGGCTCTCCCAGGACAACACTGGGAGTGGATCAGATAGAGTGTCCCTTCCTCTGAATCCTTATTTTGGGTTTCCACCTTCCTGTCTGTGTGCTTCCCTAGCTTGTGGAAGTGGAACTTTGATAGGCTGATGGCCTCTGTGATGGGCCTGGATTAGCCAGGCAGGGTGTTACTCAGGCTCCCACCGTCTGTTGTCTGTATAACTTTGTGCACACAGACCAGGTTTTATCGCATTACCTAACAGTTGTATTTTTCATTTACTTGGTTTCCAGAAGGGTTTGGGGTTTTTGCTCCGCTATGTGGACAGTTTCCTTTGACTTGTGCCATCCAGTTCTATTAATCAGTTAATATAGATTTTAATTTGAGTTCAGTGTGAGATGCAATATTCCATTCTGTCAAGTATTTCAATTCCAAAATATCTTTCAGCCAAGATTTTATCTTTGAGTTTCTTGTGAAAGTGATGATAGAGACTAAAGTACCATCATGGCACTGCCTCCTTAATGAACTTATAGTTTTGTTCCACTGGTACGTCTTCAGCAGCAGTTTAATCTCTCCAAGCTGTATTTTGTGTGCAATCACAAAAGCTTTGTTATTATTTTATTTCAACTACTGACAAGAAACATAAAATAGCTCTAGTCTTTGTTTCACAGTACTTTTATTTGATTGGTTATCTAGTCAGTACATTTACGACTTTCAGCCTTCCTTTCTGTACTTCCCTAGTTGCATCAGTTTCTCAATTAATCTATGTATCTGAGAAAAGTAGTCACTGATCTTGTATGCCACTATACTTACGAGGCAGTTTTTGAGAATGAAGGTAAAGGTTATTACGAAGCCTTCCTCTTCTTCCCCTCTTTGTTTCCTTTCTACTGAATATCTTATTGCTCTTCTTTCCCAATTCTCCAGAGACAGGTAATCACCACCACCACTTCAGAAGAACTGAGATAACTCTCCCAAAATGCTGAGTGAAACTCAGACACTTCACTGGTACTTTCATCCCCATCCTTACTAATGGCAGTAAGTGATTTGAACTGAGTTTCAACTAGCATAAAAACAAAATATTCCTCATAGATGCACTACAGACAAGGCATACTAATCATAATATCCATGGCAAGCTCTATTTTTCCTAATACTGATGTGAGTTAAATTCAGTAAACAGCCAAATACCACACAGCTACTTGCTCACTTCTCCCACAGTGGAACACAGAAGAAAATTAGAAAGTTTAAGTGTGAGAACTTGTGTATTAAGACAGTTTAATAGGTAAAGCAAAAGCTGTGTGCACAAGCAAAACAAGACAAGGAATTTGTTTACTGCTTCCCATTCCCAGTCAGATGTTCAACCTTTTCCAAGAAAGCAGGGTTCCATCACGCCTAATGGTTACTTGTTAAGACAGACTCTGCAACTGTGGATGTCCATCCAGATGTTCACCCTTCCTCCTTCTTCTCACAGCTTTTATTACTGTGTACTGTGTCACATGGTATAGAATAGCACTATGGTTCATTTGAGTAAACTGCCCTGGCTTTGTCTCCTCCCACTGTTACGTGAGACAGTCTCAAAGGTCTTGCTGAAGTCCAGGTAGACAATATTCACAGTTCTTTCCACATCTGCCAGGTCAATCATTTCATGGTAGAAGTTCATCAAGGTGGTCAAGAATGACTCCCCTATGGTGCGTCCACAGTGAGTACCTCCTGTTGACTTTCTTTCATGTTTCTGGAAATGGTTCCCAGGATTAGTTGTTCTGTTACCTTTCCAGGGATCAAGGCGAGGCTGACCAGCCTGTAGTTCCTTTGATGCTACTTGCCTTTCATGAAGATAGGAGTGATATTTGCTTTCCTATAGTCTTCAAGCTGTTCTTCCAGTCACCGTGATCAAAGATTATCACTAGTGGCCTCACAATGAATCTTATTCCATGGATCTTTTCCAAGAAGATCCTTGAAAAGATCAAAGTCTACTTGTTCAGGTGCATGATGTTCAGGGTTGTGAGCTTGCTTTTCATCTTCCTCCCTGTCCTTAGGATCCTGAATTCTGTCATTTCATGACTTCTTCAGGTAAGACTGTCTCTGACCTTCATGTTCCCAACAAATTCTTCATTGTTGGTATGAGGTCCAGCAGAATCCCTCTCTTTTGTGGATGCCCTATCACTTGGAGGAGGAAGTTATCAACAGTGCACCTCAAGAACTACCTGGATTGTTTATATCCTCTTGTCTGGTCCTTTGCAGCAGTTACCAGTTTGGTTAAAGTTGCTCGTGAGGAGCAGAGCCTGCGAATATGAGGCTGCTCCTATCTGTCAGTAGAAAGCCTCATTTGCTTGTTCTGCTTTTGCTTGTAGCAGACACTCACTGTAACACCACCTTCAGCATCTAACAGGATTTTGATTTGAGATTAGAGTGCTGAAATTGTCTTTCCTATTTACAGTTTGAAGCTAAGTTCCTAATGCAGATCTTACAGTCAGTGGAGCTTAGTGACCAATTCATCCCAAACCTGATAATCAGCTCAATTGCTCTCTGAGCTTTAGTGACCACAATGAGCTCTTCACTGATTATAGTAAGAGCTTAGAAGATAGATGCAGTTGGGTGTCAATCTCAATATGATTCTGATGATTACTTTCTGCTGAATAATCTCGTCTGTAGACTGTGCTTCTTTTCAAGGCATCCTGAAATGAGTTTTTTCTTCAAGAAAATTATTCTATGTTGAACAATTCAAAAAAGGAGATTTTGCACATACACATAATTTTCTTTTTCTAAAGGGTTATTCTGGTTTTCATACTCTTTTCCTTCACTGATCATTAGATGTATGAGTTGTACTGATTCTTGTAAAACATTTTTTTAATCAACTTATTCAACAATTTCCAAGCCATAAGACTATCTATCTCCACTTTTATCCTTTATCCAGAGCTTGCTGAACTTCTAAAGAGTGTAAGTCATAGAGTCACTGAATTCTTTAAACTCTGACCTCAATTCACTTGACCTTTTTCTACATTCTGAAAATTGTTGCTTAAAAGAAAAATTCAATCTCTGACTAATACTTTAGTTTTTGTATTTATATTTTTTAAATCCAGCTTCAAATCATAATTATATCCCAAAATCACAAGATGGAAAATGATGGACATTTTTTGATGCCTATAGAAATGTTAATGAACATAGTAAATTTGAAGAAACATGCAGAGTAGCCTTTGTTTTATATGGTCCTATCTCTTGACCTGAATTGTAATTACCTAATCTACTCCTAGTAAGTCCATTAGCAATCCAGGTATTAAAAAGCATTCATTTATAGTGTCAGAAAATGAAAGGTTTTTTTCTACAATTTTGCCTTAGTTCAGAAAGAAACTCATATGTACATTTGTATAATTGTATATGCATATATATACATTTTCCAAATGTCTAATTTACATATAGAATTAATCAGATTATGTGAAACAAAGAAAATTCTCTGTAAGACTTCATTCTTTTGAGAAAACACTTATCAAGAATGCCATAGCTAAATACTCAGACCTGACAAATCAAAGAAAAAGAAGATGGAGCCCAAATTCTCTGTTTTCTTCAGTTATCTTGGGTTGAAGTATAGAATTCATGTGCAGGAAAGTACTTGTTATCCTCTGGATTGAAAAATGTTGGTACCTGGTAGAACAGACTCTGAATGACAGGCTGAACACATTCCTGTATTATCTGGGCTATGTTCCAGTTTTTGACAGTGTGTTTTTCACCTACGCTAGCAACACTCCTCCTACAGAATGAGTAGCTGGACCATTTAAAAAATGCCTTTTATGTGGTTCTGGCACATATTTCTACTTCTTGTATTCATTGCCATCACTCCCTTACGCCTCTGATTCACTTTCCTTTTTGATTATTATACTTGCCATTGTAAAGCAGTGACAGGAATGTCTCCGTATGCCTTGAGGTCAGCTTCTGTTCAAATAAACATCCCAATGTGTAGGTATTCCTCTGAAGTTAACTGCATACATTTTTAAGGCAGTTTCTGCAACCCATTATCCTTACTGGTACCGGATTCTTTATGGCTTTAAACTAAATTGCAGAGTTTTGTTATGCTTTGGAAGACAGGAACCAAAGGAGAAAATTAAAGTCCAGGTCATCCTGTGTAGAAAAATCACTGAGAGATTTTTTTTTTCCTCTTCCTTTCTTCCATTGCTTCACAGACTGAATTCTTGGATATCTGCTGAGGTGCCGAGGTCTTTTAAAAAGGATCTGAAACTGGAGGAATTAAAGTAAACTAAATTGCTTTATTACCAAAGGGCAAAAGCAATAGATAAAGTAGCCTAACCAAAAGATATATTATCTCTTGAAAACTAATGAAGATTAACTAAGATGGATTGGAATACTGATTAAATTTCCTCTGGAACAAAACCCTGGAAAAGCTTTGGACTATAGGAAAAAGATTAAAATTCTTAATAATAATAATAATAATAATAATTTAAAATTGAAATTATTTAACAGTAAATCTGTCAGTAGCCTTATTTAGGCCAGGTAAATTAAAAGGTATTGATGTTTTATGTCCTGCAGGGAAATGACTCTGAAACCAATGTGTAACCTTATTTATTTTGGTATACCTTTAGTAAAGACCATTCTGCTAGCCAAAATGTACAAACCATAGTTTTAACAGAATCACAGAATGGCTGAGTCTGGCAGTGCCCTCTGGGTCCATTGGGTCTAATCCCACTCTATCAGGGACACCAGAGCAGGGGCCCCGGCCCATATCCAGGCAGCTGATGAAGGTCTTTGAGGAGCAGAGAGTCCACACACAGCCTCTGGGCAGCCTGTGCCAGTGCTCCATCACCTGCACAGCACAGAGGTGCTCCTGGTGCTCTGAGGGAACATCCTGTGTTCCAGTTTGTGCCCACTGCTTCTTGTCCTGGCATCCTCTTCTCCAGGCCGAACTGGAGCTCTCTTTTGTATATATTTCTTCTGAAATTAATTTCTAAATATTTGTGAAGGCCATATATATTACAGCAAAAATTTTATAATCTCTAAGAATTTATAAATTCTTTTTAGGAAAGATATCAGGACTTGATTTTTATGCACAACCAATATGGCTATGTGGAATAAATCAGAGTATAATGGAAAAAGATTTTTGAAACACCTTTTTCACTGCCTTGTTGCTGGTAATCATCTGGGTGTGGCCATATTCTTTGTAGAAGTATCCTGCTTTGAGGGCTCTGCTAACTTACTCCATTCTCCAGCAGTGTTCTGAAACAGAAAGTTCAACACACAGTGGTATCGCAAAGCATGGATGGATCAGTTTTCAGCTCCTCTCATAATTATGTTAGTTCAGAAACAGCAGGCAGTTTCTAAACTCGTACCAACGACATCATCTCTTACCAAAGCAGTGATCCTTTGTAATTGAGCTAAAAAGTAAGTGGCATCCAATGGCAGAGACAATACAGTGGAGGTGCAAAATTCACTGCATCTGTCACATAGGAAGGAAGACACCTTTATCTTCTTCATTGCTTTTGCTTGAAGTCACTAACTGCTCTCTCATACAAAACCTCATTCTTTCATCACTGTTTATTACTTCCCTATCCCTTCCATACCCTGCCTTGTAGACTTCATAAACAAATGCAGCTTGTAACACTCAGTTTTCTTGCCCTCTTTATAACAGGTGCCTAATTCTACAAATAGGATGAAGAAAATAGGAAGAAATACAAGCATTTTGAGTGAGCAGTTTGGGCTCACTCACATGGGCAGTCAAGGTGTGCTGGCATAACAAAATGTTAGCAGCTGAACTACACTCCTTTTTCCATGTCTGTTTCAATGCAGTGCAGTTTATCATACATTTGAGCAGGAGAGGATGCTTTGCCTGACCTCACACTGACAGTTACAGTAGCTCAGCTGACATGACATATGCTATTTTATTGCTGTAAGTCAGGGCAGGGCAGGACCCTCTGGCAGTGAAATATAAAAGCCTTGAAGGGAAAATTTTTGGCGCACTCTCTTGTGGAATCTCATAAAAGTTAGTCAAGGGAACAGAAGCTGACATCAGCCACAGCCTTGGCACATGCAAGAGATTATGGGGGTACAGACAAGACAGCCCTCCTGATCTTCCAGCCAGGTTAATTTTTCTGCATGCTGTGTGGATAAAAGGTGCTGATGTGCACTGTGATTTTACATGAAAACATATGTGCAGAAAAACTTCACTAAGTTGCAGCTCAGTATAAAGATGCAGGAATTTGCCTCCTTATTTGATTCAGTTTAGTGCATGCTTTAAGGTGGGAGGGGAAAAAAAAAAGAGGAAGAAAAAAGAAATGTCAAGAGATATAAGTAGAACAATGAAAAAAATAAATGTAGGTCTTTGTTCTTACGGAATTGTCTTGAGCTTATCTAATGAAACTGAATTGGATTTTTAGCATCATCTCCTAGGATCTTATCCTTTATATAGTTGTTTATGCTGCTCTCAGATAACATAGGGAAAGACGTAGCATAATTGAAGCTTTAATTTTGAACTGTATCATAAACCAGCTTTCATAAAGCCCAACAACAGTGAAGTGGTTCATTGCATTTTAGAGTGTCTGATGTAAGTAAGATGCCTGAATGTGCAAATCAATCTTTCCAAGAGCCAAAATGTTTTGCTGTTCCCAAGCTTGGTTTCCTTTGTTCAGACTGAATAAACTCAGCCCACACGCATTTGGAAACTGACTTGAATTTTAAATTTTTTTCTAATGCCTAATTGTGCCTGCTATGGTTATGTGCCTCTTAATTCCCACAAAGAAGCCCCTTAGCTTTGTGCAGAAAGATTCTTTTGAGACTTTATAGGGTAATAGACCAAATCAGAAATGTGCAGTCAAGTAAGGCAGTGCTACTAAAACCAGTATATTAAAGTCAGAATTTATCCCATTGCCATTTATCCAGGGGATGAGGGAGAGCATGTTTGCTAACGTTTACTATGGGAGAAAGGTGTTTTATAAATGGTGTGTGTTTGTGGGCTTATCTATTCTGTTTGACCATAGTTGTTTACTGCTTACTTCAAAACTCCATACAAGGAAGATCCCTCTGAGTCTATAAAGCAAAGTTATGAAGAGAAGGAATTGTGCAATTTAACTATATTACCATCTCTTTATTTTTATTTTCTAATATTTTATGTGTTCTATGAGGGAGTTTTTCATTGGTACTGAAAACTTAACTCTTTTTGCTGATCCAGTTATTTAATTTGTCTGTCCATGTCAAGCCTTTTCTATCCCATCCTGTTACAAAAATGACACATAAATACTAAAACAAGTCTGTATAATCAGAGCACCCACTACCTTTAGTGTGAGTTTAGTGTTCAAAACCCTTTTGTTTTTGTTACTTGAATAAAATATTTCAAAGATTTGAGTAAATTATACAGTTTTGCTGCCTGTCCCTCAGAGAAAACATTTTTTTGAGTATTGAGCATGGAGCCAAAGTAAAAGAGCAGTTCATCAGGGGAGATTATATAAAACTATTTAAAGATTGTTCTTGACCTTCCTACCTCTTTTAGCGCCTTGTAGGAATAATTTAAGCTTTCCTTCTTACAGTTGCCTACTGTCAGTTCTGTATTTCTGTTTTTTCTCTTCATGCTATAGATCTAGGGTATCAGAGCTTACTATGGGGAGATCTTCGAAACGCTCTTTTAAACTCTTTTCTGAGAAAGAGCCCTTAGATTCAGCCAGGTCAACCTTGGCAGAGAAAGTTCACCGCAAGACTTTTGTGTCCTTGATCTTCTCTCAAGTCATCTTTCTACAGACCATGGATTAAAATCTGACCTGAATGAAGAAAACATAAGTTCTGTTACTGGCATTGATGAGCCTCAGATTTAAAACCATTTTCAACTAAAAATTGTTTTCTGAGATATATACATAATTACATATATACTTGTGTCTATGCCAGTACTTGTAGTTATATGATAAAGGCAAATTCTGTGTTAAATTGCTAATTTTTACATAATATGTAAATAAATTTCTCATACAAAAATGTCCTAGCAACTTGTCTATTTATGCTAATTTCAATACAGCCTTCAAGGACATACTGCTAATACTGTGTGTGCTTCCACCTGCAGATTTTTTCACTGCTCTTATCTCTTATAGGTAGAATCCCAAAAGTTGCACCAATATGTGCTGACAAGGATTCTGTTAAGTTGCTCAAAAGCCATATACTTTATACAGGAGAATCCTATGGAATTCCTGACCTGTAGCTGTAAATACAGAAGTGGGAATTAAGTTACTGGATGGAGTTATATTCCTTGATCCTGTTGTCTCTTAACTTCAGTATTGTCACTGAAAAGTACTATAAGTCGATGTGCTTGCGCTTTGGGAAAAGCCCAGAGCAGGTTCACGTAGGCTGTTAGTGCTTAGTGGTTAGTTTGGAGATGTTATACAGTTGTATGTCTTTTTGTGCCAAAAAAGTTGCAGCGCGCAGAAACAGCAGTTTTGATTTTGTATCCAAGTGAGCTGTCATCATTTAATCCAGAGATGGAGACTATAACCAGAGCTACCCCAAAGCTAACCAGAGATGTGTTACAAATTCATCATGGACAGAATTAGGCTTTGTAATTGAAAAACATACCTCTGCTCATTACAACCACAGCCATTTGTTCTCTTTCAGTCTAAGCACAGTAAATGCATAGCAGTAACTGGTAATAGCTTTGGATACTTATTGAAGTATGAACACAAACTGTATCAAACTCTCAACTAAGACTTATCATCTGTCTTTTTTGAAATTTGGAGCATGCTGAGAAAACTTTTTTCTTTATTCCTTTCAAGACAAAGACAGGGATTTGTTTGCTGCAGGATGGTAACCAGGAGCCTTTCAAAGTGCGACTGCACTTAGCCAAAGATATATTGATGATCCAGGAGCAGGATGTGATCTGTGTGTCTGGTGAGCCTTTCTATTCTGGTGTAAGTAGTTCTTATTTCCTCTTTTAAGATGTACTTTACAAAAAGTAAAAATACTCATTGTGTGTGTACATGTGTGTGCATTTACTCTATTTGATATTTCATGTTACATTGTTAATACTGAGTATAGTTTAATATATCAAACACTAAATATATTCTAATATATCATCTCCAAGAGTAAATTTTAATAATACTCGTCTAGGAAGAATCAGTAGGAACAAGTCTGTTGTATGCACATCTTATTGTATTGTTTCTCCACACCTTAAATCTTGGAGCCACATAATACAGTTAAGAATACACATAAGAATGACAAAAGCATTGACTTTTTCTGCAAATGCAGATGTACTTCAATATCTGATTATTGTCTGTGGAGCTTATGAGACAGTTGATGGTTAACTGTTCTGGTAGAGCTTTACTGGATGAAAGTGTAGCAATTACATGTTATCCTCTATTGCTTGATTTGCCTCATAGGATAGCATAATATCAAACTTAATATATGTTGCCAGTCAATAATTTGAGGGCCACCAGCTAAACTAGCATTTTACATTAATAGAAATGGACTTCTGTTGAAACACTGTAATAGTGAAATTTATGTATTACTATTTTACGTGATGTAATGTAAAGATGCAGGATTTCTTACTTAGCACATCATTGAATTTTGTGGATAATAAATTGAGTTTTGGAGGCAATTTTTTGAAAGATCTGTGAAACGTTATGCAGGATAATATTGTAGTTACTATTGTAATGCTATGTTTTTATTTTATTTACAAGATAGCAGAAAAAAAGGAACAGTTACTATTCATTTCTATAGACGTACTGCAGAGAGATTTCTTTTATATTTGTTCGGAACTATTCTGATTATTTAGTTTGCTCATTTAAGTGGAATTTTCATAGGATTTCATGTTAAATCCTGTGAGGCATAGCAGTGTAATACCTATATTATGTCTATGTTATTAGTTACTGCTGTTGCCACATGTCTATATCTCTAAATACAAATATTATATATATAGTATAATAATATATTTTTATATGTATTATTATATATAATATATAATATATAATAATATAATATAATATATAGTATAATATAATATATATAGTATAATAAAAAGATAGGAATGAAAATCTAAAAATAAATTGGTAGCTTGGGTTTATTTGCATGTCTTTTGACCATTTCATGTTGTACAGTTTGTTAATACTGGTCCATGTGCTGTATATGTAATAGAGATGTTCCTTTTAATGTTTCTCTACAGACATGACATCTAGCAGCCCAGGCAGAAAGAAATTATGAGTTCAAACTCTGGCTATAGCTATAGCTGTTCAATTAGCAAGACACACTGCAGCACTGTTTCTCCACCAGCACCATTCTGGCTTTATTTATTGCAAGATTTTATCACTCAAAAATATGACTTTAATTATTACGCTGTAACGTGTATTACTTCTGCTGAACTTGGTATTTGAATGTCTTCATGAAATGCACATTTAGTTTTTTCCCATTTCACAGCAAGACTCTCTTACAGCTTTTCCCTCTTTAGGTTTGTCACATCCCGTCTGTCAAAAGAGGGAGGGGTGAGGAGGGGTGACCAGATTCTCAAATTCCCTCTGGTTAGATTAAGGTGAAGCTGGCACTCAAGTTCCGAACACAATCATCAATTTTAATGAGAATCTCTGTACTACAACTATCTTAAAAGTATTGGTATTCTTACAATTGTATCTCTCTAAGCCGTGCAGATAAACTTTGCAACTTTATAAGAAATCGAAGTAAGGCTTGCATTACTTAACAACTTTTTGATGGAAAAAGAAAGAAAAGAAAGTGAAGAATTGGCAAGAGACAGAAAGAGAAATGGACAGAGAAAGAGAGCATTAGTTTAGCCTACAGGGTAACCTTGGTCTGAGAGAGCACCCGTCCTGAAGTTTCAACATATAATTGGCAAGAGACAGAAAGAGAAATGGACAGAGAAAGAGAGCATTGGTTTAACCTACAGGGTAACCTTGGTCTGAGCGAGCACCCGTCCTGAAGTTTCAACATACTGAAGTTTCAAAGCCACCCTGAGCTTTTCTCAAGCATTCTTTTAAGCCTGTTAGATTTCAACAGGGTTGTCATAAACAAGTTTGCTTGTCAACAAGTTAATCAACAAACTGAGGAGCTTTGGACAGAGCAAGGCTGTCCCTTCTCCACAGGGCCCCACTGCTCTGATGGTGACTATGTCTTTAGCCTTTCGCCTGTTGTCATGGTGATGATCTTATTTTGTATATGTTTGAGACAATTCCAGACATAGCACAGATAAAGTGTTTTTCATTGGCCTGCTACAAGGTTGGCACTGTCATTGTTGAAAATAGTGTGTTTTGCTTCACTGATTACAGTCTCCCTACTGTATTAGCATATTGAATCTATAACTCACTAACTAATGGATATTAATGTGGTGCTGAGGAGTTTATTTTCACTTGACAGTGTCATTGGTAAGCTAGTAATTTTGACCCCTTTACTCTTGTTTATTCTGAGATTAAGACTAGATCTTGAATCAGTAGGCTCATTCTAGCTAAGGATGATTGGTATTTCTCAGATAGTTAACTGTCCTTTTGTCACAGGCTATTTAAATAATGTGGAATTATTAGCTGTGACTGTGTAGCATGATCAGAGGTACCACAGACTTAGTTTTTGCTTTTTTTTTTTTCTTTTCCATTTTTATTGCTGCTGTTTTTAAGCTTCTCTTTTAATTGTTTGCTTGTTGCTTTTTTTACATTTTACTTCGTTTGGCTGATTTTGCTTTGTTCTTGGTGTCATTCTAGATGACTGATCACATCTATTTTTCTTTTACATGCTTTTGAAAGAGCAAGTTCTTTCATTAGAAACTAACATTGAATGCCTCGTTGAATGAACTCTAAAGAACAAAAATAAAATTTGTAACTGAGGAACAGTAGCATTGTTAAATTGTACAGACAAGAAGCTACAGCGAAAATCCTTTTTAATCTGTTTTAATCATCAAATAATTTGACTATAGGATGTTAAACTTACCACTTCACTATTTAGAAATGAAAGATTATTACTACGCTTCTAGTTCAGAACAGTGTCTCTTCTGTTTGTTGAATCGGAATCAATTTGCATGCTCCTCTGTGTAGGACAGACTTTAAACAGTCACTGAACGTTCCTGCAGTATCCTGATTTGCATCCTGCAGAATAATTTAAATGAAAGCAATGAACCCTTAGGAGTGAGGTGCTGCTTAATGTGAGTACATGAAATAAAGACCTAGTTCTTAGTATGGAATTCTTCCTTTTTGCTGGAAAACAATTTTAATTTTCTAAACCTGAATAGATGCAAAGGAACTTTGTTTCTGCCATCATTGCATGCAGTTTAGAGTAAGAAACTAAAATGTGTAAAAGATTATAAGCAGCATAGCATAAAAATAGTGTTAAAATCTAAAAAAAAAGAAAGCATCTATTTCTTCAATAGTTTGAATGAAGTGATGGTGTTTGTGAGGATAGTGCATTAGTCATACCTGAAGCAGTTCCATGGAGCAGTAGAGATAGTTCTAGTCACAGGTTACATAGATCTGAATTTCAGTGTCACTTGTATCAACAAGTATTACAGAGATTTGCTTATGTATTTCCAAGGGATAGAAATGTTGTGGATTCACCATTAATCCTACTAGCGGGCATCTGATGTAGATTTGGATTCCAATGCAAATGAACAAGTTAGATGTGACATTTTGTGAATCTTGAAGTCTAGAAGGCAATGTCTGTGTTATTACAAATGAAATCCTTGCCTGGAGGAAGAGTTGATAGTGTGCTGAGTGTATGTCTGAGTTTTGACTAGTGCATGTGATGAAGATACCCATGGGTCCATATGAAAAAATTGGAAGATGGGTAACTGTTAGGTCAGCTACATTTTTCTTTCCCTCAATGTAGTAGACTCTTAGAATAAGATCTGATCATATTTGTGGTATTGCCAACAGATAGCTTTATTTTAATCATCACAAATCTCTACAACAGTTACTTGTGCTGCAGAACAGTCAGGATTTTTTCCTCTTTTCATCTCAAAAATAAATTCCCTGAAAGCAGATGGATTATATACCACATGGGCACTTGCCCTCGTTATTGATGCAAGGAAAAATTTTATTTTATGTCTCCTTTCAAAATGCCTTGAATGGCATGAAATGTTATTTGCAGAATTTTACTCTATGATGTTCAAGTTGACGTGCAATAAGGCAAACTCCAGACTTTTCAGATGCATAGGTCAACTAACACGACTAACAAGGATGGCCTGATACGCCTTGCTGCAAACTAGGTGGGGAGGTACCCCTAAGACATAGTATGTCTCCTTTGAAAGAAAAATCTTCAGTAGGCTAATTCCTAGGAAACTTATTAATCTTTACAATTCCAAATCATAACTTTTATTTTGTAGTTAATCCTCGTAATTTCTATCACCTTTTCTGTCTGCCTGAAAATCAAATAAATGAGTGGCTGTCTTTTATCAGGAAAAGTAGCTACGTGTCGAGGAGGATTCTGTTTGTTTGCTAATTGTACTCAGGCAAGCATTTTTTCTAATGGAGTGTATCTGCCTGTTAGATCCAGAAACCAGTGATGACAGTGTACCATCTGACAAAATGGGTGGCTTAAATCAGCTTCTGTTTTCCTAGAAGACTGAAAATAAACAGCAAGCAGCTGGCAAAATGCTAATTTTTTGTTATGCCGGCAGTTTGTTTTCTTCAATAATTTTCTTAAAGGTTCTGTTGAAGACTAATAGATTTTTGAAATACAGCTAACTTGCTATTGAAAAGACAGAGGTAGCTCTGATTCATGTTGAGTAATCTAATTCCTTACAGCCATGCAGTAATGCTTTATTTAATTAAACATTTAATAACTTGTTTTTAGCTTTTTTAAGGATGTTTTCAGGAGATAGATATGAAGATCATCTATACTTTCAATACTAATAAAAACTGAATATACATTTTTATAAATTTTGGAACATCAGTTCTCCAAGAATTTAACTGAGTTTGATACAAATGTATTGAAATTTAACCTAGGGTCTGTAATTGCTTTTGGATAGGTGAGAAGCTTTCATCAGTAAGCATCTTTTCCAAGGTCAGAGAGTAACACCAAGTTAAATTGTTGAACCGAAGCCAGATCTGATTTCTGGCATTACTAATCAACAGCCATTCTTCTTTTTCTTGTAAAGATAAGAACCTATTATGGCTCACTTTTAAATGTGTCCATTTGCTATTGTGAAATCAACTACACTGAAAGATTTATAACTCTATAATGTCAGTGTGGATTACAAAAAAATTAGTTGCACAAAAGAGAGCCTTTCACCTTATAAAATTGTACAATACATTGCTTTTCTTGATGTTATCGATTTAAATAATAAAGATATTATGTCAGAATGTCACTTAACCCTGACTTGCCTGAGAAGTCAGATGCAGTTATTGCATTTCCTTTGTTTGCATATTTTGGATTTTCAGTTATACTGAAAGTGTTTTTTAAATGTGTTACTTTAGATCTTTAATTTTGAGAGGATTGTGGGTTTTTCTTCATATATCTTGGTGTAGGTTCAAATTCAATTTACATTATCAAAGCTAATGACTACAAAAACGAGTGGAAAAAAGGGAAAAGCTTAAAACATTTTTGATTCACATGAAGCTTTGATTTACTTTCTGCTTTCTGCTTATTCCGTATTTATTTACTGTTTTGATTCAGATGTGAGACTGAATTGTGGGAATGTTTCCAAAGTGAAACTTTCTCTTCAGAAGAGAACTGCAACTGCAAGAATGGATGGGTCACCTTTCCAGCATTGTCTATTTTATTACCTTCACAAAATCTATCTAGAATGTGTTTGGTTTGTTGTTTTTTTTGTTTGTTTATTTGTTTGTTTTTTAATTAGTGCTGGTATCTGTCTGATATTCAGTGGACTGGATGAAATTTTCTCACAGAAGTTATCAAATATCTATCAGAGGATGGTAACTTTTGTTTTCCTGCCAATCTGGACTATTTATAAATTACAATATAGACCTGACAAATGTAAATTAAAAAATGAAAAAGGTTATTTTAGGGCAATCCAAGACAGCTTATTTTTCTGCCTCTATCTAAAAAAATAGTAAGTGTAGCAATCTATGGAGGTTAAAACACAAGGCTGCCATTTGTAAGACCAAATTTGAAAGAATAGAATAATTTCTTGTCTTTGCTTTTGCTGTTTCTTTTTGGTTTTTTTGTTTGCTTGTTTCCTTACAAAAGAGGCAATACAAGCATTGAAAAAGATGAAACAGTTGGAAAACCCAAAGCATTGATCAAGATATGATGGGAGGTGGCAGCTGGAAACTACACCTATGATGAAACTACAAAGGGCATTCTTTACTTAACCATGTGAGAAATCAGATCAATGCTGACCTTGGATTTCCTTTCTTCTTCTTTGTTTTCATTTTCTTCTTTATATACTGAAAAATTCAATACTTTGAAGGCAATACATCCTAGAAGTATAATTTTTACAAGTAGAATTTTAGATGAGTGTTTCTGGTTTGGGGCATATGCTGTATTAACAGTAACACATTGGAGTGAAAAAAAGCAGAGTCAGGTGCTCTTGTTTATTAGAGTCAGTTTTAGCAGTTTGTATCACATCTGCATTTACCATGCACAGCTGCAGAGGAGCTAGGATTCCCAGTTGACCAGGTGTTCTGTTGCCCTTCCATACTGCCAATGTTCTTCAGTTGTACAAGGAACTGAAATAAGGAGATTTCAGCAGTTGAGCGAGGGCTTTGGCATTTAGACTTTTAATTCAAGTCAGTGATGTGAGTGACCTGTGTATTTTTAGAATGAGTGTGAAGTTTGACTGCTCACATCAATTAATCCAAAGAAAAAACAGTAAAAAAAAGAATAAAGCATTAGCGAAAAGAAGATGTAAAATCTCTCTACTGAAAATGGATGAAATTATTCAGTGGATAAAAAAAGTGTTTTTTGTTTTTTGTTAATATGTATCACAGAATCACAGAATTGCAGAGATTGGAAGAGACCTTAAGAGAACACTGAGTCCGACTCCTCTGCTATAGCAGGTGCCCTGCAATAGGTCACATGGGTAGGTGTTCAGACAGGTCTTGAATATCTCCATAGAAGGAGACTCCACAGTCTCTCTGGGGTGCCTGTTCCAGTGCTTCTTATGTTCAAATTTTAGGCTTTTTGTCCTATCACTACAAAGCACTGAGAAGAGCCTGGCCTCATCCATTTTCCTCCTGCCTCTCTTTAGATATTTATAAACATTAATCAGATGCCCTCTCAGTCTTCTTTTCCTTAGGCTGAACAGTCCCAGGTTCCTCAGCCTTTCCTCATACAGGAGATGCTCCAGGCCCTTCATCATCACTGTGGCCCTCTGCCGGATTCCTTCTAGGAGATCCCTGTCTTTTTTGAACCAAGTAGCCCAGAACTGGACACAGTATTTTAAGTGTGGCCTCATCAGGGCAGAGTAGAGGGGGAGGATCACTTCCCTCAACCTGCCAGCCATGCTCTTTTTAGTGTGCTCTCTTTTTAATACTATATATATGTATATATACACAGACATATGCTTAGTATCACTGCAACAGTTCCATCCACAGTGAAAACAGAGTTCTTGCTTTCTGCCTGTAAATAGTTAATTGCATAGACTTCTGTGCTTTTTCTTATTATTTATTGTCACCGCATGCTCACAAGATCATTCTTCATTTCTAATCTTTAAGATGATATCTGTAGTCTCAAGTTCATACTGGTGTTTAAGGGAAAATTTTAATACATCTTCAGTGGAAAACTGAAAACTACTGCCTTTCTGTTTCAGTGCGTAGCTCTCGGATGAATAAATTTTTGGCAAAACTCTTAGCTCTCCTTTCCAGTCAATGAACATATGCGTGGATGAGGAATTTTCTGAGTTACAAGCATAGAAAATGCTGACAGCTTGGCAGCAGCTTTGACTTTTTCAATAAAATGATAACTGCTTTTTTTTTCTGTTCCAGGAAGCAGGTTGTAAAACACTCTTTGAATACTGTATCTAAAAATCCTAGGAGCTCTAACTTTCCTTTTGTTTAGTATAAAGTAGCTAATAAATGTGATAAAGGAATTATAAGCTCACAGGATGTGTTGTTATTCTTATATCAAACTGGGTGGGTTCTTATTAGACTCAAATCAATCAAAACTCAGAGATGGCATAGTTTGGGGAAGCTGAAAAAAAAACAGTGTAAGCTCAGTGATATCTGTGTAAAGAGGGGGATGTATTGTACTCAATGGAGGATATAAAGGGTGAAATAGATTTTCACCTGATGTGGGCACCTACTTAGAATCATCTGAGTTAAATGGTGTTTTTTTTGTTTTTTTTGTTTTTTTCTTTGCTGATTGATTATAGAGAAAGCTACCTTTGACCATTGTCCAAGTTTTAGATGACTTAACATTGATCAGATTGAATCTCGTTATTTTTCTTCCAATGTTTTGGTTAAAAAAAGGAAAATTGATGAGATCTGGGGTGTGATCTTGTGCCAAGATTCTGGTGTCTGACAGTTTGGGAAAAGCTGTTTCATTCTACTGTTTATGTGAGGCTTGTAGTAGCACAGTAGTGGATTATTGGTGGTGTAGTAATGAAATACTTAACTCTTACGTAATTCTGGTTTATATTTTTGGAGGTTGTTAGCTTGCATATTTATGAGTGTTAGATGTTTTGTTGTGAAGAATATGTAAGTCCTTACATTTAAGGTACACTAAAGTAACAAGATTCTTTTTTCTAGGAATGCAAAGTGTGTAGAGTTTGCCTCAGCTGACTACAATGCAATACTTTGCACGTAACACATAACTAGAGCGCATCTAACATACAGTATGCTCTTGAATTTCAGTTCTGTTCAATAACAGCCCAGACCTGAAATATTTAATATCTGCTCTCAACAGAGATAGAAACGAACCTAGAAAAAGTACCATATGAAACCCTCTGATAAACTGTGTTGTGCTGCGAAGTTACAATTGCTTGAATTATTTCTGGATGTTCTATTTGCTTACTCTTCCACAATTTTTCCACTTTGTAATCTGCTATATTGGTAAAATATTTTTGAAGTATATTCATTTTTAGCTCTTACAAAGTAATGCCAGGCTACAGTGTAAAATATTTATAGTTTTATGTCAGATGGGCTATCAAACTCAGGGAAAACAAAAAATAAAAAACAAATGAACCAAACATTTTTATGGCTTGCTTAACTCTGAAGTTGAGTGAAAACCAGAATGCTGACTCTGCTGACTTTTTTACATAGGTACGTATATGTGTGTGTTTCAATAAGAAAGAGAACAAAAAGGCAGTTTTTATTAGGCTTTTTTAAAAGCATAGCTCTAATGTAGATGCCACTCTTTGTACTTAATGGAGATGATGAACTTTAAAGAAGATTTATGTCCTTTAATGAGCGTACTGCTTCATTTGAAATGTATGAAGTATAATATGCTTTGTTCCATGCATAGATAATGTAATACTGTTATGCTAGTTCTCTTTAATTAAAAAGATTGTTATTTTTCAGTGTATTCTTATGTAATGTAAGTATTTTCTGTGTGATCTGAACATATATAACAAAAATATTAGAATGTATGGACTAGAATGTAGCAGTCAGTCTATTGTTCTTAACTACTTATCCAACAGGAGACAGAGCTGAAAATGGGAGGTATCTACCAGAAAAAATTACTACTATCAGCAGAGCCACAGCTAAGTGTTTCATGTTCTTATGTGTAAACTCAGCTTAGACCAAACATCAAGCTGTGTTCTATATTAGTTTATCCTGACTTTATTGTTGTCAGCATTATCTGACTGAAACCTCCTGGTGGATGAAAGATTTTCTGAGTTGGTTTGTGGCCTGGCATAGCTCTGTGGTTTGAACTCTCTTTCTGGGCACTTTGTTATTAAAGTTCCTAGAAGGTGTCAGCGAAGAGCTGAGAACGCTCTTCTGGACTCTGTGCACAGCATAGATGCACACTGATGGAACAGGTTAGGCATATGTTCTTCTACTGCCATGCTGTACATTCGTTAAGTTATTAATACATTTCAATACATCTCTTTCTTAGAATTAAACATTTACAAAGGTTAGTGTAAATAAATAAATGTGACGTCTCATTTTAGGCAGCTATCTTTTCTTGGCTCTTGAAACACTCTACAGGTGGTTTGTGCTTGCTTTTTCTGGAGTTTCACAATTCATATTTGTCACAAATGTGAGAGACAACTGTGTTTTCCCTCAAATTCAGCATTATCCATTTCCCAAACCTCTTACCTCCCTACCTCTTTTATTTTCTTTTTAAATATAAAGGAGGGGAAAATAGATCTTTAAAGCTTTCAAGCTCATTCATGCTTGGCAAGTTTCTCATAGGAGACAGGAGAACGCTTTATGCTTCCGTATGCTTCTTGCACTCCTCAATAGCCATATGGACTGAATTATGATCCATTCCTTAATGTAATAAATAACATTGATAGTATATATATTTTACTTGTGCATGCAAATCTGAATAGCACTGGCAATCTTTGCCAATTGGACTGGAAAGTATGAATGTATATATTCAGACGTAAGAAATTATATGTATTGAAAGGAATATAAAATCTAAACCACGTATACAAGACATGAGAATTCTAGCTATTTCTTCTATTTGTGACTGGACGTATCTGCTGCTAAGATTTTCACTGCAAACCAGATTGACTTATATTAGATGATTTTGGGGAATAAAATCAACATGAATGAAAAAAAACCACATGATTTTGCTTTTTAAATGTTCGTATATAAGGCAGACACTAGCCTACAATTATTACAGAACAAATTTTAAGGATAAGTAATAGAAGAGAAAACATGGGGTGCTTTTAATAATTGCATCTATAACAATAGCCAATAGTTTTAATTTTTAAACCAGAATCTCTGTGAGGTTAAACAGTGACTGTGTTTACGTTAGTCTCTTAATTTGGATCTGGAATGAGCCTTGAAATGAGTTTCTGGATCATCTAAACCATTCTTGCTTTTGTTCATGTCACTGAGTGCTGTTGGAGTACCCAAGCTGTATTCCTTTTTAGATGAAACTAAATTGGAGAATGTGCTTCTGGAGTGCAATTTATGTGCTTCAGCATCTAGTGTTCAGTCTGTCTACAGGACCAATTCAGGGACAGTTGAATTGATGTCTGAAATGCATGTGTTGTGGATGAAGTGCCCTGCACTAATAGCTTAATGCTACAGATCTGCTCTTGTTTCACTGCAGTATTTGCTAGGGCACACATTGCTACTATCGTATGAACAGAACAAATAAATTTTTGTCTGAGTCAAGCTGTGCTATACTTTGTTGTTTACTCCTGCAGCATAGGTTTCACAGGAGTTTCACATTCAGGAATTTACAAGTTTGTCATTAAAGGTAAAATCAGTGTAGGAGGGTAGCACAGAAAGAACTTAATGAAATGTGATTCTAGATGTTGTGGCAGAAAATACTAAATCTAACCAGACTTGATTGGACTTTTATTTTTTTCTTTTTTTTTTTTTTCTTTTTTTTTCTTTTTTTGCAGGAAAGGACAGTCACAATTAGAAGACAAACTGTAGGAGGATTTGGATTAAGTATAAAGGTAGGATGATTTTTTGGTATATTATTCCATATCACACAAGAAAGTGTCTTTGTATATAGTTAATTTTAGTTTTAATGAGGACAAACTATATTTCAGAGGACTAGGAACATTAGATAGAATATATTCTAAAAAGTTTGATGCTATCACAATAGGGTAGCCAGCAGCTACACCGCCCTGTGGAACAGAAGGCAATGGAAAGATCATTCCATTAAGATTCGAACTAAACAGATCTGTAGTATGATTTCATGTGAGAGTTGAACAGTATTTGCAACTGCACAGTCTGTACTTTTGTTCAGTAGCACTCTAATTTAAGTGGTTGTTAATGTTAATTTACAGTGGCAGGCACAGAGAAGAGCCAGTAAGTTCATAATCAATTCTCCTAGAAATAATACCATATTACTTCACTGCAATTCATTAGTTGGGCAGAAAGTGTTACCACTTTCTTATATTGTTTTCTGTAGATCAAGCAATTGCAGTAATTTATCATAATAGTTACCTTACTTTTGCTTTCCTCAGTAAGAGTTAAGAACATATGGAAGTGAAAGTGATCCTTTTTGAGGGACAGGGGGGTTAATCATTTTTGTCCTCATAAGCTCTACGTAAATCTATATTGCCATTATTTTGAAAACCTTACCTTAGCTTAGAATCTCATTGTGGAGATTCAACATTATTTTATCTTCTTAGCACAGCAGTCCTTAGCCTCAAGATGGCAATAGAAAAAAATCAAGTGTACTTCACATGAATGCAAAGAGCCTTAAATGATGCATATAAAGTTGAAGTACAGGCTTTTCTGTGAGCAGCTGCTAGAACTGACCTTATAAAAACTGACTCAGAAGAGGGATTAATGTCCATTTGTGTTGTCATTGATAAGAATATTGCTGAATAGAAATACAAATTCTTAAAATATATCTTGGCACACTTCCTTTTATCTATTTGATCCACTAATGACCTCTTTTCAAGGAAAACTAATTGCTATTTTGTAGTCAAAATTTCTCATGAGTTTAGTCAACAGGGTGCAGTGTCCTTACAGGTTACAGTTCACTGAATACTTTTTCAGTAATGTGTGTCAGGTTACGATAAAGTATACAGGGGAATGAGGTTTTACTCGTTAGTAGTAAGAAATAGCTGCTAAGAGTAAATTTTGTTGTGGTTTGGAAAGCAAGTTTCATGAAGTTGAATAAAAGTGACTGAAATTGTTTGGAGTTTTTTTTTTTTGTTATACTTTACAATAGGCTATCTTCTAAAATTAAAATTGTGAAAAGAAATCAAAATCACTTTGTGTTTAAGTATCAGGTAAATAGGAGAAACACAATCACTGGCAAATAGAAATTATAAAGTGCATGGGTGGATGGTCTGTCTTAAAGTAGTGGTATTTTTTTAGAGCAAAATATCCACTGTTCTGAACAAATTCCTTGGAAGATGCAAAAGGATTTAGAAATGCCAGTGTGACTATGGGTTTTTCAGATTATAAATTCAGCCTCGGAAGATATCTTTATGCATTCATGAAAGACCATATAAACTGAATAAGGTCCTATTTCTGCAAAATAATCTATATTAAAAGCTGCAACAGAATTTATGAATCATAGCATTAAATTATTAAACATAGCTTCTAGTTTTACTGCCAAGTTGTTTTGATCATAATTAATAAGGTAGTGGAGCTACATACATTCAGGCTTGAATAGACATTTTCTTTTCAACTTTTAGAATGACTAATGACCAGATGAAGATTGTTACTTACTTTAACAGATATTGCTTCAACAGATCTCATCAAGTAGACAGATCTTTCTCAATAAAATGCATTCAAACTCAATCAGATAATATAGATTAGATAATGAAAACGGTGAGGATAATTCTGTGGTCTGCAATATTCTATAAGTGTGTTTGAAGCAAGATGATTCTGCTTGTTCTAAGAGTCAATGAACTCATTTCCTATCTTGCTAGATTCTTTCTTTTTTTTTTTTTTTTTTTGTAATCCCATATTCTTAATAAATAAATAAATAAATAGATGAGCAATTGGATATTAAATTCTACCTAAAACAAAGTATTATGCATAAGCTTATATTACCTATTTAACTTGTAGTAGGAAATAGAAATGGAACTTAAATGATGCTTTTTGTAGTTTTCTAGGCAAGCTGTGTGAATGCTCATTGACAATGACTTTTTGGGTATGCAGTATAAGTTCCAAAAAGTGTCAGCTTTCTCTTTTAAAAGGTACCAGTCAATCTTCTTGAAGATAAGTAATAGTTTGCTACTTTGTTTTGGTTTGTTTGGGAAAAATACTTAAAAAAAAAAACATATATATATATATATATATATATATATATATATATATATATATATATATACAATTATATATAAAATAAAAATAAAAAATAACAATTTTTTTTTCCTGTGATATATATATATATATATATATATATATATATATATATATATCACAGGAAAAAAAAATTGTTTTGTGAAAATGACTTAAAGTAGGGATCTACAAGTTACCCTTAAGGAAAGGCTGCTATGAGAGCCAAACCTACTTCATATGTTTCATGAAGTTTATCTCACAGCGTGTAAGGAATTCTTAATGTACCCTAGCTTTATCTTTTCAGGATCTAGGAGATATGATACAGATGTCTCAAAACAGAACCTGTAACTATTGAATTTGAGACCTAGGCAAAATGCTAGTGGTGGAGGAAAAATAAGGAAATTCCACACCTTATCCTGACTGATCACTTTCCCGTGCCTGGTGTTTGTTCTCATTTTTGGCACTCACATGTACACACTTACACAGAACTCATGACTCTGTATGTAAGTATAGTTGCTGAGATATCACATTTCAAGTTTCCAAAGTCCCTATGCCTTCCAGAGAAGAGAAATACTGCCATAAGAATATACCAGGAGCCAAATTTCTGTATACGTCTGGAAACCAAAGCAGCTTAGTTTTGGATGGCCAACTAATTTTGTTTTTTTTTTTTTTCTTGTGCCTGTGAACCAGCTCCTGTACTTCTGTTGTTTCTTCTTTTATGAAAAAAACATCACTGATCACTTTGTTTTAAGACTTGGTCCTGAGTGCTGCAGTGCTTCACTTTCTGCAGTGGATGTGAAGTGAGCAGCTGTAGCTGATCAGCCATCATAAATTAACCATCCGTGCTTGTTAGTCAGCTTGCTGAACCTTTGTATCTGTGTTAGGGCTTTTGGAAAGGTGCTTAAACCAACGAGCCATGCAGGCGAGGTGGGATAACTCACCTGATCTCCATTACTCAGCTGCCACTTCTTGATGCCAACAACTTATGCCTTAAGCACGATTCTTATTTGAGTCACTGCATGTTTTAGAGACTCAGTCTGGATTTAAAAGTTTTGAATAAATGTGAATGTAATGCATCCCCTGCTACTGCTATAAGTGGGGCAGATAACAGTAGCAAACCCTTTCTAACTCAGCAGCAGTGCAGATTATGTGACAAAGTCTTAGGGCTTTTGTGTTTGTTTTGGTAAATTTGTCTCCCATAACTTCCTGTATTACAGCAGTTCTGTGTCTTAAGTTACTTAAGGATGAGTTCTATCTGAACTCTTTCTTTCTGTCTTATCTGAGATGTGAGATATAAGTGTACAGTGATTAATGCCTCCCACTTTAAAGTATTTGTTTTGAGTATTTGCTTTTAGCATTCAGCTGAAGAGTATTATCATCTGTTTTTTCCTGTTAATTTGATCGTCTGTTTGCTACCAGAAATCTTACTTGAACAAGTCACTTTCTCTTAAATGTCTTACTCTACCTTAAATATTCTTGGTTTTCTTCAATTGATTGCTTTCTTTCTCTCTCTCTACCCCCCTACCCCCCTCCTTTTTTTTTTTTTTTTTTTCCCCTTTTCTTTCTTAAGAGCAGACAGATAAGAAGTTAGTAAATTCAAAATGAAACTCCCCTGTAGTTTTTTGGTGATTTCTTTGTGGGGAGAAAACTCTTTTGTGTTCTTAGATGCTCCAACTAAGTTATAAAAATCAGATTCATCTTAAAAAACTGCTTACAAAATTGATTTTTACACAAGATCTGAAACTAAGCCCTTTTAAAAATTGATTACAATCCACTCTTTGTAGGTTTGATAGCAGAAATACTGTGTTCTGCTTTACTTCATTTTACTGAAGTTAATGGCAAAAGTTTAATTAAATTTGGAGCAAACCTGATCTGTCCACACTGCTCAGAAGGAATTATTTTCTCATTTCTGAAGCCCTTTCAAAACCCTTATTAATAAACCTCTGTGAGAAGAAACAGTCGTGGAGTAAGATTTGGAAATTGATGACTGTAGTATTTCAGTCATTCATCACATCTCTGACAAGTTTGAGATGTGCAGATTTGACACAAGAAGCGGCAAAGTGTATGACTTATGAAAGAACATCATGTTTCTTAATAATTGTAGAGTGTAGTGTTCTTGGGGAAATAGTCAGTAGAAGTAATAGTTCATTAAATTAATTAAAGTTTGCAGTTGCAGGCTGACTTCTAGATACCAGAACTCTGAACTGAGCCATTTTCATGCTTCTCTTTTGATCATTCTTTATATGATGAACTTTATCACAGATTTACAGATTTTCTAAGATTGTTTGACTTCTGAATGTGTGTCTATATAAAATATCTATAAAGGTACTGTTCTGAATAACCTTTGAATATATTCAGATATTTTTCTTCATATCCATTCATTCTGTGGTAATCTTTGTTATGAGAACATTTTCTCTGCATTTCAAGTGGAAACAATAAAAGTTAGAAAGCATTGTTTAATGTTGGAAATATGCAAATAATTTTTTTCAGGATGGTATCTCTGACAAAAGCAGATTTTATTCGCAATTGCAATGGTGGATGACCTGCAAGCAGGAGCACCCTTAAGGACACAATGACAGCTTTTTGTACCTTGTTTCCCCCTTTGCCTATGCTTCTCCCCTGTTTCCCCATTGGCTGGGTACTCCAGGTTCACAATCTTGTCAAAGTTTACATTTGTTAATTGGTGTATTATCTGGTGTCAGCAAGTAGCCATCCTGTTGTTTCCAAGATGTCTCAGTGCTCTTCTTGTCATATTGATATGGGGATTTTCTTCAAAGCCTTCGTTAGACAAAGAGCACCGTGGGGTGGGGTGATGCCAGGCCTTCCCAATGTCTCTTCAGGCACTTCTTTGTGCATGCCATGACTTGTTCTCTGATTTGATCAATCTCGTGCAGGATATTCTCTCAATGTGTATGATAATATATATATAGATACACTTATATACTGCACGTGCATTCCTAGGGAAGGTTCATCTAGAGGATAAGTAATGCAAACTATCAGAGACCACGCTCCCCCCACCCCCCCCAAGTAAAGTAGAAAGACTCCCAAAAAGAACTATGACAGTGGAGACCATGAAATAAAAAAAAAATATTACCTAATTCTAATGCAGAAACAACATTTGATTACCACATTTAATAGGTGAATTATCTAGCTTTTAGTTTACAAATCTATCCAGGTAAACTATTATATCAAACAGTGAAGTTGCAAAAGGATAATTAACTCTAGCATGTTGTTGTCCATATTGTTTAATTGTTAGCATGTTACCTGGCATGATACTGGCTTATGCCAACTGGTGTTTTGAGATAAGAATGTTCATGATCACAGATCAGAACAAAATGCATCACGTCATTCTATTTCAGTCTTGAAGAGTTTGTCCACATGGACATGAGCCATACTGTTAAGACAAAAGCAAAAAGGACCAGAGAAATGATTGTCTCTCTCTGCTTTGTGCTGGTGCAGCGTTAGCTGATCTACCACGTGTAGTTTTGGGCCCTCAAATGCCAGTGATTAAAGCTTCCTTTATTTCTTTTAATAGGACCATCTCTGGAGCTGGGCAGCCAGCTTTATTCCAGGCTAATACTTGCACAACTTTTCTGCTTGAGGAACAGTGGCAAAGAAAATTTCAGTTACAAAGAGCAGTGGTAGAATCTGAAGACTGAGTCATTAAGCCTTCAGTAATGTTAACTGACATGTATTTGTCCCATCCACTGGTCTGGGATTGTAGGTGGAGAGTAGATTGATAGACTTTAATTTAAGAGTTGAAAAGTAGCCATTGTTTCCAGAGCTTTCAGAAGCAGTGTATCTCTTGAGCCTGTAAAGCCAGAATTCATGCACTTTTACAGAGAATCAGACATGTAGGAGTTAACGAGTCCTAAGACTAATTCAAAAGGGATCATTTGTAATGACTGGGTGTGGTTGCAGAAAGGGGGCCATTTTTTTTCAGAAGTACTGAGAGATGCTTCTTCAAAACTGCAGTGAAACGGAGTTAGATATAGAAAGTGGGAGGACAAGGTGGTGCTCATTACTGTTTGGTTTAGGAATAACAGGAATTCCCCTCTTTACTGGAGAGCTGAGTTGAATCAGGGAGAGCACAGTTTACAGAGAGAAAAAGACCTTAGTTATGTTGAACTTCAATCACTGAACTCCTTGGCTGAACTTCAAATACCTTGCATAGTACAATATTTTTGTAGTATATTGAAGGCTTAGAGAGGGTACTGATATTTGTTTATTTGAAAAATATAGAAGAAATTAAATGTGCATGTACCTGAGAAAAACTCTTAAAGTCTTATTAATTTAGTGATCTGGAACTGGTTATCTAAAGTGAAGCCATTGTTTGCGACTGCTGTTTCTATGGTGAAAACCATCAAAATATATTTAACAAGTTACAATGCTGCAAACTGTTTCGTTTCAATATGTGTGTAAACCTGACTGAAATGAAAGTAACATCAAGGTATTCGTGGAGACCATGACCATCTGGAACATGTGCAGTGGCAGATATGAAAGGCTCTTTCTTTGTATAGATAGAATTTAAATACTTTATGAGACTGCCCATAGAGAAGGGAGACACAGAAGCATGTTTTCTATGGTTTTCTTTTCCTCTATTCCATAACAGATAAAGCTGTTGAATACAGGTCTCTGTTCAGTTTCAAACAATTGGTTCCTGCATGAAGAAGGAATCTGTACTAATCCTTAGAACATCAAAATATCCAGGTCAGACCACTCAGTTCATTGACACAGAGTGCCTGGACCTAAGGAGTCAGTAGTTTTCAAACAAAAGAAAAATAAGCAAACATTGAACCAGGATTCTTAGGCAAAATGACAGTGTGGCATATTGTCATTTCTGATTATCTGAATTTGTATAGGTTATGTTCAGGCTGGCACTTTGGTGCTGACTTCAGAGGAAGAAACATATTTGTGATTCTGTTACATACTTGTCTTTTTCTTTCTTTGAGAGTGCTTTTCATTTAAGGTTTCTTTTTAATACCTTAAGCACCATAAACGTTTCCAGCTTCACTAGGATAAATTGAATGAAACAACAGCATTGAATTGCTGTCAACCTGTTGAATTATCATTCAACTTTCCTTTATTTTTCCCGCATTTATTGAACACCTACTGTTCCACTTAATGTTTTCTTTTTCTGTTCCTTGTTACTTACCCCACTGCTTTGCTCACTCTTTGTTCATGTGTGACAGAGATGGAAACAAATAAAGGCTGCTTTTGAGATGAAAGTCCAAACTTGCTTTTCTTGGGTTTTTGTTTACATGTTTCTTACCAGCATGAAAACTGAGTGTTCACAGCATGGTTGCTATTGTGGTGTGATGGCCATTCTGCCTTTGTAGGGCACAGTTTCATACATTAAACTGTCCAAAAATTGTAGAAATGGATGTTCTTCAAGTCTTGTTCACTTCCTTGGCTAATTATGGAACCTGGGAGCTTCTTCATGAGAGGCAATAAGAAGTAAGGAATTAATCCAAATCAATTCTATATTAGAATTAGGCATAGACAAAAAGAAGAAGAAAATTTGGATTCAGAATTATTTTCTGAGTCTCTTTGAAACCAAGTTACAGAAAGGGTAAAATATAATTTCATACAAAAAGATATTTACAGTGACTCATGAGATTACTGTTTATTTTATTTTCAGGGTGGAGCAGAACATAATATTCCAGTGGTCATTTCTAAGATTTCCAAAGAACAACGAGGTGAGTGTCAGATTAGTACACTATGTCTTGACATGCTCTTTAGAGCGGGGTGTTCTAAATCTTATTCTCTATAAATATACAAAACTCATATTTGGAGAAGTTTCTAAACATTGTCTTCAAACGATCTTTTAAATGTTCTTGTAAAGCATAATTTTTAAGGGAAAAAAATAGGCATGAAAATATTTAATAACTTTAAGCAGTGCAAAAATAATACTTCTGTCTTTTATTTCTGAATGCTTATTGCCAGAAAGAAGTAGCATGTTGAAAGTTTGATCATTAAAATATGTGAATGCAAGAGGAGAAGCATGTCTTTTTATACTGGATAGTAGGATAGTACTCGTGTGGGTAGTGGCAGAATCTTGATAATACCCTTTGCTATTTCAACTAGAATCACTGAATCACAGAATGGCCTGGGTTGAAAAGGACCACAATGATCATCTAGTTTCAACCCCCCTTCTATGTCCATGGTCACCAAGCACTAGACCAGGCTTCCCGGAGCTACATCCAGCCTGGCCTTGAATGCCTTCAAGCACATGGCACCCTCAAACTCTCTGGGCAACCTGTTCCAGCGTGTCACCACCCTTGGAGCAAAAATCTTCCTCCTAATATCTAACCTAAACCTCCCGTCTCAGTTTAAAACCGTTCCCCTTTGTCCTATCACTATCCATCCTTGTAAACAGCCATTCCCCCTCTTGTTTATATGCTCCCTTCAAGTACTGGAAGGCCACAATGATGTCTCCCCAGAGCTTTCTCTTCTCCAAGCTAAACAAGCCCAGGTCACTCAATCTTTTCTCATAGGAGAGGTGATCCAACCCTCTGATCATCTTAGTGGCCCTCCTCTGGACCCATTCGAAGAGCTCCGTATTTTTCTTGTACTGGCAGCCTGAGGCCTGGGCACAGTAGTCCGGATGGGGCTTTGCAAGAGCCGAGTAGAGGGGGACAATCACCTCCCTCTCCCTGCTGGCCGCCCCTTTTTAATGCAACCTAGGATATAGTTTGCCTTCCAGGCAGCAAGCACACACTGCTGGCTCATGTCCAGCTTTTTGTCCACCAGGACCCCCCAAGTCCTTCTCCGCAGGGCTGCTCTTAAGGAGTTCTTACACCTGGGATTGCCCTGGCCCAAGTGCAGCACTTTGCACTTGTCTTTGTTGAACCTCATTAGGTTCACATGGGCCCATTTCTCCAGTCTGTCTAGGTCCCTCTGGATGGCTACCTTTCCCTCCAATATATCGACCACACCAGTCAGTTTGGAGTCATCTGCAGACTTGCTCAATTCCATTGTCTGTGTCACTGATGAAGGTGTTGGAGAGCACTGGTCCCAAGGCTGAACCCTGAGGGACGCTACTTGCGACTGGCCTCCACTCAGACATAGAACCATTGATCACAACCCTTTGACTGCGACCAGCTAACCAGTTCTTAATCCATCTAATAGTCCATCTTTTGAATCCATACCACTCCAATTTAGAGAGAAAGACATTTAGTGCTGCGGTCAGTAAACTTTTGCAGCAACTGATATTTAGCAAAATCAGTAGTGTATGAAGGCTTTAATCATGCATATTTTTAACTGCCAATGTTTTGAAGTTGTGGGAATTATACAGCATGTGCTATGAAGACGGGTTCTTGTTAGATGACTCGTGATGCACTCGATGAAGGATCAAGGTTGTGAATAAGTACTTCTAGGGTGTATTTATGATCTTTGTTATGTTTATGTGTATTTGTATATATAAGCATAAGCAAACTTGGAAGCATTTTCCTCCATCTGCTTACAGTAATTTTGGAATGCTGCTTCTGCACAACTAAAAAGCTCAACTAGAGAAAAAAGCTCATATTCATCCACACACTGTAGATAAAGAAATGTACAGGGGAATCTTAAAATACTGAGATCCGAAAGCTGACCCTGAAATGTAGATGTAAGGGTCGTGTGTAGAGATGCTGCAGTGTAGCAGAGAATGAGCCCCTAAGGAAAACTAAAAGGTTAGCCTTAAGAAGTGACTCCATTATTTTCAGTGTAAATATAAGTGTGTAATACATAATAATGTGGCATATATTGCTTACACAAGCTATTAAAAAGCTATTAAGCACTGCAGGAAAAATAAGAAACATAGACAAAGTTTAATTGAGCACACCAAAGTGCATGCTGTTTCTTTTTGTTATTATTTTTTTGTTTGTTTGTTTTGTTTTGTTAGAGTGATGCATTATTTCTAACTTCAGTACATACTTGAGGTATAAACTCTATTACTGCTTTCAATAAAAGTGTTTAGAGAGCTAGTTGCAAGGGACATCTCTTCTGTAGAACAAGGCTATGCAAGTGTCATCTCTGCTTAGTATCTTGGAAAATGCTGTTTAACCTAGAACCTGTACCTCAGAACGTTGGAGGCTTAGTTCTGCCCTTTTACCAATTGGATTCTGGTTCATTTTTTAGGCCTCTAAACAAGAATGTGATAGTTCATGCAATTCATACCAACCGTGTTGTATATAGGTAATTAAGTCATATGTAATTTGATAATAACATGCAAGCCCCGTGTCTGAAGAGGAATATTGAGATACACATTTCTTAAACATAAAATATATTAAAAATCCTCTCATAATTCAAGAATCCATTGTTGTATCTTGCCTAATAAGGCCAGACCTTCAAATATATTATCATAATTTATGTGAATATTATTGCCAGTCTCTCATGTAAAGAAGTAAAAATTAGTTGGACAAAGTCAAGTTTCAGATCTTTCTAAACAGCATCTTCTGTGATGTTTTAAAATACTATAGACAAATAATTCCATGTATTCTGTTAGTATTCCTTAGTTTTCATTTTAGAGATTATATATTGTTTATACACACTTATCCTTTATTATATTAATTTTGTGTTTATGAAGTGCATTTGATAGCTCTGTAATATAATTCAATATTTTAAAATGTTAATTTTTGAATCAGTTTTGGTTAATTCCCTTATGACTTGGAGGGTATCTATTTTAAAAATCAAGTCCAGTATTTATGATGATTTTGTACAACACCCTGATGGTTTAGCTCTTGAACAGAGAAGGTGTTATCCAGCATAAATATACCACTGAGTTAATCAAAAACATAGGATCTACAGATTCTTTGATAAAATCTTACAAGTTAAAGGTTGTCTTTCATAAGTAGCTCTAGAGTTCTTTTCCCTCAGAGCTTCTAAGAAATCATGTCTCACAGGTAAATAAGACCTAGTTCTGTAGTCACTCTGTTTTCAGAAAAGTCTGCCATACTTCACCATTATGGCCCGAAAGATGCTATACATTGATGGAAGATGTTTTGGAGTTTTGTTACTTCAGATGAAAGAACTCTTTCACTGAAACAATGAAAGCTGGTGTTTTAGGATTAATATGATTCCAAATATCTACTTAGAAGCTACGTATTGCCTTTTTTTTTTTTTTTTTTTTTTTTCTTATTTTTTAAAGAAGATTATGTAAAAACATAAATGAAATATAAATGTAAGTACAAGAAATATGGGATATTTTGTGCAAATTGAGTGAAAAATATGCTTTCTATTTTCAGCTGAACTTTCAGGTTTGCTCTTTATAGGAGATGCAATTCTGCAGGTGAGTGAACTTGGAAGTACTTTTATGTATAATTTTCTAGAAAAGTGAAATAAAATCTATACTTATGAAATGTAGAGTAAGTCTTCTCTTTATCTTTTTAATAACAGATTAATGGAATTAATGTGAGAAAATGCAGGCATGAAGAAGTGGTGAGCTTTTCTGTTTTTCAGTCTACATTTCATCTATTATAGTTATTGAAATGATAGCAGTACACTGGTGTCAGTTGTATTATTGTTATTCCTAAAAAAAAAATAGACTGTACCTTCTTGTTTAGAAAATCTTTGATCTTCTTTGTAGACTTGTTATAATTACTGTTCTCAGATTGTTTACTAAAGGTGGTTATTTTATTATGAGGATTTTAGCTGTATGTTTTCCTAACCATTCTTCTTCTGGCTTATAGCTATCAAATTTAAGTACTGCTAAACCTTTCTGGTTGTGCGAGGTCATTTTAATTTCAAAAGTCATAATTTTCACTATGTTGGGATTTATTTGTTGTTTTAAAACCTATTTAAAATCAAAACAAAGCATTAGTCTGGCTTCCATTCTCTGGCTTTAATTTATGAGGATGCTCTCCTCGTTCATAAGGGTAGAAATGAACAGAGTATTAAGGAGATTCCTCATAGAGAAGGCATGTGTATTTGAGATGTAAAAGTATTATATGTGTTATATTTGGCTGTTTGATTGTCCTTAAGTACTTTCAGAAGCAGGAAACACTAAGCTTGAGAAATAATGCCATGAATGGAAGATTACCAAAGATTACTAAAGAAATTATCCTTTATTCCTGTTTAGGTCCACAGCAACTATAATTGTACAGCTCATTTTATCAATTCATAAATGCTCTGCATTTAATACTGTATTCTGCATTATGATAGATCGATAAATGTATGCCATTCAGGTATAGAAAGCACGGGTTGATGAAATTCTGACAAACAAATAAGTGCAGGCTGAAAGACAAAATGAGTGCACTCTTCCACCTCTCAGAATGCATTTATGCAGTGGTTTTGTGCTGGAAATTTGTGTTGCAAATCATTCATCATTCCTTAGAACTGTCAACTGTTTATTGGCTGGTTCGGCCCAGTTCCGTGACTAGTGGAGCGGAGGGTTTTCACACAATCCGTGCCATCAGAAAAGGGAGACAGGGGAGCCCAAAATAATTAAAAACAGTGGCAGTGATCTGAGGAGAAACAAACTAATTTTCTAAATGTGGTATCAGAATGCAAGGTAACATGCTATAATACAATATAATTAGAAATGAAGCTATTAAATCAAATATAATGAGAGTGTCCGAAAGGTTGGAAAGGCCTCACCGTAACACTGAGGTGAGATGCGCAGTTCAGTTGAGCAGCAGGGAAGAGAGCCTGGTGAAGAAGAGGACATCAGGTGACTTTGCTAGGGTTGTATCTCCTCCCTGACCTCAAAGCCCCCTGGAGTATGTAGTTCTTCTTCTCTTCTGGACAGGTGCCCAGAACTGGAGCATTAACAGTTTAACTCCCAATACACTACATGGTGTTATGATATGGAATACCGATAACCAAAAATCATAAAACCATGACAAGAAACCTTAATCCATCTTCTGTATAAACAGAATAACATTCATATTTGCCTTAGTTTTAAGCTTTGGTTGTGCAGTAGTGGCCAGATTTTAATCTTTTATGGGATTACCATAGTTTTGTTTTAATGCTTTAATATGGTAAATATCTCAATGGGATTTCAATGTGATGTTGAAATTTCAAGACATGAGAAAAAGATGTTAATAAAAGTGCAGACCTGCACACAAAAAAGCAAATTAAAACTGGTAAGTTTATTCAAATCTGCCCAAAAGGACAGATTCGCATAGAGTAGCCAATATTATTTTATTTCATACCTTTTTAGTCCCATGAAATATTCTTCTCAAACTCCTTATAAATAATGTTATTTAAATAAGAATAATAACAAAGCAAAGATGTTTGCTTACTAGCTATGAATGTGCCATTGTGTATATACAAGTACTTGTACAAATAATAGTACTTGGACAAATAATTTCTAAGAATGAAGAAATGATATTGGCCAATATTTAAGTAGTCTATGTAACATTTTTTAAACTAAGATCTGCAGAGGAAGAGATGTAAAACAAACATAAATGCCATATTTTGATTTTTTTTTTCTAGAAACATTGAATTTAGTATGATAATAGCATCACAGAATCACAATGGTTAGAAAAGACCTCAAATATCATCCACTCTAACTGTCCACCAATCATCAGTATTTCCCACTAAACCATGTCCCTCAGTACAACATCTCAGTGTTTCTTGAACATCTCCAGGGATGGTGACCACCACCTCCCTGGGCAGTTTGTTTCAGTGACTGACCACTCTCTCACAGAAGAAATATTTCCTAATGTCCAAAATGAATCTCCCCTGGCACAACTTGTGACCATTCTCTCTTATCTTATTGCTAACAGACCCCCACCAGGATGTCCACCTTATTAACCCTCCCCCTGACCGTTATCCACAGAGACTCATTCCCATCACCAAGCTCAACAACATCAAAGCACTCTCTAACACAGAGAGCCACACGACCTCTCCTTCTTCCTTGTCTGTCCCTTCTGAAGAGCTTATCACCATCCACTGCAGCACTTCAGTTGTGGGAGCAATCCTACCTTGTTTCTGTAATGGCAACTAAGTCATTGTTTGCCTGCTGCACAGTGATGTACATGTATGTGTAGTGAATTTGCTGAAAGTCTGATTATAATAAGTGCTGGTTTATTAATGATAGATCAGGTAGTTCATTGTACATTTATGTAGGATTTTAGGCACAGACTTGACTAAGGAGCAGATACAGAAACTAGTTTGCCAGCAGGAGTTACAGGTAGATTTTGTCTGTAACATGTTCCATGAAGCTGTTATAGCACTCCTATGCTAATCTTTATCAAATATGCGATCCATAGTTCTAATGTCAAAGTAACAGAGAAAATACAAAATATGTAGAACATAGTTGCTCTCAGCATGGATTAGAACTGCAATGAATACTTAATGTCCAATCCTTACCACATCTAGGTACTTTTGAAATGGCTGTGCAGGGTCCATAATGTTAGAGTTTTGTTTCGTTCTGATCATAATTCCTTTTTTTCTGAATCTAGTTAAGA
This sequence comes from Lagopus muta, assembly GCF_023343835.1. Classification (NCBI taxonomy): domain Eukaryota; kingdom Metazoa; phylum Chordata; class Aves; order Galliformes; family Phasianidae; genus Lagopus; species Lagopus muta. The sequence goes on along the minus strand of NC_064435.1, from coordinate 40,212,600 downwards.
CTTAGCAGGTATCATATGATGAGAGAATATATTAACATTTTGAGTTGCCCTGATATCTTAGAAAATATTTACTGTGAAGCAGTAGGAAAGATTTTCCAGTGTGTAAAGCTGAAGCTTCCCATAGGAAATTCAGATGCGTATACATTATCTGCACTTGGAATGCAATGTGTGTTTATTCTTTTTCTTTTCTAGATCCAACGCTTATTGCTGTTTGCAAAAACATTCTAAGCAAATGTCCTATCCTCATAACTCAGTAATGAAAAATTCTGCATAATGATCAATGCAGCCTGTAATATTACACTGATTACTAATCAGCCAACCATGGTGTTTCACTATACTGTTTTTACTCTGCCACACAAATCAAACTATATTTTCATTTGAATTTCAAAAATAAGTCGTTATATCAAATTAGTACAGTCTTTCATAGTAGGGAGAATCTCTGATATGCAGCAAACTTAGTTGACTTAACCTGTGTGGGCACCTATGGTATCCTTTGTTGTCTTCCATTAGTTACTAAGTCTGTTAATAAAGCATCCAGTGGAGCACAGATCGTGTTATTCCAAAAGTACATTACAATCTGAAGCCTGAATATGAAAAATCAATAGGTAGATAAGACTTATAAGGCTGAATATGTAAGCTTACTTGTTTTTTGGTTTAACTTACAGGAGATGTCTGCCCACTTCCCATTGGAATTTTCTTAGCTTTAGGTGAATTTTGAGCTTAGTTTTCCATTTGTAGAAGGTGAGGATATTATTCGTTATCATGAAAGGATATTATGAGTTTCTATCAAAGACTGAATGTCAATTTGTTGTTCTACTGGGGTTGTAAAGAATCCCATCTGAATACAGCAGAGCATTCCTTCACTCTTAGTACTCACCTATGGTAAAATAAATATGTTCTGTCTGGTAAAATATCAGCATTGGAGGAGGTTGGAAAAAAAAGTTAAAAAATCATCTCTCAACATCATAGAGATAATTTGTCTCTAGAAGCACAGTCTCAAGTTGAATTTGGAAGTAGGGGATATCTTGTTATATTTCTTAATTTAGATGAGTTGGAACTCTTTCTACTCTGGATATATATATATATATATTTTTTTTGCCATCTTTTTTTTCTCTCTTTAGCATTTTGCAAGACTTCTTATAATCTGAAATTAGGAATAGCATGCATAGACAGGCATACACATTTAGGCTTCTGCCTGAGGAATTCGGTGCAACAGTGCATAAATCCAGTCGCCAACAACGTCAATCCAAACAGTAAACACCTAGTCTTTTAAGTGCTCATAACAAAAATGGTTTCTTACCAAGTAAGTTACTTGAAAAGCGAGGTTATAGTCCAGGGAGAAGCTGATATTTGTAGATATAGAATCTGTGTAGGTATTTAAACTTTGGTGGTTTTTTTGATACAGCGAGGTATTCTGTGTAGCACCATATTACAATTCAAATATCAGCTACATTTTGAACAAGGCATCTTTTCTGTGAGTTTGACATGAAATGAGATGCCCATGTGCATTGCATTGTAGCTTTCACCCTTTTCCCTATATTCTAGCAGAATTTCAATTATGATATATATTTCGTAAAGCCGATGGCATAGAAGCTGTAGTTACTTAACTGGAATTATGTGCAGGAATTATATGCAGTTGACAAATCTTTTTTTTTTTTTTTTTTTTTTTAATCAGTTTTCATCCAAGCTGATTTTTTAAACTTATGATGAATATCTTCAGTAATTTTTTTCATGTTTTAAACAGAATAATAATCATATTGCATTTATAAGGCAAGAGATGAAACCGAATAGATATTTAGACATTGAAGCTGCATAGTCAGCACTTGTAAGAGGAGAGCTTGATCATTCCTCAATAGTTTTCTTCATATGAAGAGGCCAAGATGTTAGTTATTCCATACTGCCATTCTGTTTGAGACCTGTGGTTGTAAGAAAAGTGTTAACCTCACCTCTTTTACCATGGTATAATTAATGAAGATATCTGTAACAACATATTTATAATTTCCTTATTGTTCACGAAACTTGGAGCTAATAATGATCTGTCAAGTATTTTGACGTTAGTTTGAAGTGAGTGTACATCACGTAGAAAAGAACCTAGCTGGTATAAATAATCCCTAGAGGTACCTGTTTGTCTGTTTTTGTCTTGTTTTTGTGTTTTGCGGGAGCTCTTGTTTCTTTTTCCTATGTAGTAGAAATTCTTTTTGTTAGGATGCATCCTAGAGAAGTAGTATAATATGTATTCAGCCATATTTTTGTTGTTTAAATAAACAGTGTTTGTGCAGAACACAGAAAAGGCTAGGGTTTATTCAACAGCCATGATGTTAAACTTTATAAATACACTGATCTGCATTGCATGTCTTCCTAACTTACTTTTCATATATTTTTCTCAAGTTAGCTATACTTGCATTAATTGTTTTAAGACTCCACCTCTTAAAATTATTCAACACTTCTAGTAATTTTAATAAGTGGGTAGAATGTTAGCATGGGGAATATTGAGTCAATATGATTAATATAATTATTTTCTTTTTACACTGCTGTAATTCTCAAAGTCAAAATCCTGTAAGGTTTAGTAAGGTTTAGTAAGGGTAGAGTGAAAATATGAGTCAGCAGAGTGAAAGTATGAGTCGCATAGAAAACATGAAGTGCCACCAAGAATCAAAGGAAACAAGAATGCATATAGCATTCTGTGGGTTCAGGACATTTTAGTGTACGGAAAAGGAAACCTTCTATTGACAAATATTATTTTTCCTGGGTCACTATTAAAAAATTTTCTCTAACTCATATGGACTAGAAAATATTATCTGAGAGGCAACATCAGTATCTTCTTTAAAAGGGAAATGGCCATGTGACATAGACTAGTAGGAAATGTTCAACTCTGAAAGACAACATTTTTATTTCTTATGGCTTGATATAGATCAGAGAGATTACATTGGTTGAAGGAAAGCATGTATACTACTTTAGCTAGCCAGAAAGAATCACAAGTAAAGAGTTGTGCTCAAAAAAGTGCCAGTATTTATCCAGGGCTTATCTAACACCTGTACTTCTAGGTCCCCCCCTTTTTTCTTTCTCTCTTTTTTTTTTTTTTTTTTTTCTCCCTCTTTATATTGGGTCTTTGTATTCTAACTGTTTGGTGGACGAAGAAGAGGAAAGGAAAATGGAGTCTATATTTTTTCATTTGTATTCAATGTTGGACTGTTCAGCCAGATATAGGGAAGCTTCCAAATGGCCCACTCCATATTTCTTACCCATTAGTATGGAATAGTATAATACTGGTGCTTTGCTACCTGTTTGTCAGTACTGTGCCTGTTTTTATAGTTCAGCAATTTCTTTCTTGACATTACCGTGTTAATAGTGGACTCTTCCTACAAGTTCAATTTCGTATATCCTGTTTCCCATTAGTTATTCTACTAATGTAGAAGATAGTGCCTACTAAAACACTGGGTTAGATCACAAGAAAAAATTGAGTGCAGGTGTCGTGTCAAAAGGAAGAAGTTCTACATTAGAATTTACAAAGGTTATCCTTTCTTCAGACTGTAGTGCAAAGACCTGCAGATGTTGTTGCCTGCTTGTGCCGTTAGTACTTTTCTGAACAAAATGGGAAGTAGTCAGTGCTCAAGCTGAAATGGCATTACTAAGGTAATGACATGTATCTTTAAATTAGGTCTTGTAAGTGTAGGTAGATATGCTCTACTTCACATGCCCTTGTCAAACCAGTCCTGATTCAGAATATTTCCAAGGTTCTAATTATGCTGACCCACTAAAAAAAAAGTTCAAAAGAACAGTCTGCATTAAAAAGTCTCCCATATTTTAGCATGTCAATGTGCAAGTACTAAGTACTGAGAGTATCTCTGTTTTCCCTGAAATACTGAAATTTCTTCTTATAATATTTTGAGTATAATGCATTTTACATACTAAATGGGTAAACGAACATCCTTTACAAAACCTTCACATCTCAGTCATGTTAAGGCTTTTTTGGAATCTTATATATAGTCATATTTACATAAAGTTCTAATACAAAACACATTCAAAGTCTCCTGTACATGTTAGGTCATAATGTATTATTTTTGAATTTCTGGTTATCCAGAAAAGTTTGGTGAGATCTTGCATCTGCTGCAAGGAATTCTAATAGATAAAACATTGCATTTAAACATTTGTACTGGAAGATTATAAGATTTTACAAGTTATATAAATCATCCTTCTGTCAATCAATAAGTGAGGTTTGAAAGTAAAATTAATCACCTGCACAATAGTGATCACAAAAACAGTACAAAGACATTTAAAATTTTACTAGTACAGCTACACTTCTCAATGTCCAAGAAGTTATGAAGGCCAAGATCTTTTCATCTTATTGGAAGACTTCTGTTTAAATGAAAAAGTGTGCCTCCCTCCTGATGATACTTTTTCAGTAGGCTTTTCAGTAGGTTTTTCAGTAGATCTTCTTGGAGCCTTCTCTTCTCCAGGCTGAACAAGCCCAACTCCCTCAGTCTTTTTTAGGAGAGGTGCTCTAGCCCTCTGGTCATTTTCATGGCCCTCCTCTGCATCTTTCTTGTATTAGGGGCCCCAGGCTTGGACGCAGTAAGTTCTCCTGATGGGATCTCATGACAGCTGAGTAGAGAGGGATAATCAGTACCCTTGCCCTGCTGGCCACTCCTCTTTTAATGCAGCCCAGGATGCAGTTGGCCTTCCAGGGTGCATGCTCACACTGCTAAGATCTGACTGTCCAGATCTTTATCCATTACCACCCCCAAGTCCTTCTCCACAAGGGTGCTGTCAGTGAGTTCTTCTCCAGATCTGTGCATGCATCTAGGATTGCTCTGACAAAAGTGTAGCATCTTGCAATTGGCCTTATTGATGAAATTCATTATGTTTATGTGGGCCCGATTTTCAAGCTTGTCCAAGTCCATCTGGATAGCATTCCTTCCTTTTGTTGTATCAGCTTGGTACCATTCACAAACTTGCTCAGAGTTCATTCAATCCCATTATCTCTGTTGATAATAAAGATGCTCAAGAGCACTGGTCCCAAGATGGACCCCTGGAGGATGCCACTCATGACCCTTCTCCATATGAACATACAGCTGATGACCACAGTTTTCTGGTTGTGACTGTCCAACCAATTCTTTATTCACTGGATAGTCCGCCCTTTAAATCCGCATTTCTCCAATTTAGAGATAAAGATGTAGTATGGGATCAAGTTAAAGGCCTTGCAGAAGACCAGGTAGATGACTTACCTTTGTCCACCGATGCCATTGCTTCATCTCAGAAGGTCACCAGATTGGTGAGGCAAAATATTCCCTTGGTGAAGCTCTGCTGGCTCTCTCAGATCACCTCCTTGTCTCACATATGTCTTCATGTATTTTCCAGGGGGATCTGCTCCATGATTTTCACAGGCATGGAAGTAAAACTCACTGGTCTGTAGTTCCCCAGATCTTTCTTTCTCCCTTTCTTAAAACTAGGAGTGATATTTCTCTTTATCTGATCACCACGGACTTAACCTGATGACGAGTTTTCAAATATGATGGAGAGTAGCTTGTCAACAACATCAGCTAGTAAAATATCTGCAAGTGTCCTCCAGTTAATTAATACCCAATGTGAGTACCTCCAAATTCAGTTCTCCCAAAATTTAAATTTAGATGCTATTGAAAAAAAATGTAAAAATGTTTAGACAATATTGTTTACTGATATTTCATATTTTTGGATAACTGTGTTGGATCCCAGCTAAGCAAAATATGTATGCCTTTGCTTAAAAGTAACAACTAAAATGTTTTGATGAGTTAAGGACTCTTTTTTTCTCAGTTTTATATAATATTTATAAAGTACCAAGTCAGTTTCTCAGTTTTAGTTAGATGCAGTAGAATTATTTCTCCACAGTGAAAAGGACACCATTACATTAAATGTCACTAAAGACTCTTATTATGCATTTTCTCAGTGAAAACTTCTGCCACTGAGTATGTTTCCAGAACTACTGAAATATCTTTCTCTGAGATTAGAGCCTCACTGCCAAGAAGCTTAACAGAGTTAACTGCATACATTGATCTAAAACATTACTTAATATACAAATTTGTCCAAGAATTATGCTTTATGTCATTGTGAAGTTGATAACATTTAGTGTTGAACAAATACCACTAGGCTTACACATTAATATTTATTCAAATTCAGAATTAAAATTTGATTTCAAAGTCTTTAAGACTACTTTTTATTAATTTTTCATGAGGACTTATATGCTGGTGCTTGATTAGTGTGACTGTTCATGAAAAGTAAATGTTAAGGTCATATTTGCCATCAGCAAATTTTATATTGAATATGTAAATGTGAAATTTGCCACTGGCTGTGTGTTTGACCCCAGTCTTGCAATGAGATTAGTGTAAGCACACTTATTCTGTTACTGATTCCATCATCACCCCCTCACTTAAACTGGGATTCTGCTTTCTCAGAAAAGCATTCTAACAATGTTTTGAACAATCTCAGACATATTTCTATTCAGAAAACATTTGAAATTTAAGAATATATTTCAAATTGCTGTGCCAACTGGGCAACTTTCACTCTTGAAATATTAGGAACAGAAGCAGGAGCCAATGTGATATTTGGTGTAGTAACATGCCTGAATTTTGCGTATTACTTATGATATTTTCACAAACAGTGTGCAGAAATAAGAAACTTGTTTAGTAAATGCTTATAAATGTCATATATATTAATCAACTGTGAAAATGCTTTTTCTGGTAAATTTGAAGTGTCTAAAAAGTTTTAGTGAAGAAGCAGTGAATTCTTGTCTGTTTAATAGATAAAGAAGCAGCTTCTGTGTTAATAATCAAGCCTAGAAAGCTCAGACCCTTTCAGGGTTCATTACTCTAACAAAAAAATAATAATATTAATAAAGTGCAGTATAACCAAACTGTGAGGGTAAAAATGAGCTCTAAATCCTTAACATGGAAAATTAGATTGGAATTATTTCCTCCTGTAAGTTATTTTCTCCAATAAGTAATTATTTCCTTCTCTCAGTTTTGTAGTGGGAAGCACACTTTACCTGGAAAATCTCAAGTCCTTAATTCCAAGTCACATTCAGTTCCTCTTTCAACTTGCTAGGAAAAAGAATTTCCACTTTCAACCTCACTTCGATTTTTTATTTACAGTTACTTAGAAGAGAAAAAAATGTTGGAAGTGCTAAATCTTTTATATGAAGCCTTTTGGCTTTAGCATAATGTCTTCTATCATTAGAAAATACATTTCAATTAATAAAAGGATTTCTAATGGTCTTCATTCAAACTGTATCTACGTAGTCTAGAACTCATGCACGTAAGTGTGAATATAGCTGATGTTATTTATTTTTCCAAATATGACATGGATAATGTCTTTATATTATATGGGACTAGTGCCCATTAAATATACTACTTGTGTGACTAGTAAAGGATTTTATGCTTAAGGATTAAGTAGGAGGAATTTCTACATCTGATCTCGGTGTTAAAATGTCCTAGATTGTTTTTTAAGAAAAAGTAGAAAAAAAAGTCTTTGAAGTTTTGCATCAGGTTTCCTTGAAGGTAAAAAGCAATTGCCATTTGTTACGGAGAAGCCATGTGCAAAGCTTTTGCAGGTTGCTTAAACATTCTGCAGGTGTTGATAGTTTTCTTTGAATATTCTCCACCACATGTAGTAAAGAAGACCTAAAAAAGAACAACCATCTCATTAAAGCCTGCTGTCACAGTTGGTTTCCGACTAATAGTCAAAAACATCTTGTGTCTTAAAGGAGAAATCCATTGCAGGCTGATGGGGGGTGATTGTTGGTAATCTGACTGCACACAAAAGTTAACACAGGTATGATGGTGTTGTGTTGAGAAAGCTTTGGACAAGTCTGTAGATGTTGTAACAGTACTGTAAACACCTGATTCCAGCAGGAGTTATATTTTGCTTATAAATAGATCACATATTAATTCTAAAGTAAATTTGATTAATTTTTATTTGGAAAACGGCAGTAAGATTGATCCAAGCCAAATTCTGGTTCATGTGTATATTTCTGAGCTCTGATACCAATGAGAGACTTACACAAATAAATTCTATTGTAATTAAGGCATGTAAGTCAGTAGGAGATGAAGTATGCATTTTACTACAACTAGTTGAGATTATAAGTAGGCTTCTTGACTTAAAATGTTTGACAGACGATGGGGTTAAGTAGTTTATCTAAATGATGTTGGCTTTATCAGCCTCATACAGTTGTGATATCCAAAGCCAAAAAAAAAAAAATTTTTTTTCTTTTGTCCAAAACTTTTCAAGCTACTAATTTCATACCTTTAAAAAAAATGTAGAATAAACATAATTTAGTTTCAACCATACTAGCAACAGTTCTACTTTATTTTTAACATTTTCTGTACATAAGGGCCTTTGTTCACTTTTCTCAGTCAGCTGTTTTGAAACTCTTTAAATATATAATTTTAAAATGTGTTTATAAATTAGTGTAGAAAGATTGTGGGTTCCCAGCAGTTGAGTATATGTTAAGTTTCAAAAAAAAAAAAAAAAATTGAATAGCTATGGGAGTTTAAATAAGAGTTTTTGAAACTGTATAGCTGCATAGATAATTCAGTGTAGTTGAGTAATCCTAGAGGAAAACTATATGGGGGTTGATAATGAGAAAAAAAGGGTTGGCAGTTCTGTGATTCAGCTCTGGCATTCACTCTACATATAGGCATATTGAAAAAACTCGTGAAACATGGACAGAGTTTGGATTAGTCTTCTGGTTCTTTGAAATTTGTTTACTTGCATAGATTATTTTTGCCATATATGAGATATGAGTAACTGTTAATACTCAAGTAAACTCTGTAACAAATCAAGTCAAATTTCAATTGACTCATTACTTAAACTTTAGTCAGAACATGAAAAGAAATTTTGTCCATGTTGTGTATATTGTAATATATGCTGTAGGATACAAGAAGCATTTAAACGTAATGTGCAATGAAGTGTAAATTTTCAACACTTAAAATATTAATCTTAGCACTATACGGTATCCTTTTACAGTACTGATATATTATTTTCTACTCATTTTCTTGTTGGAATGAATGATTGCTCAGTGACTAATTGGTGTATCTGTGTACTTGTTTCTTTTGCAGACTATGGTCCCAGACTAATAGAAATCCATGGAATAAAGTTTAGGGAGCATTTAGAGAACTCACTGTTTGAAAGTTACTTTTGCATTATTATAATCACAGAATCATAGAATCCTTAGAGTTGGAAGGAACCTCTGAAGGCCATCTTGTCCAACTCTCCTGCAATGAGAAGGGACGTCCACAGCTAGATCAGGTTGCTAAGGGCCTCATCCAGCCTCATCTTGAAGTCTCCAGGGACACATCAACGGTGTCACTGGGCAGTTTGTTCTGGTGCCTCACCACCCTCACTGTAAATAATTTTTTCTTTATATTCTAACCTAAATCTACCCTCTTTGAGCTTGAAACCATTTCCCCTTGTATTCTGTCAACTCAGAATTGACAGTCTGAAGGTTAGCCGGTATGATTCAAAGAAAATACAGATAGATCATTGTAAGCAACATAGTCAGATTTTATAATGAAATGATTTTTTATTTTTCTGACGGTGATATGGAGGTTTGAGTATAGGACTGCCACTGGCATTTCCATTCTTCAAACACAAAAATTTTAGCAAGTTCTAATTCCTTGTTTTAGTTTCTGTATTGGCCTGCTAATAATTTGATTGAATATGAACTGTGATGACCAGTAATAGGCTATTTTTAGTAAATATAATATTTTTATTTTTAGTAAAACAGAATTCCAAATTAGAGTACGTGACCTAAGGAAGGCAAATTAAGCACTTCTAGCAATATTTTGGGGGATTTATTTTTATTAATGATGCTAAATTCAATGAATGAAGAACAGGAAAATGCTGCCAGAACATCTTTCCTGGCAGTCTTTTACTTTTGCGATTCTGTTAGTTTCTCATTTCTCCTCCTCCATTTTTTGCATGATTATCTTTTGCTGAGGCTCTCCTATGTTATTTTTGAAAAGAAAACATCTAACTCAGCAGTAGTTGCTGTCTGTTGCTATTTTAATATTCCTAAGCATTTTAGTGCTGATTATGGAGCTTAATAATAAGAGTTAAAAAATACCATTTTACAAGTTCAAAAACTAATCTTTTCTTCCAGCTTGGTTGTCAGTGTATCACTGAAGTGACAGAATTTTCTTTTTACCTTGGCACTACATTGAAGAAAAATCTGACAGAAGTCAGAGTACTCTGTGGCTCATATTTGAACCTCAGAACATGATTATATTTTTTATCTCTTTTTAAAGGCAGATCACTTAGTGCTCTACTTTGTACTTGAGTCTTCAGGTTACTGGAACTTTCATGTCTACATTGGCTCATAAGCCAATAAGAGCAGGTGCGACAAAGATCGATGAGTGAAGACAGAAGATAGTTACAACAGACTGGTGTGACATTGCCCATCTGAGAAATCACCTGATGGTCTAGCTCAAATGAGCACTGTCACTTGGAATTGAGAATAATTTTGCTTCTGAGTGCTAAGTCTGATGGGACTTGTCAAAAAGCATCAAATCCCGAGAGACTGTGTATATTGCTTTGAAATGATTTTTTATATAGCGTCTTTGTAGCTGGATCATTCCCTGTGTTAGTGCTACCTTGGTTCAATTCCCGTGCCATCTTGAGAAACACTAAACCTTTTTCTGCCACTTTTCAGAATAATTGCTTAGTGATAAACTGAATGTGATCTTTCTGCTGTAACTACGAGTATTACTGTATCCACCTTCCCTTTTATAAAACAGTACTGGTAGCAAGTTAGGTGCAGAAGTTGTGTACGAATAGAAGTTAATGTCTTCATACACCCTCGGCACATGCATTTCTTCTTCCTTTGCTTGAGGAAGTTTTCCATTCCAGTGTGCAACTCATTTGATTTTGTATCTAAATATCTAAATCAAGTTCTCTGACCAGACAGCAGTCAACTTCTCTGGTAATGTCAAGCTATGATCTGACATATGCTTTCAGTTGAGCAGCGTGAGTTGGAACTGCTGTCACAAAATGATGTTCTACTTTGTGCTGTACATCAGTAAGAAAGATTTTGTGAAGGAATAAAATTTTTGATGATTTTAACTATTATACTAATTGATTTATTGTGGGCAAACATTTGATAAATATTAGAGCATGGGAATTTAAATCTCCCCACACTGGCATATTTTTACTGTGAATATCTGTACTATTCTATATCACATACTTGGGTTTTACTGAAAGAAACAATTGCCTTTTTACATAATTAAACATAATTTGAGGCAGTTGTATGCATGTGTCAAGCCTTCTAGCCTTGGGCCCTTAAGTCATTGTACCAGAATACGTATTGTGGGATCTGCAGATGAACCAGTACATTGAATAACAGTGCACAGTATCCTTCTTTTGTTTTTTCAAATGATAATAATTTAAGATATTCATTAATGAGCTAATTTTTGCTTTCAATTACAGTGAAGAATGGTGTTTGCTGTGGTTCAGAAAATCATAAATCTTAAGGAATATATGCTTTTTGTTGTCTTCTGTTTAAGTCTGTGCCAATTCATTTATGTATAAATTTCATTTGTAATTTAAGAGTGAATTTAGTGTCTCATTCAAGAAAAATACTTGCTGAAGTCAGAGGGGCTTCATACATCAGTGCTTTTGTGAATATATTGAGACAGACATCAGCATATGCTCTAATGTTGTCTTTAACTGGCACTTTAAAAGGTTTTATAAAATTAAAGGGCAACATTACTATAAGCATTACTGAATGCTCAGACTACTGTTATTGTTATGTAGAGACTTTATTCAGAAGTATCACACACCACCATAAAATCTAGCTCTTTAAAACTATCACTTTGTCAGTGGAATATGCATTTTCAGATCTGCATAGATATACTTGTGCGGATAGATATATTTTCATTATCATAGATTTTCCAAGCCTGAATAAGCAGTACTTTTGCATTCATGCAGGACTCATTTTAATGAAATTGCTCTGTAAAAATTTTAGCTACAGTGCTGACAGACAATAATGGAGAGAGAAGAAAGAAAGAATATGCCAGTATTTCTCATTGTTGGGATTCCACTCACTTTTGTAAAATCTAGAAGCCCATTCTGTATTGTATCTTCTAGTCAAACTGTTTGACTCCCTGTTTTCAACATGTTTTTTTTTTTTTTTCCAGAGACACAACTCTCCATAACAACTAGACACATTTATTTTGGCTGTTACCCTTTTATAAAAGTTACCAATTTTTCCATTTCACATTAGCTGTTCCAGTATATTCCTAAAAACATTCCCCAGCAATTCTCAGTAAGAATAGATTTACTCTCATATCTCATTCTCTTTCTGCATGAAGGAAAGATGCTAAGGGAAAGTGCCTGTTGAATGAGGACATCAAGTAAACCAGTCTTGTGAAGCACACTTGATTTAATACAGTTCAACAATTGTTCATTGTTTATATAAAAGAAAGGCAAAAATCTAAAGTTGCAGTAAAGATTTCAAATGAAAGCTTCAAAAAAGAATGTTAATTCAATTAAGAATCAAAGTTTCTTCAATTAACTTTATTTTCAAGAATGGATTTGATAATCACTGAAAAGTAAGTGGCATAGGATTGGTAGCTTATTTATTCTCTTTGTAGTAATCATTAACGAGTAGTTTTCTTTTTCAGTATTTTACATCTCTTTGTTGTACATGTCAAGACCAAGCACTTTCTGTCTTACGTGTTTTATGTACTTCAGTATATGCTTTACTTGAATAGGTATTGGTATTGCTGATTTCATCTAGGTTTTGTACCACTTCTTCATCACAATTTTTCATTCTATAAGTTTGAGAGAGAAAGAGAGAGCTTGGAGTAAAAAGGTAATACCAGACTACTTAGGACAACTTCTAGCATTTCTACAGCAATGTTATCAAACACATAATCATGTAGACTTGTGGCTTGTTTAAATTTTGGAAGAAAAAGTGTTCAGGGACAGAGTTTTTTTCACAGGTGGTATCCACTTAGGTATCTTCAAAAGGTGACTGTAAGTTAGAGTTGCTAATTCTGTAACTTCTCCCTTTCTTTCCTGTTATTGAGTAAAAGCATTTTTTAAAAAAGGTAAAGGATATCTTTATTTTTCCTGCACTTCGTCTATCCACATCTGTGATTGCAGTTTAGAAAACATGCTCCTGTTTGCTTTGGCTATGACTGTTCTGAATCATGTGACTGGTACAGGAGAGAGAAGATGTGTTTTCTTTGAAGGCTGAGGTTACAAGATATCTCTGATGGAATTCAGGACTTCAGAGTCTTGATCTGACTAACTATTCCACTGACAGTGTCATTGTTATCCCATGAAATAAGTGTTATTTCTGAATTCTGAGGTCTAAAACATCAGAAATGTGAAGTACTCACTGAAGATCTCTGTGCTACAGCAGAAGTTTTGGGATGTGATTTAAGATGGTGAAATTTGTTGTGACACATGTTTGGTTATTGGCACACATACATACTACATTGCAAAGTATGCCTTGACAACCAGTGTGCTACTTTACATAATAGACTAAAATTTCAGAGTGGATTTCAGATATTGGTACAAATAATGTGCCATCACATTGTTACTCCTCCATAGCAGCCACTATAGAATTGGAAATATTGTGTCTAAGTGAGAAGTTGACAATTTTTCTTGACGGATTGCTTTAAATTAGCCTGATGTAGTGCAGTGATTTTCACATGGAAGTATCCCTGAAAATAGCAATATATATGTATGCAGTTAAATGTGTAGGATAGGTTTTTCATTGGCATGGATTAAATAATTGCATCAATTAATGTACATGGTGTTTTGACACAGCAGCATTGCAGAAGGGTTACTTGTAAGTTACCTGGACACAGTGAGATCACAGCAGAAGAGAACAAATATATGCCAGATTAAAAAGGCAACTTAAATTAACTCTTATAAAATCAACAAGTTATAGAAGCAGAACAACTGGTAGGGTTCATTCTGATACCCAGAGTTATATCACCTCATGGCTCTCATGAAATAAAATGATTCTAATATAAATTATCACCTGTTGAGTATAGCATTTTGATTAGATGCTTGTGTGTCTCCTCTTTACCAGTCTGGGACTGGTAAAGGGACTGCCTGGACTTCTCTTTCTCTGCTGTGTAGCTTGGGGTGTCATCAGCCACATCACAGAAAAGCTAAAAACATGAAAAGGAGCTACAGAAGCAGTTATGGGAGAGAGAAAATATGACTGAGAGCATTCACAAATGGATAGGGGATTCACTTGTATTCCTATTCCTTCATAGTCCTACCATGCCAGGACTCTGGCATAGCTGTGGAAACTACAGCTTTTGTTTTGTTGGAGATTTATTAGACAACCTCAGCAAAACTAAACTGAACCAAGAAGAATTTATACATGTGGTTTACTGTTCATGCCAGGTCTGGAAGGGAGAAGTACGCAGCTGAAAAACGTCAGAGAACAGCCAGTGCTGTTTCCACACTGGTATTACCTGTTAGTGTGACTAGGAGCAGAGCACATAGAAAGCTTTACATCTTCCTTTCTTTTTTGAAAGATGTCATTGCAATACACTGCAGGTATAAGGAGCTGCATGGCATTGCTTATACTTCTGCTGTGTTTTGGTCATATATTGTCCTGTTTGTGCTTCTCTCCCAGGTTCAGGTCCTTCGCAATGCGGGGGAAGAAGTGACCCTTACTGTGTCCTTTTTGAAAAGAGCACCTGCTTTTCTCAAACTGCCATTGAATGAAGATTGTGCATGTAAGCCTTTATTACTTGACCAGAATAAACCTTAATTCAATGCTTGTGAATACTTGCAGCTTCTGAATCTAGTGTGCATTGGGGGTGGTTAACAACAGCTTTCTCAGTCAGCATTGTTGCCCAAATATGAGCTTCTCATATTGCCAGATCTCATATTAGCAGTCACCGTAAACAAAAGTGTGCAGTTGTTGCTTGAAAAACGATAACTTTTGAAAAACAAGATTGCCTTGTATTTGGCTGGTGTGAATCAGCAAAGTTGAGTCAGAGGAATTACATTAGGTTACAGTAGCTCACATTTTGGTGTAGAGTATTAAAAGCATTTTTCCGTGGAGCACCAGATAAGAGTTTACTCCAGGAGTTTTGTGTTCTAGATGTGAAAATGAGATCATGTGTATATATTATGAGAGGTTAACTTTCTCATTTAAAAATCAGGAGTTTTCATGTAGGTGTCTGTATACCTAAAAATAAATTTGTCTAAAATGTTTAATATTTTAAGTCCAACTGAGTTTTAGTAAAATAGCCCCATCAGAAACAAAGGAGACAGCTGGCTTCCTTTAATTGCCTGAAATTGTGAGTGTGGGCACTTAATTATACAGTTGCAGCATACCCAAGCATATGTATAATCATCCTGTGCCTTTTGGCACCACTACTTTCTGCTTTTTTCTCCTAAAGGGAGCAACAAAACAAAAAAGTGTTTGATTTCAATACTTCTAGGCCTTGATGTTACATCAGTAGCAATTAAATAAACTAAGTTTTGATATATCTTATATAAAATCAGTTGTAGAAGTACCATCTTTATCTTGTATCCAGGTATTGAACTTTAATCAGGCAAGAAAAAAAAATACAACACCAGAAATCTTCTTAAATAAAAAAGAATCCCAGTAACTCATTGCTGCTTTTATGAAAGGATGTGGAGCATAGAGAATGCTGAGTAAAGCACAGTAGCATGCACTTGAATAGATCCTATCATATATGATTTATGAGATGTGGCTCTGTATCTTTGTAAGTTGCTACAAGAACTGTTAAACCTGTGAACTTCATAGAGAATGACAAAAGCATTGTCTGACTGTTTCCTTTAAGTGAGAACCAAGCAAGGAAGTGCACTTTCCATTTATTATCAGATTAGCAAATACATTTGTGATTTTTTCTTACTGAGTAGATTATTAACTTTTTTACAAATCACTAAGGAGTTGAGCCTTGACTTTTGGATGACAAAATCAATTGGAGAGGGAAACATGCAAGCACACAAACACATAAACTTTTATTATAGCATTATAGATAATGATACATTTTTGTATATTCGTATATCCGTGTTGGTGTTAGGTGCCCCCAGTGACCAGAGCAGTGGCACTTCCTCTCCCCTGTGTGACAGTGGTTTGCATCTCAACTACCATCCCAACAACACGGTAAGAGCTTATATTTCTTTCATGAAATTACATCAGAAAATAAATCGCTAAGTGAAAGTAATAAAAAACCAGCATCATGGGAGGCACTCAAATTAGCGTTGGAGATAGTTCCATAGGGGGCTAAAATTTGTCAGCCAGATATTATAGCTAAGAGTAACACTGTGAGAAATTGTAGCAGCTGAGATTATGCTCTGATAAATGTGATTACTATTTTTATCTGGACAATGGAAATTTTTGGGAAAGTTTTGTCTTCTACATTTATTTGCAGAGCAGGGGGAATAAAATTATTAAAGTGACAATATATCTATTTAAACAGGAGTTAGAAAACCTTTTCAGAATATTATTACATATATTTTATTTATTATTTAGAACTTTTGACCAAGGCTTACGTAGGTGCATGTTTTTGCCTATTTTTAAGATGCTAACGTTTTTCTCCTATTAACTAGTTCTAACAATTGTATTGAAGAACAATAGCATTACACAGCAAAGTGCCTTTAACTTGAATTGCTACAGATCTTTGTTCAGATTTGTCATAAAAGATTCCTTTGAAATGCAACACGGTGCTTTTATTGTATTTCTTAGTCATTAAATGCAGCATTTGTGATATTTTGTATAGTTCTAAAGATTTTTTTGTATGTATTTGGCTTTGTGATAGATATACTAGAATAGAAATCACAGACTAAATAAATCTGTATATGACATAACTATTATACTATATGATAATGAACAGAAGTTTAAGCACTATTCAGTAGACTTCCTGTCTCTAATTTCTGTCTTCCTTTATTGTTCTTTCTCATTTCAATAATAAAAAGTTTAAAATGGGAGCCAGAAATTTAAAAGTCAGTAGCACAGATTTAGGGTCTAGGAATCCAAAAGATTAAACTAATTAGGTTATACATGTGCATAGGAGAAGGAATTCATCAAAAAGAGTTAAAAGTAATAATATTGAGTCTTGCTGTAGGACAAAAAAAAAAAAACAATAAATATATATCTTCTAATAGTGGAACAACATCAGAAACAAACACCTGAGCTATTTGTATACATATGTAAAAAGGTAATTGGAGGAGATTTTAAAGTTATTTTGTTAGCCACTTCAAGTCTATCTTTGCTTTGAGGGTTAAAGCAAGGCTTCCATTCAGGAATCCTATTGCTGCTGAAGGTGTCAAAATTATGTAAGTTACCTACAGTTTCTTTTTGAACTGATAATAATTTAATGAAAACAAGTTTGTTTGTTTGTTTTTAGTTTTCTGTTTTTTTTTCACTCAGTCTTCTTGCCTGGGGTATCTCCTTGTAATGGAATGGAATGCTTCATAAAGTCAGATGAGAACTCTATATGAATTCTTAACATATGCACAAAACTTTCACTGTCATTCCATATTGTCAAATTATTTTCTAGAATGTATTGTGCCTTATGGACATAGGGTATTTCGTAGATACAGCCTTGGTGATCCACATGACAAAGATTTCTTGCTCAAAAGGATTTGGAGTAGACAGGTCCTGTTTGGACCTAATTTAACAATAGAAAGTGCTATGCAAAGTGAGGTTACCACTTCTGTTGCTCTTGAACATAGATCTACTGTCTCCATCTAAACTTCTTGCCACATTTCAACTTTTTCCTAAAATTTTGTCACAGCTGGAAAAAGTTCCTGAATATAGACAGAACTTGAAAACTTCAAGGTGTTGTTCAAAACAGTATGCTAGCTTAGTATTTCTACTCAGTCATTTATTTATGTGGATTTATTTTGTCTGAATCTATGGAATGTTTCACCAGAGCACCAGTGTTTTACGTTCATGAACATACTTTTGAAAATCCTGCTATTCAGATAAACTGATGTTCATTGTGATCTTTCATGTTACACGCATTACAGATATATGAACATTCATTTAAAAACTTGCTAAAGGGTTAAAACTTGAAAAATCAGGGTATGGGGTTTTTTTTACATTTATTTTCAGAAGATATGAGTAAGAAAAACTATGAAGAAAAAAATTTTTAAAAAGATTATGATTCAGGATCAATAGGTTCAATTTTACTGATATATAGAAAGCACTTCACGTATTTCAGTGCAAATGTTCTTTAAAACATGGCATGACGACTACCCTATTTTGAAAGGCAAGTGTTTTGTAAAGAAAGAAAGAGGTGCTGGATTTTTTAAAAATAATTTTGATTTTTTACTCAAAAAATATATCTCATTCTAATCTATATTGTCTTAAAATATACTAAAATTAGGATGTATATGTATAAATACCCCTTTGTAGATATGATCATACGCATGATCTAGTTGAATTTTCATATAAACAGTATCTTGTGTAAATAGGTAAAATTAATATATTGAGTGAACAATTTTCATAATTTATTAATTCATGTGAATTAATATAAAATATTATATAGTATTATAATATATAATAAATTCATATATAATATAATATTATATACCAGTGAAGTGAAATTAGAATAGATGTATATGTAATCGAGTGTGGAACCATAGAAAACACCTGAATTATGATTGAGTGACATAGAAATCTCCCTTACTCAGGGTACAGATATGAAGCCTGTAACCAATAATATAATATACAGGAAATACTTTTATTTATGACTAATCACCCCCAAGAATGATGCAGTCTTTTTTTGCTAGGTTTCTAAAATAATGTTACTCATAGTTTCTCTAAACATGTTGATGTTGAGCTTTACATATGTTAGTTTTATTTCTGACAAAAAGTTGAGAATCTGTGGAGTGCTAGCTAGAATTTGTGCCGATGATCTGAGAAAAGTGGATGATTATGCTAAATATAAGGTCTTTGAAGTAGCTATCTTTCTTTCCAAATTTGCTGACTATTTATAATGAAGCCCAAAACTGAGAAGGGCCTTCTAATGTTTTTCAGGATACATTATCATGTTCCTCATGGCCAACATCCCCAGGACTTAGATGGGAAAAAAGGTGGTGTGATCTCCGATTAATTCCACTTCTTCATTCACGATTTTCCCAGTACCTTCCAGGATCAGATTTGTGCAGGTAAATAAGTTCAGAAAGCTGAAACTATTGACTTCTTGATTTAGAGATGCAATCGCCAGGGATTTGCAATATTAAGAGAAGTGGCATTATTAATTCCAATGCAGCTCTGAGAGATAGGGGACAGAAGACCTTGGGCGCTCACAGTCAGGCTTAAATTTATTGCATCGTCTGATGACCCGACTAGTCATCAAGCATTAATAGCTTGAACTTTTGCTATTCCTACATTCAAAAACACATAAAGTTAATATGTAAAATCTTCATTAATATTTCTGTTATAAGTGTTTTGCAGAAGGTTTCAATTATCATTTCTTTGTTGTTATACTCACACTTTTGCCTGGAAAGGGGTCTTGCAGTCAAGTGTTACCACTTTCCTCCAGATGTGGGTTTATGATGCCAATGAAAACTGAAAGATCATAAATCAATTTTGGGTTTCTTTGGGGTCAATTTTGTTGTTTCTCATCACAACCTTCTCTTCGGTTCTTACCAAATTTTGAAAGTTATGTAAAAGCCTCCCACAGCCTCAATTAATTCAAAGGGCTATTGTTTCTTTAAAGTTTACCATGTAGGTTTGCAGTCTTGTTTCCTATTCAACAGAGCTGATATTAAAGCAGCTTAGTAGTCACTAGATGACTGTTAAACTAAAAACAGCTTATGGTCTCTGAATTGCGATAGCAAAATCATACTTACTTGTCAGCATGATTCTTGATCTCTTGACAATTACTGGCCCAGAGAGTTAACTTGTGATGCAAAAGCTACATTGGTTCATTGGCTGAAATGAGCAGGATATGGATACCAGAGATGTAAGATTTCTTGTACGTGATTCTCTGAAAACCTTCAGCTCAATGTTTTACGGTGGTTGAAATATATATAATTAACAACATCTGTCATAAAGGACCCAGAATTATAAAAGTCAAATCTGAGATCTGCTGTACACTCCAGATAAGATACTAGAATGGGGAAAATTAGGATATATTCGACTATTCATAGATTTAAGACTTTCACATTCAGTCTTCTGTAGCAATAAAACACAAGCTTAATATGCTCATTATAGAAGTTGTACATTACAGAGAAAGATTATGTGTAGGCAGCAATATTCCTGAGATTTCAATTGCAAAATAAATTTACAGATGTATACCTGAAGTCATGCTCACACCTTGAGTGATTACTAATTATCTCCCTGTATTTTCCTGTGCTATCTATCATGAGGAAAATTACTTAAAAGTTAAAAAAAAAAAATAAAAAAAATCAAGTTTGATAGAGAGAAGCAGTTTTTGGGTTTTTTCCTCAAAAAGCTCAGAGCCAATATTTTGTTGGTAACAAGCTAGTCTATGAGTGTTTTAAAATAGTTTGTAAATCTCTGTATTTTAAAATATGACTCCCTCCAAAAATTTGTTTTCAAAGAAAGATAGAAAAATTTTTAAAGGGACTGAAAATGAAAAGAGCATAAAGAACAATGTTAAGAAAAGAATATTGCTAATAATAATAAAGAAAACAACATAAAATGTTACGTGCTATATAAAGTTGTCTTATATCATTTTTAGAACCCGGGATGTGTAATTGAATAAGAATATGATCTTAATTTTTTCTTGTTGTTGTATTAAAAAATGATCAATAAGTAGTTTTTAATAACATATCTTTTAGATTGTGCCTGTAGGAGTTTATAGACAGATGACCACCTCTGTGAAAAGACAACTGAACTGATGAGTTAGCTGATAGATTTAGATAAACCATCGGTGTCTTCATGATCATGTTAGGATACATAAGCTTTATCTTCCAGTCAGAACTTATTCTTCATGATGGAATTGCTCAAGGAAAAGGCATGGCTCTAATTCATTTTTATACTAGTCCTAAGTGAAAGAAAAGCGTGTACTTGACACAGACACAGAAGAACAGTTATGGTTGAGGTAGATATTAGCTCTGCATTCTATAAAATTAGTTGATATTTTTGTGAAGTAAAAAACTGATAATTTTGCAGAATCAATATCAGTCTTAAGATGTCAGAAACTGTCATTAGTGACACTCAGTTTTATGTTGAAGATAACACTCGTTTTGCCTCAGCCTTCTAAAAAATCTAAACAATTTTAAACCATGAATGGATGAATTTGTAGGGGAATGCTAGCAGTGGAACTTTATGTTCTCTTTATGCTTAATAATATCCTATTCTGTGAAACTGATTATAATGAACTTTTGAGGTTCTGAAGCTAGAGACCTGTCAACCTTCCTAAAGGCCAAAAAGGCCTTTTACAGAAGTTAGATCTCCTATAGCTTTATAATTTGAAAGTTTCCTCGTGTTCTGTAGTTGTTTAGCACTCAGTTGTGGAAAGTCAAACTATAACGCATCATAAATCATTGTGTAAGTTCCAAGAATGTTGCTGAGGTAGAGACACTCCAGTGGCTACTGCCTTTATCAGTGGATGTCTGTTGGCATTCCAGTGTGATTTCCTAATGATTCTGCATTCAGAAATGCAACTGAAAAAATCATTAATGCTATCTCATAAATTTGAATTCACCAGCTATTCCATCAGCAGGTAAGAAGAGGATCATTTACAATGAAAATTCTATCACCAAAAGCAGCTAACTAGCTAGCAGTAACCTTAATGTGTTTTGAAAATGAATTTGGAGAATAAAACAAAATTTTTTGAGAAAAAGGTACGGTATTCCACTGAATTTCATGAAAGGCTACCTACAGACTGCTACACTTTCCTTCTCTGTGATCTTCATATTCAATTATTAATGCTTTGATATGCATCAACTATTCCACTTGTTTAGCTTCTGAAATCACACAGGGTTGGACAAGATTCCATGGAGCTAGTCAATAGGATTTTCTTATAGCTTCTTGGAAACTTAATATAGGAATAGTTGACCTTTTTATATGACATTTAACATGTAGCTGATTGTTTTAATATGTCAGGTATTTATAAACAGGAAAACCAGCAATTTATCAGTGTTCACTGACTGACCTTCATTGCAGTTGAAAGAAAAGCACTTCTACAAGTATTGTTAAGATGATATGCTAGAACAGATGAAATTTTCTTCTGACCTGATCTGTTATGACATGTCTATAGGCAAAATGCGTTCCAAGTAATTGCTGTGGATGGGGTTTGCAGTGGAATAATTCAGTGTCTCTCTGCTGAAGACTGTATTGACTGGCTACAAGCAATAGCAAGTAACATTTCCAACCTCACAAAGCACAATGTAAGTATGGATCCAAGCAAGCCAGAAGGTTTCCCAATCATGTTTGATTATAACTGTCATAAAATCCTAATGGGTTCAAGCACAGAATTATCTGCATATAAACAATGCTCGAGGCTGTCTGAGAGAAGTCAGCTCAAGTTTATCATCAAATCAGACTTTGTGAGAAATCACTGAATGGGAAAATATTCCCCCCTACAGTCATCTAGTTCACTTCATCGCTATCAGCATTGCATATTTAGCAATACCAGCTACCATGAGAAACAAAGACTAGACACAAGAGAAAGCCAGGTGTGATGGATAAGAACATATAAAAGCAAAAGGAAATTCTGCATTTTCCTGATGGATTGAAAAGGTATATCTATATTGAAATTTTTGTAATTGGATCTGAATTAGATATTAGGTCTGTTCAGGTGTCATTTAAGGCAAGGGCAATACAAGTCCTCACTATCGAGAAAGATTAAATGCGTTTATGCTTCATGCACTGTACTTTTATGGTCTGATCTTGTGGGATAGGTAACTTTTTATTGCAACAAGGATAACTGTTATGCATAGGTTTTGCTATACTACTCCTAAGTTCAGTTGAAAGCTCTTAAGTTTGTTGGTTTTTTTTTAATCTGTGTAGGATATATCTTGCATTTGATAAATAAAATGTAGTTTGCAGCTTAGAATTCTATATGATTCCTTTTCTGTTCTGCCTACAAAAATACAGAACACATGGGTAACTCCATTATTTTGAAATAATTTAGAACAAGGAAGCCCTTGAGGATTTAATTTATATTCTTTCAGATTTCCTTAAATCTGTTTCAGCCTCCCAAATCTAACTAAATTTGCTTTTCTTTCAAATACAGGGAACATATTGAAGGAAGTTGTATTTCTTGCAGATTTATATTCAAGATGCAAAACTATGCTCCATCTGGCAGCAATATGTAAAAGTCATTGTATTATAAAAACGTGACAGACATGAATTAATCCACCATCTGCAAGCTTCCATGCAATGCAAGCCAACTTTATGGCTATTTATTCCTCCTTACATTGATATTGCTGCATAGAACTTCTTGTCTATGAGGCATCCTGACAAATGAGTGTGCTGGTTAATTTTTTTCTCACCATCGTTAGTTCAGACTATTGATTATTCTTGCAATCTAAAGCAGTATGTTTGTTTACTTATAACAGTAGATAGAAGACTTTAAAATGTATCTGATAATACATTATGTATCTCTTATGAGACTGTACCCATGGTTACTTAGTTACTATTGTTATATAAAATACTTTCAGTGTTTTAAAAAGGAGTACAGTGTATTCTAGACTAGTTTCCATAAAGAAACACAAACACTGTAACTGCTGTTACAGTGATATATATATAACAGCTGATTATATAACTATTATGCAAACATCTATATTTACCTTACCCACAGACATCCTGTAGAGAAATTGTGATTTAGTTTGGGCTTACGACTATAGTAAATGATGTGTTTTACAACTGTCCCAATTGTTTATTGCTCGTGTGAGTTCATGAGAACCAGTGAGACTCTCTTTTTCATGATATACTTTTCTTAAAAATGTCAGTTGCCGGCAAAAATTGTTTGATAACATTTATGATAAGTGAATGTAAACAATATTAGACAGTCAGAGGAAAAAAGAAAAAAAGCAAACTGTTATTCAGAACAATGATTAAATATGAGTAAAGGTCTTTTTTTAAAAAAATGATTATTGACCTACACATACTGCTGATGCTAGCATTCTTCCTCTGTGAGAATCATTTACTCACAGTCATTCTCCCTTCCCGTTGGTGTGCTGTACCAAAGAAACAATGTGAGTACAGGACTTTATTTAATTTTCAGACAAAATATATCGACTATTTTTCTTTTTAGTTTCAGTTAATGTTTTATTTTTATCTAGGAGTTATGTAATTTTTCACTTAAATACTGTATAATAGTTTGTTGAAATGTAACCATACATGCTTTTTCTAACTTATGAAACAGAAAGAAGATAAAAACTAGTAAGATTATAAAAACTATGTTGTTTCTGAAAGCATGTCCTTTACTACTGTGTCAGGTTTGGACTCAGTAGGTTTGGGTGGGATTTATCTTGCCCAGTGCTAAATGTCTTAAAGCAGAACATCTGAATAGTTATCCCTCGGCTTTACTTCTGACATCTGTTTTCTGATTAGATGAATCCCCTCAGGACATATCTTTGTTTCCTTTGACTGGTTATGGACCCTGAGGTGGTGAGTTCAAACTCAGATATCTAAGGATATGTGTAAATTCTGTCACAGGTCTCCTTATGGGGCAAAAGAGAGCTTCTCTAAAGAAATCTAGTGAAGAAATGTCTGGGTATTTTGACAGAAAACATTCTAATTTCAACTAGCATTCTGAACTATTTTACTTTTTTACACACAAACTGTCTGAAAACCGTCTGATGGTTCAAACCCCACAGATGTGTGTGGTAAAAAGCCAGCTTTCTTTCCCTGTATTTCTTTGCAGTTGTGAAATGTAAATCCCAGGCTCCAAAATCTTCTGTTTGAGTCTATGGTTAAGTTACATTTTTGTACAGATAAAGTCAGAATTTCTTCTATTGCAATGTAAAATGTTCATATCTGACACAACAGTGGTGTAGTTCAGTTGAAGAATCAGCAGTATAGCCAGAGAGCAACAGGATAACAAAAAGGCATGTGTGGAAGCAAAACCAAAATGTCTTGATAATCATCACCTCTGAAAGACAGTTTTGCTAATTGAATCTGAGTAATGGAGTCGAACATTTTGTCTATGGGCCAACACATATTACCTGCAGTAATTTGAAGACTGTCCATCCTTGTACAGTGTGAGATAAAACTTGTATTACTGTGCAGCAAGATAGTTGCAGTTTTAATGCAAAGATTTAGAAATTTATATTATGACTATTCATAAAAATATCGGTATGCTGACTGATGTAGTTGACCTCATTAGTTCTCAATTTTTTGTCAAAAGACAGACTTCAAGCATGCAGTATTTTTCCTTCTATTTGTAGTTTAGGAGCACTGTCCTCCAGTGTTTCAGAAATCACAAAATCACATGATACTGACAACTTGCATTTCTTTAGTTCCCCAGGAACAATAAAACAATTACAAATAAGATGGAATGCATCCCGTTAAGATTAAAAAACACAGATTGACTTGTATATGGGTATGCAGTTCACAGGATATTATAGAAATGCACTGCTTAAAGTGACATGCTATCATAGTATAATTGATGATGTGATGAATCTATAAAGGTCATTCATTTAGGAAGTAGAATTCTTTTCCAGTGTGAGCCATTTAAGCTGCTTCTCTGTGAAAAAATTATCAGTTTAGAACTACTCAGGGGTTATATTAAGCTCAGAGTTTTGTTGAAGCAATCGTCAAACTAAAGTTTGTGTGCTGAAACCTGAATAGGTTAAATTGAACACACACTTGGGATTCTAATTC
The DNA here is from genome assembly GCF_023343835.1 of Lagopus muta. Classification (NCBI taxonomy): domain Eukaryota; kingdom Metazoa; phylum Chordata; class Aves; order Galliformes; family Phasianidae; genus Lagopus; species Lagopus muta. The sequence goes on along the minus strand of NC_064435.1, from coordinate 40,186,811 downwards.
CCTTGTGAATTCATGACATACTTGCTGCTAGTATGGATGACAGGCCAAAGAAGATTTGAAGGAGAAAAAAACTGCCACTTCTACCTTTTTTATCTGTGCTTTTCTGTTCTGCTGTGCCAATTCAGCTGTGAACTATTAGCCCTTCAATAAGCTACTTTTAGTCTGTATTAATTTCTTTGATAACTAATACTGACTTCTCATGTTTCACACAGTATCCAATGGATCATACAACTTTTAAAGAACTATGCTCTTGGAACAGTCTAAGAAAAGACTCTAAAATCGCATGCTATATAAAGATCCACTTGATGCCAATGCATCCCTAGTTTATGTGATACAGTTTTCAGAGGTCTCAGGGACAGTATTTGTAATGACTTTAGCAGGGATGAGGTTTTAACTAAGTTATTTTTCAAACCTAATTCAGTTCAAAATCACTGGGTACCCCAATGTATTTTCCAAGTGCAACAATAAATAAATAAATAAATAAATAGATGCGAAGGAAACATGAACAGTAGTTTTGGGTTTTGATAACAAAAGAATATTATATACTTATTTTTCAGTTATCATCTTGTAGGATACAGCTTAGCTGATTCTTTGGGAATTTATCCTCCCAACTCGATATATGTCACTCTTGTCTATTGCTTTCAAATTTTTATATAGTGAGTGCTATGGTATTTCTTTACCGCTTTCTTTTGCCATCATTTCCTTGGAAGACACTGCGCTGATTGCAGATTTATATTTCTTACCTTGACTTTTACACTTGACAGAGAAGAAACAACAAGAACTTCAATAGACAGAAATGACAGGTAGCTGAGTAAAGGTTGCCAAGCAGTAAGTGAAAAAAAAAGAGTTTTAAATTTATCTTGGGAATGCCCAGAAGATCTTGCAAGAATTATTACCCAATAACTTGACAACATTCCATCATTTTCTGTGTAAATCTTGCAAAATACCATGTGTCTGTGAAATTAATAAGGCACACATGTGCTACAGATTGAAATATGGTGATAACACAAAAACAGTAGAATTAATAGGTCTACAAAATTAGTATCTGATTCTGGGCATGCCATGCTTTCCTGAACATAAGACTCTATTTTGAACAGTTTCAAAAGTTCAGTTGAACTATTCGATCATATGCTTAAAACATACTGCCTAATAAAAAGAAACTGCTGCTAAGATCACAAACTAATTTGTCCTAATCTTCACCAGAGACAAGAGAACAGTAATAACTTATTAAATATCTATATAATTCTGAAGTTTGGATTGTGAAGTCTGAAGTAAGGATTGTATAGGTTATTAGGGGGCAGAAAATAAACACAAAGTAGGAGAAAAAATGCAATTAGGTTAATATGATCTGTTCTGCTTGTGGGAATAGTTAAATATCATAGGACTACATTCAGTGTTTAGTAAGATTTTTAATGATGTTGATACTATGTGTGTCTTTTTTTTTTTTTTTTTTTTGTTGAATCGTTAAGAGCATACTGTGGAATGCTATTTTTTGTGTATAAATCAGTGTCAATTATATGAAATGAACAGATTTCACATTTCAGTTTTTTTGTTTGAAATACCATGGGTGACTATCAGGATGCTTTGAAGTAAGTCATTTTGGAGTTTTCAGGAATTTTAATCTCTTAACTGTCCTGTGTGTATTGCAGTAACAGTAAGCTTTTTGCTGATTACTAAGCTATGCATTTTAGGAGCAAATCAAGAAAGATGAGTATTAGTACCAAACCTCATCAAGTGGTATATTCTGTAGTAGTGCAAAAGGTAAACATTGTCTTCTAGAGTTTAAGGCCTTTTGCAATGAAGAAAAAATAAATTGAAAAGTGTAAGAAGTCTTCAGAAGAGTCTTAATGTATTTGCTTTTTGCTGAAATTGAATGAATTACACAAACAAATTGGATGGTATCTGTTAAAATGTATAATGATCTGTTTCCTAAGCAATATTATGGATTCAGATGTTTGTAGATTTCTGAAACTTTGTTTCATTGTTTTGCATTCCATTCCAGACTTTGTAAAAGAAATCACAGAGCTTTTTACTCCAGTGTTGATATGTAGGTCTCCATAGGAATGTTTAAAACTCTGAACTGGATGCTTTTGTATCATAACATTGTCATATATCTGTAGTTTTCATATGTAGGTCTCTTGAGGCACATTGGTATAAGTAAATAAATGTAGTCAGATCAAATTTATATAAACTGTTTCCTATTTTTTCTACCCTTTAAAGGATAAATGTTTCCACTTTGATATCTAGGAACACATAAGTTTCTATGTCATTTTTATGAAGTATTACATATGGCCTTGTATTCACAAAAAATTTGTGGAGTTTGCTGCGTGTCTTATTTGAGTAACTGTTTCTTGTTTATGTGGTATATCCTCTTGGGTGTACTGACTTAGCTGCAAAGAAGGACAGGTTTTTCCAAACTTTCTTGCTGTTGCTCCTGTGTATTTCATCTATATCTTAATAACATAACTTGAATTTGAAGGTTATTGTCTAGAATATCATAAGTCAAGAGAAAAATGCGAGGAAAGAATGGTAGTTAAATGTGTTTTTATAACTTGTGCAAGTTTTAGCATTTTCCAGAATAGTCACCTTATCTGGGAAACCTGTAACACAGAACTTCTGCCTTCATGACTGGAACCTTTATTATGACACATTCTGATTATGGTGATGTCACTCATCATTCAGATATGGAGTTTTTGCTTGAAATATACATTGTAAACTGTAGTCATGATAGCTTTGAAATGAAATTGTCTTTTTATACTAAATTTCTCCCAAGTATGCAAACCTTTTTAATAATATAATTCTGGTTTTACTGAACACATTATCACAAGTCTTGAAGCAGTCAATAAAAATGTAACCATCTCTGTCACAAATTGCCATCTATATATCTCTAATTTAAGAGTAATAACATCCTTTAAAACAAACAAACAAAAAATCAAATAATCTGTGAACTGAACTATAATTTACTTCTTACATGTAAACCTTAAAAAAAAAAAAAAAAAGCCACACAATACTGATGCAGAGAGAATATTTTCTCAGCTTTATCTTCATAATGTTGTCACATAGCAAAGAATCCATACATTTTCTCCAATTTGTTCAGTTTCATATGGATTCATACTGAAAATGATAGTCTTGCATTGGTACTTAGATAAAAGCAAAACATCAGAATAGATGATTTGCTCTTTATGTAGAATTTATTTGAAACTCTGAAGTTATCTCCCTCTTTTCTTTAGCATCATTATTATTGAAAGCTTAAGTTGGCGCTCTATAATAAAGTCTGTGCTCTGGTTACAAGACAGTTTAGAGAGTTGTTTTGACATCCAACCATGGTAAAGTATAGAAAGGAACATGTAATTAAGAAAAACTGAAATTTTCTTCGTTGGTTTAAAGGGACAAAGAAAGGATGACAAGAATAAAAGAATAAAAAGGATGACTGGGAATGCAGGTAAGCCACTTGGGTTTTTACAGAGAGGCAGCATGTGGAAAAAGAAAGTACTCGCTAAAAGTTGCCCTTTCCTGCCAAAATGCCAAGCTGCCCTTTCAGTAACAGCTGGAGACCTCCATCTATTTTACCTTTTTTTTTTTTTTTGTACTACATACTGTTCAATATTCCACAATTGGTTTATTGTAAGTGAGAGTGCGTTGGAAGAGGCTACTGAATCACAAACTGCTGTTGATAAAATTGCAACTGGGAACTGAGAGGCTAAGCAATACTATAGAATAGTATACAATCCTCTTTGTATCTATTCTTTTTGCTATCTAAAACATAAATATCATTATTTTAAAGTGGTTAGCTTGTTTTCACACCTGTTTCCTCTTATCATTAGGTAATGTTTATTAAAATATCATTAGATAGTTTTAAAAGATGGCTACATCTACAGCTTTGCCTTTCTTGCACAACAAATTAAAAAAGAAAAAAAATAAAAAAAAAAAAAAAAAGAAGACTTAAAGGAAACTGAATGCATTCAAAGAGCCATAGCACACCTTAGGGTTTATATGTTATTAGTAGATTAGTGTGTTGAAAATATTTTCTCCGTTTGGTTGTCTTGCTTCATAAAGTGCCATAGACATCCAGCGCGCTCTGGTAGCACATAGCTTATATTTGCCTGAGAAAGAGGAGGACTCAGAACACAGGGGAGTGTGGTAAGAAACAGGGATTTGGTCATTATAGCTTCAAGAGATTGGGGGAAAAAAGTCTAACTGATGGGAAAATAAGCAAAACTACAGATGACCTATAAGCAGAAAGTCCTGCATAGGAAATGTGCCTGAGATTGCACTTGTGATTTATACACCAACATAATGAGTTACGAAAGTCTGTTTCAAGTTTTGTATCTCCTAATAATAGTCTATGTAGTAGTTGTGGCAGTTGTCTGTGAGCAAAGTCTGAAACTATAGGCATGCTGATGGCTTGTGCAGGCAATGATCCAATTGTAAGGTTTTGTTTTGTCCATTTGTTTATTTCAGAAAATGAGATAATTACTTATTTGAGAGAATGTCACTGAGATCATGAAATTAGGCATGAAAAATTTAGGATGTAGTATCTTGGTTTCTTCTTACTGTGTAATGCGTGGCACTCCAACTTACCACACTGGAAAGTGAATTATTCATTTCCTTGTGGGATTTCTACCTTTTAAAACTTTTTTGGTAATGATCATATGCAACTTTTCTGTTGTTGTTGTTTAAAATGTTGTTGTTGTTGTTGTTGTTTCAATTTTTACAAAGCATTTTAAAGTTTTAGAATTGTGTTTTCTTCATTTTACCAATCACTATAACTTTGGACTATACTAAGAAGTAGAACAGGGGTCCCAGAGATGCAGCACTCTTCATAGAAACTTGAATTATAATCAGTTATTTCATCTTGGGAGAGAGGAAAATAAAGAAGTAAACTGCTTTAATGTTACATATGTGTTACATATATATGTGTTTGTATATACAGAAATCCTAGAATCAGAGAATGGTTTGGGTTGAAAGATGCCTTTGAGATCCTCTAGCTGCAACTACCCAGCTATAGGCAGGGACACCTCCCTCTAGACTAAGTTGCTCAAGCCCCATACAGCCTGGCCTTGAATGCTTCCAGGGAGGGGGCATTCACAGCCTCCCTGGGCAACCTGTTCCAGTGTCTCACCACCATCACAGTAAAATATGTACATGGAGCTTAAGATTTTAAAATATTAAAAAAGAAAAAGGTAACAAATCTACAAAACATATTTTACTGCTTTATTTCTTAATGAAATCAAAACCTGTTATACTCTGCTACATAGAATAATGTCTCCCCTATATTTGATTAATATAAAAATGACTATGCATTTTTATATTCAATGCAGGTAATCAGTTCTTTATTCCCCAGTTTTGCTTTTTTAATGGGAAAACTGTAACTTATGCCTGGATAGTCTGTCAAGAGAGTGCTTCATGACAGAAGTGTGCATATGGGATCTCCAGTTTTAGATAGGAAAACTAGTCCCTAGTCTTTAGATATGGAGAATGAGGAAATAATAAAATACTTCTGGAAATATGACAACTGGGTAGTTAAACAATGCCTTAAACATTTCATCTGTCCCCTCTTACGGTTCACTTTCATGAAATATAACATAAAATACATCTGAGGAAGCGCTTGATGCCCATTAAAAACCCTGCACTTAGTTTTAGCTGTATTAACAAGGAGATGATATGAAGTCAAAGCACATGTACAGTTTAATTCTTTAACAAGATATATTGCATTTTTTATCATAAGGCTACTTTTCAAATGCCAAAAGAGAAAATGTTTTTCTAATTGCTAATAGATAATTTACTACTCATCCAGCATGATGCATTGAAACCACATAAAGAATCAGTAGAAAGTATTTTTGTAGCCCATTGTGTCAACAATAGAGTGGCCAGTCAAGCAATGTGATAGAACAATTATTTTTAGGTCAAACTGTTTAGAGATAGGTTTGAGTATGTTCAACTAAACTATGTAGAGGTGATTTATTTGCACATTTTATATGCTTCCAGTTTGTACAGAAAATGATTTTTTTGCATGGTGAATCATCATGCAAACTTATGACAGTTTTCTCCACAGCAGAATCTGTTACTTTTGTCTAGCAGAAAATACTGTTTTAATTGTGTTTACATCCTGAGGTAATTTTGCAAGGTAATAAAATAGATGAAATACTTCCAAGAGCATGTCATCATGCTGGAGGATCTCACGTAATTCAGGATACTTAAAGGAATTTTATCAGGTCATCTTTTCTGCTGTTGGAAATCCTAGAAAGTAATCTCATTTTTTACTAATCAGATAAAAATATAGGAATTCCATACAATTCAGATAAATTAAATGGTCTCAGAAACACTATGCCTTTTTTCCAGTAAAGGCAAGATCCTCTCTACCTGAACTGGCTACATAGTCTGTAGGTAGAAAAAAAAGTCATTAAGATGTAAAGAAAGTGAACCAGTCCTCTTGACTTAGGCACTTACTTCTTTCCCATTAACTATATAAAGAATGCAGATGTCTCCAGAGGATAATTCAATCTCCTTAAATTAAGTAGCTACCTCTTCCACTTCTAATAGGAAGTGGCAAGAGGATACTTCAACGTAATAGCCTACAGGTTGGAAGAATCACCCTTACATGAGAGAAAGGAGCTTTCTGAGTTACTTGGCCTGCAGTGCTGATGCTGTCTCACCCTTGGCCAAAGTACTTCTAGATACAGCGCATGGCTAAGGCTCCAGTCCCCTTTCCATACAATGTTCTCTTGGCTATCCATTGAGCCACATGTAAAATTTGTACCTATGCCATTTAGCAAAAATCAAGGGTTGTCTTTCAGTCTCTCTTGAGTAGGAGTATTGCTTAAGTACAGCGCGTGTGCTAATCTAAGCCTTCAACCTAAGAATGAAATGTCTTCTGTCATTGATGGGTACTCTAATATTGCTTAAAATGATCAGACGTGATTCCCTGTATTATAGCAATGCTTTTGCTTTTGCAGATTTTTTTAGCCAAACTCATTTTGCAAATATCATTAATAGTGCAAAGTCTCAGAATGGCATACAGGCAGGACGAGAGAAGTAAATGCAAACTTCTTCAGTCATGTTTGCTATGAAAGAAAAAGCAGAAAAGTCAGGCCTCAGATAGACACCTTCAATTGAGCAACTGAGGATTTTCTATGTTTGTGAATGTCATGTAAGCCTGCCATACTTTTTTCAGTACTTCTCTGTCTTAGGCTTTTCATTGCAATTCACAAAAGTTTTAAGAATAAGAAAAGTTTTGATCTCTTTCTGAGATCAAGTTAAAAATGCTTCCCTGACATGCATGGGAGATGTACCCCACTGTTTTGGAGTACCAAGGCTTCCTAATTTATAGCATACTTATTACTGCAGAACTGCACACTGCTTTGGGAAAGCCAGATTTTTGCAAAAGTTTGCCTTTCCTTATAAGCAAGACTCAGTCATTGCTGAATAGAACATAACTGAAAATATTAATTTTGTTTTTCCTGATTTACTTTCTATTCATTGTGGTTGCTGCTTGCCCCACCCCTGTACAGGTGCAGAGACTGGGGAAAATACAAGTTTCACTGGGAATTTTTAGATATGTGTGCTTAATTATATAGCAATTTACAGCTGTTGTGCAGAACTCCTAATATCTATTTTAATGATTTAGTAATTCTACTCGAAAAGAAGAAAATACTTCTTTTCTCATATGTGGTACATATTCATTTCACTAATGTTAATCTTGTTCTGTTCATAAAAAGAAAAGAAAAGAAAAGAAATACAAAGGCTCATAATGTCTTAGTTAAGATGTTCTCATAGGTAAAATAATCATAAATCAAAGAAATTTTAAAAAAAAAAAAAAGGGAACAGGTAGATGTGGGATTGGGAAGAGATTTAGAGAAAGGAGTATGATTGTGATCACACATTTGTTAAGATATCACAACTTTGGCTGCACAGTGTAGCTCTGGGGTTCAGCTAGTTTTATGTTGGACAGTGTCTGTTCTCCAGATGATACCCAACATATAAACTCTTACTAATTTATATAAGCTGTCTGTAAGGGACCATGAGGATATGAATGAATTCCTCCTTGCTCAGTTACTCGTAAACAGTAAACATTTTTTAGAGTATAGGTGGGTAGGTAGATAGGTAGATATAAGGAGACAGAAATAGATACATGGATGGGTTTTGTTGTTGGTTTTTTTTGTTTGTTTGTTTCTTTGTTTTTGTTTTTCCAAATTTTCAGTAAAGAATCACCACTACCCAAAGGTCAGCCATATCTGAAAACCAAGATGGCATAATTCAGAAATATTGAAATGCTGGAGCCTGACAAGGGTAGTGCTGCTTGCCTCCCTGCCCACTGGCTAGGCTGCCTCAGGCTTAAGAATTTCTGTCAAATGAGTCTGTGGCAGTACTGCACTCCGGGAAAGATAAATGGAAGATCCTGGCATGTGGAATAGATGATTAAAACATCAAGGACTCAAAATGGCAAAATAATCCATATTCTCTTTAGAATGAAGAATTAATGAAAAGTTTAATCCTCCCAACTTTTAGTAAGTTGATTTTATTGGAAAATGTCTGCTGACAGGTGTCTACCTGTTTTACTCTTTACTTTTTTTTACTGTACTAATTTTATTAGTAATCTGTGTTGAGTATTCTGAAATGCCACAAAGGTTTTTCTCCTCATGAGTTTTTCTGAGATACTTCAGATGTCTGCAGAGGTACTCTTGAAGTTTCTTATTATGAAGAGAAATGCAAATGCAAATAAGAAATAAATCTTCAAAGAAATTAGCATAATAATTAATAGATTTTATAAAACTGAGCAATGCCTACATAGATGTTTGAACTTTTAGCAGTGAGATTTGTCATTCAGTTCTACATACTTGTATACGACAAAGACATCAAAAGGTGTGAATGTATTTTGTTTATTATTTGTTTTGTTCTTTGCAATGCTGAACCCTACTCATGAAAATATATTTTAATAGCATATGCATTCTTTTTAAATGTTTGTCTCGTAGCAATAGGAATATTTTGAAGTATTTTAATTTTGCCATCATATGTAGGTTGTTTCAGAGGAAAAAATATATCCTTAGGCTAGCACGTTCCATGTGGAGTTGTGGAGCTAAACTTTCTCTTTCAGCTCCCCTTTAAATAATCGGTAAATTGTAGTCTGTGTGCATGCTTCATATCAGAATTGTTTCGTTTTAGCATTAGATTAACATAAATGGATCTTAATATCACTGTATAAGTATAATCTATAAATTTTAAAATACTATTTCATAATTCTAAAAGTTGCTTTTTAGAAGCTGTTTCAAACTGATTGTTTTTTAAGTTATGTGCCTAAAGAGATAGTATAACTTTTTTGTCATCTCCATCAATCTCACTGAAAGCAATAAAATATTTGTGAAATATACCTGCACCCTAATTAAAATAGCTACTCTTGCTGCAGCATGAGGGGGATTAGTACATTCATTTGCCAAACAGTAACCATAAATAGCATTTTCATTGAAAAAACGTAATGAGCAAAAGTCAGAAAATAATAGTATGCAATTTGCATAAAAAGGGAATAGTCCATGGACTCAGCAAATAGAACTCCCTAGGGCTTGCAGATGGTTCTACCAATAAATTAAGTTGCTATTCACTTAGCTGGTTAGGTTGTAGGTCAAACCTAGCTTGAAGCAATTATAGCTGACAGACCTCTCTTTAGTCTTTTGATGCAAAACTCATTTCTCATTACCTTTGTAAATTCATAGAACAAATCACAGTTTCCACGTTATTCTTAAAACTTCTTTCAACCCTAAAATGAATCTCACAGAAACTTCCCACTCACTCTCGGTTATAATACCATTCCTTCTTTATGCTGGAATGATTTAAAAGGCAGACTAATTCTTGGCCAAGTCATCAGCAAATATTAGAAAAGAATTGACTTGCAGCATTACTGATCTTTTTATCTCAAATGGCAATGTCATTTTTATCTGTTTAGAACAATTGCAAATCCAAGGTGTGTTTTTCAATTCTTTATTTGAATAGATGACAAACCATTAGCTCTGAAACAAAAAGCTTTCAGCTTGAAATTTTTGTGTCTTCTTCTCTAGTCACTAAAAGACAAGAAAAGTTGATAGTAATAGTGGAATTATTTTCAATACAAAACTCTTCCATCAGTCTGTCTGCAGTTGAAGAGTTCTTTTTGTCAGTTATCCCTGTTGTCTTGTTTGCTGCTACCAATGGAGTGTTATCAGTGATAAAGATTTGGGTTTTTTTACATTTTCACATGTGAATATTTGTATTATCCGAAATCACTAAATAGTCTTTTTTTTTGTAAGTGGAATCCATACCTCACTAGTCTACTGGGAGAAAATGCAAGAATGAATGTCTTGGCTAAATGATTAATATCTTCATTAACCTAATACACAGGAAAGAAAAAGTAGAGAATTAACTGGTTAATAAGCTTAGGCTCAGGAAGTATAGCAGAAGTATGTGGAATCAAAGAGGTGGTAGCACTACATGAGATTTCCTCTAAAGGAAAGCAGCAAGTGCGAAAAGAAATAGTTTTGGCATACACTAGCATTAAAAGAGAGGACAAGGAAAGGGCTGGTTCACAACATACTGAAAATAAGATTATTGCTGGATAATGTAAAGACAGTCAAAGTATTTAATGCTCTTTTGTATCAGAAGTTACTCAAGATGTAAATTGTCCATTCTGTACATAGTACATATTACATTGTATGTGTAAATTGTTGTAATCAGATGACTGTGACCATTCATAAGTGTGACAGTCTAGGATAAAATCGGGATGGGTTAGAGATCAAACAGGGAAGAAATTATATGTTAATGAGAAGAGTTCTAGGTAAACATATTCTTCATGATTCAAGCTAGAGCAAATATAAAAATATTTTAGGAATTAAAATCTTTTTATCCTGTTTACATTAGACTAAAACTGCAAAGGATTGAAATTATATTCAAAATCAATTTCTGAGTACAGAAATTTTCTAGATCAAATAAATATCAAAGTAGATACAATAGATCCTGTATGTCTTAGAACACACAATGAAGACAGATTCTGGGATAAAGGCTGTCTTTATGTAGTGCTGACTTCATTAATATGTTTTCAGTTGTGTATAGCTTTAGAGAAAATCTTTTGCAATTTGTATTGTGAGTATTAATACCTACATAATGACTCCTAAGTATATTTAGCAGTCATAATAAAAGAGTAATTCTGTATTTTATATATGAATTTTTGCCTTCATTCAGCTCTGGGATTATTTTTTTCATTCTGGGTTTTATGATTTTGCTATCACAATCAGCTTATTCTTTATGAATAGGGATGAATGATATTAGTTAGATATTCACTTCGTTTGCTCTAAACTTTCCAAATAATGTGCCATTGTGGTATATATTAAGTGTTGTTATAATAATGTGAAATTTCTGCAGCCACATCTCACACTATTTACTATGGCAGTAAATAACAATGTAACCACACAATTTTACTCATGGAACATTAGCCATTTTCCTTGCAGCTTGGCATACGTATTTCATGTACTGTAATTTGTAGCTTTGTCATTATCATCATGGACTGTTATATTATACCTTCGCTGAATAATTTGTTTCCTGTATTTTAACTATAACACAGTAGTAAACATGTGTGTCACATTTTCTTTTCTCTCAGCAAAGTTAATGTCCATAGTTGTTGACTAAAACTTCAGCACAGTAACAAGAGAAAATGTGTTCTAAAAAAAATATTTTATTCCAGTAACTTGTTTTCAGTGTCATAAGGATGATTCCTCCTTTAATAGTACATTTTATTGTTGGTCCACCGATATCTTGAAAAGGTGAAATGGTGCTTACATTTATTAACTTATGAAATCAGCTTTTCATTTGGACTGCAAGAAGTATTGATATTGCAAAAAAAAATCTATACTTTTCAACTACACAATCTCTTTTACAGCAGAAATGTAATTAGTGAGATGCTGTTCTGAAATCTGCGGAGACAGATGCACTTTGAATGAAAGATTTTAAAAATGTATCTTGAACTTTATAGATCATGTGACAATTCTCACTCCTGCACAAATATGTCATTTTTAAATGGATTAGAAAATTGTCTTGCTTTTTTTCACTTTTCTGTTCTCTGCTGGGGGGGAAAAAAAAAAAAAAAAAAAAAAAAGTGATTTTAAAAGATCACATTTATCTTAATATAATGCATTGAAATCCAATAGACGTTCATAGTATTTGCATAGGTAAGCCTGAAATCAACATTAAGGTAAAACTTACCTTTAAATTTTATTGTGTTATCTTCTGAAGTGCTCATAGTTGTTCTTAATTGCAAGAAGCTGATAATTCTCAAGAGGACGAGGATAATTCTTTTGACTTTTAATTATTCAAAATTCTTCCTATTTAAGGATTATAAGGTCATATCCAAGAAAGAAACTGTATACCATCAATTTCTGCTATGATAATTTCACATTACTTTGTCAAAACTCAAATAGTTTTCAAATGTAGTTAAGTTTTTAACAGGCTTCTTAAAAATAAATATATAAATAAATAATAGTCTGAACTCAAAATGTGTGATTGTGAGAAATATGGGTTTCCCCCATATTTCCAGTACTGCATCCTTTTTGGTACTTTGACAAATTCTACCCCATTGGCCTGCCTTTCAGTTATAATCTGACAGATTGAAAATGACCATATTGCTCGGTATTTGAACATAACTCTTCAGAAACACCAGAAAATGCTTCAGAGTCCCAATATTGCATCATATTTTATGATAACGTTTGAATTCTTGAATTCTAATGGGGAGAAATTGGAGGTTAGTAGGAGCAACTGCATAATTTAGAAGTGAACTGAATTCAGGATTTCTCAAGCAAATGGCTCTGTAACTTTTTGAGAGAAAGAGGTCTGATTTTTCCTAAAAAAAAAAGCAATTAAATTAAATTAAAACAATGCAGTGGTTTTATTGCAAAAGTTTCTCATTGAAAAACAGCTCAGAGTATAGTTTAACACAATATAGATTTAGTGAATAAAGCAAATGTGGAGTACAGTGGGTCTTCATGTGAGTAAAAATGATTGTTTACATGGGTTGATAATAATAGGACAAGGGAAATGGTTTTAAACTAAGACAGGGGAGGTTGAGGTTAGATATTAGGAGGAAGTTTTTCACTCAGAGGGTGGTGACACACTGGAACAGGCTGCCCAAGGAGGTTGTAGATGCCCCATCCCTGGAGGCATTCCAGGCCAGGCTGGATGTGGCTCTGGGCAGCCTGCTCTGGTGGTTGGTGACCCTGCACATAGTAGGGGGGTTGACGCTAGAAGATGATCACTGTGATCCTTTTCAACCCAGGCCATTTTATGACCCTATGATAAAGGAGTGACTAACTTAGAAGCATTTTACAAAATGTTTTTAAAATAAAAGTAAGTATTTATGCAGTTTCAAGTGAAATTTCAAGTGATTATTTGAGATGAATTGTGAGTTTTCAGAACAAATGAAGCACTGTAAATACAAGGCTTTTATAGCTATCTTACAGTCACATAGTAAAACATTTCATTATTTATTTCCTATCAAACTTAGAATTTATATTAATATCTAGTTCATTATCACTTGAACCTAATGTCTCAACAACTCTTTCGTATTATGTCAAACAAATTATTTAAATAGCATAATAGCAAATAATCTGACTTTAGCTGACTTGCAAACAGATTATTAGCTGGTGCTGTCAGCCAAATTGTTTCTGAAATATTGCTTTTCTTCCTGAAAGTTCCAAGAGAATACAAGTTTGTAATTCCTTTAGACAAAAAAGTCCAATAAAGATCTTCTTATGTATATGAATATATTTTTTAATCCAGTCAAACTACAGTAATCTGAGCCTTGGGATGGTAATGGGGTGATGGTAGATATAGTAACTATAAAGACTACAGAAAACTTCTTCAGCTTCCTTACTTCTGGTAATGGTATTTGTTCATTGGCAGCTGAGAGATTTATTTAAGTTAGCCTGCAGGAGTACGTTTGGAACTATATGCTATGATATAAGTATTAACACTATTTTAAAAATCACAATTTACATTTCTGTAGGGCATTAGGTTCTGTCAGGAGGGTTAATTTTATCATGCTATATATAGTCGTATAAAATTCCCCATTTCTTCTGCTGTTCTACTGTCTACTTTGTTGTATAAAAAGACAGATTGGGAACTGTGAATGTTATCTCTGCAAAAGTGAGAAATAAAGCAAATCTTGGCAAACTCTAAACTCTTCAGGGTCAAGGTCAGAAGCCTGCTGATAGATCTCAGTCTCAAGAGTGAGAACAAACCAGATTTAGCTGCAGAATTCAACAAACTGCCCATCATTCACTTTTAATCAAGTCATATTACTTGTCAGGAGGAATTTAAAGGCATGCAGCCATGTGACTAAATAAATGAGCAACTCAAAAGATATGAAAAAGGACTTTGGGGGGAAAAGGGCAGGAGGAAATTAATGAGATTCAGTGTGCTGTATACAGAGCAAACTGTTAGAAGATAAATCCAGTTATCCAGTATTTTTCCTTGTACCATCTACTAGTAGTGGATGTAGAAACTGGACATAGGAACCAAAGCTACAGTTGTCTCAGTCCAAATGTTTAAAGTGGGTTTCTAGAAGTTATGGTTTGCATTTCTCATTACAAAGAAGTCTGAGGAGAGCAAGATGTCTCAACTGGAGCATACATTCTACTGAAATGTCTACTTGCAGGTCTTCTTGAGGGGGAAACTATTCCTTCTAGGCAGTGATTTAATACATTGCTGCCTCATAGTAACTAAAGATACAAGCCTAATGACAGAAGCAATAAAAAATTAAATGAAAACGTGGCAGGCTGGAGAGATTGTGAGATCAACGATTTCCCTTCCCACGAAGAAGTGATGTATTAATCATTGGTGATGAAAAATTCTGTCTAGTGACTGAACCAAACATTGTAGGAAGCCTTTTGTCTGCCAAGGGCTTAAATCTCAGAGATGTCGATAAAGCCATCTAGCCAAAAGAATATTAACTGAGGCAACTCATTCATGACATGCATGACCTAATTTCAGTGTGACTATAAGAAGATCAGAAGTGACTGAGACTTTTGGTGGTTGGTGGACAGAGATCAGAAGCTGTTGTAATGTGCTAGCAAATTCTCCTGATCATGCAGGAAAAAATGTGTCGTGGCAACCAAAGAGAACGATAGCATGAACTTGCAAGTAAGGGGCGAGATGGAACTGTTTGGCCTGAAGAAATGAGTAATATTTCAACTTGAAAAAAAGCTACACAAAGAGAACACAGTTTCTTTGTTTCTGTGATGGATTACATGAGAAGTAGTGAATGTGATTCTCATGCAGTCTAACCAGAAATAGTCTGTTTAGGTATTAAAAAAACTTTCCACGCTCAGTGGAGCAGTATTTAATAATAGATTGACTCATAAGGCATTGAGAGTACCATCATTACAGGGCTTTATAAACTGCTCAACAGTTTGATCTATTGAGTTCAGTCATGTTTCTATTATTTTGTATCACCAGCAGCATTAACTTATTCATTGTCAGTGCTTGTAACTGCATTCAGAAATATTAGGATAAGATAAATTATTTAACTTATGTTTATCCTCATTTGTTTGGAATTCTGTGAAAACTGGAAGTAAATACCGTATCTTATTTATTGTTATATCTAACTGTTACTTCGTGATAAAATTGTAAGTGAAAAGTAAAATTGAAATGGGAGTTATACATTTTATTTAACTTCCACAAAAAATCAGAAAGTGTGAAATCTGGTGTTTTATATCAGAAGATATATGTAAGATTATTTCCTGACAGTATAACAGTCTGATTTCTGCTGGGTGAATAATATGCTGTTGGTTATCGTAACAGTTTCACAGAATGGTTTGTGTTGGAAGAAACCTTTATCCAGTTGTAAACCCCTACCATGGGCAAAGATACCTCCCATTAGATCAGGTTGCTCAAATCTCCATCCAGTCCAGCCTTGAACATCTCCAAGGATGGGGCATTCACAGCTTCTCTGGGAAACACGTTCTAGTCCCTCATGTTGAATTTCTTCCTTATAACCAGTCTAAATCTACTCTTTTGTTTAAACCTCTATGCCTTCTGCCATCATTACATGCCCTGTAAAAACTCTCTTTTCATCTTTCTTATAGGCCCCTATTAAATAATGAAAAGCTGTAATAAGGTCTCTGTGAAGCCTTGTCTTCTCCAGGGTGAACAATCCCAATAATAACTGAAGTAACAACTGGTGGACAGAGGGACCAAGAGATGCGGTTCTGTTAATCAGCTGTCTAAACCCATCACTGTTAAATGCGAGTTTCTTCACCTCAAGATCTGTTATACTATATGCCATATGCATTCCTTTTTATATTTGATGTTATCCTTCATGACTTCACTCCATTATTAGCTGACATGAATTACTGAATTTATAACATAAATACTTTACAAATGACAAAAAATGATCCTTGTTACTTCCTATATGTATATTGCTTGTTGTTTATCATCCCAGTTTCACAACAAGCACAAATAATTTTATGTATTAAATATACAGTGATCTGATTTACTACATTTACTCTTGAAAACCATATATTCTTTTTGAAAAAAATTATTCCAAGTCCAGAAACCTTTCTGACTGAATCAATGACATATCTTAATCATATCTAGCACACTTACTATATAATATTTTCTTCAACAGTATGCATATTCAAGTATTTTTCATGTCTTTTTGTATAGGCACCTGTACTGTCTTGATTTTGTGAAGAAGAATGATCCAGTGTTTGCTTCACTGTGCTCTTATTTCAATACCTAATTCTTTTCATTGCCTTAACCTCGTTCTTTTGACACGTGTATGTATATTGAAGCTCCAAGGTGTTGGCATTTTGAGGTCATAAAGAGTTCAGGATGTAACAGCTTCCTTTACATTTTGTCATCTACTGAACCAGTCATTATGACCTGTTACTCCTACCATATTCTGAAGTTTAAATGTTATTTTGTGGTCTCTGTCAAAGTAAATGTGACTAAAATATAATTTGGAGATGCCCAACAGATATATATTTAACTATTTTGTGAGTAATTATTTTACTCCATTTTAAAATTTTTTTTACTTTTCACAGAGTTGACAATTCAGTAATTGTACTGCAATGAGCAATCAGTATTATGAGATAAGTGACAGTTATCCAGTTGTATTTCATTATCAAAGTAATGTTTCCTGTATCTCCTTCTGGGTCATTTGTTTTAATCATTTTTTTGTTTTTATATTGTTCAAAATGCTTCTAATAAATCTTCAATAGGGAGACAGATGTTTTTTGCTTTCTCTTGGAACCATTATAGCCTTTTTCCAGCATTGGCTTTTGATTGTTAGCAATGTCGCTTTAACAGCACACTGTGCTGGTAGACTTTAGTGCATCATTGAACCTGTCTTGATGTGGAAGCACATTAAACAGATGTGGTAATATGCATGTTGGAATCATAGTTCAGATGGCCATTTTTCCTTTGATAGTGTTCTTATACACCATAAATTGATTATATGCTTAACGTATTCCAGTTTTTTAATATGTAAGTATACTGCCTAACTATGCATCAGTGTAAGACCTCTATTAGGAATGACAATCAACTGGTCTGTATGTTTTTATGTTTTTGTTTTGGGGTTGTTTTTGTGGTTTTTTTTTGTTTTGTTTTGTTTTGTTTGAGGGGGGCATCCCCACGTCATACTAATCATCCTGTGTGTGTAGCAATATTTAGCAAAGATCTGCATGTGTCAGCAGCTCATGAAATGTGCAGGTTTTTAGTTTATTTTATCCCACTGGCTAATGCAAGGATAGTCAGTACAAGAATTTAACAAAGAAGCTCATACAACTACAGAGCTACTTTCCAGATGAGACCTCAGCACCATCTGAGGTATTTTCTTCCTCTTATATATAGAATTCAAAGGAAACTTACAGTTTCCATATGGAAAGTTAATCCAGGGTTATTTACATACTAATACTGACCCAGAATAAAAATCCGTCAAGTATCGTGTATAATGATAGCAAGAATTCAGTTATAATCTTTTTAGCCAACTGCTACTTCAGGACTTTTGCCAGTCTGCTCATATGGGGCTTCCTGAATCATGCTTACTGTCTCTTAATTGCCCATTTACTCTTTTGTCCTCTTCCATTAATACAGGATCATCACAGAATGGATTCATGCTTTTTTTCCAACTTGCTCCAATTTGTAATGATCTTGCTGCCTGTTTGCAACCACTTAACATCCTACTGGCATGCACTTTCTTGTTGCATTAATGCATGAGAAAGTTATTGCATTTAATTAGCCATTAATGAATGCAAATCAGCAGTTATGAAATGCAAAAAAATTAAAGAAGGCTCCAAAGATTAAATTGTTTGGGGAAATCTATATATATGGCCAGCATAAATTAAAATAATAGAGGGTAATTTTTTAATGGAAAATTTGTGGTGACGAAGGAAACCTACAAAGCTACATGACTTCTGTTGATTGGAAGGAAAAGATAGATCATATGTGAAAGTATGGGAAAATATTATTTACTATCTAAGTCAACAAAATACTGAGCAGGAGCTGGTTCACCCTTATTCTAGATGTTGTACAACAGTCTTAGTGGTTCCTATATGTAATAAAGCGGTCTCTGTCAGTTGCTCTGTCCTGACAGTAAACACTTACTGTACTGTTGCTTCTTCCAGAGGCCCATTTATGGTACCTGAGACCCACACTATCATTGCACATTTTTCCTCCTATCTCATTAGACCTATGAGTCCCTCATTTACAATATATTTTTTTTCAGGAAATAAGAAAATAAGATTAAAAAAAAAAAAAAAGGGTTTTTTTTTTTTGTAAATTTAAATTGTTGAGAATTGGAAAAACCTGGAATCTGTGTCCTTAACTTAGAGTTTAGATAATACTTAAGAGTCCTTAACGACTGCATATGCTCATTGAAAGGCACATTTCCTCATCATCTCATGAGGATCCTATGATTACATTGGAATGGCAAATTTCATTAAAATAAATGGGTAAAAAAGGTCAAACTCCCTAATAAATAGTGCTTTTTAGATTGTACTTTAAAATTCTCTTCTGGGAACCAAAAATAGTTATTGTAGTACTATTTGCTTAAAGAAAGTCTGACATAGTAGCTCTCAGTGGAGTGAACAATTTAGTTCAGTTTCAACTGAATTTTAAAGCTTAAAACCCAGGTTTTGTCAGTTTCATCAGCTGCATTCCAGCAGCGGACAATGAGAATAGAACAAAAAAATCAATAGTATGTAGGGGACATTCTGCTAACTTCCTCCTTCTCTGGGATGAAGGCAGTTAAAAAATAAAAATAAAATACAAAATAAAATGATCGTGTACACCTAAAACCTCCTCACCCTTTTGAGGAGTGATATCTCCCACATAATTTCTTTGTTTCTTCTGCAGAGAGGAAGCTTTTGAACATTATCCGTATGTGTTGATACCCAATGCACAAATTAACTGAATATGGCCATAATTAATTATTCTCTTTATCTCACTTCATATAAACTGTCTGTCCAGTACTTTTTATGGCTATGATATCCTGAAACATTTGCCTGCTTGAGTTTTTGAAACGTATCTAGTCATAATTTCTGTATTTTTACCCCAAT
This sequence comes from Lagopus muta, assembly GCF_023343835.1. Taxonomy (NCBI): domain Eukaryota; kingdom Metazoa; phylum Chordata; class Aves; order Galliformes; family Phasianidae; genus Lagopus; species Lagopus muta. Next base: position 40,167,240 of record NC_064435.1, on the reverse strand, counting down.
GAATTATACTTCAAATCATTATTTTAAGATAGCTTCTGCTATTATCTCTTCTCCATTTTTCATCTCTTATCAACATCACTTGCCTGCTTAGCAGTCTGAGGCAGATACTTGTTTTTGACCTCATCTCCTTTTCCCAGGTTTTGGTGATCACCAAATCCCAAACTACTTTTGTTGCAGCTTTCTTAGAATTTTCTTCCTAATCCACATTCCAGAGAGTTGAAGTTGAATAGAATTAAGCCCTTAGCACCTGTTTTGCTGACTATGAAGTAGACATAGGTATTTCTCATTCACCTAAATACATCTTTCATAATGATTTCTGCAGTTTTCTTCAGAACAGAATGTTTAGTGGTTTCTACTCTTGTACCTCAGCTGATTTTGTATTGCTCTAGTTAAACAGATCTTTCTAATGCATATTCTCAGATTACCTGCCTACAAGGTTTTATTTAAAATATCTGCATATATCTCTGCAGTTTATCATACTGGTATTCTTTGTCAGTCCTCTGGAGAAAACAAGTGTTATTCATTCAGCATTAGTTACGTAGTGCATGTCCTGTTATTGTGCTTAGTAATTTTATGATGAGTCGAGTAACATTATGGAAAACTGAAGAAGCATTTCTCTTTTAGATAATCTATCTCAAGTAACAAGAAAAAATTATTTTCTTATTTAATTTTTTTAAAAATGGGGGTTCTTTTCTAGAATGATTCTTATTCGAAAAAGATGTTCTACCTTTATCTGAAACAGTGTAAATGTTGCACTGCTCTGTTAGGGCTCAGTGGGCAACAGAATTCATTCCTTGATGATAATATCTTTAATTTTAATATGTATTTGACTCATTTACCCATAGCTACCAAAACAATTGTGAAAAGTGGGCATAAAAGATCATAAAATTAAATATAGGAACAAAATATCTATAATGAATGCAGATGGTAAATATTCTAGGTTTGCTCAAAAAAATTTCAGGGCTTATTCTGAAAATAAAAGAACATTTTTATTCTTCTCCTAATGTCAAGAATGGGTATGTTCCACACTTAATTCTCCTATTGGACACTTTTTAGTGAGATGGCTGGCAGTGTTTGTTTAGAGTGAATCAATCATCAATAGTGTAAATGCAAACTCCTCATGAGTCTTCAGTCTCAGGTTAGTAATAACATTCTAACTAGTGTATTTCTTATTGTTCTAAAGATAAAAATTACTTGATTATCAAATTATAATTGTCAAAACTAAATTTGTACACTTGATTCTGCACCTAGTTTAGGAGTATAGAATAAGTTAATCTAATTTCAAATGCTCTTCCTGATCAATTTTCCATCTTTCTCTAAGGAAAAATATTTTCCTAAAGCCCAGTGACTTTGTGGAAGGTGATAAATAGACCTGAATAGCTTTTACTTAATACTTCAGTTTAAATCACGGCTTCCGCTCAGAAAGTAGGGAAAGTATGTGATGTTGTAGAATTTAGAAAATAATTCAGCATATATTCTCCTTTCATATTTTCTGAAAAAGAGCAATAAGCCATGGAGTTACTACAGAAATGTCCCTTTAGTCATGTGATTTTCATCATTATCCTACAGTAGATTTTCTTTTCTTTTTTTCTTCCCACACATAATTTGGAAGGAAGTGTCTCACACGTCTCCAAATCTTAATGCATTTTTTTTCTTCAACTGACTGAGATATTAATCTATTTTTTCATTCATTTTTATAGATTAAAAAAATCAACAGGAATTTCCCCGTAAACCAGCAGGTAAGAAAAATAAAATTTGGGTATTTTCAGTCATAATTCTAATTTCATCTGTATTTAATTCTGTAGTAGCTGTGCATTGTCTTAGGTTAAAAAGTTCTTGGTAAATTTTCTTTAGAGAGCACCTTGCTGCTTTTGTGTTTGTTTGTTTGTTTTCCTGATGTCAGTGTGATCAGTTTGGTATGTTCACATTAAATAAGATCATGCTTAATCTTTTCAAGTTAAATGAAAATTAATGCATATATTCAAACTTAGTTTCTTCAGATTGCATGCCGTCCATTTTATTATAAAAGCAGGAAGGGAATTGCTATGCTTAACAGAATTATCCATTATTAATCAATGTTTGTATAATATTTTTAAAATGTGAAAAGTCTCTTGTCTAAATGAAAGCATAAAAATGGATATAAATGGTTATGGGGCAGATCAGTAGGAAAATTTGGAACAAACTGCATTATCTGATTGTCTCCAAGTTCACCCTTTGACAGTATCGTGATAGTGGAAGGCATGGCAATGCCTTGAAATGCCAGTAGAATTGCTTGAACAGAGGTGTTTTCTTGCTAGCAGAATGGCTGCTCTTCTCTAAAGCTGAGTATCGGGTATTTGGATCCTTGAGTCAAAGGGAAATGTTTAGATGGCTTGAAACTGAGAGACTGGATTTCTGTTCTGATCTTGTAGTTGCTAGAGATCAAATGAGAATGGAGAATAATCACATCTCTGCATTAGGATCAACACATATTTATGAAAACCATAAAAATAAAGCATGAACAAAAAAATTCAGAGTAAAGATGAGTACACTGTAAAGTGATCAGAGGGTCGTTTGGAGCATAATCCCATACCACAGTAATGTCTTTAGGCTATGATATAGCATATGAGCAGTTGAAAATGTGCCTGTTTGGTAGTGGGCTACTTATCTCAGAGTACAAGTCTAGTAAATAAGATGAGGTAATTAAGTTTGCTTTTTTGTTGTGTGTCATAAATGTTACATAATGGGGATTTCTTTTTAAGTAATGGAGTAGTGAGAAACAGAAAAATTAGGTTCATCAGGAGGAATAAATTGCCTCCATGTTGACCGAGAGAATTATGTACAGTACTGAGCTGCAAACTTGACTTCATGAAGATATATTTGAAGAATGAAAGTACTTTCACCTCACATTTCAGTCAAGATTATTTCTCAGTTACAAGTCTCTGGTCCAACTTCATTAGTATGGAATTTTACTATATGTAATTCACATAGCAGGAATGGGCATTATTAGTTTCTTTGCTTCTTTCTTCTTCAGAAGGTCCGCAAATCATAATAAAATAATAACAAGTATTTATACGCCTTGTATAAATAAAGTTAGAACAGATGAAACATAGTAAACAGACACATTTTTATTTGCACATGTTTTTTAATTCTTTACAGTACAATTTTATATTACAATATTTAGATAATATAGATATGTTTATTTCACTGTTGCTTCCTGTTGTTACCAAGAAGTTCTTTGCTACATTTAGCAATCAAAGTTAATTTTATTTAAGCATTTTCAGAACAATTTCTGTAATGTCATCTGCTGGCAGTGACTAAGAAGTGCTCCTGTCTCAAAGGAGGGACAAAATACCTATTTAAGAAAACAACAACAACAAACACTTAACATTTCACTGTTACGATTTACTCTGAATTTGTGTCCATGTTTTTATTAACTTCAAAAAAGTAAGGACAGTAAAATTATAAACAACAGTTATAATGTCCCACCAGACTATTATTCATTCAGAGTTATTTGCTGGTTTTGAACTCCTGACATATAGAGCATTTTATTTCTCTTCATTGGAATTCCAGTGTAAAGCAAAACTAACTTGCTTGGCTTGAGTAGCTTGCTATCCACTGGATTGGCCTACAATTAATGTGTTCCCTTATCAGCATCAATCACTATCTTTGAAAAGAATTACCATGAACCATTTCAAGGAAGTCAGCCAAAATGTCAAACTGAAAAGTAGGAGGCGGATCAGGAGATAAGGTCTCACTGTCCATCAAATACTGGAAAACATTTATTGATCCACAGATATCTTGAAACTTTAGGGAATATTTATTTTAAAACAGACTCCTGTTTGGGTTTATTTTATGTAGTTTCCTTTTGTTTTTAAATTGTAAGTGGAGGTAGGAAATAATACCCTATTTAACTTAAATTAGGAGAACTTACAGAGAAGAGTCACAAAAGAGTACGTAGACATACCATTAATTTCTGTCTTCTGATATGCAGCAGACATAAACAATGTGCAGGGAAGCAACAGGCCTTTTTCTTTGATAAATCATTATATGTTTACTAGAATATTAATTATCATCATGAATATCTTTATCATTGTGGCATTTATTTTAATAAAAAAACAATTTTGTCTATGATTTTGAATAGCAATTTTTAACTTCTTTTAGGCAAGCACATAATGAACTTGAATTCTGAAACTGATCTGATTTGGATTTTATTTCATATTATTTCTTACAATATATTTTATCAAAATTAGCCCAAACTACAAGCACATTATCTTTCTTACTGTCCATCCTATGTATCTTCTTAGTAGGAAAGCAGTACCAGAACAAACTGCTGGATAAGATAGACATGGGAAAACCAGGGAACTGATTTTCCATTTACTGCGTTATAGCTGTGTTCACAAATGCAATAAATTGCCTCTTGCTTCTGTACTACAAAGACAAAAGCCACGCCTGAAGGCTTAAATACAATCAAAGAATCTACACAAAATGATCTTATTCTGTAATAAGTACATGACCTTAGGAAATACCTACAATTAGTATAAATTGAACTGCTGTGTTCTTTTAGTTCTCAGATCTTTCTCATTACACCAACAAAAGTTTCAACATGTTCTCTCTTTCAAGATCTGAGCATTAACTCAACAAAGTATCCAAGCATCTTGGTTTAAATAGGCTATTTTCCATGGTTGCTGGAAATTCTATCTGCAGTCTCAGCGTAATGCTTAACTGTCATCATTAACTACCAAAAAATTACCAGCTTCAGAGGGAAATAAAATAATTTTGTTTTAATAAAATGATCTTCATAACATTGTTTTTAAAATTAATCTACTTTTGCTCTGTTAAACAAAGAAAGCAAAAATATTGTAGCACTTAAAGTGTCATACAAATAAGGCAGATATGCATATCTACATATAACCCTTAGTTTTATTTTCTCAAGGTTACCAAACACTGTAGGCATCACTTTCAAAAGCAAAGAGCAAAATGCAATTTAATCCCATCTAATAAGTATGTTTTATTTTCTAAGGAAGGATAAGTATCCTAATACTAGAAGTGCATTGGTATTGGATGTATGATGTGTGTGATGTATTGGATTGGATGTGTACGATGATTTTTCCACATATATAACATACCAAAAGAGGGAGAATTCCTGCTCGTCTCTCACAGAGATTTTAAAAGTTTTGCAGAATCATAGAATGGCCTGGGTTGAAAACGACCACAATGATGATCTAGTTTCAATCCCCCTGCTATATGCAGGGTCGCCAACCACTAGACCAGACTTCCCAGAGCCAGAAAGAAGAGATTTCCCCTGAGAACAGCCAGCACTGTTGTTGGCTTTGGATTCCAGCTAATTGAAAAATCAGTTCAGATGGTTGCCTTTAAGACTGATAGCCATTCAGAACTGCTTGATATCAGAAAAGGGAATGGTAGATGGGATAGTGTGACTTTGGCTTTATATTCAAATATTTCATTTTATTCTCTTTTTTAAAGCTTAGTTTGACTTACATGCTGTGTCTTAACCGTTGGTATTCATAAGGCTTCATACTTGGAAGAATAGTTGAGTATTTGTTTCTAGGAGGCAATATTCATGTTAAATTAACAGGAATGGCTTTCAGATTTGGAACACTGTCTGAGTTCCTTGTGGACTGCAAAGACAAATTATTTCACATAGGGTGCTACCCCTAGATGTCTTGTATTCTCTGGGAGGCTCACAACACTAGCTGAGAACAGAAAGATATCTCAGTGAACTGATGAAACTGAACTTAGAAACAAACATTAAAAGAACAATTTTAGACAAACAATTAAAAAGAAATTTATGTTTCTTTTTCTAATGCAGCCCTTAGTGTACTCCAATTCAGACTACTGCCACTGTTTTTCTTAGCCATGAAGATCGTTCTGCTCATTCTCACATGTCCCTCTTGGTTCTGTAATGTTAGTTCTTTTTTACTGCTTCAACAGGGACTTCAGCCCAATACATCTAAATTTTCCCTTACAAGGAGAGCATCCCAGTGTTTCTGTAAGAAAGAAGGCAGTGCTTCCTCTCACCAATGCAGCCCTGATGGAACGCTTTTTACATGGAACAGTGATTGGAATGTCTGGGCACAGCAGTGTATTTAAAACTCTCTTTAACCATGCTGTATCTCTATTACAATGAATTAAAATTATTTCCCTCCACCTTTCATCAAGTACAACTTAAAAAAAAAAAAAAAAAAAGTATAATAGAGAAGAAAATCCTTTAGTTGTACACTATTTCTCTTCTATCTACAGGTAGCATGAGTATTTTTGAAACATTTTTCTTGTCTGCACAGAAGATATTCTCATTGAGTAGTTTTGACTATCATTTTTAAGAGGAATCTTTCCCTCTAGAGTTTTCCTAAAATTAGATAAGAATTGGTAGCTGTCCTGGGCAAAGTTAACAGCTTATAATGAGATTCATGCAGCTCTAATATTTTATGATATTACTTTGGAACTTATAACAGCCTATTTCTTACTTAGATTCCTATGTCTCTCTTTATTGAGTACTGTTTCCAGTTCCACAACTGTGTTTCATTCAGTCTTAAAATAACATAGTGGCATGAGTAACTGATGTCCTATTAACAGACAGAACTGGAGTGTAACTGTGCATATCACATTCTGCAGTATTCAGTTTTCATGAGCTGTATTGCATTGCAGGCATATCGTGGAATCATAGAATGGCCTGGGTTGAAAAGAAACACAGTGATCATCTAGTTTCAACCTCCCTTCTATGTCCATGGTCACCAAGCACTAGACCAGGCTGCCCAGAGCCACATCCAGCCTGGCCTGGAATGCCTCCAGGGATGGGGCATCCACAACCTCCTTGGGCAGCCTGTTCCAGTGTGTCACCACCCTCTGAGTGAAAAACTTCCTCCTAATATCTAACTTAAACGTCCCCTGTCTTAGTTTAAAACCATTTCCCCTTGTCCTATTAATCTATCCACCCTTGTAAACAGCCATTCCCCCTCTTGTTTATGCTCCCTTCAAGTATTGGAAGGCCACAATTAAATATTTACTTTCTCACTGAGATTCAGTTGAGTGTACCAGTTTTTCTTGTTTTAATATAATTTAATAAATGCAGCTACATGTGGCAATGTCATATCATATCAGCTATATGTCACCTTATATTCTGGCTTAATAGGCTGCTGTTCCACTTGATTAAAGTAAGGCTCTTAGAACAGTCTCTTTTAAAATTGCTTCTAAAAATTATACTCAGTGAGTTTGTTTAATAAAACCTCTTATGAAAGCTGTGTAAAGGTAAATGCATACAAATGACATGGTAGCTGGCATGTCTGTCACCCAAGCCAGTGTCCTTTGCTGAAGATGTGTTGCATCTTTATTACACTTAGAAAGGTGAAAGGCATTGCGTAGGTGGGCTCATAGGACATCTGTTCTAGTGGTAACATCTGGTGGTAACACACTCCATATATTTTATTTATTTTAATAGTATCATAATAACATTTCAGATTGTATTGTATTCATATTTTTAAACTGGAATGATTAAATGCTGGAATTCTGCTGGAAGGTGACATTCCTTCAAAGAAACCCTGTCATTATTCTAGTAGTTCCTTAAAGACAGTGTGTATGTTCACTCTTTTTGGTGTTTTGATATTTTTTTTTCCCCTGATTTGGCTTAATTTTTGAATTAGCTGTTTTTCAATACACCACTACTATAATTCCTCAGAGTCACCATTCTGCATCTCTTGATTGACAGTTGCTGAACTTTTGGGTCTTGTGGTACATCTGCTGTAACACCATCTGTTGTCACTGTACAGTTTTTTTTTAAGGGAAATCTCTAGAAAGAAAATTCTGTTGTTAAATGTTTATAGACACACACAGGGGAAGCTGAGTTCTTGCTGTTAAATTAAGCAGAAGAACACGATAGGGTGTAAATTATGCTCTGCTAATTCACCACATTGTATTGTCAGTCATCTATGGCACTTGGCATGGATTATTACTCCATAGCTTAAACCTACGACAGGGTTTTATTGATTATTAATATTCTATTGGACTTTCTGTAAAATAAAGTGAATACATTTATATTTATATATTTATATAAAGGTATACTCTCTTTAGTTGACAGGAAGTAGTAACAGGGTAGTTTCTGTGTTGTTCCAGTTGCTTCTGAGACACTTTCTGTTATTAAAACTGTGCTTCATTTGGCCAGTAAGGAATTTTTCTTTACATAGTAGTTCTAAATAGTGTTGAGCTTCAGGATATAGGCAAGCTTTAAAAAAGACATGAGCACCATTGCAAGAGAGTTTTTAGATTTAGGAAACCTATATGTTGACCTTTGAGAGGAAAGCCAGATGGCTTCCCAGAGAAAGTGGATTACCTGATGAGCTAGACAATATTCATGTTTTGAGTCCCTTGATTAAGTTATTGGATAGCAGTGCTGGTATCGTGGGGCTGTGTCACCTATTGCTTAAGAGACAATGGAATTAATTTGGATGCCTGCTGGAAATTTAGATGACAGAAAGGAGTGATGAGATGAAGTTCTTATTTAAATCTCAAACTATAAGTCTCAAGCTGTGTATCAAATAATTTCTGCATATCCAGCAAATTCAATTTTGCTTCAAGTATAGATTTCTCCCTAATTTATTCCTACTTACTGATTTTTTTCTTGCCTTTTTTTTTCTCCTTTTTTTCCTTGTATCAACTTATTAGCTCTTTTTTTTTCTCTGCAATATTAATGTCACACCCTGGAAATACTTTCCAGTAAGGATTATTTTTTCCTGATTGAATTTATAGACTATGTCCACATTAGATCTGAGTTCAAATTTTAGTTAATACAGGAAAGAAAGTACTGTGTTCTCAACTAATGGCCTACATAAAGCAGATGAATGAAGGAAGTCTTACTGCCTTGCTCTGTTGTAAACACTTGAAATCTTCTAACATAGACACATCCCACAACTGCAAGTTGTTAAGTAGAATCCTAAATTGTAAAGATAAAGAGGTATCATTTATTTACTAATTGTAAAAGAAAGATGATTATTTATTGTACATATACTAATGGCATTTCAATGGCAGATTGACAGAGGACTGTGTGGAAATGGTGGACTAGCTACCCGTTTGCCTTTTGGGTTCTGGAGAATGGAGAACCATTCAGGAAGCTAAATGCTTGCAGAGCCTGGTCTAGCCTGACCTTGAATGTCCCCGAGGATGGGGCATCCATCACCTCTCTTGGCAACCTGTTCCAGTACCTCACCACCCATACTGTAAAAAACTTCTTCCTTATATCCAATCTAAATCTCCCAACTTTTAGTTTGAAATTACTTCTCCTGGTTCTATCACATCAGACCTTGCTCAAGAGTCAGTCCTATTTTTTTCTTTCTGCTCCTCTTTTTAGGACCTGAAAGTTTGCTCTCAGGTCACCTCAGAGCCTTCTCTTCTCCAGGCTGAAGAGCCCCAGCTCTCTCAGCCTGTCCTTGTAGGAGAGGTGTTCCATCCCTTACATCATTTGTGTGGCCCTTCTCTGGATGTTCTCTAACAAGTATGTTTCTTCTGTACTGAAGACACCACATCTGGACCTAGTAATCCAAGTGAGGTCTCACAGGTGCAGAGTAGTGGGGCAGGATCACCTCCCTCTCCATACTGGCCACACTTCTTTTGATGCAGCCCAGGATATGGTTGGCTTTCTGAGCTATGAGAGTATACTGCTGGTTCATATCCAGCTTACCATCCACCAGTACAACTAAGTCCTTTTTGGCAGAGCAGTGCTCCATCCTTACATACCCCAGCTTGTATTGATAGTGGGGGTTCCCATGACCCAGGAGAAAGACCTTGCACTTTGATTTGTTGAACTTCATGAGGTTTACCTTGGCCCACTGCTCCAGCCTGTCTAGATCCCCCGTAAGGCATCTTGTCTCTCGGATGTGTTGACCACACCCCACAGCTTGGCATCATTCACAGACTTGCGGAGGGTGCACCCCTTGATCCCACTGTTAAAGTCATTGACAAGATATTAAAGAGCAGTGGTCCCAATACTGACCTCTGAGGGGCACCACTTGTCACAGATCTCTGTTTGAACTTTGGGCCACTGATAAGCACTCTCTGAGTATGATCTCGTAACCAGTTCCTCATCCATCAAACAGTCAATCCATCATATCCATATCTTTCAAATTTGGAGAAGAGAATGCTATGCACAACCATGTCATAGGCCTTAGTGATGTCCAGATAGATGACATCAGTGGCTCTCTTCCCTTGTTCACTGATGCAGTCATGCCATCATAAAAAGCAACAAGATCAGTCAGGCATAACTTGATCTTGGTGAAGCCATGCTGGTTATCCCTTATCACCTCCCTGTCTTCCATGTGCCTTAGCAGAGCTTCCAGGAGGATCTGTTTCTGTTCTCTGGCACTGAAGTAAGACTAACAGGTCAGTAGTTTCCTCAGCCATCCTTTCTACCCTTCTTAAAAATGGGTGCTACATTTTCTTTTTTCCAGTCACCAAGGACTTCAGCTGACCACCAGGACTTCTCAAATGTCATCAAGAGTAGCTTGGCAACTACATCAGCCAATTCCCTCAGGACTCTGGGAGGCATCACATCAGGACTCATAGACTTATGTGTTACTTATTAGGGAGGGTATGCTTTCCTGGACTTTCCTTTTCCAGGTGATGTACTATAGAAGCCTTTCATATCCTTCTTTGTGCCCTTTGCCAAGTCCAGTTCCAATTGGATCTTGGCTTTCCTGACACTATCCCTATACAGCCTTGCAGCATTCTTATACTCCTCCCAGGTTACCTGTCCCTGCTTCCACTGCTTGTGTATTTTCTTCTTGTACTCCAGTTTGACCAGCAGGTCTCAGTTCAGCCATAATACCTCGCTCAGGAATTTATCCTCAGTACACTACAGGAATCTCTTGGATTGCCTACAAATCACTGTTCTACTTTTTCAACAGATATCAGGGTGGTTGAAGACCTTCAACAGGATATGAGACTGCAGTCACGATGCCTCCCGTAGCTGGAGGAAGAAGGCTTCATGAACAGGTTTAACTTGATATGTGGCCTGTAGTAGACCCCAGCCACAAGGATTCCTCTGTTGTCCTGGTCTCTAACTCTCACCTGTAGGCTTTTGACTCCCCCGTGGTCACTCTTCAGGGATAGATCTTCACACCATATTCCTTTCTTGATGTAGAGGGCAAAGCTTCCTAACCTCTTTTCTCACATATCCCTTCTGAAAGGCTTGTAGCCATCAGTAGCCACATTCCAGTCATGAGAATCATCCCAGCAGGTATTGTTCATGGCAGCTACACAGTGGCTTCCAACTGCTCCTGTAAATCTTCAAGGAACTGGCTGATGTGATTGGCAAGCTACTCTCTATCGTATTTGAGAAGTCATTGCTGTCTGGTGAAGTCCCTTGTGACTGGAAAAAGGAGAATATCACTTCCATTTTTAAGAAAGTGAGAAAGGAAGACCTGGTAAACTACAGGCTGGTGAACCTCACATCTATGCCTGAACGCATTCAAGGCCAGCTTGGATGCGGCCTTGAGTAGTGTCATCTAGTGAGCTGCAACTCTGACCACAGTCACAGGTTGGAACTAGGTGATCTTCAAGGTCCCTTCCAATGTAAGCTATTGTATAAATTTATGATTCTGTAAGATCCAACCAGCTGGGGTGTAGAGCTGCTTCAAGCTGTTCCCAGGGAGAAGCCTGAAAGATTCTTTGAGTGTTTGGGGTCTGAGTCAAAGCTTCATTCACGTGAGTTTTCATAAATTTGTTCAATCTTATAAGACTCTCACAAGAGAAGAACTGAATTGGAATTCCCGCTTTGACTAAATAGATAGATAAATAAATAATTGCATATACTTTGTAACATATGTTTATGCCCATTTTTTTGTGATGGTCATAGTTTAAAAGTATTTTGCCAAGTAGACAGCTTGATTTACTACTTTCCAGATTAAGGACTTTTTACCAGATCATTTGCCTTACCTCATACGCTTCTTTCAGATTTAGTTTTGACCTCTTTCTGATCTCACAGTTCCTGCATGTCTTTCTGCATAATGTCATAGCTTCAGCAGGAGCAGTGTACCTCAGTTAGGTGATGAAAGATACAAGTTTGATGCATTCACTTTCTGAGTGCTATAATTAGTAGGTTGCCATAAAAAGGGCATGCCCTTTAGCTGCTACTTTTTGCAAAAATATGATTTTAGCAATTTTTTTTTTTTTTAAATAAACATGTTCCTGTCTGTATGTATCTAGGACTCTTCTGAATCAGACATCCCCCTAGCAGATTTATGCAGGGGAATTGTTACTTCCTTGTTTGTCATAAAGCTTTAACGTTGGATGAATTTTTGCAGTTAAGTTATACTTAGAAGCATAACAGTGTACATAGGGTGAAGTCAGACAGTGAGAAAGCACTCAATTTAGAAAGCAGCTTGAAGGGATTTGATTGATATTGTTGCATCGGTTTATCTCTGTATTATGATTATATGCATTACAGATATCTATAAATCCTGCTTTAAGCCTCTAAAAATATTTAGATTTATATTTGACCACTGAAGGCATTGGTTTTGTAAAATAAACAAGTTAGTGAAAGGGATTCCTTAAATTTATAAAATTAATAGAAGACTGCTTTCTTTTTTTTTTTTTTTTTTTGTGATTGAGAATTTATGACTGGCAACATAAGTAGCAATTACTAAATCTAGAAAGGATCATTTTTAATTCTAGAATAGATTTTTATCTAGAATAGATAGAATATATAAATAAATAGAATATTTGCATCATTTTCTTGCATTTTGAACCAGACTTCTAGCCACTGTGCAAATGGTTCATGAAAGCAGGAAGACAAAAAGTATCTTCCAACTACTTTGTTTAGAAACAGATGCCTTCAATAATCAGTACGTTCTGTACCTCTCTACTGTCTTAAAATGTCCTGAAAAGTGGTAGCAAATACAGAAACAGTGAAAGAAGTCAAATCATTGTATTGATAAAAGACACCTTTCCTTTAAAGTTATAGTTAGAAATACTAGGTATGGGAAAAACAGTTTTCTGTAACCCTAACTTGGGACTTAATATGGACTTAATACCTCTGGTTATCAGATACAAATTTGTTCTATCTGGCCATTTTGGAATTTTTGTTGAAAGCTTAGGGCTTGAATTAAAAACACTGCAATAATTTATTGAAATATTTTTTCCTATTGCCTGAAGTCAATTTACATTTTCCCAAGAATTACATTCATTTTGTAGATTAGAATGGAGGTGTTCAGTAAACCAATACAGACATTACTCCTTAGGGAATCGTATCATCTGAATAAACTAATTGGAATCAATGAAGCATATGCTTCAACTGTTGATCTCATGTTGAAGAAGCACATGGAACTCAAAAAGCTTAAAGAAAATATTTCTAATTAAAGTGTATATCAAGAGGAGAGGTGAATACACATTTCATTGTTTTTCACTCACCTATTTTATATCTATAATAATGATATGCTTCTCCTCTCATATCATACCCTGGGAAAGTAAAATTATTTAATTTCCTGAACTTCTAAGAATAGTGGACAATAGAATTCTGAGGAGCATAGACAGTTATTGATCTTTCCCTTTCACTACAATAATGTTTCATGTTACCAGCTATAAGGTTGCCACTTGAATTTTATAAAATAGTTGATGCGTAGAATTGTGCAAAATAATCAACCATTTATGGATTACATGCAAATGAAATAAAAGAACTGAGAAGGATTAATCACTGAAGATGTGGGAAAGACAACTGGCAAGAAAGCTGAATAGACAATGTAAAAAAATTGTTAATTTGGAATGAAGAAGCATCCATTATAAAATCATGATTTAAGAACGCTTTTTGTGTTCTTTTAAACAATTGCATTACCTGGTAAGAAGACAATATTTGATGAGAATGCATAGCTGTTACGTGTTTAGCCTGTAAAAGAACTTTTGATTTCAATTTTAAAATTTTCAGAAACAAAACTTCCTAAGTCCATCTTATCTTATGACACAGCGAACAGCAACTTAATAGCAGTAAATATGCTCTTCTCAGAAGCTAATGACAAAAGCATTTATGTATTTATTTGTTATAAATAATTTTTCTTGTTGGAATTTCTCTAAGAGATGCAAAGTTTAGAACCAAAAATGTGCATCTTTACTTACATAGAATCATAAGGGAAATTGTGCATGTCTGAAGCAGCAGATAGGTAATGTTGAGTCTGGGAACTTTCAGACAAATTCCAGACAGGCATCTAGCTTCTCTCAAGTCTGTGGCTGATGGCTCTGGTGGCATATAAGTGGCTGAGTGTCCATATGCACTTTATCCAACTGATATTCCCAGAGTACTTCTGAAGTCCAGCAGAATCAGAATAGTGTGATACTCAATTTCTAGCTGCTTTATTTCAAGTATACATTGAGAAGTCATGCTGCTTTCCATAACTTTTTAACAACCCAGTGTTTGTGGTACTTGCTTCATAGCCGCACTAGTCACTCATTATTCCAACTTATTATTCCTACAAGTCTGCCCTAATGCCAATAAATTAGATAGTATGGCAGCCTCTCTTATGTCTCCTGCTCAAGCTGGTCTGCAATTCAAAAACTATCCAAGACAATGGGAGAGGACATCATGCAAAAAAGGGTCTGAACCCCTGAAAATATGCAGAAAGATCCTGAAATAGAAGTGAGCTCTGTGAGAGGAAAAACTTTTGGCTGTTATTTACAAGTCTACATCTAAAAATTGTTTGATAGTTCCTGTTGGTAACTTTACACTTTTCACAGGGCTTGACATTTTTCATAAAGATCTCTTCTGCAGCCACAAAAATGGCTGCCTTGGCTGATTTTTTACATTATCCTCCTAGGGGCGAAGAGACTGTCTGTCACACTGCAGAGCTCTCTGTGGATACAGAGCCTCTGAGTCTGTCACTGAAGTTGGAGCTTCATGTAGGATCAACACAGCTATCTTAATTTTGGAAAACATAAAACCTTTATGGGATTTTTCTTCCATGTTATTCATAATGGTGGAATGCTTCTCATTGACAGAATGGAATTAAGAGAGTAGTGATATTGCAAAATGATTGTTAGTCAACACTCCTTAAAGGACTGACTTTTTCAAAACTCAACATTCATGGAAATACTGAGATATGTCAGAGATGAAGTAACATATTGACAGGTATCAATATATCGTAGAAAAATAATTAAGTGCAATGTGAGTTCAATAAGTGTTGTGAACTTCATTAGTAATTCCCTGCCAGAGGCCACGGGCGTATAACCTGTGAATGATTCTTCAGGTTCACTTTAAAAGTAAGGCAAATGAAAATAAGCTTTATTCTAACACAGCAAAACAAGGTTTAAGAACCAAATCAATGATAAAAATTAAGGTATAGATAGAAGCATGAAAACAGTAGCATGCAGAATCTATTGAATATCATGTTCTTCATCTAATCATCTCTAAGGTTTTCTCAACTCCAGGAGAAGGGATTTTAAAACACACAAGTAGCTGTGTTGTGGTTCTCTTTCTCAATCTAGCTATACTTGGATTCATTGTTTGCAAGTTAATATTTGAAGTAGTTGCACATTGTTCTCACTTCTCTTACTTTCTGAGTAATTAATTTAGGAAGACTTTTATATAAGAGAGTATAAGAATGTAGGTTATATATATTAGTACGCAGTATCCTGTTTACCATGGAAGTACCATGACACTGTTAAAAAAAGTCACGCTGAAGTTGGATGCTAAGAGTAGTAAACTGTGACTGCTCTGAAACAGATCCCAAGACACATATGACTGCTTTGATACTAATGATTCTGAATCATACACAGATTTATGTTGGATGACTTATTGTAGGTTACTTGGTCAAAACCCTGTTCCAGGAAGGGTCAGCATAAGTCATGTTGGTCAGGACTTTGCCCAGTCAAGTTCTGGATATTCTTACAAATGAAGAGTTCATAACATCACACACAGGGGGAAATAATTCAAACTTTTCTATATTTTTTAACTACTAAAAGACATCCAGGATGCTTTGGTACACATTTTCTTTGCTATAATGCTACAAGGTAGACATATTTAATAAATGCATAGACTTAGCATGATGTATACTGTGCCTTTCATTTGCAGAATATTTATTTATCTTTATAAAAGAAAAAATGGACTTTTTTTAAACTAATAGCAATTTCCTATAAGGAATTTTGAAATTACCATACAGGAAAAAGTATACTAAAACAGCTGTATGAGTATAAATATGAGACTTCCATGATAGGAAACTGTCAGTGCATCTGTTCTAATCTTGGAATGGCCTCACATTAAAAATAGCATAAATTTTACACTTTGTTTCTAAGAAATTTTATTTTATCTTATTTATACTATTTTTATTTTACCATCCTTCCTAAAATATGGTAAAGACTATGTTAAAACTCTGGAGAAGTAGCTAATTAAGAAATTTAAGCAGTATTTTGAATAGATAAGAAATACAGTAATTAGCAGTTTACTTTCTTCTTGCCTGGAATATCTATGTGAGGTAAAGAATGACTGGGAGATTATGAATTTTTGATTGAAGAGAGCATGCTGTTTCATTTTTCATAGAAATACAGCTTCTTTCAACTGAACATGATTCAGCTCACAAACAGTAATAACTTACTGAATCTTTATTAGTAAGCCAGCAGCCACTAAATTAACTGGTTTGTATCACCATTTGATTTTGAAGAATGAGCTGCTGCAGTTAAGTTAGAAACTGCCAGGACTGGGGAAATAAATAAATAAATAAACTGGAATGTTATCACAAATAAAATGTATTGTTTTCTTACTATTTTCTTACTATATTTATTTTCTTACTATTGTTGATAGTGGTCAGCAGTTTATACAGAAACATTTCTGTGATTAAAAAAATTACCCTCATTTTTAAATGTGTAAAATGGGCATTCTGTGCACTATTTCTGGTTCCATATACGTCCTGTATCCACAGTAATAAGCATTTCTTTTTAGATAGAATCTTATTAAATTCAGCTTTTCAAGTCAAATTTCATATTCATCCAAAATGTTAGTGTGTGTATATATATATATATGAGCCATTAGTTTGAAATGTTCTGATCCCTTTCCAAATGAATAGTTTTTTTGAAGTTATTAATAGTCAAACTTTTTTAGAAGTCAGAATGTTTATTAGTAACATAAATGCTTTAAGCAAGTGGCCTCAATTTTATTCCACAAGGGAAAACATTTCAACAGCTTCTCACCTCAATTATGTAAAAACTACCACACTTTAGCATCACGTGTTCAGTTTATTTAGATAAACAGAGGCCATTGTAGGAGGATGCAGTTAAAATAGTAATCAAGTCTTTTTTTCCATTTTCCAGAATCTATCCAATGTTATTTTAATCCACACATGTGAATACACTTGTGCATTTACACAACTATGTAACTGTTGCTAATTACAGTCATACAGCTTTTGTTTAAGAGTTCTGCTGGGTTTCTAAGAGTACTCATCTAGCCTGAAAGAGAAATGTGTTTTGTTAATAAAACCTTAGTGTATCAGGTTGTCTGAAAAATCAATCAAATTTCTCCTTGTGATCTATGGAGGCAAGGGAGCAATGCCAACAGGAGCAATTGCTTTAAATTTCATGGCTGCTTTAGTATTAAGGCAATCAAATGTGAAATATCAGTGCATCTGCACATCATGCATAACTATGCCCTGTTATTTTGATGTAGGAGAAATAGAAACTTAGATTAAGTGAGAAATGTGAAAAAGAAAACAACCTAAATAAACATAGATCACACACTGTGAAAAAGTGATATGAAATCTCATCAGACAAGATTGCATCTTACTATATCCAATTCTAATGAAACAAATCAATGATGGCACAGAATTAATTAATTAAAAAGTTGTCTTAATGCCTAGAAATCAGAGATCATTCATTCTCTTTTCATTACAGAGGAAAAATATATCATACTTCTCTAAGTAATAGTACACTTATATTAATTTCACTCCCATGTGTAGCTTCTGTCAGTCAATAAGCTGCACAGATTCCTATCAAGTCAGAGGAATGGAGCTACCTATCTTCATTGCACTGAATAACATACAAAACAGGAGAAATTAGGAGAATATGAGTAACCGTTGAACTGAAATAATTTAAAGCTTCTCTCACTGTACCTATTGGACTGTATTCTTGAGTATTTTTCATTCAGGAATGAAAGGGATTTTAGAGAGCATGGTTTTTCAATTATTGCATGGCAATATAGTGTTGAGTACTGCTTAATTCTTGAGTATTGAGGTATGGCTATATCTTTTCTTTGAACATTATAAACTTCTTTGATCACCAAATCAGAGGTAGTTGAAGAAATATTTATAAACGTGCCATGTGATCTGAAGTAAAAAAAAAAAAGCAACTAACCTTTAAAACCTTTACAGCATTCTTTTCTAAATCCTTACTCTGAGATTGAAATGTTATTTGAATTAAATAGTATAGGGTTTTTTTTTTTCAGTTACGCAGTTATCTGGAAATGTTTATAACTAATTTCTGAATATATGCAAGTACAAAATATGCTCCAGAATGTCTTTATTTTTTCCATATTGCATTAAGTTCCCATGTATTCATCTATCTGTTGGTCTTGTATCTGAATACTTCTTGATTTTGTATTTCTGCCTACTGGCTCTCTATACTTCACTTGCATCATATTTTTCTGATGTGATTTGTCTGCAAATATTTAGAATTCCTTTAGAGAACTTTTAATGAGATAATAAAAAAAAAAAAAAAAATAGACACCTGTTAGGTATGTGGCTTAGCTCTTTTGTTGTTGCTAGGGCAATAAAGGCATTTTCTCTTATATTTTGATTGTTGTAACAGGCTTGCTTTACGCATTCATGTGATTATAAGTAAAATGCCAGTGTATCACATTGTGTCAGTGGTTCAAGGTTTGTAGTTCTGTAAGATTTGGCAGACATCAGCTTTCTTGCATGAAGTATTTGCAATTGATTTGAAGAAATTGCCTGAGGAATTTGTCAACACTATTGATTTTTTTTTGTCAGATAGTCTACATGGGCTGGACGGAAGAACGGGAACAAGACTCCCTTCAGGATCGAATGTATACACCAAAGTTTCTAGCACTGAGGGGATCTTCTCTGTATAAATTTATGGCACCTCCAGTAAGTATATTTCTCATGCTGTGTGGACATAAATGTTATTAAATAAAATGATTTCATGTAATATGTACCAGGCTTTTACACTGAGCACTCATTTTGTTAACAGCATTGTAACTCACAGCACTGAAAAGTTCCAGAGAAATGTATTATGAAAGTAACAGAAAATAACTGTTCATCAGATTACTGTGCAGCTAACAAATACTTCTTTCCCCTCGGTCACCTGAACACTTAGAACAATACAGGAGAGAGCTATTTGTACTAAAAGGGGGCTTTTCATTTCCCTTTGGCAAGCAAAACAAGCCAGAAGCAACTTGGTTGCATTTAAACTGAACTGTCATTCTGAATGCAAACTGCTGAGATTTTGGGTAATACCAAAGCTTTTTGCAGGCTGTGGAAATGGCACAGCTTGTAGAGCAATATCTCTGTCTTTAATTTTTACCCTGAATATAACTTCTGTGTAGTTTGAGAGCACCAAAAGGAAAGTAGGGAAGCAAATGAGGCAGTTCAGGTTGAATATTAATTGGAATCTGACTGACAAGAAAGGGCAAAATTTCAGCTACTGTCTCCAAATCAGCAGTTTAATTTCATGGCTTTATGGTACATCTAAGCTGCAGGAAACACACATATCATCTAGCTACGTTTTAAGCCAGTAGCTAAGGAGTTGGCTGCAGACCCATACAGGCAGTACTAAGAGTTTAGCAGTTATCCTGATTTGGGCTGTAGATCCTTCCTGTTGGAGGTAGTTCAAATTTAGATGGCAAGTGTCCACGCCATTCTTCATTCACAATTCTATCTTCCTCCTAGATACAATGCTGAATGCTCCTGTTCTGTTCAAAAGAAAAAGATTATTCTTTTGTAAGCAGCGTGGAAGAAACTACAAATTTCTTTACCAAGAGTTTGTTGTTATATTATTTGTATTTATATAAGATATCATTTTTACTATTAGTTTCCAGAAGTAATATGTTGCTTGTGGGTAAATGACTATGGGAAGAACCTATTTATAGTAGGAATGTGAACCACAGTGCTGTGAGCTAGGACAGCTCTGTCAAGCTGCTGCTTTATGAGACAAGGCTGATTTCAAAGTCTTTATTAGGGCCTTGTTTCAGATAAGCTGTAGCAAAACAGAATTTAATTATTAAAAATATAACAGATTCTGGTTCTTATTCTAAAATAGGAGGGCAGTTGAAACAAAAAGAAAACAATTTCTTTCCATTGAGTAGGAGGGAAGAATAATAATAAACAAACTCTTTAAAAGACAAACTGGGGAAGAGTTTCTGTAGAGGTGCTTAAAACCATTTGTATAATACTTGTACACTTAAATGCCCAGAAAAATTTTCTTCTTCTCAAAGACTGCAGAAGGCTTTTTAGAAGGACATTCTCTATGCAAACTTCTACACGTACAATTGTTTGCTGTTCTGTGGGCATGTATATTCATCTCTTCCAGGAATTAAAAAAGATTAAGAATAAACTTTCAAGGCTACAATTTTGGAGCTTCTAATTATGTAACATGTAAATGTTGTTATAGGAAGAAAAACAATTTTAATTATATTTGTATTATAAGCTTCTTGGATTAAGCTGTTTCTGAACAGATCTGCCAACATTTTAACCAGAAAATTAAAAGAAACTATTGTCCTGTTAACTCCTGAGGGAGGCATGTGTTTAAACAGTGTACCTCAGCTGCCTCCCCCTGCTATATTTTTTTATCTATTTGATCAATAGTACTTCGCCTCTCTGTGCTCAGGTGCATGATCAGTTCTAACATATCTTATTTGCATCTTAAAACTTAATTACCT
The DNA here is from genome assembly GCF_023343835.1 of Lagopus muta. Taxonomy (NCBI): domain Eukaryota; kingdom Metazoa; phylum Chordata; class Aves; order Galliformes; family Phasianidae; genus Lagopus; species Lagopus muta. Next base: position 40,146,389 of record NC_064435.1, on the reverse strand, counting down.
TTAAAAGATTTCTTGGCACACTGGTGATCAAGACAGGCAATTTCTAAAGATGCTGTGAGAAATTTTATGAAGAAGGGGGAGCTCTCATGTGTTTTCCCCAAAGCATGGAGCCTGTAATGAACTTCTAAACGAAACTTCAAGTAGCTGTGGCCTTCAGCAGGAGTAGAGGTTACTTTTCCTGATGGGGCAGGACAAAATGATACTTCTCTGGCTGGTGCTTTCTGTTCAGTGGAACTGTAGCAAAACTCAACTCCCCATTCCTCTGTTCCTTGTGAGAGATCATTTCATTTTCTGCCTGAATTAGATTAGTTGTTTGGTGTGGGTTTTTTTGGTTTGGTTTTTTGTTTTTGTGTGTTACGTTTGTTTTTTTGTTGGTGGTGGTTTGTTTATGACAAAAACGTTTTGCATTTTTTTGTCACATCTCAGAATAGTTTCTCAAAATTCATTGACAAAGATTGTATGTTTCCAATATTTCTTCACTTCCTCATTTTATATGAAGCATTATTTATTGATCCATAGTATTTAGTCTCTTTCTTCCTTCTAAATCTGATTTAATACCCATACTTCAATAAGATGGTAAAAAACTGAGTTTGAGGATGACAGCAAATAAATAAAATTCCATTTTGAAATTTTAATTCTTGAAGATATGAACTATGAACTATATATATATGCATATGAGTATATGAACTATGAAGATTTTTCTTGAAAGTGTTTCAATTTTAATAGTCTGTATCCCTAAAAATTAGTTAAGTATAGAATTTTATCATACGGTACCAAAATCATTTTGAACAAGAAAGTAATATGTCACAGCATCCAAGCCCATACGTGCTTCTTAGCAATATTGGGTCTATTCATAGTTTTCTCTTTATATAAAAAATAAGTTGGTCTTATGTATTATCTTCCTTTTATGCTGTGGCTGTAATTTGATGATATTTTTCAAAGAGTTTTATATTCTTAAGTTTTGAAAAGCTGACTATACTACTTCTTCGACTCTTTTGTCTTGCCTAGCTGTGTAATAACCATGATCCTTTGAAGCTGAGGCACTGCAGTAATTCTTGTAGGCCTCAGTTTTTCTTTTCTCTTTTTTTTTCTTTGTTTTTGATTGTTTTGTATTCCGTCTTTTGAGACTGTGACTAATTCTCCTCTTTCCTTCTTGCAGCTTCCTAAAAAAGTTATTTATAGGCTTTTTTAAAAATAATTGCTTAAAATAAATACTGTTAAAAGCAATTGCAAAAACTGTGAGATAATGTGAAGAAACAGACTGTTATTCAAATCTCACTCTGTTCGAATTTAAGAGCAGATTCACACTGGTAAGAAAAAAAGTGTATATTTACCTTTGTATTCTCTTGTTAGTTTTTTCACCTAGATTGCAAGTCACATGTGATAAGTGTCTAGGACACTGCAAGGTTGGAAACTTCAGTTTTAGGATCTCTGCAAACAATGTATGTATAACAAGAAATTCTGTTGTAAGAACAGAAACAAGGAGAAACATGTTAGGGTTCTGTGAGAACATTTAAAGGGCTGTATCATTTTGCAATCTCAATGCAACCCCCACCAGCATGGTTAGGAGACTCCCAGGGGAAACCTGTTCGTTCAACATAGATTAGTCTGCATGAAAAGCTATTGAAAGTGCAAGGAGACAGACGCCTTTTCAGCACTTATCCACGGTAGTTTCTGCTCTGAGGTAGTGCTTGCCCTTTCTGTGTACATTATACTGGATGTAAAAGGTAGAAAGTTTTAGGGATTGATTTTTATTTTATTTTTTTAATAAACTGAACTACTGAAATGAAGAATAATAACTTGGTTTCTTTTCCTGTTTTTTCTTTTTTCTATTTTTTTCTTCCAAGGTCACAACCTGGGATTGGACACGAGCTGAGAAAACATTTTCAGTCTATGAGATAATGTGCAAAATTTTCAAGGTATGATGAAAAAGTATAAAATAAATTACCATTTTGTCAGAGCAGTCGAGAAGCCAGAGGGTTATACTGGAACTAGAAATTCCTTGTGACTGCGTTGCAGAAAGACATCAGATCTTGTCCCTATGAATCAATATTATAAGTCCTGAAATCATTATATACTGATTAATTAGATAAATTTAGAAGAATTGATTGAACTGATTTTTAACTCGGAAACTGTTTTATTTCTCCATCATGTAGTATGTGTTTTTTACTAAAAAAGAGTTTTATGGCTTTGCTTTACTTGCACATTCAATCATTAGAACATTTCTTTTTCTAATTGAGGAGTTAAAAGAAATACAGATCAGTTCTATTACTTTCTAATGTGTTGAAGCAACTCACAGTTGCAGTGTAAGATCACAGAATCATAGAATCACTCAGGTTGGAAAAGACCTTAAAGATCATCGAGTCCAACCACAACATAACCATACTACCCTAACTCTAACAGCCCTCTGCTAAATCTAAGATTGCACTAAGGCAGACAGCAAAGTCATTAAAATATGGAATACCATTCTAAAAATGTTTGTCCTTTTTCTAATTGTTTCAGTTTACTTTATAGGAAATGGGAGAGCTAATTAAATGTTCTGGAAGCTAAATCGATAAGTAGCAAATTGAATAGATCCATTTCAGTGCATTGTATTTATTTATTTATTCTGATTTTGTTCAGAATTAAAACATACTCTCTCTTTTTAAAACATTGAAAAACAATCTTCCAGATATTCGATATTTCTAAATCTAAAACATGAGGGAGAGAGAAGGAAAAAAGAGACGAAAAATTCTCTTTCCATTCATCTGAAGTGCTTTGCCATGTTGTTTTTACTAGGTTAAATTTTTGTTTTTTTGTGTGTGAGGATTTGGATTTTACTTTTCATCCAGGCAGAGTCTAATATCAAGAGGTATGAAAAAAATATTTTAAAGAAGTGTGTCCCTTTGGGAAGACCTTGTACTGACATACATGTACATTTTCTAGTTTTTGTAGGTCACGTAGGTGAACTGTATTCCTTTAGGAGGTAGATTACAGATGGAACAACTCAGTAAAATATGGAAGCTTTTTACATCAGAGACTTCAAAAATAAGAAACCACATTTTTAATCTGAGTAAAAAGCCACTGTTAGCAAACAGAAATAGAAAAGGCAAAGATGTTCTTATACAACTAGTTTGGACAGAGGATGACTGTGGTTAACTACCAAGTGTGTGCAAACATTGACTCAAGTAGGAATAAAATTAACAGAAGCAGCTGTTCACTCTGTGAAAGCATTGCACTCAGGAGTAATATGAGCTACTGTGCTTACTACACAGTTACTTTTAGTGACTAATGAAATATGTTGTTAGTGGCATATGCTTTTTTTATTTTAATGGTAGTCTGTTTACTTCAGGGCTTCAGTATGGAAAACAATAAGCCCCTAGCACCTTCTCTTAAGATTTAAGCCTGTAGGAGCAAGGACAACTCCTTGTAACTTTATCCAAAGATTTTACTATTCCCTTTGCACCTATGATGTGTACTTTTTTCTAATTCAGAAGTCTTCCTTCTATTCCTTCTTTCTACTGTCTTACTTTGTTGATACTCTTCTAATTCACTCGTTTTTAGCCATTTTTTCTTTTTTCCTCTTGTTCTTTATCCCATTTGTGTGTACTACTGTAAAGATTTATTTATTTATTTTCACCGGTGTAGCAGAAGTTTGTTACATGAAAGTAGGGCTTGCCCAGTCAGCCAGAATGCAGGCCATCAAACTGTAAAAACTGAACCAGGACCTTCCTGGTGCAAGAAAGATTGCAAAGATGCTGTTCTTTCTTATCATTTAGTTCTTCAGACTGGTTGTAGATCCTCCATTCTCAGTCTGTTTTAATATAGGATTATCCAGCATAGGGATAATTGCTGGTTAAATGATCTAAAAATATTACTGATGTGTTTACCTCGTTATTTATATTCAGTTATTTTATGGTCTGTAAGCATGATCACATTCATAAAATAATGAAGTGTTTTAAACAGGTTTGTTTTTTTTTTACTGTTGAAAAAATCACTGCAATGAAATTACAACTTCCATCAGCATGTTAACATTCATCATCTTCTAGCTTTCTGCAGCAGATTATATCGTACTTATCCATTGTTTCACTAAATATTCAAGCAAGTAAAACCAGGAGAAACAGCTTCCCATTACTATTACTACACTGAACCTCTGTAATGACTTAAGTCTTTGTTCAGCTTTTCTGCCAGCATCAAAAAGTGTCCAGGTGCATTTGTACAAGACAGATTTTCTATATAGCATGATAACTTCAGAAGCCTGATTAAAAATGTGGAGAAAAGAAACCTGGACTCTTCTAGTGCAGTTTTCCCTTTTTTACATTTACTGTTCTTCCATAGGAGCTACTGAGTTCATGTCATTCTTTTCGGAAATATTGGGAAGATGGCATTGTTCTGTGCTTCTCCTTCAATAGAGATAATTGTATGTCACTGGGCAGAGATAAATCCAGGAAGATACTCATTCAATTTGCAGTGGAATGTTATCACTCAGTGTGTCTTGAATGGGTTTAGTTTCATCTTCTTTAAGTTCAAATTGTTCAGGCTACTCATTTACTTGGAATAAATATCACAGAACATTCCCAATTTGAGGGATACAATCAAAAGACTATTAAGAATATTATTCTTAACTATTCTTGCATGATCACCATGGATTTTGTACCAAATACCCCACCTAGCACTCACCCATGCAGTTCCTAGTCTACTAGTTTAGACTTCTCATGGGTGAAGAAATGTTTTCTAATGAGCAGTTTTCATATGAATGTCCTTGTTGTGGTTTAACCTGGCAGAGAGCTTAGCACCGTACAGCCTTTCACTCATTGCTCACCCCTCCCAGTGGAAAGTGGGGAGAGAATCTGAAAAAAGTAGATGAGATAAAAAAAATTTGCTAAGATGGAAGAGGAGAGAAATAGGAGTAATGATAATTATACGTGTGTATATATATAGTACATATATTTATACATACATTTACAAATTAATTGATTTACAATGTAATTTCTCACCATCTGCCAACTGATGCCTAGCCAGTGCTCAAGATTTTCAACATATGAATATGGTGTGGCCCTTGTCAGTTCGCTATAGAGTCAATAAGCAGTCCCATACGTACTTAATATATTAGTACAGATACAGCTTCTGTAGCTAGTATTCAGTTTAAATAGAAGGACTTGAAAATGGTCTTTGCTAACCTTCATATGAATTTGCCATGGAATGAGAGGTAATGTTTTAGAATTAATGTTTCCACGGCATATTTCCTTCTGTATTGATCAGGCTGCTGAGCTTACTTAGAAGGTAAAAGATATATTGTTTGCATGAAAGACTGAGTGTGTTGGCTTGGCCAGAACTGCTGCAACGTCTTTATATAGCCAGAAGGTAAGCAAGTCTTTGGTTATGTCTTCTTTGTGAAAGTGAATTAGTAACTGTCACTGTAGCGCTTACTAATCAAAATGTATATGCATTACCTGGTTTGTTTAGATTGGAATGAGACTTTCGGAAACTTTTTCCATTTTTAGACTTATGAACATTATAAACTAGCATGCAACTTTCACCAAGCATGCTAGTATTTTCTGTTGCTGTACTCTGGAAACTTTAGGAAGTATCTTTTGTGAAACAAGGACAGGATTTACTACTAAATCTCTCAGTGAAAATTTTGTTCCTTCTTCCAGTCCCTAATTCTGTCAAAAATTCCGATGAATGCCACTGGAAGAATTTTGATTAAAGAAACCTTCTATCCTAAGTTTATCCTTTTAAATGGTATTGTCGTTTTCATCAGTTAGAGAGATTTGAAGTTTCTCTCCATGACAGAAGCACTGAAGTGAAGAATGTGAACTGCCAGATCTTACTGAATGCACATTAATATTTCAGATTTTTAATATGAGAGTACTACTTCTAGTGACAGTAAAATATTAAAACACTAAATAAGTATTAATGTCTACCAGCCAGCAAAGGACTTCACTTATTTAGTCATCAGGAAGGCAATGTGTTAAATAAAACTCAGAATCATGGCAAACGTTTTCTTCATACTTGACTGTATGCATACAGTGTGTTCTCCTTTGCATTAATTCCAAAGGCTTCTCATGAACTATGTATGAAACTGAGATGCCATTTTCAATTTCTGTAATTCTCTCAACCTCAAGGCAGGATCTCCTGCGCCTCAGAGATTAAAGTATTATGTGGTTCAAAACTTGTGGATTCATATTTATTAAAGTCCTCATGATAAATCTCTGTTTTGTTGTCACTATAATGTTTTTTTTTCTTTGTTTGTTTGTGTGTTTTGTCACATTACCAGGAAAAGAAAGAGGAGGAGACTTAACCTAAGCAAAGCAATAAGTCATTATTGTTAATCTGATTAGAACTTTCTAAATAATAAAAACAAAAAGAAGAAAGATTTTAAAAAACACTGTTTTTACTTTCCAAAGCAGTTTTACTGACATAAATTCAGAAAATGATCTCTGATAATATAATTCAATATTTAAAATCTAGATAGATAGTGAAAAAATAAAATAAAATACAGTAAAATAAATCACATTCAATTACTGGAATAGTAATATGATACAATCCACACCAGTGGATAATAAGGAAGTTTCTATGAAAAGACTTCAAAGTATCTATTAAAAATATATATAAGTGTAAAAATTTTCACAGTCACTATTTTGGGGGTGAAATTTTAATTTGACAAGCCAATTATTAAAACAGCCTGAGTACAATAATCACATTTTAATTATATTACATTAAATTATTCATTATGCTTCAATAGTGGTAACATAGCAGTGGGCTGTGCTTGACAGGAAAGGAACATTATTGAAGATACAAATAATTTAGATCTGATGGAAAGATACATAAATTGATAGGCATAAGAATTAATTTACTAAAAATACAATATGTTTTTAATATGGGTTCAAGTACCTTAAGAGGGAGAATAGAGAGCTCTGAAAAACTCTTTAATCCTAAAAAGAAAAAGATAAAATGGAAGAAAAAGCAGGAATTAAAGTTAGGGAAGTTCAAATTAGGAATAAGTTAGAAAATTTAACATTTCTTATAATTAATCAATGGAATAAATTGCTATGAGAAATTGTTACTTTTAAACTATTTTTTGTACCACCAGTTGTATTCAAACTGATACTACTGGAATATCAACTGCATACAGATGCGATCTATATTAAATAAGCCTTCATGCAATATAATCTGATATCACTTCTGACATTAAAATGTGTCAACGAGTCATTTTCAGCACAATTGGTGGTGGAGTTTGCCATGAATATATATTGTTAATTCATTCAGGAAGCAGCTTGTTTCACCCAGAGCTTTATGGTGACAGGTAAAGCCCCATTAGTAGTCAAATAATTCCAATGTTAGCACTGAACAAGACTTCTAAAATTGAAACCAGAAGGTACTCATGTATCATTTGCTTTAGAAATAGGCAAGTGGCATTGGCTCGTTCTGTAATTCAAAGCTTGTTGAATTGAATCTATCTTTTGGTAACTCCTACATTTTCGATATGCAGTCAAATGGTGTGCATCTTTTGAGTATGCTTTTGTGTGTGCTTGTGTGTGTAAATGCAAATATATGTAGGTGGTTCCAAAAGTAATGCCTCCTTGCAAACTGTATGAGTTTCAGTAGTGCTAAGTGTCAAGTCATGCATTTTGGTCACAACAACCTGAGGCAACCCTACAGGCTTGGGGAGGAGTGGCTGGAAAGCTGTCTGACAGAAATAGACCTTGGTGTACTGATGGACAGTCTGCTTAATATGAGCCAGCGGTGTGCCTAGGTGGCCAAGGACAATAGCATCCTGGGTAGTATCAGGAATGGTGTGGTGAGCAGGACTAAGGAAGTAATTCTGCCCCTGTACTCGGCACTGATAAGGCTTCACCTCCAGTACTGTGTTCACTTTTGGGCACCTCAGTACAGAAAGGACATTGAGATGCTGGAGCAAGTCCAAAGAAGGGCAACAAGGCTTGTGAAGGGCTTGGAGAATATGCCCTATGAGGGGTGACTGAAGGAACTGGGGCTGTTTAGTATAGAGAAAAGGAGACTGAGGGGAGACTTACTGCTCTCTTCAAATACCTGAAAGGTGCTTACAGCGAGAGAGAGCAGGGTTGGTCTTTTCTCACTGGTGATGGGTGACAGGATGAGGGGAAATGGCCTCAGGTTGCAACAGGGTAAGGTTAGGATGGATATCAGGAAAAGCTTCTTTACTGAAAGAGTTGTTAAGTACTGGAATAGCCTCCCCAGGGAGGTGGTTGAATCACCACCCCTAGATGTGTTAAAAAACAGTTTGGATGTGGTGCTCAGGGACATGATTTAATGTTGGGTTGTGAGAGTTAGGGTAGTGTGGTTAGGTTGTAGTTGGACTTGATGATCTTGAGGTTCTTTTCCTACCTGAGTAATACAAAGGGCACAATAACACTATTTGACATAAAAAATTCTCAGCTACAAAATATTACTTTTCAACTTAGTCACCATCATCAGCTGTGCATTTTTGCCAGCAATAGACAAGAGCCTGCATGCCATGTTTGTAAAAATCTGCACCACTGGAGATGACCATTATTACCACTGCTGAGGCATACCACCAACCCCTTACTCCGCTCACACTCACTTTTGGTCTGCATAGACATTCAGCAACAGTTTGTGAATGTGAGTGGGTGCCGTTTTCTCTGCATGAAGGAATTCAGTAAGACACATTTGCTTCATCCTCACTTCCATGTCAGATGCCATTCAATCAGACTGCCCCTCTGCTGGAATCTGTCACAGGGCAACAACATATTACAGAATATTGGTGTGAAGATTTCACCTCTACTGCCATACTACCAATATTTACCTTTGACATACATAACAAAATATAACATTATTATGACAACATAGCAAAATAAAAATAAGCATTACTTTTGGAGCAAGCCATATATAAAAAAAAAAATAAAGTATCTTTGAAAAATTGGTAAATATTATTTATGTAATTTCTTCCACACAGCAGATAGAATTAGTGAAAATTTTTCGGTAAATTGTAAAGAATAGTAGAAAATGCTACATTTACATAAAGTGAGTTTGCTTTGTGTACTTGAGTTACTGATATTCTTCAGCATAATTCAAGCATCTCCTTGTAATTGTGAGAAAATGTTTTCTATCATTCAGTCACTCCCCTCTCTCTTAAGTGTGTCATGCAAACACATTCAGAGGTTTACGATTAACAGCATATTTTATTTAGCACTAAACAGGAACCATATTCAGACGTCAGGTCAGATCTGAAATGAAATGTGAGAGTAATTATGAATGGCATTCTATGTTGACAGTGTGTCAGGATGGTGAATTATTCATTCCCATCACTGTAGCTATACTTTTCTCTCTACAGTATTAATCTGGACCAGACATGTGGTTTGTTCCCCATTTTTAGCAGTTACTGTGTAAATTACTTAAATACAATTATGTTAATTTTCTCATTTAAAAGTCCTCTAATTTTGTTCATCATCCCCAAAAAGACACGTAATAGCCAGCCTTCATCTTCACAAAATACAAGTTGTGTTTTGCAGAGAAAAATAATTTACACTATTGCTTCAGTTATTGTTTCTAGGAAAAGGATGCAAAAAGCATGAGACTATGGAGAATGCTAGATAAATTTTAAAATCATAGAATCATAGAATTATTCAGGTTGGAAAAGATCATCAAGTCCAACCACAACCTAACTATAGTTCTCTTACTAGCAACCCTCGGCTAAATCATGTCCCTGAGCAACACATCCAAACAGTTTTTAAACATATCCAGGGATGGTGACTCAACCCTGGGGAGCCTGTTCCAGTGTGAATGCCAATATACTCAAGTGAATGCCATACTCAAATATTTAAAGTATCAATATATAAATATAATTCACTCAGTGGCTGAGGCTTACATGCTGATATGATTCCAATAAAGCACTTTACACAAACTCATGCTTAGGTGGCATAAGTCATGAGTGCATTTTACTAATACTAAATCTAGGGAAAAATGCATTTTTAGCCAGAGCTCAGCAAGGTGTCAGCTCTTGGAAAAAAATACTAAACTGCTGAGTATTTCAGTTCTAAGTAATTTAAATGATTTTCAGTCCTGCGACTCTAAAATTAGATGTATTTAATGTCTCCAGAGAAAAGAGGTTCTGTTCCTACTCTAACTTATTTTGGTATAAGATAACAGTGGAAATAATAAATGTTCCCCTTGTCCACTGGCATTAAGGCCATCATAAACTTGTCTCTAGTTATACAATAAAAAAAAATGTGTCAGGTGCTAGTATCATTCAGTACTGAAATAGAACTACTACAGCTGCTGAATTCCTATCACTGAGTCTTTTTAAGCTTTCAGGGGTGTGTAGCTGCTCCTTCCTTGAACTGAGATGTGCTCCAGATAAACACGTTTCTTACATGATCTTCCATATTTTCTGTGATTCTTCTTTGGTGTGAATGTATGTAGTGATAGAATCCTTAATTCTGTTATGTTGTTAAATTAGAGAAATTTAATTTCTGCTTCTTTTGAAAGCAGAAAGATTTGTTAGTTGCATGACAACTGCTGCCATATCAGGTCTTGTTAACTTTTTGTTTGATTCAGAAGGAAAAAAAATATATATTTTAAATATAAAACTTTCAAGTAAGGCTTTTTCTGTTTCCCTCTAACTTTAGAAAGTTAAATTTTGTTTTGTTTTTAAAAGAGGTGTTTTTAAAGGAGCTGTTTATTTTTTTTTTTTTTTTATAATATTAAGATAGCGTAAACTGTCTCTCTGTCAGAAAATGTAGTCAGCTGAGATGGGCTGGGGCTTCCATTGTTAGAGTGATCCTGCTTCATAGGAGGAATAATAAGATGAGCACACAGACTAAAAGGAAAATAACAAATACAGAACAGATACTTAAATGATTCTTAGAAATTTTCTGCTGGTTAAAGACATCAACTTTTCCTTCTAAGAAATTGCTTCTTACTACCTGTCTATGAAACGCTCCGGGGCATTACAACATCCGTGTGATGTAAAGCCAACTTTTAACTTCTAACATAAGGTGAAAGGAATGATGAAAGAGAATGGAAATTAAGTGTTAAAGAAAAATGATGAATGAGCATACCCTACAAAAGCAAGTGTATGTTTTACATCCTAGTTGCCGTTCAAGATTTATCAAAAGTTTGAGCACTGATTTAGTCTGAGCAGGACTCTTTTCAGAATCTGTGATGCATTTCAGTGTTTTCTTCACTAATATGTTCTTATTCATCAGTTTTTGCAGGCTTTTTTCTTTTTTTGGTGTAGCATTTTTCTTCAGTTTGTTATTTTCCTCTTGTTTTCTGGTCACAATCCTTAATTATTTGAGTTGATTCCAGAAACACTTTATGGTTAATCCTGCCTTTCTGACTATCACAATAATTAAATTTATTGTATGACATTGGAGTTTTATTATGTAAAGAACTTAGCACTGTAGGCCTTCACACAACAGTGATTCTATTGTATTTTTCACTAGATATGTGCTCTGTTCATCATGTGAAATATATTGTTCCTGTCTCAGAGACAACTAATTGATATTTGCTTCTGTGCAGAGAAGTACTCTCAATAGGCAGAACCAACACTGAAAATAGAATTATTAATTGCGTAACTACTTTTTATTTGTAGTCTTATTATAGAATCTGCTTTTTCATAGGCTCTTTTGACTTTTTCTTACACTATTAGAAAGAAAATATGTTCTTAAGAAACACATATAATTATGGCACTAACTCAAGGGGAGCCTATATTCATATTCATGTTCTGATTCAAGAGAGTCTTTAAGACTGCATTACCTTTTAATCAGGAAGAATAGGAAATTAATTTTACGTTTGTGCTTACTACTGTACCTAGTAGGTTACAGGGAATTAACTTTTTACTTCTGTTAAGGAATCAAACAGACCTTCATAACAGAAATTTAATTGAAACTAAAACTTATCCTGTCCTCATAACTATTTTTCATTTTCAGAATGTGTATTTTCATAAAATTTGAACATTGAAAAATACTGTGCCCTGTTTTAGTTTGGCTGTTATTCTGTAGCTATTTAAACAATCGCATGTATGCAATTGCAACTTTTTTTTTTGTATGTTTTTGATATTAAAATTCAAAAAAAAAGATTTCATGTGTTTGTTCGTGCTTGCATGCAAGTGACGTGGGGTGTTTTTTTTCTTTATTATTTGATTAATGAGTATTTTTTGGAGAAGAAGTATCTCTTCTTTTTCACTTTGGAGTGAATCAGTTTCCTGCTGCCTGTAAATGCTATTAGAACTATCACCATAGCAACTAATGGTGATGCCTGAAAGGAGTGTTCCCAAAGTTTCAGAAAAAAAAAAAAAAAAAAAAAAAAGATCATTAGAATCCCTTAGAAAGGAGTTTTGTTTATGTAGATGGAGATAATAAGTGTAAAATAATCAGTGCTCTAATGCTAGTGCCAGCAGGTGTAAAGGCATGATGTGATCATTTTTTACAGTCATCTTAATATTATTGCACTCTTGAATTGATGGGAGAGAGTTTTGTAAGACAGATTTCTTTTTATTTCAGGACTGTCTAAAGTAGTTCAAAAAGGAGGCAGGTTTTGTTGTTGTTGTTGTTTCAGCTCTGTGTTATTAAGAATTATAATCACTATAACAAACATTGAGTTTTACCTCACTTTAAAAGAGAAAATAAAATATATCAAGGTCTGTTTTGTCTGTGTATATAGCTCTGATTTGAATGGTTTTGAACATCTTACATAGTTGATTGCACATGTCAAGAACTGCTCATGGTGTCACTGGTATATACAGTTCCACCTCCTAATGACTTTGTCCATTATATATATATATATTATATATATATATACTTGTATATATATATATAGCCTATATTTAACAAGAGAACCGGTAGTAAGACTGTTCTCAAATAAGTCCTTCTGGGTGAATGTCATAAATGGAACACATGGACATAGTTTTGTTTAATCCTTCACAAACTGTTGTAGAATAGAACAATTGGTCTTCATTGCAGTCAGAGTTCAGAGTCTCTAACATCTTAGTGGATTTAACAAATAGCCCAAATATGAGTATTTATTGCATCCATCTTACAGAAAATGAAAAAAATACATGTAATCAAAAAGGAGCACTATTATTTCTGGAGAGGCCAGGATTTCAAAGAGAAAAAATTCTCTTGCTGTAGAGAAAGTGATGTAATTGCTTAGTGATAAAGAGGTATTCTGCCTTAATTTGAAAGGACCTGCCTAATGAGCCATGCTTAGTTCCCTTAGACAAATTTATTACTCTCACTTAACATGGACATCATTATTAATTAGATAAGCAGGAGTCATACCATCCTGTCAGCAGAGATGCTGGATTACCCTGAAGCTGGGTATAAGCCAAAGACTTTTCTCACCACTCATCCTTCAGCAGGGCTACTTTCCTTCCAGTAGGAAATTAGCATACTGCTACAAGCCTTCTGACTGTTCATCCTCAGAAAGTCTGTATTAATTCACGTTGAGAACATCAGGGGTAAATGGTACAGTTGATCATTACCAGTATGAAAAATGGCTCACAAATAAGATGAAATTAGCTATTGACTATAATTGACTTGTGAGTAATAAAAATGCAGGGTCAAAATACAAAGTTGTAACCACATTTAAACAGAGTAGAACATTATTTTATATTTTAAATGAAGTAAGTATTCTGTAAAAGTCAATTAGTAATGATTTCTTCTTAATCCAAGCCTATTTTTAAGATTCCTGACAGGTTCATCTTAAACTTCCAGGGAGATTTGGGTAATTCTCAGTTGGATTCCTGAGACAAAATTTCAGTTTGATTTCCAACTTTTTCTAGGATTTTCGAATAGCTGTCTTTTAAGTTTGTGTACTTATTTTTTCCTACATTTATCTATAATATAAGTAAAAACAGGGTTAAATCTGTGAATTGGTATGTAGGCTTCACTTTTTACATGCCTGAGCACAAATAAAAGCTTAAAGAGAAGTCTTGTAGCAAAAAGGAGCAGAAGCACTAAAGAGAGCCTTGCAGGGATATCAAATTCTGTTTACAAATAGAAGATTCTACTAACGAGGAAGCTACTATTTCATACGTATGGAGACGTCATTGTAAGTGAAAATATACCATTCACATATATTTGACTGGATTTTGTTTTTACTGTTACCATTTTTACCACATCATTACCATGTCCATGGCATGGATATCAAAATCACAAGTACATACTGATCATAAGAACTAATTAAATATATATATATTTTTTGGTTTGATAAATTGTCATTCATTTTTGTTTGTTTGTTTGCTTTTCAATCCAAATAAGAAAAGATAAATTCCCATAAAATTTATTATTATTTTTCTATGTTATTTTCTGGTATGAAGAAATGCTCTTTTTTTATTGTATTTTTCTTTTTTTAAATATCTTTGCTTTTCTCTGTTTTGTTAGTATGTACATTGTGCGTGTAATTTGTCACAGTCTGTAGTGGTTGAAATACTTTAATATTTTTTGTAAACCACTGAGAAGAAGTGCTACCTTGTACTGATTAGATCTTCTCTAAGTGCAATATTGGACTCGATGATGTCTGGAGGTCCCTTCCAACCCCTACAATTCTGTGATTCTGTGTGATTCTGTGAATATGTTCTCATGTTAATGTGTAAATAGCAAAAGCATGGGTTAATATTCCAGATCCATTTTATCTCCTTTCTCCCTCCAATCACTAGGATTAATGAAATACTCAGCAGGATCTACTACAATTATTGCTAAAAAATATTGGTAATAAAATGCATAGGCTTTTATTTAATCACTTCAAAAGACTGTTCCAAGATTCTTGCACTTTCAAACACATTTTAACAGAGGTCAGTCTCAATACAACTTTTAACACTTTCATTTTCACAATTTATAGAAGAGCACACCCCTTTTACATAGCCAGCATGTTCTTAGTAGGAAGAAAACACACACACACACACACACACACACAAAAAAAAAAAAAAAAAAAAAAAAAAAACCCACACAGTAAAAATCTGAAAGTCTAACAGTATAATTTAAAAGAGTCAAACCTTAACTGTTCCCAGCAAAGCAGAGACATAGAAATATGCATTCTGGAACCAGGCACTGTAATTCCTCCCATTTAAAATCAGGGTTTGTTGCTTCAGTTGCTTGAAGTGACTGCAAATCTTGTAATCCCACATAATGCTGTAGCATTGTTTTAAAAAATGAACAATTGTGCTATTATTCATAATTTTTTCTGTATTGCCTCTTGTCAAGAATAAGTGGAGATGAGTTCAAAATATTTCTAGTTTTGTCTGAAATTGCAAGTATGAAGAATTAAATTATTCCCTGGAAACAACATGTGCCTACACACTACTTTTGTAAAACTACATCCTGAATAGGTCTGTTTGATTATGAACCAATAAGTGTATCAGTCAGGTGTAGTTCTGGGACCCTGATGAATTTAAGACTCCACTAAAGACCTATTAGCTGAGAAGTGCTGCTACACTGTATAAAGTAGCTGTTCTTCCTTGGAAGAAGGAAGCTGGACTGGCCATCACCTTTATTCAGCCAGTTCCTGGTTGGTAGAGTTTATATTGCCAGATACTGGATGGTATGTTTTATGTTGATACACATATTCACAAGATTAAACATTTGTCATAGTAATACTGTTCTGTGTACTTCAAGGATGAGCATCCAGTATAACAGAGTTGTCATTGATAGCAACCCAGACATTATGACCAGTATTTTGAATGCTGGCCAAATCCTACTGTAATCAGAATTGACAGAGAAGTATTTTCCATAGGAGACAGACTTATTTAGCTACATCTAACTAGTTCATCTAGTTCATCTGAACACAAATGATTAGTCTGTATTTAATTTTGAGTATGCTGTTTTTAAAATCAAAACGCCTATGTTCATTCTGGTTTTTCTATCCTTCTGTCCATTACTGTGCTAAGGTGCTAAGCTTAGAAACTGTTTTTAGGTACATAACAAAGGAGTTCATTGCTTCACAACAGTTGATCGTTTTAAATTCTGAACAATTCAGTTTCATCAAAGTGATTGGAAAAGAGAGGCTGTATTGCCTTCACAGCTGTTTTTTTCTAGACACTAAAACTATTTTGAGCCATGAGCACCCAGGAATGGATTCTGTCCTACTTTCTGAGTAAGTCTATCACTTGAATGAAAAGGAGGAAAGTAGTGTTCATTCCACTATTGCCTTCATCCTTTCTCAAGATTAATAGTTTATCATAGAGATTCCTGTTTTGTACATTTCCATTCTCTGCCAGCTTGAGGTTCCTGGTAGTCTGCCCCAGGTTGGCTTAAACAATATAAGGCTTGTATTACTAGTTATGGTCCCCCTTTGGTCTGTTCAGGTTGTGATAACCAGATGGCGATACTATCCTGGGAATCTTTTGCTGATCTCAGTTATGACCTCTGAAACAGGATAACATGTAGAAATTTCACCTAAGCTACATGTACCCAAATTTTCCAAACTGTTTTCAAGGACAGCTGGTGAGCCTGTGCTTTGTGGCAGCTGCTTTGCTGTAGTAGGAACAATATTAATTAAAACATTTTCTGCAAGGACATTTTTCACAAGGACATGCTAGAATTTTAGCATATAAAGTATCCTCTACTCTTTCAGAAAGAAAAAAAAAATCTTTGAAAAACATTTAAGTGATAGATTTCCTGATTAACTTGATTATTCTTTGATTTGCTAGCAATCATTAAATGTTATATATTTCTGCAATCAGACGTTCCCTGTATGTTGTCTCATTGAAAGTAAAGCCAAAAGCATCTTCCTTCTCCAGGTCCAAAGCCAGCAAACTAATCACTGGTCGCGAACATAGTCTCTGCTAGTAATATATAGCTGTACACAGATTTTATGGTGGATATTTAAGCTGTCAGAAATATGGGCTTATTTTATCTAGCTTCCATAGGCAAAGAAGAACAGATGGGCTTTTTAGATACTTAAATAAATCTGTTGCTTCCTTTGGCCAGCCTTTCAAACTAGGATGGGAGAGTCACACAGACCAGAGAAACTTAGCTTTTTGTTCTCACATGAATAGAAAAAAAAAAGTAATGATGTATGCCAGATTATATAACTTCAGGTTTTCATCAGGACAGTGATCTACTGGACCGGCGGAAACATTGTTTTGGTGTCCAATCTGAATCTGGAGAAGATCTTTACTTTTCCGTGGAATTAGAGTCTGACCTAGCACTATGGGAAAAAGCATTCCAGACAGCAACTTTTTTAGAAGTTGAACGGATACAGGTGAGAACAACTGCCTTGATGATTGCCTTTTGGTACATTAACGGATTATGACAAAATAAAGACTTAAATGAAGATATTCTCTGTCATTATGGAACTCTCAAATCATTATCATTGGAGAAAGATATGAAAAAAAAAAGGGAGAAAAAAAACATAAAAATTATTATTAAAAAGTTATCTTCCTAATGGATGTTTTAATGTTCCAAGCCTTAAAAATAATGTGGATGGAACAATTTTAATTGAAGTTGCCGTGAAATCTGTACACACTCCTACAAAATTACTAGTGTATAACCCTGTTAAAATATTGGCTAGTACTTTGCATGCCATCATTTTCTGCATCCTCATGTTAACACAAGCTCTGATGGTTGTTTGTTTTTTTAGCTTATCTTTATTTAGACAAATTGTTAGCTACATATATATATATGTATATATATATATATATATGGCCTTCTTCTGACCTATAAACCAGTATTGAAGATCGACTGAGCACTAGCTAATACACTAATGGTGATCCATTTTGTAAATGATGCATTACTCTCGGTTTTAATGCTTATTATCTTTGTTGGAGGAGGAGTTTGAGAAGATTCCGTTTGTATCTTTTAAGTTGATGCGCTCTGCTAGCATTTACAGGAGCTACTCTTACCTTTTGAGCTCTGGGTATTGTGCTAAAGAATACTAATGTCGTTTTTCTAAATAAAATTTTCCATTGCATATGCCTCTGCTACTAAATATTTAGGATGCTTTATGTTTCCTGTACAACTATCTGTAATGTTGTTCACAGAAAGCCTACTGCAGCATCCATAAAAGAAGATATGGCAATTTTATAAAATAACCTTTAACCCCGAATTCACTTCATATTTGCCTCTGATACTGAATCGTTCTGTAGCATTCCTAGCTCAGTTTTTTCTCTCGAGTATGAGAACTTTATTTATTCAAAATTACTCCTGTCTCCAAAAAAAGAGAGATTCTCTAAAAAAAAAATCCTCGGATTTTTAACTTGTTGCACTGTTGATGTTCAGAGTAGCAGTGAAGAGGACAAGGTATTTATTTCCTGAGCCTAAATGATTACAGCACATTTGGAAAAGTGGACAAACAACCATTTTGTGATAGATTATTATTGTGGAACATGCACTTATAATTTCACCTCTCTTTCTTGCCTCTCTTTCTGTTACTTTGTTTCAGTTTGGAAATGAAACAAAACAAAATGTTCATTTTTTTTTATAATATAACTGGCCTTGGTTCCCCTATTTTCTTTCAGCAATCTGTTGCTGCTTTTATCCATCAATTTCCAGATGAATATGAAGCCTGGTTGAAATAGATAGCGATGTAATTTGTCTCTAAAAAACTCTTTCATTGCTCTGAGAGAAAAAAAGGGAGCAAGTTCAAAATCAAGGCATCAACTGTAAATGTTCCCTAAAATTCTGTTTAATGCAGTTATATTCATATAAATATTCACATTTCATGTGAATGATAGTCCAGCTGTATGCAGGTTTGTTATATTATGAAATCATGTAATTTTGAGAATGTAACCACTGTTTAAAACAACCATTTAAAATTATCCATGTTTTGCATATTGTGCCATAATCATGGAAATAATAACAGTGTTTCTCAACTAATATAAGTTAGCATTAACCTCTGCTGAGTTTAAATGAGATACAAATTTTATATATGTCTAAAGAACATATAACAAATGCAAATATTTTTAAAATGCCTCACTACAAATATATGTAAGTTCTATTTAAGCCTAATTGATAGCTTTTGCCAAATATCTATGTAAAACAAAAATTAGGCAGACGGATGCGTTGTCTTTTTTTTTTGCAAAAAGAATCAAGCTGAAAATAATTTGGCCATAGTAAATGATATGATACTGTACTGTGTGTTATCATAATATGTTATGGTCACTCTTTAGTTACTTTTATTTAGAATAGCAAAAGTAACTGATGGTGTTTTATAATTAACTATTAAAACAATTAAGAAAGAACTTAAAATGGAGATCCTTTTTCCTCACTATCTCACAGCTTTGTGAAGAATCATGAAACTGAAATATATAAATAATGAAGTGCAATTATATGATTGCAAGTTCATGTAAAATTCCTACTACTTATGCAATTTTTTTCTCCATTTTCATCATCTTTTTTCTCTTGCTGTTTTTATTTGTATTGTATTTGCTTGTGGCCTAATATAAAGATTATTATGTAAGCTGCTTCGTAGTGCCTCGCTTTAGAACTTCGTCTCCTCTGAAATTGAATCCGAGTTTGAGTCTGAGTTGTACCTTGGACTTCTAGTCTGGTTTCCCTTTGCTTCAGATACAGTAGGCTTACAATTTATCATTCTCCGTAAGTTAGACTGGATGTTGTTGAGGAAGTAGACTCAAAAGAAAATAATGCTCTGAGTCGTCTCCTTCAGCCCCTGATCCACTGAATTATTCAGAAACTCAATTTAAGATTCTGTATTTTGTGGAAGAACAAGAAATGAATGCTGGATTATTTTCTTCTGTATTTTGAGAGGGGGATGCTTCTGTTTTGATAAGTTTTTTATGACCTATATGTGAAAAAACAATTATCAAAGCCAAACTTCCTCAGGACTAAAATACATGATAAATGTATACAGACTTCTTAATTATCAAGTCCTAGGAATTCTCCTAGGAAGAATTATTTCATACAATCAGCCACTCCACTGGTGGCCTGCATATTATGATGCGCTTTCCTACCACTGATGCCCGTGTTGTGCTGAACAAGGCCTTTTTCCACAAGCTGTGTATTGCCTTGCAGAAAGAGCCTACAGCCTGGGAATTGGGCAGCTTTTTCAGTGCAGCACTGAGTCTAGGCTGAGATGTCCTGCTTCTCATAAATCTTATCTTCTCAGTGAAGCTTATTGGCTCAGACACAGAGCTATGTTTAAGCAGTGTTGTTCTAGAAGTAGCTGTGCCAGCTCGGTGTGCATTGTAGACTGCTGCTGCTGAAGGGGAGGTCAGATGAATTACACAGGGATACATATTTTGAATCTGAGATACTCTCTCCTTGCCAAATTTCTATTCTAAGTAAAGGCTGTGTGTCTGTTCTAGATAACTTGCAGGTCTGCGAATAAAAATGTAGTTGTTTTACGTGTACTGTAAGAAGTTAGCAAAATAATTCTGCAAAATTATTTTGCTTTGCATGCAAAACTTGGCCATTTTGCGTTTGACAACGTATTAAGTAATAAATCACTCTGAAATACATAACTTTCTACTGATTAATGCTTTTTTCTTCTACTAATGAGGTATTGCCAAAGGCAATATCACCTCCTTTTCAAACAGCAAAGATTTAGAT
This sequence comes from Lagopus muta, assembly GCF_023343835.1. Lineage (NCBI taxonomy): Eukaryota > Metazoa > Chordata > Aves > Galliformes > Phasianidae > Lagopus > Lagopus muta. The sequence continues at coordinate 40,125,897 of NC_064435.1, read as the reverse complement.
TCAAATTTTACATTTTCTTAGCAAAACAACAACCCAAAACAAATAAACCCCACGATTTTATTTGCTATCGTAAATACAAATACCATATGACTGTGACAAAACAGAGTTAAATCATTGATTTTCTGATTAAAAATTGCCATTTTTTTCATGCATTTATAATTATAATGACCAAGTGCATCCCTGTATTGTCTGAATTTAGATTTTATACATCTAGTGAAATACTTGGAATTTTTTCAGTGTTGTAAGAAAATAAACCAGACACTTTTCCACCTCCACTTTAACAGTAAGAAATCTTCAATTTCCTGAGGGACATTTATAGCTTTCACACCTTTGGTGGTTCACATAATAGCATATGATTTATTGTTACTCAGCGGTAAATTGGCCTATTTACACATAAATTGCTTGCCATTTTTCTTTTTTCTTTTCCAGATGCTAATTTTGAGATATATGTACAATAAAACAAAGAAATTCTGGTCCTGGAAAGAAGTTGAAGAAATGTTTTCTATATGTGCTGTGGTAACTGCCTTCTCTCATTTTTGATTTACAGTGCAAGACATATGCCTGCGTTTTGGAGAGCCATCTCATGGGGCTTACCATTGACTTTAGCACAGGCTTTGTCTGTTTCGACGCTGCAACAAAGGTAAAGATCTAAGACTTCTTTCCATCATGGTACTATTATTTCTTCTAATTTCGTACACTTTAAGATAAACAGTACATCCTTAAAACGTACCATTTTTTCTTTATGCTCTTGCAACAGATCATCTCGTGTCAACTCTTAACTCTCATGCTTTAGTTTAATCTTGAAGGTGATTTCTAAATGATAAGAGAATCTGTATTTTGTAATGTGTGTGTTACTGAAAACTCAATGCCAACTTGAAACAGTATCTTCATTTTTTAATTTCATATGAAACACAGACTTATTCAGTTTGATGTTTCCTTACTGATGCATTCTATTTTTTGAAAGGAAATAATCTTAAGTTCAATCTGATGTATAAGCTTTAAAAGGAACATATCTTTCTTTTCTCCTGATTGGGCGTGTGTTTTATTATGGAAACTCCCAAAATATTTTCTTAGATATCTTTGCTCAGAGGTCTTCAAAAAGAGAAATATGATCATACAAGTATTTTTGGTACTTCTGCTGCCTAACTCATGCATCAGAATTGTGCAGGATCCAAAAGGGGCAGCCAGTTCGTAGAATCATAGAATCACCAAGGTAGGAAAAGACCTTCAAGATCATCCAGTCCAACAATCCACCTCCCACCAGTATTTCCCCACTAAACCATGTCCCTCGGTGCCACACTTATACATTTCTTTCAGGGATCTCATCTCATTGGGCAGCTCATTCCAGTTTCTGACCACTCTTTTGCAGAAGTTTTTCCTAGTATATAACCTGAACCTCTCTTGATGCAGTTTGAGGCCATTCCTTCTTGTCCAAAGGCTAGATATTTGGGAGAAGAGGCCAACTCCCACCTTGCTGCAAACTTCTTTCAGGGAGTAATAGAGAATGATAAGGTCTCCCTCGCACCTATTTTTCTACAAACTAAATAATCCCAGTTCCCTCAGCTGCTCCTCATAAGGCTTGTGGTCCAGATTCTTCACTGGCTTCATTGCCCTCATCTGAACACACTCTAGGATCTCAATGTCTTTTTTGTAGTGGGATGCCCAAAACTGAACACAGTTCTTGAGATGTGGTGTCACCAGTGCTCAGTACAGGGGGGCGATCACCTCCCTGCTTCTGCTGGTTACACTATTTCTGATACAAGCTGGGATGTTACTGGCCTTCTTGACCACTTGGGCACACTTCTGGCTTGTGCTCAGCTGAGCATCAACCAACATCCCTAGGTTCTTTCCCTACGCACAGTCTTCCAACTACTCTGTCCCAAGCCTGTCACGGTGCTTGGAGTTGTTGTGGCCCAGCACTTGATCTCATTGGACTTCATCCCATTGGCCTCAGCCTAGAAGTCTAGCCTGTCCAGATTTCTCTAATGGGCCTTCCTAGTTCCAGGTTGACACTTTCTCCCAGCTTGGTGTCATCTGCAGACTTACTGAGCCCCTCATCCATGTCATCAATAAAGATATTAAACAGAAGAGGCCCCAGTACTGACTGCTGGGAAGCGCTACTCGTCAGCAGGACACCAGCTGGATTTAATTCCATTCATCACCAATTCAATTCAGTTCAATTGAACTATTTGTCACTATATCTCCTGCTTTTCCAGTTAATATTAAAAATACTCAGTACAACTGGTGACAGGTAAATAATATGCCATCACTTTCTGCATTGTTTTAATATGGGTCTGAATCTCAATAAAGTCTCAATAAAGGTGAGAGTGGTCTCTACTAACTGTTGAAAATGCCCTTTTCTCCAAAGAATGTGCTTCTACCCTATATCTCTAGTCAGCCCTTCTGACTACGTTACCTCTGTTACCTGATCAAACTCCTTTTTCTTCCCACTTCAATCTACTTTTTGCACAAGTTGAGATGAATTGAAACCAAATTCTTGTGTAGACTCTCTTGTTGTTGTTGCTAAGCAGATTATCTTTTAAGATCCATCAATACATGATTTTCAATTTAGGAGATATTACATAAAATGTCAGTGCAATAGAATTACATAGTGGAAAAAGATTGTGTAGGTTTTCCCCCATTCACTAGTAATGCTGTAGTAGTTTGCATCTCCTTCAAAGTTCTTGTACAGGTCTTGTTCTTGTAAGACTTTTGAAACCATTATTTGCAGTTCATGCACACCACAAATTTAAGGTTGCAAAGTACAAGCAAAATTACATTTATAAGTACACTTTCAGGAAATGTACTGCAGATTTGCAGATACAGATAAAAAGCTTTATTAGAGATATAACTTCACTGTACTGTTTTCTCAAACAGGTCACTGTACCTTTCCAGTTTTTCAAAGTTTCTGGAGACTTCATTGTCAAGAGCAATATTACTTATAAAACAGATTCTGTTTTGTCTAATGTTTTTTAATTTTCTTTGATAGGAAAGAGCAGAAAAATATTTCAAATATTGAAATTGACTACTAAAACAATAAGGCAGCAATTAGCTTTGCCAATTAGTCCCCCACCAAAATACACTATAATCACCAACACTAGAAGAAGTTCAGAAAAAAAATTTAATCTACCTTCCACTTCAAGCTAGAAGATACTTGATTGGGTAGGCTGGTAACTTTGCCTTGTGGAAGCACTGCTTTCTTCCCTACTCAAACTAAAGCCATACTGCACAACCAAGTAGCAGAAGATCCATAATACAAGATGACTGAAATTAAGCTTTGATGATTTGATAATAGCATAAGAAAACTAAAAAGGAATGACCTCAAGTTGTATCAGGGGAGGTTCAGGTTGGATATTAGGAAGAATTTATTCTCTGAAAGAGTGGTGAGGTATTATAAAGGGCTGCCCAGGGAGGTGGAGGAGTCACTTTTCCTGAAGATGTTTAAGGAAAGGGTAGATGTTTTATTAGGGACAAGGTTTAGTGGGCAGTATTGGTGGTAGGTAAACAGTTGTACTAGATCTTAGAGGTCTTTTCCAAACATTCATGATTCTACAGTTCTATGTCATGCAAATTTCCATCTTCCAGGTCGCCAAACTTGAGAAGACTCATGATTCATAAAGCCTTATAAAATCATCTGTCAATTTTACTCATTTTCCTCTCACCTTCATCTTTAAAGCCATGAAACCACATGGCGAAGCTGATGCTTCTACGGTGGCTTCCAGGCTCAGCATCCAAAAAGTTGTAAAATTTCAAGCCATGCACAATTTTAGTGGACTGTTGGGGAATCTTGAGGATCTAAACAGTGATGAAAGAAGTACACTTAAAGAACCAGCAGAATGTGTCACCAAAGCGTGTCTGAAGTTAGGTGAGAAAGGGTAATATGTTATGCATCATCTGACAAATTGTGGAGGTCCTCCTCCTTCTCTCCTGCTAGCCCTGCAGCAATCTCTGTTGATACTGTGCATTCTCTGTGCATTCACTGCACTTCCATATGGGCTGCAAGGAGAAGCAGTGGTCTTCTGCTGATCTGTCAAATCCATCATTAACCACCTCTTATCTCATTCTAATCTCCAAAGCTCCCAGCAGCACCATAAGAAAGACTGCATGCTCTGACAGGAGTGATTTCCCCTGAAAAAAATATTTTCTGTTTTTTTGAAAGTTACTCTTATCTCCTCGTTTTTCCATCTTTCACTGTCCATGTATTTCTTTGTATTTCTTGTGCTTTTGCCTGGTAAAAACGTTTTGGCTTTCACGCTAGCTAGATTTCTTTTAAAAGCAGGTTGCCTTCAAGAATGGAGGGAAAAACCAATGATTGTAAAGCTCAGACACCAATACACAAAGAATTCTAATGTTTTCAGGGTTGATTTTGTTTACCTTTGATATAGAAAAGCAGGCAACCAGAATGCACAGTTTAAGATAAAGACACTGTGTTAAACATACATGTTCTGTTAGCATGCATACCAGAGAGCTGACAAATGCTAATCCATTTTCATGAGCTCCTAAATAGGAAAAGCATTACCTCCACTATTGTGATTGTGGCAGGTGTAGGTTGTGACTCATAATGTTCTTCAACAGTACTGCTATATGCACATAAAATGAAACATGAACTTGAGGTGTTCAGTCACATGAACTAGAAGTATTATTCTCTACCTAATGTTCAAAATCTCTTTGCAAATAAAGAACAGTGGAAATGAAAACAAACAAAAAAAGAAAAAAAGAAAGAAAAATGGAAATCAGTCTGTATAACAAGGAAAATGAATAAAATTTAAACTAAGTTATCAATATTTTATGAATGTTTCAATATAAGTTTGTAAGTTAAGATTGTATGAGTGTCCTAGGAACTACCACATGAAGTAACATACTCAGGATTAAAGACAAAAATGCTTCTTGGAATACTGTGCTATCCATGAACAATTGCATCTAGTTGTGTATAGACTGCATGCATTTTTACAATTAATATTTCAAGAAACAGTACGAAGTATTATCTTTCATAAGTCACTGTAGTAGAAAAATTGTGTTCAGTCACAGATTTCATCCTTCCTAAAATAAATAGAAATTCCCCAAATAGATAGAAAATATGAATAAATTGGCTGCCAGTAGCAGTTATGATTCTTTTGCTACCTGCTCACTTCTATTATTTTTCCATTAATTCAACTTCTCCTTTTTTCGTTAGCACTGAACTTTAAGGCATATTCTATAGACTCTGGAGTTCAATGTCAAATAACTCATTCAGTCTAGCTTTTACTCATTGCAGAATAGTACTACAAATAGAAAATATTCTAAAGAAGTTGAAGGGATCTTGGACAAGTACTTGGAGGATAGATCTAATGAATACCATTAAATAAACAAGCAACATCAGTTTTACAAAGTCTTTTAAGCTGCAAAACTTTGGATGCTATAATTGCATTAGGAGATTCTGTATAGGCATTTTTATTCTTCCATGCATCTTGGTTTTGATCATTTTTGAGAACAAGATCCTGGGATAGATAGATAGACCTTTGCTATAAACCACTATGCCAGTTGTTAACTCTCTCAAGAATAACTATCCCCAGGTTACCTCTAAATCGATGATTCCACTGTTAAATGACAGCTGACATAACAGTGCTTGAAGAAATTGGATCGATAAAATTAGTAAAAATTCTTAATATTCTGAAAAAAAAATTATGTGAATAATTGCAAAAACAGTCTGGCATTGGCTGGGAAAAGGAATTTTAGAACCCCCAGTGCACTGCATGCACTTATGCACTGCACTGCATAACTAGAGAAAAGTTTTGAAAACAAAACTTGCTATAAACTTTCTCTTGTGATGCGATTCTTCGGGGAAAATGATACTTTAAGATAAATTATCTGTCCTCTATGGGTCACATAATATTTCTTAGACAAACTCGTAGTTTTTAAATGGTTCCATTTTAAAATATTCCCTTACTCTCTTTTACATTCAACTTCTAATTTTTACTTATCTACTTATTTATTTATTTGTGATGTTTTGATATTTCCCAGAACACAGGGCTCAAGTACTAGCTTCTGGACATATCTGAGAAATCCTTTTTAGTACTGTGGTGTAGTATAAGTTTCCTGGTAATTTCTGTTTTATTCTAAAGTATGTGCTCATGGTTTTGTAAGTATTCTCTTTTATTTACTATTGAACTGAGAGTGAACTATTTTTTAATAGTGAATAATCACTACTAAACTAAAGCCAAGTTCTTCATTTTATGATATGAACCATTGGCCAGCTTTTCCAATATTCATATTATTGAAGCAATTAAGCAATATTTGATTTATTTTCCCTTCTTATACTTCCATTTACATTTTTCCAACATACCTGACAAAACTTCACAGATGTTCTAAAATCCAAACTCACTACTAACATTCATATGGACCAAACAGTTATTATCAGATATTTGTGACACAGTAGAGATCAGAATCTTACATGGAAAAAACAAAGAGATAAGTAGAATTGCAACCTTGAACTTTTAGAGAGAGAGTTTTAACTTCTTCAAGGATCTACTCGGAGGTATCCCATAGTTAAGCACTGGGCCCAGGTAAGAGGGCCCAAGAGAGTTGGTTGGTACTCAAATCCATTGGCCCAAATGGGAGTGCTTAGGGAGCGGGCGGAATTGATTGCTAAGCCACTCTCTATCAACTCTGAAAAGTCATGAAGAATGAGAGAGATGCCTAAGGACTAGAGGTTAGCAATATCACTCCAGTCTTCAGAAAGAGGAAGAAGAAGGATCAGTCAGCTTCACTTCCATTCCTGGGAAGGTGATGGAACAGATTATTCTGCATGTCACCTCCAAGCAGACAGTAGAAGATTATCAGGTCTTACCTGATATAAGGTTTTACCAAGGGGTAACCTTGCTTGACCAATCTGGTAGCTGGGTAAATGGAGGCAGAGCAGTAAATGTTGTGTACTTTAACTTAAGCAAGGTGTTTGATGCTGTCTTCCATAGTAACTGAAGCTTTGGAAGTGTGAGATAAATGAGTGAACGGTAGGATAAACTGGGAACTGGCTTACTGGCAGAGCTCTGAGTGTTGTGATCAGTGATGTAGATTCTAGTTGGAGGCATGTAGCTAGTGGTGTATCTTAGGAGTCCATACTTACCAGATCTTGTTCAACATCTTCATCAGTGGTCTGGATGAAGGAATAGAAGGCACCTTCAGCAAGTTTGCTGATCATATGAAGCTTGGAGGAGTGCTTGACAAACGAGAAATTTCCATTCAGCAAGACCTGTACAGGATGGAGAGTTGGGTGGAGAGAAACCTGATGAGGTTCAACAAGGGCAAGTGCAGAATCCTACACATGGGTTGGAATAACCACATGCACCAGTACAGACTAGGGGTTGACCTCCTGGAGAGAGAACAGGGTGTCCTGGTGGGCAACAGGTTGGTCATGAGCCTTCAGTGTGCCCTTGTGGCCAAGAAGACCGGTGGTATCCTGGGATTCATTAAAAGAGCATGGCCAGAAGGATGTGGGAGGTGATCCTCCCCCCTCTGCTCTGCTTTGATGAGGCCACATCTGGAATATTGTGTCCAATTCTGGCCTCCTAGTACAAAAAAGACAGGAATCTCCTAGAAGGAATCCAGCAGAGGGACACAAAGTTGATTAGGGGCCTTATCCCATCTCGTGCCCAAAAGAGCATCTCTCTTATGGCTGAGAGACCTAGGGTGAGACCTGGGACTGTTTTAGCTGGAGAAGACAAGACTGAGAGTGGATCTCACCAATGTTTATAAATATCTGTCTAATGGGCAAGACTAAAGTGGATGTAGCCAGATTCTTTTCAAAAGTGCCCAGCAACAGGACAAGGAACTATGATTAATTTCTATGATGCGGTCCTTCATTTACAGTAGTAATATACCTGGTATGAAAAGGTCATCTGCCTAATGATCACGTGGAAGCTTCAAGGTAAAATTTGAAATGTCAACTGGAAGTATATATTAGGTTTTATATATAATCAAAAAATGCTTATGATACCATCAGCATATGTAAAATTTTAAATGTGATCTCTGGTTAAGTGTTCTCACAGCATCTAATCCATTATGGACTTCTTCAAAAAATGTTCACCATCTTTGAAGTAATTTGTACTATTTGAAATCTGCACTATTTGAAATACTGGAAGAACAAAATCCCATCTTTCTTCCTCTCATATTACACTTGTATTCTGCTAAAAGTTAATTCAACAGCCTTTGTGAACACTGATTGGATATTTTCCTTTCTGTTGTGCGCTTAATCAAGTTTTCCGGACTCTGTTCAGCTACACCTTGCTTAACAGAGAGTCACAAGATATGCAGCATCTACTGCAGACACAGTTTTTCTTTTGAGATGTTTTAGGCCCTAAATGTTATTTTTTAAAAAATATATAAATTCTAAACATATGCAAAATATCTGTTGCAAGTGTTGAAAGTTACAGAGTTATTGCTTAGGTAATTTTTGCAGCACTGAATATCAGTGTCTACTGTAGAGAATGTTTTTCCCAAGAACTATGATTGCAGGTGGCCACTTCAAACCGTACATTTCTCTAACATTGTCTACTTGTGTTGCTAATTGGCCTACCAGTAATTCAGAAGAACCATAGATGAGATGAAAGCCTCATTGAACATGATCCAGTGCAAACACCTAGGTTGCTGTTAAGTAAGCTTTAATCTCTTTTCAGTGAGTGTAATCTTTGCAGAATTTTCTAACAGGTGAAATAAACACATACACTCAATGATACTAAAGGAACTCATTTTATTATTGCTTATCAAAAATTCATGTCAGCTTTTGTTAATCTAAATATGCAGGTACTTTCCCACAATTCCCTTTTCCGATGTTAGTTTTCCTGTTTCCAAAATCTAATCTGTGAGGTTCTGAACTCCTGCCACATCTTCACTCAATTTCTCCCTAAGCGTTTTCTGTGTGTATTAAAAAAGGAAATAAGCTTGCACTTTTGTGTGTGTCTAATCCAATAACTTTCTCTTATTTTATTCACTATGAATAGCAAAATATATATTCCATTTTTCTATTGTCTCTCAACATAGCCCCAAAAGAATACAGCAGACCTTTTTATCAGGATATGTACTACCAGTGTCAGAGAATTCTACAATTTAGCCATTTTCAATTACCCTTAATGCACTCTGTCTGCAATATGTGTGCATCTATATATACTTTTTGCCAGTATTTAAATATGGTGAAGCTGGTTTATGCCCATTTGGATTCATTGCTCTATATCTTAGAGCACTACTGAAGTGCCTTAATCATCAGGAAGAAAACACCACAACAGTATGAGGCGTGTTTTTTATTTCTATTTTTTCCAGCTTATTTCCAGTTTTTGGTTTCAATAACTATTCAGTTATTTCTTCTGAGGTCAGAGGGAGATCAATGTAGCATCAAATCATAATCAGTGAATCGTAGAATAGCTTGGATTGGAGGAATATCAAGGATCGTCAACTTCCAATCCCTGGACACACTGCACACTTCAAGAAAGAGAATACATTGCAAACAATAAATAGCATTGCATTTTTAATATCACTATTTTTAATATCAGCTGTCTACTCTGTAATGCAGAGCAGAATTTGTCTGAATTTCTTCAGGAAGAAACTTCTAAGTAAGTATACATATATGAAGATCTGTGCAAAAAAAAAAAAAAAAAAAGAAAAAAAAAAAAGAAAAGAGATCCAGACTTCAGTTATGGAGAAGGCAGAAGGCAACTAGACTCACTTCAGGGTAAAGAATTTAACTCATGTAAGCAAATATTTGTTCCATACTTAGAGACACTGAATAAACAGCTACTGTACCTTTGAAATAAATGCAGCATGGTTCTTACAATCCTGCTTTGTACTGAAGGAACAAATTTTTAATAGGTTATCCAACAGTACTAAGCAAATAAAGTATACTCTATTAGTATTCTGTGTATCTTCAGTAACTGACAAGGCCAATTTTATTTTATTAGGGATGACTTCCTTTCTTTTTTCCTATATCTTACTTTCATTCTTTATCCTCCATATCCTCTCCTGTCTTTCCCTTTGCAGTTATAAAGCTACAGAAGTTGACAAAGAAAATTGCCTTGTAGCATAATTATTTTGTAGTAAGACACTCTCCAGAGATCAGTGACACAGTAGAACTGAACATGAACAATATCTTAATCTTTTTCCTACTGCTATCATTATGGGCAGAATGCCTCTTTACAAGAATGCCATTTTTCTCAGTTACAACTGAGACAGACAAATTAAGGAATATACAAGATGTCCAAAGACCCAATTACTTTTATTCTTGAAAATAGAGATCCACTGGACGTTTTTTACATGATTTAGTTTGACTTATAGAAGTATCATTAATTTTAGTCAGATGAGAAACAACATTAGTTTGAAATGTGTATGCTGAAATTTAGAATGATTGAGTAATATATATATAAAATAAAGATTTGCCTTAGAAAGCTAAAGAGAAGCATAATTCAATCAGTCAGATTATAAGAATAAAAGAAGATATTAATGGAAAGTAGAACTACAGCTTTTTGAAGATGTCAAAGAAAAGACAACAGAAGACAGTTCAGTAATGAAACTATAGGCCATAAATTAATTCTATTCTGGTTAAAGGCTCTCATGTTGAGAAAATATAGTTATTGTTTTTTATGTAATGCCAATGCAAAATGCCCTTGCTAAATCATATAATTATCACAGAGTCGAGAAATAGGCAAATACAAAGAGTATGTATATTCCTCATAGTTAAGTAAATAAAAATACAAAGATAAACTGCTTATTCATTGTTGGTTTGGTAGTCTAGTCTTTATTTAGTGTGAATCAAGCCTCTTGATCAAATAGAGGACCAAAACCAACACTCCAGTCATACCCTAAACTAAGATAACAGTGATTTAGCACTATACTGGTACAATTGTTTAGAGGATAACTGATTTGGTTTTCATAGCACTATCAGAAAAAGGGATAACTCATCAAAATTGCATGTCATTTAGTCAGCACTTTGCAATGACAGCAATTGGTACCTAACTGTCATAGGATGCAGTCATGACAGTATTTTCTGAGGTTCCTTTTAGCATATATTCTCTAGATTTATCACCAGTGCATAGAAAAGAAACAATATAATTTTCTTTCATCTGTGTGACTGTGGGGAACCATAGCAGAGTATTATGGGAGCTGAAGTCAATAACTTTTCATCTGTGTACCATTTTTTTTACTTCATTGTTGTTGTATTCACAAAACAAAAAAACGTAGGTAGAGAGCATCCACAGGTAATTGCAAGAAAATAACATTAGCAGGAGATAACATATGCTAATTTTACTAAAAAGACTAAATAATTCCTAAATAATTACTTATAAATAATACATTTATAATACTGAGATTCTCAGACAAAACTTTATAAGAATAATACTTCTCTTACAAAGTTTTGTCTGAGAATCTCAGTCCCAGATATCAAGTGAAAAATATCCTGTTGCTTTCAGTCAAGACATGATTTCAGTTTTTGATTATATTTTTATTCATCTCGGGAGATGTCTTATATGTAATTTGTCAGCTATTCTGTTCATATGCTAGCATTGCATTTTTCTATTCTTTGAGATTAATTTTATCAAATAGTACAAAATGTAAAATGCAACCTAAGAAATCTATGAGTAACAGCTAGGGAAAGGATGTAGTTCTTTTCATTAGCATGCTACATACCATATTCAGTGTTTTTATTAACTAAAAGAAATCCTGCCAGGATGTATTATAAAGTGTTAAGTTCAATGAAAATGAACATTCAAGCCTGTAAGCACTTCTATTACAAATGATGCATAAAACACGATTTAAAGATAGTTTATATGACACACATTGGTTCTTTGGTATTATTTGACAGCTGTTTTACAAATGTACTTATTGCTCAGTTTATACATAAAAATAAATTAATTTATTTATACAAAATTATTTCAACCTAAGTTTAACTCTCTGTGGCAAGCACTTACTGTACAGTTCTGAAGAACTATGATGCTCAGAACGATGAAAAAATCATTGAACTGTCTTTGCTGATGATATAGATTTCAGTTCCCAAGGATTCCTATTCCTATTGCAGAAGAATAGCTATCCAAGCAGTCACTGAACTGAACACTTTGAAGCTAAAATAAGTCCGTAGGACATGTGAAAGATAACCACATGTGAAACTCTGTTTCTTGTGTGTTTAAGTCAGAGCTGTAGCTATAAGTCTCTGTGAAACTGCACGTAAGTCTTGCTTCTTTGTTCTTTGGGTCGATGAAGTAGTTGCTGAATAAAGACAGGCCAGTCTCTGTTCTCTGCTTAAATATTTTGCACTAACTAAAAAAAAACAAATAGTCCTTAAAAAAGATGAACACATGGACTGGCAAGAAGAAGTAAAGCAGTTCTTTCATTTTAAAATTATTCCATGCATAGTCAATGGTCCTTTTAATCTTTATGCTTTAGATGACGAGGATTTAATAGCCTCTGCAAAGTTTTCTCTTAAAATGTCTGTTCTGGGAACCTGTTTTGATATTCTGAAGAAACAAGTGCAATCTTGATGGGATTAGTCTCTACAAGGATTTTGGCACGTCTATACTACAGACCTGATTTTTTAATGTAACACAGCCATTGCTAAGTAGAACTCTCAATACTTGTGATATGCTTAAATTGAAGTGTGTTCTTGAATTATGCCTGTGGTTTGGTATGACCATTATTCACTGTCCTCTGAGTGGGAATGAAGCAACTGTCAAAGTTGCATGGGAAATGCCAAAGAATTAAAGTTTTATGCATTCTTCATCTTCATTCAGATTTAATCTGAATTTGGAAGAAAGTAATGCCTCATATATAATTCCATGAAAACTACAAAAAATACAGAGAGCACAATAACACTATTTGATAGAGCAAATTCTCTGCTTCAAAACAGTATTTTTCAACATACCATGTGTACCACTAGTACACAACCACTAGTTATGTATTTTTGTCAACGATGAACAAGAGTCTGCATGCCATGTTCATAGAAATCCGCACCAGTGGAGGTAACCCACTGTTGCTGTCACCACTGCTGAAATTCACCACCCACTGCCCACTGCCTCACTGTGCTCACATCCACTGTTTGGTCTCCACAAACATTCAGAAAGCATCCATGAATATCAATGGACACCATTTTTTCTTTGCTTCATATGCACTTCCATCATTTTGTCACACCTCCCGGCTGCTGCCATCTATCACACTGAATCAAAATGTAATGGAATACTGGTGGGAAGGTTCAACCTCTACTGCCATACCACAAACATCTGCTTCTGACATCATGGGCCAATATCATAAAATAGGAGGCTTTTGGAGCATCCTTCATATAATTACAAGCTTCAATTCCAATACTGGAAAATAAATCTTGTAACTTGGATTGTTACTGTGCACAATTAAAATATCATCATTTTTTCACCCTCTTCCAGTTACTTAGACAATTATGATGTAACTAACTTTACTTAGGTGAAGGTGAAAGATGTATTTCAGCTTAAAGCATAAAGAAATTAACACACTTGTAGAGGGAGCTTGATTTTATTTTGGAAAGTTGAGAATTTCACGTCTCACATTCTGTTTTAATATCAGCTAGATACAAAAAAAGAAAAACCATTACGCCAAAACAAATAAAAACAAGGATGATCATACAATTACGTGAAAAAGTACGGAAATCACAATGAAAATATTACTTCTTCAAAACACCTGCAGGGAAAAATACCTTTTAATTAGGTTGAAACTACTTACAGTTAAAAAATGATTCTTCTAGGCAAAATGAAGTTTCAAATGCTCTTTGACTATTTAAATCTACATTAGATACAATAAATGTAGAAGATTTTTTTCGAGCCAACTATATTTTTTTTAATTATTATTCTATGCTTATTTTGTCGAGCAATCTGTCTTTTTTCAACATGGTATGATGCAATTCATAATATAAAGACTTGAATGACAATGTAATATGTGTGGAATATGTAATACGCAATTCTTTGAGAATATGTGTGGAATCCATAATCTGCTTAAATTCCTAGTTAGAGCTTTAATAGGTAAACTCAAAATTAATTTTTAATTACTGTGTTTTCTTTTGTTATGTTATAAATTTAAGTATGATATGCCCTTTATGTAAATACAACTAGATATTTTTTTTTATTCCTGTGTAAGTGAAAAGAGAGGAATTTTATGAAACATAATCACTTTGTATGGATTGGACAATCACCAAATATTCAGTGTAAAAATCTTTGGGTTTAGACATGATAAATCAGGATTAAGTATAGTTAAAGAGACTTCAGAGTACATTTCACAGATATGGTCTGTCAAATCTCAGTCAAATACTGTCAAAGTATACTACATCCCAAAGAGGCATCAGAATACATAAGACTCAGCTGGTTTTATGATGTACCATTGAGAGGTTAAAAATTCTGCTAGAAGGAAATCAGCTGTTTGTCATACAGTTTACCACAACAACTGCACTGACTTGCTTGTGCATATGTATTTTTTTTCCTCTAGGCTGTACTTTGGAGGTACAAATTTTCCCAGCTCAAAGGTTCTTCAGATGATGGGAAGAGCAAAATCAAATTCCTTTTCCAAAACCCAGATAATAAACAAATTGAAGCAAAGGTAAAAACAACTTTTTTTCTTTTACAATTTTACCTTAAAACATCTATTAAAGCAGCAGCTGGGAGACAAGATGAGTAAATCAAACTAAATTATTTAAAAGTCATTCAATGTTTGAAGTGAAAATAAAATCAAATAAATCTGAATAAACTGAATTTTTGGTAAGTTAAAGTCTTTTATAGAGTGCCATTACATTAAAGAAAAAAAAAGACTTGCTGCGTTTAGGAGTATTTGCCAAGTCTGTTAATAAAAGAGAATGGCTGAGAATTTCAATGACCTATCTTTTTCTCTACACTTGGTATCATGAAGAAACAGTGCAAAACATGTTTGAGTCAATTTGGGCAGAAAATACAGCAAAGATTTAACATTTGTTACTAGAGCTCAATAAAAAATATTACAGATTAAACATATATCCTCTTACAAGAAGATGGCATTGAAGCTTTGTGCCATGTCTATTTTAAAATTCTGTTTTGAGTTGTGCTTTTGATTCAGGATTTTTTTTTTTTAAAACAGTTACCCTGGAAGATTTATGCCTAATTTTATGAATATATTTTCAGAATTTATTGTCCCAGTATGCATAAGGAAGTGATCTTCCTGGGAACATTGAAACTGCCTGAGAATCTGAATCAAAGGTCTTTTTCATTAGAATCCCAACATTTTTGTAATCCTGATTATGTTTGCTTGGATGTGCTTTAAAGCTGGCTTTTTAAGCCCTTACTATACTGTTTTCCCAGCTATTTATTTGATTTTAAATTTTAAATTCAATATAACGAAGCTATACAAAAACTCCTATTAAATCAGTAGAAATGAAGTGTGGTAGACTTTCAGTACATTCATATTTTTCTTCACTCTTATATAAGAATGTAATAAGAATATAATAAGAATATAAATATTCTTATTTCCTTCAGCAAATATTACAGTAGTACCGAATTTCTTTTTTTCACTAATCAAAGCCATAACTTAACACCCTAAAGTTGTGAGGATGATTTTCTTTTAAGCAAATAATGGGAAACTTTTATTATGCTTCTAAGTATAGCTGGAAATTGAAACTCATTATTTCTTTTCTTACATTTATCTCGTATTGCTATTACATGGACACAAGATTTTAGAACTAATTTAATGATGCAGTATTTCTTAGAATTTTCTTTGGAATCCAAGAGTCGAATAGTGATGCTTTATTTCATCAATTTAAAAACAACGCATAGTTACAAATCTAGATGTTGAATAAGAAACATGGTTTCATCATTTTATTCTTTTTTTTTTTTAATTAAATCTGTCATGCTAATCACTTTTTAAGTCTCTGAGATATTCTAGTATTTTATAGTACTGTTGTTCCCAGTTAAACTGAACTGAGCTTTATTTCTAGGAAACTTCACCTTTCCACCTTTTATCAAAGTAGAAGTTATACCTCTAAATTATGAAGGAATAATATTGTACAAACTTACTAGTATCCTAATTAATATACTGACATGTTCTTTAGCTGCTTTTATTGATTATAAATTTAATCTTTCAGGTTTATCAATTTAGAAATATATATATACATAATTTTCTTGATACTCAAAGCAAGTCAGTTACATTATGATGAAAAATGTCAGATTGTATTGTGTTTGGACAGTGTTATAACATTTATCAACTTCCTATTTGCTTAAGTACATTGTTTAGTCTAAAAACTATAAGATACACTTGTCTGAAGAAAGAATGAAAACATTTTTATGTCATATTTTTTAACTTTGGTTAGCTTAAAATTCTGTGAATAGGCCTCTCTGCATCCACTGAACCTTTCAAGTATTTAAAGCACTATTCAGCAAGAAAAGATGCAGAACATTTATTTTTTGGACTTTATTAGCATTACAGAACTGGAGACATATCTATTTGGGAAACTCTCTAGTCATTAAAAAATGTTAATCAGATTTTAAGAAATGCTTGTAATGCCAGGTTTCATGCATGCTGTATGCAGGCTTCATTTGGAATCAGATGATGGGAATTTTCTCAAACAGCTGTTAAAGGTTGTGATGAATATTCATAGCAAAAGCTATCACCACCTGTTAAATGAAATTCTGAGCTGCAGAGCCTGGAGACCTGCTGTTGTAAGGAGGATATACAGGGTAATGTTTTATTGAAATAAGTACAATTGTCTGCCTATTATATTATGTGGGGAATATAGTGGGATGAGGACTTACAGCTGAGACAAAAAATTCTAAGGAGTCATCATTACCTCAAGTTGTTAGGGTTTTTCATTTTTGCATTCTCAAACAGTAGTGAGAAACCAGTGTGGCAAGTAACTGTGGTACAGCTCAATAAGGTACTAGAAGTGAGAATTGGTTTTTCCTCTTCATTATCAACATTATCGTGCTCTATGCAGAACCTGTTATGGTGTGCGCATGCTTGATTTGAGACTCCTGCTCTTCTTGTTCTGCAGTACTTTTCCTCCATCTCTGATACGTTTAAAGTTTCTAATGTGCTATAATTCAGTTTCACCTTGCAAACGTAAAATGGTTCAGATACGGATTGATTGATTGATTGATTTCCAGTAATACTGGTTTAATCCTAGAATTCCTTCATGTAAAAATGTGAGTTATCAAAATCCAAATGCTTCCTATCTTCACTTTATGTAATGCTGCACATTTGTGTGCAGCCTGTATGTGTAAAGTTATGGCTTGTTGTGTCTGTGTGATAATATTCTTTATATCTCAAACATTTACTCATGACCTAAAGGATTAAGAGTAGTAGAGTGTTGAGGTAGTTAATGTTGATTGACATTTAAAAAGAAAAATAATTATGCGGCAGTGTTTTAAATTTTAGCCTTAGTGACTTTATAGTTTCCTCTTTGTTGTGATTGAATATAAAGAACAATAGTTTCTAGTGTTATGAAATCTGAGATTTTTTTTGAAAAAGAAATGCAGAACTACATGCTTTCATCAGTCAACTTTTGTTTCTGAAAAACACACTTGCCACCAGAGTTTACATTCCTAAGTGAAAGTCCTTCACTGGCACAGAAAACCTAATATTTTTATAACACTGTCAAAATATTTTAGTGTTTTTCATGCCTGACATAACAAAATTAAAAATGGCATGTTTTGAGATGAACAACATATGCTTTATATTTGGTTACTGTTTAATTAGAAATACTTCTTTCAGGCTCAAAAATGGTTTAACATTTAAACTTAGAGACTTTGTACTGGTGTTTTTGTTTGGCCTCTCTGAAACAACAACATGCTACTGTAAAGATGCATAGTATAGAATAAGGGAAGTGTTTCCTTGTAGACATGAACAATTGCAGTCTGAAAAACCTGAACAGTAATTACCATAGGTCACACTGGTGGTCAGTGGCAGTGCCTGCCAATCAAACACCTGACTTTGAAGGTCTCAAAGTTAAGGTCTAAGTAGTTTCTGAGATGTAAACCATTTAGAGGCAACATTAATCACCAATACCTCTTAGACGTTCCAATCTGTAGGTTATTTCCCAGCTGTCACTCAGCAGGAGATATTGCACAGGTTTGCACAGTCAGACAGAATTTTTCTGACTGGGAGCTACAAAATAGAGCAGTTGGCATGGAAAAGAACATGGAGCCTATGTGTCCCTCTGCTTCATCCCTGTTGGGCTGCTCTGGTTGCATTGAAAAATATTAACGGCAGATCTTTCTTTTCAATTATATAACATAGAGGAGATACATTATGCATCCTGCTATCTAATTACCTATTTCTTTAGCTATAACTTCATGATCTGTTAATGGCTTTTCAGCATTAGAGCAGCCTCCAGAGGCTAATGGAATTTCAGCACTGTAATAAACTCAGAGCACTATAATCTTCTGTTGTACCTGACTGAGTAGTGGATCACTGCAATGGAAACAGTTTTATGTTTTTCTGAGAAAAATGTCTTAAACCTATGAAAGATTCTGTTTCTATACACATAGACTCCCAAACATTGCCGTATCCAGTATCTATATATCTAAAGCAGAATTGTTGCTAGGTTTTTTTCTGTTTGTTTCTTTTTGTCCTCTTTTTTTACTACATACCATTTCTATTTGAATTTTGTAAGTAAATATAATAACCAGGAATTTCTGTAAACTGAAAGGTTGTGTGCTCCATTGCAATGGCAAGGATTTGATGCCTGATAAAGTAGCAACAGGCCTACACAGTTGGACTGAGAAAATGAATGTCCTTCTTACATTTCAGCTCTGTAACATAAAGCATGATGTATATCTCAAAAACTATTCTCTGTCCTTTTACCTTTCTGAACTTGCAAGGATTTTTCACAGCGTAACAGCTTTCTCAGCAAAACTCGGCCAAGGTCACATAGCTGTGCTGTTAGCTTTTGTTCACAGACTAGCTAATGCCCTAAACTAAGTGTCATGGAACAGCGGTGAGCAGCACATGAAGATGAAGATCTGGTCAATTGGGAAAAACTGTGGTGTCAGCAAAAGAAGGTGCATAACTTTAAAGATCTGGCATTAATATGGAGTAATGAATAATGCACTAATAACAATTAATGGTAATTAATTTGAACTTGAAACTATTCCATATAGAAATCGAATATAAAATAAGACAGCCTGCATTAGAGAAGTAATGTGAACAAAAATGCTTGCCTTCTGGTGTGTTGTAAGATATCTTGATGAATGCTTGCACTATTTTTCAGGCTGATATTTCTGCTCATTTCAAGTATATTCTCCAAAGTATAAGTTTAATTTAATCCTTGTTCTTAGCCTTGAGGACTTTTCTGTGAGCATCACAGTGCTCTTCAAGTTTAGAATTCCAGCTTTAAATGGGTTTCAAGTATCTATCCTTAGTATTTTTACGGAGTGATTGCTCAATTGCAGTGACTGCCTTCTGAGTTCAGATTTTTGAACTGTTTGGTTTTGCATGACTCAGTTTTTAGTTTTCCCATGTCTTGCTCAAAGGCTGTATTTTTTTGTATCTGTTTAAAATCACATTCTACCTTAGTATATAGACATTTGATGAAGCAACAAATATATTCACATATCAGCAGTTTATATGTAACAATACAATGTTTTTTTTTCTGAATCACAAACTAACAGTTTCTTGAGTTTGCATACATAGAGTTTAGGTAGCTGTGACATTAATATAATGAAAAGTAGCTGATTTTTTTTTCTTTTATCTGACAACATTATCTGTATTCGTTTTTTCCATATTTGTCTTCTTCATCTTTTGTTGGTTTACATTGTCCTATGCAGAAACAGTGAATCTTCAGATTAATAACCTGAGAATATCTGGTATAGTGACAGCAATGTTGAGTGAAAGTAGTTTGGTCAAGAAGGTGGGAGGATGAAGATCAAGATCAAGAGGATACACTAATATTTCAATCTGGAAAGTGGAATAAGAGTAAATTGTGTTTTTGTGCATGGATAAGTAGTTGTGGCTTAAATTTGGATTTCTTTGCTTTTTTGTGATTCAGAGCATCTGCTTTTCCCTACAGCTTGCAGACGTAATAGCTTGACAGAATATTTCTTCAGGTTTCTTAGGATTTATTTGTTTGTTTACTTGAAGCTGTGTGTGCAATGTGCACTACTTTGCTAGATAAAAGTGTGTTCAGACAAGCGTATGACTGACAGCAGAGTATTCTAAATACGAAAACAACTAGGGACAGTTAGATGTGCAGAAAAGTCTGTGGGTTCTCCTCCATTTTATGGCAGTCCTGCAGACCTATGGTGATTTGAATGTGCAAGTTCTCAACACAAGTTGAGGGAATGTTTTGTCTGTCAGCAGTTCTCTGTGAGCCTTTATCTGTTCATTAAATTTGATTGTGACAAGGCTAATCTGCCTGGAAACTGTTGTTCCTGATGAATCCCTTTGCATCAATCTTACTCCCTTAAATTCAGCTGCAGCTATTAATCAGACATTTATAAACTCATCACATACCAATATCAGCCCACTGTGTTTCACACTGCTTCAAATTCCACTTTTAATGTGAACTCTGCTTGTAACATAGTCAGCATGTGACTTTTTTAGCCTCTGATCCACATCCGCTGCTGGGGAAATAGATGTGATCACAAGAGTGTGACTTCTGCCCTTCACAGTTACAACACAAGCCATTAACAACTTAAAGCCAAGTCTTTAAGTAGCTTCATAGAATTTGGTTATATGCATGTATTTATGTCTTCTAAATAAGCTGCATTACTTGGATCCTCTACCTAAGTCACCTTAAATGCATGTAATTTTTTAAATTGTGTGATCAGAGAGATATCATTAATTCGCTGCATGATGTACCCATTGACACTGAAAGAATTATGTTTCAAGTAGTATCTAGCATTCGTTGACTTGTTAGTGCTCATCTTTACTATCAAATTGATTTATGTAATGTTTCATTGTTAACGACAGTAGCAAACCATTGGGACCTTCAGCAGTTGTGCCATTTCCTCACACGTTTTCATTGAAGGTCCATTGAGCAGTGGATCTTCCCAATGTGTTACTGTTGCAGAAACACCTGTGTCAACTAGTGATAATAACTGTATTAATGCACTGTGAAAATTCAGTGTCCAGCAGCCATAATTATGATGTACATAAGAACTTTCAGCAATAGGATTACCTAATTGACTCGAACAATTCTCAAACTGCAATATTTGTTTTAATAGACTTGCTCTGTGGACACATAGGTGGAAAGACAGTCTTTCCAAATATAATACAGAGCTGACATCACAAATATTTGTAAGATCCACTAAATATTTATATTTTCATCTTAAGCCTTAGTATTATTTTATAGTACCAAAGAATAGATGTTAATAGATTGCAAATGAAAAGTAACAATTTGAGCGACTGATGCTTCTTATTCAGACATAGTTTCCTTAATTCCTTGTTTCCTCATCTTTGACTTTCTCTTATTTTTCCCATCTATGATAAATTTTCTTATTTTGAAATTTGGATAGAAGGGGAAGAAATCTCTGGCACTGTAACAAACTACACTTTTTCTAATGTTTAAAAATGAAAGTATCTCTAAACAGAATTTTTTTAATGAATACAGATGGCAGGTATGCAAAACTTGGCTCAAACTTCATCATCTTTATTGTGAATTGCTACTTAAGGGAGTTTAAAGAAGCTTGTAAGCAATTAAAAAATCATTCTGAACATTTCCAAAGGACATCTGCTCAGGTTGTAAGAGAGTTGAGCAGAACTCCACCCGTTTCATACATTGCTGGGATACTCTGCGTATGTAGTCTTCTGCTTTCAGGCAGTTGTTCCATCTCACACATAAGGGATTTCTGAATGTCTCCACAAAGCTTTTAAAGCAATATCTTCCAGAAAAACTCAAGAGGAAGGCTCATGTAATTTTTAGAATTTTACCTTTTTTTGTTCTTGTTAGATTCACGATACTATCAATATTTCTTTATACAAAAGCAAAGCTGTCAGCACTAAATAACCTGGAAATATCAGTACTAGACAAAAACACAAATAGGATATACCACAGTTCTCTGTTCCTGGTTTCAGTGCAGAAATCTACATAGGCAGTGAATCAAAGCAAAAAGATCATAAATCTGCATCACCATCCCTACGTGCATAACATCAGTGTCTGCTTTCAAACACAGCACGTTCTTATTGATTAAATGCTAACATCAAAAAACCATACTGAAGAATTCCTAGAAAAAATCCATCATCATTATGATCCCATTGATAAGATAAAATCAATGAGACACAAAGGAAAACATTTATATGTGTATATATATATAAATTTGGTTTGTTTTGTTTTCATCTTGTTTCTAAGAAAATCTCATCTGAGGAGCTGTAAAAAAAAAAAAAAAAAAAAAAAAAAAAAGCAAAAAAAGCAAATTAAAGTAGAACAAAAAGAGCTTTCTCTAATATTTTTAATAAGATCAAAATTCCAAGTATGTTCCTTACTTTTGGTACAGTAAAATAATTGCCTCAGTGAAAACAGAGCCAGAATATCTCTGTATTAGCACTATGAAGTTTTTTGTTTTGTTTTCTTTTTTAACTAAAGATTAGTGTAGGTGAGATAGTAGTTACCACTATGTGGTGACATGACAGATAAACATGACATATGTAGAACTCAACGTTACTGATCTTTGTGGGTACATGCAGCAGTAACCCAGAGGTATGTAGACACAATGCACTCATTCCATTGATTGATTTATTAAAAGAAATCAATCTGCAAAATGCACCAGATTCGCATATTTGTATATGGCTGTCACATTCCTTCCTCTTTAGCAGGCAGGACCTCATACTTCTGTGCAGCCACTTTACTCAGAAATTTGTTCATATTAGCTTCCAAAAAAATATTTATGGAATAAATAATGCTGTCCCTTAAGTGCCTGTAATCTAGAACTATCAGATAGATCAGCAGGATTACATCAGACTATTTCCATTTAAAACTCAGTTCATTCCTAGGTGCATGTTTGTGATGTCTTCTTTTGCTTCATGATTAATCTTTCTTTTTTCACTTCCAGGAGCTGGAGTTTTCCAACCTGTTTGCAGTCCTTCATTGTATCCATTCGTTCTTTGCAGCCAAAGTGGCTTGTTTGGACCCCTTGTACGTAGGCAGTCAAGCAACAGCTTCTGCTGCTCCCACAACTTCTGGTACTGGCAAATTAAAGTATACAACTTGATATCTCACATTACAGCACTGCCATTTATCAAAAAGACTTAATGTATAGATATTCATAAGATGTGAAACTGGTGAACCTGTACATGGAAACCAATTCTGGAGACAAGACATCTTGCAGCGTCAGCAGATAGATGGTCACGTGGGATCATAAACTCATTTCTGTTCTGCAAGACACCAGTAAATAATCCTCGCAGAATCCCCAGAATAGGATGGATATGCTTTTAGTATGATCTATTTGTACTTATTTAGTGCTTTAACCAACACTGGAAGCAAAGGAATAAATGATGCAATGAGGCATTTCGGTATTTAATAAAATTTTCAAATTGCTGTAATAACACACAAAAAGAATTGTCATTTTCCTGTTTTCAAATGTTTTTATGACAATATGCTAAACTCTGAGTATGAAACTAGTACCCAATGATTATATTATAAATGACATAAGAGAAAGCGACAAGCATTTAGTACCTAATGATGAGGAGATGAGCATGAAAAGACATTTGTGTAAGTATTTCTTCAAATAAGAAAGCACTTTAAGCACCGTTGTAATCCATAATTATTTCCATACATGGAGTCATGGTACTTTTTCTATTTTGTTCTTTTAGCATTAGCAACAAATATATAGCCATATTGACTGACATAGTTCAAAACAAAAACCCTACAACCCCATTTCCATGAGTAAGTTCCTCTTCTTCAATTAAAAATATTATAATATTACTTCAAACGTAATGACAAGTGAAAGTTTGTAAAATATCATTTCTACTATTTACTTCCTCAATTTTTTGGAGAACTAAGAATCTGATTTTTGCTCACATGATACAGATGTATTTGCTTCAGAAACAAACCACATAATGCATTGTTTCCATTATTAACCTTGATTTCACATCATAAGGTCTCAAGAAAATAGACATTAATATTATTTTTGAAAAATGAGTCAAACCATTGAATTGGTAGTGATTTCTTTTTTTATATTATTAGTAAAAGGCAGGAATAAAATAAATAGCCTTTAATGATGGAAGCAATGACAGAACGCATACTGTCTTTGTTTATTAAAAAAATACTACATCACCCATGACCATATAACAGAAATAGTAGTTCCAGGATCTCATTTAATGATCAAATCTGAAAGAATTTTACATTTATAACTAATAACTTATAAAAATAATTTAATGTTGTGCTACTACGTATCAATGAAAATGGCAAAATGGTGGAGTTATAGCTGAAAGATCAAAAAAAGGTTTGTTTGTTTGTTTGTTTGTTTGTTTGTTGCAGACAAAAAAAAAAGACTGCAAAAAATGCATTTGTTGCACATTCAGAATGTGTAAAATATTTTAAATGATGCTTTCTGGGATTTCTACTTATAATATTGAAATCTATATTTCCTTTTTTTCCCTCTTCTTATAAAAGCACATGGAAGGTAAGAGTTAAGGATATAATCTCTCGTGTAACTGAAAGACAAACTATTTCCCATCCATTTTTACATATTAAAAGAAGAAAAAAATCAGCATTGAATCCAGAGGAAAGCTTTTTCCAAATGGGAGCAATTCAAACGTTAAGTGGGGACAAAAGATGAATGAACTGTTGGGGTAAATCATGCATCTGTCTTTTTGCTTTGCAGTAGAGGTATTTGGATTTAGGTGTGTTAGAAAGCATCCTTGCAAAATGGAGACTGAAGGTAAAGTTGATTCTAGTTCAAAACAATCTGAAAATGCATTTTCTGGGAATTCTTTGTCATTGTCGCAGGACTACCATTATGTTCTTACTCCTTAGTAGAACTCCAAGTGTTACAGGATTTCATAATTGTGTTCCACGTTTATTTTCCATGTTACATACAATGGCATCATGTCATAATCCAATGATTAAATGTTTTAAGTGTCATCAAAATCCAACATTTTCATAGTCATTATCCTGTTTACATGAATCTTTCCTAAATAAGGGGGTTAGATCTTAGTCTCTGCATGACTTGTGAAACTGCTGTGGCTATTGAGTTTATTCCTGAGAGATTACAGGCCCCAAATGTTTTGAATCCAAAACTGCAACTTTCTGAGAAGTTTGCTGATGACAACTCAGATGTTCTTCTCGTCAAAAAGGCATGTTCTGGAAAGACAGGTTGACAAACCACTGTCAGTGATGAAGCTTTGTATTCTGTGCTCCCAGATCATCTCATTCTGGTGAGCATTGCATTCAGACATCCAGCACAGGCATGTGAGTGTCTCTCTAAGTGCTCTGGTGGTAGTAGAGGAATCTAAAATTAATCAGTTGAATGTTTTCCCTTTAAATAGCTCAGATGATGTGCACAATGGCACCATTGAAACCAAGGGTTATTTAAGGGAGATTGTTTAATATGGTTAAGTGAGCATAGCATTTATCTGAAAGAGCAGAAACTATACTGTTGCAAATTGATGTAGATTAAGGTTTTCCATAATTTGACAGAAAAATAAATAAATAAATAAAAGTTGCTACTTGTGCAGAAATGTCTTTATGCCATGCACTTTTGGGGCCTGGACTCTACCAGGGTGTTCTACAGAACTGTCATGTATTTTGTTTGTAGAAACGCTGTATTAATCAATGAGAATTTTTTTTTTAGTTGGGCATTGGATACACAATATTTAAGAGGCAAATAGACACACAAAAAAAGAACCTGCAATTTTTATATTTGTTTGTGTTTTGAAACCCCATATTTCAAAGACCTGAACTTGTGAAGCATAATATTTTTAGTTTCAAGAAAATAGAGGTGACCTTGGGAGAATATAAAATGCCGTGGCCTTGACTACAGGTCAGTACTGGCTTGTAAGTGTGTGGTTCTGAGGGTCTTTGCACTGACCTCCGATTATTCAGAGGTGGCTGCATCAGGCTTGCCCTCTCATAGCAAGTAGAAGAGAAATTCAGCCTTGAACCAATGGGAAAATTTTAAAGTCTGTGTCATAAAATAGGAAAATGTAATTTTAGTGACTATGTTTTTTATTTAAATACAAGAAGACTCCAAATTAAAGCATAGTTAACTTCATATGCATATGTCAAAACCAACCTCTATGTTGCAAGCTATCATTTAATATATCAAATATAATGAATACAAGTATTTTGTAAGTCAGCATGGCCCACTGATTACAAAGAAAAACAGAAAATTATAATAAACTGTCAGCTCTTACTGAAAATCTGTATGCAAATAAAAGCAAATATTGGAAAAAAAAAAATAAAAACACAACAAACCTTATTTCCCACAAAGTAAAATGTAGTTTTTCTTTATGACATCATAAATAAGTTAAATTAAAAAGTATATGTCTTTATACTTAGTACTGTGCCTATTGAAATGACGTTATATAACATACCGTAAATATACATTCCTCAGTACACAAAATGTATTTGATTTAATTTGCTTTGCTTTATGATGGAAATTTTAGATAAGCTGACCTCCACAGGATTAACCATATGTTAGGTTATAGTGTTATCATAATTTTGTTATAAACGTGTTGCAGATCTGTAGACAAGTTATTCTAGATTTCATAGGTGAATGAATATATTTCATTTCCTATATCTGTTTAAAAACACAGTTCCAGAAGGCACTTTTGAAATAAAGATCAGGATATTATAAAATATTGGTCATTTTATTTTCTTAATAAAGTGCAGCAAGAAGTTTGTAAATTGTAAGCCAGTTATTTTTTAAAAGAAATAATTTGACATTTTGGCTGTTTAAACTAGAATTCATAAAAATGTAATATAATAATATACAGTATCAATATACTTTGAAATGAGATTCCTGAAACATATTGTTTTCCAGCTTAGTCCTTGATCCCACAGAAACTTTGCTTTATATTTATTTTATATGCTCTGACTTTATCAGAATATCTCACAGTGCACAGACCATGAGTAAGTCATTGTGGCTACTACTGCTTTTTCCTTTAAATATGATTTCTTTTATGCATTGCCTTAAGATGTTTCTTACATCAAGAGAAATATTAAAAAGGCTAAAAATCTCATGAATGTATAGTTGCTGCCCTTAAAAATTCAGCAGCTTTGCTACATATTGTTGTCTAAGTACCCCCAGTATTCTCAATGCCAAAAAGAAAGTACAATTTTCATCCTGATATAGCAATGCCAAGTCAAATGTAAATGTATTAATATTAAACACTCACCTATGTACTGCACTTTTAGTTCCCTTATAGAATCTAGTCCCTGAGAAAGTGTTTTGTCTCAAAAAAAAAAAAAAAAAAAAAAAAAAAAGCTAATTTTAGTATGTTCATCTTTGGGGCAACTTAAATTGTTCAAATTTGGGCACTCACCCAAGTTACTTAAATTTAAATACCTATCATAGACACCTAGGATAGGACTTGAAGCCCTCAAAATCGCAGGGCAGGGCCGTTTTGAGGTAGGACCATGACTTAGCAGCTCTTAAGGTGTGTGTCTCCCTGGTGTGATGAAAGAGATGCAGCCACTTTTGTGTGTTCACTTGTTTTAGGAATGTGCTTTTGAAGTCAGGTTCCTGCCCTTTGCCTGTTAACTATGTTGTTCTTCATTTGCCAGAACAGTCTTTAAGCACATGAACTGGAATTTTAGGCTAAAACTAAATCAGCGTAACACCAATAGTTCCAACTCCTAAGGGGCATTCAGCTCGTACAACCTAACTAAAGCAAGACCAAAGCCAGAATTCCTTTAAATTGCTACAGCTGCTGGATTAAGGTGAGTGTCCTTTCTGCACAGTGGGTGATGCCCATGTAGGGTGGAAGGACCTCCTTCATTTACAGAAGGTGACTGGCAGATGTCCAGGCTAGGTTCATCTGCATTGCCCTCTTCCATCACTCCAAAGGGAAATAATTAAGGTTACATTATGCTGCTCAGCCCTCTCCCTGCTGCTTCTCTCTTCCTGTCTATAAGAAATGCATACTTTAAAATTCACTCAGAGTGCTCCAAGAATGCTGCCCCATTCTCTTTGCTCTATGCAGATAGCGGAGCTGCACTCACTCAGCTATGTAAGGGATCCTCTAAATCTGTAACATAGTCAGGGGACAATATTCAGGCGTTATGGCAAGGGCATCTGTGTACCAGAAGAGTGTTGTGGTCTGTGATCAACATTCAGAGTAAATTGAGTAAAGTCATCTTCAAGCTTAAGTGCTTTCTTGGCTAGGAGGGCTCTTAAGTGCAATTTTAGTATTCCTGGAATAAGGTCCATAAGGTCAATAAATTTTTATTTATTTGGCTCCATTTTCCCATTTTCAGGAAGTTTAGTGAGAATAGCAATTCATATTCTGTCAGAATCAGATGGAAAATCAGGGATACTGAAATAAAAAAGAAATTTCTATTCAGATTCTGTAAATTGTTACAGTACATTACATATTCTGTTAAAATATATTGAACAATGTAAAACTAAATGCATTCATTTAGCTAATCTAGTCAGTTTTCATTGCAGCGGTATGCACACCTCCCACTTTCAACAACTCACTACAAGAATCTCAATCATATGTTACAGAAATGGCTTTATTATTGAGTATATACTAATATATAATGCATAGTGTGTGTGTATTTGTGTGTGTGTATATTAGTATATACTAATGGAAAATATTCAGTATATATTAAAGAAAGTTCCATATTAGGCACAATTATAAAACAGAAGCATAAATCCATGAAGCTTTACATTTAAAATCTTAATCTTATATTACTATAAAGAAAAATGTGTATATTAGTTGAAGAAATGGCTATTTTTGCAGAACATGCACAATCTGGATATATGATAATAAATTAATGAACATTAACTGATTTACTATTTCATACCTCCAGGAATTTTGATTTTTTAATTATTCTTATCCTTAAGAATATTTGCAATATATGTCATAAGTTTTAATTTGTTATGGATAAAAATGACTGAAAAATGTAATAGAAAGTGCTATATATTTTATAAATATTAAAAATTGAAGATAAGTATTCAATTTATTTATTTCATTTTCAGTTACTTTTTTTTTGTGCTTGTTTGTAATATGTATTTGTGACAAACATAAGTCGCCTAGTTGTTAAAGCTCATTAATGTACCACTAATAAAATGCTATCTTGTGTTTTGTTTTTGTTATGTTTTATTTTGTTTCTTTTTGTAATGGAACGTAACAGAAAAAATATAGAAAATAAATACTTTTTTAACTAATCTTTTGCATTCAGTCATACAGTGTATGAGTTTTATATCATTGAAAGTCAAATCTGTGAGATCAAAAAAATACTTGAAGAACTTGGGCTGCTATTGTCATCTCCCACCACCATGTTCAACTACATAGTCATTTCTCACAACCCTCTTACAGATGTCCAACATGTTCCTTTGCAGCAGTTTTACCCCATTGCCAACTTCACCCACTTTTATAGTCCACTGTGACATTATATAGTATGGGATATATCTATTTGTCCAGTTTGGGTCAGCTGTCCTGGTCCTGTCCCTCCCCAGCTCCTTTTACACCCTCAACTCCTCACTAGCAGAGCCACAAAGTCTTTGATTTTGTGTAAGCATTGCTCCACCACAATGAAAACATCAAGGTGTTATCAATATTATTTTCCTCTTAAATTCAAAGCAAAGCATCATGCCAGCCACTGTGAAGAAAATTAATTTTATCCCAGCCAAAACCAGAACATTTGTGTACAGATATATCCTAACAATCAATCAAGATAAAACTGCAAGACAGATAAACGCAGAGAATGCCTTACTGCCCAAGGGGCTCAGGAAAACAGTTTTGAGAATGAAAACTGAGTTCCTCTGATGTAGGAAAGAGCTGAGGGCACAGAGGCTATGGAAGAATAGGTGCACTTTGGTATTCTTGGGTAATATGCTGTAAATCAAAAGATAAATTTATCTCTAGAAGAAGAATGAGGAAAAAAATATGATTTTGGAGAAATCATATTTTTTTATGAAATTCAAAGCATTTATTCTTGTGTCACTGCTACAGTGAACAGGACACATTGCATGGGTCATGTGATTATGGTAATAGTTATATATGACTTGTCTGGAGATTGGTTAAAAATCAAGAGGATATAAAGTGAAATCTATTCATTTTCCTAAAAGACACAACATAGAAGACATAGAAACAACAGCATCTGGCTAAGGGTGTCTTAAGAGCCCTGCTACCCCATACCCCTGGATTTTGCCCTGTAAAATAGTAATGGTTGAAGACAGTAGTGATAACAGTCACTTTCTTATTTTTCTGGGATTCTGAAAGTGAATCTGGAACCTCCTGCAGACTTTTTTTGCTGAAGAGCTGAAGGCTAGGAAGACTTTTATCCAGATACTGAGCCATCAAGTGGGCATATGTCCAGAAACTGGTGTTTCAGCAAACACAAAGAAGCTCAACAAAATACCAAAAGCCTGAGTGAAAAGAGAAGAAACTTCCTACGTTGCTAGATCTAAACTCCCACCTTTATTTTATGAACAGATATATGATAGAATCCTTTAAGCTAGAAGTCTTTTTTTCCCTTTTCCAGAGTCTAGTGAGGGAAGAGACAGCATCTCAGATATGTCAAGTCCCTCAGCTTAAGAGAGGAAGAGAAATCAAGATGTAGTTTGCTGTAGCTAATGCAGTGCTACCAACTACAGCAAAGGCTCCGGAGCTGAAGGCAGTGCTTTGGTCAATTTACATTCTGTTCACACTCAAAGCCAAATGTTTGCAAATACCATGGACCTAAGGCTTTCCATCAGTTTCTGTGGGGAAAAAAAAGAGCTTGTACTATGATAAAAATGGAAATTCAAAGGCAAGGGGAACTCAGATCTGTGTGATCTGTGCTTTCAGTTGCACAGAAATATGCACGGAGCAGTTCCCCGATAGAAAGGTACAGGCCCAGTCAGTTGAGTGGTGTATAAGAGATCTGAGCTGTCGGGGTGGATTAGTTGTGTCCAACTGTGTTGTGTCCAACTGTGAAGGACTGAGGGGATTGTAAGATGGTGGGAAATTCTTCAGAGGAATGTAAGTTTAGGAAGAGCAGCCTAAGTCACTGAATCTTATCCAGCTTTCTCAGGCAGTCGTGTCATATAAACCCTCTCACAAATGTTTAAATTTTATCTCAAAAGTAATGAGGCTTTTTGGCCCTCCTCCTCTTGTTGGAAAACCTTCCAGAATTTCACTGCTCTGATGGCTTGAAACTGTCTTCAAATTTCCAGTCTAAACCTATTTGTAGCTAGTTTATATCTATTTGATTTTGTGCCAACATTATCCCCTAATTTAAATAATTTTTGCAGTCCTGGTATCAGTTTCCACTTTCCCTTCCCTTCCTTGATGTATTTATAGCAAGTAATCATATACCCTAACAGTTTCATTTTGCCTGAATGCACAGCACAAGCTCATGCAGAGGATGTCTGTGCAGTGCAGTGAAATTCGGTGCAGACTCCTGAGCTATTGCTGGCCCCAACCGATATGTCTACCTGTTGTGTTGCAGCTATACAAGCTCAGGGCCAGAAGCAGCTCATCCACTTCAGTGCAGCTAAAGATAACAAGTACCACTCATCTGCACCATGACATACTGCTTCCAGAGCAGATAAAGTCCACATAAAGTCTTTCTGCACCACTCTGCAGTGCTCAGTGCAGGCATTCACTAATTGGGTTCCCTGGCTTTTTTCCATTCCATTCTCTAATGGTGCAGACTTACTCTGAATCTGCCCTAATGTGACTTTTTCTTCTAACCATAACTACCTCTGCATCACGTACCATGCTCCAGATATGATTTCCCTTATGTCCTGCCCAATGGCCTTACTATTTGTCGATCAGCTGCGCGGACTGTGAGTAGTTGCATGAGTTACTCCCATGGCTTCATCACACTGGTGACTCACAGAAAGCCTGTGAAAAGCCAGTATATCATGGACCTACTTGTTCTTCTAGTTGTGTGATCAGCTCTCAGCTCATCAGTAACAGGGATGGGTTATACGAACAGGTCAGTTTATCACTAAGAAGATAAACTAGGAGCCTGTCTTTTTTTTTTTTCCTCCTCACTTCACAGGGGAAGGGTATGAGAGTCAATGAGAAATGAGTCATCATTTTAAGAGTTCATTTTCAATGAGAGAACTCCAACGGGTGTCAGGGAAATGATGCAGATTTGGATGCAAATCTTTTTTTTTTCTGGGAAGCAGGTTAGAGGATTTATATTCTAGCCCTTCCTTTTCCACATCTTTTGGCTTCTAGCCATGACTGAACAGGCGAAAATAAAAAGCCCTGTAAAGGGCAAAGGAGAAAGAGTGAAAAGCTCATAGGAAACCTTTTCTTTATGGATTTCCAGAGGTAAAATATTTCCAGCATTTATCAAGTCTTGTTCCATCTTTGCAATCAGACAGTTTAATTCTAAGTGATTAATCTTTTCATTTTTTTTCTTCTGCAGTTGGATTATTCAGGTAGCCTTGGTTAGGACAGTGCTCCAATGACAAAATCAGTACTATATTCTATATGCTTCTTTCTGTTTGGGCCAAGTAAATCACATTTCTCAAATCTTGTTCTCCTTTTATACAAGTAGAAGTTTTGGAATACAAATCACAATATACTGAATTTTAAAACTTTCAACGAGTAGGGTTTCTCGATTTTTTCCTTTTTTATAATTTATTTTATTTTAAATAAGAACAGGTGAAGCAAATAATAAACAATATTATCAGTAATTCCATTTGTTTTAATTGCTGAGCAACCAGTCTCAAGGACTTTTACAAACAGAATTGAAAATTAGTACAAAATCAACAAAAACTTGATATGCAAGGATTAGCACCAGTGATGAGCATAGATAATTATTTGAAGAAAAGTATTGTTTAAATGAACATGAACATAAAGTTATTAAACATAAATTCAGATTAGCTTTAAAGTAGGAGTTATGAGACATTCCTCCAGAAAGAAATATAACTTCCAGTACATACTACTCCCAATTGTCTCATAGTAAATAAAGTTTTGACAAAACTTAGATCAAATACAAGTCTTAGATCAAATGCAGTATACTACCTCTATTGTAATAAGATGACTTTTTAAAGCAGTGTCAGCATTTTGGCCTCCTGGAGATAAAGCAGCTGTGCCCTTGAAAATACACACTGGAATTTTATGGAGTCCATCAGTACAAGCTAGTGCTAGCTTCTAGGAGTAAGGCTGTCCTGTTTCTGTGTCAATCACAGAAGGCTCTGTGGCACTCTGATACATTCCTGAAGTCTCAGTAATGGAGACTTCTGTTTTATCCTTCCATTATTATATGGGAAAATACACTGACCTCAAAAAAAAAAAAAAAAAAAAAAAAAAAAAAGAAAGAAAAAAGAAAAGAGACAAAGGCAAGAGACAATTTTAGAGTAGGCTGGATCAGGAGGGCATCTACTTCAGCTTTTCATGTCCCTGGATAAGGAAAGGTCAGAGAATTACATCCAATTATTTTTCTGTTCTAATCCTAAATTCTCTAATTATATTATGGAATCATAGAATCGTAGTATCACCAAGGTTGGAAAAGACATCCAATACCATCTAGTCTGACTGTTCACCTACCACTATTTCCTCACTAAACCACATCCCTTAGTACAGCATCTGAATATTTCTTAAACACGAGATTATGGTTGTTGCAGAAAACTATGTAAAGCTTTTCTAATTATAATATTAATTTTCTTACTTCTAAACAGCTCAATACAACTTAAATCTCTTAAATCCAGTTAACTTTAGACTGTTATGGTACGGTAAAATTCTATATTCATTGCTATTTTCAGCCCATCTAAGACCTCAAAAGTAATTCAGGAAACACATCATGTGATGCATAATACCCACATAACCTTAGTTTTAGGAATAGTAGAAGGTTTTGGCAGGAAAGAAGTAGAAATGAAAGAGTTATTCTATAATTTTTTTACTGTTGAATTTCAGACTAGTATGATTCCTATCTATCATCTAGTATAAATAAGAAACAATGTTTTGTTTTATGCTAATATTTTAATTGCAACAATTTCATTTATTTGATTTTTATTGTGATTCCTGTGTATTTTACCATCATACATCTAACCATTCTTCTTTGTAAAACACTGCGTTTATGGGAACGTTTTCCTAAAATAACTGTCTTCCTAACATTCAGATGATTCAAGCTTCTATTCTGGTCCATTCTTGCTGAATTCTAGTAGTTTATGGATTTTTGTGATTTCCATTCAGTTTTGTGAAAGGAGTTTACATTCAGTTTAAATTAGCTTGAGTATACATTTTATTTTTCTGAATAATGTTAAGAAAAGTGTATGGGAACTGCTGAGTCATGGCCTGAACCTCTGATTAATCACCTGAGGCAAGCCATGAGTCAGCCAGAGGAGCACAGGTGAAGGCAATTCACCTGTGCTGCCGGAAGGGGTGGAGCATGGTTACTCCTCTCCTAGACCTATTTAAGAGCTGGCTACCAGCAGGGAAGGATCTCATCTGGAGATCTTCTCTTTTGGTGTTTTTTGTGGGTGAGCCTAGCATAACGGTAAGCCCTCCATTTGTTCTCTCTTGCTATCTTAATCTACTTTGCCTAACTCTCTTGTTTGTTTGTTTTTGTGTGTGTTTATAGCATCTTAATATCCATTGATTATACAAAAAGTATGGGCAGATAAGGTATATATTCCTAGCAATAGTTAAAATAATTGTCGCTATCTGAAAAAAATTAATAATCTCATTTATTGGTGTTTGCCTTAGGATAACAAGAATACATGTATATATAAATCTCCTATGAGCTCTGATTTATATATATATATGTATATATATATGTATATATATATGTATATATATATATATATATGTATACATGTATATATATATACATATATATACATGTGTGTATATATATGTATATATATATATACACACACTAAGATATTAAATGTGGGCTAAAAAAATGCATTTAATTAATTAATTAATACCTTTTGAGGCTGAAGTGTTATGATGAGCTTCTGTGACAGCCTGGGGGGGAAAAAAAAACTGAAAATCATAGTTATTCACGTTATTTCTACTCCTGTTATATGTTTTACTTTTTTTTTTTTAATTGTTTTACTTATTATTGTATGTGAAAGAAAACTGAACATGATCTATTCTAGAAGTTACATGCCATGCTCTTTCCCATTTTCTTGAATTCCACTACTACAATGCCGGCTATAATTATCGAGTTCGAGGAAAAAAAAATAAAAAAACCTATTAATCTCTCAGCTTTCAGAACCTGCTCAAGCATTCTCTATGGCTTGGATTGTACTTTCTGAAATAATTCCTGGGTCTTGGCAGTTATGTCATTTTTATTAATCTGTTTTCCTACAGTTTAACAGCTCTTGACACTACTTTCTATCGTGGCTTGGTTTTGGGTTTTTGTTTTGTTTATTTTATTGGTGGTGTTTTTTCTCACCATTGTGTGTTTGGTACTGTCTCCTCTATCCCCAGCAATATCTTTACCTGGAATATTATCTTATGATCTTGGTGGCTTTCTGGTATGTGTTTTTCTTTTTTTTTTTTTTTTTTTTTTTTTTTTTTTTTTTTTTTTTTTTCCCCTAGTGCCTTGGGCTAACACTTCTTGTCTAGGGTTTTCAGGATAGACAAACATTTCCACTGGAAAGAGACTGCTGTTAAATATGTGTGTATATATCTATTGTCAAGATATTTGTGGAGTGCTGTAAGTTTATACTGTAAAATCCTATACATAATCCTTCTCATGTCTTTAGAATTGATCTGTAAAATGTGTTTGGATAGTGAAGAAAGAAAAGAGATTTTCAGAGTTATTTGATGAGAACATAATTCAGAAATCAAGAGACAAAAGTATTCTTTTCTTCTCTTTTAGATTGTTTTAAACCTGAGGGAGGTGGGGGGATGTAAAAATGGTTTTGAAGTGTTTCTTTGCTTACAGTTTGTAACAGAAACTGTTGTCCCCTGTCTATTTTTTTCCCCACTTTTATGAAGGTCAATATTAAAAATAAATGTCTTTCTATCAAATTTCCCAAAATATTCTAAAAAGATTATTTTTAGCCCCTTGATGTATAGTATGTATTGTCAATCATCAACTTTCTCATAATGAGCATTTCTATGAACACTGACATTCACAAAGCACTTCTTTCCAATATGGATAATAGAGCACTGGAATAGCCCAGGTGATGTCTCCCTCTTCAGAAGTCATCTGGACATATTCTGGATAATCTGATCAAGGTTGCCTTGGTTGAATGGGTGGCTGGACCAGGGGACTTCTGTAATTTCCCTTCCAAGTTTAAACATTTTATGATTCTGAATGAGTTTAAGGTGCTGTCTCCTTGGATTTCATCAGGGAGTGGTGGGCTTTGGGGTTGTGCTCTGTGCACAGTCTGTCTGAAGTTCCTTATTTTTCCATTTTTACTTTCACACTCTTTCCTTCTTCATTCACTGTTCCCTGTGACATTTTGTTGATTACTTTTCCCTCTCTCCTCACCACTTCACAAGGAGGACTATGAGATTATTATCAGTCAGAAACTCAGGTGGTCCTAGGGGAAAATCTGTGAGGACAGGAAATAAGTGATATTTAGAGCTATTCCATACTTCCGCACCATAAGAATTTCTGTGTGAGTGATAAAGGAAGACATAACCATGCCTCATCCATTTAGTGCTCTTTTCAGATCTGTTGTCCATAACATTACCAGCCCTATTTTAAATTAGCCAGTGTTGTCTGCTCCAACAAGCTCTTTAACATCAAGGTCTAGAAAGTTACTACATAAATAATTACCCTATTTTGTATACCTTTAAACAACCTAATATTAGTTTGATCAAAAGCCTTAACTTAGTGAATAGTTCAGCTGCTGTGATCTTGTCCATCATCTCCATGATTTTATAAACCCCAGTTATGTTCCTCCCCCATTCTCCTCTCCAAATTAAAGAGTTGCAGCCTGTTTAGTTTCTCCTCACACAGAAGTTACTCCATCCTCCTTACTGTCTTACGTGTTTTTCTCTGTATGTTGTCTACATTGATTATGCTATTCCTGAAGTGTAGAGGCTGGAACCATATGCGATGCATAAAGCTGAGGGCAGCAGGATTTTATTTACCAGCAAAAATGACATCCTCTGTGTTGTTTTTTTTTTTTTTGTTTTTTTCAGTGCCTATCATGAACAAAATCCATTCTGGTAACTTTCATCATTTCTACTGCTGCAGATGGAGCCAATTATTAGAAAACTTTTTAGCCTTGGCTCATTCTTAAATATCAGTTCCAAATTCAGCCTCATGGAGCCACTTAATGGGAAAGTTTCTTCATATGTATCTTCTAGAATGATCATTTGTTTGGAAAGTCTTTCTGCAACACTGTGACAGTGATGTGGCATTTAACTACTTGCAAAAGTCTAATATGATTTATAAACTTTTGTACGTACTGCTTAGCTCCTTCTGTGTCCTAAAAAGCTGAATAAGGCTGGTCAGCAGGAATCCACTGCTGATTCTTGTCTGGACTGGAAAATAAAGTTCTAACCTTTCCTTCCAATTTTTAAAACATCCTTTCCTCCAACCTGTTGGCAGCTCAGTTCCTTTAAAAGACTTGGGTGAGAAAGACCATAAGAAGCCTTTGAAAATCTAATTATATTATATATATATATATCTAATTATATGGTTTCCATGGTGCTGCCTTTATCTGTGGGCTAGTTGACCCCAGCCCATGGACAGAAGTCCAACAGGTTACTGAGGCGGTTTTTTTTTATCTCAGTACTTAGTGCTTTATTGTAGGCTCATCTGCCTTTGCAGTGAGTGGGAGTCTCCATCCTGCAGCTCCCAGAATCACCTCCTGAGCACTTTTTCAGAGATGTGAGTCTGGGCAACTAGAGCAAAGAACTGACTTATGTCTCAATAGCACAATGTAATATTTTCCACAGTGCTTTAATTTTGTAGCTGAGCTCCTTGGATTACTTGCCATATTATCCCAGTGACTTCTTCATTTAATACTTTCATATATCTCTCATGGTAGCATCTATTGTACAACATAAATACACAATCCTACAACATACCCCACAACCACACTGGTTGTGGGAATCTCCTCAGAATCCCTAGATTCATATAATTGATTGAGTTTCTTTCTTATAGTATTTTTTATACCACTATCCTTAACCATTTCATTAAATAATTAATTAAAATGCAAACAAATTCCGAACTTATTTTTGAATGTATGCCACCGCATTTGTCCACAGCCTGAAATGTTTCCTAAAATAGTAAACATAAGTACAGAAATACAAACTTGCTAGTTACTTAGTCTTAATCTACTTGAAGTTGATGCAGAGATACAAAGTATGTGGTGTACCACAAATAGCTTCTATATGCTAAAAGTCCTGAATTACAGAAATTCAAAACAGAAAAGAAAGAATTAGAGTAGGAAATAAATATATATTTTTAATATGGTTTTGCTTGTCATATTTGAACTCTCCACTACAGGAGATCAAAGTCCCCCTATGGTGCCAAGCTCACAGTTTGAGAACTGCTACTTTGCACTTAGAAAGCTGTGAGGTGCAAAGTAAAAACAAGATCGAATTCTTGGAAGAGGTCAGTAGTTTATTGTACTCTTTTGTTCTACCAAAAGTATCTTAAATGGTATGTAATTTTTTTAATCTGTATGATTAAATTAAAGCTGACAAATACCAGGGAATTTGATTACTTTTGGAAAACATATACATATATTCCATTTCAAGAACATCAAATATGGAGTCAGTTAAAATTGTGGTCTTAGAAAAACACAAGTTTTTCTGATTTTTCTGAATCTTTTAACTTGCATACTATTGGTAAGCCACGTACCTGGCTCATAGCTTACTTTTGTCACCTCAAAAATTAGTATAACACCTTAAATATTTTGAGATTAACAGAAGAGAGCTTACTGAAGAGAATGAACATACCAGTTCAAACAAGTATATCACACCGAAGTTATGTAAGTCAGAATTATATACTCATAGAAAAATTTAAAAAATGCTTAAAAGATAGAATGATTTCAAATAAAAGTATAGATTTTATAATGATGCTTTTGATCTATAATCTATAAGATCTATGTATGTATTAGTTTTTAACATCCCACAGCAATTTGGCAAGTTGATCTCTCAGTTGTACCATTGAAAATTTCGTATATAAACCCAGTATTTCAGTAACTATATCAGTACTACTGGAATATGGCTAAGTATTAAAAAGATTAACATTCTATATGTTAATTATTCAGAACAAGAAAGTGTAGCATCTTATCTGCCAATATAAAAAAAAAAAATAGCATGTATGTGAACTGTGATTTTTTTTTTTTTTTTTTTCAGCAAGTTACTGCAGATCTCCATGTTAAAAGCCACTTTTGGTTGTCATTCCATTATATATTATAAAATGCACATGGCTAAGCTGCTCAGTTACTTAAATTGGTAACTAAATTAATGAGCTGAACTAAGATTTAGGAGCATCAATAACTGGATTGTCTGGAGTTTATTTAAGAAAAAATTATGCAATAAAGAAGTTTGTAACCCTGATCCTCCTAGGTTTAGACATGTGGTATTTGGTGTTTGGAGGACAGGAAAAGGAAGAAGAGGCTTCAAAGGTAAGTTAAATGGATATTCCTCCCTTACACTATCTCTTAGAAGAACACATGTAGACATTGTAATTCCCTACAAATTTCTGCTGGCTCTGTGATCTAATAGTAAAAGACGTGTCATGTGCCAATGTTGTTTGTTTGTTTTTATAGGTTTTCTTTTTCAGGTCATTCTTTTCAATAGCGGCCACATGCAAAGTAGCAAAAATGCTGCTGATCACAATGTTTTTGTAGATAAGATGCTGTAAATTATCTGGAAGTTTATCTAGATAATGATAACAAAAAGCAAGTTATGTTACAAATATTCCTATGGTCTTGCTGTCATGATCCTGTACGATTTTTCTACATGCATTTTGTCCTTCTCATATAGCTAGATTCTCCTTTTAACTGTAGTTTAAGAGTAGAATTAAGCAAGAAAATAGTTAGAAGTCATATCAGGAAAAGAAACATAAAGGAACACAAAGGAATCTAATTCAAGCCAGTTGGGAAACTGCCTACTCTTTCTGTGGAAATATATTTCTTTCATGTATCTGAGCAAATGAGTGAACAGGAACACTGGGAAAAAAAAAGTCTGTAAATTTCATGACTAGAATGTAGAAGTGGAGGTGACTGGAAAATTACATTTAAGGGGACTTGAGGACTGTGTCTTTTCATTCTGTCTTTGAACTTGTCAACACTTAAAAAAAAAAAAAAAAAAGCCCTTCTATTCTCCAGTGCTTCAATAGAGTTTTATGGAGCTAAATGTCATATGTACTACAAATATGCAAGGACTGCTCTGAATGTAATGCCTCCTATATTATTATGCTGGCCCACAAAATCAGAGGCAGTGGTATCCAGAGGAGGATTAATCTTTCCACCAATATTCTGTTACGTTTTGTTGCCGTGTGACAGATGGCAGCAGAGGGGCAGCCTGACAAAATGGCATCCAATATGGAAGTGCATATGAAAAAAAGATGTCATTGAACTTCTTCCTGCTGAAAAAATTCCACCCACTGACATTCATCAACAATTGCTGAATGTTTATTGAGACCAAACAGTGGAGGTGAGCACAGTGACGTGGTGGTGATGTGTTTCAGCAGTCGCAGCGGCAACACTGGGTCACCTTCATTGGTGCAGATTCTTATAATTATGGCATGCAGGCTCTTGTTCATCACTGGTGAAACTACATAGCCGATGGTTATGGTGACTACTGTAGCTGAGAATTTGCTTTATCTAATAGTGTTATTTTGCTCTTTGTATCTTTTGTAGTTTCCATGGAAATAAATATGAGGCATTACTTCTGGAGTGACTCTCATAAAACCTATTCTTTTCTGTGGATAACCTAATACAAATTTATTACTTATGTGGTTATTTGTGGCTATTTTTTTCCCTAGTGTTGTAGAATAGCTGATCTCAGAATTAGGGCCTCTCGCTAGTCCTTTCTGATGTATTTTGTGTAGGAACATATTTACCTGAATTTTATAACTTCTACTTTTCTTCTTTTGTGATCTTGTATTTTCTTAGATAATCCAGCATCATACTTAAAACAGCGTGCTTTCATTCTGACATTATCAAAAAAAGCACAGTGATTATAAAGTACCAAATAATGTGTAAGTACTTTTTCCTAATTCAAGCCTTTCCAAAAAGGTGTGTGTGTATACACACACATATATATGTATATAAAATGCTGTATCTCATGTGAAGTCATATCCAATTCACATATGCAGCTATGCTTCTCTATGTATCTGGATGGATTCTCCCCTCTGGATGTTAAGTAGTAGCCCTAAACTCTGTCCCTCTGTATAACAGAAAAGTTTCTTCATTCCTTTATTTGTGCTAGTGGGCTCTTTCCCCTTCAGGTTCGAAAAGATGTTGTAGGCCAGAGCCACCAAATAATGAGGTTTTTTTCTTAATGATTCTTACACAGGACATATTCAGTCATCTATTTTCTGACTCATCTCAAACAATTCCAAGTAAGAGACACTTAAGCCAAAAAAATACAGAAACCACTAGGTAAGACCACTGCATTATCAAATAATTTAAGAGCAGCTCTAAATGAGTCACAACAGAAAAACTGCATTGATGAATCCTGCAGGAATCAATAGCTCTCTATGTCTGCTCAGCAATCTATATGAATTGTCATTGAAGAGTCTAGAACTGTGGCCAAAATTCAGCATGCTAATGAAATCATATGTCAAGAATTACATTAATATTACATCTGATCTTCAAAGTCCAATGGCTGATATATCACTTAGAGGTCAGTAAGAGTCAAATAAGGACAGCAGCTGTTGGACAAAGTCCTTACAGGATTGTTTAACACATACTCATTATCTTCATCAACAAATAAGCTGGTTTTTCACGTAAGATAAGTGACCTTAGGAAGACTAGTCAAAA
Organism: Lagopus muta; assembly: GCF_023343835.1. NCBI lineage: Eukaryota > Metazoa > Chordata > Aves > Galliformes > Phasianidae > Lagopus > Lagopus muta. The sequence continues at coordinate 40,083,937 of NC_064435.1, read as the reverse complement.
GGAGGATTAAAATCCTTTTTTTCTCTTTATGAAGATTTAACTGGAGGTTTTGAAACCAAGTAGAACTCTAAAAATACATTTCACTTGCTGTTTCTCACTTTAAAGGAAAGAAAAAGTCACTGAGTCATGAAGAAAAGGCTCCAATGATGTGAAAAATAGATGTTTACTTCTGCCTAGAGTTCTTTTCTGTTATATATATTGCCTAAAAAGTAGTACTGCAAGGTAATCACCAATTATAAGAGAGCCCTTGCTTGACCATTGTGGTAAGTGGTAATGTACCGAGAATCAGATCTTTTCATAGTTTTCAGAAGACAGAAAAACCATACGTTTAATAACAATGTTGGCTGACCAGAAATGTTCAGTTTCAATACTGTCTATCTACATGTGTGTATGAATGGCAAATAAAGATGAAAATATCTGTAACCTCATGGCAGTTTAACTTAGAAGGCAGGTTCCCAAAAAAGGATCTCTAGTTCCAGTTGAAAATAGATCCACAAGGGATTACAAACTCAAATTGGGTTTCATTTTGTGAGAAATACAATTCAATTAACAAGCTATGTCATGGGATCACATAGTGATAGAACAGAATATAACTGTAGTATTAATCTGTTAGTGAGTTCAGTATCAGAAAATGCTTATAGACTACACTGTTAAAAGTAAAATAGATTTTGCCGATATGCAAAGATACTACTGCAAGAATGCTACCTCCCTCCACAGATATCACCTGATTTATATACAACATAATTTCATGGTGACGTTTTTGCCATATTGATGTCATACCATATTTGCAAGAAAACCAGGCTTTTGATATGACTTATACAACTTTAGGTGTATATATATATACACCTAATATATATATAAAGTTTCATATATATATATATATATATATATATAAAAGAAACTTCTACTCCTGAAATGTAGCACTACCTTCTCTTCCCTGTCTGTATGAATTTTCAATTGTATTTAAAAAATCTGTTAATGAAATATCTATAATATTATTTTTGTGGACTGTTCTTAACTGCACCTCCAGTAAAATACCTGATTCTGTACCTAGTGATCATTATCCCTTGGATTAAATCAAATAAGCAGAAGTGTAATGTCACAGACTTTGCTCAGTTAGGTTTCCTCTGTTCTAGTAAGTAAAGTGATGCTGCATAGCAATCCTGGGCACTGAAACTATACTGCTTTTACTGTGAAATTATTATGGCTTTATACTCCTACGGCTCTGGTTAAATGAGTGATTGAAGCGATCTCTGGCACAGAGTCTTCCTCGGCTGTCTCTAAAACAATTCCAGGTGTGATTAAGGAATGAGCACAGAGAAGGGCTGTTCGCAGTGAGTGTCATCACCCTGTGAATTGTGCAGATGTATGTATGAGTACTACTCCATGCCAGCTTGTCTCAGTGCCAGAACACAATATTGGGTATGTTTAATTTAGTAAGACAGATATAGCCTTGGAGGCCTTTTCCTGTGTATTAACAGAAAATCATGTAGGAAATCACAGTCCTAAGTAGAAGAAAGGCATTAGTATGATTTATACCTGTTTACTGATACTGTAATGTGTTTGTGGAACTAACTAGTGGCTGTGTGGTCACTGACTGTTGCTTTCAAGGCATATAATACATTCCCTGTTCTCAAAATGCTGCATTAGAACTTTCTTATGGGAAACCACGTACGTTTTGAGTTCTGCCTCTCATGGTGCTCAACGAATATAGAAAAAAAAAAAGTACCAATTTGGATGTAAAACAATATCATTTGGATACATGAAATTTTATTGAAATATAGAATAGGAAAAGAAGGATGGGAGCCAGAACTTTGCATCAGAATGGTCTGTTACAACCTTCTGGAAGATGCAATAGCCTGTGTAGTCTATCTGGGAACAGAGCTTCGAAGAAAATTTGCTCTGTCACTGGACTTGAAATCAGTAAAAATAAAGATGTCTCTGATTACAGTGCTATTTTATCAGACTTGAGATATGACATAGCAATAATATAAACACAGTAGATTTTATATACAAAGTGTTTCCTGATCCCATTAGATTATTATCAAAATATTTTAGTAAGTCTGCTGAGGAGAAAAGTTCAAATACTGGTATTATATAGCAAAACTCAGTTATAAAGCATTTCTTCAGAGTGTAATATTGCCTTAATGTGCTTTTAACAGGATTATAATTGTTATCACCAACTAGTCTGTAAATCTTCAGTAGTTGTTATAAAATGCAATAACTTTAAAGCTTTCTGCAAGGTAACTAATGATTACAACCAGCACAAGAGAAGTGATAGATGGTCAAATGTTGCAGCATGTTTCCAGCAAATAAACTCTCTATGCCTAATGAGAAAGTGATTTCTCAGGGAAACTCTCTTAATATGGTGTAGTGATCAATATCACTGGGCAGGTATTTGTAGCATATTCACCTGAAATATGTGCTGAAGACATTATAGGCAAAAACATGTTTAACTACAGTCGTGGTCATACAAGATGAGCAAACATATCTTAGGAAAATCTGTCCTTGTTTGAATATCTTTAATGGAGATATTAAAAATGTGACAGTGGTTGGTAATTAGAACTCTCTTGCAATAAACTTCAATAAAGTAGCATCTATAGCAATCTTTTTTTTTTTCTTTTTTTTTTTTCCATTTAAATAACATAATGAAGCATATGAAGCATTCTGGAAGCTTAATTTTAGATGTCATATTCATGTTGTTGTCTTACGATGTACTAGAGATCATTTTCATTTAAGAGCTCCTGACTCCACAGTAGGCATATGGCTGTGCTAAGTATGTCAAGTTTCCTGATATCTGATCAGTAAGTTATAAACTCCAAGCTTCTGCTTATTTTGCCCTATCTTGACTACTTGTAATGTGTTGGAATCAAACCTAAAGGAGAACTACTATTCAAGTAAATAACAATGTTTTAATGATTAGAATTCTGAATGAGCACGAGCAACAACAAACAAGAATGTGTTATGAATGGATTGTGTGCTAGTAATTCTGAGTTAGCATCAAATATTTTGTTCAAAGCTTATGATCTCAGTTACCTTCAAGTGCTACTTTGTCTTTTAATTTCTTCTTGTGTTCTGAGACAAAGATACACAATGCTTTGCGAAAAAAACATAAACAAGAAAAATAAAATCAATGGTCTAGGGAAATTAGTCTTTTACACAGTAGACAGTTTTTGAATGTTTATGGTGCTCACTATAGACTTGAGCTCTCATCAACTCTTCTAGGGCGCTTCTGACACCATTCCCCAGTAGCAACAAGAGTGGAAGCAGTAAGGTAGAATGGCTTACGCAGTTGCAGCCTGCTGAGACTTGCCATTCCCACAGAAAAGCCAAGCTGCCCCAGGTGTCTGCAAGCATAAGGAGGCAAAATAATCTGCCATTTTCAATCAGAGCCTCTTTCTATACTACCTGCAATCTCGTGAATATCAAGTGGTGACTTACATCACTATTCCTCTTCCCCACTTTTCCAAAGTGGATTGAAAAGCAATTAGTAATGATTACTGTAGAATCCAAATGCAATTACAATGACTGACAGCTGGAAAACTGTATTCTGTCTACTGTTATCATAGGTAAACATTTTTTCAGTAATATTCTTCATTAATAACTTGTATTGTCTCCTTTCTGCTATTCCTATGCCCCTGTACCTAAGAACTAAACCATGTGCTTTTCTATTTTGACGCATGGATTTGGAGCATTCAGGGCTGAACAACCTACGTGTTAGAGCTGTAAAATAAAAGAGAATGGACACAGGCAATTAAATTTATTTGAATTTATGTAATTTATGCTCTAAATTAAACTATAAATGTACTTTTATGTTGTCAAACATACATCTTAGGATTCAATAACTTTTATCTGTTTCTGTTTTCCCTGAATATCTTATTTTCACATTATTGCTTTGAAAAGTACTGTGATAGTTCCATTGGTGATGATTTTAACTGATAAATTTTAGATGTTAAAGATACTCATGGTGGTACTGTTGTTGGAAAATGTGAATATCTTGATAGACTCAAAGATGTGCAAAATAACTCCTGTGAGACCTTGGCTTTTACAGTATATCTTATTTATCTATTTGCAACAGTTGAACATTATTAATGTCACAGCATATGCTCATGGAAATATCACCTTCTATAAATGACACATTCTTTTCAGCCTTCTGAAGTATAAAGAAACTGAGTCTACAGAAATCAGAAAACTAGCAGCACAGTTGTACAGAATCAAGACTAAAGATATGTCTCAGGCTCAAAATGAAGTTCCTAATGAAAAATTAAAGGATTTTCAGTTCTAATGTTTCACTGTCTTAAATAAATTAACCACATGGAAAATACCATCACATAACTTTCTTAGACTTTATCAGTATTGAAATAGCATTGCAGAAAAGAAAATAAACAGAAAATATATACTGTGAATACATCTGACATCTTTGGCCTCAATCTTACATGCTCCAGTTCATCCTATTGTGCAATCATTACTTACTCAGACCTTTTAAAAAGGTGAAATTGGTGCGTCTGAATATTGCTGATTGTTCCTTTCTGTTTAAAGTGTAAGACTGAGTTGACATTCCTGATTTATTTTGCTCTACTATATTTGCTGGATCTATTTTCAACTTTCTTCTTCTTACATTCATGGCTTGGCAATCACAATTTCCACAGCTCAAACTGAAAGAAAAGAATCTCCCTACACTAATAAAAAGCACTTTTCCAGAGAGCAGTTTTGACTCCGTAGTCAAAATTAAGTAAACTAGTATTAGGAAATACTATTATTAGCCCTGACTGCAAAAACTTAATCGCTTTTTTCCATTCAAGTGTCAGGTCAAATTCTGACCACTCTGATTACATTATCATCTACTGATTGTTTGTTTGGTTGATTTTTACAGATGCTTTCTGTCTTACTCAGTGCATAAATGGACAGAGCTTAATACTTTGGTTTTCACTAATCATTCAAATTCAGTTTCTGCTGCACACCATTAAAGTCCACTCAGAATAGAGAATTAGTAAATCTCCTGGGTTTTGCTGTCATTCTCATCACTATGATGTCTGAACATCTCTGAAATAGCAATAAATTTGCTTTTTCAAAAAGTGCTGAAAAATGACTAGGTATTGTACTTGCTTATTGAGAGGGAACAGAACACAGAAGAAAAATCAAAAGCAGCAAAAACTGTCCACTCACATTTGGTATCAAGTCAGGACTGCTAATGGTTTTCAAATCTGCAAATGTTCAAGGTCTGGTCCCTCTGGCACCAGTCAAGAGTGGGCGTGCTGGGGAAATTGCAGACAAATACCCTACACAGGATAAAAGTTGCCCATAAAACAAATATAGTTCACACTGGTTTAAGTACACTCAAAGGAATGAACGAAATCTGTTCTTCAGTCATAACTCATCTACTTATCTACTTCAAAGACAAAGACTATCCTTTCTTTACCAGCAAGGGTAGGTCATTTGTACCACAACATTGCATGCCTACAACGAAACATACATTAACTTTGCAGACAGCTTCATTTTCTAATCAACACTGTTTATCATCATGGTGTGAAGCCTACCTGAAAGCACTGCTCAATAAGTGAGATGTTGAGTGTTTAGCTCAGCTCTAACTCAACAGATGGCTTGGGTAAGTGATGGAAAACCAAAGTAAGCATAGATAATTGTCATAGGGGAGGTTTCCCCCCCCAAAAAAGCGTTATATCTGTTCAGATTTACAGGACTGTTTTCCATGGAAAAGAAATAAACAAACTGTTAGGTAAAATCCATTTAACAGGTGTTTAGGGCAGGAAATTAGAATCAGCAAATCAGGTAACGGCAGCTCGTTTTCTTTCAATACAGACAAAATCAAAGAGAATGGCTTGGGATGGCAAGATGAACAAATATTGTGAAAATAAACATATTTTTTCCTGAAAATACAAATTGTTCTGAATGCACTTCTGAATAAGATATCCTTCTCTGAATCTTGCCTCCCATGTGTATGGGAACTGCTGAGTCACGGCCTGAACCTCTGATTAATCACCTGAGGTGAGCCATGAGTCAGCCAGAGGAGCACAGGTGAAGGCAATTCACCTGTGCTGCCGGAAGGGATGGAGTCTGGCTGCACCCCTCCTAGACCTATTTAAGAGCTGGCTACCAGTGGGGAAGGATCTTTTCTGGAGATCCCCTCTTTTGGTGTCTTCTGGTGAGCTCAACCGAAGGGTAAGCTCTTCCATTTATTTTCTTTTTCTTATCGTTGTCTGCTTTGCTTTACTCTCTTGATTATATTGCGATTATAACATCTTGATATCTATTGATTAGACACAATTATATTGTGATTATAACATCTTGGTTATACACACATGAAATCTTACCATAGTGTCATTCAGATGCAATACATTTTTGTCTTTATTTTTTCTGACCTCTTCATGTTGTTTCCTTTGTTTTCCCCCTCAATTTAACTGCATACTGCATTTTTTACTTATCTGTCTATTGCAATATCCAAGACTAGTCTCTAAAACTTATCTTAGGAACATCTTTTAAAACAGGATATTCTCTTTCCCCTTTTCTGAAATCGCTTGCTGCCACGTTTTCTGCCCAGAAGTCATTTGTTTCTTCTCTGCTAATGCATGCAAAGGCTCTGACCATGAATCCCCAAGTCTCCAAGATTTCTCTTATAGCTGTATAACCTGTGTTCCTGTGTCCTGCTCATTCTCCTACCTTGTCCCAAGGTTTTTATCTCTTACTAAGTAACAGAGAAATTCCCATCCTGTGCAATATAGAAATGAGGTCTCCATCAGCTTTTTTTTTTCTTTCTTTTTTTTTTTAATACATATAACAAGCTGTTATATGAAGGAATCCTAAAATTAATGTCAATTTTGTAACTTTTAAGCCATTAGCAGCCACTTCATGAGCAATTGAAATCTCACAGGTGCTGAAATGTAAACCTATGACTGGGCACCAAGGAAAAGAATTGAGGCAGAAGCTGCTATAGTTAAACTAAGATAAGTCATTCCCAACACTAATATTTCTCTATTTTAATTTTCCTATCATTATAATCTTTCAATATTAAGAATAGAGTATACAGAAAAGAAATAAAGGTTTGAATATTCTCAGGCTTAAAGCCTTAAACATTGAAAGTCTTCATCTTCTTGTATCTTGGAATAGTAAAAACAGCAGAATACCCTTGCTTCTATGAATCTCATTGTCAAAAAAATGTCTAATTCAGTACTATTGAAAACCAATTTTGTCTAAGTATTTGGAGTGAAACCATATCTCTCTCTCCTAGGAAACGATCACAATCCTGGCATTTTTAGTACACATTTAAGATATTAAACTCACCCGGGCTTTCTGGCTTTCAGAAAAGAATAACAGACTTCAGATGCTCCTTAAATAAACGTGGATTGTGTAATGGGATTAGTGAAGATGTACCATCTCTCATCATTTGTTCCATGCTTTTTTTTTTTCCTGATGCCCTAGCTTCAAGTGGAAGTAAATCAGGGAGAAAAGCGTTCTCTAGCAGGTCCTCGGCAGGGTAATAACAGAACAGATATTGACCATCAGCATTATGTATATCGAGGTGGAAAAATTAGGCTGCTGAATCTAGATTTTTGCATTCCACTTGGCAGTTTGGATGAACTTAACCTGGAGAGTTACAGCAATGAGTAACCTACTGCTCAGCTTTCATTTGCCATGGCACCTCATTGAAGCCCATATGGCTCTTCTCTTATGATTAGGAGCACATAAATAAGGTTGAACGGTAAAGATTTTCATGTAATTTATACTTACATGTCATTGATTACTTAGATTACAATTCTATAGAGTTGTAAGTGTCATGTCAATGTCTGTATGAATGTAAGAATGGAAAAAGAAGACCTCTCAGGACTTCACAGAAAAAAAGATATTTTGTAATGAGTTTCAAGGTGGGAATTCTTAAACAAGACTAGAATATCTCAAGATGTCTGTCTTGAGGAATGACTTTGTGATGACCTGTATTTCTTTCTACCTCCTTTAAAACATCCTTGTTTCCATGGAAACAAAAATAAAGCCAAATCTGAAAGTGAATTTTATAGATGGATAGAAAGCTGCTTGTTTAGTAGCTACATAAGTACAGCATAAGGAAAACTCAAGCATACAAGCATGTAAGAAAGGATTTGCATAATGGTAGACAATTCTCATTATGAACTAAAAAAGTATTTCCATGAGAATATATTTTTACTAATACAGGAACCCTAGCAGCTTGCTTTCTTTGTAAGTGACTCAAGTAGAGGGGAGAGCAAGAAGTTTGTGCACATCCTTAATCATTTTTTTTTTTTAGTCGTATAAAGAAAGGCCTACAAGAGTGTGATGGTTTTTTGTAGGTCAGAGGGTGGTGGAAAGTAAATATGATTCTAGAGAATCCAAACCTTTCAATCAGGAAACTGTGAACAGCTAAGAGAATCGTACAGTGAAGAGTGAAATGGGATCATGTCCAGAAGATAATGCTGCCTAGGGAGAGATAAAAATGTCATTTTGAGATTGTGAGTATAATCTGTATGTGAACTGTGGGTGCTAGTTCCAGATACAGATGCACCATTGTGCATCACTGAACAGTAATCATCTAAAATATCACTTTCTATTCTGCATTTGGATTAGCTGCTGTGTAAACGTCTTGCACAGTCATATCTTAGAAGCTGCACTACTTATTTGGACAGATTGCTGTTATATGACATTTACTTTCAGTTCCTCTGCATTCCTGATCCGAGAGGCAAATGTAATTACACAGGAAATATGGACTACAATTTTTAGACAGATACTCACTGAATAGAGCTCAGTTGCCAATCAGTTTTGGATCTGTACTACCAAGACCAAAAATATTGTTCTGAGTTTCTTATCATCACTGACTACTCTACATATATACACATTCACAAATATCTTTGCAGTCTGCCAGGAAGCCATTAGATATTGCAGATGTCCATAGAAGCTGAATTTGAACATAAGAAGCACAACAGCGTTGATCAAAGCTGGAGAGGTTAATGCAAGGAAAAGCCAACACAATAGCATTCCTGGGGTGCTTGAGTGTCTTCTTTGATGGTGGCAGTTCTCTGATACTTTCCTGCAGCACACAGAGTCCCAGTGTGTGTCACTAGAGAGCAGAAACAAGTGTTGAATTCAGTAGATCCCCCCTTAGAAGGCTGTTGATCATATGATAAGGGCTAAGGTGTAACTGACCACACTTGATCCTTAAAATGTTTCCCTCAGAGGAAGAATTTTTTATTCCTAAAATTAGTATAAAATTATGCAGTGTAATACTTCTGTATGTTAAAAACTTTCACACTTTGACAGGCAGATCCTAGCTTCTCTCTTTTGTTAGTCTGATAATTTCCAATCTGAGACATGGAAAATTCCATGCACTTAATGTATATGGGTTAGGCTTGTGAAATTAGTTCATTTTCTTCTCCATCTCTAATCTAACATTACAAAAAGTTACGGACAAGCTGCTGCGGTATTAAACAGGAGGATAAGAGCCCTTCATACTCCTCTTGAGAAATCTAGCAAGTAAGTGATCACCTATCTTTAATTAGTTTGTTTTACTAATTCAGAAAAAGGGCACATTCAAATGAAGACACTACTTATATCTCTGTTTCCACAGTTTTGTTGGTGTTTTTGAAGAAAATGTACAATTTTCTTTTAGAAGGAATAATATTTTCTAGTATTGTCTCATTGTTTTTTTTCTCAGCCAAAAGAAGTTGAATTGTGTTACAAAATTGATATTTTTTTACATACTGACACCCAGGTGGCATTCTCATTTTAGTCCATATATGAAAACATGTTCTTGCATGCTCTCTGGATACTAAAAATAGATTTTCATCCTGGATATTGAAACTGGCAGTTTTCAAGGGTAAAAATTGTATAACTTGTAAGAAATTGCCTTTTCTTTGAAAATGAAATGCAATTCTCAGTCAGTGAAGCTATAACAGAAAATCATATTTTACAACAGTTTTTTCATTGTTGCATTCTTCAATAAAAATAGTTATCAGAATAACATCTTACATCTATACAATTTATTTTCCTTGACAAGTATTTTCCACACTCTTGGGTGCATTTAGCAATAATTGCATTGCTTATTGTCAGAGCATTTTTCATTGTCAAATATACCAAAAAGAGTAAACAACGGTTTCTGGGATTAGCAGTGCTATCTCATCATTTTAAGTGAATTAGTTTATGAACACCCTGCTACATGTGATTTTGTCAAAAATACAGCCTTTTTACAGGAGAGTTTAGAATACAGTTAATAAAATATTGTCTACGCCATCTCTCCTATTATCCTATCTTAAAAAAAGGAACAAAAGAATTAGTTATGTTAATAACTAATAATTAGTTAGTTAAAAATCAAATTTAGTGAAGAAGTGAAAACTTATCTAACTCTGGCCTTTCAGCTATTCTGGACATATCTTTCCATGCTGAAGGATGTGGTCAGATGTAGAATAAAGTCGTGGGGATAGAGGAAGGAAAATGAAGAAGGTAGGGAGAAAGAAAAATTGAACTGGTTTGCCAAATTTTACAGCAGGCAGTAAACAAAAAATTCTGGAAACAGATCTGAAGCTGTAACCATATTCCTCATCCCTTTCTTCTGGTTCTATCACTATTGCTTGATTAACACAATGACAACCTTGATAACAAATTTCCTTCTTTCTTTCAAGAGAAGATTTAAAGACATTAGAGAAATAAAATCAAAACTTCCTGAGTGGACACAGTTTTATTCAGGCCATTAATTTACTGGACAAACATATGTTCTTGGCCAGCAGGAAATTATACAAACAGTGGATGGTTTTCTTTAGCATTGTTTTCAGCTCAGGCATTCCAGATTTACGGATCAGGCCTATCATTCTGTGACTAAGACTGAGGCTAATCTGTGAGATCAGTTAATCTGGGCAGCACAACACTGATTGTATGTGCGGCCAACTAATTGTGAGTTCAGCATTTGTAGGTATCGAAAATTAAGAAACACTGAAATGCACAAAGCATTTTTATACAGACTGCAAACAGATACCTAAAAAGATTTTTTTGTGTTTAGTATCCTTAAAATAAAACAAACCAATGCCAGATGAAGAGCACTTCAAATAGCTAATTGCTCCTTGGAATCACAACTGCATGAGATTTCTAATTCTTGGAATGTTATGCAGTGCACTGTTTTTTACTGCACTGGATGCCTACCTGTGTGACCTGCTGTAGGGAACCTGCTTTGGCAGGGGGGTTGGACACGATGATCTCTGGAGGTCCCTTCCAACCCCTACAATTCTGTGATTCTGTGAAAATGAATAGCAATCAAAGTTGTTTAGCTAGCTAGGGCACAAACTGTTTCAATTCACCTACATGCACTCATTGTAGATTTACTAAAACTGCATGTAATGCATGGTTTTCTCTATGTTAACTGGGAGAACTATGCATTACTGAAAGGAAATTACCATGGATTAAATAAAGTGCCACGCTAGTCAGGGAAGGTGGAAGATGGTACCTCTGGAATCTGTTTTATTTTGAACTTAGTCCTACAGAGAATGTATACTCTTCTATGCACAGCATATTTGCAGTTCATGACTCCCTCTGGGCTTAAGTACTTACTCATCATCCTTTTCAGACATATGACAAACCTGATTAAATTGTCCTCTAAAGAAGATTACAGTTAAATGTTTTTAAGTAGTGAGTACTGGAGCACTAATCATTAGAGCCCTTTATTATAATATTTATAATAAGAAGACAGTAAGAATTATATTTTAACAAACATCACCCTCTTCATGTATGTTGAAGTGGAGGATTAATTACAATGACAGCTCTTATTAAAAATCCTTTGTGAGTGATCTTGGAAGTTTCTTCTTAAAAGAGAACTTAACTGACTTCAGTAAAATAGACTTCAATTCCTCTTGAATTTATACTATAAAAGTTTTGGGAGTGATGCTTAAAAATTTTTTTTAAGATAGCTATTACCTCTAAATCTGGTAGAATAACAACTTCCATTGGTATTTCGTATTATTCATATATAATTGAGCTGCTCTCTTATACTCCATTTTCTCACATTTTCCTGTCTAGACTTAATGTCTATATAGAAAACAGAGGGAAAACCTGTATCACGAATACCCGATTTGACCACAGTTCGACCAAAATCTTTTTCATGTTTGCCAAAAATCTGACTTACTGTTTTGCAAATGAATGGATAAAGATGAAAATATACATAGAATCATAGAATCACAAGGTTGAAAACGACCTATAAGATCATCTAGTCCAACTGTCTCCTCAACACTATTGCCATCACAAGCACTAACCCATATCATGTAGCACATCATCCTGACACCTCTTGAACACTGCCAGGGATGGTGACTCCACCACCTCCCTGGGCACCCATTCCAGTGCCTGACCACTCTCTGAGAGAAAAAGTTCTTCCTTATGTCCAACCTAAACCTCCTCTGATACAACTTGCGGCCATTGCCCTGTGTCCTGTTTGTTGCCTGGGAGAAGAGGCCAAATCCCTCTTCACCACAACCTCCCTTCAGGAGGTAGTAGAGTGCAATGAGGTCTCCCCTGAGCCTCCTCCAGACTAAACAATCCCAGCTCCCTCAGCCTCTACTCATAAGACTTGTGCTCCAGACCCCTCACCAAGTTTCGGTGCCCTTCTCTGGACATGCTCCAGAACCTCAACATCTTTCCTGTAGTGAGGGGCCCAAAACTAAACACAGTACTCGAGGTGCGGCAAATATATATATATATATATATATATATATATGTATTTCCCTCTCCTAGACATTCTTCAGAGACAGTGATTACATTAGCATGTTGTTTTTCACTGTTCATGAGTTAATGAGCTGGCACAAGTATTACCAAATGGCTCAACAATTTATATTTTTTTCTTCCTTTTTTTTTTCTTAGTCTGGAAATGGGCATTTCTTGGGAACAGCTGAAAATGGTATAATTGTGCTTATTATCTATTAACTAACTTTAATCACATTCTGACAATATTTAATGCAGCAATGAAATACAATGTCATAAATGTTCCCATTAAGTGTTTTGAATAATACCATCCCTTTGTCATTTTGGACAGGGTATAGGAATGGTCTTCTATAGATAATGTATGTCGTACTGTTGCAACTCTAGTTAATTGTAGGCAAAAGCTACTTAGTTCCTAGCTAAGCAGGTCTTTATGCAGCTTTCTGGTGTGGATTATTGCATGAGTCAAATTAGATATACAATTGAAACTTTAGTGAGACGTTGTCTTCCTGTAATATTCAGATGTGAGAATCATCTGATAAGAGGGAAATCAGAAATGAATTGCATAAACCATTGCTCAGGTATGCACATTTTACAATGTTTTTGAAATAAATCTCTCTCATGTAAGTACATTGTCCTATTATGACAAAATTTTGTTGATTGCATGTGTATCATTATACTCCTCTGTAAAATTTGAGATTATCTTTGCATAAGAAAATGCACACATGTTCAGAATATAGTTAATACTGTTAAGTATTTCCACTGTATTTCCAACAAAAAAGAACCAGATAAACACTTGAAGTAAGCTTGAGTAAAAGTGGTTATGAAATAGTAGAGGTGATGATCCTTAAGACAAGAAGAAATTATAATGTTAAAAAAGAGAAAAAAAAAAAAAAAAAAAAAAGGCCAGTAGATTACGGGCAGGCAGACTTCGATAGTCTCAGAAAATTGGCAGCACTCAATTGGAAGCTTAGAAAAGAACTGGCAGGTTCTACGAATATATACAGAAATGATATTAAGGTCATAAGTTCACTCTATCTCAACATAGAAAAATAAAATTTTGAGAGATGAACTGGACTACATCATGAGTTCTTCTTTGACTTCAGAAAAGGAACATATTTAAAAAATAAGATACAGGGAATGGAAAGTAGGTTAAAGCAAATGTGAATGTGAAGCATGAGAACACAAAGACATAGTGAAGTATTAGTACATTTGCTGAGGATAAGTTAATGGAGGCAGTTAGTGGGGAAGGTATGTTATCTAAAAATGATGCCAGGGATACGTTTAATGACCTATTTTTATTTTTATTTGTCCTCAAGAAAATGGTCACTTTTGATCAATTGACTTCTGCAGTGAATTCCCGCAATAAACATATAATAGTCTTCAGTAAATATTATGTTATATATATGTTGGTTAGGTAAGAGATTTCAGATCAAGAAGGCTAGATGAATTTAAGCCTAAGATATGTAAGAAAATGCTTGTGAATGATCAGGAGCCTTATAGGCTATCTTTGAGATCTCACAGGCATCAGCAGAATAGAAGAGTTTTTTCTTTTTCCTTATTTATTTATTTATTTGTTTATTTTGAAAAGAGGAAAGGAAGAAATTATAGGTCAGCCAATTTTCAGTACTATAAATGATCAGAGAACTATTTGTGAGTCCCTGAAAGTGAACAAGGAAATGAGTAGCAGCCAAAATTAATTTGTCAATAACAGGTGTCAGGCCAATTTAATTTTCTTCTGTGACAGGGCAGCAGACCTTCCAGATAGAGAATGCCTCGTGGATGTAATATATCTTAAATCTAGTGGAGCTCTTGACAGAGATTCACGACATCTTCATAAGTAACCCAATTGATCTAAAGAAAAAAATAACTGGAAATCTATTTGTATAGATTCAGAGAATCACAGACTCAGAGAACCATTGAGTTTTGAAGGGACTTCTTGAGATCATTTAGTCAGCTTCTCATGCTCAAGCAGGGTCAACAAGTGCAGATCGCTCAGTATCATGTTAAGTCAAGTTTTGAGTTTTTCCACATATGAAGACTACACAATCACAAATTGTGTAAAAATCAAGTTAGTGGAAACTAAGAATCAGTGGCCATCAATTGCTCTGGCAGTACCACTTACATGTGTTTCATAAGTTTTATCTTACATGTGAATATATCATGAAAAATGCAATGTTTAGAGATTGTAGGGATTTCTGTCAGTTATACATTAGGGACCTCAACAGACTTAAAATGTGGGCCTAGGAGAATCTAATGAGGTTCAACGCAGCAAAGTGCAAGGTTTTGCACTTGGGTCAGAGTAGTCCCAGGGATACATACAGACTGGAAGGAGAAGTCCTTCATAGCAGCCCTACAGAGATGGAGCTTGGGGATCTTGATGGATGAAAAACTGAACATGAGCCAGCAGTGTGCTCTTGCAGCTTAAAAAGCAAATGGTACCCTGGGCTCCATCAGAAGAGGGGTGGCCAGCAGGGACAGGGAAGTGATTTTTCCTCTCTACTCTGCCCTTATGAGCACCCATCTGGAGTACTGCATCCAGGTCTGGGGCCCCAATGAAAGAAAGACAGGGAGCTGTTGGAGAGGGTCCAGAAGAGGGCCACAAAGACGATTAGAGAGCTGGAGCACCTCCCCTAGAAAGACAGGCTGAAGGAGATGAGCTTGTTCAGCCTGGAGAAGATAAGGCTGTGGGGTGACCTCATTGAAGCATTTCAGTACCTTAAGGGACCCTATAAATGGGAGGGGAGTCAACTCTTTGACAGGATAGATAATGGCACGACAAGGGGAAATGGTTTTCAGTTGAAGGAGGGAAGATTTAGGTTGGATGTCAGGGGGAAGTTCTTTACTATGAGAGTGGTGAGGTGCTGGAACAGGCTGCTAAGAGAGGTTGTGGATGCCCCGTCCCTGGAGGTGTTCAAGGCCAGGTTGCACGGAGCCCTCAGCAGCCTGATCTAGTATTAGATATGGAGATTGGTGGCCCTGTGGCAGAGGGTCTGGAGCATGATGATCCTTGAGGTCCCTTCCAACCCAAGTCATTCTGTGATTCTGTGATCAGAGATGAGCACAGTAAAACTGTATTCTGAAATGAAATCTTTCAAAATTACTGCTTTTCCCTCTCTGTTTAAGTACAACAATGTAGTCAGTATTTAATAAGCATTAAGGACTAAAAAAATGATTTTAATCCCATTTTCTATCTGATCTGGACAAAACATCAACTGTCTAATTTCTAAGTAATTCTATTACTTCCATATTTATTCTTTTTTTTTTCTTTTTATTTCTTAGGTTTATAGAAAATGTCTTCTGATAAGAGGTACTTTTGAGGTTGATATTGATGCTATCAGCATCACTTACTTGGAGTGAACAATGAATTATATTTAAGAACTCAAGAACATTATGTCTCATGAATTACTTTTTTTCCATTGTATAAGTGGAAAATGAGATTTGGGAAAAAGTTTACGTACGCTTACATTGTAGAATCATAGAATCACAAAGTTGGAAAGGGCCTGCACAATCATCTAGTCCAACTGTCGATATTATATTTACTTTTCTTTAAAATAATGGATGTTTTCAAATAGAAATCATTAAAGAAGTAATGCAAATATTTCATGAAAATCAATCACATCTAGGAGAAGTGTAAGTGTTCTGGACAAGTCACAGCTGAATAAAGTGTTCACATTAAATGCTAGGCATGTTCATTCTAGGATGCTAATAACTTCCCAGTCAACTCACCCAATCAATCAAATCACTCAGATCACTCATACCAGAGGTAACGTATATGACACAAATAAGACCCATTGAATAGCTTGTTTCTCAGGCACTTTTTATGCAAAGACATGTGTTTTTTGAAAGAAGGCTTTTGAAAGTGTGCCACAGAAATGAACCTTCTTTGCCTGCTAGTTTAAAAACTAGCCAGCTGCTCCCAGAAGACATACATACTCATTCATATTCATTCCTATCTTCAGGACAGATGACATTAGAGATTTTATTCATTTCAGTGGACAATTTAAGTAGAAGTGTCTTAAGTACTTCTATATATTTAAGAGTAGCCTAGATATTTTCATCAGATGCTAAGTGTTTTTTATTGCAAAGAACTGTAGCACTGTGGAGCATACTCAACATTAATTACAGTTTACACTGAGATTAATCTGTGCAACTTGGTGATTGCCCATTGTATGGGAACTGCTGAGTCACAGCCTGAACCACTGATTGAGGCCTGGGGAAAGGATACAGTCAGCCCTGAGAGCCCAGGAGAAGGAAATTCAACTGTGTGACAGGTAGGTTGGAACCTGGCTCCACCTCTCTTAGACCTCATTTAAGGGCTGACTGCCACTGGGGAAGTATCTCTTTCTGGAGCTTCTTTCTTGGTGAAGCTTTCCTCTGCAAATCTAGGATCTTCTGATGTAGGTAAGCAATCTTCTTCCTTTTCTTTATGGCAACTCTCTATTGTGCTGGTTCTTCTGTTAATCACAACTTTTGTGTAATGCCTTTCCCACTGTATTAATCTGTCCAATTGCAACACCCATAAAAATATTGTATTTGGCTTTAAAAAATTCTTGACAATTTGAGGTACCAGTGTAGTGTAGTAGATACAGTAGTTATCTGTTTAGAAAAAAGACTAGATGGTAGGGTGAGTACTATGTACCTGCACCTCTAATGCTTATAAGTTTTCAAAGCATGTATTTCTGACATATATTTCCGTAGTTGGAAATGCATTTTCCTTTTCTAAAGGAAATCATTGCAACTGAATCCAAAGTTAACAAGTTCATGAATGTCATAGGGAACCTCCTACCAGCTTCTAGTAATTGTCTGAAAATGATTTTTCAGAAGACAAGAAAATACAACTTGACTAGATTCTCATTAAAAGTAGGCAAGTCTGTGAGCATGTACAAAACAGCTGTAACTAAATGCATAAATACAACTGAACTCCATAAGTCTATCAGATATTGTTGCACATTCACCAAACAAATTGCTATTGACTAATTGAATGTCTGCTGTGGTCAGACAGATCGATTGGATTTGTAGAGATTTTGGCAACTGTTTTACTATAACTCGATAAGTTGGAAAATATATGCACGTAAAATAAAACAAGAAGTTTTCATGCTACTTTAAATCTCTGATTGAAACCTTCTGTTGCTTTTATCTAGGGTCCTATGTCACCCTTCCACAGGTATTGTCAAATGTTATCTTCATCTCAGTATTGTACATTATACTTTACTGCCTAACATTACCATTCAATGCTTGAATCTTAAAAAAAAAAAAAAAAAAAAAAAAGACAAAAAACAAACAAAAACACCCCCACAAAACAAGCCACTTTTTTAAAGTAGAGGTGTATTTAAAATAAAAATGTGCATAGTTCTTTGCATTTATTAGCACACTAGCCCTAGAGGTGTGTCTGCTATTTAATAAAGAACTTAAGATGATTTTCCCACCGAATCAAAGAGGGAAGAAGATCAATCTGTTGCAGATGGATGCAAAATATTAGTGCATCCTTAACTGTTTTCCATTCACAACTAGCAAATGTACTTACAGGCCAGATTACTGCTATTTTTTGTCATATCAAAAAAAGAATAAATAAAATTGTAAGTAAATACTTCAAGTATACTTGTGGACACCATCTTCTCTTCATTATGTGCATGAAACTAAATTTGAATTTGTATTTCACTGAGAAATTTCCATGTCATCTCTTCTTTATTGATGACAATGTCCTTTTTTATGTTTTCCTTATAGAGGGGACAAGAAGGAAATAGGAAATTTCTAGAAATGCTTGTGATATTTTTGTGCTTTCTCTCTTGGATATAAGGAATTTAAAGTTTGGTCAGATTGATCCAAATTTCTAAAATAAATATAGACTTATAACACTATACATATGTCACATTAAATAGTATGTCTCCTGGAAAATAACATTGCTTGAATTTTGAAATGGATATATAATTGATACCTGATGAAATAGGTCTTGATAATCTATAATGATAGTGAGAAAGCCTGTTCATAATTTGCTGTTACTCTGGAAGGAGCTGAAGCTGGAGACTGAACTGAAAATGCTGATAAGGATTGTTAGTGCCTGGGGATAATTGTGGAGTCTGTAATTTTTAATCTCTAAATTAACCATTTAGCTACAGGTAGCATCGGAAGGACTGAAGTCTGCTTAATGAGAGTTGCTGATGATTATCTTCATGGTATTTCTAATTTTTCAGGTGTCTGCTACCACGGCTATTGATAACCCATTCTGATCACCTCAGCTAAGGAACAACATCAAAAAAGGAAACATATTAGTATATTAGAAACTTACTGGTGAACAAACAATCATGTGAAAATTGAATATTACATCATATCAGGTATCTAAATAAAGATCAGCACATAATCACCCTTTAGAACTGGGACTTTGTCTTGATAACTCACTGATAATTAGAATATTTTGTTCAAAAAAAAGTTTTCACCTACGTAGCCACAAAGTATATACGCTGCAAACAAAACCTAGCCACTAGTATACTTCTGATCAGCAGATTCAAAAGTCAAGGCTTATATCACTAAAAAGCAGTAAATAAGTGATGAACAAGATGGTAAATTATTCATTGGTCTAAATCATCTACCTATTCATCCTAATATAAGCACAAATTACTGTGCCATAAGGGAAAACAACCCTCTACTTTTAATAAACTCAGGGTCTCATGGCAAAGAAAAGCTAAAATTATACGGGAAGAAGATAATTAACTGATGTCAGGTGATTGGAAGTTATTTTCTTTCTTTCATTAGATTTTTTTCATTAATTACATGACATCCATACAAAGAATCTTGATGTCTCAAATGCTTAACTGAACTTACAATACAATAACATCCACAGTGAAATTAGCAGAGATGAAAATGATTTCTACCAATAGAAATGTTTAAATGCAAATTTACAGGAGGAATGCTTAGTAGATAGCACACGGCAGACACATTCTCAGAAGTCAGAAGGAAAAAATGAATAAAGAAGACCAAACCAATATGGAGGAAAAGTTGCAGAGAACACTGAGAATGTGTCTGACAGAGAAGGAAATAAAAACAGTGATATAAAACAGGATAGAACAGTGGAGAATTTTTAAAGATTAGCGTGTCCTAGAGCCCTAAATACATTACATTGAGAGAGTAACCAACCAGAATGAGGCATTAAGGGTGAATAATGAAGCTGAAAGGAAGGAAACATTACATGGCAGCACTTTGGGTAAAAAGGTGACATATTTAAAGTCAAAGAGAAAACAATTCCAATTAAACTATGGAGAAGACATGATATGTATTTTATAATGCATAACTAGAGAGAAATGAATAAGTGACAGCAAATACGAAGACTAGAACTGGCAATGAAGATAGCAAATAGGTATCTCCTCAGTTACATTTACTGGGAAATTACTTCTGTGCTTCTGATGTTCAGTCTTGCAGACTTTCTCATATGGTGTATGAGAAGTCTGTGGATTATATATGTAAATTTATTTCAATATGTTCTAGGAAAAAAACAAATCAGTTCTGAATTGTACAGCCAAATCAAATTTAAAATCTGGATCTAGTTCCTAAGAAACACTAGAGAACAATTGCAAAATGAGAATTCACCAGAAATACATACTGATTGAGTGTTAATACACTACGAAATTAATTTGGTAATTTGGAAAATTCTAGTGAGCAGAAAAACTGTGGGAGGGGAAAGTTTATTAATTTTGAAATAAATGAGAGAATAGCAAGAAGGAAGAGCGTTCTTATGTTTTCTGAATGTTCTTAAGTATGCGATCCTTTTAAAACCCTAAATATTTCTCTAGGATCTTTCACATATAGCTGTGAAAGAGTCCAAGTGCCTGGCCATACACCTACACACAGACTTTGCTGCTGATGAGAGAGAGTGTGTCAGGGATCACCGTTCAGGACAATACTTAGAATTCCTTGAGGACAATGGAATCTGGGTGTACTGAAGATGAACATATAGGGGAACACAGTGAGCCACAGGGCTTCCTCTTAAAGTTTGTTTTTTATTCCAGCCTTAACACAAAAGATGTGAAACTTTATAGGAATGTCTTTCCTGTAAGTTCCATAAAATTGTATTGAGAAGAAGATAAATTGTATTGACTCAGCCCTAATGTATTTTAATGCATTCCACAATAGGTTTCCAGATCTGAATCTTTAAACCACGTTCATCTGAAGTTTGTTAAGGTCAACTTACTGTAACTTATACACTATTTCACCACGTGGAAGAATATTCTATCAAAATTAATGAGTGAGCTCTTGTCTCTTTCCTTTGGCTATTTTATTCAGAAGTCTCAGCTATTATGAAATATGAAGCAGAAGCCATGAGAAAACCTACATGTTACTGAACATCTTCTAATGTCCTGACTTTCTGTTTTGCTCTGCACTGTGCAGAATTAAAATTACTTGTGACCTCAAGTGCACCCTTGATATTTGTCAGTGCTGGAGAACTGTGGCTCTTGGAATGTGCTCTGGATCCTCTGTGTAGAGCTGTGCTGCATTAAATCATTCAAGAACAGCATGGTGATAGGTTTTGTGACATTTCATCTGCCTACATTATGAGACTCCTCCATACAGCAATCCTCAAGGATTCTTTCATCAACTGAATTACATTGCCACATCATGTCTACACTATTTTGACCATCACAGTTGTTCTATTTATATTTTTCTTTTAATGTGATTGATGCAGATTCCCCAAATCATATTACAAATAGGTGTCATAATTTATGTTTCGGATGATAGAGATCAGTTGTGCAGCAACAATTACGCTAAAAAGTATCCAGCTAATAAATTGCCCTGTTCATGTATTATACATGTTCTCAGTCAGGCATGCTTGTACGTTTTAGATTTGAAGATGTTGGTGACTTTTCAGGCAGCTAAATTTACATAAGATTATAAAAATTTATGTAAGATCATTAAACTTACTTGAAATTATTATCACTCATAGGCCGTCTGCTTCCATGAAGTCAGTGCTTCCTTGAGCCAAAAAATGTGATTCTGCTCATGGCATTTTTCTTAGATTTGTTATTCAACAAATTTTATACCATACATACTCTACATAGAAGTAAAGTCTGACTGATGTTTCTGCTTAGTCCCTTTATCTTCATCAAAGAGATCAGAATAACTGGCACGTACCTTCCCAAGCAGTCCTCAGAGAAGGAATGCCTTGATGTCTATCGTGCAATAACTGATTTCATTCCCTTGCTCACAGGTGGAAGCTGCTAAATAACATCTTTGAAATCCTTCTCCCTGGCTCAAGTAGAATGTTCTGTGTTTTCTGACCAACTTGTATAAAATATCTGCTTTGCCACTTCCAATTTATTTGTTAGCTTTCACAACTGCATATTCAGTGATACTGGAAAATAATGTTTGTCACAGGTTGTAATCGACTTAACTTTACTGTATACCAGTTATATGCTTTAACATGTATTTATTTCAAGCATTAAAAATAATATTCTTTGTAATGTAGTTGATATACTTTTCTCATTTTTAAACTTTTTTAATCAGCAACATGTTAAAGACACACAGGCTTTGATCTTACACAATATTGAGCTCTCTGAACTTAAGTTGCTGAGAATTAAAAATACTCTTCACTTTACAAATTTAATCCTAAAATATATTTATAACATTGCCATAATTCTGCTCTGGTGAATTACCATGATTTCACGGCTAGTAATTTAAAAAGTCATTTTCATAGAGCTGTGAAAATGAGTTGTTTTGCCTGAGTTTATCATATAAAGATCAATATCAAAAGGACCTTAATTGTTGGAAATCTTGAAAATTACATGATGATCTGAAGCATTTAGACCAGCTTCCACTTGAAAGTCAGCTTCTCATTCTCATGATAGTTAATGCATCAACATTTTCTTCCCTAAATAATGCTTACTTTGATACTTTTTCTCCTGTACTCTGTGGAATTGTTACTGCCAATATATTGTACCAGATAATAAATATTCCATGTTTTTTGTTGCTGCTGTTTGTTTTTTATAATTTAAAAATATCACTCTGTGAATAAAAGTTAGGCTTTACTTCTTTTCTCTTCCTCTTCTATTTCTTTTTCATGCCTTCTTCCAGGCAGGGAATGCACAATTAACATTTCCAAGTGTTGCATTCCGTATAAACATGTAAAATCCTTAGACAGCATTTTGGTATTGCAGCTACCAATTTGAAGATATTTTCTAAGCCATATTTTCAATTTGTTAGATCTTGCTGCTCTACTGTAAAACAAGGAAAGCAAATAGCAAGTCAATAATTTAACAAATTTATTGCTGTTACAAATGGCAAGCTGAAAAATAGAAGCAACTTTTTAACAAACAAGCTCATACAGTTGTGGACAGCTTTCAACAGATCAAATAAGATATGTGTGTAAGTTCAGAACAATAACCATATCTTTGGGGAAGGAAAGTATTCAGACTCTGCACAACAGAGGCAGAGACAGGGGTTGCCATTTTCTTGACAACAAGGAATCAGTTTGCTAGCTTTACTGGTACTTCTACCATGTGAATGGCTTAATTCACTTCACTGAAAAAAAGAAGTTAGGTAAGTTGCATGAACATTGGTGGGGAGTTCCTGTCATACATAAATGTCTCCAGCCACTGTCATAAATGGATCCACACAAGCAATTTGTTAAGAACAAGATTACATAAGAAGGAATAAAAATTGTTTTTCATTCTCTCAATACTAGAATCCTTAAGGGATATCTGCAGAACACCTTCAAAATTGGAAATGGGAAATAAAATTTTCAACTTCTATGATATTTTGAGAGCTATGGATTAATTATAGCTGATGTTAAGACTGGAGATATCAAAAGACCGTGGCAGTTGATCTATCTGTTCTTCACTCTCAGCTAACAGTTCATTCTCTCATAAATGCAGAGAACTTTATTTCACCTTTTGGCTTTTCTGAATCCCAGCATACTGTATTACCGCTAACTCATTTTCCAACTCAAATTGATAAATGGATCAACGTGATTCAACCTTGTTCTCAACCTGGTCTTGGATAGGCTTAATTATTGTCTTTGTCTGTCAGAAGCATCATGACAATTAGTCTATTTTCTCAATTACAACAGTTTCTCAACTAAAGATTATATCTGTATTACTTCTTAATACAAATTTTGCTTTTACTGTGTTCTTAGATATACACAAGCACACGTTCAGTTAAGATAAACAACTGAGTTAAAATTGTGAAAACATAGATAAAATTTGAGAGATTTTATCTTCACCATGTGATGCAAATTTCCAAGAAAACAAAAAATTTGGATTCTGGTTCCTGTGAGAAAGCTGTGGAAAACTAGCCAGAATGAAGATTCCATTAAAATGAAGAAGTAAGCAAATTAGAAACAGTGTGTGGTGGTGTATTTTTAAAAATTAATTTTAATCTTCTCAGAATGTTAATATTTATAATTGATTTTTTTTCTGAGGTTTATAACAACAGCAGTCAATGCCTATGAAGAATTTTATCTGTGGAGGACAAATTTGAATCTAGATCTGAATATAAATGAAAACATATAAAATAACAGCTAAAATGAAATGTGATTAACTCATCTGTTTGGCAAACAAACCTTTTAAAAATAATTCTGTCTGTCTGCCATATTGAGGAGTACTGCTTTTCTTCATACAATGGTGTCATAGTTATATTTTAAGAAGCATTCTCTTCATACTGTAGTTACAAGAATTTAGGTTTCATTAATATTGTATGTTTTACAGTACTGTAGGACTTGTTAATAGATGTAAAGTGCTTGGAAAATCTGCAATTGAAATATCTAAAGATTTCTGGAATTTCCAGGAAACCCTCTGAGTGGCAGAGCAGTAAAAGTTCAATTTGTAAAGGAAACTGAATTGATGATAAAAACCTTGTTTATGTTAGATGCATGCACTGAAAATGATGAGGTATAAATGAGAAAATCTGAAAAATCCTGCGAATAGCTTGGTGATAAAAATTCAGACTCAGTCGAAAGATAGTCAAGGTAGCCAAGAAAGCCAATGGCATCCTGGCCTGTTTCAGAAATTGTGTACCCAGCAGGAGCACGGAAGTAATTGTCTCTCTGTACTCAGCACTGAATAAGACAAATAAGATGAAAAAAGATTGGATAAATTCTTGGCAAAAATAAATTTAAAAAAAGAAACAAAACCCCTAAGAAGTACTATTAAACACAGACCCTCCAATTGAGGGTCTGCAGCTGCAGATTGCCCATTTTTCTCCTTTAAGATGTTTTTCCTAAGCAAAGCTGATACTTTATGTAGGCAGGTTTTTGGAAAATAGCTCTTTAACCTAAGGCACCTGTACACATGTACTTACGCTGTCCTGAAAAACTCTAGTTCATTTTGAAACCATGATTCCAGCTAGTACCTTGATGTGCTGCCAAGCTCAAAACATTTTGCTATATCTTTGCTTTCCATAATATTTCATATGTTGTGCGGCAGAGTGTAGTCTCTTTTTTTTTATTCAGTGACTGTTTAAAGCAAGGGTTGCAGCTCCACAGCTCCATTAGCGCACAGGTCAGTTTCATTTAAATGGCTACAAGAAGTCAGTACAGGCAAATGCTATTTTGTAACTGGATCCTTCTGTTCAGGATCCAGGATATACATTTCTACTGAAACCTGTCAGTAAATGTCACTGTATCAAACAAAAAAGCATGGCATCTAGCAGCTGTCCTCATTAAATGAAAAAAAGAGATACCAAAAGTAAGTGGATAGCTTCTTCACTGCAGGATTTAATAAGTGAGTACCACAATTATTGAGAGAAAAAAAAAAAAAAAAAAAAAAAAGGAGAGAAGCTGTCTTTAAATGTCTTTAGCACATAATATTTTTTGGAAACTATACGAATTACAAATTAAACATTCCTTGTTAGGTGACAGTATTGCACCACATCCTAGCACGAGGTGACTGAAAGAGATGTCCCGAAGTTTATCTGTACCTTTATAGTTGATGGCTGAAGACATCTACCTTCATCTACCTCAGAGCTGTGTTGCCACATGGTCTCTGTTTTCTTTGCCTGCTTTTAAACTGTTCCATCCTGGGCAAAGAGATAACATGCAGTTCTGGATTTTTTTCTCTTCTATGTACAATTTCTACCCTTGTTTCAATCCATAAATCTCAACTTTTTTTTTCTTTTTTTTTTCTTTTTTTTTTTCTTTTTTTTTTTTTTTTTTCTCCCAGTTGCAGCTCAAGATTCTTGAAATGCCAGTGGAAGTATTACAACAGAAATTGTTCTGTACAGTCCAAAGGCTGCCAG
This sequence comes from Lagopus muta, assembly GCF_023343835.1. NCBI lineage: Eukaryota > Metazoa > Chordata > Aves > Galliformes > Phasianidae > Lagopus > Lagopus muta. The sequence continues at coordinate 40,058,023 of NC_064435.1, read as the reverse complement.
CAGAGACTGGAGGCAAAGAAACAAGGCCTTTTTACCTCACTCTTTGGACATCAATAATGAATGTAATAATCTATATCTGTTATAGTATTTAATATGCTTATTTCCAGATCAACTGCATCAGAATGTGCCATTGGATAGGTATATTTCACTTTTATAGAATAGAAGGCATTTTGGTAAGTGTCTGGTTGGACATTATGAAGAATTTCTTCTCAGAAAGAGTGGAGTGTTGGAACAAGCTGCTCAGGGAAGTGGTGCAGTCACTGTCCCTGAAGGTGTTAAAGGGAAGGTTAGATGTACTTCAGGACAAGGGTTAGTGGGCAATATTGGTGGTAGGTAGACAGTTGGACTAGATGATTTTAGAGGTCTTTCCCAACCTTAGTAATTCTAAGATTCTGTGATCTGGCTGAGGCTAATATTGTTCACCAGATAATTGGTTATGCTCAGATCAATCACCACAGGCTGTGTCATGCAAGTAAAAATAAATAACTGAAGAGCCAAAAGCAGTAAAGTGCCAAAACTTAGCTGACAATCAGAATTCAAAGAGCCTGAGCTTGTCACTTTTGAAATAGCACAGAAAGCCCTTTGGAGACATGGGTAGTATTCACTGTTTGTCCAGTGCATGAATTATCTGAGAAGTCTGGCCTAAGATTTCACTGGAGACCATTACAAATACAGGTACATTATTTAGGACTTATTTATTTTTATGTAGAAAAAGAAAAACTGTCATAAAAAATCACAATGCCAAAAAGTCCAATTATCAAAGAGAGAAAATGTAGCTTTCTACCTGTCATTCAGTGGCTTTTTTCTAAATCCTATGTAAACAAATAGGAAAGATACAAAGTCACTTAGCATTGCTGCAGTTAGAATTAAGTCACTAAAGCAGCCAGTCAATAGTTTGCTGTTGTCTGTACACAGACTCAAATAATTTCTGAGAATCCAGATAATTTCTGGATTTTTTTTTTTTTATTTTTTTTTAATTGCTGATTGCAAAGATAACGTATGAAGTTAAACAGATGAACAGTGATCCCTGATTTTTATAAAGAAATTTGGCAAGATCAAAAGGTAAGTTCGCCAGAAGTACTTAGAAGGACTGAGGAAGTACATGCACAGAAGAGTCTGTGGTAAGAGGTATGAAGACCTTCCTTTGGCACATCATAATTTCTTTCTAATTGTTGACAACCAAGTTGAGGCTGTGGCAATTCTTTGAGTCCAAATGGTTCAAAAGGTCCTATTCAAATGGCGCCTTTTTGCTTGCAAAACTGTGGCACATTTTTTTGGAGGAGAAAGAGAAGACATTCTCTGTTCTTTTCTCATGTGAATAAATTCTGGGAAGAAGTTTTATGAGTGTTTTTGTTAATAATTTTAAATGATGAAAAAACAATCCCCAAATTCAGTATTCATGTATTATGGAGAATATTCTGGTCCTTCTGCCTTAAAGAAGGAGAAATACAGGAATAAAATTTCAAGAAATTGGTGCTTTTGGAAAGCACAAATACACACTATGTATTTCGGAATAAAAAGCAGGACTGTTAATACTACCTCCTGCTGTGAGCAGGAGCTCTGTCACGCAGCAACAAACCCAGTCAAAGAGCTGCAAGTAACTAATATGTTTTACCGGTGCATGAAGGTGAAGGAGCAATGCGTTAGCTACCTGCTGTTCTTTAAAATGAAACTCCTTCTTTCCTAAGGACAAACTGCCACTCCTACTGCCATCTGGTGGTTCATGTTTAATGCAACTGCCTTGTATTGAACTTCGTTTTCTTAGGGTGGCTTTAATTCAGAACCAAGCATCTCTCTTCGAGCAAACTGAATTGCAAACTGATTCAAGCAACGAATTCACGCAATGGATGCTAATGAACAGATTCCTCTGCAAGCAACAGTTGACTGATTTCTTGATGGTTCATTTGGGCATCCATACAGAGGACAAGCTGTGATCTCATTTTGCTAATTATATGAATACATAATTGCAAGTGAAAGCTGAAGTGAAGTGCTGAAGAATTCTAACACTTTATTGAGATAACTGTGTTGGTAACACTAATCTAATTGATTCTAAATTGCTTAAGGTAAAGCAGAAAGAGAAGATTAAGATAACCATAGATAAAACAGTATATAAATTATCGATAAGTACATTAGATGAAAATAGAGACATAAAACACAAAAACAATGTATTGAATAGGCTCCTTTAATCATGTACAACATAAGTCTGTAAGGTTATATAGCACAGTATGGTTTATACCGTGGGGATTTATCATCTGAGTCTGCAGTTAGTCTTCTATAAAATGGGTTTGTAAGTATTATGCAATTAATCTGCAAGCCGAACACAGCCTAAGGACTACTGAGCAAGAATAATGTAATTAAAAAAGAAAGAATATTTTACTTAGATTGCACATGTTTATTACTCCAGTAATAGTTCTATGATATTATTTGAACATTTTTGCTAACTAAAAATGTGTGAATTAGAAATTGAAATCGAAATAGAAAATCAATAGCATTTATAATCTGCTGGTTTGACTTTGTTAAGACTTCTTCTCATGATTTTTATAGGCATTTATGCAAGGCTTAATTTAGCTCTGAATAGCAATAATTGGGTAAAAATGTAGGAGTAAAAGAACATTATATAAATCAAGCTACCCTTGTTTCATCTTGAACAAGCAAAAGTTCAAAACAAAATATCAGTTTGATATGAAATTTTCCAGGTGAAGATTACTGATGTGTATGCATACTGGTCAAGCAGTTTGATTACACAAAACAAAGCTCTTATATTTCAAATGTTATTGTAAAATCAAAATCAGTTCCTCACCTTGCAGTTAATAAACATCATTCTTTAAGTTTATCAGAATGGCTTCTATCAAAAGTGAAACATCATATTGCTATTGCTGCATCAGTAATAAAAGTAGACTTTAACAGGGTGGTTTATGATTGTCATAATATTGAAGTCTGTTAGTGAGAAGTTTGAATAGCACTATTTCAAAACCTAAATTACTTTTTTCTATTTGTTTTGTTTGTTGTTTTTTGTTTGTTTGTTTGTTTTTTAAGCTGTGAATGTCAGTATCTTTCTATCTACTAGCTTAATTCCACAAGCAAATATAGTAGAAATACATTTTCTGTGTAAAGCCAGGACAAATTAATGAAAAAGGTTTTCATTCCACCTTGTATATTGTTTTGACTAGCATATATTTTTTTGTTTATATTAGCATTAAGGTTACGTGTCTTTCTAATTATTTCTTGTTGACACAGAATGGTAATCTCTACAAACTGCAGGTACAAATACATTTTCAGTTGACTGGTTGCAAAGTAATTATCAATAAACAAAATCTATAGCTACTGAAATAGCACAGTTCCAACAGCATGAAAAACAATATATTCTTCCTGTTGTTTTTAAAAACAAATATTTTTACCTGGAAACACATGCAAGCAAGTTGCAGAGGATTAGAGGGATGTTTCTAATTTTTTTTATAAAATATTATCATTTTCTGCAGGAAACACTGATGCTTTGAATAAAATTTTCAGAAAAGTTTCTATTCAGGTATTAAGCTGAATACAGTACTAATCAAGAGATAACAAAGATCTCCATACAGTTACATCAATGGAAACTGAGAATAAGCTTACAGAAATATCTATATAAATGATGGAGCATAAGTTAAACCTTTTGAATGATATATTTGACTTCAAAGTAAATAATATCAGAGCTTAATTTGTATTTTTAGTTTACTCTGAACTTAGATGTTTATTTTGATTGACTGCACATCTAACACGTAATGGCCTATCAAGAAACTTTTTTTGATTTCTTTCTTGCTTTAAAAATATTTATTTATTTGCTCTTCTCTAAGGTCATTGTCTTTCTTCTCTTCTTTCACGTATTCCTCTTCCTCTCTTAAATTCAACCAACAATCACATATATGTAGATAGAAAAAATTAGAAGTGTTTATTCAGGAAGAATTAATTCAATGTAGTATGCAGTTCTAGAAAGAAGGGATCTTTTGCTGTTAGTCATGGTCAAGAGTCCTGTTATGAAAGAGAACAGTTGAAGTCAGTGAATAAATCTTTAAAACATAGTGACATTTCAGATTAGAGGTTGTCATTCCGTGCATGTCACTGGGACCAATAGCATCTTTGTTATTGCAGAAAGCATTGCTCTCATGGATGTCTCCTATTCTGTCAACTTAGAGTGTAGTTCTTGCTCAAATTCTGCTTTGACTTGGAGTTACCTAATGTAATTGTTGCAAGGCACCAGGCTGATTTTCCAGAACATTGGACCTTTAGGAAAACGATAATCATTTAATTAGTATCCCCACTGCTCACCAATAAAGTAGTTATTTAAGAGTTTCTATCATGAGTTTGGCTTTAGACTGGAAGCACAGAATTAAACAGAAGCTTCTCATCATGAATGTTTTATTTCTGCAGGTAACAAGGAAGTTCAGGTAAGAAATTTACAGGAAATATCTTGCAAAAAATTTTGCAGTTCACGGGGATAGAAAAAATGTATATTGTACCCCATGTATATTAATAACTTAAATAGCTAAAATGTATATTAATAGCTTAAAACAGGGACATGGTCTAGAACAGAACTGTTCATGATGTGATTGGTTGTTGACTGCTTCTAGTCTAGAATCCATGTGTTCTTCCTCCATTTTTCTGTGAGCTCCTATTGTTCAACAGCAGTAGGTTACAGGCAGTTGTTGGCAGTGCAGCTTCAAAGTGACTGTGTAACACAAATCAGAATCTGAGATTCATAAATAACACATTGCAGTAGAGATAAGAAACCAGTTAGTATCTTTCTTTATAGTGGTTTACATGACTTCCAGATATATGGAGATAAACTATATACTGTTACTCATAGTATGACTATTGAAAAAACAGCAGATCTGTGGGTTACAGAATCACAGGATCACAGGATTGCAGGAGTTGGCAGGGACCTCAAGAGATCAATCATGTCTTGTCCAGCCCTTCTGCTAAAGCAGGTACCCTACAATAGGTGGCACAGGTAGGCATCCAGATGGATCTTGATTATCTCTACTGAAGGAAACTCCACAACATCTCTGGGCAACTTGTTCCAGCGTTCCATCACCCTCACTATAAAGTAGTTCTTCAGCATGTTGATATGGAACTTCCTGTGTTCAACTTCTTGGCCATTACTCCTTGTCCTGTTGCTATACACCACTGAAAAGAATCTGGCCTCATCCGTTTGTTTCCTACTCCCTTTAGATATTTATGAACATTTATCAGATCCCCCCTTCACCTTCTTTTTCCCAGGCTAAACAAACTCAGGTCACTCCGCCTTTCCTCAAATGGGCTCTTTATCCTCTTAGTTGCCCTCTACTGGACTTCTAGGAGAATCACGTCTTTTTTGAACTGAAGAGCCCAGAATTAGACTCACTTGGCCACAAATATGGCCTCAACTAGAGGACAATAGAGGGGGAGGATCACTTCATTCGACCTGCTGGCCAACCTCTTTCTAATGCACCCCAGGATACCATTGGGCTTCTTGGCAACAAAAACACACTGCTGGCTCATGTCAATATGTTGACCATCGGAACACCCAGGTCCTTCTCTGCAGAGCTCATCTCCAGCAGGTCATCCCCTAACCTGTACTGATGCATGCAGTTATTCTTCCCCAGGTGCAAGACTTTACATTTGATTTTGTTGATTTTGTTAAACCCATCAGGTTCCTTCCTGAATTATTCAGTCAAGCTCTGGCATTCAGCTGTAGATCCTTTCAGCTTGACCATGACATTGTCTATCTCCAACAATGATAAAAAGGCTGTTAGAAAGACATCTAAAATTCTCAGCATATTCTTTTTTGTTGCTGTATTCATAAAATGAAGCAAACAGTTATCATTATGACCAAAGACTCTATTTTCTATTCCTCAGAGTTGAAACCATAGAATCATAGAATCATATCTTTTTTCTAGGTGTTGTTCAGTCTGAGGAAGTCTAGAACATCCCTTCCCATCCCCAGAAAATCCAATAAATATTTATTGTTGGCATTCTGCTGTTAAAATTATGTCACAGTTCTTCTGACTAGTTTTTGGTAATAACTAGGTATTATAGTGAAAGTAGAAATTGGAAGACAAGTGCCTTCAAATATGGCTAACTACATTTTTAAATTTACTTTTTTGTTGTCGTTAAAGAAAGCTTCTTGTGCAGCATTTAGTTCACTAACACACTTTTTTATATATGTCCTCTGGACATCAGTTACTTATAACTAAAATATATTGCCTTTAAAATCTTGTCTCAGTAGTAATCTTTAGGCATTCCCTCTGTGTAAACTTCTTAATCCACCTGCTTACAACTCTTCGTAAGAATTGCTAAGCATTAATGGTGATTTGCTGACTACTTCCTGTCCTGAAAATTAAAGAAAGTACTATACACAAGACACATGTGATTGGGGTCACTACTGTAACTGTTTTATTAACATAATTAAATCTCAGTCAATTACAGTCACTAAGCCCTGTAGTACAACTAACTGTGGTTGTATTGCAGTACAGCTAACTCTTCTGAAAGTAATTTAGATAAAGATTCTTGTTAAATTCTATTTTCATCTGCTACTGCTCTAATAAAAAGATGTTTTCCTGAGAGGAATTGCTTTGAAAATTCTCCTATTGTTTCCATCCCTCAAGTAGAGTAATACTGTACCTATGGCGAGTCAAGTCTCTACAGAGCATTTAATGTAGTTACTGTTTATGTTCACAATGAAAATCAGCAAAATGAAAGGCATATTTAGAACACAAACATAACTATCTTCTTCAGCCTACATCTTTTCAAGTGTTTGTTTATGAGGCTAGCTGTGAAACTTCTCTATTCAATCCTTCTCTTTATGCCTGCAAGGTACTGATCAGAAGGTTGAAATTCAGCCATCAAGAATGTCTTGCAGCAGGAAGAATCTGCCATTTGATCTTTTCCTTTATTCCATGCTGTGAGGGAATTGTTTCATTTTAACAAAGTGAAAAAGTACTTAGTTGGCAGGTATTTAGTTAATTTCAGAAGGAAAAAAATAAACAACTAACCAATAAATCTTTGAAATGTAACCAGGAAAGAAGAAAGATATTTAAATAACTAAATAAATGTATGTATCAAATAAAAAAAAAATATTATTTTCTCTACTTGCTGTTTTCATATGATTATTTTCATTAAATGAACAATCATATCAGACTTGACAAACAGATAGAAGGTACTTGTATCTATGGAAACAATAATTTTCACCTTCAACATTTCATTTTTAAAGCTTTGCATGCATGCATACCTAAATTCAAGATATTTTTATATCCACACAAAGGTGAAAAATCATTGATAAATTGCATTATACCTTTCAGTATTTTTACACTGTTCATTACACATTATAGTTTTCATATCTAATATGAAGAAAGGTGTTCTGTTTTGCTTTTCAAAAAAATTAGTTCATGCCTCCATTTTATCTAATGTCAGCCAAGCACAGGAAAAAGGGAATAATACCTGCTCTAGCAATAATATCATGATGACTTACAGAGCTAATGTTTTCTTTCCAAAATTACTTTTCATTTGGCTGGAAAAAGCAAAACATGTTTTACATGGTAGTATTCTCTTTACGCTTTTGCATCATGACTATCCATTTGAAAGCAAAAATGTATTTTTATATATTAGTGAGCCAATATTACCACACATTATAATGTTTAAATGGTTAAATTGAATATGACTGCAGATGGACCCAAACTGATAAATGCAATAGAATAGTATTCTTAACAATATAGACACAGTGTTCACAGCTGGGATTGAAGAACATGTCTGGGTTCAAGAGTCTTGTTTTCTTTTTGCACCTTTGACTTCTTATTGCAGCTGAATTTCTTCTACATCAGAACCAAAAATATGTTGAAGGAAGTAAAAAGTGTATTTTTCATCTGAAAACCAAAAATTCTTTATGTTATAGAAGAATATGAAGCTGCTCACTCATAGCAGATAACAGATCTTTTGCCACTTGCAAGAAACTGAACATTTTTTTATCAGACTCTTTGAAAAGTAACATGAGCAGAAGTGTATTTAAGAAGAAACTCTCCATTGAGGAGAACAACTGACAGAAAAGCAATCTGCTCCTTCAGAATTCTGTCTTGCTGTATTTGATTGTTTAGAAGAACTCTCCACCTTAACTTTTCCCAAAATTTCTTTAGGAGAAAAACAATGTTGATAGCACACCAATGTTTTAGATGTTGCTGAGCGGTGCTTTATGGAGCCAAGAATGTTTCAGCTTCTTGTACTGCCACGCCAGTGAGGGTCTGGGAGGACACAAGGATTTGAAGGGGACAGAACCAGGATAGCTAAGCATCAGTCAGGGGATGATGATACACTGCACACTGCACTGAGCATCACTTGTTCTGTAAAAATATATTTACTAACTTTACTGTTATTATTTTCCTTTTCTCTTCCTTTTCTGTCTCAGTATATAGTTTTCATCTCAACCCACATATTCTACATTGTTTTTTTTCCTATTCTCTCCCTCATCCCACTGGGAGCAGGAAGTGAGCTCAGCATGGTGCTGAGCCTCCTGCCTGGTTAAACCACAACAGCTACTTTACTTCATACTCTAAATAATGTCCTCCTTAGTGCTAATTGTACAGAAACCTCCACCTACTCTAAGAAGAAAATCAGGTCAGTTAAACTGAGAACAACATATCTGCTCCAGGGAAAATATATGAATATGGCTGTACGGATAGATACAGGCTGATGCACAGATAAATATTTACCTCCATATCTTTAGGGATATACAGACACAAATACATAGCTATATGTACGTACATGCATAAATATTAAATTTTTATGTACTTATTTCCATGCAGATATAAAGTCCTTATTTTTCACTTAATGCATCAGTGGTGGCCTTTAAATGATGGAAAAATTTTATTTCAGTTAATAATGGATGATCTTGTAGAATTTGCTGTTCCATTTGACTTTGCCAAAAGGCAAATGAAATGATCTAGCATGCCAGCTTTCTCACTATTCACACAATATGAACATATATAAAAGCTGTTCACAACACTAGCATTTTTAAAGTATAGAGAAATGAATAACTAGTGTTGTTGTAGAGAAATGAATAGCTTATTTACATTTATCCAATAGTAAAAAAAATCATTTTCATGTGCAAAACCAGTTCACACTGTGTAGCCTCTTTGCAATCATTAGGGCTGACAACAGCAGGACTAGGGGAAATGGATCCAAGTTGAAGGAGGGAAGATTTAGGTTGGATGTTAGGGGGAAGTTCTTTACTAGGAGAGTGGTTAGGCCCTGGAACGGGCTGCCCAGGGAGGTTGTGGATGCCCCGTCCTTGGATGTGTTTAAGGCCAGGTTGGACGGGGTCCTGAGCAACCTGATCTGAATGTGTATGTTTGGTGGCCCTGCTAGGCAGGGGGGTTGGAACTACATGATACTTGAGGTCCCTTCCAACCCGGGTGATTCTGTGATTCTGTGATTTCTTTATTTTTAATTTTTAATAACTATTTTAAATAGGACTCAAAGTAACAGGCCAAATAAAATAATTCATGGTTCAAGTCTAGATCATCAGAAATGACAACAATAAGACAGATGGAATATTTTTGATCATTGTTTCAGATAACTGAATCTTTAGAATTTTTAATGCTTGCTACTCACGTTTTTTAACAAATAGCAACTTACCTCATCACTCCCTCCCCAATGTATTTATTATTAATATGCTCATCTTAATAACTTCTTATTATATTTTGGGTGAATATGGTTGAATTAGTGTCCTAACTAGTTCAGGGAAAGTTTACTTTATAAAGATCAACTTCCTATCTTACAATTATTGTGTACCAAGCTATAGATTTGGAAGGGAGGACATTAAATTGTATCAATTATTATACTGTGCAGAAAATACACTGAATATTGTGAGAAGGATGTAGTACAAAGTGCTGCAGCATAGCAGTCGAGCAGAACTATGGAAACATTCTTAGAGATTATTTCTTCATTGTCAAACTTGATTCTATGAAGAAGCATCGTGTCCATGTACAAACAGAATAATAAAGACAGTGATTTTCTATCCTGAAATTGCAGGGAAGCAAAGCAATCCTTTGAATTTGCACTGAAAAGAAAGAAATATGTTTTTTTTAAAAAAGCAAAACAAAAATACTTTCCACTTATCCTTCAATCCTTACTAGGAATCATATATCCAACAATCCTTACTTCTTAACTCCATTTATAATGATTTTAACAATTTTAACAATTTTAATTGTTACCAATATGCAGAACTGAATAAATAAAATAAATAGGCATTTTAACTAATTACTTAATAAAAATCACCTCCCTTAACCTGCTGGCAATGCTTTGCCTAATGCAGCCCAGTACACCATTAGCTTTATTTGTGGCAAGAGCACATTGCTGGCTCCTGTTCAACTTGGTGTTCACAATGACTCCCAGGGCCTTATTCGTAGAACTGTTTTCCAACTTGCAGATAACCCCAAAGTGTCCGATGGTGTTACTCCCTACATTCAGTACTTTGCACTTCTCCTTGCTCTACTATCAGAGCATTTATCCAGCCTGTTTCATTTCACTTACAAAGTGTCTTCTGCGAGTTGCTGAAGCATGTTACAAAGAACAAAATCATATGCTCACAGGAAAAAAATGTAAAAAATGATTTTTTTATTCAACTGTATGTGCACAGTGAAGGATTTCAAGGTTTCTGTCTCTAAATTCTGCCTCAGTAATTGTGATAAGGAGTTTTATAATCTCTTCTAGACAGTATGTCTAATCATTGTCATCTGCTATTTACAAGATTCATTCCATGAATTCTTGAATCTCACCACATATTTCCCTTCCCTTCCTTTTCCTATTATAAACTAAGCCTTATTGCTTTAAATGAATTAGAGAAGGTAGAGGAACCTGATATGGCATGTCAGATGCTAATCTTTGACATTCAGCTGAAAGTATTAAAATGTTCTGCTGGCACACATGAAGGAACAGAGAGTTTTGTTTAGACAAGCAAATATTTTAAAGGATCTGATTATTGCTTGCTTGCCATGATTTTGAAAACAGAAGCAGTCTGTGCAACAAGCAATCTTTCTGGCACCTCAGGGAACATTTGTTGGTCATCTGCTTTAAACGCATGAAGTAAGACAGCAAATAGCTGTACACAAAATAGGTCTTTCCATATCAGAGATGAATGAATTGAAATGTTGGGAAGTACTTTTTAATTCATTCTTATTTACTCATGGCTATGAGAGATTATTTATTTATTTGCTTGTTTATTTATTTGTAAAAAGTAACAATTAAAAGAGCTGTATTGGTTATTTAGACTAAAATTGATGTAATCTTAAACGTTGAAATTGGTCAGCTAAAGGACACGAAAATGGGTAGAGAATAGTGCAGAAGAAAAATAAACCAGATTATGAGTGCAGTAATAGAAGGTAAAATATAAATGTCAGTGTTTCCTACATTGAGAGTACATGAAAAATACAAGGATATAAGGAATGCATATATGAGAAGGCAAAAACTACAACAGCAAAATAAAAAATCCCACTGATCCAAACAAACAAACAAAACCAAAAACAAGTGTCAGTAGATACTTAAAGGTTACAATTACACTTTGAGAGATTACATAGTATGTTTTTTTCCATAATTTTGATATTTGGAGTAGAAAATTTTTTAAAAAAATCAGTTTACTTGCTAATAGAAGTTGAAGACAGGCTTATGAGTAGTTTCATAACATTCTATCATGATCAAGTTTGTTAATGCCTCCCAGATATATCAACTCTTCTCTGTTTTTACTTAAATATAAGACTTTGAGTGTCTCAGATATATTGCAGGAACAACTAGCCTGCATATGGGACATGTCCCATGCTCTGGTTGGGAGAAGAACCATAGCAGCATCTCTTTACTTTTTTTAAATTAAATTTCAATCTCTCTCAGGCAGAATTAAAAAAAATTTAAGGACAGCATGTTCTACATATAGTATTTTAGTGCCTGCAGGTCTGGTGACCATTTTTTTTGGCCTTTAATGAACAAAGTCATGAAATCATATATATAGGAATGAAATCATTTCTGTGAATCTACTTTGCTCACAAGACTTCAGGAGAAATTTATATAAATGTATCCATGTATATGAACACATCTATCTACGGAGGTTGTAAACTTCCCCCTCTTTTGTTTAAAATACATAAGCATTTTTAGTGGACTTCAGCACTACTAGGGAAGAAGTTTGCATGAACAAACAGTATCTCCTGCATAATCTTTTTCCTACACAGCTTTCAGCACAGCTGCTGATATGACATTTCATAATGCCATAGGAGTCAACTGTTCTTTTTAAAAAATGATAATCAAGATGACTTCTAATGTCAGCTACTTGTGTAAATTCATCCATTTACATTATTTCCATCTGCTGTTATTATCCTTCTCCATTTTAAGGCAATACAGTGATATTTCTCCATCACATTGCAGAAGCGGTATTAAAGTGATTGCCATGTAGTTTAATTTTGGCTTGCCACTGCTCATCTTGCATTCTTTACACAATCAAAGCTTCTGCTAGACTCAGGAGAAGTTTGAATGCATGAAGAATGAAAATTAGATCTTTTTTCTGTGTGCAGTGAGTGAAGCTTGACCACAGAATAGCAGGTCTAGAATACTGGATGTGCACTCCTCATTAGGAACTTGTTTGCAGGTTGTAGGGGAGATGTTAGGTCACAGCTTGATCTGGTGATTGAGTGCCTGGTGAAGGGCTGTGGCTGGCTCTTGTGCTCCCCAAGTGACCAGAAGGGATGGACCCAGGGTGGAGCCACCCTGGGCTTATATAAGAGCCAGCCACTGAAGCAAGGCCTAGACTGTTTCCTGAGGTGGGATGCTCTAGGGCTGGAAAGTCCCTTTGCTAGTTGGGTGAGTTTGTGTCTTCTTTTTGTATATGGTTACTGGTCTACTTGTGGATACTTTGTCTGGTACTGCTAAGGGCCTGTCAGAAATGATTTTGCTTCTATATGAACAGAGCACAGGTTTACAGTAATTTTGTGTGGCTGTCTGAATTTTATATATTAAGGCACAGCGTCCATCATGTAACTGTAGAATAGCTTCTGTTGGAAGGGAAATTTAGGATCAGGTAGTTCTAATCCCCTTTCTGTGGATATGATTGCTCTCCATCAAATCAAGCTACTTAGAATCTCATCTAACCTGGTCTTGAATGCTTCTAGGGGTGGCGCACCTGAAACTTGTTTAGGAAAATATTCATCCAAATGAATAAAGAAAAAAAAGTTACCTTGGGCATTGTAAAGAAACATATACATAATTAAAAATTCTCTGACATCAGGGAATGTCCTGTAATACTTTTAGTTAGCCTATATCTTCCAGTACTAACATAGAGTGGAAAAAAATAAGAATAAAAAATATAGGATTGTAATTGGAATATATGATTGGAGTAACTGTAGGAAAATAAAGGAACAAGGCATACTATCAAATTATCAGTTTAAACTATTTGGTAGGGTGAATACTTCACAACAAAAAGGGATTCTTATTATTGGAAGGGAAGTTAAGAAAACTATGTGGGAAAGACAAAAAGGACAAGAAAAGGTAGAAATAGAGCAATTCATAGAATCAGAACATTGGTTGAATAGAGCCTTAAAATCATCCAGTTCCAACTCTGTGCTGTGGGTAGGGTTGTCACTAAATCAGGCACTATATCAGTCTGCCTAAGAGCCTATCCAATCTGGTCTTGAATATCTCCAGGGATGGGGTATCCACAACTTCTCTGGGCAATCTGTTCTAGTGCCTTACCTCCCTCTGAGTAAGGAATTTCTTCCAAACATTTAGCTTAAATCTCTGTCTTCTAGTTTAAAGCCATCCCCCATTGTCCTATTAACATTGGACCATGTAAAAAGTTGGTCCCCCTCCTGCTTGTAAGCTCCCTTGAAGTGCTGTATGGCTGCAATGACATCTCCCTGGAGCCTTCTCTGCTCCAAGATGGACAAGCTGGACTCTCTACTTTTCCTTATAAGATAAGTGATTGCTTTTAGGGCCTTCCTCTGGATGTGCACCAACAGCTGTGTCTTTACTGTGTTAAGGGCCCTAGGATTGGACTACTCCCGGTGGTGCCTTGCAAAGGCAAAGCAGAGGGAGACAGTTGCCTCCCTATCCCTGCTGGCCACTGCTGTTTGATGCAGCCTTTGCTTACTGTTGGCCTTCCAAGCTAAGAGACTACACTGCTGGCTCATGCCCAGTTCTTCATCCATCAGGATCACCAAGTCCTTATCTGCAATGCTGCTCTAAAGGAGTTCTCCCAGTCTGTGGCCATATTTTGGATTGCCCTGATACAAGTGCAACACCTTTCACTTCACCTTGTTGAACCTCATTAGATTTACATGGGTCCAACTTCTCAAGCCTCTCCAGATCCTTTTGGATGGCATACTTTCCTTCTGCTGTGAAAGCTGCATAACTCATTTTGGTGTTGTCTGCAAACTTACTGAGGATATACATGATACCACTGTCTGTGTTATTGATAAAGATGTTTAAGAATATAATTCACACAACTAATTCCTGCAGTGAAAATTGCACCCTGAAAAAGAACTCTAGTATTCATTCATGTAAATTGGTTTTACTTCTTCATGTGTCACAATCCTTCAATATTTTAATACAACCAAGTCACTATTAAACATTCTGGAGATGGAGAAAACTACTTTGTGATTAAATGTATGGTCCATTTTCATGAAGACAGTGTCCCTGTAGATTTTTGCCCCCAAGAGTAATCCATTTCAGAAAGAACTAGTCAACAGTATTTGTTCTTGGAGTTAATTCTTTCTTAAGGGAAAAGTCTGAGAGTTGTTTAGCCTGGAGAATGGCAGGCTCAGGGAGATCTCATCCATGTTTATATATACGTGATTGATGGATGCAAGCAAGATGGAGCTAGGCTCTTCTAAGTGGTGCTCAGGACAAGAGGCAATAGGCACAAACAGAAATACAGACATTTCATTGTAAGCAGCAGGAGGTACCTCTTTGCTCTGGTGACATAACACTGGAACAGATTGCCTGGAGAGATTGTGAAGTCTCCTGGGAGATCTTCAAAAGCTACCTTGATGTGGTCCTAGGCAACCTGCTCTGGGTGACCCCATCTGAGCAACTGTTGGACAAGGTAAGTCCAGAGGTGTCTTTGAACCTTAACCATTAAATGACTGATTCTGTTACTCAGCAAATTGAATATTTTTGACAACTAACAGAAGAGCACAGGTTTCATGCGTAATGTGATAAGAAACCCCTACAATTTTCACGTTTTTGAAGAGGTTTTGGGAGAAAGGAAAGTCTATGAAGATTCCATTTCAGATTCCAACAAGAGGCACAGGAGAACATGTTGAATACGTTATATAGTTCTGTATGACATTACTAGATCATGTTATTCAGCCATAAGTCCTTTTACTAATTTTTGTATTAAAACTGAAAATGCCTTGATGAAGGCATGAATATCCCCTAAATCAATACATTTTCTGTAGGGAATGTGCATATATTTCATTAAACCAAGTTCCATAGTTTTGCTTTTAAAATGAAAATACAGTCACATCTTCTGGAAGTTTGGAAACTGTAAAGAGTAACTGGGAAGGGGGAAATTCCTTTTTTGGAAATGTAGATTTAAATATTTACAGTACAGTATGCTAGCCTAATCAAAATCTCTTAAATACTCAGGCCTGCAGGAGTTAAAATATTGAATTTGCAATTTTTATCAATATATTATCACCTGACAGACTTCAGTATATGAAAAGAGGGACTCATCTATCTCTGCAAAATGCAAATTTTCTTTTAAATGAGAATATTAATATCTTGGTGCCTTTTGGCTCTGTGAGGTGCCAAAATCCAAAGTTCAGATGCTCAGATCTACTTTAAGCTCTTGCACAGTTTTTTTCACTTATTTCTTACAGTATGCTATTGGTAGTCAGCCATTGTTCCTCCGCATTTTCTTGTGTAAGAGAGAGAGAGAGGGCAGGAGGAAGAGGGAGAGTATAAAACGCATTGTGCACAAGGGCAGCAACAGGAAGAGTGTATTGAGAGAGGGGTTCTCAAATTATTTCTCTGTATTTCCGAACATGGAATACTACTGAGAATGTGTTAGAGAATCAGTAAATAATATGACACAACAACAAGTGGTGAAGTACAAGAACATCCAGCCAAAATATTTTTAATTTAGATATCTAAGAAAAATACAAGAAAGATACCATTGCTGGGGAGCAGGCAGATTTGTATTACTGGAGAAGTATCAGAACACAGAAAGAAAAGCTGTACTGTAAATACGACAAACAGATGAATAGAGTACATAGATACAGTGCAAAAGTCGTCAAAGTAAGAGCTGATCACAATTTGAATTTCAGGAAGATTTAGGAGAGAGTTCAGTATGCAATTGTTGCCCATAAATACAGGAGGAAGGAAATCACTTACTGAAGAACTAACGTGGGATGAAAAAGCAGTAGGCATTAACTGGCCACAGATAAAGGTTATTTAGAAATCTGGAAAATGATAAACATATGAGAATTTTTTTTTTTTTTTTACAAACTGTTCAGATTTCATATGAAATTCCTATTTGTAATAGTGAAAATACTTGATTCAGAAATACCTTTTAAAGTCAGTCTTCCACAATGACTCTCAAAAATGGGTTGAAATGTCACAAACTGTCTTGTTATGCTCAGGTTATGTGTTTCCTGTTATCTTAAGTATTATAGTAGCATTAGTCTCAAAGGTCTAAAGCTCTAAAAAAAAGTCACTTTTAATCAAATAGACTGCCTGGAGAGGCAGGAAAAAGGTTGTAAGGAGGTGCTGTCAAGTTAGTCCAAGTACAAAATAACTAAGATGTTAGGCATATTTGTGTTACAGGCATACTCGTAATAATAAACATCTTTTCTCAGAGGAGCACCCTTTCATCTTAAAATCCAGAATGTTATATATAACAAAGAATGAAATTTTCACAACTCCATGCTATCGATTAACTGAACTATTATACAAGCAGGATGATTAATAGAATGATCATTACTCCAGTCTAAGTCAAAAAATATTGGAGTATAATGGAAAGTTAAAGGAGTTAAAAAGAAAACGTTGAGATATGCATAAATGAATGTATATGTAAAGCTAGATTGTAACAGATGCTATTTTTTCTTTGATATGTCTAGAAGATGAACCAAAAACCAAAATTTGATTAGATTTATTGCCCCTATGTAGAGATTTACTTGGTTAGTGGAGAATGTGACTATGTGAGCCTAAGCTAAGGCCTATGTGCTGTGGTGTGTGTTATACTGACAATGGTCAGTCACAGTCCTTGACAGAGTCAGCTAGAATAGGGAAGATGCAAAAGCACAAAAAGAGCTGCATTACCAAAAGAGCAAAAAGTTACATTTTCGGGTGAGGTAAGAAGTTGCTTATTGCCAATGAAGCAGAGTAGAATCTTTGGTGTGTGATTGCCTCACGCTATCTATGTACTAACCAGTCGATTATGGAGGTGTTACGTGTGATTCCCACCTGCATCCAATCAGAATTATGCTTTGTATTATTTAGGAGTTGTGTTTTTCCAATAAACTCTGTTATCACTTTCATAAAGTGCCAGAGTCTGTTCTTTTTCTCCCAGCACCCCTAATTCCTGTAACTTCTGCTGAAGAAGAGTTTTGTTTATCTCCAAGCAGTAAATTGATAAAGAAAGACATTGTACTAAATTATGAAGGAATCAGGACTTAATTTGATTTTACCCACAACCGTTATTCTCCCACTGCTATTCTAAGACGATATTAGAATTTTGAGATTGTCTGAATGTCTGAAATTCTTCTTTGGATCTGCTAGCAGAAGAACTTGAAGATGGATTTTCTGTTTCCTTTCCATATGCAATCACTGCACTGGCTCATGTGAGAAGAGCTATGGTAGCATAGCGAGAATTTCTTCAATTTTTTTTTTTTTTTAACAGTTATTTCCAAATGTCATGCCTCACTGAAGAGATACTAAGCAAAGGAAAATATTTTGTTCAAACTGAAACAGTTGTATGGGAACTGCTGAGTCATGGCCTGAACCTCTGATTGATCACCTGAGGCGAGCCATGAGTCAGCCAGAGGAGCACAGGTGAAGGCAATTCCTAGACCTATTTAAGAGCTGGCTAGCAGTGGGGAAGGATCTTGTCTGGAGATCCCCTCTTCTGGTGTTTTCTGTGGGTGAGTCTAGCATATGAGTAAGTCCTCCATTTATTCTCTCTTGTTATCTTAGTCTACTTTGCCTAACTCTCTTGTTCTTTCTTTTTTGTGATTATAACGTTTTAATATCCATTGATCATATAAACAGTAGTTAACTTTTTTTTTTTTGCTTTAATGAAAATATTTTAAATGCATTTTAAAATCACTTAGTAAACAATTTTGTGAAAAGAAACAAAGAAATTAAGAAAAGATTCTTCAAAATATCTGTTTCAAGATTAATTTTTAAGGATTGTGTGACTATACCATGTAAATATCACTGGTCAGGCAATTTAAGGTTTTCTTCTTCTGAGTTATCACTAGTAAAGGAAGTTAACTGTTGAGTTAATAATTAAGGAAGAAAAGACAAGTAGTGAGGGATAATATCTTCTGATCATATTTTAAATTTTATGCAGTAGTTAGAAATTGAAAATTTTCCTTTTTTTTTCTTTTTAAAAACTAAAAACATGCCAAATACTTTCTTGGAGACTGCTTTGTCTCGCTCTATTACTCAATTCTGTGCGCAGTGCTCGGCTTCTCCTACTGTGCTACTGATTGCCCAAGGTGTAGGCAGCCTTTTACAGAAATAAATTAGTTTGACTCATTTTTCCACTCAATTTTGTTTCTCTTCTTTGCTGCTATAAGGTCGGGTTAGAAAGATCATTTTATTTTCTAAAAGTTCATTTCCAAAGATAAGTTGTTAGTCATATTTCATGCTTATGCTACACAGGAAATTAAATTTCAGGAGGACATATTAGTACAGATATTTAAGATAAATTTGTGAGCAGTTGATAGTCAATAAGATTGCACAATGCTTAGAAACAGTTCATAAAGATGTGATACTTAAGCAAAATTATTTCACTCTATTTTAATGTTTTTCTTAAAAATTAAAAGACTGGGTTAGATTATTTTGGACATTGATACATTTTTAAGAATGTCTGCCTTTTCTATTTATTAGGTTTGAGCTCCTCATAATTAACTTTAAAATTTTTAACTTCCCAAATTTTTTTAATATCTTAAATACAGTGTTAACTGTAAAAATGCATATGCACTTACTCTGTATTATTATGATTATACCTCTATGAAGGTTAGTGACCATAGTGACACTGTTCTCTGAATCACAACAGCATCACTCGTATTACTGTTAAAGTAATTTGGTCTACGTGAAAATGTGCAAAAATAGTTTTTCCTTGTTGAATTGTCTTCACAGTGACTTCACAATGACCACTATTCATTCATTTCTAAAAAGTAAAAATAAAAAACTCTGTACTCAATACTTAACAGAACACCAGGATCTAATATAAATCAAAATGCTGTAATTCAAATATAATTTAAATGATATCAATAGACTAGTATTGCTGTAAATAGCATAAGATTGAAGTTTTTCAAGAAACACATCCATTTCAAATGCACTTAAAAGAAAATGTGTAAGACAAAATCATGACAGTGAATAGGATTGTGGCCTTCACTTTAGAACTTCAGATAGCGTATTCTCCTTAAATCAGACCAGCATATGCAGTGACTATCACAGTACATGAAGAACCACAAGGAATCTTGAGTTGATTCTCAGAACCCTAAGTATGAGCCTATTTTCAGCTGACTCTCTACTTAATGTACTTGAATTTAGTGCCAGTCTTTGAAAAGTTAAAAAGTTACGATATCATAACTGTATTTCTCTCTCTCTCTCAAAAAAAAAAGCATGATTGGTCTCAAAATCATGAAATAAGTCTTTTGTGAACCTCTGCTTTTTCACAAGCCCTGTTATATTCAAAGCTTTCATAGCTAGGAGTTTGCTGCTTTAATAATAAAATCTATCTTTGCTATCATATGACTCCAAGGCTTCAATTTTAAGACAAACAGTAAACATAATGAGGTCTCTGGTAACTACCACACCTGCACATAATTAATCTTTCTTGCTTTGCTGATCATGGTGGAGTAACAGCCTACTGCTAGGTAGGGAGTTATAACTGAGTTCAGTTTTTAGCCTGTTGTGAACAACTCTAGGTAAAGCAGGTACAGGAAGACAGTGATAAGAAGCTACATGTTCTTAGTTGATTGTGCAACAAAAACATTGGTTATTTTTTTCTCCCTTCAAGAAATTTTAAGTCTTGATTTTTTTTCCTTAAGTGATGGATTCAAGTCAAGTTTAGAACTGAACTCCTCTGCCCTTACACCATTTTAGCCTTCACTGTCCTCAAACCCAAAACTTTGTCACAGAATGTGAAAACATCAATTTTATGATTTTCATTTGTTTGTTTTTAGTAAAACTGTTCTAAGTAATACATACTTTTCTGAAAGTAATTCAAGGATTTTTGTCCTGGAGAAAAGTGCATATACTCAGAGGTTTTCCAGCAGCTTGACTCTACAGATGCAGTGCTCTATTAGTTATGGGAAGGCAGCACAAACATCTATGGGGCTGATCCAAAAAATAATGCCTTGCATTTTGTTATCTGGGCAACGCAACATCAGAAGGAGATGTTGGTTGTATGGTAGTAGAGATTGAATCTTCTCGCCAGTATTCCATTACATTTTGTTGCTGTATGACAGATGGCAGCAGAGGGGCAGTCTGACAAAATGACATGGAAGTGTATGTGACGCAAAGGTGTAGAACTGAAATTCTCCATGAGGAAAAAAACTGCATCCACTGACATCCTGCAATGCTTGCTGTATGTTTATGAGACCAAACAGTGGATGTGAGTGCAGTGAGATAGTGGATGACGCATTTCAGCAGTGGCAGTGGTGGTGTAAAAAAAAACAAGCCATGTTCTGAAAGGCCATGTGCAGCTGTAACACTGTGAAATGAAAAAATGTCTTTATTATTATCAGACAAAAAAAGTCATCCTCATGAATTGGTGGATTACAACCAGGGATCTGCATAGAAAGCTGAATATCAGCTTCAGTGCATTAAAAATGATGATGGCAAGGCTTGACTAACACAAAGTTTTTTCCAGGTGGGTCCTGTGAATGCTCACATGAGAACAGGACACCTTATGCAAGTTGGTCAGGACCTATGCATGTGGTGTTACCACTATGAGCTGGGGTTAAAATGGTGGTCCAAGGGGTTGCAACATGTGAATTCCTCACTGAAGGCAAAGCTTAAGATACAGCCTGCAGTGGGAGAAGTGATGTGCACTCTCTTTGGTATAAGAAAGGTGTAAACCTTCTTAGCTTAGTGTCATGATGTAGCAATTAGAGGTGACAATTTGTCCAGGTTCCAGCAGTATGGGTCTGGAGAAGAGTAGCTTGACATCTGCATGGCAGAAGATTTGGGGTGCTGGTCGACAGCCAGATGAAAATGAGGCAGCAGTGTGCTCAGATGGCCAAGAAAGTGAATGTCTTCTAGCCTACATCAGAAATAGTGTGGCCTGAAAGACTAAGGCGGGGATTGTCCCCTTGTACCTGGCAAGATTGCACTTTGAGTACTGTGGTCGGACCTGGGCTACTCACTACAAGAAAGATGTTGAGTTTTTTCAAGTAGATGCCAAGAAGAGCAACAAAGTTGGTTGAAGAGACTAGTAAACAAGACTTATGAGGAGTGGCTGAGTGAGCTGGGGGTGTTAGCCTGGAGGAGACTGAGGAGAGATCTGCTCAATTCCTACAGAGTTGCAGTGTGGAGGGTATTAGTGTCTTTTTCCCAAGTGACAAGTGACAGGATGTGAAGAAACATACTGATATTGCTCCAGGAAAGGGTTAGTCTGGATACCAGGAAGAATTTCTTCACAGAGAAGGTACTTAAGCATTAGAACAGACTGCTTAGGAAAGTTGTGAGGTCCAGGCCCCTGGAGACCTTCAGGAGACATGAAGATGCAGCACTAAGGGACAGGATGCAGTGATGGGTCTTGGTGGGTCTGGGTGATGGTCAGACCTGATGATTTTGAAGGTCTTTTCCAGTCTAGATGATTCTGTGATTCTCAGGTTTTTCCTGGTCATGTTCTGTTTACCCAGAAATGAGTTTACTGGGTTGCAGATTAACGGTGATACAAGCCCTGGTACTCTAGGACTGTTTTCCATTCAAGCCTATTTATCTTCACAGAGGTTTAATATTGAAAATGTAGTGCTGTGCTGGTTTTGTGGAGAGGAAGAAGGTCTGGCAATGAACACCAGAGAGGCATTAACAATCTGCTATCTAGGCTGGATCCAAGTAGAAACATGTACCGAAACATGCCTTAATAATTGTACTAGCAGGCTTATACTTTTTATCCTTCCTTATCTAGTGTAACAGGACTTTGCTGTATCTTATAATATATGAATTATAATTTCTTTTTTGTTTTTTTTGGGGGGGAGGGGAGAATCATCTAGTTTAACTTCTCTGTGTTGCCTGCAATATTATAGCCATCTGAGAACCCATCAGTACAAATTGGCACAACATGTTGTCAGACCATACCTTAAGGAGCTGTTAATTATCATTATGAAATAACACAGTCCTTTGTCTCAGTTCTTCTGTTTTGTTTTATCTACAGATTCAAAGATATTTGTTTCTGTTCTGCAGAGGTGACTTCTTGGAACTTAACTGTCAGTTCCAGATCATGTAAGGAAACATGAAGTATTTTTGGTTGAAGAGCTCATTGTGTAAATAAATTCCTTCTTAGGATAAATGCAATCAATGTAATCTGAAGTGAAAGTTCCTCTGTGTATATAATAAGCCATAATTTGGAATCTTACCTTTTCTAAAACTAAGAATCAAACTTTATCCTGTTGCTATGACATTATGTATTCTTTAGAACAGGTCCTTTGTGGTAAGCATACCTGAGTTATGTATGACACATCCAGTTTCATAGAGGGGAAAAAAAGAAAGTTACAATTTTTCAGGCCTCTGTTTTTGAGAACTGTTACTCAGTTCTGTTTCCTTCAGCTTCATCCTTCATCCGAATGTCTTAGGTCTGCAACATGACAACACAGAAATAGCAGTACGTTTAATCTTCACTATTCACTGATGATATATAGGAAAAGAGATGTCAGTTAATTCATTTTTTTTCTGAGTATTTTAAAGGAATGATGGAGATGCTGTACATATTTTTTTCAGTTGGATGACAGCTTGAACTCATCAAGGATTTTTAGACAAGGGGAAGGTGCAGTTTCTTTTCAGCTCAATTATTTGTTAACTGTTTAAAGACTAATAAATTTTTCTTATTCTTGAGAATAAAGCAAGATCAAAAAAGGATGTAGTGAAAAATAAAATGAAGAATGTGAAGGTCTGAACCCCTTTGATTCCTCTGTTACTCTTGCCTCTCCTAGCATGCTAGGAAACTTCTCAAATTTAATTGAGAAATTTAATTTGTGAATTTAAGCATTCACAATGTTACTTTACTACCATAAAAGGAGGTAATAAGATGAAAATTATGAGATCACAATTCAGGCAAACTAAGGAAAAAAAAAATCAGATTTCACAGGAAGGTTTTTAAAATTTCTGAAGATTTTCATCCTGTCCAGTGAAGAGAATCAGTGTTGGTTGTTTTTTTTTTTTCTTTTTTAGACTCTGCTTATGCACTTAGAGACTACATACACTCCACGTAGCCTTATGGAGGAGGGTTGGCTTCCTGTCATTCTGCCTCACCCTAGAGCACTCTCAAGCAACAAAGAAATATTCCATGTTGTCTCTCCCTCCTTTGCCTTCAGCCTACCAAGGTCCAAGCCATCATTTCAAGCCATTCCAAGCTATCATTTCTCTTTCTTTCATCAAAAAACTCCATTACACTCTTAAAACAAAAGAATGAAAGAAAAAAAAAATCATTGCTAGTGAATGTCTTATTCAAATGAACACATTTTCACTGTTTTCATTTTGTTAAATTATGTATGAACATATTTATATTAAACTACAAATAAACTACTGCTTATTTGAAAGCTTCAAATTAGTGTTAGTACTTCCTAAACCAATAATTTAACTAATAGCAAAATAACTTTTTATCTCCTATCTCTATAAACATAAGTCATGCTGTGTAGCCTTGTGAAAATAAGATGTGCCTCAGCCACTCTAATATCTGTGCTTGAATTTCATAGCTGATCTGATTAGGTGCTCCTAGTCCTCTCTTATGACCTTCTAATACAGAAAGGAATCACCTTGAACTATAGTTTGTATCTCTACTCGAGTCCTGTCATATGAAAACTGTAAAAAATGGTTTCTGTGAACATACAGCGAGGAAGTACAGAACATCTCATCTGTCCCTTTACTTGTACTGCTGGATATGACTTTCATGGCATAAGAGTAAGTCAGATGTAATTGGAATGGAGCCCAAAGCTTTCCTTTTGCATTTTGACTTCACCAAGGTAGAAAAGCATTTTTCCCATTATACCTTAATTCTTTCTGCAAGCTTGAACAAGTTAAATTCATTACAGAGGATGACTGATTAGATTCATCAGAGATTTCTAAAGTGCGTTTGTTTGTTTTTGTTGAATACGCATTCTATATTGAAAATGGGATACTACCAGAATTCCAAATTACCTCTTAATTATTAAAGTACTATTATTATTTATGAGATTAAGTAATTACATGAACAAGAACAAAATTCACCACTAAAACTTGGGTAGTTTCTCGTGTCTTTAATTATCAAGCACCTACTAGCTATATCCCTATTAATTTGGACAGGCAAGTGTTTCCAGCAGGAGAGAAGAAAAGGAAAAAATCATCCCAAAATTAATTTTAAGGGAAAGTTTATCAGAAATTTACAAATAACACTCATTAAAAGTTGTCTACAAAGCATTTCCCCTTTTTTGCATTCAGCTTTACTTGATGAGTTCATCTCTATCAAACTGGGAGATTTCCTTCTTTTTCTGGTACTTGAAATTTTAATGCTTATCAGTTGCAACAAAAGTTAACAGTGTTTACTAAATTTGAAAAATAAGTTATTCAAATGCAGATAAGTGTTAAGGAGAGTAAATATCAAAAGAGTTAATAAAGACAAATTAAATCATAGCTAGGGGCATGCATAGTGTTTTGCAAATCTGTTTGAAAATCTATATACTGAGACATGAAGTATTTTAAATACCATATGTATTGTGCAAATCCCTTGAAAACCAGGCATATTTAGCCATTATTAAGTGATCTTCGTGTTGCTCTAGTTTGTTTTTTTTTGTTTGTTTTTCTTTATTATTTTTATTTTCTTTTCCTAGCTTTACTGAAAAGCTCTTCATCTCTTGATTTTTTTTTTTTTTTTCAATTGCAATAGTAATTCTGACATCATGTTAGCTGCTGTAGAAAGACTGCAATGTAAATAAAACATTAAGACTTGAAGAGGAGACAGAGTAATATAAGCTCCTTATCTAACTGTCTGGTGATTGTGTAAAAGTCTTCGAGCAAGCTCTTAATACCTTCCTATAAAATAACTGTATTAGAGCATTCAGTGAGCTTTCTTTTACTCAAGGGATTTAATTATATGTCAGGTGAGCTATTTGAAAGCATTTTAGTTCAAGTTACTCTTTCAACAGTTGTACAATAACTGCAGTTTAATGTCTATGAATTTTAAAAGTAAAACTCTTTCTGCTTTACCCTCTAATGTAGAAAATGCTTCTGTTGAAGGCAGAGCATACCTCTGCCAGAAAGGAGGCTATTGCTTTGAAAGAAGATCATCTGGTGCAGAGCTTCTGGGAATGTTTTAATTGAAAATATCTGGTAAGTGAAAACCTAATGCATGAAATTTGCTTTGAGTTAGAATTAGGTAGGAAAAAAAATCATACTTGTGAAACAAAGTCATCTCATACACCAATGTTTACTTGTCCATAGAAAGCCTGAAATGGTAATTCTGAAAGAAAGCTTCTAGGAAGTGTGCGCAAACAACATTTTGGGCATGTGTTTTTAGCCGATATCAGCTGACCAGCCCTTATCTAGTCTGCTCTGCTTCCCTCAAAGGCAGGTTCATTAATGCCCAGATAATAGATATAGGAAAAAATTATTACTGGTTTGACTATAACTTGTTCTAATTCTTCTATTTGTCAAAGGCTACCCAAACACACGCACTGTGCACAGGGGAAATTTTCAAGCATTTATTCAAACTGGTAAGTGCCAGTATGCATATATATGCATACATATAATTGTCAATTGAAGAAAGTGGGCAAAGAGCCCACATGACCTAAGGAACATGCTTGTCATGCCTGAATATCACCTGAAATTCAGCCAACCATGAATTTAAATTCTAACAAAAGAAAAAGTCTCTGAGAGGCACAACAGAATACACTCCATCAAAATTTTTCATTTTATAGCATTTTCCATAGATATTTTCTATCTCAAAAGTGGGGAACTTGGGTGATTAAGCTTGATCTTATGAAGTTTCATTTTTGTTCCATCTCACTATATACCTCAGGTTGTTATGCTTTACTAATTATTGTGTTGTGATTGAAAGTTAGACAAGCTCTGAGGACTATGTTCTCAAACACTGGGCTATAAAATGGCAGCAAAATGAAATCATTGCTGTAGAAATAGTCTTGAAAGAGAGAGAGGGTGATACATTATCTGTACGTGTTTGAAGAGGATGATGCTAGCTGCGTATATTTCTGGGGAAAGCATTTATGGAAACAGGGCCATTGTATCAGTTCTATCATTTTCTGTGTGCCAACTTTCTCTTTTTTAAAAACAAAAGTCAATTGTTTGGAAAACTAATGAGCATTGATTTCCTCCCACTCTTTCTCTTCCTTTCATCTATAAAAATGATTTTTTTTTTTTTTTTTCTCTCAGCTCTTAAAGATACTTAATGACTGTACTTGTGGTCATTCTCTATGTCCATGAGCATGAGTGGCATGAAGACTTAAATCCATGCACTAAAATAAAATGACAGCTGTGCATTACTGGGAGTTGATGTAGTCATCACTCCATTAGAATAAAGTATTTGACAACCAACGTTTCCAGTTAGAGCCACAGAAATTACTCTCTGTTACTCCAGACCAATTCCAGGGCTTACTTGAAGGCACAGAAGATTCCTCAATTATCAAGAAATTTGACATAGCAAGGACTTAAAATTGAGCTAGTGAAGACTTTCTCAGTCAAAAGCTGAGCAACTGCTGTATGACAGAGTCCCTCTAATAAACTGCCTCTGGTTAGGGTAGTATTTCAGTTAACTCCTCTCAAGGCTCTCCATGACACCACTATGTAATAACCACTGCAAATAGATATTGACCTTTCCTCATACCTTCAAGATCATTAGACCAAACCCTGTATCTGAAACTCCCACTGATTATAATCAAAGTCAGGGTGTTTGGGAAATTTTTCCTCTTGAAGAGTGACTCCAGTTTTGGGTATGCTGTTTTTTATGAGACAAGATATTAAGAGAGTCTGAACATTGATTCACTTACTATTTTCTTGTATCTATCATATAAACAAAAATTAATCAGGCTTCCATATTAAAAGATACAGAATATAGGCTTTGTTCTTTACCTTTCAAAATCAATACAATCTGTGATTAAACATTCTTCTGCTAGTACAACTATTATAAAAACAGAAGATAATGCTGATCTCTAGTAACATTCAGATTTAAGAGTGCTTCTTCTGATGTATAATTGACAGAGTAAATACCACAGCTCTAGCACTCCATTGTTTTGTTATAAGAACCAATCCAGAAAATCAAAAATGCAATATTTATTTCCTGTTTGCTGTTACTGAATTGCTTCCTCTAAGCTAAGATGTATATTTGAGGATTTTTTGTTTGTTGTCATGTACTGAGCATAAAAATTCCCTGTGCAAGAAAAAAAAAAACTGATTTGTTTTCAGTTATACCACAACTCTTCTCGAGTCTCAGATCATTGCATCCTCAGTTACAGTAATCATGAGAAACAAGAATTTTAGCTGGAAAATATGAAGGTAATAGTATTTTCTTGCATTACTACTTTACATCTCAGTCATAGTGGTGGAGCTTGCAATAGTCTTCCTAATTTACATGAAAGCAAAGAATTACATTATTTCATGTGAAATGAAATTTTGGTTAGTAACATTTAAAAAGTAAAATGATGCAAAGACTTCCTTTATTTTAACACACACCTTTTTACCATAAATATTTTGGTTGCAGGAGGGAAAAACACAATCTGCTTTCTCAAAGTGATATCTGACATGGAACCCTTTCATTTTAAATGCAAATATCAAATTGTCACTTGATGTAAAAATTCAGACTAGAATGATTACTGTGTCTGATTGCTATTAAGTTAATTTTCTTGATAACAGATCGCACAGTGCTATGTTTTAGATTTTTAACAAGTGATGACAGCACGCTGATATTTTATCTGGTGCTGAGCAGTGCTCACAGTCTCAGTACAGTTTCTAAATCTGCCTCACAGTGAATAGACTGGGTGATGTGCAAGAGAGTGGGAGAGGACACAGCCAGGCAGATGACCCAAACTGACCAAAGAGATACTTCATGTAATACAATGACACGTACAGCAACAAAAAATGGAAAAGAAACAGGTTAGGGATTATACATTTTCTTGGGAACTGTTTGGGGATTGGTCTAAGCATAGGAGGTGGTGAGTGATTACATTTGCATCAATTGTTTTGTCTTGTTTTGTTTCTCTTCTTTCACTTCTTATTCACTTATTAGATGTTTTTTATCTCAACCAACTATTTTT
The DNA here is from genome assembly GCF_023343835.1 of Lagopus muta. Classification (NCBI taxonomy): domain Eukaryota; kingdom Metazoa; phylum Chordata; class Aves; order Galliformes; family Phasianidae; genus Lagopus; species Lagopus muta. The sequence continues at coordinate 40,029,341 of NC_064435.1, read as the reverse complement.
TTTTTTTCTTGATTTTACTCTTTCATATCTCTTCCCCTATCCCTCTGGGGGTTGGAGGTAAGTGGCCAAGCGACTTCATGGTCCTGATCTGACCACTAGGGTTAACCCACAACACTACTGGATGTGTCTGGCAGGAGAAACTTCTATTCTTCTTCACCACATCCAGTCTTTGGATTGAAAATTAAATTGAAAAGGTTGTATTCTGTGTTTTTTTTTTAACTAAATAAAGGAGAAATTAATAGTAGTATTTCTTTATAGAATAAATAATAATGAATAATGAATAATAATTAACTCTCTGCTTCTAGACTTTCAGAGAATGGCCGGAGCTGGAATCTGCTTTGGCAGCTGATCTTCTCTATTTTCATCAGGAAACAAATGTGCAAACTTTACAGCTTCTCAGCACTGTAAATTTGCAGTCTTTTTCTCCTTTGCTTGAAAGTTGCAGTCTGCCAAATTTCCATGTCTATGCTATCACTCCATTCACTGTCCTGAACATTTCTGTGCATTGTGGTTTTGCCCAGGAAGAAGAGTAGTGTTGCTTGCAGGGATGACTGTATGAGCTAATTACCCAATTGCCAGAGAGAAATTGTGTGCCTGGATGTGGACATCAAGTGGCTCATGCGGAACTGACCTGGTAGTCTCTCTGTTCTCACAGATGTGTGTTCACTATCACTGTTTCTTCAGATTCAAAGGTACTGGCTTCAGACAGAATTACTACTAGGAAATGTGGAGAAAATCTACTGGTTTATATGAATAGAAGCTTGGACTCTAGAAAGCCTAGATTTTTGAAAATAGTTGCAAATAACTGAATGAAGATATCAATGGAGACAGACAGGAATAAGGTCACAGCACTGTTCCTTTAGTTCCCTACCACCAGGATACTCAATAGCCAAAAGCATTTTCTCTGTCCCAGAAATTTATGACAGATAATGTAATAATCCAAGACAAATTAGACTTTCCCTGCACAGGAATACTGGCATTTGAGAAGAAAGTAAAAATTGTGTCATCAATTGAAATCAACTGCAGTGTCTGGCACTACTTCTCCCTGTGTAACTTAATCCATTGGTTGTCTCATATAATAAATCAGATAAAAAATTGGGGCCATGCCCTTGGAGTAAGGCAGCACAGCTCCACTGACTAGGCCAATTTAGACCATCTGAGGTTAGTATTCTTTGATGCTGAAATTGTTCGCTTGATTAATGGACCAACTGTATAGCTCTTATCTAACTTGGACTGCAACCAGAGTCTCTTCTGTTGTCAAATGCCAGTATGAAGACTACAACCATAAACCTCTGTTATTTAACATGTAATGAGCTGAGAGACAGCACCATAATTTTTGCTACCTTGATATATTATTTAACTATATAATTCAATGCAAGGCTCTTTTTTCCTGAGTTTTAAATAATATAGGAACATTAGCTCAAGGAGGAGGAAGTGAAAGGATCACATAATCTGTTAGCAGCATCTTCATTTGGACTGCTAATAGCAAATACAGGAGCAAAACACTGTTGCTGTTTCAATACTAAGTGTACCACTCTGCTTGAAAGGGAAAGTCAGGGAAATGGAAAGTAATCTTCAATGGTGTACACTTCTAAATTACTACATGTTCTAATATAATGTATAAAGGGATTTATTTACACTCATATAACTGCTTGTAATAACAGATTCCTAGATTGCTACTTTTTATTTGTTTGGTTATGGCCTTCTGGTGCTGACTAGTGCTAATAGCTACACAGTAGTTTAAATGGAAAGTGAAAACAGCTGTAATGTATTAAGGTAGTCACTAACAATTTAAATGCATGTCTGATGGTTTCCCCTTATGAATAGCTACCTTCAACAAGGAGTCTATATCTGAGCAGCACAATGTTTCCCAAACATTGCATAACACTGTTTGACTTCTTAATTATTCTGTAAGCACCCATGGAATTTCTCATGAGGTTCAGACAGTATTACCAAATAAAAATTCAAACCTGATAGTCACCAGGACTACAAGTGAGAATTATGTTACTTTTCAACAGCTTTATTATTTTGAGAACTTATAATTTGTTCTAGGTCCCTGTTTGCAAAATATGTGAGCCACTTCAATCCTCAGGTAGTAACTTGGTATCATTTTTTTTTTTAATCACCTTCTCTTACAAAGAGCTAAAGTATCTTTTAGAAAGAGGTTTCCACTGGCAAAATTAATTTGGCAGATGTGCATTACCTATGTGTGCTAATATTAGTGGTCTAATGCTTCTAGAAGCACAGGTAATAGGTGCTGTGTAGGGGTAGATCATCCTGTTAATCGGCTTAACCATAAGTGGTTCTCTTGTTCTATGACTGAGACAGGTTTTGAGTTTATTATATTAAGAAATAGATTTCAATGTAAAAGCTCTTGATTTGAGGATCTTTATGAGAAAATTTTGCATTAAGTCTGGGGCAGTGACACTGACCGAGTATGTAGCTGATCAGATGTTAATCCAAATCAGCATGCAAAGTGAATGAAAAATCAGCTTCCTCCTCCTACTACTTTCCATTTCTTTCCTTTCAGCTTTCAAGTCAGAAAAATTCTCTAGTATTACTTGTACTTATATTCTGACTGAATAGTGGCAGTTTGTCTGAAGCCTGCTACAAGTGTGCACATCAGAGGTAAATAGCCTGAAAACCACAGAAATATTTGTAAGCTACAGATGTAGATGCTACCAGTTTCCAGAAGTTTTGCAAAGCTCCTTTGCAAAGGAATTTCTCCTACCTTTTCAATACTGTTTGTTTCTGGAATTAAAATAGGATCAAATCAAACAGCACAAATAGGGGTTATTTTTCAAAGACAAAGAGTGGGTACTGCAAGTCGCTTCTAATATGGTGGTGAAGCTTCTGCATCTGCACATCCCAAGATCCAAAATGTAGTGAGGTTGAGTGTGTATGCCTAACACATGCAACAGGCACACAAAAACACACATAATACAGTGCATATATACTTGCACACATGGCCAGCCACGTAGCTCACAGCATTCACACATTCTGTTTCCTTTCTGGCTCACCAGAGGGTGAGGTGGAGATTCTTTTTTGGGAGATGTACTTACTTACAGAGATATACCATGTGGATGCCTCCAGCAGTGAGACTCAGGCATTCAGTCTGCTGAGCAGCTGCCTCTGGATCCCAATCTTTCCAGTTGCTGGCACATGGACATACAAGCCCCTGAGGCCACAGCTCAAGTTCAGCTGCTGGTGCACACACATACACAAGTGCACAAGCACACAGTCAATTTCCAAGCCCCATGGTCTCACTGGAAGTTGTCCTGGACCACCTGGTACAAGGTTCCCATGTACAATCCCAGTCCCCAGGACACTCTGCATACCCATGGGCTGATCCAGTTTGGTGTGCCTTGTGGTCACACCCTGACCTGTAGATGCTCATCCCCTCCTTTGCTGGTAGCAGGGACATGCTGTGCCCTGCTGCCAAATATGCCTCAGTTGCAGCTGCTGAGACTTTTATGCTTTCAGTATAGATCCCCATACCCAGGAAAAAGATTTAGAAAAGAAATTTAGTAGAAAGACAGGTCAGGCAGCAGTGCCTGGACAGCTAGACATGCATACTGACCAGCAACCTGCTCACACATGGCCCATCCCTCTTCTCACTCATGCTTGCTCGTCCCCAGCCATCTTGATCCCTCCCTTTTTCTACCTTTGGTTTCTCCCCTAAACATTCCATAGTAGGTGTAGTGCAATCCCCAGATGCTGTTCTCCTGCCTCCCACTATAAATGTGGCAGCCCTGTGAGCAGCACAACCTCTCTATTTTTATGGTACCCTGGAGAGGCTGAGTGGTGGCTGAGGTGGGGAAGAGCACATGGCTCTTCCATGGAACCCTGGGTGGAATTGCAGTAGGCTGGTTGTTTGGGCTCCCCCACCTTCTCACACACAACTTTTTTTTTTTAAAGCTTAATATTTCTACCAGGGACAGGATATAACATCACCGTGTTTTAAGTTATGGTCTAAAATTTATTAAGATTTCTGAAGCTTTAATACACTTAATATAATTGAATACAATTCAGTCTTGAACCATCGCATGAGGTCACCATGCATCTTTAATTTATTGTACTTTCTCTTCTATTTTAATCAAATCAAGATAACTACTCTCTTTTTTTTTTGAAGTCCAATTTAAAATTTACAATTTATTTTCCTCCTTGTCCCTCTGATAAGCACAAATAAACCCACTGTCTCAAAGTTTGTATTTTTTTTTATGTTTTTGAGATATAAGGAATAAGTAGTTGGATTATTTTTGTTTTCCCAGAGGTGGTGATTACCTAGCATTAGTCAAGCTGCTTCACAAATCAAGCAGCTGTTGAACAGCATCTATATTTAAAAAAAAAACCAACAAAACAACAACAGCAAGAAGAACAGCTTACCTTCTCAGATAATAATCCAGTTTCAGTAGCTGGGGCAGATAGAGGAGTGTACATCTCAGCAAAATCATAATAGTTGGAAACTCTATTTTAACTTGATAATCAAAATCCTCCGTATGCAGATTTCTTAGAACAAAAATTTTCAAGCTAATTTTGGTGAAGAAAAAGACATTCTATTTTTGCTTCCATTCAAGATAGTTCTACTGTACCTTCCAGATATCCCAAAATAAGAAATCTCACTACACTGTTAAAGAACTCTAGCAATATTTAAGGTGTTCATTGGTCAGTAAACCAGGATCTCCTCAGAGCAACTAGGATGATGTCTGACCTGAAAGATGAGTCTTTTCCCTCTGCTGGTAACTCTGAGGGATGAGAGAATGACTTTCTTGATATCAAAATAATAAAAAACGACGAACTCTGACAGGAATTCCTTCTGTAACAAATGAGTCAAATGAAATTAAATTTCTGTCATAGTATTCTTATTGGATTCACAAATAATTAAATAGTATTAGAGAACCTTGCTAAACTTCAAACAAAAGGTAGTCAAGAATCTTACCTCTCAAACTGTGTACCTTCCTTTCTGTATCTTGTGTGGACCAGCAGCAGAGAAAAATTGAATTAAGAAAAATTCTAACTGAAGTGCCTGCTTGTTGCTTGGAAAAATGGATGTGAACATCAAGTACAGTTTTACTGTTTAATGTTAGCTGCATGCAAAATACTTTTCTGTTGCTCAGACATTCAGTATAAATAAAAGAGAGTTGGCCTTGGATCACACAAGCTTCATTACCTTTTCAAATTAACCACATTTTTCATTCTTTCCTCACAATAGTAATTCTACTATATAGTGGCATTATGAACGATAAAAATGACACTTGCAAAATGGGGATAGGAAAATATTCCAATTTGTTTATGAGATTATTCTTTCCTCTTTGTTTATGTGATGATCTCATTTAATCTCAGTTAATATGGATAAATTTTACCTACTAGAAAGGTGGCAGAATTCTATTTGCAAACATAGAAAAATTCATTCTTAGAGAATGACAAAAAGATATTCATAGACTTAGGCTTTTATTGAGACTACAAGGGAACCGTTTGATTAAAAGCGTGAAGTCAATATTTTTGAAAGCTTAAAAAAAAAGGGAAGCCCAAGCAATTTGAGGATTTTGGAATTTTTAAGATTACTTACTATTTCTTTGGAAAAGCTACAGTTACTCATCCAAACTCCCATCACCCACAAAGCTTGAAAGCTTTTCATCCAAAAACCTCATATTTAAAACCATCAGGCAGTAAGTACAGTTCAGACAAGGTATTTGAGAGGAATCTATGAGGCTTATCAAGCAAAAGAATGGCTGATGAATTTCAAAGATGATAAATGGGAGGTGATACATGGAGGAGAAACAGAGTTGTACATACAAAATGCTGCGCTCTTATCAGACAATTGAAATTCATCCTGGTATCTTGGATTATCCCTGAGATTTTTGTGGACACCAGAACAGCAGCAGTCCCAAAGGGGCTTATACAGATAGCAGTGGAGAACAAAGTAGGCAGTGATATTATGTTGTTGTATGAAAATGTAGGCAGTTTGTGCAGTTTTGTTCCTCTTATCTCAAGATGGTTTTTAGAGAGGTAGTATTGCTAGGAGAGGCTCTGGGAAGGGCAAAAAAAAGTAATGAAACAACCTCAAAAAGTGCAGTACAATTTGATAACATTGTAAGGACTGGAAAAGGGAAACGATTATTCAGTGCCTGTCACAGTTTCTTCTTAATAGATCATCTAATGAAATATTCAACTGAAAAGGAGTTGAATCTTCCCACACATTAGAACTGAGCTTCCTGAAGCAAGAAAACAAAAATAAAACATATCAACACAGATTGTTTAGTGCAAAAATTAAGAAAATTATGTGCTACAATTATTTGGAGGAGTGGGAAACATTCTGAGGAAATTTTACTGCAGGCTGTTCCTAAGTCCTTTTCTGAATGTGTTATTAAGGTTATGTCCCAGAAAAAATATAGGGTGGTAATGGAGATTTGTTCTCATCTCAAAACAGTGTTTTCTGTATTTCATTGAAAGCATGGTGAGGTGATGAGGTGGTAGAGCCATGCTTTTTACTCACATATGCAGCAAAAGAACGAGAAATAAGAAGCAATTGTTCTGCACTGAAACGGGAAAGTTCTGACTGGATATAAGAAAGAATTGCCACCAAGAGAATAATTAAGCACTAGAACAGGATGCCAGAGAATCTGGGAAATCTCTGTGCAAGAACATTTTCTGCACCTGGAGGGATATAGTTGTAAGTAGCCTAGTGTGAATCCAACCAGTGTTGCATTCAAACTCAATGATCTGTGATTTTAAGAAACATTTTAAGAAAAAAAAACAGGTACCCATGCTAACATCTTTGTTTACTGAGCGCAGAAGATGAAACTTTTCATGAAAATTGAGTTTACTTTTTTTTCTTTTTTCTTTTTTTTTCTTTGCTTTTAGTTTCATCGTGTCTGAAAAGTTCAGAATGCAAGGCAAAAAGTAGAACTGGGATACAGAAAAGGAGGCATTGGGTCATCTAGTGAGGATCTGAGGCCTATGAGAGTAAAGCAGAAGTGGCAGACAAGGTGTACAAGATGAATTTTACGTGTGGTAGGGGAAGCAGTTATGACATTTACATCCAATATGATAGAACCAATTGAGCTACCTCCAGCACAGTAACTGCCAAAAGCAACTAAATTTAAGTGCAGATTAAATAAAAAGTATGTTATTATTTTTTTAAATGCAGCACAACTGAGAACAGGAGCAGAGCCATGATTTCCTCTGCATTTCATTTCAGTACTGCCAGTTTTCAAATAGATGATCTTGGTCAACACATCAAAATTAAATCACTCACAGTGTGCAAACTCACTTTAAATTGTCAAAACTAAACAACTCTGCCTTTTTGTACAAAATTATTTTTCAGTGTGCACCATCTGTTCATTGGAAATGTATCTCACAAGCACTATTTTAGTAAAAGAAGACATAAATCTGTTTCCTCAAATTTTATTATTCAGTTGAAAATCATTACAGTGATGTCCATGTACAGTTAACCAGGCTTTATGAATGAAATTAGAATTCTAAGTCACATATCAGCAGAACTGTTTTCATCATTCTTCCTTCTGTGGCACTTCAAAAGATAAAAGTGTGTATTCCTTCAATATATGTATAGTTATAAGCTTGTAAAGATATATTTGGTTGAAGGTCAGGAGCAAGTTTTGTTACATGAAATATATTATATCACTCAGAAGTTTATTTTGTAAGGCAAATAAATAGAACCTTGGTAAACTTACCCATCATTCAAATTTTGATACTGTACAGTGCAAAATTATTGCTTTTCAGTAATTGATGTTTATATACTGTTAATATATTGTTACGACTGAAGCTTTTACAAACAGCACTGATGAGTTATTGGAAGTGCATCACCAAATCAACACTGATGAATGTGTAAAATTTCTTATCATGCTGAATTTTTTAATGGAGAATTAGATTTCCCTGTCATTTTTCAGAACTGCTCACATTTAAATTCATGTGACTTCTTTATTAAAACTGTGTAGCTTTCAAAAAGTACAAATGTGTAGGTTTCAGATACATTGCTCAAGGTATCCAGACCATATGTATGCAATGATCTACTCACAAGTAGATGTCATAAAGACTTCCTATTTTGTCTTCCTGGCAACATATCCCCTACTTTGCCCTTGCCAGTGCCAGTTTTGCTTGTTTTCCTTCTCACTCAGTTGATTTCCACTTAAGACAATATGTAGCAGCAGTGATGAGGTTTGGATTGTTAAGTAAAACATAGAAAATAATGCCCTAAATGCATTAGATTTTCATGTGAAGAATTTCTATAAAATAGAAATAGGAGTTTAAGAAATGGAACTTCACTATTTTTTCTCAATCTATTTAAAAAGCAAAAAAACTACACTATTCCAGCTCTTATAAAACCTACTCAATGTACAGCATATTACAAATCTCATGTGCCCAGGCTTTAAGTTTGCAGATATTAATCTGGTATACTAAGAGCTTACTGTTACTTCATTTTGTCATTTGATAATAATTTTAGATTTTTTTTTTTCAGTGACTTTTTCAAAAATCAGTTGGAGATGATCCGTTTCTTGTAGCTATCATGAAAACATACATGACCTCTTAGTACATAATTCAGAAAGCTTTGTTTCCAAACCTAACACTTTCACTTTCCTTCAAGTTAACAGTGACAGAAAACCCTTAATTTAAATACATTCATGTATTAAAACTAACACTAAGGAGGCATTCTATAGGAACTGCTGTCAGATGACTTCTCAGGACACCTCCTTAATAAAGCAGGTAAACTATAACGTCACCACTCATAAACATGAATACTTTCTTAAGAAAAGATGTTTATTCTTTCTCAGTCCTCTTTGACAAACTATGTTTGTCATCAATGTACTGTTCAATCTAATTCCCCCAGTATTCCACATGAACTTTCAGGGATGTGCATTCCAGATAATGTAATACTTGTTAATGTATCCTGTTGTGGTCTTAACAACAATACTTCCAGCTGACAAATAAAATTTCTGTACAAGATAAATTTTTTACATTTTTTTCAGGCACACGAAACTTAAAAATGTTTAAATTTTTTAATTGATGGAAATATTGATATCATTTTTACTTTCCCTTTTTCTTTTTTTTTTTTTTTTTCCTAATAAGCCAGGCAAGTGGAATTCTAGTCTTGTTGAAGTTATCTCACTAAGCCTGCTAGAGCATGACTTTTATGAATGAATTTGGAAGAGGAAATATGCTCTCCTCTTGGGAGCTGACAACTTACTTTCTCGTTAGTCCAAAGCTGGTTGAACAGGGCACAAAACATAATCGGTCAGATCAAGAATCTTGAAAAGTCAGTGAATGTACAGATACAATCAAACAGGAGAACCAAGAGTAAAATTCAGCTTCATATGCAGTTCTTTTTAGTATTTTGTACTCTAACCTATTTTAGCACTTACATTACACATATCTTTAGGGTCATTTTTGAAAAAATAAAAAATAATGTAGGTGATCAGACTGGGCTTTTGAGATTCTGGGATGTCAAGCAAATGCCATAGGCATACAATGATGTGATGAGTAAAGTGTTAGTGGCAGGGCCTTATTTAATATAAAATGCTCTCTTTGGTCAATTCTGAGTAATCACCAATTATTGCTACATTGATTAATTTTTTGAAAACTGGAGTAGAAGAATATTGTCCTAAGTCCTTTCACTCTTAACTTTGCATATTGTTAGCATGAATAAAAGGAACATAGATCTCTTAGAATGGGAATAATTTTTACTTCTGTTTGGGCATGTACAAAAGCATAGCAAAACAGTGCTCTCCTACACTATCCAATATATATTTTCATTTGTAAATAACAAGTGAAAGCAAGGCAGAAAGTGTTTAGAAAGGGAAGAGAAAAAAGTGACTTCCTGCTGTTCTTGCTAGAAGGACGTATTGAATCAGAACTGCGAATAATTTTTTAAGCTGCTTGAAGGCTACTCTATGTGATTTTCCCAGCTATTTTTTCTGGAGAGCTTGAGTCACATATGTATAAAATCTGAATGACGTGGATGAGTGCAAAGTTTTATCATCATGCACATTCTAGGATATATTAGTGAAGCAGTGGTACTTTTATTACATTTTATGCAATTTCTAACCTTTAAAGGGTAACAGAAGAGATTTATGTGATGTAACAGTAGGTATTTTGGTCCTATAGTTCATTATGTCTTGAGGCTCTCACAAAAAGGTAAGCTAAAATTTAAAGTTTAGTATTAGTTCTCAAAAAATTCTTTTTTTCAGGCACAAGAAGTAGGAGTGGTATATAATATTAGTAGCTACAGTGACTTTTTTGTTCTGGACTGAACTGTATACTGATTTGAAGTGACCTGAATAATTCCCAGTTTGGAAATATTTGAGAGCCAAAGGACACAACTGCAATCAGCATTTGAAGGGCTCTTTTACAGAGTGAGAGATTTTATGGTCATAAAGCTGAGTAAACAACAAGGTCATTTTTGATGGAGTCAGGGGAAGCAGATGTGACCTTAATGAAGGTTTTTAGTAGAAAGCCAGACATGCTGAACTCATGTCGACCAATTGGCTGAGTCCAAAAACAGGTTTAATCAAAATAATAATTGTTCTATGCAGACTTAATTAAATATTGCAATGTTCTATTAAACTCTGGATAACAATGTGGATGAAAATAGGCATTAAGAACTGCAGGCAAGTTATCCAGTGGGCTGATTTAAATCTGTACTTGTTATTAAAAGAGTGTTGGCAAAGCTGATGGCATAAAAACAAAAATTAAAATCTGAACTTACTGTGGAATGAAAAAAAGGCTGTATTTTCATAGCTTCAACACAATCTGTTCTGAGTTCACAGATCATAAGAGGCATTTACATTCATAATTAATTTATTTTACAGTGAAAAGTCTGCAAGTAGAATCATATATGCAGGGAGAACTAAGCAACATCTAAATTAAGTATTGACTCATCTGGAAGCTTACCTTCAAGGGATAATAAATAATCTTAACAAATATAGTCAGGTACAGGAACAAATTATCTCTAAAACCTCTGGAAATTCCTAAAATGAACACACAAACAATTTTTTAGTAAAAGACTGTAATGTGTCTTAAAGCACTTAAGTCAGTGATTCATTACCAGAGGGGCTGATTTTACTTGTGAGGCACTAGCTTAGCGTTATTTTCAGACTTCCAAATTCTTTGATTTACAACACATGAGGAATTCTAGGAAGACATGCAGTAAATGAGAACTGCTGACTGATGAAATTAGGGCTTTTTTTCAGATGGACTTTGTATGCAACGGAGAACTTTGGTCTTCTATCTCCAGCAAAAGTCAGGAACTAAGGCAAAGTCATTCCCTGAAAGATGGAAAAACCCCATCTTTGTAACAGGCCTTGACACACACTTGTGTTATCTTCTCCTCCTACATATAACATTAAAAAAATCAAGCAAAAAAAAAATAAAATAAAATAAACCAAAACAAAACATAAGACCAAAAGAGTCTGCATCTGAGAACTGTCATCTAATAGACTCAGAATCAAGTTAGTTATTCTGGATGTAAGAACGCACACTGATAATGTGGAATCAAAGGTCAGAGATGAACTGCAGCATTATACTGTGTGAAAAAGACATAAAATACTTATAATATGGTATCCTCCTGGGTAATGACACAGTGTTGAAAAGACTGATTTGTATTTTGTTCTCGTGAAACAGATACATGAGGTCCTATATATTCCCTGTCACTCCACAGAATTTCAACTGAGTGACAATATCATACTTAGGTCTCATACATTTGCTGAATTCCTATGGACTGTGCTAATTTTAATTTCCTCATGTAGAGCACTCTGCAACTATACTATATTTCCTTGAGTATACTTTTTATTTGTTTACTTTTTACCTTTTAAAAAGTATACTTCTTATTTATTTAAGCTTTAATGATTGCTCTAACTTGGAAAAAAAAGCTTAAATAGAATGTATCTATTTCTGCAGTTAGAATAATTCTAATCAATGAAGAATTGATTTTTTTTCTTTTAATTAACTCATTAGAATCTACGGTGTTAGAGTGGAAAACATTTTGTCTTTCCCTTCACTGATGACTACAGAGCTGCAGTCTTTCATGTGCTATAGATGTCTCAGTTTGATCTTTACTCATCTAAAACCACAGATTTTTATTTTTTTTATTTTTTTTTTTCTGGCATACATAGGTGTGAAATGTTGTACCTATCATGTGGCAACCTTTTCTGGATGAAGCATGGTAACATAGCATGCCTTTGTTTAGAAATCAAATACCTAATCCACCTCAAATGCTTATTGTTTCCTCAGCAAGAACACAATGTTCCTATGTAAATAAGGATGATCTCATAAAATTCAGCAAAATTTTTATATTGTTGTATATTCTTGATGGTGAACTGCCACTAGATCAGAAGTAAAACCAAGTAACATTATTTCTTTTCTCTGTATTGGCACAACAATTGAGCAGTTTACTACCATCCACAACCTTTGCTCATATTTCTACAGAGGCAGGAAGACAATAAAGATTAGCTGATAACAAGATGACTGTCAGTCTAAAATAAAAATATTTTTTTCTAATTCACAAGCAAAGCAACAGCATCTGTTACAAAATTCACTTAAAAGGTGGGCTGCTATTGGGAACTTCGATATTGTAATTTTGGTATTTTGTGAAGTTATTTCTCTTCTTTGAAGTATGATTTAAAAGTTGCACATTCATGTTTATAATACTCATGTCTGGCATTTGAGTAATAGCTGCTGTTATCCTAGCATCTGTGTTCTAAGTTTTGGACTTGGGCTGTATGCATTTATGGATCTCTACTGTGCAAGTATGCACAGGAGGTGTGAAGATAGTTTGTTCTTAGTGCCTCATATATTAACATACACCAAGAATTTTGCAGCTATGTAAGCCAGATCAAATTAGTCAGAAAAAAACTTAGATTTTTTTTAAAGATACCAAAAATACTGCAATGAACAATATCTTTGCAACTGTGCTATCCAGTCAACTAAACTGCATCTATTTACTTAGTGATGACTTAGAAGAAGAATTAATCATGCAGACATATCAAAAAGTGGTAACAACTGTTACTTGCTCTTCTCAGTCTGTTTAAAAAGCTTTCTACATGAATTCATTTTTATATTTCTGTTTCTGTTCAAATAGTGTGTAAACACCAGCTTTACTCACAGTATGGTAAAGTGTGAGACCTACTTGAAAAAAATGGCTTTTATAACGATAGAATATAATTTAAGTGCTGCAATATCCTCCACTGTCTTATGAGGATATGAACTATTGTTTTAGGTGCATAGGCTGCTGGAAGGAGAAATTGGCAGGAAGGAAAAGATGCCATCTATTTGCAATGCTGATTATTCTTAAAATAATTTTCTCATATGACTTTTGTGCACAGGTGAGCAATTTCTGAAGGGATGTTTCCGAACTTTTGTTTGACCTCATATAACATTTGTGTCATACTGCTTAAGTTATTCCTCCTCAGAAAAGCTCATCTGTGAGACTTTTAAGAAAAAATATAAATTCATTTAATTTGACAACTTTTATACTAATTTTATATTTCTATTACTCTTATTTCACAATGAGATGAAATAATTTTGTTTATTTGGTGAATTGAGATATAATTCTGTTACCGAATCTTCTTCTGAATGGCTATGGAAATTCTGACAGTTCAGTATGTTCATAGGTTTTCTGAGCATAAGGGCAGAAAAGATCCTCAGGTTAGATTAAGTCTGAATAGCAATAGTCATTACAGTCTATCAAATTAGTTATCTGATTTCTAACTGTATTTTATCACAAGTACTTTAGAATAAATTTCTTCAAAAATAATCAGTCATAACAATACTAAAATCTACACATTTTGCACATTAGTAATCACTGTGATTATGGTAGCGTTGACACCTCGGGGCAGCAAATGTTACATACTGTGGTTCTGCAGGATAGACTACTGGTCTCAAGAAAAAGCCATTACTAGGCTATTAGCAGCTTTTTTTTTTTTTTTTTGTAATTAACATTAATAGGGTGCTAGGGGCCTCACTGTTCATATATACACATGTATCCACATGGAATTTCAATCAAGAAAAAAAAAGAAATAAGATTCAGACAACAACGGTGCTGCACAATATGCCAGAGTTGATATACATTACATTAATTGTCTGATTTCTTCACTGATTGCTTTTCAGATGTCAGGGTGAATCTAAATAAACTTGCATTATGTTCATGAAGTTATGTTTTCTTTACTGGCATAGAAATTTTCATATCATATAAAAGAGAAAGCCAAGGAAACACTGACTGAGATGTACACCAGAAGATGTCAATTTGGGATCATTATGTAGGAGTAAATTTAAAACTCTACTAAGGTTTTAATGAGGGCTTTGCCAACAGCACATGAGGGAACCTCATTTACTAGATCACCCTTTAAAAAACAGTTCAAACTGGAAGACCAACTAAGAACGTTGGTCCCATGATTTATATGCAACAACACATGCTAGTTTCTTATTTCTTACCATATGGTACATATGTAAGAGATTTTTTAGCCTTAATTACATGAAAATAATTTCTCTGTTGACTTTTTGTTTTTTAATTTAAAGATAATGAATGACGTATCTTATCCCAGTACAATCTTTCAATATTTTTCACAAAGATAGTTTGCATTTGACTTTTACTCCTATAATGTATTCTCATAGAATCAAAGAATCATAGAATCGTATAATAACAAGTTTGGAAAGGACTTACAAGATCATCTAGTCTAACCATCCTCCCATCACCGTTGCTACCACAAGCACTAAACCATACCTCGTAGCTCCTCATCCAGACACCCCTCGAACACTGCCAGGGACAGCAACTCTATCACTTCCCTTGGCAGGCCATTCCAGGGCCTGACCACTCTCTGAGAGAAAAGGGTATTCCTTATGTCCTTATGTCCTTATGTCCTCATTGCTGTCTATTTGTGGCCAATAAAAAAAATGTTTTATTTTTTTCTCATTTAGAAATTCTAAATCTTAAGTAATTTAAAGATGAAGACAGCAAGGAAATACTCTCATCAGGGCACTTCTCTTCCTTTCAATCAGAGAGAATAATGAAAACTGTCATTCCGATAAAAAAAATTACAGTGGCTTTCAGGAAGATGTAATTTTACAATTCAAATCATAATTGGCTTCTCTACACCAAATAAAATACTGAATCAGTACTATGGGTGATTAGGCGCAATTGCAGAAAATAAATTGATCAGCTGACAGCGACACGGTTTAAGTCACTATAAAAAACAAAAACAAAAAACAACAAAAAGAAAACATATTGTAAGGCAAGAAATACAAAACTCATCTCTAATGATGAATGTTTCTATAAAAAGTGCTTCATATACAGGAACAGAACCATTTCTGTATCAGTCAACTGAACCACTCCAAAAAATATCCTCATTTGAGGTCAGCTCATTAAATGTGTGTTAAGCAAGTGCTATCTAGTTTATTTATTAATCATTCTGGTTAGGAAAGCTACACAGGGACAAGAGAGGAGTATCTATTACAGCTTTTTGCATGTGCTCAAGGAATTTATTCACTTTCCATTTTGATTATAAAGTACTTTGTGAGGTCCCTCATGCTCTGTATCTTTAACAAGAGAAGATGTCTATTAAAAGAAAGCATGTAAGGACAAATAGAAAAACGGTGTCAGCTGTTATCTTCTTTAACTTTCATTTAATTACAAGAGCAAGATTGCAGCCAAGCAGATTTTGCATTGAAGTGAGTAAATATTTGGCACATTTAGTATTCTAGCTCTTTTTGTCCCAGATGTGATTCCTCTGAATCTTTCCCCAAAAGACTCACTACTATAGTGCTCTGTATATAGTTTTTTATTTACATAATTTGATTTTTCCAGATATTTCACTGGTTCAAATAGTTATCAGAAGTATTTAAAATAAAAAATACTTGTTCTTACACAAATGCTACTGTATCCGTCATGCCTCACAGAAACAGGAAAGAATTAACTCAACAACCAGAAGATAGTGGGAAGCATAAACAAGATAAATAAATTGCATTAGAAACCATTCTGTATGTTTTAGAACTATATTTCATGGAAAGAGCAGATCTCACTCACTGCATAAAATATTTCAGTTAATATATATTTTTCTGCCAAGCTGCATTATACAACCACCCATTTGGAGCTGTCTATTGAAATTTCTATTTTTGTCTAGAAGAAAGACAGCCAATCTCAAAGACATTCATATGGTAATTTTTGGATCTTTCTCTGACCTCTGCAATTTTATGTATACCTAAGAATACCGCCACAAGGATTCTGTAAGAAGGCAAGGACAGAAGAACCTGCTCAACCCAAGATGTTTAAGATTAATCCACAATGTATTTGAAGTCAACATTTCAAATTAAGCATTTTTTTGATGTTATTTTTAATTTGTTTTAAATCCAGAGATTTAAAACAGACTCCAGTGATTTCTATGTTCAGATCTGCTTACAACATTCTAATTTTCATGTCCCATCTTTTTCTTTGAACTACCATGACCCTGTCTTTAGTCCATTCACAACAAAAGGAAAAATGAGCAAACCAATGGTAAAAATTGGTCCCAAGGAGGCGGAATAAAATCAACTTTGTTTAAAGAAGACTAATGCAAAGAATGCCTGGGCTACAGGGCAATTTTTGAGTCCCATAGGATAATAATCTGTTACCCTTTAGTTGCAATCCCATACCAGTTTTGAAAGCAATATTTTTTGGATGCATTGTCAAGGAAGAAATTAGTCATGAGAATAAATAGGAAAAACCCAAGAAGTTTAATATGGAATTCAGAGCTGAGTCAGTTCTGGTACTTGACATATCCCAGACTCATCCTTCAAGAGCAGGCATAATTATTTATTCTTGTAGTAAACCTTCTAGACAATAAAGATAGTATTGGTGCTTAGTTCCAGTTAAATCAGTAGGGCTTCTTCTACAGTCTTCTATAGAAATTGAGCAAGTGATATGCTAGGTTCACTTCAGCACTGCTGAACTTTAAGATGCTGTACTGCATCTTAAAGATAATGTCAATCAAAGTTACAACACCTCTGCCATGAGCAGGGACACCTTCCGCTAGATAAGGTTGCTTTAATCCTGGCCTTGTGGCTTGTGGACACACTCTGAAAGCTCCACATCTTTCCTGTTCTATGAGCCCCAGATCTGGATGCAGTACTGCAGGTGGGGACAGAGCAGAGGGGGACAGTCACCTCCCTTGCCCTGGCCATTGCTCAGTGCAGCAGAGGGTACAGAGACCTTTTGGGCTGCAGATGCACACTACTGGCTTATGTCAAGCAACTCATCCTCCAGAACTCCAAAGTCCTTCTCCTCAGGACTGCTCTGTTCTTGATACATAGCGATAGGACAAGCAGTAATGGCCTAAAATGTGAATGTAGGAAGTTCCATACAAACATGAGGAAGAACTGCTTTCTGGTAAGGGTGACAGAGCACTGGAAGAGGCTGCCCAGAGAGATTGTGGAGTCTCCTTCTATGGAGAGAGACCCACCTGGATGTCTACCTGTGCAACCTAATCTAGAGTACTTGCTTTAGCAGGAATGTTGGACTCTACGATCTCTTGAGATCCCTTCGAACTCCTGCATTCTGTCATTATGTGATTTCTGTTCCATCCCTACTGCTATACGTGTAAGTTTCTACTGCAAACAAGGTGTTTTATTCATTGATTCTTTATATACATCTTCTCTATTTTACTAATTCCTCAAGCACTTCTTCTGAAATGTCTCAGCTAATCACATTCTAATCATCACTTTAAGATATGCAATTTAAGGAACTTAATCATTTAAAATGAATGTCATTTAATAGAACATTTATTCTGTCATTAGTGGAGATAAATATGCATAATCCTAAGTGTTTTGTATTCAGGTTCAAAATTTGTTCCTAATTGCTGTCGTTAATGAAAAGTCTTTTTGGATCAGTTGTGTTTTTAAAAAAATAAAAAAAAAGATGAAAGGTTGATTTTCATACTTTTTTTGTCTTACCATTCTACACCAATAATGTGCAAAAGCTTTTTTTTTTTTTTTTTTTTAGATTTCAGCAAGGCTTTGCAGAAACCAGTTCAAGTTTGTTAAGTAAATACTGAATAAAGTCAGGTCTTTAGGTACATTTGTTCACTTCACCGATATGCTTTTTACGCTTTTTTGAATTTAATTTGGGCATTTGAAAACTTGAGGTTTTTATATGTAGTGTGGTTCTGTTCATCGTTTATTCTGAATGAAGATGATAGTTATTAGCTGTCCTGGATACTATGGAACTGAGGAAGACTGTTAAGCAAAACAGACCTGGCTGGCCTGAAAGGGTCAAACAGGGAACACGCAGCCCCTCCTGAAAGGGAAGGACTGCCACGTGTAACATGCGGCCCCTCCTGAAAGGGAAGGACTGCCATGTGAAACCAGCAAGCATAATTAACAGCTTCTTCATTCCATGACCAAGAGCAGAACATGTTCTGTGGAGAGAACACCTTTTGATCACTGTACTGATCATAATACAAAGAGCTAACTAACCAATGATGTATTGCTGTCAGCCACATGAATGTTATCTGATTTAAGTATTGTATACTCCTGTAGCTAAAAGATATAAAAACTCTGTAACAACAATAAACTTTGCTTCTTGCGCCACCAGAGCCTAAGCCCGTCTGTCCCAGGCGTCTTGAGCTGGTCTCCGTCATGGAACTAGGGGAAATATTATAGTGAAGTAATCGCATAGTTGCATGTAAAGGCCTGAGATAGAGAACTGAGAAAGAGCTTTTTATCTAGTCAGTTATGCCTTCTCCGGTATAGATAGGATGAACCAATGAGAAGAGGACAACGTCCTCGTCAGCTTGTCATTTCATAGGTACTTAGCTCTGGCACCCTCCACTGCCTGTTGTTCACACGTCTGTACAGCGAGATGAGTAGAATTGTTAATTTCCTTCTTCTGCACTTATACATACTGACCTATGTGTAGGAAATAGTATTGCAGAGTTTCCAAGGCAAGATGCTTACAGGTTCACGGTAATCAAAGATATAGGAAGATCTATTCTATCTTCTTAAATGTGACACAAAGTTTAAATGTCTTTTCTGGTACTGTATAATGCCTCTTCCTCCTTTCTTTCTTTCAGAGATGTTTCTTCTTTGGTGCTTGTCTCAAAGATATGGTAACTTGATTTTAGATTTGGAATTAATGGGAAACTGCATAACACTGGCTACTGTCAATTTTGAATAAAAAGCAGAAAAAGATGAAATTACATTCCTAGAAAAATATATGTCTAGAATAAAGTCTAATTTCCAGTCAGCAATACAGAAGGGTAAGAAAGGGGATAGAGCTACAAAGCTCTTTTAAGAATAGAGCTAACTTTGTCACTCTTCTGCTGAACGTACCACTTTGTGTTGCCATTCAATCATCATCACTACATTAATCCTCTTATACTGCAACTTAAATATTCATTTGGAAAAGTAAGTATATATATATTCAAGTGGCATGAGTTGATGATACCTCTTGTTTATTTAATCTTTCTTATCCACTTGCTTTTTTTGTTATTTGAACAAGAACAAAAGGAAAGCTGTCAGTGACTGGCGGTGCAGGTGAGATCCTGCAGGCACTCCGCACCCCTTCCTGGGCATTCATTTGTTTATAGTTCTATGTGTTTTGTTGCTGTGATATATTTTGCTTTGTTCTCTGTGAGTACCTGGGGGCGGGGAGGGGGAATTGGAAAAGGTCAGATAAAATTCCAGAATATTAAATTTTAAAAATTTGTTATTCTTAAAGTCAAGATCATAGAAAATAAAATCGAAATATCTTTTGAATTATGGCACCATGAAATTTCACATTGTTTTCACCTCTTGCACTGTGGAGAATCTTGGCAAGTTTTAAACCTTTATGAAATAGTTATTTAGAAGGATTGCTGTATCTGTCCTTGGCAGTCAGTCAAGATTTGCTTCTACTTTTGCATTTGTCCTCCTGCTAAAGATAGAATTTAGGCTAGAATTCATTTTTCTTTTGGTAAAAAAGAATGATCCATTCCAAGTGCCCTTTTCTTAAATATGTCTAGATGATTTTGTTGTTTTTATTTAATATGTATTTATTATTATCTGTTGTGAAGGAGAAAGAAGGAGGCAGATGCATTGACTTTTCAAGGGTAATGACTTGCTGAGTGAAATAGTGCATGTTGTAGGCTAGAAAAAAAACTTTAGTACACATAGATCAGAGTTGAACTAGAAACAAAGTTATATTCTGCAATTAAAAAAAAAAAAATTGAACTGACTCATACTGAACCTCATGCTTAATCCATGCACAAACATTCTTACTTATGAAAGGAGTAGATGTAACAATATAAGCGAATACTTCTTATAGAGCATAATATTGCAGAAAACCGTCTTTTCATCCAAGATCTTATTTGTTCTGTGTTTTGACAAACATTGCTCATTGTTCACAAGTACTTTAAACATCAAACTCTTCCTTTGTGAGACAAAAGGCAACAGTAGAAGTTTGGAGCATGCTTATGTATCTTGATCTTGTCAAGAGATCTGTGTTGAATGAGATCTAGTAACATTACTATTTTTTACAGTTTGGCACATGTAAATGCCAATGTCAGAAAAAAGACATTTATGGTGTTTTATGAAGCTGCTGGATTTGTAAGTTTCTATCTTAAGAAATTTTTATAATATTAATATAAGTGCTTATGTTGTTACTAACATAACAAGGAGGAGAACAGGAACACGAGAAGGAATTTTATCTTTCTTTTTAGCATCATTAAGCTGCACATGCAGCTTTAAAAACTCAGTTTTAATCACTCTATATTCTTAACAAGTCAACCAATTGCAAAATTCAGCAAGCAGCTTGATACTCGTCAGACTCTCTGGAATTAACCTAGATTCACTAAGCTTCATACTACATATTGGGCTACAAATTCATACTACATATTGGGCTACAGCTTGATACATCCTCACTAGATAAAGAGGAGGGGAAGCTATTGGAACATTAAAAACATGATCAGATATATTTACAAAAGTGTGCACAGGTGAAAAAAAGAGGTACAGATGCATATTGCCTCAAGGCTGTATTTACTGACTCCGTTCTTGATTTGTGTGGTATTTCTGAACAAAATAAGACAAGTAGAAGTGATTTTAAATAAAGATCCCAACAGCTAACTTGCTTCAATTAAAGATGCTTCAGAAGATAGAGGAACTGGGGATAAAGAAATGTGCTATGTGAATTATAAGGCAGTTGCATCAAAGGCAAACTTGCAAATTTTTCAAAGTAGCTTGACTAAAGCAGAATAAAAAACATTCATTGGATTTTGTTTGATTTAAATTTTTATTAATCCTACAGGCCTGATTTAGCAACACATTTCATTTGTTCTAGACGGTTACTTTTAATCACATTCATTTGAAATAAGGCATATACAAAAGAATGGTGAAGATCACAATTTAATGTTTTTCTGCTGAAACCACAATCCAATTCACACAACATCATGAAATAAAAGACATTTTAAAATTAGTATAGTTAGTCTTTTTTTCATCTGCCTGTAATATGTTTGTGGAGTAGATTAAAAAAAAACAATTGGAAAATTAAGAAATATGTTGATGTTTAGGACATAATTCCAGAAACAGTTGCATGGCTGCAATGAAATGCCAATTCCAAAATGCTGAAGAGCTCCAGAGAAGAGCACATTCACACAGGGCCTGTTGGTACTCTAGCTGTAGCAGTTTAAGACACAGCTGCTCTAAAACGTGTGCCCATTCCTCTACTGGAGGTTATTGCCTGTGGCAGTATAGAAAAAGAGGAATATATGTCCTTGCCATCGATGTTCCTGGAATTGTAATCATTAATTTTTCATTCTCTGGAACAGCAGAAGGAAAAATACTGAAATAATCAGTGTTTTTTGTGATCTGTAGGAGATTTGTAGGTTAACCACTGCTCTGAATTTAAGATTTTACAAGGGTTAATAAAATAGGGTGGGGAAGGAAAGAGTAAAATTTTTCTGCCCCTGAAGAATGGGTAAGAGTGTAAATACAGACTGCCCTAATGCTAAAGTAAGCAAAAGAATTACATGAAATACAAACTCTATGCCAGACACAAGAGATTGAAAATGAAGTATTTTAAATGAAATTTTTTTTCGCAGAATATGAAGAAAGGTCAAGACAATCAGGAGAGTATACAAGTGTACAAGCGTCTTTAGATTCAACAGTAAGAAAATCTGAGACTTAAGATGGAGCACAACAGAGAAAAGATAGAAAATATAATGAAAATTTAAATACATTTAAAGAATAACCAGGCAGATGGTATGTCCTCTGACTTCTTGGTAGTGACAGAAAACTGACAGCATGTTTAAGATCTTTTTGTTCACATCATTTCTCTGTAGTGGAGTGTCAGACAGCAGACAATAACTCCAGCAACAATTAGAAATGTACTTTAAGTTAGATTAAGTTTTCAAGCAACATTCCCCTGAGTAGTCTAGACTAAATGACTGAAACAATCAGGCAAACCTAGCACCTTTTATTAAAAACAGTTCAGATATCATAGACTGATTAGATTAACTTCTGTTCTTAAAAAATTGTGAAACTATTATTAAGTACTTCCCACGAAATAACAGTCAAGAAGATTTTCCCAAGTCCTCTTAAATTATAAATGAAGGACATTTTATATTTGATAGACTTCAGTATATTTCAACTCTCTGTCATGATCTTTCTTCAGTTAAGAATATGTGACCTTACTACAAATTGATTTGCCCAGGAGATAAAGAATGTCGTACACAGGGAGTAATTAACAATGGTTTATTACCGAAGTGAAACTATATATCAAATATATCAAGGCTTTCTGCAGGAAAAGCAGACAAACAAAGAAAACTCCTTGCACTTTTCTTAGGATCCAGAAAAAGTGCCAGATATGCCAGAGTTCCTTGATGTCTTTCAGTCTGCCTAGATCTGGTGTCTTAATTATTGTTGATTTCCAAGATGAAAATAGAAACGGAGAATTTGCAAGCTCACCGAGGAGCATAATAATAATAATATAATTAAATAAAGGATTTCACCAGGATTCTGACAGATAGACACAATAACCAGATATGTAATACATGAACAATTGAGTCTGTATTTAAAGTTGTATGAGTGGAAGCACATTTTCATGCATTCTGCTGCTAAAGATTCATTTGGAATTTAATGTTTTGCATTGAAAAACATTGCAGTTAAAAGATTGTTTATATTAAAACATCTTTGAATATTATTTTAAATTTAAAATACTTTACAGAAGTGTCAAGCAATTCATACAACTCTTTATCTAGAAAATCTGCTACAGGTTTGTACGGAACTGCTGAGTCACAGCCTGAACCTCTGATTGATCACTTGAGGCGAGCCATGAGTCAGCCAGAGGAGCACAGGTGAAGGCAATTCACCTGTGCTGCCAGAAGGGGTGGAGCCTGGCTGCACCCCTGCTAGACCTATTTAAGAGCTGGCTACCAGTAGGAAATGATCTTGTCTGGAGAGCTTCTCTGCTGTGGTTTTGTGAGTGAGCCCAGGTTACAGGTAAGCTTTCTATCTTTTTCTCTTTTTGTTATCATGATCTACTTTGCTGAACTTTCTTGTTTATTTTGTAGTTATAACATCTTAATATTCATTGGCTATTACTGAAAAAAGCTGTTTAAGAGCTCTCCATGTATTTCTGTTCATTTTTGAATTCTTGCATTGCCACTATGGTTTCTTATTAAATATCTGCAGAATGCTTCAAATCAGAGTTCTGTGAAATGATTTTCCCTGTTAATACAGACTTAGCTGTGCACTGTGAATAAAGATCAAATGTTAAAATTGTATTTATATAGGTTGCTCCAAAAGTAATGCCTCCTATTTTTTTTTCCGGGGAAACTATAACAGAGTCAAATAGCATAATAACGCTAATTGATAGACCAAATCCTCAGCTAAAAAACCCTATTTTTCAATGTAGTCATCACAATTAGCTATGCATTTTGCCAGCAATGAATAAGATCCTGCATACCATTGTCATAAATCTTTTATGGTCTTCCAGAACATGACTTGTCTTCAACATCACTGTTTCAACTGCTGAAACACCTCAGTCACCACCTCACTATGCTCTGATCCACTGTTTGTTCTCCATAAATGTTCAGCCAGCATTAATGATTGTCAGTGGGTGCCATTTTTTCCATACAGAGGAATTCAGTGACACACTTTTGCTTCATATGCACTTCTATGTCATACACCTATTTGTCAGACTTCTCCTCAGCTGCCATCTGTCACATGGCAACAAAATGTAATGGAATATTGGTGGGAAGGTTCAACGTGTACTGTCATACCACCAATATTCGCTGTTGAAGTTGCAGGTCAACAGAATAAAACTTGGGACATAAATTTCTGAGCCTTCCTTGTACATATTTACAAATAATACATTCATCCTGATTGTATTATTTGACAAATTATGTTTATTAGAGATTCAAGGTTTTAAAGTTGTTGAATGAAGTCATTACAGCAATTTATATTAGCTCATACTATGAGTTTCTGTGATCATGAAATCATCAAATAATATTTATAAGTCCCTATGGTTTGCTTTATTAAGACTGACAGGAATATCTGTAGTAATATTAATTAGGTTGTATGGCTTTCTCTTCATTAAATTCAGAGCTGTTCTGTACTGTAACATATAATGGACTATGACTCATGGTATTACTTTTAGGAAATCATATTTGCTGCTTAAACTTGTCATCTCCATGTAAGTCAAATGTCAATGTACAATGTCAATGTACAAGTCAAAAAGTCATGTAGTAAAATCTTTCCAGTTCAGACCAGTGATTGAAAAGTAGTTTCATAAATGTTTCTGTGGGTATATTCTTGGTATAAGATACATTAGATATAATTTTCTAAACATGATGCGCGATGATCACTGCTGTCATTTGTAACATATGCAGGCCGTGAATATCACACTTGCACACCACTGAACTCAAGTGGATTGCATTATTCACCATGTGTCAAATGGAAATAATTTTTCAGACAACTTTTTTATATCCTGCAACATGCCTTGCATGCCAATTTTCAAGCTGCCCAGTTAACTGTGTAGAAAATAACTTTCAGTGAACTGAACTTTTGGTGTAGCTAGTGTATCATTTCAACTGCCACTGTCATTGCATCTAACTGCTTCATTTTTCCCTTCTCATTTGATCAGAAGGACTATGCTATACTGTTAGCTGAGTATTTTCAAAGCCTTTCAGTAAAACCAAAAATAGATATTGTTCATTGACGGTATTTTTAACTTCCTACAAGATCCCCAGATAATATTAATGTATATGTACATACACCAGTGTAAAAGTACTGAAGAAAAGCAATGGATAAATTAGGAAACAAAAGAATAGAAAATGCACAAACTGGTAATCAACACAGTTTTCTAATCTTAACTGTTCACAGTTCTGATCAATCTCAACCACGAAGTATTCAGTATGTTGCAATCTCTGCAACAGTGCCCATACCACTTACTCTCCCTCCTGGTTTTCTTTTCTTTTTTTTTTTTTTTTTTTTAGTTTTTTTTTTTTTTGCTTCTTTTCTTTCTTTTTTTTTTTTCCTCTTTTTTTTTCAATTTTTCTGTATGTCCAAGTTTCTTCTGCTGATAGGCTCAGATGTCCTGTGGTGGGTGTGTTGTAACATGCAAGTGGCATTCTCCATCTCTTCTAACAGAAGCTGCCTTGAGAGACCCTCATCTCTCAATACAAGAGTATCAGCTCCCAGTACATCCAGAAAAACTTTTACGAACCCCTACCTCTAAAAAAGTGCTTGTGGAGTGGGTTTGCTTACAGATAATGGGGTTAAAGTTCAGCATATCCTCTGAGGAAACAGACCTAGGGGTATTGGTCAATACTTGGCTGAACGTGAGCCAGCAGTGTGCTTAGGTGGACAAGAAGGCCAATGGCATCCTGGCTTGCATCAGAAAGTATTGCTAGCAAGAGCAGGGAAGTAATTGTCCATCTGTACTCAGTACTGGTGAGGCCCCAACTTGAGTACTGTGTTCAGTTTTGGACTCCTCACTTCAAGAAAGACATTGAGGCCCTGAATGCGTCCAGAGAAAGGCAGTGAAGCTGGTGAGGGGTCTGGAGCACAAATCGTATGAGGAGTGGCTGAGGGAGGTAGTTCAAGTTTGGGGTCTTTGTTCAGTCTGGAGAAGAGGAGGCTCAGGGACTTTATCATTCTCTATAAGTACCTGAAGGGAGGTTGTAGTAAGCTGGAGGTCAGCCTCTTCTCTCATGTAACTAGTGTTAGAACTAGACGGAATGGCCTCAAGTTGCACCAGGAGTGATTCAGGCTGGACATTAGGAAGTACTACTTCTCTGAAAGATTGGTCAGGTACTGGAATGGGCTGCCTGGGGAGGTGGTGGAGTCATCGTTCCTGAAGGTATTCAAGGAATGTTTAGACACTGTGTTGAGAGACATGGTTTAAAGAGAACTATTGGTGATTTGTGGACGGTTGGACTGGATGACTTTGTAGGTCTTTTCCAACCTTGATGATTCTGTGAATCTGTGAGCAGAGGTTTATGCTGTACAATTTATGTCTCATATCCTTCAAGAAAATAAATTTTAGGCTGATAAAAGAATCAATAATCCTTTTTCTATTTACTGCTATGAAGTATCACACTGGTATTTCTTATTTTATATCCAAAGCATAATGATGTTAATCTTTTGAAATAAACACATAATTTAACCACCTTTCCTATCTGCAACAAAAAACTAATTATTTTTTATTTCACAGTAATTTCTTTCCATGAAGAATAGTAGCCTTTTGGCCTGGTGATACTCTTAATCTCCATTTTTCATGACAGAAAATGGTGAGAGTCTTCTGAAAAGTAGATGATGCAATTAAGGCTACATTTCTTCACTACAGTTCATGGTTTTGTTCACAGTTGACATACACACTTTGTGTCACTGAAGATTAAGTATTATAGTCTTTTCCAATGACATTTGTAGCTAAGCACATTAATATTAAAGGTCAGTGTTCCTTTAAGTGGATCAATAGAAAGCTTGACAGTATAATATATTGTTGTAGTTTCTTAGCATACTCAATTTCATATGATTTGATTATACATTTTCTCATTCTTATACTGTATAGTAAAGAGAGAAGAAAGCAAGAGGAGCACTTTTCTCACAAAATATGCAGAGAATTATGGTTCTTGTGCACTATGTAGTAAAATAACTGGTCTTTACTACATTCCAGAGGATTGTGGGTATCTGGAAGTGTTGAGACAAAATTAATTCTTAGAGAAATCAAAACTTAGCCAGGATTATAAATAATAAATGAGAAATAACCAAGAGAACCTTGAACCAAGAGAAGCTTTAGTTAGATATTTTGACTTTATTCTAACCATGAGGATACTTAAATTATCAAATTTTCATCCTTGGAGATACTCAAAGCACATTTCAAAAAGGTCTTGAGGAATCCGATCTAATTTTAAAGTTGGATCTAAGTTAAAAACTGACCTTGTTTAGAGGTATGTGTTATGTCAGATGGCCTCCAGAAATCCCTGCTATCTCAATAAGTTTGTGAGTCTATGATTGTAACAGATTATATTCTCCAGACTGTTATGTTAGTCTGTGTTATTGTCTTGCAGTAGAAGAAGAACATAGCCTTCTACTGAAAACATTTAAACAGTTTTATGAGCAAAATCAAACAGGAAGCTAAGTCAATACAGAGACTAAAACCTATATCTAAAAGATTTACAGTACATTTTCAACACGTTGGTCTGATATTTGAGCATAGGAAATTCCATACAAACGTGTGGAAGAACTTCTTTATATGATAAGGGTGACAAAGCACTAGAACAGGTTGCCCAGAAAGGCTGTAGAGTCTCCTTCTATGGAGATATTCAAGATCCATCTGTATGACTAAGTGTGCCAGCTAGTGTAGGGAATCTGCTTTAGCGTAGAGGTTGGAGTCAAATGTTCTCGTGAGATCCTTTCCAGTGCCTGCAATTCTGTGATTCTGTGATACTAGAGTCATAGAATCGTTAATGTTGGAAAAGACCTTAAAGATCAAGTCCAACCACGACTTAACCATACTAACCTAACAACCCTCCACTAAATCATGTCCCTGAGCACCACATCCTAACAGTTTTTAAACACATCCAGGAATGGTGACTCAACCACCTCTCTGGGGAGCCTATTCCAGTGCTTAACAACTCTTTCTGGAAAGAAGTTTTTCCTGATATCCAATCTAAACATACCCTGGCACAACTTAAGGCCATTTCCCCTCGTTCTGTCACAAGTCTCAAGTGAGAAGAGACTGACCCTGCTCTTGCTATAAGCACCTTACAGGTAGAGAAGAAGAGAGCAATAAGGTCTTCCCTCAGCCTCCTTTTCCCCGGACTGAGCAGCCCCAGAGTAGCAACATGTAGTATTTTTTTTAAATTTATTCTTCCTCTTTCTGCAACTAAGGATTAAGGGGTGCTTCATAATATAGAGTTGTTCTGCCAACCTGAAAATGTTTTGCCCTCAGACTAAAAGCTAAAGTTCTTAAATGACTAGAGAGCAGCTTATTTAAATGGCTTAAAAATTTCATGTATTTCCCTGTAATTCATTATCAACAGCTCATGCCTCTGTGTAGAGGAAAGGGTACCATCTAAACATAATCAGTGAGGCCCTAAGATCTGAACCACTTAGTAAAAATGTGTTCTTCAACAAATTTGTAAATAACAAACAACAAATTTGTCTTAGTTCTTCAAGAAATCAAATAAAAGTCATTTGCAATGGAGTTGTTGAGAACTGTGACTGGAAGTCAAAATATACAGAATCAGGATGTCATGGTCAAGATCTCATCATAATAGCTAGGGCTGATCAGAGACAAACACTCAGGGCCAATGCCTGTAAGAAGTTTCATAGGAGGGAGGGAAGCAGTATCCATTACCTTGCAGAGTCAAGGCTTTGGCTCTGCTGTGTCCCTGTCTGTCAGAGCAGATAGTAGGCAAGATTGGTGACGCGTATCTATTTTGGAGAGAAAATGATCTGCTCTGGAAACAACAGTCCTGATGGTTCAAAGGGAAACTGGTGGTTTGAATTTGCTGACACAGGGACTCTTTTACAGCGAATATGTAGGAGGCAGCATTCAACCCAAGATTTTCGCCTGAAAAACATTGATAATAGAAAGATGAATACATTCCAAAAATGTCACTCGAACAGAAAGAATCTGCCCTTTTACAATGATGAAAATCACAACTGATCAACTACTATCATTAAGCCATCTTATAAAATGTTTTTTTGCTGTGGATAAATTTGATGACTAATTCTGATAATGCTTTCATCAAGATTTTCACTGACTCTTAGGAATTGTTTGCAACGAGTCCAAGGGTAAAAGATACAAATGTAGATTTTATAATAGTAGGAGATCTCTTGTTTTTATTGAACTTTTATGGTCTCTGAGAGAGAAATAAAATATTTCTTATTTAAAAAAAAAAAAATCAAAAACAAACAAACAAAAAAGAAAAACTCACATCTCTGGACTACATTAAGCAAAATGAAGTTTCTTTCTTAACAGGTAAGATTACTTAACTCCATCATTTTCATTCAAGAAATGTGGCAATTCAAAACACTGTGTTGATTCTGAGTGCATAATTACTTCTAATAAATTAGTGGTTAAAATTTCAAGTTCATTTAGGTTGTCCCTTTGCTGACTGCGGAGAGCCAACAAAAAGAATTGCAGGAGCGTGACCCAAACATCTGGATCAGAAAAAACATAAGCACTGAGAAAGCAGTACATTTCTATCTGTAACTAAAGCAATTTTCAACCATCTTGTACCATTAAGACAATCTTTGCAGTGATTGTATTCTTGGCAGCTACCTGCTGATGTTGTAATTCTTTTACTGAGTCTCTAAGTTAATTCTCAGAAACTGCTTAAATAAGAGTTATAAGCTTTGCACTGATAATTGACTTCACGGAACAAGTAGTGGTGTTGTTGAGTGATATGGACATATCAATGATTGTTATATGTTTTATCAATTACATTGAAGCATAAAATAACAGGAAGATACCACAACAATGTAGTCATTATTGGCTAAAATTCACAAAGGTGACTCCTTGCTAGTGTTCCTTTTTGTTGTTTGTGATTTCTGATGTATAAATAAATAATTTGTCAACAGAAGAATTAATTTGGCTTCAAAAATAATAACTTCTGCATTAGCAAAATATTTTTCCAGACATGATTATGTGCTACTTTTCATGCACTTTTTATTTGAGATTTATTTATTTATTTTTAAATGTTATCATGCTTGCGTCCAATAATAATCTATATACATTTTTCTTTTTAATCCGAAGGCTTAGATCAGTTCCTGGTTGCCTCTTCTCATTTTCTATTCCTTTTTGTATTTCAATACTTCTGCAGCATACTTTCCTTTAAAAATAAGATTGTAAGATTAAATAACAACTTTGGTGGCAGCATCTTTTTTATTTTATGACAATATCAATAGTATTATCATCTCTGAGGAAGTGATCAAGATTTTTTTTCTATCTTTCATTTGCAAGTAACTTCTGCCTTCCTAGAGATTCTTCAGTTTTGGAAGAAATATGTCTTTCCATCATTTTTGGTAGTTCAAGTGGATTAATGATTTCATAGATTCCAATTTGAATTTCCTCGTCTTGAAAAGAGATCTATCGTTACCCCAGATCCTTTTAATTTAGAATGATTCAAAAATAAAAATCAAGCAGCAGTAATGTAAGAAGATTTCAATAATCCCTTTGATTTCATAATATTTAGAATGAAACATACTAGTATTCTTAATAACACTATTGAACCTGTATTGATCTTTCAAAGCTTTCAGCTGAGTGAAGAAAAATATATTACATTAGAAATTTCCTGTCAGATAAATGTGCCACTTCTCAAAAGATACACTAATAAGAGAGTGTAATTTACAGTAAAAACAGGGATGTGTATCATATTGTCTAACAGATGGCTCACACAAAAAAATTGAAGCAGAATAGCATGAGCTTTTAAATACCTGGTCTCCAGAGGCACTGGAGCATTATGTGAACAACAATACAAAATGCCACAAATCTAAAATAGTGAAAATCACTGTGGAAACTGTGTCCCTCCCTTCCCACCCAAAACAAAAACAACAAAAAAAAGAAAATCACATATTGTGATAGAGGCAAAGGAAAAGATAGACATCCTCACAATTTAACCCACTGTAAATATGAACTACCCATCTTTCTAAAGAAAGAAGGAAGTTGAGAAAATTTCTAAGTTGTGGTTTAACAAATTTGAGGTTCTCTATCTCAATACTTGTCCCACTAAACCATGCTTCTGGCAGTAAGTATTTAATCCATTTAGAAAATCTGTTCCTGAATCCAAATTTATCTAATGTATTAAACTGATGATCCTTCCTTAGTCTGTCAAATTATTTTCTGGCACTAAATGAAATAGCATGTGAGGGTATGCATTTGCAAGTTAATATTCATGAAGCTTTCAGAGAATCTACATGTGTTATGTTTTTTGTTTGTTTATTTGTTTTAATCTTTTTCACTAAATCGTATTTTATTTGGGTTTACAGGATCAAGAATAATACTTCTAATTTTTATCATGTGCATTAAATGAGGAATTAAGAGGTAATTCTAGTATAACGCTGTTAATAATCTTTTATTAATAATCTCTCATGGAAATCACTCTTCATTCTAGATTCACGCCTTGGATTTGACATGAAATCATACAAATTTATCTTAGTGTCTTGGAATCTCAGAAAATCTAGACAATAAGAGAGGGATAAAATACCTTTTTCTATGCTGAAGAGTGCATAGCAAAGCAAATTCATAATCCTGGGTTACTAAAGTGTGGACATTTTCTGTATAAATGGGTCTTCTTTATTCTTGAACGCTTTAAAAAATGAATTACTGATTTCATGAACATAAAAACCCTCAAAGAAGAAGTACACTTTGAACAGTGTTAACTTCTATTGATGCAGCATTTCTATTTCTCCTTGCTAGATCTACTTAGACTTTATATAAAAATACTTTCAATTAATCAAAAATGTAAAGAGGTTGCTTTAACCAGAACTTGAATTCTTAAAACTCCATTTTAAATTGAGGTCTGGAGGTGACTAATTTCAGGTACAATGGAGAGGCTAGCAGCCAATGAAAGATATTTTTGTGATTATTGTGCTATACTTTCTAATACTGACTAGCTAAGATTAAGCTGGAATTCAGGCTGTAATAGCTGACTTGGCATACAAGTGTGAAGTCTTATATGAGATGTTTGTGCTTGTATTGACTCTACAATTGAGGTTAACACTGACAAATTTGGTAGGTGAAAGCACTCTACCACCAAATAAACTTTAAGCTGTCCCATTTACGACCTTCTGGACATTCTTAAATCAGTTTAACATGCATAAGAAAGTAAGTCACTATCAGCAGCTTCACACTGAGTTTACCCTAGCGAGGAGAAATTCTTCATGGACTCTGGAAAAGTAGAGGAACATTAACTCATTTCCACAGTTATAATTTGAGGGAAAGAGTGAGGTAAAATGGGAGAAATGGGAGAAATTCAATTGGTGGGAGTTTTCCTTTTGCATCAGTATTGAGATATGGTAAAAAAAAAAAGTTCGAAACATTAAAAGTGTTAATCCAATTTCTTATACTGGGTACCCTTCATTATGAATCATTTTCTAAAATGTTGAACTTGACTGTTTAACAATTCTAATTGTCCTCAAGAATTTAAAAACCAGTAATAATGATAAGTAGAGGTGATTGATTTATTTTTTTTTTTTTTAATAATCAAAATTAAGACAGTGAGAGTTGGAACAAAATGAGAATGGGGAAAAAAAAGAGCAGGAAAAAATAGGATAAACTAAATAAGTAAAAATTAAAGAAAAGGAAGCAAAACAAAAGCCTTTATGCATGTGCTCTAGTTTTTCTAGATTTTTTTCCCCACAGAAAAGTATGGTTTATTTACCATTGAAATGAATTTAAACAGATACGTTAATAAAAGGGTGTCTAAAAAAATGTTTCATATTAACCATAGTCATCGGATACTAGAAGAAAAGAACTAAAATTTCAGTTATTTTGTAACATACAGGAAAAAAAGTGTGTGGTGATTTCTAATAAGATATCTTTTCATCAGGCTAGTACTTTGAAAAGTGACTGTGGGTGCATTTTTTTTTTTCCTAAGGCTTATCTAAGTACAAACCAGAGTTGTTAGCTAAATTTTAAATAATTCCCTCAAACTTTGAAAGAAGTTTTATAAACTAGACCATTACTTTTCACTCTTTTAGGCTATTTATTGGTGCAAACACAAAAAGCAGTATACGAAAATTTTAAACATAAATAATTTTATCACAAAATTCAAATTGGGATAAAATATGTCATTTGTTTTTGTAAGAAAAAAAGATTTTCTAGAAATTTTGCTCTCTTCTATTGAACAGAGCCCTTACAGCAGTCCAGTTATGAAGAAATAAAGAGTTCCTTGAATGTTTATTTTATCAGTGCTCTGAATTGTAGCTTGTCCAGAGCAGAAAAATGAGAGTTTTAATGAAGCAACCTCTGTTTATGATATGTGGGGAGGGAAAAAGAAAAAAGTAACACAATATACCTTTAACTGTAAATGTGCAACAAGCAATACAAATCAAGAATATGTTATACATAAAGTTCACGAAGTATAAATTGTAGTTTATTGTTTTTGTGATTGGTCTACCTGGCCTATAGACAAATGCCCATGCAGCCACTCATTCTCTTCCCCTGTCCCATAAAACTGCAAGAAAATGGAAGATGAAAGGACTCGTGGGTGAGGTGATGGCAGCTTCATAGGTAAAGAAAAGCTGCTTGTGTAAACAAAGCTGAAGGTGAAATTTATTTGCTACTTCCTAGAAAGTGCAGCCTCAGCAAACCTAATGGTTGTGAAGACAAATGCCATATTGATGAAGTCACTCCTTCCTCCTTTCTCTGAGCTTTTAGTACTATGACATTGTTTTCCCTTCAATCAGTTCTGGTCAATTGTCCATGCCCAGCTAATGTTGGGTAATAACTTGAAGAAAGTGGTAAGGGGCAAGGCAGAGAGGGAAAGAGAAAAAAGGTTATCGAGCTGGTCAAGCTTGATTTCCCTTTGGTAAATCCATGCTGACTGCTCCTGGTCATTTTCTTCTTATTTATGTGCCTGGAAATGGTTTCCAGGAAGTTGTTCCATCACCTTCCAAGGGACCAAGGTGAAGCTGACTAGCCAGTAGTTCCCTGAATCCATCTTCTTGCCCTTCCAGAAGACTTGCTTCCCTCCAGTCTTTAAGAACTTCTCCAATTTGCCACAATTGAGCAAAAATCATAGAGAATTACCTCACAATCACATTTGCTTTTTTTTCTTTTTTTTTTCCATCATTTTTGTGTGCATTCCATCAGGTTATAAGGGCTTATGAATATCCAGTTTGCTCAAATGTTCCCTGTCCTGATCCTCTTTCACCAAAGGTACAGCATTCACAGAATCACCCGGGTTGGGTGATTCTTGCTCTAGCCTTTCAGTCTGGCCTCTGGGATTCCTGCAGGCCAGCCTTACTAACAAAGATTGTTAGTTAGCCATTGTAAAATGGCTTCAGTACCTTGACCTTTTCATTCTTCTGTGTAACCAGGTCTCCTGTTTCTCTCAGGAGAAGGGCCTATATATTTGCTATTTTTCTGATCCTCTGAAAGCCAGAATTTTGAATAGGACATATTAATAACCTGTTGAGCTATACCAGGTGAAGATACCATGTAGAACTTCACCAGAAAGATTATATCATACTCTGGGTTATATCGCATGCAGCTCAGTTCAGAACAAGATTTCCTATCCTGTAATACAATGATATCCACTATCAAACCACAAGATTCCAACTGATACTGTTTCATAAGTACATAGAATTGTAGAATCACAAGGTTGGAAATGACCTGTAGGTGGAAAAGATCATCTAGTCCAACCGTCTTCTCATTACCATTGCTACCACAAGCTACTAAACCGTATCTCGCAGCTCCTCATCCAGATGCCTCTTGAACACTTCCAGGGATGGGGACTCCACCACATCCTGGGCACCCGTTCCAGTGCCTGACCATTCTCTAAGAGAAAAAGTTTTTCCTCATGTCCAACCTAAACCTCCTCTGGTACAACTTGTGACCATTTCCCCAGGTCCTGCTCGTTGCCTGGGAGAAGAGGCCAAATCCCTCTTCACCACAACCTCCCTTCAGGAAGATGAAGAGTGCAATGAGGTCTCCCCTGAGCCTCCTCTTCTACAGACTGAACAATCCCAGCTCCCTCAGCCACTCCTCATAAGACTTGTGCTCCAGACTCCTTACCAGTTTTGTTGCCCTTCTCTGGACGCATCCCAGGGCCTCAATGTCTTTCCTGTAGTGAGGAGCCCAAAACTGAACACAGTACTCGAGGTGTGGCCTCACCAGTGCTGAGTAGAGGGGTTGATCACCTCCCTGCTCCTGCTGGCCACACTATTTCTAATGCAGGCCAGGATGCCATTGGCCTCTTGGCCAGCTGGGCACACTGTCGGCTCATGTTCAGCCAAGCATGATCCAACACTTCCGGGTTCCTTTCCTCTTCACAATCATCCAGCCACTAATCTCCAAGCCTATAAAGCTGCATGGGGTTGTTGTGGCCAAAATGCAGGACCCAACACTTGGCCTTGTTGAACCTCAGCCCGGAGAAGGCAACCAATCAGTCTCTCAAAAATAAAATAACGCTTTGTAAAGTATATTGGAATTTTTTAATTGTGCTTGGCAACCCTGCACATAGCAGAGGGGTTGAAACTCAATGGTCATTGTGGTCCTTTTCAGCCCAGCCCATTCCCTATTCTATGATTCTGTGATTCTATGATTCATTCCCTCTCTTTTTTTTTTTTTCATTCTATGTCAAGGCATCCAGTTATGTGTAAAAATGATGCAGTTGCATGAAAATGCCTGCTGAGCAAATACGGATTTGCTGAACTGAGCTGTTTAAGCATTGTGAAAGCTCAACTTTGTCAAGAAATGGTTCAATGCAATCAACTCTTTTCCAGGAGGACATTGAGTAATTGTCTCAGTCACTCTTATTGCAGCAATGATTTGTGGTTTTAATGGTGATATTAAACAAGAGTGGCACACTTCACATTTTAATGTAGTCATAAAACTTGAAATGATCAGACAGCACTTACTTTTTATCCCACTGGCAGCTTATAAAGAATTTCTGTTCTACTTCATAAGGCCAGAAATGTAAAACTCAGAATTGAAATGCTATATTTTAACTACCATAACTCCTTCATAATGGTTACGAAGACCACCTTTCTGAATAATATCTCAGGAATTCCTACTTTTAATTCTGTTTTATACTCTCTGGTGGAATATAAAATTATGCAGAAGCAATACTGAAGTTTAAGATAAAAGGAAAATGAAGCAGATCAGTAGTGAGATAATACTTACTTAGAGGTTACAATGATCCATGATGAAACCTTTTTATCCATTGTTTAAAAAAAAATACCATGAAAAACAGTCAAAGAATTTGAACAAGGAAATATCAACAAGGGGCAAAATTGCAGGGTCAGGAATGGAGAGCAGTAAAGTAAGTGGAAAAAGCAGGGATGTAGGCAATCCAGAAAAACAGTATAGAATAAAAGTAAAATAGAGGAAAAATATAATGGAGGAAAAATACAGAAGAGGGAATCTGTGAAAGAAGAGAAAGGAGCATTTAATTAAAAAAACTTGGAAGATTGAAAGAAGCTTATTTTCAAATAGCAGTTCAGATTTTCATATCAAAAAGATAATTAAATGTAATCATGTAGAGGTCCAAGATTATTTTTTTTTTTAAGCAGCATATCTGACTTACGAAGATCTTGGCCTACACATTGATCTACTCTTTAATCAGTTAGCTATGCTCTGTTCTCAATGACCATACCATGTCTAAAAATTTCATTAAAAGCAATGATCAAATAAAGTCTCTGAAGATCATTTTGTTTAATTTCTTGAACTGAGAATATTTACACTAGATTACTTTAAGGCTATCATATGAAAGGAACAGAATTTTTCAAAATTTTGGCTAAATTAGACATAAAAAAAATTTTGGAGTTCTGGACCAGTAAATCAAAGCAGATATAAAACTATTGTATTTGCTTAGCCAGAATCCATTGCATCTTCAGTATTCAGGCTGCTGCTTCAGAGACGTTCAAGTGTATCTTTCTGAGAACATACTCATTTATAGTGTGTCCTTCTTAACCTTAAAATTTAAGCAAGAAAAAGCAAAAGAAAGAAAAAAAATACTTAATCTTACAAAGTTAGAATCTGTGTGTTTGTAGCGTTCTTACTTTCAGTTTAACTAGACTTACAGCACTTTGTCAACCAATGTCAGAAGCCAATCTCTACTCACCAGAACAAGAGGTTATCAGTTTATAGATAAGACAGGAAGTCCGTACTACTATCAAAAATAAGTATCTTACTCTACACTTACTATGGGTTGCACCTGCCAGTTATCTCTTATCCAGTTAAATTTGTATTGCTGCAGTACAGGGTGAGAGTCTCTGATAACTGGTCCAAAAAATCTCACAAAATCTTATGCTTAGCCAAGAGATTCTACTGGAAAATTAACAAATCGTTGAAGCTATTTTGGAAATTATATTTGCTGTGATTTAGTCCAGCAAGCAGCTAAACACTACACAGCCTTTCACTCATTACTGCCTTCTCCCATTGGGGTGGAGGAGAGAATCAGAAAAAAAAAATAGGACTTATGAGTTAAGATAAAAAATCTGTTTACCAAGACAGAAAAGGAAGAGAAAAATAAAATCAATGTTTCTATCTATCTATCTATCTACCTATCTACCTATCTACCTATCTACCTATCTACCTATCTACCTATCTACATATCTACCTATCTATCTAACACATGATGCACAAAGCCATAGTTCACCACTGACTGATAAATGCCCAGCCTGTCCCCGAGCAGGGGCCCCTCCTCTGGCCAACTTCCTTCCATTTTTTAGTTATTTTTTAGATGATGTCATATGGTATGGAATAGCCATTTGACCAGCTTAGGTCAGCTGTCCTTGCCTCCCAACTCCTTGTGGCCCCCATCCCACTCTCTGGTACTATGATAAGCTGAGAAAACTGAAACACCCTTGGTTCTGTTCAGCAGTGCTCAGCAACACCTAGAAACATTGATGTCTTATCAAAATTGTTTTTCTCCTGAAAGAGAAGCATAGCATCACACCAGGCACCACAAAGAAAAGCAACTCCATCCCAGCTGAAATATTTTGACTATAAACAGAATTATAAGCAATAATCTAATCCTAGGAAAAATTAAAATGAAACTCATGTTTTGAAGTCATGGACTGAATGATGTACTCATTTTATTGTAGTGATAAACATAATTTGAGAAGAAACTACTTAAGGATAATTAATGTCAATATTTTGGTACAGGCAGCCTATATGAAGAAGTATCTAAGCAACTAAAGGACTCCACATTGTTTCATCAGATACTACAATGATAAGGAAAATGGAGAAACACAAAAAATGGGTGAGAGCTACATTTCCTGTCTTGCCCATTTTTGGTTTTCCAACTGTAATACGTAATGACCAATTTTCACACATCACAGAATGTAGAATCATAGAATCTCTTCAAGTTGAAAGGTCCTCAAAAAGATTATAGAGTCCAATAATTCTGTGAACACTTTCTACCACATTTGCTAGCAGGAGCACAAAAATGTTTAAGAGACCTTACTGTAACTCCAAACAATCATACAGTCTTGGCTTGTTGGATTTGCACTTCAAAATACCAGAAATCAGAAGATTTATGCTGGTTATCGTGGGAACCATAAAGTAATAGATAATTGGATGGAATTCTAAATTATATGTATGATAGGGCTGAGCTATCTTTCTATATGATACCAATATCATATTTTTATTTTTAATTAAAATTGAAAATTAAAAATTACGTCATTTTTAAAGGATCAGTATAAACATATATGGAAACAAGCCAAGCTGCATTTATTCAGTCACATATTATTAAGGAAAATAATCAAATATTAATTAAAGGATATATGTATTTTATATGTATATAACTTGCAGTAGGGTAAGTAGCTAAATGTTCCATGCGAAAAAATGTGGATATAATAATATTGTCAAATCATTGTTTGTTATGATTCAGTACAATTGCATTAGGGTTTGTTGAATCAGCATTACTGGTAAATATATTCAGCCAGAATAATTTTTTTTTTCCAGGAAACACAGAGTTCAACATCTAATAATCATATTACCGTCAATTTTAATTCATCACTTTCTGTGGATTCAGTGAATTTCCAATTCATTAAAAAAAAAGTCAACAATATATGTTCAAGGTGAAGAACATTTATAGTATATTTAATCTTTGTAAATCAATTTAAAGGAAAACAGTGATCACATTATTATTTAAAGACTAAAAATACTGTTCTACTCAGTTTTAGTTTGTTATTCAAAAAATTCCAGATATTAAAGTCAACCTAAAGTTCTATCTTTTTTTTTGATAACGATAAATTTCCAATCTAGTATAACAACAGACTATAAAACTGCCTAAGCAAAACTGGCAGTAACAGCTTCTCACTATAAAATACAGTGTAGTTAATCAAGCAAATAAAGGTCATGTTTAAGGAAGCAGGGTAAGCTAGTGGTAATTAGCATTTTAGCCAACATAAACTTAACAATTAGGAAATTAAAACAATCAAGGAGCTTGACATTTCTCTTCAGTCCCTTTTATTAGGAGGAGCATTCATTTACTGCACTTTGTGGTTTATTAAAATAGAAAATATTGAATCATGTAATCATAGGATTAGAACTTCTGAACCTAGAGATGTTGAAATAGGACAACATTTACTTAAGAAAACAAATTCACTCTCATACATTCCCTTGTTACCTGACATTTGCATACTAATGAAAAATAGCAGAAATTTCAAAATTCTCAAAAATCTTAAAACAAAAATACAGTTATGGAACTATCATGAAAACTATGGTAATATACCACAGTACCTCAGCATGGACTGTTACTGGACTTGGTATAATAAATAGTGGATTACATTTTGAAATTTTCAGTGTATTTATAGACAAAGATAAATATGTTGTGGCAAATATGCAAAAATGAGAGTGATCATCAAAATGACAGATGCTAGCCCTGGTCATGCTATCCTGACTCATATTATACAGATTAGTCAGTCATACTGAGTCTGATGCTCCTGGAGTTAGATGTCATTTCACAGAAGTAGAAGCATCACAAAACAGATAATCCTGCAGTGGCAAACTGCCAAGCTCCAGGCTGTACTTCAGGCACTAATTAATGCCAGCACCACAGCCAGGAAATGACCTTATCACCCCAGCTGGGACTGAACAAGGATTAGATATGTCAATCTCTGAGGTCACAATTAGTGTGATTATTAGCCAGATAACACCTCAGGGAATTGAGGCGAATGATTTAGCACTACTGGAGAGGAACATGAGATTTCCTACTGTGGAATCACACTGTCCTGGACAGTGCTAAGTAACATTTTTGAATTAGGTTATGTAATGTCAATTTGCACTTCAGACTAATTTTCAAATTTCCCTACTCTAAAGCCACAGTAGCCTTATAAATCTATCTCCCAATAGCGATTACTGTGATTCACATTTCCAATGGCAAGTCAACATCTATGGAGTCAGTAGCTCATGACTAGATGCTGCAGAAAAACATAGATAGACACTAAATTTTAATATTGTCATATATGTTTTCAAAATTCATTAAATATTCCCATCTGTGTGTATTTTCTTATAGTAAAAGATGTATTTTAGTGTTTAAATATTATGTTCTTGAAGGTTTAAATGAGTCATCAATCATATGTCTCAAAGTCTAAATAAACTCTAGTTTCTCTGAACTTCCAAACATTTTTATAAATGGTTTAGCAGCTAAAGAAAACGTTATTCTGACTACTTTTGCAATTTAATAATGAAGGAAAATTAGTGTTTCAAGTTTATCATTGAAATGCAGTCTGAGAAAGTGGGTTGAATAGAGTAAAACATATTATTTTTCCTTACAAGGCTACAATTTGAGCAACAATAGTAGAGTTGTGACCACTAAATGAAGAGAAGGTAACTGTCAATAATTTCATATACAAAACATAGTTTTCACACAATTGTCAAGAGCTAATCCAGAGCTTTACACAAAGAATCATGGGATGGTTTGGGTTAGAAGGGGCCATAAAGATAATCTGGTTCCAGCCCCTCTGCCATGGATGGGGACGCTTCCCACTAGATCACACTGCCCAGGGCCCCATCCAACCTGGCCTTGAACATTTTCAGTCATGCAGAAGTTGATCCACAATTTTTCTGGACAATCTATTCCAGTTCCTCACCGTCATCATAGTGAAGACTTTTTTCTTTACATCTAATCTAAACCAACCCTCCTTCAATTCACATTTATTACCGTTGTCCCATCATTACATGTTCTTGTAAGAATGCCCATCTCCAGCTTTCTTGTGGGCTACCTTTAGGTAATGGAAGGCTGGAAGTTCTCCCAAAGCCTTCTCTTCTTAAGACTAAATAACTCCAACTCCCTCAGCCTTTATAGAAGATAATCATCCTTGTAATCCTAGTAATCACTTAGACCTATTTGGCCTCAATGACACTGCAAGAAATGATGATGAGTTTGAGGGTATTTTTCTTTGGTTGCGTTTTTTCCCATTCTATTAATACTGTCTTATTATCTAGCTATTAGTTTGGACACAAAGAATTTAACTGGAAAATTCTTCTGTCTCCGTTCTCCGTGCTACACACAAAGATCAAAGTATAACACTTAAATTATTTATCTATTTATTTAACTTCTGCTATTGCCAAATCAAAGCACTAAAAACTGAATGCTAAGTGGTTAAAAGTCAAACTTCTGTTACGTAATTCTAATTAAGAAAGGTAGTATGCTTGGGTTCCTGCTAATATCTAGTGCTTGTAATATTAACAAAAATATTCTTGATTTAACATGGTGTTTTCCAAAGTGTATTTCACCTTATCTAGCTCTTCATGATGAATGTCATATCGTCATGGGATTTACTTTGCCTTGGCCTTTGGCCACTATCTCACTTATTTCTGATCTATTTCTAAGAAAACTAAATATTTCCTTCCACAGATACACTGAATTAAAACTGATAATGAAATATTAGTATTACACAATAAAATAAAGTGATGCGTTACTTAAAATAAGATGCTACTTCTTAACAGAATTATTTTACTCTTTATAGTACAGTAGGAGGTTTCTATTTTTACTGAACATGCAGTATTTACATTTGATTATCAGATAAGAAATCTGATAGCATTACTCACTTATTTAAAAAAAAAAAAGAAAAAACAAAAAAACTAAACACAAAGTCATAACAACAAAATCCACAATCTATATTACATCACTGAGCATTAAAACAGATATTCCAAAATGCTACCAAATTTTCAACCAGTAGTCTTATAATATATACATGATTCAAAGTAGAGTGTCCATTTTTCATAACATTGCTTTTGCAAAGTTAATATATATTTATTTTCAATTCCAAAAACTAAATTCACTTTAAAAATTTGGAATATTAATTTTGCAGAGAACAGTAGAAATTAAGAAAATAATGTGACCCGTCAAAAATTAAATTTCTCTAATTACCGTACCAGCAATTTTTTTGAAAAGAGCATTAATTATAATGTCTGGTCTATTTTTCTTGACAACCTGAGTTAAAAAGACAAACCAGTTTCTCATTTATTTTCATCTTCTAAAGAGCTGAAGTGACAATAAGTATTTATCTCTCCATTTAATTGATGAAATTCTAACAAAGGCTGGAATTTTCTCCTAGGCATGACTAACATATATCAGCTGTCTCCCGAGAAAATTATATGTTTACATATATGTAATGTGTGTTTTGTATCTTAGTAGTACTATAACTGCTTGACTGTTATTGTTCATTGGCTGGATCAGTGGTTCATAAGATGGGTTATAGTGGCATTTAAATATGTGTTTTAATAAAGGTACAAATAATTTAACTTTTATCTCTGAAATCTGGTATAAATATTCAGATCATGTTGAATGCAGTGAAATACAAACTCATATGTGGGTCATGTGGCATGAGCTTCTGGAATACATAAAAGATGAATTCTAAGCCTAACTGTATAACAGAATAGTACTTCAAATGTATTCAATAACAGAACTTGAATATTTTTTATTTTTTTAATAAATGTAATTATAACTACATAGAATATATCATAGTTACTGTTTGTGTTCTTATAAAAATAAATTATTTAATCATCTGAAATTTCCCTGCTTCAGACGCAGTAACTGATGGCAAAGCTGGCCTTGATTCCAAGATTATTTGGTTAATGGAACTTTCGTGAACAAAAGAAAAAGTTTGCTGAAACATTTTGAGAATTTTGTTGTTACCTTCAGCATTACCATTTCTTTTTTTCTGTGTTCCAGCCATCTGTCCTGCCTATAAAGATCCACCTTTATAAAGATGGTAGTCAATCTAATGAAGTGTTTGTTGATAGAAATGTTGAGGAGAGCACTACTACCTTCTTCACCTTGATGATATTTTCATTCATGTATTTTAAGTGACATCTGAAAATTATAAAATGAAATAATTACTGCAGGCTGAAAAGTATTACAGTTATTGTCTGTGTTCCTGTAACTATGACTATATATACAAAGAGCTACTTCTAAATGGTACTTTTTCATTCTGTGAACTTCCTTGTCAGAATTTAATTAATGCTGCACTGCAAAAGATGTTTCAGTATCCTTGTGATTATACAAGAAAAACTACCTATGCTTATTGTTGTTGACACATATTTAGGCATACATTTGTTTTAATTTTATTTTGTTACAACACATATTTATATGTTTATTTTTTAATAAATAGTACTGTTGAACTAACCTGCTGTTCTCTTCTCCTCTGCCACAATTAACCAATATCCCAGAGAGTGATATAATCTTCCACTCTGTATTAGATTTGTTTCATCACACATGAGAAACTACAGCCAGGAGAGCTCAGTCGAGGTCACTGCACTCTCTCCAAAATCAGAACAAAAAAGGACAAAAATACACAGAGTATCTTAGTAATGTAGAATACTTCTCAGTCAGTGAGTGCTGACCATGATTTCTGCTATCTTTTTTTTTTTTTTCCTTATAAGGCACAGCAGTAATTTTATTTTACATTTTTAGAATATTTATTGCAAATCTTTTTTATTTTTTATTTTTTATTTATTTTATTTATTTGTTTGTTTGTTTGTTTCTTTTCAGTCAGGAAAGGAACACAGGAAACAGATCTATTTTTAGGATCTTCAGAAAACTCATTACCCACAGGAACTACCTTCTTCATAGCAACTGCTGACACAAATAGATTCAAACAGTACTACAAACACTATTTTCAGTCAGGCACACTGCATTAAATGTCCTAGGCTGTAACAACTTTCTCATATCCTGCCATCCCAGCAGACATCAGGTGAGATATACTGATGACTAACAGTTAATGTGTGGAGCCAACAGCAGGTCATTTTTCCAAGCATTCCCAGTCCTGGAATCTATCAATATGAATAAAACTACGTCTGGATATTGCAGATCTTAAACAATATTACTCCCTATATTACATATAGTATAATATACAGCTTGTGTGTTCTCAGTGCTCATCCTTTTAAATCTTCTGTTGGATTTTCTAGCAACTGTAAATGTTCCCAATGCATCCAGTAGCTTTCTCTAGGTCTGGATTCAAAGTGGGATACTTGAAGGCATTTCGTGCTCCACCATCTTCTTTAGCCTGGAAAGACTGTACTGTCCCTGTTTCCAGATCCTTGGAGATCCCCAGACAGATGAGTCACAAATACCTAGAACTACTACTTTGGATTCCCCACCATGAACTTTCTCACTCTCTGTCTCTGCTAAAGAAAAATATAGACCACCATGACATTCCTCTCCAGCCTTTTCTCTAGCTCTTGCAAATTGTTCAGCCTGAGTCTG
This sequence comes from Lagopus muta, assembly GCF_023343835.1. Lineage (NCBI taxonomy): Eukaryota > Metazoa > Chordata > Aves > Galliformes > Phasianidae > Lagopus > Lagopus muta. The sequence goes on along the minus strand of NC_064435.1, from coordinate 39,984,486 downwards.
CATTACAGAGCATCTGAGTGGTCTAATATTAACCCCTCTTCCAACAGTGTAATCCTCTCCTACCAGCTTGCAGCTAGTTTAGCAAGAAGGACTACCTGGTCCTTCACAAGTGTCCCTATTCTCCAAATCTGCTTTATTTTTCTTAGAACTTACTATATTTTAACTCTCTGGATTTAAGGAATTGATCAATTTTAGCAAATAGTCTAGACTTCAAATACTTATTACAATATATATAAGTGAAAAACAGCAGGTTCTTAATTGCAAAACCAAAATTTTATGTGATGAACTGGTGCAGTTCCACAGAATCATGGGAAACTGCTGTTCAGCTTGATTTGCAGTCATTCTACTAGGGGCCAAGCCCAGCACCATCTAAAATCTTTGGATATATAGAAATAAAGAAAGTTATAGGAAAAGTGCTACAGTTATGGCATATGAGAATAGTGACGCCTATTAAATGGCTGTGAATTGATCAACATAAGCATTATTTTATGTTGTTTACATTAACAATATTTAGTTAAATTCAGCCACTACTCTCTTGATCTACTTCTGTATTTTTTCATGATATTCTCCTAAATCATACATCTCTAATGTTAATACCATTTCACTGATCACTACTTTTCCGAATTTTTTTTTTTTTTTGTACATCAGAAGTCCAGAATACTTCATTTAGAATTCACATCAAATTCATCAAACTAGTTCAGTTGTGCAATCTTTCAATATATTTCTCAGTGCAGGAAATTTATGGAGAAGTGTAATTTAACTAATAGAAATTAGGTACTTGGGAATACATATTCAAATGGTGAATCTTACATAAGAGTAAAAGGAAACCCAAGAGTTTTTATTTTACAAAATTTGCACTTCATTTTACAACATTTTAAGTTGTAAAAGCTATAACAAGAAAGCGATCAAGTAATTAATTTTTAATGTAGCATAGTATTTTATACTCATATTTTTTATATATAAAGTAGTTTAGAAAAGAAAAAAAGGATAATATTTTTCAAAAGAAAACTTAGTACTGATATTTCAGATAGTCTAGATGATACTAATAAGTCAACATGAAATTATTACCTTAGTTAACTGATGTATACTTTGCCATTAATGTATGTAGAACAGAGGTTTCACCTATAGAATAGATAAAAGCCACAAAGAGGCTTTTTGGCTTTTTTCCTTGAAAAGAGGAGTAATGTTATAGCAATGATTAGATACAGAGAACATAAAACAATCCAAATAAATCATACCTTAAAGATTTGTGTGAGATTTTAATCATTGGTGGCAAGAACACCAAAAGAATTCTTCTAATTAAGCCCCCAAATACTGTCAAATTGCTGCAATTCCCATGCTAGGAGTGAATCTGTTCACAAAGATGTTCAAGAAACAAAATTAGGGCTTGAATTAAATCTGGAATATGATGACATGCAATGGAATTGTGTAGTAACATACAAGTACACTAATAGCATAAGAGGAGAACTCTCAAATGGCAAGTAGAATATGGCAGAAAAAAAAGAGTGTATAATTTTAATTGCTTCATAAGAAATACAGATTGAAATAGACCTTTCTCCTATGTATTTTCTGGATCAGGACAATGTGGAAGGCTTCTGTTTTTCTAAGCACATCATTACTGGATCTCCCCTACTCTCTCAAAGAGGAGGATGTCATTATCAGTTCCCATTAGCAGAATATAACTAATTTCAACATAACAACAATAGTTATTACTTAAATACCTCCACAGAATTCAGTAGAGTATTTCTGGAGGTGTATCAATAAATAATAATTCCATGTAAGATTGCTTAGACAATCCTACTTCTAAATCACTGAAGCACAGACATGTTTGGAATTAGAATACTTGTTTCTTGTTCCTTGTGAAATAAGATCTAATTATTAGAAAATCTGAAAACACTATGAATCTATGTTTTCACAACCAATTCTGAATGCCTAATAGTTACACAAATAATCATATTCTCTCCTCATTCTACTCTCTTAAACCACCTTACTCGATAAAGGAGTTATATAAATAATCAAAGAGTGGAAGAATGGGATAAGGTATCCACATTCGAAAAAAAAAGAAACCAAACCAAACCAACCAACCAAACAAACAAAAAAAGCCAACAACACAACACAAAATACAAAAACCAACATAAACTTCCTAAATTGAAGAGATGCTTATCTTTATGAGGATGCCAAGTGTTAATCCTCTTCGATACCTGCAAAAAAATTCTCCTCCAGAATCCAGAATCTGAAATCTCTCCTCTCTGGAGGAGAGTTCTGGGGGATGAGCAGCTGGAGAGAAGCTCTGCTGAGAGGGACCTGGGTGTCCTGGTGGACAACAGGTTGGCCAGGAGCCAGCAGTGTGCCCTTGTGGCCAAAAAAGGATTATGGCATTCTGAGGTGCATTGAAAAGAGCGTGGCAAGCAGGTCAAGGGAGGTGATCTTCTCCCTCTACTCTGCCCTGGTAAGGCCTCATCTGGAGTACTGCGTCCAGTTCTGGTCTCCCCAGTACAAAAAAGACAAGGATCTCTTGGAAAGAGTCCAGCAGAGGGCCACAAAGATGGTGAAGGGCCTGGAGCATCTCTCCTATGAAGAAAGGCTGAGTGAACTGGGTCTGTTCAGCCTTGAGAAAAGAAGACTGAGAGGGGACCTGATCCCGGTCTATAAGTATCTAAGGTGTGGGGGGCAGAATGGCGAGGCCGGACTCTTTTCAGTGGTGAGTGGAGACAGGACAAGGGGAAACGGCTGGAAACTGCAGCATAGGAAGTTCTGCACAAATGTGCGCAAGAACTTCTTTACAGTGAGGTGACGGAGCACTGGAACAGGCTGCCCAGGGAGGTGGTGGAGTCTCCTTCTCTGGAGATGTTCAAGACCTGCCTGGATGCCTACCTGTGCGACCTGCTGTAGGGAACCTGCTTTGGCAGGGGGGTTGGACTCAATGATCTCTGGAGGTCCCTTCCAACCCCTACGATTCTGTGATTCTGTGAACATATCACTGATTTACTTATGCATCTTGGTCTTGACCTTCAATTACTGACATTACTTAAGATTTTTAGAATAATTTATTGTACTGAATTTTGATTATTCATTGTATTGTAGTCAATTATAATATGTCACTATACCATTTGATGATGCCAAATATTAAAGTATCATTTTAAATGTGCACATAATACTATAGTTTGCATATAACAAAGATGAGACTAAAAATGAAATTAGTTATATTTGTTATCTTCAGTCATTTTAGAATTAGCAAGATTTTACAAGTAGCTGAGGTTAACACACCTTCCTAATATATTCCTAATCTATTATACTTGGTAATGAACATAAATTAGTCCCTTAGAGCTGATCCATTTTGGTTTGACACTTACTTAGATTAAAGGTTGAAAAGTCAAAAAAAGGTTTTCTCAGCATAGTGCTAGATTTAAGGAGACTTAACTACATTCCCATGTCCTTTCTGCTCTTCCATTTCCAAATTTAAATTAATTCTGTGGGACAAAATCCCTAACCTGATAGCTACCAGAAATGGCTTTCCATATTTTCTTATACTTTCGTCCTATACAGAAACAGAATACCTAGTTCAACATGGTTAACCATTTGTTTCTTGCAGATTATGAGGTACTTAATTCTGAAATATTTGTAACTCCATATTGACATGACTAGAAATATACTAAAAGAGAAAGTGTCTGTTTGGCACCTCCATCTGAGAACACCTCCATAAGTCAATCACCCTCATTTGAGAAGTCACAGTTTAAACAACTTTTTGGCCAGGATACGCTTATCCAGATAGATCTCTTGATTCAAGATTCTTTCTCCTGGAAGATGTAAGGAATGTCTAATTGTGAGAAATACTTTAAAAATCCATAGTCACGAACAAGCAAACTTTACACAGACTTTGGAAACGCTGTCACTTTTGGCAAGTAACATAAAGAAACAGAGAAACTTAGCTATATGGCAGTAATTTCTACATATGTTTCCTGGCTTCCATTTTCTCCTTACCTACAGGGCATTAAAAGTAAGATCAGACCTTTGGTCCAGAAGCCTTCTTCTACTGATAAATAGAATCACAAGTTTTACAAGCACTATCTGTATTCTTTGACTTTCCCCTGACAATCTTTTTCCACACTTTCCAAATCCAAGATTTTGAACATCTCTTTTAATTTTCTATCCTTTACCACCTCTGTCCTTTTTTTTTTTCATATATGAGGAATTTTCATTTCCCAACTAGATCTCTGCAGTTTGATTCATCTGTGAAGATCATATCGCTTAAGATTAAAAGCCTCTCTCTGAACATTTTCTGAATTGAACATTTTTTAATAAAATGAGCTAAAATGTACTTCACAAATCGGCAGTGTTGACAAATTAGCTTCATCTTGTGTTAATCAAGGACAGGAAAAAGATTCTCTCAATGATGGAGTCTATTGGCAAGTTAACAGCTTCCTTAACAACAGACAAAATTGCATATTTTGTGTTGTATCATATATACTTACATGATATTTTAGGAGATTATTTTTTCTTTTTATTGTTTATCTCAGGCAGGCAGGCAGGAAGGAAGGAAGGAAAGAAGGAAGGAAAGAAAGAAAGACAAGAAGTTGTTTTAAATTAAATAAATTTAAATTAAATTAATTTAAAACAATTACGGTATTAGATATTTCTCTTTTTAGCTTATGCAATAACTTCTCTCCTGTACTGTGGTTTAGGAAAAAAATATTCCCATAGAAAACTTCTGATAGTATTCTGATTATGATAATATTCAATATACACAACTCTAGTAATTTAGAACTGAATGTCCAAACAGAGAAATACAATTATAGCTTCATTACTGACTAACATTAAAGTATTCTTATGATTGTCTTCTTAAGGGAATACAAGTAACATTCCTTTCTATTCTCTATGCAAACATGACAATATTGTGATATTTTATGAGGTTTTAAAATCAGATTTACATTCTAGAAGGGGAACAGATAATTCCCAGGAGAAACAAGTCCATCCTCCTTTCAAGCCTAATAATCTAGCCAGCTTTCTTTAGCAAGCATCTCATATATACTGAGAGATAGAAAAAGTTAAGTATTGTCAGAGAGAAGTGCTTCAGTGAAGCTCAGATTCTACCTAATATATCAGAGTATTCAGATGAAACAGCTGCAGCTCTGCTGCTGGAGCTTACTTTTTGCTTTTTCTTTGATTGTGGTAACAGAAGGGAAAGCTTAAAAACTTGCCCAGAATGACCTGAAATACAGTGAAGTTTGGTGTCAGGAAGCCTGAACAGTGAAACTCTGAAAATGCTTAAGTGGGAGACTCTTCAAACATACTACAGAGACTAAGCAGGAGGTCAGGGAGATATCAAGAACAAGGTCTGAAATGGAAGCAGGAGACCTCTTCAAGTATCAGTGGCAGTCTCCAACAGCACAGCACTGACTACTGATGCTATGCAAAATTACAATTGAGCTGTAAGGATTTGCATCAGCACAGTTTCAAAGAAAAGCTATTAGCAGGATTTATGAATAAAAGATAAAAGCATAAAGCACTGATTATCATCTCCTCTGAACCAACCATAAAGTTCAAGCATGTGGTATATTAATGCATGTTGGGAAACTTACTATTGCCACCAGTGGTTACTGGCAGATGCCCTTTTCCCCACCCTTCCATTTTTCTTTTCTATATCCTGAGCAAATTCTTAAATGGGAATACATTTTGTTTAGTAATTTCAGTGGAAAAGTTCCTCAAAGGCATTCAAGGAGGTTCAAAAGCCTTGTGTAAGTCTTATGTGTAAGTGAGACACAGTTGCTTTTACATTCTTGTCTTGGTTATATGAATATTTCATATACGACATCATGCAACAGGCTGTTGGGTGCCGAGATACAAGTGCACTGTGGAGCTGTACTTCCTAATATCTTTTTCTTTAGCAGTCTCACGTGAGTTCTGATTCTCCAAGAGGAAGATACCGCGAGATGTACTACAATTCCCGAAGGCCTTCACATGATCTATGATTCTGGGTGATGGGGATGAAACTTCTGGGTTCCAGCAGCACAGTGAGCAGCAATACATTTGTAGCCTTCCTTTCTCTCCTATTTGAGTTATTAATTGTAACTCTCTTTCTTATTTTTGTCTTACATTCTCATTCATAGTAAATCTGTAATCTCACCTTATCTTAAATGAGTCATTTTTCTTCTTCTCAAAAGGGGAAAAAGGGGCCCCCTTGCCATGTCATGCTTGAAACCTCAACAGTTCTAAATCTCTTGAAGCTTTTCTAAGGGATTTTGATTGGTTCCATATTCTGTGACAAATTCTTCTATATTTTCTTCTAAATAGGAAGCCACTGTCACCATCAGAATTGAAGTGATTTCTCTTCTTCTATAGAACCTATAATAAACAATTTGGATTGTTCTGAGTCAATGCCTCAGATACTGCACTTTGGTATACTAGGGAACATTTCTTTCATCTGGTTGAAATCTCTTCTTCCATTTGGTGACTTCTTAGCATTATTTAATTAAGCTTTGACTGAATGTTGTACAATCTCTATTTTTTATGTATTGTTACACGTACATTTTCATCAAAAGAGGGATGGCCAGCAGAGTGAGGGAGGTGGTTGTCCCCTTCTATTCCATTCTCGTGAGGTCCCAGCTGGAGTACTATAGCCAAGTCTGGGGCCCTCAGCATAGGAAGGATGTGGTGCTTTTGGAGACTGTCCAGAAGAGGACCACAAAGATGATCCAAAGTCTGGAGCACCTCTCCTATGAAGACAAGCTGAAGGAACAGGATTTCTTCAGCCTGGGAAAGAGTAGGATGTGGGGAAATCTTATTGCAATAATACTGCAATAAAAATAAATATCGCCTTCCAATATTTAAGGAGTTTATGAGCATGAGATAAATCAATTTTTTTACATGGGTAGATAGTGATAAGACAAGGGAGAATGGTTTAAAACTAAAGGAGGCAAGATTTAGATTAGATCTCAGGGGGAAGACCTTTACAGAGAGAGTGAAGAGGAGCTGGAACAGGTTGCCCAAAGGTTGTGGATGCCTGTACCTGGAGGTGTTCAAGGACAGCTTGCATGGATGGGGCTCTGGGCAATCTGATCTAGCAGCAATGCCTGTGGCAGGGGAGTTGGAACTTGATGATCGCTGGGGTACCTTCCAACCCAAGCTGTTCTATGATTCTATGATTCTATGATATATGGTAGGGATTCTGTAGTTTGGAGCGTGACTCTAACTTTCAGAAAAGGAAATTTAAAGGCAAATAATATGAACAATGTCATTACATATTAAAGGTATCAGTTCATAAGTCATTAAGAAATTTTGTTATAATATGTATCAGATACCATTTCAGCTCTACCAGCAATTTTGCATCTTTGCAGTTTTGTAGTTTCAATAGGATAACTTATAATTGATGCTCAGCTTAACAGAGATAAATCAAGTTCTTTGTCTCCTTAAATCTTTGAGTGTTGTCAATGCAGTTGTATTGATACAGTATTTAGGAAGGTGAAAAACTGCATCTAACTGTAATAAATGTGTTACAACAATATTGATGAATATTGTTGAATTATTTTTTTTTTAATAATGAATACTTCTTTCATTCTGACTTCTCTAAAGTTTCCTCTGCTAATAGCCTCCTTTAATTACTTTGTATTACAGATTTCATTTTCTGAATTGGTCTGGAAAATTACTTTTGTTTGTTTTATTCATTATATTGACAACAATACTTTCATGCACATTATCTTCCCAGAGCTGAATGTCTTCATGTGCATCTGTTCATAATTTGTATTTCAATGCAAATGTCTACATTCAAAGCAACTCACTTATTTCTATAGTGTTTTAATTTTTACTGTACTACTGCGTTCTACCTTAAAAATATATCTTTATGTTTTAACATAAATTTTAGATTCCTTATGGCAAGCTGAGATAGCACAAATTCGAATCCTTCAGTTTGCACGAAATGTGAACTCCATTAAAAATATTATAACATTTAATGTAATATTAATACACAGAAGAGACAAAAGAGATCAATATAATGGTAAAAGACATACAGCTTAGAACAAAATAGTTTGGAAAGGAAATATGTTTTTCCATTTCAGAGCAATATATTTTCTGAAGGCTAAATCTAATTGTTCTTGGTTCACAGCTCACATCCTTCTGAAATTCTCTTCAAGAAGTATGAGAGTGTTCTGAAGCTTGTCTCTGATTTTATGAAGTGATTGGTGCAGTGTGATCGGGTGGAATCCCTCCTGATTATGTGAGAACACAACCTCATCATTTTGAATAACTGATCTGGAAAATGATAAGTCAACTTGCACCTTCAATTTCTTTGTGCAGTAAGAGTGTTATGATAACACCTGATGCTTTTTCAATACTTACAGATTTCAACTCTAATAAACAACTATGAAGAGAAGTAAAAAGGAGACAAGTAACAAATCAATTAGAATATGATGACTAGAAGGAGAAGTTATGCATGAATGTTTTTGGGAAATTGGAGGATAATTTTATTTCTCCTCTGTAACTCAAATATTCTGAGTAAATATAACTTGCATATGCAAGGCATTATTGTGTTACTTTTGTTTGTTTGCCTGTTTTGTTTTGCTCTGATGTATATGAAGATACTTCTGTATAGCTGCAGATCACCAGGGTATACTATGAAGTATGTAAGAAAATGAAGCAGAGATAGGCAGCCAGTTATTAAAACTGTCAACTGTTGACTTTCAAAGTCTTTCTCACTGACACTACCTCTGTTCATTCAGTGCACCATGTGAAGTCAATTTGGAAAGAAAAAAAAAAGTGAGCTAGAAGTGAAAAGCTGTTTAGTTACACTGCATTACTGTGCATATGATATGGATGACAGTATGTACAAATAGACATATGTGAACTTGGTGACCTATGGTAACTAAATGACTGTTGTGAATTTACAAGCCTGCAAAAAATATTCTTTATTATATAAACACAATAGTGAGATAGGTAACATTTTCATAACTAGATGAAGTTTTTGTTTCATACACCTTTACCTGTTTCCAGTAGGGACATGCATGTTCTGCTGAAAGTAGTAATTATATTCCTTACTGCCAGTCTGATACGTTTAATAGATTTTTTCTAATATTCTACGAAGCACAAGATTAAAAAGTAACAATTGTCACCTTTTCCCACTCTCCATACTTGCTAGTCTCTCTCACACCAGCATTTGAAATCTCTTGGTTAGTGGGGCTTCAGGAGCAAGGGGAAGCATTGTCCTTTTGACCCAAGCTGAGACAAAGGTCCAGTCTCCCTCATCCTGCGCATTTGCCCTCTGTGCAGTGGGTACCTTCTTATCTTCCTCTTCTGGCTGGGCCTGAAGACAAGGGTGCCTGTTCATTTATGCCACTACGATACCAGGCATCAATCTCTCTCTCAGGCTTCTGAATACATCTCAACCTGGTGACTTCTTCTCTGTTCACATTACCAAAAAGCTCATCAAGTTGGGCACACCTGAACCCATGACTCCCCTCACCTACATCAGTTCCTTGACTGACCTCCAGATTCCAGAGCTCCCTCAGCAGAAGGTCTGAGCAGCTCTCTCACTTTATGCAATGTCTGGCTGAGTACACATGACAGCCCAGAAAGGCTGTGGGCCTTCTGTCTGCACTTCTGCCTCGACCTGTCTGCCACACCGGTGGTCGCTATGTTGGTATCAATATAAAGCTATCCACTCGCAGTCCTGTATGAGAAGAGCAGAGCACCCTTCTCTTCCCCTTCTCACTCCCCCTGCCTGAAGTGCCTGTACAAGGTGCCCACACCATGCCCTGTTTGCCTGTCCTATTCACCACATTCCTTGGTTACTGAGCTCCCTGTTGACTGCCACTGTATGGACAGAGTATGACCCCACTGCTTCCTGCCCTGCCCCCAGTGGACCAGAGTGCTGCTGCCATGAGAAGGTCTAATGTGTCTGGCAGCTGCCCTCTGATGTGGGCTACCCTCACTCCCTGAGAGGATTCCTTGCTTTGTCATGGAAAGTGTTCACCCAGAGCTGAGCACCTTGCAGAAAGCACTACCAAGACTACCTAGAATAAATGTTCACAGAGACAAACGATGTCAAAGGCACAAAACTTCATCTCAACCTCTTATTCTCCCATTGGCATTCATGAAATCATCATCTTCTGGTTCTCTTCTCACTTTTGACAAATTATTTCTTTTCTGGAAAATTTTCCTTCAACACGTTGTCCTAACAGCAATTATATATCTTCTGTTCACAAAGAAGACAAAGAATCTACATGTAATTCAATCAAATGATGTTGATATTGAACGGTAATGCAGAACATTTCAAGCTACAGCTGACATTAAGTAGATGCCTATAATGCAGCACAGCACTGGGAAATGTGCCAGATCACACTGGGAAACAATATAGCTTATGGGATTCTGTGTCCAGGACAATAAGCTTTGGATGCTAGAGCTTTATTATGTTTTCCTGCATTTCCATTTCTCAAAATAACTAAAATGGAGCCAGCTATTCTGCTGGTATAGACAAGCACTAAATTATCTTGTAATAATTCAAATGATGGATTAATTTGAGAGAACAACCTTTTTTTTTTTTTTTTAACCTTTTTCTTTCAGATAATTTGTAGAGTTCTTGAAAAAGCTAGCTGTCATAAAACATATGGTCAAATTTTGTTGTAAAAGTTCAGAGTCCCATAATATTATGCTAACTGTGGCTCACTTTTCTAAGCATCTCATTTCTTTCACTATGAATAAAAGCAAAAGGTTAAATATGGCACCTTATCTGGAATCTTTCTCTTGCATTTTTAAAGAAGCAGCTGTACTTTTTGAACTTTGGATATTGGTTGTACAGTAATTATGGTTAACATGAATGTCAGCTACAGTCAGGAAAAGAAATGCCATCAGAGACAAGCTCTGACTTAATCAACCTTTTTTTGTGATAACTGCAAATTCCCACTGTTGACAGTAAAGTTGAAGTAGATTAGCAATTGGTTTGCTGGGGTGCATTAAAAAGAGTGTGGCCAGCAGGACAGCAGAACAAGGAAGATTCTTCTCCCCTCTACTCTGCCCTGGTGAGGCAACATCTTGAATACTGTGTCCAGTGCTTGGCTCCTCAGTTCAAGAAAGACAGGAAACTTCTGGAGGGAGTACAACAGAGGGACACATAGATGAGGAGGGGCCTGGAGCATCTCCCTTATGAGGAGAGGCTGAGAGATCTGGGACTGTTCAGCCTGGAGAAGAGAAAGATGAGAGGTGATCTCATCACTGTTCATAAATACCTGAAGTACAGGAGTCGAGTTGATGAGAGTGAACTATTTTCAGTGCATCAGAGATAGAACAAGGGGCAACAGGCAAGGAAGTTCCGTACTAATGCAAGGAAGAAATTCCTTGTGAGAGAGTAACAGAGGTTGCGGAATCTCCTTCTCTGGAGATTAACTCATCTGAATACTTTCTTGTGTGCCTTAGCAGGGGGCTTGGACTCAATCTCTAGAGGTTCCCTCCAACTCCTACAATTCTGTGATTCTGAAAAATAATAAAATTTAATCTTTATTCTTTTATTTCATTCTTTTTATTTTTGCATCTCAGACTGTGCTGAGTTTAAAAATCAATGTGTTTTTGCACAGTGATGTAAGATTATTTGTTTATGACCTAGGAATGTTTTTCCATGGTAGCCTATTCTGTATATAACCTTCTAACCAAGATCCTTCAGTTGCTACAACTTAGTTGATTTTACAGATACAAGTATCACATTAAATGTATTTTTCTCTTATTACATGTATTTCCACAGAAGAAATACGGAAATGGTGGTAGTGAGAGAAAGCATTTTTGATGCAAATACTGGGGAAATAAGTTATTATAAATAAATGAATGAATGAATGAATGAATGAATGAATGAATGAATGAATGAATGAATAGGGAGAGACAAAGGAATTTTCAGTTTTTCTCACAGCATGGTATCTAAATAAGCACTCTTTATTTTGCATCTGAGAGAATTATACTATAACAAGTTACTGTCAGCAAGGCAGACAGGCCTAAGAAAGGATAATGAGATAGAAAGGAAATAGATACAGTTGAAAACATTTCTTATATTGAACTCGGTAACTCTAAGAAATTTCTATCAAGGATTTTGATACATTTCTGTAGTTTACCTCCTTTTCCAAGGCAATTTAATTTTCAGAAGTTACATGGAATTTATTTTTTTTTCCAGAAAGAAATGGGAAGAGAAATATATAAAGAAATATTATACCTTAAAATGATCACGAACAAACTGGTTTCTTCTTTGTAGAATCTTAGACATTCTGTGTGTAGCTGTAAATGTCCTGGCATATACTTGGGAACTTCCTCAAGATGGAACTAGAATGAGGCTGAGGCACTGTCTGAACCTGTGAAACCTGTGAACTCCTGGTCTCCCACTTTAGAGAAATGACAGCCAGCACCACAATGCTCAACTTTCCTTTCAAAATATGATTTGATTGCCCATTAAAAGTGTTTTTTTGTTGTTGTTTATTTGTTTTCATGTTTTTGTTTGTTTGTGATGTTGTTTGTTTTGATGTTTTATTTCATTTTCCAGTAGGGATTTCAACACATTATTAACAGGACTGAGTAAAATTCAAGCACAAGGCATTAATCCTTTTCTGTTTACAGAATTTTCAGTCACATTGTTTAGAATTTCTAGAATGTATTTAATGAAGGTGCAATATAGTGGGAGAGTGATAACTTGTTGAGTTGTTTTTGTTTGTTTGTTTGTTTGTTTATTTGTTTATTTCTATGTTACTATTCAGTGTGCTCTGGGCAGTATCTGATCATCAACAGTGAAAAATCAATAGCTTTATCAAAAGGTTGCAGATATCTAGAGCAGCAGATTATAACATAACAGGAAATAGCTAAATACCTCCTTTTTGGGGACAGAAGTCTGATGCTGAGAAACAAAAAGAAATCCATTACAAGACTACTTGTAAAACACTGTTCCTTAAAATTTCACAGCATCAACTCTTTTACCGATAGGAATTTGACTTTGTGCCTTCAGTTTTATTCACAAGATGTCTTCTGTTTAGATGTTCTTCCATTATGAACCCTGCCTACAAGTAAATGATTTTACTAAATTTTGTCACCCTTACTGTCATATGCAGCTTACCTCAAGATGGTCGTATTTCACATCTCATTTACATTTTCACCCATGATCATCCCTAAAAATGCTTCTCTAAGTGGAAACATGAGTACCACATACACAGCTCTATCTACTTAGGCTGACCAGTTGCTCTTTCTTCTCCTCTGCTTACTGTAAATGATAGGAAGCTTTAGTTTCACAACTTTCAAGAAGGACTTTCTGAGACTCAATTCCTGTCTATAAGCTTCAGTCAGCCAGGTGAACTTGGCAATGTTGCAATCAAAAAATGAAATCTTGGCAGCTACCTCCTGAAGCAGATGAAACATATTAACTTGCAGACTAACAATCTGCAGACTAGAATCTGCCTGTGGAACAAAAGGCACTAAAAAGGGTGCCATGTACCTAGATTTACTTGTGATGTGAATTAAAAGTCATGACCAGATAGTGCAGTCAGACCTAGGAGGTGAAGATGCTCTCTGATACTTTAGTAAAGCTATAGCCTCATGAAATTGCTGATGTTTGTATGCTGTGTGAATTTTGGAGAAAAGTGAACTAATATGATGGGAAAGATTATTTTATTGCTATGAATCCTGACAAGATGCATCCCACAGTCCTGAGGGAAATGTTGTTTGAATAGTTGCCAAACCATTCTTGATGATATTTGAAAAGTCACGGCAGTCAGGTGAAGTCCCTGGTGACTGGAAAATAAGGCAACATCACATTTTTAAAAGAGGTAAAAAGGGATCACCCTGGGAACTAACAACCTGTCAGGTCTCACCTCTGTGCTGGGGATGATCATGGAACAAATCCTCCTGAAAGCTATGGTAATGCAGATGGAAGGCAGGGATGTGATACAGAGAACAGCATGGCTTTACCAGAGGCAAATCCTATTTGGCCAACCTGGTAGCATTCTGTGATAGCGTCACTGCATCGGTGCACAAGGCAAGAGCCATCTATCTGGATTACAGTAAGACCTTTGACCCAGTACAGTACAACATCCTTCTCTCCAAATTGGGAAGATATGGATTTGATGAATGGAGAGTTTGTTAGACAAAGAACTGGCTGCAGGATTGAATACAGAGTGAAGGTCAATGGCTCCATGTTTGGATGGAGGTAAGTAATGAGTGATATCCCCCAGGGGTCAGTGCTTGGACCGATACTCTTTAATATCTTCATCAATGACATTGGCAGCAGTGAAGGCAAAAAAGTCAAGAAATTAACTTGACATACCAATGAGTTATGTCAAGCAGGCATTCCCTTTATTACAGTGCTGGGTTCATGGGGGATCGCTCCACCATGCATGCACACTTAGAGAAGCAGTGACTACATATTTAAAGATATAGCATATACATATTCATTAATGGGCAGAAATTCCAAAAAATAATTAACATGCTATCCCTCTCTTTCAGGCATGTGCTCTGAGAGCATGGTAGGGGTCTCTGGTGATCACTGGATAAAGGCTAGTAGTCACCCTCTCTGTGAACTTCCAACATTCTAAGGGGGGGTTAGCCCAAACCAATTCCCACTTGTGTTGCATTGAGCTGAGGCATCTGTTTTTTGCTGTCTTATTTTCAACAACGGAAATGTATTCTACTTTCTTATCTTTACTTAACAACATGGCCTCTACATTCTGTTCTTGAACTTACATTTACATAAACATTCTGTTTTTCAGCTTGTATCCACACAAGTTATGTGAAGGGCTGTTCTCAGAATATGGAAAGACTGTTCTCACAGTATGGAAAGACTGTCCTCATGATTCAGTGGGATCAAGAGCACCTTCAGCAAGTTTGAGGACGGCACTAAGATGTGGTGTGCAGTTGACATGCCCAAGGGACAGGATGCCATCCAGAGGGATCTAGACAGGCTTGAAAAGTGGGCCTTATGAGTGAAACTCATAAGGTTCAACAAATCCAAATGCAAAGTCTTGCACTTGGGTTGAGGCAACCCCCTCTACCAATACAAGCTGGAGGATGAAATAGTTGAGCACAACCCTGCCAAAAGGATCCCGGGGTTCTGGCCAGCAATGTGTGCTCACAGACCAGAAAGCCAACTGTATCCTGACCTTCATCAGAGGAATAATGGCCAGCAGGGTGAGGGAGGTGATCCTGCCCCTCTGCTCTGCACTGATGAGACCTCACCAGGAGTACTGCATCCAGACGTGAGTCCGCAGTATAGAGGAGACATGGGCCTGCTGAAGTGGGAAAGGTGGAGGCTGTTGAGCCTGGAGAAGAGAAGGCTCCAAGGTGACCTTTAGCAGGATGTGTTGCGACAGGACAAGGGGAACTAATTTAAAATTCAACAAGGGTAGATTAAGGTGGATATAAGAAAAAAGTCTTTTACACTGAGGGTGGTGAGGCACTGGAACAGGTTGCACAGAGCTTTAGCAGATGCCCTGTCCCTGGAGACTTTCAAGCAAAGCTGGAACAGGCTCTGAGCAACCTGATCTAGCTGTAGGTGTCCCTGTTCATTGCAGGGGAGTTAGACTAGATGACCTTGAAAGGTCCCTTCCAACTCTAAGGATTCTATGATTTTATGATTGCATCTGGTGACATAAAGAAGTACGGAAAATGTCTGCAAGGTACTCTGTCTGCCATAGGGATAAAGGACAGTAAAAGAAATTTTAACACTGAATCCCAAGTTCAGAAATTCTGAGATTTTTAAGTACTTTTGAAAGTATATTTGATTCTTCTTCAAATGTTAAGGCATAGAAAGAAGAAAAAAGGATTTTTTTTTTCCAAAGCTATTAGCAAATATTGCGAAGGTTAGGGAGCATTATGAAAAGATGCTATTTTTATTGGAGCCATTTCCTGCAGAGTACTGAATCAGCTCAAAACTATTTTTTTTTTCCACCAAGCTGTCATTATTTTGGATGAGGTAGGAAGGCATTATCTTGGCAGCTTATTCTCAAAGATCTCATAACACTTCATTGCTATTGGCACTAAGGAACAGTGAAAGTCTCTCATCATCACATGTCTAGAGAAGAAGAACTTTTTGTCCACCATTGATGGTGTTGCATTCTGATATTTTCTTGAAGTTGTAAACATGAATCTGCAGACCTTCTGGAACAGCTACTTATGGTGCAGCTCCACACTCCTGGATGCCAGGGAAGCATCTGATGTCAAGAACCTATTATTGTTCACTTAGAAGGACAAGTAGAAGATAAAGTGTGATGCTTTTGTATCTATTCTGGAGTCAAATGAGAGCTTCATAGTCCCAAAAGCAGTAAAAAAATCATAGTTCCTTGTTTGTATATTAAAAGCTAAATAAAACACTAAATAAAAATCTATATAAACTACCCTTTAAACACAATATGTGTTATTCTTCTATAGTTGGAATATCAGTGCCTACACAGATGAAAAACAGACCATTATCATCACTGCTAACATCCAACATGAACATCTGCATCTTATTTCTGCCAGCAGTAAAAAGCTGCCAGCCCTCATAACTATAATAGCCAACTCCAGAACACAAACAGGACTCTTGCCTGTAGTTAGTTGATACACAAAAATATCTTCTAACCTCTGGGCTTCTTCACCATGAAACTGTAGGAAACCAACTTGAACAAGAGATGCCCTATTGCTGTCGTGTGCTTTGAAATTGTTCCAGTTTGGCAAAATAGAAGCTACACTCACCCTCGTTTGTCTCCACAGAAAGTAGGCCATCTCTTTGTTCCCTTTCTATTAAAGGTCTGGAAGATTACTGGCCACTCCGTTTGCATTCTTTAAGTAGAGGAACAAAACTGACAGAATTATTATTGACAGAGTACTAGAATTTTTACCTAATTTTTCACTGCCTAAAAAATAATAAAAATACATTTGGGAGGTGAAAATAGACAAGTGATATCTATGCTTTATGTGGTAAGCAAAAAAAACGAAGACGTGTATTTGGTACTGAAAATTATGATATAATGATTCCATAGCCTTTGTATCTGAAAGCAACCCATATATAAGCATGTACATAAGTATTTACGTAAATGCATACATGCATATTCATGTATGGGTAGATATATCTGTAGATCAAGCTATTTTACATTTGTTTCTCCATAAAAATATTCTTCAGTTTTCAGCGTTAGAAAACTTATCTACACAAAGCACCTTATTTGCTTGACAAAACTATTTGCGATGCTTTCTCAGACTTCCCCCTTCTTCTCTGCTTTCTACTTCATATCTATTTTCAGAATATGAAGAGTATTCTAAAAAAGAATACTTTCAAGATAAGTAGTAAGTGAATATTTTTGAAAGCAGAAAAGATTCTTAAAATAAAATGCACAAGCGTAGCATTGACACACACACAAAAAAAAATTGCAGTATCCAAAACTAAACAGTGACACAGTAATAAACCACAGAAAATAAAATTTCCAATCACACTGAAATTAAAATACTATCCATGCATTACATGTAAACATAAAAAATAAAGTGAATCCAGTAGATAAGTTAATGTCATTTAGAAGTACACTAAAGGGAAAAAGAAAAAGAAATATAATAGTAAACTTTTGAACCCAAGATGTATTGAAATAATTAATGATGCTGAAAAAAAATTATGATAACCACATGAGGTTTAAACAAATATAATTGAAAATGACCTAAGCTGTCAACACCAGTGGCTTTTTGCAAATAATCCACTAGTTCATTTTTCTCTGTATTTCCAAGAAGAAACAAATCAATGGAATACACGAGTAAACACACAATGTTTTCACCAATTAAAAAAACAGTAAATCAGCTAAATGTGCTCTGAGTTACTCGGTGCTTATTCCACTCTAGTTCTTTTCCTTTCTCTTACACTTTGTTTTTAACTGTTCTGTTTTTCATATTTAAATTAAAAATATTTTCTCTTCAGGAGCCCAAATCTCTGTGTAGATCTAGATTGGAACATGCTGATATATTAAATAAATAAGATATAGAATATATATATATAATAGAATAGTTCAGTTGGAAAGATCCAACAGAGATCATCTAGTCCTGTCTGACAACTCTTAACAAAAGTCAAAGCAAATTACTAAGGGCATTATCCAAATGATTTTTGAATTCTGATAAGCATGGAGCATCAACAACCTCTCTAAGAAACCTGTTCCAGTGTTTGAATACATTCAGGGTAAATAAATTTTTCTTACTTATTTCTTTCTTTCTTATTTCTCCTAATTCCTCTGGTACAGCTTCATGGTTTGCCCTCTGTCACTGGTTTTGAAGAAGAACCTGACATCTCCACCTCCTTTTCTCCCAGGAAGTTATAGAGTGCAGTGAGGTTGCCTTCTTTTCTCCTAACTAGGCAAACCAGATGTCCTCAGCTATCCACACATGACATGCCTTTCCATTCTTCTATCATCTGTGTTGCACTCATCTGGGTGCACGTAGGTATCTTAAAATTCTTTTTATGTTGTGGAGACTAGAATCACACACAGTATTTGGGTGAGCCAACACCTAAATTAAACACAGGGAGTGAATCATCTCTTTCGGCTGACTGGCTATGCTGTGTTTAATGAAACCCAAAATCTAGTTTGCCCTCTAGTATGCCAGGGCACACTGCTGGCTAATGTTAATTTTGTGTTGGCCAGCATCTCCAAGCTCCTTTCTGCTGAGCTGCTCTCCAGACACTTGTCTCCCAGACTGTACCTGTGTTTGATATTACTCCATCCAGGTAATGCCAAGATAATAACTTTTGCTAATAAATCCTCCTCCTGAAAATCAAAGTGAATTCAAGCAAGTATTCAAGATTTAGCTGTTTTTCTTTGCTGTCCTTTTTTGCCCAAATTGGTCTCTATAACTTTCATCTTTCAAGCTTCCTAATAGAAACTTTTCATCCTCCCATGTTCTCTTTCCTTCCCTCAGCTCATTAATGCATTTCATATTTGTCTACTGATACAATAATAATAATAATAATGACATTGTTGCATGGATATTTTAGTGCATATGGAAGAGCTGAAAAATAAAGAAGAAAACACTAGGAAAAATAAATTTTTTCTAATGGCATACTGCATATTGCATATGTTTCTTTCAGTTACTTAGGAAATAGCTGTAAAGTGGAATTTGTCAGATTAATTCCCAGGGCTACAAACAGAATTGAGTTTATTTGATGTAGACATATAATACACTAAAAATGAATGATTAGCAGTCTGCTTTTCTTAAAAATTATTTTAAAATGAAAGAATACCAATAAAACTAACAGTTACAATACATTTTACTAAGGTTTGTTGGGAAATGAATTCTGAATTATCAAGCTTACTTTGTTAGAATAGCAAAAATCAATTCAGTTGCTGTAACAGCAGATTTATGAAGTGGTTCAGATGGCAATCAGCAAGGTTTTGAAAATCACAGCATAACAACATCACGACAACCAACATAAGAATGGAAAGGATTTGCTAAGTCACCAACTCCAAACTCTTGCTATAAAAAGAAACTGTCATACGATACATCTCATAAATGCATCAAACTCCACTTTAAAAAATGTATTTCTATCTATCTTCACTACTGTTTTTAGAAAACTGTTGCAGAAGCTTACTACTATGTAGGATCGGTATTCTCTCATAAATTAATATCTGATCTGTTCTGATGACAGTGTGACCTTTAACTTAGATGATAATTCTCCAGGATTCACTTATCTTAATATTCAGTCATTCTATTTCTTCTAACCCTTTCTTAGGTTTACTATTCCTAAAGCTGTCAGATTTCTTTTCTAGAGCACACTTTCTATCATGCTCATTCTCTAGGAGGCCTGTTCTTCATCTGTTCTGTTTGAACACTGTGCATCATTATAGAATTGTAAAATGGCATAGGGTGGAAGTGACCTTAATGATCATGTAGTTACTACCCCCTAGATCAGGCTGCCAAGAGCTCTCAAATGCCTTGAATGGAAAGGGGCATCCAAAACTTATGTGAGAAATCTGTTCCAGCACCCCACCACTCACCCTCTAAATAAAGAATTTCCTCCTGTCATCTAACATAAATCTCTCCTGTTGTGATTTAAAGACATTTTCCCTTGTCCTACCACTACCAGATTGTGTAAAAAGTTAGCCTCCCTCCTGTTTATAAGATCACCTCAAGTATTGGAATGTTGCAATGAGTTCTGTCTGGAGTCTTATCTTCTCCAAGGTGAATAAGCCCAATCCCCCTCAGTCTCCTTCATTGGAGAGGTGCTCCAGCCCTCTGATCATCTATGTGGCCCTTCTCTGGACCGAGTCCAACAGCTCCACGTGATAAAAATTAAATATTTTAGATATTTTGATATATAGACATATATTAGCCCTATGAATATATTTTGTATTTAGATATTTTATTTTTAATATAAAAGAGAATATACATACAAAAAAATAAGAACAAAGATATTAAATGATGAGATCTTTTACTCGTTGTTTATGCCTTTGCCATCACATTATAAATTTCCACATGTTGTAGAACTGAATGATTAGTATGCGCTGGACATATTTGCTCATAAGTACACTGATTCTGATTGCATTCATTCACACATGCATGCCTTTTTCCTTGTACATACCGTTGTACCACTGCACACACCGTTCCATACAATTAAATTAATAATAGAGCACAAAACAGACCTTCTAAAACATCTGCTAGCTTTTTTGACTATGTTGTAACTTATTTCTGGGATAAATCACAAGGAAACAATTATCACTGATTTACATGTGATTGTATATGCTCACCTGACTGTTAAAGGAAATTAACTGCTGCTAAAACACTAGATACAATCATTATTATTAAAACTGTTTTGCTTCAGAGAAATCTTGTGAAAGGCTTTGTCTGATATTTGGGGGAAAATAATTATAAATATGTTGCTGGGAGATTGTACTTTAATATTTCCTAAATGCAGTTACCACCTACCAAATGGGTCATTTGGTATGAATAATTCATATACAGTGAAAAAAATAAATACTCTACACAAGAAGATCTCAGAAAACTTACTCAGTTCTCCCTTTATTAATGTGTATGAAGGCTTTCATTCAATTACAGAATGCAAATGACATTTAAACATAGCAAACTGCAAGTGTAAACCATGTAAACTGAAAGACTCTTGATGGCTGATGTATGGCAATCAGATTTTGCTTTGCTTTCCCTTTTAAAAATAGACAGACTGACTGTGTTTAGAGTTTTAAAAAGGAACAAAGCATCACAGTGCTATGGAATCAATGGCATTAGATATTCTTACTCATTTGCAAGGTAAGGAAGACCTGTCGAAACAATTCATCCCAAAGGTAGAGATTGGATGACTTGGAATTCCTCATAACTAGCTGAGTAAGTGTAGTTATTTCCTTATCCTTCAAAATATCAATTGGTCAGAGGTTAAGGCAAAAATGCTAATGATGTCTATATCTTCCCTCACAAAAACCTGTAAAATTCATTTTGCTGCTTCGTATCTTCAGGTGTTTTTTTAATGTCCAATGAATAGGCAAATTCCAGAGAAGACAGCAAAGAGGAATGAACGAACTGACAGCACAAAACTCTTTTGTCTTTTAAATCAGCTTAATAACAATAAACAAATAAAATTAAAAACAAACAAACAAACAAAAAAAGAAAACAGAAAGTGGAAATACTGTTAGACTGGAAAGAGTCAATGAGAGTGAAATCATTTCAACTGCTAGAATAAAATTGCTGGCCCTATGTACAAGTGGCAGAAGTTGATCTTGATCTCTAATCTCTCGTACACAAGTAGACACAAATCACAGAACCATTAAAAGAGTTTCCATCTTCTGGTTTACTATATTTTTATTCTGTTTACTTCTGTCATGGAAATCCCATGTTCTTCCAGGTTGAACTGGGAGTTTTCAGTGTACAGTGATTACATCCTTAAAGTAAAAGGGCAGAGACAGATAGGCAACAGAGCAAACAAACATGAAAAAAAGTAAAGAAAAACAGAAGTGACTATGACACTAAAGGAAGCTTTGACCCTTGTGTCTGGAGGAAAATCCCCGTAAAACAAAGGTGAAGAAACCATCTGCTAAGGATTATTACGTTTTGGCAATCTTCCATGTTTCAGCTGATTTGACATGGTAGTCATTTTTGATTCTTGATGTATCAAACAACTGAAACTAAATATTTGTGCAATTTGAATACATTTGCTGTGTTTGGGATGAATTAGGCAAGACACACTGAGACTGCTATTCCACCGATACAGAAAGCCACATGGAAATAACATTTCCATGCCATCGTGTGCTTTCATGGTAAAGAAATAAAAGCTCTAAAAGATCTAAGATAAACAAAAAATTGCTTCATTTGAGTAACATCCTTTCTTCAACAATTCATTCTTTGGGTTTTTATAGTGAAATATGATAATACTATTCTGATTTCCTATTCTTAATGCCTTTTAGAATCTTAGATTACCCTTCTCTCATTTGTTAGTCAAGCAGCACAGTAGTAAATAAGATGCAACAAGATGGGGAGTCCATTTGTTAAAGCAGACTAATAGTATTCAGCCTTTCATTCAAATGAATATTGTATTTATTTTCCTTTTATTATTTTAGAAAAAAAAGAAGCAAAAGATTTTGGTGTCTATCATTTCACTTTAATTTTCTTTCATCCTGCTCGTTTTTATTATAGTATACAGAAACGTCGCAATCTGAAGGACAGTTCCCAATTTAACTGAATAAATCAAGATGCAAGTACTCATTTCTGTTACATGTGGCACCTATCAACTAATACATATTTAAATATCTCCAGGTAGTGTTAATTAGTTTAGCCCACCTATTATTTCTTCCTCTTTTGTTCTTTGCAATATTAGCCAAGTGCTTTTCTTAACTATAAATAAGGAAAAAACAAAGCTTAATATTAAAACATTTAGTGATTTTGTGCTATTGGAACAAAACCTGTTCCATGGAGGCATAATGACTTCTAACATGCAAAGACTTTTTGGTATATTACATATATATATGTAATATAATATATACATATATTATATATGTCTATAATAATATATATGGTATATGGTATAACATATATATCATATATATTATATAAATATATAATAAAAAAGAGAAGCCCCTCAGGTGCTAAATTAGCTGCTTAAGAGAGTCCATTGTTCCAGGAATAAAATAGTAAAGAAGTTTGGCAGTCTTTAATATACTGAAGAAAGTGACAATGGATGGCTGTTCTTTGAGGCAAATGTAATGGTAGACAACTTCATAAAATGACTTGCAGCAGGTTAGACTGGCAGGAATTAGGATCCTAGCAGGGTGCTGGTGCTTGGAAACTCCATCTTTAAGGATGCCTGGTAGAAATGAAAGATGAAGGTTTTTCTTCTCTAAAGATAGGGTTTGGTCAAGCAGCCAGATGCCTGTCTACTCTTATGCCATTCCAGTTTGAAACATTATTGGATTAATAAAAATAGAGTAGAATCAGCTTCCTTCATAGTTCAAGCTTGTTCTTCAAGCTCCCACCGCATTCCTGTGCTTGTTTGAAAAGATCCAAGTGTTAGGTTTCTGAATTAAACCCTAAATTAAAACCACTTTTCTTCAGAGACCAGGAACATCTCAGTGGCTACTAAAATTTTTAAATGGTAAAAAGCATTTAAGAAAAAGGTACTGTCACATACTTACAGTCAGAGGAACTTCATAAAACTGAAAGCACTACATTTCCTATTGAAATGATACTAGAAGAAGAAAAAAATCAAAATCAAAATTCTGTTTTTCTCCACTAGCTAAACAATTCATAAACTCCCTTCAAGTTAAGATTCTTTCACTGCATCTTGTCTTATTTAGGTTTTCCCTAAGCTTGTTGAAGAAGCCTTTGATCTATACAGACCTTTTTTCAAGAGATATTTTTACATTTCAATCCATATAGATTAAGGCAGAATGTGAGTGTAAAACATATTGGCTACTCAAATGTAACTTTGGGTGTGGTGTGAAATTAACTACCCAAGAAGAGAATTAAAATTTGGTTGGACTTGATGGTGTTAAGGATCTTCTTCAACTTAAATCACGTAATCATGGAATGGTTTGTGCTGGAAGGGACCTTTAAGATCAGCTAGTTACAAGCCCCTTCTATAGACAGGAACACCGCCCTCTAGAACAGGTTGCTCAAAGCCCTATCCTACCTGGTCTTAAGTGCCTCCAGAGAGGGAGCATTCACAACCTATCTGGGCAACATTTTCTGTGTCTCATCACCCTCATAATAGAATTTCTTCCTAATATCTAGTCTAAATCTACTCCCTTCCAGTTTAAAACCATTTCCCCTTGTCCTGCCCTTGTAAAAATTTCCTCCCCAGCTTTCCTGTAGGCCCCCTTCAGGTACTGGAAGACCACTATAACATCTCAGAGCCTTCTCTTCTCCAGGCTGAAAAGCTCCAGCTCTATCAGCCTATTCTCATAGGGGAGGAGCTCCAGTCCTCTGATATCTTCATGGCCCTCCTTTGGACCTATTCCAACATCTCCAGGTCCTTGTGCTGGGGGCTTAAGAGCTGGACGCAGTACTCCAGATGGGGTCTCACAAGAGCAGAGCAGAGATGCAGAATCACCTCCCTTGACGGCTGTTCATGCTTCTCTTGATGCAACCCAGGATATGGTTGGCCTGCTGGGCTGTAAGACTACATTTATGATGTATATGATGGAAGGAAAACAAAAAATATGGTTTTATTTCTACAAGAGAAAAAAGAACATATTTCAGAAAGGCAACAAGACACAAGTGGCAGCAAGTCTCAAGGGACTGCAGAGTATCATTGTTTTATAATGTTACTGTGAACAAAAATAGACACAGAGAGGGGTCTTAGGAATTGAGAACGCAGAATTTTTTAACAGAGAAGTCAATCCTGCTGTATGAGATAAATTTTTTATAAAATTGCTCTTTCCTTTGTGACAGAAATGTTTGAATCAAGACTTTCTTCAAATTTTCTGGGTTATCATTCTCTTCCATCGCTTCATCTCTGTGTAGAAGATATGCTTCTCCTCTCTGTCTTTCTGACTCCTCCATAAAAAATTCAAAACAGGATTGTCTGCATTTTGGATTTCTTAACTCTTTATTATACTATCTAAATTTTGTCAGCATTTTTAGTAGAAATATAGTGAACAAACCATATTTTTATCTGAATGTTTTTCTTAGTGTCTACAATTTTATGCTAAAAATAAATTTTAGAAAAGCTAAATCTCAATGTTTCCTTTTTTAAAAAGAGAAGTATTTCTACTGACAAGATAGTGATTCAGACAACAGGTTAACTTTCATTGTAATCTTTATAAAACCTGACAATCTTTAAAAGAAGCAGTTATCACAACATTCTTGGACATCTTTTGAAGTCTCCAGACAAAGGATAATTAAGCATTAATCTTAGGTTTTCTTGCATTTCTCCGATGAAAAATATGCCAGTAAAAAACACAAATTGCCAAATCTTCAATATTATCTATTGTTATTTACCATGTTGATTAATGTCTATTACAGTTATACAGAATTCAATATACAGTGTAAAAGTAATATTTGATCTTTAAGAAGATACTGTTGGATGCAATACCTCAGAAAGAAGTACACAGAACAATCATTGCAGAAACTCTGTTTACATGAGACACATACTGAGGTACTGTTCTTGCTGTGAATAATAATAACAGTACTAATGCTGCCAGGCACACTGACAAATTAGACTAAACTTGCAGCTATAATTGATCATATGTATATTCTGAACTTGATTTCCCACAAAGTATATTTTCATGAACAATTCTACACTCCTGTATTACAATGATTACTGTATATACTCATAAAACATGTACCTAAAAACTGTAGCTGGTTAATAAATGTGCAACAAACTCTGTGAATGCAAGTTGAATATAAGAGCAGTGTTGGCTGAACATACAATTTCAAGCTTTTAAAAAGGTAGGATCCACTATTTTTTTGTTTGTTTGTTTGTTTGTTTGTTTGCCAGCTGTTGGAAGAGCTGCTTTGCTACTTGTCAAATCATACGGAAAAAAAACCAAAACAAACAAACAAACGAACAAAAAAAAACATGTGACACTACTGCTACCAAGGTGAGTCACAGCTAGAGAGATCAACAACCAGTGGCTGATAGGAGCAATGAACCTGGAAGAAAAACCAGGATATGAATGTTGTGATGTGGAGTGTGCAGTGATGTGGGATGCCTGCAATTCCTCCTTTTGCAGCTTTCTTTCCCTGGTAAGAAATGAAGGTCATGAGGGAGTATGAGTAAATATACCATAAAAATAAGGAATTGTGTTGAGAACAATAATTCTCTGGAGAAATGCTAACTAAAGGACCTCCTCAAGAGCTTCTTATCAATGTAAGACTTAATGGGTAGAAAAAAAAATCACAATCTAATGGTATCTGTTAGAATTAAGAGGAGAAAAAAAAAAACTAATAGTTTTCTTGTTCCTTTGGTTGATTTTAGAAAAGAGAACAGGATGGAACAAGGAAAAACAATGTATAAAGTGAGTTTCATTCCTAATTGAGACATTTTTAATAATAGATGGAAATATCAGAGAAGAATACAAAAAAAGAAGATCAAAGCAAATGCCATTCAGACAATTTAAGTATATGCACTCAAATATATATATGTGTTCCAATATATAAATACATACTTGAATCAGAAAAGGATAAAATAAAAAGAAAACCACAGCTTCAGAATGCCTTGAACAGACAACAAAAGTGGAAGCACTTAAAAGATTATAAAGATATTCAATTCCTGCTCGTGTTCAGTCATCATTAGCGGAGTACCCAAACTAAGGGCAGCTCACTGTAACTATCACCATAGTGTGGATAGAGAATAATACCTTACTAAGTAATAGTGAGGAGGAAGTCAGATAAAATAGGAAGTTCTGTGTGTCCATAGGTGAGCTATGGAAGCTTTTAAGTGTAGGTAATAGAAAAATCTGCAAAGCATCCAAGACAGACTTGGTCATACTTTGATAAGGAGAAAGTCAGTAGAAACACTGGAAACTTTATAGCATTTTTATACTCATTAAGTAGAAAAGACTCCAATTTAATGGGAACAGTTAAAAATTTAACACTGTAGAGTTATAGGCAAAGACAATACTGCACAATATGAATGTAAAGACGTGCATTACTATAGGTAAAAATTGCTGCTCTGAGGTTAAAACACAAGACTACAGAAATCTGACGGTATTTTCAAATTCCGAAAGTGGTTCATTGCCATTTAAAATCTTTTAGACTATTTGATTAGAAACCAGCCTTTTTCCGAACACCAAAACCAATTAGACTGGATTAGTGGATTAGTGACAAAGAAGTGTTAGAGTCTGAGGAAAACCTAATGTAAACTGGAAAGGTGAGGAGGTAAAATTAAACAGACAAATAACAACAATTACAAAAACAGTATACATGAGATTATTTCATGGAAGGAAGTTAGATGCAAGTATAACCACAACTTTGCATTAGTGCCTGTACTGTGTAAGAAAAATACGTGTTTTTTAACTTGCAACCTACATTCACATTGGCTAGATTGTTCATGAAATTCCACTCTAAGGTAGGAAAAATGAGTTCACATTTTGGAAGGATCATGTGCTAGTAATTAGTTTAAAATATCTGCCTTTTTCTAAGAACACAAGGGTGTCTTTTTTCCAACATCCCTCCTCAGACTTTGTAAGAAAGTGACCAAGAAAAGCGTCAGGTAAGCAACTAAGCCTACTTCACTGACACTATGCTGCAGGGAAAAACTAAAGGTAAGGGAGACTAGTGTAAGATTATTCCTGTGTAGCAGCTTTTAAATTGAAACAGAATGAAATACTGTATGATTGCCTCATTATTTCCAAGGAGCAATAAAGTGCAGCACAAAATAAAAAAAGACTTCAGTAATGTACAAAAAGTTTAAAGTCTGTATATTTATTCTATTTGTTACTATAAGTTCTCAACCTGGGGCCAGAGTACATGCAAAACACATTTACTAAATTCAAGGCAAGAGAATAGAGATGCAGTACTAAACTAAGAGCTGAATCCACACATCAAAATCAACGTTTCTTTTATGCAGTCAGTGTTTTCTGCACATATATATGTATACTCTATTCATATACCTAGGTCATTCCAAACATGATGCCTCCTATTTATTTCCATGGAATCTACAACAGATACAAAAGAGCACCATGATGCTATTTGATAGAGCAAATTTTCTGCTACAAAACACTATTTTTCAATACAGTCACCATCATTAGCTAAGCATTTTTGCCAGCAATGAATGAGAGCCTGCACACCATGTTCATAAAAATTGTCATGGTCATCCAGAATGTTATTTGTCTTCTACATCTCTGCTTCCACTGCTGAAACACATCAGTCACTGCCTCACTGCGCTGACATCCACTGCTTGGCCTCCATAAACATTCATCAAGCATCAATGAATGTCAGTGGGTGCATTTTTTTCCGTATGGAGGAATTTAGCAACACATCTTTGCTTCATACACACTGCTATGTCAGATGCCACTGTGTCAGACTGCCGCTCTGCTACATTATAACAAAATGTAATAGAATACTGCTGAGAAACTTCCACCTCTGCTGCCATAACACCAACATCCACCTCTGATGTTGTCAGTCAACATAATAATATAGGAGGCACTACTTTCGGGCCAGTCCCCATATATACCCAGAAGTGGCTACTGGTTATTGAATGAGAGAAAGCTGTTCCACAAGAGCCTCGTAAAAACTACCAACATCTAAAAACCCCAGTAAAATATTTGTCAGTATTTGTCTTAATAATGATCTATAGCTCTGACAAAGTTCAAAATTTTTAAAGAATAATAGAATAGGAGAGACAAAATACATGAAAAGATTGAAGGACTTTAAGACAACAGAGACTGAGAAAACAGAAATGACTTCAGCTATTTGGGAATATACTGTAGGAAAAATTCTTGATGTCTTTGTTGAAAATGCAAAGAAGAAAAGCCTGTAAAGGACATTCAGTTGAAGAAAATAATTCAGGTCTAATAATTCATTTCTATTAAATGAAAGGCAAGCAGAATCAAGTTCCTGAACAACTAGACCCTAGCAGTTGTGTTATCAGTATGCTAAGATTTAGCTGCTTGTTATAAACCTGAGCAAATGAAATCCAAGTGTCACTTCTGATATCTAGTAGAATTCCCTGGTGGAATGAATCTTGGGTAGTGGAAAGGCAGACTTTGGAAGAAAAGTCAGAAAATGAATGGACTTGCCTTTAAAAAGGCACTGAAGAACAAGATTTCCCACTGGGCATTTGTTGAGAGTTGCAAACAGCATAAATAATAAGCACTTGGACGAATAAAATGAACTTGCTTCACAATTTCAGCTGCCACACCAGATGACTATATAAACCTAGTGGTTTTGTTCCTTTTTTTAAAATGAGACTTCTAGGGTTTTTTGTTTATTTGTTTGTTGCTTTTTTTTTTTTCTTTTTTCCTATGCTTATTTGCTTTTAATAAGGTCTGATATTGATCTAGTCAATAGTTCAGTTGTGAAGTACAGCACTCAGGAATTTCACATGCAACCCACAGGTATTCCCTTCTAATGTTTTTGGAGTAAATAATTTCCAAAGTATGGAATCAAAAATGAGGCAAAATGTATATTTTTAGGCATGTAGAAAATGAAGTTGACTTGAAATTGTATGAATTTACATGACTCACTACAGTGTTAAAGAGAAATTATGTTCAGTGTAGAAGTCCCTATACTCAGCTGCAAGGAGGACACACTGTGAGCCCTTCTGTACATGCTGTGGCCAGGTAAGCTAAGTGATGCATGCTCTCTGGAAATAGAGGATGATTCTTTTTGAAGCAGAGGGAATTAGACAGGATAAGATGATAAACCAAAAAAGAAGGAAAAATCCATCCTTCCTCAATATTTTTTTTTCTTTTCCTTTTTTTTTTTTTTTTTTAAGGTTTTGTTCATACTTTGGATATGCAGTACATCTGTTTGGGATGCTTGTGTAACCATGGTGCTGGCCATACAGCATGCTGAGAGACTCTTGGATGAAGAAAAGAAGAATTGATCTGGCAGAATATGAATAGAACCTCTTGGATAAAGTGAAGGTACTTTTAAGGCCTAAGAACCCTCCTCAGCAATCTGTCAGTAACCTTCTGCAAAACAGTTAGAAACTTCTTATACAACAAAAAATCCTTTCATAAATGGCTCATTTCTCATTTCAAGAGAATATTTCTGTTTCAGAAAGAAAATAGCTTATTTTAAATGAAGCATACTGTAAAATATTTTTCTGTGTTCTGTAACTTTAGCTTAGGAACAACCTTGAGCTAGCAATTTTTATACAGAACATGATTAAAAACTTGAAGTTCTACTTTATGCTACTAAAAATATGCTATATGAGAACTGCTGAGTCACGGCCTGAACCTCTGATTGATCACCTGAGGTGAGCAATGAGTCAGCTACAGGAGCACGGGTGAAGGCAATTCACCTGTGCTGCTGGAAGGGGTGGAGTCTGGCTCCACCTCTCCTGGACCTATTTAAGAGCTGGCTACCAGTAGGGAAGGTTCTCTTCTGGAGATCTGGTCTGCTGTGGTTTTGTAAGTGAGCTCTGGATATGGGTAAGCTTTCTAGCTATTCTCTTTTTGTTATCATAGTTTGCTTTGCCAAACTCTCTTGTTTATTTTGTAATTACAACATCTTAATATTTATTGTTTATATGTATGCTAGATATAGTAAGAAGACTGCTACTGAGATGAGAAATTGTAGATCACAGTATGGTTCAGACAAGCTTCTTGAAGAGTGAATTGCAGATAAATGACTATGATAGGAAAAGAATATTTTTTATGTTTGCAATTTCTTAGTCTAACTCCTATTATGAGTACACAGTTGTTAACTGGATTATAGTTTATCTGTAGTTCAAAGAACACAATATGATCCCAAGCAAACCTCTGACTGTATAAAGCCTCCAAGAGTAGTTAGATTTGATATACACTAATAAAGCAAGGCTTGTTTTGACAACGAAGTCATACATACAAAAAACAATAGTCTCAGGCATTACATTACTAATCAATTTTGATTTACATCACTTATGCACATTCAATTTGCAATTGTCCCGTTCAAGAAGGAAGCCCAAATTAACAAAAAAACCTTTGTCCTTTTTATCTCTCTCTTATGTGTACTTCATACACACAAAACAACAGGAATTGCCTTCTGAATCTGATAACAAAGATAAAAGACATGGGAGGTGAACCTTTTGATGGTGCTGTTATTCACTGACAGAATGGTTTACATTGGAAGGGACCTTAAAGATCAAATAATCCCAGCCTTCCTGCCTAGGCAAGGTTATCACCCGCTAGGTCAGGATGCTGAGGGTCCCATCAAATCTGGCCTCTAATGCCTCTAAGAATCCACAGCTTCTCTAAGCAGTCTATTTCTGTGCCTCATCTTCTTCATAGTAAATAATTTAATTCTACTATCTAATCTAAATATATCCATTGACTGCAACAATTTGAGTGTGATCATACAGGCAATTCCTTAACACCTGAGTGTCTTATTCAACAAATCCATGTCCCTCCAAGTAAGAATGTTATGAAAACATTAAAGAGGGTTGTAGGGCTCCTGGCAGTAGTTCCTGGTGCCCGTTCCACAACATTACCAGTGTTTCCCTGGTCCTGCCTGTCCCAGGAAGCTGGGGCTGCACAGGGACTTTTGCTGCAACAGAGGTGAGTAGTGTGAGAACTGGACCCCAGGGGAGCCAGTAGGAAGCAAGAGTCAGGAGGATTTAGTGATGAGGGACCAGGGAATTGCTGCTGCCAGCCCTAGGAGCACACAATGATCATGATGCTATGCTTTCTGTGTCTTCTGCAATCTGTAACGCTTGCCTGCTGCAGCTCCCCAACCTCAGCTCCCCCTGCCAACCACACAGCCCGGGGTTATGGATGTGGCATCAGATTGAACCTTCCATATCTGTTGGCAAAGTTAGGATGATATCACCTGTGTGACTCTGTTTCCACCAGTTTTGCTATGGCTGAGTGGATGCTATGCCACTGCATACCCACAGTTGAAATAAATTTCCTAAAATTAACTGTTCTGAATATGTAGTCATAGGTATTGATTGTGTATGAACTATTAACACAGTGTGTGTTGCTTTCAAATGTCAGCCTGGTAAAGTTTTGTTTTGAAGTTTAAAATTTTAAATTGGCCTTTTTTATCAGTCTTCCTAATATTCTCAGCACATTATCTATAATCAAACTGATATGTTCATAGGATATACTTCTTTGCAATGCTTATTCATGAGAATAATTATATCACCAGATCAGGTTCCCAAAGCATATAAAAAACAATTCACATTCTAAAAATACTTCACTCTAAAAATTACAAAACTGAAAACTGAAAATATCTATGGATTAAAGTTTTTACTTTCAAGAGATTTTATTTTATATTTTGAAAGCTATATAAAGTTTCTATGATTTCTTGGAATTATTTTTTTTAGTCTTCTCATTCTGGGATTATTCTACATCTTCTATACCTTTTTCTTTTCTTTTAACTTGAAAAGATTGCATATTGTAGAAATAATTTGAGCAATGTCTTCTGAAAGATAAATTTCCTTGAAATCCTTAGTTACTCGTCCTATGTTGATTTAGAAGGGACACAATACTGTTGTCTTTTGTATGACCTCATAAATTTTTAAAAATTAATTTCTTTTGAAAGCTGTCCAATAAGACATTGTTTATTAACTGCCTTTGTTCATTCTGGCTTTAATAATAAAACAGGCATGATTAATAAATCTGGCTGTTCAGCTTTAGGTATTATGTCCACCTCTAGAGCACAGAAAGTACACTATGCAATTAAAGCAGTAGTGTTACATCAATTAACATTTACAAAGTATATTTGGATATGACCTAGTGTGTGTTTCTGTTGCACATACTTTTTTAGGAAATAAAGAATAAAATTATTTAAGTTCTTTACAGGGAGAGTGGTAGGTTCTGGAACAGGCTGCCCATAGAGGATGTGGATGTCCCATTCCTAAGAGGTGTTCAAGGCCAGGTTGGCTGGGGCCCTGAGCAGCCTGGTCCGGTATCAAATGTGGAGGCTGGTGGTCCTGCATGTAGCAGTGGGGTTGGAAATTCACGATCCTTGAGGTCCCTTCCAACCCTGGCCATTCTGTGATTCATTCTGTGATTCTATTTGACACTGAACTAGATATCTTTGACTAGATCTCTTTGTATAACGTGTTACCTGTTTACCTGTTTTATGTGAGATAGATAAGGATCATCTCTTGCTAGACTGAGAAATACACTGTATGCACCTTAACTTCTTTGAATAAGCTCATTAGTGAAGCCAGCCAATACAGAATGAAATGCAATTAATATATTACGACAGGCAAATTTATTAATAGAATGGAGGATTTTTCTCTGATTGAAGTCTTAAAATGATGATATACAGAGCAGCCAAAAATCCTCATTAATTTATAATCAACGTTACAGATGAGCAAAAAAACATAAATCAAATATCATACACCAAATAGCATATATATGCTTTTCATATTTTCTAAATCTCAAAAAAAAAGTTTTAAATTACATACTGAAGATAAAATAAATAAACAGACATACTTGTCAGATAATAAGAATCTGTCTCTAATTAGGTTTTAGAGGAAATCATTTCCTGTTGAGACTATTCTGTTGGACAAGGTCGAAATAACTGGGATTAGGAGTATGCTAAAAACATTAACATTCATAATTTTCCTGTGGTCAGTTTTGCTGTTGTATATTGTGGAATTTTAATAGAGGCCATACTAGGTAGGCTAAGGTTTGATATTGATATGACAGCTAGCAACATTTAGGTTTATGGAGTGCATCTGAGCCTTAGAGATAACTTGCATTACACTAATTATTTAAAGATTTGTCTCAGCGTAGTGTATTCCTACAAAGCTGACAATAACTTCTGTTAAAATAATTGCTTCAGTGATGACTACTCAAAAAAGAATGGCTTAAGAAAAGGATCTTCAAGGTAAGAGACTGCATTTAGCTGCTTTGATGTACCTCTGTGTAAATGTACAATAGCTCAGGGAAAATGTTATCCTTGTATGTGCTAGGATTCGTTTCAGGATTAAGAGCAGTTTTACCTTGATTTGAAGATCATATTTAGAACACACTTTCTCCCCATCCCCCTGAGGTTTTCTGTTATTGAGAAAATTTACATAACCACGGTCTTTTTTTTTAAACCCAGATTTAGAATATTGAGGTTAGAGTTAATGGCAATCAAGATCAAAGGAGGGAAGAGAGAGACCTTCAGAAAATTCCAGCCAGGATTTCAAATACAGTATCAATTATGGTTCAATTCCTTCATAATTGGCCCACCCCAAGAAAAACATAATTCATCAGTCCTAGCAGAATTTTCATACAGAAAATAATAATGTTTCTTAAGCATCCTACACATAGCCCCTTTTGACTTTGTTTACCCAAGGGGTAGTGGTATAAAATCTCTACATAGAAAGAAAGTAGAAGGTATTTCGTGCTTTCCATGATATGTAGAAGATATACATTTGATCATTCAAATTAATACATAAACTTGATTTCTAACTTCAGGTAAAGATTGACGGTAACTTTGTTATTAAATTGTTATTGTATGTAAATATGTCAATAGACAATGAACATGGATATGCTCAAATTAAATACCAATGATTAAAGATCTAAACATAAACCTTTTTTTAATTTATCATACTGAATTCCTATCTGTAGATACTGCATGATATTTCCCTTTAATACTTTTCAAAAGATTTGCTTTGAATGGGGGAAGCAAGAACATCTTATTCTAAGTATATCCCATATACGAACCCTTATCCACTGAATTGAGACTAATAGAGGATTCAATACTTGTGAATCTTGTGATTACGACAATATTCATTATCTGTGTGAATGAAGAGAAGTTATTCCTCCCTTTCCCTATGTAGCTATATAGCAAATTACTCTGGTAATGGAATGTTTCAGGAAACGCATAACAGACTATCAAGATAAAATATATTGTTAGTCTCAGAAGGTTTGTCAAGTGTGATTTGGAGTACTATACTACATTGCCACCTACATTAACAACTGAAATACTGAAGCAAAGGTCATTCTTTAAATAGTACAATAAAAAGTTTAGCCATTTTTCCCTTGTTATACAAATGCTTTGACATTCACTTTATATTAAATGTAATTTTCTTTTCCCTTGTTATTCAGACAAGAAAAAGAGGTGTGTTGTTTCTTTTCACGTAGCTCACATTTTGTATACCGCAGTCCCCATTTATTTTTATTAATAGACAGTATGCAAGTATGCATAATGTAGTACTTTCCAGGCTCTGCTCAAATTCATTTGTATTAGCCATCTTTACATTTCTTCCTAGCAAGAACTTTGGTTAATAAGGTACATATAACACCAATATTTAAAAACTTGCCTATAGCAGAACCCCCAAGTAGAACTTCCAAATGTAAAGGTAACATATGCTAAGTTGTATTTGTAAAGTATGGATCATATTTTTAACATAAGCTTGGTTCTGGAAGAGGGAGAACACCTTCAAAATTAGAACTGTCCCAGATGTGTATGAAAAATTGAGGCTTTGGAACATGTGTGAGAATCCTTTGTTTTTTGGCTCAAAGCTTGCTTCCTGAGGTTTTTCTTGTGATAAGATTTGTTGAGGAGGCAGCTGATGTGTGCTAACCATGTGACAATCGATATCGCTTTGGGAACATTTGAAAGCCCCTTCCTCCAGAGCTGCTTGCTCTGTAGAAGAGCGAAAGAGAGTGCTCAGGAGTGTTCACTGGCAGAAGATCTGGCCTGTGACTAAAACGCTCCAGCTTGGTATGGGAGGCTGGGGGATGATGCCATTGTATCCTGTGAAGGCAAGATACAAGTGGGTACCTCCCTGCTCCCTCTTATCTGCTGGCAAGGTCAAGAAGATAAGAACAAAGGAATTTCCTGCTGAGGTACCAGAGCTAGAAGCTGCCACTCCAAGGAGAGCTGACTCAACCACCTTGGGTTTGAGCTGTCACTCAAAAGAGAGCTGACTTGACCACTTTGAAACCATTGAAAAGGGGCCATTATTGCCCTGGTCGTTGTCCTCGTTCTTGTCATCAACAGAACAACTCTGCCTGACGACCTACCACTACTGAAGATCAAAGACTGAACTACAAACCTCGCTGGATCCATGGTGGTGACTATTTCCCTGTTGCCTCCTATAAAGACTCCTTGCTGCTTCTTTTCTATTGCCTTCCTTCCCCATTACCCTAATTCATAATAGTGTCCGTCCTCCCCTTCCCCACTTCCCTGATTAAGATTTGTAATAAACTGGTTGGACCAACATTTGAACCGTTGTTTCTTAATCTCACGCTGGGTATATAGATAATAAAAGAACCTCCTCTCCCTCCCATAAATTGGAGTGAGACAACGTGTCCAGACTAGGACAGTGAAACTGGTGAGGGGTCTGGAGCACAAGTCCTATGAGGAGAGGCTGAGGGAGCTGGGATTGTTTATTCTGGAGAAGAGGAGGCTCAAAGGAGACCTTATTGCTCTCTACAACTTCCTGAAAGGAGGTTGTGATGAGGAGTTTGGCCTCTTCTCCCAAGAAACAAACAGGACCTGGCTGCAAGAGGAGATTTAGGTTAAGCATATGGAAGAATTTATCCTCTCAGAGAGTTGTCAGGCACTGGAATGGTCTGCCCGTGGTGGTGGTGGAGTCGCCGTACCTGGCAGTGTTCAAGAGGCATCTGGATGAGGAGCTACTGATATGGTTTATTAGCTTGTGGTAGCAACGTTAATGGGAAGTCTAGTTAGACTAGATGATCTTGAAGGTTGTTTCCAACCTTGTGATTCTGAGATTTTTATTGTGTGAATGAAATACTGAGATTGAGATGCAACTGTAAAACAACAGATGAAAAGAATTCTAGATTTATCATTTATCATAAGCATTCTAGATTTATCACAGAAAAAAAACACAATTTTTTTGTAATATTATGTGGACAAAATCACTTCATTCTTGAAAAAGCATTACTGCAAAATTCTGTCAATCTCATTAAAGTATGATTACTTCTTCAAGTAAGCATTAGTTTCAGTAGAGTTCATTAATATAAGTTGGCATAATTCTTCATTTTTCTTTCTTTCTGTTTTTTATGTGGCCTTTCTACAGCATACTAACATTTCAAATATGATCACAGATGAAGGTTTTTACAAAGTTAAGAAAGAAATAAAAACAAAACTGATGAATTTGATATGCCTAATCAGGCTTCATTTATGTTTCAGCCCTGCAGATATCTAACTAACTTAGGCCAAATAAATTGGATGGAAGCTATTATGAAAGGCATGTACTGTTTTGATGGAATTCTGTCAAAAAACAAAAAATGTATTCTGAGTAACTCAGTATTACTAGCACTTCTTGAAACTGAGTAGTCCTAGGGAAAAAAGGATAATTATAAGAAGAATGGAATAACAAACAAATGAAACCCCAAGCAAAATTAAGCTGAATGTATGTATGATGACTTGATTAAATTTAGCAAAGTGTTTCCTTCAGAATCCATAAATGAAAAGACAATCATTAGAAATTTGTATTTCATACTATAACAATTCTTAATGTATTGGTTGTCCAAACTGATTGCAAAGGATAACTTATTCACTTCAGTAATGAACCTACTCTTCCCAGCCTCCATCAGTAATCAGTGGATGAGCACTTCCATAAATTAATTGAGATAATATTTGGGATGAATTACCGTATCCCTACTGATAATGCAGTGACCAATATGCAAATATTTTTCCTAACTCATGGTATTATTTAAGAAACTATTAACTGATGGAATAGACATGGGCTGCTGTACTTAATATCTCCTGGTCATCTTTGGCAGTAAGAATGATGTGGTATTTCAAAAAAAGAAAATGATTAAAGCATTATAACATATGTGAAGGGAATTAAGAGATATAAAATTAAATTATATGAAAATATGTGACTGATGGAGCAGAGGATGTTACCTTATAATCCAGTAAAGTGGCCTGCCTCCCAGATAACAGAATATCTTGTAGATGAAATTGGTACAGAACAACTCCCAAACCAATAGAGATTCAAAATCAACCTGGAAAAAGATAAGAAATTTGTCAAGAATATAGGGAGACATGGGAAAATGGAAAGAGCTATTGTCATGTGGGAGAGACTGAGAACCTATTGAGTACTCCAAGAAGGGATTCATGACACATTTTTGGCTAAAGAATTCGGAACACCTGGCTAAAATATATTACTTTTTTTTTTAAATTAAGAATTGCAATTTTTATTTTGACTCCAAAAGCAATTTTGGCATTAGAAATATTGTCTTTTTCTTACACAGTTCCTGGGAATATGAGAATAAAATATTTTGTTGTTCAGAAACTTCTGACAATGTCAACAAATAATGAGAGTCTTTGTATAATGCCTGAGATCTGAAACAAAATCTGAAGAAAATAAGATTTATTTTAGAGTTTTAAGAGCTTGCTTTCTTTTGCCTTCCTTTCACTTTCTTTCTTTTTTTATTATTTTTATTTATTTTTGTTATTACCTGTTTTTGTTTTTCTTTGCTTTTTTAATTCAGTATACACCCAACACATTCTTTGTACCAAGAACTTTATAGGGAGAATTGTATAATTGTGTTCTACATAGTCTAACGTGCTTAGCATGTCATCTATTGGCTGTAGATATTATACATATGTATATGTGTACACTTACTGTTGCGAATGAGTGAAAACAAAGGCGTGACAAGAGTGGCTCTAAGTGTGAAGACTCAGTCGTACTCCAATGTGCAATCATAGTCCAAGCTTGCTTTCTGTTTGTATTGTACAGCAATTATTTTCCAGTGAAACTTTTCTGAGTGACCTCAGTAGGAAGTACTTCCTGCTGTCTCCTTTTGTTATTAGACAAATCTATTGACTAGAAATCTCAGATGTTATGCCTTTACATCTGAGGAAACATATTTGGTAGAGACCATGTTCTGTAAGTCCATACATGTTGACTTTGTTGAATTGAATCTGATGCATTTAATTAAAGTGTTAGCTAAGAATAAGTAAATGAAGAAAAAAGCAAGCAATTAAAACAAACAAACAAATATAAACATTAAATCATATTTTTTTTCCAACTAAAACACTGCCTTCATGAAAATTAAAGCCGCTCCTTTTCGATTGATCCAAAATGATTCATTCTTTCATATTTTATTTTCAGTAGCACCCATTTTCATGGCTACAAATGAAATATCTTCAACCCAGTCTGAAACAAAACAAAATGACAAAAAGAACCCATATCTTTTCTATAAGGTTTTTTCTTTCTTTGTCATAAAAGGCTAGCTAAATCTTGCTTTCATTTTACTAAAAGTTCTTCCAATCTGAAAATGAAAGAAAAATACCAAATTCTTTACTAACTGTAAAAGTTCCTCAGTGAGGTAGCTTTCAGTATGTTTGGAGCCTCTGCCTTCTGTAGGAATAGTAAGTCATGAAGAGATTTTTTTATTTAAATCTCTATTCATGGGAAAGCTATTCATCAGCTTTACTCTACCAAGTCACATAGCACTGCACCATTCTCAAAGCTAAACCTGAAGCTAAAGAAACAAAAGATAATAATAAAACAAATATTTGAAAATATTATTCTCTTCTTTCTGTTTTTATCTTCTGCCTCTTCTTCCTTTTTCTATCTTTTTTAAGTTTAAAAAAAAAAAAAGAAATGCTAATTTGGAATAGGCTAGTTTTCAGTTCATGAAAAACTCTATGTATTTAAACATATTTGTTCTTCGTCATTAATTTTCAAATTTCTTTTCACAATTATTGTTTCCTTTTTCCTTTCTTTCTACTTCAAATAATCAATTTACAGATGTATCGTGCTGGTTTTCCCTCATAATTATCTTATTATGCTTCAATTTCATCTATTTTGTCATAGGTCTTAATGTTATTTATAGCTCTTTTCACTTCAAAAAAGCTTTTTTAATATGTAAAGGCACTTTCTTAGTGTTTCTTTTATAATGAAAAGCCATCTTATTTTTAATCTTTTGCGTAACTATCAGATCGCTTAGTCTAAGCAAAAGTGTTTTTTTGTTCCTCACCAGCATTATTTATTTTAAATCTTCCTATCTATTTCTACCACTTTTGAGCTGTAAGCTAGAATCTCTGCAGGATGGTAAGTGACTTTCTAACCTTCCAGACAAGATCTATTCAAATCCAATTCTCTGCTGAAGGTTATGGGCATTAGGAGGTCTCCAATATGACTCACCTGTTTCTCTCTAGGTTTTGTTAAGTATGAGATTTTCATGACCTGCTGCACTGACTCAGATTGAGTTTCCTTTCCTAAACTATTCTATACACATTTACTCTGTCAAATTCTAAAGCTGATCTTTTTTGATTGTTAGTTTTCATTTCTGTTTCTGTTTAAAATCACATGGGAGTAAATTTTCAGATATTGTTCAGGCTAGGGTCTTGCCTTCTGCAAGAGAGACTTTTCTTGAGCAGAATATCTCCTGTGCTCACAAATGGATTGCAGCAAACTGCCCTGCAGTTTCCATCAGCCAAGCTTATTTACCTGTGCTTAATGAAGACAGAGAGGACTGAACTTCAATACTGAGTCCTGTCCTGATCTGTCCACTCAAAAAAGTCAAGGTTGTCTTTAACAATCAGCTTCAAACTCTAACTCACAGTTAGACCATCTCAGGTGTTGAGATTGTGCCTTCAAGCAAAGTGTCAGAGTACTAATTTACATTATTCTGGAGATTTTTATGTTTGATTGGTGAAGTTTGTGATACAAAAATTATTTTATTTCGCTTTCTATTATATAAATGATTCCAACAATATATATTGCATTACAGAAGACAAAACAAAAAAGTTTGAATGTTACTAATGCATATCCTATATTTCCAACAATAATATATTAAATTATACTGATGATGATGTTTCTGCATGAGCAGAGGACAAATTAGAGATTGCATGAAAAAGTTGGTTTTGAGCTGTCAGCATAAACAGGAGTTAGCAGGCATTTCATTTCTTTTATTACATTTGTAAACACTGAAATATTTAAAGCAAGTTATCACAATATTAGATGTATTTTAGCAGTTTATAAGCAATCTTACTGATGTTTCATTATCTCTTTCTGCTGTTACTCTGCTATTCAGCTTTTTCAGTGGAAAATAGATGCAGAAGTGACAAGCCAGTATCTCAATTTCTATTAAAAATCAATTTATAAAAAAGAAGTAAATATTACTCTTCTCCATTGTCACTTCCTCTCAAAAAGTATTTAACCAGTCTTTTAATTTCCCTAGTGTTTTAGTCATAGTAATACTAAATTGATGAGGACATCATCTCAGTGGGAGCACTCCATTCAGCTGAAAAATGCTTATTTTGGTGGTTTTTTTAAATGGTATTACTTTGAATACACTACACAAATAAGTAAACACAAGCATGTAAGTTATGTTTCACCCTTTCTTGTTTTCCACGTTTTTGTTATCAGAGAATAAATTAAAGGTAATTTGAGAATGTTTGCATTTCTGTCATGGAGGCACTATGCATTTCTGACAGAGCTGGATCATGCTATAGGGCAGTTATTGCGGAGCAGATGACACTCATGAAATTCAAAGCCATGCTTATGAGGTGGTAATATTTAATATTGCATTTCTGTGACCATCTAGTTGCTTCCACTAGAAGAACAGTAATACTTCCATTTTTGTGTTTTACTTCAGGAATATAAAATCCAGAAACAGTTGTCCACAGTCAAGCACTGATAGAGGAAATGGTAGAAAGTATTAATATTGTCTTCATGTGCATGTATTTGATCAGAACTGCTAGACTGATTTTAATTTCCAAAATAAAATAAATATCCATTCATCTTTACTGCATCTGCAGTTATGAAATAGAAATAGTATTTTAAATAAAATCTTTAATTAAGTGACCCAGTAGAGAAAGTGTGCAATAAATGTGGAAGCACAGATGTATTGCAAACCAGCCCTGAAACAACTCCTTCCTCCCACCCTGCCCTTTGAAACTAATTAGAAAGTTAAATGAATATAACAAAAGTTAAAAGTGACAG
Organism: Lagopus muta; assembly: GCF_023343835.1. Taxonomy (NCBI): domain Eukaryota; kingdom Metazoa; phylum Chordata; class Aves; order Galliformes; family Phasianidae; genus Lagopus; species Lagopus muta. The sequence continues at coordinate 39,942,566 of NC_064435.1, read as the reverse complement.
AACTTGTTGACATAGAAGCTGTAAAAGTTTCTTGCCATTATCTCTTCTTAGGCTGTCTAAGCATAGAAATTTGTCTTACAATGGAGTTACAGAAACATGTTTACTACTGTGGGGTATGTTACAGGATTATTTTTTTTTTTCTAAGTGGATTCTGTGTCCCAGTGGGATATGACTGCTTGTCTTATTGAAAAAAAAAATTATAACCCATCTGATGGTAATTGTCAAGATGACTTTTAACAGCTTATATAGTATTGCAAAGTAATTTTCTGACAGCTATTTAAAAAAGATTAACAAATTGTATTTGATCAGACGTTGTAATGGCAATTGTGGATGTATAATGAATATCCACTACTGAATTTGTATTGTTGGGATGCACACTTCCGAGCTTGCAAACTTTGCCTTTTGAATAGAATGGTAGAACTTGTATAAACTAGATTCTCATGTGACATTTTCCTGGTATGTTTTATACTCAATAAATGATGATATTTATTACATGTCTCAGACAGAAAAGCAGCCATAAGGTATAAGCATTATTTTGTATGCAGAGCATCCAATTTACAATATCAAATACTTGTCATAAGTATTTATGGTAACTACTCCCTAAAGTATCAAATAATCCTCACATTATTGCCCTCAATTAACAGCAATAGTAACTAAAACCCTAGCTAGAGTAATATGCTAGGAATACTAGGAATATGAACTTATTCGTCAATAGAATGGACTCCTTCCACCTTCTCTTTCTCATGTGGAGGCCCTGCATGTGGAAATTCATGATCCTTGAAGTCCCTTCCAACTCTGGCCATCCTGTGATTCTGTATCATGTATAGTCACGTACCATGTTAGTATCAAGTAACACCATCTCCACAGCTTACTAACTAAATTGGGCACACATACAGAGCCAGAAATATTTTTGAAACAGTTAATTGCTATGAAGATTATCCCGGTAGATCAAAGTTGAACAGAATGAGTTTGAAAGTCATAACACAATTTGTAGCAAGCCATGAATGTTCATTATCCATTAAGTCTCCAGATTTTGTTGTGTTTTTTCACAACAAAATCTCCTCATAACCACCTCCCACTCTAAAATCTATATAGAAAAGTCTTACCCGACTAGAATCTACAGTGCAGATGGGCTGCAGGCCATGCTATCATTCATAGGTTATTTTATTTCATGGTAGAAAACAAAAAGATTTTAAAATTTTTGGTTTTTAATACCAATGAGATACCATAACCTTTCTACACTCTTTTTATGCCACCATAATTCTGACTGATTTGTCCACCGTTGGACAATGCCTAAAAAAATCCTTCCTACAAAGTAGCTGCATGAGAGACTAAAGGGAAAAGAATTACGAGTGATTGAAAACATTAAATATTGAAAAAAAAGAGTTAAATCTCTTTTAATAATATGAACATTGAAATGTTCATATTATTTTAATAATACTTACATTAATTAATTAAAATTGAATTTTAACATTTCTACTGAAAAATGATGACATTTAAAATTATCCTCTTGCAAAAAGGAAAAAAAGATAGCAGAATGCCTAAGAAACAGGTCTAAAATTATTTAGTTCACTGAACAAGTAATTAATATATAAATAAAATAAAGATAAGTAATCCCTCTAACTTCTCCTTACTCTTGAGAAAAAAAACTGTAAGCATGAGTAAGAGGAGATTAGGACCTCCAATCAGAATAACTCGTGCTTTGTAATCAGGCACATGGACTGTACAATTGACAAAATGATTGTCAGCATCTAAAATAATTTTCTGAGTACAAATGTAAAACTGCAGTGCATTCTTTGGTTGTATGTTTGTGACAATCTGAACTTAGAAACATAATAGTAGTAGAAGTAATCTGTGAAAACATGTCTTTCATCTGTACAATCGTCAGTGTTCATCCAACCAGCAAACAGTTCAGAGAACGTATTTTTCCATCCCTTGAATGTAGATTACAATTTTAAATTGGCAAAGTACGTCACTAGAGAATGCCCCTTGTCCCAACATGCATCCAGCCTACAGACAGAACATAAAGGAAGATTTTTTGTAATCCGTTCCTTCTAATTCACAGTGAGATAGCACAGTAAGTTAAAAACAAAACAAAACAAAAACAAAACAACCAAAAAAAAACCCCAATAGGTAGAATGTTTTTTAAGAAAAGGAAGAACAAAGTAGATTGAAGTTCAGGGATAGTAGACATTATTAAGGGATTGTTTAAAAACTTTTCATATTTTCAGCCGACATTGGTTACTTAATAGTTAGGGTTTTAAAGTTGGTCAATTTGATACTGTGTTGAATCACCAAATCAGAGACAGGGCACCACTTGAAGCAGCTTGATGCAGGAAGATGTGAAACTCTGGTCTTCATAAAAAAGAACATTTGTGAATGTCTGTCTCAAAAGGAACAGAGGTACAGATGCATAACACACTTGACAACAGGAATGGATGCTGCAGAACAATTACTCAAGCCAGTAGGGAAGGAATTGTAACTGAAATGCCATCAGATTGCAAGTCATAAATATATTCAGTCATAAATATATTTATGGCTTAGCTATTACAGTAGTAATGCAAGCACAGTAGTGGCAAGGCAAGACAGACTTTGAAATGTACATAGATTTGACTCCATACACATAAATGTAGAAGGTCAGTGGAAGCTACAGAATTTGCAGTGTGAGTTAGAAAAAGAAAATAAAAATCACAGAATCATAGAAACATAGAGTGGCCTGGGTTGAAAAAGACCTCAAAGATCAACTAGTTTCAATGCCCCTGCTGTGGACAAAGTCATCAACCACTAGACCAGGCTGCCCAGAGCCACATCCAGCCCGGCCTTGAATGTGTCCAGGGATGGGGCATCCACAACCTCCTTGGGCAACCTGTTCCAGTGTGTCAGCACCCTCTGAATGAAAAACTTCCTCCTAATATCTAACCTCAACCTCCCCTGTCTCAGTTTAAAAGCATTCCCTCTTGTCCTATCACTATCTACCCATGTAAATATTCATTCCCCCTCTTGTTTATACGCACCCGTGAAGTACTGGAAGGCCACAGTGGAGCCTTCTCTTCTCCAAGCTAAACAAGCCCAGTTCCCCCAACCTCTCCTCGCAGAGGTGCTGCAGCCCTCTGATCATCGTAGTGGCCCTCCTCTGGACCCTTTCCAAGAGTTCTGTGTCTTTCTAGTACTGGGGGCCCCAGGCCTGGACACAATACTCCAGATGGAGCCTCACAAGAGCTGAGTAGAGTGGGACTATCACCTTCCTTTCCCTGCTGGCCTCTCCTCTTTTAATGCAGCCCAGAACACAGTTGGCCTTCTGGGCTGCAAGCACACACTGCTGGCTCATATCCTGTTTCTCCCACGTCCTTCTCTCCAGGGCTGCTCTCAAGGAATTCTTCCCCCAGTCTGTATACATACCTGGGATTGTCTCAGCAAGTGCAGCAACACCCTGCACTTGGCCTTGTTGAACCTCATTAGGTTTGCATGGGTCCACTTCAGCCTGTCCAGGTCCCCTCGGATGGCTTCCCTTCCTTCCCACGTATTGAATACTTTATGTCCTGCATTTGAGTCTGCTGCTTCTACAAAGCCATCATTAAGTTCAGTGCAAGTCAGAGTTGCATCTTAATAGCTGATGTTCAGTGAGCAGCTAAGGTACGTATAAGAAGGAGACATCACAGATTGGATGTCATGAATATTCAGAGTAGCACTGGGATGTGCTGGAATTTAATTTGGAAGTCAGAGCCTTTCTCCTAGCTGCTCCAATTTGTAGACACAACTACAGCATATCTTCTCTGGGTGAAAATTGCTGTTAGTTTGCTGGGAAATATTTTCAAAGCAGCATGCTGAAGTATAGCACAACTGGTCAAAGGCCATCATGCAAACTTTCCTGATATTTGTCTGGTGTGAGAACTCAGTGCACGTCTACTGAGACTTTGCAATATCAGGATGCGTCTCTATGACATACTGATACCTCAGTGTTAACATAGAGGTCAAAGCAGGGTTTTGATTGTTGCCAAAAAATGTCCGAGTGTTTCAGTCCAAAGTAATTTTTCCCTCTGAATTTTGGGGCAGAAGCACCTCAAAAAACACCTATTGCTTAGGTTTGACAGTAGTTTCTGACTTTAAGAATAAATCCCTATTTGTCACAGGGAACCCAACATTAGCAATACAGGAAAATATGGTAATTTTTAATTCTGTGGTATGTCAAATTTTTTGTCGCTATAGAAAGCAAATCCCCAGCCAACTTAGAAGGATCTCACACAAATTATACAAAATGGTTGTGGGAACCATTCTGAGATAGGAAATAGAGAGATATAAAGGAATATATATATATATATATATATATATGTATGTATGTATATATATAGATATATATATATACACACGCACATGTAACCATGTGTGTGCATGAGTGTCTGTGTGTGACACTCACTAGCTTATGTCAAAATGACTTGTTTTACCTTTGTTACACATTGTAATGTTTGTAGTGCCTTTTTGGAAATGGTGCTTTTCCCTGAGAGCAATAGCTATGTGTGGCTTACTGGAACAGCCAAATTGTGCAACCATCTACGACATTACAATTTCTTGCTCGGTAATAATGACTATTATGACAGAAAATACTAAGCATGAAAATCCCCAGCTGTTTAAGACCAGTAGAGTTAGGGAACTTGCTCCAGAGAATAAATGTATTCATGTCAAAAATCTTTTTTCTTTTTTAATGATGTTCTGTAAAAAAATATTTGATCCAAATCCAAGAGAGAGCAGCTATCTCAGCCGCAATTTTCTTTTGCATACTAGCTCATCAGCAGATCACAGTAAGCATCAGACTAGTTGAATTAATTTTATTTTCCTTTCTGAGCTAGAGCACTCTTCTGCAGATAAAGTTACTGATTATCAATCACTGCAGCACTCTCAGGTTCTTCAGAGTCTACTGAATTGCTTATTATGGTTTGCTTCTTCATGAGAGTGGAATACAGGCAAAATCTGAATTTTATAGAAATATATCTATGTAGCAATTTTATGTTTTTGTTTTTGTTTTTTTTTTTCTTGACAACAGCTACTTGAAGGTACAGGTATGGAAGAAAAGCAGGTAATTCTGAATTTAAATACTTACATAAAGAAGAAGCTATAATTTCATGATACCCTTTTCCATTATTTCTTTTCCTTCTTTGTGCATTCAATGGCAGTCCCTTTTCAGAAGAAAGAAATTATGGATGGAGAGGTGCCTGCAAACAATACAAATGAAACCCTAGTCTGAGGAGCAGCAGGGAAACACAACTGACAGTCAGCAGACCACAGACTGAATGAGTAACTGCACTTTTGTCAAACACCATCCTCTCCTAAGTGATATTTAAAATCTATACAAAAGAAAAAAAATTAAGGTTATAAAGGGAAATGTCTGGTGAGAACATTTCTACAAGAGTGCAAGATCCCACAAGAAAGAATTGTGCAAAAAATTCCAGGACATTAAATTCTTGACTTTGAGTCCTTAAGTCAACACTACTGGAAAGACAACCATATGTATTTTCTTTTTTCATAGGAAATCATTTCAGCCTTTTTGGCGGTGAATAAGAAACAAGAATCACCTACATAAAAAAAAACCATGATCAAAAGTTGTCACCCCCCTCCGCACCCCCAAAAAGCCAAAACCAACCTCTAGGAAAAAGCCAGTATGTCTTTGTCTTAGTTATATTACCAGGGATATCTGTGTGTCTATTTTCAGAAAATGAAATGCAAATTCCTTGAATGCTTTTGTTTTATAAGGCTCATGTTGGACTCGTGTTTGGCAGTACGGTCATTTTTTTTTTTTTCATTATTTTTTCCATAAATACTGTGCAATGTATTACATATAAATCACATGCCACACATACTCATTTTTGTTAATCCTCTCTAGTTGGTGGAGGACAATAAGAACTTTATATTCCCTTTGAAAAAAAATCTGCCTCTGATTTAATAAGAACATATCTTAAAGCCAGTGTTCCTTATCCTTTACTGCAGCTTGTGTGACAGCTTTATCAGCCCATTAAGAGTGTACCTACCTAAGACATTACTCTCAAACTGGAACAAATCATATATTTTTACACTTAAAAACTGGCTTAGATCTGCAGACAAAGGGGCAGAGGGGAGGGGAAGTACCTAATGTTGTTTTGCTACATAATACATGTATGTGAGTTTTAGGCAAGACTTTAGGAAGATTGTATTGCCATCTGTCTATGCTGCCATTTATCTCCCTTACCCAATGACACCCTCCTACATTCAGACAACAGCAGCATTGTGGTGCCAGTTACTACAGGTTTTAAGCCTGAGGAATGAAACTGTGTTGCTGTGAAACCTCTGATTCAGTATGTACTTAAGCTAGGCTGCACCAGGCTGGGCCCCGAGTTTGCAGCTGGTTCACACTAAACACAAGTGCTGCAGTGCAGTTTCCAACTCAAGAGAGAGAGAGAAAAAAAAAAAAAAAAAAAAAAAACACAACAAAAAAAACAGTGACTCAGTTCCTATTTTAAAGCAAGAACACAACAATTTCCTCCAGGTTCCATTTTGGGGTGAAAAAATTAAGACGTGGTTCTAGAGGGACATATGTCACTTTTGTTTTCTTTACCATTTTCACCTTGGAGTTACTTAATCAGTTTATAATATTATTAGTCCCAGAATATCAGAAATGACTAAATGTGACTGTCAGCCACTGAACATCAAACAAAGCAGAGCAAGCATGGAGTTTTTAATAGTATATTGACAAGAGTAATATTCAGAAACACTGACATCTCGTGGCATGCTTTAGAAGTAACAACCTTGAGAGAAACAAGGTACTTTTCTTAAGGAAGGTCAAGCAGAACAGATGATGTGAAAAAACTTAAAATACTTGAATGTGGTCGTTGTCATTTAAAAAAAGAAAATTGATAGATTTGATTTCTAGTTATATAATTAAAATAATAAAATAGAGTTAGTTTCACAAAATGCTAGGATAAATGATAAAGTGAGCAATGCTAAGATAAAATAGTTCAGTCTGTTTTGTAATTACTTAGGAACCATTCTTCTGTTAAAAGTATTAATAAGCTGGGTAGCCATTTATGTAAACACTATTGGATATGTAATATCAAAAATTATGTTAGTAACAAGTCACATAATTAAAGTGAAATAACCCTCATAGAAACATTTACAATGCTCTTGAAATGTATATATTTTTGTCATTAGGCTAAAACAATGGTGTATATAGGAACAAGAGGAAAATAATCTCCCTAGCACCTGTAGTGAGAAAGGTGGCACTGCTTCTAAACCAGCTCCAGAAGAAAATCCACCTATGAAAACCTTACTTCATCTCCCAAAAGACATAAGCATGATTTCTGAAACTTGAAGAATTTTAAGCTCTTTTTTTTCCACTGCTCTATTATTCAGGCTATTCCTGGCATTCAGGCAACTACTCTCTCCTAGCATTTAGTCAATATTCAATACCTTTATTTTTTGTGATTGCTATCACTGGTATATCTCTTAAAGGCATTTGTTCTTAACCCTCAAAATACATTACAGTTTATATTGACCATAAAGAATGAACAAATTCCTTACAGACCCTTAAAATCAATTTTTATTAGGTTTTAAAACCCAACTACCTGCACTTTCATTAACCATGATTATCTCTCTAATGGTGATATTTAGAAAATCCTGTTGAAAGAGCACAAAGAATTTATTTTAGACAATCCAGTATTTCCCCTTCCTCTCCATTTTGCCAGTCTTGTCTTTTACCAACAGGCACGAGAAAAGGATTTCTCATTTAGCTCACTTAATTCTGGTTGTGATGCTACTGTTAAGTCATCAACCTTGCCTATTGTCAGAAATTGGTTTGAGACAGGAACCAGAAAGATATTGAGTATGGATTGCACTCAGAGTAAGTGTTCGGCATCATTCATTGTGTATAACTCAAGCTCAGTGTTAAAGGGAAAACATAAAGACAGATTACAAAGCAGAACCAGAAGAATAGACAGATTCCACTAGTTTCATCAGTTCTAGTGCACTTTATGAGCCTGATATTGCAACATTAGTTTTGCCAGCAGCAATCATTTCTGGTTTTCTGTATTCTGGAATTTTTTGTGCCATATGGAGAAATGAAATATCGGAGCAAGCGTCTAAAGGCAAATTGTTTTAAGTAAAACTGAGTAGGATTCTTTAAATGCTGAAGTGAAGAAGGAATGACTTGAAGTGCAACCAATGCTATCAGCACTGGAGAAATCTAATTTTCTACAGTCACTTCATATTATAGACTAGGAGTGCCTCAGATTTGTCACTGTCACTAGAAAATGCAGAAGTTATAGTTATAAAAGTCACTTTCTTTTATTTGACTATTATTGGCAGGAAGACTGGGAATCATGGAAGAACTTAATCCCTATGATCCTTACTTTCAAGATATCTAAGATATACCTCAGAAAAGTATTAAAGCTATACAAGTTGGTAAATACATCAATTATCTGCCAAAAGGAAATGTTGAGAACTACTGAGCTATAAAAAAAACCACTTTGTGTTCACACAGAGATCCTTGACATACACAAACATCCAGCTAATTTCAGGAAGTAAAACTTCTGCTTTAGAAGAGTCTCCATTTTCAGATATGGTGATATGGAAACATCTCATGCTTTGTCTATTTTGCTCTTCAAGTAGGAAATGCTGTTCAAACTTGTTCAAAAAGAACAACAAACAAAACATTCTCAGAGACTAGAACTTTCTAGGTTGCATATCAGGATGGAAAATGCGAGAACTGAGCGTGCTAGATCAAAACTTAAGAATACAAGAGCACTTAACATATTTTTTTTCTTAAACATAGGCATATAATCATAAATAGACCAGTATTTTGAATCTGTTGTACACAGTCCTTCTCAGAATGATGCATGATCTTTAAAAACTGTAATTTAATTTATTTTTTTTTTCAGATGCTTGTTACTGCTATATCTGGAAAAAAAGAAGCTCCACTTTACAGACTGTATTTCTTATTTCTTTGTACACATTCTCTCAGAGCTACGTCTTCTCTCAGAGGGAGAAAATGATTTCAAGATTTTTTTCCCTCAACTGTTATTTCCACTTAGAAAGTGAACTTTGCATTCTGTGCAAAATGTCATGTGTTACAAATCCTAGCAGACCACATCAACACTTAACACTGACTGAGAAGAAACAAACATTAAGCATTCTGATGAGCCTTCTTTAAAGTTCAATGTATCCATCAGAGTTTAAGTGGATTAAACACCTACAGTGATTCTGTCCTTTGCATTACTGCTACAGTTTTCAAGTATATTTGAAATTTTGACTTTATGTTTATAGAAAATGTAAAACTAGTAATGGTAAAGAAGCTCCAGTGACAGATAACATAAGATTCAGATTATGTGAGGCAAATGCACTTAGATCCCTGTGGTTGGATGCGATTCTGAGATTTGCACAATGTTTGGAGAAGACTATCTCAACCAGAACAGGCGATCTTGACAATTGGAAGTACTGAATTGTGGCCTTTTTCAAGAAAGGCAAGGAGAATTCAGCTCAGCACAATTTCAGTCTCTGGGAAGATCAAAGTGCAAACTACTGACAAGAGAATCTTTTCCATGAATCGTCCCTTTGAACCTCAGAATTCCTGGCTACCATGGGTCCAGAGAGTACACTGTCAAACTACCAGCCTAGAAAAATGCAAAGGGATCATGTTTAGAAATCCTCTCAGTATGGAAGACATTCAGTGCATAGAGAAAAGCTGAGAAATATAGGGATTTTACTGAATCTGAAAAGAAAAATGGAGATGTGGAAATTAAACATAAATATATGGGAATACATTGAGAGTCTGGAGAAAAGTCTTTTTTTGTGTGTGTGTGTGTGTGTGTGTTTTTTTTTTAAAGCTGAAAATGTAAGGAATGAGAAAAAAAGATCTGAGATGATTGCAAACTGGACTACTTGGAAAATATTAGCAAAAATAATGACTTTCTTTAACAATGTACACAGCGCAAGCACTGAAAAAGGGAACACATCTGTTGCTTTGTTGGAACTCTTTCATATCCACTAATTTTCTCTATGTCCTGCAAATCTTCCAGGTGATTTAACTGGAAAGGTAGATGTTGTTTGAGGTACCCTTTAATCTGGATTTCAATAATGCAGAACTTCTATCATTCACAGTTGACTGCCAGCTGTTCAAGCTGAGAAAAGTGCAGTAGCGTCATGAAAAATTCAATATAAATACATTTATCTCAGTTTCTTCCCTCTACTTATTTTGAATCTATAGAAAAAGGCTATGTATGAATTGTTGAGAAAGAGGCTTGTGGATCTGTGTGTCCATAAATGGTATGTTGAGAACACTGCTTGAATAAACATACTGAAAAATCAAATGCGCATTTCATTACAGTAAGTCCAGTATTACAAATTTCTTATTTATAGACTATGGCTTTTTGTTCTAACTCTATATTTTCTCTTTTTAAAAGCTGAAAATATGAAGTAAATGTTAAGGTAAAAGAAAAGAAAAATATATGTAAAAAAAAAAAAAGATGAAGGCATAAACGGCCTGCCTTTACTCTGAGAAAAAGATGAGGAAAAAAAAAACCTTAATGATGAAATGAAAAATGCCTCAATTATTCAATTCAATTCAATTCAACTATTCAATTATTAATATAGTTGCTCCTGCTAAATAGTCTTTATCAGTAAAGCAAGTTAAATATTATGCTATACGGAAATTATCTCACCTACCTCCACATGAGTTCAGAGTTTTACATGTTTAACAGTTTTCTGATGTGAACTCTGTAGAGTGAGATCGACTGGAAGGACTGAACTTTTCTTCATAGGAAACCAGAAGAATGACTGTCTTAGTTAGACAAATTCATTAGCAAATAGTTAACATACATATCACTATGTATGTCCTCACAATACTCCAAGACTTAGAATCAGAGCCTGAACATATGAATTGCTATTGAGTATTGAGAAGACTTGGGAATTGTGGATGCCTACATACTTATCTTCTATTGGAAAGATTTAAACAGAAGGCATCAGGAAATGCTGAAACTCCTTCAGGCTTGATTAAAGTAAGTGCTGAGCTTCATTTCAAGTTAGCAATAAATTTGGTCCTTGTCACGTCTTCTCATAACTTTTTTAAGTTTTAAGTCACTCTTTCTCCAATATAACAGTTCATTCTTTGCCTTTGCATAATATGTTCATTCTGATTTGTTTTCTGGTGCAAGATAATTGGCAAAAGTTATGAAATATATTCGTTGCTTCTTTTCTTTTAAAGCTATTTAATGTAATTATGTCCTAAAAGAAATAAAGTATACTTCCAATATCAAACACTGATAAATTATTAAAAGGTGAAAAAAAATTAAATTTCACTATAAAAATTAAAAAGGACATACATACATACATAACTGTATGGTTTCTCACTATATTTGGACTGGGTTTTTTTTCTGTTGACTTTACTAAAATCACTTACAGAAGTGTTTATGAGTACATTAAATGTTCCACTCAGTTTAATTACAGCAGTACTATTTCTTTCCTTTCTTCTCCTCCCCCTCCTTCCAAACTCTAATTGTAAAATACTGTGAGTGTTATTACTGCATGATATTCAGAAATTTCACAGTGCTCCACCTGTGCACAGCTGTTTTCCTCCTTGATTTGTCTTTCAGATGGAGCACCTATGGCAGGAAGCATCTCATCTCCTTAAAGAATGTGGGCTTTAACCAGGAGCTGTTTGGAATAAACTCTTCAAAGTGTCTAAGTACACAAAACACTTCATTCAAATAATTTCTATGATAGCATATTTGGACAATCTCTAATTAAGGATTTGGTTAAAATATTTCTTACCAAAGCATCTGGTGAGTATCAGGTAGATGCTTAATTATGAAGTTGTTTAAGATACAAAGATTTGGTAAGTACATAATTAGTGACTTATCATTCCCAATGCAGGAGGGGAAAAAAGGCTCAGAAATCCATTAAGTAATTAAGGATTGATTACATTCTTCTAGCATGTTTCTTAGCCTATAAAGAGCATTGTTACAGAATTTTTTTGAGAGATTCACGTCTCTGCTGTACAACTTGTTCTAGTGAAAATTGAGAGTTCACCAGAGAAGCAGAATGAACACAAAATTTCTAATTCAAAATCTTAAGATTTATTCTCAACAGCTGTAATGAATGATTGATAATGTTAATTGCAGGCTCTAAAGAACCATAATATTTGATTCTGAAAAGCAAGTTTAAGAGAATAAATAACATTCATGGGTTTGAATGGGTAGTTTCAAAATAAAGTTGAAAATCAGATAGGAAATTTAACACTGGATAATTTCATTTGAGTAATGAAAAAATTCAGAAATATCGCGAGAGGAGATTCCACAGCCTCCCTGGGCAGCCTATTCCAGTGCTCCATCACCCTTTACTGTGAAGAAGTTCCTTCGCATATTGGTGCAGAACTTCCTATGCTTCAGTTTGTGGCTGTTCCCCCTTGTCCTATCACCACAAACCACTGAAAAGAGTCTGGCCTCATCCCTTTGCCTCCTGCACCTTAGAAATTTATAGACATCAATCAGATCCCAGAATGATCATGGAAATATTTTTTTTTTCTACAGTATGATTTCAATTATTTGTACGGTTGGTTATATTTCCTAACACAATAACAGTGAAACTCTCAAATAATAGTTTTATTTTAAACTCAAGTTGATGTTTTAAAAACTTTCACGCTCAGAATAATTCAGCTATTCAGAATAATTTGCACTGCTGTTTCTGTTTACCTTTCTGTTTTACAAGATATCTCATTATGATTGACCTTTATTTACTAATAGTTCCAACATCTAGAGTTAACTGTTTAGTAATAAGAACAAATTTAGTATCTCCTGGACTACTTAAAAAAATAACTTAGAGATAAGAGGATAATTCCAACAAGTTTTTAAACTAAAAACCTTTTTCTTCTGAAGAGGAATAGAAACAAAAAAGGATGCTTTGCTGAGGGCTTGGAGGTTTTTTTGTTGCTGTTATTTGTGGGAGCCTTTTTTGTTTGTTTTCTAATTCTTCATAGGAGAAAAATATTTTCAGACTTAAGCACTAATTATTGCTCCTTGACCCAAATCTGACAATCAGTAGACCCAGATCTTGAGAGCAAAATGCCCCATGAGGAATTGAATGGTGTCTGATGAGCAGGGGTGTTTCAGTCTGCAGCTGCTGACAAGGTTACTTTCCCTCCTGCTCCCTCAACCCTCCACACTTGGATGCTTGACCTGTTTGTCAATCAGCTTTTAAACTGTTGTTAAAAGCACAACTTTTACAGCTTACCAAAACTAGGGATGATTTATCTTAAAATGCTGTGTAGTAATTGATACTCATAGATCTGTCCACTGGGGATAGGTCAGACAGCTAGGACTGTAACTGTCAGCATCTCAGATAGGAACTAAGACAGTTATTCTCCTTTGTTTGTCAGAAAGAGGATCCTTCATACAGTTTTCATATTTAGAAGAAGGAAAGTCAAAATTAAAGAAAAGTATGACAGCATGAAGAGGAAGAAGTCCTGCCTGGTCTTTTGCATATGACCGGTTCTAGAACATTGCATAACAAGTATTACAAGGGCAGTACAGAAGCTTTTATTTTAAATGAAGGGAATGATTAGGATTATCCATTAAAGATGATTTCAGGATAAATATGTTTTTTTCTATTTTGTAGAATTTTACTTCTCTCTTTATTTTCAAGTATAACCACTATAAGCACACTCAAGAGAGTGGTTATAGAGATTAAAAAGCAAAACAAAACAAACCCAACTAAATGAGCTATTTCAGTATTGTGGAGCCAAGACTATGGATCAAGATTAACACAAAGTAATTATCCAGAACTTCTAACCTCCACAACAGTTACAGAAAATACAGAATTCCTCATAAAAGCTAAGTTCACTTTCAGTTAAAAAAAAAAAAAAAAAAAAAAAGAAGAAAAAAAAAAATCAGATTACTCTTAGAGACTGCAGTGAAGAAACATCCCCTATTCACATTTCCTACACTGGTCTAGTATTTAACTACCTTCATCACCAGGGCATTGTATCCTTGTTCCAGACTACATCTGCCTAATTTTTATTTATAGCACTTGGATTAAAAGCTGGGATGTAATTCCCTGCAGTAAGTGACTATAAGAAATGATCCATCCATACTGACTTCCTGTTAATGAGCAGAACCAGCTGAGCTCCATAAACCTTAATTATAAAAATTGTTTTCCAGTACCTGCATTATAGTTGAATGCAAAACTTCTTTGAATTGCAGCTAACAAAGTTGGACTCCATGTTCTGGCAACAGTTTTACCTTGATAGAGGTAAAACAAGTGAAAAACAATCAGATCTTTGTATCAAGTATCTTTGCAAGATCACTGAATGATTTGCAATTCGAAGAGAAGCAGTTCCACAAAGCAAACAGAAAATTTGTGCGTACAGATCACAGCATGAGAACAACTTAGAAAGTGATGCTTCCTTAGCTGAACTACTCTGAAGTGGATCTAGGAAAAGTAGGAAATAAGTTTTTACTACACAGAAATATTTTCAACAGATCACAGCTTACACCAAGTAAAGCTTCTTTATCAATGCTATGAAAAATGTTGCTAATCCTCAACTGTTTTCCAGTAGATTAATGTCTATTTTCTATATAGTCTATATAGTTTTCCAGTAGATTAACCTCTATACAACTAGTGACTATTTTAATATAATCCTTTAGAATAAAAATTACAAAGCAAGAACAATCACAACTGTCCTGGAATAGGGAATACCAATGATAAAAAGAAATGCATCCATTTCAGTGGAATACATTCAATTGTAATTGTTTTTAACATAAATTTTATTATTACTGTTTTTCCTAAAGAAAGTAAAATAGATCCCATGCACCCACTCAAAAGCAATCAGTGAATTCTGATAAGAACAACCAGAAGAAAAAAAAAGTTTCAACTCAGTGTTGCAGATCAGAATCATCTTTGTTCATAACAGACAGAAATAAAAGAAAGGATGAGTCACTATTTGCTGTTCCTTTACTATGTGACAGGGAATATTTCTTATTTGGAATTTGTGAAGAAATCTCAATTATACAAAAAATACTAGATGACTCCTAAGCATAAGACTGGATTCTACTTATTTTAGGGAACAATGCAAAATTAGCATGGATTAAAAAAAGATACTACTTGACATGAGGAAAAAAAATCACAGTTATCAATGTAGCAGCTTGATAGTGCAAAACAAATCCCTAGATGAAAAAGTAGGGGGGTGAGGGGGAAATAAAATAATAAATATATTAATTTGGAAAACAAGTATCACTAGTTCATATTACTCCAGCTTGCATCCACAGTAATCTCAGATCACTCCTTGTTATTACTCAAACAGCAAACTGATCAAATCCCATCTTTATCTTCAGTTCTTTTGTTCTGAGGCCTTTTGCCAAAAAGCATCTTCGTTCTTGATATGGATAATCAGTTCATATCTTCTCATTTTATGTAAGTAAAATTTGTAAGTAGTTACTGGTCAGACTGTACCTATAATATCCACTCTGGAGATGGCTCTTCTCTGTCTCTGTCAACAGCTAAGGGCCCAACAAATCACTTCCGCAAATGCTTAGATCCGTCCACTACCAACTTTCTAGTTCAGCAGTATTAGGAAATACATATCACTTTGTTTTCTAAAGAAATAGAAGTACTCTTTTTGTGTTTCTGTAGCACTGGTTTACATCCTAGAAAGTGTATATTCAATCTCTTCCACTCCTTTTCCCTATTTACAGTGTGAACTGGTTTCCTAGTATGTAGCTCTAATTTCAGTTTTTACAGTCTCTTATCTTTAGCTGTTTTTGCTGTTCTGATCCATCAGTTACTAACAACCAAAGAAAAAAATCCTAAAATTATCTTTTCAGTCATGCTTACGACCATTTATCTGTTTGAGTACATACCCATTATTTTGTTTTTCCTTGCGTATTACATTTAAACTTCTTCACTTTTAGATCCCTGTAGCACTCTACTTGTCTTTGACACTTGATTTACGCAGCAGTACAGGACTAGGAGCCCACTTTCCCCCTTCACAAACATCTGTTTCTCTATTATTCATCAGAGTCCAATGAGTAACAAATTAATGCCTTTCTCAAGCAATCTCATAATTATTCTCTACCATTTTCTTTTAAATATTATTTCAAGAATCATTTCCCAGAAGATTTCCATTCATCAACTGGAGGTGACAAATTATAGAAGTGCAGTAAATATGCAAATAAATATGACCTCAGGTGAAAACATAGGTGGATATACGTGCATATACATATTTCCTTATGTGCGAATGTATATACATACACAAATACTTATTCAAATACATATATGTATACATACATTAAAAATGATGTTCTGAATTTTTTTTTAAATTTTGTCCCATGTTCTTAACAGCGCAACTTTCCTTGTTGCCAGAAAAAAAGTTAATAACATCACCATCCATGTTTATCATCTGTCTGCAACTTACAGCAGTATAATAGAAATGCCAAAAGTAACTGTGCGACCATTTCAAATTTCTGATCCAAGCAGTTAACAATACAACTGATGCAGAAGGGGTTATGAGCATCAAAATTTGCAAAGCAAACACATTATTTTTGGCCTACAGTGAAGATGATTATAATTTGATTTACATTAAAAGAATTCAGTAGAAAGCACTTAAGTCCCTCATCAATCAAAGTGATATTTCAGAATCAAACTATAATTTTGCTTTAACAAATATAGACATGGACATATCTGTATTTCACAGAATCTCAGAATTGTAGGGGTTGGAAGGGACCTCCAGAGATCATCGAGTCCAACCCCCCTGCCAAAGCAGGTTCCCTACTATCAGGTCGCACAGGTAGGCATCCAGGCAGGTCTTGAACATCTCCAGAGAAGGAGACTCCACCACCTCCCTGGGCAGCCTGTTCCAGTGCTCCGTCACCTCACTGTAAAGAAGTTCTTGCGCACATTTGTGCGGAACTTCCTATGCTGCAGTTTCTGGCCGTTTCCCCTTGTCCTGTCTCCACTCACCACTGAAAACAGTCCGGCCTCACCATTCTGCCCCCCACACCTTAGATATTTATAGACCGGGATCAGGTCCCCTCTCAGTCTCCTTTTCTCAAGACTAAACAGACCCAGTTCACTCAGCCTTTCTTCATAGGAGAGATGCTCCAGGCCCTTCACCATCTTTGTGGCCCTCCGCTGGACTCTTTCCAAGAGATCCCTGTCTTTTTTGTACTGGGGAGCCCAGAACTGGACGCAGTACTCCAGATGAGGCCTCACCAGGTCAGAGTAGAGGGGGAGGATCACCTCCCTTGACCTGCTGGCCACGCTCTTTTTAATGCATCCCAGGATGCCATTGGCCCTCTTAGCCACAAGGGCACACTGCTGGCTCATGGCCAACCTGTCGTCCACCAGGACACCCAGGTCCCTCTCCACAGAGCTCCTCTCCAGCAGCTCATCCCCCAACCTGTACTGGTGCATGGAATTATTCCTCCCCAGATGCAAGACTCTACACTTGCTTTTGTTAAACCTCATCCGTTTTTTTTCTGCCCAGCTCTCCAGCCTGTCCAGGTCTTGCTGAATGGCAGCACAGACTTCAGGCGTGTCAGCCAATCCTCCCAACTTCGTATCATCAGCAAAAACAAAAAATTTAAAAAAAAAAATTTAAACCCTTACTTAGAGAACTGTCTGCCACATTTGGCATTTTGCAAATGTACTGATTTAATGTCAAAACACGCATGCACACTAATATGTAGTATAATAACAATTGTTCTTAAGAGCACCCTGTACTCTTACACATGAAAGGCACAGTGCTGACAGTTTCTTCTTATTAAAGAGGTTAAAGAAAACTAGAGCCTTGATACCAGGCATTTATGAATATGTTGTGTCCAAAAGTTTCTTAGGACATGAACAGAAAAGAAACTATTCACACAAAAGATTTTTACCAATTAAAAATGATGTTTGGACACACAAGAGAGAAAATCAGTTCCCTGACCGTCAGCTGTCCTTTTAAATAAGTCCACCACAAGAGAACATCAAATATTACTGAAAATAATTTTGGCAAAAAATAGCATCATATACCATTTGTTTACTGCACTAAAAAAAAAAAAAAAAAAAAAAAAAAAAATTCTTAAAAAGGTTCCCATTCTCATTTACTTTCTGGTTCTTTCTGAATTCGTGTAATGGCTCATGACCAAGACTCATTTCTGCCTTCTGTAACCTCTTTCATACTACCAGAGTTGCAGGCACTGTCTGACACTGAAGTTTAAAAAGTATTTCCTCTCCTGTTATTTTGCTCTTTTAAGTGTAACTAGAATACTTTTAAGTGAGACTAGAATAAAAGCAATAAATAATTATACGTTTGTGTTTTACATGCATATATGAATCCATATTGTTCTTTTTATTTACACAAAGAAAGAGAAGCAAAAGCAAATGAGAGATGTGCTAGACAAATATATATACAGAAAATAAGAACAAGTCTTTATGAAGGGTAGATATCAAATGATGCAAATTATTTCCCTTTTTAAGGAGAGAGGCTAAACTGTTGTGTAACTTGTCTGTTAAGCTTGGCTATCTAAACAGCAAGCTGAAAGGACCATTACAGCACCAACAGTATGCATCCACATTTATGGTTCAGACCAAAATGGAAGCATTAGTGAGTGTAAAATGACAGATAAGGAGATATATTTAAGCATGACAGATGGCTGAAAATCTTATTTTTATGAAAAAGTCAAGAGTAGAAGACATGTAGATGCATTTGCTACATAGATAGATGCAGTTTCTCACACAATATATAAAACATCTCATCCCAAAGTAAATAATACTAAAAAGAGGAGAGGGAAAGAAAGAAAATTAATCTTGCTTTTGTTACAATGCAATAAATTACACAAACTTATCATAAGTCAACTAACTTCACTCGGGAAATACCAAGCAGCAGTGAAAAATTTCAAGTGATTATCCCAAAAGGAAAGCTTTCTTGAGCATTTTTTCTGAAAGATTTTTGAGAACGTTCTCCTGTGAGGTACCAAACTTGACAGTATATCCATGTCAGTCAGTACTCTCAGCCAACTTGCACATTCTCACATCATTAAGCCGCCACGGTTCTTTCAGTAACATCAGTTTTTCAGCTTTATGGCACTAAAAGGAAACATTTGATTTAAGATATTTCTTGTTAAAAGAAGGTGAGCAAAATATCTCTGAACCATGTACCAAGGGATGGACTGACAAAACTGCAATCTACTTCAAATACATTTTAAAGCTGTAAGCAAAATATTGTAGTGTTCCGCATCAGTATGTACAGATCATTTTTTCATTCCCCAAAGGACTGCTTCTGGAGCTATCCTTTCACTGTAAAACTGTTCAGTAAAACTCTGGCATGGATATGGCTTACAAGCATTCTTTATAGATTTTCCTGAATCTGATGGAAAAATGAAGAGCTACTAACATTCAGCAGATATTATAGTTTCCTCTTTATATTTCTCACAAGAAGGTACTGGAATATGAGAGTAAGGATGAATATGAATATCTAAAGAGTCAGTAACCTGAGGAATAGAGAGTACGATTTTAACCAGCAACAAGCAGCAACAAGAACAGTGCACTTAAAGTTTTTGCAGAGATTACAGTGTCCAACTTCTTAAACTAAAATTAGGCTGAAGAGTCTTCTCCTAATTTTATCTCCCATTCCAGAGATTTGATTGACAATCTTAAGTAAACCATAATTAATATTCACTTTGGCAAAAATTATATAGGTCAGAATATTTAAATTCCATTTTTTAAGTAGTAGGAGATTTTAACAAAGCTATTTACATTTAATGAATAAAATGCACTTGTTCTGGGAATTCTACTTCCACCTTGCATCTTGAGCTTCATCAGGAGGCCCATTTTTATCCATCTTGGCCTTCTACCACAATTGATTTCCAGTGCCTAGTAAAAAACTGCCCCTGCGCTTTGAGGAGGATATCCTTGGAGATCAAGCCCTTTACACTCAAGGGAGGGGAAGGGAGAGAAGTGGAAAGAAAAAGAATTTTTTGGAAATGAAAATGGAGTCTAAATGATGTTGTGGAGATGATCACAAATAGCTGTCTCCAGCCCTAAATCTCATAGTAAAATTGTATTGGAAAAGCTTTTGTTCTTAAGTAAATTAAAGACTGAACTTCTGACAAAAACTGAAAAATCACTGTACTTGACTTAAGTGGAGGACAATTATTTGTAGTTCCAGATTTTAATTTAATTCTAAGTTTATACAGAAGTTAAACCTTTACAAGGATTTCAGTCACTTAATAACCTTCTCTGGCTTTGAAATAAAGATAAGTTGTTTTCTCATTACTCAAAGAAAATATTCCATTGTTAATAAAAATGTCAAGCCCTTGTTGAAGCTTTCTTGAAATCTTTAATTTGGTGGACTTTAAAAGAGTACACATTTAAAATGCAAAGCATATCAATTTTATATTAATCTGTCTGATCTCAAGAACAGTGAGATAAAGATCTTCATATAAATATTTATTTTGTGTCGAGACAATAAAAAAATAATTACCTTTATGTTGAGAAACTCAAGCTGAATAGTTTGGGTTTTGAGAGACCAAAATGGTTATGGTTTAGGAAAAGTCATACTACCTTTTTAACTCTGGCCTAGGTATAGATGCACTTCAGATAATTTCCAATTATATGACTTCCAACTTTGCCAATAAATTTCAAAGTCTGTAATCAATCTATTTATCAACACCATAGATGTTCAAATAAGATAATGTGAAATTAGAATTACAAATTTGCCCTGATCGTCCAATCATTCGAGCCAACAATGTGTTATGACAGCCCAGAAATCCAACCATATCACTGACCGTATTGCATTCAAAGAAGTGAGGCCAGCAGGTCAAAGAAAGTGATCCTGTCCCTCTACTCTGTGCTCGAGACCTCATCTAGAGTACTGTGTCCAGATGTGGAGTCCTCTGTACAGAAGAGGCACAGACCTGTTGGGGTGTTTCCAGAGAAGGGTCACACAAACGGTCCAAGGGATGGAACACTACCCCTAAGAGGACAGATTCTCTCAGCTGGGGCTAATTGGCCTAGAGGAAAGGCAGTTCCAGAGGGACCTAACAGAGGCCTTTCAGTATCTAAAGGAGAGTGATAAGAAAGAAGGGGACAGATAGGGGACAGTTCAAGAGACAGAAAGTCTCTTGTGATAGGACAAGGGGAAATAGTTTCAAAATATAAGAGGGAGATTTGGATTAGATAAGATTTATTTATTTATTTTTACAGTAAGTGTGGTGATAAAGTAAGTGTAATAGGTGGTAGGTGTAATACGTCACCCAGGGATAAGGAATGCCCCTTACCTGGAGACATTCAAGGTTAGGCTGGATGAGGCTCTGAGCAATCTGATCTAGCTACAGATGTTCCTGTTCATTGCATGGCAGCTAGGCTAGATGATATTTAAAGGCATCTGCTAACTCAAACGATTCTTTGGTTCTATGATTTCTTAATCTGTTACAATATTCCTCCTGGCTAGAGAATTGATCTGTCATTTCTCATTCAAATCTTCTGACTGTGTATGAAGAACAAAAAAAAATAGTGTAGTATCAATTTTTTTTTGTGATGTGAAACATCAATAATTCCTCTCATTCCCTCATGTCCTTAGAAATAAAACTTCTTGTGATGGGAGACTGAAGTTTCTTTTGTCTTATAATGTATTTGAGCCACCTGTTTTTTTAGATAACAATTCAGCCTGAAATTAAGAAAATGGTAAGTGATGGATACCCTTTAATAGTTGGCAAAATTAATATTAAAATAGGTATTGAAAAAAATCAAAAAACAATTCTGTAGCTGATGTGTCAAAACGTTATATTCTATCACCTGCATTCCAGCACTTGTCCTAACAAATTCACCAGCTTCTGGTCTGAAATATGATAGTGAAAGGAGAAGGAAAATGTTTTTAAAACTGAAAATGGGAAGAGTTAGGTTAAATGTTAAGAAGAAATTCTTTACTCAGAGGGTGGTTCTGGGACAGGCTGCCCAGAAAAGCTGTTTTATCAAAGTTTCATGAAATTAAAACAACAGTGGTCTTTTTAATAATTTCTTGTTGTATCTATGGAGATCTGTAGCTGACTGTTAATGCGCATATGAATCTCAGGATAAAGCTTAAAAAAATCTTGCAAAGATTAAGTAATCCAGTACTATAATACTGTAAGAACAAAATTTTACAGACTTAAAAAATAATATTCCAGAGAATTCAGTAGTGGGATAAAACAAAACTTATTTGGCGGCTTTAAAAAAGCCTAAGAGGGCAGTAACATTCTTTTTTTCTATAAATGTGTGACAAGGTTCCTATATCTCTCTCACCCTCCCTCCAAATCCTTGACCCAAAGATGCACTGTAGTCCACTACCAAAGAAAAAATAATACTGTAAGTTCCTCCTTAAATACACTTTAAACCGTCTTTGTGCTTCGTTTAAAAGACTAGATCTATACAGTTCTGCCTAAGAAGTCCTTCAGAAAATAAAGCTGATGCCACATAAAACATGGTTATACTTTGTGTTTGATATTGCTATGATCTGGAAGGAAATGGCCTCCATATTTCAGATGCTCCTTCAAGAATATACTACAAACAAAAGATAAGATGTACTGAGATTGTATAATCCACATGAGAAAGTGCCTCCATCATATCCTGATGGCAGAGCAAAGTGAAATCTAGGTATGCATACATCCTTGCTGATGGCTGTTTGTGGAAACAAAGGAAAAGGTGGTGTTCATCTTAAACAGTGGCCCTTTTAAGTGAAGGAACTGAAACCCCAGCACACACAATAGGATACAGCATGGACCTGGCACAGCAGCCCAGCAGTTGCTGGGCATCATGCTGTGACTGAATGAGATGACGCTGACCTTCATCATACCAGCCTGTACAGTGGTGAGTTTTGGATATGTGACTAAAACAATGCTGATAACACACAAATGTCTGGAATTTGCTGAACAGTGCTTGTATAACACCAAGGCTTTTTCTTTTTTCATTCTGTACCTATACTTCTGTGAGTATGCTGGGATGAGAGTAAAAGCAGGGAGTGAAACAGCAAGAAAATGTAGCATGAATTAGCCAAAGGGACATTCCATATTTCATGACCTTGTGCTCTACCATAAAAGCTCAGGGAAAGGAGGAGGAAATGGGGATACCTATGGTTCTTATCTTCCCAAGTAACCGGTAACACATGCTGAGGTTCTGCTTTCTAGAAAGTGGCTAAATTTCCATCTGCCTGTAAGAAGTACATTTCTGCTTCAGCTGTGTGCACAGTTTTTGCTTTCACTATCAAATCACTATTATCTTGATCTACAGTTTTTCACATGTTCTTAACTTTTTCTTCCCCTTCAGATAGGGAAGAGTCCCTAAAAAAGGCCAAGGAGTTACCATTAAAAATAGAAAATGAACAAAGACCACAAAGTAGAAATTCAGAGACATAAACTACTTAGTTCAAAAGAAAACAGTCCTCAAGAGGAACATTTTTTTTTTTTTTTTTTTCCTGAAATTACCAATACTAAGTACTGTGCTTCCTGGTAATTATAGTAGTATGCTGCAGGGTAATTATGCTCTCTCAAAGTTTCAACAGTAAGAGTGAGATTGACTAAAGGCTGTAGCTCCAGAATTTGTCTCACAGCATTAATTAGGAGAAGAAGAAATTGCAGGTACGTATGTTTATGCTTCAAGGGCTGCCAGTCAAATTCTTTTTCAGAAACTTATAGCCATGGAGACATAAAAAAAAAGTTATAATAATAAGTTTCCTGTAGGTCACTACATTTACACTGCTACACTGCACTAAATCCAGTAGATTATAACAGACAGTTCTATAATAGCAAATTACATCTTGTCTTAAAAATGTAAGCAGAACATTCAGCTGCTACAATGTGATTCACTGGATTTATGTGAGCCATAAAGAAGATAAAAACTCGTTACTAAATATTTCTACTTACACGTATTATCCCGCTTCATAAAAAAGGAAAAACGGAAAAAAAAACCCACATTTCTCTCAAAGGCATAAGTTTCTGATGCTATTAAGGCTTTGCTTGGAGAACAGAAGACACCAAAATTCAAGCTTTTCACTTCTCTAGGTCTGCTAGGAAATACCTGACTCCTGAGTAGAAAATATAAAACTCAAGCAGTCAGAGAATTAGCATATCAAATCAAAGGGACATTCAAAACAATGTGCTATATCAAACATGCAGACAGAAGAGAGTTGCAGGACTACTACAAGTCAGTGCTCCATAGAATGCTACAGAGAAACAGTGTGCTTACTGCTAAGTATTTGTACTTACTAAAAATTAAATAGAGCAGCTTTTATGTTGCTTAAGCAGGCTCAAAATAAAATAACCTGAAGTATTATCTCATGGCTCAAGTACAATGAATTAAATAATAATTCATAATGCACAGTTAGATATTTTATTGTTTGCATCATTTAATCAATAATAGATCCTCATGATGGAGCAGTCAGCTGTATATAAAAACAATGACATAGATGTTGTCTGCCATGAAGAACTTGTATTCTAAGTTTATCTAGTTTTTCCTCTATGAATTATACTAATGACCAAAAACAGAGTTAACTGTAATAATTCCTTATACTTTTTCACTCCAAAGATTTGATCATCCCATATAATTTAAATATATGTAGCCTTTATTTTAAAGGCAAATAAGCAGGCAGTTATGTAAAAAACAAAGAACCCCGTAACATTACTTGAGAGCATAAACTTCACATAAAAGCATGTGAGAAGTATTTGAAAGTTATTATTGTGCTGTTTTACAGTTAAAGGTATATTTCATTCTATGAAATGTGCATTTAAATTGGTCAGAGAATGCATTAGTAGATAGTGTTTATAAAAAGACTTTCTTCAGAGAAAACTAAGGAGCAGATGTATAACATTAAGAAGAAGTCTTGGAAAGGGTATATGCAGCAGGATGTTAAATGAAGTAAGTGACTGAAAAAAAATCAGGCAGCCATCTCAATGCTAATGGTATGCTTGGTGATTTTGAATAATTAACTTTATTAGCTCTGTGGAAATGAGAACATTACATGCAGAGCTGACTGCAGTTACCATATGTCAGACTGCCACTTGATGTGGTGATACTTCACAGTATTCATATGTTAAAGAGCATACTGCAGGGAAACAGTTTTATGGAATAATTCCACAAACAGCAGAGGATTATATCTGAGCACCCAAGGATGTAATTACAAGTAATAGAGGGTGTATCTGGAACAGATATGCAATACAACAGAGTTTGAATAGACCACCTCATGTGTTCCCTGCTTGGAGTGTGGTAAAGGGGTAACTGAACACTTCTGTACTACAGTGCACTATGAGAACATAGGCAACAGGTAGAACATCAGGTAACTTCACTGAAAAAAAATCAGTTTCAGGGGCGATGAGAAGAAAAGATAAAGACTGAAAGTTCAGTTAAATATTGAAAGTTCAAGAAAGAATGGGAAGATAATGGAGAAATCTAAGTCTGGATCAATTTGGTAACGTGCTTTAAAAAGGCAGAGCATGAGATACAAACAATGAACTAAAAGGTATGAAGCTTTCAATTTTACTTTTTTTATAAAGATTTTCAAGTTTTAATTGCCCATTGTTCAGGAAAATAGCATTAATCTTCACTTTCCATCCATTATGTTATTTTCTCAAATGTTTTGTAGCACCTGTACTATGTTGATAAGAGATCATTGCATCTAACATGTAATCAAAATATTGTAGACACCTCCACTCAGAATATCTGAACAAGTAAGATACTATGTGATTACGATGATTACATATCTGATTGATTATATGTTTATAAATATGTATACAGAGATGAACAGTACTTCCCAAGTAGACACAAGCCAATATTAATATAATGACTTCAGTGAGTAAAATAAGATAAAATTTAATGTGTTCTGTAGAATTCCTGCTGTCTTCAAACACAGAAATACCAGGAGTAAAAATCAGAGAGAAAAGAATCTCTTAAGAATGGCACTGAAGGAAATAGGGGAACTCATTAAATATGCTATTTGCTCCCATGTATCAATATCTAATATTCTAATGTGGGTGCTTATTACCTCTAAAAAAGAGACCTTTGCTGAATTACAATAGAAAGGGGCACAAAATAGTTCCTTCCTCCAAAAACACAAGCATGTAAAGCTAGCAGCTGTTTCATCTGAAGCAAAATGTGAACAGAATGGCACAGAGATGAAAAGACAATCATGACCATCAGGGCACTTTAACATTAGTTCTACGGGAATAAAGTATATTTCCCCAAAACAATGCTAAACAGATCTGCTTAGAAAACAGACACAACAAAAAAGTAAAAATAAATGCAGTATCTATATAATGAATTTTAAATAGTAATTTAGGAAGCCAAGCATTAAAGTAAGTCTTAAATGAGGATTAAAAAAAAAAGAAAACAACAAGAACAAAGACTATCTATGGCCAGGCTCAGATCTCTGCAGTGGGAATCCTAGGAACCTCCCTGCAGTAACCTAATGCCATTAATGGTCAGGGAACAGCTGTTCCCACTGACATAATTGGTAGGTATCTTTGATGTGACCAGACCAGATCATCAAGATCTTTTACTCGTAGATTACACTGAACAAGCAAATAACTGAAAAAAGTCATTCAGGTTGTTGCTTAAATAAAATTTAATGTACATCTAAACCACAGAAAGCTCAGAAAGGAACTAAAAGGGGATTACCACCCTCAGTCCAATATGTCATAGGACCTTTTCCTCCAGATTTATCTATTTATTTTTAACTCTACCAATATTTCTGTGGTATTAAGGCATCCATTAACTCATAACAGCACCTTCAATATTTTTTTTATTTTTTTAATTTTTATTTTTTCCCCTTCCTACAGGCTTTTTTCTCATTTATCTGCTTGCTACCTTCTACTGTTCTTGTGTATGAGTCTCAGCCTCTGGCTGTCCTGGTCAAGAAAACTTATTCCCAGTCATCATGATGCCAGTCCCAGCCTAAACTGAACTTCCTTCATGCTCCAAAGTTTCAGGTAGTCAAGGTAGAAAAGACAAATTTAACACTGCACTGCCCAGACTTAAAGGAATGTAACCTTGTTAAAATAAATGAAATAAAATCTTGGTTAACTTTCATAAGATAATTTCCCACACACATCACCTTATTCAGTTAATGCACCTCCTCAATGCAATATCATATAACAGCTGCAGAATAAACTGCAAAGTGATCTCTTGGAACTTTTAGATTGCTTTTCCATCTTTCTCCAAAGATTTCCTTGTACATGTTACGAAACAAAACAGAACAAACTTATCATCCTTAAGTAACAGGAAAAGGTTAGGGTAATGCCTTACAACTCTACATAGTATGAATCTCTAAGTTTAACAAGTCTAACTAAAATGAAAAGAGAATTAATTTTGGCACTTCTTGGAACTTAAGCTAATCTAGAAGGCTTGCCTGGAGTTTATTCTTTGCTGTCTGCTCTAGAGGGTAATTCCACTATAGGAATGTGACTAAACTGGAGAAAAAGCTGTTGGATTGCCTTGTCCTGGCTGCAGTACTCCACAATCAAGGAACAGAAACACATGTGCCTATTCAAGACTACTGGAGCAGAGATCCTCCAGTCAGACTGAGGAAGGAAACTGTGTAACATGGGATCAGTTTTGGAGAGCTCTAACAGAGAGAGAGCCAGCAGCAGATACCAAGCTGAGAGCTCTCAGTCGAACCTCTATGGCAGTGAGAAAGATTTTACCGAGAGCCTAGAGGAGTCTACAGCATACTGAAACCTGAAAGCTGTGGAAGCTGTAAGGTAAAATGGGAGACCAGTAGAACAAGACTCATAGCTCCAGACTCTAAGTGGCAAAATTGTTTTCATGTACACTCCCTTTTGTTTGGTGCTTCACAATGCATCTGAGAGCAAGTAAAAACTAATGAAAAAAAATAATTTGATTCTTTATACTATCTAGAAAGTAAAGTCTTCTTCGTGTTTTTTAGATACTAGCATTTTGTGAGTTTGTCATGATTTGGAAGGACAAAACATCAGTCAGATCCAGTCCTGAAAACATAATCCTGTCCATAAGACAATATAGAACGTGTATCCTACTGATCCCATCCTATGCCAGTAGAAATTCTCATTGCAAAAAGGTATTCAGGCCATTAGCTTAATCCATTCTTACACTTATTATTTACTCTCAAAGGCTTTCTAATTTCATAGATTATGAAGCAGATGAACTACAAAATGATCAAACCTATTGTAACACAATAGAAAGTGCAGCAATAATAGATAGCATAGTAGTGAAGTCCTAGGCTGCAGCAAATGAGGATAAGCTCAAATGCAGCATCCACAGAAACAAAGGGAAGAATCTGCTTACCTTCAGAAGACCTCAGGTATGCAAGGATCTCCAGCAAGATACTTTTGCCACCCCTACCAACTCCATTATCAACCCCACATCTTACAGTCACTGAGGTGCACTGCATGCACCTGAGCTCCCTTGGGTACGCCCTGCCTTCCCAGCAGGTGCTCAATCATTAGTTCAAGCCATGACTTTGCATTTCTGCTATACCTATATCCTTTTTAAAAATAATACTATATATAAATCATTAAACTGAACTGACTTTTTTTTTAAGTTTTTGATGCAATAATAATGCTGGTGAAAAAATATCCACTATCATTTATAAAATTCATGACATATCTTTCTTGAGAAGCTGATTTCAAATGAGGCACTACTTCCACTAATCAGATGGACAATTACATGAGTTAAGCTATACAGAGACATCTAGTTAATATTACATTTATCTTTTATTAATAAGCAGAGAAAGACCCAGTCATAGACAGTCAGACTGTGCAAAGACACGTCATTATCATCAGTTAATACCAACCATTATTAGTCATTTTAAGTTAGTTGGCTTTTGAGTGGTCACCATTTTAGGAAATTCTAGATGAGTTCCCTTTTCTTTACTGCTTCTTTGGACAAATAGGGAAGAATTATTAAAAATCACGATTTACAGCTATTACCTAACCTTTCAATTTTGTGTCCTGTTGAACAGCATGTTTCCTACGCACTTCATGATAGAGATAACCATTTCTGACCTCTGAAATAATTTGCATAATAAGCAAAATTTAACACACTGTTACATTTGTTAATGGTCCATGTTTTAAGCCATCATTACAAATGCCTGAAGCTTGCTAATTAAAGAGTATGCAATTAAAGTCTAAAATAATGAGCACAATTAAGAAAGAATCTTTATATAACTTGTCTGAGTTCAATGAGATTTCCACTGTTTGCAGTGAGTGTAAGAGACAGTCCAGACAGAACATCATTACTTTATTACAATCCTTAAAGATATTCCAGGATAACAGTATGTTTAAAGTTGATAAAAGTCATACAAACTTGAGGATTTCTCTTTAAGGGCTTATATTTTAATTGACAAAAAAAAAAAAAAAAAAAAAAAGGAGAAAAATATATCTAAAGGATTTGCTTATCAGCATAATGTTCTTGCTCACTGATAACAATTTACGATTAAAAAAAAAAAATTCCATGCATTTTTTAAAAACTTACAGCTGTTTTTCATTTTTATTTAGATCGCAAAAGGAGAGATGGGAAATACTTGCTTCTGAGGTAAGAGATGTCAACAATGATGGGACTTATCCTTTCTTCTGAAATAAGATATTCAGAAATATAACATAATGGTACTAGAATATAAAAGCTAGTATTAGTGTCTCAGGGTTACACTCACTTTAGCAAATACATGGACACTTCTTCATGTGGAAAGTGCAGTGTTTCCTCAGGAATAAAGTACTGTGCCATAGTTCTAAGGGAAAAAGTTCACAAAAGTAAGAGTAATTTCCAGCTTGAATGCCAGTCTCTTCTAACAACTGCTATGAGAGAATTTTGAGGTGGAGTTAATATTCAGATTTAGCTAGAGTTGACAAGTCTTGGAAACAGCTACCTAGACATAAATTCTCCAACCATTACACAAACAACTTCTATTTGCAGTCCTGAGCCTCCAAAGTAATTGTATCGTAGTGGCACAATGAGTGGATTAAACTTCGTCCAAAAGATCCTTCATTATGTTCCCATTTTGGGTAAGGAAACCCTTTCTGTAAGAAGACAATGCATGCATTCTCAATTAAAATCAAAATATGCTTTTCTCAGGAAGAATATTGGTTTCAAAAAAGGATCTCTTCAAGCCTTTCACGGAATACTTGATGATTCTACTCAGGAGCTCTGGATAATGCACATTACACTGTGCAACTTGGGAGCTGTTTAGAAACAGATTGCATATATGAAATATGTGGCTTTTATACCACCTGCATTGATATAATTGCCTCTGGGCCATTGATTTCATTTTAAAAATCCATTACAAATGATTTTATAGTTATAAAGCCATATATAAGCCATGAATACAGAGGAATATCTAGCTGAATGTGTTTGTCTGTGAAAAGTAATGCTATTGTTATGAAAATTTTCAGGCTGTAAGAATGATGAAGTATCAGAATCAATACCTTCACTTAAACTTTCAGCAACTTCTCTGAATGATTTTTTTTAGAAGAAAATGACATGTAGACTTGAATTAAAATTTTTATTTGCTTCATTTGCCTGGAGAAACACCTTTGCCTGTTTACTGTATATGACCTATTTCCACATGTAATTAAATGATTTCCATAAAGTCAGTGACAATATTAGCATAAAAATATATCATTGAATAAATTTAGCTAACCCAAAGGAATATGGAGTAATAGCTGAACTGCTGAGTCTTATTCTCTGTTGTAATATACAACTATGCAATGGAGAGTTTGAGGGGACACACAGAACATCTACTTAATAAACTACTATTTGACATAAGCCACAAAATACTTTCAATCTTCTATAACATATTTCAAAATTGCAGTGAAAATCTATAGAGCATTATGGTCTGAAGGGGAGATCAGGGTCATCCTCACTGTCCCATATTTCTTCAGAAACAGGAAACCTACATAATAAATACTATTTGTTCTATTAGTAATTGGTTGTGTACTCAAGGGAATCAGACTGGTCACCATGCAAGCGTACATCCTCTCTTTTTTTGCACACATTAACAAGACAACTCAAACTGAACAACTGTATTGAGAAATAACTTGAAGGTCTCTTGACAAGAGCTAATGATAAATGGCAATGCATTCAGTTGTGAAAAGTGGAAATGAGGTGTATTTCCAATATTCATGTTAAATTTAATTTTTACATCTTCTGATTCTGCTAGAGGGAAATGAAAACACATTAATGAAACTGACATTTAAATTTGGAAATACTGCAACAAAAGCAGAGAAAATTGTGATAGGAATTTGAAACAGAAGCTAAAATATATTCAGAAATTTGCAGACCAAAACAATTGAAAATTTAATATAATCCTCCAACTCATACAAAAAAAAATTGCAACACAAGAAACTAAAGAACATTAATGTCAAGAGAGTTTTAGATACTGACTTATCTGAGTAATGCTGATTGATTTTTTTCCTGCTTGAATTGCAGAAACATCCACCAATATGCAACCATTCGTTACTGTGGTTTTGGAAGAGTTTACCTAACCTCATAGAAAAGGAAAATAGTATTTTCGTCATATTATGGATAAAATCATAATTAAATACAAGTCAGTTCTTATGCTTACATTGACTTATTTGAGAAAGGCATTGAATTGAGAGATTATGAGGACTGACTGATGAGCAAAACTAAAATAATGAAATGTGTGTGTTCTAGGCAAGTTCTATAAGAGGTCATCAAAACAGTCTAAAAATGATAGCAAGGAGTGAAATAAAGTTTCTACAAGTATATATGTAGATCAGGGAGGAAACCAGATAAAATTGTGAAACTGAAAATTCAGGACCAAGTAAATACTTTCCAACAATGAAGTGTGTTAAACTTTGGGAATTGTTTCTCAATAAGAAGTAATGAGATTTCCATTACCCTGGCCAACTCGCATTAGATGATCCAGTCCAATTTTACAACAGGGAATAATTGGAATGACAAGGATGAGATGACTTTAAAAACTTTTTTCCCATCCCTTGCTTTTACAACACAAAGGAAATCATCTGGAAATACAGATTGCAACAATAAATGTCTTTTTCCTAAGGGTCTGCATAAAGGTACTTTTCGGATAACGTCCTCACCTTTTATTTCACTGCACATTGTTGCATGTTTTTTTAAGAGAAACTAATAGCATATAATTTAAAAAAACTACACAGCAGAAAGAGAAGTGGAAAAAAAAAATCATGCTGAACTGAATTGCACAGATATATGTTTAGTGTTACAATCTAAAAGCTCTATTAATTAGATTATATTTTTCTTCAGTAGAAAATATTAGACAGTGCTGTCAGGAAATGAATATATTTGCATTGGAAGGGATTACGGATGCTTATTCTACAAGGTTGTTTCTTTCTTTCAAATTCACAACAAACTCTCTGTTACAGTGGGCAGCAAGAAAGGTATCTCCTTTTGAATTGTGTGAACTCCACACCATCATTAATGGTACAAAGAAACTGAAATATGGAGAAGTTTGTTATATTATCATCATTTTTACTAGTTGCAAGTGAAGGTAGAAAGTAGGTATCTACTCTGGAAATGTTTTTTTCTCTTTCACATGGTTAGATTAATTTGTGCTATTTAGAGCAAAATGATTTTATATAGCTTCCCTTAACAAGTCTCGAAGATATCGATGGCATATTTTGGCAGTGTGACCATGTGTATTCTTTCAGTAGGACAAAGTAGGCATCCACAATATTGTTCAGTAACACATTTACCAAAAGCGGTATTGAGATCATATTAAATGAAAAACAATCTGAAGTGATATCTATAGTGGTCACAAGTGGTGTTCCCTAGGGGTCAGTGCTGCGGCCTGCCCTCCTTCAATATCTTTATTGATGACCTGGATGAGGGCATTGAGTGCACCCTCAGCAAGTTTGCAGATGACACCAAGATGGTTGGAAGTGTTGATCTGCCTGGGGGTAGAAAGGCCCTACAGAGAGATCTGGACAGGCTGAAGCCAATGGGATGAAATTCAACAAGACCAAATGCTGGGTCCTGCGCTTTGGCCACAACAGCCATAGGCAATACTACAGGCTTGGGACAGAGTGGCTGGAGGACTGTGTAGAGGAAATGGACCTGGGGGTATTGATTGGTGCTCAGCTGAACAGCAGTGTGCTCAGGTAGCCAAGAAGACCAATGGCATCCTGGCTTGCATCAGGAATATTTGTACATATTTGTACAAAGAGCACAAAGGTATGCATAAAAATCACGTAATAATAATATTTAATTGTAAATAAATAAAACAATGTGTTTTAATTATATCCAGTATATATATATATATATATATATATATATATATACTGGATATAATTTTATATATATATATTTTATATATATATATATGGCTTAAATATGTTACTAGTTTTACACTAGTCCAACTACCTGAGTAAGGGTTTGAGAATGCTGTGGTGTGTTACAGACAAATTTATTGTTTTGTGAGCTTGTGAAAAAGTGGGTTTCATCTGCAAATATAGAGATATATGCTGATTTTATATTTAAGCAGTGCAGTTACAGTATAACATTTGGCATAACTTTAAGCAGTAATAGTCAATAAGCACTTAAACATATCATTAGGTGCCTCCGTGTTCAGGACCAATATTAGATAAACATGTATTTATTCACTTTCTCTTTGCTGAATAACGTGGAAAAGAAAAGCAAAAAATGTATAAGCGACTTGGCTTACAAAAATGAAAATGAGCCTTATTTTCTCATAGGCTAGATTTTACCTGAAGAAGTCAAAAGAATATTAGATTTTTGGACGAATGAAAAAGAAGAAAGCAATTAATCCACCTTAGTGCAAAAGATTTTACTTACATCCATTCCAAGTTTCTTCATCTTTTAAACTTTTCAAAAACTTTATTAGATATTCCATCTGTGTAAGGTTATTATACAGATTAATGTTCTTAACATCAGTTTCTCAATTCCTATTGGGTTAATCTTTGGAAGATGCCTACTGACATTATCAAATAAAGCATGAGACACTGAGGAGATTAAAAAACAGAAAAGAAATGCAGAGCAAAACAACATTAAGAAAGTTCATGAAGGAATGAGAGAGCCACAGACAAGCTGCATGATGTCATTGTTATTTCTAAACTGCTTGAGTTACTAAAATTTCTAATAGCAATCCTTTACAACAATAGTAAAACACTATTCACTATAAAATTCCAATACATCTGGATTACTAAAAAATCAGTCTTCTCACAGATTTAAGTATCACACTCTAATGGTCAGTCCTAAAAAGGCTAAATAAATATATAAACATACACAAAGAAGTGATCTGGGAAACACTGCCTTAAAATTGCTTCAGATTGGTTTTAGTAAAATATGGCTTGTTTCAAAATTAACTTTCAAACTGATCACTCAGTAAGCACAGAGGAATATGACTTAATTCTAACCTGTATAGTATATAAGTATACTATACAGGATATAAATTCAACCTACATTTACAATGATATTAAAAGCAATCTGTGATATTATATTAAATCAGTTCATTATTTTATGGAAAAATAGCTCATGAGGATAATTTTGTATTATCAAAAGCAACCTGAAGTAACATTTCGAAACTTTCTTGGTCATTGAAATCACTGAAGAACATGCTTCTTTTCATTCATTTATTTATTTATTTTAATTGGAAAGTCTGTCCAGATTCTGTGCATTGCATTAAACGTGAACATAGACGGAAAATATTTTCTTAATGTTCATGAGTGTGGGAAGCTATAAGTCTGTTTGCATTATGTTTAATTAAGAAAAAAGCTAACCTAGAAGAAAGCTAAGTTATCTTGGGTAACAGTAGCTATGAAATCAAATTATCAACTTCATCTTGGTTTCGTCAAAGTCAATCGTAACTTCACAGTTCAGCATTTCAGGTAAATAAAGGTACCTTGGAAATACTACAGCTCATTTGTATTTGTAGTACAAACAGAGCCTCAAATCTTATTGTGGCCCTAATGGATTTGTACTGCAGAATAGAGGAACACTGTCCAGTTACACTTGGACTGCAAGAGGAGCTCTTTCCCACCTAAGCATCTCTTGCGTTAGGATTTTCATCAACTTCACAGAATAAGAAAGGAATGAGGATGTTTTCTTCCACATCCTTGACCTGAGTGATTGATCAACTGCAGGACTTAATGAATAAACTCATTAAACTCAACTTTCATCGACCAAGTTTAGATAAACCAGTATGAAACAGCAGCCCTGAGGAGCAAAGCTGTAATGCACAACAAGGATTATGCTCCATTTTAGTGGTACTAGTTCATTGTCAAAAGCACATAGGCTCCTACCAATTTGTCTTTTAATTCAACTGTGATGTATGTAAATAAGACACAGAAGCAAAAATAAATCTGTTGCAGTTAGTATTTTAGCTACTATATTTTCATATAACAAACTTTCTACAGTTTAACACAATGCCTCTCTATGGAAAAATTTAGTGAAAGTCTAGTGGAAACTCTTAGTTATAGGTAAGGAATATTATCAGT
Source organism: Lagopus muta (assembly GCF_023343835.1). Lineage (NCBI taxonomy): Eukaryota > Metazoa > Chordata > Aves > Galliformes > Phasianidae > Lagopus > Lagopus muta. Next base: position 39,907,125 of record NC_064435.1, on the reverse strand, counting down.
AATTGAAGTACTGTCCCTTAGCAGTAAAATGGCTGTCTCATCTCCTGTAGATACATTTTTATTTGTATAACTGCTTTCTACAGCTGTCTTGAATTATACTTTTCCATTTCTTTTTTTTCTCTGATTTTGGTTATATTTTAATGAAACAAGTAGAAAAATACAAATTTTAAAAAAATCCTAAAACATACTAATCAGAGAATGATGAATGTCAGTAGAAGCAGTTCATTTTCAATGGAGAACATTTGACTTTTCAATTGTTTAAAGATGCAAACATGAGATATCACTCAATTTCAAAATAATTTTGAAATGCAAATATTTCTTTCCATTTTAAAAATGTGGGTTATTTTTCTTATTTTTTTCAGATTTTTTTAATTGATATAACTCCATAGAAGATATAATTTCAGAGAATCGGTGTTTTATTTAGGAGTAAGCTCCATTATGAATGTTTCAGTCACCTCTTCTCTTGAATGCTTTCTTCAGCAACCAACCCAAATAAAATTGTGTTTTCTCTGCCAATTCTGATTCAAGCCAATATAAGAGAAAACTATATATTTGTTCTATTTTACTACTGCATATACTACTGTGATAAAAGCAGGTCTGACATTGTATTGCCTGGTAAAATCTTCTTGACTGAGTTTCTTTTCCCATCAAACATTCATTAAACATCTTCTTTACAGTGGCATAACTCATCCTTCAAACAGTCCTAATCAGAAAATCTCTTAGAATGTCATAGTATATTAGGATGTTTACTTGCTATTTATCACAGATCCCTACTGATTACTTCTGTGATTAACATTCTGTAGAGTCTTAGTGAAGTTTAAGGATGAGGTTTTGAAATAATTCTACTGCTGAAATATCCTTATTTTTTCACTACAAAAACAATCATAAAAATATAAAGTTGTCTATATTTCTTAGGAGAACAAAGTAATCTTTTGTTTTCATACAGTAATCTGACAGAATTTGACAGCAAGGCAGTCTTCTTGCAATAATAGACGTTATTGTAAGTCCAGCTAGAAAAAAGCCACACAACTGACAACCTGTGGCATTTTTCTCAGCCTGCAGTCTGAAGCATATTCTTAGATTTGATAGGAAAAAAGAACTATTCGATTTTACAGCACATTGATTATTGTTTTTTACTGTGAGTTATTTAGAAGAACATTGCACTGCATTATTTCAGATTGCTGTAGCGATCAACCAAAGGCAATACAATCTCAAAGTACAGATAACAGGCAAATAATTCTTTAAGCTCAAACTAAATGAAAGACTTGAGATTGGCTGACATAACACTTGAGCCAGCTATTCTCCAAAATATTTTGGATTTTCACTAAATAATGTGTACAGTTAGTAGTCCTGCTGAAGCAGAAAAATGATCTCCAGAATGGTGAGAATTAAATGGGAAGAAAGTAAAGACAGAAATACCTGTGCAGAAATCCAGTCTATTAAGAAATAAATACAATGTGTCTGTAGGGCTCATGCTATTGCTTGATTTTCACAAGGTTAGTAGTATGTTAATTTCCAGATAAGTATTATTAAGTAATATGCTTAATCTCAAATCAGATGGGTAGTTTATTTAATGTTACTACTCATCAGACTTCAAATGGAACTTAATTACATTGCTGTGATGTTTGAACATCCAGATTGTCCAATAATCAATCATAAAGTAGAAAAAGAACAAAAAAAGGCAATGTTACTGTTCTCATCGTCTCCTATTAAATGGGATAGCTGATGAAATAAATATCATAGTGTATACGTTTCCCATATCTGGCACAAGAATGGTGTCTAAAGGATTGGAATCCAAAGACCTGAGAATACACAAGTATACTGATACTTATTTTAAAGTTTTTTTATGCATCTCAAGTGCACCAACAAGCATTTCAAAATATATACATCTAATTGCACAGCTTTTGTGCCATAGAAATTAATTCACCTAAGAAAACCGTTGATCAGTTCTGCCCAGAGAGAATCAAAATGTCATTTCTCAGTAATGGTTTAAGGAGTTAGAAACTCTTATAACTTTGTGTATTGATTTGACTTGCACAGCTACCATAGTGTTGTGTTGGGAACTTCTTATAAAGTCTTTAGTACTTTACTATTAGCTCTGCTTTATATTTTCATTACAAATAAGGAGCTCAGAATCTCAAATAATTTTTCAAAAGTTGCCCAAATGATCTAATAAGAGTTGAAGACCAGTCAGATAGGCTAGAAACTCTATAGACATAAGCAAGGAAGGAAAATAACACAGAATAAAATCTGTATAAAATTGGCACTGAATTATCCTAGTTCATGTCAAGCTTTGAGAAAACAAGTACGTTTTGTAGATTTTTGTAGCTTTTGTTATGCTAAAATGTCAACACAGTTGCCTCTCTACTGTAAATAATGCATTTTTGTTTGCTAGTTATTTTCAATAGATCTCACCAAGTCATTGTTTCACAATTAGGATATATAAATATCTTCCACTATAAATAACATAAATAAAAAAAAGCTAAATTATAGTAATCCATTTTAATACAAAAGTCAATGAATATTTCTTGGCATACATTTGAATCTTCCACACTGATTAAGATGCCTGTTTTATGGTTTGAACATTATCTTCTATTTTACATGAGAAACATGTTTCGTAGTACATTTTTCATGAGTGTGGAATCTTATTACGTGTATGAATAACTTGATGCTGCAGTTTTAAGGCAACATAATACTAAAAGGTTCAATAATAACAGTAATTAATGAATGGCTTTCCTATTACAAATGTAATCTAGTTAGTTGATTGTAAAATTAAATCTCATTCTGTTTACTATGGTTGGTTTGTTGCGCAGCCACAGCAATCTCCTACTGTACTAGAGACAGTCAGTGTAGAAAATTAGTATTATTCCTCAAATCTCTTACTAGATGCAGTGCTTAAAAGTGATCTAATGACTATAATAGATTCAACTAGAATTTAGCAGACTTCCATTTCCCTCTTCATTTTTTTAATTTTCCACTTGTTTCCACAGATAAATCATTTTACTTCTCTGTTCCCTGGCTTTAACCATACAGACTTCTAGCTTTTTTGGCTTGGGGACTGTTTCCAGGTATGTGTATACCCATTGAACACAATGAGGCACTGATCTCATTTATTGCTTTGGACATTAAAATCATGCAAATACTAATATTTACCAACTAATAACCTTGACTTCAGTAATGTAAAATGTTCAAACATGGCTGTTCTTTATGTCTCTTCTTGCAAGCAATCACAAAAATCATAGATAAGGTTTTCTTTCCTACTATTAACTACATAAGAAAATAGAACTTGAACATGACTCCGTAATGAAATTCAAAAAACAAGAACAAAGAACAAGAACACAAAAGCACAGAATCACATGATTGCACCAAATCCATCTTTTAAGTGATCAATTGCATAGTAACATAGACATGATGCGGTCATTCCAGGCAGGCTAGGAAAAGGAGTGAATTCATTCAGTGAATTACTGGGCTTAATTTTAATATCTTAAGAGCTATTGAAAAAAAAAAAAGAGAAAAGAAAAAAACCAGAAGAATTGTGATGACAAAAAAACCTCTCCTCATCACAACCTTCCTTCAAGAAGTTGTGGAGCGCAATGAGGTCTCCCCTGAGCCTCCTCTTCTCCAGACTAAACAATCCCAGGTCCCTCAGCCACTCCTCAAAAGACTTGTGCTCCAGATCCCTCACCAGTTTCGTTGCCTTTCTCTGGACACGCTCCAGAGTTAGTTATAGTTAAAAAAAGAGAGAGAGAAGCTACATCAGTAGTGCGTACATACATTTTTTAAGAGTTTAAACTTTTCATCAGTTCAGGAAGGTCACAACAATCGAACACTAGTCACTCTGCAGTATATTCACACAGCACTTAAAATGGTTACCTAAGCCCCAGATATACTACAAGAAATGCCTCAAAGCCAGACTTGCAGTTTAGTTCTCTGATGAGACCTTTTTAGAAATTTCCATGACTTCCCGACCTTTAATACTTCTTCTACATAGATAGAACCCTTAAGAAGAGGTAAGGACATATTCTTGCTGACCTTGTTCTATGCGTTCTTGAAATCAGGATCTCAGAGACTCAAAACTCAGTAATAGCCTATTTACTTACTTACTACTTACTACTTACTTACTACTTGTCTATCCAAAGCCTCGTTTGGCATATCCTGCTGATCTCACAAGCCATTCTAGACATAATGCTGGTGCCTGTATGAAAGATACAGCTCTGCTGTTTTCTGTCCATCATCCAGCATATTGTAGAACTGGTCTATTTGTTCAAGTTAACAAAGAGGAAGGTCCTAAATTTCCTTTGCTTGCGTAATCTAAAGATTGTTAAACTTCATCCTTGAGTGTTTATACTTGTGGGGAAGTCTCTGGGTTCTCAGAACGCACTAGAGACATAACAGCAAACCAGTGTGGTTAAAAGCTATTAGTCTGCTTTATTGTTAAGCACTATTCTATTTATATATGTTAACAGAGCGTTCTGCAAAACACTCTTCAACCGTTCACACAGGCGCTTAGCCAATCAGAGCCGTGAGACATTCTTTCTTCTTTTAAAGGTGTCCTTGGTTTTCATGCCGCTTATCTTGCTCCACAGCTGCTGTTCTGAACAGTTTTTTTTTTTGCTCCACAGCTGTTGCTCTGAACAGATTATTTTTATGTTCTCACATATACTGATCTATGTATTATGAATAGAAATGACTTTTGAAGCAGATATGCGTTGGCCTCAGAACTAACATACAGTCTTAGAAGATACTCACATCCAGGGTTATCTGCAGAGCCCACTGATGTGAGGGCTGGTAATGCTGACATATTTTCCCAAAACTTCAGTCTTTATTCACTGGGACCATTGGTCATACCAGGTGAAAACTAAGCAATGGTTATTCCAAGACAATCTGCTTATCAAAAAGACATGAAAATGTTTTTCTATGTTTGGCCACTTCATTATAGATAATGAGCATGGTTATACCTCATCGCTTTCAGAAAATTTTAGGGAACCGTCCTGGAAACTGAAATGTAGAATTACTGCGATCATAAATGTCTTGTAACACCACTCACTTCTTATAGAAACAAGCAGTCTTAGGGTCCAAATCTGAAAGTGCACCAAATAATTCTGTCTTCACAGAAATGACCTCCAATAGATCACAAAGTGTGAAGTAGTCCGTCTATTTAATGATTAGATTAGAGACATTCCTCTCCCAAAAATACCCACAACACTTAAAACTGGCTTTTTGTTTTTTGTTTTTTCACATCAGTTAAATGACTTTTGGAAGAAAGGATATTGGCCTTAACAGAAACTTCTATATTTGACTCCCCTCAGATTATTAGTTTAAACCAATTATAAGCTGAACACCTGTAAAGTGGACCTGTGTGAAGAGCTGAGTGAACAATTTTAACCTACACAAAAACACTGAAAATAGTCAAAAAACATATGCGATCATACGTTCACACGGCAGAAGGGTCTGCTGGTCATTTTTTGTCAGTTAAAAGCCACAACATATCAAACTAAAAAAGGCAGGTCATCAATTTGAACTGACAGGACAAAGTGCACAATTAAACCCAAGGCAAACGCATCAAGACAAAGCATTCCATTTCCCAAGTCTGAGTAAGAAAGATCACTAATGGACAGAATTCCAAAACATTATACTGTTTTCTCATATCTCAGAGTAAAATTAAAATGTAGATTGAAGTGAATTGAAAAAAATGCTCTTTGGAATAAAGTATTATTTTATGAGTACAAAGAACAGCACAATAAAAGTCAGTACAACTGTGCACTCTGCTTGTAAACACTGCTCATAATTGAAAGAGCAACAGTAGATTTGCCCTAATGACAGTTGGTTTCCCGATGGAACTTGTAATCTGATAAAACACTGTGTCTTAGAGACAAGCCACACAATTTTTTTTCCTAAATAGATGACTGAAATTGGAATTTCCACTCTTAAATGTAGATTAGAAAATATACATTATTAAAAGATTGAATGTTTCTGGACATATGCACTTAGCTCTAACACTCTGAGAAAATTCGTAAAATATTTTTTCCTTTAGCATATCCCTGTATGAAAATATGCTGGAACATTATAAATACTGACAAATGAGTAAGTATTACAATGTAATACTCATTTATTGAATTATATGGTATGAAGGATTATCTTTTAAACTTTAGTGCCCTTAACAGTAAAATCAAATCAAATCAAAAATAAAATCAAATGTTCTATGATTCGTCAACTTCCAACACTGTGTTACTTTGAATTAGAGGTGGTATACAGTTTATGACAGCTATGTTAGTAATTCTAACATGACAATAAATGTTTTCAGGGATCTACTGTAGAATGTATATAATAAAGAAGTTAGCAACTTCGCTGCATATTCTCATTCCTCTTCTCTTCTTGAAAGGGAAAAAAGCTACTCAGAATATATAGCTTTTGTGATTTCACTGTTATGTCCTGCTAAGAAAAAGAGTTGTGTTCTGTTACACAGCAAAGTCAGTGAAGATACTGAATTGTCTCTCATTACTCCATTTGTCTGTCTACCCAAGCATCATCTAGGAATTCAGATTTCAAAATACAGGCAACAGCCATTGAACGGTAGCTTCGTGTTTGCTTTAACTGACAAGACGTCTTTCATATGAAACATTAGAAGAGTTATTCAAAGGCTGACAGAGCAGGACACTGATCTGTGTGACAATGAGAAGGTAGATAAAACATTGGAATCACAGAATCACAGGATAACCAAGGTTGGAAAAGACCTGCAAGATCATCCAGTCCAACCATCTGCTGATCACCAATAGTTCTCCTAAACCATGTCCCTCAACACAAAATCCAAACGTTCCTTGGAACACTTCCAGGGTTGATGAATCTACCACCTCCCTGGGCAGCCCATTCCACTGCCTGACCACTCTTTCAGAGAAATAGTATTTCCTAACACCCAGCCTAAATCTCCCCTGGCACAGCTTGAATATATTCCCTCTAGTTCTCTCACTAGTTACACAAGAGAAGAGGCCGACCCCCAGCTCAATACAACCTCCCTTCAGGTAGTTATAGAGAGCAGTAAGGTCTCCCCTGAGCCTCCTCTTCTCCAAACTGAACAATCCCAGCTCCTTCAGCCACTTCTCATAAGGCCTATGCTCCAGACCCCTCACCAGAATTCTTGCCCTTCTTTGAACCTGCTCCAGGGCCTCAATGTCTTTCTTGCAGCGAGGGCCCAAAACTGGACACAGTACTCGAGGTAGGGCCTCCCCAGAGCTGAGTACAGGGGGACAATCACTGCCCTGTTCCTGCTGACAAGACCGCTTCTGATCAGCTGGAAGAAAACATCATTCTCAGTCATTCAAAAATGATGTGAAAAGAATGATTATAGAGATGACAAGGAACATACTGTAAATTAACGCTATTTAGAAATTTTCTAAATTATATTCTCAATATTCAAATTAAAGACTGTATTCTGGTTTAACATGGCAAGCAGCTCAGCACCGCATATGCGTTCGCTCAACCCCCTTTCTGAGTGGGAAGGGAAAGAGAATTGGGGAAAAAAAATAGAAATCATTGAGATAAAACTGTTTACTGAGACAGAAAAGGAAGAGAAAGGGAAAAAATAATAGAAATGATATTAATATAGTATGTATTTACAAAACAAGTGGTATACAATCCAAGGCTCAGCACTCAATGTCTGATGCCCAGCCAGCACCCGAGCAGTGGCTGCCCCCTGGCCATCTCCCCACTGTTTTACAATTTTTTTTCACATGATATCACATGATAAGAAGTATCCCAATGGTTAGTTATGGTAAGCTATCCTGGTTCTGTCCCATCACAGATACTTGTGCCCCCCTAACCTCCTTGCTGGCAGGACAGTACAAGAAATTGAAACTTCTATGCAGCACTACTCAGCAACAAGAAAAACATTGGTGTATCATTAACAGTTGGGGTTTTTTTGTTCGTTTGTTTGTTTTCCCCAAAGTCAAAATAGAGCATCATAGCAGATATTACAAAGAAAATCAGTTCTGTTGCAGCTGAAATCAGGATGGATTTATATGATACAATGCTTATACAACTCTCTTTCAGTTTACCAAAGACTGAATTTTTGCATTTCCTTTCTTCCAAGTCAATAATTATTAAGAAGATTTTAAAAATACTTCTCACATTAATAGCCAGATTCAAAATTCGCTGAATGCATTGAAAAATATTAAAAAAAAAATAATTTGGGAAAATGATGATGTGTGGCGTTACAAAATTTGAGAGGAAAGACTTCCATGCTTTCATGAAAGGATGGCTTTCAAGCAAGCAAGTTTATCATTCAAGCAGTTTGACATTCTGTTCTGTTCACTTAGCCAGTTCTCAGGCATTGGGTTATTGACTCCTAAAAAAAATTTCCAATGTGTGGCTTAATTACAAAAATAGCATAATAAGCAGTTTATTGTGTCTAAATAGCAAACCTAACATGATGTCTGTAGAGCACAGCACTAGCACATTTGTTCTCTATCAGTTGTTTATCAACTGATAAGTTAAAAACAGAAAGTGAGATATATCCACCCATGTTAAATATATTGCATTAATATTCAGACATAAGCCACAGTTCATTAGAAACATATGTTTATATTTCACTGAAAATGAATTTCACTTCCTGCATTGAAAATAATGAAGGTTACAGAAGCAAGAAAGTAATTTTCTGAGTGAAAAGATTCTCAAATCTTACTGTGACTGTGTAGTTGATATGATTCCAATTGCTCTTGAAATAGATATATTTTCTTCACATTCATCCAAAGAATCTCAACCAGGCAGAAGTCAAACACATTTTCTTATGTGCTAGCAACCTATTTACAGTGTTCTTATCTGAGGAGATTCAATTTACTCATCTCAGTAATGACAACTGCACAGCACCTAAGAGCACATATGAGACAAAGCCTAGCTGGAAGATCAAAGTCCAAAAAAACAATTTACCTTCTTTATTCACTTTCACAAACTCAGCTCTATGAATATACATGATTTTAGCTCCTTCTTCACACACATCTAATGCAATTTCTTTATCATACAGTCTTTTATTAAGGTTTGATTAGTCAAATCTACTCTCAGATTACAGATGACACTCAAATTGATTTCAAATTTGGCAAAATTTAAAAATGAAACTTTTCCTTACATTACTGCTACAAAACTAAACTAAATAAAATTAAATAAGCTACACATGTACACCAAATAGTTTGGGAGGACTTAACAAGAGCATATGACAAAGGGCAGCTAGAGGACTCCAGTAAAAATTGCCACCTCTTGAAATGCTCTGAAACCAACACTTCCTAAGGGACTGTCTGAGTTCCACTGGCATTAAAATAAATTGAAACACTACAAAGGTATTTAAAAAAATTAAAAAAGATCTCTGGAGAATTACAATCCACAAACATTTATTGCCTACATACAAAGCAGTAAAAATGCAAAATCCTTCTCAATGAACCAAAGAGGAAGGCTTTCAAATGAAGTTGATCCTTTATGTCTAATTAAACGCCTACTGTGCATTATTGCACTATTTCAGGTAAGTGGTTTCATGATTATTTCTTACAGATGACAAAATTGTGCAATACCTCATAAACACTATAACATAATTTCCATTTTTCTTAATTACAGCAGACTAGATATCATTTCTGCTAACATTTTAATTTCATTAAATTTATACTAATCTGTTTATGCTTCCTTTAGCCAAAAGCCGACCACTAGAAAGAAAAAAAACAAATACAATATTTTCAACAAGCTTAAGGCTATCTTGTAAAAAGAAAATACAATTCTGTAAAAAATGTTGTTTAGAGAGGTCTTTTACTTTGTAGCAGTAGCATTAACAACAAATGAGCAGATCAAATAAAAATAATTAAAATTATTATTAAATTAATTAAAATAATCAGATATAATGTACTTGTTTTCATCAAGTTGAAGCTCTGAGCTTATAGCAGAACAAATTTTGACAAGCTGACAAATTCCTTCTATCAGCTATATATTCATATGTGCTTTTCTTTGGTTTTGGTTTGTTTTGGTTTCTGAAATAAAAACTTAGCACTGGAAGAAAAAGTAGCTCCTAAATGAGAAGTTCCACCAAAAAAAAAAAAAAAAAAAAAAAAGTTTTATGATGTCAAGAATACAAAAATTCAAAATGACATTTGCATCTTATGTTATTTTTATGTAAGATGAAAACTTTTCAGAACTTAAAAGGAATACCATGCAATTCTGTTACATTTGAAGTATCGTTAATGTGTTATTGGGGTAATACAAGCAGTTTTCCTTAAAAAGCTTTTCTTTTTCTTTGAACATCAAGTCACTGTGCCTTGACAAATCAAATGTTACACTTTATGCAATATATAGGTAGGAAATTTTCTATCATTCAGAAAAAAGTAATGGTATTGCAGTATTTAATTGAAAACAAACAAACAAAAAAAATCTCATGAGTAAAGCAAAGTAAGCACAATTGAAAAGAAGTATTTAACAAAGCAATGAAATTAAAACAAAACCCAGCTAAGTTGAAATAGAGCTATAGTCCAATTAACATTTCAGGAGATATAAAGTGAATTAATATTTCTTATTGCTAAAAATCTTGGCTACTTTGTACTATATTTATTTTGATATAGTCTCACAGGTCCTATACAGAATTAAAATTCTTTCAAAATTATCCGTATTCATTATAGATAACTGTCTAACTTGGAAGTACACATTTAACTGAATAGCATCTCAATGGTGAACACAGCACATTGAGATTCACAACAAAATTGTATGCCATATGCACAGGATCACTACACATCCAGCAAAATGTATTATTTGACTTTTGTTTTCCTTTAACTTTCTTTTTGTGATTTTCCCAGTGTTGCTGTATGGCTAGTAGGAACAGTCTTTTATCAGCACTACACAATTTTTGAGCTATCAGAATTGTGGAGTGGCAGCTATCCCTTCACAGATGTAAGTCCAGGTACTCCCTATTGTGCTTTGCAAAACTTCTTCTATCATCTAGAAGGAGAATTCCTTACAGACAGCATAAATTAGAGATATGATACAATAAAAGCAATGTTTTGCAAATGCAATGCAGAATACACCCATCATACTTAAAAATGCGTTATGAAAGTGTTACGAAAGTTGGCTGCTACTGATTAAGCCTACCACTGTCCCTGTAGACTGGGAATGCCAAATTATTAAAGTCATGGGCAATATGTAGCTGTAGAGAAAGAAACACTGGTTACTTATTAATAAATGTGGGTGATCATTATGGATTGAGATTTAAGTTCTGACCACTGCTCAGCTCAGAAAAGAGTTGTGTTAGTATCTTACTTTGCTTGTTTGTAAGAGACAGCCTTGCAGTCTTTTATCACGACTTACATTTGATTGTTAACGAAAAATGAGTGAGCTTGAGCAACACTGATGCTACATCTTGCTGTACAGATGCAAACTGATCCTCCGTCTCACTTGCAGAAATCAAGGCGTTAACATGAAGCACAAGGCTTACTATAAAATGAATAAGAGCTAGAGTTTTCTAAAACTTAGGAAAACCACTAAAACAATTATCTTGAAAAAGTTAATGCAGATTTATGCCAGTTGTGGATAAGGCCCACAGATCTCTTTTAAAATACGAGGCTGCTCTGAAAACAGTGCTTTCGTTTTTTATTATGTCGTCCCATGATGTCAGATGCAGGTGGTGGTGGTGCTATGGCAGTAGTGATTGAACCTTCCCAAAAAAACATTTCATTTTGTTGCCATGAGACCGGAAGCAGCAGAGGGGCAGTCTGACATAATGGTGTATGACATGGAAGTGCATATGAAGCAAAGGTGTGTCACTGAATGTCCCTATGCAGAAAAAATGACACCTATTGAAATTCATTGATACTTGCAGAATATTTCTAGAGACCAAACTGTGAACACAAGTAAAATGAGGTGGTGGTGCATTTCAGCAGTGCCAACAGCAGTGTGAAAGATAAAACATGTTCTGGATAGCCATACAGATTTTATTTATTTATTTTATGAGCACAACATACAGGCTCTTTTTCATCACTGGCAAAAATATATAGGCAATAGGTTACTATGTTGGAAAATAGTGCTTTGTAGCTGAGAATTTGCTCTCTTAAATACTGTTACTCTGCTCTTAATATCTGTTGTAGTTTCCATGGAGATAAAGAAAAGGAATTACTTTCACATCAACTTACCTATTTATATTTCCAGCAACACATGGCATTGTAGAGGAATGGTTGACTAAATCAAGAGTCACATGAGCTACAACAGTATCTAGAGTTTTTTTCTGTAAACAGAAACTCCTTCGCAGGAAAATAAGCTCATTAAAAATACAACATATAACTTATATAAGGCTTGTTATTAGTCATTTTTCACAAACTGTTGAAGTTCAAAGGTGTTTGGAAATTATGACAAAGTATCTTGTCACAAGAAGACACTATAAGATCTGCAGAGTCCACAGAAGGCAGCATGTATAATAGTTGTACCAATTCAATCATCATATTCAGTCTTCATTCACAATGCTCATTAATAAAAACAAAAATTTAAATTAAGAAGTAAGTAGTTAGATATTTGTGCATTTAATAGTTGCACACAGTATAATAAAAACATCTGTTTAGAATCTTCACATAGTTGCATAAAAGCTCTTATTACAGATGCTAAATATATCTTTTTAAACATTTCTGTATTTGTGCAAAGTGAATGGGTAAATGGATAACTCTGTCCCACAGGAACCTTCTATTTAAAAAGCTGATGCTATGAGACCAGACATAGGGGTATGCATCCCATCCTTCAGGGTGAGGAATCAGAATGGATTTACTTTCATTTTTCTCTAGAAGTGCAAAAGCAGAGATGTCAAAGTGAGTTTATCATTGAAGTGCATTCTTTATCTGTCCCACGTCAGAGGTAGAAGGCTAAGCCTGAGAGCCAATATCCACAGACAACCCCTCAGAGCCCAGGGTGGGGTGTTCACATCCCCACATTTCCTCCTCTGCAATTTGCTTATCACAACAACACTGAATGTGCAGAAGCTCAGGCAGTAGTCACCAGAAGGTGATAAACATTTCCCCACCATTCCTGCAGTCAGCCATTAGAAGCTGGTATTGTTTTCTTTGATTAATCAGCAAACTAAGCAGCCAATAACACTTTTCTGAGTGAAGTATTTTAGAGCCCACTGTGTCCAGCAGTACTTTGGAGATTGTCCCAAAGGGCTGTGTGATCTCAGGGTAAATGCAGAAGGCCCATCTAGTCACATCCCTGTGTGACTGACTGTAGGAAACCTGCTTTAGCAGGGAAGCTGGTCTCAATGATTTCTAGACATCTCTTCCAACCTCTATGGTTCTGTGGTCATTCTTCCCTTTTTTAAGGTTACACAGCAGAAATTAGCATAACGTGTCCAGTCCAGCTGGCATATGGTAAAGCAACTAACAGCAAAGTATAAGACCAAGAATGGGTGACCTCTGTTTGAGATAGCAACTTGGAGTTGATACTACAAAGAAATCAGAGGAAAAAAGCATCAGTCCTGGGCAACTTCTGTTGTTTTAGACTACCTAGAAAGATGAAGGGAATGAAGCTCATACTTCTATAAGTAATTAAAGTCACAAGATGTTTTAGAATTAAAGAGAGAGTATAGAACTCTGGTGAGATTTTTTTTAACAGCAGTGAAAAAGTCTGTGGTAATTTTTAATGGAGCTGCAGGGGGCGCAACAAGAGGAGTGCTGTTAAATACACTTCTGAAATGGCGTTCAGTATTTGAAAGCAGGAATACTACAGGGAGGAAAAAAAAAGAAAGGACAAAAAACTGCTGTGAACTGTCTCCTCTAACAAACTCAAAATCTGTCTTCTGTCACTCATAGTATTTAAGACCCCATGACAGAGGATGTATAGTGCCTGTGTTCTGAATACCACTAAAGCTAGAATCCCTCAAATGAATCTTGCTTCAAAATCATCACCAGTTGTTTATTTCAGTCTGTTACAGACTACAAAAAATGAATCTGACAAATGTTGAAAGATGATACAGTTCAAACTTTATATATTCAGGCCAGGACTACTAGCAGGTTGCTAAATTTTACCAGCACTGAAACAGAAGCATTTCAATCACCTCAAAATAGTTTCAGGGTACTCTCATACTAGCTTTCCACCCCAGTGTTGACAAAACTCATAAAGCAATACATTTTAAAGATTAATAATGTGAGACAATTATTTTCACGATCATTAAATAGTGCAATAGGGAAGCATATACACAGCAAAGGGGAGAGTATTCTGTTCCTCTAAGGTGTTAAATGTTTTGTCAGAGTAATCCTCTCTGCAGTGTTAAAGCTGGTATTGCCACACAGCTAGAGGAAGAAATGCCAGCTGGTACATTTTTGAACTCCTCCTAGATGCTGAAAATGATTAAAATAACAACATTTAGCAAAGGACAGAAGTAAAGTTAACTGCTAAGTAACAGAAGTAGCAGTTCTGAGATTCAATTCAATTCTCACTTAGCCTGAAGCGCTACGTATCTTGTTTGATTTGGCAAAATAAAGCTGAGGGCCACATTCATTTTTCCCTCGACCTTTTAGACCCATACGTTTGGGTTTTGGAGTTCATGTTTACTTCTTACTGAAAATGAAAACCAACTGTGGTCATAGTTAGTATATAGAACACAAAAGAAATAGGGAATGATCTGTGCTGTATAATTATATGTAGCACATATTATATATAATTGAATTAGAAAATCCCAAGTCCCTTAAGAAATTACCCCACATAACCTGATTCCTTCTTTTAAACACTACAGAATTGTATGCCTAGTACTCATCTGAAGAAATGTACACTATAGATTCATTCTAGCTCTAGGTGCAATAGTATAACTGTTTTTACAATAAATACCATTGAATATTCACACTCAATATTGCTTCCTTTGTTCAAGCCAACAACACTGAGAGCAATGGAAGAACCATTTTTGAAGGATCAAACATGCAGGATAGACATTTAGAAAGAATCTGCTAACGGTGATAGAATAGTCTTGGATTTAAATCTTTCTGCTTTGTTATTGTAAAGGTGAACGAATGCCTGCAGAGGAGGTGGATGCCCCATCCCTGGAGACATTCAAGGTCAGGCTGGGCAGAGCTCTGAGCAACTTGATCTACTTATAGGTATCCCTGCTCATTACAGGGCATTTGGGCTAGATGACATTTAAAGGTCCCTTCCAACTCACATGATTCTATGACTTTATGAACAGTCTTGAATATCAAATATTAAAAACTTAAGAGATAATTCATAGTATAGCTAAAAACTCATAACTGCTTGACTCAGTATTTTCTAGTAGTTTTTGCTATCAGATTTCTCTTCTCTGTTCCTCAAAACATTTCAATTTTATGTAGCAAATATAAATTTTAGAGAAAACTGATACACTCTTAAGGGTATTTAATTAAAACAATGGAGGGAAGGATAAATTAGTTTAAGACTAAGGTATGACATTTCAGTTCCTCTTGACCTTTTTTCTAAACAAAATCTGACTAATTCTTGTGTAATTGCTTTGCCCATTGGAGGTGTTAATGTACCTACAAACAATGCTAAATGATTTTAATGCCTGTTTAAGAATCTCTGGAAATAATATCTGATATGTCTTGAAATGTCTGCATTCACATTCTATTCCTGAAACTGTTTTTCTCTGTTTATTCAAGAAGGATCAGTTTTAAATTTCAATGTCTTCAAAATTATTAAGACACTAATCAGTTTTGTAAAACATCTAGAAGTTATTGTGACAGTAGTTTCAGTGCACAAAATATTAAGAATATGCAGATTTTGAAGACATAGTAGAAAAAAATTAATGTTTACGCCTCTTTCTATTGGTAAATTAGTTTGAAGATAAATAAAAAGGATTGTGTAGCCCCTCTGATAAATAAAAAGGGAGAGCTGGCAACAACAGACATGGAGAGATAATCAGCAAGTTTGTTTGCCTAGTTCTACACTGAAAGTTAGGCTTTCCATGTCTCTCACATCCCTGAACTTCAAAGGCAGGGACTGGGGGAAAAAAATTTCCCTGTCTCTGTTGAGACAACCTACTCTGAGACTAAATCTGCAGAGCCTGATGACATTCAATCCAGGGTCCTGAAGGAAAAGGCTGATGTAGTTGCCAAGCCACATCATGTTCAAAATGTCACAGCTATCAGATGAGGTGCCTGGCAACTGGGAAAGGAAAACATTCCTTGCATTTTAAGAGTAGAAAAGAGGACTTGAACTACAGATCAGTGAATCTCATGTCTGTGCCTGAAAAGATCATGGAAGATCCTCCAGAATGCTGCGTTAAGGCACATTCAGGACAAGAATGTGATCTTAGACAGCCAGAACAGCTTCAACAAAGGACAGATCAGAACACAGTAGGTACAACGGATAGAATGACAACCTTATGGAGCTTTGAACATTTGATTATGCAGGTTATTCAACATGTGTACAAACTCATTTCTCTGATACTCTTAGGCGTTGGTTTTTGTTTTTTGTTGGTTATTTTGCTAATAATAATTAAGCTTGCTTACAGTTTTTTGGAGAACATGATTTTACATTGGGTTGATAATATCTTAGACTCTTGTTCTGAGTACAAAATATACATCATGAAAATACAATGGGGGAAACGGCAGGTACAATGTTCAAACTATTATGAAAACTGAAGTAATTATAGACTGCTGAGTAAAAGGTTATAAACATGTAAATAAAATACACTACTTTTAAGTAAAGTCAATCTGGTGTAGAAATTTCACTCATTTTTTATGTACATTATGGTGGTCTCACTATATGGAGATGCAAGATTTCCTTGTAAACAAAAACAGATGCAAAGCGTTAACTGTAATAAGTAAAGAAATGAAGGTAAAAAAAATTAAGCATAAAAACATTTAAACTGTCATAATTTTCAGAAGAGCATCTGCTTCTCTGCAAACTGAATATAAAAAAAAGAGTTATTGTAGGAAAGAAAAAAAGCAGAGTGAAAGTGGATGAAAATATAGATGAATATTCTGCAAAGAAATAAGGTGATTTTGATACCTCTGAAAGAACAAGAGGAACTATTGCTCACTCCTCAGTGTGCTTTTTTTGGTACGAATGCAAGCTAAGGTAGATTTTTTCCATCAAACTGGAAGAACAGTTTGAAGCCTTTGACCTACATGAATAACTCCCCAAATCTTTTAACTACAGATGAAAATAATGATTACCCTTCATAATCTAGACAAATCAGTCTTCTTACACTAGCTCCTGTACTAACTTGATTACTGGAACTCTTTCATTTATTATTTACATCTTCACATTAACTTTTTATTTGTACATTCAATTCTAACTGATTTCATGGAAATAAAAGATTTGGTTTAAATTTTGTAATTCCATACTCATCCCGTTTACTCAGGTTAGCACAACATATTCAGAACTGATTTCTTTCATTGTCACTACATGAGACTAGTTAAAAAAAGTACAAAGATAATTTGAAAGGTTTGGCTCTGCTTGCAGATAAAATCTTGAATCATTGAAATAACTACTTTGTATGGTATTAAATGAAGGAGTTTTAGCTGTATCATATCATTTAAAGGTAGCTATTTTACTCGACAAGTAGAGTCTGAAGACTGAAATTTGACAATTTGTGCTAATTAATTTTACATTTGAGATATATTTGTACAAATAAACTAGGCAACTTACATATACATGATATAATTTACTCTTGTTAAATGAAGAACATTACATACTGTTGGATCATAGCAATCAGTGCCTTCAAAAAAAAAAAAAAAAAAAAAAAATCAAGCCACTGATCTCTCCAAATATTCCTTGGAAATGGTTGGGGACATCTAATGCAATTAAATGTACTACGATCTTGATGATAGGAGAGAATTTCAATAAATACTGTCATATAATCCTGGTGACATACAGATTATGGATCAGAAGAAAACACGATCATTGATTTTAAAAAAAATGGTGTATTCAATCTGTACGGATTTTAGTCTTCTATTTCTTCTAAATTAATCCTTACAATTCTACTGCATATTGCTAATTTTAATTTTTTAATAAATACTGGAAATAAAGCCTTAACTTTAAAATCAGGAAAAATTTGTGTATTGGGACCTTGTTATGTGACATTGTCACCTTTGCTGATGAAAAAAAAGTTTTTCTTTTTTTAAATGAGAGATCAGCAGTGTGTGCCATACTCATTACACATTAAGTTTTGGGAGAAAATCAAAACTACTATATCTTTCCTGAAAAATTATTGGCATGAA
Source organism: Lagopus muta (assembly GCF_023343835.1). NCBI lineage: Eukaryota > Metazoa > Chordata > Aves > Galliformes > Phasianidae > Lagopus > Lagopus muta. The sequence continues at coordinate 39,888,940 of NC_064435.1, read as the reverse complement.
TATATATTTTTTTAATAAGGTACATAGATATTTTCCATCCCCATGAAGCACTGCCATAAAAGCAATTTTTACAAGCTAGATTTATACCTACAATAGCAAATAATATGCCCCATGAGAAGGAGATACATTAAAAAACAAACAAACAAACAAAAAAAAACAGCTTGTATTGAGGAGAGGATTACATTAATATAAAGTTCAGAGAAAAATGGATAATTTTGAGTTAGCTCTAGTCTTGTCCCATTATAACTCGAACTCATTTAGTGTAGTCCTGGTTTGCCTTGTTAGGTTTTATTTCATTTAAAAATTCAAATCCCGCTCCAAATTCTGTGATGTGAACCAAAACATGGTAATCAGGGACAACTAGGAGATACTTTCAAACATGCTGATTCAAACTAAAAGAGTAATATAAAAATATCTAAAAGAAAGTTGGTCATGTATATCACCGTAATATAAATCTCTTGTAAGTGCAGCGTCATTTCTTATGTTTTCTCAGGAATGGACCACACTAGATGATTGTGTGTTCTAGTGAATTGAAAAGTAATAGACATGTTTATTTGTTCATCAGACAAAAAAAAAAAAAGTCTGTAGGGAAGAAATATGCCAAATTTGGTGGATAGTAATTTTACACCCAAGCACAGTTTTTAAAAGAAAGTTGCAGATTGCAAGTAAGTGTGTAAAACTTTAAGTTGATTTATACAGGTGTGATACACATGTGTGCAATGTTTAGACTGCACATATATCTGAGATATATATTATGCAAGTATAAACAAGAATAAACACAGAATATCCACAGTCTGCATGTTCAGCCATCTCATGATCTTTTGTTCTAACATTTTTGTACATCTTCACATCCTGTTCTGAAGTACAGTATTACAGGTATTTTAAGAAGACGGTGAAATTGGTTATTTCCACAAGTTCAAATTTCAATAGACTTCCTATTTAAAAGTCTTTTTTTTTTTTTTTCCCTGTGGCTTTACAGAATAAGGTAGAAGTGTGATGCATTCTTCATAAAGTGAACTTGTTTATTTCCATTATATTGCGAAAGCATTTTTCTAGGTAACCTCTTTATGTTGTAGAAAGAAAAAGTATGACAGGTAAGTTCATAATGTAAGTAGATTTGAGAGTTTGATAGCAAGAACTTTTACTGATAAATTTTACTTGATTATATTCATCTGCTGTTCTTCATAACCCTTTTCTTATAAAAGAACTTAAATTCAGTCATCCTACATCCAGTTAGAGAAATGAAGATTTCCACTGCATTCCACAAATGACAGAGAACATAGTACTAAGAGAACTACAGGCTTCAGTCTGATAGCAATGACACTAAATGATATGCTATGCTGGTTAAATAAATCATTTTTCAATTAGAACCAATTAGACAAAAAAAATGGACAGATGCATATCTTCTGCTGCAGTTTATACAACCATCTGGCCTTATATTTTCCAGACAGAAGTTTCACATTAAGTTCTCATACTGAGATTCTAAGGTATTTTAAAGATTTGTATTTTGTTTTTTGTTTTTTTCCAGGTACCTGTGAGATAGATGAAGTACCCTCAGCTCTTAAGTTTGTTGATGACTAAGGAAAACTGAAATTTTACATATCATGACACTGCCAAATAAACCCTTAATAAATTTGTTCCTTTAAATGCTGTGTTACAATTAATGAAAATAATACCTTAAAAGCCATTTTCAGAAAGTCAGAATTCCACAACTCAGCAAACTTTAATGATACAGTTAAGCCATAACATTTTTTTTTTTTAAGTCTTCCTTTGCAGTTAGAAGCTATCTTTAACTTTAATCCATAAGACAGTTTCTCACACTTATCTTTTTACTATTGCAGGACAGCTTGCGAGAAACCAATATTGTGAAGCAGAACAAGAATAAATATACTAAGATTAAAGACACTGAAAATTCAAGTAGGGATCACAGTAGCACAAATGGAGATTGACAACATCAAGCAAAACAGTCAGTAACACATGGGTATGTTAATAAAAGAAAGTTTTAAAAATCTGGAAAACATATATAGACTGAACTGAAACACATCACAAGATTTATTTTAGCTGAATAATCCTGCACATGTGTAAGTAGTGGGTGACAACACAAAGTTTCTAAGAAATCTACAGAAAAATATTGCTCCTTTTATGAAAACTTACAGCATGACTTCAGAGATGGACAGAATGTTTCCAATATCATCTTGGTAATTTCTTATCAAGAAATATATTAATTTCTGATAATAGATCTTAGATCTTGCTATTTCAGTCTTTAAATATCTGATTTACAGATCTGAAAGTTGTGGTGTGAGAAAAAGAGAAAGTTATCACAATAGGAGATGAAATGCTTTTCTTTTTTTTTCCCCCCACTTTTATACAACTCCCCAGTGCAGTCTGTTTTTATTTTCATATTAACCACATAAGAATCTCCTTCCATTAGCTCATTAGTGCAGAACCTGCCTCATTGGCTCAAAAATCTGTTTAGTTTTCCCTCTTATATATTTATCTCTTCAAACTCTCTTGAAATCTTTGTCTGTCTTCCTTCATGCAATTCCAGTTTCTCACTGGTTTACCTCTGGGACATTCTGAAGACTTCTTTCATATAATAAGCCTACTGCTTATATAACCCTGGATGATTGCAAAGTTACTAGGCCGCACACTTGTGTGCAATAAATCCCATGAAATCAGCTGCACCAGATTACATGCAGGATAGAGGGGGCTAAAATTTGAGAACGGGGCTAAACTAACTCAGGACCCCAAATCATACACTGGTGAGGTGGATATTTTCTAGAATATAATCTGGGATAGCCTATAGTTTATGTCTTCTTCAGACAAACTCTCATAATTCAAGATAGATATGTCTACTTCCCAAAAACTGCCACTTCCAAGAACAGGTCCTACTGAAATCAGGAAAACATTTATCTACTTGAGTTTTCTGCTTCCTTGTTATGACTCCAGTTGCTGACTTGCTGTCACTTCAAACCAGCGACTTCCTTATGAAAGGAACAGGAATGTTCATAGAGGAATGAAAATCCTTGTCAATATTACCGTTCTTCCAGCTGCAGAAGAGGACAGCAGGCAGTGACAACCACCTTGCTATTAAACATAATGTATGCTTTCCAAATTCCACCCTAATTTACTGAGTCATGTAAGGTTCACATCTTGCTTCACATAGTACATCAGGTTGGAAAAGACCTCCAAGATCATCCAGTCCAGACATTTGCCTATCACCAATATTTCACCACTAAACCACATCCCTTAGTACAAGATCTAAATGTTTCCTCCAGACATGGTGACACAATCACCTCCCTGGGCAGCTCATTCCAGCATCTGACTACTCTTTGGAAGAATTAATTTTTCCCAATATCCAACCTGAACCTCCCCTCACACAACTTGAGGCCATTCTCCCAGGAGGCTGAATCCCACCTCATCACAAGTTCTCTCAAGTAGATGTAGAGGTTTCTTCTTCCTCTTCTCCGGAAGAAACAATCCTAATTTCCTCGACCATTCCTCGTTGTGCTTCAGAGCCCTCATCAGCTTTACTGCCCTTCTTAGACACACTTCAGGGCCTGATATCTCTCTTGTAGTAAAGGGACCAAAACTGAATATAGCATACAGTACGTCAATTACTACAGTTTGCGAAAAACCACGTGCTTCATAACAACAACTTCTGCTCTTAATTCTTGAAGATGCAGTACCTTGTACTTATCACTTTATGTTTCTTCGTCTTTCAGTTGAAGCTTGAACCTCAGTTATTCCCTTTACCTGTGCAAGATACTGTAGGGCACCTGATTTAGCAGGGAGGCTGGACCCTTCTAACCTATGTAATTCTGCGATTCTGTAATTCCTGTTGCCCTTCTATGGAAGATCATTTAAGAGCCCTGTGAAAGCTTGCAGTCTATATAGAATCTATCATATCTATAAATAAATAAATAGGTAAATACCTCTATTTACTGTGCCAATCAGTATGTTTACAGAGTAGCTTCAAATTTATGGTAATGACCTGTAACTCAAAAACAGCTTGACTAATTTTCTTCTCACTTAGCAAAATAAAATAAAATAAACCAGGCAAACAAAAACCAACCAACCATTCATCCAAACCATCAGTTTAAAAGAAGAACAACACAAAAAAATGATGATGTTAGGAGTTATCTTGCAAACTAAGTAGCTAAACAGTATTAAAACAGTGAGAATCCAGCCTAAGTCAAATAGCTCCAAACTGGCCTTGAGTAAGGAGAAAGCTCATTTGTAATCCTAAAGTATATGCAGATATTAAATTATCTCTAAATTGCCACCAGAGGACAAATTGCTCATTCAGTATTATACATATTATAAACATCACAGTTGCAAACAACAATTATTATTAACTCTGGTAAACGATAAGCAATCTTCTTCATCTGTAGTTAACGCTCAGTGAAATTTAGCTAGGATAGTTTAAGGCTACTAATAGGAAGTAAACACTGAAAGGAAATTCATAGCAGGATATTTACCTTAGCAGAGAACCTTTAGCCATTTTCTCTGTTAAAGAAATTATATTTTCCGAAGTTTTTGCATGGAGGATTTTTCTTACTATTACTAGACAAAATACGTGGGTTCAGCACAAGCCTTTTTAACAGAGTGCTTGACAAAAATCCTGCAGTATTTTGAAGCTAAAATTACTTAGACAATGCTTTATTCACCCTCTTTTTAACTTACACACCTTACAACATTATGTAATATTTATTAATATGGTAAAATAGGTAAAGCAGCAATTCTAGCTAACAATAAAAAAACAAAGAAGATGGAATATCTAATTCCAAAGTATACTTCCATTCCAGACTATGCAGCAGATCTTTGTAGAAATTGTTCTTTGGAAGGCTGCTATAGATGTAATATTCCTGGCGGAAGTTCATTTTTAAGAAGACATCAGATTGGACTTATTGGATGTTATCACTTATTTTCAGAGCATCAAATCCAAAGACAGCAAATTGCAGGGCTCTAGGATTACCAAAATTCAGTCAAATGGCTATATATAAAAAATTAAAGGTATGGGCTGAACACTCGACATAATTAAAATAAAAACAGAGAATGCAGAGATATGAAAGGGTATAATTTGTTTTCATGCTAAATATATTTTGATTAATTTCACCTTTCTTTTAAAATACACTTTAGTTTTATGACCTTAGACAGTGGTTTTGGATAGAATTGGTCTTGCCTAATGCTGAAATACATTTTCAAACTGTAATTTCCAAATCTTAATTATCATTAAAATTGTTTCATATAGTTTTCATTGTTTTATTTATTTATTTTTACAAATACAGCCATTGGCATGGAAAAAGTATAGAGTTAATTGTTCTACTATGACTGTAACACACTGAGCACTGGGAAAAGCTGCCCAGAGGGGATGCGAAGCCTCCTTCTCCGGAAATAGTAAAAATCTGCCTGGATGTGATCTTGGGCAACATGCTTGAAATAAGGGGCTTGGAGTAGATGATCCCAGTGGTCACTTCCACCCTCAACCATTCTGTGACACCTTTCCTCTACTAGCCTTTTGCTTTACATTTTAAGAAATACAAATTAAGTTGTGGAAGGAAGAGTCCTTTTTTTTTTGTTTTTCCTCCCCCCCAATTATTATATTTGAATTGTAAAAGGCTTTTAAATTTCTTTCTTCCTGAATTCTGTTCATACAGTCTGCGTATTGTGAAAGTGGCAAATAGCATCTTCAAGACCCATTAGCATATAAATTCTTCCTGACAGTGACAGCACATTCTCACTAAAAATGCTCATATTTTTTCTCCTTTACATCACATTTTATGACATAATAATCAAAAGATAAAAGGATACATTCCAAATTTAAACTGCAGCCTACCACTAAAATCTTCACATCTCTTACACAAGGTATTATACTCACTGTTTATTTCCGTTTCAGAGAACTTAAGAGATTGAATTTGAGTAGATCAGCAGAAAAATGGCAAATCATAGGCTCTAAAGTGAAACACAGCTATGAACACGTATATAAACACTTATATTCAGTTATAGTGTTCCCTCTCTGCAGCTACAATATTTGCTTTAACCTATAGAATTGTTAATCCTGCTTAATCAGCAGAATGAATAATTTCTTCATCTACTCATAGTGAATATGCCAGAAAACATAAAGAAAAGAAGCTTTTACTTTACTTTTCTTTTTCTTGCTGAGTCTTACTGAGAAAAATTGTGGCTTTTTAAAATTAAAATGCACTGCTTGACTAAGAGTAATCCATTCTTCTCTCAATAGAACCAGTATTTCCAATCTCACAAAGAAAGAAGAAAAAAAAAAATGCAAATTCTTAAAATATTCATGTACTCTTTAAAATTGTACTGAATTATTTGCAATGTATCTTTGATATCGAATGTGCCCTTCAGAATCTTCAGCTGACCTGGAACAACACTCCTATTACTTTTTTTTTTTTTCTTTTTTTCTTTTTTTCTTTAAAGCAACAAATTCAATTAAGATACAATTTTATCAGCTTACATTCAGCAACTATGGTTCACTTCGTACAGCCCTGAAAATGTTTCAGCTTGATTCTGTTCTCTCAAAGGTACTATTCTGAATGCTCCCTTAAGTCCTTCAGCACAATGGAAAGCTCTCAAAACTTCAGTTTTATTGTCATTATGAAACCAGCCTTTCATAGACACTGTAACCTTCTAAGCATGAAATAGTCCATGCTAAAGCCCCATGGTCCTGTTAAGAGCTAAGACTTTCATGAGCAATCTTATTTGCTATCTCAAGGTCTTCCACAGCTAGAAACAAAACAAAAAAATATTAGCCCACTTAAACACTTATATTTTAAAATACGAAAGGTAAGAGGCAATAGCACAATGAAAGCTAGGCTTCTAAAGTTCTGAATGCATAAGTAAACTTCATTTCATCTGTTCTTTGTAGTACTTTTCTGCTTTGCTCAGGAGTCTGGAAAACCTTCCACCAGTAATTTTTCTTGTCAACACATTTTATATGTAAACAGATGAAAAGAAGTTCCAGAAACTTATTCTCTGCCTATAGTATACCACATTAAAAAAATTAACTAAATGCAATTTAATAGGAGGAAGTGCTGTTTTGCTAGGATGAACGTATAATAGATAGTAACATCCATAGGCTCCCATTCTCAAAGCTGTTGTATAAGAATATGAACTACCCCAACATTTTGCATTTGCCACTGAGCCTTTATTGCCAGTAAAAGCAGCCATGGTTAACGTTTCCTTGCCTTGAGACCATGCCATCAGTACGTAGCCTTGCTCAGTAGCCAAAACAAAGACTTGCTTTCACCTTTTATATGGATCAGAGAATGTGCTGAGGAGGTAGCACTTGTCAGAGTGTTTATAGGGCTCTCATTTATCAGCTCACTACCCTTTGGGTAACAGATACAGTACTGTAGTATACTTGCCACAATCTACCTTTAGTTCAAACCAGATTAAGAAAGTGTACATACAATCATCATCTATAACATCTGAAAGAGATAGAAACAATTACGCATTTATGAAAAAACCTCACTAAAGTGAAAGCAAAATCAACAGTTAACTGGTTATGCTAACATTACATACGAAAGGCCTCTCAGGCTGATCAACAGCTTAACAGGCTGATCCCACTCACATAAAAGTTTATTGAAAGGCTACAGACAATGTTGTTTTTCTGGATGTGAATCAAGCTTTAGTAAATTTGCTAATCCACAACACTATCTTTTCCACAAATATTCCAACAAAGTACTTCTCCCATATGTACATCTAATAACAACTTACAGGACAGACTTGCTAGTCAACCATTTTACAATTACATGGAACTTCATAAAAGTATATTTTCCTATTCTCTTTACTATTTTTTCCTGAAAAAAAGAAATGGTTTGTCTACATATTTCTGTAGCACTCTATGTTGTCAACTTGATTTTATTTCCATTTCTGGCAACAGCAAGCTACATTCAGCTGATTTTGTTCTGATATAAAAGTCTTCAATTTTTAGTACAATCACGGATTGCATTTTAAGAATTATTATACAGTCGAAACAGTTTTCTTTGTCACTAAAAAAATCCCATAAAACTGAAAATGATCTGTGCGTATTTTGAAGGATATTAACCAGAAGAGGACAGCAAATTAAACAGAAAATCTAGAGAAATCACAAAAGAGATTAAAAGATTATTCAGAGCAAGAGAAAAGAAGTTGAATATTTAGAGAAAAAAAGCAAACAAGATGTGTAAATGTCAGACAGAGAGAAGAATAAAAAGGGTTTTGGAAGCTGAAGAAAGAAGGGGAAGAAGGAATTCATAATTCATCTGGAATAAAATAAAATTTCTGTTGTTCATGCTTTACCAAGAACTCCTAAGAAAATTCATGTAAAGAAAAGAATTGTGTGACTAATATTTTAGAGGAATTTTTCAGTCATACAGCTGTAAAATCAGAAGCTGCATTCAATTAAGAGAGAAAGGGACTGATCAACATCTGAGCAAATGTAAAAAGATTATATAATTTGGCAACGGTTGCTACCATTTGGGCTCTAGAATTACTAGACCTTTGAATTATGCATCAATTACATGCCATGCTCAGTAAAGATCTTGAGCAAGTATGATAAGTTGCATCACAGAGTTGTGGACTTCCTTATCAACAATTACTCTATCCCAGTGGAAACTGATTCCCAGCAATTTCTTTGTGAAGCCAGTCTGTGCAAAGCAGTTAGTCTCAAATGCTTGTTTCCTTTACAGGCTGCTGCAAGAAAGCAAGGTAATGCAACACCACTTTTTTTTTTTTTTTTTCTTTTTTCCCCCCAATTGTCTCTTCCTTATTTAGGTGATAGACATGTAGCAAATGACAGTAAGTACTTTCTGGATTGAAGGGGAAGCCCTTCTTTGAGAACTGTATTTAGTACTTTTATCTCTTAGATCTTCCAATTTTTTCTTAGAGCTTCCACATCCATTAGGAGCATCAATATGCAATTTCAGAAGGTTAATTTTTCCACCACACACGAACTGAGTTCATTATGACAGAGGGAATACCACTCCTGATAACTGACTCAAGTGAGCAAAAAATGCTTTCTGAATTTGTTGCTTGGGGACCATCATGAAGAGTAAAAATTCAAAAAGATGGATAATTAGTATTGCATAGATCACTGAGCTACATGACTGATTCTGATTATTACAAAATGGCTACTGCTCAAAAAGGGCAAAGTCTGATCCAATACATGTTTTTATCTTGATTATTTGATGAGATAACCCTTAGTTGTGGAAAGACAAGACCACTAAACTAAGATGTGTTATTGACTCTATTTTCAGACACAGGTTTAAGAAACTGTTCAAAAGCAGTCAAAGTCTCCCATGCTGAATGTTGTGGGTGGTTTGACATTAGATATCCCACACTTTTCACAGATGCAGTTTGATAACTGTAAGATGTTCCCAGACAGATGGGCAATTAGAGTGAGGGGAAAACAGGTCACTGTAGGCAAAATTCTGAAATACAACAGAATTAGTTGTACTTACACTAATTAATTTCTTATTAGGGACGTCAAACAATTATTTATTTTTCTTAATCAACATCAGCGTTACTATATTTCTTTTTAACAATCCTAACCACAAGTTTTAGGAAGTTTAGAAATTCCATCTCAAATTTTCATGACTGTGCAATATTTCTGCCCAGCTACCCAGAAACTGGATGTTCTTCCACTATGCAGCATTAGTGTCACAGGCTGAACTCTAAGATGTAAATACACTGAATGGGGATTTAGAGTAAATGTCTGTAGCACACTAGCAAAAAAAAAAAAAAAATACAGTTCTCAATTTGTTACTAGACAAACACTAATTCAGAAATAGCAAACACCCATAAAAGATTAAGACGACACCACAGGCAAGCTACCCACAATAAAAATACATACACCATCATTAGCTTTATGTCCTGCTTAGAAATATCTAAAACCACTGAACTAGTAGCTCATATTACATCAACACAAGTTTTCCTGGCCCTCTTGATTCTTTTAAATGAATAGATAAATAACATTACTAGAAATTTAAGGAAAAAAAAACATTTTTGAGGAATATATTTGTTACTTGATTTTGACAAAACTCAATTGGGAGCTTTTAAATGTGGAAAGAAAACGTTTAAAGTGTAAGTGAAGAACAATAAAATCAAACAAAGTGAAACAGAATAAAATCTTCCAGAAACAGTAAATCTTAATATTTTTTATTAGCTTTCTTAGAATGTCATACAATAAATCCTATAGTGACATGTACTTTAGAAAGGACACATTTATAGGAAAATGATTTCATAACATATAATATAATCCATCTACAGAAAATAAAGAAGTGTCAATGACAGTGCAGATCTCCTCTGCTCTGGGCTGAACAAAGCAATAGATTGCAGCCACACCGTGGCTCACACACCATGCCATCAGACCATTTCTCACCTCTGCAGCCCTCCTCTGGACTCTCTAATAGCTTTATGTCCTTCTTATGTAGTGGCAGCCAAACCTGCACCCAGTGCTGGAGGTGCAATCACACAGCACAGAGCAGAGCGGAACAACCACTTCCCTCACCTCACCTGGTGCTCCCCAGTGTACAGTTGGCCATTATGGCTACCAGGGCACGCTGCTAGCTCAGATTCAAGACCAAGAATGCCCAGATCTCTTTTTGTGGGGCTGCTCTCCACACCCTCACCCACTACTCTGTACATACCGCCAGGGCTGCCCCACCCCAGGCGCAAATCCCAGCACTTGCTCTTCTTCATGCAGATTGGAACCATCCTCAAATTTGTCCAGATCTTGGTGCAAGGCCTCTCTGCTCTCAATGGAGTCAACGTTCCTCCCAGCTAAGCATCACCCACATATTTACTTCATATAACTTCCAGATCTTTATTGGAATCAACAGTGAAAATATTAAAAGGAATTGGCCTGAAAAGTTTATTGGCAGACTCCCACAGGTGACAAATAAGGCAACTCTCAGGCCATAGCCTCTACTCACCCAACACAGCCATGTATTTGTTGTCTAGGATATTCTTAGGGTAACAATGCCACAGCAGTATGATGTCATGAGCTAACTCCTAGCGAACTACTATAAATACAGGGATCCTGATATCAGAACACCAATTCTGACACAACCCAACCAGCCAACAAAGGCGGGCAGGCAGGGGCCATGACTCCAGCCAGCCAGTCAGCCAAGGGCCACAATTGCAGCCAGCCAGGCAAGGGCCGCGAATCTAGCCAATCAGCCAAAGCAGCCAGGCAGCCAAAGCAGGCAGGTAAGTGCCAGAACTCCAGGCAGCCAGCCAAGGCAGGCAGGCAGGGGCCATGACACTAGCCAACCAGACAGCCAAGGCAGGATGGTTTCAGAAGACCAAAATTATAAAAACAAGTATGCTTCCCTGCACTACTGATTTTTGTACTCATTTGTTTATATCTATTTCAGTTTGGTTGGAATGCTTATGTATCGTCAACAGTTTTTGAGCTGGTTCGGCTCAGTTCCATGACTAGCGGCCTCAGGTACCCATAGCTGGAGCATTAATTCTTTAACTCTCAGTATACCACATGATGTTATGATGTGGAATACTGATAACCAAAAATCATAAAACCGTAACTGTCATGTAAATTACTTGACGAGCCTCCTAAAAAGGGTCATAGAGGCAATTACTTCTAACAGTGACAGGAACTGTGGGATCCTGATGAGTAACTGTCAAATAGCAGTGGAACATGGGTGGAACTACCAATCAAGGAGATGTTGTCAATACTGATGACCTGGAAAGATACTGAGATACCCAAATATTATATTAGCGCAGAAAAATCTGCTTACGTACTGGTACTCAAGGCTGAAGAGATCCAATTCACTCAGCCTTCTCTGATGCTCCAGGCCTTTTATCATCTTTGTGGCCCACCACTGGACTCTTTCCAAGAGATCCCTGTCTTTTTTGTATTGGGGAGCCCAGAACTGGACACAGTACTCCAGATGAGGCCTGACCAGCACAGAGTAGAGGGGGAGGATCACCTCCCTTGACCCGCTGGCCACACTCTTCATAATACACCCCAGGATCCCCTTTACATTCTTGGAGTCCAGGGCACACTGCTGGCTTATCACCAACCTACCGTCCACCACAGCTCTATTGCTGCTGAAAAAGATTGGCAACTGGGAAATGCTGCTGGTTTACAAGAACTTGCAATCAAGTCTTCTCTAGTCCTAATTCAGCAAGCTTATTTGACCATTTCTCTGTTGGGTAAGAAATGCCACACTTTCGTGTGTTGTCGCTGTTACTTCTTTTGGTGAGTGGGGAGGAAACGCACTTTAGTACTGCACACAGCATTGGGCAGGATGAAGGACTATATTAATGAAGTGCTTAAGCGATCAACACCATATGCAATAATGAGGTTCAACAGGTCAAATGCAAGGCATTGCATTTGGGTCAGGGGAATCACAGGTATTTTTACAAACTGGGGAAAGAATCCCTTGAGAGCAGGCCTGCAGAGAAGGACTTGGGGGATCCTGGTGGACGAGGAGCTAGACATAAGCCAACAGTGTGATTCTGCAGCCCAGAAGGCCAAGCATGTTCTGGGGTGCATTAAAAAAGGGGTCAGCAGGGAGAGCTAGAAACGTATGTGTCATATCTTGACTTCACAAAAATCACAGAAGTCACAGAAACACCAAGGTTGGAAAAGACCTTAAGATCATCCAGTCCAACCATCCACCTATCACCAATAGCTCTCACTTAATCATGTCCCTCAACACAATGTCCAAACGTTCCACGAACACCTCCAGGGACAGTGGATCTACCATCTCCCTAGGCAGCCCATTCCACTGCCTGACCTCTCTTTCAGAGAAGTAGTATTTCCTAACATCCAGCCTAAATCTCCCCTGGCACAGTTTGAAGCCATTCCCTCTGGTCCTATCACTAATGACACGAGAGAAGAGGCCAACCCCCAGCTCAATACAACCTCCCTTCAGGTAGTTACAGAGAGCAATAAGGTCTCCCCTGAGCCTCCTCTTCTCCAGACTGAACAATCCCAGCTCCTTCAGCCGCTCCTCATAAGGCCTATGCTTCAGACCCCTCACTGGTTTTGTTGCCCTTCTTTGAACCTGCTCCAGGGCCTCAATATCTTTCTTGCAGCAAGGGCCCAATACCAGACACAGTACTCAAGGTGCAGCCTCACAAAGCTGCGCACAGGGGACAATCACTTCCCTGTTCCTGCTGGCAACACCATTCCTGATGCAAGCGAGGATGCTGTTGGCCTTCTTGGTCACCCAGGCACACTGCTGGCTCACATTCAGCTGAGCATCAATCAATACCCCCAGGTCCATTTCCTCTACACAGTCTTCCAGCCACTCCACCCCAAGCCTACAGCGTTGCCTGGGGTTGTTGTGGCCAAAGTGCAGGAGCTGGCATCTGGTACTGTTCTCATAGTTGCCATAGAATTGTAGAATGGCCTGAATTGAAAAGGACCACAATGATCGTCTAATTGTTGAACCTCAACCCATTGGCTTCAGCCCAGCTATCCAGCCTGTCCAGAACCCTCCCTAGGGCCTTGCATGCAGATCGACACTTTCATCCAACATGGCGTCATCTGCAAACTTACTGAGTGTGCATTCAATGCCCTCATCCAAGTAATCAATAAAGATATTGAAGATATTGACTTAGCCTCAGGGAACCGGTAGGTGACCATGTTAACATTTGAAATTTAGTTTAAATGTTCTTTACTTAAAAGACATTTAAAAATTAAAAAAAAAAAAAAAAAAAAAAAAAAAAAAAAAACACTTAAAAATACATGTCTGACTATGTGGTACAATAGAGACATAAGTTAGGAAATTATCACATAAAACTCAGGAGTTTCTTCATTTGTTAAAATACATCCCAAGTTTTTCCTCAACAAATATCCTGTACAATGATAAGTGTACCAGCAAAATTGTTCTAATCAGCAATTTTTGTAGCAATGATCATGTAATGTCATGATAAGTGTAGTTGCGTAAATACAGCAAGAGAAAACTGAGACATTTGTACATGTGTATAGACACCATCTCAGGAATCTTTGACACATTTATAAGCTTAAAAACATACCTTAAATCAAAAACCAGAACATGTTTACCTACCAGATGTGAAATCCCAATGAGTCAGAAACAGCTCAAGACCTAGATGAACCTATTTGTGCAGTGGATTATAACATCGACAGTTCCCATCCACTCTAAAATATTGGATTGGTTAATCTTCTAAACAAATTATATTAGATTTTTTTTTTTTTTTTTTTTATCATGACACTGACTAGTCAGCTTGGAGTTGACGGCCAAGCTGCCTTCATTCCTTGAATATAATACTCTCCCTTTACACTGGAATACATGATCTTCAGTCAGAGAAGTCAGATAAACTGCTTCTAGTGGTACTTCAGCGTTGCTATTGAATAGAACATCAGTAGTCAAGAGAGAGTAAGAGTTTCTCCCTGCAGTATGTGGAGACAGATTTTGGAAAAGAACAGAGTTTTAGTCCTAATCTGCGCAATTTTATGTGCTTGAGAAATCTGAGTAACTTCTTGGTACTTCGTTCAAGTTAAAGCTTGAAGATGAAACTTATCCTTCCCTCCTCTCCTCAGTCAAGATAAAATGAGTAGATATTCTCTACAAAATGAATTCATGCTACTCAAAATTTCACAATAAAATAACAGTTTTAAAAATCCATCTAAAGGAAAAGAAGGTCATCTGTTATCTTTGGATTGCACGTTCATCTGTAAGAGAACCTTCATCTTTCCTTCTATCTGCTGACTGGTTAAATCATGCTGCCAGGATCCTACTGGCACCATGATCAATGTCCAAGGTTTTATTAGGCAGCAGTATCCATTGTGTGGCAGTCAGATTCTAACACTGTGTTAAACACAATAGACTATACTCATAGATCATTCTGCATTTAATCATTTGGAATACTACACTTAAAAAGCCCTGTTCCTCAAAATTATTTATTTGATGCTCTGTAAGTTTTTGATTTCACCACTTCTAAAACATTTTATTTTTGACACATAGCAGATTGGTTTCGACCAATTGTTAAGGAAAAAGCACAAACCTTAAGGAATTTTTGATTACTTCTTTTAATAGCAGGATCAAAATGGCTTGCATTCATAATCAGTTCTTACTATTTAAAAAGATCAACTATAGTAAAGAAGAATTTGATAGGCAGTTCTAGCCATTGAATTGTTAAATCAGTTCTCATCTCTAGAAAAAATTAAACAGCTTAATTTTAGAGACCACATTCTGTAGCAAGTGATGGGTTTTTAAGCACTGTGCACTGCACACTTCTGTATCTGTGATAAAAAGAGCTGTCACTTGTTTATGCTGATGGGTTTCAATGCTGAGTGACATCTTGGAGAGATCACCACCTGTGGTGAAGGAGAACAGTAAAAGAATCTAGATATGGAATCACAGAATCAAAATACTTGGTTTTATTTAGGGCTTTCCAAGTTACAGACAAAGAAGGAACAATCTATAGGGTAGAGGAAGAAAGAAGTGAACAGGCCACTAACAGTTTACAGTCTACCACGTAAAGTACTCAATAAATTTGGATGCTATGCACAGACAAGTGGTCTCCCTATTAAAATAAACAGTTTTTCAGTCATCCTGAAAGGGTAGTAGCAATTCAATTTTTTTTTTTTTCCAGTTGTGATACTTTTATATTTTTATGTACTAACATTGCTCTTCTATATAAAAATAAGTTGCCTCCTTTCTTCCCTGGTGATTTGTAGCGAAGCAGAATGTAAAGGAATGTTTGGTTGGGAAAGAAAAGCCCTTCTACAAAGCCAAAGAAAATATTCCAGGTTAAAAAAAAAAAAAAGTAGCTGTTGGTGAAGACAGCACATCTTTATGCATTTTGAGGATAAAAGATGGGAAACCCAGAATGCATTACTTCTGTTAAAGACTCAGCTACATAAATTAAGCAATAGCGCTTTGACAGTGTTAAAAAAAAAAAAATGTGAAAGTGTATTTATTTTTGTAACATAATATTTTGATTTTTTTATTGTTTACATTTTACGCAATCAACAATTGTGAGATTTTTTGGTCCAACCAATCTTAACCACGTCCTTAGGCTACACTATAAATGAAAATATGCACACAATATACACTGAAATGAAAGTGTTCAAACTTAGTTCCTCTGCCTTCCTTTCAAGTGATCCTCACATTAGTATTTATGATATTTATAGCAGCTATAATGAAAAGTACATACACATATGTTAACAATGAAACTCATTACATCCAATACAAGTTTTTATAGTATTTCTAAGGGCTTGTCACAAAGATAAAAACCTGAAAGAACATGATCAGGAGAATGATACTCTATTGGTGCTTTACTGAGGCAAGTCAGCTCGGGCTCCCTTGTCAGGATATAATAGCCATTTATTTGCACAAGTCATTAAAAGAAAATTGTTCCTTCACCACAAATTAAAAATAATTCCAATCCTTGCATTTTCCTATCCAAAATTCAACCAAGAACTATTCTGAAATCAAGATTTCTATTTGAGATGGTGGGGAGCAAGAATATGGAAAACACCAGCAGTTCTTCAGATGCCAAAAAAAAAAAAAGCGCAAAAGACATTCCTAATCAAAGTCAATATTTTAACTTCGACCTCTATTTGCCTAAGGCCAATGACTTGTTCTGATTTTCTAAACAGAAAATACAGGAAAAATAAGGATCAGGGCAGCATAGCATCCATGATTGCTAGTCTGCAAGCTATAAGATTTGAAATCCTTTTCTACTTTGCAGGAGACCAAGTTTGCTACATTAATAAAAATGTCATTCTGCAACAAGGTTTTAAGAGTGCAGGAAGAATAAACAGATTAAACAAGGAATAAATCATAGCGCAAGATGGGAAATGGGAAGGAAACCAAGCCTCTCCCTTGCCATATTCTCTGTCCTCATAGCTGCAAGCTCCCTTCTCCCAGACAACTAAACAGAAGTTCTCATTCAGTATAATATGTACTCTCATCTAAATTAAGTAGTAAATATCATAGAATCATGGAGTCCTTAGAGTTGGAAGGTACCTCTGAAGGCCATCTAGCCAGCTCCCCTGCAATGAACAGGGACACCACAGCTAGATCAGGTTCCCAAAGGCCTTATGCAGCCTCACCTTGGAGACTTCCTGGGCAACAAATATAACCATGAATTGAATTTAAAAGAACTCTGTAACTACTTCCCCAGACTTAGTGACAAAATGGAGTTGTCATGATTCATAGTACTGAGAAAGTTACAACCTTGTGCCTTAATTTTCATACGAGAGAAAAGAGGACTGAGACAGCACCTGTATTAGCTTTTTTCCCCTATCACGAGAACTATATATTCCTTAGTCTCTACATTACAATTTACTACTGATTTGATTTTTTCCTTTATCCATTTAATTACCATGGGCGTTGATTTGGGGTAGATATGCTGATAATGTAATGTATGCTTATGTCTTATTTAACTGCAACAGGAAATGAATAGACCACAGTGAATGAGAAATTAATCACAGGACAGAAGGCTTTCAGAATTCAAGGCAATTCTGAGTAGGTTCAGTTCAAAGCACCGAGACAAGTCTAATAAGGAGTTATAAAATTAAGTAATTCTTTCAGCTGACAGTTTTAATGTGTCAATGTTAGCAAAGTTGTTTCCATAAGATGGGGCAACCCATGACTCTGGCATCTGTGAAGTAAAAATCTCTGAAACTTTTTTTCCCCCCACCATTTCAGTGTTTTAAATCCAGGGTATCAATAAACCTGCTCACCTGATTTTCATAACGATTCTTTCTCTGCCAAAAGGTATCATCTCTAAAGCACATTTAATTGCCTTAGAAATCCATAGTAAATCTTTACAAAGTTAATGGCAACAAGGGAGGATTTATACCTTAAATACACCTCCTGTTTCATATGCTTGTGAGCAAAAAAAAAAAAAAAAAAAAAAAAAAAGGAACATTCACTACCAAAGCATTCCAATAACCTGTAAAGACTTAACTCCCTGAAGATTAATAACTAATTATAATTCTTCCCCCTAAGAGGCAACCTTTAAAATGAATTACTGTTAATTATGGTATCACAAACAAAAGATACTCAATTTGTGCCAGAGTATTGCAGCAATAACAATATAAGATTAAATTTAATGAGACTTTTCACTAAGGACCTAAGAAACAATCTTTTTAGTGGATGTTACGGCAGAAGATGTTCTAGTCATTTAATTTAAATTACATAAAGTATGTACAAAGTCTAATAATACTGAGATGGAAAAGCAGAGACTAAAAGGCAAATTGACTTATCATTGGCATCTGTCTGTTCTTAGAGTTAGATAGTATTCTTTGGAAATCATTCTACAGAACCAGTATTTTCCTTTGAAAAGGAAATTGAAATGATCTTTAAATTAATGAGAGTTTGATGTTTATTACCTAGTGATAACATCCTTTTTTGTACTTGTATCAATTTTAATTGCATAAGTACATCACTGATTCTGAAAATGAGTAACATTAAATGACAGAAAGCACTTCCACTGGCAATTCCTGTTAAAATTTTTCATTACTTTTATGTTTATCATATAAGCAAAGATTCGTTTTCTGATTTAAATCAGCAAAGGCAATATCATCCTCAACATTCTTTGAAAAGATGCATAGAGAAAATGGTCTGATTTATAATATTAATTATTCTATGTCATAAAAAGTAGTGCATCTTCCTCACATTTCAATAAGAAATATCTTCTATTTTTATTCATCATTACTCAGCCCACCAGCAATGGGGATTTTTATTATTTACTTCAATTACTGAAGCAAAATAGAGAGATACCGTAGAATCTAGACACAAAGATGAAGCATCTGCTAAAATGACAAAGCATAACTTCTTTAAATATATATATATATATATATATATCTGTTTTAATAGGAAATAAAACTGCTTTTTACACAACAGTTGCTTAATTAACGATACAACTAAAGACAAATAAAAAACCCACAGTATTTACCAAGTAACAAGGAAACCGTGAAATATGCTGAAGGACAAGCAGATTGTTTTAAATCTTAAAAACTACACTTCAGATTCTGATATGCGCACTTAGACTTAAAAATTTTAGTAGGATGTTAATATAAAGTTAATCAATCTGGATTGAAAAATAAACTCAAAAAATTTGAGTTTATTTTCCTCAAAAAAATAAACACCTAAAGTGACAATGTTGCACAATGGTCAGAAATAGTTAAATCCATATAGATGTCTCTTAAAAACTGTCAGATCAAAAGACAAAAATCTCATTGTTAAAACTGGTAAAGATAATGAGTAAATCATGAACAGACTAGGAGAGTAAAATGAATTATTGTAACACAACACCTTCGCATCTAGGCTGCAGTTCATATAATATTAAACAGTCCAATAATATATTCTATTGGTTTTGAATGACAAGGTTGTGGTAGCGAGAAAGCTGCGTGGCTGGCCTCTATGAGAAGAATAATTAAGCTGTCCCATAATAAATAAGAACCATTTCCAAAAAGGACCCACCATGGGCCAAAGCAGAGTAAATGAGCAACTCTGGTTGCACCTCTGTAAGGACATATTTTAGAAAGGGTCTAAAAAGCTTCACAGCATCTGAGAGAGAGAGAGATGAGATTATTAGAGAAATAAGCTCACTGATACCAAGGATAGTTAAGGAGAGCAGGATGAGCTCCAGGTGCTAGAGGAGATGTTTATCTGTAGCCCATGGAGAAGACTATGGTGGAGCAGGCTGTCATCCTGCAGCAGCCATGAGATTTTTTTCATCATATTTTCCCCTCATTCTTTTGAGGAGGGGGACCAAGAGAGCAGCACTATGGTGCTGATCTACCTACTTGTGTTAAATGACTACACATATGGCAAAATAAACATAAGACTAATATATTTTGGTGTCTTGTATTATTTTTCTTCTTCAAATCATTAACTATATATTTTTTTACTGCACTACAATCATAGAATATCTTCAGCTGGAGAGACTGACAATAATTACATCATAGAATGGTTTGTGTTGGAAGGGACATTGAAGATCTTTTAGTTGCAACACCCTTGCTGTGGGCAGAATCACTACCCACTAGATCAGGGTGCCCAGAGCCACAGCCAACCTGGCCTTGAATGCCTCCAAGGATGGGGAAAAAAAATAATTGAGTCTGACTTCTGGCTGCACACAGGAGTACCCAAACACAAAAACATCTCTGAGAATGTCTTACAAATGCTTGTTGAGCTCTGAAAAGCCTGGTGCTGTGACCACTGCCCTAGAAAGCTTTGTTCCATTGCCCAACCACCCTCTTCATGAAGAACTTTTTCCTAAATTCCAACCTTACTCTACCTAGACAGAGCATTATACTGGGACCTATTGCTGTCACTTCAAAGATCAGCACCTGCATCTCTGCTACAGAAAGCAGTGACAAAGCTATAAACCACCATGAGGCTCAGTCTCCTCTTTTGCTACAGCAAGAAACCAAATGACCTCAGCTGTTTCTTAAACATCTTACTCTCCGGACCCTTCACCATCTTTATAGCACTCCTTTGGATGCTGTCAAATGTTTTACATCCTTTGTATAATCAACAGAGAAGTTAGCTTAGTCTTCAGAGAGTGTATAGCTGAAAAGATTATTACGTTAAAAAGGGATAACTAGAAATGAATAGAAAAGCTTACCCATATCCCTGGCTTGCAGAAAAAGACTCCAAGAGGAGCAACCTCCAAAGAGAGATCCTTCCTCAGTAGCAGTCAGACCTTAAGTGGGGTATAGGAGAGGTAGAGCCAGACTACACTCCTTCTGGTCATACGGGTGAATTGTGAATTACCTTCACCTGTGCTCCCACAGCTGACCCATTGTTTGCCTCAGGTGATCAATCAGAGGTTCAGGCCGTGATGCAATAGTTCCCATACAGCCCTTCTTACATTTCAGGATGTAAAATTGCACATAGTACTCAAAGTGAAGGCTGCACAAGAGCAGAGTAGAGCTGGACAGTTTCTTTCCTCAAACAGCCAGCAAGTTTATATTTGATGGTCTTTGTAATATTTCAAGTTTAAAAGGATTATAAGACAGAAATTGCCAAAATATTTTTCATTAATTAAAAGCAACTGTTTGATTGACTAAGCAGAATTTTTATCTGTTTATCTCAGAGAACTCCTCTAAATAGCAAGAGTAGTAATAATATTATTGGATGATATTATATTTTCACTACCTATACTGATTCATTAGAAAATGCAAACACAGAAGCAATGTGAATTGCTTACGAAACTGATTGTTCCAATTGCAGGGAAGTTATTCAAGGTCTGTGTATAATCACCAACTCACTTAACAGTGCTAATATTTAAGATACTTTTCTCTTTTTCATTTTTGGTTATTTATCACATCGTTTTCTTTTCCTTCTCTTTATTTTCTTATGATTTAGTTTTGAAATGAAAATTAAAAATGAAATGTTCATTTAAATTTCTTAACCAAATCAATCTCTGAACACGGTATAACAAATCTGTACATTATACAATTAAATCAGGTCTCATCAGATACAGTGATTCTCATATTTTCCATCCTGAAATTGAAATGCCATCTATGATGGTTTCTAGCACATATTCTTCTTCCCCCAGAAGCAGCAATGTCTATCAAAATGCACAAAATACACCAATTCATACTCTTTCTCATTGACCATTTTCAAAACAAGTGTTTCTTTTTCAATTCTCATTATTCTTCCTTAAAACTAAGTTTCTGTACCTCAGTGGAGGGTAAAGTGGTCTAGGCAAGTATGTCTGGAAATGTGGATGAAGATACTGAACATAGCACCTCTGCATTTATTCGGTTCTCCATGAAAACTAATTAGTTCTACAGAGAACAAGCTTCATGGCCCCATTAGAGCACCTTGCTTCTCATCCTGAACACTCCTACTAAATACATTTCAGAATAACATCATGAAACTGTATTTGTCCCTGTGTGCACTGCATTCCTCTGGACCATCTCATAGTGGTCAAATTTGCTGCTTTTTCATTTGTATATTTGTGTTTTTTATGGCAAGATCACGAACAAATACAGAAATCAGGATTACATAAGCATACTCCTATTACCTCAAAATATTTTTATACAATCTATATTATGGTTTGTTTAGAAAGATACAAAACACAGAGGTACAAAATAACAGTTTTCTTCTACCTACATCTCCACTTGTTGTCAAGTCAGAATATTTATTTTATCCTATACCTATATAGATCCATATATACGTCCATTTTCAGGACATTTTCAATTTAAATAAAAGTATGAATAGATAGAGTTGCTCAAGAAAGAAGCTCCCAAAGCAGAACTTTTAATTAACATTTTAATGCCATAATAAACTATTAAATGAGAAAATACTTTAAAAATCCCTTGGTAAAACTGAAAATTTGTTTCATTTTAATTTGTTATAAAAGTTCAAAAAATAGGGTGACATTAAATATAATCACATTTCACCTGAAGCTAAATTAATTTGAACATAATTGAATTTATGATTAAAGGCTTCAGAAACCTTCATTTTTCAATTAAAAATTAGAAGGTTCAGATAATTTTCAGTAGATGTGAAAGTAAATTGTACTTTACCTGTACTATTTAATGTGGAAAATAAATAAAAATATTAAAAACATTACCATCTCTTATTAAATTTATTACAAGCACACTTTTTTTCAGACAGATTCCCAAAATCATTCCAATAGCATAAAATATCATAGAAGACTCTTAGTTGAGTGGGTCATAGTAAATCTAAACCCAGGTAATCTGGATAACTTGGAAGCTACAAGCTGAAATTCTGCTTTTATTGCTTAAAGTCCTGGTTGAATCACCTCAAGGACTGAAAGGTGCTGTTCATATCCTGTTTCATAATGTCTAAGTCACCTCATCTGATCACAGCAAGTTTCTCAGTCCCCCATCCTTTTCAAAGCAAAAGCTGATGTAAGATGTTTGGAAGAAGAAAGTCTGTAATGAGCAGCTGTGAAGTAAATTCTTCAAAAGCAAAGCAGTTTCCTAATCTAAATCACAGCTGCTAGTTTACATTTTCTGAGCATTGACTGTACTATTCATTTATTTTTTTTCCTATCAATTGAAAATGCAATAGCATTTCAATCACACTAGCACACTGCTAACTACAGCTACATGGCTTCTTGTTGGTTTAGAGAACAAAAAGTGACTATTTTTGGATAGAAAATGCCATGGAAACACACACTGAGTTATGCTGATGTTGGGACGCAAAATAAATGTATTCAGCTAAAGAGATTGCCCTTACTCATATTAAATCCAAAGCTCTTTTCATATCTTTGGATATTTTTTTCTTTTTTTTTTTTTTTCAAAGTAGGAACTAGTTAAATAGGCAAAATCTTATATCTTGCTCATGTTTGTTTGAAGCACAGTGGCTGCACAGTTAATACCCTGTATAAATTGCACTTTGCACAGAAATCAGTCTGAGATTCTGCAGTAATGATGGAGCAACTGATAGGAAGACAAAATTAATGCACTTAGAGACTGCGGAACACTCAGGCCAGTTTACTATCAAACACTAAAGCTATTTCTAAAGGACATGCATATTGGAGAGAAAATTAAATCATTATATTTATAATAAACCCTTTGGCCTATATGGAGAGAAATAATTTATCTGTATAGAAGTATCTGCATATATGAAGTGAGGTGAAATCACAAAATAAAATTAAAATTCATTATTCACAAAATTCTTTGAGTGAAAAACAGAATGTATTATGTATGTTCTTGTGGTTTTGTCATATAAAATTACTACTAAGCAGCTTATTTAAAGAAAAAGCAAAAGGAAAGGAAGGAAGGAAAGGGAAAGGGAAGGGAAGGCAAGGCAAGGGAAGGCAAGGGAAGGCAAGGGGGAAAAAGGAGGAAAAAGGAGGAAAAAGGAGGAAGGAAAGGAAGAAAGGAAGAAAAAAGGAAGAAAGGAAGAAAGGCAGAAAGGGAGAAAGGGAGAAAGGGAGAAAGGGAGAAAGGGAGAAAGGGAGAAAGAAGGAAAAGAGGGAGGGAGGGACAATACCACAAAGGAATAAGCATCATTTCCATTCATGTTTCTTCCAGTTAAGAGGAAGAAGTTTTTACTCCAGTTCACTGAAAGAAATTAGCTGAAATATTGGGAATAACTTCAGCTGTTCATTTATGCAACTTAAATTATGATCATCTCTTACACTTAGGACAGATGCTGGGAATATTTTCCCCCCATAGCGGCAGAGATGCAGATACAGGCTGTCTTCTTCCCTTCTGGAGTCATGAAGAACACCACATATATTGGAGGCCTTGGCAATTTCCTTCTGAAAGCAGCATTTTTCTTAGGGAACTCAAAATAGATCTTCCTGTATCTTCTTGCTCATTGCCACCTATGGATTTCCACTGATGAAATGCTGAAAATCTCAAATGTGCATAATGCTCTGATGAAAGGCAGCTGTTGCCAGAGGCCACCTTCCCTTTATGGAACAGACCAATTTACAGCGAAGATTGGCTGAACTCTCTCTTCATACATTCATTTCACTGAGAATTACCATTTGACTTTTTTTCTCTTTATGGCAATTTCACTCATATGGTAAATATTTTGTTGTAAATGTTAGATAAGAACAAGTTTTTTTTCCTGAAAGTTAAGATAAATTATGTTTTGAGTAATTTAACAGTCACAAGCATGGCCTGAAGACTGAAGGCTATGTACTTAAGGTCTACCAACATCAAAAACTGGACTAAAAGTCTTGGATTTTATAGTTATTTTTACCACGTTTTTCATCAAATCCAGCTGTGATGAGTTTTAGAATGTCCATCTGCAAAAAATGTGGATAGAAAGTAGTTAATCTCATTTTAATTGTTCTCAGTTAGGAGTCCCAAAAGCACACATTTTAGGAATTAAAAGATGTTAATAGTTATTCTGTAGAGTTTGAAGTACTACAACCTCCTCTAACAGCAAGGAACTTAAGGCACTGAGGGAAAAGATGCATGAACATATCATTTCTGCTTTTCAGATTTCCTTGTATCAGTTCTAATGTAACTGCCTATTTTTATGTTCTTAGCTAATGTCAAAGTAGTGCTACTTAATTTGTCATGCAGTGAAACAGATTTATTTTGCATCAAAGTTCTGAATTTATGCTTATCGAAAAAGGCATGGGAGTAGTATCTTGATATGATGCCATGGTACATTATATTAACGTGATAAATTAATTTGCCAACTGAGCCTTGACTTTCCTGATATATCAAATTAATCTGCAGCAGAACAGTAACGGACTCCTACCCTCCTCAAACCTAAGTGCATCTAGCCTCTTCAGCTTCTGCTTTAAGGATTATTAACAGGTTAAAGTATTTTTTGTCAGTTCTTCAGTAAGCCCATTCTCACTGGAAATAAAGGTCTGTCTTTAGGAATAGCTTTTATCTTATTGCTTTAAAAGGAAAAGGCTAAATCCTTTTCTTAAAGAAGTTGTCCACCACAGGGTATTCTCTGGAATCTTATCTTTTCCTTTGCAACCTATTACTGACCTGGACAGTAATAGAGAGAGCTTGGCAGTAACAAGCCAGATGAGGTTTAACAAAAGCAAGTGTAGAGTTTTGCGTCTAGGGAGGAATAATTGCATGCACCAGTACAAGTTGAGAGATGACCTGCTGGAGAGAAGCTCTGCTGAGAGGGACCTGGGTGTCCTGGTGGAAGACAGGTTGGCCAGGAGCCAGCAGTGTGCCCTTGTGGCCAAAAAGGATTATGGCATTCTGATGTGCATTAAAAAGAGCATAGCTAGCAGGTCAAGGGAGGTGATCTTCTCCCTCTACTTTGCCCTGGTGAGGCCTCATCTGGAGTACTGTGTCCAGTTCTGGGCTCCCCAGTACAAAAAAGACAGGGATCTCTTGGAAAGAGTCCAGCGGAGGGCCACGAAGATGGTGAAGGGCCTGGAGCATCTCTCCTATGAAGAAAGGCTGAGTGAACTGGGTCTGTTCAGCCTTGAGAAAAGAAGACTGAGAGGGGACCTGATCCAGGTCTATAAATATCTAAGGTGTGGGGGGCAGAGTGGCAAGGCTGGACTCTTTTCAGCAGTGTGTGGAGACAGGACAAGGGGAAACGGCCAGAAACTGCAGCATAGGAAGTTCTGCACAAATGTGCGCAAGAACTTCTTTACAGTGAGGGTGACGGAGCACTGGAACAGGCTGCCCAGGGAGGTGGTGGAGTCTCCTTCTCTGGAGATGTTCAAGACCTGCCTGGATGCCTACTTGTGCTACCTGGTGTAGGGAACCTGCTTCGGCAGGGGTGTTGGATTCGATGATCTCTGGAGGTCCCTTCCTCCAGAGGATTCTGTGGTTCTATCATAATAATGCTTCGTGCAGTTACAGAGATTTGACTTTGAATTTTGGAACATTAGAATGAAATAAATCAGTAAAAATTAGTAAAAAGCAAGGGTTGGGAACAAATACATAGTTTTGCACTTGAAACTTTTGCTTTCATTCTTTCAATAATACAAGATTTCAGTGCAGTTAAAACAGTACAGTTTTTCTAATGTCTAGTCTCATCTCCCTATATTATCTTGTTTTCCATTATCAGGAATAACATGTACATACTGACAGGACAACAGAACCTGGAGGATATATTAACAGTTCCAAACTGTCTGAATACTTAATGTCCCTCTTTCTGTGATAAAAGCATTGCTCATTCAGTACATTTTGATGGACCATATGGTGATGTTCTTTGTTCTCCAGCGTTCACCTGTGATCCTCACATTTTGTAAGGATCAAGATGAAATTGTAGGTATCGTCTTTGTGGTTTTTCTTTAATTGCAGTAAAGTTTGTAAGTTTCAAACAGCTAGCAGTAATACAACTTGATTGAAATTATTGATATGTTTTCCGTATTTGTTTATCCACCAACTTGTTTAAGAACTGAGAATTATAGCTCTCTAATATTAATTTTCAGTATAACTTTTTCCAGATTCATATTTAACTTATTTAACAGCTGTAACAGGATTATTTTTTTATCCAGAAAAGCATTCATGATGGTAAATATCATCTTGAGAATCTTTTAGCAGATCTAGGTGGTCACAAAGGAGGCAAATCCCTGAATTACTGAACCACTGAGCAATACAAGGACAAAAAAACATGGTGAGGGGGGAAAGAAAGCCCATCTTAGAGAAACATAGAATCCTAGAATGGCTTGAGTTGGAGGGACCTCAGAGATGACGTAGATCCAAATTGCATGGGTTGCATGGGTTGTCAACCACTAAATCAGGCACTAGACTTGCTGTCCAGGGCCTTCTTCTGATCTTCTTTGTCATTGTCTCAATTGGCCAACTGGAATATTAATTTCCAAAAACTTTCAAATTATTTAAGATATATACATTAATAATAATAATAATAATGGCATAGTGACATCAAATATCGTATAATTTCTAAAACTTCAGTCAGAACAACAGTAAGATTTAGGGAGAGATAATGAAAGCTCAGTGTCTTGCCTTCTGACTTCCATTTTCCAAACAGATCATACCTAAGAGGGGTAATAGACCTATCAGGCAGGATTTTAGTGGCATGGAATGGCCATGAAGCAACTCACTGATGCCCTCCTCCCTTCCTAACCCCATGGAGCCACACTGAGCCTGATTACACATCATTTCCAGCACTTTCTACTGCAGGGAAACAGGAATGGAAAGAACACCATCCATCAGTTTCATTCATCAGCTGGATCTGCTCCAACTCAGCCTGAGCAGATCAAAGATATTTGCCAGCATGTCACTATTTTACAACTTTCCAGGAATGCTCTCACTGATGGGTTTTGGTGTTTTGACCCACAAAGCATTGTCATCATATCCCTAAGAAGATCCCGAAAAAGAACCGCATGTTCTCCTTCTGAGGAATAAGTGCTCCATGCTGGAATAACAAACAGAGCGCTATGCAATGATCACTTTATGCTTCAGCCGGGTTCCATCATCATAACGCACCAAAATTTTCACTTAGATAAAACGGGAATCTTAATCTTAGCATTGCTCTGCAGCATATCAGGAAGCTGTTCGTATGCATAAATATAGTTACAGCTGTCAGACTGTGTCATTCTAAACTGCAATGGTTAGGCAGACATTGCTACAAATTTGGGGCACTGAGAGTCTTAATTTCTTGTACACAGCAAAAAGAATTAGTTTCTTTTTATCAGAAAGACGATTCAACCATTTTTTTATTTGGCCTACAGTTACCCTTCCCAAAACTAACAGTGATCTTGTGCCACATTTGTTTTTGATATTAAACAAATACACTCTGAAGTGCTTAATCACCAAACCAATTGCAAAACTATGAAATTGAAGAAAAGAGTCCATGGCCAGACAGATATGTAACCCCATTCTAATATCTTGCATGAAAAAATATATTATGCTTGAGAGCATTCTGCTTATAGTAGTTCTTTTTTTCCTTTTTTTTTTTTTTTTTTTCCACATTGGCTGGAGACCATTATGCATTCAGCCTGTAAATTCCTATCCATGAAATCTTTGATTGCCACCTAGGGATTTCTACCTCTGAGAGAACCTACAGACAGATTTGATCACAGCTGTCAATGCACTAACATTGTTTTTTCTCTGAGCTCGTAATTGTGATCTTACATTGTAATTCACTACTGGATTTAAGCCACAGGCTGATTCAATAAAGACTGTCAGCAGCTAATAGGCAGGCTCACAGAAACCAAAGGAGAAAATAGCCTTGCCTCCCCTCACTCAGTAAACATTCCCGCTTTTAAAATTCCCAGCATCCCAAGTCATGATTTGAAACAAGCTCAGAAAACAGATAAGATTGTAGGTACACTAAGATATAAAGACAGGGATAATATTAGAAAAGTGTCCTTAT
Source organism: Lagopus muta (assembly GCF_023343835.1). Classification (NCBI taxonomy): domain Eukaryota; kingdom Metazoa; phylum Chordata; class Aves; order Galliformes; family Phasianidae; genus Lagopus; species Lagopus muta. The sequence goes on along the minus strand of NC_064435.1, from coordinate 39,860,210 downwards.
AGAACCAATCATAGTAAAACTTGAAAATGTGCAAATGATAGTATATAAGGCAGATATTTTACTTTCCTCTAGATATCGGAAAATATCCAACAATTTTGCTTCTGATTTCTATAAAAATTCAATGTATTTTTTCTCCAATAGAGGAGCACTAAGCTGCAGTTAATACAATGCATTCTGTTTGTTCTAGCAGTAGCTAGCAAAATAAAAGACATTAGTGTAGTAAGTACTGTGTAAAAGACAATATGACCCTCAAAAACCAATGACAGAAATAGATTATGCAGGCAATTGAGTAACATACAAGAATAGTGTAAAAAATACACACATAGAACTTTCCTTTGCTTCCTCTACATTGGTTGCTTGCCTCTTTTCAGGAGAAAAGTGTAAAGAAGTTTAAACTAGAACTAAAAGTAATACCTTCTATTTTATTATTTTGGCCCAGAGTGTCAAAGGGAGCTGTTGGTGTTATGGCAGTAGAGGTTGAACATTCCATTACATTTTGTTTGCTGCACAACAGATGCAGCACAAGAACAGTCTGACAAAGTGACTCCCAACATGGAAGTGCATCTTAATCAAAATGTGCCATTGAATTCCTCCATGCAGATAAAGAATGGCATTCATTGACACTCACTGATGCTTGTTGAGCATTATGGAAATCAAACAGTGGATGTGAGCACGGTGAGGTGGTGTGTTTCAGCAGTGGTGACAGCAATGTGAAAGACAAATAATGTTCCAGATTTTTACTAGCAAGGCATGCAGGCCCTTATTCATCTCTAGAGAAAATGCATACCTAATGATGGTGACTATGTTGAAAAAATAGTGTTTTGCAGCTGATAATTTGCTTTATCAAATGATGTTATTGTACTCTTTTGTAGCTGTTCTAGTTTCCATGGAAATATATAGGAGGCATTACTTTTGTAGTCACCCATGTAAAAGGGGAAGGAGACGACTTGTTATAGAAGTGATGAGAAAAACAGCTTAGAGGCAAAAGAAAAAGCATCTGAAAGGAGGTAAAGTACAGTTTATGAAAATTTTTAGGGAGGTATTTATTTCAGTAAGGTTCTGCTTACAGCACAATAATAGCTTTGTGAAACATAACAGAAATCTTACTTTTTGTTTCATCTTTTTCCTCTGGAAACCTGGGTATATGGTTATATGAAACTCTGCAAAGCTTTAATCCCGACAAGACAAGGAGGATGGTTCTGTGGTAGGAGGAGGGAGAGGACATTGAAGATTTGTGAGTATCCTTCAATGGTTCAGGCATTAGAGTTTATTGAGCTCTGTCCCTAAGCATGAACTCTGCTGTGTATGATACACCATGTAGAGGAGAGAATTAATTGTATCCTGTATTTGTTTGAATTCATTATTTCCAATCAATAACGACAAACCTCACACCTCTGAATTACTATCTTAAGATTAAATACAACAGGCACCTCCAGACTCCACAGACAAAATCTTGCTAGTCAGACTATGAGTATTTCTGTCATTTCTTAGAAGATAGGATCAGAAAATGTTCTGAGTTGGTTCACTGCATATACTATCATTATTTTGTTCTTCTATTCAGCCTTGAAGCTGAGCACAGCTGGATAAAATTCAGAGGAAACTTAAGATTTCTTTTGATTCATGTTGCCTCCAAATTGTTCCTTGGTACTCTGCTTGCTTTCTTAATTTATCTCTGCATAATGAGGAGCAGATATTCTTGATCAAGGAACTGCTGATAGCTACTAAATTGTTTCCCTGTGGATTTCTTTTATTTTTACTGTTCTATCTGTTCAGTGGGGGGAAGGGGGAATCATAATTATTACATAAGCCTTATTATGTTGGATATGAAAAGCAGAATTACGAAAATGCTATATTTAATCTTGAACCACAAACTCTAAAATTCATGGCATCCATTTTTTAACCTCCTGCTTTGATCATGTGAAAAATAATCCCACTCCCCTTCTAATTTTACTGATATCCTAGTTTTAGGTAAGAAAAAAACTTCCTTAAAATTCCTGCTTTTCAGTGCCATCTTTTCAGAGCAGAGTTTCTAATACTAGGGTAGCATCTATGGATTTTAGCCTGGAATACAGTTAAATCATATATACGCCCTTTCGGATTAAATTAGTAATAATCAGGAAGTTCCAATAGGAAGAGTGGTCCCACAGGGAAATGAATAGGGATGAAAGGTGTTTTTACTCCAGATAACATGAAAATAACGTTTACCTTGAAATACTTACTTTTAAGCACTATTTTGCTGTAAAGTTATTGCTGCAGCAGAATCAAAATGTATTCACAGCTCACTGTTAATGTTCTGTACTATTAGAATTTCCAGTAAAGTCATTTTTTTCTAGCAATATAACCAAGATGCCCTTGTTAAAATATTTCTAGTTTGTTTATCCTGAGATTACTAATCACAGAATCACAGAATCACAGAGTCACAGAATCATAGAATCATAGAATAGCCTGGGTTGAAAAGGACCACAGTGATCACCCATTTTTACCTCACTCTGTGCAGGGCTGCCAGCCACCAGACCAGGCTGCCCAGAGCCACATCCAGACTGATTTGAATGCCTCCAGCAACCGGGGATCCACAGTCTCTCTGCACTGATTTTTAGCTTGGTGGACCAAGTAAACCTAGTACCATTTTCTCAACACAATCACTTGAATTATACTTCTACAATGTACTTTTCGTGTGCTCATTCATTCAAAAAGATAAGGCTTGGCCAAGGAATTTATGATAGACAGTAATGAGCTATGTGAAGAGATTTATTTCCCTTTCATTAGAGCTGCATGAGGAAAGGTAAGCGTTAATTATTTTCTGGTTTGCTTACAGTATTTTTACATAATTTTTTTATTAAATATTCTACATTTCAGATAGTTTCAGTATATAAACAAACTCGGAAAGCATAGAAATGTTTCCATATCAGTTTTGAAAAAAGCTATACTTGTCATGGCTAACTACCATATTTTAATAGCCATATTTTTGATAGCATGGGGGTTTTTTTTGTGTGCTTGTTTTTGTTTGTTTGCTACTCTTATCAAACAAGAGAATGACAGAATAGACATGAGATAGTGTTTGTGACAATAATGATAGGTTGCTACAGCTGGGATCATCTTGAGGAGAAAATCTGTCCCAAGTTAATCACAAATGCAGCTCATTTCCAAATGAAACCATTATTGGAGACTTCTGTTTAATCTTCCCTACTTTTCTAGATTGAAAAAAAGACATTTGCTTTCTAAATTAACAATATATATATTCTTAAATTCCCTAGATAAAATGGAACATATGAATTAAAATAACTTTTTTCTCCAAGTGTCATCTGAAATCTTAATCCTCAAAATTTATTTAAATCCAGTCTTACTTCTTATTCTTTAACTTCAATTAAGCATCCATGCTCACTGTCTGTTACTAATGCTTTTGGCAATGATGGAGAGAAGAATAACCCACATAATTCCTAATTATATCAAATTCACTGCAAATATTTTAAGTACCTTTGTCTTCCAAAGTCTTTGAGCCCTGCTGTCCAAATTCACTTCACATCCTCAGACAGATGCTCCTGCAGAAACAGTGCTCCCTGTGTTGCTCTGGGACCTGGGCTACCTTAGCAGAAGCATGTTCAGGAAAATGCAGAAGCAATGACAGTATTCTTGTTGTTTGACATCTCCTTCTAAAAAAGGTCAACAGATAAATTGCTTTCAATTTTTACACTTCCCAGTTGGTCCTAAATTTTATGTAAAGGCTACATTTTACCTAATGAAAACATGTAAGTTAAAAGGACCAGAACAGTGTCGATAGAAGGAACAGTCCAGCTAACATCCCCTGTGATAAGAACTTGCAGAAGCTGGATTCAGGAGTTGGAGTGATTAAATATAATAAATGAGATAGGATGTACAAAAAAAAAATCATCTGTTATCCTGTTATTCATGCTCTTAGCACAGTTCAGATGACTGCGAATGAGAAATGCTGTGCATAGGTATGTAATGCAATGCATAAATACGTACACAACCCTCCCATGCCTACTGCTATTTACTGATATACAAATTTCAACAGAAACTTCTCAATCATGCGTTTGAAGTTCTTGAGAATATTTTTCATTTAAAAAAAAAATGAAGAATATTCAAGATGCCTCACAAATGATTAAAAATAATTCCTGTTCTGACCTTATCAGAATGTACAAACTAGCTACTTGCTATAAGGGAAAAACAATATTTTTTTTTACCTTGATAACTAAAGATTCTGAACTCACTAGAAATGAAGATGTTTTGATTTGGAAATTTCAGCTACCAATTCAGAAATTCAACTGTATATATCCAAGCTTGAATGTTTGGAAATTTGAAACTAATGCAACTTTTGAATTACATAAAACAGGCCAATGAGATTCATTTTAGTGTGTTGCAGTGAAGGAATAGCCTCTTGTGAGGAAGATACGTGAAAGTATGAAACAGCATGATCCAAAATTTCTGTGAAGTTCTGATAAAAATATATGATGATGATAAAAATGTATGGTTCTGAAGACCGAAGCCTAATTAGCTAGAAAACCAGCAAGAGCTTGAAACAAATAAATAAATGATGTTTTCCATACTGAAATAAGCTTTTCCCAGTTTTTAAGGTGGAGGCCTTCCAAAATGCACCTGAATGTCCTAACATCACGAAAAATTAAAAAGGCTTGGTCAAAACTTTACTTTCAAAACCCAGTTACACAGATAAATCAAAGCTCTCTACCCGCTGTGCTTTCATCATCTGCATGGCTATTCCAGTACTTTATTGTATGAACACATCAGCAACAGATCTCCTGCTTCTCTTTTTCACTAAGACACTGTAATATTGTAAAGTTTTGAGTAGTTGTCAGTAATCTCAGCTTTAGCACTAAAAGTGATATAAACACACAGGGAAAAATCCCAAGGATTCAGTCTAAGCAATCATAATATACTGGAAGAATATGGAAAATATGCATAATAGAGGAAGCATAAAACAATAATGACCTGAGAATGTAAAAATATATTATGTGTATAATCTCTAGGATTCAAACTGTATTATTAATATTTCGAGTGTTTTAAAAGTATAAAACGCCGTGTCAGTGATGTCTGCTATCCATTCAAAATGCTGCATGGCAGTTTACTGAAACACTGCAATAAATGTGTATTTTTCAAGAGAAGACTGTAAGGATAACATGACTCATTACTGCTTAGTTCATCAACACTGTTTCACAATCCTGGAATGGTTCAGATGGGCAAAAAAAAATGAAAAAAGAAAAGGAAAGCTTGTAAGAAAATAATAGTGGAATAGGGTGGGCAGGGTTAAAGTTTGGTGGTGGTGCTTCATTTCCAAATGCATTCTGTGACCCAGAGGGGGAGGTGAGGGATATGAAAACTTACACAAGAAGGAGCAGTTTCTACTCAGAGTTGGAAATTAATGATTTATTATTAAGTGGATATTATTGTTTATTATTAAGTGGATATTATTGTTTATTGTTTATTGTTTATTGTTTATTGTTTATTGTTTATTGTTTATTGTTAAGCGGATTCTGTCTATGAGCAGAAGGATGAGAAAATGTCTTTAGGGGAGCACTGAGATAATGAGTCAGCCTGAAAGATACAGATTGCAATTATCATGATTACGACTTTTTTACTGGGAAGAAGTCTCCAATTTTCAGAGCTAACCACTTCTGAGTAGCTCGGCCTCTTCCTAGAAGGGGCACAACTGAAGTGAAAATCAGCCTTGCTCTCTGCCTACACAGGCCTGTCTGTAGTCAGGGAGTTATATTCTCCTAAGCACTGAAGTCACTCAGAGTTCTCAGAATTAAAAATGTTATTTATTACTTACTGTGTGACTGGTGAAGGAAGGAAACAAGTGGGATGACTTGCAGTAAGAGTTTCAAGATTCAAAATCTAAACAGACATTTTCTAGGACAAATGTGCATCAGGTAGAAGAAAGAAAAAGAAAAAACTACAATGACTTGGATAAAAGTCTGTTTAAATCAAGAGCTAAAATATTAGAGTTCTTTCTGGAGAAAAAATAAAAGGTAAAAAACATTTCAGCAAGGACATCATCTGGATGCAGTGGAGTGCAGCAGTTGAAATAAAAGAAAAGGAGTGGTTTTTAATTTTGACTTCAACAGTTTAATGAAAATAAGGAGCAGACTTCATGGCATATTAAATTCGTATTTCCATTTCTTCCCCAACAAAAGACTATGCCATTTTTTCTTTCTTCCCTTTCCTTACTTAATATCCCTTGCTACTGTAATTTTTCTCTCAGAGAAGAGATGCTATATATTTAATTCAGCTCTAGGACACTGTTCTCTGTGTGTTTACCTTTGAAATATAAAACAAAAACAAAAAACAAAAAAACCCAAGACCACCTGACACCTAAGCCACTAATTCTACAAGTTATCTAAAAATAAAAATCAAAAACTCTCTACATATTAAACTTCATTACTTTTTTTTTCCTGAAGCATGATGATATCTGGAAGGAATAGGGCCAAACAGGAAAGATGACCTCCTGTGATGAGATTTCTATTAAGTACCCATAACTTTCTCTTGTTAGTCCTAATTTTAATTGAATTTCTACCCGGTCAAGAATAAGTGTCCGTGACCAAGAAGTGCATCATGATATGTCTGGGGATATTTCAATATCAACAACATGAAATAGTTCATCATTTTAAATTTGAGAACTATATCTTATTTAAAAATTAATATTACTCTTTATTACATACGATTAAAAACTTGAAATATTTAAAGCTGAAAGAAATATAATTAATAAGTGCAAACATAATTCAAGACATAGAAACTTATTATTAATATATATCAAGACATAGAAATTTATTATTTCTTTTCTTTCTCTTTGTAGATGAATAGAACATTTCTCTCTTCACTGAAATGAAAACAAGCTTCTAAATCCTCTGCAAAACCTATTTTTCCTTCTCATCCCACATTTAATATCTATGTTACGATGTTGCACGGATCATACAAAGAATTCCTGCTACACAAAGCCTTTTTTCTATGCAAAGCTTAGCTCTCTTGAATTTGCTTGCCAGCCTTCTTGTTGTCAACTCTTTATGCAGTTTCTCCCTTGCAATGTAGGGATAATACTTCTGACTGTTTGTAGTTCTTGAAAAATTTATGACAAACATATCCAAAATCTCTTTCAAATACAGAGCAGAATATCTTACAACTGGCTAATGAAAGTAAAACAAATTAGGAGCCTTGAAGTATCTTGCAAGTACTATTTTAAGATTATGAATGTTTGCATCTGCATTTCAGATAGGTGCTCAGATATTCAAGCTAAGTAAAAATGACTGTACTGCATCTACTCAAAGTGGTAGTGAATAAGAATTCTAAGAATGATACAGTAAGATATGGTAACTACTCTGTAGCATTACTAACTTATTGCAAGGAGTTTTATAGCAGAATTACTAATTAATGACACATAATCATTCCTGAAAGAACTATCCTTTTGATAATTATGTGACCTTAAAATACTACTCTCAGCAGCTCAACTACATTTTGCTAATTTGAACATCTGCTTACAATGGGAAATAATGTTAGTTTTACTTTTAGTTTTACAACTGAAAAGTAATATCTATATGTCGTCTACAATGACAACCCCAAACTCATTATTAGCTCTAAAAAAGTTTTTCAAAGGCTCCTAAGTAAATTTTCAAAGATAAACAGCTGCAAATTTAGAATGTCATATTGAATGTTATTTCAGTGGCACATGTTCTACTGTATGCAATTTTCTTTACTTGGTGTAACATTATGTTTCCTTTTTTTTTTATTACTTGGCTCTGTATCTCATAAACCTTTATTCATACTACAATACACGTGGTTGTAGTATGTGGGGTTTCCTTGGCAGGGGACGGACAGCTGCATGTTTATTTGAACATTATGTACTCAAATCGAGAATCAAGCAACCCAATGTCCCTTTCATAAATAAGAAATGTCTTCCAAGAAGCAATTCAACACATACAAGGTTGGTGTCTTCCTCTATGTGCATTGGTCTTTTTGCATCAGCAAAGAATATTGGGCAATATTCTTCCTACTTTAAGGGCCATAATTAAAATAGTGTCACTCTTAAATGAGAAAACATTGGCAGAATGTATTTACAGAATACAAATTTGCATATTTCAAGAAAATAAATAAATTAATAATTATTTTAGAAACTCTTTGCAGATGTTTTAGTAAATAGATCTGGGTCACTTACATCTGGAGATTTAAGTCTTTTAAATGCCTGTACTGATAGCTACAAAAATAAAATAAAATAAAATAAAATAAAATAAAATAAAATAAAATAAAATAAAATAAAAAATTGTTTCAACGGGGAATAGAAGATATAATAAAAACCGCAGTACTTAGTATTTTGAACAACAAAGTAAAAACTGTGCATATTAGATATATTTATATTTTATTCAAATGGTTAGCTTTCCTACAATCAAATAAATGTGCATCTAAGGAAAAGAAATTCAGATTATACTCTTCCACTGATGAAATATAGATGATGTGCAATTAATACTTTATCCTATTTACTTAAATATTTGTAATGTTGATGGTTTTTTTGTTTTGTTTTGTTTGTTTGTTTGTTGTGTGTGTGGTTTTTTGTTGTTGTTGTTGTTGTTTGTTTGTTTTTTTCAAAACAAAATGATCTTTTTGTATATTAGTCAAAATAATTTCTTAGGAGAGAAACCAAAAAACATGCCTCTAATCTTATTGTTAATTTCTTCTACACTATTTGTATTCATTTGCAAAGACATCCCTATGGTGAAAAATAATGGTAGTTCTGGATACAATTTTCTAAAGAGTCATTTCTAAAGAGTTTCTAGCATAACCAGTCCAGATATCAATGGCTAATTTGTTGCTGTACCTGGAAGATGATCATGAGGCTAGGAATTGGACCTGTAGGAAATGCTTTTCTGTAAGTCTTCCAAATTTGGTTTGCAACAGAGGGATATCTTCCTAAATCTCTTGTAGAAAGAACTGCTGCTAGCAGGAGTTAAATGCAACAAATTTTGTATAACTAATGTATCCAGATGGTTTCTTTGTAGCATGCCAGCTCCATTCTGGTAGTATCCAATTCTAAGCATTTCTTGAGCAGAAAAAAACTTAATTCAAAATAATCCAGGGAGAACATATCTTTCATTTCTTGGGATAGATTACCTGTTTCAATTCTGTATTCACCATCTCCTGTCATCACCATTTATATTTAAAAATAAAATACTAACATGATGTAACTCAATAATAAATCCCTAAATCCCTATAAACAGAATTGTTGATATTTTCTATACCTGTCAACTGACAGCAGCCAGGCCCTTGTTCGGTCCAGTCAACTCTGTATACAACCAGTTCCATAGTTACATCATCTCGACTAACATTTTATTCTCAAGATTTCATATGGTTTATCCTGCTTCAGAATAGGCATGAAATATTATTGTTGGTGGATTTTTTGTTTGTTTGTTTGTTTGTTTTTTCCAAGTTTCTTTTGATATATATATATATATAAATAAATAAAATTTAAAAAAATAAAAGCATTAAAAAAGTAACTATTTTCCACCTACTAAGTCAGTTAAAAGACTAACTGAAGTCCAAGATCTATAGTACACTGGCTTGTGAGTTTCAGTTCTACATATTAATACATGAAGGCCAAGATGAGCCTGTCAAGAATAAATCTTGGTAAGTGGTCAGAATAACAGACCATGTGGAGAGGGAAAAAGCAAAAAGGCTACATTACACCTTTACTACAGCTTTTGACACAACCTTCAGATAAAATAGTTTTCTGAAGCTACCAAGAGACATAAATGTCATTTCAGAAAGTCTGGTTGATTATCAGCAGCTACAAAGAGCACTGTAAGGCATGGCATCCATATGTTCAGACATTCTGGATTCTTATATTATCCACACACCAGGTCTAAGTACACGCTCTGATTTCCACGTTCAGAGTTAGATGGTTACATACCTTCTGATGTATCAGTGGTATATACCAATGTGGAAAAATATGTCTGCAAAACTGGCTTTTATCTAGTCGTGTGCATTAACACTGTAGCTGTGATGACCTTCAGTCAGGTAAATACAAAGCAACACCCCTGCACTCCTAGTAGTGTACATCCAATTGTAGAGCACTGTACCTCTTCCAGTCAACCAGGCAGCAGCCCTACCTTGAGAACAGTCCTAGCAGGAAGAATAGCTCCACCTTCCTATAAGCTTTAAGGGATAGTCTCAGCTCCTGCAAAGGAAGGACAATTTACAAAGCACTATGTCAGGCAGCTTTGAATTTAATTGAAAGAACTATGGCCTGAGTTGTTGTACACCTGGCTACTTTACAAAATCTCCTCAATCATTCCCTTAGTAAACAAAACATTTTCCTATATACATCATCATACAATCTTCTAGGCTCTCTCTCTGAGTGTGTGATAATGCATGCACAGGCATCTGGAGCTTTCTGAAAATTAAGAAAATACTTCAGCTTCTGAAATGAGACCTCCCCTTTCCCCCCAAGCAGACCAAACAAATCAATTTGAACAACATATAGAAAGAAGGGAACACAGTGGCTGATATAAAGGGATGTGGACTCATTTTTAACTTTAATACTCCCAAGGAAAAAAGGAGGGAAGTGAGAAAAAAAAGACCAAATAAAAAAGAAATTTTCAAGCAAGTGTATCTTAGAAAAAGCTTTAGATTCTTCTAATTGAGACATATGTTTTCTACGTGTTTATAGATGTTACTAAAATCTACAGAATTAAGTCACAACTTAACCCACCCCATTTAAAATTCCTCCAGTTAAACTGTGAGTTAAACTCTTCATTCTGTAAAAGCTGTATTTATGAGAACAAGTACAGGTTTTATTGAATTAACCATCTATATTAAAAACATTGGGCGTAAAATAAATTGTTACACATATAACTTGGAGGCAAATTTGAATTAAACAGTGGTCCATCAAGCTCTTACCTTAGAGAAAACAGCCCAATGATCACAGATACTGAACACTTTCATTGTTTAAATTAACAAAACTACAACTCACAAAAAAAAAAAGTAGATTGTACAGCATTAAAAAGCTCAAGAGTTATTTGTTGCAATTTGTAGAAAATGCAGTGACAGCTGCAAGAAGTTTAATATATAATAGTTAAGTCTGCTCAGCACAGTGATTAGAACCTGGATGAATTAAGCCAGTTTCTAACCCTTCTGGTAGAGATGAAGTGCATCAAATGAACAAGATTGCACAGGGAGAAAGTGCCAGCATCAATGTTAGTTTTTGAAACTATAGCACTTTATGTAGCAACTGGTTGGTGGGCAGTTTTGTGAGTTTTCTCAGAGCCTTGAGAAGAAACAAATTAACCATAAGCTTTCTAACCAGCTAATGCTATGATGGGAATATATAGAAAGAAACATACAGGTCTCTGTTCTGCCAGACTCACACTGTAGTTATGCAAAAATTGAAATAACTTTATGAGTTACCGAAACAGCTGAGCATCTTCATGCTACGTTATTCCTCTGCCTGGATTAGTTCAGCCTCCAGACACCATCTAACAGAAGGTTTGCATGTTCTTTGCTGTACCAAGCGAAAAGGGATATAATTTTACCTGCATTAAACTGTTGTATACTATCAGGAGCAAGAAGAGATGAAGTAAAACAAATTCAAATCACAGTGAAGCTGAGCTGAAACAAAATATATCTGCATTGTTGAATAGTGTCTGCATATGAGGGGTTGGGAAATCTTTTACTTTCGTAGTGCTGTGATTATAAAACAGGTTAATGCAGTGAATTACATTCACAACCCACCTTTTCTTTATGCACGACATTTTTATTCCATAAAAACATTGGCTTGTGGGTTGTTTTTACTGCTGAATTGTGACTGACATCAGAGGAAAAACTTCACTCACATTACCCTTCCAAGAGTCAACCACAGGAAGTTACCAACTTTTCCACTGAGTTGATCATATATCAGTTATTTCATTTAACTCATATTTCCATATCTTTTTTGCAAGAGCAACAGATGAAAGTGTGCAAAAGATTTTACTAAAATTAAAGTGTCATCACTTACATCTGCCCTAGTCAGGACTGGCAGAAATACATCAAATAAAGGCACTATCAGTACTAGAAAAATCTGTTCTTATCTCCCAAGTGCTTGCAGATCAACTGTTAAAGTATTTGCTTCAGTAAATCTGCTTTCTTAAATGCTGAAATCAGCCCAATTAGCATACAGCTCTGAGAATTCTCTTTGTTCATAACTGAGGTGTATCTATATTGTATATCTATACTGTATAAAACTTTGTATCTTTCAAGTTCACCACAATTTCTTGGATAGTCACTATTAATAACATCTGCACTGAATTGTAGCTGGAAGGTACATTTTATTGGGTTCCTGTTTTGCAGAACAAATTTGTCTCATTTTTTATCTTTAATCAGTTATTTTCCCAACCTGGTCTGTATATACCTGTTGGTAATAGAAAGTATATTAACTTTCTTGTTGTAAAAAGATGAACCTAAATCACTTATCACTTTTATAGGTTCACATTTTTCACATTTGAAAATATAATTTTCATATTTGAAAATATATGTTAATTAAACTACAGTTAAAGCAGCCACTGGCAGAAAGTTCCTGAATTGCTCCAGACTTCCATGTTTAACATGTTAACAAAAAAACATGGTCTTTGCTCAGGAACTGTTAAAGGTTACATTGAACTATATTTTGACATTTTCCCATGATACTGAAGAAAGCATCACATTTTCCCCAAAATATAAGAATGAGCAAGAGTAAGTGATTAGAATTTTAAGGGAAAACAATTAAAGTGGCAGCAATAGAAACGATCACTTTATGTAATCCATTTTCAAAACCAAGCATCTTGGCATAAAACATAATTTCACATAATTTCTCATTGGCTCATTAGTCTGATTGCATTTTTCCAAAACTACACAGTTTTCAGTTTAGTTTATAAACTAAATATGGCAGGCTGTGAATGAACTGTTTTGCACCTGGAACTATATATTTTTTATTATTATTTTGTACTTTTTAAGAACAAAATATCACAGTTCAGCTACTAAGGTACATCAGAACAATGTTACCCCTTTAAGTTACTGGCTTTGCAGATTTCAAAATGATTTAAAAGCATTATGTGAAATCTTTCAAATTCAAAAGCCTGTAAAAGGTATGTTTTTCAGCTTAAATAAAATAACATAATGTTGATTTTCTAATAATACATTTTAAGGCCTGTCTTGGTTTTGACTGGGATGGAATTAATTTTCTTCACAGAGGTTTTCATGATGCTATGTATTGAATTTTTGGTGAAAATACTGGCGACAGCACAACAATGACATAGTTGTTGCAGAGCAGTGCTTGCACAAAGCCAAGGACTTTGCAACTTCTCATGCTCCTCTGTCAGTAAGGAGCAGGGTGTGCACAAGGAGCTGGGAGGGACACAAACAAGACAGCTGACCCAGACCAGCCAAAGGGATATCCCATAACATATAGTGTTATGCTGAACAGTACGAGAAGAAAAAAAAGGGAAAGGAGGAGACATTCAGAGTGATGGAGTTGATCTTTCCAAGAAACCATTATGTGTGATGAACCTTGCTCTTCAGGGAATGGCTGAGATTATAAGCAGTGAATGAATTCCTTGTTTTGCTTTGCTTGGCCATGCAGATTTTGCTTTACTATTCAACTGTATTTACCTTCACCCATGATCTCTAACACCTTTACTTTTCATATTCTCTCTTCTATCCAACTGTGGGGGAGAGTGTGAGAGAGCCCATGTGCTACTGAACTGCCTGCCATACAGAGAGTTGCAAAACAATAACACTTTTATGCATCAGTCCAGTTAATGTAATTTATGCTTTTAAAGCCACTAAATGTTTTAAAAACATGTTTTAGTTGAGAGTTTTTAACTGTCTTTTGTTGTTATTGTTGTTGTTTTTTTTTTTTTGTTTTTCACACCTAATGAAGCCTCTTTCCTAACCCCTTCACTAAAATAACCACAGTTTACATCATCCAGTAAAATTGATTCTGGAAGAAATATATGTTCGTTTGAATAACAAACTTTTAATTTTGAAAATATTAATCCTGTACCAAAAGCATTCAGCACAGTTCTGTTTGGCAAGTGAAAACAATGATATTTCCATAGTGGAAGGTTATTTTTTTTTTTTTTTTTTTTTTTTTCCTGTGTTTAAAATGCACTCTGCTTCTCATCTACTGAAGTTGGGGTCAATATTTATTTGGATCAGAATTTCATCTAAGGCATTTGCATACAAACAAGGAGACTCCTGAAGATAGTTGTCTTCATCATTTTTCATTCTTGAATTGCTCTGAGGCGGCACATGATAGAGGCCTTTTAGTGTCCAAAGGAGCTATCAGAAAGGATACAAACTCTTCAGCAGGGTCTGCTGTGATAGGACAAGTGGAAATGGTTTCAAACTAAAAAAGGGGAGATTTAGATTGGATATAAGAAAAATGTTTTTTACAATAAAGGTGGTGAGGTAAAGAACTGGAACAGGTTGCCCAGAGAGGTGGTGGAAGCCCCATCCCTGGGAAACTCAATGTCAGGCTGGACTCTGAGCAACCTGAACTAGCCATACATGTCCTTATTCATTGCAAGGCAGTTGAACTAGAAGATATTTTATGGTCTCTTTCAACTCAAATGATTCTAGGATTCCATGTTTATCTCCTTAATAAAAGCTTGATTTTGAAGGAGTCTTGGCTTCAATAAAGTTTTTCTCTCGTGTCTTAATTTGAAACTGTTAAGTTGTCCTAATTTCTAACTAGTAAGCTATTTACTGTGACTTAAGTAAAGAGCAAATCACTGCTACTGCCAATTCTTCATCCTTCATGCCAGGGAAAAATGGTAGGAAATCAGGAAAAGGAGCAGAGCACACATCCGTTTTACTTAGATCTCCCAAGAAGCCAAGATATCAGTTTCACATCAAAGACAACAGATCATTACACTAGAAAGATGAAACTATCATTTCATTTTAAAGGAAACAAAAATAAAAAACATCACAAAGTAAAAAAGAGTTGTAATACAGGCGTTAATTAGTTTTATATATAGATATTATATAATGTAACACTTTTGCAGGTCTAGTTTCACCTGTCTACCTGAACACATTTGGGACACATCAGAGGTGAGTAGTTGGATTATTTTTCTTCTTGAAGAAACAGTTATTCAAGAAAAATAATAATAATGAAACCAGTGTACTTGTGTGCCTTTGCATATGTATGCATACACAACCATTGTGTACACAGTATTTTCTTCCCAATCCCGCTTTCAACATCTATTTATTCACTTACAGAACTGCATTTGACAGCCTTCTCTCTCTAATTTCTTCTGGAGCCTGTTAAGATCAGAAGACAACTTACTATACCAGATGCCATAAATTTACAAAAAAGGAAAAAAAAGAAGAGATAGTGCTCCAATTTTTTACAAAACACTCTCTCCTTTTAAACCACTTGTTCTCTTTTTTTAACTACTCATGCTCTCCATCAAGTTATATCTTCAGCTTTGAGATAACTGAGATTCAGAGATTGGATTATCTTGTTACACTTACCAATAGATCTGGAGGCATTATGTGTCTCGCAAGTTTTAACTAGGACTCCAAAAACACTTAACGCTCAAAATAGCACAGTTTTATTTCAAAGTGCAAAGCTCTGCTGTGCTGTCTTGCCAATACTAAACTTATTCCTTGCAGAAGCCATTCAGGCCTCTGCACTGCTTTCCTGACCCTGATCATGCGTGAAACCTTGCCAGTACACAGCAGACTATAAAGGCAGACAAAAGTCAAAAGACAGACAAGCACTTCTCAAAGGATATATAAATGTCTCCACTCTCCACTGATGAATTAGGTGAGATGCATCACAGCACACTTATTTCTGCATAATGCTTTCATATTCTCCCTAATGAAAACTCTGAGCATTTGCTTAAAAATATTTTTACCTTCACAAAATCATACAACAAAGCAGCAACCCTAAAATTATTGGATAAAATCAAAGACATTTGAAAGCATAATGTGATGTGTGAAGGGCATCACTGTTTGCTATGGCTCAACCACCCCTGAAGACCAACACAGTAAGTAATTAAATAAACAAACAATAAAATTGAGCAATTATACATGAAATATTTCTGTAGAGTTTATACTTCAGGGAAGAAAAACTGGGCAAACACACTACAAACCAGTAGCTGAATACATGAAATAAACACATGCAAAAATTAGCTGCAGTAAAGCTGTTGCTCCCCCTCCATTCTACAAAGCAATGCTGATAAAAAAATGCATGCAGTCCCAGGATAATTCCCTTTTCATGGTTGTTTGATCACGTCTTCCACATGAATTAATTTGTTTTTTAAGAAGCAGTGCCTAGTGGTGTCAATAAAGAAAAATAATATTCAGATGTAACCCACTTTCCATTGGCAGAGTATTGTGTTCTCGCCTTTTCAGAGCACTCGCATTCTTTTTTCATTTCAGAGCAAAGTAATTTCTTCCATTGTACCTGACTATCTCCCATCCTCCTCACTTCCTCCTTTGCCCTTCATTTTATTGAGCAGTGCTCTGTATCTTTCTGTTTAACTGTTGTAACAAAAGCCCTGTTGTCTCCTTTAATACATTTGCCTGTGGTGAGAGCTGGACATTGCAGACTGGCTCCCTGTGAGACACCTGCAGCACCAGAAATTGAGCAGGAGGAGGTCAAGCTTTAAACCACACAAAGACTCTGAGCAAAACAATCCCTTGCAGCTTTAACATGCTGCAGAAGCACAATGGGTCTACTCTAAATTTGGCAGTAAAAACAAGTGGAAGGTCAGTGCACTCCTGCTACGCAGCCATCCTCTGCATTTTCCTCCTAAAAGAAACCACTTGTGTTGTTCTTCAAAGCAACTGATGTCACTGCAGTCCAGCTGATGTGCACTGTTCATGTAGCAAAGAGGTTTATCACATACAGTATAACCCAATTATTTAGGGCATACAGGAGGGAAAATGGTTTACCACATCAGGGTCTGGAATCTTGAGAGAAATTCTACTTCAGGTTCAAAATGAATCCAAATGAAATCCAAATAGAGATACCTTGGAGTCAACAGCCATTGGTGATGTATCTGAATACCTTTCAGTGGAAATACAACAATGTAATTCTGTTCCTTAACAACTGCAATAAGTATTTTTTCTTCCCTGTATGGGGAAGAAAACTCACAGACCGAGGAGTTCAGAAAAAGCAACAGCTAGAAGACTGTAAAAAGCTGTGAAAAAAAAAAAATAATATTAGATCATGTCTTTGTAATTATATTCATAATGCACAAAAATAGCTAAATTGACTTTTCAGTAAGAACAATTAAAGTAGATCTTAGATTAGATTGATTAGATTAATCAATTCCAACTGAAAAACAAAAATTGTTCTCTGGGTTATGCATCAACAGATACTGCAAAAAGAAAATCAATGGCACATTCCCTACTAATAGTAATAGAAGACAGTGGAAAAACAGCCCTGAAATCATAATACCTAGGCCAACGAAAAAAAGATCACAGAAATACTGAACCCAAGGATTAAAAAAAAAAAAGAAAAATAAATAATGTTTTGCTTGGAAACTTTAATGTTTCAAGCAGGCTAAACATGAAAGTAGAATAATTTTGCAAATACTATAAACAATGGTTCCTTGTTCTTTTTGACAGCCATATTTATTTTAACTCTTCAAACTTCAGCAAAGTAATTTTAAGTACAAGAGTACACAGAGAAGTAGAAAAGCAAAATATGAATTGTGAACATCTGAAAAAAATATTCCATCTATTGTGTGTTATGAAGTTATAGGGAGACTGTAAAATCTTCAAGATAATTCAGTTTTATTTTTCTCCAGTGAATACAAAGCATTAGAAATACTTATGAACAGACAACATTGGTATTTTTTGGCACCAGCTCTGCTACTTCAGTAACTAGATTCAACTGGGATTGTAATTCAGTAACTGTGGTGATTTTTTTTTATTAAGTGAGTGAATTGGATATTTACATTTTTATATTTCTATGTATTCAAATAACTGTGTCTCACTTCTTTTTTTTTTTAATGCTCTTTATTATAATATAAAAAATACAAGTGCAGACATAAAACACTCAACAGTTGCAACAAGGAACAAATAAGTAGATTTCCCAAATAAAACTACAAATGCCTCCTATGAACCTCTGACTACTTATGGATGGACCCAGTGATACTTTGGTATTGATGTAGTAGTCCTCATATAGGCTGCAACTGAGACACAAGAGGGAAATCAGGACTTTGAACACGGTTTAGAGCTTGGTCTGAGCTCTGAACTCTGAGCCACAGACCCATGTTTTTCAAAAAAAGCAAAACAACTAGGAATCTAAACTCTTGTATGCTCAGTTTCATAACATCTTCTTGGTATAAAATTACTAAATGTAGAAAAATGGGTAGAGGTAGAAAGGGAAATTAAAGAGATACAGGAATTACTCATTTTTGTGCACACTTCTCTCATGAAAACTGTGACATTCCATAAAATGGTATCCAACATTTACCCTGGATGTGTAGTGCTGATGTAGAAACAAACAATTTTTCTCTTCACATCTAATGGTAAACCTAATCTTAGAATCAAGAGCAAGCACTTACACATTGACAGTTCATGTAGAACTATGCCATGCCTCAGAGTAAAACAGTTAACTAGTAATTTGATCCTTGTTTATTCTCAAGGGTCTAGCTTTTAAGAAGAAAAAGCTGTTTTTTTTTGTTTGCCGACATCAGTTGCTCCTAAAACTAATGAGAGAAATCAGTAATCCTACTGTCTCTCCAAAAACACATCCAACCACAATTTCAGGTACACAACGGGAACTCAAGTACCACGTGATGCTGCTTCAACACTCAGATGAACAAAAGAGTTGTATGACTGAGCATATGTTATCCCTGGGATTAGTGATCATGCTAATACAAAGTATTACAAGAGTACAAGAAATTTTCCTGATCTAGTTGAATTAAAAAAAGAGAAGCCGGGAAACTTCTATGATAATTAGAGTTTAAAGATCTGGGAATTAACATTGCGTTAACCTCATGCTAGTCTAGCCTAGACCTGGGCATTCCCAGGAGAAGCTCCATCATACCCCTGCTGCTTTTTGTTGCTGCCCCCAAGTACCTCCAAGTGCAGCTCCTGGTTAGCTCTGGGAGCAGCTGAGCCCTCTCCCCTTGTCAAACAAGCAAGAATGTAGGAAGAAATTTTTGTGTCTAATTACCTTTTTCCTGCCACAAGATAGGTGGATTCCAGGTCAACTTAAAGTGCAATCTTGTTTTTAATCCATACACTCATCCACATGTGGACAAGGCTAGCTAAGTGTCTCCCAGATCCCCTCAGCAAGGTTGAGGTTCAGAGGAGTCGGAGCCTCTAGAGAGCACATCTTGTGCCTGTGAACTTCTCACTCTTTGTCCTCTGGCTAAGACAACATTTGCTTTGTGATGTTTATTCTTTCCAGATTCAGGAAATAAAGTATCATTTGCCTTCAGTTTTCTTCCTCAGTTTAACGTGCTTTTAAGGAGAGACACTTCAATTTTCTTTCAACTGCTAATGAAGCAAGGAAGCGTTTGTCTTGCTTCTTCAGTCAGTGCTGTAATAATTGAAATAAGAGGGATAGAAAATACAAAAGAAAGCTCTGAAAAGAAAATGAATGTCCTGGCATGTTCCCAGCCCTGTGGCTTTATAAACAAGCCAGTCATGTTAAAACTAAGATGGTTTGCTCAACATACAATTATTCAGAGTTAACTGTGAGAGTCTTTTTACCAAGAAAAGTTGTGTTTTGCTTAATGTTCAATCCATAATAAATTCTAAGGCAATTTCTCTCAATGGAAATTTTAAAAATTGGATGCTATGACATTGAGATTATAACAACTTTCTGTAGTACAAAATGTTCTGATCTATGAAATCATCATACTCTAAAAACAAATTTAGCACAGAAGCCAAACCTGGTACACAGACCAGTTAACCACAGTGACCAAACCAAGTACTGAGTGGTCAGATTAAATCTGATATAAATCAGACTTTCCCCAGCTGCAGATAGGATGGCATGGAAAAAGAAAAGTACTTCCAGACCACAGTAAATTTCAGAGTATACTCAAAAGAGGAAAAAATGACACATAATTACAGAATTACACAAGATTTTTAAAAATAAAAGATTGGAGGTATGCTTGTTTTGCTAGCTGAAGAAGCAGATGTAGTCAGAAAAGGAAGCCTGAAAAATGGGAAGACCAGAAATTTACACACTTCTCTTATCACTTTTACATAAACAACACCAAAGCAAAATTCAAAGGTTGAGCAAGAAATATCTATTGCTAATTATGAGTGATTGCTGGTATTATAGTTTTAATCTAAAAATTATTTTCTGTGAAGCGTTGGTTTTCACAGCAAATATTTATTGAGTTATTTTAAAAGATAAAATAAGCTTTCATCCAGAGTATCTGCATTAGATTCAGTTTAGCGCTACTTTGAATGGTCTGCTAGTTTTAAGTTATCTCAGTTTCCACAACATTAACAGAAGTGAGATTATGGGGACCACAATCACTGAGGTAAACAGTGTTTTATATGTAGTGGAAAAAGACAGAGAGAAATGTAAGATTATTTAAAATGTATTCCTAAAGGTGCGATTCTTCTTACAGTTTTTAGTTTTATTAACAACATCAGTTTGCAAATGCAAGAACTTACATCAGATGAAAAGCTTAAATGAAAAGGCATTATATAAAGTGGAGCATTTTCAAAATCCAGGAAGACAGATCAACTAGTAGTACCTCAAGAAGACTCCAGCCTATTCCACTATGTGTCCAAATGAAATTCATATCCCTCTAAAATGTCTGCCACCCTTCAAGGTCATTTGAAATTGCCAGTCTTGAATGAGTGATACCATTCAGTTCTTACCAGCATTTCAGAGAACACAGGCACACCTTTACCTTTGTATCTGTGCATAACGTTTCTGTCCTTTAGAGGTAAACCAGTTTGGAAAGAAGAATTGTCCTTTGCTTGTCTAACTACTGTTTTGCACTAGGAAAGCAAAAATACACAAGGCTAACCAACAAAACCTTATGCTTTTTCCATGGATTTTCTGATGAGTAGATACATAGTAGTGGGGATATTACTTCTGTAGAATTCACCATTCCATTCTTTTCTTCTAAAATGTGTCAGACAGGAAGTTTTCTATCACCTCAGACAACTATAGTATGTTTTCTGATGCCAGTTAGAAAATAACTCCACATGCTAAATCCCTATGTTAGTAGATTTTTGTTTTGGTTTCCATTCAGACACACTAAAAATGTTTACACTTCAAAACTACAGGTTATTATATGCAATACCAATAACACTTCCGCTATGAAATAAATTGGAGATAACTTGCAGACACGTCAATGTGATTACAGAATAAAATACTCATTTGTTTTGAGTCACAAATAGCTATTGCTAAAAGGTCATTATATGATTTTTCTTTGCTCAGTATTCTCCAGGTATTAGAGTCTATAATAATATACTTAATTTATGCTTATTATAATTTCTGTTCATGTATTTGACAGCTCATTTAGAATTTAATTTGAATCAGCCTTTAGTTTTCACACACACACACACAAAGCACTGGACAATTTCCAGGCAACGTCAAGATACGTTGTATTCCTGAACCGCCTCTATAATTCTATTGTCAATCAGGTTGCTGACTGGGATACTTAGACTCTTCTCATGCCAAAAGATCAAAAAAGGAAAAAAGAAAATCTTATTTTCATATCTTTATCTGTGAATCTTGCCTGCAGTTCATAAGTCTCTTCTGGAAATAAATATTTCAAGTAAATGAAACTCAAAAGGCTGTCTGAAGATAAGCACATTAGTTTCTAGAAGTCGTGCAAATTGTTTACATTGTGCTCAATAGGTCCAAAAAAAAAAAAAAATCTCTGCTCCGAAGTGATAAAGGTCTAAAATCTACTGAAAATCATGGAGGAAAAAAAATGCCAGTGAAGCAGTAGACAGTAGAACAAGCTTCTATCATCAAAAAAGAATGCAAAACAAAGTAAATTATGTAATATATTAAAAGCATCTGAATTTTACACTACATCTTGAATCTTACTGGCTACAAATATTTTCCTGTTATATTTTAGTACTTATTGTGAAAATAAGAGGAGGGAAAGGCAAAAACAACACATTATAGAAGGAGATAAGAGAGAGGGAACAGACTGAGTTAAAATAATGTAAAACTTGATGGTAGATACAAAAAAAAAAAAACACCTTTTTTTTACAATCCTCAAATTTAAAAAAATAATAATGAATTGACTGTCAGGTTATAGAGACTTAAAAGGCTTGAAATGAACCCTTACTAAGCAGAGTTCTGAGCAACAAAACTAACGTAAAAGCAACTTATAAATGTCAAGGTGCTGAAAGACATGCATTGCTTCTGAAGATGAGAACAAAAATGCCAGTGACACAACAGCAAACCTAATGTCAAGAAATATATCAAACTTTATTACAAAAATTGTAAATTACATTGCACCAAGCAGCAATGGGACACACTACAGCAAAGCTTGGCTAGCCTGCCAGGCTACGTAATACACCACAGAGCCACAGAAATAACGGCTGGAAGCCAGAAACTATCAACAGCATTACAATGTGGTCCACGGTAAAGCTTAGTTCCAGACTACTGACAAAGGAAAGAGACAAGAAAAAGCATCAGCGGTCATTCCTCTGCTCATTCCAAAGGAACAAGTGATGATATTGTGTGCTGCTTCAATAAATGCTAATTACCAGAGAAATATAAATATTTTGAAAATTTGCATCAAATATTATTTTTTGTAAATGATGGGAATAATTTACAAGGAAAGGTGAACTGCTATTGCAGCTGAGTACAATTATAAGCACTTTGAATTTGTACATTACACAGCTAACATATTCTTCTATATAAGAGCCTAGCAATTCAGACAAGAAATATTTTGTTCTGAATCATCTCTAAGTGTGTAAGAGCCTGATTTTCCCTTTACATTAGTATTTATGCAGTCACAAACAGCAGAGATTGAAGACTGAAGGGCTCAGTCAGGCCACATTCTACTTTAGGTAATGGTAATTAGTGTATCTTGATTTCTATTAATGTATTACAGTTATTATCACAGGTGTCATAGCATAAGCCAGTATAGTTTATGAGTATGCTGGAATAATGTTGAAATAACCAAAAAAGTTCATATGTTCACTAGCATTTGTTATCATTATTAGAAACAATGCATGAGAATTTTTATAGGATCCTTGCTGAAAAGGTCTTATGTACAGTACAGGATTTGAATGGGAAAACAAATATCTTCAAGACATATCCTATGAAATTAATACTAATTCGGGCTCTCATAATTTCCTACATTTGTCTTCCTAATTTGTTCCATGTTTTTCAAAGTCCTGGAAGAATCACTGGAAAAAATATGAAACCCCAAAATGTATCAGTTCACTGAGACAGCTGAAATATGGGGAATAGCACTTACCTGAGATGGCCTGTGACCTTTGAAAGCATCCCCTTTCATTAGCAGATTCCCTGTAAAGCAATTAAAAAATTTGCTGTACCAGCATATGTAATAATACCCTGCAAGCCATTACAAACTAAAATTCTCAAATCTGCAAAACAGACATGAGATGTATCAACACTAAGTTATATAAATATTCAACAGGCACTCTCCTTTTACGGATGTTCTATGAGTTGCACCTAAGCTAGCAGAATGCTAGCTCTGCGCAAGCTGGGATAAAAAGGAAATCAAGCTTCCTCTTTTACCACTCCTTAAAAATTTCATCTCTCAAATCTTAAAGGAAATAAACAAATAAATAGACAGATAATGGCACTTCTATTGCTAATATCTGCTTTCCTGTTCAAGGCACAAGGAGTAAAGTTGATAACTGAAGTGTGTATCTGGCTTTGAAATAGCAGAATTATCCCAGGCCACCTGGCACCTATCCTAGCCTCTACATCCTCAGGGCACTTAAACAATAGCAGCTGAGCAGAGAATGGGCAGAAACATGGAAGTTTCATGAAAGCAACAAACCAGATGAGATTTAGAACACAGTAAATTATTAGTTGTAAATTAATATTATCTGATGGTCAATGCAATCTATTTTTAGATCAAGTGAAAAGTGATTCCGTTTTCTGCCAGTGTCATTCTAAGTGTTTGATGAATTAGGCAAATAATTTATTTTCTCTTTATGTAGTTTTGTCTTTATGACTTCTCATTACATGTAGGGTATGATCTGGACAGAACCGCAGCTTCCCCAGAGGCAGATTGACTTTTGGTAGAAGCAGTCTCACTTTGTCCATAGCTACTTCTGTTGTAGAAATGTTAGTCAGAAACCTGTGCCAAATGGTTGCACATGATTTGTACTATGACTCCAAATGGCAAAGTCAAATCAGTATGAATCAAAAAGTTGTTCATAATTCAAAGAAATGTTTTGCAATGGTATCTTATCAATATAGCAATAACCTGCTGTACTAATGAAAAAAGTGGAAAATATTAGGCCAGAAGAAATCTTAAATGCATATATATGTAAATATGCATATATTTTATGCATGCATTATGAGGAAATTATTTAAGTCTCAGAAATGATCAAGTCACTCAGATAAAAACAAAACCTTCACTTGAGGTTGACAACATCATTTTTTCCGTTTGTATAAATTATAAATAGAAATGAATATATTTTCTTTCAGCACTGTTTAAAAATAATGATAAAGAGAAGAATATCTGTATTTTTCTGAAGTCCTTTCTTCATCCTGACAGGGGAGAGTTAGTGGAATAAATAAATTTTTTAAGATTTTCCTCCTTTAATTGCGAGGTACTCAGAATAAGCCTCAAAAAAATTTTATTAGATTGATTTTATTAGGTTGAGGGAGTGAAAAGTTCCATAACATTTTGTCTTAATTTGAATTATAGCAATTTAAAAAATATAACTGTTTCACATATATTAAAAACACTGCTGAATCTTTACTACTACATTACAGATGCTGTCTGCCTCATGGAGCTCCCCCCCTCATTTAATGTAGGAGTCCGAGACTTCTACAGAGACTAGAGGAAGGAGGAGAGTGTGTGAATGCTTGGGAAAGGAACTGGAATAGGACTCTAGGGAGCTGATTTCTACTCTTGTCACCTGAACAGGCTTCTTTTTTTTTTTTTTTAAATGTGTAATTGAGATTAAAAAAAAAAACACCTAACTGAATCTACATGGACAGACTTGGCTGCACTTCATTTGCTTTTTGGCATGATAACTTATTAGATTTGGCCCTTTACCGAACATGAGGGGTATACAGATTGCATATATGACATTAACAGTCAAACCCGAGCACTTTTTAGGGTTCATAAACCACATATAATTATGCAGTAAGCATATGCATCGGGGAACATTTCCACACGCTTTCAGTATTTTCCCATGTAAAGCACAGGAAGAATGATAAATCAAAGGACCAGATCTGCAGATACCACCTGAAGTGTGACTTCTTGTATTTCCAGAAAATGCTTCAGGCTATGAAACTGATTTTATCAGATAACTAGCCTTTGCAGCACAAGACTGGAAAAACAAAGCTTGCTGACAGTAAAATCAGAAAAGTAGGCCAAATGATCCAGAAATCCCCACTGTTTAGATTTTTAATTTGCTAGTTTAAGAAATGGGATCTTCTTGACAAGATGGTGCAGTCCTACATGTTTGTACAAGAGCCTGGGAATAGAAATGCTCCTGCAGCATATAGATAGTAGTTATTTTTCTTTCATAGAAATTTCTATCTTTTAAACGCACTGTGAAAGAAATCCCCAAAGTCAAATAAACAAAAACCTATTTACCATTTAGACTTATCAGTGTTTACCTGCAGCATCACATTCTTTAGTTTGTTTCCCATTTCACAGAGCACTACTGCATAGTGGCAGCACAGACTGCCAGCACGGTTTTTCTGCATTCAGAAACATCACATTTAATTCTTATTACAAACATTTCCATCTTATTGGAAGTTGCCTACTACAAGAGGGAAACAAGGCCTACACCGGATCAAAATGAAAGAAAGAAAACTGATTTTCTTAAGAGCATCTTCTTACTTTGAAAGTAGTATCGTTAGACATAGCCTTGTATGGGATATTCTCTTCCTTAAGACACAGTCTTAAGATTGCCATGTGAAACAGAGAAACATTACATTTAATAAATAGCTATATTCTGGAGTTCAGTTACCAATAGACACCTGAGATCTGAAATGCTGAGTACATTCCTGTTATTCTGTGAAAAAAGTACACTCATAATTCTCTCAATATTTTCAATTTACACTTTCTATAAACCTATCTGACTGTACTTCTGAGCTTGTATGAAATGCATTTGCAATCAGAATTGATGAATGAATGTAGTCCAAAATGCCTACATTTTTGTAAAAATCAACTATCGTGCCTTTATCTGCATTAGTTCTGTGGATACTCTGTGGATTACGAGCAGAACATGTTAAGTATTTGCTCATGTGAGGATATAGCTGCTCCCATTATCCCCCACAGTATATATCATTTTTTTTTTATAATCACTTCACAAAGCAGACTGGAAACATAAAATATGCTACTCCAGTAATCTTTATAATCTATTTCCATCTCAACAAAATACATTTGTAATCTGCAACTTTCTTCCTTCACTACTGAAGGTGAGACATATAAGAAAAATAATTTATGTTTGCAAGCTGCAACAGTATGTCAAATAGAAGATATTACCTCCCTTAATTACCTCTGTTTTAGCTTTAGACCATCATGATCAGGACATCCTATTTTACAAGTACAGCCAGATTGTAAAAATAACTGTCATTTTATATAACAACAGATATACAAATAACTGAAATTTACTCTTATTCTATAATGATACCTGGAAAATTAGAGTTAGTTCTGAAGTTTTCTGAAGAAAGTTCTTTTTGGAGAAAGAGGCAAAATAAAAATATTCTGCTTAGGACTTAAAAAAAAAAAAAAAAAAAGCCTAGACACTGGGCTACATTACGAACATATTTGATTCTCACAGCATCAACGTTACCTAAAGTTAAGGTAAGGTGGCCTGCTCCCCAGTATTTTGACAATAGTAATTTATTAACAAAATATTCAACTGGATATTTGTTTCACATTTTAGACTAAAAAGATTTTTTAAGGAGTCATGCTTCATCCAAGGCATCAGCCCTGTATACGGTTACATCACACACGCTGAAATTATTGCTTTTAAAAACTTTTGAAAATCTTTGCTGTGACAGAAGTGTTTAGAAAATAGTTAATACTTCACACCACAAGTCTTTTCCAGTTTCCTAGGAGCATGGACTCTGTCTCACCTCTGTAGACTCTCTCTGTTCATTCCGTTAGGTGTCACGATGAGCAAGGGCTGTGGCACAGACTTGTAATCAAGGTTCTTACAGAATGCATATCAGTTCTGGCACACTTTTCACTGAGATTTGACTACTTCTTGTGTCACCAAAAGACCAAACACTAACCAAAAAGACAGTGTTTCTATAGAGTTAGTCACAGAAACAGCTTAGCTGTATGGCTCCTAGATGAGCAGTTGATGACAAAGGCTGGAGGACTGCTGCTCGCTGAAACACATCAGTGGTTCACGATCAAAACTGGTTAGGAGAAGATGCATTTCAAGTTGTGGATCATTCATTTTTTTCTTATTGGTGTACAAACATAGGTTCAGAGATTATAAAGCAAATTTCAAGTACAGATAAAATCAGAAATCATTTTTTAGGATGAAAAGGGAGGCAAAAAAGCCATCCAACTGGTATACTGGGCTCTATCTCTATCTCTGTCTTAGCTGCAAATTATATCATTTAATTTAGATCTCCACTTTTAAAACTAATTTGATGAGATGATTTAGACTCCTATCAAAATATTTTGGTGTTAGAAATATCTGTTTCCTTCTTAAAAACAAATCAAACAATATGGGGGGGGGAGGGGGGGGGGGAGGGAGAAGGGGGGGGGGGGGGGAGGGAGAAGGGAGGGGGGGAAGGAAAAAGAAAAAAAAAACAAACCAGAAACAAAAACAACCATCCAAAAAAATCCACAGATCAACAGACCAATACATTCAATGTCTCAAGCAAAAGACTGAAGAGGAAATCTAAGGGATTACAGATGCAAACTGAGTCCAGTATGTAAAGGTCATTCAGATGTTAATCAGGAAACGCTAGAAACAGCCTCGACAACAAACTATAAATCTGCTGCCAAACATGATTTGAAAAGCCTCAGCTCTACATTTCAAGTTTTCAAACAAGCTCACAAAAAATCTTTCCATAGTTCTGGATGAATGGTATTGAGGACTAAAATCTTAGCAGTCCTATGTGAAGAAGACTGCTAAAAGAGCAGTTCTAGATGACTATAATCTTAGCAGAACATTGGATCTTGGAGTTAACAACAGCAAGAAA
This sequence comes from Lagopus muta, assembly GCF_023343835.1. Classification (NCBI taxonomy): domain Eukaryota; kingdom Metazoa; phylum Chordata; class Aves; order Galliformes; family Phasianidae; genus Lagopus; species Lagopus muta. The sequence goes on along the minus strand of NC_064435.1, from coordinate 39,831,886 downwards.
ATACATACATAATATTGCATAAATTGCTTTGAGCTTTTCCATATCATCACCATATGGTAAGTAGGAGTTCCCAGCTCCCACACACAGGGATTTTGAGATTATCTGAAGAGCCCCACAAGAAAAGATAAAAACCAAAGTTGTTTCAACATGAACTCGTTATAGGATAATTCAGTCTTCTTGCTCTTTTCTTTCCTTAACAACTTTTTTTTTTTTTTTTTTTTTTTTTTGCATGTTCGCTGATCACTCTTTTGAAAGAGAAATTGAAAATATAGAGAGGAGAAATGTGGTAGAAGATCTGAAGAACATCAAATGGTCTTTGTTATCAGAAATGTGATTACATAATCACTGAGTCATTTCAGTTAGAAGAGATCATCTAGTCCAACTGCTCTGCAATGAACAGGGACACTTTCAGTCAGATCTGATTGTTCAGGGTCCTACCCAGCCTGACCCTGAATGTCTCCAAGAATAGGGCACCACCCCTCTGGGCAACCTATTCCAAAGCCTCCCCACTCATATTGGGCACAGGCACATTGCTGATTCATGTCCAGCTTCCCATCCACCAGTACCCCCTGCCCCCTAGGTCCTTTTTGGCAGGACTATATATCAATCCTTTTAACTCTTACCTTGTACACTAGTGGGTGTTGCCACAATCCAGGTGCAAGAACTTGCATTTGGATTTGTTGAAACTCGCGAGGCTTGCTCGGGCCCACTGCTCAAGCTTGTCTAGATCTCTCTAGACGGCATTCTGTCCCTCAGGCACGTTGACCACACCACACAGCTTGGCGTCATTCACAAACTTGCTGAGGGTGCACTCAATCCCACTGTCCATAACACTGATGAAGACATTAAAGAGCATCAGACTCAGTACTGATCCCTGAGGAATCCACTTGTCACTGATCTCCATCCAGACGTTGAGCCACTGAGCACCATCATCAATGGGCTGACATACAGCGCAACAGAATAATACATTTTTCTTCGATTAGCCTATTTAATAAGAAATTCTGGTAAAATGTGTGTCGTGGTTTTTACCAGTATTCCATATCATGGCATGGGGTGGCAAGCTGGTCAGTGCCGAAACATAGTGCTGGGGAGCTGCACTTTCCTGGGTCAGATCCTAGCAGTCTGAGCTATTTGCACATCCTGGGTCCCAGCAGCATCAGCTATTCTTATGTGAGTTTGGGCTCCCTAAGAGGAAGATACACCCTACAGTTCCCAGAAGTCTCCAATACTCCCCACGTGATGTCCAATTCCAGGTAAAAGAGGTAGAATAACACAGTGATGGGGGAGAAGGCTCTCTTCTGTTCCCAGCAGCTCAGTGAGCAACACGGTCAGAACTCCTCTCTCTCTTTCATTTGCTTGATTTATTACATGTAACACTTTTCTTTCTTGTATCATATCATCTTACATTCTTTTGTCATTTGTAGTAAATTAGTTATCTTTCCTTATCTTGTTCATGTTCTTCATACTTCTTCCTCCCTGGGAAACACAAAAAAAGAGAGAGGAAACCCTGTCACTTGTGATAGAATCAACTAAACTGTGACAATGTGGAAAGTAGTACAAATGAGAAATGTAAAGATTTTTTTATTCATATTGCATTTATAAAAAAATCTGTACAACAGAAGACTTGCAAAACTAATTTGTGTGCAATTCAAAAGAGATTTTCATGGAACATTTCTAAAAAGTAGTTGATTTGTAGAGTGCAATGAACCAAAAGCTTCTTCAGAGATCAATAAAGACTTCCGTATGCTCTTTCTCAAGTAATTAAACTTTCAATGACTTCTTTGAGAATATTATGTGGTGTTTTATTCTGTTTTCTAGTTGTTTTCTGACTATATCAGTTTCCACAGAAGTTGTTCTATGGTATTGGCTCTTTACACCAGCCATGTTGAGAAATTAGTTTTCAACCTCAGGTTTAATAATAATTAATATTTCCCTGTAATTCAGAAACTATTATTGCTGCCATTTGACTGCATGAAAGAATTTTGTTCTGGAGAATAATTACTGTCAAATTTCTAATGGAAAATAGTAAAAAAACAAAACCAAACCAAAACAAAAAAAACCCCAAAAGTTGCTTTCTACAAAAAAAACAATAAAACCAATATTTGAACTTATATTTGAAATTCTTTCCGAAATATAAATATTTTAAGAATAGCTGGCAATTACCAATAAGGACTAATAAACGATCTAACAAATAACAGTAAACAAATTCTGCAGATTTTTGCAAACATATTTCCATTTCTATTGCTTTGTTTCCTGTGAAATCGGAAGTTTACATGTTCTTGTTATCTTGCAATATAGAAAAAAACTATGCTATATAACAAATTACTCACTAGGTTACACCTGCTCCATTGTCTGCTAAATTGCTGAAGCAGGCCTTCTGAGTCCAGGTGAAAATTTCAGAAAGAAAGAAATACCTGCTTGCCCTACCATTGTGGACAGTAGCTTACTGTATTTAACATTAAAATGCTACACTGTGTTCTTAATATGTCCAACAAGTATTACTTATTCTACATGATCTGTCATATACTTCCATTAAACACAAAATATCTGATGCATACAAGTTAGTTCAATGGTGCACACACACTACATACAGTACAGAAAACACCAGGCCTCTCTTCTTGGTCCTACCAAAGTGGAGAAAGTTGATTTAGAACATCTTAGAATGTAAGCAGTCTTATCTGCTTGGCATGCTATTCTCAGCTTTTTTCTTGTGGTTTAACCAGGCAGCAGCTCAGCACCACATGGCCACTTGCTCACTTTACCAAATAGGATGAAGGAGAGAACCAGAAAAGTTTGAAGTGTGAGAACTCATGGGTTGAGACAAAGATAGTTTACTAAGCGAAACGCATGCTATGCATGCAAGCAAAGTTGCACGCTATGCATGCAAGCAAAGCAAAACAAGGAATTCATTCACTACTTCCATCAGCTGGCAGATGTTCAGCCACTTCCAGGGAAGCAAGGCCCATCACACCTAAGAGTTACTCGGGAAGACAAATACCATCAATGCCAACAATTCATCCCTTCTTCTTTCTTCGCCCTAGATTTTATTGCTGAGCGCATTGCCATTTGGTATTGGATATCTCTTTGGCTAGTTTGGGCCAGCTGTCCTGGTAAAATCCCCTCCTAGCTCCTTGTACAGCTGCAAGAATTTCAGAAGAGAACACTTTCTCAGATTCCACACGCTGAAAACGGGCAGGTTTTCTATTAGAGCTGAAAGATTCTACACACTTGGCAATTAATAGATTATAACACATATAACATATATATATATATAATAACATATATGTCATATATATAGGCAGATTTTTTCTATTATTAAATAATACTTCCCAAAAATTGAAATGCTTTTAACCACTTAATCACAGATTTATTGGAATATGTCTCATATGTGCAAAACTGTTACGATATTTCTGCGTGTAGAAACACAGATTATGGTATATAAGAGTGTACATGAACTGTGAAAGGCCAAGTTCAAGGCATTATTTGATACTAGCTAGAATCCATCATTTTCTTTCAGGAAGGAAAAGATACCAAAACAGATCACTTTTATCCAGTCCTCTGGGTTTCTTTCCTATTCCCTTCTTATTCTCAGACTCCAGAAATAATGAACTGGTTATTTCTACTGACATTTTTCTGGAAGATTGATCTTTTCAGTCACAGACATTTTGCAAATATAATACCAGCTTGCATTTATATAGCTCATTTCATCTCAAAGAATCTCAAAATCTTTTACAAATTTAATGTAGTGGAATATATACTCATCTCACGCTGAACACAGCCATCTCCAGGACTGAGTGACTATGTGACCAGCCAATATAACAGTTTAAGGCAGAAGGTAATAAATATTCTGTGCCATCTTGAGAATTCAAGACAAATTTTAACGTGGCTGCATTTTATCAGTAAATTAATACACTATCTCTCTTTCTTTTCTAATTAATGAAAGCTAAAGATAGTTCACAGCCTCCTGAACTCTATCAAACACCAGCATTAAAACTACAAACATACCCACACAGTAGTTTGTTCCTAATGCCAATAGGTGCCCACAGGAGATTTTAAGAACTGTTTCCCAAGTTTTTTTCAGCCTGAGAGATTTTGCAAGTTGGGGAATTTCTGAGCCAAACTAATGTTTCATTATATATTTGTCCAGTTCCTCTTTTCAGTTCTTGTCTCTGACTCCATCGAGAAAGATATTTCAAGTTTATTTTTAAGCAAACATTTTTTACACAGTGAAAACTTAAAATTCATTTGTTGCGAAGCCCAAAGCAAGTGGAAGGTACTATTTTTTGTCTTATTTGATCTCTCCCCTCTTTCTGAAATAAATAAATAAAAATAGTGAGTTCAGAGGCTAACTCACTTCTTGACAGCCCTTAAGATTTTAGACATCTCAGTTATTAGTCTCCTCTGTCTACCTCCTATTTGAGCAGGAAAATCATAGTCTCATTTTTCATTTACCTGTTATCATTCCATAATTTGAGCCATGGCTGCTTCCTTTTTCTGCTGTCTTCTCCAGCTCTATCCATTGCTTTTAGATGGGAAGAACTCAAATTACATTCACAAAGGACACTGTGGTTTATGCAAATAATTTTTTCATTTTCATCTCTGCCCCTTATTTGGCACGTTTTGAAGGAATGTGAACTGTGAGAAACCTAACCCAGGTTTTGAAAAGCCAGTTTTGTTCACCATGGCACTGCCTATCTCAGGTCAGGCAGCTGTCAAGACATGCAGATGCCCACTCTACAGAAAAGAAGATGTGCAGAAGGAACAATGCTGGACAACATGGGATGGTAATCCCTGAAACTGCGAGTCCTGAAGACTGTCAAGAGATCAAGGATTGGAAATCAAACCTAAGAAAAGATTGAGTTTCTAATCATACTATCAAGTTCTTGTAAGGTATTTCATCCGTTTTTTCGTTGTTGGTGGTTGATTGATTGTTTTTTTTAAACCATTACCACAATTCTCACAGATATTTAATCACTTTTAGTAAGAGTATTTATCATTTGTCATTTGCCAGAATGAAGCAATGACAGAGTACCTCAGGCATGTTTTCACCAAAGTAGTGAAGACAGGCACCATCATTTGTCTGGTGACATGTTATTTCCCTATATGCTTAAAATTGGTCACACTACCTCACTTCTTATCAGAAACCTGCCTCTATTTTTTCCCTCATCCTTACTGTGTTTTATACTTAAATACATTTTTATGTTTACTTCTGAAAACCCAGATATTTAAACGTACATTTTTGAAGTAATAGCATAGCAGCTGAATTGCGAGGTCATAGCCTGAACATATGGTTGAGCATCACGTGAGAAGGTATAGCTAACCCAGGGATTCAGGTGGAAGCAATGTTACCCTTTGTTACCTGCTATTGCTCCATGGTGCTTGCATCATACTAGAAAGTACTGTCATCACCTTCTTTCACCATACAATCGTCCAACCTAATCCCTGTCCTTCATGTTATTTTTTTCCAAAATAGACTGTTTTGCTTTTTTTCCCCTATCTAAACTGCATTATCTTTCCACCTTCCAGTTTAGAGTGATACAAAACTCCCCTCTATTCTCACCATTTGTATACTTCCTTTATCATTAATGGAGCAATCAAAAGATTATGAGACAATCAACACCAGCTCCAGCCAATTTCTATCTTGCCTACAACCTTTGTGTCTTTATGTACTGCCATTTAACTTAATTATCCTTTTGTTTACTTCTCCCTAGTAGTTTTCAGTCTATGTTACAGAATTCAACATAGCCAATTTGGATATATTTTTTTAATGGGATTTATGTGTATTTTGACAACTGCAAGTGATGCTGTGCTAAGAACAGTTATCTCTAGCATTCCTCATTCTCTAGAATTATGCATGTGCCTCATGCTTAATTTCATGCAGCGCTTCTTCAGTAACATAGCACCATAGTCTATGTTGTAAGGATTGAAGCAGTCCAGCCAGGGGCAAATGCTCAGAGTAGAGCACACAAACAATTCAGAGTTGTCTATGTACTGCAACAAACATTTATAGAAGTTCTCGAGATTTTGCCTCTATATGACCAAATAAAATAAAACTATAAACTCTATAAAGTGTTTCTAATATTGTCTGCTGGTAAAGTATATATGCATATTCGCAAAAATGCCAACTATTTGGAAAAACATAAATAGATTTTTTTTTTATTTTGATAATCAAGGTTCACTTGAAGATCAATACTAAAAATCATTATTTTTTGTGTCATATTCTTTGCAATGATTCTTAGAGAGACCTATAACTACAGTACTAGTCCAAGCTTAATACAATTTTGTTCACAATAGATGGTAAAACCTGATGAAAATCAAAGAAAATAATAAACAGTCTTTTACCTTTCTGAGCTCAGTCTGGTGGTCTGAATGAAATGAGCAGCGATATTCACCAAGGGTCCCTGACTCTAGGCAGAGCTATAGAAGACAGAGCCACAGAAGACAGAGCCCAGAACATTGCCAAAAAAAATACATGTTGTATTCTGTTCTGTAAAAAGTTCACCACAAACCAACAGTGCAAATCTATCACCCTTATAAGACACCTGCTGATGAGGCTGCTAAAGGATTTATGATGATGCTATAGGACACATTAGCATGATAGCACACCCTGGGCACATTCACAGTGGTGCAATGCCTGGCTGAGCATACACTGAGTGTATTTAATTTCTAGTTTTCTCTTACTCAGGACATTATACCAACAGAAACAGAAGCATATTCAGATTTACTAGGACAAAATATATTTTCATGCAGAAGTACGAATATTAAAGCAAAACATTTATAAGAAAAGTTGCAGGCATTATTTATCTATTTCTACACATACTGCAAACAAAGAAAAAATAATACGAGCATTCCAATATAATGCATATGTTTTATGAGGGCAAAGAGAATAACTACCATAGTTTATATATCTATTTTGGGGAACTAAAATAATGATTGCTTTAGAAACTGTAGCTACGAATGGAAAATAGCAGACGGAGAGTTTTAATCCTTCTTTGTTAAGGTTGCCTGATTTCTCATATCCTGTTAAATAGCAGATCTGTCGAAGAGAATAAACAAGAAACTGAATCATTCTTATCTTCCTGCCATAGAGAGGTGCAGGGAAAAGGAGGGAGACAGTTGTTTTTGTTTTAGTATGTAGGGTGCTTGTACTTCATGTCTCTTAAAATGGAGGACACGGTAATGATGATAAGAATAGAGGAAGGAGAAACAGCTGCACCTGATAGAAATTTCACATTCTGGTAATTGGATCCGTAGTGGTGTTTGCCAGAAATTTCTTTTCTTCATTCCATAAAATCTCTGTCTTTCACAGGTGCTCAAATACAGCTACACATATACAGCTTCTGTGGCACCATCTGCACAAGTAAGTGACTTTGAAATGTAATTTTTCAGGAACGTAGTAGCTAAACTAAGATAGGATAATTCTTATCAGGAAAATATTAAGATTACGACACGCAGCCTCATTGTACATCTTTTAGGTAGGGCCACCACACAGAGCACCTGCTGCTTATCACAGCAAATGAATTCATCCCAACCTCTGAAGATAGCTGCATACAAATTTAGAGCAGCAAACTGAGAGACTGAAATACTTTACAAACTGTTTTTAGTAGAAACTAGAATTAAAACTAATCACAACACCAAAATAAAGAGGAAGATAAACAAAAACAATAGGGTTTGTAGGTTCTGTTTGCCTAGACTACTTTTAAAGAGTATTATTCATTACTTTATCCCCTAGCAGCCATTTAGAAAAAGATTGACACTTCTACATAAACTATTTTAGACCAAAATAGTAACTATTATATTTGCTTACGTGACTTGCTATGTCATGGAAAAAACTTGAATAAAGGTCTCCTTTCCACAATTTCAGCTAGTATGTAGTTTGAAGGAGAAAATAATTTATCCAAATCTTAAAATACTAAGATCTGTAACAGAATCTGAAGTTGTAAAACAGCCTTTAGTTTGCTCCACAAAATATTAGCAGTATACAGAACTGGAGAAAAACCTAATCTTAATCATTAATGCAGGAATGACCCACTTTATTAAGGGAAGATATATTTCACTTTGACGGTCTTCTGTAATTTTTACCTGGATAGACTTTCTATTCCTGTTTGACTGATGCTGGGTAAAGTGCTAACTCTTCAATAGATGTTTCTCAAGCACCAGCAGAGTGAATTCCAACAACTCATAAAAACAACTTAATTCTCAATCATTAGATGCACAATGGAAATTCATTTTTTAAGGGAAAAGAGAAAAATAGAGCACTAAAACAAAACAAAACAAAAAAAACAAAACAACCATGATTATTTTTACTTTGGAGTCATTCAGATCCTCCTGTGAAATGTTCTTGTCCATTTAAAGCTATTACACCCATTCACAAGATATCTCCCTAACTCCAGATGTGATTTTTCCTTACTGAAGAAAATAGACACCTATAGGAAAATGTGTATAATAAACATTCAGAATTCCTTCTTGGTTACAGGAATTTTTTAATGTATTATGTACTGTAATGTATTTAAAATTAAATGCTCCCCTTTGTGGATGAATCAATTTATTTACTAAAATTCTAACCTATTCTAGCTCCTTTTTGAGTTTCAGAATACCAAAACAAACTAGTCAAATCATTTAAAAAAAAAGTAAAAATTACTGTCATGTTATGATGTATAAAAGTTTATACCCTATTGTACAGTAAAATTGCACAAATTCAACTTGGTTTCTGTCTCTTCTTCAAAAATCATCCCCCAAACACTCATTACCAGTCATAAGAACACTGGTATAGCTAGTACTGGTTTTATAGGCATTTTGGGACTAAAATCACAACATAAAAAGCAGTATATATTATCCTTACTAAATTGCTCAAGTATATGCTATGAAAGAATAATTGAAACATTTTTCTTTACTTGAATAGACACTGTCTTTGATATAAAATTAGTAAACAGAGGCACTTTTACTATATTTCTAATGCTTCACTCAAAGCTTAACTATCTTTGAGTTTTATTTATCTATCACCAGCTTGTGCTAATGTGCTCACCATGTTTAAATATAGCCTTAGTTGATTCTAAAATCCTATTCATTTAAAATCATATCATTTGGAATCTCCTGCATTTATTTGTTCTCAGAGAACATTAATTAATGCTATTCAATTTCTCAGTTACCAGTTGAGCATTTGATATTTTATTTGCAACCATCTGTGCCTTTGACGTTCTTCACAGGCAAGTGGAAAGAAGCTTTCAGGTAATTTATCACAACATTGAGAAGTGAAGATGGATTAATTTTTTTTAATTCAGCTGATAAGTTTAATTTTTAATTAAAATATGCTTTCAAGCTCTAACTACTCTTGAATTAGTTAAAAAAGTAAATGTATTTTTGAAATATCAGAATCACATAAATTTTTCAAGAACTGTAGACTAGCAAGTAGCAGCACTTTAGGTACTAGAATTCATGAATTCTATGAAATATCTGTGTTTCTAAATTACCTAAGACAGCATTCTGTTTCTAATAATTTGTTGGATAGAAAATGTATACAGTATATACACAAGTAGCCGAAGATCAGAGTAATATATAATATTTCCTTTAAAGTGGATTCTCAGAAAAGAAAATTTTAAGTAGATGATTCTTCTCCAGTGAACTCATATGGCTACTGCTTCCTTGATTTTGTCTATGGTAGCCAGTTTTTCCCAACAGATGGCGCTGCAGATCACGTATATTTTTTAAAGCGATATTGCGTGTAATTTAGGAAGTCAAATTGAGATTGCCTATCACTCCCAACCCTTTGCCTCCTATCGTGTTCAGGAGATGGACACCAGAGAGCTATTTATTATTGACTGTTGAATTCGAATACAAATCCATCTCCTTGTAAGTCTGGATATTATACTCCATTTAATAAAAAGTTTCTTCATGTTAAGTCCAAATTCCTTTGTCAGCAATGTAGAAAAGTAGTTATTTGGACAAATGAAGAGCTTAACAAATGATATAAGTAAACAAAGCTTCCTAGTTTTTGAACATTTTATTAATCTACTATCAAAGAATTTCTTAACTTGATAGTAGTCAGGTAAAGTGAGAGGGTTTTTTGTTTTTTAAACTGACTACTGAAAGGTAATTTAGGTTTATAAAACATTTTCACTCAGGATATCAGCTTCCATCAAAATGTCATACATAGTTGCAGGACAAATAGTTCTTTGTTACATCTACTTAAGAAACCTGTAGTTTCCTCCATCCATGAGATACTATTATTTCCTTTTTATTATTATTTGAAAGGCAAGAACTTACAGCAGTCTTATTAGAATATTCTTAAACTAGGAAGTCAGCTTACTCATATTTTCCTTAGAACATATTTGCTTAACTTGAAGTCATGAGCCAGTATAGACTCAAAGCATTCAAGAGGGAAGAGTTTGATGTCTAGTTAGAAGAATGAGAAATATAAAACTTCCTCAGGGCAATCAGAAACCCAAAAGAGCCTAATGAGGATGCTGTATGGGTTAGAAGGAAGACACTGGTCAGTTGGAATTTTATAGGAGGGAAGAACAAGGCAGTGCTGATGCGTAACACCATGACAAAGCCTATTCAAAATAATAAATATCCACATACACAGACCCATGTGTCTTGAATGTGATTAATGAATATTTGACAGTAATTAAAAAAGCAGGACTTGTTCACAGTAGAAAAGGTTTTCAATTTTGTTTTACAGGAAAAAAAAATCTACCACACATACCCCAGACTGTACTCCACGTCTTTCCTGACTCTGTTTTCTCTGTATAGTACCCCTAACGAGTTTTGTCTTCTGATGATAATCTTGGTAATTGTCAAAACATAGTTTGGTCTTTTCTGTAGTTAAAAAAGTGTGTATTAATGCAAAGCCAAAAACATTCAAAAGATCTGTGAGGCTGAACATTAACTCTATCTTATACCATCTGTAACTAGAGTTGCAAGAAACTACTTGAATCACAAAACAGCTGCACAGAAGCGATGATGTCAACAACATAAAAGAGATTCACAAAAGCTTTTGTCACATCTATATTTCACAAGTCAAACAGTCAGACCTATATTAATTTTTAAGCAGTCTGTATTTGCCCTTCCACAGCATTTAGAGTAATGAATGTAAGTAGCAAATCAAGAGGTAACTCATAATAGCTTTTGACAATACTAATTTTCAAACACCCAATTCAGTCATACACGATAAGTACTGTGAATAGAGCTGCAAGGTCACAGAGCCCAGATGCTGCCAGCCTGACAACTTCATTGTCCTTTCTTGTCCCATCATGTTTTATATTTCTTTTTGGTTAGATTGTGCTATTTGTTTTTTGTTTTTTAATTAATTTTTTTATTATTATTGACTTTTTAATTGATAATTCAAAGAAAAAGCAGTGAAAAATACCAGAATTATGAAAGGCAATTACTCTACATATAATATACAATATATTTAAACATTTTACATATGTGTTATATAAGAGTGATATATATTCATTTTTATAAAAATATTTTTATTTATAGATAGAAATTCCTACAGTTGCTTTAAGCAGTCTTCTGAACATAGTGGAAAATAAAAATTTGATGTCTAGTATGAATCTCTGAATAAGCAGTGCATAAATTTTAGGCAGCTGTGTACTTCTAAACCACATAACCATACAAGTACCCCATAATTTCCCAAGTATTTTAAAACTGAATTTGCCTGGAGTACTTAAGTACTTGCATTTCTACTACACAAATGTTCAAGAATTGGTTTGGAATATCACCTCCGTAGACTAAAATTTCTGCTCTGCTCAGCTTTATGGCATGACTACAAGCATATTTTTTCCATGCTTCATATTTGTGTTAGAGTGAGTGGTGCAGTGAGACAAAATATATTCAAGCTTGAAGAGCATAAATATGGAGGCGTATTGAACACCTGTGGGGTACGTTTACAAGCAGTGTTGAAACTTGAACAATCTGTAATTTTTCTCTACTAGAAACTAATCTTTTAAACTGCGAAAATTATACAGTGACTGGAATTAAAAAGACACTGACATCTCATCATCAATCAGTCTGGAGAGGACCACTGTGGTAGCATATTTATGCACCCAAAAGCAAGAAGGCTTTAGATTTCAAACCTTTGGGATATTGAACTGACAACAGGAAAAAGCAAAGAAGGAAAAGTGTTTTCTATGAAGACTTTAAAGTTATTTCATTACATACATTGAAAAATGAGTGTTCTAGTAATTCTTTCTTAAACAATCAAAATGCTGTGTTGACAAGGCAGGACCACAGACCCTCTGTGATTCATCATGGCAAGCAGAGCATATGAGGGATTCTTTACATGAGCACCTGCCACAGATCTGTCAATCACTGATTAGATTAGGACAATTTATTTTCAAGATGGGTGATGGCTATATCAGGTGCAAAACGGAGCATTTTAGGCTACCATCAGACTTGCAACAGAGATCAGATGAGGTAAATATTGCTCTGTCGTCTATCTTGGAGGACTGCTTGGTGGAAAAAGCATGCTGGCTTTAAGTTCAGTGCATGAAGAAAGTCACATGATGAAATAAAAAATGTATTTATAAGATAAATATCATCCTTCTGTTTAAAAAAAAAAATATATGAAAAAAACTGCTAAAGCTGTATACTTCCTTTGACTACATTAACATAATTGCTAGATTTTATGCAAAAAATTATACAAGATAAGCATTGGTAGTGACGAGACCAAGTAACAGATATTTCAGGGTCATACGACTGCTAAAGACACCAACCTTTCAGCATACATCAGCTGCTGAAGAGACACTGGATTTTCAGGAGAAGCTGTGAATTGCATAGTATTGTGTAGCTGAAAGAGACCTACAAAGATCAAGTCCAATTGCCTAACCATTTCAGGGCTAAATAAAAGATAAAGCACATTCTTGGGGGCACTGTTCTAATGGTTCCTTTACACTGACAGGCATGAGGCACAAAGAACCTCTCTAGGAAACCTGTTTGACAACCCTTAGCTAAGACAAGGCACATGGAAGGCAGGGAGGTGATACTGAGACAAGTATGGCTTCACTAGTGGCAGATCCTGCCTGACCATAGTTGCCTTCTATAACATAGGGATGGCCTCGGATGTCATCTTCAAGAAGTCCATTGATACAGACCTCTACAAGATCCTTCTCTCTGAATTGGAAAGATACAGATTTGATGAACTGTTCAATGACGAGGAACTTGTTGAAAGATGGTATCCAGAGACTAGTGGTCAATGGTTCCATGACCAGATGGAGATCAGTGACAGATTGTGTCCCTCAGAGGTCAGTACTGTGACTGACATACTTTAATGCCTTCATCAAATGACTTTAACAGTGGGATCAAGTACACCCTCAGCAAGTTTGCAGATGACATCAAGCTACGTAGTCCATTTGAACAAAACAGAGGGATAGAATGCCATCCAGAAAGATCTAGATAGGCTCAAGCAGTGGGCCCAAGTGAAACTCACGAATTTCAACAAATCCAAGCATAAGGTCTTGCACCTGGGTTGTGGCAACCTCAGCTACCAGTACAAGATAGGGGATAAAAGGAGGGAGCACAGCCCTTCTGAAAAGGACGTGGGGGGTACTGATGGATGGCAAACTGGACACAAGCCAGAAGTGTGCCTTCATAGCCTAGAAGGCCAACAGACCAGAAAGCCAACCATATCCTATGCTGCATCAAAACAAGCATGGCAGCAGGACAAGGGAGATAATTCTGCCCCTCTACTCTATGCTGCTGAGAACTCATCTTGAGTACTGTGTCCAAAAATAAAGTACTCAGTAGAGGAGAGACATAGACCTGTTGGAGCCAGTCCAGAGGAAGGCCACAAAAATGATTCGAGGGATGAAATACCTCTCCTGCAAGGACAGGCTAAAAGAGCAGGAGCTGTTCAGCCTGAAGAAGGGAATGTTTCACGGTGACCTGATAGCACCCTTCCAGTATTTAAAGGGGAGGCTATAAGGAAGAAGGGGATAGACACTTTAGCAGGGTCTGTTGTGACAGGACAAGGTTTTCAAACTTAAGGAGGGTAGATTTAGATTGGATATAAGGAATAAGTGGTGAGGGGTTTTTTTTGTTTTGTTTTGTTTTTTTTACAGTAAGGGTAGTGAGGCACTGTAACAGGCTGCCGAGAGCTGTAGTTCATGCCCTGTCCCTGCAGACTTTCAAGACCAGGCTGTGAGCACCCTCATGTAGCTGTATGCATCACTGTTTATTGCGGGAGAGTTGGACTAGCTGATCTTTGAAGGTCCCTTCCAAGTGAAACAATTCTGTGATTCTATGACCTAACAGGACAGTATATCTGACACATGATACTTACCGTATATATGGATCAATAGAAGCTAGAAAGAAAGCATTGATTTCCTAAACTACTTATATGCAAAACCATTGTTCAATTCAATAAAAGCAAACCTGGTGAACTACTAATCCTGTTGATATCACTGCATCAAATAATCAGTTCAGTGCAAGCAATTTTACATAGATAAATTTGTAAACAGAATTAGTCTGCTAGAGGATGTATGGCCCACCTGCAAGGAAGTGTTTACTACAATCAGAAGGATCTTTAGTTTCATGCCTAGGTTCGGCAATTTTCAATCCTAAGAATAAAAATCTTTTGGTATGAAAATAAAATCTTCCTATGAAAACTTTTCATTTCGCTTACGACCTGGAAATACTTGTTTAAAATTAAATAATTTTTATTTTAAAAGCAACGAAAGCTTACCCGTTATTTCTTAAGGGAAATTAATCTGGAATGCATTAATTCATTTGTTATTGTTTATGTCCTCTTTCTGCTTACATATCTTGATGCTTAAAAACTTAGAGGGTATGCAGAGACTGAGAAAGTATAGGAGAAAGATGTGTTTCAATATTTTTTATAATGAGTGAAACCTCATATTTTAGACAAAAATTAAGTTAAATAAAATTAAACCATTCCTGAAAATAAATCATCTATTATAAGGAAACTGATGTGTACTGGTTTAATGGACTAAATACATATGTACACATATGTACCAGAAATTTTATTGCTCTCCATACTGAATGGATTATAAGACTCATACAGGTGTTATACAGTTTGTCTTCTAGCTGATGACAATACATCCAAATACCTAACAAAGTATCATAGTGTTGCAAGAACAACTCACCAGACCATGTAATTAATTGGAGTTGAAACTTTTTGAAAGGAGTGATGTACAGTGAAAAGAAAGGATTCCTTAGTTCTAGCCTCACTATTATTGTATGAAGTCTTCATAAACAACAGGGCCAACACAATTTGTTGTAATCAAACTACTGTAGTAGTCTGTACTGTAGTATCTTGACCTCCTCCTATTACCACTTTCTCCTAGCTTTTTCATCTCAAGTATCCACTGAAGGAAAAGCTATTTCACTCTGCAGCTTTTCAGACATGTAAGTATCCAGTAAATGTAGCTTCAAGTATTGTTTCTTTCCCTTTAATTAAACTTGAAAAAAAATAAAAATAAAAAAAAGAGAGAAAATAATTGTGTTGTTTGCTCAAAAGGAATAAGGAAAAGCTTTTTCTGTCTCAAACTAGCAGAAAACAGGGAATTCGGGTATAAATACTATGATCACGACGCCAGCATTTCCAATAATGGGCACATACAACTTGTTTTTGGCTGACAGCATCTCATAGCTATTGCTATCCTAGAGTTAGAAGCCAAGAACAAAACCTCAGCTTCCATAGACGTGGAAGGAATAAGAACATCACAGAGGATAAAATTCTTATGAAATAGCCTATTTAGAAAACAATACGTAGAGACACAAAGGAGTATTCTTAGCCATTTACAAGTTTGAGTTCTGATACATCTCATCTGTAGTATCTTGACCTCCTCCTATTACCACTTTCTCCTAGCTTTTCCATCTCAAGTATCCACTGAAGGAAACGCTATTTCACTCTGCAGCTTTTTAGACATGTAAGTATTTGTTTATTTAGAAATATGTTGACTAGAGTACAATTAAAACACACTCAACCGTCAAGAATGCAGGTGTAATAGCAAACACTACTGTCCCACCCCCAGGAAGGTCAGCCCTAAATAGAGAAATATTATCTCTTCAGTTCTATTCTTTAAATTCTTTACATCAGAGATGCCTCATGAAAGAGAGGCCTGGATAAAGTACATGCAGGCAGTATAAAAACATCATTACTATGCAGTAGTAACTTATTTCAATACAGTCTGAGAGATCTCCTCAAAAAAGATGTATTGATAAGCTTTATTTTTTTTCCCCCCAGGTATTTGGAGCGATTGTTCTTCCTATGACTGTTTCATGTGAAAAAGTAAGGGAATGCATACCTGTTTCCAGGAGGAGGTGAAGACTGGTTGAGGTTGGAAGTGACTTCTGGTCCAACCTGCTGCTCAAGCAGGGACAGCTAGAGCAGGGTGCACAGGTCTGTGTCTGGATTCCACGTCTGTCTTTTGAAGATCTCCAAAGAAGGAGACTCATGTTTTGTCTGGCTAACCTGTGCCGGTGCTCTGTCCCCCACACAGCAGAAGAATGTTTTCTGAGATGAAAAGGAAATCAGATGACAGCACTGACGTGCCCTCAAAAGTATGAGAATCATACTATATCTAAAAGAGGCTTTTGACTGTTGCAGTATTTTAGAATTTTACAGTTTTATCAAACAAGGGTTTTTTTCCCCCATATCCATCCAGTTACATGGTAGATTATCTTCTGTTCATGGAGCAGAATAAGGGCCAAGGGAGATTTCACAGTGATTAAGTGCACAGCAGGTATTCTACCAAAAATATGGTGCGTACCATGTGGCTTGTGAGAAACATACTTATTCCCAAATGTATTTTGCAACTGCTGAAAGGAGAGAGGAGGTAAAAAGCAAAGGGCCTGAGCAGATCAAATAATAAACGTGCATTCTCCACAAGCAAGTGTGCTCCCTGAGAACACGTACTGCTTATGCCAAGCCAAAGAACTGGCTTATAATATTCCAAGCAATACACTGAGAGAATTTTAATATTATGTAAGTCATAAAGTCACAAAGAATAATTAAGGTCACAATGAGTTTTCCATTTTTTCTTGCTATCATGAAATTGAAGGTTCTCAATGCATTTCTTTCTTCATTTGAAGATCTGGAAATTAAAACAAGACAAACGTTCTTCTTCAGGCTCTGTGAGACAATAACAAGCCATCAGTGAAAGTAGAAAAGCCTCCTGTTGATAATTCTTACTATTCCATATATTGTCCATATATAAATTCCTATATCAATTGCTTTACAGAAAAGCCAAATGCAATCAAATGAAAAGGTTTACTGAGTTGGTTTAAAACATGTATTTTCTTTTTTTATATTTATATATATATATCTTTATATTTTATATATATGTAATATATATATTATATATAAAAGACATATATCTTATATATTTTTATTACATATATATATGCCATATATATATATATATGCCTCAACTTTTGCAAACTTTTGCACAATCCTCTCTGTAACAAAACAAAGCTCATAACTCACTACCTAAAAGATTTCTTCCTTTCTCATGCAGGCATTTCAGTCAAGGCAACAACTTAATTTTAAAGGATGTCAAAGACTATAACAGAATGTTTTCCCATAGGGTGACAGAAAGAAAAGACAAGAGCTTCTTTCTGCACATAAAATGCATTTTCAGATGTGCTTTGTCTTGTTGACAAATACAGCTTGTCAAAGAAGATGTATTTTTTCTAATTGCAAAACTGATGGTCTGTAAATTATTCCGTATTTTCTTTCAGCTTCACTTCTTAATTATTAGAAGGCAAAGCTCAGAAAACAGCAATTCTTCAGAAAAAAAGTAGTTTCTTTCATACAAACTTGTAATGAATTAGAAAAAATCCTGTTGAGAATAGCTATCATCTCTAGATCAGTCAGGGTCATGAGCTTTGCCAATGTACAAAACAAGTAACATTCACAGGAGAATACAGAAGAGTTCTCATTAGCAAATCAATACAGCAAATGGATTAAGTTTTCTGACATTCATTTTAATGATGGAAATCCACATCATTAACTTAGAATGGGATTTTCTGTGGTCTGTAGTCTCAATCTAGTTTTCAAGGGTGAATCAATAGCTGTGAAGAAAAGCTGAAGGCCAGTATACAAATTTCACCTGATTATAGGTACATTCAGCAGTATCACCAATAACAAATAACTTTTTCTTCACTTTGAAGTAGAGAATGTGATGTTAATTCAGGTTTAAGGTTGAGTGTCCTGCAGCTTTCTCCTAAATCTTGGAGTTAAAAACAAGGTCAACTCTTGAGATACAGACATTACCTACAGGAAATGGATGTTGCAAAATTGCAAATCGTCTCACTTAACCTATAAAGTATTCTTGCTCTTGACATCATTTAAAACATAAAACACATCTTTCACCATCAATTCCCAGAGCTATACAATACCCTAGTTAAAATAATACTTATTATAATGCCATACAATGTAAAAGTGAGCGCTAAAAAATTACTTCAGCATTAATTGATGGGGCACTGATACTGCAGCTTAGAGAAGAACAACATGGTCAACAGAAATCTTTTTATTTGCATTACGTAATTGTTTTGCTGGTTCGCTTAGCCTAAAAAATAGTCTTTTGTTCTTATAGTTTAAATACTGAATAAATGGATGAATTCCTTTATAAAGAAACTGAGATAAAGAAATACACCTAGCTATAGGAAGGGAAAGAGCTTTTACTGAAGAAGTAAGAAATCAAACAATTTTACCAAATATTATACCTTTACTTACATCCAGTGCTTGCAGTGAAGCATGAATAATAATAAGTATTGAATTTAAATAAATTGTGACTACTCTCACAGGAACAGAGGAACTTCCTGATGTATTACCTGAAAGGTGCACAAATTTGTTTTAAAAGTATTAGGAATTCTCCTAGGCTGGCTTAGAAAGAAACTACACAGATCCTGGGGGCAGTCATTTACTTCTCTCTTCTAGAGCTGAGATTTCACATACCTGCCATGGATTCTATGCTCTCTGGTGCCCACACATGATCTCTTAGCCTTGCAGTAGCATTGAGCATCTTCCTGGGATCTTAATCTCACTAAAGCAACTGGCACCCCAAGCAAAGGCAACACACGGTGCACATTACAGCAGCAATCAAATCAAATGAATCAGGCTGTAACTGCAAAGTTAAACAGAAGAGGTAAGGGGCATGGTGAATAAAAGCCACTCTTATTTCAGGTAAGAGGAATACGCTAATAAGACCTGTTTATAAAAACGTTAGCCCCTTTCTTCATGAGATGAGTTTAACACTGTTTTTAATTAAAACTGTTATCACTTGGAGCAGAATTTGCACTCATCCTTTATCCTGTATGTTACATTGAGAAACAGAAATATTTTGATCAAATGTTGTAACAGTGTTTATTTTCACACATCACCATCCATAAAATCAGTCCATGCAATCTGTTCAACTGTAAAGCTTTTCAAAAAGCAGAGGGGCAGGAGGGAATTAAAAAAAAAAAAAAAAAAAAAAAAAGAGAGACAGGCAGAACTGTCCTTGCATGTATAAGCAATTATCAAAGTCAGAAGCAATTGTTATTGTTGAAATCACACTCCAACTCCATTCCTGTATCCTGAAGAAACTGCTTTGAAGTTAAGATGTATTAGACCATGAGGACTCAAAGTAGGCACTAGGAAATGAAATTGCTAGCTCCAAGTTATTAATATGTCACTTTAATGCCATTCATTTAATGTGTGAGGGTTTTTTAATACAAAAGTTGAAATAATCCCATCCTTCTGTTGAAAGAATAAAAACTACAGTACTTACTGTAACTGTTTCTTTCCTTTTTTTTTTATCCAGCTACAAAGGAAAGGAATTACAGACATAGCAGAATTTTAAAAGTTCAGCAGCTTCGTTACATTTTTGAAGCTGTACAAAGTATATTTTTACACAACCAACAATAATTATTTCGGTAGTCATTCCAGGTCTTTGAACAGTTCCCACTACAATCTCAACTTTACACAATACCTTGCAGTGCTTATATGAGCCGATGACAAAGGAAAGGCCTCCTCATTTCCAATTCTAAATCAGAAAGAGAGCCAATATGTCAAACAGCTTTTATGTCTAGTAAAGACGAGATTAGGATCTGGATATCCTTCTTGGCTACTTTTCATCCTATAGCCATTAGAAAATTCCATATGGTATATAATAAACTGTTATGAAATTACACTGTACCCTTATGTAATTCATCAGTGGTGCTTAGAGATATGCATGAATGCTTGTGATGAATGCAGATGAATGCAGCAGTGGGAATTGCACTCTCTCTGTGCCGCCTGACAGGGAAACAGTAAATTTCCTGCAGCAATCAAGAAAGAAGGAAAGGAACTGAAGTGCCCATTTCTTGTCAGATATCAATGCTACAAATTTTAAACAAAAGCAACTTCATTTGAGCTAGCTACCTGTGAAATATCAAGGGATAAAATACTGTAAATATCTAACACAGTAAATAGCAGGAGAAGCTAGTGGAGCCCCTAGTCTTAGTTCCCATTTCATGTGGGAAACGCGAGTCTTCTCAGTCAGTGCCTTCCCTCTGAAAGCAATGATTTTGCAGCATGAGCATAATTGGAAACTAGGATAGGATCAAGAACATATTTATCATTTCAAAGTTAAACCCATCCTTTCCCTTAAACATAACTACTGTGCTACAGCCTCCCCAGGAGCAGAACAGGAGAAGATCCAGACAAGATTTCAGGGAGGCAGCCAGTTCCAGATGATGCCATGACCTTTGGGACCTGCTCCAAGACCACTGGGAGAGCACTCCACGCAGAACAGACCCGGCTGCACACAATTCTGTGGTAAGACAATTGAAACTATACACGTGTGGACTCTCCTCAAAAACTGCATGACCTTCACTGTTACTTCTTTACACTATGCAGTCACCTTACTGTACTAAGAGATTATCTATTAATATTTTAACAATATTTGCTTAATACTACAATATTATTACGTAATTATTAGCATTATAATACTATATAACAATACTAACTTGGAAAACTACACTAACTTAGTTCAGAAAAATACATAAGTTAAATCCAACTGGACTCTGAGACCAGATTGGATATGCTATATACTTAAAATTTGCACTTACAAGAATTCCATGTTGCTTCATGAAACACATGTTCTATTTATTTCAACAAGAATATTAATGCTATTGTTGACTCATTTCCCAAAGGAGCTGGGAAATTGCACTAACATTTTAGAGGTACTTTGCAATAATAAAAAAATTGATGAATTATTCTCAGTTAACATGATTAGTTCTCACTCTGATCTACTTATTATATAGAAATAAACTCACATAAACATACAAACTTGTCTCTTTTTTTTTTATATTTATACCTTTTGTATACTGCTAAAATACATATAGTATGTAGTCTGCAAACCAAATACACACTTCTTAATAGCATTAATCATCATCATGACATTTGATTGATGTGAAAAGATGAATCTAAAAAAAAAAATCTCAAATTTATCCTTATTATCTAAATGAGTTTAGCTCAAGGTTCTAAGTCAAGTCAAATGGTTCAGGCTGGTATTTGTGTATTCACAGTTCAGATAAAGAGATGCAACTAAAAAACAAAATACACAACTGCAACAAAAAACAACTTACTAATCTAGTGAACTTCTTATCAAAGTTTAAATAGTTCAGAACACAACGCACCAGGTAGCATCAAGAAGTTCTGGAATGTTTTGGTTTTTTTTTCAGTGTATCCTATGCCACACATAAGAAGAGAACACAGACATTTACTTTACTGAGATGACATGTGGTAAGTCAATATTTGCTATATCTTGTTTGCTTTCACCGAAGCCTGAGACTGAATAGGCCAACTTATCTTGCTAACAACTGACAACTTCAGAAAAGAGTCTACGTGGAAAGTTACTCTAAATTTCTTCCAAACACAGCTGAAAAAGCAAAGCCTCACCTGTGCAAGCTTGCTAATCACAACCTGAATAACAGAACAACAAACCCAAACCGTTCTCATAAACTCACTTCTTGATTATACATCATGAAAAAGGACTTGAAATTCGTCAAAAATTTCTAAGCAAACTAGTAAGGAGAAAAAATATGAAAATGAAAATACCCTGTGTACAAAGAATAGAAAACAGCTATTGCCTCTTGCTCTCTGAAGACTTCATAACACCACTTATTCTGTATATAACCAGAAACATATATAGATTCTAGAATGACTATAAATGAACAAGATGAGACTTATTCCCTTCTCTTGGCACATCAGCTGTTCTGCTCACAAAGAATCAAAATTCCTTCTGACAGGTTCTTAGCAATACCAGGCAAAGTATTCACAGGTAGGTCAATAGTCATATACAGAAAGAACAGCTGAACTCACTGAGCCAATGAAGGAGCTCTCTAGCTATGCAGCACTTCCTCTCAGGAAGTAGCATAAGTCCAAGAGATGCTTTCCCTTCCGTGGCTGGCCTTTATGCGAGCCCAGTGTAGTTTCACCCTGGGTCTATTCCTTTGTGGTCACATGAGGAGCACAGGTGCAAACAATCTGCCTGTGCTCCCTGGGCCAACCACAGCCAGGTGCTCAGTCACCAGTTCAAGCCATGTCCTAACAATGCCCCTATGTCAGCACATTAACTTTCAACTCAGGCAGAACAGACTCTCCAGAGACCAAAAGAGTAGGGATTGCATCTGTTCTAGAAATTTCTTCTCCAAAGAGTAACAGTGAGACAGGACTCTAGTTTAGAGTTGTGCTAGAAGCACAACAGCATCAGTAGCTAAGCTAAGAAAGTCAGAGAAAGAAAATACTTGGATGGCATCTGTTAAGGATGACCAGAGAGTACCAATGTTGTTATAACTGCTCTGTTACTTTGATAACTATGATCAGAAGTAAAGTGCCAAACAGATTCTGGACACTGATTGGTAAAACTATACTAGAACATATGGATATCTAGATTATTACTTTTTAATTTTTATTTATTGGTCTGAATTCACCCACGTGCTGTTTGATTCTTTCCATCAGAACAAATCTTTAGTAATAGAGAGTCAAAGTCAGTCACTGCACAGGACAATCAGTTGTTCAGTTCTTGGACACCTCAGAGTACCAACTACATTTTCCTTGTGTTTACAACCCACTTATACAAAGGAGCTATGCTACCTGTAGAGACCTATTTCATAACAGCCCACAGATCAGTGATAAGCATGTTCATTTGACGATTCTGGAAGAGAATATGGAAAAGTGCACGCTAGACAAATTCTGTAAGCATTAATTTAAAGAAAACAAAAGAAAATAGGCACATCCCCGAAGTGTCGCCTTCCAGGACTGAGCAGTATCCACCTGCTGATGGAGACCAAACCATGGTAGCTAGTTCCGTCCCCAGTCTCCCTCGACTAGGCCACTGAGACTTGTACTATTTCATATTCTACAGGAAGGGCAACCCTTCATTTCAAAAGTTGCAGTTGTTTCCAATGAAAAGTAGTGAAAATGCATTACAGCATAGATCTGATCAGAGCAATATGATTCATGCAGACCAGAAAATCTCACTGTCATGTATTGCTCTAGGTGTTGCATCATTTCTCATTTGCCCTTACACACACTCTAATAAAATCACTTCTGCTTGAATAAGAGTTCCCTGAGGACTGGATTTCATTATCAAGTTTGATGGCTGAATGCTTTCAACCTTCACCTTAGATCCGGACACAGCACACAGTGAAGACATAATAACATAATAACTGTCCTGTTATCACTTACTGAAGAAGCGCAATGATATATTCACTGTATGCTTTTTCATTTTTACAGAATACTTGATTATGTTATTAATCATATTCTTTATTTTTCATATTCCTTATCTTCAGCATTAAAAAAACAAACAAAAAAAACCCATTAGCCAAATCCTCAAACTCCTGAAGCCACTTTAAAACAATTATTTTGAAAATAAATGAACTCTGTATTTATTCTATGTGCTTGTGATCTGTCATGCCTTTCAAGTTCAAAAGTCTTAGTTTTTTCACATACGTAAACAAGGTACTCTTAAAAAAAAAAAAAAAAAAACATAAAAGTCTGGACTTTAATAGTAACCTCAAATATCATAACTATCCTCTTCAAGATCTGGTGACAACTGCCTCTTGTTTCTTTGCACAAAGAATTCCAGTCTTGTGTCATTCAAGCTTCAAAATTCAAAACTGGAGTTCTACAAATCTGTAGAATATAAATGCATATCAGGAGACAAAATCTATCAAAATATATACATATCCATATGATATATGTACATGTACATGATATGTAATACATATCCAAAGTAAAACTGAGCCACTCTGATTTGAAGCTATAGCTATTCATCCAAAGAACAAAGGTGTTTAATGTTTTGAGTATAAATTTTTATCTTCTTCCAGTAAGAGAAGCATTCAAAGATAAGGACAGTGGAGAGAAAGGAATTTTTTTCCTCTCTAAACTTCTGCATGTATTTGAAAATGAAAATATTAAAACATCTCTCTTGAGCAAGTATTTGAAAGATATTACATATAAGCTAACCCAAAATACTTTTGGCCCTTACATTTTGAAAATCAGATACTCATCAGGTTACAAATAATTATTTAGAAATAGAGGCTTGTGCTTCAATTTATCCTCCACTTTGGCCATTCTAGGATGTGAAATGTCCCTCCCTGACTCTCCTTTCCCTCTCACAAAAAAAAAAAAAAAAAAAAAAAAAGTGTTGGAAAACCTTTTTTTCTTTCCACCACAGTATTAAAACTAAGAAAACATGAATCCCAAGTAAGTAAGTAAGTCAAGTAAGTTGAACACAATTGAATACTTGTCTTTGAGTATTAGACATTTAAAAAGTGCTTATCTACACTTATTTTTTCCCCAGTAAGTAATCTGTCAAGTGGTTTTTCACCACAAAACTCTCTGAAAAGAAACCAGAAAGCTTCAGTGAAAACAGAATATATGTTGTTACTTCTAAGAGCATTTTTTCAATGGCAGTCATAACAATCATACTTGTAAATTAAGTGATCCTGGAAACATTCCCAAACACTTCAACAAAATGTTCTGGAGCATCTTGTATCTATAGTTATGAGCTTCCTTAGCATTCAAAAGTGAGTGGCTTAATGCTCACTCCATTCCCACTGGAATTGTTCCTGGGCCATTTTGATTGCTGAAATATACACGAAAGAATTATCTGTGAGAAAACTATTTTAAAGAGTACAGTCAGGAAAGATCTTAGTTACTGTTGTCCTTCCTATCGCAAAAAAACACACTGAAGAAAGGCCTTCTGTGGATGGTTCTTAGGTTAAAACTCCCTGGAGTACTACTGTATTAAGGCACAGTTCTTAATAAGCTGGTAAGTAGTAGAGCAAGATCTCAAAGAGGCAGTAAGAATCACAGAATGGCCGGGGTTGGAAGGGACCTCAAGGATCATGAATCTCCAACCCCTACTCCCACATGCAGG
The DNA here is from genome assembly GCF_023343835.1 of Lagopus muta. Taxonomy (NCBI): domain Eukaryota; kingdom Metazoa; phylum Chordata; class Aves; order Galliformes; family Phasianidae; genus Lagopus; species Lagopus muta. The sequence continues at coordinate 39,806,507 of NC_064435.1, read as the reverse complement.
ACCACCAACCTCCACATTTAATACTAGACCAGGCTGCCCAGGGCCCCATCCAATCTGGACACCAAGAGAGGTCATAATAAGAAGGGTCAGATTTCAAGAACACAATCCATGAGCAGGCATTTCAAGTGTCTAGGCTGAAAGGAGACACTAACTTTGAAAAACATGGAGCTGAAACAAGTAAATTAAGTTGCACTTCTGCTATGGGTGCATCAGTAGGTAACAGGTATAATTTCTGACAGAAGCATTTTTAGCTAGACATTAATCAATAAAAAAAACTAAAAAATAACATTCTGAAAGGTAATTAATAGAAGAAAATTCGTCACTGGAGGTTTTTAAATAAAGACATTTGGCATATATTTGCTTGGAATGGTTTAGTTAAAGCCAGTATTACCTGCAGACAGGAGGATGGGAGCCACAATATTTCAGTTTTTATTTGATCTCTATTTCTTATGATCTACTTTAAGTTTTCTTTCCCTAGGTTCTTAGAGATAACAGTACATAAAAGATATGGTTTAAGTCACTGCAAAGCAAAGCAAAGCAAACAAATCTGTACTCGTATGTAATTTTTTCTGTCTGAAGGTAGAACTCCAAAGCATGTGGCAAGAAAAGACAAATGCAGGGTTTGTTTTTAGCTTTTTTTTTTTTAAGAAAGTTAACTTCATTTAAGTTTTCAGATTCTCCTGTATGGCTTAGGGACACAGACCTCCCAGGAGACAGACCATCTGTCCAACATTGGCAGTGCAGATCACCTTTCCAGCATTGTCCTATTTCAACACACTTGAATAAACAGAATAAGTTACTGCTTTAATTTTACTCCCAGCTCTGAGCGTGGAGACCAAGTTTGTGTTAACAAGGGTTAAGTTAACAGAAAAGTACATTTGGGAAACTTTTCCCAAGTACACTTGAAGTTTAACCAAGGATATAAAAGAAAAAATATGCCAAGGGATACATTTTGCAGACTTACTTCTATTATTTCTAAATACAGATATGGTCTGCCAAGTGACTTTCTTAAGATTTGCAACTTCTATTAGAGTAGCTCGAGTAGCTCTAGCTCATTTCTTACAACTGAGGAATTCCATACTTGCATAACAATCTCCACAAATAAGTTTCTATAACCATCTCAGAGGCATCGTGCATCATGTTAATCAAATTCCCATACAATTTTACTCTCTTCCATACTTGAAAATCAGTTGAATTCCCTGATAAACATGAGTTTTCAGCATTTCCCAGCTCTACACTTGTTACACTTATAGCAGAGAAAAGAGATTAATGAAGAACACCTGGATGAAGGTAGACATTTCTCAGCTCATAGCATGGGGGATGGCATATCCCATCCATCCATAGTAAGGAGTTGGAGTGCCAGTGAGAACAATTAAGAAAAACCAGTCACCCACAGGTATGGAAGCTTGGGGGATTGCTGTTATCCTAGATACTCTTCATTTATGTGAGACCAGCAGTCTGATCATAGAGTAGAGATTTCTTAAACCAGCATCCAAAGGATGTGGGGAAGTTGGACATACACAAAATCGGCCTCCTCACATCTCCTCACCCCAGAGACAAACAGTAAAAGCAAAAGCAAACTTGAATACAGTATTATTCTTCGCAAGACTTTGGATCTTTTGACCATAGCTTTGAAAATTCTCATTAATTATGCTCCTTCTCCAAGATAAGATACAGATTATAAATTCTCATCATGTAAAAAAGTCAACATAAATCAGGGGGTGTAAGGCCTCCAGCATGTTTTCTGTATACATTTCAGACATAAAAAGTCACTTAAAAAAATATTCTTTGTCATTTCCCTTTTCAAAAATGAACATACTGGCATTGGTAGAATTAGAATCAAGCATCAACTAAATGTCTGACCTTGAAAATGTTACAGAAGTAGCACCATGAATATATTAAACGTTTTTCACTCATCTGAGCAGGCATGATACTATGAATTATGTAAAAACAAGCATCAATTTTTCAAAGCAATAGATATGACACCACAATATGCTGAAAACAAAGTACTTACATCGAATGAGACATGCAGTTGGTTTGCTCTAATGTGATGTAAACAGTATGTCTTTAAAATATTTAACAGATAGAAAAGATTTGATAGCTATACTTTGCAGTTTATATTTTATAAGAAATCTTTTTAATGGCATTTAGTGTGACTATTCATGCTAATATTTTAGCATCTTGACAGCCAGGACAGATTTCCCCATTACTGGAGTCAGGCCACTACAGGACTTGTGGATTCTGTGCACTTCCCAATTTAATTCCATTTTGAGGAGATCAGAAGAATAATGAGAAAATAACAGAACTTATCTTTTCATCCCCTTAAGAAATGTTACGTAAAAAAATTTGATTTTAAAAGGCTTCTTTGACACTAAAAATTTACTAGAATATTAGTAGTAATTTTACATCATCATTTTAAGCAGTAAACCTTACATAATCACTATGTTTTCTCCTTTTTGTCAGGAGCACCACCATGTTGCATCACAGCGAATACAGTCATAACTGCCCAGTGAAAACAACAAACTGAAAAGTAAGTTCTTTAGAAAATATTCTGTTTCTTTCAGAGATTAGTTTTTGTTTGAAAATGAAAGAGCGTGGTAATACTGGCATCATATTCAAAATGGCCATCACCAGTATTTAATTTCTCAGTAACCACTTGTAGTTTAACATATTTTTAGATAGAACTTAAGGCTGTACACCTAATTAAGAATGCACAGAAAAGCGTGGTAATAAAGATATTTAATGGCACATATTTGTGTAATTAACGAAAGCATTGATTTTTCCATTCAGCTTTTGAGCATTAGGATGTTGAGTTACTGTTATGCACAGTTTTAGCATAAGGGTAGAAGTATTTATCACAAACAAGCAAAATAATTAGTTTTGAGGCAGAGGAACTGGGGTTGTAAATATCAAAGTAACAACAACAAGGATTTAAGAAAATGCCTGAGGGATATGTAACACAAATCAACTTTGTGGAAATATTCATCCTTGACTGTGTTCTGTTTCTTATAGCATAGTAAGTGCTCTCACAGAGACTCAGATGAGGAAGAAACCTTCCAGAACACATCAGGACAGCTTCTCACTCAGCTTCTAGAAAGAAACACATTGTTTCTTTCTGTAAATATCTATATGTAAACGTAAATTGTAAATGTCTACACATTTAAGAATACTTTTCATCACTCTGTTCCCTAAATCCGTGGACTCAGGTAGCAGGATCACTGCCACACTACTGAGGACTGCCTTATCATCCAGCAGTACTCATCTGAATGGAACACAGCAGGACAGGAGGGCACAATCTAATTTTAACATGCTAGCTGTAGCACATAAAATGTTTATAAAGATTTCTTCTTGCTTGTCACATTTTATATTACTACAGGAAGGTGGACAGCACACGGCTTCACAACTGGAGAACTGATCTGAGTCATAGTATGAGGTACAAGGGTCAGAATCACCAGCCAGTGTGATTTTGGGTAACAGATACTTGTGCTCATATCCTTCAGGAGATGTCATGAAAATAGGAATTGTTTGCCACCAGAAAACAGCTCGTGTAATTTTGGCCCACAGTTGGTATCTTTGGAACCCTAACCCACCTGATCTAATTAAAAAGGAGACATCCTGCTTGTATTAATTTATAGTCACAGCAAAACTTTCTCTAACCTTAACATTAGAGAGGGAAGTTATTAGCTCTCCTAGGAAAGGCAGATACAATACATAACCTCATTAATGCTCTCTACCAACCTACATGAATTCTCAAAGTTAGTGAAAAATGTTTAAAAGAGATTTGTATTTTCCATACATTTTAGTGTATTTGGCAGTAGAAAGGTTCTTCCCATCAAGTCAGTACTATCAGAATGTGCGAGAAACAGCCCTGATTCATATCCTGCCAGCATCAAGCCCATACATATTTTCCTTTTCATGCTCTATGATATTTGTTGATTGATTCTTAGAAGTGTTGAAGGAAGACTAAAGAAATGCAGTGAAGTAGTGGCCTGGATAAAATCAAAGGTAACATTCCTACAGGCTTTGACAGAGGCAGAATTTCAGTACCAGCCCTCTGCTCTGCCTTTGGTGCACTTCTTTTCCCGTATTTTTTTTTACTGGATTACATGCACACAGACTCACACTCTTCTATTATATCATATTTGAAGGCATAGTTGGAAATCAATTAATTTAATTTATTTTGTATTCTGTTTGCTAGTTGTAAACTGCAATGAAGATGTTGTCTGTGCTTGTACGAGATATTTTTTCCAATTATTAGTTTAGTTTATTCTAAGCATCTACATTGAGCCATTTGTGGGCTTACACAGTTTTGGAAAGTATCATTTACTTTTCATGCTTGTATTCTTGAACTAAAAGCACTCACATAAAGTTAAATAGGGGCTATGGCTAAATTCTAGATGTGTTTATAGCATGGAAGAATAATGAGCCTTTGGAGTCCAGACTGACACGTTTAGGACCTCAGAAGCAGCAATAAGGTTAGAGAAGGTAAAGTAGAATGAAGGCAGGGATCAATAAAACATAAAATAGGATAGAGAAATTACTCATATGTCAGAACAAAGCATTCCCATATAGAAAAAAAGAAGTACACACTTTACTGTCTGTAGCTAATAAGTATGTGAGAAGGAAAATGAAAAAGAAATATGGTGACAGCAAAAAAAAAAAAAAAAAAAAGTGTGTGCAATTATTTAGTGAAACATTAAAATACCTTTAATGGTCTTATCACAAAACTGGATTTTTTTCCACAGTGGAAAAATAAAATTGTCGTTTGGTTTGTTAAGTTGTTTTTTCTTCTTGTTGTTGTTTCAATGTTTTTTTTCTTTGTTTTGTTTTGTTTTTGCTATCCTTGCAAAGAGTCTACTTTCACTGAAAATGTTTACAGTTTCACGAGGAAGTTGAAAAGCAAGAGTATTTGAGTGAATTTCTGAGTACTATTTTGACATCTTCTGTTTCTAATTATTTTTTATTTTATTTTTCAAATAAAAAGATTAACAATCTACAGCAGGCTGTTATCACAAGAACAACTCCTGGGACTTTTCTTTTCCAATGCAGGCAAGAACCTGGAAACTTCTGGAGAGATTCCTAGCAGTACTACACCCTTATAACTTGTTACATACATCCACTGAAAGTATGATCTTTCTCACACAGCCAACATGTGATTTGAAAGCCTAACCATTTTGAGTGCAATATTGAGCATACTAGCATACTACTGAGCATTGCTACCACAGATCGGACCAAAGTCACAATGCAGACCTGCGCCCCCCACCAACACCCCCAGGCAGTTTGGAGGTCAAGTGAGGCTTCACAACCTAGCATTCCCCCAGTATCTCAATAACTTCTCTGGTTGCAACTTCTAAAGGCATTAGACTTACAATTACTGAAAAAATGCTACACATTGAGAAAGGTCTTAAGCAACGAACTGTGAAGGGCAGTTCTTGGCTGCTATGGTTATGCACTGTTAACAAAGCAATACACAATACTCTGTAAGTAGAAATAATTAATGAAGACAGTTGTGGTAAATAATAAATTTGAACATGTTTTTATGACAATTACAAGTGTCTAATCCAATTAGTACTCTGTAACAGATAGCTGAAACAACCTTATTCACTTCTGTAGCTAGAAAACTCAATGGCTTTATTTTTTTATAAACAGCTTCTCTATAAATAAATAAATACAAATTAAATATTAATGAACCACTTTGCAATAGGTCTAATTTATACTAAAAACTAGTTGATAATCTTCATAGAGACTTACATTCCTAGAGAATTACAAAATTGTTTGAATGGATTTTGATAGATTGAATGCTATTCTGAACAGGTTAAAATTACCTATTAATTTTAGGCACATTGCCCTCTCTCCATTTTTACATTTTTTCTTAAGCTTTGGTTGTCCTGCTGTGCTGTGGCTGTGTATTTCTTCTCTAAAGTACTTTCTTAAAAACCTTCATTGTCATAGTAGGATTTTGGTATTAGGTAAGGCGCAGTTTACAGCATACAAGACAGTTATATAACACACTTATAAAATTATACTGTACTATAATGCACCAACATAGCCTTAGCCACAATTACCAAAAGTCAAGAAGTCCCTCAGCTTGAAAGATACTGCTTATCATAAGCACTGTCTGCTTTTGACTACTGGTATGAAATACACACCTAATTTTAAGATTACTTCAGAAGAGATCAAGCAGGAAAGTTAGGTGTTAAAATCTTAACAACATAACAAAATTTAAATATTTTGTCTCATTTTTAATTTTAAATATCAAAGTAAATATTATTTCCTATGAGATAACAGTTAGCTGCACCAATTTCTATATATTCAACATGTGATTTTTTTTTTGTTAAATCTTACACAATCTATGAGTAAAATCTTAATTAAAAGTTTTTTGTTTTTTGTTTTTTATTCAAAACTCATCAGAGGGATTCTTGTATGTCTCATTAGAGAAGTGATTCATCTCTATTTATGGAAGATCTATGCAGCACAAATTAGCTAGCTCACTACACAGCATACCATTATTCCAAGTTTATGAGTGGCAGGTATTAGATTGCATGAACCCATTTTGCCAGAACATGTTTCCACCCTATTTCATCCCAACCTTGGGAAAGGATTCAACAAAAGATGTGCCTGACAGGCTGATAGCAAAGACTAGACCTTCACCAGCACCACTTCCAAGAAATGATAAGTCTCTTTCCCATACATCTCCAGTAACACCATCTAATATCTTCACAACTAGCCAATTCCTCAGTTTAGTGATAATTAGAAACTTGTTTTTTCAGATTCTGAAAATACAAGTTTGCTGAAAATACATACTTGTGCATTATTTAATTACTTAAAATTCTCTAACACAGTAAGAACAGAAAAGGAATTTCATGCAAGATGTAGTTAACAAAATAACATACAGAAAAAAAGACTGAGTTAAAACACACTGCTGAATACTGTGAAGTAACTATTTTCTTACGGCAAGTGATTTAGAGTGACTCCGCCAAGAATTAACATGTGCTGTAAAACTTTATTTGCACCATCTTGATTTTCATCCTCAGAGATAATTTACTTTTAAAATATCTCAATAAGAAATAAACACACAATAAACAAAAAGTTACCTTACCTGGAACTGTAAAAAAAGTCAATACTGTGGAAAGCTGCCAACCCTGATGAATCAGTTCAGACAAATTGTTTTGATTAATGTTTCTGCTGGAACAGACCATCCAAGGGTTTACTTTGTGATCCAGCAGAGATCAGAAAGCACTATATGGTCTTTTAAAATACATCACAATCAGTTGAAACATGGGTAATTTTTCAAAGAAAAATAAAGGAGCCACTAGAGATTAAAGCATCTACTCTGAATGCCATATTGTCCTTAGCATAAACAAAATTATGCACATGGTCTGGAGAAAATATAGTACATAATTAACATAGTTTTCAAATTGACAAAAAATATATTAAGTTCACTTGGTAAGTGTTAATGGTGTTAAACTAAAATGGCATTAACACTAGAAGTAGCAGCTTTTAGTTCCATTAAGTTCATTAAGTTTCGTTCATTAAGTTCCTCTGAAATATAATAATCACACGATTCAAAATCTAGAGAATGGAGTAACAGATGTACTAAACTAGAATAATGACCATTGTAAATGTACCTTGCACTCCTCACATCTTCATTTTTAATTTCGGAAAAAAAAATACTGTAAAAAAATAAGGCATTGGAAATATTTCTCAGTGCAATTTATTTTCTTTTGCAGCTCACTGTTATGTTAATACATTTTAACTGGTATTCTAATGCTTTAGAGCTTTTTTTATTTTTTTGTTTAAGGACTAAATCTCTTACATAGGGTAGAAAGTTGCACAGATGACCTTCAGTAGCCTCCTATTTCACAAAATTGTGATTATGTTTCTATTTATACCCACATCATCTACCTAGCCCAGATGCTTGAATTTTCTTCACAGATACTCAAATGGTGCTGCACTTTGGATTTGTGATCAAAATAGCGTTGACAATACACCAATATTTCAGTTGTTTCAGAGAAGTGGTTGCACAGAACCAAGGGCTTTTCAGCTTCTCACACTGCTCTGCCAGTGAGGAGCAGGGGGTACATGTGAGAATCCTTCGTTTTTTGGCTCAAAGCTTGCTTCCTGAAGTATTTCTTGTGATAACACTGACTTGTCTAGGAGATGAGTGATGGGTGTTGCCGTGTAGCAATCAACATCACTGTGTGGACAATTTTAGCTGTTTACCTTCGGAAGATAGTGCTCAGGACTGTTTACTGGCAGATCTGGCCTGTGACCAAATAATTCCAGCTTGCTATGGGAAACTAGGGGATGGTGCCATTGTATCCTGTGAAGGCAAGATACAAGTGGGCACCTCCCTGCTCCCTCTTATCTACTGGCAAGACCGAGAAGATAGGAACAAAGGAGTTTCCACTGAGATCCCAAAGCCAGAAGCTGCCACTCCAAGGAGAGCTGACTCAACCACTTTGGATTTGAGCTGTCACTCCAAAGACAGCGGACTTGACCACTTTGGAGCCATTGAAAAGGGGTCATCATCGCTGTGGTCGTCAGCATCGTCAACAGAACAACAATGCCTGACAACTCACCACTACTGAAGATCAATGGCTGAACTACGAATCACACTGGACCCACAGTGGTGACCATCTCTCTCTTGTTGCCTACAAAGACTCCTCGCTTCTTCTTTCCTATCTTTTCTATCGCCCTCTTTCCCTTTCCCATTACCCTAATTCATAGTAATGTCCATCCTCCCCTACCCTTTTCCCTAATTAAGATAAACTGGTGGGACCAACATTTGATCCGTTGTTTCTTAATCTCATGCTGGGCATATTGATATTAAAAGAACCTCCGCTCCCTCCTATAAATTCAAGCAGGACATTACACAAAGAACTGGGAGAGGACACAGCCAGGACAGCTGACCACCCCAAAGGACTCTCCTGTACCATCACGTGTCATGCTCAGTAATAAAATCTGAGAAAAAGAGGGAGGGGAGTATGTTTAGAGTAATGGATTTTTCTCCCCAAGTAACCATTATGCATGATTGTCCCTGCTTTTTTGGAAATGGCTGAGAGAAATGAAGAAATGTGAGCTCTGCAGAGAAGGACCAAGGTGTCCTGGTGGATAACAGATTGGACATGAGCCAGTACTGTGCCCTTGTAGACAAGTAGGCCAGTGGCACCCTGGTCACATTAAAAAGTGCGTGGCCAGCATGTCTGGTGGGGCCACATCTGGAGTAATGAGGCTCCGCAGTTAAAAAAAAAAGGATCTCCTTGAAGGAGTCCAGCAGAGGGCCACAAAGATTATAAAGAGCCTGGAACGTCTCCTGCATGAGGAAAGACTGAGAAACCTGGGACTGTTCAGCCTGGGGAAAAGAAGACTGAGAAGGGATCCTATAACTACTTTAAAATATCTAAAGGGAAGTGGAAGACAAATGGATAAGGCCAGGCTCTTCTCAGCAATAGGACAAAGAGCAATGGCCTAAAACTTGAACACAGGAAGTTCCATAAAATGCGTAGAAGAACTTATTTACAGTAAGGGTGACACAGCACTGGATAAGGCTGCCCAGAGAGGTTGAGGAGTCTGCTTCCATGGAGATATTCAAGACTTTTCTGGACACCTACCCGTGCAACATATTGTAGGGTACCTGCTTAGGTAGAGGGGTTGGACGCTATGAATCTCTTGAGGTCCTTTTCAATACCTGCAATTCTGTGACTGTATAATTCCTTGTTTTACTTCTTACGTGCAAGCAGCTTTTGCTTTACCTCACAAACTGTTTTTCTCCACCTATGTGTTTTCTCATTTTGATTCTCTCCCATCCTGCTGTGCAGGAGTGAGAGAGTGGCTATGTAGTGCTGAGCTGCCTGCTAGAGCTAAATCATAGTGCTTTGTTAAAGTCAAATACACTTCACACCAGATGAAAGCAGATGAAGGAAGAAGGAAAAAATAAAAGTGGATAAAACTGTCTTCCAGTTTTTATATCATTAAAATAAACAAAAAAATAAATGCCACAATTTCTAAACTGGAATGTTTGATGTAAGATATAGTTAATTCTTCACTCTATACCAACTCTTTAATAAAACTAGACTTGTGGTCCAACAGAAAGTCAAGAGGAAAAAAAAACAACAGAAAAATGATCAGAAAGTTATGTGGATTATGATCTAGGAAATATGACTTAAAAGATAATACTCGGAAAAATATGACTAGAAGTCTCAGGAAAATGATGATAGACATAGAAATATTTAAAATATTTAAAATAATAAAAAATAGAATGAAATTCTGTCTCAAAAAAGAGAGACAACATGAAGAAAGAGATCTCCAAATGCAGCAGGAAAATGAGAATAAGAAACCCCACCTAATCTTAATTTTTCATTCATTTATTTTCTTCTGGAACAGACTGCCTGAAGAGCTTGCAGAACATTCACTACTAAAAGTTAAAACACCCTCATGCACCAGTACATGCTTGTCACCAAGAAACTGGAAAGCAGCTCTGCAGAAATGGACCTAGGAGTCCTGATGGATTTCAGAGCCAGCAATTTGTCCTAAGCGTAAAAAAGGCTAATGGTATCTTGGGATGCACTGTGCAAACCATTGCCAGCTAGTCAAGGTGGCTCTATCCCTCTGTTCAGAACTGATGAGCCTACACCTGAAGTTCTGGGTCCACTTCTGGGTTCCCCATTACAAGAAAGACCTGGTCATACTACAAATAGCCTAACAAAGGATGACCATGATGATTAAGGTATTGAAGCATCTCGACTATGCGGAGATCCTGTAAGAGGAGGATCTGTTCATCCTGGAGGAAGCTCAAAGGGTTCTCATTAATGTCTATAGATATCTGAAGGAATAGCTCAATTGAAGACAGAGGCAGGTGCTCTCCTGGCACTGGGCACCACCAAACATGATGCAGTTTGCACAAGCTGGAGCTCAGGAGGTTTCCTCCAAGGAGCACTTCTGTACTGTGCGGGTGATGGAGTATTTTCTCAGGCTGCCCAGAGGCTGTGTGTGGGTTCTGCTCCCCCTTCAGCAGCTGCCTGGACGTGGGTCCAGTATTAGGCCAGAGGACCTGTCAGCCTCAGCCATTCTGCAACTGTAATTCTAAGGAAATAAAAGTTTAGGTGAGCATCCAGTAGACAAGGTCTAGACCACATAAAGTAGTTTTCAAAAGCATGGAAGTTGAACTTCAGAGACTTGGACTGGTTTCTAGGGCAAAGAGGTACAACAAATAAGTATAGAGATATTGGATACCCAAAATATTTGCTATTATTTACCCTATTGTTTATCTTTTGAAGTTCCTTTTAAAAAATAAAATAATAGGATTGTTTTTTATTGTAAAGGACTAGTTTACATAAACACTATTCGGACTAAGTATATTGCTTTTGTATTTGAATTAATAACCCTTTTAGTGATCTGGGTGTATAGCCTAGGTTCAACACTTGTAGTTATTTCAAAGTTGATATTTCATAGAGAAATACAGTTTATAAACATTTCTTTCTGATGTAACTTTTGCTTGAGATAAATGAAAATTTTCTTTTTTATCTCCACTTATTCTTCTTTTGTTTTGAGTATAGCTAATAACTTTTTAAAGGCAAGAAAACCTATTTTTTCCTCCTTTTAACTGCTATCCCAGTTGAAATGATCTTTACATCAACCTGACTTCCAGCTATATTAATTTTATTGTTTTTAACCTTGCAGCTCTAGAACTAAGACATGGCAGAAAGCCACAAGTTTATTATTATAAGCTATGTACTTTTCTCAAATACTGCATATTTGTCTGCCTCCTACTCATATGCTGCAGGTCTTTTTTACCGTACTTTATGCATGAGAAGAAACCATCTGTACTTATCAAAATCTGTCTCAATTCACTTCTCTGCTGGCACTTTGTAGTTTCATAAGGGGGCTCACTACATGGACAACGTTTTACTCTTTTTTATGAAGTGAACATACAGAGCCAAGTTCTGCCCATCATGAGATGAGCCCAAAGCTTTCAAAAATATTAATATGACTGAGGTAAAAAGGATTAATGGTTGTATGCACATAGGTGGAAGTTGTCATGAAATAGCCATATAACTACAATAAATTGATTTTATGGAAGAACACTTCTGCTGCACTCCTTTTGTAACCAAAAAGTTGTTTACTGTTCCCTTATCTCCAGGTCCAAGAATATTATGCAGCCATTAAAAAGCTACACATTGCTAATGGGCTGATATTTATGGACAGTGTAGAGCCAGTATTTTGTCACAGTAAATTATATATGAAACAATCCAGCCCTGGGAGAAGTAAAGGCAAGTGTCACAAACTGCTAGTAAAACTGCCAGATCTCACAGCCTGCAATTTAACCAAAATGTACTTCCTCTCATAGTAAAAATTGATTAAAAACATTTAACTAAATGTTTAACAAAATTTTAAAGTGCTTTAAATGACTTTTGGCACGCAGAGGAAGGTAGGAAACAAAAACAGCTTTCCTGCTTCACTTCTGCCAGAGACCATGCCTTAAATTTACAGTGCTCAGCTACCTTTTATCTAACTTGAGGGAAATGGCAGCTGAGAGCTACAAAATTGATATTGTATTTTAGATGAGGTTCCTCAACAAAGCAAATGAAACACTGAAATATTGATGTTCGACTTCTGTACAAGATATTTTTGCTATACATGAGGGTCAGTTTTCAGATGTGCATAAATGCACTGAATACATTTTAAATAATTTCTGAAGAGAGTGAGCATTTAAAATTCACAGTCCCAGGTTAAAAGCTTCTGGATTGTTGAGGTTTCCCATTCCTGTTTAGAAACTATCCTTTTACTGCTGAGCCCACACACTAATCTTCATTAGAAAATATGAGGAAATGCATAGTCATGCATAGACATCCACTGAAATCCACACACTTTCCACTAACACTTGGATTTTTTTTTTGTTAAATATTGGATTTACCCCCTTCAGCCTCAGTCTTGCAGTCAGGCTTCCACTGGTGCATTTTCAGCAAGATCCCATCCTTCAGTATGCAGAATAATAAAGAATGCTAGTGGGGAAAAAAATAATAATAATAATGAACCTTATTGATACACCACAGCACTGCTTACCTGGAAACACAGATGTTCTTCATGCTTGTGGAAGTCACCTTGTGACTTCTACTGCCATAAATGGAAAACATACTGCAATCCATGAAGTTGCATAGCTGTAAGTGGTACTAGTGGTGAAGTTAAGTCCTGTCCTCCTGAGGCAGTGTCTAATCTGCACAGCACTGATTCTCTAGAATTCACCACTAAGGCTGAAGAGTTGCCACCCTCCTGCTTTTGCTACATGCTACACCATCAACTGAGAATAATACTCCAAAGAGCATTGAAAGGTTCATTTCCAGCACTTAGATACAAAACGCAGAAAAACTCATCAGTCAGCACCCATGACAACTGCACTTGACAATTATGCACAGCCCTTGCTTAGTGTTTGAAAAGATGAGGGAAGGAATTTTCAGTAAATAACAATTTTTAGTAGAATTATGTTCTACTAGGAGTTGTCCAACATGGCTCTTTTCTCAACTCCAAGGTAATACCTCCAATGCAAAAGAGGTAAATCTGACTCAGTCAGGTTACATAACAACCGATCATTTTTATTTTTAGTTTATATACCAAGAAATTTGCTTTGAAACTTCAAGAAAGGCATAGAATATTATGAGCTACTTTAAAGCTTGAACCAGAGAAGAATTTTTGTCATGTTTCATGGTCAAACTATTTAGACTTGGATCAAACCATTATTTTTTTATTTAACAGTTCCTAAATGTTTGCAACTACATAGCCATATCTGTAACCAATCATACACAAATGATCTGGTTGTAGTGGAAAAATTTTGCTGAACAGATTTAATCTTCAAATACTCTGTGGTTCCTAGATGCTTTAAATTTAAAACCTGGGTTCACCTTTAACCCATTAAGGAAAATGAAATCTTTATTTATTTATTAAGAAGAAAATAAGTATTTTACTTCTTTATTTAATTCCAAGATCTTCAACAGAGATTCTGTTTTTTCTCTTTGGGCCTCAAAACCTGTTATTAAAAACCAAAAGAATCACAGTTTGATAAATAAAGTTTGAAGGGAAAATAAAAACACAAAGAGAAGGAATTAGCTTCCATTTAGACGATTAGATTTTTTCAGATTAGAATTTTAAAGCAAGGTTTTTTTAGTGCAGGTTCTTCAAGGAAGATGGTGACGTCATTCAATTCCATTTTTCATAAATTGGCTTCAATTCTCTTCATACTGAGAGAGAAGATTTATCCTACTTTTTCCTAACCAGCCAATTGAAAAGCTCCAGAAAAAAAGAGCAAAGATGAGTACCTAAAGTCCTCTGCTGTCGAATGACACCACTGCTCAATCATGCAATAAAAGAGCAAGAAAGATTTTGGCACAGCCTCCTCCTCCACTTCTTTTATGAAGGCCAAGAAAGGACCTTAAAAATGTCAGTGTGCTGCTGCAGTTAATTAGGTACAGTATATTTCCCAAAATAAAGTTGACAATTGTGTCGTATCTATGTTTATTGTGAAAAAGCTTGCCTCCTGCTACCAATGGTGACTTGCACACCTCAGGGTGAGGACTTGTTAGACGCATTTTCCTGTTGGAAGCAATAAGAATGTAGTTTACTAAGAATTCAGCAAAGAGAGCATTTGGTCAGGAAAATGATTGTTACTTACTTTAAAGGGAATTATTTTAACACATTTGATTGCTTTCTTTTTAATAATTTCCACTATGATTTACCAGTGAGGGTATACATGTGCAAATATACATTCACGTGTTTGTATACACACATTTCTCACAGATTTTCCTGTGCAATCTTTTAATTGAATACTGTGAAAGGGAAAAAAAGAGAAAGAAAGAAGTCTTAAGTTAGCATTCAGGTTTTTAACCACATTTACTGCCTTAATATTGGCAATTTAACATCTTGCATTCAAATTCTGATACTACATAAAGTCACCATTACAATATCTCACAGATGGACAGTTCATATGATCCAGAGACATTTTGTTATATTTTGCTTATAAGGATTGGGAACAACAGAAAATAGAAACATTTCAGTGGGTTTTGGAATTTGTACCAGTGGGATTCTGTATATAGGTATCAATAGACAACATGCAGGACTTAGAATGAATCACATTTACAGCTGCTTCTGCAGGTGACAATACAGATATTTAACTGAGTTATTATTGCCACTCTCCTGGTTAAACTGACAATTAGTTTCCTAACAAACCATTAAATGTTTATCAGCTGATGGAAATACAATTATGAACAGCAGTTTATCTTATACTGAATGAGTTTGAACAATATTTTTGAATTGTAAGTAGTTTTTCAAGGCTTGAAATAGTAGAATAAAAACGTAGCAAAATCTTACAAGGGATATAATAATAGATCCTGCTATAGGAAAATTAGCATCAAACTACGGAAAACTTTCAATCTCATTTATGTAGTCAGATAACCTGACCTTTTGTATTTCAACTATTCTTACACTGAATGTTGAAACTGTGCCCTGTAATGGCACTCAGTTGAAATAAACAGCATAAAAGTCCCAACTGTGTGAGCAGATAATTGTTCATCAGTGTCATGAACAAAATACTTCATACAGGATGACTAACTTCAAAATACTGAATCCCCATCTGTTGGGACCTAATGAGCAACAGAGAGGTTTGAAGGTAATGAAGCAAGTCCATTTTTGGCAGATGTTACTTGACAGCTGCATCTTGGGATCCTAGCAGCACTACTGCTGCCTCGTATTAATATATTCTTGAAGATATCATGAAACTTGTGGTAAACAGAGGATCATTTTCTCTTCATTGAGCTGTGTTTTATACAGCCATTCTTATACCTAATCCTATTTAGTAAGTTTTGATTTCAAAAGACTGTTCAAAGTTTATTGGGCTTTTTCAAGTGCTTTAATTCCTCCTTTAGTCCACATGCTGCAGACAAGCAGCTGAATCCCAGCAGCAAATAAAACTGAACTAACAAGGATGTCAAGGTATTTGATTTTGTTGGTATTCCCCTCCTCTCCTTCCCCAGAGGCAAAAGGGGAAGAGAGATTTGGGTCACAGCACACATTGCACAAAAAAAAGCATCTTGTGGAGTACACATTCTGCACCTGGTCTTCACAAGGAGCTCCACAAGGCTCTCTTCTTGCTACATTCTGTTCAGCTGCTCAGCCTCCCGAGGGAAAAAATAAAATCCTGATACTTCTACCTGAATTGCTACCCCCGAGGTAGGCTGTGTTTACATATCAAGTGCATTACTGCAGACTCCTGCTCACAGAAGGGCAGAGGAAGAGAAGCTCCTGGACTGAGGAGGGATCTGAAGCTACAGGTAGGTGAGGTAGAGGTTTTTCTTCTAGCCACTATCTATATCAAAAACCTTTGTTGCCAATGCAAAGAGCCTACCACTGTATATCAAGCCCAGGACATCTTTGTTAATCTCTCCAGCAGTAAATAAAATACCAGAAGTTTAGGACTGCATTCTCTTCTGTTAGGAAATGGACCACAATCTGTTTGTGATTTCTGGTCTAATTATTCAACCTTCTGTATAGATAAGTGATAACTGATAGGTTGGAAAATAATGAAATACATAAAGAAAAAAGATATAAAGTTCATGGAATTTATTTCATATAAATTATTGTATTTCATATTTAATAAAAAAAAGTTAGAAAATACACATAGATTGTTCAGGTAAGTGCTGTTATACTACAGTTAATTATCATCCTCTTCATAGATAATCTCTCATTTTTTTTAATGCATACCCATTCATACAGACACCTCAGAACACTTTTGACAACTTACTGATTACAGACATCTCTGTGCAGGTGCACAGGCAGGGCCAGGACACACTTGCTCTTCTCTAAACCAGGACTCAGCCAACAGTGACAACCTCAAACACAGCCATAGAAACAGCACTTTGGAGCCCTGACAGAACCTGAGTAATGAAGTCTAAAGAACACCAGAAGAGTAACCATAACTTTTCCCAGAAGCTACCCAAGACCATGAGACTAATAGTCTGATTTTCCAAGGGTAGTACTCAATCCTGGCCTAGTGGCATGCAGGTGGCCAGAGACATCTTACTCTTACAGTAGTAGCAAGCAGCTTGGGGGATATGTCCTTTCTAAGCCCTCTTACTGCTCTGAGAGCAGCTATCACTAAGACAAAACACCAGTTGCTGCTTTTGCACAAGAAAGAGCAGGACTCAGTAAGGAAACCTTAAATCCTTTATTCATGCAAACCTAAAAAATGAATTGCACCAGAACAATTAAGGTCCCAAGACAGTATCAGAAAGAAAAGGCCTCCATAAAATGAATGCCTCCTAATAACCACC
This sequence comes from Lagopus muta, assembly GCF_023343835.1. NCBI lineage: Eukaryota > Metazoa > Chordata > Aves > Galliformes > Phasianidae > Lagopus > Lagopus muta. The sequence goes on along the minus strand of NC_064435.1, from coordinate 39,789,189 downwards.
AAAAGAGACAGGGGGAAAAAAAATAAAAATATTAAAAAAAAACAACTCGCTTTTATACCTGCTAATATCTCTTGTAGAACAACAGGAGAAAAAAATGCATTTCTAATGTATGACCTCACTTCTTTCTGATAACTATCTACAAGATAAAATAATGGCTCAGCTGAAAAAGATCTGATGCTTTATTGCCTTTCTTTTCTGATACCATCCTTTGCTCAGACAAACGTTTGCCTGTTCAAGGGAATTCAAATGAGAACATTCAGTGCCTCTATTTCACTCCAACGCAACAATACATATGGATCATAGCCCAAATTACACTGCAGCGCTTCAACTCTGAGTACAGAGTTTTCACTTCCTTTTCATTGGAAGTCTACAAGGAAGTATTTTTCAAACATCAAGTGCTATCATCTCACAGACTAACACATAACAGGCAACTGCTTCATTTCACATTCCTTGACTTTTCAGACTTCAACTTTCTGAATCACCTTTTGAAGTATATTATCAGAAGAATCAATGTATAGCATTAGAAGTTAACATATCCAGATTACTTCTGAGTCAGGATCTATTCTGATCAGCACAAAAGTTTTTAATAACATGAATGTATTTGATGCCCAGCACTCATTATTTGCAGCAATTATGAGTTCTATGAGACAGCATAATCACAAATTCAATAAACTCACTGGTTTTGCATCTCATTGATGTCCATCTCTCACAAAGATAATTAATATTTTTTTTTCTTTCAAACAATGCTCTTCACCAGCATAAAATTTTTGTTCTTTCCTTAGCAGGTTTTATCATACATTTCTTCAGAGAGATTATTCTTCTTGGTTAAAAATAAAGAAGATAAAGAACTCTTTGCCCAAACCTTGCCCTTACCTACTGTTTTCTCATTTTGTTCCTCAAGATAAGCATCCAGCCACTAAAAAATAAACTACAAAATAAAAAACTTAGGCTCTGTTGGCACCCTCAGTGATAAAATTACTGTGACAGTACTTCAAAGCAGCTGCAGATGATAGCCTTTTATGGAGCAGCTTCATTGCCTGCAGCCCTGGTGGCAGAACAAAACAAGCTCAGGTGCTTCAATCCAGTTAGATTCATCAGGTCAGGTGCAAGCACTACACTAACAGCCCTTGCCAGTGCAATCCCCAAACTACTGCTGCTGTCACTTAGTTCATATGTATACACACTAGCAGTCTGCAGACAACATCATACTTCTCTTAGCAGGACTACAAGGCCAGAGCACAGGTATCTCTGCACACACCAGCTCAGATCCAGCCTAGTAGGTGCAGGGACAGGCCCAATAAACTTGGTCAGACCATCAATGTCTGCAAGCAGAATCACCTAGAGGTTTCTGTATCACACTACCTTGCATCTGCAAGATTGAGCAGTGCCCAAAGTTGGAATCAGCAGAACTAATTAATACTGAAGATGCACAAGTGCTGGCCCTTTTCTGCAATTTTGTCATGCAGAGGACACATCTCTTATGGGACTTTCCTTCTGACAGTAGAAAACAGAACATGAATAGGTTCTGCACTCTCCAGGGCTTCCACGCTCATCTATCATGTATTTTAAAATGTTTTTTGGGACAGAATCTGAAAAGATGACAAGCTCTATTACAGATCAAAGAAAGTCCATAGGTAAGTGGTTCCTAAAAAAGGATTATTTTCTTAGCTTTTCTTTCTGATGTATGCCAGCTGCACATAAACAGGCCTTCTCAGTTCTCCTCCCATAATTAGTAAAAGGTAAGTCAATCTCATATAGCATGTTACAAACCTGGATGTCAAACTACTCAACAAAAAGCTTATAGCATTGTTTCTGTCTCACTGCTGCCTAAATTAAAATAAAATATCTTGTCCAGTGCTGGAAAAAAAAAAAATAAATAAAATAAAATAAAATGAGTGGCAGAGAAAGGAGTTTTTTCTGACGCAGAATGAAATGCTCCATCCACCAAACCATGCCATATGCATCAGCTTGTTTTATTTCAGATACACTTGACCACTCAACTGTTTCTGATTTGTCATTTCCTTAGGAGGCAGAGAGAAACAGAAATGAAGGAAAAAGCAAACAACTGAGGAAAGAAACAGGCAATAAAAAAATCAGGTTGAACAGTGCTCTGAGCAGAAGGGTTAATTCAGGAAGGAAAACAAAGATCTTATCTGCACAACACAAGCTGGAGCCCTGTGGAAGAAGACATTAGTCCTAGGTGAACCTGATGAATGTAATGGAAACAATTTAGCTGCAAAAGCTCTACTTATTTGCAAAGAACATTAGTCTGGACAAAGGACAGGGCTTGTGCTTATGCCATTTACTTGCTTTCAGGCCCAGAGAAAAAACTAAATCCTGTAGAAATTAAGAAAAAAAAATCATCTTGCATCCCAGTGTTAATTATTAACAAAGGCCATCATCTGTGACATCCTGATAAAAAGCAAATAAGATTGCCTACTATCTCAGTACTGCAGTGTCAATGAAGAAATCTGAAAAGTAAGCATTCCTGGGCTCCTAGAAGCATTCATTCAAGCATTCATAAGTGTATCTTTTGAGCAGAAACCCCTGCTTTTTCTATCTATAATAGATGAGATTAGGAACTGCCCACAAAATTAACAGGAATACATGACCAACTCTGAATTTGCCAAATGTTTTTGCCATGGTGGGTAGCTAAAGTATTCTAAGTTTCAGTAGTCTTAATCCTTCAATTAATCCATAATTCAATTACAAGATTAATTATGTGAAACAAGGTGAAAATATTTCTTTGAAAAAAACACAACTCAGACAGCAGCAATTAAAGACAGCCTTGGTAAATTTTTCATGTCCAGGTCTCATGATTTAATTATTAATAGAAGACCAAGTGGGCTTGTCAAGTCCACATAAGTCAAGAGGAATACTATAAAGGCTGTGAACATTTTGGTTGCCAGTGAATCAAGAAGAGAGAGAAGAAAAGAAAATTCTGCACCCTATAACTTTGTTCTAACTCTTCATACATAATAAAAAATATTACCCAAATGAAAATGAAGCACATTGCTCAAGTTATTCTACTGTTTTTGACAGCTTTGGATCTCCATGGAGCCTTCCTTTTCACAAAGACCTTTGAAATATTTTGTCCAGTTCAGAACTTCATATATACAAATTTTAAAGTGAAAAGTCTCAAGGAAGAGTGATAATTAGAAGCTAAAGAATATATCAGCAGGAAATAGAGAAATATATTATTAATAGAATGAATATAATTCCAGGCATTCTTAATGGGGCTTGTATATTTTTCTGTAGGCTCATGTTCAAGACATTTTACAGAGTTGTGATTGCTGTCAAGGAAAAATAAAAAAGAATAAAATTGATTAGAGTTTTGGCAAAGTATAGCTTTTGATTTACCAGGAAGCAGCTTTGCACTTCTAATGCTTTCTACAAACCTGGTATGCAAGAGCTGCACAGATTTCATCTACATTTGCAAAACGCTTATTTAACCTAAGAGACTACTTGTTCTAGGGATCATAGTAGCTACTAGACTTTACATTTTTCCTAGCAATATCAAGATAACAATCCTTATTTATGTATTTTTCTTATCTTCCCTATTATGTGATCATCTTAACGCATGAAAAGCTTGTAATTTCTTTAACAATACTTATAATGTTCTCTTGATAATACATTAAAACATGAAAACTTGTCAGCTCTACCATAATTTAGATATACCTTTACCTCAAGAATTATAAAACCAGTAAACTCATCCAAGCATTGGCAGCCAGATAACTTTAATCATACAGTGTGATCTAAGTTCTTGGATGTCTAAAATTGGCAAATCCATTAAGAAGATAGAGTTAGAAACTAGAACTGATTCAGTGACAGAGACATATTTAAATGAAACGCAGTAATTCATAAAATTCATTTAGTGCTCTGTAACAGATAAACAATGTATTGAGCCACCTGAAAAACACAAAACAGAAAAAAAAAAGATATTAATCTTCTGAAATGGAAATAGAATATGTATCCCATTTGACTCTTCTAGGCTCACTCCTTTCATTTGGAGTAACATGTTTCTCTCTAGCTCCTGAGAAAGTGTTTATTCTCTACCAGCGTGCACATATGGCATTATATAACAGAGTTGCCTTAGCTCAGGAAAACAAGCTTCATAGTAGATACTCTGCCAAAGGATCTAAAAAACTGAATTTCAGAGCAATTAGTCACATTACAGGTGGTACTTTTGGATCTGAAATGGGAAAAATGACATTTGTTCAAAACTGCCTCATTCACAGACATCTTCTATGTGAAAGCCTGAAAGGCATTTTTGTCCCACTGGGGCTGCAGTGTTGGAAGATAGAATAAAACAGTATTTGAAATATTTTCAAAACTAAGGACCTTAGCCAAACCAGAGCAAGTACTGCTAGACACATGAACAGGGCATGGAGGATGAAAAATGACAGTAAAAAGACCATTGCTTAGCTGGATAGCCTCGTGTTCATTTCTCTTACTTCCTTTGAAAGAGGTCAGTCACAGAAATGACAATGCTGAGAATTTTCAAACAAGTTTGAAGTCTTGAGCTGACAGTCACCCCATGCAGGAACATGTGCTATTTGACAGCAACCTGTAGAAAAAAATCCACCAGCTTTCCTAACATTTCTCACACTGCTGAAGAAAAAGTGTAAACTTTTAAACTCGTGACTTAAAAAGCAACATGATTACCAGCACGGAAAGTGACTGCATTCCTGTTAATAATAAGGCACAAACTACAGAATGAAAGGGAAACAAATGGGGGGCAATTTTATTAGAAAATATTGTTCACAATTTCTTTTTACATAAAGGCTGTACCTCTGGTTAATGACAGTTCTACCTATCAATTCCAATTGGCTTGGAAACAGGGAGTAATACTGGAAATCCAAATTGAGCATCATTATATTATGAGTGATCTAGCAAAGTAGAACGTGCAGTGATTTTAAGAAAAAAGAAAAAAAAACACTAAACAGATGATTTATTCACAGTCTAACTCAGAGTCTAATATGGGAAAAAGCCATAAGCAATTTGTTGGAAAAAAGGGAGAAAAACCTTGACATTTATCAAAACACACAGTGTAAATCTAAGTAAACTTCATAAACTAAAAAAAATTTTTTTGGAGTTAATCCTAACTCAGATAATATCTAACATAGAAATAGATTAAGGGAGATGACAGTCTTTCAGAACAGTAAGCAAACAGTAAGTAACATGTATTGCAAGCCACTGTCTGTATTTTCATAAAAATTAATGTTGTTTTTTTTTTTTTAAGACTAGTAACTCAAAAATTATTCTACTTATTACCTGATGTGGCTAAAATTACCTGCTACCCAAGAAGTGTCTCAACTCAAGTATCCAATAAATAAAAATCTTCTCACAAAACAAATGGACAAACAACAAATATTTGCCAATGAAACCATGAACATTTGGTTCATGATTTTCTCCATTGCATACCAATGCGTCACCAATACATGGGTGGGAAATAAGTAACACAAACAATGACTTGGAGAATGCAAGAATAACATTGCAACAAGTTCCACAGTTCTCTTAAGAGAACTTCTGATTAACATCTGAATTGGTTTTCAGGCATCAAATCCTCATGACCTCTCACCTAGCAGGTTGTAGATGGCAGAAGGTCCAAGTCTCCTGCCCAGCATAGCAGAAGAGGCAGTAAGGACCGATTTAGTAGGGAGGTCTGGTTGTGGAAGCTAGAGATGACAACCAAAGGTAAAGCTTCTCTAGACACTGGAGGAAAGCAAGACAATAAAGAAGACACAAAGCAAAAACACCCAAAATCCAAGTCTTAGGTAGAAATTGGGTGAATGTGTTTGAATGGGATAACAATGTAGAAACAACTCCATACGACAAAGATCAGAAGGAAAAAAAAGGAAGAAAAAAGAGTCAAAATCCACATTAGAGAGAAAAAGCGGAAGTTTTCAAAAATTGACTGTTAGTAAAAATTTACCTTGTTAGAATGTTGCCTAGAAAATTTCTAACAACCCTGGGATCCTAAATTCTATCCAACAATTCGTAATAATTAATTCTCTTAACTTTTTCCCCTGAAAATAGTTCAAAGGTAACTCCGTTAGTGTCCTCAGTTGTAGTGCATGTGCCTGCCTTACTGCCTGCCATTTCCACAGGTTTTCAGTACATTTACTTTTTTCCGTGGTCACCATTCATGCCCCTTCTGCTACCTTGTGCTAGCAGTAAAGGCAGAAGAAACATTTTGAAGCAGTACATGAGAGATTTGAGCCTGCTGGGTTCACAGCTTCTTGAATTGCTAGGAATGAGGGCGATTTTAGCAGTTTCCATGCAAAATTTAAATTTTTCTTTCAAGAGGCATTTCAGTTGCCACTGAGCTACTTGCAGAGTGAGTGTACCAAATAAGAATGCTTAATGTCCCTGATTATTTTCTCAGTGGTCTTTGAGCAATTCCATGCAGTGTATCTGCACATTTCCAACCTATAGGCAAAAGTAAGTACATAAATAAGAACATAATAGTAAGCAAACGTAGCAAAATCAGCTCTCACAAACATGCTCAGTCACAAGGACAGGATGCTTCTCACAGAAGCAACAGGCTATACTGAAATTGAAGGCAGTGCTGGAAAACAACCCCTAGCACCTATTAGTTCACCACCCCTTTTCAGTTTTTCTCCTAAGCTTTAAGTTTATTGGCTACTTTGCCATGTTTTTCAGCTCCTCAACTTGATTTCAGGACTAGAATTAGAACATACGGAATGCATTTCACCTTAGAGCACTGAGTCCTTTGTGATCATCTATCCTCTCCAAAAAGAGGAAACCCAGCACAATCTTAACAATCCTTTGTTATGACAGAACCCATATATATCAGATTATCTCCTGAGATTCTGTCTTAAACACAAAAGCATAAACAAGCAAACAAACAAACAAACAAAAAAAACCAGAAAAAAGTATATCCCAAAACATACTATATTTAATACACTATTTTTTCAGGTATTGGCAGCAGCAAATTAAATTCGTGAAAATTGTGTAATCTCATAATTAATCCTATTAAAGAGTTTGCCTTATTTTAATTTTGATAATAAATTCTAGTACTAGTAGTTATTAGGAAACAAAAAAAATAATGAGAAAAGAGAACTATAGCGTGGGAGCACTGAAATTAGAAGGAACAGAAGTCCTTACTTAGCAGATAGTGTTATTGATAGAATACAGCATTAATGAACAAGTTTGTTTTACATTAGACAGCACCATTTTTTTTACTACAAACACAAATTAAAGCATTTGGTTTTGTATAGAAATCCATCTTATCCATTTGTCCTCAGAGGATGTGCTTTCTCACTCCTCAGGGTGACTGGCTGTCGGAAAAGAAAAACCATTGATTTAAAACCCAATTCTGCAAGATCGTTAATTGTGGAACTGGATCTTACTCACAAGTCATCACTGTGAAAATCATGGACTTGCTTGTGTGTGCAAGAATTAGAGCTGGGTGGTTCTTTGTCTTTAACTTCCTTTCTTTCTCCCATGAACCCTTTCTTTTTTTTGTTCTCCATAGATACTACAACTTATAGGCAATATATTAGTTTCTTAAACTGAACTTTCAATAGGTGATCTTTTTACTGGCCAGACTGGAAGAGAGCAAGGGGTTAAGAATTTGACTGTGCTCAGGAACAAGTGCTGCAGTACTTGTCCAATGCACATCCCTCCCAAGCTCTCAACTGAAGTGTTCAGCCTTTTGTAAACCATTCTGATGCTCATGGGGCCAGAAAGAGATGGAGCTGTCAGGATGCATCTCTAAGATGCCAAGGGCCCGTACTCATGTACCCAGACAATACACGGCTCCATATGAGATTAAGCAGTTCCATAGGAAGGAAGGCCTGAGAGGGGCATCTTCTGTTCTGGTCAAATATCTAACCCAAAAATTAAAGAACTCAGCTGGAGGGTGGAAAAAATCTTCAGCAGAGGCCGAATCTTTAATCTGAATCTGCCAGATTAAGAGAAAATAATTAAAAGTGCATTCACAGCAGGGTGAAGTGTTTTAGTTAATGTCTACTTCTGTCACAGATCTAGAAGGGGATTTCTGAGATGTCTTTCCATTCATAAATATGACTGTGCACTGCTTTGTCTCTTATTTTTATGATCTTAGTCTTTGCTTAGAGGGATGGTGATATTTATCCCTTGCAGCCCAGAAACCAAACACATCCTGGGTTCCATCAAAAGAAGCATGCCAATAGGGCGAGGAAGGTGATCCTGCCCTTCTACTAAGCACTTGTGAGAGCTCACTTGGAGTGCTGCATGCAGATGTGGAGTCTGCAGTACAGGAGAGACACAGAGCTGTTGGATTGCATAAAGAGGAGGGCCACAAAAATGATCAAGATTTGGAACACTTCCCCTGCGAAGACATCTGAGAGAGCTGATGCTGTGCAGACTGGAGAAGGCTTCAAAGTGATACCAGCCTTCTGGTATCTAAAGGTGGGCTACAAGAAAGAAGGGGACAGACTCCTTAGCAGGGTATGTGGTAATAGGAGGACAAGAGGAAATGGTTTCAAAAAAAAGAGGAAAGAATGACTGGATATGAAGAAGTTTTTACAATAAGAGTGGTGAGGAAATGGAACAGGTTGCCCAGAGATGTGAATGCCCCATCCCTGGAGACATTCAAGGTCAGGCTGAATGGGGCTCTGAGCAACCTGACCTAGCTGTAGATGTCTCTATTCATCGCAGAAGAGTTGGACTAGATGGCCTTTAAATGTCCCTTCCAACTCAAACAATGCTATGATTCTGTGATTTAGTATCTGACTAATCACATAAATAGGGTTTTGTTCTTTACACTTTGACACAAAGCTGCTTGGGATTTAGCCTCCCATTTTCCTGCAAAAACAGCTCCCTGCATAAACAGCACAAAGAGATGTTGTGAGTCTGAAACTGTAACTCTGAACCAGAGGAAATATTCATTTTAATGCTGTATTACCTTGGGCTGTCAGACAAATAAGATAAATATATCAACTCTTATCATGCACCAGTCAGCCTCCTAAAACATTTTTATTGTGTCTGTAGCACAGCACTGACAAGCTTGATGTAAACTGAGTTACCTGGATGCTTTTATATGGGCCATTGAACTGAGAGCACGTCCAAGTTCCAAAAGCTTTATCAGATGCTCCAGCTGCTCTGGACCAAAGATAGCAAACTATCTGTGCCCAAGCCAGCTAATTCAAATCAGGAAAGCTCCAACATTGTTTCAAATCCTATATGTTTTGTGTATATATATATATATAAAATATACACGTAGACTAATAACATGGCTTTGATTTTTTCTTGGAAACTTGCAGAATGCTATCCTTTAGAAATGTTTGTGTTGGTTTGTTAATCGAGTAGCTATACTTATCTTTTAGTTTATTAAAAATTTGAAGTATCTTTTCATGACCAGAGGAAACCAAGTTCTTCCATAAGAAGACTTTTTGTGCATCAAAAGAGAGGTGGCCAGCAGGGAGAGGAAGGTGACTGTCCCCCCTCTGCTCTGCTCTTGTGGGGCCCCAACAAGAGTACTACATCCAAGCCTGGGGCTGCCAGCACAAGAAAGATATGGAGCTGTTGGAGTGGGTCCAGAAAAAGGACTTGAAGATGATCAGAGGGCTGAAGCACCTCTCCTATGAAGACAGGCTGAGGGAGTTGAGTTCAATCTGAAAAATAAAAGGCTTCAGGGAGACCTCATTGTGGCCTTTCTGTGTGTAAATGGGGCCTACAGGAAAGATGGAGAGGGATTCTCTAGGTCACACTTCACAGTTCAATCCCACACCAGATATCTGACAGAAGGAACAGGATCTGCATTCATGCCTATCACACATTTGTACTTGATACAGATGAGTTTTTCTATCAACAACCACTACAGAGAAAAAGCATTGGTTTAATTAAAGCATTAGGCAAGGACTTGGGAGAGAGAAATTCAAATCTCCTCAGCTGGGATTGACTTGCTGTGGGACCTGGACAGCAGCAAAACTGTCTGTACTTAGGATTCCCATTTGTTCAAAATGGTAAAGTAGCTTTTTAATTTCTTACACAGATTTTGTACAACTGTGTGGTACTTACAAGTGCCATGAAAGAACGTAAAATAGAATCTGAACAACAGCCTCAAGAACATCAGCATGATACTCATTCTTTTAAAGTAAGAATATTAAATCAGTCAAGCAGAAATATATCATTAAATTATTCCTCTTTCCAAGGTTGTAACTAAGATCATACCCCTGAAGGTGACTGAAGGAACACAGGCATTCTCAGCAAGTTTCTAATTCTATTTGCAGTTTGCTGACTATTACTGATAATAGAATCAAGGTATTTATGCCTCAAAACATAGTATTTTCCAACAGCTGCCCTCAGCATCACATACCAATCAAATTTTCCCATCATGCACTAAGATGAAAAAGACTAAGAGGAATGGGATTTCTCTTCCCCACTATTACTGTACAAACATTTAAATCTGAGCCAGTCACCCAAGGCTTAGTTTAGAATCTATGGTGTGACTCCATCCCTTTTAGCATGCAATTCATCACACCCTAAAGCAGACAACTAGAAATAGGTCAGAACTACAACCTAGGAAGGTTTTCTCTTCTTTCTTCAACTTGAAGTCATCCAGCATAAGCAGCTCACCTGAAATGGTTTATACATCTTCCTATCACATACTATTTTTGATTCGTTATTTGGGGTAGGACTTTTTAACCTCATTTTTCTGTTGTGTGTTTACAAAGTCCTTTAGTATCATTTAAAATAACAGTTTTCTAAAACATAAGATGTTTAGAAAGAATATTAAAAGTAAATTAGAGCAGTTGTGGTTTAACCTAGCAGGTGGCTCAGCACCACACAGCCATTCACTCATTCCACCACAGTGGGATGTGCCCGGTCAGTCCTCCAGCAGCAGCAGCAGCTCCCCCATCCAACTCTCCTCAGTTTTACTGTTCAGCATCATGCCATGTGGTATGAGATATCCCTTTGGCCACTGTGGATCAGCTGTCCTGGTTCCATCCCATCCAACCTCCTTGTGAACCCCCAGTTCCTCACTAGCATGGCAGCAGGAGAAGCAGAGAAGTCTTTGACTTTGTGTAAGCACTGCTCAGTAACAGCTAAAGCATTCATCTGTTATCAAAATTATTCTCATCATAAATCTAAATATAGCACCATACCAACTACTAAGAAGATAATTAACTCTGTCCCAGCAAAAATCAGGACAATGCCTTTTCCCTTCTGTGAGATAGGTGTTTTTCATTGTTCTGAAATTTTCTGGAGATTGAGTTTGTCTTACAGATCAACACAGAAAACAAATGTTTCAAAGACTTAGTCTTTTCATTCCTTCTGAAGCAGTAAGTGTCCCTGTTTCTACAAAGATATAGTTTTCTGCAGCCATGCTAATACAACCTATTGGATAAGAAAAGAATATCTGGCATCCCAAAATTAAGTTCTTTTTGATAAACATTTCTTTTCAAGTTTTTCAAAAAAGTATGTACGTACAGATTACATCTTCTTTTCACAGGGTTTATACAATATATCTCTTTCTGTGTGATGAGAGGTTCCTCAGCCCTTCTGCAAGGAAAAGGTTGAAAGCACAGCTGAGTCAGAAACACAGTGCTGAGTATTCAGAGTCTCTCGGAAGTTCATAAACAGCAAGTATCTATCTCAAAAGATTCTACAATTCTATGATCTACACAGGAATAAAGGTGTGTGAAGAGTAAGGTGCACTGATAGCTTTAAAAAAACTCACACACATTTTACTCTTAAATATTTGAATTTTTAAAAATATTTGTCTCTTACACAGAAAACAGTTTCCAGAAGACTTGATGAATTTTCCTAATTTAGCTTCAGTGATCGATAACATGTTTTCAGTAAAGGCACCTTGGGAAGACCTACTTAATTAGCATTCACATTCACCAGAAATACTGTCTTATTAGTAATTACTTTATAAAGAATAATTTCTGAAATGAAAGACACGAGTAAAATTATGTTTATATCATTGCCAATAATATACTAAAGAGAACTTTCAAATGAACAGAGGAGGAAAGATACTGGCATGCTTTTATGTCTTTTTCACACTGTGCTACTGGAAGAAAACTGAATTGTAGTTACAGAGCAATAGCACAGACCTGGTTTTTGTTTTTATGGTCTTTTAAAGGATGGAAAGATCCTCAAAATGACGTTTTCAATCATTGTTAGAATAGGACAGAGAAAGGAGATCAGAATTTTGTTACTGTTAAATGTCCAATTTCTTCACAGATCTTTGTATGTCCAAGAAAACTTTAAAATTTGTCAGCACACCACTGAGGCCATTAGCAACATGAATGGCATGTATGGGAAAACATAAGAAAGGGCAGAATATTGCATAAGAGGAAAAACATGAGGAACAGCAGAGCAAGCACCAGAGAATAAGGATGGGGAAGAAGCTCTGGAACAGAGACTGTCCTGCAGCCCATGGAGAAGATCAAAATGGAGTGAACAGTGAAATATACGAGAAGGAGAGAGTACAGAGAGGAGCTGTTATGGAGTGGCCCAAGCCCCCATTACTTACCTGCTGCTGCCCCACTTGGTGTGGGAAGCTGGCAGTTTGGAGCAAAGGTGTAAAACTGAGCCTGTGAGAAAGCAAAGGAAAGGTTTTCTTTTAAAGGCTGTCTTTCTATTTACTGCTACCTAATTAGTACTTATATTTTTAACTATAATAAAATAAGGTAATTTTTCTTACGTTAAGGTTAGTTAAGTTTGAGTTTGTTCTGTCCATGATAATAACCAGTGAACAATTTCCCCATCTTTAAACTCAGCCCAAGAGGTTTCTCAGTCTTGTTCTTCCCATTTTCTCCCCTTGCTTTTTATGAACCCAGCAATCAGGTCCAGTATTTCACAAGAATTTAGTCCCACAAGCATGCACACATGCACACACTTGTTTTCTAATTTCTTTCTCCTCTTGTCAGAGCTCTGTAATAAATCACAGAGGGTAACAGTCAGAATTACTACACAGAAGAGATGAACTGGAAAAATTATGATGCTCATAATTTACAGTCAATTTGCAACCTCATTCAGAATTCCAGCCCAATAACCAATTACATTCTGTTCAAGTGAGTTAGATAAAAGACTTTTATTATTTCTGCTGAGCAGCCTCTCAGCTTGCCTGTAAATACAATTATTTGTTTTGTTAAAAACTGTTGAGGTCTCAGCAGGTAACGAACCATTTGTGACACAAACTATCCACACTAATAAAGATATGCATTAACAAGAAACTTTTATATGAACTGGTAGAATAGAAGCATTGGTTCAGGCACTTCTCAAGTTTGCAATTACTGTAAAGAATCTACGCAGAAAAACAAGTGTCATGCTAAAAACTTCATAAAACTGGAAAGGGAGAAAAACAAAACAAATCAGAACAGAACTAGACAAAAGGATTTCTAGGCAATTTCAACTCGCTTTCAAAATGCACAGTTGTAATTTCTTACCAAGAAAATTGAAATGCTCCTAAGCATATAGAGTACAATGCCAAATATACTTTCTGATATTTTTTCAGGTAAGCTGGTGGACTGGCTTTTGAAAAGATGCATTATGTTATGTCAGATATTAAAATACCATTGTCATGAAACAATATGACAAGTTTTGATCTCATTTTTTTTCTGAAATGAAATGATGATTTTTTGGTGGAGGGGTTTGATTTGGTTAAGACTGGATTTTTGTTGTTGTGTTGTTTTTTTTTTTTAATCCAAAAAGGGTCAAGGGCAGCAAAATTCAAGCCTTCATAACATACTGCAGACAGAATTTTTCAGGAACATCTGTTTTCCACAGGCAACACATGACTCAAAGTTCACCTTGAAAGATTTTTGTAATTTTCACTTTTTCGTTATCATTTTCCTGGGAAGTGAAACTGAAGTCTTTTGCCCCAAAGCCTCTGAGTAACTCTCATACTTCCTGCTTATCTCCCCAGGCAAGCCACAGAGGAGGCACAGAGTTAATGTATTCAGCACAGAGGAAGTACAAGGCAGAAGAATCTTCGTTTCTATCCCCTTAGAGGAAAAATATTCAATATTTTCAAACAAAATTTCCATCTTAAGAAATATAGATTCCTACATATCATTCCAGCAGAAAATTCTAAACCAGTTCTTCTTTTCATTTCTTACGTATGGTAAATAAGTCCTATCTGACAGAGAGGCTCACAGGGACTGGCACATGGCTGTAACCCTCATCTTTTCAAAACGTTCCTGGTTTCTCAGGGTTTCCTGATCTTTAAAATATTCCCTGAACTTTCACTCCCAGACCATGACTTGGAGCTCTGGGAATACACTAAGCCCTTCATCACAATAAGCTGTTCAGTTGACTTGGTGTTTTCTGTCTGCAGATATCTCTTCCCTTCTTTCCCCTTAGCGATTGCTCCATGGCTGTATTTTTGTTCGTCTTGAACCACGTCTCAAGACATAATTAAAACTACTCTATTGAAAAACCATTTCCTAGAGAAATTATATAGGGAAAAAGTCCTACTTTTCTGCCACCTAGAATATAAGTAGTGAACAGAATCTAAATGGCTCTTTGCCATTGATTCAACCCATACTTTGTTAAACATAACATTTTCTCTACATAGGAAAGTGGATTAGTTTGCTTCAGCTGTAATAAAGGAATTTGTGTAGGTCGATTTTTGACTACAGTGCAAATGATTACAAATCTATATACCTCCCCAACTTCAGCATTCAGTAGATTATTCAGTAGTGATCCTTTCCTCCAGAGAGCCTGATGGCTGTTCAAAATTGTTCTGATTGAAGATAACCAAAAGTTGGAAGAAGGCCATAAGCAAAAAAGGAGAGAAGGTTAGAAGAGCTCAGCCTCTTCATTTACGAAGAATATATTCTTGCAAAGAATTTTCGCCAGCCTAAGCAGCAGGCTTAAAGCTAACTCTCAGCTCCTCTTTCATTGCTCACATGTGCATAAAGAAAAGCTCAGATACTCTGCATAACAGGACTGAGATAGCCTCCATTTTCCATCCCTCACAGAGCAGTGCAAAGCCTACTCCAAATGCTGGATAACATGCAGGAAACAGCCAATACACCTAAAGCAGTTCTGCTAAATGCACTCTTCAGTGACCAAAATCTTGCCCTAACATTCAGTCCCCAGAGACAACCACACCATACAGCCCAGCAAACTTATCTAGAGAAAACATATTGCATACTATACACTCCTGTCTCATGCTCTTATTAAAGGAATGCAAATAAAGCTGCAATCTTGCCCTAGAGACACACTTACTTACATTTTTCCTCATAGAATCATTTTGACTTATCAGCATTACTGTAATTTATCTGAAACATGAGGCAATGCTGTGATCTCTTCCTCAAAATTGCTTTTGGAAACTCATTACTAAGTACCTCGTATGCCAACCACAGCTAACAATTCAGAGCAAAATTCCAGACCTGGGATGGTAAGTTATTTTTCCTGCATTTATCAGCACTTCAGCATACACTTTATTCCAGGTTGCAAATTGAGTGAACTTGTCAACTCAAAGCATGGAAACAAATGCTTTCTACATGCTAGTATGACCTCAAGGATTTATCTATAAAATGTTAATGTTCATGTTACACTTCAAGGTCAAACAAGATATTAGAGAGGTATATTTTACATATATTTTACACCTTTCTCTCCTCGCTCATTATTCCCTATCTTCACAGACAAGATATTACAGACTGACTTCAAAATAGGACATAAAATAAGAGAATTTAAAAACAAATGATGCTGCAGTGCATTGGCAACTCTTGTGGTTTTTCATCTCATTATTAAAATTTTAATGTTGATCAAACTTGGAAAAAGTTGTTCAGTTTGGGACCAGCCAGAAATAGTGATAGTAAATGCTGGAAGTTGAAAACAACGCATCCTTCAGACTAAAACGTAGACAGAATTGATTTCTAGTTAAGATCTATACTTAGGAAGCACACGATTAAAGTAAGAACGTAGTCAAGGCACAGACATCTCTTCTTGTCTGAACTGAAATTAAGATTTAAGAGCCTGTTAAAGTACAGTTCCTGTAGAAGCAAATGCAGCTTGCACATTAAGATAGAGAATAAAATGCAAACAGCCACAAAAAATAGTCTTATCTTCTCACTTCACCTTTATTTCTACCGGTATGTGCCTGCAGCCTTTAACCTGTTCAAGTTCCAATTCTTCAGAGGACAACATTTCAATTGTGCTGGTAATTAGCCCAGGAAGTCAAGGACTAATGACCCCAATTACTTTGGGAAGCACCTCCAGAGATTTTTAGAAGCTGAAGTTTATCAAAGGGTGTATGTGTGGTGGGGTGCAGGGAACTGAAGTACAGCTTTCCCTGCGTTAAAGCACCTAGATAGGAACACAGTATTATTACCATGTATTGCAAAATTCTTTGGGAAAAATTGCCTTTTCACCCCCAAAATCCTTATACTGCATTTGCAAGGCTTCTGAACTGCTACATCTGTGGTTCTCTGGACCTTCTGGTAGATTTATTTTACAGATAAAACTATTTACTAAGAGAAAAAGAGAAGGATAATAGTTATGAAATATACATATGTATATAACGAGTGATGCACAAGCAATTGCTCACCACCTCCCAACCGATGCCCAGCTAGACCTCAGAACAGTGGAAGAGAGGAAAATGCAAAAGCACACAGCAAACATACGAATGACCAGTGGACACCGGGAGAGGAAATCAGCAACATGAACTTCCTACTCCTTCTGGTAGAGGCACTCCAGATGCTGGCAACATACCCTAACAACCCCATACACCAAACACCAGACTGAAGACTGACTTTCAGAGCCCACAGAGCAGGGGAAGAGTGATTATAACTGCAGAAAAGGAGTGGAAATTAAGCATGTTTGCTACAGCTTTAATAACATTACTACTATTACTGTGATTTTTTTCTGTAACAACTCTGATGGTCTTCTTTGCTGTTCTGCAGTAATTAGATACAGACCAACAATGATGCTTAAATTAGACTAATAACAACTAATAAACTGACATTAGACAGATATATATACGTATGCACATCTATTTATGAAAATCCATATATATGGGCCCATAAACAAAATACTGAACATAAAAGTGTACATTTTATTAAAATACTATTAATATATTCCTTACTCATAGATGTTTGCTCCACAGCATACCTCATAACAACTCAAATCAGTGAATTCATAGCAACATTAGGTCTATTACAGTTGCATTATTGGACATCTTGACTTTCTAATAATCTAAAATGGGTACCTCCTGCAAAGTGATCCAGGAACACAAACTGTGAGTTCTGTTTTGTAGGAGAGGGCCTGCAGCAGCTATTTAAGGCCAGCTCTGTCTGTCTCTTACAACTTTGTGCTTAAAGATATGAGAAGAGCTATAATAGAAGTATTAACACAAATCAGGCAAAAAAAATCTGCGCTCAAGAGTGAGATTGTATTCAATTTATGGGAGATTTTAGGAGACAGCAGAGTAGCATGCATGACTAACTCACACCACATTGTCTGTTCAGATTCTCCAAGATATCTACCAGCTTTCCTCCCCACAGTTCATCCCAGCCAGACATCTCAGTGACAAGAGCAGAGCAAGCAGGTACAAGCATGGAGTAGGCACTGCAGTTATGCAGTTCATAACCTTTGCTCTGAACAACAAAACCCTCTTTGTTTTACTCCCTGCATATATGATGCCCAGGACAGCTGCAATCTCTGCATGTCCTAAGCCCATCCTTGAGGATCTTTAGGGGTAGCATATAACTCTATTTTAAACTTCTATTAGGAAAGCTACAAATAAGAGATGGGCTCTTACTCCCCAGGTAAGGGCAAAAACACACATAGAGAACTGCATCATCATTCATCATCCATGGATCTCTTTGTTATTTGCTGCCAAAACAGAGCATTTCTCTGAAGCATGGCTCTAATTCCATTGTTTGTAATGAGACCCTTCACATATCAGACATGTGCATAGATTACGCGTAGGCATAAGCCACCTCAGAGCTTTGTATTTCAAAGCTAAGAGAACCTGAAGCTATACTTGTGTAACATTTTGGTAATTCTTTGTATTTGGTGGAATAGTAATAATCTCTTTCAAAGCACTGGAAAAAAAAAAGATAGTAACTTCACTGTATTTTGGAAACTGTATTTCTGAAAATGCTCCTATACTTTTTGACTCACTGAACTTGAAGTATTTTGTTGTTTTTTTTTTTTTCCTGGAAACAAAAGGACTCCATTCATATTTAAAGGGAGATTATAAACATAAAGGAAATCAAATTTTTGCACAGGTATATAGTAACAAGACAAGGGGAAATATTTTTAAACTAAAATAGAAGGATTTTTTTCACTGAGAATATAGCAAGACACTGGCACAGGCTGCACAGGGAAGTTGTGGCTGCTCCATCCCCAGGGGTGTTCAAGGCCAGGTTGGATGGGGTCCTGGGCAGTCTCATGTAACATTTGAACCCTGCCCATGGAGCTGGATGATCTTTGAGGTCTCTTCCAATCCAAGCCATTCTTTCATACTTCTATGATACTTCTGATACACTAAATATTGTATGTCTGCAGGATCAACTTAAAAAAGGAACAAAAATGTCATATTTAATTTACTTTTCTGCATTGGATTGAATTCATATAGCAAATGAATAGCAAATACATTTGAATAACTTCATTACTGTGAGAATGATGGAGCACTGGAACAGGCTACCCAGAGATGTTGTGAAGTCTCCTTCTCTGAAGACATTCAGTACCCCTCTGGATGCTTTCTTGTGTGACCTCCTGTAGGGAACCAGCTCTAGCAGTAGGTTGGACTAGATAATCTCTAGAGGTCTCTTCCAACTCCTACAATTCTGGGATTCTGTGATTCATGCCTGAGAATCTATGTATGCAGAACTAAGAAAATTTGCTAGTGCACTCACAGGAGTACATCTTCTTCCTAATCTCTCCAGTTTATCTTGTGACACAGCCCCCTTGGACAATCCCATAAAAGCTTCATCACTACATGCAGCTGAACAGCTCATTAGTACCATGGTTGATAGCACTGCTAAGGCAGCACACATACTGTGTCGAAGCAGAAGATAAGAAAGAAAATGAAAGTAGTAATTTTCTTTTGCTCAGGCTTTTCCCCTCCTTTGATGTGATTTGTTAGAATGCACTGAGTAATTCGCTTGTGTTTCTTTTTGCCCAGTCAAGTTCCAGCAGTACTTTAAAGCTGCCCCAGGGTGCCTGTCACTACCCGACATCTGTTACTGTTGAAGGCCATCAGCCAGGTTTGCACGTTGAGAACAAATTCTCAGTGGGTTCTGCAATTTCCCCCCACTGTTGCTGTGCAGCAAAGCCGTATCTATTGATCACTGACGGGAACTGTGGCAGGTCAGCAATTACCACTGACAGGAGCTCTCCTGCACCTCCGTGCAGCAGTGTGCATTTATGGAGCTCGGAATGAACAGGTGGAGGGAACGGGTTATTTGGGGCAAGGAAAGGCTCGGCCCCTGAGAAGTGCTTTTGCAAATAAAGAAACTTCAAAGCGCTTCAATTTTTGAAAATAAAGCCATATTATATGAGGCAAATTATCCATCTGGCATAGAAAAAAAAAAAGGCTATGAAAATTGAGACTTACGTAAGATTAAATTAAGTGTATCTACATTGGAAAGTCAGGGATGATAATGAATCACTCCTAAACTCTCTCAATACTCCATTATACATCTGTTGCTTCAAATACAAACACAAATGCAACGAATTAAAGATGTACTGATGTCTTCTCAGTACTAAAATAATATCTGCTTGGAAGTGAAGCTGTTCTATACAGTTTTGCTTCCCCTGTCTTTCATAACATCGTAAGAATTTGCAACTGCCATCAATTCAATCCCACACAATAGTAAAAAATTATCAAGCTAATTGTAGGTTGGAGAATTGTAAATGATGGCACTCTTTTAAACAGTGCTGCACAAATTTAGACACTTATCTGAGAAACAGAGAGAAAGAGAAAAAAAGTGCATGCAATTCATGCCAGAAGTTAGGCAATTTTGTGAAGTAGCACATTTTGCTTCATATCAGAAGAGGCAACAGGTAAATGTCAGAGCAACCTCACTGACCAGAGTTTGGTACTAGAGCAAGTAAACATCCAAAACAGAGATCTGGTTTCAGTCTTGGGGCTGAAATGAGCCCAGAATGAATGCAGTGAGAGCAACTTACTGTCAGGTCTGCCGGGCAGTGAGCGGATCAGACATCAGTCTATCTCCCCCTCACTCTGGAAATAAACAAGCATTGTTTAAAGTGCACACTATACAAACCATGACTGATGGATGGCTGCCAGGGTCAGGACCAGAAAAACGTGTCCTCACATTCCCTGGGTCAGCTCAGTGCTGTGTTTCTGAGATGGCCAAAGTCTTGGTTTTGCCCGGAGGCAGCTCCTCTCCTGCCAAGCTGCACCAGAGCTCCAGAGGGGCTCAAGCTCCTTCAGCTTCCTCCCAACCCCCTCCTTCCCCCCTCCCGGTCTCCCACTTTATAGAAAGAGAGTGGCTTGAGTTGGAAAGAATATCAAAGATCATCTATTTCCAACCTCCTGCCATGGGCAGGGCTGCTACCCACCAAATCATGCTGCCCAGGGCTCCATGAAACATGGTCTTGAGTGCTTCCAGGTATAGGGCACCCACAGCATCTAGAACCCACAAAAAAAGTGCAAAGTCCTCCCCTCCCTAAGCAGAAAAGAGGCTCTGCCTTCAAAGCAGCCCTAATGCTACTTGCATCACTTTATTTGCTTAAAGGGTGCAAATAAGCCCTGCTTCAACCTTACAAGCTACTCATGAAAAGAACAGTGATACTCCGTCTGCTGCATGTTTTCATGCTCTCAGCTTTGATGTGATAATGATGCTAAAGAGGAAACACACGCAGACTGAAAGACCTTCTACAAACAGAAAGCTCCCTTCATCTGCAGAACAGAGCCTGTGCTGCTCTTAGGATGACACATTAAAAGTGCATTCTTTTCATGGCACCTCAACAGAGAGCAGGGGGATACATCATGTGCAGGAGTTTAGCACTACTTTTCCAATCAACAAGAAAAGTTATAGCCAGAAGTGTAAAGAGAAATAGCAGAAAATAAAACAAACATCCTTATTTGTTTTAAGTAATAGCAGAAAGCTTTAAATTTGGAGACTTCACTAGAAATATCTGAAATCTTTAGAAAATAATAAAAAAAACTGATAAAATCAAATCTGAAATCTATGGAAGTGCAAGAGCCATTTATTTGAATTATCCACTTCAGCATGACTTAGGCAAAAGGGCTGAAGCATTTCTAATGGCACTTCTCATTAATTACAATGACACCACATGGAATTTAACAGCATTCTTACTGTTTTCAATTAAAGAAGATGATTTCAAACTTGCAATGAAAAAGACTGAATTTCACCTGGACGAGTGAAGTGGAATGAAGAGTTTTGTGGCTTCAGCCATACCTGAACAAATTGCCAATAATAACTATAATACTGAAGATGCTCTTTTGGAACAGTAAAAACACAGCGCTTCCTATGCTTGAAGATTTGAAAGCATAAAAATCACAGCATGGACACAGACCTTTTTCTCCGAGATAACATACCTGTTTGTTTCAAATTCAGCAGTTCTGATAGGTATTCATCATTGAATACCTGAAAGCGTATTTCCCACATCACAAAAAGCTGTTTTCCCTTCATGTGTCAGCAGAGTCCCAGTGGCTCAGGACATGACTGCAGTGCTGGCACGCTGGAGCAAGTGCAACTCTATGAGTGCAAACCAAGTCAAGTGCAGACCTTAGTTCTATCAGAGTATATAGACCACCTCAGGCTGTGTTTTCTCATTTTTTAAATTTAATTCAGAAATTACAGAAATAAATGTGCAACCACAAACATTTTTGTGGCCTCTTAACTTAGCATGCCTTTCTGCTATTAGGCATTTGTTTTTCTTATTCTCTGTCCTGTCTCCAGTACACAAATGCTTCCATTCAGCCCACCCTGTTTTTCTGAAAGTTATATTTTTTAAACTTTCTCATAAATTTTCATTTCTTTCTTTATCACACTGGGTATCACAAGAACCTACCACTGTTGGCTTGTCATATTCCTGTTTAAGTTGCTGTCTTTTGAAACCATTACTATCTCTCCTACAAGTTCAGCACAGTCTCAAAATCTTTTTTCTACTTCTTCCTAAAGCTCTCTATAAATCTCATTTCCATACTGTTATTTATTTATCCTTTCTTATTCAGCATATCAGACTCAAATTTCTCTTGACCTGACTTAAATAAAATGAAAGCAATAGAATAAGCCTGGATGCATTTATTTTTTAAATCATTTTTTAATTTTTTGTTTTTCAGACAACTTTTTCTACATCTGATTCTTTTTGACACTCAGCAGCACAATGCAGCTGGGTTCACCAGGACACGTCTCACATTTAGACAGTGAGAATCTAGAACATTAGAAGAAAGCTCCTAATTCTCCTTCTTTTGCCATTATTGCTTAAAAGCACGTAATGTGATCAGTGATACTACATTCTAAAACATAATTAACCAAATGTTATCAGCCTTTACTTGGATGATTCTTACAACGGTATAAAACAAGTTTAGTCACTTCAAGAATTTCAAGATATGTACATAAAAGCCATGGTTTTGCATTATCACATAGTACTCACATGAAGTTGCACTTATTTTTATGTAGATATTTCCAGACTATTTTCTGTCTCCACCTTTTGGCTGATGAAGAGAACTCAGAGATGAAACAGTGTAGGCCCTGAGTGTAGTGTAACAGACCACAAGATATCTCACATGGATAGTAATAGCTAAGTAGAGACAGGAAAAGAATAAACTAAGCAAATGTTAAAAGTGCTCTATTAAGATGTGTTGTGCATTAATACAGAGTTAAGTATCCCATTTAGTACCCTAATGAACAAAAAAGAATTGGAAAAAAAAAATCAGATTCTTATCAGCTGGGTAATCTGCATAATATGCATTTTTAGGTCTCTGCAACACTGCAAAGAACCTTATAGACTAATGCTGCTAATCCTACTTGAGACCACAAATGTAATGAGACAATTTAAATAAGTCAGGGGATAAGCTGTGCTCTTCTGTATGATGTTGAATTTCATGAATAAAAAGGAGGAAGAATTACCATTAACAGCATTTGCAAGAGTTGCAGAAAGGAAAAGCGGTCGAAATTATGAGAAGTACATGCCAGAACGTGTATTAAAGAACGTCTGGAGAGAAGCAAAAATTATATCTAAATTAGATGAATGCACTCTACCTTGCTCTTCTGCACTGCAAATTGCAATGCAGTCTCAAACTTGTCAAATAATTTAAAATAAAAAGAACAGTGGAGTCTGTTTCCATCTCACTGACTACATGCAGAGCAAATTTTGCTGAAGTAATCCAATTAGTCTTCCTACTATTTAATTTGATAGCATGCTGCCTCCAACTAATTATCAGAAAAGTTGGAAGGATGTAATTCCATAGGAATTATGCTGGTGCCAGCAGCTAACATCTGTACACTTCGCAGGAACCAGACAGCAGAAATCTTAGTTCCTGGATAGTATTATTCACTGACATAAAGCACCTGTTCAGTGTTCCACAGGCTCCAGCAGCTCCTCAGATGATTCTTATTGCAGTGATTTAAGACTTTATCTTCTCTAGATCCTTGGAAGACATCAGCCTCATTTCCAGAGGTGACCAGCAATATCTTCCCTTTCCTGACTGACATTCAGGGCAAGGGGGATCTTTAGTTTGCTCTGCAGTCTACTGCAACTCAGTCAGCCAGGAGTTGTACATGAGAGACCTCAACCCTTGATAGCCAAATGTGCTGGAGACACTGCCTGCTGTCACACACAGGGCTTTTCTCTTATGCACCGTACATGTTGGTAGGTTGTGAAGTAATAATCATGGCTGCTGTCAAAAAGTAAATAAAAAAAGAAAGATATAAGAGTCCCCCAGAAACTGCCAATATTTTTATAGCATCCTGTTAACTAGTAGGAAGCTGCTTTTAAGAAAATGAGAAAAAAACATAAGAAATTCTTATTTAGGATCCAGTGTGCCTCTGCGAGTCTCTGGCAAAGTTTCAATTTGAATCATCTGTATAGCCCTGCATCCTAAGTGCCTTTTTTTCCCCCCCTCTTTCTCTTGGCAGTAAGTTTTAAACACCATCAGGGAACTGTATATCTTGCATAGAGTTATTCAAGAAAATTGATTTCAAAACTAGCTGTTGAGTCCTATCAATTTTTTTTTTTTTTAAATTCAAGTTGAAAGAAAAAGCAATTCTTTCTTCTCCACTGAATGAAACATTTCCCCCCCAAAATGGACAAGAAACAGAACAATTTCTTGCATCATAGAATCCAAATGTTCTGTCATAGTCACTGTCAAAAATGCAGAAGGTATTCTTTGATAGGTGTGTGATGTTACTTTCTACCTCTTTCAAAATAAATGTATGAGGTTTCTCTAAATAATCTGAGAAGGCAGTACACATAGAAGCTTTGCAAATCTGCTTTTCAGTTCCTTGTCCATATTCATCCATTCAGTCCAGTAACTCAGCTTTTTTTGTTGTTGATCTTTTTTCCACTTTCATATACCCATTTTAGGACACTGACATGAAATTTGCTGTTCCAAAGTCTGCATTGGGCTCTAAAAAGATCATGAACATGTTACAAGGAATATGCAAAAAGAATAGAGTGCACTGCGTTTTCACTAGCCAAATATTACTGGAACAGTAGTGGGGCCAGTAAGAAGAAAGTCCCCGTTTCAAATGTTATAAGAAAGTATATCTTGAAAAAAGCATTTTGAAATACAAGACATTTTTACACAGACCAGCACTGATTAAATGGGCCTTGGGGCATCCTCTTTCAAGAAAAAGAGTCAAAGGAAGAAAACCACTGTGTGTTCTGAGTGATCTTCCTTCGCTTTTACTGTAACTTTAAGTCCAATTTGTCACAGTGTAAAATGCACTTAACCAAAAATTTAGTACCATAGTACCCATGTAGTGTAAGACATGAATAAATAGAAAATAGTAAGCATTACAATCCTTAGAACTTCCAAGCTCTCCAGATAAACTGCATAAAATATCGATGTAATTTCTTGTGAGGAAAAAAACCAAAACAATGGAATTTAGAGGCAACTGCTTCCTACAAACCTTACAAGAATTTGCCATTAAATATCCTTTAGGCTGTACTTTTACTTAGAGCTGGAATGAATTTATCAGGCATTAAAAAGACTACTGTAGCATCTTCTAATGAGAACTATGTTTACACTAAATCTGGTTTGATCAACATTAAGTGAAAGGTGCATACCTAAGGAAACTTGCATTTTTTCTTCTAGTGGAAAAAGGAAGCATTACTCTGGAAATACTTAACAAACTATAGACCAAATTGAAATTTGGAGGCATAACCTTCTGGTAGTTGTATATAAATATATATATATATATATATATATATATATATGTATGTATATATATGCATATATATGTATATATAAATATATATATATATAATACTATTAGCTGTCAACTTTTAACATTATCCCTCATAAACTGTAAACATAAACACTCATAAACAAAAAAAAACCACAACAAACCACTTTATTTCTGTTTTGCAGAGGAAGAGAGGTTCATAAACAGCATAATGCTATAAAGCAAAGGAAAGCACAGCAATAATAGCAGGGCAGCTAAGTCCTAAGCTGCAGTGAGGATAAGCACAAATACATGAACAAAGAAAATAATCTGCTTACCCTTAGAAAGCCTCAAGTACACAAGGATCTCCAGCAAGATACCCTTGCCTCCACTGCCAACCCTTAATTGAGGTCTTGGAACAGGTGAAGCCAGGATCCATTGGATTGCATGCACCTGAGCTCCTCTGGGCTGACCCTGCCTTCCCACCAGGTGCTCAATCACTGTTTCAAGCTATGACTTAGTATTTCCAATACAGATGGTCATTACCTATTTCTTTTAGTGGATGATCAGTCATTAGTGAAGGCTGGAAGGTACCTGAGAAATGAGAAATGGAAAGTTCTGTATGTTTATAGGATCATCTGTGTTGGGAAGGACCTCCAAAGTCCAACTGTCAACCTGTTCTACTGAGTTCAATCAGTGTGTTGCAAAGGCTCGGACTCCAAGCACAATCAGTTTAGGATTCAGCCACAACCAAACCAGAAACATAAAAGAAAACAAATAGACAGATGAGATAACCAAACTACCAATAATTAGAAACTGTGTAATAGCCTGATACACACAGTTTTCTCTTACTAGTAGTTCAGTTTCCTCAAAAGACTATACACATAATTCAGAAAACATTTATGTCATTTAAGTATTCAATGGACCTGTCTTCAAATTTGTAAAAATCTTTGCTTGATAACAAAGCTAAAGAATGATAAAGGAACTTACTTCCTAGTGAACTCATAGCCACATAAAATTGATATCTAGGGGCTGAGAAGTTTATAGTTGTATAGATTACTACCAGTGAGCATGGTAAATGACAATTTTTGAATAATGCTCTGAAATAATATTCTTTACCTAATTTCCAATGAAGTACATAAAAATGAAAATAAACTGCACTTCTCTCTATTCTGTACAATAAAATCTGTTCTCAGTTTAATTTTGTGGAACACAAACATACATAAAACAAGGAGAGTGTGAAAAGGTAATATATTGTCTCACAAGTGCAGTTAAATCAGAAAGTTTTGCTAAAATATTTTCCTTTCTGTACTGAACACATTATCTTGTGAAGTCCTGATATTCCCCTGCCATCCATCTCTCCTCACTTATTTTACTTGAGTCTTTTCTGTCTGAATATTGCAAAAGAAATGTGTCATTAAATTCTTTCAAAGTGGCGTTTCTGAGTATGCTGGGATTATATTCTGTGTTCTTCATGAATCACAGGCTGCACAGCCCGAGTGTCAGCTGTGAGCAGTTCATTACTGCTACAACTGCAGTAAGTGAAATGACTGTTTTCAGGGCTCCTCAAAGGAAGCGATCGGCAGACAGCCCTCATTGGCTGCAGAAAGGATGAATCCTACAGCCATAATCTTTGGGGTTTTTTCCTTCTTTTTTTAAATAGAAAATAAATTGACAGCCAAGGGAAAATAAATAAATAAATAAATAAATGATATATTTCTATGAGACACAGAGACCTTTGAAAGGAATTTGTCTAAACAAGGCTAACTGGAAAGCAGAAAATAGTTTACCAGAAATTATTCTGGAACAATCCTCTATTTTTCCTTGATGGTTTGCTTTTATACCTTGTAGAGGTTTTCGAGCTCAAAAGCATTCAATATCTGGAAAGCATACATAGGGCCACTTTGCATGCTGGAGGTATATTTGAAATTTTCTGAAATGTTTTCATGTAGTTAGACCTCCTGTTTGACTTATAATTACTGATTCAGGCAGTCTTTCTATAAACTTAAATTTACATGTATGCAGTGGGTTCAGTACATTCCTAGTGGCTGAAATAGCATTAAATCTTTATGACTAGATTTTCGTGAGTGGAAATTTAGCTAGTATATTCATTTTGCATGCATCTCACTATCTTACAGGCATGGATGGGAAAGTGAAGAGCATGAGTCTCTTAGGAATTGCAATGTAGAATAATTCTGAATGATAACTATCTTTATGTTAAAGCCTAGGCTATTCCTCATCAAAAATATTATTTACAAAGACAAAATATTTTTAAAAAGAAGAGAAGAATGTTTTAAAACATGCTGTATTCATTCACTAAAAACATTTGTCAAGTTTAAGCCTGAACTCTAGTCCTGGGCTCCCAAGGGAAATTCTATGAAGGTGATGAGAGGCCTGGAGCATCTATCTCCCTTATGAGGAAGGCCTGTGACTGCTCAGCCTGGAGGAGGCTGGTAGGGGATCTAATCAATGCTTATAAATATCTAAAGGGCAGGAGTCGAGTGGATGGGGACAGGCACTTTTCAGTGGTGCCCAGTGACAGGACAAAGGCAACAGGCACAAACTGAAACACAGGAAGTTCCATGCAAACATGAAGAAAAAAGTACTTACTGTCAGAGTAAAGGAGCACTAGGAATGACAGCCCAGGTTGTGGAGTCTTCTTCTCTGAACACAAACATCCATCTGGATGTTTTCCTGACCTGCTGTAGGGAACCAGCTTTGGCAGGGAGTTGGACTCTATGTTCTCCAGAGGTGCCCTCCAACCTCTACTATTTTGTGATTCTGTGATACTTCCAGAACCTCTTGACACTGGGGTGGAGGGCTGGAGGGGGGACCAGACCTCATATCTGGCAAATTGTATCACTGAGGACTACAAAATAAGATGTAAACAGACATATACTTAAGTTTTAAGCACAGGGGTGACTGGCTTCTAGGCACATTTGCCAAAAATGCCTGTTACTCCTGAGATATATTTGACAACCTCTCACACAATCAAGGACAACAAACATTATATCGAAGCAAATTTACATTTTCATGATACCACACTCCAAAACGCAGATTTAAAGTGTAGGAATGTTCCACTTTTTAGGCATGTCTTTCCAAAAAATTATTAGATACCAACTGTCACTTAATCTTTCTGAAGGATCTCAAATTTGAACATCTGGTATCCCTACTTGTCATTTCTTCTTTACTTCTTCCTTTCAATTTTGAAGACGTAAGACACCAGCAAAGTTCATGACAAACTCCAAACCTCTAAGATTTTAGGCTGGATAAACACCATCCACACATCCTTTCTGAATCACAAAACCATAGAATATCCTGAGCTGGAAAGGATCAACAAAGATCACTGAGACCAACCCATGGCTCCACATAGCACAACCCAAAAACCAAACTCTGTGTTTGAAAGCAGTGTCCAAATGCTCCTTGAATCCTGGCAGCTTTAGAGATTATAAAACTTCTTGTCTGAAAGATGCTATTGCGGTGTCTAGAAACTGTCCAGCACAAGAGCAACTTGAATGTGGTCATGACTGTGTGTCAACTAAAGTCAGTTCAGATTGGCTCAGCTATTGTGAGGTCCATAATTAGACATGATTAATACACCAAAAACAATCCTTCCTTAGTGGCTATCAGTGAGTGGCAGTTTTCAACAACATATCTGGTGGAGAGAGAGATAGATGAGGGCTGCAGACCCTTCATTAATGAAACCAGGTGTTGGATCAGTTGCATGCCCATATTTCTACAACTGAGTGCTTCCAAACAACAAAAACCCTCTTTTTTCTCCAAACTGAAATGGAGTTTCCAGATCAAAGAGCAATAAAAACACAAACAAAGAAAAGAATAAACACAGTGGATAGCAGCTCTGGGCATATCATCCAAGACACAATAAACAAAGCTGCATGTGATCATTTTTTCCACTAAGGAGAAATGAAATTCTTTTGATCTGATAAAATGCACAGGTTAACAGCCAGAATGAGAGCTGCAAAATCACAGGTAAAATCCTATTTTGTTCTTGACAAAGCAGAAATTATTTCTTCAAAAGGGAAAAATACCTTTTGACTAACCTTATTCTTTTAGAGTTTACCTCTTTTTATTTATTTGTTTGTTTGTTTGTTTGTTTACATATTATTGCAAATAATATTTGCAATTTTTTTTTTTTACAGGAATAGATCTTTTTACAGGAACTCTTCATTTGTTCAACTTGCAGGGGGGAAAAAAAAAAAAAGAAAGTAATAAATAGATCAAATATAGATTTGACACAATTCAAGTCAGAAAAATACATCATACAATACATTAAAGTAGAAATCAGGAAAAAAAGTATTTAAAAATTTTGTCTGAGAAAGTATCACATATATTCAAATGATAACTGAGTACTGCACCTATTTTTTCTTAGTCTTTCTGTAGTTTATATTTTATATACACACCGCTACAATTCACCAGAGAATTGCACAACATATCAGTATGCTCATAACACAGAGCATTCAGCTGAAACCACCAAGAAAATGTTAGACTCTTTGTTAGCCAGAAGTCTGTTTGCACGTACAATAACTATATTTATTACCATGATTTTTTTAAATCTCTGATCTTCTGATCAATTTAAAGTAGTGAAAGATTTTGTATTTTTTACACTTCAAGTTGACAACAGAATGCATGCTCTTTGAAGGACTTTAATGCCATGTCATCCACGGGTATAACCAGGTTATTATTGAAGATAAAGCACAAGAATTCCAACAGATGCAGCTTTGCATTTGCTTTATTTGGCTTATGTTTAAACAGCTCCACTTCTCTGCACTTTGACAGAATAAGGCTATAGATTGAATTAATAAATAAAGCAAACGGGACCAATTAAGTACATACAGCCCTTTCCCTAGTGTGCTTGCAGGTACACTTGCAGCACTGGGCAATCTTTTTCTTATGTTAAGTAAGCAGATCTGTTACACAGCAGAGCTCTTTTATCACTTGAATCCTTTTTCAGGTTTGAAAAATGGTACACAGCAGGAGAGCAAGGTATTGCTTATAATATATTGCAAACTTTTGTTATCATTAAATTAATTTAAATACTTCAAAATAACCCAGAGATTTTAATTTATTTTCTAGGCATATTCCAACTCACATGCAGTGCATGGTCTTAATTCTCTTTTAATATCCCATATGAGTTCTGTGTAAAACAATCATTATTTACTCAGCACCAGTGGCAAAGGAAACCACTGTGACGAAACCATGTGGATTCTCTATGGGCAGCAGCATGGAAGAAACTGGTGTCCATTCAAATGATACAACTTCTGAAAATAAAATTCACATGTAAATTCCCCAGGGCATAGAACTTGCAGTGGAACACTGATGGTCTTAAACAACATTTTGACAATAATAAAAAATAAATGAAGTAAACCAAAATAGCAAAATGCATTCATTGAGCAAAAAAGGAGCATTTCAGTGATTTTCTCTACAGGCTTTTCACTCTCTCTCTTCTATAGTAGCTTCTGATATTATAGCATAGTATCATAATATCTTTCCATTGCTATTTCACCAGCTTTCTATACAGTTCCACATTTCTTCCACCTGCAGGCAGCAGCTCACCTGGTCTCTGACTACAACTGGAGAAGCCACACTGTTCAGGAAACAGGTAGCCTGTAGGTAGGACCTTGCTGACTTTCACAAGAGAAGCTCTTGCATGGAGTCACTGATGGGATCTGGCCTTCAGCTGTAAGAAGGTGCATGGACTTTGCAATAGCTTTCACATCTGGGGTCCCCATGTATGTATGATTAGTGACGAAGTACAAACAGTGAAAGAAATGATTTTGATACCATCAAATAAATCATTGCATTTCAATATAATATAAAGACGCTTTCACTTTTTTACTAAAGCCTCCATTGTTCAGCTCTGGGTGGGTGCTGTGGCTGTAAATCGTTCTTTTCTTCTCTAGGAGAAATAAACGGGTGATCTGAGGTGAAATTTTCATTGACCTGAGCTTCAAGAAAGAAAATCTGAAGGAACAACACACAGCATTGTGGCTATAAAACTGTCTGCTTAACAGCTTTAAGTAATAGGCTGTATTTCAGGAGATTAATTGAACTGTGGTCAAATTCAACTCAAAGCTCTTTCATTCCCATGTAATTTTCAGCCATCCATTGTTCACCCATTTAATCAACTGCTGCTTGCTTTGTAGGATCAAAAAAAAAAAAAGTAGCAGCAGGCAGATTGCCATTGAGGCTAAAAAGACAAAAGCAGTGATTATGAAGTTCTCAACACCCTCATAACTCTTTACTGAAGGTAACTTAGCACAGCATCCAACTCAGATCACCCAACCCACGTGCACAGAAATGGACAAGCAAACAGAGAGTGTGTGCCCGCAGCAGTTTTAATCAGTTACAATCAAACTAATTTTGAGTTAAGTTGTTCTCAGGGAGGTGGCAGGATAATCACGTACAAACACATCCTCTGAAATAGCAGTAATTTGATAATCCCATGCTGCTGTAATCATTACATTCCTTGTTCATTTGCACTCCTACAAAGCAAGCATTTCCAAACATCCCCTTCTAATGTACAAACATAAGGAGAGCAAAAATTATATGTAGGAACCTTAACTAAATGACAGTAGAAGTAATCAAGCTGAAAAACATCTGCCATTACTGGCTGTGCAGTCGAGTTTGCTTTAAGAACTACAGTGTAGCAGTCTTATCTTGTGAACAGACAAATATCTGGTTAGCTGCCAGGAGAATCAGCACAGCCTAAACCTTCAGATACAAGTCAGGATTCATAAGTTTGGAGATATTTTCTAATAAAGGTATAACCACAGTATCCAGCAGCCTTTTTATTCATTCAGGACACCTGAGCAGGATGTGATGAAATGGCAAGGATTGGGAAATCAGCACTTCTTATTTAAGCAGAAAATGTTCTGTCCTGCTGCTGACTTGTATTTTGCCTGAAGGTCCTGCAAGAACTAGGCTCACTGAAGCAGCTGCTCTTTCACCTTTGATATTTCCTGAAATTGAAATATTTTGCTTATGCACTATGACAATTTTGCCTCTTTCCAGTGCCCCTCCAGATCTCTTTGCTACTCAGACTCTTGCAACCCAAGGCAGATACCTGTGGTCTGACCCTGAAGCTCAACTTGAACTCAAGAGGGTGAGGTAGATTTCAGGAGAAGCATAGGGAGACCTTCTTCCTCCCTGGAAAGGAATGAAAGCTAGGATTGGCAACCCAGTCGCAAGTCTACAGGGCATCAGCACAAATGTTGCAGATGCCTAACAGCACTGCTTCATGCAAGAGAAGTGTTTCCAAATATGGTCCACTCCCACAGCTCCGAGTGAGAACATCTACCTTAGGATGGATGCAAACAGAAATAAGCTATTCAGATGCACAGTATAAAACAATATCAAATTCCCCACAGCCTGGGCAGGCAACCTCTCTTTTTCTCTCTTGTTTCTCCTTCTGTCTTTCATTGCCATCTTTTCAGCTTCTTCCCAACAGGATAAACTCAGCAGAAAACAGCTTCCTGACTTGGCTTGCCCTGACCAGAATTCAGATGCACATACGTGAGATGTCATTTTAAAAAACAAGGTTCTTCTTACAGAGAAGCAGTGCTTCTCATAGAAGTGTTTTCCAAAAAGGTTCAATGACAAGAAGCATGTTTTCCCAGTGGATAAACTGAGGCTTGGAGTAATGGCATGTGTGGTCATCCACAGACCACTGAAGGAGCATTGCATTCTCCCCAGCTTTCTCATATCTCTATTACTAAGAAAGGTATTTCCTCAGGTCCAAATGGAAACTTATGGCTAGATCCACTAAAGGGCATATTCTAGCATTAGGCACACACAGCATTCACACAGCATGTAGTTTTTGAACACTGTCTATAAAGTGTAGGTTTTCCAATTGCCAGGCACTGCTCTAAAGCCTTAAGAATAAAAAACTGCAGACAAGCTCTTTATTTTCAGCTTTGCATTTTGCTGGAAGCAGAATAGCATCTTTAGAAGAAATTACTATTACTCCCATACAGCGTAGAGGGTCTGTAATTATTCAGAGCCTCCTGTGGGGCCCTATACAACAGTGATATTCCCCGTCCTCATCAGCCTTTTGTTTAACTGCAAATATAAATGTAAGTAAAATACTTGGCATTAATCTCTACCCTAAATCTGGGACCAGGTGAGTGTGAAACTTTACAGTTTTAGGAATAGGTTATCTCATTCAGTCACTGAATTACAGAATGGCCGAGGCTGGTAGTGCCCTCTGGGTCCATCAGGCCCAACCCCTGCTGCAGCAGGGACACCAGAGCAGGGGCCCAGACCTACAGCCAGGCAGGTCCTGAAGAGGGAGACCTCATACACAGCCTCTGGGTAGCCTGTGCCAGTGCTCCATCACCTGCACAGCACAGAAGTGCTCTGAGGGAACCTCCTCTGTTCCACTTTGCACCCATTGCCTCTTGTCCTAGCACTGGGAACAACTGAAAAGAGCCTGGCTCTTTCTTCATTGAACTCTCCCTTCAGGTATCTATAGACACCAATGAGATCTCCCTGAACCTCCTCTTCTCCAGGCTGAAGAGCCCCAGCTGTCTCAGCCCCTCCAGAAGCGTTTAGCCCTAACATTCATCTTTACTGAGACGGAAAGCCCAAAGCACGCACCCAGAAGATGCCTGTACTACAATTTTATCATTTAAAAATTGAGCAAACATCTGCTCATTCTTTCCTCAGTCACTGAAGCACTGAATTACCACAGGAGCAAGTTTTCCCTGCCCCGCTGGAGGAAACATGCTGTGCTGGTGCGAGAGGGAATGTTCATGTTCATCTGCTCAGCTCATAGCCCTCATGAATGTCCCATGTCACAGACTTCAAACCAATTCAGAAAAGGCCTTGCTTTAAATTTGAACAAATTATTTCAAGGAAGAAATGTATAACAAGAAACTGATTAGACAGTACTTTTATACTGTATTCCTTTCCTACACACTTCATTTTTTCTTTGTCTTATGTTATAAGCTGTTCAGAAACAGAAGGATTTTAACAGTAGTGAAAACCTTTATAAAAGGTAATAGGATAACTCCTATTGATTTCAATGAAATCAGGATTTCATCTTTTTCACAGTTGTTCCTCAGTAGACTGCTGCTCTTTTCAAGATGTATCAGTTTCATTTGCAACTGTTAGTGCACGGATGCTATAAGGAAAATCCAAGACAGGAATTTCCATTCAATTTAAGGAGCTAACGTCTCTAGAACATCTGTTTCCAGAGAATAACACAGTAAGATGTTTACTGTTCAGATATTTTCTTCAATGATTTTATTGTCTGTTCTTTACTGTATCCCTAAGCATTAATTAGAAAATTGTTTTGACAAGAAAAAATTGCCAAAGAAGCATAATTGTTATCCTTGCCATTACTGTGTGTGACCACTTTCAATAGCCTTTTCAATCACCCCTTTTTATATTGATTTTGAAGTCTCCAAGGAATTTAGCAACAAAGCAAGGCTGCATCATTTAAGGCAAATGACTTACAAAAGCTATAATCTTTAGAGAAAAAAGAAAAAAAAAGACATTAATCTAACATAAAGCATATGCAAACAAATACACATTTTGCTCCATGATGGAAAATACCATGCTGTTAGTTTGCTTTCTTTGGTTGGTTGATTGTTTTTCAAAAGAGTCAAATACATAAAAGAGACCTGCTGTCCTGCTATTTTGCTAAAGCCATGCTTCTCAGATGACTTAAGTATCTCAGCATGAAATTCATAGCAGGCAGCATGATGATATATGAACTAACTCAATTAATTAGACACAAATATGGAAGCCAAAGAGAGGAAAAGATAGCTGTTATTCACTTCCACAAATTCTCTCTGCATAGGTAACTGTCACAGGAGAACTTTCATTCAAAATCTTTGTCATCATGACTTTGAGAGAGGACTTGTATCAGTACCTCTTCCCTTCTGGAAATGCACCATTCACCATCTCTGAGGTCTGAGGCACCATGCAGAAGTGTTTGACCTTTCAGGACAAATTGAACTAAGAAGTGTCTGCTCTGTGATTCTCATTCAGTGGGAGGACATCAGTGAAAACGTTACGTTAAACAGCATTGCAAGCTGCAGGGGTCAGAAGCAGCAGTTGAGTAAAAAAGATATGAACATACAAACTTCTAGCTTAAGTGCCTAAAATAGCAGCTAGAAAATTGAACGCTTTTATGGGCCTTAGCCTATGTGATTTGCAAGTCTCCTTGGTTCTTTAATTTTAATTTGCCTGAAAAGAATCTCTTAAAAACAATGCTCACTGACATTCCATGTTTCATCTCTAACCATTTCCTAGAGCAGACATTCTCCCAGCATCTTAGGCAATCAGTGTTTTGCAATTAATGACCATAGAAGTCCATGGACTAGATAGAAGTCAAAAGATCAGTGGTAGATAAAACAGACAAGGCTACTGTGACAGAACTGAATCTGTCCAATGACAACTGCTACCAGCACTGCAGAGAAGAAAAAAAAAAAAAAAAAAAAGGAAAACATTAACACAATAGTTTGAATAGCAGTAAAATAAGATATTATGCTTACAGAAAAAAAAAATATATATAGCAGACTTTATTACTAATCTCAGATTAGGAACACATCGCTATCACTCCCCAAAACGTCAGTTTCCTCTTCTTTCAGCACACACACACACACACACAAAAAAAAAACAACCGTGAAAAACAAACGAGCAAATAAATAACAAATAGTGATCAATTTTGAAATCTAATTTCTAAAATAAGTTCACCTCCCTGGACTTGTGCAAAACACTTTACTACACTGTCCCACATGACATCATTGTCTCTAAATTGGAAAGGCGTGGGTTTGATGGATGCACCCCTTGGTGAATAAGGAATTGGCTGGGTGGTCACACTTAAAGAATTGTGGCCAACAGCTCAACGCCCAGGTGGATACCAGTGATGAGTGATTCCTCGGAAGGTCAGCACTGGGATTGAAAACATTTAACATCTTTCTTGGTATGATATGGATGTAGCAGGTGTGCTGATAGCACCAAGCTCCCTAGTGCAGTCAACATGTAGGAGGGAAGGGCTGCCACCTAGAGAGACCTTGAGAGGCAGGCTTGGGTGAACATCATGTAGTTTAGCTAGGCCAAGTACAAGGTCCTGCACCCGTGACAGGGCACTCCCATGCACAGATACAGGCTGGGCCGAGAGTGGATTGAGAGCAGCCCTGAGAAGAAGGACTTGGGACACTGATAGGTAAGAAGCTTGATGTCAGCCAGCAATGTGCTTGCAGCCTAGACGGCCAGCTGTACCCTAGGCTGCATCAAAACAGGGGTGGCCAGCAGAGAGAGAACTGCATCCCTCTGCTGTGCCCTTATGAGGGCTTCATCTGGAGTACTGCATTCACGTCTCGGGCCCCCAGCACAAAAAAGACATGGATCTGTTAGATCAGGCCCAGAGGAGGACACAAAAATGATCAGAGAGCTTCTCCTATGAAGGGAGTTTGAGATAACCAAGCTTGCTCAGCTTGGAGAATTAAAGACATAGGAAAACTGATTGTAGTCTTCCAGTACCTAGAAGGAGCTAAACTACAAGAGAGCTGAGGAGGGTCTTTTTACAAAACAGCGTAGTAATAGGGTAGCAGGGGATGTTGAAGGAGGAGAAAATTATTTTAAATATAAGTAATATTTTTTTTTACTCAGAAGGGGCTGAGATACTGGAACATGTCACCCAGAGAAACTGTGCATGCTCCATCCCTGGAGGCCAGGTTGGATAGGGCCCTGCCTACAAGCAGGGGTTTGGAACTAGATGATCTTTAAGGTCCCTTCCAACACAAACCACTCTATGATTCTACAAAATAAAGTCATGGAGAACCGTGCCATATTATTAAAAAAAAAATAAATAAATAAAAAGAGAGAGAGAGAGAGAGAGAGAGAGAAAGAGAGAGAGATAAAGAAAATCTGAAAAATTCCAATGCTTAGGTACAGAAGAAGTCACCAGCTACAGGTAATTAAGATGACGATGCTGTTACTGCTTTCCAGAAGATATTCACACAATCATTATTTTAGAAGGAATGAAATAGAGGAGCTGTGGAACAAAGTAGTAGAGGATTTCCACGGGAGATGGATCTTGTCACCTTTCCCATGTTATACAATGTACAATCTTTGGCCAGAAAGCAGCTTAAATGTGTTCCCATATGGTCTAGCAATTAGAATTGATTATAGATGATCTGTGAGGTTCTTTTCAACCCAGGCCATTCTATGATTCCATGATTTTGCTGCAGCCTAACTACAGGCTTTACTCCAACAAGAAAAAGTAATTGTATATTTGTATTTCTAAAGCTTTTCCAGTTCCTCTATTCAATAGTGTATTAAGTAAATACATACTGCCAAGCTTTGCATCTATGCAAAGTCTTAATCTGGCCTTGAAAAGTTCAGCATTCACCTCTTCCTGCTACTACTAGTACAGCAGTTTAGGTACGTGTCTTATTTTTCAAGATAATTTGAAACCGTGTCTGATTAAGATTGTTGCCAATGCTCATCTCAGCACTGGCTTCATTAGCAATGCTGAGATCACACTGTTGGAAACAGTATGACAGATCTGTTTGTCTCAAGCTTTAAATAATACACTTGCCTTTTCAACCAGTATTTTGTATTAATTCCAAATTTCAGAAGTAAATCAGCAATTGCCAGGAGAGTGGTAGGACTCTCAGGACAGCAAAACTTGCATAATCCAGAGGCTCGACAACCACTGTGGCTGTTGATACAAACACTGAAGGTAGGACTGAGGTCAGCTTTTGGCATACCTCAAGGAAGCGGGATGGAAAAAGTCCTCGCTGCAAGCCTTTGGTAACACACTTTGGTGTCCACCC
Source organism: Lagopus muta (assembly GCF_023343835.1). Taxonomy (NCBI): domain Eukaryota; kingdom Metazoa; phylum Chordata; class Aves; order Galliformes; family Phasianidae; genus Lagopus; species Lagopus muta. Next base: position 39,751,076 of record NC_064435.1, on the reverse strand, counting down.
TTTCCTCCATCACTTACATTGTTGTCTCTGGAAAACGTACCGCTGTGGCCAGGATTTAATGCCAAATGCTTCGTAACATTTAACATGCATTCACTTCATGTCTGTTTGCCTCTCTTACAGTTCATAACAATAGGTGTTGGGTTAACGCATCTGCACTTCACACTACTCTTCAAAGCAGATGAGCAGCAGTCCTAGTAGCAGCTAGGTACAGCATGCATACATAATGCAGTAGGTGGCTGTTGCTAAGTCAGGCACAGGGATGGATTGCAGCAGTTTTCTACAAAGCCATAGGTTCTTCATGTACAGTCCCGAAATAAGTGTGGGTATGAAACTCAAGAAGACTTGGGCAAATGAAAACATCTAACACTTAAATTACATTGCTTCTACAGTGTGATACCCTACATTTCTATGAATGAAAGGCTATAACTACATCAGAAAGTCTGGAAAGAACTCAAACAACATTAAATTGCACCCCAAAAGAAATTTATTATACTAAGCTTCTGAAACAGTCATCTCAGACAAGTATTTAGAAAACCATAAATGCAATCACTTAGAATGATTACGCATCTCCCAGCTATATATCTAAGCAAGTTAGCTCAGAAACGTTGCATTATATAAGGTGGTTGTTTTTTTTAACTGCCTCTTCAAGTTGTCAGCACACCGCATCTGCTATAATGCAATACTGCCCTCTTCTGGTAGAATTTAATAAGCACAAATTCTTGATGCAATTCCACAGCAAGATGAGAAAGCATTTTTAATTTTAAGGGATATATTACACTCTACATTTTGTACGAAACAATTTGGGAGGGAGAAGACAACAAATTAAAACAACTATTATAAATATTGAATTTAGTCTTGTAGGATGTCATGCTAAAGGCCATTACTTCTATCAGATTATTGAAACTCAGTGTTATAAATTTAAGAGCAAAAAGTAAAAAAATACTGCAAAGTTTGCTCTGACTGATTTCAACATGTAAATCCTGCCTAAATACTATCATGTAGTAGAGAGAAACAAACTGGTGGCAAAGACAAAAGTAATTGAAAGTTTTAGCAAATACTTAAATTGATCAGAATAAGTGATGAGCAAAACTTGCTTTCTCACTTTGACAGTACAGATGTGAGAATGTGTAATTAATATGAATATACAAACTGATCTGCTGTTACTGTTCATCTACCAATTACTTCTCCCTTTAAAAATTTTCCCTCCTTTAATCCTTAATCCCTGCTCCTGTCCCAGAATACAAAATAATAACAGCCCAGGAGTCAAGGTCATAGTCAAGCTTGTTTTCACACTTCTGTGATGAGGTTTTTATGATCATAATGCAATGCTGCAGCACACTAATACTGGCCTTCTATAGTAGCAGAACTCAGAGAAGCAGGTTTGGGATAGCGAAATGGGACCTACATTTGGGATGTGGACCCCAAGTACGCACAGCTCCCCAGGCATCAGTTCATGAACTGGGCAAAACTGCTCAGGGTAACAGAAGTACAATCTGAAATGCCACACACAGGTGAGTCTGGATACTAGTTACAGCTGCAGAACAATGAAGAAAGCTGCAAACGCACACAGCTCCATGCAGATCCTGATAGAAGAAGACAACAGCAGTATCAACAAATTTCACCTCTCAATGACCACACACTTCAGATTCAGTGTTACCCTAATAGGGCAGTTAGAAACTGTGGATTTAAGATGGAAACAAATGACAGCTGAGCATCACTCCAAAAGAAGTGCTTTTATAAAACGCAAATAAAATTGTAACACCTGCACTTCTAACTGTTCATCTTCTTTCCATCTTCCAAAGATGGAAAACTACCTACTGCACTCTGCTAACAAGAGATTAGTGAGCCTCTAGATCTGGATAAGGAATCAAGTGGAAGCTTCAGTGAAAACAACTTCAGTCATGTTGGTTTACATTAGAGTACAGAAGAAGTCCTTGTTATGGACATACAGATGGTACTGTACCTGAAAATCATTTAGTGCACAAGAGCTACATAGTTTTCTTTATAGATTTCAGAGAAACTTGTAGTAAAGATCTGAAATTTACTAATACAATTCCAGAAAGTAGGAGTCTAAAGTAAGGATCCTGAAATATTATTGTTTTGTTTTTTTGTTTGTTTGTTTGTTTTTTTTAAACATGTCACGATTTTTAGAGATGCAACATGAATGGAAACTACTAGACTTCAAAAATCAAAGTATACAGAAGTCTGTTAAAACAGAATATACTATTGCAAGACCTCCAAAGGATGTCTGAAAGAAACAAAAGTCTGTTTATTTGCCTGCAAGGAATACTTCTAAGTGTGAGGCAAACATACACATGTAGCTAAACAATTGAGGCAGGCCACTCAAATAAGCAGCAGAGTAGTTCTGTATTGTCTTAGACCAGGAAACTCATGAATTCTTTTCCACTTAAGAACAAAAGGCCAGAAAAATGACAAGTAAACACTCAGGAGGGGAAAAAAGGAAATATTTAGCACGCACTCATACAGCTGCTTTATTTCCTCTCTTTGTTGATATTCACCATGGTTGCCAGTGAATGCATGAAGGAAGAAGGAATGTTTCAATGCTTTATCTCCAGCACTGGCAAGGTGTAACAGATCCCTAGATTGCAGCAGCAGAGGGTCCCTTAATCTCTGAAAGTAACACACAATACAAAGGCTGGCAATCAGAAGACTGTAGAAAGAAAGTACTACCATCATATTACAAAGCACTGATAAATCAGTATTCTTGGTTACAAAACTGACCTTAAGCATGGTGCAAACCTACTGCTAAACAAGCCAGCCTTGAATTCACGAAGATGATGGTACACTCCAAAGTTACAGAAACAAAGCAGGCATTCATCAAGCCATCAATCTAGATTTTACTGGAAGGTTACCAAGAATCGCTTAACTTGAAAGCTTTAGCAATCCATCAAAAAGTCCAAGAACCTTCTCAAAAAGAAGTTTATGGAAGTGCCTCAACACTATTCAAGTACTGTCAAAATAATTACCAGGTCATTAAGGTGGAATTCTATGTACAACTTCAGGAAGAATGCAGCACACAATTCCTCTACTTTTCATAATGATCAGAAAAGTCAAACAAATACAGATGCATTTCAACCTATATCAACTATACGGATAACTGAAGGAGACAGATTATTACTCAGTGAGTTAAAACTACTTTAAATGAGAACTGAGCACATTCATTTAAAATTCCCTATTTGTTTTGAAACTGACCAGTACACATGCACTCCTAAAGCAGGTTAGAGGAAAGGTAGATGGGTATGTTAAACAAACAAAATACGTGCACACACACACAGAAAAAAGCAGATTGAGTTGTCAGTACCTAAACAAACAAAAGAGACAGTATCCAGTTGAACAAAGCTCTTCTGATTCATTTAAATGTAACAGATTCTCAAATTCTTGATATGGCTTTGTCGTCTTACCTACGCATGGGATTAATAACTCCAGGTCTTCAAAAACATTGTGTTGGTCTCAATACCTCCTCCAGACCAAAGTGTTTAAAACCTTGCAATTTGTTCAACACCCTTGCTATCCTTACCTCAAAGTTGCTCCTATTTATTTTGGCCTATTAGCTCTGTTCAGGGTTAAACCAATCTCAATATTTAGAAATGAGAGTAAAACTATTCTTGAGTACATAGCTGAAGCACAGTTTCTGAGCTCTCTCAGAGAAAACATATTCTTCACGTAAGTGCTTTGGAAGTATTGTTGGGCCCCAAATAGTTCTTCTGTGTCAAGAATAATATCTCATCTTCCAACCTCTACAAAAATTCAAAATGTAGCAAGTACTATTCTTCCAATATTTCTGAGACTCAATGATTACCTTTATTACAAAATCAGTGTCCCAATTATGAATAAACTGACACCTGAAATTTCAAACAGCTTAATACTTCCACACAAACACAGGAATTCAGCAAGCAGAAACCACCAGAAAAACCATTTTATTGCAACAACGTCCCCATCAAGTGAGATGGCAAAAATTAAGTTTTATTACATTTTGCATTTCTACCTTTTTATGTAAATATAAATTCAAGAGTGTAAAATAAATCCACATATAAAAACACAGAAGAAACATTCTCTTTCAGTGAATGCAAAAAGACTTACATACTGAATAATCATGACAAATCATCCGTTGTCCATTTTTCCAAGTACACAGGAGTGAAAGAATGCAGAAGTTTATTCTCCAAAAGCATCCTGTATAGAGTCCTTAAAGTATATAAGTGATATTCAATAATCTCAATTTCTTGAGTTTATTGATGTATATTCCCAAGAAAAGGAGAGAGAAAAACCATCTCAAACTTCAGATGATTTAAACTCCATCTAAAATAACCTACTTAAAACAAGATTACGCTCAATTCTTATAGCTGAAGCATTACAACTACTTTATTAGTATCATTATTTTGGAAAATTATTTCTTAGTAGTTCTTCCTGTCTTTAGAATGAAGTCAGAGTATTTATTTCAAATAGCATTGTTTACTTATACTGTAAATATATTGCGGAAAATAACTCCACATGCTGGTACAACAGGCCTTCATGAAGTTCCATTTAAACATTACTATCATGTACCTTAAAAAAAGAAAAACAACAACCAGGGGCTGCAGCATGAAATGCACAATAAAGGGTCACTGTCATAGAGTTATGCATCTTCCTTCTCATCTTATATATCTGGAAGTCAATACTGGACTGTTAGTTCAAATTAATATTAGCTGGTTATAAATACTTGGACTAGGAAATTTACTGTTTTAAAAAAATTGGTTATATTGTCTGTTATTTCACACACACAAAAAATTATCAGTATTAAAAATGTATTGTGCAGGATATTTCTTCATAAGGAATGTTTTTCACTGGGTCCAAGCAGATTGTTCCAATGACTGTGGCTTTTAATGCACATCATGTCAAATTCTTAATAAACAGAGTTTTGCCTCATGGTTACATTACAACAAAGAATTATGAAATTAAGATGTTAAGAACAAAGTTAAAAAAAAAATCAGAACTGCAAGTAACTTCACAACTAGAAGAGGAAAAATTGTAAAACAATTTAAATCAGCACTGTCGTGGATCCCCACAGGTGCACTGCTACTCATAGGTTTCCAAAAGATGCATACAATTTTATGAATAGTTTTGTGCTAAGAGCCATGCTCAGAAACAAAATATAGGCTAGCACAAGTCTACCTTCTTGGAGATGCATGTTAAGTATAAAACCTACTTACTAAAGTGCATTTGCCAAACAAATTCTAACTTTTACTATAATAACTATTTCAATAAGCAATACAAACTAAATTTTGTTGAAGTTCTATCTCTACTTAAAAGCAGTAAATACAGATGACAAATCTAAAGTACAATCTTGTATTACAAAACATTACGTTTCAATGCCATGAGCTGCAGAAATAAACAAAAAGTACTGTCCTAAACATCTCACAAGTGAGGAAGTGCCTCTAGTTAAAATACTGAAAGCATACAATGGAGTTAAGTATAAGCAGAGCTGAAGTAAGCATTGCTTTCCTTTTCATTCAATATGATGTTTCTTTAAGGCTCTGGGATAAGCTGTTACTTTTCTCAAGATCTTTTGGCAAAAGATAAATGCAGAAGTAGTAGGGTCACCTGACGTTTCAGAACTTGCACTTTCATATTTCATTAAAGCCAGCTAATTCAGTGTCTGTACACATTTATTGCACTTGTGTTGTTGGAATACATTTATACCAACATAGTAATAATGATTGCAACAAAGCCATAGTAAAATTAACTTTTTAAAGGGTCTGGTACTGACATTAGAGGATAAGTGTCTGCATGTTTAAAATGTTCCCTAATAATAAATACAGACAAACTGCTCAAGTCGGATGCACGTGTTTAACAATTATATAGCAGATATAAAATTTCACTCATCCTATTATCAATACAAATCTGTTAGGGATCAAAAAGACATACCATGCAAAATATTGATTAGTGCTGCATAATGGAATATATATTTCTATCCGAGTTAAAACAGCATTTTCAAAATTTAAAGAAAAATAGATTTTTAAAAAGGGATTTTACTGTTGAATGCAAGTCTTCCTTGTAGCAAAGATAAAGTTATGATTTATCGCTGTACTTCAGTCTTGATGAAAGACTAATAATAATTTGTCCACCTATTTCTTAATAAATGCTACATTTTCAAGAATAAAGGAACTATCAGTAGGCATTACTTCTACTTAAAACAAGTTACTTCTCTCTGTAATAGGTCAAGTATGCTTTTAAAGATTCAGGTAATGGTAGACTCATGATTTTCTCTCTCAATAGATTTCGAGGAGGCTCTTCTGGCTTCAAGGCCTCACTGTGATCTTTATCCTCCTCCTCTTTGTTATCATCTTCCATTCTTTCATCTTCTTCACTATCTAGAGGCTGAGGAATGAGTTGATTACCAACAAACACGTAGGTGTTAATCCTGCGTCTACGACATCGCCTGCGTTTTCGTTTAGGGGGAGCCTTCTGAGCAATGCCTTTAGCTTTCATCTCCTCATTTATGAAGTTTCTAAGGGTGCGTCTGATATATATTCGAGCGAGGTCCTGAAGATTCCTAACAGCACACGGAGCTAAAAGGAAAGAGAGTTATACTCAGTAAGCAGAATGTCCCTCTAACAAAAACATTAGTTGCAAGACAGTGTGATTTGTGTTTAAGAACAAATGAAATTTTAGCACATGATGAAATACACAAATGAAATGAGAAGATTGAGGGCTCCCGACAAACCCTGTAGCATATTCTCTACTGAAAAACATCTCTTACTCCAGACATACTCAGATTTGGACTGAGGATGGCTTCTGGAATATGATTACTCTTTCAGAGAAAACACACAGTCCAAGCTATTAAGAGATCTTTGGACAGATGTGCAAGTGAATATCAACTATTTAAAAATTGATTTTAGACAGCACACTTCAAATATGGCATGCCTTGGGACCTATTGTTCCTACCATCTCCTGCTGTTTGGAACATTTCCCCTACCATGTCACACTGGTTTAGGCAAGTGCTTTTCTTCCTTCTCTCTTCTACACAAAATACTTCTTCCTGCTAAACCCAAATAATCAATGTCAACATCACAGCTGACCAAGTAAGCCACCCTTATCTTTGTAGCAGAAAAGGCACCAAAGTTTCTGAACAACAACAACAAAAAAGTAACAAAAAGTCAAAAGCCTCATATTTTGCAATAAGTAGATGATGATTAAGCATTGCCAGGCTGATAGATAACATGCCCAGTATGACCCGTTGCCAAGTAATTCCAGGGCAAACAAAGCAATAAAAGGTACAGAACTGTCTGGATGGCCATGCCCAGAGCATGGTGATAGATGGAATCACATGCAGCTGGCAACCAGTCATAAGTGGTGTTCCCAGGAGTCAGTACTGGAGCATATTCTGTTCAGTATCTTTACTGGTGACCTGGATGAGGGCACTGAGTGCACCCTCAATAAGTCTGCAGATGACACTAAAATGGGAGAAAGATCTGCCTGGGGATACCAAGGCCCTACAGAGGGATCTAGATAAGCTGGGCTGACGCCAGTGGGATTAAAGTTGAATAAGACCAAGCGCCGGGTCCTGCACTTTGGTCACAACAACCCCAAGCAACTCTACAGCTTGAGGTAGAGTAGCTGAAAGACAATGTACAGGAAACGGACCTGGGAGTACTGCTTGATGCTCAGTTGAACACAAACCAGCAGTGTGCCCAGGTGGCCAAGAAGGCCAATGGCATCCTGGCTTGTATCAGAAATAGTGTTGCCAGTAGGAGCAAGGAAGTGATCATCCCTCTCTGCTCAGACCTGGTGAGGCTGCACCTTGAGTACCGTGTTTAGTTTTGAGCCCTCACTACAAGAAAGACACTGAGGCCATGGAGAGTGTTCAGAAGAAGGACAATGAAGATGGGAAGGGGTCTGGAGCACAAGCCTTATGAGGCTGAGGGTGTTGGGATTGTTCAGTCTGAAGAAGAGGAGGCTCATGGGTGGCCTCAAGTTTCTCCAGGGGAGATTCATGTTGCACATCAGGAAATACTTTTCCAAGAGTGGTGAGGTGCTGGAACAGACTGGAAGATTCACCATCGCTGGAGGTATTCAAGAAACATTTAGATGTTGTACTGAGGGACATAGGTTTGTGGGAAATATTGGCAAGTCTATGATACTGCATCAGCCAAACCTGTCACTTGTTCAACTTTCTCATTTTTGTTCCTACATAAAATAGTATAAAATTTATGGATACTACTGCAAAGGAGGAAATGAGCATAATGAGGAAATAAATTTTATAAAAACATTGCCAATACAGATCCAGCTTAAAAACACTCAATGAATTTCCAACTAAATATTTTTTTTTCACTGACTTAAACTCCATGCTAGTTATTAAAATTTGAGACCAAAAAGATGCTTAATACTGGCAATACCGATTGCAGTTGTAGCCAACAGTAAAAAGACAACATGAGTGGAGAAAAGAAGTGTTACCTTGCTGATTTCATTTCACAGGGCAACTTCAATTTCCTAATGCATTTATAATTGGATGGTAGTGGCAAGGTAATAGCATATTTGTATGTTATTCCCTTCTTTCTCTTCTAACTGCACAGTCATTTTAAGAGTATTCTTTTAAACTACTTATAAGAAACACCTTTACTGTACTGCAGCTCACTTCTAAATGCTACTGGTCTATACTGTTTGAATTTGTAATATGAGAATGGTAATAGAGAACTCTAAAATTCTTAAGTTGGTCTCTTACAAGATCAACGGGACAAAGTCCACAAGTCCAAAGGACCCAATGAGACCCATCCACAGATTCTGAGGGAAGTGGCAGATGAAGCTGCCATCCATCACATTTGAAAGTTCATGACAGTCTGGTGAAGATCCCACTGACTGCAAAAGGGGAAACATAACCCCCATTTTCAAGAAGGGGAAAAAAATAAGATCCAGGGAACTATAGGCCAGTTAGACCTTGCAAGACCATGGAGTAGATCCTCCTAAAAGCCCTACTGAAGCACATGGGAAAAATAGACAAGGTGAATGTTGGTAACCAACACAGCTTCACTGAGGGCAAGTCAAGCTTGATAAGCTTAGTGGCCTTTCATGATGGAGTTACAGCACCATTGGATAAAGGAAGAGCAACTGATCTCATCTACCTCGGCTTGTGCAAAGAATTTGACACTGTCCTGTATGGCATCCCAGTAGCCAAATTGGAGAAAAATGGATTTGAATGATGAACCGCTCACTGGACAAGGGAACTGACTTGATGCTTGCACTCACAGTTCTGGTCAAAGACTCAACGTCCTAGTGGATACCAGTGACGTTTGTCAGGGATTTGTTTTTGGACTGGTGTTATTTAACATCTCTATAGGCAACATGGACAGTAGAATCAAGTACACTCACAGCAAGTTTGCAGACAACACCAACCTGAGTGGTGCAGGTGAGAAGAGATGCTTCCTCAGCAGACTTGAGTGTCGAGTCCACACCAATCTCATGAAGTTCAACAAGACTAAGTGCAAGGTTTGGGGCAATCTCAAACACAGATAAGGCTGGGCAGAGAATGGCTTGAGAGCAGCCATGAGGAGAAGAATTTGGGAGTGTCAGTTGATTAAAGATTCATCATGAGCTGGCTACGTGCACTTGCAGCCCAGAAGGTGAACTGTGTCCTGCACTGCATCAAGAGAAGTGTGATCAGCAGGTCAAGGAAGATGATTCTGCCCCCTCTACTCTGCTTTTATTATACCCCCCCTGGAGTTTTGCATCCAGTTCTGGAACTACTGACACAAGAAGGACATGGAGTTGCTGGAGCAGCTCCAGAGGGGGGACATGAAGATAATCAGAGGGCTAGCACACTTTCCCCCTGAGGAGGAGCTGAGAGAGCTGAGGTTTTTCAGCCTAGACAAGAGAAGGCCCCTTGGAGACCTTATAGCAGCCTTCCAGTACCTGAAGAAGTCATGTCACAACAGGACAAGGGGAAATGGTTTTAAACTGGAAGAGGGTAGATTTATAGCAGATACAGGGAAGAAATCCTTCACTGTAAGAGTGGTGACACACTGGAACAGGTTGCCCAGAGAGGCTGTGGATGCCTCCTCCCTGGAAGCATTCAAGGCCAGGTTGGATGGGACTTTGAGCAATCTGGTTTAGAGGGAGGTGTCCCCTGCCTATAGCAGAGGGATTGAAACTAGATGATCTAAAAGGTCCCTTCCAACCCAAACCATTCTATGTTTCTATGATTTTTAGTAAGGAACCATTCTTCACAAGCTTACATATACCTCAAAATTAATAACCAGATCAGTAGTTACAACTGATGCAACCTGATATGGCATCCTAGACTTCTGAATGGCTTTTCTCTGTTTTGCATTTAAAACTGTGCATAGAAGCAAGAGGCATGTAAATACTACAGGAGAATTAGTCCACATTGGTCTTACGTTAACAGAACAAAGCAGGAGAAAACTGTTATTGTCTAGTTTCTTTGCTAAATTCCTGGGTGCCACTGAAGTCCTATGTAATACTACTACTAGCTTTGTCTGTGGTAGCAGAAATTTTCATCTCTGTACCTTTCCCAGCCTTTATTTTTTTTTTCCTCATCATGCTATCATCTTATCTCTGCAACAGCTATGCTTTCAGAGACTTTCTAAATGCCCTTCCTAATCTAACTGAAGTTTTGTGTAGTCACACAGAAAGCCCATATAAGAGACTACTAAAGACAGTGAGAATCATCAGCTTCAGACATAAGGACAACTCAGCTATTAAACTTCTGCAGTACCATAGCTGCAATGTAAACCAGTTCCTTCCATTTCCAGAGGGGAGAGAGAAGAGGAATTTTTTTTTTCCTCTGTGAGATTGTCTGAACATCAGTACTTTTGATAAACCTAGTATTAGCTCAGTATGTTAGATGTATTTCATTGGAAAAGAAGCTGAATCCAAAAGGAAAAGAAGTCTGGCAAAGTAAGCTGGAAACAATGCACCATTTTAATCTGAGATGTTGATTGTGCATACAGCATAGCCAGCAGCACAAACTATCAGTGAGCTGCCACTATGTGAGGTTCTAAGCCCCTATTCCATCACACATATGTAAAGGATAGCCTCTTCTCTTCTAGAGTAACACCAGCAAGCACTATTAGAACCCACCAAACCAAAGGGAGCCAGTATAAGTGACACTTACGCAGTCCCACAGTATCATGTTTGCCATTGTCATTTCTGTTTGGTTGCACTAGTGGGGCAAATGAAACAGCAAGGATATTTTTACTTTCCCATGTGTTCTGTCCCGTCCTCAAGATTTGTGTTAGCTGCATAAGAACAACAACAACAACAAAAAAAAGAAAAAAAATCAGTGGTTACAGTTTTGTCATACTCAATACAATTCAGGCTGATGTTCAAACAGTGCAATTTTGATTAACTTTAAAATTTATTTGTAAAGGTTGTTCTCTAAATAGCCAGCACTTCCATATTCCTAGAAATATTTTTCTGTCACTGGAGTACTGAAGAAGGCTGTTCTGCAGTGGGGAGAAATGCAACTGGAAAATGAAGTCCTAAGGTTTTCTCTCTATCAAGGCAGAATACTGTTACTACAACTACAACATTTTTATTTAAATTCCCTGTGCATCTGCAAAAATTGACTCCTGCCTACCACATAAATGCCCCAGGAATCAAATAATAAGATGTTCTGTAGCCGAGTGCTTTGTCTGTGATTGGTTTTGTTACTTTTTTTTTTCCCCCCTATGTTTTCTCTCCCTTCTTTCCAGGTTAGAGGAACCCAGATCTTTTAGCATCTCCTTATGTCTTACAGTCTCTAGTGTGCTAACTATCTGCATATAAGACAGACCTAACGACAGTTTTAATTTTGCTACCTAGACTACCTTTGAGATATGCAATCAATCTCAGTTGATAGTATCTTAGTCCAATAAATACTTTCTCTAGTATTTATATAACTCAATGACACAGACCACATTTAAATCACTTGGATATTCTGAGAAAGTAAACATATAGTTATTTTTGGAAGGTAACCAGCAAGCTTACCAGCAAATAATTTAGTAATTATCTACATTCAAGAGAGCATCCACATAAATCAGTTTTTTGTTCCCTGGTTCCCTATTAGCAAAACAGGGAGAATAATACTTACCTTTGTAAGGCCTTTTGAGATCTAAGGATGAAAAGTGATAACAGTGTGAAGTATTATTAAAATAATACACCTGTCTGGAAAAAGTCTAATCTAACACAAAAAAGCAATACTGAAAATTGCTGGAAATAACTCTTTTCCTCCACTCTTTTTCATTTCTCCTACCTTTAATTACAAACATAAAATCAATTCTCCTGTTTCAGAGAGTGATTTATGTTGTGTTGAAGTATTAACTGAACATGTGTGGCAAGGATTTCAAGGCAGTACTAGGACTAGCATAGTATACTTAAAATATTTAAGAATGGAGTACTAGCTTCATGGAAGACAAAACAGTTTTATCACAGATAAACAGGACATTGGCAGTTTCCCATCATTTAAAGGAAAACAATTTCAAGACTGCATTGCAAAAACACCTGCTGAATTGCAGTAATACACTGAGTAAAGACAACAACAGTTAATGTTCAACTTTGTCAACTATACATGTTAAAACATTTCTTGAATTATGTATTTCTTATACTACATGATAGCAAGGGGAAATTGTCATTAAGTCACCTGATCTTCTATAGGCATTACTAAAATGCCTCCGACTTTCAATAAAATTTTCATGTAGTTTTCATGGTCTTTCTGGACTCCAGCTCCACAGTAAATCCGGTCATACTGATGACTGTCTGAGGCTATTTCCAAACAGTTACCAACCACAAAGGCAGGTTCACAGAACTCAAATCTGAGGAGAAGAAAGCAAAAAGAGGCATTTTAAAATAAAATCAGCTTTCTTGAGAAAAGCCAGTCCAGTTAAAAACAAAAATATTTTTACTATCTTCCTTACATAAAGAAAAGAAAGATTAGCACACATTTTAACAATCAGCATTAAACACAGCAATATTAAACAGAAAACAATGTGTTGTTTCTGCTCAATGAAGGATTAAATTTTTTTTTTTTTTTTTAAAGTTAGCGAGTGCATCACATAAAAACAAAAAAGCCTGAAAGAAACACCAGGCTTCTTAACAGTAAGCAATCGGACTTGTGATGTTTCTCTGAACAAGGCATGCAGTCAGGTCCCTTTAAAGCAGACAGATGTTAATTGTGGAATATTTAGGTTATATATTGTATAAATGTTGTAACAGTCCAATTCCCAATACCTTCCCTCTCACTTTTAAAAGAGGTTATTTTAAGAATTATTTTCCTCTACATCTCCCACCTTCCATTTTGAGAACAATCTGTTTTTTTCAAAAATAAAATTTAATAGAAAAGTTTTGACCACACACAAAGCAAGGAAAAAAAAAGATTAATTCTGAGAAACATCTGTTCTAATTTTCTTAAGCAAATGAAAGTCACATAACTGCTTCTGAGCGGACTTAAGTATAAAGCAGAAGTTGCAAAGACTAAGTTCTCCTGACACTGCATAAAATAGCAAAAGGTGCACACTGCAGAGCTTTATTGCCAAAGCTGCATATGTTCGCCATTACAGAGATATTTTCTGACATTTTTCACATCTTTGCAGCAAGTCTCTGGTTAAGATGTTCATGCATCATAATGTAATTCATATATTTGTACTAAAAAACAGTGAAAAAACACACAAACCCCCTCCCCAACACACACACACACCAACAACATTCAGTCAAAAACCTCCTTCTCCACCCTCATTTCAAGAAGAGATGTTACACATGTGCTCACAGAAAGGATTTATGATTTTCTTGGAAAAACTTTAAAACTACAGAAGTAGTTCACAAGTGTCATCTGGCAGTACCAAATTTAATGCCTCTCAACTTCATCTCAGAATGAATAACTTGTTCTTTCTAAATACTTCTTTGAATACATAGAGCCATCTTATGAGCTTTACAGCTTACATTCAAAAATTATTTTGATTTGGCTTTCAGTAGGCAATCCCAGTACAACACCTGACAAGCAAATAATCATCTCAGTTACACGGAAACCTGGCACTGCCTATAAGGCTTAGCTGACTCCCCTATCAACCCTACCATTCACAAATTAGTCTTTTATTAAAGCTATGTTTTTGCTTGAAGCACTTTGTTTTCAAGATAGGGTGCACGACCTTGAAAATAATTCAATTCTTTCTTTGACTAGTCAAATATAGACTCCAGAATACCTTACTGACAAACCACTGCAACTGCCTTATGCGCTCAATGTGGCTGACAGTCCATGCTGTTGTTTCCTCATCCAAGACCAATGGAAGAAGTGAAAGCTACAATCAATACTGACAGATTAAAAAAAAGGAAGGTGGCAGATGGGGAGTGCAGCCAACTGCACACAAGCAGACAGCAAAAATGAACTGTGGTTGAATTTAAAAAAAAAAAAAAAAAAAAAAAAAAAAAAAAGAAATATCTACAAATACATTTGGCAAGGTTAAATGCTCAGAAGAAAATGAAACCCAAAGTACTGATTATTCTTCAGTGAAATGATCTCTTAAGTGCATGGGGGATCACATATTTTTCAACATTTAGCATAAGTCAGACAGCTCAACGTACAGTTTTAATTTCAGGTTGTCTACATCTGAAGTAAAGCATCATCACACTGATTTAACTTGAAAATTTAAGCAAAGTACCGTTGTGGGCTTCAAAAGTACAATAAAAACCAGAGGTGAGTAATAGGGCACTCCTCTGAAATGCCACGTTAGATAGCAAACAGTCACTGGCTCTAAGTTATATACTTAGAACAACAGAAGACAGACTGATGTTGCATAACCCGACAACTTTCATAACACCATTACTCAAAATTCTCCTCCAAAATCTTACTACCAGATATTCCCTAAATGCTTCTACTGGAAGCACCCTCTTAAAACAGAAACACAAAATTCCCAAGAAAGCAAAGACAAGACAAAAAAACACAAAACATTTCCCAGACAAAATATACGCTCCATATAGAGACCTATAAATACAATGAAAGCTGGAAAGAATTTCTCATTTAGCTCTACAGCTTGCAGTCAGAAGTACACAAGAACAACAATGAATAAGTTTCCCATTACACCTGTAAGAATCAAAACAGGCTAAGCACTAGAGACTATGTCTGCCTATTGGTGCGTTAAACTAAGACTGGACTATGTTAATACAAATTTGTGGAGGCATAAGGCTTATTACCAAGACAGAGAGATAGTGGTTAGGCCTACTACTTCAAAAATGACCTTCTTCACTCCAGTAGCTCCAGCTAGTTTAAAATCTATTTGTCAAAAGTAAGAGGTTCCTGAAAGACTCATTTCTCACAGTAGTCTTAACTAGAGTACATGCAACTCAGAAAGACATCTTTTCAGTTTATTTCAGATGGAAAACAAGGGACTCAGCTCACTTGGCAATGCAATAACACCTACAGTAGTACGCTGACTGCCCATTTATATCACACAGTAATAGAACTGCCATACACATCTTTCTACCCAGAAGTCTATATAAGGGTAGGAGTAAATGGGTGGAAAAGATTTTAAGCTGTATCTAGTCAAAGTAACACTTGAGTTCAAAAGCCAGTGCCGTTCATTCAAGCTGCCTGCAGAATTACCTGCTTTGTGTTTTATGATATAAACAGTGTCAAAACACAAGAAATAAAAACGCATATGAGGTTCATATTTAGAGCATTATGGAATTCTCAAATTTAGTTAAGTTGTAAAACAACAGCACTCAGTTCTTCCTCTGCACTCCAAGTAAACCTTCATCACTGAAGAAATGAAGACTCCTTGCTCACTCCCTGAATCTTTGACTGTTACCACAAAACTATACACACATCTCAGAATCAGGAAACTGACAAATAAATGTATCACTTTGTGGTATCTATGTAATCTAGTAATAAGTAATTAACTTCCAAAAGACTAAAATACAATGTATAGAATTTGTATCACTGACTTTCCCAATCCATTTCCAAAATGAGCAAGGTTAAGCTCTACTTCACTGAAGTATAAGCCTCTGACCATCTGATCAGGGAATGATCTTTAAGTTCAACATAAGTTTTAGCAAATAAATGAGAATAATATCTACCAACAGTATAATAAGTTTGTTAGTTTTAACATAAGAAAACAGCATCAATCACATTGTTTTACAATGGAATTTAATCTCAAATCCAAATTCCATCAGTCCCTTATGATACTACATCCAATGAGGTAATTTCAATACCATTACCTCCAGGATATGAAAACAGATCAGATACTCAACTTCCTTCTGTGTTACACTGAGTTATTTTTATTATAGTAATGACTTTGTTGAAAAGAAATGGTTTAGTGCCTTAACATGCAGTACTGGCAAATACATAAGCTACCAATCAAGGAGGGGTAATATTTCACTTGGTTACCAATTTGAAATGGAACTATGAAAACAACTTAAGAAACAGCAAGTTTTATTTACATTTTGTTGATCACAGTTAAATAGCCAGGGTACAATTGTATCTGGAAAACATGATTATTTTTTTTTTCCCCATAGATTAGAAGCCAAAAAAAAACCCAAAAACCTGAGACTAAAGAACTAGAAAAACATATAGATGTTTGAATCACATCCAGTTCTTCAGTTGAATCTGGTATTTTGCTTACAAGAAAACAGCCAAAAGAATTTAAGAGTTTCTAGTACAGATAACACACTGACTGTGTTCCTGTGTATGAATGAACATTTGCCATAGGATAAATTTAATTTCATACAGAACTTGTTTAGCAGTGGACCAAGATAGTAAAGCAGTTTCAAGTACCTGAAGTGCATTAACCTGATTCTGTCCTTTCTGCCTTGTCCCTCAAGGATAGGCATTTCATGTCCATCCCCCCCAGCACTAAAGTTTTACAGATTCAATACAGGCACAGCACTTTTCTTTCAGGTAAGTATCAAAAATTACCTGTAAGATTTAAAGAGTGTTTTTGTCTTCATCACAGCACATTAAGAAAATAAGTAAGGAATAGTTCATTACTACACACATTCTTTTAAGAATCTCCACAGGTATCAACACAAAGGAACACTATTATCGGGATAAAATGAGCTTCCATTTAAAAAACAAAAACAAAAACAAAAACATTTTTTAGCGAAGAACTAAGACTGAAATTATTTGCTCTTGTATCCATATCCACCAATCTAGTATTCATGCGGTAACAAAATATGTAAACACTAGTAATCCTACTAAGTTTTTTTCCCCAAGGTAATTCATTGGTAATTCCTATCATATAACCTACCCAGACAATCTAATTTCCAATTACTTCCAGCTCTGAGGAGTACAGCATCCCTCAAGGGCTAAGCTCTCCTGCCTATACAGCCTTCATGGATGTAGTGCATTATTAACCCTGACATCTCTTCAAGATCAAACTAGAGGTAAGGAGTTGTGTTTTAAGAGATGTTCCCTTCTAAGGAATCAAGTTCAAGTTTAATAAAATTGGGCATAAAATCACATACTTTGAATAAAAAGCAACTTTTAAAATCCACAGATTCGTGTTTAAAGCCAACAGTGAAACGTGTTGTAAGATGCTTATAAAAATACTGGGAACTATTTGAACTGCTGACATTTGTCTTTTGCACAGAGAAAAAGCAGTTCTTAAAGTCAGCATTTCTCCAGTTACATTTTACACTTCTCCTTAACCACTAAAATTCATACAAGGATACCACCTAATAGCACACTTCTGCCTATTTTATTGCACTTCCATCTCAGCTTGGTGCTCAGTCCTTACAGAAAGAAAAACCCTTTCAGTATGAATTTAGGATGCTGGTTTGCCATCCACAATCATTTCCTTGTGTTCAATCAACTGAAACCCATACAAAAGGGGACAAGTGTCATCAAGCTGTTCTCCCCTCTAACAGTCCAGAAGGCTCTTTAATAAAATAAAATACATAGTAACCCTCTCAGCAGGTCCAAAAAGGGAAAAATAAAATAAACTATAATGCATATTTTTATTTCTGACAGAGGGAGCAAGAGGATCAAAACAAATAAACTTACAGCACAAAGAACTACTGTTCAATGAGAAGACTGCCAAGTTGTTACAGCAAGCCATCTGAACTATGCTGATACTACATTGGAACAATTTTTCCACGGGAAATTTGTGTTTTAAAACATATTCACCAACAGTAGGGAATTAAAAGAATACACAAAGTTAACTTCAAATCAAACTTCCCTTAAATCCATTATTTTCAGCTAAAAGATGCCTTAGGATGGGCAAGGATCTTCTAAACTATCTTGACCACCACAAAAACCATCCTTTTAAAACACATCTATAGAAACTGAAAAATAAGTATTTCCTGTGATTATCCTTAGAGAATGAAGAGCTACAAATAATCTAGGGAGTTCCAACTCATATTCATTTTTGTTAAAAGAACAATACTGTCAGGGCTTCTTCTGTATAAAACAATTTCATAATTTACTAATCTTACTCCAAGTATACCTAAAGCCAGAAAGAAACTTTAAAGAAACTTCCAGATTGTTTAATCCATTTCATTTTTTAAACTGACATAAGTCTTATATTCTGTGAAAACTACAGTTGAAGGTGAAACATGACTTTCTGTATACCATGCCACAGCAATGCACAACATTCACAGAATGGCTTGTTAGCATTTTTCACCTTACTATACTGCAAAAGTACTCTAGATCAAGTAACAACCAGATTTAAAGATGCTTCTAATATACTGCAGAGTATAAGAATAAATTTTCACATTTCTCAATAAATATTTCCCATATTCTATCCTGGTGGTGATGTTCATTTAGGATCCTATCACTAAGAACTACATTAGATACTGAGAACAATTATTAAAAATGGAACAACAGAATGACAAGAGAGCAAGTTTTTTTTCCTTGTTTTTTTTTTGTTTGTTTGTTTGTTTTTTTGTATTTTTCTCTATTTTCACTCTGCCTTACTTATGTATTTATTAAAGCTCTTAACAAGTATGGCTCATGTATAAATGCATTCTTATGGCCTGCTAGCATGCTTCCCTGAAAAGTTACATGCATTTCACTTATTGGGACTTCCTGCATGTACTCTTTGAACATCAGAATAAACAGAAACAAAAGTATAAAAACTTCTATAACAAAACGGTTGTTACTATCTACAGTAGCAGCTTTTAAGCCCCTTACGTACAATGGCAATAATGGGGATTTCATTAGGATTAGTAAAATAGCCAGAAGCAGTGCTGACTAAATTTTTATGCAGTAATTTTTTCCTGATCATTTTTCTCATCCAGGCAATGTAGGCCAGTGGGAAATGCATTCCAGCTTCACTTCTATTTGTTATCTCAGCTTTAGAATAAAACTACTTTTGTGCTTCTATTGGGCAACTTCAGCTATCTTTGCTTGTTTGTAACTTCTAATAGCCATCAGCTTCACTGAAACATATGAAAAAACACTGCTCTTATTTATAAAGAAAAGTTAGAATGCTGGACCTTAAAAAATACAACTAACCTTACTCTCTCTTCAGCACTAGTTAACAAACTTAAACTTCATTAGGTACTGCATCTAAAATCTTGATGATAAAAGCAAAGTAGTACACTGAAGGAATATATATATTTTAAATCAATTCCACAGTGAAGTTTAAGAAACCTGCACTCCTGAAAAAGAAGGAGGTGAAAAAATGTCTCATCACCTCCCTCTGTCACCAGGACCCTAGTAAATTCATGGATGCAAGTCCCCTCAGAAACAGTTTATTGTTTCTGTAGACAGAAGTATTTGCTTTTTTTTTGCTTTTTTTTTTTTTTTTGGTACTGAAGCAGAAAAGGTAGTTTTATAGATTTAAGATTGTCATATTCTATACTAAGAGTTTTTGTGAAGCTATAGATTTGATTTGGTAGCAACAATCCATTGCTGTTTTTCTCAACTACTTTAATGTAATAACAAATGCTCTTAATACTATCAAAACTTGCAGCAACTGCAGATTTCCAAAGAAAGTAGTGTCCACCACAGAATCTGTCTTATTTCTAAAAGATTTTGTATGTGCTTAGAGATAGCAAGAACACAGATTGCTCCAACTCTCAAACACTTTAAAAACAGTTTTCTTTTCTTTCTAGAAAGCAGTAAACTCAACTGCCACTTTTGGAGCCTCCTGGCTTATGATGTTTATGTATATTATTTCTCTTTAATACCTCTAACTGAAAAAGAGACATTTCAAAAGCAGATTTTCTTTTTGAAAATGTTAATTTCCAGTGTCAAAGAATCCCTCTGAACTTCTTACTGTCGTATGTTTTTCTAGCTAGAGCAATAAAAAAAGCACAAAATTTCCACTAACCAAATCTAAGAACAAGTTAAAAGTAAAATATGAACTGAAAAGGCTACCAAGGGGGTTTAAGACAGGTTACTTTTCCTGCACAGATTTTTATTGCTATCATTATCCAGCTGAACAGCAAAGAATGGTTTTTCTTTGAGCATATACAAGGAACTTTCAACTTCAACTCTACTTTTATGAAAGTGAGCTTGCAGTGTTCTACAGGAGCCTTGAATTTCAAAGACAAATAAATATTTTGTTGGAAAATTAAGCCATTTTTCAATGCCAATAATTTTCTTATAGGACTTCAGAAAGAAGCTTAACCCATAACAGTTATACCAGAAGTAGTACTAGGGTTCTTGCAACTTACCATTGAAGTGGTTTCTTTTGATCTTGAGAAGGTTTGGTGATTCTTTCACATCAGGGACTTCAGCTTACCCAGGTTTGGTTTTTGATAGGGTGCTAGAAGATGGGCAACCTAGCCTTGCCCTGTGTCTCTCTCTCCAAGCTGGATATTCTAGGTCTAGAAGTTGACTGGGAGCAGAAAAGACAACACATTCCCCTTCAATAAAAACAGGTGAAGCCGGGCCTGGTACTTGCACAATGTGTTTCAGATAGCCTTCTTAAGGAATTTTTTTTTTTCCCCTTAAATGGCATGCATTCCCTACTCAAGGTTTAAAGTACGAAAGAGAGTCATATATATACTTTCAACTCAAGAGTATTTTGTTTAATCCACACCTAAAATCTTTTGCACCTCAATCATAACAATACTTCCAGACAATGGCAAATCTCCCTTGTTTCTACTAGAAAATATACACCAAATAAAACCAAGGCAGTATTTTACCTCTCAAAGAAACAACTCCATCTCAATTCAGGCAAAAAGTATTTTTAAAAGATTGGTGGGATATGGATACAGATACAAGTGCTTACTGAAATTATTTGTCTTTCTGAAACAACTGTATTAAAAGCTTTTCCTCTAATGAACAGTTCAACAGACAACTAATAGAAGGATAAACTGCCCTTTAAACAAAGAGTATCTCAGATTTTTTATTACCTCATTACTTTTACACTGCTACCAGACTTTAATCAAGTACCTACCCCAATCATTAAAAAAAAACCACATGTAATTACATTTAAACAACATTTTTATCAGGAACCATAAAAAAGCATTACTATATCACACAATGCTGTATCATTCCCTATGAAAAGTGGCATCAAAACATCTTGTTTCATCAGGAGAAAAAGTAAATCATCATAACCCAGCTCCATGTTGCAAGTCAGATGCAAAGATAAAGGTCTACTGCTTCAAGTGAAAGAACACGACAAACAAAATTAAAGCATTTATTTAGGATCCAAGCTGAAGATTTTGAAGGATCTACATTTAAGGTAAAAGCCCTTTTACTTTTGTTTAAGAAAGAGACTTCTTCAAATACTCAGATCAGACTGCAGAATATTATCCACTGAAGAACACAGAAAGGGAAGAAGGGTTTCGCAGAATTCCCATCTGCAGATCTCAATTACATGTGCTCTCTGTATTCCTTCTATAGCCTATGAACCTCCTTAGAAGCTGATCACAGGTTAAGATATTTTTCCTCAAAACATGCATACATTCATTGAGACAATCAGCTTCATTCATACCACTCTGACAGACAAAATCAGATTTCAAACAGTATGTATGTCTTCTAGGTATACATCAGTATTCAACAGCAGGCAGACACTGCACACCTTACGAGTTCTTTTTGACAGAAGATCTTTCCTCCATGTATTAAGCAAATCAAATGAGTAGTTAAGTTCAGAAGCAGAAGTCCACACAACTTTCAGTAAGTATACTTCATATATTTCTTTTACAAGCCAAAATTCAGGAAAAATTTCCTGAAATAATAATCAAAACTAGCTTTACTGACCTAGAGTACATTACTTTAAGAGGCAGACTAAAAGTGAAGACATACCGTATATATTTGATATAAATATATACAGAAAATATTATATATAAACATAAATGAGCCAATCAGAAGAAAAACATGCCATCTTCAGTAACTATATTAAAATACAGTTAACCATAATTAACTATTCAGACAAGGAGTTACAAAACCTTCCACTAAATCTAAAACCCAAGCAGTCAATCAGTATTACGTGAACAGCAGTTCAGTTATTGTCAAATAGATTTATATAAGAAAAATTAAAGAGACCCGTTTGTTAGGTTGGTGAGGAGGATGCTTCCATAGCCAGTGCTTTGTATTTTTTCTGTTGTTGATTATTAAAAAGTATATGCCAAGTGATGCACGTGTAAATTAGTGAAAGCATAAATTATATTCACTAATCTTTTTTGACTCCTCCTCTGTATAACACTATATAACGAAAAATCAGTTTAGCTATCAGTGTACATAACGCATAATTTAGAATACTGTCTCCAGAGCTGATCTCTAAATTAGCAGAAAATACATTTCTTCTGCTTTGAGAATACTTACATCTCGTATTACACATACTTCCTTCCTTCCAACAGTACATGTGCACACATTCAGTTATGCCAAATTTAGCAACACTGGGATTAGTTCTTTTCTCCTGGTACTTGCAAATTTTTAAATACAAACCGTACATTTCTGGTATTTATTCACATAAATCAATCAGACTGATTTTGTTTAACAACGGTGTACTTCTTTGCTTCCCCTCCAATTCAATTTCTCCTCATCTATGTATGCAAAAGTATTAATTACCAAACTGGCAAGACTTTTCAGTCCAAGTCAACCCTCTGTGTGTCAGAATACATATACAGGAATACAGGCGCACACAGGAATTTATTAGCAGGCAGTTGCATCTTACTTAAAAGAGCAATTAATGTAGTATTAATGATGATCATAAGTGGTCACAGATCTCACTTCTGTATTAATATCAGCTAACAGAAAAAGTCTGTATTAAATTTGAGGCGATGATAGTAATATATACACACTAAAACATGACACAGTTTTAGTTCTGTGTCCCTCCAACATTCTTCCAATTAAACAACTAAAATAATCTAGTTAATGCTAGAAGTACAGAACTGAATACAATTAATTACAGCTAGCTCTACGATGACTCTACTTCAAGTATAAGAGCCTTCTTTTATGTAAAAGAAGAAAAAGGATGGTCTGTTGTCAGATGAAAGTTCTAGAAGTTTGGTGTAAGGAAAAACTAGACGGAGTTCCAACTAAGAAAATCAAATGCACAGTAGTTCTTAAAAGATATTACAAAGGCAAGAGGATAAAAAGAATTTTCTCTGCTCCCCTCTGAGCAAGAGAAGATGGGTAAGGACATGCAATTCTTATGCTATGAATACAATTTAAAACATTCTTCTGAATTTCCAGCAGCTACCTTACAATTACTGGTAGAGAAATTACTATCCATGAAGAGTTTTCACACATAATAGACCTAGCTGGAACACAGTTTTCCTTTTTGAAAGGGCAGAGAGGCCCAAGTTCTGCATTCTTATGGACAACTTATAAACTAATGAAAAAAATGGTTTAGGAAGTCAAACAAGTAAGGTTCAAAGCCTTATAAAACTGAGATAAATCAGGAAGAGCAGGTGGTGCCTGAGCGCAGATGGAGACTCTTAAGTCCACGTCTTCAGGTAATAAACAAATACAATCAGACATTGAGACCAACAGATGCAAATTAGAAGTTAACTGCGTACCAAAAGATGCCCAATTATGTAATAAGAACTGACTTAACAGATACAAATTGCACTGTAAAAGACATCCGCATAGTACGTCATGTATATATGCATGTACATGTAGTATATACACGTGTGTGCATGTACACGCATTCCCAAAATGCAGCAAGATCAATTTTGTGAAGTACTACGCAGCAAGAATAGTGTCACACTTCAAAGCCTTCTTTCCTAAGCCTTAACTTACCTTGTGAACTAGACCGAGAAACTGAAGTTCTATGTTGCAGTAACAAATACCGTTTGCCATGTGTGATGCCATTCTTCTACTTCCCTCTCTAAGTTTATGAGCAATGATGTGGTCAGTTAAAATAAAAAGTTGCTGCAAAGTGAACCAGACAAATGAGATACTTACTTATCAAAGCTATCACTATATTTTATGAAGCTCTCCAATTTTTCCTTGGCATATTCTACCACATCTGAATGAAGCTCTATTCCATGATTTATCCCAAAAGGTCCTGTAAATAAAAACAGCAGTTTCTTTAGTCACAGCTCAATCACATAGAACAAAACTGTACTTTTGCCTGTGAAAGTACTAACATCACATAAACACTGAATTCTTCAAACACACTAGGCAAAGATATTTTTGTATCTGTATTACGGATGGTTAAGAGGAAACAAAACAAGGTAAAAAGTCAAAGGATGGAAAAAAATATAAAGAACAGCAATAGAATTGCAGCAAAACAGTTTTATATAACTAATTTTTCATCGTAAGGATGCAGAAAAGCTTGACTTACTACAGACTGAACAACTTCCTTTTCAACAAATTATTTAGTTGGAAGACAACAATAATTATGATTTAGTTCATACTGTGTTCTTCAAATTTTGAAACGTTTTCTTAGTTTCTGACAATTCAGAGATTTTGTATTATATTCCCACAATTACATCTGCTCTATTTTGCAGAAGTCTGCTCCTGTTTTAAAGATAGCATTTAACTTCCACCTAGAACGTGGCAACTGGCCACATTATGTTCATTCACCACAATACTACTACAGCTGCAGCACTGATTGATCCTGCAATCAAACCCAAGTACATTTCCAAGTTCATTTGTATGCTAGAAGTTAAAGCTATTTTCCAGGAACAAGAAGAAATCATGAGACACTATTATGACTACTTTCTACATCAGGAAAGTGTCTGAATCAGTCACATTCACTGTGACGTTTCTATATTTAATATATAGTCAATAACCCAGATACTTTAGTCACTGGAACACAACTGGAAAAAGAGAGAGAAGATGAAAAAAAAAGCAAGCAAATATCAATAATATCAGAAAAAAATTAAATTTGTATAATCTATAATTCTAAACCTTGCTTAAGTATTTAGCTCAAAGATATTATTCCAAAGAAATAGTTTTCTTAAGACACTAATTACAAAAAACAGTTGCTAAAAAAATTTTTTCTCCAACATACCAAAACCTACTGTACATCACTAAAGTGATTACTAATGACAGTTCTTAACATAACACATCATACCAGATAAAATAAAACCAAGCTATATGCTCTGCTCATGAGACCTCTCTAAGGTCAGTCAAGAGGTAGATAGATCTTTCAACTTGTGAAAACACATAACTCCTGCTGACAGCCACATCTATTTAAATTTATCATCCATCGTATTATAAAAGATACCTCTTACGGTATCTTTTGTGATGTTTATTTAATGCTCCCTTGCACAATAATAACCTACCACATTACTAATCAACATAGATGCAGACCATTTAATGGTCCCTTGCACAATAATAGCCTACCACATTCCTAACCAGCATAGGTACAGTCTTGTAACATGCAGCAGCATCCAACGCATGCTTTCTCCTATTATAATTACCATGCCTTTAGTCTCATAAAATAGAAAAACACATTGATGCCTCCGGTCCCAAAATTACTCAGTCCTTACAATACTCAATTTTGAAGAAAAAAAAAAAAAAAAACACTAAGGAACTGTAAATGCCCCAACAGTCTCAAATCTGCGAATGCAACATAATGTCATGTTGTAATATACCGTATTACCCATAATTTGAACAGAAATACAAGTAGATTCTATTCTTTCATTAGTAAATTTGCAGATGCCAAGGAGTCACTCATTTTAAAAACCAGAAACCAACTTCTCTGTTACTCTCCAGACTGAATTCTCTTTCAGCAGAATTCAACCGCTGAAATATAATTCCACCATCTAGTTTGAACTATGTATTTTAATAGCATCAACAGTTAATCTAATCTATTTAGAAGTTTTCTTTTTCACACACCACTATACTTAGCAGTGTAGTGTATACCACTTCCAAAATCACTTGCTAATTTAATCTCATTTTGATGCTGACAGCATGGCAAAAACATACCCACTACATTATCAAATTGGAAGATACCCACCTACTGTCAAAGAACACATGGTTCCCTGTTACTATTCACACTGTACACTGAAAACTGTTTAAAAACAGGTGGGCTTTTAAATATACATACACAAGGTCAGCTCCAAAAGTAACACCTTCCATTTTATTACGTTGGCCCACAATGACAGAGGCAGATATCAGTGTTATGTCAGAGACTGAACCTTCCCACCAATGCTCTGCTTTGTTGCTGTGAGACGAATGGCAGCAGAGGAGCAGTCTGACATGGAAGTGCATATGAAGCAAAGGTGCATCACTGAACTCCTTCATAGTGAAAAAATGGCTTCCACTGACATTCACTGATACTTGTTGAATGTTTATGGAGACCAAACAGTGGATATGAGCACAGTGAGGTGGCGGGTGGTGCATTTCAGCAGCAGTGACAGGTCATCTCTGTTGGTGCAGATTGAGAGCACTGCATGCAAACTCCTGTTCATCGCTGGCAAAAATGCATAGCTAATGGTGATGACCATACTGAAAAATAGTGTTTTGCCACTATTTGCTCTATCAAGTAGCTTGATTGTCCTCTTTGTATCTGTTGTAGTTTCTATGGAAATAAGTAGGATGTACTACTTTTGGCGCAACATACATATTTATCAGAAGCATATTCGTTTCTGCTCCTTTACTCCGTCGTTTAAAACAAACACTAAAATAAGGAAGAATTATTATACATAATTAGTGATCTTATCAATGGGAGCAGAAAATAAGAAAATGAAGTACTATGGAAACATGAGAAGCTTGCTTCCAAATGTAGCTGAACAGCTACTGCTCCAGTCTCCTCAGCACTACTAAGAATATATCAGCACCTGAGTTGGAAACAAGGAACAGCTGTAGCTTAACTGTGTTCCTTAGGGGGCTGTCAGCCCATCTAATGCTCAAAGACAAGTCTTTTCTCTCTCTCTCTCTTTTTTTTTTTTTTTTTTTTTTTTAAATACCACATATAATATTCTGAAAGACAAGAACTCTGGTTGATAGGGTCTAGTGAAGGAGCATTCAACAGGTAACCAAACACCATTTAAAAAAAAAAAAAGGTCAAGTACATCAATACAAGTGCAATATACATAACATCTTGAACATCACAGCTCAGGAAGAATACTGAAAGAACAAAGCTTTACACAGAGCAGGGAAATGTATGAATACTATTACACAGGTATTCTTAGCACAGAACTTAACTCATAACTCATATTAAACAGAAACACCCTCCAAAGCAGGTATCTTCAGTTTAAATTTTTACATGTTAATGAACATAATTTCTGTTTCTACAAGGGAACAGTACCTTTGCCACTGCATTTATTAACAGGAACAAAATACACTGCCAGAGATGCCAACAAATGAAGTTAGTTACGTACGTATTAGGGACAATTTCTTTACGTGAGAATGAATGATAAAAACTGAAATCAAACCAGCTTCTCACATTTCAGATTTGTGTGTCTATCAACACACGCAACAAAATGCCCAACCTGCTAGAAGGCTTTCTTCAACAAATAACATCCATTTAATAGTCACTAAAATTGCACCTATAAGAACTATGTACTGAAGTAGTAATATAATGAAATTCATATGTAAAATAAAAACAATTTTTAGCATAAATGCTTTGTATTCTAAGTATCATATTGAAGTTAGAAAATTAAAGAATTTTTTCTTCTAAAGGTAGGTTGTTTGCACATGGATGGAGACTTAATTTTCAATTAAGTTTCTTCAAGAGTCATAAGGCAACATAATTTATATTTCTTCCATAAATGGCATAAATATGGTACATATGCAAACTAGAACTTCAGCCCTCTGATTGTTCCTCTGTGCTTTTCCTTTCTGAGCAATGAAAGGCTGTTTCCTCTCGTATTAAAATTCTATGCTACAGAAATACAAGCAGAACTTCCTCCAAAACGCTCTGTGAAATGCCAGTGGACAGAAGCATCTGTAGATAATATACAATATTGTAAAAAAACATACATCAAAAATCCAGTTTTGTGTATCATTATTATTACTTTTAAGGAAGTGCAAGTTCTACAAGGCTTGTATAATATTCTAATTATACGCAGTGGCAATGTATTAAAATAAATATTTTCAAAGTTACCTAATATTAATCCCACCATTGTACTCAAATACCCGGTTCCACTACCCAGATTTAGAAAAGATAATCCAGGCTGAAGCTTCAGAGCTTCCATGACTTCAGAATAAATGCAAGGTGCTGACAAGTGTATATTTCCATGCTTCCAGGCCAAGTCTTTATAAGCATTGTCCCTGTATCCTTCCAGATAATAATCACCACGATCAATTGCTCTGAAGGCTTGCTCCACACTCTCAGTGCGGATATATTGAGCTTCTTTCAAGTTATCAATTAAGTCATCATTGTCTTCTCCAGCACTCACAGCTCCTCCCATGTTGAATTTCTATGGTGATTCAATTAGTTTGCAAAATACATCAGGAGGAGAGTTTTCTCAAAAGCATTTAGTATGTAACAGATCCTTTGTTGTTCTTTCAAAAGCACATCACAAATGAATCCTAAGGGGAAAAAAAAAAAAGATATAAATTTATATAACTTGAGTTTTTAGAAAAATAAATCAACAGTTATTAGAGGGTAATGAAACACTGTTTGCACTGGATCACTTAGAGAACTATTATAGTTGGACATCATACACGGTCAAAAAAAAACATCTGCCCTTCAGATTTGTGTCAACACAATCCAATGGTTTTCAGCTTAACTTTAATATTTCACTGTCTGTCTACATTAGCAAGCACTACATTTGTGGGGCCAACCAACTTTGGACTAGCTCTGGAGCAGTTTTGAGAACTGAATACCAAACAGCAGATGAAGCATAAACAAACTTAGTTGAATTTTAAAGAAACTGAGCTAACATGCTCAAAAACCAACGGTGTAGTGAAAGACAAAGCAGGCAGTTGGTAATGACCGTGAGATGCATTTCAGATATTCACTTGTGCGCTGAACCACAATACAAATGTAGAAAACTGCACTGTTCTGGATTCAGCAACTGGGAACCACACTGAAATCCTCCTAAAGGATCTAAAGGAATTAAACTTGTACCATTTCTTTAAGTACCTAGAATGTTTTATTAGCTTGCCAGATTTTAAGTGACCAGAAAGTTTTAGGAATTCTGCATAGAACGCTCACTTCAAAGTAACTCTTTCAGAATGGTATTTTATCCGCAGTTATGACATTAACCATTGCATTCTCTAATGCAAAATGTTAACATCCGGATTTGTTATGTAAATTATCAGCAAAATAGGAACTGAATACTGGAGAAAAAAAAAAAAAAAAAACATTTTAGATGAATAGCTTACCTAAAATGAGCTAGTTACTAATATTACTTACCATGCCATCTCAACCAAAATAACAAAAAAAAAAAAAAAAGAATCTTAGTCCTTCTGCCAATTAACTTCCCTCCTGTCTTTTACCTAGTTTTATTTGTTGAACAATACATCAAACATAATATACAACCCAAGTCTGAACACGAGTTGTTTCTCCCAGTATTTGGGAGACTTTTCTCAAGAATAAAATATTGTATTTCAATATAAAAGGTAGACTTGGCTATTTCTAAAAGTATCGTTCCAAAGGTATAATCACAAGTAGTATGTTAAAACACGTAAAGAGGAACATAAGTGTATCAGGCAAGTAGAGGTATTAAATTGTCTCCAATTAATAATAGAAGGATTTGTGAAATGTTTTGATAATAAACCTTGTAATCAGAAAAGAACAGCCTACTCAGTTCCAAAGGCAAGGGCTTGCTGAAAACTCCCAGAGGGAAGCAATCTCCAGAGATGTTTCCCTCACAGCTACCAGCCCTTAAATTAGGTCAGGGAGGGGTGGACCCCAGTTCCACCCCTTCCAGTACATAGATGAATTGCTTGCACCTGTGCACCCAGAGGTGGACGCACCTCTTCACCAGGAGCTCAGTCACTGGTTCAGGCTATGACCTATAAGTTCCCTTCCAGTATTTCTGAAGCAAATGTAACCTTTTATCAGAAATTACTCCAACACAATCCACCAAATTCCTGTTTTGTAAAAGCCCATCTGTACTGAGCATGACACCATATGGCATTAGATATATACTTGTTTGACAAGTCTGGGTAGGCTGTCCAGCTGAGTCTTCTCCCAGCTTCTCACCAGCAGGACAGCATGAGCAACAGGGAAGATCATGTCTCTGTGTAAGTACTGCTCAGCAAAACATAATACAGTGTCATTAACAGTATCATCAACCCACAAAGCAGCATCAAATGAGCTACCACGAAGAAAATCAGCTTTCTTCCAACCAAAAATCAGTATAACTAGTTAAAATTAATAGCTACTAAAACAACAGCCATCTTGCCATCCCTTCACTCTAAGAGATTCTTGATTGCCCTGAGAGATGCAGTTCAAAAGATTTTTAACTAAAGGCAAAAATTTGATTGCTATGTTGAAAGATGAATGCAGCTGCTAAAGTTAAGAAACATCACTTTCAGCCCTACCTGCAGAATGCATTCACTGCCTCATGCCAGCAGATGGAGAACTTCACCAACTCTGTATTCCACTGCTGAGCAAGCAAAACAAAAGAAAACCACTCTGAAGAAAAAAAGCCCTTTCTCTCAAAATAAAGCCTTATAGTTTCTGTGAGATAATATCTCCTGTTTCACATGAAAGTACTTTGCCACCAAAAACATTTGCTAATTTCAAGACAGTCACTATAGTAATACATTTAATTCATTTAGGTATTGTCTAATTTTATGTTCTTGGGATTACCCAACAGTAAAAGTTAGTTACTACAGTGGCACCACACTTTCAAGTGATGACACGCATTGAAAACACATCAAGTTATGGTCTTTTCATGAAAAATGAATTATTATGCTATAGAGAAATATCCTGTTAAGGCATAAATACTTCCTTTCAATGCTTGTTTATAAGCTTTTTCCTTATGAAAGTAAAATTACTTGCTTCCAACAGAAGAAAGAGACACACAGTCACGTTTTCTATTTTGTTAAATACGGAAAAGAAACCATCCCACACGTTTGTTTGGTAGACACAAGAGGGGAAAAAAAAGGCAAGTTAGTCCAGGTGCTGTGCTTCTGACAGCTGACCAAGGATCAAAACAAGCACAGTAGAACACGACCTGGTAAAAGCAGTCTACATAGATTGCAAAGCTTATAGAAAGCATTCCGTGGAGCGTACAGATACCTAAATTGCAGCATCTGCAGATGCAGAGCATAACTAACATTCTAGTTACTATTTTACATAAAGATACAGAGATCATAAAAGAGAAAGCTGCCTAAAATTAATGAAATGCAATCATTAACTTTAGCCTTAGAAATCCCTGGAATATAGTATCCAAAAGAAATTATAGTTTAAGCATTACAATGTCAACAAAGTTTTAAGAAGTTCATTCACTGATTAAAACTAATTAAAAATCTATTTCTCACTCTACATGATTTAAAAATTTCTACAAGTTTACCTTAACATTTCTCATACCCACAGTAAAAACGAAAGGTCAACAGTTTTCAGCTTTTGTAAAAGGTCACATAACTGCTGAACAATACCTTTGACATGCATCTAACTTGCTGTAATCAATTCCACTGGAATTCCTCATCTTAAGTATTTTCTAGTTTGGTTAACTGCTTGGGGTTTTTGTTGTTGTTGTTGTTTTCTGGGGGCAAGGGCCATGTTTTTTATTAAAAACACAAAAACAAATACTGTCACATTAACTGAACATATGTTCTTGGGCTATGTCAATCTAAGAAACATTAACGAGCTTATTTTAACCATAACGTGAGCGTATTTTAATTGTTTTACATGCCCTGCACTCCTATCTGAGAAGTCAGTAACTGGTACAAGCTTTGCCAAGCTTTATTTGCCAGCTCTTAATAAAATTCTGCACATTTCAAAAGCTTTGTAAGTGTATTTACATTTTAGATTAATTCCTCAGGTCAGTAAAGCCCACACACTTGTCTTAGACTGAATACCACATAGGAAAGTTATTCAATTAATTTGATAGACAAAATCTTGCCTTTTTCAGATCCATACAATATCAAATCTATAGCATTTTGTAATATTGACATGTCCTTTAGCCCACCTTGACTGTTACCCAGTCTCAAAGGATGAAAACCAAAACGAAGTATAATAGATGTCATTACCCATATTTTCAAGTCTGCTCCTCAGAACTAATGCATTCTGAGAAAATCTTACTGTCATTAACATACCATCTCTGAAATTCTCTCATCACACTTTGGACTGCAATGCTTCCCTTGCAGTTCAAAGGGGACATGCAAAGTTTCCTGCTGAGCCTTCCTTCTTCTGGGGAAACAGCACACAGAAGACATAAAAACAAACCACAAAGCTATTAATAAAATTAGATGCAGGAGCCAGCTGTTAAATTTGCTGAAAAGCGTTTCCCCTACAAGAGGAGAAAACTAACCAGACACAACACAAAGCACTGAAAAAAAATATGTCCATTTTACAGTGTTTCCTCACGGCAGAAGTTAGCAACTTTAATCTCATCAGCAGATGCTTGAAATTTGCTGGGCAGCCAAGTACTAAATCTGCTTCTACTAGAGTCAAAGTAGTAAGAGAAACTGATAGAAATGTGATTGTATTTTGCCTGTTCTTGTCCTCTCTAATGACTCTCTACGAGCAAAGGATTCCATTTTCCATTTATCTTCCCCTGTTGTATCAAGTATTACAGAAGTGCCATTAGCAGGGGCAATTCAACTCCAAACCACAGAGAAATTACAACACTATTTTCTTCATCATGCAAAGACTAGAGAAAAATCAAAATATGAACTGTGTGCTAGAAGCAACTGTAATAGATGACAAAAAAAAGCCAGAATAGACAGTCAGATACGAAGACTGAAGTCTTCATACACGTTTAGGAACTTCTGTACTCATGTTTTCTCGTTAAAGCACAACTAGAAGCAACGAAGTCTAGATGTTCTGGCAAGAGTAACTGCTAATTGAACTGCCCTCTTCCACAGCTATTCTTTTCTCACTTCAAATTGGTTAGAAAGGAGGAAAATTGTTTTTATGGTACAGTAGCATACTGTCAGTAACTTAAGGGAAACTAGTAGAAAAACCTTTTTTTTTTTTTTTTTTTTTAATCTAGTAGACTCATCTCACTCAAGAGCATTCCCTCCTAACCTGCTGTCCATGTAGATCATTTCAAGAAACTTTTCAAGTTCAACAAATACAAAAACAAGTATGGTCAATCCTCCAATTTAGTACACCACTCACAGCATACTTCAAGGTTCTTTGCAATAGAGCAATGGAAAAAGGAACAGACCACAGGATTAAAGCTAAGCCAAATGAATGTAAACAGCTATGACTACTGACTTAACCTGAATTGCATTGACCTACTTGGGCAGACAACGTTTGTCAAGTCTGGTGTAAGCTTAAACCCTGATCAGGCCTTCAACAGATGTTTATGCACGTTTCCAGGTGTGCCCTTACTTTCACTTTCTTCCTTCTTCTCCAGTCACCTGCACAACTGCATATGGTATTTGGTGTGTCCAGAAGATGCACTGAGGCTCGTGGCTCCACAAATGTATGACCAGTGATAAAGACATCAGTGCAGATTTCATAGTAAAGTTACTTCCACCTTCAGAGTTACACAAGGTGGTATAATTTTTGGACCATCTCTGCTGTTGAATACACTCAGTGTATACATTCAGTGAATTTCTTTTTTTTTTTTTCCCCCTCTAACTTTCATAATTTGTTTTCCCCTCCTGTGAATTTTTTTTTTTAATTAAAATTTTTTAAAAATTGAATTTTGGTGATTTTTCCACCTCAAAATTTCTCTCCTTTCTCTAGGCTGGGACACTTCTTTTTTCACTGTTTTCTTCTAAACTGGCCTATTTCCTCACCTGAAATTTGACCTACCCTCTTCAAACAGTGACAAGATTGAATGCCAAAATAAGCATTTTCTACACACAAGTTCTATGTGCCAGGCCTGTATTCAGATTTGCTGATTAAGATCTGAGAATTCATTCCTTCATATAGTAAAGAAAAATCCCAATACTTCCTGAGTGTAACTCTGAATTTGTGGTTTACCACCATAATCCAATTCAGTTCTCTTTACTGCTTAAAATCTAGATGACAAAAAAGAACCCACCTCAGGCTTCAGAAGTTTCTTCTTAAAACAGTTTCCCAGCTGTGACACCACAAACTTGCTCTGAATGCCTACTTTGAAAGAAATGAATTCAGTGCTTCCACAAATTCAACAATGCAGACTGTAGTACTGGGGTGAATTCCCAAGTGCAGCCTAGTTCCTGAAATTTGAAGGTGTAGATCTGTACTAGAAGAGTACTAAAGTAGCTCTATATCCTCAGAGAGGTAGCCCTCAACTGTGGTCTCTATTTCAGTCTGTTTATGAGTTGTCACTACGGTTAGAGACCTAGCTCCTGTTTTCACATCCTAGAATATCCTCCAGGCCCCTGAATGACCTTTCTTAATTATAACCTGCAGAAAGACAAGAAACCTGTCTCGCTTGCCTAGTAATGGACTAGAACAGCATGACACACTTTTTCACAATATATGGATAAGTAGTATGTCATCAAAACAAATTTGCTACCCTGACACTTACCATTAGCAGTCAGCTACACATCAGTTGTTATAGAACAATCTAACAAAATACAGATTAGTTACATGCATACCATGCATAATGAGGGAAGGTCAGCTACAGCTTGATCCTGATGTTTGCATGATGCTGCATAAAGTGATCTCATCTCTGTGGAGCGTAAGATGTCCCAGAGACCAGGCGAAGTCCCAGAGGAGTACCTCAAACAACATGTCAACTTAACTCAGTGCCCCAGTGTGACAGAGAAAAGCCCTGATCCTTCCATCCAGCAGAGTCCTCGCAAAAACCCAGCAACAGTTCTCTTATAGTGCAACCTCTTTGAAGGACTCAGCTCCTGGTTAAGTGTGCCTACAGCTCCCAGGTTACAACTATTTTAAGTCTATCAAGTAAAAACTGGAAGGCTATTGCTTTGTATCATACAGACACTCCGGAGAATCTAAGACTCACAGAAACAGCAGGTATCAGATAATGTTGGCTTCTTCACCAGCAAGACTAAATCATCAGGGGACTTCAGAAGGTGGATATGCATTCTCAATGTATAAAGATGTCTGACAGTCATTGAGTTTGTATTTGCACCTGTTTTTTTTTTTTTTTTCTTCCAGAAGAAAAACTGCTGTATTTACAGAAATTAGCAAGTTAAAAAAGGCCAGGCTGCAAAACTCATCACCACAACAAACAGCTCTGCTCAACAATATTTAACAGAGAATACTCCTTGCAAACAGGCTTATAGAAGCTGAAACAATCAAACATGAAATGTTTTAAAAGCAAGCATTTCTCTTCATGAAAGAAAATGTTTAAATTTAGTTTGTGGTGATGACAGAAGGTAGCAAACCAGACACCATAAAGTAAAGTGATACTCCTTCACCTCTTTAAAGCAGTCAATTGCAGAAGGAAAAGGGTATACACATTTCAAAATACAAAGCAGGTTTAGTACACAAACTGAAACAATCTCCTGAACTTTTAACACAAATGCAGCTTCTGCAGCTACAGTCTTAAGTGGATCAAGTCACAGAATCACAGTTCATATAATTTTCAGTAGGATAAATGTGGCTTATGACTGAAAATTCACTACTTCAGCTAGTGCTAAAGTTCAAAAGCTTATTGTGCATAAACATTTCAAGTTATTTAAATAACTCACTTCCAGCAGCAACAGAACAACATAAGCCTGTTGCCTTTAGCAAAAGAAAATAGAAATGAGGTCAAGAGTAAAAATAGAAGACGGTTACATTCCTGACACTTGAAACCTCATCTCAAAGCTATGTATTTACAGCACTCTCAAAAATAATCATAAAAATCAGCAATTCAACTTGAAGCATACTATGAACATTTGTATTTTGCGGTCTTCGGACGTAATTCTGAATAGCATGCAAAAACACCATAAACAAATCAGTACTATACTATCAAAATGTTTACTTTCACAGCCTAAGAATGTCAAGTTGTATTATGTACCCCTCCATAAGACGCTGCATAAAGAATTTCAAGTTTTGATCCTGTTTATTAGATTCTTAGAATGGTGCAGTACAATACAACAGCATATTTTAAGCAGCTACTTTATTACTTGGGCCCGTAATCTTCAAGAAGCATGTATGAGCACAGCCTACTCTTGCATCCTGCCTTTCATCATCAGTATTTCACTACTACCAGCTTCCAGAAGCACCACACTGGATCCACTCATTTTTTGAAACACAAATGGTTTTATATGCATGCTTATTCACACCTCAATAGCAATTACTTAAAGGCTCAACCTCGTCCATAACAAACCTATGCTTTTTAAGATGTTTAATACCTACTTTATATGGAGATCAACTACCCCATGTGGTTCTTATTAAATCACCGAATTACTGCAATGTTCAAGATCTACAAATAAAGTATGAACTGAATGTATGTTATAAATCTACCCAAAAAAAGTCCCTATGCAAGTGCAAGAGCTATCCAGGAAAACAAAACAAAATTCAGCTCCTTATTTTATGAAAATTAGAGCACTGGTACTATCATCGAAGTCCATTATAAAAGACTGTTCCACAAACTTTCACGTGATTGTTCTAGCATTCTCCCTGTTTCCATTTAAAGCACAAAGCCACGAACAAGAACAAAAGCACACTAGGAAATGCAGTATGATTTCTGTAACAATATCACTTTAACTCAACCCTATATAGCCTAGTAGCCACTTCTACCACACATTTTCAACTACACTTGCAAATAATCATACCAATTATTTGACAATACCTATCAAAGTTAATCCTGTCAGGTTATGTAATAAAAATATTTTTGCTACACAGAGGAGCAGGCACACTATCAGGCAGGGGAGCCCAACCAACCAGCTTGCTGCAGTTTCTCCCAGGGCTCCACCAAGAGCCATTGACTGCTCCACCTCATCCATCACTGGGCCTCCCCATGGCACCTTGAAGGTAGAGAAGTGGTACTGCTTACAGGGCCTCACATTTATTGAGGGAGACAGGGGAACAGCATATGGGAACTGCACCACACTTGTTATGGAATGTTTAAGGAAGGAACAAGAAGCATTAAAGGGGTTGGGGAGAAAATACAGAGAGCTAAGGTGATAGAAGGACAGGTCACACGTTAGCAGGTTGCTGTCAGTGTGTCTTGCCTGTCCTGTCTTCTCACTTTTTCCTAACCCTTTGTTCTGAGTATAAGGCTCTATTCTGCATGTACAGAAGTCTTAATAGCAGCAACTGGGGCCCATGTGGCAAAGGGTCATAGGAAACAGTGTGATCCCTGGTTTCAGAAAAGAAGGGGGTAAGCATATGCAGGTCATGTCACAAGGAGCACCAAACTGGACTGGCCCACAGGTATGTGAGGCCACCTGGGAACCACGGGTAGGGGTCAGTACCCAAGCAGGGTAACTGGAGGAGTCAGATGCTGGAGAGAATGGTCTGCGCCTAGTGTTGGAGAACCTCAGGTGTCACAGGTAGAGGACTCCTGATAGATGCGTGCATACAAAGACACAGGGAATAAGCAGACCCAATGGCCCATTATAGGTAGAACAGGTGTCTAACCCCAGTAACTGAGCAATCCACACTGTATGTATGCATGCATTTCACAGAATCACAGAATTGTAGGGGTTGGAAGGGACCTCCAGAGATCATCAAGTCCAACCCCCCTGCCAAAGCAGGTTCCCTACAGCAGGTCACACAAGTAGGCATCCAGGCAGGTCTTGAACATCTCCAGAGAAGGAGACTCCACTAGCACTTTCCATTAGCATTCAGCCTAACCATCCAGAAAGAGCAACAGGGTAAAGCAGTTGGTGCTGCCTGTACTCGCACTAAAGCTGTGTTTTCTGCCAGTGTTAACACATATGTGCAACTACGCATTTATGTATGCATGAGCTCAGGGCTGTCTTCTGAGAATACACACACACTTCTGGCCATGGGTGCCTAAAATTAAGGCTCAAGTGACAGACATATCCAGTCCCTAACTTCCCAGACTGAATGCTGAAACTTAGTTGTAAGTAACGTCTGATGACTTCTTGTTTGAAAGTAGTAATTCAAATGTTATTCTAACATTCACAAATGCAATCTACCCAAGTCTACTCACTTGAATTTTCTCAAAAGATGGCATCACTAGCAGACAAATCAAACCCTATTCTGTTTTGATGATGGCAAATGTCTTGCCCTCTTTAACATCCCAATGCTTAATGCCACTGAGCATGGCAAAACAACATGTGATCAGTGCCTAATTATATATCTGAAGGTAATACTCATTCCTTACTGCCATGAAAAACTGAATCAGGATTAAAGTTCTACTGCAAGAAAAAAAAAAAACACACCTCTATGACTAAGGAGACTGTTTCAGAAGGAAACACTTTGATGCAAGATTCTGAAAATATAGCTTAATAACAGGTACCTACATCCAGTAAAAAACTGTGACTGCTTTCTGAAATACAGTGACATTACACTTTTCATCTAAGTTCCAACATATTTTAAAAGCTTGTATAAATTTAGAAGAAACTGATTTATGTTTGCTTTCTAAATCATACCCTAAAAAGAATCTCTAATTAGCCACATTCTATGTTTGGTTATTTTTAAGATTTTGTGTTTGCTTTAAGATAGCTATAAGATTGTTTCTTCTTCACTTACTCAAGTATTAACAATTCCTTTAAGAGCACAGAAATGCTTTTACTATGGTGCTGACATTCATTTACAATAGTCAAGGTTTAAAGCATTCTTTTGAAGGCAAATGACAAGGGAGAAGCAGACAATGGGAATCGTTTTACAACTTATTTGTTGTATTGTTGTTTTGCATATCCTACTACTGTTTTAATCCACATAGTCTAAGATACTGACAAGCTTCTATGGCTAAGATCACAAAATTAAAATACATGTTCCCAAAATTTGAACTACTAAGAATTCAAACTTGACCAAGTTGACCCAAACCGCAAATAAAGCCCATTAAGTAGTCAGTACTTTGAAACATTCGACAAATAATTACCTGTCCTTTACAAATATTCTGACCTACTTCTGATCTCTAAACAACTTCAGGCACACCTGATTTTCATAGCTCTTAAACATTATAAGCATTGAACAAACACCCCCACAGCACTTCCTTAAGAGCCAACACACATAAGCACATTTTTAACTTTAACGCATTATAGTTTTATTTCATCTCAAGATAAGAATTAAGTACCATTGAAAACATGGCTCCAAAGTTAGAATTTACCTATGGGACTAACAGCAGGTGCAGTCTAGAGAAGGATTTGGAGCTTTTGGAAATGCCTTAGTGACCATTACAAGATATTCATACAAATATTTTACCAAGACAAGGAAGTTCAGAACCTTTTATTGTTTGATGTAGCAGCTATACACTGGGACATGTTCATCCCCATAATCCTACCCAGTCAAATTGTTACAGATATAAGCACAGGGGTTTCACCTGACAGAGGTGTAGTTTACAGATGTAACACAAGAGGCTGCTACAGTCACATAATCTGCCTTAGTTATATCACGAACAACCCCAGTTTATCGAAGCTAAATCCTACACTGACTTTCCTAAGAACTCAGCTACTCCAGTACACATCTTAGAATCTCAGAAAACTCGACAGTAATGAGTCTTAGTTATAATTAACTGAGGTAAATAAGAGACTTAAAGCCTATGGGATTTGTAACGCTGCAAACTGTCAGCTCCACAGAAATTATTAAAAAAGGCTCAGCAACTGGTCTGTCTCCTCCTTCCAGTTTCACTGACCTGACTGCGATTACACCAAATTTAGAGTTTGTAGAAGAACACAGCAATGCTTAAGAAAATAGACAGTAAGTGACTACACTGAATGAAAACAGAACCACATTTCATTCTCAAAAGGGTAAAGAGGAGGACAGTTTTGAAAATAAACAGCAGAGTCACATGCTGCAGCAGAAGAGCCAGCAAATCCCACCTGCGAGAATCCAATATCAACAACAAGAGCTAACAAGAAAACTATGGGCCTCAAGATTTTCCAAAATAAATCAATTCCTTCAGTGATACCGACAGCCTGATAGAAGTATTCATAGCATTCCTGACTACTTGAAGGTATTAGCACTGCAAGATATTAACCTTTTGCTTTGCTGCTGTCATTGGTGGATTAAGGCGTTCACTCTTTCAGCAATTTACATTTCCATGCATTTTAGCTGTACCTACAACTAAAAAGTCATGTTGAAGATATCACTATCAAGACAGCGGCTCCAACACTCTGCATTCAAACATTTGTCAAGAATCACAGAATCACAGAATTGTAGGGGTTGGAAGGGACCTCCAGAGATCATCGAGTCCAACCCCCCTGCCAAAGCAGGTTCCCTACAGTGGGTCGCACAGGTAGGCATCCAGGCAGGTCTTGAACATCTCCAGAGAAGGAGACTCCACCACCTCCCTGGGCAGCCTGTTCCAGTGCTCCGTCACCTCACTGTAAAGAAGTTCTTGCGCACATTTGTGCAGAACTTCCTATGCTGCAGTTTCTGGCTGTTTCCCCTTGTCCTGTCTCCACTCACTACTGAAAAGAGTCTGGCCTTGCCACTCTGCCCCCCACACCTTAGATATTTATAGAAACCATATATAAAGAAAACCACATGGTGATTCCTGAATTATCTGTTGAAAATAATAGTACAGAAATAACACAAATTCTCAGAATAGTAACCACTTCTCATTTTCTCCCAACCACAATCCTA
Organism: Lagopus muta; assembly: GCF_023343835.1. Classification (NCBI taxonomy): domain Eukaryota; kingdom Metazoa; phylum Chordata; class Aves; order Galliformes; family Phasianidae; genus Lagopus; species Lagopus muta. The sequence continues at coordinate 39,710,061 of NC_064435.1, read as the reverse complement.
ATTCTTCTTCCAATGTTAAAACAACTGCTTATAGGAACCAAGCTTTACATTTGAAACAGGGATACCACAGACATGTCAATCTGTGTGTAACTTACCAGCTGACCATTACCACTAGAAGTTCCAACGATTTCATCATTCAATATGTGGAAAACATATATATAATGAACTTGGCTCATCTTGGAGAAGCAACTTTTGTGTTACTTTTAAAATAAAAAGATATGAATAAATAACGAAGAGGTCATCGGTGAGACATTCTCTTTCAAATTTAGATCCCTTTCACTTCTGAAGACAGAAGTTGATTTTAAATGCTGTTTGTTCTGCTTTAAGATTTTTACTGACACAAACATTTAGAACAGTAACATTCATTCAGACACATGTATTCTGTATCTACTGTACTACTGCATACCACCTCTCAGTACATCTTAAGCTACTATTATATATGTAAAAAACCTGATTCAACTGTTCCTCTCATCTTTAAGTCTAAATTAATAGTTGTAGACAACAGCTAAAAAAGCTTCCCAATGACAGTCAGATGCCACCTGCTGGAACATTACCTGCTATCACTAAGTTGCTGTTGCTCATCCTGAACAGTTTTCACAATTGCTTAATTCACTGCTAGAAATATGCACCTATCATTAAAGATTATAATGAGCCAGTTGTTAAAAAAATATATATATATAAGGAAGGAAAAGTCCTTATTCACAAAATTAAAAAGCAACGCTATTTAGAAATTATACAAATAAAAGTTTTTGCAATACCAATAAACTGTTGATACTTGAGATGAGATTCAGGTGCTTAAACACAGACCTCCAGTATTATTTCAGATGCTCCTGCTAACTCTGGGCTACTTGGTCTATGACACTGCAACAGCCGGTGTGAAGTAACAATGGACACCTCTTCTGTATGATTCCTGTCCTTGCAACGTGATTTAAGACCACTAAGAAGCACTCCAACTGCATACAGAGTCGTATCTCTCAAAAGGAACACGACAGTTGGATCTGGAAAAGGAACCACATATGTACTCTAAGGTGTCATAGGCCAAAGAGGCCTAATAAATAAAGAACCCAGAGGCACTCCAGGTTCTATGAATAGGACCAAATATAATCATTACACTGCCACATGACTGGATGGTTGTGTGTGCATGTGTACTTTATGTGCCTGTATATACATAAAACAAAAATATGTAAAAACAATCTTCAGTAAAGCATGCCTAACAGCAAGGCTACCTGGATTTATCCTCTTTTTACTTTCTCTACCCCCTGCTCCCACCCTCCCCCTTTTTGCTGGAATTTCAGAAAAATGTAGGCCTTCAGTAGACACTGTCATACCTAAAAGCTTCATGCTGACTACTCAAATAACGATACTAAACATCTATTTAAAGCTGCTGAAGGGTAAGTATCTTTCCATATCTGAAACATGAAGCTATTTTCATTACAAGCTTTCAGGCATTCCATTTTGCTAACAAACCACTTGCTCTCTAAGACCAAGTTCAGCTCTAAATCCTCACTTAAAAACAGTAATTCCACTTGTCCTCCAGAAACACAGCAAATCACATTAAGCATTTGGTTTGCAGCATTATTCTGAGCAAATACCTTTAGAAAACTTGGAGCACTGGTTAATGCTTAAGGAACTATAACCTTCAATAGTTAGTCGCTTAAACAACACTCCAAATACCCCTAACTTCCTGCAGCTCATACAACATAACGTTCTCCATTTTGAACTAAACTTTAACACCCTTTCTTCACTAAATACTACGCAAAACAAAGATGAACTCCAAGATTAGCTTTCAATAAATGTATTTCTAAGTAGTGGGCTCCGAGCTCTTTCTCTGCCCCAAGGCAGCCCTCTAACTGGAACAGCTTACTCCCCATTCATGGCCACCTCCCCTACCCAGAACTCCCCCACCAGAGAACACACCAGAAAGTGCAGAGTTGTCACCATGGTGACTTCCTGATGTCACCTCTGAACTATTCTGGGGCTGCAGGGTGTTGGTGTTTTGTTTTGTTTTTAAACTGCCTTATGATTACTTCTAAAGTACTGCCTTCCTCCTCACAATGAGGGATGGCTTATATTTTCATGTATCAATTTAAAGGACTGATAACAACCCTTGATAAGTCACCTATCTATTGCAGTCATAATCTAGTGCTTAATCCAGATAAAGGTATCTTCACTTTCAGTTCACTTTTGCTTGTTACTTTCAACATTTTCAACAAGCTTCTCTTCAGAAGTGGTATACATCTTGCTGCTGAGATTTTTGAGAATCCAAAACACAGTTGTTGGGATTTCAGGCTCCCTGTCACAAGTTAACATCACTGCCAACTTTGCAGTAGAAAGCTTAACTCTGAAACCAGTTGGCATGATGTACCAGAAGGACAAAAGGAAAAGAAAACTAATACTACTGTTCTGAATGGAAGCCAGCTAATTCTTCAGTCCCTGGCGGAGGAATAAGACATTTAACATCCTGAACTGCTACAGATTCTGTCTTTATTCTGTCTTTATTCAAGGCTCAGGAAGTCCATCCCAATTTTCTTAAATGCAGCAGCAGCAACTGCTGTAACAGCTGACATTCAACAGGCCAGAAGCCTCTAAATAATATATTGAACACACAAGTAAGCCCAAAAAGAATTGGAGCATGGGAGCTATTTCCAGATGTTTTAACACAATTGTATCCATATTATTTCACATGAACTACTTTACTGTATAGAACTCCATAGGAGAATAGGGAAGAAATGGGATAATTACTTTTACAAAACAGACACATTAAAAGAGCTCTCCTTTAGAAAAACCCACATCCTTGCTTAGAAACTGATTCAGTTGACCACCTTCTGACTCTACTGGAAGACCTCTAGAGTGCCTTTAGGCAAGTCACACTTTTAACTGTTCATCTGCAAAACACTGGGAAGCATTCTTCTCACCTCCGAATTTACATTTTAAGTAGGTAAAATAAAGTAGATGATAATCAATTATGCTTGCACCTAAGACTACCAAGTGCAGCAGATTTTGAGCCACTTCTCTTACACAGAGATAACTACTGATCAGCAAGAGAATTGCTTGCAAGTTCTATTATTCTGTTCTACAGAGTAAAACAGTAGATCTGTGAAGCCCTTACTGACAAGGAGAATAACATGGGGAATGAACAGTTACATGTAAAGATGTTTCTCTTCCAAAAACAACTGTGTTGTCAGCTGTCCTTCAGCACACAATGAACATTCTCATCAATTTCAGAATTACTTTCAACGTGTTTGTTTTTCAGGAGTCTTAAAACTACTGGCATAAATGTTTTTCTACGCAGCCTTTCAGAAACTTGTCCATGTTGAATTTTGGGAATACATCTGAAAGAAAAGAAATGCATTATCAATCATGTTTCGCAATAGGAACTTGAAATTTGGTCCCTGTATTACTGTTCTTTGAAGTTTGTCCAGAAGAGTTACTACAGGCAACATGCCCTTTAGAGACTTTCACCTCCATCAATATCTATGCTAAGCTTAACTTTAGGCTTTTGAACTCACAATATTTTAAAGCAACAGCTCACCAAATTTACAGAAACGCAGCCAGACGGCTGCTCTGGTGCAGCCCAGAACAAGCATGGAGAACTACAATGCATGTTTGGTAGTTCAATCCTATTATTAGACTCTTGGGAGGCAGAAGCCTCTACAAAAGGAGCAGCTGCAGCTTGGGGTAGTCATCAACAATGAAACAAAAGACTAAGGAATAAAAATGACCAATTTGGCAACATGAGGGCTATAAAAATGGCAAGATTTAACTAATAAATCTAGTATTTCAAAATAACAATGGACTGTTCAAATATCTAGATCAAGTCACAATAACAACATAAAAGAAGTTTGAGGTTGGATGAAAAAATCCACTGATAAAGCCAATTGAGAGAAAGAATGACTAAGAGTTTACTGTGAAGATCTGAGACAATGCAGGGGAAAAGAGCCTCTACCTGCACAAATCCAGAGATAACATTTGGTTGTTCTGAGTGCAAGTTCAGAATTAGCTCATCCATTTCTGCAATTTCATGACACACTCTTCACTGCAGAGCTCCCAACAACATCTAATTGTTTCTCTTTGCATATCTGAGGCACATTCACTGCTGTCAAACACATCTGGCTATATGCCCATCTCCATCTGAAGCTCTCATAGCTTTCTGAACACAGTCAAGTAACTTATGTTCCTGGTGTTACATGATCTTTATTACCCAAAGTCAGTTAAGACACTGATAGATCTTTGACTCATTTGTCCACCTACACACCCAAAACACCTCTCAAACTTCTCCAACAAATGAGGCAGGAGTTCTGCTGAAAGCAGCTCAATTTATACAAGCTTGACTCATTCCAGAGATGGTCTGCTTAGGGCCCAGAATAAAGTATGAGTTGGGGGAGGAGGGGAAGGGAGGGGCGGCAAGTATCACATATTATAATTCTTTTGCAAGTATAGTGAATTACAGTTACAAAGGTACTCTCCCAATGCACTCTTGTTATCTACCAACTTAAAGCATAGATTTTTCAATCTAGAAAAGCACTTCATTACACAGAGTGAACAAACAAAAACTGGTATCTTTATTAATCTGTTCAAGTGCTGACTGCCCTCATCCGAGCATCCTCTCTGTGCACCTGAAAAGTTTACTGCTCATTACCAGAAGCAGCCTTGCTTTCTTGCTTAAGCGTGCAGCTCAACTGTGCTTAACTTTGACCTGTCAAACAGAAAGAACACTCACTAAGGACAGCAGCTGCGCAGGTCCTACTGAGTACTGCTAGGACACAGACACCTTCAACACACTGCAGCAGATCCATCTCTTCCCTCACGCAGACCCCCCCAAAATGTTTTCCTCCCTCAGGATGAATCCTGCTCACCACCCGAGTTACTTGTTCACACCGCAGGATGTTTCGTTTTTCCCTTTCTCCTTTCGAAGTCCGGGCTGCACAAAGCAGGCCTCGGCTACTAACTGCGTATCAGATAGATGCCAAGATCCCTCCCTCCACTCTCCCTGCACGGCCGCGCCGTGGCAGAGGGCGGCGGGACGAGGGGAGGAGGCAAACTCGGCGGCGGGGGACGTGTCGGCGGAGAGAGCAGCGAAGGGGGGAGGCCGCCCGGCGCGAGGTCCCGCTCCTCCCCCCGCCCAAGCGGAGAGCGATGTAAACAGAGCCGGGAGCGGCACAGGCGGGGAGCGGCCCCGTTACCTTTGCTCTCGTCCGCAGAGCCGAGCGCTGCCCGCCGGAGCTTGCGGGTCGAAAGGCAGCGTTTACGTAAAAAAACGCGTTTCTCCCCTCCACCCAAACAAAAGGAAAACACAGCGGGGAGGAGCCGGAGCGCAGGGACGGCGCTCCTCTCAGCCGCGGCCTTCGCCCCGTCCCGCTCAGCCCCGCACACCTGCGGTTTCCCCCCCGCCCCGTCTCGGGCCGCAGATCACGCACCGCACACGAGAGGAGGCGCCGGGGAGGGGGGACAGCGCTCTCCCAAACCTCTACAGGCGTCAGCTAGCCTGGGGCCCGTCCCGGCTGCGCGAAAACAACCTCTTCCCCCCCCCCCCCCCCCCGCCCAACCCCCACGCGCCTGCGTGCCAACGGACAATGGGAGCCGCAGTCGCGGACGCGGGGGGGGAGGAGAGGGGTGGTAAGGGGGGTGCGTTTTCCCTCACCCCAAACAGTCCCGGCTCTGCCATAGCGGCCCCGCAGCACAGCCACGGGGAGCCCCACTGCCGCCTCCTCCTCCCGTGCGCGGGGCACTCACCCGGTGTGCGGCAGGCACCCCGCTCAGGGCAGAAGTAAAGCGGAGGAGCGCTCCAGCCGCTCCCGCGACCGCCCACGGAGCGAAGTGAGGCCGGCGGGCCACGCAGCGGAGGGCTCGGCAAGCTCCGGCCGCTGTTTGTGTTGGTGTAAGGCGCCGCAAGGGGAGGAGGGGCCCCAACAGCTGAGAGGATGTAAACAGAAGGTCACGTGACGCCGCCGTCGCAGGCAGCCGAGCCTCCTCCGCGCCGCGGTGCCGGCTTTAAAGGGGGAGGGGGAAGCAGCAGCGCTTTGCTCTCTGATAGGTCACGCTCTGCGTGTCCGAAAGCCAATGGGAGGAGGGCGTTTAACGCTGTCGTCATCAGTCGCTAGGGGATGTAGGGATACTCACCGTAGCGCCCAACGGCCTTCTACGGGCCGGCCGGTGTCGGTCGGGGTCGTAGCGCCGCTGTCGCCGCTGTCACCGCTGTCCGCGCTGCGGCCGAGGGTCGGAAGCAGGCACGCTTCTGAACGCGGAGGAACGGCGCTGAGGGCGGAGGGGGGTCCTGGAGCGGCCGGCCCCGCAGGGAGGGCAAGGGGTGCACAACTTGTTAGGCCTGATGTTTGTAAAAGTGTGCAAAATGTATGATGCCCGTCTGACATCGTTCCACTTTCTCCGAGGCTGCTAATTCGACAGGATTTTGACCTTGCTGCGACAAGCTCAGAGGGAGAGTGTCACCTCCTCAGATCCCACTTGGGAAGGGCCTCCCGATCCTCAGGGAGAGGGCATCCAGCTCAGATGTGCCAGTCAATATACAGACAATATACAGTTTGTAGAAATTTAAGGCTACTAGATAAAAAACACCTGTACAGACGCTACAATTAAAGTTGCAACGTTGGTAACTCGGTGACATTTAAACTTTTTAATCTGGAGTGGTTTAAGCGTTGCAAAATGCAGCGGAGAGGTGTAAGGGTTTGAGTTTTAGCCAAAGTTTGAGTGCTGGTGGAACAGGATTTCTAAGTGAAAGTCCCGAGAAATGAATTAGGTAAAAACGTTGCTGGTAAGCAGCCAGGGATGAATGTCACTTGGAGGGCAGGGGAGGAGTGCTGATGCCTGCTATAGTGGCTGTAGATAGCTACAGTTTAAGGTGGAGGCAATTGCACACATATACTGGGGAGAGTTTCTGCTAAGAATGAGAAATAATTCTTTATTTTTAGTTGGTCAAGTAGCTATTTTGTTACTGCTGTAACTGATCGGCTCTTGCCTACTGTGCATGAAGGTTTCCTGCTTTTCATTCCTTCTCTTTTCATCATCTTCCTAGATCTCCTTGTGTATAACCGATATCTTACTTGTCAAAGTGCACTTAATATTCATTCAGGACAGAAGTTATGGTTATGTTTTGTTCATTTGATTTTAAAGATTTTTTCTGATAACTTTTTTTCTCTCAAACTATCGTGGCATGAACTGATATTGTTTTCTTTCCATTTACAGTGGGCATAAACATTGAATTAGGAAGGTCATTCTGCCCTTTCAAAGCTCAAAAAAAAAGATTCAGTATTCAAGCCTAACAATATTCTACTCGAGCACATACGATTCTACTAACTCCTGTCACCCATCTTCAAAACAGAAGTAAGGCACATATTTTCTGTTGCAGTATATAGCTTGAATCTGGATGCAAATTGTATTTATTGCCACATCATTTTCATTTTGACACATGCATAAACTGGATATCCTTTCTTTTCATTTGACTGTAAGTTAACATTCCTAAAAACATATGTCAGCTTAAGTATTATGTGACAGACTCTGCCAAAGTTCTGTGCAAATTAACTGAGTTCAAAACCCATGTAAAGCACTTCTTAATTTAAGAATATCCCTTCACCTTTATTTAAAAAACAGGTTGTTTAAGCTAACATGCCCCTCAAACTTCAATAATCATTGGAAGTGGATTGGGCTGGGTTTTTGTGTGTTTATTTGTTGTTTTTACTTTTTCAAATTCAAGCATTCCTTATTCTTTCAGAATTTGAAATTCTGTTATTTTTTTGTGATCATACAAATAAAATATGAACTAGGTGAATGAATCTAGTTTGTCTTCATTCAGTGCTGCTGGCAAAGGTTAAAGCATTTTCATGTCTAATAGAAATACATGTACTTTAGACTTCCATTTTTACAGATAAATTTGAAATTTGCCACGAGTAATCATTAAGGTTAAATACAGAAATGTAGCTGCTACTACATTGAAATGAAAATCAGATATACACAGCAATTCAGAGTCCATTCCAAATAAGGATTGCCATATGTATTGAGTAGTTATGTATACTGAATACCACATTTCCACAGGAAAAAAACTTTCTCTTTTACATGCTGGCCTTCGTAAAAATGAAAACAGCTTAAAAATAGAGTGATGCAAATAGCATCCCTTGAATGTAATGCTGTTGGCATGAAAGTAACAAATAATGTGTAGTTCACAATGCTTTTATTTTTGTGCACATTTCAAGTCATAAAAACCATTTATGTATCATTACATGTAATGTGGCTTGCCTTGAGTCAGGTTCAACTTTATGTTCCATGGTTCTGCATAATTGTTTTTAAATACTTTCATATGCCTCAGGAAGTATATAAAAATGAGTATTTTGTCTTGAAATGTTATTTTCAGGGATATTCGATAACAAAAATGGCCTATAAAGCTTGGCTTTGTAAAAATATTCAAAATATTTTTGATGTTCTGCAATACATTCAAATTTCAATAAGGTTAAAACATTATAATGTTCTGTTGCATTTCTTACGTAATATCCATACTAATTAAGGATTTCTTTTTTCCCTTGCTTAGCTATGGAAAGGCTATATAAGGAGAAGGATATTAAAAAAAAAAAAAAAAACCTATATCTAAGCTATGTTTCCGTTCATTTTTGTCACATTATTATGCATGTATGCATTTTTAGACAATGTTGAAAGCTTACAAATCATTATCATTTTGAAAGAGTGATTTTTCATTCTAGCTTTTACATTTACATTTGCTTTTAGAATCATGGAATCCTCAAAATTGGAAGGCACCTCTGAAAGCCATCTAGTGCAACTCCCCTGCAATGAACAGGAACACCACAACTAGATCTGGTTGCCCCCAGGGCCTGATCCAGCCTTGCCTTGAAAGTTTCCAGGATCAGAGGGCATCAACCACAGCACTAGGTTACCTATTCCAGTGCCTCACCACCCCCACTCCAAAAATTTATTCCTTTATCTATCCTAAATCTACTGCTTTTCTTCTAGATGAGTGAAAAAGACATAGAGTACAAAAATAGAAACAAATCCCAGAACGATTTTAATTATGGATATTTACTGTTGGAAGAAGTAATTGATTTTGGCCTTGAAAACTAAACAATTAAAATCTCTTTCTAATGAAAAGTTACTTGTGCCTGAGATTTCAACTAATACTTCATGAAGGGCATAGGCTTAAATATGAAAAGTAAAACAGGATGTAGTTACTATTGGGTTGTCATGTGTTCTGAAAAACACACATAAGAAGTATCCCCAAAAAAGTAAGAAGTGATAATAAAGTGATAAAGTAATAAGTAATGAGTGAACATAGAATATGAGTTTCATTTAAGATACTATGGATATGTAGCCAGATAACCTGTTCTATAGAGCTGTATTTCTGTTTAAAGCTTTATCCCTGGGTATCCTCTATGTATTTAGATGAACTGACTTGAGTGACATGATTTTATATTGTTTATAAACGTATTTTATAAACAATGTAATTTAAACAAAAAAAAAAGACAAAAATTGAAAGTTATTTTTAAACAAGGGAAATGTTAAGATTTTGTATTCCATCAAATAGCTTCAATTGTTAGTGGTCAATCGAGTGAAATAATTATGAAAGATTCAGCATTACCCGCTCTTGAAAATCGAATGTTTTTGTTTCTTTTGTCTTTTATCTGATTGAAAACATCCATTATGTGCTATTATATCAGTGAAGCTGGAAAAAAAAAAGTGATGGCAGGACTACCGGTTTTCACTTAATGGTAGTTGCAGTCTCTATTTCTTGTGTCATGCTAATGTAGCACACCCATTAGAAACTGAAAACGTTGCAGCTGAGGAACTCTGAACAAATAGCTTCACCAACAGCAGCAAGTAGGATAAGAAGAGTTCATTTATTTCTGACTTCACACTTAGTGGAACATTTAGATTCATTTGAAGATCAGAAGTTGCTGCTTTACTTCTAGTCCACAAAATAAAGTGTCTTTATACCATGAACTACACTGAAAGCTGTTATATTTTTTATGCTTAAATCTTTTAACTTTGTGTAACTTTATGAAGTGCAACATCCTGTTTCTTATTTGTTTTACATGTAACTAATTTTTTTCAAGTTTCCCCAACCTTGCTAGACTTCCTTCCTTCAATCTAATCTTACTCTGTTTTTTGTTTCAGCTTTAATTATCAAGCATTTTAAAACTACAGTTGCTCTCTTTTCATATGCCTTATCCTAGATAAAAGACTATGTGCACTGAGCTCTTACTTTTTCCCCTATTATTTTATTTCATTGCCTTCTTTTATTTTTGTGGATTTTCATTCTTGACAAGCCTTGATTGATCATTTTACAGTGTGGAGCACACAGAGCATGTGCTGTATAAGTAGCAATTACACTTTTCAGATATTGTCCTCTGTTCTCTATAGCATGTATTATTTCTGGGAAGAAGATACAGTGAGCACATACCTCAGACAGTATCATGTGTAGTCACTGGCATAGCCCGTTTCAGGAAGAGTGCTCTGAAATGCAGAAGACCTGTAGTGTTTTTCTCCTGTCTCAAACATTTGGTCTTCCTGTTGCCAGACAAACCTCGACCCAAACAAAACTCCTTGAAACAAATGTGGGTAGTAAGAAGCAGGCATTCTTAAATAAGGCCCCGGATGCCCAGAGAATATTTCCTTTTTAATGTGCACACCCAACAGAACAAAGGTACATTCCTTATATAAGTTTTGAGTACATTATGCCTAAGTGCTTGGAGTGAGGTCTACAGTTGTTGTGAGGTCTCTGTCCACCTCTCTCATTCATGTGTGGTTAGTTAACGATGGGGTAATCTCTCTTTTAGCAGTTTAGATAGATATGCTAATTTTTAAGGTGCTCCTAAAAGAAAAGCTTAGCTAGACTGACAGTATTCCCACATTAATATAGTGTCTCTAAACTAAAAATACTGCACTCGAGAAAATTACAAAGAGGAATTACAGAAGGAAAAGTAATGAAATCACTTCTGAAAAATAGTTCATTTTACCTTAAATGTTTGGCCTGCTCATTGTACTTTTAACATGTATCAGGTGTTAATTCTTTTCTCCTAGATATTGCAGCCTCTCTTCTGTTTTTCCGTTGCTCTCTTATATATCCCAACAACTACCATGCTGTTTCCAGTGATTTATAGTAGGTAGTGCTCCAGTTCCCAGGAAGCTTCCACAAAGTGCCAAAGCCAAGTTGAGTCTGTTCAGCTGTGTAAGCAGCACCAACCCGCTGACAGTAAGGCTATAATGGAGTTGTCTGACTGCCTAGTTGTATGTCAATATTGTAACCTCCAGTTACACACCTAGGAAAAGATCAGGTTGGCTCTGTAGGCTGTTGATGAGGTTCTCTGAAGCAGGAATGCAGCTACACTGCTTTCTTGTGTGACCTGGCTCTGGAAGTGGTTTAGTCACATTTGTAGGGTGCCACATTTACAGATGAAACTTGATAGATATTACCTGTAAGACTGATGAGATATAATTTTGCAAGCTGTAGTGTCTCTTCATCTTTGGCCTGCTGCAGTTTGGATACACAAACCCAGGATAAGTCTTAGATACAAGTGGTTGTATGTTGATCATATTTAAGATCAGAATAATGTGTCCCAAAGGTATGTATTTTTTTTTTTAACTGAAATTATCATGGCTGTAGATTCTGAAATACTCTCTTCTCAGACATAAATTGCATTAAGCTTTTGAACACTTACACATTCTGTGGATTGTGATTGTGCTCCTCTAAAGCAAATAGAATCAGTTCCAAATAAAATGTGCTGGGTCTTTAGTCACATACATTTATTTGGGATGTCTGAAATCTACCATGCATCCCAAATCTCATACTTCATGTAAGCCATCACAACTATCACCTGTCCTATTCGAGAAGGAAACATGATAGCAGAAACTTAGAAACTCTTTTTTTTTTTTCCTTTTCTTTTTTCTTTTAACAGCCCTGAGTAAGCAGGAATAGCAGTGATATTTAGCCAAAATGATACATCTGGATGGGAGAGTGCAAGATGTTTTCTTCACTTGTCATGGAGTCCTCTGCTAGGCTGGTGTTAGTATTCTCAGGTTCTGGAGCAGTCATGTTGGGAGTGCTACTGGGTGTTGGCAAAGAATGACTCATAGCCAGGGGTATGAAATAATTTCAGCTGCCAGAACATAAGTTATTCTCAGCTTATATTTTTAAACATTGAAAGCACGTGCTAGAAATACGCATAGTTTTTAACTGAAATATAAAAATGTCTGAAATGAATTGGAATCTGTTGCCATTGGCCTCAAGATATCTCTCTTACGATCTATTTACTATATGAACTTACTTCAGGTTACTTTTCCAATTTACTGCCCAGGCCTTCATCTTCTTCTGTTAGGAGCAAATTTGAGAACATCATAATGGAAGGGTTCCAGTGGCTTGGAATCTCTGATAATTATATAACCAAATTTTTTTCATAAACATAGCACATTGATACAGAGAATGGTTGACACGCTATAACATCCAGTTACACAATCGAATGTTAAAAAATAAAAGTAAAAAAAATTGTTACCAAGACTAGTGTTCGTCCTGTATCTCATCAGTAGATATTTTACAAATGGGGATCTTTTAGCCATTTAAGAAAAGAATTATGAACACCTGCTTCAATTACATTTTTTTTTTCCATGACTCTAATGGGAAAAGATGCATCTTCCTTCAGCATTCCTTTAGCATTTTGTAACTTGTCTCAGAAGTATATTAGTACAACACAATATGAATATTTCAGCAGAAAGTGTCACCTCTGTCCTATTCATGGATTGTAAACTGCAAGCCCAAGACATTCTCCAAGAAATTGTATTGATTTTAATCTAGCTGTAAGTGACAGTGAGTCAACAACAGACTTTTTTGTTATTCTTTGCTTAAATCAAGAGGGTGTTATGCTAAATTTATGATGCTATTTTTTTACAAGCAACACAACCCTTAAACTGAGAAAATTATAACTCATCATGACTAATACTTTGAAGCCAAATAGTCTATGAGCTTCACTTAAATGAGTCAGTTAGAAGGAAGTTACTATATTTTGCATCTTAACTAATAGCTGAATTTTATTCTGAAATTAACAGATGCTGGGAGCTTTCCTGTATTTTTGCCTGATTTTATTAAATGTGGAACAATACATAATTCCATGGATAATCAACCAACCTACATGCAATAATTTAAGAGTCTTTCAAGTAATACCATTCACTTAAGAGTATCCATTAGGTATCTGTTTCTTATATTCTACTTTTAAGTGGGAAAGATGAGAAAAGCTGTCTGCATATTGTTAATGTGTCAAAAAATCCACATCTCTAGTTTCATTTCTAACACTACTATAAGCAACCCAGCAATCACAAGAAAAAAGCAAAGCAAGAAGCCAGAGCCAAGGTGAAGCCAGGGAATCCAAACAGTACAGAGATGGAGGTAGTAGTGTAGAGCAACCTGAGTTTAAGTAGATCTCCTGGCACCATGGACAGAACTGGGAGTGGAGGTCCCCGATGCGGCTCATCAGGCCTGCCAAGGCCAATTGGTGCACTCAGCCCTGATATTATGCTTTTCAAAGTATCAAGCCCAAATAGAACTCTTCCACATTTTCATTTGGCAGGCAACACTTTTCAGTAAATATGTTAGTGCAGTGTATATTAACAAGATTAACATTGTACTGCTTAGTCATATTAAAGGTCCATCAAACAAAAATCTGATTGTTTCATATGATCTGCTGTGGTAACAAGTAAATTTGTGATTTTTTTTCTCATTTGTTTCATTTGGCCTAACACATGGATCTTAATGTTCAAGACAAGGTCAAGTAAGCAAACCTGTGTTTGTGCCAAGTCTTGAGTTAAGCTGTATGCAATAAGGGAAAGATGCTAGCTAGTGAAAGATCCTGTCGAAGCCAATTCATTCTTACATGTAATAACAGGAATGAACATTTTGTACTCTAGAAGGTCTGAATAAGCATGTTAAGTCTCCACCCTTTAAATCATGTTCCATCCTGATTCCTGACAGTTCTCAATTTTCTACCAAAGGAGTTAAAAACTAAATAATCAAATATTTGGGAATAAAACAATTATACGCCTTCATAAGGATTGAAGGTCCTTAAATCCCTCTTTAACTTTTCATACAATTACATGAAAAGAAAAACTTCACTGAAAAAAACACAGGTCTGAGAGAGGAAGATTTGTTTGATTGTCTTTTTGGATAATGTGAAAATTCATCTGCTAAAGGCTGGAACTTCTCATCAAATAAAACAGCAGCCTGGAATAAATGGGACTACATCTTAGACTAAGTTTATGCCTACGTAATACTTCTAATTCTGTGTGTTGAGCCTTTCAGTTGCAAGAAAGTCTTCAGTATAGCTTGAGAACAGTATAAAAGTATTCCATTAGTATTAGGCTACACATAATAGCAATTGCAGAATCTGATCCTGAAACAATTGAAATTTCAATATGCTAAAAATATAATTATACATTTTATGTGCCAAGTTAACTTCTCTATCACTTACTTCTCCACTATTGAAGCAAGAAAAAAGGCAAGGAAAAAAGGCCTCTTTTTTCTTCCCTAAGAAATGCACTTTTAAAAACTCTGTTGCTGTATTTTTTTTTGCTTTTTCTAAGATATACTCAGTCAGAATCTACATTTGTGTAAAAATATTTTATAAGGCATAGGCAACAAGAAGTTGATATTAGAGAAAACCCACTAATTATTTCTGTTGTCTCTTCCTTTTTTAAGGTCTGTATATAGCTATTTTTTGAGGTGCTTTAGTGCTTCACATATCACATATTGAAAAAACAGACCTAAAAGCATACTGTAGATTACAAAGAAATCTAGCTGTGGCAATAAACACAAAAACTTAAATTGTATCAGAATTGACTTAACTGTAGTCAATGAATGATGTTTGTCTTGATTGCCCAGAGAGGTTGTGGATGGATGCCCCGTCCCTGGAGGTGTTCAAGGCCAGAGTGGATGGGTCCCTGGGCAGCCTGGTCTAGTATTAGATATGGAGGTTAGTGGCCCTGCATGTGGCAGGGGGGTTGGAAATTCATGATCCTTGAGGTCCCTTCCAACCCAAGCCATTCTATATAGAATCATATGATTCTATGATTAAAAGTGAAACTATATGCATGTATAAAAAAACAGCTGAACAAAATTAATGAAAGAACAAAGCCAACCATTCCCCCAGAAACCCACATAACTAAGGCTATTTAATTACACGCTGCTTTGTTCAAACACATCTTCTAACATCAAAATATATTTATTTGAAGGCTACTGTCTTCATATATTTTATGATAGTCTTCTACCTTCCAAAACGTCACCAGTTTCTTTAAAGGATGATTTAAGAATACTTTTTATTACAAATAAATAAATGAAAGGACTTGAGGAATTGCAGTTATTTCCTGAACCTCAGCTGTGTAGAGGAAATGGTAGAAGTATCTTATTTTGTAGAAACAGATTTTAGTAATTCACAATGAAAGATGTATCGTAAAGATCTAAAAGCAATTCTGAACAATTTTTATGCTTTTTTTTTAATTCCAGCTTACATTTTATTCTTTTCTGTTATTGCACAGAAGCAACTTTAGAGCTCAATTCATCTTTATCCCAGATCTTTAACAATTTCTGTGAAGTTTCCTATATAGAACTTCTGGGCCCTCTAGAGCTTGACTGTCAGGGTGGCTTCAATTCCTTGCATTTTACCAGTGTGTTGCTGTTACATGATCACCTAGCTACGTGACCCCAAGGCTTTTTGTGGCTTTTCCTTTCCTACTATCTTTATTATCATTGACATTAATAAAGTCAATGCATTACCTTCTTTTATTCTGACTTTCTAGCCTGTAGCCAGGAAGAATCATCAGAGAAAATAGCAGTAGCTCTTCCTTCTCCTGGTGATTAAGATGTAAGAACAATCTAACAGAACCTCTGTTTAAATCATTTACTGATTCCCTTCAAGCATTAGAATCCATTTCTTTTATCACAGGTTAATCATTTTTTTCTGCAATAGAAACCAAGTACATGGTTGTAGTGTTTGTATGGCTTTGCTTAACTAGCTCAGCTGTTTCAGAGGAGCAAAACCATACATCTCAGAATCTAGATTTCAAAACAGAATCATACTGAGAACCCAGGCTTTAATAAGCACGTGGATTTGTGACTGAGCCGCAGGGATTGTAATGTTACATAAATGAAGCACACTCCTCATTCAACATGGAAAGGTGAAGACCCAGCAATCGAGTAATGCTAATTGCCTTCCTAGGAAGGCATACTATTTACTTTCCAAGGATGCTATGATAAAATTTGACTTATTAGCAGGTTGAAATTCAGAAATTTTAAACCAGCTTACTCAACATCACTGCATTTGAAGACATCAAAACCTATAAATATACATGAAAATGAACTCTGGTAAACATTTTTCGTTATGGCTAATATGTAATGATATTTAAAGGATTCTTCTTACACACAATTTATTTCTGTTAAAGTAGAAGCCAGTAACACCCAAAGGTGGTGATATTGCAAAGGTCAGTAACACTTCAATTCTTGAAGTCAGGGACATCATTATATATTTTTATTATTGCATCTCACCCATGTATCTCAGCTATCAGTGTTGTCTTTTAACAGATCAAATGGCTTCTGACCTTCTGATGTCTGTGGTAATCTTCATGCTGACATGTCTTCTGATTTTATGAGAATTGCTTTGAGAAACATGGTCTTTAGCATAAAGAAGGGAGGAGATATGTCACATGAGTCATAATTGTTACTAATTTTCAGTGAAATCTTGGATAGATCTTAAAATTGACTCATAATAAACAAACACAAAACTACCTTTGAAATATTTATGTCAGCACAATAGTAAGGAAAGTTTATTAAAATCTTGCAGAGAGATCTGTGTTTAGTTGGCACCCTACTGCTGTTATTCTTCCAACTGGGACATTAATGCTAGGGGAACTGATTCTTTTAGCCTATTTTTAGATGACTTCTCTTCACAGTGCAAATACCAGAGCAGCACCATAATGCTCGCAAAGACCAAAAGCTCCCAGAACTGTCTGGGAAGAATGTAAACTCAAAAGGTTATATGAATTTGGTAGAGATTCTTCCTCTATTCAACAGAAGATATGGTCTACATTTCTAAAAGGTCCTAGATCTGCCAGTCATCTCACATATGCAAACACCTACATCCATAGAGAAAATAACGGACCATGGCATTCATTACTTCTATCCACTTCTGTTACGTTTAATGCCAAAGATTCTAACAGAAGTTGAAGGATAATTTTAATACAATTAAATAAGAGAGAAGTAATGATACTTCTCATTCCCACAGCTTTTCAATGTAAAAATAATTATCTTCCCAGGTCTCTGTAGAATAGGCATGTATCATTATCCATACTTTAAAGAGAGTACGGTGAGGATTGGCAAGGTTAAACAAATTTCTCAGAATTAGACAAAATGCAGGAAACCAAGAATAGCATTCTAATTTCTTGTCACCTTGTTCAGTTCTGTTTTCACAAGATCAGCCTTCATTAAGTTGTCATCTGAAGCAGCTTTTAACTGATTATACCATGAAGAAATTAAATGACAGGCATCCAAAGTTCATTTAGGAGACAGAGTATATGAAAATCATTGCACTGAAAGTGAGTTTTGTCAGATATGACAGCCTGAACTCCCTGCTTCGTTCGATGCTGCTTCATTCGATGAAAATTGCCTGTGAACTTTCTCTGAAACTGGTGCACTCACTGAAACAAATACAAAAGTTTGTTTATATAGCAGAAATGACCAGATTGTACCATGTCTAGATCTCCTCTTAGCACAGAGTTTTCTGCTACTCTAGAGAGCCCTAAATATTGTTGATTTCCTCTAACAGTTTCTGTATCGTGAGCCTTCATTGTTACCAATGATGGTAGAGAATGATCTGTAGCTCATGACAGTAAAGAGTAAAGCCCTTAGCTTTACTCTTGACGCTCTTTTACCTGTTTCAGGGGAATTGGGCTAAACAGGCATATCTGCCATTTTTGTCCATTCTTGCCAGATTTTGGAGAAGACTTCAACTTGAAAACACTAAAACCAAAACTGTCTCCTGATAAAGTCACATGACAGCTATCCTGTTCAGGCAATTTTAAAACCTCAAACATCAATACAAACTGGGTGATGGAAGGATTGAGAGCTGCTTTGCAGAGGCAAAGGTGGAAAAAAGCTGGATACAAACCAGCAGTTTGTTTGTGCAGCCCAGAAGGCCAAATATATCCCGAGCTGCATCAGAAAAGGGGTGGCCAGCAGGGAAGGGTAATTGTCCATCCTTGCTCTGCACTTGTGAGGTGCATCTTGAACAATGCATCCAGATCAGGGTCCTCCAGCACAGAAAGGGCATTGGAGCTGTTGGAATGGGTCCAGAGTAGGGCCACAAAGATGATCAAAGGGGTGGAGCATCTCTCCAAAAAAGACAGGCTAACGGACCTGGGTTGTTTTGCTTGGAGAAGAGAAAGCTCTGAGATCTCCCTGTGGCCTTCCAGTATCTAAAGGGAGCTTGCGGAAAAGTTGAACAGAGAAGTATTGTGATAGGACAAGGGGGAATGGTTTCAAACTAAAACACAGTAGATTTAGATTATACATTAGGAAGACATTTTTTACTCAGAGGATGGTGAGGAACTGATGCAGGTTGCTGAGCGAAGCTTTGGATGTCTCATTACTGAAGGTGTTCAAAGTCAGTTTGGACGGAGCCATAAGCAACCCTATAGAATGGAAGGTGTCCCTGCCCACAACACATAGACGTTCTTTAAGATCCCTTCTAACCCAAACTATTTTATGATTCCATGAAAGGTAAAAATCAGAGGCAACAGTTAAAGTCATGTTCTTTTTCTGTGAAAAGAAGATTTAATTTACTATTTATTTTATTTATAAGTTTATTTTACTATTAAACTGTAAGGAGTGTACACTGAACACAGTGCCTGAAGTAAATAAAAAAATTATAATCCTGACATTTCTGTTTAGACTTGTCTTTAGGGGATGAGTTCAAAAACTGTTTTCATGAGTTTTTACAAATTTCATCTACAGCAAAAATTTAACTGCTTTCACTAAGCATCACTGCCAGGAAAGCGTCAGAATTCTTCTCAGTAAATCTGCTTCTACAAATTTGTCCCAGGTAGAAAAAAGAATATGTTTTGCAAAGAATATGAGTCTTCTGGCAAAAAAAAAAAAAAAAAAAAGTCAGTACATTTTCTTCTCCCATCATGACAATGATTGTGCAAAATGGGTTATTCCTTCAAGACCCTGATGAGGCATACTGCTGACATGCAGACCCCAGTCTACTCAGGTATACACGAGAGCTGCAGTGGGAACTCTAAGGAGCAGCCTGCAAAAAAACATTAGAGCAATATTGATAGGACCTGAGAATCTTACTGCAGCTCTAAGCTTTGCTTGTTTTTGTTTTTTGTCTGAGGGGCTCTATTAGGGTACTTCAATTTTAGGGCACAAAGAAGTGCTTTGCTGACAGTACTGACTCCAGATACATTACTGACAGCATACCTCATTTGCCAGAGGTCTAAACCCTCTAATGATAGTATGTCTGGTACTGTAAGGACTACTCAGTGCTTCCTCAGTAAACACACAGACCATGCTTGAAAGATTTCCAAGATGCATTCAGGGGATTCAAAGCAAATGCTACTCTCTAAATACATAAAGGAATTGCAAAACTGGGTTTCTCTCACCTTCCCCCCCACCTTTTTTTTTTTTATTAAACTCAGGTAGATGCTTATTTCAGAAAAAAGCTTTTTTTTTTTTTTTGTAGAGACATGAGAATTTTTTTTTTTTTTTTTAGAAGAAGAAGATAATAATTGCAAGCTTGTTTGTTGCTTGGAAAACATTCATTCTGTAAGAACACATTAAGACAAAAAAAAAAAGCCTGGCTTTTTTTTTTTTTAAAAAAAAAACTAATTGGTCATATCTAAATCTAATGTAACAGACCTCAGTCCAGAGCATATTGCAAAATGTCCAATGCTGAAATGGCTTCTATCCAAACCTACAAGTGTTTTTTTTTTTTTTTTTTTTTTTTTTTTCCCCTCCAAATTTATATAGTTCCCTAGTGTTTGACCATTTGCAATAAGTACAGTAGAGTAGATCAACCTTCTAAGTCTAAAGCTTCAGGCTTTTAGCTGATGTGATTCAGAGTTATTAGGTCTACTGGAATGATTTGTATTACAGATGGGAAGGAGAAATGCATAGACGTTTCTGCTCCTTTAGAAAAGGATTGTGTCTATAAAATAATGCCATTAGTTTTCCTCCTCAGATATGTTCTAAGAGAAATGTCAGGCAAAACCCTAAGGGAAGGATTTGGGTATGATTTTTTTTTTATATTTAAAGACAATGTTCAGGAGAGGAGGATCACTTGTTAGGTAGGTGTTTTATTTTGAAGTGAAAAAAAGTGGAAGGCATTCCGTAAGGGACTTGAAAACAAATTCATCACTTCACACATTAGGTTATCTAGAGATGAGATTTTCGGCACAGCTTTGAGGACAAATGCCTATGATCAAAGAAGTTTTTGCAGATTAGCTGCATATTAAACATGTAAATACACTCACCTCTAATGAGCATGTAATGGACAAAAATGATTAAAGTATCCTTTTGAATCGCTGGCTAGATTCTAGGTATATACTTTATAGTGTTAAGAATAGCACTTCCCCCTCCTCCCCCCCCCTTTTTTTTTTTTTTTTTTTAAAAAAAAAAAAAAAAACATCCTCCTCCTCTGAAAAAAAACAAAACAATTACACTGCTAAATAAAACTTATTTTGAAAGACAGAAAGAGGAACATTTTGTTGTGGAATACCAACCCTTTGGAAGCTGGAGACAATGTTGACTGTGGCGAAGCTCTCTCCATCACTCAGGAGTCTGACATCCTTGGCAACAAGCTGGCCAAACTGCACGAATCTGATGTTTGTATTGCTTACATCCCTGTGCTAGCAGCTGTTATCATGCTATTAGCCTTCTGTAGTCCTCATGTAACCTCTTGAAACTTATATAGCTCTGAGTCTACCTGCCAAATATTTAAAAAAGAATAATCATTATCTCTCACTTTCTTTTCATTTTCCACCTGGGGGTGAAAATAGCTTGATTAGTTTGGGCAATGACAGGAAGCTGGAAGTAGTCCAATCATGATTTTTCAATCTGAAGGATTTATTTCCTTTCATTTCATTTATTTCCATTCAGCTGGAGGTAATGAGGTTATGCAGGTCCGATTTCAAAGGACACAATTTTGAAATGATGGCTTTTTCCTAGGTACATTATAGCTTTAAAATGGTGATTTTGATGAAGTTGCATAAACTAGACTATAATCCACTTTCTTCCCCTAGAGACAGGGTGGCTCAGCAGTGAAGATATAGTGATGTTTTTTTTTCTCTCCACTAAAGCACACAAGAACAGATCTGCTGAGTAGGAAGTGCTATTTTTACATAATCACTTTTCAACTTAGAGCCTCACTCCAGGCATTTTGAAGAGACCAAACTGAGCATGCTGGTAGTCGCTTCTCTGGCTGCAGAACTGTGCAGTGTAAATCACTTATTAATTTAATAGCATCCTCTTTAGCCATTCTGCTCTCAACTAATTCAAGTCCTTCCCTATAATTGCTCTTAACATTTCTGGGGCTTTTCATCTACAAGTTCTCTCTGTAAGAGAATTCATAGCTATTGAAAAGAAATTTTTATATCATTACTGTCTAAAAAAAAAATAATGGAATACTGTTTGTTTTCAAAATTCTTTTTGATCTAGGATTAAACTAGGATGCATTGCTATAGTATCTGAACATCTAATTTATTCTCACAGTCAGCACGCTGAGGAAAAAAAATGCTATTATCCTTATCCTCATTAGTCATGGGAGAAGTTTTTTTACTGCAAGTTATCTAGTACCCACTTAAAGGAGCTAAAGCCAACTTTCATATCTTGATAGAGTACCTTAGGAATAGTTCAAATGTTAATAAAGTGGCAAACTTCATTAAAGGAGTTCATTCCAAGTGATGCAGAGGCAGATCTCTGCAGATCAAACTTAGAGTCCTTTCTCTTCATCTCCTAGACTCCCTCCAGCTGCTGCCATAGACTCGGCAGTTCTTTCTATTGTCAGTAGCTCTGGTATTAGTGTAGTTCTCTCTATGTGGATTATGCTCAACATTTCTTTTGTCCAGGCCTTACTATAGTCTGGGCTGGCTTCTAGCAACTCTCCTGTACCTATTGCCTATCACAAAGAAACAGAGGTGTGAAAAAAGCACTTCCCACCAAGAAAAACACTCATAAATCATAGACTTGTGAATGATGGAGTAACAATAACTACTCAAAGCTTTTGTGGAAGGTCAACCTTTGGCTACAGGGCATAGTTTTTCCACTGTGTTTCTTACCAGTTAGAATATAGATGCAAATTTATTTCATACATATTTGTTCATATGTATAATTGATGCAGAAGTTTTCACTTAAGAAGCGTGAGGCTAATTAACTTTTTTGAATGCCAATTGGGCTACAAGGTATTTGTGATATGTAGTTGACTCCCAGAAAAAAAGGAAAGAGGTGTCATAAAGGTAATCAGAGATATAAAGTATTTTTAAGGCCTCCCATCATTTCTTCCTTGCAAGACGAAGCACAAGCTTCGCTTGTTTTCAGACCTCAGTTTAAATATCCACAGAAGCTTTTACATCAAGTCAGTGTGCAACTGCAGAGGGCCCATATCTGTAGGTGGGCTTTGAGTAGAGCTCTCAGTTACTGACGGTGCATAGAAGTCACTAAACATTAGTCAGCTTAAACTCAAAGTACGTTTTCATTTGTCTCAGTGCTGAAAGTTAATATCATTTTAGGTTTAGTTGGACAAGGACTTTTCTCATTTAAATGTTTCACTGAGTTCTGAAGCAAGCAGAAGGAATGAAAAGGTAAATTATGAGCATCACCTATATGCATATATCTGGGCACTTATCTTGTTATTGGAAAGATATTTTTCATATGGTCCTTTCAACCAAAAGTAAGAAACAAAATAGTTTTAGGACTGAAATTAAATGTGAACTTCCAAATGTGAGATAGATTCCCAAGATACACTTCACAGTAAACTATTGACTTGCTATGGAATTATTCACTTAAGGAAGCAAGGCCACATTGGATGAACAGACAAGTGAAAACACCTTTCTCAATAATGGCATTTTGGAATCACCTTGAAAAATCACCTATATGAATTGCAATACCCAAGCAATAGATTTAATCACTGCACATACTGATCTTACAAACAAGCAAATAAGTATTGTGCTATGTTCATTTTGAGATTTAATGTCATGTACACATCAACAAGCTTAAAGAGCTAGAATCCTTTATGTAATAAACAGATAAATGACTGCAGTATTCTTTACATCCTTGTGTAAATAATGCAGTCCACTGAATAAGTATTTTTAGTTCTCACTGTTCAGTGACTCATCTGTATGTTAACTTCAGTAAGGCAAGAAAGAAGCTGATGAAACAGTTTTTAAGTGACAGTTGAGTATTTTCCCAGGAAGAAATGTATTATATCATGCAGTTCATTTGGCAAGCTTTAACACATTTCTGAAATATAGGTGTTCTATTTTTTTCCTGCAAAGTTGAACTGAAAATACGGTTTTACTTCATGTATGTTTTTAAAAAGAATGTTTCACATAAATTAATGTTGCATTTAAATGTATATTAGATTTGGTAATACAGAATTATGCATTAATATATTAGTGTTTGGACTCTCCTCTTGTGCTGCTTTCTCCGAGAACCTGAAAACTCTCCAGGAGAGAAATGTCAACATACTAAGAAATGCAAGATATTATTTGGCAGAAAAGCATTAGTAAGAGAACTTCTTTCCAAGTGTAAAGATGAAAAGACAAGATGACATCATTTCTTCCGCCCATGAGAATGTTGCTTTCATGTTTGAAGTGAAGGGATTATTAGAAGTGTTATTAAAAACCTTAGTAAAAAAAAAAAAAAAAAAAAAAAATTAAATTCCAAGATTGATCCAATCGCAGTCTACCTGCTAAGGTCTTAGAAATGAGTAATATTAATAGTAATAATAATATTGAAGGTTCTTGTAAGAGACTGCATACCTGTAAAACGAAAGCAAGAAATATTAATTTCTCTATGGCACTTTTTTTTCCCCCCCCCCAGTGGCAGATATTCTCCCTTTTCTGCCCAATCTTTTTGATTAATGTAGTTCAAAGGCTGCCACCTCAACTGCTGGAAATCAGTGCTGTTTCGTGCTTACAAACCAAAATCCATATAGACACAGGGAGAATATGGTTCACTAAAGGGAGTATCAGCTAAGAGTAGGAGAAATGAAAACAAAAACTGTCCAATGAATAGGTTAAAAAGAATAGCTTTTGTTCATCTGCTCAAAAATGAAAACACAATTTCAGTTCTAATAGCAGAGTTTTCCCTCATTATTTACAGACAAAAAACAATTCATTTACTGTTTTTCCCTGTGCAGGAGCTACAGAGATGAGGAAGTGCTTGTAAATATGTCAGATCCTGTGATTGGGAAGTTTCAGCTTGTATTAAGCTTCTGCTTAATTTCCTAAAATTTGCAATGCCGTAAGAAGGTCAGAAGAATTTTCCCTTCTCTCGAGACTGCTTTTGCAGCCTGCGTTTCCCCGATGCGCACAATGCCCTCTGCTGGTGAACAGCTCGCATATCAGACCGGATCGCAAGACGCACAACAGCTGGAAAATATAGGGACGTAAATTTTATTTATTTAATGTTATTAGTGCTTCGAATTCCTGGTACGTTTACATAAACAGAGATGCTATGAATCTTTCTTCATCTTTATTTGGAATGTTTGTAGAAAAAAAAAAACCAAAAAACAAACAAACAAACAACAAAAAAACAGTTGAAACATTGCATTTTATCCCAACATATAAACGCATGGGAAGATTTTGCCTAGATAGTGCTCTGGTAAAGGTTTCCACTTTCACAGAAACAAGGATTAAAAAAAAATAATTGAAAATAATTGAATGAAAAATGGAAATTGACAACTTGCCTTCCTTAATCCCATCTCCCTGATCATAGAATGGCTTGGGTTGAGAAGGACCTCAAAGATCATCTAGTTTCAATCCTTACGCCATGAGCAGGGTTACTAACCACTCAACCAGGCTGCCCAGAGCTACATCCTGCCTGGCCTTGAATGCCTTCAGGGATGGGGCATCCACAACCTCTGATTCCTTTATTTGAGAACTGGGAAGAAGGAGAGGCTCACAGAAAAGGAAAGAACGAGCATATAAAGTAGTGACTGGAAAAGAACTTCAAGCTGTAAGTAAGGATGCTGTCTGTGGCCATTTTATTCCTGTGATGTTCCAAAAGACAAGGATTTGTACTCTCATCAACAGCAACAGGACAATAGAGATATACTTGATAGATAAATTACTAAGCTTCCTTGACGCAAGTTTTTTTAAGCTCAGTATTTATGTGTAGTTTTACAACTTTTTAACATGGCCACTTTCCTATGTCAAAGGCTATCAGTCTTAAAACATACTAACCTTTATACTCAAGAGAAGGCAAAATTTTAAGCAAGACATGCGAAAAAAAGAAGTGCAAATGTCACACTTATTAATTATAAGATTCTAGGAAGAAAGAAAGAATAACAGATGCACAATGCTTCTTTAAAATTCAGACACACTATTTTGTTCTTCTTCAGCTGTATTTAAATACTACTGCTGCTGAAAGGTGTTGAGATTATCCAGTATAAACCGATTTAGACATTAAAGAATTTTCTTGCCTTCAGTCAGATTGCTAGTGACAGTGTTGTGGGTTGCAAAGGGCTGATTGTGAAATCGGGTGAAAAAACAATAATTCAGAACATTCGTTTGAACATGACAGAGCTGACTGGAGGCTCATCATAAAAACCAGCTCCATTTAAATAAACACAGGGGGAACTGATTTCAGTTAGTTTTATTCCTGGGGGAAGCAGGCACGCATAGTAAAAATTAATAAAAATAAATAACAATTCTTGCTTAAAGGTCAAATGTGCTTCTTCCCACAAACAATTTGTACTGAAAGTTACTGGAAAAAAACAAAACAAAAAACAAAAAACCCCACCCAACAACACTCCAGTTGTATCAGCTTTTACATCCCTTTGACTGAAAAGCACTCTATGTTTAAACAAACATCTTAGTTCAGGTCATGGCCGCTTTATTATTATGAAATGTTCTCATGCCTTCAAGATCTTTCAAAGAAATTTCTGTTGAAGCTCAGTTTTGGCAGTGAACAAGAGATGTGCTAATTAGATAAGAAAGCTAACTCCATTTCTATGTGCCTGCCTGTACTTAAGTCCTAAGGCAGCTCTTTTCCAGAATGATCCAGGCAGATAATTTTCCTCACAAAACACTTGTTCAGTTATGAGTATCACTTGCCTTATTTTTGTCTGTTTGGTTGTTTTCTGTGGGGAGACAAGTTCATTCTGACTACTCTGAACGTAGTCACATTGCCACGAAGGGAAGGCTGAGACAATGAACCATTTCAGAACCAGTACCAGCAAGCCCTCAGCACCCTCAAAGTGCCACACAGACCCAACACATGGCCATTGGATAGTTATTTCTCTTGTTGAAGGCTAGCACAGTAACACTGGACTACACTTTCTTCCTACTAGAAACATTTGGTGTTTATGTAAGTGTAGATATAAAGTAGGATATAATGAATGATCCATTCAGGGTGGTCTAAAAAAAAAAAAAAAAAAAAAAAAAAAAAAAAAAAAAAAAAAAAAATCAGGAACACTAATTATTTATGTGAACAAGGAAGAAGGATCTTGAACTTCCTATCTGCAAACATCAGCAGAAGCTTCCGAGAGATGTATTTGAAAGCACTCTTGCTATCTACTACACATGTGAGGCCCCAGAAATTGAAGGCATGTCCTACAGAGTGACACAGCTACCATTTGGCATAGCAAATCTTAACAGGATCTGAAAAACCAATAGGCTATTTTTGTGGAAGAGCAGAACAATGTTAACTTTATAGAAAATCCAATAGTCAATATCATTCCTAATTAATACTGATGACTTAAAGAACTGATGACTTGGGGAAAACAAATTCATGCCACACATTACAATTCTAGTGAGGAATTGCTTTCTACATGATATTTTGCGGCTTACCAACTTCTGGGGAACAGGTAGTTTATTTTTCAGAGGTGCTCCTTGCATTTATCTAAAATCTTGTCCCTGAGTAATTTTACTGACAACAGATATCATGGTTAAACCTACAGTTGCTCAGTGTTGACATTTCACTTTTTGTTGTATGCTTCTTAGAACCCAAATCACTCAAAGTGCATTTGGGAGTGAACTGGCTTTCAGAGATCAGACTGTATCTTAGAACAGGTTAAGGTCAACCAGGTTGAAAATAATCTCAAAGGATAATGGGACAAAACAGAACTATATACTATATTAAACACAGTGAACTGTTTTTCAGTCACAAAATCTGAAGCTTAGGAAAACATTGTTCCTTTCGTCAATTTAATACATTTATTACTACCTGTCCTCCCTACGAAGCAGCAAAACAGCTTCTGACAAGATCTTTATAATACCAGGCAAAGCATTTCTGAGAATACCAACAGCCATATACAGAGAAAAGGCTGACTCACCCAGCTGGTGATGAGGATCCCAAGTTGTGGAACACTCCTTCTTAGGAAGGAATCTTCATCCAAAGGACATTCTGTCTCCCCAATATAGCCCTTAAATAAGGCTAGGGGGAGTGTGGACCCAGAATCTACCCCTTCTGGTCAGATGGGAAGCATAGGTAAATTTTTTGCACCTGTGCTTCCTGGGCTATCCATACCCTTTCACCAGGTGCTCAATCATCAGTTCAGGCTATAGCTGAACAGTTTCCCTACACTACTCAAGTGTTATCCCTTGCCCAACCCCTGTTTTCTCTTCTGCAACTGACTGATAAGGGAAGTGATAGCCTATGGTTAATGGGCTCTCAGCTCACTTTGACAGATATGGAAAATACCAGTAGCTTAACTGAGAACCAGTGATTTGCAAAGGAATGTATTTTGGCTAGGGTCAAGCTTCAGGATTTTGCAGTCCCTAAAACAATTCCTCACTCACGTCACCTTAAAGTACCACAGTGAATGTGCAGTCCTTGGTCCTCAGCTTCTCCCTGGGCTGATGTTTCCTCTTCAGCCACTAATTACACTGAATCCCAACAGGTGACAGTGGAGGAGGAAGATGAATCATTTGGATTCTACTGCTGTGGACTGACTTATCTCTGAAACAACTGGTGAGTTCACCAAGAGATATAGCCTGCAGCCCCCGCTCCAGGCCTCCACTTCTTGTGAGCATCATCTTTGTCAGCACACAGCCCACTGAATCCCAAGCAGGGTACTGGTAAGATGATTG
Source organism: Lagopus muta (assembly GCF_023343835.1). Lineage (NCBI taxonomy): Eukaryota > Metazoa > Chordata > Aves > Galliformes > Phasianidae > Lagopus > Lagopus muta. Next base: position 39,681,756 of record NC_064435.1, on the reverse strand, counting down.
AAAATGCATTAATCACTAAAAATTTTGCCTGTTGCAGTTCATTATGTTGAAATACTTTTTTGGTCTGTTATAATAGCTTCTGAGCAGACTTACATGACAAATCACAAAAGTAGAACTGCAAAACTTATTGTTCAACTTATGTTCCTTGATGTTTCCTATCTGCATGGCTCTGTTTAAACAGCACATGCAGATGAACATATGGTTCAAGCAGGGTGAGACTGGAAGGTGGGAGAATACCCAAGAGAGTAAAGGGCTTCTTACACTAGAGGTGGCTGAGCCTTGGGAAGAGAAAAATCCTAAGTATTCACTCATTTACTGACTCCAAGAAAACCTTTTATTTCCTTTTACATCAAAACACTTGCCTTTTATTTTTATTTTTATTCTAGTTAAAAGACAAAAAATAACTTGAAATAGAGATAATATGTAATTGGCTTTTACCCAACAGCATTTTTTATCATAAATTGAGACTGGCTGGCTGCCCTGGAGATTCTCCTTTTATTAAATTGTCCATGCCCTGCACAATCTTCCCCAACATCCCCAAAATTCCAACAGTGATGTCTTGAGTTGGCTCGGGAATTATGTACAGCCATCCCTTCACATTGTTAATGCTATGGAGAAGAGAACAGTGAGCAACAATACCGAGGCTCGGGCAGAAGAAAATGTATATAGGTGTTTTCTCATGCAGAGCAGCGTGCCATAGATAATACATTTGAAGACCACTAGGTGGCAATTTAGCTGCCCTGTTTTAAATGTTTAATATATTCCATCTTTATTTATTGTGTTACACTCTAACTTGATGCACAGCAAATAGAACAAAGTTCTGGAAGATCTATACTCTCTGTTCCTGCCAAATTTATTGAAGTCTCTGCTTACTTTACTACTCCTGGATGTTCATTAAATTCAGTGAGCACCTCTGAACACATTAGTGAACATCTCTGGCCTGGTAGCAGGGCAAGGAATTTTTCATTGTCACAGAAAATAAGAGTTCTTCTAACTCGTAATGGATATTTTGTGGTGTAGGCTATATATGACTTGCAATTCTCTATCCTGTCAAGAGGCTGACTCTGTCTGCAGCCATAGCTATGTGGTTGTGAGATAGCTACCTGGTTACACTGAATGTGAATTTGTACAGCAGCACAGCTAAGGTGGCAGGGGAGCTGCTGTGGCCTTTATCTATACTTACTAGATGAGTCTATGGTGATAGCACACACCTCCTATCTTCTACTAACTGAATACACAGAAATACAGTATGAATCATTTTCCTAGAAATTCCAAACAATGCACCTTGCAAATGAACAACTATTTTACATTTGTCTGAGAGAACTGCATTGCTGCAGAAAGGCCTTCACATCTGGAAGATTTATGACTGGCATGTAAAAAGAGAAAGACAGAGGAATTGAGCCATTCAAGTACATGTGTATGCAAAAGTACAGTTTTCTACATTAAAAATGGTATATAATTTATACTAAAAATGCTCAGTCTATATAAAAAAGCATTGACAGACTGCATAGAAGAATTATGCTTTAGTTGCATAACGCTTCACCTTTGGGTTAATGCTCATCTTTAGTTCCTCACTTCAGTATATAAGATTTTTTAAATGACTGATCCCAGAACTTCTGTGAAAAGTATTTTTAGTAGTGCCCATGGTTTATGATTCAGTAAGGAGAAATACAAAATATTCTTTTTAGTGATCTCAAGTGACACACACTAAAAGCAATGAGCTTTTGATGTGCTAACATTTGTTCCCATTAAAAAAAAAAAGGGAGAAAAGTAGCATATTGTAAAATTTCACCCTTCAGATGCTAAAAATAAGAGAAAAAGGAAGACAAGAATTGCTTGAAGTCAGAAAGCAACAACACAATATGTAGTGCTTCTGTAGCTTCAAAGCAGGCTGACTCAGAAGCTAATGTTTTGGTAGAAAAGGTCAAGAAAAAAAGGCTTATGATTCTCAGTGATCTTTATATAAAGTGACTCTTTGGTCTCCAGTTACATAGCTGCTACTTGATGCAAAAAGTTCAACCAGTCTGCAAATAGAAAGCAAATACTGCAAACACACACGGCTTACAATTGCAGAGGGTGAGGAGGGGGAGAGATAAGAAATAAAATGTAAGGAAAGCAATGAAGGCTTTTGTGGAGACTGCCTCAATCCAGAAGAAAAACAGAGCAGGATAACAGAGTAAGAGAAACCAAATTTATCAATAACTAGCAGTATGAATAATAGAGAGATGGATACCACCATAGCATTTTTTTCTTCTGTGTCCTCTTTCAATTGTGTATTTCATTTTTAAAGAAAACCTGATGGGGATTCTCAATTAAGGTAAGAATAAAGTGGGTACAGGGCAAAGAGGGAAAGGTAGCTGTTTCCAAACAAGCCTGTAATAAAGGAAAATTTATTTGTTCTTTCATCTGTAGTTTGAGAACTGCACTTCTTTTTGTTCATCCTAATGAATATGAATATAAAGGTATCAGTGGGGAAAAATAAGATTTATTAGTAGTAAGAGGGTTAGAATAGATGTGAAACTGTGAGAATTTAAGATTCCCAGGTCCCAGTTTTGAACATCTCAAGATTCTCCTACTGCAAATGAAGATCAGGTTTGTGACCACCTGAAGAACCTGAACATTCGCAAGTCTACAGGTCCTGAGGAGAAACATCCTAGAGTCCTGAGGGAATTGGCTGATGTAGTTGCCAAGCCACTATCAATGATACTTGGAAAGTCTTGGCAGTCAGGCAAAATCCTTGGTGATTGGAAAAGAGGCAACATCACACCCATTTTTAGGAAGGATAAAAAAGGATGTCCCTGGGAACTACCAACCTATCAGTCTCACCTCTGTGCTGCGGAAGATGATGGAGCAGATCCTCCTGGAAGTTACGCTAAGGCACATGGAAGACAAGGAGTTGATACAAGAGAACCAGCATGGCTTCACCAGGGGCAGATCCTGCTTGACCAACTTAGTGGCCTTCTATGATGGTGTAAATACATCAAGGGACAAGGGAAGAGCCACTGATGTCATCCATCTGTCTGGACTTCAGTTAGGCTTTTGATACAGTACCCCACAAAACCCTTCTCTCTAAATTCGATAGATATGGATTTTATGGGTGATGGATGAAGAACTGATTGCAGGATCAAATCCAGAGAGTGGTGGTCAATGGCTCCATGTCTGGATGGAGATCATTGACAAGTGGTGTCCCCCAGGCATCAGCATTGGGACCAATATTCTTTAATATCTTCATCAATGACACCAAAACTGGGGTTGAGTGCATACTTAGCTAGTTTTCTGATGACACCAAGCTGTGGGGTGCGGTCCACGTGCCTGAGGGATGAGATGCCATCTGGAGAGACCTAGACAGGCTCAAGCAGTGGGCCCAGGAGTGCATCATGAGGTTCAAAAAAGCAAAATGCAAGATTTTGCACCAGGGTTATGACAACCCCCACTACCAGCACAGAAGAGAAATAGAACTGTTGGAGTGCGTCCAGAGGAGGACTACACAAATGATTCAAGGGATGGAACATCTCTCCTATGAGGACAAGCTGAGAGAGCTGGAGCTGTTCAACCTGGAGAATAGAAGGCTCCAAGATGACCTGATAATGGCCTTTCAGTCTCTAAAGGGGAGCTAAAGAAGGAAGGGGAAGCTCTAAAGAAGGAAGGGAACAGACTCTTTAGTGGGGTCTGTTGTGATAAGACAAGCGGACAATGGTTTAAACTGAAATGGGAGATTTAGGCTGGATATAAGGAGGAAATTTTTCACATTAAGGCTGGCAAGGCACTGGAACAGGTTGCCCAGGGATGCAGTGGAAGCCCTGTCTCTGGAGACGGTCAAAGTGAGGGTGGATGGGGTCCTGAGCAACCTGATCTAGCTATGGATGTCCCTGTTCATTGCAGGGGAGTTGGACTGGATGAATTTAGTGGTCTCTTCCAACTCTAAGGATTCAATATTCTAGCTTTTATTCTTCGTGCTTTGAAGCTTAGATATTCCCTATAATTTGATATTGTTAAAAATCCTTCCCTGACCCTGTGCTTTTTACAGCTAAGGAGAAAAAAATCACACAAATTACCACCCAGGGTTTTGTTGCACAGTAGGTACAGGGTACCTGAACTGAAGCCCTGCAGCTCTCTAACAAAGAAAGAGCTTCCTTGGGAGACTCTGCTTCTTCAAGTTAAGCAGTTGCAACTTGCTCATATTGACATAAAAAGTAGTTTTAGTTGTTTATTTCCCACTTGCAAGTTGTGAATCTTCATGTTCAGCTAGTAACCAGTAGAAGTAGGAATCTGTTTTCCACAAAAGATGTCTTAAAGAAAAGCCTTTATCCTAGAAGTATTTGCAAAATTAACAATTACTTTACTTTCAGGAAACAGTATTCTATATGATTGTTGGTTTTCTTTTTAATCAAATAAAAAACAAACAAACAAACAAAAAACAAAAAAAAACCAAATCACATCAGATATTTTCTTTAACAGAAGTTTGAACAGTTTTATAACATTTTAATTTTTACAAAGTGATCATTTTCCAAATAGTCTTTTGTCCCCTTAAGCCAAGTCAAGTTATTACATATGGGTATTTCAACATATATGGCTTTACAATTCTTATTTTTAACTAATCTTTAGAGCAATTGCTGTGTTACTTGTTCTTTATTATTTGCTCTATTATTTGATGCTGTATTATTTCTTTTCTTTAAGTCAAAAAGAGTTACCCAACCAATAATCTCTTCCATTCCCTATCTGAAACTCTCAACAAAAATCTCTCAATTGCACAAAAATCTAATAATGTACTTAAGACCTAAACTATGAAAAGAAATTAAAGGCTATAGAGAACTGATATTTTTGTCTTTTTTTTCCCCCCAAAATTATACCAGTTGTCTTCCTACTTTATAGCTGTCTTTTATCTTCCAGCAGTGGCACCCACCATCTGACTTATGATCTCTCTGCGGGAAGTCATTGAGTGGCACAATAGAGTTAATGAATTGGTCTTTCACCTCCAAAAACCTGATCTAAATGCTAGTCTGAGATAATGAGCATGATGGAGTTTAGTAATGTCAGCAGAGTATTAACTTCTGTTTAAAGGAAGAACGAGCACTGGCAGGAAAATGGATTTTAAGAGATATTTGGAGCAATTGCACCTGCATGCATTATGGCAACTCTAGCCTTCCTTCATTAGAGTCATATTCACATTATCTCTTTGCTGTTTGAATAGAATTTGGCAGGGGTTTATCTGCAGAGCATATCATTTAGCAGGGATCTTTCTAGATATTTAAGTTCCCTACCACTGCAACATCTAAGCAGCACATTTATGCTACCTAGCAGTTCAATCCAGGATATCTCTATCAGAATCAGAAAGGAACACTTAACCAATCAACAGTAATATTTCTTATCACATGCATACGTAACGGCAATATATTCTGGAAAAGATACTGTCATTGAGTTAACTATAGAAGCTTGCAGAACTGACAGAATGTTCCCCGTCTCAGTGCAAAAAAGCCAAATACAGTGTATTTTACTAAGAATCCTTGCCCTTGCTGAAGGTAGATTGCAGGGATGCAGCAGATGCCTTTAGCAGCTACAAGGGTCTCATGCTTTTTCAGAGAGACAAGTAAGAGGTCAGAAATACCTTTCCCACCACTTCATTAATGCAAAGGGTTTATGTATCAGTATGTCCATATGTCGTAGCTGAAGCAACTGCAGAGCACATGATCTTGTACAGCTTCTCCTATCCAAGTAGAATAAATTCTGATCAGGATCAAATAAAAATACGTCATGAATTTCCAAGTTCCATAACTAATTAAATAAATAAAATTTTTCATCACCTAAAAAAAACAAGAATATGCAATCCAAGAAGGATACTAGCTCCTAGAATCACAAACACTACAGACTGTCGAACCATCTGGACAAATTAAAAAAATATATACAAGTTTATTGGCATACTTGTATCATCTTTCCAGTTTCTCCTCTTCATTTTTTAGAGCAGATCACTCCTGCACTCTCATGGGTCATTTTTTTCAGTCAAAAATATAAATCACCTAACATTCTTTTCCCAAATTCATGTCAAGATGATAACCATGCTGGTCTGTTGGTATAGATAATCTTCTTAAGGCTACTTCAAAAAATACTGACATAAAAAGATCCCACTTACAAACTTCCACACACTTGCCAAAACAATGATGGACTAGCTGTCACTCAGTATTTCTCTGAAAAGCAGCACAATGATAGATAGCAGTGTCTGTCTGTTTTTTCTCAATCTTCTGACTTTGCTTCTAGAAACAACTTAGGAAAGAGCAGATGGCTTGAAACGAGCAACAGGGAAGGCTGCCTCTCTCTAGCTGGAGCTACATCAAGAAGTCAAACAAAATAAGAAAAAACTAAACTATAAGCCCCAGAACCCATCACCACCACCACCAAAAATAGGCTCCAGACAAGAAAATCCCTAAAGGAACAGCAAGATAAATCCCTTTCTTACTTTTATCCCTGCTGAATTTCTTTCCCTGTGTGCTTCATCTGTCTTCAGGGATGGTAACCTTCTGAATGCTTCACAAAGCTGTACAACAGACCCAGCTTGTCAGAACTGTTAGGGTGGCTGTCCTGTTGCCCTTGATCCAATTTCTTTCCATTATACAAAATTCAAGCTTTCACTTCAAAAAAATAAAAACAGAAAATCGGGTGTTTACAAACGAACCACTGAAACTTCTCAAGGCAATGAAACCTTGAATAAACTAAGGGAAACAGAATATTGAAATAGTTTGTATCATCCTGTGCACACACAAAAAAAGCCAAGTCTTCACCTCTTAACCAAAAAAGCTTTGCTTTTTTTCTGAGATGACAGTATCTGAGCAACTCCTTCCTTGAAGTCATTGATACTTTACACTCATCTACAGACTAATACTGTTGATACATTTTGTGTCTCTCTAACTTTAGTTCTATTAAAATATGTATATCAAAAAGAGCATGCAGACCGCCAACAGTTTACAGGTTGGTCTACTGTCAACTTTAACTTTTTTTGTTTTCTCTATGCTTTTCCTGCGTAGGACTGTCCTATGACATTTAGTGCTGCCTCTTAGGGCCTACCTGTACCAGGAATAGAATCATTAAGTCTGTAAAAAACCACTGAGATCACCTAGTCCAGCCGCCAGCACATCACCACTATGCCCACTAGCCATGTCCCTCAGTGCTGCATTTCCATGGCTCCTGAACACCTCCAGTGATGGTGACTATCACTTTCCTGGATATCGTGTTCCAATGTCTCACCACTCTTTCTGAGAATAAATTTTTCCTAATATCCAACCTGAATCTCCGCTGGAACAACTTAAAGCCATTAAGTCTTGTCCTAAAAGGAATGATCAGTCCAAGCCCACTTCTATACTGGGGCAGGTACATGGCTTTCTTTCCTGGATGGCTTTGCTGTAGTCAAGGCATAGATAGAAAAAATGTCCAGTCCCAAAGTTTACTTTGAAGATTTTAATGGACCTGATCCAAGTTAAATTAACCAGTTCAAACATAACTTTTATACAGATGAGATGGAGGACTGCTGTTAGTTCTTAAGACCATGTCCTAATTCTCAGAAAAGCTGAGGTGGTTTCTGACAGGTTTGAAAATTTCTTGGTTTGGGTTGAAGTTATGAGCGCTCCGTTTTGGTGTTTTGCGTCTCTGGTGTAATCCAGGACCTGCTCACAGACTTCATGAATGGAAAATCAAAATACTGAGCAGGCACCACCAAAATGCTGAATGTGGCACACACCTTGTTGTCTTCAGGGTGTGTTGCATAGGCCCTTTTGTGACCCACGTGCTTGTGAGTGGACAGCTTAAAAGACCTACAGGTCCTGGCATACGCACAGCCCAGGAATCACCTCTTTAGAGCACATGTCTGATGCTTGGGTAGGAGTTATCGTTTGCTTTTACAGCCTGCCTCACAGTGCTTATAAGTCTGCTTGTCCTCCACTACAGTTGAGAAGGAAGCTCTGATGTGTGCTAGTGTGTACTGCAACGGTACAGCTGGTCAACTACATTATGCATTAGTGTATTTCTGTATGTCAGAAGAGAAAGGAAGTCTTTTGGCCTGCCTACAGCACACCAAATTCTTTTCTTCTTGGGGATAACATCTTTGTCAGAAGCCCCAGGGCACACCCTCCTCAGAGGGAGGATATCTAAGTGAAAGAAAGGGCAGACAAAAAGGAAGACAGAACATCTGGAGCCAGCATAGGAAATATGGGTGAGGAGCAGATATTGGTGTCCGAGCAGAGCAGGTCAGAAACACAGCTGAAACTGATGACAAGGAGAAAAAAAACACCCACTCCAACAGTCTAAGGGAGGTCTGATATAAAAGTAAGTTCTTCTCATTTCTGTTCTGAGAAAAATAAGCCTGAAAAAAAAAAAAAGTTCTTAGATTCTTTGAGATTATTACCTCCAGAAAAGAAACTTATGCAGACCTACTTCAACATTACAGCTCATTCAGAGTGAGCATCCAAAGAGCTCCAAAATGCACCCTTAGACCTTAATGGCTGGTACTGCAGCACTTGACTGTATTAAAATTACTTGATTTTTTTTTTTTTTTTGCTTTTTGGTTTTTTTCTTCCAGATGAGTATTTTCTGTTCATAATTGTAATTCAAAATGTACTTACTCAGGGTGTATCATGTCTGGATGTGCTCAGAGCATAAGAAATAGAGTCACAATTTACATGGAGCTGTGGTCAGGTTAATAAACCTTGCAAGATTTCTTGTTGTTCTAGTGCAAGACTGTGCACCCCAAGCAGAATGTCATCTTAAATATCATTATGTAACTTCTGCAGCTTTGAAGATTTCTGTCCATTCAGCTGAAAATACGGAGTGACAACACTCATTTCCGTCTGTGGAATACCAAATAATTTACCCTAAAACCAGCTCTGTATTTGTGCCAAAAGTGTGTATACAGAAACTGATGATATTTCAAAGGTTTAGATTTGTTTTTTAAGGAAGTCAACAAAAAACTTTTTACGTTAAAATCAGCAATCTTTTCCAGCGTAGTACAACAGTAACATGTTAAAGTAGCCTTATGTGAATATCTTATCTTCCATACAGGGGATGAGGCTTCACGCAGAGATAAGAGATCACAAGTGCTGAAACACATAATGCCATTCAACATGCAGTTAATAGAAAATAATGGTAACATTTATTTCTTCCGCACTTGCTTCATGAATACCTGAAAAGCAATGCTTATGTGAGGCCCATGCTGCCGATCTCTGCACTTCACACCCCCAGTGCATGCCAGCTCTGCTGCCTGAGCACTTTTCCAGCTCTTCAGTGATAATGAAAACGTGTCTTGTGTACATAATCTTACTTGTACAAAAGACTAGCAGGCTTCTGTTTTTTCTGTGATCATACACATGGTGGAAAACTGACCAGATTAATACTCACCTGACAAGCTGAGATCTCAGATACACTGATAGGTGTATTAAAGTACAGTGTAAATACTGCTTTTGCTTTAATTAACAGTAAAGTGGCTCTGAGCCTGCAAAAGGGATGAAATATAGGCAGTATTTCTGTAGAATGATTAAAAAAAAAAATAAAAAAATAAGGGCAAGGCAAGCAGTACTTATAAAGCATTGCCAGAATGTTTCATATACCCAAAATGAGCCACAAAACCCTGGAAAATGTATTTTTGTTTTTGTTATTGTTACCTAATTTTAGTATTGCCATACTGCAACTACATGTACTTTGGGGATTGCACTATTTTAAGACATTCAGCATCCAGATTCCAAAATTTTTAGGCTGTTCTGTAATGTGTATTTTTAAATAGGAAGAAAACCAGTTGTATGATCAAGATGAAATCTCTGTTGGGTATGGAAATGGAAAGAAAAAAATTGTATTTTATACAATACAGTACCTTCTCCTAGAAATAAATACATCTTCAGATTATAAGCACATTGAGAAAAGATGCTAAAAACTGTAATATCTTAATTATTCTAGATGTTCTACTGGCAAGAATAATTTCAAAGGAGAGAAAGTTTTCAATTCTTTCTACTTTTGGGAAGAAATCTGAAAGTACTCATAATTCTGCAATCTAGCTTTTGATCTTTATAATCATGTAGCTTTAATTTAATTCATGTTCAGGTAACTTGGATTCCATTTTGTGGATTAAAAACAGAATACATATTACGGTTTTAAAAATGTCTTCAAAGGGAAGTTTGACTCATGCAACCATTAATGCTTGTTCTGTTGCTCAAAATGTTTGAAGTTGCTAACTAGATTAACATAAAACAATTTCTTAAAACCCAATCCTTATAGCAGCTATAAGAAACCAGAGGAAACACATATAATGAGTGAAGAAAACAAAAAACTACAGAACTTGTTTCTAGGAAAAATGGGATAGAGAGATAGATTCCACTGTTTTTACCTTAACTTCCCTCTCCTTCCCCCTGCTGCTACCCTCCCTCCCCCTTCCCCATTTTTTTTTTGAATGGAGGAATCATTGTAGTCCAAGAAAAAAATCCTGTTTGTACATCAGAATTTATAATTAATAAGGAGAAAAAAATACGGATGATTTAAGAATTTGGAGAAAATAAGGCTTATTCTTGAAAATAAACAAAAGCTGCTGGCTGTGTTGTATAAGGTAGAACTGAAAGAGACTTAGTGAACAAGAGCAATGTAGCATGATAATTGTACATTATGTTAGTACTGTTCCCTTGTTTGAGTGCTTGTGGCCCAGGGGCATCTCAGCCCAGGAAGAGACAGTGTCATTCACTGCAAAATAAATGACACTGGTAACATTCTGTTCTTGTTCTTCTATATAAAATTGTGCTTAAACCTGAATATTCAACTTCTTACTTTTTTTACATGGAAAAACATATTTCTCCAGTCACTGCATTTTATTGTTTTTTGTTGTTGTTTTCTTTTTCCCAGTACTGGCAAAAAAAAAAAAAAAAAAAAAAAAAAAAATCAAAGGCCCTGTCTTGAATGGAAATTACACTATATCATATCCTTCAGTAGTTAAAGAGAAGCAGGGATTATATTTACTTATATAATATGTGATTTAACAAAGAAAACAGCAATTTAACAAGATTCACAATGGCTGAATACACTTGATTATTTACAGCATAGAGGATAGGATTAAATAGACACACAAAGGAGGCCCTTCTGTTGAGTAATGAGGTTCAGCACTGACCCCTTTGCTATCTAAACTCCTTGAACCACAGAAGTAAGGAGCCTCAGTGGGGTTGAATTCACTTCTAGTCCCAGACTTGATCAATCATTTATGTCTGAAGGATTAGTTGCGCACAGTCAATCTAAGATATTACCTTAGCAAAGCTTAAAATGAATAGTTGTTTACTGAGGATCAGTATAGGCAAGGCAACCTGACATCAAGGTGCAAGAGCTCTCTGCACAGGTGTAACTGTGGGAGGCATCCTTACTCAAGAGGAAATCCTGTTGTGCAACCTGCTGCCATGCAAGAGTGCTCAAGGGACTCGAGCTGCTCACTATTTTTGGGGTAATGTGATTGACTCACAATCATAATATTTAGCGCATGATCAACTGTCACTGTTGAACCAGGTATCAGCTACCATTTCTTTAAATGCTCAGTTTGAAACTGTGCTGTAGTCATTATCTATCTCAGAGAAACATTGATTGTCATCAGTGGTGGTTGGACTCGATCTCTGGAGGTCCCTTCCAACCCCTACAATTCTGTGATCAGTCCTGAGCAGTCTCTGGCACCTCACTGTCCGCACGAGCAAGGCCTTGGGAATAACTGGCAGTCTGAAAGAAGATGTCGAGGCAGGAGGGGAACACAGTATCATGGACCCTGACTGAATTTAAAACTTTGCTACCTTCACAACAGGCTTCTCAATAAAAAGAACATCTTAATATCTATGTATCTTCACCCACAACATATTAGAAAAAAATTAAGAATGATGTTTCTAAGTCTGAATCTAGAAACCACATTCAGAGGTTTTTGTTCTTCGAAACAATCGGTAAGCAAAACTAGCTAAACTAAGCTAGTTTTCATAGCAAACCACAAAGACAGCTTGCTTCACATTGCTCACAGAGTAAGTAAAACTGCTGAACTGATGAGGGAAAGAAAACAGACAGGAAATAGCAGACAAACCCAAACGAGAAATAGGGCATGAGAAAGCCAATGACAGAGACCTAGACAGGCTCAAACAGTGAGCACAGGAGAACCTCAAAAGGTTCTGCAAAGCCAAGTGCAAGGTCTTGCACTGGGGTCATGACAGCCTCCACTGCCAGTACAAGATGAGAGATGTAAGGACAGAGCACAGCCCTGCTGAAAAGGACTTGGGGGATGGCAAGATGGACACGAGCAGTGGATGGAAAGCTGGACATAAGCCAGTCATATGCTCTCACAGCCCTGAAAGCAAACCATGTCCTGAGCTGCAGCAAAAGAAGCAAAGCCAGCAGGTCTGCTCTGCACTGGTGAGACCTCATCAGGTGTACTGCATCCAGATGTGGAGTCCTCAATACAGGAGAGACATGGACATGTTTGTGGGCATCCAGAGGAGGGCCACAAAATGATCCAAAGGATGGAACACTTCTCCTATGAGAACAATCTGAAAGAGCTGGGGCTGTTCAGCCTAGAGAAGAGAAGGTTCTGGGGAGAGCTGAGAGCAGCTTTTCAGTATTTAAAGGGGGTCTATAAGAAAGAAGGGGACAGAATCTTTAGCAGGGTCTGCTGTGATAGAAAAAGTAGTTTCAAACTAAAAGAAGGGAGATTTGGACTGGACATAAGAAAGAAGTTTTTTATAATAAGGGTGGCAAGGCACTGGAACAGGTTGCCCAGAGGTGGTGGATGCCTCTTCCCTGGAGAGGCTCGATGTCAGGCTGGATGGGGCTCTGAGCAACCTGATGTAGCTGCAGGTCCCTGTTCATTGCAGGGTGGTTGGACTAGATAATAAATCACAGAATAACAGAATCATGGAGTCATAGAATCACAGAATGGCAGGGGTTGAAAAGGACCTCAAAGATCATCTAGTTTCAATCCTGCCATGGACAGGGCCACCAACCACTAGACCAAGCTCTGCCCAGAGCCAGATTCAGCCTGGCCTTGAATGCTTCCAGGGACGGGGCATCCACAACCACGCTGGGTAACCTGTTCCAGTGCATCACCACGCTCTGAGTGAAAAATAAAAATAGATGACCTCTCAGGGTCCCTTCCAACTCAAACAGTTATATGATTCTATGATTCAAACAGGTTTCAGGGAGCTCTTTGTCTTACATGTATCATCTGAAGGAATCTTCGTGAGAGCACTGGCGTAGCTCACTCTGTTTGCTGATTCAGGCGGTGTTCTGTGGTCCCAGCAGGAGAGGAGCATTTCCAGCCAAAGCCTGAGTATCCAGCAGCATCTTGCTGCTGCCACAAAGCAGCTACATCGTGGCTGTCCCGTCATTTCCCAATAGAAACTTCTAAAGGATTGCAGTCCTCATCCACACTTGAACGTCACCTCCTCCTCAGGGCTGGAGGATATATGTCCCACATCTACCCATAGTGAAACTGGGCAGTGTCCATCAGTCAGTTAAGGAAGGCCCTCTTGGAGCTTTGGTTTGTTATGATGAGGAATGCTCCTGGAAATTAAGAAATTAGAAATGAGAATTCTGGAAGTGGCAAAGACTTTGTGCATAGAGTCAGAGCATGCATTTGTTTCCCTGCATGTTCCTCACCATCAGACTCTCTCATAGTGTTGGCAAGTACCTGTCTGTGCTGGGGAATGAAGTGAAACAGGCAAGGGTGCTACCTTAAATGTCTGTCACATATCAGAATGGTGACAGAGGGGAAAAAAAATAAGAGCAAGCTGAGGAGAAGTGGCTTGTTCCAGCACCATTTTATAGGTGTAGCAAAATGCTTGATTATGTGATCCAGAGGCAAGAATCCTCCAGCTGTCAGGTGCTGTATTTCATAGACACGACTAAAAACTAGCAGAGTCATTGTGATCAAATACCTAGGCAAATTAAAAAAAAAGAAAAAGAAAAAAAAGAGATGAATATTTGTACAGAGCCATACACGCATTCTATTTACTAAGCTTTCTTTTTTTCCTCTTCACGCCATATGGACATTTGAGTGCTTCCTGCTAACGGTATATATGTGCTGTCTGTGATCATTACTCTGGAACAGGAAAATTGGAACTTAGGAAGGATTTTGTTAATAAGCCTTTTCTAAACGACACTTTTACAGTCCACCTCTCAAAGGAGTACAGTGCCAACTTTGTTGTGAGGCAGATGGTAGTGAAAAAGGTGGATGTGACTCTGATCATTTAACAGGGAAATTAATTTATGTGATACTAACCAGTCTCCAAATTGGGTTTATTGGCTCATTACAGTTTCTCCAAAATGCCAAAGCTTTATGTTTTAAAGAAGTTGAAGGTTATTTTCAGGATATTTTTAAGAGAGAGAGATTGAGGATCTGTATTAAAGGTAAGAAGGCAACCTCTATACAACTTCTGTTGATGGACTTTGCAGATCAGAGCAAATTCTGCTGTCTGGTGGTATAATGTCTTTATCCATCCTTGGCTACTCAAAAAATGAATGCTTTTAGCGTATTAGCACTGTACTTCTAAAGTGAAGACACCTTTCATTGATCAAAATAAACTAAATATACCATCGCATAGAACTACAGCTTATAGATATTTCATAATTTCTTTTTATAAACATTTGAATCCCTTTATCACGGAATAATTCTGTGCCTATTTAGTTTATTAAAGACAGGAGAATCAGGAGGAAATCTGGAGAGAAAAAGGAGATTCTGATGTCTTATTCTAGATGAGTAATTCTTACATCCTACTTACAAAGTTCATTTCTGGCTACAGAGAACACTAAAAAGAACAAACAAGCTGACATCTTTGGACATAACTTAAAGCTTTAATTTTTTAAATTTCTCTTTGTGACTTCTTCCAGTGACATGTTAGCATTTATTCCCCAAGCATAAAATTACAGTTCATCGTCACAAGTTTGCATATTTTATCTCTACATGTAGTATATGGTATGCTGTTATCTTAATGATAATTAGAAGCTCTTAGTTTCTTTAGCAGGAAGCACTCATTTTTTTTTTGCCTGAGAAAATAATTGTATTCTTAGATGTGCTGCATTAAACTTCATTGCTTCGCTTCCTTCAGAGTAGTTATTTGTGCTTATAAATCATCTCAGTTGGAGACGATTTCATGTTAAGTATTATAATACACAATCTGATGAAATCTGTAAAGATTCTGTAAAATTCACTCCTGATTTATTATTAGGCAGCTGTATTCAACTGTTATCCTTAATAATTGTTAGACATTGCATGAAACATGCACACAAAAATAAAACACTACTCTGGAATTCTAGATCTCTTTCCTTATTTATACTAGTAGTGTGAAAGTTAATTCCTAGTAGTCTTTTTTTCTTCTTTTTCAAGAACACATAGTATTTTAGGCTTTCTGGTTTTTTTCCACAATATTTTTTTTCTAACTTGGTGGAGTGGAGACTTGTAAAAACAGTACCAGTTTGGATCTCCTTTGCAGGCATACCTGTGAAGAAGCACCAAGTGTGATGTGGGTAATATCACAGATTAGGCTAACATCTTCATTTCCATTGGATGGGCTTTTTGTAGATCCTATGCTGCAGTCTGGAGGTTTCAGGACATGCCTGATTGCTCTAATCACTTGAAGTAGAGGCGTTCTTATGTTTGCCTTGTTTTCATTCAGCGAGCTAATATTTATTAGCAGAAAAAAAACCTTTAGAAAAAAAAAAAGAGACAAGATGCTGACTGCCAGAAGCTGTATTTCTGTGGATTTTGAAAGTCATTGGGTGACTTCAGGTTTCTTTTAAAATAATGAGACCAAATTTATGATATAGAAAGGGGCATATTTCACAGACACTCAGATGTGACTTCTACTACATTTCAGTCCTGCACTAATACTCATTTTTTCCAAAACAGATTGTCTGTAATTAGTTGAAATAAATATCTGCTGTGGGGTTTAGGAAATCCTCCAGAAGGACTTGGTTAGAATTCAAGGTTCCCAAATCCCAAATTGATACCTAAAACAGTCCTCTCTAATCCTGGAGATATTTATGACAGATAGCTGCAAACCTGTTTGACTAGGAAGTTTTCAAGGCAAGTCCTGCTCTGCTTCTACTGCCAAGCAACACTTCTACCTGTGCAGTTCAGTGGCTGTTTCCTGTCTAGATTATTATTAAGATCCAAACAATAAGCTTGATTCCACTTCACCCTAACTAGTTTGGGTTTTTGAGAAAAAAGTCTTGCATACAAGATGTTCCCCCACAACCTACAAAAACCCAAGCAAACAGTAAAACATACCGATGTGGGAATATAGGAGGAAGCGGCAAAAGCAGTGCCAAAGCTCAGAGGTCAGAGCACGCAGGTGGTTCCACATACCTCCTTTATAAAGAACCACCGGCACTGCATGCTCAGGGCAAAACTTTTTCCTCCATTCTTGCTGCAGGTATTGTATATCAAAGTACCAGCTGAATGACATTGGGCTAATAAGAACAACAATTTCCTCCCTTTTGGTTAGACTTTTCTTTAAATTACTTCCTAATTCTCTTATAATTTATGTTGAAGACTCTAGTGGGTACAGTTGCCTGACAAAAATTAGTATTGTTATAAAAGTTTAAATGGCAATTAAAGACAGAAGAATTCTTTATGAAGCTTGTTTCAGTGAAATGGAGCAATCAATAGAAGGGCTGTTTATGGAATAGTTTTTAGTAGTGCCATTAGATTGTGGAGTACTTCCCTAAGAAGAACAGTAGTAGTCCAATTGTATGAATAATACGCTGGTGTTGTAATCAAGGGCTGCATGTGTCCATCTGGCAATATAAATTAACCTTGAAAAAGAGATGTATGAAATATTAGGGCTTAAAGAGAAGTAACACTCTCTAGCATGACCCAAGAAATGCTAGAAGTGGTAAATGGAAATATACATTGTTTATGGTTACGCTCACAGATTAATACAAAACTTTATAAGATACTCTTAAGTCTTCTCCCTTATAGTATTTGGCTATCAAACTAGAAGGTTCTAAGGCTGAATTTAAGGTATATCTATACAATTATAAGGGAAAAAGTATTTTAATAATCTAGGTTGGTGGTTCCCACATATTTTCCTTTTGTAGTCCTACCTTTGATTACTGGTCCTGTTTCCTGTCAGGCTAGCATAGGTGGTTGAGAAAGAAGTGCTGCAGTTTTCTTTAAGGTTGCATCCTCCAGATTGAGAAGAGCATGTGGTGTTACTGGCAGCTCAGTTTTCTGTGGCCTTCTATTTTATTATTTTTTTAAATCAATGCAGTAATATTTCCAGGGGTATGAGGAGAGATGTGAATGTTTTTGTTTTCAAGATAGAAATCTTATGGGCCAGTTATCTGAGACCAGAGCTATCCAAAAGTCCTATCAACACAAAACATGCTGAGTACTAACAAAACCACGTAAGTGCCATCTACACCAGCTCACCAAACAGCAACACTATTCATCTTTCCTCAGATCAAAATCTTTTGATTCTTCCTCTAGCCAAAAGCATGCAGGATGAGGCTTTAAAAAAAAAAAAAATCACTTCTTATTCCAAAATAAAAAATTACCAAAAATCAGAAAATGGAATTTTCAGTGCAGGTCAGACAACTTCTCTCTTCACAGAATCACAAAGTTGGAAATGACCTGCAAGATCATCTAGTCCAAGCACCCTCCCATTCCTATTAGTACCACAAGCACTAAACCATCTCTCGCAGCTCCTCATCCAGACACCTCTTGAACACTGCCAGGGACGGCGATTCCAACACCTCCCTGGGCAGCCATTCCAGTGCCTGACCACTCTCTGAGAGAAGAAGTTTCTCCTAATGTCCAACCTAAACCTCCTCTGGTATAACTTCTGGCCGTTTCCTCTGGTCCTACTATTTGCCTGGGAGAAGGGGCCAGACCCTTTTACACCACAACCTCCCTTCAGGAAGTTGTAGAGTGCAATGAGGTCTCCCCTGAGCCTCCTCTTCTCCAGACTAAACAATCCCAGCTCCCTCAGTCGCTCCTCATAAGGTTTGTGCTCCAGACAAGTTAAAAGGTAATGAAGGGCTGATTCTGAATGCTAGGATCCAGCACTCAAAGCATGGCAGATAATAACTTACACTAGGGTAAAAAAAAAGGGGCCTTGTTCTATGAAATCCTGCCAGCTTTCTTCTCCTCCTATCTCTATGTCCATTTTAAGTAAGCGTTCAGTGCCTAGGAAAGCTGAGTGGATCTATGATTGCATACCCAGAGATCCCATAAGAACATGCTTTAGGACAGACATTTAGTACTGACAGTGAACCCTTTCTAGAAGCCTTCAGGACTGACAAATCTGTGCCCCTTCCAGATATAATTTCTTTCCTATTCAACTGCTAATCTCCACTAGCAGTACTGTATTCTTATCTACAAAAAAAAATTATCAAGTACTTCCTTGAAAAATCCTACACACTATTTTGTGGGTCATTTCAACAGATTATATATTAGTTTAAAGGGCTATGGACTTTATGAAAGTCCAGACAACTCTTTTCAGTTACCTAGTAGCCACTGCTACCCACTTGTTTTAAGTGACTATTTAAGGCAGACTTCCATAAAAATCACAAGTTTTAATCTAAGAATTCAGATCTGTTTAAAAATTGATAGTTTTTTTGAACCCCAGAACATTTGCAGTGATGTTCCTGACACATTCATATAAAAAGCAGCACACTGACAAGGTGTTCTTACCATTTCACACATTTCACATTTAAAGACATGGTCAATCCAGGTTTACTATCTGTGTCTGCAGTAGACCTATACTGATAACTCACAGAACTAATGTTTCTCCATGTGCTTTACAGCCTAGATGATCTGGGGAAGTGAACATCCAAGGAAGACATACAGAGCCTGTTGGAGCTATAGAAAGCCACATGCAGATACCAGAGGTCACAGAGCAAGTTGTGTGAGGTGATCCAAACTGCCTAACTCCCACAAGCCTGAACAGCCTTTCATTCACATTAGCACCACAGTCCATCATGATACATGTTCTGTGAGGTCAAGTTCAGGGAAGTACATGATTGCTCCTTGTGCAGGTGCTGTGCTTCAGCAACACCTGTCAGCCTTCTTCTGCACATAAAGCACTGGCTGCTACAGGAGCCATGTGCCAAAGTGGCTCTGCAGGGCCCCTCTGATGTTCTGAACCCTGGCAGCAAGCCAGAGCTAAAGAGCCCAGCTGGCACCATGCAGCTTTTTTTTTTTGCAGAAATTCTTGGGCACCTTTACCATTCCTCCTATTCTGCTATGACAGTACTACTCTAGTAGTCTACTATTCCTAGCGCTTTTTTCCAAATCCATAATAATTCTTCTCCCTTCCCTGTTATCGATTGTGCCCTAGTCTGTAATCACCAAACTGGCAATAGTGGCTTTGAAGTTCATTTTGGTATTTAAACTCCAAGAAAGAACATTAGCCATTTTTGTTTCATTGTCAGGAGCATATACTATCAAAGACCCTAAACGTGATTTTATAATTTACCTTGGTACAGAAAACTGATAGTTTGATAATGCTGAGAAAGACAGGGAAGTCAATTTGCTCCTGATTTTTTTTTCATATGCATCCTGGCTGTGTTAAATGGGCTAAAGCCAACTGAATTCTTGACTGTCAATCATCCATTCTCTTGTTTCATTACACAACCCATTTCTTAAGGTTTGTCACAGCAGGAATTGTTTTCATTTTTGTTCTGCTAATGGAACCTGATTTGGAAAAACTCAATAGCAGTCATTTAAGGAGCCTTAGCTTCAAATGAAAAATATGAAACAATTTAGTTCCCAGTGGGGAAAAATGTGGGTTGGAGAAATAAAAAAGCAGTGAAAGAAAGAAATGCAGATAGATATAGAATCACAGCTCAGTTTAGAGTCTCAGAGCCCAAAACACTACAGGAGTAATCCATGCAATGAACCAACTGTGTGAGAAAACCACAGGGAGTTTCCAAAACATTTTCCCTCTGAAGGAGATAAAAATAATTTCCATAAGAATTATAGTCAGGGGCTTGTAACCCACACAAAGACAGCATACTAGGTTTCTAGCCAACTGTTTCTCTGCTGTGGCTACATAGAAGTTTGCAAAGCTTCCTCCTGTTCCCAGATAAAAGACTTCATTCTACAGCTCGCACAGTAGAAATGTCCTTATTTCAAGTCCTGCTGACACCTCTCTTACAGAGGTTGCTAGCTATATCTCTGGATAACTTTACACACGTATATATGCGGGTGATATAATATCACTGCACAATTTTTGTTTGGTCAGAGTTCAGTCTGGCAAAATTTTCATGGCACATTTAATATTTTAATTAATCATTTTCTCTCTTCATGAATTTCACAGAAACAAAATAGGTTTTTTTCTTGCTTTTTTTTTTTTCAAATACACTTTAGCATATGTGTAGCAACAGAATCAGAACATTCACTATTTGCAACTCACTTTCTCTAGCTCTAAACACCTTTTGGTTTTACATTCACAGATACTCAGCACCACATTCTAAAAACTTTTTACATGAACAAATTTTTACTTTCAAGAACTAATTGTCAGGAAAAGTCAGTCAATCACAGAATCACAGAATCACAAGGTTGGAAAGGACCTGCAAGATCATCTAGTTCAACCACCCTCCCATTCCTATCAGTGCCACAAGCTACTAAACCATCTCTCGTAGCTCCTCATCCAGGCGCCTCTTGAACACTACCAGGGACGGCGACTCCACCACCTCCTTGGGCAGCCATTCCAGTGCCTGATCACCCTCTGAGAGAAAAAGTTTCTCCTAATATCCAACCTAAACCTCCTCTGGTATAACTTCTTGCCATTTCCTCGGGTCCTACTATTTGCCTGGGAGAAGAGGCCAGACCCTTTTGCACCACAACCTCCCTTCAGGAAGTTGTAGAGTGCAATGAGGTCTCCCCTGAGCCTCCTCTTCTCCAGACTGAACAATCCCAGCTCCTTCAGCCTCTCCTCATAAGACTTGTGCTCCAGACTCCTCACCAGTTTCGTTGCCCTTCTCTGGACACGCTCCAGGGCCTCAATGTCTTTCTTGTAGTGAGGGGCCCAAAACTGAACACAGTACTCAAGGTGCAGCCTCACCAGTGCTGAGTACAGGGGGATGATCACCTCCCTGCTCCTGCTGGCCACACTATTTCTAATGCAGGCCAGGATGCCATTGGCCCACCAAGGAGTATATGGTACTGTGGTATTTAACTATGGTTAAATGCACCTGTTGCATTATCACCACTGGAAAGAAAGTAAAGGAAGTAGCCTACTTAGATCACCAAAAGTTTTATCCAAGTTTCTTATGAATTCTGTGAATTACTTTTTTTTTTTTAATGGTAGTAGCACTGGAAACAGCATGTAACATAGCAAAACCTCAAAGACTAAGCAGGTAGGTCAGCCAAAGCTGGTATTAAAAGAAAAGCAGTGAACATAATGATATTTGAATCCTTCTCTCAGGATGGCATTAAGAAAAAGTTTGAAGAAAACCTGAGCAGCCAAACTCTACACGCTGCTTTCTGATCAACCTATTAGAAGTTAAAGTCTTCCACATACACACACAAAAGAGAATTTCTCCATGCATAACCAATGGATATCAAGATGTTACAATCACAAAATAAACAAGAGAGTTAGGCAAAGTAGATTATGATAACAAAAGAGAATAAATGGAAGGCTTACCCTTATGTTGGGCTCACCACAAAACACCAGAAGGAGGGATCTCCAGACAAGAACTGTCCCTACTGGTAGCCAGCTCTTAAATAGGTCTAGGAGAGGTGGAGCCAGGCTCCACCCCTTCTGGCAGCACAGGTGAATTGCCTTCACCTGTGCTCCTCTGGCTGACTCAGTGCTCGCCTCAGGTGATCAATCAGAGGTTCAGGCCGTGACTCAGCAGTTCCCATACACTCCATGTCCAGCTCCACCAATGAATCAAATGGTGAACTTCCACTCATAGCTTTGGTACAAGATAACTGACTTGGGCAAGATAACTGACATGCCCTTGGATCATGTCTGTCCTGGTTTCAGCTGGGATGGAGTTGATTTTCTTCATAGTTGTTGGTATGATGCTTTGTTTTGGCTTTGGGAGAAAAATGATGTTGATAACATACCGATGTTTTGGATGTTGCTGAGAGGTGCTATACAGAGCTGAGGATGTTTCAGCTTCTTGTACTGTCTTGCCAGTGAGAGAGGCTGGAGGTGGGCACAAGGAGCTTATTATTACTATTATTGTTTTCATTTTCTTTTCCTTTTCTGTCATAGTAAATAGTTTTTCTCTCAAACCACAAGTTCTACTTCATTGTTTTTTGTTTTTTTTTTCCAGTTCTTGAGTGAACAACTGTGCGGCACTGAGCTGCCTGCGGGTGAAACCTCAACAATATCATTGCCACTAAACTCCCAACCATTACATTTCTGCACTCAGCAAAACCCACATGGATTCATATGTTGTCAACATGAAATAATTAACCTTGAAATCTATCTCCATTCTCTTACCTCGAGGTCCTATATTCCCAAGTGTAAGAAAGTATAGGCAGAAATACTGCTTACGACACATGCAAATACTGTTCATATGTAATACAACCAAGGTCATTCACTCTGGAGTACCTGCCATAACTATGGAATGGAAATGTTGCCTAAAGGTTTGAACTGAAGGGGGAAGAGTTTTGAAAACTCTGTTATAATGGTATTAATAGAGTAGAACCAGATGGTGCAGTCATCAATAATCTGAAAATATCCCTGGTGCATAGTCAAAAGTAAAGTAGCATGAAAATTAAAGTAAGAAAAATTGCACTCACCATTAAGGTCCTAAAAAACCTTTAATGGCAGCTCACCCTATTTGTGCCGAAAGGTCACACACACATATAACAAAAGCCTTTTGCAAAGGGTTGTATTCAGAAATGCAAATTTTTCATATGAGAAGTCACTGAAAGAAAATCTTACCATTACCTGTGTCATTTTAATGTTGTGTTCTCATGCAACTGAGTTAGAATAAAAAAACTTCATGTGGTAGCTATAAGTGACACCAAATTTTTATTTACGTGGCCCACTAATGAGTCAAAAATTCATCTGATAAGCCTGATTCATCATTCTCGTGTGGGTTTTGGTATTGGTCATACATTCAAAGACAAAAGGGCTAAGATTTTTTCAGGCTGTTCAGGTCCTACTTGTGCAGCTGTTTACAGTTACTATGCTACAATTGATACAATTGATAATTTTATTTATCTCTGTAGTTATATATGTATGCATTTTTATAAATCAAGGAAAGAAATTTATATACATGTATACATATATATGTGTATAACATATATACAATTGTTGCTCAAATAGTATATGCACATGCATATATATTTGCAAGCAGAGATCCATCCTGCTATCTGCACAAAAAGTAGTACTAATCCTCAGCTGCTACATTTTGCTTTATGAACCTCTCCATCTAAGTCTGCAGTTGATAGCGGAATGAAAGAGAATAAAATAAGTACCACAGCAAACTGTTATTTCAGTGTTCACCAGAACTAAGAAGATTTTTATTATTTTCATAGGCACTTATGAGTCTACACAGGCACTAGCAATTACTTAATGCAAGCTTTAAATTTAGTCCATTAACTAGAAAAAAACCCACCACACATACACATATTCATTTGTGTTTTAGAACCTTTACATGGATAGAATCTGGAGTTTTGTTTTTTTTTCCTCTGGGCTCAAGGGAGGGAACAGTATCAAAAATAAAGATTTCTCTTTGCTAATCCCTAAAGAAAAATAAAAAACAAACAAACAAACAAAAAACACCATGACACATCACACTTCTTTGTACACATAAGATATTTCTCAGTAACTCAGGCAATTTTGCAGTGCATGTCAAAAGGCAAATAGGATTTTTTTTTTTTCTCTCACAGGTATTCCCTAACAAGAAATCTGGAAGCCTTTGTTCTGTGCAAAATCAAACATCTACTTCATGCCTTCAGAAGGCGGCTCAGGCTTTGTAAAACAAAGGTTACACATAGTTTCTCAGGGCATGTCAGCTTTTATGAAACTGAGCATCTCTTTAGCAATAAGAGAAGCAAATGGAACAAAACATGGCAGGAGATTATACTTGTCAAGAGGGAAAGAGGACAACTGCCAGTAATAAAACCACCCCAGCCCCACAATTACCTGTTTATACTGAAGAGAAAACTTAGACCAATATTCTTAGAGGTGATGTACAGGGAAGAAGAAGTAAATTTTCAGACCAGGAGAATACCTAAATTTTTTTTCTATTGTTTTCTTTCTACTGGTTCACACTTCCTCCTGCTTTGTACTACCAACCTTTCCACAGATTCCCCTGACAAGAAGCAGCTCTGGTTGGCATTAATGAGACATGTGGACTACAGAGAGCATGGCTTTGGCTGTGACAGCTTTTCTAAAGCATCAAAAAGAGATATTGTCAAGGGGTATAGGCACCATAAAACTGGGAAGAGAGGTATAAGTTTGGATGGAGAGTTTGGGGCATGCTAGAGATGACAATGCACATAGGATACTCACATAGACATACAAAGAGCGAAAAATTTTAAGAAAGCACCCAGTTTTTAAGCATTTGAGAACTGCTTAGAAGAAAGGAATTCAAAGGAGGTGTATAAACATGGAAAGGTTGCTTTTGCTCAAGAGAGCAAGCAAATAAGCAATAGTAAGGCAAAGTGTTTTGCTCAGCCTCCAACCCTGCTGCAGCTGCATGTTATAAATGAAGTAACTTCAACTGCATGATACTTGACCTTTCAGGGATGTAGCCAATGCCTGAATCTAACCCAAACATATCCAATTGTGTCAATGATCTTCAACAAGTACTTCTGGAAAGGATATTCTCTTCTTTTTTAGAAAGCTATTCACTCCATCAATCATCTCAGAGTAGGAAGGATAGGAAGGAACACCCATAACAAAAATGTAAGGGCCAGAAAATTCTCATTATACATTTAGAAAATCTGTAGTTTTTATACGCTCAAAAATATTGAAAAGAACATACTACTTGTGTGTTTTTGTTTTTGTTTCTGTTTCTCTTTTTTCTTAATAAATCCAATGAAGACCTATTCATTTGAACATGATTCATGGGAAAAGCCCAAACAGAAATATGATTGTGGTCCTGGTTTTTGCCTCTTATTTATTTAGACAGATGGTAATACCCTTCTTTCTGTGAATAATTTCTATTTATGCACACTTCAGAAATAATTTCCCAAAGTTAGCAGTATTTCTTTGGAAGAAAATCCTTTTCCAGCAACCCCCTTTTTAAGAGCAAGGGGAAAATATTTCAAGGATACATCGGTGTCTTAGGATCCCACATCATTTTCAAAAGTGATTTAAGCCCCCCAAGCCTAGTCTCATTGCATCCAACAAGATTTAGGATTTGAAGGGATTTACAGGGATGGTTTTCAGCTCTGCTTGGCAGAGGATTGCAGTACAACCTGGAATTCCAGCACCAACTTGCCTGAGCACAGCTTGGGATCCCTGGACAGGAGTTTTAAGCTCATAAGAAAGAGATTTTCAGCTTTTTAAAGCAAACAGCTGAGCAGGGACCTGCCTCAATTAGCCAACAGTATGAGACTGAAGAATGGGGCTTATGTGTCCAAGCAACTGATGTTATGCCAGTTGAGGTGGCTCCCCTCACTCCAGCTCCTTGGCTGCAAGCTCTGCTGGATGCAGACACGGCAGCTAAGACAGCTCTTTAGGCAGCCCATGCCCCAGTTGTCAAAACCTCTGTCTGACTTAAAGGCCATCTCTGCTGAGCTTTTTCTTCAGCTCCCTCAGCCATCATATAGCCTGGTATTGGGCTTTCCTTCCATCCAGCAGCAATGGAATTTCTTTTCTAATTTATTTTTCTAGGAATCAGCATGCTTCAAGCATACTGAGGGCACTACTGGATAGGTAAGCCACAGATGAAAGGGATCTTTTGGTACTCAGTTCAGTACCCCAGCATCAGGGCTTGCAGGACCTTCATTTAAGGCAGGATTTAGAACCTTTACTGCGCTGTTGAAGCAGTGACTAAAAATAGTTTGAAAGCCTCAAATATCAGTATGTAGGAAAATATTGTTGCTGAATTGTACTGATGTTTTCGCTGTGATGTGGTTTTAGAACTCTCAGTGAAGCCTCTTCAGGTGCTTAATGTGGCCTTATGATCTTGCTTGAAGGAAACAAATTGTTTTTGAAAAACGGAATTTATTATCATAACCTACTCACATTGAAAATCCTAAACGTGATTAGCATCATGTCAGCATAAGCAGGTTAAAAAATAGGTTTCTAAGTATTTCCAGGAATGTGACTCTTGCAAGCTTTAGAAGACACGGGTGGTTATCTGCAGCCTCAGAATCCAAAAATTCTTTACAAACGGCCCCTAACTCCCATGAAACTTCATTTCATTTGGTTGGTATTTATTTTCTGTGAGCATCTGAACTGCAGTTCGCAGACTGAATATCGAGTAGTTATAAACACGTTCAAAAACCCTGAAAAAGAACTTGTCTTCCTTCTGAGTTAACTCTTCATCGTGGCTTATGCTGTTGAGGCAGATGCACATTGCATGTCAGGCTCTGTTGAGACGCACCATCGTATCGCTGTCTGTTTGCTTTGGAGTCCTGCCACCTATTGGTCTATGGAAGCAGTAACTGCATGGCTGTAACCCATGGGAAACCACAAAGGAAAATACATCCTACAACGCCGAAATCCTAAACAGCAAGAAAGCTAACAGTGTCACCAGAAGTTGCTTAGCCTCTTTGCAATTGCCAGATAATTTTCTGATGGTTTATTAACACCCTATCAGGACTAGACAGTAGCTAAACTTCAGTTTCTGCCCTTCAAAATCAAAACATTGCAGCTCTAATGTTACTCAAAGGATTCACAGACTTCCCTAGAAAAAATGTTCATATGTTTATTGATGAAAAAT
The DNA here is from genome assembly GCF_023343835.1 of Lagopus muta. NCBI lineage: Eukaryota > Metazoa > Chordata > Aves > Galliformes > Phasianidae > Lagopus > Lagopus muta. The sequence continues at coordinate 39,654,912 of NC_064435.1, read as the reverse complement.
AGATTTAAATATACAGTAAGCATGCACTACATTTACTTATTTCCATTCAAGTTGCACATAAATAGCTCATTCTGCAGCTGAAAACAGATCAGTTACTTTGTCTTTATTGGCAAATGCATTATTCTTTACCACCAACACATTGCTCTGTGGAGATATTGTAGAATTCTTATTTAACTCATGTTATCCTGGTAATGTATGACTTTTAAGGGCCTGACTGCACTCTCAAAACCCATCTGCACTGTCAAGAGCATTTGGAGAATGGCAGCAGAGCACAGGCAGAAGCCCAGAGGTGTGTGTGGTGCAGAAAGAAAAGCCTAAGCAGTAATAGCAACAGTGTGGAAGCAGAATTGGATACTGCATGAAAAACTGTTAATTTCTATGACTTCTGGTACTGAAATTTTTGAAGGAACAATGAGGATTTTCCAGACATGGTCTAACCTGCTTTTAACTTTTCTTAAAAGCCTACTTTCTTCAAGAGGTGTTTCACTTTCAGATAACCATCTTTGTCACACAGATCCTGCTCCACGTACCCCAGGGCATAGCTCCCCGAGGAAAGGAGCTTTACATCCCAGGAGGGCCAGGCAGCCTTCTGCTGTCTCTGCTGTGCAACGCAGTCAGCAGCGAGAATTGCACAGAGGAAGCAGGAATCAACGTCACAGCTGTAGCATGGGGTTTGGAAAATGAGGCAGTGTTGTCAGCATAGCTTGCCCCAACAGCTCAAGTGAGTTGTGTTGTGACTGTTGATGCGAAAGGGGCTGGATGGATAAGACAAAATATTTTAAGAAAAGGGCTTGAAAAATATATCACCAACAAGAAATTTCCAATCTGTTAGTGATTCTTTGAATATTGGGAACGTGAGACTGCTTAATTCACAGGCCTTGCTGTCTTCTGTTCATTATTTTGTGTACCCAAAAGAATTCACTAAAGTGCACTCCACACGATGACAGTATGACAAGGGCCAATTTGTGAATAACTTGTCAACAGCTTGAATGAAACTCTAGAAATCCATAACAGGTGCTCGATAGCTTTAATCGAGTGACAGATGGATTAGATACATGAAACGACAACAAACTGACTGAATGGGAGAGGGAGAGAGAGTGAGGGTGAGAGTGGGGGAGGTTCATTAACTATAGAAGAGAGCAAAAATACATGAATTATTAAAGAAGTGGATGCACCAATTTGTGTGGATGCTTCCTGCTCATCTTCATTGGGCCTGGGAAGAGGAGCTGTGATGCCAGCTACTGCACAGAGCAGCAGTGCTCTTGTATCGCAACTTCAGAAAGCACCACACCAGAGCTCAGCACTGGCCTTGCTTGCAGAGGTCACAGTTGCATTTTGGTACAGGCACAGGAGCTGAGTTGGCAATGGTCTCCAGAGCAGCTCCCATAGGGTCATCAGCATGACCATGCTCGGCTCCCACCAGCACAGAAAGCTACACAATGTGCCAAATTGGAAGGAACCCACAAGGATCATCAAGTCCAAATCTTGGCTCTACATAGGACCACCCAAAATCAAACCCTATGTTTGAAAGTGTTTCCCAAGCACACTTGAACTCTGTGGCAGCTTGGGCCTAGGACCACTACTCTGAGGAACCTGTTCCAGGACCTGACCTCTCTCTGGTGCAGACCCTTTCCCTAACCTCCAGCTGCCCCTTCCCTGATGCAGCTCCATGCCGTTCCCTCTGGTCCTGTCGCCATCACAGAGAGCAGAGCTCAGCACTGCCCCTCCGCTCCCTGTAAGGAGCTGCAGCCACCATGAGGACTCTCCTCAGCTCCTTTGCTCTGTTCTGGACAAACTTCAGCTGCTTCTCATACACCTTGCCCTCCAGATCCTTCACCACCTTTGCTGGTGTTTTGCCAAGTGCTTACATAGCCTACAAGCTGGGTGTTATCAGCTGTGTTAAACCTGGACAGTGAAGTTCTGTCTGTCTCCCAGTGGAGGGAGAGGGGACAAGTATTGTCAGTGGTGCCTGCTGCTTGTGTGCCCCTGTACTGGTTATGTCAGAAATTTGTGTTTAAGTTCAGTAAGAACCAGTTCTCCAGAGTCCACACCCAGCCCATTCCCCCTATCTGTCCATTACCACTCTGCAGATCCAACTTCCCTTTCGTCCAATGAGTTTTCCTTTAAGGTACTTCTTCCTTTAAATTAAATCTGCCTTTCCCTAATTTTCCTCTGGTGCACATAGTGCCATGCCACAACCCCACATTTGCAATCATTCTATCCAAACAATGCTTTCCTACAGCTACCCTATTAAGGGAACAAGCAAAACCTTGACAGCTGGTTTGTTTCCATAGAGTGACCTATCATTTTTTTCTTTCCTGACAAATCTTGCTGTGCCTTGTATCTTCCCTAGGAGAAAAATTTGTAAAATTTTGGAATCTGTGTACATAATGAACAAGATGCAGTTACTGAATAATTCAGTTGCAAAAACAAGACCTGCAGTGGGTAAATCTCTGTTCTCTCTGCCACTAATGCCATATAAGTACACAAGCAGAACTACTGCTTAGGAAAAAAATAATATTGTTTGATGTTTTTGTTGTGTTGTAACTTCTGTACCAGAAACCCTAGTGATAACAGAGTATAGCCCTCTTAGAATAAGGGCCCACCACAGTCCAGGCTGCTGGGTTTCCCTATGGTGGGGCTGTGTTCCCTGGCTGTGTGGACAGAGTGTGGCCCCTAAAATGTCACTCCAGCCCACTCCAATTCCAAAACTAGACCTTTAAACCACAAGTCTAATGTGTCAGAATTAACACAAGGAAGACACTATTTTCACACGCAAGTGCCTTTCAGCTCCTAACAATTAAGAAGTTGAGTTCATAGATACAGAGTGTAGGGAAAAGACAGTCCTGTACAAACATGCAAGGCTAATGCATTAATTAAATACGTTATTATCTCATTTAAGCTCCACTTCACAGTCTTTCTGTTATGCATGGTTGCTTGCCTTGGGTGAGAGAAAAATGTTACTGTAAGATTTCTTTTTTCCCTGTCTGATATTTATATAAAATGTATAATTTATATAAAATGTATGATCAGGAGGCTGAAAAAGAATAATATAAGAGATCACAAGCTCTGATGAAGGGGCTCAACTCACCACTAACTCAACAGTAAGGAAAGATAATGTAATGGTTAGTGCTTCCTAGACAGCACAGGCACATGCAACAAGCAACAAAAACATATTAAAGCAAATTGCAGATCTGTATAGATCAATCATATTTCAGTCTCTGGAAGAGTTTGAACGCCTGGAGTAGCTCTTTATTGCAGCAGAAACAAAAATGAGACTGGAAAAAATGACCTTAGAAAAAGTTTCCTTCTCAGGAAGTCATTTTTCCAGTCTTGTTCAGATCTGACTAAATGTTTCTCTATTTTGGCTGAGAAACCATTTTGGATCTAGTAGGGTCGCCGTGCTCCAGAGTTTAAAAAAAAAAAAAAGGGGGGGGGGGGGGGGGGGAAGGGAAAGGCTGATTGCATGCTCTTGTGACTATGCCTCCTTTGTAATGCACACTGTAATTATCACCATGTAGAGAATTTTGCCTGTCTACTCCACAGCTGCTTGTGGGTGAAACAGCAACTATAAGTGAGTGGGTTCACAGATGTTCAGCTATTGAACTACTTCTTTGCAATCCAGGCCTGACAATAATTTGGATGTCAGGGATCTTCAAGCATCTCAACCAATGTTGGCTTTCCTATTCTGAGAAATCAAATCAAACTTTGGCCTTGTTGATTTAAAAGACTGAATCTCTATGAAAATTGTGTGGATCTGCTTTGCCTAACATTTTGGAGGAGTCATTAACACTAAGAAGGCCATTAGCACTTTGACTAGAATGAAGGTTGACAGAACAAGCCCCGGACAATAAATTTTGTTTTGCTTTGTTGCTGACAGGCCAGGCATAAAAGCCCTGTCTAAATGCCCTAACACCTTGTTAATGGTTTTGTCACCAATTTACACTTAGTATCTCACTTAGGGCATCCCAATGGCCAGTGCACATCTTGGTCAAGCTTAATGCTGACAGAAAGATGAAAGGAACACTGCTAGTCCTCTAATTTCAAAAGTGGAAGGTGAGAGGGATGAAGCACCAGCACCTTTGTAGTTGTGGATTCATGCACTTATGTGACCAAATGGTAGGCAGATGTCTGCCTATATCTTTCACTTCTTCATGAATAGGAGTGAGAATTTGCACTATTTGCACATAATAAACTGTTTGAAATGTAAATGGTGTTTAAACCGTGCAGATTTGCTTTCAGACTTCCCCCAAATCTGTAGTTTGCAGATGCTAGAGCTGCAAGAATAGTGCTTTTTCCCAGTTGTCCTGACACTATCTGTTGAAAGAGAAAGTTTTCACTTGGTTGGATACTATAAACAAGAAGCAGACATAATCCGAAATGCTTCAAACTATAACTGTAACAAAATAAAATCCACTTACATAGGTCATCAGTGATTTGCCACAAATATCCCAGATGAGCAAGGGAGGACTTAAAGAAAGCCATTACATCGGTTTAAGTAACTTATTACTTTAGTTGGTCTGACCTGCAGACACCTATTTGTCCACAGTTCAATTTAGGTTAGTGCTTTCAGCTTGAATCAATGGGTAAAAGGAATAGATATTTCCTATAGAGGTTATGCCTCCTGGATATCATAAAACCTTTCATTAAGCCATTCATTCTTCATTATTATCATGTATCACTGATGTAGGGATTCACATTTTGTAAAGACATGGTCTAGGTTCTGAATTTACTAAAGATGTTTTTGGAAGACCATGAAAACAAACATACTAAGTGTGACCAGACCTCCATTGAAATCTGAAACTGAAGGCTCTCCTTATGAAAAAATTCCACATGTAAACTGTAATTTCTATGTCAATTTGAGACCTGGAATAGCAATACTTTGCAGGATCCTGTATTTCAGAGTTAGGACTATTTCTATCACTGACATACATGAGAGTGTTTTAGGAGAGGTGATGCACAAATGTCCTGTTAATTTTCAGATTTTCTACATCTTCCTGAAATACCTTTGTAGTATACATGTAGTACCAACTACAACTTACTCTGAAGAGAACACAAAATGCAAAGGATGAAAGAACGGAATTGCACTACAAATAAAAGTATTCAGTCCACAGGGGAAAGAGAGAGATAGTATTTAAATTTTGGAGGCTACATTTGCCCCAGGCCAATGCTGTATATTCAGCAGTAGGCTTTCACATCCTAATTGCTAGGACTCCTTTGTGAATCAACATCTCCAAGAAGCCAATTCTCCACGATGCTTCTTTAATATACATCTTCTAATTTGCCCCACGTATATTTCAGTTTGCCATCTGATAATTGGAATTGTGTGGGTAGCAGCCGGTACCATCTGGCTTGTTAATAAGTAGAGGATAAAAATGTCTAATGCCTTGCTCTACATAAATACAAGAATTACCCTACAAATAAACAGCTCTCTGAAACCCCAACCGGTGAGAACAAAAGAAAATAATGTGGTTGTAGCTCATTAAAAAACACTGAAGACAGAGTGAGAGAGAAGTGGCAAAGCCTCATCACTCCTTGTCTGAAGTTTTAGTGTAACTAAAACATATGGGAAAAATAATACAAAATTAAACGTGATAATGCACTTTTCACACCAAAACATATTGGGCCACTATACAAATGATGCAATTAAAACTGCTGCCTTCAGAAGCCAAAACCCAAGCTGAATAAGTACAGTACAATTAAAGTTTTTGATTTAAAACCAGCAAAAGATTTATCATAATGAACCTTGGAACTGAGATAATATGACTTGGGGGCATCAAAGCTAAGCTATAGAAAGCCACATGTCCTACAATGTAGAGTTAGAATTGGAAGACTGATATCAGCAGATTTTAGGGCACAGAAAGGCTTACAAGTTCATTTGCATGTGAATGGCCAAGACCATGCAAAATCTTGCGTGTAAACAGTGAGGTATTGTAATCAATACTTTAATTAACAGGAAGGCAGTGCAAAGCTGCCTGCATTGGGGAAATAAACTCTGATCCCACAGGCTAGACGCGAAAGCCACGCTGTTGTGTTTGGATGCTGCTGGAGCTCATACAGAGCCTTATCTGTGAGGCCTCATATGCACTGCGACAATGTCCTCTAATCTGGGTATAGAAAGGGCATCACAAGTGCTCCCAAGATGGGGAATGGAGATTTAAGCCTCTTGCAGAGGAAGGGCTGCCTGGCCAAGGCCAAGACTAGGTCCGGGTTGGAAAGTGTGACTGCAGCCTGCTGCATGTGGGTGCTCACAGGGTGGGGAGGAGGCTCGTAGCAATTGCCTGAATTCCTCCCCACCACCAGTCCTACCAGTAACCCAACCCAGGAAGGAGATCATGCTGGCAGAGCTAGTATCACACTCCTGCTCTCTCTCTATGCTGTGACACAACAGCAAGACCAAAAATGTGTGTGTATACGTGTATATATATATATATATATACTTATATATTTTACAGAACAGGAAAAGACTCATGTATGGAAGCCAAAGTGGCTCTGTACTGAGCAGAGGTGTTGCAGCCTGGCACCCTTAGGTGTCATTGTTTTAGGAAGTTGTTGGAGTGCGTCCAGAGGAGAGCCACAAAAATTATCCAAAGGATGGAACACCTCTCCTACATGGACAGGCTGAGAGAGCTGAGGCTGTTCAGTCTAGAGAAGAGAAGGGTCCAGGGAGACCTGAGAGTGGCCTTTCAGTTTCTAAAGGGGGGTTATAAGAAAGAAGGGGACTCTTGTGATAGATAGAACAAGGTGACATTGGTTCAGCCTGAAAGAGAGGAGATTTAGACTGGATATAAGGAACAAATTTCTCACATTAAGGTTGGTGAGGCACTGGCACAGGTTGCTCAGAGGAGTGGAGGCTCCATCCCTGGAAGCATTCAAGGTCAGGGTGAATAGACATAAGGAAGAACTTTTTCTCTCAGAGAGTGGTCAGGCACTGGAATAGCCTGCCCAGAGAGGTGGTGGAGTCGCCGTCCCTGGCAGTGTTCAAGAGGTGTCTGGATGATGTGCTGTGTGATATGGTTTAGTGCTTGTGGTGGCAATGGTGATGAGGAGATGGTTGGACTGGATGATCTTGTAAGTTGTTTGCAACCTTGTGATTCTATGATTCTATGATTCTATGAATGGGACTCTGAGCAACCTGATCTAGGTGTAAGTGCCCCTGTTCACTGCAGCAGAGTTGGACTAGATGACCTTTGAGTCCCTTCTAACTCAAAGGATTCTATGATTCTATGATGTCTGTTCTGTGCCCTGTCTGTGTTTCTGTCACAATGATTGCAAAAGCAAGAATCCCTGATTGCCTGCCTAGTTCAAATATTTACATTCATGTGTAAGACTTGTAGTGCTCACATTCTTTGACACCACACCAGGCATGAGAAGTGCACCTTTCTGTCTGAGCTTGCATAGGCTGCTGCTGACAGGCTAGGCTGTGATTCATGTCCTTGCCAATCAGAGCATGGAGCAGCTGAGCTTCCCTCCGCTCCCTCTTACAGTGAATCATTTTACTCTTGTAGCAATCAGCTGATTTCATACTAAATCCATATGAGATGCATTATCTCAAATAAAAATGCTTATGCTTTTATAGTCCTTACTTTAGTTGTTTTGAAACTTGATTTCTCTATTTTGAAAATGTAGTTGCAGCCTGAACAGCAGTGCTGGCTGGAAGATATATTCAAGTATACCAATCGTAGGAATAAAATGTAGACCCTGTTAATGCCTTAGGAGAAAAAGAATAAAAAGAGAAAAACATAGATGATGCGCTGCGTGTAAATAGTGATTAACTGGAGTTTTAAATCAAATGTGGGGATTTGTTCTGAGCCTGCAGAGTACAATGCTGAGCCACTTCTGATGGGCACAGGAACTTACCTGGATGCAGTAGATTTGAATGACTTCAGTGGTACCATTCAGTGTCCTGAAAAACCACCAGATTAGTAATTTATAATGACTGCAATCAAGACATTTGATATACAGTGTGGTGTTGCAGATATCTTTCATCTAACACAGCCCATATTACTCAAAAGGCTGAGCCTGAGGGATATCTTCCCAAACTGCCGTTTCCTCATTGGACTGCTGAATGCACAGGACTTTCACTCGCAGCAGTCAGCACTGAAATCCCGCATGCAGTACTTCTGTGCAAAGAGCTGGGCTCTTCAGCCTGAGGAGACAGTGCTGTGCTTTTCTCTGAAGGAAGTTGATTTATACACATTTTTACAGTAGGTTTTCATGAGCTTTTTAAAACCTTTTTTCCTTCCTTAACATGCATAAACAGATACCAGGATGAAAAAAGCCCAAAACTTTCCCAGTTCTGGGCAATTAAGTCCTGAAGTAACTAAATTCTTCCTGCTTCTAAAGGATCACACGAATTTCATTCCAACAAATTTGAAATCAATGTAGAATCTGATCAATGTAGAATCAGATTTTGACTACTGTGTCAGAAATAATCAGGGACTGCACAGTGATTGTACATATGATTGTAATTAGAGAAGATTGCATGCCATGGACTCTAAGCCGTAGTTCCAGCTTCAGTAACAACTGACAGGGAACTGTCTGGACAGATGCTATCTTCAGTTAAATAAGGAATGAGATTTGGTCCTTCGTTTTTTCTTATTGCTTTCCTTCAGAATTTTAAAGATATTATGTACGGACACTGAAAGAGGAGCTTGGTAGGAATTAGAATTAGGATTGGTGTAACATAGAAGATGTTTTACTCTTCAATACTAGGGATGGGTACAAAAACCTGCTGAGAATTTTTGGATGCTGTGTAATCTGAATTGGCCATAAGAAGGGAATTTGGAAAAGTCCCTGCTTAGCAAAAATAGCTGAGCCTCCAGCTTCTAAAAATGTGGCCCCTTCAAAGAGATCTGAAGCTGGGCAACAAAATCACTGATCTAGTTTGAAAAAATCTCATGCAGCAATACTTTCAGAGGGAAAAAATAGCAATTTAAATAGCAAGTGTTATCCCATAGCTGAAAATTCCTGAGAAATTTTTGGACAATATCTGTGGGAACATTTGTTATGAACAAAAATGCAATTGAAGCAATTTGTACCATGAAGTCAGACAGGAAATCAGGCTAATCCTTTATGAAATTATGTGTGAGCTAGGCTGTCTAAAACTCACTAGAGCAAAAGAGAAGAAAACCAAGCCAGAATGAGATACTGAAAGGTAGTGAAACTGGGTCACTGTCCTACATTACACAGTAGCTACATGGAGCTTTATCTATCATCCCACAGCAACCCAAGCGACATGAACAAAGGACTTTGTCAGCTGCAGATCTCCGAGAAACATCCAAGAAATGCAGCTGCACAAATCATAATGCAAACTTTATGAGATAAATGCTGAGGAAGTTAGAATAAATTGCCCAAGAAGAGAGGAAGGATGTGCCTTTTGTCCTGACTCTGCATCATTGCAAGATCACAAATTCCAATCAAGGAAATCTGAAACTCATTAAAAAAAAAAAAAAAAAAAAAAAAAAAAAAAGGTACAATATGAATAGGATGAAGGATCTCTGAGTGGAAAAGCCATGAAGTAACTAGATAGATATGATAAGCCAGCAGGAAAGAAGAGGTGCTTAATTAGTAAATGGAAATATGATTGCAGTAGAAAACAGAATCTGATTTTGACACTATAGTCTCAAAAACTTTTGCTATGAGCAATTAAGAGACAGGATACAGACCTCTGGAGCTGATAGGACAAGCATATATTGACTGAACTTACTCCTCTTCCTTCTCCTGGATATTTGGAGCTTCAATTCCATTCCAATTAGTTCAACCAATGGCATTTATATATTTTTACTGAAGTAAGCACATGCCTGCGTCTTATAGGCATAGTTATAGAACAATTATTCTTGATCTGGTGTATTTGAATGCTGACCACGTCATTTTTTCTAGAGTCCATTTCAATTTATCTCGCAACATCTACTCAAATACATAATGACCAGCTACTTTATCAGCTTTAAATTTGCCATATTTTCTGAAGAAAATTATTCTCGATTTATCAGTGGAATCTGAGACAAGAAATGTTCCTGAAGCCATCAGCATGAATTCTAAATGAAAATAGCTTGTTTTCAGTACAACTAGCAGTGCAAAAAAAAGAAAGTCCATTAGATACTGGAAGTATCATCTTTCTAAAAGCAGTAGATTTTTATTTCTGTAATGTATGAACACTGCACATCTCGGGGAAAATTGCACTGGAACCGTGGGTGGTTCCAAACTGCTGGAAACTTTACAATGGCTTTTATGTTTAAACATAATTTAGCAGCTGTTAAAGGTCAGCACAAATCCTGTACTTTATCAGTGTAAATGATGTCTACAACTGCCAAGAAAAGAATGCAATAAATAATGCAGTGATTATTTTCATTTTTTTTTTTCTTTTTTTCCTTCAAAAATGAAAAGGATCTCTTAAGCAGTTTGCTTTTCTCCTTACTTGAAATTGACAAAGTAAAACACTAATTAAATTCCTGATACCAGAAATTTACTTACAGGGATGACACGTTTTGTACACAAAGCAAGTAAAACATCTGACACACTGTATAGTGCCAGGTGCAGTTAAGAATGTGTAATACAAGTCTGCATCTAGAGGCTAAAATAACCAACAAACTTGCTGCAATGTTTCATTATCAATTTTATTTCCTACCATACACCAAATGTACAGCACAGAACACAATTTCGTTGCTTTGATGTAAGAAATATTAATTGTATGAAGAAACAGTATACAAACTACTCCAAATTAAAAAATGCATACATCATTGCTCTTTACAAAAGATCTAATTTACAGTGTAGCTCATAAATGCATTTAAGCACAAAAAAAAAAAAGAAAAATGAAAAGAAAAAAAAATCAGTGCACATTACAAAACACATCAAGTACAAGGGAGGCAAATAAATACAAACATACTTCACAGAACATCCTGAGCAAACAACCAAACACAGATAAATTAACCTGAAGCCAGAGTAAATCATAATAATAAATACATAGGTAAGAGATTTTTTTTTTTACTTAAATAAAATATATAACAAATTTGTTAAAATATTTAGTAAATTAAATTTTAGTCTTTGTAATGAGTGAACTCATTTTGTATGCATTTAACAAGTATAACAAATGTTCGCTTTTTGATTTTTTTTCAGCGAGTACAGTAACTTTAATAGCAAATTTTTGTTTGGTGTCTTCCTATTTATATTAGACAGCACGTATGGTAGCTTTTGAAAAACTGATTTAAAAATAAACACAGCTCCTAAGAACATACATTTCCCCCTGTCTAAACTAGGATTGGAGAGTTGAATCAACTCTCAAACAAAAAAGCAAGCTCCACCTAATGCAGAACAGTGACCACAGTGCATGAGAGTTTACTCACTTCTGAATAGTTCTTTTGTGCAGGAACAGTAATAATATAATTGTATATGTCAAGCCTGTGAATGCCATCATATTCAATCTAAATATAAATGAGGCTAATAAAAATAAACACTTTCATTATAGCACGGAAAAATTAAACGCACGCTAGATCCATGTATACATTTACACTGAGGCACATATGCACATGAGGTGTGTGTGCATACAAAAAAGGCAGTTTAGCTGGTTGTTTATACCTTTTTCTTAAAAAAAATAAATATAAAAAAAACTTCTGAAACAATGCTTAATTACTTACAATCCCTGAAATAGACATTGCCTCGGTTATAGCAACCGCTAATTTCTGACGGATTCAGAAACTCCAAGCCCAGGCTAACCAGCGAGGGGGGCACACATGAGCTGCTCTGAACAGCTGCATGTCCCCTCCCCTGTGCCTGGACGTCCTGTAGTGCCTGGTACCCTACTGAAGGACTGGCAACCGACCCAGTATCAGACTAGTCTTGATGAATAAGGATGGGAGAAACCAATCACTGTGTTGCTACCGTTCGTTCAGTGAGAAGGGCAACACCACTGAGCTGGAGTAATATTCCCCTCCAGACTGCTGCCTTCTTCACTGCTGTTAAGTTCAAACCAGTATTGAATGCCATTTCAGGGGAGATGTGTTTGATTCATTATGTACAAATTCTTGTGTGCTTGGGATGTGTTTGCATTTTTCGGTTCCAAATCCATAGCAATACTGGTCACTTTATTAAAATCTCAACGTATCGTACTAAAAGAGTACCAGTCCTATCAAATTATCGTTCTTGTTTAGAGATAATTGTCATTTCCCTCTGTAAGCTAACTCTGAAAAAAACTGCAGTGGTAAAATAAATCTGAAGTTCTCTTGAAACATTTTAAATAATCATTCGCATAGGCTAAATCACACAGCCAAGTCAAGTGCTTTGCTGATTGCTATATTTCATTATTGCTAACGTATTCTTTAACACACTGTTTTCCAGCATACTGTGCTTTTAAGAGCCCGAGTTCCCCACTAGTGGGCACCATTTATCTTCTCAGTCCATGCATCTTCACATCTCATGTTACTGCAAACCCATTTTTGATAAAAAGCCATTATAAAAAAGCAGGATGTGAGGAAAATAAAACTAGAACCACAGTTCCGTCATTTGTTACTCATAGCTTTTTTTCTTCCTGTACAAACCCAGCAAGTTATTTAATTTACAGTATAACTTTCAGTCTATTTAAAATCCCATTGGAAAATAAATTAATAAACACATTTGTAAAAATATGGCAGGCCGCAAAAATGCTGTTAAAAGATAAAAAAAAAAAAAACAAATTCTTTGATTAGAAATAAATAAAAAATATAAAAAATAGTCACACACACTTTTTACATTCACTTTACAAAAACTGAGTGCAAAAGAAGAAAAAAAAAGAATTGTACTGAAATAAATATAATATACTAACAGAGTGCATTGCTGTTAATACAAATAGTCTGTTGTGTTTTTATTCTTTTTTATGTCAGCTGGGAAAAAATTAGTGCAATGTTGCAATTGTAAATGCAGCATGGCAACCTACACCCCTTAGCAGTACATGAACTCCTAACAGATCCATCTGGAGTTTACTGCTGTTAAGTAATTTCTGTTGCCCAGCAGCTTTCACATCCTACACATGGATGCCCTTCACTGCCTGTTTGATACTTTCCAGCAGAGCTTTGCATTCGGGGGAATAGTCCCGTTCCAGATTGCTGTACATGTCTGTGAGTGTATTTACATATGCTTCGAAATTCTGCTCACTGATTGGCCCCTAAATGAAGACAAAACAGAGTATAATTGTAGCAGATAAAATGAAGGCCAAAGGAATACAAACACCCAACTCCAAAGCATAGAAAAGCATTGACATGGCAACTGGGGAGAAGTCATAAACACAGCAGTCATCCAAGATAATAGAGGGACTGTAGAAATTGAGGGATTTTCATGTGTTGGGGCATCCAAGCACATTCGAGGCAAGAAAATGTTCTGAGATATTATCTTCAGTATAAATTGCTTTTCTATTGAGACCTTATCTATCGAGGCTCTGGGATTATGGTTGACATCCCTGTAATTGTCCTTACCTAATTTACCAGTGCCCTTCTTGAGACTGGGAAAGGAGACTGTATTTCTGCAGACCTAACTACCTAACTACCTTGGTGAATTTGGCCTGTGTTTGGATGACATATAGGACATGGAGATTTTCAGAGGCAGAGTTTTGTCGGCCTTAAAAGGATCACAGCACTGAGCTCAGTGAAAGAGGTCAATATTCTGATCTAAGAGTAAAAACAGATTCTCAGTGTGAAATTTTCACACCTTGTGCAGGGGGACACTGAGCTGGGGAGGGGTGGAGTAAAAGCTTGTGCAGGGCAGAAACACCATTGTTGGCTCAGTCCTGGAAGCAGCTGAGCCTGATATCAAGCAGAGTCCAACATCCAGCATCTCCGCGGAGTAAATTAGGCTAAGCAGAGCTCTGCTAATGCAGCTATAGTGCTCCCATCGGTCCCTGAGCAATCTCATCTGCTTCAGGTGCTGGCAATACAATCTCAAAGAAGGTGCGAAGCCACTGGCTGTGGTCTTACCATCTGTGGAAGCTGAATGTCAGCAAGGCTGGAGATGAGGGCTTGGCTTAAACCAGCTAGCTCCTTCAACAGGCTCTCATTGTTCTGCTCTATGAGTTTGTTCTCTTCTTCTATTGTTTTCAGGTTGGTCTCCATAGACGTGATCTGTAAAATACAGACATCTACAATCAAACAGAACTGTGGCAGTGCTGAGCCCAAACTGGCAGTCACATTGTCACACTGTGGGTCTGAAACTCAGGCACTTTTTAAAGGATGGATATAACCTCTCCATAGAATAATCACAGCAAGTTGTGTTCAGTCTGAATCAATGGATTTTGCTGTGGGTTCACAGAGAAACCCTGTGTCAGTGAGGCACCGGAGAGCACTTTGAGCAGGGAAATGAGGTCAGAGGGGAAAGGGGATACACTGGGATGGAGAGTGTGGCCTCAGGGATGGTGGAAGGTAGAAGAAAGGAGGCTGATGTTTGCATTGCTGACTTGCTCTTAAAGTATTCCCTGCTGATTGCCCACAATGGTCATGACACAGCTTTTAGTTGTTATGCAAACTCCCTGCCTCACTGCTTAGCGGAGGGTAGAGCTGCGAGCTGCCTGGTTAGCAAGAAAAAAAAAAATCAGTGGAATGGATGGAATGGAATGTGATGGAATCAGTGGGAGAAAAATTGAGCAGGAAGGAAATTGAGAGGCTGAGCGTGTGATTGCTGAGATCTCTGAGGAACAAAATGGAAACACCAGGTGTTTAAAAACAGCATAAAAATATTCCTGAGGTAGTGAAATGGTATAATTTCTGCATGAGAGCAGAAGGCACATACTGAGCTGTGAAAGTTCACGTCAAAAGTTGTGCTGAAAAACTGAAGGACGCAATGGCAGGGGCTGGTGCTTCACCCAATGCAGCCACTGCAAAGGCTGCCCATGGCCCTGGAAGGCACAGTGCAACGGCACAGCTGCAAGTGTTAGGCCCACTCTCTCCTTGTTAGGACGACACCTCTCTGCACTGCTTAAATCTCTCCTTGTTTTGCTCAGTTTAGTCTCCTTTGTCACACACCCAGACTGCCCTCAGGAAGAGGAGCCCTGTTTGTCTACACCCCTGATGCCTGTCCTATGGAGTGTGCTCCAGGCAGCCAAGCACCTGATCTGGGGAGATTAAAAGGGGATAGAGCAAAGCCCTGTAGCAAACACACTGCTGCAGATGTAGTTCAGGCTTTGCTAATCAGACTGTCTTCAATCTTGAGTAATTCAGAGGAGAAAGCTAGCTGCATAAATTAGGCCATCTCTGTTCAAACAGAGAGAACTGAAAGCAGCGTCCAGAAACACTGAAAAAAACCTCACTGCTATTTGGTTTGGGATGGACACAAGCACTGCAGTATGGTTGCGTTTATACTCAGTGCAGGTGGTATAAACTTTGCCTGTGTTTAGACTATACACTCTCTGGATATTATAAAAACAGCATGAATCAGCACTGAGAGCATTCTGCAAATGAGGGCTGTGGCTACACTCTGCTCTGGATCAGTTTGGACTTGCATTCTGTTACCAGATCTGTTCTTATTTAGGAATTATTCTCTAAAAATCTTATTGTTCCTAAAATAATGAGCTCTTATTTCAACCTGATTTACCTGGGTGAACACTCAGGTGCATGCAGAAGTCCCTTTGTGGAGGAACATTCTCCATAGAACCACAGTCGGCACCAGGAGGCTAATGCCATTTTGCCAGTTTACAAAAGAATGACAGTGAATGCCGTTTCCACAGATCCCCTTCAACTAATCTGCCCTACCAGTTAAAAAGAGGCATCCATTCTTTACCAGCTGCTGCCTGGGGGCAAAATTCGAACTATTTGAGTAACTGTCAGTTTTTTAAGTACAAAACAAAACTAACATGTATTAAAAGTCAGAGCAGGCTCCTGATGCCTTCCCTAGCCCGGGTTCTTACCACAGTCATGGGATTCTCTGCAGTGTGTTTAACAGAGGTTTGGTCAACAAAGGAAAACGAAAGTTTTGTTTGGTAAATATGGTTTCTCTGGTAGCCAAGATTAGCTCTAAACTGCCATCAACGTATCACTCAGTAGATCTTCATAATAATTCTCAGGAACCTGCTACTTACTTACAGAAAACAGATAAAAAACAACTTGACAAAAAGGCATTTGGGATTTTTGCAATTTTAAATGCTACAGAGTGAAGAGTATGCTTTTAACCATAGCACAAGAAAAACGAAAACTTCGGCTTTGATGTCATACCTGGGTTTGAAGTTTCATCATGTCAGCTTCAATTTTAAGATTGGATTCATTCAGTTCTTTTATTTCTTCATCCAAATGTCTGATTTCTTCATCACTCTCAATACCTGCAGATAGTTGAAAATATCAATATCAGATGTAAAGTGTTCATATCTAAATGGACGTATGAGTAACAAACAGTGCTACCTGTTGCTGAACAAGAGGGAGATAACAGGCTTTTGATCAAATTATTGATGTTTAATTTGCCTCTTACTTTGCTTTTATTGACAAAATTGTTTTCTAGTTGTAAAACTTTTATATGAGCTGAAACATCTAAGGGAAAATTATTGCTCTCTCAGTTTTTGTATTTGACAGTTCTTTTTTCCAGCTTAACATGCAACCAGAAACTAGCCAGAGAAAGGAAAAACTTGCACAAATACTTGGGAGGAGGAAAGTATATCATTAAATACGAGGGAGCATTTGCAATTTATTTATTTATTTATTTATTTATTTATTTTATTACCTGTTTCTGATCTTTCAGGAAAATATGTGGGGGCAAAATTCTATGTGGAATAATTTAGTGCATCACAGCCTTAGGTATGTGTGAAATGTGAATGATACCAAAAGCTAAAAAACATTGTAGAAAAAAAAGAAGAAAGGAGGACTTTCACATCCCACAAATTAGGCAGGGAAGAAAATTATCTTTGGACCTTCAGTAAAGTTGTGTTCTAAAAAATATTGAGCAGCTACAGCAGCTGGCAATACATATCTGTCTTTCTGCTCACTATCATTCTGAAACCAATTCCACCTTGAAAAAAGTACCAGGACTGTTTCTTTTTTAAAATCTACAGCCCTGAACTGAGTCTGCTGGGGAATCAACTTGGGAAATCTGTCAGTAGCAATTCCTCCCCCACAGATAATGTGGACAGAGATGCACATGAAAGCAAAATCATTTGCCCAATGTAACACAACTGTTTTGCTCAGCTATTGGAAGCATAAAGGCAAGTTCCTTTCATCCTGGCTCAATGCCCAGGTTTCTAAAGCATGTTTTATAAGAAAGTAATATTATATTGTATCTATTTGGTAGTTGCTCCTTTACTCTTACTATACGGATTAGCAAAATTTTCAAAGCACTGCACAGAAACATGTAGTATTAAAGTTAAGAAGAGGAGTCAAAGAGGAGTCAACTTCCACATGCAATTTATCTCCCTTCTACGTTAGCCTAACCATTAGCCAACATCAGCTAGCTATTCTGATCTGTAACTAATAATTTATTACTAATTACAATAGCAAGAGCACCTCCAAATTCATAATAATAATAATATTCTGAGATAAAAGATCATACTCCCAAATTTTGAATTATCATGCTGTAAATGAGTTGAATTTTATAATCTTTCATGCAAAGATTTTTGTTATTCAAGTTTAGTTATTGCTAGAGACAACTGAAAGGGGTGACAGTTAATGCCAGAATGGTATCAAGGAGCCTGAGTATAAATGGGAGACCAGGCCCTTCTATCTGAATAAATGTCATCGTCTTTTACAGATCTCCTTACCACCACTTGCTTTAAGCTTGATAGTCATTAACTCTTCCGAAATTTTGCCCTTTTTTATGGCTTGTGCATTCAGAGGACAACCAGATAGACTGAAACAGATAGGAAAAAAAACATTAGCACCCACTTGAAAGTGGCAACAATCCTTTCAGGCAATATTATCATGCACTTGGACAGACCTCTGTATCTAAGGTCACATCAGTATCTCCATTATAGCATAGCTTCAGGGAATGACATAACTCATAAGAGCTATTTAACTGCATATTCCAGCCTGAAAATTGGAACAGATATCTCAACCAATAAGTAAACAACATTTAAGCATATTTCAGAATAATCAAGAGAATTGGGAGCTATTGTAAAGTTACATGGAAATGCATTTACAGAATTCTTGAAGTTCCAGCACTTATAAACAAATAAAAACTCTATTGTTTCTATTGAGTGATTATGCTTCAGAGGAGAGTGGCAGATGGTCCTTTAAAATGGCAAGTTTACCATTCTTAAAAAAATAAATTGTTAATGGGTTGATTTCCACAGCACACATTTATTGCATTATTTTGTTGATATATAATAATGATCAATACAATAATAACTCTGGGTATACCCTATAGACCATAATAGCTTTTTTGAATGGTTCTATTATATAATCAGTTTGCTTTTTAACCACTGTTCACATTAAATTATATTTTGCTATTTCAGTGCTTACAATTTCATCAGCTGGTAATTATCTGAGGCAATTTTTATTGCCTACTAAAGGGCTAAGATGAATTGCACTGTCTTAAAAATAACAAAGAAGAAATACCACATGCTGAAGAACTGGCAAAAGGCTTTGTATTTAGATGTAGCCAAGTAATGAACGAAGGCAAAACTTTTCCTAGTACTATTTTTATTTATTTTTATTTTATTATTACTATTATTTGGTGGAAAAGGAATCCTATTCAACATGGTGTTTCTACAAAGGAAATGAATAAGTCAATAAATAAATAAGAAAAAGCTTTGGAAGGTTTAAGTTTGCTTCCTGCCTGCTTAGCTAAATGTGCTAGTTTTCCATTTCTGGTATCGGTCTGGAGCTCAGCCCAGAGCTGTCATTGTCTCAAAGTCATTGGGTGGTTTGTTGGGTTTCAAGTGTGTTAGGTAAGGATATAACATCATAAACCTATACTAATTATATGATCTTAAGAGTGATCCAGCCTCTAGTAGGACAGAAGTAATCTAAGAGACCAATTTTTTATTCTGTTGGTTTGAAGGTGTCATATTGCATAGTATGAGTTAATTAGCCCCAATTTTTAATAGTATTGTAATGTAAACACTTTACCATGCTCATAAATTTAGGATAACAATGGACAAATCTACTGCTTTGGAGGTTTCTTCTCTGCTACAAATAAATTTGCATATGAACAGTTCACAACTCTTTAAGGAATTTATCTCTCAGCATTCCCATCATGGTCTGATTCCACTACATCTGCCATACAGATGAGGCATTGGCATTAAAAGTTAATGCTCATGTGTAGGCTGCCTAAAATTTCAGTGAAGGATTTGTGATATACTTTTCCATCCTGGGTGGTTGTTTCTGAGGACTGGCAGTCTCCCAGTATCAAACTCTACATAATGAGAAATGGGTGCAGAGCAAACAGTTTGACTCTTGAGCCAGTGAATCCACCACAACCACAAAACTTTGCTGCAGACAGAACTGGGAATAGGTCACTCAAACAACAGGACATTGTACTAGCAGCTGAGCTAAGAGTTCTGTGTAACTGTATTACAACCAAATAAGGAAAAACAAAGTCTTGTGCTGAGTTGGGAGTGGGCTGGGGCAGAGCCACAGGCTTGAGGCTGAGATAGAGAAAAGTGTTAGGAAAAGGATTGGCTCACCAGAATGAACCTAAGGGTTGAAAGGAAAGGGAAAAGTAAGAGCAATGGAGCTTGCTGGGGAACCTTTAAACAACCACTTTCAGAGGCTGTGAAATTTGAGCACACAGTTCTGCTGAATCATACTGCACTTCCTCCGACTGAATTGGTTCAGATTATATTGGACATTCTTGTATTAGAGAACTTGATTCAGAATATTAAAAAGAAAGCAAAGTAGATGTAAAATAGACATTTAATTCCCTCTATACACAGAAAATCAAACTTTACAAAGTAGTATTTCTGATTCTGTAGACGGATTCTTTGAGTAATATTGACTGAACATGTTCAAATGATATTAATGCTTTCATCTTAATATATAAAAATCTGATATTTATTGAACACTGGCTATATGTGTGATTCCTACTTTGTAAAGATAGTTTTGTTTGTAAAATTGAAACAGCAAACTTGTGTGATCCATGAGTTCTGTGTGTTTAATTTTTTGTGCAGTTCTAGTGATTTAAATACAAAGTTTATGAAAACAAGTTTGCCACTGGTAAAAAGATTAAATAAATGCAGATATTGCTCTTGCTTAATCCCTTTTGTTGACATTTCAATGACATTTGAATTTTCTATAAAAGGTACACAGATCCAACTCCATATTTGCCTAGGACAGAACTCTTATTAAATTTTAAATCATATAGAAACTGTTAATCTGAATAAAAAGACCTTGGGAAGTCACATTGCTAGGGGAACATAAAATAAGAGTTAAAAGTTGATCCAAGCTGTCTCAAGCTTGTTCTGATCCATATTACTTCAGTTTCAATGTAAACTATCTTGTTATTTAAATAACCTCTGCACAATTTATTCAGACTGTAACCTCATTTGTTGCCAATTCAACAGGGGAACTTTAAGGAAAAAGGAAAAAGAAAACGCAAAGTTATACCTTCTGTGGGTGACAAAAACATTATTAACATGACCCAGCCCGTTGCAGCCTGGCAAAGGACAGTGTGGCAGCTCTTGTTTGTTCAGTTTCCAGGATAGTGAAGACCCATTGACGGGACTCTCCTTCTGTCTCTTGGCAGCCAAAGGACAACCAGAAGCAGTGCGATGAGAAGTGTATTTACCTGATATGTGACCTTGGCCATCACAGCCTATCACTGGGCATCTACAGAAACACAGCAAAAGAACCCTGGTTTTTATTAGAGACATCTGGTGAAAGCAGTCTCAAGGAAGTCTGAGAAAATATGTTCAGCTACTTATGTCACTTTGCATCGGTATATTAACGCTTGGTCCCCAAAGATGCACTATACCTGAGCATTCAATTCATGTCAAGCTGAGTTATGGAGGTTCACCTAATTTTAAGATTAGGCAATGTAAAGTGAAGTTGAACAGCCTAAGAAATGAAACCATTCGTTCAGACAGTATTTTACCAGAAAAGAAATTTGAAATTCTATCACAGACTATAAATCACAACCTGTAGGTATATGAAACATTAGCATTCTCTCTTCTCTGTGTTTTTGACATGAAGTGGAGGCTGGGTTCAAACATTCTGATCCATGTTACTGGAAAACTCTTGGAAACATACGCAAAGAAAGGAAGAAAGGAAGGTTTAGGATTTTTATTTTTATTTTCATTTTAGTTGCTCGGCCACTATTATGCAGTCTCTCATATATCATTAGCAAGCAGTAAGAAAATTAATGAGTGCAACTAAATCTTCATGTCTGTATTCTGGAAGTTATCGCTTACTGATTTTAATGGAATTTGCATTCAAGTAAGAAAGCAGTAAATACTCACTGAATTTTCAGTTTTCACTTCAAGTGAAATTCTATCAGTTAAATGAGTAGGAATGATACAAGAAAATACAAGTCTTCCTCGCTGTTCAAGCTCCAATGTGATGGACTCCATCAGCTTCACTAAAAACTGAAGCAGTTGGTTTGGCTTCAGCTATTGGGCTTATTGTCAGATGGGTTGGGTAATTCCTATGATGTTTCATCCCTTCAGCTCTTACTGTTTTTTCCCCCTTCACAACGACTTACACATTTGTACTCACTTAAGTTCAGGGTCTTCTTTTTCATCCTTGGAAGGAGTCACTTTGATACCACCTTTTCTGGCACGGGGACAACCAGATAAGCTGCAAGGACACAGAACAAAATCCGCCTCTTTAGGATGCTGCTTGCCAATAACCCCGAGTGCTGCAGTCTCAATTCAAGGGACAGTGCTTACCTTCTGTGTGATGCATAGTTCCCAGTCACGTGGCCAGAACCATCACAACCAGGTGTTGGGCACCTATAGAATAATATACTTACATGACTTTGAAGATAGCAGTAAATAACATGTATTTGGTGCTTCTTGTCTAGAGTGAGAGAAAGCTTCCACCACATAGCTTCTGTTGAGTAATTAAAGCTAATTCTTGTTGATTTTTTTTTTAAATGTGCAAAATACTTTTTTTTTTTTTTATAATAAAATTGGATTTTAGTAAGGAACATTAAACGTACTGCATAAGATATATGGAATTAAGCAATTCATACCACTGTTTGCACCAAACATTTTTCCTTGCACAGAGCCAAACAAACAAGCAAAAAGCCGATTGATATAGATCTATTTGTAAATTTACTGTATGTATTTGTTTGTTATCCTTCTGATATTCACAGGTACGGATGCAAATAAGCACTTTGCCAGTATTTACAAAAGGGAAAATGGAAGCAGAGATGCAGTTTTACTTTTGTACATCAATAGAGTTAGTGTGATAGGCAGAATTTGAATTTAGTAGTTTGTAAATTCCTAGCACTGTAATTATACAACAGGATATCTATCTATTTAACTCTAGATGCAACTGGATATTCAGCTTGGGAATTGGATTATGTTTACATCTCATAGTTAAGGGGTTTTGTGTGTGTGTGCGTGTGCGCAAAAAATAGAAGCCTTTCAAGAATGAATATTTAGTACTAAATCATCCATACAATGAAAATAAACAAATTTGCCTGTTAATGTATCATTGCTGGTAGTCTGGGACTAGTACTACATGAAAAGTGGGCTCCCAAAGCCTACTGCAGTCAATAGGTCTTTCCACTGACTTCTGGGGGTTTGGGAACAGGACCCTACTGACATCACTTTCTACTGGTGAAGCAGTCATTCAAACTAATTTTTTTTTGGTCATTTGTTGTCATTTTTTTCATTGAATTTGTATATGTGTGGGTTTTTTTTAGAGAAACATGCCTCAATACAGGAAGGAGCATAAGGAAAATATTTACCTTTAGAAGTAGTGCCAGCCATTTCCACATTTCTGTGCTCTACAGCACCAGGTTGTTATGTTAACCATCCCTAAAGGCCTCTTAAATACTATGATTTTTACAGAGTTTCAGAATGACAGAAGTTTTGCCAAACAATCTTGACTGAACCATTAAGGAATCTTGTATGGATCTTGGTTGTTACTGAATCTTGGCTGAGATGACAAGATGGGTGATTTGATCAGTTGTTTGTACACTGTCACAGAAAACTTCTACATGTATAACTGTAGTATCATGTCTACGTGTGCACTTGTATCTTTGAATATTTGAAAATGCTTTTCTTTTGGACATGACCAGATTTACTCAGTGATTCAAGTAGAACTCAGCAAATAATTTCAAGTGAAGAAAGTGAAAACTGTTTATTTTTGTATGTTTGTTTGTTTTAAATAACAATTTCAAAACATTTCATGATGATATTTTCTGAACAAAAGTATTTGGGCAGAATAATATGCTTCACAATGACAATAAAGGTAGAGGTGTGGGTTGCAGAGTGCCAGATATGCTTGACTGTTCAGCTAAATGCTGACCTCTCTGAGCATAGGACAAGAACTGGGCACAATGTTATGTGAAGCAGGCAGTTAGGGCAGATGTCTGGAGGGTGTGAATGCTCACCAGTAAAGCCAGAATACCTGCCAAATACTATGGGTATTAATTTGGGCTACTTGTTTTATCAGATGATCACAGATGGAAGAGTTGTCTGTATAGACTGCACCCAGATTTTAATCTACCAAGAGCTCTTTATGGAATATATTCACATCATGAGTCTGAGAGTTATGGACATAAAAGTACAGTGAGACAATTTTGAATCTCCCCATCTGCACTTGCTTCCCCAGGTAGCAGTTAGACTTTACAACTAGATTGGAATTCAAAGCATTCTTGAGAGTGTTAAAGATATGAAGGTAAGATATTAATTATATTGTGATATTTCACAGCACAAGATATACCAACAATGCATTGCCTTTCAGTCAGTAGTAATGTGGATCTTGATCAGCTTTAAACTGGCTGATGAGTTTGAACTGATGCCCCAGCTTAGGGAGTTACTGTGGAGAGCCAAGAAAATCACATTTGTGTTGGAGAGCCAGAGGTCACAGGATCTCAAGTTAAATGATGTCAGCTCTTGAATGGGTGTAGGTTACAGATTCTTTTACATTTCATCAAGTTTGTTTTCTAAGAACAAATCTCACAGTGATTTCACACAGCAATTTTTGTAACCATGCATCAAGTACCTGCCATTTTGTGCCCCTTTTCAGTGTTCTATCTTTAGGTAGACAAACTACAACTTCACATAAAATTGATACACTCAGCTGAGAATCTAGGAGCACTTCTGATACTTCTACTGATGGTAAAGCTCTAAGAAATTGTTGGATAGGAACTTTACCTAAGGCAAACCCACACAAGTCACTTAAAAAGGGTAATGATTAGAACATGTCCTGCTGTTGATGGAATATGGATAACTTATCAACTTGGTATGTGGAATCTACCTATTTCCTAATGTTTCTGAACTCTAATTAGATATTCTTGTATAGTATACTTTTAAACTTGTTTAAGGTTTGATAAGCAGCTCTTTGGTGAAATGAAAGTGAATTAAATCACAACTCTCCGTAATAGCTTAAAAATCCTTCATCAACATTAGTGTATTTTAATTCAACCATCTTAAACTGTGCAGTGCAATGAGAATTTCTCAGATATTAAATTTCCTGAATTTGACTGAAAGATTTACTTTCTGAGCAGATATTCCTTATTTCTCAACTGCAGATCACATGGAAGCCTTGTATCTTTGCTGGCTTAGAGATTCACAGTTAAAGCCAAAATCGTATCTTGATTCTGGCAAATTAAACACGAATAACATTTGGAAAAAATACACAGCTTTTTCTTCTTCACGCCTAACTACATGAGGGTACGTTGGTGGCCTGATTCTATGAGCATTATGCCCTTTACTCTCATCTCTGTGAAGTAAAACTATTGATATCACTATACTATACTAAAAGCAAAAGATTTCATTTAGTTGTTATCAAAAGCAGAATTTTGTTTAAAATTTCACCTGAATTACATTTGCAGGAAGCTAAAATAAGTTGGTACATTTGTGGAAAGTGATTTTATTTCGCCCTTTTCCCTTTTGCAAATTGTCTGTGAACAGATTTTGATTTTTGCTCTTTTCTAGCTAATTGAAATTAAATGCTAAGTGCATTATGCAACATATTTCTGTCTGTGAAACGTTCATGAACTTTGACTTTGTCTTTCACAACTCACTTATAATACATGGCGTACAATGTGCAGTTTGTCATTTAAGTCATATGCTGTTGCTCCTCTTTCCTTATGGCATGACCAAAACTCTAGAAGCTTTAGTGGAAAAATAACCATATTGGTATGCAAATTTCTTTATTCACACATGAATATGGGGGGGAGGGGCTGCATGAAGAGCAACTATTCAAAATATTTGTGTGAGTGTCTATGTATGGCAGAAAGCCAGAAAAAGCAGGGACAAATACATATGACTCAGCAAATGATTTCAAATTTGTCAGCATTTTCACAAGTCAGTTCCCTGCTTCTTGTGCTGCTCTTTTAAAAAAATACTAAAATTAAATTTTATACATTTGAGACTCAATGAAATACTGTGCCAGTATGTTAGTTTCCCTAATAAATTTCAGAACTGCTTCAAGCAATTGCCCATATAAATGGACCTTTTTTGCCATTTTGATGCATCTCTAGCAGGTTCACATCCATAGCTACCATCAGTTCATTCTTTTTTTTTAATTCATGTTATTGGACTAAAGAATGAGACCACTAGTATTTGATCTATGTAAGCTAACTTGTGACTAAGCACTGAGCCAAATCTATGTGTAATCAGTACAGCCATAAACATCATCTTATCAGCATAACTGTGCCATAGTTGGACACTATTTTCTTCTGTCTGGATTAGGGATGAATGTAAAGGACAGAAAGGACAGTCACGGGATTCTTCTCTTTTTACATGCATCCATGAGATTTCCAAGCCATCTATTACAGGATCCAATTTACAAGATGCAGAGAGAAAGCTATGAAAGAACTCTAATTATCCTTTCCTCTTCCCCATGTCCTTATTGACAAAGGCAATTCAATAACTAGATGACTGGTTGCCAGTGCCTCTCTTGACTACAGATTTTTGAAATATTCATATGTCCCTATACATCTGTCTATATAGCAGAGCCTGCACAGTCCTTTTGTAAGTGACATTTCATGGTGAAAATTATGCCAGCACAAAATCATGTGACTTGATGTCTGCTTCAATGACATTAAACACATAGTATATGGTACTGAATGATAAAAAATGATATGCAGGAGTTCTGGTCTAGTTTTTTGATTTATTCTATCTTCCCTAATCAGTGGTATGTTTTCAATATTTTTCTCTTTCTTCCTGAATGAAAAATACTGTTACTCTTAGTGTTTTCAGTATTTTTTCTTCATGTCCTGGCTAATTCATGAAAATGAAGGGACACTAAACAAGAAAGGCAAATTGAGAGAAATAAACTCTGTTTTAATAAGTGAACTTCACTGAAATATTTTATACTTCGCTGCACAGAGTAATTAAAATGAACAACTCAATTACTATAGGGAACATGTTGATCAAAGATAAATAAGAATTACATTTTTACTATTATTAATACTCACTTAAGCTCCTGAGAGTTAGCAGCCATAAGGGATTTTAATGTCTTGTCAGCTAGTGGGCACCCAGAAACACTGAAAAATACAAGGTGGAATGTTTCACTGAAACAAAATGTATATATTCTTTTCTTAAAACAATCTTTATAAAATCTGTGACTAAAAATGGGAAAAAAAACAGACCCTCAACTGTTTCCTGTTGACAAAGGAAGAACAATCTATGCCAGACTCTTGAATTACTGAAAACATATATGGTTAGGGCTAGAGCTTTCTAAGTCCCTGTAAAGCATTAAACGGCAATGTGGTGTTATGCAGAGCCCTTTCTACATAAATGGCAGGTACAGCATCTGGTCCATGTGGCTGCTTCCATCTTGTTCTCAAAAGGAAACAGAAAAAAATATTGTTTCAACCCCCAGGTAGACAGTAGGCTATTCTAATGAAATAATTTGCAGCTACAGAATGTATTGCAAGTTCTGTTAATTTCAAAGCCACTTGCAGAAAAAGTTTCTACGGAAACCTTATTTAAAATCCCATCCAATATCTCATCTGTATAGAGAGTGCTTGTTCACTTAGGGAAATGGAACCTTTACTGAATGACTTATCTACATGTCTTGGCTAAGCCATCTTGAGTAATAACCATATGCTGCCTAAATCCATCAGACTATTGAGTCCAGACCTTCTACAAAATATAAAACAGGAAAAAAGAGACCCTTTTCTGTATGGATTATTTTCTGTAAATTACTTTTGAATACTTATCCATGGTTAGTATATAAAAAAAGTTAAATGATAGCAGGTAAAAGCAGCACTATTTCCTGCTTTGGTTTTCCTGTTGTTTCTTACCTGCGGTGTGAGGCATAGTTTCCTGTTACGTGACCGCTACCATCACATCCTGGAGTTGGACAGCTATGCAAAGATGCAGTGAGAGGTTAGAGCATGCACAAGACATCACATAGCTTACCCTGCAATTAAGTACATAATGATATGTAGGACAATCATATTCATTATAACCCATCTCAATATCATCATGACACCACAAAAACTAACAGAATCTACATAACAGTTCTAGTTTTCAATTAGTACTTGAAGCACAGAAGGAAAAAAATTCCTACTTCCACCATGCAAATCAGTCAAAACCTTACTTCTTTGATCTATGCAAGTGTGAAACCACCTTGCTTTGCATAGCTTTTTCAGTTACAACTCGGATTCTTGAAAAGAAACTTCACTATTGCTACCAATATTTAACTGCAGTTCATAAATACTAGAGGTAAAGTTTCCTATCCGATCTTGTGTGTAACACAGGCCTGAGAACAATAATATCCCAAATCATTCCTTTAGCTTCTGACTAAAATAATGCACCTTTTTTTAGAAATGCATTCAGGATCTTTATTTGCTGTGAGAAATAAGTGAGAAATAGATGCTATGGTTTCTTGCAGAACAGAAAATGTATCAGCTAAAGTTCAGAATAAGTGTGTTTTCATGGGATTTTTCACAGCTGAAATGAGAAGTGGCATAAAAGTGTACATTTAGCATTTATGTAAATGTAAATGTATATTTACATTTACATGTGGTGTACATTTAGCACAGTGTATTTTTTTCCTTTATGCCAAGAGATGGAGGCATGTTTGACCGGGAGAAAATGTCATTTTTTTCCTCAACTCAACTTTAGTCATAACTCTGAGATCATTTATCAGATTGATCCCCATTGATCCTCTGCAAGAGTGCAGAAATTGCAAGAAATGCAATCTGTGGGTGGATGAGGAGGAGTGAGTTAAGTATACCCTTCTACAATACTTTAAAACCTCTAACAGCAGCCCTCCATTCACCTTATAAATGGCTGTGTTTCACTGGACGCCAGTGTTTCACTGGGCAATCAGAATCTGTACAGAAACATTTAGCTAGTGCTCCATGAGTAAACCTCAGATCCTCACCTGCCTATTTTCTCTGAAGTGGCAGAATGCTAGGAACTTTTCGAATCTGTAAAAAAGCCTTAGCAAGATATCACAGCCCACTTCAACCTGAGCAGTGTAGTTTTGGTAAAGAGAATCAGCATGGAAAAATAAGAGGCACATGCAGTAAGATGATTTTCATACGGTAGTTCACTGCAAATGAGATAATGGGGTCAATTTTTTTTTTTCTCTGCAAGTGCTTATGTCATTTTAAAAACTTCCTCATGATGGAGCCACCTGTATTGGATTGTTCTGTATGAGTTTTGAGGCTTAGTGGGATCACAGAAATGCAGTCTGACTCCTGTAATTGCACCAAGATTCTGCTGATATATTAAAGCTATTTCTTATTTAATTTTTAGAACAGTTACATCTTAGGTGCCTCTTTCTACTCGGCATGTGAAAAAAATACAGTAAAACCAATGTCAGATTATCACCGTTTTTTGTAAATACTGTGGAGAATTATTATTTAGGAGATTAGAAAAATGTTTCACAGCCATCTCAAAACAGGTCAGTATCGCAAAGGAATAAATAATACAAAGGAAAAGCCATTAGAGTCTTCAGCAAATAAACTCTGAGTATTTTTGTCCGCAGTTGTTTTAGAGGAGGCAAAACAAACATGACCTCTTTCAATTTAGGTCGTGAACTACAAGTACAGATACAATGTGGTGAGTAGGCAACATGCAGGCTGCACGGCATGAGGTGAAAGAATCACTCTTCACAGAAGCTTGCCCCAGGGATATGTTATTTCTAAAGACAGAGTCATATCTAACTGATTCAGTGCCACTGAGTCTGGGGAGCAGTACACAAGGTGATGGGATGCAACTCATTTATTTATGGAGGAGCCTGCAGTGATACATTATAGACTATCATCACTAAGTAATTCTACGTTCCACTTGTCTAGAGAGACCTACTTTGTACTGAGGACAAAAAGAAAAGTGGAATAAATGATCACTCATTCCCATATGGCAAAAAACCCACTCTATTGATAGCAATGTTGACGTGAATCCAGTAGGCTTTTGTGAAGAGCCTAACTGGGATTTTAAAAGGTGACCAGTGTTATGAGCTGGTTGTTACAATTTTACTGAAACTGTTCTGAACCAAAACAAACTGTTATGTGCAAAAAGATTAAAAAAAAAAAAAACAACCTGATTTCTTTGCAGTTTTTGACAGTAAAGTTTTGGAGTTTAAAACTAAGCAAATGAGACTCTTTTCTTGGGAAAAGAGAGCATCAGCCTATTCTCCCAGAGTATGAATTTGTGAGTCCACTGGATTTTCAGTAGGACAGAATGACAGAATGCTTTGAAGGAGGCAAATTAAGAACTTAAACCCTATTTCCTAGGGTTGGAAAACCCTGGGGCAGTTCCTCACTACCCACTATCCATTTTATCCTTTGAACTTTGTATGTTTAATGTCTGCAAAATTTGCTGCACTTCTCCACAAATTCTTGGAAGTGAAACTGTAACAAAGACTTTCCAAATAAAGTTTATTCAATTACACAAACATTAACACAGCCTACTTGTAAATGTGGCCCATTCGTTACCTACCTACATGAAGAATAAAAACTGATAGAGAGCAGAATATAAGTCTTGAATCTGTCCAGACTCTCAGACCCATCTCTGCCTTGTCTCAGCTCCATGCTGACCTACAGTGGGAACTACCTGCAGTGATCATGAAGGTCTCCCTACTTGGCTACCTCGAATGCACTTCAATTCAGCACTCAGACAAACAATTTACTCAGTCTTTAGAAGGGTAGAGGAACATGGCACTTTTTTGTGACTCACGTGATGAGTTCCTTTTTGAGATCTCTTGAATGGAGCTTGGGTTTAGGACTTGGTATGGAGACTTCTCCTGGATACTTTTTTTCTTCCATGTTTTCTGGAGAACTCACTGGGTCTTTCTGAAATATTAGATGAAAGTGTGACAAATGGTTTCTCTCATCAAGAGAATTCTACATGTTCAACAAATAACTTGAACGTCTTTTAAAACATTTTAAAAAGTACCATAAGAAAGAAGTACCATTAAGAAAGTTTAATGCGTTGTAATTCAAAGCACTGGCAGGTAGACTTTTTAAAATGTTGAACTGTATATTATGAAATTATTTCTGAAGGTAAATGCTGTTTTAGTATGTACATAGGGACAATCAGGCTTACATTTATATAGCAATGATGAAGATCACAGAAAAACACACAGAAAACTAAGGCAATTGTTGAATGTAGAGCCAAACAAGACTTCAGAAAGTATATACTTGCTTTTTCTTTGCAAGTACTTTGTTGTGTTTTATACATAGTTGAAGTGAGAACCATTGTACCATATCGTGAATTAAAAAATTATAACCATAAATTAAAAACTATTCTATGTAAAAATATGTAAATACAACACTTTCTAGGTTGGTAGAAAGCTATGATCTGATGTCTTATGCAAAGACAAGATTCTTGATAAAACAAAAATCATGAGAAGAAAAACACAGATTTCCTTAGCATCTGGCTGGTAAAGGTAATTATTGATTTCTACTACTTGTAGATTAAAATCACTGCTACAAGCCTGCTTGATAGATAGTATGCACTATGAACATTCACTCTCCTGGGGAGACAATTTGGAAATCCAGAGCTCTGGAGAATATAACATTTTCATTTTCTGAAAAAAAAAAAAAAAAAAAAGCAAACTTTGATCATTTCAGATATCTTCATTTTTACTGTTTTGAGGATTAATGTCTTCAATTATTACTATTTTTATGAAGGTTAAGTTTTTCCTTTCTGGAGTAATGCTCTGTGGATATTTCATCATTCAAGAAATCTCCAAAGCCCTTAGCATCAATTATTAAATCTCTATAAATCCTTGCTGGGAACTCACGTTGGATTTGCCTGATTCTCAAGCAGGTAGCACCCTGAGATTACTACATGTAGGAGCAGAAACTGCTGCCTGCAGTTAAGGGGAGGACCTCTCAGCTTCTGCTAAACTCTCGGGGTTGATGCTGTAGATTTCTGGGCTTGTGCAGCTGATGAATGTGCCAGGACAGAGGGGCAGGGATGTCTGCAGAACTGTTAAGCACATAGTGGAGGGCTGAGAAGAATCTGGACTGAAAATGGAGATTCTGCCTACTGGGACTTGTAAGCTCTGCGGGGGTGTTTCTTCTGATAAAGCTTCCATATGGTCGTCAATTCTGGCAGCTCATCTTTGCCTGTTTGGAGACTGGATCTTCAATATGACTTCGTTTTGCTTTCTGGTACTGGCTACCTACTGCCTACTGTAACTCGCGCTATACATATACATAGAAATTCATGTCATATTATTGATATATCAATTACTACTGATTTTTGGAGTTACATTTGTGGAGTTTGTTTGGGAATAATCTCATCTCATCTCATGCACAAAAATGCATGTCTTTTCTAAACACTCTTTCATAGTAATTGACAAGTCATATTTTAAGATATAAAAGTAAACATATATTTCAGGCTCTTGGAATTTTATTTCTAAAGGAAAATTTCACATAAAGAGTAATAGAAGAGTAATAGATCAGCATTGCTAAAACATTCATATAGAAATACTAAATATTTGAAAGTCATCCAAACATGGAAGCCAGGAAGATAAAAATTGAAAAAAGAAAAAGGAACTCCAGCTTTGTTCCAGATTCAAGCAACCTGAGAGACTGTTTTTCCAGCATTAAGTTAAATCCTGATTCTAGTCGCTTATGTGGATGTTTTTCCTCTTAAAGCTACAGGAAGAGAGTTTTATTTAATTACTATGTCTTTCCACATGTTCTGTCCTGACTTTCTTTCATACATGTAAATTAAAGCTACTGCAGGGATTATCACTATTGTAAGTCTCCATAAAATCAAAAGCCCTAAAAGAACAACAAATTGGTGATCTTCTCCTGACAGCTGCAGGGTTCAGATATCAAGATAACTTCAGAAGCCCTACATAGATTGGTTTCCATTTAACATAATGGATGTTGAAGAAGGTTGATTTATGAGTTTTGTGCGTTTTTTTTTACCAGCTAATCCAACAGGCTACATCTGTATTACTGAACTGGGAGATAGTGCTTTTTCTAAAGATTTAGTGCATATATGGGATGAATCTTAGAAATGTATAAAGACCAGGCACACATCAGCCTGCTCACACTGCAGTTTTTTAATATCTTCAGTTACAGCTTGTGTTCTTTAACTCAAATGGAAGATATCTCTTTATCAATTGTTGGACAAGAAACCTCTGTGTGAGATATTTGTCAAGTCACTGACTGACACGTATTGCACAGAGAGGACTGGTTATTAATTCTACATACTGGGACTTGACAAAATGCAGCAGCATTGAGATTGATATACACAATTTCATTCAAGTATCTACAGAATAATTAAAAAAATAAAATGGGAAGATAAAGGTTCACGTAAATATATCTATGTGCATATTTTTAATGTACAAGATATCCATATTTATTTTTTTTTCCAAAATTTAATTCTGGATTTATAGAATCAGCTTTTCCAGACTAAGATTTTTAAATCTTTAAACCAACAGCTATACATGCACAGACACGCAGAAAAACCTACAAGAACTTCATAGATGGGCTCTGTTGAAAAAAGAAAAATTCTCCCAAGGTCTAGAAGAGTACCCAAACTTTGCCTTTCTTGGCCCTAGAGTCAATACATGCAGCCCACAAGGGACCACATCTGTCTCCAGAGTTTTAGCTTTAGATGGCAAAATAAACCCTTGTGAAAAAAAACACCTTCAGTGCTTCCTACTTCTTGGTCTTTTAAATGATGATGATGACAGCTAAGTGTATGTATAATTTTTGCTTTTCTATTTGATGGGATTTATAATTAAATGCTATTAAAATTCTGAAGAATACCAGACTAAAAGGAAAACCAGACCAATCCATCCAAACACTACTTTCTGCAGAGCTTTCAACACACTATTTTCTGCAGAGCATGTGTGTATTCACGCATGCACACTCGAGAAAGCAAGCAAGCAATGAAACTCCATTAATGTACAGATGGAAGTTTATATTGATTTCAGCAAAGACCAGAACATAATGGTAACATGAATAACAGATAATAGCATCTGGCACTTTTAACATTTTTAAGCCCTGAAATCTTTGGAGAACTGACAGTTGAACTAACTGACAGCTCTAGTTATTTCTCAGTGCTTTCCTTTTGGAGTGATTTTGAGCTTTTTCCAAATTCAGATTTTTTTTTTTTTAAGGGGGCATCTGGACAGGCTATTTCACTGAGAGAGAGAGAGACAATATTTTCTGGAAATTACCACCAAAATTAAGCAACTGTTGTGCATATGAACCAGATAACAATGAATTAGAAATAGATATAATCAGTCATTTTCTTTGCATAAGGATAACTGCCAGTCTTCGATTTACAAAACAGAGTTCCTGGCCCTGAGATCACTGGACACACCGAGATGGCAAAAGCTCACAGCAGAGGTCTGGGTCCAGATCCTCAATTAGGAACAAGCCATACAGAGTCAAAGCACAGAGTGTTAGGGGCAAGAGTGCCTGAGCAGTGATCTTTGTCATTTTGTGTAGTGTACTGATGCATCCAGTTCCCTGTTCTGGTGCCGAGTGAAGCAGGCAGCCACATGTCTTGGCAATCTGAAATCCCATAAAGAGTGGGGTGCTTCTGCTACAGCTCCTTCTCTGATCCTCAGTTGCTGCAGGGAGGAGGAGCAACAGAATAGGCCCTTGCCAAGTCTGTGGCATCAACTGATCTCCTGCAGCAAGGCAGTTTTCTCAAAGCTGGGGCCCTCAGCCTACTGTGTTGTGTGAAATTCACTCCAGAACACTGATACAGGCTCTCAGAGCTTTGTGGCTGAGGCAAAGAGCACAGTCAGCCCCACAGAGGTGCTAGCAGTGTGCTCTTCAAGACAACCCTGCCTCTGATAAATGATCCACCATAGCACAAATTGTCTCATTATGGCAGATCTTTACCCAATCCTGACAGATTTTTATGTGTTCAACTGAATTATCTTCTATTTCTGGATATTTTTTGGAATTGTAAATGTGAATCCCCTAATCTCAGCTCTAAACAGCTTTACCATTCTGTATGCCTTCTTGAAGTATCAGTTTTGATATTTGAAGAAAAGATAATTTTGTAATAATTGAACTGTTCAAATATTTTAATAATGTAAAAACAACAAATAGGAAGTAAATGTATTTGAAGCCAAATAAAAAAGTTCAAATCAAAACATTCTACTTCAAAGGTTATCATTAAGGCTTGTTTATGTTAATTAGCAAGATTTTGTCTAATTAGACTTAAAATGACTTATGATTTTTTCCTTATTTAAGAAAAATTCAAGTAATCCATATTCTGATGACCAGACTCAAGAAAAAGAAAAATAACGGAACAAAAATAACTGAAAGCCAAAGCTTGTCAAATAGAAGGAGAGAAAAACAATAGAAGACTCTGCTGCCATGTTGCCAACATGGGATAAATCTCTATGACAAGTAAACAAAACCAATATTATGATCAAGTTGGGAGGGGGAGACAGGAAGAATAGCCATGAAAGGTGCAAAATTAGTAAGTAAAAGCATTTACTGAAATTTTAGTTGTCCATTTCACTTTTTTTTCTATGTTTTTAAGTTTGACTTATTACATTCCCTAGGATAGGTTGAATAGGCAAAGCATTTGTATGTACTATTACATTTTTCCCTGGTGTTTTCTTACGGAATAAAAGTCATCACTATTGATGGAAATCGCATACATACACTTTTGTGCTACTTGTAACAAAAGCCTTCAGGAATTTCAAATAATTTTTTATTTCTGATCTTATGCTCTCAGATGGGATTCTGAACCAATAGACTTACATGTGAGATCCAAGGCTCACTGGCAGAGATTTATTGAAATACCATTATCTGACCACTCGCCCATTGGAAAAAAATCACTCAGAAACTGAAAAAAAATACCTCCTTTTCTTCTTTCCTGCCATGTGTCTTGCTGTAGTTGATTGGTGTGTCCCAGCCTTCTTGCTCACAAAGAGCCTGGTAGAAGGCTGCATTTACCAAGATGCTGCTTGTTTTGAAAGGAGAAGAGGAAGGAGTGGGAAGTACTGTACTGGAAGAAGTGAGAGGCGTAACTTTGTCTTGGCTTCGGTTCTTTTTCATGCTCAAATCCAGAGTGCCATTTTCATCCACTTCTATCTCAGTTCCCTGACATGCAACAGGAAACAGAGACATGCTTAAATACGGACATGGTGAAGCTGCAACATAAACATGTGGTGCTTTTAAAGGATAAGTATAAATGCATGCTTTTATTTAAATTTATCTGAATCTAAAACCAGCTTTTCGATTTATATCAGTTAATGTCCAACTCTTAGGCAGACTTAAGGGTAGCTTCAGTAATGGTGTCCTTGCATCTCAGCTTAAACACTGTAAGTAGAATTTAAAAAAAATGCCTCTAAATCATAGCCTACACTATAAATCTAGTTTTATTTAAAAAAAGTTTAGCTTTAAATCTTCTTGATCTTTTCACTCTTACAGAAAACTATGACCCCAATTCACAGTTAATAGCATTAGTGCATTGTTTAGGTCATCACCAGCATTATTATTACATATGCTCCCTCCCCCCCACGCCTCACAAATATTAAATCTACATCACGGAGCAGAGAAGGAGGGTTAAGAAATATTCCTAAAAGAAACACAGGAGGAGAATTTTTCACATATTATTATCTTAATCATAGTCTGAGTTGGAAATAATCTTTTAAAGTTTTGCCACAAAACAAGGCCTATGTAGAGAGCAATAGACTGAGAGCCACAGAAGAATCTTTGGAAGAATCTCCTTGATGAAGACCTCCAATATGAGTAAAAAGAGCCTTTGCTACTCTGGGAAGTACAGCAAGCAGCAGCCTTTGACTGCAGAGGAGCATGCGGTTTGGCAAGAGACCCAACTTCTCTTTCCAGGCAGGGAGAATCTCTCAGGTCAGTTTCTGCTCATATGAAGAAGCAAGTGCTGCTTAGCTGTATGAGGAGAACCAAGGAAGAAAAGCTTACTGTTCTGCCTTCCACAGTAAAAACTCTTCTTGAAATGACAAAAAACTCCTGAAAGTACAGCTTAGTGATAGCTGCAACAAAAAATTTCACCTCATGCTCATGTTGTGAGGGCTAACCCCGAGCCCTTTCTGCACTGAGAAAACAGCCTTTTTGCTTCTGGACATATGCCTAAGCAGGCTTTTGCATGTCCACATCATCCTTTAAGAAGATGAAAAACTTCTTGCTTTCACTCACTGATGAGATACTGCTCCCTTGTCCTATCCTCATGGACAGATAAATAGTGACCTGATGGTGATTTTACCACTGCAAACTTCTTCGTGACCATTGCAATTCCTGTCCACAGAT
The DNA here is from genome assembly GCF_023343835.1 of Lagopus muta. NCBI lineage: Eukaryota > Metazoa > Chordata > Aves > Galliformes > Phasianidae > Lagopus > Lagopus muta. Next base: position 39,618,171 of record NC_064435.1, on the reverse strand, counting down.
AATTGCTCAAGGTGTCCTTTTTATAGCTGGGATTTCTTGTACCTTTGCTCTTACTGTTTAAAATGCAGGGATATTGTCTGAAATTAATATGTATGCCTTAAACAGGGAGCAACACTGCATATTGGCATAGTGTTCAGATATGGGTAAGACTGGTCCTCACTATTGACAGCAGTTATTAAATCAAGTAGCAAAAGAGGTGAAAAAGGTGCCTTCTGAAAGAACACTTGGTAGCTTAGTTGTACGTGTTAACCTGAACAAGTTGGCAAATATACAGAGACTACAGAGATAAATGACAAGGTCATGTGAAGTAGTACTCATGTTGAATGCTATATTTAATGTGGATGAGTTCTCCTGTTGTACTATTTTCTATTTCCATCACCACAAAGCTCAGAAGCCACTTGGGAATTTGAGGCTAGATGTATTAGGTGCTGGCTAACTTCAGAGACAGTCATATTAGCCCACATCAAGCTTTCTTACTCTGAAAGAGTAAGAAAAAAAAGTAAACCTGTACCATAATAGAATCACTTAGATCCTTTGTTGAAAAGAGAAGAGACAGATAAGCCCAGGGAGCAAGTTTTTCCATTTTACTTTCATCTCTTTCTTAGGAAAAGATGAGACACTGACAGAATAAATCTCCTCTTTTTTTTCCCATTAACTATTGCTGGAGATTAGTCTGTCATTGATTGCTTAAAGATAGGGCAACCAAATTTATGCTTACTTGTGGATCTTAAAAACAGTTACAATGAAGTGGAGAATTCTTCCTCTGTACTGAAAATGTGACATGACAAAGTCAGTTGGCTGAAGGCACAAGCTTCATTCATGCAGCTTGTAGGTAGGTCTTCTACCACTGTCAGTGGTGACTCACTTAAAGGTGAAGTGCAGCTGATGAAATACTTTTGATCACAAGGAAAATTTTGGTAGAAGATGAAAATTTCAGGGCCAGTGATCTCTCCTGACTTGGGGATCCTGGTTCCATTTTGTATCCATGGGCCTGTGATAGATGCACACCTAGACTGAAGCATACCAAGCCATCTGCTTGTCCCCAGTTCAGAAACTCAGACACTTCTTACATTTGCTTCGTCTGCATGACAAACTTCACATTTTCAATCATACAGCTTAAAGAGATGTTTTATTATATTTATGGGAAGTAAATACACTTCTAATATGTTCATACTAAGACGCTTTGGTTATATCTTTCTGCCCCTTTTTAGTAAATAGTTTAATCTCCTGTGATAGTTTTAAGCCCTGAATTTGACAGTGCAGCTTATCCTGGATAATAACTTAGTATCCACCACATCTTATGCCATCTGTATAATATCAAATACATTTTTTTATACCAGCATTAATAAACCTTAGTTACAAAAATCCAAGATATTAACTATATCAGTGCCAAGTTCACACTCCAGGATCTGACAATACAGCTCTGCCATGATCGCCCCAGTGTTTTTTGGCTTCAGAGTTGATATGTAACTATAGCCATGAAACAGAGCTACAGTAATCAAGTTTAATGACCAATGTAAAGTAAAATGCTAAATATTGTAGTTGCTGACATTTTCGTAATAAAAAAACTTGGGTTAAGTCTGCACAACCAACATTCACATAAAATTCCAGACCTCTGTGACAGATGGCTTAGAAAAGGAAGCCATGTGACTGGGCTGCAGTAGTTTTATAGTGCAAAACCCATAAATAGTGCAGATTCTCTGTCACTAACAAAATATCAGCTACTCAGAAGGCAACAATGGCAACAAAAGGGACCAAAAGCATTCAAGATTCCCTGCTTGATTAAACTGTACACAGGAGAATACTGGGAAACGTATAGCCCCTGGGAAACAGCTACCATTAACCTAAACAAGAGCTTTGAGTTACAAGGAGAATATTTTACTAACACAGATAGATATCAGCACTTTCCTGAAATTCGTGCAGAAGCTGTGTTGTCCAACGCACCTAATTCTGATCAGGAAAGGCTGGGTTGTGTGTTTGTGAAGTAGAGTACAGATGGGGTTTAAGTGAGCTCACAGATGCACACAGCAATTAAATATAGTCATGGAAAAATATCCCCTTTTGCCCATCACAGGATGGATCACACGTTTACAGCACGGATTTTTATTCAGAACAGTATAAAATAGCTATCACTTTGCTACATTCACAGCAAACTCCAAATGGCAGAGAGATGATGGTCAGAACTACAGCTCCAGTTTTCATTCCTATTCTCATCCCACCCTCCTCTCAATATGTCTACTTTGCTTGTTTTACCACATTTATTTTTATATTACTTTTAAAATGGAACTAAAAAGACAAAAATGGCAAAAATGCTAAAGAATGCTGGCATGCTGACAGAAAATGGCACTTACTATGCTTATCTTAGGCTTGTACAGGTTGTGTTCTCCTCAGTGAAGGCAAGATCTGTCAACTCTAGTCTAGACAGGAACTGTCCCATATTTATCCATTTTTAATTACATATTTAATAGTACCTACAGAAAACTATGTATATTTTCTGTCTTTCCCTTAAAATTTAAGTAAAATAAAGATGCAAATGTATCTTATTATTTCCTAACATTATAGTTTGTTAGCTGAGTGAATCTTTGGTATCTGATTTTGATCTTATTTACATTTACACTGATGTAAACCAGGAAAAAATCTACTGAAGCAATGAAAAAAAAAAATCAATAAGTGTGAAAGGAGACCTACAGTAATTAAATTCAGGTTACTTCTTGTCTGTTTCCACGTCACTGACAGTGTAATCATTCCCACAGGAGGTGGAAAAAGGAGTTCAGAATGAAAAATGAGAGAAAAAAGACAAAAGTATATTTTCTGCATTCCATAATGTATGCAGAGAAAAAGATAAAGTACAGTTAGTATTCTGTGAAGAATATCCATCTAAAATGAAAACTAGCACAAATTAGATGAAGAAATGGTCTCTATCTTCTTCAAGTGCTTTATAATTTAAAGTCAGGCTTTTTCACTTCACTTCATTTTATGGCATAATTATTACGAAGTATTATCTAGTACATTATTTAATCTTGTCTTGGAACTCAAGCATATCAGCCAAGATAATAAAAGGGAGGAGGGTTTGTTTGTTTGTTTTTCATAAATTATTGCTGCATTATTTCATATGTTTTTGGTTCATTTGGTAGCTCAAAACTAATACACTGCAATTTGTCTCAAGTAATGATTACAAGTTAAGCTTTATCTCATAGATGAATCAGAAAGAGTGAATTATTGTGTCTGTATGAACTATTTCTATTTCAAACCTGTGACCTAAGGGAGATTGTGTCATTATATATAAGAGTTTTATGTACTCTTTGGTTGGCATCAGTCATAGTTCTTAATACTAAGTAAGTCCCAAGAAACAACATTATCAAAGATTTTGTCTTCCAACTAGCAGTTCAGTCTGGTCTAGAAAGCTCAAAAGGGCTTTTCAGTTCTAGCATTAGAAATAACTTTGGAACTAATATCTTTCTTGCCATGTGTGTGAATGCTATTCTTAGTTTGACTCCATCTGAAAGGCTACTTTTTTTTCTATTCACGATCAATAAGAATAAATGCATGCATACCTCAGACGTAAATTTAAACAATTGAGTTACCCTGTAGTAAGCTGAAAGACAGAGGCAAAACAGGAAAACTTGTAGCTGCCCAGTGATATTTGAGAAACAAATGAAGTCACAGTTTCAGCCCAGAGCAATTCACAAATTAAATAAAGGCAGCCAAGCACTTACTCAAGGAGCAACATGCACAGCAGTATAACAGGATGGAACCTAGTGATATTCTTGGCTGATTTTCACTCTGTATTTAGGTTTTAAGGTATTTGGAATAAAAGAATGCCTGACAAATGTGTCAAGTGACAACACTGACTACATTGTTGAAATAATTGATGTAGTTATCACCATCAATATCCAAGAATATAGAGATGACATAATTTTGTTCAAAAACAGAATTTGAACTTTAAATATTTTTAGCAAGTGTCATTTTTTTGTTTTCTTTCAAGGCATAGCATGCATATGCCATTTTGTCTAAGCAGGTGGGAAAAACACCAAAACATTCAACAAAATGTTTGGCAAGCAGTAGTGATGGGGATACAGTTAAATTGCATTGCTTGCAACTACCTCTGTGAGATGTGAATGTGGTGAGAGCTGTAAACAGTGGATGGATGCTATGATAATGTAGAGTCTTGCGCTGTGCTGAAAACTGCAGGCTAATTGTTCAAGGGAAGTCCTTCTGTTTACTTCAGTAGGAGTTGAAAGTAGTGACATGAGCTGGAAATCAAATGGAGATGAGTGTACTGGTTTGGTGTACAGACCACATGAGAATTGGCTGATCAATATAAGCAGGGGAACAGCTTACTGGTGAACCTGTGCACCTGTGAAATGGAATAACTTAGATACTGTAAAGTTAATGTGGTATTACTTATTTTAAACATGGTATAATCAAGAGTCTGATTATCTTAGTAAGTATCACACAGCTAATAGAGACTTACGGGGACAGCTTAGGATCAATTTTTATGCCCATTTTAGAATAAAGGTATTCTTTAAATAGTTTAATTTATAAATTAAGAATTTTTATATAGGAATATACGTCAGATAACTTTCTTATGTTGGTTTGTTGGTTCTCTCTTTAAAATTCTTTTTACCAACAGCAGTGCTAAAATTAATGTGTAATCAGATTTCTCTACCCTTGCTACACTTTTTTTTTTTTCCCCTTGGAGTCTCCCTTTTGAACTGATATGTGGAGAATGAGATCATTTCCTGAAAATCCACTGAATTAATAACAATTGAAACTTTGCAGTGAAAAAAAGTCTCTTTTTCATTTAAGTATTATATATCCATATTTGCAGAAAAGTAGTGAGCATTCAAGTTAAAATGTCCAGCTCTTACTAAAAAAAAAAAAAAAAAAAAAGACAAGCCCTTGGAGGTCAATAAATAAAATCTGGGACAATGCACCTTGAGAGAAAACAAGAAAATGACAATTGCTTAAAATGATTGAAGTTCTTTTAAAACGTAGAAACACGGTATTTTACAGATCTGACTATTATAGATATACTTGGAAAAGATTTCCTACCATATCCTCCATGGTCCCATTGGCCCTTTTTCTACCACTCTGACTCTCAAGTGTTGTGGCTTGCATTGGTGGGAGCCTTCATGGTGCCCATGTAATAGAAAAGACCTTTAGAAATCAGGGGCTTTGATCCACTAAAGTAAGAATGATGTTAATCAGGTTTTCTTTGGCAAGGAACAAAAGGAATGTGGCAAGATCAGGGCTCAGAGATCTGACACTGAGCTCTAAACGCAGCCACCCTTCACAACTGTTTTCAGACCTGGTGAATGTGTGTACTATCACTAACAGGAAAAATAAATCATTAAATCTGTAGTCATCAGCTCATGGTGAATTATTTGAGTTCCAAACACTGAAAAGGTCCTCATGAGATGTTTTTGATTATCTAAAAATATATGACACTCTATCATTAAAAAAATCTACCTTGGTGACCAATACTAGCCATAAATGAATTCAAGAATACTGACAAATAGATGGTGGTATCTTTTAGATATAGCCTTATACATGTTTCATATTTTAACAAAAAATATATATATCTACACTGAAGAGAGTTTTTTACAGACTTATTTCTGCTTTAGTTCTTAAAGTAATAAATAGCCAAATCCAAATAAAAACAGTTTTGTTTGGTTTTGGCCACCAAATCTGTTTGGGGCTCACTTGCCTGTGTTTTAGCCAGAAGCTAATTCTGATTCTTCTGTCAGATGTTTTGTATCAGTACGCTCTCCAGAAAGTCTGGCAAAAGTAGATGCAGGCAGATAGCAAGGTATGCAGGTGATTTTCTTTTAAGTTGGATTCCTAGCTGTGAAAAAGGAGTAAGCTATGTGCCCCAAGTGTTCTTCTGTATTGTTATTATTATATTCATTCCTATTCAAACCTTCCTCATCATTTGGCAACTGTGAAGCAGGTATGGAGGAGAAAATCTTTGGTTTATGTCTGGTCCCTTTACTGCTCTTCTCTGGCAAGAAAGTTGTATTGCTGAGGTCAGCCAAAGGCTGCGGCAGCAATGTAATCCAGCCATTGGCATCAGTTTCCATTTTCATGCTAGAAGTCTCTATAGAAGATCAGTGGAAGGACCTCTCTGCAGCAGCTGTCAGGTTTCATGAGAAAGGTTTCATGTGCAATATTTGGGATAGATAATATCTAAATTATGGAGAATGCATATAAATACACTAAAATGTATACCCTGTGGCACCTCCCAGTGCTGGTTTCAAGATTCAAGACCCCACAAACAGAAATAAAAGTTAGAAAAGTAAGAGATACTACTATGCAAAGGAGAATGGATTGTATTGCCTGACAAGGAGCCATGTTTGTAGTAAAACAAGTGGCTCCCCTCAAAGGATAACAGGTAGTCTCTTAGTAGTAGTGGACAGAGGCCCAACGAAATTTGTAAACCAACAGCTGCAGAAGCCACCTCTAGCCACCCTGAGGCTTGCAGTGTAACAATCACTGGTCATTTGGAATACATATCAAGACTTTGAGTCCCATAACAGAAACACGCTTGATAATTTGTGTCTCGATAAATACACCTCTTTTCACCCCCCAGTGATTTCTTCTCAAGTTCTTGTAAGGGCAAATCCTCATCTACACAGAGCTTTCAAAAGTTTTGTTGGTTCGTATGGGAGCACATGGAACTTTAATGCAAATAACAAACAACAGTGCTCCCACACGCACAGCCATCGGAAGAAAATCTTGTCTGTTTTCATCAGCATTATAATACCATGTAATGGCACAGAAAATAAGGCTCATAGCTCACACAGTACCATTTGTAAATCATAAAGATCTGTGAGGAAATGCAGAGCAAAACCAAAACATGAAAGCCACACAAACATCTACGAGATTAGGCAGCATTCCATTACGACAGACTTGCCCAAATTATCTATCTCCAAATACTGTGGGTCTGATTCTCCTCTCTCACCAGCAGAAACAAGCATTTTATCCAAGTCAGTTGTTATTTATCTCTCTACACCATTTCAAACTATCATATGTGCTCAGAATACAGCAGACTCAATAGATTTAGTCCTGTTTAATTGCAAGCAAAATATCACCTTGATTAATACCTTTTTTTTTAATGCACAGCCTCCAAAATGATTGTTTATGGCAGGTTTCAGAGAGAGGAAAATTCCTTCTTTAAACATATCTAACTCATTATCCAACACGAATTGTTGCTGGATTTCACATATCCATCTTTATTATTCCCACAGAATTCCCTCCTTGTATGTAGGGCTCAATTATGAAAAGAGTAACAACATAACTCCTGCTATTTATTTATTTTTATAAATAAATGGTCACTACATTACTGATTTTTTTCTTTCTCTTCAAAAGAGCATGCAAACAGAAGCCTTCTTTTTGGGGATTTAATGCAGTCACTAACATGAAAGACAGTTTATTCGCACAGTTCAGTAGCTAGCACACCCTCCAGGTTCTTGGACTACCCTACCTTGGCAGACAGACTCTGTGGTTTGTTGGAGAGGATCTCTGCTGCTTCCCTGCAGCGGGTGGAAAGGTTCAGGATAGCAGCAGCTGCTGCTATGTGGGTGTCTTCACTACATTGACCGTAGCTATAAGAGTTGGCATGGCAAGGGCTCTGTGTGTGGGCGCTAGCACTAGGCAGTCGATTAGAAAATTTCACTGGATTTGAAAAATGCTTTGCTGTTGAAGAGAGATTTGATTAGCAATTTTAAATACGCAATTTCTTTCCATAAAATAGTCTTGTTTCTCAGACTACAATTTCATATAATAAAATATTCAGAGAATACATTTAAAACAATGAATTTCTTACTGACTCTAAAGGTTTACTGTAAAAGTGGCTTCAGAAATATGAATACTTAGTTTTTTTTACCAGAAAAATAAGTATACACATCCATACACGCATCTTTTAACAAAGCATCTGAGACATTTACTCAGAATTTTCTCATTCCTTAGTCAGGCATGGAACACAATGATGTCTAAGGAAAGACTGAACAAGGATTAATGCATTATCAAATTTGATCTGATGACACTGGTAAGAAAATGAACTTGCAAATATATCCTTCTGAAGGCTTCCCCTTGGAGCTCTACTGTGTAAGAAGACAGAACTGACTTGTCCAGTCTTAGCTAAAACAACACTGCTTACCTTACTTAAATGAATAACTGTTATTTATATCGCTTTGTTTGTATGAGTAAAGAGAACAAGATCTGTCTCTTGAATAAACTGTTTTTCTGGAAACTTTCTGTAATTTGAGTCTACCCTTTAGAGAATTAAAAAAAAAAACAAAAAACAAAAAACAAACAAACAAAAAAACAACCCCAAAAATAACCCCAAACCGAAATATCCCCTTCCCTACAACAAAATAGCAAGGAAAAAAAAAAAAAAAAAAAAAAAAAGAAAACCACACAAAAAGAACAAACAATGAATATTCAGAATAAAAGTGGTCTTAGCTGATATCTTCATGCTAGCTGTCATTTGGAATAAGATTCAGTAGACACAAAGAGGTCACTTAAGAACAAAGAGTCAGCAGGTGAACAGAAAAGCACTTTCGTGGACAAAAGTGGCATTTATCATTTTTTGTTTTCTCTTCCATCACCAATACTTAATCCAAAACAGGCAGAAAGAACTGTACTCTCTTTTCTGTATTTTGGAGTTTGAGAAGTCACTAACTGTGGCTGGGAAAAGACAGCATCATGATCTCAGTTCTTAATAAACAATCGTCATCTCTGTAGCTCAGTGTCCCACAAAGTATGCAAAATCCACCTTCTCTGCCTACACCCAGATACACAAGAACATTGCTGCATGTAACAAACAGCTTGCTGCATAAAGATTTCAGCCCCAAGGCTGTGGACGTAGAGCTTTGGCTGACTGTATTTCAATGATAAGACCTACACAAGATATTCAAGACATCTTTCCTCAGTCTCAGAATGCTGTAGAAGAAATAGTTGCTTATGTGCACTGACTGTAGTTGAATGCCATGTTTGGTTTTTCTAAATACTGAGGGCATCTCAATAAAGCAAAACATAAGAGCTTCATGATCCAGCTCTCCTTTTCTCCAGTACAAATGAAACTACCCCTCTGTGAAACTACAGAACAAGAGGGTCTTTTAGCACTTACTATTGCTAATTTCATATTATTTTTAACAAGTAAAAAGGTGCTTTATCTATTAACCACCATAACAGGAAAAAAAAAAAAAAAAAAAAGCAGGCTCTGATGGATACACATTTTGTCAGCAAATCAAGTTTATAAAAGCAGAATCCACAGACTACTAATGATGTGGTTCTGGCTAGCTTCATATTTACATAGGACGTTGAACCAGACTGTAAATCACAGCTTCTTACTGCCAACTTTTATGCATCTGCTCAGCTAAAACACTCACCTGCTCTTTTACTTTCACCTTTCCATTAAAATAATAGCTGTACACTGCAATCTTTGTAAGAACAACAGGCCATAAACTTCAGTCCTGATATACATTATACAGAAATTGCATATGTATGGATTTCATTTGTATAAAAACATTTCAATCATTTTTTCCTTGAGATGAGCCTGTGAAATAGACATGCATCTGTGCAAAGAGACAGCTAATAGGGTGTATTCAATTTTACAAACAAAATTGGAAAACCTGCCACCCAAAAAATTGGCAATGCACATATTTGCTTACATCTGAACAAGCCTATTTTCCAGTCCGTATAAATATCTGCTTTCCATTTGTCATTTTAAATGAGGTATTTATATATATATACGCACACTTATATGCAAAAATGCATGTGTCTACATATACATTATATATGTACATATGTTCAGATACTTGAACAAATAAGCATATTTTATAAATATATAAAAATATTTATAATATATTCTTAGAAGTATTATGTCGTATATATGCATTTTAAACAATTCTGCTTTTATGCTCACCTTACTACAAATGTTCTCCTTCCTTTCTTTAAGTTAGATGAATTTTCCTTTTTTTGTTTTCTTTTACTACTCTTTTTGTCATGCACAATCGGTACTTTAGATCTATTTTCTTCTGCACCCATATATGGTACAATTAAACCGTTTTTTTTTCTCATTTTCCTTGTGGAAAATGAATTGTGTGTTTCTTGAAACTAAGAAGTATTTTATAATGGCCAATTATACAGCACAATCTTGCTGAAGTTTCCCATGCAGGTTGTGAAAATGTGTCTGCAATAAGCAATCACTGTTCACACTGCAGCATCTCATTTCTACAGTGTTACTTCAGCAAATCTGCAAGTGATGTAAGCACTTGATAATGATTTGATGCATTCGATATGTCTGCACTGTGAATATGGTGTAGTACAGAAATATAAGAAATCAAAATGAATTAAATTCAGTCCTGAAAGTAATGCAGCTGAAGCACATGGTCTAGGAGGAGGAGTATGTGTGTGGATGCAGGTAAAAAGTATCTCAAGTTTCTTTTAAAACCTAACTTGAAATTTTATTATGCTGTATGCAATTCATAGCATTCTGTGTTGACATTCTGTGGGACTTCTCATGGTAGCGTACTATCGCAAGAATATAAAAATTTAGCCAAGGAGGAAGCCAACAGATAAGATAAAAATCATTCATTTTTTTAACTTTCCTTCTGACAATTGCTTTTCAAAGACACATCAAAAAAGTAAACCTTATAGTGATCACATTCAGCAATCTAGCAGTCTACATTTAGCAAATAGTGAATATATTTAGCATTTTAGCCATAAGTAGCTTAAGATGTTTCCTATAAAGACTTTTTGAATTCTATAAATTTGAAAGCAGGGGGGGGGGGGGGGGGGGGGGGAAGAAAAAAAAAAAGCCCATTTCCCAAAATATAGTAGAATTTCAAACTTACATTCAAGGAACTGTGGTGTTTTTCGCCCTTGCACTGCAGGTGCTATTGTGCGTTTGCCAAAGACTTGTGCATCAAAGCTGGCATAATCAAAGGGTACTTTCCCAAACTTCTCCTTTTCTTTTGTGAGGGTGGTTCTGGAGGAAGTGACAGGTTGTGAAGTTCTGTAATTGTACTGAGCTACTTCAAGCTGCTTAGTCAAATTTGTGCTGCAGAGAAAAGGAGGAAAAGCATGAGAAAGACAAGAATAGCAAAGCAAGAATATCTTTAAATAATATTTTACTGAAAAGTAGCAGACAGTTGCAACCCAGTATCAGAAAGTGCATTGTTTTCACATGTAACATCTACTGGTAGATACGTACAAGAAAGAAATCCAATTCTGGTGGCTGACCAAGAAGTCAAAGAGTACTTTGTCTTCATATAAGTTCAAAGCTGTATGTGTAAAAATACCTAGTATTCTATAGCAATGCTGCAGGCAATTTACAAAGAGGATACCAATTTACTTCTGTACCACTGGTACCACTGTATTTCCTTTTTTTTTGGATGTAAATTTTTTCTGGATTTTTGTAAGTCACAAATGACTTGTATTCATATGGATCACTATTCTCACTTTACTGTGAATGATTACGGTATAAATTTAATACGAATGATCCAAAATAATTGCTTCTGCTATTTGGGAAGAATGATTTATAGTGTGTTATTCCATGTTATTCCATTTAGTTACCGTTCAGTAAGTACTTGTCTTTAGTAATTTCCTAAGGACTTTTCATATGTAGAGTTAAGGCACGTGCAGTTGGCAGACACATGGACATAATATTCTATAATGGCTCTGAAGGAACCATTAGAGCTGATCATGTCAATAATCCACAAATTAAAGTGTCCCCAAATAGACCTGAATATAATAGGTTGTAACGGTCGTGGTGCCAATGATGTGCAAATTATGCATGTCTGTAGGGTCCATATAACTCTGAACAAAATACAATCACAATAAAAAATGTTTTCTCTTTTTGATGCCATTGTACAAAAAATAAATTAAACTAATTAAATCAATGAACTTAAAGAAACTCATAACATGAATTAATCAACAGTGAGGAAACTGAAAAAGCTCTCAATCCTTTCACATAAGTGGATCAACAAGACAACTTCTTGGGGTCACTGAAAGATACCTCTGAAAAGAATCACAACAAAGTAGCCCCATGCTGCTAGAAGTGCAGAAAGTTCAAAAAGATCTTTAAAAATGTTTCAGTGGACAAAGCGTTGTAACAAAGGAACAGTTCCAGAAAATCATTACCAACATTTCAGCAAAGATAGCAGATTTTGTTTACAGAAGGAAGACATTTGAGAATCGTCCATTAAGATACTTGTGTTGAAGTAAGGTTTAGTAAAAGAAAATGAATTGCTTTTTGAAACATATGTCCGTTGTCTTTAGCGTCAGCCACACTCACAATGACCAGCAGAATGCCACTTGATACAGTCAAGTTATTTACCTTCACAGAGCTTCATTTTGCAAAACTGAAATACCTCTTTAGCAAAAGGGTGAAGGACCTGAGGACTGATAGAGTTTGTACGGAATACTTTGAGCAGACTAGACCATGGTAGGCTCCTACCTGTGAGTTTGATCATGGCACTGCCCTGCTTTTGGAGACTCGAGCTGGTTTTTTTCCTGGGACATTGCCAACTTTTCAGCTGCAGCAATTGGACAACCAGAAAGGCTGTTTAAAAACAAGATGAAGGAAAGAAACAAAAAGAAAGAAATCTTAAAATGAAATTTTAAGTAATAGAAATGTGCTATGGAAACCAATGGCTTCAAACTTCTCTGGGACCCTATGGCAATAGGAGCTGCCCTTTAAAGTCAGATTCGTTTGTTTTTCATCCCTTAGTGCAAAACTGTGAAATCTGCATATTAAAGATATAAATGGAAACTGAATCATGTAGGAATTTTCCAGCATTGAGCTTTAATGTTTTGTGGCTGGCAAGTCACAACAAGATTTTTATTATTTTTATTTTTTTAAATGAACTATTTCTTGGGTATAAACCTCCTAATGATTAGAATGTTAGAAAGTGGATTTGTGGAAAAAAATAGCTGTATGATACATCACATGATACATGTGATGTGCTGCTAAGAAAACCAAGGATTTAAAACAGCTAAACACTGAAAAAAATATTTAATGGTTCCTTATATATTACGTTAGACAATCTAGTGATCACTCTAATTAAGACTTCATGCTATCTTTTTACATCAGAGATAGTGACATAGTATGTTAATCCTTGAGTTTGGTGCCCTTTTACCATAGCCAATTAACCAAAATCAATCATGCAAAAAAAAAAAAAAAAAAAAAAAAAAAAAAAAAAAAAATCCCACAAAAATTCAATTCAGCCAAGATTTTTTTGACTTTTTTTGCGACAAGTTTGATCATTAGATGGACAATATATTCTTCCAGAGGAATGGCGCTCCATAAGAACTACAGTGGCATATTTTGGCTTGCTGCCTGCCAGGAGACATCAGTGCTCATAGGAGCCATGCTGACAACAGTGGCTTCAGCTCTCTGCCTCACCTGCAGCCCAGCTGTGATTCCCCAGCTGCCTGTCTGGAAGGCTTTCCTTAGTTTTACTTTCTCCCTGCAGGCAGAAAGTTAAACAGAGAAGGGTGTTCCAAGCAGGAAGATGAGATTCCTGAAACTAATTAATGGAGTTTGCTTCTACAGAGATTCTAAAGTTTTGCCTGTAAAATTTCATGTTTTGCTGAAGCAGAACATAGTTAATTCCTGCCAAGGACTACTATGTATATAGTACAAAACAAAAAGGCTTTTTTTTTCCCTGGGGGATTTCTAGCTGTAGCATTTATAATATATTTGTTCATTCCAACTTTTTTTTATATGATGGTGTTTCATCATTAGTGCTACAGTGATACCACATTTTGAAAACTCATCTGTGAGGAAGACTAGTGAAATCAACTATCTACAGTGCTGAAGCCATTTTTATATAATTAAATTAAAAACAATTGTTATAAATAATACAGACTAATCTTGCTGTTCATAGGCATTTTGCAGTAGAGTAAATAGCACCCAATTCCAAGGCATGACCACCAGTTTATTCATTAGTACATGTCAGATTTTAAGCAGGCAGCAAATGTTCTGAACTACCTTCTGTGTGTGTTGCGATTGCTGTTGACGTGTCCTCTTCCAGTGCATCCTGGAGTGGGGCACTTTAAAACATTTTCATGCATGGCAAGAACTAAGGAAGAAAAACAATTGGTAACATACATTACTGAATAATATAGATGTTAAAGAACAAGAATATTTCTTTTTTAGACTCAGAAGATTCTCAGTTCTGTCATATTGTGACCTCAAAAGAAGAGAAGCAGCAATGAAGCCAGACCAGTGTCTCTGAGACAGACCATTTGACTGCTACTTAGTTGTAGTGTGTCTATCAACACACAGAACGTTTTTTCCTAGGGACTTCAGAAGGACAAAGGTGGAATTTAGCAGGGATGTTAAGTCATGAAGCCTGTAGCTCTCTGGTTCACACCACTAACACAGTAAATGAAAAAGTGAGGCTATAGAGAACTCCTAAGAACCACAGTTGGCATACTTGTAGCTGAATCCCTTTCTGGCTCAGGAAGGCTTTCCATACCTTCCACCATGTAAAATGATCTGTTCTGAGTATGTCCTTTTGAATCCTGATATCTTCTGATTATCTGCTCTGTTCTGAATCTACTTTTGATCAATTGGTCATCCCCAAGCAGCAATTTACACTCTCAACAGGGATTACAACCTGTTGCATGCACATTTCTTATGTGCTGTGATGTCTACCATCTTTACTAAGAGCAAGACATAAGTCTGTGTCAAACAGGAGGCATCTTCATATATCTTTTCTCATATCTTCATTATCCCTTTAGGAGTACAGTGCATTCAGTCAAATGATTTGTTCTATCAGGTATCCTTTTAATTTACTGTCTTGCATGCTGCTGCAGAAAGCAATCTTACTATCTAGGATGTTTAAACAAATTTTCACATTATATTTTCTGTTATTATGCAACACTTCATTGCATCTCATTGCAGGATTACATACATACACACATACCAGTGTAACAAGATCAGTAAAATTAGAAATAAAGAGAGAAATTCAGGCTAGACTAGCCACACAAAGATTAGCATGATACAGCCTTAGGAGAGGGACTTGCTGTGGACCACTACTGGGATGCATGGACGGAAGTAATCTCATTGAGCTCAGTGGAAGGAAGGGTGCTGGAAACATCTCCGGAAAGTCATGCCCTGGACTCAAAGTTAGTATCAGTGTGAAAACAGCAGCCATGGTGGGTGGTTACAGGAAATGAAATCAAGTTAAAGCTCTGAAGTGGACAGGTAATCTCTGTGCTGTATGCCTTTTGGAAAGGCATGGACAAGCAAGATTCTCAAGATTCATTGCTACTGTATGCAAGTAGGAATGACCAAGAGCTGGATAGCAGCTCCCAGACCTTTTCTGCAATCTCACACAGAAAAAGTGGGTTTCCTTTCCAGCAAGAACACATGCTACCGACAGTAGTAGTCCAGATCCAGTTACTCTGGACTTCAGGGTGATGATACTCACTTTCTAGTGGCACTCTAACTTTGTGAGGACAGCCTGAGAGACTGCGGTGGTGGGGGTACAGCCCAGTCACATGCCCTGTGCCATCACATCCTGGGATGGGACATTTGGTTTCTCTCTTTTCAGGCCTGGGTAAGTCTGCAAAAAAGTCAGATAAGGATTTTGATTGGTTTTTGACTATCTGCACTCAGCTGAGTGCAGGATGATAAAATCTCTCTTGTACTTCAGACACAGTTCCTACACAAAGTTTTATCACAGGTTTAAGTAGTTCCAGCATCTCTTTATGTTATTACACACTATATCCTTAAAGCAGAGGCTCCTCACTCCTGGTAAGCCATTTATTTGGTAAACTATATAGCTTTAGGATTGCAGTGTCATTTATTCCATTCAGAGCTTCAAATAGGACAGAAGCCACAATCCAGTAAGCCAGAGAACTGGCAGCATCAGCCAACTGCAAGATCTATAAAGGAATAAATAAATTAAAAAACAAAAACAAAAAGCACCAAACAGAAACAATCTTTTACTCTGCTAATGTCAGACTGCAGGAAGCTGGGACAACCAAATAAAAGATGAGGTGTGAAACAAACAAACAAAAACAAAAAAGCATTTCAACCAGAAGCCATTCCTTAAATATCGCAGATCTCTAGGCTGTAGGTTCTTTGTTAGGAAACTGAATATGTGCCACTTTACATTTGAGAGGCAAGGCAAGCAGCTCCCTCTGGTACACATGGCAATGCTGCTTTGTGGAATAGCCCACAATGACAGTGAAAGCATGGAGCAGCTGATACCCTTTCAAAGAGGAGGTCTCAGCTCAGCCCCAGAGCTACCGCTCTGCAATAGCCACAGTGCAATCCCAATTTTTGTTTCAAGCACCTAGAACTGTGCAAGAAGCTCTGGTCAAAAAGCCTTTATTTGATTTCCAATGCAGGATCAGAAGTCTGGGCGAGAAAGGAATGTATTCTGGTCCAGAAAATCTCTTGTGAGAAATCTGCAGGAAGTGGCCGCATAAATTGCTGAGGATGGTTTTAGCTCAATCTGTGATTGGCTGCCAACAGCATTCAGCGCTGGGGGAGAAAACAGCTGCAGCCAGCACAGGGAGCAGCCTTCTTCAAGCTGATTTTGTTGGACCGTGAGGTAGGATGTGCTCAGCGGCAGGATTGCGAGACAGCTGAGGGTTAAACTTCCTGGCAAGACTTTAGGTAAAAGACAAAAAATTAAAAACTGGGGAGAAAAGTAAATCGAATGAGCATCAACAGGAGACCACATGCTTTTCAGAATAACTGCAAATGGAAAAAACTGCAGTAGCGGACAGAGAATAAAGAGAGACCCTAAAATATGATTTAATTTTTTCCTTCAGTAATTGGAAAGGTTTATCATTAAAAAGATGGAAAAATGTAAATGTAAGACATGTTCTTCTGATGTGGCATCCAAGAAAGAAAATTAAGAGCTGATGGATTTGATGGTGGATTTTCATCACTAGAAATAAAAACCAGTTATTTATGTGAAAAAAAAAAATAAAAATCTGTGCCTGATGATATATTGACTAAAATCATGCAGTGTTTATACAGCCTGAAGATGGTCTTATTTGTTCCTGTATGAACATAGCCCCTAAGTCCACCTGAAAACTACTAGTAATGACAATATGAGGTAAATCAGAAAGTGCAAAATTTTACCATGCTTACCAGCACTCCTCCTTTCTTTATGTTGCGAGAAACTCACATTGACTCCAATGTGAACCCAAGTGAACAAACTTGGTCTCGGGATAAAAAAAATGTACCTCCAGAATTTCTACATTTATCATAGTCATCTGGACAAATAAAGGTTAATGTAGTTTTGCAAGGAGGTAGACCAACACCTAGCACATACAGCTTATGACATGTTAATGGGAAGACAGAATGAGATGCATGACATGTATTTCCAGCCTGAAAATAATACAGAATACAGCATAGTTGCAAATAGTGAAAAAATATAAGTTATCTTATACACTGAATGTTTTAGTTAACTAAATAACTATAATATCTGCAAATGCCACAACATCATCTACACGGACTCTAAAGTGCCACTCTGAAGAGTTACCCTAAAGTAACTCCAGAAACACAAAATCCATCTGTTTAACAAAAGCAGAAAATGCAGCTATGCTAGGGTGGCTTCACCATATTTGGAAGCCAAAAAGGAAAGATCAAAGGACAGACTAATGTAGAGTTACTTACTACAGCAGAAAATGTGCTTAGAAAATGACATCTTTCAATGTTCTGTGATTACCATTAGTCAAGGATCTTCATGCCAGCCAACCCAGTATACAAATCAAACCTGAATCTTTTAAATCTCCAATTCTAGAAGCCTGATTAGATATAGAATATGGAACAATGGTCCTGCAGTTTTGTAGGATGTCATACAGCACCAGAAACAATAAAGATTTTGGAACTTACTGGTAATTCCACTGATGGTGAATGAGGCAGAAGAGCACACTTGTGCTTTCCTGGCTCAAAAATGCTGGCTATAGTAAAATGTAATGTAGATACGTGAAGTAGGCAGAGCTCAGAAAGCACATGGCTTAGGAATTAGGTGATATGTTTGGAAGAAGCCAATTTTTCACTCTAACCTATCCTTAAGCACTGTTTTAACACCTTCTTTTTGGCTGCTGAAATTCAGGAGGTATGTATTTACACTCTTTGGAGGAGGAGGCAGAGGAGGAGGAGGAGGAGAAGGAGTGTCAGTGCCAGCTACACAGCCCTTTTAGTAGCCATTACTGAACATTTCACATAGCAGTTTGGCAGGAAGCCAAGTACCCAGTGTTTAACCTGGTCAGATGTAAGGCACTAGAGTGAAGGTACATAATTAGCAAAATTACCAGCTAAATTCCAGATTCTTTACTGTTTCTATAAAACCTAGCTCAGAGTTCTCTATCAGTCACAGGATAAATACTTAAGCCAGCAAGAACAGCCAAGAATACTTCCTTACGTTTGTTGCTAAATAGCTGTCTCCCACCAACATCAATAACTTTGGTTTGTCTTCTCTCCCCCGCTAGATGCTCCAGGAGAAACCTATCCAGTTCCTTGTAGGTGCTGTGAAACACATGCCCTTGCTCTGCCTGCAGAGCTATTGCTTCTTCTAGCAAACTCAAGTTCCCTTTTGCTTTGTCCAGTTCAACTGACATTTCTGTGGTTTCTGACAGGCACTCGTTGTCATCTTCTTCACTTTCAGGGAACACATTCTGCATTCTCTTCTCAAAAGAATCTGGGTGAGACTCCTGGGGTGCTCTTAGCTCTGCTTCTGAATCACAAAGTGTTTCACAAGGCTCAAATTCTACCTCCTCCTTCTTAATTTCAGGGACTTCCAAGATGCTAGGTTGATTACACTCTGCAATATATTTCTGAGTTACATGGGGCTTTTCACTAGTTTCTTCTGAAAAATTTGAGGAGCTGTCCCACTCGTTTTCCATCATTTCAGAGTTGCTTTCATTTTCCTCAGATGAACAATATTTTGGGTCAGAAGTAACAGTCTTTTCTTTTCTTTCAGCTGAGTCAATCATGTAACATTCATCAGTGTCATCACTTTCTGTTTTTAAGGATTGAATGCCACTGTCATTTAGATTTTCTGCCACTGCTTGACTGGGTGCATCTTTTGCAATTTTTCCACTGTTCATCAAAGATTTGGCCATGGCATCTTGGTAACTGGTGTAGTTATCTTTTCTTTGACTGGAATTTTCCTGCCCACCTGAATGAAGGGTTTCCTCACATGGTTTTGCAATCTTTTCCTCTGCATAAGAAAATGGCAAGAGAAGAACATGTAAGAAAAGCTTTTTATATCATTTAGAAGAGATATGAAGATATTAAAAATTTTCATTACTTTACTCAAAAGTACCCTTAAATTATTTAATTCACCAGTGCTGTATTTGAAATGACTACTTGTAGCACCAGGACAAGACCTTCTAAAATTGTACATGTCTTATATTATTGTTTCATTATTGCTATTTTTTGCTGTTGGTAAAGAAATATACTGTCTTATAACATATACCTTCACATATATTTGCACAAGTATAATGCACTACAGATATGCACATAAATACTATATAAGCAGAATCTATATCATATACACACAAACATATACAAGCACACACACTTAAAAATTCTTCTAAAATCCATTTTCATTTTCCTTTCATCTAAGATTCCTAAATATTTTCTCAAAATAGACCCTAATTACTTTTTGAGCACCATGAAAGACCTTCAAGGAAAAAAACATCCGCACTTCACTAAGGGCAAGCTCCTGGTCACCATTACAATTGCCACATTAAGTGATAGATCAGGTCATGCAGGCAAACAGAAATGGTTGTTATGTACAGACTCATAAAGGGCTTGTTAAAGACACCACTGAAGTGCATCCTGTCTTTATAAACATCTTTCTTCAGAAGAAAAGCAGCAGGCAGATGGTAACAGAGGCTGCATGTAGGAGAGGTGGACGGTGTGGAAGACAATATGCCTTTTGTATCTCATTTAATTTTTTTATAAACATTTCCTCTGACAAGGACACTCAAAAATACATCTCCATCATCTTCCTTTCTGGTAATTATCTCTCTAAAATCAACACTGGTTTGCCAGGATCAAGTAAATATTGCCATAGTAACTAAAAGCATTTTTGGATGAAGGGAAGAATTTAGTCACAACACTAGCCCCTTCAATAATGCTGATTATAGGGTACATTCTTTTGTTGGGATCTATTCAACATAAACTGAAAAATTTAACATTTTACTTCCTAGAAAGGAAGATGAATAAACAAGCACAGACTATTTCCCAAGATGTGTCTGCTCTCTCCTGAATCAGAAGAACTCCAGGTTTAAATAATAAATTAGGTATAGTCTAAAATGCAAATGAAGTTTCTCTCCATAACACAGTGAGCTATTAAGAGAAAGTGTAAAGGGTTATGATAATTTTAAAGTATTATGAACTACAGAAAACAAATAAAAAGCATTTTCAGTGAATATGTCCAATTCATTGAACTATTCTCTCAATCCACTTAACTACCCACATGTGTACAATAATGATTTATAGACATTATACCTAATTATGCATATTTGGGCTGTGTTACAGTGCCTAACAAAAGCTCTAGAAAGCAACAATTACCTCTGTTGCTTAGCTACATAGTTTAAAATATTCCTATTAAGTGCAGATTATTGTGGAGGGGAAAAGGGGGACAAAAATGCACATGTGCACCACAATGCATTTCACTTTACTGCTGCCAAACTGTTAGCATTTTGGGTCATTTCCAGTTTACATAATTGTTTGGTTCAACTGTTTGTTATATGTTAAAAGAAAATATTGATTAATTCTTATTATTCTTCAGAAAATTGGGCTCATGCAGGGAGAGGTGGCCTTGTGCACTGTGTGTGTGAAGTTGTGTTTTAAAAAAATGTCTGTAATCCTTAGCGTAACTTTTTAGCAGCTGTTCCGGTACCCCACACATTGCAGTATTCTGAATAAAGAAGTCTGTTGTCTTCACATCTCAGCAAGTAAGAACGATCATTTGGCTCTGTTACAAACTTTAGTCAAATGCATTTTATTATTTGCTCTTCTGCCGTTTGGAAAATGAAACATTAACATCAAAATGTCATTTATAAAAGTAAGAAGTTAGTTCTACCCACTATTCAGAAATAAAAATAAAAATAAGAAGGTTTGATAATAGCAGTAGATATTTTCAATTATTATTGTTCTAGATTAAAGATGTAAAGCAATACAAGGCATTGCAACTTCGGTGATGGCTTCTGAAACCATCATGATTGATACTGAAATGAGGAATTTTACAAATGCAATGTTAAAAAATGTGTTGTTTAACTGGTTTTAATGATTCAGATGTCTCAGCTTTGCTTTTCACTCTATAGACTGAATTTCATTTTAAAATAATCAGAACTCAGCTTAGTTTGCAGTGGCCTCAGTGTATGAACTGAAGCATTAACAGGTGAAGCAACAAGAGTGAAAAGTTCACAATAAAATCAGCAATATTACTCTAAGAAATTAAAAGTAAATATCCAATCAATCTTATGTTCTAGCTGAAGTTTTTTCACAGATACTTTAACTAATAAGGTTAATTCAAAAGATATAGATTGCATTATCAATGCCAAAAACAACTGCAAGAAGTGTAATAAGAATCAAGTTACCCTTTTTGAAATCAGTTTGTTTCTCATAACTGAATGACTGTGTGCAAATAAGGTTCTACTAATTTACATCAATGGTCTGGCTCAACACTTGCCCTTTTTTTGAAAAAAAAAAAAAAGTTAAATAAGTTATGTTCATCTGAATATGGCACGTTCTACCTATTTAATCATCAAAATATTTTCCCTTCAGTGAGTTCAGAAACAAGACAGAGTTCTGCACTGATTTAAGCAGAACAAGGATTTGATTAATCTGACCGTTGTCTTCTGTTTGTATGTATATGTAGCTGTCATATGTAGAATATGTGGAAGAGTTATTTACCTCTTCGAAAATTCTATTTAGAGTGAATAAAGATCTAAATTCTTAATCTCATTTCTCTGCTTCCTTCCAAAATATTTTAAAAGTTTGTATAGGAAACTTAGTAATGGGAGCGGAAAGTAAATTACCTTTAAACATCTGTAGTAACAAACAACCAAGCAGAATACAAGTTCATTCTGTATTCTGTTTTCATAGTAGCTGTGATTACTAATTTCCCAGTGCCAGATCCCTTTCTTTTTATCTTGATGGTTGCCATCTAATGATGACTCTTCCCTTTAAAACAATGCAGCATATACTCCACTGATTTCTCACTTCCCTGATTATCAACTTGTGCAGTATTATTTAAACAGATATGCAACAGTCAATTTAGATTGATGTTAATTGTTCATCTTGAATATATATATAAATATATTAGAAAGAAACAGACAAAGAAAAACTATAGCTATATATTTCTGTATCCCCACACTCTTGTATATTTTGCAGCAGACACCTTGCAGAAGTTTCAATAAATTGTCAGACACATCTGACTTAGAAGAGTTTAAATAACAAGTATAAAAGTGCTGACTATAATAATTGTGTTAATCAGAACACACGTAGCCATCACACGCATGAAATTGCTTTGCTAAATGCTAAAGTCAACAACATTTTGCTAAGCATTTTTTTTTCCCCTAAGAGCTCTATATATTCCAATGAAAATCTGCTCTTCATAAATGTGTTTTTATCTGTGGTGGGCTTAACCTTGTTCTTTGACAGACCTAGTGGAGAAGCAGATGCTGCTCCATATCTGACCTGCTGTAGTAGTTGTCTCTCTGTGTGACCTACAAAGCATTTACTAGACCCCAGGAGGAGTTTGTACAAAATAATTGAATGGTTGAAGCTAGATAGAAATGCACTATTCCAACTCCATTACAAGCCAAAAGCGTTCTGCATCCTTTTTGAAAACAGTGTTTCATAGCTCCCCTTCTGTGGAATTCAGGTTTGAGTGGAGCCTTATTACATGATTACCTGGAATTGAATTGCTATCGAGGACACCAATATTCTCCTGTAAATCCGTCCTGTCTTCATTTTCCTCTTTGCATTCCAGGCTGGGACTGTAGTGGCGAGGCTTCATTAGCAGAGACTTCCTTTTGTTGACAGGAACACCTGAAATCTGTTCTTCAGCTTTTCTCTTAGCCATGGAGCATTTGTAGGCACTGCAATGATTAATGGGTAATGACAGGGAAAAAAAGTGAGAGAAGTGAGGGATAAACTGGTTAAAAAACTACAATCATCATTTCACGTATACGGGAGAGGACTGACACAATATCAATTCACCTGCAACGGCAACAAGTTGTGTTTAGCGGAGAACATAAGCTAAAATTAAATTTCCACGTTTTCAGGATCCTGACAAATTTACTATTTTTTTTGAGTGCTGCCAAAATCTCTTCGGGGGAAGGGGAATGAAGAGGAAGACAAAACTAAAAGACCGATAACTCAACATGCTTGATCTTAAGTAATCATATGTTAATCCAAGCTCTGCTGTAGAATAAATACACCCAGGAAAGGATGAACAAAGATGTAGGCTGGGCTGATAATCCAGAAAAAACAACTAATGGGAAAAAATATACCACCAGTTATACTACAATATACTTTAGCCCCACTGTCTTTATACTAGAAGTACATTTACTTGTGTATTTTGTGTTGTTCCCCACCATCCTTAAATTACAAAACCTACAGTCAGCAGTCCCTCTTTGTTCATACCAGTGTTAACCACAGAGGTCTTATTCATTCATTTTTTGATAACTGGTTGACATTCAAGTTTAAGATAAGCATGTTATTTTGTGACTCAATGTTCAATTTTATTATCTTTGATATTAACTAAAAATGTTCACACAGAATTCAGGTGGAAAAGTATAATAAATTTTATACTTTTAATGTCTAATTTTGTTTTTGGATTTGTACATCAGATGCAGTCATCAGACCCCATTCAGACTGGGCAATGCTTCCTTCTTAAATACAGTTCTCCATATCTTCCTGTATTAAAAGAATTGCAGAAGTGTCTTGGAATGCACCAACATGCCAATTTCTTGTTATATCCAAGTCTGTAGATTGTGTCTTCTTAGGTATATTTGTTGCTGCATTGAGCATCATTTAGAACAAACTTCCTTGTCATCTCTATAGGTAGAAACATGGCAAACCTGTTTATTATAAAGCCATGTTGGGGAAAAAAGGAGATTTTGACCCAAAAATGTATTGTGTATGACTAAAAAATATAACGCACATTAGATACAGTCATGTTTTTCATTCCTTCTTTTTGAGCCAGATCTTTCCACATACTCATATAAGCTGAAAAACTAACCACATATCTTGAATTCAATTTTAGTCATCACATGCAGTTCAACAACAGAACACACTTGAAAGACAGTGCATATTCAGAATATTTTTCAGTATTGGTCTTTCAATACTAGTTCTGAGCACTGGTTTCATTTCATTAACTTATGCCAGAAGTGCCTGGTTTAGGATCTTCTCAGGTCTTTGTAAAGACTCTGGAAAGAGGTTCCAACAGAGGGCTATTCATCCCCTTAAGAACTAGTTATTTGGCATAAATTGTGCAAACCACCCCCTGGAAAAAGCCTTGTCTAAATACTTTACTTTTGCATGACTGACTGAGAAGAAATGACTGACTTTTAATGAGGAAGATTATTAGCAGATTTGATATATTTCTTTCATCTCCTACAAGACCTGCCAGTTAATTTGCTTCTAGAGAAATTTAATAAAGCTTTGTCCACCATAAACCTGATCTGTATGGTGTGTAGGTGTTGTATTTGCAGTACCTCAATAAAGAGGCTCAAACCTTCAAATCACTCTTTAAAATAACTTTTTTCGATATTGTGCAGTTTTATTTTTCTCCTATACATAGTATTCTGAGAAATTTATGCTGTATGAATAATAGTATTCATATTATGTCTTTCAGCATTGACAAAAATAACTATATGAATCTGTGTAATCCACTCAATGATTTCTCAACCCTAGGCACCCCCAGGGTGCATTACAAATCTACAAGATGCTCTTAGGTGCTAGATTTTGCATTTGGCTCACTGACTTAGCTGCAAGATTTGCAAAAAAAAAAAAAAAAAAAATTTTTTTTTTTTTTAAATCCATGTGTGCAGAGAACTCCTATTGGTTAAACATATTACAAGCTTTACAGCATAAATCAATCCTTCCAAGGTATCTTATGTGCACTAAATTGGCTCAGGTTCTGATTGTTTTGGATGAAAGCATATGACTAACTTCAGCATTTTGTTTAAAAAATACCCATTTTTGGCTAAGCACCTTTTTGGCAACTCATCATTGCAAACATGAAGGACGTGGAAATACGATGATCTGCAGTTTGAGGGAATGTTACAATTCTACCATATGCACCTCAAACACAGCAGATATTCATGATCTTCTGAAAGCTAAACTGCTGTGGGCATTAGCATTACTGGACATTAACTACTATCTGAGGTTGAATATACTAAGACTTCTCAGTTATTTCTCTTTTTAAGACTAGAGGATAACATGAATACCATGTTAAAGGTCAGAATCACAACAGAGTTTAAGTGTCCCTTTAGAAAAGGTGGCCGTATAACAGACATCAGACATGGATGCAGTACAGATGAACATGCATAATTAGTTTCTAAAAAAGTACAATCAAATGTTTCTTAATGAATATTTGTGAATGACAGTACCATTCATGCTGGTTCAGGCAAAATGAATAAATGACAAATGTTTGAATACCCTTCACACACAATTGCTTTATTAACCAAAATCTTTGCTAAGTTTGCCTTTGAATCTCCTTCATTTATTTGTCAAGCTTCAAATTTATCTCCAGTAGCTACTGTAACAGTATTTGGGACAATATGGATTTTCAGTGTTTAATTCCCCTTTGACAAAGCTGCAGCTGTTTCTTACAGAAGTATAATTAATAGATTTTTAGAACAGAAGATCCAATCAGTTCATCTAATATACTGTCCTCTTTAACACAGGTCACAGAACTTCATATAACTCCTCAGCATTAATCCTGTAACTTGTCTGACTGTTGTGCATCTTCCAGTCAAGGTAAGGAAAAACATAATCAGAATGTAAGGTGATTGCTGTATTCTTCCTCACTACTACAGTACTTTTCTAGGAACTTAATGTCAGCTGTCAATCTATTGGTGTTTCACCATGAAAAACAGCCAAACTCAAACACTTGCAGATCACAGACGAGATGAGCCCTAGAGTGCTGCTGCCACCTGCCAATGTAGTCCTGCTTTGAAAAACAAGCACAAGGATCCCACTTGACAGTAACTATAACAGTCTAGCAGGAGCAGCAGCAGCTTGTTTAAGGTTACTCATGGGCCTCCACAGTTCCCTATGTGTTCTTTTGGATGGCAATGGAGCAAGTTTCTGAAGCAAAAGTAACTTAAAGACCTGTTTTGATCAAACTTTTTTTTCAATTTTTCTCTCACTATTTACTTCAGTAAATCAAAAATTTCTTCACCACTGTCAGAACCAAAAGCCTACAGGTCTGCCTGGAAAACAATCTGTCATATTAGCAAGTTTCCTGTTATCTTGTTCTTATCATATCTGTCTCTGTACATGAACAGCCACTCACTCAGATTTCCTCCACAGTTCCTATAAATTAAAATAAGTGACTACATAAGACAGAATCATAGAATCAAGGTTGCAAAAGATCTATGAGATCACCCAGTCCAACCATCCACATATCACCAATATTTCTCACTAAACCATGTCCCCCAACACCTCCATGGTTGATGACTCCACCACCTCCCTGGGCAGCCGATCCCAGTGCCCCTCTTTCAGAAAAATAGTATTTCCTAACATCCAGCCTGAATCTGCCCAGGTGCAGCTTGAGGCCATTCCCTCTAATCCTATCACTAGTTACACTAGAGAAGAGGCTGACCCCCAGCTCACTACAACCTCCCTTCAAATAGCTGTAGAAAGTAATAAGGTCTCCCTTGAGCCTCCTCTTCTCTATACTGAACAATCTCAGTTCCCTCAATCATGCCTCGTAAGACTTGTGCTCCAGACCCCTTACCACCTTAGTTGCTCTTCTCTGGACACACTTCAGGGCGTCACATTCTTTCCTGCAGTGAGGGGCCCAAAACAAAACATGGTACTGGAGTTATGGCCTCACCAGTGTTGAGTACAGAGGGACAATTACTTCCCTGCCCCTGCTAGCAAAACTATTTCTGATGCAAGATTCAACCTTACTTAAAATGATTTCTGATACCATTCATTCTGATTACAGGAGTGTATGGGAACTGCTGAGTCACGGCCTGAACCTCTGATTAATCACCTGAGGTGAGCCATGAGTCAGCCAGAGGAGCACAGGTGAAGGCAATTCACCTGTGCTGCCGGAAGGGGTGGAGCCTGGCTGCACCCCTCCTGGACCTATTTAAGAGCTGGCTACCAGAGGGGAAGGATCTCTTCTGGAGATCCCTCTCTTTTGGTATCTTCTAGTGAGCTCAACCCAAGGGTAAGCTCTTCCACTTACTCTCTTTTGTGATCCTTGTTTGCTTTGCCTTACTCTTTTGATTATATTGCGATTATAACATCTTGATATCTATTGATTATACACAATTATATTGTGATTATAACATCTTGGTTATACAAGGAGGATAAAAAAATAATTGTTTTTTTCTTTCCTAGGAAGTGCAAATTACTTTCCATAGACTAAGAAGAGGTTTTTGAACTCCAGAAGAACATACTCTTGCTTTTGGTGGTGACTCGTCATACTTCCATTTTAAATGGAATCTACTAGTTTGCAATAGGCAGTTTAAAGATCTACTACTTACCAGAACTTCCCTTTTCTTACATCACAATGCTTAAAAGTGAAAATGAGAATAAAACCAGGAAGACAACTTCACAAGTGGTAGCTTTTTCAATTACTTACACATGATTTGTTTATTACTTCATAATGGACACTGAATTTAACTAATTCACATAAAATAATATATTTGTGCATTTGTAATATTCATGGCATGTTTATGTTATATCTGTCTTTAAAAGTTTCCATTTCTCTCTTTTCCTTCTGTGCATTCACACATACAAACACACACATGAGAACAGATTTGTCATACCGTAGTTTTTCAAATGGTAAACCTATAATTTAGCTTCTCTATTACTCATCTCATAAATTCAACGTCTAATAGTTTTGTTGCTATTTATCAATGGCTTGCTTGTTGTCATGGAACACTGATTCAGCTGTCAAGGTTATTTGGTAATCTGAGGCTCATAAACCAGGGGAAGTTCTTTTTGTTCTTGTGCTCAAAGTCAATGCACACTTCTTCCCCAAATTAAATGTACTACTATTTTTTGAATAATAAATAATTTTAGCACTTTTATAATGAAGAGTTTTTTTAATGTTTTTTTTTTTTTTTAGTCATTGGTTGAGCTACGAAAAATAATCTTGTCAGCTACAGTATGATCCAAAAGGTTAATATCTAAGACATATTATCTACTTGCATGTAGTGAGACAGACACTGGTAATATAGACATACAGTGGTGCATTGGTTTGCATTCACAAAGCAATGCTTAAGAAGAGAGAGCACTCCTCACAGTCTATAGTTTTTCCTAATACTGAAAACTGTCTAATTGTCATGTCCATCTTTTTTTTGTAAACAGTTCATCTAAGCAGTGTGTATGCCAAACCTTTACCCTGACCTTTTGTAGCCAGCAAAGATTTTTGTCATCAGTATGTTGTCAAGATTTCCAACCTCTGGGGATGTTTTTCTTTTTTATTATTCAAAGCAGCCTGCAGGCTGGTAAAGCATGGCAACAGACATAAGAATTGCTACAGTGGATAAAACAGGGGTACATTTAGCTTGATAACTGGTGTCTACTACTGTCTATAATGGATGTCATGTAAAATAATAAGAACAGAACACACCTCTTCTCATGTACGCTCCTTAGCATAAGGACAAAAAATATCTGTCTTTGAATATCAAGGAATTTTCATGTATTGTCTAATACTATTTAAGGATTTGTATTTAAGGATTGCTCTTTGTGTATTTTGCACAAGAGTAGTTAATGGAACATTTTAGTTTGTGGAGAAAACAACTGAATTCTTAATTTGAGTTACCTTTTGACTGATAGCTATGTCACAAAGGTAAATATTAAACTATTGGATTTCAATTAAAGGATATATGCTCTTCTGATCTGTCTTTTTTTAATTTAATTTCACACAAGCAGAAAAAGGAGAAGGTTAGCCTAACTGTTCCTTAATTAGATTGTGACTAGAGATATTTTTGGCTTCTTTAGGGCTTGATCAAGTTTGTCCACAGATTTGCAGGTGTCCCATTACTCTCTATCAAATACTACTTATTTCTTAAAAGTGAGAAAAGTTGATATTCTAGGATTCAGGAACACATTACTCAAAGCTGAACCTATAGCTTACAATTTTCTGTCATAGTTGGATTTTCTTCTAAGAATTTGAAAACTGTGGAAGTACTGAAAAGGAATAGAAATCCTTAATGTCCCTACCTTAGTCCTTTTCTACATCTTCTAGCAACCTAAGAAATAGATGAGTTGGATTCTAACTGCCTAGTGGCTCCCAAGGGATTAGGCTACAGCTATATGTCACTAATCCCTCAAATTCAAACAAAAAATCCTGAGCTCCACATAAGCTGATGATAATCAGGAGAAATGACTAGTACTGGGTACAGGAAGGGGATGATCATATGTTGATTGAAATGACGTTGAGGTAATTGTTTACAGCAACTAAGAATGCTAGAGGTTCCTGAAAGGATATGAAATATTGGACTCAAAAGAAACACAACATAGGTTGTCTCATCACTGCAACTAAAAACTCAAATACTGTAAATTACAGCATCTTCAGATAGACATTAGTGGTTGAGGAGGAAGGTGGAAAGTGACTATAATCCAATTATCTTCTTTGTTTTCAGATTAAGTCAGTCAGATTTATGTTCTGTTTCCTTAAGTAATCCTCATTGTTTGCAGAGACTGCATGTAAATTTTATAGCCTAGTTGGAGTGAGTGTTAATATTCTTAGTTCAGGTTGCTCTAAAAGTGAGCAGAGGCATAAAGACAATTAAGACACTGTCTCATCATAGTCAGAAGTTGGAGTTCACAAAAAGTCTAAAAAGCCACACCATCAGTCAAGTCCGCTTAAACTATTAATTATACAAAGGCTAGGATGTTGTTCTCAGTACCATGAAATTACTGACCATTAAAGAATCCACATATTCTGACGGCATACGAAGACAAATCCTAAACTTAGGAAACTAGATAGAGCATACTTTTAAGTGACAAAAGTTACTCTCAGATTTTACAAGTAGGGAGAGAACATAATTTTCTAATGGAATAAAATAAATTGCATCAATTTTGATGGAATACAAAAGGTTTGAATCCTTGGAAAAATAATAATTAAATAGTAATTCAATTTACAGTATTCCACTCTAATATCAGTACAGGTGCCAGGTAGTTAACTAAGAAAAGGTCAATCAAATGACATTAAAAATGATTCTTCTAATTGAGTAAGAACCTCTAGATTAATCACTTATTATCATATGTTTATTTATAAGTTTACTTATTAAGGAATATACTCATTTGACATTTTTCATCAGTGAGACTGACAGCTCAAGAGTAACGAATTTGCACTATCTCAGAACTCTTCAAGCCAAATTCTTAGGAAGATCATCACAGAATCATTTTGGTTGGAAGGAACCTCAAGAATCATCAAGTTCCAACTCCTCTGCCACAGATACGATTGCATACCTTTAGAGCAAGCACTAAACGAGATGTCCCAGGGCCCCATCCAACCTGTCTTTACACAACTCTAGGGACAGGGAATCCACAACCTCTCTGGGCAGCCTGTTCCAGCACCTTACCACTTTCTGAGTCAAAAAATTCCCCTTGACATCTAACCTAAATCTCCTCTGCTTAGTTTAAAAGCATTCCTCTTTGTCTTATTACCAACCTCCTGTGTAGAAAGTTGATTTCTCTCATGTTTATAAATTCTCTTTAAATACTGGAAGCTTGAAATGATGTCTCCCTGTACCTGGTCTGTTTTATGTATTACATACATTCTCAAAATTTATACAGCATTGCATTCTGATGTTTCATGCTAAAACATACTTCCCATTTACAAATGTTATTCTACTCTGGAGGACATGATAGTAAACTTAACCGATATTTTGTGTGTCATTGAATTGCTCACTGAATAGTAGAATGTGCTGGAATACAGGTTGTATGAGAAGATCATTCTACCTACCTACAAAAATAAAAGAAATACTTGTGAATTTTGAGACATGAAAAAATCGCACATGAGCAGAAACAACTGCTTACTTTACAAGTTAGAGGTGGCAACATATTGTCTGGCTGAAGAACTTCAAGGAGTAAAAAACGTGCAAAAATGTGAAAACTGTAATCAATGGATGAACTACGAGACACAGTGTATCACCAGAAAAAAACTGCACATGAGAATTCCTGAAAAATCTTTTGGAATTCATCAGATAAGAGTAGTTTCCTTTCATCAATATTTTTAAACAAAAATAGGAAGAGATCAAACTAATAAACTAGCTTGTCATTTAGATCTGGTGAACTGATGTCACAGAAGTGATGATAAAAAGTCAGAACACGACAAAGATAACTAAAGAAAATAGAAATGTTTCTTGTTTTTCATTATAACACGACACAAAAATGCATTTCACCTCTTTCTGTCTCTAACAAAGCCATAGAAACCAAAACATTTAACCTACAAGCTGTATCTATGAAAGGTACATGGCTTGTTCCTATGCACTGAAGCAATCATTCCAGGGTTAAAAGGTATTCCACAAATAGAAAAGGTAACTACCATACATGGACAATGATCTTTTTCTCAAATGTCAGAGCTGTGAAAAGTTCAGTCCAGAGCCAGGCCAAGATGAAAGGAAAGCACATGAGGTATAGATGAGAAGAAAGATAAAAGGAGAATTGTGAACACTAATATGAGCAAAATTATCTCAGTAACTTTAAGATATTAAAGTGTGTGCCTGCATACACAAATTAAAGATTTAGCTAGGAAAAAAAAGTAACAGGACGAGACAGATAATAAAGTGGAGAAAATTTTGTATCATAAGTAAAAGCCGGGGGGAGGATGATATTGAAAGATGTATTTTATTTTGAAAAGACATATAAGAAAAGTAAAAGAGTTGCCACAGCCTTGTTGGTAAAAGAGGATTTATTAGCCCCCATGAAAAGAGACTGGGGAGAAATGGCTAATCGTGTTGAGTCATTATATACTGAGCTTGGAGATGTTTCAGACAGTAAACTAAACGTTATAGGCCACCTGACCAAAAAGAACAACTGAACTGTGAAATGACTGAGCAAATAAAATGATACATGTTAAGAGTGGAGTGATGGTAAGTCAGCAACAACATAGGAAAAAACAGGTAGTTATGGTGAAGTCTAATCATGTGATACCAGAGGCTAAAACACAAGGTTTTCAAGCTGCAATAGGTAAATTTTGATTAGAATAAGAACTTAAAATGTAATTATCATGCTGAAGAAATTGTATTTTTTTCTTTAAATCTATCTCTCTCTTTTTAAACTACAGTTTGCCATTTCAGTATGGTTCTTTCCCCAGAAAAGACAACTCAGAGGACAGCACAGATTCTAATTCTCTTTTCTGAGTTTCCTGTTCCAGTTTAAAAGCTTGTGGGCTCATAACGATATTCATGCATAGATACTGTTACTTAAATATGTCATGAAATTAGCAGCTACTTTAAAGTTTTATTCTAATGCTCATAGTTCAAGAATTCTACATAGCTAGAGACAGATTTGGATGCTTTAACAACAGATAAGTTATGTTTATTAAAAGACAGTTTGGAGAAAACCTATTTTTTATTTACTGGAACTCAGGAAATTCCTAAACTCAGTGATCTGAATGTGTGCCCAAGAGCTTGGCCAAATCAGTCTTTCTACCCCCTTTTTTAGTCAGTCACTCAGTCTGTCTCTGCTCACTAGGTCAATAATACATTCTTGGACCCAAGCCAGGAATGCAGCTTGGAACGGATTAAGTTCATAGTCAGAACTACAGATCATCCATACAATCTCTGGATGCATAAAGCCTTACATGTGACAAGCCTTACATATGGTCAGCCTGCTAGCTGCCATAAATTTGTAAATAAAAACCATGCAAATTCCTTCAGTTAGGTTAGAGAAGATGTAAGAGAGGATAAGACTTTTTTTTTTTTTCCTTTTCTTTTGACAACAGACAATGGGATCCTAAGTAATTCATTGTCAGAAACTGTTTTAACATAAAAGGATGCTGGCTTTATTCTTTACCTTCCTTTGCTGTCTTTTGCCTGCATGTAGTCTGTTTTGTCTCTGTTTTTATTGTCTGAATCCACCCTTATCATCAGTTAAACAGAGCAATGCAGCTAGTAGTAATATTTAACTCATAGAATCACTCAGGTTGGAAAAGACTTTAAGGATCATCGAGTCCAAACTCATGATTGATATATGTGAGGCAGAAATTTGTGTCTGACATTTCATTCTCTATATGGCTTGTGGTCATTCACAGAGAATGGATCTGCCATAAGAAGCAACAACCATCTGGGGCCATAATGTTCTGATACATTCTGTCACTCAACAGAAAGCACTAAGGCATACAAAACTTGAAATTCCAGCACGTGATTAGAAGGATGATATTTACTATGTGCTGATGAACATTGAAATTTTGATGGTGTAGAGAATGCCTCCAGGAATACATTAAATAACAAATTTTTTAGTTCAAAGCAAGGAACATCACAGAATCACAGAATCACAGAATCACAGAATCACAGAATCACAGAATCACAGAATCACAGAATCACAGAATCACAGAATCACAGAATCACAGAATCACAGAATCACAGAATCACAGAATCACAGAATCACAGAATCACAGAATCACAGAATCACAGAATCACAGAATCACAGAATCACAGAATCGGTTGGGTTGGAAGGTACCTTGAAGACATTAGTTCCCACAACCCTGTCTTAAGTAGGGTTGCCACCCACTGGATGAGGCTGCCCAGGACCCCATCCAGCCTGGTCACTTAACCCAGCAAAAAATTCTCAGGAAAAAAAAAAAAAAAAAAAAAAAAAGAGAAAACAAAACCAAAAAAACCCAAAAACCAGCAAATAACAACCTGCCAGCCTAGCAGCCACAGTTAAAGAGGTGCAGATTTGCCACATGTGGAAAAAGTAACAATTAAAAAAAAAAATAAAAAAAATTTAAGCTAATTACACACTGTAGCTTTTATATAAAATTGAGACTTTAAGGAGAAAAACAGTAGAACCATACCCAAATGAAAAGTCATGTTAATGCAGGAAAAGACATTGATACTACAAGTGCTGGCTAGAAATGTACGTGATAGACATTAGAAGAAAATGTGAAATGTAAATTTTAAATAAATACAGAGAAAAAGATAGAGGTCACAGTGTATAAATCAAAAGGTTTTAATAGCTGCATGACTTAGGCAAATGATCCATTGTAGTGAGCAACTCCAACTATTGGTATATCAAAGAAAATGTAAGATATAGTTCCTATTTCAGCTACGTTAATGGTTATTGAGAGCTGTTCACTAAATAGTCACGTAAAATAACTGTCAATTTTAGGATTACCTGTAAAATGTTAAAGTCATTACTTGTGCTCATTCAGAACCAAACCCTTTCATTTCTCTTCACTGAAACAAGGGTTATATTTTTTGAATGAGCATTCTATCACAACTCATAGTTTCATTTAAGAATTTCAAGAGAAAAAAAAAAAAAAATGGTGTTCATTATACACCAGCTCCAAACATTTAATGCAAGCTATAACTCTCTAATGTTCACATTTGAAAGTGAAGAAACTGAGGAATATTTGAATTTTGAATTTACTCCTATGCTAATGTTTTTGCTTTATTAATATGATTTAACAGTATTGAAAGTGCCATCTGAAGTATGAAAACATATGGGGGTTACAAAAAGGGCAAAAATCCTGAGGTCCATAAGCTCTTCAGAGCATGAAGAATGAGAGTAAAAGAGAGGGGGATTAGAGTAAGGCATAGGGGGAGGAAAAGAAGAGCAAAAAAAGCACAATTCACAATTTGATGGCTTTTTAAAGTGGGACTAGAATATGAAGAAAGAAACATGGGAGGATATTAGACATGACAGTCCCACAAAATTTTATTTATTACGATATGAACAGTTGATATGTGGGCTATAATTATAAGGACAGGTGAATTTCAGCGCTAGTATTCTATTAGGTCTGTGACCATCATGCACTTGCCTTTGCCTTACTCTAAACAGTACCACATACAGATTGTTCAGTGTTTGTTTATATTTAACTATACAATGTTTTCTATTCAACACCAATTACAAAATAATTTTTCCTTAGTAAAAAACAGATTTCCACAGATTCTTTGAGGAAAATACTGACTAGAATAGTGGCCTGAATTCCTCGATAATCTAAGAATGTTATCATAAAAGAATAAGAAATAAAAGTTATTTTGAATTGAAGAAAATACTATTGGTGACATCAGGACATCCTTGGTTATGCCAGAAGTCCTAGAATAAGAAGTCAAAGTTAAAAGTTTCAAAGACTCGTTCTCATTTAAATTTCTACAATGGGCAGGGAGGAAGTTTCTTTTCCAAACAATAGGGAAAACAGTAACTACTTCTAACTCCAGAGCCTGGGAATAGATGTTATTAATATATATATGCTTATTGTTTAACTGAAAATCAATTATCAATAAAACCAGCATGATAAAGATTTTTGTCTCAGATCAAATGCTCTGCTGATTAGATCAAGAATCATAGAGTCCTCAGAATTGGAAGGGTCCTCTGAAGACCATCTAGTCCAACTCCCTGCAATGAACAGGAACATCCACAGCTAGATCAGGTTGTCCAGTTCCTGATACAGCCTCGCCTTGAAAGTCCCCAGTGTCAGGGAATCATCCACAACACTAGGTAACCTGTTCCAGTGCCTTACCACCCTCACTGTAAAAGAGTTTTTGTTTGTATCTAACCCTAAATCTCCCCTTCCTGAGCTTGAAGCTATTTTTCCTTGTTGTGTTGCCACAGACCTTCCTTAAGAGTCTGTCTCTTTTTCAGGGGAGACCTTATTGCTCTCTATCACTGCCTGAAGAGAAGTTGTAGTGAGCTGGAGGTCAGCTTCTTCTCTTGTGTAACTAGTGATAAAACTAGAGGGAATGGCTTCAAGCTTGCCAGGGGAGATTTAGGCTGGGCATTTGGAAATACTGCTTTTCTGAAAGAGTGGTCAGGCGCTGGAATGGGCTGCCCAGGAAGGTGGTGGAGTCACTGACTCTGGAGGAGTTCAAGGAACATTTGGATTTTGTATTGAGGGATATGGTATAGTGAGAACTATTGGCAACAAGCGGATGGTTGGACTGGATGATCTTGTAGGTCTTTTCCAACCTTGGTCTTTCTGTAATTCTGTAGGTCTCGTTTAGATATTGAAAGACTGCTATCAGGTCACCTTGCAGCCTTCTTTTCTCCAGACGGAACAGCTGCAGCTCTCTCAGCCTGTCCTCATAGGAGAGGTGTTCCATTCTGTGGATATTTTTTCTGGCCGTTCTCTGGATGTACTCCAACAGCAATGTGCTTTAAGATAGCGGTTTCCAAAAATATAAGTCCACAAGCAATTTCTGTGAAACTACAAGTCAAAAACTAAGGAGAATCCCGACAGTTTTCTACATATAAGCTAGGAACAAACTGCTTTCTCTGTCAGTGTCTCAACTTTAGGCAGTCCTTTGGGATAACAGTACTGCGAAGGTGGTAGCTACATAAATCAATCACACTCGCAGTTCTTACTGAGGACAGTCTTTCAGCCTATTTGGATGATTTTATCT
The DNA here is from genome assembly GCF_023343835.1 of Lagopus muta. Classification (NCBI taxonomy): domain Eukaryota; kingdom Metazoa; phylum Chordata; class Aves; order Galliformes; family Phasianidae; genus Lagopus; species Lagopus muta. The sequence continues at coordinate 39,581,397 of NC_064435.1, read as the reverse complement.
CGTGCCCACTTCTCCTTCCATCTAAATGGAGCTTTCATTTCTTTCTGAGGTAATCCACCAGACTTTCTTTTCATAAAAACATTTCTTCAAAACCTGCTTATTTTCTGATGCTCACAAAAAGAGTTACCAGTTGTATAATCAATGAATATCAAGATGTTACAATCACAATATAACCAAGAGTGTTAGGCAAAGTGGACAATGATAATAAAAGAGAATAAATGGAAGGCTTACCCTTAGTTGGGCTCACCACAAAACACCAGAAGGAGGGATCTCCAGACAAGATCCTTCCCCACTGGTAGCCAGCTCTTAAATAGGTCTAGGAGAGGTGGAGCCAGGCTCCATCCCTTCTGGCAGAACAGGTGAATTGCCTTCACCTGTGCTCCTCCGGCTGGCTCAGTGCTCCGCCTCAGGTGATCAATCAGAGGTTATATCTTCTATGTATCAAACTATCTACCTTCATGTCATTGCTGTCTGAAATTAAATTTCAGATATAATATGATACATATAATCTACCCGTACTTAGACAAAAACAGCGAAACATTCCAAATTGCAAAATAAATAATAAGTACATTTCCTGGTAAAATGATTTTCCTTACATGTCAATACTTTTATTTATACTGACATACTTAAATATTTTGGTTAAAGTTGACGAATACAAGTTAGCAAAAGAAACCTTTTGAAGTACTTCAGCGTTGTTGATTGCAAGGTTGCTTTCCTTGCTTTTCATGCTCCCAGTCAAAAGACAGCAGCAAAGTGTGAAGTGTCTAGTTGTTTCTTTTAACAGACATCTGAGGCAGCTCTGCTCTGTCACCTTTCTGGTAAAGTACTTTTATTCACATTGAATCTGAATATCACTTATCTGAATATCTACAATGTCCCACATGTGAAACAAGGGCTCCGAACAAAAATTAACCTTTCTTAAAGAAATAGTCCTTTTGAAGAAATGTTCTAACACTGTTGATAGTAAGGGGAAGTGTAACTGGAAGTGTAGCTACAGTGATCAGAGAGCATGTATGTTCTCCATGACTTGAAGCACAAGTGTGTGGTAGAGTCTTCTTTAAACATTAGTGACAGAAGTCAGAAAGACTTGTTCTCACCTGTATATAACCTAGAAACCAAACCCTTTCTATTCAGATATGGATCTGGCCAAACTGATCTATGCTTTTATAATCCTATGCTTCGATCAATCCAATTTGCTCATCCTTGGTCTGACCCAGATGCTACTCCATAACCTACAGATGGTTCATCATACTGTATCCCATCTGTTAAATAGAACACAATAATGAGAATACATCATACCAATATTCCTCACTTCCCCTTGGTTTCCACTCTAATCCTTAGCACAGCTGAAGATCCTGGTCCTTTCATTCGTCTGTGACTAAATAATCTAAGAGAAGACCTTTTCTTTCTGCTTCTTGTTGATGGGTTCAACAACAGAGATGTCATGACTGAAAAATGTCAGATTCAAACTTGAACGTATGAGACAGAAAACTCCTGACTTCAGAACTCATTTCTATTATGCATTATATTTTGCTCTGTTTTGTGAAGTTTAGATTGTGACAGAAACTGATCTCTTGTGTGTTGTTAAGCTACCAATGGAATGACCAAAGCACTTCATTCCTGTGTGTAGAAGTACAAACCATGTAGTTTGTAAGTAAATAATTAAGGCTGACAGGAGAAACAATTCTATATTGAAGTGTTATTAATGTTGTATTAGTTTAGCATACTGCACTTCAGCAGTATAATCTATACAATAAATACAGGAAAAAAAGTCTTATAAATCTGAACTACTGACAACATAGAATCATAGAATGGCCTGGGTTGAAAAGGACCACGATGATCATCTAGTTTCAACTTCCCTGTTATGTGCAGGGTTGCCAACCAACCATTAGACCAGACCACACAGAGTTACATCCAGGCTGGCCTTGAATGCTTCCAGGGATGGGACATCCACAACATCCTTGAGCAGCCTGTTCCAGTGTGTCACCATCCTATGAGTGAAAAATGTCCTCCTAATGTATAACCTAAATCTCCCGTCTTAGTTTCAAAAAACTTCTCATTGTCCTATCACTATCCACCCATGTAAACAGTTATTCCCCCTCCTGTTTATACACTCCCTTCAAGTATTGGAAGATCAAAATGAAGTTTCTCTGGAACCTTCTCTTCTCCAAGATAAACAAGCCTATTTCCCTCAACCTTTCTTCATAGGAGAGGTGCTCCAGCCCTCTGATCATCTTAGTGGCCTTCCTCTTGACCAGTTCCAAGAACTCTGTGTCTTTCTTGTGCTGGGGGCCCTATTATATTTGAAGAAAATCCTATGATTTTAAAATTTGAAAATTTTCAAGGCATATTATTACATGACATCAGAGCAAGTTTGTCATTTAAATAGAAATAATGTTGTATATAGGTGGTCAACAGGTGGAAGAAAGGTACTATATTATAGAAACTCAGTGCAGTGCAAGAGAAATTTAATTATTTTACTCAGCAGAATAACAGCTACTACAACAACAATACACCTGGGCACTGAAAGTGTTGTTTGTCTCAGGGTTTAATTTTTTAGCAGAATGATGGTCATATTTCTCAGGAAAAGATGGATAATAGCAAAACCATTAGCCAGATTTCTTGGTGAAGTTTTTGTTTTCCTAAAATCAATTCTTATAATTTTTTTTAGTATTGAATTCCATTTTGAATTCAAGCAAGAGTGTATCCCTTGAAATTTAGATAAGAAACATTTTCATGCATTATTGTATTTAATTGGTGATTGCAACTCTGCTTTACTTTATATTTGTTTCATTCTCTACTTTTGTGAAACAACTTGAAGAATAAGAAAAGACTAACAAATGCTCTAGAACCAATCAATGTTACAAAACTAATAATAACACAATATGAGCATGCAAGCTTATGTAGTGCCTTTCATGTAGAAGTATCCCAAGGCACTTTGTAACAGAAACTCAATAAGGAGTGTAAAAGTGCTTTGTCAGATAGGATAAGCCAGGGGAAAAGGGGAAATTAATTATGCCTGGATTTAAATTTCTCAGCCAACACAGTGTTTAGAATGTTGGTCAGAAAAGACAGTCATTCCAATACCAGTATCCAGGGAACACAATAGACTTTTTCATTCTTTAACTCTTGAGGAACATTCAATAGTTCTTCCATAATAATATAGGTGTGAGTAATATGAATATGTTCATAGGCTACATTAGGCTACATTTTCAAAAGACAGCTTTTGAAAATGAAACCTGTAGCTTCATTTTCCATGCACAAATAAATTCAAAGAAGTCAATCACTTGACTCTCATGTCAGTAGTCATTTGACTGCTGAGATACACAGTATGAAATTTTGTTTTGTAGAAATTGTTAACACCAAGTTAGCGTATAGACAATGACTTTTTGGATGATTAGTTCAGTGTTTTAAACTACTGTATTTTCTTTTCAGATGCATTTCATGCTACTGGCAGAAAAATCAATCCATGACATAGTAGTTCTTAAATAACAGGTATGTCATACAGAGAAGGAAAATTGCTTAGGAAAACCTTTATTAATTGATAATGAATGAATTAAAAGCTTCTCTGATGTTGCAGAAACTTGCACATCCTCTATTTTTCAAACATTTTTCTCTGAGGAACACATGGACCATACTCATTTTTGGATGACTGCCTCTTTGGATTAATGCATCCTTCTGGTGTGTAAATTAGGAATGAATAGAGGAGAAAGGAGAAGCACTAAATCTCAGGAAACTGAAGCTATACAGAAAAATGAGGTTCACTGTAGAGCTGAATGAGTGACTCACCATGAATAATTTATCTGAGTAGTTAACCTACAATTGCACTTGTTCAAGATGTATGAAAAGATTACAATGTCCTCTTTTTTATTATAAAACAAAACTTTTAAATATTATATGCTCTGAAAGTAATGCTTCCTATTTATTTCCATGAAATGACAAAGATACAAAGAGCACAATAACGTATTTGATAGCTCAGATTCTCTGCTACAAAGCACTACTTTTCAGCATACTCACCACCATTATTTGTTTGTTGTCTATATATAGTAAGCATCAATTAATGTCAATAGGTGTAATTTTTTTTCTGCATGGAGGAATTCAGTGACACACCTTTGCTTCATCTGTACTTCCCTGACAGATGCCATTCTGTCTGACTGCCCCTTTGCTGCCAACTGTTGCATGGCAACAAAATGTAATGGGATACTGGTGGGAAGGTTCAACCTCTACTGCTATACCACCACCTTCCTCTTGACGTCTTGGGCCAACATAATAAAATGAGAGACATTACTGTCAGACCAGCCCTTGTATTTCTAAACTGCAAAGAAAACTTTCTCTAAATATTTCATGCCCTATGTTAAGAGAGAGTGGCATTCTGACTGATCTAATAAATCATGTGAAGCTGGTTTTGTTCCCCAAATGGAAGAATCCACAGATACATACTTCAGATGCCTGCTATGCAGTTCAATTGTATGCGATAAAGAAGACTGAGTATGCGAAGTTAAATTAATTTGAGCAAATCTTTTAACAGTTTTTTGGTAAAAATGTTTTTAGTATTTATGGTGCAGTATTTGTTTTTTGGATGGATAAGTCTGGGAATTAGCACCTACTGAAAATATTTCTCTTGAGAGGAATAAAGAGTGAATTTGTATTGGTGAAAATTTGTATTTAATTCCAAGTGCTCTTTCTGTCAAGATCGAGTCCTGAAAATATAACAGTCTTTACATAATATTTTTCTAATGCTCTTGGACCAGCTATTATGAACTGATGCCCATATTAATAAGATTTAGATATTCAAACTTTACTAGGATGTTGCCTTTGTTGACTACATCTCTAACTTGCGTATTTTGTTAACTACACTAGGAAGGTCTGTATGTATATCCTTGTAGAATCTGTAGTTTTGACAGAAATGCCATTCTTTGCACAAATTTGAAAAGTACTTTCTGCTATTTCTAAAATATGTTGAAACTCAGTAAGTACTTGATGAAAAATGAACATATTTAGAATTTTTACAGAAATAGACAGAGACTATTGGTTTTATAAAAGCCATCCAATAAAAACCATATAAATGTTCATGGCTCTTGGAATGTTCAGATGCTAAAATGCTATATTTATTACAACAAAAACAAGACTGAAAACTGATCATAAGCCACAGGTTTTTTTTGTTGTGTGCCTTGACATAGGCAAATTCTGCATCATTTTTGATTATGCTTGCATAATCACTGCTAACATTTTGCTTTTATTTTTGGTGTATTTTAAAAGTGTATCTGCATCAGAACACTCTTTTGTCAGAGCAAAGCTAAGCCACTGCATATTCTGGATTTTCTATTTGATAGCAATATCCTGGATACGGATTTATTGATAAAATCAGAAAGTAAAATTGGAAAAAATAAATAATATGAGTTCTTACCTGAGCTCTTGAGCTATGGAGTCCACTTGAACTGTTAATAAAAGCAGAAGGAAAGAATGAATTAGTTTACATTTCCAGACTTGTGTTTTCTGCAATCTTGCACCTGCCTATCTGATGATTGAGAAACAATCATCAAAACACAGGTGATTATTTCATGCTAACCAGGGGATTCTAGCTACCAGTGGCAAATGTTAACTGAACATATAATTCTCAGTTATTTTAGGATGAATGAAACCTGAAACATAATCTTCAGTAGAAAACAAACAAACAAACAAACAAACAAACATGAAAAATAATAAGAAAAAAATAAACAGAAAGAATGGCATGTGTTTGTTGAAAGCATAAGAAATCTCTGCTTTTTCTGAATTTTAATTCAATTTGGGAATGACGAAAGCTGTCCACACGAGTATAATGGCATAAGCCAACATAATTGGCATATTGGCAAAGCCAACAGGTGGTTCTCATGTTGCACAGGCAACTTTTGTGGTTTTTTTTTAGCTTCTGGGAAAACACTCAAGAGCTACTGGTTCATACATGCGTTTGTATGTGTATTAAAAGTATAAAGAAAATTCATAAATTTTAAAAAGATGTAATTATCTTCTTAAGTGAAAAGAGTATGAATATAAAATCTTCTATTAAATTTGATTCACCTGTTAGCTCAGAGAGAGACTCTTTTAACAGAGAAGATATACTCTAATGTTGAGATTTGAATAACTTCCCTACTCAATATCTTTTGGATCCTGTAATATTAAGTTGTTTATTCTTATACTTCTGAAATATATGTTTTTACTTAACTTTCAGAGAACATTTTTGAGGGATGCTTCAAAGACCTAATATTTTTATCATTTTTGTACTTATCCCCTCATCTATGGGCAGTGGATAGCATTCCACCTCATATTCTCTGCCATTTTCTCAGTGGAATCTGGAATGTTACACTCCTTTGGTCATTTGAATATAGAGAATTAAGCCAAACTACATTTTAATTTTTCACTCTGACTACAGCTTCAAGCTGAAGGTATGATATTAACAACCTAGAATTTCTGCATTATGTCAGTTAATCAAACTAGTCCTTTTTTCACAATACTAATACTGCAAAATTCCCTTTAAAATCAGATTGGAAGATGGATGCTTTGTTCTTCTGAAAACAGTCACAAGCAAAAATGCTTGCAGGAAAGGCAAATCTTTGACATTTATTTTTATGTATCTCAATTTTTCAATCATTATCAAGAGTCACAAAAAGTGTTATGTATTAATATAAAAAGTTATTCTCCTGAAAGGACTGTATTGCTAGTCAATCATGTTTTCCAGATGTTGAGATCATTAAGTGCCTGTTTATCTCTCAGTATTGCATTTCCATCTGTTCCTTATAAAAAGAGAGGAATAGCTGGGAAATACAACTCTGACATAACTTTGCAGAATCAAACACAAATACCAGTTCTTTAAAAAAGCACAGGGTTCTCCTGCATTGCATACATCTGCACTTTTTGATTAAGGTAAATTTACTTCTGAAGCATTTACACGGCTAATTTACTGATAGCTAATGGCAGTAGGCAGAAAAACATTCAGTTGGCTGAGACAAAGTTTGATATGTTATTTTGAAAGAATCCATTCAATATTGTCTTGCTCTACTCCCTATGGAAAATATATGTTTGCATAATAAAACACATAACCTTTATTTCCTTTTGAAATAGCTCAAAGAAAATAGTATACAGTAGAGTTGCTTTTTATTTTTTTTTCTGCTTTTCTTTAAGCCATAGCTAATAACATCATGCCTCTTAATGTCAGCAGTCTGTGTCCTACATTGATTAAAAAAGCAACCCAAAGGAAGCTACACACTCTCTTACTGCACATTAGAGGCTATGCACAGAACTATCGTATTTCATGGTGTGCTGGGCACAGGGTCATGGAATGTGCTTGCTAACTCACCCTTGGTTCCTTTTGAGCGTGTGCGCAGCTTTTTATTTTCCCCATCTGCATCCATCTGTAATATTAACACAAAGTCTTTAATTCATTCCTTTTGCCATTGAGAAAAAAAATCTCCAATGCTTTTTTTTTTTCACATTTCCAAAGGCTAGACAGTAATAGAAAGAAGAATAATCATGCCTTATTAATCTTGTCAAAGAGATAAAAAGCCATCTGTGAATATCTAGTAAATACCTAGGAGATACCTTTAATGGCACAGATTTGTTTAATAAAGTGATGGTAATGAGTGACTCTTTAGGTTTAATGACAAGGTCTACAGGTGTTAGCTGAAGGTATAAGGTTAGAAATGGCAATGTTGTGTGAGTGCTGCTTTCAACATTCACCTCCTGGAAGAAAAGGTTCCAGAAACAGTAGTGCCTACAGGCATCCTACATAACTGTTGTAACTGAAGCATATCAGAAGAGCTGCAATGGAACCTGTGTCTGACAAGTTCATTTTAGAGCACGAAACACTCTTGCCTGAATGCTGACTACAGTCATGTCCAGTCATGTCCATGTCCAGACACTTCATCACTTAATCAAATCTCAAATCTTGTAGAACTTCTAGTGAAAGAAACCATTATAGATGTGTATAAGCCTTTGGAGGAACATAAGATCAGGTTTGTATTTTACATAAAAAAAAAAAAAAAATTAAAAGAAAAAAAGAAAAAGAAGATAAGCTGCTGCCATCAGATTTCTAACTGAAATAAGAGAGGCCTTGCAAGAATGGCTGTTCAAATGACACTTTTGGCTACAGCTAAACTAGCAGTGGAAATATGTACCTTCTGGTCTTGGATCTGGCCCAGATCCATAATTGTGGGGGCAGGTTTTCAATCCATGGATTTTATTACAAACCCCTGAAATTCAAAGGGATTAAGATTTCATGAAGAGCTGCAGTGGTATACAGCAGATTGTTTAACCATGTAATGTTGAGCATGTCCAGGGAGGTGTGTGGAAGAATCTGTCATGAGGAATTTTTGCCTAGGCAAAACAGCAGAAACTCTGTAATTCTTCTTAATATTATGGTAGCATCTTACTACCTATCTGTTTTTAATTGTAGTTTCCCTGTTTGTGAAATGGTAATGATCCAACATTCTGCAGATCAATATGCAGGAACAACTGCATGGATCAGCATCTGATTTATGTAACTCTTTCAGGCAATAGGTAACTAGATTCTGTGGGTACCAGAAGTTCTCTATGCCCAACATCTACAAATTTTTCCTGCAAAAGGTGACAAAATAAGAAGCTGTGTCTATAGACTCTTTCCATTATTTCACTCTTTTTTCTTTTTTCTTTTTTCTGTTTTTTTTTTCCTGAGGATCAGCAGTACTGATTTGCCCCACAGACGGAAGATGCAAGAAGCTGTTTATACCTTTTTCTATTCATAGAGTTTGAAGATCTGATGATGCTCTATTTTTAGTTTTACATGACTCAGACAACTGAGATGTCCTGAAGGTCTGAATCTGAATGAGCATTGCAGAATATGACAAATTTGACCTGAGAATGAAAGAATAAAGTCAGCCTTGATAGTGGTTAAAAAACATTTCTCTATTTTCCCATTTTTTTTTTTTTCCTTTTTGCTGTTGCATGTGGTTTTGCATCAGATATAACAACAGGAATCAAAATACCTATTTGTAGGAGAGAACACAAGTGTATGAAAAGGCTATTCATATACTTGAAGAAGTCTAATTCTAGAACCCAGGTTAATGATATCTGAAATAAAAGTATAAATTGATTGGAATTCATCTCAAACCCAGGTAATGTTATCTTTTCTCTGTTTAAATTTACATCTGTTGTTGATTATTAGCAGGGAAGTAACACAAGTGGCTTGTGTTTACGTAGTAATGCTGCTGGCAGCCTTTGCTTGTCACTATCCTTAAAACCTGGAGAGCGAGTTTTAGCAATGCGACTGCAATGGTAATGGGAAACATGGCTCTGTTCTCTGATGCTGAGTTGTGATTGAAGGCACTGACCTGCCATAGACTTATAATAGGGGAGCAGGTGTGGCAATGATGGACTTTAATTTCCTTTAATAAACCTTTTATGTGCCACACTTTTACTGCCATTCTATGCTCTCCAAGGTCCTGCACATAATAGGTTCATTACTTTTGATTACTATAGTCTATTGAGACAAACAACTCCAGAACACACTATATATTATGTTCAGTTAAACCAATATAGACTATTTATCCACTGTGCATTATTTCACCTGCAACTCTACAGACAAAATTAACAACAGCTCCTGTAAGCTAAAACTATTAAAACCACTGGTACTCCTTTGTCATCATTTCATAATAAATACCACACCAATCACAGTGCTGCTCTTTTAATTATGAAACAGAAAGTGTCCACTGCTTCTACTGAACAGCAGTTACTTTGGTCTAAATAGCATGTTACACTGTGATGAATATTTAAAAACTGCACAATGAGTGAAAACCAACAGTAAAATCAATGTAGGTGATTTTTCTATTGATTTTCTTTCCTTGCAATAATTTGAAATTATGAGAGATGTTTAATCAACTCAACTCTGAAATTTATTGTGCTGTTTAGCCCACTGCAAGCCACATATTAAAAGAATCATCATGAATACATTGTATAAAGACAACTTACTAAAGTCCCATGCATCATTAGCTTTAAATCTATAGAAAAGTAACTGAATACGGTATGTTTAAAAACTAAAAAAAAAAAAGAAAAAAAAGAACTAAGATTCTGCCTTATTATTTTTACCTGCATAGTGATTGTTTTACATGAAATTACAGCCACAGGCAGTCAGCAAGAAGTACTCAAACTTTTAAAACATCCTTGGAATAATGAAAGTGTTAAACTAAATAAGAAATTCTGCCTGAGTATTTTTATGAGGCAATTTCTATCAGGATTTGAATTTCAGATACGTATGTTATTACTGCTGCGTACTGGAAAGACTGGATGGACTCTAGATGATGCTTCATGCTCCCAAATTCAAGGATGGTCGGCCCTCCCTACCAGTACACACGTCGTCTTAAGACAAACAGTCATAAGAGATAGCTAGTTCTTCTCTGTATAAAATCCATACATGATGTCCTCCTGTAAATGTTTTTCTCCATCAGGATAATATCTAAATGATGGCCAGGAATTTTTTACTCTGAGCTGCATTCCCATATGTTTTAGTGGCAAGATTCACAAGTAGAAATATATCTAATAGTGATGAGTAGTAATTCTAAGCATAGTGAAACTAATTCCACTAAATCTTATAGCTAGATTTTATGATCTTATTAGCAGATTCTCTGATATGACAGGATTTAAATTCATCTAAGCACTTTCCTTTCAAATTGAGTTGAAACTGATTAATGGACTCAAAAAGAATTAGTGAGAGATAATAGTCAGAAACACAGAGACAAAAAGAGAGTTAGCAGATACACAGTCCTAAGTCATTAAGAAAGCCATCTAAGAAATAAATACCTGCCTCAGAGTTCCTTCAGTTATGCCATATTCCCATGATTTAGAAATGTACTGTAGATGTTAACGTTGAATGCTTTTCCTGAATGCATGTCCCAACAAATGTCGGTCTTTATGAATGCTTTCTGTTTGATTTTGTGAATTTCAGTGTGATACTCCCTCTCTTCTTCCTTCATTTGTGGTTGAGACAGAAAGCTAAGGCAGTATCTAGACCCTAGTAAATGGATTGGAGTCACGATATCACAAATTCTGCTCAAATTCTCTCTTACATGTAAGTAAGAGCATTTTCTAATTTCTGCTCTGCTCTCTGAACAAGCATGAATGATTTCACGTAAGCGCATTTCATGTTCCTGGAGTGGTCACTTTCCTTTTGTGTAGCTAAATCACCAGTTTATTTAGAGGTAAGATATAAAAAGTTTTCCTGGGATTTTCCAACAAAAAGTTATGTTTTCAAAATGAAACACGGGAAGCAACTTCTCAGTGACAAAACTTTGCTGATTTTGAGAGTTCTGAAAAGAAGAATAGTTTTTCTCTTCTTTTCATTGTTTGTAATCTACATGTGTTCGTATAGAGAAAACATTTACATCTGACTAATGAACTTAGTTGGAAAAAGAATCATGCCTTTTAAGGCACACAAGTCCATCCTTAATTCTGAAACACAAGCCACAGACTTCAAAATTGACGTCAGATACTGCTTTGTACTGCAAAGATCTCTATATGCTACTTGTACCCCAAGGTGACATGACATAGCATGTGTCGCTTCTGACAACACGTAATATCATTACAGCAATATTTCTCAATGCTGTTAGTAGCCACATTTTACTATTTCTTTTCAACAAGTTATTTAAGATTCTAACATACAAAAACAAAATACTGACATTAAGGTTTTTTGTTTTGTTTTGTTTTGTTTTTAAATAGTATCATAATGGAAAGGATTTCCTACATCCTACTTCCTACATCTGGAAGTACAGAGTAGCATTCGGTTGTTTGTGTATGTATGTGTGCTAAGTGTATCTTTCTGTCCCTCTAAGATAGCTTTTATTTTTTTTTAATATTAAGAATTCACTGATGACTGATAGTGAAAATTACATAGCAAGAAGAAAATGGAAAGCACAAGTATAGCAACTTTTAGGGAAAGCTACTATCTTCTGATTATTGGAAGTATAAAAAAAAAAAGTAAAAGATGTGAAGACACAATTTTCAGGAACATTATTTGCATTGTGGCTTAAAGTTGCTTATTCTTTTCTTTTAATCACAAGTTGATTTACAGGAAGGAGAAAAAAAAAGCAAGTGTTCTTTAAGACTGCTACTTAAAACAAACCTTGTTATATGATATTGATGAATCATACTTAAGTAGTCATCCCATCTTTATTTTTGAAACTTTTGCTTCAGTTTACACAATGCAATTCTTCATTTCTATCAGAGAAAGTTGAATGTCATGGAAATAACTAGTTCACATGTGTTTGTTTCTTGTGAAATAAAACGAGCAAGTACATCCATTGAGTGCAAACCATAAAGTATAACATAAATCATCAACAACTGGCTGTGGGTTGTACATAATTTTGAAATGTAGATAATGTTTTAATGTTGAAATCACCACTTGAAAATGTTCAGTGGCAAAATAAACCTTAAGTCAGGGACAAGCTTGAATAACTTTGTAACAAGGATGATTTATTTTGATTCTCACTTCTGATTTCTGAGTTGTCACTGCTGTTGTATACTTCATCCATGCAACTTTGCACAACTGGCAGTGCTGAATATAAACCAAAGCCATATGTTTATGTCCTTTTGCCAAACGACTACAGCAAATAGTTCTATTATTCCCTTAGGTAACCAATGTGTGCCAAGTATTTCTATTAGTCTGCTTTACCAAGGCTTTAGAGGGCAGAGATACAGCTTTATGAAATTAGGGGCAACTGCTAGCTTTTTAAATTTACAGAAAAATTATTAAGTACACCATGGTAAAATGCAGCTTGGCATAAGATGATCCTAGTTTCTGGGGGCTTGTTTCCTGTACTTTTATTTCCATGTACTTTAATGTCTTGTCACTATCTCCTGGGCTACTGTGTACTAAATATCATTTTTCTTCCTACTGAAGAAAGACTGTGTCAATATTCAAACAGAAAGAAAAAAAAGCGTTGCCTTGACATCTAAAGACCTTTCAGTAAATGTACAGTAACAAAAGTAAATCAATATCCATTCATTAAAAAAAAAATAAATTCACAAATAAGCTATTCTTCAGATTGAATTTAAGCAATGCATTATGAAATACATTCTTACTTTCGAAGTCATATAGATTAAAATATATTTGTGTTCTTGTTGGCATTTAATCTTAAGAAACATAGTTCAGAAATGAAAAAAAAAGAATTTCTACATATTTACAGAAGTTTCCATCTTTTTGAATAGTTCATTATTTTTATACCTGATTTTTAAGATTTCTGTTCTTAAAACAGCAGATACTATAGAAGAAATATAGTCATATTGCACAAAACACTACAAAGTAATCTAATACTTTTATGGAGATGCATTTTGATTCAGATTCATTCTTTTAAAGAAGTTATCCCACCTTTGCGTGTTTCTGGGTGACAATATGTGCAGATTCTAAAGGACCAGGTTCACTCTTCCCAAGACGTCTTGCCCGATTTAACAGATAATCCTGAAATTCATTCTCTGAAAAAGAAAATATAACCAAAAACCAGCTATACTAAAGAAAACATAGATGGAAGAGGACACTTTTTATATTAGGCAAATAATCATTTTTTTCTTTTTTTCTTTTTTTTTAATTATTATTTTTTTCATGAAAAATGTGGCATAGGCACATGACGTTTTTAAAAAGTAGAAATAATTTCTTGCGTTACTTTTAAAATATGGTTTGCCCTCTCCAATAGTTTATCACATAGACCTTAAGTTTTTCTTAAAACACATACAGAAAAGCACAGTTTTTATGTAAAAATCCAAAGTCAAGTATGATTTAGCACATGGTATGAAATAAACGATAAGCAGTCTAAAATATTTCAGTAATGATGTAAATAAAATCATTGAATTTTTTAGAATCTATGTATGTATTTTGCTTTGAATATCAATGCTCAAACTTGGTCAGACTGACCACATTCTCACTGTAACCAAATACGAGATGTCTTTGATTTTTCTCCACTCTTAATATTTATTATTTTCTGTAAGGAAACTCATGCTAAACCAACAATAATGGTGAGAGAGAATTGAAATTTTTATCTGAGTGTACAATACTGATAACCTTGCATTCAGAAATAAGGAATAACCACACCATTCAAACACCTAAAGAAAGTTGAATGCACTTGCAACTTGATCAGATCTGTCTGTGATTAGTTATTACACAGAGAATATATATATCTCTCCTGCCATCAATAATCAAATTATAAAATTTTACTTTCACTTGCAATTTTTATGGGTAGCTTTCAAACAGTATACAGTGTATTTAGTAAGACTTATCTAATTCATTCTATCTATTCTACTTAATGAGAAAGTTTGCAGATAAATTTCTGGAACTTCGAGGTGAAACTTATTATACCCAATGAAATTTTTCCAATAAAACTTGTAATTCTGCATTTCTGAAATTGGAAAGCCTCACTTTAAATGGATTCTCAGGCAGGCAACATCTTTGTGAGTAACTAAATTCAGCTTGAGTCCCAATAGATAGAATATTATTTGAATCCCATCAATAACTTTTAATTAAAATAAATAGGCTTTTACAAAGTAGCAAAACAGACAGCAGATGCAACATGATGAAGAGGGAAGAAAAAAACAGAGCAAAACAGCCTAGTACTGAGAAGATTTTTAAAGCTGTTTTTAGCCAATATGTTGCTGGAAAATGATGCTGCTTACCCTCAAAGCCTTCTTTCCCCGTTATTTTTTTTCAACATTTGCAAGAAAAATAAGAAAAAAAAAGGAACACAAAAGGAATATTAAAGCTATCACTATCTACCTGTCTTGTCTTGTTCTTATTCAAAACACACTAACCCTAAAACAAAAGATCTCTTAAGAATAGCTACAATAGTGAACAAATCACTTCCTAAGCCTAAAACTTAACAGGTTTTGGTCTAAAATCCTATCATGCTATGCATTTATTAGCAATATATTTTTCATTTATTTTCTCAAAGATTGCCAATAAAGAACTAAATCACATAAGGGAGTAGCTGTAAACCCTTTGAGTTCCCTAATGTCAAACTCATTAGCATCCGAATAACCACACAGCAGCACATCATCTGCACAATTGCAATTTTTTACTACTTTTAATAGCGTTTCTCAAAGGGCTCATTTTCAACTTTCTTCAGTGGTTTGTTGGTTCTCTGGGGAAAAGGAGCTTCCTGACGCTCACAGCTTCCACTCAACAACCAGGCCGTTTGCTGTCAGAAGCATCAGCCCTCTGCCCTAACCCCATCTGCTGTCTCTCATCCTAAGGGAGCGAGAGTTAAGACAGCACAGCTGAGATCCACTTGGAAAAGTACACAACAGGAAAATACACAGAACTTTTTGCATTTAACTTTACATAATAAAGTAATACAATGAAAGCTCTCTTTTTAAGTCTGGGATAGGTCAGGGCTTGAGAGGAGGGTTTAAAATTGTGCTGGAAAACTACATGCAAAAGTGCCATTTGCTCTTTTACTCCCATCTGCCTTGTATGTAACATCATCAGCTATCTTTGAAAAGTGAAGCATTATAGTAGGAGAAAAGCAAGACTTCATATAAAGCAAAAATTTGACCTCTCTTCTGTGTTTAACTAAAGCAGAAGTTACTGGTTAGTAAGTTTGCTATTTTCTCTTTCTTTCACATAACAGAGTGCTGGCAACCATACAGCCGATTCGTGGGTGAGTACTCAGATTTTAAGATACAGTGTTTCATAAAAATTCCAATACAATATCATACATCTGTCATGTTATAAAAGGTCGTGTTGGATTATTCTGTGTCATGGGATGTGACATACCCCAAATGGAATACAAACTGTGTGTCATCCCTGTCCACAAGCCAAGAAGCAGCATACTTTTCAAATACAATGCAGGGATCTGATGCTTCAGGTATCAAACAAATTAATTTTGGAAAAGTTGGTTCTGATTTACATCTAAATCTTATACAATATATCATTGAAAAATGCTTTTTTAAAGTATATTTTATCCATTATAAAATTGAACATGTGATGAATTTTGAGGTATAGCAAAGAATGGAGAAGAGCAATGCAGTGGGTGCAATGAGGACTGGAAAATGAAGATCTCACCCTCAAGATGTCACAGAAATCATCTATCTAGTTTACTGAAAGCTTTGATGATAGGACTGTTGATGGTTTTCATACAGAAATAATTTATGTCAATCAATGTTCTTTGGAGGGATCCTTCCCCTTAGGACTATACATATGTTGATGTAGGCCCAACCTTTTCATAGTGTGCAAGAATTCATTTACCTATTTTAATAAATAGGGAAAGAAAGAAAAATACCTGTGATTTACAGATGATAACTGTTGCCTATTCTTCAACTCTTATGCAGATTGAGAGAATGTCTCCCTCTACTTCAAGGAGCACCTCACTTCAACCAGAATGATAAACTTCATAAACCCACAAAAATCGAATCAATGAGTTCTTTGATTTGTTAATGTAATGATTCAGTGAAGTCACTTGGAATCTATGCAGTTCATTCTTTGGCTTATAGCTATTTCTAGTGCAATGTGATCAGTGTACTGATTCTGAAGTGTTAGCCTACTATGATCCGTGAGTCATACCAGGATACTGATGTGAGTCACAATTTAGGTCCTGATCCTCACTGTCACATATGTGTGAGAAATCCCTTCAACCATTCTCACTGACCCATTGTCTATGAACAAAAGTCCACATTGTGGTCAGATTACTAGAGAATTCCTGAAAATTTAATAATGAGAAAACACATATCATACAGTTAAAAATTATGTCACCAGGAGCCTAAGGATGTTTCTCTGTCAGCATTTCAGTACAAAAAAAAAAAAAAAAAAAAAGCATGCAACATCTGTAAAAGACCCTGAACAATATATTTTTTTAAATATAATGGATAAAATTTCCAACAGATGAATTTGATTTTCTCTCATTTATCACATCACTAGTTGATATATTAAAAATATGAAAATGAACATGCATAACAGTTTATGATTTGTTAAGTCAGAATGGAAGTAGTAGCTAAGGAAACAAATTAAATGGGCTCACCACTATGACCTCCGAATATTTTTTGTGTTTCTACAGGGACAGTGATTTCTCTTTCTCAATATATAATATTTAGTATTTGAGAAAATATCTAAAAACAAAAGGTGCTGTTACAAAAAGAAAAGATGCATTGAGCTCTTGACTGCAGTCAGATCTTTATGCTGTACATGCTGAAGTACATAACTTCACACATTAAGTTCTACTGAAATTTATGGGTCATCTCAGTGAGACACTTAAACACAGGTGTAATGTTCAGCACATGAGTAAACAGATGAATTTCATTCAGCCTTCTGATGTTACACTGGAGTAGACATGGGAAGCCCTGGAAATCAGAAGGGAACTACTTGGGCATATGTGGCTTTTTTTTATGGTTTGAGCTTCAGAAAGCAATTTCCTTGGGGCAGTATACTCCTTTTTACACTTGTTTTATTGAGTGTGCAGGGACGTGAAACAGGATTGCAGCTGCTTATATTATTGTATTTTCTTTCCCAACCATAAGACTAAACTTTATCTTACTTAGTTCTACCCTGAGATGCACAGGAGGTCATGTGCAATACAGCCCTATAATACTTGCATTTGTCCTTCCATTACCTGTAAAAACATACACCTTCCATCCATCTGCTGTTTTAAACATGGCAGTAATTCCAATGCCATGTGCAAGATCATATTTCACCTTGCAGAAGGGTTTAACTTTCACCTGATTTAAGCAACAAACTATCCCTCAAAGATGCCCGAGGCTTTTCTGTAATTAACATAACTGCATTTATATGCTATTCATGACTGATAATTCCAACACCTTGTGGAAAAAAAAAAAAAAAAAAAAAAAAAAAAAAAAAAAAAAAAAAAAAGAAAGAAAAAAAAAAAAGAAAAAGAAAGAAAAAGAAAGAAAAAGAAAAAAAAGGTTGCATGCTGTAAACATTATAAACATATTCAAATAAGCTTAACACAATCTGCCATGCTTATTTCTGCCTAGATCATGGACCAGCGAAATGGTTAATGCAAATGGATTTATAATTTGCTTTGGGGGGCCAGTTTCTTCTCCTTATTTATTAGCCCAGCTGATGGGGCAGATTTGATGAGGCACTTCTGGAATAATTGAGTCATCACACAAAGAAGGCTGCTAGCATTCAGAGTGGTTTTATCAGCAGCAAGCAGGCCTGATTACTGACAATTACACTCTGATCCGGTGATGGAGGAGAAAGAGCCAACGAGTGGGAAATGTCCGTGTTTCTATCCAGGAATAATTTCTACATTCATTTTACATGCTAAGTGTTTCCTATCTCTGCATAATAAACTGTAAACAGGAATAGATGGCACAATGTCCCTTAATATTTCCTGGTAATGAAGACACAAATGTACAGTGAGTGCTGATAAATATAGATGAAACATAAGCTATTCTCTGACTCTGTATTGTTACCTTTAAAATAAATGCATTTTGGTGGTAAAAGCATAATCATAGCTAATGCAAAAAAATGACAGAAGATTGAAGCTGTCCTTGTAACTACACAGAAACTTTGTAAAAGTCCTGTTAATCACTGCTGTTCTCGAGGTTTATAAGCTGAAGGTGATATACTGGAAGGAGCATCATTTTGTTTCTCAATACTCAACTACGGAGAAACTCCCTTGCTTTGACACAGCAAAGGAGAGCAACAACAGTGACCTCCATTAACACTTCAGGGATAGAGCACATCTCAATGTGAAACTGAAAAACAATGAGACTGCTCCAGGAACACATTTTCACTATGATAAATTCTCATTTTCCTCCCATCACTCTTAAGATGGTGTTTATAACAAATAATAAAGTTAGACCGTAGATTTCATGAGTTGTGGTTAGCCATTCCGGTTAGGATGTCACTTCTTAGCAATGCTAAGAATTGTTATCAGTTATTAAGAAAATGCTGAAAGCAGAACTTTGGAAACATCTCTTTCTTCTCTGACTCAGGAAAAAAATGCACGGAAACAGACATACTGAGGAGCTGAAATGTGATTTTGTGTTTGTTGATGAGCAATTACAGATTTCAACTGGAAAATGTTAATGCCTCAGTCTAGGGAGAGTTCTTTTTTAGAGTTGATCAGGCATGAAGCACTGAATAATAAACTTCTGCATGCTTGTTTATTCCTTTTCCTCTTTTTAAACTAATTCATAGCTTCAAAAGAACTAAAAGTTATTCTCTGTTCTCCTGTGGTAGCTATGGTAACTATGTTTCATTAAAGTAGCCACTTAACTTCAAGGCTTGTGTTACAATGATATGCATTATTTGGAGTAAAAACACACCATAACAACCTTATGATTTCAGAGCAATTTTAAAAGAAAGTTCAAAGAGCATGCGTCATTGATTCTGGAACACAGGGTTTATTTTACTTTAAAACATGTTTACTCTTTTACAGACTGATGACTGTTCCTGCATGGAGTCATCTCTGTTGTGAGGTACTGTGTAAGGGGAAAGCCACTGGCTCCAGTGAGGGATGACCATGCTCTGGTTGTTGAAGAGAAGCTTAGTAGCTATAGGACTGAGGCCAGAGTGAGACTCCTGAGCACACACATCAGTATAACTAAGAGCAGCAAAACTGTGTTGTTTTTAATTACTCTGTTGCAGCCTCCTCCAATACCAGGAAGATTTTGGTCCAGCTACATGCCTGCTGTTTAGGGACTATTTTTACAGTCCTTATACAATACATGGCTTCCAGCAAGCTAGTTAGGAATGAATGGGATTCTGCAGAATCTACAGAAGTGCTGGAGTTGATTAGGTTCAGACAAAGTGGTCACTTCTCAAGCACTTATGGGCTTAATCTATGTTGCTATGTTCCTTCCCTGTGATTTCTGACTGTTCTGGCCAAATTTTATGGGATTGATTTAACAACTAGAATTAAGGCATCACAATTCTTATGCTGGACAAAATACATGGCTAATTAGCTCACTGAGTGTTCTCTGACATGGAGTCAAATGAAACAATGAATCTAAAAATACAATGTATTTTTTATAAAAAGAAATGCAACTACCATCCCTCTAACCTAAACATTCATTCTCTGCTTTCTAAACAAGCTCCCTTCATTAAGCATGACAGACATGTCCCAAGAAAGGGAAAGTCACACAAAGGGAAGTGTGCCTTCCCTCGACATGCAAATCACATATGTTCATTAACTACAAGAGTGCCATGTGAAGTACAGTCTGCCACCATCTAAAAGACTTGTAATGACCCTAACTGTTAAAGATAATAGGACTTGCTTGCACTACCACATTGCCCTGAAGATCTTGGGAGCTTGCTGAGCAGCACAGAAAAAAACAAATAACAAAAAAAAAAAAAAAAAAAAAAAAAAAACAAAAAACCAAAAACAAAAAAAAACACAAAGAAAAAAAGAAAAAAGAAAAAGAAAAAAAAAGATAGAAACAACCAACAGCAAAAATACCACCTTGAAACTGAAAGAAGAAAGAACATTCAAAACAACTAGTATTTGACAGACACAAAAGTGTATCAGTAAAATGAACACTGGGACAGACTTCTGATCTGTTGGTTTCCCCCAGCAGAAGTTTGGATCAAGTCTGTAGAGCGAGGAAAAGAGTGCTCAGTTGGATCAGAGGTCAGTAGCACCAGGGATAGAAATTTAAATTCTCTTTGGGAGGCCCTTTTATGGTTCTACCTTGAGGTGAACGTTATTTCATACACTGACATCTGTCTTCTGTCACAGACATAAGACATCATGATTGTACAAATAGGAAAAAAAAAAAAAATAAATAAACACAGCAACAAAAAGAGATTCTGGAATTCTCTTTCCTTACCTCTGTCACTGATCTATTCTGTGACCTTCAGCAAGTCTCTTAACCTGTCAGCTAAATGAGGATAACGATACAGAGTACCATGATGTGCTGTTGTGCATTACTAACCACACTTTAAGGTAGTGAATATTATTTCAATCTTCATGCATTCATCAATTCAATAGCTTGCTGATGCTTCCTTCCTCTGAAACTCAACTTGATAATTCAAGTGTATGGTATTATTTGGGATTTCCAAGAAAAAAATGTTTTCTCTTTCTCTTCAAGCTTTTTACTGAAAAGAATTGAACAGATAAGGACAGTTCCAAGAATACGAACCAAGTAATGCATGATGAATGGCAATATAATTGAAAACATATTTTGGATCTTTCATCTCTTAACAAATTAGGCCACACAAAGGTAACTACTCTTGACATGCCAGGGTTTTATCTTATAGATTTGTTTCTCTTATTTTATCTTATAAAGATAAAACTAATCTAGAAGTCTTTTTTTGCTTTGAATGTTTTTGTTCTTAATGCTGAAAATATCAATAAGGAATGTATATACACATATACGTGTATATATACATATACTATGTATATATATGTATCTATATACATAGGTCACTCTGAAAGTAATATCTTCTATTTATTTCCACAGAAATTAGAGCAGGCACAAAGAGCACAATAATACTGTTTGATAACATAAATTTACAGTTATAAAATACTATTTTTCAACAGTCACCCCATTAACTGATTCACATAGATGAGCTGATATAGGCATTCCTCATTTCATGGTTTGACAGCTGTGCATGGCCATCTAGAACATGGCTTGTCCTTCACATTTCTCTACCTACTGGTTAAACATACCACCCATCACCTCACTGTGCTCACATCCACTGTTTGAGCTCCACAAACTATCAGCAAATTTTGATGAATATCAATGGTTGCAATTTTTTTTTTCTGCATGGGTCCACGTCAGATGCCATTTTATCAGACTTTCTCTCTGCTGTCATTTGTCACATCTTTTACAAAATGTGAAGGAATATTGGCGGGAAGGTACGACCTCTACTGCCATACCTACAGCTGCCTCTGACATCACAGGCCAACATAATAAAATAAGAGGCATTACTTTCAGAATGACACTGTAGAAGCATATATTTTTAATGTTATTTTACATTGGTTTAATAACAGCAATCCATTATTTACTGTAGTGAATTTGACTTGAGTAAGTTCAAAAAAGTCTTCCTGTGGAGAGATTCTTACATATTTGATTACTTTGAACACAGTTTCCCTTCAGACTCCCTGGTGTAAGCCTGGTTCCATTGAAAACAATTAGAATGTTCTCAGAGAACCTCAATAATTCACATTAGTTACAAGTAGAAGCATTCACATAGATTTTGTATTAACTGCACAAGTATAAAAAGATGCAATCCTGACCAAAGAACTTGCAAAATAAAATGAATAAAATTCTTGTGGAAACAATAGCTATAAATTGTTGGACTCAATGTTCACTCGAGGTCCCTTCCATCCCCTGCAATTATGTGAAATAATCATAGAATCATAGAATGTTTTAGGTTGGAAAGGAACCTTTAAGATCATCTAGTTCCAATCCCCCTGCCAGGGACACTCCCACTAGACCAGATTGCTCAAAGCCCCATCCAGCCCGGTCTGTATGAGGGCATAATAAACATTATGGTAAAAATTTCTATAGCATATTAATGAAATATTTTCACTTTAGTTGCTAGTTCTGTCATTTTTGATAAGTAGGTTTGTATCAGGTGTATGAATACGCACGTAACAGGCTGGCTTGTTGTTTGGATGTCACATTAAATCATGGCTTCTGTCTCTTCTGCTGGCAGTTCAAAAGCCATGTTCAGAAAATGGAGTGGGATGGGGAGCTACAAATGCACAAGTCACAATCCTTTTTTCATATGCTGTGCTCACTTCAGCCCAGGTATTATATATATATCATTTTTTTTTCAAGAGGTCTGCATCATTTTGCATCATAATTATGTCTTGATACAAGAAGTAGTAGCTATGACTTTTAAGTAATCAGGCTCACTAAGAGCTACATTATAGCAAACAATAGTGTTCTATCTTAAGTCATTTTGATGACACACTCTCTGTATTGCACATAGATTTGGAGCATTCAAAGCTGGGACAATATCCACAGTTAAGAAAACTCCAGAAGCGTCCAAACAGGTGTGCCCTTGTCTCAGAAAAAAAGCCTTTTTAGATAGAAGACCTTTTGTATGCTAGTTTTACCCTAGGCCCCTTTTAGGGGCCACACCTGAGAGAGAAAGTGAATTATCAATGACATTTTTTTAAAGAATCAGTGGTTTAACACTAATTTCTAATCAGATCCTACAGAAAGGAACAGCTCGCA
This sequence comes from Lagopus muta, assembly GCF_023343835.1. Lineage (NCBI taxonomy): Eukaryota > Metazoa > Chordata > Aves > Galliformes > Phasianidae > Lagopus > Lagopus muta. The sequence goes on along the minus strand of NC_064435.1, from coordinate 39,558,258 downwards.
TGGCAGCTGTACTTTTCCCAGGGTTAATTACCTTTCACTGCTCTCTACTAATGAGTCAGCTGTTCCTGTCATCACACAACCACACTGTGTTCATCTGTAGCTCTAGCTGTGGACAAACACAGTAGCTAGAGCCCTGTTTACACATTGGTGAGGTTTGTAGTGCAAAGAATTTGCAAAGCAGTTTAAAAAAATTACCTAAAACTTTTATTTCCATGTCTCATTTCATAGAAACAACTCTACTTTTGAGGCTGACATTGTGTTTTCAATGCTACTGAATTAATCACCAAGAACTGAAATCAAAGAACCCAAAAAATAATAAAAAATTATTTAAAAAAAATACTGAATAATAGGTTATGTAAGGAAGGCTGTATCTATTCCCCTATCTACCTAGTCCTATTTAATTTTGGGGAGAGAATTTTTATTTATAACTTGCTGCTCTATGAACTGGAAACTACCATTATAAAATACTGTTTTAACCGGATAATAGTACAAAAACTAATGGGCTTAAGGAAAGTGTTTTTATTATTATTATGTATAAACCTAATGAGATAATTATTTAAGTCTTTCAGTGACCTCCTGCTAATGTTTTTACATAATTCTAGAAGGTAATTCAATATCAAGTAAATAGAATGCATCATTTTCTAGTTGGAATGAAAAGGATATATACTTTATAGCTGTGTAAGATCAAAAACAATCCTAATACATCACTTTTATACATCTTCTTTACGGACTGTGATATATAGAAAAGCTAGCTTTAAAAACAGAGAGGGGGCAGGCATCTAGATTCCTTTTATTGTCAAGGAAGTAAGGACATTGGCTTCTCCACCACAGCAGCAAGCGCCTGCAGCTAGTCACTAAAGTTATTGTCTTGCTACAAAGAGAGGCTAAGAAGTCTGTAGCAGAGCTTCCAAAGTTCAAATCCTGCTTGTGTCATCAATCAGAAATGCTTGCTTTTGATTTTCGTATAACTGAGGACAGTACTCTAAATTCGCATGATCTTTAAAACATGATTCTATCCTAAAACTGTCTTTACAGCAGTTGCCCTGATCTGAGAAGATTTTCTTGTAGTAAGATCAGTAGGTATTAGGAGAGAAAATGAATTTTCATAAGATACCAAAGGAATGTAACACAGTACAAGTTACATGAAAATTAACTCATCTGCTTGAAGTTGTACCTGCAGCAGGCCTATTCATGAAGATTCCTTCTTAGCTGTCATATAAAATGACAGTACTTGAAAAATATCACAGGAATATGATTTTCTGAATATGATGATGGAGAAAGAAAATTAATTTTTTCCAGGTCTAGGTTAACCTTGCAGGGCTGGTAGTTCAAAATACGATAAACTTGCTTTTAAAAATATCAAGGCAACAGAATCAAGGGATTCCAAGGTATCACTTGGAAAATCATCTGGAAAATGAGTAATGTAAATTTCTTTGTACGTCACTGTAAAGAAACATCCCTTTGTCCAGATTGCCTTAAGCTATTCGGGCTGTATTGGCAACCTTGGACTCTGAGCAATGAGAATATATAAGCTATGTGGATACAATCTAGAATCTTCCTCTGCACAATAAAAGATTCCTTCTTCCATTACACTATATTTTCATCCATAAGCAAGAAAACTCAGAACCAGTCATCTCTGTTTAGGGGATGAGAAAATCTAGGAGTGAGTTTCTCCCTTTCCTGAGATGCCTAATGATCTCTGTCAGTTACAGGGTTTAATGGCTCTCTATTAGAAGTAAACTTTCTTCTTTTTTTCAGCTTTACACACTAGGATTCTAGAACAGTTTCTCTAAAAAGCCTATTGTGTTAATGGCAGAGTTGCTCTAATTTACTTGTTAAATATCAGCAAAACAGCCATGTATCTTCTAACTTTAGAGGCAGAGATTGTCATGCAACTAACAAAATAAATACAAGAAATCCTAGACATAAATGGAGAAGCAAGATGTATGACCTGAAGGGTATCTGATGAATTTACCTTTTGAAGACTGTCATTTTCTGAATGAAAGCAACTTGCACCTGCAATATTACAGTATTACTCCCCGTCATCACAAAACAGTAGCAATTATTATTCACACTAAAAACAATAAAAATAATTGGTGTAATACTTTTATTGCTATAAATAATGTTGGACCTTAAAGCCTTTTATTCTCCCATGCTATTCAAAATCAGATATCTAAATGGATGCCTTTTAATCACATCCATTAAAATGTTGGCTGCAGGGAAGAAAACTCCAAAAAGAGTATATTTGTGTAAGGTAAGCTTTTCAGGACAAATGTTAAATCATTCTAGCACCGGTTGTTAAACTGGTGTCAACTTACACCGTATTGAAGTTTGTATGCCTGTAATTCTGGGCACAGTTGCCATTGATGTTGATTCTCACATATGGAAGTATTACCGAATATACAAATTTACACTTTATTTTATTTTAGTAAATCTCAACCTAATCTTGCAGTAGGTTTTATTACTCTGAGTTTCCTCCTCTCAGGAGAGTAGTACAAAAAGGCAAAAGACTTTCTGAGAACTGTGGCTCCATGCTTCAAATGCTATAGTGTATCTTAGGGAACGTTGAAGAAAGTTGCATACTATCCCATAAGATTCTGTATGGATCTACCCTGTAGTGACCATCCACTATGTAAATCTTAGCTCAGCCTGTTGAAGCTCCGTCCAGCTCTGAATTCAGACAAAGGTCTCAGTAGATTAAATTTAGAAATACAACTTAATCACTTTGCCTTCATCTGAAGAAATTGAAAATGTGTACCTAGAACTTTAAAAGTCAAAGATTTGTCTAAAGCCTTTATGCTTAAGCTATGGGTACGATATATAAATCTTTAGAAATCAAAATGTGTTTCATCAGATTTCTTCAAAAATACACAAAAAATGGAGACTGCATGCACAGCAAATAAAAATTTGAAATGAGACCTTGCTTATATTTTTTATGACAGCATGAGAAACTATGAATCATAATTACCTACAGAAACAGTGCAAAGCCATGATCTAATCTACTCTTCTATTATCTCAAGGCTTGAGAAATAATCTTGAAATTCTTCAAAAAGAGAAAACTCTGGAAATTCTTCATTGAGAAATCCAACTGGTTTAGTGTATAAACCTCTATTGTATTCTGACATGGATAGTTATTTATTGAAGTTCATTTATTTTTAAGAATTGCATTTGAAAAGAAAAGTAATTACTTCTAAAAATAAGATAGAGAGTTGGCTTGTCCCCTTTTATAAATGTGACATTTCAGAGGCAAAATTTGTTTCTCTGAAACTGCATTATGATTTTTAATTTTCTTATTCTGCTCTCCATTTGTATCTGAGTACACACTGAATTTCATTTTCGTTGATGCTGTGTTTATGCAAAAAAAAAAAAAAAGTATAACATATTACTCTAATCACTGTCTCAGAGCAGGGAGAAAGTTGGGAGAAAAATAAGTTTATGTGGAGACATCAAATCTGTCTGTATGCTGGACAGGAACAACAGGATACACTTCTCTAACTTTACATGCCTGAAATTCAGATATATATTTCTGAGGTACTGACCAATCAGTTTCCATAGTCTCTGGGTAGCCTGTAGGCAATCTGCAGGCATTTCTGTTGCTTTGTAGATGTGTGATAGATCTTATTTGTTTCAAATGTCTACTTCAGGGTGAGATTAACTGCATCCAAGAAATTCCTTTTTTTTTACTAAAGGGAGTGTGGATGACTAGCTCATGTCTAGACACTTACACTCTTCACACTGACATTTCACTAGAGGATTCCTAACCAAGGGACCTATGACAATTGCTGAGAAGCATCTTACAGCTTATATAGCACATATGCTACATGGTTCTGAGAAGTAATTTAAAACAGAGATGAACAAAAGCTAAAGAAATAAAGTAGGGAACTATCTTTTGGGAATGAAAGCAGTGCTAGTCCTTGTAGGAAAGCACTGGCAAAGGAACAAATAAAATAATGTAAAACAGAGAGAGCCATAACTTCAGTATAAGCAGTGTGGTTTCAGTGTGACAGGAACAAGACAAACCAGTGTCAAGAGCGAAAGAAAGAATAGTGGCAGCATGATATGGCAGATACTTCTTTATCTAGGTATAGAACAAAGAGTGCAATCAATCTGTAAGCACAGTAGAAAGAAACTGAACTCTAAGAGTTGATATGGACAGAAATAACATCTTTTTAATGTTTGCATTGGACAATATTTTATGAATGAATAGAAGTTCTCATAAATAAAGACACCACATTGATTGGTATCTGATAAATGGTAAGAATCTTTCAGCTTGAACTACTCTCACTTTATAGTAATACGACTTATGTCTGAGTTTGCTATTTAAGCTCACCAGTGTTTTTTATTCAGTGTATTATAAACTACTGTATACTCCATGGCACCACTGACAGCGGCTCTTTAATTATTTTTTAACCATCCATAATGTCACATGTCCTGTTCTGCTTAGTGTCTTTCCTTCAGTGCCAAGTTTTGAACCACAAAATTAAAGAAAGTAAATCCAAATTCTTTCTAGCAACTCTTGCTTGCCTTTGGGAGCCAACAACAGGAGCCAGATTTTCAAAAGTGAAAATGTTATTGCGCCTACATTGCCTGCCACAAACATGCCCTTGTTTCAGCATGTAAAGTGAGTGTTTAAGCAAAGAATTATTAACACAATCATTTGCTTAATCCATGAGTGCCAAGCGAAGCTTTTTCACATGCACTTTGTGAAACCTTAGTTAAAAAAAAAGGCTTTCTATGTTGTTTTCTATATTTTATGTATTTACTCCAAAGCAACAAAATCTTGTAAGTAAAATTCACCATATCCAAACAAAAGACTGGCAATTTAAGTAAGTATATGAACAGGGGGAAGGGAGACTTATTTCCTGAGTTTCAACAGATGTCATACTTAATTGGTTGTGAAATAAACCAGAGCTACTCTCGGCCTGTTTCCCTAGTTTCAGCTGTGAAGACACTTTCAAACATGTGCATTTCCCTCCTGCTTGTCATAATGAGGGTGTGGGGTGAGAATCAAACCTCCAAAAGGAGTAAAGCAGCACGCATGTTGTATACAGGCCTTCAGACACACTAATTAGATAGAAGTGAGAGTTGCATCTTTTGTTCCTACAGGGTACATGTCAATACAGAATTAAGCAAGACAGTTCTGTTGACAGATGATCGTCTTTCCCTTCTGCTAATATCAGGAAGTCACTGGACAATCCCATTCTGATGCAACTTTTCCCATCTTCATGTATTTTCTCTCTAAAATGCCCCTTTTCCTAATTCAGAGTGCAGACAATATCCTATAACTTGCTGAAAAGCAAAAGATGTTAATTATGATTAATACCTTTTTTTCCACTTGAGGATGTTTTCTACTAGAACAAGCAGAGTTAGCACTTCGTGTGATCAAGAAAGAGAGAAAGAGAGAGAGAGAGAGAGAGAGAGAGAGAGAGAGAGAGAGAAAGAGAGAGAGAGAGAGAGAGAGAGAGAAAGAAAGAAAGAAAGAAAGAAAGAAAGAAAGAAAGAAAGAAAGAAAGAAAGAAAGAAAGAAAGAAAGAAAGAAAGAAAGAAAGAAAGAAAGAAAGAAAGAAAGAAAGAATCAAGTATAAAGTGGATAGATTGGCCTACTCTGATGAATAACACAAGAAAATGGAGAACAAGGCTACTTCTATGCAAAAAGTCCAAATATTTATAATTGTGGCTGACAACCAGTTGATTATAGGCTTATTAAAATACATGCATAAAAAAAATGTTAGACACTCATTTTATGCCTGGTTCTATGTGTAACCCTCAAAATTGAAATTCTTTTGAACTTCATTGGAAAAGCTAACTATGTAATAGGGACATCTTTATGAAAATCAATGTGATCAAGATCAAAAAAGAGAGAGAGAGACTGTTTGTTAAAACATTTCAGATAGTGTTTGCTAAAACATTTCAGATAGAAATGCAATCAAAATGGCTTAAAAAGGAAAAATTAGGGCCAAGGTCAAATATGTTTAATTCACCTGTGACAAACAAACTGAACAATATTTGTTCTTTTAGTTTAGACTTGGAACCTAAATCTCAAGGGTGTTAGGAGAGAGCTTTAATCCCTAAAAAAAATTCAAATTCCCAAAACGCATGATGGAAACTGGTATAATCCTTCCTGAAGTCAGAAATAAAATAGAAAATACTTTCTTTGCTATTAAAACAAGAACGGTTGTCAGAATCTTTATTCTTTTAATGTTTTACAGGTCTGACTTTCGGCAGATGACCTCTCTTGTTTGTCCCTACATGTTTTCCAAAATATAAAAGTGAAATAGAGTCCCAAGGGCACTGTACTTGAAAGGTTATGAGAGTTAGAGAATTTTAACCATGCCTGCCAAATCAGCAGATGGCTTGTGATTATAATTATATGCATCAATAAAACGAATAATCTTTACAAAATTTGAATTTCTACTAAAGTAAGGGATTTAGTAAGCAGATGCAACAGAATGCATTTTCTTTAACCCTTTTTGTAGACAGCAGTCTCTCTCAAAAATAATGGGAAAGGCTATCCATAAAGAACATGACCATACACTTAAACCTCAAATATATTTGCTTCTTTTGACAAAGTGTCAATGTTATTTAGAGTGATTTATGTATTCAGTTGCACTTTGTTCATTAATGTCTAATGCTTATATATAGGTTGATTCCCACCAGACTCGTACTTCAAAATGGTGTTTAATTTTATAAAACGTTACAGATAAAATGAAAATGTTATGTCTATTCTCTCTCTTCATTTTTATTGCTATGTTAGATCTTTCTATTTATTATTTGGTGACTTTCCATATCTTGAGGTTGAGTTGACCGCATTGTTAACAAGGAAAAAAAAATTCCCAATTCTGTGAAATTCGTTTAGCATGTGGCCTTTTTCTTACTCACAAGAAATTTGATTATTTAAAAGAAAATAAAGTAATACAAAAATCACAGTTTCTGTCCTTACTTTGAAACTTACATTTGTAATAAGATTTACATTAAATGTACTGGATTGTGTTAAACTTCTCTCTGAAGTAAGAGAAAGTCAAACAGTAAAAACACTGAACAAAACAAACAAGCAAAAATCTCCCTAAGCCCAAGCTTTTTCTGGACTGCATCATAAAAATGCTACTTGATGACATGATTTTTAAGGATATTCTATACTCTTCTGATACGGCAAAGAAGAAAAGATTTGAAAACAGCCATAAGTTCATTTTCAAAAAACACTCCTTTTCGGATACCACCTACCCACTGTATTGTAACATCATTTTGTTCAATTGTTAAACGAAAAATCTTACTTGAAGAACACATGCTAGTTTTTGGTTTGTATCTTTTTTAACCACCATAGAGTATCTGATGTGAATAGTGTGTGAGATTGCAAAACAGTATTTTAGTGCTAATAAGAAGTGTACTTTTACTTCAGAAATGACAGAGCCATTACTCTGTATCATGTAAATCCTTCTTAGCATAAGGATTATTGACCTGATCGTCCATAACGGTGCCTTTGGAGCCATTACTACTTTGTTGTGCCAATCCAGTTGCTGTACAAGTGCTCTAAGTGTCAGAGGGAGTAATTAAGGTGTCAAATTGTCTGCTCTCTTAAGGAACTGACCTCACAACTCTCACTATCACCTGAAGAAACACTGTTAAGAAACTGGGATCTCCAATGCTCAAGTGAAATGATATTTTGGAAAACTTCTAAATCATTCTTTTCCTAACATTTTATACAGCAGAGATAAGAGACACATCTTAAATGAAAAACATTTCTTAATGGAGGTAAAAGTTATGTTTGAAGCCGAACCTGAAAAAATGAACTAGCAAATGCTATCTGAATCTATTAAGAAAATCAATAAGCTCCTCATGCTCAAAACACTTATACACCTGCTTTACCATATTGAAATGAGCCATCAACCTCATCTCAGTGGAATCACACATGCTTATTGTAATGTTCACCTACTCAGAAAGGTAAGCTCTATTACCAGTATAAAGTAACTTTTGCTGTTAGATTATTTCCTGTCATGAATGAGGAATCTCTCATTTAGGAATTTAAAAGTTGCTTGTATTAGTAAAAAAGTTTGATGGTCATAAATGAGAGCAATTTTCCTTCAAGAGATTTTATGTAAGTATTAAAAGAAAGTTAAGAGGAAGACAATCTTCTGTTTTAACTCATTAATTAAATAGTATTTTCATCCTGAAGTGATTCAAGATTATTAAAATTCAGAAGCACTAATTCTGCCTATGTGGTTTTTAATAATCTGCAACTATGCACACACATAAACTACAAGAAATGACCTGGTTCCAGCTATATATGCATAGTTCCAAAATTAATCCATTCAGGTAACAGACATTTTGGTCTAGACATTTCAAATAGATGTGGACGTAGCAGAATATAAAATATACTCTGTATGTTCTTTGGTACGCTTTATTTTGGAGCGAAAGAGCCAAGCCTTCGGGACAATAGTCTGTCACTGACCTTGGACACACTTGATGATCAGGAGTATCAGATACATCAGGATTCGTGTTTTGAAAAACTAAAAGCGTTCAAAAAAAAAAAAAGAATTAGAATTATTCAAATCAACTGAGTAATGTCTTAAAGTTTTTCAGATCCATATACAAAACTGACACAGGTCTTTTCTGGAATGGAACACAAAGATAAGTAAAAAGGTCTCATATCAGCTTGTAAAGTCCAAAAAAGTCTATGTCAAAAAGTAATTTTAAAAATGCAGTATAGTTCTGGGGGAGATCAGATGAACAGCATTAGTTGACATAAATCAAGTTTTCTTTTCCTCTTCTCTTAGGTGTACCAAAGAAGTGATAGGGAAGGGAAAAATTATAAAGTATGCAAAATTACAGAAACTTACTGCGGCTTAACTTGTCAGATTAAAGTAATATTATGAATTTTGTAGTAGTACTACCTGTATATTAGCCATATGAAATGACTGTACTTATAACGGGAAAAAGGACAGATGAACTTGTTCGTTATCACGATAAATACTCAAATATTAAATTCAACTTATTCTCCTTCACAGATGTGTAAAAAGCATGATGATTGTGTGATAGGGATGTGTTCATTTGCATAAGCTGTAGTGATGCACCTGAGCTAAAATATCCTTAAATTATATATGTTAAAATGAATTGAAAACTTAATAACAATTAGTAAAGTTCAAAGCAAAACTTTTCAAGCCTTTTTAACTAGTAAAATCTCCGTGGATCTAACCATTAGGTGTGAAATAAATTACTTAGTTGGGAAGGCAGGTTTGTATTCTGATGTGTCTCACTTTCTAAGATAACATAAGGAAAACATTGCTCAGAAGCACACACCTCAAATATACATATGAAAAATTAAAGCAAACACACAATTTTACTGGTCTTCATTTGCTTCCTCATTAAATTTCCTAAGTTGGAAATATCGAAAAGTACAAAAAGAAGAAATAATTATTACTTAACACATATTGAGTTTCAGTAAACTGGGAAGCCATGTAGGTGAACATAATTTTTTGCATACATCCAGTATTTATATAAAAATGCACATGTAGATTCACAAATGGATATACTTCTTTGCAAGGAATCACCTAGTGCACATTTTAAAACATTATATTTGATCTTAATTTCTATAGGCTGTAATGTTACTTCTTTTACTCATGCAGTAAAAAGGATGTCCCTGGATAAGAGACATGTTGTTGTGAACTGATTTCTGTGACCTATGAAGAGTTTTAATTAAGAGAACAGGTTATTCTGGCAAATCTATATAAACATATTTTGGCAAATCTTCTCACAAATTAATTAATACTTCAAAAATAATAAAAATTAAAATGACAATATCAAGAAACAACTGTAGCACAAGGTGATATCTTAACTTCGCTTCTTTAACTGTTGACATTTAAGAACATATTCTTAAAACATTATTATTTTGTGTTTTTCAGGTTTGGGTATTGTTTTCCTTTCTTATTTCTATAATTAATATTTATTTATTTATTTTAGTGGGATGGTGAAGAAAAAGGATTATTTAATTCAGACAAGCATACTGTAATAATATAATGTTGTTTTGAACCTAACATCCCCCTGAGCCTCCAAAGTACAAAGCAGACAGAAACATTTAACAATGCAAACAAGACTTTCTGGCAACTTCCTGTTGCCATTTTTCAGCAAAATAAATGGTCCTGAAATACTTAACTGAAACGCTTCTACAAAAGATTTTATCATTGAATACACAGACACCTACAGTTATAAGGTATCAGATGAATATTTCTCTGCTGTGCGAAGGAAATAAGTAACGATTGCATAAACACTTAACAATAGATCTTCAGTTCTTTCTTTAATATCTGCTCATGTAAAGACGACATTAAGAAATAACATACAAAAATCATAAAGAAGAATATTAATAAAAATATATAGTAATGCATTCATTTATATGCATAGTTCTAAAAACTGTACTGGGGGGAGTAGCTGGCTAGTGGACAGAAATATGTATTCTTGCATCTAACATTTTCAGCTGATTTTTACAGAGTAGTAAAAAGAAACTTTCAGTCTGCAAAGTTCATCAGATGTTAATGTACATCTGAGGTGGTGCTTATTGTGTGACAGTTCTTACAAAGAATATTTATTACATTATACTATAAGTACAATTTCCAGTTCATATACAAACTGTTTCACTTTACTTTCAGAATTCCAGAAACTTTTCTAAGCTGGCAAACAAGACAGAGAGAAAAGGAAACAAACAAACAAGAAACAAACCCAGCCTTGATTCCAGAGACATTTTTCTCCCCTTCATGAAGTGACAGGAAAAAAAAAAATCCCTTCATTATGACCTACTTGTCTAGAAACGGACTTTCAACCCCATGGTTAGGCTAAGATTTGCTCTACTTTCTCCCTAGGGCATAATTGTCAGACTGACTTACCGTGTGCCTTTTAGCCTTTGTTCTGCCTCTCACGCTGACATCAGGGAAGCAGTGATGTAGAATAAAGCAGGGGTGGGCTAGGTTAGTCCACTGTTTGTGTCGTTGTGTGGTGTGCAGGGACACTCTGTGATACTCTAGTGAGCTGCTAAGCTTTTTTTGTAGGCTTTGTGTCATTTACTTAACGACCAATCTCATTAGCTGCCAGGGTACAATGGGCTGATGCATTTTCTATGTACATACTCTACACAGTGACCCTCAAGGTTGCCGAAGGTCTATTTAATCAGTCAAAATGCTGAATATATTTGCAGTAAATCACTAAAAAAATACAGGACCACAGAGGTATCTCATGAGGGTTTACTCTTCCCTGGGAGTTATTTGCAGGTAATAAAGTGATAGGAGACGCAGGCAAAAGCAAGGGCAAAGAAGGGAAACGGGTACTCACTGAGTTTGCACTGGTCACCTTTAATTTGGGGAAACCTTGGGGGCCCTGTATATCGCTGTGTCTCTACTTGTTAATATCTCCATGCAGTTCATGCTTCAGTGTAATCATGTTATCACAATTAAACCCCTTTAAATAAGAAGAGCAGTGCTAACAAAATACACAGTCTTTCGCACATTGGGGAGGGGATATGTGTGTGGGGGGGATGATGTTTATTTATTAACTTACTACGAGCAACCTCAGGGCTGGCTTCTTTGCATTTCTAACCTCTCGTCAGTTACAAGGTAAAACCCTTTTAACTCTTCTGAAAAATGAAATGCTGAAAAGCCCTATGAATGACGACAGCTGTCCATAAGTAACAGGGAGAGTTCTATTGTCCAACTTGTCCCTGGATAAAATGAATACTTTACAGCAGAGGCTGTTCAGCTTGGCTAAAGAGTATGGGGAGAAGGGGAGGAGGTCACTGGAGATTTCGCACACTAATTTAATCTGGGAAAAGGACAGGCACTGCATCTCACTTGAACAGACTGGCGGCAATCTGGGCTCCCACAGAACTATCTCCTTTTGCCTGTGCTCTATTTATTCCTTATCTCTGTTTACCAACCGCTAGGTCCCTTTCATTCACACCACGAGGCCGTTCTCCTACTATCAGTCAGCAGCTGACACTGTGGAAGAGCCTCAAAGGCAAAAAAAAAAAGGATCAAAACTAAACCAAAGCTGTATAAACAATGCAACAGTAGAAGTAAATGCATAAATCCTAATTCTTAACCCAACCCACAGGGTGCGAACAGAACCTTTATAGTAAATCCAACAAACCCACCGCAGTGAGCTTTGGGCTACACAGGAAACAGGAAAAGCCAAATATCATTCATGAAATCATCATCTCAAGCAGAAACATTGAAAATAGGCACTGGAGGATATTTAGCTGGCTTTGGGATAACAGGTTCTTCAGTCCTGTGAATCCATTTGAGAGTAATGAGGAGCACATTTACCTGTGTGCCTGGTATAAGGTGAATAAGACTCACTAACGTCACTTGATTACTTCAAGGTTCAAAGACCTTAGATAACTTTGCACTCACTGCTTGTGATTTAGGTTAAAAGAAGTAGAGGCAAATGCTTTTTTTAAAAAAAAGTGTAGCTGGAATTTGTGTCAAGTTTGATAACTTTATATCTCACACTTAGAAAACGTTATTATTGAAGCATGCGTCCAATTAATTTTGCCTTTTAAAACCCTGCATATTTCATTACTGTTCTTTCTCAGTATTTAACATATTTTTCCTATTACTCATATATAATTTTTTAGCACTTATTGTAAATACACATACATATACGTATAACAGGTGGAGACAGGAAAGAAAATAACAGATGAAACTTGTGTCTCAAATGAAAAAGTAAAGTAATAATTTCTGCACATTTGGCATTGTGGATATGGACTTTTATTATGAATTAACTGCAAATATGCTGATTTTCTAATTACATCAGTACCTTTATTAATAACTGACAACAAAAAGAAGTTGCAAATATTCATTGAGACATAACAATATTTCTTCAGTGAAATGTTCCAGCTTTTTAAACCTACATAATCTGTAACTCCAAAAGCAGGGGCATTTCTTTTGGAAGAGGAGTTTTGTTTTCTCAAGTTTTTGATACATAAAAATGACAGCATATAGGTGATATATTGTCAACTGCGTGATCAAGATCGTTACAAAAATAACAAAGAAAATGCTACTCATTATCAAAGATGATACTGGACCTAATTTCAGTTTTGATTTCCACCTATGTGCATTATGAGCAATGAAGTCTTTACTACTTGGATCCTTTTTTCCAAATGAATTAATGAATTAAATTTATCCTTTCACCAGCTGCTAGGCAGCAGATGGAACCATTTCTGAAGCCTTGTTGAATTCAATCCATAAAACTCATTTCCTAGGATTAGCAGTCCAAAGTTTCTTTTAATGTTTATATACCGCTTGGGATTTTGAATTTCATGATGTTAAACTTCCAATTTGACTATTTTTTTCATTTCATATCAAACAAATATGATCGTTTGGATTTCTATAGCTTTGTAACCAGACATTTCAGGTCACATAAGGACAAGAATTCATTTCAAAAGCAATCAAGTAATGCAAGATTGGGGTCTGGTATTTTTTGTTTGTTTGTTTGTTTTGTTTATGTTGCAACACTACCATAGAAACTATTTGTGTTATATTCAAAGTTTAATTTAGACCTGAAAAATTGTATTGTCTGTAACTTGGAGGAAAAGATAACAAACAAACTTTAGCTTAAATAAGCAATTTTTTCAAAGTGTTTGTGTTGTTCACGGAAACTTGATGTGTTTCTGAAACAAGTTTTTGGTACACATTTTTCTTACAGTTAACTTCAGCGCCAGATTTATCTAGTTTTGAAACAAAACAAAACAAAACAAAAAAAGAAAAAATAATAATTAAAAAAACCCACCACTGTAGCAAATGAAGGCAGTTCTCTGTAATTCTACAGATTTTTTTTCCTGTACAATAACAGGATACATTTGTTAATCAGATGCAGTACCCTGGACAGTTCCTTTTCTTTCATTTTCGGTTTTCTTACCTCCACTACACATCTCTGCCACAATAACCACAGAGAAGGAGACTTTAACTGTGACTTCATTCACAAAAGACTCCATTTATAGATCTTTGGAAAAGCTAAATTATAATTTAACCAAAGTTTCTATCTATTAGAAATTGACAAAGGAAAAGTCAAAACAAAAATACGTCGTCTCCTTTAAAACTAAGAGCTTTAAAGACATATTATATTAAAAGTCTCAAGAATAAAGCCTCATGATGTAAAAGTCTTCCTGTTATTCAACAAAGTAAATAAAACTAAAAAAAAGTGATTCGTTCTTGTGTATAACAGTGATTTCCGCTAATTTGGCACAAGAAATCTATATTAATCTAATATTGCAGTAAGCCAAGAAGGCCACATAATAATAATTACCATTGAGTAATTGAATATTTAGAAGGAGGAGAAAAAAAAAGAAGTCTGGTAATCTTAGCCTGCAGGCATGAAAGTACTATAATACACAGATGATATTTACAAGTAAAAATAAAATGCTCCAAACTTGGGAGGCAAAGTCTATATTTAGAAATTCCTCATTTTGAATCTGGATTACTTGTTAGCCACCTTTTACCAGAAATATGTTATTGCCACAGTGAAAGCTTTAATCACAAATGCTGTAATTTTCCCCAAGAATTGCAAAACCGTTTCATAGCCAAACCAAAGAAGACACATCTATGCAATTAACTCAACTAATTTCATTGACAAAAGAGATAATAAATGGTCATTTCGAATCCAAAAAAAAAAGATCCTTGAGTGACAAAGTCCACCCCACACACTTTAAGGATAAAATCTTGGATTCGTGTTTTTATAATTTTTAGATGAAAAATTCACAGCATCTTGCAAAAGATTGTCTTGTTATTTACATATGAAGAAAGACAAACATCTGAACTAAGTGCTTTGTTAAAGACAAAAGAAAGTCAGAGAGAGAGAGCTATTGCTGATCAGAGTGTTAAGCAGACTTTCTCTAGCACCAAATGCTATTTCATAAAAATCATCCTGCAAAACGTTGTCCCAGAAGGTCCATTTCATTCTTCAACCTTGCCTGATATTACTGTCATTTAACTTTCAAAAGATTTTCCTGACAGAGACATTCATTCTAAAGTGTACAGCATTCGCTTTTTAAATCAGAAGCTCTCAATTCACACTCTGAATTTCAAATAATTTAAAGGACTTAAATGTCACACTTTGAAAGACCCTTTTTCATTTAGAGTAATGCTGTTAAATACAGTGATCAACAATCTTCATTTTGGAAACATTATCCATGATTTTAAAGCTTCCAAAAATGTAATAAGAAAAACCTATTTGGTTTGTCATACATATCTGCAAGTGAACCTGCATCTATCGAATAGTCCCTATGCTGGCACCACTGCCTTTCTCTCTCGTCTCGTTTTTCTCACTTCATTTTTTTTCAGTGTTAGTATTTAAGTTCAATAACTTTTCAAAATGAGAGGAAAAGTGTCCTTGTGATCATTTCCTCAAATCAAATAGCCAAAGCTGCAAATTTGCACAATTCTAAAATGTATATGAACAAAGGCTTTACTGAGGCAGTATAAATGCAATTACACCATGACATTTTGTTCAGAAAGCTTTCTCAAAGCAGTTACAAGAAGCTATTTTTTAATTGAGGCCCAAAATAGCATTTAAGATAATGACCAAGCATATATTGTGGAAGAAACAGCATTAGTGTCATTTCAACAAAAGAAAAGTTTGCAGAGAGCATTTTAAACATTGATTAAAAACCCTCAAACTTAGCACAAATCTCTCAAGCTTTCAACATTGATATATGGACAGGATATTTTTTATTTTAAATTTTTTTTTGCAAAATAAGAGCACAAACCATAGAAAAGACAGAAAGTTACTAATAGCACAAGTTGCTTAAACATCAACGGGTTCAGAATAGTGTGAAAAAGTTGTTAAACTTACTTTATTTTTGTTTCCAAAACTTATATGTTTCTCCTCCCTTGTGTGCTGAACTGTGCACTAAAGCTGTGCCTTTGAAAGGTAGTTCCCATGATATGACATCCAGTGCCTTTGACTGCCTAGAGATAAGCACCTGCGTTTGTGTCCCCTCTTTACGTCACACCTCCCTATTCAAACCTTCTCAATATGATTCACATTTGCACATCAACAGCCTCATGCGCATACACAGATTTTTTTCGGCTCTGGGCCCAAAACTTTCACTTTAATTTTCATCACATGATTGCTGTGGCATATGTCCTTCCAAACCTCCCATATATCAGTCATCATGCAAATGAGATGGAATATCACTCCTCTGCAGCAGATGGCCAGGGATGATAACAATGGCTCAACAGAGGAGATTCAATGTCCCTGACTTTATCGCCACGGCAACAACAACCTAAAATATATGTAATGGAAGTGGTGCTTATTAATTTTGCAGGCTCGAGTGTTCTGATTTTGTGAGTGAATGGGCTGAGTTAAAAAGGGGGCTGTGTCCTCCTGCCTCTAGAAGACTATCTATAAAAGCCAGGGACCTGGAAATTATTTTCAGTGACTAAGAAGGCAACAGCCTAGCAATTATTTGAGTAATTAGGTGTAATTCCTCCCTGTAGGCCTTGTACCCTCCTGCGCTTGTTTCACAGAAGCTCGCGAATTAGACAGGCACAGATACTGAAAAGAAAAGTGCCTCAAGATATATCAGGAGAGCTTGCAGGAACTAAGCTTCAGTGATATGACACTTGGCCTCCACCAGGCTTGGTAAACACAAGCCCCAAGCCATAAGTAAATAGAGGCCCCACTCCACAAACACAGACCAATTAAAATTACAAAGGCAGCCACACTTCTGGGTGGGGCTTGGGGGAGCTTTATTCTGCAGTGGTCTCAATGTGGGTTGCACACATAATGGTCTCTTAGTTCAGAGCAGCAACTACTGTGCTTCCACTGCTATCTGTCACTATCAAACGTGAGCACAAGGCTCTCTTCAGGCTGTGAATTTCTCCGCAGGGATTTATCATGCGCCTTTAAGGAAATGTTTCAAAGTGAATTTTCTGTGTGTTGTCTTCCAAATGCAAACAAGGAAGAAGAAATAAACGCAGCAATTTGCTATTTATCTTCAATAGTTAACAGAAAGGACTGAAGATCACCTTTTAACCTCTGAACAAACAAAATATTTGAAGACTCTGTATGTGCCACAACTTTCTTGTTCTTTAGTATTTTGAGTATGCGAATCACCATTTGATTATTCAGAAATAAAGTTCAGTCATGTTCAACTAAGAAACTGCATATCCAGAAACTGTATGTGTCTTTTGTTATTTTCTCTAAAGTTTCCCCAGGGAACACTTTAGAGAAATGGAAGTTCCTTTCTCTTCCTCTGCAGTAGAGGGGAGAACATTTTAGGTACAAGTGATGAAATACTCTGGAATGCATAATGTTCATTGTGTGCTGGAGGTATAGCACAGAACCAGACCAAAGAAGCTTG
Organism: Lagopus muta; assembly: GCF_023343835.1. Classification (NCBI taxonomy): domain Eukaryota; kingdom Metazoa; phylum Chordata; class Aves; order Galliformes; family Phasianidae; genus Lagopus; species Lagopus muta. The sequence goes on along the minus strand of NC_064435.1, from coordinate 39,540,917 downwards.
CTATCCATCACTTGAGAAAATGTCTCAAAATTAATGAAATTGTTGAAACTCCTCCCCTTCAAGTCCCCACACCTTGCAGAAGTGTCATGTGTAGATTTGAAGACAGAGATGAGCACTGCACCCTCTGAAATAAAATTGAGCTGGTGAGAAAACAGCTGAAGCAAGTGATAGGAAACTCCAGAGGCAGTGCCAAACTTGTGGATCCTCCTTTGTTTTGACAGGGCTCAGCACCACATTGTTTCTCGTGTTCTGTATCAGCATTTCCAATAGTTAATTTCTACAAAGGTAAAGCTTACATATATTACAATTTTATATTTTAAACTTTATATTCTAAACTTTTAGAACTTTAAATTATACGTTTGTACAGTGTACTTATCATACTGTCTGTACAGTGCACCTTTTGACCTAGTAACAGAAGATACCAGTAACTGTAATTTCAGTACTACATCATCTTTACTTTTCAACTACATAAAATAGTATATGGCTGTTTTAACTGAATGAAAAACAGAAGTGCTTATTTTCTATATTTAGTATTCCCCACTACTAGCCACCAGTAGAAGTACATAAAACACAAACAAATGTAAAGTAAAGCCTACTGTTCATCTTTATGTCATATTAGTGTGGAGTTTGTGAGACTGAATATGAGCCAGCAGTGCGCTCTGGCAGCTCAAAAGGCAAATGGGATCCTGGGCTCCATCAGGATAGGGGTGGCCAGCAGGGACAGGGAGGTGATTGTCCCTCTCTACACGGCTCTTGTGAGGCCCCATCTGGAGTACTGTGTCCAGGTGTGGAGCCCTCAGTACAAGAAAGACATAGAGATTTTGGAAAGGGTCCAGAGGAGGGCGACTAAGATGATCAAGGGGCTGGAGCACCTCCCCTATGAGGACAGGCTGAGGGAGTTGGGCTTGTTCAGCCTGGAGAAGAGAAGGCTGCGGGGTGACCTCATTGCAGCCTATCAATACCTGAAGGGAACCTACACCCAGGAGGGGAGTAAACTCTTCAAAAGGGCTGACAACAGCAGGACTAGGGGAAATGGTTTTAAGTTGAAGGAGGGAAGATTTAGGTTAGATGTTAGGGGGAAGTTCTTTACTAGGAGAGTGGTTAGGCCCTGGAACGGGCTGCCCAGGGAGGTTGTGGATGCCCCGTCCTTGGACGTGTTTAAGGCCAGGTTGGACGGGGTCCTGGGCAACCTGACCTGAATATGTATGTTGGTGGCCCTGCTAGGCAGGGGGGTTGGAACTACATGATCCTTGGGGTCCCTTCCAACCCGGGTGATTCTGTGATTCTGTGATTCTGTGATTCTGTGATTTGTGACTACATCTTCCAAATATAATGTTCCTGATGAGTTTTCTTTTACTCCTTTAAAAAGGCTGAGCTGAAATTAAAGCCTTTGGGTTCTTATTTTTATTCTTACTTTGTATGTGTGCGTGCACAGGTACAGTTTGATTCTAGAATGTATGTGTTTATGTTCTGTACTTTTCATTCTTCAATAATATGGAAATAACTCAGGAATGTAGCTGTTATAGTGAGCTGAGGACATTAAGTGTGGTACAAATCTCTGCAAAGCCCCAAGGTTCCTTGCAGTGGATCTATAATTGGAAAGCCAACACACAGAGTACTATAGGAATGATGTTTTCTTGACAGCTTGTGTTATTTATGGGTCTGGCCACTGTCTTCAGAACCAGATGGAGCTTTTTTTCCAAGGGTTTTTTTTTTTTTTTTTTTTTTTTTTTTTAATCTGCTGTGCATGGTCCTAATTGATCATTGAGTGAGACTGTCATTTAGGTCACTGTCTTTATATTTTCCACCATTAAGTATAGTTCTGTGTTGTGAAATATCTCATTCACCTTAAAGTTACAGCTTGTTTCACAAAACTATTCACATCCTCTCACATCACGAGACAAATATGGGATATATATTTACAGATTACTTTTTCCTGTTTGATTCTTATCTGTGTAATCGTAGTGACATACATATTCAAATCTGCTTGCTGAAAAAAGGCTTTGGAAGATATTTCTTAAGTTCCACCAAGACACATAAGTAAGAAAAAAAATTATCCTTGTTATTAACTCAATCTTAACCAAGTCCACATTTAATGCAACTTTGTTTTATGCACAGTCTACAGTTCAGTAAATACACATGCACTGACAAGGAGAGCATTGTTTGCATTGACTATACATTTTTAAAACAATATATGTACTGTGGATATAGTTATGTTAAATCTGAATCCACATTCTATTTTGACTCTCTAATCAACAGGAGGTTCCATGTTCACAAGAATAACAAGAAAAGGATGAAGAGTTGACTTATGTCCCAGACACATCACTTTGAAAAAAGTGAAATCTAAAAATGATGACTTGATATAGAATCATGAATGGAGTAAATATACATTGCAATATACAGTAGCTATCATTCAAACTTGCAGTTGCATGGCATCGTACAAGTCTAATAAGTATACTCAGCTACAAGACTTTATCATCTTATATTAATAAAAATTCCCTCAGAAGATCATAAACAAAATGGTAAATTAATGGTTGTAAAATACTAAACAGATCACAGGAAAGACTGAGAGACAAAATTTACTTGAAGACCACACAGAAGTTAGTTGGCTGCTATTTGAGTTCAAAGGAAATTTCAAAAAGAGAGCAAAACCTTAAATTACTATAATGAATATTGTACTACCTAGCTTTAAAAAGTCATTATTTTCCCTTGAATTTAGCTTATCTTTACAGTAATGAAGAAGTGACTGCTACAGTAAGAAAAAAAAAGTTTTAATTCCTCTGCCAAATATATATATATGTATATATATACTCTGCAGTCCTACATATCACAAAATAATATTAAAGATTCATTTTAAAAAGACAAAACTTGGTTATGATACAGCCTATTTAACAAAACAGATATTCCTAAGACAGACCTTGAGGGGAAAAATAAACAGTGAGAATACTACTATAAAAAAAACTTCAACACAACTTCAAAAAAACAAATATATTTCTATTTTTAAAAACAGCTTCTATCAGAACAGAGTCATAATTGAGCATTCAGGAAATTGAGAGGTATCAAAGAAATCAAAGAGATTAAATGAGACATACTGGATAACAAGCAATATGGGAGATAAAACCTTGATTCTTCATGAAGAGATAAGGATATGAAATTAGGAAGTATTACTTTTCAGAAAGGGTGGTCAGGCACTGGAATGGACTGCCAAGGGAGGCGGTGGAATCACCGACCCTGGGGGTGTTCAAGGAAAGACTGGATGTTGTGTTGAGGGACATGGTTTAGTGGGAGCTATTGGGAATAGGTGAACGGTTTGACTGGATGTTCTTTTAGGTCTTTTCCAACCTTGGTGATTTTATGATTCTATGATTCTATGAAATATTCTCTTCTGGTGCCAGTAAACTCATTGCACACATGGGCATCACCAAGTACCAAGTGTACAGTCATTATAGACAACAGCACTGACAAAACTGACAAAGTCATGTAGCTCTTGGTTGAATAAAAATTACAGAGTTACGTTAGCAAGCTCATGATGAAGAAAACTGCCAGATACATATGTAGTAGGAAAACTGCAAGTCATTAAGCGTTTAATTTAGAAATGACATTTGAAAAAGATATTTATGTTTGCACAATATACTACTTCAATAATTTCTATTTAGAAGAATGAAAAGGATGAAAAATAAAGTATACTTAACCAAATATTAATAACAGAATGATTTGTCTAAATAAAATGATACATTGGCTTTCAGAATTCTGGTTAAGGCTTTTAGTATGTCTTCCATGAATTACTTAATTCACTGAAGTGACGGGAGGATTATGTTTTCTTCCTGCCACCTTCACCAGAGAAAGTCAAGGAAATTCGGAGCCTCGCTTTTCTGCCAATAGATTCTATCACTGGAAACATGCATTTCAGGTGAGTTTTATTTCTTTCTTCTTTCTAGTGCAGGTGCTCACACAGTTCTCTTAGGCTTTCCATACAAACACTCAAAGGATTGTGGGCAATTGTCAATTTCAAAAATATTTAAATTTTACCCTTAATGGGTATTGGGATTGTGCCTCACTGAAAGGGTGATTAAAAAGCCATTATTTTGGGTTACAAATTTTTCAATCAAGACTGAACTAAAACTGGGAAATGAAACTATTTTTCTCTTTGTACTTTTATTTACTTTAATATATAGGTTTAATAAGTTACTGAAAACAGTTATTTAATAAACCCTCAAAATCAGTTGCAGGTGATGTCAAATATGGATTAAGCCTATCAAAGAATTCCTGCAATAAGACTAAATATTAAGATCAACATATTTTCTCAGCTCCTGCTGCTAATTAAAAATACCCTCATACACATCTTTCTCCTAATCATTGTATTATTAAATGCATAAATAACAATGCAATAATCATATTGCTGTTGTGGTAAGAAACTTTCTATTATGAAAGCTACCAGATTTTCATTTGAGGTTAGAATAGCCAATCAGCTGGAAAAATTCTTTTGAGTTACAATGTCAGATCTTGTCACAAGTTAGTAACGACTGTTTACATGGGTTTAAAGTGATAGGACAAGAAGGAATCGTTTTAAACTAAGACAGGGGAGATTTTATGTTAGATATTAGTAGGAAGCTTTTCACTCAGAGGGCTATGACATACTGAAGCAAGTTGTTGATGCCCTCTCACTGGAGGCAATCAAGACCAGGCTGGATGTGGCTCTTGATAGCCTGGTCTAGTGGTTAGTGATCCTTGCTGCCCATGGCAGGCGGTTTGAAACTAGGTGATCATTGTGGTCCTTTTCAACCCAGGCCACTCTGTGATTCTATGATTCTATGATTTTCAAGCTATTATACTGACTCAGAAAAACTGACCATGACTACGTTATGTTTACTCTAGAGAACGTTATACTATACTTCTACATCCAGTGTTATATATTTCTATCTGTACATGTAATTCCTGTCTTTCACATACCATAGCAAATGCTGTTAAAAGTAAAGGTGACACCTCTATCATTTCAAGACTTATCTGAAAACTTGAGTGTTTGTAGTACTGGTTGACGCTCTGCTGAACATGAGCAAGCAGTGTGCCCAGGTGGCCAAGAAGGCCAAAGGCATCCTAACACGTATCAGAAATAGTGCTGTCAGCAGGAGCAGGGAGGTGATCACCCCTCTGTATTCAGCACTGGTGAGGGTGCACCTTGAGTACTGTGCTCAGTTTTGGGCCTCTCACTACAGGAAAGATACTGAGGCCCTGGAGCGTGTCCAGAGAAGGGCAACAATACTGCGAGGGGACTAGAGCACAAGTCTTGTGAGGAGTGGCTGAGGGAGCTGGGATTGTTCAGTCTGGAGGAGGCCTGGGGGAAACCTTATTGCTCTCTATAATTGCCTGAAAGGAGATTGTGGTGAGGTGGGAGATGACCTCTTCTCCCATGTAACTAGCACTAGGACTAGAGGTAGTGGCCTCAAGTTGCACCAGGGGAGGTTCAGGTTGAACATTAGGAAATGCTTCTCTCTGAGACTGGACAGGTAGGCTGCCCAGGGAGGTGGTGGAGTCACCATCCCTGCAGATGTTCAACAAACGTTTCGAAGTTGTACTGAGGGACATGGTTTAGTGGAAATATTGGTAGGCGGTCTTTCCCTCAGCTCATCTTATACACTTCTTTACAGTTTATTCACTCAAGCTCACCATGATCCTGCTAGTAGGAGTATTCCAATTCTCTCAGGGAGAAAAACTTCCTTTCTCTTATCTGTACTTGTATGCAGGCATGCCCCTACTTTGCTTTGTTTTGCACACATATCATAGTTCTCCAAACTGAAGAAGTCACAGATACAGTCACACTCATCTGTTGAATGCTGGTCTTTCAAATGAAATTCTTGTCCCCAGATTTCCCCTGCCTTCCATCTGTCGTTGTTCAGAGCTTTTTAATTCTGATAGCTATATCTTAGGAAAGTACCTAAGCAACCTCTTCTGCTTCTCTCTCTGCAGCATTTACAAAGAGCTACTGTCAGCAATATCTTATGTGATCCTTGACAGTGGCTTCCATCAGGGAAATCCTGCACATTTTTTTCAGTTCTCAGGCTCACCTATATGATTTACATACCTATCTCCCTGCAGAAACAGTGAATTCAGCATTGCTTGGTTTTAAGAAATGTGAATGGCAAAGGAAAATCCAAAGGTGTATGGATGTTATCATAATGAAAAATCAGCTGGTTAAAACAGAATTTTTTAAAGATATTTTGTGTGAATACAAACACAGAAAACATTGGCATCTTTTCCATTTTTTCACTCTCAAGTTATTTGGCACAGAATAATTTTCCTGCTGCTCCTAAATTTTTAGGATTTATTTTACAGAAATATCCTACTGAAAACAATATGATTTTTTTTTTCAGAAGAACTATCTTCCCAGTACAGATCTTCTATTGCATTGTTAAAACACTGTCAGATTTTATTGATTCTTAAAATCTCTAAAGTTGTAGGTTTTTACGCTTTTGAAAGTATTCCATTTGTGTAATGTTATTATAGTACATTTGAAGAGTCACATTATACCATACATAGTGGTAGCATGTGGGCAATTTAAGCACTGCATAAAAAAAGCCAGAAGTCACATTCAACTGTGTATCCTATATTGTGTGTAGATAGTCACAATTTGTTCTAAATTTACTTTCTGATGCATCTTGTTAGCATTAAAAAATGCCATTCTAATACACCAGATAATTACATTATTTAATACTGCAACACTGTACGCAACAAACTTTGGGCTATCCAAATCATTATAAATAACAGTCTGCAAAATAATCTCAGCTTTTACATATTTTTACATAAACTCACCCACTGTATGTATATGCACATGCACACATATAAGCAGCTTTTTATACACAATACAACAAAATATTCGGGGGAGAAAAACCTTATTATTTCATATACTAAAGATATCAGTTGAATAAAATGGAAATAAACAATACTAGAAACCTTTGCTAAAAGGCTAACACAAAGAGAGAACTATATATGTGTGTGTACATGTATATTTATGTATATTTACTATGTATTTATGTATTATGTATATATTAATGTATATTTCCTCAGTAAATTAAATAGCTTTCCAAGAATGCCAGGTCTTAATCATACAGAATTTAAAATGCTTAGATCCAGAACGGGATAACAACTATCTGAAAGAGGGGGGGAAGTATGTTTCCATGGACTGTACTTGCTTTCTTTTCTTACACAGTTTGTTGAACAGCCTACATGGCCAGAGGCTATTCTGGACCTAATCCTAGGAAATGAGCCAAGCATGATAAATTAGACTGAAAGTTGGGAGTGGCTAGTGTTCACCACAGTGTCATTAGGCAGTCTCTAAACTGCAGTCAGTAGCCCTGAGTAAGCAAGTATTTATTTTCTTCTGGCCTTCCAAGAACAGTCTTTAACACTCACTCGTTCCCTCTGTGCTGGGAATTTCGACAAAGAATATTTGAAGAACTGCAGAATATAAACACTTGCCTAAAAACTCTAAGTACATCATTATGTATTTTATACTTCACTTTGAGGAGAATATATACCTCACTACAAGAAGTGAATTGCTTTTGAAAATATCCATCAGATTGTCTAATTCTGTGTCTATAGAAGTAACATGTAGACTATCTCTACTGTCATCTCCAAGAGAAAAAACAGGCCCATCATCAAGATAAAATTTAGGCCCAACACTCCTTATTGATATATACATATATATGTATAACTATAGATATATTTATATCATATGTAGCTATCATAGAATCATAGAATCACAAGATTGGAAATGACCTATAAGATCATGTAGTCCAACCTTCTCCTCATCACCATTGCCACCACAAGCTACTAAACCATATCACACAGCACATCATCCAGACACCTCTTGAACACTGCCAGGGACGGCAACTCCACCACCTCCCTGGGCAGCCATTCCAGTGCCTGACCACTCTCTGAGAGAAATGGTTCTTCCTTATGTCTAACCTAAACCTCCTCTGATACAACTTGCGGCCATTACCCCTTGTCCTGCTCGTTGCCTGGGAGAAGAGGCCAAATCCCTCTTCACCACAACCTCCCTTCAGGAAGTTGTACAGTGCAATGAGGTCTCCCCTGAGCCTCCTCTTCTCCAGACTAAACCATCCTAGCTCCCTCAGCCACTCCTCATAAGACTTGTGCTCCAGACCCCTCACCAGTTTCATTGCCCTTCTCTGGACACGTTCCAGGACCTCAACATCTTTCCTGTAGCGAGGGGCCCAAAACTGAACACAGTACTTGAGGTGCGGCAGAGTGTTTTGCTAAATAATTTGTAAATCGCTTCAACCAATAAGTGCAGGTACATTAACAACAGATACAGTAAGAGTTTTGGATCAGTTGAGTTGCTTTTTCTTAGCAACTTAAATTTTTCAACTATTAAACAAATTTCCCCCCAATTTCACAGATAAAAAGTAAAAATAAAATCCAATCCTTCCACCTTACCAAACAATCCAAAATCTTAATCTATTCTACTTTTCTTTTGGATAAAATGTGGCAATTTGTATTCCAGTTTTTCAAGTCAAAGTTACAGGGGGGATAAAATAGGGTTTTATAATGGAAGTTGGCTTTATAATGCAATCTAACTATAGATGGGGCTTTCCATAATAAAGAGCTGTGCATTTCTAAGGAGAGGAGAAGAATGCTGCTCTGCGTGATTTCTTGTAATTTTGCTTCTTTAAATTAAGGTTGTGTCTCAGGAACTTTCTCAGTCCTTTTGAGCATGAAGTTTGATATTTCAATTCATGTGGTTTTCATTTTGATCTAACACACTAACATTTGCTGTTGCCACATTCTAGAAATGAGGTAAAAATATGAAGTTTTGCACTTTGACAGAGCTGTGATCGTAATTTATTTTGCTGTGTTGTTTTTATTTTTTCTTTCTTTCTCTCTCTCTCTGTTTTTTTTGTTTTTTGTTTTTTGGTTTTTGGTTTTGTTTTGTTTTTTTAAATGAATCACATGAAAAGGCCGTACAGGATAAAGCAGGAGATTAAATATATTTGGATTTAGTTTGCTCACTTTGTATTTTTTTCTTGCTTAATGGTATAATGACTTTTGGCTGTTTAAATTTCAGTCTGGAACCAGTGCTGGCTGTTTCTCCTCTTTCTGGGCATAAAATGGGGGAGACCAGAAAGACAATGGTAGGAATGTAAACTGATCATAATTACCAGTGCCCAGGTATAAGACTATTAGCCACTGTTTCTATTGTACACGTTTAGCTAGCATAAAAAGCTTTTTACTTGGCTGAATACTTCACTAATAAAGGCTGCTGAAGGAAAATAAAATCAATAGCAAGTAAAAGTATGAGCTTATGTAAGTACAAATTTAAATTATTTTTCTAATATTTAAAAGTTACAATTTTTTCCCCCCCATGTTTCCAAAAAATTGCAAAGAAATGAGATTTTATAATATGTTCAATGATGGAGAAATATTTAAGTGCATATAAAAGCAAACATATGTCTTGGTCTCTAAAACTTTTATGTGGATTAAAATCCGTTTGTATCTTTTACTCCATTGCTACTTACATTTGTAAAACCTGATCAAGATAGCAGTTTCGTGTTCATAATTAGTACCTCACTTTAAAATGCTTTCATTATACTGATAGGCTATAGAATCCCTATCTATTTAAGAGCCTTTCATTAAGGCATTTTTTTTAAGAGATTACTGTAATTAGAAGCAAACCTACAGAACACAAAGATTTTCACATATTTAGGGATACCAAGCAAAAAGAATGGTATCTGAAGGCAGAATTTCAAAAGATTTTAACACCTAGAACACCTACTGAGTCTTGAACAAGCAGTAAGAATTGTTTTCCTCTTCAAATCTCTCTGTGAATAAAGATGTGAAAGAGCATTTATTGGCCCTAAAACATATACAGAATTTTTTTTTTCTTTTATAATATATGCGCTTTTCCAACAATTTTTCTAATGTATATGAAATATAATTTCATATACTGAGTGGAAAATCATATGATTATATATACATTTCACATTGAATTCCCATTTCTGTTAAAAAAACCCAGACTAACACAAGCTATAAGGGTAAATAGTCATTTTCCCTTTTCAAACAAAATGCACAAAGTAGATAAATGTATATCCATTCAGGCAATATTATTTAAATGGGAATGTAATATGTCTTACAGGTCGAAAAAAAAAGCATGTATAGAGTAAGACTTCAGCTGGTTGAAAATCCACATCTTCATAATTCAGTCTTATATTCAGAAAATAATTAAGTATAAATGCAATCATTTGAACCAACAGTTATCACTCATTTACTCAAATGATAGTAAAAATTAAACCATTAGGATTTATAACTAGCTATACTGGTCTATTTTCTGCAAGAACTGTTTAAAACATTACTGTTTAAGTTCTATGGACCTCTGTCTCCATAACATCCACTGATATAAAATTAGAACTGAGTAAGGCCAGAAGAAAATTGCCAGGTTGTGGATAGATCAGCCAATATTGTAAATTCTGCATAGCAGTTGCCAGTGTCAGAAAAACAAAATAAAGTCATAAACATACCTGGAATGCAGTTAAAATTGAGCATTTGATTGTTTTCCCAATCCACTTAAAGATATGACTAGTTTTATTATGTTTTAAAGCATTCCTGTGCCTTAATTTGTATGGCAGTGTATTTAGAAAGTCAGCTAAAGACAGAAATTCTAGTGGCTTAAGCACTCTCAAACACAGAGCAAGAATGAAACAGACATAAGTTTCAATACAGTGTCTTCACAAGAAGTCATCTACAAATAAATTTATGATCAGAGTGAATCCATTTAAAGTAAAAAAATCCACACATCCAGGCACATCCAGCCTTTAAGTGACAGTCATTTGCTTAATACTGAGATCTATTGAAATTATTCCACTCTTTCTATTGGAGGCTTAAAGTTTCCACATATAAACTGTACGTGCTGGAGTTAAAACACACTACTTCATTTATATAGTCCATCAGACCTTATGTCACTAAGAAAAGGCCTGTCACTGAGTCTTAACATATTTCAGTGTGGCTGATAGCATTCCAAAGCAAAACAGTGCAATTCATTGTCAAGTACTTATCAAGAACAGTACACCACTAACTTTTAATAGTTAGCTTGAGTGTTATAGCCTGTCTACAATGATGTTCCCAAAGAACAATACGGACAAAACAATCACTTTCTACTAAAAGAACAAAATAATTATGGTTTTAAGAGACAGTACCAACAGCTTAAATGTTTTTTCAAAAATCTGCTTATAAGAGAAAACAGAAAGTGCTTATTAAAGAGACTAAGTTTAATACGCTGGCTGTGAGACTAATGACTGAATAGTTTCAGATGCTTATGTTTCCATACAGAGCACACAGGGCTAGCTGACCCTACATTCAAATAGCAGTGCTAAGACAAGCGTTACCTGACAAGATCAGAATTTACTTTCATTCTTTAACTTCAGACCTGAAGCATACTATGACATTTTATGTGGCTTAAAAGTATATAAGCATCTGTTAGCAGAAGCCCTTTATTTCATGTAATAAGAGAATCCTGTTTATAATGTGTCACCAGCTGCTCAGTCAGAATGGGTTCTATTAGAACTAATTTAATTTTACATAAGTTGATCTATTTGCATTCCGAGTCTCCAGTTAAACAACTAGGTAGCATTTTGTTGACTGATCCTGTTTCAAGCCTCAGTGTATGGACAATGCTTAATCAGTGTGTACATCAGGAAATAAACATAATCAGCAAGCGCACTAATTAAGCCAGGAAAATTTTGCGACATGCATACACTGTATGGATTAACAAGGCAATTCATTAGAAATCTTAATTATGGAATATTATACTTTCCGTACATTTTATTTTATGATGCTTCAGATGAGTTTTCTCTAAATACAGAAATCATCTACACTTCTCAGACTAGACAGTGATATCCTTTTAACTCAGGCACATCTGTGTAGCCTCTAGTCTGAAAGCCTCTATGGAAAACAGGCTTTGTTATCTTCAGCCAGATAACCTGATATGCTCTCTGAAACAAGTGGTTGCTAATCAAATGTTAATATGCAGATGACTGAAAAGTAAATATAACATAAAGCATATAGATAAAAATTATGTTTGGTGACTTAGAGCTGAACACTGAAAATTGTTCTAATAAACACCTCAGGCTTGAGCCATGGCACTCAGGTTTAATGAGGAAAGCTTCCATTGAACTAAGTATGTTTCAAGCTTTTCATATAATCAGAACTCCAGTCTAAAGTAGAGATGTCAATAAATTCCACAAATGTATATTAGCAAGTATATGGATTTGTCTTCTCTGGCAAAATAATGCTGTTTAGTTGACTCCTAGCTAACAAGTGATCTCATCCTACCATACAGATTCACATAAACTTGCTAAAGGGGTTCTGCATTTAGAATAAACAAGGACTGACCTCATTGGAATTAGAGGGAAACAATTTGTAACATCATAAGCACGTCATCTGTCAGATAGAAGTAATATTATATAAATGGCTTCATCTAAAGTTCTTCCACACTGATGGAACAAGACTTGGGAGGTCAGCATATGCTTCTTCTGTGCAGTCAAGAATTAGGTTGTTTCAGACCTACACACAAGTAAGTTCATTGAATTACTTCTAAGCTTTGCATTTATGAGCAAGTCCTTTACAGCTTTCATTTAACAGAGAAGACTATGATTTTTTTAAGTAATGGTACACTGGATCCTGCAGTATGTTCTGAGGATGTAGACCAGCATTGTTTCCAACAGTGAATTGACATGTAGCTATTAGAAAATAATATATATATATATTTAAAAGAACAGAAAGCCTATGTAAATCTGCTTATCATTCATTGTGTATTCCACATCCAGGTAATCCAAGAACAGCCCCCGAAACATCTGTAAGTTTGGCTTAATATTCAAATACATGAATGGGAGAATAAAGAAAAGTTGAAAATACCCTTACACTAGTATGCTTTCTTTAAAACTTTGGTTAGCATAGTTCAGAAGGAAGTTTCTTCATCTCCTCTCCAACATGTCACAAGACATACTTGTTGCCTTTTTATGAAATCCTTGTTTGCTCCACTCAATCATCATTTCAAAATCCCTGTTCAGAGATGCAAACTACATAAGTCATAACTGCTGGGAGATATTCTTGTTACCACAACAAGGTCATGAACCTTTGCAGTTTTCACATCCAAATTTATTTCTTAGAAAATAATTGTGGTTCAATTCCAATGTTAATGAATTTATGTCCAATAGAAGAGATGGAGTATGAAATCAAGTCCAGAGATTGGATATGATGACCTTCAGAGGTCCCTTCCAACCTCAACCATTCTGTGGCTCTGTGAACAATAACAAATGAGCATGCTTACATGTTTCCCTTTCGACACAGTAGGGGACAAATTATGTTTTTGTCTATACCATGCTTTGGATGTATAGTATTTGTTTGAACTGCCAGTGCTGATCATTCCTTGTTACCTGTAGTACTAAATAGAAGAAGTCAAGGGAACCTTGAGCACTGATTCATATTAAGATGACTAAAACCTTTACTCATGGGCTTTAACTGTAAACTTCAAAAACTGACAAATAAGTTACTCTCTGGTCTACTAGCAGAAATGCCAAGCTGTGCCCATATTAGGATGGTCCCTTGGCATCTGTATGAGTCATAAACGTGTCTTTTGGCCACTGTTTCACTTACTGCCCATTGTGCTTGTTATGGACTGGTAAAGGCAGATATAAATAGAAAAATGCTTACGTAATATGATGGACAGATTTTGTTTAAGCATTTTCAACAGCCTAGCCAAAACCTAACAAAGTAGCTATTATTGGCATTTGAAAATTCCCATCCCATAAAGGATTATTCATGTATAGTTAGGCCACAATTACCACTTTATTTGTGGCAAGAACCATGACCAAAAAAAAAAAAAAAAAAAGGAGAAAGAAAAGAAATCCAGGGACTAATATATGCAGTGAAAGCACTTAGTAGATATATGAAATATTCATGTAGAGGACAAGGGCTAACAGCACAATAAAAATGCATTCCCAAAATGGAGGCCAGATTACTTAAATGAGATGGAAAAGGCTATGTGACAGCACCAAAACCTTGTCCAGAGTTCTGGCCTAAAGGCAATGAAATAAGTGAACTGACAATCTGAGTGAAGCTTTTGTTGTTGAGAGTAATAATACACATTTTCTTTGTTTGAACATGACAAAAGAAAATTACTTCTGCAACCAGTTCTTCCTTCAGTCTTATACTGAAGGCCTATGACACAGCTGAAAGGGCACTGGCATCATGATAGTCCAACAATATATAAGATAAAAGATTAAAGTTCTAAAAGTTCCCTAATCCTGCAGTAGAACCTACATTCACACAAGATATTTTACTCATTGCCTTCTTGGAATTACTAAATTACAATGCAGCCTGGATTTTGAGTTTAAAAGATTTTGAAGTTAAAAAGAACAAACAAAGTTGACTTTTAAAAAATTCTCTTGAAGTATAAATTAATTTACATTAGTGTATCTGTTACAAAGTATTTTTGCCTTTGAGCAGTAACTTTGTCACATCATCAAGTCAAGGAAAATTCGATCTGTCATAAACTGAAGGGCCAAGTTGTAGTATCTTCTGCATTACAGCATTAAATAGGAAAGATAGAGGAAATTATATTGACGGTTAGTTATTTGTCTCAGATTTCATCAGTGAGAGGACTTTTCTAGTAATGTCAGTGTAAAACAATATAATTCTATGGCATTGCTGATTTCACAAAATGTGGGCAACACCTTTAATCCTTTTGGTTCTATGATGTAAACTATGAAATTATCATAGATATATTTTAGCAAGCCTTTTTCTACAAAAAATATCTTAGGTCTGAGCCATCAGCAATGCTGAAAAACAGTATTTAACTGGATGTAAATAAAATAAATTAGCAAATTCTTAAGTCCTCAAATGCTACCAATCTCTTAAGAAATAACTGTTAACATAATTATTAAGGGGGCCAAAAAGACTTTATTAAGAACTGCGGTACCACTAATTGTATTTATATGTAATAACATATATACAAATTGATTAGCATATTTATTAATCATTCATCTAGAGAATTTTCTAATCCTAGTAAAATGATACAGCCAGGTAGAAACAGCTATCACTATAGCCATAAATTGAAGCTTGCAGAAGGTGTGCCTGGTTGAATTTTGCTTGAGTAGCTCAACAGTGCATTTTTCAAATCTACCAGTTTAACTATCTCACTCACTAAAACAGTGTGCAATCACCTACATTTGCACATATGAAGAAATATTTTGGGCATGCAAGACATAGCATTTCCAGTTGGGAAGTGTCATATTTGAAAGTATTTGAAAATGTGTACCCAAATGTCATATACTACCCCTGATTGAACCACACAGATCAAAATGACTTCAAAGAGAGTTCTGCACAAAGATTGAGGGTAAGATATGGCTGTAATAAAACGAACATTAATCAACAAACGGTGTTGTTTTCTACCATAGGGCAATTATAGATTAATCATAAACCTTTTTCATCTGTCAAATGCACTGCAGTATTCTTATGCCTATACTAATAATCTTCCATATTTACAGCAGTGTCTTTTGAACACAGTGTCAGACTACTAGCAAAATACACCAAATAAAAATGGATTCAGAAAAGCGTAGGAAACTGGCTTGAAGTTTTGTACCATGCAAATGATTTTCCTTTTAAGCTGAACAAGATATTCCAACTAATGCCATTACAAAACAGATGCTGGGAATCTACAAGTGCTGCTCTGAAAGTAAATGCCTCCTATTTTATTATGCTGGCCTATGATATCAGAGGCAGACATTTGTTCTATATCAGTAGAAGTTGAACCTACCCACAAATATTCCATTATATTTTGTTGCAACTTGGCAGATGGCAACAGATAGGTAGTCTGAAAAAATGGCATCTGATGTGTGTGTATGAAGAAAAGGTGTGTCACTGAATTCTTCCATGTAGATTGCATTCATCAATGCTTGCTGAATGTTGGATGTTAGCACAATGGATGTAAGCACAGAGTGGCAGTGAGTGGTGCATTTTAGCCATGGTAACAGAGACGTGAAAGAGACAAGCCACGTTCTGGACAGCCATACACAGCTGGCACAAGAAAAGAAGAGTGTCTGGATCAGCTCATCACAGAATCACAGAACTGTAGCGGTTGGAAGGAACCTCTAGAGATCATCAAGTCCAATACGCAGTCCATGCAAATTGGTTGATTATGACCAGGGAACTATGTATGGAGATGATTATCAGCTTCAAAATTTTGAAAACAATGTGATGTGAATTTCCCATCAAGACTTAGCACACAGTGGGCCAAGTGATATGCACAGTCTTTTGGGATTGGAAAGCAGCAATCCTTCTGGATTTCTTGGAAACCAAACCATCGATTCTGACTGATACATCACGATACTGAGTAATTTGAAGGCTCAAACTTCCAGTCAGGTAAGAGAAGAAGATAGACTTTCTCCTGCAACACAATAACACCAGGACTCATACCAGTTGAAGACCACGGAGCACACTGCCAGTCTTGGCTAGACTATTCTATAACATCTACTATATATTCCAGATTTGCTGTTTTATGACTTCCATCTATTCAGGCTGATAAAAGATGAACTGCATGGCTAAAACTTTCCTAGCAATGATGCCATCACAGCAGCTGTGAAATAGTGGACCACCTTTGCTGATGTAGATTTTTAAAAGCACAGCATAAAGACTTTTGCTCATCACTGGTGAAAATGCATAGTTAATGGGTCTGACTGTTGAAAAATGGGGTTTTGTATCTTAAAAAATGGCTTTATCAAAGTGTTACAGTGCTCTCTGTATCTGTTGTATTTTCCACAGAAATAAATAAGAAGCATTACTTTTGGAGCTACCTATGTACTTCTGGTTGTCTGTTACACTTCATACTGAATATAAGACCATATGCTAAAGTGCTGAGAATCATGGTTCAGAAGCGGCCAACCCCATACCAGCATTGTAGAAGAGAGTGCTGCAGTACTTTTCTTCCACACCAGCCCATTTGGTTCATTCTCCAATCAGATTTTATCTTACTGATATGTAAAAGATAGCACATGGTTTGAACCTACAAAAGATTCTGCTTTTAAAGAACATATCTCAGAGTAGGTTCATGGCACAAATAAATGCATTCAAGGAAATACTGAAAACAATAATATTGATTCATTTGCTGATATTAATTGAATTTAATATTATTTGATCATTTACAGAGCTGGTTAAATAATGAAAAGAATTACTCATGATTATCTTAGTATCAGTTGATGGAAAAATATGAATAGGTCACATAATTAAACATTATTTGGCTATTTGTACAACTAATTGAATAATGGAAACATTTATTCATCAATAATATATTCACATATCTATACAAGAAAGGAAACACAGTCTAAATTAGACTTAGGATCTGACGAATACCAGTAATGTCCAAAATTTTTGTCATTATTGCAAATAATATGGAAGCTTACTGAAATAATATTGTCATTTATAATGACAGAACATCAAAAGGGAAGTAATTTGACTAGAATACATTTGTATCATTAATCCACTGTATACTTAACTTGATGAATGGGATGACATTTCAAAGCACACATGGAAGAATAATCTCATGCTTTAGGTAGAGGAGCAAGAACTAGATGACCTGATTTCTACTGCTCACCCTATTATTAATTATTTTCATTGGGTTTTCACCTTCCTACTTGGAAATTACTTGTTTTTGAGCTAATTGCTTTCACCTTAGGAAAACCTATGATCTTTATTCATAGTCTTGTGAATATTAGACTACTCTCAACTACCTTTGAGTTAGAGAGACTGTAGAAACATAGGTATAATTAAATAAGCATTAGAAAAACAGAATACATGAAGAAACATGAAATTCAAGAATGAGAAATTATTTCTTATAAAGAAATCTTTCTGCTTGATTTCCTTCAGTTACCTCAGTTGGTCACATTCTCTGCTCCCAAGCAGAAGGTAGAATTATAATGTGTAAGATACCTGCTGTACCTCAACAAAAAGAGAATACTGTAGCCACTGCAGGAAATTAGAATTAAGAAAATAGCAAAAATGTTGTAAATGAATTGAAATAGAACAGTTCATTGTACCTCAGTAAAAAGGTACCTCCTTATATTCCTGTATTTTTTTCTGTCTTGTAAGAGGGTCAGATAGCTGCTTACTTTAATCATAAAAGAACAGAGTCATAGAATGGTTTGAGTTGGAAGGGGTTTTAAAGATCATCCAGTTCCAACTTCGCTGCAACTCACCAAGCTGGGCTGCCAAGGGCCCCATCCAATGTGGCCTTAAATGCTTCCAGGGATGAGGCGTCCGCAGCTTCTCAAGGCAGCCTATTCCAGTGCCACACTATCCTCTTAGTAAAAAATTTGCTCCTAACATCTAATATAAATCTCTCCTCTTTCAGTTTAAAACTATTCCTTCTTGTCCAATCACTACCTGCCTGTGTAAAAAGTTTGTCTCCCTCCTGTTTATAAGCTCCCTTTAAGTATTGGAAGGCCACAATGACTTCTACCTGAAGTACTGTCTTCTCCAGAATGCACAAGACAAGTCCAGCTCCCTCAACCTTTCTTTGTAGGAGAGGTGCTCCAGCCCTCTGATGATTTTCATGGCCCTTCTCTAGACTTGCTCCAACATCTCCACATCCCTCTTGTTCTGGGGACCCCAGGCCCCAGAACAGTACTCCAAACTGGGCCTCACAAGGGCAAAGTAGAGGAAATTAATCACATTTATCAACCTCTGAAACTATGCAGAAAAAATTTGAGATGTATAAGCATATCAGTACTCCAAATCAAAACTAACATGACCAGAATCTCAGATGCTAATTTACAAATACTTGAAATTCAGCAGCATTTTTTTTTCTATTAAAGCACAATACCAAATGCCAACAAGAAAAATCATCTTGAGGTTAATATTTTAACCATTTATGTTATTAAAAAAAAAAAAAGGAATTTCTCTCTGAACATATCTTCCCTTTAAACAGAATTAATGCAAAACTTGCCACTTTTGTGATTCTGAATGAACTGTAGATGTCTTGAGCAGCAATACTAGTCACCTGTTAGCTTATAAAGCTGTATTTAAATGAATAAGTAGAACTAGCTTTGCAAGTGCTCTCCATTCCCAGATGTAGGAAGTCAGGAAAGGAAGGCAAGAAACTGGCATGGCTGAACTGGGAACTGCTAATCAAGCTGGAGAGCAAGAAGAAAAGACAAAGGCAACAGAAACAAGGACAATTACTTTGGATGAACATAAGGATGCTACTGGGCTGTGGAGGGATGGGTCAGGAAGATCAAGGCCCAGATGGAACTGGTCTTGGCAAGGGTTGCAAAAAAGAAGGGTTCTACAGTACATTAACCAGAAAAGGGAAGTCTAAGAAGCTGTACCATTCATTATTGCATAATCCAGGCAGGCCGATTACAGCAGACAAAGAGAAAGCTGAGGTACTTAACAACTTTTTGCCTCAGTCTTCACTGTCAGCTGCTTTTCACACACTCCTGGAGTGGATGGGTCAGAAAGTAGGGTCTGGGTTAGCAATTACCCTCCCACTGAAACTGAACATCAGGTTTGTAACTACCTGAGGAACCTGAACATCTATGTGTCTTGATGATATGCGTTCCAGAGCCCTAGGGAATTGGCTGTTGCATTAGACAAGCCATTCTCAGTGATATTTGAAAAGCCATGGCAGTCAAGTGAAGTCTCTGGAAAAAAGGCAATGGTACAGAGTTTTTAAGAAGGGTTGAAAGGGTGACTCAGGAAACTATCATTCTGTCCTCCACACCTCTGTACTGGCGAAGATCATGGAACAAATCATCCTGAAAGGTATGCTAAAGCATGGAAGAGAGGGAAGTGATATGAGACAACTAGCACGGCTTCCTCAACATAAAGTCCTACATGACCAACATAATGGCCTTCTATAACAGTGTATCTGGATCGGTGGACAAGGGAATAACTACTGATGTCAACTATCTGGTCTTCAGTAAGGTTTTTTATGAGGTCCTCATAGTATCCTTCTTTCTAAATTGGAAATATACGGATTTTATGATTGCTCAATGGTTGAGAAACTGATTTTGAGATCATAACCAGAGAACAGTGGTCAATGGTTCAACGTCTGGATGAAGTTCAGAGTTGAATAGTATTCCACAGTGCTAACTACTGGGTCTGATACTCTTTATTATCCTCATCAATGACATCAATAGAGGGATCAAATGCACCCTCAGCATATTCATGGATGACACCAGGATGTGTGGTGTGGTCAACACAATTAAGGGACAGGATCAAGCAGTGAGCCCAGGAGACCATCGTGAGGTTCAACAAAGCCAAGTGAAAGGTCCTGTGCCTGGGTCTTGGTAACCCCTACTATCAGTATAAGCTCTGCTGAAAAGAAACTGGGGAGACTGGTGAATGGCAAGCTCGATGTGCACCAGCAGTGTGCCCTCATGGCCCAGAAAGCCAACTGTATCCTGGGCTGCATCAAAAGAAGCATGGCTAGCAGGTCAAGGGAGGTGATCCTCTCAACTCTGTGCTGGTGAGGCCTCGCCTGAAGTACTGCATCCAGTTGTGGTGATCTCATTATATGAGATATGTGGACCTGATGGAGAGTGTCCAGAGGAGGGCCACAAAAATGGTCAAAGGGATGGAACACCTTTCCTACAAGGACAGGCTGAGAGAGCTGGGGCTGTTTAGTCTGTAGAAGAGAAGGCTCTTGGAAGACCTGATAGTGACCTTTCAGTATCTAAAGGGGGGCTATAACAAAGAAGGGGTCAGACTCTTTATCAGAGTCTCTGTGGTAGAAAAAAGGCATATAGTTTCAAACAAAAGAGGGGAGATTTAGATTGAATATAAGAAAAAATTTTTTTACAATAAAGTTAAGGAAGCACTGTTCCAACCACCAGTTGGTGGTGGAACAAGGTGGTGGATGCCTGGAGATATTAAAGAATAGGCTGAACGGGGCTCTGAGCAATCTGATGTAGCTGTAGGTGTCCCTGTTCACTGCAGGGGAGTTGGACTATGACCTTTAAGGGTCCCTTCCAAATCAAATAATTCTACAACTCTACAAAGTAGCTCACAAAACCAAAAATAGAATTTTAAGATAGCTCTGTACTTTTTTCTGTACCTTGCTCTTCAGAGTACAGTATAATAAAATGCAGGCGATTAATATTTATTCAACCCTGATTATACTTGAGTTGCATTAGTGTACTTTAGATTTAAGCTCTGTTGTTTCTACTGCTGATTCGCAGCATGGTAATTTTTTTTACATTTTAGATCTTTTGATTTACACATAAAACTATACTTACTATAGTGTCTGTCTTATTAATCCTCTTTTCAGTTCTACTTTCTATTCATGATAGTATTGTATTCATGCAATGGGTTATTATATTTACAAACTTGCCTTATTTATATATACTATATATACTGTAAATGCAAAAATTACTGTTATTAAATGTGCATTCAGTACAAAACTTAGAAAGCTATTCACACTGAAAGTAGGCTCTTATGCTGCTCAGAATATTCAATCACCAAGAACTTGGATACATTTATTTTTATTTTTTAATAAATAGAAACATGAAGGTATTGCTATTTGCAGCAAAAAGCACTGTCTGTCCCTTAAGATTTAACAACTGGAAACTTGACCATGCAAGACCTCTAGAGGCCAAGAATGCAGCTTTATAGAGGAGGCCACTTAGATGTCATCCTTATCCTTCAAGACATTTCCATAACCAGTCCTTTCAGAATCATTTTGACTTATGTTTAATAAGATATTGATGACAGGGAAGTTTCCAAGTGTAGATACAGGTGGCTATGACAAGGTTGGAGAATGAGTTACATGGCTACTATAACATGTAATGATATTTGAACTGGTGCTACAGTGAAGGACAAGTGTGAAATCATTTTAGTCCCACTGCTGCAATTTTTTTTTTTTGTCTTTTTATTGTATAATCATATAAGCCCTCAGTGATTTTCCTCAATTTTTAAGGCATGTTAGAGAATAGTGATCAAGCATCTCTGCTAGGAATTGTCATCTACTAATCTTAGTATTATTTTGCCACTGACATAACAGTTTTGGAGAAAAGGAGAAATTCATCCATATCAATCAGATCAGTGCTGATAGAAACATAAAACACACTGGTAACTAGTAAACTGGATAAGAAGAGAATGAAGCATAAGGTCTCCACCAAAGTATACCACCTATGAATTACTTTCCATCCTTTTCATACCAGTTACCAAGTAGATGGAAGTATTTTATTCTACTACCACATCAGAAATCTTGGGAAGACAAAGAAAAACAAACAAACAAACAACAACAACAAAAAAACCCAAATCAAAACAACAACAAAATCTATGGAGTGAAAGGAGCACCCTGCCACACTGCAGAAGCTATAATCAGATTTCTTCTATTAGCATTATATGCACTTTGCTCTCCATTTCTCTTCCTTTCTCCTCACTTAGAGATGATACAAAACTACTAAGGGGTAAGGACAAGAAAGAAGTATTCAACTAATACAGACAAATATCTGTGTATACACCTTACAGCCAAAACACAAGCACGATGTCAGAACCTGATAATCCTTCAGTGCATTATGGGTTTACATGGCAAGTTTGTGAGAAGCCTGCAAGGATGGACCCTGTAAGGAGACAGCAGGAGTTGCCCCCATGTCAGACAGTCAGTTGAAACCAGCTCCAAAAGGTACCCACCTAACAGGGAACTCATCAGCAAAATAGGTGATACACCTGTGATGGTACACCAATAGCTGAGAAAAAGGTATAGGAAAAATACAAAAAACAACCCTGCAGGCACCAAGGTTAAAGAAAAAGGATGAGGGAGAGATATTCCAGGTTTCTTTCTGCACCTGAGGAGAAGACCATGACAAAGACTGTCCACCTGCAGCTCACTGAAGGCCATGTAGGAGCAGATATCCACAATGCAATCCATGGAGGACTCCATGCCAGACCTGCTGGCTATAAGATAGCTGCAGCCCAAAGAAATTATGCAGGAGCAGACTCCTGGCAGGAACAGCAGCTTAAAGAAGGAGCCCACGTTAAAGCAAGGGAGCAGTGAGAGGAAAGGAACATCCAAGTTTAAAGGCTATAAACTAACTGCTATTCCCCATTCCACTACACTGTTCTGGGTGGAGAAGTATGAATTAGGAGTCAAGGAGTGAAGCTGAATCTGGGAGGAAGGGGAAGGTTGGCAGGAAGGTGGTTTTAGTTTTGTCTTTGTTTTTCATTATCCTGCTCTATTTCTAATTGCCAATAAATTAAATTAATCTTCCCCAAATTGAGTCTGTTTTGCCCATAATGGTGATCGCCCTGTTCTTGTTTTAACCAATGAACTTTTTCATCTTATTCACTCTTCCTGTCCTGCTAAGGAGGTGGAGAAAGAAAATGGCTTGGTGGGCACATGGCTGTCAGTCAGCATTAACCCACCAGACACTACACACAGTGCACCTTTCAAGGTAAAAGAATGTCAGATACATGTCTGCTAGACTATCATTGCTAATTCAGAACATTTTCTTATGATTTTGCATCAGTCAGCATCAGGAATCACTTCTTCAGTTAAGTTACTTAATAAGATGGACTTGAGACAAAGTGAGCAAGCACCTCCATACCAAGGGACATATTTTTGAGGAGTGGGTATCAGCATTCCCTCAAGAGAGCTGTCACTTCATTCTAGTTGAGCAATATAAGAGTACAAGTCCATTATTAACAACTTAGCTTGAGCAAAAAAAAACAACAAAGTCACAAAACGTGGCTTGTAAAGAGCTTTGTAAAGATCTCAAACATCCTCAGAGATCAAGAGAAGTAGCAAATTATCATCCCCCAAGAGACAATTCCCTTCATGAGAAATAATGTAGTCACTAGCTTGATGATGTCATAACTAGGAAGGTCTTCAGAAACTCATCACAAATGAAGTGTTAATGAAGCAGTGGAGCCTAGAGACCTCAGACAGTATACAATACCAGAAAATAAATTGTTAAATATTTCGGCCAACTGCCATTTCAGTGATCATTATTTGGAAATATTTGGCTAGTAAATTCAGTATCTTTAATTTTAATCAGATTTGAGTGTTTGCAAATGATGCAGCTGTTGCTATAAAGATAATTAAATAACCAGATAGCCGACAACTTTATTTTTTTTTCTTGTGGGGGGTGGAGTTTAAGAGATTAGAGGATTAGAACTATTTGCAAACTCTTCATAACCCAAGGCTCTCAGCACTGCAAGAGGAACAATTTCAATGCATGATCTATGTAAAATGTATTTGCTAACTTAGTCCAGTTCTAAGCAAAGTGTGATAGACCTGACAAATAATCTCACAACATAAAAGGCATCTTTATTTTCAGTCTCAGCAGAGAGCCAAAAGAAACCATAGAGATGTAATTATGTACCTCTTCTCCCTACAATTGGTCCCACTGTGTGAAAAGCAAGCTGACTGCATGGACCAGAAAGAAAGAATCACAGTTCTCACTGTGTGTACTGACTTGCTTTGTTTGTTGGTTCTTCTTTTTTATTTTATTTTATTTTGTTTTGTTTTGTTTTATTTTATTTTTTGTTGCGGACAGCACATCTGACTCTCAAGTTATCCTCACCCCCCTACTTCAATTTCAGGAATTACAAAAGGGGATGGCTTTATTTTGATTAGGTGAATGCAGTGTGTCACATTCTGCTCATTGAAAATCACTATAAATTCAAAATAAATCAACTGACTCCAACAGACTTACTGCAAAGCTTTCTTGGCATAGTGATCTAGTGATCTGTGGAGCATAGCAGCTCTCCAGGCTGCTGCGGATCTTTGTCTTGTGAGGCAAATTTATATTTCATCTTTAATATTAGAAACAGCAAAAGGTTTCTGAGAATATAATACAAAGTACAACTCTCTCCTCCACTTCACTGTGTGTACACTGCAGATACTGTATCTACTCTCCAGTAGAATTGTCTTATATGCATTCATATGATTTCAATGTATGTTCATGCTCAGCCCATGGTATGGTGGCCCAGAAAAGCTCAAAATCTTTAAAGCAGTACTTTGTGTCCCTATAAAGCAGCACAAGGCACAGCATGAAATATCCTAAGTGTAGTTGTAACCTGACTCAGTGGAGATGATATTTTGATCCAAGCAAAATAGCACTTTTTAGGCAAATCTCACATTCAAAATCTTACAGAATCCCTCCCCAGTGCTGACACGAAAGTCAAAAATATGTCCTAGGTGTCACCTGCATAGCCATATTTTTTTGTTGCATTTGTATGCTAATCACACAAGAAGCAAAAATAGGCTTAGATTGGAAATCAAAGATTGGTTGTATACAGGTAATAGAGTGCTTGAATGCTTTATTTAAAGATAGAAAGCTCTTGAACCAGGCTTTATTATTGAACTAAGACTATCTATCCTTTTTGACACTTTTTAAATTAAGTTCTTCCTCTAATTTATGTTTTTGTCAGCTTTCCTCCCTTACCTGACTTTAAACTGATTTTTTTTCTCTCAAAGTAATAAACTACTCAGGAGAGAAGAGAAAAAAAATTTTAATGACCCCAGCAATTCAGATTAACAAAATGGATCATTTGTATACAGCTGCAGAATTATGAAACCTTTTGAAGTAGAGAGAGTCTGTAGCATTTTACCAGTAATACACTGCTTCTGCACATTGCCACAAAATTCTTGTTAGTGCTCCCTACATTCTCAATTCTTGGCATGTCTAAGAGGGGCAGTATCCCTTTGGTGCAAAATTAGGAGGTCAAAGTTAAGCCAAAGGGATAACAGCAAGGTAAAAAAATATCAACGTACTCTTTCTTTCCTTCCTTTTTTCCTTTCTTCCTCTCTTTCTCTCTTCCTTTCTTTCTCCCTTTCTCTCTTCCTTTCTCTCTCTCTCTCTCTCTCTCTTCCTTTCCTCCTTTCCTCATTTCTTTCTTTCTTTCTTTCTTTCTTTCTTTCTTTTTCTTTCTTTCTTTCTTTCTTTCTTTCTTTCTTTCTTTCTTTCTTTCTTTCTTTCTTTCTTTCTTTCTTTCTTTCTTTCTTTCTTTCTTTCTTTCTTTCTTTCTTTCTTTCTTTCTTTTTCTTTCTCTCTCTCTCTCTCTCTCTCTTTCTTTCTTTCTTTCTTTCTTTCCTTCTTTCTTTCCTTCCTTCTTTCCTTCCTTCTTTCCTTCTTTCCTTCTTTCCTTCTTTCCTTCTTTCTCTCTCTCTCTTACTTTCTTTCTCTCTCTCTCTTACTTTCTTTCTCTCTCTCTTACTTTCTTTCTCTCTTTCTTTCTTTCTCTCCTCTTTTTGAAAGCTCTGATGGATAAACCTTACCAGTCTTTCTACAAAAGCAGCAAACAAAAGGCTGCGTGAGCCTGTATTTGCACCACTAGTCATGTCTTTACTGGCTGCTCAACCCACCTCCTTATTATTGCTAATCCAACCTGCTTCCCAGCATGGTCTGCATGCTGTCTGACTTCAGCAGAGATATAGGGAGCTGGTTCAGAAAAACAGATCAGGGGAGCAGCTGCAGCTTGATGAGTGGTGGCAGCCAGATAATCTACTGTGATGTCTTGTTGGAGAAAATTTGGGACAATGTAATTTCCCCAATTTGACATGAACCCTTGTCAGAATAACATGAGGCTGTATGCAGAACACCCAGCCTTTGGCTGCTGTAAGCAATGTTTGTTTCACAATTACATGATCTAAGATTGTACATGCTTTCTTATAAGATGGCTTCACATTTTCAATAATTTATGCATTTAAGATATGAATACACATTGAAACATGAACTTCCTATTTAAGAGTAAAATGATGGGAAGCTGTGCATCTTCTGATTCCCTTTTATCCCTTTCTCTGTCTTCAATGTGATTTCAGTCCTTCCTGTGATTTTGCCATGCAGCAGGCATCTTTTGGAGACTCCTTTACAAGTAAGCGTATGCAAAACAACTTATAAAAAATGATTTACTGACATAAGAAGTGATCTTGTTTTCCTCCACTAAGTAGAGTCACGTTCACAAAATTGTGCAAATATCCAGTACTTGCTCTCATGTTCTAAAATGACATCATATCTTGTTACATCTTGCATGGTTCCTGATTTGGCATGAGAAAGTGAAATATAGATTGTAAGAGCTCTGCTCTTACAGAATAAGGCTTCACTAAGTCAGTTCTGTTCAGAGAAACATCCAATAATGGGTTTAATGGAAGTATTATTTCCAGCCCTGTTCCTCTGTAGACATTTTCTTTCCACATGTGAATACATTTTCAACACAGAAATTCAGTAAACTCAACTCAGCTTAAAACAGTAGTGAAACAGAATCTTAACTTGCCTTAAAAAATTCTTTTTAACTTTAAATAAAGTTTCTGAGACAGGCTGAAGTTTACCGTTCCTCCTCAGATTTTCTAGCAGAAGCTAATTCAAACAAATTTCAGATTTCTGTTGCACTGATAGCTGAATGCTGTTTTCATAGAAATTTCTTCAGCTTTTCCCTTTGAAATCTAGGTAAATGTCAAACAATACTTCAAATGAACAATATGAATGTCCTGCAAGGATCCACCATTGCACATTATACTTACATTCCATAATATGCCAAAAATTTTCTCTGTGAATACACCTAATAAGATAAAGTTCCAGTACTGGTGCTGTTTAACTTCCTTATACTGCATTCACAATTACTTACACTAACACAACATAAAACTAAACTGTTCCATATGTCCAGGTTTTCCTCCCGTAGAAACTGCACCATGAGGATGGATAGAAGAGCTAAAGCCCACTGTGATTTTACTCTGGTGTTCATAAGCAATATTGAGTTTGAGGATGTAAGTAACCTAAGTTCACCATTCTCATTTCTGTGTCCATTCTCACCAAACACAAAAACAGAGACCTGAGTATTCAAAGAATGATCCTTAATGGCAGACACACGAATAAATATTTAGTGACTTGTGGAAATAGCTTAATCAACATTAAAAAAAAAAAAAGTGCTGAAAGCATTGAACATCTGTTATAGTTACTGAAAATTTATGTGGTATAGGTATTTTGGTCTAAAATGTAAGTAGCTAACATTAGCTTTTGACAAATCTAAGATCTAAATGAGAATACACTGATGTTCTCTATTCAACTAAAGAGCAAGTAAACACTGATTGAAGAACTATCTAATTTCTTCCAGTCTGCATGCTTCAGGTATCTTTTAGCAATCTTTCAGGATTTTGGACTTGTGGTTGAGGCTTCTCAACTCATGGATGTGTATTTGCAGAGGTCGTTACAATTAATAAGGAACAGAGAAAAACGAGTAAATGCAACTTTCTTTGCTGCTAGTTACTAGTAACAAAGTTTCATTAGTTATTGTTTACACATCCTTTATCTCATTTGTTTAAATGGAATTGATTAACTTTTAACTAATTTTTTCACTAGATTATCCCTAAAGTGCTCAAGCATGAAATCAAATCAAGAGACTCTTTGACTTAAAATTTACTTCTGTTGCAGAAATGGTTATCTGTGAGAAGAAAATATTAGAACTCAATATGACTTCATCAGTTGTGATAACAATTTAGATCACTAAGTATGTACAAGGAAATGATCATGGAACATACTTATGCGTTATAGATGCTGCTCTGAATCTCCCCATGAGTGCTGACTTGTGAATGAAATTGAAGAGGCTGCTGCAACTGAAGCAATTGAATTAATACTTCTGGGGCTCAACAGACCTGTCAGGAAGAGAGACAATGCCATTGAGTGTCATTGTCTTTTCCACTTCATTATTGATTCTCTGTCAGCATACAGCGTCCCTGCCTCACTGCATGGTGCACACCAGTGTCATGTGCCATGTTTAACACCTGGGCTCATGATAACTGAAGAAATGCAGCTTGGCAGTCCTTGTCGCTGCAGTAGCTGCACCAGAAATATCATTTATTCTTTCCTTCAAAAAATAAGTGCATGTGTCTGGTGGAATGAGGGCTAACACTGGTTCTTGGTGTGTTTTGTTTTGTTTTTTTGAGTCTTTACGGTAGTTAACTGCAGATACAGTATCTCCTATGCAGACAATAAAACCCTCAGTTGAATTTTTAAAGCAGATTATGTATCGCACTCACATTCATAAACACACAGTACAAAAGTATCGTTACACAGCAGAAAAGATGACATTTTACCATTGTAGGAAAATGAAGTGTCATGCATACCAAATGCTCAGTGAGGCCAACAGAAATTACACATCTGATCATAAGCAACTAAGTGCACTATAGCCACAACATAGTCATGCTGTGTGACAGGATGTTAGTCACTAGGCATGTATGTGCTTTTGGAATAACAGAGTATCTTCAGAAATAAACTGGCATGAAGTTAGTATATGATACTAGGATCAATGTTTTAAAGTTATTAAAAAATTGTTCAAGGTAGAGGGGCAATATCCACGATACATCACTGAAAACCACATACCTTCAGATAACCACCAGTTAGGATTGTTCACAAGTACTGCTGGATGATAAAGTACATTTTGCTCAGATCATATGCAAGTCATTGCAGAGGACATTCTCCATCAGCACATGAAGGAGTCATGCTTATGTCATTGAGCTTTTGATTTGTATTCTATTCCATATGTTTTCTCAGTTCCACAGTTATGATTCATGTTCATGCTGTTGTGATGCTTGGAATGTAGAAAAGCAAGGGTCTAATTTTTCTTTCATATGGTATAATGGGAGTTAGTGATGTCAAAGTAATTATACTTCTGAGTTGCTCTGTAGATATCATTAGTATGAGTAACAGAGATACAACATGTAAATCTGCTGAAGTATTTAATACCATCTCTGTTAATGACAGTGAAACCAGTAAAATAACAATACAGTCACATTCAGTTTGTTCACACACCCAATTATTACAATGTATTGCATGTCACAGTACATTAGAGTAGTTTAGGATTTTCATTAAGGTTTCTCTTTTCACTGTGTTACAAGGTGATCTTGATCATTTGCCTTGGTCTCAAAGCAGATACATGAAATCTCAGTTCAAACGCGAATTTCATTTGTATGTTTGTCAGAATAATAAGTGAAAAAATAAAAAAAGGTAAATATTGTTCTCTTTGCTGCATTAACTAACACATATCTTTATGAGTTTTCATCCACTGTGAGACCATGTAGGTCAAGTTTGGATGTTAGGAACAAAACCAGGGAAAATGTATGCCTCAAAATTCTCCATTCAGCCAATCATGAGTGGGGAGGAAAAAGGCTAGCAACTTGAAAATGCTTGTTGCTGTATGCTTCTGATCAACTGTGCCATATGGTGAAGAATGAAGTCACAGACCTATGCACACACAGGTAAACACCTTTGGGTGAAACAAGGTGTGAGGCCAGTGGGAAAACATATGGTACAGAGTACATTATTTGTTCTTCCTCCTGTGTTTATGACACAGTCTGACATCTGCAACGTGAATCAGGAAGTTAGGAGAACTTGAGATTTCCCAAACATTTTCACTAAGTAAGCAGCCAACTTCTAAAACAATGAGACCAAAAAAGTTGGAAGGAAACACTTGCAGAGTCCACATCCACATTTTTACCATAATTTAGAAACACAGCTTGTGGGTTTTCTTGTGTGTGTTTTTCAGATTTTAAATCAGGTTGCAGGCATTAAATCTACTACCAAAGTATAATAATAGAAATGATACAGTAGTTACTTTAAGTCTACCTTGTTTACTAAAGGCAGATCCATTTGCAGAAAAATAAAACAAAAACAAGCAAAACCAAAACAAAGCAAACAAACAAAAAAAAACACCAAAACACAAAGTTGACTCAACTATATCTAAAGGAATAGTTTCATAATATTCATCTTTTCAGTAAGATTTCATCCAAGTTATTCTCCCCTTTTAAAGTGGAAATTAGATGTATTGTGACAGGTCAGAAGGAGAAAACATAGACAAGAGAAGCTCTGAAAGCAATGCCTCTTATATTATTATGTTGGCCCACAATATCAGAGGAAGATGTTATGGTATGGCAGTAGAGGCTGAACCTTCCCACTAATATTCCATTACATTTTGTTGCCATATGACAGACGGCAACAGGGGAGTAGTCTGACAAAATGGTGTCTGATGTGGAAATGCTTATGAAGCAAAGATATGTCACTGAATCCCTCCATGCAGAAAAAATTGCACCCACTGACATTAATTGATGCTTACTGAATGTTTATGGAGACCAAACAGTGGATGTGAGCACAGTGAGCTGGTGGGTGGTACATTTCAGCAATGGTGACATGGAAAGCTCTTGTATTAAGCAATGAAGACCGTCTTGATCAGCTCATGTATTTCAAACAGCTAATGGTGGTGACTATGTTGAAACTGACTCACTTGTATTTTGAAGTCTAGAATTTGTTCTATCAAACAGTGTTATTGTGCTTATTTTATCTGCTGCAGATTCCATGGAAATAAAGAGGAGGCATTACTTTTGGATTGTATGCCTTGTCCATCCACCAGTCCACGGTTTCTTAATTAGAAAAGTACAGACTAACTTCACTGAACCATCCTTTATACACGTGCTGCTTTTTGTTAGATCAATTTTAAAAATTTTGTTGTAAAATATGATATAATAATTCTTAAATAGATGGCATTCAACAGAGGGATTCAATTAAAAAATGCTCTGCATGATCACATTTTTAAGCCTATGTCTATGGATTAGATAATAAATGCTAGCTACTCATACATACTGCTAAATCTTTATCTCATCCTGTATCTGTGGCCAGGCTGAAAGTGGGGAGTTCTTGTGATATTCAATTTTTTAAAAAGTGTAAGAATGCTTGCTACACATTTTAAAAGATTTCTGTATTTCTTTTCTAGCCAATTGCAAGATATTTCATCAAGGAAAATATGTTAGAGACATGAAGAGGTATCTAATGATGTTCTGAATAATAAGAGATTACTAACTCCATGACATTATATGAATTTCCACAGCAGATATTCCTATTAAATATATAACTCACTTTTCTAGAACACTTTCACAGAAAAAAAATGCCATGACAGTTTCAAAGCAGGTTTTACTGGAATGTTTGTCCTGGTCCCAGCAAATTATTTCACCACATTCTCATTTACGTAAGAATTAATACTACCATGCTTCCATAAATTAAATTTCTGCAGGAAAAGACTAGATAAGCACAAGATAGTAATTATTTGACCCAATATTTCAGTGTAAAATTAACACAAAAAATCTCAGTAGAGAAAACCAAGTGCGACAAAGAGCTGCATACAGAGTAGAGAAAGGTGGCATTTATAACTTGAAGACAGTTGAAGGCAACAGCTAAAATGATATATGAAAGATAATTTAATGCTATTCTTATAAACAAAAAAAAAGAACTAAAGCCTAAATGAAGATTTTGTCGGTATTCATGTAAAAATCATAGAATGATTTGGTTGGAAGGGACCTGTAAGATCATCTAGCTCCAATCCCCCTGTTATAGGCAGGGACAACTCCAGCTTGACCAGGTTACTCCAAGCTCCACCCAGCCTGGCCTCGAATACCTTCAGGAAGGGGGCATCCACAGTCTCTCTGAGCATCCCGTTCCAGTGTCTCACCACCTCCACATTAAGAATTTCTTCCCGGTATCCAGGCCAAATCTACCTTTTCAGTTTAAAGGCATTTCCCCTTATCCTGTTTCTACATGCTCTTATTTTTAAAAAAAAAAAAAAAAAGGAAGAAAGATTTTAAATAAAATTCCTTACTGATCAGTAAAATGTAGCACAAAAAGAATCTTCAGCGTGTGCTTGTAAAAGAGCCCAACAGCCAAAGCACATATTTTGTCTAATGTAAAAAAGAATGAGGGGGAAGAATGGTTAGTTGGAGGAAGAATACATGCATTATCTTTGCTTAACAGGTTAGAATATTCTCCCGGCTTGAAGCTCCCTGGCATATGTGAGGGTGAATCAGGACATGTAATCCTCAGCAGTTTCACAACTTTGTGGCACGCTGCCAGAAGAGCCAGCAGGTCATTGATTGTTATTGGGGAATCCCCTGACAGTTCCAACCCTGAGGAAAAGAGGGAAAGCTGGGCAGCAAGCCAGGACTTCACTCCTGCAAAAACCCCAAATGCTGCTCTGTGACTACTTATGCAGGAACCATTCAAGTCTTAGGTACTGTTGGCACTCACGATGTTCATGATAAACCACTGAGAGAACATAAAATTTACTTAAAGGTTTAAACTGTGAGCTGATATTATGATGTACTTTTTTCTTTACTCAAGAGCTGCTCTTAATTACAGTAGCTAAAATATCACCACAAAGGGGAAAAATAGCACCTTCTAGTGCCATCTATAGCAAGACTACATACTGTTATATGTTACCTGAACCTGCAAATCAAACTACTGAATAATCTGATTATTCTTCTGTGACAATAGGACAAATGATATAGACAGAGATTGTCACTCTGATCACTTCAGTACTATGTGATATACTCACTGGGCATGTGAAATGCATTCCTCTGATGCAGATGGATGTATAGGTTACTGTACATTTTGATATTCCATCCAAATGAATGAACAATTTATCTATTGTATTGCCACTGTTGGGGCATTCCTCTATCCTCATAGCACTGAAGAGGTTAAAAATAATTTTTCATGAGAATGACTTATGTACTACAGCAATACAGCGTCATGTCCCTCCACACACACAGCTGCAAGGAGAAAAGCCAATAACTATTTTTAAACATGACTGACAGAAGAGAACACTTTCCAGCTTACACACATATACCTTGTTTGCTCAGTGAGTGCTAAAGAACAAAGAATCTCCCTGTCTAGTTGAGTCTTTCAAACTAATTTATTTGTCCTGTCTTTTTCACATACTTTTCTTAACATGTTCAGGTATGCAGAGGCACTGAGTTATCAGTACAGGACTCAGGACAATATGCTAACAATTCCCATACAGAAAATTTGAACATAAGTTTCTAGGAGTACAACTGACAGTTACAAGAAGGAAATAATCTGGCTATATGATTACCAGATCAGCATTGGGGATATATATATATTTTAAGGTCAGCATTAGCAAAGAATATGATTCATAAAACAGTCCTTTAACACTGAGAAAATGAGATGAATGTTACTTTATGAGACTGAATTGTTTGATGACAGTAAGTCACATTACGTTTCTGGAGTACTTTGGGAGAGTCAGGGTTTTCTCATGAGGTGTCAAATATTGTGAAGCGTTAGAAGTCTAAACCAATGAGTTTTTTGGGTCTTCATTTTAACTATTGAACTGCCTACTGATGACAATCTGAAAATGCTGTACTGTAGTCAGTAGAACTATTCAATCCTCAGTGAAATGTAGAAATACAAATTAAAACAGTCACAAAATGATGAAAAGTTATGGATTGCTATTGCATATTGCCATGGAGACTGGCTAATTTACAATTTCTTGCTGTTTAAAATAATACTCATCAGAAAAACATGTCCCAGCTCAACATTTGATTCCACTCAAGTCACTCAAGTCCCCATTGAAAGCAAGTAGAAAATATTTTGTTTTGGTGATGTAACTCCATTCATTTACAAGGCTAGTAACGGGCAATAGGAATTAACAGGGCAGCAGAAGCTTCTTCAGTCAGAGCCAACTAATTAAATGGAGTGTATCTAGAACACTAGGTATTCAGAAGTCCAGATTCAAAATATGACCAGTTGTTTCTGATGCAAAATAGAAAATTTCTTTAGGTACACATATTCTTTCAGGAAAAATTGGTTTCATTATTCAAAGACATATATTCTTCATATTTTTAGGGCAATGGAATCAGAAAACCTTTGAATAAACAGGTTTTGTGTTTCAGCTTTATGTAGGTTACCATTTCTTGAGTACGCTATTAGACCAGCATTCTGGCAAATCCCTCGCCTTCTACTTTACAGTATTTCATAGTGTGGGAAGAGTTACCAGTGACCAAAAATGGCTAGAAACAATTCTACTTCATAACTTTACACTGAGAATCTATTAAGTGCTTGTTATGTACATTGTAAACATTTTTTAATTCATCTTCAACATCAATACCATAGTCCGTAAGTCTAGTCCCTTCATCTCAACTGTAACTACAATTTGATTACTCCCCTTGCTTCTTAAGAAATGTTCTGCCAGAAAAAGAAATCATTGCAACACAGTTTGTGACAGCAGTATTAGAACTAAATGTCCAACCACACACACACACACACACACACACAAAAATTAAAAAAGAATAGAGAACATATGTGCTAATGCCAATGCATTTCTCCTCAGCATGGTTCCCAAGTCTCTCCCATTAAGTGGTTAGTTCTATTCTCCTCTCTTCTCTCCATCCTAAGCCCTTTGCATTGAAGTAGTACTGAAACTGCTGTCAGTATCACTCTGGAAGTTGATTTCAAGCCTGTACACTCACAGAGGAGAAGTCAGATCATGATCCCATATACAGCTGTGGACAGTGAATCAGATGCTCTCTGTAACAGTGTTTGGTTGCATCACACAATCCAGCAAGTACCAGTGAAACCAGACAATAAAGGACTTGGCCTTCTGGAGAATTTCAGGGAATCTTCTGAATTCCCTGGCAAAGTGATAAAATCAGCTTTCTTTGAGATGTAGAGTTAAGGGTAAAACCACAGTAGTGGAAATATGAAGGAGAAACCTGGGAAGAACCCATGAAGACGATAAAGTGATCTTTATAAGAAAAAAAAAAAAAAACAACAAAAAGAAACATCCTAGAGACAGCATATAATGCAGCTTGTTCTATTTATGTTGGTGTGCATGCAAAAGAAAAAAAAAAAAAAAAGCAAAAACACAACCATGTAGCCCACTTATGCAATTAAGGCTTGGCAATTTGATGAAAATATCACGGAACAGAATTGATGTGAATTCAAGCACCCTGCCAGCTCATTGGGATGGAATTGGCAGTCAGGGGAAGAGACGGGTGGTGTGATGTGCACGCATGAGCCTGCAAAGGCAAACTCTGGGCTCTAGGGCAATTGCCAAGAGTTGGTTATCCTGCAGGAAAATGAAATATAACAATAGTTAAGCTTTCAAGGGAGGTGGGTTTTTCCAAGCTTCTGATAACTTAAAAAAAAAAAGATACTGTGTGGGTAGTTGTATTACCACTAATGCTCACAATGCCGATGTAGAATTATCATCATGCAGGTGGTGGCAAATTAACTGATTTTTCTTCTAGAAGAAACTAGAATACTTGCAAAACTTCACACTCTGCACAGTAGTGGCTACATGTAGGGTGGTTAACGGCTTCTTCAGATTAACTCACTCAATACTAAATAAAAATAAAATGCAGAACACAGCACTTCCCATATTTTCTTCACTCAGTGATTTCAAATTTATGCTGGATGTTAAGGGAAACAGAAGCAATTACATCAGTTGTATGTCTAAGTATTTGTAGAAATTACTTCAATACACAAAGAATATATAATGCAAGGGACCAGTGTAATTGGGAGAGATACTGCCTTAGGATTTAAAGTTACAGCATTGTGCTTCACAAAGAATGAAGAGGCTTTCTAAATTGCAGACTAATTACTGTAATTATAATATTTTCTAACAAATCTTTTCTAAGCTAGGAAGATTTTTTTTATCCCAGAAAGAAGCAACAACTGACCATTCCTGTAGCAGATTCAGCTCATCACATAAAGACAATGAAAAGTTAATTATATACTGATGTAATAAATGTTCAGGCATCCTGAAAAACAGTCTTTTATTTCAAAAATACTCTATTTTATAAGGATTTTTTTAAACTAGTATTCATTACTTACTGTCAGACACCAAGCACTTAATGTCAGGCCTCACATTGTGCATATTACAGTATGATAGCAGAATGGCCACAGTTCAGAAAAAGCTTATAAATTGTGCCAATAACTGGACTTGCTAGTCAAACCCAATTAACTTCTAATACCAGTTTGCCTAGTAAAGCAGCCACTTGGTCAGAATTCATTTGCGATTTAAAATGATGTGTGATACATTTTTTGAAAAGTATTATGTTTTCAACACGCTATTGGAATTAAAAAATGTGTAGCAGATTACAAACTCTAAAGTTATAAATAAAATTAAGCTGAATATTTAGGGCTTGCAACATTCAAATGTGCTGTTAGTACAAAGTATTTTGAAGCATCAAGCAGTCCTCAGATTCCTGCTGTGTCCCATATAGAGTCTCCATCACTATCATCAGTCATG
Organism: Lagopus muta; assembly: GCF_023343835.1. Classification (NCBI taxonomy): domain Eukaryota; kingdom Metazoa; phylum Chordata; class Aves; order Galliformes; family Phasianidae; genus Lagopus; species Lagopus muta. The sequence goes on along the minus strand of NC_064435.1, from coordinate 39,503,822 downwards.
CATAAAATAATTGTTTTTCTGCTCTTACAATAGGACCAAGAAAACCCTGCATTCTGGTTGAAATGAAAATGAAGGCAACATGAGTAATCACATCATGATGGGTCAGCTGTTATGTACCAAACATTCTTAAAAGCAGTTCAGTAGCAGTACCTCTAACTAAATATTTATTTACATAGTTGCACAGGCAAAAAATGTCAAAACCAAACAAAAAACACCATTTTAGAAGAAATTTTGAATGAATTATTCAGAAAATCAGTAGTTAAAATAAAAGCTACTCGTCTGCAACTATAAATATCCTAACAAGATATTTACAAAAACACATATCCAAATTTCTGAGTTAGCATGAACCAAGAAATTGACAAGTAGTACCAAAGCTACCATTAACTATTTGAATTGTATTGTGAAAAAATCAAAGGAAACTGAATATTAGGTATTATTGTGATATTTTTTTTTCTTGGAAGCTTGTTTGAAACAGATGCATTTTATTTCAGTAATACCCTGTTGTTTAATCTATTACCAGAATACCAGAAGCATTTTTGTAAAATATGTAATATTTGGTCTGCTTTCATTATGACTCTGGAAATGTTGCTGTGTATCTTAATAAATCACTGTAAGTCAGCGAAGAAAAACATATTCCGGTTATCAAAAAAAAAAAAAAAGAAAGAAAGAAGAAAAAGAAAACTAGAGTAGAAATGAAAGCCATTTCCCCTTTCTCCATGAGGTAATAGTGGATTAGTGATGCAGAATACTAGTTTTAGTTTGTTACAATGGTACATGTGGGTCTCATATCCTAAGTGAAAATCAGAAAATATTTAATTAGTTAGAAAATGGTGTTTTGGCTTATTGCATATTTGAATCAAGTTGGCTCTTCAGTTTAGCTAATAACAACTTCTTGACAGGAATATTTGGCCTTGACCCTTGAAATGCTTAAGTATATGCATTGCTCTATGCACATGAATTGTCCCCTTGAACTTAAGTCAATTTAAGCCATATGACTAAGTGTTTGGAGGATAAAAGATTAACATTTTTTAAAAGCACCTCAGTGGTGTGAAGAAAAAAGCAAACACACTGTGATATATAAATACAGTGATGGAGAGTCAGCTACAAATAGGATGTCATGTTAGATTCATGAAGTCATCCTTCCACTCTACTTGGTTCTGGCTGTATCACATGGAGTATTTGGCAGGGAGATGTGGATCAATTGGAAAGAGTCCAAAGGAAAGCAACAGCAATGAATTAGGTTTTGGAAACCTGATTTAGAAATGAAGACTGAAGAAACAGAGTTTTTAAAATCTGGACAAGTGGAAAATCTCATAGAATAGACTGTCTAGTGAAGTTTTACAGGCTTTATACAAGAAAATACCCTGAGAACTTCAAGTAAGCGTGTAAGTTCACAATTTACGAAGACAAAAACCAGATCTCCAAAATCCTCCTTTACACATTTTGTGTGCATACAGTCCCCCCACAAAAATTCCACTTCCTTGTTCAAAACATGATAATTAAAATTGACAATAATTTGGGTACCTCTATTCTGTTGTAAATTTGCTTTCTCCTATATGATACAATTAAACACCCAAACAGTATTCAAATCTACATTTAAATTTGTTTGTTACAAATCACTGTTTTTCAGATGGACTGAAGAAATTAACACAAAATTATTTTTCTTTGTATCTTTCCCTTTCTGATCTTTTTTTTTCTCACTGATGGGAAAAATAAATACGAATAAGGTAACAAATTTGATCACATTACTCAACTGCCATGAGTCATTCTCACCATATTATCTATGGATTACTACAGTTTAACATTCTCACTTATAAAGAGTAGGAGGAGATAAAAAATGAACAGAATGGGAATGCTCATGCCTAATTATCTTTATTATGACAGAGGATCATTGTTTTAAGTTGCAAGGTTATAGCTTATGGAATGGTTGTGTATAAAATATTGATGCTACATCGAAACTGTATTTTGACTGTTAGCATGGTGCATGCCGTCTGTACGAAACATAAGATCTGGCAAAACAAAAATGTTTTTCTAAGTGATTTACAAAATGACAATTTTTTTTTTTTTTTTTAATTCCAGCAATCCTAAAGATGGAGTAAAATATTTTCTTGCAGTTGTATTCCAAGAGTGAATGCCTCAGCAGCAACACTAATCAGGAAAAATCTGTAATCTGTACTATTTATCATGCAATTAAAATGATAAAAAGAGTAAAATAGAAGGGAACTACCAGAAAAGAGCTACATGTACGCTGATATCCAACATATGCTCCTCCAATGGAAATTATAAAGTAAAGCTAATGCATTTAATATTTTTTTTTAATTATAAAAGCAAAAACTCTTCAAAAAGTAAATGTATGTGGAAATATCCTTAGAGTTCCAGCTATTGATTTTTCCTTTCATGGTTTCTGTAAAGTGCTTGCATGCTTTATTTGAACTATTCTAATCATCGTGTTCTAAACACAATACTACTTACTTCCTTTACTGTGTTCCCCCTTTATTTTACTAAATATATCAGCTCATACTATTATTTTGTAGCACCTCACCGTTCATGTTTTACACTGTGTGGTAGGAAAGTGCTCACGTTTAACCTAGTTTAGCTAGGTGCTTTGAACTTCAGAATTAGCCTTTCAGAGATAACCACTGGAGAATGGTCAATCTCCAAAAGGTGACTTGGAGCACTCTGGAAACCTTTTATGTTGTAATGATGTAATGTGAAGACTATTGCCTACCCAGAAAGTCAGAGATCTCTATCACATCAAACTGACATTTTGGAATTATTTTCTAAAAGGCACTGAGTGGAAAAAAATATATATTTAAAAATATATATACATTGAAAGGAGAAAGAAAGCAAGAAAATAACTTCAGGAAACCTAAATTTAGTATTTAATGCAGGTCAAAAATTTGAAAGGATGTTTTTTATAAGCAGTATCTCTTCAAGTGTCTCAATTTTTAAATATTTATACCACATTTATAACTCCAGTTAGTGGGGACTGTTAAAGGCATGGTAGATATCTCTGAAAAAGGTAGAATATTTGTACATTAATCTATGCAGAACAATTTCTGGCTTAGGAGTTTCACTATTACCACAGCACTCTATAGCTCTAGAATGAATACAACTTCCCTCATATGTTAGTAAACAGACATAGGAACTCTCATCTGTTTACATTTTTCATTTGGATATACCATAATTCCCTATTAAAGACATACTTGAAAAGCAGAATTGTCCAGGTTCCAACCTCCAATCAAAATCAGCCAGTAGGGAGGTCTAACTCTGGTCCTGTGTGCCCATGAGAGACTTCCTAACTTCTGAGATGGAGTCTGATTCCTGTTCGTTCTCTTTCATTGGAAAGTCATTGCCAGCAAAAGCACTGACACCAAACTGAGCTGTGCAGTGCGAACAATACACTGGAGGGGACTCATGAGAACCTAATGAGGTTCAACAAGGCCAAGTGCAGAGTGCTGCCCCATCCCTGGAGTCATTAAAGGCCAGGCTGGACGTGGCCCTGGGCAGCCTCGTCTAATGGTTGGTGGTCCTGCACATAGCAGGGGGGTTGAAACTAGATGATCATTGTGCTCCTTTTCAACCCAGGCCATTCTATGATTCTATGATTGTTTGAATTCTGTTCCTACTGGAGTCTTTGACTGCAACAAATCCCTGCCTTGAAGAAAATGCTTTCCTGAGAAATTCAGATGATCTCTAGGTATGGTCCAGCTCATATTCAGTGATGCTCATTGTGAGAGACTGTAGTTCATGCTAAGGCCCAGTGTAGTTTGTTGTAATTATTGTCCCAGTGTAATCAATTATAAAATTCTTTATGTTTTAAATACTTCATAATCAGACTTAAAAAGCATAATTAGTAGGGATGTCATATTGAACTGTAAGCGTATTCAACACAGACATATCTAAAATGGTTTCTTTTAAAAGTTCTGGAACTCTTTTTAAAAAGTTCCTACTAATAATTTGGCTTCTTATTTTTCTACTCTAATGCAAACAGTTTATTTGAGCGTGAACATTGAAAATCTAACTGTAGGAGACCCTATGTATCAAGGAAAAATACAGTTTCTTTATGATTATGCCACAAATTGCAAGGCAAATTACAATATAAATGCAAATACATATGTGATAAGCAAACAGAAAGCTGCCAGAATTATAGTATTTCATAAAAATAACAAGCTATTGATCTGCTGAATCTAATGAAAGAGTCTAATAATTGACTAAACATTTGGTACCTTTTTTTAATCTTTTTTTTTTTTTTTTTTCTGAGCAGGCTCCTTTAAAATATATACGTGTGCCCCATCTTAACACATATTGGGCAGTTAAATCAGAATGAACAGTTCTAGGGAGTAATGGAAAAAAAAAATACTTGTTTGCATGCTCACTTCAACTGAATGAAGTAGAAAAATGATGGGAGAAACACAGAGATGTGAGTATGTTGCCATGATTGTGACTTTTTTCTTCAGACTGAACAATAGATTTGTTTTCTAGGATTATTTTCTTTTCCTCTTAGGAGTGATAAACAGCAAAATGGTAGGTGTCACAGAATTATATACAAAATATGACCCACAGCAGATTGCTAAGGAAGTGTGTATACATGAGCAAGCATTAATTTAAATGGAAGGCAAGACTTTCTGAAGTGCACAAGACCAAAAAGGCAAGATTACTGCTCAATTGCTAATTTAAGACGTTACAATAATGAGAAAGAACAAGGTACATCAATACAATAGAGGAAAATGTTATTTTTGAATAGGTAGGTATGTTGTTAATAGTACATCTATCCACATGCTTCTAAGATAAAAGTTATTGCATAAAACTCAGACTGTTTTCAGTGAATTAAACCTCTCCATGTATTTCTGGTTTAGGGATATACAGTAGATGTGGAATTATTACATGAAGAATTAAAACAGGCTTTTTCTAAGCTGCCAAATAAAGCTTCAGGGAAGTTTGGTTTTACTATCTGATTTTACAAAGCACTCTGCCTTAAAGTAGCCCCAGATGCACAGTTCATGTTCATGCACTTCATCTCTTCTTCCCACTTTATACGAGGTGATAATATCTTTTATTCACAAAGCTGAGAAAGATGTCCTTGAAGGTACCAACATAGACATTCATATCATTAAGACTTGATTTTAAAATTCTCCCTCAAGATTGGACAGATAGGGACCAATTCAACTTATAAAAGTTTCACTATCTCTGGAAAAAGTGCCTCCAATTTAGCACCTGAAATACCTTACTTAGAGACTTTGCACTAGGTCACTACTTCTTAGCCACAAAGTATAAGGACAAATTTGATTTATCGCCTTTAGTTAGATAGATTAAAATGAGGAACATGAACTAAACTGGATAGTTATCATTTGTTTTGTGGTAGACCTCAGCTGTGAGCAGTGAAGCCTGCAAGAATATCATTTTGTGAGGCACTCTGCATGCAATGAAAAGTCAATCCCTGTCTCCAAAGGTTTGTTTTCTAAAAACCCAATGGACAACGTATTGTTTTCTGATTGAGCTCTACCCCCTACCTCTCTGAAATCGTTCTGGTCTTCCATCTAGCCACATTTCTGGGAAGGGAGCAACTACAGTAACACCTAGAGCATGACATAATATGGCAATGAGACAAGCAGATGCAGGAGCACTATTTAGCAGGGAGATTTATGACAAGTGATTAATCACTTGACCATACGTCTTTAGAAAAAAAAAAAAATGTTTATAGCAAATTACCAGTGGCACAATCCAGGTTTCCTAACCTTTTAAAATACTTATAATTTAAAATTAGCAATCTGGTTACATTCACAAAGGTCATGAAAATATTTATAGTTCAGGCCCCTTCACACTAACTACAAGACAACTTGGCACTGTTGTCAGGATCACTTTCACAGCAATGAGCTACTCTTAGGAGCTCCTTCTAGACAAGTATGGTTGCGCTAATAAACAGTCTGCAGGAGGAGCAAGAACTGCCATTTCATATAGATGATACTATAATATTTCTCCTCAAGCCAGAGAAAAAGATTTCTCATTTATTACAATAGCTATAATTATAATAGCTGTATCATCATTAATGGTTGCATAATAGCTGCACAGTTATTAATACTGAAGTACAAAATCAATTTAAATGGTCAGAACTTTTGTTATTATCCAGCAGTTATTAAGATGCCTTTTACTTACCTATTTAATTTGTCCCCTAAGACTAATGAAGAATTAAGCATGTGAATGTAGAATAGAAGATATAAAATAACTGAGGTAAACTTAAATTTTTCAGATTTTTTTTCTATAAACTTGTTAAATAACTTCAGCAAGTTGTTTTCATTCCTTTTATGTTAGAAGACCATGTTATAAAAAGATCAGCAGCCTGTCCTGCTCTAGTCATAACAAAAGGCAAATGGAAGGATGACCTGCTGTGATTGTCCTAATGGTCACACCTAGAAATCTAACTATTTCACAGTTCTCCCTTTTACCTTTGCCTTTTTTCCTTTAACGAAAGCATCATGCTCTTTTATTTCTCTAACTGGAACCTAGTGAGCAATATACAATATGAATTTCTCAATGAAACAAAACCAGACTACCATGTAGTAGTCCTAACTGGGGAGGTGCCCCGCTAGACCTGCTGTTCACAAATAGGACTGGTGGTAGATGTGGAGGTCAGGAGCTGTCTTGAACAGAGTGACCAGGAAATCCTAGAGTCCTTGATTCTCAGTGAAGTCAGGAGGGGTGGGCAGCAAAACTGCTATGCTGGACTTCCAGAGGGCTGATTTTGAACTGTTCAGGACACTGGTAGGGAGAGTCTCTTGGGATTCAGTCCTGAAAAGTAAAGGGGTCCAAAAAGGCTGGTTGCTCCTCAAGAAGGAATAGGCATAGGAGCAGGCTATCCCCTGTACCGCAAAATGAGCCAGCAAGGAAGAAGACCAGAGTGAATGACCAGGGAGGTTTTCCTGAGGCTCCAGGAGAAAAAGGGAATCTACCTCCTATGGAAGAAGGAGGCAACTCGAGGAGAGTACAAATAAGTTGTTAGGATGCATAGGGAGAAAATTAGAAAAGCAATTGCTCAGCTTGAACTCAACTTAGCTGATGGGGCAAAAGGGAACAAAATTTTTTTTCAAATATATTAATATTAAGAGGAAAGCTAAGGCTCCATCCTCTACTGGATATGGTGGGGAACATGCCCACTGAGGATAAAGAAAATGCTGAGGTTCTCAACGCCTTCTTTATGTCTTTAAAGTAAAACCAGTTATACTCGGAGTACTCTACTTCCTGACCTGAAAGTCTCAGATGGGGAGCAGAATAGACTCCTCATGATTCAGGGGGAAATAGACCTCCTACTCCACCTGGACTGCCACAAGTCCAGGGTGCACATCCAGGGCCGGATGGGATCCAACTGAGGACAATTAGGGAGATAGCAGAGGCAATAGCCAAGTCACTTTCCATCATCTATCATTGTTCCTGGTCTACTAAAGGGGTCCCAGAGGCTTTCCAATGTGAGTCCTACCTGCAGAAAAGAATGTAAGGGAGGATCCAAGCAACTACAGTCCTGTATCAGAGAGCCAGCCTGATCTCTGTGCCAGGAAAGGTTATGTAACAGGTAATCTTGAGGGAGATCACATAGCACGCGCAAGACAACCAGAGGATCAGGCCTTGCCAGAATGGGTTAATGACAGGCGGGTTCTGCTTGACCAACCTGATCTCCTTCTATCACTGAGTGACCCACATGGTTATTCACCCACGTGGATAAAGGAAAGGCTGTTCATATAGTCTACCTAAACTTCAGAAAAGCCATCAGCAGTCTTCCACAGTATTCTCCTGAAGTAGCTGTCAGCCTGTAGCTTGGACAGGCAAGGAACTTTGCTGGGTAAATAACTGGCTGGATGTCCAGAGCCAGAGAGTGCTGGTGGCTAGAGTTAATTCCAGCAGGCAACTAGTCACAAGTGCTATACCCCAATGGTCAGTATCAGGGCAATATCTTTATTGATGACCTGGACAAGTGAATTGAGTGCACTTGCAGAAAGTTTGCAGATGACACCAAACTGGAGAGGAAGTGTTGATCTACCTGGGGGTCAGAATGATCTACAGAGCAATCTGAATATGCTGGATAGCTGGGCTGAGGCCAGTGGGATGAAGACTAAGTGCTGGATCCTGCACTTCAGCCACAACTACCCCAGGCAATGCTTCAGGCTTGGGGCAGAAGACCTGGAAGACTGTGTAGAGGAAACAGACCTGGAGGCATTGGTCAACGCTTGGCTGAACATGAGTTTGCAGGGTGCCCAGGTGGCCAAGGCAGCCAATGGCATCCTGGCTTATATAACATTGCCAGCAGGAGCAGGGAAGTATCCTTCCTTCTGTACCTAGCCCTGGTGGGCCACTCCTTTGGGCCCCTCACTACAAGAAAGACATTGAGGCCCTGGAGCGCGTTCAGAGAAGGACAACAAAGCTGGTGAGGGGTCTGGAGCACAAGCCTAACGAGGAGCAGCTGACAGAGCTGGGAGAAGAAGAGGCTTAGGGGTGACCTTATCGCTCTCTACAAAGATTTGAAAGGAGGTTGTGGTGAGGTGGGGATCAGCCTCTTCTCCCATGTAACTAGCACTTTGACAAGAGGGAATGGCCAAGTTGTGGCAGGGGAGATCAGGTTGGACATTAGGAAATACTTCTCTGAGAGAGTGGTCAGACTGCCTAGGGAGGTGGTGGAGTCACCATTCCTAGAAGTATGAAGAAACATTCAGATGTTATACTGAGGGACATGGCTTAGTAGAAATAATGCTGGCTGGTGGGCAGTTGGAGTGGATGATCTTAGAGGTCTTTTCCAAAAGAAGCAAGAAATGACAGTGCAGGCCAAGTAGTAGTCATGCATGGTGTACAGGAATTTGCTATGTAGGGGGTGCTGTGCTGGCACTTTAATCTGCACTTTATTTAATTCACTGTGGTTGCCTTGCCTTTTGCCTTTTGACATCCAAGATTCAAAAGCCCATAATGACATGCATTAGTTAATTAGTTAATGTTTATAAAGCACTTTGAAAATGTAAAGCACTGTGCTGAACACTACGTATGAGAAATTGATATGAGGATACATTTAACTGTGAGAGTGGGAAACGTACTTTTCAGATATGGTAATGGGGAGAGATAAATACTTTTGCATAATTAAACTAGACTATATTCTTCTCCCTGTAAATATACAAGAGATATGTTTGTGTCATACCATGCAGCTACAGCATCATTTAGTTTATACAACCAGAAAAATGGTTCTCTTGCTCATTGGAAAGAACACAACAGATCTGTGGTTATGTGTAAATGATGCACATGTTTATAGCAGAAAATTGTTGAGACTATAGCCCATATTCTATATAGATGCTATACAGACATAATATGAGATTGCCTGCATTGTTTTGCATATTAAAGAATATTATTTATTATTCATTTTGTGGTGGGGGAAGGTTAAGCAGGTGCAAGCAGAAAAGAAAGGAAAAATTAAAAATAGATCTGTTTCCTGACTGCAATAGTCTCTAAATTTTTTTTTTTTAGGATATTAAAAAGGATGACCTGAGCCAAATAAGGTGCTCCAAACAGTGTTTAAGATGTAGGCACCTACCTGCTGGCAAATTTTACTGACTGTGCACAACAATCTAAAGACATGCATATCACACAGAACAATGATGTGCCCAAGTAAGATATGCAAACTGTAAATGAAGATATGTCTAGGAAGTAAATGAAGCAACATAATGTGCTATCAGCCTGTACACTAACCACACTAATATAGGGCAGCTCATAATCAATTCAGATTCCAAAATTAGAAAGGTTTGTCCATGCAAGATGGCAGTAGAGCATGTAACTATATTTTAAACAAGAATTAAGAGACCCACTAAACATTTATTGGTGTATCTAGTACAGAATCACACAATTATCAAAATTGTAAAAGACCACTAAGATCGTCTAGTCCAACCATCAACTCATGCCCCTAAACCATGCCCCTAAAAGCCACATTTGCATGTTTCTTAGAAACGTGCAGGGATGGTGACTCTACCACTTCTCTGGGCTGCCTGTTTCAATGCTTGACCACTGTTACTGATAAAACAAAAAATACAAAACCACAAAAACAGCAATAGTAAACCTTTGCTACTCTCCAGTGTTTTTCATCAAAGGTTTTTAGTACATGCATGCACACTACTTCTTTCAATTTTATAACTTGCTTGTCCTATATGAAACTTTTGCACACTTTTACAAAGTTACACAGGAGAACAAAGGACAACCAGAAGTCAGGTTAGTAATATGCACTATTCCTAAACAACCACTTCCACATTCTAGATTTATCAGGTGCTGATCAGATCAGGAAATTTTTAAGTTACTGCTGAAGATAGGAATAACAACTTTTAGGCAATTGGTTAATAAAAAAAAAAAAAAGATCAGTTGCAGTAGAACTGGTGTCCCCTCTGTGCATATTGCATCAACATAGGTTACCCAATATGAAGTTATACTTTCATATACCTATACGAAGAGCCATGAAAGAGGAACAAAATTGGATGGCTGCACTCAAAGAAAAGTATGTTCAGTACTGTCCATAAGTGAGACCAGTTGCTCTTAAAACATGGAATCAGATTTATCAGAAAATGTGTTGTTTCTGTTTAACTCCATACTGGAAGGAGCAAGCAAAAACTATACCTAACAAAAAAAGAGAAAGGGACAAGATCAAAGCAAATAATAATCTGAGGAATGTCAGATACGTTAAACTATTACTCTTTAATTACAATGTAAGCGATATGGCTTTGTATTTGTGAAGTGGAAACTCGTCATTTTGAAAAAATTGCAACCAAATGTCTTGGTTTAAGCAAATACATCTTGGCATACATGGCAACTGCTCTGAAAGTACTGCCTCCTATTTTATCGTGGCGGCCCACAACATCAGAGGTGGATATTGGTGGTATAGCAGTTGAGATTTAACCTTCCTACTAATATTCCATTACATTTTATCGTTGTGTGACAGATCACAGCAGAAAGGCAGCCTGGCAAAATGGAGTCTGACATATAAGTGTGCATGAAGCAAAGGTGTGTCACTCAGTTCCTCCATGTGAAAAAAATTATACCCATTGATACTCATTGGCACTTGCTGAGTGTTTATGGAGACTAAACACTGAGTGTGAACAGTGAGGTGATAGGTTGCGAGTTTCAGCTGTCATACCAACTATGAAACAGTGGGTCACCTCCTCTGGTAAAGATTTTCATAAGCATGACATGCAGGCTCTTGTTTGTCACTGGCAAAAATGTGTAGCTAATGGTGGTGACTAGATTGAAAATTAGTGTTTTGTAGCTGAGAATTTGCTCTTTGAAATAGTGTTATTGTGCACTTTTTATCCATTGTATCCTTCCACAGAAATAAATAGCAGGCATTACTTTCAGAGCTACATTTATATTAATTCCCCAGTATGCTTCAATTTAATTAGATAAATGTCTGCTGATAGAATTTGTTTGAATTTTATTCTAGGAGATCAACTCTTTAAAATTATTTTCTATTTGCAAGATGGATTTAGTATATCACATGTCCTGAACTTGTGATTAGTAAGTATAACAATACCATGTTCATTATATGCTTTTTGATCATGAGGGTTCTTCAGTGTCAAAGTGAATTTACAAACTATACTGGCTCATGCTACATTTTTCTGTTTCATTAAATATACTGACTCATTTCCACCTCTTTACACAGCTAAAGATTCATGCTTTTCTTCTGCAAAGACTGCATTAATTCCATTCTTTTTTTAAAGGCTGAAGGCAGACTCGATCTTTGATTAGTACACAAGGTCTCATTTGTACTTTTTTTCTTTTTTGTTAATGAGGAGAGTCATCAGCCAATATGTAGATTTCTATTTCCCTCAGTGGGATAAGGATTTCTGGATTTCTGCCTTTGAATGTTTGAAATTATTAATTGATATTTACATTGGTGAAAGGCAGGACCTGTTCAGACCTACTTACTTGAAAGGAATGGAGACAAGCATATTCCACTAGCTATAGATATACCCTTGCACGCAGGCCTACTCTACAATCATCAGCCTTCCAGAAAAACAGTTATCTTGCCATACTTGTATCCTTTCAGATACAAGCAAACTATTTCATAATTTTAGGAGCCTGTCTTGATGGTCTGTTCTCTTCAGGTTACTTCACAGTATTGATGTATGTAGCACATTTTATTTCCTCTTGTGCTGTTTAAGAACAAGCTATTGCCTACTACCCTTTTCTAGTAGCGATAATTGCTCAAAGCCTCACCCATTCAGCAAGCAGTTTCAGTCTTCCCTCAAGCTAAGAAGAGACAAATTAATAGAACTCTTAATACTAAAGAATAGAGAGATGGGAATTACGTTCTTGACAGAGGAATACTAGCAGAAACATTCTGAAATAGTTCCTTGGGCAAAAAGTTGGCTTGGTTTTATAAATGAATATTGTTAGATTGACAGTGTTTAGTAACAGAGGCTCTGAAACAGAATGGTGTAAATGTCATTCTTTGTGGGTAATAGATAATGATAGGACAAGGGGGAATGGTTTTAAACTGAGACAGGGGAGGTTTAGGTTGGATATTGGAGGGAGTTTTTCATCCAAAGGGTGGTGAGGCACTGGAACTGGTTGCCCAAGGAGGTTGTGGATGCCCCAGCCCTGGAGGCATTCAAGGCTATGCTGGATGCGGCTTTGGCTGCCTGGTCTGGTGGTCAGTGTGCCTGCACATAGCAGGGGGGTTGAAACTAGATGATCATTATGGTCCTTTTCAATGCAGGTCATTCTATGATTTTATGATTCCTTCCAATCATTAGCATGACAGCTAAAATATAGCAGAAGCCTACAGCTACACTGCTCACTGAATCACCCTTTTTTTTCCTTTTAAGAGCCACAAATCACCATGATGTCAGCTGGAACACAGCAACAACCACTACCCTCAGTGAAGAAAACATAGGAAAGACCTGCAGTTTTCCTCTGTATGACTAGACTTAATTTATTCCCAGAACAGAAGATCTCTCATCATCATCTTCTCCCAGTTAAACCATGACTACCTTTCTCTGCTTGCTGAGAACCACTACATACAGTCAATTTGTACAGCTATGAATAGAAGACATTAGGCTTCCAACTGTGATATATCATATTTTATCCCAAACCACTCACTTTATGGCATCTGTTACAGTTCATCCACTATTGGAGACTGTAATAAATCTGTTAGTTATCCTTGGGCAGATATCCATCATAAATATACTGCCAGATTCTGCTAAGATATTCTGTAAACATATCTGAAACAAGATTTTTTTTTTTTTTTTTTTTTTGGAGGCAATCATGTTTTCTGCTTTTTACAAAGCTACTAAAGCTGTTTTACTCCTCCTTTTTCAGAAGGTATTAGAATACAAAGCAGTCTCTAAAACATCTTTGATGCTTTTCGATGTGATGTTGGCCCAGGCTACGTACAAACAGGTCATTTCATAGTAGTGTTTTTCAGCATGTATCTGTGTAATGAAGGAGAAGGTGCTTAGTGTAATAAGCAAATTAAAAAAAAAAAAAAAAAGGTATTTTTAGATCAGCAATGCTAAGACATGGTGAAGAAAAATATGTTAGAAAAACAAAAACTAGCCAAGAAGTTTTTTGAAAAATAGCATTTTGGGATCTATACTATCATTAAGGTAGCAGTGTACAAGCAATGCACTACTAACATATCAGTGATGATGACAATCCCCTTTTACGTCGGAATCACTAAACTGTAGGGGTTGGAAGGGACCCCTGGAGATCATCTAGCCCAATTTCCTTTCCAAAGCATGTCCCCTGGAGTAGGTTGCGCCAAGAATGTTGCACCAGGAATGTTCTAAATATCTGCAGTGGAGGAGTCTCCACAACCTCTCTGAGCAGCCTATTCCAGTTCTGTCACTTGCAAAGATGTATTATGTGTCATCTACCCATCTCTCTTCTACTTAATTCCTCATGCGCTCTAGAGTTCCATTTTAATCCCCTTTTTCAGTGTAATTTCCCATGCCTATCTGAAGTCCCAGCAAATTAGATCAGTTTGCATTTGCAGTAATTTATAATTATTTTCCCCAAGATAGATAAGAGATTTCTCTGACAATCTATGAGCTCTTCCTTTTATGCCATTTATTTCCATCTCTCACACGTATTCAACATTTTCCAAATTCTTTTCTGATTGAGTCACACTAGTTAAGTAGACTAAATAATCTACTTCCTTATTTCAAATGAGTCTACTGTCTATGTTATTCTACAATTCTGTGGTATAACTTTGATTCTACCTGATCACATTCCTCCTCATTGTGATTTTTGGGAACCACGTCATGTTCTTCTCTACCTGTCTCCTATACACATACATGTTAAACTCAGTGAGCTTTGTTCCTACTCATACTTAAAGAAGCCCTGCTTTGCTCATGTGCTCAGCATTGGTTCCTTTAAATGCTACAACATGCTACTAAAATTGGTTTGAGTTTTGATTGATTATACATAACATATAAATTGAAGTGCATAGCAACCCTGTTCCTTCTTTGTCCTCTCTTATATAAAACAAATAACCTTCATTCTAAATCAGAAGCAAGATTGATTTTCACAAGTTTTGTGTTCCTCCAAACACAGGATTCTCTGTTCATTTTGACTGTGAAAAACTTCATAGCTTCATAAACGTGTACGTTCATGGGTACTTGATTCTATTTGATTTCCCTTCTAAACTGAAAGCACATGAATAACAAGCCTAAACCAAAACTGCAACATTATACATTTCTGAATAATTAACTTGAAAATTTAGGCATTTGGTGTTTAATATTTAGCATACAATAGGATATTCTATGTTGTCTTGCAGGTTTATGAGTAATTAGAATAATTGATTGTACATCTTCCTTCTATTGTATCTTTGTGCAAGAAATCCTTGATAGAATCATCTTAATGTCACTGCTAATAGTTAGGGAGCACAGGTGTGTATGCTTTCTTTTTGAATCAGAGTTAGGCACAGATATCAGAGGAAACAAAATTTTTCATTTGTAGCTTGAGCTAATAAAACACAATTACAATGCTGTCAGCATGGAGATATCTCCCATGCAGCCTGGTGAGCACACTGGGGAGTATATTTTAACTGTGGTGCACAGTAAATTAGCCACTAAGCACCCATTAATGCTAATGAGAGCGCCATGCTTAATTTCCTGAGCACTGTGCTGAAAAGGTACCTGTACGTATTGGTTTTAAGCCTGGCTACCACACTTAGACTAATAAAATATACAGTAAAAAGTGAACAGACCATCTAATTGAATAATTAAAGCTTCTTTACAGCATAATTTAAACACAGCAGGTTAGTCAATTTGCAAAATAAAATAATATCAATGCAGATTAATAGGACAAGACATCTTACAAACATGAAGAAAAGATGATGGGTGCTCCAAAAGTAATGCCTCCTATTTTATTTTATTGGCTGACAATGTCAGAAGTGGATGTTGGTGGTGTGGCAGTAGAGGCTGAATCTTCCCACTAATATTCCATTACAATTTATTACCATGTGACAGATGACAGCAGAGAGGCAGTCTGACAAAATAGCATTAGATGTGAATGTGTTAGATGTGAAGCGAAGGTACGTCACTGAATTCCTCCATGTGGAAAGAAATGCACCCACTGATATTTCTGATGATGATCAATGCTTGATGAATGTTTCTGGAAATTGAACAGTGATCATGAGTGCAGTGAAGTGATGGGTGGTCCATTTCTACAGTGACAACAGTGGGTCACCACTGGTGCATATTTTTACAAGCATGGCATTCAGGCTGTCGTTCATTATTGGTAAAAATACATAGCTAATGGTGGTAACTCTGGTGAAAAACAGTGTTTCACAGTGGAGAATTTGTTCTATCAAACAGTATTATTGTGCTCTTTGTATCTGTTTAGTTTCCATGGAAATAGATGAGGTATTACTTTTGGAGCAACCACACATTATTTGCATACAGTATGCAAATCAGGGATCCAAAAGAAAGCATAAAATATATGTTAGAACTCTGATTAAAGCTTTTATTTTCTATTCCGTTAACCATAGCAATTAGATACAATGGTAGAAATTTCTAACGCATGGCATTAAATTGTTATAAGTGAATGTGTCAGCTCCATTGAAATTGTATATTCATAATTATTTTTACTGTTAATTTGGTTTCAGTAGCATAAGTCACTTTGCTATAGTTCCTCTTCTTTTTTAAACCACTTTTTCAATGTTGATACTTCAAAATATAATGACAAAATTTAAGTGGAAAATGTGGATGTTACATTCTTAATTGTTATATTTCCAACTTACGTGTTGTAAGAGCCATCTCTGATTACACCAGCATTAGCTAAGTTGCATATAAGATGAGACAGTGCTGTTAGGCAATAGGATCAAATGTGAAGGAAATGTTTTGTGATTTCATTAAAGTGGAATATGATTTTTTTTTCTTGTGCATTGGCCAGGACATATGATACACAAGTCCCATAAATCCTTACAACTGAAACTGTTTCAGCGAAATTTAAAATTAACTACATCTTACAATATCTTACTTAGATGAATTCTTCCAATTCATCCTTGCTTCTCTTGTCTTTAAGCTCTGGATCAAAAGCCCTTAGTACTGAATGCACAAGAAAAATCTTCAAAATTGGTATTTCTTTCTATGGAAAGTTCTACTACTTTTCAACAAGCATGTTGTTTCCAACTGGCAGTTACTTCCTTAATCTGAAAAAAACATCTCAGAGAAAGAGAGAAGGAAGCTTTTCAACATTTTACTTTCATGTTGAATGTATTTCTTCTGTTATATACACTACAAACAAATTGCTTCTATTTTCCACTGGCTTACCAAGGCTACATTTTTAATTGTTACGATTCTCTTTAGTGCAAAAATCAGAAGGCACTTCTAATTTTCGTGGTTTTTTAATGGCAAAGGTAACCATTTTACCATCTGCCAGAAAAATGATAAGTATCTCACTACAAGCTTGCAGTACTTACAGGAATCTTATGAACTGGAGGGAGATTGACTTTTTACATGGACAGATAGTGATAGGACAAGTGGGATATAGTTTTAAACTAAAAGACAGGTGATTGAGGCTAGATACTAGGAGGAAATTTTTTTTTACTCAGAGGGTGACGAGGCCCTGGCACAGCTGCCCACAGAAGCTGTGGGTGCCCCATCCCCGGAGGCACTCAAGGCCAAGTTGAATGGGCCCTGGAAGCCTGATTTAGTGGGAGGTGTTGCTGTCCACAGCAGGTAGCTGGAAGCAGATGATCTTTAAGGTCCCCTCCAATCCAAGCCATTCTATGATTTTATGGTACTAGCATGTAATTCATCAATTGCACAAATTACAGGGAAATCCTTATGAAACAATGATGTTATTGTCTAACATCGCATTAATCAGAACCACTGTGTGAGTACAAACAAACTCTCTGCCCCAAAAAACATGTAACATCAGGAAAAAAATCTCTCAGTGAAGGTTTTTCATGGATACATTGTGTAGCATCACTACTGGTCTTCAGTTAGTATCTACATCATTTATTGTTCACACAAACTCTGAGTTTTACAATATGCATAAAGAAAGAGAAAATATCAATTGTCATATTTCTTCAGACATCCTTTCAAAAAATCAAGTTACAAACTAAAACCATTTTCAACATTATGACATTTAATTGTGTTTAAACACATTTAACTTCCTTAATATCATACAACTTCTCGAATAGGTACTAAGTAATGTTTTAGTAAGTTCAGTAGCATGTCAGAAATAATGATATGAAAAGAATACAAGAAATTTAGATTCCCATGTGGAGGCACCCTATTTCTGAAAACTCAGTGCACAAATCCAGAGGTGAAAGTGTTAGCTCTGGATTTTCAGTGCTATCTCCAAAAGGCTTTTTAAAAGGCTTACTGGCTAGCAGCTGTTCACAGAATGAACCCTCATGGCTTTATGCACATAAAGAATTCTTTGATTTCCCATTAATGTCACAGAATCACAGAATCACAGAATTGTAGGGGTTGGAAGGGACCTCCAGAGATCATCGAGTCCAACCCCCCTGCCAAAGCAGGTTACCTACAGCAGGTAGCACAGGTAGGCATCCAGGCAGGTCTTGAACATCTCCAGAGAAGGAGACTCCACCACCTCCCTGGGCAGCCTGTTCCAGTGCTCCGTCACCTCACTGTAAAGAAGTTCTTGTGCATGTTTGTGCGGAACTTCCTATGCTCCAGTTTCCAGCCATTTCCCCTTGTCCTGTCTCCACTCACCACTGAAAAGAGTCCGGCCTCGCCATTCTGCCCCCCACACCTTAGATATTTATAGACCTGGATCAGGTCCCCTCTCAGTCTCCTTTTCTCAAGGCTGAACAGACCCATTTCACTCAGCCTTTCCTCATAGGAGAGATGCTCCAGGCCCTTCACCATCTTCGTGGCCCTCCGCTGGACTCTTTCCAAGAGATCCCTGTCTTTTTTGTACTGGGGAGCCCAGAACTGGACGCAGTACTCCAGATGAGGTCTTACCAGGGCAGAGTAGAGGGGGAGGATCACCTCCTTTGACCTGCTGGCCATGCTCTTTTTAATGCACCCCAGTAAGCCATTGGCCTTTTTGGCCACAAGGGCACACTGCTGGCTCATGGCCAACCTGTCGTCCACCAGGACACCCAGGTCCCTTTCCGCAGAGCTCCCCTCCAGCAGGTCATCCCCCAACCTGTACTGGTGCATGCAATTATTCCTCCCCAGATGCAAGACTCTACACTTGCTTTTGTTAAACCTCATCCGGTTTCTTTCTGCCCAGCTCTCCAGCCTATCCAGGTCTTGCTGAATGGCAGCACAGCCCTCAGGCGTGTCAGCCAATCCTCCCAACTTCGTATCATTGGCAAACTTGCTGAGGGTGGCCATTATCCCCTCATCAAGGTCATTGATGAAGATGTTGAACAAGACCAGACCCAGCACAGACCCCTGAGGAACACCGCTGGTTACAGGCCTCCAACTGGACTCTGCACCACCAACAACGACCCTCTGCGCTCTGCCAGTCAGCCAGTTCTCAACCCACCTCACTGTCCACTCATCTATCCCACACTTCCTCAGCTTTGTTATAAGGACGTCATGGGGAACAGTATCAAATGCCTTGCTGAAATCAAGGTAGACTACATCCACTGCTCTCCCCCTATCCACCCAGCCAGAGACAACATCATAGAAGGCTACCAGGTTGGTCAAGCACGACCTCCCCCTTGTGAACCCGTGCTGACTACTCCTGATAACCTTCCTCTTCTTCCACTTTCAAACTCAGTCAAGCTGTCCAGTTTCTCTAATGCATGAAGTTAGGGCAGCATTCAGAACTACAGTTCTTTCTCTCTCTACTGGAATCACAGAAAACAAATTTCAGCATTCTATTTGCCTTACCAGTTCTGCCTCACTCTGCTCCTCACTACACATAGCATCTCTGCTTAATCTATTTCAATAGCAAATTGATTTTTGAAAAGTTTTGATAATTTTTAGAAAATAAAATGTTAATTTGAGATGCCTTTAATTACATTAATTACATTGCCATCTAATTGCTTACAACATTTTCAGATAGGTTCTCTTCGCTTTTTCACGTGTTCACTCTGACATGTTCTTTTGTATACAGATCTGCTCTCTGGCAAGTCAAGCACAAAATAATCATTTTTTCTTCCCTCATACATACATAGAGCAACTCCAAAATCTTTGTTTGCCTTATCCTAAAATGGCTTAAGAAACATTAGTTTCCTGAGGATTGATCAAGGCTACTGTCCTTTCCTTTAAAATACTTAAACAAGTGTTCATGAGATTTTAGCTTTCAGATCAAAGTGATACAGCACATGAAGCATTCCAGCTAGAATAATGCAAAAAAGTGCCCTCTGGGAAAGAGACTAGATTTTTCCTGTTAATGCTTATCCATCCTCTAGATTATTCTGCAAAGCAAAAATTCAGGATGTTAGTCACACTTCAGGTTTCTCACACCAGGTTAGATTTTTCATGCCTGCATGGGGTGAATGTCAATTATATACCTAATCCACAAATAAAGCAGATTCTCTAGGTTTACAAATACAAGTGTAGGTGATGAAATTGGATTTTTACAAGAGTATATTCCAAGAAAAGTCAGTATTTTGTGTCTGAAATAGTATCTATTTTTAAGGGTCTCCAGAACTTCAACTATAAAGCATAGCTATTTTGTTAATCACAGGGGAAAAAAAAAAAAAAAAAAGAAACAAAAAAGAAAAAGATGATGAAATACAAGCTTGAGAAAAAATTATGTTTCGGACCAGGGAGTAAAATGCTGATTACTCTTCCTACAGAAATTTATTTCCAATAAGCTACATCAGAGATCACTAAACAGTTTATTTTGTTCAGATGAATAAAATTAAAAGGCAAAATAAACATGTTTACTAATAGCAATTGTTCAACAGGAAACCTACACTCAGTAAAGGTTAGAGTATTTCTTAGCAGTTCATGCTATAACACTTGATAGGAAAAAAAATATCTGGCACTTAAAGCTGGCAATGTAGCTATCCACTTAAAACCCTGTATCAGATTACCAATACCATGTGATGTTTTATATAAAGCTGGATAACATTCATGATCAGTTTGTATCCAGTACAAAGCTTCTCATAAATAAATAGGGCTAGAGGCATGTTTTGATGGCAGAGGGCAGCGTACTGCTCTGTTCTTATTGAAAGATGGCCCTGGTTTAGTAAAGATATGTTTTGTTGGCAAAAACTCTGCTATCATCTGGTTAAGTGGAAGGATGTTCAGACATGAAGCATCAAGCAAACATTTTAGCTTAATCTTGAAGGCAACTGATTTACTATGTAGCATTTCAAGGCTATTTATTTTACAGTAGCAGCTTGTTTGCCTGGAATCTGTGATTCACAAAATCTTGTTAAAAAGGAATATTAGGAGGAGGAAACAGAAAAATAAAATAAGGAAGAATCAGAGAAAGAGCTATGAGAAGTTAGAAATTTAAGTAGAAGAGATAAAGAGTTAAATGAGAGGAATGTTAGAGAATAGGAATATGCCAACTAAATATAAATTTATCATTCATTTGAACTCTTTAATAGAGACCCACCTACACTGGTCAGCAGTTTCTCTTTCAAATAGTTTCTTAGGCATCAGTGGGATTATTTCTGAGAGTTAATACACAATTTTTTGTGACAGACAATACAGTCTGAGAATATAATTGATAGAAACAACTACAAAATAGTCAGTGCCAAGGGAACATATATTCTATAAAGTTAAATATCAGAGTAGCTAGTTTTATCCACTGGGAACATAGAGTTAATCAGACTTTTAATGCATGTGCATTTATTTCACATTCATACACACACACACAAATCTTATTTTATTCCTTTCTAAGTCTTAAACCTTCCCTTCCATCCTGTTCACGTTGTGTATACATTTTTTCCCCCACCGCTGAAGAGGAAATTATAAAGCAGACACCATTTTTATTGGAAAAACAAATTCAGCTGAAAAATATTTCTTAACAAAACCACGAGCAATCTATACTGCAAATCTTACAGTCATCCTTTGAGTTGCTCTTTACTACAGAATTTCAATCAAATACATTTTCTTATGTCACATAAATACATCTTTATCTACAAGTTAAGCCTATCACTTTGTTTACACTTTTACAGAACTACATAGTTCCTCAGCAGATTTGCCTGTGTTGTTAAAAAGTTAATTTTTATATTAACCCCAGTTAAGGAAACATTAGAGTCTAAACTATCCTCAGATCTCTGGCAATATAGCAATGACCACCATAAAATCTCATCTGAATATATGTTTTATTTCATATTTCTATATATTACATTTTGCAAGACACTTTAGGTATGTACAAAACACCTCTTTAGACTCCCACAGTTTCTGGCTTATCTTGTCTTATAGGATAATTTCGCTGTGTAACTGGCTTGTAGTTATAGCACAGTGAATCAATGATAGGGTACATGACAGCTAAGAATCTTTTTCCATTTTCAGCAACCAGTGAAAGTGACGCTACCCTTAAAAAGAGCTCCTTTGAGGTAGAAGTTAAAGATGTCTCATTCACTGCAAGTCAATGGCCAACAGCCATCATTTCTTTGTCATTTTTATGTAGGTGTGACAATCTCCATCTGTCTCTGTTGCCACTTAACCAACAACCACAGGATTTAGGGAAAACATGTAGGTAGACGGAAGGCAGACATAAGACCTGTACAAAGAATGGATTATTCTCTCATCCTCACTGATCACAGTATTAACTGGTGGAATGAAAACACAACCAAGAAACAGAAGAAAAGGATTCAGCACAGTGAGGGGGATGTATGAAATAATCCCACAGAGCCCATCACTGGCCAAACAAATCACAGGCACATGCTGAAGTTGTGCTGTGAGGTTCACGTGTGAGTAACATATGAGAAATTATTTTTTCTACCACTGAAGATGACCAAAGGGACAGATTTAAAAATGAACTGACTGCTTATTAGGTTTGGCTAAAGAGTGTACTTAAGTTCTGTCTATACTGGTTCTTATACTGGGAGACAACTGATTCCAACTACTTCACAGTCCCCCCTTTCACATTACCCGGTGCTAAAGCTATACATTTCCATAGAGTTCAGTACTCAGAAGGCACCTAAACAGCACAAAACTTCATTTGTAATATCCCCTATCAGCCTGGTCTAGTATTAAATGGGGAGGTTGGTGGCCCTGCATGTGGCAGGGGGATTGGAGATTCATGATCCTTGAGGTCCCTTCCAATCCTGGCCATTCTGTGATTAACTTAGGATTTCAACCCTGACAAAAGAGTTACAATTAGCAGTTAAACTTCAATTCTCTTTTTCTTGTGACAGTGAAGTCAGTGATGTCTTTACCATTTTACTCAAGCAGCAGCTTGAACTACCACCATTAATTAAGTAGTAAAGTGAACACTGGATGGTTGTATATGTACAGTTTTACTGTAGCCAGTATCTAACAAAATAAAAAGTAGGACCAGTGAAAACTGGAAGTCTTTAAACAAAAAGATCTTTAATCATAACAAATGAATATTGTAGAAAATTAAAAAAAAAAATCTTCCTACAAACACACTCATTGTCCTCCTGTAACATCTGTTATTCCAGTATCTGTAGTTTTCTAGTATTTGCTGTTTGTATTTTATGAATAACTGCATTATTATAACAATAGGTTTTATAATATTTCCATATTATTATATGGAATAGATAAGTCCATGTGAAAAGGAAATAAAGATCTTTTAAGGAAACAAGATACTTTATATCTAAAATGTAAAAAAAAAAAAAAAAAAAAGGGGGGGGGGGGCGCACACAAATGAGATTGTCTTATACTATTTATTCCTAAATTATATGCAATATTTTTTCTGTTAGTTTCAACTAGAAGCAATTATCTCAGACGTGACTCTTCAAGCTCTAATTCTGATATTTGCTGTTCAACCCTGAAGAAATTCCTTGGTTCTACAAAGTGTAGTATGATGACTGATTGAACTGCAATACAGATTAAACCGAGTTGCTTCTAACTTCTGTGTGTGAAGCAGAGTTGGATTACTAAAAATAATTTCTAAAGACAAATGTAATTCTAAAGACAGAACAATGTAATTGCATTAAATAATATGTGCAGTCACATTAGGAAATAAAATTGATGGAAAACAAAGTTACAAATCTTCAGTCAGACACTGAAAATCTGAAATACTCTCAAAGATGCCAGGTGTGCTTCACAGTAACCTGCAGCTTCTTTTGCTGTAGGACTGTCAGAAGTCACAGGTGATCTAGCCCAACAAATGCTGTTCAGCAAACAAAAGAAACAGCTGGTTAGATTAATGGTTCCTCAGATGAATGATATTATTGGAATCCCACAGCAGACTAGGGGCAGTGTGATTGTATCATTCTAAAGATCAGAATAATCCTATAGACATTAAAAATTAGCAGTTAAATCTGCTGGCTGGACTCTGGAAAGCTACTGGTAGGGCAAGTAACTTTATTTGCTTCCAGTATGAAAATCTTACCTAGAAAAGAAAATGCTAAGCACACCACCCTATTTTTCTGCAAAAATAAATGATCAGAAAACTAAATAGAAGAAGATCAGAAAAACTAAATAGATCAAGGTCTTAGATGTCATGGACTTTGAACAGTTATTTTCAAGAGCCTTCTGTGGATTTCTGTTCTACCAGAGATCTGATAGATATTCCCGTGGTCTAGACAAGGAAAGAGACTGCAGCTCTTAAAAAATTATACTAGTAAGAAAAAGTAGTAAGCCTTGCACAAGGAGTTCCACAGTATCAGAGAACTAACATGACAGAATGGTGTTAGTGACAGAAGATTATTTCAGCTAAGCTATGCACAAATACAGTAATATCTAGATGGAGAGGTCCTGAATCAGACATGCAGAGTCAGGACACTGAAGGACAGAAGCAGCTATTCCTGCTAGCTATCACAGTATCTTATGTCCTCAACATTTAATTAGTCACTGACCAGTTTGGATGTTATGCAAATCTCTTAAGTTTGTCTGAGAGAAGTCATGACCAGATGAGACTGACTCAGCCACGTTCTAAGACACACATGATCTTGGGTGGAAAAACACAGATTTGCTTGTAGACATCCCAGAGGCAACCCTGCAGATGCCAGAGTACATGATGGTATGTATATAAATGTATGGTACACTGGCATGACTAACAATCAGGTGATATCTATAGAAGAGATATGCATCTTGTACTTTTCACTACCGTGCCTCAAGGTTGGCAATTTTAGTTTGCATATTCTTGACAGCCATAACCTCGCTCTTCTATGTTTTCATAAGATCATCAGCCAGGTTCCTCAGCAAGTAAGTGAGTAATTCCATTTGGAAGACACGATACTCTGCAGTTTAAGGGCAGTGCATACAACCACTGAAGTTACAATAATCACAGCTGAATGGTCAAGTAGCTTGTGTACACTATGACACAATCCCTGAAAATCATTATTTGCAGACAGTTTTAATCAAGAACTCAAGCATTACAATCATTTTAAACTCAATCTTATCATGTAACAAACAGACTTTTGTGGCAGATTAGTCCTTTGTCATGGCAAACTTGGATGATCTCTCTATTGCTCTCTTGTATGGTGGCTATGGACACTCTAATGCAAAAGAAAGCACCACCATCAAAAAAAAAAAAAAAAAGCAACAACAAAATACCTAACAACATTGTCTTCTATAGTATATCCTGTTTTGAACTCTGCTCTCACCTTAAAGCTTACAAATGGCTTTTACATAAAAGAAATTTTAAAGCTTTTATGGTTACTTTAAAAAGATAATTCATCATCACGTTGACTGGCGGCAGAGAAAAGCAACTTACAAAACTGCTTTTTCAGTGAGTAGGTAGGCAATAATCTATCAGGAAAGATGTGATAATGCCACAGCAAATGCAGAAAAAAAAAAAAAAAAAAATCAGAACCATCACACAGTTGATTCATATTGAAGGGTATTAAACAGGATTTGCCCACAACTAGCTTGCACATTTTCTACACTGCATTCTGAAACAGATTTCTTCAATATGTATAAAACTGGTGAAACTATTTCAGCTATCATTAAAGGAACAGTAAAAAAAAATAAAGTACAGAGAGCATGAAAGAGGATTACTAAATATAATCACCATGAGATTTTCAAATTTCAATAACAAATTCTAGAATCATCTCCAGAGTTTAAAAGAGTCCTTCACCTATATTTAGGTTCACCATCACAGTTTGAGTATCTGATCTTCTAAACTGCTAATTTTTCAACAGCACTGAAAGTGAATGAAGTGCACAAACTACATGAGTATTTGTAAACGGATTTTAAATTCCTTCACAAGTCCTTACTGAGTCATACACTGTATGGAAATTCTAGAGTTGAGGCTTTTACTCAAAAACAGATATGCCAAATTTAAAACAGCTACAAACAACAAAAAGAGTTTTTGTGTTTCTGTTATAGGTACAAGAAAATACTATATCACATGAAATCGTGACATCTATATGAACAAGATGCAATACTAAAATATCCTCTGAGATTACAGGTATAGCATTTCTGTCCTGTCTTCTACTTGTTTCACAGATCTAACACCTAATATTTCAAGTATCTAAGCATTGCACAATTTTCAATTTCCTTGCCATTAGTTTTGCTGTTCTTCTGATACAGAGGGCAACATTTCTTGTGCCTCAGCAGCCCATTTCCACACACATCGCACATGAAGTCAGCAGGAGTGGAGCAAGCTGCACAGCTCCAGGCTGCCAGCCATGGGCCAGCAGCTCCTGCAGGCCGGGCTGCATTCATTGCACCTTGTTTTATGAGGGCCATTGCTCTGCCAGGAACAATTTCTGCTTTCCATATAGTGGGTGCTCAGGTAGCATGAGACACAGCCAATTCAGCAAAAGCAGTCTTTTTTTAATCAAGCATCTTGATACTAGCAAACAAAGCTAACAAGTACGCACCAAAAAGAAGATCTCAGGCTGAGAGGAGAAGAAGAGCATTTACAATATGGAATTGATCCATTTTAAGCATTCTAGTTGGCAAATGCACTGGAGTACTTAAAAAAATAAAAGACAAAAATGACTAGAGTCTGCAGCAGATAATCTGGCATGAATACGAAACAATATTTTGTAGGTGGGCCCAGTACAAAGCAAGGTCCATTAGGCTCAAAGGACACTGCAACCGAACAATGGAAACAGATAGGAAGTCTGCACTAATAAATATGCCCATTGGGCCAGTGCCATTGCCTACCATGGCATAGATACATACAGAAGGATTATACACTAAATGGTGCAAACACAGTCTAGTCCATCTGTCATAAACATTAAGTCCAAAGGCCACAGGTGCAGATTGCACTAAAAAGTAAAAATTACACACAGACAGAGACCACTTCATGTAATATGGAGAAGAAAAAAATATCAAAACTAAATAAAAAAACTAATTTGTTTCCAATCAATAAATGTTCTCAGCACAGCCTTGTCTGCCTTTGGCAATCTCTGCTTCTTCCTTTCCCTCTGTCAGCGTACATGCATAACATATATTTTACAAAAGTGCTTCAAGCACTTTTTTAGAGATACATACTTTAATGTGACACTAGTACAGGTTTAAATATGATTAAATAACTCTTTGCAAGAGATAACAATAAGCAGCATTAACCACATTTCCCCAAAGTCAGAAGTAAAAGCATTAAAAAAAAATATTCAAGCAAATAAATCCAGAACTGTAAATACTGATTTCAAAGCATTATTTCTCTACCTAATACCAGGGAATATTGTATTCCATGCCTTAGAGCTCTTGAGGGGTACAGTTTTGTATAGCCCAAGAACATTCCCATTTTGATTAGCTGTAAACTAGCTGAAGTCTCCATTATCTTGTTCTTCTAGCATTTAGCGCTAGGTACTTTTGCAGCATCAAGTTTGCAAGTTTCATCTCCTGCCCAGTTACTGCATTGATAACTGTGATTTCATCTGCTTCTATTTCCTTTGCTTTTCTCTGTCCTAAGTGACAAGAAACAATCAGAATAAAGCTTCTTCTCTCATTGACTAGGTCTGTTTCTTCAAATGCAAGCAGATAAGGCTTTGTAGTGTCATATTACAACACATCCAACTCTCATACATCCACCACAAGAATGAGTAACTAAAACAGCAAGCCTGGTCTTGCAAGGCTTACTTATCGCTGTCATTGCTGTGACATCTGCTCACCCATTTCCTGTTAGCCTGGAGTTCAAGTAGGGTTTGATTACATTTCTGTTCATGCCCTGTAGCTCCCAAGTGGGCCTTCCCTGAAAGACTGGTTCCTGTGTCAGAACATACGGGTGCAAACTAAAGAGGTTCCAGTCACTCATCAGTAGTTTTCACCGTCCACATCCCTATGTCCTTTTCCCTTCATCATAATGCTGGCAACACACATGCTCCTGACTGCACTGTTGCTCCGAGCTCTTCCAAGGAGAGAAAGAGACCAAATAGGGCGTAAGCAGTATTAAATCAAATAAAAGGCATTGTTTGGAATCCATAGGCCATGCAAGGACTCCTTTGCTGGTGAGATCATTCCTGCAGGCACAAGAGGATCAGAGACCTGCACAAGCCATCAGCTTATACTTGGAATGATTATTTTGATATTTTTTCATTATTACCTATATCAAAATGGTATTTTATCTTTATTAAATAGTGCAGCATTATGCCAGCTGCAAATCTACAAGGCAATGTCTTACAACATTTAGAGATTCATTAGATGTCGTTAGCAAATCTAGTTCAACTGATGCATGGGAATGGGTGAGCTCATTTAGGAGACAGGAGGCACTATTCACATACGAGGAAAACGTTATTTCAAAAGCAGTAACACCAATATTTCTTCAGTATTTTCTGCCTAAGCATGACTTTTAAAATATTTTTTTATTCCTATTATCATTCTGAATGCTTCTGTTCTTCAGATCAAACTGCTTTCTCAGACTCTCTTCACAGAACTTTTTCTGTGTCAATGGTGCCACCTCAGTAGCTGTCCACTGAGCTTATTCCAGTTGATGGAAGTCTTGTATCACCCAGGACTGGATGCAATATTCTAGATGTGGACTAATTAGAACCAACTTAAAGGAGATTGCTTCAATCTACTAGCTATTATTTTGTTAATATTGCACAGTGTTTTGTTAGCTTTTATCATTGTCAGCATACAGTATGTAGACTGCTATATACCAGGACATATATAAAATAAGACAGATTCCAGGATAGATCTCCGAGTAACTCAACATACCACAGATATCAAAGCAGCGTATGACCCATTAGCTACTACCCTTTCAGTTTCATACTCCATCTATTTCTTAATAAAACAGCTTTAATATGAAAATGTGGGAGATTCAATTTAGTAAGTGTTTTTTTTTTTTTTTTTTTTTTTTTTTTTTTTTTTTTTTTTTTTTTAACACATAGCAGATAACATCTCCTGCTCTTCTCAACAACAAATACAGTTGTCTCATCATGTAAGGTGCTTGAGCTGGTCAAAAATTAAAACCCATACTAGTTCCAAACACTTTTTTCTCTCAATTTGCTCAGGAATGTCTTCCAACTCTTACTAGTCTTTAGTTCCCTGTTTCATCATTTGGCCTTTTTTAAAGATAGGTAGAATCTTTCTCTAAATACTGGCAACCTTCTGCAGTTTCCACAACCTTGCAATCATATAGTTCTCTTAATACTCCACACATATCAAGAACTTGTATGGGTAAAGTTCTTGCAAATAATCCCTAATTCAATCCTTATTTCCTGCTGGTAGTTTCCCCTCTTCCTTGAACCCTGCCTCTAGACAAACACTTTTTTGACAACAACCAGACTGCTGAAGTCACTAAGTACTTCAACATTATTCACATCTGCTTTCATTAAATTGCTTGTCCCATTCTTCAGCAAGCACATATTTTGCTTCACCAGCTTATTCCTGTGTAGCGACAGATGATCTTCCTGTTGCACTTGATTTGCCTTTGTAGTGCCAGTTCCTGATAAGCTTTGGTTTACTTAATACCATACCTGCATGTTAGGTTAATGTTTCTATGTTTTTCTTGTGTAGCCTGTCCATATCTCCATATTCTGTATCCTTCCTCTTCGTTCTAGAGATTCATCGTTAATTCCTTGTTTAGACAAGCTGATCTTGTGGTACATCTACTTTCATCCTACCAGACACAGGTTACTCTCAGCCACCTTTTGCGTCAAGGAAAAACAGAAAAGCTAAAAATAGAAAGGATATTACAGAACTGATCCTATACCTCTTCTCTACATCAGGCCGCTTTTACATAGTATACAAAGATTTTATTTCTGATATTCTCTGACTCAGAGTATTAAGAATTTTGCTACCTTTCTCCTAAATTGCAAAGAAATGCCAGATTTACTCTTTGTTCAGTAAGATACTAGGAAGTCTGATGTGCTCAGATCTGAGGACCACCCCAAGACCAAATGATGTTTCCAGAAAGATCATAAACTTGTTGTACTCTGGCTACTAAATATTGCCTGTCTATGAAGAAAATGTGACCCTGCAAAATGATTCTTCCCACAGCTGCAATCCAAACATGATCTTGCTGAACTGAAGGCTATAAACCCAGAGTGCATCATCTTGTCAATGTAGAACTACAGGGAATGGCTTCAAGTCGCACTAGGGGAGATTCAGGTTGTGTGTTAGGATGTTAAAAAGAAATTTCTTTGAAGGAGTGGTCAGGTACTGGAATAGGCTGCCCAAGGCTAAGTCACTGTCTCCAGAGGCATTCAAGAAATCTTTAGATGTTGAGATGGGACAGAATTTAGTGGAGAAATACTGGCAGTGGGTGGACAGTTGGACCAGATAATCTTGGAGGTCTCTTCCTATCTCGGCGATTATATGATTCTATGAATACAAACCACTGAAAACATTGTCTGTAGATTGATACCAAAGACCTGCTATTCTATTTCGTCACATGCTACTTCTAAGTATTCACATTTTCTGTGGTCATCTTTACCACCAGCAATAAGACACAAGAAAATCTTTACTCATATCTTCTTTGAAGTAGTGTAAATCTGTAAGCAAAGTGGAATATTTTTGACACACGGTCATGTGATTAACACTTCTATTGGAACACTATTAATAGAGTTATTTTCATGGGAAATAAATGCAATATTTCTATGAATCAGGTTCAGGGAAGTGACATGTGGCTCTGCTTTATGCCATTTAAAGCAGCTAGCACTTTTTTTTTTTTTTTTTTTTAAGATCTTTATCTATATTCCATTCAAATTTAAATATATTTTTTTTAAATTTAAATATCTTAATTTCTCAAAAACAGTAAATGTCAATTTGAACTTGTTAATACCACAAAAAAATATTAGTGAGCTGGCAAGAAAAATTGTCCTGAATAAATTTCATAGTATTTTCCATATGCATTCATGTATGTATGCGCTCTGATACCAATCATAAGTATTTTGATTAAAAAATCAGTATATATAAATACGCATATAAAAAGTCTGCAAAAACACGTATTTTTTTCTGGACCAACAAAAAAACTCTGCATTTTTACAGTATAGGGAAAAGCTTGTGGATATAAGTGAAACTGGGTTTTGTCCTTAAAGTACAAAAGGAAAATGTAAAACTATGTACTTATTAAATATTGCAAAGCATGTTCTTAAATGCTGCTGGCTGCATATTGAGCAAACATATCTATAATCTGTGTGAGTTCCTCTGGCATATTAAAATTCTGTTATAAAAGAGTTATTCTATAGTAAGGACAAATCCTAAGATCCTCTTTCAGAGGAGACATTAA
Organism: Lagopus muta; assembly: GCF_023343835.1. Classification (NCBI taxonomy): domain Eukaryota; kingdom Metazoa; phylum Chordata; class Aves; order Galliformes; family Phasianidae; genus Lagopus; species Lagopus muta. Next base: position 39,472,649 of record NC_064435.1, on the reverse strand, counting down.
AAATATAAAGGTCTTTAGAAACAACTTTGCTTATAGCCAAATAATGACCATGTACTAGAAGAACTGAAAGCATACTTGTTACACTTATGATTACTCTTAGAGATACAAAGTCGTGAGAGAAACAAATGAGAAATTGTCTATGAAAAGGAAATCATTTTCAGAGTTTCTAGAAAGCCTCAAATCCACTTTAGCCTCAATTTTAATATTGACATGATAAAGGTGAGAGGTCTGCAGCCTCATATCACCAATAAGTTGTTTTTCTGGTACTGAGATATGTAAGACAGTAATTCTTGGGTTTACTGTCCTATTGATTCCAATAAAAGGTAAGGAATTTAAGAAGGGTCTGGAGTCTAAATCTGACTCTTGATGCAAAAGAAAGCAAGTAAAGGAAAAACAAAAAACTAATATTGACTTGAGCTATACAGTGAAAAGAACAGGTAAGAGATTCACAATAGACATGCAGGACAAAGTGAAAAAAAAAAAAAAAAATCATCTATACTGCCAGGACTAATGTGGAAGGGAATAAACAGAATTTTTTACTTAAGTAGCTTCAAAACAAAATTTCCTCTACCTATATGTATTACTAAAATGGTTGAGCCATCAAAAATGAAATTATTATACTGACATTTTCTTGTAATATAGAATACATTTTCCAGAATTATAGCACCCCTTCAGATTGTTCCTTTATTCCTGATATTGGTGAATAATATATCTTCTTTTTCTCCCTGTGGAATGTTAAACTTCAAATTTATTTGAGTATGTTTGTCATTTGAATTTATTGGCTCTAATTTATTTTAGGTTATTTTGCAGCCTGCAGATTGATAATGTAATTACAGGTAAGGAACCTTAATTAACTCAATTTCTGGTGCAAATGTCACAGTTTTCTTGTTTATAAGCAGAGATTTTTCACTAGTGTAGCTATCTCAATTACTGATCACCACAGACTGAATTAGTGCTGTTCCCATCTGGACACAAGCCCACAATTTTTTAAATATGTGCTTAAACAGAACACACAGCTTTACAGTTCAGTGGCAGTTTACTTCATACTAGGTAATGCAAAAACATACACTCAAAAGAAGATTGAGAAATTATTACTTGGTAATGAATGTTAATAATAAAACTTAGCTATGTAGAAGTAGAATAATTGCACAGCTCTCATACAAAGAAGAATTTTAAAAAAGTAAAAAAAAAAAAAAAAAAGACATCAGAAAAGAGGGAAAAAATAAGAATATAATGGTATCATGCCTGTACAAATGGATGAGAGTAATACCACAATCAAGACAATACTAAATGTTTATCTATTAAGACACTGAGAACTACAATGACTAAGATAGGCCTTCTGTTTCTTAATCACAGCTAGCTCTGCTGTTATCTTCTATAATTTGTATGGATTTAGATAAGAGTGGCAAACTTCTAACATAACATTATACTTGACTGAAGTACATGTTTCCAGCAGCATTATTTTTGTTCCTGATTTGGGGGAGGTTTATATCCCATATGTTACAGAAAAAGGCAGACCAGATGTTCATAAAATTTAACACGTAAACAAACTTAATTGAAGCAATACAAATACTTGGACATTTGGACTTCAACACTGACTGGCTAAAACCAGACCATTTAGTTTCAACCTTTCTACCATTTTTCAAGAAAAGTGATGGGGAAAGCTTCCTTCCACAACTGTTGAAAATATCAACTACAGCAAACAAGCACTTCTGCTGTGCCTCAGCAAGATACAGTTTCTCACACCTCTTACATCCAGCAGATGTGAAAAAGTGTACAGGAAAATATTGTGTACCAAAATGTTATTCACATCATAAATTTATCCGAAGAAAGAAGGAGCTTTGACTTCTGCATTCAGTCAGTAGTTCCTCTTGTTTCTCTGCTCTCCTTTAAATTCAGAAAAATTCTACTGAATTGCATCCAAGCCTTCAGTAGTACTTGTAAGATCTAAGTGGAAATTGTCATTTAATAACTCATCATTCATATGCTTCCTGTTAGATAGGATCCTGTGTTAGAAAATAGGCAAAGCTATTTCCAAGTTTCCCTTGTTTCAAGAAAAAAGAAATAAGCTTGTAGATCTCTTGGCCTCATTGTTGATTCATGAAGACTTTCTTTAACTTTGCCAAAGCCATGATTTTATATTACACTATACTACTACTATACTATAAAGGGAGATGTATAAATCTCATGAGAAATTCAACAGGATTGAGAAACCTGTATGTCATGTTATAAGGACAAAAGCGTGATCGGATATGTAAGAATTGTTTATGACATCTCCAGTACCTTCCAACCTTGGTTTGTACTGCTGACAACTGTTAAAATTAGCAGGGAATCTCTTCCCTGCAATAATCCATTCTTTAAGCACTCCAAACTGAGTTCACACAACAGAGCAGCCTATAAGAAAGCGTTGCTCGATCTCTGTCTTATACCTGTCACCATTAAGTGCAAGAAAAAGCACAGAAAAAGAAAACAAGGTTTTCAGATATGCTGGATACCTTTTAATGCCTCTGTTATCAATTTAAAGAAGAGCATGGAAGACAAACAGAACAAGAGAAGAGGATTTTCAAAAATGTTCACCATTTCCATGATCTTCTTTCTAAAGTTATTGGGATAATTTTCCCTAAGCTTATAGACAGCAGACATAAGTCAATATTGAAATCAAAATAGATTATAGTATCTTTATCTAGTGATAAAGTTCTTAGGACTTCCTGAATATTCAACTATTACAATTTAAAAGCAAGTGAGTTTTCAAGGTTAAATAAAAGTTAAAATGCAAGGAAACATAATAGGAACATACAGGTTGTTCTTTTTAGATCCACAGAAAGCATACTGAACAGAAGCTTTTCAGAGATGAGCTTTTGCAGCTAATACATGTTGAAGGATCTTTTCATGCACAGACTGTACGCGCTGATTCTTTTCCTTGCTCTATATCACAAAAGGAAACCACGAGCAAACAACGGCTTTAAAAGTGAAACAAAAGATAATTCAATTTATTACACAGTCTGTCTGCATGTGTGTGTGTGTGTGTGCGCGCGTGTGTGTGTATGTACACACACACACAAGGGAAGATAAGGACTTGAAAAGCAAGACTTGATTTTAATTAGCCAAGTTTGTTACCTAAATAGAGAAAAAAAAAAATCCTGTTTTAAATTCAAGTAACTGAAAACTTGATCCCTAGAAGTTACCCTTTCTCCTAATTTGCTACATAACCGTCCACTGGGTGCATTTGTCACTACAACATATATAATAAATATTACACATTTGCTTTTATAACGATTAGGCAAAATAAGCAACTCTGCACAAGATACTACATGCTGCAACATGAACATTACTGCTTAAAGAAGCCTGTTTAAGCAGTTTGTAATTACCACCTTATCTGACGTATTTTTAATGCATCTCTTCAAAGACGGCAACTGTAAACCACAGTAAGCCTTTACCCTATTTTAAATGAAAACTTAAAATTGTAAGTACAAATACACAAGCCTTTTTTTACATGACTTTGTACTTCCATTTCAGCACTCTGTACTGACCTCTACTGGTTTATATATTTTCAGAAATACTGATCAGCCTACTCCTATTCAACTTTTGTATGACCACACTCGAATTCAGGGAGAAACTAAATTTCTACTAAATTTCCTCATTCCCCACAACATCTTCCTGACAGAAAGACTAAAAGAGAACAAGCTTCCAAGTATTTGTGGCAGTTTACCTGGAGGAGATGAGATACTATAAAAAAGTCATCACCTAACACTACTAACATGTACTGTCAAAGAAAGATATCAAAAAAAGAAAACTCCATGTTAACACCTTGGTTGCAATTTGAATAATTCATCATGTTGGTTTTATTTACTGTCCCATGTCTATATCATTTGCTGTTCAGCATATAAAACCTGTTTCTAATTGTACATTGTCCAGCATCTGTCCCATGAGTAGGCTGGAAGTATTACTACTACGCAAATAACAAAGTTGTAACAATACATTTATCACCTTCAATCGCCCTCATGATTATACAAGGATAATATGCTTGTTTCTAGAAGCCTCTTCAGAGGAAATATTTGCTTTAATTAGGACAGCATTGGCAGCTTATCTACCACACACCAGTGGATCAAAGTACAGTAGCAAGTTTGACATAAAAGTGTCACTGCAAATGCCTTGTCAAAACAAAGACTACCTGCTTCACTAGGAGTAGCAACATGTTGTATTGTCTTTTACAGTACTTGGTGAAGTCTGAAAATTCATTTTCTAACTTCTCATAACAAAAATGCTCTCATTTCTTATGTGCTTCAGAGTAAAATGCAGTTCAAGCTAGTTATGATTTAATTAGTAAACCTTTCCATGGTTGTTTACCAGAAAGCAGTTTGTCAGCTGGACTCACGTTGCAAAACTTTCCAAATTGAATAACAAAGAAATCTAAAAGTACGTTTTTCAAGTTCAGGTATGAATAACAGCTTTATACACTCTGAAAACTTCATTTCCTTCCACTACTCTACCAGTGATCACCCCTTTTATTTATTTATTTTTTTTTCCCCACTTTTTTTTAAGTCACCTGCACTGTTTGGAAAAAAAAAAAAACACCACGATTGTTCTCTGCAAAAACAATGAAGCTTTGTTGTTCAGTTGGTGCACATAATAAAACACATCACGTACTGTTAATTCAATTTCAGAACAGCGAGATACCTGTTATTCATAAGGCTATTTTGTGTAATAATGCACTTTTCTTTCATTTTTCATGAAACCCCTTTAGATCCTGAATATAAGCAAACCACTCAGATTGTTGAGCCTGAGCCAACAATACTTTTATCTCATGTATACATACAAACATCTTAAACCACATGTTTTTTAAAAAAAATCTTCTAGAAAACTCAAACACTCCATTTCAAATCCCCTTCTAACCATACGCTGCTACACTCTAATGCTTCCATCCTTGTGAAGGGCCCAAAAGGAACAGGCTGAAGAAACCCCAAAATGCATCTGACAGCAGTGCCCTCTTCCTCCTGCCCACCACACTCCAGCCAGCAGAGGGAGGAGTGGGGGGCACCGCACAGCCACTGACCCCCTGCCTGCAGCAGGAGTGAAACTACCAACCACGGTCACACATCTGTGATGAAAACATGTGTGGTCTTAGCCAGAAAATGCACTGATATCAATTTTGCCTTACCTTTACCAGGTGAGTCTGCGCAGGGGTCCAGAGGGCCACTGTCTGCTGGTCTCACTGGGTTTGCCACCACCCCAGTTCTTGTGCTGCTGCTTTGAGGACTTGGATGAAGAACTGGACTCGATCTACTTATTGTATTCTGTTTTAGAAAGAAAACGTGATGTTCTATCACTTTTGCTTGATACATTAGAGAAAGTATATAATAGTGCTGAGACTTTCAAATGAGTGTCTTTATCCACAAGTATGAAATAAAAAAAAGAGAACCTACTATACCTTACAAAGACTCTGATTTTCACTGAAAAAAAATCATTGGCCAGACAACAGTGAAACCTTCTTCTTTCCAAAAGTCATTTTAAAGCAGCATTTTCAGTCAGTTCTAAGCAAAATATTCCAAAACAGCCCCAATGACTTTTTTCCTTACCTCTGATATCCCAGTGAGGTCACATTCTGTTAAAAACATCCTGTCAAGCTTGGTACAAAAGGGCTCCAAAGAATCAGAATGCAGAAGCTATGCAACTTGCTGACTAACTTTGCTCTGTGTTATTTACCAACCACACAAAGAAAATGCTGTCTATTCAAAACACAGTTCAAAACTCTCTTCACAGAAAGTGAGTGAACAAACAGTCCCATGTCCGATGCTGCAGTCACATCTCCCATGAGGCCCGGTGATAGCTCTGGGGCATGGGACGGAGTGACACCACCAGCAGTCACTACAAGGCACTTTTGTAAACAACTTATGTGTGTGTGCAGAGAAGGAGAAGGGTGCTACTTTTTCTCTGTCTTTATATTGCACTGCATTTACTTTATCATCTCTAAACCACCTTTTCTTGTCTCGCTTTTTCTGCTAAATGTATTTGCTCTAGGTCTTTCATGATCTTTTCCTCAAAGAATAATCTGAAAAGAGTATCTTGAATTACCTTAGTGCATAGATTTGGGTCCCTGGAAACAGGTTAAGCAACAACAACTAACCTAAAGCCTTCCAAACCCTTTACATCTTACTTCACATCTAGCAAAATTCAAGACACCTGTTGCAAATCTCCGCTTTCCTTCATTAAAGAAACAGGACATTCACAAAAGCTATATCCAAATTTCACATGTTCAGTATTAACAAAACTCAAGGATTCTGATCCAATATTCTGCCTCACTATGCAAATTAATACTTAAGTCAGTTCTAAAAAACATTTTGCATTCCAGTTTGCTAATTTCAAGTGTTCTTAAAATCAGAAATCCCTTCCAACTCATTTTAGTATTTTAAACCCCTCTGTTCTCTAGATACTGCTAGCTGCAAAGTTATACTTTGACAAACAGCAGAATTATCTTTTTTTTTTTTTTTTTTTTTTAAATTTTCTATAGAAAGAGAAGAAAGGAATGAAGACACAGTACTTCCCAGATGTGAAAAGATGAAAAATTGTTCTCATTGTTTTTTATAATTTCCTTCTTGAATAGTCCAATCAGCATCGGAATCCTCTTTGTAGCACCCAATCCAAATCATCCATCTTTCTTGTCTGGAAGGCAGCCATTGCAATATTTGGGTTGGTTTTATATATATATATGTTTTTACAACTTCCTAGTAAATTTTTTTTCTTATGCTTTCAAAGGGTTTAAAAACCAGAGATTATAAAACACCTGCCATGTATGTTTGTGAAAGGACAATATGATTGCCAGTGACGTTATGTTGTAAAATAAACAGTAGTCTGCATTTCCTTTTGTGAGGTTTGATTCTGCAGTATAAATATGTATTTTTAACCTCATCCCATCAGGTTATGGGAACTAAAGTGAAATAACTTTATATAGTTTTACATATTTGTGATACAGTTTCTCCAAAATCTTTATAGCAGTAATAAAGGATCATTACACATAAGTCTTAAAGAATATTCAATTGCTCATACACTTTAACAACTGAATGATTCGTGAACTTTAGTTGATGATGAAAGTATAACTTTTATCAGATGCAAAAGTTTTCCAGAAATACAAAAAAAATTGCAAATTACCAAACCGGTTTTGTTTTTTTTTTAATCAGTACTTGAAAATAATGCTTTTAAAATATGAATGACAACTGTTATTGCAAGTAGAATTCTCTATTTCTTCGGATTTTTTAAACATATGTGAATGTTTCTCTCTGTTCAACACATACCCAATCTTTGATCACAGTATACATTTGTGCTTTGTCAAGTAGTACCACATTCCACAAGTAAACTTGTACAGATCAAGTGAACCTTCATTTCTCCACAACTGCTGAACATATTACAATTGCTACTTTTGCTTTCTTTTTTCCATGTGGACTTTAAAAACATAAGTTGTCCTCTGAGCCGTTTTTGTTTTTTTTTTTTAAACCTTTTCTCCAAGTTTACATTTTAAGCTCTTTTCATCTTTTCATCTGACTAAAATTTCTAATATATTGTACTATAGTATATATGTATTCTCTCTCTTTCCCAGTCACTATTCCACTTATTTATCTGTATTTCAGGAACATATACCCTTTCTACATAAATACTGCAGTATGGTTTGGGTGGTTATTTTCAGAGCATCACCTAAAATCAGAAAGCTTTTAATCCCTGTTTTATGGACTAGGAATGAAGCACAGAGAAACCTGTCCTGCACAAACAGGAAATCCATGGCAAAGCAGAACCAGCAGAAAGTTGACAGTGACGGTGTCTCTACATAGCTTCTACAAACATGACAACAGTATTAGGACCTGCTGTGTAGTCGTTATTCCACTTCAATATGCTTATGGCTCAGCTCTCCATAATGTCGTTGAAAATTTTTACACTTCCATGGCATTGGATTCCAAATCCAATGTGCACAAACACAAAAGAGAAAATGTTCAACTTTCCAATGTTTCTGTGCTCCTCTCTGGTTGCCATCCTCTCTCAATGTCTGTCATTGGTTTCCAGGAATAATTCATTGTGATTTTCCTTGCCAGGCCTGGTTCAAGAATGTGCTTCAGCTCAGTCAGATGTTCCTCTTAGTCCTTTCTTGAGCTCTAGTACCTATTTTTGAATTGGTCAGAGCCAACATGCAGAAGAATGTATATGAGAGCAAGGCCTACAGAACATTAGGCCTCCTGCATTTAAATACCTGATTGATTTTCTCTTCTGCATTACTGATCTTGTAACTCAACTTTAAAAGGTACACATTGTTTTTAAAGGGAAATCTAGCAAATTATTTGTTAAAAGGAGTCTAACAGTTTAGAACTCTGTTCAGATCAAATTCATCCTCACTATTACAAGAGAAATAGACAATCTTGTTTTCTGATTCAAATCAGTAAAACTACTAAAAAAAAAAAAAAAAGTGGAAATTAAGCTCTTTTTTTTTTAAACTGCTGACTGCAGTTTAGTTTTCTGCATGATGTTCCACTGGAGCTTTGATGCATCTGAGGTTAGCTCTTTTTGTCACGTGCAACCTGATGTTCCACGTCCCACACTTACAGTGGCAGTCATTAAAGGGCTCCAAATAGCACTGCGATTTCTTTGGAGTCTGATTTGAGATACCTCTCCTTTGATATCCTGACTGTCATTGGCTTCACTTAATTTCACAAGGAGTATCAGATTGGTTTATTTAAGTCTCTAAACTGAAACAGCAAAGTCAAGCTTGGATTCTCAGAGGTTCCTCCTAATTGCCTCCTGCCACATATTACTTCTTTAACACAACAAAACAAAGGTGTATATGTAAGCTTTTCAAAAATTATCATACACCCAGTTTCATGGAGAAGGAGATGGAAAGTTTAAGATTTGATGTTAATTCAATAAATGCAGATCACATGGGAGGTAAGACGTGAACCTAATGGTAAAAACACTTCTCTCTCTCCCCAGCAGTGTCAGTAGGGAAAACAGACCAAGCAAGTTGTTTTCAAGTATGCATACAGAGGAGCCCTCACTAGAATTGCCAGTATGCTGCAGAATTCTCTGTGGATGACAGGCTGAGCTGGCAAACAAAAATGGAGATAGAGTACTTTTGCTGGCTATTTATAAAATACAGTCAGCACCTAAAATAGTAATAATAATAAATATAACTGCACACACACAAAGAAAAAAAACCCACTTCTGGCAGAGTATGCAAAAGCCTTCTAGATAGGTTTGTAATACTTTCAGGAACAATGTTGGATATCAGTCAATCACATGCTCCCATCAGTTAGTTAGAATAAATAAATAAATAAATAAATAAATATAAAAGAAGGATTAAAAAAATCCCATGCTTCCTCATTTTCCCAGAAATTGCCATGAGTTACAGTTGGGGGTGATGCCAGAAAGACATGGGAGTAGTGAAGTGAATTTGAGACAGATAGAAGCTGGGTAAACCACTCCAGCTGCCAGGCTCATGTGGAAGTATTTAACCAGAACCAGGTCTGCTCATGCTTTTGTTGCGTTCCTTCACTGGAGCCTATTCTGGCCTTCTGATGTGCCTTCTATAGGTGGTCTCTGCCAGGCAACTGTGCATCTGCTCACAGCTCCAACTGCTAGAACTGCAGTTATTAATTTATTTTCAACCCAAACAAACTCTTGGTGTCTTCACATAAAACATTTGGATTTATTTTTTATTTTTGAAACGCCCTGAATAATAATAAAAAGCCAGCAGCACAATAGGCCATAAGGGAATGAAAGACATGATTGTTCAAAGCCCTGTTAAAATGTCTGTAGCTCTATTCATATATATATTTTAACAGGGCAATCTCAAAGCATTTTAGAGAAGACTCCTCCTCCTCTTTGCCTGCTGAGACAGTACTTAGCTGGGGGAAGGAGTGGCTGCTCTTTAAAGATGATGGTATCTATTAGAGAGAAAGGGAAAGAGCGAAATACAAAAAATGTTTCCCAAAAACAGTGGTCTAGAACGGCCAGTGAAAAGAAACCAAAGATAAGAGAGAAGGAATAAGCAGAAATAAGGTAGAAGTATTAGAATAGAGAGTGCTGAGCGAAAGAGATTTTGAAAGCAAACATGGCTCTGTTAAAGTCCTTTTAGTCATGCTGTTTTATTAACCATGCTTCATATATAGGCATCTGCCAAGTAGTCACTGTTGTTTCAAAAAATTAACTGCGACTGCCCTCTTTCGTAAGGTAGGCAAGGGTCAGAGACCCAGGCATGTGAAACAGAGATCTGGCTGTACAGCTTGTTCTACAGAACAGGAGACTCTGACAGCTACAAAGCAAATGGCTATTCCTGCTGTTTCACTGCACATATAAAGGAACAGGGCTGAGTGGAAGAAGTGTTGCATATGGTTGAAATATCTAGAGTTAAAACTGAGGTCTGTGTTCACTCTCGTTTCCTCTTCTGGGTGCAAGAAATCTGTGCACTTACGCAGGAGTGCAAAGAGCTTTTATTCTCTGGTAGATTACAGTCAGTTACACCTGCTTAAGCTGACAGCTGTTAGACTAAGGGCAGCATCAAGGTGACACAGAAGCTTTTAATGCATCTGTTGTGAAAAGCAAGGAGGAAACTTGTGCAAGAGGATGTTTTCCTTGTAACTTGGCTGCAACAACTGTCCTGAGGCCAGCTGAATAAGAATCACCTCTAATTCAGAGCAGAAATTTAATTCTGTGAAACTTCCATTGGCATTCGTGTTTCTGGTATGACAAAAACTTTTAGTGGAATGCTCAAAATAAACTCTCCTGAAAACATTTCAAGAACACCTTAATTCTCAAATTACCTTAGAATAAATGTTCTGGATGAGACTTGTCCAAAGTGCAGCTCATGGGATGCATGTGGCACCTAGACAGCTCGTAAAGTGGCCCCACAAGACTGTAAACTTCTAAGATTAGTACTTAATTTGTAGCAATAATTTTCATGAGTTGATTGCATGTAGCTTGTGCATAGACTATGTAAGCAAGAATGGAATGCTGTGGAGAGGAGGGTGCTATGCAGTGCTAACTCCACCTCTTGCACCCGCAACAACATTTCAACCTACCTACATGCCTTTGTGCTTGTAGTACCCTGGTGATTGTTGGTAAAAAGAGGGACTTATAAAATTAGTAGATGATGCAATTCTAACCGGCAGCTCACATATGATGAAATATCACTGCGTCACACATGAAGAAAATTTATATACAACAGCTTTAAAAACTGATAATGTCATGCACATTGTCACCAAAGCTGTGTATTTCATGAAGTACAAGGGTCTGAATCATCACAATTCTAGGAGTTCCATAAAAGTATGGATGCTGGTTAGGGGAACATTGTTTGCATTTCTGAAGTAAGCTGGATAAGTCACTTCAAAATGCTGAAACGATCATATAATTTGCAAAATGAAATCAAATAATTTACAGAATCAAAAGGAAAACAGGATGATGAAATATGGCTTACAGATTTAGAAATTTTATGGATTTGACTGCTCAACTAAATGAATTAAGCATGTCTCTTCAAGGTGAAAGTCAACTTATCTGTACAAACCATGTTTCAAACCATAACAGCGTTCAAAATGAGAGTTAAAACTATGGCAAGCTCAAGCTACAGCAAATAATTTTATGCATTGTCTAAACACAGTCTTGTGAATAGCAAAAAAGTATGCATCTATGCTTTCAGATTTGATAAGGGAATTTAAAAATAGGTTTCAAGAGTTCCAAAAAAATCATAATTTTTTTTGTATATTTGTTGATTCTATTTTCAGGTGACATAAATACATTACCTGCAAATTTTCAAATGGAATGTACAGAGTTGCAATCAGACATTCAACTGAAAGAAAAATTTGATCATGTTTCTTTACTAGACTTTTATAAGGCTTATTTTGGCGGACAGAAATATCCCTTGCTTTACAATCAGACATTATTCATGTCATTGCTTTTTGGCAGTGCGTGCATTTGTGAACAACTATTTCCAAGGATGAAGTGCACAAAGAGTAAAATTAGGTGAAAAATCTCTAACACATACCTTGAGATCTCACTAATTGCACCCACTGCTATTGAACCAGACATTGATACATTAGTTTCACAAGAATGAGGTTGAATACTCTACTAGTTTTATGCTTTTTTACTTAAAAATATTAACTATATATATTTTACATGCAGCACAAGAGAATTCCTCTTCACTGAATGCAGCCCAGGCAAACTAAAAGGTTGGACACCCAGGCTCTAGATTAAGGTGTAGATAAATCTTGGGTTATCCTTTTCCCTACTAGTTTATTTTTCCCCTAATTTTGAATCTCTCAGGCATTGAGTTGAAGTGTTGATAATGGAAAAGACTCTCTGTACAAAGAGTACAGAAAGACTCTGGGGACCTAAAGGAAATTTACTCTTTCTGAAGCGTAATCAGAATGCTGCAACTTCTCTTTACTGTCCTGAAAGGACCCTGGCATCCTTAACACCTAAGGCAGTTGTGATCTTTGTTCTATTGGAAGGAAGGAATTCCAGCAATGCATTCCTCAGTAACAGTTACACCAGGTAGAGCAGGAAAATGGTCTTTGTGATGCTTGGATTGGATTCAAGCAGTGACCTGCATGCAAGTTTACAGCCAAACAGACACCTGTAATGATTGCAACCACAAATATGAATTCACTAAGAGTGTTTTAAAAGTCATATCCCTCTGTAGCCTCGCTACCCCCGAGCAGATTGACACTTCCAGGCAACTTGGTGTCATCTGCAAACTTACTGAGGGTGCACTCAATGCCCTCATCCAGTCATCAGTAAAGATATTCAAGAGGACAGGCCCCAGAACCAATCCCTGGGGAACACCACTCATGACAGGTTGCCAGCTGGATTTAGTTCCATTCACTACCACTCTCTGGGCCCGGCCTTCCAGCCAGTTCCTTATCCAGCCAAGAGCGTACCCATCCAAGCCACGGGCTGTCAGCTTCTGCAGGAGAATACTGTGGGAGACAGTGTCAAAGGCCTTGCTGAAGTCTAGGTAGACTACATCAACAGCCTTTCCCTTGTCTACTCACTGAACTAATCACAATCTAATTGAAACAGCATGGTGACTGTGTTTTGAAGTGGAAGAGAGATAATATTCCTAGAGGTAATCAGAAGGTCCATAAGGAGACAACAACTGATTCACTGGATGTACAGAAAAGTCTCATGAGTTTTACAAAGTGTGCAGATGTGAGGGTGATGCTAGTTTTTCAGCATCACTTCAGGCTTGAGGAGAGGTTTGCCTGCCACCCAGTGGATGCAGTGCCAGTTTTGGACAGATTTCTGCAGCTTATCAGCCACAGTAACAAAGCCCACTGTATAGCTCTCCAAGCAATAGCAGATAAAAGGTGTGCTTTAACGTTGCTGTTGCTTCTTATACATAAGTTACTCTGGATCAACATAGTCCATCTATAATACATCTTTTTTAAAAAGTAATCCAGGATTTTAGAGTCAGATTGAACCTCTATCTTGCATATCTAACTTAATAGATTTCAGAGGCGTGAAATAAATTGATCACTGAATATACTTCTTGGACAAATGTTGTCAATATACTTGCTGTATTTTTAACCTGTTGCAATGCTTTTCTTCTATGTTTTCTTATGCAATCTTGATGATATGTATGATCCAACACATTTACACAGATGGTGTCAGTCACAATTTAATTTTGCTAGCAAAAAATGCAGTGCCTTATGGAAGTTTTCAACAAGAACATAAAACATGTAGATCAAAGTTGAAGTACTGCCAGGACAGAGGAGAAAGAAATTATAATGTGACAAGACAGATAATCCCCATGTATAGATAATTAGACACAGATCAACATCTATATTGATACACATAGGTGTTATATAATGATCTTTTTACTATTTCTCTGTAGTATCACAGAATTGTAGGGGTTGGAAGGGACCTTTAGATATCATCTAGTGAGACCCCAAAAGTATCCTCCATTCTGCCATTTTACCCTGCTCCAATAATTACCATAAGCCCACTTCCTAGATGTTCTTGTTTTTAGGTGTCTTTTACTGCATTTCAAGTAATATTCTTGTGTACGAGAAACAGAAAAAGGAATTTACCAGGAAAAAAAAATAAAAGAACTAATTAATACCAAGTTGTGAAAAATGGAGAGGAGAGGGGAATGGCAGTACATATATATATAGAATCATGGAATTTCTCAGGTTGGAAAAGACTTTAAAGATCATCATGTCCAACCACAACCTAACCATACTACCCTAATTAACTACTCTCTGCTAAATCATGTCCCTGAGCACCACATTCAAGCAGCTTTTAAACACATACATGGGTGGTGATTCAACCACATCCCTGGGGAACCTATTCCAATGTTTAACAACCCTTTCTGTAAAGAAGTTTTTCCTGATATCCAACCTAAACCTCCCCTGGTGCAATGAGGCCTTTCACCTGCCATCAGCGAGAAGAGACCAACCCTGCTCTCACTGCATTCACCTTTCAGGAATTTGAAGAGAGCAATAAGGTCTCCCCTCAGCCTCCTCTTTCCCAGACTAAACAGCCCCAGTTCCTTCAGTCGCTCTTCGTAGAGCATATTCTCCAAGCCCTTCACCAGCTTTGTTGCCCTTCTTCGGACCTGCTCCAGCACCCCAGTGTCCTTTCTGTACTGAGGTGCCCAAAACTGAATGCAATACTCGAGGTGAGGCCTCACCAGTGTCGAGCACAGGGACAGGATTATTTCCCTAGTCCTGCTCACCACATCATTCCTGATACAAGCCAGGATGCCATTGGCCTTCTTGGGCACGTGGGCACATTGCAGGCTCACATTCAGCCAACTGCTAATCAGTACACCACGGTCCCTTTCCATCAGGCAGCTTTCCAGACTCTCCTCCCCAAGCCTGTAGGGTTGCCTGGGGTTGTTGTGACCAAAACTCAGGACCCGACACTTGGCCCATTGACCCAGTCTATCCAGGTCCCTCTGTAGTGGCTTTCTCCCCTCTGGAAGATTAACACTCCCTTCCAACTTGGTGCCACCTGCATAAAAAAGCTTTTAGCACATTACATAGTTTTGTCTTCTCATGATTCAAAAGTTTTGCTAGGAAAGGAAAGAAGGTTTCTGAAATGGCATTATCTATCAGACTGATTCCTGCACTTACTAATTAGCACTTTCTTCTGTTGAAAGTTATTTTACTTTGGATAATTATTTACCAGACAAGACATTTGTCCACCAGTTTTATCATTAAGGTATTGCTATGGGACACTGAAACCTGTGACTTGTACCTTCTCTCAGAATACAGGAGGGTATTTTGAAATGCATCTCCCATCCTTTCAGAGGATGCCACTTATCTCATGTAGATAAAAAAACCACAGAGTCAGAACAGGTTGCCAGGAGTATTCCTTCTGGATAAGTTTGTGCCTTTTCTTGGGACACAATAGAACAGATGAGTCTTTAGGACTGCAGATAGAGAACCAGAAATAGAAAAACTCTGCCCCAAAGTCAAAAGTCATTTTCCCTTGCTTTATATTTTGTTTCTAAAGCCCAGAACAAAATAGCACCCTAATGACTTTGTTATTGTGAAGCTTATAAATAAATCTCAGAGTCTGTGCTACTGACTCTGAATATGTAGTTATTGTGTCCTGATCACTCACCTTTAAGCAAATGTCTCACTTTTTATTTTTCATGAGGAAAGCCAGATGTTTTCTAGGGGACTAAGGGTTTGATATTTGTCATTTCTACATTTTGATTGGCCGCACGTATTAAAGACAAGTCTGTGGTTTCACTTCCTTCTGAGCTGTACTTCCTGGTTACACAACAGCTTCAATAGTGTTTGCACTTTTTTTTTTTTTTTTAAAACCTTTGGGACCTACTTATATTCAGTTACATAGCAGCAATTTCTTCAGTCTTGCTTTTTTAATCCACAGGCAGTTTATGCTTATAGGAACACACTCTGAACACAGACATCTATATTACATTTTACATTTGCTGTGCTTTGTGTTCTTATATCTTGGGAGATGTAATACGAGTTTGGTAACTTTCAGTCTGCTTACTTGAAAAACAACTATGTTTAGGTAACTACGTTCAATAGTGTGGTCTACCAAACTCTGCTAGAATTTATTGTTTGAATGGTCAGTTTGCACAAGACAATTTATGTGCATACAACCAAAAGCATTCAGCATCCTGTATAATATGGAATTTAACAAAAATGATTGACTTATTAATAAAAAAATCTATTTGTTACTTCCTTAGGTAGTTTTTTTTATCATCATAGACCTTCATTAAAAGTTTTATATATCACAATATTCTGAGACAGACTCCTCATTTTTCCTAAGAATACCTTAAACTCTGAGATGATCCTCGCTTTTACTGAGATAAACTGTAATTCTCCACTTACAGGCAAGTTACTTTGGAGTGTGCACTGTGTAAAACAATCAGTAGAGTATCCAGCCTAAACTGATGGTTCTTGATGAGTCAATAGACTATTCAGTCTCCAGGATAGGAAGGCAAAATTAAAATAATAATAATAAAATTATAAAAACTAAGAACAAAACAAAAACAGATTTTGAAAAGTTTTCATTAGCCCTCTGGGCTGGCTTGGTTGTTTGAAACTGAAGCACATCTCTACTGCACATGTATTAGTATTCGTTATGTTGATCTTGGAAACGGAAGTGCTGGGATGGACACTGTGAAGACATTAAACTGCATACAAACCAGCTGGTCCAGAAACAGGACAGCAGCATTTGACAGGTATGATACAGAGCTTTTAAACTTTTCTTTCTGTGAGAAAACTGAGGTCTTCATATTAACTGGACCTTAGGAACTGGGATTTAACACAGTACAAGAAATTCAAATTTTACTGTTGCTAAGCTAAATAAAAGCTCTGAATTATTTCTGAGGGACTATACAAGTCCATGGAGATTCTTTCTGCCCAAAAATTTACCTTGAGGCTTTCACTGCACTTGCAGGAGAACACCTAACGATTCAATTAAAACATTATAGATTCTGAGCATTAAAAGTAAGTAGTAACTGTTTGTTTGGTTTCTTTTTGCCACTAGAGGGTGACACAGGCACATAATTTCCTTATTAAAAATGAAGGAAAATATTTTGCACCTTTCCATAATTAACTTCCCTGCTAAATGTTGTCATCTAGCCACTCTCCATAGCAGTTCTAGAACAGCTTCAGTTTTGGATCTGAATCTATCCAGTTCTGGATAGTGTAGAGGAGTTCCTGCTCCTCATCAGCAATTAGAGAAAACAGCATTTAAATCAGGGAAATTAGACCTTCACTGAGGTAAAGAATTGAATTGTGCAAGAAAATTGTAAGTAATATTGCCTTTACAGTAATGCAAAAGCTTGAAATTTAAGCTTTTCTATAAGAAGCACAGTTTCTCCCAGGAATTCAGCTATGGAAAAGACGAGTTAATTCCCACTAAGATGATGTTATTGTGTTATTGTTTAATGAATGAGATTAGCTATGAGACCAAAATTTTGTGATAAAAATGCTTCTAGAACTGCAATAAAAGGAAAAAAAAAAATAAAAAAAAAGCTCAGCTACACTGATGATGCTATTTTACCGTAGTGTAAGTCCCAAATTTCATAACTAGTTATTTGTGCATAAAGTTCTGCTCATGAAACAGCCCACAGTGTTCAAGAATACAGAATCATTCAGCATGTGGCTATTTCTAAAGA
Organism: Lagopus muta; assembly: GCF_023343835.1. Lineage (NCBI taxonomy): Eukaryota > Metazoa > Chordata > Aves > Galliformes > Phasianidae > Lagopus > Lagopus muta. Next base: position 39,455,011 of record NC_064435.1, on the reverse strand, counting down.
TAATTTACTTCAAGGCAATGGCTTGAAATTCATTTATCTACCACTTTGTTAGCTGGTTTTCTCTGTGAGGTGCCATTCAAATGTAATTTAGCTTTACCTGTTTCCAAGCATTGCATTACCCATTGTTGTTTTGTTTACTTGTTTGTTTGCTAGTTTACAAAACACTAAGAGATGCACTTCATGCCTTGAAGCATTTGCAAGTCAGTACTAACAGCAATATAAATTTAAGGAAATCCTAGCGTATTGGACAGCTATGTTAATAAAAATGCATTAATTCTAAGAATGAATTCAGTACTAGTACTTGCGGATGAAAAAGAGAACTTACTAGTTCTAATATTTTTTTGTACTCAACTCTGTGTAAATTCTAAAATCCAAACAGAATGAAGAAGAAGCCAGGAAAGAGTAAAACAAGGCAGAATGTAGAAAAGGTAAAAGGCAAAAGAAGTGCTGTTAATGGATATATAGAATTGTGAGCTATTCAGAAACGAAGGCACTTTCTTCCCTGCAGCCGTCAAAGTGAGCTTAATAATTGTGAAATTATTTTATATTCCCCTCTTCTTCAACAGAGAGATACTCCATAAATATCTGAACACAGTTAAAATTGAACATTGATCAACATTTTTATGCTTGAACACGTAACAGAGTAATTTGTCTTATATATTATTTAAGTACAGAAAACCTACTTCATTTTATAGGTCAAGTGCAAGAGATCTATGTTTCCATTAAAAGGGATGTAAATTCTGGAATTGTCCAACTTGTTTCTAAAAAGCCCTTAAAATAATAATTCCTTTTGCCATTGCAAGAGCATTTTTTAATAGTGAAATAAATTAGTGTCTTGAAATAAATCCTTGCAGATTTTTGATATATTTCCACATCACGATTTGCAGTAATATTGCAAAGAATTTCTTAGAGGCTAATACTTACTGAAAGCCAAAATTAATTTGATCAGAGGACTGAACAAAAATAAAAAAGAAAATGTTTCTGTCTAGACAGAACATATAAGGGGGAGGAGAGAAAGTCAAATTATGCAGTTCCATGGGGACCAACTCTTGAAGACTGTGCTAGAGGGTTTATCACAGCTTTCATCAAGTCAGTTGGTGTCCAACTTTACCTGTATTTTATACCCAAGATTCCAGGCTTCAGCTATAGCTGCCATTTGCTTCCTTCCTCTTCCATTGGGCTTGAAGAAACTCCCAGGGCCTCTTCAAAAATCCTCTATCTAAAATCTGTATCTGAGTGAACAAAAAACATGAGTGAATATTTATAATTCTTGCTTTCATCTCAGACCGATGATATCTCAATAGTCATACTTCCCAGACAGAGATATATCATGGATATTACAGATGCTGTGTCCAGCTGGAGGGTAGGAATCAAAATGATGAAAAAATGTTAACAATTGAGTTCCAATCACAACTAACTTGATCATTAGCCTAAACTTTTCTCTTTAGCCTGAAGAAGAGATGGCTCTAGGTAGATCTTATTAGCAACCTTCCACTACCTAAAGGGAACCTATAGGAAAAATGATGAGGAACTAGTGATTAGACAAGGGGTAATGGGTATAAACTAAATGGTATTTAGATTAGATATTAGGAAGAAAATCTTCATTACGAGGGTTTTAAGTACTGGAGCATGTTGCCCAGAGTAGTTGAGGATGACCCCAAATGTAAGTGGAAACATCTTCAGGCAGATCATGAAAGAGCTCAGAGGAAAAAAAAAAAAAAAAAAAAGAAAAGAAAAAAAATCCAAACATCACGGTTCTATTCAGAAGATTACATAGATATTTATCCTTTGCTGAAATAAACTACGAAGATATACATTCCACATGATTCTATTTACTTCTCCTGCCCTGATTATCTCACTTATTTGTCTTGAAGGAAGAACAAAGGTGGTGGCACTTTCAAGAAGTAGCTCTCAGGAAACAAAGCAGCATAGAATCACCAGGGTTAGAAAAGACTTCCAAGATCATCCATAAGTCCAACTATCCACCTATCACCAACATTTCCCATTAAATCACGTCCCTCAGTATAACATATAAACATTTATTTTAACACCTTCAGGGATGGAGACTCCACCACCTCCCTGGGCAGTCTGTTCCATTGCCTCACCACTCTCTTGGAGAAGTATTTCCTAACATCCAGCTGAATACTCCGTGCCACAACTTGGCACTATTCCCTCTAGTCATGTTACCAGTTACATGGGAGAAGATGCTGCCCCCCACCTCACCACCACCTCCTTTCAAATCTTTGTAGAAAGCGATAAGCTCACAGCTGAGCCTGCTCTTCTGCAGATGACTGAACAAACCCATCTCCATCAGCTGCTCCTCGTAAGGCTTGTGTTCCAAACCCCTTACCATTCTCTGAACACACTCCAGGGCCTCTTTCTTGTAGTGAGGAGCCCAAAGTAATTGACGAGTGGCCTCACTAGAGCTGGGTACAGAAGGAAGGTTACTTCTCTGCTCCTGCTGGCAATGTTATACAAGCCAGGATGCCATTGGCCACCTTGGCCACCCTGCATACTCATGTTCAGCCAAGTGTTGACCAATGCCTCCAGGTCTGTTTCCTCTACACAGTCTTCCAGGTCTTCTGCGCCAAGCCTGAAGTATTGCCTGGGGTAGTTGTGGCTGAAGTTCAGGATCCAGCACTTCGTCTTGTTGAACTTCATCTCACTGGCCTCAGCCCAGCTATCCAGCATATTCAGATCACTCTGTAGGGCCTTCCTGTCCCCAGACAGATCAACACTTCCTGCCAACTTGGTGCTACCTGCAAACTTACTGAGAGTAAACTCAACCCCCTTGTTCAGAGATCAATAAAAGATACTAAACAGGACAGTCCCCAGTACCGACCCCTGGGGAATACCACTCATCACCAGTCTCCAGATGGATTTAATTCCTTTCACCACCACTCTCTGGGCCTGGCCCTCCAGCATGCTATTTCTAGCAAAGCACAAGTGGCTAGTAACGGTAAATGTTAGATTTTAATTACACAACACTTTTGAACAGAAAAGGTGTGTCACTCTACTGAATACTTGCAAACATAAATCCTTTCATTTATAACGTGATTTGCTTTTGCCTCCCTTAACGATAACACATAATTTAATTTTCCTCTTGAAAACTTAATTCCTTGCTAAAGCATTTTTGTGCCAAAGTTCAAAGCAGATGTTTACAGAACCTGAAATTATGGATTTATTCTGGGATCTCAAATAGATTCTGAACCATGATGGGAACTGCAAAGAGTGAAATGACTGCTGTATGCATATTATTTGCATAGTCAATAAGTGCAATTTCATTTTAACCTATTTTTTCATCCAAGGGAGTGTATTTAACAACACACATCCATTGTGAGTTTCCCATTATGAGTCATTTAGCATTATTTCTCCATAGCTGATGTGGGTGGAATTAATGAGATACAGCTTCTGGACTACAGAATTGGGTAGTTTGTGAGATGTATGGATGCTATAAAAGAAAATATCTTGACTTTTGCATTTAGACTGAAACTCTTCTGCACCTCACAGAAAAAAATTACAGAATGTTTTTGATTATTCCTACAGACCTCTATGTGCCATTTCTCAGTCATACTAAGTGATCTTTAATGTACAAAGTGTAATAGCACTTGGAAAATATTCCAGAATTATATATGCTTTAAAGGCCACAGATATACTAATATCTATCTTTGTGTATCAGGATGAAATTAAGTCATGTTTGTTCCAGAAACATCTAGATATTGCAATAATGATATTAATTAAAAAAAAAAGCAAATACAAAAACATGCATATAAAGAAGCCTCAACATTGTTAGTCATTGCTCTGTGATTAATTCATACAGTTACACAATCCCATAGAAGGAATGAACTTGAGTTTGCACTGAACAGTTTTCACTTCCAAGGCCATAGTATCGTGAGTATAAAAGTAGGACACGGCCATGCTAAACTCAGAAAAACCTATATACAATTCCTTAATAGTGATCTTTCCTTTATGGAAAACTGCCTTTTAACGAATCATGATGAAGAAATAACTGCCAAAGATTAAAAAGCAAAGACAGTGACTGCAGTTAGAGTTAATCCAGTGCAATTCACCATAATCTGAATTTCTGATGCAATCTCCTAACACCAGGTTCAGGTCCTTCCACCTATGTTTCTGGATGGCACATCATCGAATGCAGGTTTCTGAGTTGGACTTCCAACATAATGGATCACTTTACCCTGCATACATTTCATCTGGTCTATTAATCTGTCATTCTTCTGAACAGCTCATTTTACTATTCATAAACAAAGGAAAAGTAAGTAAATGGCCTTGAAAAAAAATATTAATTTGTTCAGTCAGTCATTCTCAATTTTTTTGTTTGGTTATTGTTTTTGTTTATTGTTTTTTTTATTGAACTGTTTCTTTTCATCTGTAACCACTGTCCAGGGAACCAACAGAGTAAAAGTGAGTGTATGGAATGATCAAGAATAGAGCAACATCTTATCCTCTTTTAAGGGCAAGGTTGACTGCTCCTTTCCTGAGGCTGCTGCCTAATGCCTAATGTTTTTAATTCGGACTTGCTAGCTAATTTTTTCACCTTTAAGATATTCCCAAATTTTGTGAGAACATTCATTTGGAATTGTATCTCAACAGCCTAGGGGATTACAAATATATGACTATATTAGTTTTTCTATATCTAACAATATTATATTCCCTGGATCTGTCACACTGTGCACTTTGAAATGAATTGTAATTTTATAAGTGGTTTAGTTCATCCCTGAAGTTATAGAAGTAATAGCTGATGTGATCAGTTTATTTCATTTGCTTCTAACGAAAGAAGAGGATTTCATCATTTTGAGTGGTTTTCACATTTTTGCCTCTTACAAGACTCCCAATGAATCTGGAAGAAAATACATTGCAAAATATTTTTCAACGTAATCTTTCCATTTATACAAAAGTTCAGTTCTGTTAAGAACAAAATTCATATAAAATATTTCCTGCTAGGTTTGGAGGGTTGTTTGTGAAAATAAAAGTTTCCAGTACAAAAGAAATCTGGAACCTGCTTTGCAGTGTCAGATCCCAGAAGACAAGAAAGAATCAAAACCAGGCTTTCAGTGTGTTTTCTTTTTGCCCATAGTTGTTCACAGACATGACATAAAAATTAGCTTTCTCCTGAAAAAAAGTCTAACTTGGCTTTTGTCACTGTATTGCTGTAAAGTTTATTTATAGATCCAAACACATTTCCCCCTGGGGAGGGAGGGAAGAAGGGAGTGAAGGAAGGAAGGAAGGAAGGAAGGAAGGAAGGAAGGAAGGAAGGAAGGAAGGAAGGAAGGAAGGAAGGAAGGAAGGAAGGAAGGAAGGAAAGCTATACAATTGCAAACACGTTAACTTGAACTTAAAAATGAAACTTTTTTTTTAGAGAAAAAGATTTTGTGGCACTCTACTCTTTCCCATTATTTATAGATGTACCACTATCAGATATTCATAGAAATATTATAAGCCCTCAGACTGTTAATTGTACTAATTGTAATTCATCACTACAGCCCACAGCAGCAATTAGAAAAACGGAGGGCTTTCTTCCATATCTTACAAGATCAATTACCGCTTTAACAAATATGATATAGCATTTACCTAAATTATATCTGGGTAATCTTTTCAGTAAAAATCATAAGAGAAATAAATATATGATGTGAATTTGCACAGAATAACTCCAGAATAACAAACAAGTATTGTTGCTGATTACTTTTTTTCCCTGCATGAGGCCCCCGTGCCCTTATTCTCAGCATCCAGCAGTCACAGGAAAATTTACTGAACCAATTAGCAGCTTCACAATGCGTCTCCCACTTTGTTGAATCATGTTAGATGCCTGCTTCAATCAGAATGCTATCACACTCCTGAGCAATGCGATCTGAACATGTCATATGCTGTGCTACTCAGTTTATACCATAGACATCCAGGTCTTTAAATACCAACAGCTCAAAAAAAAAAAGATTAAGGATGATACCTAAGACTATAAAACATTGAAATAAAAAAAAAATAGTAATAAAAAAAATCATTAACCACCAACTAAAATTCTGTTCATCAAGGAGATGAAGTAATATACTCATGACCAGTCTTGACAATAATCACGTGATGCCTTGTTTAAGAAAGACAGACAGGATAGGCCTTGCTCACCTTTGCCTTTCTGCAACCGTCACCCATGTTAAGCGCAGATGAAAACAATGGGAGAGGTTGCCAAAGCTGCTCCTCCTTTTCTCTATGGTTGCAAGCTGCATCTTCCTCTGTCACAGCTGCAAAGCCTCAATGCTCTATGATAGGGCCTTTTTAGAGTTCTTCTGTCATGAAGAGTAACTTGTTGTGCTTGCCTTATCAGGTATACAAACATTAACTTAGCAATTAAAGTGTTGAACAATTTCTCAGCTTTACTTGCAAGTCATATAAAAAAGGAGTATTTCTCCCAGGAATGAGGAAAAAGGAATTACATTGTACTGGTACTAAGTAAAGAACTGACTATCATCCCTCTGTAAAGAGGAAGTTGCAGAGCTGTAAGCAGTGGCAAGGTGAAAAATTAACTGCGAAGTTTTCTGTAGAGGAAGAACCCGAAACAATCATGTCAAAACAAAATCATACAATTATGTATCCAGTCATTAATTTTGCTGGCTTTTTAATACTGAATGCTAAGGCATGACTCAAGTTTCTGCAAAAGTTTCTGTCTAAATATTACAGCACTGGACATCCTAAATATCCTAATGTATGTGAGAAAAAAAAAAAAAAGAATCTCAGGCTTAGAAGGCAGGTGGTGCCTTTGGTTGGAGCAGCTTGAGTTGGAGCAGCTGCTTTTCAACAATACAAATTTGAATCATTCACGTTTCTGAGTTGGCTGATAAGTTGCAGTATCTCACTGTGCTACTGTCTGATGTTGGGGGAAAGTAAATTTCCTGATTTCACTCATTGAGAAATCAATACTCAGAATCACCACCTACCTCCCCACAGCTACAGATGGAAGCCATTGCATCAAAACCTGATATGGAAGCAGAACAGATACCGACTGCTCCCTATCAAAAGCTCAGTGAATTTAATGAAACTGTTTTGGGAATTAGCTTCAGATTGAAGAGGTGGAGGTACTCACAACGCAGGAGGTTACTATCTCAAAATCTTATGCCTTAGAAAATGATTGTGGGTCCTTGTAAGAGACAGATTGACTCCAACTGTCTCAACTTCATCTTAACAGATGGGAGAGGATAGCAATCTCAGCTGAGAGGAAGCTAAGAAAGAGAACATTCTACAGGAAACTGCTTATTAATGGTTCTGCAAAATAGGATGGACTTCTACTTGTGCCATTTCTTGTAATTTTGTTGTTTTAAGGGGTTATTTAGATTACCTAAACTTTCTAAGAAAGTTAAACACTGATATTAGTAACTGTTAGTATTTACAATTAATTCCAGCTAATAACATTTGTTGGCATAGTCATTAAGAGGGTACAAACCACAACTAAACATGAAGCAGAGAGAATACTATATATAAAAGATTGGCACCTGAGTGTGGTCATGTCGTGGGAGAGATCATAAGAGTTCAGCATTTCATACAAGAGCAAAATTACTGATATGATATCACACCCACTTCTCAAATATGATAACATTGGAGAGGGAAGGTGCTTTTATTTCATCTGTTTTCCCATTTTGGCCTTTATTAAAGGTACAGTGATTAAAAAGAGTGAATCTGAGTGTGTGTGTGGGGGGGGGGGGGGGGGGAAACATGCTTCAAAATAGAATCATAATTTTCAAATCATAACGCAGTACCCATTGGTCCACTTCAGAGGTCCCAAAGAATTATCAATACACAAATGAAAATTAACTTACATTCTGCACCATGTGATGAGGAACATTTTCCAAGACAATAAGTTAATCGGTACAGATGTTAGAGCATGGTAATGCTTCTACCATTGTAGGCTTTGTAGTCTTTCCTTAACCCTTTACTCAGTGTCATGCTACCTCTCTGGGGACCACTAACAAGCTGACAAATATGCTTTTAGCCTATTTCTCTAAGAGTATCTTGACGACTGAGAAGGAGATGTACAAATATATGTTTAACAGTACAGCAGCTGAGAAAAAGAGTAAAGATCCCCTTGCAAAGTACTGGAACAGAGAATAATAGAAAGGCTTAAATGGGAAAGGAACTTAAGGGTCACCCAATTCCACCCCCCTGCTATGTTATAGTGTGGAGGAGAGTCAGTAACTCAGAACTGATTAAAAAGAAAGAGGGCTGTTTTGTTTTGCAAAATACTGCTGCCATGCAAAATTCAGACTAGATATCTCTGACTTAAAGTTTTGGACTCTCCTGTGTAACTGACCTGCACAAAATTGTAGAAGACTGAATATTAGCTAAGCCTGCTTGTTTATGATCCCAAGTAGTCACTTGCCCCAAGAATTGCCAGGAATGTGATCTCTAACCAGTTATGAAATTCACATGTTTTGAACACATTCTTGTAGAAGAATTTTAAAGAATGATTTTTAAGTCAACTATCTATGTCATTCCTAAGGAATGTATATGTGACGATATGAATAAACTTCCTCAACAGTTTCAACTATTCATCTTTTTATGACACATACATATACAATATTGTGCATTCTTCTGAAGGAGGATGAAAATTTCAGGAGAGTGCTATCCATGAATCCTCTTTATCATGAAGGATTTCACAACAGCTGTAACTTAGTCCAAGTGATGATTTGGAGACTTCGCTGAAGGTATCACAGGTAAGACTTGTATATTGAATGTGAGAAAAACGATACTAATTTCTCAAGCTAATTGAAAGAAGTGGATACTGGGGGGACAACACCCCCTCCACATATTGACAGCTTTTTGTGTAGGACAGAGAGAAAGCTTCACAAAAGGAGGATCATTCATTTCACTTTGGAAAATAATCCTTTTGTATTTCATTTCTGTAAAAACAGACTGTGTGCGCCTCCTAAAACTCTGCTTTAATTCCAAAAGAAAGATTTCTGCAGTCATCTATCAAACTTAAAAATTAAAACACATACATCTGTCCTTCATTTACATCCCAGGGTGCTAACACTTCAGTACCATAGGTCATGTGTTCTTTGTATGGTTTTAATATCTAAGAAAAAAAACAAAAGATATTCATTCTGAAAATATAAAATTTCCTATCTGGATCTATGTAACACCTTTCAGTTACAACTGCCTAAGAATGCTAAAGGCAATATTAAAGCTAAAGCTCCCTTTGCAATTTTAATCAACAGGTTGCTGTTTCACATTAACTTTTTCACTTCATTAGCAGTTTCTCCTGGCTCCTTTTTTTTTTTTTTTTAAAAAAAAAAACTACCATAATAACAATGTTACACTAGATTTTGTTTTCTTTGAAAAGAAAAAAAAAAAAAAGCACCTTACTTGTTGGAAGTTAGAAAACCATCTCCAAGGGCACGGTGATATTATGTGGAAGAGAAGTTTATACTGACAAACTTTTGAAGAACTCTGATCTTAAAACCAAACCCTTTAACAGACACACACAAAAAAAAGTTTCCACAAACTTTGAAATCATGTGGCCAACTTTATCCTCAGCAGCCGCTTCTCTTTTTCTCATGAATTCATATTCAAAACTTCCACCCCAGGGTACACAGATTTACAAACTGCATGTACATTACTTTGCATTTACTTCTTCCTTGTGATCTTTATTGCCTGCATCCAGTCATCCACCCTCCAAATACATACATAAATGCAGGGCATGAACATTTGCTTCCAAATAGCTGTTGCCATTTGGGGATTACACCTTAGGAAATAGAATCAATACTACTCAAAGTTTGATTCTATTCTCTACCTGATTCAAAATTGTTTTTCCCTTTTATAAAAATATTCTTGGCAAAATAGGATGTAAAATCCAAGACAACATTCAGGAATAATTTCCTTGTAAATTGCCTTAAAAGTAGACTTAAATCTTTGCATAAAATATAAACACCTCCTAGGTATTAACTTAAATTCAGTTCTTCAGGACTTCAGTATTGAAGATGTTATAGGAATTATTTTAATAGTTCAGTTAATACTTAACTTTATAATTGTATTAGGCAAGATAGGAATAAATAAAATGCATTTTCATGTTCCTCAGAACTTCCTTCCACTACTTTTTCTTGTGAAACCTTTCTTGCCCATTTTATACTCTTCAGAGAAATATGGGGCTGAAAAAATGTTAATGAACTGTAAATTTCAAATGATATTTAGCATGTGTTGAGTGCATTTTTCTAAGTCATAGAGCATTTGTCTGATTTCAGTGTCTGTGTCTTTGTTAGCATTATGCACAAAATTCTTGCGTCACCCATAACTTGTGCATTTTGTTCTGGGGAACTTGTCATCTTGTGTCTATACCAGAATTTAAATGATAGCACAGTACACCTTACCAGTATACAGTAAAATAACTAAAGGAAACTATATGTATATACATCAATAAATTATTTTCCATATGTAACTAGTTGGAATTATCTGCAGGAAATGTTTTTTATTAAGCCATAAGTAAAACCAGTCACAGTTTTATTTATCACTGTATTGCATTTAACAATTTAGTCTAAAAAATTCTGTTATCCACAAATGGAAACTTGTCTGCTACAGTCTGATATAAAATTTACAAAGCTCAGAATATCTCTATTGACAATGCTGGAATGTGCTTCATGTGAAAAATCTCCCATTCTAGAAAACATCGATTCCATGCTAAAAAGACTACAGGAACAAGTTTCAACAATATATATTTTGCACACTCTATGAAAATATACAAATAATGTAAATTGTCTCAGAATTAAAATGATAACATTTCATTTCCTGAGAGTGACATATATTTTGAAGCAAAATTTGAAGATCAACATTAGAAATTCTGTTCTACTTCCTCCTCATTCCAGTGCTCTGTTTATAATTAGTGCACATCTGACATAGACTTTGAATATATTTTACATATAAAGAGAGCAACACTAACCAATATAAACAAAAAGTTGTCATCAGTTTTGCTTTGGTAAAAACTCTAGGCTGCCTGTAACCCAGAGACTTGTACTTATCTCAGGGAAATATCTTTGCATTAGTTTATCTAAAGTACCATATCTGGCATGGGTCAGTGTGTAAGGAATTTACTGAGTTCAATGCAATTGTGAAGTTTGGAAAACAGACATGATATACATTAAAGAAAACTAGGAATCAGGAAATAGTCTTTCAAATATTTCAAAGGCAGTCAAAGCATCCATCTGCTTTCTTGAATATTTGCATGAATAATTTTGCATTAATGGTGATGACAGTGTTGATGTACTCCATGTTTACTTCCAAAGAGCTCATTCAAAATCATTTGTGTAGCATGACTGAAGTTCTGGTGTAGGATGACCAAATGATCACTAACATAACACTCAGTGGAAATAATTGTGGGGGGGGGGAAAATTAAACCTTGTGAGTAACGCTACTAGGAATGACTGACAGTGTAAGACATGTGCACATTGGCAAAAGGGAACTAGTCTGATAATATCTTTTGTAATCTTCACCAAACAAAATTACCCGATCTCTACAGATTTATACTGTGGATATTCGTGTTGACATATATTACTGTGATTACCTAATGTCACATGCAGTAGTGACTGTTCTGAAGTGATGAACTGGAACAAGAGTGACGTGCATTAGTGCATAACGAATGTAATATAATAATCATAGAATCATTAAGATTGGAAAAGACCTCTAAGATCATCTAGGCCAACCGTCAGCCCATCCCCGCTATGTCCACTAAATCATCTCCCTAAGTGCCACATTTACACTTTTCTTGAACATATCCAGGGGTAGTGACTCTGACACTCCTTTGGGCAGCCTGTTCCAATACTTCACCACTCTTTCTGAGAAGACATTTTTCCAAATATACAACATGGCTTTTCCCTGGCACAACTTGAGCCATAACCTCTTACCCTATTTCTGTTACCCAGGAGAAGAGTCCAACCCCACCTCACTATAACCTACATGAGGGAGACTAACTTTTAAACCCAGGTGTTTTTTCTAGATATTATGCATCTATCAAAATTAAATTAGACACAACTTTTTTGGTATAGCTGGCAACCTGTACTCATACTGACATTTTTACAAATTACAGTACAGTAAATCATTACTACAATACTGCACAACTCAGGTTTATATGTATGTGAAGATGAATGCAACCTGAAATTATTAAGTAAACTTTGAATTCAAAAGCAGATTTTCTGATGAACATTAATCTTATACATTCAAATATCATTAAAATAACACTCACATTTGCTTATGAAGAGCCTATGTTTTGAAACCATGAGATAAACAGTCTTTATTATTTCTGATCTCATCTGATGCTTATGGTGAGTTTTTGTTGCAGAGAACTAGAACATTTCTCAGAAAGCAACTGACACCTTCTGAAATGTCTAAGTTTTTGTGGGAATTGGATAGAGAAGGAAGTGAAATGCTATTCTGGAAGGAAGTGGCCTTTGTCAGCAGCAGATTGGATTCTTACCCTCACTACCTATATTCAGCTACACAAAATGAAACCTCAAATCTGTGGTTTAGAGTCTCTTGCCTCCTGGGACTACTTCAGAACTGCTTCTCAGATGTCCCAAAAATAAGGCATTTTTCACAAGTGCAAAACACAATTTGACCATTCTTTCCTGCCTCTTAAAAATAAAGTTTCAGCAAACTGCATGGACTTTATAAAACATGCTCCATGATAAAAGAACAAGTACTATTTCTTCTGCATTTATTAAAAGTCTCAGATTTTGCCTAGGAATCGAGGTGTCAGAGTTCAGATTCAGGAAGTGCCAGGTAGTTGTGCTGGAGAGAGAAGAAATCAAGAGAAATGCATTGGCATACATCATCTTCCTTGCTGATGGGATATTTCTCAGCAAAGCACAGAAAATAGAACTACTGATAATGGAAAGGATTTAGACACAAACTCCTCAATTTATCTTCACTGATTTCAAAATATCAGCCCAGAATGACACAACTGGAATCACACCACAGAGGGAAACAACTGTGCATTACTACATATCCTAACTGAAACAACACAGGGCATCTTAGAAACATTAACTTCATATAAGTTTTTCTTATAGGTGCAGAGTTTCATTTTTTTGAGGAGAGCTGGCAGTACTCCATGTACTTACTATAAAGGTCAAATAAATGACAAGATATTCTGATTCTTCAATTTCATTTACCTAACCCTCCAAAAGACTAATTAGATAAATTAATTAGACATAAAAAAAATCAATTTAGTCCATTAAAAAATATTAAGTTAAAAACAAGATTTACTAGAGGGGATAAAATATTTTATTTCATGTGCCTAAAATTAACACACAACCCTCTTCATAGTCTTTAACTATTCATGCTTTACAAGGACAGAGAAGGGATTCATCCCATTGCTTCCCTATCTGATAACAGTACTGAAATGAACTTGCTCTCTGACCAGACCTATTCTAACACTTAGATGGAGAATTACTTGTACAATTCTTCCTTTTATAAACATGCTGTTGGATTTCACCTTCTCAGATATGGTGCCCAATCTTCCTCCAATGGGGGAAACCAATGGGGTTTCCATTGCTAGCTTGAAATGGAGAGGTTATTATCTCAGCTCTCCAGACAGAAAGGAACAAAAACTCTGTGCCCCGAGAGACTGTAAAATAGTCAGAACAGCTTTGCCTTCTCCTTACAGTTGCATTATCTCCTACTTCAGGAGGAGCTACAATTCAGATAATATCAGACAGTAAAATAACAGATACTCCTCCTATTACTTTGCTCCATATCTCAATTCAACTTCATCAGCACAAAATAGATTCAACATGGTAAAGAAAGCACAACTTTCCACCACGTTTGTGCTGAAGATTTTTGCTTATCTGCTGAGTCAGTGGAGCTCATGGCCCTTCTTGCTCTTCTAATTTATGGCATGTTTATTCATGCTCCTTATGGAAACACTGTAGAAATGCATATTTTCTGTTCAAATATAATGTCTGTAAATCTGTTTTCACTGAATGTTTTCGCTTTGTAAAATATCACATAGAATTCCTTAATTTTGTTTGCAAATAATATAATCTGAAGATCCTGGTTTGGTGTTGAGATACAGAAATAAAAACGACAAGTATATTATAATGTGATTTTAAGAATCAAGTTTTAATTTATTCTACTCTTGTATAGAAATTATTTCTTTCAATTTAAGAATCTCTGTGACTGGAAGAACTTAAAACAGAAGAGTCAAATGTAGAGCCAGTATGAAGTCTACCTGTCGTTAAAAATATATGTCTATATCAATTGTATACAGGTTAAGTTAATCTTTTGAGGAACTCCATACAGTAACAAGCTTAATTTTTTTTTTTTCCTAAAAGATTTCTTTAGATGTTTAAAAAATCCTTACGAATAACTTCCATAGAAAAGAAGGAAAAAAAAGTAATTTGTAAAGGAAACAAGAACCATATGAATAGAGATGCTTTATTTACTGATCAGACAGAAACTATATACTAGACATTCATCAGAAGTGACAAAAAAAAAAGACATTCAGAAAAAATAAAATTGTCTGATAGAAAATTAATCAGGAAAATACATAATTTGGAAACATTAGTTAAAAATAAAAAACAAATAAAAAGCTTTGTATTTTCTTTGTTTTAAAGCAGAATTAAGCTAAAGTCTTCCCAACAGATGCACCCAACAACTTGTATTATTCTGACTTGATAAATGTTTATTTTTAGAATTAAGGAAATTGCACATTTCTCTCAGTGAATAAATCAGGACCGTAACATTTCATGTACTGAACAGTGACTTTCTATATTCTGCTTAAGGACACTAAAAGCACACCAAATCACGTGATAGCAATTTATCTGCTGTGCATTTAAACTTCTTCTACTTATCAAATGGACTGTTCTGTGTGGCATCTTTCTGCTCTTCTCAATACAGTGTTAATGAAGATTCAACTACTGTTCCCTGAGTTGACAGCTGACACCACCATTTTTACGTTACAAATGGTCTTATTGCTAATTTCATTTTCTGCATGGTAGCGTGGGACTTGGGAGATTCTGAATTTATCAGCATGACTGTTACTGCTGTCAAAGCATAGCTGGCACAGTTCCAAATCATTTCTTCTACCATAGGAAACTCATTTTCTGTAATGTTTCCTCCCATTTGTTTCTGTCACCCTAGCACTCACATACATACAAACCAGTGACATAACGATATACAAGTGTAACCACAACAGTGCAGGCTGCATTCATTTAAACAGCAGGTCATTAAAATTTGAAGCTTAACATAACTAAGTCACAGTGATGAAATTCAATCTATATTTTTAATAATGGCCTATATCTAGTGATAATATGCAAAAAGTTCAGTAAATTAATAACGAGTGATTACAGCCCGTATCTGTTGAATTTGGCACTTCTGAAATTAAAAGTCAATTTCTTTACCACACTAACAAGGAAGAGGAACTTAGACACAAGACAATCACCATGGAGTGTTATTACATAGGGCATGGTACGTTCTTTTCCTCAGAACATATTTAGAACCTCTGACCAAATTGTGCAGCCCTGGTGTGCCACCTATGATTAAAAAAAAAAACAAAAAAACCCAACTTACAGCATCAGCCTCCCTAGGTGGAATTCAAATGCTTGCAGAATCTGCATGTCAGGCTGAAGTCGCAAAGAGAATGTGGTCTGGAATAACGCTTTGGATCATGTCTATTCAAGGTATGGTGTATGCAGTTTAAACACACCAGCTTCATTAGAAATACGTTTTCACCAGGTTACATTCTTGTGCTCCTATTGTAATACAGGGTCTGCAAATTATTTCAGCATATTGGGTTGTTGATTAGATACTTACATTCTGCAAATGCTTGACAGTTGTTTTCAACTGCAAGTTAATTGCAGAACTACTATTAGTAGGTCCTACAACTTCTTCCATATACAGATGCTACTAACTTTACAAACAAGGAACTGAACAACCTCCCTTGTCACAGATAGTATCTTTTCGGACAAAAATTCCCAAATAAGTAAATAAATGGCTATGTAAGGGGAAATGAAAAAAAAAAAAAAAAAAGGAAATAGGAAAAAAGATGCCATTTAAAGTTTTCCATTTTCCAGATATTTTCATTCTGGACAAAATTGAGAGTTTTTGTCAGAGGCAAGTTTTTTTATTGAAATTAAAATGATTTTGGAGTTATGCAAAAATGAAGGTTAATCTTAGAGAAGTTTGTCTCCCTAGACTTAGTTATTATTTACTGAGGCCTACTTAGGGCAATGCACTCTTTAATGACTTGCAATAGTAAAAGAAGTTGAAACTACAATTGAAGTTTAATAAAGTCATTTATGATTGACTGTGTGATCTTACACTACAGGTAGTATAAAATAACTATGCAGCAGGAAAACTGGCACAACTACATGTGAGATGATTTCTGAGATGTAGATGAGTAGACTGTAGAGGAGAGTTAAAGTATTTTGTATTCTAACTTGTCCTAAGAAACTAAGATTTAATTTCCTGGCCTTCGTATCCCCCTTGAAATTAGTATGCAATTGGGAAGAAGTGATCACAGAATACAAACTCTAATCTTGCTTTATAAAACAACTGGAATTACCAGTAACAACTTCTCACTCCTATGAAAAATTCCCTGTATTCATCATCTTTATTTCTTGAAACAATGTTTTTTTGCAATGACAAGTTCTTTTTACCTAAACTACTTGAAAGCATGCTTAGCTTTAAGTAAAACCAGTATTCAATTGCCCATTCAGTCCGAGAAGGTTTGAAACACCATCATCTGCAAATACACTGATGACTAGATTCTATTTCAATGTCAAAATCCATATGCAAAAGTCTTAAAACCTATGTCTCTTCTCTATCCCACACCTTAGCCACAAAAATGAAGAATCATGCTCATTCCTAACTGAAATATTCCTCAGGGTAAGTAACATTAATCTGTTAGTTCATATTAAAATAATAACCTGCACAAACTATCCTAGAATATTTTCTAACACAGGAATCATAGAATCATAGAAGAGCTTGGGTTGGAGGGGACCTTATAGGTCATCTGATTTCAACTCTCCTACCATAGGCAGGAGATCAGACTAAATCAGACTGCCCAGGGTCCCATCCAACCTGGCCTTGAACAGCTCCAAGGATGGGACATCCACAGTTTCTACTTACATCTAATCAAAATCTCCCTTCTAAAACTATTCACCCTCTCCTATCAATATAAAAAGTCCATATAAAAAGTCAGTATCCATCTTGTTTATAAGTTCTCTTTAAGGAGTGAAAGTCTGCAATGAGGTTTCCACTGAGCCTTCACTTCTCCAGACTGAACAAGTCCAGATCCTTCAGCCTCTGTACATGGGAGAGATGCTCTGGTTCTCTGATCATCTTTGTGACCCCCCTCTGCACACACTCTAGCAGCCCCAGCTTTCTTTTTTCTTTTTCACAGAATGGCCAGGATTGGAAGGGACCTCAAGAATCATGAATCTACAACCCCCCCTGCCACATGCCACTCAGCTCAGTGTCAATTGCAAACTTGCTGAGGGTGTACTTGATCCCACTATTTATGCCATTGATAAAGATCTTAAGGAGCACTGGCCCCAAGACAGATCCCTGGAGATCACCACTCATCACCAGCCTCCACTTGGACAATGCTCCGGATCACATCTGTCCTCTTAGATGAGCAAAAATAATACTGAGTTATTAATAAACACAACACAGATTTTTTTGGTCTTTGAGTTTTACCACTGTTTCAGTACGTTACAACTGTCTAATAAACCCTGTGCTATCCTCCTTAATGGACTAGCTCATTTAAAGGATAACCGCCTTCTTTATCCTGGCATTTGCTTGTATGCACCAGAGAAGAAAGAAGTTATCTGTAGTATTCAGAGGTTGTAGTATGATTGGTATAATGAAATATTGAAATGGATAACTGTATGTGTAACATCTAAATTTATTCTGCAAAGTGAGTTATTTAAAAGTAAATACAGATCTGCTTTCACTGAATTACATTTTTTTCCTGTATGTACATCATGAACTTCCATTGTTTCTGTAAGAACACGGTGTAGGAACTGAACAGATTGACTCTTCACTTCAACCAAATCACAGGAGTTTCATTAAGTTTTGACTTAGATTAAATAAACCTCTCTTTCATTCTCAAAGCTGTCATGTCAGCTCACATCAAAGACAGATTAACAACTTGAGTTTTGGGACAATATTAAGCAGTATACATATTTTAAAGCTTTTCAACTGGTGATTAAATCTCTTCTAAACAGTCTGTTTTGTGGGTGTCTTCGGGGATTCCTGTAAGACTACCGTTGCTCTCATTTCTAGCAGACAATACAGACCTGTCAACATGTTTGGCCATACTGTGTGCCTTTCAAGATAAGTATTATACAGATGAGTCCTCTAAGGTGAGTACATCTGAGTAGGACAAAATATGAATTGAGAAAAAAATCTGTAGAATTTGGAAGCTCCTCCAGTCAAACATCTGCATTTATAGCAAGAAATACAGAAGAGAGATCAAAATATATTACTTTCCAATCTCTCAAGTCATGGTCCAGTCTTTTTGCACAGCAAAGGTAATGAACTGGAACACAAGAATCTGCTAAATATTGAATAATTTCTCAATAGTGCTTTAATTCCATCCTGGCTGCCTTAGTTTCCTGCTTTCAAGCATAAATATGCTTCCACAGTATTTACCTGGCAACCAGTCTCTAGACTTAGAGAACAAGAACATAAATTTAAGGTAGTGAGAAACAGCTCTGGTTCAAAAGTTAAGTCAACCAGAATAAGATTTTAAACAGCAGTTTAAAAAGGTATGTCGTGCAACCAACTTTGCTAATTTCTTACTTTTGAGATATAATAAAAGGTTGGCCATTGTAGCCCTAAGTAGTTTAAATTATTTGGGTGCCTCTATTTAAGCAAAATTTTAAACATGCCATCTGGAAAGTTGTTTTGTTTTTGCTTGTTTTAGTTCAGTTATTGAGTTATTCAGTTATCATGATTATACAATCATGATTGTGTGTATGTGATCTAAGCGCATTCATGGTAATAAATCAAAATATTGCTACAAGCAGAAGCACCACAGGAAGCACAATGAATACACTCTTTATATGGAGAAGCTTAGTAATAACTAAAAAGGAGAAACTAAAACAGACATTACACACAAGCAGCTCTCTCTGAATAAAGCAATCATCAACATTTCCATTAACTGCTAGCAGACCTTCACCATACTCTTCTAACTAATATTTCCCTGGCTGGGAAATTAGTGTAATGTGCTATTGTTGGAAACTGCATTTCAACATGTGTATGTATACACACAGTTGAAATGCTAGATCGAACCTGTTCTAAGCAGCCTGTCTCTTTCAAATCAATCTAGAAATATTTCCACTGATATCAGAAACAGTTTGGGTGAAAAGAATTCATGATAACTGAGTTTAAAGTTAACTATCTCAAGGGAAAAAAAAAAATCCAATATTTGTTTGTAGCTGCAAAAATATAGACGAGATTTTTAAAATTTGGCTTATAGCAGATATAAATATATTCTGTCATGAGTTCCTTCACATTTTTTTTATACTTGAATACAATTTACAATTAATATTAAAACTGTGAGATAGGTGAAAATAATATTTCACATTCGTATTTTTTAAAGAAAAATGAAACAAAAACTCTAAAATGTTTCTTGTCTAATGTTATTTTTTGATAGTCACAGCCATATCTAGTGTAGACCATTAAGACACATTGTGAAGTAAGAACAGGAGTGTATTGTAATATTGAGCTGACAATAAAGTTCAGGTTTTCTGCTGCTGGGAATTTTTAACAGAAACCGATTTTTCCATAGAGACAATGGTTTATTCCTTAGGGTTACTAAAAGTATTTATCAGAATCAAAATTATCCATCGGGATTCTCACAAAAAAATACATAATGCCAACATCAGCTCAATATTTTTCCCCCCACGAATTTCCTGCACTTCTGAGATTTTGTTTCTATATGCTCTGCAATGGCACGTAGTGATTACTTTCTTCTGAATTCAATTTCTCTAAAAAAGGTTTCAGAAAAGCTCTTTGAAGTTACAATCTCAGATCTGAAAGTAGTAAATCTGGAGTTAGTAATGTTTTACAGCTGAATTCTGTAGGAAGTGTATTAGCAAGAAGTAAAATGCAGTTTACAAGTTTACTTCTTCCTTCCAAAGGTAGTTCATTCTGTGTAAACAATGTTCTTTTTCATTAAAATGTCTTTTGACTGTATGCAAAAGCCAAGAGCTCACTCTTCCACCAGTTTTGCATATCCGGCTCCCATTTAAGGGTAATCAGACATCTTGCAACTGTCTACTATGGACTTTTTATCTGTACATTTAATGACAATGAATTTTTAATATAACATATTTAATACTTTAATACTACACATTTCTATTCTTATTAGTGGGAAAAAAAATCATTTTGTTTTACTCTCATGTCAGTTCATTTTTTTTATTATTATTATTATTTTTAGTCATTTCCTTGATCTCTAAAGTACGCAGATGTTTTATTTCTGTATAGCTTCTTCACATGCTTAACTTTTACACATAAGAAGGTAATGAAATAGGCATGGAAAGTCTTTAGTTAAAGCTTTTTTTGTTAACTATCAATGTTTTACTTGCTAAAAATAAAAATAAAACCAAAAATTAAAAACAGGGTTGCAAACCACAGTACAACCTATTGGTAAAGTCAAAATGGCAGAGTAGTTTCTTCCTGGTTTTATGCTACAATATATGTAACCAGAAAAGAGCAGGGAACTTCAAGATATAAGCCAGCTATTTCTGTCACGGATATTTTTAAGGTACCTATTGATACATTATATAAGGGCCAATGAAAGATGCACTCTTCAGTGCAGGAATCCAATTAGTCATCTAATAAAGAGAGAGAAGCAAAGTCATGGTTACTAGCCAGGAAAGTCATGAGATAATTCTTAGCTTAAGAGCAAGCGCATACCTCCCAAGCAAGCAGCAGGAAGCAGCAGGAACACTCCCTATAAGGCTATAAAGGAGGGCTCGTTATAAAAACTAAGATACCCTCCAAGACAAAGGAGAAACACAGAGACTGAGAACAGCACTAGACCAAAAGACAGATTAGGAGAAGGAGGCAGATGCAGAGAAAAAGGGAACATATTTGCTACAAACAGAGGTTTCTTTCTACTTATTTGTCTGTACAATACTTTGAAGTTACGGACATTTGAAACTATGCTGTCTCTTACAGTTATTGCAAGTAAGTGCTTGTATATGCATTTCTACTTTAACCTGGATTGCACAAACTATTATTATACAAGCTAGAAAGAGCATCTTGTGGTTAATCCCTCAGTCTGGCCTATGGCAGAAGTGCACTGCTCAATGTGCTCTCCACTGCATCTAAGAGTGCTCTCTGTGAGCTAAACAAAGTCCATATGAACAGCCTCAAAGGGGTACAGCAGACTAAACCATCCTCCATTACTATTAGTCACCTAAATCTTCCTCACATTCAATAAAAACCCAAGCAATGTCACAGGGACTTCCAGCTATGTCCTGCTGATGACTCTAAATCCAGTAACTGGTGTTGGTAGAATTATAGAATTATACATTCAGACTAGATTTCTGTGGTTATTCATCATATTCATTGGCCATATTCATCATAACATACATTTTATTTTCTGGAGATAAACACTTTATATCCTATGGCTGCCCAGGGAGGTGGTGAAGTCACTGACACTGGAAGAGTTCAAGAAACACTTAGATGTTGTACTGAGGGACATGGTTTAGTGGGAACTATTGGAAATAGGTGGATGGTTAGACTTGGATGACCTTGGAGGTCTTTTCCAACCTTGATGATTCTGTGATTCATTAATAAAAATAATAATACAGCACATACAGACAAGGTATACAGCCTAGACACATGAGTTTTAGACAACCAAGGTTAGCAAGATTCCCACCTCCTTCTGAACCACACAGTCGAGGAACAAAGGAAGAAATAAGCTTTTCTGCTGTTCAACTTTTGAACTGTTAGGCCATGATTGAAGATTTCTTCATGCAATCATGAAGTATAGAAATTGATAAAAGGTTTTTTTGCTATTGCTGAAAACACATTTTTAAGCAAAACATGAAAAATTGGAAAGCGTGATGAAATCACAGACAACCACAACAAAATATAAACAAAACAATTCTGTCATGTTTTTCCCCAGGTATGAGTACATAAGATCCTGAAATAGTACTGAATCTCTGCATTTTTGGCAATAGGCCCAAAGTTTGCCTTGAATGTGTAGCAGTCTGATGAATTTATAACTCAAACACATTATAAGAAACACATATCAAACTACCATCTACTGATACAGTAGATCAGTACATCAGCAAAGGTATGGACAGTGTTACTTTAGCCTCATTTGTTAAACATATTTCACTGTAATTACTGAGTGATACTATATAATTGTGGAGTGGTTAGGAGTCTCTGGGAAATAAAATATTTAAAATGTGCTAAAGAACACTTGGAGAATGAAGAAAGATGTTTCTACATTTCCAATAGGAGATTTCTCAAGTGTTCATAAAGTTCTGTTGTATTACATTTGAAGCAGGTGCTCATTAATCATCAGTAATTTATAGCCTGTGTGACTAATGTTATCAGTCACAAGAAAGTAACATTTTAATTCTTCTCTCATTCAGTACTCACTTGCAATTTCATTTCTAGTTTTCAACTACTTTAATCACAAGCAAGTTTTCTCTATAAAAGAGAAATCTGAGTTAATAAAACAGATATTTCTGTATCATCTTCTAAGTATTATTTACTAAGGATTTTTAACAGTCATCATAAAAAAGTCAATCAGACCACATGTGGCCTATTTTCCCATTATATCACTTTAGAAATTGTATATTTTTGCATTTTAATAATAACCCTATAAAGGTTGAAAATATCAAATTCTCTCAGAAACTCAGTAAAAATTTTGTATGAGCTCTTTAATTTTTTTTTTTTTTTAATAAAATATTTCTTGCTCTTCCTTCTTGCTCTTACAATCCATGGAATAGAGTAGGTGAGAAAGATGAAGAATGGAATATAAAAGACCCCAAGTGATAGTTGAATATTTCCTCTCAGTTAATTTTCAGGATCTGGAGACCAACTGTAAGTTCCCATATCTGATAAAACTCCTTTTTCTGGTAGTCTTTTAAGAGAAAGTCTGCTTCTTCTTGAAAAAAGTTTGCCTATTTTATACAAATTTATTTCAGGATTATAAATATTGCTCACCTAAAATTAAAAAGACTGGGACAGAAACGTGAGATGTTATCTGTTGTTACCAGAGCTAAAGCGAATTTAAGTTTAAGAAGCCTGCAGCATAAAGCAGTCACTCTCCGCTGCCAGTTCTAACCAGAAATCACAGATGGGCCTCTAATTGTGATCACAGCAGTGGTTTAAAAAATATATATATAATTTTGGTTGAAAATCCTAAAGATCATATTGCGTTGCAATACAACTGTCCTTTGATTCCCTGTGTGGATATTGGGCTTCAGGCTTTTCCTTTCTAATTAAATCCCAACTAGGTGAAGCCACTAGAGGGAGAGCTGACTGTATTTATTAAAAACATCAAGCTACATACTGCTCAGTGATAGTTCTGGTAGGAGGATGGAGGTGGGGGTCAAAGAAAACTATGTACTCCAGACTCAAAATAACAAAAAAAGTTAACACATCTTAAAACAAGATTTTTTTCCAAACATTTGGGAGAACCATAAATACAAAAGTGAAGGGACTTTAAAGAAGTCATCCATGCTTTTCCACTCTGTATTAGCAAAACCGGATTCATTTATCTCATCTGTGATTTAATTTCAAGACTGCTCTGCATCCTTTCCACAATGTCTCTAATGAAATTTTTATATTTTTCTCCCTTTTTTTTTTAAGAGTATCTAAATTGTTAATTGTGTGAGTAGATCTAGCCACAATCTTCTCTATTCTGATTCCCTACAACTGCTCCTCTCCAATGGCCTTTGCCAGGCCTCTGATTAATCTCATTTCTTCTCAACTCAACTTTCTCTAAGAGATCAAAACTCTTCTTAAAATACATCTCCCCAGGTGCAGCCAGAAAACTTCGTAGTGACCACTGATTATTGTTATCTGTTTATGATTTCATGCATTTGGCTAATTTGAGTTGTAGTTGCAAGGAGGTAAAGGGCTGCTCACTACTGGAAAGACCATCTAAACTGAACTTGTAATGTAATGATAACTGTGTATTTGGTAACTACTGCTTTCCACTGTATCTCCAAGTCAAAAGTGGGAAGCACTAACTAATGCTAGAAGTGAAGAAACCATTTCAGAGTAGAATTCAGTGTACCATCAATGGATATCAAGATGTTACAATCACAAAATAAACAAGAGAGTTAGGTGAAGTGGACTATGATAACAAGAGAGAATAAATGGAAGGCTTACCCTTATGCTGGGCTCACCACAAAACACCAGAAGGAGGGATCTCCAAACAAGATCCTTCCCCACTGGTAGCCAGCTCTTAAATAGGTCTAGGAGAGGTGGAGCCTGGCTCCACCCCTTCCGGCAGCACAGGTGAATTGCCTTCACCTGTGCTTCTCTGGCTGACTCATGGCTCGCCTCAGGTGATCAATCAGAGGTTCAGGCCGTGACTCAGCAGTTCCCATACAGTTCAGTTATTTTAAAACTATGCTCCTCATCAGTTTATGTACTTGCTGATATTAGTATCAGGTGTCCAATCCTTAAGAGACTGTATTCATAAACTGCATTAAAATGATTTTCAAAATATCATATTATTTCACTATGCAAGAGGCCTATTACTTTCTTTTGGAGGAAGATGGATTAGTTTAACCTAGATTATTCCTGATAAATCCATGTGTTTATTTCCAAGATGCTTGAGAATTATTTTATATAGATTGTTTTCTTATTTTTTTTTTTTCCCCTCCCCCAGGAATTGGCTGTAAGATGACTATTCTTCATTTTTTTTTTAACTTCTTGTTTCTGCAATTCTCTCCAAATTCTCAAATTTTAGTCCACATTGTTATTGTTTCTCAGATCATTTCTGGCATTCCTTTTCGAGCCTGAAATGAATCTCATCACACTGAGTCATTTGAAAACACCTAACTATTTTTTCTGTATACAAACCGATGTGTTTGCCTCTGCTTTTGACAACATGCTGGCAGGCTGAGTTCTGGAAAAGATCCTTAGCAGGCAGAAAAAAATTTCTCTCCACTATATGCCTGATGAATACATCTTCCTATTATTAAGCAGCACAAAAGCTAGTGATTTTCTAAAGTGTGATACAAGGGGCCTCCCAGACAGTGAAAACTATAGAAAAAAGCACTTGGTTGTTAATCTTATGGAGCAGCTGAAAATTCTGTCACAAGAAGCAAGAGTTTGGTATTGGAACAACTGAGTGAAGGAAACACTCCTTTTGATCCTGGTGGAAATTCACCATCACAAGGGAGAGGGTAGGTGGATTGCAATCCTGTATGAAGGAAGAATGATAAACAGCAACTTATTCTCCTTAAGGTCCCTAAGAAGTTATTGCACTGAGATTTCCAGGAAGCTGTCCAAAAATCAGGGAAGAGTGATGTAAATTTATGGATTCTTTGATACTTAGGATTGAAGTCTTACTCAATTCCTACATAGTAATCACACTTTGGGGACTTGAAACTGTGCTTGACCATTACAGGTGAAAGATACATTCAAAAAAACCCAATCAACCAAATAAAAATCCCATGTCACTTTCAGTCTCTTGCTGGGGCCCCAAAAGCCATCATTTGTTTCTGGCAAACAATAAACTCTTTTCCATTTTGGCTCTTCAAGATGTCCAAAAATCTCCTGAGAAGAGCTCAGGAGATTTTTTGCTCAGGCAAAGCTAAACCTGATTCTTGTCTAATTCAGTCTTAAAATGGCACGGAAATGTTAACCTAAAGTTAATCCAAAGCAAAATGTTGTATTTGCATCTCCTTCCAATCAAAACCCAGTACTAGTCAGAAGAATTATCGATTCATGTTACTTTGTTTCAGGGAGTTTTGAGGTTGCCTTCTGTAATCTTATTCCAGAAAGGTGAGAGTTGGTAGTATTTATATGCCTTTGAAGTTTCATGTTTTATTTATGTTATTGTGTATTATACTTCTGGCCTCCTGAGATATCAACCCTTGGGAAAATTAAGCCTTTCTGCTGAAGACATTCCAAAATAGGTTTGGAAAGCACTACCACGGTCCATGTTTACCAAAATATCCCCCTTACTACTTTTTTTCAATTATTAGGATCAGCGTTGGCTACATTTGAAGCAAAGATTTTGCTTTCTAACTCAAAGAATGATAAACAAAGGGAAGATAAACCAGCAATACAAGGTAGTATTTTTTTGCCAGTTTTGGCATTAGATTAACCATACCGAATGTAGTGAACAGAGGGGAGTCAGATAACTGTCAACAAGGAACAGATGGGCTAAGGAGCAGCCAAATATTTTAAATAGTTTGAAAGACTACTAAAAAGTCAAAGGGTCTGTAGAGTAGTGCTGGGAAATGGGAAAGATGTAGAGATGGAATGGACAATATCTTTGAATTTGTTCAGAAAATGGTTAATACTATCTGACACACATGATGGAAGAGCTACTGCATTAGAGGAAAAGCTGATTCATGTCTCATGAGAATTACTGCCAAAAGCAACTTCTACAGAGACATTTCTGACCCACTCGTGCACTAACAAAATTTTTAAGTCATTTGTTACAGTGGAGTTTCACAGCATTCAGCACAGCAGAGGTAGAAGTTTCATACAGATACACAAAATGTAAGCAAGAGTCAGATAGCTATACCTGATAAGAGGTCCCTCACAGGGAAGGTGATGCATGGTGATGTTTACATCATTCCACCCCATTATGAGTTATCTGCAAAGAGGAATTGCTTGCAAATGTTGTCATCCTCAACCACTGTATTATATGTGGTCATTTTATCTCTAAGCAGAATTAAAAAAAGACAATACAACTTTTATTTAAATATAAAAGCTGCACTGATCTTTCTCAATCAATATTTCCGTAATATAATATCCAGAATTATAAAAATAAATATTGCATGAAACAGGAATTTATTCTGGAAATTCCTTTAAAGAGTGCCAGTTTTATAATGTAGTATATACCATTAAACACTCTTAAATAGGATTTATATAATGCAACCTTCCCCAGGGGGTTAGAAGAATATCTCCTCCAAAACTTTAATCTGAATTTTCTTAATAAGAAATTAACTACTGTTTCAGCCTATCTCCCTTTAATTGCTAATTCTCTCTTGGAATCCTGAGAAATATGATATCTCTTTTTAAAATGGGAGGCTCCTTTAAACTCACCCTGCTTAGTCATCCCCTGTACAAAAAAAGCAGCATGGTCTTGTACCTGGGTCAAGGGAACCCTCGCTATCTATACAAGCTGGGAGATATAAAGGTAGAGCACAGTCGTGCTGAAAAGGATCTGGGGGTACTGCTGTGTGGTAAGAGGGACATGAGTCAGCAATGTGCGCTCACAGCCCAGAAAGCCAACCATGACCTGAACTGCAACAAAAGAAACATGGCCAGCAGGTCAAGGGAGGTGATCCTGCCCTTCTGTGCCAGTGAGACCTCACCCAGAGTACTGCATCTATATATGGAGACCTCAGTTTAGGAATGATGTGGACCTGCTGGACCACATCCAGAGAAGGGCCACAAAATGATACAAGGGATGAAACACCTTCACTGTGAGGACAGGCTGAGAGAGATGGGGCTTTTCAGCCTGGAGAAGAGAAGGCTCTGGGGAGAGCTGAGAGCAGCCTTTTAGTATCTAAGGGGGAGGGGGAAGACTCTAAGAAAGAAGGGGGCAGGCTCTTTAGCAGGGTCTGTTGTGATAGGACAAGGTGAAATGGTTTCAACCTAGAAGAGGGGAGATTTAGACCGAATATAAGAAAGAAGTTTTTTATTATAAAGATGGTGGAACACTGGAACAAGTTGCTCAGAGGTGTGGTGTATGCCCTGTCCCTGATGACATTCAAGGTGAGGCTTGACCAGGCTCTGAGCAACCTGACCTAGGTATAGGTGTCCCTGTTCATTCCTGGGGAGTTGGACTAGATGACCATTAACTGTCCCTTCCAATTCAAATGATTTTATGATTCTATGACTAGCCTCCTAATCCATTAAATTACTCCAGTCTGCCATAGCAATAAAATACGTAACAATTGAGTAGGCTTGGGGAGAACCCTCTCAAGGTAGCTTCATCACTACATTTATTGAGTCAAGAAACATCTTTTTTTGATTGCTGATGAGCACTCAGATGCTCAGAAATCTTAACATCAGAAGAACAATACCTCAGGACTTTACATATGCCAGTGAAATGTACTGTAGTCATTGGTCTTGTAATTCTGGTCACTGTATAGTAAACTGCAAATTATCATATATTCTATTTCCATTTGTACTGTGTCTTGCTAGAATGCTATTTGTCCATTTAAGTCAGTTTCTACACAGTGTTCACTTTAGTGAACTTTTTGTAGATTTCTGAGGAGGGGAATAGAGGGAGGTGTCAGGCTCTGACCCTGGGAGCCAATAGCAGGATGGGAATGGCACAGAGCTACACACAAGGAGGTTCAGACAAGGTATTGGGAAACATTTCTATACTGTGAGTGTGGTCAAACACTGGAACAGGCTTCCTTGAGAGTTGCTTGATGACCATGTCTGACAGTGTTCAAGAGTCATTAGGATAATACTTACAATAATATGCTTTAACTGTTGTTAGCGCAGAAGAGGACAGCCAGTTGGACTTAATGATCTTTGTACATCCCTTCCAACTGAGCTATTCTATTCTATTCTGCTCTACTCCATTCTATTCTATTCATTTAGAGGAACTTAAGCACGTCATCATAATCCAAAATAATGTTTAACAATACAACTATCTTCATAAAAAACACAGGAGAGATAAGCAACTTATCTTAGAGATCTTCACTGACTGTACTGTACTTCACTGTACTGGCTTTGGCTGGGATAGAATTAATATTTTTTCACAGAATCTCAAAGGATGCTATGCTTTGGATTTTTAATGAAAATACTGGTGATAGCACATCACTCTTGTAGTTCTGGCTTGCAAAAAAGCCAAGGACTTTTCAGCTCCTCATGATGCCCTGCCAGTGAGAAGGCTAGGGAGATGGAATAGGAAAAGATGGGGCCCTGTTTTCCTGGAAATTGTTGAACTTATGCCAGCTGATGAGAAGTAGTAAATGAATTCCATATTTTACTTATTTGTGCAGATTTTGTTCTACTATTAATCTATATGTCAATCCATGATTTCTTGTACTTTTACCTTCCTGATTCTCTCTGTTATCCCAGCGTGGGGAGAGTGACTGAGGGGCTGTGATACTGAGCTGCTGATTGACATGCACAACACACTAAAATCCTGTTCTTACAAAACAGTGTATCTCTGGCATTACTCTTACGGGAAGATTGTTTTGGAACCTCACTGTTGCGACAACTACATAGTGTTTTCTAGTATTCAAGCTAAATTAATTTTTGATGACCTTATAAACACTTCTTGCTGCGCCTGTTGTGCCTTATTCTCATAGTGCTTGCTCTCCTTCCACTAATGTCTTTGTAGAAAGTGTTTAGGAAAATAAATGTAATAAGAATCTGGTCAAATGAGACTATTTGGATCTCTTCCCTGCTTTATCCTAATAGCCCTTCCCTGTGCTTCTTCCAATTTCATTTTCTTGGGCATCAGTGGTACTACCAGCTGTCTCTTCCTCTTTAGCTGGCTCCTAACCCACATTACTAATAAGAAGCTAGTATTCCCCATCCTAGCTAATCATTTCTCATAATACAGAAAATAGAATCATTCAGTGGAGTTATAGAATGTATTACGTTTGAAGACAAGATATCTTGGTTTTTGAAATCAAAGATATCTAGGTTCCACTGCCCCTGCTGTAAGCAGGGACACCTCCCATAAGATCAGACTAGGCTACTCAGGGTTCCCTCCAGTCTTGTATGCCTCCAGGGATGGAGCATCTGCAGCTTCTCTGGGCAGCATATGTTTGTGCCTCACCATTCTATCAGTAAAGAATTTCTTCCAAATGTCTAATCTAAATCTACTTTCTTTCAGTTTAAAGTCATTATCCTCTATCCTATTAGTACTCTCTCTTATAAAGAGTCCCTCTCTTTCTAACTTTCTAGTAGTCTCCCTATAAGTACTGGAAGGCTGCAACCATGTTTCCATGAAGACTCTTTTCCAGGTTGAGCACCAGCTTAGCCTTTCTTCATAGGAGAGATGCTTCAACCCTCTGATCGTCTCTGTGGTCTTCTCTAGACCCACTCCAAACAGCTTTATGTCTTTCTTGAACTAAAGGCTCCAGACCTGTATGCAGTACTGCATGTGGAACCTCACAAAAGCAAAGTAGAAGGGGACAGTCACCTCCCTTGCCCTGCTGGTCACATTTCCAATATAGCCCAGGAAAAACTTTGGCCATAGCAGCCTTGAAATGCAATGAGACAAGAATTCAAGGAATTTTAGTCATGAAGGTCATGGTCATGAAGGGAAAGACATAAGCGTTACAGTACTTAGGAACAGATTAAACAAGCCTCTCTTTTCACTATTCAGAACAGATTTTGAGTGCACCAAAAACTCTGTATTAGTTCCATTTCTCCTGAAGATAGCAGCCCTCTTACTATCCCTATTATACTTACCCATCACTGTTATTTGGTGTATGTAAAATCATAAACATTTATTTAGTAGACAGTAAATGAAGAAAAGTAAAATAATTTAATCCTCAATTTTCAACTCAATTCTACTCATTAGAAAGATGGAACTAGCCTTCAGCTAGCCTTCAACTAGCCTTCAAATTCTGGTTACTTTTCAGGAGTATTCAGTTACAAAGATATAAAAACTGTAATGCAAATGTTTCAAGAGAATTTCTTTATTTACTCTTCAACAAGGATCAGTCTGTCCTCTGCTGCTCAGACTACTATATAACATAACTCAATTTCTCCAATCTGAAATATGCTGTTCAAATGTTTTCATTTATTAAGTCTTTCAAAGATACGCTTCTTTCAGTTGAAGAATGAATGCTGCAGAAAAAAGGTATCAGAACAGGAATAGAGACACACATTGCCTTGCATTGAGTAAACCATTCTGTTCCTTCGCAACAAATCATCAAGTCCTGTGATAACAGAGAAGGATGAAGATGAGGAAGATTGACAGTTATGCATTTTCTTGTGTTTGTTTTAAAAGGGGATAGACTATAAGAGAAAATATTATTTTCAGTTGTATCAAAATGTGTGCTGAAACACTTCTTTTAGAGATGTCATAAATTGTCTAGTTGGGTATCTTTACACAATATGACTAAAAACAGAGCTCCTCTATCCTTTTCTCAACCCATTAATGGCCAAAGCATCTACAGCTAAAATATTCAGTGAAGTTGGAATACATGGTAAACTCATTAGAATTTGTGGCTAGGTTAATCTAATAAAGTCTTCTGAAATCTCTTGCCACATCACGAGTAATAATATACTCTAACAGCAGTGCTTCAGCTCCACGTTTGTAAAAATAAAAAAATGAAAATCGTGATAGTGGCCCTGAAAACTATGCAGAGCTTGGTAACAAATACTGAAGAGCAGCGAGGAAAGAAGGAAACCTCCAATCTGGAGTTGGTGGAAAATGAATGCAATTTTTATAATATATATTGATGTTGCAAATATGGCATTGTTTCTTTTTAAACAAATGTTATAATACTGCGGTAGATCTAAACATACTGTAATAAATTTCTTCTATGGCTTTTTTTCACAGAATGTCAAAACAGCTGCATGTTTTCCCATCTCAGTTCCAGTGTATTGCCAAACTGATTGGCAGTTCTCACATTCTAGATAATGGTGATGTAGTTGCTAGTTTCAGCTAAAGATGGAATTTTTTCAGGGAAAGTCTTGTCCAATAGAAATGGAAGAGGGAGCTATTTATTTATTGTCTGCTTTTGTTCAAACTCAATAACGTTCAACATTTATTTGCTAATTGAAAAAAAAAAGCTTTTAAAATATTCAAGTACCCTCTCTCCAGCACAGAACACGAATTTTATTCACCTTATTTCTTTTCACATTCAGTGACCATACCTGACATAGTGACCAATTCTAAATCTTGAGAGCATTCTCTTACAGAAGAAAGGCACAAGGAACAACAAAACTTGCAACATTTGCTAGGATTATCTAGATACCCATCAGTAGTTATTTTTCCTTCATTTGGTACTAACAACCATCAGGAATCTTTTCAGTCTTGTGCCTTTGGTCCTGCATTCATTTCCTTTGCTGTCTTTCCTGTCACACATCCCACTCCATACAACTGGCGTGAATCTTACTTAAAGCTTCTGGTGTTAGTGTATGACTGTCCTCACTGTTTGAAACACCAGCTTTTCTGAATCAGACTTAGAGTGTTAACATGGACAGATGATCACGGTTGTGCTGACAGAGGCACAGGGTTTTATGTCTCTTGTTACATGTCCATCTAGACTTACAATTTAATAAGCAAAACTTGCTTCGCTTAGCACTCCTACAACTTCAGTATTTGGCCACTCCATTGGAAATTTTTTTCCCTCACTTCAGAAACAGTAAAAGTAGAATGATTTATTCTCTGAGTAACTCAGAAATTAAGTACTATGGGAAAGTAAATATTGCCTTTCACTTAAACGCAACAATAACTTCTAGAAGTATTCAGAGTCATACTTACTGCATAAAGCAAGAGGTCTGAGCACTGCAATAAGCTCTCTTAGTTTTGATGTGGTAACACTGACAACAAGCTATACTCAAAATACATGCCAGGATCTATTTTCTTAGGCAAGTTGGTGCAATTCCTTTCCCTTCCACTGAGTTGACAAATTGTGTAGAACTAAGAATAAGAGTTTGAGGATGCATTTGTTTAAATGTTCTTTTAATAATTTAGAGTTGGAATCAAGTTGGCAACTTATTACTTAGTAAGAGATCACAGCAGACCTAGGAACATACTTGCTCAAGGGCAGCCTTCAGCTTGTCTGAACACCTTACACTTAAGCTGCCTGAACAGATCATGCTGTTCCTGGAGCCTTAGAAGTGCAGCACTTTCCAGGTACACATAAATCGCCATTTTTGAGATAGCATGACATCTTGTGGACTGCTGGTAGTACTACGAAGGGACTCTCTGTTCCTATCTTAAATATTGTTCACATCAAGCAAACTAGTACATGGAGTGCCTGTTTCTTTTAAAGCTGTCTGGGTCGTATACACAGCTGTCAACTATTTATGGATAAAAAGCATTGCAGAGGGTAAGCCAGTGAGAAAGGAGATACATATGCAAAATCTATATGATGTACAGGCACTAAGACCAGTGATGGCAATGTGCAGAGCCCAGGGTAGGGGAAAATACCTTCAGTGGCTCAGCATCTCAGTAGCAAGAGGCAGTCTTACAAGACAAGCTCATTTCCTTTTTTTTTTTTTCCTTTTTTAGATTAACTCAATTCTTGGCAGGTAAACAAAATGGCAAGGGACCCTCAACATGTTGCCTGACAGGCAGGTGGTTGGTCTCTCTTTCCAAACATCTGAGAAGTGAAGATGAAGAATGGAAAAGACAGAAAATCTTGAAGATCTTGAGAGTTTTTCTGTTCCCACCACTCCCACCTCCTCACTAAAAATGGAGATATTCAGGTTTATTTTAAACATTATAGAATGACTAAAAAGCTTGCTTTCAAGGCATGTGAGCTTGCGTGGTTGTATCACTGGTCCTCATCACTACCTCCTGATTAACAGTAACGGAAAAAATGTCTGATCATTAAGCTGTCTGACTACATTTGAATACATAACCATATACACTTTATTTAAAATCTTTCCTGAATGATATATTCAAGGAAAACTTTGTGCTTTATTTCAAATAACAAGGCAGCACTGAGTTATGAGCCAGCAGAAAAGATGAACTTTATGAAGTGTATATAGTTTTTTTCCACAGGAACTGAGGTCAATAGTTTTATACAACATGTTTCTTTGCTCTCAAGTCCCTTTACTGTGTTTTCACTTTGCATATGGGGTCACTCAAGTCTATTCCCTCTGTTTCAGGCCACCCACTAGTTCTTAAGTTGTAAGAATAGGCAATGCTCCCTTGCAAGCTTTTAGATAGTGTGAAGTGTGAGTGTGGAAAAGGAAAGGGAAGGGTGACAGTACTTTACAAGAGAATAGCAAAATATTAGTAATAATAGTCATCATCATCACTACCTGTATTTAGATAATTTTAAAAAGACCCCGTCAAGTATCATTAATAGATAGGTTATACCGAAATCATGAAACATACCAGTTTGATAGAAGACTGAGATATTGTCTTTAGACTTTTCCTCCACAGTTCAACTTATCTTTAAATTTTTGACTGAAGAAGAAAATGCAAAAATACTCTGAGAACTTAGCAGGACGTTTCTATACTAATTTCATGAATGAAAGACAGGCAGAAGTTTTGACTGGATATATAACCTCTAGATTCTTAGTCTAAACAGAGGGAAAATCAAAAGTTTTATCCTCTCTAGCAATTTGATATTTATTTCTAGTGAAAATATCAATCAGCTTAAGAATCACTTTTAAGATAAAATCTCAGCAAGTAATGGACCAAATCTAGAATATAACTAGGGGTAGAATTCAGGTCAACATTAAGATTATGTTGATAGTTACTATACGTCCACAGCACAGGAAAACTAGCTAAGTGTATAGGAATGGTCAGGTCATGGCCTGGATTGGTGATTGAGTACCTGGTGAAGGAGCATAATCAGCACTGGGAGCACAGGTGGAAGCAACTCATCTGTGTGATCAGAAAGGTTGGATCCACAGTCCACTCCTATCTAGCCTCATATAAGGGCTGGCAGCTGCAAAGGAGGTATCTCTATTTGGAGACTGCCTCCTTTTGAATGTTCAGCAAACCCTGATCTTCAGAAATAAAAGATGCTGCCTTTATTACCAGATTGTGACCACTAACTTTCTTGGGAAAGCAAGTATGAACACAGCTGGAGCCTAACCCTAAATCTAGCCTTCAATGGGAGTTTGCCAGTCTCGCAGAATCAGAAGCTGAGCCTTGAAGGCTAGAACTATCCTTATTCAAATCTTTGCAAAACTTTAGCCATACCCAATACTTTGAGTTCTCAAGTGACCACTCAAGGAGGAAAAGCCAAGAAAATATGTATATATATATATATATATACATATATATATATACATATATATATATAAACTGTGAGACATATATGTAGAGATGTAGGGAATCGGAAGATGAAAGGAGAGAGAACTGTTTTTCTTCTTAATCCAAAGTGGCTTTGGATAAAAACTCACTGTTACCAGCTGTTATAAAGCAGCTGTTATAAAGGGAAAGCAGACAAATATATTTGCACCCATTAACTGCTCTGAGCACTAGTATGAAACTGCGCAAAACATTATAGCAGTGCATCAAAAACAGAGAAGTTTATTGCTTATAGGCCATTATGCTTTGCAGTACCCAGGAATATCTACTGCACAGAGTATGCTCACTTCTGGTAGATTGAAGTTTGGAATTATGTAGAACACTACACATTGGTACATGGCTGGAGACACACTTAATGTAGTTTAAATTCCAACAGTTACAGAGGATCCAGTAAAATTCTGAAGTCTACTGTTTCTGTAAGAAGCTATAAACCAAACTGATAACACTATGGAGAAAAAAAACATCCTTCCATCTAGAACTGAATTCGAGGCACAAGAAAAAAATAAGGGACAATACAACACCTAAAGTTGAAGGGCACTGCCTAATTTCACAGAAAACAAACAAACAAACAAAAAAACACACACACACACACACACACAAAACCCCCCTTGTATATTTTATATATTATATATTCTTGAGAACCAGCAGTATGCAACTGAAGCCACAAGTTCATTCTTCTGAACAGACATTAAATGCCATGGACAAAGTCAATGTTTAACTTGATACATCTCAGAAGTTTATTACTCTAAATTCTAGATTTATGATTGTTTTAAAATGTTTACTGTAGATTTGTTATTTATTTCTTTGAAAAAAAAAAAAAAAAGGCATAACTTTCTACAGCTACAGAGAAAATAATTGCTATGATAGGATGACGCGGATGTCTGTGTCTGTCTGCATTTAATCAGCAGATACTTAGCACTGCAACAGGTAATGAGTACCATATCAATTATTTTTCATAACAAGAAGTAAAATTGTGTTGACATATCCTGTCTGACAGAGGTAGAGAGAAATGATGGAATGAAACTCACGATCCTATCCAAACCAGTTTAATCGCTCCCACTTCTTACAAACCATGCATTTCTTTTATCTTGTCTAACAATGCTGGACGAGAATTGCGTAGGCCTAGTAAGGAAGAGATAGCTTGCACAGAAACATGCTTTGCACTTGAGTCACGTTTTGATCAAACCATTTAGTCTTAATTGTTTGTTTTAAAACTGGATCTTAACCACATTAGGAAGAATGTGGTTCTGTTAGCAGACATAGACCAGGCTTGAGTCATTACAAAAGATGTAAACAAACTGGATAGAGTCCAGAGAAGAGTAATAAAAATGATAAGAGGTGCATAAAATGACCTAAAGGAAAGGTTGAAATAGTGGAACTTGTTTAGTCTAGAAGAATAAAGACTGAGCTGGGACATTATCAGAATCTTTGAATATGTACTGTAGAGGAAAAAAAAAAAATCAACTACTATCCCTGTTCATTAATAACAGGGTAAGTAATAATATAACAAATTTGTAACAAAAAAGAATAAGGTTTAATATGAAGAAAAGATATTTAACTATAGTTGTCTAAATCACAGTATTCCTGGTTAAGATGAGCTTTAAAAGGCTTCTTATGAGTACAAATGCTGGAAACTGTACTGCAAAAATACAGAGCACTAAAGCATGTAACAGCCAGTAAAGAGGGACTAAACATGACACAATTGAGCTCAGGGATATCTTTTTTATAATTTACTTAACATTCTAATAAATTCTATTAAATTTCATTCTACCCACTCATTATCCGTGTCTGTTTATATAAATTATAAATAGCCTATAAAATATCTATTTAAACAAAATTCAAATTTTCAGCTTAGTCAAGAGCATATTAAATTTAACTGCTTTGAAAAGCTTCTTTATAAGTAGCTGAGATAGAAAATGAATATGTATATATAAACACATATACGTACAAAATAAATATAAGTACACATTTTCAAAACTTATGTACTCTACAGTAGGTAGTGTACATTACATGAGCATTTTCTGTCTTATCCACAGAAATTGTTCATATTATTTCAGCTGAAAAGAGAACAAGACAATCCAATGGAATTCTAAAGATTAACTACAGTCCTATATAGGCACTGCATAAATCACGCATCTCTATTGTTAACTTGAACGTACCACCTAAAAATAAAACATACACTTCAAACACAATTGTACAAATTTTGCTTCAAGGTTGAATGTCAATTTAAGCACTTTTGCATGTTATCAAGTTGGAAAAGGAAGTTTTTAAATTTCAGCATCCAACTTCAGTGTTCCTCCCAAAATCTCTTACACTTAATAGGGATATTGTTTTAGGAAAGCTTGAAAGATGTTAAAACACAGAACATGATTGTTAGGACAAAAGGTACTGAAATTAATAACATTTGCAGACATGCCAAAACTACATACTAGATAAGGTTGATTGCCTGAAGAAGGAATAAGTTTCATATTTGGAATTTAAGTTTTTCCATTTTGATTATTGGCCCAAAATCTAGAGCTGGGATCAGCCACTTAAGATACTTACTAGAAGTAAATTGCGTAATCCAATCCAAATGTCCCAAATAAAGCAGCATTCATTATGTGAGAAAATCTGCTCCATTCCTGCCTGGAATGAAGCTAAACTTGGACTATTGCCAGAAGGTAGGTTAAAAATTGGAAATCTACATACAGAAACAGATGTTTCTTTGAGATACGTAGTATGTATGTACAGC
Organism: Lagopus muta; assembly: GCF_023343835.1. Lineage (NCBI taxonomy): Eukaryota > Metazoa > Chordata > Aves > Galliformes > Phasianidae > Lagopus > Lagopus muta. Next base: position 39,417,140 of record NC_064435.1, on the reverse strand, counting down.
CAAAGCATACATTGGGCATTTAATCTAGGAACTGTAGCTATAGATTATGTAGCTTCTAGATTACGCAAAAAATAAAATCTTCATACTGATGTTTTCTGCTACACTTAGAGAGACCTCAGAAATAACCATGTCTCCAAGGAACTATGGAGCTTTTGTTTCAGTTCTTTTACAGGAAGCCAGGCTGATTATTAAAGACTGAACTGATCAGCAGTTTAAAATAATAGTTACAGAGCTAGTACTGAAGTTTGTTTACAAACTATTAGTTCTAATTTAGAACTAAAGGTATTTAATTTCCAGGCAAATTATGCAGAAGTCCTGTCTTCCAACTTGAGAAGAGTGATGAACCTGCATGTATTTGTTACGACTGACAGCATATTACTTCACATCTTTCACTTTCTTAGTTTCTTAGTTTTGCACATAGATCTGAACAATGAATCTTGAAGTTATTGAAGAGCTGCTTATTTTAGAATGAGAAATAAAGATAGAAAAGATAATATGCAGGTAGAGTAAAAGTTACATGAAATAAATGAAGCTATTTAATTGGACATTAGAGATTATTTGAACCCTGAATAACCTGTGGTGTTTTCTCAAAGAGTGGAGCAAGGTTCTTCAGGAAATTCAGTATAGATAGCTTACAATGTCATCAGCAACAGGAAATTGGAATAGCAGCTATGATCTGGAAGTTCAGTTCTTTTCCTGAGTAGAGTTCAGGGAAGAAACTAAATATTGCAAACAGGTGGGAGATATGTCCCTTCAGTTATGCTAAAGTGTGAGATAAATCTATGCTTAAGTCCTAATAGGTGGCAAATGCCAGAGAAACTTCATCCAGTTTCTAAAAAGATGTGCTCTGGCAGTCAAATCAACAATCTGTAAGTAGTTGCTGATCCATTCTGCATGATTTTGGAACACCTATCTGCTTGTAAATTCTGCAGGAACTAGTGATTTGATTAAAAACTGGATACGTCAAATATCACTGTTTTGATGATACTTCACAAGCAACAGTACATAATGTTTCATGTATATAATCACAATGATTGTTTGTGAAATATCATCAATGATGAATAGATAGTAAATTACTGTTTTTGGAAAATCCACTGCAAGGTCCTTTGCAGCTTGATGTTCATTTGAACTGGATGAGACTCTCCAAATGTCTGTCCAGTTTAGTTCTTGTACTGAGCCGACCTGTGGTCTTCTCTAACTACCTCATTATCCATTTCTGCTGCTTATATTAAGGCATATGTTAGAATATCTCTTCTCTGCATGCAGTTTGACTAGCAGAAAACACTCGGGGGTGTTGCTAGGACTACCAGATTTTCCACAAAGTATATTAATCGACACATCTAATAAGAAGAAACCTACCAGCTAGTCTAGATACAAATGGGCTTTCAAAAGAAATCTTCAATACTGCTCAAAATTCCCACTTGGAGAGTTGCTATCACATTAAAATATTTCTTGAGAAGGTGGCTAGATATCTAACTTATCTCAAGTTGATCTAGCATCTCATCTATGTGATGACAAAGTAGAGAATTCCCAGGCCACCCAGAGAATTAACAACTTAAATATACAGCATGTGTACTCAGGCATGGCTCTGAACTCAGTTGTGATTGCAGAACAGAGATGAATGTTATTGCTCTATCATACAACTTAAATTCTGTAGTTCCATAGCCCTTGCCACAAGTAACTCTTCCTTTTTTCAAAGGTATACTGATGTAACAGTATATTCATGATTTAATCTTACACCACAGTACAGATTATCAAAGCATCAAAATTTCAATTTTTTCATATGGATTTGAAAAAAAGTCTTTATCACTTCTGAAGTACACAAACTGTATTTTAACTCTTCCTACCTCTGAATAAGCAAATGCCAACATCTTCATCAGATGATGAGACCACTTTCCTGAAAGTTACGCTGACAATGTTAACACTGTTCCAAATACTCATTTTTGCTGATTTGAACATAAAAACTACATATCATGCTGACAGACATTATCACCCGAAGTTCCCCAGCAGTCATGATTCTTGTACAGACTCACATTTTGTGCTTACATTTTAGATTAACTGGGCAACTCCAATCATTTTGCAAATTATTTGGGGTGAAAATATACACCAATATATATATCGGTGTATGTATATAGGTAACATGTTATATAACATTATGTTATGTATATAACTAAGGCATGAAAAAAGAACTGGAATTCCCAGACAGTAATATAGCATATATTATATTTAAAATGGCTTTCATATTTTTCCTGTACTTTTAAGTTTTTCTACCTTATTCCTATGTATCCTATGTTTGTATCACTAGTTCTTTTGCTACAACTGAAACGACCATTAATGGAGAGCTGTTTTACTTAGTGGTGTCTTCTATCAAGACTAAACTCCACTTTGACTACCAGATTTTCTCATTCCTCTAAAAGAGCATTCCAGTTGCCAATACCAGTTGCAAATCTCACAACTGTTTGTTTTTCCCTTTACAGATGTGATTCTGCTGATAGAAATTCAGATTTTTTTTGCATATTTGTAAGCTTAATATTCAAATGTTCCAGAATTTTTTCTCCCATATAGTAAATAACTGTTAACTCTGCAAAAATATTTGTAGATTTATCTCCCTAACATCTACCCAAGTTATTTCAGGTGAATAGATGCTAGCAGAATTGAACCACACACAGGATTTATTAAGAACTTTTACAATAAAATAAGCTACTATTATACAAAAAATTTGTAAATATGAAAAATTACATTGCAAAATTAGAAAACTGTCTTTTCAAGAAACTAAGACAATAGACCTTTTCCTGTTTCATATGCATCACATAACAATAAAGCTATCTATGGTCCTATAGTGCTCTTTCACAACTTTACATCTCAGAGCTGTGCTAATCAGCACATCTCAACTCTTACATCAGCAGAGAATTCTCCTGTAACTTCTGAGATGTTACTGGCACCCTGAAATTAGTGGTTTCACGTACCCATTTCCACCGGCATTCAACAAGACACTATGTCTAACAATCAAAGCCTTAGCATATTTCCAGAGTACAAAACCATAAACAGATATAGAAAGGAGGCCAGTTATTAATGTCAGGTTTTTAATCAGATCTATTTTCTCTATGAAAATAGTCGTGCCTACATAACATGTTGCTTGGCAGGGACATTTTTTTTTAGCAACACCTACATTGGCTCATTCATTCCTGATCTGACTGTAACCGCCAACTCGTTTTCACTCAGAGAGCACATATTGGCTAGCCAGTCACCAAATAACCTGCTGCTCTGATAGCTTCAGCCTAGTATTCCCATCTCAAAAGGAAGAATGTCATAAGAAAAGGGCAGGAAGGTATTAGCAGTGTACTTAAACATTAGTTGATGTTGATAAATCAAAGCCTGAAACAACTTACCTTCCAGCATTTTTGGTGCATTTTTAAGAGATAGATCTTCTCATTTTGTTTGTTTTCAATTTATTTAATCACTTTCTCCTGTTAATGTTTTTCTTAGTGATCCAGTTTTAGTTGCCAAATGACATCCAAAACTTTCTTTTTCTGCCAATGACTTCTGTAAAGTCTTTTTTTTATAATTAATTTTTTTTAACCTTGCACATTGCAAGATTCATATTTCCTGTCATTTGGAACCACACAGTCCTTAGAAAGGTTGTAAAATCTCTTTGCGTACAAGCACTGATGGAAAACATTCTAAAAGTGCTTTTCTTAAATAGCAATTTGAAAACACGAGTCAAAACATTATGTTAAGCAATGTAGCCCCTCTGCAAATGCTGTGCTACTGCATCAGAGACCACTTGAAGGAAAAAACAATATCAATAAAACCAAGGTTATGTTTTCTCTCTCTTCACTATTTACAATGTCTTTAGGAGAAATAGTATGCTCTGAAGCAAATGACTAAACTTGTCAGTAGCTTATTTTTCAACAATTAGCAGCAAGAACTCTTATAAATGCAAAACCAGAGCTGAATATGGAAATTGAAAGCCAATTTTAAAATAATTTGCATTCTTTAATTGTATTCAGTCAACAGTTCTTATAAGTGTTCAAATTCAGATATGTAGTTAAATCATGTAAAGAAATATTTCTACAAATAGCCTTTTTTCTTGATGTGTATTTTTCAAAATGATTCAAAAAGGAGTCAAAACACTTACCTGCTGACTTCTAATCTGATGTTTCACTCCTACAGCCAGTTGTCTAAAGGCATTTTCTACATTCTAAAATAATTTTACTGGTTTGAAGGGAAAGCAGTGATTGTTGCTTTCCTCATCTTTCAAAAGGCTTTCCATAGTGTCTCCCATAATATCCTCACAAACTAATATACAGACTAAATAGGCGGATAGTGACATGGACTGAAAATTGCCACCTCAAAGGGCTATGATTTAGGGAGGGCTGTTTGAGTTAGGGCAGTTTGGTTAGGTTGCAGTTAGACTCTATGATCTTTAAGGTCTTTTCCAACCCAAGCAATTCTATGATTCTGCAATGAGCAGCACAAAATCAAGCTGGAAGCTGAGCACTAGTGGTGTCTCATAGTAGTTGAAAATGAGTTCAACAGTTTAACACCTTCATTAATAATTTAGGTGATCTAACAGAAGTTTGCAGATGATATGAAGCTGGGAGAAGTGGCTGATAGGCCAGATGGCTGTGCTGTTATTCAAGGGCACTTGACAGGCTGAAGAAACAGGCTGTCCAAAATGTGGGGAAGTTCAGCAGAAAGAATTGCAGAGTCCTGTACCTAGGGGTGAGCTTAGACTCTAGTGCAGACTGAGTGCTGAATGGCTGGAAAGCAGCTTTGCAGAAAAGGACCTAGACATGCTTGTAGATAATCAGTTAAATACAAACAAAAAACATGCCCTTGCAGCAAAGGCCACAAGAACTCAAACATCAATGTAAGCCATACAAAATTTAAAAATAATTAGAAAATCAAACAGATAGCTAAAGAGAGTCAAACACATAAGCTGAAGTGGAAGGTATACATATTGAAACCCAAGCTAATCTGAAATTTGGCAGAACCACAGTAAAAAGATTTCAGGGTCAACAGAGATGCTATTTATCAATAGAGGTGCTTATGTTAATATGGTTTGGTATCTAGATCTTTGGCATATAAAAAAATGTAATGAGAAAGGCTTTATCAGTGTGATCCCTAGAAGGAAAAAGTGTTAAGTAAAGTTAAAATTAGAACATTTGAGTGACACTTGCTCTCTGTTTTTGCTTTATTGATGGTGCAAGCCACAAGTATATATGCGTGGGGTTTTTTTTTTTTTTAAGGGAAAACTTATTTGGAAGCTCTTCTCACCATCTAAGGTGTTCTCTTATAAACAACTTGGCTGTATCAATTGAAATTAAGTTCTTCTATTAGTTGCCTCCATTTCTTTTGGAACTTTTTTTTAAGAAAGTACACGATAATGAAACAATGGAGTCGATATCTGCACATGCTCCCTGCATGTGCAGAGAAGTTTAGCTTATTTAGAATTTTCTAGCTTTCTACCCAGGAAATTATTGTACAGCACAAACATGCATACAAATAAAAACAAGGAGAGAGGCGGAGAGAGATGAAAGAGAGACAAGCAGATACGAAGTATTTACTAATGAGTTCTGGCACTATCCCTTGCCTGGATATAGCTTCATTATTTGTGATGTGATTATGTTCATTACATCCATAGATTTTCATGAAATTATAAAATAGTTCTAGCTGGAAGGAGCCTTTATTTTCCACAAGAATACCTTGTTAAAGTGATGAGGAAAGAAGCACAAGCCAACAAACTTCATCCCAGCATGAAGCATTTCTAAAGAAATAAGAGGGGTAATGAGATTTGTGTTTTAAGAGTGGGGAATGAGATAGGTTTAAAAGAATAGTTTATTTGCAACATGTAAATCAGCACACATCTCTTATTTAAAACACACAATATATAAGTACATTAAGTATGATCACTATCATAATTTTTTTAATCTTCCTCCAAAACAGTTTTGTAACAGCCTAATACACAGATCATATAACTAGATAGACTGATATGGATTCTCAAACACTTTTCAAACAGAATTGGATATTGAATAGCCTTTCCCTTTCATGATGAAATTATATCAGTGTTCTGAGAATTTACAGACGTTACTCTTGGAGGCCAAAAAAAGTAGCCTTTCAGCCAGTGATGACATGTATCAACACAAGGATTAGTAAGCAAAATATGCATAGAAAATACAATCTTGCTTAGTAATATATTACATGAATTGAGAATAAGAATTCTTTTCTATATGATTACAATTTACCAAAATTGCTTGCATTCTTAATCATTATACTTAGTCTTTTTCTACTGGGGGATAAGGGACAAGTGAATGGGGAGAAAAGAAAGAAGGATGAGGACAGAATTTCAAGATTAAATTCAACAGGATCCAAAGTCAAATGGCATTGATGAAGTAGTTCTGATCTGTCATTTATTTAGAACCATGGCACTAGGTAAGAATGACTTTTGTGGAGTTAAATCAGTGGATCTGAAGGATATAGTATGGAATTTTTGGTGAGCATTCTATACAATGTTTTTTTAATAAGTTTAAAAAAAAAAAGAAAAGAAAAAGATCTAGTAACTGGAACTACTAAATTGATGTAGTTTTTAAGTATAAAAACATCAAAGAAATCACACATGCATTTATGCATGCTCAATACAAGGGAGAAAGAGAAAGGTTTAGAAAAGAATAAGAGAACTAGTGGGCAGGAGAGAGATCAGGTAGAGGATTTAGATCACTGGGGCATGAAATTGGATTAGGATACCAGATTAGCATCTGCAGCAAGGAGAGAGAGGACAAGCAAAAAGAGTAAAGTTACTTAACATGTTGTCAATTTTCTCTTGGAAGAAGCTGGTTGGGTCTTGCGCAAAGAGAGAAATGCACTCATCCTTCAAATCTGCCTTTTATCCAGCATCTATGTCCTGAAAGAGTCAAACGTGTAGAGGATAAATAGGGTTTGGGACTAGGAATTTGACAAAAAGCTTAAGAGCAAATGCAGCAAGGTCACTCAATTTTGAGTTTTCTCTCTCAGGGAGAGAAAATACTTACAAGAGGTGAATTTGTAATGACTTTAGCCAGATGGTGCTTAATGAAGAGGGTAGTAAAAAAAAGATCAACAGGACAAAATTACTGTTCTAACAACAAAGGTTGAAAAAGTGAAAGCTAGTAAAGGAGTTTAGAGAAAAAATACAATTCATTAACAACGATGAGCTGGTGGTAGATCTAAAGAAAGGATCTGAAGAGTATTCATAGGCAAATGAAAGGTTAAGATAGAAAGAACTGAATCATTAAGGGTAAAAGATGGAAATGCTAGGTGAGAAAAATTTTACTAAGAAGTCATTTTAAGTAGAGATATTTCTCATCTACTGGTAAAGAAATGTAGTCAAGGAAACAAGTCAGTTCACAGATCTGTACTACCCACTTGAAAGCTAAAAATTACTACTGAGATACTAATTGGAAGATGAGGATAGAAGAAAAGGACAAATAATGAAAAAAAAAAAAAGCTATTACTATTAGTGTTTCTGAGTTGGTTACATAGTTTTAAAAACCAGAGTGTAAAGGAGGACAAGGCAACATTACAGAGACACGCATGAATGATACAGGATATAATGGCAGAAATTAATAAATTAAAGAGATCACTGAGTACTGAAAATGTGAGTGGCCAGTTAGCTACTTAATAGAGAATTTTACAGCAAATGGTAATTTCATCATCACAAACAATTCAACTGCCACTGCATCATAAATTATCATTTTGCTTGCTCAGTAGAAAGTTCAGTAGTCTGTGACTGTAAAGCTTACTATGCACTGAAGATGAACCATGCAGTGATTGAACTATGAATTTAACAGAAACTGATAGTTTAAAAGTTAGGTGGATGATAGTCCAGCCCCAAATACTGCGGTCACAAACCTAATTTCATTAGGACTCTTAAAAAAAAAATAAAAAAAATCTGCCCTATTCTTTAAAAACTGGAAGATTGAGTTGGTCTATAGAATCGTAGACATCTAAAGCTTCTTTGCCACATCACAGGCAAAATGATGCATAGTATTTCTCAAAGAATACATAAGTATTTTTAAGTGCTAGAAAATATTATCTATATTAAATAATATAAATTATATTTCAGTACATTTTCATTTTGACTTAGGCCATCTTACGTATACTTGATGTCCCCACAAGTACTGAAAGACAGTTTTTGTCACCTGAGAAATTTTTCTAAGGAAAGATCTTTTATCTGAACATTCCACCAAATCACTTCTCTACAGGAGGATGTAAAATGGTTGTACATGAACACTCTAGTAGTTACTGAAACTGGTGTTGCTGGTTCATGCTATCATATGCATGATGTTATGGATTTTTATTTTATGGTTCCTTTTAAGCTGGAAACACAGATTTCTTGTACAAATCCAGCATTTATGCCTTGGAAGCTTGGCATTTTTAGGGATAGGTATTCACAAGGACAACCTGTAATAGTTTGTGTTTGGCTACCCTCTGCTTAAGAGAGAAAGATAAGGTCATTCAGAACCTTGTTAAAAAAGACACTAAACTGTAGGAGTTCAGAACTGTTAGACTAGCTTAGGCACTTGCCAGGTACATTCTGTAAAAAGGATATAAGGTCTGGTCTTTTACTGCTAGCTTTCTCTACTGTTACTCTTTAAACTTGTAGAATAGTTTATAATGTTAGTTTGAACAACTGTTCATAAATATCCAAAAAAAAAAAACCAAAAACACCCCAGTAACTACATACTAACCTATATAGCATGTTAAATTTTAACAGAGAAACAAAATAATACATGTGAAACTGTATTTTTTTAATCCACTCTATTTTGTAAAAGCAGATACACATGGATATTTGTGATTTTTTTTTTTTAAGTTCAATGCTTCATAACTGTTCTCATGAGCTAATTATAAATCCTGTGGATGTGCATGTTTTCTAATTGCTCTAAATGATTTGCAATTGCTGGGAGATCACCTTATTTTACAGCTTATACTTGGTGTCATGGTTACTGGCTAAGACAGTGAAAGCTGCCAAATTTTCTTACTTAAACAGGAAAAGCAAAAGTATGCAGCACCTATAAGTGAATAACTATCCATTACTTACTGCAAATATATGCACACAAATTTGCATCCACATACATATTAGAGCTTTTAAAATGCATTTTCTTTGGTAGATATGATAGTAAAAATATATTTTGTAAGTTTTTACACTAGTTACAATTTTTTTTTTTTTACAATTTTTTTTTTTGTTCTTTTGCCAATGATTATCATTTACCTATTTGTTAGCAGGATACGTTGCTCCTACACATTATCTGCCAAATTGTCTGGCATTTTCCCTGTCACAGTGAGACTCAAAATCTGCTAGTTAATTTTTGTGGAGCTGGCACCTATGGGTATTTGCCTGTAAAAATATAATTGCTTCCTTCCTTCACTTATTTATTTCCTGACTTTAATGGTTTTGCTTAAAACATTAATGTAAGTGCCAGAAAAAGTTATTACTTGAATTGAAAACTCCATGACCTGGAGATTCAAAATATTAAAAAGACATGAATTTTTATAGAATGTGAAAAGGACTTTTGCCTACCTTTTAATTCATTCATTCCTATCCTGGTAGTTTGTAACATAATTTAGAAGGTAAAGGTGACTTATCCACCTCCTGTCACTTTCAGTCTCTTCTAAACCTTGGGATACAGCACTACAAATTCTTCTGCTGTTTGATTGGCACAGTCATAGAATAAGAGTGTTAGATTGAGGTATGTGTTCAAAGGAGAAAAATTACTCAGCCACGTAAAAGTCTTAATGTACTTTCTGCCTGGGGGTTTTGCTAGTTTGTTTGAAATCTATAGATGACTCTTCTTTCTTGGGACTGAATTTTATATCTCTTTTTGTTCTGTTCTCATTTCAGCATTTAAACACATTTCCTTTTATTGCTGTTGTTTGCAAGGAATTTAGAGAAGTGTGTACATGCCAATGAAATGAGGCTAACAGCCCCACAGGCCTGCTGCTTGCCATGCAGAGGAAGTCTGGGGGGCTTGTAAGCTTCATAGCCCATTGAAAGAAATCTTGGTGTGAGAAACAAAAACACAAAGAACAGGAAAACACACACAAAAAAGTTAAAAGGCTGCATAGTAAGGCTGGAAGCAGGCTGAGCAATGACTACCATCTTGTACCACCCAACTGGGGCGGTAAGCAGGAGAAGGAATGGGGGATTTGCAGATCAGAAAAATGTGAGGGAAATGACAGACCAGTCGAACAGGTAGAAAGGTCTGATCTACAAGAATGAAGGCCACTTGTCTCCGGAAGGTGAGAGGAATCTATGGCAGTTCAAATCTCTGCTGCTCTAGATAAGGGTCCCCACAAGGAGGAGAGAAAGTTTGTAGGGCACCAACATTTAGGGAAAAAAAGTTGAATGTGAGAGCCACAGTAAAACAGTGATGTCTTTCAAGCTGTCTTTCTTCCACAAAATATCAACACTTACTTTTGAGCTCTTGCACAGGTGGACTCAGCAGTAACATTTTCAACAGCTCCTTCCTGGCTGGCTCCTGCACTGCAGATGATTTCCAGCCTATGACAGCTCCACAGGCCACAGTCAGTTCCTATTCTGCAGAACTGCCCAAAGCAAACAACCTGCTTTTAACAAACAAACAATGTTTAACTTCTGTTAAAAACATCCTTAAGTAAGGCTAATAAATATTCTCTCCCAATCTTCTCTAAGATGAGGTTTCATTAGCCAGCACAGGCTCAGGACCTCAGAATGAACTACTGCTTACAAGAAAACCAGAAACATTTCAGACTGATTATTCAGAATGTTCAGCTGTATTTCAAAGAGTTGCAACTTCCCTGGCACGAGCGCCAGAGTGGTTTTAGCTGAAATACAAAACAAAGAGAAGAAATGCCACTTAAAATTATGCCAGTTGCAACATGTTAGAATTGTTAAATATCCGTTATTTCTCTGTAAGTTCTACAATGATTTAACATTAGTACATTTTGAATAAGAGATGTGAAGGTAAACGTTTCCACTTCTCACACAAAGAGGAAAATTCTGCTGTCTGATGTGGGTGATCTCTTACTGGCATTATACAGTTTTTTACTTTTCATTTATGAGATCCAGGCCTCTATTTGATGTTGGAATTCACATTTTCCTTGATCTATGAGAAACTTTCATGTATGTTTTTCCATTATTCACCAACTGTCTTGTAATATATGTGTGTTCTTTTTTATTTATGGGATCAAGGTGTTAAATCACACTCCTTGCAATGCCTGTTTTTCCTTTTGCCTCACTTCCCTAAGTGCTAACTCTTAAGGACTACACGCATGAAAAGAAACTGACTTCCTTGTAGGCCATGACCTTTCATGCATAATATAAATTCACATATTATGGTTATAACATAGTTATAGTTATTCAAAAGTACTGCAGAGAGCTATTTGACATCACTGTATATATGTAAGGGCAAAGGGAATTGAGCTACAAAGAGAACCAACTGTTTTTATTAATGCACAATTTCATAACTAATCATTTTGTTGAAGCATAACACACATCTTGGGAAGTAATATATTTGTGCAAGACATTTGTAAATATAACTATGCATAAACGCTTGACTTCAAAGCATTCCTACTAGAGAATGACCATATTTTAACAAAATGCTCGTCTTTTTGTTAGAAATAGTTGTATTTGAGGGAAGAAGTGTATTACAAGGTATGCTCCTGAATATGAGCATACCTCACTTTTCCAGGCTGAAAATCATGAAGTTAATTAAACAAAGTCCGTAGATGAATTCGTCAGGGACTTGATTTTTACTATCATTTAGTGCTAGAAAACCGTTGTTTTGCAAAAAAAAGTAAAATACTCTTAAGTTTAAGCTTTTGCATTCACATTAGATTGAAAACAGCAGCTTCAAGACCAAGAATAATGCTTCTGTGCATCCTCCTATATACATAAAATTAAATTATGTTTGAAGTTATATAGAGATTCTTCTTGCACTGAGGTTGAAAGACTTTCGGGAGAAGGGTGAGCAGAGCATCAGTTAGCATGGCGGATGCTATGCATGCATGACAGGCAAAAATATGATAACCCTCAAATTTACTGAGACTGCTAATTAGGACTGTTAAGTATAGCCTATAACATGCAATATTCTTAGCTTAGAAGCAAGTCTGATGGTCCCACTAATTTTAATAACCTTCTGCTTAAAGTCACTGATTATTTGCTTAGAAAGATCTCTTCTGTTTGTGAACGTTCAGGTCTCTGCAGAGCTTTCTATACTCCAGACTGACCAGCCCCAGTTCTCTCAGTCTGTCCTCATAGGAGAGGTGTTCCATCCCTTGGATCATTTTCGCAGAGTGGAGGGACAGTATCACCTCCCTTCACCTGCTGGCCACACATCTTTTAATGCAGCCCAGGATTCAGTTGGCCTTCTGAGTGGTGAGGGCATATTGCTGGCTCATGTCAAGCTTACCACCCACCAGTACGCCCAGGTTCTTTTCAGCAGGGCTGTGCTTAATCATTTCAGCCCCAGCTTGTATTGGTAGCAGAGGTTTGCTCAACCCAAGACCTTGCACCTGGGTTTAGTGAACCTCATGAGATTCTACCAGGCCCACTGCTTGAGCCAGTCTAGATCCCTCCAGATGGCACCCTGTCTCTCAGGTATGTCAACTACACCCCACAGCTTGGTTTCATCATCTGCAAACTTGCTGAGGGTACACTCAACCCCACTGCTGATGCAATTGATGAAGATATTAAAGAACCTAGGTCCTAGCACTGATCTGCGAGGGATACCATTGATCACTGATCTCCATCCAGACAGAGAGCCACTGACCAGCATGCTCTAAATTTGATCCTGCAACCAGTTTTTTTTTAATCCATCGAACAGTCCCCCCATCAAATCCTTATCTTTCAAATTTGGAAAGTATGATATTGTGGCGTACCATGTCAAAGGCCTTACTGAAGTCCAGATAGATGACATCAGTGTCTCTTTCCTTATCCATTGATGCAGTTATTCACCTGATAAGTATCAGAGTTGTGATCTTGGGATCTTCATTTAATAAGATACCAGTTGACTTAAAAAACAAACTTTTTCCATTTGCTTATCCAGCACTGAAATTAAAGTAGTGCATTGTTGTTTTTTCTGTTAATGGTAATTTAGCATTTCTATTTTCAAGAAACACATTACACCTTGAAAATTAATATCTTGTTGTTGATAAGCGGAGCAACAACAAAAGAACTGCCCTTACCATTACACTTTTTAGTTAATCTACATACAAAGGCTTGACTATCTCATGGGATAACATTAGCAAAGTTCTGCTCTGTCTAGCAAGAGCACCAAACAAACAAGTTAAAACTGAGAAAACAAAATAAGTTAGCAATATATGGCTATTCAACGTGGCTATTATGCTTTCTACCCTAAAGTCCTCAGAGATAATAAATAATTTCCAAATGGAAACATAGCCTCCATTGTACCTTAAGTCTACACTACACAGAAGTGTTCTGTCACAATGTTTTAATCCTCTACCCTCAGAAAACTTGAAGCTGATACTATTTGAATATAAATTCAGAATTCTACTCTGCTGTTCGCAATCCCTGGGAACATCGTCATTCACATTTGCAATACTAATAAAACTCAGAAATTTGATTAAAGATGGTGTAATCCCTTTGTCTTCTGATATATAAAGCTTACATTTCAAACAGTAAATAGAAAAACACGCTTTGAAACAACCATAATGTTATTTCAATAAATCAAAACACGGTGCTTGTAAAATGGAGAAAAGTTGAAGAGACAGAGTGACTAATCTCCACTGAAGAAACAGTTGCTTCAGATGTATGCTCTGCTGAATTTGCAGTATTCTTGGCAAACGCATATGCAGTCTGAAAACTGAAAATAAAGATCTGCTTATAGTCAGTACTAACCTATTTCCCTTCTCCTTACCCCTGGTACTCACTGTTCATTACAGCAGATCAAGAGTTTCAACTTCTGTAAATTTTAGCTCAAAAGACAAATCATTTACCCCTGCCATTTCCATCCTTACAGCTTTACTGATTTTACCTTAGAATTACTTATAGATGCTATAGGCCAGCTACCACCAGACATGTTTTTCTTATTAGATTTTAACAGGAAGTGCTAAAACATCTGTAGCTGATAACGCTACTTAAAACCAGCCATGGCCTTCTACTGTCAGAATCCACAGGCAAGACTGATATTGTACATGCATGATGTTCATACAAGTATTTCAAAGGATATTTAGCACAAACAAATAAACCACAGCTTCCATAGCTGTTGATTTATGATTTCTCATTCCCCTGATTACTTTACTTGAAGAACCACTAGCTATTTATCTTTAGTAATGGGTGTGAAGAGATGGACAACTGATTTCTCTTACTTGCAAGTAGTGGAATGGTTCAGATTCTCCTTTGAAGAAAACAATTGTGCTATTAGAAGCTAGGTTTCATTCACTGAACCATGACCACAGAAACAAAGAAGGAAGTGAGAAACCGAAACCAGAACCAGAACACGAGCTCCTTACTCTTAGAAGGTCTCAGGTAGGCAGTGATAACTTTACCTCCACTGCCAACCCTTAAATGAGATCTGGGAAGGCATGGATCCTGGCTCTACCCCTTTCAGTCACTCAGGGACATTGCATGCACCTGAGTTCCCTGGATTGGCCCTGCCTTCCCATCAGGTGCTCCATCACTTGCAGGCCATGACCCACAATTTCTACTACACCTACCAAGGGAACGTCACAATGTTGCTCGTAATACACAATTTCTGTTTTCAGTTAGACAGTAAAATGCACATGACAGTCTTTCATGCTCAAAGACATAATTTTCCACCAGCTACTGGATTTTGCTGCTTAAATCTAAGTACAGTCCTTGCTTCGGAAACTAAATTAGGAACAATGTGGTTTTATGAAAGAATATATATATATATATATATATATATATATATATATATATATATATATATAAAACTGCATTATATATCAAAATAATGACAAACAAAGTTTACACATGAAGAGGAGGCTCAAGTGTGACCTTATCACTCTCTACAAGCTCCTGAAAAGAGGATGTGATGAGGTAGGAGTTGCCCTCTTCTCCCAGGTAACAGTGATAGGTTGAGATGGAACGGCCTCAAGTTGCACAAGGAGAGGTTCAGGTTTGATGTTAGGAAACATTTGTTCTCAGAAAGAGTAGTGAGGCATTAAGAAAGGATGCCCATGGAGTGATAAAGTTACAGTCCCTGGAGTTTTTGAAGAACATAGCAGGTGTCGCACTGAGTGACGTGATCTGAAGGTCACAGGTTGATGTTGGACTTATTGGTCTTTCCAGACTTAATGATTCTATGATTTTATTATAGAAAATAGACTAGCAGTATCCCATGTTCCTGGTCATTAGTCAAAGTACTTCATGCAATAACACACAAGAAACCCAAGTTGATGAATGTAGCCAAACTGCAATTTGTACTCTCTGATTTAGTATTATGTTGATACTATCTGTGACCTGAACAGCTGTCACTTGTAACATACATGTTACTCTTAGGTATAGATTTTCTCCCCTCTGTTCAATAAAAAATAATTTCCTTACCAGATTTTCTGAAAGATAGGGAAACATTTGAAATGAGAAAATATACTTCCTATTTAGGATGGCTAGCAAGAGTCTCTTATCTTAAACCCATTAGGAACTACTATGTTGGTTCTTTTGGCTTAACAAGTGATTTCATTTTTACAATTACAATTTTGATTACTAATGTAAAAAGAATCACAGAATCACAGAATCACAGAATCACAAGGTTGGAAACGACCTGCAAGATCATCCAGTCCAACCACCCTCCCATTCCTATCAGTGCCACAAGCTACTAAACCATCTCTCGTAGCTCCTCATCCAGGCGCCTCTTGAACACTGCCAGGGATGGCGACTCCACCACCTCCCTGGGCAGGCCATTCCAGTGCCTGACCACCCTCTGAGAGAAAAAGTTTCTCCTAATATCCAACCTAAACCTCCTCTGGTATAACTTCTTGCCATTTCCTCGGGTCCTACTATTTGCCTGGGAGAAGAGGCCAGACCCTTTTGCACCACAACCTCCCTTCAGGAAGTTGTAGAGTGCAATGAGGTCTCCCCTGAGCCTCCTCTTCTCCAGACTGAACATTCCCAGCTCCTTCAGCTGCTCCTCATAAGACTTGTGCTCCAGACCCCTCACCAGTTTCATTGCCCTTCTCTGGACACGCTCCAGGGCCTCAATGTCTTTCTTGTAGTGAGGGGCCCAAAACTGAACACAGTACTCGAGGTGCGGCCTCACCAGTGCTGAGTACAGGGGGATGATCACCTCCCTGCTCCTGCTGGCCACACTATTTCTAATGCAGGCCAGGATGCCGTTGGCCCTCTTGGCCACTTGGGCACACTGTCGGCTCATTTCTTCATTTCTTCATTTCTTTCTCAAAAGAAAATGCTTCAAACATAAAATCTTATATAAAGGCATGAAAGCAAATACATCACTGGGATGGCTCAAAATTGGGAGAACTATGTCTGTTAAAGTCTTCTGCTACTCTACATAATAGCTAATGTTATTTAATTTCAGTCCTAAAATTGATTCCATATGTAGTGTATTGGAAGTGCTCTTGCCTGTATTGTTAACACTTCTTGCTGCAGTTAAATACAAGTTATAATTAGATCCTTTTCTCACACACACACAAAAAAATTAAATTTTGAATTTTTGAATTTTATAGTAAAGTGGGGAATTGTAACATTAAACATATATAACTGAATGCTTCTATAAAATAATTCTTTATAAGCTAGACCTCATAAAACTCACTGCTACCTTTAAAAGCAATGAGAATCATTTAAATGTTTAACTTCCTTATTGTAACTGATTTTTTAAGCTTCAAATGTGAAAATCTGTTCTCATTATAGCCAATGAGGGAAAATGATCACACATTTCACAAGATTCAGGATTTCACCTGAAGGCTTTCCTTTCAGCCTTAGGACGAATAACTGGATGTAAAGCAAGAATGAATGAGGGTAAGAACTGAGCTGTTATTTAAATCACTTCAGTCATGGAATGTTCTGCAAACTCTATCTTCAGCCCCGTAGCATCTGCAAACCCATGCATGCAAGATAACTACTCATCTACCTCCTCTTGTGTAAACAATCTACTGGCTGTGATGGTTTCTAGTGGTACATTTAGGCCATCTTTAGCTATCTGGCCTATTCATTACACAATCAAGTTTGTAAAAGTCTCTATGGTTAGCACACAGAAGCAGTCAGCAGAAAGTGGCCCTCAGCCAGGGCAAGTTGTCTACCTTTGAGAACGTATCACAGTTCTCAAAATAAAATCTTGCAAAAATATTGTGCAATTGAAGGGTCAATTGTTGGTGCATTAGCACTTAATTCCCTGGAATAGTGAAATAGGAATGAGCTCATTAACAACAATATTTACTCCTGGAACAGGGTATAGAGGCAGTTCCTCTCCTGCTGCTCCATTTTGCTTCCCTCCTGCAGTAATTTCTCTACCCCATACATTCAATTTCCACAGACCATAGTGTCATCTGGCAGTAGTTGCACCTTTAGCAGCTGTTGCTGGATGTGCCACACACAAACCCAGCCAGCACACTGTAGACATCCTCCCTGAAGTCCAGTTGTGTTACTTGGATAATGCACATTCCCCAGATGCTTTTTGCTTCTCTCTTCTTTCCCCTCTGCTACATGCAATGAACTGCTGGAAGGCGTTCTGTGAACTCTCCATAATCTCTTCAGGAAAAATCATCTAGGTTAATTTATACTTATTTTACTCATCAATTTGTGTTGATCTTGCTCTACTGCTCTGAGAATTACACTACATATTTTTAGGCTACTGAAATGTTTTCAATGTTTTTCAAGATATAGAATAAAAGAGTTTGTTTCTGCTGAAGTTTTAATTGAAACAATCACCAAAAAATAACACACCACACAAGAAAATACAATTCTAGACTATGTTTACCAATTCCCAGCATATTGACGAGCTTCATCGTCTTCACTAAAAGTAAGCATGGACAGTTAGCTTTCGCTCTCTTCCCACTGTTCTAACGACACAATCAGAGCTGCCTATTTCCTCTTCCTATTATTAAAATATGGAGCCCTTCCCTTCCCTTCCCTTCCCTTCCCTTCCCTTCCCTTCCCTTCCCTTCCCTTCCCTTCCCTTCCCTTCCCTTCCCTTCCCTTCCCTTCCCTTCCCTTCCCTTCCCTTCCCTTCCCTTCCCTTCCCTTCCCTTCCCTTCCCTTCCCTTCCCTTCCCTTCCCTTCCCTTCCCTTCCCTTCCCTTCCCTTCCCTTCCCTTCCCTTTTTGTTTTTTTATCCTTCTAACTCTTCTTCAAATCTACTTATTACTTTTAAATAATAGGATGATTTTAAATTGATTCATAACAGGTTAATGAAGAATCATCTGTTGCACTAGAGAACAGAGGTCCCTTCCAACTTCAGCTATTCTGAAAACATCAGTAAGTTTTACACTTTGGAAAACAAGGTATTATGAATGAATCAAACCAGCTTACTGATCTATCCGTACCAATTTGCAATTACAGGTTCCTCTATACACAAATTTTATAGTAAAGCTACACTTTAACCTTTGAAAGTAGTTTATCTCAGAATGAAACATGGTGCTCTTGTCTTAGAATTTAGTAATCCTATCTTTCCTGTACAATTGTGCAGCCAAATGTTATGCTCATAAAAAAATTGTCCAAAAAATGCATGCAGTTTCACACTTCATAGAAGTAAATAGTAAAATAATATTTTTCTTACAGCATAGCACATATGCTGGATTTTTTCCATGAATAAAACCACATTTATTAACTTTAATTTGATCGTAAATTATTCTGTATAATTCTGAACATCCACCTAATGTTTTAATTTAAAGATTCATAATCCAATTGCACTATGTGGGGCTATTGTGCCAGTTTAAACTGTAGGCACGAGTGTGCAGTTATGAGCATCCATTTCCCCTGAAGTACAGCATCAGACTTTCACAAACATCAGCTATGAGCTGCAGCAGTAAAACACGTCTATTCATTCCCTGCATCAGGAAGACATAGCTCAAGTTTAAATAACAAAATGTGGCATCTCTCTTTCTACAAGTGCCTGGACTGCACCTATTGCCAATCCTGTTACTGAGGATTGCAGATACATAGCTTGAATCGGATTCTGTTTTACCACCACATAAACTTACCAGGCAGACTCTGCCCAAGCTCTAGCATATCTTGAAACAAGAAGCTTAGAATACAGCCTTTTAGGTTTCCAGTAATTAATATATTTTATCAAACATATGTTTTATTGGAACCTGCTGGCCTTATCTACTTGATCAAAAGCAGAAAACCACCACACACTATGACAGAAAGGAAAAAATCACTTTCTTCTAACCAAGACTCTTCAGTTTCTTCCTGCACATTTCCTGCTTTAACATACGCTTCATACACAATGTATTTTATAAACAGTGTATGGTGGTCTCCCAGTGTCATGTCTGCTTAGCATAAATAGATGACTGCCTCGTGTGTAAAACATTATAAATGTACGTAATAAGAGAAAAGGACTGCACAGATTCATGTCAGTGGAAGTTTTCTTAAGGTTCTTAAGTTGGGTAATTTTTTATTTTATTCAAACTTTCCATTCATTCAGTGTGAGTGTGCAACTGGAAGCAGATATATTCTTTTGCCTGAGATACTTTTACATCATTTTGCAAGAGTACCTTGGTTCTGTAATCAAATAGCACCTGAGAGCACTTTCCTGTGAAGCTATTATTTTCAACGTAAAAACAAAAGGAAATATATATTCTCCTCCATGTACATTCAGCATTCATTATTCTATTTAATCCCAAATTAATGTGTTTCAAATGCAAAACTGCATTATAAACTTGTGGAATTAACCAAAGTGCCGTGTTAAGGACAGATTCCTGATGGTGGGAAAGACATTAGAAGAATAACAGCTCTCAAAGTTTAAGTGTTGCTGCAGGGTATTAAACTCCATAGAAGAGTGCAAGTCAGACGTGTCAGGTACTTTATATTCATGGACAATTTCACAAAGGAGTTGATCGTGCTCTACTTACATTATGAAAGCCAATAGGAATGGCATAGTTACCAGTGTAAAGACTTCAGTATTGAGCCTGTCACATTGGCTGCTAGGGAGTTCTTTGTATTAAGTGTTCAAAGCCAAACATTCTTGTAGGTATTTGCTATTAAATTGTTTCATAAAGGC
Organism: Lagopus muta; assembly: GCF_023343835.1. Classification (NCBI taxonomy): domain Eukaryota; kingdom Metazoa; phylum Chordata; class Aves; order Galliformes; family Phasianidae; genus Lagopus; species Lagopus muta. The sequence continues at coordinate 39,396,961 of NC_064435.1, read as the reverse complement.
CACTTTGAGCTTTCAGTTCTCGAAATACTGTAAATTTGCATGAGAGCCTTGGGGCAAAATGCAGAATTGATATAGGTTCAAATCACTATTGCAGGATTCAACCCTGAGTCCATAACTACAGTTGGCATAATGAAAAGAAACAGATTTACCACTCAGCTGTATAAATCTGTGACAAGCAAATAACTGCTGTGTGTTTATTTCCCTGAATATTTTTCCTAAAATTTTCATTTTAATGAACAAAAAATCTAGGTATTCTGTATACTGACACAAGCAAATTACAGTATAGTTTCTACAATATTTTTCTGTTAAATTCCTGTTTGCAACTCTTACTTATCATGTAAAGAAATATGCAGACTATTAAAAGCTACAGCTATTCCAGATGGAGACTCATTATCTCTTACCAAAGCTGTCTCATTTTGTGTGAAACACCTAACACAAACAACTCTGAATGTTACACAATTGATGAGCTTGGTTTTTCTCTCTGCAATTAGTCCAACTTTACATGGAATAGTTTCAAGTAAAAGACCTGAGATCCTGTCCACAAATAATTTTGCCCTCTAACTTGGCAATGAGGACTATGAATAATCCCAAGAAGCTGAGGGATTTTAGAATAGGCCTTAGAATGTTCAGAACTGACCTAAGAGGTTGTATTTCTCTCCCCTGCTGTGTTTTAGTTGGGGTTAAACATTATATGCTTATCTAACAGGATGCCTGTCTTCCCTGCAGGATACAAAGAAGCATATATAAATCTGCCCCACACATTTGCCTAAGACATCTGAGAGTTCCTCTGCCAGCTCTCTGAGCTCACAGACACAAGCCAGATGTGGTCTGGAAGCTATAGATCCATTTTAGTATGGCCTTATGCCCAAACTAAAACATCTTGCCTCAGCAGAGCTGTGTTAATGACTAGATGGCTTCTGGACAGCAGCTAGTAAACACGGCCAGTTCCACTAGAGGCAACACAAGATCACTCGCCTGTGTATTTCCTTGAGAATTCTGTCTGCAAGTCCCACAACTAATTAGGTTTATGGAGTTTCCCAATTCTATCAAGATTTTAACAGTGCTGTACATGACAGGAAATAAAAGGACAGGGACCCCTAGGAATTGCCTGCTGAAAACTCTAGCACTTGGAGAAAATGGAGCTTTTCCAGGTGTAGGGAAGATTTTGGTTTCCAGATGACTGCTTAGAACAACAGAACCTCTTCTTCTAGAACAAAAGAAGCCTCTTCTTTGTCTCTTGTCCATAGTCCTGAGAAGCATTTGACTAGCCTTAAATGAAAAACATCAATGCAGTATAACTTTGGATGCTACTTTGGCTAAATATTCTTTTTATAAAGTGTAAAAATTAGTGTATTAATTTCAGTCTAATTAGGTTATTAATTATGCAAATTTAAAGAAAATGTCAAATGGTTAAACAAAATAAAAACTGTTTTGTTTCCACGGAATTTGTGCACAACTAGTGCATATAGTTCAGAGACTACATACGATAGAAATGCTCTATTCAGACAAGATAAGCTGACATTTCCAATAAACAATCTGAATAATTCTGAATACACAGTTGGAGGCATGGAGGGGGAGGATTAATTTCTTTTTAATTTTTAAAAAAATACATGAAGCCAATACACTATCCTAGTCAAATGATTGACAAGAATTATATAGTTAGTTGTTCTGGTCAGTACAATTGTACAACTGGAATTTCAATTGCAAGTTTCAGATCCAAATCTGCCATTGACCATATTAAAAATTCGATTATTTGTTCACAGTTAAGGTAGATTAAAGAAAACAAAGAACAATGTTTGCTGATACTTGCATGATTGATTCATGTAGTTCACAAGTATTTCATATATGCCTTACATTACTGCTGGCATGTTACTTACCTGTACGGAGATTCAGCCCTCATATGATCAAACATTCTCACTTGGTATATTTTATTAATTAGAAAGCAACAAAATAAATCACAGAAGTATGTTATTTAATAGCAAGAGTAAGCAAGATGCTGGCTTGAGCATCAGAAAATCTCAGGTATCTGAGTAGAAAGCTTTAGTAAACTGACCACTGATTGATTTATTAACTATTATTATTATCATTTTGCTGTTTGGAATACACTGCAAGGATACTATCGCACAGAATCCAGACAGGTTTTATTTCATGTATGACAAGGCATGCAGATTGGACAGAATGATAATTATAAGCATTTTAAAATGTCTGTGAAGCACAGCTCAGGTGATACTTGACCTATATGAAAATTCACTATCTAAATTATTATCTAAATAAGTTCATTGATCTGTACTTTTTTACATCTTTTTCCTTATTACTATGTCTTATGAATAGTCAAAGACATAAAATCAAATTTGTTCACACTGCCTGAAATGGAAATAATACTGGTTTTCAACACATACGACTTTGCTTTAGTCTGCCATCTAAACCGGGATATATGTAAGTTGTTCTAGCTATGCAATACACTATCACTGGATTTTGACAAGTTGCAATAAATACAGTGGGAGAAAACTCATTTCGGATATGTGAAAATGAATTTAAATCATTCCACTACACTAAGTCTATGCAAGTTTTAATCCAAACTCAGTAACCATGTTTCAACAATAGAAGTAGTAGTACTATGGATTTCAGCAGGTATCCAATATGCATTGGACTAGGAAATATATAAGACAACCTATGGGAAACCTCATGTTTCTAGATTCAGGATCTGTCAGGATAATGATGGGCATCTAGAATGTCATGAAATTCCCATGTGTTGGTTACTACCTGGAACAGAAATCATACTTATCATTACTACGAAAAGCACTATATATAAAAATTTCAGAGACTGGTCCAAATAATTCAGAAATGAAAAAAAATGGAAAAGATAGCTGGAACCTGCTGATTCTTTTAAGTTACTACTGGAGAATTAGGTAAATATATATATATATATAATATATATATATATTATATATATATAAATATATATATGTATATAAATTCCACTTAAATACATCTTTTCTTCCAGAATTTTTTAAGCATTATTGCTCTCTTCTTTCAATGTGCATAGAAGTACATGGATATTTTTATTCTCCTGGTCATACGCATTAAAAAAACCCACTTTAACCAGGAAACTTCAAATAAAATTGTAATTTATTTAACTTTAGCTCTGCCTGTGCTTGTGTCTGAGTGTCTGTCAAATCCCAGTTTGTGCCATTTTTTCTCTGATTTTAATAATCCTTACCAATGACTACCATAAGGAATACACACACACTTTTTTGCAAATGTACCAGCAGTCAGACTTCTATCCAAACAGTGTTCTTCCATTAACATTATGCACAATCATAACAGTGTACCTTTATCAGGTATATTCCACTGCCATTTTACAACTGCTGCTCTATTGTTGTATTTCTCTCATACTAATGGTTAAGTTTCTGGAATACAGATGGTTTTATTCTAGTAAAATAAACTTATACAATCCAATTTACAGACACAGTTTCAGTGTTTTATTGTGGTGGCCAAATGCTACTTGCATATCTGGTCGCAGACTTTTGATTATTGGACTTTGAATTATTGAAATGAATGAGTTGATCAGCAGCAGACAAATATGACAATAATTTTGCAGATCAGCAATAGTGAGACATAACTGAAAATAAGCTAATGTTCTGACTCAGCAACATAACACTAAGTGAGATGGTTTAGAGAACAGAACAGGTGAATAGAGGATCCTGAAGAACAGATTCCTACTGAACTGAACAAAATTGAACTTCTACTACTGTTTTTCAAATCTATCTCGATCTTAAAAAGGTATACTTTATAAGATCAGAATATAAGGTTATTTTAAGAGTTTGTTCTACTATGCAGTGCTATAGAAATGATGTTTTTGAGTCTAGAGTAAAATGATAAGTCCAGGCAAAGCCCTGGCCTTAATGCTCATCAGGAAGTTTGTCCAAGGAATGAAGCAAGATCGCAGAGTGGGCAGCAGCAGTTTCCATTTACTGCCCTTATTCACAGAAAGACCTCCATGGGTATGCATTTTGGGGAGGGGGAAAAAGCACAGCCAGGAAATCTGAAGAAAGTCTTGTGATCCCATGAGGTTGCCTTTAAGCAAGTAAATGCAAGCAGAATCACTCTTCTGCTGCAGACTGGGAAGGGAAACTGGAAAAGGAACTGTGCCAAGGAAGAAAACAGGGCATCTATCTCCAGACCTCTGTGCTGACAGCTGAGGAATGAGTCCAGTGTGAGCAAAAACTTAACCTTATCCATCTTCTAGATTTCTTGTGTAATCAAACTGAGCTCTGAAAAAGCATGTGCAATCTTGAATGTCTTATTAACCAAAATAGAGACATTGCTTGCCAACTGTGTTTTTCTAATTTCCCACAGCTCAACTCTGCACCATATGTCTTTAAATCATAAATATACTAATAACATTTATCCTTTCAAGTTGTAATTGCCTAGGCTCACTGATATTTGTGTAATCATTTATTATTTTTTTACACTGCATGTGACTCCACTCATCAGCTGCAGCAGTATTTAAAATTGGAATATCACAAAGAAAATAAAGACATTTAACTGAAACAAAGTTAATGTGCAGTTTATCGGATTCCTTACAGACTCACTTCAAGACTTTTTTGTATATAGCATATGGTACCAGTATCTCCCTTTTATGAATAACGATGTGATGATAGACTCATGTCCAGTTCATATTTGCTGTACATAAGATGAGATTATGTTGGTGATGAGAACATCTGAGAGTAGAATCTAATTTTAAAATAATGGTGTTTAGATCATGGCGTCTTATTTTTGATAACAGGATGTTCCCTATATTTTTCTAAATATTTTTTCAATTAACATTTAAATACTCAATCACTAAGTCTTCCACTGACTTACTGGGAAATTTTCTACAGAAATATTAGCAAGACTAAAATCAGAATGGACTTAGTTCATGATTTCCCTTTTTTTTAATGTTTATTTTTTTTATTCTCTATTTTGAAAAAACAAAACAAAACAAAACAAAACAACAAACGCTATTACAAAAGTCAAAATCTTTAGGAGGCTGCTGTATCATTCAGTAGTTTAAACATTACACTGTTTTAAAACCTTTCACCTTTCAATGTAGTTCTAAGCCAGCTTCTGAAGACAGAGGAAAAGCAAGAGATGCAAGGGGCTGAGGAGTGCCAAACAAAGCAGATGCTCATGATTTTATATCTTCCTCTCAACACTTCTAGGGCCAGACTTTGGTCAGGGCTCTTCCTAGAAGGTCTGCCTGTGGTAAAATTGCCTGTGCAGATACATTCATCTGCATAAGATAGGAGACAGAGTAGATATCCTAAAGTAGAAAAGATATAGAACGAGCAGAAAAGGTGGAAAGTTGAAAAGAATATACATGAAACAGAAAGGCAGAAGAAAGATTGGTTTAATAAATGTACCAAACATGTATGTTCATTCCCTTTGGAAAAAAAAAAAAACAAAAACATACAACACATCATATCCTTCACAATCATACTGAAACAAACATGCTTCTTTCAACGTATGGGTCAATTTATTATCTCCATGTGAGCATGTGCAAAAGCTACATAAAAGCAGAAAAGAAACATAAAATTTGGTGTAATTTTCTCTCTCCTTTTTCAATAATACATATTTCACTGAGTAAGGAGGGCATTTCACTTCTCTCCTGTAGTCCTTAATCTTACTTTTGGTGGCCAATGTATATTATTCTGCTGAGAACTATTACTACCACAGCTGCTGGTGCTTTATTCTTTAACTCCTTGTCATAGTATTTTAAGTTCTTCCTGAAATTTTCATAAGCAAAATCTCACATCAGCCGCATATAAAAAACTTCAGAGGATCCTGTTTAAAAACCTGTGTACTCACTAGTGGCTCTATATTAAAGACACTAAGTGAAGAAAATCACTGATAGTTTTACTAACTACTGAATGTCCACTGAAGAGTTGGGAAATGAATGGTAGAAGATTACCTACACTGTGATTTTTTGCCCAGATTTATGGTATTCGTTTTGAATTACATTTAATGCTTCTTGAGCGTCTTAAAAGGAGTTTTCTTCCCTGGAAGAAAATTAAACAGCATATTTTTACTGTATTTTAAAATATTAGTATTATCCTATGTTCATCTTATTAACTTATTCCATAAATGTTTGTGGTATAATTATTCCTCTGAGAAGTAAATAAAGCCTACAGCACTTAGGCAGATTTATAACCTTGTCAAAGCAATTATAACTGCATTAATTCAAAGGCTGTTTTCCATGCCTGAATTAGGAGAGAATACAACCAAAGACTTGTGGTTCAAATCTTGAGGTATATATACACTATATTTTGTGTCAAAGTCTATTTTTTTCTTCTGTACAAAATTTAAACTTGTGCATTTACATTTTTTTCTTATGTTTCAGTGGAGCTAGATTGGAACACATTTGTCCTCGAAATTATAGCAAAACAAAACTTATCATTTAAACATCCTTTCATTATTGAAACTTTAAATTCAACTTAAATAAATAAAAAAAAAAAAGCCCTTTTCTTCCCAAAACTAATAAAATTCATTGATCTGCTGCCTGATAATCACACATACACAAAATGGCCCAGTTTGGAAGAGACCTCAATTATATTATATTATATTATATTTGGCTTTAAGGAAAGGAATAATTCAATAAGGTCCTACACAAGGTAGAGGCTATTCCAAAACTGCTATTTGAGATTCAGCTCTGCACTTCAAGTTTTTCAGAGAAAAATGTCCTTCTGCAGATCTCCTCCCTATTACATAAAATAGGCATGACCTTAGCACAGAAGCGTATTCATTTCATATAATACCTGTTGAATATTTGGCCTACACAGATTTATCTTGAGATTTACTACATTTTTACAATATTGAATACAAATCCTGTGTCAATTCTAAAATTTAACGTGAATTGAAAGTGTTAAGTTTACCAAGAACATGTACATACATGGTTGGTTCCCTTCTTTTTCCCCACTCCTTCTGTGCACAGTATGATACAGTAGGTATTTCAGTTACATGAGAAGGCTCCATGATCACCCATCCATGCAGCTGCACCTAGTTATGATGAAAATGTGAACTTCAAATGTTCTTCCTTGGCGCTGGAGTTCAAGTGTTTCATACCTCTTTTTGAGCTGCATTTAGTCTCCATTTTCTGTGAAGCATCATGTTTTTCCTCCTCACTGACCCAGTAAAATTTATCACAGGAAGATATAAATGCAAAATTTAAATAAATATGCTATTTTTATCTCTGAGTTAGGTAATTTACACATTTAAAAGATATTTTAAAAATAGAAGTTTTAAAACGCTTTCTTAATATAATGTTTAAAAAATATCATCTGAGAGAAAATTCCAATTATGGAATATGCCATTGCTGGTCTGTAGCAAATTTCTTGATGCCTCTCAACTGAAGTCCTTTAGACACAGAAGTAATTTTCTTTAGGCAGATAATTTAATAAGTCAGTCTACTCAAAGTTCCTACATGATAAACGGAGAGACCGTGTGCTCTAAAAAAAAACACCACATAGTGGAAATTATCTTTCTCCCTCTATGACTAAGAGAACCTAATGCAAGTATCACATGATAGGAAGTTGCGAAACTCCTCATCAGCTTCCCAGAAAACTATGATAAAGCTAAGGACTGCTGCACTAGATTTTGTGAAACAAAAAAATGAATGACACAAAAATCCTAACACCCAAACACACATAGCTGAGAAAAGAAATTTACTTTAAAATTTTAATTCAGAAACACCAGCCCTACGCACACATCACCCCATTTATGAAGTATATTTAAGTTCACCTTTTCTTACTAGATTTGAAAGTATACTAGTTGTTCACGTGTATCTTTCAGTGTGAGAGCATTCTCTGTCTCTTTGAAGTTACTAATAATACTGATAATTACTACTCTGTAAACTAAAATAGCTCCTTAGAATACAGAAACTATAGGAACAACCAATAATCCAGGCTCTTATATTAGGCAAACACTGGAATTTGTCAGAGTCCTTTCATTAACACTAATTTCATGCACAAGACACTGCAAAGCTCGGAGATAAAAATATGCATTCAGACAGATGAGAATGAGAGATTCAGATCTGTTTCCACATCAGCTCCATGTTTGAGGTACATGCTTACATCAGAAGAGTGCAGCAGTATTGTTGCTTGCTACATGTATTACATGAGGATTTTGGTCTTTTCCAGGCTTAGCTGATTCACTGTAAATAAATAACTGAACCATATGGTTTAATTCATGGGACAGATGCCATAGGGACTTGGCGTCTTTGAAAATAGTATAAGGTGAGATTTTATGCACCTGATAAAAATACTTTTTTGCTGAAGTTGGCAGATTCTAAAAAATGGCTTTGAGGATTTAAGAATTCAATATAGGCACATAAATCCTCATTATCTCTACATTTCCATTTCTTAGAGGCAGAATACAGTTAATATGGATTTCCTAACTCCCAAATTTAATTATGAGGGTGAATAAATTAAAAACTGGCAAGTACTAAGATACCACAGTAAAAAGATGTACTGCAAATAGCTTGAGATTTGTTTTACTCATTTAACTTAGTTTGTAAAATGAGGAATGAATAAGTACCTTGAGCAAGAATGTTTGTTCACAAAAATAATGTTAACTGCATTTCTGTGTGAGCAGCATATGAAGCGTAGAATATGGGGGGATTTGGCTTCTTGGCAAAGTAGTGATTTGTGTTTGGGTGATGTGAGGTGCTTCCAGGGCCAACACCCTGGGAGCTTTTGGCTGAAGCTCTGCTTATGGACCCCAGAAGCCACAGAACCCAACATTCTGCAGCTTGGCATGTAAACAGTCATGGCTTCACTGATCTGTGACTCATCCTCACCTACAGACACATATCCTGGCCTGGCTTCAACCTGTCTCCAGGGAGGTGACTCTCTGGAGAGATAGGACTACCGTGCTCCTGCCCAGGGCTGTGGGATAGGTCTTGGCTGTTGGCAGCCTTGTCAGCTGCAGTCACCAGAAGTTCATCAACTTTTCCCTTCCATGGTTTATAGGTTCAGTTGGCTCTCATATTAACATCCATTACTGTAGAGTCATAGAATCATAAAATCATAGAATTGTTTGAGTGGGAAGGGACCCTTACGGGTTATCTGGTCCAACTCCTCCACAATGAGCAGGAACACCTACAGCTACATCAGGTTGCTCAGAGCCCCATCTAGCCTGTTATGCTGCTGAAGGTGCAGTTTGAAAAAGACTTAGTGAAGTTCTGTTGGTGAGGACTCAGATATTGCTAGAAAAACTAGTTACAGAAGACTGTCATGATTTCAGAAAACCAGACATGACTGAGGAAATGAGTGTCCTTTTTCAAAATCATAAAAAATGATTCCAAATTCGGAAAAACAAAGAGCTTGCCTTTTAGAAATAATACAGTCAAGTGTTCAATTGAGAAAACCAGTTTCTCATTTTATTAAAAATAAACAAGCAAACAAATAAGCAAACCACTAAATTGAGAAGTGCATAAATAAATGGAGACTAGTAAGTGCTGTGACATTAATCAATACTAAATTTTGGACAGTGGAGAGAATGATATTAATCTGTTCTGCTGGCAAAATCAGGAGAATAAAGAAAAATAAAAGAACAGAATTATTTCTAACCTATTTCATCTTTAAGGAAATATTAATCTGTTTGAGGTAGACTTACCCAGACCAGCTGAACTTGAAGATTCCGCACTAAATTGGCATTAAGATGCATCACACACTTTCATTGGATATGGGAGACATCAAAGCATTTTCTGCCGTAGTTCTTTGTGCTTCATTTATCTCCTGAGCCAGAGAAGCCATATACTATTCTTTACTTCGGTGTTACTAATTGACCTAGCACACATTGATTCAGTTTACACCAACTCCAATGTAGCAGCATGTTATTTTTGGTAATCAGCCACATCTAGCGATTCCTTTTCTGAGCTATTCACTAGGAAGTGTACATTGGAGGTATCTATTTGCAATCAACAGGAAGAGTATTTTCTGTCTCATAGGCTACTTGCAGCTGAGTTCAGTGAATTCCATGGTCATGGTCCTTCCCCCATTCCTGCTATCATTTAGTCTCAGCCTTATCCTGAATACTTTGTCTTTGCCCCATCTCCCTTTAGACTGATAATGCACTCTTTGGACACATTCTTCCTTTCCTCATATGTTTAAGGACTACACATCCATTCTCATTAAACACAAACAAAAAAACCAAACATGAACACCAAAATTAATTGTGCCTTGCATATATATCCCCTGCATCAAATGGAAAAACTAACATAATTTCTCCTTACAAACAAATTGATCAATTACTGTGTTTTACATCAGATATTCTTTCCTACTTCATTTAGGAGGAACATGTTCATAGCAACCCACAAATCATCTATCCTCCTTTCTCCTTGTTTCTTTTCTTCCTCATGACACCAGTGATTTCTCATCTGCTTGGTTTGTTTTGTTGTTTTTGTTTACTACATAACACCAGGTGTTATCTATCCAACTTCATCAGATTGGGAAAATAATGTCTTTACTATAGATATATTAATGCAAAAACAAGTTCTTTCAGTTAGATAGCAGATTTTGGATTTATCTAAAGTTACTGAATACCTCCATATCTCTTTCTCCTTTTACTGTGTAGGGAAATCATACAGCTTTATTCTTAATTTAGATAGGATGCATTTAGCACTGTACACATGAAAAAATTTCAGGAGTAAACTCAGTATTATCCAGCAATGCTTCTACTTAAAGAATATTTGTGAATGTCTTGATGTATAGAATTTGAAGCATTGTTTTGGGGGGACAGAAGTATAAACAAAAGAGACACAGCCCAAATTATTTTTCCAGCCTTGGTTGCTGATTTTGGGCAAAGCAGCTGGTAACATAAGCAAGCAAGCAACATCAGAATTTGCAGCTTTCTTAAGATAGAGAAGTTAGGTGAACCAACTGAAAGTTTAACCTAAACCATCTAGATTTCAGAAAAAATATTTTTACCATCTTGAGAACCATCGTAAATTATTCCAAAAGTAACACAGGAATAAGAAAAAGCACAGGAATTATATAAACTTTGTATTTCTGTATGCCCAAGTGTAGGAAAAGTAATTTGTAACTTAACCACTTAAGCTATGATTGCAAGGATGGTTTACAGATAGAAAACCATCAAACAATAATAAAAAAAGATATAGAGTAACATAAAATTAAGAAATAAATTCTATCACTTACTTTTCTCCACAAGAAAACAGAAGATTTTTCAGAAAATAAGTTATGAAAGAATTGCTTTCCTTTTGAGCATCCATTAAGTAGATTACACTGGTAATAATTTCTTGGCACACTGATGGATCAAAGGGATTTTCAGACCTTGTCATGACCTCTTTTTAATACAGAGCAGTAACACATCTACACACATACAGGACTCAGTTGTCCTACATTCAGATAAAGATATCTAGGGGTAGAGTCTCAAAGTGTTGAACTGTTGTGAGCAAAAGACAGCAGTGATCCTTGAATGAATGCGTTACTGCATGGTGTGTTCAGTACTTCTGGCTGACAACACAAGACACAAATGTAACAGAAGTTCTAAGTAGATCACTAAAAGAGCATATTACTAACATACTGAACACAGATTTATTTAAATGAAAGGCTACAATCCACACTACTGTTTTTGGACTATTCGCCCATGCTCACCAGTATTCTGAGAAGTCAGAGTATCCTTCATAACACATAGCAGTCTACACTTATGATCCAGAGCACTAGAGCTATTAATGCAACTGGAGAAATTGGTTTGAAAAGCACATCGATGTGACAGAATAGAGCATTTTCCTAAATGATGGTCCACGTAATTATCCTTAAGACCAAATGGTAAAGATAAATGCTTTATTGTTGCAGAATAGGTATGGCACAGTGAATATGATGAACGAGTTCATCACATAATCCTAGCTTCACATTCTTTGAAGACACACACCACTGATGTGAATTAGTGCAAAACTGCCCCCTGCAGTCATAACGCTCCTGTGAACATGATTTTTCATCGTGTCCTTCTTCATGTTTTATATCAGCTGATCCTTGTTATGACTCAAATACACAAAGGATGTATGGAGCAGATATCTGGCATGCAGGGACTTATATATGGCCAGATGGGAAACAGGCCATAGAGAGAAAGTCACTTTCATCACAAGCCAAGACTATGGGAACTGTTCTAGACAATAGCAGACATTTATGTAGTAGACCTTCATGTTCAGCATGGAAGAGAATACATAACATATTCCATGGCAGCCGAAGTAAATACTTCTATTAGGACTTCCTTATTCCTATATTTTTTGTACAGTGAGACATCAGAAACAGGTGATGGCAAAGTACTTAAATTTAGTGCTTAAAATATCACCTTGCTTTTCATTTGCAATTTTTTAATACTGCCAGTAATGATTTCTTGCAGTGAACAATTAGGCCAAAGACTGTTTGTTGTTTCTTTTCTAGGTATGCAATAAATAATAAAAAACCTTCTAAAGTGCCAGATCTATCTTATTTTGTAAGTAATTATTGGATTGGGAGTTTTTAATCATAACCTGATTCCTATCCTCATGTGATTAAATGTCATAGTACAGTAAGACTACCTGGATATTTGGTAGTCTGAATCACTCTGGAGAGACAGCATCTTTGTCAACTCTTTCTCCTTAGCAAGTGCACAGGACTTGCAAAGCTACTTATGATCAGCCATTAAACACACATCAAATACAGTGTTAGAATACTGATGGGAAAATGTGGAAGTGTTTTAAAAAGTTTTAAACTAAAGAAAAATATCACCATGTTCTTTCAACTTTCAAAAAAGTTACATAAAATAGTTGTTTCACATATATGTAATCTCCCATCAGCCACTAAGCCAGGAAAGCCAAAACTACATATATTAATAAGTAATGAAACAATAACAGAGATATTTGGCTCATCCTTGCCATTTCTGTACCTAGAACAAAGTTGTTAAGAAAGATCACTAATTTTTAGGAAATCTAAATTTCAGTAGGGAGGAGAAATGTTAATCAAAACAGTTTTATTCTTTAACCAGGTATAATGAAGACGCTTCAGACAAAAGTGCTTTTGCAACTGAAATTAGAGTCTTTAAGGTTGTGTGGTACTTGTACAGCATCAATAAAATGGCATTTTCCTGCTGAAAAGAAAAATCAGTCTATCATGTTTTCCAAGACTGTACTTAATTATAGACTATAGCTGTTGCCAGTCTCCTCCTGAAATCCCATTTAGAAAGAAACAGGAAGAAAAAGCATAGTGTTTAAGGACAAAAAAGATCATTAGACGATCCAACTTTTTATACATTTCAGGTTAACACATCTTAATTTGTTTAGCTATTTAATTAGCCTGATGATTAAACTAGTGTATCTCTTAAAAAAAGCACCCATCCTTAATTCTTTCTAGATATTTCCAGAGACTTTATCATACCTCTTGATAGATTAACATTTCAAACAGATTATTAGTGATTTAAGACCATTACAAATTTGAATCTGCATAAAAACAGCTTCCAGCTTTTGGTCTATTGTATTGTAACTCTGTAAAAATTTATGAAGTCCCTTTGTGCTTTCCCTTGGGAAAGTAATTAAACATGGAAATCTATTCAATACTCTGTAGCCTTTAAAAACCAACTAGGCAGACTGAGCCCTTTAATTCTCTCATTCTAACATACGCTATCCAACTTTCAGACATTTGTATTCCTTCCCTGTATTCTGTCTGTACATGCAACAAATGTACTTACCTCCTTGCTCTATAGACAAGATATAGGTAACGTCCAGATATAAGGCCACACAGATAAGCTAGAGCGATGCTACATATTACAAACATAGCACCACTTTTGTCTCTCAGATAAAAGCATTTTAACACATCTAATATGAAACCTGGACTCTTCTCAGAGTTCTTGGGATATAATCCTTCATTCTATTTATATGGTCTGTTTTGTGTTCATAGATATGCAGCCTTGCTTTTGTTAATATTAAAGCAATGCATTATAAATCAGTCTTGTCATCTGACAATCCATGTGATCATCACATTTATGTGATTATTTAACATGATTTTTACTAACAGTAACTTCATATTTCCAAATAAAAAATCAGAAGTATCTAATAGGCTTTAAAACATCAATTTCTTTGCAGGCAACATCCTTTTCAGCAACATCCCCAATTAGTAACAGATTGTCATTAACAATTCATTCAAAATCAGCTTGTTAGCTATTTCTAATTTGTTTGAATGTGCATTTGGGTGCTACTCAAACAAACAAAAAAACCCAGCATATAAAGAACACAGAAAAATGAGATCCCAGCAGTTTTCCCAGCAGTATTAAAATCAAAACACATACTGCTTTCTTCAAGAAAGGCTGATTGAATTCACCTGTGTCACATGCAACCTATGTGTATAAATGTGCTTAGAATTTGATGGGGGAAAAATAACAAGACCAATCAGTGTGAATTCTTCATGTTGTACCCCTAATATAGTCCATGACAGTTAAGGTCTGTGAGGCAATGAAGCAAATAAGCCTGTTCTCCCATAATTTCTAATCTTTCATTTGTTCAAACTTGCAATCTATTACAGAATCAGCAAATCTCAGGTTATCCAAGGCTTGCCATGCCCTCTGGGTCCATCAGGACCAATGCCTGCTGCAGAAGGGACTCTATAGCAGGTGCTCAAGGCCATGTCCAGGCAGCTTCTTAAGGTCTCTGAGGAGCAGATCCCACACACAGATTCTGGGCAGCCTCTGCCATTGCTCTGTCAGGTACAAAACAAACAGTACTTCCTTGTTCACAAAACTGAGTTTGCAGTAGAAGATAGATAAAGGAGAAGGTGAAAGTAAAGAACACGTATTTTTTCATGAAGAAAAGCCACAGAAATACCAGAATACATTTTCCAAAATATGTGGATAAGTTAAAATATCATGAATAAAAGCTGTGACATTATTAATTTGATTGCGCCTTGTCAAGTCCCATCTCTTCTTCTCCCAACTCTCCAGCTCCTTTTTTACCTTCTGACAGGAAAGAAGAAATTAATCTCAGTTTTATCAGTGAGAGGGATAAATCACAGAAGGTGAGTCAAGTCTCAATATTACATGTGAATTTTTTTTACCATTGCATTTTGTCCAGTTAAGAGGCTAAAGAAATTCAATTTAGAAATGAAAGATGTAGAGATTCAGATTCTTCCACTGGAAAATTTATCTAGTTATCTTCTTTGAGATATTTTGCAAATATCATATTGCAAACTATTTTTAGACCTTATTTTACTTTTAAAAATAACAATTCCACACGACAAGAATATTATAGTGCATGTGCCTTCTCTGGCTCAAAGCTAGCAATCGTCATGATGAATTAGACATAAGTTATGAGATTTCCATGGAGGAAAGAATACTGGCCCAGTGAAAGAATGTTATAATCCAGCTGTAGCAATAATTCCAAGTAGCTTTCAGACACTGAAGTCTTAATAAACTTAAACACTTGTGTAAGCCAGATTTATTGAAGCAGTTTCACATATTGAGAAGGTTCAGGGTTTTCTTTTCTGGGCACAGCACCAGCTGGAAAGATGCCTTGGAATATGCATTCCCTCGTCCACAAGATATTCTACTGAAAACATCACATACCTTTTCTTCTCCACCTTGTTCTTCTACACATGTATTGTCAACATTAAAAAACATTACATAGTTCACCATTTTATGCTGTAAAAATTAAAACTGAAGCAAACCAACAAGTCTTTTATTCACTGAATTGGGATACCAGTTACAGGGCTTACAGCTGAGATGGCAGGTTTCTGACAGCTCCTGCATGGGCATATCTTGAATATCTGGATATGTTTTTACAGTCTTGATTATTCCTTTAAGTAGAAAAGAGGTAAGTTTACTCTACCTTGTGTCCACACACTTAATAGGTACATTTTCAGTCATGCCATCTTATACTGTCCTGTTTTTTTTTGTTTGGTTGGTTGGTTTTTTAAGTTTAGTATGATTCCAGTTTGATGCTGGTTTAATCATCTCTAGGAACTTCTGCCTTTTCCATGATCACTGGAACATAAGTTACTTTTTCTTCCTTGAGGAAAAGTAGTTCTTCAGTTGGCATCAGCATTTACTTCTGTTCTGAGCCCAGGGAGATTCTAGCTCAGTTCTAGTGTAATGAAGTACATGCCATGACTAAGATACACTGTTTTATCTCATGTTAATAAGTTTGCAAATTAAAAAAAAACTCAGAATGAACATAGAATTAAGGAGTATAGCATTATTTGGTCATTGTTTTAAAATACAAATGCTAAAATAGAATTCTAATGTCAACAGAAAAAATGTTCAGAAGATGAGGAACAGCTGTACAGTAGAATATGATACTTCTACAAAGAACAGCTAAAAAAGAAAAACAAGAGGTTTGGAAAAAGAGATCCCTCGTTTTTGTAGAACTGACTTGCTGCCATTCAACTGTTTTCTAAGGAGATACAATTCAACTCAATAAGTCAAATTTTTCAAGGCTGCTAAATAAATAGGATTTCTGACCAAAACATTCCAGAGAAGATACATCCCTTGTATTCCCATTACACTGAACAGAAAGGGGCAGCTTCTTTCATCACTTTACTGAAGAGAGATATAAATTCATGAACTTACAATATATTACACGTAATTGATAGTTAGTCTTCTTTCTGAAGAGATTATGATGTTCATGGCATATTTTCTTATAACTTCCTACAAAGTATCCATTTTTAGATAATAACCACATAGATTATAGCTATTTATTCATCTAGCTATTTATTAATTTGGCTCAAGTTCCAACTTTTCATCACTAGAGTACAATGAAAGTATACTTGGATACTCTTGCTCCCAGAAAATTCAAACGTTTTGTATTTCACAGTCTAGTATATAGAAAGCAAGGTGACTGGTAATCATGGAGAACAACTTGATCCTCTTCATCCAGACTCTTTTGAATTGGGAAACATAACTTTGAGTAGCTCACAAGTCAGCTTAAACATGAAGCCCTGATACAATGCATTTTACAAATATTTGTCTGGAAGTTGGACAAATTGTCATTCCTAAGAAAGTTGCCAAATATCTCAAGTTCAAAGAAATTTAGAAATCAAAAAACATTAAACAACAACTTCATATAGCACACTGACTTGTGTCATCCAGTAACATAAGGAGAGAGTAAAATATGCTTGAAGCTCTTTGCCGACTGCACTATAACTGCATTGTGCTCAGTGAAAGATAAGGAGATTGTTAAAGAAGGTAGATAGAGATAGTTTTGTCTATCCCTATATACTAGACATATAGAAGTTCTAAGAGAGGGCTAACTTACAGAAAATTTTTGCATCTTCAGGGTAATGATGGCTAAGCACAACTGACAGAACCACAAACAGCAGTCAGCCCAGCCTTGTGAGGCGCAGTGAAAAGTTCCCCCCCAACATTCAGCTGCTTCAACTCTTACTTCTTCTGTATCAGAAGCTTTATTAAAAGTTTAAATCCTGTAGTAAAATAAAGCTAAGTATACTAAACTTTGCTGTTGTGAACTGTCATGGTAGAAGCTTTCACTGGACATAGGTATCACCAAGCTTTTAGTGTTCCAGACCAGCTCCTAAGAACTTGCCATTACAAAAATATAAGCCTATTTCAGTATGTTACAAGCTTCCTGTCTCTTCACCCTTCAATAAAGCATCATTGGCTACACAAGAGTGCTGTAATACTCAAAAATCCAAATGCTTAGTGCATGGGTCACTTAGCACCCTGCTCCTCTTCCAGTACTCTATAGCAATTTCTGTACGCATATTATGTATATTAGAACCATGCCAATTTTCATAGCAACTACAATCTTCCCATAAGAATTTCCCATGAAAATCATTTTCCCTATCTCCAAAACAGAATTTACATTTGTGATGCTACAACGTGATGAAAAGCACAGCAATAATGGGGTAAGAATGCCCTATGCTGCAGGAAGCACAAGCCCAAATACAGCAGCTGTGGACACAGAAACAAAAGAAAAAAAAAAGCTGCTTACCCTTTAAAGGCCTCAGGTAGGCAGTGACCTCCAGCAAAATACTCTCACCTCCATGGCCAGCCCTTAAATGAGTTCTGGAAAGAGGTGGATCCTGGCTCTACATCTTCCAGTCCCTCAGGTGCACTGCATGCACCTGTGCTCCCTTGGGTTGGCCCTGCCTTCTCACCAGGTGCTCAATCGCTGCTTCAAGCCCTGACTTAGTATTTTTGCTACAACATTAAACCCTGCCAGTTCCTCAAGTGTTCTAGAAGATCAGGGAGACAGCTTTCATTTGTATTTTTACTTTTTATCTGGCATTGTTTCATTCCAAAGATCAGTAGTATTATCAAAAAGCACCAGTGAAAAATTTTACCCAAGAAATTAAAAATACAGGTGGAAATATTAAGGTTTAGATACCTACATTAGATGTAATGCCATAGCAATGAGGTAGCTGACACAGAGGAGCACCATCAGCACTGTATATACAGCTGGCGTATGATCTCTTGAGATCCTTCTTCAGCTACCTGTATAATTGTCACAGCTTATCTTCATGTTCCATTTTTAAGACACTATTATAGTCCTGTGCTTTCCACATTCACTAGATAGATATCACAGAAAACAATAACAGTATTCTGTGTATAAACTTCTGTATGTTGAGGGCTTCAATGTTGTGCATTAAGTAAAGGTGAATATCAACCATGGCAGAGCGAGTGCTGTAGCTGTTGTTTTTGAAAACTTTGGTGAGTCCTGCACAAAAATTTTCTGATAGTGCAAATAGGCCAATGAATCAAATACTAATGCAAATATTACTAGAATTATGGACAAACTAACATCAAAGCTAAATTAATCACACTCACCCATGGCAAAATCAATCCACATGGATGGTAAAATGGTTCTGGTATGATATAAACTGTTAAAAATAATAGATATTCCTGAGTCAAATGGGAAATTTTGTGATAGCAAATGGCATATATTAGTTTATCAGAACATGACAGAAAATGAGTATCATTTTCTTACAGTGAAGCTACAATGAAAGCTTAGTAAATTTTTATACACTTTTTTGCTTCTGGATTCATCTCTTCTATGCCCTCATAAACCTTGACCTGGCGGATTTTTAATAATAATAGCTCGTATCTCATTTTGGAACTGTCTATGAGCAGGTGATAGGACTTTCATATTCATGGGGACAAAGAGGAAGTAAGTGTCCAAGACTAGGTGATAAGCTCAACTGTATAAAGGGGTTAACGAAGAGGAGAAGAAATGAAACAGAATTACAGAATCACAGAATTGTAGGGGCTGGAATGGACCTCTAGAGATCACCAAGTCCAACCCCCCAGCAAAGCAGGCTCCCTAGATCAGATGGCACAGATAGGCATCCAGGCAGGTTTTGAAGAGAGGTCTTCTCCAGAGGAGGAGACTCTACAACCTCCCTGGGCAGCCTGTTGCAGTGCTCTGTCTCCCTTACCATGAAGTTCTTATGCACATTTGTAGGAACTTCCTATGCTTCTGTTTGTGGCCATTTCCCCTTGTCCTATTGCTACACAGCACTGAAAAGAATCTGGCCTCATCCTTTTGCCTCCTGTACCTTAGATATTTATAGACATTGATAAGATCCCCTTCCAGTCTTCTTTTCTCAAGTCTGAACAGACCCAGGTTGCTCAGCCTTTCCTCATAAGAGAGTTGCTCCAGGCCCTTTATCATCTTCGTGGCCCTCTGCTGGAAACATTGGCCAGCAGCAAATATTAGTTTAGGAAGTTCAATCCCATACTGCAGTGAAGTAAGTGCTGTCTATCATTTTTATTTTCATCTCTCCTTCATTTCCTTTCATGTTAATCATCTTTCACAGCCCAGCTCCAGTGCAGACAGCATCTGGCCATGGAATGATGAGAATGGTTAGGCTGGTTGTGACCAGCAGGGACAGGGAAGTGAATGTCCCCTTCTACACTGCTCTTGTAAGGCCCCATCTGGAGGACTGTGTCCAGGTCTGGAGACCCCAGTACAAGAAAGACAGGGAGCTGTTGGAAAGGGTCCAGAGGAGAGCCACAAAGATGATCAGGGGACTGGAGCACCTCCCCTACGAAGACAGGCTGAGGGAGCTGGGCTTGTTCAGCCTGGAGAAAAGAAGGCTGCCAGGTAACCTCATTGCATCCTTTCAATACCTAAAGGGAGCCTACAAACAGGAGGGGAATCAACTCTTTGAAAGGGTTGATAACTGCAGGACAAGGGGAAATGGTTTTAAGTTGAGGGAGGGAAGATTTAGGTTGGATATCAGAGGGAAGTTCTTTACAGACAGTGTTGAGGTGCTGGAACAGGCTGCCCAGAGAGGTTGTGGATGCCCCATCCCTGGAGGTGTTCAAGGCCAGGTTGGATGGGGCCCTGGGCAGCCTGGTCTAGTACTAAGTGTGGAGGTTGTTGGCTCTGTATGTGGCAGGGGGGATTGGAG
The DNA here is from genome assembly GCF_023343835.1 of Lagopus muta. Classification (NCBI taxonomy): domain Eukaryota; kingdom Metazoa; phylum Chordata; class Aves; order Galliformes; family Phasianidae; genus Lagopus; species Lagopus muta. Next base: position 39,376,565 of record NC_064435.1, on the reverse strand, counting down.
ATTCATGATCCTTGAGGTCCCTTCCAACCAGGACCATTCTGTGATTCTGTGGATGCTTGCTTCTCCAGCACAACAGCCACTCATCCTAGCCCTCTTCACCAAACTAGATGTTCCAACTCTCTCCCACTAAATCTTCCTGTGCTTGGTTGTTCTGATGTCGGAAGAAATACCTTTGTTTCTGTTTACTATCTTTATTTCTGCTACTAGATCTGAGTGGTTTTGGAATCCCATATATGATCAAGAGGATAGAAATTAGACAGAACTTCTTGAACGTGAAAGGAAAACATGCTTACAGGAAAACCGTCAGCAAATCCTATTTTCAAAGCCAAACTGTTACTTCAGTTTAATGATAGGGAAAAAACTGAAGGAATGTTGGAAGAGAAAACACAAATGGGTTGCTTAATTTGGAAAAATGCAAAGCTTACTTAAAAGCATCTCCTCTCATATTCTAAGGCACATGGTTCTTCATCCTGCTTTCAAATAACCACCTTCCAAAATTGGTCCCTACAATTTAGGACCATTAACAAGCTTTAAAACAAAAAGTTAAAATAGTATAATTACTCTGTTACTCAACTTGGTTATTTTTTTTATACTCCTAACTTCAGTAACTTTACATCTAAGCAGTACAGTGAAGAACAGTGAAATAATAGAGGGAGAGTACATTATACCTAGCTTAAATTCCAGCCATTCAAAGCATGTTGAGGAACAAAAAGTCTCTAGGGCCAAAAAGAAAAGAATACATGCCACAGCTGACTCAGATTATCTTGTTTTCAAACAAAATAAAAGCACCAAAACAATCAAATCAACCAAACCACCCAAAACCAAACCATAATCTACAAAACTTCTTGGAAAGTAGACGAATGGAAGCTTTGCCTTCCATAATTCTTTTCATACACTTTTTTCCCTTTTAACAAAATTTTAATTTTGTGCATGAATCTATGCTTAGTATCTCTATAGTATTTGTGAATCTTCCCAGAAGTAGGAGTTGAGTGCTCAATAAGACTTTATTCTGACAAAATAAGGTGAAGCTCTTGATTAGTGAAGCTCTTAGATTAACGCCCAGAAACTGCATTAGACAAACCAACTGAGGTTTTATAATTAGTCCTCATTTCCCAAAAAACTTATCAGAAGAGAACTTTTTGTTTTTTTCGCTTCTCCTTTCATTATTTTCATTAAACCTTTCCTGAGAAATGACAAGAGGGATGAAGGAAGAGATGAAAACAAACAAGAGTGGGGGGAAAGGAAAAAAAAAAAAAAAAAAAAAAAAAGCAAGACTAAAGAACTAAAGACAGAAGCTTTTCTCAGAGCCTCTGCTCTCTATTTTGGTTACCTATCTCACCATTCAGAAAAAAGGATTTTTCCTACTTTTTGTATCTTCAGTATGAATACTCCTTACCACATGGATTAGAACAAGGCTTGAAAACTTTGCTCTTGTCAAAAGAATACAGTGGCAGTAAGTTTGAGAAATGACTGCTAAGAATAAATACAAACGGCATTTGACAGCCTTCCAAGGACTACAGAAAGAGTAACTAATTCAAAAGCTGTGAGTAAGGAGCAGCTTTCAAACAGTTGTTTAAATATATTGTTGCCCAAGCAGAACATGACCTTACCTGGAGAAGGTGTGAACTGAACTGACTGGTGTCACAACCAGTGACAAATTTAGAAAGAAGAAACAAATCCCCTCTGGATGTGAGAATAAGGTAGTTGGATGTCTATATGCTTATTTGACAAGGAATCCCAGAGCAAAGTTTCCCTGCTATTCTGTTCACAGAGAAGTGTGGTCCGTAGAAGTTGAAGAGCTCATGAAGCCTATACTGGAGGAAAAGATAGACTGACTCTGAGGGAGAATTTCTGAACAGTCAATTAATGAACAGAATTGTGACCTGAGCACAATGATCAGCATGCACTGTCAGTTACTCAACACCTAACCATAAATTTCTCACTTCTCACTTCATACAGAGTTATTTGTAAAGCAATCAAAAAAATCTTTGTAAAGCTTACAAAAAAAAAAAACAAAAAAAACAAAAGAACAGCTGAGATAAACGAGTATTAAGTGCCATCGTCACAATTTAAATAAGATTTAGCACCCCTGCTTTGGATTCCTCACAAATAGGAAGGCTTGATGTGTTGCAAGATAAAAGCTTTCATCCTATTCTCCAGTTTCAGACAACTTGACACTTTTTTCTCTCCTATGGGGCTCTTTCATAATGCTCTCTTCACTCACACAAAAGGTTTCTGTTGTCCACAGCAGGTGAATGACACATTTTTATTGGTGTCCCATTGAACAGAATTTACCTCTTAAAAAGAAATGCTGCAAAAAACTCAACACAGTACTTTGCAGTTCTCAGTGGAAAATTATTTCCACTGTGCAAGGTTAGTTAAGTTTACATGTTAAACAAGAATCTGTTAATAAATGTAAATAACTCCCCTGGAAAATAGTTTATTTTTATGTTCTTTATTCCATCAAAACTGCATTGCAGTTTTCCAGTCTTTATATTTACATTATTTGCAACTCTTTCCATAAGTGCCAGTACAAATGTAACTGATGTTAATCCAGAATAGTCATACAATTGTTCCTGAAAGCAAGGTGCATTTCTGAGCATTTTTTGTTCTGATGCGCAATAATATATATATTAACAAAGCTTCATAATATAAAATATCTTCCATGGCAAGTAAAACTTCTCCACAGCTTATTCAGATTTCAGTTACATAGACTTCTGCATTTCAAGTTAGTGCAAATAATGAAAGTAAGAGCCTGAGCAAAATGATGTAAATAGAATGGAACAAGAGAAACAGCAAAATTTTTCTAACTCCCTGCATATGATTATAGCATTTAATCAGTATATTATTAGTATTCTTTATATACAACGTATTTAAATAATTGGCTTGTCTGAACTATAGGCAACAAATTTACAAATTAAAATAAAATAATGTTTTACACAAATATGGAATGTCCAACAAATATATGAAAATAAAATGCATCTAGTAACAAAATGTCATAAATCAAAAAGGTAATAGATGTCTTCTCTGTCCTGGAAGATTTCAAGGCACTTTCTTGGCAAATCAGAATTCTCTCCTTAGTAGAAAGTCTGCAAGATAAAAGGACATGTCATTTTATAACTGGTTTCAAAACACAGAAGACGACTGCTTAGTATAATTCTGATTCTAAATCAGTTTTCTGCGGATTGCTTAAGTCTTCACTCCAGACTTCCAGTGTGTCTTGGCCTTCTGCAAACGTTGATGAGTTTGGCCATGGTAAATGCTCAGTGTTGGTGCAAAGAGGTTTAACACACAGCACTTCATGCTGCACATCTCACAAGAAAGCCTTCCACGAATATAGTTACACGCATCTGCAGACACTGAGTTCTATCAAACGCTTCGCCGCCATTTGCAAGCATCTGAATTAAAAGAAACTCTCGAAGCCCAACCCTCCCTGACCTTCTCCATGGTGCTGAAGCACAGTCCGAGGCTGTGCCCCTCGGCTCCTGCTGCAGCATGCTGCCACTTCGATGTGAGAAACAATTTCCCAAGACAATGCTTTGTTTCTAACACGAAAAGACCACATCTCCTTTTTTTTTCCTCAGGTACTTGAAAGGGAAGGAAGAAAATATCCATGTTCTAGCACTGCAATTCTGGTTCTGAGGAAACTGTAGCCTATTTTTGTGCACTAGGATGAAATGCTTTAAGGCATCTGACAGAACAGTTGCCCTTCTTTCTTGCAGTCAACTGAGCATCTCAGGAGTCTCTCAAGATTTTAAAGCAAAGGCAAAGTCCTTATGTAAAATACCAGCTAGGACCCAGTCCACTGTAAGCTATGGGTGGAGAGGAAAACAGATCCTCCAGCCAAAAGCTGGAGTAGATGCAATTGCTAAATCATATTACAAATCCAGCGTTATTAAGGGAGTAATGTATGCAACTCCTGCACTGCCCTTTTTAGTCAGAGAGAAGAGAGAAGAGCTTCTGCTGCCCTTCATCTTTCTCAGAAAAATGCATCCGTTTCAAGCAGACACTGGATAGCTCTCACGGAAACTAGCCACTCCATCTACCCAGTGGAGGAACAGCACAAGGGAACACAGAGGAAGCTAGAAAACAGTCAGATCATAGCTCTGCTTTTTCCTGTAATGTTCTCTCTGTTTTCAACAGAGTAGAGAAAAAGTCAGCCTAGAGATATTTTTATGTGAACACAGTGTACATGAGCTGCTAACATGGCTTACCCTCCCTTTCCCACATGTCATATCAGAGTATATTTGTGACAGTCAAATTAGAACAACTGGTTTTGCAACTCAGGAACAACTCACGATTCTTTCATATTTTAAAGCTGGAAATGGGATGTGATAGTGGCTTATGTACTGTGAATATGGAAGTAAATTTTTGACTCACCAGATTGAAAGAAAAGGGAAAAAAAAAAAAAAAGTACTAGAACACTCAGAAATGTTTCTGAAAGGCCCAAGCCATGAACCCAGAGGAGTAAAGAGGTACAGATGAATGGAAAACAGATCAGATAAATGAAAGCTCATAAAATCAGAGATTTCCAGGATGCTTCTGAATGCAGAGATTTGAATAAGAAAACTAAAAAACATACAGTTTTGCAGGGATGTAAAAAAACAAACCAAAGCAAAAAATAACAACTAATGGACATTCAGAAATGATTCCTGGCAAAAAAAAAAGTCCTGACAAAGTAATAGCATCTGTTAGCCAGCCTCAGGTTTGGTGTCCTGATAGATTCAAAACAACGTGCAAGACCCAGAAGGCAAGAGGCAAAACAGACTGAAAATAGTTAAGAAAATAAATTATAAAATAAATTGAAAATTGTTAAGGAAATAAATAGTAAAATAAATTCTCAGCACCAAATTACTGCCATATTCTTCTAAGCATTTTTGCACAGACACCAAAACGAATCCCACCTCCTCTTGGAAATCAACTTAACTAACACTGACTCATATCCTACTCTTTTTTACCCTTGATTAGTATGAATTGAAGTCTTGATTCAGGAAGAAGTGACACACACTGCTCCACCAAAATCCAGGCGGTATTTGACAGAAGGAAGTTGTGAGAGGAAACAGCCTTTGAAGAAATTTAAATACATCAATTTTCACTGATTTTATATATATATATATATATATCTTGGCCCATAATAATCAGTGCTGTTTTTCAAATTAGTATAAAATGTGCAAACACCTCATTGATAGTCAACGGACTAGAGAACATTTGACAAGTTCTTAGAACAAAATTCGAGAATGAAAGAGGTCCTGATGATGAAGTGATAGGGCATCTATTAAGATTGCAGACATGAGACCAAGACCTTCTTTTTTTTATACATTAACAATAGAGTCTTCTTATTTAAAGGATTGAAATGCATTGATCAAGTCTTCATATATTTTTCACCTTCACTAACTAGTCTTCTCTAAGTTTTGACAGCAAAATGTGACCCAGAACATAATTAAGGTCTACAGTGCCACCAAGGACTGGTAGGACAATACAATGGGATTTATATCAGAGACACCAGTGCTGCCATATATTTCCATGTCCATATAGCCAGTCTTAATAGCAATGCCAGAGTTCCATGTTGATGCACTATTTATATCATGTTTCAGCGTGCACATGCAATAGGAAGGTACAAATGTGAAATAAATCATTAGACTATTAAATAATTTTAAAAGAATAGTGAGGAAAAAATGATACTTACATAGCAAACATCCTAGGACTGTGTACACAGAGGGCTCATTGCTAATCTTGTTAGCAACCTTGCACATCTTTTATAATCTAAAAAACAAAAAATACCAACAGCAATAATGAATCTCAACTGGCAGATACTCTCAAACACTGTAAAAATAAATGTAGGATTTTCAGGCTTTCAACACAATAAAACCATTCCCTGATGGAAATCCATTACATTATGGGTGCAAGATGCAAAATTATACATTATTGTATCTTGGGCTCTAAAGGAAACGTGAGTGATGGCAACAGTTCATTTTCTACTTTTAAGATGTGTTAAGACAAAGTTGAGTTCCCAAATTTACCTGAAGGAACTTAACTCATTATCTGGGAGGTTATTCTAATAAGCAGACTACGAGGTATTCTGACACCAGACTCTCAAACTTTTTATTGTTCCACTTACTATTGACTTTGATAGGAATCCGTATTTTTCATGTCTAAATAAACCTTCTAACAATAAGACTAGAGGGACTTGTTCTCCCACTCTGGTGTTGTTAGTTCAAAAGACCCCTTGTTTCAAGTGGCCCCTGAGCCACTGCCATCTTTTCCAATCGAAAGATCTAACTATTTGGTAACAAGGAAGTGAAATATTCTTCTCTTGCTTTATAACTTTCTTAACAGAAAACTTAACAGAAAGTGCTCCAAACAGCAAGAGACTGAGTGTCAACCTGGGATCAGTGCTTCAAGGAATATGTGTAAAAAAATATAACCATATCAGCAGGAGAGGAAATAAGCCATCCTTAGACATTCTGTGGCAGGTAGTGATATATGGATAACATAGAAAAAAAAGTTGTGCATTAGAAGACCTTGTGTAAATACTTCAGCAGTATTCTACAGAAAACAAAAACAAAAAAACAAAACCACACAACTTCTGGAAGGATCAGCACATCAAAAACCAAGCAGGAAAAGCAGAAAGCAGGTTGCTTTAAAACAAATATCACAGAATTCTAAATTATTTAGTTGCTACTTACAAGCTGGTGTTGAGCAGTCCCTTGTATTGTGATACAGTCGATGAAAGTGCTTGCTGCATTCTGATGAAAATGTGACTGGCCCTGTTTGAGGGTAAGCAGGAGTTAACTACAAGCTTTCAGTGGCACTACTTTACAATTTTAAACAATACTGCCAACACATAGAATTAATTTGAATGTATTTTGATAAAATTACTCTTAATATTTTGCCATGCATTAAACAATTACGATGAAACACAACTATAAAAATATCTGCTACTTAAACAAAAGAAAGTGATACTATTACTATGCTACTATACAAGCTGAGTACTTCAGTTGATGACACAGGAGGAAGGGATGCCATCCAAAGGGACTGTCATGGTTTTATGTTTTTTGGTTCTCAGTATTCCTCATCATAACATCATGTAGTGCACTGGGAGTTAAACTATTAATGCTCCAATTCCAGGTACCTATTCCTGTACATTACAGAAGTCATGGGATCTGGCCCTTCTGGGTGGGGCCATCTCTTACTGCCTTGCAGTGGGTGCTGGAGGGTGCTTTCCTAGCCATTCCAAGCTTTTCAGGTTTGACTCGGTCTCAGGAACTCTCTCTCTCCTATTTTATTTGATTTATTAGTCTCAATTTCAATTAGATTGTATTATATTGTGTTATCTTGCATTCTGATATCATAGTTAGTAAAATAAGTTTTCCTCCATAGATCATTGCCGCATTTTTTATTTTTTTTTTTTCTTCCCCATTTTGTGGGGCTGGGGGAGAGGGGGGCAGGGGCATAGATTGATCTAGTTAACTCCGTGACAGGGATCTGAACAAATTCAAAAAGTAGGCCTCTGTGAACCTAATGAGGTTCAGCAAGGTGTTGCACTTCGGTTAGTGAAATCCCAGATACGTATACAGACTGTGTGAAGTCCTTGGGAGCAGCTCTGTCCAGAAAGACTTAGGGGTGCTGGTAGATGAAAAACTCAACATGAGCCAGTAGTGAGCACTTGCAGCCCAGAAGGCCAACAGTATCCTAGGCTGCATCAGTAGAGATGCAGAGTAAAGAGGTGGCCAGCAGCACAAGGGAGGTGGTTGTCCCCCTCTACTCTGCTCTCGTAAGGCCCCATCTGGTGTACTGCACCCACGTCTAAGGCCCCCAGCATAAGAAAGATGTGAAACCTTTCCAAAATCTTCAGATGAAAGCCATGAAGATTATCAGAGGGATGAAACATCTCTCCTGTGAAGTACAGTGGAAGGAGCTGGGCTTTTTCCAGCGTGAAGCCACGCTGCAGCCATCCAATACTTAAAGGGAGCTTATAAATGTTGATCTTGTAACTGTTTATAAGTAACTAAAATGCAGGAGTCAAGTCAATGGGGATGGACCTCTTTCTGGTGGCGTGTGCAGCAATAGAAAAAGGGGGCAATAAGCAGAAACCAGAACACAGAAGTTCCATGCTAACACAAAGAATTTCTTCACTGTCAGGGTGACAAAGCACTGGAACAAGCTGCTTAGAGAGGCTGTGGGTTCTCCCTTTCTGGATATATTCAAAACCTGAACTGCCACCTGTCTGACCTGCTGTAGGAAACTTGCTTTAGCAGGAGGCTTGGACATAACAGAAGTCCCTTTCAACCTCTACAGTTCTATAACTTTGTGATTTTTATAAAAAGGAGGGAAACAGACTTTTTAACATGGTCTCAGAGTGATAGGATGAGGGGTGGGAGGAATAAGGGTTTTAAATTAAAATAGGGCAGATTTACATTAGATAATAGAGGGAATCAAGAAAACGGTGAGGTGCTGCCTTACATAGCGCCTAACATAGTGATTGGCAATGCTTCCAATGGTAGGGGGTAAGAAATAGATGATATTTGAGGTCCACTCTAACCCAAGCTATCATATGATTCATGATCCAGATATGAGAAAAACCTCATAGTGATAGACCACATTAGCCTTGAAATTCCATTAACTTCAAATTAATGGTAACATTTTTTATGTGGTGAAAAATAGAATGGTGCAACTACAGCAGTAATTAGTTAGTTCAGTAGTCCATATATTAAATTCTAAGCCCTACAAAAAGCTAAGTAGCCTACTAAGGGTTCAATTCGCACATTAATCATTTATAAAGCTCTGTATGAATACAACATGGGTGTTGAGGAAAAATTTTGGCTGAATACTACCTAGGAACATAATTTTTTGTTGAAATAGTACTAGCAGAAAAGGGTACAGACCTGCAGAGGGCAGCATACGTTTTAACATATGGATGAGGCAAATCCCTGTGTGCACAGGGTGTAGCGTGTTGTCTGCTCTTTCAGCCACTACTCTTTTCTTCAGATATATCATGTAATCTACTCATACTAGCATACGATAATAACATAAAGCTACTGGTCTTCAAACCATAGCTCACAGGTTATAAGTCACCAAAGTCTTTCCATAACTACTTACAGCCCCAGAAATGTAATAGTAATAGCATCCAAGATGAAAAGGAAAGCGAAAATATAACTTATAATTCAATCTATAATCAATCTATCTTCAAACTATAATTCAAATCACGTAATATGTTAAACACATAGCTGCTTTAAACCAGTTTTGGATACTTGAAGAAAGGTAGAGGTCATAATCCAGTAAATAAAGAAGAAACTGCTTACACTTTTCCAAGGATTAGAGCTCACCAAACACTCCAAAGGAGACAACCTCCAAGTAGAGATGTGTCCCATTTGGCTGCCAGCAATTAAATGAGGTTAGGGAGAGGCAGATCCTGGACCCACCCCTTCCGGTCATCCAGGCAAACTGCTTCCACCTGTGCTCCCATATATAGCTCCCTGGCTATATCCTTTCACCAGGTGTTCAATCGTTGGTTCAGGTCATGTTCCCATATGCATGCTTAGAATACTACCACTGCCAGTTAGGAACAGTTTTCTGAGATTTGATCAGAGAAGACTTATATAAATCAAAACTAACTGAACAAGACTAAATTGACCGCCATTCTCTTAATTCAGCACACATAAGGAATGGGAATAAGACTTTATAGGTTGTTTCAAGCAGTGCTATAAAAGGATCAATATGAAGAAAGCTGCTTTGACTGACCTTTTAGTCAGAGGAAGCTACTAAGCATTATGGGCAAAGATTATTTATTTTGCCATTTCAAAGGTGGGTTAGCAGCCTGGTAAAAGAGCCGATCTTCTGGATAATGGCGACTTTAGAGAAGACTCCTCTTTATGACAGTGAACTGATTTGAACACTAGATACATTTTACAGCAGTATGTGGAATTCATGATATTTCCAGATTGAAACCTAATGCAATGCAGCCATTTGTGCTGAAGGAGCTGGCAGAGTTTTGGCAGACTGCTTTCTATTATCTTCGAAAGGTCTTGCAGAACAGGAGAGGTGCCTGAAGACTGGAGGACAGCCAATGTCATTCCAGTCTTCAAAAGGGCAGGAAAGATGATCCAGGAAACTACAGGCCAAAGGCCTCACTTCCATCCCTTTAAAGGTGATGGAACAACTTAATCTGGATGCATCTCCAATCAAGTGGAAGAAAAGAATGTTAGCAGGAATAGTTAACATGAATTTGACAAGGAGAAATAATACTTGATCAACCTGGTAATCCTCTACAGTGTCATCACTAGCTGGGCAGATAGGGGGAGAGCAGTGGATGTTGTATATCTTGACTTTAGCAAGGTGTTTGACACTGTCTTCCACAGCATCCTTGTAATGAAGCTTAGAAAGTGTGGGATAGATGAATGGATGGTGAGGTGTGCTGAGAACTTGCACACTGGCAGAACTTAGTGACTAGTGATTAGTGGCATAGAGCCTCGTTGGAGGCCTGTAACTAGCAGTGTTCCCCAGGGGTCGGGGCTGAGTCCAATCTTGTTCAACATCTTCATCAGTGACCTGAATGAAGGGATTGAGTCTACCCTCATTAAGTTTGCTGATGATACAAAGCTGGGAGGAGTGGCTGATATACCTGAAGGCTGTGCAGTCATTCAATGGGACCTGGACAGACTGAAGAGTTAGGCCTAGAGAAACCTGATGAGGTTTGACAGAAGCAAGTTTAGAATCCTGCACTAGGGGAGAAATTACCGCATGCACCAGTAAAGGTTAGGGGATGACCTGAAGGAGAAAATCTGTACAGAGAAGGACTTAGGGTCCTCGTGGATGAAAGGTTGGCCACGAGCAAGCAATATGCCGTCATGACCAAGAAGGCCAGTGAGATCCTGGGATGCATTGAAAAGAGCATGGCCAATGGGTCGAGGGAGCTGATCTTACCCCTCTCCACAGTACCCTGATGAAACCACACCTGGAGTGCTATGTGCAGTTCTAGGCTTTCCAGTTCAAAATACAGGGATCTCCTAAAAAGAGTCCAGTAGCAGGTGACAAAGATGATAAAGTGCCTCTCCCTGTGAGGAAAGGCTGAGATGTGGGTCTGTTCAGCCTAGAGAAGAGAAGACTGAGTGAGGATTTGATCAGTGTTTATTAATATCTAAAGTGCAGGAGGCAATTAGATGAGGTCAGACTCTTTTCAGATGTGTAGTATTAAAACAAGGAGAAATGATCAAAAGCTGGAACATAGGAAGTTGCACACAAATAAGGTGCACACATAAACAAGAAAAACAACTTCTTTACTGTCAGAGTGCTGAAGCACTGCAACAGGCTGCTCAGAGAGGTTGTGGAGTCGTCTTCTTTGGAGATACTCAAGACCCATCTGGATGCCCTGCATGACCTATTGCAGGGAAACTGCTTTAGCAGGAGAGTTGGACTTAATGATCTCTAGACATCCCTTCCAACACCTGTAATTCTGTGATTCTATATTCTGTGATTTTTCAGCCACAAGTAAGCTTTTGAATAAACTGACAAAGTAGTCTTTGCAACTTTAAACTGGAAGATTGTTGCTATGTTTAATCTGAGTGAGTAAATAGGCTGTAGAGAAAGTATGCAATTTGAAATTTTCCAAGATATATGAAGATAACAACAGCTTTTGTCACTAAATAAATTTCATGTTCCTTCAGGTAATAAGTGGTTTTTCAGCTTTCTTCCTTACCACAAAATACAGACTGTTAATTTTATTTTTGCCTTATAGAGCAATCTGTGTCGACAGGCTTTTCAAGCCAAAATGATAGATAGCTTTATGACTCATAATATTATTTATGATTTTTCCTACAGTCAAGGATTGTTAAATACAGTTTTTCTTTGGCTTCAAAATGTCTACTATTCTTGGCAAACTAAAAGCATAGAATAATTCTCTTAACCTTGAAATTGTAAAGACAATGGACTGTAAAGTTAATGTTGATTTCCTCTCTTCTTTTTCATAACTTCATTAGTTCAGAATGTCCTAAGTCTTGCATTTTTAAGGACTACCTTGAAATAGTTTACTTAACTAAGGTAGATAGAAAAAGGATAATGATTCGAACAGAATCAAGAAAAATAAATGTAGACTGTATAAGAAAAAAGACAAAAGATTAGAGGATCTAATAAAGCTGTGGAAAAGAAAAATCAGGCAGAATACCCCATCACTGGAGATCCTAAGAGTGTAATAAAAATAATAACAATTAAAAAAAAAAAAAAAAAAAAAAGATGTAGCAATCCTGAGCCAAAAAAGAAATAAACTTCCAAGAATTTTGGAATGAACCTGCTTTCCTTATTAATTCCAGCTATTCTTAGTCAAGTAATTTCAACAATTTTGATGACAACTACCCATGCAGAAAAAGAACATTAATTTAATAAATTGCTCCAGAAACAGGCCTCTAAGTGCTTTTTGCTCTTTTTCACTTCTGTGATTTAGTATTCTCAAAATACCTTCTGTAAAACTCACGGCTGTTTTGTTTTTGCTGTTGATTTTGAGCAAAGGAACTTGTTCCGTAGTCATCATTTAGCCTATTCAGATTCTTATGTTGAGATTGTTATGGTGGCTGAAAAGTTTCCAAAGTTAAAAATGAAAAGGAAGCATTAATTATTAATTCAAACAAAACTTTCTTGTCTGCCATCCTCAGAATAGAATCTTCCAGTATTCCTGTGCTACAAAGAATAGCAAAGTTCAAATCTATATGTTCCTTTCTTTTCTTTTTCATATGAATTGAAAATGACAAGGTTCATAATTATTCTTTTTTTGTTGTTGTAAGAGTGAAGGAGCAGCTGGGTGTAGCACCATTCCTGTGGATGCTATTAGTCTGCAGTGAGCTGCTGGCAGAAAGATTCTTACTGTTGTGCTTATCCTGAAGGTCTGAGGCCATTCTTCCATGCAAAGGAAAAAACAAATTCTTCCCTTTCTTGCCATGGACTGTCCAAAATTTCCAATTCTCTTTTTCATGCACCTACTGACATCTCTTTCTCCAGGTTTTAGTTTCACTAATCCCAGTAACATTTAAAATCACTAACAGACTTGCCGTGCCATACATCCAGATATTCATTTTTCTGATTTTCAGAATATTTGGAACTAGAAAGTAAAGAATCAGCACAAGCACTTTGATGCACGTTTTTTTTTTTTGTTTGGTTGGTTTTTTTTGAGCTTGTTTTGTTTACATTCAAAGAGTACAGTATTTTTTCATGTAGTTACAAAATAAAGTACAAAAGGTAACTGTTACAAGTGTAGTTATACAACTATATTTCAAATTTCACATACAAGTATTTGACTGTATTCATATTAAGCTTCTGTATCTAACGTAATGTTTTTTTAAAATTCATTTACACTGATATAATCTTTCTTTACTCTATTTGTCTGCTATTTTAAAACAAGCATCCACACATAAATATCATAATATAGAAGATAAAGTGTTTTACTAGTATAGTAAAAAAAAATTTTACAGCTATATAGATTTGATCTGAAAGATACATGCAGTCCCACTAGAAGCTTTAAAATTAGCACTCTTAAAAATTTATATGCTAGACTAACAGATATTATAGAAAACCTTATATTTAAAATTAAAAATGAACTACCAAGTTCTGTCATTGAAATATTATTTGCCAGAGACAGTAGATAGGCGATGATGTATTTTAACATCATACCACAAAATGTTTGCATGTGGATATGTAGGATATAGACATATACATTCAGTAACTGCAAATGAACTGCAAATCAACAAGTAGCAATAGGATCATAAAAATGAAACACCAGGCTCTAAATCATTAATGTTTTAGCCTACTGTGTTTTTAAGGTATTTTAATCTCAGTTATTCAAAGAGAGATTGAAACCAAAACGTGATTAGAGTTCTTTAAATTTTCTAGTGCTAAATGACAGAATCGGAATTTTACAGATGTTAAACTTGGTTCATTAAGCTCAAGAAATCTAATATGTGACTCTTCCTACGGCTACTTAGAATATTCATATACGGGTAAATTAAGAGCAAGCAACTTTGCTTACCTGTAAAATGTTTTATGAATTTGTCTTTTAGACTGGAATCTCTTGGAAAAATTTCTGAGGAGAGAAGAAAACAAATATATCTTTGTAGTATGAATTAAAGTAAAAACACTAATATCATGATATGACAAGAAATCTTCTTTAAAGAGCCACAGTAATGATGATCTTTTGAGATCCCTTCCAATCGATGACGTCCTGTGATTCTGCAATAACTTCTCAAATTAATCCAAGTGGTTTTGCATTCCTTTCTTTTTCTTACCTTTTTTTTTTCTTTTTTTTTTTCTGAACAGCATTATGAAATATTTTATTTAATTCACAGCAGAATATTAGATGGCCATCCTACAACACGCACTACCAGATTTCTTGTCAACCATTTCTGTACATCATAGAACTTAGTTGATCTGTACATTCAGAAACACCATAAATAAAACAAAATATGGTATCATATAATGACAATTGTTTGAGTACATGAACAAATTATGCAAAATACCTACATACAAACAAAGTACTACACTGGCTAGTGAAATAATAAATACCTTTGAATAAAAGTTTCCTACAGATCAACTGTGGCAGATATGGTTATTTTTATAACTGTACACAGACCTTTTATACATATGTTTTTATCACCATTATTAATAAAAAAATAGTACTCCTCTCCTGTGAAAAATACTGTGTATTTTAAAATAACTCCTTTTCATATATGGCACTTTTTCCAAAAAGTAAAATAGGAAGTACATGTCTCAGAACAGCCAAATGAATCAAAAAGAACAGAAATATGACCTAACAAAATAACTCCACTCACTAGGATTTTTTTGCAATGGGACATTGCCTCTAACTTACAGCAGAAAGTTTTGTTGCAAGTAAATATTCTTAAAATTGGTACATTTATTCCAACTCTTATACATATTCCACTAAAAAACTGTATAAGACATTGTTCAGTAGTTGTAGCTATTACCACAGACAAACCACGTCAACTACATGTTGATTCAAAAGAAATGCTTTTCTTAGCGCTAATGCAATGAATTGATTATTTCTCAACCTTAGGACCTGAAGCTAAGCATATTTATTCACTAAAAATATTTCCTTGCCATTTATGTAAGTTCTCCTTCAAACTATTGGAAGATGTTAATTATGTGCCAAAACAAATTCTTACCACTGCCTTTAAGGCAGTTTCCCAGAGATCACATGAGTGTAGTTTTAGGCAGGAGTTTTAACCTAAAATGCTAAAGTACCACTGCAACTCAGCAAGATGAGCAGACATTATTTACTTAAATTTCCTTGAAAATCTCAGTTTTAAATGACATAAATTTATTTTGTTTCCTTACTTCAAAAGAAACATCAACCCTTGTAACTTTAAACATAGAATTTTACTGACATAAAACATCAGGAACCTTAAAATTGTATTCAGAATGAAGCATAAAAAAAGATAATAGTGAAACCATCTGGATGAGTTTTTAATGGGATGCCCCTAGTAGACCAATAAAAAGGAACAGCTGAACCCTGGTGAAGGCTGGGCTAAAAGCAGACCACTTCTGGCTCTGACAAACAACATTTAGAAGCTAGGCTCTTTCAAAGTCTATAGAATTTGTTCTGAGAACAGTAACCACATTTTGCCCTGCAAAATCCTTTAGGAATAAAATCTATAATACAACCAGGACAGAAGATGTCCTTCTATATCAAAGATGACAGAACACCAAAACCCCACCCTTCAATACGTAGGCAGCAAACCAAGATAAAAGATATGATGCTGAGAAAAGAAGGTCAGCATTTCAGACACACACAGCAGCTGTAGCTGAGGGTGAAGGCTGCAGGGTCTGCTTCCTACAAGCAATTTCTCTTGGCTCGGGTTTTCTCCATCCCAATCAGAAAACTAGGTCAGTATGTGTGGTACAGGGGCTGGACAAGTCTGCCTGCCTGCCGCAGCTGCCAGCCCTCCAGGCAATCATCCTTTCAACATGTGCCCATGCCTCAGCTTTCTTCAAGCGTTCATTTTCATCTCATATGGTACAATACATTTGCTTGCTGAAATGCAATTGGTGAGACCCTAGCCCTCCACAAAGACAACCCAAGTTCATTTGTATAAAAAACACAGGCAGTACAGGTCAATGGAACACTTCTGTCTGCTTGCTCTAACGGCATGAGCAGCTCTGCCTGAACTATCAATTGCCTGACACAAGCACAATAATTTTTCTTGTCTTTTAGCAGCATATGAGGACCTCAGTACTGCTTATGACCAGAAAAACTATTTCTTCCATATTTATTCTCTACTTTTTTTTCATCAAAAACAGGTTTTTAGAATTGTCCATGTTGAACATAGGGAAGCTCTCCTAACTGTGCATAACTGTGAGGCTGAGGTCTGAAAGAACTTACAATTTATATCAAACTAATGAATATAAGAAAGGAATAGTTATCACTGACTCCCAACCAGATCACACTGCAATCAGAAGCAGGATCACAACTCTATACAGGATTCTTTTATCAGGTAATGAAAGATATCAAGATAGAACATCTACGCTAATTTATTCTGGCTTTTAGCCTGTTCTTAGTTGCTCCAGTCATACTTCACGTGGTACATATCACCTATGAAGAGAGACATCTTATATGTGTTCTTGCAATGCATGCTCACATCCTCACAGAGCAAGTTAAATTCCTCTAACGTTAATTTCACAAATTACAGCAGCAGCAACGTGTAATAAAAAAAGATAGATTGGCAATATATTGTTGAAATCAAAACACCGTGAAGTGACACTGGGCAAAAATACAAAAGAAATAGGAAAATCAAAGAAACCCATATGAGCAGGAAATACTGAGTAGAGGCAGTTTATTCAATCCATTCAATCCACGCTTCAAAATCGTCCTACACAAACTAAAATACAACCACTATATGTACCATAGGAGAGAGCATTGGATTGCTTTTTTATCAGCTGGGGGATTCTTTAGACTCATTCTAAAAACCTACAAAAATTAATGAACATTAAAGCATTTCTGGAAAACTTCTCCAAGGCAAGTAAGTGTTTCAGGAAAATGCATGTGTATCCAGGGGAATATGACATTAGTTAGCCCTATCCCTTGGTCTGCTACCTAAAATGTATTTGTCAGATTTAAATGCTAACGATGCTAAAGTACTCTCCATAGCACACTTCAATTAGAGTATTTGAAGCCTGGCACTTTTAGCCAGGCTTAGTAATTTTCCATTTTTCAGAATATCCATTGTTAACTCAGACTGTCCACAGTTATAGATAGCATGTCACATGTTGGAATAACAGGCCTTTCTGAATCTTACATTGTTCTGCATTTCAAGGAGTCACTTATTAATAGAGTCAGCCAGGCAGTCCAAAAGATTACAAGCTCATAGAAATTTGTTTGCAAATAAACACAGTTCAAGATATGATCAACAGGAATGGTAATGTATCTTAATATATCATATGATGATCCTGATCTGTTTTACGTTCATACTGATAAATCCATTCTGAGTCAATATATGCTCTGCCCATTCTTCAGAAACAGAGAAGGATTCAGGAATTACCTCTCCTTCTTTCCTTCTTGCATACTTGCAGCAATGCCAAGATGTTTTTACTTCATGGAAAAATATAATGTATGGTGATAAAAGTGATAGTGATCTTTCAAATGGAAATTCACAAAGGAACTGGTAAGGTGTCAGAAGAATTTATAGAGATGAAAATAGACAGAAACAAGAGAAAAATATCCCAGTGAAGAGACATACTTGAAAGATGAATGAATGGAACATTGCAATGCCAGGATGAAAGTATTCGTCAACATGATATCTCTTAAAAATAAATGATACCTCTACAAAAGTAGTTCTTAAAAGCAAATACATAAGAAAGCAAAATTAAGATACTCTTTACTCCTTAATTTAACTCTGTAATGATTTCTGCAAATTGTAGGAAGGAATGCACAGCTTCAATAAAATAAAATAAAATAGAAAATATTTAAAAGTCTTTCTCCAGATCAACAAGTAAAATAGAAAAGACTACAAACATAAGGCATCCTGGTGGGGAAAAGAGAAAAGTAACATTCCATCCTATAAGAGCATATTGTAGTGCTGACTGAACTGTAGATATCTGACTACAGTCAGTGTCACATGTAGCAAAACATCCTGTGAATAAATGGGGCAATGGGGCACCTAGAGATTCTGATTCAAGTATTCCTCTACACTGACACCACTCTGGGCTGCTGTCACAAGCAATCAGTCCCATCTCCTCACTAAGGCACTTGCCACACCACAGTTTCATAGTGCATAGGAGGACGGCTCCTAACTGATGTTAAGAAGAGTCAAATTAATTAATACATACTGCTTTCTTTAGTACCCTGACCAATTGAAAAGTCTCAGTTCCTACTTTCATTCATTCTTAAACTTTGGCTGTGACCAACTTGATTAAAACCTTTATTGTTAGGTCTAGGTAGGACAAAGTTCTTATCTACAAAACTGGAGATGTCCAGCAGCTTTGACTATGATGGAAACAGAGTTTAAAATGCTGCTATTCCATTGCAATTGGAATGGTATCACTTTTTATTCTGAAAAGAACAGCCATATTAATATAGATTTTAAAGTTTCTGTGGATTATCAGGTGGCGTCTGATACATCAGAGAAATAGAGTACATTACTGAAAGCATGAGATGTTTGAACTCCCTTCCCAGGGACAATCAGGTATGTCCAAAAGTAATCCACACACTTAGGACAAATGTGTGCTTGTGTTACAACTCATGGACTGATGTTTTTAATGTGTTTTCTATTGTACTTTTCAATAGGGAGTAAAGAATAAACACTGCTTTATGCAACAGAGAGCAAATCCTTTCATCACTAACAATCATGAACCTTTGAACATTTTCTAATTGTATTAGAAATAACTGCCATATAAGAAAATCTCTACTTAGGTAATGTAATTCAGTCATTCTTTAATCTCTTCGTCTATGATTTCTATCACATGGACTATACTTTTGCTTTGGTTTTTCTAAGTTTGCATAATTGAAAGCTTTATAATAATTTCTAATTACTTCAGTAATTTGTTTGTTAACACACACAAACATTCACATTGCTTTCCTCCAACAGATTTGCAGTTTGCTCCTGCGGGCAAGGGAAAATAATCTATTTCTGTACTCAGTATTCCAGGACGTCACCATGTTACTACTTCTGTTAAATAACACACACATTTCCCACTTACTGAATACTTTTATTTTGAGACTTTGATGTGTACATACTAAGTTCCACAGAGCATAGATGGAAAATGAGTCAATGATCCAGACAGATGCATTCCTTTCCCTATGTAATACCATTGTTTGAAATTCAAAACTTACCAGACGTTTCCAAGTGCTGTGTAATGAAGATTACAGTAAATTAGCAAAGATTTCTAGCATTTATATCCTTGTCTGCTCCAGCAGGTGAAAAATGACCTGCTATCCTAGTATTTGCTGGGAAAAAAAAAAAGACTGAAATAAACAGAACATTACTTGTTTTCACATAGATGAGAGTGTCTGCTCAAGAGAAAATCCTGAATTAATCTACAATTGCATACCACTGCCATCTACTGAATGTAGAGTATGCTGAATGTACTCACACATACCTTTCTGCTCTAGAAGCTGAGTTTAGTAGTCTTCCCCATAATTCCCACCTCAAGGCCGTCCTTTCAATTCTCACAATACAAACTCTGATCTAGAGCTTAAAGGTTGCAATTAAGAATTCATAATTAATGACTAGGTCAATTTATCTTCTAGTTCAAGAGTAGACATAAACAGTATTCTAATCTCTTTAGATTAATCTGCTGTCCGTGAAACCTTTGTTTAGTATTTTGACATTATTTGTAGAGAATATTTGGAATGCTCTGTGATATTTAATTGTACCTCATTAGTTAAGTACTTAAATGCTAGTTCCGCTTTCATGCTTATTTACATGTGTAAGACTGAGTCTATGCTTCTAAACTTAAACTGGTGACTGAAAGTTTACTTTCCCTGATGTTCATTCCAGTAATATTTTTCTGATGTGGGCATGGCAAAATATACTCAATTCACATGCTGAGTAATTGGTATCTTTTCACATGCTCCCAATTTTAGTTATGAATAAAATATCTGGTGTTACAAATTTAAAATGAAGTCTTTATTCTGTAACATTCTTTAGGAACTTGAGTGATGAAGTGGGATGTGACATCCGTCAGTTTAAAAGTACAATGACTGTAAAGTGAAAATTGAACAGGACCTGCTTTCATTATGGCTGATCCAGACCGCTATGTCAGTCACTGCTGGCAAGAGCACTACATTATAAAAAAATCAATATATAAATATGCTAAAGGTGGGCATAAAAAGAAAAACTGGCTTCTAAAGTCTCAGTCAGGCATTTATTGATTATTTCTACTTTTTTGCCCTCTCTTCCCTGTGTCAATCCACCACTCATAAAGCCAGACATTCATTCTTATTCCAGAGTCTCCATTCAGCGACATCACCTATTTCTTGCCCATTCTGCTAAGAATATCTGTATCAGTAGTTCCCTTAAACCCAGGGGAATTAATATTCATGAGAAGTCTATAGGAGAGTAACTGCATCTATTTAGTCCTACCAAAATTACAGTATTATGAATACTAAGCATTTAAAAAAAAAAAAACAACAAAACACAACACAAAGGATTCTACAAATGATTTCTTTGCACAGCTCGTATAAACAAATAAGAACAGCTTCTTCAAAGCATAGTAAATTTAACTCTCAGTTACAGCTGCATAGTCTTCCTCACTCATCAACACCTCCTTAATGCAATTGCAAGGAAATAATGAAGCTGTTTCTGACTTACATTTTTTTTTCAGCTTTATTATTATTGAGAATGTCTGGCGGATACCAAGAAAACACATGCCTAACTTTAGACACTGGATTTAATTCAGTTGAATGTATAATCTTTAGCAACACTCTTTATAGAAGAGTACAGAATGTTCTGTACATTTTATAACATAATATCGATAGTATCACACATAAAAAAGAATGGCTAACATGACTTAGAATTTCAAGGAAAAATGGATATTTATTTTTCTCTGCTAACTGATAAGCAAGAAAAGTCTTGCATTAAGTAAGAACCTTCTGGTTCTTTGAAAAGCTGATGAACAAGAGTCTAGGTGGTGTTGCCTGAAGTAGCAGATGGCTGTATTTAATAAATCCAGTAGGATCCAGCCATATGATTCAAAGTGAGAAACTTGCTTGAATTCAACAGATAACCACCTCATCTGCTTGACATTATCCCCATTAAGCAATGGCCTATGGTGTTTAAGACAGTAGAATATTTTCAGGAGTCCCCTCTGCTAAAACTCTTATAGAGCTTTTCATAATGAAATGCTAGGTATTACACGAAGATTATGTAAGATTGTAAATGTATGATGATTATGGATATGGTGTTCAAGAACATGGCTTAGTGGAACATTGTTAGAATTAGGGTAGAAGGTTTAGGTTGCGGTTGCACTTGATGATCTTTGTGATCTTTTCAACCTGAGTAACTCTATGATTCTGTGAGACATGCAAAACACATTCATCTATGCTGAGAAGAAATACATTTTTTGCTATAGTGTTTTCTTGTTAACTCCTTCATTCTTCATTTATTCCCAAATCATTATATGGGATTAGTTCCCAAATTAATTCAGAACATAGCTCCTTACACACTTCTAGCACAGGGCAAATTCACAAGTACTGTTCTCCTGTTTAATCTATTTTTTTTAATCTATTTTGTTTAATCATATTTTTTTATGAAAAGAATGTCTACTATCTAGCTCCTTTTTAGATCTTTCAAATTGTAAAATACTGTTTTCATGAAAGGTAACTAAATTTTGGTGCACATAACTAAATAGATATATTTCAAATAGCCTGTATTTATCAAATTTTTCTTTCCAAAATACCAGGAGCATAATTCTGCCATCCACTGCTGTCTCAAATGGCACATGTGCTCATTTGTATGAGAAAATGCTCCTCATTCTTTGACTATGAGGGAAAATAAAAATTTTATGTTTTCTTCACTGCTGCTATTACCTCTCTATTCACCTGTGGTAGAAAGAAAACAAAAGTAAAGACTGTCCTCTTTTTTAGGAAAACAAGAACTTTAGTCCCATACCCTTGTACATCCCTACTGGCTCTCACAGGCCACAGTGAAAGCAGTGTCCAGGTCAACACTCCTACACTATTATAGCTAGTTTCAGGTACACTTGACAATACAGATCTCTCAAGCACAATCTGCGAGACACCTAAGTTCTTTCATACAAGTAAAAGGAATTGAAGGTGATACAAAGTCCTCTGAGACAAACTTTTCTGTCTGCCTTTTTTGTGCCTCAGGTGAAAATAGTCTGTCAACAGAAACTCATAAAATCAAAATGATAAGAGCAAACAAAACAAATACATTTTATACATAAAATATACATTTTATTTAAGTTTGTTTCTTTTCATTTTATGATGATTCTACCTGGGAAGCATATATAAGTTCTTTCTCTTATAATCCAACTTTCTGACTTGAATTTGCAGGACTATCTTTGAGACACCACAACTGCTCATGTTTTCTCAGTTTATCTCACCCTATAATACACATCATAGTAGCATACAGAAATGAAAGCTCTTGTGACAGGAACACACATCCAGAAATAGGAGAATAAAAGTAAGGGAAACAGGAATGGAAACATCTGGTTTTCATATTGAATCATTTATGGCACCTACACAGGATACAAGGAGATGGGCATCTACCTAGGATTCCTGTCTTCACCCATACCTACATCGCTTCTTCAGAAACTGGGTAGGAAACCTACTTTTCGGCAAGTTCCTCCAGAAATCTGAGAAGTAGAAAAGCTTTCAGCCATGGGAAGATGATAAAGACCTCATATTTAGGGGAAGAATCCAGACATCTTTTATCTGCACTGTTACCTGCCCATGCTCTACTCATGTATTGCATTTTGCTTCATTGCACTCCCTTTGGTCTCCTTGCTTTGGCTGGTCTCCGCCAAGCTGTGAGTGGGAGCAGGGAGTGACAGGAATAGTTAACAGCAATCGTTGCTATGAAGACAACTATCGGCATGAACAGTAATTCCAGGGAGGCCTTCCTACCTCAGCAGAGCAATGACTATTTACAGCCTGAAAGAGGTTGCCAGCCTCCAGTTCAACACCCTCTTAAGGGCAACAGATTATCCCTACAGTTGGCTCCTCTGAGCCTGGGCATTGAGCTGTGGGAAGGACATAACCTGAGGCTGAAGGAAGCTAACTCACCCGAGCTGCAGAAGCAGCATTTAATCGCATCTAAAGGGCTGGGATAGGCATACAGGGACTGGGGAAGAGAGTTTTACCTGCTGTAAACTGGATTTTCAATATTGATAATATTTTGTTCCTCTTCTCTTTGATCCACCCTTGCTTTGATTTTCCTTTGCTTAACTTATCATTTGTGAAGAGAAAGTAATTGCTCATTAAGTGTCCAGAAAATATACTTAGAAAGAGAAATCACGTTGGATAGAAGACTGAACTAACAGTATTACTTTAATTATTATTATCGTCATGAGCTTGGACATTATGAACATTGTCTGGCCAGGAGACAGAGGTGTTTGCCAGCCCCCTCCTCACTGCCTCCCTCTGTTGTCTTCTGAAGCGTGAACGCAGAGATCAGCAGTAAAAGGTTCCCCTGAATCAGAATATTTCCACCAGCATCTTCCAGGTATGTCCAAAAATATGACGCTAAGTAATGTCTTTTTACTCCATTTATAATGTCATCAGTTACTCACTGTACCAACATTCATTCATCTGTCCAGAATTTGCAGAAATACATGTCAGCCTGCAATTTGGCTTTAGATCTTTCAAGATACTCTTCTGTCTTGTCACCTGTCTAACCAATATTTCCCTGTCAGTAGAGCTACAAGAATGCTCTAAGCCAGGTAACAGCTGCATGCTACTTTCTTCCAAAAACAGCTGCACATGTGAAGACTTCTCCTAAAATCTTTCACTTCTTCCTGAATGTAAGATTATCAGATGAGCCCATTTAATTTGATTATAGTTAAATGAGTCTTTCAACTTTTCATTTTTCTTCTGATTCCTTACTCTCTCCTGCAAAGCCTCCATAATTAAACGCATTTTTTTTTCTACTTAATAGAAAATTCTAAAATGCTGAAATGCTTTGAGTTTGGACACAGGTGTAATTCTGATAGTCAGAGCTTCAATCTGAGAATGCATTAAAATACATATATGTCTCAGTGTATGTCTTTGAAATTGCCTTCTATCAGAAACTGACACCTGGATCTGAAATTCCACTTCTCATATTTAGAGGCTTAGAAGCCACTGTCTGCATGCCAAATTTTGAAATAAAAACCAAAAGCAGACAAGGAAATACTTGAAGTCTTAACTTTTGTTTACAGTAGTAAAACACAAAGTAGTTGTGTACTAGCAGCTCTCTAGGATTTCTGGCTAGTATAAAAATGATTCTAGAAAAGGTCATACTCTCAAGTAACGGTTTTGATGGCTGAAAAACTCTGGAAGGAGAGCATAGCCTGATTCTGTTCTCCTTGATTTCAACAGAAGCAAAAACAGGTCCTCAATCTGTGTGTAATTCACATGATCTACTTAGCTAAACAATTAAGTCACAGCTCTGACATCTGATATTTATTTTAAGTTCTTTGAGCCAGATTCTCCACTCTGAGCTAACCCTTTTTTCTATTCTGGTGGCACAAAAGCCATAACAGCCGTGGATTTTCCCAGCTGGAGATTCTCCCAGCATGAATAAGACTTTACCTGTCTGGCAAAACCTGCTTTCATGTTATTTCCTCCTCCTTTGCACTCTCTGAACCTTAGCCATCTTCTTATGTGAAACAGTTTGGCTTGATTACAACTCTGGTTACCATACTCAAAATACTCTTAGCCTGTATACTTAGCTTTTCAAATTAAAAACAAATTTGTTAATTTTAAGTAATCCAAAATATTTTGTATCTAATGTATCTCTTCTGAAATACCACAGAAGGAGCACAATTGAAGATCCATCCAAGGTGCGTCATCAATAAGACGCCTCAGAAGATCAGCATCCCTTTAGCCAAAATACTGTTGTGTTCCATTTCTGGGCAGAATCATATTCTAAGATGTGAGGTTCCTTGAATGCTTACAAGATACATTAAATAACCACCTACCACGTTTGTCTGGTAGACATGCACTGGCATATAATGGCCCAGCAAGGTAGGCGTACAGCTTCATACACTAAGATTTCTGGCCAAGAAAATGAGTCAACTTGGGAGCTAAACAACATCAAAGACAGCAGTTTTCATAATGCTGTGGTCCCTTCTAATTCATTGCTTTATAATCAGCCACTTTCCAATAATTCATTAAGACTTGAACAATGAGGTTGAAGTGTTGGCCTCTCATAAGACTTCAGCCAAACATAATGAAATCATAACAGGATATATTTACCAGGTTAAATATCTTGAACTCAGCTATAATTATGTTTATTAGTAATTCTTCAGTAGCTGCTCAGAAAGCATGTTTGTATTAGTTAATCCTTGCCTATGGAAACCTCTATATTTATTTGGCAAAAGAACACTAAGGAGCATGGCTTTTCTTTTCTTTTCTTGTATGTAAATCCCTATTTCTACCAGAAAATGCTATGAGATCAAGAAGTAAGCCAAATCTGATGTATATGGTTACTTTTCTGCTATTACAATTAGTGATCACACTAGAAATCAGAACTATAATATATATAAATAGAGATTGATCCTGACAAGTTTTATATTTGAAAAATTTGGCAACTATAGTTTGTACTGCAAGCCCACTGAACAGCAACACAAACACAGACAAGCACTATGTGCAATTCAAAATAACAATTTTTCTTCTTTTCCTCCCCTGTCAGATGTGCAAACACGGAAAACACATACATAATCATTTTGAAAAGCAAAAGAAAAGTCTCAAAACAATTACAGACCTGTTGATGAGTTTAGGCAAACTTTCCTTTTCCCTAAGAGATCCAAATAAGCAGGCTAAGTTATTCCTCAAGCAATTCAAATGGCAAACTGTATGGTATTATGAAACTCTCATTATATTGAACACTAAGTTATGAATACATATTTTGTTCTTTCCAAGAGGAAAGATGTATTATAATGCTAATTGTTCATTAAAATACAAAAGGATAATTCATCAAAAATTATGAGACATATAGACTGACTATTTGAGGCATTAATTTACTGAAGCTATATTTTTACTATTCAGAGATCTTTTTTCTGTACCAAATAACAACTTCTATTCATTTATCAGCTACTTGAAATCACTTAACTATTAAGGCAGATATTACAGCTGAATCCAGAGACTCCAAATCATATTTGGAAAGTTATTGAAAAGCTCTTGACTGAAGGCAGTATCACTCTGAAAATGAGATACAGAGACTAGATTCTGATAAACGTGAAGAGGAAATTCACTTTCTGCAATTCTGCAAATCTTTAGGCAAGTATTCTCTTTCAGCTACCAAGGCTGCTAATAAATGTAGATTCTAGAATATTTACATAAATTAAACACTAGAACAGCTGCAATACATCAAAAGGAATACATGAACTAGTTAAATCATTTGAATGAAAGCTGATGACGTGCTCAACTGCATACAAGTCAAACTCAGAACACAGGCAAACTCTATTGGAGTGAAAAGAAATGCAATTGAGTTTACCAGAGCTTAATCAGGCCTTGGTCTTTCTGAAAGATGAATAGATTCCAATTTGATTGCTATACAAATGGTAATGTTTATTTCAATTTCCTATCCTAATTTTAGAAACATTTCTATTTCTGTCTGAATTGAAACAGGTTCAGAACTATCATAATAGATTAATAACTTACAGATTCTCGCTTGTTCTGAACCACTATCTTAAAGGTGTTTCCAGTGAATATACATGCATAGGCTAAGGTCATCTTATTCTTTATAATTATGCAAGGATATATCTTAGAAATGACAACTGGCATCTAAATATTTTGAGGGATAAATATAAATGCAACAAGAACAATGAACTATTTAGACATTGATATTCAAGGTCTTCCCTTGGAGAAACATAAGCAGGTGTAAAATACACGCAAACCGTAATTTCAGCGGGCCAAAATTTGACAGGTAAAAAGAACTGGCCTTAAGCAAAATTACAGAAAATTCTTTCCACATCCTGGAACTGAGGACGTTTTATGTCTCTCTGATTTTTAAAACTGATGTCACTACATATCTTCTTTCCACTTGAGGCTGACACCAAGCCTAAGCTTCATATCACTAGTATGAACAGCTGCCTACAGTAGCCCACATGAGTGTTGTGGGTGAAAGCTCCAGTCACAGGACTGTTTCCAGCATGTAGGTACAAAGCTGTGGCTATTGTGACTGTGCCAAGACAGAAGAAGCTATTGCTGGATGGAAGCAAAATTAAAACACCATTCTTAAATGTACGTTTCTGAGATTCTCCTAAGCATAGCATATGAAAGTAAACTTTATTTCCTTCTATGTGTAGGATATTATGACCACAGAATCACAGAATTGCAGGGTTTGGAATGGACCTCAAAAGACCATTGAGTTCAATTCCTCTGTTAAGGCAGGTACCCTA
The DNA here is from genome assembly GCF_023343835.1 of Lagopus muta. Lineage (NCBI taxonomy): Eukaryota > Metazoa > Chordata > Aves > Galliformes > Phasianidae > Lagopus > Lagopus muta. The sequence goes on along the minus strand of NC_064435.1, from coordinate 39,349,007 downwards.
CAACAGGTCACACAGGTAGGCATCCAGACAGATCTTGAATATCTCCGTAGAAGGAGACTGCACAACCTCTCTGGGCAGCCTGTTCCAGTGCTCTGTCACTTTTACTCTAAAGAAGTTCTTTTGCATATTAGTATGGAACTTCCTATGTTCAAGTTTTAGGCCACTGCTCCTTCTCCTATCACTATGCACCACCAAGAAAGACCTGGCTTCATCCATTTCCCACCCATCTCCCTTTAGATATTTATCAACATTTATCAGATCCCCTTTCAGTATTCTTTTCCCTAAGCTGAACAGACCTAGGTTACTCAGTCTTTTTCATGTAAGTGTCCATGGATATGAACAGTCTTGCATGTGATTAAAAAAAAACCAAAACAAAAAATAATAAAAATAAACACACATAGTGTCAATTCTTAAAATTTTAACAGCAAATAAAAAGCATCTCATGTTAGACATGCTATGTCATTAAAATGACAGTGAAGAAGTAGCTACGTTATCACAGTTACAGCAGTAACATCACAGCTATTTCCTTAGCTATTTTAATCCAATGGGACTCAATATTTTTGTTAGTTTTGTGCTGCCACATATACTGATGAGCACACATTTCCTAATACTTCATTTCAAACGTTTCTTCTCCTGAAGCACATATATCTTTATCAGAAACAATAAGGGTTATGGGAAAAAAATGTGTCTAACTGGTTTCCAGTAATGTTTTGCTTTTGTTTGTCAGCTATATATTACACAGCCAGGTAGAAAGCAAAACAATTTAAGCAAGGCCTTTACTAAATTTTTGTCACGTTGCCCCTAAAACTGTGTAAGATCTGCAAGGAACATTACAATAATTGCTTTAGTGATGCAAAATTAAACATGTTTATTTTCAACCCATAGATTCCAAACTATATCGCAAGAGCACATGTCCTAAAATACAATCTAGCCAACTTAACTTGGATTGACCTCAGAGATCAACCTAAGAGATCTTGAAAGATCTAGGAGACTTACAATAAATAATTCAAAAGTGTTTTCATATTTTTTGCATGCAAAGCTGTGCTCCTTTTTTTTTTTTTTATTACTTCACCACTTTAATTGTCTTTTAAAAACAAAGTATTAATTTCATAAAGCAACCGTAATTTGTAACTCTAAACAGTATTTTCCATTGGTGTTAAAGTTGGTATTAAACAAACACATTTTTAGGTGCTCCTGAGTAAAGACAGTAGAGCAATTGAGGATTTTTTGCCCAGTAGACATAATAAAATTTAGGATAATATAAAAATGGCCACTAATCAATGAAATGCTTGGATCCTTCATGTGTTAAATGTTGTTTATAGCCTAGACATAGAAAAATCGCACCCTCAAATGTAATCAATATTCAATCAATCCTCTGACTAGAGCAAATGCTTTCCACTTGACCGACATTAAAAATGCCCCAAAACACAAATGTGCCTGTAGGACTTCCACTGAAATAGTAACCTCTAATTCACAAGTGTCAAAATGAAGTATGCATCCTTAAATTGAAGAGAAATGCCTAACCATCAGCTAACAGTGATTAGCTGCTCTTTTGCCAGCAAAATGCTTTCCACTATTGCATCTTCTGATTTCTTCTCATTTTTGAGATTCATGTTTGACTTGTTCTCCTCAATAGAGTTAAGATTCACTTGTGGTCTCTTGGGCAGGGAGTGCATGCTAATTGCTGAATCTTTGACTCTAAAAGAACACTTGTCCCAGAAAACTTGGTTCCTACCAATTAAAAAAAATCTTGTTCTGTTTAACACTGTTTATGTCTGCATACATTCCAAACTGTCATAATCTTTTTAACAGTCTGCTTTAATATTCTCCCTCATATTCAAAACCAAATATAAGCAATGAATTGAAAAAAATGTTATTCTTCAATACAGAATGTTTTTACCAAAAGCGAATACATTTATTATGGACATTAGAGTGCACTAATTTATTGTGTTTAAGAAACAAATTTTACAAAAGGCTACCTGGGGAAAAATACACATCTATTTGTTCATCTTTAAGGTGTTTTAAACTATTGTGGAAAATACTAAATACTACTGAAAATTTTAGTTCTCTAGATAGCTGGTATAGCACAGGCAATGAGGAGACATTCTCTCTTGCCTCCCAAAGTACTTTCTGGTCACTAAGAGAGATCATCTTCAAGAATGATCTCTAAGCTGGCAGTGACAATATAGATTAGAAATGGAATCAGCCTCCCTTTTCTTTCTGCAGCTTACCAGAGTCTATCCATCCTACATAGAAACTGTACACGTAAGCATACATGCCTATACCTATGGATGTACATATATTTAATACATTTGCACTTCCCAACTTTTTAAATTTTTCTCCATGTTTACACATGTATTTAAAAATTAAAATAATCTTCAGAATTGAGGGAGTGTATTTTCAAGGCCAAAAAGATATCTACTAGACAATAAATGTCGTGCAAACCTATACACTTCTGTACTACCATTGTTACACTTCAGAGCCTTCAGTAAATTAACACCTGAAATAACATACTAGTAAAACACTGAAACCTGCTGTTCTTTTTAATTTTTTTTTTTTTTTTTAATAATAATCAGAACTTCATGCCTACAAGAAATAAAAAAAAAGAAATATTTCAAACCTTTAGTTTGTTCATAGGAACAGCGCCAAGGTAGACTAATTCAAAATGCATGCCATAGTTCCTGGATTACAGACAGTTAAGCACTTGGATCTACTTTGAAGTGAAACTTCTGTTTTATTTGTTGTTCACTGCCCCACACATTGAAGGAGCCCTGGTGTACTTCAAGTTAAAATCTGGTGTAATTTGATGAGAACCTGCCATTTTTCTGGGGCTAGAATTGAACATATTAGTAAAATATCTCCCGTATTAGCAATAATATCTGTTGTCATGATAAATACAGGGTATTTCTTTTCAAATACAAAATTGGACTAAAATGAAAAGCAGAAGAAATCTCCCTAATGAATAAAAAAGTCACTTTTGTGCATAACAGCTGAGCAAAAAAAAAAAATTTTAATATGCAAAGATCATCTCTTTTCCCTTGCTGTGGTATAGTGCCGTGCAAAATCTGGCAGTCCAGTCTACTGCAAATCCACAAGGGTTCTCCACTCAGATGCCAGCATAGCACATGTCCAATAATTGAGACCCTTGGTTTGCATTACGCATAATGGAGATAAGAACAGAGGCCCCTGAAAATTAATATAAACATTTCATTTTAAGGACTGTTCTGATGGATCCCTTGTACTTTTAAATCCAAAGTGTGTAGTAATTACACTGCAGTAGCAAATAGCTTTGTTATTGCTCATTCATAAGCTATCGGGGTTGGTCCATGGCTCAACATTCCCTACCATGGTAATGGAAATCTCTGGCTTATCCTAGATTTCATATCTGTTCCATTCAGTGGCCTAGCTCCACTGGCTGGTAACACACTTGCCAAAATCACTATTTATGCAATTATGTAATAGCATCACTATTACAAGGCATACTGCACAGTACATCTAGGAACCCAAGCAGACAAGACAACAAACGTAGCAGCAGCAAAACAAGTCATAGACATCATATCCATGAAGGATCTAGACATAATGACAGATGCAGGCCCTTGAATGGAAGGTTGAAAGACTATATATGCTCTGCAGCATTTGGGCTGACTTCAACAAGAAACTACAAAAGCTGGAAGTAGACTAGATGCACTAAGATCATCGACCTCTTACAGTTTAGAGAACAAACACAGAAGTAACACATTCTGGAAGGAACAGCTGTGGTAAGTAGCAGCTGTCCTAGACAAAAGTCCAGGGTCATTCCATTTAAAATAGTGAAAATGATGAGAAAAGAACGTTACAAATTTGCACTTGTCAGAAATAAAACTTTGGGGTATGGAACTGTACCCTTATGACAGGAAACAGTACATCACGAGTCAAAAAGTGGTGAATATCAAATTGCTTAGGAGAATTTATCATGGAAAATTTGAGAATCATAGAATAGCTCAGGTTGGAAAAGACCTTAAAGATCATCAAGTCCAGCTGCAATCTAGCCATCCTACCCTAACTCTAACAACCCACCACTATGGCTGAGATTGAAATACTATCAGTATAATTAATGAAAAGTCATTCTTGACTCATTCATGAAACATTGTGTTTAAAAAAAAAAAAAAAAAAAAAAAAAATCTACCTGGACTAATTGCATTTTTGCAGATAGTACTGACACCTAATTTTTGTACCATCCAAGGCAGTGATTATCAGTGGGATAGTCCTACCAAACTGGGTATTGCTCAGATTTTAGAAATATGATATGGAGAAAAACTTACATCCCCTCTTTACCCTGTCTCATATCCACTAGCCTGGGCAACATATGTCATCTATACTGCTCCCAGCACACAAGTTAGTGGGCATTCATAGATGTTCTGCTGAGAGGAATTATATCAAATAATCCATTCAGTTTGCTAATTCTATGAGAATATATTTTCCCCTAACTACTGGATCTCACATATGCAGTGAGATCACATACGTGATTTATTCACACATCAGGCCCACCCCAGTAACAGTAAAGAAAGGTGAACTCCATAACCATTTGGAATATTGGTTATATTAAGCCTCTGAAAGCAGAATATATCTGCCTTGTTCACTTCCAGAAAAGCATACTCACCAACTTTACAGTAAAGAAAATGATTATTATAAGGAAAAAAAAAAAAGATTTTTGAATTTTGGTAGTCATAATTTTGGAAAATGTCATTTTTATTAACTCTCATGTTCCTTGTATCCCTGTACACTTTTAAAAATACACATTAATAGGAATACTTGGAGAAGACAAAGACATCACAAAGAGCCCTGTGTTATTCCATGGCATACATTTTCATTTCCTAGGGACAAAGTTTACATTCTTCTGTGGCATCCTTTTTTTAATCCAGACCTGCAATTACACTCACTGAAGTAGTTTAGTCTTAGGCACAGCAGGTCTTGCAGAATTGGAGACTTCCAACTGTAACTGTCTCTGCACTTTCATGAGATTTTTTTTAAGTGAGCAAAAAGTGATTTTGATTCAACTGTACAGTAAAATAAATATCAAACATCTTTCAAATGTAACTTGTTATGAATAATGGTTAAAACAGCATTGTGTCATGGCACAATGTGCAGTTTTCTTTTGATGATGCGTAACAAATTTTGGCATAAAACTGAACTCTTAAGTTTAACCACAGAGTTTAAATAGTTTGAGGGCTAAATTTTCTTTCCAATATGTTATTCTAAATCTGAATTAGTTACATTCAGGAGGCTAATCTGAACATACTGGTAAACTAAAAGCGTGAAGGAATGAAGATAAATACTGCTTAAAAAATAACTAATCAAAATGTTTTAAAAAGTCTTGCTGGTCTCTCAGCACAAAGACAAATTTCAGCACGCTTCCCATTGTAAGTCTAGATGCTCACTTCTTCACTGACATGGGAAATATGCAGGGAAAGAATAGTTAAAGCAGATTTTTTTTTATTACTATTTCCCAAAACGTCTTTAAATCTAAGTATATGGAAGCTATGTAGGTTCTGTGGAAAGGTAACAAAGATAATCTCAGGAAAATGGTGAACTATTCTAGTTCCCCAACACGATATTCAAAAATAACTTGATGTTGAATCCTCTCTTTGTGAAAAAAATATATTTGGGTTCTTCATGAAAAAAAAAAAAAAAACAAAACAAAACAAAAAAAAAACATCAGAAACTTAGGCATAGTTATGAAAAGAATTGGCCATGGAGAGCTTTCATAACTAGGCTTGAAAAATATATGAGGCACTTAATAATATATATATATATATATATATATATATATATAAAAAATAAATTAATAAATTAAAAGTAAAAAAAGCAGAAGAAAAAACACCTCAGGAGTAGAGACTTCACACAAATCAGGTAAAGCATGTTGTGACAGAAAATCCAGTCCCACTAGCTATAAATAACTAAGAGGAACAACTTATATTTTCAGTAAAATCCTACTAGAAATCCTAGCAAAAGTTGAAGACTGCTTTTGGATTAGTTGGAATACATTGTTTCTTCTGAATGAAGTTAAGACAGCTGAAGTGAGGGCAAAACTGGTGCCTTTATTGCAAGTGTGGGTGCCTTTCATGACCCTATAAGATACATGATGCAAATCTTCATATGGATGAGAAGTGCACAATAGAAGATACATCTCTGATGTCTGAGAAAAGGGGAAAAAAACTTGGGGAATCATTTCCAGGCAGGAGTCCACAACAGCTCACTGCAGGTTTGAGTGTCCAACATATTTCAGTGCAGCTATTTCAGTCAAACGTATTTCGATGGTTGCCCATTCTGTCTAGTTCCAGGACCTCCCAACAAATCCCAATGAAGCAGTGTGGCTATCATTTCCATGACATAGCTCAATGCCAAAGCCACAAGGCACTTTCAGATCGAGCATCGCAGATCAACTGGTCTTGCTTTACATCTTTTCCTATATATCTATAACTGAAAGATACCTGTAGGATGTCTGACAGTGTCTCACCTTTCTGTTTCTAGACTCACTGAAGAAACCCCATGATGTTGCACTTTTCCATTATGGCCTGGGCCATCACAGCAAGGAGGACAATGTCCTCAACACTTCGTCCCCCATCCTATGCTTAGCCTATTGCATCAAGCTGCTCCTGCAATTCACTGGGTAGCACACCAGGCCAGCTCTCCTCACTACACGAACAGCTAAGTCCCAAGAATGAAAATACAAGAAGACAGGTGTGTGAAGATGCAGATCAATGAGTTGAATTAGATTATGGTGGGGTTAGGCTACAGCTGGAGCCAGCCCTCAAAGAAGAACAGGAAGGAAAGTACATTAAACCCTCCTGGCATCCAGCATCCTCAAAAAACAGCAAAACACACAAAAATGGGAGTACTTTTCATTCTATATGCTTGACTTGATTCTATGTGCTTGATGCTTTGCATCTCAAATGCAAGAAGCAGTTGAGCTGCTCAATTCTCTTCTATGTCAGACACTGGGATTTCACCTTCTGCAACAAGTGGAGCTAATCCAAATATATAACTGATCCTAAATGCTTGGCTCAGCATGCAGCTGAATATAACAAACCTCTCCTGAGTGGTGGGAAGATGACCATTTCTGAGAAGATGACCCTCAGGTCACACCAGCCAGAGCAGAAATCCGCTGTTCCTGTGCTGGAGTTACAATGGCTGAAGACTTATAAGTATAGCCTTTTTGCTGGTTTTTGCTCCCAAAAGCAACACATACCATCAAAACAGGTGCTAATTTCTATCCTGGCCATTTGACATTCAAAAAAGAAGGAAGAAATATGAAAACATGGTCATTTTTCACACTCTAGATTTGTCCTTTCTGGGCTGCAGAAAGCTAGCTTGGTGGCTGGCCATAGGACGCTGCACCTGCACCAGGAATAAGTGGGGAACTCCTCTTTCTAAGGATGTTCTGCACTCCCACCCCTGTAGCATATAGTGTATTTACTAAAATCAATGATTAATAGAAAGCAAACTTCATTATGTATATATTATATATGATAAATTCAAGAAAATTCCTCTTCAAAGCTGCATAAATATCTCATGGCTTGGTACAACCATACAGTTAGGAATAAACATCTCAAATGGGGATAACCATTGTCCATAATAGGTTTTTTTTCCCCTAAGCCACCTGGTATTAGCAACCACTGCTCTCAAGTTTATACGTCTTTCATTCTCTTGAAAGGAAAACATATGCAAGGCATCTCAATTGTGCTTCGAAAAAAGCCTGCTTGCATTTTTTTTTCCTTGAAAAGTGTACACTGAAGTTTTGCCTGCAGCACATACAGAATTAAGCCTCAGCAAGTAATCACCCATGACCAGTCACATTGAAAACCTGCAACATCTTTTTTGGGCTGCCTCTGAAAAAGGAAGGAAATCAGGAATCTTGTAGGAACACTCCAGTATCTTACTACTGGACCACTTGGTGCCTTTTTCAGACTGCAATGACCACACTGCATGAGTGTCCGCCCTAACATTCAGAAATTCACCTACTGATGTTTGGACCTTTCACACACCCTTAGTGTTTTCTGAAATGAGATGCTTAATTTCCATTAAAATGGACCACTGGTCAAAGGAGAGCAATCTAGCAGTTTCAGCCACAAGGGTGCTCTCCAGAGAGGCAGATCGTTAAGAAGCCAAACTCCTGTGCTTTCCCACATCCCTATTTCCCTCCGGTAGGGTCTCTAGCAGGCATTAAGAGAAAAATATGAGTGGGCTACAGCCACGAGGGGACAGCCGTTGTTTCATTCCTTCTGAGCTGCATCATCCTAATTCACACAAATCTCTCCAGGAGCTCAGAAGTGTTTTGGGTAGCTTTGCATGAAAAGCTGCTATGGTAGATGGGACCTGTTGGCCTAGCACTGTCCGTGATCAGCACCGGCCAGCTGCATTCGGACTGTCCCCATTTGTCACGGTCAGAAGGACAGGTCTCTGCCCTACAGAGCATCCTCCGAGAGGACAGAACCAGTTCCTATGCACAGACTGCATCCACCCGAGCAAGGATAGAGAAAGGCATCATGCCCGAGAAAGTTTGCAGGAGATATTTGCCTTTCAGTTCAATCATTTTTCCTCTGTTCAAAACAGGGGTGCACTTCTAACTTTGGAACGGGGCTTCCTGGGAGCTGACAGCTCTGCAGTGCGGGGAAGTTGGGAGGCGCGCTCAGAGCAGACCGGGAGTCAGCGACAGCTGAAGGCGGTGAAGCCCGAGTGCCGCCTCCCTCCCTCGGCCCGGGGATCCCCAAAGTGCAGCTTCCGTGAGGTCAGGAGATCGCACGCTTCCCCACTCCCCCCCGCGGTGCTGGTCCAGCACTGGTCCAGCAGGAGAGCGGCGGCGGGACTGACCGCGACGGCTCTTACCTCCAGCACGGGCGGCGGCGAACAGTCGGGGCGGTGGCGGGGCGGCGGCGGCGGCCGGGGGCGTCCGGGGGGCGGCGGCGGCGATGGGGCGGGGGTCGGGCGGCGGAGCGCCGCCGCTGTAGCGCCGAGAGATCAGCCGGTCCCGCCGCGGCGGGCGGGGCGGCAGCGGGCGCCCGTCGTCGTCCAGGGCTTGAAGGATGAGGTCGAGGAGCTTCCCCCGCTCGGTTCCCGCGGCGGGCACGTCCCTGCCCTCGGCACCGGGAGGCGGCGGGGCCGAGGCCAGCAGCAGGAGCACGATGGCGGGCAGCGCCTGGCGTTTCTTCGCCCCTCGCATCTCTGCGGCGCTGGGAGGAGGCAGAGAGCGAAGGCGGTCAGCTCCGGGCCCGGCCCGCACCCCTCCCGCCCGCCCCCCATGCCGCGCCAGCCCGACCCCCGCACACCAGGGCAGGGGCGGCCCCGCGGGGAGCCGGCAGCGGCGGGGAGCGCAGCTCCGACGTGCGGCCACAGGACGGCTCCGCCGCCTTATAGAGGCGGATTAGGGGAAGGTTATTAGCCTCGCCGCGCATAGCGCAGGCGAGCGATTTGCTCAGCTCTCTTTGCCCCCCGGCGGTCCCGCGCCGGAGGCTGCCGCCGGCCCCGCAGCGGCGGGAGCGCACGGGAGGGCCACTGGACGGAGGCGAGTTCCCAGGGAGTTACATCGGAAAGTGCTGCAAACCGGAATGTAAAGGACAAAAGCAGTTACAAGAGTCTGAAGCTTCGGAAGCGGCGCGTAATGCCCCTAAGTAAGCTATTCTAATTATAGCAAACAGTTAGGATTAAGGAGGAGGAAGAAAAAATCAGTTATTTACCAACCGCCTCACAGTTGGCCTCCCCGGCAAATCCCCTCTGGCAAAAAAGTTAACCGGAGCTCGAAGCAGTCGGCTCTCCCCGACGGCCTCGGGCTCTCCCTCGCTTCCTTCGCCACCAGGGCGCAGGCAGCGCCAGAGAAGAGCGGGGTCCCAGAACAAGGTAGGACCATCGGGCGCTCCCGGCCAAAGGCCCCCTCCTTAGAGGCAGCAGCTTACCTTCAAGCGCAGAAAAACCTCGGCGAGCGTCTGCTGGCTGCGAGGAGCAGTCCGCTGCCGTCGGCCGAGAGCCGATGTCCCCGCGGAGGCTCCGCCGGGTGCGGAGCGGGGCGCTCAGTGGTGCGCCCGTAGAGGGGCGATGCGCCCGCCAGGGCCATGCGCTTCGCTTATATAGTGCGCACCGGCGTGCTCATCCGAGTACTATCGACTTTAGGTGGGTGGCAGCCGGTGGAGGCATCTCTGGTAATCACTCTTGGGCTCGGAGAAGGTCTCCTCTGACAAACTTCCTCCTCCCTGTTTGTCCCCCGGTGGATGGCAACTGCACGCCGAGTCTGAAGCGGCTCTGATCTGTTTGTGAAATTAGATTTCCCCGAAGACCGGGAAACGCTTACTAATAAAGCTGCCGGCTCAAGAGATTAAATTGTGCTTTAACTTAGGGGGATTCCCTTGGGAGCAGAGCAGGAGGACTACTTTTTTACCTTCTTCATACCAAACAAAGAAGCCTCGAGCGAAGTCTGTATGAATTTGGGTCTGTTTTGCCAGGAAATGGTGCTCTGTCTTTGGTGGGTGAATTGTAAAAGTCTGTTTCTCCCAAACAACTTCTTTAATTTTTAACAACGAGACTTAATGAAAAGCTAGCAACAGAAGACGCTGATCTGATGAAACCATTAATCACACATGGTGAAAAACTTGCCTCCTAGAACCACAGAAATGTGAGAAAACAATTAGCTGAGGAAACCTGTTCTGTCAGAGAGCAGTGCATGCAGGTGGTCTAGGAGCAGATTGAAAAGCAATACAATGTCAAGACTATACACGTTACTACAGAATTTGAAAGTATAGCACTTTGTCAGAAAGTACCACTGAGATATTTTGTTAATAAGAGTGGGAGAAAAGTAAGAAGCATTTGTAGTATCCTTGAATGCAACATTTCCTGCATTTGTGCTATCCTTACATTTGGTTGGGCAATACAACATAGACTAGGGCTCAAACTGAACTTTTAAAAGGTTACGAAGGGTTTTACCTTTTTTATTTTTATTTATTATTATTATTATTATTATTATTATTTAGAGGCCAGCGTACTGCACAGAATGAGATTGTCTGGCCCATGGATTCCCAGGGTAACAGAAGAAAAGTGGTAATCTCTCACTGAATGATTTACTGCTTTTACCTCTTTACTGGGGGCATACAAGGAGTTTTCTCTGGTCAAAGTGTCAGGTTGAGTGAAGAGAAAAAAAAAGAGAGCTGTTACAGACTGAGAAATAAACCAGTAAGTTTATTTACTAGCTCCAAAACAAATCCAAAAGCTTCTCTACACTTTTTGTTGTTGCTGCTGTTGTTTGTTTTTATTTCATTTCATTTTCAGAGGCATATATTGCCACTATAATATGGGACTGAATTGATTTGAGCTTCCCTGTGCACCTTCATAATTGGTCATGCATTAGGTCCACATCTTCTAGCCTTGGAAGGAAGTCACATGGAATCATAGAATCGTTAAGGTTGGAAAAGACCTCCAAGATCATCACGCCCAACCATCTACTACCACCAGTACTGCCCGATAACCATGTTCCTCAGTATCACATCTGTGCATGTCTTGAGCACCTCCACTTCCCTGCGCAGCCTGTGCTGGTGCTGAACCACTCTTTTGGAGACTCATTTCTTCCTAACATCCAACCTGAACCTCTGGCACAACATTGAGACCACTCAGTCTTTATCAGTTGAATGTTCAAGGCAAATAGCACAATACTCAAAGGAACTAAAAGAAATGTTACAGAAGGCAACAAAATAGCCTGCCATCTCTCCCACATGTCCCTCAAATGATCCCCAAACTCTGCAAGCTGCAGTAGGTGGCATTGCACTTGCACTTGCACAATTTGGGAAAGTTTATGAGTTCCTAGACAAATGCTACTAAATATCACCTACATTCAATGAGTTTTTTATATACAACACTATTATTGCAATTTTTAAAAATTATATTATGAAGATTTTGGGTTCAAATGCTCCACTTCAGAGCCCAACAAGGCTCTTCACCATTGTGCCAACCTGTTTTAGCTTCCTCCTTTATCTGCACTGTTATTTGCTTCCCTCCTTTGGAGGAGTTGTGTAATTCTTTCTTTGGATTGAATGTGTACCCATCCAGAGGACAAAAACTTTTTTTCTCATTACTGTTTTAAACCAAATTGAAAAAGTGGGCGCTTCATTTCTTACCAGGACTTTTTCTCTCTCTCTCTTTTTTTTTTTTTTTTTTTTTTTTCTCTAATGTTACCCTTTGTGCTTCCAAACGAGATATTCAAGAGATCGAGTAAAACAAAAGGGTGAGCGTTCTTGAAGAGTGCAGATCTATCAGGCCCTAATGTTACTGCAGTCAGACCAATTCAGTGCTGTAGGAGTTGGATCAGAGTTTAAAATGAAAAGAGCCAATTAGAGCCAGATCACATCGAAATCACAAGTTTTAAGTAGCTTTTTCAAATTCTTTTTATGCCCAATAGCCTTAAAGACTTACTAAAAGCAACAACAAAGCCCCCCAAACCCCATCTCTTTTCAAATCGTTTAGATACCTGAATTCTTCAGAGAGTATTTGAAAGCAGGACAGCCAGAGAACAACTTGAGGAAGATGTCTCCTTAACTAAGCTCAGGCAATTCTGTAAGATTGAAAACCCATTTTCAGGTCACAATCACAGTGGCCTTTTTTGTTTGTAGCCCCACCATGCCTCCTCCTCATTACATGGTGAAAGAACCCCAGCGTGAAGTTTACATCAAAGAGAGCTTCTTAAGGCTGCACTCAGCGTCTTGTTTGGGAACTGAAAACATGTTCAGAATGAACTTAAATAAGTCTGGTTATTTGCTTCTATTAGCCAGCGGATTTAAACAAGTGAATCACTTTTTTTTTATTTTCTTCTTGTGACACGTTCTTATTTTCTGATGGTGCTTAGCCTCAAGAATATCTTTGATTGAAGTTAAAAGCAGACTAGTTAAATCAAAGAATCATAGGGCTGACAGGGACTTGGAGAGATGATCTAATGCTTTTTATTGCCCAAGGTAGAACCAGCTGAACCTATGTCACCAGAGCTCAGTAAGAAACCTGACCTTTATTTTTCCCATCAATCTTAATACTTCAACCCAAATCCATTAAAAGTGCAGTTGGTAAATATTGGTTTAGTAGTGATTTTTTTTAATCTCAGGATTTATACTGAAATATAAAAAATTATCTAAATATACTCCCAAAGCACACACTCAAATCAAAGGCAGGTTAAAGAAAGATTTAAAATCTCGGTGTCTTACTGTTTCTAAATAAATCTGTCAGCCATAGATTTCCGTGGCCACTAAAGTAAATCAAGAAGAAAAACAGAGAGAAAACCTCGTTCTGTTGAAGTCCATGGGAATTTTTCTGTTGACTTTATTAAGCTGGGATTTAATGCAGGGTTGTTACTAAAGGTGAGATGAAGAAGTGAAAAATGACTGCAAAAATGTGAATGTGTTAGCCAAGACAGTAAATTATAGATGTCTGCTGTAATTTCTGATAAATAACAGAGCATTCTGTCTTTTTTTTAGATCACACAGTTTCCTTAATATCAGAGGTGTTAAACAGCTGCATATACGTGTCTGTTGAGGCTGATGTAAACATACTTGGCCCTGTCTCGGTGTAGAGGACTTGATCAGGTGATCTCTTGTGTATCTTTTGCCATTCTTTATTTCAATGAGTCTACAGTGGAATTTAAGCTGTAACTTTAAAAATGTATTTCATAAAATCGTATCATAGTCTTTCCAAATAAAATATAGTGGGCCAATTTTACTATTATAAGCATATCTAAATATCTTTGACTTCAGAGTCATAATGATCATTATAGGCTTTTCCCTTTTTGAAGTTTATCTTGAGGCTGTTTTCATCTGGAGGGGTTTTGCCCATGCAACCACAAAGTCATAAGAAGTCATTTTTGGAGCAACTTTGGCTCTACTGTACTCTGACTAGGCAACAGTAGAAGGCTATGGAGGGGAGAGCAAGGGGCAGAGCAAGCTCCATCTCTTGTGCCCACTACACAAATTCAGCTGAATGGAAACCCATGCCTATTACATGCTACATGCATGTGTGTCACTTGGTGGGTTAAAAAATGATTGCCGCTAATAATGTTTCAACCTACCTACAAGTGTGTGTGCCTGCGAAGACACATGATTTTTGTTATTAAGCAAACATGCAAGTATTCTTATTTAATTTTTAAACTTGATCTTGTGTTATTTCGTAAGATCATAGAATCATAGAATGGCCTGATTTAAAAAGGACAACAATGATCATCTTGTTTCAACCCCCCTGCTATGTGCAGGGTCACCAACCACTACAAGCTGCCCAGAGCCACCTCCAGCCTGGACTTGAATGCCTTCAGGGACGCAGCATCCTTGGGCAACCTGTTCCAGTAAAGTGAAATTGAAGATAATTTAATAATATAACACATTCACTGCAGAAGGAATACCCAGAGTACTTGTGTGATGCTGACAAATTTAGCAGTTTACAACACCTCATAAAGCTCAGAAAAGAAGTATAAAATAATTTGCCCTGAGTTTTTTGCTGGTGGATTTGAGACCACTCATTTGAATTAGTGGAAAATCCATCTTAAGGGTGAAAATAGACATATCTATGCAATATTTCAAACTATACTAGTGTTCAAAATTAAATTAAAACTATGGCAAGCTCGAGTTATGGCAAATAATTTTATACATTTTGATATGTGGTCTAAGCACAATCCTGTGAACAGCAAAAAATATGCACCTTTGCCTTCCATTTTGATAAAGGATTTGAGAACGTTTCAAGGTCTTCAAAAAGAAATCATCAATTTTTTTGTATATTTGCAACTCCATTTTCAGCTGACATAAACACATTTTCTATAAATTTTCAAATGGAATGTATAGAGTTGCAAACAGACATTCAACTCAAGTTCATCAAGAATTGTAAGTACTTCCATTGAATGAGATAATGACAAATTCATTTCACAAACTCAGGGTCAAATGGCATTATGTTTTTGTTGCTCTCTTTCTTTTTATCTTTTAATTGAAAATACAGAAAAAAATAGGTTTTGTTATTCATATACTTATAACTATATTATATATTTTATGTGCAGCCCAAGAAAATTTTTTACTCAGTGCAGTCCAAGTAAGCCAGAAGGTTAGAAATCCATGGACTAGATGTTACTTCACAAAAAAATCTAATCCAAACAGTTTATCCTACAGACCAAATACAGAATCATTTTCAGAGCTTAGTAGCAAGGGCAATAACAAGCAGGAAACCTTACAATCAAGTCTTGGCTTTCTGGCTTAGGAAAGTATCTAATTTTTTTCTCTAAGTAAGAAGCCTCAATCAGAGAAACCTGGATTTAAGGATTTTTGGAGGCAATAATTAAGTGGCAGCCTTCTCTACAGATGGAAGGAAAGTCACTGCATGCCTGCTGCATCAGGATGGCTTAAGAGGCAAGAGCTTACCAACATGCTTTGCCAAGGCAGTCATTCTTAAGAAAAAGAAGTTTTTGATAAGAATGTCCTTTCAGGAATAACACACATTGGTGAATGAAGAATCTTGAAAAGCTTTTTTTAAAAAAACTGATCTGCAGTGTCTACCCCAAAGGAGAGACTCAGATAGCTCAACTTCATGCCACCTGCACCTAGAGCTGAGATTCAGATATTAGATATCATTCCCTACAGCAAAAACATTTCCTGATCCTATATTTTATCCAGAATATATTTCCAAATGGTCCTTTGTTGATGACCTCTGATGACCATTTTCCAGTTTCTTAATACACCAGCAAATATATCTCTGGAAAGGGAAGAACTAGTTGAATCTCTCTGATTTGATGACAGTAGAAACAAACCTCAAAATTTACCTAAGAGAAGCCCTAAATTAACTTGGATGTGGCATATCCTGTGCAGAGATGATCAGGCATTCAGGACTCAGGACTCCCTTTGAATGTGGCACAGATGCACAGAGATGGCATCAGTGCATGAGATTTCTAAGAAGCCTTTGATTTTGTGCTGTGCGGTAATTTAATCAGGAATTTTCAAAACATGCTGAATTCTCTGGGTTAACAAATGATTCACTAGGTGTTTCAAAACAAAAAATCAAATGTGGCATCCCTGTTTATTTAAATAACATGCACATGATTGTTTAGTTAGGAAGAGACTTTCAGCAGAAATCAGTTTGTGGACTGTCAAGTAATAAGGAAAACTGGTCTCCATTGCAAACCAGATTGGATTACTGGGATGAGGAAGGCATAATTAAACATGATGCAACCAAAGGTAGAGAGTAAAGCTATCTGATGTTACACTCCAACCTCAAAATAAACAGTTGCTCCAAAATAAGAGTCATAATTAGCTAAACCAGTGCTGCTAATGTCCAGAGAGGGGAATCTCAACTGAAGCAATTCCTCTCTGATGAGACTACCACTCAAGTATTTTACTTGTGTCACTAATTCACACCTTGAGAATAATGGAAAATTGGGGACAAATTAGGAACGTGCTCTTAAATTTTGGGAAAAAATATGTTAAAATGCTTAAGCTTATCAGAAATAACTCTGAATCAGACTATCCAGAAAAGAAAAAAGAAATGATATTAGGGAACTTTAATTTAGGAAAACGAATTTGGAAAAGACTGACATGGTCTTTCAGTCAATAAAATCTGAAGTTACCAAAAAGAATGCTGTAGATACCTGCTTTAGTGCATGTATAGAACTTGCACTCTACATGCCCATACTGACATTTCTGTGACACATTGGGTCACAAAAGGTTTTTAAAACACTCTTAAGCAAACATAAAATCTATGGAAGAGACCAAAAGATGAACTATGGTGTCTGAAATGGCTGAAGGAAAATCAAGGGAAAAAATTAAGAATGCCCTGCGTGAGTAGGGAAGTTTTTGAATAAACTGACCCAAGAAACCAGGTCATTCCTTTGCTTAAGAGTGTCAGAATGCTTCTGCCTACCTGTCTTGAAGGAAAAATTTCATGATGACTCCTGCCCTGGTGACTGATTCGTATCTCACTAAGAGCATGATTGAGGTACACAAGCTGAGCAACTGAGAATGTAATGACTTGCTGATGGGTATTTTTGACACCCTGTTTCCAGCTATGAAAGTCTCTGATGATTCAAAGGAAAGATAAAAAAAAAAAAAAAAAAAAAAAAAACCAGCCTCTTCCTCGTCTTCCATTCCTGAGCTAATGAGTGGTATATGAGCTCATGTGGTACATGAGCTCTCATGAGCTTCCATGAGTGGTACAGGTACATTACACATTATTTGAAGCTCATTTCATTTTGCTTTTCCTTCTCTTGTATTGCAAGTTTGAATTGTTGAGGAACCCAACTCCAATACTGTACCAAAAAGAAGCAGATTTTCCTCAGAGTAGTAGCTGATCTTTCCATCAGAAGAGGGGTGATTCTGTGATTCTGTGATTCTAAGTGTTTTCAGTCATACTTCTTTCCTTCCTCTTTTCTTATTCTCTCTCTGTCATAGTTGCCCTACATTTAAAATATTCACCTTACTTCTTCCTTCAGCTGCCTCAGTTTCTCTTCGGTATATGTTATTTGATCCTGACTTTCTCTTCTGACATCCTTCCCCTACATTGTTCTTTTTTTTTTTTTTTTCATTGAAAATGACACATCACACTGCAGCTGAAGTACCGAAGATGTCACTCATGAAGTTTTTTTTTTACACATCCCTTGTATTTTTAACAAACAACAAGCCATATACAGAGTTCTTTGTTACCAAAGAAAAAAACATCCTAAACACATATAAAATTTTTGCTTAGCATTTTTTACTTGGTACGTCAACTATGACAATTTAATAACTGAGTTAAGTAATAGTTCTTATATTTTTTTAAGTTTTCATCTTCATAGTGGTATTTTTTTATTGCTGGTGGTATTTTTTCTTTTATCCTTTTTTCTTTTCTTTTCTTTTTTTATTTCAAATTGACTTGAACGTTTTTAAGGGAATAAAGATTGACTGACAGAAAATCAAGCTGTCTTAATTACATGGTGTGCTGTCATTGGAGATTTATTTTCAAATCAGTTGAAAGCTGGAAGTTTTGCTGCAGTTGTAAATTCCTTACTCTGAATTACTGCATCTTTTGCCACATATCCTTTTAGTGTGACCCTATGAGAACTAAGCAATGCCTGCCTTACAACTTCTATGCTCTCCTCTTTGTGCACTCAAGTGGCTCTTCAGTTCAAGGCAACCAAATTTACATCAACATCAGCACTTTACAACAGAAAAAGAAACTCTGCTGGCAGAGATGTAAAAAAAAAAGAAAGAAAACAAAAACAAACCAGGAGGTTGTGTTACAGGTTATTAAGGGAACCCCTAAAGGTGCACATGTGGAAGCAGCATGTCTGCAGCACACAGATCCCTTCACTGCCTGGGGAAGATGGCCTTACTTTACCAGACAGTGAAATGGTGACTGGCCAAGGAATCTGATTCCCAGATGATGAATCAAAGGCACAAAGACAAGGGGCCTTGCCTTTTCTAGTGGGAACATCTCAGGGCACTGATGAATGGGTGTTTATTGGTTTTGGTTGATGGCTACTTTTCTTCTGATCAATGCCACGTGGAGCCTATTTGGTTCTACCAAAGCCAAATGGTCATTTCAGTTCATTTCAGTTATGTGTTTCATGTGAACAGAGAGGACAGCCTATGAAGTTCACTTGCAGTGATTTACCCACAGATCAGTTTGCCTCTCAACATCACTTTTCACAACTGAAAAGTAATATGAACATTTGGTATAGTTCATTACAATCTTTTTCTTTGGCCTCTTTTCCTGGGCCAGTGAATTCTCACCCAATTACATTAGTTGTCTAGTTTCAAGCACCATTCAAACTAAAAATTTGGAATGGCTGCCAGAAATGTTGATGGAACTCACTTCACACCTCTGGCCACCAGATTTCTGCCCTTGGGCTGCCATCTTTGTAATACTTGCACAAGATGGCCTCAAGTTGCGCCAGGGTAAGTTTAGGTTGGATGTCAGGAAAAACTTCTTTACAGAAAGTGTTGTTAAGCACTGGAATAGGCTTTCCAGGGAGGTGATTGAGTCACCATTCCAGGATGTGTTTAAAAACCATTTGGATGTGGTGCTCAGGAACATGATTTAGTGGAGGGTTGTTAGAGTTAGGGTAGCATGGTTAGGTTGAGGTTGGACTTAATGATCTTTAAGGTCTTTTCCAACCTGAGCATTTCTATCATTTTATGATTCTAAGAGCTCAGCTTGTTGCTTAATGAACTGGGTCAGGATACTGGTTCAAGCTAAAATTTATTCCAAATGGGTGGTTTCCCATGCATCCCACATAGCTCCTCTTATAGATGTGTAGAAGCAGAGAGTATAAAAGATGTCAATGAGTAGGTTGCAGGACTACACCTTCCAGAAGAACGTGGACTTATGATGTTCACAGATACATGGCTGCAGGTGGCTGTTTGTTAACAGTCTTTCCTTGCAGAAATCATGCCAACATATGCTAATAGCTTTCCTCCTATATGGCTGCATGTGAGAGCTATAGAAGAATGTCAGCCTTCATGACAGCGGTCTGCAAGGATTCAAATTCAGCTCCACTCTCATCACAATGCACACATCATCCACCTCTGTGGCTGTGTTTGGTATGAGCCCTCAAATATTATGAGACCTCATGACTTTTCTTGCTCTTCAAATTTCTTATCCAAATGAACATGTTGGAGAATTAATGGAGCAAAAAACCTTTACAGGGATTGCTTTGGTCTTCTGTCATCTGTCCGAGGAGATTGAGAGCGAACTGGCTAAGCAGGAAGCAGGCTCAGTACTGCATTCATTACTGCTCCATCTCTCCTGTCTCATCTGTTTTCCTTCCTCCACCACTCTCATTTCATTATCATTGCAGGAATTTGAATATGTTGCTGAGCAAACTGCAAAAGCCTTCCGCAGCAGCTGTGGAACTCACCTGCTCAGCAGCACCAAGGAAAGCTAGACAATCATATTTCCCAAGCCTCCTCTTCCCTTCCCTTGTAAATAAAAGAATATAAAATAGATCTCAGCTGTCAGCATGATGCTGTAGAGGGTCCATAAAGTGCTGTGGAAAATCTGTTACTAAAGCTAGCAGATCTAAGATAAGCAGATCTTCTTGGCCCAAAGACCCTTAGCTGTTTTAGGAGGAAGACTAAAAGTAGGGATAGCCTCTCAGAATGCTTGCCTGCAACATATGGACCTTTACTAAATCTGATTTGAGCAGGTTTAACTTATTTGGATGTAATCCCTACTAAATATTTGGTGAGTAATTCAGATTAAAAATCCCTGCAGCCCCCTTTTTTCTTCTGTGTGACACAGTGTCACATCTCTGCAGGGCAGAAGAATAAATACTGCAGACAATGCTGGAAAATAAAGAAGATATATGTCTTTGACAAATGGCTTCAGTCATGCGGTCAAAGCACTCACACTCCTCTGTTCTAAGCAGCTAGCTATCTCAAATGTACTTTGCAGCTACTTCAATCCCAAGTTCATTTTCCCCTAGAAGATTACTTAAACAACAAAATGATGGAGAACTACACATTGAAGACTTCATTTTCCCATTAGGTGCCATTGCCTTCTTTAGTCCTACTCACTTCACCCTTATCTCTGTAATCTCTTTTTATACTGACACGTTCATTGGCAGAGACCTTGTCTTTTGCTCTCTATGAAAAGCTTTTTTTCTACTATTCTTAACAATAATAACACTAAATGAGTCAAGGTAAGAATTTAAGTAGGAAAGATAATGAGCTGTGTGGAGGAGGTAGAAAAATTTTTGAAAGGACTGTTGAATAGTACAGAAGAAGTGATACAGGGAGAAGGAAAGATGCAAGGCAAGGAAGGGTTAAGAGAGGAGGAAAAGAAATTCTGAGTCAACGTAGAGTAGGAGGAGGTGATTAAGAAGGAATCAAAAATTTCAATGTTAAAAGGAAGGAAGATTTTTGTTACAGTGAGATCAAAGTGAGGGGAAAATATAGAAAGAGGCAAAATCTTGAATTAGTTGAAGGAAGGAAATTCTACTCCAAACCTTTTATAAATATGAAGAAATTGAAGCAAATGCAGAAGAAGTCATCACAATAGGCTAGGTAGAGAAGAAAAAATTTGGGGTAGGAAGGAATTTAGAAGTTTGCTACATGGAGAAGAAATGCTGAGAGATATATAATGTATTTGTCTAAATATTAGACTCAGCCTGTTTTCTTAGAAAAAGAGGAACTATTTCCACAGGAAGAGTTAAACAGACAAAGAAAGGGGAAAAATAAATTGTATGATTTGGAGAAGCATTTATGAGGCAAATATTGATTTTAAAAAAGTTAAAAGTTATGGAAAATGCCTACTCTCAAATAGCACCATTTCAAATATCACCAAATACATACCTGCAACACATACAGAATATCAGATACATTTCATAAACTTTTCTAAGACATTAATTCTCTTAAATAGATGCTGTTTGGCATGTTAGTTTGATTTTATGGTATTTGCTAGCCAAAAGCATCCCCAAACAAAATATTTTCTCTGTCATAGGGTATTAGACTCTCATTTGGCATGATACTGAACTAAATGAAAAATTGTGAACTTGGTTTTGCTGCTACATAACTGCAGATTATGTTCTTTAGCTACTGTCTACTCATGGAACAATTCTGAGCCTTATAAAGTGACTCTGAACCTTTCTAAAGCATGACACATTCATAGCTTTCTAATGTCTAAAAGCTTCAGGAAGAATTTCCCCCGCCTCAAAATGTCCCCCATTCACTTAGATTGTTCCTATCCTTCTGAAATGCTCTGCTTCCTATTTTTGTAATACCCATGTGCCCTTTTTCTGTCATCAGCTTTCCAGTGCCTCCATGACTTTCTTTTCATCTCTCTCGAGCCCTATTTGAATACTGTTCTAATGCTTCTCTACATCTTTTGAACAGGCTGAGAGAGCTGGGGCTGATCAGCCTGGAGAAGAGAAGGCTCTGAGGAGACATGGGGACAGCCTTTCAGTATCTAAGGGGGGGCTGTAAGAAGGAAGGGGACAGACTCTTTGGCGGGGTCTGTTGTGATAGGACAAGGGGAAATGGTTTCAAATCGAAAGAGGGGAGATTTAGATTGGACATAATAAGGAAGTTTTTTAGGATAAGGGTGGTGAGGCACTGGAACAGGATGGTAGAAGATCCATCCCTGGAGACACTCAGAGTCAAGCTGGATGGGAGTCAGCAACCTGATGTAACTGTAGGTGTCCCTGTTCTTTGCAAAAGAGTAGATAACCTTTAAGGACCTCCTCCAACTCCAAAAATTTTGTGATCTTTAAAGTAACCAAGCATTACTGCAGTGATTGCTAAAGGACACACCTGAGAGCAATTCTTGGTTCTTCTAACACACCGCAGAAACATTGATGCACATTAGTTTTTGCTTTTTTGAAGGAAACCTGCTCCATCAGAGAAAATTGATTAAAAAGGACATATGTATCCTGCAGGAATCCATAATAAAGTTCAGCAGAAATAACCCAGCTTTGGAGGCACTAGCCAGTTGGCTGGCAGTAAGATGGGCAGGTTGCCGGCTCCCTGGGACCCTCAATTTCCCTATCAGAGCAGCTGGGTCCTTAGGCATCTCACAAGCCAGCTTGGCAGATGGGCAACAGAACATCCAGGAAAGCAATCAGAGAAGTAGGGAGTTAAAGAGTTTGGCAGCTGGCAAACCAAGAGGGACATTAAAGTTATCTCATTCCCATGGAAAGAGTCAGGTTTCTGGCTTTTCATCTTGATACAGGAAGCTATATGAATATATTTATAATATACATATATAAGCATATTGATGTATATGTATACCTATTTTAAATGTTATTTCTTGTGAGAAAGGAAATCCTTCTTCCAGCTGGCTGTGATGAATTGTTGCTACCCTTGCCATGAAGATTACAAGTAGGCCAATATAGGCTGAAATTAGGGAAACAAATTTCAGGGAGCCTAGCTGATGAAAGGAAGTGCCACAACATTATCACTACAAATAAATATGAGATGGAATTGAACAGAGAGAGTGTAGCTTTTTTAGTCCTGCATGAAGCAATCATCACAAAATACTTCTTAAAGCTCTATTAAGCATAACAAAAATAAGAAAGATAGAGAAAATAAGCTTAAGTAATATAGTTTATAAATGTTTATCCTTATAAAAAAATATATCATTGCACTTACAACATAATACTTTATACTTATAAATACTCAACATATTTATAACTTATACATACATTTATACTTATATTTGCATTTGAAATAGAACTACTGCATCAGTAATATTTTTTCTTACCTTTCTTCTGCCCTTATTCTTTATAACAAAAAATATCCTCAGTTTGGCAATCTTCATGAAAATATATATATATATATATATAATTTTTTTTTTATATATATATATATAAAACCCAAGCTGAGAGGATCTTGAGCACTTTCTGAGAACTTTCTGTTCCTGCTTCTTGAAGTCAAAGATCAAGTTAAGGGAAGGATTAAAGAAAATAAGAGCAAAGGTAGGAAATGCTGTTGTCTCTAGTGTGGACTCCTCTGGCATCACAACTTCAGAGTGGTGAGCAAGCTGTCTTGGCAGCTGCCTATTAAAGTGTCCATGTGAATCTGCTAAGGACATTGTTTTCATCTAGTCAAAAGCTGAAATAGTGGGTAGAGTGATGCAGTCTTGACTGGCTCGCTGAACTCACCATTCCCAGGTCACAAATAATGACTTTCCTGGCTCTCCAACAGTTTCTGGTTGCATCAGTATGATGTCTCCAAGGGACTTAGCCAGTTCCCTCTGCCTGTGTGCAAACAACAACTGTGCATGGAAAATCCTAAATCAATAGTTAAACATACCTGGCTGCTTTGAACTTTTAAGAACACCTGTCTAATGTCAGATGCAGTGAGAAGGCTCATGAAGGTACAGTCGATGTCAGCATTTTTCATCGGATTGTTTTTTATTGATCAGGGTAATTAATGAACTTAAAAATCACATTATTTGAGTAGTATCTAATATAAGCATGTGGAGAAACAATTTGTTTTCTTCTAAAATAATTTTCCAAATTGTATTTGTTATATAATGCCAAATGAAAGAGACTTGCTCCCAAAAATTAAATGCCTAAACTAAAATTAGCAATAAAATATTTTTCTTATTTTGATAATGAGAACTTTCTTATCTTCAAAAGACCTCTGTTGCAAGTAGACTTGCAACATAAATATAGCTGTCAATGCCTGTGTGCTTTGATCTTAATACCGACAGGCCCCTTCTACCTCCCACTTTTGATTTTGTGAACAGTAGATTAAGCAACAACCTTTCTCAGATAAAAGGATTACAACTCTATTACAATATTCTCTTACAAAACTCAAACATTCATAAAACTTGTCAAACAGCTTTCCTGGCCATGTACTTCCAAAGCACACGACTGAAGCCCTCGGTCTATGCTGAGCACATAGTACTGTTTGGGTATGTTAAACATTCGTTGCAAAACAATGCCAAAATCTCATTACTAAACCGTGGGTATGACATCATTCCCCGTGCTTTGCACATACAGTGTGAAAAGTGCACCCAAATCCTGCTCAGCCTATGGCTCTAATGACTGAGCAGCCCTCGTGCCTCCATGGGGACAGTCCTTCCCTGAGGCTGCCACCCTACCAATGGCTGGGGTAAGAGCTTAGTGCACTTCCACACAGATGGATTTATGCTCTGGTCTTCTTGGTGATGCTTTGCTTGGCAAAGCAGCTCATTTCATTCTACCAGAATTCACATTACCATGTTATCTTTTTTTTTTTTTTTTTTTTTTTTTCCATCTCCAGAGATGCTACTAAATATTAAACAACATATATTTTAAAAAAAGTCAAATATGTCCTAAGTGCATGGAAATAACCATTTATTTTTAGAATAAATTTTCCTATATAAAAAAGAATAAAATAAATATTCCTCAGTGTTTTTTCATAAGATATTTCAATATATAGCTTCTCATTAACTCTGGCAACACTGTTGTTTGTTTGTTTGTTTGTTTTTTCATTTGTTTAATTGTTTTAAACTGTAATCAACACATATCATTTATCTTTATTCATCTTACCTTTTGAAAAATATTTCAAATTTTTTGTTCACTGCTCCCAGGACCTGGGAAATATTCATTTTAATGAAAAAATAATGGAATTTTAAGATACATACATACATTAATCAGTATTCTGCTTTTATATAGATCAGTTTTCATCTTCTCTGTTGAATCTATACACATCATACATAGTGAATATTTATAGAAAAAAAGATGTCAGTTGAATCATTTCAAATCTCAATGTATAATTCAAATCTCAATCTATAATTGGCAACACATGGATGAAATTTGTGGCTTCTGAAAGAATAAATCCTTAGCCAATATGTCAAAGGATCTAATATCCCAGTGTATTTAGAAAGGTCTGTAAAACATTTATTTAAAAATACAGGAATAATTTATTTCTTCTAAATGTATGTTTTGTTGAATTCTCTAATTTAAAGTCCAAATGATATAATGGAAGTATTAATGGTAAGAGACTTTACTTTTGTGTCAGTTATAACACATCTGCAATTATCACTCAAGGAACACTAGAAATTCTAATACAGTTAGTGGCATGAGCCACTGAAGTCTTGCTTAAAATTAGTTTTGACTGATTTATTCATAGGTGTGGAGATCTTATGAACACTCTAAATAAGATGTCGAAGAAAATTACTTAGCTCATTATTCCATTGTTAGTTCTGTGTGTACTTACTACACTCATTAAGTACTATTCAGAAATAGAGATAAATGTTTTAAATATTAAAAAGAGGTTAATCACTTATTTTACTTTGATTAATTTCATAGGTATTGGTCAGGACGATTCTCCTTTACATATTTGAAGTGTAGAGCACTCATGCAACAAGTATTTCCCCGTGTTTTTTTTTTTTTTTTCTATCAAGGATAATGTGATAATGATAAATCAAACTGTGGCAATCAGTACCATTGATCTAGAAGATATCATGGTACTTCTTAGGAGATTCTCCCAACAGCATGAAATATTTCTCACTGGCAACCACATTATCTCAAACTTGAGAATCCTAGAATCCGCTTAACACCAACTAGGTGTTTTCTTCTGAAAACATGAGTACAGTCTCATATTAATTATGGAGAGTTGTATTATAACAGACAAAACCAGCCAAGTAATACAAAGAAAAGCTAGCATAATTGGAGTACATTTCATGTGCTGACAGTTTCTCATTTTAAAACATCATCATGAGTTGTGGTAGGCTGAGAAGATATATGATCATGTTTAACTTCAAAGTATGTCTGATTTCAGGTAAATTATGGGATTTCTAGTGCCTTATCTTAGTGGGACAATAAGGTTAGCTTATTTGTTACCAATAGATGGCAGTGATCGCTCAGTTTCCTGCGGGAGTAAAAAATGTGGATCAAAAGTCAGGTGTCGGGAAGTGGGTCAGTGTTCAAGATCCACCTGTAAATGTTGGAGTATTGTTCTTATTATTCTGTTTATTACACACATACGTTCAGGTAATCCTTGGATTAAGGAAACCTCTTTTAATGCCTACTGTGATATCAAATCCATGTCTTAGTTAAAACCTGCTGGATTTAAGCCTTCTCGTTGAGTTATCCATTCCTCCTCAGGAGGCAAGTGGATGAGTGTACTTCCTTCGCTAACAAATATCTCATGGTTTGTAGACATCTCTTCTCAACAGCCTTCCCTTTCTGCTTTCCACCATGTCTCACATGCTTAATGGGCAGCTACCAAGGGTGACTCAGTAGGCAATCAACACTATCTTGGAAAAGAGCACTCAGAAGCAGAATTGATGAATAATACATTCTGGGGACAAGAATGAGGAATTTTCTGAACAAATGGTTTTGTGTCACTGGTGATAAACAAGTCCTGTCAACTGGTATATAAGTTCAAAATTTCTGTCAGTATGTGCTGTCAGTATGAAAACAGAAGAGAAAAGCAAGTCTGGACTCCGCTCTCTTTCTGATCCAGATGATTCTCACTGGGCTTGAGTCTTCCATAATTCTTGGCAATGGGTATGTGTCTTTTCAGTGAATAAGAGCAGTTAAACAGTCGTGGTTACTCCTAGGAGGAATCAGCCAACTCCTGGAAGGCCTGAGTATCCAGATGGTGAAATATGTAACACTAAAAATTTTCTCTTCTATTACTTGCACAGCTTACTGAGATACAAGGTAACTCTAACCATCTCATAGCTTTGATGAAGGAATTAATTACCTCTGTTCTTTGTCTTTACTACTTCCATTGGCCACTCAGGTATTTACAAAAGTTGCTGTAAAGGAATATGAGCCCATCCCAAATGTTTCTTGAGTCTTCTGGAGTCTTTGAGTTGGCTAATTACCATAGATCCATTAAAGGGCTTAGGAGTTTAACTCTTGCTTTAAATACCTATGTCCAAACTGTAGATCCTCAAAATACCACGCAGATCTATCACCTAATCATGGCCGCATCTGTAGTTTGAAAGCAATTCTGTTTCTGAATATTTGATGGTCAGATAAACTTTAACACTACATCAAATCTCCAGCAAGACTCACAAATGAAGACTTCTCTTGCTGAGCTCATTCTCAGAACACTATTTATAATCAAAGGAGAAGTAATAGTGGCAGCCAATTTGTCCTCATTAGCTCTGTGGTTACAAACATACACGGAAAGGAGAAAAGCAAGGTTAATTTTATTTTTCACCTAAAGACCTTTCAGATCATAGCTCTGATGACAATGCCCTGACTCCAAGACAAAAGTGTTTTGAAATTTTCCGGCTGCTCCTATCTGAATAGCTGAAAATTCACAGGATTAGAGGCTGATCCCAATTCTCTTCCCTCAAGACATCTGAAGCCATTAAATCATTTTTAACTTCCATGTCCCTCTTCTCTTTCCTACCACCACTTGGGTTGTGTGTAGGTTTTCCTAACTACAAGATAAGTGCTACAGTATGAGCACCATAAGGAAGCCTCTTTCTTACCCTCAAGATAAGCTCCTAACTCCTCAGAGGAAAAAGTGATTGCTGTGGATGCATAGCAAAGCCTCTCAGAATGACAAGAGGTGTTTCCCTGTACTGCTGCTAGTACTAACCAAATTTCTACTTCATTGTCATTGCTGACTGTATTTGCGTCCAGTATGTTTTCCTGGGAAGCAAAAGTCTACGCTACCAAATGGACCAGGTTGTCCACATCTCAGCTGCAACACACTAATTAGTATAGACTAATAAATACGTAAGGATGAAAATTTTTTATTCATTTTGGTTACATATTTTAAATTGGAATTGTTTTAGATTTTTAAGACAGATCACTGTAGGAATAAATAGTCATTCCTCACTTACCAAATTTCTCCTGCTTTATTACACTTAGGTGGTAATTTTCTCTAAGTGGCCCAGTAATAGGTCAGCTGAGAGACTGTGTTTTTCATTCAGGTTAGAAATACCAGAAAAACACCTGCTTATGCTAATTTGGTGTTTCCAATCTGCATTTACCTTGGTGCCAAAAATGTTGCATAAAGGAAAAAATGCCTGGCTCATTTTGTTGAAAGGTCTGAATATTTCCTTTTCCTAATTTTTATGTACAATAAAAGTGTGTTTTCCAGTAAGAGTTATGATTTCTCCTAGCAGCGTTAAGAACTCCCCCTGTGAGACAGGATCTCTTTTATTCTAGGCATTCTTACAGGTAACAAAACTGCCTGAAGAAATTCTCAGTATAGACAAGACAACATAAAACCAGTGTGCAAGTGTTTTACAAATGAGACACCAAGGTATAAACAAATTAAATGCCTTGTCCACTTTAGGCCTGTAGCAACAGAAATTGATCAAAGGTCTCTGAAGTTACACATCACCTCCTTAAGGGCAAGAAAATTACTCTTTTTTTTTTTAAAAAAAGGTGAAGATGGCATCAGAAGAGATGCTCACCAACAGGTAAATATTTCTGAGTGAAGTCAGACTGCTGAGTTGGCCTGTCATTGGCAATGGCTGTAAATACATAGACAATAGATAGCATTGGTCAACGAGCATGTATGTTGTATACAACAACAAGCTTTAACATTGCTTCTTCCCCCATTGCCATCACATTTCTTCGTGAAAAGAGAAGCAAAATTATTTTTTCTGTTACAAGTGAGCTGGATATTTCAGTGAATTGACACCAAGTTATCTAAGATGGCAAAGATAAGAGCTATCTCTGAGGAGATGCAGAAGTATCATGTGAGTAGACCAAAAACCAGCAGAGGAAGTTCAGTGTAAATAAATGGATCCTGATTCACATAGGGAAAAATAATTCTAAATCTACATTAGAATTAAGCTCTGAGTTGATCAGTAGCACTGGGATCAAGATTTTGGGGCAGTGAATAATAACTTCATGAAATAGAAGTTCAGAGCACAAAAGCAATAAAAAAAATTCAAACCAAATGTTAGGAATTACAAGAAAAGGAATAAAGTAGAAAGCTATAGTGATCAAAGCATCATTCTGCCATCTATAAATCTTTAACCTGCCTGCACTGTCTGTATTCTGGTTCTCCAAAAAATAACTTTTTAATCTTGAAAAGGGAAAAAAATTGTGAGACTTTAGGAAAAAAAAAAAAAAAAAAATCAGTGTATTCAGAGAAATGTCTTTACCCTGATGGTTTGGGTCAACTCTTGTAAAATGCATCTAACTAACGCCATTTATACAGCCAACAGTATAGTATACTGGGCAAGTAGTTGTATGGCCTTGTATAATGCTATTTGGAACAGAGTAATTTGACTCTGTTTAGTACTCAGAACTTGTTGATGGAGAGAGTTTTGTGGTACAGGAAATCACTGAAAGCAGTTTGACTAGAGATAATTGCCTCTGTAAAGGATAGGAAAAAAGATGGTAAGATATGCTTACAAGTCCTTTTACTTCAGTCTTAACCAAGCCAAGCATTGCCTGTTTGAAAGAGATGTTCTGGGTCATCTTCTAAAAGTTATAGCTTTAGAGATGCTAGGAAACATGCAGGCAGACTTTGGCTGACAACAGAACTTGTTTCAACAGGGAATATATCTAAATTTATTGTTTTCTGATAAATGCTCTACATTTTTTGACAAGTCATAAAACACAGCAAAGTTAAAATTTATTCACAGGATCTCCTTAGCTTATAGAAACTATGATAAATCCCATTTTAACCTTTTACTCACTACATGAAATGATTTAGGTCTGAAGGTCAAAAAGTATACAGAATCAGAGAACTTCAAAACCTTCATAAGTTGCTTTTAAGAAGAAACAGATATAATCAGCTGTCCACACTGGCACTTGATATCTCAGGATAAAACAAAAAGAAAGGTAGACTCTACATAAAGCAACGGGGTGGTCTCTTAGCAGAAGGTACATAGAAAACAGCTTTTTTGGCTAGGAATACAGATCACTGTAGTGGAGAAAAGAGAGCTACCAAAAGAATGCCCATACGTTGTACAAGGTGAGGCTTCAATAATGTGATTTCCTTTGTTTATCAATCTGCATATAAAACAATAGCCTGTAAACACCATGTTTGGTCAAGATATCAGGGAATATTTAATAGATAGTAGAAGGATGGATGAGGAGGAAGGGGAACAACTGCTCTTATGTCCATCATCTTTAAGGAAGTCTGTAATTATTTATAGGTAAACAATCAGCTTATATCTGTTGTCACTAACCTCCAAGAAAATAAGAGCTCTTGAATCAATTCTGACAGCTTTTAGAGGAGCTTGAAATTCTAACTTTCAAGATGGAATAAATCTTAGTCTTAACAATAAGAAACATAGAAGTAGAAGCAAGTATGTACAAGTCACATTACAGCAACTTAGAATGTGTCCTAGATTAAAAAAAAAAATAAAGAGAAATGCTTTGGAATATTAAGGAACAGATAAATTGCAATCTTCTGTATTTAAAAAAACAATTTATAAAATTACTGTTCTTATTTTCTTTGGAAATTAACATTAAATGAGCAAGTAATTGTCGAACGTTTGCAACATACATAAATAGTGGAGCAACCACTTCTTTGTAGTTCTATAATTCTGACTGCAAATGATTTGATTACATGAAGTTTGACTTTAAAATATTGTGTTGGTGTGGGTGCAACTTTTTGCTTACACAATCCACTTAGATGCTAGATACACAATTTTTTCAAATCACTTTCCATGTAAGCAAGTGTTCAGCAGAACTAATAATTACCATGGTACAGAAAACCTCACATATGATTAAAAAAAAAAAAAAAAAAATAGCAGACAATCTGTTATATTTCTTCTCAGGGATACTTTCAACAATAGGCATACAGCTGAAGTGGCCAAAACTTGAAGCAAAACACAGAACTTGCAGTCAAGTGTTCCTCTTCGGTGGTTGGTACCAATATCACATCCTATTCAACATTATTCAGTATAACACAAAAGGAGAAAAGGGTGGAAAAGAAAGGGTAGACAAGTGAAAGAGAAGAGAAAAAGAAAACATGTTGAAATGCCTCTGTCCTCCTGGTTTATCTTAAAAAATTAATCTGCCAGAAAGCTTTTAAAAATCAGTCTACATACGTATTGTCCTTTTTCTTTTCATGTATAAATTTGTGTTCAATTTGTCATTAGGTTTGTTTTCTGCTTTGAGTCTGAAGAATCATCTAAGACTCCTGAAGTATAGATCATGTTTTTTGACATGTATTTAACTAGATTTTATTCCAGTGTAAAATTTTAACTTGGCTGTGGCCCACACTTCCACAGCTGACTCAGTGCATGACATTCATAAATAATGTGATTTATGACACAGAACTTAATACCACTAAGATAGAAAAGCAGGAAGTTTTCTTAGATCAGAACATCTTTTTTCATTTGAGCCTTGATAAGTATTAATAATTTCTCTTTGACCTTTTTAGAAAGAAGCTCAGACTTACCGCTCTCGAACTGCAGCTACAGAATGCCTTGATGATTATTTGAGCCTCCAGTAAGTGCCAGAAAATAGCTTAGTTTAATAAACTGCTGTTTATTTGTGAGGTTTGTTGATGTTTCATTCACTTCTAAATAAATCCAGAGTCATTACCGCTTACCTAAGGTCTGCATGAGTTTCACATTTCAGAAATGTGAATAAGTACCTCTTTTCTCACCTGTTACAGAAGCTCTAAAACATTTAAGCTCCTCATGTACTTGGCCTGAGAGGAATTTTTATGGTTGCAATGACTTCTAGGTCACGATGCCACAATTCATTGCTGTCCTTAAACACAAGTATGAAAGGAATAGATACCAGTAAGAGGCTAAAAGTACACTTGTTATTTCTGAATTCCTAGAAAAGCAAGAAAATGGTATTAGATGTTTCATTCCAGACTAAGATCTATAACAAGCATATTCAGTAATGCAAGTGACACATTTGAATCAATCAGTGCATAATAAATGACAGTAAACAAAGATTATTTGTTAAGCTTAGGTGTCAAAAAAACACTTTTCTAAATTCAATGAGAGAACCACAGAGAGAACACAAGATCAGTTCAATAATAATATAATATACATTCGGATTAGAAATAGTCTCCTAATTTGTAAAGACCCATGCATAATGTGCAGACCTTTAGAAGCGCAAATCATCACTGTCAGAATCATGTTTCAACCAGTGTTCACCAGCTGGGATCTTTTCCAAATGCCTCAGAGAAGCTACAGTATCTGCTAGTCTTGATAATTGCATGTGGCTTTTGTCCTCTGATAGCTTTATTAAGATTTTTCTCTCTTGTCACTGACACAGCTGAAAAAAGGTGGCTGAAGACTTTAGGGCTAGGTATAAAACTACTCATTTAAAAGGCAAGAAGGCTATGTTAAAGTCAAAAATCTTATTCCACATGTTATAAGACAACAAATGCAATTTAACTTTTTCGCCCATTTGCAGGTTTTGTACAGGCTCTGTTTTGGAATAGTTAGTTTAGTGGTAACATAAATGTGTTTAATCATGACAGAAACATAATACTCTCCTGGATTCTGGCTAACTTGGTTGGTTAGAAAAATCTCATTTGCAAAATCTAAAAATTTCATATTAGCGCATAAGTATTAAAATACAACCCGATCTCTCAATATACTTGCTGTTCAGCTTATAAACCAGGGTTACAAACTCAACTACTTTCTATTAAAACATTGTTCACATCTCCAACCTTCAACATTTAGAAGAACAAAATGAAACAAAATGTAACAAAATGAAACAAAACAAAACAAACAAAAAAACAGAGCAAAAGAAAAATGATTAATTTTTGGCTCTAACTAAATTTTGAAATGACTATAGCTAGACTTAATGAAGGCATTAAAATTATGAGCTGCTGCAAAGAGGTAAAAGGTAGCCAAAATAGAAATGTTACTTACATAGACTTTAGAGATATACAACTTGATGGTGAAAAAGAAATGTTTACATCGCTCACATACCAGCAGTCACTTGGGAATCCAAATGCCCTAAATAGGACTCTGGGAGAAAATGTAGTTCCCTAGTAGGCAGTATGTGTATTCCCTTCGAGACACAACATCCCTGATTCACTTCCTTTTGAAGTCTGTCTCAATCTGATCAAGAGGACCATCAAGTCAGATGATCCTCTTTTCATGAGGACATGCTGGAAAAATAATATTCGCAGCTCTCTCATTCCCTCCAAGTCACTTCTTGTTCCACATTCTTTTCTTTCAAATGGATCTGTAGCAGTTCTTTTCAGCGGCTATTTATTATATTCCGTAAAGACAAAAATTCAAGAGCAGGAAATGTTTTCCATTCATTTGACTAACTTTTGCACTGACTATGAGGCACAGATATAACAAAAAACAGTTAATAACAACGAAACAAATGTTTGATCCTTTGTAACACCCAAAGAAAAAAATGGAATTTGTGCCAATCAAACAAACATTTAATTTCAGGTTGGATTCACACAGTGAACTTTTTGGTAAACCCCTTATTTTCAATGTCGATACAGCTGTAGCTTAAAGGTGGCATTAATTCTAATTTACGTATCTTTTACTGGATGAAGTCCATAGCTAATCTAAATTATTCCTTCTTTGTATGAAATGAGGCATTGAGGGACCAATGTATTATAGAAGGGAGGAATCTGGTTGCAAAACACATGCACACAAAATTGAATTCTCAATAGAGCATCACTCAACTGTACTTATTAAAGTAGATCACCAATTGTCTTTGATTAGATTTTGGTTCCACTGCAAGTATAAATGTGTCGATAGAATCCTATGAGATCAGTATTTTAATAAGTATTGTGATTCATTTTGGACAGTGTGTCCATCTGTATTAACCCCAATAACATGATAGCCAGCAGGATCCTTGACATGACATAAGGGGTGAATACATTTTTGCTGGGTTGAAAAATGGGCTTGCACTGATCTGCAAGTGAAATGTAAAAAAAAAATGTCCAGCTGGTCAAAAGGAGAAGGAAATTATTTAAACAGCTAGGGAGTCTTTAGAATTCTTCTTTGATTTCTTTATCTCTGAAGACAAAGCTTCAATTTATCATTGAAAAGAATACATGTATCTGTTATGTTTCACTCATTAAGGAAATAAAAATCAGAATAGAATCATGGACACTTTTTAACCTGTTGTCATGAATATCAATAACCTCCTCTTCACATCAAAATTTTTATAATTCCTACAGGTTTGATTACTTCACAGCATTGCTGAACTCAGCCCCATGAAGATACTAATTTAATTTGTTTAGTTCTTCATCCCTTGCTAAGTACAGATTTCAAATATATATTATATATACATATGTAAATACATACACACAACTACAACTGCCTTCCTTCATCCCTCTTTTCTAGACCAGGGTCACATTAAGTCAGAGTCGAGAAATATAACTGTTGTGTTGAACAAAATATACTTGTCATGGACAAATGTAAGCAGAGGGAAAAACACCAATAATGACCAAGGAAGAGTATAAAGATGTCATTAGAGGGACTGGAACGCATCTGTACGTGTAGTGTGCAGTAGACTGTAGAAAGAAAGAAAATTCAGTCTCATAACTCAAAAGACATTTTTCACTTTCTGTGACTGAATGCACTGTCAGAAACTGCTAGCTTTTTACTAACTTGGGATTGCAACCAGAAATAGTTACTGCTGTAATTATCCTTGAAAGAATGTGTAAAGTTTTGCTTAGCTGCTTTTGCTCTACCAAAAACTTTTGCTCTACTTTTTCTCTCCTGGAAATATGGTGCCTGTCCATTCAACAGTAAGAATGACTGCATGCTCCATTTAGCCAAGAACAACTGAGCAAAATTCTGTGCTCTAAGGTTGACAGGGAGCTCTGAGTACCTGACTGGTTTTGTGTGATCTTGAACTGCCACTCAGCCACTCTGTGACCCATTTTGTTCATCTGTAAAATAGAGCAGAATCCTGAGATCCTCAGCTGAGAGACATTACATAAGTGCAATTCTTATATGCTCCAGTAAAGCAGTAACTGCTGAAAGCCGAGAAATAACTGAGCTCTTAAGGGTCTGGAGCCTATAGGAATCACACAGTGTAAGAGGAAATTACACCAGTGTCTGCTCTGGAGTTAACATCCAGCTAGTAAATGCTTCCTTTTCCATTAGAAAAGATGAAAGCAGAGTGAGTACAAGCCTTGCAGGAACAGCAGATAAATGGCTCTGCCTTTGTCATCATTCTTCCATTATTGCTCATAGTGCTTTTCTCCTGCTTGCATTATGCAGCTTGATTGTCCAGCATTTGCACCATGGGATGCACAGTCTACAGTGTCTGTTTTTAGAAGAGATCAATATTGCTTTTTCTGCATGAAGCTCTTAAGTTCTCTCTTCTCACAGGGACATAGAGATGGAAGTGATGATCACAAGACATCCAGTCTCTCATCCCTCTTCAGAACACACCACTGATATGTCTGACTGATGCTTGTCAAGTCTATTCTGAGGAGCTTACAGTGGTGGGAGACTCTACCATCTCAGTACAGACACTACTTCAATGCTGTAAGAAAGTTTTCTTCCAATATACTTCTTTGTCACATTATAACTTAAATCCATTACTCCTAGGTTCTATTTAAAATGGGCCAAGTGTAATTATTCTTTCATGTCTACCTTTAATGTTATTGAAGACTATTATAAAATCTCCATCAAAACTTCAGTCTCCTGAGGTAATACAGGTCTTTGGGGAAGACTAGTGACTGTACTGGTCATTTGTTTTCTGAGGGTCAATAGCAGAAACAGCCTTGGAGAAGCCTATTGTCTTCTTACTGTTTCCTCCTGCAAAATAATTTTTCTAACCATTCTACAGTCTTCATTATGGGAGTGGCTGGTACAATAACACAGCCTGCAACTCAAATGCATTGTTATTTTAAATTTTAAAGGTAAAAGTTATTATCTGAAAATATTAAATCAAATCATCAAGAATTACCTAACCCTTGAACTAGGTTCACTTGAAGACATCAATCAAAAATAGAAATAAGCATTTTTCCAGTAAGACAGAGAACTCCTTAATAGAAGACTAAGGCCAGTAAAAAAGAAAAAAAGATCTGCCTCTTAAATCATAGTCCAACTTACAGAAAAGCCAAGAATCTATAACATCGCAGCATTACTGAAATTGCCTATTAGAGTCCTTGGAGAATTTCCCTTCAGACTTTTGAAACATTCAAACTGAGAAAGTAATAGATAGAAAACTGCTCTTGATTTTCATCCTCTGTTACTTAACTTGAAAGTAAAGATAAAGCAAGGCAGTGAGTTCAGCTAGAGGCATTATTTTTTGGAGAATGTATTTACTTGAAATATTCCAACAACAACATTTAGGAGTGGGGGAGGGCAGAAAGGAATTATACTATAAAAGTATCAGCATTTTCACACACCTAAGGATCTTGGTGTTGTTTTGCTTTACTTCAGCACATCTTAGTCTAGCTTCAAAAAGCTGAAATGTTCTATCTGAAAACTAGGTTTTTCAAAATCGAGTTTTTTTTTCCTTCCGTTCTCTGTCCCAGATTAGCTGTCACTCCCAAGTATGATGAATTCAGTAAATGCCCATCCACAAACAATACACATGAATAGCAAACAAATTAAAAACAAAAAAAAAAAAGAGAGAGAGAGAAAGAGTCACTGGTTACTGCCAAAAATGCATTCTTCCATATGCTGAAAAAACAAATCAAGACCAAAGGACTCTCTAGAGAGCTCAGTATAAGACAATTTATCATTGTAAGAGGAAAGGGACTGAAGATTTTCAATGGAATTGACATATCCCAGTCCATGCAAGCCAAAGTTAAAATGAAGGATTACCAAGACTGTGTAGATGATGTACTACCCACAGAAGATGGACTTTCTCTCTTTTGCTTACTAAACACTCAGAAGTCCGCAGAGAAAGGTGATAATAAATTTTACTCTGATTTGCTTTTTTCTTTTACTCTGATTTGCTGCCTGGGAATTATAATTCACTTTTAAAATAAAACCATAACACAAACAGAAAGGCAGTTCCCCATTGGTACC
Organism: Lagopus muta; assembly: GCF_023343835.1. NCBI lineage: Eukaryota > Metazoa > Chordata > Aves > Galliformes > Phasianidae > Lagopus > Lagopus muta. The sequence goes on along the minus strand of NC_064435.1, from coordinate 39,311,693 downwards.
TCTGTGCAAACTGACAGATTATGAAATAGACTCCAGGAACAAATTTGTGTAATCTGTCTCTGAAAGGCGGTTTGTTGCATGATATAAATTTACACCAGATTACCTGTAAGAAGGGATAAAACCTCTTCATTCCTCAGTGAAATTCTTAAGCCTATTTAAGGAGAAGCACTGGGCAGGCAGGAAAGAGGTGTGACTTTCCTCCTCCATCATCTTACACTGCTTATGAAACAGCTTAAACTCTTGAAAAAAAAAGTCAATCCACCAATAATCTTCATCTTTCTTTCTGAGACCAAGTGCTGAAGTTACTGGGAGCCATGGTCTTTCCAAGCCCTGGTGGGAAGCAGAACCAGGCATTTGCATGCCTTGATTTTTGAGGTGAAACAGTCAGCATACTCAGCACACAAAACCCCTACTGCCTGTAGATACCTGCTACAATAGGCACCTTCAGCTTTGGTATGATACTCAGTTGCCCTGTCAGCCAAAAATAGTCCAGAAATGAAAGTGAAAAGATACAAAATGAAAGGATGGAATTAAATCCATGCCATTTTTTAATGAGGTGAATAAATTTACTCTGAAATATTCATGGATTCCTGTTGAACCAGTAATTTATTAATGAATTATGGATCTATTTATATCAGTACTTTGTGAAAAACATTCTGAAACTCTTCTTAATCAGGTAAGAACTGGAACTGTTCTTTCTTATATGCCTTATTTATATCACCATGTACTGTCTGGAAAAAAGTCAGAAAGTAGCTAATAGCCATCATAAAAGGATGGTCAAAACACATCAAACTCTCCTTTCAAACTAACCTGCCTAAAGCCTGATATCAATATCTAGGGTCAAAGTTTGACAGGTTTATTTGTACAGGTGGCCAGCCAAATTTACTGTTAGGCACCTGAAATCAAGCCGAATGTTCAACAGATCTGAAAAGGGAAAAAGAACTGAAGTCAGTATTTCAGGCTGTGATAATTACACCTTACAGTCAGTTAAAAATATGAAGGCACTTAACAAATTTATCCTCAAAATAGTATTTTCAATCAATGATAGTTATAAAACATTTTCTGATCATTGGTATGTCATAAATAACATCCAATACCTAAGGAAAATTGAGACTAGTTACATTTTTTCTTTAAATCATAAACTTACCAACTCCAACAGAGAGAAATAAGCCTAGCAGATGTTTTGCAGATACCCACAGTATGTAATCCCCCTCCTTAAATAGTTCACATGCTTTATTTACACAGTGAAATATCACTTTCCAAAATACCAAGCCATTTTCATTCTTATAAATGAAAATTTGACCAGCACAAGAACCAAGATGAAAATACACCCAGATCTGAAATGCAGGATATATCCTCATAATACCTACTGCTTTTGTAGGCTAAACCTGATATTATCTTCTCAAGCATACACTGATAAAAACTTTCTGAAAGGAAACTTCTTTTGAAGTATCAATGTTCCCCTTCTGTTTCTATTTTCAGATTCTATTTTCTGTGACTAACAAGTTAATTCAATTACAAAGACTCATTCAAAAGAACAAAATGCTACAATCAGATCACAGTATGAACCACAAAAAAAAAAAGCACTTAAACGTGACAGCCAGAAGTTTTAAGCCCATCATCCATTGTATAATGTAGGGACAAGAATTTGTTGCAGGTTTAACTCTCATTGGATGACTCATTTCATTTCATTGACTCATTTTAATTATTTTAATGACTCATTGTGATTATTCTAGCAGCATAAATTCAGTTTGTTTTGTCAACAGCACACAGATATCAGCTAAATACTTCAGAAGAATCAAATAGCAAAAACAGTTAAAATTAAATAAAAACCTTATTTTTTTCAGGGTGAAGCATTGATTTCATATGCATACAACCTTTTTTCTTTACAATACTCCTCATTCTCTTGTGGCATTATACCCCAAAGTGTGGCTGTTGACACAGTGAATGATGTTTCACAGATTATTATTTTGCATTTCTGTTTGCCTTGATTTATCATGGCAAAGTTCTGAAAGCTCTTTGCCACTGCTGTTTAACTCCTGCAACTGTCAGCATGTAATTTCAAAGCATTTGTTACTGCTGATCTGTTCGTTCTAGTACACTTGTCCTCTAACTGAATACTCTGAATTATCCAAATTATCATCTCTCTTTGGAGGTAGATAGTGGGGCAAAGTGGAAAAAGAAATTTCTACTCATCTTCTCTCTCCTGCAAGCACTCCATGGAATCTGCCAGATACATACTCATTTTTCATGAGCTGTCTGGAACTGCAGCACTGTGCCTCGCTGAGATATTGGTAAACCCCCAAACCCAGCTTTATTTTTCCACAGTGGAGCCAAAAATTTAAACACAAGAAATATTCAGTCACATACCAGTTCACTGCATGTTATTAAGTGGCTCAGCAGGAATATACAAACCTTGCTCCCTTAGTTGCTGGTGCATGCAAAGGTCCCCCACAACAGAGATTCCCTAACTGCCAGAAGACAGATGGTTTCAATACTTAAGACATAGAAAAGTATTTCCTAAATCACATGAGTGACCAGGCAACTTTGAAATCTACATGTTGCTTTACCCACAGATGCCAATAAGCTAAAAATTTACAAAGAAAATTATTAACCATATTAAATCATGAGTCATTTATCTCAGTGGCAAAAACAACAACTAATAAAAATAAATTGGCCAAAATAATAGAATCATAGAATGGGTTGGGTTGGAAGGGACTTTAAGATCATCTAGTTCCAATCCCTCTACATAGGAGGGACACTTCCCTCTAGACCAGATTGCTCAGAGACGCATCCAGCGTGGTCTTGAATGCTTCCAGGGAGGGGGCATCCACAACCCCAATGGGCAACCTGTTCCAGGGTCTCACCAGCCTCACAGTAAAGAATTTCTTCCTAATATCTACTTTAAATCTACCCTCTTCCAGTTTAAAACCATTTCCCCTTGTCACATCACTACATGCCCTTACAAAAGTACTTCCTCAGACTCAGCTATAGACCTGCCCTCATTCATATTTTCAATACCGAAATTCTCAATGAAGATAAGTTTCAAATTTGCCATTAAAGTGTAGCCAGTCCATGTATCTTTCAGTATGTCCCATGCCAGAGATTAACAGTTATCCACTTTTTTGGAACTTCTTTTCCCTACTTTTATTGTTGTACATTTGATATAGTTCACTAGGAACGCTGTTTAGACGGATTTCCTTCTTTAAGTGATTGCAGTCAGAGAGCAACTGGAAGGTTACATATAGTTCAGGATGAGTCCATCTTCCAGGTACCAAGTGAATCAGTGTAAAACATTTAATGATTGACCTCAAACCTCATTACTGCCAGCTAAGCTTGGCAAACAATTCTGTGATGCGCTCACAGCTCTGGCTTTTTTGACTGATTTTCCTCTACAAAATGTAACCATATATTTTCTGTTTGTCTGACCAATAAAATATAGCAGATGATCAAAAGTATTTAAATATAAATTTCTTGATGTCAGATACCATAGAATTTTCATATACTTGTCATAGATTAAAAAAATCTCATATACAAGTCAATCTGTCTTACTATGTTTTGGTTTATATTCTGTTGCCATATTAGGTTAATAACATTAATATTTTAACTTACTAAACAAATAAATTGGCCTGTCTCCATTAAAAAAATCATTCTGCTGGGTCCTCCTAACTCCATTGGGAGGGACAGTTCAAAGACATACTCTCAGGAGAGCCCTGAAAGCGAGGCTCAGTTAATCATACCCAGAAGTCCAAAGAGTTTCTTCTGGACTGATAACCAGTCCCTTTTCACATCTTCAGTACAGGGCTCCATATAGACAGAGGAGTCTCTAAGGGGGAGCAGGAGGGATAATATTCTGCTCTAATCCAGTTTTTGCAGCAACAAGAAGGTAAAATATACCAGGACTTTCTGATACAGTATGATGATGGCTCCTACAAGAACTCCTAATACATTTGTATCGGTTTCTGTCTTTTGAATAGACAAACATGGTCTGGAAGATAATTTTTATGAAGGATTTGTCTTTCTCAGAACCTCTTTCTTGCTTTGTATACAGCTAATACAACATCAGAGCAGAGTTTGTATGGAGTAACAAGGTACGAACAATAACTAAACTCCAAGAATAAAGCTTTAACTTACCATAAATAAGCTATCTGCATTATAAACCACATTGTCTCTCACCAATTTTAAGTATGATACCCTCTGAAATAAAATAATTGATTATCTTTTTTAATGCCATTTGTGGAGGCTGGCACTTTCGTCTGCCACTGCAGCAGGCTGAATAGCGTGCAATGAGAATGCAAGTGAATGTTTTTCATCTCTGGCATTACCCATTGATATTTGCTATTGGGGACTGTGCTATTGGGGACTGTGCTGTAGACCAGAGGAAGGTTTTGTCTGAGTGGGACCAGCCCAAATGTGTTTGACTGTGAAAGGGAGATAATTGCCACACACACACACACACACACACACAAAAAAAAAAAAAATAGAAGCAGTTCAAACCTGCTCCATAAATTTACAACCAGCCATTATGAAGTAGGAATCTATTCTGGGGAAAAGAAATCAACACAATTGTAATGTAATGAAAGGAAAAAAAAATTACAAACTCTAGCCTTTTACTACTTCACCAGTCAAATGAAAATCAAATGCATTTATGTGCATTAGTGACGATAAAATGCTTGGGATTTCAAAGCACAAAATGTACTGAAAAGTTGCAGTCCTATCAAAGCACAAAATATACTGAAAAGTTGCAGTCCTACTTCCTGCACTGAATGTATTGGTGACATCCAACAATCAAAAATTCTTCAGTTGAATGGAAAACAACAAGAGTTTAGATTTTAAAACTTCTTTGAGAAAGAAATTAACTTAAAAATGCAGGTTTTTTTTGTCATATTTCTGTTCTCTTTCTTTTTATTCTGGCTTTTAGGATAAGGAGGGTCTTCAAAAAAACACAGCTTTCAGGATTTCTTAATGATAAATATTAGAAAGTCTCTGTATGGAAGGAAACATTTTTTAGATGTCAATTTTAGGCAGTTCAGCCATTAATCTGAAGTGTGTAATTGCTTCAGTTAACAGCCAGAGAACTCAGAAGCTTCTACCAACCGAAGCTTTGGCAGGAAATTACGTGGTTTACTATGACTTATAAAGGAGTTAAAGAAATATAAATTCTAAAGGATTGCCAGGAAAAGGCTCTCTTTTCAAGCAAGTAAAGGTGCACAGAGCTCACTTTTTAATTTTTTTTTTTTCTGTAAACTATACAGGTTTTTTTTGTTGGTGGTGATGGTGTTTGGTTGTTTTTTTTTTGTTTTTTTTTTTTCCTTTTATCACTTGCACATAAAAACCAGCCACTATTTCTGAAGATTCACTCAAGCCCCCAGTGTAGCCTTAAAAATTCTGGATCGCAGTACCATTAAATACTCTAATTTCCCTGAAAGAACAGCTTAAGGTGGTTAGGAGGGGAGGAGTATGTTTCCAAGAGCAACCAAAAATCCAATAAAATTGGCAAAGAGATTTTAATTCAATTAAGTGTACATTGCTGAATTTTAACTTGATCTATCTGCTACTGCTAGAGCTGAAAAACATTTCAGTTAGAATTAATCAGGATTTAATACTGGCCTTTGTATAGAAATAAGGAGTCTTAAATCTATTTTATAATCTGTCTATTCAAAGGTGAGCAACAAGCTTGCAAGCTTCTGCTAAACTATATACAGTGCCCAGAAGGTAATAATTTTTTCTCCTTGCTATTTGGTTAGTTCATTTGTAAATCATAAGGCTTCAGCATCAGATCTGCACCACATGTACAGGAGAGCTTGAACAGTCCCAAAGACAAGGCTGTGTTCACAGCAAGAAAGCAGGCAAACAGCTAAAAAAGGATATTAAACAGCAATGTAGGCCATGTGTTGGGCCGGGCTCAAACAGTTACACAATTACTTTCACTTGTGCTGCTTTTTCTAAAAAGTTGGGCTTAGAATAGTTTTGTTCCATGTTAAAGTGTGGTGGCAGCTTAAAATAGTTTTTTTTCTTTTTTTTTTTTTTTTTTTGTTTTTTTTTGTTTTTTTTTGTTTTTTTTTCCCTGAGTGACCTCGGGGACCTAGCTTTTAGGTCTCTAATACTGGGAATGCAGTGTAGTAATTTCAGCATTTAATGAATATCCCTAAGCTCTTCAGCCTTTAATAGTCTCTAGTCCATATGGATTTCCCACCTTATTTTATTTGTATAAACTTGCCCAAAATTTAGACAAAATTACACCTATGTGGGGAAAAAAAAAACAAAAAAGAAGAAGAAAAACATTCAAACGTTTTCCCTTATGGTCCAAACTACATTTTAGTAGATTCCACAGAGAAACCAGAATGTCACTAATGCATGCCCACATCTTACCAGTGCTGGCGGCATCTCTGTAGCAGCCTGTGTCAATGGGAGACATCACCTGTAAGTTAGCCAGAAGGAAAGAATACTCAATTGTGCAATCCTACATAGCAACATTCTGAAGTACATATTATCTGAATGAACTGGGGCCATCTCTCCACAGAAGTTACAGGTCAATTTTCTCTTGCTTGCTCCAGCCTGTTTCTTCAGTTCTCTGTTAGTCCAACTTATAAACAAAGCATAAAGTTTTTAACTAAGACAAAAATTAATTCTGCTCAAATGTAATGAATTTGTCACACTGATTGAAGTAAACAGTGTCACTTGCAAACATGAAAAGAAATTTCCCTGTGGTCTGAGTCCTGTACTAGTAGCAGGTCCCAGTTGTAAGCACCACTGTTCAGATTATATCCATCCCCAGATGACAGCTTGCGGGAGTGGGGAAGAGGATGCATAAAACTTCATGGGATCTGTCATGATGCTGCTCTTCAAAAAGTTCCCCTGAACGTCCTCTCCCATGTATGATAGCCGAAGCTTGCCCATTCAACTCACAAGCTCATCCACAGCTTGACTCCCACTGTCCCATCAGCCTGAGCTGGGCTGCTGGGTGCAAATTGGCACCTGGTCCCAGTGTTTCAATGCTCTTCTAACCTTCTTGACAAATGATCTGAGAACTTTTGGCTTAAACTACTTCACTGGGTAGAAGTAAACTCAACCCATCTCGTTACTACCTGGAGCCTTTCAGAACCAAACTTGCATTTGTCTGAAAGAACTGAATGTACCACTGATATGCTATTGCTCTATCTGGCCTAAGATTGACTCTGAAGTAAAAACAAGACACTCAATGAACATATGGATGCAGTAATTTTCACTCAGAGTCATTTGAAAATGCCATAAGAGCAATACATTTGAGCAAAAAATAAAAAATAACTTCTATTTTAATTTAGAGTTTTAAGCAATTTCTTTCCCCTGACATCTAATTTTTCTTATTTAAATGTATTGTAGGGATGAAATAATTTCCTCTGTAAAATGCTCAGTACTGAACTGTTTCCAAAGTGCATGTGGCATGTGATTAGATATCTGAGAAAAATCTTTTCCATCTCTATCATTCACAAATGTTTTCACACTTCGAAAATGTTGTTAGACTTGGTGTTGTCATAACAACACTTTGTGTTTGTGCCTTTTTTTTTTAATATACAGAACCACAGGTGCACAGCTGATGGAATATTTGTGGAAATTTGGGACAATCAAGAGTTGCTTAGTTGTCCCAAATTGTTGATTATTCCAACCCCTTCATGACAGACAATTAAACTCCTGCAAACCTCTACCTCCTCAAGCTAAGAAAGTGCAAATAGCCATATAGTCCAGATAGAGGACCTCATCTCAGTGCTCTGCCACATGTGTCCAACCCACTCGTTTTGGTTTTGTTCCACTCTTTCTTTCTTCTTTTTCTGTGAATTCAGAACAAATACAAAGAAATAAAAGAAGTTAAAAAAAGAAGTTTGTTACTGACATACATTAAATATATAATATATCTTATTTGCAGCCAAAGACAATTCTTTTTCTCTCAGTATGGCACAGGCAAGCCGGAGAGTTGGATATCCTCTGCTCTGACTAATCCTTGCAGTGGCCAGTAACAAAAGCAAAGGGAAAGAGTTTAAGCATGAACAGTATTTGCATGCAGTTTCCAGCACTCCAAAGTTTGAGGGGTTTCTGGTCCAGATGTTGTATTTGTACCTTTAAATAAAGATCTTATAACAGTAAGCAACAAATTTTAGTATGTTTTTTTGTTTGTTTGTTTTCAAAAAAAATAGTACTATCATTTGCTTTATTTTTTTTTAATATTACTTGCCACCTAGTAATACCACTTGGTTGCTCTTTTTATCAAGAAAAGCACTGAATAATTATTCCCTGTATATTACTCTATCACAGACTTTGAAATAGGTTGTTTACAGTGTGCCCAGAGTTGAGAATGCTGCAGATTGCAAAGCTGGGCAATGGGAAGTCCCATACCTGGCTAGGGATGGATGAACGGATTACAGGGCAACCAGGCTGAAAAGCAGCTCCCCTTATTTGACATGGAACGTGGATTGCGAGAACAGATTTCTCATACTGTTAAAAAAAAAAAAAGAAAGTAATTTAAAACAATCTGGCATGTTCTAAAAGCTCGTATCAGATATCCCAGAACCCATGTGCAATTAAAGCATGGGGTATGAATGTACTGCCACAAAAAGCACTGAGGCTCAGAAAATCTGCAATCTGTGGAAAAAGTGGTCATTTCCATGGATGACAAGAGCATCCATAGGATCGTGATTCGGTACAGCTGACTGAGACATGAAGTCACAATCCTCAGGATTTAAGCCAATTTCAAACGACTGCAACTCAGAATAAGCCTGCAAATATCTGTGGAGGAGCAAAGGCCACATAATCCCATTTTCTTCTGAAGTAATCTTTACTGAAGATGTGGTATGGGATTAGGTGTGTTTGGAGCCTAATACAGGATGGTATTTCCTATACGCCAGCTCAGTGCTACTTTTAGTTTTTCCATTAACCCCCTTAAGGTGCCCAGAAGAAAAGCAACTTTTGCACACGGCCTGCACTTGCAATCTTAGACTGAATTTCTCACAAGACCCCCCCATAGGTTCAGTACGTTGTATAAAGATGAGGAAATAAATCCTTCTCTCTGAGAATGAGCATTCTATTAAAAGGCCTCCCAGTTTCCATAACTTTAAGAAATGCAAAAAGAGAAGCTAACTTAGGAAAACACAGAACTGATGTGCCTGCTGCATTGGCTGAACTGTATTTTCTCTTTAATAGTTTCTCAGCCCCACCTTCTTCTGGAGTTGGAGGGAAAGAGTAAAGACCTCTATTCAATTTTTGAAAAGTTTAGAAGCTCAGTCTGAAATACATCAGGATTAAAGAAACCTAGGGAGATCCACAACTGGGTATTCCAAGCACTACAGTACTATGGGTCAGATCCCAAAGCATCACATGACAGGCTTAGAAAGATTTATGATTTGTTTTTTTTTAAATAATCAACTTTCAAGCAGTTTCTCTTCTGAAATTAGGACATTTAGTTGAGCTGGTTTTCCAAGTTCATACATATAAAGCTTTGAATTCCATAGTTCAAAGCTTAAAAAAATAACAAAACCAACATAAGATTAAAAAGGCTCAGAGTTCTCTTTCTAATGCCACTACAAAACAGCCAGCATACCAGTTGTATTTTCTTTCTTTCCCTTGACTCTGATCAAGCTGTGGAAAAAAAAATGAAAATACAGGGGAAAGCCTTGATACCAAATCAAAAACTCCTATTTGATCTCCTGGAACCAGACTTTCATCTTATGAATTGCTATAACACGGCCAAGAATTATACCCAGCTATAGTTCAACTAATTCAACATCCCCTTGATAGCAAACCTGTGAGATTCAGTATAAATCAGCATAAAGAGCTATGAAAGGATTCCTAGGGAACCCCTAACTCACCAGCTCTGTTATAAATAAAGAATGTGATTAAAGAGAACAAAAGCATGAATACAATATTGTATTTTTCTTCCTGAAGGTTTTCTTTATTGTTCCAAATTAAACAATTCATGTGATACCTTTTTTTTTTCTTTCTGTTTTGCACTCAGTTTGTAAGCACAAATAGCAACTGTCATCTCTTCCAAATTCCTTGCTGCCTCTGGAGCTATTGAAGACACATCTTGGTGCCTTTGATATTCCTTGACTGCTAGTATGCTTCATGCTTGATTTTCTGCAATAACATATATTGTTCCTCCATGAAGACAACAGTCTGTCTGCTTAGGCTAATAAGTACAGAAACAGCAGCTGGAGTTCCTGCTTTTTCTCAGGAGATGTCTCAACAACACCGATTCCCTAAATAACATATTTTCAATGCATGTACTGGGGGTTTACAAAGGACATGGAGCTGCAGTGAACCTAGGTTGATTTTCCTACTCAACATGGCAAAAGGCAGAATTTTTCTCATATTAAATTAATAAATGAAGGTGATAGTCCTCAAGTCATCAATTAATTTGACTATAATTATTTGATTTTGAACAAAATACTGGCATCTGATGCATCAGTGCATACTAATTGCATTAATGCAATTCTGCTGTGTTCTTTTATCCTGTGATTTGAGGTCTTGCTGCTCACTAGTCCATTGCATTATTAGCAACAATATATTTCAGATCAGAGAAAGGTTGCAACAGACTTATAGCAACCCTACCAGAAGCACTATTCTGCTTATCACTATTTCCCTTCATAAATATTAACTTCTCATGTATTAGATTGATGTTTGCTTTCCTGAGATTCTAATATCATAGTAACATAATCCACATCTTTTTCGCCAGCGAAACTACAAGTGTGTCCTGCTGGTATTCCAAAGTCCTTCTAAAGTGACATGGTCATGTTGGAAGCTGGAATAGGCATTTTGGTTTGGCCAGTGAGTAGTCTCCTTCTGACATTTGAAAACAATGTGATACATAACACATCTGCAGACATGTCTGACTCAAAAGAGGGTATGTTGCAACAGCCAAAACAGCACCAAGTAAATTAACACAGAATAGGGCTTACTTTACAAGTGAATGAGTGATCAGTGCTGACTCATATTTGGTTTGGCTTCTGCTGTAACGTCTGTTCCTTTTGAGCAGTGCTAATCTTTCTTATTTTCTTTTTGTTGTTCTCCCTTGAAAATCCTAACATCTCTTCCTCCCATAGCCTTGATTATTCTCACAACATTATGTGGAAATGTCCTCAAATTCCATGGAAAAGTAGAATAAACTTCTCTTTGTCCGAATAGTTCCTTACTGGCACCTTTTATAAAAATTGATGGCGAAATAATGGGAAATTCATTGCTTGGAGAGAGAGATAATATTCCTCATAGTGACTACCAAATAGCCTGATATTCAGGCTCTGTGGATTGGGGCTGCCCATGCAGCAGCACTCCATAGAGCAGTGGTACCAAACCTGGTGTCAAGGATTCACTCTGTAATGCAGCAAAGTGTCTGCCTTCATGCGGGTGCTAAGCAGAGAGCATCAAGACGGCACCAAATCCTTTCTCAGGTTGCTTTCAGCTGATAGAAGACATCATTCACCCCCCTGCTCCAAATATGCCCTGGCTGCTTCTTGGATGGCTCTGCACACTGAACTGAAGATTTTATTACATGGCCCACAGACAAAGGCTAACTGTCTCTTCAGTAGAGATGTTTAAGAAGTAAATATGTGTAATCCTTTAGATTAATTATCTTATTTTCTTAAACTAGTTTGCCACTAGAACTCATGTGCACTTGGAAAAATCTGTTTGACCTTTTGGGTGTGTGCCACAGCTGTAAGAAGAACTTCCTGAATATCTGTTCTCCTTATGTGGAAAAGGTGTCACATCACTCAACTAAAAAATTTATGTATTTTCAGATATTTGTGAACTTCTTCCCTTTATAGACTTGCTGATTTTCTAATGCACCACATTTTGCAGGCTGCAAGTCACTTCCCACAACATATTTTGCAAGATACTCCTCCCACCCATGTTTTCTCTAATCCATTAGACCAACTACGCATTTTTAAGACTACTATTCTAACTTCACCCTTGTTTTTTGTTTACCATTAAGCTTACTTTTTCCTGCATGTTAATTCCTACAGTTCTGCCACATCATCAGTTCCTTGTTTTGTTTGAATGTTATTGGATTTTTTTCCCCATATTTTATTATTATTATTATTATTATTACCCACATTTGGGTAACATTCTTTCCAATGTCATTCACTTGTCCCCTCCAACTTCAAAAAGGGATATAAAGTTTGGGAAAGATACAAGAGAACGACTAAATTGATACATAATTATTCTCTGCAGAAAGTAAGTTAGGTCCAAATAATCAATACTGATCTTTTAAATCTATTTAGTTCATAAACTATTTACACAATCCCTCAAAGTCAGATTATATCTATTTTGTATTCACTTATGATAACTATCATTATCCTAGGAAAGAATTTGGTTTAAGCAAGGCCAATCATTTTCATAACATATTCACTCAAAATATATATTAAAAAAAATGCTGCATCCACATCTTACTCACTAATTTTTAATTTAATCCATTTCATTTTTTTAACAGTTCTGAATGTCACATGGTAAATGCATAAAAATTCATTATGCCATCCTCTGAAAATGCATTCACATGCCTGTAGCAGTGAAAAAGCCGCATCTTTCTCCTTAAAATGGTAACACAAAAGAAACGCTCCATCTCCAAACTCTCAGTGCTCTCAGCAGAGCCCAGGTTTGCACTCAGTTACAGGGCAGCACAGATTTCTAATGCAAAAAAAGTGTTACATTACTCACATATTTTTGTGAATATAGGTCACGTCTGCGCTATGATGCACTTCACAGTTGTGATGCACTTGCCTCTAATGTGATAAAATTATCAAAGCTGAAAGTTTCTTACAGTTTATATTTTGTAACATCCTCTAGAATCTTAAATGCATCAGTCTTTCTTGTTTGTGGGCTAAGAGCTCTCCTCTGGGAATGGAAACATTAGCTACTGATGAAAATATTCTTGAATTCTTTGTCATGCTATTTTTATGAAGGGAAATTCCATCTATATCATGATCATGAACCAGCAAGTAAACTAATCTTTACTGTTATGTATTAGTCATATTTTCCTTCATGTTCTTTGTAGAACAAGTGGTACATTACTATTTATACAGAATTAAGTTAAATACTCAACAGGGCCTTTATCATATCACCTTGATATCTCCTTTGGGCTAGTTGCTATTTAGTCTAGAAGCCTGAAAAAGAATACATTTTTTTCAGTTAATACAATGGTGTGTGATGGTAGTCAGCCCTCAGCCTGGCAGAAAATTTAAGAATTACTAATCCTACATTTAAATGACTTAATAAGTAGCTGACCAATGACAGAATCTCCTCATTTTCAATTATAGTATTAATTGATTTCTCTACAGATTCTTACTTGCAAGAATTAGTCAAAGAAGCTTTCAAGACTTGATATGCAAATATATTGAGTCCTCCAGTTAGCATGGCTGGTGGTTTTGTGTGCACTGTTAAAAGGTTGATGGGGAATACTGTAGAACATGAGTGTCCAAACTTTTGGTTTGCCTGGACCACACTGAATGAAGGGAACTTGACTAGCATCAATGTATTGGTCATTGCTGAGCAAAGGGAGTACATCCAGTGGCCTAGCAACCCAGTGGCAGAGCCACCACCATGATGGCATGGGCCAATGCCAACATAGGTGCCTGAATGAGCCTGGGTTAATTCTGGACTTCTTGGCACCACACAGGGAGGTATAAAGCTGCAGGGAACTGGCTGGGGATGGCTGGTTCTCAGAGGTTGTCTGGGTGTCAGTCAGAGATTAATCATTTAATCAATAATATTTATCATTATTTTGTTTCATTTTCCTTTTCTGTCTTAGTAAATAGTTTTTATCTCAATCCACGAGTTCTATTTCTTCTCTAATTCTCTCCTTCATACTGTGGGGAGGAGTGAGTGAGTGGCTGTGTGGCACTGGGCTGCCTGAAGGCTTAAACATCAACAGTGCAGTGCTGACACATTGTGTAATTTCCAGCACCTCAAAAAGCTCACAAAAATTATAAAATAATTTGCAATATCTCAGAACCACAGAATGGTCAGGGTTGGAAGGGACCTCAAGGATCACGAATCTCCAGCCTCCCTGCCACATGCAGGGCCACCAACCTCCACGTTCAATACTAGACCAGGCTGCCCAGGGCCCCATCCAACCTGGCCTTGAACACCTCCAGGGACGGGGCATCCACAACCTCTCTGGGCAGCCTGTTCCAGCACCTCACCACTCTCTCTGTAAAGAATTTCCCCCTGACATCCAACCTAAATCTTACTTCCCTCCACTGAAAAGCATTTCCCCTTGTCCTGCTCTTTTCTACCCTTTCAAAGACCTGAATTATGTTTTTAATTGAAACGTAAGTTGAAATAGTTTTAAAATTAGTTTTGCAACATATAGTTGATTAGTGTTTCCGGTATTCTGAACACATTGGGGCAATTTGAGAGTAGGTTTAAGGATCTCTGAATGTCATCTTTATTTTTTTTGTATAGTTGCAACTCCATTTTCAACCAGCATAAATATATTATCTGTGTATTTTCAAATTGAATATGTAAAGCTGCTATCAGACATTCAAAAAAAAAAAAAAAAAAAAAAAAAAGGGACCATGTGTCTATAAGGATTTTATAAGTCCTATCTTATCAGAGAAAGATATCTATTTCTTCACAATCACACTTTATTCATGTCATCACTTTTTGGCCATAGTTAAATTTTTGGAAAACTCTTTTCAAGGATGTAGCACAGGAAGAGTAAAATTAAATGAAAATATCTCTGACAAACACCTTGAGACCTCACTAAGTATTGCAACCATTGCCATCAAACCAGACTGATGTATTAGTTTCACAAACAAAAGGTCAGACATCCCACTAGCTTTATAGTTTTGTTGCCTGCTATTTTTAATGTTTTAATATAAAAATATATATATTAAAAAAATAAGCTATAAGTTATATGATATATTTTATGTGCAGCCCAAGACAATTCCTCTGCACTCACTGAGGCCCAGGCAAACCAAAAGTTTGGACACTCATGCTTTAAAACAAGCACCTTTGCTGCATGTAGCTGCACAGCCTTCTGTGGAGGAGAAGATTCTATCTAGCTTATCTCTTCATTACAGGATATCCCAGCTAGTGCTATGTTCCCTCAAAATGCAGGAGGCTACCAGGCTGTCAGGGGAAGGAGTCATGACCATGCAGCTGCACTAATTGCATGTAGGATGGGGCACGGAGAAGCAGCCTAGGACCTGTGTATGCGAAGCTGAAATCCCTGACTCTGTTCCTGCTTACCCTTGCCAGTATTACA
Source organism: Lagopus muta (assembly GCF_023343835.1). Taxonomy (NCBI): domain Eukaryota; kingdom Metazoa; phylum Chordata; class Aves; order Galliformes; family Phasianidae; genus Lagopus; species Lagopus muta. The sequence goes on along the minus strand of NC_064435.1, from coordinate 39,296,461 downwards.
TCATTCCCCAAGGGCAGACAACCCAGTTTTCAGACCAACATTAAACTGGAAGACAGCTGGGTTTGTCTTTCCCACCTGTAAATTTATATTCAAAGGGGTTTGTTTTTTTAGGAAAAAGTATATAACACGCCAATCTATTTCTAATCCAAGCATATGTTGAAAAGCAGCCTACGATGGTGTACTGATAGATATAGAGTGGGGTGTAGGAAGGGAAAAACTCTTACATGAGCTCCAGAATCACTTACATCGCAATACAAATTGAATTTGCCCTATGAGCCAGTTCTGAGGGGTTCAGTCATTAAAAGTGAATTCAGCCATCTGAGGAATGCACCTGAGCAGCTGATTTTCATGACTGTGTTCCCTGATGCCTTTCTATGTGAAAAGATGCTCTAGCTGTTTAACTTCATCTCACTGGAATGTGTTTTGCAAATGTTTTAATAAGTTATGACCCTACTTGTCTATGTAATGCAATTCTTCAGATACGTCAGCTGTGCTCCTCTCAGCTGTTTAAGCTGCAAATTCCTTAACAGCTTGGATGTTTTGGAAAAAGGGAAGCTTACACCTTGCTAAACAGGGCTGTTGCTACCTCAGTGATAAATTCTCACTGAGTGAATATCTAAGAAAGCAATTTTAAAATAAAGTCTATATTTTTATTATTTCTCATGAGTCCTTGAGGCTGTGCTGCACAGTTCCCACCTCCCACAGTGACAGTGTAGCAGGACAGGTAACCTGACTGCAAATCTCTCCGTGCCAGGCAGCTGGAACAGCTGCAGAGGTGCACACTGAAGAATACCTCCACTCAGCTGCTCATTCTCGGAGCACACTGTGTTCTGCTTAGACACAAATCCCAAGGCATGGGAAGCCCTGCTCTTTACTTGCTATCAAGGTGCCTCTGCCTTCTGCAGTAGCTGTCAGAAATACGTAATTTGTGTGTGAACTTTGATACTGCCAAACTATCAAACTGCATAGGTAACCATTTTGTTTTAGTAAGTGTACAGCACAGAGATTGTAGAAGTGGCTTCAGACCAAGCTGGGGAAAAAACAATCAAAACAAAGAAAAAAAAAAATCAAACCCACAAAACAGCAATCAAAACTCCACCCTCTACTGAGTATACCTCATTTCAGAAGGCCAGCCTGAAGAGACTATTAAATATTGATTTGAAGGAGCCTGGAAAGAGGAAATCAAATCAGATTTTGGTTTGCCCAACCAACAAGTGCTTTTGAAGGCCTATTGTGTCTACTTGAACAGTGAAAATTAAGTGATACTTTTCATTAATTGTTGGTGCTTTGCTTTGTTTATCCTCTCTAAGGCCACGAGAACCTGCATGAATTGCTTTTTATATGATTTATAAAATTAGATTACTCTCTTGTTTAACAGGAGCAAGACAGAACTTCATTCTCCTAAAGAAAGCCTACCTTTGGTCCTTGCAGTTTTTGAATAGCTGTAGTCAGTCCATCCACTTAGTAGAGACCTGATCTTCAGCAAGGGACACAGAAGAAAGATTTTCAGAACTAAATTCTCAAAGTGATTTCATTGCACATCTGGCAACCTAAAAGATGCTAAGGAGAGAAGGATAAGTTAAAATAAATTCACAGAGGCCAACTCATAGAGTTGAGTTCCAAACACATCGAGAAGCAGAGGAAAAGCATGAAGAGTCTTGGGGAAGATGATTTGCTTCAGACAGCACTACGAATTGGTAGAGCAAACCTGGGATCCCTCCTAAGGACTCACATCAACCATGTAGTCCCATTTCTATGGGACTCAGGATATCTAAAACAAACAACTGTTCACTAAACAACTCTGAGAGGAAGTTTAGTATTTTTAGCACACAACCTTCCTTCCTTGTGTGCTGAGGTTTAAATCACAGGCCTAGGTAACAGGAGGCATGAAGTCAACCACTTTGTGATCCTGAGGAAACCCGAACAATACTTTTGATAAACTATTTATTTCATGAAAATAACCTAGCATTCTTTTATAAGGAAGGTCATCACTGGCCAGCAGCTGACAGAACACCAGACACTCAAATCTGTGGTCATGAACAAGCCTGAAGATTAATCAAGTTTTTGACCAATTTTGGCGAGGGGAAATAAAAAATTCATATTAAAAAATGTACATAAAAGTCCTGTCTTATAATACTTCAGTCATTAAACTCCAAAACAAAAAGGAAAAGCTGAATTGTTCCTCCTGTTTGAGGGCACTTGAATCCACCTCTACCACCATCTTTTAGAGCACATTTTGCTGTCATGTCTAACAGCATGACAATGGATGCCAAGGGAATGATTTCCTGGAAGCTTTGTTGCATCTCTACGTGTACTGATGCCTACAGCACTTCACTTGGATGTTAAACATTAACTTTCTCATCAAACATGCTGCTGCATTAAGTGGCAGATCTTAATGAAATCTTGTCCCTGTTACCAGGTCTGCACAATTTTTGTTTAAAAAATACAAAGCCTCCTTATTGCCTTTTATAAAGTACAGGTTTTTACACAGAAGAGGAAAGAGTTTAAATATCTATTCATGTTGAAACTTTCTGTCCTCAAGGGGAAATTTGTTCCACAGAGAAGTAACAAGGCTAAAATCTTGTTAGTTTGCAATTAGCCATTCTTCAGCTGTTTTCATAGCAGCATTTACAGTAACAAAGAACACTCATCAGAGACCAGAAGTGCCTGATACAGACATTAGGACTGGATTTTTTTCCTTGTTTAACAGATCACAAATGTTGTTTCATACCAAAAACTAAGTAATTTCCTGTACAATCCACATTACCTTATATTATCAAAGCTGGGAAAAGATTATCTGCATAAGACTGGTATTATCATAGTCATCAGAGCTGTCCATCAGTCTTCTGAAATGTGTCTCCAAGCATTACTCTCAAATAATTATTTTCTTCTTTCCAATCAGAGCAGCAACACAGACACTACCACATAGGGTGAGAACATCTAAATATTATTTTGTATCTAAATATCTTATCCAACATCATTTAAAATATCTTAGAAACATCCCTAGCTGCTGTTAACAGTCAATTTTTATTCATATTTAACGTGCACAAGAAACCAGTTCTGGTTGGTGATTTTACGTGGATTAAGGGCCAGTTTTCAATACTGCCTCCCCTTGTACTCAGTCAATGCAAAGACATCCTACAGACAATTTAACAATTGTCATCCTCAGGTTGGCAATCTGCTCTGGAATTTCTAGTCACAGAGTTGGAGGCTGGACCAATACCAACTAGCATACGTACAGACACATACAGCAGGCGAAGGAAGAGGAGCACTTGCTCTCTCATTAGCACTGTGAAGTTGTTGCCCTTGGTTGTGAACATGATTAGGTCAGCATGGATGTGGGTGGCAGGCATTCATGAAGGTACCTCTGATTCTCCTGCTGCTCTCCAGATTGAAGAAGGATCTCTCTTGATCAATCAAGAGACCAATCTATGAAGTCAATCAAAAAGAAGAATAAGATGCAATTATCTTCAGGAAGGGAACACGCTTTCCTGCTTCCCCCATGGTCCAGTAGATACAGGGTCACTAAAGCATTTGTACAAGCTACAACTCACATTTTACCCTAATACGCCCAGGGCAACAGACCACCAGAATGAGACCAAGGGCCATGTGATTTAGCAGTCAAGCTCATTTTTATTGTTTGCATTTTTAGAAAGCCATGTTAATTGCTGTAACAAATTGGTAGGTGCTGCTGAGAGTCTTGATAGTAGGATCCAGTATCCTCATGAAAAACAGGCTCATGCCTGTTATTTTGATTTAGGCAGGTTGTTGCGTTCAGTCATAATGGAGAAAAGCATTAAGTGCTTAGAATGCCAAACTGAGATCAAACTAAATAACCTAATCAGCTTTCTGTCTTAAAGTCTACACAATTACAAAAATATTTTAAAAATAAAATTAATAAATAGAAAAATATGAAAGCAGTCACTAGGACAACAGCACAAAATAGCATTACCAGCATTCCCACAGATGGAAGAATTGATACTGGCTGAATGTACAGTCATTTTAAAGACATTACTCAGCATAAAAAATAGATCAGACAGTCTAAACAAAACAGGTTTTCAAAAAAAAAAATCTAATTAATTATGTAAAATAAATTTATATTTATCCATAAATGAGATACTTTGTTTCCATGCAAATTACTCTTAAGGGAACTTCAAGCTAATTAGTTTGGAATGGAAGACTACTCTAAAGGAGTAACTCCCAGAATACTTACCCAGATATTAAGCTTGTTATTAACATACATTTGTTTAGTCTCATGATGCAATACAAAGAGATTTTTTAATGCAGCCATTTTAGCATTAGAAAGATAAGTTAGAAACAGCTTACATTTTTTCTTTCTTTCTTCAAAAAAAAACCCTGCATTTTCCTTAATCATTAGAGGTGTAAACATTTAACATAAACCTGTGAAAACCAGTTTTAGATGAGAATCATATCATAGAATCACAGAATCATAGAAGGGCCTGGGTTGAAATGGACCTCAAAGATCATCTAGTGTCAATTCCCCTGCTATGTGCAGGATTGCCAGCCATCAGACCATGCTGTCAAGAGCCCAAGAGCCACATCCAGCCTGGCCTTGAATGCCTCCAGGGATGGGGCATCCACAACCTCCTTGGAAAGGAGATTAGGTTGCTGTTTTTACTTTTTTAATTGGAAAAAAGTTATTGGAAATAAATTCCAAACATTACAGAACAGATATTGAGAGCATCAGTTCATACATAGTGAAAAATTATATACCTTTAAAATTATTTACCTCTAATAAAATACCAGAAGGCAGCCTTTCACCTGAAATGCAATTTTATTTTAGCATGTCTTTCCTTGTAGATAAAGTTGTTGGCTCATCTTATTTTAAAGAAATATGCTGGTGAGGGGCTACAACAATATTTTTCTGCCACTGCATGGTCATGCAACATCTCCCACAGTGTGCTTAATATCTAGAGCTGATTAAATTCTTGCAGAAGACTCCATATCAGTTAACAGAATACCCTGTCCATGGCATTGTGTTTGTTAGAGGAGTCAAAGGTTCATCTCAGCAAGAGACTAATAAAAAACATTCTTACTAAATATAAGACTTCTAATGAATAGTGAAAAATATGAAATAGTGAAAAAATATCAAAGGACATCTCATGAGTTGTCTTTTGGTTCATATTGGTCACAGATGACTTTTTCTTAATCAAGGAAAAAAATATTCAAAGCAACAGTAGGTTTTTGATTAGTTTAATAACTTCATAGGAATTTACCACCCTTATGGCTGTGATATTCAAGGATTCAAAGCACTGGAAAAGATCTGCTTTCTTCACTGATATTCACCCAGTTACTTCCACAAGCAGGAAAAAAAAAAAAAAAAAAAAAAAAAAAAAAACCTAAAAACCTCTACTTTCTTCTCTCACCAATGAAGAAACTCAGCTAAAAATTCCACCACGGCCTTCTACTACAGGAAAAAATGAAACAATCAAAACCTTGCCTTCTAAAAACTGACAAAACCAGTTCCAAATTCAAAATCATTAAAACCAATCCACTGAGTAACGTTTATAGGTTATTTGCTGTTGCCTGGATTTGTAGGGGCCTTCCCTTAAATAGGGGTGCTTTGGCATCAGGAGGCATCACATTCCTTTCATCTGGCATCAAAAGGCTTCAGAAAGGAAAGTTGCTTTCCTCCATCAAGATGTAAGATCTCGTGCTTTTAATTCACTGCCTTGTGTGTTGAAGTCACACACTTCTCTACTTGCCTATCTTTGAAGATAACTTCATTTTCTTAAAAGGTTATCTTACTCCTAAACAGCTTCTCAGAATGTACCACCTTTCTCTCTGCACATACAGTATCACGCTTCTGACATTGTGCCAGCCACAGGCATCTGAAATAATCACAGATTTTTTTTAACCATTGTATGTTTTGATACTTCTGTCTGCAGTTCCTCTAATGCTGCTTTCTGATGTAGCTATTCAGGGTTTTCTGTTAAACGCATCAGAAAATGGCAGTTATTTGAGAGTATAGATCCCAGTTTCTTTTAGTGACCCTTTATTGACCTTGAGCATCATCTTGCCCCCAGTGCTTTGGGGAGAGGGAAGTGAGCAGTCAGAATTGCGTCCCTAAGCCCAAAGTTCTCTACAGGCACTGCATTCCTCACTGAAACAGTGGCTCGTTACATACATCACACTATCAGATATTTTCAGCTGAAGCCACTGAGCTGTTTCTCTGCAGTATGTGTTACAGCAAAGCCTCAGCAAGGAAAACATCACAAGAACTTACAGGTAAAGGTGTAAGGCAAGCTCTTATTTTTCCCCAGTGCAACACAAACCAGCCATAACGACTTTGGTCTGTCCTTAGCCAGCACCTTGGTCTCTTTTGTTTATCTTAGTTATTAGCATATACTGCAAAACCCTGAATGTTTCTTGACTGGACCACATGTAGTCAAAACAGCGTTGAAAAGGCCTTCTCAAATGTTTGAAGTGGTCAAAGACCTATGCTAGAAAATTAGATATAGTGGGAGAAACAGAATCTATATGAATATTTGATGAAGCATATTCAAAAATATCCATTATTTTCTGCAGAAATTAAGCAGCACAATGGAACATGAAACAAAGAAGACTGCCTCTGACAGCACTTCTGAGATGTAAGGGTGATGGAGTACTGGCACAGGCTGCCCAGAGGTTGTGTGTGGGGTCCTCAGCAGCTGCCGCCTGGACATGGGCCTGGGCCACTGCTCTGATACCCATGCTGGAGCAGGGGTAGGACCTGATGGACTCCTACATCTGATAGTTATTCAATGAACTTACACTGAGCCATATTATGTCTGTGTATGCAATTGACAGTACTAACATAATTCTCTCACGAGCCTCAAAGGCACATTAGCAGATACCGCTCTGATGATGTCACCCCAGCAGGACTTGCTCCCCAGAATCCCACTGGCTTTCCTGTGTCGAAGGCACTCCACTGCCAAGCTTGTTCCTCCAGTGGTATGCAGCCAGCAGTCCTCCAGCTGCTCATCCTGTTGGCAATAGCTAGAATTTTCCTTTCCTCCTTCAAAGCTGACAGCTATTCCTATTATGAGACTGTGAACTTTCAGTATTATTCTCAAAACTATGTCACATAGCTATTTTCCACCTCACAATTGAATTGCATCATTTCCACTCAGATATTACTTACACGCACTGAAGCTTTTTGTAGAAGCTAATACTGAGTAATCAATTTTCATTCTTACTCCCAAGACAGCAAAATTTTTCTTGCTTCTTCATAGTATCTTCCTGAAATGGAAGCAGCCATTTCCTCCTTAAAATTGCCATAAAAGAGGCATTCAGGAGGTGTGAACTCTTCAGGTTAGACGCAAACTATTGAAAGCTCAATTGAGAATAGACAGATTAAGTTAGCTATCACAGAATCACAGAATGGCCAGGGTTGGAAGGGACCTCAAGGATCATGAATCTACAGCCTCCCTGCCACATGCAGGGCCAACAACCTCCACGTTCAATACTAGACCAGGCTGCCCAGGGCCCCATCCAACCTGGCCTTGAACACCTCCAGGGATGGGGCATCCACAACCTCTCTGGGCAGCCTGTTCCAGCACCTCAACACTCTCTCTGTGAAGAATTTCCCCGACATCCAACCTAAATCTCCCCTCCCTCAACTTAAAACCACTTCCCCTTCTCCTGCAGTTATCAACCCTTTCAAAGAGTTGATTCCCCTCCTGTTTGTAAGCTCCCTTTAGGTAGTGAAAGGCTGCAATGAGGTCACCCCACAGCCTGCTGTTCTCCAGGCTGAACAAGCCCAGCTTCCTCATCCTGTCTTTGCAGGGGAGATGCTCCAGTCCCCTGGTCATCTTCGCGGCTCTCCTCTGGACCCTCTTCAACAGCTCCCTGTCTTTCTTGTACTGTGGGCTCTGGACCTGGACACAGTACTCCAGATAGGGCCTCACAAGAGCAGAGGTGGACAATCACCTCCCTGTCCCTGCTGGCCACCCCTCTTCTGAAGGAGCCCAGGATACCATTTGCTTTCCAAGCTGCAAGAGCACACTGCTGGCTCATGTTAAGCTTTTCATCCATCAAGATTCCCAGGTCCTTCTCTGCAGGGCTGCACTCAAAGACCGCTCCTTCCAGTCTGTATGGATGCCTGGGATTCCTCCAGCCTAAGTCCAAAACTCTGCACTTTGCTGTGCTGAACTTCATTAGGTTCACCCAGGCCCACCTTTCCAGCCTGTTGAGGTCCCTCTGAACGGCATCCCTTCCTTCCACTGTGTCAACCGCACCACTCAGCTTGGTGTCGTCAGCAAACTTGCTGAGAGCGCACTCAATTCTGTCATCAATGTCACTGATAAAGATGATAAAGATGTTAAAAGAGCACCGGTCCCAACACAGACCCTGGGGGACGCCGCTCATTACCAGCCTCCACCTGGACATAGAGCCATTGATGACCACCCTCTATCTGCAGCCTTTCAACCAAGTTCTTATCTATCGAGTGATCCACCCCTCAAATCCACACCCCTCCAATTTGGAGATAAAGATGTGGTGGGGAATGTCAAAGGCCTTGCTCAAGATAAATGACATCAGTTGCCTTTCCCTTGTCTTCCCGATGCCGTCACTCCATTGTAGAAGGCCACCATGACCTTCCTCTGGTGAAGGTGTGCTGGCTGTTTCAGATCACACGCTATCTGGCACCACCTACTCCCTTCTGTTCTTCCATAGTTCAGTACTCTGGGACTCTGGGAAGCAGATGCTAAAATCTTCTTAAGGAAAAAAAAAAAAAAACAACAACAACAACAAAACAAGACAAAAAAATCTATATATTCTCCCACAGTAATCTCATGATTTCTCATTTTCATTATCAACACGGAAAGGAATTAGGGTTAAACATACAAAGGAAAAAGGAAAACTCACAAATGGGAGGAAAGAAAAAAGATGCAGAACAGCCACAGAGAACAGCTACAGGTTGTAAGGCTAGCCTGTGTGAAACATGGACCTGGAGAAACATCTCAGCCAAGATCCTTCTTCCCATCTATCAAGATGTTACACAGAGAAGAGAGTGGAGTTACGGGTAACCACTAATGCTAAACATCAGTGAAATGTGTATATACATAAAGCAGGAGATATGTTCATTCACAAGTCAAAAGTAGAATTTAATGAAAGACAGGAAATACAGACTATTTGAAGTACTACCTTGTAAGAAATTAGGGTGGTTTTTTTTTTTTTTTTTTTTTTGTTTGTTTGTTTTTTTTAAATGTCTTACCTCAAAACATGCAACTTCTAAAAAGCAGGACTGGAGGATATCAGTTGTAAAGTCTAATCTTCTATCAGACAGAAACAGGCATCAGGAATTACCAACTTCACATCACAGCCATCCAGATACATCACAAACATGAAGCTACCCACACAGCAACACCATATTGCTGTTTTCGTGCTATGTAACCTCTATAGAATCACAGATTAGAAGCAGGGCATGAAAAAAACTTGGGCTTACTGCCTTATGCCCAGTCACTTTCTAAAGGATGAAACGTAGCAGAAAGCAAGCAATTATTTTCACTGAAGCTATTAACATATTGTTTATTGTGTGATTTTATTGTTCACCAAGTAAGCATCCACAAAAAGTGTCTAAGAAGTAAAGAAGGAACTATCCTGAATACATAATTGCATTCAGTTTAATAAGAGATAATCTTTTTTTTTTTTTTTTTTTTTTTTTTAAACTCTGGTTTTTAAAATAAAAAGCGTCTAATTCTCTTTTTTTAAAAATAGATTTAAACATAACTTATGTAAAAAAAATTGTATGAGACTACTAATACCTTGCTTTGTCTCCATTGAAATAACCCACGGATTTTATGTTATAAAAAGACTTCTGGATTGCCAGGACACACTTGAAATAGTAACTTACTGAGAGTCATTTCATGCTTTCAAAAATTTAATAATAGTCCTCCTTTGCACTTGAATTCCAGCACATTATTATTATTTTCCATTCTGGATGTGAACATACCTACCTAACCAACTATTCTGCCTTTCATATTATCATCATATGCTTGTTTTAAAAGGATCAACTATGCACGCAGAAAGAAGTGCTACTATTGCTCTTTCATTTACCTAACAACCATCTTCTTAACAAAAATATTCTCTCAGAAAGAATCCAAAGAAGGTCATGCAACAGAGACAGACACTGTCCTGTGGGAACTGTTAATTCATTGTAAGAAGCTGAAAGTGTGAGCACTCATTTCTGGAGGTGTATTAAAGATAGATGAATGCCACAACTACATATGGTTAGGACTCTGGCAGTTGGAAGTAAAAGAATAACAACATTTTTTTTCCTTCAGGTTCATGAATCTCTTGCAGCGCCACACTTTGTAAGAAAAGACATAAGCTTTAAGCGCTGTCCTGAACTTTTATTGGAGAACGTGTGCAAGAACAACGTCACTACCTATTCTACAGACTGCCATCCTGAACCACTTGCTACACTCAGTTGAAGGATTAAATTTGAAGAAAAATATAATAAATTATTACCTTTTCCCCCTCCCACTATAGGCCAATAAACTATTTTGTACAATAATCTGAGGCAAAAGGCAATGTCCCAAAGGTCCCACCTGTAGATCCTGCATCATGAGCATGGTCAAGGCCAACAACACAATTCAGCTGCCAGGATGGCCTGCTGTTTCAAAGAGCTTACGATGACAGGGTTGGAGTCGGCAGTACCGAAACAAACTGAATTCCAGAAGAAATGAAGCAGGATTTGGTAAGCTTGTTCAAAGGTTTAAAGAATCATGTGAAATGGAGCATTTCGACAGAACCAGCTATTCAACAAAGTACTGGAAGCAATACCATAATTTCAGAATGAAGCAGGCAACTTCAGCATCTGATTAATAACCTTCTCTGAAGACCTGTCAAACAAATCACCAAACAAATCCTTCCTATCTCTGCTTGATCAGCAGGTCCTTGTTCAGCCATGCTAGTTTCCTACCACCTTCTGCCTGATTTCATGCACTGGTGGATGGAGAGCTCTTGTGCTACAAGGTATCTTTAAAGAGGATGTGTTTAGATCACATAGATTGCATGTAGAAGCGTGGGGCAGGAACAGAATTTCTTACTCTCCATGAATGACTTGACAAGGCTTCTCCACTAACATCTTGGTGAACTTCACCAGCTCAGTTCAGGACAGGAATTTAGTCTAAATGTTCTTTTTAGTACAAGAGACAATTAAGGGGGTCCACTGGGAAAAGTCTCAAGATAAATACATAGAAGACAAATTTAAATCCAAAAAGAAAAAGTTGAGGAAAGAAAAGCAAGGCTGCAGCCCATGATCAATTCCACAGAATTAAGATAAAAATACGGAGAAACTATTCAGCAGTGCAGCAATAAGCCATAAATTCAAGGCTTGAAGCATTCTATTACAACCATGAAAAGGAATATAAATTAATATATAAAACAAAAATACAGTGTATTTGCCTAGGGACAGCCACAGAAATAACAGTAATTTAGTTGTGATCTCCAATCCTTTAGTGAAAAAGTCCTTGCAATTGTGCCTGAGCAGGCACCCAGACAAGCTGACCTTGAGAGATCACTTCCAACCTCAAATGTTCAGTGATTCTGAGACCACTTGAGCATGTCAACATTGAACTGAATTCCTCGCCAGTAGCTACTTAGAACACAGGACCAGACTTTCCAGTACTCCTCAGTATTATATATGGATGTTGTTAAAACAAGTGATTTAATTACAGTGAGTGCTAAAGGAAGTAACTGTTTAACATTTATAATTTATCATCGCTTTAGGACTGCAGAATGGCTTGTAAAGTGATATTTAAGACGCCGTGACCTTAAAACACAGCACTGAGGCAGCTTAGTGAAGTCTAATAGTCAAATGTAGCTTGAAAAGGCAACAATCGCTGAGCTATGAATGCTCCATTTCTAACATTAATCATTTTACTCCAAATAATTTTCTGAACTACAACTTATCAATGAGAAACTGACAGGAATGAGTAAGAACTATAAACCGTTTTTCAAATTTTACTGTTACAGCCAATGGGATTTCCAGCTAGAACTCCACAAAACAAGAAGGGGTGGAATACTGGGTCACGGAGAAGATCTCATACTGCAGGACAGCACCGAATAGTTTTGCAAAGGGCTGACTTCCCAGTCTTGTTACACAACAAATGTAGTGGCAGCTATATTTAGGGAAACACAAACACATATACTTCAGCATATACTAAACCAGTCTTACTCACAGACCATAACAAGATTCAAAAGAACCACAACTGAATTCTTAAAAGCACAAGCACCAGACTGAGACCTGCTGCAGCAATGCTGAACAAAAGGCCACATACTTTTCAGAGCACTTTCAAGAACAGTAAAAAGAGCCCTTTTAAATCATCACAGCCTTTCATCCTTTTTGTTTAGGTCCAAAGCATAAGCTTTGCTTTCAACCAGCTTTCTCCACCATCCATGTTATTTTGCACTTCAAAATATTGCTGCTGTTGTCTCAAATAGGACTTACTGAATAAACATATCAAAGCACAAAAAAGAAACTTTTTTTTTTTTAAACCAATACATTTTCAACAAAACAGAACTAGAAAAATCTCTGATGATCTAACTTATTCTCAGAATTCCCCCAACCTTGTGAATATTCTGTTCCTCCAAGTTATATAGCTATATACAAAGTTTTATTATGGAGCAAGATGAGACACATAGGTGGTGCATAACAAACATAGTTTCAAGAACCAGTAAGGCTGTGACATACAAAAAATATGTAAACCAAATTTTTTTCAATGACTGTTCAGAATCATTACTGAATATGTTAGGAGTTTGTTTGACAGAATTTCCATTTTGAATATACATACAGATTATAAGATGAAACACATGACAAATATTCCTCAAAACCAATGCCATGGCTTGGTTTTTTGGTTATTTATAATTTGTAAGTATGATGTCATGAAAGAATAACAGATATATCCTGGTATTCTCTTAAGTGGCATAGACCTGCAGGAAAGGACTTTTTCTTCCCTCGTGGTTTGCATTATAGCACTTTATTTTAATCAAGGTATTCAGCTGCCTCACAAGTTCATGTTCATAAACTGCTTGTGTGTTTGTTATATAAATGTCAGTCATGTTTTTGTCTATGTTAAGACAGAAATCAGAAGGGAATCAAGAAGTTTCAAAGCATCATATATCACTGCTGCTACTGTCCACATAAAAGTATAAATATGTACACATATTTTAATCCAGGCAGCAAACGTTTTATTTCATATATTAAACTCTCAGCACAGGGTTCCGCACTGACCTCAATTCTGCACTCACAAATATGATCCCAAACCCACAGTGACCTCCTTCATGATGCAGAGTAGCAAGACACAGAGGATTTTTGAGATTAGATTACCAGAAACACAATTTAACTTTTGAATGCTCTAAAAGGAGTACTTCTTGTGGATGCATAGTTCTGCAAGGCCATAATCAAAGCAGCAGTTTTCTCCAACCTACAACTTTACAGACACATCCTCGCCTCCATGAAGAATGAACCTGGGGAGTTAACTTTGAAGTATGATATTCAATGATGGCAGCATGGGGCTTTAGGTTGTAGTGCAGGTTTGCATACAGCTCTGCAGGTCCATTGCTGCTGCTCCAGGAGTAAGTGTCCTCCCAGGAATGGAAGGACCTCGTGATCCTCGTGGCTTTTGGGTACCTGGAAGACAAGTACTATCAAAGCAGTAGGGAGACTGCCTCAGGTAGAAAAAATTTTGTCACGGATGTAAAATGTATTTGTGCAAATGAACATGTAGCATAGGAAGAAAAAAAGTGTGAATAGTGCTACACATGACTTTCTTAAACTCAACTGAGTAAAGGAATGAGGCTGCATACAAATTCCAAACAGAACTGAATTCCTGTGAATTTGAAAGTAAAATATTCAGTGAAAATAGTGCATCATAGGTTGTTTTTTTTTGTTGTTGTTGCTGTTTTTTTGCTTTGTTTTATAGATAGATGTTATTTCCATAGCTGACACTGGATAAACTCCAACAATGGCACTATTGTTCCTGAAGTACAAGACACTGCCTGCTAACTTTAAAAAAGTCAATACATCAACTAACGAATTTAAGAAACAGATAAAATGCAACTTGACAAAATAACATCCTATTTTCCAGAGATCAACTGTCTCAGTTTTATTTTAATCAGAGATGAGATACAATTCCAAGTCTATGCGTTTCACAACTTAAAACATCTGAAGTAACTTGAAATAACTATTTTTCTTTTAAGTAAAGCATATACAGGAGTTTCAGGGTACTCAACAGGTTAGTCTACGGGAATACTATTTGCAACATATGGGCAAAAGCATCAATGTTTTCATTGTATCTTTACCTTTCTCTTCCTCCTTTCTACATCTCCTGTAGATAAACCAGTTACATGATTTTATCCACTAAGTTCTAGACATAAGCTTATTACTGAACCAAGAATTTAGCTTTCAACTAGTTACTCATGGTATATCTTTTCACAGTGTTATTAAAAATAAAATGAAATAAATAAATAACTACATTTCAAAAAATGTCACCTATCAGTTTGAATTGCTGAAAAAAATTATTTCTACTGAAATTCTTTTTTATTATTACAAGGTAATTCTTGTAATTACTGAATGTTATCGAACATGAACTGGAGAAAACATTTCTATATAACGAAACTTTGCTTAAGTAAGCAGAGAAAAGCTACAACAGGTTAATATAAAATAAACATTATAGAAAGTTAATATTTAAAAGGCACACAAATGCTTCAAACACATACAGTTTCAAATCTTTATTGTTTTAAAATTCTACATGTCTTTTACAATTACAATAATTTGTTACTTAAATGACTCTTGTATGGTTAATGTACAATGAGTTTTTTCCTGAAACTCAACCATGAAATACAATTTCATCAATATGATTTTTCTAAATAGATTAATACAAGATTTCTGGTTTGTCAGGAAGAACAAGTGCTTCAATTTGAACAACAGCACAGGTGTCTTCCCCTCAGAATCTGTGATCAATCCATTGAAAGTGCTTTTGAAGATTGCAAATCTAACTGTGACTGATTTCCAAAATCAGTCCATCAAATTACAAGGGTTTTTTTTGTTGGTTTTTTTTTTTGTTTCTTTTTTTTTTTTTTTTAATAACATTAAAGAGCATTTTCATGTAATGAAACAAGTTGCAGTAGTTATTTTTATTCATCTACTGAGGCAAACTCATGTTGAAGAAAAATTATATGATTATCTGCATGCAATGAACACTCCTCTTTAAATAGTTGATGAATTTTACACATATAAAGAATCTGTTAAAGAGTGCAAGTACTTTGATAATGATTTCACAAAAGGACATATGCTGGTAATAATGGTAACTAACACTTAACACCTAAATACAAGCTAATGTATATCTAACAGGCAATTAACATGGCTGACAAACCATGTTGCATGTGGTTGCCCTTTGAGAAAATGAACACATTTGGTCCACACTCCTAAAGTTATCAGGGTAAAAAATTGGAACAGTTAGGGCCAGAGACTTTGATGCAACTCTCTTGTTTCTAAAATGTGACCTGTTAAAAAGTAAAAGCAGTACATCAGTGAAGTATCTTGTCACGTGAACTCAGTATAAAAACATGGCCTGGTATTTGGAGCGACGAATGAGCACTGAAGGACAAGTCAAAAAAGAATGGAGACAGAACAGACTGAAATTCTGCTGTGTTATACTTTCTTGTTCCACGGTACTGCTTTCACTCTGTAGAATTTCGTACCCAGAGGAACTTTAAATCTGTTTTGAGCCTATAAAAATCAAAAAGAAAAACAAAACAAATCATATCAGAAATGTAACTGAAAGCCCATTCCTCTGATTAATATATTTTTAAGCAAAAAATAGACTCCCATCCTTCCAAGTTTGGCAGACTCAAGAGAGTCTGGCAAAGTTCCTCCATACTTTCTCATACTAAATGATTTCTGTATCCGGGTCTTTGATGATGCCTCATTATTTCCCCTGATGCTTGAAGGTACCAACGTTTTTCTAGGAATCAAAGCTAACTTTAGCAATTGCAGTCACTGAAATATGCTTGCACGGGGTAATCAGAAATGTTCAGGAGGATCCATAGAAAGCAAAGTTTTCTCACACAGGCAGCTTTTCCAGAGGGGCAATCCTACCCAAGACACTTGCTCACTTTCTCTTTTTTCTCGTTCCCCTTCTCTTGCTATTCAATGACTTGAAGAACAGAGCAAGAATTGCAGAACTTTGGACAATTTTCATCCTGAAGAGCTCTCATTCATTACTCTAATATTTTTAGAAACAGAATCTTATTTTCTCCTCTATTAATTTAATCAGATGATGTTTCTGCTTCCATTTCCTTACCTTTTTTGCCTGGCAATATTCCTTTTCCATCACTTTTCCCAGCACCCAAGGTCTCCTAGATGCACCTGAAGCTAAAGAAACAATATATTTATTATTATGGATACTCAACTATACATAACAGAATATTATACTAATTACGGTTAAAGACTACATCCTTGAAAGCATAAGTTGAACCAGAAACAAGTTTTCTCTTATTTTTTTAAACAGTCACAAAAATTAAAAAAGTTCAAAGATGTAAAAAACAAGGTCGCTGGAATTTTTGAATGAAAAAAATGCTTTCTATTTAGATTTTGTTTGAGAATTAGAGAAAACAAAAGCAAGTCAAAACTTTATAGCTTCAATTAAGGGCTGAAAATTATTATAGTCAACCCAGACTGATCTTTGGGTCTGATTTAAGATAGTTATTCCTTGATGTATTTCAAGAGATAGTCTCTGCACAAAACTTTCAGCTTGTATAAATTTCTGTAGGAAATGTTTATTTCTCTTCTATTTTACAAAACATTGTCTACTTAATTGCTTCGCTCTTCTCAAAGTGTCAATGATCAATGGCATGGATACAGCATCAAAAACAGACTGAAGGAACAGCTCAAATATGCAGTGCGTTATCAGTGCTCCTCTAAGCATGACTATGAAAAACTGTATCAAGTGATAAGAACATAAGTCACTTGAGTCATTGTCTGAAATTTTATTCTTACTCTTGAAAATTAATTTGGTTATTAATGATTGTCTTAGTTTCAGCAGGGACAGTACTTTTTTCTTCAGAGTGCCTGGTATGATGCTATGTTTTGGTTCTAGGAGAAAAGCAACGTTGATAACACATCGTTGTTTATAGTTATTGCTAAGCAGTGTTGTACAGCGCCAAGGCTGTTCAGTTTCTCAGCTCATGCTAAGGGTTGAGAGGAGACAGAATCAGGACAGCTCACTTAAAACTTGCCAAAGGGATATTCCCTACCATATGACATCACACAATAGGAGAGTTTTGAAAGGGGTGCGAGTCCATCATGCTCTTCAGCTGCTCAGGGGGCTTGCTGGGCATTGGTCGTAAGGCGGTGAGCAACTGCTTGTGCATCACTTGTTATATGCACACACGCATTTGTCATAACTATTATCCTTTCCTCTACATTAGTAAATAGTTTCATCTCAACACATGAGCTCTACTTTATTTTTTTCCCCACTCAATTGGAAGCCAATGAAGGAAGTGAGCGAACAACTGTGTGGTGCTTAGCCACCTGCCAGGTTAAACCACAACGATAATGAAGCAGATTCCATTCTGCTTCAAACTTCTACAGATCTGTGTGAAGTATCAGAAGTACTCATACCTGACCTGAAACCTCTACAACTAACGTTTAAATCAGAAAATACAGTTTTCCTGAATTTGCTTGAGCAATGGACTTCACTTATTTCACAAAAATGAGGAAGATTTCATTTACCCCTGAAATTTGCAGATGAAAACTTCCATATTCAGATGATGTGTAACAACACAGAAACCTTGCAGTCTTCAGCCAATTTCAGTGTCATGCAAGGCAGAAACAACCAATGACAACCTAAATATTTAACTCTTAATACTACAGTTAGATCTGTATAGATTAATACAATACATGTTGGTCAGATTCAGATTGTTTCTGGTAGCCCTGAAAATAATAATCTGCAGTGCCTAGCCCTACACCAATTATAACTTATCACAAATTAAAGTGAACTAATAATCCTCTCTTTTTTTTTCCTCCTCATTTTCTCTACTGTGCTGATGTGAGGATAAAACCAAGACACTGTTTTCTAAAGCACTGAGCTATAAATAAACATTCTGAAAGCAAATGGTAAGTCCTCATGGTTGTTCTACTTGCAACTTTCTCAAATTTGAACACTAACTGCAGTTAACAAGTGGTAAAGAACGGAACAAACTAAATCAATTAGAAGAGTTCAGTGAATCACAACTGCAGAATAATAGAGAAACTGACACAGGGGTTACCTTATGCATGAAAAACAATACAATCAATCATATTTCACAGATACACGCAATACCAATTCCATTGTTACATTATATCTGTCTATAAGTATTGTAGCACTTCTTCTCTTACGTGTCCCAGAAAACAAAGCATAGATTCATCAGCAGTCTTGAAATGAGTTACAGCTCGGTAGCTTTCTGTTACTGGGATTGAAAACTACAACAAGGGCTGCTGATTGAGAGCAAGTTGATAACTTCTCACAAGAAACACCATATAGAAGTTTTCACTGAGAAGTCGGAATTAGTACCAAAGTTCCTTTTCGTGTATTCTTACCACATTTTTGCAACAAAAATATGGAGCACAGTGGGCTGGGAAGGTTTGCAAGACATACATCAGGTATGACAGTTTAAAAACATTCATATGAATCTATTTCTTTTAGTACAACACACTAAACATTCTTTTCCTCATTTCAAAGAGATTAATGCTTCAATTTTGTAAAGTTTGCAGAGCTGCCAAAAACAGCTGACAAATAATGTAAATATTAAAGAGGGGAAGCAAATGCACCACCAATTTCAGCGGCAACATAAGCAAAACATATAGAAACTATTCTCTGAAGAATAATGGGTCCTGATAAACACAACTGGATACGATGGAAAAATTTTATCAGCAAAAGCATTGCTTGCAAATCCCTCTAGAGTAGAGATAGAATTTAATTTCAGACATGTATATGGAATTTAGAAATTTAAATACAAAGAGAACAAAATTTATCCAAAGACAATCTTTAAAGAATATCATAAAGACAGGTATTAAAAATAAGAACTGAGCACGCATAGTTTGGAAAGAAATAATGAGTTCATAGAATCATAGAATCACTAAGGTTGGAAAAGACCTAAAAGATCACCCAGTCCAACCGTTCACCTATTCCCAATAGCTCCTACTAAACCATGTCCCTCAACGCAACATCCAGTCTTTCCTTGAACACCCCCAGGCTCGGTGATTCCACCACCTCCCTGGGCAGTCCATTCCAGTGCCTGACCACCCTTTCTGAAAAGTAATACTTCCTCATGTCCAGCCTGAATTTCCCCTGGCGTAGCTTGAAACCATTCCCCCTGGTCCTGTCCCTAATGACACGAGAGAAGAGGCCGACCCCCAGCTCACTACAACCTCCCTTCAGGAAGTTATAGAGAGCAATAAGGTCTCCCCTGAGCCTCCTCTTCTCCAGGCTGAACATTCCCAGCTCCTTCAGCCTCTCCTCATATGGCCTGTGTTCCAGACCCCTCACCAGCTTCGTTGCCCTTCTTTGAACACGTTCCAGGGCCTCAATATCTTTCTTGCAGTGAGGGGCCCAAAACTGGACACAGTACTCGAGGTGCGGCCTCACGAGTGCTGAATATAGGGGAGTTTTGTGCTTGCCTTTGTCAAAGAAGTCATTAAAAGTTTAAATCCACATAAAAATAGGCCAGAGATATATACAGTTATACATCATTATTGCTGATTCTGAACAGTTAAGCACATATTCACAATAGGAATATTTTCCATAGATAATCAAAAAGTTGGAGAACCTGCTCTATGAGGAAAGGCTAAAGCAGTCAGGTCTTTTCATCCTAGAAAACAAAAGGCTTGGAAGGATCTCATCACAGCATTCTTGTACTAAAGAGGCAGCTGCGAAGAGGCCAGAAGATCTCTTCACAAGTATCTACGTAGGGAAGACAATGTGCAACAGGTACAAACTACACTTAAAGAGGCTCTGAAGCTCTTGGAACTTCTTTTTTCAGTGAAAAGGGCCAATTACTCAGGGATGTTGAATAATTCCCTATCACTGGAGGTTTTCAAGATGCAATTGGACAGGGAGCTAGACAATCTTATCCGGCTCTGTTTTCCTACAAAAGGTTAGACCTGATGATTTTCTGAGGTTCACTCTAACTTGTGCTGTTCTAAGATTTTGTTCACATATACCCACTGTGGACAAATTGGCATTTATTACAGCTTACTTTAAAGATGCTCCCATTTTTCACAGCTAGATCTAAAATATTCTGTACTGAATATCATTTAACAGCAAATAGCAAAAGCTACAAAGATAACCAATAGCTACATTTCATGCTTTTTATGTTTACCACAGATGTTTTTATAATATCATTTACTATCAGAATATCATTTAAGAGTGTTAACTTGGAAGAAGACATAATAATAGAAAGCAATCTGACACTTACCACACTCACCTGGTTTGAGGTCCAGTGCAGCAAGAGATTCAGAGTGCAAGAAATACAAGGTTGGACTAACAGTAAATAAAACGTAATTGTCGTGTCTTTCGTCTAAGATTATGAGAACCAAATCGCCAACCTGAAAACTAAAGAAATTAAGGAATTTAGCTAAAACAGCAAGAAAGTTAAAGATAACATAAATTACACAAAACATATTTCTGCACATTGCCCAAAACGAGACTTCTGTACAGCAGCACATAATTTTCTGCTTGTCAACTCATTCATATTTTGTATTTTGTGGGATCACCAGAAAAAAAAATGTAACTAAGTATGTTTTGGAAATGTTTTCCAATATCCCCATTTCTTTTTTTCCTGAAAGAACTGACAACTTAGCTTTAAAACATGAACAGGAATATCTAAAACAGACTGAGGTCTATTTATACTGATTTTTATTCACCAATACTAACAATGACGATAACGGTACCACAGTATTATTACTGTAAATCTACAACAGTAGCTAGGTATCTGGTATTAAAATTTCAAGCATAAGGGAGGGACAGAATATTTGTCAGACTTTGATCAAAAGGTTAAAAAAAGAAACATTTGGTGACTGACTTCACATAAAAAGTTTTTTAAAATCTTTCTTCTAACATCAGGATAACACAGGAAGCTACAAAATTCTTATGACAAGTTTCAGTAACAGAATTCAGACTTTTTCTGCCTCCAGTTTCTGTTTCACCATGCAAATGTGCTTGAAGTAATTTAACTATCCATGAATGAAATGAAGTTTAAAATAGCTAAAAATTAAGCATTAAACTACGAGAGCAATCCAGTAAGAAATACTGATACTATTCTTAAAGTGGGGAGAAATTAGCAAAGAAAGGGGAAATCTCTTCTTCATAAACAAAGAGTGGAGATATCTACTCAGGGATAAGTAAGTATATATACAGAGAAATCTAGCTCATATTCTAGATTGCAAACTTTCAGATTAAATAAGCAATACTACAAGCTTTTCTCCCTATTCTGATAATGATGACAGACTTCAAAGACTTGGGCAAAGACATCCCGCTTGGACAGGCGCATTCTTTCATATTATTTTTCTCCCTGGCTACTTCCAACAGATTTCTACAATATTCTCTGCTCAAAGGAAAGGCTAATTCTGCACATACTACCATTATTATAATAAAAATGCAATTTTGTGCAAATCAGAAAACATTGAAATAGTGATCATTTGTTTTCTTTTGTAAAAGCAATTTTGATTGAGACATTACTTAAGCAACCATCTACGGCTTTTGTATTTTGCAATAATTAACAGTTCTCCCCTCACTCCCCAGTAACAACTATTAACTCTATGTTATTAATTCAACCATACCTAATGAAATATTTGGGTTCACTTCATTATATAACCAAAAATTTTTTAAGACTTTGGCAAAGCAGGATGTCTAGTGAAATACAAGGTAGCACTACACGTTCAGGGTGAACGTACACCCACTTTTCTTTGCAAAATAATAGCTAAACAAAAAGGAACCTAAAAGAATACATTGGGTGCATTCTAGGAGGCCCATGAAGTCCTCGCCTTACAAATAATGTAAAGAACGGCAAAGGGAAAAAATATAGCAATTACAAAAATAAAAGTTAAAAAAAAAAAAAAATAAAATCAAGAAAGCCAAGTTCACCAAATCGAAAATGCTTTTTTTTTTTTTAAAAGGAAAAATAAATATTTAATGTTTTATTGATGCTGAACTAGGACTGTTCCATAACTAACGTGAACTATCGAGAAGATCTATACGTCTTTTCATCACGAAGAAAGAACTAAAGAACTGTGACAAACTTTAATTACATAGCTATTACTGAAAGCACAGTCATCTGTTCATAGGGAAATTGTTAAACAAGTACTTACTCTCTAATTGCTATTTTTTCAGAATGTCTTGAGGATACTGATGACATGCTCTGGGACATCTGTATAAAAAAAAAAACAAAAATGAAAAGTTATAAAGAACTGGCAAGCTATGATGAAGTATAAATTTAAGGTTAAGACTCATTATAGGTTTCAAACCCTGTCTGTTCTTGCAGATCAGTTTACCTAAGAAAACTGCATACATTTCTGCCATTTAACTCTGTAGCAGCCTTTTTTTTTTTTGTTAATAACTAGCTTTGATTACAAAACAGCTGATATCTCCTTTATTATTTATTATTTAACAGTGAGAAGTGCTTTCCAGTTCAGTGTTACTGAAGATATTTTCTGAGTATACAGAAGAAATGTAGCTATGCACTCTAACACAGATGCCTTTAGCATTCTAAGAAATCAGATGGTGATACACTGGAAGTTAAACTACTTTACTGCAAATAAACTCCAGACATTGAACTCAATATATGGTCTTAGTTTTACTGAGGTCTGTCACACAGTCTGAAGTCTACTGCTAAATTAAAGCGAGACTCCCTGTAAAAAAACTGTGGTCAAATGTACTAAGATAAAACAAAAACCTAATTCTGCAAGTTTTTGCATGTAATTCTCTTCTCCTATATATAAGTCTTGATATCATTTTGAAGCCTATTCACAGATTATTTTCTTCACTTCATAATACCCTTTTTAACATTAAGAAAGTTAGTTCAGACTGAACACAGCCCCACACAAAATGCTCTTGACTTTTAATGACTCTTTCAGAAGTTTCCTTTATGCATTCCAACTCCAGATTTTCTTTTTTAGACAACATTTTACTCATTCATATCATACTTTCTTTTTATTATTAAGAAACGTTGCAGCTCACATGGAAGTTTTGAACTGCATGTAACTTGTTCATAGACTTGCTTTATTTCATGGAATAGCTTGGGCTGGAAGGGTCCTTAAAGTCCATCCAGTTCCAACCCTCACTCACAGGCAGGGCTGCCCCCAACAGACTCAGGCTGCCCAGGGCTGGCCCCATCCAGCTTGGCCCTGAACCTGGGCACCCAGAGCTTTTATGGGCAGCCTGTGTTATACCACCCCTCTAAGATTTTGTTCCTAACATCTAACCTATATTTCCCATCTTTTATTACAGCCATTCCTCCCTGTTCTATTGCTATTAACGTAGAAAGTTGTTTCCTGCTCCTGCTTGTAGGTACTGGAAGGCCACAGTGAGGTCTCCCAGGAGCCTCCTCTTCTCGAGGCTGAGCAAGCCTAACTCCCTCAGCTTTTCTTCACAGGAGAGGTGCTCCAGCCCTCTGATAGTCTTTTTGGCCTTCCTCTGAGCCTGCTTCAACAGCTCCACTTCTCTCCTGTACTGTGGGCCTCAGGACCAGACACAGTAAATCATGGTATTCCATCTGTGCAATTTATCCTACTGTTTCTGTGAGAGCAATTAGGTCATTATTTATTTATTTATTTATTTTAACTGCATCGCAGTTTCCATCCCATCCTGCTTACTTCCCTGCTATATACATTACTGCAGAGCTCTTTTTAGTCCTAACATATGAAGTTTTTATTGTAAAAAAATTGGACTAAGCATTAAATTCATTGAAAATGCAAGCCAGCTTGATTTCTGTTTTTTATTAATTTCTAACAAAGAAAAAGCACAAAACATTATCTCCATTTGAACTTGTTACAACTTGAGAATATTCTACGCCTAATGTGCTAATATAGCCTAATAAACAAAAAGTAACTCAAAAGAAATCCTTTAACCACATCCCTGTCATTAAAAGCTCCATTTTCTTCTTTATTACTCACAAAGATAACTCGCACATCTTTTCTACAAAATCGAATGGGCTGGAAACGGTCTTTTTCTGTAGAAAATGTTCGGGGAGAGCTCCAGAATTTAATTCAGAAAATCTACACAGAGGCTTGGCAGAGTGTTCACCGTGTTTCAGAACATGAAGTATGGTGGAAAAGGTGTTGCAATCTTTTCTTTATGACCTTTGCTAGCAGTGTGATTAAGGACTGGTTTTAACATGGAATGGAAAGATTTTTGGAAAAAAAAAAAAAAGAAAACTATTTCATATCTGAATATGTAACAGAAATAAGCTCTAAAGCAAATTTCAATCTTATCCGAAACAGAAGACTGTCAGGGTCTTCAACTCAACTGGAAAAAAGTATTCATGCTATGAAATACAACTTCACTTAAGAACTTAGGTACCAGTTTCTAGTAAATTACTAGATACCATTTGTCACTTTAAGGAAATGGGAGATATCCATGGCCAGTCCAACCAGTATACTGCTAAGAAATACATCTGTTTCCCCATATGCAAAGTAATTTTTTTTTTAAGCTTAAGGTTAGCAAGGCTAAGTTGTGGGTAAATAAATAGAGAAGGATTCATAGTTCATGAATTAAAATAACTATCAGCATACTCCCTATTCTTCTTTAGGCACTGACCTCAGTGTTAAAAATGATGACTTGAGTATTTTCAGTATCTAAGCAGAATTGAAGTTTCACACTTGACAAAAATACAAGTGCAAGTTAAAGGGTCTTAGAATATTCTGGATGCTTTATTAGGATAATTACATTTTTGGCTTGTAACTTAGAAATACTTTTTATCAGAAAAGTGACAGACAATAGCACTGACTTTTATATGCCGTATCCATATTCTGAAAATTGAAGAAACCTCCGAAATGCTAACTTCAAGAAACAATTCCCAAAATTAACCTCTAAGTTAGCTAGCACTCCTTATATACAACCATATATACAATCCTGTAAACTGACTTTCAATCTACTCTACTTGAAAAACCTGAGCCACGGTGCCACTGGAATTTATTCCTATCACATCAAGTATGGATAGTCTGTTCTCTTTGGGAAGAGGTCTTTCTAACCTTATTCATTGTTTACATAAGAAAACTTAAATTGATTTAACTCTGAAAGATTATCAGATCATCAATTTTCCACTGCATTAAAAACATATTCACAGATTTTAACAAGTTTAACATTTGTGATTCTTTTTAATTTTTAAGGTAGTTAAAACATGTGTTACACACTTACCAATCTTTGATTTAATCTCTTATTCTCCTCTTCTTTCAACTGCAAAGTCTGAGAGAAAAACTTACCAGATTAGTTAATTAATACAACTTTCACAGTATAAACATCTTAAATAGTGTTAATATGACCAGAGACAGAACTCTTGCGCAGTGCACATACTATAGTTTTAAAATAGAATCAAAATATAATTCAAAGACCTATACAAAGTTTGAAGGACAGTAATCACCACTGCTATACCAAGTGCTAAATTATGTTAATCTGCACAGTTTTTCTCCTTAACTTGAAAAACATTTCACAGATAGAACAGCAACAGAAAATCAACTTATTACTATTTGTAGCTGCCAGATACAAACCATGATAAATCATTTGAAAACAGATGACAGAATCAAACATGCAAGTGCTAATAGTTAGAAACATCCAGTAACTTGCATTATATGGTTCAATATTCAATTTCTCCTGCTAATCTCAGACTTCAAGGGAAACTATAACCTGAAAGCTAAGAACTGAAATTTGGTGAATGGAAGGTGAAGTGGAAGCAGGGGCATCTAGGTATAAACTTAAAATCTCAGCCTGCACATTAATTAAATACTTAATGTAAGGGCACAACCATAACTTCAGAATAATGATAACATAAAACATTCAAAACAGGTGTTATTTTGCTTCTTAAGAAAGCAAAATTGTCAAGGCTATAATGCATCCCAGTCAGAACTAAAATATCTGTTTCTCAAAGATACAAGTAAACCAAACTTCTTTCCTGACCAATTGGTTCAGATGCTTTGATTTGAAAAAGCTGTGGTTCTTTTTTCCCCACCCGGTGAAGAATTCCCTAGATTAAGGACCTGTCACTTACAAAAGTATTACACCTGATGCATTTGTATGGAAGTTCACATGAATAAGGTGAATTGAGTAGTCCTAGTATAAATAGAGTGCACTAATACCCATTTTGAATGGCTTCAGTTACATTGAAATTAGTACAACCAAAAAACCAAGTATGCTATATTGCATCAGAGTACATAACCAATATATTTACAATAATTTGCTGCATCATTTAATCTCACAATCTACTCACTCTTTCTAACAACATGATCCTCTGTTTTTCTTCAGACATGTGGATATTTTCACTAAAATAGAAAGAAGACAACAGGTATGTTAGAAGTAATTTCCCCCCCCTCCTCCACACACACACACACACACACACACAAAATGTTTCTTTTGCTTTCCTCTTCTCTCACTTGCAGGTAAATGCCATCATTCTGCTAGCAGAATGGAATTCACAGAATACTTTGGATCCTAGCATTCTATCTTATGTAGACAAGGCATATATTCAGGAAAAGAAAGGATCAGGAAAGTAGCAAATAAGAGGGAGGAGAAAAACAAAAACACAGTGCAGAAAGGTACCTTAAGAATCAGGACTGACAGAATCTTATAAAGTAGCTTTCATTTTCAACCCAGTGAATTTTCAGCCATTGATAAATAACTTACGAAGTTGCATAGAGTCATTTCTGCGTATTTCACATTATTTTCAAAATGTTAGTATGAACTACAGACCTAAGGCCTTTGGCAGCTAACCTTTGATACTGCAGTTTGGCTTCACAATGCTGTATTTCCCTAATCTTGTCAGCTTAAATGCTCTGTGCTTTGGGAATTCCAGGTAGAGGAAGACAATATGAATACTGTGTTGCTAACTGTGCATATCTCTGTCCATCTGTGAGATAAAAAGCAGGTGGACACAAGATAGATAATGCTAACAACTTAATTAGAAGTTCCCTAAGAACCCAGAGTAATTCCTTTTACATTTAAATTGTATTTTGAAAGGCAGGTTACCAGGGAAGAGCCAATACCTTGTGAAACCCAACTTGATTTGGTTGGGAAAGGAAAACGGAGGCGTTTTTGAACTGATAGTGTATTCATCTAGTCTGACAAGACGTGCTATAAAACCAAGCAAAATATTAGGTAGAACTAAAAGATAAGACATTTTTGTTATTATTTTGTATTATGCTTTTAAACTGTTTATTATCCTCACTTGAATAAAAGTCCTAATGGATCAACTGGAACAGACCTTCATGCTGAATTTCAGCCCTTCTTCCCATTCATACCAAAGTGTTCTGACCCTGACCTTGCAAAGGAACCGCTACTTCTGTAGCTTCTCTAACACAGTTTGGAGGCCATACGGAGCTCAGGGCTGTCCACAGAGCAGCTCAGAGACATCAGTCCCAAACCTGCCATCTTCCTTCCTCGAAGAATGTTCCATGACAACAAAAACATGTCTGAACTGGGCAAGGGAAGGCCTGAGAGTTGCCCTGGTTGTCACTAGCAGGATTCTGCGGGGTCCCATTTTTGAACTAGTTGTCTGTAATGTTTTCCATGAATGATTCCAACAAAGATCTGGAAGTTATATTAAGCACATTTGGACAGTGATAAACTGGAAAGAGTGTTGACTCCCTTGAATGAGGAGAGGCCTTGCACCAAGATCTTGATAAATTTGAAGGTGGTCACCATTAGCATGAAGATGACTAAGTGCTGGATTCTGCACCTGGGATGGGGCAGCCTATGGACAAGGTTCTGAAGAGCAGCCCCAGAAAAGGGATCTGGGGTTACTGGTTGGCAGCAAGTTGACCGCAAGTTGTCAGCAGAGCTCCCTGGCAACAAGAGGGCCAATGTTCGCTGGGGTACACTAGGCCCAGCACTGCCAGCCAGGTGAGGGGAGAGGTTATCACCTCTGTTTTGCATAGCCTCACCTCAGTTGCCGTGAACAGTTTGCTTGCCATAATGTAAGGACATAAAACTACTACAGAGCATCCAGAGCAGAACTACAAGATGGGGAATCATTTAGAAGGCAAGAATAAAGCTCTCCAGACCATTAGTACAGTACCAACAAGTACAGAATATACAGGACAAATAAGTACAGAATATACTGAAGCTGATCACTGCAATAGAACTTCATGGAGTTCCCTCTGATGTCTTAAATCACTTCAGTATTTCAAACATAGCCATGGTTAGCTATCTGTTGACTAGCCTCTGCAAACTGTGATAAACAGTGAAATGTGAGCAATATTTACTAAAAGCTATTTCAATCTGTTGTAATACCAGTGTACAACAGAACCACTCAAAGAATCAATTTTATGTATTTAAAAGTAAACCTTTCATGCAATTTGCTTGCCCTCAGTATTTCTTCTTAAGTATGAATTTAAAATATCAGTTATTCTTTCCTAGTCCTATTACTACCTTCTAATAAGTGTCTTAACACTGATGATTCAGAGGTTATACAAATTAAGAAATGCTGAATATCTGTCTTCCTCTCCAATAAAACAAAACATCAACCCACGAAGGCCACTCAGTCTCATGCTTTTCTTTTTTCTTAATTTGGAGTATTTGGCTTAATTTTATTAAGCACTTCCCACTCACTATGAAGCATAATTACGCTTGTTTATGTGACTGCTGTAGATAGCAACCACAAATTTCTGTTTTATATGAGAATCAGCCACTGTTCAAAAGATATGCTAATAACATACAACCATCTATCTCACCCTAGGACCCTATTATAATTGCTCTTCTCCCACTTTCCTTATTTTTCACATACGTAAACAGTATTTCTTCACCTTTTAATCAAGATTCACCTTGAAGCTGCCTACTTCTAAGTTACAAAAACTGAGCATTTCTGATAATTGTGATGTTCCAATTGTGCGTGTACTATAGAAAGAATAATTTTAGCAAGAATGTCAAAGGCAGGAGTGTTACTCTCATCTGTACTCCAGAACGTCCAGCAACACACATCTAAAAGAGTATGCTCTATTTCTACTACAATGCCCCATACTTACTGCACAGCCATCATACTGGTTTCCATGGTAGAGTCCATCCTTCCTTCAAGTGCAATGTCAGAAGCCAATCTCTCTGTATCAGTGGGAACATCAGCTGCACAGGCTCCACAAGCTTCTGAAGTTGCTGCTAAGTAGGTTGATGGAGAAAGATTACTACTTCTCAGCTTATTGACTTCCTCTTCAAGCTTTTTCTTTTCCTCAAGTAAACGAGCTCGATCTTCAGAAAGTGTTTCAATCAAATCTGTGACACAAGTAAATAAAAATTCCTGTAATAATAGAAGTACTACGGAGTAAAGCCGAATAAGCAAACGGAATTATCCTTTTAGAAAAGACACAAATTTCTGCAGAAGTTAGCTTACCCTTATCTTTTTCTTGCTGCTCTGTTAGCATTTTTAATTTGTCACTAAGATCATTAATTATATTTTCTTTCTTCATTTTTTCTCTTGCTAGAACAGTGTTAAAGTTGGTCTGAAAACAGAAAGAAGTACTACTGAAATACAAAATGTACATTATAAACGGAATGCAAACAACGTAACTAAAACAAAGGAAGTACAAGAGATATTACATGTGTTTTTCTAGATTATAATTAAACAAGGAAATAAGCTTGTTTGCATACTCTTTTGAACAAACTGTTGGATATTTTATTTTGAGGATTCTCTGAAACAGCCTCGATTTTCCTCTCAAATTTTCTCTCATATCCCATCAGTGCCATGTCCATAACACGTCATACAATTTTAAACAATCATTAAAAGAATATGGGCTTTTAAACACATTTTATATTCCAATTTATGTATTAGTTGCATGCTTTTTTAAATTAAAAAGCTGTTTTGGGGATTAAATGGGCCACTACGACAAAGCTACACTGCATCAAGATATATAATACAAAAGACAAATGTAATTATTAGTAGAACAATATGCTAAAATCTGCATTAAAATAGCTTTCAAGTTATGCAGTAATTCCTCGCTGAAGAATTCATTAATGCAGAAGTTACACAGGAATCATTGCGAATTCTCTTGAATTATTTAATATAAAGAAGAGCACTACATGCTTCTGTATCAGTCTGACAAACCTTTCTACTTCTTGAATCCTTCTACTAAACATTATGCACTCACCATTACAACTTTTTGAGGTTACTGCGATGAAACAGGCAAAAACCTATTTACAACTGTCTCTGAAAAGGACACTTTAAGCTACAATTTCACTTCTTCAGGGAATTTAAGAGCCAGGCATGATCTTGACTAGCTTTAGATTCTCTATGCCTATAAACATGCCTATTCATCCGTCTTAAACCATAAGCTACTTGGACAGGTATAAGCTTTACATAGTGCATAACAGACTCTGGTAAACGTGTGCATAAGAAAACCAACACAATACGCCAAAAGCGTTAAGTAACATCTCAAAGGGACAAAAACTACAAGAGTGTGAAGTTAAATATCCAGAATATTCAGCATTCAGCAGCAACAGTTTTGTGAATCTTTAGCACTGACTGATTCAGGCGTGTTTGCTTTTTAATAGATTGTGTACTTCATCAGAATCTGCTGTCAACACTTCTGAACCTTTCCTAGTGTACTCTGCACCACACATGAAGATTACTGCACGAGGAAAATGGCATATCAAGACCAACTCTGATAGAAAAATAAATATTACAGTTGTCTATGTAATCTATAAAATAATACTACTAGATTAACTACAGAAGGCTCTCTCCAGTATTCATGTCTGCACTCCCAAACTTTCAGAACTTCTTCTGTCTTTATAATTGCCTGTGATATTCGGCTCTCTGCACCAAGTAATTTGCAGCATTCATTTCACCAAGCCAGTTGATTACTCACTGTCTCTTTGTCCTTATTTGATCCTGCTATAGTTAAAGTGTAAGTACTTAAAACAGAAAATCCTTTCTTAGTATTTAAATGCAACAAAGCTGTAGATAATAGCTGTTACTTAGAGATTCAACTTTAGAAGTGAATGTTCAGCTACAATATTTGAGATTCAATGTTTAAAGAAAAAATGAGCCAGCAAAGATACTGCAATAAGTAATTCAGTGCAGCAATAATTAATCCAGTATAGTGTGAGTTTGTATTGAGGTGAGGAGTACAGAGAAATGTTTAATCTGAGTTAGAAAGAAGAAAAACATCTGCATTGAACCTAAAACACCATCCACTCAGGCTAATAAAGTCTAAAAGGCACT
Organism: Lagopus muta; assembly: GCF_023343835.1. Classification (NCBI taxonomy): domain Eukaryota; kingdom Metazoa; phylum Chordata; class Aves; order Galliformes; family Phasianidae; genus Lagopus; species Lagopus muta. The sequence goes on along the minus strand of NC_064435.1, from coordinate 39,265,057 downwards.
AAGAAGCATTCCAAATCAATTAGTATTTCTAAGCATTAAATTTGTGTTGCCCAAAAATAATACCATTAACTTAAACTATACTTAAGCGACATCCTTCTGAAGTTCAGAAAATTAACAGGTAAAACTTAGAGTACTAACATAACAATGCAAGCAAAACTATCAAATAAAAAATGAATCTGGATTGCTCACTTCACAAACAGTTAAGCCAAAAAAAAAAAAAAGTCATAAGCATGTTGAATTCCATTGGTGTACCACATCCTGACTCTAGACAATATCATAACGCAAATTCAGAATGCACAAGTGTTACAATAGCAAAAAGAAAAAAAGAAAAAAAAAAGAAAAAAAGTCTATAACTTACAAACAGGAAAAGAACACATCCTTCTCAGGGAAGGAAGAGCAATGAAGAGTCAGTTTTACCTGCTGTTCTGCAGTTAGAGATGTTCTAATGTTCTGCACTTCTTCATTCTTTCTTCTTTCTTGTTCTTCAAGCTGCTCCAAGAATTTCATTTTTTCTTCCTGAAGCTTTTCTTGAAGTTCAGCAACCAAGCTTGATTCAGCAGATGATTCAGTGGGAGGACTTAAAAGAAAACGTTTAGGTTTTAAATTCATCATATATATAAGTCCCAGACTATATGAAATATGAAAGTAAGCACACAAGTCAGAAGTTAGTTTTGAGACTCTACTGTATTCAAATTAAGTCATTACTACTCTTCAATTTTATTTTTAAAACACGTGCACCTCACCAAATACTTATTCTTGATCATTCTGTTTTCTAGTGACTGTTAGTGTGTCAATACTGTTAAAATCTGCTTGAGGGGGAAGACATGTTTTTACTATTTGAATATACGGAATGCAAAGCAGAAGATCAAGAAACAGTGACAGATCAACTCCCTGTAGATTTTTACTGTGTGAAAATGTAATACCTCCAAAACTCTTACAAAAATAAGCAATTCAACAATAAGGAATCCAGATTTAAAGGAACTCTGTGGGTTGCAGAATCTAGAGATCAGCAATAGTGATCAGAAAGAAAAGCATTAACTGTCACTCAAGCATGAAGAATAAGAACCTTAAGTGGCTCTTGAAGCAGGTAATCTTAAATGGATAAAATATTTTCTAATAATTGATTTCAAAGCACTACCTATCCACTTCTGTGGTCTGGCATGAGTTATCATGAAGCATCACTTTACAAAGTACTGAGACAGACAAATCCCTTCACTGAGCAACTTTTGTTAAAATCTGCACTATTTAAAATTCTCATTCTTCTCTTTTGTACTGATTGAACTTCAATTTATTTATAAATAAAGTCTAGCCATGAGAGTGTGTGTGTGTGACAAGTATTATGACCAATATGATACAGTTTCTCGATATGGAGAAGCTTCACCACTAATTGTGGTCTTATGGAACTGGCTGGAAAATACCAAGGCTGGAAGATACCAACTTTTAACTTAATTTACAAAGCAGTCCTATCATACTTTTTTTTTTTCTTTTTTTTTCTCCCCAAGTATTATAAATCAAATTAATCAAGCTGCTTAATGACAATCATTACAAACATTGCATCGTTCAACTAATCTCCATCAATCTTAGTTGAGCACAGTACACACTATGTACGTAAGATCACATAGAAGAACTACAAATGGGTTATAGTTCTATTACCTCTCCTAATCCTGATAACTTCCAGGCACTTTATAACCAAAACACACATTATCATATATTGGTAATGTACAGGTAACACTCAAGTTCAAAAATGAAACTCCTAATACCAGCAAAATATTCAGAAATTTAACAACTTAAGTTATCACCAGTGCCTTCTGGAACATTAACGTAACAGTAATCTTGCAGAAAAGGACATTTATGTGACAAGCAAAAGTTTCTTTCTAACATTACAAATTAACTTCTAAGCAACAATTCAGCGAGGATAACAAGTCAACTGGAGTTACATAACTTAAGGCTTTAGGAACTCAAAAAAAAACAACCAAGCAGCTAGACAGTGACTTTGAAATATTAAGACAAATCTACATAACATACGCCCTCTGGAGACGAAACACATGCTAGAAAGGAAAACACATAACAGCAGATGAAAGGCATAAAGCGAAGCCTTAGAAGGCAATACATATTATAATGTTGTACTTCAAAAATAAAAGCTACCTGACAGAACTCATAACTACTAATGCTTCATCAGACTGAAGCAGACAACATTTCTTTGAAATACATTGGTATCAGTCTTATCCAGTTTGTATAGAAATACAGAGCTTTGCTCAGTTGTTAAAATTTAAATGCAGGTGGTGGTTTTGTTGTTGCTGTGTGTTTTTTGTTTGTTTTTAAGTCTGATGACATAGCTACATCTCTTCCCTACCGAGTCACATTTTTGATCTTCTACAAGCACTAATACAAAGAAAAGGTTTAAATACAGCATTTGATGCTTCCCTCTCCTCATTCTACCACATCTTATTAAATTTAGAGAATATTTTAAGAAAGAGGTCTTAACTGTAACTCAATGACTGAATCTGAATTCAAGAAGTGTATCACTATTTCAATCTTTTCTGTACAGAGATACATAAAATGTCAACACTGATTCAACATCAATGACAGATATTTAGCATAGCAAAATCCTGAGGCAATGGGGATGATCTGGATATTTCAAGAGAAGTGGATGCTTACATTTCTCTTTGCACCACAGAAGTGAATTGTGTGTACACTAGATCACAGGATTCTTTTTATAGCCCCTCCCTCCATTCAACTTAGAAAGAAAATACACCATTACGCTGACATTTAAAAATTAAATGCTAACTTAAATTTGTGTTCATGTTCTGCACTGTTCTTTTTATATCCATTCTATCACTTTTTCTATTTCAAACACTCGATATACTGTAATACCCAGAACAAAAAAAACCTTAAGATATTGTACTAACAAGATTTAACCTTGGAGTTTTGAGACAATCCAAAAACATTAATGACAAATTTGAGCACTTCAAATTAGAATACTGTTTCTAGGCCACAGCCACGGAGAAAAATTATAATATTTCCATTACACAATATCACAGTCTGCTCTGCTGACAGCATTACGAACTAGCAGACAGATTAGAAACGGGAAGTCAGGAAGCATAACTTGGCATTTATGGGAAGGAATTTTTTTCCAAAATTGGAAAAATATTGCAGAAATTAACAATGAAGAACAGTCATCCTACGATGCTCTTTAAAATGATGTTGCCCAAGTGTGTTTCGTTATAAAGCTCAAACTGAAGACCTTTATATATGTAACTATAGCAGTTAAAGTCGATTGAAGTTCAGGTGGCTGTGGGACTGCCCTCAGCTGTTCATATAATCTCATGCAGTTTTTCATGGCAACATCAGCACCTCCATAAGCATATAGTCAATCAGTATAAGAACGTTATCAACCCAAAATTTAGGAACCACATGCTGTCACAGTACTAGAGCCAGAGCAAAGGATGCAACAGGAGAAGTAGGCTAAGATCATCAAAAATTGAATTTCAGGCAATTGTAATAATATTCCTTAGCATAGCATTACAAAACTGAAAACCTTACTTCTTGTCTGAAAATAATACGTAAAAGACATCTGGCAAACTTTGTGACTAACTGCACATAGGAATGTCACTACCTACAAAATGAAAGTAACTTAAATAAAAAAACATAAATACTATTACAAATATATAGAAGTTTTACTTAATTCGATGTATTCATGCTGCAATATGCAGTAATTACTTTAGAATACAAAGATAGCACAGCAACTTAATCCTTACAGTACCTCTGATTTACTTGCATCTCAAGTTGTTGTATTTTTTCCAAAAGCCCTTTTTCAACAGCTTCCTTTTGTAATTCAAATTCTTTACAAGCAGTTTGTACGGCATCTTCTTTTTCAGAATTGAGTTTCTGAATCAGCAACTGCTTGTCTTGCTCTTGGTTAGATACTAACAGATCTTTCTCTTCCTTAAGCCTATGGATGATAGCTTCATATTTTTCCTGCTGCTCACAAAGTGCCATTTTTTCTGTTTTTTCCTTTTCTAGGGCATTTTTTTCCAACTCTAACTTACACTGCAGTTCTGTTATTTGATCTGAAAGTCTTTTTTCTGCTTCAGAAGTTTTTTGATGCAAAACTGTTACTTTGTTTAGTTCAGTTCTAAGCAAATTTGATTCTTCTTCATATCTGTCTACCAGCTCGGAAATGCATTGATCTTTCTCAATTGTCATTAAAGTTCTTAGTTCTGATAATCCCACTTGATATTCATCACTGCTAACTTGTATCTTACTGTTTAATTTCTCTATCTCTTTTTTTAAGCTTTCAGTTTCCTTATCAATCTGAGATTTTAAGGTCTCTTGTTGCTGGTTTCTGCTTTCTTCCAAGAGAAGCTTCATTTCATCAGTTTCTGCTTCTTTCAGGGCAAGTTCAACTTCTAATTTACACCTCAAATCAGACAGATCTGAAACTTTAAGTTTTAACTCTTCTACCTGCTGTTGTTTCTCTTGCACAATTGCTGCATGAGATTCCTGCATTTGTTCAAGTCTATGCTGGTTCTCTTTTTTTAATTGATCTAAACTGTCCTTGTGCTCAGCAAGCACCTTCTCAAATTCCTGTAAATGCCTGGCCTGAAGGTTGTTTTCCAGTTCTTTTAAACGGCTTTGTTCTAAACTCTGGAGTTCTGCCCTCAGGAGCTGCAGTTTTTCATCATTTTCAACATGAAGTTTTTTCAAGTCTTCGAGTACTATCTCACGTGACTGTCTCAGTTTCTTAATTTCAGAATTCTGTGTCTCCATTTGGCATTCCAATTCATGTAGCTTCTGATCTTTTTCATTCTGAAGGGAAACTACAGCTTCCTTTTCATTTTTCACCATCGCAAATTCATTGTTCTTATTCTGAAGTACTTCTTCAAGGCCTAACAAGTCACCTTTTAACTTTACAATCTTTTTTTTGCTTTCCTCATCATCCTCCAGTAATTTATTAATTTTGGTTTCATATTCACTTTTCAGAGACTGCAGTTCTTTTTGATGTTTATCTTTTAGTGTTTTTTCAAGTGAAAGTTTTACCTTTTCAATAGTATTTACTATTTCTAATGAAGTGCATTTTAAAGAATTAGAAAAGTCACACTGTTCTTTTTGTACAAGTGTTCTAAAGTGGCAAAGATCTTCTTTTATACCTCTTAGACGTACTTTTGAATCTTGAGCAATTACCTTACACTTCTCCATGCAAACACTACGAGAAGCATTTTCTACTGAAATGTCCTTTACGCAAGAACCCGTGTCTTGCATACGTCTACTATCTATTGCATTGATAACTGAAGAATAAAGAGATTCCACCATCATTTCAGGACTCTGTGGATCACTTATAGCGTTAGGAGAGACTGGATTTTCTTCTATGACAAATTCATTTACTGCTGACATAAAGTCAGATTCTGGACTTTCTGCTAATGAATCCAAGTCCAATGATCCTTGCTTGAGAGCTTGCTCCAGGTTCGGGTGGGCAATAGTTTCAAAATCAAATGTATGAGCATCAATGCTGTCTGGTGACAATTCCTCTAGTGGAGCAGGGGGACACACAGGAGGACACAGGGGACCCTGAAGACTGAGCGATGGAGGAGTTCTGGAAGAGGTAGCAATTGTGGTTCCTGTTGTACTTTCCATCCTTGGTGTAGTAGCAGACTGTGGTGATGTTTGACTATTGGAAGCCTGCAAGTTAAAAAAAATGCAGAACAAATATTTAAGGTGATAGGTAAAAGTCCTGGCAAATGTTTGAAACTGATTAAAAATTATCAGGCAAAACTAAAATGAACAAGTCAGTCTTATCTGTAAGGATGAAAAATAAATAACTTAAAAATTCAACTAAAAATAGCAGAAATTGCAAATGGTACTTTTCTGAAAATTATTGGAAAATTGCACACATACCTAATTACCAAGAGACCATTTATATAGAAATTCTACAATAATCCCATACAATTGTATTTGAAAGGAGTCAAATGTAAGTTTGGATGATAACAAAAAAACTGAAGTAATCATAAACAGACATTCTTTGTTTCCTGACAAACAAAATTGGTTTTTCCTAATAATTTTGTTTAGTTAAATTACTTTTTTTTGCTTGTACAGCTTTATAAACCAGGGTAATTCAGTCATTGATAACGAATATTAAATTAAGAAGGTTTACCACAAATTTTAGTATAACAAAATTGTTGCCTTGTTCAGATCTAAGGATATCACACTTTGAGTAGATTTATTTTTCCCATGTTGCTTCCAACACTACTAATTTCTGTCATTTTGCCTAGGGACACTGGAATAAAACCCAGGCCTGATTCTGGAGCTCCTGATCATTCAGTCTTCAAATGAATGACTACGGTTTATACGGAATAACTATCTGTAATCTTGCTCGTGTCTCTTTTCCAAAGAACATGTGCTGACTCTCATGCTGTCTTTAGTCATCACAAATGAATACACATCATAAGAGACAACTTAAAGAGCAACATTCCTTTTGGTAAAGGTATTAATAGTCCATATTTCAACACCTGCCTTGGGATCAACTTGCTTTTTAACTACAGAAATTTAGAGAGGAACATGTTGAAAGATACGGTATATGGCGACAAATGGACTCAAATCATACGCTTTAAGCAACAAGCATTTAACATTGATAAACCAGAGCTTCAATTGTAATAAAAGCTAGCATCAGAGACGTCATAAACAAAAAACACTTCAGGGAGTGAATATTCTAAGGTTCTACACGCAAAGCAAAGATGGTATCAATTCCAGTGTGGTCCTGCAGGAGTACCAAGAAGGTAGAGAATAACTATAATAGCACAAAGAGTAAAAAACACAACTCTTCACTGTGTGGAGCAATAGTCTGTAGGGAGCTTGTTTAAAAATTGTGGTTGAAAAAATTCCACGCTCTGCAATGGCTGTTGTGAGCTGGGTCTGTAGTTGCATTACTAGATTATAGCCTCATGAAGAATAAAGCCTCACATTTCGAGGAATTGATACTAGATCGAAGACAGTTGATTGTTGCCTATTCCCCTGAAAACCTAATGTCTGCCATTTACAGCCTATAGGCAGCAATCAACGTATATGTCATATGCTGTTATTCCCATGATAATGAAGGAACAGGAGTTCAGAGGAAGAAAAGAAAAATAGGAAGCATATAGTAGAGCTAATTTAAGTTCTGCAGTGTTACTGGGTTACATATATTGCCTTGGTTATGTTACTAGATAAACTCATGGACAAGGAATTGGGCAATTCTTTTAAGGATTACAAACAGTGCTGAATTTTGAACTCAACTAGAACAAGCTGTAGATTCATAATCTCATTTGAAAAGCCAGCTCCTCTTACAAGAGCAAATTTTAATACCACAGGATTGAAAGTGTTAATTACCTGGTACCTATGAAGATGACACCTTAATCATCTTATCTCAGTCCTACAGGCACCTTAACTTTCTCTTAGATATCTTTAGACTAATCGCTGATCCGATTAAACTCTATCAGAAAAATGAAAGGGCACAGCAATCTCTTTGGTGTGAGGCCATTAAACAGAATAAGCAGAAAGCACTAAAAGCACATTTCAAAATTAACAGATTAAAGACCAATGTTGTTCATTTCTGTTTACTATGATGTAATATTAGAAGAAACTCACCAGACAATGACACATTTCATCATTAGCATTCCATGAACTTAAAAGCTGTCATAATAAGATTTAAGGAGACACAAAACACACTAACATCTCCAAAACGGTATTGGAATCCCTCTCTGACTTGTTCTTTGTTCACCTGGCTGCACTCACAGCTTTCCTCTCCTGCCTAAGGCAAATGCATGAAGACCATCCTCCTGCATCAGCAAGAAGAGCTAAACTCCGAATCAGACAACTCAACTGCTGCATTAACAACATGCATGAGAAAAACTTTTGTAGTCCAACTTGATGAACCAAGCTTCTACTGCCACTTGTTTTTAATAGGAAGCTGAGGTTATAGAACCACAAAATGACTTAGGTTGGAAGTCACCTTAAAAATCAACTAGTTCCTATCCCCAGTGGTCTGATGGGCCTCCCTGGGCAAATACTGTGGGCTACACAGGCAAAATTCAGTGCCCACTGAGTCATCAGCAAGCTGGGAAGATCTTACAGTTCACAAACAACTTGCAGGAGCGTGAAGATGAAGTCATTTTCAGGACTATTATTAAATATTGATTCATCTTGCTAGTTATGTAGTGCAAATTCCCAGCAACATTAAGAATAAGAAAAGGATACTTCATACTCTTTCAGTAATTCTAAGCAAAAGCACAAAGATATGCAAAAATAGTATGTATATACATACATAAAACTAAAAAAAAAAAAAAAAAGACACTTCTAGACTGTTTGCAAACCAAAGCAACACAGAGAAGAGACCTAATGTCTTTCATTAGGTGATAACAACAACACAAAGAAAATCATTTCAATAGGCCTATTTGCTTCAGTACAAAAAAGTGTTCAAATGAATCATCAAAATCACAGACAGAAATAGGCGCTTTCAAGATGACATCATGAGTGTTCCAGCTCTGATTGTGCAATGTAATTTACTCTATGGATAGAGACAATTACCCAAATCTGTCTGGGCATTTGACATTTCTGAGTCAGCCAAGAATCCAAAATGGTCAAAGCACAGCAAAAGAAAAGTGTGGAAAGAACAGATTCTCCTGACTTAGCAAGCATCTTTTTTGTGAAGCCATAAGCTAATAAAAATGTCTCAGATAAACAAGTCTGAATCAATTTCTAGATGGATTTTCGGAATACTAAAAATGATTAAGGTGGAATAAGTAAGGCAACTTTTCTTTTTCTTGTTCCAATGTTATGTATTTTGAATTAAAGCTACTGTTTTGACTGATCTCACGTTTTCCTTACACTGTAAGCTTTTGTGAATAATAAATTCCCTAGAAAATGTGTCACTAAGAAATTTCAGGATGCTTTCAGCTGGAAGTGGACATTTACATATCATAGTGTGATCTGCTGAATGAATATGTTCAGAAAACTCACAGCTGCCACCATTCTTAGCCATTTCATTGTCTAATACAGTGAAAAGGCCCTAAAATACTTATTCATAACAGTTGCTCATAAAGAAATCAATTTTCATTAAGAAAGAAGTGACACACTTTCTTACACTTCAGATCAAAAAGAAGCCCAGATCTCATATTCTACATAGAATTATAAGGTTGGAAAGGACCTGCAAGATCATCTAGTCCAACTGTGCTCCCATTACCATTGCTACCACAAGCACTAAACCATCTCTCGCAGCTCCTCATCCAGACGCGTCTTGAACATTGCCAGGGACGGTGACTCCAACAGCTCCCTGAGCAGCCATTCCAGTGCCTGACCACCCTCTGAGAGAAAAAGCTCTTCCTTATGTAACCTATCTAACCTAAACCTCCTCTGGTACAACTTGTGGCCATTTCCTCGGGTCCTGTTTGTTCCATGGCAAAGAGGCCAAACCACTCCTTATCACAACCTCCCTTCAGGAAGTTGTACAGTGCAATGAGGTCTCCCCTGAGCCTCCTCTTCTCCAGACTGAACAATCCCAGCTCCCTCAGCTGCTCCTCACAGGACTTGTGCTCCAGACCCCTCACCAGTTTCGCTGCCCTTCTCTGGACATGTTCCAGGGCCTCAATGTCTTTCCTGTAGCAAGGTGCACAAAACTGAACACAATACTCAAGGTGCAGCCTCACCAGCACTGAATAAGGGGGATGATCACCTCCCTGCTCCTGATTGCCACACTAATTTCTGATTTCTAATTATTTCTAATTAGAAAAAATTTCTAATGCAGGCCAGAATGCTGTTGGTCCTCTTGGCCACCTGGGCACGCTGTCGGCTCATGTTCAGCCGAACATCAACCAACACCCCCAGATCCCTTTCCTCTTCACAGTCATCCAACCACTCATCCCCAAGCCTGTAACACTGCCTGGGGTTGTTGTGGTCAAAGAGCACTTGGCCTTGTTGAAGCTCACCCCATTCATCTCAGCCCAGTGATCCAGCTTATTTAGATCCCTCAGAAGGGTCCCCCTACCCTCAGGCAGATCAGCACCACCTCCCAACTTGGTGCCATCTGCAAACTTACTGAGCGTTACTCACTCAATCCCCTCATCTGGGTCATCAGTAAAGATATTAAACAAGATGGGCCCCAATACCAACCCCTGGGGGACACCACTTGAATAAGGTCACCGGCTGCACTTAACTCCATTAACCACTACCCATCGGGCATGGCCCTCTAGCCAGTTCCTTACCCAAAGAATGAATCAAAGACTTACAGTAAATCTCATGTTCAAGTTTTAGAGGGGTAAAAAGACAGAGGACTTCACACATCTGCTTTAAGCAGGAATTATCTCATTCAAAATTTCACATGCACATGACTTTGAGTACAAAATAAAAATAATAACAGTAACAGCCCCTTCAATGTATATACAATAAACTTAACTAGGACCATGGCGTTGTGAAGCGAATTGCACAAGGTTAGTACTAGACAGCATCAAAATCCATCTGAACACTTCTATTCTAGGTTATAACATGGAATCCTGCAAAATATTCAACTGCAGGAGAAGGTCAATCTGAAGCACTAAACTTTACATAAAATGTTAAACACTGCTTAAGTCCCCAGAATAGGTTACAATCAGAAGCTAAAAGGATCCTATTTGGTGTACAATGAATGTTAGAGGCAGAATGTGTAGAAGCAACCTAAAGTGACTGACAGGCTACTCTTTCTAGGGGAAGAATCTGCTTGATAGGTGGAGGAAGAGGAGGAAAAGGTAGGGTTTTTTTTTGTTGTTGTTTGTTTTGTTTTTGTTTTGTTTTTAAGCTATCTGTTCCCTGTAAACTCAGAGGACTGCATGTAACACTTCCCCAGAAAGCAGGACTGCAACCAGCAGTTTTCAGATTAATGGCTACAACCAGTCATGGGGTCCCTGAATTCTCCCTTATCTTTCTGGGGCAGAAAGACTTAAACATTGAAAACTACCAAAGAAGTAACAAGCTTATAGAATCACAGAATCACTCAGGTTGGAAAAGACCTCAAAGACCATCAAGTCCAACCACAACCTAACCATACTACCTTAACAGCCCTCCTCTGAATCATGTCCCTGAGCACCACATCCAAACCCATCCAGGGATGGCGACTCAACCACCTCCCTGGGGAGCCTATTCCAGTGCTTAACAACCTTTTCTGGAAACAAGTTTTTCCTGATATCCAACCCAAACATACCCTGGTGCAACTTAAGGCCATTTCCCCTCATCCTGTCACCTGTCACCAGTGAGAAGCGACCAACCCCAATCTCACTGTAAGCACTTTTCAGATATTGGAAGAGAGCAATAAGGTCTCCCCTCAGCTTCCTTCTCCCCAGACTGAACATCCCCAGTTCCTTCAGTTTCTCCCTCATAGGACATACTCTCCAAGCCCTTCACAAGCATTGTTGCCCTTCTTTTTACCTGTCCAGCACCTCAGTGTCCCTTCTGTACTGAAGTGCCCAAAACGGAATATTTTTATATTTATGTTTGAAAAATACAAACGAGACAAAATACATACATTCAAAGAGGATCATAAAAATAGCAGAAAAATATGATCAGAATAATTCCACTGGACTATAATTTATTCTATTAATTTTACAAATTTTGTGGAATACAAGCATCTGATGTGTTGAAGGCATTTCATACCTTTAGACTATTTTCTAAATAGACTTACTTTACTTATTATGAAGTAAATTACTACTGTAAAGTTGTGTGATCAACTAATCTTCACATCTGGAAAAACAAAGTACCTTCCTGAAGCAGATAAAACAACATTATGAAAATACACAGCTCTTTTTGAATAGAATATTCTATTTTTTTGGTTAAGAAAAATAATAAAAAGCATACCTTTTGTTCATTCAGCAGGTCAGTAATGGTTTGTGACATTTCATCCAAACTCTGCGCTGCTTTTACCAGGTTATGTAAAGCACGTACATGCTGGTGAAGAGGTTCAAAGTCACAAAGTATTGGAACCCTTAAAAACAACACAGGATATGTTTTTGGCACATTGTTACATCTAATATTCAAATGATTGATTTTTTTAATGTAGACATTCCAGCGAGACAAAGCTTCCCTCTAAATGAAGTTTATATTTTTTTCATTTCAAGTATTTAGCATAGAAAATCCACACAAGTACCTTTTATTTGTGCTTTAAATTAAGAACTTCAGAGCTCTTAAGGACCACATAATGATAAAAATAATGGGGAAGTACTGCATCAAAGTCTTTCCTTTCAAGACATACCAGAAGAGAACTAATGGTGATCAAATCTGTAACTGAAGCACCTATAATTGCAAATGGCTCAATTATTCTCTTCAGTTGGATTCTCTCCAATCCAGCTCCAACTTTGAAGCAGCAATTAATTCTATATTATTCTATTTAATTTAGGTTACCTATCACTGAAAAGACTGAACAACACGTTGTGATCACATTGCAAGTGTTGAAAAGTTACAGGTTTCCTAAACCTTTGAAAAAGTAACATTTCATTTTTCTTGAGAGACTGTACTTCTAGAATATTTAATTTGTCTGGAATTGCTCCACTGAATTAACGAAACAGGAGTTCATTTAGACTAACAATACGACAAAAGCAGATGTTTCAATGTATTTTGCATTCTTTAGTCGAAATATATGGCATGTGGTATTAGTATTATTCTTATGGAATTAATATTTCAGCAACTAGTTAAACTTAGAACCTCAGAAACTTTTCACTGAAGCACTGTATGAAAATGGAGGCGTAATTTTAATCCTGAAGCTCCGGGAATCAGCAGTGATAGAGAAGAATCCCACTGCTCATCCTCAGCTTGCTTGCTTGCCAATTGTTTTCTTTGGGATGTTCAATTAAAGCACTGAAGAGACAACTGCTATAAAGTTTGTTCTGAAACTCAATGTGTATAAAGATATGCGAAAGCTAGGCCTGTTCAAGTTATAAGTCCTCCACCTCCATCAACATTACCACCAAATGCAAGTCTGAACCCAGAAGCCAAGGTGAACACAACATAATCCCACCTCTATTGCCATCAAGTGGAAAGCTGTGTCACTACATCAGTCATGAACAGCTTTGTTACTGAATATTCTCTAATAGCACAACAAAATTCTTACTGGACTCAGAGAGCTTCCTAGGACAGTCATAAAATTCTCACAACCCCCAAAATCATGATGTCAATATCAGCAATATATAAAACTATAGTTTACATTTTATCTTTAGAATCCCTGAGAAGCAAGTCTAACACTGTAACAAGAGAAATTAAAAGGGTTTATCAGCAAAATCATGATTGACAACAAATTCACTGTCAAGTAGGCTAAGCTCACTACACCTGTTGTTAATACCAGCAGACATAGCACCAGGAGGATCAGCAGGACTCCAGAATCAAAAATAATACCAATACAACGTAAAGATGAAAAATGCAGTGAATTTCAACGCTGCACGCCAGTAACAGGTTTCAGGCTGATACTGTTGGCAAACCTAATAAATGACAACAGAGCATCTCCACGGGACTTATTATTTTCTGTGGGATTTTGGCCTTAAAGCTGGAAAATGGAACTACAGCTCTGTTCTAACAGAACAGTAGTCCACACATATAGCATCTCATTGTGGTGATACAGAGAAAGATCTCTTCTGACATAGGATCTTACACACCATACTTGTTCTTGCCTATTTCTTGCTTGCTAACTTGCTTAACATTACTCTATCTTATTTCTACAGGTTTAAAATACATGAATTTGAAAGCTTATTATCCATCATAGCAGTGCCCAACATTAATTACACCTTAGTAGAGAATACATAGGACATAGGTGCTCAGGTCATTTTAACTTGAGTACACGAAGCATACAAAGAACATACCTGTCGTATGTCAGCTAAAAGCATCACTTAAGAACGACACCAGTTTACAAAATATCACTGTCTGTTCCTTACATAAAAGATATCAGAGAGGGAGAGGGGGTCTGAATGAGGAGTGAGCAGGACAGAAAGGGAAGACACTTCCATATCACAGAGAGGTTAAAAAGGTGATTTACCTGAGTAACGGCTGAACTTCTGAAGGACAAAAAGACTGCAAAAATTGCAAGTCACTTAACGAGATATCTGGAAGCTCACTGTCAAATCTGCGAGGTTTTCTTGTCTGTATCAAGAAGAAATTAATTCATACATTGTTGATGATGATAACAAGATAACTAAAGGATTCAAAAGGAGTCTAATTCATAACAGATAAATTAAACTATGATTTATCTCATCAAAGACTTAATTCTCCCTTTAAACAAGCACATCTGGACATACCCTCACAACCCTAAAGAATAAATATATAAACTCAAATTTATTGTTATCCACAGCGCCTCTAGCAGCAGCATTTTCTCCCTGTTATTAAGCTTACTAAAGTTATTAAACAGACCACTAATGTTAAGGGATAAGAGATGACTCTGAAACTTAAGACTAACTTAATACACAAATACAGTCCAGTATTTACAATACTAAAAAAAAAAGTCAGCAATATTAGAATCAAAATATTTTACTTTAATTAACTAATCTGTGAGAAATTAAACAGGCAATGCTCAATTACAAACAAAAATTCTGTTCCACTCCTCCAGTAATCACAGGAAAAAAGGAAAACACTTGTTTTTACCAAATGATTAATTTTAGGTCTATATTATTCAGAATATTGGATTAAATAAACAATTAGTCCTCCTGGCCTTTGTTTTCCGAGCATCAATAAAAAACAATTTTTTAAATCAGTTCTACAGATGACTCCTTTAAGAAAGAACAAACTGATACACACTTTCCCACCACAATACAAGTTGGTAAACAGTGTTAATATAGGTCCCTTTTAATAGCAAAAAGTACACTGTCTAGCTATCTCATCTGTCAGGGCAATGTGACAGGTATACATCATGAATTACGCCTCATTTAAATTACTAAGTGCCGTTCACAAAAATGAAAGAAACAACAAAAAGATACTAAGTACATACACAAAAGGATGGAGGCCAGGAATCAAGTCCTCTGAACAAGCGATTCCTTAGAAAAGACTTCCCTGGGCAAAGAAAAAATGGTTATTTTAAAAGGAATAAATGCAACATACAAACAATGCCTCAACAAAAAACAATTGAGCTATTGTAGTTCAACAGTTGAACTAAATTTGAAGTTATTCCAAACATACTTTTTCTTAACAAAAAGTGGTGACAGAACCTCAAGTAAAATCCACCATAAAAGCAGAGGCTTGAATGGTGTGATGAATTCTATTTGCTTACTGTTCACCTTTTCAAAAGCCTCAGCTAATTCTTCGAAGTTGCTTCTTTGAAATCTTGCTAACTTCCTTTCCAAACATTTGATAACCTTTTACTCAATTCTCCTATTTGAAGAAAAAAACCTCTGGTCAAGTGTTCTAGACGTGCAACTTCAGCTTTTTATTCATTTTTTAAATGAATTACAGAGGATGCTGCACCAATGCTCAAATACTCAGTAATGATTTCAAAAGGATTCCTTTAAAGGAATCGTAAAGCTTGCAGAACACGTTCAAGCAGAAACTGCATTCAAGTGTAATAACATTTATTCTTTCAGGAGCATTAAACTAATGAGAACATTCACAGTATTTTTGATAAAACTATATGGAAAAACATAATCATACGCATATTTAAACTAAAACATAATGGAAGTATTTTATCTACTTCTGAAGAGAAATGTCATACTAAGCCACGGACCACAGAACAGGAAGTACTTACTGAACAGTTTACCAAAAGATTCTCTTTTTGCCCTTTCAGCTTCATATAGGTGTTTCCCATCATTTATTAAAGCACCTGCCCACTGTGAAATGGGAAATACATAGTTAGTTGTTAATTCATGCAGTGACACAAAGGTTTGAACCTGACATCTTGTTTACTTACCTCCCTGTAGTGTTTTATGAACATTTTTCTCCTCACAACCTCAACGACAGCTAAACAGTACATCTGAGGAACAGTACTGAGAGCCTCTACAACCTTGACCCTCTCTAAGAGTTCTGTCACAAGACGAAGCAATGCTTGCAGTTTCTCTCCATCTTGGTCAGCATGAAGCATTACAAAACAACACCACCTACAAAAGTAGGTTATACATTAGAAGATAACAACTTAGTCATCTCTTATGCATTTTAATTTCACTGAAATTAGCAGCATCTTTGGATCAAGTGAACAATTACATCATTTTACGTGGGACAACAGCATTCTATCTGGAAGTACCAAATAATTTAGAATTCACTAATTGTCTTCTCCATTAATTTCTCAAATAAGGAAGTTTTGAAAGTGCTCCATAATTAACACTTAGTAGCATTTGAGTTAAGGTACTGTTTTTAATAAGTAAGTCTGAGCATATGTAACTTCATAATAAATGATAATGAAGTTTTATCCAGAAGAACTTAAAAAGAAGCTGCTATGCCTAGAAGAGACTAGTCTGTTTATAAGTCTTAAAAATATTTACAGAAAAGCATTAGTAAGAAATATTGAATGTGTGGACAACTATCTAACAGATAAGATAGACTGCCATCTACTCATTCATTACAAATAACTCTAACATCTAAAGCCACTCTTAACATACAAATTCCTATATTGAAAATCTGAACATTTATTCCATGGCCAACACAATTTTCAATCAGTCAGCAAAATAATTAAATCATAGTTTAACTACTGAAACAGTGCTAAAATTGAGAGACCGAAGAGAAACATTATAGTGATTTTTTTTTTACACCAAAGAAATCACTTTTAACTGTTAACTTTCTCACAGCAATGAGTAGCAAGAAAGAAGGAGAATGCATTGCACGAATCCAACAAGCATCCAGTGGAAGCACAAAAATGAAGTATTTTCTCTATACCACTGTTATAATGCTCCTTGAAAAAGCCAGGAGCTTGTGAATTCAAAAAAGAATTAATGGAAGAAATCTCCACCAGCAATTAAATACAAGTGAACTATTTCTGTAAGTAAATACTCCTGGACAAAAAGATTCCTTTTCACTAGATTCCCATTATGGTCATCTGCTACATACTGCTACTGAAGACAGACAAGCTAGAAGAATATTTGGTTTGACCCAGAATACAATACTTTACTTTTCTTTTTGAAAATCTTCAGTATTCAATGAAATCCATTTTTCTTGCATTCACTCTCCTTGCCACATTAGCTTTTTCCTCCCAAGAGGATGCCAGCCTTTTCCTCTAATAACTCACTAGTTTGGTGCATAGCTACATAAATACTTTAACATACAGGAAATTAAAATGATATTTACAGCAAGCTATCTTCTAGGTACTAACTCCCATTACTTGTGAAAATGGTGCCAAAAGAAAAAAGCCATCTTTTCAGTAAGTTAAAGGCTGCTGTATAGACGAACTCCTATTCTGATCCACCAATAAGTAATTCTTAGTAATAAAGACATAATAGGATCGCAGAATGGCCAGGGTTGGAAGAGACCTCAAGGATCATGAATCTCCAAACCCCCTGCCACATGCAGGGCCACCAACCTCCCATTTAATACTAGACCAGGATGCCCAAGGCCCCATCCAATCTGGCCTTAAACACATCTAGGGATGGGGCATCCACAACCTCTCTGGGCAGCCTGTTCCAGCACCTCACCACTCTCATAGTAAAGATCTTTGTCACTAGTGCACTGCTAATTTATTTTTTCCTGTATCTTGAAACTACCTCTTCTATACAAACTGTAATCTTGCCATGAAGAAAAAATTCTCCTTGATAGATATCTAATCCAGTGTGCAAGTCTATGGTTCTGTGAATACTGCTATAGAGTCCAAATCCTGTCTCTCCATGCAGGAACACCCAAACCATACATGTGAGAGCACTGACCAAACTCTCCTTGAATTCAGGCAGCCTGGGGCTGTGATCGACATCCCCAGGGAACCTGTTCTGTGTCCACAGCCCTCCATAGGAAACTCTGTTCCTAACCCCCTGTTGCCCCTCCCCTGACACAGCTCCATGCCATACCCTCAGGCCCTGTCACTGTCACAGAGAGCAGAGCTCAAGGTTGCCCTCCGCTCCCTGTGAGGAGCTGCAGCAGCCATGAGGGCTCCCCTTATCTCTCCTGCTCTGAACAAGGCATCTCACCCTCTTCTCATGTGCTTCGCCTTCCAGACCTTCCATTAATATTGCTTAATTATTAATTGCTGACACAAATAGAACTATTTAAACAAAATTATTATACTGTGTATGTTCCCTACACATCTGACATAACATTAAAATTTGAGTTGTTTAGTAGCTTGAAATAGTTTAGTAGTGTGAAAAACTTTATCACTGAGCAATACATAATAATTACTGGCTGTGTCACACAGCAACGATGCTCACATGAAAAATACTACTTTTTTTTTTTATAAAGTTAGTATAATTATTTTTCATTAACTGCTAGTAAATCACAAACTAACAGCATGCCTTTCTTGCTTTGATATGATCATAAGCTACTGACAAGTATTTTTCATATGCTTGCTACTGCCCTATGAAAACATTCATATAATTATCAGTTAAATTTTAAATAAGACATTGATGGCTTCTGAGGTTGATGGAGGAGGCAGGTTTGAGGATACTGTTTTACTGATATGAAGGTCATACAAACGCCTAAGAAATTTTTCTCTTAAAATTTTATTTCACACTTAGAAATGATTTGATAAGCAAATGCAAGTTTCAAAAGTTTATCCAACTTCTATTTTCTCTTTCATTTAGAAAAAGCTCTATGCATTAATGAAAATCTCCTTATAAAATACTTTTAAAATCCTCAATACAAATGGAATTCACAATATCAAGTTGAACAGTTGTAACTTACTTTAGTCTGACTTGTAGATTATTCGCAAGCTCCTGCTTGGCAGTGGTACATTTCTGTTTAATGTCTAACAGCTTTCTGTGATTAGTTAACATAATCATCAACTGATTTGCATGACTCAAACACAAATCAGGTAGCACAGAAGGATCTTTCAAGTTCTCAGCTCTCTTCTGATTAGCCAAAAATCCCTGGAAAAGAAAAGACATATGTTAAAAAATCTTTGTGACAGCAAAAAGGCACTGAAGCGATCATCTTCTCTGTATGAATGAGTTTATTAAAACTTCCTGTAAATATTTGGGAGCTAACAGAATCATACATTGTGAAGTCACTGTCCAACATGCATTCTTTTCATTCTATAATCCAATTCAAATACATCTGATCTTACATTTTCTTCTCCAAATATTACTATCACAACCTTATGAGACCTTAACACAACAAACTGAATTCAGTGAAAGATTATAAATTTAATGCAGCAGAAAGAAATAGATACCAATACTGAGGCAATGAACCATCAGTCTGACTTCAACAGCCAGCTTGGTAAATTCAAGCATACTGAAGACTTAGCATTGTAACATGTTCAGTATTACTGCGGGCTAAATTATCTACCTTCTGAATATCAAAATTCTTCTACTTTCCTCTCTCTTCCCTATGAACACACGTACAAACTCAAACATTATCTTCAGTTATTATCTCCTGGATCGATTAGCAGTACATCATAATTGTTACTACATTTTCAGCCACATAAATCCCACTTAAGACAAATTACTGAATTTCTTTATGCATCATTGAATGTATAACCATAAGAACAGCAAAACAAATACACACAATGACAATTAAGGATGCCCAGTATTGAAACATTAGAATAACCGATTTAAACTTGCCCTTAATCTTTTCAAAAAGTAAATATCTGGCATTAGCTCTCCTGTATTCTATAGAATATACGTTTCAGAGAAAGTTTGAGTGTAATAATTACTGAAACTTTTTTTTAACGCAGAAGTACTCATTATGTGAATGAGAAATTCACCTTGGGTACCCATGATGCAAGCAAAGACAAAAGACCATTATAACCGTCATTTTCTTTGGAACCTAGACAGCAACAGAGATTCTCTGAAACAGTCATCCAGTTCCAGTTGTCCAGCTGACTACAAAAGAATTATGATGTTGCAAACTGTATTGGTAATATGAGGACTACACCAAAAGTAATGCCTCCTATTTTATTATGTTGGCCTACAATATCAGAGGCCAATGTTGCTAGTATAGCAGCAGGGGTTGAACCATGCAATAAATATCTGATTACACTTTGATGCTGTGCAACAGATGGCAGCAGGGGGGCAGTCTGACAGAATGACATCTGACACAGAAGTGCATATGAAGCAAAGGTGTGGAATTCAATTTCCTCATTCAGAAAAAAAAATGGTACCCATTTACACTCACTGACACTTGCTGAACATTTATGGAGACCAAGCAGAGGATGTGAGCTAAAAAGCTGAAGGAGAAAGATCAGACAGCCAAGGCTGGGAAAAACCTATAATAAGGCAAATTGTCTTCTAGTTAGTCCTATTCGCAGTGAGAAGGGCTAATAAGACTCAAATTTTCAACATTTGCTCTGAACTTTCCTTGTTTCATGATCCAGCAGAAAACATGAAAACGTAGGAGGGTGAGGAATAAACTTTACAGTAGACAGTAAGTACAGCCAGATGTTTATTTGTAACTAGGTGCTGAGCAGGGTAAGGAATTATCTGTTGTTCGTTGTACATATATGTTGTACAGGCAATCCATAAAAGGGGAAGGGGGGCAGAATAGGGAAGATGGACCACCTAACACATATCTAAATATGTTCTAGAATGCTGATTACAGAACATAACATATATAGACATACACAGAAGAGGCAGTAAAGTCAGGTACAACTTTACTCTTAGTGCCAAAAGACTATTTGTAAATTTGAAACTGCAGAAGATATTCTGTCCCGATGGAGTATGTTTTAAAGTACGTTTCAAATTCAAATTCCTATTACATGCTAGTAGTCAAAAACATAAAATGACAAAAAAAAAAAAAAAGGAAAATAAATGTGGGAGAAAACTAAGATGCAAGTAATCAATTGTTCTCGCAAGTTCTTGCTTTTCTAGCCATGAGAAGATGAAAGGGTTCATGATGTGACTGTCACAGGTAAACTAAGAAAGGTGCTGAGAAACAGGTATGATAATGCTTTTATTTATTTACTCAATTGCTACTTCAAAATCAAATAAGAAACAAGAATACTTAACATTTTAGACTTACTTGAAGTGAAATAGAACTACCCCAGAATCAAGAAAGTCATATGAAAAATCAATGTGTTGACTGTGGTTAACAGTTCTCATAGGATAACACTTCTATGAACCTAGTTCTTGGAAGTGAATTTTGATGTAATCATGTTTTTAAAAGCTGCACTACCAATAGCGAAAATTCGGAAAAAATACAACACAAAAATACATGCAAGAAAATGTAAAGGACAAGCTACTGAGTAGAATTAGATTGAAAGACTGAAGGAATTCCAAATTTTCTAGAAAAGTACTTTTGTAAGTAATGCCACCTACTGATCATAATTAAATATGTTTATGATACAAATTCCAGATTTCGTAGAAAATAAGTTTTGAATTGAACAAAATAGATTTCTCCAGTAAATGTTAGCGGTTCCTAACACTTAATCACCAAGTCATTTTTCATATGAAAGCGTGCTTAATGGTCAGTTCATTGAAAATCATATCAAAAAAAAAGAAAAAACAACCCTTAAGGCACGTCCATGGATGAGCAAGTTATCTAAGCAGTGAAGCCTTCTAGCAGCACATGGACTGTTCTGTGAGCTAAGTTTGTTGTTTCAGTAATAAAATTGAACTTGGAGTAGAAAGTCAACTCAAATGAAACACCAGCTTCTTCCAGCCTGGAAAAACAAGCCTGCAGCTTCCAATACACATACTGCCACTAGGATTACCATTTAGATGTTTCTAATCCTTGTTCCATAAAGTATATCAACTTGCTGTTCCCTTTATGAACAGAAATGGTTCACTGTTTAGAGGTATAACATAAAGTAATTTTTTTTTCCAGTACCACTAATATTAACAGCTTTAAAGAACACTCATGTCTTCATCTATATTTTTTGAAGTAAACCCTTGCACTTAGCCCTTCTTTCTAGATTTCTATGCTGACCATCACTAGAATGAGTAACATGATACTAGCTCTGGTATCTTAAATGTGCTTGCTTTTTTCAAACAGTATCTAAACAACTGCATTAAATATTGTAGACCAAATAATAAGACCTTAAGAAATTAAAATCAATGACCTGTTAGAACTGGTCTGAAAATGCTTCCTTTTCCAACATACATGAACAGCATATATGAAAATGCTACCATGTAGCATACTTCATCAGTGGTTTAATCACAAGTATTCAACTCATTGAAGCTTCAGAAAAACAAATGATCTCCCGTTCTATCTCACCATTCTGAGAAAAAAAACACCACCATACGTCATTTATAAAAATGAGTACACAGTTTAGAAAAGATTAAGCAAATTGAAAGTCACAACTCTGGTAAAATTTCAAAAGTTACAAAACCAAAATACACAGAAGTATTTATAAATCTTTTCAAGGGACTCTTAGGCATCTCACTCAAGACAAATTGGTAAGCTTGAGACAGACTTCTCATTCAAGTGAAAACTGAAATCCAGCGAAGACCACAATCAGTAACACTGGACAACCATGTAGAGAGATAGAATACTATCTTTTCCATTATGTGAAATGTCCATTGTATTTAGAAGCTGGCTACAACATAAGCACTTACACAAGACTGAGATTTAACACAAACTTACTCCTAGACTCAGTCGCTGAAATTACTAGAACACAGGCTCCACTGTTAAACAGTGCAGTGTTTCATTCAAAAGGGAAAGGGAGTCTGTTCATCTCACAAGTTCTGATTTTCTAATCGTTTCTCTATTTCTAAGCCACAAGGATAACAATAAATCCCTCCACAATTGAAAACTGAAGGTCACAACTCCTTCTCTAACTACTGGCGTATAATAGTAGAGTCTCAACTTTTCAGTTAAAAAAAAACCAAACAGAAAAATACTCCAAAGTATTTTAAAAAAATACAAAAATCATACAGAAAATATCAGATTAAAAATTACCAATATCTAAATCTCTAATTATTACGAATAATGAAAATCCTGCACGACAATCTGTAATTGTTTCATTATAATTTTTATCACCATGCATATATCAAAAGTTAACATCTTCCAGTGTCTCACACGCACATATGTATACATTACCTGAGCAAGTTCTTTTTGTTCATTTACCAGTCTGCTGCAACTTGCTATCATTTGATCCAATGCATAGAGCCTATCCTCAAGGCCTTTAATAGCCTTCATGTTCTGATTATCTAGTTTGGCAATAGTTTGTCGACATTCTGCCAAAAAGGGCTGGATGATCCTTGGATCAAGCTGGAAAAACAAATAAATAAGTGCACTTGTTGTTCTGAAAGATAATGCTAAATAACTACATGAATTTTTATAACTTTATTATTTTTACCTTCACTATTATCTAGTTACCAATACTATTTTCACCAGTATTTTTGTTTGAATCAGACACCCTATGCCTACATCTTTCATTTGTTTCAGAAGCAGTAAGACTGGGTGGTATAGAATATCCCAAGTCACCACATCAATTTATTTGAAGTATTCCAACTAGACTTAGCATACAAATAGCATACAAACATAGACTAGCACACAAATCCAGTTCTGGCAAGGAGAAGGGATGAGGAGTGGACAGGGGCAATTAAAACCATTGAACAGTTTACAGTGGAAAAGAATCCATTCAGCCACATTCAGAAAGAAAGATAAACATGACTCAGTGGGAAGTCTAATAGGAAGGGCAGAACAAAGAGTTGCAAGACCCACTGTTATTTCCCTACTGAGCAAATATTTTTGATAGCTTCATAGATAAGCAGACCAGTACTAGTAGCTGGAACACAAACTACAGAGAAAGCACACTTGTAATATTTTTACTGATATTTTTGTTAATAAAAACACATTTTAGAAAATTATTTCAGCATATTCCTTTGTGATCCATTATCCATGGAAAAAAACTGGCATGAGAAGCTACACAGAAGCTATAGTAGGGGTAATTCTTCAAGTTTCACTACAGAAGTAGCGAAATAAAGACCTTATTACATGAGAATCTAATGGAAAGGATACAGTCTTCTGAGGTCATCCACACAGTCTTAATACTAGCTTCTTGCATCAGCATGAAGTTTTTACATCAACCCACACCACAAGAGCCCAGTAACTCTCAGAAAAGAGGTCACTTACATGGTATCAGTACTAACATGACTACACTAAAATACTACCAGAGAAAATACAAAAGCCTGGTAATTCCAGAATTTTTCATAAGAAATAAATTTAATTTACAAAATCCCCAAAGTTTTCTCAAAACTTCTGAAGTTTCTTTTCATCATATTATGAATTTTGTTCTCTTCCAAGTATGAACTGCAGCTACCTGAACAGTTTCTTACTAGAGAAAAAAAAAATACTGAAGACCATGTTTTCTTTTTTCCTTCCCTTTAAAATCACCATAAAAAGCATGATTTATCCCATTTATTTCCTTTATAAAGAAAACCTGTTCCTTTTATTTCACCCTGTAATTTATTTCTCCCATCCATTCTTTTTTTTTTCCCCACCTTTTACCTAATTGCATAGATAGCATTCTGCTCTACTTTCACTACTAAATAGATAATATTGTTCTCCTCATCTTTAAGTCTTCTCTCTTTCTACTTAAATTGTTTCTGTTAAGTGCTTCATAACATCTGGTTAGCTCCTACTTACCCTCTGCTTTTATTGCAGCCTCTGTTTCTGCAATCAGAAGCATCACTGTTCAAATGCCTAGAGGCTAGAAGAATCACATACCTAACAGTGCTCTGCAACACACCAATTCTATCAAGACTGCTACTGTCAAAGATATAAGCTTCACACTCTAATGCCTTACATTTTAATAAAAATATTACTTGAAACTGAATTCAGGTCATCAATTGTAATCACATGCCATTAGTACAGTTCATTTTTCAAAGAAGGGCAGGTAGAGAACAAGAAAAAGAACAGAATTACTGGTTTTATAGTCTTATTTCCTACTTCAAAGAGTCATTTCAAGTAGATGCTAAGAGAACAATTGTATTTCAGATATTTTGTAATTTTTTCTTTTCCTTTTCATCTAAATAGGCCAATTCTGTTTTTTAACTAATTCTAAATCAATGGCAGATAAAGACTAAATCCTTTGTGCTACCATCAAAAAACCATATTAATGCTTTCCTAAGGAAAACTAGGGACTGTCATATGACTTGGAAGCTTTCGGGTTCTTGTGAACCAAAACAGTTCAAGACTGAATCACCATTACTTGTTTCACGCATAGTCTGAATATCCTGAACATCATTTCTGCCTTCCAATTCTAATTATACAAGAAAACAAAGGAGCAGGAGCAATCCCCTTCCCCCCCAAAATAGCAACTTATATTACAGAACAATTGTAATAATTGAAACAAAGGGTTTCTAACTAGTCTTGGATAAGAAAAGCAAGGACAGAAAAGCACACAGTTGCAAGATAATCTCTTCTTTATATCTGGCATGTGACAGATAAGACTAGAAGCTGATCCAAACAACGTACGATAATGATTTTTTGTTGTTGTTCATTTTTGTTACTTTAGTATCACTAATATAATTTATTTGAAGGACTGTTTAATACCTCTCTCAAGACACTGATTTTTAAGAGATAGACCATTACTTTTAAAGTAGAACTCATCAAAATCAATGTGCAAAACCAATTACATGATAATGTTCCTTATAACAGGGGCTCAGACATAACTGAGAGAGTCTTCTAGACTTACCTTAAAAAGCAAATAAAGTGTCCAAGACAATAAAATTTATTTTCTTTTTTATAGCTATACTGAGTTGCAATAATATTATACACATGCAAACAAAGTTAAACTATTTAAGACATATAAGCCATAGTGAAAGGAACGAGCGCAGAAAGATAGGAGGGAATTTCAAAGTAAAAGGTTACAATGATTAGAAGACATTTGGAAAGAATATGAGTAATTTTTCTTCTTTTCCCCACAGAAATACAACAATATACTATGCTCTTGTAAGCACATCTCTATCGACTGATGAATAATACATATGCATATATATATAAATACACACATATATATGGTATTCAAACAAAATCACAAGCACATGAATTTGACCTATATTTTAATAATTACTTAAGTATTTCTTAGAATAATATTGAGTTCGGTCCATGAATATTTCACTGTAAGCATAAGAACACAATCAACTAAGATCTGAAGTCGCTTTTTTTAAAAGAAGCCACTGGCTAATCATAAAGAATGGCTACTTTGGGCCAAAAGCAAACAAAAAACATACTAAGATAATGAGCATTCATTGCAAAATGACAAATTTTCTTAAAGATCAAATTCCTAAAATTTCAGAACCCATTCAAAGTATTTCCTCCACCCTCACTCTTTTTTTGGTCTCCGTCAGAAAGTTATTTGAGAAACAATAAACTACAGACAGCTGAATCACTTCAAAAGAACTGGCATTTGGAAAATAAACAAAAAAAAAATTCCACAGCAAATTCCCAATATAATTTGAGTGTAAACAAAATTATTAACTTACCCTGCTCATAGAATCAAAACATTTTCTGACCAGTGATTCAACATCATTAGGTCTGTCTTGAACATTTATCCAGTCTAATAAAGACACATTGAAGGAAGGCTGATCATCATCTTTCAGTTCTACTGATGTTTCATTGTCCTGGACAGTAGTATTTTGACCAGACTCCTTATCGTCTTTTACATTTTCGGGATTTGTGCCTTCTAAAGCTGAATGTTCAACTGACTTGCAAAATGATGCTAACATTGATTTATTGTTCACTTTAGATACATCAGAATAAAGCACCAGTTCAGAAGATTTCCCATGCTCAGTTTCTTCACTTTCCGCCACTCCATGCTCTGCTGATGAATCCAATCTTCCTAAACACTCCCTGTAACTATGTCTTGTTAGGCACTCCAGCAGTGGTATCTTGGCCATGACAGAGACAGCAGAACCCAAGCTTTTTTAAAAAGGGTGAAAACAAAAAGCCGTCAGTATCCAATTACAAAAACTGACACAAACCACTCATAACTAATGTGTTATTTATATTCAAAATGAATTTGCTGACTATCCTTTCAAAGTACCACGTTTAATATCAACTTCATAAGAAGTTGCAATTTCTGCTCTCTTCCACTGCAGAATATAATCTTCAGAGTACAATGCAATGACAAAAAAACAAAACAAAACCCACAACATTTGACAAACAGACGCGTGCTCACATTTTAAACATGCACTTGGGACTCATGTTTGCATTCTGCATGGGTACGCACCAATGCTTACCAGCAAAGACGAGTGCCCTCTGGCTGAATACATCTGCAGAGTTTGAATAGTTTCTATATATTTGTTAAAAGCAATGGAGTTCATCTTTTTTTTTTTCCCCCCACTTTAAAAAGTAAACTGGATTTATATTTTATTTCTTTAAGTACCTGACATTCTATTAGGTACATAACTCAGAGAAATATCATAATACTATAATGTCAAGAAAGATGTCAAATATTTTCCTTCAAGTAACATACAGAATTTGCAGAATTTAAGTATACATATATACACACACATTCAAAGTGTATATAACAAAATTCTGCATTAAAAATAGCTGCAAATTCGCAACATAAATCATCATTCTTAATGTATAAGTCCATTCAGAATTAATTCAGAAGTACAACTATGTAGTCAAAATATTGTTTAATGTCTAAATTATGTGTTAAATTATCTAGACGTTTCTAGTGCACATTTGGAAGGACTCCAGCTCTTAAACAGCTGTTCATTAATGAACATCATTTTCCCAATAACTCAGTAGTGATTTTAAGCACTGATGAAAGCAATGAAAAATGTCCATTAAAAATGACTAATATACAACAGAAAGAATATTTTCAGAAACATAATCAACTACGTGCCTGATTAATTAGAACCAGCAAGAGATATACAACACACACAAAAAAGTAGCTTTGGAGACAGACTGAAGTTTAACAGCAAACCTACTGTGTAAGTTTCAACTTAATATCTTCTATGGACTGCAAATAGCTTGAATATACATTTTCAAACTTGAAAAGCAGCTTTTGATAAGAGTATGTACAGTCTTCCAAGTTGGCCATTATGGCAGCCCAGCCTTGATGCTGAAGATGTTCATCGTGTACCAGACCTTCACAAAACGAGCAAAGCTTCTTGGCAACTTCGTACATTTCCTGCCAAAAAAAAAAAAAATCCAAGAAAAAAAAAATGCAAGTCACTCTAGATAGATTTGTGATGTTTTATATTGCTATCATTGAAAAGTTAGAGGCCAAGAAAATATTAAGATAAAAAGTGATAAAATGTGACATGTAAGTTTCAACCAAGAACAACAAAACTTTCCTTACTCTTTAAGAAAAAAAGATTAAAAAAAAAATCAGAAGATAGAGTAATTAATAATCATTTACTGAGAATTATTTTTCTTATGAAGAAGCAGATTAAAGTTGCAGTTGCAAAAAGAAAAAAAAACACCATAACATCAAACCTCATGAAATTAAATGCTGCCAATATATGTTACTCAGTGCACGCATAATTCATAATTACATCTGTAGTAATCCAGAGTCAGTAAACAAGGTCGATTAAGGAGAAATCTACTAATGAGCCAAACAGAAACTCAGAACAAGACAAAGAATTGCAGCATCAGCCAGCAGAAGCACAGTGCATCAGACGCAGAGAGAGATGCTGATAAGTTAGGTAGTAATTCAACACAGTCCTTGATACAGTATATATTATCCTGTTAAAATTGCACTAATAGCAATGCTTCTTGTGTTCAACTCTAGATTTCTAACTATTAGTAGAAAATCTATATAAAGTTTACTAAGAAAACAGATTGCCACCCTCATCCGCTAGTGCTACTTCCCAACCACCAAATGAGAAAACAAAACAGATATCATAATAAATCCTTCAGCTCAACACTTTATCAACAACATATATTGGAAATATTCTTCTCATTCTACCTTCCAAGAAAGGAAATCCTACAACTTTATGCAGCTTGTTCATGTTGCTGAACTAAACTGAATGCACATTTTTCTTTTGCTTTAGTACATGTGAGAAACTATGCATGGAGAAACAAGTTATTTAAATTCAGTGAAAAAGCAGTACTAAAACCCAAACCTATGACTCTATTACACAATGTTTGCTTATGAGCACATAGTTAGCAGCACATATGCTTAACATACAGTATTTTCAAATCCAACAATAACACTTGTCTTCCCGAAACAAATAACAAAACAGCAGAGTTCTTTATCTGAATATTTCAGAATATGAACAATACCTAATAAGAAGCCTCTAAAAACAAATTTGAAGATCCAAGCCTTTTCTCCAGCAGCATCACAAGATTCCATTGCCCTTCAAATTACTGGTATCAGCAATCAGCGGGTAAACAACACATACACAACCATTTATACATGAAACTCCAAGGAAATCAAAATCTACTACAAATCTTTATTACTTCAGCAAGATGCTACGTCTTGTTTTCTGAACTCTGTTCACCTTCAGCACGTGTGACAGGAAGCTTGAGAACATTTATTTTATTTGCAGCATAGCTCTCACTTCCTAAGTCAAAAAAGTAGTAACACAACTTGAACAGCACACAGTTAGTCTCTAGATAATGACTTGTGGATGTCAGTGCTGTATCTAGTCCTTCTATACAATTTAAACACATACATGTAAACTAGTGTGATACTGAAAACTTGAAGAATTAAAATAAACCTTGAACAAATTTCTCAAATGCAATTTCTGCAGCAGATGAAAAAAAGAATATATTGTCTTAATTATCATATTGAGAACCAGAAGAATAGATTATTTTGCCAAAAGATATACTTGAAGATATACCAAAAACAAGAAGCTGAAAAGACAACTATATTTATTATATTTATCCATTGCGTTCTAATGTGTGCCTTGTGAACGTAAATGAGCATTCTACTTCCAATCCACAAACTATTCCCTTCCTAAATTCAATCAAGCTATTGGCAAGAATCCCAAAGGCAAGAGCACATGCAGAACCACATGTTAGTTTGAAGACAAAAACAATCTATAAAGCCTACACTGACCATAAAGTCTTATATGTCTTATATGCAGCAGTACCCTCAAATGACTACCACAGCATGATTTAGAAAATAAAGACTGGATTTATCTCATCACAAAACAAAAATATTTCTTTAAAAGCCCTGGGTAGAAGCCTTTGTTGGTTCTATTTTCCCTTGGACAAATTGACTCGGCATTGCACAAATCAACTGTGTAATGAGGAAATGCTTACACTAGGCTTAGGAAGATGAGATACTGCCCCGAGATGTACTTTCAACTCAGGCTTTATTTATGAGTTTTTAAGCTAGATATATTTATATTATTCAAAATAGGAGTAAGAAGTTGTTAAGTTAGCTTTGTCCTATTAAGTTTTCTATGTCATTCTCAATGCCCCCTGGAGAACCTAAGTGTTGTCAATTTAAGATTAGTTTTAGCAAAGTTGTTTTCACAACACAATACTTAAAAGTGAAAAGAGATGTTGCAAGTTACAACATTTTTGTAGGAAAAAAAAACAACATTACAACTGAGACTGTCTGGTATGTTACATTTTTTACATTACTTTACAGACAACCAGAGACAATGAAGTACTGATAATTTTTACCCACCAGTCTGACCTGTAATGATTTATCTGAGTTCACCCAAGTCAAAGAGCTGAGTCCCAGAAAAGTGAAAGACTAAACAGTATTTCCCCCAGAAGCAAATTAATAATTTTTTGAAACCACATAACACATGAGCTTAACTGTCAAGATCTGTCACATAACAGAGATATGCCTAGGAAATGCTATATAAAAATATCATCCAATATTATCTAACTATTTAACCAAATTCTTTTTCAGTGTGAGGTGAGCCACAGCTCTTTGTTCTACGTTGAAGACAAATATTAAAACAAAAAATTCCATTATGAGTGCAATCATAAGAATGATTCTGAGATAATTAAATGTTTCCACAGTAGCTCAGAAGAAGTTAAGAAAAAAAAAAAAAGAGAAACCTTCATAGATGTATCTTTGTTATCATGTCATCACTACAGAATGCAGCAACAAGTGATTGGGCCTATTTTCCCTGACTTTTCCACACACTGATTTTAAGGGAAGACATCCTCAAGCTACATTAGGAGAACAATCTACTTCACAATCAGTGTATCTGCACACAGAAATAGTTCCTTCCTAAATTAATAACGTTTTAAAACTGAATTATGTCAGGCATACAAACTAATGTCTAAAAACTCAAACTATGTCAGACATATAAACATAGCCCTACAAGTTTTTTTTTTTTTGTTTTTTTTTTAATTAACACTTCTCAGCAAAATTGCCAGCTCCAGCACAGAAAAGTGAAGCCTGCCTAGCAACTGGCATGCTTTGTCATTGATTTTTCACAGATCAACTCAGAAGTAATTTAGAGAAACCCAGGGATTCACGGTGAATTAAAAAATAAATAAAAACCAAAACTAGTTGCCTTGCACAGCTATGTCCATTTTACTCAGGCACACCTACAATACTGACAGTTTCACCATGCTGCTGGAATGTGGACCTCAAAAATGCACCACTACTGAGACAAGACTAGACAAACACAACCTGGCCATTTATGTCAAAGAGTAAATAAAAGCATCTTCACTTTTGTGTTTGTCAAGAAACTCACAAGCCCACTAGAAAGATTTCTTAAACGTTGTCTGGATGTTTTAACAGAATTTTTACTTTATTATTTCCTCCTATGATCTAAGCTAAAACATTGTGAAGTTAATTTCTCATTAATTTCAAGACTTTGTCTTTGCATCTTGCCATCCTAATTTTGCTCAACTGAATGGAAAAGAGTAAATCTTGGGAAGGTCCAGTTGTCTTAAGTGCTCTTTGGACTTACCTCTACAGAACAAAAGTTCTCAGGAAATGCAGGGTTCTTTCCATTCTCTACAACCCTGTGATAAAAGGAAACAAGTCATCAAAGTCCTCTATTGCCATCTGTCTGGAATTCTGTAAAAAGGACTCCTTAGAGGTTTAAGTCATCAGCATCAAGAAAAAAAAGTGGACAACAGCAACAAAAATCAACCTCAGGTCACAACAAAGGATTCCTCAAAGTGTAATTACACACATTCACACAATACAGTAGAAGATAAGTGCTTCCAGAAAAGGTAACCAATATCTTAATTGCCAATATCTCTTTTCATACACATCCAAAAACAACAATAATCCTACTAGACTAATCACTTCTCAATTTTATAACTTGTAATTGCAACAGCTGATTTGTGAGGGAGACTTGAGATCTCATGGCAATTTCTCTTCTTTCATTAGTCAGCTGATATTCCACCCCCTTTTAAAATCTGTCAATTTCAGCAACAGTGTCCTTTGGACATT
The DNA here is from genome assembly GCF_023343835.1 of Lagopus muta. NCBI lineage: Eukaryota > Metazoa > Chordata > Aves > Galliformes > Phasianidae > Lagopus > Lagopus muta. Next base: position 39,232,740 of record NC_064435.1, on the reverse strand, counting down.
TGTCCATACAGTTCATGGCTAATTACACATTCATAAGGTATTTTTTCCATCAGCACAATACAGAACCAAGCTATTCATAGCTTAGTGACATTTTCTTAGTCCTTTTTTCACTAGCTCTTGGCAGTAATCCTAAAAGCAGGCTGCAAGAAGTCAAGTGACCATTTAGCACTGAAAAGGATATGAGAAGCTGATGTAACAGCCAGTGAAACAAAGCGGGGTACAAGGCAGGCAGTAGCTTCTACTAACTTGATTCCAAGTTATTCAAGCTTTTTTTCCCCTCTCCTGACTGGTGATTTATCAAACAGCTTGGTCACAAAGGCCAACCAAAACACATCTAATCTTAAATGCTGTTATATTTTAACCATAGCCAGCTCAATTATATTAAAAGATGGTCAGACTGATCAATAATCGAAGTTACAATAAGTTTGGACCTCTGTGAGGAGCTAGAAGTATTTGTAGCTATTAGACCTTTTAGCCAAAACAAAGGAATAAGAACAATTAAGTCACACAGATGTTACAATCTTCACAACACCTTCCAGAACAAAATTTTAAAATAATTCTTTTCCAGTGGATGTCACAGTAGCTTCCTAGTCAAGACAAGAGAGTATTTATTTAAATAGAGCTACATAGCTTTCAAGCATGCTTGTATTTCTTCAGTAAGAGTTACAAAGCATTTGGAACTGAACCAAGAACGATGTAGGTGCTATGACTACAGTTGCAGTTTTAGGTAACAAAATGAAACAACCACACAGTTTCTCACTCTCATCTGGAAAATAAAAAAGCTGACTGGAGTTGACAGTTTGACGATGACAGCAACAGTTTCAGTTCAGATGTGAAACACAGCTCCTAACAGAAAGTCCAAGTTTCCAATAACCTTAGTTATTGGAAACAAATAATGTGGAACTTTCAGTTAAATTACTTAAGAAGATGTTCTAAAAGCTGAATACAAAATACAAAACGAACACAAAATTTTTAGCACTGGTGTTAAAAGATCGAAAAGTTAGAAAACATTCATAGAACACAGTTTATTGCACAATGCACTGTGTAGAGAACAGCTTGTCATCTCCTGCATTTCTGAGTTTGTAACTTTTGAAAGCACTCTGTGCACCTCATTGTCCACGTACTACAGAGCTCGAGGCCAGAACTGCTGAACTGAAAGTAAGAAACTAGACAAGGTGCAAGAAAGACATGCTGTCCAACAATTTTTTTAACCAAAGAGAAACCAAGATCACAGAATAGCCCGGGTTGAAAAGGACCTCAAAGATCATCTATTTTCAACCCTCCTGCTATGTGCAGCGTCACCAAGACCAGGCTGCCCAGAGCCACATCCAGCCTGGCCTTGAATGCCTCCAGGTATGGGGCATCCACAGCCTCCTTGGGCAGCCTGTTCCAGTGTGTCACCACCCTCTGAGTGAAAAACTTCCTCCTAGTAATTAACCTAAATCTCCTTTCTCTTAGTTTAAAACCATTCCCACTGGTCCTATCACTAAGATGCTTGTACAGGAAATGGAAATACCTGCTTTAACTGTGATTTAAATGCCAAACAGTAGATGTTAAAAACACTACATGAAGATTATTTGGCAAAAAAATTTAAAAGCTTAATAAGCCAATGCACTGCCACATTTGACAAAAGAATTGCAGTTTAACCAGTGAAGGAACAAATGATGGTAACTGATGCAGCTTCTCTAAAGCTTCTTTTATACTATGAATTCTACACAGTCAGATAACCATGAAAAAAGAAAAAAGCAACACAAGAACTTACAGACATCTGTATAAATATCAAATTACCAAAAGCAAAAATAAAATACTTTATCTTGGTATGATAATAATGCAAAACAGTAGAAAAAGAAACAGGTGATAATAAACTTGATTTAAGCAAAGTGCAAGATTGGGAGGTATTGGGAGGTATAAAGACCTAAAATAAGCTACATAGAAGTTTAAAAAATTGAACATTATTAAACAAAGAAAATAAAGAAAAATTAATAGCTGCTTTAATGTATCTCTACACCATATGGGAAAAAAAAAGATATTAAAATGCAAACATTTCACAAAGACATTTTAGGTTTCTTGCTCATGAAAAAACTGTACTTGTAAGCGGAATGAATTTGATTCGTTCAAACCATGAAAGTAGTCAAGCTGTTTAGCTGACAATGGCTTGCACATGTAGGACAAAGAAAGAAAAACACAAACAAAAACCTTCCATGGATATTACTGAAAACTGGTACAGTTTTGCTAATTTTTTTTTTAATCTCCATGCTTCTGAATTGATGAAATGGAAGAAAAAACAAACCATGCAGTAGCAAAATTTACATATGTATCTTAACAGCTACATTCCAGATATAATTCCAATTATAACTATTTTGTTGTACATATGTTCCAGAATTAATCCAAAGCATGACTAATCACACAACTCGAAAGATTTAACTACCTGTAAGACAGGAGAAGAACTGTGCCTCCTCTGTTAGCTAGAAGACAACTTTTGTTTAAGCTGGAACATTAACTAAGGATATCGGAAACTTATAACAAAAAATGCATAGACAGCAACAGCAAAATCTAAAATCCATGCTGTCCAGTTATAGTTGCCCATTTAACAAAGGAAAGATATAAAATAAGATTTCAGGCAATAAATGATGCGAACAAAAAAAAATTATAAAAAGTACTTTGTTAAAGGAGAATGTGGAACCACTTCGTTTTGCAAATAGAAGCTGTAAAAGACTGTTTACCAGTATATACAAAGTACAGATCAGAATGCAAATCAGAAATACCTCTGTACATTCTCTACAGTATAAATAAAGTTCAAACTAAGGATGAAAAAACCCCGTGACACAGTTTTACAGCACAGTACAACTCACAGATGCCAAGAAAAAAAAAATGATTTCGATAGTTTAAAATAGATTTAATATGAGGGAGAAACAAAATGAAAACAAAAGCCATCACTCCAAAACACACATAACCTTCCATAGAAGAAAACAAGTTTGCCCATTAATAAATTAGAAGTTGGCCATAAGCTACAGGAGGTTCTGCAAAGTCGAAAGCCAACTTCTAAGCAGTTTTTACTACTACATTTACTTATCAAGTCTGATTTTTAAATGTTACTGCTTGTCTAATAAACAGACCATATTCCAAATAAAAAATAAATTGGCAGCTATAAAATATTCTCCACAACTTCTAAATAGCTGCACATCACTGTCTCATTCTTGACAAAATAAGATTTTGTATTACAAGGAACAATTTAGATTGCAACGTCTATTTTCCTTATGCAAAATATCATTGTAATTAATACCTTCTATAAGTAAATTACCATTAGTTAGATTCCCTGAATAATTACAACAGGCAAAAACACTTTACTACTGCAATTCTGCTTTTCTGGTAACACAGAAAATCTCTCTCTCTACAACAAGGCAAACTTGGATGTTTATACTGCATATTTTTCATTTTATTTTAAGTCTAGTATCCAAAACCACAGTAAGTATACTGTACACATCATTCCCACAACTATGACGGTTCAGAGCCTCCCTTCTCTTCCTGTATCTTAATCAATTGTGAGAAGAATTCCCATGTTTCCTCTTTCTCCCAAATCATACACTTACAAAAGAACTTTAAAGAAGATCAATTTCCTCATCATATTCGCAGCCTTCCCCTCAGTTTCTTCTGAATTACTGCTCAATATGTTTCAAGCAGGCAACAAGACAGATCAGTGGAGTATAACACTGCAATACTCCTTTATGGCATTTTCACACTCCGGTACATCTTAAGTTAGAAGAGCCTATTTTCTCATCTTCTATTAGGCAGGATGGTTTTCTTATTCCCCTGAACTCCCAGAAAAGTACCCAGTGCACTTTCACAGCCAAATACAGAGCCTATGATTTTGAAAAATTTTAAATACTGGATAAAATTAACAAAGAGACAACGGATTTAAGAATAAAACTATCTATTCAGTCTTTATTATTTTTTTTCTTCAAAAGAATAGGACAGAAGACAGTTTTTCAGAAAATTAATGTGCATACTAGAATAACTCAATTCTACTACAGTAGAACTAAGGACCTTCCAAATATTATCATTATCCCCCTCATCAAAAAAATTAATAGATGCCACCAAGCATGGAAAGATTTCTTTACTCTGTGGAAATCAGCTGAAGATCAATCACGAAGTAAACTTTATAGTCTTAAGCTAAATGCTGTAGCTTCAGTTGGCCAATAAAAATCTATACTTCACACATAGGCTTGGAGATTATTTCTGAAATATGTGCTTCCCTTACAGAAGGCATGCCACTAGAACAAGTTAAGATATGAAGAACTACTTTAACACAGAAATACTGCAATGAACTTGCTTGTTGTGCGTATTAATATAACCTTCGTAATTGAAGGAGAAGAGAAAGAAGACTAACAATTCTTTTCAACTTTAAGTATTAGTGCACTTATGAAAAAAAAAAAAAAAAGAAAGAAAAACCAACTAAAAATCAACTCCTGGAATACAAAAAGCTTAATCCAGAATAATTAAATCAATTTATTTACCAGCATACACTAACTTCAGTGGGCCAAAATTGAAGTTAAAAATTTTCGAGATCACATAACTGCCACTTTAATTTTTCCCCTTCAGAGATGGAGTAAAAGAAGTAAAGAAAATATCAACAGTGAGAAATGAGAGATGGTAACATCACCTTTCACTTCCATTACACCAAGTAAAGCACATATGTGAAGAATATAACACTTTTTTCTATCAAATCCATCAATATGTTAAACATTTAACAGATACTTGTCTTAATTACTTTTATAAAATCTTCTTAACACCTCACAAAAAAACAGTTTTAGAACATTTCAGTCTCAGCTGCTGGAAAAAAATCCACACAATTCTCACACTCCTCAAGTAAGTAGTAGAGATGAAAACCCTCCTACTCTTAGATGAATTCACATCACTACTCTTCCCAGTATGAGTCATATGATTCACAGAATCCTAATTACTCAAGGTCCTATTTACTAAGTCAGCAAGAACTGTCAACAGGTAATAGAGAGTGTTTATGGGACTCAATCCTCACCTTAAATCAGACAAAAAGTTAGTGTTAGATTATTTAGGTTGACTTTCCCCTTCATCCATTCCTGAGAGGCCAAGGGAAAAAAAAAAGCAAAGAAACAAAACAAAACTTTCATACTACATGCATGATTTGACACTTTCCTCTGAATTCAGCTGTATGAAATCAGAAAAAAAAAGAACAGTCACTTCAAATGTTAGATATTCTTTTAGACTAGAAGTTGCTACTGAAACTCAGAAACTATTACCAAGCCAACATGCTAAAACCATATACAACTATTCAGTCTGCGTTAACATAACCATTCCCCCAGTCCCAGCAGCTGGAAGTTTAAATAATCCTTAGTTAGCAGAAACAGTTAAATTTGGAATGCCAAATCTGAAAAGTGAGGATACTATCAGCAAAAATCAATCAATTCAGCTACTGAATATGCTGTGCCACATTCTTGAACATGCAGCTGTTCGTAGCACATACACAGTACCTTACTGCTCTTGTAGCAGGGCACCAGTCCCTCCTTATCAGAGTAATATGGCAATAATCAACCTCGAATTCTGGGTTTACTTTCTATGCAACTAGAAGTGACTACTCAGTAAGAAAAGACCTGAATGCATTTTGGGAAAAGGAAGTTCAGTTTTATGAATTCCTCACCAGTTGATTAGATGCATAAAATGAAACAGAAGATCAGAAAGGCAGTTTGAAAACATATACCACAAATTTTCTACCCGGGTCAACAGCATTTCCAAACTAACTTTTCTTCTTTCAGGTTGAGGCAGAGTAAAGACACTGAAAATAAGGCAAAGCGTTAGGGCAGGAGCCCAAAACAAAAACCAGATTGCTTTTATTTTGCAAATGTTGAAAACACATGCATCCATTAAGCTGTATTAGATTTGCTTTTGTAAGAAGCTTTGAAGATGCTGAAGAGCAAGCATGTTTTAGTACCTACCTTGAATCTTAAAGACAAAGGCTTTGATGAATACACCATCACCAATATGCCATTTTCAAACTATTTCAAAGTTTGTATCAAGGTAGCAATCTGATATACAGAAAGGTTATTGTTCTTTGTTGTTCAAGTACACTAAGAATTTACTTACCACAGCAAGCTGTGTTCGTGATGCCACTGTATGGAAAACTGCAGGCATCATGAGAGATTCTTCCACTTTCAATTCCATCTCATTCTCTGCTGAAAATGTGGTTTTGGGAATGGCTGGTGGACGCTCACACAAAATCATTTCTTTGTTGAATAAGAAAATTGGGTTGGTGTCCTACACTCAGAAAGAAAATGAAACCAAGTATTAAGTAAAGACAATACACTGTTCAATCACCAATTATTCCATCATACAAGTAACGTTTTCAGAACATTCTACATTTACAAGCTGTACACATTTAAAAAAAAGTTTCTCAAAGTAAAGGAATGCAGCAAGCTGAAGAAAAAATACTTGAAAATCCCTCAGTAGAATACTTTTTTTCCTTCCTCTTTAAAGGACAGTTTAGATTATGAATGCAGTGTGCACTTACTGTTCCAGCACTGTAACTACACACTCTTCTGTCTGGAGCCATACACTCTCCTCCATTGACTACCAATACCTGGTGCTGAATGGCAATCTTATACTTTGCTTGTATTGCATGTTTCAGATCAGCCACGCTAGAAAAAACAGGGGCAAGAAGATAACATCAACACGTGTCAAGTTAAACTGATCAACTGAACAGTCTTTATTTTGTCTTGTCCATCCATTTTTCTTCAAAAAAATATCAGACTCAGTGAAAAGTTGGCTCATGTCAGGCCATTAGGTACCCTGTCTGGCAGTTCAGATGTTGTACCTCACTGTAATTTAGGACAGAACGTCTTAGTGTACCAGAGAACACACAGAGGTATTGACATATCTGTAAATCAATTGGAAAAATCACACATCTCTTTAATATTGGCAAATCTACTACCATCATTCCAAGCAGCCCATTCCAAAGCCTATCTATGCTCTCCTGCTTTCCAATTTAAACTTCCCCTGGTGCAACTTGAGGTCATTTCCTTGTGTCCTATCATGAGAAAATGGACTGATACCCTCCCCACTGCAATCTCCTTAAAAGTAGTTGTAGAGAGCAATGATGTCTCCCCTCGGTTTCTCTTCCTGCAGGCTAAGCAACCCCAGTTCCCTCAGACACTCATCACATGTATTATAGTCTAGTCCCTTCACAAGCTTCATGACCCAGAAGATCCAAAATGGCTGAGATGAAATATTTTATCTCATCCTCAGTAATATCCCCAGCAGTTCTATTTTTATAGAACAAAAAAAATAAAAAAATAAAATAAAAAAAAAAATCACTCTATGTACACTGTTAGGGCCCTTCTACTCCAATGTTTTAAAATCCAAATTCACTTGCTGAGTCATGAAAATCACAAACAGAAATTCAGGAGGAAGGAAACAGTGGACCTTAGCACTTTCATGGAAGTCTTTTAAGCAGCATTATCTAGCCCATGTTTCAGCATACACATCTGTTACCTGTTAGTCATTCACCACTGACAGAACAGGAAAACAGCTTGGAAGGTTGGCACCAAACATATGAGCTATGATGATGATATACAAGATCTACTGTATTAGACCAGTACTCTCAAACAGCGGAACATGTTTCAGTATACCTAGTACATATAGGTCTTTATAAAACATTATTAAGATTACAAGATGCTTTTATTGTGCAATGGAAAAAAGAACAGTAATAGTCAAGTTGTTGGGACTTCACTGGGAATCTAAACTACTGCTGTATCAAGCAGTTGGCAGTGCGGAAGTCCATGTTTTACATACACAATGTTGTAACACACATTAGAGTCTTATATAACAGAACCAAGTTTTTCCACCATGGGCATAAGACAGATACCTACATACTTGTTCTTCAGCATTCAGTCTACGCAGTCTATATGGAACACATATTTTATTCAGAAAATGTAAAATACTGTGAGTAGAAAAACAATGTGTAATCTTATGATGCCAATAAGTAAAACATAAAAATGCTATTCAGCAAAAGATCACAGAAGACCAGATATAATTCTGACAGATTTTCCAAAAAAAAGTAATCGCTTTACTTTCTTACTTTTGTACAGCAAGCTCTGTGTCAAAGGTAAGAGTAGTTCCAGTGTTGACCAGAAATACATATAGCTTCATGATGATTTCTTTAGGTTTCTGAAGTTTATCACTTCCACTGCTAAAATCATTTAGAAACTGTAAAAAAAAAAAAAAAAAAAAAAAAAAAAAAAAAAAAAGTCAGTTTCACATAGAAGTTATAAGAAGTATGTGCTATACAGCTTTTAGCTATATAGAGGGTGAACACACTGCTTTTCATATTCCAGTTCTTTGATACTAAACATACAGATGCTTCTCTTACAAGAACTGTGGGCACAGGAAGCCTTCTGACTTGTGAATGGGCTAGAGAAACATATGGAAAGTTACAGTGGGGATGGACAAGGAAGGGAGGGGAAGACAACTTTCAGTTGAAGAGGGGCAACATCCCAGATCATTACCTGGCTTTTTTTTTTTTAAATTATAAAATACGTTTTTAATTCCCCTGCTAAAGTTATTTCTAGTTACCTTTTCTGCTCTTCACAAATAACAAAATGGTCTAAGTACTCATCTCCCAATGTACAGCAACAAAGCCTTGCTACTGGTTATTACCACAGGTGTTGTTTTTCCACTCACATAAAAGAGAACATCAAACCCCCAGAAAAGTAGTTTTTAAAAATGATTAGTTAACTACAGACAGACACAACCAATAAATCTACAGATTTTTCTGTTTTCAGCACTAGCTAACTCTATAGCCTTAGTTACTACTAGCCACTATGCAGTGATCAAAAAAAGACAGTGCATTTCAGAATACTTTCATTCCTGTGCCCCACAAATTTCTAGATAAACGACTATACGCGCTTTTTTTTCCAGTATACACATCAGAAGAAAACATTTAATTGCTTTGTAAGACATTCTTAGATATGTTATTTTGTCTTTGAAAGGCTTCATACTTCTGCACCTATTTCTCTTCTGCTCCACAGAAACTCTTAAATTTGTGAATAATTTCTTATGCGCTAATGGAGTGGCTGCAAAAGTACACTATCACTGCAATCACTAAAGCACTGCAATTTTTTTTTTTTAATGTAAAAGGGTTATGAAACAGTAAGATGTAGACGTTCAGTCTCAGCTATATTTCTGGACCATTATAGAAAAGACTTTTTGCATTAAATTACTTCACAGGAAGTACAAGATGCTCCTTTCCCTGAAATAAGAACACGTACAAGATCTACACAGCTAACTGTATTATTCTAAAATGAGCTTGAATTTGCATTTATTTTTGTCTACAGAATAAAAAGTCTCATAATCCATAAAGGAAAATAACAAAACCACTATTGAAGTTTGCAGGGCTAGGAAGGTAGTTCTACCAGATAAACAATTCCAGACAGTCCTTAGTTTTCTTCCATGAATACTCACATATTTCAAGTATTAATTGTAGCACATAAACTAGCAGAGACATGCATATTACCAAGAAAGAACATCATATTGGAAGGAGAACCATGTCAAATAAAAAAAATCACCTCTGTAGAGAATATATTCCATAAAGAAACTTACTAAACAGACAAAAACTATCAAACCTCAAGAACAAACCAGCAGTAATTCATTATTAATTTTTCTGCCCTAAGCTATATAACAAATGGGACTTAAAAGTACAGAGAAACTTATTTCCACAACAGGCATTATTTATGACTATGTTCCATGTAAAATTAGAAACAGACACATTAAATATAATGTTAACACAAGCAGCAGGGAACACCTCTTTCCCACTTAGTCAAATAATTGCATTATATTTACTTCCCATATAAAAATTACTTTGCAAAATCTGGTGATAATCTGTCCAGAAACCTCATTCTGTTCATGTACAGAAAGAGAAATTTTAATCAATCCATCTCATTCTTAACACCACAGCTAACCACTTAAAGCACTGAAAGAAGATCAAATATTTTATGGCAGCATCTGTCATGCATACATCAGCAGTCTCAGACTTCCCCACTTTAAGTAAAGCAAGAGTTACCTTCAGGCGCTACACACAGCTATCACCTTCTTCAAATACAAGAGAATAAATGAGCATTTGCTGTACTCGATTTTGGCAACAGAGTAGCATGGCTGTTCAAAACCAGAGAAGATCTGTAAAGAAAATACACAGAACGTAACTACAGGTATCATTAAAATATCAGGATTTTATGGCTACCGCTGCAACAAACACCGAAATATATGTATGACAATGCTATTAAAAAAAAAAAAGTGGTATTCTTTTAATTTATTAACAATGCCATCTAGTCACAAGTCTACTCAAAACTGCTACACATCTGAGTCTTTTTCCACAAAAACTGCATTTAAATAGCTGTAACATTTTCCAGTGCATACAAGAGAGTTAGTTCACTAAAGAGAACTGCCTGAGTTTCCATCAGCTGAAATTACTTTTTCAGAACCAGCGCAGAATTCTTACATGATGCTAACAGTGAAACAGAAAGTCACAACACAACTGATCTAAGGGAAATCAGAGTAAAACGGCATGTATGCTATGCTGTGTAATCAACAGTTCTACCTTGCAGATGTGTCCAACAAGCACCTTCAGGAATAAACACTCCTTTCCTTTAGGTAACCTTGTTAAGCCAGTCACCTATTTGCAATATATATATTTTTTTTTCTTGTTGTTGTTGTTCTTATGAACTGAAGATGTTACCAGATGCGGTTGCTTGTCAGTGGCACCCTCGCCAGAGGCTTCCTCTTCCAGAACTGCTGTTACAACTACAACCAAAGTGAGCCAGATCAGCAGTCTTTTAAAGCTAAGATAGCTCATTTTAACTGTTACTGCTCAGATAACAGTGCTGAAGGAGAAGGAACCCTTGGCAGGAAAAGCAGCGGCAGACAACTGGGCTCAGTAACCCACTGAGTGCAACTGCCACAACAGCAGTCAGCAAACTGCACGCTCAAATTCTGAATTGCAACAAATACTATTTCTACCCCGTTAATGCCCTAGCAAGCTTTCTGAGAAGATGATCGGGCGCTATAAAGGGTGATAATCCATTACTAAAAATAGGATTGCTGAAGCCCCCAAAAAAACATTAGAACATGTAACTCATTTTACACAACCCGTGACTAAGGGTAAATCAAAAACAAACTCTTTGTCCCAAATTTGCAAACATTATGAACAAGGAGAAAAATACACAACTGTATTTTACATGCATGAAACAGATGTCACTTTGTCAGCAGCTAGTTATCTGAGCTTTGAAGTTGTCTTCCTTTCTCCTGAGCCTCCTTCCTTCCACCTATTCAAAAGGTACAGACATCACCTACTCAGAAGCAAAGATGCAATAAAATGGAAAAAGCAATGTGTTTAAGAATCACTATTGCAAAATTATTAATAGAAGCGTCCCTGTTTTGGCCATTGGCAGTAATTGTATCTGGACAAAGTATATCCAGCAACATTCGCAACATTTGCTTCAGATTGCAGTAATGGACATTACCACAAATTGTAACAAACTACTAGCACAAAGGTGGCCCCCAGTACTATAACTGCTATCATTCTAATTCCTTTGAGACCACTAAAAAGTTAGAAATCAAGCATTGCTTCTATCACTCAACAAACAAGCTAGCAATCAGTCCTGGGGAACTGGGCTACACCGACTGGCAGGACAAATTTGTGCACTCAAAGAATAACAGAACGGCTTGGGTTTGGAAGGGACCTTAAAAATCATCCAGTTAAAGTCCCCTGCTATGGACAGGGCTGCCCCCCACCAGCTCAGCTGCCCAGGGCCCTATCCAACCTGGACTTGAGTACTCCCAGAGATAAGGCATCAACAGCTTCTCCAGGAAGCTGTGCCAGCACCTCTGCCCTACTGAGGGCAGGCTGCAGCTCTCCCTCCAGCAGAAACCATCCTGCTGAGGACACTACTAAGCTCAGCTGCCTGCTTTCAGATCTCTTTAAGAAAACTAATGTTGAGAGCTCTTGCTACCCTTCTTTTCTCTGGACAACGCTTGGCTGACCAACAAAGCCCAAGATTAGTTAAGGGAGGAGATGCATTAAATTTATTCACAGTTGTCCAAGTTTCTTTTCTTCGAGAAGCCAGGTTAAAGTAGGCCAATTCAAGCCAAGTCAGCTACATATCCCACTGCTTTTTGAGTTTACTCCTAGAATTCAAGAATATAATTCAACAATTACAAAAAAGTTTTCCACTTAAGCCTAGAGTGAAAGCCAACAACCATCAAGTTTCAACAGAATATATATCCACAAACACATGTTACTACTCTTAGCATTATTTCAATAGGCTGTTAAGAGAATTTCAGTCTTTTCTGTGACACAGTACACTAAGTTTCAAGCTTCTTAGTGCTTCAGTGCTGAAATTATTTACCTCTTTTTTAATAGAAGTAGAAAAATTACAACATTTGACAACTACAGAATCACAGAATGGTTTGGACTGGAAGGGACCTCAAGGATCATGAATCTCCAGCCGCCCTGCCACATGCAGGGCCACCAACCTCCACATTCAATACTAGACCAGGCTGCCCAGGGCCCCATCCAACCTGGCCTTGAACACATCTAAGGACGGGGCATCCACAACCTCTCTGCGCAGCCTGTTCCAGCACCTCACCACTCTCATAGTAAAGAACTTAACTACCAAAGACAAAGAGGCTAACTGTGTAATTGGAAACTGTCCTGCAGCATTACGTCTATAGTATACATTATCTTTCAGATTATAGAAATTTATATGATAACCAGCCAGGAATTATCAGCAGCATCATTAAGTGTTGAAAATTTAGAAACAGAAATTGCGGTAGCAATTCCCAGAACAGACAGAATATGGTAGAAATGAAATATAAGAAAAAGAATGAGGTGACAAAAACAAAGGTCAGAATAGAATGTGGTAGAAAAACCTCCAAAAACTAATTCAAATATGTATGTTGCTGCATTACCTAACACCAAAAACAGCCATGAATATGCTATGCTGACAATGTAACATTTATTTCATTGCTCTACATTGTGTTTACATTGCATACATAGAACATGTACATAGAACTACATCTGCTTCACCTTACAAGACTGTCCTACCCACTATAAACTCTGAAACAACTGGCAACTTTTTAAGTCTGTGCTGATCAATACTTTCAATGCACGTTGTTCAGAAATTTTCAAATGTAGCTTATTTAGTTCAGAACACATTCATTGCTCCTGCATCTGTAAAAGGAAATGAATGTCTGTTTACAGACCTTTCCCTTTTGTAAAAACACTACAGACGTCATGGGTTTCACAGCACTCCATAAATAATCCTATGGCTACATTAGCCATCCATTTCTGCCATTAACTGCAGAATCCCTACTCCATTACCCAATTGTGACTGTTCCACTGCTTCACAGTACAATTCTTTCCAACTTTACAAACTCAAAACAATAAAATCTGCATTCAGGGCAGGACAAAGACAAAAATGAATGTTTATCTACACTGACTGTGCTTAAAGGGGCATTATGAACCAAATTTTAACAATATGAGTTACCAAAACATTTTAATTTAACTAGCTAGAATTTAAACTAAACGATGCCAAAGTTATTGCTTTTTTTAATCCCAAGTGTTTTGCATTCCTTTTACAGAAACACATCAGCAGTAAAAGGTACCTTGCTTTTAGTGCCTGGAGAAGCATTACTTCATATCTGCAAAGTGCTGTACTCATCAGTGCTTCATCTCTGAGATCAGAGAAGACCAAGAAGTCCGAACTCTTTCCTTCCACACTACCCCCACATATCTTCAGACTGAAAGAAATACAATTCTAAATACAGACAGAACTAGTTCTAAGTAGTCAAGCAAGGCAGTACCCCCACTATTCATTCAGAAGCTTGCAATGCCACATCATTAATTATCAGGCATTCACGTAGCTGTTTAGGAACATCACCTGCATAATGCTGATAAAGGAACATTTTCTTATTGAGGACTCACTAAGGTTACATTGCCGGTAATAATTGATATTGCTTCCATATGAATCAGAAATACTACCTGAGATTACATGAGTCCAATTTCTCACAGTAGATCAATGTAGATAGAATTTCTACCTGTCAAAAGGGTAATTCATTCAAGGCAAAGTCTGGCAAGTCCATCACATGCTAAAAAACAACAACAACAACAACAAAAAAACCTCATGCGCTATTTCTTACTCACTGAGTTATCTCATTTGGAATACACCTCCCCTCAAGGAGAATGTAAGGTTCCTTTCAGTTGAATCTTTCTTCTGCAAATCTGTATTCTGCCTCTACTTCCTTTGCTTTTTCAGGTGCCCTTCTAAAAATGATCTCTTTGTCTAACTTTCACACCTCACTTCACAAGTAAAGGATTTTACAGCACTCTTCCTAATATCAAAGGAAAAGGAACATAGAGACTAAGGCTGAACTTAAGGAAATAAACAACTTTCTTCATGTAAAGTGATGTTTAAAAGGAGCTTTATTCAATACTGCTACTAATGCTTCTAATCAGAGGCATCTTCATTTTGCAGAAGGCCACTATGATCACCTAGAACAGACAAGATGTCCTCACAAGGATAGTACACATTCTCTACCACTGCTTTTAGTAGTGCAAACAGCTTAGTTTAAATAAACAAGCAAACAAATAACAAAAAACACAATGAAAATGCATACCATTATCTGGACAACTGACTGGTCAAAGAAAACACTCCTTAAAATACACTTAAATTAACGTATCACAGAGTGGTTTGGATTGGAAGGGACCTTAAAAACCTCTCAGTTTCAACTCCCCTATTATAAGCAAGGTTTCTACCCACTAAATCAGGGCCCAGGGCCCCATCCATCCTGCCCCTGAACACTTTTAGGTATAGGGCATCCACAGCTTCCTGACAGCCTGTGCCAATGCCTCACCACTCTCACAGAGAAGAATTTACTTATAAGATCTAAAATAAATCTACTCTATTTCCATTTAAAGCCATTATTCCTTGTCCCGTCACTGCATTCACTCACACAGAGCCCCTTCTTCAGGTTTCTTCTAGGCCCCTTTTGGGTCCTGAAAGGCCACACTGAGGTCTCCCTGGAGACCAGTCCTTCTCCAGCCTAAAGAAGCCCAGCTACTTCAGCCTCTCTTTAAGGATGTGCTATAGACCTCTGATCATTCTTGTTGGTTCAGGTCCAGAGGAGACAACAGCTTCTAGTGCCACATGTAGCTTTATTTATACAGCACTGAGATGTGCACAGGCACAGAACCAGTTAAATAAAGCATCTCCAGCAGTCACTGCATTGTTCTCAAACTCACCAACTGGTCAGTCAAGCAAGTCTCTTATGCTCTTAAAACAGGAAAGATGCTGCACTTCGGCACTGCAATCAGGAAATGTGCCAAATGTCCCTACTTCCCAATTCATTAAAGAGGAATTTCAAAACTCAGAAGTATGGCACAGTTTTACTTCTTTCTCTTTTTGGTTTTTGAGGGTTGGTTTTTTGTTTGTTTGTTTTGTTCTGTTTTGTATTATGCATTTTGCAAACATCAACTCCATCTTTAGCTTTTCAGTTTCAGGAAATATAATTTACACCACGTGAATGCGGGAGCAACTCTGAATAACATGGAAGCTACCTCTGTTTTCCCTGTTCAGCAGTACAGGTGGAGTGACACCTCCACAGATCCTCAGCATCAATGGTGGAAGAGCAAGAGATCAAAAGCAACATTAGGGCAGAAACAACAATAAGAAAACACTGTATTAAGGAATAGCTTTAAAACTGATGTAGTCCAAAACAGTGTAGCTTGTTGCAAGTTCAGAAAGAACTTATGAATTTAGGAAATAAATAGTTTCAAATAAGTTTATGAAGCAACAAGCATATTATTAGACATTGTGTCATGACTCCATACGTATATAATTATAAAACTTCAGCTCTGAGGGTTAGAATCTATTTATATTATTCTGTTCATAGTATTTGAGGAACTGCCAAAATACAATCCACATATGAATCAGACAATTTTTTTCCCCTCCAATAGTTTAAAAAAAAAAAAAAAAAAAAAAAAAAAGGGGGTGTGGGGGGGGGAGTTTACTAGCTTTCACAAAACCCCAAACCTCACATCTCATCTGTCAGAAAGTGAAGTTTCTGCATCTTGGTTAACAAATGCAAGTCAGAAAACAAGCCAAGGTTTTCTGACATTCTTATTGCTAGGAAACAGCTTACATTTTGTAGAAGCATTCTCTTTTTGTAGTAGTTTGTTAACTGATGGAAACAGTCTTTCCACAGCTGTTTGCAACTGTGTCTTCGACAAAAATTAACTGAAGGCTGAGTCAGTTTTCCTCTTTTTTTAAATGTATAACTTTGCTATTTCAAAAGCAAATGCAGACTACCTCTCTCTCTCACATTACGGTGATTAATACTTTACAAAAAATGGTGCTCTTCAGTATGTAGAGCTTCAGGTGGTTTTATTCAAGTTACTGACTAACTCCCTACAAGTGGGAAGGCATCCCCTATAGAAATGAACTTTTGAAAAATAATTAGCATGTAAAATCTTACTGTGTTTGCAAACAATTCCGCAAGAAACAGCCAACGAGCATTCCTTTCCATCTTAGATCAAGATCAGACAAGTCAGCACCAATGCTTCTCCTTCACTAACCCTCCCTCTGGCTAACCAAGACCACGATCAAAAACACTGACTACAGCCTGAGCACCAGCCTTATGAATCTCTTTCCTCAGCCAGTTGTCCTGATCCTCTCCCTGCACCAGCTTTCAGCAGCTCAACTTTCCAGTTACACGCTGTAAACTAAATCACTTTGTTGCAACAACTTTGAACTCCTTCAAGGACTGCTGTCTGCCACACAGCCCTTCAAACTATTATCCCAGAGCTAAGGACAGGAAAAAAGATGATGGATACAAGAGGTAACCAAGTCAGCACTATCACTCAAATTTTCAAAAGGCATCACTCCAATTCCTAACTACACATGCCATCAGGCACGAATTAATTTCCTATAAATGGTAAATGTTTAGAATAACATTAAAGTTTCCAGCAGTAAAGGAATCAACCTCAGTCTTGCTGAAGTGTTCAAATGATTAGCAGCTTCCAAACTTTTTTCCTCACAGTTAGTGTTTCACCTATGAACCACCTCCTATTTATCAAATTCTTTTTAAAATACAACTACATGAAACAGACAAGCAAAGAACCAGTTACTTGCAGAACTGACATAAACCCCATCTTTCCTACAAAGACATTCAAGAAAATCACAACTAGATTTTTGGCACGTCAGCTATTTGCATTTTACACAATTAAAAATAACCTTCAGGCCTCTACTGTCAAATCTAAAAGATAAGAGCAACATATTGAGAAATGACAAAAACTGCATGATGGGTATGAAGAACATAATATCTCTAGAAAGTATTTAGTAGCTTTCAATAGGCCTTCTTTGCTTTTCCTGGATAAATCTTTGGCAGTTTAAAGCAGCTAACAAAGCATATTAATAAATGCCTCTGTGGAATATTACCAACTTAAGAAATAGACAATCTCAGAGATTAAAAAAAACCCAACCCCACACCCACAAAGGTTTATACACTACAATTACACCTCTACCTTATTCAACCCCAGTTGTGGTGTTTGCAGTCAGAACATTCATGTGAAATTGCTTTGTTGTATTACACATGCTTTGTTCAGCTTATTGGTATTTTGCCTTCGAGTCTTTCACATGACATAAGAAAAGGCAAATTTACACACTCCACCCCCTCTTTTGCTCTGACTGGTATGTGAGAATTTTTAAATGATATTCTCACTTTTCGTTTAAAGAAATGTTAACTGAAAGGAACTTAATGCAAACCCAATCAGTAGGCAATACAAGTATCCATACAAAGTGTTTTAAATTAGAATAGGCAAATAAGTCATCTCCAATTTACAAGCAGAATACCTGCAATCTAACATAAGCATAATATGTTTGAAAAGAGCTGCTAGTCCAGTTACACAATATATTCTTACATAAGAACCTCCATTTCATCTGAATTTAATAGAAATATACACTCTGGAGAATGGAACTAAAACTATCACTAAAAGCACAATTTATCAGTATAAATTGCCATTCCAGACACAACTACACCAAATAAGGATGAAATACCTACACTTTTGACATATCAGCACTAATAGCAGGCATAAATGAACCCAAAACAGAACGTGAGACAGAATACTGACATTTGTAATCCCTGAAGTATCAGAATATGTTAGAAGACTGGAAGTTGCTGCAGTCATATCTGCAAAATCCATATCAGACAAAAGAGCTCATTTGACAGAACGTAGCACAAACATACTCGTTCATACAAAAAAACACGGCAGATAAGTTCCATCAAATACAAATGAGAACATGAGCACAATCCATTTGAGCAGCTAACTCAAATGTTCACAGATATCAGATCTCAAAAGTGCCATTTAGAACTAACTGTTTCACTGAAAGGTATGATTTTTTGAATTTGCAATGGAAGTAAAACTTGTCTTTCATTACTTCTCCAGTGCCACTTTCTACCTCAGAAATACACATTACATACACATCTATGACTCTATGATTCTGTGATTGCCTTCAACCTGTTCAAACTGAAAGCACAACGCTAGCCTTTCAAGCGCATCACCAAGCATAATAATGAAGACTGCTGTACTGTGACTATCATACAGACACTCTGTCCAAATAAAAAAAAAACCTGGCAATTTTAATGCTGAACATACTATTTCCCAAACACTAACAAAACTTTCTTAATATCCCGTAAGTGTAAAAATACCACTAAAAAAAACAAAAAAAAAAACACCACCCTTGAGAGGTAACGAGTTGTTTCATAGCAAGGAAATAAAAAAAGAGCTCTGCAGTCAGAACACAGTATAACACAGCAAAACAGATCAGGAACATCTGAAACCCAAGTCAACTAAATGGTTTGGTATTTTATTTTTTCAATCAACAGGTAACCAATGAAGATTGGAGAACAATGCCCATCACAGAGCAGCAAGTAATTTCATACAGAAAGTAGGCTACTCCTTTCTTCAATAGCTGATCTAGACACACCAACTACTATAGATTATATATAGTCACTTCACCTTGATGTGATAAAGGCAGCAGGCCTGGCTGCAAAATCAGTTCCCAGAAGAAAATGTCAACATCTTGGATGGATATAGAAAGCTGCACTAGTAACTGCCACTGCCTGAGTACACAGTTTGAGCTCAGAACCCTACTGGAAAATACACACCTGCAGACAGATGGAAGATAAGCAAGAATTTTCCTGACAGCCAGTAGTTCTCCTGATCAGTCAACTGCAATCCGCCCTATTTGAATCTGAGTGAAAATTTTAAATCAACAAATCTGTTTTGATATTTCTATCAACAATCGCCAAGAATTCAGACTTAGATATTATTTATTATTAACAACTTAGATACATTAAAATACCACTGGCTTTAGAAAGCATTGCTGAAGTACATCCACTGCCAGTTCTTCCCACATAGGAAAACACCCAATGTCTTCCAACTTTCGTTTCAACTGAACTCAAAACTAAATTAAAAGTGTATCTGAAATAGAAGTTAATTCATAGACAAGTGACTTTAACAACAGCCACAGAATCCTTCACTAGTTCATAAAATAAGTTACTGTCAGTGATTTCTCAATCATCAGTCATTTTTATGACTAAGAGACCACATGAGAATCTTTCAAAATGTTTTCCCAAACCACTACTCTGACAAATCAGCTACAAAATGCACACTAACTCTAGCAGGTAGGTTAGTAATTTCCATATTAGTGATACTTTTTTTGCCTGTTTGGTATCAGTGCATTCAATCAGGTGGTATAACACAATACTATTACAATCATGCTTCTTGTAGACAAGTGTTTGCTATTCACTGATCACTACTGCTGAGAATATCAACAGTTTATGGTCTAGTGCAAAGTTGGTAATTTTTCAAAGAATTTCACCTTTTCACCATTTCATTTTCCTCTTCAGAAATTCCTCAAGTAATGTCATGTAGCTCTGAACCCAACATCAGGAGCACAACTGCTCTTGTGCAATACACATGTAGGAGAGGCATGACAGCTGGGACAGTGTCCAAATGGCTCTGGAGTAGCTCAGATGACAGCCGGGTATGCATGCTATGGCTCACAGCACCCACCTTAGACAACAGTTTTTCATTTTGACTTGTTTCACTTGACTGTAATATAAAAGCAAATCCACTCTGTACAATACAAAATCTCTAGATTTTCACACCGTTCTAAGTCAGCCTTCTACTCAAACTAGCTGCTAGATTAAAAACAAGGGTCTAAGGATCACACTGACAACCACCAACACTACAGTTTAAGATAGTGAAAATTTCTGTCAAACAATCCCACTCCATCACCATCTTATCAAAAGGAGCAGGACTTATGCTATTCCTCTCCTTCCATATACACCTACCCTATTTAACCACAATAACTGAAAGCGTAAGTTTAAGCATGGTTTAGAAATTATACTTTTCACCTTAGCTCTCCTGGAACCATACATAATCTTAGCTGCATTCAGATCTCACAGGGACAAGCAATGTCTTAACCAGACACCACAAAAGAACTCAAAATAACCAATGTCCTCTTCTCCAGTAAATGCAAATCTGCCTCGTATGCTTCTAATTATAAATATGGTAACATGACATGGGGACAGAGCCAGCCCCTTGAGTAGGATCCCAGAGACTACTAACCCAAATCTGTGTCAAGCAGAATGCTGGGTCAACAGACTATAGCACAACTTGGTTTTGCTTACAGAGAAAAAAAAACAAAAACCATACAAACTGCACATTGGTAATAGACTTCCAAATTGCAGTTAAGTCTACCTTACACTAATGCATTATCCCAAAAGTTCCTGCTTGCATTTCTGGATCTATAACTGGCACAGCTGAAGGTCCTTACTCCACATTCATAAGTTAATTTTTTCTTCACAACTCCCAGTATAATAAAATAAAACCATTTTGAGCTTTAGATGGCTTTTAAAGTAAGTACCATTAGATTCTCTTTAGTTTCATTTAAACTAAACTTAGTGAGTAATGTCTCATTTCTTTCTTGTGTGTTCTCCTTGACACTATAGCTTTTGTGAAAATAGATAACACAGTTCTTTGTTCATTTACTTTATCTTCTAAAAACATCCAAGGTACTAGACTGTTTTAGGCATTTTTTCTTTTTTAGAAAAGTTCACAACTTAAACATATAATCAGTGTTTCCTTTATTGAAGTACGTTTCGTACCTAGCATCCTAAAAATACTGCCCAACAATATGAACCTCAACTGGGAGCTGCCTCTGCATTATCTGTCCAACAGAGATAAGATATCTTCTACTGTGCAGTGAACTAACCAATTTCAAGAGCATCTTCCCTAAAGGCTGCCATGCCAACTACTTCACACATTTACATCGAGGCAGAAGCAACACGACCTCCTCATTCCCTCCCATCATGAGGCAAAGGTGAAACTTTTAAAGTGAACTCATCAAATGGCTCACTGACGGAACAGCCTTCTTCAGACAAAAAGAATCTTTCCTCAAAAAAAATAAAAATAAAAATAAAAATAAAAATAAAAATAAAAATAAAAAATTGAAATAATTACTGCTTAAGGAGGAAAAAAACTAACATTTGGTGGTTGTTTCTGAGTGTTTTGCTTTTAGGCACAATTTATCATTTTAATCTCTAGATAAAGATGAGGCGTCACAAGGATCTGCCCCTGCAGCTGTCCCACACACGCCTTTACCCTTAGCCAGCAGTCACTCACAACTCCGGGGGCACTGAGGACGAGCAGCAGCTCAGCCCCACAGAGCCGCCTGACAGCACGCTCACAAGCAGTAACGAGAAAACAACGGGAGAGCTCGGCACATGCTTCCTCGAGAACAACGATAAGTAAACACTGGAAACGGCGGCAGCGCACCGGCCAACACGGCGCTGCCGCACGCTGAGCCCGGCCGAAAGCACGGGCTGAGTCATTCTCCGGAGTAACTTCGTCGCGCAGCCCTCCCCCGGCAGCGGACCGCGGGCAGGGAGCGCCCCGGCCCTCCCGCAGCCCGCACGCAGCCCGCCGGGCGCCGCCGCCCCGCGGGCTCCCCCGCCGCCCCGGGGCTGCAACCGGCACCGAGCCGCGCTCCACCCCCAGCCCCCAACGCTCCACCGCCCACCCCGCGGCCAACCTCTGAACCACCGCCCCTCGCGATAGCCCCAGTAAAGGAGGCCCGCCGGCAGCCCCCAGCTAGGCTCCCCGCGCCCGCGGCGGGCGGGGAGGAGGCGGAGCGGGGCCGCGGAGGGGCCCTCGCCTCCCCCGGCGCCACTCACCCGAGGGTCCGGCGGCGGCCCCGCGCATCCTGCGGCGGCGGAGCCCCCCTACCGGCGCGGCCAGGCCCCGCGGCGCGGCGGGAGCGAGGGCCGCCTCGGCGGCCGCTGCGCTCGGGTGGACGGCGATGGCAGGGAGGGGCGAACGACGCGGGGCCGGCCGGGGAGAGCGGGTCCGGGGAGCCCAGGCGCAGCCGCCGCCGATGTTTGTTATTGTCGTCAGCGGCTTCCGGCGCCGGCGCATGCCGGGAGAGGGCGGCCCGGAGGAGGAACCGTGGGGCGGAAGCGGCGGTGCTGGCGAAAGCCGTTTCTCGGGCCGTAGGAGGGTGAGGGGTGCCCGTGGTCCGTCCGGATTTAGCTCTCTCCATCGCGGGTTGCGACGCGGGTGGTTGTATTCCGTTCGGACCGACTCTTCCCTAGCTGAAGGGTGCGCTCACCTTGCTGACCTGGCGCTTCCTCCCCGCGGGGGTCGTAGGGAAGCGCTGAGGCCCCTGGGGGCTCGGAAGGTCTTTGATACAGTCTGCCGTGAGACTGCTCCGTATTCGGCCTCTCGTGCCTGTCCTGAGAAATCGAAAATGAACTTTGCACACGTTGCTTTGTGGTTTCTCTTTTACTTCAGGCTTCCTCATGGAGTTTTAGCCTGTTTTAGTGAGAGCAGATTAGAGAGGTGTGAGGAAGCTTCGCTCTGAACTGCATGTGGGTTTTAGGGGTGTTCTGCATAGTATTCCCTTAAAGTGCAACACGTGGCCGGGTCACGCATTCTGCAACACTGCTTTACCATACAGCAGGCAATGCGGGCCCGACCCTGGGAAGGCACCCACTGTCCTGCAACAGCCAAAAGTCAGCGCACTATTAACGCTGTCTGAGCTGGAACCAGGGCACAGGGAGGGCACAGTGCAGTACTACTCAAGTTATAGCTAATACTTTTATGCATTCATTGGCTAAACGCAGCCCTGTGAGCAGCAAACACTCTGCAGTCTTGCTTTCCATTTTGATAAAAGAATTTGAGAACAGGTTTCAAGACTGCAAAAAATCTTTTTTTGGGGTATATTTGCAACTTCAGTTGACATAAATACATTACATGGGAATTTTCTAATGCACCATATAGAGTTCCAATCAGATGCTCTACTTAAAAATCTGACCATGTCTCTAATTTTATAAGCCCTCTCTTACCAGAGAAAAAGTATCCTCGCTTCACATGTTATTCATGTCATCACACATTTGTGAACAATTGTGAACAAGTGTGAACAATTGTTTTCAAGGATGAAGTACAGGAGGAGTAAAAGTTCATCTAAAATCTCTGACAAGCACCTTGAGAGCTCAATAAGAATTGCAGCCGCTGCCGTTGAACTAGACTGATGTGGTAGTTTCACAACAACAGGGTCATATATCCCACTAGTTCTGTGTTTTTGTTAGTCTTTTTTTGCTTTGTTTTGTTTTAATTAAAAATGCTAAAGATTAAAATAATTTTTGTTACCTATGTACGTGAACTACAGTATATATTTTATGAGGGCTGCTGTGAAAGTAATGCCTGCTTTTTTTTTTCTTGGCCCACAATGTCAGAGGCAGATGCTGGTGGCATGGTAGTACAGGTTGAACATTCCCACCAACAGTCCATTATATGTTGTTGCTGTCTGACAGATGGTAGTGAAGCAGCACTGACAAAATGGCATCTGACATGGAAGTACTGGCAGATGAAGCAAAGGTGTGGAACTGAATTCCTCCATGTGGAAAAAATGGCAGCCTCTGCCATTCAACGCTTGTGAACATTTATGGAGATGAAACAGTGGATGTGAGCACAGTAAGATGGTGGGTGGTGTATTTCAGCAGGAGTGACAGCAAGGGTGGATCATGTCCACTGGTGCAGATTTTTATGAGTGCGGCATGCATGCTCTTGTTCATTGCTGGTGAAAATGCATAGCTAATGGTGGTGACTATGTTGAAAAAGTGTTTTGTAGCTGAGAATTTGCTCTATCAAATAGTGCTATTGTGCTCTTTGAATCAGTTGCAGTTCCATGGAAACACAAGAGGCATTACTTTTGGAGCAACCTTTGTGTTTGTGTCCCAAGACAATTTCTGTTCACTCAGTGTGGCCCAGGCAAGCCAAAAGATTGGGCACCTCTTCCATACAGTATAAGCAGCAGGTCATGGCACAGCAGAATTCAAAGTGCAATCCTGCAGCCAGCCTATGAGGCAAACACATAAGGGGAATGCAGAGGGGAGCACATGACACCTCATTTTCAGCATGCAGGACAAGCGCATTTAGTACAATAACTAGATTGGCTATATACAAAATTCAGTCTTGAGATTTTCTCTTAGACTCACATGCACAGCCCTACACCTAACTTCTTTTGCTTTTAGTTCATCAGCTTGTAAGATACCCATTCTCAAAAGCTGGGACAGGTTTCTGGCTCTCACGGGAGCCCTCAGAAGTTCCTGCTGCTGGGTTGAAGAGCTGCCTGTCTGCCTGTGCTGTTACAGACAGCTCTGAGCACCCACAGCCTGTGCAGCCAAGTGTTTGTACTTGGAAAACATTGCTGCTGTGGGATGTTGAAAGCAACAAGGCCTCAGTGTCACCAGGTGCCTTATGGCACCAGATAGATGAGCACTCTCTGGCTTCTGCATCCTGTTGGGAAGCATGGTGTAGTTACCCACATCCTGAAAGATGGTGTTTTCATCTCAGAGTACAGCAGTAAATGGAGTTGAGAACGGTACTGAGAGGAGCAGACTGATTTTAATGGGAAATACCATACAAGTTTCTAACAGCAATTCAAGGCAGATTTAATTTAATCCCAGTGATCAAGCTCCAGTTCTACAGATGTTAACTTCTGCTTTCTGTATCACCAAAAATGTCCTTCCCCTTCATAAAGTCTTTGAATGCAATGGGGTGATCTGTAACATGAAAAGCTTCACAAAACAAGCACTGTCCATACTCTAAGTGGGGACAAACCAAAGTTAAAAAACAACTTTGAAATGTATAGAAACATTAAAGTTGTAAAAGATCTCTAAGATTTTCTAGTCCAACCATCAACCTACTACCACCATGCCCACTAACATGTCCTTCAGTGCTATATCTCCATGTTTCCTGAACACCTCCAAGGACAGTGACCCCACCATGCCCTGGGCAGCCCATGTGTGTCTCACAACTCTTTCCAAGAGGAAATTTTTCCTAATATCCCACCTGAACCTCTCCTTGTGCTATTTAAGACTGTTCCCTCTCATTCTGTCATTGTTACCTGGGAGAAGAGTCTGACCCCCACCTTGCCACAACCTCCTTTCAGGCAGTTAGTTAAAGTACCAGGGAGGCTCATTAAAGTTGTCTGGCCAAGGAGATAATACTGAGGTGACCTGTTGCACATCAATAGGAGAAGCTGATAGCAGGTATTCCAACACAGGCTGCAGTGCCACTAGGCCTGATAGTTTTCTGACAACCTCTGCAATTCAGGCTTTCAGCAATTGCATTAAGGAAGGCTCTGGGCACTGAGGCACTGTTGGTTTTGGGCAGCACGTGCAGGACAGCTTGATTTCAGCACAGTTCAGGAAGGACTGAAGGAGAAACAGGAGTCAGCAAAGAGCTGCCAGCAGAGCAGGTTGATCTGGCTTGTTCTTGTAACATTTCATTATGTTGCTTCCTCTCAAAGCAATCCAAGAGACTTTGTGTCAAGCAACTAATTACAGGGCTTTTTTTTCTGAGACTGTCTGAACAATAACAAACAAAAGTTTAACATTTTATCTAGTACATGTGCCCTGAAAAGAAATATTTTAAGAATATTATTTTGTTCCAGGATATATCAAAGGAAAGGAGATAATTCTTCACATTTCAAAGCACTGTGCCATGTTTAGGTTATTGTTCTTTCATATACTGTCACCTATGCATTTTTTTCACATTCTGTAAAATAGACCAGAAGTTGGATTGATCAGAAGTTGGAAGTTGAAGGAGGTTTTCACTATGTGCTTCTAATTTGGGGTGCTACATTAGGTGTATCAAGGGATCCATTTCCTCAACCTTGTGTTTGTGTGGCTGTAGTTGGGTAGCAAAATGAATGGGCTGCTCTACAAGGGCAAGTGAGCTGGGAGCTCTGTCACTGTGGACTAAGGGCACAGTGGCACATCCAGATTGGTCACTAGTTTGTTTTTTTTTACCAGAGCACTGACTGGTCTGTAAGCTCTCAGTAATTTGTTTTTGAATGGTCAGTGACTCAGGAGCAGCTGATGCCATTTTTGAAAGCATGCCACTCCCTCTGGGCCCTTTTATGGATCATTCCTAACCAGTAATTTGAACATCATGTGACTCTTCCCAGTATGTTTCTGTAATTCTTTTTACACGCATTTTGAATTCATAAGTGAGTAACACGATTTTTTGAGTTTATTGCCCAAGGTTTGTGCATGAGGGAACAGTTGGCTTCAATTTAACATCTAAGTCATGAGATTAGGTTTTGGTCCCAAGAAGTAATGCGCAAATGATATTTAAAACTCAGATGAAATAGTCAGAATGGACATACTTTCAGAAGTGGTAAAAAAGGGGAGCTCTGAAAGGGACACAGGCTGAACTTTCCCACCACCTCTTCACAACACGCAGGGGATGCTGAACACAGCAAGGCTGAGGAAGTAATGCACTAAAAGAACAGCAGTAATGCTATATGCAATTATATAAAAGACACTGTTGTATTAGCATTACTAAGTATTTCATGCTATTGTGAATAGAACTGACTTTTTTTTTTTTTAACTTGTAGCAGCTTTATGCACACATGTATATAAGCACTTAAGTCACATTTACATTATACATTTACAGTTTTAAATGTTGTCTAATTCCTATAAACAAGGAAGTTTATATAAGCAGATATTTGGATTGAAGAAATTATGCAGGAGTTCATTTGGCCCATGTTTCTAGAAAACTTTTTTTGTTTGTTTGTTGTTTTCATTTTACAGCTATGGCACAAGATATGTTGTCCACGTTTGCAGAACAGTGTTCAAAAAACTTCATGGTCTTCCTGTTCATATCCGTACATGATTTGTGTCAGTTACTGTCCTGGATCAGTAACAATAAAGAAATAATTTGTAAGCTAAGGGGTGTAGGCTTACCTATGAGGCTGCAGCTCATCACAGCCCCTGCAGTGAGCTTTACTTCTCACTGTATCCCCTGGAACAGCACAGAAAAGGAAATTCAAGAGGCAAAATTGACCGGAGACAGAATTTTGGGGTGTACCCATCTGGAAACCCAGGCCATAAGTCACCCCAGCTCCCAGCACACTACCTGCAGCAAGATCCTTCATCAGAGACTGCCCTGAGACAGACTTGTACACTTCCGGACTACGTCCAGTCCTTCCATATTTAGATTTTAATGTGTAGTCTATCTTTTCAAAAGCTAGAAAAAGTATAATTACATATGATCTAAGTCAGCAATTTAGGAACTTGTGTTTTTTCCTTTCTTTTTTGTTAAAAAAAAAAAATAAATCATATCCCCTTTTATATTAGCCTACAAACTCCCTCCACCCACAAGCTTTCTATTAACATAAACTTGAAATTTAAGATGCAGAAACTCTTCCTTTAATACATTTTATTAATTATATTTAAATTAATAGAATCCTTAAACTAAATATATACTACTCACTTTGTGCCTATATGAAGATGGAATGTGAAAAGAAAATACTATTTATTGACATATTGAATTTACTTTTCTTCCTTGCCCTGGCAAGCTATAGCATTCAGTGCTTTTTGTTTTTTTCTTTCATTTTTATTCCTGAATGAAGTGGAAACAAAACAATCATTTTCTTCTAGCTTTCAGAGTCTCAATTCACTGAATTAGTCATTGACCTCAGTTAATGGAATAAAGTAGAAAGATTGTTCTCTGCATCTCCAAAAGAGGCTTTACCTATCAAACGTTCTTAATTACACATTTAAATTATTCTGTAGGAGTACACTAATTTAAGCTAAGTTTTAAATCACTTTAAAAAAATCTGACTGTTCCGAGTGCACTTGCATTCATTACTCATTCTGAGGAGGTTTTTTATATTCATTGATGAGATCAGGCGTGGGTTCTGGCAGAATCCTCTTTCAGAGCTTTGCAGCTTTGGAATTTGCTCTTTAGGAGAATAAGAAAAATATGTTAAAAGTGTAATCTAACCACCATCAAAATTGTGAATAGGATTCTTGTCTTGAAGACTGGTTTAGGTTTTTGCTCTTTTTATACATACATGCAAAATGAGATTTGTGCATAGTGTTTTGCATGTTCATGATTTAACTGTGAAGGTACAAGTTTCTGCAAGTAGCCTGTCGTTTCATCTAACACATAACCCGAGTCAATGAAGTCTTACTGGTATGGCTCAATTTTCATGGAACCATTCAGAGAAGGATCAGTGGTGTTGTTTGATTCTGATGTCTTCACTGAATTGAGCTGTTAGCACTTTGATGAAAACTGTGGTGTAGGTGGCACATCAAACTATAGATTAACTAGTTTTATCCATTTGTCATTTCGAACATTGCCTTAGCCTTAGAATTCTACATTTAAGTCTTCTGAAGTTCTCCTGCTTTTTCCAGGCAAAGATACCTGGATTTACTCACTCAAATTATTAATCCATAGCAAGGATCTAGTAGAGAAATTTTATGTCATTAGATGTTCAGCAGCTTGTTGTAAGCTGAGTGTTAGCTGTAGGATTTGGGGAACAAAACTGTAATTGATATCTGCCTCGAATGGCTATGCACTTCAGCTTTCCACTTTCTGATGTTTTGTTACTTCCAGGTCACTTTGCTGTTATCTATTTCCCTTTCCTTTTGAGCTGACACATGATACTGGTTATCTTTGTTGTTGCAGCTGTTTAATTTTTTAGTTCCTTCTTTCATATAAGTATTGAATCTGTATAGGCTCTTAGTGCTAGCTTTCACTAGATTACACAGTTGGGGATTCTGTTCTGCTTTATAAACCCTCTGG
The DNA here is from genome assembly GCF_023343835.1 of Lagopus muta. NCBI lineage: Eukaryota > Metazoa > Chordata > Aves > Galliformes > Phasianidae > Lagopus > Lagopus muta. Next base: position 39,203,495 of record NC_064435.1, on the reverse strand, counting down.
AAGAACACCCCGTTTCATCCACGTTTATCTTTGAACTTACCTTTTCAGATCAGTTCTGCTCATTAATTTTACCTTTGGAAATTTAGGTGAAAGGATGCAATAGGTTTACATACATCCTCTTATCTGACCAAAGTACACCCACTCTGAATGTGAGACAAACATTGCTGGTGGTCACTAAACAGCCATAAGTTTAAATTCATGAATTAGTTAAACTAGATTTGTCTGCAGAAGAAGGTTTGTTTGTTTGTTTTTCCCAGCTTGCTTAGTATTTTTGAAAGACAGAGGGAGAGAACCTTTAACCGTAAGCTTTACGGTTACTTTTTTCCTAATGATAGCATTACAATAAAAATAATCTCCAATTGCAGTATAGAGTGGCTAGAGTTTGCTCAGGCACACTCTAAAAAAAACAAGTACATCTGTGTTGACACAGGAAGTAGCAATTAAATGGAGGCAATTAAAGGAAATCACAGAACACTCTTGCAGATGTAAGGAGTAAGCTCAGCAGTGTGCTTAACATAATTAGAAAGAGAGAAGAAGAAAAGTGAGACACAAGTGAGAGGAAGCCAGATCTGTAAGTGGAATTAGTGTGAAAGACTTTGCACTCCTCAGTGTCAGATGAGTGCACCAAACGCTGGAAGAACCTGGTGAGATTATTTAGTCATTACTCTCTAGCTGTATTTATGAAGTCCTCTGGAGTCCTCTCATGAGATGCACCGGGGGATGTTCATGTTTTTAAGCCATCCTGCTATGACAGTTTGTCCATACAAACATTTTTTCTTATTTCTCTGAAGCAATATGTATTTTTGATATTTAGTAGAAATAAATCGATCCCACTTATCAAATACATTGCTCTAGCAGTAAGGTCTGATCTATAGGGCTTAGGCCAGTGATTCTTTGTACACCTGTGGTGTTACCAAAGAAAAGTGTTGTGTTCTTCTCAAACCCAAACAAGTAATTTATTTACATCTTGTTCTAACCATGTCTGTGTTTCTAAGTTTATTCTGTCCAGGCTTATGTTTGTTGAAGCCTATATGCAACAGGAGTATTTGTGTAGGCACAGTAACAGCATTATCCTTGCATGAAGTTTGTCTTAGAAAGCACTGCTGCTCAGTCCTTTCCCTACAGAAGGTCTATAGGATGCATAGCCAGCAACAGTATGAAGTACATTAGGCTCTCACTTGAATAATACATTCTAGAATTACCTATTTCATGGATGCTGTGGTTTATTTGTGGCAACACTGTACTGTAGTTCTGAAAAAGCAACACTAGGGGACATCATTAGTCTTCACATTTTTTTTTTTCCAGCTGAAAGAAACGTTTTGCTCTGAAAGCTGGAGAGCTTGAAACGTACAAATTGTGAAGTATATTTGGGAACCAGTCCTCTCTCTATGCATGGTTTTGTAAGTTTTTGCACCTCCTTTTTTGAATTTTTTAAATTATATGTATATTCTTAGGAAATAGAGTAGGACAGCAATCCCAGAGCAGACAAGGGAATGTATATGTTAAAACCAACAAAGTGGTCTAACAACCTGCATGTTAGCCCTACGTGTATTTTGTATTTCTTAGTTGTTTTTTCCGCTATCTAATCTAGCAAGAATTAATTTTCTGTTTTAGTATTTTTCACTGAAGTTAGATATTAGGAATTACTACTGAGTTGTGTCTAGCATGTAGAATGCTGCTCAGGCAGCATTTCAGGAAAGACTTTTATCTGTTTCTTTTACAGTCCAGTGAGTACAAAGTTGGCTGAAAGTCATTTACTATACGCAAAAGGGCATATCCTTGAATATTTCTAATATTCTAACAAAAAAACCAAAAAGTTCAGAGGTCTAATATAGCATTACCTCAAAATGTTTTACTATCAGTACATAGATAGATGTATCTAGATAAACAGAGACATAATTTCACAAAATACTAAGGTTGTATTGCACAGTTCCAGGGTTATGTTCTACTTCAAAATTACTATATTGAAAGATCAAAAATAACTATTTTATAATGAAAAAAATCTTTGAACAATTTCTTTTTTTAAAAGCAGTATTTTATATGGTATAGACATCTCTGGCATGGTATTTTAGAGCAAATAAACTGCTATTCAGATTTATAGAATTACTTGTTTTCTTTATAGAAAATGCATTAAAACACTTTCAGAACTCCAAGCTATTTGAATTTCACTAGTTACTTGGTAAGGCAATAGACAGGATAATAAATAAGGCACACGGATGTGTGATTTTGTCGGTTTCCAAATGTTGTTTGCATTTGCCATATGGAGCTCTCTGAAGGGCATGGTGAGACTTTTAGTCTTTTATATTCATCTTATTCATTAGCCAGAAATCTACAAACACTGCTGGTTATTTACATCTTGATAAATTCAGGAAGAGTGCTTAAAGGTTGAGAAAAGTGCTGTTGAGCAGGTTAAAGCTTTTATTTCCCTTACCTGCTGAAAATCTGCATCTGCCTTATCTGAGAACAGCAAGTTTATTTTTGCTTGCACTAACTTCCAAATAAATACTTTAAAGTATGTTCTTAAGAGGCTTATTTTTTTTAACTTTTGAATTTTATGAACACTGAAATCGCTTCAACTGAGAATATTGCCGCCATGTTATGAGGACTAGCAGATGAACATGGATCTGCTCATCATAAACATTTAAGTCATTGCAACATTTATCCACTCTAGTTTAGATCAAATGTAAGATGCTGATTTATTTATTTATTTTGCATTCTGAAGCGACTTGAATCTGATTTGTAGACATCAAAAGTTTAGTTTAACAACTTTATATCCTTACAAGATTATAAAATGGCACAATTAAGATTGATTACATATCTGAGTTATATATTTGCATACATAAAAGGTATTTTTTTTAAAAAGGCAAATCCTTACTTTTTTTTTTTCCATCTGCCTTCTATTAATATGTTTTTTGTTAATTAATTACCCTTATGTCACTAGAGGTTATTTAACTACAATATATTTTGCTATATTTGCAAAGTAAATAGACAATATGCATTTGGCAGCAACCTTACATTCAAGAATAGATATCTTGGCTTTGAATGCCCTGAGTTAAGTCTGTCATTTCACAGTCTGGTGCCATAACTAGAGGCTAATTCCAAAGGAGATAAATACATTAACGACATCTCAGTGTATCGAAGCTTATTTTAATCCTGTTTCCTTATGGACAAGTAAGCACAACCCTACACTTTTCTCAGAATATCTTGTGTGCTATGTGAGTGTTGTGAAACGAAACCTGAGTTTGATCACATGGTTGTGGCAAGTACACATTTAAGTAAAAATAAGAGTTTTATACGAGCTTTCAGTTCTTGTTAAATTTTGTTTGATTTTTAATAATGCCTTAATATTTTTCCCCACTAGATTTACGTATCTCTCCTGCTTGATTGTACTGAGATACTTTGATGGTGCCTTTTTCTAGCCCACATTCTTCCATTTCCCTTCAAGCTCAGATACAAATGGGACCTTTGCAGTAAATATCCTTTCCTTCAACCATCATTTGCAATACTGCCATTTTTCAAAGCTGAGGGTTTCTTCTCCATTTCTTATTTCCTCACTGGCCAATGTTTAGCTGCAAAGATAATTTCACATCTGATTAACTATGGAGAGAGAAGAAAATATTCAAATTTTAGTTATAACTTCAGGAATTAGTCCAGGGATTATTGGTAGTTTGATTTTTTTGTTTTGTTGCTTGTGTTTGGGAAAAATTAGATTAGGAAAAAATAGCATTTCATTTTTCTGTGTAAACACCCAACAGTGCAGAAAGTTTCTTTGGACACTAGATGACAGCGAAAGATTGCAGCAGAACTCTTTTTAAAGTAAAGCATAACTGGAAATATATTCAGTAAGATTGTGTTATCACTGTTGATAATCCACTGATAATATTTATGGAGTTAGATACTTTGCAGTACAGAAGTTTCTATTACAGAATCTACAGAAGCCTAGCCTTCACCTGTCACATATGGTGAAATATTATCCTGAGTCTGAATTCTACACTGACAGTAGAGTTTTTGCTTAAACTCTGGGTATTTATGAAAGACACTGCTTTTGAGTAGAGTGAGCCTATGCTAGTAAGATATCTGCTTTTAAGTTCTTGTCTTGTAGTTTTTCATCCATGTTCCATTGTGTATGTAAGGAAAGAAAACCTAATATTTGCCTTAATGGCAGTCTCACCATAAAAGACTTAGAAAGCTAGATTAAAATAGGTACTTCACTTATGAATTAACATACAGCAAATCTCTGTAGTCTCTCTCAAGATATTTTGATTGGCAAATTCCTGTTACCAGCAACAAAGCAAGCAATAATAATAAGTGAGTAAAAGTAGATTTCTGCAGAGGAGCAAAATAAAAACAGTCAATAGTTAAAAAAAAAAAAAAAAAGCAGCCAACAAAGTGGCAAAACATTCATGTGTCAAAGGGAAGAAAAAGAAATAGAGTAGATATAAAAGAAACTGTTAAAAAAAAAAAATTGTAAAGTTATATAAGTGCATAGAAATGGATTCCAGGATGCTGTATTTTTGACGGTTGGAATAGCCTACCAGTCCTCTTTCAGTTAAATGAACTGAGGATCAATTCTGAGATACCATTCCAGCTCTCCTCTCTTTTCTCTGTCTTGTTAAAATTTACAGAAGATGGAAGGTTCACAAGATATGGAAATACACAAACAGCCCATTTTGAACATTTTGTGCACATAACCCATGCACAAAACTGCTTAAGTCTGAGATAGACTAACTACAAGCATAGTATGTGGGTTAGTAGTAAGGCATGCCTAAAGGGATGGTACAGATGCTCAGGCAAGCATCACTCAAACTGAACAAGCATCACGTCTGTGACTGATATATTTAACTGATAAATCAACACTGCCAAAACACGTCACTTGTCAATGATTGGCATCAAGTAGTTAAGTCATACCTTAGCTGAAGGCAGTATTGAATCCATTTTCAGTAGTTCTGAGAAGGCACTTATTGCTTTCATTGACCTTATCAGTTTGACTGTGTGTAGCCATTTATTATTCTCCTGGGATAAAACAGAAGTCGTCTCTGCTTAAACTGATCATAGATTTACAGGATAACTTAGCTTAGAAGGGATTTCAGGAGACCAAACAGTTCCCACTTCCCTAGCCTACCTCTTACAGGATCCATTTTAGTGTTGTACAAGGTTGCTCAAGGCCTTGTCTTGTCAATGTCTGAAGCCTTCAAGGATGGATTTCAAAACACCTTTGGTCAGTACGTCTCAGAGCTTAACCACTCTAGTTTTGATATTTATTTTAAACAGTCAACATTTCCCCTGCTGCAGCTTATTCCTTTTGTTTCTCATTGTGTAGGCATTTCAGAGAAGCTTGAGTAAGTCTTTTATACACAAAAGGGGCCTACAGAGCTTTTACACACAAAAGGGGCCTACAGAGCTTTTTTCCTTCATTGTTAATCTCTTCTTTTCCATGCTGAACTAAGCCACTTTCTCTAGTACCTCCTCATATTTTATACTAAGGCCCCCTAACCATCTCAGAGCCTTTCTGCTGGATGTCCTCCAGTTTCTTGATCTTTCTTTCACACTGGAAAGTAAGAGGGTCCAGACAAAGACATGATAGGTCAAACTCACTCTGAGATGCTTACTGAAAGGGAATCATCATTCTCTTGACCTTTCAATAAACTACTGCTGATGCATTTATATCAGTAACACAGGGGTACTGTAACCTCACCCAACTTGTTCTCAACCAGAATCACAGGGTAGTTTCTCTAGGGCTGCTGCATCAGCCAGAGCCCAGCCTTTACTGCCACATGCAATTATTTTATCCCACAAGTTTGAACTCCCTTTTATCATTGCTGACCTTCCCATGACTTCTCCTAGCCTGTTCCTTAAGACTGACAAAGTTCCTCTGACATGCAGATGCTTCTGCCAGCATATTGCCTGCTCCCTCCAATTTGGTATAACCTACAAGCTCACCGTATACATCTCATCATTCAGGTCATAAGTGGAGATCCGCTTTGCCTACTCCAGAATTCTGGGGGAAGGAATTTGTCACAAGCCACAACTGGGCTGCAAGCCAAAAACTATATTTTGAGCCTTCTAACCCAGTTAGTTTTTCATCAGTCTTAACATGCATCCATCTACACACTCTCCCTGCAGCTTGTCTATAGGGTTACCATACCAGAGGATTTTTGAAAGCCCTGCCAAAGTCAGCATAAGATAAATTCACTGTTTTTTCTTTATTCACAGAGCCAGTCATTTCCCAATGGAAGAGAAGTTTAGCCAGCAATTCTATGCTCTGTCAAGTTATAAAGTTATGCTGGCTGGTTCTGTTGCTCAAAAATGCTCTCACAATCTGAGTCTTATCAGCTGTTCTGCTTATGAAGAAGCTGAACTACTTCTGGTAGTTTCTTAGTGATACCAGGTAAAGTATTCACAGATAGACTAATCATATACAGAAAAACTCACCCACCTAGTTAGAAGTGCTCACAAGCCCTGCAGCATGCCCTCTCAGGGAGCTGCCTAGGCTCAAGAAATACTCTCTCCTTAGTGGATGGCCCTTATGTGAGCCCAGTGTGGTTCCACCCTGTGTCCATCCCTTCTGGTCATCTGAGGAGCACAGGTGCAAACAATTTAGCTGTGCTCCTGGGCCATCCACACCCCTTCACCAGTTGCTCAATCACCAGTTCAAGCTGTGACCTAACACTTCCATTACACCAGTGTACCCTCTCCAGCTGTCCACATTGAAAGCTAGAAAAATAGCGATCTTCCTGCTTCCTCAAAATTCAATTTACAGATTACTTTTAAAACCATATGACTACTTTGCTCCTTCTGTAGGATTTGCTGTTTGAAATTAAATATTCTTTCAGTACTATGTAACCTAGAAAAAAATATGAAAGTCTTTCGCAGCCCTCCAGTGTTCTCAAATAAAGGTTTTAATTGTTATGATTGTGTTGGTGATGGCAGAATTTATAGAACTACTCATTTGAATTAGCTAAAAAGAAAATCTAGGTGAAAAAAAAATCTAAGCATATACAAAATAAATCACATTAAAGAGTAGTATTTGTGTTGGTCATTGCACATCCTTTACTAGATAGCAGTAATAAAGCCAAATCATTTATTAAGGAATTAAGCAGCAGAAAATGTCTGCATTTGTTTAAATAAATTTGCTCTGAAAATAGGAAATGCTGTCTCATTCTCAAATCATATTCTGGGTGGTGGAAGAAAAGTAAACTGTGCAAAAAGAAATCAGGCTTCTCTCCAACTTGTGTATAAAAAACCGATTCTGACCAGATCATGAAGATCAATGGAAGTGGGATGTCTGATCATAGAACACCAGTGTTTGTTTAGTTGGTTTTCATAACTAGAGATTATTGAAAATTACACCATTACAATGAAAGACTATTTCTAGATTTAGAGACAAACTACATCCACAGTTCTAACCACTTGCATTATAGTTTAGCAAATGTGGTAAAGCAAATTTCAGGATCTGTGAATTAGCATGTAAAACATCTATTTAAACCAAGACAGCTGCTTGTGGTCTAGCATATAAAACCTTTGTTCCAAGACAGGTGCTCAGCAATGAAGCTACACCACAAGCTAGGTTTATATTAGCAATAAGTGGTTGTTAACCCAAACAACCCTATAACAAAACAGTAGCAGCTAAGAACAGCTCAGGCTTCTGAAAGTAGCAGTCCTGTAGGGGAATGAGACCACAGTAATGGAAGAACAAAAAAATGTCATGTGGCTATATGAAGTAAAGGCAGGTTCTCTAATTAGAGCCAAAGTCTTGACATAAAAAGCTAATGGGAGTTATGAATAAAAGTTGAAAAAATTGCTTGAGCTATGTTGCATTGCCTCCTGCGGTACTGACCCAAAACCAGGCCAGGACCAAATGACTGCATGCACACACCAATATGATGAACAGCAAAATGGCGTTTATTACACGTGAACTCTAGCTTATATAACCTATGTGCTTCGTCTACGCCCCTAAGGCACGTGCCACACATCAATCATAGAGCAGGGAGAGGGCCTATCGCGTCACATCCCGTGGGGGGGTCTCTCAGTCTCGCAGTTGCTGACAACATCTCCCCCTCTCCAAGCTCAAGAAAGTCTACTACAACCCGAGAGGACCCTAACCGCGTACACCCCGAAATCCCCGCATTGCGCCTATACATGCTATTGTCCTCTCGGTTAAGCCTTGCCCCGTTACATCCCGATTCGCAGAATAATCCTACCCTAATAACCCTATAACCTATTAACCTAATGACAACCTATTAACTTAATAATCCTAATGATTTAATCTTAAACGTGAGTTCTATATAAAACTATATATTGCATTCTTAGATGATGCTGATTTGTTCGTCTTAGCATTTGCCATACGAGTCATTTGTCTCAGCATACAGTATACCTATATATGTGTAATATACCTATATACCTATATGCCTATATGTATAATATGACTATAAGTACTAAGCATATTAATGTTAGACCTAATGCAACTATAACTGAATATAGAATAGAGTTAAACAGAGTTAAACATTCCCGTCGCAGTGATGAACCATCCCAGAAGCACTTCCCATCAGTGGTGTTCTCCGTCCTTCTTTGCTCTCTCTAAGACGTGATGTCTCTCTCTCTTGTGTCGTGATGAACAGCGATGAAGGCTTTCTGTCCACTGCCTCTGATGTGTTTTAGCAGTTGGTACCTCGTTAGCACGAACACCTTTCTTTTGTGGGTAAGCTGTTCAGGAGCAACTCCTTCTCTTGTTCTTTCGGCGATCTTGTCTGTTGTCTGGGCCTTCCCAGGAGTCAATGCTGTAAGGGAAGACTTATGTTCCAGTTAGTTCCTTGCTGATGTCTGGCCTAATTTTTCGCGATGGTATCCATACTATTTTTCCCGTTTCGCAATGTTTTACTGCTGCATAGCCTCTTCCCCATACCAGAATCATCCAGCCCGCCTCCCATTCTCCACTGTCTGCTTTTATTTTTACTGGAGGCCCTTCGCTCAAGACTTTGGGCTGCCAATGTTTCTGTACAGGGCTTCTACTGCAATCTCCACGTTCAAAGTGATTCAATGAGTAAATGGCTTTAGATAGAATCTCTGCTTGTCTTTTAACAGGAATTGCACTCTGATACCCTTCTCCCTCACCTAGGACGCGTAACTTTTCCTTGAGGAGGCGATTGGCACGTTCTACAATTGCTTGTCCCTGAGAATTGCCAGGGATTCCTGTGGAATGAGATATCCCCCAAGCTGGTAGCCATTCCTGGGTCGATTTTGAGATGAAGCAAGACCCATTATCTGTTTTTATCTGGCCGGGCAACCCCATTGCGGCTATTGCAGTGGCCCAATGACTCTGTGCTGCGGTCGAATTGCACCTTGTATGTTGAGTGACTGATATCATAGAAGAAGCTGTATCTACAGTAACGGCGAGCCATGGACGAGGGGCCATACGGGGTTCCCATGTGAAATCTGTCTGCCAGATCTGTAATGGCTTTAAGCCACGGGGGTTAACACCTGCACGAATAGTTGGGGCAGAATTGCAATATGGACATGCCTGAACTAGCTGTTGGCAAGGGAATAGAACAGGCCCGTGCCAAAGCCTTGGTACCTATATGAAGAGATGCATGAAGATCATGCGCAGTTCTGACAGTGAAGCATGACGTACCTGCAATCTTGTCAGCAACTGCCTTACCCATTGTAAAAAAAAAAACCCTGGAACCTCTGAATGACTGCGGACATGTAGTATAGCCACGGGAGCTGAGCGAGAGGCCAACGCTTCTTCTAACAATCCGGCTGCTGTAGTACTCGGATGTCCTTCTTGACCCATGCGTGCAAGCAGCTTAGCTGCAAAAGCAGAGTCAGTAACTACATTGCATGGAATTTCTTGCCATAGACGAAGTGCTATTGTTACAGCCATAACTTCCAATATTTGTACGCTAACTGTCCGGTCACAAAAAATAGCTGAGCTCCACTTATTGTCTGAGTTTTGCCACACTACAGCTCCTTGTCCAGTAGATGAGGAGGCATCTGTGAACAAGGTAGGCCCTTCCAGAGGGGAAGTTTGAACGCGGCATCGGAGGGAAACATGGAGGGGTTTTGCTAGCTCAAAGATAGGCAGAGTCAGTATATTCAATTGCACCTCCATATCCCTGTAAAGCTGTAAGAAGGATATCTGGAAGTGGTTGTGTATCACGAAATGAGCTCTGTAGATATATTGCATCAGGTTCTTTTGCAAAGGCTCGCAATGACAGCAATCGAGATTTCTTAAGCAGCATTGCTAGAATCTCAAGCCAGGAAGTATAGGCTCGTGTGGGCTGTACGGAAAACAGCCACCATAGAGGTCGGGGCTTAGCATCAAGGGAATGACCTATCACTGCCGTTGCACCCGCCTCACATCTCGTTACTGCTACCTCGAGAGCCCGATCAGGGTCCCATCTCATTAGGAATGCTCTCATACAATTCTGTAGGATTTCATGCCATGCGGCAGTCATCTCTGGAGTAAGTTTCCTAGGCTCCCTCGGGTTTGATCCCTTAAGCTGATCATGAAAGGGTTTCATAAGCTGAGGTGGGATTCCCAAAGCCCCTCGAATCCACTGGATTGCCCCTACTAACTTCTGCACATCCCACAGGGTGGTAATATGAGGACGAATATCAAGGCTGATCGGTCGTACCATCTCCGGGCCAAACTTATACCCGAGATATTCAATTCCTGGTTCCCTCTGAGTTTTTTGCTCAGAGATAACAAAACCGGCCGCAGTCAAGGCTTCTGTTACTCGATCTTCTAACATACAAGCCTAAATAACAAGGGGCTGCAATAACTGATGTGATGTTATCAATGCTAAACAATTAAAGTCTACGATACTGGTAAAGTTATAGACAGAGAGATTAGAGATTACTGATTAGAGTGATTGCTGATAGCTCTAGTGGCACTATCTATGAGTATGAAATTACAAAGGATCCTTATACAAACATAACCTTTCCCAGTATATATCAACATTGTCTCAGGTACCTGTTGGAATGTACCTCAAAAATGACAAACATTCTATTCAATATCAAGGCAGATGTCTCAAGCCTTGAGAGCATTGCTCTCACAAGCAAATTCTTGTTGCTTGTTCTCCAGGCCTCAGTCTGGCCACCTGTCTCTGAAGGGAACCCATTCTGATGCCCACAATGTATACTGCACTGGCTTAAAAACCATGCGCATCAGATTCATTACATCACGAGGAAAGAGAAGACCTGATGCTGTCAGGACTTCTAATGCATTTAAAGCAAGGAGTGATTTCAATCCCTGTTTCTCTACACAATCTATCAGGTGTGTGATGTCTTTCAGATTGAGGGGTACCCCTTCTGGGATTCTGTTACTGTTCCCTACTACCAGGAAGATCTCCAGTACTTTTCCTTCCTCTAACAGGCTAGATCTAAACTTTCCACAATCTGTTAGTGCATCTCTCTTAACTCCTAAATGCAAATTCACCTCTCTCCTTTCACTATCCTTTTCAGTCACAGCTGGAAGCTGCGGGCTCCGCACCCCTCCCCTCAGACCCATCTCCCTTTGATCATGCACTGACTGTTGTAGAGGCTTCTGATTGGTTGCATACACACTCAATCTTGTAAAAGGATGTGTGGGTCGAATCAGTGGGTCTGAATGCTGTGGTAGGGAGTGGGTCCGGAGACTCTCGTCATTTTGTCTTTCTCCTACGGGTGCAACCTGAGCAGACAGTGCTGCCCACACGCCATCTACTCCTTCAGGCGCGATCAGGGTGGACAGTGCTGGCCGGACGTTATCATCTGAGCGCCTGTAAGTTACATCGCTTCCCTTTCTCTTTGCTGTTTTTTCTTCTACCGCCTCTCTAACTTTTGACCAATCCGTACCCGAGCCTTGCCCGCAGTCCCCACCCCCCTGGGTGTTACTGCATTCCACCTCCAGAGAAGAGACAGCAAGTGTCCCATCCCAGCTCACTTCTTTCCCTGCCCCCGCAGGTGGTATTGGATTACACAGAGAAGGATACAGCGGTTGTCTTGGATACGGCTGGGGAGTTTCAACGACCTTGGATTCCTGCACTTGGCCGGTGTTGCATGATAAAAGTGCAGACAGTTTAGCGCAGTCTTCTTCTACTTGTTTATGCGAAGCTGAAGCCGAGGGGGGAGCGAAGGGGGGTGCTGAAGGTGCGGACGAGATGTTAGTCGCCATAGCTGAGGGCATATTTGCGGTGTTCTTTTCCTCAGGGGACCTGCAAGAAAGTACGCTTCCCGCGCCACTTCTCTCGGTGTTAGTAAATTCCAAACCTATCATAACGCGCGCAGCCTCAGGAATTCTATCTTCTTCTCTAGCGGCTTTAAGAGCCCCAAGAATTAACCCCCAGATTTTTAGCTCCACTGCTTTTTGCTCCTCTATCGCACGCTGCGCAAGCGTGGATGTAAACTGATCCCATTTATCAGGATCTAAAATGTCCTGAGAGGAGGGAAGATTCCACTCCTTTTCCAGGCGAATAAGTACAACTGAAATGTCCTTCTTAGAAGGGGCATTCCTGCTGTGATAGTCCTTACAGAACTGAAGGACCAACTTAATAACTTGATCCATCACCAGCGCGGCACTGATGTCCCGAATTCGAGAGCGACCTGCCACCAACCACAGGCTATCACCACCCCCGAACTTCCACAGCAGCCAGCTGCTGCAGGCACGCCCTTAGGCGAAATACCGCAACACCACGGTCTTCCACGGCCAACCCGTAATTACCTCATTACGGCATTGGAAATTCCGCAGGCACGCAGGAGACTTTAACGCAAGTTGGCTTCTCATGCAAGGGGGATCCTCACAAGTGGGTTCCGCACTGGTTCCTCACACGGGGCACCAATGTTGCATTGCCTCCTGCGGTACTGACCCAAAACCAGGCCAGGACCAAATGACTGCACGCACACACCAATATGATGAACAGCAAAATGGCGTTTATTACACGTGAACTCTAGCTTATATAACCTATGTGCTTCGTCTACGCCCCTAAGGCACGTGCCACACATCAATCATAGAGCAGGGAGAGGGCCTATCGCGTCACATCCCGTGGGGGGGTCTCTCAGTCTCGCAGTTGCTGACAACAGAGCTAGTGGAATACCTAGAATGATGGGGAACTTCATTTTTCATATTCCATACAAAATCCTTTTACAAGCATGCTTTGTCTTCACTCCAGATATTCATTCTGCTATTGCTAAATGTAGACAAGGCTCAGATCAGTGGAGAACAACTTCTTAGTGCTGAAAGCCATGCTCAAATTGTTTAGAGATGTCCAAAGAGGGAGCAGTTGATTAAGAGTAGTTGATTAAAAAGAGCTTCTACATTTTTAATAAGAAATATGTCGTCATGACAATGAGCTAACTAGTGACATACTCATATGTTTTCTGGGTGTTCACTCATATGTCTGGTGAGCTTGTGGGGATTGTATAGCTACAAGTTAGTAGAAGCAGAAAGGAACTAGCTTAGCTTCTTTCTCCATCTTTTACTTGGTGCCAGGATGTTGCTGGTAGTTTGAAATATGCAGTCTTAGAGACATTTCAATAATTGTATCAAACAGTAGGAAAAACAAAACCTACAGAGAAGCTGCCAAAACTAAACAAAGGCAAAATATTGTATCAAGCAACAGAAAATTAAGGCGTTAAAAACATCTCATGGGGTTATTATTTATTTCTGTAAATTCAGGGTGGAACAATATCTATTCAACCATAATATTTGTCCAAAAACATGCTTAGTAGAGAAATCAATGTCAACAATATTAACATCTTTTTTACTAAAGATATGGAAAGCAAACTACTGAGATGTCTTTTCTCTTTTTCCTTTTTTTTTTTCTAAAAAAGAAAGTTGTGTATGAGAAATGTGGGTAGAAGTAGAGTAAGGGAACAGATACCTAGGAAATTTTTGATAATTATGTGGAACATTTAATGTGATTTCCAAACGCTCAGATCAGGGGATAGTTTATGCTGGCTGCTTCTACTGGGATAAGAAATGATGAAGCAATTTGCACTTGTAACTTTCACACTAACATCTTATTAAATAGCTCACAGCCCTCAAGGACTGTTTCAGAAAGGTTAAGCAGCCTCACAAGCACTGGTACCCAGATCATCATGACAGGAAAAAAAAAAGTCATATGTTTAGACTTACATTGCTTTGAAAAGCCCTATCAGTTACTGCTCCATTATTACTGCTTCAGCTTCACAACTACAATGGATTGTGGAATGGTGTGTTAAACAGGGAAAAGAAACATGTTAAAAGTAGCCCTTTTTTCATGAGTGGTTTACTTATCAGCCATTAATTTCCCCTTTCAGTTCACCGTATATAAATAAGACAGTAGGACAGGAGCAAGGATCGCATTGGGAAGCAGCTCACTCTAGTCTCGTCATTGAAAGAAACAAGCAAATAACTGTACTTAGAAGTCAGAGCATAATTCGGCATCTGAAGTTTCAAGGAATTGGAAATTCTGCATGGAAGAACAGATTCAGTTCTGGTACCTTATTTTCAATATGCTGATTTTTACTTCGTTTTTTTCACTGCTTGAGATTCAGCTATGTAATTTGATCAACTTATTCACTCTCTCAGAATGCGATCAGAGGGAAATCCATGAATGACTGAAAAAATGGAAGTTCAATTTCACAGAAATTTCCAATACTAACTACCTTTATTTTCATTCCACATCATATCCTCCTGTAGCTCAACCAGAAGGAAAGACTACGGCACTAAGGAGCCAGCTGTGTTGGATACTTGGCTAGATGAATCTAATCAACCTTTTGGGAGACAGTGTGAGTGAGCTACCGAAGTTGACTTAGTCATATTGATTAATATTGATACAACCTTAATTTGAAGCATATTTTGAGTAAATATATTGCAACATCCTTTTTTCAGAGGAATTCCACTGAAATGCTTCTTTTCCCGTGAAACTGTTTACAATTAAACTCTGCCCCTGCCTTTTAAGTGAATAACTTATCAGAGATCTTAGGGCAGAGAGAAGAAATTGTGTCTCTTCTTACCAGAAAAACATGATTGAAACATAGCATTGTATTAGATCCAAAATCATTCCACATTTTCAGCTTTTTCCCTATCAGCAACTGGCAAAGAGCAAAGAAAAGACCCAAGATCACTGGGAACAAAACATACCCTTCATTTTGGCATCTAACAATCTCATCCAAGCCAACTGGGCTCCCAGACAGACTCACAGCTGTTATTATTTACTTGGGAAGCCAAAACTGGTGTTTTGAGAATGATGTTAGAAAAAAAAAAAAAATTAATCAGCATTCATTAATTTTCTGTGTAGCTCTGTTACTGGAAATTGTGTGATATTGTATCACAAACGCCTACACTACAAATCTTGTTTTGCATACAATGTTTTGCACTGTTCTCTTACATAACGTGTCTAGTAAACATTGAGTTAATTCTCAGCTCTTATCACAGAAGAGTAGTGATAAATGAAAGGACTAAAACTATTAAGCATATTTTCCTCCCCAACTCCCATGCATTCGGTAGTAGAATATTTAATATCTGATATTTCTACAGACCTGAATACAAGTCCTGTAACTGTGCCCGAGTACAAAGGCAGAGGTGAGCATGTGTCTCATAGAGAATACCTCACAATACTTAAGGTAGATGCCTCAAAATCATACTGTGGTGAGTACAAATCCTTTATTGTTTACAGGATCATATTGTCTTCTGGCATTATGTCTGTAACAGGCACAAAGCATTTCTTGTTTTGTAAGAAAAAGTATTATGCTCTCCTTTGCATTATAGAAAGAAAGGAAACATATGGTATAGTATTCATTATATTAGAGAAACTGAGATCAAATAAATTCACCTTGTAGTGGAAAAGTGATTAGATCTGTGATAGTAACCACTTCTGATTAGTTTTCTTTCAGAATATTTCTTAAAAATTAATCAAAATGTAACCTAAGCTTGCAGCTACTTCCTCTCTCCCCACAAAGGGTCAGAACAGAGAGAATGGGAAGAACAAGTACCAAAACTCATGTGTCAAGACAAAGACCATTTAATAAGTGACACAGGGCAAAAAAATAAATGATGCAAAGGTCAACACAGCAGCTCCAAGGCAGATCAGTGCCCAGCCAGCAAGCAAGTCACCTTAAATACCCCAAGTCGACACCCCCTTTTTCTTCTAATGCAGTTTTTATTGCTGAACATCATGCTGTTTGGCATCAAAACTGACCCCTTGGTCTGTTTTGTTTATCTGGCTGTGTCTACTGCTCTAGCCCAGTCCGACCCAGCACAGACACTTCAGTGTGTGTGTAAAAACAGTCTTTGATAACCCCATTTTGACAGCATAGATGAAGACAAGAAGCAGCTGTTCCAAACAGCACCACAATGAGGAATCCTACAGTTCTGAGCTAAGGACTGCATACCCTGTTCACCTACGTTGTGAAGTTTGCTGTCATTAGCTGTGCAGCATACAAGTCTGCTACAAGGTCAGGATAGATTTCTGCTCTTACAGCGTCTGATCCATCAGCTTTGAAGGAGATTTTGTTGTTGTTCTTAGGGATGATTGACCTGTAACAGTGAGTAGTCACTGCCATGAATAAGATGAGGACTGAGCACTCAGAACCACACAAGAAACAAGAGAGGGCTCCTGGCCTATGATGCTGCTGATGTACGTAGAAATCAAAAGACAGGTCAAGGAAAGACACTATCAGAAGTCCCTGGGCAGAATAAATCTTGTTAGTTTTTGCTCAGAGAACATAATCTCACCCCAGAGAAATACTTTCATACACAAAACATTACTGAAAATATAACAAACAATGCTTTTAACACTGAATAAAGACAGTAGTGAAAATAAAATGTGGTAAAAAGCAGATCAAAATAAAATAATTTTAAGCTAGTGTTTTATTTTCATCCAATGCAAATCTTTTCAATGAAAGCATGCAGTACAGAATATAGAATCTCATTTCACCTGGAAATTTTTTCTAGCGTGTTTTAATTACTGAAAATTTCCACTGTTAAAAGCTTTTGTTAAAAGCAGGAAAAGCATAATTAAGTGTAAAAAGTAGGATTTTAAGGATTATAATAAAAAAAATCAGACTAGCTCTCAGTTAGGAAAGAGTTGCAATAGGAAACATTCTTAAAGAGTTCTTGAGGAAGATCTGAGACAATCCAAAGGACTTCAGCAACTTTTATCTATCCTGATTTTATATTAAAGGCCAATTGTATAGATTCCTATTCCACTAAGTGGTGTTGAAGAGAGCATGCATTATCAAACCTGCATAAGTAATTGTTAAAGTCATCCTGGGAGAAAAGGTTTTCCTTACATCCAATTGGCAACTGTCCTTTTTTGAATCACGCCTATGGCCTCTCATACTGCGCTGTGCTCCTATGCGTTCCTGACTCTGTCTTCTTCCTAGTGGTATCTGAGGCATTATGCATGTGCATCAAAACCTGTTTTCTGCCTGGGGATCGTGTAAAAACATGCATTTTTTTCATAGTGTTAATGTAATCAGTTTTCCAATTGGCTGCAATGTTTACAAAGATGACAAAAATATCAAAGAGTAAGTCTGATATCTCCAGAGAGCCAAAATATCAGAGTGCTAGATTTTTAGTGCTATTTGGTTAATTTATTAAAACCTTAACCAAAGCCAATTTTATTTATAGTAAGGAATGCTATTGTATATTTTCTACTCGTCACTGAAAAGTGATATTGGAAAATACATAATAAGCCTCACAAAAAAAAACAACCAACATATTAAGTATTAAAATTAGATATTTTACTGAGGGAATTTATTCCAATGCATTATCATAAAGTAAAGTTTCACGATATACAAGCAGTCCAATGCATTGAGATCTAAATTATGTTTCTCTGGTTCAGGAACTACTGTGAGGCAAGAAGCTGCCATGATTTCAAGCTTTGTTTTACCCATGCTCACTCTATAGTTCTCCAAATGCCAGCCATCTGCATGGTTTTGCAAATATTCAGGTTGTAATTCCATTCTGTGAGCTGCACAAAAGCAATAAAGTTAACGCTGAGATACTAATTTAAGCTTGTTACAGTTATGATCAGAAAATATGGTTCAACCAGTCTGTCTGTGTTCATGCGATGAGCTGACCAGTTGGTCTGTGCATAGATGTGTTCAAGCAAACACACCCTCTGCATGCACCAAGCTGTAATGCCCCCCCAGACTGGCAGGGGATGATCCATTGCAAGCTTTGATTAAAATGTTCCCGCTAATTTAGCATAGCTGGAATAGCTTTGCAAAATAAAATAAAAACCATTAACTTCAATGGTGGGTGTCTGTGTTTTGGAACAGGAAAATTAGACAAGCCTCAAAGTATGCTGTTTAATTAAGTGTGAGTAGAGAGATAAATTGTATGTGCTAAACCAAATTTGGACTGTTGTAGGCTTTTTTCTGTCACTGAAAATGATGGGGATGAAAATGACTTACAACCAACCCTAGATTTTGTTTTCTGAACAGGCATCACGTTGGGAATTTTATTAACATTTGTAGACAAGTGGACTGAACCTTTAATTCTCCCCCTCTATTTTGCATTTTTAACAAATTATTTCTATTGCATTTTCCTGCACATGTTTAGCAATCACTTGCTGTTAAATAATTACTTCAGTCCTCATATGTTTACAAATATAATCTAGGGACTAAAAATTAGCTTGTAATATAGTCAGTAGAAAATAAAGATGATGGTTGGTCTTAAGTTTAGAAGGATGAGAAACAACTCAAGGTGTTCAAAGTGGAAAACAGGAGAAAAACCTTTACCATGACAGAGTATAGTAAAAGGCTAGAGGAGGAAAAGCATAGAATGGTTCAGATTGAAAGACACATTAAAGATCTTCTAGCCCCAGAAATACAGATATATAAATGTGAATGATAAAGGGGAATTATTTGAAAACATTTTAAATATGCAAGAGAAAGAATACTATTTAAGTTTACAATGAGTGTAAGCGAGCACTGTGAGAAAACAAATCCTTCTTCCCAAATCATAACAAATGGGAAATACAATAGATCGACAGCAAATGAAATGCAAATGAAGGTGAAAGGGATAAAGAATATATGAAATATATGAAAATTATGCCCAGGAAGATTAGAAAAAAGACATTTTAAAGTATTAGAAGCACTACAGTCTAACTGTAACACAATAGTGCCCATCTTTGTAACTACAGTACAAGAAGGAGATTTACCAGTTGGAGAGAATTCAGAAGGAAGTTGCGATGTCAGAAAAATACCCCTTAAAGTTGGCTCATAAAAGATTGAATTATTAATTTATTCCCAGCAAGATTAAAAAGATTTCCTAACAGCCAAATAGTACGTAGGAGATCAGTCTCTGATACTCAAGTACCAAATCTGCAGTAAAAACAAGCAAAGGAACATAAAGAAAAACAACAACAAAAACCTAACAGTCATTAATTTAAATACATTTTTAAGGAAAGGTCACAGTGAGGTCACAGGACTGAAGTCTTTCAGTGTAGTAGAGGAGATGCATTCAAGTTTTCAGTAAAAGGGCAGTTTTTATTGGCTGAGTGCTCTATTCTAAGGAGTGTTCACTTATACGTGAAATTCATCTGTAGTATCCACCTTTCAAATCCTTTCATTAAGCCAGATTGGAGGTCTTCTGAATTTCTCCAAATGAGAAAATAAATAAATAAATAAATACCCACTCCCCCCAAAACAAACAAACAAAAAAACCCAAGAAATTAAGTTACCTTTTTTATTATTATTGTCAAAAAAAAATGAACACCTTTTTTCTTCACACAGAGCAAGAACTGAGAAAGACCTGTTTCATTTCAAGCCCCTCTAGGTGGGGCCGTTCCCAACGACCTTTGTTATCACCTGTCAAGGCATCTTTCTGGCTGCAAACACTTTCTTCATTTTCTTTTGCAGAACTTTGCTAAAACAAATAAACAAATGACAACAACAAGACCAACTCATTTGCATCAATCTTCAGCCTCTACTAGAAGTTTTTGCTTACACTGCTGTTTCCTCTAGTAGATTTGGAAGTAGCTCAACTGAGCTGCTTTTCCTGCCAGAGCCCATTGAAAAGGCAGCCTCTGGCATTGTGGCAATGCCCAGCCTCCTGCAGCTTCATCCCAGGCTTCCCCATACAAAACTCTTCAACTGGCTGGAGCAGAAAATCAGTCACATCTGTTTCAGCTTGGAATAAGATGCTTTCAGTGAAAAAAAGCAGCTGAGATATTTGAAAATGTACCTTATGTGCATGGCTGTCTCTCAGTAGTGTCTGAAGTGCCTTGGACAAAGAAGTTGTTGGCTTTATTACTTCTCTCTATGTAGTAGAATGAGCACCATTGGGATCTTTTCAGAGGCATGTGCCTGAATTTACAGGCAACAAAAGTATCAGGTTTTACACAGCTTTATACAACCAACTTCATTAACAGTATTGTTAAATGGAATAAATATTAGTGTCAAGTTTTGAAATGTGCTGGCAATACTAAAAGTTGACATAAAGTGTTTCTTAAAAAAAAAATTAGTTTTGCATTTCAATTGTTTTCTATTGTTCAGTGGAAGAAAACTCCATCATTGATTTATGAATTTTCCAAGTTACCTTCTATTGCAGAAGTCTAGAACCTTAATTTTTCAGGTGCAAATTACTAAGTATGACTAAATAATTACTTCATGAAAGATTTTTATTTGTTTTCCCCATACAGAAGTACAAGAAATTCACTACATGCAAGAAATTTATCCTTATTTAGAGACTAAGAGGGGGGAGAAAGAAAGAAAGCTCATCTATCTGCTTTAATCCATCTGATAAAGCGCCTGTGAACAAATGTAATGGCAGCATTGCGTGTATGGGGAGAAAGCTAACATTAAGGAACTGGGAACGGCAAAATGAGTTTGCAAATCTACAGAAGAGAAAAAGGAAAATGAATGGAGCTTCATTTGAATTTTAATGAATTGAAATGAAAAGAAAACATAATTTCAAAATGAAATTACATTTCCGTGTAATTGAAATTGTTACAGAATTACCTTTATGCAGACATAGAAACACAACAGAAAAATTGTGACAATTACCTTTGTACAGCTATGATTGGACTCTTGGTATGTTTAATGATCTCTACCTCCCATTAGCATTGTCCAAGCTAGCTCATTTTGTTTAGACATAGACCCAGTGCAGATTAGCACTTGCTGTGTTTCAGTACTTGGCTCTTTCTTGCAAAGACTACATAAAACAAAACACTTCTGGAGGGAGAAGATTAAGGATGTGCCTCAAGTTGTATGTTAAAAATCGTACACATACATAAGCAACTGAAACACCAAAATATTGGTCTGTACTTGGGATAATTGTAGCTGCAATGCACAAAGCATTAGAATATGCCCAAGGAAAGATGGATTTAAAAATCTTAAAGCTTAAAACACAAAAAGATAGTCTGTAGCCAGTGCATAGAAGTGAAAGTATCAAGTTTACATGGCACAGCTGAAGCAGTGGATCTCAAAGTGCGTGCGAATGCCCAGCGTGTTGGACTTTGCTATCACTGTGATGTGGAGGCAGTCCTAAGCCACAGCAGAAGCATGCCTGCATCCAGCAGCCATTACACAAGAAGTCACATGTCTCAAGGCAGTGAGCCCCTGGCTTAGCACAGTACTATGTCCATGTTTTTCCTACCGAGAGTTGGTGATCACACACTCATCTTACATTGGGTTAAATGCAGTCAGTACTATAGTTTCTCTCTCTGTATAATACCTGACTACAGGAATTCTCCAGCAATAGATAAGCATAGGCATGGGTGGCCAGTACTGTAGACTTAATCTCCAAAGGGAAAGAAGTGTGTTTTCTTGCAAAAGTACAGGCAGTATTTAAGAGGCTCTGATAACCTCCCCAGTAGGCTGGCAATTACAGTTAATTTCTTTCTAGTTTTCAGAAGTTTAATGCTTCCCGGTGAGGTTTTTGATGCTTTGTTTACATGATTTTGTCCTTTCTCAAGAAAGCCTGCTGTTTCATTCCGGTGTTTCTGTAAGAGACAACAGCACATAATGCATAACCCAATTAATTTCATTTTCACTAATGATAGCCTTCAATATTAGCCTGTACTCAGCCCTTGTATTTTATGTAGTCCTGCTGCGTTCAGAAATATGGCATGAACATATGAAAGGATAAGCTCAATAAAACAGACAATGGACTTCCCATATGTGTCCAGCATACTTAGGATTTCAAATAAAGCATATGCTTCTTTTTAATGACACTTATTTGACAAACAAGTACAGGAGGACTTAAAAAAATGAAATTTCTAAAAAGACTTACTGTGGAAGTAAGTCTTTCAACTTGCATCCAAACAACAGGCATTTGTCTATTTTTGAATAAAGTTTATTCTAGTTTTTTCTTTTTCCATTTTGAAAACTCATTTTCATTTTAATATAAGTGGAAGAAAACTATGAGTCAGAATACATATATATATATTTTAATTCAATCATAATTCCTGTTTTCTGTATTGGTTACTTAAAAGTATTTGGGGAAATTCTTGTTCAAATTGGAAAGTTAAATACATAGAAGGTTCAATTACCTCAACCAAAACAAAAAACTTGATAATAAATGTATCCAAAATTGATGTTTTCCTTTCCCTCCTTCCTCTTCCTATCTCATTTAAATTTATTTTACTTCATGTTCAGCCTGAAACAAAATATTACACTCTTTTTAATTTGATTAGTGTTCATTAATTTCTATTTCCATCACCCTATAACAATGGCAAAATGGACAACATAAAAGAGAAATATTCAATTTCAATTACATATTCAAAGATATATGATAAGAGAAATTTCTTGTGCATTTCTTTATATGAAGACTAAGATTTCCAGACAATCATATCAGTCAACTCTTAATCTTACCTCCCTTGCAGGCCATTATGAAGGGCTTGGAGTATATGCCCTATGAGGAGAAACTGAAGGAACTGGGGATGTTCAGTCTGGGAAAAAGGAGGCTGAGGGGAGACCTCCTTGCTCTCTTACAATATCTGAAAGGTGCTTACAGCAAGATGGGGTTGGTCTCATCTCAGTGGAGGCAGGTGACAGAACTAGGGGAAATGGCCTCAAGTTGCACCAGGGTAAGTTTAGGTTGGATGTCAGGAAAAACTTCTTTCCAGAAAGGGTTGTTAAGCACTGGAATAGGCTCCCCAGGGAGGTGGTTGAGTCACCATCCCTGGATGTGTTTAAAAACCATTTGGATGTGGTGCTCAGGGACATGATTTAGCAGAAGGTAGTTAGAGTAGGGTAGTATCATTAGGTCATGAGTGAACTCAATGATCTTTGAGGTCTTTTCCAACCTGAGCAATTCTGTGATTATCTAATTCAATAATGCATGAAATAATGCACTGCTCATTCTCATTGAGCTTTCATAGAATCAAAGAATCATTTAAGTCAGAATGGACCTTACAGGTCATCTAGTCCAACTTCATTGCAAAGAACAGGGACAACTAAAGCTATATCAGGTTGCTCAGAGCCCCTCAGCCCAACCTGAAATGTCTCCAAGAACTGGGCATCCACCACATCTTTGGTCAACCTGTTCCACTGTCTCGCTACGCTTATAAAAAACTGTTTTCTTCTATCCAGTCAAGATCTCTCCTCTTTCCGTTTGAAACCATTTCCCCTTGTTCTGTCACAGCAGACCTTGCTAAAGTGTCTATCCCCTTCTTTCTTATAGCCCCTCCTTTAGATACTGAAAAGTTGCTCTCAGGTCTCCCCACACTTCTCCTCTCCAGACTGAACAGCCCCAGCGCTCCCAGCCTGTCCTTGTAGGGGAGGTGTTCCATCCTTTGCAGCATTTTTGTGGCACTCCACCAGCAATGAACCCAGTGGGTGGCTAAATGGTGCCATGAGACATGGGCTCGCAGAGCATTCGGACATCATGCAGCTGGCACACTGCAGTGGGGAGGCCAGCTGGGTGCTCAGCTGCTGCCACCAGTCATGTCAGACATCTCCTGGGGCCCTTAGAACTGTCAGCGGATTACTGCTGATACTGTCAGCACATTCGCTGGAATAGCAACCTGCACCGAGGCAATTAAGAATCCACTGTAATTACTTACAAACTAAATTGGTTTGCTATTTTCAGTTTAATTTAAAAGGGCAAAAGGAACGATTACAGCTGATTATATTGCCATCTACATAACTTCATTCAAGCAGACAGCTCAAATAAAAACTGTGCTTAAAGTGAGATTGAATGACTTAACTTTCCCCCTCAGTACAAAGTCAACTCAGAAACCTCTTTCCAGTTGCTATGTCACCCCAGGGATCTCTACTTCCATAGATATTAGCTTTAACAGTTTTCTGACTCTGAAGTTCCTCAGATTCTTATCTGAAATATGTGCAGAATTACCCAGCCATAGCATTGCTGGACAAATATCTGGCATTCAAGCACACTGGAGATCCAAGGACTGTATTCCTAGAAGGGATCAGCCTTGTAGGCTCTCTCTTACAGCAAAGAATTTCTTCCTTATATCTAATCTCAATCTGCCTTCTTTTAGTTTAAAACCTCGTTGTGTCATTGCACACCCCGGTACGAAGTCACCACCCATCTATTCTGTAGGCCTCTTCAGGTACTGATGGGCCACATGAGGTCTCTCTGGAGCCTTCTCTTCTCCAGGCTAAACAACACCAGATCCTTTATCTGAGGTTCTTTATCTTCAGCATTAAAAGAGTTTCACTTTTACGGATTCAGAACTGCAACAGGAATGGAAATAAAAAGAGAAAGGGAGACAGTTGGAAAAAAAAATCCTAAATTAAAATATCAAAGTTAAAAATGCAACAAGAACTCCAATTATTTTTCAGTCCAAATATAACGTATCTGAGAACAAAAAAGAAATTAGATACAACATTTAATATTCATAACTAAAAATATTCCTCTGCTAAGAAAATTGTAAGCAATGATTTGGATAGAATGGACAGAATTTTAAGAAACTGTAATGAGTGTCTTTGTAAATAAAAGTGGAATGCTGACTAGCCTGTTAGAGAAACAGACTTTAAATGGTGGTAGGAAATCATGAAAAAAAAACAAAGACCATTTGCTAATCCTTTTTCAGAAGATTAGAAGGAAACAAGCCTTTAAGTCTGTTACATCCATAACAGATACACTTCTATTCCAGCAGCTATCATTATGCAATGACTGAAATATACCAGCTAGTTATTTCTTTATAGGTCTGATAGCCAAGACATCCTATTTTTTGTTCTTTTTTTTCTTTATTGCCATTTTCATTCTCTTTTTTCCTTTAATCCTTGCTACTCTATTTTCAAATGTCTTATCTTCTGTCTCTGCATACATGTGCACATATAGTTGAGAAAAGAAATAATTATCCAAGGGATTTAGAAATCTGCAGTTTTCCTTGATAGCGCAGGTAGCACAGAAATCCTAGAGGTCAGCAAATCATCTTCTCCCAGGGCTTATTCCTCTCTACCAATGAAAACAGAGGATTCAAACTAGATTTAATTGAGATGCCTACTTTTATGGGTACCAATATTTAGTTAGAAGTATTTTAGAAGTATTTTATCTGGTATGTACTTTATGTAATTTTATGTATCATACTGTGTATTTTAACTGGTCAAACTCCTTAAATTTGGAAATGTATTTTGCTAACAGAATACAAATTCTATACATTACTATAACAACATGATAAGCAGCTCTAACCACGGGCTGATACCTGCCTTATTCTCATTTTAGCATTCACCTTGATTTTATATTTGAAAAGCCTTTTTGTGCATTTTATTTGTTCTTTCCACACCCATAAGCACTAAGTATCACACACAGAATCACACAGAATTCTGAAGAAACTTTATCTATGGGAACAAGCCATTGCATGTAATAGAAAAACTATATGCCAATATTCAAAAAGTTATAAAAAGATATACCTACAGTATCTATAAAATGAAACATTCTTTTTAAAAGATGACAATCAGAAATGGTGCAGAACAAAATTTGATTTTACTACGTGACCTTCACTTGCCTTCTTACAAATCCTCTCACTCACGTCACGAGGAAAATATAACAGAAATGCAAATAACTAATAATAATAAAAAGAAATGCTACCACAGCAACATTTTGTCCTTTCAGAGAATGAATATATGCAAATGAAATACTGCAAGCATCTATCCATAGTCAGAAAACGTCTTGCATCTGATACTTTTCCTATGTTTAATGATTTTTCAGTGCTATTGAATTTCATTTTCCAGTATCACAGGAAGGGTATATTACCTCAAAAGGTGTATGTCAGCATGTTCACAGTCTTTCCAAGTACTCCTACTCTTGCTTTTTAATGAGATATAACACCTCCTGTTTATTCAGCCTGTCAGCATTGTCTTCTTTCTTAATTCAGGATAAGTAAATACTATTAATTCATTTCATACTCTGCATGTGGGCAATGCAGTCACAAGGTTTTATGGATATGTTCACAGATATTTTAAGATAGCTGCAAACTTTCTTCAGTCATAATGTACTGTCTCTTCATCTTTGCCACAGAATCACGTTGGGACTGGAAGGGACCTCTGGATACATCTAGTCCAATCTCTCGGCTGAAGTAGGTTCCCTGAAGTATGTTACATAGGAAAGTGTCCAGGAGGACTTTGAACATCCAGATAAAAAACTGCACAACTTTCTAAGCAGCCTGTTCCAGTGCTTTGTCACCTGCACAAAGAAGCTATTTCTTGTGTTCAGACAAAAATTCCTGTCTTCCAGTTTGTACCCATTGGTTTCATCCACTTGACTTCTGCCTTTCAGATATGTATCAGCATTGATAAGAATCCCTTATAAGAATAAATAAGAATGGTATGTCAGCCATTCCTCCCAGCTTTGTATCATCAGCAAGCTTCAGCTAGCAACAGGCCTTCAACAAGACTCCACACCACTGATCTCAACCCTCTGAGTTCTGTCAGTCAGTCAATTCTCAATCCACCTCACTGTTCACCTGTCTAACAAATTCACAAAATCA
Organism: Lagopus muta; assembly: GCF_023343835.1. Classification (NCBI taxonomy): domain Eukaryota; kingdom Metazoa; phylum Chordata; class Aves; order Galliformes; family Phasianidae; genus Lagopus; species Lagopus muta. The sequence continues at coordinate 39,176,625 of NC_064435.1, read as the reverse complement.
CGGAATGGCCAGGGTTGGAAGGGACCTCAAAGATCATGAATCTCCATCCCCTGCCACATGCAGGGCCACCAACCTCCACATTTAATACCAGACCAGGGTGCTCAGGGCTCCATCCAACCTGGCCTTGAACACCTCCAGGGATGGGGCATCCACAACCTCTCTGGGCAGCCTGTTCCAGCACCTCAACACTCACTCTGTAAAGAACTTCCCCCAGACATCCAACCTAAATCTCCCCTCCCTCAACTTAAAACCATTTTCCCTTGTCTTATCAACCCTTTCAAAGAGTTGATTCCCCTCCTGTTTGTAGGCTCCCTTTAGGTATTGAAAGGCTGCAATGAGGTCACCCCCGCAGCCTTCTTTTCTCCAGGCTGAACAAGCCCAGCTCCCTCAGCCTGTGTTTGTAGGGGAGGTGCTCCAGTCCCCTGATCATCTTTGTGGCTCTTCTCTGGACCCTCTCCAACAGCTCCCTGTCTTTCTTGCACTGGGGGCTTCAGACCTGGACACAATATTCCAGATGGGGCCTCACAAGAGCACTGCAGAGGAGGACAATCACCTCCCTGTCCCTGCTGGCCACCCCTTTTTGATGGAGCCCAGGATAGCATTTGCCTTTCGAGCTGCAAGAGCACACTGCTGGCTCATGTTAAGTTTTTCATCTATCAAGACCCCCAGGTCCTTCTCCACAGGTCTGCTCTCAAGGACCACTCCTTCCAGGCTGTATGGATGCCTGGGATTCCTCCAGCCCAAGTGCAAAACTCTGTACTTTGCCATGTTGAACCTCATCAGGTTCACCTGGGCCACCTTTCTAGCCTCTCAAGGTCCCTCTGAATGGCATCCCTTCTACCATGTCAACAGCACCACTCAGCTTGGTGTCATCAGCAAACTTGCTGAGGGTGCACTCAGCTGTGTGTCTGCTCTTACATAAGCCTTTCTTTTGATACACGAAGACTTCTTATCCTTGAAGTCCACTATGACAGACACCTCACATTTTCCTGTGGTTATGCATTCTGTTTGACTACACTGGCTGTGGTCAGAGCATCAAGACATCTTTTCAGTATTGCCAAACAGTCAGCTGCTGCATAAGGAACCTTTCTCTATCATCCTTACTAGTTCAGTGTTGACAAGTCTATTAATTCCTGCCTCTTTCTGACCATTTCCAGGGCCCCCAAATCTCTGTGAGGTTAGAAATCTGCATTTTTTTTTTTTTCTCTTTAAATCATTCCAAAAGTTTCCGCATACTTGCCAGTTTAATCTGTATATGAACTGATGGCATGGCAAAATTGGCCTTTCAAAAAAGATACAGGATAGAGTTAGAATCATAGTATCATTTCAATCATAAGCGGACCCTTACAGGTCATCTAGTCCAACTTCACTGCAATGAACAGGAACAACTAAAGCTATATCAGGTTTCTCAGAGCCACCTCAGCCCAACCTGAAATGTCTCAAGAACAGGGCATCCACCACATCTTCAGTCAATCGGTTCCAGTGCCTCACCACCCTTGCCGTAAAAAAATTTATTCTTCTATTTACCCTAAATCTCTCCTCTTTCCATGTGAAACCATTTCCCCTGCTAAAGAATCTGTCTCCTTCTTTCTTACAGCTCCCCTTCAGATACTGAAAGGCCACCCTTAGGTCTCCCCAGACTCCTCCAGACTGAACAGCCCCAGCTCTCTAAGGCTATCCTTGTAGGGGAGGTGTGCCATCCCTTGCATCATTTTTGTGGCCCTCCTCTAGACATGATCCAACAGGTCATTGTCTTTCCTATACTGGGGACTCCGCATCTGGATGCAGTACTCCAGGTGAGGCCTCAGCAACACAAGCAATCCTCCTTCTGATGCAGTTCAGAACACAGTTAACTATCTAGGTTGTGAGGGTACATTGCTGTCTCATGTCCTGCTTGCCATCCATCGGTAACTCCATGTCCTTTTTAGCAGGGCTGTACTCTATTCTCTCATCCCCCAGCTTGTCTTGGTAGTGGGGGATGGCATGATCCAGGTACAAGGTAATCACTGTGAAATCCTTCAGGCTTTGCAAATCATTGGAAAGGCATCCAAGCAAGCTACCTAACAACATGTTGGCTACAAGGGATCAAAGTTATGTTGTAATATTTTATATCACCACAAGCTAAAAATTACCTGCTACAGATTTAGAAAATTATAAGTCTGTATTTCTCTGGTAGATTCTCATCAGCAAAGGGAAACAAATATACTGAATTTCACTGGCTCTCAGACAGACAACAAAGTAGAGCTTTTTTTTTTTTTTTCTGTGAGATAATGCAAATGTTTCAGTTTTCAGACTTCCAGTCATCCTTATTTAATTTTTCTTTGAGTAGAGAAAATGAAGCTGGTGCTCTTAGCAGCAAAGAATTTTTATAACTTTCCAAAGTACAGCTAGGACATGCACAGAATTTCCCCAAAGCATTTCAGCCAACTCCAATAAAGTTACTTGCAAATTACTGCATATTGTAATCACAGATCTTCTTTTAAAGCCTATTTCTAACCTTCTCATTCCAAGCCCAGATCAGCATGCCCAAACAGACAGGCAGATTATCAAAACGCTCCTGTTGCAGGTTGCATGGCAACAGCACACCACCACATCCTTCTCAATAGGTGCGTCTGTTTGATTCTCCTTCATTGTTCAAGCATTGTTGAGAGATTTGTATCAAAGCAAAAGAACACATCCTGAATTACAAAGCCTTAAGAAAGAGAAATGAGTCTACCTCATTCAGCTCCCAGCCAACAAAAATGCTCTCTGTCTCTTTTATGTTTTCTTCCTACCCTGCAGAGAACTTTTTATTTCTTTACCACAGAATAGGTTCAGAAAAGAGGCTCAGTCCATTTGTAGCACCTCAGGTGTGTGAGGAGTGGATCTCAATCGCACTGTGTACACTTTTAATAACATCAAAGGCTTTAGTTCACATGGAAAGATTAATCTCATATACAAAACTTTGCTTACCATAAAAGAGAATTGGACATGAATTGATATTGTTTTAAACAATGGAGTTAAGACATGATATGTTTATCAGAATATATGTTTGGCTACTTACTTTCATAGAATTGCTTGGGTTGGAATGGACCTCAAGGATCATCAGGTTCCAAACTCCTACCACAAGCAGGGTTGCTAATCACTAGATCATGTACTTGATCAGATTTTCCAGGCCCCATCCAACCTGGCCTTAAACACCTTCAGGGATGGGGCATTCACAACTTCTCTAGGCAGCGTGTGCCAACATCTCACCACCATCTCAGTTAAAAACTTCCCCCTAACATGTAAACTAAACCTCCCTTCCTTTAGAGTTCAAGCCATTCTCCTTTGTTCTATCACTATCTACCTGCGTAAATAGCTGATTTCCCTCCTGTTTATAATCTCTCTTTAAATATTGGATGGCCATAATGAGGACCCCCCTCAGCCTTCTCTTATCCAGACTGAACAAACCTAGCTCCTTCAGCCTGCCTTCATAGGAGAGGTGCTCCAGCCCCTGATTTTCCCTAATAAATGTAATATATATTAGTTGCAATTTGTGATTATTTATACAGGCATCTGTTTTACTTTTATTTTATTCACCACACCAATCTTTAGTTGATACTATCATTCTTAAAAATTCTTTTAAAGATTTTGAACTCTCTAGATAATAAGCCATAATAAGCATGCTGCTGTACTATGGCTATATAGTCAAAATCATTTTCAGAGTCAAGCTTTCAAATATAATCTCCAAGTTTTGCAAGACTTGTACACCTTTTGCAAAGCAGCTGTTTCCTTCTCTGCTCATCCATGAGCCATTCTTCACTGACCTGCTATGTGGTGTCATGGTTCCTGTCCTGAATTCTACTCTGCACGTGCCAGGAGGCTGCCAGGTCTGACTTTGTCCATCTCTGGTCAAGTTGCATTTGACCTAAGCAGTTGTCCAGTGCTGCAGCAGTTTTAGTTTAGATTTCCTCTGTAACTTTTGAGCTCCTTTGTTTCTTTTTACTTTTGAAACAAAATCGTAACCTTTCACATATCTAGGATAATATTTTTTTTATTTACACGTTTCCCTTCACCTCAAGACATAATACGAAATATTTAGCCAAAAATCCATCCATAAAAATTTATCCAAATCCAGAGTCTGATTAACAAGATAAAGATCAGAGATTCTGAAAAGCTCTATCACCGATTCAGATCACTTTTCCAGAATAATCTTCTAAAGCATATTTCAGTGCTTTATCGGTCCAGTGTATCTACTGAAAGTTGCTTCCGTTATTTAGTGAACTATTATAGAGTTTGATTGATATTACCAGTATGCAGTTTTCTAACATTTAGCCTAAAATGCACTTTACTCCATTTTTTTTCTCTCAGCAGTGATAATTATAAGCCTTTATAATCACCAACAGTTTTTCCCTTTAATGGTACATGTAGTCATTTAATAACTGTATACCGATTCTCATTCACTTACATTCTGCTCAGTAACGCTTTCCTTCACCAGAATTTCCACCAACTTCAACAGACTGTAATTACTGAGCCAAATCTTCCTTTGTGGAATTCACTTTTCATGGAGAAAAGTTAAGGAAACACATTTAAATAATGAACATTAACTTAGAATGTCACATTTTGAGAGCAAGTCAGCATATCTTTTACCTTATTGCAGTTGAATGCAGCTTTACCAAGCAGAGAGGAAGAGAAGATAGTAAGAACTGAGCAAGAAAGACCTGCAGTGTCCACCTAGCAAATCCTAAGTAAACAGCTTGACATTCAGAAGTCCTTGATAAAGAGCCACTGCATACAAGTAGGACCCAGCTGGACATGGGTATGCCTGATCTGCTGTAACATGCACTGTCTTGCTGTAATTTTTATTAAGGAGTGTTTCTGCATTCTTTAGATGGAGATTTCCAAACTTGTCTCAGTTTAGCTCAGTACTACCTTCCTTGTAGATGTGATGAATAGATGTTCTTTGGAAGCTGTCAGAAGTTTTCTTGCAGCACCATCAGCACACTGTCACACTGATGTGACCTTGGCTCAATGGCTTATTCAGGCAAGCAGTGAATGGATGTTAGCAAAACATTCCAAGGTCTGTGGTTTAGCTGAGATACAGGAATCTTTTTCAACAAATATTGGAAAGTGTTGTAGCAATATTATCTATAGCAAGAGTGGACACCAGATTAAGAATTTTAAACACAAAAGAAGTTAACTCTGAGGTACTCAGCATTGGTGTAGCCCCATTCCAAGTATGGTGTACAGTTTTCGGCAGCAAAAATATTAGAATGACGTATAGACATGAGAATGTGTCCTACAAAGGTAGTGAAACAACTAGAGGGTGTGACTTAAGATGTGGTGAGGATACAAGGCTTGTTTAGATTTGAAAAGAGGACATAAAGGGTGACGCATTGCTGTCCACAACTTTCTTGCTCAAGGAAGGGAAGACAGATGTGCTGAGTATTTGTGACAGAATGCAAGGAAGTAGCTTAAAGCTGCATCAGCAGAAGTTCAAATAGTACACGAGGAAAAGGTTCCTCACTGAGAGGCTGGTCAGGCACTGAAATAGGATCCCCTGGAAGTCGTCATGGTGCTAAGCCTGTTGTCATTCTTCACTTGTAAAGTGCTGTAAGGTCTGAGTCATCATGTATATAAAGAGGAAGCTGGAATTTAGAATGCATCTAAAAGGTATAAGGGCACCATATATTATTTTTGTCCCTGTTTCCTGGGAAAAGCTTCACATAGTAATACATTTCAACTATCTGGAATGATGGTATTTGAATCAGGAGAGCAGTAAACCCATAGGCTGAAATTACATACAAGTGGTGTCCTTTCTGCAGCACAGAAATTACACTTCCATCTAATAAAATAGCAATTGAGAAATTCTCAAAACCAGAACTTGATCGCTATTAACCTTAAATATTGCTGTTTTGTTGTTGTTGTTGTTCTCTTTCTGTGCTGTAGGCCAAAGTCAAACTGAATTTCCAGACAAATCATTTCTAGTTAGTATCTAAGGAACAATCACACTCCCACAAGGCAGCAGAACACAACAGAGGTAGTCTTCACAAGCAGATATTCCAATAACTCTACTTCTATTACTCAAAGAAGCAAACAATTAGATATGATCTAATATGACCATACTGATGTCACACTTTCCAATTGAACTTTCTATCTTGCAGAACACTTCTTCAAGTAATAGATTTCTAGCTTGAGGTCTCAGCGGTTGCCCAGGAAAACAGTGTCCCCATCCATTATTTCTGTATTATAAAGGCTGTTAGATAGGAGGGAAAAAGGCATTTCTTCCCACTTCACACTTCTCAGATACTGTTATTTAACCTTTATTCAAAAATCTTTAACAACACAACTCCTCAGCAGAGGTATTCATTTATCTGCACTGCACTCTGCAAGAAAGGCTTGATTTTTAAGTTCAAGACTGATATGGACCCGCATTGGTATGTCATACATAAAGTGCTATCTTTATAGCTTTGGAACAGACCTAGATGACAAGAAACATTATGTATGCAACTGAGAGATTCAGATTATCAGAAAATAGGTGGTTTCAGCATAAGAATGTAGCTTTAATAGTTTAATAATTACAGCTGAACTAAGACATTACTTCATTTGAATCTTCAGCAACTCAAAACTTTACAAAAGTTTATTTATCGTGGAAATAAAAAAAAAAAAAAAGAAAGCTGACTATTAGGAAAGTATCTAGAGAGTTTTGTTATCATATAATTAGAGAGAACCTGACATAGATTTTCCACTTAACACTTGTTTATTTTCATATCTCCTACAAAATTCTGTAGCCAACATTACTATGTAGTCTTTATTGAAACTTAATTCCTCTGGAAATGAATTTGCATTTCAAAGCAGACACATGAGAAAATCTTCCTTCTGGTACATTTTTCAACAAATATTAAATAGCATCACAAATTTTTTCATGGCTTTTCAACTTTGGTCAGTAAAAGCAAAAGATGTTACAAATTTTCATATTACAGATAGTGCTTTTAAAGTCTCCTACAGTAGGAAGCATAAAAATGAAAATTGGATAAAATATTTGGATGCATTATGTCATCCAAGAATGAAAAACTGCAGTATCTCTCTACTCTGTCTCATGTACATCCATATTTTCCACACAGTTGTGCTTGAAAACCATTTTCTTCGCATTTACTCTAATTTACATATCCTTTAACTTCAGCATTTTAACACTGATTTGGTCAAGTATAGATTCTGTCTCTCTCAAATATTGAGAGGGCAGCTCTTCAGTGAACAGGCAAATTTTCCCATCATAACTGCTGAAAATTTTGTCTCTCGTCAAGTGAGTTGCTTAACCAAGTCTAGTTTTAAACTCATTAGTATTCTATTGAATACACTGTTTTTTAAGTCTATTTTTTTCTCTTTAGAAGTTACCAGTATCATCATTCAAATTTCCCAGTGCTTATTTAAGATCTTAGCTTTACAGGCAACAAATACGACATATACCAACTCAGAATCTTCAGGATAGGTTATCAATGAAAATAAATACATTAAAAAAATAAACAAATATTTCTCATTGAACACCTATTCTGATTTAAGCTTTTGCAAAGGATCATTTGCATTTTCAGTTTCCAGCAAGATATGGCAACTCAGTAGAAAGAACAGGAGCCAATTGGAAAACTATTTTTCTTTTCAATGTGAAGTGTTTCTTTTATTTGTGTTTAAAATTCATACTTCACTTGAAGAAAAGCTTTCACAGAAAGAAAGGTAGGCGATGATATGTGAAAGAGATGCAAAATAAGGAGGGAAACGGGAAGGTGTGGATTGACTAGTGAAGAAAAGGGAATTATTTTGTAGGGTGGAAAAGACAGATGAAAGAAAAGGTATTTGCTCGAAGAGAATTCTCTAGCAAAATTTTTGAGGGATAGGAGTTAGATGGGATCTCAGTACTTTCATCAGAATCTTTGCATGGAAAGTGTACTAAGTGATTAAAGGTCAGTGATATCTGCTAATAACATTAGGCAAGGAGCACTGTCAACAGAGACTAAAACAGAAACATTCTGTAGGAATATGGATGACAGTTGATATATAATTACATATTTGTTGATGCACTAAATGCCAATCAGTTTGAAAAACTGAAAAAGACAAGGACTTAGGCGTGTCAGGTAATCTGTAACCCAAGACTTGACCATAATCAATTTATAAAGAAAGGCAGACATTACCCCAAGTTGCTACTTCAGAATCAGAGGGGTATTAAGACCAAAATATAACATGCATTTGAATGACCAAATGTAATGCAAAAGTGTTAATCGATATTAAGAGAGATTAAGAATTACACTGGTATGTAGCCAAAGCTTCAGAAACTCCTGACTAGCTTGGCCTGTTTATAACAACTAAGAACTAACCTTTACATAGTACCACTCCTCATGTTGATAGTTGGTGATCTGTCGCACAGTTCTTGTTGACTTCCATTTTAACTACAACTGCTCATCATTTCTGTCAAATAAGTATCAGGTTTTCCAATGGATCTCTGTAAAATGCAGAGCAAATTGTTAGACACCATTGTTCATTTCATTTTATTACACTACAGAAAAGGTGGAATTTGGAGTGAGGATCTAACTTGCATGAAAATACTATTCCTCAGTTTTTCCTACAACTGAGGAAAAAAAAGGAAAAAAAAAAAAAATCAAGATTTTCAATGTGTTGGTATTCCCTCTGAAAACGATTACAAATTGACAAAACAGATAATCAGCCCTCTTCTTTCTATATCTCCCCCAGAAGAGTTTGAAAACACTATTTTTGTTGTTTGGTTTGCTTTTATTGTGGTTGTTTATTTTCTTTACGCAGAGATCTCTAGAAGTATTCAAAGTTTATAGTAGATAGCTAAGAAACAGTCACTCAAATCGGTCTTTATTCAGAATTACATCTTGAGATTTTATTGTTGCCTACAGCATTGGGAAATTTGATTCCCTGGGATATATTAACTGATAGTGAGTTGTATAAGAAAAAAAAAAAAAAAAGTAGTGCACGTCTTATGAAGAGTGGTATTTTATTTTATAGGTATTTTATTTATTTTATTTAGGTATTTTATAGGAGCTTGATGCCTTTAAGAAACCTCAAGTTTGTGTCAAAAAGTTTTTCTAATATCCATTAGTATCAGGATGGTTTACAGAACTACAGAGGCAGGAACCAGTCTGAGCTATTACACAGAGTTTGGGCAGGCAAATAGGCTCATGCTTTGCCTGGCCTCTCTCAATATTGCCTGCACCACTCAGACACTAATACACCTTTGTCAGAGTCTGAACTTTCCCTCAGTCGTCTGGAGAGCCAGACCCCATAGAATATCTATGCCCAGAATATATTCTTGGACCAAGCTAATAGATGCCTGATACATCTGGAGTGGGAGACGTCCAACCCCCAGTTTCAAGCAGGTCTGGGGGACTGGTATGGTCTGTCCCCCAAAATCTCCAACTATCACTCTATCACCAATATCTAGTCGGATCTCCATAGATTATCAATGTTTCCACCCCTGTATCAACTAGCACCATAACTCTCTGAATGTTTTTTCAGAACCAGAAAAATGTCAATGCCACCTAGGGCCTCCAGTCTCTTCTGGAGGCCTTAGAGGAACTAACATCCCTTGTCATGCCATGAACTGTGCTGAAGTCTTTTGTTTCTTGGGCACTGTGGCCTGAGACACCTGGGGGGGCTTCTTTTTTCTATATGAATAATGAAATCCTCTAGGTTTCATGTTGTTGGTACTCTTTCTATAACTCTTACCCTCGGTTTTTTAGGGTAATTTTGAAATTTCTTATTTCTTAATTATCCTTCAGCTTTCTCCAAAGCTGAAGTAGGATGTGATTGGGCTGGTGATCAATTTTTGTGAATTGAACCCCAGCCTGGATAAGATCATTGAACATTTGCTTTCACAAGACCCTTATGGGCTCCAATTGAGGATTCTGTACAAGTGGCTTCTTGGTTTTAGTTACTGGAAGGAGCTCTCCTTCCTCTGCTACTCAAATATTGGGCCTGGTGCACAGGCGCTCTGTCCCACCCAGATCAGCCACTAATTGGGCAGCCTGTTGGACTACAGACTCCAAGGCCACCAGGGGGTTTAGCATAGAAACTAAGGTCCCGTATAAATGGGAAGGGGCCTGTTGGAAGATTAAATCTCACATACCAGCTGAAAACCTTACCATATCTGGGCTTTCGAATTAGTCCTCATATATCACTTATACCCAGTATGATTTTGAACGTCCTCCATGGAGGACCACAGTCCTGTGTTTAATGCTATATTGGATTTATTCGGCCAAACCATGTAGCATGCTACCATTAATCAATCTATTACCAAATTGTTTTAATTGATATATTGGACGGCAGTATATAGTCTTTGCCTAAGGGCAAGGTACACAGTCATGGTGGCCAATTTTGATATTTCTGGCCCATTAACCATGATACCTTCTGCCCCTGAATCCCATAGTCTAAGTAACCAGGTTGGTGCACTTTCCTACAGCTTCTACTAAAATCGCTGCACCATATCCATTAGTTCTGCTGGTGTGTACGGCCCAGCAGTTATATGTAAATGTGTTTGGGCAGGGGGCCATTGCTCGGGGGCACCTCTACCGATCTGTTTTGTACTTTCTTTGTTTTTTGGGTTATAATAGGATGGAACTCCAGGGAATCCGTCGTAAGTGGAACCTTCAGATCTGATTTAGAATTTTTATTTTCCTGCTCAACCAGGTCTGTTGTTTGAGAAATGCGGTTATTGTCTATTGAAATATTATGGACCTAGCTTATCAGAAGATGCAAAGTTGGTCTTTTCCCCATTAATACACTAAGTCCCTGTTCCAATTTCTCAATGCAATCTTTCAATAGCTTGTTTTCACTTTCCAAAGTGTCAGCTCTTATTTCAGCTTGGTTTAAGGCATTCAGTGGCCATGCCACTGTAGAAGCAGCTAACTGCTGTTCTTTTGTAATTAGGATGTCTTTATCTAGTCCTTGATATTCTGCCATGCAGAATGGAGAAACATTCCCCATAACACACAGGGGACTCCATTTTTCAATTACGGTTGCCAATTGCTAATAAGGAGAACCCAGAAACCCTGGGATCTGTCCAGGGATCGTTTTATCTAGGGAGCTGATGTTCTCCCCCCAACCTATCTACAGATTTTCCAAAGAAAAGACATTATATCTATTTTAGTCTATTAAGCCTGCCTGGCTCACCAAATGTGTAATCAATAAGTACACAGAGGTCAGGCTTGGTAAGATGTAAGATCGATAAGTATACAGATGTTAGGCTTAGTAAGATTATAACTGTGGAAAGATAACCAAAATAAATGGAAATGCTCACCAGTGTTGTAGGCTTGTGGTAAAGTCCACAAGGATCTCCAGAGAGATCCTTCCTCAGTGGCAGTCAGCCCTTAAACGGGGTCTTAGAGGGGTACAGCCAGGCTTCACCCCTCCTGGTTGTGGCTGACTTATTGCTTGCCTCAGGTGGTCAATCACAGATGCAGGCCAGGATCAATAGTTCCCATACAAATGCACATGAAATTTCAGCTGTGTTCTGATGGCTGAGGTTCAGATGCTCCCACTGAAGAGAGATTTGGAGTGAAGACACAGCAGCTCTGGAAACAGGAGGTCTCATTGCACATCCTGAGTATTTATGGTTGACAAAACACAGCTGAAATATTTTTTTTTTTTTTAATTAAATTTTGCAGAACTGAAAATTCTTGCTTTGAGCGTAGGAACAACTCAACAAGCTTTAGCAACTGTCTCTTACTCCACCTAGCATCAGCAAAGTGCTTTAGTAAGACAAGTATGTAACAGCTTATTTCTCCTAGCAGGATACCCTATAAAATGCAGGTTCATTGCACACTTCCATTGCAGGCTGATCTTACTTCAGGATGTGTTTTTAAGATTTTGATCTAATTTTTTGTAACTAAATGTCAACACTAATTAATTCTACTGTCAAGACATTAATTAACTCCATATTATTCACTGCTCTACAGGAATGAATAGAAAAAAAACTCCCAATACCTCATTTTCCCACCCCTGCCCCTATCCTTTTGCTGAAGGGCAGAGCAGAATATCCTCCAGAGTATTCTTGAAAGCTGTAGAGCCATTCAAGAGAGAAGATTAGGTAGATTCCATGCAGGGGACATTACCAATAAACTATACCAAGCAGATCTGGTACCAGTCCTCTGACTCCTTCAGCTAGAATGTCTACACTCAGTGTTGTAGGAGATATCTAACAGTAACTAGAGACTTTATAATCCAGATTAGCTGCTTATTAGAAGTTTTGCAAAGGATCAGGCATCACAGAAATCCGATTTTTCCAGGATGAGAGCGAAGTTCATGTATAAGAAAGGGCAAAATAAACTAGGCCCATCAAAGTGGCAGATAAGATGAATTATAAACCTATAATTCCCTTTATGCCAGCTTCTTCCTGCAAGATGAATCTTGTCCTTGTTTTATTTGCAGCTGCTTTGTGACCCTAAGAAGAACCTCACTGATAGTGTTGGTTTGTACTTAAGCTGGCTGCACAATGATGTGCCAGCTCCATAATTCATGAGGAATTAGGTTCTCTAAGAAATGAGTTTTGAATCTTCTTTGAAATAAGTTGGATTGTTTTGTTTTTTTTTTTTTTCCTCCTGTGCTTCAAAGTTCCACTCAGCCTAGAGGTCCATACTGCAAAGCTTTTTTCAGGTTTTTCACTCTGACCTGAAAGCAACTATGGCAGAGGGAAGTGTTCGTGGTGATAATGAAGAAGACTGCAAACTCTTGGAGTTCTTTTTGACTTCTCCCTTCTCAAGAATATGGTCTTTATATGAGTGAAGCCTTTACTCAGTAGCTACTTTCTGAGGCATTCAGGGCACATAGAAAATGTAATTACGTGTAATTGTAAATGTATTACAACTGGGTATTTTTTCCATCATGAGAAAAGGAAATAGTAAATAATTGAAGTGTTATTTCAATAGGATGAAAAGTGTTATGGAGACTAAAAAGACCACAAAGCCATAATTAAAATGGAATGCTCAATCTTTATTCCTCCTTTGGAAATCTGAGCAGTATGTATTCTGGAATCCCTTTTGCAAGTGTCAGCTTTTCTTTGTATACAATAGCAGCATCACTTCTGACCAGCTTTCTGATTGCTGAGACAGGCAGAGAAATTCTGGAGATCTTTTGAATGATGAAAAATCACTTTCTTTTAACCTTGTTAGAAGCCTTGTCTGTGCAGCTGGAGAACTGCATAAAAGAACATCTAAAATGATGGCAAAAACCACTACAGAAGTAATTGGAAAAAAAATGGGACTGCAAAATCAAAACTGTAATTTCTAAACAATTGCCCTCAGTTTTAAAATACCAGTTTAGGAATAATGGAAAGTGAAATTTTTTACATCATTTCATCACTGAAAAGATTAGGAGTCTCCAAAGCAGCAGCAGCAAGCAAGGGAATACTTTTATATGTATATATAATGATACCATCTAGCAGAGAGGTCGTTAACCAGTATGCTTTCTTGGAAACAAAGATTTTCTACCAGAAATGTGAAAATTGTGATTCTATGGGGAAAATGTTTCATCCAAAAAACAAACAAACAAAAATGATAAAATATCTTGGACTTCATGCAAAACTTCTTTTTAACTTCTGGAGCTATTCAAGATTTGTCATAAATACTGTAGTTCATGACTTTTACACTATTTTCCCTCCAGCAAAATCAGACCACAAAAAACAAGTCACATGTGCTTAAGATTACATTTGTTTAGCGTAGCAGATAGCCTTGAGCTTATGCAAGAATTAAGATAGAGTAAAGTGGTGCAACTGGCAGCAGTTCAGTATTTCTCAGCTGCTCGCTTACTCTCCCCAAATGGGATTGGAGAAAGAATCAGAACGGTAAAAGTTCCAGAACTCATGGATTAAGATAAAGACAATCTTCTACTAAAGCAGAAGCTGTGCATACAAGCTAAGGAAAACAAGGAATTAATTCACTGCTTCCTATTGCAAAGCAGATGTTCACTTCCAGGAAAGCAGGGCCCAGATCACATGTGACTTGTTGGAACGTCCACTGTCCCTCCTCACTACTCAGTACAAAGCTACCATCTGTCAGACAAACTAATACTAGCACAGCAGTATAAATCCAAATACTTTTGATGTTTTGACTGACCAGTCTGGGCTTGATACCTCCAGCCTTGGAGAAAGGACTGGGAGGAAAAAAAAACCTTTGATGCACAGATGAAAAGTAGTCTGTAAGAAGCAGATTGTTGCAAATGCAGGAAATGCTCCAAAACCGTCAGGACATCAAGAGCTTCTCCAACAATGACCTATGCCTGGCAAGTGCCTGGAACTCATTTGTGTTAGAATTCTTTTCCCTCAACAGTTGCTACACCTTATTCCTGTGAAGGATTACATACATCTCTCTTTCGCCCTCATCTCAGCAGTTCCTACAAAAACTTGTTTACCAAAAGTTGTGTGATGTTAAAATCGCAAGCAACACCAAAGAGCTTAATAAGTTGTTTGGACTTTTATTTTTCAGTTAGGATTTAGGCCTCAAGAGATTCAATAACTGATCAATAAAAACAGTAGGCAACAAAATGTTTTTGGAAAAAACTCCATTTGGAATTTAACACTTCCTTTAACTCATACATGACTGTCACCCATACATCTTTTCTTCAATTCTTGTAATACTTTCCATCATATACAAAGAATGACAACCTGTACTCTGAGAACATCAGCATTAAGATATGTATTTATTTTTTAAATTCTCTCTTTGGTTTTTGTGCCACCATATGCCTAAGCTGTTTGTTTTGGTGACATTATCCCAGAAAAAGAGAAAAAAAAAATCTGATGAAGGAAATGTCAAAGCAGTCATTACAGAAAGATTATAAGTGAATCAGAAATCATTAACTGTGAATTACAGGTCTAAGAAACAATATCAAAAAAGGTTTATTGCAGAAAAAAATTACTTATACGTGTGTGTGTGCATGTGTGTATGTAGCTCCAAAAGTAATACATCCCATTTATTTCCACAGAAACTACAATAGATGCAAAGAGCTCAATAATGCCATTTGATGGAGCAAATTCGGAGCTACAAAAAATTAGTTTTCAACATAGTCACTGCTAACAGCTGTGCACTTTCACAAGTGATGAACAAGAGCTGCATGCTGCTCTATCCAAAATCTACCAGAGATAATCTTGACCAATTCCCAGCCCAAAACAGGGATAACTTTAAGGCTAAAGCCATGGCAGATAGGCTCTCTTGTGGAATTAATGAAAATACTCTTTTGTGTCTGCATTTTGAGTGCTAAGATGAGAGTTCTTTGATCTCTTCCACGTCATCTGTGAAGAATGCAATAGATTTCAGCGCTACAATTGGTGATATTTTTCACCAGAAGCTTTAATTCCAGCTTGTGAATTACTTCTGCTTCTAATTTAGAGATTTTTTTCCTTAGTCTATGCAGTACCACTTCTTTCTGCAAGTCAGAATGAAAAATCTGTTTATCCTAACTGTTCCACACAAAAACCAATGCCTAAAAAAATATGTGAAAGCTCCAGGTATACTGACTGGAGTGTTTATCTTAATGCAAGTCCCTTCAAACATCATCTTTGACACAAAGGAAAAGTGTGATTATAAAGGTTGACAACCGAAGGATAAATGGAATGGAAAGACACGTAAATAGATTAATGAGGATCATTGTAGAGCATAATAATTCAAGCCACAACTAAATAATGCTGCTAATAAACCCTGTACAGCTTAATTGCAGTAAACCAGGTGTTCCCTGAGGAGCAGCACTCATTCTAATGAAAGAGGCCGCCCAGTGCCAAGTTGGCTGCAAGTCTTAATTCCCACTGCTCTTCTGAAACCAATCAGATTTACTGGTCTGTTTTAAGTCACATTATTAATGGACAATCTAGATCATCAGTCTTTTCTACTCTCACTCCAAACACAGAGTGCTATAGCCTAACTATCAGTATGATGCTCCCTGGATAAAACATTTAGGTTACTAATATATTGAAGCTAAAGGAAAAACTTAGCATTGCTCTGCCAGCATACACCTACTACCAACCTTCCCACAGGGCTCAGAGCAATTCCAGAGTAGAGTTCAGCTTCTCCATTATACAAAGAGACGTATTTCCTCATTCTTAAAGCTCTGGCATTTACTACAATAAACTAATGATCCTTCCTGTCAAGTGTTTTTCGTTTTTTGGACTTAATTGGATTTTAAAAAACAGTATTTTATTTCAACAATTGGAAGATTAGATCTGACAAACTGATGTTCTAAGAATAAGTCACTGTCCTAGGATTCTGACTCCTAGGCCTGATGACAAAAGTATGCTATTCATTCACTTCAGGTATCTCAACATTCTCCCTTTCATTATAAGTAACAAGTTTTGTGGTTTTTTTCATTGTTAACATGTTCTGAGGAAACATCATCATGTGAATTTGTTGTCTTTATAACTATGACATGCATGTTGCAGGCTTTTGTTTTATCTCTGGGGCCATGACAAGGACAAGAAAGGGCAAGAATACTATTAAACTGGATCAACCTGGAGCCATCTCCAACATCTCTCAAACACCAAACCAGTCCATCAGAGTGGAGGTAGGTGTATGGAACAGGAGACTCCATCAATGACTGCTAGTTGCTGCTATTCTGATTCTGGACATATCATATGTGTGGAAAAAAAAATGCTGAAGTATTGACATCTCATGAAAAAGTCTCCTGTCTTTAAGTCCACATCACAGCACAGTAGATTGGGAGAAGAAAAGTGTCTTCATTTTTATTTTTCCACAGACCAGTTTGTGCACTGAAGTTTTAAACTCCTTTCCGTTTTCCAGTGTTTCATTTTCAGTATTTACTGTTCACTGTTGCCAAGCAGTTGTTCTCTAAAGACATAAAGAAGAATTGTTTTTTCTATGCAGCTCCATAATAATATTGATAACTTTCAGCCCATAAAACAATGCCTAGCAAATAATCTCTTTCCTTGCTTTTTACCTACTTTGAGTAAAATCCAACTATAAATAATGCACAGAGAACACAGTTATGACAAATGGTTTCCTATAAAATAATATGATACTAGAGTATCTGATAGGAGAGCTCTAAAAGTCTGATGAACCATTGTTACCAGTCTCACAATTCTCCATGAAAAGTTACTTGAGAAGTAGGAGAAAATAACTGCAAATACTTTGCTGTAGAGCTAATGAAAAACTTAAGACGACCACCCATTTTCTGTGCAACTGGAATATGCAGGGGATTAAATTACTTACAGTCAAAATGAGATTGAAACGTCCCATAATAAGAGACTTCTGAAAATAATAAGGGAAGTGCAGAGAGGGAAATCCTATGTTAAAAGATTGGTGTATGGATTTTAACAGACCTGTATTCCAAGTTTTCTTGTCTAGCCTTGTCTAGCTTTTGTAGATTTTAAAAGCACTTGTTTTACTTGAAAAGCAATTTGAGAGGGTTTTATTTAGCAATATGCCTTGCTAGAAAGCTATGTCTGTGTGGTGACAAATAGTTCTAATATCCCTACTTATGTAAAGGCAGGCATTGACTTCAAAGTCATTAGACAGGTAGCCAGACAGTGCAGTCATAGCAATGTTTGTTTGCCAGTGATCTACCTTTTGCAGTTTAAATTGGTTGATCTGGTCAGACTGCAAGACTAATAGCACTTCAACACACAGGCCTATCTCTAGACTCTGCCAAGGACAGCAGTATTTGCTCCTCACTTTTTCATTTTCAGTTTACAGAAAAGTTTCTTTAAATTCTTGAGGATGAATAATGCAAATAAAAAAAAAAATCATAATTGCTATTGGCAGCTGTTTTATTTCACTGTAATGTCTTCTTCAATGCTGAAATACTAAAAATCAGAGTAATAAATTTACCAAGGCTGGAAAAGACCTTCAAGATCATCCAGTCCAAACATTCACCTATCTCCAATGTTTCCCACCAAACCATGCCTCTCAGTACAAAATCTAAACTGTCCTTGAACACCTTCAGGGTCAGTGACTCCACCACCTCCCTGGGCAGCCCATTCCAGTGCCTGATCACTTTTTCTGATAAGTAGTATTTGCTGATATTCAATCTGAAGCTCTCCATGACTTTATTTTCTCTGCATCCACTGATATGAAAGTGAGAAATTTTCATCAAATGTTATCAACACTGTTTGTTTTTGTGGGAAGAATAATAATTATATAACCTCTTTTAAAGCTCTTTTAAAAATCTTCAAAGTTGTGGTACATCAGTTTCAATTTTCATCAGGGTTTAGGACTATGCAATAGTTTATGCAAAGAGCTACGTTAACATTTTTCTTTTGAGCAAGGGTAAAACAAACACAGAAATTCAAAACAATACTATGGATACAGAGTAAAAATATAATATCTTGCAGATGACAGGAAGCAAAGTATTTTAAATATCAAGACAGACAACTATATATCTTAAATCCAAATGTTTCCTCAAGCTGTTAAAGCAACACCTCCTTGTGGTTTTTTGTCCAGTCCAGAGTAAGCCAAGAACAAACCTTCCTCAGATCTTACCTATACTTAGTACAAAAGCACAGCATAAGTGCTTTACACATAATGAGTGAGAAAACTTAAAATATGGAAGCTCCCTTTTCCTTGACAGTACATAAATGTCATCTATGCATTTAAATCAAAGTTATAAATCAGTGATTAAACAATGATCTATGATTAATAAATTATGAACATGGTTACATGATTCTGCAGAATATTTGAGATCCACTGATTTGCTGAAGCTGTTTTACTTATATAGCTGAATATTTAAGCATTAAAGAATAAAAGAACAGCTTAGCCTCCTGTATGGGGTCAGACTAGAGGCCCTTTCAGCATGGAAAACAGCCTTCATCTATGGCCATTAGCCACTGGGAGATAGTTAGCCAGACACTCGCTATAGCTAGAAAATAGGGGGAGTAGCCTCTTTGGTATGTACAAGAAGAGGGCAAATGAACAACTTGTACAATCCCCCTCAGTATATCTCATTAGGAGCACTTGCTCCTCAAAGTTCAGGACACGGAGAATTTTCCAAATCTGTTGCAATTCAACCATGACATATAATTCAGAAGGCTTTGATGTTTGTGCAAAACCTTAAGCGGCAAATTCTTTCAACTCCAGGCAATTTGTTCCAGGATTTACTTCTCTTAAGTTAAAAATAGCGTAGTTTATTTCTGCTTGGATTTAACTGTTGCTGTCTAAAGAGTTCTCTGAACATGTTAGTGCAGTATGGAGGAACTCCAACTCCCATCTGCTGAATATCTTTTTGCTTTAAAAGTGCATATGCAAGTTAAAAAATATTAACAGAGACTGCAGTGAGAAAACAAGAGCCTGTAGAAGAACCTGTAGAGAAAATAAGAACCTCTTACAGAAAGAAAACCAGAATTGTAAAATAATATTTACATGATTATAATTTCAGTAGGATGAAAATATTAACATGAACTAAATATTTTATGCCACTGTTCCAAACACTTTTTGGGGGATACAGGAAGAATTCAAATCTGCTGCCACTATGTTTCACAGCAGCCTCTGCAGCAAAAATGAGAAAACTTCTGATGCTCATGTGGATATTTTTTGATCTTGCGGTAACTCTGGGATTCAGTCTTGTCTGATTTCAAATAGGTAGGAGGGGAACTTCTATAAAGTACTGTATAGTAAAAGGTATCTTATTTTTTATTTAGAATGAAAGACTGACATCAGTAAGATTGAAGACTGTGGTTTGGCAGAGTTCAGCTAATACTTTTGCCAACTGAATTATAACTCAGTTCTGACATTTTGCAGTTTATCTTCTCTTGTTAAAAAAAAAAAAATAGCCATTAGGCAAAACAGTAAGTCATTATTTTACTTCCTCTGAAGTGAGAACTGAGAACAAAGAATGGGAAATTGCTGGTCACCATGGAAATCTGCTAATCATGCAATGTGTTTGTGCTTGTTTAGACTGGGGAAGGCTCTGGAAATAACTCATTGCAGCCTTCTGATAGTTGAAGGAAGCTCATAAGCAGAAGGGGCACCAGAATTTTGTATAGTCTAATAATGATAGGACAAAGGCGAAGGGCTTTAATCCAAAAGAGTGGATATTTAGAAGAATTAGGAAAAAATGTTTTGCTTATATGGTGGTGAGACACTGAGCACAGTGGAGCTGTGAATGCTCCATCTCTGGAGGCTAGGCTGCATGGGGCCCTTGGCAGCCTGATCTAGTGCGTGGGAGTTGGGTCTGGATGGTCTTTAAGGTCTCTTCCAACCTAAGCCATTCTATGCCACGTGTGCCTTAGTTTTAGGTGAATATGTAAATTATCTGATAAGTTTCTGTTCCTTGGGGAGAAAGCAAAATTCTTACTTTTTTCTTAGCCTAAAGAAATCAAGAATGAATTATTTCTTTGCAATATGATCACTGGCAAAACACTCAGATGTATAAGGAGTAGAATTTTATGTCTTTTTTTATCATTTGGCAATTGCCTATAACAAATCTTGCCTATGAAAATTATCATTACTATTAATTTGCAAACAGTTACTTAAAGATGCACATTGTTGCAGTGGGATTTATGAAATCTCAGCACAAATCAAGTTGTTCCCCAATACAATCCAGTGACATTAACAGGGACTCCAACAGCATCCCAGTGATACCTGCTCTGCTCCAAACGACACCACAGCTGTGTGTTTCAAGCTGCTGGACTGATAATTAAGTTTCCATCCCATGCTGCCCACAGAAAACAGATAAAGTAAACAAAGTTTTATGTTTTTTAAAAATTAGATATAAAATCAAGGATATGAATATGACTGTACTTGCCCATGCAAACTGAATCCCAAAGGTATTTCTCCAAGACTATTTCATGAGTACACATGCCTATGGATCTTCTAAGATGGAGGAAAATGTAGAAAAAGTGCACAGCGTGTACGACGATGCAGCAGATATAGCCAGAGATGCTCTGTACCTCAGGCTTAGGATTTTCAGCTGCCAAATCTTTCCCATAGTAAGCGGGCTGGTAAAATAGAGGCATTAGCAATGATTAAACTAAGAGGTACACTGTAGAACTGTAGATCTTCTACATGGCATCCAGATCTCTGAAGCTCACTACGCTGCATCCTGACGGTTTACCCCAGTATATTGTTTTTGAGACCAACAAGTAATTATAGAAACTTGATACCAGCTGAAGAATAACACAGCTGAAATTTAACAGCTGAAATTCCCCTGGCAGTATTCTCAGTTCAAGAGAATTATTTATTGCTTGATCACATTGGCCAACTGAAAAAGTAGAATCAGTAGGTAAACAACATTGTGTTTGGGCATGAGTCAGTGTTGTGATTCCTTTGTTATTTTATTCACAAAAGGGCAAAAATCAGATGTATGAAAAATTAGAAGAACAAGACAAGCTGTAAAGTGAATTTCTAAAAGGCAAGCTTCATGTTGCTTTGTGCCTAGGATGTGCTTTACAGTGCACTTCTGCACAAACTCACCTACCCAAATCTACTTTTCCTACACTGGAAATACCAAACCCAGCATACAGCCTGTGGACAGCTGATTCACACAAATGGATTTTCCCTAGACAACCTTATCAGCTTTGCCAGCTACACCCAGCCTTCTACATCACAGTTCATACAAAGACAAGCAAACTTTGTTTCTATCACTTTAGTTATAGCAAAGAAAACACACTTGGACAGCATCTGTACATAGTGAATGAAGAATAAATGAGGAAAGTTTGAAAGCTCTGAGTCTTTGATTTTTTATATCTGAAACTAACCCTGCTCAAAACTCCATGAAGCCATTGAAATCTGTGTTATTGTTCATTTTCTTCTGCAGAAAATATATGTCAAGGAGAGTAAACAAAAGTATTCGTTAATAAAAAAGAGTGAAGAATACCCAGGAAATAGATCCAAAACCACAGAAAATCAAATAACAGAATATTAAAATGTCCTCAGTAACACAGAGAACAAATGCCACCATAAGTCACTAGACACGATGGTCATTGCATCTGACTGTTCTCCTGGATTAATAGTATACTGGAAGGCAACTCTAGAAACACTCCATCAGTCCACATGCAAGGTGACACAAATGGACACAACATACTGCACACAGTCCAGGGAAAACTGATGTCAGAAAGCTGGGGAAAGAATGGACTCCATTCATTATCTCTTGTCTCCTTATGAATAAAACAAACACGGGTTCAATAGCCATATAAAACTTAAGATTTTCTAGAGATTTTAAAAGGTGTGTAGAATTGCTGTTCCTAAAATAGAGATCTTGCATTTTGTTCATTAAGTGCTTATTTTATGTTGAATGGAAAAGAAAGCAATGTTTTGGAAGAGTTTTGATATGTCGTTCCAAATTATGATTTAAAATTTCAAACAGTGTAACTGTGATTTTTGAATCAATTTTCCTATGAAGACATTTGCTTTGACTTGTTTTAAATTAAAATCAAGACCTTCATAGTCATAAAGGTTCTAATTAGTCAACATAACACCTATCTTTTGAAAATGTGTAGATTTACTAATGACACTAAGAAGGTCTGATGTTCTCCTTCACAAATTCATTGACACTGGCCAGCACAGTGCACTGAATACAAGTTTGCTATTACAGCAATGGCTGTACAATGGTACTGCTCTGCAGAATGCTCTCCAAAATCTTGTGTGCCTTCTACCCCTTAACAACGTGCACTCACCAGTCAGTTTTCATCTTAATAGAGCAATTGGAGTTGAATCTTAAGAACTGAAGTTGTCTGACAAACAAGAAAATTTTTGCAAATTGAGAGATCCTACCACGAAAGATATTCTTACATTTACACTTATACTTCATTATTAAGCAGAATGAAGTGTGAACACCTGCCTGTGCAACCTATTTTGGGATACCTGTTCAGCAGGGCGGTGGAACTCAATCTCTTGAGGTCCCTTCCAGATTCTACAGTTCTGCAATTCCTAGGTGGAGGCTGAAGGTTTCTCTCTCACATTTGCTCCTTTCAGTAAGGGACAGCTGGAAATACACTTCTCTGCATACCCCTTGTTTGAAGTAGCAAAACTGTTCTGTGGAGGATTAACTAAACCTCGCTGCACTTTGCTATGCTCTCTCAAGAAGAACTTGCTTTATGAAATAATTGAGTCACTAACTTCTTATGGATTAGAGAATAAAAATCTGTAGGCAGTGTGTTCTAGCTTTGATGCTCCCATTTTTCACTTTCATTTCAACTGCCTCACCAACTTCAAATGCTTTAACTTTACCAGTGCAGAGTGCTGCACAAAAAGGAACCTGATAACTTTACAGTGACAGTTTTTTTTCACAGTCACTTTCTTTCCCTTTAGTGCAATATAATAATTTTTTATGAAGCAGGTAAGGGCATTTCAGCCATAATGGCTTGCTATAAATTTGAGTTTTTATAACTTTGTGAAGCATATATATATGGCACTAGAAAACTGTAATATCAGAGTGCTAGAGATTACAATGTCATGCTATAATGCAATGGAAAAATATAGTAATGATTGCGTAGTAGCAAACTCCTAGGCTGCAGCAAGTGAGGATTTGCTCAAATGCAGCAGCTGTAAACACAGAAACAAAGAAAAGAATCTGCTTACCTTTAGAAGACCTCAGGCAGGCAGGATCTCCAGCAAAATTCCTCACCACTGCCAACCCTTAAATGAGGTCTGGGAAGAGGGTGGATCCTGGCTCCACCCTTTCTGGTCACTCAGGTGCACTGCATGCACCTGAGCTTCCCTGGGTTGGCCCTGCTTTCCATTTGCTGCTCAATCATTGGTTCAAGCCATGACTTAGCATTTCCACTACATGTGATGAGCCCACAGTATGTACAGTAAGTCTGCAAGATTGAGGTAGGACCTGGCTTACAGTGTTCTACAGCTAGAAGAGGCTAAACAAGCAAGCAAAACAAGTGTGATTCAAGGCACGACATGGCAGATTTTAAGAATTTGATATATATTGTATATTGTTCAACTTTTGACATTAGTAAAACTTACTGCATTTATGTGCATTTCCAAGCACTTTAGGTCAACATTACTCCCTTGCTGCAACTCCAAGGGATCTTGCAATTTTAGGACTTTACCACATGTGCAGTGTTGGTTATTGCTCTGAAGATTTTTTAGTATGATACTCAAGTCAGGAAAAAGACATCAGAAAAATAAACGATGCAGGCAAAGGCTAGAATTCAAATTATTTCCCTGTGAAAACTCACTACAGAATCAGAAACTAAACTATGTTAACAAGGAGGGAAGATAAGTTTTAGACACAAGGAATCTCTCCTGAGCCAGTTTCCTCATTTTTAGAGAGGTGGAATGACGTAGTTGACGCTTCCTGTTTGGTTGTTGCTTTTTTGTTGTTGTTTAGTTTGGTTTGGTTTTTGTTTGTTTGTCCATTGGAGCATTTTTTAAGGTTTTTTTTTCTCCCCTTCAGGAATGATCACCATCACAAAATTATGAAAGCAAAAGGTAGTAAAGAGACATTCTGTTTCTTTTGAATGAAGTAACAGAACTTTAAGAACATTTACTTCCATCTGTCTTTTGCTGTTTGGCAAAGCTCCTGGTGCACAAGAGGTGCTATCCAAATATGTGCCATTTAAACTTAAAAGCATTCTTATAGCCCATTTATCAAATTGTCTTGGTCCTTATTCCTTCAGTAAAGGAATCTCTTTTGTAACAAATGAAAAGAATACAGCCAAGTGATTCATCTCCAGGGAAATCACAGCATTAACAGTTCCATCTCAAATGACATATTACTGTAGTATAAGTAAAGATTAATCCATCATCGTGGTTTCACATCTCAGAACCTGGCTTGCTGTACTTTATAGCATTATTCCATCAAAACCACAAGACAGGATAACCCTTCACAACTAGCCAGCAGTCCCACAAGTATTAAAGATCACTTCCTTATTTCCCTTGCCTGATGATTGTATAAATTCTTCCTGGCAATTACTTTTAAAGCCTATCAAGAGTAAGAATAGAAGCCCAAGAAGAAAGAATAGATAGAGATTAAGCATGTCAAAAAGCTTTGAATTATCACAGTATGTTAGGACTAAACTCCAAAAGCTCTATTTTTGTTGTTGGTGTTTCTTATAAGGACGTTATCCAATGCAATTAATATTTTTTTTCAGCTGCTAATGGCTTCATGCTTCTCAAGCACATGCTGATTAGTTATCAGATTCCACTAGAAGAGTCTGTGTTGGCCTTAGCATTGCTATTAGATTATGCTGGAGTCTCTGTTTTGGTTGATAAACAAAAAAATTGTGTACTTGTCCAGTTGCTGATATACCGGGAGGTTATTTTCATCTTGTCACCTGTGCCCCACTGAAGCCACAGAAATTAGTCTTTTTTTTTTTAAAATTTTTCGTGAGAATAAACTAAACCACAGGTTTTTTGTTTCTTCACCTTTGGCACTCTCTCAAAGGAGCTGTAATTTATTGATGCACCGAGGAAATCAGACAATGATTATTTGCTGGTGTTCTCATTCTCCAGCTGGCAAATTCAAACATAGTAAATGCGTCATAACTGATAATTCTTATGGAACAGATGTATTTTCATAGTGGATCTGACAAAAAAAAAAGTGAAGAAAGAAAGAAAGATATATTCATCTACTTCTGTGTGATACCACTGATATCACAGTGGGTACATTAACAATTTTCTTTGAAGACTTCTTGAGAACTGGGCAACCCAACTCTAAGGAAAAATAGTACAACATTGAAATGAATAAAATTCTTGGCATCCACTGCCTTAGCTTAATTGCCCTCTTCCAAGAGTTGAATTATTTTAAAAGTAGTTCTCCAATTTCACCCAAAGTTAATATTTTCCATTTTTTCTTTCCAGACCTCAACCCAAGTACCTTTCTGCCTTCATTCACTTAAAAAAAACATTAATTCATCAGCTATCATTTAACCTGTTGTTCTGTAGGACAGGCTCTTGAGGACATCTATGTAAAGCCACAAGTACAATGTGCAAAAGAGCACAAAGCACCGATGCTCACTATGTATGCAGCCAGCCAACTCAACATGAAAACACATATATGCAATGCATTGGTTTCACCTGTTATAAGGTACACAGTGAAGGTCTTCTCTATAAAACTTCAATTCAGACTCTATCAGGATAAAAAAAACTGAGCTGAAGTTCTTTGAAAACTTTGCTAAAAAGCAACAGAAATGAACAACTATATTTTACAACTATCAACTAAGTATGTATTACAACTATTGTATTTACGTTGATATTCTTTCACCGATTATCAGACAGATCTCAAAACCCTTCTGTAAGGTAATTGTTATGTTATGGACTAAAATGGTGATTGAGCACCTCATGAAGGATTATGGGTGGCCCAAAAAGTACAAGCGCAAACAATTTACCTATGCTTCCCATGTGATTGGAAGGGGTGGACCCTGGGCTCATCTAAGGATTAGAAGAAAATATTTGGACAAAGATTGCTTCATTAGGAAAGTGTTCCTTAGCTAAAGACCATCATTGCCAGCTGAGTGAGTCAACCTTTCTCCTATATGACTACTGATATTCCTAACAATGCTTTGCCTGGTATTGTGAAAAACTTGTCAGTAGTTTTACTGCTTTGTAGAGCAAACACCTGCCTGATCCCTGGGTTATTTTTTTGCTTCTGGTGTAGTTTCAGAAGGAGCAAGTGTATTTTACTGCTTGGAATTATCAGCCAAGGAACATGAGAAGAAACTTCTTATGGTGATGCTATGGGGGTGGAGTAGAGAAGATGCTATGTAGCATCTCTTGGAACGGACTAAAGCAAAGTTTTAGAACTTGCATAAAAATGTGATATTTGTGAACAGAAAACCTCTTACCACGTGGGGAAAAAAAGTGCTAACATAACAATTGGAAAAGGAAGATGAGAAGGCGCTCAGAACTGAGAGTGAAGGCAACACTTCCATTCCAGTGGGTCTTAGCATCACAGTCAAACTCTTCCATGGACTTCCTGCCTCCATGGACTTTTGGTCCAGATTTCATACAGCAGATGTTTAAGTGAGACTGAGAACAGTCATACACGCATCAGAGAACAGGACCTGAAGTCAGTACTGCTGCCTGCCAGGTTGTGCAGCTCACTGCACTACATCCCCATCATAGTTAGGCCCTGAGCCCCTCTACTAGCTGCATTGCCTTCCAATCAACAGCTCCCTTCACATATGGGGAACAACCATGCAAACAAATACTTCAGGCATTAAAAAAAAAGCCACCAGACCAACTTTCTACAGCACCTTCTGCTTCCTGCATTTAACCATCTGGCTCTTTAGTGCACATGCTGCCTTCCTTCACTGCCTGCTGTACTATTTTCAGGCATCTGAAAACTGAGGCATCTTTGTCAAGGAAGGAAGCTTAACAAATGTTTGTATATTGCAGTTGTATAAGTAATGTGTCAATGTATCATTAAATGCTTCTTGATTAGCGTAATTACAATGTTGTCTTTTATGGAAAAGTTAATGTTGCATGTTTCCCAGTGGCATGGATTTATTCCAGGCATAGAAGCAGCTCAGGTCCAGTGACTGAAGTAAGTGGCTCATCAATATTTGCAAGAAAGATGAAACAGGCAAAACACAGATAAAAATACAGAAAAACACACTGTGATTTTGGGTACTTTTTTCCTTGTCAGAATTTGAAGCTTAGGGGTTTTTTTTGTTTTGTTTCTTTGTTTCTATGCAATAAGATGCTGAAAAGGAACAGTCCAGTGAGGAAAGGATTAAGAGCAAGCAGGTAGAGACTATAGATGAAAGACAAGTGAAGGAAAGTAAAAACAAAAGAGAATTTTTAAAAGTTACAGCATATCACAGCATTGTGTGATCACAATTACAGCATATCACAGCATCACAGTGAGGCAGAAAGGACTGGATGCTTAGTTCTGCTGCATGTCAGAAGTTAATTATGCAACCATTTTCATAAATACTGGCTTTTTTCCCTCTTTATACTGCCTGGCACTGACACACGTCCTCAGAACAGATTTAAATTCATTCTCTGCTTGTTAGCAGTGAGCTATCCATTCCAGAATCTCCAGTTGCCTGGTGCTATCCAGATCGAGTTGAAGATGTTACTTCAAGTTTCTCAAGAAAAGAAAAAAAAAAAAAAAAAAAAGCTTTTTCCAAATGCTGTTTTGGAAAGCTCCCTCTGATTTAGTGCCACTATGATTACAGCAGAAAGTGCTTGGACAGTCTGCTTCCTCAAACTGCAGAAGGTGCTCTCAGTAGAAATAAGAACACATAGGTTTGTCAGAATCTTGATTTTGTGTGTTCAAGTTGACATTTATTTCCTGACACACTGAGGCAGGCCCTCTGAGAAAGGAACAACACTTCAAATCTAATATGCTGGCTCCTTAATAGTATTTCTGCTTTCATAATTAGTAGCAAACCTCTCCCCTCTGTCCTGAAGATTGCCCAATTTCATATAAATAAGTGTTCTGCAGCCAAACTGAGTAAGTGCTTTTCATTACATTTATTGTCTTCAAATAGGCTACAAAAGAGGAAATAAAAAATTAGATATAAGTCCTGTCATAGAACACTGAAGCCACAAGTACTGCCAGACTGGGTTATTCCAGCTGGCAGCTTCGACATTTTAGTCGAACACATAATCTGCTCTGTGTGCACAAACGGTGGGAACAAAGGCATACATGATTTCAGCATACTACATAAATTACAGTCTACCTGTATATTTTTTTGTATATATATACAAAAAAAATCTAGTTTTGTCTAGTTTTCAGCACCTGGGAATGCAAGAGTTGTTCAATATATGGGACAGCTTGATCTAATGGGTGGCAACCCTGCTGAAACTGATTTTTCCAAAGAATAAATCCCTGGATTGTTCTCAGCATCTCTGAGTTTGGGTTTCCTGATAAAAGTAGGGAGGAAAAAAAACATGGGGGGAAGATTCTGTCCACAGATAGCCAGTTTCTTGGCTTAGAAGTACATAAGCAAATTCTTCATGCCTCCTGATTTGAACAGCATATGGTTGCTGAGAATGCTCCTTATTCCAGCAATGCTTTTAGCAGCCTGAACACAGCGATAAGCACATTGTGGCTATAGGAGATGAAGGCCAAGCAGCAGCCCCAAGGCAAGATCTAGCCAGGCCCCAGAACAGATGACAGGTTTTGCCTCTGGAAGGGGAACAAAAAATTTTCTTCACCAAATGCCAGATGTTGGTAGTTCACAGACTGAAAGGTTAGAAATATTTCATTTGAACATTTGGACAAGGGGGAAGCAATAGGAAAGGCATGAAGGGCTTAGCAATCTCTCCTAAACTGAGAACTTGACTACATCAAGCAAAGGAAAAAAAAAAAAAAAGAAAAATCACACACACAAAGTGGCTTCATCATAACATGCAGTAAGTGATATTTGCTACTCTGCCCAAATCCCTAAGTTTCACATCAATCAAATTTTCTGCAGAAGGAAGATTTTATTCATCTTCAGGCCCAGTCACAGAATGTTTATTTAAATTATAAGTTCTCCAGATACTACAATTCTTAGCCACACAACATTTTGATCCCTAATCTGAGGACTGCACATGCTGGGGCCATGCTACACCTGTTTAGTTTTAGTGTCCTGGGGTGTGACATAGATCTTGCTCTAGTTTTCATTATGAGTCTTTCTTCCTCCAGTTACTACCTTTACTTTTGCTTTTCCCGAGACTTCAGCTTTGCCCAGGGACAAATAAGGACACTTGCTACCTTGTGAGGGAAGCAGACAGGTGCAAAAATGATATAAACATTCAGAGAGATAAGTATCTGGAGCACAGGAAGAAAATTCTACTTTATGTTTTGAAGGGGTGCACAATGAAGAGAGCGTCTGGCTGTATACAGCTCCAAGGAAAAAAAAAAGAATTGAAAAAAATTCTAAGTTCATTAGATTCAAAGCATCTCTACAATTATTTATTATTAGCAGAGTATTTCTCTCTACAACAGGCTTCCATTTAAACAAGATGATATTCTTCTGCAGATACCTTTTGTTTAGGCTTACAGATTGACTGAGGTTACCTATTTGTGGAAACTGGTAAAACTATTGGATTTTGATTACTTTGCAACAGTTGAGACTCTGGAACTAGGAAGCGGCCTTCCAGAGATACTTACATCAATTCACTCATAACAAATCTCTCTCATAAGAGAGCCTCTGAACCACCTACAGGGCACTGAACACAAAAGGCAGTAGTCACACTCAACTGTAGTAGACAGAGCATCTTTCTGCCTGCACATAACTACACCAACAACTCAGAGCCTCTACTTTGCCTCCTCCATTTCAAGTAGTGGGGACAGTGTCTGGCAGCAAAACGGTTTCCATCAGCATAACAGTAAAAACCTGAAAAGGCTTTGAGGCTCTCACTTAAAAGGAACCTCACCTCATACTCTTTCCCTTTGTGTTTCCAGAGTCTCCTTCACAAAATGTAATTTAGCTTATTCGGAGACATACCACACAGAAAACAGACATTAAATGAAGAACGAAAATTCAGTCTCTACACAGATAAGAACCAGAGCACTTCCCAAAAATTCATGGGGAAACTCAGTAATAGCAACCCAATCAGTTCTCTCCATAACAGGCAGCGTTGTGAATGTAAAAATCAGAAGTCGAGCAATATCTAAAATTAGGCAACAAAGTAGAGTTTTTTTTTTGTTGTTCTGGTCTATGATTAATCAATCTGTGTTCTAAATAAGGCCCCAACAGATAACTGACCAGTTCTGCCAGTGGCTAAATATAAGGCTACAGAATCTGTACTAAAATATTGCCAGAAAAGGAGGAACACAGTTGCACAGTAAAGGTCTCAGAAACACAGCTGTGTGCTCTGCAAAACGATGTGCATGAATTGCTCTACCTCAGAGCCTCCTCTGAGCAGTTAATCACATCCATCACCTTGCCCCCAGCAGCATTACAGGGCTGGCAGGGTGGATGTACTCATTTTTGTATACTTGTATTTTAAAGACAGATACTGCTGCCACTATTTGTTTTATTTTCACTTTCTCTGCCTGGCAAGACAAAAGCAATACAGGGTAGTATCTTATGAAGTCTGTACACTTCAAGCTTGGGAGACGAGAAAAAGTGCATTGGTTTTACATCTACCATTTGCTATGGGGGGGTTACAGACGCAAAGAAAACAAGAAAATAAGAGAAAAGAAACGTATTTTAAGTTAAAAATGATAGGGGAAATTACCTAAGTTTTCTTAAGTACTTGTGCGTCATCTTGCTTTGTTTTTAAATACATATTTGCAAAGCACTATTATCATCTTGTCTTGATCCAATGAGACACAGGCTTCAAAGCAAGGCAGATGTTGAGCCCCAGCTTTCTTCAGCATAGCTTCCATATTTTCATAGTTGAAAGGGAATGCATGGCTATATGTATTTCAGGCTTCAGGGTAGGCAACAGATACCTCTAAAGACAGCATGTCTATCCTATAAAGGATAGTCCTGATGTGGATCAGGACTATGTAACAAACACACCTAAGTAGTGGCCGCCAAGTTACCTCTCCTTTAGAGGAAGTAAATCTGTCCTTAACCAGTACAACTTAGAACATTTTATTTAAAAAAAATGCCTTCAGAAATATTTATTTGAAAGGAAAAAATACTCAAGCTGATGAAAGTCAGTATTGGATTCAATAGGATTGGAATAGGATAGATATTGGAATCAATAGGATTTTTGCATTGGGATTTTGAGTCCCAGACTTTCGGATTTTTTTCAAGGAAGAGTGAGAGGGAATGAAAAGAATGGTAACACATTTTGAGATTAGCTCTGTTAGTCGTGTTACCAAGCAAGAACAGACAGCCTCCTTCACTTCCCCCATCTAAATCATAGTAAAGTTACTCAATAGATTGTTTCTGTCATCAGACAGATATAAGAGTACAGAAGTAAAAGCTGGGTACATGTGTTAAATGGCCAGAGAGTAAATTGGATTTGTGAATAAACCTTGACATGTTAAAAAGTATCACTTGAAAGTATGCTAAAATATAACCTTGGCTTAGTGGTTTTAATAGTTATGAGTCATGAGACAATAAGCAGCTCTTTATAGTCTGTCTCTGTGGAAAACCCTATTTGACAATGACCAAGTAGTGTTTTAAGCCTGTGAATAAGCAGCTCTCATCACCATGACTACTGTTTTAATTATTTTTATCACTGTTTGGTATAAAAGAAAAAAAGAAAAAGAGGCTCTAAAGGAAAAACCATTATTAGAGCCTTTACTGTTAAATTCCAAACCACATGAAAGAGATCACCAGAAGTGTCACAAATACTTTAGTACACAGAACAACTAAGCATATGTTTACTGAGGCATTCTGATATCTCATAGCAAATAGATGTACAGTGGAGAGGGAGGTCTCCAGATTTTCAAAAGCTAGTTAGCAGAGCACTAAACTGTTACAACAGATTACAATTAACTCCTTGTTCCCCCATTATAAGGATTGATGTACCTGACTGTTAGAGTGTGCATCCTATTACTTAGACAAAGTTCAATTTCACCAAGCTGAGGGCTTGAAGCAGAAGAGACAATGGCAAAGACATTCTCTCCACAGCTGCCAGTGCTGCTGCAATCCATAATACCCACTGCTCACGAGCTGCTTTGGGTGAAGACCTTGCAGCTCTTCTACCACTATTCCCGAAATTTCTCAAGGAAACCTCTAGAGCAGAAGTGCTGGATTCATTCAGATGTACCATATCACACTCTCAGTTAATGCAGAAATCTTTGGAATAAAAGCAAAAATGAAGAGATGATAAATATGAAAACCTAAACTGAAGGCAACATCTGTGAAAGATATGATTCAACATATACAGCATGCTACATAGATTTATAGAATATATTGAATGAAGTGTGGTGTGCTATCAACTAATCAAACCACACTTTTGTAAGTGCTGATGCTTCTTTTTAGAAAGTTTACAGTCTTTTTGGTCTAATATTAACAGATTATTACTACAACTCAGTAACAAAATTTATCTTAGGATAATTATGAAGTTTAAAAGATAATTACATTCTAATTCAGTCATATAATTAAATAGTTGGCAGTTTTACTAGTGAGCTAGCCAAACCAACAGCAAACAAAATTTCAGAGTGACCTTGTATGTGACAGCAAGTTTGACAGAAGGGAAAGCAAAAGAATACGTGTGTTCTTATCAGCACAAAGGTTGCTATATGGTAGCCAGAGGACAGAAATCTCAAAGAGCTCAGCAATATTTTGTGCTTCTGAAGTTCAGACAGCTTACCCAATGAGCTTTCATACTGAAAACAGAAAAAGCCAGAGTATAACTTGACTATGACATCTTATATGGCAAAGCTGAAAATTTGGCCTAGTTATTTGAATCTTGCACAAGATTCCCAGTAAGTGAAGGATTGTATTTGCTCAGTACAACCCTTCTTACTCAGAGAAGGGTCTCAGGAGACCTTATAGCGGCCTTCCAGTATCTGAAGGGGACCTACAGGAAAGCTGGGAAAGGATTTTTATAAGAGCAGGTAGCTACAGGACTATGGGACATGGTTTTAAACTGAAAGAGGGTAGATTTAAAGTAGATATTAGAAAATTTACTGTAGTGGTGGTGGTGAGATACTGGAACAGGTTGCCCAGAAAGGTTGCAAATGCCCCCTCCCTGGAAGGACTCAAGGTTACAGACTGGATGGGGTTTTGAGCAACCTAGTCTAGAGGGAGGTGGCCCTCCTATAGTAGAGGTTTGGAACTAGATGATCTTAAAAGGTCCCTTCCAACCCATTCTATGATGAATTGCAATCAAAGGTTATTGGGCGTGACAACTGAACTGACTAGGTGGTTCTACTGTGTCATCTTGAAACAGAAGACCAGAGAAGCATCAACGTGCCAACAGTTGTAGCTTTGTGTTATGATCAGTCACACTGCAATGTGCCTCCCAGATAAACTATCTCCATTAACTCATTCCTTTCTAACCTATAGCATAAGGTGCAGACACAGTGATCAAATCCACATGCTTAGTCCTAACACAAGTTTCAGAATAGAACTGCTGCCTCTACCTTCCTAAAACAGAGTGAGACTCTTCTGAGAGGTACATGACAGAAGAATGGGATGTAAAATAGAACAGGTAATAAGATACCTCAATTTGATATAAGGGAAGAATTATTCACAGTGAAGGTGACTGAGCACTGGAACAGGTGCACAGCAAAGCTGTGGAGTCTTCATCCCTGAGGATATTCAAAAACATGCAAGGTGCTGATGAACCTGATCTAATTTTGAAGCATGCATTAATTTTCTTTCTTAAAAACAATCAGAGAGGAGTTCTAGATTACTCTACTACTCTAAGTTCCACAGTTTTATGAGGCTTATGCATAATAAGGGGGATAAAGAGTCTATATTATGCAATACATTTTTATTTTTTTTTTAATTGGTGAAGGGAAGGGAGAATGACTGTTCATCCAGGGTCCATTTGTCATGTTTTGTAGAAATAAATCAAGATTTCTTCTCACAGGAATGTAGCATGAGATGTTATTTCACGTCACATCTGATATCATCAAGTCTTTTTCTCTTCAATAATTATTCACAGAACAAGGTGAATTCTATAGTGCATGCAACTTCTATGGTTTATTCCACAGGTAGATATAGATGAGCATTCAGTCAGCAAGGAAAAGTAAGAAGAATATGAAAGTTAATAATAATAGAAAGTGTTGAAACCTGGTTTGGGAAGGGAGATAAAAATTTCAGTCCACCTTTCTTCTTTCTGCATTTTCCAAGTTTCAAAGTTTCAGTAAAGATGTTACAGTCGTGGAATGAAACACCATACTAATGGGGTCATAATTGTGTTTCCTAAAGTTAAGGAACAAGTTCTGACATCTTAGACAGCTAAGCTTCATGGGACCAAAATTCATTCTCACATTCAACAACCAAAGCAATCCCAGCCAGGAGCAGTCATAATCCAGTCTGAGCCTGACTGATTCATTATATTCTTCATAGTTTCCTCCAGTAAACCCTGATGAAGTGGGTTTTTTTGTTTTTTTTTTTTTTTTTTTTTTTTTTTTTGTTTGTTGTTTTTTTTTTTTTAAAAGCCAAACCCTGTAGTTTATTCAGTTGAAATTTCAACTGACATGGTTCTGTTGTATTTTTATTTAAGTTTCATCTTGGTCAAAAGTAATTACACAGTTTAGTTGCTGTAATAAGGAAAGGCAAGAAAATAGGTAACTGTCCTTGAGTTTTGGAAGTCAGAAGAGCACTCATATCTTTAAGTACAGTTCATATTTCAACAGATGAATTTCTAATTATACTTACTGTAGTTTCATAGCTTACTTTTGGTCCTGCAAATGGATTATTTCTCTTCTAACACCCTGCTTAAATGTATTTTAAATTCTCATGTTAAAACAAAGCCATTAAGGAATTTATGGAACTAATCTTTAATAGAACAAGTAGTACACTATTTAGTTTAAGCCATTTAGTTCTTAAGAACCTATCAAAGTACATGAATTTAAAACCATTGCTAAGAGTTTGCAGATGAAGCAGAATGTTCTCATTCACACGTACACAGAACATTAAGAGCAAAACTGGAGAAAAACACCTTAAAGTTCAGTGAATTTTAGAATGCCAAAACAAGCAGACAAATAAGAGTACAAGTGAACTATACACAGGCATTACTTCTGGATTATTTTTCCCTCTTTACTCAGCTACTACTGTTATTCTATTGCCCATGTTTCAATATTACAACTCTCCAAGAGGACCTGATGGACACAGGTTGATTTCTTCTTTGTTAATATATTGCAAAAGAAATCATCCACATTCCTTAGTTAATTCTACTCTTCTCCAGTTTTTGAGTGCATAGAAGCCTGCCAACCCTGATCTAGACCACGATGACCTAAAGTTTGACGTAAGCCTCATTTACTCATGCACAACTTAGGTTTTGAAGTCTATAGAAACAGTGCTACAGTATGCAGACATGGAAGATCTCAGGAGAAAATATTGTTTACAGCAAATTTTGTTCACAGCAAATAGCTAATGTATTTAAAATCATAGCAAAAAAAAAAAACCACAACAAAACACCTACGTGAATAGATTGCACTGAGCAAGTTACTCATGGAAGCTGTGAACTTGCCATCACTGAATGCTTTTTAGAAGGAAAGACTGATCTTCATTTCACTTAGTATTCTGGCAAGTTTGTTCCTTTGCACATAACAGATCTATTAGCCCACTGTCTTCCTTCTAAGATGGGATTAAAAAATATTTACACTTCAAAATTTTATATTCATTCTCTTCCTTGTGTTGCTAATACCATAATGTATACCTCATAGTAAGTCTCAAAGGCAGAAAATGAATATGCTTTATTGTTTC
Organism: Lagopus muta; assembly: GCF_023343835.1. Classification (NCBI taxonomy): domain Eukaryota; kingdom Metazoa; phylum Chordata; class Aves; order Galliformes; family Phasianidae; genus Lagopus; species Lagopus muta. The sequence continues at coordinate 39,140,477 of NC_064435.1, read as the reverse complement.
AGAAGCTGCACCCTAGCTCCTCTGCTGAGCTATCTTCTGCACTGACTTCTCTTTGCAGGAGTGCCTTATGTGGCTTTTTTCTTCCTACTTCAGATCACAAATGTTCCTCATGACTGACTCAGTTACCAGTGGGAGGGATCTTATGATTTTGGGCAGCAGGAGGAAGGGATACGCTCTGAAGTTCAGACACAAACTAATTGAATGAAAGAGATACAAGATCTGCAAGGTGCAATAGTTTGTTAAATTATTTGTCTGCTACTTGTCTAGTTCAGCACATAGCAATACCACAGTTTCACAAAGAAGTAACTGCTTAAAGAAAGATATCCCTGATTTTTCTTTAGCCCTCAACTAGGACAGCATAAGCTACTTGAAGTATTCATAAGAAAGCACAGCTAGAGATATTCTGCATGCACAGATAATGATTGCAAATTAGCGTTTTCTCAGAGCATGACAATATGTTAGCATTTCTAACGACTAGCTGTCACTACAGTTGTCAGCAGGCATAGCTCTAATAGCAATAATGGGGTCATACTTCATTGACCAAGAGATAGATTTGGCCTACAGGTTTTAATGACTTCCTGAGGACCTGATCTGGTTATTAGATTATACTGACAAGTCCTTAAAATCTTAACTTACAAAGCTTATTGGATCATTCTTAACCTTGCCCATTTATCTTCACTTCCAACTAAAGGAAGATTCTCAGTATACCTGCTGAGCTATTGACACACATACTGTGGCCTGGACATATCTGCACAAGAACAAAATTACAGAGTTTCTAAGTTTATAGAAGTCACCAACAAAGGTTCTCTGAGTTTACCTTTAACCATGTAACAGAGAATAATATGCATAATTCAGTGGACTAATCCAAGAGGTATTTGCCACCCCAGATATCAATCAACAGTCCTACAGGAAAAAAAAAAACTAGCTCATGCCAATAAGTTTACACAACATTCCCTCGACTGTAAACCACCTTTAACATGAGACATAAGCCATCTGAAGCTCTATAACCTTTTCTTCCTGTCTTCATGGTCAACTCTCCAGTACAGACTGTTACAGTTAGCTCCTCTTTCCCTAGGCTAATAGCAACCCAACCAGCTTCAAAAAAAAAAAAAAAAAAAAAAAAAAAAAAAAAAAAAAAAAAAAAAAAGACAAACAAGAAAAAAATATTAAGAACTTGGACTTACAGGCAGAAATAAGGAAGGTAAAATAAAGTTATCTTCCCCTCTCGGCTGTATTACACAGAAGATTTTTTAAGTCATCCATGGACATCAAATCATGGGGATTAGTAAAGAAAAACCTGAAAAATAACTGGCTGGATTGACAAATAGGCAATGTAGAAATAAGTACCTTTACTAGCAGATAGCAAACAGCTCTAATCTGCAACATACACACATGGTTTACTGGATATGGTAGTGATGGGATGATGTAGATGATCTTAGTGGTCTTTTACAACTACAAGAACTCCACGATGACAGCAGCACTGCTCATCAGTGTAGCATTCAAAAAAACCAACACAGTCAATACAACTTTTCTGATGTAGAATAACAATCAAATTCAAACAGTAATGTTTCCATAGATTACACAGACTTTGATTTTTCTCACACACAAGACCACCAATTTACCTTAGTATTTTTGACCTCTGCTGTAGTCTCCAATCAGTCAAGATTTTGAACATGAAGACAGATGCAAGTGGCACAACTACATGCATTAAGATTCTATAGAAAAATAGAGCCAAAGCAGAATGAAAATAAATTTACAAATATATATATAGCATAGCATAGAAATAGAATTAAACATAGGTCTCTCCAAATGTCTCCTTTTACTTCCATAGACAATACAACGGGCACAAAGAGAACAAAAGCACTGTAATGCAGTGGTAAGCACAAAAATAACAGCAGAACAGCAAGGTACCAGACCGCAGTAAGCGAGGATTTGCTCAAATACAATAACCATTGACACAGAAAAGAAACTACTTACCTTCCAAAAGCCTCAGGTTAGCAGAGATCTCCAGCAAGACACTCTTACCTCCCCCTGCCAATCCTTAAGTGGGTTCTGGGAAGAGGTGGAGCAGGGATCCACCCCTTACACTCACTCAGGTACATTGCATGCACCTGAGCTCCCTTGGGTTGGCTCTGCCAAATGCTCAATTACTGTTTCAAGCCTTGACTTAGCATTTCTGCTACAAGCACGTTTTGATAGAGTAAATTCTCAGCTGCAAAACATTATTTTTCAACATAGTCACCACCACACCACCCTACACTTTGGCCAGTGATGAACAAGATCCCGCTGGCAGTATTCCAAAATCTGCATGGCCATTTGGAACGTGGCTTGTCTTTCATGCCACTGTCACCACTGCTGAGATGCACCACCCACCTCATCACTGTGCCCACATCCACTGTTTGGTCCCTATAAACATTCAGCCAGAGTTAATGAATGTCAGTGAGTGCCATTTTTTCCACGTGGAGGAATTCAACGTCACACTTCTGTGTCAGGCATCATTTTGTCAGAGTGCCCCTCTGCTGCCATCCGTCACATGGCAGCAAAATGTAGTGGAATGTTGGTGGGAATGTTTCACCTTACTGCAATAGCACCACCAACCACCCTTGATGTCATGAACCAAAATTATAAAATCGGAGGCATTACTTTCAGAATAGCCCTCATCTATTGTAATCCTTCAGATTGTTATGTTTCATTGCATGCTGGAAGTACACTCTCCTCTAATTGCTCTAAGAATAATGATTTCTATTCATGTTGTATTTCATCTACACAGTTATTTCCCAATAAAAATGAACACAGGAAGACTTGTATGGGACCAGTGCATGTACAAAGTAGATTTTTACAGTTTAGTTTTGACGTGTAATAGGCCTGTAGAGTAAGCAGGAATATAAATATTAGTACCCCTAGTCATATCTTGCTGACTTATATTAACACAACTTGTGTATTGATGACAAACTCCTAAAGCAAAGAGGGAAGATGATCGTGGCTCTAAATGAATCTAAGTGAATTTTTAATATATTAAGATTAAGATATAATATTAAATATTAAGATAGATATAATAAAAATTGCTAGTTAATACAGAAATAACCTTGAAAGGTTTTGTATGTGGGACAGAAATGAATGTAGAATACATTTTCTAGGACATTAAATTAGTTTTTTGATGCATTGCTTGTTGAGTCTCTGTGCTCCATAAGTTCAGCTAAAGCATGTTACAGTGTAAACAATTATTAGGTTTTTCTTTACATAAAACATAAAGGGAACTTTTTTTTTGTCTACTTCATTCTTAAAGATTTCCCTCCCACATACCTAAACCTCGCTATCTATTTCAACAAAATGGTACCAGTTACAAAACAAGAAAACACCGAGACTGTATAAACCACCATAGGAATTCTATCAGAGTATAGATCTCAGAAACACATAGCACTGCAAGCTGAAGTTCATTCAGTGATCATTTTATGAATGTAGTCCTGTAGTAAACACTGCCTCTCAGACAGCTGAGTGGTTTGTTTAGACATTAATTATTCAATAGGTGTTCTGTGCTCTCTCAAAGGAAATTTATACTGAGTTGTGCTACATCATTTTTGGTGATTTTAAATTATTCAACTGCATCAAAAACTTGTAGTCTCCTCTAAAAACCTTTTTTTTTTTTTTTTTAATTACTATGTGATTTGTTAGGCAGTGTCTGATTTTCAAGGCTTAAAATATTATTTGAATATGGTGGAACCACAGAATCACAAAATAATTTACTTTAGATGAACTTGTGAAGATCATCTAACCTAATTCCCTGTTCAAACTAACGTCAACTTCAAAACTAGATCAGGTTGTTCAGGGCCATGTCCAATTGAGTTCTGAGTACTTCCAGATAAGGAGCAGCATTCAGAAAGTCAGTAACTCTCACTGCAAATAATCCTGTTCTTTACATCTAGTCAGAACTTGTAATTTGCAACTGCTGTCACACTACTCTTTTTCAGCTTTAAAAGATTTTTACTCTGTTTTCTCCATAACCCACATTCATATGTTTGGAGACGGCAATTAGTTTCCCCCACTCTTACTTCTCCGGCCAGAACAAATCCAATTCCCTCAATATCTCCCCACCTGTAGTATGCCTCCAAACCATTTTAATGACACTCCACTGGATTTTCCTGCACTTTGTCAATGTCTTTCTTGTTTGCATCTGGGAGCCCAGAACTGGACACAGCACAGTATCAAAAATGCCAAAGAAATGGAAAAAACTGAGTCTTTTGACCTGCTTTATATTGTTTTCTGGAAGAACTTTCCTAGCAAGGCAGTGCCCAACTTATAGTGTTACCTATAGTTCATGTGAAAGGAGATACCTCTCAGATTTGATACCCTCATTTGTTATCATCCATTAGCTTTCTGAGGGTGTATCTCATCGCAGCACACAGGTCCCCAAACATACTAAATAGTTTTAACGTTAGTACAGATCCCTGACAACTGCTACTAAAGACCAACCACCGATTAGATATTGCTGACTATTACTACTTGAGCACAACTTGTGCTTGCAGGTGACTGCTGAAGGCTTTGTGAAAAGTCCAGTTAAATGACAGCCACCATTCTCTCATAATCCACAGTCTTCTCTGATTTTGAGTGAGCAATGTCTTCTCACAACAGAATCAACAGGTACTCCAACATACTTTCTTGTTCTTCATATTCCTGGAAATGCATTTTAGGACTGATGTGAGAGTAATCAGTCTGTAGTTCCCTGGACTGTCTTCCTTGTTTTGTCTGCAGATGAGTATGACATGCCTTCTGTAGGGCATCATCATCAGGGATGTTCCCCAGTCATCGCGTTTATCTAGGTTACCTATTATGTTACTGCAATAAGCACCCACTGTGGCTGAGATCCTCCAACATCTCTATAAAGAAAAGTTTCTGCCTGTCTAGAGCTACAGAAAGTGAATCACAAACCCTGCATTAGTTCTGTACTACATTGCTCAGCATTTGCCTCCTGTTTGCCATGGCTAATCTTAAAACAAATCTAAAATATTAATAATGCTGTTGCTAGATTTCAATAAAAACTCCTATTTCAGTCTCTGGGGAGGCAAAACAATTCTGAAACAACAAAAGAGGATTACAAAAGAGGATCTTCAGAGACACATCTGAAAACAGTGGAAAAATATACTTAAATCAGTTTAACCATGATTAAATTTGTATTTTGTAATTAGGTAACACTGGTAAATAAAAAAGTGAAGAGGGGTCTCATGAAAATGTCTACACAAAATCATTGGAAATCATAAAATCTTACAATCATAGAATGCTTTGGGTTGGAAGGGACTCTTCAGAACATCTAGTTCCAACCCCCTGCTAAATGCAGGGACACCTCCCTCTAGACCAAATCAAAGACCAAAAGAAAAGATGATCACCAGGAGTTTTGATTGCATCCAGTATTTAACAATACAGTTATGACAGAAAGGTGCAAAGGTGATGTTTTCTTGTTTTTTTTTTTTTTTTTTTTTTTTTTTTTAATTATTATTATTGAAGTACAAAGTATGCAGAAAAGGGATCAAAGCACTGTGGCAGACCTGCAACCTAGACTTGATGTCACTCTCACGGGAGCTCATAAGTATGTGAACAGCTTTCTGTTTCTGTTAAGGAAGGCAAAAGTCACAGAGCACACAGTGTATTCTGTATTGCAATGTGTCATTTATTTTATAGCTACAAGCAGTACATAATAAAAGATAAATAGTTTTCTATGGCGATATTTTTTTATCCATTTACTGATTGATTGTTTTGCTTGAATTCTCATACTTGTGAAATCCCAGTTATCCAGCTAAATGTGTATCAGGGCATGGGACAGTCAGAGCTATGTTTCTCTCTCACTTCATGGTGCTAGCTCAAAGATACTGAAGAATTTTGCCAAATTATTTGGCAAAAGAAAGCATGAACTACAATATTAGCTTCAGGTATGCAGTCAGTACTGCCGGTCACACCACAAAAGACACTTTTCACTTTGACTGTAAGTGATGCAAAATTTTATCAGATGCACCACAAGCTCACGAAATTCAATCTCCTTTAAGCAGCAAAACAGATAAAGCTGAAGCCAGATAGACAGATACTCCGTGTTCTTTCTGGGAAAACAAGGTAATCGAGCTCTGAATTACCCTCTACAAAAGATTGCCTCCCGCGGGGGTCCATGTAAGTCTGCCGTTATCTCAGCATGACAGCGGGAAAGCGCGAAGGTATAAGAGCTCCCGTCGGAGCATCCCGCTCCACTCCACACCCGTGGAATCGAGACGACGGGCGCAACACCGCCCGAGGGAGCGCAGCCGCGGACACCCCGGGACCGGGGAGGGGAATGCGGCGTTCCCAGACCCCGCACCTCAGACAGATGCCACCTGGAGCTCGGATTTCTCCCACCTTCCTTGTGCTGCGATCTGCCGCCGTCGGGAGGAGATGCGACTTGAGGTAACTGCCCCCCAAACTCCTTTCCTCCCCCCCCCCCCCCCCCCCCCTCCCCACCCCCCAGGGAAAGCTCCAGCTCCTGAATTTTGCACGCTCCTCTCCGCGGTTACCGATGCCTGTTTGTTGTTCCTAGATCGAGATGAGCACGCGTTTAATTCCCGGCTGTGCTTAGGATCCGGCCAAGAAACCGCATCGGTGCACCCGGGGCTGCCTCCGGCTCCTGCCCACATCCGCCAGGGAAAGGTGAGCTTTCTCTTCCTCTGCTTTTAACACCCCCTGCCCCAGGGGAACGGGTGGGGTGGATTATTTTCGAGGACGGAGCAAGACTTTCCAACATTAAACTTCAGCGACCACCTCACATCCTGCTAGCCTGGCCCCGGGGTTCTTCACTTCCCATCTCTCAGCCCCAAGCATCCTAGAGACACCAGATCCCCTCTTTTCAGCTCTTGGCAGTCCTGCCTGGGAGAGTCACCCTGAACCCGTCTGTGAAAGGAACTTCAGGGAGGGACTGGAGAACCCCTGCAGGGGGTCACCTTAAGGTGGTGCAGAACTCTGCACTGCCTTCTTCACCCCCAACCCATTAGAATCTTAGAATCACAGAATCGTAGAATGGCCTGGGTTGAAAAGACCTTAAAAATCATCTAGTTTCAAACCATGGGCAGGGTTGCCAACCACTAGACCAGGCTGCCCAGAGCCACATCCAGCCTGGCCTTAAATGCATCTATGGATGAGGCATCCACAACCTCCTTGGGCAACCTTTCCAGTTAGCTTGGGCAGAGGTCAAGGATGGTCAGAAGGGACTGTCTCTGCTACAACTGGATGGTGGGACTTTCTGCCAGCAGCTGAGCACTCAACAATGTCCCCTTGCTCCCAGCAGGACATCTCTGGTGGGACACACATGGGAGCAGAAGGGAAGACACCAGTTGGTTGGATGCTTTGAGGAAGCAAGCTTGAGAATAACCAGGTTCCTTGCCTTTCTCTCCTAGCCCTTCTTGCTACCAGCAGGTCTAGGCCCTCTGCTGTGACCATGGAAAATACCTCTATCCCTGAGCTCAATTCTACATGTGTGGCTGGGCACACAGACTGTGCAAGGAGAGGAGATGAGGAGCTGAATATTCCCACTTCCCCACCAAGCCCCAGCTCCTACATCACGATGCCTGTCATCTATTCCATCATCTGCGCTGTGGGACTGACAGGTAACACTGCTGTCATCTATGTAATCCTCAAAGCCCCAAAGATGAAGACAGTCACCAACATCTTCATTCTCAATTTAGCCATTGCTGATGAGCTTTTTACCTTGGTGCTGCCCATCAACATTGCTGACTACCTGCTCCTACAATGGCCCTTTGGAGAGTTCATGTGTAAGCTCATTATCTCCATAGACCAGTACAACATTTTCTCCAGCATCTACTTCCTCACTGTTATGAGTGTTGACCGCTACCTTGTTGTAGTGGCCACCACCAAGTCCAGGAAGATGTCTTACCGCACCTACCGAGCTGCCAAGATTCTAAGCCTCTGCATCTGGTCCTTTGTCACAGTCATCATCCTGCCCTTCACTGTCTTTGCTAAGGTACACAAGGAGCAGGGGCGCTCCCAGTGTGTTTTCGTGTTCCCTCATCCTGAAATCATGTGGTGGAAAGGCAGTCGGATCTACACCCTTATCTTAGGCTTTGCTATCCCAGTGTCCACCATCTGCGTCCTCTACACCATCATGTTGTGCAGATTGAGACGTGTGCATCTTCATAGCAATGCAAAAGCTCTGGATAAAGCAAAAAAAAAAGTGACGCTGATGGTGGTTGTCATCCTGGCTGTGTGTCTGTTCTGCTGGACACCCTATCACCTCAGCACAGTGGTGGCCCTCACCACAGATATCCCACAAACTCCTCAGATTGTTGGGATTTCCTATTTCATCACTAGCTTGAGTTATGCCAACAGCTGCTTCAACCCTTTCTTGTATGCCTTTCTGGATGATAGTTTCCGGAGGAGTTTTCGTAAACTGATGGACTGCAGAACCACCTCATAGAGCCAACACCATACTCTCTTTTTACCACTGTCTGCTCTTTCCGAGGGTATTGAGGCCAAAGAATGCTTTTTGCTCCAGCCTTCCTGTGAAGGTCCACAGTGCTTCAGATTTCACTGCCTGAAATACAAACTGGGGACAGATAGGTCATTCTCAACTCAACTTTCTAGCACCTATTTCCTCAGCATTGCTTTCCATCTCTTTTGCTAGTGTTTGTTTTTTCCTTTCTCTCTCACGTGCTTTCTGTCCTAATGTGATAGCTCACACAGCTGCAGCAGATCCCTTTTCTGTTTTAAAATTTATTGCCTTGTGAGTTTAAGCCACATGACTCTCACTGGAGATTTGTAAAGCCAAATAAAGGTGTGTTGTGAAGTGTCTTGCTTAATGATTGCTCAATCTCCTTCATATCCTCCTTACTTCTTACAAAAAACTATCACAAATTTACCAGTACTGAAAAAGGCAGAGCTCCAAAGAATAAACAATAAACCAAGGCACTGGGTAGGGAATAAGCCAAGGGAAAAAAATAAGACACTGAGGTTATTTCATACAGGAAAATGAGAGAAAATAACACAAACCCATGAGAACAGACAAGAATGACTTCAACCTTGCATTAGGGGTGAGCCATCCATCACTGGCAAATAAAATAGCTAGATGTGGGTTTAGAACCCACTGTGGAAAATAGAGTAGTTCACAGCTGTATTTTCAGCTTTTTTTTTTCTTTTTTTTTTTTTTCTTTTTTTTTTTTCTCCAGAATTGATGTTTACTTTATTATTCATCATCTATTTATGGACAATCACCTTCCTGCACATAATTTTATTTCGGTCCTATAAAATGAAGGTATTTTTAATACAAATTGGCCCTACTGCAACGTGGAGAAGATTCTGGCTTCTTCCCTACAAATGATAAACGAGTAGATCTTAGATTACTTCTAACATTAATGAGGAGGAGAGAAAGGATCAGTGGACATTTCAACAGCATTCGCACGTCTACACATTGCACAAAGAATACTGTGAAAATAGTTGCAATCTCTTAGTATTTTCTCATCTTAATGGTCTTCCTTGTACTTTTACCTATGAGTACAGAGGGGCAGAGAAACGTAGTTAAAGAATTGCATTTTCACTTACATGGGAAAGGAGAATGGGTTTCAGGAGGTCCACAAAGACCTGTGCAGCTCATGCTCAGATTTTCAGATGCCTCCTGAGAGTCCTTAGCAGCAGGTCCCTTCCCACTGCTGCAGCCTAATGGTCTGCTATAGACATGTGAAATGTTTATCACATCGTTCCTTTAAAGACCCCAAACAAGAATTTCACTTTCAGATTGCAGTAATTTTACAAACTCTGATATATTGTAATATCATGTAACTGTGTTGATGATTAAATCATTTCCTCTTACAAATCACTAACATTCTGTGAAGCAGCCAGTGCTCATTTCAAAACCCAGATGTAATGGAAATGGAAGGATTACTTTGGGGAACAACTGTGTCTAATTCAACTTCACTGAAGCCAGTGGGGAGCACGCGATTGATTTCTACCAGGTACAGAAGCTGTCCTTTGTCAGAGCAAGTCCAGAAAGTGTTGAGAACGAATGTGCTGCAGGAACTGTTGTCCTGGCTTCATCTTGCTGCCTGCTAAGAAAGGTAAAAGAAAGGGGTGGTCTTTTTCCCTCAACTGACTGTTGTTTCAGCTATGCTTGTAATTCATAATGATGTCTCTCTTTGGTCAACCACTTGCTGTGCAGGAAGGTCTGTGTATCTCAGCATTTTCCTCTGCATGATGTACTTTCTGGCATATTAAACTGCATGGAACAAAGAACAAAGTCTGTCTTCATTCAGGCTATCAGTCTGTGCTCACAGCACTCTACTGTCATGTCCACAGCATTACTAGTGTGAATTTTGCATGCAGTTTTGATACTAAACAACATTCAATGAAAAGATGTTTTTCAAGATTACTGTATTTTCATTGCTTACGGATCCTTCCCTGAAAATTAAAGAATGCAGGTGAAATATGTTTGCAGGTATTTGTTTTTGCTGTGTTTGTGTTCTTTTTAGCAAAACAAGCACCTTAGAAGGAGTGGTACAGATTTAACATTGCTCCTGATATCCATCACCTGAAAATGTTGATAACGCTGCTACACATTTGCCTTATCACCAGCTGGGATTTCTATTTACGGTAGAAATGCTACTGATTATTAAGGTGTTTTTTAATATGTTTTTGCAAAACTTGATCTTCACACACGTATTAAATGCATTTCTGAGATGGTCAGTTGATATCAGCAGTCAGCCTCTTTATCCTTCTGATACTCAGTTCCTCTTCTCCCACACATGAAAATATGGGAAGTGCCATAAACTGCCACATTTCTTATGTTTTCCATTGTCTGACTTTTTTTTTTTTTTCATCAAAAACAGAAAAATGTTTACCTGTGGTAAATACAATCCTTTCACAAATTGTTTCTCATCCTTAATAGCAGATCGACCATCTGAGAAGAATTCAGTGTTTCCCCAAAAGCCTGGGATTTTCCTGTGGCACAGGGACGTCTGAGATTCAGCTTCAGGCACTGCAGTTTGGCAGCTGTGTATAGGAGTAAAGGTGAAGCTGGACAGCCTGGGAAATGCCAAAGGGTAAGTAAGGCCTCCTCTGATTTGCAGAGCTTCAATATTAAAGCAAGCAATCCATGTATTTTCTTCTACTGTGTGCTCTGTTTCAATGGGAAACAGAAGATTCTGGAGGAGTCCAAACATCGTCAAAACTAGCATTTAGCAAGAGAGGGAGAGGTCAGATGTTTGGCTTTGCTTGTCAGCAAGGACAATTTAGTGCTCTCTAGAAGCTAACCTTTGACTACCACAGCAGCACTAGAGGTAACATCTCTGCAAAATTTGTAGCCCACAAGTCTTTGTACTTCTTTTACAGGGGAAGGATTTATGCTCCTGTTCAGCCCGTACTTAACCAGCTGTAATGAAATTCAGTAGTATCACATCTTGATACAGCACAGTTGCTGTGAAGATGTATTTATGAATATAAACAAAATATAAAATAAGTCAATTTTCCTCACAGTAGAAATTTTTTGTGTGACCTACTGCTGATACTGCAGATAGATAGGAGGAGGCCCACACAGTCTTAGCCAAACCCTTGCGCTTCAGTTCAGGAAAGGAATACTCCAGGCTCTGTGTGTATAAACAGTAAGCATAGTAAGAACAGCTCATGGCAGACCAGCCCATGCCAATCAGAGAGGTCCCCAACCCTCTCAATCTTTCCACTTTATTTTAAAGTAGTTTCACGGTGGCCAATAGAGAAAGCTGTATAATTCTGCTATTCACTGCCCAGAGAGGCAGTGCAGTCTCCTTCTACAGAGATATTCAGGACCCATCTGGATGCCTACCTGTGTGACTTGCTCTAGCAGGGGGGTTGGACTTGATGATTTCTTGAGCTCCCTTCCAACGCCTGTGATTCTGTGATAAAGCATAATTACAACCAAAGGCAATTATTTAGTGTTTGCCTCTTGTCTAAGAGAAAATAAGCAAATTCTTTCCCCTTCAGTGGAAAAGAAAAACAAAACCCCCTTGCATACTTGCTGGAGATTTTCCTTTTTTCCTGTTTACTTCTATACCAACAAACTATCAACTCATTACTAAGATCATGCTGAGTACTTACAGAACTTGTACCTCCTCACAAAACATTTACACCACCAGAGGGAGTGAAAAGGCAAGTTATTTAGAAAGGCACTGAGTGGGGACTCCAGTTCCTGCTGTTATTCCTGACACAGAGCATGCATTTTCTATGTAAATTCTCTTTCCTCAGATTTTTCTCACAAATATAGTAGAAACAGGATATTAAAATAGCTTTAAAAAAGGGATAAAAAAATATAGAGGAAAAAATCATTGAGCTTAGGTCATAATTTTCTAGAGGTGTGATCCCAAAGCTGCTCAGAACTTTTGTTTCTTTATAAGCATGCTCATTGAATGTATAACACTTTTGAGTATCAAGAGCTGCAAATGTCTGGATGCAGCTGAGCACCCATATCCTCCTGCACGTTCCCATTCCCAGTAAGCCTGCCCCAGTTCACAGATCTGGCCCCAGTTTACCTGAACTGGCCTTCAGGAGCCTACCTCCTGCACAGCTTATTTCACAAAGCAAATGCAGTGTCTCAGAGAGAGTCCACCTTTCCTCCCTCCCACTCCCCGAGAAAGGGGAAGGTGAAGCTGTCTGGGGGCAGGGATTTCTGTATCTTCATACCGTGCTTCCCACCAATTTCATCAGCTAAATTTACCCACTATTTCCTTTTTTCCTGTCCCTCGTTCCTGTCGTCCCCTGGCTGCAATTAGCATTTTGTACACTGAATCTTCTTCCAGCTCTCAGCCCCTAGGTGGCACTGATTTATCACCAAGAGGCAGTTATATTTTCCTAAACCAGCTTTGAAAACTACAAAATTGACTCCAGGAGCGACAGAAGATGCCCAAACTAATGCAAATTAGCCTGTCTTTAGAGAAATAAAATACTTGGATTTTTTGCTATAAGTTATACAACAAGTGGCATAAATGCTCACAAGCAGGCTGAAGAACAGCATTGTTTCCTTCGTCAGTACTTGCGCTGTCAGGCAGATTGGATTCAGTTCCCCACACACCCAGGGAGATGTCCTGGCTGTTCCATGACCAAAGCTGGGATGGGGCTGAGTCTATGTTCAGTGGTACAGCAGACTTTGCTGGTAAATACAGTTATACCCTTGGATACATTTTAGTTTAGGCAAATCAGGGAAATGACCACTGTAAATGCAGCTTATAGAACCAGAGCAGAGCAGCAACTGAGCAGATTTTATTACTTTCAAATACAATATTGTGACAAGATGCCCCCCTCCACAGGTTCATGACTGATATCCATAGACCTTTAAAATTGCTGTAGGTTAGTACTTTTCAATGGATGTTGTTTAAATAGCTGAACGAAGTCTGATGAAATCTTAGAACCTAGGACTGATTTAACTTTAATGATAGAATTGCTTGCGTTGGAAGAGACCTTAAAGATCGTCTAGTTAAATCTAGATTAAAACCCCTTTCTGCTCCCAAATTCAAGTTTGCACTTCAGACATTAGGCAGATCAGTGAGAAAATAGTATCTCAACAAAATTCACAAGTTCTTATAGAAAAAATGATTTTATTTTCAGGAAATACACCTCAAATATACATATATATATATTTAATATAAGAAAAGAATCACGTTTTGATAAGGAGAAGGAGTGTTAACATTCATATACCTGGTAGATTTCTGGGGAGCTGTAAGTAATACAGTGAGATTGAATAAACAAATAACCAACTGTAATCTGTTTTTGTAATTTATTACAGAATAAGGTTTTCCTACAGTCCCCTTAGATTCTGTAATGGATATCTAGGTTTCTGCTTCTCTCAAAAGAAACAGGCATTTTCCAAGGACTATATTTCACTTGTGTATTAAAAACCACCTTTGAAATAGTACATGTGGGCTTTAATGCCTCAGTCACTGAGTCTGTGTTCCAAAAGGAATCTTCAGCTGAAGAAATAGCAAAGCTAATTTCTGGTTGGCATAGTAACTCAGCAGCAACATGCTAACTAAAAGTTTAACGTGCTTTAATATCGGGTGTCTATAGAACCTATTGTCTTCACATTTGATGAGCTCTACAGTTTGACACATTTGTTCTCTTTGATAAAAACACTACTCAAGTATCATCAATAGCCAGAGCGATAGGTCATCTTTTATTTCTGTTGGTACAACATGCTATGGGAACTTTAGAAAACTGAATCTGAAAAGTTCATATTGAAGGAGAAGGCAGCTCGCTATCCATCATCCTTTGAAGATATCTTGATCACATTGGAAAAAAAAAAAAAGAAAAAACAATCTTCTAAGTACTGCTGTGGGATTAAAAAGAAAATATTCAAAACATACACAGAAACCTTTCTCCTAAGGCTTTCTTATTCATTTAATATACTTGTTTATTCAAACAAACAATATGAAATATAGAAAAAAGCATAATGTTAGAAGTCTTAGCAAAATCTTCAACTCTCAAAAAGCCTGGGAGAAACTTAAGCCCCGTTGACAATCTTTCTACTGTGATGAAGCATTCTGCCAATGCTGACTTAAATTCTGTTAAAATGAAAAAGGCATTGAGAAACGTTATCCATTGAAATTAATCTTTGTATTTATAACTGAGAACAAAGTTAAATAAGCCAAGCCTGAATATATGACAGAAATGCCAATGCAGAAATAATTTTAATAGTCTGTACCACTGCTAGCAATCATCTTCTATCTATTAATTTTTGCTGCATTGATTACTAGATTCTCATTCAAGCCTTGTTAAAGTTGATGTGGCCTATTTCTTTTCCTCTGTGACTAAATAAGAAATGAAGCTCTACTCAGTGGTCAGACTACACTGTTAAGTTAGATGAGGTTTGGAGGGAATGTTACCATTGAGTCACATTACTGCAGCTAGAAGTATTGAAGAAAAACAAACAATCAGTCAATTTTTCCAAGTAGTCTATCTCATATCCCACAGTACTTATAATACGTGTGGCTTACAGCTCTGTCAATCAGAATTACATGTAGAAAAATAGGAGAAACTCCTTAAAGACATCTGACAGATAAATTGAGAAGTATTACTATGTAATTTACTACAAGCATAAATCTGTGTCACCAACATCCATCTTTGTTGTCCTTAAAGAAACACTACTGAACAGTTAAAAAATTAAATAATTGCTAAATTTCAGAGCTTTTTTTTTTTTTTTGAGATTATTATATTTGCACATAAAATAATAGGTTTTCCTTCAAATAATAGTTCCTTTGTTACTCAGCTAACTAATCCTAGCATAACCAAAGAAATGAACATCAAAGTGGTCTTAGGCTTACTGACATTGCTGACAAGAACAGCGATGATGGTAGCATTTTTGTTGATATTGGTACACTACTGATAGACTCCATTAGCACGGAGTATGATATGTACATGCTAATATACAAGTCATTTCAACACAGTTTCGTGTTGTGAAACTGCTTTCCACAAAAATGTTTTGTAGGCTAGAAATAAAACCATGTTTATACAAAGATTGTAGACAACTCTACAGCCGATGGCTACCAAACAGGACGTCTAAAATGCTGCCTGTATGTAGTTCAGCAAACTTCTGAGCTATAATTGTCAAACTACATCCGTCAAAACCAGAGAAGACTGCAGCTGAGTATCAGATGCCTCACTATATATTCAACTATCTGGTTGGGCATGTGTGTGACTGCCCCCAGAGGGTGACTGGGTGAGGAGGGAAGATGGCCAGGAGAGGACAGCCACTGTTTCTTTGATGATAAAGGTGACTTAAGGCAAGGAGGACCTCAGTTTAGGCTTGGCTTAAAAAGAGTAACATCCGATTTCAATTTATAACATTTCTATTATTTTTACAAAACTCCTGAGGAAATAAAGAACCTATAGACAAAAATAATGGCTGGACAATAAACAGAATACCAAGCTGCATCAGCCAACTTAAATTGTTTACTAAACTAATGAAAGTCATCCAAATAATTCTAAAAAATTTCCAGCCACATTACCACCAACCTTACTGCAATGACTGGGTCCAACAATAGTACATTCTACTGTGTGCCCATGACATTTAATTAAATTGTTACAAAATTAAATTACAGGGCTTGTACTCCTCTTTTATTCTGTTTCTAGCACAAAATGTAACCATAAAATAACTCATTAATATGCTGTAATTATAGTAGTTCATAAACAAAAAAATCTACTTTTCATGTTTTGTGTTTTCATTGTGTTATATGTGCAAAACTGCAACTACAATACATTAAGTAGAAAAGTACAAATAAAAATGAAATTTTTATATGCTTAGAAGCCTGCTTCAAAAAAATCAAGATAAATAGCAGATATCTGAGAAATGTGTGCACTAATTGCAAAGTGCTGGAAGTAAAATTATAGACTTTTTGATAACTAGCATGCTTTTCATTTTCTTGCCTCTTACTTTAAATATTGTTTCATCTATGATGGTTTATTCTTTCATTTCACAAGTTAGTAGGTTTTGCAAAGGGTAGATTATTCTAGAGCTTTGCTCTTTGTTTTGCTAGAGCATAAATTTCCAGGAACTGTTTACATGCACTTTTCATATTTGAGAATGAGTCCTTTAAACAAAATGAAAATATCTTCTGTGGTACAGAAAATCACTTGGGTTGTCAGGAGGGATCTACACAGCTCATTAAAAACTTTCAATAGAGAAAGAAAGAAATAGACAAGAAATCACCTAAGTTTTTACATTATGAAAACGTATTTTTAAAAGTAGGTTCCTGAAGGCTATACAGCCTTATAAAATTGAACCAATTCTGTTCAGCATGTTCTATCCTTTAAAATAGAATAGTTCAGTTGGAAGGGATCTGCAAAGATCAAGTCCAATTGCCTGACCTCTTCAGACCTAACTAATAGCTAAGCACATTATTGAGGGCATTGTCCAAATATCTCTTGAACTCTGAGAGTCATGAGGCATCAACCACCTCTATGAGAAACCCAATCTGAGCCTCCCTTGGAGTTTTGCCATTCTCATGTTTCTGTCAGTTTCCAGGAGCAGAGCCCGGCACTCCTCCCCAGGGAAATGCAGAGAGCAATCAGGTCACCTCTCAGCATCCTTTTCTCCAGAAAATCCCTGTAATTTGGAAGGAAAAAAAAAAAAAAAAAAAAAAAAAAAAAAAAAAAAAAAAACCCAGATCCTTCAAATCACAAGTGAAACTTGTCTTGCCAATGTATATCTGGCAGAGTTACTTCACTGCAGCCCGGTAAAGGATAATTATTCTTTCCAGCACTGTGGTTAGGACCAGGAGAAAAAAGTCAGTTCTTCATAAGTGGGGAACGCAGAGTAACAAGACATAATTTTGTCAGTAAGAGTGATGGATGTAGACAAAAAAGTAAGGAGAGAAGCAAAAAAAAAAAAAAAAAAAAAGTGCTTGGTTTTAAATTTCCATGTTTGGTTTTACCTTCAAAGGAATAGACAAAAATTTTCCCTGTGTCCGAGGACCATGTTTATCTACCACAAAACCAATGAGTTCTTGGGCTGCCACTGGATCTTTCCTAAACTAACCAGACATCCCAGAATTCGGTTCCAAATCTTCCTTGCTCTCACTGCAGCTGGCCAAAGTGAAGAAACTCATTCTTAACAAACCTACACTTATTATGAAATCATTTTGAGAGAGAATTTCCCACTATATCTGCCAAGCAATTTTTGAAAGTAAATCTTTTTCTTACTATTAGTGAACATGTTAACTATCTAAAGCCATATAACTGTGTGTTATACTTTACACTTTTGATTGTTTACAGTATATTGTCATAAACAGAAACATGACCCAGCACCGGGTCTGAACATCAAGACTGAAGCACAAAGCATCATGAAGACAAATGAATCCCTCTAAGGGAAAAGCTATGCAAGAGCAAGCATAGTGAGTGTTTGTTCCACTTAATATGAGTCTCATGACTGTAGTGACAGAAGTCAGATCTTTTCAGAAGTCAGGTCATAATCAATGGCAACATATGCTTTGAAAAACAGTTAATTTGGTAAACTCCCTGCAGCACCATCACTTGTCACTTCTGACAAGGACTTCCCTGAAAGAACACAGCTTTATCTTACAATACCATTGCATGGCTTATTCTTTTCACAACAAAAGTGAGTATATATAATTGATTCAGGCAGCTGTTGTCAAAATAAGCTAGATAAAATATAGATGAACTACCAGAAACAAACGCAAGCATAGCATATATATTATTGCTTTTGTCTCCAAAGAAACGTCAGCTCAAAAACTCTTTCAGGATGTACTGTGGTACTATTAGGAGCAGCTTAATTGCTTTGCTACAAAAAGCACCTGAACTCACTAAATAGAAAGTAAACATTGCTATTTGATCTTACATACTTCTCTGTGTATTGATTTTTATCTCCAACACAGATCAAACACCTTGCTGAACAGGAGATACAAAGACATTTTTTTCTCTCAGAATGCAGTCTAACAAGTGATTTTTATCATCCTAATAACAAGAGATTCCCAGTCAAAAACGCATGAAGTGGGAATGGAGTTATACACACCAGAAATTACAGTGCGTGCAGTATACTCTGTACAACCAGAACTCCAGTGAAGCATGCTTTCAAAGGAGAACTGTTGTTCAGGGTTGGTGAAGTGGAAATAAATAAATAAAAAGGATTACTGCCTGAGCTTGTCAACGAACTCCTCAGGAGGAAATTCAACTCGACTGAAAGCACAGTGATCTGACAGGATTCTAGCAACCTGCCTCAGCTGAGCTGGGGATGGAAAGATCTGTGATGGCACTGTTCTCAGGTAAAACCTGAAGGGTCATCTAATGTTCAAAAGCCCAGAGCAGGAGAAAAAGCTATGCATGCTTTCAGAAAGACATTTTGGGTCACATTATGACTATTTCAAGTAGATTACTCACCATTTGTGTCAGGATGTTCACCTTCAGGATAAGCTGTTTTCTCATTGAGGTTTTCAAGAGACAGCATTTTATCCAGACAGCTGGGAGTTGGAAGCAGTTTTTTTTTGTTAGGGAAAAAAAATGGTGCCTCATTCAAATTAAATTGACACTTTAGTAGCAGTTAATTCTCTCTAAAATACAGAGATTACAGACATTTTGTTTTGTACCATATCATATCACAGTCATGCAGACCCATAAATGAGGTTGACTATCCAGTTAACAGCCCCATAAGAAGACTCTGTGAAACAGAAGACATTGTCCAAACATGCCAAAACAGACCTGCAAAATAATGTCCATTTTTAAAATGGAAGTGTTAATGACTTCTGTAGGAGTATTGTCAGTATTTCAAAAATTCAATTTTTAGATTCATTACACTGTGTGCTGTAACTTTGTAGCAACCAAATTCCACATGGAGCCATCTATGACCTTTCATTAACTGATGTCTTCTATTTTATGTCTTCTGTTGCTCCACAATTCAAATTTTTTCTGGTGACTCCTGGAAAGGAGACACAGATGTGATTCTCATGCTGCCATCAAATTCATTCCTGCTTGTTTTTCTCTACTGGAAGCTAGAAGGCTGCTTCAGCTGCTGTTTTGTGTGGAATAGAGTTAATTTTCTTCAAAAAGGTTTGTGTGGTGCTAGTTTTAGATTTTTGATGAAAATAGCGTTGATGAGACATTGATGTTTTTATGCTAAATCAGGGACTTTGCAGATTCTCACATGGCCCTACCAGCAAGGACTGGGGGGACAGAACCAGGACAGCTGACCCAAACTCAAAGGGATAGCTTGTACCACATCACATCACACTCAGCAATAAAAGCTGGGGTAATGAAGGAGGAAGGGGGAGGTGTTCAGACTGATGGTGCTGGTCTTCCAAGACACCATTACACATGATGAGCCCCAGTTACCTGGGAGTGCTGAATATCTGCCTGCCAATGGGAAGTCATGAATTATTTCCCTGTTTTGCTTTGCTTATGCATGAAACTTTTGCTTTACCAATTAAATTGTCTTTGTCTCCATCTATGAGCTCTTGAACTTCAACATTTCCAATTCTCTACCTCATCCCACCTGGGGAAAGTAAGAGACTAGCTGTGCGGTGCTGAGCTATCTGCCTGGTTAAACCACAAAAGATAGGTTTTCACATTTAAGATTTAAAAAAAAAAGCATGAAAAGAAAAAAAATATGAGATTCCCTAAGATTAACTCATCTAAAAGATTATACTTATTTCTGTTGTTGGATTTAGCTCTAATAAAAAGCTAATAAAAAGATACAGTAATAATACCATAAGTACAGGAAATAGTTGTGCATACATATCCAGAGTACTGCTCCATATCTTTAATGTTTATTACTAATGGAAATTGAAATCTTGTAAAATGCAATCATCTCTGATAGTTTCACCCCATTAATTACAGAAAAATTACCAAGAAGATAAATGAAACAGCCTACAGTGCAATATTGCAGTGAATGCCTGTATTCCACAGAGAACCCTGTTCTCCTCCAGTACCAGAAATAAAGATGCTGAGTGGCGACTGTGCTGCCAAAACATAGAAAGTAGTGTGGAGAGAGGGAGCCCGGAAAAGCAGAGGGTGGGAGAGCGCTGCACCAATGCATGAGTTTTGCCAGCCATGCTGTGCCATGGCAGGGGAAAACAGGGTGTCTTGTGCAGCAGAGAAGAGGCCCTGCTCCAGAGTGGGGCTGGTACAGGGGAAGTGCATCATCAGGGCTTGACAAAGGCAATACAGGTGGCTGAGAAATTTCTGGAGAAGGAACAAACATGAAAGCCAGTTTGGGTATTCTGTAATATGCTGTCATTTCTTTTCCTCCCTCTTCCACATACAAATGCTCCTAGGTATTTAGACCTCACATACACATTTGGCTCTGCTTTCATAATGATAACACTCAGTTTAAGAAGAGTTTTTAACCAAGATGTTGCAAAAAATATCCTTGAAAACAAATTAGTGGCCTGCTCTTTGTCAAGCAAACAACCAAAGACAGTGAAAAAACAAGTGTGCCAAAGGGAGCTTCTAGTTTAACAGCAGTAATTATTGGGGATGGTGATCTGGAAACACAGCTCTATTTGCAGAGTCAGACAAGCAAGTGGAATCTGTTCTTTCATTTACAATTTTCATTTCAGAACCCTACCTGAGTCCTTTGCAAACTCTTCAATAGCATATGCGTAAATTGATCTCTCCAATTATGTATATTCAGTGTCCATTTCCAAGAACAAATCTTTTTAAAAAGAGTCATTTTTTGAGGATCTTGACATATGAAATTCAAGCCATATCCTTAGCCATGAGTAACACACATCCTACAATTTCTTTTATTGCACACTGGGACCATATCTGATTTTAAGCTTTAACTGCCAGCACAAGTGATGACATTTCAGGCTGATACACAATCACTAGTCTGTAGATCTAATTTCTTACCTCACTGATGGTACAGGATACACTATATTATTCAGTTAATTTGTCATGGATATATATGGCATTCTTCACAGAACATAAATAATATAGCTAGTAGTGTCAAACATTGTTCTCTATTCTACAATATGTCAAGTTTTTGTTAGGAAGCCCAAGGACTGAATTTCATTTCAATTTCTACTCAGTTTTTTTTAGTAGGTAGACTTACAAATCTATCTCAAACATTTTGTTTTGCCCAACCTCTACAATCAGTCCTGCAAAAAAAAAAAAAAAAAAAAAAAAAAAAGGAAAACGAACAAGGTCACTCTTTCCACTTAGAAGAGTGTTTTCAACTTTTTCATTGCATTGTGTATCTTTTTCTGCAAGAGGAAAAACCTAACATTGATTCTTTGAATTTATCTACATTTTCTGTTTTCAAAAGTACTGAAAACTGTGTCCTCTGTGACCTCATCACAATCAGCAACTGCTTCTTGGTGACAATAAGAAACTTGGCATTTCTCAAGGTTACTTCCAGAGGGGATTTTCTGTTTTCTTTTGACTTTGGTTTTCCAAGTTAGAAAATCTACTTTTTTTCTGAAAGCTTCAGTAGTGTATTTTATCCATAAAAGTTCCCATCTAGAATCTAAAACAAAGTACATCACATCTAAGTTCAAAATAAGCAGTACTGAAAAACTTCCCTCATAAATATATACATATGTGTGTACACAAAGATGAATGGCTTGCCTTTGAGAAATGCCCAGTGATGACTGGTTTGGACTTCAGTTATTCTTTCTAAACAAAGTTGGAGGCTACAGCATAGGATTACATTATCTAACTACTCTTAGCAGTGATGTTTCTTTCTCTTTAAGGGACTATAGTTTTGAAGTCCTGCCTTTAGAACATGTGTTTTTCTTTCCTGCCATCCTGATTGTGTATACTCACAGTGCTTCCTTGCAAACCTTGCACTTTGGGCATGCACAACAGAGTACCCTGTACAGCACCCTTCTGCTGCTCATCCACTCCTCTTTTTAACTGATTTTTTTGACAAAATAGAAAAATTACAGTTAAGTTCAGACAAATCCTCAAATACTAGGGCAAATGTGTCAGCAGGTGTTCAATTCATTTAGACATGCTGGTGGCTGTAGTTCCCCAGTTGAAAACCCTCAGAACTTGTTCAGGAACAGGAGAGGACAGGGCACCAAGACACCTGCAACCCAGCAAGAATTAAAAGCCTAAGAAAAGCAGAGACTACTTTATGCACTGTGTTTTAGGATACAGAGATGACTATGACAGTATAAAAAAAAGAAAATAGGTATGTAATTTTTTTTTTTAATAGACATACTGAGATTACAGAAATCATTGCAGCTACACTCATGCTGATGAACCATATCACCTTTCAACTTTTGCCCAAAGACAGGCTGTGCACCTCCTTCCAAACGCTATGCAAGTTGCCATGGATACCACTAGTGTGACTGCAGAAATGGGGAGGAATTATAGATTTCATCCATACATAGCTCATACGTATACTGTGTTTTCACAAACACAAAACATGAAATGACACACAATGGCAGGCTCCCTAAGCCATTTTCACACAACAGGAGAAAGGATGCCCATACAGAAGTCACCTTTGCTGATCCTCACCTCTTCAAACCAACGGAACCCAGAAGGAAAGCCCATCAGTAAGCCCTGTCCCTTTTCAGATGAAAAAAATAGGGCAAAATGCCAATCAATGACTGTTTAATTTGTTTTAACTGTCAAAATTTGCCACTAGTCACATTTTCCTTTACTTCAGTTTTGCACATTGTTCTCATATATTGATATAGCATTTAGAATATGAAACATTATATATAAAGGGAGCATATAAGAAAAGATAATGACTTTTTGCAGTCTCAGTGACAGAACAAGGGGGAATGGCTTTCAGTTAAAACAGGGGTGATCTAGGTTAAGGGTAAGAGTGAAGTTTTTCACTGAGAGGGTGGTGAGGCACTGGCATAGACTGCACAGAGAAGCTGTGGGTGCCTCATCCCTGGAGGCATTCAAGGCCAGGTTGGATGGGGCCCTGGGCAGCCTGAGATGGTGGGTGGCAGCCCTGCCCACAGGGGGCTGGAACTGTGCGGGCTTTAATGCCCCTTCCAATCCAAGCCATTCTACAATTCTATGTTAGTGGAGCATTTCAACCAACCCTAACAGCTTTCTAACAAGATACGAGACACAGATGTCTCTGTCTCAAGATAGTCATCTGAAAAAAAAAAAAAAAAGTAGATGCAGAAACAGGAAACAAGATAATGGTTAGCTCTAGTTTTAAATTTCATCCCATCCTTTTGAGAGACATATATGCCTATATTGCCTGGTAAATTCAAGGACAAGAGGTTAAAAATACCATATATATATGTATATATATATATATGTGTGTGTGTGTGTATATATATATATATATATATATATATATATATATATATATATATATATAAGAAAGCAAACTGTAGAAGGGGAAAAAACAGAGGTAGGGGACTCTACTAATTGTTCTTGGGTTTTATTGTTTAAAATGCTCTTAAGGAACATCAAACAATCATCTCGTCAGAAAACTTTCATATGGCTGCTTATGGAAGGATGCAGTACACTGGAACATTCATATCAGGTTACTCTGAATTATTTTGTGTTGTGTTAAATAAATTCTGTTTAGGTAACTCAAGAGATTCTGACAATAATTTTTTATTTTTTTCTTTCTTTTCTTCAGTGAAGAAAAAGAAATGCCTTCTAACTGGCTGAATTGTATTTTTTGTAATTAATTTAGCTTCATCTTAATATGTTGTACCACATTTTTATTTTTACTGCTTTGTCCTGCTCTTCTGAGCAAAGAAAAAAATTAAAAGGTAAATTACATTTCCTCACACAACTTTCAGACTTATAAAAACTAGGCAAGCATTGCAAGTTTAAGACTGGGGAAAAGGAAAAAAAAAAAAAAAAAAAAAAGGAAAAAAATACATTCCCTTTCTAGGCCCCAAACCACTAAACATTTATCTAGTCATCAGCACATGAGTAAGTAAATGAATTCTTGGATGGAAGCTAGTAGATATTAAATTTGTGCCTAGCCAATGCACACAATCTGTTTCTCAATGTGATATTTACATATACATATATATTGCATTTTCAGAGACTAGAAAAGCTGTTTATAAGCCAGAACAAAAGGCTAAAAGTGTGATTAAATTCATCCTGAAAGTCTTTCTGTTGATATGGTGAAGCACTGAATAATTTTGTTTGTGAAGAGATTGGAAGAACACGGATTCATGCAATTTACATTTAGCTTATTTTCAACTAAATATGGCAGGCAGACAAGCTATGAAGTGCAAACAAGTGCTATGCACAATTCAGAATTTCAAGATAGCTAAATGCCATAGAGTGGTTTTGATATTACCTTTTTCACTGGCATTGAAAGACAGCTGTGAGTTAAAATTACAGCTTAATTGGTATTTTTGCATTTTCCCAAAAATCATAGAAGTAAAACAGCATCTTTTTTTTTTTTTTTAAGCTGAATGTGAAGAAGAAAAAGAATGATTTTTGACTCTCCAAGGAGAATTTCTTCAGTTTGACACGAAAATTGAACTAAATACCATGAAGGATGAGATAGCCTAATGTTTCCAGTCTCAAGTTATGCAGTCTTAACTGTCAGATAATAAAGTTCAACTTTTCTTGGCTAAGATAATATATTCATATTTTTGTAAATACCCTTTAGGAAAGACAGGCAAAGCTAGAGTTAAGTAAATAGAGATGCTTCCACCCTACCACAAACCAGGCATTTAAAGAAAAGGAGTAAATCCTGCATATTTTTTTTTCATATACCAATAACCTGATCCTGTTGTAAATTTGCCTCAGTTGTTCCGTTTGGCTTAATCCCCCACATACTCACAAATTTGAAGAGACACCCCTAAGCTCTCTTTCAAATCCTACTGATATCAACAGTATTTACGTTAAACTCAAGACAGCCTGAAGTTAGATCTTTAAGGGGCTTTATACTTATTGTTGCTACACTTGGCCTTTACATTTCTCATCCTTCAGGAAATCTGCTTGCACACAGAGACTCTACACACTTGTAGCCAGATCTGGCGATACAAAGAAGATGAGGTTGGGACACTAACATAAGTCTTTGAGGAAAAGGGAACTTAGTGCTTATTCTGGTCCACTAGAAAGGAACTCACACTGCTCCATTCAAAGCTCAGTAAGATCAGCTAACAGTTCCTAGTTCTCAAAGTCAAGATGAGGCCAGATCCTTTTTCCCAGAGAAGGCTGTAGGACTCTGCTTCACAGTCCAACAGTCTACTGAAGTGCCCCCTTCTTGTCACCAATAAGAGATTCATTGCTTATAAATTGCAAATGTGCTTTTACTCTTGTCCAGTGATTTCAATTGTATAAAGATCTAGTTATCCCCCTTATGGTAAAGGGAATAGCTATAGATCTGAGGACTTTAGTCCTTATGTCTTCTGAAAACAGATCCTCATATTCTTGTATACCCAGAGAACAGAGAGAAAAAGATCCTAAAGATGTCACTGTAAAAGAGAGAGGGATATCCATCTCCTCTTACAGGCAAAATCTGTGATAAACATCTTGGAAATTCTGATCCAAGAGGATTATTTTCTCAGAACCTTCAGTAGGTGGCCTTCCCTGCAATCTCCTCTCAGAGGACCAACACTGAGTACTGACTCCTCAGCTTTGGAAAGCCTCTTTCCTTTACTTTAATTAAAAAAAAAAAAAAAAAAAAAAAGCTGCCCTCCTTCGTTAGAGGGAGTGAGCATTGAAACAGAAGCAAAGGACAGTATTATCACATCTCACCACATCACATATCACCTATATTGAAAAAGCAGACATAAAAGCCTGAGTGATGGGAAGTTTTTTTTTAAGCTATCCAGACTTAAAGAAACTTTTCCACAGCTCCAGCAATTTTTACAGGTTCACTGCAACGGATAATACATTTTCTGCAATAAAATAGCGGTTACCCATCACAGTGCAATTACAATATCAGTTTTGAAACGAACATTCTGGTTGCCCCCATTTACTAGGCTTAGGTTCATAACGCAGTCTCAGCACCTGCCAGCTGTATCCCCTTCAGATGAAGGTAAGGAGCACATTTAAGAGTGATAGTGGGTTCCCTAGTCCAGATCTAGCCCACGTACCATGCTTAACCTGCAGGAACTACACCATGATGTACCAAAATAAGCACTCGCTGCCATTTCACTCTATGAACTGCTTTCGTTGTGCCTCACTAAGTGCCAATGCAGACATTGTTGCCCTGCATTGTGTTTAAATCTCATTTTGAGGACTGTTGCTCAAGAAAAAATTGCTCAGAAATCGGTCAGAAAAAAATTGCCTTAAAAATCCTCATAAGATTCAACTTTAAGAATAAGAATAAGGTTAACATACAACGTGTCTGTCTACACCAAGAAATGTTTCAGTGCTCTGGATATTGTCCTATGCAGGAAGATGCACAGCAGTTGTAACAATTTTGCCAAATCCACAAAGTGGAAGGTACTTTCAATTTGATGCTTTTGAAAGTAATAATTTCATCAGCTTCAAAAAACAAGCAGAAATAGATCTACATAAGTGTCCCCCTGTGTCCCCAATCTAAATTTATTTATAATTTTAAAGTAATTAAAGTAAGCACTCACAGTTTATGAGTAGTCCTGAATATTCAGTATATATTCAGTTAATGTTGATAGGTTCTCATCTATGTAACAGCCCATCAGTGCTGATTTAATTTTGTTTTCTCACTTAACTTTTTAAATTTCACTTTGGTGCAAAAATGACTCAGAAATTCATCTTTCTATACAATCTTTTGCATATTCTGGCTTGTTGCTAAAGCTTATTTTGGAAGTGTCGGCCAATGGTAAGACTGCATCTTTTTCCTTTCATTTCTGCCATAACTTTATTCCAACACTGTATTTTGACAGAAGAAACGCTATTCCCATTTCATAGGCAAGAACAGCTCTTTTTCCACGCCTAGAAATTCCTGCTGCCTGTGAAATTGCTGCAATAGGTGCCGATGTTATGTGACAGCAATGACTCAGAGAAACAGCACTTCTGACTGAAGGAAGGCACCATGACAATTTTACCCTTCTGTGCTCTTTCCTTCTCCGCACACTGTTTCAATCCTATCTTTTGAGAACTCCCACACACTTTGTTCCTGAGCTTTTCAAGGTACTTATCAACATTTTCACGGCGTGGGAGCGCAACGTGCAGCGTTAGGCAGAATACACGACACTTGTGTTTATGTTGGGAGCATCAAATGCTCTGAGCTAAATCCAAGTGTCATGTTAGCTCCACTGATTTCATTGTTTGCACACCCATGTTCACAAACGTACACAGAAAGTTCATTTTAAGACTTTCTACCTCCCTCCTCCAGCTGGAACGATCTCCTTCAAACTATGCAGTGAGCCTGAGGATACTAAACACTTTCGGTAACACATTTTCAATTTTCTCAAACCATATCATATAACAGGTCTTTCATTGCTATAAAAATAATTAGGGGCAAAAATAAATTCACTGCCAAGGTATACTGTAGTGACTAGAAATCATAATGGATTCTCACTGCCTCAATCAAACCATCTCAACTGAGAAAATTAAACTCAAAAATTGACATTATGAAAACTTTTTTTAAGATAACAAATACATACAAATATATATTTTTAATGACAGTTTCTGTTAAAAAAAAAAAACTGTATTTTTATTTTCAGTTAGAACAATACCTGTAACCCATTTTCTACTGAGCCAGGAAATGCCACAAAACTTCACATATTCGTATAACGCCAGTAAGAAAATAGGAAGAGAAATATACAAGTAAAATCTCAGTGATCATCAAATAAGTTACTTTGTAAAAAAATTACCTCTCATTCTCCTCCCCATTTTCTAAATAACAACATTACTACAATGGGTTGTAAACTACACTAGAGTTCACCGTTCATTTGCAGACTGAAATTCATTTTTAACCATTTTAATCTTGAATAACACTGCTGACTTCTCTCTGGTTTAATGAAATATTTGTCTTTTGTCATGCTGACTTTTCTATTTTACTTTGCAGTTGCTTCATTTTCCCAAACTGATGGGTTTAGAAGGCAAAAGCTTAATAATTTACACTAGTAGTTCTCTTCTTTAACAAAATTCCATCCTTCCTTCTCAAAAGAAGAATGTTCTTAACTGATTGCTAGAGAAAGCATCTGGGGTTAGGACAAGGCACACCTCTCATATTACCTGGCACAGGAAGCTAAAGGTCCTAATGCTAGCTGTCCTCTCCCCAGGCAAATCCATCTGTGCCCTTCTGTTTTTCTTTAGAGGCTGAAAACTGCTCAAGTCATCACTTGTTATTACTGAATATATAATCTCTGCAAAATGGAACCCTTGAGTCATTTTTCTCTTTTAAATTACACAGCAGAGCAAAGCAGACTTGTTCTGGGATGAGGCTTTCTGTTTTCTTACCTCAACCACTATTATTATTCTCTGGAACAGATCCAGTCTGAGTGTATTGCTGCTTTGCCTCCTCACTGCTGCATTTCCACTTCTGTTGCATTCTCACAAGAGTGAAGGTGAGGTGAAAAGCTAGAAGCAAGGGGATGGCTTGTGTCTTTTGAAAGGATTTCTATATGCAGCACAAAATAACAGTTTCTAATTGAAAGCAACTGAATAAGCCATTCCTGCAGATGTTTCAAAGCCTCTCATCATTCACAGATGCGCATGACAGTAATATTAAAATTCCTTCCTCTTTCCATCCAAGCAACGTAAGCTGCACACATTCACTAGCAGTGCACTTCTGTTACCAGGATAACGGCATGGTGAGAAGAGCAAGGCCAGCAGCACATTGGGTCCCTTGTTGGTAGGCGGGATGCTAAGATTCCTGACCCACAGCCAAAGGGAGGACTGACCCAGGTCAGACCCAGGGCACAGTGCTTGTGTGTACACTCTTGTACCTGGATCAGCCAAGTGCATCTGTGCTCATACTACGCACAGATCACATTCATCACGATGGTAACTTGGGAAAGTAATTTGAGCAAATTGTGAAGGTTGCTCATGGTTATATTAATCATAACAAAATATCTTGCTCTGACTTAAAGAACACTTTCTTTAAATACCTAACTGATATAACCCAGTCTCATGTCTTATTCTTTCTGGGAGCCATATTTCTCCCCAGACTTAAAACATTATCTCAATAGAGTTTAAAGAGAACATAATCTTTAGAAATCCCCATCACTTAGGAGATCTGTCTTTTACTTAATATTGACAGAATCAGTTTTTTTTTTTTCCACAGATGAAATATTTTGTCTTAGACTGTAGAAGTCCCTATTTACAATCTCTTTCATAACACTTATGGTAATTATAGCACATTCTTTTCCTGACCACAAAGTTGTCATAAAATGGAAGTGTTACACACTCATCTACATCAGAATTGCCATGAGAATTAGCTCAGTCCAGATATAAGTTACTACAGTTCCATATTACTGATACTGAATAATACCACCTATATAAACTTCCAACAAACTGCAGCTGCTCTTTTATGACAGAGCATTTGTTGCCTGACCTTTTCATAGCTTTTTTTTTTTTTTTTTTTTTTTAATTTTCCTTGCAAATTCTGGCTAGAAAAAGTGTCATAATTTTTGTATTTACTGCTTGAACTTTTTCCCCTTAAAAATTGTATTGTTTTATTTTATTTCATTTGATTTTACTTTAACTGCTTGTCCTTTTTACCTGAAAAAGACAAAGCTCATTTTAACTGTGATGCCCCGGCCATTCTAATGTAAATATCCTGAGCAGAGAAGCTTACCTATTTTATTTGTTCTTAGCCTGGGAGAAAGGCTTTGTTACAGGCAGCTTGAAACCTGGTGTACTTAACATGCCCAGCAGATATTAACACTACCTCCTCAAACAATCACAACTCTGTCTCAAAACAATATCTCCAAAGGCATCAAAAATTAGAACAGCCGTTTGACAGATGCTGATAACAATTTGTGCTTTACTAATTGGTTTTAGACAATGCATTCTTCAGCTTGCCTACAGGGTGTTACTTCAGTGTTAATCTGAAGGGCCAGAACAGTTTATCCTTCAGTGAACTCAATGAATATTAAAAGATGTTAAAGAGATTTAGTCTCTCTAATTTCAACTGTTTTTATTTTTAAAAGTTATAAAGAAAGAAGCTTTGGTAGAATGAGTGAATTCTAAAGAGAGTGTTGCTAATGGCATAAGAAAAACACAAAGGCTAGAGCAGAAAAAAAGAAAATAAGCAGGAGGTAAACTTCCAAACAATCTAATTTCAGTAGTTGAACTAATATAAACAAAGCCTGAATCCAAACTCTATATCAGCTCTTTCATTATAAATAACCAGTAAATCCAGCTTAAACATTTAATGTAGAAGACTACATAGAAACAGATCAAAATATTCTTTAAAAATGTGCAACTAACCTTTTTTTGTAGTTGTATTGAAATACTGAACATCATAGCCAAAAAGTTTTCAGATACACTCTGACTGTTACTGAAGATTTATTTAGCTTACTAATGCAGTTTTAAATAATTACTCTCAACTCCTGGTGAGAGTACAATTCTTCACTAAAAAAATATCTTCTTTCTGATATGCATTTGATTTCTGGACTTTAACAAATTGGAAGTTCAACTTCCTTCACTTGAAATGAGTAACATATTGTACTAAATTATCAGAGCATCCCAAAAGCAAGGCGATAAACGGTGATCTCAAAACTGCTGAATGGGCCTTTGTATCAGCAGTATTAAGTAGATCTGTCTCCTATATCATATATATTACCTTCAGGCTATTGCTTCTGCCTTGCAATAAAAGTGTATCAGAGAACATCTTAAACTTTTCCAGAATTGAAGTACCATTCCATATCCTAAAAATGACTGTCCAATATGAATGGACATGAGAATTCTTTTTGCACTTAAAAAAATGTAAAATTTTCTTGTTCATCAGGTCTGCAATAAGTTTACATGCTTTCAATCCCCATGTAGCAGTTTTTATTCATTTCTGTAGTGTTTTCATTGTAGCAAAAGTCTTTCTGGGCCAAGGATCTGGAATTATAGATTAGATAAAGAGTAGACACCATCAGTATTTATTTGCCAATGGCAGTAGCAATTATAATTCCTTTCCTTGAAACTGAAGAGCAGTAGTTAGAAGAAAAAGACCCTTAGAATGGTTCTGAAGTGAAGAGTAGGTAAAGAAGGAATTATTTCTCTTGGATAAATAGACCTTGCTAGTAATGTCAAGTAAAACATCTGCGTGATAAAACAGAAATGGGTGGGAGTGAAAAAGGATTGAGAAAAATGAAGGAGAGAAAAGAGAGCAAGAAAGATAAACTTGTGAATAGGAAACAAGTCAGTCAGGATTAAAGCAGAGTAGGAGGTTTTTTTTCTAAAATAGATCATGGCAGAAAAGGAATTAATGAAAGTGAATCTAAAGGATGTGGTTCCTCTGTCACTAATGTCACTTGATCCTCCCATGATCCCATGAAATTCAGCAAAACATTGTTTCTATTGTTGATGATGAAACTTTGAGAGAACAAGCTGACCTCTTCCAGATACAAGAAAACATGAGATTTTGAAACAGAAAGCTGTACCAATTTCATGCCACTGAATGGTACTCCAGTATTATCAAATAAATTGTTCAATTCACAAAACAGCTGTTCTTAAAAAAAATATATTAATGTTTCTAGAGATTAATCTTTTCAGTCAAAGTTAAATTTCTGCTTACAACACTCTGCACTAGAATTCAAGAAAATTAATTTATTCTTAAAAGCCAATAAAAATATAAACGTAAAGCTTAATATTTTAATTTTAAACCTACCACCAATAATGTTATGACCCAACAGTAGTCCAATACCAGTAAAAGTCCACTAAACATTTTCCATGACAACAATTAAGAATTCTCTTCCAAACCTTTTCCTTCTGAGACTTTCAAATTCCAAAATTAAAAGGTTAACATTGCGTTGTTTGTTTTTAATTTGAGTAGCATTTAATATTTGTTCAAAACACCAAGCCATTCCTCTTCTGCTCACCAAAATGACTTTTCCTGGCAATACTACTAAATAGAGCTAGGAATGGCTTGCTTGTTTATTTCCCACAGCTTTTAGAGGACACTTCACCTCTTTGGGCTTCTATTTTGTTTATCTCCCATTTTCTTCTTTATCTTCACCCTGTGAGCATCTTACTTTTTAGAAAGATGATGTCTACAATTCACTCCATTCAATTCTTTGTCTGGCATCTTCAGAAACCTCTTGTGAATACCTGATGTCTTTAGAAAAGCGCACAAATAATTACATTAAAAGAAAATTTGTCACTTTCCCAAGCAAGACATGTTTGCCATTTTGATTTCAGTACATTTGCAGTACTTTCAGATTCTAAAATCATTAAGTCCTTCCCAATATGTGTACATAGCATTTGATTTTTTTCCCCCCAAGACTTCCCTATTTGTTTTTGTATTATTGTAGCTTTAAATTGAATGGGCTTTTAACTTTAATGGTTTTTAGTCTATAAATTAAGCCTGTTAGCTCTTGGGTTGCACAAATTTCTGAAATAGTTTCCCTAAATCAGTGGAAACAGAAGGTATGCAATTTCAAGATTTCTCATTGCAGAATATCTTTGCCAGAAGGAAAATATAGAACATCTGTGAGATTTTTTTTTTTTTTTTCTTCATTTAAAGCATACTGTAGGATTCCATAACAAATAAAATTCTTAGGATTGTTAGGACAACTTGCTGTGCAAAGTTCATCCTTCCAAGCAAAACGCTATACTGTTTTTCTTTACAGACCAATATTCTGTAACTTCTGTATTAAATGTAACTTAAAAATTCACTCAATTTATAACCCTAGATTATATAGGATTTTTTAAAATCCTTACTATGGAATGATTAACAATAGCCAGGAAGAAATATCTGTCCTGCACGTGCTCCACCTGCACATCAATTTGCAGCAGGCAGGAGTTCTTTTGGCCTTTTCTTTCCACTTTGTGGCAAATTTCTCCTTCTAGTCCCCAGAAACATAATCTAGGACATCAACACCTTTGAATCAATTAAAAGCAAAAAGTCTTCTCTGTTTCTGCAACAGATTTGAGCTTAGTCAAAATAGTGAAACACTAAGTTTAGGCTTTGTCTTAAGATACACACTGATGTCACAGCAATACTTAATTGCTTTTGGAATTTAATTTTTGGAATTGCCTTTGGAATTTAAGAAACTGCTTTAAAGTCTTACTCCAAAAGCAAAGAAGCTGTAGAAACAATTGATATCTGAACTTCATTTTTGTTGTTGTTCTATTCATATATATATATATATATTTTATATATATATATATATATAAAAAGTATTAATTTATTTTCTTAGCCTGATTCCACTAAGGTGACGAAAATGTAAACTACATAATTGATTTTTTTCTTACCAGACCTAGTTTCTCAAAGTGGCAAATCTTGTAACATCAATCCTTCCCAGTTGCTCAGCAATCACCCAACTGCATTTGAATGCAGGCCCAAGCCTGAAAACTTGAATGTTGGAGACTTTTATGTAATACATCAAAAACTCATCTCTTATTGCTGAATTCTGACATGTTGCATTTCTAGACCCTTTGTGTCAGGATCCAGTTTACTGGAGATTGAGAGATTTGCTGGTGTAAAATTTATTGCTTTGAAAGTGACTTTTTGTTTATTTATACCAGACCACAGTATTACATGGCTTATTATGCCTCCAGTATTTCAGTCACTTGAAGACAGTACACAAAATCTGTTTCTCACATAGTATGATAAACCCTCTGTTTGTCATGCCTGGCATATATATTTAATTGCAGCCGACAGTGTGTGGGAAGGTCTGAACTGTAGGAGGACAGAAGTGATAGTGACAAACCCTGTGGGATCAATACTGAGCTGCAAAGTTGCCTGTAGGCTCCTACCACCCCTCAGTTCCATCTTTGCTTTACAGCATTCCCCTGGAATTGGCATGACCTCAGCCATCTGATCCTCACACCCATCCAGGACAAGAGGAAAGACAGCTCTGAACCCCTCGAGAACATCCTAACATATATGCTGACCTACCTTGTAGTTCATGACTGTGTTAGACTTCAAGTTTGATTATTGCATATGTTCTAATAGAAATCAGAAGACAGCCACATAGCAAGCTTTCTTTCTTTGTGAATACATAAGAGACAAAAGTAGGTACATACAGCCTTAACCTATTTACACCTTTACTGCCCAAAGGACCTGGAGCATGTTCCTAGGGAAATGCCACTTTCACTCCCATCACCACATGTAGAACATATTTTATATTAGTGCCCACATAGTCCCACATTTTTAGAACAGCCACAACCAGTTCCCACATCAACTCATTGTGAGGAAGGAAAGAGCTAAACAGCCTACACAGTATCAACCATATTATTCAAGACTGTATGGAAAATGATGACAACATGGAATAGCTATTATCCACTAGTGAATTGCTTGAACAATTACTCCATCTCAAAAAATACCTATTTGGGACAGTGCAAGCCCCAGAAAAAAAATGCATTAATTGTCTATCAATACAGTATATAACAAATGAAATAGTTTTTAACATTCTCATAAATGCACTTTGTGCAACAGAGTAATAACCTGATTTGATATCTAATTGTCAAAATAATTTTTTGTTCTAATTTCCCTTCTGTGTACATTCCTACTGAATTGTTGAGAAATTGCCGTGTAATTTTTAAGATGTTTAAATGTTTTTCTAATCTTAGTCTTTGCTTCACATACACTGTAAAGTGGTTACAGATAGACAATATTTTAACTGGAGTTCATAGAATCATAAAATGGCCTCAGTTGAAAAGGACCATGAAGATCATCTAGTTGCAACCCCCCTGCTATGTTCAGGCTCGCCAACCACTAGATCAGTCTGCCCAGAACCACATCCAGCCTGGCCTTGAATGCCTCCCGGATGGGGCATCCACAACCTCCTTGGGCAACCTGTTCCAGTGCATCAACACCCTCTGAGTGAAAAACTTCCTCCTAATATCCAATCTACACCTCCAGTCTCAGTTTAAAACCAGCCCCCTTGTCCTATTACTATGTGCTGTAGTTGCTAAAGATAACCATAGCAGACATGCAACTGCATTTCACATCAGACCAAATCTTGGAAACTTGACAGGTGATTTTTTTTTACAGTACAGCAGAAATCAAGCACTGAACTGACACTCGGCATTTCTAAAACATGCATGGCAGGATCCATTTATTTGATCCTATCATCTCTATCATTCTTAGCAGAAATGACCTTTCCTCTAAATACAGTAACAAATACAGAAAATGCGCAAAAAGAAAAAAAAGAAACAAGAATGAAAAAATATACAAGTTCTGATCTATGCATTGTATATATAAGTGAGTGCACTTAAGCATTTTTTCCTCAGAGCGTATAATTAGTCCAGTTGAGACGTGGCAGAAGACACTCAGAAATCCAAGGACATACTTACTAAAGGTAGAAGTCAGACTCTACTGTGCACTAATGAGGACAGTGATATACCCAGCATAAGTCAGGAAACCCAAGCACTTTCCCTCTTGTATTTGGTAGATAGAAGAACTTAAGATAAATAAACAGAATATTACTAGACAAAAGCCTTCATCAAGTTCCAGAATATTTAAATTTAGATTAATCACTGCAAAGTACCTGAGTGGTGGTGCTTTGGCTGGAGGAATTCACATCCGCTGTGCTGTGTTGCAAAGTTAGAAGTCAGATTTCACTTTTTGCTTCCCTTATGTTGTTTGCACAAGATGCTGCAAAGCACCAACTTGCCAAAATTACTTATTGGAAGTCTAATGTGTAAGTGCAAGAGAAAGAAAAGCACTGAATTCTCTGCATATATGCTATTAAGTGTTTAAATTGTGCTGTTTTGTTGGGTTTTTTTTTCCTCCCCCTCTTTTTTTCCTTCTCCAATCTTGCCAGTTCCCACAATCCAATTAGGAATTCAGGACATTCAAGTTCTTAGTTATTAACTGTAATTTTGTCTGTACATTAAGGTACAAGCAACCATTTTCTTCCTGCCTGCAACCTTTTTCATTATCATCACACCCATACTTACATGAAGACATTTTCCAAACAGATGATAAGAGGCCAAGTTCAGATTACGGTTAATTCATTTCTGCTAGACATGAGGTCACTCTTTCGTGTCTTTATTAGGAGATGAACACCGTGGCTCTTTTCATTACTATTACACATTGTTCATTTCAGCCCTCCATTATTCTTAGACTGTAGACTCTTATCGTACTGTATTCTCTTTCATTAGCTGCCAATCATCCTATTTTACATGGAGCCTAATGGTCTCAAGTGCCATTATTAGTCACTGAGTTCCTCAGCTATAAGTGAGACTTTGAGTGCACTTAACTGAAATATTCTTTTTTTTTCCTGGTAAAAAATCTGAATTGAAAGAAAAATATATTTAATAGTCATGCATATGTTCTATGAAGCATCTTCCATATTTACAGATGCTTTCTATGCTAGTATCTTGGACTTGCTGATGAAAAACTTCGGGTAACTTAATAGAACTCAGTACTGTGCCATTATTCATTTGTTACAAGACAGATCAGAAGACCAGCATTTTTTTTTCCCAGTCATAATATCCCAAGAAAAGAAGGAAATCATTGTACATGTGCCTCTGAGTATAATTTCTTAGTAATGGCTTTTAAACCCTGTGACCAAATGTCAATCAAAATTGTCAGAATGATTGGCTTCCCAAGCATATAAAATTTCCACAGAGTTCATGAGGTAAGGTACCAAGTTAAAGAAGAGAAAAATCACCAACAGCAACACTAATAAATTCAAGATGCAGCTTTTATGTTGCATTACCTTCTTAAGCTTCACATACTATATGAGCTCTAACATTCACAGATGGGATCCAACAATTAATGTAGGCATAATTTAGATTCTGAAATGTAAGTCAAACCAGTCATCAGGACTTCTGCCTTGATAGGTAAGTCACCAAAGTGCACAAGCACTGGTTGTGAACATGCCCACACTTCACTCTCATCTGCTACCTCATGCTTTCAGCCAAGACTTCTATTAAGAGGGTTCAAATATCCAGCCAACCTTAGCAGCTCACTTGAAAAACAGATGGTTATTGTTGTTTTCAAAAAGAAAGGAAGTACTGGCTTTCACACAGAATGGCACTCTCTTCCCATAAATTTTCTTCAACAGCCTTCTGATCTGAGACCTCAAACATACAGCGGGGTTTTTCTCTATCCCAACAAAACCAAAGCTGTTACACTTTAAAGACACTGCCAGAAAGGGTCAGGAAAAATAAAAGGAAAAAACTGTGACTATCATTACTTCTCAGACAGCTCTCTTGGGAAAATGAAAACCCTCTTTTGCAACCATATTTTAAAATTTATTTCTGTCCTTGTATTACTCAACCATTAGCTGAAAAGGTATCTGTACGGCCTACTGTTTATTGCATTACCTTAAGAGCTGAGAGCTGCTTCAGAGTCCACAGGCAACAGCAGAGTGTGAAACTGGGAGTTTTACATTATAGGTAAATACTTGCACTCCTACAATAATTTGTAATAATTTGTCCAAGTGAACCACTTCAGCACATTCCTGAAAATAAATTGACTTAGAAGCTTTCAGAGAATGTGAGTGAATCCTGGCATGCTCACAGGAACGATGGTTGGCCACAGGCTTTCCAGTATGGCAGATGTGTTGGGGTCAACTCTGTGGGGCCACTGCCTACTGAATGTTCACATTTTTAAAACACACATAACTGAATAATGACATTCATAGAGGTCCATGCAAAAACAGACTTTGCTTTTGCAAACAGACATTCCAGGAGTGAAATACAAGATGTGTTTCGCATTTGGCCATTCAAGATGTTCCACTTAAGGAGAAAAAAAAAAGCAATGAGGAGATTCCCAAGCACTGTATAACCTATATGCTTCAGGTGACTTTAATGGAACTAGAAATCACAACATACTACAAACTACTTTCAATTATAAACAGCTGCTGGATATCTTTAACAAAGTGTTACAATCTTAATGTAAAACAAATCAACATGAGGATACTAAAATTTGTACATGATTTCCATTATTTTGCAGTTACCCATGTCAAGTTTCCTGCTATGTTCTCACCTATTTACTTATATATTTGCAAAGTCTTTTATGATTTTCACACATGACTTTTTTTTTTTTTTTTTTTTTTATACCTTTGCTCCAGTATGTCTCCCTCATACATGAGCCTTTCCACCATCCCTACATTCTCTCCCATGCTGGAATCACTCCTCAAAGGTTTCCCCTCTTACATAAAAGGAGTTCCTCATTTTCCTAGTTCTGGAAGCCAGTTTCTTGTGTACTACTGTATTCGAAAAGTCAGTGGAATATGATTTGTTCCAAACTTTTTGTTCTTTCACTGCACTACAGAGCTTCTGTTTCACAACTAATTTCAGCATTTACACAGCAAACGTTCTGAAGTTATGAGATCTGTTTAAGGACCTGAAGGAGTCCTAAAGGAAATGGCACAGTAAAGCGGACAAAATATAGGTGGAGTTCTGAGTGCTTATAACTCCGCATAATTCAGTGTGAAACCATAAACTGCAGGAAGATAAAATTCATCTTCAAAAGATAAAAATGATGGAAAGGAAGAAAAAAAAAAAATCAAAAGTCTAGAAGACTAATAGACTCTAGAAATATATGTATCTTGTTCCTCCTGCAACTCATTGAAGCCACAAAGGAGGTCAGGGTCTACAAAGAGATCTTGTGTTTATGGGCTTCATAAGAACATAATGCACTGACAATAAATATTGTAATTCACATTCTTGTCAAGGTGAACGCTATTCATGCTAGAAACAAGGATGAAAGCTGACAAAATGAAGTCTGCAGATATCACAGCAGGTACTAGAAATAACAAAGTTTTTCAAGGTCCTCTAAGAGAATATACAGTAGTCTTAGTAATTTCTGCAGAAATATTTGCTGATTTTCCACAGTCAGCTTTACATGGAGTTGGTCTACATAAATAAATCCAATTTAATCTTGTTAGATAAATTAGCAAGTTAAAATTCATTGAACATAATTCAATATCTGAGTGGACAGTTTCATTCAAAATTAAATTGAAATCAATATAGTGTGGAATAATTCATTTTCAAAATGAACAAAGTAAAACCAAATTTTGTCTTGGTTCCAACAAAAGTAAATAAAAACAAAAGTGTGGTTGATATTCTTTGTCACTAAGCAATCTAAATTAAAGGTCACTTTCTTAGTGTCAGCTTCTGGTTTATTCTCTGGACTTGCCTGAATGAACCTAGAAATAATTGTAACAATATATGAAAAACCTTTAGTTCATCCCAATGGGATTTATCTAAGGCAAATTCCCAGCAAATTAATAAATTGTAACAAAAATCATGAAGTATATTTGACTTCTGATCTTCCTTCTCCAGAGAAAAACTTTTGCAACAATTTCTCCCTGTATCGACAAATAAAATAATGATTACTAGCTAATGAAATGATTCAGAAGCAAAAGTCTCAGAATTATTAAGACAGCAGTTCTGACAAACGTCTGTTTATTAGCAGTTAAAATTAGAATACAGCCTTTTACCTACTATAAGATTTTTCAACCCTAGTCCTCCATTAACGTAAGAAGGAAATTAAAGAGCAGACAGACAGCTTTCCCTGGGGAACTTCACCTTCCTTTTACTTCATTCTTTTGAAGTTTGAGTATTTTAATAATCCACTGAATACACAAAGCCATTCAATTGATTTTTATTTCTCTTACTTAGTGCACAATAGCAAAGCCTATTTATAGCACTTTAGGTTAGATTAGACTCAGACTGACTTGTCTGTAACATAACAAACGCTGCTCTAGTATGTCAAAAGGTTCTTATGAATAATTAACATACTCACGAGTGAGTCACTCACAAATGGAAATTAAGAGGAAAAAAATTAAGTGTGTAAATCAATTTAACAAGAAGAATTTAATGAGAGGCTTACTTTGCATGTTAAGGGCATAGCAAACAAATCGGAGAACATCACTGTTGAATATCGCAAATTAAATACTTATGCTCATCTGGCAGTGTTTGACCAATTTCTCATAAAAAAAATACAATAATTGTACTTGGTCCTTTTTAAAGTATAATTCTTTCCTATCATTTCCTCCTATGAATCGATACAGCTCTAACGTGCCTCTATTTTTAAACAGATAACTATCCTCTTAGCTTCTCCGTAAATTCAGTGTGACACTATATAATTTTAAAAACAATAATGTGTAACAGTTTGTTGCATAGAAATCATTGAACAGTAAACTGGGAATGACCTCATTCAGCTTTTCTGTGGGGCAGGAGCAAGTAGGAACTAGGCCACTGCTCACTGAATGCTTGGTCCTCAAGAAGTCCAATGGTGTGGGCTCCACATCCTCACTAATCTTCCTACCGCAGCTCAGAAATTTATCTTACAATTACAAAGTTCACATGAAATTTTACATTTTCTTTTTGAAGCCCCATACAAATGCCAGTACTATTACATTTCCCAGTCTTTCTTCTTAGTGAACGAGCAAAATTCATTTGATAATCACTTACACTGTTACCTGGGCTTGTACCTGTTGGCTCACATCTTCCTTGGTCCAAAATTGGACCCTGTCCTCAGCAGAAACTTCACCACCATTGGAGGAAAAAAGTTGGTTTGGATGATATCAGGGCTTTTGTAACACTGCCATCACTGAGTGAAGTAGTGCGAATGACACATTACTCCTGTAGAGCTTCCTTCAGCAAAGCCTCTGAGGCTGTCATTTTCCAGCTCTGACTTTGTTAATGATGTGAGCTTAAATGTGCAAAATACTCACATAGGTAATTGCTTCACTTAGGAACAAGAGCTAGGAAAATAATCTGGCCCAGAATACCATTTTGTTTTACTTCTCTTATGCAAGGATTCTT
The DNA here is from genome assembly GCF_023343835.1 of Lagopus muta. Taxonomy (NCBI): domain Eukaryota; kingdom Metazoa; phylum Chordata; class Aves; order Galliformes; family Phasianidae; genus Lagopus; species Lagopus muta. Next base: position 39,099,272 of record NC_064435.1, on the reverse strand, counting down.
CATATTCAAATACTGTAAGAATAAAACTACAGTTACTTAGAAAACTCCACCTTTCTTCAGAAAAATCTAGGGCTAGTTCTATACACTTTGCCGCACACACTTTTCTATAAAAGATGGATATGCAATTGTTAAATGGGAAATTGACTAATATTTTCTCCCAGACAAGTCTACAGTATTGAGTTATATTTGAGTTTAGTAAGCAATTTTCTAACTTTTGTTGAAGTTAGAAAGTTAGAAATATAGACATCAAATTTCCCAGGTAGAAGTATATTGCACATGAAGTACTTCAGCAAACCAATTACAGTAACATCATTGCCATCACTGCCAGTCTCAGAGGGATCAATAACTCATTAGCACCTCTATCAGGGGCTTTTTACTTACACCTCTCACTTTGCGCACATGCAGCAGAATGTACTGGACCATAAAAATCACAGCATGGCAGATGAAACTTTTTAGAACTATCTGATGTACCCTATGCTTAATGGGGAAGACTTACCTTCTCTTGAGATATTTTCCTTACGAAGGAGGGGGAAGAAACTAATGTACTTGGCTCAGAAAACTATGCTCAGCTTCTTCCCCCCACCCCCCCATGTTCAGTTTTTTCTAAGAACTTATTTTCACTTAGAACTTGATAAAAGTATGCTTTCTCACTCACAGTTTCTTGGTTTTAATAAGGAAAACCACATAATTTAAGATAGAATATTTTATCTCAGGAATATGCCAGCTGTTCTTATGTATATAATTGAAAATCACCTAGGCAACCTGCATAACTTCTTGGCCCATTAACATCCTCCAGTAATATTGTTTCTGACAGCTTGTACTTAATCATTTTCTTCTTCAGTCAAGAGCAGTGCATAGACTTGCATTTGTGCAGAACGTCACCTTCTCTAGAGATGGCAGCTATTTCCCTCAAATTCATCCTGTGTACAAGAGCCAGCCAAGGCTAGCATTAGGTTTCTGGGCTTACCTTCCTTAGGCTGACCTTGCAGGCAAAGGAGGAAGGCAAGTTCCTCTGAAAGATAGGTGAAAGTGCCCCTGCCTCCATTGTTTCTGGAGGGAATTGGAGGCAGAGAGCTCAAATAGACTGAAGATAAAAAAAATGTGGATCCTAGTCTCCATTCATGCACGGTATGTTGAAACCCCATGATCCATATCTTATTCCAATGAAATTTTTCTTGACAGATTAAGCCCTTTGCAAAAGTTCACTCAATTCAGCAACTGCTGATAGCAAAACCAATAATTTGGTTGTCTAACTTTTAATTAGAAGTTTTTTCTGGTCTCATAGTAGTTAGTTCTGTGCAGCTTCATATTCACTGATGCAATGTAAATTAAACACTTGATATGCAAAACAAATAATGTGTCTAGCCCTGCTAATAATTAGAAGTAAGTAGACATACTTGATTTCATGCTGTGTCATTTTTAACTAAAGGCTAAACTCAACACTAAAAATAATTCCACGCATCAATCACAATGGTGACAAAAGCATACAGCTACCAAACAAGCCAATCTGAGCAGAGTTCAGGTAAAAATTTGACCACCAGCTAATTTACCATCCTGAACTATATTTATTAATGAAACTTCTTAGTCTTCTGTGTGGCATTAACCTACATAGCCTCTTACCTTCATCCTTGCACAGATACAGTTTTCAACAGGAATGTAGTACATTTATGTACACAGGTTGCTCCAAAAGTAACACATCCTTTTTATTTCCATGAAAAATACAATTTTGTCTCCACAAACATTCAGCCAGCATCAATAACATTAATGGTTGCTATTTATTTTGCATGGAAGAATTCATATTATAAAGGAACAATATTCCTTTGCCTCACCCACACTTCCATGTCTGACACCATTTTTTATTTTTTTTTATTTTATTTTTTTGTGTGTGTGTGTGTGAGTGCCCCTCTGCTGCCATCTGTCACACAGCAACAAAATGTAGTGGGAATGTTTAACCTCTACTGCCATACTACCACCATTGCCTCTGATATGGACCAACATCATAAAACAGGAGGATACTGATAGTGTAGTGTAAAGAAATAGTGACCAAGTTGGGAACAGATAAAGAGAAGCGCCAAGGGCAAGAGTTGATATCAGATTTGACAGTGAAGTTTCACAGCATGTCTGACAAGTCTTCAAGGTAACATAGGATATGCCTAGGGTTATCTCAGTGACAGGGAAGTTTAAGGGTCACGGGTATTAACTGTATGAGTATTTTCACGTTCCTACAACATTCATCAGAAAACCTCTCAAAGTCAAATAACAACAATAAAAAGTCAATAAGACTGCAATTCTGAAGCTCCATGTTAAAAAAAATAAAAAAATAAATAAATAATCCTAAAAATATCATAGAGATAGTCCTCAGGAAGATGTGCACCTGTTACAGTTGGTGTTATAGCTGGAAAGATTACTGTGGTGAAAATAGAAGAAGAAACAAACAGGGAAGGAACACTCACCTACAGCCAAAGATGCAGATTTACAGGAAAGACTCCATGGGGTGGAATCTCCAGAAAAAGATCCCTCCTCAGTGGCAGTCAGCCCTTAAATGGGATCTAGGAGAGGCGCAGCCAGCCTCCACCCCTTCCACTCACGCAGGTGAATCTCCTTCACCTGTGCTCCCAGGGCTGACTCAGTCCTTGCCTCCGTGATCAATCAGTGGTTCAGGCGGTGACTCAACTGTTCTCATACAGTGGCCTACTACATTTAAAACAAATATCAAGGTAGTTGACTTCCATGTTAAATACGCTGTCATTTTATTTCTATCATTTCTTAGAATAAAATTATATTTGTGTTGTTTTTCTTGAACTATCACCAAAATTATGTAAGCTGTTGTTATTTTCAGGCACCATTTCCATCCCAGAGATTAATGAAGGGCAGACAATCTCAGCTGTACTTCATAGAATCGTGGAATCGCTTTGCTTGTAAGGGACCTTAAAGACAATCCAATTCCAACCCCTCTGCCGTTAGCAGGGTTGCCATCCATCAGATCAGGTTGCCCAGGACCCCAACCATTCTGGTCTCGAATGCTTCCAAGGATGGAGCTTCTACAGCTTCTCTGGGCTGCCAGTTTCCATCAGAGCTAGTTTCACATGAATGCTATTTAGCTCCACTTGTTGAAAACAAATTAGCAGTGTGGTGCTGAACAGAGCTGACAGATGTGCTCTCACTTACACCCAACACCCTCTGTGCTTTGGCACATAAAGGCCCAAACCTGATAAAATCTCAAATCAATCAAAATGTTACCGTCATGAGCTGAGTAATGAAAGAGGGAGAAAGGAAATAACTGAAAAAGAGAACACTTTTAACTGAGAGCAGCTGCTCAGACTGTCAGAAAGACAATAATTCAATTGGTAACAAGAGGCAAAAGTGAGACACTTGAAAATGTTTAAGGGGAAGAGAAAAATCTCAGATGCAAACATGACAAGCCTCCCACACTGGTGCAGCTGGCCCATCTCCTGCTCCTCCCTAAGCGGAGTTGTCTCACTTCTCTGCAGCACAGTATCACAGCCTCTCGATCTGGGTCTCACAGAACTGCACTGGCTCAGCCTGCACACAGTTCACTTTCTAAGGCCAGCCAAGAAGTCAAGCATCGCATCATATCCCTTACAGCTCCTCCAGATAATGTAGCTTGTCTGGGAACACCCGTGCAGATCATTTCTGTGTTGGAATCAGTTGTTCCTGGGTCTCATATCTCCAGAGAAGACATCTGCACAACTGGAAAGTGACTGGGAAAAAAAACTCATGTTTAGTGATGAATCCTTTTTTCTAAGAGGGAAGAGATCCCTGTCTGAGGCCCTGAGCCTCTATATTTTCAGCTGTACTGAACCCCAACCCTCACATCCCCCACACCGTCAGTACACAAGCAGCCTGAATTGCAGCCCTTCTGGAGGATGCTGTGTTTGTTTTCACTAAAAATGATTTTGGTGACATTTCCCCTAGAAAAGTTTTATCAGGAAAAAAACAAACAAATTTAAAAAAAAAAAAAAAAAACCTACAAAGAAATTTGGGTTTGATTAAACAATACTTCTAGAGATAAGTACAGCTTCCCTGGTTGCATCCCAGCTGACACATCAATGTATGCTGACTACTGGGATGTGGTGAGCTTTGTGCACTGTTTACAGTAATGAGGGCATAGGCATGAACTTTTCTTGTCAGCTGTCATAATTAGCAGTAAGTTAGTGTTAGCTGAAGAAAGCTTCTAGAAAGCTGTCAACCAGAAAATTGAAAATCAAAGCAAGAGCATTTATCAGACTTGAAAATAAGCATGGCTTTAAGCATATGTGAAGCAAGGTTTGGTTTTACTCTGTACAGCCACTGTATGTAGAGTGGAAACAAACAGAAGGAGGTATCTGTTGAGAGAGAGGGAAGGGAAGAGATTAGCTGACAAGGGGAAAAGTGTTACAGGAATTTGCAGGGAGATAAAAACAATTTATCTTCTTTACTGGAAATTTCTAGAAATAGTTTGTAGTAGAAGCCCTTCTTTATTTTTCCCCTTTTGTGTATCTACAGAAGAAATCCACCTTTCACTCGTTCCTCAAGTGCTTTTGTCTCCACTGATAGCAATGAAGAATAAGAATGCTGAAGGGGGAAATGCTTAATCAATAGCAGTAAAAATTTGCAGGATTCACCATGTCAGCTGAGTCTGTTACTCTAGAAAGATCAGAGTACTTCTGCAGCACAGATAAATTATTCTGCAGAGGGAAATGCACAATGCATCTCAATCCAGGTTAAACAGAACAGCTGCATATCACACTTGCATTTAACCATCTAGTTTCTCGTTGATTTTTAATACCACTAATAAATGTTATGAAACATGATATCTGATACAGTTTTTCCATATGTAGCTACAACAAGAATGTGTTAATGAGGAAAACAGTTAAAATGAGCCATCAAACTGAGGGCGTTAGGACTTGTTAAGAATATACATAAAGATAAAAAATAATGATGCAGATGAAAGCCCACCTATGCCACTTCAGGGATACATGACTTTCCCTTTATTATTGGCAGAGTTGTTCACAAGGCATGTCCTGAGGTGAGGGAGAAGGGATTCCAGAGGAATACTGAAGAGATCGTGTGGAGGATAAAGAAACCCCCCCATTGCAGACCCAGAGAATACAGCTATCCTCAGGCACCACAGGCACCAAGGGTATATGATGCAGCTTTTTCTGTTGAGCTATATGCAATTTCTGTGAGGGTGCAGCCCACAGAAACATTAGACACAGTGACATTAGATTATATAAAAGATAGATGTGTGCTTACAAGTGAACACAGATCTGAACCCATGGAAAAGGTCTGCTTATTGTTGGTGGGCTGTCTGCAGCTGATATTTGTGATTAGAAGATGAAATGTTTGGAAATCTTGAATTGAAAGTCAGCAAGCCCAGTTTAAAAGATAACTACTTAAATAGCTTTAATTCTTTTCTTTTATTATTATATGCTCTAACAGCCTTCACCAAACTTCAGTAGGTAAATTTTCCTCACAAAGTGAGGAAACGTGCATGAGTCTGCATGGAAGCCTAAAGCAAGAAGGAAAATTCATGCCAAACTAACTCCATAAAGAAAAATTACTTAAGTAGTAAAATTTCTGTTTGCAGTGTGGGTGTAATAGTCTCAGAAAACAGCAGCAGGGAGAAGGGTGATAATCTATCTAACCCACACCCTGCTAGCATGTCTGCTCCCTCCAGCCTTCAAAATAATATTGCAACTTCTCTGAGGCAAGATCATGTGGCTTCTCAGATTTAATTCTGAACATAATGACAAAATTGAAAATTCCCAATGGTACACTGAGGACAGGTATCACTCTAAAGGACAAATTAACAGGGTAAATACTTCCCACCATCTCCAGCTGCCCACGAATGAATGGCCAGCAGCTGGAAGGGGCTGGGAGAGAAGTGGGGGAAGGTCAAGGAGAACAAAAACACCACATTTTTGTATGTTTTTGTATCCTCTCTTTAGGTATTTATCCACACTGATGAGTTCCCCCGACCTTCATTTTCTCCAGGCTGAACAGGCCCAGCTCTTCAGTTTCTCCTATCTTTATAAGTAACTACTGTGAATGCAACATGCAGAAACTAATACAGAATGCAAATCAAATGCAGTATTTTTGCATTCACCTTACCTTGCAAAGGCCATAAATTTTAAAATTCAACCTGCTTACCTAATCTTTGCCCTTGAGCTAACAAAAAAGCCTGTGCTCTTAAGCCACTGCCAGGTGCCACAAGCAAAAATCTGCTCAGGATGTCAGTCCAGCTCCTTTAGCAACTACTGGATACCTGTCACAAGCTGGTGATGAGATTGGCAGGCCACATGCAGTATGCTTTTTCTCCCCAGCAAAGAAGAAAAAAGTATCTGTTTTTATCTCACATTTTCCCCAGTTTGCCATAATGTTTTTCCAAAATGAATTCTATATTCAAAATAGCTGTATTAAGAAATATGACAACTTTCTCTATCTAACAACTTCTTGCCTACTAAACAGCAAATTCTAATTTCTTTTCTCCATTTATTAAAGAGTTATGTCAGATGTGCTGCCAGATTGGATCAACTGAAAACATGATCTCTGTAATTTTCCTTCCCTAACAGGAAAAAAAAAAAAAGTCCTTCCTTCTTGTAATTAAGCGAGCTTAAAAACAGATTTATAGCATCTATGAATAATGTGGTGATAAAGGAGAAGACAAGGTAGATTAATGTATGTAACTAATATGCATGTTTGCACTGAGACTGGTGAAAGGGGTTGGACCTGATGATAGTTAGGATACAAGTGGTGTTAATCCATATTCTCACTGGAGACTGGAAACATTTATTCACCTATGTGTTCCTAATTTCAGCTTCTTCAAAGTCATTCTCACTGAGGTAGAGCATAAGAATTAAAGCTTTCCAAGAGAGAAGAAGAGCAAACCTAAGCTTTCCATTGCGCTGCCTCTGATGTTACAGGGCCATAAGATGCCACTCCAGAAATAGCTGGTACATCAACCTTTGAACTTTCTTTACAAGACACTGCAACTCTGTAAAACAGAAGATCCCTAAAGTACCATCAAAGGGACTAAAAATCTTCTGAAAACAGCTGTTCAGATGGGTGATATCCTGTGAAGGAAAGCCCTGCTTTGGAGCTGCAGGCTCTAACAGTGATTCTTCTCTTTGAGCTCTACTCATGCCTTTTCTCCAGTGCTAACTCCAGCCCTGTTTCCTGTGTGCTTTCTTATACTTATTTAAATCAATTGATTTCCCTTGCTATCAGCGACTGCTCTCTGGGGACTTCTCTGCTGTAAAGAACATTAGAAAGACAGGGAACTTCTGAGAGAGTCCAACAGAAGGCTACAAAGAGGATTCAGGACCTGGAGCATCTCCTGTGTGAGGAAGGGCTGAGACATCTGGGTCTGTTCATCCCAGAGAAGACTAAGAGGCAAGCTTATAAACATCTAACGGGTGGGAGTCAAGTGTATGTGGCCAGGTTTTTTCAATGGTACCCAGTGACAGGAGAAAGGACAATGGGCACAGGAGGTTTGCTGTGAACATATGAAGGAACTTATTTGAGGGTGACAGGGCACTGGAACAGGCTTCCAAGAGAGGTAGTGCAGTCTTCTTCTCTGGAGATATTCAAAACTCTTCTGGATGTGTTCTCATGCAACCTAATATATGTAACCTGCTTTAGCAGGATGTTAGACTTAATGATCTAGCAGAGGTCCCTTCCAATGCCTACAGTTCAGTGATTCTGCAAAATCATAGCATTTTCTTCAAACTGGCATTTAAAGAAAGATCTTCCCACTTCTCACCATAACTAAAAAGGTTGCTGCATTTCTTCAGTAAAGATATTTCTATTTGTCATATATATTTTGTAAAGTACCTTGGGACAATTTTGTAATCTATCTTGGGGCAAATGAAAAGGCTATAAAAAGATACAGTTTCATTATTTTATTTCCAAATCTGAGACTTCACAAAAATGTCTGCCACAGAACAACACACTGCTTATCCTGACTGATTTATTTTTCAAGCCGTATAGATGTTATATATCCCTATATAAAAATCCTTGAGTATTTTTCAACCTTAGTTAAGAAATGAACACAAATAACTGCACATTTGTTGTACAGAGGAAAACCTATCTGACATGTGGCGTATGTGACAACAGTTAATATTATTTGAATAAATGATATTCAAAATCATTGTGCATTCAACATTTGTTTGCTCCTGGCCAGACCTGGTACACATAGGTAAGCTTGTAAGATGATAAAAAGAGTTCTATCTTAGTCATCTCATATTAATAAGGTTTTATTTACAGCTCTGATGTTCATGAGGTTACCATTAGGTCACACAGACCTAATGGTATTTTCTTTTCTGCTTCGAAATCACTTATCAGAGTGAAATCAGAAGTGTAATTTCTGTCACACACAGAACTGTTACGTTCAATACAAAACATGAGATGAGAAAAATCTACTTTAACTATTAAGTGGAATTTAACAGAATTTTATACATCAACAGTGCATTTGAGATTTCCTGCCCATCTACCACCTAACTCTACAGAAGTCCAAAGTCTTATATGTTTTCTTGAATGTTTCTACGCATCCAGACCTTCAGTTTGTCTACGCTGTGCCCAAGCCAAGCAACTCCTTGCCTAGATCATGCCTTCGCCTGACAGTTGCAGCTTGGAAATGTCTCCCTTATGCCTATTCAAGTTCAACATAGAGTGCAGTTGTAGCTTTCACAATCTGGTGTTCAAATAGGTGAATATAACACTGTAGTAAGAGCACTAACTTGATGGCAGGGTACTCCGTGCTATGCTGAAACCCAGCTCGTGGATTTTATGCTTGTATCACTGCTGAACAAACCCCAACAATGCACTTCAAACATAGAAGAGTTTTCAAAATTTCCTGAAAGTTGTGGAAGACTTTATAGAGAGAAATCCAAATCTAATCTGCAGTATAATAATAATAATAATAATAATAATAATAATAATAATAATAATAAAAACACAATGTCCAGAATTGAAGAGTTCTCCTGGGATGAGGATTCCTCCTGTTATCTTCTTGATCTCAGAGATATGATATGCATTTTTGCGTTCAAAAAATGCAATGTCACAAAATGCTTCATTTTATCAAAAAGAATTTCAACTACCTTCATAATATTTTATATGAATAATTTATTATGCTATTATTATTACTGTTATTACTCATTCTTATGGCTGCCAAACCAAGGAATCAGTGTGTAAGTATTTCTCGGTTGCAGAAATAACACTAAATAAGTTTTTTTAAAGAAAACATAAATGCATGTAAAATCATCTATGTTCTTAATACCTACAGTGTGCAGTAGAGTGATTAAATTTCACTTCGCCCTGTCAGAAAGGAGGCAACTGCCAGGGGAAAACTCAGTGTGTGCATTCACACATTGGGCAGAACTGTAGCATCTGCCATGATTCACATAGGGCCCAAAAACTATATTTTTGATGACACATATAACTGCAGGTAACCACTGAGTTTGGGGGATTTAAAGGAGTTGTTAAGATCAGAAGAATTAAAATTAAAAAAACAATAAATAATAGGAATAACAATTTAAAAAGATAACAGAAACACAAAGCTGATAATGTACACATAGCAGTTCTATGCCTAAGCATAAAACATCTAAATCTGTTTTCAGTCAAGAAGACAAAGCCTGAAAGTGGAACAGGAGAGGTAAGATGCACAAGATAGATCTAATCCTTATGGCAGGACCAGCAGCACCTCTTTTAGTAGTTGCAGTGGCCCATCTCTGAGCACCACACAGCCTGTGCTTCTCCCTCTCCCGTCCCGGATGTTTTTCAAACCCTGAGACAAGCTGGAGATAAGAAGCATCTCCAGGCTGAGGGGGAAATGGTGCCCTGAAAGCACAAAACATCAGCTTACCTGCTACAGAAGACAGGGTATTAATGCTGCTTTTGAATTGAATTAGGCCATTTTTAAATAAGGGTATTTTTTGTCATGCAAAATTGTTCTTCTGGATGGAAGAAAACACAGGAGGGATGTGTATAAGAATCCCTAAAATGCTTCCTGACATTTCCTTGACTGACTGACAGTGCCTTTGGCAAGTACATTACAATTTCACTGTACAAAAGTATTTTCACAAATCGATCAGCCTATTGTCCAACAGGCAGAGAATTTCAGTGCTGGATTTCAGATCTTTAGAAACAGAAAATAAATACATTCAGTAGGGTTCTTGTCCATAGTATGCAGCAATAGCTAAAGATCAACCCAGGCCTTCATGAATGCTTTCATGTTGCTTTTTGAAAACCTTCTAATACAGCAAAACACTCAAAGGAAGGTCATGGCTTCTTTGGAGAGAGACAGTTAAGTATTTGCTTTGACAGGAAACAGTCTGGAACAAAATGCATCAGCAGTAATAAGCAGCCCCTCAAGACACAATGACCTCTTCCAAGAAATTCTTCAGTATTTCACCGAAGTCTCCAAACTCTCTTTTTAATTCTACCTCTTTTCCACCATGTCACATCTCACAGGGTTCTATATCTTCCCATTACCATACTCACAGAATCTCGCTTTAAGGTGACTAGGCAATCAAGCTGCCATATATGAAGAAAGATATAAAGCTAAATATTTAGAACAAGCATTAGGAGAATAAAATTCTATTTCACCCCATGAAAACTGACACCTTTTAACTTCCATGATTTGTGAAATCTGGATCTACTTTCAGTCATCATTTCTGGACTAGAGCAAAACTAAATCCATGTTTAATTCTGGAGCCCTGTGGGATGTTTCATTTCTGAGAAGAAACAAATGAGAAAGTCAGCTGTTTCTTTGAGGTAACCTTTGTAAAATAGACAGAGGGAAAAAGAGAAGAGAGAGATCTTATACGTTTACACATAGATATATGCATACTTACACAACCTATTGCTCCTATCTTCTAATTTTTATATTCTCCCTGAACATCTAGTCTCACTCACTGTCACCATTTATTCATATAAGGTGCCCTTCTCATACTTCCAAGTTTTCACAACGTTAAATCACTAAATGAATGCAGATACTTGCCACCACAACTAATCATTTATGAAGAAATGTACCTCTACATCTATGAATTACCAAAACAGCTGTATATTGGCTCAAAATTTTATATTTTCCTTCAGAAGAGAATATTTGCTACCTTCTGAAAAAAGCAGGAGGTCTCAGACCAAACATTATAATGGATAGAAGAGTTTGAAGATGATGTTAAATCTCAGCTTTCTAATTATCAGCTGTCACACAGTTCTGATCTACTCCAAGGGTATGCTCAAAGCTGACAGATTTCCACTTAGAGCCATAGGAGTCAATTTTCCCAGAATTTCTAAATACAATCAATCTGAAATTACAATCAATCATGCAGATTAAAAAAAAAAAAAAAAAAGATATTTTTCCCTCCTTCATGTAAAATTTTCTAACTACCAGTTCTCTGGAAAAGTTTCTTTAGCTTTTTATTTGCAATCACAGTAAAACAGACTTGCCTCTGGAGATAATTCCTGAAGTATGGTATTAAGTAATGCTGAGTAACATAGCCTGCTTGCATGTGGTATAGACATGGCAGAATGGAGGAAAGTGTTTACTTTCCCAGTTACCTTATGATTAGTCATGGATACTTTGAGGCAAGTATTTGCATTGATTTTCGAGATGAAGAAAAAATGTGTGCTTTTTGAAAACAGGATTATTTTGTTTATTACCCTGATATCACTCATGCAGAGCACTGTTTCAGATAATGAAGAAGAAAACACAGAATCAGAATCACAAAATCACAGAATAACAGAATAATTTCATCTTTCATCTCTTCTGTTTTTCAAAATTACATCATTTAACACATAGTAGAATATTGACATTAGGGTAAGAAAATGTTTAAAATTTGGGTGTAGACCAAAATGGTTCCATTTTAAAATTTTAATTTCTCACTCTTACTGAGAAAAGCTGCTGCTTAAGCTCGTTTCCTTTCCCATCACACACTGATTCAGCCTAAAATCCCTGGATATCCTTCACAGAGAGACATCCACAAAAGTGCTGTGATGTTCTGAGTATGGATTTGGAAAAAAGCTGGACACCAACTTCCCCGGTGGTAGCACCTGCTATGTATCCTATAAACCAGAATTTGTGTTATATCCCTGGCCAGCTTCATATTGGCATAATGTCAAACATCCTCCTAACTTTAAAATTCAACTACATAAGTAATTTTTTTGGACTTTATCTTAGCCATTGGTTTTATACATAAAGGATATATTGTCAGTACGTTGTTTTCATATGGAGTCTATCAAACATGCTACAACAAGCAATTGTATCGTTTCAGTAGTGGTCTGTTTACATTGACCATAACTTGGCAGAACCAAACAGGTCTGAAATTCTAGGAAACATTCTGTTCCCTGACAAGTGACTGTTTTTAAAGAACATTCTCTTTGAAGTTGGAAAGCAGTTTGGCATGTTGGACATCCCATCAGGAGCTGTTGTGGTGACAACATTTAATTGACATCTTTGTTTTTCCAAGTGTAAGATTCTGTTAATAAATTAATAGAACCTGTCTTCCTTTGAATTAATTAGCAGTGAGTATCTTTAAAATAAAGTGTTACATCACTGTAGGGAAGAGGTATTTAAAGGCACAAATGAAATGAGATAAGCAAGGCCTACTAGAAGCTCTATACATCATTTCATGAGCATTTCTGAAAGCTTTTCTTTGACCCATGGGACGTAGATTGTATGACAAATTTTTTCCCCTAGGACACTGAACAGTCAATTCTCTCAGATTTGTGACAGTGAACAACACAAACCACGTTTTCTCTGAGACTACGGGAAATAATACTATTCTCATAGTATGTTAGTTTGCTCTTTTGGTTCCATCTGGTATCAGCACAGAAAAACATGGAAAAGAGCATAATCTATGCAAATCTGAAGATTCCTTCTCTGCCCGGTTTTTCAATGTAAGACAGTGTGAGCAGCAGCTTAAGTTAGGTACTTTGGCAGATGCTAAACAAAAACATTTAAGTGCAATCCAAAAGAAGATTCAGCATTAATCACCTCAAACTGAAACAGAAACTGCCTGAGGTGTTATCTGCTTCTCTTCACACTCAGCATCAGAACATCTCCTTTATTTGTTTTATAGTAATGATACATAATCTTCTTCTAATATTTCATTTATCCATGTAGATAGAAAACTATGTGATGAATATTTCTTTTCAATTTGATGCATGCTGAATGTAGCAGTGAGACACTGAACAATTTTCCATACACACAAGTGTGCACGTGCAATTCAAAATCGTTTCTCATGTCACAAGCATCCCATCCTTCATGTTATCATCACTGTAGGTAAGATCTTCTGCATTTGCATGGCAGTAACCATACTTTCTTCCAATTTCTAGACTGTCTCTCTCTTGGAAATTAGTTACATATTTTGTCTCTCTTTCTGTGTCTTTTCACTTGATTATGAGTAAATCATGACTTCCATTAAACAAAACAAAACAAAAAATCTGATGTAATATAGTAATAATAATAATGTAATATAGTCTTGTACCGTAATTAAAAATGCATTACTGAGCTGTAGCTGAGGGAAAACCTTGTGAACAGCTTGGTTTTTAGAGGGTAATGTCAAACCTAGGCAATAGCTTTCATATTGGAACAGAGACATTTTCAATGTGTAGAAGAAAAGTGAAGGACATTTGACACACAAGGATTTTACTGGGATTTTTCCCAGCTTAAATAAATAATAGAAGAATAAAACCACTGTTTTTCCTTGAGGAGCAACTCTAATACACCAACATCCATGGACTCAGTTAAATCCCCAGGTTCAGAGACATTTGAGTAAGAATTCCAGTTATTTTTAACACCTTTTCAATCTACATTAAAAGATGAACAAAATTAACCATAGGGCTTGTCTAACAGCAAGTGCAAAGCAGTTAGCTAAATTTGCAGTGGAAAGAGACATGACACTGAAGCAGCCCTCCATTCTCTAATTAATCCTGTACCTCTACACAGCAGAAGTCTGAAATTATGGAGAAGACATTTAGCCTGCAGTAACTCAGCAGTAATGCTCTTCTGCTGTGCTTTCTGAAGCACTGACAAAAGCACTGGAGAAGAATACTATTTCTCATGTAGAAGATTCTGGAATTGAATGAATCAGGGAATAGAGAAGGTGATTCCCTAACACTCCCTCTAGACAATACGGAGATGACCCCACTAAAAGGTCAGATGACCTTGTACTATACATCTGCAACACCAAATTTTTGGAACCTGTCAAGGAAGAGAGTTGAGGCCAGCTGCAGTGGGAAAGGCTGATTGCCAGGCTGCCTGCACACATCTATCCCATGTTGTTTTTTTCCAGCAGCTGTGGGGCAGCAAACCCCTTCCCCACTGCCCTGTCCCTTGCCCACCACAAGGACTGGAAGTAGGAGACTACACAACAGTGAAGGCAAAATATTCATCCAGAATCACACAGAAATTAAGGTATTTTACAAGGCTTCAGTACAGGTTTCCAAAGTCAGCATGCATGACTTTGAGGATAATTGTTTTTGTCAGTTGGTCATTCCAGTCTGAGAACTTCTGAATGAAAAACGGGAATTTAATCATATGGAAACAGGTCCAGTGAGCAAAACCATAATATTTTTCTACTTATTATATCTTTAATCTCATCAATTGTATCTATTAAGAAAAAAAAGAAAGGAAGAAACCTTGGGCAACTTTCCCTCACTGTTCAATGAACAGCACCTAATTTTGCAATAAATCCTCCAAGACGCCCTTCAGCTACATCTGGATTAATCTGACTGTTAATCTTCCATGGAAACAGATCTTTAGAACACAGATCATATGGCTGTAAAAGCCTTGTATATCCATAACACAGAAAAAAATGTTAAGATCTCATTCTTTCCTCCACCTATTATAGGGAAGATGCTCTTATTACTCAAAACATACTCATTAAAAAATCGACAGTTAGCATGCTTCTTTCTTACACGCTAAGAACATCGATTTTTCTTTGCAATTCAGATCAGGGTACATGATGTGAAGAGTAATAATTCTATTGTACTACAGATATACGCATGCAGCACAATAATATAATATGAAAAAAACACGTGATTTGGAGTGCAAATAATTCATTAAGCCCTAGTTCTTTCACAGTACATTTACTGGTAATTTGATAAATACCTCTGACTGTCAATTTTTACTGCAAGCATTCCTTTTTTTTTTTTGTGACTATTTAAAGGTCAGAACTTTATTTATTATTATGTATGTATGTTGCAGAGAAAAATACCAAAAAAAATAAATTAAATTAAAAAAAAAAAGATGGAGATAGAGTAGGAAGATAGAGTTATACAATCAGATTTCTGAGCATCATTCATTTCCTTGGGCAAATCAAGTACCCTGAGGTCAGTTATTCACTTATTATGCATACACTGTCAGGAAGTGCTAGACTTGTCAAAAAATAATTATCTTCACTATTGTTGTTAACAAAGATAATTGCATGAGTGCAGTTAGTTCCCAAGTACTTAAACTCCAGAGCCAGAATCTCAAGCCTCTGCTTCCCAGAGCAAAAGCATGGGAGTAGACACCAGTGATTGTTCAGCACTGGTCTGACAATGTAGAAGCACTACACTTATCTGCTTGATAACAAAAATATGTTACATATGTGACTGAATTAATAGTAAAAGATGATGAAGTTATCCAGAGGATTAAATTTCCACTATACTGTCAGCTACAAGAACAAATTTCATTATTTATACCTGTGTGCATAAAGGATTTTTTGTTGGTTGCTCCAGTAGGACCAAATCAGTCTGTGTTTCTCAGAAAATTTGCTATGCAGTGAGGACACCCACACCGAACATGATTTTGCATAAGGACTAAAGGTACCAGAAAGATATCTGGTGGCCAAGATGAAAAACTACAAGTTGAAGTTTAGGTTCAGTTTTACCTCAGATTTACCCTCAGCAGATTGATAATTAGTGTTGTTGTGCTTTAGTTTCTCCATCTTCATAGGAAAACAAATGCTTATATGAGTTCATAGGACTGCATCAAAGAAAATATGTAATTATCAAAAAATAAAAAAAAGAGAACCATCAAAAGAAGCATGGTCTGCATCAAAAGAAGCATGGCCAACAGGGTGAGGGAGGTGTTCCTGCCCCTCTGATCTGTGCTCATGAGACCTCACTTGGAATGCTGCATCCAGATGTGGAGTCCTCAGTACAGGAAAGGCATTGACCTGTTGGAGTGCATCCAGAAGAGGGCCACACAAATGACCCAAGGGATGGAACACCTCTCCTATGAGGACAGACTGAGAGAGCTGGGGCTGTTCAACCTGGAGAAGACAAGGCTCTGAGAAGACCTGGTAGCAGCCTTTCAGTATCGAAAGGGGAGCTGTAAGAAGGAATGGGACTGACTCTTTAGCAGGGTCTGTTGTGATAGGACAAGATGAGGAGAAATGGTTTCAAACTAATAGAGGGAGATTTAGATTGGCTATCTAAAAAGAAGTTTGTCACAGTAAGAATAGTGAGGCACTGGAACAGGTTGCCCCAGATATGTGAATGCACCCATGTCTGGAGACACTCAAGGTCAGGCTGGACAGGGCTCTGAGCAACCTGTTCTTGCTGTAGATGCTCCCGTTCACTGCAGGGGAGTTGGACTAGATGACCTGTAAGGGAGCTTTCAAACTCAAATGATTCTATTACTCTATAAGAAACCAGACAATATATTTAGTCTTCATCTCCTTTGTATCAGTCCAGTTAATCTATTTACTAATTCACTAGTTTCTATCAACAGCTGTTTGAATATTTATTTTGAATCTGCTAATTTCTTCAGGAAAATGAGAACAGCTCTATTTTTATGTATGTTCCATTTACTGAAAATGAAATTGAACTATTTATTCCCATATAAAGAATGTGGCACAGTTTTCCATCAGACTTTTAACAAGTTATGAATGTGAAGCTTTCTAGTCTCTTGATGAAAGTACACTCTGAAAATGAATACTATATTATCCAGATGTATACAAACATCTTGGAAAACCGCACAGAAAACATTACATACAGGTGATTGATCACGTGCAAAAGATATACTAACAATTTTCCTTAAGTCCCAGTATTTTTAAACACTGCAATGCTTTACCATACACAGACATAATAAAGTCATTTTGATATGTAGGCAGTTCATGCTAAAGCTGCATTTTCACAGAACAGACAAATGTTACAAATACATTAGTTGAGGGGAATGTGGTAGTGTTCTGCTGAAACATAAATAACACTTTTCACTTTAAAAGAATATGACAAATCATGTTGTCAACCTGTATACTTCAGAAGCAATCAATATTTGAGTAAATCTATGCTTTTGGCATAACTTACTGTTATAATTTAATGTCAGTTAAGATAATCTTACAGTGTAAAGAGAAAACCCAGAACTTTCTTTACCTAACACAATAATAAGCTTCTCCTCTTTCCCAAGAAATGTGTAGTAGCACCTGGTCAACTACCGTAATTATGGTGCCAAAATCAGACCACTAATCAGGTCCTCTACACTTGAACTTATTTTCAGAATGTCTTTGTGTGTCAGTAATTGACTTGGATCAACCCACGAGGACTTCTTAAATGTTCCAGAAATGTCTGTGTGAGTCTAGTTCAAACTGCAGTGGTAATCTGTGTCAGTCCGAGATCATTGGACTCTTCTCTCTCTTGCGGACAGTAAGACGACATTTCCACGACTAGTCATACAGGTTTGTTTGTCCCATCTGCTTCCCTCCTATAAGCTGGGTCTTGCACGGTGTTTCGAACTCTGCTGGTACTCTGCCTGTCCATCCTCATCTTAAAGGGGAAGCAGAAGTCTTTGAAACATCTCTTGAAGTTTTCATCCAAAAAGGCATAAAGGATAGGATTGAGGCTGCTGTTGGTGTACCCCAAAGCAATACAGAAATAATAGCTGGATACAGCAGCAGTACTGTGGGACACATCCCCCAATGCTTCAACC
Organism: Lagopus muta; assembly: GCF_023343835.1. Taxonomy (NCBI): domain Eukaryota; kingdom Metazoa; phylum Chordata; class Aves; order Galliformes; family Phasianidae; genus Lagopus; species Lagopus muta. The sequence continues at coordinate 39,081,355 of NC_064435.1, read as the reverse complement.
AGCACAAAAATGTGAATAGGAGTCCAACAGATAATAAAAACTGCCACAACCACAAGAACCAACCTGGTGATGCGGCGCAGGTTTCGATCTTTTTCTCGAGACCCTGAGAGAAGTCGTACGCTTTTAAGGCGCAGGATCATCAGAGTATAGCAAACAATTATAATGAGCACTGGAATAACAAATGCAAAGACAAAGACACAGATTTTCATGAAGATGTCCCACCACACATAGTCTCTGTCTGGGAACTGCAAGGAGCATTCAGTGCTAGCAGTATCTAGGAAAGAAAGAAGCAAGAAAAAGAAAATTGCTTTATTATTATTCTAAATAATATAATTATCATGGTGTAAGCTAGAGAAAGCGATTATCTTGCATTGTGATACTAATAAAGGAAGTTATCATTAAATCACTCAATGAAAAGCTTTACATTACCACTGAAATTGGTTTTACACAGCTTTCTCTGGAAATTACTTACACAGAGATGGGTTTCTTAAACTGCATAACATTGTATAAATGTAATTTCCCACAGGAGGAGCTAAGAACACAGGCAGAAAAATTAAAATTTATAAAATAGGATGAACAATTTTTTTCCATTTGAATCTCACTGAGATTTAAAGCCAAGAAGAGTATACCAGGTTTAATGGAGTGGAAAACTCATAATTACTATCAAACTATACAAGATTTTGTCTGCGTAAGGAGGCAGATTTTTCATATTATGAATGGTGGCAGAGAAATGAGCTTTTGATTGTAGGAAGATTTTGCCAATGTGCGATAATTGTGTAGTAATCTTTTCCCATGTGTCTTCTTCAGAGTAAATTGAATACACGGAAATTCTTGCATTCAGAAAAATTAATTCCTGGCAACAGATTCTTTTCAGTCACATAGAAGTAAACAAAATAAGTTTGTGTGCAGAGTCAAATGGAAGCTGCTCTTTTTGCAGATCACATCACTGAAAATTCAGACTGCGCAGCAACTGTGGGATCTGAACCACCAGTGCCATCCCACTTCCTTTCTCCTTGCCTATGCCAGGATTCAAAGTCACGAGCTGTCACATTATTTTATGTCCCAGAAATATTCCATCTGACAGGAGGCTGCTAAGGTGTGAAATATTTGAGGTTTCATTTTCTGACCTCATGGCCACCTTCCAGCATATAAACCACATAGCAAAACAAGAGATAAGATAAATAGCAAAGCAAAACAAGGGGTAAATTTATAACTACTATCAGCAGTTAAAATTCACTGAAGACAAGCCAAGGTAACACAAGGTATTTCACTCTGAATTGTATCTTATATTTTCTCCTGCCAAATCTGCATTATTCTTTGGTTTGCTTTTGTTTTGTTTTTTCCCCTAGGGAATTCATCATTCCTCTGCAAATTGGTATCTACTGGCTATGTTGAATCAGACCAAAGGGTGGAAAACTTCAATACACTGTTGCACATCACTTTTTTATATGTCTCTGTAAGACTAGTCAGAAAAAAAATCCATCAAACTGTATTTCCTTGCTATCAAAATGCTTCACAAACCAAATTGATGTTGCTGATATTGTTGTGAAGAAGGGCTGTTTGCGTGTGCCTGCGTGTGAAGTTATCCTTATGGTATCATACAGACATGTCCATGGATAGATATCAGAAAGGTGTCACTGGATGAGTTAAATTCTAAAATAACAAATAAAAAGTTGAAAATGAAGCTAAATATTTTGAAATTTTGTTTCAGAGAATATAACTAATGGATGATTCTGAAAGCTGAAAAGTGAAAAGACATCTTTCAAGACTGACGCAGAATGATAAACTGATAACACAATTATAATGTCATAGGCCTGAAGCTTTCAATCAACTTCTCTTAATCCTCTGTGATTATATGTTGACGAAGTAAGCTGCTCTTCTGATATTTTATTCTAGAAACTTTAATAATGATCTTCAAGGAAACTTCCACATTGATTACTGCTGTTATTTGTAGTAGACCACAGCCTAGGCGCAGCAATCAAAACAGGATGAAGGTACAACAGTTAGACCAGTAAGCTGCAGCTAGATATGCAGCTGAGATAAATGTGAGCTGTGATTGATCAGGGATGACTGCTCTACGCCACATCCATTCATGCACTGAAACTGTCCCTCTTCACAGATAATTTCAGGGATTTATCCAAATTATTAGGTTAGAAAAAGCTCCTGCTGATTAAGATGTTTATTCCAATCAAATCTTCCTGAGAAAGCCAGAGGAATCCACGCGTTTTGCTGCCACTTCTGAGAGGGTAGGTGTTACTGAACATCTGGAGTCACGCTGAAATGAAAGCCTGGAACTTTCAGATGCAGGTGGAAGAGCAAGTATAGCCCAGCCACCATCCCCCAGCAAAGGGCTCAGAATCCAGGCAGCCCTTCCAGTAATAGAAAAGGAAAAATCAGAAATGACTTAGAAATTGTACTGTGCCAACATTATTCTATCCTAATCAAAACCATCTGGAAAAAAACAGGTTTACAATGTTTCACATTCTGTGAATTTGAACAGATAATTTTGACATTGCTTTTCATTGAAAAAAAATCTTTTAATTTTACAGTGAAAGATATTTAAACTGCACTTAATTACTGAGATAAAAAATGTGTAATTAATTGTATTATAAATATAAGCAAATATTTTAGTATTAAAATAAGTATTGATATACTAATATACTAAATAAGTACGAATATAATAATACTAAATATAATATAATAATAGTACTAAAAATACTAATACAATATTAAATTGAATATACACAAAAATAAAAATAAAATATGGGCATAAGTATACTCTGAGAAGGTTAAAAAAAAAGAAAAGCATTAGTATACTTGATTCAATTTTAATTTTGGAAGCTTTTTTAATAAGAATATTCACAGAATCACAGAAACACCAACGTTGGAAAAGACCTACAAGATCATCCAGTCCAACCATCCACCTATCACCAATAGTTCTCACTAAACCATCTCCCTCAACACAAAATCCAAATTCTCAAAAGAAATGCTTTATCTCCTTCAGAAGATAGACAGAAAAAAAATCTGCAGGTCCATGACCCCTAAATACAGTTATGCTTGCTACACTTTATATAATTTTGTAAATGACAATGGTATTTCAGGAGCCAATAAATTACTGAATATAAACGTAATGGCTGTTCAAGATTCATAACAATTTACTTAAGTCCTATCCTAAATTCATAGTGTTGTCTCTCCCAATGACATGGATGCCATATGGAATCCATTTACTTTTTCGTGGTTTACATTGATGGCCAACAAATATCCCTGTCAGAGATACACAATATCACAATCATATTCAGGTGTTTGAGGAAAGAATAAAATGCAGGGCTCTTTTGGGCTACTTTCTGCCTGAAGAAGTTCAGAACTAAGTAGAGTACAGTGTCACAAAATGAGCATTTAAAATTTCAGTGTCTTGTCCCACTCTGAAGCCAGATATTCCAATATTTCAATGTACTTAAAGAAAAGTACTTCACTTCAGATGGTACTTTTGTATAAAGGTATATTAAAATATTTGATAAGCTACCGCTTAAGATTCATCTCAATCCTTGTACAGGATATCTATTTCTGTTAAATGTCTTAGTAACCTACTGCCTTCAGGCATTCATACTTCTCTCTACTCAACTGAGTTATTAAACTGGAGCCTTTTCTTTTCTAAAGCAAATGCTTCTTCAGCAATAAAGGCTCCATTAAGTCCAGAGAGGGAAAATTTATACAGATATAAGGAAAATGCATCTGGAAGGACACTGCAGGGAGAAATCCTGCATTGTGAGAATAAAAAGGACTAATTGAGCATGGGTTTGTAGCTTTAAATATAGTCAGTTTCTGTTTGATGTTGTTTAAATCCAAACCCAACAGAGGCCCTGTAGCATATAAACAGCAACTATTGTCACCAATGTAAAATAAAGTTTCTGTCCTGAGCTCCTGCTGTAAGGAGTATCTTAGTATTCTCCCCTTTGCCACAGCACAATTCATGAACACACCAGAAAAAATAACTGGTAATAAACGCTCAAGAGGCACTGTAGATCAGACAAGCAGGGCTGAACAGTAGGGACTGACAAACATTTACCAGTGATTTCCAACCTCATTTGGCCCAGCTGTATTTCTAATAGGTGTTTCTGCAGGAAAAAATATCTACCTGCCATGAGGTGTGAACAAGGCATTTAATCGTTTCTGGCCTCAGAGCAGCCCCTTGATCCAAATGTGATGATTACAAAATGAAAAGAACATTCTGGTAGTTAAGCATGCTTCAAACAAAACACTTGGCCAATCTTTTATAACCTTCAGAATTTCTTAAGTAGACAGACAAAAATTCTTCTCACAGATGTTCTGAAGTGTTTTTTTCCTGAGCTGCACATGGCTTTATAGAGCCTGCAAGAACTTGATAGGGAAGAAGAGTTACAGCACTGCAAACTGGGAAACTTGAACTCCCAAATGTCTGAAAGATGTTTCCAGAGACGCTCTCCTTTCACATACCCACTGTAAGACTAACAGAAAAAAAAGAATTTGAATATCCTCAATCAAACAAAACAGCACTTGAACAGCTGTTTTATTAATGAACACCATTGTTTTGTTTGCACTGATCTATGCCAAGGAGTTAAACACACTGCATTTATTTTCTCTCCCAGATAAAACTGTGCCCTTATGTAAAGTTTACCAGTTCTCCTGGGAGGAGTGAAAACTTTCTACTGGAATAGGCAGCTAAATCAGCAATTTGTTAATCATTTGTCAAAAGAAAAGTAACATCCCAGACATCACTACTACCAAATAAAAATGTATGCCTTGTATTTCACAGAGCCCTCCATAACAGAATGTCCTCAATACCAGAACATACATTAGAGGTTTTGAAGACACAGTACTGCACCCATATTGCTGCTATACCTGCTGGTAGGAAGTACATATCTCCCCTTTCCTTTTCAAGGATTTCAAAATAAGATTAACTCCCTAGCAGAACATAGTAAAGAGTCACTGGATATAGGGGCTAAATCTGCAGTCCTTCACAGATTACAAATTTCAACAGAGCCTACAGCACCCCATGGTCACATTCATTGACTTTATGTTCTGTAGTTGCTTCCCTGCCATGCTCTGTGTTCCTGGTTCCTCTGCTGATGCTTCTCAGCCTTTCCAAGTCTACATACATGTCCTACTCCTTTTTAAATAAGAATTTCTGACACTGTCATTTTCTCAGCATTTAGCTTACCTTTTTTCTCTCCAGCTACTGTCTTTCTTCCTTTTTTCACCATATCTTTAAGTTCTGTGAAATGGTTGCTGACAAAAAGCTCCCAAGCTTTAATAGTAATGCTAATGAGAAGCAAACTAGTTTCTGCTCTTGAAACCTCATCAGAACTACTCTCACAATGCCTACAGAAAAAACTCTCAGCCTACATTTCAAGTTTCATCTGGTCTTTGAATTTTCAGCCATGTTCAAATACCTGACTACTTCCCCCTGCTGTCTGTTGTTATTTTCTTATGGTCTCAGTCTAGCACAAATAGTGCTTCAAAGTGCACTTGATTCTTTAAGTCGGCAAGGATATCTGAGCTTAAATTCTTTATACGCCATATTTCAAAATGTCAGAAATTTAGGCACACTTTTTGAAACAAGGAATGTGAATGATCTTCTATGTGTAAAGTTTGCACAAATTACCAAAGTCAAAATCAATCAGGTTTAGTCAATATTCCAAGCAATGTTTTACATTCAAATAAAATGAAGTCTCCGCTTTGCATGCTCACACTCACCTTCCCTGACTTTGGTACCTCCGAGAACTATGGCAGATATGCCAACAGATGAGGACAACAGCCAGATACAGATGTTGATTATCTTTGCCTTGAGAGGAGTACGGAAGTCCAGAGCCTTCACAGGGTGACATACAGCAATGTATCGATCAACGCTCATCATGGTCAGTGTGAATATGCTGGTAAACATGTTATAATAGTCGATCGAAATAACTATTTTACACAGCACATCCCCAAATGGCCAAGAGTTCATCAGGTACTCTGTGCTTTGGAAAGGCATAGTCGTGGTAACTAGTGCATCTGCCATAGCCAGATTGAAAATGTAGATGTTGGTTGCTGTCTTCATCTTTGTATATCTGAAAGACAAAAAAGTAAGGTTTATATGACTGAGTACATTCAAATACGTAACAGTTTTTCAGACAATCTGCAGTCGTTATTTTTTTGCTATCATTCCTAATTTGTGACAGAAGTGCACATATTCAGGACCCTTGAATTAACAGTAAACACCTTTCATTCAGTCCCTCAACCTGCATGATCAGTTACAGCTATCCAGTACGCGTAAAACCAGATAATGAATAAATTTAATCTAATAATCCAAACAATGATTTCCATGCTACCTTCTCAACTACATCTACAAGCAAATATCATTGTTACATTTGCAAGTGACAAAATTGTTTTGTGTTTCCTTTTCTTATTGCTAACTGTCAGTATTTACAAATGTATTGTTTGTTTTGTTGTAGCAATAGACATTTCATGGATGTAGGAATCTCTGTTAATAGTTACTTTTGCTGGGCCAGATTGCCATCTTGTACAAGTTCTAGCAATTTATCTTCTTTTCTCCCACATTTCCAATTTCTCCTCCTTCATCTCCAGATTTTCCCTGCCTACTCTTCCACAACTTCTATTATAAAAGATGATAACTATTTAAGTAGAATATCTCAATGGAAAAAAGTACCATAGCAATGCCTTCTCTGCATCCTTTAATTTCACCAAAATGAAGCATTTGTTTTTTCCATGTAGCGAGAACCTTAACCTACACAGAGAAATATGATCTTAAACAGGACCATGCTTTCTTCTGTATAATGCTAACTTTAACTCTGTGGGCACAGGTTCTGTACCAGGGTGAAGAGGACTGCTGCCAGCTCTACTATGGACACAAAGCATCAATCAGAGAATCATAGAATTACAAGGTTGGAAACGACTTGCAAGATCATCTAGTTCAACCGTCCTCCCATTACCATTGCTACCACAAGCACTAAGCCATATCTCATCCAGACGTCCCTTGAACACTGCCAGGGATGGTGACTCCACCACCTCCCTGGGCAGGCCATTCCAGTGTTTGACCACTCTCTGAGAGAAAAGTTCTTCCTTATGCCTAACCTAAACCATGAAGGAGAGCCTCTCTCATTTCCATTATTAACATAGGAATATACTTAACTCTCCTCTCTGAAATGCTTTTCCCCTTTCACTGTGTAACTTAATGTGAAAGTTACTTTTGCTCATTGCCATCAATTTATTACAAGATTCAATGACAGATTTTCCTTCTCAAAATTATTTCATTATTTTGAATGTGTGCCCAAACTAAAACACATACATTCAACACACACAGAAACACATCCAGCTAGATCTTGTTATTCATTGTTAATGAGCTTACAAAGGAAATATTAGATCTAATCTGTTCAGCTTATAAACATGTTGTTTAATGTGTCTATTTGTCTTTAAAACTGTGACATGTAAAATCAAAATTAATTTGAAAAAACTATATCTAGCAGAGCTTCAAAGTGCTGTCAAAATATGCCTAGTCAGTAAGTCAAATATTAATTAAAATATGGGCCAGTATGTAATTTAATGACCAACATGAAGCGTGAAAAATAGCGTTCATTCTTCTATGCTACTCTTACTAGAATTAATTGAGAAAATAAAGCAGAATTGCTGGTTCAAAGCACAGAAACAAGAACTGAATGGGAATAGAAGGTAAAAAACCTCTCAACTGAGATGCCAACAGCCTGCAGCAATTGCTGACATGACTGCAAAGATTCTTGGTACTTGCTTCTTGGGATAGTGCTCTACAGCTGTGAGTGCTCTTCCCCTTACTCTGGTCTCCCTCTGCGCTCATTTGAGATTCTCCAAGATCAAAGGCAGAATAAAGATGGGAAAGAACCCACCAGTCAGAGCTGGGCTTCTCTACAACCAGCCTCCTTAAACATGTCCTCAAGTAGAGGAGGTTATTTGTCTTGTAGGCCATATTACAGCCCATAAGACACTGTGAAAACAGAAATATGAGAAGACAAGGTGAGGAAAAACAAATACAAGTATTTGTATTTGTAAATTTGTATTTGTATTTGTATTTGTAAATACAAGTACAATACAATACAAATACAAAAAACAAATACAATAATTTTCTCCCTTGGGAAAAAAGAAAAAGCACTCCTGATGGTGATTTTAGTTCTGAAGATATCACTGAATACTGAAATTTGGAATTATTGCCTGGTTCAAAGTAAAAAAAAAAAAATAAATAAAAAAAAAATTATGAAAATACAGAAAACACACCTTATTGTACCACAAAAATAAGTCAATTAAGTGGAGAAAATTGTTACTGTGTTTAACATAGAGAGCGCAAAACAGCTAGCTGATCAAAAAGAACACTGAGAGCTGGCCTGATTGGAGAGTCTGGAGTTCTTCACAAGGAGAAAATATCAAGGTCTGAAGAGCTCTTTCAGACTGGAAAGAAAAGTATAACCAGAACAAATACATGAGTCACAGCCAGAGAAACTCAGCTTATAAAGAACGACAGATATATCTCAAAAACTGAAGTGATTATTATGGGAAATAAATTTCACAAAAAAAAAAAAGGAGTAATTTTTCCTTCTTTTATGTCTTCAAATCAATGTCTGCAGTTTTTCAAGTAGCTGTGCTTCAGTCAAAGACAAGTTACTAGGCTCAATACAGGAATATTTAAATTAAATGTAATAGCCTGTGGTAAGCAGATGTGAAATTACTGCTAGCTCTTCTGAATCACTAATTTTGTGGATATTCAAAAATTCCCCAAGCATTTGGATAGGAAAAGTTTGCTTTCACAAATGGAAGAAATTCCTTGATCTTTACCCTTTAAAGAAAACCAGAAAACTTTAATAAGAAATATCTAAGAGGATTTCATTAGTGTTAAAAAATCAAATCTCTGAAAGCCTTTATCTCTAAAATCTCTTGTTCCTTGCAAACTTTTTTTATGTGCGTGTATAACATAGTTTAATTATGTGTCAATGTACATTTTATTTTCCCAGTAGTCTTTACCCCTCACCCTCACGCTTGCACCCTCATCCTAGCACCCTGTGCACCCTTGCACAGAAAAGATCCCCTGTAAAATAGAAGTAATTTTTTAGATAGCTTCCAAATTCAAAATTCTGAAGCTGGAACATGAATAGTGTTCTCTGTATACACACTGTGTGTGATATTATAAACATAAAGTGAGCAATTTTAATTTTTTAGACTCTGTATTACATGCACATGTAAGTAAAATAATACTCCTCACTGCACTGATCTAACAACAAGGATGTCTTGTTATTTACAGGTATTAAGAAATTCAGAGTCATCCAAGCATCAGAATTTATACGACCTCCAATGTAAGCAGATGAAATTGATATGCACATACATGCTTATATAAAACAGTGTGCCATTCCATTTATAAAATTCTGTGGAAAGCTTTGGTTCATTTCCTTGGCACATGCACATAATAGTGCTAGCTTTGATAGCCTTACCTCCTGTGTGCCCAGTGCTTCCCCATAGCTCACTGCCCTGGCAGGCCCATGACCAGTTGGCCTTGCCCAATTCCCTCCCAGTTCAGAAACCACGGGCAGGTGCTGCTTGCACTGTTCTCTCTCAGTCAGAACAGGCACTTGAAAGACTCTGACCCCTTCTCTGTCAGACTTTGAACAAGAAGGAGGAAGACTAATAAATACAGCTCCAATTAATACTTTATTTTATTTATTTAGGCAATCAATTCTTCCAGGTACAGCCAAGCAGCGATGGGTACCTAACTCAAGTTCACTGGTTAACCTCTGTAATGCTAAGTACAAACACATTTTACTGATGCCACCCTAAATCTCTTTTATGTCACAATAATAATGGAAAGCTTGAAGCATTGGCCTTCACTTTGGTAAGATATTGGCCTTTTAAGCTGTAGGCAACATGGATTAAATCACACATTAATTTAGGAGTTCATAAATTCAGAAAATCCTTTGAGAGTCTGAACTCAATCATCCAAACTTCTTTTGAATTTTTGGAATTAAACATCCAAAAAATATTAAATGCTTAGACGTCGCTGAAGATATGTGTTTGCTGGCTTAATCAAAAGTCCAGCTAAAGTAATAGAGCAAGAACTGTGGCTGTCAGACAGTTTGAAGTGGACCCTGATAGAGTCTTGAGTCTAATTCTAGATGAGAAAATTGTCTGCTTTTCTACAACACTTTTCTATTGCACTGAAATATAGGAGGCAATATTTTTTATGGTTTGAGCATTCCCCCTATGCCCAAATCTGCACAAGAAGAAGATGAAAATAGTCATGAAGTAAGGGAGTAAGGGAATCATATTTAAAAAATAAACAAAATTATTGATTCAAATAGTTGAATGTTATTTAGGGGGAATATACTATAACAAACTTAAATTACTCTAGCAGAGTAAACAAGAGTGATACAACACAAGAATGGAAGGTCTCACAGCTAAATCAGGTGTTAGCATCTTATTTCAAGAAGCAGACAATCCTTCACTGACTTAAGCGAGTTGGTAGATTTTGAGACTACTGGTTAAGCTATTAGGAGGACTCAATCCTCTGCATGCTTTAAATAATCAGTGAATACATGAAAAACCTGCAGAAAATAGTCAAGATGAGAAAGAAAACTCTGCTTTAGATGTAATTTTTTGGATATATATATGACAGTGTTTTTTAAGAAGCAACATTAAAATCAAATCTACATACATATCACAAGAAAATTTCTTGTAACTATCACAACTTAGCCTAAGCACGTTTTTCAAAAGTGGAAAGTTCTCTGAGGCTGGCTTTAGACTGACCTTGAGAAAATTTTCCCCATCTCTCACTTCAGCCATCACTACTGAACTTTTCCTCTTGGCGCAGAATTTACTTTGCGCATCTTTTTAAGACACTAAACAGGAAAAAGGAATTGCACCTCCAATCAGTGAAACTGTGGTTATGGAAGGAGGAAGCATGCTAGCAAGAAGTTGGCATGCTTTCAGAAAAAAATAAAAATGCATTAGTAAACCTACTAGAAGAGCCCCTTAAAGGCATTATCTTAACTAGAAGGGAGGAGCGTACATGCTAACATACAGCATAATATTAACAAAATTAATACAAGCTGAAAAGGAGACTCTGGTACAGCTGTAATAGGCTCAGATTTTCCCTGTGGTATGAAATGGGGGGGGAGGGGGAAGGGGAGCAAGTCTAACAGGTATACTACAACAACAAGCTGCAATACCAGAATGAAAATACAAAAGCATGAAAAATACAAGCTATAACAAACATATTTTTGGCAGATACCTGAGTCAGTGAATGTAAATGAAATGCTAAGCATGTCTAAAAGCAAATTGCAAAACCACCTATCACCAGAATGCAGGCACTGTTCCACTAGGTTCCTCTGGGTGATGTATGTGGAGATTAAGCAGCTGAAAAGCTTATTCATGAAAGCTCTAAATCTCTGTATTCACGGCATGCTCAATATCATATTGCATCAGGGGAGGGAGGGGGGAAGGGGGAGGCGGGGGGAGGGGAAAGAAAAAGAGGAGGAGGATATATTCCAAACATATTAATTCAAAAGGATGACTCAGCCATCTTTTGGATCTTCAAACTCAATGTAAGAGATTTATGATAATATGAAGTTAAGATTGAAATCATTTGAGGAACACAAAAATTACTACTTTTTGAACGACAGTCAGATGTTGCAGTGGAGAAGGCGTCAGAAAAACATTTTAATTGAAGGTGAAAGTTATTATCACACATGCTTAAATGTTGCCTGTCTTTAACATCAAAATCACAAAAAGCCTACAAAAAAGTTGTATATATTGCCTTCAAAATCACATCCTAAAGTGGAATTCTGTTTATTAATAAACACCTCTAGGTGTTTATTTTTGGGCAACTTAAAGAGGCAAAACATGATCGTGGCTTTCATGTTCCCATCAGGGAGCATGATCTACTTAAATTTCAGAAGATGCCATTAAAACCCTTACGATTTACTACTATCAGTATTCCTCTGACCTAGCCATAGGCTGAGCCAGAACAAGATCTTCTAGATTTAGATGTGGAAGATTTCCTTCTTCAGCCTAACAACCAGCATCTGAATTAGGGACAGGAAAAGTAAAGTTTACATATATCCGGGTAAAAATGAAAAATGCTCACTACTTCATAAGAATGAATATTTTTTTCTGCTTCTGTGATAAGGACTTTTAATATTTTTGTGTGATTTCAAGAGCATCTTTTCTGAGAAATATATTTAGTGTTAGAAACACCAATACTCCAAAATTTGTTCGTACAGCGTTTCCATCTCTGATGGTGTCCACTTTTCCCTTTGCTCTTAAAGCCTTGAAAGGATATGCTTCTCATGGAGGGCATTGTGAGTCCCAAAAGCAGAGAAAAATGCTTCTTCTATGTGGAAGAGGGAGATTATTGGAACAGGCTGTCCAGGGATAGTGATGGAATCAGCATCCCTTGAAGCGTTCAAGAAACATGCAGATATGGCACTGAATTTAGTGGGCATGGTTGTAACGGATTGGTGGTTGGACTTGGTGATCTCTATGGTAATTTCCACATTCCATAATGATTTTGTTATTCTATGATTTTAATAAATGAATTTTCTTCTGTAGGTCGGAGATTGGCTGGCAAAGAGAACAAATCTCATTACTCAGAAGGAAAAGGATAGCAGGGATAGCAGATTTTTCAGGGCCTTTCCAGCTACATAAGCAGCTATGCATGCAGACATTGGCTGGAAGCAATCAGGTATAGTTGAACATTTTCTCCTAAGTAGAAGTTTCTGCAGGTAAGAAATAAAGAAAGAATTCAGAAGGCTCTCACATAGGGAGGTCCTGGGAATTAATACTGTGCATACCAGCTGAGGATTGTTTAGTCTGGAGAAGAGGAGGCTCAGGGGAGACCTCATTGCATGCTACAACTTCCTGAAGGGAGGTTGTGATGAGGAGGGGTTTGGCCTCTTCTCCCAGGCAACAAACAGGACCCAAGGAAATGGCCACAAGTTGTACCAGAGGAAACTTAGGATAGACATAAGGAAAAATCTTTTTCTCTCAGAGTGGTCAGGCACTGGAATGGCTGCCCTGGGAGGTGGTGGAGTCACCATCCCTGGAAGTGTTCAAGAGGTGTCTGGATGAGGTGCTACAAGAGATGGTTTAGTGCTTGTGGTAGCAATGGTAATGGGAGGATGGTTGGAGTAGATGATCTTGCGGGTCATTTCCAAACTTGTAATCCTATGATTTTATGAGCACATATTTTCCATAGGAGATGAGGCAAGTTAAGTGCAGGAAATATTAAGACAGTCAACTGAAAATCACGGCTGACAGCTCCCATGAAAATATTTTTCTTTTCCAGTGCACCTTTACAAACCAATAATTCAGAAAGCCATATCTAAGATTAAGATGCAATGCTATCCAACAGCCGGCAGCATGGTAAAAAATTCTGCATGTGAACAGTAAATTAACGTATTGAATAGCTTAATTGAACTAATTCAAACATGCAGGTTCTCATCTACCATTTCTCAAGTAGAACTTTCTTAACTGCCCTATGTTAAACACTGTGGATAGTCTACTGACAATGCACTGGGAAATGCACTTGTCTATCCAGCCAACCAGCAAATATGAAATCCCCTGTCCTCCAGGTGCACGGTAGCTAGGTTTGGGAACCCTAGATGTTTGCTCACAGTGCGCTTCAGAGTAGCACTAACCTCTGCAGCGAAGAGCAGCCAGGCAGAGTGCTGTGTGCTGCACTAGTGGTTTGACGGATGCAGAAAACAGAAAGGTTCTCCATGCACTCTTGCCGCGCATTAACAGAAACTCATGCATTGAAGAAAAATATGTTGGGCTCCAATATTCACAAAGAAAAAAAAAAAAGAGCTTTCATTTTAAACAATGTCTTGAAAATTGAAAATAGCAAATTTCCTAGAATTAATTTTCACTTCTCCAGGGATTAGAAGCTGAGTCTAATGAGATCTGAACCCTCTGGCTTTAGGATAATTAAATATTTCAAAGATGATACACAGACTAGCATGCAAACTTCCCAATAGGATCATAAAAATGCTTTGCATCTTCATATATGCCTTATTTATATCTATTTTATAGGTCGGAGAATGCCAGCACTGGTCAGACACTCCTCTTTCCACGTCCTCTATCCATCTGTACACACTCCTTCCCCAAAGTTAATTCAGTTTGTGCACTCATGCCAACCAGTAGACAAGATGGCATTCATACTAATATTTCCTAATGCCTTTCAGGCTCCACAAAAGAGCATAGCAATGATCAAAGCACAAAGTCTGCCTTCAAGAACAGAGCACAGGGTCTGCATTTTGAGACTTATCTGGTTCTTACAGACGGAAGGACCAAAAGATAAACATGAGGTAATCTTCCTAGAAGTAGATTTTATCAAAGTCTTCCTGGTTGCTTTTCCTTTGGAAAGCAATATATAACTGAAATTAAATTTCTCCTTGACAACTCACCTGTGTCAGAGAATTTCAGATAGAAATCAACTAATCACAGTTTGAATAGATAGTAAGTAGCCAGTAAAGATTATCCCTCCCTACCCTTAGCACATCCCAGGACAAAGTCACTAAGTTAAAGATGTCCCACCATGACACCCTTCTAGCAAATTCCAAATCTTCTTTGGGGAAAAACAAAATTAAAAGTCCTCAGTCTTCCCTTTTTCTGTCTCCTCACCAAGGACTAAGCCAGTCTGTCCCCACTGTCTCCCTGCTACACCACATGTTTCTCAGGGACATGCTTGCATCTTGCATTCCCCCTGCTGAGGACTGATCATCTGTCTCAAACTTGCTGTCTCACCAGCAGCCAAATTGGCAAGTGCTTGTATGTTTTCACTTTCTGTCAGCTCAAAAGGACTCCCCATAATTTTTCTTGCTCTAGTCATTAATACCAGTTATGCCTTTCCCTGAAATAAATGACCACCTGGCTGCTAGCCCAGTGGAAATGTCTGGAAAGATAACAAATATCTTTCCACAAGCCAAACAGATTACACATTATAAGCAATAGCTTCCTTCTAATATTTTCTCTAATAAATATTCCTTCCAACCCCTTCCTGTGTTCTCTCTAGTGTCTCAGTATCAGCTCTTCTTATCATAGCATCTTTTTGGGAACTCATGTTGAGTTTCTTGTCTCTTATAAATCCCAGGTCTCGCTTACTTATTGTCTAGTAGGGTATTAAATAAATTAAAAACATTCAGATTTTGTTTAAATAAGTGATGCTTTTCAAGGTACCAATATTTTCACTTATAAACCTGTTCTCTTTCTACTACCCTGGTCTTTGTGCCATCTGTAAAAGCTGGCAGTAGTGATTAGTAATCAAAGTCTTTATGAAAATGGTGCCATGCTAGGCCAGATCCTGAAGAATCCACCAAAAGAACCTTCACTCTGAGAGGTGAGGCCAGACATTCCCTCAGGTCCCATGATGAACTGCTATCAATCCATTTGATACTTCTGTGCTAATAGTAAGATGTTGCCTGTTCATCAGGTAAAAACAGATTAAAAGACATAAAGTTCAGACACAAAGTTCATAAAGTATGCTGCAGCTAGGTCTTTACTTTTAGCAGCCAATTCCATAATTTCATTAAAGAATGAAATCATGCTGGCTACAATTAATAGAGAACAGGCAATTCAGTTAGGTTGACTCTTCCGCAGCTTCTGAAATTTTTCATTTCAGAATATTACTTCAAAATGTAATTTAATAAAATTAGGACAATAGTTTAAAGTGCTATCTTTGTGTTGCCAAAATCTAGTTATTAATTTAAACTTGTATACTGAATCTATTTCATTTTTTATATATATGTATTTTAATACTTTTATTATTGTTTAGAATGAATCACAGAAATCACAGAATTGTAGGGGTTGGAAGGGACCTCCAGAGATCATCGAGTCCAACCCCCCTGCCAAAGCAGGTTCCCTACAGCAGGTCGCACAGGTAGGCATCCAGGCAGGTCTTGAACATCTCCAGAGAAGGAGACTCCACCACCTCCCTGGGCAGCCTGTTCCAGTGCTCCGTCACCTCACTGTAAAGAAGTTCTTGCGCACATTTGTGCAGAACTTCCTATGCTGCAGTTTCTGGCCATTTCCCCTTGTCCTGTCTCCACTCATCACTGAAAAGAGTCCGGCCTGGCCATTCTGCTCCCCACACTTTGGATATTTATAGACCTGGATCAGGTCCCCTCTCAGTCTCCTTTTCTCAAGGCTGAACAGACCCAGTTCACTCAGCCTTTCTTCATAAGAGAGATGCTCCAGGCCCTTCACCATTTCTGTGGCCCTCCAGTAGACGCCTTCCAAGAGATCCCTGTCTTTTTTGTACTGGGGAGCCCAGAACTGGATGCAGTACTCCAGATGAGGCCTTACCAGGGCAGAGTAGAGAGGGAGGATCACCTCCCTCGACCTGCTGGCCACGCTCTTTTTAATGCATCCCAGGATGCCATTGGCCCTCTTGGCCACAAGGATACACTGTGTCGTCCACCAGGACATCCAGATCCCTCTCTGCAGAGCTCCTCTCCAGCAGCTCATCCCCCATCCTGTACTGGTGCATGCAATTATTCCTCCCCAGATGCAAGACTCTACACTTGCTTTTGTTAATCCTCATTCGGTTTTTTCCTGCCCAGCTCTCATCATGGAGAAGATTTAGAAACAGTCTGGAAAGGAGTTGAATTTAGCTGACATTTCTTTATAAATTCATTCTGTTGCATAAAATGCCACTCATTTCTACGAATATCACAACAAACTACAAGCTTTCTCTATTCCCCTAGGAATGAATATAGATAACAGTGACACAAACTCCTGTTAAAAGTGCTTTTGCATGCAGAAAATTATTCAGTTCACTGGAAGCATCAATGGTAATTTTAAAAGAAATAACAGGATTGGCTATTTAAGAATTAGATGATAGCAACTGTTCTCAGTAAATGACTTCAGGAACAATGGAGGTAAGGCACATGCAAAAAGTGATTCAGAACTGGGCAAGAGACAGCCACATGGCTCCCACAGAGTTTTTACCAGAGCATGTTTATGTTTTTTGTAAAAGCAAATCCATTGCCAATGCTGTAACTCAGCTTTCATTCAGAGGACTTTTCCTCCCATCCAGCTGTCACAAGAAAGCACCATGTTATTTTAAGCTAGAACTAAATTTTAGAGAAATAAAGTCAGGAGGAGAGGAGAGAGAGAAAGAGAAGAAGAAAGGAAAAGGACTATCATGTTTCCAAGGACAAGCAATTTTATTTATCAACACTGGCCAACTATTTTACTTCCAGAGATTAAAAGTTCTGAGGGCTTGAGATAGGCTTTGACCATGTCAAAATGCACAGAGCTGTATAACTTCACTCAGATGAGGTCAGATAATTTTATCTGGTTTCTACAAACCCATTTCTTGCCTCCTCTTCTCCTCTGTACTGTGCTTCCCACATAGCATTTGCACTTTCTACCACTGCAGCAGGCAGTAAAACTCCCTGTTCCTCTCCTACTGTCTCCCAATGAAAAGAAGCAGTTTTAGGTGAGCATTACATCCCTTGTGCCATACTGGCTGTTGGTCTGACAACAGACCCTTGGTACTTACACATGGACCATGCAGCTGATCTGAACACTGGGAGAGCTCCTGCAAACCATCCACAGCATTAATATCAACTGCAAGGAGAGAGCCAAGGGTGCAGGTTTCATTCCTCTTTCAGCGCATTAAAAGTAAACTTTTTTGATGTGTCTGAATTGTCTGGAGTGCTTACAATAGAACTGGTCTTGTTCTGTTAGGATTTTGAGTGACAGGATTTGGGTTTATAAATCTAACTGTTGTTTTTTGTTTAAAGACAGTAAATATCAATGTATGCACTTTACAAGAGGAAACTGAGCCACAGAGCCACAAATTGACCTTGATCACTTTGATAGGTAAGAACAACGCTTTGTAGCCCTGCAGTAAAACCAAGGGAAGAATGAATCCAGGTTTCCTGAGTCATGGTTTAACAGGCCACACTGGCACCACAGTACTAATGTACTACTCCCACTGTGCCTTCAACACAGCTCTCAATAAGAGCTGGAATGACTGGTCACCAAAATGAGGTGACAAATACATGATCTCTCTATTACCCTATTTCAGCTTGAATGTTTTCCTATCACAGGGATTTCTTAACACATTAAAGAGATTTCAGAACAATGCCATTTCCAATTTTCTCCAACTCATATTCTTTCTCTACATCACTCAAGTGTTGGAAAGATGTACCTACCTCTGTCTCAACTTATCCCTTTCTTTTTAGCTCTGTCTCCCTTATCTGCATGGCTTTCTCTTCTTATCAATTTTTTTTCTATTTTCTTCCTGCTTCCATTTCTGCACTCACTGAAAACACACCCGTTTGTCTCAAGAAGTCTGCAGCATCACCATGAGGGTTGTCTCCTCATCAATGAGGATACAAAAATCTCACTCCTCCCTCATCCCTGGAGATATATGAACACCAGCTCTCCAATCTGGGGAAGAGCAAAGGCCTGTGACACAGCCCATCCCTCCAATAAATGAGCTGTTATGATCACATAGGAAGCATACTTTGGCTATTTGAAAGAATTCTTTTCATCTTTAGTAAGCCACGTAATTACACAATTTGCTTCCTTATCACAACTGAAAATTCATGTGCCAGTAGTGGGTGTTGGTCAAAACAGCAAAGGGAGCAGGAGCAAGGCCTGTGCTGCCTGCCAGTCCAGTAGGTATCAGGAGGAAGGATTTGGGGTTTGGAGACATAAGAAACAGTAAAGAGAAGACTCCTACAAATATAGTGTTCCTGGTGGTAAAGACAAGCCATCGCTCCATCTTAAAATTTCTGTTAGCTGCAGGAAAGTCAATTTGGGATGGCTAGGGGACACGATTACCCCCTTCCTGCTTTGTCTTTGCAGACCTTGGCTTTCCACATAAAGCATCGGTGCAATCTGCATTTTTCAATGGGTCATGAAAACTCATCTTGAGATACACTCGTGAAGAGAGAGAATGAGTGGGAAAGAGAAAGGGAAATTAAAAATTAGGACAGAAATGAAAATACACTCTTGCAATGAACATTTGGAATCTTAAATGTTCCATACTGAATACAATTAAATTTGTAATGTAATTACAATGTATTTAAGACTAAAGAAGGATCTGGCGGAGAGGAAGCCAAAGCTAGCTAGACCTTCATAAAAATAACCTTAGGAGGGTAATAGAAGAAGATAGAAAAAGAAATACATACAAATCAATATGTTCCATCCATGCTGACTTCCAGGGTTCTGGATAAGTTTGAATTTTCTTCCATTGCTTGGACTGGCAAATCAGCACTGTACTGTTAAAAGATTGATGGCTTAGGAAAACTCTGCCTATGGCACTGTGCATGTTAAGATTGGAGTCTCTCTTCTTGCAAAAATAAATTTAATATTTACTCTGAATGAAGAGTAAAATAGCTGATATAATGATGAGATATAAAATCTGCAGCATCACAGAGATGGAGCAAACCCGTTACCCTGCATTGACCACGGGAATCTTTATTTATTGAACTGACTTTTAAATGAGATTTCATTTTTCAAGATATTCACCTGGTTCTAAGACATCTTTCATAAAGTACATCATCAATAACTTCACTGATTCCAGTTAACTCCTCCCATACCAAGTCTGGCAGAGTTATTTCATCATTCTGCAACTGCTTGACCTTTATCATGCACACTTTGTTAACAAGATCAACCTGCAATCCCACCATTTTTCTTCCTATGTTCAAGGTGATTTCATTTATTGATCAAATACACCACATGCCCACCAAAAACAAAACAAAACAAAACAAAAAATCGAACAAACCAACAAAAACCAGAGTTTTTTGCAAGATTCATATAAAATATGATGGAAGAGACTGAAAAGTTTCATGATTTCAATTTCTTTGGTTAGTCATTACCACCCTGCTGAGCTGCACTGTCCAGAAATTACTACAAATTACAAATGGGAAGAACAAAAAGAGAGAGAAAGCATAGCGCAGGAAAAAAAATATAACAATACACCAATATTGATGCATTTCTCTAAGTATTTCAATATGAAAAACTATTTGACACAGATACACAGTTTTCTCCTGTTTCCTGAAAAACAACAGGAAAAGTAGAACCTTCTCTGCATCTGCTTTGTTATCTTCAAGGCAATGCCAACAACTGTAGTTAAACATCACTAAGCAGAGAAACAGCATCCCTTAGCTTACATTAAATGGATGTGATTCTTACTGTTTCCTTTTCTCCTACCTCATTAAGAGAGCTACTAGGTGACAAGGCAGCAAAATATCAGTGTCCACACAGCTGGATACATAAGCCATGTCTAGAGGATTCCTCTCAGGCAAAGAAAAAAATAAAATCACAAAAAGAAGGTACCCTGCAAAAGTTTCTATCTCCCACTTTCTCTCAGTCAAAGGCAGCCTCTCATCCCTAGAGGGCACCCGATGAACACAGCTCAGGGGCACCAAGCACCTTTCCCACAGGCTGCAGGATTCATCACTTTACCCAGCTTCTCCCTTCTCTCTGTAACTGCACTTCCATGCAGGTTCTGTGACTGAAAAGATTTGGGGTCATTCTGGCTCCTTTTTTTTGTTCAGTTCTTGATATATGCAGACTCAGACAGCTTCCATAAATTCCCCCTGAGCTGCCAAATTTCAGGACAGCCGTTTGCACCTCTTTCAAGTAAAGCCCCTTACCTTATGATGACAAACATCACCAGAGAGTTTCCCACCAAGCCAACAACGAAGACCACCGAGTAGACAGCGGTGATGATGATGGGAATGGAGGGGGAGATGCTGGTGTAGTTGTGCTGGGTGTCCCCAAAGGTCCCAGTGGCATTGCTGTCATAGTCTGCCCAGCCCAGGGGCCAGCTGCTGCTGGTGCTGGGAGGGCGACAGGGCCCCGGCATGCAGGTGGAGTCCAGCTCCTCCCGGAAAATCTGTACAGGGGCATCCATAGAGACCACGGCTCCCACAGACAAGAGAGAGACTGGGAGGAGGCTGCAGGAGAAAGGATGCTAGAAAAGGGAAAAAGAGGGAATGAGACAGAGGTGCTATCGCAGCCACTGGATAGTAAGAGCTATAAAATTTGTACCTGTTAAGGGGAACACTGCTGTAGCAAGAAGTGTAGCTTGCCAAGCAGGGATTTAAATAAACCACATTCAAAATATATAAACATAAGTTTTACATCTCAGTATGTAATAAGTGTTTCTCCTCCAGGTGCATGAGGAAAGTTTCCCTCCACTTTCAGAAATTACAGAGAAACAAATCAGATGGGAAGCAGTTCAGATCCACCCCCACTCTTTAACTCTCTCTTTCCCATCCTCCATCTTTTAAGTCAAACAGCATCCTAGTGACAGGGGCTCCTTGCTCCCTAAACTCTACTATAAACAAGGAAAAAAATCTACCACCTCTCTGTATACCTGCTTTGGCATAAGCCCTGCCTAATCTTTTTCTAGATCTCATGCTTGCTTCTAAACAAGAGACAAATTAATGACACGAAATACCTCTCAATCCAGGAGAAGGAGCAGAGTCCTCAGGCAGATATTAACAGGAAAAAAAAAGCATCCACTTGGCTCCTGGGAGTATCACAGATCTTCTAGGACTTTTGAACCCGAGGCACTTGAGCCCTCAGAGATGCATGCTAGCAGCAGAGCTGACTCCTGAGCATGAGCTATGGCATAGTAGCAGCAGCTGCTGCTGTTCCAGCTCCTACCACTTTACCTTTTCCCTCCCAGGCTCTCTCTGCTTCCCTCTCTCCGTCAGGGCTCCAGCAGCACGCTGCTCTGATGCACGCGTTCTCCTCTGCCTCTGTCCCTGCAGCTCAGAAGCTCACATGACTTCTGCCTCTGCGCTCAGAGGCAGACAAAATAAAAGAAATAACTTCTGCTGTGAGTGGGTGCTTGGTTTTGTACACTTTTCCAAATCAACTTTTCTCATTGCCCTCACATTCCCAGGCCTTAAGCAAAGACCCCCTTTGCCTTCCTGAATTCTGCATGCATTTACAGGCTGGTAGATGCTGAATAAAACAGAATTTTTCAGTTTAGATTTCTTTCCTGACCTGTCAGACTTTTCCTGCCTCAGCTTCACAACTGTGGATCCCAAATGCTTCTCACTGGGTAGCTGTGCTCCTCTTCCTTTATGCCTGCAACCTGGAGGAATGCCAGAAGCTGGATCCCACAGCACAGAGAGGCAGGAACATCTGGGAACAGCCTGATTGCTGTCTATTTTTCATTCAAACTGTGCCACGCTGTGAGAAGCCAAGTACATCCTGCTGTGGTCAGGGATGGAGAGGAGGAGTGTGCAGAAATCAAATTCCTCAGGCTTAAACCCTTAAACACTCCATCCTGTGGGGCTGAAAACACACTAATCTTTGTTTGAAATCCCAAGTCCCAACCAGAGTTCCCTGAGTAAGTGGCATCTCCTTTGGAAGGAGCAGAGAATAGGCCAGGCAGGCCGTGCAGGACAGCAGGTCTCTGCAGGCACCTGCAGGGTGTCATGCCTCTCTGGACATTTTCTGAAGCTCAGATGGTCAGGAAAGGGGTTGTGAGTTTCCTTCATCCTTATGAAACTTTACTCCAAGTTCTTCTGATAGGCTGAGGTTTCCATTTTTGAAACATTTTTTTCTTTCCAAACCTATAATCAAGATGAGAAATGGCATCAGCCATAGACTCAAAAGTCTAGAAGGAGTTTTAAAATATACAGAATCCCTTTCTGAAAGATCGAGGCTCACGCAAGCATAGTGATGGCCATGACCGTGCTCACTGGAAAACATCAGCATCTGCTCACTGTCACCTACTTGGAGCTGTCTGGAAGTTTCACCCTTGATGAGAACATCAAAAGTGCAAGGCAACAAACACATGACAGTAAATCCCCTCAACCAAATATATTATAAAGGTGGAAAACTCGCCTGGGACAATAACCGTTACTTGGAAGATAAAGTGAGATCCTAACATAACATACCCCCTGAGCCTGTTTTTTCCTTTTGCAATCCATGGGCCCACATAATTGTACCAAAGGGAATTATTACTGCTGCTTCACCTCCTACATAGATTTATTTGGAGATTTTTAACTTCTTGTGAACACCTTCACTGAACTTCTCCACATTCTGTAATTAAAAAACAGGAGAGCCAGAAGACAGTAATAATTTAGCATTCGTTGCTAAATTCTCTCTTATCAACAATTGTTTGTTGCATTGGTTTTTGTTTGTTTGTTTGCTTTTTGTGGGTGTTTGTGTTTGTTTTGTTGTTGCTTTTTTGGTTTTTTTTTTGTAAGTATCTGAAGTGTGAGCACATACAGCTGCAAAATAATTAAGTGAACACTAAGGGTTAGGCTGGAGATACTGAGGAAGAAGCAACAGTTCATCATTCTGCTATTGCTACAGTTGGATCAGAAATGGAGAAGAAAAGCTTACTATTGCTCTCTGCATAAATCCAAAGCAAAGATAATGTGAAAAATTCAGTAAGATTAGTTAATAGCAGACAAAGAATATTCAAGCCTCAGGGGCTGGACAGTAAGCTCCTCTTTCTCTAGCTACGTTCTGTGCTGAAACTCTTCAGGCATCTTAAAGTCAGCACACACACACACACACACACACACACACACAGTCTATGTGTTTACAGCAACAGTCACTGACCCTTAATGGTGTAAGTATGCATTATATCTGCATGAAGCTGGACTGAGGTGGAGCTCAGCCATGGCACTGCTAGCTGCATGGTGAGGCATATGAGGGGCAACATTTAATTGGCTGGTGCTTTCTGTCTGAATGTGCTCCACTTCAGGGGCTCTATTCTAGCTATTGCTCATTGCAGGTCTTTACAACTCAGTAGAAAAAAAGCATTAGGAATAAATAAATGCCTTTTTTCTTCTGCAATTTTAGACAAATTCAGATAAACTCTTAAAAATAATATTTCCCTTTTGCATGTTTGCTTTTCTGAGGAAAACTTCAATAGCTGGATTACCAGGAATAACTGGCCTCACTGCATATCCTAGAAACTTCTGCAGTGGTGGCTAAAGGAAGCCTGAGGACAGAGGAAGAACCATGCTCAGTCACACCCCCCTCTCCTCCAGCAAATAACTGTTCGGTTGCCACTGGGCCTTTCCAATAGTCCCGAAGTCACAAAGGAAGGAAAAGAAAGGGTTGGCAGGAGGTCAGCTCAATCGGTCCACACCAAAATTTCTGCCAGAACTCCCTGTTCCCCTGAGGGACTCCATTAGATAAAAGACCTTATTCTTCTTGGGGAAAGCAAGGAAAAATCTGGGAAAGGATAAGAGCATAAAAGCACAATATCAAACACACAGCTACAGTCTGTCTCTAGCTCTGATTGTGCACATCTGTGGCTTAAATGCCACAATTTTCTTCTTATTACAACACTATAGATTCAGCATTCAATTCACAGGACTTTAGGAGAAAGAAGAGGAATAAATTGGACTTGTTTTTGATTAAAAACAGAAAACCATACATGAAATTCGATATTTAAGAAACACTATTTAAGTCATGAATGCCAGTCCTCAGAGTTAAAGAAATACCACAGCCAGCTGTCTGATAGCCAGGCAGCAAAACACAGGGGTTCTACGCCTCATTCTTAGATAAACTACACAATATTGCAACATTTAAGCCAGAGGAAAAAAACATAAACTGGAAATTTTGTAGCTGTGAAGTGTTTTCTTTTACAATCCTAGTGAAATTATTTGAATGAATAAAGAACACCGAGGGCAGGGATATGTGTGATGTTTAACAATAGCAGGTGGGAAGGGCTTCCACATTGTCTTCAGGTTTTTTATCTCTAAAATGTAAAATCGTTTATTGCTCAAAGAGCCACCACCATCAGCGCAGTGCTTCAAAATCATCATAATGCACTGGAATATTAATGCAGCCCTGACTCAGAGGTAAGAACAAAGCTCAGTGAGTCATTGGCACGACTCGGGGACCACAGCAGCATGCATGGTTTTAAGTGCCATGTGAAAGTTGCTGAGCTTCCAACACTGTCTCCCTGAAGATCGTGACACATTCCAGGTTTAAGGTGAATTTTCAGAGCAGGGCAGACCTTGAAATCCAGCTGTGAACTTCGAGATCATGTGAAGAGGCCTCTTTTTATTCTAGAAATTGTGAGGGCGGCAAGATGAGTTAAGTGGAGCAGACTATCAGAATGCTTTTTTTAGTCCATAATTGTTTTTCCTACCTGATTGACCAATGGATACAATCATGGTGAACCCGAACAAAGGGAAGAGATGCTGGAAGAGCTTTTCTGTGGCTCCAGTTGCCAGGGAAACAAAGTTCTCCTGTCTGCATTTATCCAGAAATGCCGTCTGGCTGCATGAGCCCACACCTCGGGAAATGTCGCATTTCATCCATCCTTTTCAGAGGCAGAGGAAGGGGAAAAAGAGAGGCAGGAAAGCATAAAGAATGCTTCCTCCTAAACAACTTTCATACCTATATTTTAGTCACAGAGACTGTAAGTATTCAGCATAAGATTCATAGTTCAGTTCTTAATTGCAGATGGCAGAAATTTGTGACCCCTTGGACATCTTCCTTTTGTTTTGCTTAATCAAGGTCCCTAACTGGAAGTTTTCTGTCTTCCTGCTTGTCCACAGCAGGCTGCACCTGTGTTTCTCTTCTTAAGAAATAACTGTAGTATTTCACACATGTCTGTACTTCAGTTCCTACTTCAAAAATAAAAATAAAATAAACCCCCTAAATCTTAAAGTCTATCTAATTGTTTATGCAATGATCGTTCACAATTAGACCTCCTATGTGTAGATCACTATCAGTTAATCATTTGGCATGTTGAAGTGTTGGTAGCTGGCACACAGTTCTGTGAAGGGAATGAGGATCAACCAACGCAACCCAGACTTCAGCTGCAAGGCATGAGAAGCTCTTGATGCCATTGATAAGCTTTATGGGAATAAACAGAAGTCACTAAGATTAAACTGGTGGTTTTTTGCAGATGATGCCATTGGATTGTGTCAGATAAATACTGGCTCTAGATCCTGGAGAGACATCTTTTTGCCTTTTCAACATGAAAAAAAATAACTCATTTCCCAAAAGCAAAAGCTACTATCAATTATATGAATCATGGTTATGGTCGGAAAAGATCAATAAGAATATCTAGTCCAACTATCAACCCATCCCCACTATGCCAGTAAACCATACCTCTCAGTGCTGTAGCTGTGTGTTTCTTAAACACCTCTGGGGATGGTGACTCCACCACTCCCTGGGCAGCCTGTGCCACTGCCCACCACACTGAAAAGACAGTTTTCTTAATATCCAACCCGAACCCCCTCTGGATATCCAAATCTTAATCCTTTTCGCAACAGAATTTGGGCTGGTTTTTTTTCAGTTTTCAAATGCCCAGAATAAATAAGAATCAGTCTGAAAACAAAGATTCAGCTGAAGCAAAGCATATAAAGCAAATTTTACATATATAACTCCAGAACCTTGCCTCTCCTACCTCCTCTGGTATCTTCAGTCACACATAATTAATTGTTTAAACAATGAGATGAAAAAGGGCAAGTTTAGCTCTCAGAATAAGAGGCTCTGCCTGCACCAGCCGACTAAGCCAGTCTCTGCTGACTCCAGGACAGAGTGGGGAAGGCAAACCATCCCCAGTTCCTTTCTTCCCGCCTATCGAATTCTGTTCATCACCCAGCTGATAGAGCTCCTGCTTGAGCCTGTAGGAGTGAAGAGTACATAAAGAGCGATGCTGAGAGCAATGAGTATGGTGAAAAATCAGGCACAGAAGGCAAAGCTGTGCAGGAGCAAGAGTGAAGGAAAAGAAGGAACGTTTAAAGCACAAACAGATTCACAGCAAACCCTGAATTGCTTGAGGGTTTGTTATTTTTTTAATTTATTTGGGCATCAGCGAGCAAAGGGTTAAGAGCTGACAGGCAGTTCCTCAAACGCGAGGCCCTGGGGGAAGCCCAAAGATGCCAAAGGGCACCAAAAGCCGGCAGTCTGAGGGACACATGGAAAAAAACGGGCTGAGCACCGCCCTGGGAGAACGGCGGTGCCTGAGGAAGCAAGCCACGCGGAGAGGTTACGTCTAGCAAGAGCAGAAAGCCACTGAAACATAGCAAAGCTCCTAAACGTTATCCGACACTGACTGCAAGCACACCTAAGCTCCAGCTATGCTACCGGCTCCTCCCGCTGCTGTGTCACCCCAAAAGAGCTGTCGGTTCTGGCGCTGAGCGCTGTTTTCTGAAGCAACAGCAGAGGGTGTCGGTGCCCCGCGCCGCAGCCCCGCTGCCCACCGGCCCGGCCCGGCCCCGCGCCCGCCCCGCTGCTGCGGCAGAGGGGAAGCGGGTGGCTCCGCAGCTTCCCCCACCACCCATCCGTCTGCCTGGCAGTGCCAGCGCGGCCATCCGCTTTTTCCTCAGGTACTACTGCTGTTATCATTATCATTGTCATCGTTAGTGCTCATTGCCATCAAGCCAGAGATAAACACAAACTTTAAGCTGTTTCCTCAATGAGTGAAACAACTGCCTTTCTTAGGACATAAAGACTGAAAGATGCTTCAGCTCTCTTAGAGTATGTCATAAAGTGCACAAATGCGTATTTTTTGGCACTGTTACTAAATCATAGCTTACTAATCGCAGACATGAAGCTGAAAACCCGTGCCAATGCTTTGCAGCATATGGAAGTGCGACGTGTGAGACGTTTGCTTAAATAAATGATGCGAGAAGAAAATGTGTCTGTGATCAGTTGCTTACAGCCCAATTGATTAGCAAGCTGGAAAACTTGTGCTTCACTTCAAAGAGTACTAAATGGGTGCCATAAAATATCAATGCCCAATTTAGTTGCCATCATTTGCTGCATGTAGTGCTATTAAATGCAGCAGTATGGGTTATGGAGTAAAAGTATCAAGCTGAAAATTTCTTTGGTAAAAGACAAGGAGAAGCAGAGAGAAGAACAATATCTCACTAGATTTATAACACACAAAAATTTAAAGGGCAATCCAAGCTGAACAAAATGTACAGAAGAGAAAGAGCTGTACAGATAGCATTAGGGCGAGCAAATGGCACCAAAAAGAAACATCCACTGTAAATTAAGACTTTGGCAGAGGAATAAAGAAAATGAGCAGAAGCTGAGGCACTACTCTGACAACATCCACACGACTTGGCTTCACCTTTTTTAAATTTCACTTTTTTTTTTTTTAATAATTGCCTACTACTATAATTATCAGTATTCATAAAGTACATGATGCCAAGGAAGTTCTTTTTTATTTGAATAAGTTATGATCCCATACCACCTAGTTCACAAAAGTACTTTTCAATTGTGATAAGACTGCTAATTGCTTACTTATTATTAGCAAATGCAAAGATCTTTTGAAACCTCAGGAATACAAAGTACTTAAGTGCCCGATAGTTTTCATTTAATTGTTTCAATAGCATGCTCTCACAGAAGACACCAGTGTGGTATTACTAAGACTATTATCTAAGACTCCCTGTTTACATCATTAGAATGACAGAAACTGCTTCTTCTTGCCAATGGGGACAGTTGGCCAGTCAAGCATTTTGCACGGCCAGTAGTTTTTGCTGGAGCAATCTGGGTTTTATTTCCACAGACTATCAAAGGACAAGGTATGAAACAGCAGAGAAGTGCTTATTTCAACTGGTGCAGAAGAATCACTGAATAACTTCAGAAGACATGACACACACGTATATCTCGTGTGAACATGTAACGATCCTAACATTAACCTTTTGGTTAATTCCCATCCTACAACTCTTTCAAGAAATACTCACCTTAGAGGGAATGAGCACAGACCCTTCTTAGAGAAGGATAATATAAGGATGTGCACTTTTTCTAAGAAAACTGCATCTATATGTATCTATAACCGTAACTAAAGTCAGTGTTAGTCTTAAAAATTTACTTACAGTTAACAATAACAGAAGTTGTGGATGTGTTTAAGCATTTTTACACAACTCCTTGAGACTGTCCTATGATCAGCTGGCAAAGACCATACCTTGTGTGAGAACAGCTTTTTCTCGTGTCAGAAAAGCTCAACATCTGTTAATAGCCCGTTAGAGACTTCTGAGTTTCTTGTATCCATTCTTGCTGAAAATATCTATTTCAACAACATTTTATCACTATGAAAGACTGAAGACAGATGCAAATTTACACATACAGGGAGAGTGGGGGAGAATGAGCTAGCAAATGAGTTGGTGGTAAGGGTTACATAAATTATGCCTTTAGGCATTAGCCTCTCCTGTTGGAGCCAGTCCATTGTAGATAAACAAATATTCAGAAAATTATAGGTAGCTCCCTGTTCTAATAGCTGAAACTCTTGACAACGTAGAAAGCTGAGCTCACCTCCTTGTGCCATGCAAATATATTGACTGTCTTGCTCTCCTGCATGCTAATCCAACGCTCTAGTTACAGTCAGTCCATTAAGGTGAGCCTGTTCTTATTGTGTACTACCAGTAACATATTTATTCTCACCTAGAACCTTTCCATTTCCTCTTCGTAACAGAATATAGCAACTTTTCTCCATCAAAATTATGACCACAAATAATTCAGTTAATACAATAAAGTTTTCTTTTCTTAGGGAAAATAAATAAAAATAATAATAATGCAGCATTACAAAATCCACACCCTCCTAATGCTGCATGTGTGAGCCATACGGCATCATTTCAGAAATCACATCATCACAGAACACTGTTTCAAAGACTTTGATAACTACAGAGATAAATCCTGGTTCCAAGAACATGAAGGCCTAGGTTTCACAGAAAGGCCTAATGAGTATCAAGAATCAGAATAAGGTATTTTCCTTTCTCCTCTACAGAAGAACTAAGGTTACCTCTTGTCAACTTCTCCTCTTTTATTTGAAATATCAACTGTCCTGAAAATTCCAGACTATCTTTTAGGAAAAGAACAGGATGAAAGAAGAGTCAAGAGCCATTCTTCTGAAGTAGAGGTGACTCTCCAAATGTTGTATATAGTCTGAAGAATACAAGAATGAACCATCTGAAAGCAGAAAAACTCAGGCAGAGGCCTCTGTCCTTGTACCTTTGTTTTCCCCAGGGGAAAAAAAAATAATAACAAAATAAAACAGTGAGAACTCAAGACCACAGGAAAAAGTTACATTCCTGGATGTCTGTGTCTTGGGGGGCGGGGGGGAGAAAGGGGTACTAATTAATTACAAGTACTAAGTACTAGTAAGTAGTTCTTGTACAGATGTTCTCTTTTTGTATGTTTATGACAACAAAAATAACCAGGGTTCTTGGTAGTTCACTGCTATTGCTAGTGCTTAGCCCAGCCATGCTGGTCAGATTGATTTTGGCACCCTCAGAAGTGCTTCTCTCTCTCTCACTTACTTTCACACACACACACACGCACACTGTTGTAGGTGAAGGTTTTCTTTTGTAGATGTTGCCATGGAAGCTTTCTTAGTAACCCTGGTATGATAAGCCTTTACGATGCAATTACCAGCTGAGGGTCCCTCAGCACTGTCATAAATCTGAAGATTTATGGTGTGTTCCAGTCGACCCTCAGATTACATGCCCATGGTTGCGTTGGGATGTTAGCTCTACTGGCTTTCCTGGGTCACCCGCTGTCCCTGTCATTCCCTGCAGCTGTGACTTTATGCCATAAGTTAGCGTGTTATACCAAGCACATCTTTCTAAAGGAAGAAATAATGGAATACAATAGATGGTTATTGATAAACTGTGATAACTCAATCACTACTGTGCATCTAAGGTAACCTAATGATCATCAGATTAAATAGTAATCCTATCTATATAACATTTACTTTCTACAGAGACTGTTTCTTCTGTAATTTGTTTCAACGAATTGAAGGGCAGTTTTATTTAGCATTATTCTTTTGCAGATTTTATCACTTGAAAATGTGTGAACTTAACTGTCTTTAGGTTAATCCTTTTGAACCTTTACGTCGTGCGTTATTTTTCTCTGATTCCAGATCAGTAAGGATGGAAAGTAAAAGCATGCCTAATACCATATCCTGTGTATTTCACACTACATGCAGATCCAGCAAATTAGTCTCTTCCATAGTTTGAACATGTCTCTTTTCCCTACAGGGGGACAGAATGATAGATTCCTTAGAATTGGAAAAAACCTTTAAAACCTATCTAGTCCAACTCCCCTGCAATGAACAGGGTCACCTACAGCTAGATCAGGTTGCTGAGTCCCATCCGGGCTGACCTTGACTGTCTTCAGGAACAGAGCTTCCACCACATCTCTGGGTAATCTGGTCCAGTGCCTCACCACCCTCACTGAAAGGGTGGATATGAAAAATGCATTAAAATACAGACTAATGGAAATTTTACTGATAAAAATAACATGGCCACTTGGTTCTACAACTTTACAACAGAAGAATTTACTAGTCAGTATGGATAAGAATAACTTCAGAAATTTAGTAATAGTAGTACTAATGGCTTACTAAGTGCCAGTCTTTAAAAAAGATTGTTTCCACAAATAAAAAAATACATGTATCTAGTTGATAATTAGTACATGTATTGCTGTTTTCCACTGAAACTTATAAATAACAATTACAACAACTATAAAAATGTAATTTTCCTTTCTAATTTCCATTTTACTTCCCATGAATTGCACATGGTCTATTAAAACCTTTCAGTAAGTCTTTATGCATATTTAAAGTTGGAGAAAGATCTCTTAGAAATAATGAATTTATACATGAGAGATGGCAAATCCTCTAAGTATTTTAGCCTTGTGAGCCTTTTAATGTAACCAAGAAATTAGAAAACCAGAAAATAAGAAAGGTTGACACATTTCATAGAATTGTAGAATGGTTTGGTTTGGAAGGGACCTTTAATCATCTAATTCCAATCCCCTGCTATAGGCAGGAAATCTCCCACTAAAACGGGTTGCTCAAAGTCCCATCCAGCCAGGCTTTGAACACCTCCGGAATGGGAGCATCCACAGCCTCACTGGGCAACCTGTTTCACTGTCTCACCACCTTCACAGTAAAGAATTTCTGTCCAAATCCAGTTTAAAGCCACTTCCCCTTATCCTGTCTCACCATGGTCTGATAAGAAGTCCCTCACCATTTAATTGTTCCTTATGACTCTGACAATTAAAATTATTTGGCAGAATCATTTAAGTAAGTCATTTAACTGAATCACCAAGTTTAGCCAAATAAGCACAGATCCATGCTCTCACCAGCATTACTCTACAAAATAGCATCAGCAGTAATCCCTGGAGAAAAATGAGAAACCTTCCCTTGCAATGGACAGGACAGGAGGGAGTCTCCTCAAAACCCTTCCATACCCCCAGTGAAAAGCTTTCCAAAGACACTGCTGCAATACATAGCGATTTCCAACACTTGTCCTACTCGAGACATCATTTTTTCAGCTTTCTGATAACATTTAATACTAGCTCTGTTTGTTTATTCATGCAAACTTTCTGCCTTTAGCTTCTGAGGTATATTGACATAGAAGAAAAGTACTTAAAGCACTTCAGAGAACAAGTTTGATCTGTTTGTTTTACCTCGGCTTCTTGCTCAGGCACTCCAGACTGACACCAGGAGAAAGACTTCAAACATTTTCAAAAAGTGTCACCTTGAGCTAAGAGTATAACTCACATGGAAATTTCTGGAAATAGTGCTATGTTGAAAACTGTTGGAAATCTCACTGAGCAAGTGTCTTGAGGAGATGTGTCAGACCTGGGAAAGTGAGATCACCATAGAACCAGCTAGACCTCAGCTCAACACAACTGAGGAGAAATAAGGAAAGGAAGGGAAAGAGGGGTATCAGATTGGATAGACTGGACAAAGGAGGAGACAGAGGCTGCCAAAAGTATCTGGCTTTAGGCCTTTGCTTGAAATAAGAACTAATACTGCAGATACAATAGGGAAAAACTGATTTCTAATGATAATATCGTGAGAGAGATTGCAGCCTAGGGAAACAGCTTATGTTTTTTTGTACTGTGAGCAGAAAAAGTAAAAATAGCAGTTATGATTACTTAAATACTTTTTCCTTCCTATTCAACTTCAGCATTTCTTTCTTAGTATTTCCTTATTTTTAGTTCTCACTTAGCACACAATAATTGAATAACATATAATAAATCTAGCTGAAAATAGAAAGATTTGCATATCTCCCTACGGTTTTCCAAAATCCAAATATAAGACAGGAGTTCTCAGAAGATTTGTTTCACACAGAGTAACTCAATATACAATATACATTTAGGAGGAAGGTTTATCTGAAGTAAAGTGGTCAAACAGATGAACTGGAAGTGGAGTGGAAGATACTCAAACAGAATAAAGCGATTCCAGACACAGGTAAGAGCTGTTTCTGAAGAATAAGGAAAGGATACCATCACAGAGTGGCCTCAGTCAATGTTGGGAATTCTGAAAAGGAACTTGTATGAATTTGATAGGTGTAGGCAGGAAGACCACCAGTTTGGTGTAACTGTCAGGCATAGCTTTTCCCAAGTGACACTGAAAAGATCTGAAGATTTAAATTCCTGTACAAGCTATGTCTGTAATCAAGGCCCTCATACTCATCCAGTGTTGTTAACACAGCCTACTATTCTCTCTGGTCTTGGGAAATTTCCTTTTACTGAGCACTTACTTTTTCTCTCTGTTAAGCCATTTTACAATCTATCCAGCCTTTTCTTCTACAAGTATTATTCAGCAGGACAACTCACGAGGAAAAAATGTTCAATAATCACATTAATGTTTCCTTTTTAGCTCAGAAGCTCATAGATTGCATTATTATTCACATCACTACAAAGCAGATGAGCAAATTAACCTCTTTTATAATATTTTATATGTTTATTATAAAGGTGCTTTTAAGAAAAATCTTGTAAAAAAATTGAAATTAAATTTGAAAAAGAAAATTATCCTCTCAAGTCCTGCACTTTTTATCAATTTTGCTGCCCTGATACCTACAGGTACTCAGCAGTGTGAGCAACACTATCCTGGTTATCCAGTGGAGTTGTTATTGAAATAAACTTCTTTTTTAGCATTAGCAAAACAAAGATTTTTTCAGGAAATCTATCCTCAGTTGAAGGCTTGTTTCCCCTCCTTCTGGCTTTTCCTTCCACTTTTTTTTCCCCTCAGGACCCTGCAGTTTTTGATCCAAAAAGTAATTGGAGAAGAGAACAGTCACTGCTTCACAAATTGGCTACATAGTTCCAGTACAGAATAAATAAAACTGAGGTAAGAAAAGTTACAGTAAAAGAGATGAAAAATTTCAGAAATTTCCAGCTAACAGAAAAACACCCATTGGCTGCTTCACCATCATGACTGTATCTGTTCATATCTACAACGTCCATTGTTTATGTGTTCTAGAAAACATAGAAATGTTTAACAAGTGGAAGATGGAAATCTTCTACATTTAATTATACCTTAACTGTTTATCCTGGGTTTTTTTGTTTGTTTGTTTCTTTAACATAGTAATTTTAGACAGCATTTCATCCAGCTCTTACATGGACCACCTGACATTTAAGATTCCAGAAGAGTTTGGTGAATTGCTTGGAAGGACACTTGCACTGACATTTGTGTGCTTATATTTAAACCTACAAAAAATAACAATTATTTGTAACTCTCTATTGAAAATAATATTTAATATGAAATCATATTGTTTTCCATTTTAAAGACTACTATCTTTGTTTGATTAATATAGTGTTTAATGTTTGAAAGGAAAAGCAAGGATGGGTATCCAGTGGTATCTTTAAAAACCAGAAAAATGTGTAACAAATATTTATTTTATAATAAGGCTAACTTAACATTCATGCCTAATCTAGAATGCAAAGCTATAAACCCATATAATATACATGT
Organism: Lagopus muta; assembly: GCF_023343835.1. Lineage (NCBI taxonomy): Eukaryota > Metazoa > Chordata > Aves > Galliformes > Phasianidae > Lagopus > Lagopus muta. The sequence goes on along the minus strand of NC_064435.1, from coordinate 39,046,635 downwards.
CTATGTAGGTCGCTCAAGAAGTGATGGCTCTTATTTCCATGGAAACTACAACAGACACAAAGAGTACAATAACATATTTGACAGAGCAAATTCCCTGCTACAAAATACTCCTCAGTGTAGTCACCACCATTAGCTATGCATTTTCACCAGCGATCAGCAAGAGCCTGCATGCCACACTCATAAAAATCTGTACTATTAGAGGTGAACCTCTGTTGCTGTCATCTCTGCTGAAACACCACCCACCACCTCTCTGCGCTCACTTCCACTGCTCGATCTCCATAAAAGTTCAGCAAGCATCAATGAATGTCAGTGCATGCAATGTGTTCTGCATGGAGGAATTTAATGACACTCCTTTGCTTCATACACATTTCCATGTCAGAAGACATTCTTTCAGACTGCCCCTCTGCTGCCATCTGTCACCCAGCAACAAAATGCAACAGAATTTTAGCAAGAAGATTCAGCCTCTAATGCCACACCATCAACATACATCTCTGACATTGTGAGCCGATATAACAAAATAGGAGGCATTATGTTCAGAGTAGCTCACATAGTTTATAGCTGTTCTACAAAGATGACATATTCCCAGTCTAGAGAAAAACACAGAGTAAGATGTTGATACTGAAGTTAATCAACATGTCATTCCCAGAGAACCACTCCATCACAGACTTAGAGGCAGTAATGGATTGGTAGATAAGCACTGTTCCAAGTAAATAAATGATGCTCAAGCCAACATTTGGAAAGCACAGATTTAAACACTTAATCATACAGTGCATTTTCAAGTATACTTACTTTGGAAGGAATTAGGCATGCATACTTATCTGTTAGTATTTTCACAATATAATAATAAAAGAGGGCACTACGCCCCAGATAACAAACTTAAGTCAAGTCAGGGCAGTGGTCATCATGGAGACCTCTAAAAGCTCATCAATATACATAAAATAAGCTGTGCTAGTAGTACTGGAACAGCTCCCAACCTGCGTAAAGCCATTTTCAACCTCTTAAGTGAGAACACCTTTATGGCTCCTAATGTTTGCTCTCTTGTCTGCTTAACAGTCCAATTTCAAACTCATTCACATCTGATTTTTATTATTATTATTATTATTATTATTATTTACAAGCAGAATTAAAACTGTCCAATGGGTCTAAAACTCACTAGGAAATACAGAGAGAAGGGTATTTAATTCTTTCATTTTTAACCTAAAAACTATACGTTCAATCTGATACCTTCTGTACTGTAGACATTCTGCAGTAAAATAAGAATATAAGAATATAGTACCACCAATCATGACACGGTTTCACCATTAACCAGCTGTATGCAACTGGGATTTAAAAGAAGATACTATTCTGGAAATGGGCTGCACTACCACCTGGTTTCAACGGAGTCAAGATTCCCTAAGAAGAAATTAGTCTCAAAGAGGTTAAAATGCATAGAAATTTTTCCCATTTCAAGAGAAAGAAGTCCCTACAGCGGAGATGTGTGCAGAGCAGCAGCAGCAGCAGCAGTTGAGCTCCCTTGGTTTGCTCAGCCCAGAGAAGAGCTGAGGGGCAGCACTGAACAGGGCTCTGCTGACAGGGCCTGAGGGAATAGCATGAAGCTGGGGCAGGGAACGGTCATGTTGAATATGAGGAAAAGGCTTTTCACCAGAGGATGGCCAAGCACCGGAACAGTCTCTTCAAGACAGAGGAGAACGTTCTCAGACATACGGTCTGAGTTTTAGGTGGTCCTGTGTGGAGTCAGGAGTTGGATTCAGTGATCCTTGTGGGTCCGTTCCAATTCAGGATATTCTGAGATTCTATTATTCTATTATTCTACAATTCTAGCTCCCAGCAATGACTGGGAGTCATTTTCTTGTAAGTGCAAGCTGGTGACAGTTTGCAGCATAAATGCTGATTCATCACTTCTGCCTTACAAAAGAGGAAGATGAAGAATGTTTGAACACAGGAGTTTGAAATGGAGAATCACTGAGAAAGAGAGAATTAATGTGGAACAAACGGAGGCCTCAAAGGCAAGCAAATTTAGTGAAAAACAAATAAACAGTCAGTAATTAACTATATGCGTCAACAAATACCTAACTGAAGTTTTACTCCATCCAGGACTAGTTTAATAGAGGAAACTACTTCCTAAAGATAAATAGAGGTTTTTTTCAAATTAAAACAAAACCAGTGAAGAGCAATATAAGCAATAAGTAGATTAGAAAAAAAAAAAAAAACTTTCAGAAAAGGGAAGAAATCTACAAGACAGTTCAAAAAAATGAAAATATACATTAGAAAGAAATGTATTTTATTGCACTCAGGCTTTGTTTGTTGTTATGAAAGAACAAGATCCTTTCCTCATCTACTGCAGCTACACTGAAATGAAGCAAGGGCATTGAAGAACAGCCAATTTCCATTCAGTGAAGGAAAAGAGATGCTGGCTAATTGTGAACAGGTCAAAACTAGAGAGAAAAGGAACACTAAATAGTATGAAAAAGACAAGGGTTTCAGAAAAAGATTTTTTTTTTCTCCTGAAGGTGGTTTAATTAAAAGGGGCAGGAAGTACAGTAATGAGAATGCTCTTGTTCTCTGCAGCTGGGAATGAGCAATGAGCTATGTCACAGAGCAGAGTGATTTGAAATAGATGAGAAAACAGAATAAAAAAACTTTACCTCCATTTTTAAGACTGAAGAACAAGACTGATTGACTGATAGCTATTTCTGAGTCTAGAACTTTCAATTATCATCAGTTAGAGTAAACTAGTGGAGTGTATATCTTCTGAAGAATATATCAATGCATTCTTCTGCTGGCCTCTTATCTGGACTACCATTTGAGCTACTAATGAGAGAAGCTGAATTTACAAAATTAGTCATATCTTAATAGGTGCATTATACTCTGTTAGCTATTTACTAACTTTTAGAATTTATGAAGTTGTTAGCTCAGTTCACTCATAAAAAGCTGCCTGTGGAAACCAAGGAGGTGGGTCACAATTTCCTTCAATTCTGTCTGCAGGTTTGAATGGTCCACATGATGAAAACTCAAAGAAATTAGTTGTGGAAAGCCTCTTTGCTTCTGGATGAACCCTGCAATGAGTTTTCCTTTTGTTGAACCAGAATAGCTCACAGACATCCCAAGAACTTGAAACATCGCTGCTCCATTACAGCACAGAAAATGCTATTTCATTAGCAAGCCAACAAGGTCTAATTCTGGGGCACAAAGCCAGGTGGCACCTGCTGCTCTTCACCCAAACCTGCTGCCTTTGCGAATGAACATTTTCTGCAATTCCGTCACACGCAAAAATGGTGGAAAAGCTCCTGCACCTTATTTAATTTCTTGCTCCCTTTTTGCATCAGCTGATGTGATACATCCTCAGGGAAAAGTGATGACTGAGAGAAGCGTTGATTCATTTTGTCGTAAGGTTTTTAAACACCACCTCTGGAAGGCTGAAATCCCACAGATCTGAAAGCTTTTTTGTCTTAAGTAAAATTTGATAAAGAAACATCGAAGAAGCTAGTTGCCTTTTTGCTGCCATGGAAAGTCACTAAGCTTCCTAAGAAATGTATGACATGTTGGCATCCATTCTGCAAGCAGTGATCATTTAGTTCATATGTCAGCCTCTGGTCATCCAAAACAGGATTTTGACAGTGTGAAAAACTATTATCAGCGTTACCTTGGTTTTAAAATAAATTTTAAAAACAGTAGCAAACAACTTGCAACTTTGAACTTAACTGAAAGTTTCTTCAGAACATATGCATTCTAAAAAAGTCATATCTTACTCATATCTTCATAAAACAGAATGTTAATTGCTTTCTGCTCAGCAATTTATTTATTTGCTTCCCTGTTTAAACTCCAATTAATTTACTTTGTAATTTTAAAATACACGTTAACATTCATGCTTTTTCAGTCCTACCTAATCAGTTTTGCATTCTTTGTCATATTTCCACATTTCACAGTACTGATAGTACTTACCATCTATTTCTTATTTTAGTTACATTTATGAAACCTTATTTATACTAAATTTCTGAGAAATCTTACAAAAAATACTTTTAAAGAAATAACACATAAGAGATGCTTTATACCTACATTCATTTTTGAAAATTCAGTAGGAAAGAGGAATCAAGGATTTAAAACAAAGATCTTTTTTACATATGTGTATTACTGTTTTTTTTTCCCTTGACCAGTATTGCTAGAACAATTTAGTATATTGATTAATTTATTGATTAGATGTTTTTCTAGTTAAGGAAATGAATACAGACTAAAGATTTTTATTTTTATTTTTTTACAAACAGATTTCTAAAGCTAGCAGAAGTCTCAGGACAATCTTAAATCAGAGGGGAGAGAGAGAGTAATCCTCAAGAGTGATGGCAGACTTTCATGGAAAGTATTATTTCTAAAGGGTAATGTATGCGAAGAAAAAAGAAAATAAATCCTGTGAAATATTCTGGAAAGTAAACTGCAGTGACAGACTCTGACTCAATATAAATTGTGAAGCAAGCAAAATTAGATTAAAAAAATAAATCACTAAAATTAACTCAGGACACTTTCAAGCCTTGAAGCAGGCACTGATTCAAGTCCTGATGAGAACAGTTCCCTTCTTGAGTAGCTGATCAAAGAGACCAGAAAGGACGCACACCAGAGACCCCAGAGACACCCCTTGGCTGCAGGCAGTGCCATGCAGAGCCCAGCCTACTCCCTGTTTGCAGAGCAGGACCAGAGCTGCCAGTCTTGAAGCCTAGGACTTACAGTGACATTATATTTAGGTGCCTCTAGACGTGTAACAGCTACATCATGGCCTTAATGACTCAATGAGAAGCAAATGGGAAGATGAAGAATACTCGTCTCTGCCCACAAACTACTTTTCCTGCTCTTAGTTGTAAAGCACTTAGACCCTAAAGCCAGCTACATAAAAGACAGGAACTTCACTTCCAACATGACCCAGTTACTGCTATATTATTGTCACCCAGTATCAATTGATCACATTGGCTCAGTTTTCTTAATCAAAGTCCCTAGCATTTTAGATCTCTCCTCTGATATTTATGTGCCAGGAACTTCCAAAGTTACTTTGTGCCAATTTTTCTACCATATTGCAAATTTTCAATTAATAGAGAAGTGCAACGAGAAGCATTTAACATCCATAACTACCCCCTGCCAACACACAGGCAGCAAGGAAATTTGTTATCTCCTTCTAGCACATGCTACTTCTGTACAGCACATAGTCACTGAGCCGCTCTCTCTCCCCAGCACAGAGAAATTAAATAAGTCCCAAATTTCAGTTTCAAATGAGTATTAAGTACCAAAGCCTGTCCTGTAAAACTGGACTGCCACAGAAGCCTTGTGGCAGGTAGCGACTCACAGTCATACATGTTTTCAGCACCGACAGCAAAGCCAGCCACCACAATGAAAACAGCTACTTAAGTCTAGTTTAGGGGAGTATTGTGAACATCACAGGGTTCATATTCCATATACATCATTGCACCAGTGCTCATTTGCAGACAAATTAGCACAACCCAGAATGAAGATTCTTTTTTCCTGAGCTCTCTACACTACAACTGTCATAGATTTCTTATTCACTAAAAAAAAAAAAACCACACCTTTGAAGCCCACCTCAGGTTGGGGCACTTCTTCAGTGCACTGAGCATTTGCTATCTGCTCAGAGTTAGTCCTCCAAAATTCCTCCACAGCTAACAGCAGAATTGCTGACTAAACACCAGCAAGGCTGGCTGGCCAGGTGCTGAAGATGGCTACTGGATCAGGAAGCCATAGGTTAATTTTCTACAGCAATAAATCATGAGCTGGTTGCCCACATTGGATGCAACTTTGAGCAACCTGGTCTAGGGAGAAATGTCTGTGCCCATGGCAGGGGTTTGGAACTTTACCTGCACTTTAAAGGTTCCTTCCAACCCAAATCATTTTATCATTCTATATGAAATCATGTCATTCACTTAAAGGTTGCACTTAGAGAAGAACTCCATTCAATTATTAGATCACTTTGAAGAAAAGCCCAGGCTATAAACAGAATGACTAACTTTTTTAGATGAAAGTATTGCTGTTACACCTAATGTACAGTCAATTGGATTCCAAAGAGTGCCTAACTGAAGCATAACTTCTATAGCTATGGGAGCAATAAGAATGTTATAATTTTGAGGATTTCTATTAGTTCTTGATGAATATATTTGCATATATTCACTATAAACATGAGTGCTTTGTTTTTTGCTTCCTTTAAAATGTGAGCAGTCACATTGCGACTGTTCTAACAATCACATTGTTCTATTTGATCAGACAAGTACTTCACGCCTGTAGACTCGTACTGTTATTCTCTAGCTTGATATTAAAGTTATTTTTAATATGGAAGAAAAATTGAGAACTGAAATTCCTTCCTCCTGAGAAATACACATCTGTTCAGTACACAATAGATTCTGATGCTATGCATAAAAAAATTATATTCACTGCTTCAAATGATAGCCCTCCATAGTGAATAAATATATTTAGTGTTCCAAGGACATTATTGTCCTACAGAATACAAAAAAGTTTTGGCATTTCACAAATGCCTATTTTTATTCTTCCTCCAACTGGAATATATTCTGTCTGGAGAGAAGGAAGGTCTGCTGATCTTACTGATCTATTAAAATTAACTGTGTAAAATTCCACTCAATATATCTATTTAATTGCATGGAAAAATTATCTTATTTCTGTTTATTTTCCCTGAAAATTCATCTTGAAAAACAAAATGTACTTTGAAATTGTCATAACATTTTACTTCTCCAAAACATCAAGACCTACCTACAGTTGAATGCAAGAATTTTTAATCCAAAAAGAATTTTGGATTAAAATTATTTTGTTTTTGCTGTTGGGACATAGAATATATAGAATATCTCCAGTTCATAAAGCAAGAATGGCATTATTGATTTTCATGGTAATTGTGTCTCAATAAAGCGTGCATCAATTGAGAAACAGGCAGTTTTGTTAACCACCTGCACCTTGGAGACTCAACAAAACTGGAAAAGTAGGATGAGTTTATATTCTTTTTTTTCCCCCTTCAGAACAGGAATAAACATTCTTTAAATGAAATCTCACCCTTGTTTGTAGTTCAGCAGTTTCCACATCTCTACTATCTGCTTTTGGAGACAGCTATAACACCATCAGACATTGTATAATGAGATTCATCAGCTCGTCAGAGGGTACAAACTATATCAGATCAGATTTCTTTACTGTGGCACTGACTGGTCCTTCACTTGAATAAAGAGACACACTTTGAATCATGATCAGAAAATTATTTCACTTGATCAAGGTTTACCCTAAGAGCCCCTGGTTTTTGAAATATGACAAAAAGGTTATTTCATTTCACCAAAGCTTACCTTGGGTTTTTTAACAAGGTGGATTTCTGAGAAATATAAAACCAATTATAAACAGCTGATCTGTTTTCATACAGCTGTCACTATCTACTACATGATTAAGATAGATTTCATCATTCTTCTTTTAAAAAAAAAATGTTTCTATTCATATACATTTCTGATAAGAATGCTTGGAGTTTTAATCCTGTCCTCACTAAATCTGTTTATGTCCAAAACTGCCAGCCATTGCCTCACTTCTGCTCCTGTTCCAGCCTATGAAGAATGACAGCAGTTTTTCCAAGTAGATAACAAGAGCTCCAGGGAAATGCTCTTTTGTGATCCTCTCTATAAACAGTTTCTCTTCAGTATAGCACAGCTATCCTTCCTCACTGTGAAAACAAGATGTCTATAACACAAACAGACTTCATACTGCTCCTTTACATCCAGCTGGTTGTCCACCAGGACTTCAAAAGATGTTTTGCACCCACACTGAAAAAATGAAAACGAATGAGTTTGAACACACAATGATTGTAAAATGTTGATCCCTTCACTATTACTGTAATGCCAACAGGAGCATTTATCCTCCTGTGGTAGTGACTGAAGACTTCCTCTCAGCACAGCCAGCAGGAACTTCATCAGCAGTGCATGGGACTGTGCACTACCTTAGCTCTGTGCTGCTCCAGGGGACAGAATTGTGGCACTATAGTACAAAGCTGAGCATGATTTACACTGTCCAAAGGCACAGAGATGGTTAGGTATAAAAAAAAAAAATAACTGAAGCAGTGAGGATGATAGTTCTGCTGTTTTTCTTCTTCGCAGAACCTATCACAGCATGTATTTATTTCAATCAAAAAATAAAAGCAGACAACATCATTCTGATTTGACTATTCTATGTTGCAGTGTGAATATATATTTACAACAAAAAAGTTTTGTCACAATAATCCTCAACTCTGATCCAAGTTTTAGTAATTAGTTAGTATTTTTGTTCTCGATCTTGCCATTAAAACGTTCTTTCAAATGCTTCTGGCAAATACATATTTTTTAGAACGTATTTTTAATGGTTAAATCTTCAATTAAATATATTTGATCTAAGCTAATCTCACAACTTCTTATGCAAATGCATAACACTGTCTATAAATCCATGTGTATGTTTCTGTGTGGGTTTGTATGTCAATACATATACTGAGTATGTAAATAGAGAACTGTAAAAATTGAGTTGAGTATTTAAAGCTGCTTTTATTTCCCATAGCACTTCTCAGATTACTGAGGAAACAAAATTTATCTTGAATTACCATGGTTGCAGTATACTTATTTAAGAGCAGCATTTTCAGTGTGGGGAGCTCCCCAGGCTGAGCATGGAGGATAGAGAAAAGGCATAGAGAGAAACGTTTGGCTCTAGCTTGGTATCATTTGCACAGCAATCCCTCCTGAGCACATGCATTACCATGGAGATTTTAAAGGAGATGAAGTGTTTGATTACTTTTGGGATTTCTGCTTCATGCAGGGAATACATTCAACTGAGAGAGTGGTGAAAAGATAGCTACAGCTTTACCTGCCATGATAAGCACAAACTGGCACTAAGAGCACCCCATCACTGATTTTGCAGTTCCAGGATCCTCAGGTTCTAAGTTATCTGTCCCAGCTTGCTTTGTGACCTTGAGCAGATCCTGCTGGGTATCACATTTGTTTACGCAAGGGCAGCAATATTCCTCAGCATTAAAACGACAAGTTTAGTCTCAGCTAAAGAACATATCACTTGTGATAAACTAAGAAGTTGAAAAGAAAATGAAGTCTTAATTCAATGCTGGGTGAAAATAAGTTGTATGGGCTGTGTGGAACATCTCTCTTCATCCTGAGATCAAGGGTACATATAAAAGCGCTTCTGATCACAGCCCCTTAAGTTTATCAACTACTACAACTGCTTATCTCTGTGGCTGGGAAGAAGAGTGAAAGAACTGTAAATGTATTCAGGCAGACCACATCTACTCACATCCGACTGTGCTCCTATCAGAAATTCCTTAGTTCAAAACCAGGATGAAGCTATATTTGTCTAGATTTTGGTCTGTTGTTCTCCTCTGCCCCAACTGGTTCTTAAATTGTTTTCGTATACTACCCGTGGTGGGTTGACCTCAGCTGGCTGCCAGAGCACCTCCTAGCTCTTTTCTCAATCCCTCCTCAGCAGGACAAGGGGAGAGAAAAAAAAAAAAAAAAAAAAAAAAAAAACACAGAAAAGCCCACAGGCCAAAACAAGGACAGAGCACCTCATTACTAAAACCTTGCCACATAAACCCATTATAATCTCACAGACTCTCATGCAATTTTTCAACTGAATATTGGCTCAAGCTAAGGCATTGTCACAAACACAGTAAAACTTTGAGGACTCTCTCATTCCAATGCATGCATGAGTAGAGAAACTGAGGATTCATAAAATGGCATAAAGTCCTCAAAAAAAGTTCTAAAGAATTGTAACAGTTTACAGAACAGAGAAAAGCATTTTGTGAATTTTTCTGTAATTGTATTTGCTCCAATATCTTTGGCATTTGCTAAAGACAACATTTACCATATTACTCCAGCACACTGCATAATTTGCTTTTAGTACCACCTGGATGACACGACACTTTTCAAAACCCACTGAGAAGGTAGTAAATCAGCCTAATGGTTAGAACAGATAAAATTCATTATTCAAGCACCAGTGTTATTGACAGTATATCAAAAAGGTCAAACGAGCAGATTAAAAACTCGAGTTATGAATTAAACATATCAGATGATTTCTATGACAGCAGTTATATTTCACAGGAGCAAGAGAGGTTTATACATTGTGTGAACAGTTTTGGACACATGTTTTGCACTTTGAAAAAGTGCAAAATAAACGTAAAGACAATCAGATGACAAACAATGATATAAGCAATTGTGATACATTTTTCCACGTGACAAATTTGAAGGGAAATGGTGACTGACAGGACTGACAGTAAAAGAAAGAATAAGTGTAATTTAAAATTTTTTGTAATGGACAATATTTATGAACAAGAGATGAGTCAGAATCTTGTGTAATGGATACTACATATACCAATAGACAGTTTTCCTTTTATAATGTTTAAAAAACCTGTAAAAATGCTTGTAGCCTACACAGTGAATTTGGTTGCTATCTGTAATCACTAGAAACCATAATAATCTAGAATTATTATTATCTAGAAACCATAATAACATAACAGTGCACTTGAGTCCACAGACTAGAGGCCCCAGACACAGGAATGAAAAATTAAGACAGAGCATAATGCAGATTCCTAATAATTACATTAAGTACTCCAGGCTAATCTGCATTGTTAAAAAAAAAGTCAGGAAAAAGGCAAACTGAAATACATTATACCCATCCCATATTATGCTTTCCTTCGGGCCTCTGACAGCAACAAATTTCAAGGAAAGCAGTAGCTTTCCTTGAAATTTGCATTTTTCTCATTGACATCTTCCTTATAGGAAGTCATGCATATACAGTAGAGGCACCAGTGCCTATAGTTAACACTTGCTCAGATAGAAGTCGCTTGAGTTTTGTCAAGATAAACCCACGTATTGTCCTTATAGGTCATGGTCATTGTTATCAAGATTTTCTGCTTTTCCTCACTTTTAGCCTAATTTTCAAAATATTAAGACTACTAGAAACCAAAGCTACTATCTCCTATCTGATCAGGATTAGTTTACTTTTTTTTAATCTCAATTTAAATTGCAAATTGCTTTGTAACAGGAACCATCTCCAGAAAAGCAGGAAAATCCAGCTTGGAAGGGACTGTGGGGATCTACCGCCCCCTCAAACTATGTTGAGCCATGAGGACAGCCCAAGTTGCTCAGGGCTTTATTTAGCCAGGAAAAAAAAAAACCACAACAATGGGAACTGCACTACTGCTCTGGGCAGCCTCACTGTCCTCATGGGGAAAAGTTTTCCCTTTTGTTCAGCCTGAACTTTTCTCATTTTAGTCTGTGCCTGTGGCCTACACTCTTCTTGCCATGCCCTGTTGTCAACAGCCTGGTTTTCTCTTCTCTGTGATTTCCTCAAATACTGGGGAGTTGCTATCGGATGTCCAAAAAAGCAATGCAGTCTCTCCTCACAGGAAAGTGCCCCAATCATTTCAATGGCCGTCTGGTGAACTCACTTCAGTTGATCAGCTTTAAAACAAAACAAAACAAAAAAAAAAAAACCACACAACCTGGAGGACCTAAAAACTAAATGCGGTTTAAAGAATGTTTAATAAAGGGAAAACATCATTTTGCTTGCCCTGTGTTGCCTTGCTGTTGGTACCACCCTGGATGCCATCGGCCTTCTTTCCATCAGGGCACAATGAACTCACATGTACTTGCCTAGCTGCTGCAGCCCTTCCAATCCAAGCAGAACTACCCTCACCAATCCATTCTCAGCCTGCATTACTGCCAGCCATTCCTCATTCCCAGGAGTAGATCTTTGCACTTGCTCTTACTGAATTTCACATGTTTCCTGTTCTCCAGTTCCTCTTGCCTCTCCAGCTCAAACTGGATGGCAACCCCGCTTTTGAGCATACTGACCGGTATCCCCAGTTTGGTGCCCACTGTACATCCACTGATGTTGCACTATCAGTTTCCTCTATAATACTGATAAATATGTAAAACAGAAGAGGTTACAGGATAACCCCTCTGGTACTCTGCTTCTCATCATCCTCCAGGTAGAGTACATCCCATTAGCAATCACACTCTGAGCCCAACCATCCAGCCTGTTTGTAAGACTCGGCAGTGCCAGAAGAACACTTGCTAGAGAAATAATGAAGTAGTATACCTCCATGAAAAGCACAGGGGCTTTGTTTATCCCAGGTCTGATGGTAAGATTTTTCCTAACTTGGTTTTCTTACCAATTATGCACTTTACAGATATCACAAAGAGAAAAATCAAACAGTCTTGTTCATTCACATGAGACTACTTACATTGCACCAGGCCATCTGAGTACTCACGTCTCCAAAAAAATAAAGTGGGCATTCAGCCAAAAAAAAAAAAAAAAAAGAATAATGACCAATAAATCATGGGAGATCGTACAGGGAATCAACAATCATAAAATGCCACTAAGCTGTATCTCAGGAACAGAATAGGAGGACATATTAGTCTGAATCCTATGGAATAGTTGGGTTATTTCCACTGCTGGATTTTTCAGCTTTAAATGACCAAATTTCCACAGGAAATTAAAGAGAAAAAGAAAGTAACTATGGCTGTCTCTGCAGCTGTCAGTGAAGCATGAGAGCTGAATCACCAATGGTGTTACAAGAATGACAGTTACCTTTGGCCAAAAGGAATTCATCCCCGGGAACGTCAGATCACCAGCTAAAGAGAGCAACAACTTCTTGGCTCAATTACTGTTGAAACAGATGGTCCCCTCCTTATTTCATAACAGGGCAGTATCAAGCTTTCTGCTCTGATACCTTCTTTATACACTGGTAATATGCACATTCCTGTGGTATTGAACAAGCATTTTTTAATGCATGCCAAGTATGTGTTTAGACTTTACAAACATAACTCTGTGATAACCTTAATGACTTCCTTGGAAGAGACCAACCAACCACACGACATAATTCTTATCTTTTAACTTGTACATCCAAACCCTTCAACAGCCTAGCTCTATTCATCATTGTAGAACTTCAGCTCCTAATTTGCATTGATTTTCAGCACTCTTCCACCCTGGGTTCTCCTTTTTAATGTAGTATCTACAATTAATATAAGCAACTTTTTATCCACAACCAAAATAAAATACCAAGCAGTAATCCATTGACCGAACAGTTTCTGATGCAGGAGAGTTCTTTGCAATACTTTCCTGTTCTTACTTCAGAATCTCAAGCAATGCAATTTCTACCATGTAGTGTTTTTTCGAGATTTAGGATGCATTTTTATGTCCAGTAAGCAAAATCATGCCCTTCTTACTTACACCCATATGTGGAAGCAAAACAAGTATGTTTCTTTGGGTCCTGGAGCTACTCCATAACTTTTCTTCACACTCAGAATTTTCCTCCTGCTCCCCATTGGGGGACAACCTGAGGATGCTCAAATTAAGAGCATGGCATCTCTACCCTGATCCCTGGAAGCACTGTTTTCCCACAGCCACAACACCACATAACTGCTCTTTGCCTCTACACTCCAGGCTGCTGAGAATCAGAATAAAAACCTCTGTAAATTTTAGAAGGAAGCAGGCATCTCCAATCACACTTTTATGCTGTCATCATAAATACCAAGATGCTGAAAGCTAAAAACATGCTGCAGCCTATATTAAAGTAATCATCAAATCTTACTACAAACAATGCAGTACATAAGCAGTCAAACCACAGATGGCATTTGCATTTTTACTTCCAGAAAGTGAAATAATCCAATTTTAAGTGAAACAAAACTTCCAGAAAGTTTAAGAACAAGCTTAGCTAACACATTTTACAATGAAGATTGTCTGTACTTGCACATTAGTCCTTCCTTCCTGTTTTCTAAAACTATTCAATTGCACAGTCAAGCACGCTGCATTTGCAGCTCTGGTAAGTGGTGAAAAGCTCAAAACCCCTCAACAGTACTTTTCTGTGCCTGCAGATCAGCAGAACCATGTCTGTTTTCCTCTGCATCTGTATTTTCTAACAAGCAATCATCACAAGGTTGCGAAAGGTTAAGAATATCATCATTTATAGCTGATCTGCTGCCCACTGTCACATCAAACTGACATTTTTCAATGTCTGTACCTCATCTGGAACTTTCCAATCCCCCTCCCACCCTAATTTCCATTTTTTCAATTTGAATTTGATTTTACAGTGTTTTGTCATCAGTTCTAATCTATCTGGATAGAAGAGCTAGTCTTTTGATCTGAATGACTTTTGCATTCTGTTACTCCTGTGACTATGCTGCAAATATACCCTTATTAGAAGCTTTTTTTCCCTGAGGTAAGTTATAACCCTGTATTTAACTACACATCTGCATATGCATATAGATTAACATATTTTACAAAAGCATGAGATTGGCTGCCTTTTTCCCTGATCTTCCTAAAATTAGCAGACTCCAAAACTTAATACAGTCATTCCAGCATGTTAAATAACATAAATGTTAAGGTCTCCCATAACAGATCTAATACATCAGATCAGAAAGAAAAGGGATATTAAAGCAACCAAGTGTGTTTGGAGTCCACTAATCTAAGCCACTTTGGCTGTGTCATCTGTCAGCTTGTAATCGCATAAATTGATGCTTAGGCTATGTATAAGGGGGATTTCTTTCCTATGAATTTTACTGCATCTCTGCCTCAGAAAAGAGGAAGAAAAAAAAAAAAAAATCCATGCCACATTCCCCCAGCTTGTGGATGGATCAATACTGTTATTTGACCACAGAAACCAAGCTTTCCACAGAGGAGCCCTTAGCAGTACTGGCACGCTGTGGGCAGCCACATGTTCAAGCCACATTCCTGAATTCACAGCAGACATCCTGAAGCAAAGTTTTGTACAGCATCAGTCTATACTGTCCTCAAGAGCAACAGCTCTTAAGGGGCTCTGACCCAAAAATTCTGATCACCATGTATCAGAGGAACTTTTTTGGGCAACAAATTTTCAGATGAGCTTCAGGAAGAAGAGAAAAGATGAAGTTTTTTACTCTTTTGGCAGATAACACCCTTACTGCAACCTACTAGCTCTGTCAACATAAATTAAGCATTCTCATTCTGTTAGGCCTAGTGCATTACTTACAATTTGTTATGAATATTTTATATGGTGTACTTCATTTATGGGAAGTTGTTTATTCTTCATGCACATACATGGCCTCAGGAAGTTATATAACCAGGCTACACATTCATACATATATACATACATACACATTTGTATGCACTTACCTGGAGGGGCTGTGAATCTAGCTGTTCAGATCAGCCCTCCCAGGGCACAGGGAGAGCTGAATTTAAGAGCCAGCAGAGCCCCCTGAGTCATAAGGAGGTTACTTATGGTTAAGGAGTGATTCCTGCCAATGAAATCTTTCCAAATCATTCACTCTTATGCTGCATATTCCCCAGTACTTCTGGGGAAGATCAAAGGCAATTGAGGGATATGGTTTAGTGAGAACTATTGGTGATAGGTGGATGGTTGGACCAGATGATGTTGTAGATCTTTTTCAACCTTGGTGATCCTGTGACAGGCTGAAGCTTGCTGATATTTAAGGTTCCTTTCAATCTAAACCATTGTGTTGTTCTAGGAACATCTCAATCTCAAACAGAGGGTGGTGACGCACTGGAACAGGTTGCCCAAGGAAGTTGTGGATACCCCATCCCTGGAGGCATTCAGGGCAAGGCTGGATGTGGCTCTGGGCAGCCTTATCTAATGGTTGGCGACCCTGCCCATGGCAGGGGGGTTGAAACTAAATGATCATTATGGTCCTTTTCAACCCAGGCCATTTTATGATTCTATGAACAGGGGTGTTGAAGAAGAAGCTCATGAAAAGAGGTTTTTGTCCGAACAGATAAAACTGTGCATTGACTTAAATAGCTCTTGAGGAGTTCTGATAATCCAAAACTGGAATAGAGCTGTTGAGATAAATCCCTATCCCAAAGTTTCCCTTATGATATTGCAGTTTCTTCCAAAGAACATTTTTAACCCAGCACTTTGATGCAAAAAGCTGAAGCAATAATGGTAGATGAACTGCCTTCAAAATATGAAACATACTGGTATGTAAATTCCCAAGAGAAAGATGCTTGTCAAAATATGTTTTCTCAAGGGTTCTTTCTAAGGTCCCATACCTACCCATCAAGCCGAATTAATCGACCAGTCTCTCTGTTCTCTTTACCTTCATTCTCACTGATTACAACATTCAGTCTTATAGCCATGTCTGTCACTTCTGCAGAACCATTTTCACTTGATTCTCTCCAGAAGAGAGCTGAAACAGAAGAGAAGATAATAAAGATAGTTCCCATTCAAAAACACATGAACAATAAACAAGTGAGCTTACATTAACATCACTGGAAAGTGTTAACTCCCACGGCCAATTCTAGAGTGTAAATTGAAGCTGCTCATTTGAAAGAAACTGAATCTACAGGGTATATAACTTCTTAGAAATGACAGTGATTTATTCCAGCTGAGAAAGTGATAAAGCTGGGATCTGGAAAAAAAATTAATAATAAGCAAAAGCTTTAGCTCATTTGGAACCCTCTCAGTAAAATGCTTTTGCCTTAGGACAAACACATTTCCAAGTGCTTGTTTACAGAAACACCTGGTCTACACTGAGATAAAGATACATTCATTTCTGACTAAATGTGACCCCCAGCGCCACCTGCAGCCTTCTGCTCATACTCTGGGCTTCCTGCTCAGCAGTCACTGAAAACGAGAGCAGGTATGCTCCCATCCCACATTCAGCTGAGATCATTCTGCACTGCTAGAATTTTACCTAAGGTGCACTGTTGTTGTTTCGAAGAAGACAGTTAAAGGGATCACACTCAGCATTTGGTGCGCCAAACGTCAGCTGCCCCAGTCAAATGCAAATGTCTCTCACATGCCTAGATATCAGTGTCTCTGAGATCACCTCTATTTTTTAAGCTGCCTCCCTATTATTGTGGGAGAGCACAAAAGGCCATCCACACTTCTCTTTATGAGTGCTTGCATTCCCATAGGCACATTTCTCAGACTGATGGTTATGAAGAGATAAGGCTGAACAGAAGGGTTGGAGTACTGATCTAAGAAGCCTCTTAGAGTCTGAATAATTCAATGACACAACACAGCAAGGGCACACACAAACACAAGCGAGTTCCTGTTTAAGAAGAAGCAAAATTACTTCTGACAGATTCTTGGTACTACCAGAAAAAGTACCTACAGACAGGCCAATAGTTGTATACAGAAAAAAGAATCATACTCACCCAGCTGGTGAAAGGGTTCTATAGCTATACAACACTCCCTCACAGGAAGCAGCCTAGGTGCGAAAAGAGCCTTCTTTTCAGTAGTTGGCCCTTATACAAACCCAGGCCGCCCTGGGTCTACACCTTCTGATCACCTAGAGAGCACAGGTGCAAACAGTTTGCTTATGTTCCCTGGGCCAGACACAGACCTTCACCAGGTGTTCAATCACTGGTTCAAGCTGTGACCCAACAGTACCCCTAACCCATGCCTGTGATGCTAGCCAACTAATCCTCACTCAAGGCAACCTCCCATGTTTGGTCAGAGTCTATGCCTGCCACTTCTCTTTCTCAGATGTCTTTATCTTCTATTCCTTGATCAGTGGCCAGGTGCAGTGCACTGCACAGGAATAGATATCCTCCAGGATCTCTGAAGGAGAATTCCCAACATTGACTCAGCATTACTTGTGCTTCTCTGGGTAACTGTTGTTCTGGCAGTCAATTGGACATTTCCTCAGTCACTGTACCATGATTTTGCCTTATCTCCAGTAAACCTTGTTTATCTACTATTTTGGAAAAAAAAAAGAACTAAATGTAAATAACTAATTTTTGGGTTGTATTGATTCCTTACAACTCTTCATTTCATTGTGTAGCTGTTGCTGTCAGGATCTGAGCTGTGTAGACCCCTGTGTAGACACAAGCCAGCTTCTCAAATGTCAATCATCTTCTGGAAGAAGCTCATGATCTGCATTTTTTTTCCCTTCTTGACCAACTGTGTACAAAGGTGTACAAAACCACTTGCAACAGAAAGTAGCACTGAGATGGATTGTGCTAACTGCATGTTAAGCCACATTCCAGCCAGCTGTGTATCGCTAGTAACGTACATTTCCCTGTTTCTATATTAAATAACAAAAACAAAACAAAACAAAAAAAAACCTACAAAGGCATTCCATTATTCCATTGTTAGACACCACAGAAGAAAAATCTGGAAGGAAACCATCAGCATCCCTAAATGACAGTTATTGCACCAATCAGTGGAAAAGTGAAGTTGCTTGCCATCGTGTTGTCCTACCTCAGTGAAAACAAGAAGCTAATAGGGTCAAATACAGTGAACTGATACTTTAGCCTAGAAGTGTGTTCTGATTCTCTGAGAAAAGAGGAGGAAAAGACCAATTTTCCATGAATAAACCTGGTATTTTAGAGGACAACTATAAATATAGCTCTGTTTCATCCCATTTTATTACATTTACTATGTTTGAGGAGGAGGAGGAGAAAAGAAGTAAAGAGCCAGCATTCTGTCTGTGAATGCTGAACTGGAAAATGTAGCTGTTTCCCAGAACAGCTATAACAGCAATTGTAACTCTGATTTAACAAACATGGCAGGTTAGTAAGAAATAAACAGAAGTTTTTATTACCAACTTGTGTTCTTGCTTTCATTGAGTATTGTGTTTTCTTTGCCAGACAGAATATTGTTTTCTTCCTTTACATCTCAAATGTCTTAAATCTCTACAAATGAGGTTTTTTATTCTTCAATTACACTTCTACATATTTATATAAAAAATGTAACTATGTACAAACAAATATTTTTGTATTAAATATTAATTATTTACAACCAAATTTATATATTATATATACTTAAGACTTTTTCTTCTATGTATATGTCTAAAAACTTCTTTGCAGGAAGGTTTATGGGATCCGCATTTGGAGTAGTTGCATACTTCAGAGAATTTCACTGCGGTTGGGTATCATGTGGCTGAATTCCATGCTGTCCCATTTCTTCACTTTCTTTAACTTCAAGGGCTACGAATAAGAAAAATCGCAGTGCTCTCCCACTTAAAGCTTTTTTTAGAGATCTCCAGTTCAGAAGCACTGCACAAGTGCTATAAGTTTGGTATAAAAATGACAATCTCCCCAGGTTTTAGAACAGACTAAGGTTTCCAAGCCAGTGAAGGACTCAGTTTCTTAGAAGTATATTCCTGAGCCTTGGTGGCTGGGTCAGCTTCTCATGTTAATTGGCGAACCATTTGCCAATTTCAGTCAACACTGTCATTGGAAGAAATGCATGAAGACACATGCATTCTATACACAGTCCTGTCAAAAGTGTGGGGAAAAAATTAACCCAAATGAATGTAATTACTGAAGAAAGGGTGGTATTGCTTGTTTATGAACTCCACAGTACAAATAGTTCAGTGAGCTTAGACTCACCAGGAGAATTTTCTTTTAAACTGTTGTTATTTATTTGTTTTTCTCATTCGACTGGTTTTTTTTTTCTCTCTTGTTTCTTTTTGAGAACAAGGTTTTATACTGGAATTTTAAATTTGAGCCTCCAGATAAGCACAGACTCAGAAATTCTCAGCACATCATTTGCACAGTTTTAATTCCACAAAATGCTTGTACTTGAAGGAATAGCCATGGGCTTTTTCAATGGATTCAGCTGATTTTATTAACTGTGGGAAACAGTTGCCTCTGGCAAAAAATAAAAAAGGGACAGATGTTGCACTGAGGAAGGAAGACTGTTTCCCCTTTCATATTCAATATCTGCTTTAATCTGACCTGCTAAATGATTAAGTTCCAGAGAGACTGCACTGAGGTGTTCCTGAAGAATCACCTCACCAGGAGGTTTTCTGCAACTATTAGGAAGGATTTGATGATCTACCTGTTCAATAATAACATCCTGCAGATAACTCTGCCACTTTTCTGTTTTAAAAATAGCATGTTCCTTTTCTGTCACCTGGTCGCTTCTGTGTGTAGAACAAGCAGACTGCTGTACTGAGCATCAGCAGATTTTTCCCTTTGTACATCTTTTTCTTATAAATTTAAGTCAATAAGAAAGGCAGACAAAAGTATACAACATAAAGATGTGAGTACCTCTCTGTTACTGTTATGCCAGAAGAGCTTTTCACCTTGAAAACGTTAGCATCTGAACACTGATGGAAGGAAGTGACCTTTAGAGACTCCTTCTAGTTGCACATACAGTTTTATCTAGAATGTCCTTCAATGCAAATGCTGGGGTTGTAACTGTTAGATGCAGATTTTCATTGTCTGAAATAGAGATGGACAGAAGAACTCACTAAAGAACTCACAGAAAGCACACCAATAACATTGTTCAAGGAATCATATTTCTTCTTCTCTATATGGAACACTTCACAGAATCTTAGAGACACAGAATCATCAAGGTTGGAAAAAATTTCTAGGATAATCTAGTCCAACCACTCACCTATCACTGACATTGCCCACTAACCTACATCCCTAAGTATTACATCTTCTCTTTCTCCAGACCCTTCACAGCTTTGCTGCACTTTTCTGGACACGCTCCAGGGCCTCAGTGTCTTTCTTGTAGTGAGGGGCCCAAAACTGAACGCAGTACTCAAGCTGCAGCTTCACCAGAGCTGATTACAGAGGGATAATTACTTCCCTGCTCCTGCTGGCTGCTTCTTATACAAGCCAGGATGCCATTGGTCTTCTTGGCCATCTGGGCACACTGCTGGCTCATATTCAGCCAGCTGTCAACACTCTCAGATCCTTTTCCTTTGTGCATCTTTGCAGCCACTCTTTCCCAAACCTGTAGCATTGCACAGAATCACATAATCACAGAATTGTAGGGGTTGGAAGGGACCTCCAGAGATCATCAAGTCCAACCTCCCTGCCAAACCAGGTTCCCTACAGCAGGAGTTGTGACATAGTGCAGGACGGGGCAGTTGGTCTTGCTGAAGCTCATTCAATCAGCCTCAGCCCATCAATCCAGCCTATATGATGAACGTATTTGGTACGTGGCTTTAAAAAGAATGAAGTCTCTGCATTTTGTGTGATATGGAGCCTACTCCAAATCAATGTGCTTGAATTTAACTAAACTACAAAGGGTTTACCTGCCATCTTCTGCATATGCCTTTCCTGCTGCTGTCATAAGGCAATGCAGGGCTATATTCTCTAGGAAGCGGGATCCCATTCAAACCAGACCAAAGTGTGTGTAAACTCATCAGGGCTGATTTGTAAAACATTTTGCATTCTGTAAATGTGGTCCAGCATCACATCTTGGCTTGTCTTTTAGAGCAAGATCTGTAATTAAAGATGGCTTTCTATTCTTCCTCTTTTTCTTTTATTATTTTTTTTTCCAAATTAATTTATATGTGCATAATTCTCCCCTAGGAGTGTTTATCATTTGGATTGCAGTACCTATAGCTGTAGGATAACACTGCAGTGTCTGTGCAATAGGCAGGGATAAGAGGAGTTTAACAATATCTCAATACAAGCCAAGCTGCTGGCTTTGTGCAGAGGGGTGCGCTAAATTAGCTTTGCCACAATCCAGGGAATTTTTCTGGGACTTGGTCTTCCATAATGATAGCTCATCTTAATGAAATAAACCAATATAAATGAGGATAGAGTAGAATTGAATCCAATGAAACTTGGCACTGCAGAATCACAGCAGGAAACCTCTGGGTTTCATCTCTCTTTGCACTGCGTACTCCAGCTTGTCCTTCCTGTTCTCCATGAGTTACAGCAGTAGAACTCAGTGATCAGAGCCAGACAAGGCAGAAAAAATGTGGACAAAATGCTGCTGGTCAACGTCCACAGTTATTCCAGTGACAGAACTGCTGTTCTTGAGATGATTCTGACTGTGTAGGTAGCTTCTGCTAGAGGAGCTTTGCTGTGGCTGGAAAATCTCATCACTTTGTCTGTATGGTTGTCATGTCCAACTTCCCTTTGAATTGAAAAACTTGAATGGAAAATTTTATGAACACTTTAAATACTGTCCTATATAGCATATTTTATAGGTGTCAACATAAATAATAGCCTTCTGTATTCTTTGAGAATGATGAAATAAAAATGCCTACTTGGAGTGAACTGTGTACCAGCTGTATTTATTGAGTCCTTTCCAGGTTTCTACAGTGCACACTTCTCTGTCCATTCTGGAAACTCAAACATTTCAAAATTGGTGGTGGGCTTCCCAAAATCTTTTTTTTTTTTTTTTAATTACCTCTGAAATCATGTGAGACATTACTTGTTTTATTCATCTTACTCATGTATAACTACATATCTAAGTGGCCTTAGCCCCAAGGATAAGGAGCATGGCACAGTTGTATTTTCTTTCCAGTAGTCTCTGCAGAATACCAGCAGTTGACTATATTATTTTTTTTATCATAAAAGGATAAATGAGCCCTCAAGGTCTCTATCATCAACACAATTTGTATTATTAATTCTAAATATTTAAACAGAGATTTTTCCATACGCTCAAAGAATCTGAGTTTCAAAATAATTTAATTACCAAAACTCCCTTTGAAAATCCTGAAGTTATCTGATAGAACTTTTATCCGGGCTTGTCTTTTGGATACAAAAATTAGATGTGTCTCAGGATGTTAACATTAGGATCTGTCTTGTGTGCTATACATAGCCATAGAGCAAGAGATATCATGCACTGCATCAGTTTTAATTTATGTCTAGCAACGTTTACCAGCTTATCAGTTACTGGGATTCTGAATGATCTGCATTAATGCTACTGACAGCAGTTGGAAGATGGATATGACAAATGCAAGAATTTTGGGTGGCAAGTGTGATAGGACTCTGATTAAAGGCTCAGGATGGAGGGATATAATTTACCAAGAATTTAGAGTCCTATTCGAAAGATGATGTTATTTTTAAAAGTACTTTTTATTTGAAAGATGTAGAGATAATCTCATGCAAGAATAATGTGTCTTGATGTGGAGTTAGACTAGCTTAAGGTTTCTCTTATCTTTGTCCAAGTCTCTGGGTTCTCATTGTACATACAGGTCATACTTGTACTGAAAAGTTTTTCTGCACAAATTATGTCCTATAAAATTTTAGTAATGGTCATGATGTGAAAAAAGGAGTTACTTTACCATTAGCGTGGTGAAAAAAGAACCTAGCCTTAATGTTAAGATTACATGAGAATTATGCGGATGAAGGAAAATGAGAAAGTAGAGTGTAATGAAGGAAGTCGTTACATCCCAGGACCTCTGATTTGCTAAACGCAGGTACAGTCATGAGGAGGAGTTGTACCTGGACAGGATCTGCAAAGCTGTAGGAATCAATAATAGAATACCTTCCTGTGTGGGATGTTTTGGGATCCAGAAGAAGTTTCGACACATCTGAATATCAATTTCTGACAACACTGACTCCAAGCAGAGACAGTAGAAAATTTTGAGATCATTTTTAGGGACTTATAAATTGCAAATAAAATCTTCTGTTTAGAAACAGGGGTCAGTTGTAGCTGCCAGAAGTAAAAAAGAGAGCTAAGTATTTCAAATCCTGCTTCTGCCTATCACCTGAATCTGGCAGTGATCACTCCTTATGTTTCCAACACAAAAGGTCAGCACCAATAGCCATACCCTGACAGCTCACTCCCACTAACCTGGTTTTGTGGCACAGGGCTGTGAAGGCTGCATGAGATTGGCATGCCTTAGATTTTGGTTCCACTACACTCAAAATCATGACCATGAAGCACATCTTATGCATATTCTGTGTAAGTAAATAAAGCTGGGAGAACAAGCAGGCAGATGTTACCATTGAAGGATAAAGCCCTGTGTGTTGAAGCAAGTACCTGGGCACCTTACCGTATAGACAAACTGATGGGAATTGCTGGGGACAATCTCCTTTCAGCTCTCTATCTTGGATCAATCAAAGAAGTTTAAATGAGAGTCAAGTTTAGCTGATGAAATATGCGACCAGGAGTGGGATTCCATGCAACTGTTGAAGCAGGACTAGATGAAGTTCTTCTTCTAAGATCTCTATAACTATCTGAAGGGAGGTTGTAGTGAGCTGAAGGTTGGATTCTTCTCTCCTGTAACTAGTGTTAGAGGAGATGGCCCCAAGTTGCACAGGGGAGATTCAGGTTCGACATTAGGAAACACTACTCCAAAAGAGTGGTCAGGCACAGGAATGGGCTGCCCAGGGAGATGGTGGAGTCACTGACCCTGGAGGTGTTCAAGGAACATTTAGACGTTGTGTTGAGGGACATGGTTTAGTGAGAACTGTTGGTGATAGGTGAGTGGTTGAACTGGATGATCTTAGTGGTCTTTTCCAACCTTGGTGACTCCATGATTCTATGATTCTATCAAAGAGGTAGCTGTGAAAAGTGGTTGTTTTATATTTTGCCATTCTGTCCAGGGAAGTATTCCCTGTATTCAGCTCCAGTGTAGCCACACCTCAAATACTGTGCTCAGCATTAATCGGACTAGATGATCTTAGGGATCTTTTCCAACTTTAATTATTCTATGATTACATGATCTCACCCTGGATGCCATACCAATCTGATGGCTCCTCTGCTTAGTAGCAAACAGGTCTTCCCCAGTGCAAGCAACTGTAAGGCAACAACATAGATCAGCCCAGCACTATGCTACCAAAAGACTTACTTCACAAAACAAGGATTCACAAAGCATAAGTAAACTGACCAATCAATAAATTGCCATACAGGATAGCTAAGAAATAATAAGAGTACTGGATATGCACTGCGATCTTTTTATATATATATATATATTTATATAATTTTTATTATTTTATTATTTAAAGGAAGATAAAAGCTTTCCTTTCCTTCCTACTTTCAAAATCTTCCTGGAATATGATGAAAATTTATACTGTCTCCCAAAATAAAGGAATTTTATTAAGTGCATTTGACAGGCCAAATATTATCTGAAGACTTTTATTTTTCAATAATTTGAATAAGAGAAGTTAATCCAGAAAAGTCAGAAATACTAATTTTAATCTAGATTAATTCATCGTCCTTAGCTTTGTCTTCTCAGGAGGAAAGGGACAATTTGCTGTAAAAGCATAACTTAGCAACTCTGAATTCCTCACTAGGGAAGTCTGTTCACCATCAGCAATATATAGAACATATTTTAAAAGCAAATTAACATTTGGTGCCATTTTTTGTTGTTTTTTTGTTTGTTTCTTTGTTGTTTGTTTGTTTGTTTGTTTGTTTTTTAATTAAAAGTGCCCCAGGTTTCCCAAGAATTTTGAAAGATTTTCCCCATGAAATGAGTGCTGGGAAAAGATTGGATATTTTTCTATTTTTCTGTATTTGCATTGCAGGACAAACAGAAGCAAATGCACAGCTGTCTTGGGAAACCTAAAAGTGGTTGATTTCAGGCAACTTGAATCACACAAAAGATCTTCAAGTGCTGCAGGCACCAGCACAACTACAGCTATGACAGAACTGAGACAAGAGTGATTTTCTATATCTATAGTGCTCACTCTGATGAATAAGAGGTGGAAACCAAGTCTTCACTTGGGATATCACATGGGGAGAAAACTAAGTTAGCTTACTCATCCTATAAAGCCCTGAAAAATGTGAAGTGCAAGCAATCCATTTGTTATTCTCACCCCTTATTGGTATCACCTGCGTGTCAGAGTTATTTAATGCAACAGAAAAAGAAACTAATCCTGGGGAGTTTCCTTCTTCCATGGATAATAAAAACAACAGTAAGTCAAAATAACTAGGAAATACAAATTCAAACTTTTAGCATAAAAAATGACAAGACTATGAAATGATCTACATCATCTGCAGGTGGGCCTCCTGGTCACCACATTCATGTATTCAAGTAACTTAACTCTGGATGTCTGCTTTATTTGGTGAACAGGATGAAGAAATTGTTTAGAGGGCAGCCCCACCATGTGTACTACAGTCTGACTGGCTGGAACTACAATGATGATACATTCTTGTATCCATATTATTTCTACAAGATCTGCTGTGCAAGGTCTCCTTGGAAAAGGTTTTATCTGTATATATAATAAGGAAAGAAAGACACAGGAGCTCTATAGACAGTCTAACAAGACAGAGCTAAATTCTTCTGAAACAGTATGTTCCAGATCAGACAAAATAAATACTGAACTGCACAACTGGTTGTAAGTTCCTAGAAAAGTTTCTACAAAATGAAATAATAGAAAACAATCTGGAAGACAGAGCAGTGGCATTTTTCTTACCACAGTTTCAGTTCACTTGTTTTAAGTTAAATATAAAGTATATGGTTTTGCCAATATCCCTGCAAACCCACATACAACAATACTAATCAAAGATTACAATCATATCTAGATCAGCACTGCTCTCAAGTGATCAAAAAGCCATCAGTACAATCTGAAGGTGTATAAGAGCTGATCAAAAGTTTAAGAAATACTCCAAAAGAAAATTTTATTTTACAATTTGTAGCACCAACATTTTTGTTTCTAAAAGTCAGACCTAGTGGTATTCCATAGTGAACAGGCAATGTTGTATCTTCAGAAAACAGGAAAGCACATTAATAAAACCAATCTCTCAACTAACTAAAAGCACTGTTTGCTTGACCATTCCTTTCACATTCTAAAGGCAATGAAAAGCTGTTAGATATCATTTCTGCCAGATGACCTCCTACTGGGACCTGATGCGGAATTCATGAATTAAAGCTTCTGCTGTTGAAGCAGTTTAATCCCAGTTCCTTCTGAATAGAAGAGTGGTAATATATGAAAACAGAAAAAGGGAAAAGGAAAAGCAGGATACCCAGAAAAAACAGACAGTTAAAAAAAACCAAACACATTGTCATCTCATAAATTAATTTCTTGCAAGAAGCAATTTCTTCATTGCTTCATTCCTTGCATTTCAATTGTTTCTATTTTTTAATAAACAAAGTACTTCCCCAGCCATTAATTCAGTTACAGTTATGTGGTGTTCTGTTGTGTGGCTTTATTTATTTATTTAATAATGTTCCCTTTAATTACAGATTTGTTTTACAAATTTCTCTGAGCATTCTGACAAAATACCTTCTATAATTAAAATAGAACTATGTTGTGCTCTGAGGTGCATTATAAATTTCTGTTACTGTTTGGAACATATCCTTTAAAGCATGGTTATCTAAACAGCCAAGTTACCCAAGGATATAGACTCAATAATATTTGGGCTATGAGATTTTGCCTGTGTGCCATAGGAGAGAAGTGAGTTGACAATAAATTTGACATAGGTTTGCAGCATTTCAGCATTGTGATTCCTTGTATTCAAAGCTTCCAAAATTCTAATATTATTCAATAATAGCTTCATCAAAATCTCATTATTTAAATGGTTTTGTCTCCCCCCCCCCCCCCCCCCCAAAGAAAGAATGACAGTAAGTAAATATTAAAATGTGCTTAAGAAAATCTTAGCCAATAGGCCTTTACACTCATGGTATTCAAGACAAATTGAAATGAAAAAAGAAAGATATCTTTCACACCAATCCAGAAATAGGCATCAACACTTTAGGACGTCCATGAATGTGCACTGCTGTTCTCGTTCCCCATAGAAAGCAGCACCACAGCACAGAGAGTGCTTGCTCAGCACCAGAGAGGTTTGGTGCTTCTTTTCCAAACATGCAGAAATAGGGTCCCCGTTCCTGCCCCACTCTTCTCAGATCCCACAGGAACATGCCCACATGCAGCACCCACCCAACTCTGTGGAGCTTTTCCCCTGCAATAGCCAACAATGGGAATCCAACATTGTCTCAGCTTTAACTTTCTATCACTGGGAAGAAAAGAAGATATATTAGGCAGTGAAACACCTAGGAAGACACTGTGTAGCAGTGTTCTCTGCTACTGTGCCACAGCTGCCTTCTGAACCTGATGCATTACCAGGGTCAGTCCCTCTGAGACTATGAGTGCTCAGCGTTGTCATGGAACCAGCATTATCTCTCTAAATGTGCTAGCTCTAAAGCCAGGAGAAAGCCTAGATTCTACACTGCAGGTAGCAATGAATGCTTGGTATGCTTTAGGAAAATATTGTCGAGAGGAGATTTTATTTAGATCATTACTGAAAGAGCAAGTGAGTAGAGCAACCACTTTGCTGTATGAGAGGAGGCTCAGAGAAGACATTCAAATAGGAAAACAAAAGCTACCAGGAGTCAGTTACCTGTATTATGCAGTGCTGAAGACATAACCCTAAGCAATGCAGGAATGCTCCATATGTTCCCATGTACTTCCTTCCAGGCCAACTATACAGTTACTAGCATCAACACAAGAACAGCTATGATTCTGTCTTGGTCTTGTTTATCTTCCTCTGGCTTGAGGATGCTCATAATTATGATGAGATGAACAACATTGTCTCTAAACAACATTGTCTCTATCCCTATAGCAAGTTGAAAACAACTATCCACACTGCTGATTTTCCAAGAATGACTCAAAGAATTGAAACACATACACACCCCTCCTTTCCTTCTGTCTTCTTGTTCTTGTAAAAAATGTCTCCAACTGTATAGAGAATATGGACTGTGCTACTTGGCTAGGACCCTCACAGTGCAATTCATGAAAGCTCTATTGGCTACAATATTCTGAGAACTTTAAGTTGCAAAACTGAAGACATACTCATCAGCAGATCTGAATGCAGCTGGCTTTTCAGCCATTCTCGTGCGTATTTTTTTTCAGCTACAATAAAATAGTTACAAAAGAAAGGGGCAATAATGTTGCTGATGATGACCAAGATTTAAGAGTTTTAGCAATTCAAAACACCATGACATCCAGTAGGGTGAGCTGGAGTAGTCATAAGGGATGACAGATGACAATGAGTAGACAAACGTATAAATTCTCAACTACTTGAAGATAAACATAAGCATTTATGATACAATGATAATGATAAAATCCATTAGGTGAGAGGATGGGAGAGCTCATACAGCATGCTAAGGACAGAGGATTTGTTAGCAATTTCTGATATTATTTCATGAGGAGGTGGAGAGGTTGAAAAGGAGTTTCCAAGCACAGAGTGAAGAACACAATATAGAAAAGTCTTTCCAGAGACAGCTATGTAACACTTTCTATTTCCATTCCCATTCTTTATCAGTGACTTCCTAGAGATTTTGAGATCACCCATCTCTGAGGCAGTGAATTAAAGCTTGCCCATGCTGCCATTCTGGTTTGACATGCTGATGGCTCCTTTGTTCAATTTCATTGAAAAAAAGTAAACTCATCAAAAGGTTATTGAGGAGTAGCTATTGCAGAGCATTGCCATGCAGTCATGTCTTTTCAAAGCATGCAGACATCTTACAGGAGGAAAACCAGCAATAAAGCATAGGCTAGCACGGATAGCAAAGTATCTGCCATTTAACCCTCAAGAAAGATGTGTAAAAAGAGTGCCTAACAAATGTTTTCCTGAAATGGGAGAACTGCCAGACTGCTCCAGGTGTCATCACAAGCTCCAATACCACAATGACTTTCAATCAGCAAAAACCTGAAAGAATTTTGAATGCCTATTTAGCTGAAGATTATTGCTTTCTTTCCATCTAGCCAACTCATGCATACCTACTCTAGAAAATGAGGATACTCTGGCTTTCTTTGCAAGTAGTTTAGCATTCTTTTTCTAAAATAGATTCTTGGAGTCTTCCAGACCAAAAATTACCCTCATGCTAGAGGAGGGCAACAAAGCTGGTGAGGGGTCTGGAACACAGGCCATATGAGGAGAGGCTGAAGGAGCTGGGAATGTTCAGCCTGGAGAAGAGGAGGCTCAGGGGAGACCTCATTGCTCTCTATAACTTCCTGAAGGGAGGTTGTAGTGAGCTGGGGGTCGGCCTCTTCTCTCGTGTCATTAGTGATAGGACCAGAGGGAATGGTTTCAAGCTACGGCAGGGGAGATTCAGGCTGGACATGAGGAAGTATTACTTTTCAGAAAGGGTGGTCAGGCACTGGAATGGACTGCCCAGGGAGGTGGTGGAGTCACTGAGCTTGGGGGTGTTCAAGGAAAGGCTGGATGTTGCGTTGAGGGACATGGTTTAGTGGGAGCTACTGGGAATAGGTGAACGGTTGGACTGGGTGATCTTTTAGGTCTTTTACAACCTTGGTGATTCTATGATTCTATGAATATCACAGTTTTAAACATCATAAAAGATAAAAGATTCTGAGCAGAAAGCCATGCTTAGACTACAAACACACGGAGCAATGCAAACTGAAATAGATTGCAAGTATTTTGGGAGAAACTTGCAGACCTTTGATCCTAAGGCCGTGCAAAGTTTAGCAAAGTACATGCCAAAGAAAAACACCCTGAAAATCTACAAAAAGGATTCTTCCAACAAGCTTTTAATGCTCTCTGGTTGGTCCACAGAGCTGTTTCAGGACAAATCTCAGATGAAAGCAAGCTTTTAGCAGCAAACAACATGAGAGAAATCTATGAAAAACGAACAGACCAGATATTCAGGAAACAGTTTTCCTCTGGGGAAAAAAAAATAAAAAATAAAAATTACCTGACAAAAAATCCCTATAATTTGTTATGTCTCCGGAAGGTTAACAGTGCTTTAGTTTTGCAAAGGATCATGGAATAGAATAGTTCAGTTGCAAAGTAGCTACAAAGCCATCTAGTTCAGCTGTCTGACCTTGAAGGTTAGTTAAAAGTTAAAGCACATCATTAAGAGCATTGTTCAAATGCTTCTGGAACTCTGACATCAACCACCCCTCTAGGAAGACTCTTCCCATGTTTTACCAGCTTCACAGCACAGAAACACTTCCTAATGTCCAGTGTGGCACTGGTTCAACTTTGTTCCATTCCCATGCTGCCATTGGTTCCCAGAAGAAAAGACCAGCACCTCTCTCTGCTTTCCCTGCTCAGAGTGCTGCAGAGAGCAGGGAGGTCCCCTCTTAGTCTCATCCTCTACAGCCTGGACAGCAAAATGTCCTCAGCTTCTCCCCACAAGATGTCTCCAGCCCCGTTACCAGATTTGGTGCATTCCACTAGATGCTTTCAAGGACCTTAACATTTAAGGTGAGGCCACATCAATACTAAATACAAGGAGAAAATTTTTTTGACCTATTTTGACCAGCTGGCTGTGCTGTGTTTAATGCACCCCAAATGCAGTTTCCTCCCTTAGCACCCAGGGCTATACAGTGCATTATCTGAGCTGCTGTCCCTAGCAACCCATGTCTCTTTCTGCCAGGCTTCTCTGTAGCCCCTTGTCTCTAGCTCCATGCTCATTTCTTTTCCAGTTTCACATCTATAGGCAATTGAAATGTTTCTTCTAAATACTATAGTACTTGCTTTAATTCTGTAGCCAAATTAATGTTTGAACAACTTTTTGAAGAAAGAATCAACTGAGAAGCACAGGAAATTAGAAATTCATTCTACTCAGAAAAAAAAAAGAAGAAAAAAGAAAAAGAAAAAAAAAAGTTCTCATAGCAGTGAAAACAAGTCTCAGGCAATAAAACTTTTGCTGCAGCCATTTTAGCACCAGTAATACAGTCATATCTCAGAAACAAGGCTACTGTGGGAGATCTGTTAGGTCACGGCTTGAACTGGTTATTGACTACCTGGTGAAGGGCTGTGAATGACCCAGGGAGCACAGGCAAATTGTTTGCAGCTGTGC
This sequence comes from Lagopus muta, assembly GCF_023343835.1. NCBI lineage: Eukaryota > Metazoa > Chordata > Aves > Galliformes > Phasianidae > Lagopus > Lagopus muta. The sequence goes on along the minus strand of NC_064435.1, from coordinate 39,015,211 downwards.
GTCCCAAGTCATCAGAAGGGGGGGACACAGGATGGAGCCACACTGGGGTCACATAAGGTCCAAAAGGAGGCCCCTTTTGGACTTAGGCTGCTTCCCAAGGAGTGCTGTATAGCCAGAGATCCTCTTCACTGACTGGGTGACTTTGACTCTTCTTTCTGTCTATGACTATTGGCCTACCTCTTAATATTTTACCTAGTACCACCAAAAATCCATCAGAAACAATTCTGTGTCTTTGTGAGCAGAACAGCTACTGTAAGAGCTTCCCAATTAAATATGTATCCTCCGGTGTCTGGCTCAGACCACTCTGAACTCTGTCTAATCCTAAGCTTCCTCTGGTCGTGACACACTTGCTGTGCACAATCTCTCAAAGGGAGGGGTTAGCTGTACTGACAAAAAAAAGTGTAAGCATAGTGTTGTATTGTGAGCTGTAAATTGAAGCACTTCATATAAAGCCGGATAAAATGTTACTCCACCGGGGGAAAAGTGTGGGGGAGGAAGATAGAGAAGAAGCAATCAGCTTTACCACACTGCCTTCTTCAATGCCATCAAAGTCTGATTGTTAGGCTGACTAGATCTCAGGCAGGAAAAGCTAGAAAAAGCTTAAAACAATCCTAATGGCCATGTGGTATAGAGGGGAAACTAAAAGAGGGTCGATTTAAGGCAGCAAGCTAGTTTTAAACATGCTTGGAAGTGTGAACAAGTCAGTCACCTGTGATTTGCACAGCCAGGATTTCATGCTATTTCCATGTTCTTTGAGAAGAAACTGTAAAAATAAAAAAAATAATAATAAAAAAATCCTACAGTTTTTCCTTCACCACAGGAATAATCCACCTCACTTCAAGCATTAGGTTAGTCCCTGAAAGCTGCAATAACGTCAGCTCTGTGCCCTTAGTTTTAAGTGCGACATTAGAGCAGAGATCATTACAGCATGTGAATATTTTTTCCTTATCTTTTGATAAAGAGTGGCAAAGCCTTTCAGCAGCACATGGAGTTTCATTCCATGTAAGTCCAATTGAAAAAGTTCAATGTATGGGAAAATATCCCTTTTTGAGTAGCTTGTTCAGGGGAATCAACTCCAGCCCCATAGAAGTTTGACTTGATAGTCTGCTTGGATATTTGTTAGAGAAATCTCCTTCAAGTCAAACCACAATGAGAATTAAGGTGGTGTCTTTTATAATTTCCTGGCTCAGTGTTTGTCTTTGAATAAAAAGATGCCTCATTCTTCCCAAACTTTCACCTTAAAGTTTTTCTGGAGTTAAACTAGTTCAGGGTTAGCTAGTAGCTCTCAGATATCCCATTCTTGGACAAGCCCCCATGGTGCTAAATGCAAGGTCACAAGTCACCAAGGCATCATGTAGAGCCTTTCACCATGTCACACCTGTGTAACCACCACAGAAGGAAATTATCAAAGCATGTGTCAGTCAAAGCATCTTTGCAGATTGCAGAGGAAAAGATCTGGTAATTACAGCATTCCCCTTGGGAATATTACAAAGACATTTTAAAAATTCATTCTGGAAATGGCCAGAGAATTTTTTTTCTCTATTTTCAGGAAAGGTCATGTAATTTCTGTTATGGAGGCTATAGGTGACAATAAAAACATTTTCTGAGAAAGATATCAGGCTGTTTGCCTAACAGTCTGGAACAGAATGAGCAGAGATCAAGAAGAGAAGGAATTTATTTCATGCTCAATCATCATAAAGAAAGATTATAACAATTATAACACTGCTACTTAACAAGACCCGCTATTACTATCTATTCATGTCCCAGAGCACAGATGAAGGTTTTCCACCAAAATCTTTCTGATTGGAGAACTCAAAGGTACAGTAGAAACCACTTGATTTAATTTGGTGGAGATGTATATTTGAATGAGCCTCATGTATTTTAAGAAGCCGCCTTTATTGTTCATTCACCTCAGAATAAACATCACTAGAACTCATGCTAAAGGTCATCCTGTTGACAACAATTGGAACATAGACAGCTAAGCCCTATTTTGATGAATGCACCTATGCTGTGACTTCTGGTAATTGCTCCAAAGCACATGTTCTACTATGGTATGTGGGCAAATAATGATAGCTTTATAATGAATGTTTGTATTTTTAAGGTGACATGAGGTAAAACCAGGACTAGACAACTGATTTGAAGTTCCTATGAATTTCATCTACTTTAGCTAGTTTTGAAAAATTCATTAGGATGTAAGTCCAAGATTGATGGTAACATTAGGATTACATTTTAGAACTCAAAAATGGCCCCAGAAGAAAACTGTGCATACTGGGGGATAGAAAAGGCTTGAATAGATGTACCACTGCTATTGCTATTATGTGAGAGGGAGATAGTGATTTGTGGAAGATACCACATGTGTCCACCACGTGTCTGGCTGCTTTTATGCCTCTCCAGCTGGTACACCATCCATCTATATCCTCACAGTGTTCTCACTTTTTTTTTTTTTTTTTTTATCATTTTTTTTTGAGTCCACAGTGAAAGCAACAGAGCTTTGGGAGGAGAAGGGGAATGGAAAAAAAAAAAACAAAAAAACAAAAAACCCCCCACACTTGAGATATTCATCCCACGGACAGGCAATAAATATGTGTTGGCCTTGTTCATCAATGCGTAAGTGATGCTTTTTTTTTTCTCCTTCAGCACTTGCAAATGCTCAGAGCAACTTCTTATGTATGTATAAATTGTTCCTGCTTCTTGGCTTTCCAAGCTTGAAATGGATCCTGCTGATCTGCACTGCCATTAGAAAGAAACACAGTTGCATATTTCTCCTTTTAAAAAGTATTTGGTTTAATCTTCTCATTTCAAAGCTTGATCTACAGTTCAACTTTACTGAAAAGCAGCCCTGAATATGTGTCATCAATGCTTCTGGTAACAAAAATTGATGTGAGGAAATGATCTCACATGATGGAATGCACTTATTCTGTGGTAGTCCCATTTTCCAACAGGCTGATTGCAGCCCAGACCCTACAGAGCTGCTGTTCTGTACATAATAACCACAGTTATGGTCATTCATCTCCAGCTTTGTGCTCTTCAATTTTTCCCTTTGCCCCATTTTTGAATTCCAACAAAGCTGTATTAACACTCCTTGATTTCAGTGGGTTGGCCTCATTATTTTTTGCAGGATATTTTCTGAGATTGCATAACTTGTTCCTACTTGAGCAAGCTGCGTAATCATAGTCCTAAACATGTTTATTTCCCCTTCCTCTTTCCTTATGTTGTTCAGAGACTAAAGTGCTGTGACACTATAATCTCAAACTCAGGCTTACATCTCTCTCTGGACTGTTCTCTAACAACACAGCCATATGTTGGCAATATTATGACCCCTCCCAGAAAGTTGTTAAGTTTAACTGCATTTTGAAAATTATCATCTAATAGTTATACTGGAGTTTACAAACTGCAATAAGTGCTTCAAAAGCCTCTGCATGTGTAATCAGCAGAGTTTCTAGTTCTTGACTCCTACTGCAATAAAAGCACATGCACACTGTTTATGATGAGACCTTTTTTCTTGTGATGAGATCTTTTATATCATCAATAGCATAAAAATTACTCTGTAGTAACTAATATAAAACTCTGATGTTGTACAGTAAAGCAAGACGCAGCAGCTCCAATGTTCCCAATTGCTATTTTCTTTGAAGCCATCCTTCACTCATCCACATGGAGCAGTTTAAGTCAATTTTATACTCTACTCGCAAATTTTTGAGAAATCTAAGACTGGTTTACACACTGTCAAAAGAAGAACATTTACAAGTGAGCTTTCTAGACAGGCAGCCATCAAGCAGAATTGTCTCTTAAAAAGGGGAGAAACAAGGCGCAGTGAGAGCTGCTGGTTAGCTATCAGAGCTGCAGAGGTCTCCAGTCATTTAATTCTCATTAACTTGCCATCAGAGCAACAAAATTACTTTGTACTTCTAACTCCTCTCAGAATACTGAAAAAAAACAAAACAAACAAACAAACAAAAAACCCCAAAAGCTTACTGAAATATTAGCTAATGGGAAGTTTCCTTACAAGATATTGGTACATATGTAATAGACGGTCACAAGTGTAATTCCCTGTGGTTATGGGACTGCTGAATGCTGGACATTTCAATTAGGGATTATGAAAAAACATGTAGAAATTTCTCCTGTTGAATATCAGAATAAAGACTGAGAAAGCTTCCTTCAACTCAGAACATTTTTTCAGACTTGCCTTTTAAATTATGTTTGTCTATAACAATATTGTCTGTGTAATATTTGATGAAAGTTGATAATAATCCAGAATATGCAATGGTATTTCTGAAATATTCAGGTAAGATATCCTTGCATTATCCATTATCCTCATTTCAATGTTAAAGTGATTGAAGGCAGATATATTTCATATAAAATAGCATCTTGTCTTTTCTAAATTACTGTACCTCTCTCTGCATTGTCGTGTAACATTTCTAGGATGAAAACAATCCTTAAAAAGCCATTTTGCTGAAGTGCTCACCTTGAAAGTGCCAGATCTACATTCACATCCTCATTGCAGTGAGTGGGACAGTTCCTGAAGAAAAGACAATTGTGGAGTGTGCAGGAGTTTTTCACTCGGCACGCTTCCCTCAAAATAAAGCGGGGGAGAGAAAGATTTCCCTCCAACCTAAGAAGCATCTTATCAACAGTATTCAGGGATCTAATGGACACACACATACAGTCTTAAAATCCCAGAAAGTATGTGCTAGGATCACTTTTTATAAAGGTAAAAGAATATATGCTCTTGCACCAGATAGAGCTCCATAAACAAGAGTGTCCTGAAAAAGACATTGTGATAGCCTTCACTCAGCTGAGTTGTCCTCAACAGTTATAGCACACATGCAATAGCAGCATCTAACACTGGCCATTGGTCCCAGATATTGCCAGTACATCTAAAAAGCCTTCAAAATAATATAGCTAGTAGAGTCTAGTCCTGGCAAACCAGTGTTCTGAGCTGATTGATCCATAGCTGCCATTGCACTCCTTACATCTTTTGACTGCTCCTCCATTCCCAGTAAATATTCCCTGATGAAAGGAGCATCATGCTGGGGCAGGCTAGAAGTGGATGGTTTCATATTCTTCCTAAGAAGGGGAAAAAGTTCATCCCTGCAAAGAATAAGAACATACTTCATCTTTAAAAGGTACAGAAAGTTTTTGTGTGGCAATGAAAGCAGTTTGTGGAGTGAAATGATGTGTACTGGTGTGTGTGGTGGTGGTAGTAGTGACAGTAAACTAGAGCACACCCAGTATTTTTAATTAAGGACATGGAAAACAGCCTCTGATGTGAATTAAAAATGTATATGTAGGTAAGCATAGTAAGCATATTAAGGTAATCATGGGTGCTATTATGAATTTAGATACCTAACTTTTAAGATTAAGAAACACCTCAGAATAATCTTAAAATTGCCCTGAAACTCTACTTAAGGCAGAATTGTTTACACATAAATCACTTACCTCTCAAACCACTGTATACAATTTTAAAAGCATTTAAGTAGTTTTGGAGTCTAAGTGCCACTGTTTTCCAAAGAAACATTTATAATAGCTAAGCTGTTGCAGAAGTATGTCATTGATATCCATAAGCCTCCTAAGTTTCTATGAAAACACAGACTGTTTTTTGTTACTCATGTGAGCAAAATTAGGTGGATTCTGCTATTTGACAGTTTTTGTCCCAAATCTGTTGCAATACAAAGGGAAAACAGTCATATTTCTGTATAGTACATAAGCATTGCCACTTCTTCTGGTAACATAATAATGTTTATTTTGACAGAAGCTGCTGGGAAATTTGTGAATACGCTAATCTTGCTGCCTACACATTCATCTGCTGAAGAGCTCACTAAGCTGAAAACACACTCAGCTCCCAGAAAACAGATGTTTTAGAGCTCAGCAAAATCTTTTCCCCTGTGCTTATTTTTTCATATATCTGTTTCTCCTTCCGCTGGAGAGGAGGCTGGAGAGCTCTGCTCTGTGGATCTGTGGGTTTGGTTTGAGCCACCTCTTGGTACTTTGGGGATGGGTTGTTACACAAGTGGCTAGCAAGATGTCCCAAAGCAGTCTAGTGCCTGCTTCTCTCCACCTGGGTCTCTGGGAGCAAATGAGTTACCAAATCAAGGTCCCAGCCCATTATGACACTCTGACAGCCTGCTGGAGCACAGAAAGACCACTCACACATGATACAGCACATCCCAATTCTGCAGTGCCAACAGGTGATGGCTGCATCTTGCCCAGAGGGATGGGTTCAGAAGGAAAAAGGGCTCCAGTGCATCTTCAGCCACAGTATTTCAGACCACCAGGATGAGATGTCCTCTTTAAGATGTGATGCCAAGGATGCAAAATGGATTTTAAAAAATGCAAGGCTAATCAAGGCTGCAGCACATAAATATGCATCTCTTAAGAACAAAGCGTGGACCACAGCCTTTGTAAGGGTTTTCTAAGTTGTCGGCTGATGTCTCTCCAGTCCCATTACTTCTTATTTCTCCACCAACACTACCCCATTCTCTCTCTCCTCCTTCCTAATCTAGCTTTTCTTCATGAATAAAACATTACAAGAAGCCCTTTACATCCTAAAGCATTTTGTGCTGCCTGCCTACACAAGATATTCCAGTTTCTGCAACAACAACTGCAGTTTGTAGTATTCAGCCTTCCAGGATGTCTCAAAAGGCACTCTGAAAAAGATGGCAGAAGATATCTTCCTCACAACAGAAGTAAATGGTTAAGAGAGAGCTGGCTGCCCTGTCTTGGAGAAAAGTCATGTACTCTCAGTACCCGCATACAAGTCTGAAACCAGTGCTAACTGGAATTGAAATATTTTGCCTTGTAAATTACACTTCATCATGCACATTTTTACAGAGTTGATTTAGTCTGTAGTTGCAATATGAGGCTACTGGGCATATGAAGATTCAAGGCTCTGCTGCACAGCACAGAGGTTTTCCATTCCTTTATAGCACACAGAAGAGAGCTGCAAATTCACAGCCAAGCACTGCAGGGCCTGATTTCCTGATGACCTCCCCAAAGGACAACAACAGCACAAATTGGGCAGAACCAGGGCAGAGGGAAGGCAATTCACACTACTTGTTTTGCTGCTACATCAAACACGAGAGGTTTGGAACAAGAGGCTCTGTAACTCTACTCATAGCACTTTGGTGTTATACAGCACCATTTGAGAAACTCACGTTGACTTTCCGTCATTTCAAGTTATTGCATAATCACATTTGGGGGGTTGTGAGCTCCCATAGACATTCATATGGCCTGGAAGGTTTCACGCAGCAGAAGAAACAAATGAAAATGCAGAAAGAGAGAAAGAGGCAGAACACAGAAGCTGTGTTGTTCTCAGCAGTCACATCACAGAAGTGCTAATTATCATAATTTGATGTTGTCCAGATTGTAGCACTCTGACAAGTTAATGAATATTAGCATAGTGACAGATTGGTTTTGTTTTTAATTAGGCCACACAGCGTTCTTCTTTTCAGTGGAATAATGTTAGAGTTTTTCAGAATGTTTGGTTGCTTTTGCTGTGAATTTTGTTTTGTTGTTTTCTTTTTTTCATTTGAGGCAAATGAGTACTTTGAGAGAACTTTCCCATTTTTCATCTGTCTATTTAAAAGCACACGCAGTTAATTTTTGTTAACCAGTCCTGCTGTTCACAATCATGCCTAAATCACTCAAATCACATCATTCTTTGCATATCTCCATTCCCCATAGCTCCAGATTGTGCAAAATGTGGTTTTAAGAGTCAAGGAGGTGCTCAGACATGAAAGCGTAATTTCTGTATTTCCAGACTGCAAAAACATGCTGATGAATGAACAGCCTCACAGCTGCAGGAATAGATGGTGCTTTTCTCCCTGATTGCCTCTGCTAGCATCCTCACAGAGGACTTAGGCAGTCTTTTTTTTTGGAATTACTGAAATGCTTTGCACCTAGAGCCTTACGAGCATTGATGCTGTGTTGTTACCAGATGCTTACACAGTGGAAATTCTAATTACAGGATTGAATGTAGTCTAGATGATGATAATCTGTGAAATCAATAAATTATAACTATTGTAACCCAGTCATTGCTGGCACCACAAAGTTTTTAAAATGATTTTGATTCAGAGCAGAAAGTTAACTCCTGCCTCGCAGAAACAAGAAGTAATATTACGTCAGAAAAGGACATATAGACAGATTTATAATATATTCAAAGGCTAACACATAAGGTTCTTCATTTAGACACAGTTCAAGCATTTTTTCTTTCCATGTTGGCCTTCTCCAAGCAGAAATGACAAAAAAAAACCCAAAACAGTAGGAGATAAACAGCTAAAAATGTTGGAGAACACAGACCCAACTCATTAATTACAACTGTTTTGATCAAGGTGTGTAAGGTGCTGAGTGCTCCTTATAGCAGGAGTGAAAGAAAGCTAGAAGTCATCCAGAACTCAACTCTGCTGGACAGTTTCTATTCAAAGCAGTGACTGGTATAGAATTATTGAACCAGTAAGGTTGGAAAAGGCCTTTAAGATTATCAAATCTAACCATCAAAGTGACCTACCAACTCCCATCATTAAACCACATCTTTCAGTGCCGTGTTCATGTGGCCCTTAAACAATTCCAGAGATGCCACTACTTTCCTGGGCAGCTCATTCCATTCTTTGACCAACCTTTCTCTGAAGAACGTTTTCTTAACGTCCAGTCTGTTTTCTTTAATGAAACTCAACACTACGATTCTCTGCTGACTGGAAATAATTGTATACTATGGCTGTGTTTGAGAGAAATAAAATTAATGCCGTCCAAATTCTAACATACATGAAGTTCTTTCATCTTCTCATAGCAAACAAAAACACAAATCCTCTCCCCCATTAGTGAGGAAAAGATTTTATATTTGATCTCATTAGATTTTTCCACTGTAGCTGATAAGTACTTTTTATTAAACTTCTGAATTAATTACCTTGAAAGAAATAATTGCACCACCATCATCTGTGTTTAATATTAGCAAATAAGGGGAAGTAAGAGGGAGGAAAAAAATCACCTAGATCACAGAGATTAGATGGAATTAGATGGATTGGTCTTCAAATTAACAAGCTGGGAGCTAACAGTCATTAAATACAAGACCAAATAATCCTCCTGCATTTTTTTATATGATGATGATGGATCCATGTACCAAAACCTCAATGGACATTTGGATTCCCACAGGCACAGGCAAGAGCTTGTCACTGCCCCATGCTGATGCCCTGAATGCCTGCCTTTGCCTCTAAGAACTGACACCAGCACAAGCTTTATAACATTCTGATTCTCTCTGAGGCTTTCTATCTATTGCTTGGAGCAGCAAAACATAGGACAATTATCCCTCTGATGTTGTTGCTGAATCTATTTTTCCACATGGGTATTTAATTCCTGATCATGAACATGAACTAGAAGAACATAGTATATCTAGAAGCATCAGCATTAAACTCCATTCAATTCCATTGGCTCACAATTTTATAAATAGATGAGTGCTTAGAACTACTGTCAATATCATAAATATTTAACTTACATATTGCCAACAGCTAGAAGAAACAAATTAAGATGAGATTTAACACATTAACAATAATCAGATACAACTGAATCTTCCCAGTATAAAACAATAATTTAATTTAGCTGAGCAAGCCTGCATATCTGATGTGCCTTGTTGCTGTAGCAGCTGGAGCACTTCTTCAGAGCCTTGCAGAGCTGCAGTGCCATAGCCAGAGAATCCATTGCAGCATTCAGCCCTAATTGCACAATTTTGCTCCTGGACCCTGGTTTTAATTTAAGCCACTGGGGCACTTACCCAGAATTGCTCCTGGACCTCACAGTGATGGAGAAAACAGTGCAAAGGTAGATTACTAAATGCCTTGAGAGCTTCTCCTAAAACAAAATCATTACCATTCTTTTGGAATATTTTTTTGTAATTGTCTATGAAAGGTAGATGGAAGATGGAAAGATCATCACGCTTTTTAATTCCTGTAATACAAAATTAGATTTTGCCCTATGTGTTTTAGTTGCAGCATTGTCTATATTCTCCAGGATTCCATATTTAAAAAAAAACACAGTTCAGAAAGGTGTATGTAATCTATGTTTTCCTTCAGTGTCTATGACCTTTAAAAATATTCAGGTTAGTGTTTGACTTAACATTTCAACAGCAAATATTTTAATGTGCTGAGGACTGCTATCAAAGTTCACAAAACTGTTTGCATAACTGAAAGAAGCAGCTAAAAAAAATGTAAAAGAAAAAAAAAGCCATAGACTCCTTCCAGATATAGAATAACCTGAAGCCAGCAAGTTTTACCATATACTCTGACACTGTACGCATCTGAATACACTCAGCTCCAGACCAGCATTTGTCAACAGTTCAGCCCAAAATTCACATATATAACCAGGAAAACTTCCACTATTTTAGTGGAATTGGAACAAGTTTTTCCCACTTATTTTGGTATTTTCCTGAAAACGTTGCAAAGCAGAATCAGATTTTACAGAAAGAACAGACCTCTCACAAGAAAAGTACTTGAAGACACCAAAAGAAAATAGAGGTTACACCACCACCATCCCTGGCTCTTGCCCTCAGACTAGAGTACATTTATCATGCTGACCCTAGTTGTCAAAATGCAAGTGGGAGATTACACAAGATTAACAGAGAAGGTGTCTGGTGGTCTATCTATCCACAAGTGAACATCAAGATACCAGATTTATTTTCAGCGTTCATGGGTCTTTGGTATTCACGGACATGGGAAAACAAGCTGGTGTGCTAGCAAGGCAGTTCTCCTTCCCCATGGGATGCTCTGAATTTACCCAAGTATTTTCTTTACAATGACATAATCTTTGTAGTTACAGCTAGGCAGAGGAGGATTTCTTCCTTGCAGGCAGCAGTATTTTCAAGCCTATAACATCCAGCTGGCATATACATATTCACTGAATATTTAACTCTGTGGGGTTTTAGTTTTTTCAGGTTTTTCAGGAGCAGAGGAGGGGAATTTGCTTTTTCGTTATTGTTATTTTGTTTTTCAATTCCTATATCACTATTATTTTTCTGTAGAGTGCACAGATTATTATTAAGACAAACTGCTTTAAAAATGCAGTCAGCACAGAGTGCTTTTTTCCATTTCATTTCCACTTCCTTTAGCCACCATCCTTACCAGTGGGGTTCTTGCTGATACAAGCAATCCTTTACATGCACTGAAGCTGTACTTGTGGCAAAGCTCCAAGATGAATCTATCAACTTTAACTTTATAAAAGAAAAATAAAAATCTGTGCTTACAAGATGTTCACAGAATACAAATTCTTCTTGATGTACAATCTGATGGGTTTGCTTGTATATTAGACACTGCCAAGCCTGTGGATGCTCAGTCCAAACACCCCACATCTCCAGTCTATTCAGGCTCACACAGGGCCTGTGAGCTGCTTGCTGAGGCATGTGCAGCATGCCAACATTGAACGTGTCTGCCTCAAGTGTCAGATGGCCGCACCTGCATCTTCAGTGCTGCTGGCCATAGGACCTGAGAAAGCTCCAGGTCTCAGACAGATCCAGAGAGGATGAACTCTTTTCAGTCATCCACACAATGAAAACCAAGACCATTCATTCAGAAAAAAGAATGACGGAATCATAGAATATCCCAAGTTGGAAGGGACCCATAAGGATCATTGAGCCCAACTCCTGGTTCCATATAACTACCCAAAATTCAAACCCTGTGTTTGAGAGAGTTGTTCAAACACTCCTGGACCTCCAGCAGTTCGGGGCTGTGCCCACTGCCCTGGGCAGCCTGTTCCATGCCCACCACCCTCTGGTGCAGACCCCTTCCCTAACATCAGCTGCCCTCCCCTGACGCAGCTCCATGCCATTCCCTCGGCCCTGTTGCTGTCACACAGAGCAGAGCTCAGCTCTGCTCCTCCACTCCCTGTGAGGAGCTGCAGCCACCATGAAGGCTCCCCTCAGCTCCTCTGCTCTGTGCTGAGCAAACCCAGGGACCGCAGCCTGTCCTCAGGCTGCCCTTCAGACCCTTCACCATCTTCCTTGGACACTCTCTAATAGTTTCATGTCCTTGTACTGTGGTGCCCAAAGAGCACCCAAGATGAGGTCTACCCAGTGCAGAGAAGAGCAAGACAGTCACTTCCATCACTTCACTAGCAATGCTAAAAGTGTATGAAGAGAATGGTCTATACTAAATCATCTCCACTTGGGGATTTGTTTCTCCCTTTGCCTAGAATAATATATACATATTATTAAACAAAATCACAAGATTCTTCCTGTTTACCACTTCTTTTGAGCGAAAAAGTTGATCTTTTTCCCTAGGTATAGTGGCAAAACACTGCTTTTATTTCTCTAGATGGGCAACTGCTGTTTTTATGACTGTTGTTTGTCTTTTTCTGATGTTACGTTATTTAAAAGTTCAGTTACAGACAGTGGCACTCAGGCTTCATATTTTAAAAATCAATAAAACAAAAGGCCTTCAAAATATTACTTGGCATTGGGCAGGATTGTTTTACCATGACTGTACTGGATTTCACTTTTATAGCAGCCAACACTACTGACACAGTTTATGCTCATAGACATTTGCAGTTAAGAGTAAGCTTCAAGAACATAATGCTAATGAAATATTGGCAATTATAGTGCAAATCATTCAGTGTCCTGTTCTGCTTTGAATATATATTTTGGAAAATTCAGAAGCAACAACACAGAATGCAAGGAAAATGAGATAGAATCCAATTCATCCTTGGATAGATGCTCCCCTAACCTGCTCTCTAGGAAAGCCAACAGACAACTTAAGACCAATTTTTGTTGAAGGACTGAATGAAGCTCTCCTTCTTTACATGAAATACTGCCATTCTAGTTAGAGATTTCAACTAGTAGTATCTCTCAAGACCTAAAAACCAATAAACTTATATGTTTTTAAAGATGTTATGGTTCTTCACAAGGATTTACTCAATGAACAACACAGCTGTGTTTTCACTCAGTTCAGGAAGAAGATTTCTGAGCTACAAGGGGAAATACCTCGAGTCTCTGCTTTCATCCTCACAAAAGGGTAGCAAATGTGTAATTTCTTTCCAACTGAACGCTAACTGGTCAAAGATAAAACAGCAAAAATTGTTCTCTGGAAGACTGGTTGGAATGACCGTAGTTTTTCACACTCTGAGAAATAATATTGTCTCCTCGCCATGCTTATTTGGCTGTGTGGAGGCTCCATGTCAATGTCTGTCCTGAATACAATGCTACGAATATAAAGATGGTCCCCTAAGGGGAACAAAAGGTCTGTGTTTACATGGCACAATTTTGGAGATAACAATTCTGGAGATAAACAAAAATAAACCCTTCTATAGTTACAATTTCTTAGTGCTAAAGGTGGTTAGACTGGAGTACCCTGGCATGGTATGCTACAAATGTGAAGAGTTGGGTTCAAAAGGGCAATGAATGAATCTGTGCAAAATAAATTAAATCTGGAAATTACTAGAGAAGGATTTTGTCCTAAACAAAAACAAACACCCTCAGGTTCCAGAGGTCCATGAACTTTACTGGATTCCATCAACACATTTCAAGAAATTATCAGGACTATATTGCTCTCCCATTGTGCCTGCTATTCTGGAGCTGCCTACTCTTTCTGTACCAAATGAACTTTTGACCTCAGCAAGTACAGAGCTTCTCCTGGTGCCACAGACAATCTCCCTGTGTTGCTATTCCAGTAACCTGCTACTACACTGGGAAGGCTACTCAATATGGAAAGAGCATTATGGGAGTAAAATGAGTCACTAAGGGAGCCATAAGCCCACAGTTTAGTTATTACACCATAAATTGTCCAAGCAGGCGAGTCAAGTTCCACTGATAAAAAGCTTCACTTCCCAGAAAATACAAAACAACTCCTGCAACACATTTTTCCAAGGTATGCTACTACAAGGAGCCCTCAGATAAATTATACCCCAAATTATTCACAGCACAGTAATTTTCCAACAGCTATTTCCCAAAAGAATGGGGTCAAAATACCCACAGAGCTATTCAGCGAGTTACAAACATTTATTGATTTAGCTTTTCAACAGAATAAAGTGTTATCTAGGTTGTTATCTAGCTTGAAGGTTCATATTCCCTCCTCAAGTCCTGACAGAGAAGTAAAGGATTGCTGCCAAACTAGTTTATTGTTATGCTCTTTCCTGCACGGCCATCGATACCACAGAGCCTCATATGTCATCCTTCTGCTCAGAGATTGATTTTACCCCATGCTTTGCCACAGACATGGTGAATTTGGCAGGTACTTTTCTGATGGAAACAGTTTTCCTTCAGAATAGTATTAAAACACTCTCTTCATCCTAATCCAATATATATATATATATATATTTATAACCAGTGTTCTTCCTGCAAACTGCATACTTAAGATTTTTATGTGACAGAGGCAATCATGATATCGAGAGGTACAATCCATTGATGCACCAGATCATTTCCCATACAATTCTTCCTATCAACTCCAGCTGATCAGCTCCTTGTGTTTTGGAAGTCTCAGTAACAAGAAATTGTCTTCATAACAAAAGCTATTTTCATGTACATCTGTTCTACATGACAAAAGTCAGACATGAACAGATCTCAATGGCAATGTATTACTTCCTCTGTACATGGACAGTTCCAAAATGAGCAGATAGTGGGAAAACTTTCTCTGAAACAATTACAGATTTACCAAGATGATTTTGACATGCTTGCTGCCCATTGTACTCGAGTAGGCATTGCACAGTGCATATATATAAAGCTGTTATCCAAGTCTGGTGTTTACCCACTATCTATTTATTAAGCAAAATAATTATGATGCAATCATTACTGTATTTATTTCACCTTGAACCTTTTACCAATCACTGATATATTGTTGAGCTGAGAAAACTGAAATCTCTTCAAATCTCAATTTTCCTTTTTTCTTTAAAAAAAAAAAAAAGTCAGTTTTGTTAGCATGCCTTCTTTTCATCTTTTAAATAATTGGCACTGGCTCAATCACAAGCACACATTTCATCATTTAAAAAGCCTGCAAGTATCACTGTACTCTCTTACTACTGCATAGATGAAGAGCAGCCCAGCAAGCATTCGTTAAACCTATCCTTTGAAGTACTATATTTCTGATGTCATGGACATTTCTTCTAACCTGACCACATGAAAGAGATTATATGCTTTTCACTCTCTCTCATTTGCACCTAACTTGGAGCCTGAGTGAAACAAGGAAAAGAGAAATTATGCCTCTAAATTTTAAAATACATGGGTTTGGATTGTTGTCCTCTCTGTAAAACCAGCTTCTTACTGCTTCTTGATCAGAGCCAGTAACTGCACGCATTAAGAGAGAACCTTATTTTATCTAAGCAACAAGAAGGCACAGGCAGCACACAACTAATTTGCATGCCACTACCAGACCCCAGGAATCTATTTTGCTCGCACTTCACTCCTAACCACCGCTCCTTTGGCACAGCCTGCCCTATACAAACATCTGAGTGTTTGTACATATATTTTTCAGGTCCCTGAATCTCTAAGTGAGAGTTAAGGGTGCAAAGAAAGAGAGAAAGGAAGACCCACAGAACTACAGGATCAGTGAGCCTAAGCTCAACGCCTGGGAAGATCATAAAACAGATCCTCCTGGAAGCTACATTAAGTGCACAATAAGGTGATCCAAAACAGTCATCGTAGCTTCATCAAAGACAGATCATATCTGACCAATCTGGTGGCTTTCTATAGTAGAGAAACTGCTTCAATCAACAAGGGAGGACTTATCAATGTCATCTACATAAATTTCTCTTAGGTCTTTGATATGGTTTCACAAACATCCTTATCGCTGATTTGGAAAGATATGGATTTGAAGGATGGATAATTCAGTGGATAAGGAAAAGGCTGTATGAACACAGCGAGAAAGTTGTGGCCAATGTCTCTATGCCCAAGTGGAGGCCAGTCACGATTGGTGTCTTCCAGACATCCATACTGAGACCAATGCTCTTCAACACCTTTATCAGTATGATCAAGCATACTCTCAGCAAGTTTGCAGACACCAAGCAGTGTGGTACAGTTGATACAATGGAAAGGACTTGAAAAGTAGGTCTATGAGAACACACTGAGGTTTAACAAAGCCAAGTGCAAGGTCAGGACAATCCCAGAATCCCAGATACTTGTAGAGACTAGGAGAAGAATTAATTGAGTGCAGCCCTGCAGAGAAGTATCTGGGAGTTCTGGTGGAGTAAAAGCTTGGCATAAGCCAGCCAACAGTAGAAGGCTAGAAGGCCAACAGTATCCTGATCCACATCTAAAGAGAGTGAGGGAAGAGACTGTCCCCCTCTGTTCTGTCCTCATAGTACTTCAGATGAGGCAGTGTGTCCAGACCTGGGGCCCCCAGCACAAGAAAGATGCAGAGCTGTTGAAACTGGTCCAGAGGAGGCCACAAGAATGATCAGAGGACTGGAGCATCTATCTTAAAATGAAAGTCTGAGGGAGCTGGGCTCATTCAGTCTGAAGAAGAGAAGGCTCCAGGGGAACCTTATAGCTGCCTTCCAGTACTTAAAGAGGGATTATAAAGACGACTGAGAATAACTTTTTAAAAAGACAGATAATGACAGGCCAAATGAACACGGTTTTAAACTAAAAGAGAAAACATTTGAAACAGATGTTCAGAGGAAATTCTTCCGAGGACTATGAGGCAGTGATACCCAAGTATCACAGTACAGGATACCCAAAGAAGCTGTGGATGTCCCATCCCTGGAGGCGTTTAAGACCACGTTGGATAGAACTTTGGGCAGCCTGATATAGTGGATGGCATCCCTTTGCTCTCCATTTTTAAGGTTTCTTCAGACACAAGCCATACTATAGTTTCAGGGCTAAGTGCAGTCTTCATGCAAACAGGGGATGTGTCATTAAATGCTGCATTGCTACAGACATGCACAAAAGTATGAGATGCATTTCCTATTACTCCCCTTTGATGAGCTGTTGGTCAAGCAGATGAGGATATGCTCTGGAAACACTTTTTGCACATATTCTGTTGTCAATTCAGTCCTCAAGCCTTTATCCAAGCATTTCTGGCAGGCTTGCCATTGGCCAAGACTCAAGGTTTACAGCACTGACCCCCCTATCAGGAACTGCTTTGTGCTGACACAGAAAGAGCTCATGCTGTAATACAGAGCATCATGTAAGTATTTCTGCTATAACAACATAAAATGGTTACAGATTCCTAATGTATCTTGCTTTTCACCTTTGAGAACTCTTCTGTATTCTTAGAGTTTCACTATGCCTTCATTATTACAGTCTTTATATAATTGTCTCAGTTGATTTTTTAATCAAAATAACTCTGTTGACTTCAATCTGTTTTGACCTCCATGCTTTTTGCTGAATGCTACATATCAAGAACACATGCCTTCTGTACACAGCAGTCCATAGCCAGCAAGTGAAGAACATGTACTCTCAAATGGAGAATCAGAATCATCAAGGTTGGAAAAGACCTTCAAGACCATCCAGTCCAACCATCCACCTATCACCAATAGTACTCACTAAACCATGTCCCTCAGCACAAGAGAGAACAGTAGAGAGCTGCGCTTTGGGCAACTATAATCTGAAGGTGTCTTTCATGACAGGAATGAAAATATAGCAAAGGATTGGAAACCTGTGCTCTTGCTTTAAATAAACTTTAAATCACACTAAGTATGTGTGAGTATTGCACAAAGTATTGCACAAAGCATGAATGGTAAATTACTAGTTTGGTGGTGGTTTTTTTTCTTGTGCTTTTTCTTTTTTGCCAAATAATCTTAATAGTGATGTTTGTTCCTTCCATGGTTGTATTCACACATCAACATACTTCATTTTTAAAACTCATATTGCAAACCACCTTTCAAAATTTACATGCTGGATACTTAAATTTTCCATTAAATGCTTTTTGTTTCTACCTTTAAATAGAAAAACAAAACAAAGAGAGAGGAAAAAATAGACTAAAGTAATTTGTTTGGATAAGCAGTTTATTCACTGTTGTTTCTCTATCCTTAGCATGATTAAATCAAGAAAAAGAGCCATTGTTATTCTTTCATTTCAAAAAACGAAATGCATGCAAGCCAACTAGGTAGAGTGCATATCAGTACCCTTTTCTGTTTTATTTGAAGACGACTACTAAAGCAGTAGTCTTCCATCAAATCTCTGCCACCTTGCAACTATTTCCAGACCATCTTTAATATCTAAATGCTATAGGCTGACTGTCAATTACAAGTTTTTGTTTCAACTAACTCCATAGGAAAACCAAGCTTGAGAAGAACATAATTCAGGAAATAAAATTATGGAGCCTATTACAATAAAAGATTGCTTTCTCATAAATAACTGATCCACTTTCTTCTCTTATTTCAGTCAACCTTCACAGAAAGGGAAGCACCAGGCTTAGAGCACCCATTCATATTAACAAATGATTTTATTAAAAAAAAAAAAAAGGAACAATAAAACATGAATACACATGTTTCAAAAGGATTGAAACGCCAACAAATAACAAAACACTTGAAATCAACATTGTGCTGTAATAGTGATTATAGGGAAAGACACTTCAACAGAGACCCATAGGAAACCTCTGGGTTTGGGTTTTGTTTGTTTTTATAAAGGACCTAGATAAAAAAGAATTAAAAATAAGCAGATTATATGGCTCAGTATACATATATGTATACGGGGGCAAATGCAAATGAAGACACCACTACAGATATGGCAGAGGATTCAATTCCTCTTCTGACCTGAGCTCTTATATGCAATTGTCTGCCTTTGAATGGCTGTTCCTCAGACAGTGAAAAACACCTGCTGTTTCCATAGATGTTAATCTTTCTATGGCCTAACAGCAGCTCTGCTCCAACAGCTCTTGCAGAAGATCAGAGGATTTAAGATGTACAGCTACCCATTTTGCTGGGCAGCCATAACTTCTTGTTTTTTGAAAACCTGTTGCAAATATACCCCAGAAGGATGGTTTAAACCAGGCATTGTGAAGCTGGCAGAAATATATATATATATATATCTTTATATATATCAGAAATATATCATATTTCTGATACATATCAGAAATATATATATATATATATATATCTTTTTTTCTCTTATCTATGCTCATGAAACATATCAGCTCATGAAACGATAGAAATTCCTGAATCGGAAATACAACTAAGAAGCCAAGACAATGTAACCTACAGAGTCAGTTTATAGGCCCAAGACCTCCTCCTCTACAGAGGAGCAGCATTTGGCACCTCTGGCCTTTTTTACATTCCCTGCTGGGTTTGCCTCAGGTCATGAATGTTCCCAGCAAAGCTCACGAATTAAGCATCAGGTCCTTCTGCCAGAATAGGACAGAAGTTGCTGTTTCTTAAGATAATGTGTGAAAAGAGCTTGCAGATTTGCAAAGAATGCTTGTCAAGGACCTCTCATAACGGATTATCATCTTGTAACCAGAAGGGCTGCAGAGCTGATGCCTCATTCCAGAAGGAGCTGTCAGCTATTCACAGGTAAAAGTGTGACATAAGAAAAATTATTGTGCTTTTCCCTCCTGATGCTGAGATCTGCCTCCCGCCTACCAAATCCTTGCAACTTCTGGCAGTTCTGTTTATGCTGCAGTTTAAGAATTAGGTTGTGTAATAAATTACTGTCTTGGATGTAATCACATTTATTTTGTTTGCTTCCAAGAATAAGAAAACAATACTGCACATATTCAAGATATAATTATATGTAAAAGTACTCAGCATTTAAACCACCAAGGCTCTGCAGCTAGTACAGCACATACAGGATGATGGGCCCTATTTCAGGCCAACAAGTGCAATGTTGCTAGCATGCAAGCAGCATAGCAAAAAGGGCAACAGCCCGCATTGGGGCAGGGAGAAACTACTGTAATCTAAATAATTTGCAAAAGATTGCATTTCATATCTGCAAAGTAGAGATAAAAATAGGCCATTGTGTCTGGAGCTGACATTTCAGATAATGCTTAGGTTAAGATAAGTTTCCCAATCCTCTTCATTTATTACTGCTACCCAAGAGTCAAATCCTTCTCTCCATCCACTGGTCTACAGTTCTTCCCCCAGTTATATATCTTGTGGAGCGTAACAGCTCTACAATAGAAACATTTTGACTTATATAATTACAACAGCTCATCAAGCTCACTAATGGCATCAGTTAATCACATAACTGCTGCCAATAACAACACAGAAAGGAACAAAACCCAGTTCTAAACAGAAAATTAAGTCAAATTAAAGAACAAAAAACTACCGATGGAATCATAATGTGCTCATGGGCATTTTTATGAGCAAACTTCATCTCAAATTCAATAACTTCTGTATCTATCCACTGAATACCACTTCTATTCAAGTGGATGAAATGTTACAGTAAAGTTCAGAGAGAAAAATAAACCACAACATTAAAAATCAAGACAATATTATATTAGCTCTTCTGTGTGCACAAGAGCTATTTCCTATCCAGGTGTTAAGTGGATTAACTTATATTGCCCTATAAGATGAAATCAGGTTTGCCTGGTGGGATTAAATTTCCATTCTATTTACTATATTTCAGAGTTCCCATCAACTCTGAAGCATTTAAGCTATTTGAGAAACTTAGGTCTAAATAGAAAAATCAGCAAGCCTTAAAATAGTGGTTTGATTGCTCAGGTTGTGAATGTTGATGTTCAAACATTTCAGCTGCTTAATTAGAAAGACCAGTTTGAAACCAAGTATCCGTGACCACAGGGGTACTGGGACCACCAGCCTGGCCTTCTTAGAAAACTACCCCATCTCCTTTGCTACAGGAGCTTTAATTTGTACAGATAATTCACTGAGGTAGATATAACCCCCACTTTCTGTTCCTCAAGCAAGTATTCAGACTACTCTGACTTCTAGTCTCTGCCTCAATATTTAGTGTCCTGTATATGGTAGAGAGCAATGCATCAAGAGATGATGTGTTTGCAATATCAGCTCCTCTGATCTAAAAGCTTTCAAAGATGGTGACTATAATTTCTGACCTTCTTCTGATCTCTTCAGCCTTCTGTTACTTTTCCTGGAGGGACTCATGTTGGCATCATTATTTCAACAGTTATTATTTTAAGCATACAGGAAAGTTGGTGTCATGCTCAGAGTAGTTACCTATACCATTATATTTAAGCAATTTAGTTATGGCAAACAAATTAATCTCATAATCCAAACACATTCTAGTAAAAATATTTTATGCTACATTAACAGTCAACTTATTAAACTTCAGAAACATTTCAGGGCAGTTCAGCTCAGGAAGAAGACAGCAAAGCTTCTTGGTCAGGTCTTGCTACATAGCTGAGTGCATGCAAGAAGACTCCTTCATGTCAGGAAAACATATTGCCATACTTTTAAGTCTCACCAAGCACAAACAGGAATTAACCTCTTAGCTCCAGTACCAGAAAAAAAGGAGAACTTCATTCTTTCTGCTAGCAAAACTAGCAATACAAACACATACAAAATATATCCTACTCTTGCATTCAGTAACCTTCTGAAGCATGACAAGCTTTTGCAGGATTATACCAGTTTTTCTCATCAGGAACACAGATGGTGCTCATTTACTGTAATCAAGAATTGAGTTACAGAGGACTGTGTTCTGTGCTGTCAGGCTGCAAAGACCAAACAGAAGGAACAACTGAGATGGGGGAGGGAAAACAGAACTCACTGTTGCACAGCTGTTACACTTAACGTGAAATGAGTCAGCATAGGAAAGGCAGTGACATCAAGGGCTGTGTGATTAATAAGTAAGGTAGCACAAAACTATCTCAACTTTAAGCCTACTTAGTGCTATCTACAACTTTGTATGCATTGAATAAGTTGTGAGACCACTGCAAAGGCACCAATGAAACAAGAATACCTGTGTGATGCTAGCAAAACATCATAGGAGTTGCACCAGAAACAAACTATTCAAAGAAGGAAAACAAATTTGGTGGGAAAAAAACTGAGACTGCAGAAATGACATTTCTCTTCAAGAAGAGAACATTACCATAGAAATAGAATTTTGCAATCATAAATAACCATCCTAAGTCACTTAGGTAAGAGTGAAGTGAGAACTAGCATATTTGACCACATATTCTTTCAAATACAAGACAAAAACAAATTCAGGTATTTATTTACATACGGAAAGTATATTGTCATACTATGTTCGTTCTGTGTGAAATACAAGTCCAAACAGAAGACTCAGTCATAAGATAATGATGAAGTGCCACATTTACAAAAGCTATTTTGCTCCTCTACAAAAGAATGCAAAAGGTAGTTGTGTGTAACAGCCTAACTCTTTTTTTCCTTTTTTATTCTTGTGTCACAGTACTGCAGCCTTCCCCAGAAAACTACAAATCTGACCCAAAAACAAACACAGTGCACCAGTTGGTAACTAAGGCTCTGGTTACTCACCCACTTAGTAGTTGCATGCATGCTTCTCAATCATAGGATTATTATTTGTGTGAGGAGGTATCAGCTCCATTACAGATAACACATACAGCTTATGTGTCTTTAACAACCTCCCCATAATACACGACTTTCATGCCAGCACTTTCTGAAATCTCTCATACATCAGATTTATGGTGCGTTTAAGTGTTTTTTCTTTTGGTTGGTTTTTGGTTTATTTTTTTTTTTCCATTGTGACTTGAGGAAGAAAACAGACTTGACAATACATTTAAGTCCCACTGGAAAGAGAAGCTGTTGGTGTTTCTAGGTGATTTTGCTTGAAATGATCTTAAGAGCTGACTAGTGGGAGCAGTTACTGTTAAAGAAGGTAAGCAGGTATACAAAAATATCACAAAAATAAATTACAGTATCCTTGCTGCTACTATCTGCATTTACAAATTCAAAGACTCATAGCTCTTCATGGAAACCCATTAAGCCCTGGGAAAAATACATGAGGAAACTCAGGAATGTCTTTGTCTCACAGAGCTGCATCATCATTGCAGACACAAAGGTCTAGTCTTAATCCCACATCTCAGGAGAGATCACTACAAGGATCTGCCCTTGGGAACAAGAGATCACGGAATTATGCTTTATAAGGGATGAAATCAGGAGTAGTTCTTATGCTGTGGGCAGTGCAGCAAGACACAGCTGGTGCCTCAGAGTCCCAAGGTGCACTGGCATAGTGCTCACTATGGTGAGCCTGGGGATCCCTAGCAGTGCCACACACTGCTCATGGTGCCCCATCATAGAGCTGGGCCCTACTGATGAGCTCTCTGCTATTGAACAGCAAGTAGTGACTGCTTGATACCTTGTCCAAGAATGGTGGCTTGATGACCCGCTAACTAGGAACCTGCCTCCACTAACTGGATTAAAACCAGCTATTTTCATAACAGAAAATGACATGTTCATGTTCATTCAGACATGTTCATGTCAGAACACAAATTAATTTTGTATGGCCTTTTTAGCTTATTTTTAAATCCTATTCTGCAACAGCAGTTATTCCATAACTTTACTAAGCATTGCAGGATTAATTAAGAAGCGTCATTAAATTACACTAGACAGGAGGTCCCAATAATATTGTAACCTTCATCCTTTCTTCCTTGTGCAAAACAAATCTACGCAGAGAAAAACACCATCTGTCCCCTTAGTATTTTCCAGACACATTCCCGTTCTGCCATTTCAACATCTTTGGGAAAAGGACACGTTTTTTCCATTGTAATGTTTACTGTAAGCAAATTCCCAAATGCCTAGAGAAGTTTAATAATGACAGTGAGGGTGGTGAGGCACTGGAACAGGTTATCTGGTGTTGTATCTGATGCCCTGTCCCTAGAAACTTTCAAGGCAAGATTTGATAAGGCCCTGGGCAACTTGATCCAGCTGTGGATGTTCCTGTTCATTGCAGGGGAGCTAGACTAGATGGCTCTCAGTGGTCCCTTTCAACTCTAAGGATTCTATGATTCTTTGATCCCACTGTAAATGCCTAAACTTTCTTTGGCAATTACTGAATCCAAAGTATCATAGCTAGGAGATACTGAAATACACAAATTGCTACGCAGTTGGGCAGTGTAGTCCACAAAATACCCAGAAGGAGAAAAGTCAGTGCAAAAGACTTTAACCTTTGATCATCAGTAAGAAGTCTCTCTGAAAGTGAAACAAATTGTTATACTTGGCGTTTCAAGTATATAAGGTGTCAGTTAAATTAGTTGAAGTCTGATACCAGGAATTCAACCAGCACATCAGGGCCTCAGAAAGATGGTTTTGTACCTACAGAGCCCAACCAGTACATCCTGCCCCACAGGATATGTATATGAGATGATGTTCTCTCAGTGCACAGGCAAAAAGACAGGAGTACTATTATCAAGTCATGAGCAAGCCTCAGAGATCTGGTTCTATTCCTGCCCCAGGCAATTCAGATAGGAAATAACTTGTCATTTTATGAAGAGACAGGCATGTTTCATCTGCAATTTCTAACAGCTTCTCAAAATAGGAAAAGATGAAAAATAGTTCTGAAGGAAGAAGAAACAACTCTCACCCCCAGAAACGTTGTATGAAACTACAACAGAAAAAAACATGACTTCTGGCTTGACTGGTGTTTTTGCTTTGGGGAGGGAACAGGTCATGCAGTCATGTGGAAAAAAAGAAAAAGGAGGCTGTACATCTAAGTACAGAAGGAAGTAAATTGGCAGAAATTAGGTATACTCAGAACAGACCATGTAAACCCCTCTATTTCTTTTCCAGCCTCCTAGAAAACAAAAAGCCTAAGTGGGACAGCAAGCAATTCTTCAACATCTTAGGAATCAGCATTTGCCTCAAGACAGGGTACAGAAGTATGGTGAAATGCCTTTAGAAGAACATGAGCACTACAGTGATGCCTCAGCTCATGTTCTCAAGGGAGCTTGTTGGTTGTTCTCTTTTCAAAGGAAAGCAAGAAGCAGTTTTATCTACAGAGGTGGGAAAAAAGTCACTGATATAAATTCTTTACAACTTATGCCAAACAATTTGTGAAGAGTTGCAGTGCAGCTTCAGCAGTCATCCTCAATATACTGATCTCTTCTGGAATCTTCTGGAATATTCCCAGTTCAGTTATTACTGTAGGATCCAGGTCAGGCACAAAGCAGAAGCAAATAGCTTGAGATGGCACACCATAGGAATTTCAAATGAAATTCAGCCTGAGACACTGAGCAAAATAGATGGCACAGAACAGTTTATTTTAACTAAGATTTAACTTTTTTTTCATATGTTATTAATAGCCCCTGCATAAGCAGTAGCAGAGGTCATTTCAGAATGTTACTTGAGAGCTGGTTTACATTTCACTGTTACCAACATATGACCGAAAGGAAACTGATGAGAAACAAAACACAAGGAATATTTTTAATAACTTCATTTCATAATTGTTTCATAATTTGAGAGTACATTACATAATTCTACTTGGCTATGGAACCCAACGCACACCAATTAGTTTTCAAGTACCATGCTGGTTATGCCATGGATTCTGCACCTTGTAAGCCACAACCACAAAGAACACAAAATACTTCTTTTACAAGCACTGCATGAAAAAAGATCTTCAAGAACACGGTCTTCAGAAACAAATGTCATAAAATGATGATTACCATGCCATCTTGGGGCAGGAAAGAGAGATAAATGTATTAAAAACCTACTGGTTTCAAGTATCTTATGTATTTATCATAACTGGTGGTGTAGGATTAGACCATAAGAACAAATTAGCTTTTTTTAGCCCAAATCATGATTTGTTGTATCTGCCTAGACTGCAACACTTCAGCAATAAAAGAACTAAAATTCAAGCTACTCTACTCCATTACTGTAAAAAAAAAAAATATCTTTCTTCATATCTTCAAAATGCACAATAGAAATGAAATTGCTTTGCAATTTCCTATTAAACAAGCTGCCAACTTTAAATGTTTTTGTTTTCTTGCCAGGTTGACAGGAAAAATGTTACTTTAGACAGAAAGAGTAATTGTCCAAGATGAGAAATGAGCAGGCCTCACACTTCAAAAATAAAGAGATAGAGAGAAGGATAGTGATGGTATCTGAGGCTGCACTGAAGATGATCCAGTAAAGATGACTGTAGACAGCAGATCTACCTAATTGTTTTAAACAGCCTCTCAATGAAGAGCTTTTTTGTACAAAGCACTGGGTGGCTGGGAACTGTAGCTGCATTTGGAAACAGAATTCATACACTAATTTGATAGAACAGCCAACTTAGCATTTGCAAGTTAAATAAAAGTGAGAAAAAAAAGGTCTTTATATGACCAAAAAGACATCAGATAAAGTAACAACCTTGCCATGCTTCCAGAACAAGGAAGAAAGAGGCAGAAAGAAAAGATAATGGCTAAAACAAAAATCCAAATGAAGACTACATAAGATAAAGGCAAGGCAGAAGATCAGCTCTGTTCCATTCTAAGAGACTAGGATGTCTGTCATGCAACTGTATATAACTGATGCATGATTTCTCATGCAATGAACCAGGTAATAGAAAATTTAGACTGTGTGTTGATGACATGGACACAAGATGGTGAACAGAGTATGAAAAGGATCTCAGGGCTTTGATGGATTAATCCACCACTTATCCTCGATACAGAGCTGCACCTCACAACTCTTATCAAAGCTGGCAACTACTATATCCAGCTAGGAAACAATAAAAAGGAAGATTCAAGTAATCTTCAGCCAAGCTCCTTCCATCTCCAGGAAGGGCACAGAGGCATAACAGGACCCACAGGCTGTTATCAACAAGTTACAACACCTAGTCCCCACAAGACCGCCAAAGTTTGCTCCAGCTCAGCTTTGGCCCAAGATAAAGGCTATTCAGATGGACTAATTAAGGTAGGGAAATGGAAATCTCCACAGAAATGGAATACAACGAATTTATCCTA
The DNA here is from genome assembly GCF_023343835.1 of Lagopus muta. Lineage (NCBI taxonomy): Eukaryota > Metazoa > Chordata > Aves > Galliformes > Phasianidae > Lagopus > Lagopus muta. Next base: position 38,988,473 of record NC_064435.1, on the reverse strand, counting down.
TAAAAGGAATTCATCAATTTAAGACATCAGTATTTCAGTTTCTTAATTATCAGCTAATGTTGATTATGATGTAAAGCTTTGTGATTAGACATCCTACTTATTCCTTTTTTAACCTTCCTCACATGGCCTTTTGAAATGCCTCCAATGATTTTTTGGAAATTATTTAAAGTATTGAAGAAAAATTTAGAAATAGTAAATTAACCAACCTGTTAACCCACTCTGTAATTCTCCATCAAGTGTTAAAGCTTGAATTGAAAGCAGTTCAAAGAACAAACAGACAAAAAAAAAAAAATCAAACAGCAGTGGATTCATACATGCGTATCTGGATAGGAAAGAAACATTTGATTCACGCCTGCTAGCTGGAGAAGTCAAATCCAAAGCAGCTCTCTGAGATTAAAGCATCGTATGATCTCTTAAGCAAAAAAACGTTGCAACATTGAAACATCTTAAAAGTGAAAAGAACGTTTTAAGAAAATTATTTTTGCATTTAGTATTCAAGTCAGATATTTTTTACCTATCTAACCAATCACTAAAGTATCTTGCCCTGCATTTGTATACAACCACAACCAAACAATTAGCTGTGAACCCCATGCAGGCAAACTACATGAATTGTATATTAGCCATCTAAACAAAACAGGAACGTCATATTTTGCACCACTTTCTTAAAGCACACTGACTTCAGTTCTGCATCATTAGTACCTTCTCCTGCAAGAAAAGATTCTAAAAACGTAACAGTTCTGTAGTATTTGAATCAATATGCTTTAACTTGCTTTGCCACAACCACCAACGAGGCTTCTTCAACAATGTTATGGTTGAGCCAGATGTACAGGGCTTTATTAAAATAGCTGATGTCTGCATTAAAAAAGTTCTGTAGTTTTTAAGCTTTGTCTCTACACAGAATCCAGCCAAGGCAAAGTAGCTGAAGAGCCTTTAAAAAGAAAAAAAAAAAACACATCGCAGAATCACAGAATGGCCAGGGTTGGAAGGGACCTCAAGGATCATGAATCTCCATCCCCCTGCCACATGCAGGGCCAACAACCTCCATATTTAATACCAGACCAGGCTGCCCAGGGCCCCATCCAACCTGGCCATGAACACCTCCAGGGACGGGGCATCCACAACCTCTCTGGGCCGCCTGTTCCAGCACCTCACCACTCTATGTAAAGAATTTCCCCCTGACATCCAACCTAAATCTCCCCTCAACTTAAAACCATTTCCCCTTGTCTTGCAATTATCAACCCTTTCAAAGAGGTGATTCCCCTCCTGTTTGTCAAGGACACCAAGATGACTCATGAAAAATGGAACGGCTCTTTGATGCAGGTTTAGTTTTTCCTCAAAGACTAATTGTGCTCATCTAGGAAAATCTGTGATATTACCAGGTTAGAAAAATGTGGTGCCAGTGCCAACATTTATATGAAGAGCTTTAAAAATTCTCTTCAATAAAGATTAAGTTCCCAGAGCACGAAATTTTCTTGGATACAACCAAAGAGCAGAAACAACTAACCGTTATTCTATTTCTACTGTTGTGCTCCTTATCATAGAGTAACTTAGCTTTCAAGCAACAGTAAGGCTAAGCAGCAGGTCACAAAAAACATCCTTAAATAAAGATACTGTTTTTAGCACCTTCAGTACAGTTTTACAGATGCAGTATTCATACCTTAAGGAAAGGAGCTGTAGATCTATTAGATCACAACTCAAACTGGTGATTGAGCACCTGGTGAAGGTGAACTAAACATAGGCAAATTGTTTGCAACTGTGTTCCTCAGGTGACCAGAAAGGGTAGACCCAAGATGGAACCACCCTGGGTTCATATAGGCTCATTTAAGGGACAGCTACTAGAAAGAGGATGTTTCCTGGACCTAGGTTGCTTCCTGAGGAGTGCTGTGCAACCAGAGGGCCCCTTCACTGGTTGGGTGAGTTTGACACTAATTTCTGCAAATGACTATCGGCCTACCTGTAAATACTTTGTCAGGTATTGCCAATTCAGTGTTTGAAGGTTTTCCGGTGTTTGTTTTGTTGTTTTGTTTTTGTTTTGTTTTTTAATATTGATTTTGGAATTTAAGGGGAAGTGAAAATGATTAATGATCATCCTTGTTTCTAGCCCAAAATCTGTCTGCCTCTTCATCCAGGCTACATATCTAACAGCTTGCAGGAGCAATAAACATGTACTAAGCATAGTAAGGCATTTTCCATGGCTCAGCTCCAGATGTCAATACTGTTCTTCCACTTTTCCCTTCTCTCTTCTGCTTTGAATGGTGCCAGGTTCAAGTTCTTTGTATTGTTGTTGCATACTGTAAATCTGGACCAAAAGTTTAGAGAGAATCTTCTGAGAAGATGTAACGTAAACAGCAGAAATTTTAACACCTTGCTTTAGGAGTAAGCTAGCCATCTGGTCCATAAAAGCTCACCTTTGGTAATCTCTAAGTCTCCACTCACCAGAGCAAGAGAAGGAAGCTGCTGGCACCTCATTCTCTTCCCAAAACCAAGCTGTGCCCACACTGTCACCACAGTGCCCTGAAGCACTGTATCTGCCACCACAGCATCTACCTGCAAGTCTGTGCTAGATTTTGGGAGCAACTGAATAAGTTAAGTGAGCTTCTAATAGGTGAACAGTACTGAACAGTCTATCTCATAGCAGTAAAAGCTAAAGCTAATCAGAACTTTTCAGATTAAAAACTGGCACAGTATAAAGTTTTATAACTTAGTTGAAATTTAAAGGCTTCTGAAGTTTAAAAGCTACAGGACAACTCTGTTTTCTGACTGTGAATCCAAGGCCTTCCAGTGCCTACAGGAATAAGGCCTGTCATAGGATGGAAGGTGGAGAACCTTACACATGGGTAGGTTCTTGTACCTACAAATTGCTGCTATGCCAAGGCTCTCCAGGACCTGCAAGATGCAGTAGGTGCTCTTGACTCCTGCAGAAATCCCAACTCTGGCATAAGAATTTCACAGTCCTGGTTCAGATTAGCTAGCTAGTCAAGCTTCTAGGCTTTCTACTGTACAACTGACCCAAGGGGCTCAGTGAAATCACAACTCTTGGGCCAAGCAAGTCAGGGCTGGAAGTGTCAGAGCTCACATGTTTCACAGGTACTAGAGTATCCATACTTCACCAGGCTGTAAATGAAACACCACTTTTTAAATTATTATCTGCCAACAACAAATTTCTCAGGAAAATGAGGGAAAGCACCAAGCATTGCACAGCTTGGAAACTGTGACTGCGTAATTAAGATAAAGTCATAGAATGGCTTTGGTTGGAGAGGATGTTAAAGATTGTCTAGTTCCTGTCTCCTGCCACAAATAGGGTTGCCAACACTAGATCAGGCTGCCCAGGATCCCATCAAACCTGGCCCTGAACATCTCCAGAGATAGGGTATCCACCTCCTCTCCAGGCACCTTGTGCCAGTGAGTAAGAAATTTCTTCCTAGTACCTAAACCTGCAATGAGGTCTCCCAAGAGCTCTCTTCTCCAAACTAAACAAGCCCAACTCCCTCAACTTTCCTTTATAGAAGAGGAAGGAGCCCAGCCTCCAGCCCTCTTTGTGGCCCTCCTTTGGAGTTGTTCCAACAGCCTGCATCCTCCCTGTACTTTGGGAGCATACCGTACTCCAGATGAGGCCTCATGAGGGCAGAGTAGAGAGGGACAATCACCTCTCTCCTTGCTGGCCACCATTTTTTTTGAAGCAGCCCAGGACTCTGTTGGCCTTCCAGGCTGCAGGAGCACACTACTGGCTCATATTGAGCTTTCTGTCCACCAGAACCCCCAAAGCCCTTCTCTGCAGGGTTGTTTTCAAGATCTTTGGAGTTTGTACTCATATCTGGGACTGTCCCAACCCACATACAATACTTTGCACTTGGCCTCATTAAACTACATTAGAGTTTCACGTGCTCACTTTTTGAGGGTAACCAGGTCCCTCTGGATAGCATCCCTCCCTACTATTGTCTCAATTACACCACTCATTTTTATATATGTAGTAACATTAGCAAAGCAAAAGAATAGGCTTTTATAATAGACAAACAATAGTTAGTTGCTTGATGACAACCACATACTCCACAAACTCCTGCTTTTGCAGGCGTGGGTATATACCATCCCCATCCACACTTCACTACTTTGTGCCCAATGTTACAACTGTAACCACAGAACTAACTTCTACAGCACCTTCAAAAGAAGTCTAGGGTTCTACTTATATCAGCAAGAAGTGTGACACAAGGATCTTATTTATGGAGTGAGAGTTGGCACTAAGAAACCGCAGTCCTTCACCCAGCATGCATTCCAAGAGCCTCATTTCAAACCAACTCTTACCTGGTCCAGATGACTGAAAACTTGCCAAGTAGTCAGTGCACACACAACACACATCCTGCAGGTTAGCTTTATCAGAGAGCCACATTCATGCCTCAAACACTCCTGTGTGGTGCCAACTGAAGTGTAAAATCAGGGAAGACCAATTTTCAAGAGCACTGACCCATACTATTCCAGCAGCTTTCTGGACAACCAGTATTCCTCATCACTGTGGGAACATGCAGCACTGAAATAAGATCCATCCAGATAACCCTCAAACTGAAATCAGTTAATTCTATTCAGACCTTATCTATCCTCATGACGCTAACTTCAGTTTCCAATGCCTGTTTCTTACATACATAAGCAATCATTAATCATAATGGGAAATCATTAATCTATATAATTCACTTTTAATCCAAGAAATCATTACAAATTGTTATCTCTCTCACCCTTGGTTGGTGGTCAAATTTTAGTTACCTACAATGAAAATCCAGACTGAGAAATTAGTTTTCCATTTAAGTATCCTATGCCTCTTCAGAAACCTGTACCACACAGATTTAAGTCACATTCTCTTATATCTTATCATTTTAAAAGTGAATCATGAAACACTAAGCAGTTAATGCTCACAAGTGCCTGCAGCCAAGTTCCTGCATAAGCAACACCATTTTTGCATTCCAAATCAATGATCTTTAATTCTCTGATGCTTGTATCATTTGCACTACATGCTAGAAAATTAAAAAACTTGGCAGGCAAATAATTTTACTTAATGTCAAATGAAATATGATGGATTTTAGAATGACACCAAAATTCTAGTTATTGAAAATGTTTGTAAATGCTAATAAAAACACTCCCATGAAATTCCAAGTTCAACTGTTACTGAACATTTTTATTAAAGAGCAAAAATCACTTGATCTTCAATCTATAATTTAAACATTGATTGTTTATACGGCTCCACTAATTTTTACTGCATCAATTTTCATTAGATTTCTTCTTCTCATCTCCCAGCCCATCTTGTACACTTTTGTCTCAGAAAAGGATAAAAACCCCACTCAAAACTGCCCCCACATATTTGCATTTATTTACGATATTAAAACTGTTTTGAGACTCAGTATTTATTTTAGTACTGTTAATCATCAGTTTTCATGCTGTCACATTCTCTACAGAACACCAAATCAAAACTCTTAATTTCTCTGGAGATAATATACAGGGACTTATGTTCACTTTTCCCAGAAAGTCAAAACACTGATAAGCCACTCAAAGAACAGAACATTTTTTCTAGGTTAATTGACATGGAATGAAAATAATATTCTTTATTATGAGAATAAATACATAAAATAAATGCAATATATTAGCCATATTTACTCAGATATATTCAGAACAAGATAGACATATTCATCAGAACTAGTTGAACAAGTTTTTACTAAGCCAACAACACTGGAGGAAAGCTGGAAAGCTTACACACTAGTAGAAGGCAAAGAACATGGACTTCACTATTTTCTTGATATTAGAAGACAAACATTTTAGATAGAAGCATGATCTGCTTTGCACTGATGGAAGTGTTTAGCTCCGTGCAGTGGCCGTTTGAGGTTGTTCTGACTGCAATTGCTTCCCAAGGTACTCCCTGAAATAATAAAGAAAAGTAGTTTGAGAAATATTCTGGAAAGAATGGAGTAATATGGTAGTAGGAATTACAAAGAGAAGTAGTTTTTACATATAGTGTTATTTACATTTAGAGATTCAAATACATTTCACGCTATATTTTGAGCTGCAAAACTAGTCTACTAATAGTAGCTTCAGTTAACTATTTAATATACGGGTACCTAAGCTTTAGGTAGCTATCATCTAACCCTCTGAAAATAAGGCATGAATTGAACATCACAAAAACTCTCAAGAAAAAGCAAAGATTCCATGTTCATTCTTAGGCCTGGCAACAGCTACAAAGCACCCACTAAGCCCACAGATTTTTCTTGCTAAATATGCATGATAAAGGTCATTGCAAAGTATTTTAAAAGGATCTCTTCATGCTGCATAAGCGCATGTAATACTGGTAGAAATATTGACAATTTAACCCATAGGTGAGCAAAATCTTCACACAGCTGAAGAGATGCTGTGGAGCTTCATATTCAAGCTGGAAGAAAGAAGAGATCCAAGCCAGGCCTGCTGCAGACAGGCACTTCATTTACAATGTTTTCTTCGCCTTGTTTTGAAATCCATTGAATCAATTATTTTGTATCTGTAATCTCAACAATCAAACAAACTCTGACCACTCCTCTCAGCAACAATACATAAATCCTATGGAAAACACTGAACATTTAATTTGAGTCTTCCCATCTTTCACTGTTTAACCTAGGATAAGCAATAGAAGCAGTTCAGAGAACTGTTATTCAAAATCAAGTTCACAAAACATTTAAATCCAGAAGAAAAAAGATCAGTTCCTACTGAACATTCTAAAAAACTACTTTTCAGTCTAATGTCTTCTCAAACTGCTATTCCCTATGCATAGTAATTTCTACTGCACAATAGAGTTCGGCAGTTTTAAGACTAAATGGCCAGGAAAGCAAAATTCCAATGGTACAATCCTAACTTCAAATTCAGCTAGTAATAAAAGAATAATAATTTGTATGCTAGAGCCGTGAATTATGATTTAGCACCTTCTCTTCAAAGTTTTATCAGGTGTTTCTGCAGAATCACAGTATTTTAATATGACTTTTTATTGTACTATGTAGTTTTCCATCCTTGAAATAGAGACTCCTGATGACAAAGAAGGAAATCATGATAGAATGGTTCAGGTTGGAAGGGATCACTGTACTCAAAACTGTAATACTGAAGTAATTGAAATTTGACAGCCAACAGAAACTACAACCAACCAGCAACTATGGAAGGGCTTCAAAAATCAAATGTCCACATGCTCTCTCTTCTTGCCCCCCTTCCCCATACATAACTGTGTGCACATACAAGTTCTAGTACATCTTTGCTCACACTCAAGCCCTGAAAGCAATGATGCACAGATCACCTCACAGCACAAGCCTGCCAAATTACTTATTTTCAAAATACACATGGACCACTTAGAACATGAATTTCCTATGAAGTTATTCAGAAGCATAAAAAAAGCTAACAGTCCTTCACAATACAAATTGCATGGTTTATACTGTCTCAAAATTATAGTTGATGCATACTAAAACCCAACCACACCACACTGTATTCAGCAATAATATCTCTGCTGAAAAGGCAGAGAAGCATGGTTAAAGCATTCAGAAGTATTACCTTCCACATGCTGTTACAAACACCAGTTACTCTTCAGGTTATCATTTATAAAATGTGTTTTACTAGGTGACATAGGAAAAGTTTTTGAATGGGCTACACCTGGTAATAGGTAGACTGATAAGACACTCAGTAAAGATTTAGGCAGCTGTGGCACTTTCCTGTGAAGCCCTAGGAGGCTGCCCTGTTACTCTGCCAGGCCTTTGATCACTTTCCACACACCCTCCACTAAAACTCAAGCTACTCTAGCTTCAGCAACCACCTGTTTTCCCTGTTAAAATAAATACTAAAATACATGAATATTCAAAGTGTTTTTTTAAGCGTTCATATTTGATCACATCATGAAATCAAATACTATTGCAAGCTTCAGTCTTCATCCAAGTTGAGTATGGGTATCCATCATCATGCTGTTAACTACAAAGCATCTAAGATGTGATTTATCCCACACTGTTATTCATCCAAATTTTAAAATACAGGCTGAGGTTTCAGAATTAATCTTTATACCACAGAACTGTAGTTATCCTTAATAATGCAAGCATTCCACACACTGTAAGATCATGCAGGATGAAAGATGAATAGATCATCAGCCAAGTAACAAATAGCTTCACAAAATACTTAAAAGAAACACCTGGCACAGACTAGAGGTACATACTACAGTGGAAAGCAACTAGGAATAGAAGTGCTTTCTAAAATAAGCTGTAAACTCACAAATAGGACCATTTCTCCTTATTTTAAACACAGTTTGTTATTTCTTTTTTCCTAATTGCAGAAAAAGACCAACTTTACAGAAGCATAACAGTCAGTCTTTGAGATGGCTCAACTCAGAAGCAAAAGTAGAAACAGTATGACATACAAACATGGCTACCACAGGTTCATGCATGCCTGATCAGCTCAATTATATAGACTAAGGCAAAACACATTCTGCTAACATTTGACACAGACAAGTTTTGGGACTTCCGTACTTACTGTCTTTCACTACACAAATTTTACAATAGTTTTTCCTTTCTAATCAGGCCAAGCTGATCTTTCTTAACCAATATATATTGAGTGACACGCTGAAGGTATACAGAAGTATACTTTATATACACAGCATTCCAGTTGACACAAATTCAATCAATAATTCTTCTCATTTGAAAGCCATCTTTCATCTCGAGTAGGCATCATATTATTGTAGAGAATACTTTAAGCTAGTCAGAAGTAGAAAAGATTTTCTGATTACATGTACAGCACCTGTCCTGCCATTATGTAACACTGATGTGCCCTTCAAATCATTTAAAGGGATGAAAGAAAATGAAATTTTGCATACCAGTAACATCGAACATGCTTCAATAGTATGTAATGCTTTACTGTTTAACCGCTGTCCAGAAAGGGAAGGAAAGTTACCACACACCTACTGGTGCTTCTTCAGGATAGTATCCAGAAAATTTTGCATTCTTAGGAAAAGGCACAAGGTTTTGATCCAACCATCACATTCATTAAGTACAAGGTAAGGAGATCCTGCTTCAAAATTTTATGCTAGTTTTCACATTTAGTAAAGGACTTGTCAATAACAACCCATGACAGATGGAAAATTTTTAAGGTACATAACATCTGATTTCTAGAGCTTGTGTGCTAAAGAAATAAGCTTTGTAGTTCAATGAGTACTTCTTATAGAGTTATACTTCTATTTCTAGTCTGGTTAGATCTACCTTTTCCTTAAGGAACAAAGTGACCTGGAGACTATTTGTTTCAGCAGGCACAGAAAAAGGAGTAAATGAAATATAGCAAAAATGAAGGGTGAGGTTTTCTATCATGTACGCCAATATTTGTTTTACATCTTACCTCCAATTAGAATTAAAAACAAGGTTATCTTAAAAAAACTAAACATTTACAGATTCGATACAATGGTAAGAGATGCAACAAAGCCAAACTGTTAAGCAGACAAGTTATAAAATTTTAAGCCATTTTTTTTCCTGCCCCAAATGGAGATTCTAATGTAATACACGTAACGTAACAATATGAGTGGGCAACCTTAAACGTATCACCTGATTATGGAAAAACAATTCACTGTATGGATGACAGCCTTCCTTATGATGTGAAATTCAAGATTAACACACATTTTCAGATTGTATTAAATTATTTCAAGAGCTTTGCAGGAAGCACACTTTGACTCAGCAGTCTCCTTTCAGAGAGGTTTTTCCCGTTTTTTTCAGAAGCTGCCATAGTTTCACAACTTACATACAGGCCACAATGAAACAGAAGATCAATGAGTCTCTATTACTCAAAAATTTTTAGATTTCCTGAGGAATTCAATTCAACAATATTCCTTCCTATTAGAGAAACAAGATGAAGTCATTTTTTCATTTATGTGATTTGTTATGAGCTAACACTCAGAGACATTCGATGAATTAAAAAGAACTAGACTAAATCATGCAATGTGGTTCAGAAGTGGCTCTGTATTGCAGTTCACTTGGCACAATGAGCTATAAGCAAAATGCTTTCAGTATTTAAGAGCTTCAACCTCGTACATAACACTTTGAAACTGCCATAAATCACTTAACTGCATTTTACAATCAAAACTTGAGGACATCACATCTTTAAGTTAACACTAATTAGAAGTGAAACTATCAGAAATTTCTTTGGTGACATGGTTTTTCTTGTTATTGAGGATAGTGCTTAGAAGTGCTTGAAACTCAAGAAATAAAGTGTGTTTTACAAATGATGCAGATCTCACAAAAAAAAAAAAAAACATTGTACAGTGTGAAATCCCACAGAGCACAAGCCCAGCACAAACAACAGCCCCTGGTGATACTGAATGAGACTGTACAAGGACACATTCACTTCCACATAAAAGGATGAAGCACTAATGCTATGTATCAGATGTGCCTATGATTAACTGGATTTTTGCTCAATTTGTCTCATATCTAGGAACTGTGCTCTTCAAAAAAAATTTAATTAGACTATTTTCTCAAGTTTTTGAATTAGTCAAGTTCTAGTTAGTAAATAACTGAGAAGAAATAGTATTGATAATGAAGACCAAGAAACTGGGTAAATGTTAGATTTAAGCCCAATGTGTTAAGCATTACATCTGCCAGTTTACTATCATTACACTCTGCACTTGGTAAAAGAGCCAGTAAGGTCCAGAAGCTCAGGAGATGCACAGGCTTAGGATAATGTTCAACCGAAAAAAAAGAATAAAAAATCTTGACTGTTCAATATTAACCCTAGAACAACAGCTTCCAGATAGATCACATCACAAATTCTAGGCTGTTTGGTTTTTTGTTGTTGTTGTTTTAAATGTCTCTCAGCATAACTAGCCATTTTAAAAGATGAAGAGCAAGTAATTGTGTCTGGTAAACACTCTCTGAAAAAAGCTCATTTGAAGCTTATCTGAAATCATTGCTTTGTTCAATAGTTTATTAATTTTATTTCCAATAAATGTGCATCAATCATGCATCCTAATTCCCATTGTTAATATCCTCCAGCTCACTCATACTCTGCACTTTGATGTCTATTCACTGAACCACTTTTTATTCTAAAAGCCTACTCATTTGAAGCAGGTCTCTAGCTCTCAGCCCACACAGGTGAAAGGATGCAGCAGAAATTAAGCACCACACCTGAGCCCAGAGGTAACATTTGCAATCCCTCACTAACAGTAACTCACTACTAAGACTCAAGCAGAAAGATGCAACACCACAGTCTAGTACTTTAGTCAGTGTGAACAACAAGTGTGGTTGGACTAGATGATCTTGCAGGTCATTTCCAACCTTGTGAATCTCTGTGATTCTGTGTGTGTGAATAATCAAAGACGCTGCAAGTTCAGTCATTATCCCAACTCAGAGGAAAAATGAACTTGCGGCCAGATCCTCCATGGTTTTAGTACTCTAATGAAAACTGAAAACCTTCAATCTATAGAGGGTGAGCCACCATATTTTATGATACACTTCCATGGAGAAAAAATAGCACAAATAATATAACTCTGCACATCTCAGCCAACAATAATTCCAAAAGAAAGTTATTCCCTTGACATAAGGAGCACAACCACGTTACCATAATTTGTCACCCCTCCACCTTTCCTTCTGCAGAGGTAGAGAACAATTCAGCACAAACCTGCACAGGCTCCTTAAAACAATATACTTCAGGTCTGTCATTTTAGAACTTAATATCTTATACTTTCCAATTGTGCAAAGACATAGCTCCAACTAGCATTAGATTATCAAAATCAGTTCACATTAATAAAATAGTCATGTTGGGCACTGCTCTCTGAATTCTGTCAAAGCCAAGGATGCTTCTCACATATATGCAAAAGGCACAGCAGAAAAAGAGACACAGTAGAAAAGAAATTCTACACCATTATTTCCATGCCAAACTTTCTCATCTGCCAATAACAGGTTTTTAATTGTCATTAGTGCCAGGACTAACATGCTCTTAGTTCAAGTGAAATTAAAGCACAGGATAAGTTACCATTTAAAGACATTAAGTGATGCTAAAAAAGATATGTTCTCTTTCTGCTTCATCAAACGCGTGATCATTTAACGTGCAAATATAAATGGAATATTTCACTTAGATTACCTCACCTGAAAAAAAAAAAAACTGTCAGCAGTTGCTGCCTTTGCCAAGCTAGTTTTGCCATTGAACAGAACAACTGACAGTCTGATTTCCTCCCCATTTATCCCTGACTTAAAATCCCCTACAGAAAAGACAGCTGAGCAGCCTGTAATGAACTACTCAAATTACTTAGAAATTAATTGTATCCAAGTTGACTTAATAGCAGTCTAAGGATACAGGGCTGTTTTAAACCGATCGTCACTTCAGCTGTTCCGTGGCAGTCCCTCACTCTGGTTACAAAAGTTCTCCTCACCCTTATGCTCCAAAGGCACACTACTCACACTGAGCCTCAGCCTGGCAGAGAAAGCCTTTATTTGCTTGTCCTCTGCTAGGCTCCAGGATGTAGGAAGAGCCTCATTGCCTCTGTCATGCATGTACAACAGACAGTAACGGAGGGTTTCAACACACTAATTAAAGTCAAGGAAAAACACTTGCCTCAGTTGAAAAAGGTGGAATTCCGAAGTACATGGAAGCAAGGGAAAAACACTTATTTCTCCATCTCTGAAAATCGAGGTAGGGGAAATGTTGACTTTGCCCAGTAATTCATATTATGGCAAAACAATGCTAAACAAGTAGGCTTTCAACTGCACTATGCAGCACCTAAAGGGACTGGTTTCTCTTCTCTCCACACAAGCTATGAAACTGAAGAAGAGCTCATACTTATCAAAAGCCAGATCTATACAAAGACAGATTTAGCTTCTTACATGTAGCTTGTGCTAAAGAAATGATACATCACTTATCTATTACAAGTGAGCACTTCTGCAATTATCAGTACTGACAAGGACAATGGGTCCCAAAGACTCTCCTTCCAATAAGTATTAATGGAAAAATCCCTACAGAGGTGACAATACAAGTCTGATAAAATGCACTAACTTTTTGACACCTCTGTAGGTTTGAAACTAGATTTAACTGCAATTTCTCTCTCCATTCTCAAGTCTAAAAGTTCAGAAGCTGTGAAAGAAAAGCAGGGGCTGATATGTTCACACTATAGAAAGAACCAAGACAAACCCAGAAGAGCAGATTTGATATATTTAAAATTAGTAGACCTAAGATAGAAATGAGAAAAGCCAGGCTAAGCACCCAGGAAAACTACTGCCAGTGAGGAACGTGCTGGAGAAAGGAAGATTACTATTTTTATTAACAGACTTTCAAGACATTAAAACACAAGCAAATAAGACCTTTCCCCTTATTTAAGAAAAATTCAGTATCTAGGCCTCTATTATAACTCTATATATGTAAGAGAATTTATAACACCAAGAACATTTAATGTTTTTTTTTTTTCCTTTGTGTTGTTTTGATATCACCAAACTGAGAAGCAAGGTGGAAAGCAATACAAAATCCTGTCCCTTAATTAGGTTGTGCCTCACCATACATTTAGTCTCTAACTCCACACATACAGAAAATGAATATTATTTATCAAAGTCCTCCTTACAGGTAGAGAACATTCAGTCTGTATAATTTAAATTTATGTTTCACTGTTAGATAATGCTACCATGGTATGAAAGAGGAAGAAAGACCATGTGAATGTAATAATAAGTATGCAAATTAGAAAACCAAGTACTTTAGAAAGAAAGGGGTAAAGTTACCATTATTTAATAAGAAAATATGTATTGTGGGGAAGGGAATCAGGAGGCTTTTGTCACCCTTCATAGCCTGTTTTCTACAGAGAATAGATCACTTAAAGAATCTGCCAGAATATGCTTGGTAAACCTTCTTCCCGTACCACTTTCACACTCTTTGAACCATCACTAATCAGCCTTCTGAAAACCAATCTGTATAAGCAGCAAAAGCAAACAAACAAAAAAAAAAAAAACACGACAGAAATTGCAGGTACTTCAAAGAACCAACATTTTAATTTTAAACATAAAAAATAGGTACAGTTAGCATACCTAATCTATGTGACAGGTTATACTGAAGCTATGTGAACACTAAAGTTTTTCACAATGCCAGCCCTTCAGAACTTTATCTATAAAAGTCCCATTCTCTCTCTATTGCAAAGGCAGTATGACCTACCAGCCATTTCTATGGCAGAGTTCAAGATTTTTGAAGCCTTATTAGAGAACTAGTCAAAAACCAATGAAAGGAAAAGCCTCACTTCAAACACCATTCTAGGCAAGTGATGAAAGAGAAAGGAGTGAGCAATTTTCGACTTCACCTAAATAAGCAACCCACAAGCTTTTGCTGCTCCAGAAGACTCAAGAAAAATTTAAAGAACACTCCTCAAAATGGAAACAGGAAAATACTAGTGTAGTGTGGTGGAAAAGATTAGAGTAATGAACAGTGCAACAGGCTAGTCAGAAATGCAGATCGCAAAATAACTGCTACTATAGTATTTGATATTATAGTACTCGTAACTACCTCAAGCTACCATTTCATTCAGCTAAGACTAATAAGTTTGTTAGGACATTTATACTTCTTGTTACCACTTTCATGACTTCACAGTTTTGCAAATCTGAACTGCAGCTCAGAACAAGTGTTAAACAGTTCAAGGAAGCGTGTTACTGAATTACTTCAATTCCGTAAGGTCAAGCTATTCAATTCAACTGCCATAATAGCAGAGAATGTAGCTGCAATCTTAGACATTAGCATTAGCATCATAGAACCACAGAATACCCTGAGCTGGAATGGACCCATAAAGATTAAGTCCTTTCCTTAGCTCCACATTAGATGTAGATTTTTGGGTTGTCCTTTGTCAAAGAGCATCATCCCAACACTTCCTAAGATCAAGCAACCTGGAGCTGTGACCTGCCTGGAAAGCCTGTTCCAGCATCCAGCCACACTCTCAATGAAGAACATATTACTCTACTATTTAACGAATGCAGCTTTACCACATGAAAATTTGATTCTGACTCTATACAAACACACTAAGAAATTGGTACCTCTTTCTAGCCCAACATTTCTTACTGTTAAAAGAAGCTTTACATACCAGTTGTGAACCATCAGCTTCTGCACAGCCAGCAGCGCATTATAACGAACTTGTTGATCTTCATGATGCATATGGTTCATCACTAGCTGTTTACCACCAAGTTGTTCAATCACTCTGAAAGAGAGAAAAGTTTTTTCCCCACGTTACTTCAGCTTCTGGGTAACTAGCCCATCCAACTATTTGATAATTCAATGCATCCAAATTTAATCAGCTATCATAGATATTTTATTGAAGTACTTATTTCCTAGCACAATGTAGCAATCAGACAGATCAATGCAACAAGAAAGGTGTTACAACAAGGGTGTGATGACAACAGGACAGCACAATAGAAGAGTGCTATAAAGGAAGGGAAGAAGATTGAACATGGAATCTTCTGATACAAGTGAGCACAGGGGAAAGTTCCACCAAGGAGGGATCTCCAGAAAGAGATCCTTCCCCAGTGGCAGTCAGACCTTAAATGGAGTCTAGGAGAGCTGCAACCAGGCTCCACTCCTTCTGGTCACGCAGTTAAATTGCCTTCACCTGTGCTCCCAGGGCAGACCGAGTCCTTTCCTCAGGTGCTCAATCAGTGGTTCAGGCCATGACACAACAGTTCCCATACACACATACTTTTTATTTGACATGTTACTAATACAAATTTCTCATGCTACCTCCTGAACAAGTTGCTTTTTAGAATTTATTAAAGAATTCACAACATCAGAAGAAAGCTTGCTATCCACTACATACTTCCCTAGTTTTTAACCATCAAGCAATGACCCTTTTCACAAAAAGACTAATTTACCCAACTTGCTAAAGAACTCAACATTGCCTTGAAAAGACAGTATTTTTTATTTCACATTATCATATGAAGTGGAAGGCTAGAGAGAACTTGAATTCTGAGTCTGTGCTATATGCAGAAGGTAAACTCATGAAATGTCAGGTTCTAATTAACTCCTGAAACCTTCAAAAGCTTAAGGATGATCCCCTTAAGAGATGAGGAACAAAAGTGGAAGACATCTGAATTCTTCTAAACCAAAGAAGAGCATCCCTTCTCAGAGCAAGTCATACAAGTGAAAAAAAGAAGTGTGGAACACCAGCCAAGCACAAGAGTAGTAAAGAGCTGAAGATGAAAAACTATAGCCATTAAGTTTTTTTAATCCTTTAGTCCTATAATTTCTTATGTCATACTTAAGAATAAACCAGATTACAATGAATTTCCTTAAAAGAAATATACTGAGGAATTTTAGCTTGTCCTTCAAAACAGAAAACTTAATTTAGGGCTGTGCTCAAAAAAAAAAAAACCCAACAAATGATGTATTAGAAATCATAAGAAGGTTAATGCAGGTTAGAATTGAAGACACTTGTTACTCAATAGTAATCATTCCCTTTAACCAACAACACACTTCTAAAAAGGTTTAACAGCTAAGGAGGACCAGGTGTAGCAACTTAGCAGAGGTGCAGTCCCACCAGTATTTTTTCCCAGCTAGAGACAGAGAAAATAACAGCAATCACAGAAGGGCTTGGGTTGGAAAGGACATTAAAGGTCATCCAGTTCCAGCCCCTGTGGGCATGGTTACCATGGCCAGATCAGGCTGTCCAGTACTCCATCCAACTTGGCCTTGAACACTATGAGGGATGAGGCACAACTTCTCCAGGCAACCTATTCCATTGTCCGAGTAAATAATTTATTGTAGCCCTCAATTGTGTTATTCCAGTTGTGTGATTCATCCCACTATGCGTCCATGACAGCAATTAGTCATAGTTTTCTTGTACCACAGTTTCCAACTCCTTCTACTCATTTCCCATAGTACATGCATTGGTGTAGAGGCACTTAAGCTGGGCTATCAGTTATGTTACCTTCTTGGAGGAGCCCTCCCAGATTCCCCTGGCATCAATACAAAGATTTCTCCTGCTGTTCTCTTAAGTGTCAGCATTCCCTCGCTTTACTCTGTCACTCAGAAATACACCTCCATATCTCATCAAATCCAGCTAAAGCTCAGCTAATCAGTTCAGACAGCTTGCTGCCCAGAACATTCTTGTCCCTCCTGGTCAGTTGTGTTTCATCCAACGTCAACATGTGTATAATCAATGAATGTACAGATGTTATAGTTATGAAATATACCAGAGAGTTTGGCTATGCAGTTATTATACTAAAACAGAATAGATAGAATGCTTACCCGTATACTGGGCTCGCTATGAAACTCCAGGGAAGGGGATCTCCAGAAGAGATCCTTTCCCACTAGTAGTCAGCTCTTAAATGGGTCTACCAGCATGGAGGTAAAAGGTGGAGCCAGGCTCCACCCCTCCTGGCAGCACAGGTGAATTGCCTTCACCTTGTCTATTAAAGATGCATCCAGATCATAGTACCAAACCCTGAGTGCAACACCATTCATACAACCATTCATTCAACTGGTCCATTCCTCCTCCTGCTCAGGTCCTAGTCACCAACCAGGAGAATACCATCCTAGAATACCACCCTATTCACTGGTACAGGTTGGGGGATGAGCTGCTGGAGAGGAGCTCTGTGGAGAGGGACCTGGGTGTCCTGGTGGATGACAGGTTGGCCATGAGCCAGCAGTGTGCCCTTGTGGCCAAGAGGGCCAATGGCATCCTGGGGTGCATCAAAAAGAGCGTGGCCAGCAGGTCGAGGGAGGTGATCCTCCCCCTCTACTCTGCCCTGGTAAGGCCTCATCTGGAGTACTGCGTCCAGTTCTGGGCTCCCCAGTACAAAAAAGACAGGGATCTCTTGGAAAGTGTCCAGTGGAGGGCCACGAAGATGGTGAAGGGCCTGGAGCATCTCTCCTATGAGGAAAGGCTGAGTGAACTGGGTCTGTTCAGCCTTGAGAAAAGAAGACTGAGAGGGGACCTGATCCAGGTCTATAAATATCTAAGGTGTGGGGGGCAGAATGGCGAGGCCGGACTCTTTTCAGTGGTGAGTGGAGACAGGACAAGGGGAAACGGCCAGAAACTGCAGCATAGGAAGTTCTGCACAAATGTGCGCAAGAACTTCTTTACAGTGAGGTGACGGAGCACTGGAACAGGCTGCCCAGGGAGGTGGTGGAGTCTCCTTCTCTGGAGATGTTCAAGACCTGCCTGGATGCCTACCTGTGCGACCTGCTGTAGGGAACCTGCTTTGGCAGGGGGGTTGGACTCGATGATCTCTGGAGGTCCCTTCCAACCCCTACAATTCTGTGATTAGTGATGTGCCATGCCCTGCTTGCCCATCCTAGTCACTCACACTTCATGTGCGTGTGTGGTGGGGAATGTCATGCCACTGCACCTGTCCCCACCTACACCTCCTCATAAACTGTTGTAAGGACTGGGGGTTCCTGACAGTTGTCTCCATGTTCTGGGGTTTCCTCGATTTCAGGACTCCCCCTGTTGCACACATTAATGTCTCCCCAGTCCACTGCAGAACACACCTAAAGAAGAGGTAATTGCCTTAGACACAGATTCTGTTTGTTCATTCATTTGACTTCATAGTTTCAGTGCAGCAACTGCACAGCCATATTAGACCAATCATAATGCCACATTTGAGTGGATATGGGCAAGCTGTTTAAGGATTACAGTAACCATCTAATACAACTCATTCAAAGGGCAGCTTGAAGCAGAAGTATTGTCTATTAATCCTTCAGCTTAGCTTCCTTGAAGGCAGCAGCATGAGTTTCCAGATGAGAAGATACATCGCCTCCACTTGAAATACTACTTGTCATAAATCTCTTTGGAAAATACAGGAGCTATTTGGAAAATATATAGCACTGCTAGCACAAGCAGTATACTGAACACCTCTGGTCTTTCGTAATAGACCTGTAAGAGACAGTCAATTTGCTCCAATAATCTAAAATTATCTTCAGTTCAAATTGCTTACAAGATTTATGAGGCCTGGGAGTCTTTCTAGAGTGCACAAGTCTTTCAAGCAAACAAAGTTATGGTCCGCTATCTTGACATTAGTAGAATCACGTCAAGCAGTACACAAAAGACATATTCATTATTCTAGAGAGGCACACCCAACTTCCAGTTAAACTCTGTACGGAAACCAGAAAAACTGTTTCTTTGCTGCAGAAATTGTCACATGTCCCTTTGTGTGACTGACTGACAAGCATGGTTCCAACAAAATCAAAAGGCCCCTTTCTGCTTCAGTAGTCTTTTCCTTATAGATACAGTTATTCAGCTAGTAACTTATTTGCTTGTAGTTTTTAACACAAAACAAAGTAAAAATAAATGTCTGTATTTTTATATGTTTAAAATACCATTTTCAATTACAATTTGTATTTGAGTAGCAAAAGGAAAACATGAGTGATTACTGAATCTGTACTAACACTACTGAAATTACAATTTGAACTGTGACAAAAGTTTTAAACAAAAATACTTAATCATTGAAATAGCTTATCACCACTTCAAGTTAAATAGTTATAAGTGGCAAAAAATGATACAGTGATTGAATTATTACTAGCTATTTTAATTTTTTCCTATGCACGTCTTCTGCTTTAGACTGAAAAAAGTATTTAAGAGTGCTTTAAACGTAGGTTCCTTTCAATTAGTAAGGGACACTAGAATATACTGAGGCAGATATCTAGTTTGGATTTTCCAATCTGCAACACCTTCTCAGTAAATTACCCTTAATCAACACCTGTGATCTCAAAGTAGCATATTTTAATATAAGAGAAAAAGAAATGCAATCAAGTGTGTACTGTGGCCCAGTGTCAAGAAACACAGTGCCAAACACACCAATGCATACCAGCATTTTGCTTACCGTTTCCCGCGGGGATAGTGCCGCACATATTCTCCCACATCATGAGCAGCTACAGCAAGCACTTGTGGGTCATCAGAAACCTCCAGAAGTTTTGTCAGGATTCTAGGAAAGGATAAGAAACAAAGAAGTCCCAGGTTTCGGTTGTTGCTATTTTGTGTGTTTGTATAGCTTCCCTTGGTCTTTATTTTTGTTAAGTTATCAGCTTAGTTCTAAGTTTGCAACCATACAAACAATAGACATTCTAAAAGCCACACAAACAGCAATTCTTTTTTCCAAATATGCAGCTGCATTTAAAAGAAAGATGACCCTGCCTTCATTAATGAAATTACAAAAAGCATTTGCTCAATTCTCTCTAGTAAGCCACACACCTACAAACAAATACCTATAGCAATATTTACAAATGCCTCCATATTTGTGTATGCTGTGTTCAGGACCATCAGTTTAGAATTCCAGGTAAGCTGTACTTAACAAATGTATAAAATAGGATAGAGGTAGGACTCAAAAACAAAGCACACAAGGCAGCCACTGCTGCTTCTATTGCTCGATAGACTCCAGTCATGCCTGCATGCTGTTCCCCAGCTCCTGCGCTCAAGGTCCTTCACTATGGATTTAGGAACCTACAAGACTCCATTGCTAATGACAAAGCAAAGGGCTGCATCAAGAATGCTATCAGTCAGCCTTTCCCCATCTCTGTTCCTCTCTTCACCTTACAGCAGCAGCCTTCTTCAGCTCAGCACAGAAATTTACACAGAATACTGTCATGCAATGGCATTTAAAAATTAAAAAAGCATCCCAGCATTGAGAGGAAAGCAGCCTGCAATAAGAGTTATGCAGTGTATACAGTTGTGAACTCACAGTTCAAGATCAACAAATTTATCTCAAGAACATTCATTACTTATTGAACTGTTGTGGTCTAAAAAGTAGTTCTGTGAAGATAAAAATAATACTTTGTAATCAACTCCCTTTTCATATATCAGTTATTTTGTTAATATGAACAGAAACACAGGGCCAGAAGAATTAAAAAACAATTTCTCAACTTATTCTATTGTTTTCATTTGCTAAGAGGTAGCTCAACTACTTTTAGTGGTGGATAGCCAGCAATAAGACACTGTTCCCTGCTCTGTAATGAGGAGGGGAAAAAAAGGGACAGATATGAAGGCTAGGCAACGATAATAAGTTATAAAACGTTAAACATACAGAACATTGGAAAATTAGACTCATCTCTGCTTAATGAGATGACAAATGTGTTAATAACTTTGCATAATTAGAACAAGTTGAAATAAAAAATTTCAATTGGAGTAATTTTACCTCTTTTCTTTAAATGCTACAGACACTTCCTAAAGACTGGAAAGTGACAGATGAAGAACTTTGTCCAAATTGTTTAAAGTACAAGATGAATGGGCAGAAGCTTGAAACATTACACTAATCAGAGTACTACACTAATCAAAGATGATAAAGGATCTACACAAAGTTGTTAAGCAAAAAAGTCCATCACTTGCATAAGTAGTCAATCTTGATGCAAGACAGAAAGAACAGCATGTTCAACAATAAAGTATATTAGAGCTAGAATCACAGAATCACAGAATCACCCGGGTTGGAAGGGACCCCAAGGATCATGTAGTTCCAACCCCCCTGCCTAGCAGGGCCACCAAACATACACATTCAGATCAGGTTGCCCAGGACCCCGTCCAACCTGGCCTTAAACACGTCCAAGGACGGGGCATCCACAACCTCCCTGGGCAGCCTGTTCCAGGGCCTAACCACTCTCCTAGTAAAGAACTTCCCCCAACATTCAACCTAAATCTTCCCTCCTTCAACTTAAAATCATTTCCCCTAGTCCTGCTGTTGTCAGCCCTTTTGAAGAGTTTACTCCCCTCCTGGGTGTAGGTTCCCTTCAGGTACTGATAGGCTGCAATGAGGTCACCCCGCAGCCTTCTCTTCTCCAGGCTGAACAAGCCCAACTCCCTCAGCCTGTCCTCATAGGGGAGGTGCTCCAGCCCCCTGATCATCTTAGTCGCCCTCCTCCGGACCCTTTCCAAAATCTCAATGTCTTTCTTGTACTGAGGGCTCCACACCTGGACACAGTACTCCAGATGGGGCCTCACAAGAGCCAAGTAGAGAGGGACAATCACCTCCCTGTCCCTGCTGGCCACCCCTCTCCTGATGGAGCCCAGGATCCCATTTGCCTTTCGAGCTGCCAGAGCGCACTGCTGGCTCATGTTCAGTCTCTCGTCCATCAGGACCCCCAGGTCCTTCTCTGCCGAGCTGCTCTCAAGGACCACTCCTCCCAGCCCGTACAGGTGCCTGGGGTTCTTCCGGCCCAAATGCAAAACCCTGCACTTTGCCGTGTTGAACCTCATCAGGTTCACCCGAGCCCAGCCCTCCAGCCTGTCGAGGTCCCTCTGAATGGCATCCCTTCCTTCCACCGTATCAACCGCACCACTCAGCTTGGTGTCATCAGCAAACTTGCTGAGGGTGCACTCAATTCCCTCATCGATGTCATTAATAAATTAATAGAAGACAAACAGAGTGACAGATACAGGAAAATAAAACGATAAGACTTGAAGTGAAGAAAAGGTTATTTGTCAAATTTGTCAAACACTCAAATTCTTAGGTACAAGAATCTCTTTGCCATGCATTTTGTGGGGGTGCTGTTGTTTGTTGAGGTTATTTTTTGGTTTGGTTTTAAGGAACTACTGTAGATCATTGTCCTTCTAGCAGTACAAGCACAACGCATTTGCCAAGCTGTCCCAAAATACTGCCATCGCTACAGGAAATTAGTCTCAACAGCATCTTCACATTGCAGCTGGCAGCATCTAATTTTTTTGTGTGTGTAATATTTAGCATCTAGAAACGTGCTCTTGGAGAGGAGCTTATCAGACTGATTTCAGGACAGACTGAAGTGCATCTAAAGCTCAGACCCAGCTTGCTCATCATGCCTTCCAATGTAAAATACAC
This sequence comes from Lagopus muta, assembly GCF_023343835.1. Lineage (NCBI taxonomy): Eukaryota > Metazoa > Chordata > Aves > Galliformes > Phasianidae > Lagopus > Lagopus muta. The sequence continues at coordinate 38,965,734 of NC_064435.1, read as the reverse complement.
TTCAATTATCTCCTGCTTTCTGTTAGGTCCTGCACTTACTAGTAAATACTCAATAGGAAGAACACCACATATTATCAGCTAATGACAACACAATTAGATAACCAACAACTCCCATAGCAATTTAAAACCCAGATTTCTTTTGAGCACACACTTCCAGAACTCAGCAATTACTTGACTCCAACAGGAAAGATAAGCTTAAGATTCAACTTTATCTATCAATTTTCTATAAGACTGACTCAAGACAAAATGAACTGGAATGTAATCATAGAATTAATAAGGTTGGAAAAGAGCACTAAGATCATCTAGTCTAACCGTCAGCCCATTAGCACTATGCCCACTTATCTAGTATATCATACAATAAGTTTAATTTTCCTTGAAATAGTATCACAGCTTTGAACACCTAGTTTATTCAAGTGAAGTGTTCACTCAAACCAGTGACAACACAAAAAAAAATTAAGGTATATAGTTGCTTTCCAAATGAAAGCATTACATGATTCAGCTGTACATGTTTAAACTTCAGAGAAAATATTTCTAGCTTAACTATTATCAAAACATTTTGATAAGTAAAAACAAATACACAATTCAGCATTTAAAGATAAGTTTTTAAAAGTACCATACAGTATATATATTAAAAAAAAAAAAAGGACCAAAAATGACCATCCATTCCAATGACAGCAGGATGCTCTGACTTGCACTTGTTTTAGACACACGTTGAAATAAAGCAGATAAAAGTTCACTTAACTACTGAATTAAAGAATTACATGATTCAAGAACTGAAAACTTACTTGAGTAATTCATAGTTCTTCTCATTTAACCTTACAGCATTCTCCCGCCAGAACTTCTCAGACTTATGTACAGGACTCCACTCCAGCCTTCCTGACTTGAGCTCAGAACTGTACTCATCGAAGGAGCTGCAGCACAAAAGACCTGAATGAAACATTGGCTATGCTTCCATGGAGTCTGAATTGTGCACCAAAGCCCGCCTCCTGAAAGTTGGAGCACAATTTGTTATAACACATTTGACTCATCTAGAAGACTGCTTTGTGCAGAGCGTTAGAACTACTCCTTGATTCAGAGTTCAGCACTGCCACAAAAAAAAAAAAAAAAAAAGCATGAAATGTGAGAAAAAATTGTCTTCAAACATACCCATCCACCCATCTCAAAGCAGAATTCCTGGAGAGGAGAAAAAAATCTCACACAACCCTATGCTTTTTGGGAATTCTCGTATTTTGCAATTCTACACTTAATTTCTCCAATCAAGGATCCCCGTCTTTGCCTTTCATACAATAAAACCTTTGACATGAACTACAGTACAATTCAATTTATACAAAGAAACAAGAACTACATCAGCATTATTAAAATCTTGAGTTAGTGTGGATAGCAAAACTATGCTAAGTAAGCAGTCTTTAGCATAAACTGGGAACTCCTATAAACTCCTCATGGAGCTGTTTCTGCAAGGTTTACCACTTATGAAGATTACATATCCAGAAATGAAGATTGTGTTCAGCAAATAAATACTTATTTGAATAGGAAACTTATATAACCAGAATATCTGTACATACCTTATCAGCCATCATATAAAAGCTGTAATTACCATATATTACTGTACAGCTTTAAAAAAAGAAAACAAAGGTTTCTAACCAACATTTGTTGGATTGTGTGTTTGAAAAATCTTCATACTTAAAAACATACCTAAGGTCCTGCACACTCTCACCAAGCTTGTCCAGTAGAAACTTGATATCTTCACTTATGTCTTCATCATCATATTTCTGTTGATCCAAGTTCTCCAGCTGCTTTAAAACTTTACACTGAATCATGGCAAGAGCATATTCTTGGCGAGTTTCTCTCTCAGTAGATTTCTCCAGCAAGTTCTAGAGAAATAAAATGTTTTTATTTCTTGATTTTAAGAAAAGACTATTTTGGAAGACTAATATCACTAAGAAATTCTTATTGGCAGGATTGAGCACTTTCTGAAATACTGTCTCCAAAGAAGTACAACTACCAAATAATGGCTGCTCTACATCTGTATTTAGCAGTGCAGGCTGTCTAGGACCAACCATGCTATATAGGAGTATTCATATTTGTTACTAAAGCAAATCAAGAGGAATGTAAATGATAAATAAATAAAATCAGGGCTCTTGCTTGCAAGGTAAAAGTAATGCAAACATGCATGCTGAACAGCACAAACAAGACTGCATTCAATCTGGGGTCACTTTGACCCCTCTCCTTCTAGATGGTATGCTACCTTAAACGTAGAGAAGCATTAATTTACCTGCTTTGATCACTTTCTATGTCAAATAGGACCGACTAGAAGATCAGTCAAAGGAAAAGGACACAATGAAACACCCCAGATTCTGGAGCCTCTGCTGTAAACAACTGCTTCCATCTGGGATTGTCATTTTAGCTTTCCATATAGCAACAGTATAAAGCAAGAAAGCCATCAAAAAAACTGTAGCCATCTAACTCAAGAGCTAGTATCTAGATTAAATAGCTTCTTTCGAATTTGGGAACATTCCAACTAGCTATCTTTTATATAAACTTATGGCATGAATTACAACCACAGAATGTAATAGTCAAGTTCCAATGTTATTTATTCATTACATTTCTAACCAATCAGCTTCAGATTATATTGTTCTGAGTTAGCCACCTACAGTTTCTGGTGCAACATGAAGTCCATAGAAAAAAATAGGTCCTTATGAAAAGGACACGCATTCATATAAATAAGTCTCAATATCAACCTGAAATAAGTCATGCAATCACACAGAAGAAACTGGACTGCACTCCTGCTCATGTCACAGAACTTCTACACTTATGTTATTACTAAATAAGATAGAACACTGCAAATGGATGTTAAAAAATTCCTATTTAAAATAAGTCAAGTTACAGCTTTTAAAGTGAATTCTACGCAGCCATTAGTGTAGGAAAAAAAAAAACCCACATTCCTATTTCAGTAAGTAAAGATAATTTACAGAAAAAAATGCTGAACTACCTACTTCAAGTTGTAAGTGCTGACAAAAGAACAAATAACAGATCTCAAAAGACCACAAATCCTAAGAAGTTCAAGGAACAGGTAGGAAAAAGCGTCCCAAAAAAACCTCCTAGTTATTTATGAGACAGACATACATAGAAAGCTACTCAAAATACTATGACATAAGTTATACCAAAGAGAGGTTTACAAGCTTTTCGTAAGTGAAATTTAAGTTAATTTGGAGTAACTAAGCAGTGAGGGAGAAAGGATGACCCAGGGAACTACAGGCCAGTGAGCATCATCTCTGTGCCAGGGAAGATCATGGAGCAGATCCTCCCGGTTACCATGTTAAAGCACATACAAGATGAAGAGGTGACCAGAGACAGACAGCATGGCTTCACCAATGGCAGATCTTGCCTGACTAATCTGGTGGCCTTCTATGATGGAGAGATAGCACCAGTGGACAGGGGAAGGGCAACAGATGTTATCTACGTTTGACATGGTCCCTTACCACAACCTTCTCTTTAAATTGGAGAAGTACAGATCTGAAAGACAGACTGTTTGATGGATTAACAACTAGTTGACTGGTCGTAACCAAAGGGTTGTGATCATTGTTTCTGTCTTGGTGGAGGCTGGTCACAGGTAGTATCCCCCAGAGGTCAGTCTTGGGACCAGTGCTCTTCAACATCTTTATCAGTGACACAGACAATAGAATAGAGTACGCCCTCAGCAAGTTCTCAGACAACACCAAGCTAAGCAGTGCAGTCAATACACTGGAGAGAAGGAAAGCTATCCAGAGAGACCTGGACAGGCTGGAGAAGTGGGCCCATGAAAAAAAATCTAATGAGGTTCAACAAGGCCAAGTGCAGGGTGATGCACTTGGGTTGGGGCAATCCCAGGTATTTATACAGACTAAGAGAAGAACCTCCTGAGAGCAGCCCCGCAAAGAACTTGGGGATTCCTGGTGGACAAGAAGCTGGACATGAGCCAGCAGTTTGCACTTGCAGCTCGGAAGGCCAACTGTGTTCTGGGCTGCATTAAAAGAATAGTGGCCAGCAGGGAGAGGGAGATTATTGTCCCCCTCTACTTGGCTCTTATGAGGCCCCATCTGCAGTACTGCATCCAGGCCTGGGGTCCCCAGCACATCAAGGACATGGAGCTCTTGGAAGCAGTCCCAAAGAGGGCCACTAAGGTGGTCAGTGGGCTGGAGCATTCCTATAAGGAAAGGTTGAGGGAACTGGGCTTGTTTAGCTTGGAGAAGACTCTGGGGAGACTTCATTGTGGCCTTCCAGTACTTGAAGGGAGCATATAAACAGGAAGAAAATGACTGTTTACAAGGGTGGATAGTGATAAGACAAGGGGGAATGGTTTTAAACTGAGACAGGGAAAGTTTAGGTTAGATATTAGGAGGAAGTTTTTCCACACAGAGGATGGTGATGCACTGGAACAGGTTGCCCAATGAGGCTGTGGATGCCCCAGCCCTGGAAATATTCAAGGTCAGGCTGGATGTAGCTCTGGGCAGCCTGGTCTGGTGGTTGGTGACTCTGCACATCGCGGGCAGGCTGAAACTAGATGATCATTGTGGTCCTTTTCAGCCCAGCCCATTCTATGATCATGAGTTACTGTTGCGCAGCAAGTCAGTAAGCAACAACTGATCTCTCCCCATCCAAATTCGCTTTCAACGCCTACTACTGTAACTCAACTAGCATCCAGAGAAATTAACAGTATCCAAGATCTACATCTCCAACTTAGGGCACAAGGATTAAAAGTTTTTATAAGTAGTCCAGTATCACAAACAATACAATTGAGAAACATGAACATAAAACCATGTGTACATCACAGTTAGCAGCTATAAACACAAACTTGTTTTCATTGTGAGAATACATTAAGCCTCAATGCTTAGTTACTCTAAATTACCTTAATTAAGACCTAAGAACTTCAGGTAGTATAGACACAATAATGAAGCACTCTTAAACAGATACCCTCATCCATATTAACAGAATGACCATGAAAAGATTTCTGGACTAGCAGATAAAATCCAAGTCGGTCAGCTAGCAAGAGAGATGCCTGGTTAAAATAATATTTCAATTTGTGTTTTATTTTCAATATTTTCATTACATTTAATTCTAGTTGATTCATAAGGCAAAATGTACTGCTAGTAAACTCCAGCCTTTTAGACAAGCACTAGAAGATAAAACTTTGAACTAAAGATGGCAAACTACTAATGCCTACACTAACAATTTTTGTCAACTGTTGCATTGCCTCCTACTACAGTCAACTTCACTTTAAAACACTGAATAGTAAACATCTATTACCTCTAATAGTAGATCTACTACTCGAAACAAAGCTCATCTCACACAAAAAGAGGAATAATTAAGCAGTCAGTCCAAGACACCTGATAATGCCCAACAAAAACAGCTGCATGTCAGAAGCATCTCAGATCTAATCAACTGAGAGATGAGTACAGCGCAATTGCAGTCCGACACTCACCCGAAATGCTGCAAGGATGATTCTAGTTACTTTCTCTTTGACTGATTCCTGAAGAATATCTGACAGCACTGGAACAATATTATACCGACGTAGATATTCACACATTTGAGGGCTAAATGCCAGCAGCCACACACAGAAAATCATCTGATACTGAAGCTGGAAGCCACATTTGTTGCTCAGGACGCCCATGATACTGAAAAATTAACAGCATACATTTGATCTTTTAATGATAACACACATTGAGCTCTTATACCTAGAGATGTGTAACGTTTTAGAGGAACTTTTTGAAAAGAGCAGAGTATACAACACTTCACAGCATCCTGCACCAGCGTTTAACATTGTAAAAGCAGCTCGCTCAGAAACCACTCTTTTGAAAATATAATTATTTCTTCCTCTGCCATAAGGAAGCTTTTCCAGTGTGAAGTGCTGTGGAACTGCATTTATCTTAAGTTCACTGCAATTCTTTTACCAGTAGCAAGTTTAGAGCATCATTTGTGGTTTTAGGAGAAACAGAGGAATATAAGAGGAATATAAAGGCAGAACAAAATCTACACAGATTCAAATTGTTCCCATAATTGGTATTTATCCATGCAAGCATCTGAAATGAGCTTAAGTTAACTAGTGACTATATGCGAGTTTTCAAGAGATATTTTACAGGTATAGCATATATGAGATGGGATACACATACAAAGTACAACTGGAGAAGAAAAAGTGTCACAAGACTTACAAGAAAAAGAAGTTCCGCAGAAATTTTGTTCAGCTGAGCTTTTAAAACAAGCAGTTTACAAGTTGCTGTGGTTTAACCCAGCAGGCAGTCATTCACTCACTTGTCCCCAGTAGTATGGGGGAACAAGATTAAGTAAACTCACAGGTAAGGTAAAACTCCCAGGCTGACATAAAGACAGTTTAGTAGTTCAGAAAGTGAAGGGAAAATAATTATAATAGATAAAGGTACATAAAAAGCAAGCAGTGCACAATGTGATTGTTCAAAATCCTCTGATTGAAGCCCAGTCAGTCCCCAAGCATCAGCAGCTCCCCCAGCCAACTCAGTTTTACTCTTCAGCATGATGCCTTTTGGCCTGGGATATATCCCTTTGAGCAGTTTGGCTCAACTGGCTCATTCTGATCCCTCCCAGCTCCTCACTGGCAGGGCAGCATGAGAGGCAGGAAAATCTGACTTAGTGCAAGAAATGCTCAACAAAAGCTACAATATCTGTGTTATCAGCATTACCCCCCTCCCAAATCCAAAACAATGAACTATATCAAATAGTAGGAATTATTTTAACTCTCTCCCAGTTAAATCTAGGATACAAGCCAATTCCAAATAAAGGCTAATCAAGTTAAGAAGTGTATATGCACAAGCTGTCATCAAAATTGAGACAAATTCAAATTTGTTGAAATACAGACTTATTGTAACACTTAAACTGTTTATTGCTGTACCAGTTTCCTTTGAGAAAAAGTTTGCTCCAATGGAGCTATCTTGACACACACAAGCATCCTTTGAATTTTCATTTTAGAATAGCTCAGTTACAAAGTAGCTACAAAGCCATCTAATTCAGCTGTCTGACCTTGAAGGTTAATCAAAAGTTAAAGCACATCATTAAGGTCATTGTCCAAACGCCTCTGGAACACTTACCGACATGGTGAATCAACCACCCCTATAGGAAGACTGTTCCCGTGTTTCACCACCCTCACAGCACAGAAACATTTCTTAATGCCCAGTCCAATTCCCCCCTGGTGCAGCCTTGTGCCATTCCCAAGCTGACACTGGTTCCCAGGAGCCTGGCACCTCAATCTGCTTCCCCTCCTCTGAAAACTGCAGAGAGCAGTGAGGTTACCTCTTGGTCTCCTCCTCTACAGCCTGGACAGCACAATGTTCTCAGCTTCTCCTCTCACAGAATACACCTTCCAGCCCTGTTACCAGCTTTGGTGCCTTCTTCTGGATGCTTTCATGGACATTAACATCCTGACTGTACTATGGAACCAAGAACTACAAACAATATTTAAGGTGAGGATGTACCAGCACTAAACACAGTGGGAAAATCACCTCTTTTGACCAGCTGGTTGAGCTTTACTGAACCCCAAAATGCAGTTTGCCCTCCAATCTGCCTGGGAACACTGCTGGTTCAGGCTGAGCTGCTGTCAGCCAGCACCTCTATGTCCCTTTGCACTGAGCTGCTTTCCAGTCACTTGCTTCCCAGTCCATGCCTGTGTCTGGCATTATTCCATCTCAGGTGCAGAACCCTTGCGATATTCCTCAATTCGACTGCTACTTTGAATATTCTCTAATTCAGAGTACAAGGTACAGCCACTCTCTCCAAAAGACATACACATGGTATAAAAGTCGTGTAGACAGCTTTAAAAGATGAGTGACATCTTGGACTCATGCAGATCTTTATGAAGAGAATTTGTATTAAAAGATCTAGCTGAAGCCATGTTAATTATTTTCTCCTTTCACTAATATTTTGAGATCAAACAACTCCAAAATGAACAGCAAAAATGAGCAGAAAATCACTTCTTCAGTCCTTGTTCTATCAAGTGAAAAACAAAGACTCAAAGTTGAAGGCAAACAGCTATAATCTGCTTCAGATACTAGTCTGAACAGTTCTTCATGAAAAGTAAAATAGCATCAAGGACTCACATTGGTACCTATATCTGCAAGTTTCATTACTGTCAAACAGAAAAATGAATGTTCATTTTCAAATAAATTTTGTACTCAAGCAGAGGAGCTGTCCCTTTGTATAAGAGTTCCATTCCAAAACAGGTCATTGGAGAATATACTATCATAAGGTCAAGTATATCCATATTAAGTGAAAAAAATGCTCACCAGTTTACCCCATCTGCTTCTACCCAGGCAAAGCGATATTCATTAACTCTAAGCATCAGCTGCAGGCATCCAGCAACACACTGTACATACTGGGAACTCTAAGGGAAAAGAAGAGCACATCACTTTTTACAGGAGAGGCTTAGTTTTCCAAACTAGGCTCTGCTAGCATACATCAATGCACTTTTCTTCAGCAACACTTCAAAGTTAAGACGACTCACTCTTACAATATTTTACAAGCTTCTATTTAAAAATAAAATAAAATGAAAACAAAAGTTGAGAAGCAAAATACAAACAGAAAAGACTTTTGAGCAGGAAGAAGTTGTTATGCAAGCAATACCAGTTTATCATTACAGAAAGAGACTGTAATAGCCTATCTGAGCATGCGTTCTTTTAGCACGTATGTAGGCAACGTTCTGTTTGACTATAGTGCCAAAGCTATTTGATCCACAGAATCAATTGCTACTCTATTGAGTAAACTGTGGAAAACACAAACTTTTTAATCAAGTCTGGTTTTTAATCAAGTCTTTGTAGCCAAGTGAATCCAGATTGGTTTCTTTCCACATTCAGTTCCTAATATTCCTAATATTCAGTTCCATATTCATCATAATGAGATGTATATTGATACAGAAGAATACCATTAGGAAGATGACTATGCAAAATCATCGTCAAACTTCAGGCTTACATTTTAATTTGTTCTCTATTCATTAAAATCTTAGCACATTATACTGTGCTAAGAAGAATAAGACTAAAACTTTCCCATCAGGAAAAGGTTGAGAGATGCATCACTGAACTCTACTTTCAGCAAGGTTCCTATACAAATTATCACAGACCAAATGTTTAAACAGATTTTCATCACTAAAAGCATGCATTTTTTTGTGCAGTAAGATAAGATCAACTGAAGTTCATAAATAGGTTTTGGTCAACATAAAGGCAGCTCCCGAGGTACAGAATTGGCATTTTATTCTCTCTGTGCTCAGTTTCTGGTATTACCTTTACTAATACTCAGACATGCTACAAATAAAATACTTTTTCCTATAAGCTCTCTTCTTTACTAAGTGCCTCCAAAGCCTCACGGTAGATCAGTTACACAACAGAAGGTCAAACCTTTCCAATGTTTACTGGAGAAAAAAAATTAGGCAATCCCACATGAAAAGAAAAGAAGCAAAAAAGAAAATTTGACATCTGATGAGTATCACAGAATGAGTTCATCCCTATAAAAATCTTTGTGTAAAAATTGAGTCTGGACACCCAGATTTAAAAAAAAAAACACATTTATTTCACTGGATCAGTATGTATTCGCTTACGTAAATAAAGCAAATATAAAAACACAAACATTCTGTCCTCCTGAAATAATCTATTAATTTATTTGCATTACCAACCTACATATTACCAAACTTTGTAAGGTGATTATCACAAAAGCATTCTCTTCCCAACACTTATAATTGAAATTTCACAATAAATCCCAGACAGCATTCCCTACCTAAAATGTTACAACAGCATCCCTATTTTACTTAAAAATAAATTTGAACCTGCTTGAAAATCTTGCACAAGCTATATCTGAAATCAGAAACACTGTAATGAAGTCAATAACAAATTTGTCCAACTTAATTAACTTGGGGTTCTGCTGCTTTGAGACCTTACAGTCTATTCAGTGCCAGAACACAACCAGTATAGATTCCTAGCCAAGGGAATAGCTTACATTTCTATAATGAATGGTATGGCATGCAATAGAGCTATTCACTGTCATACAGCCACATGACAGAAACTAACACAGCTTAGCAGTATGGAACATGGAGCTACACACAAACACTGACATACTTCAACTTCCATGCTCAGGCTGTAATTTCCCCAACACCCACGGTGATATATAGCAGTCTTTCATCTTTACTATTTCCAATTCTGGTCAGGCAATTGAAAAGGCTTTTCTCTATAGGAGGCTAACACTTCAAAGCTATAACTACTTTTCTAAAAGAAACAAATTCCAGGTTCATATTTAAGTCTTCTGAAAGACAAGGAACAATTTCAGGCTGAAAGAGGGAAGAAAAAGACCACTCTGAATTCCACTTCACATTCAAGAGCCACAACAAACTGTCTGTGTCACAACAAAGTCAAAAATCAAGTGTTACAATCTTTTGCATTTGCTATATTGCCGAAGTTTATCTCTAAGCCCAACACTCATTATAGCTATGTGCAATTCAGTATAAATGAATACTGATGAGAAAATGACGATCTACTCTCCCCTGAATTCAGGCTATTCAAATATAACTGCATTATAGCTTCAAAAGCACTCTTAGTAATTTCATGCTACAGAGATTTGAGGGACAATGTTTGCTATAATATCCGATATGCCTTTTCAAGTTCTGCACATTGTAAGAGTCATAAGCTTCATACTTTGTCTTCTTCCAGTGAGACAGTTCATTGCTAAACAGTGTTGTGCAAATGTTAAATTAATTGCCCATCTCTTCTTCAAGTTATAACAGTGAGGTTAGACACATCTGCAGTTTTTAACAACCCAACTTGTAAAATATACATTTCCAGTGCCAGTATTTTCTGTGAAAACAATGTTTTCCAAAATAATTTCATTCCTTGGCGCCATCACCTGGCACTCTGTAATACAGTTCCAATTCCATTTTTTGTTGTTGACTCCAGAACACTTCTGCACCTTAATCTGAGGAGCGGATATCATTCGCCTGAAATATCAAATTAACAAATCTTCAAGATATACTCACATCACTTGTGGAGACTGCTCCTGCTTCCACAGAACCCCCTGTACCACGTAGCTTCTAGCAAAAAAATACAGAAGTTGAAAATAAGATCTATCCTTCATCCTCACAAAAGGGCTGTTCCCAGCACTGTTTTGATTCTCCCATCCCTATAGTTATAAAAAGCTAAGACCATTAGATATTTTTTCTGCTTCATAAGTTACAGTAGTATAATGCAGTTATTCCACAAACACCCCAGCATGACTTGTTTTTTGGTTTAAGTGTAGATTTACAGAATACTGTGTTCCATCTTCATTCCAGGGCTTAAAGGCTGTTTCCTTGAATCTTTCTAGCAAAATTCCAACTTTATCTGGAAGATTTTTCTAGAACTCTTAATAAGCCTACAATTTGAAAAATACACTTAAAAATATACTTATGTTTTCTATTCTCTGTACTCCACTTCTGTTACAAAACTACCTTAGAGAATGACAAATCACTAGGCTTTGATAAGGTGAAGAATAAGGTGAAGAACCAGGTCAATTTCAAAAAATGACTTCAAAAGAGAAAAATTCATATCTGAAAGACAAGCCAGCAGTAAGCAGTTCACACTAAGCTAAGTACATGCAAATACTGTCCAAAAAAATCAAAATTTATTTAGCTTCAAGTGGAAAATAATTTTTTAAATTTAAGACGACTCAGTATAGCAAACTGGAAAAATGCTTCCATGTTCACCTCCTGCTGCCATGGGATTATTCATCCTAGTAACAAGCTATGAGAAGCAAAACAACATAAAGAGACAAAGAAAAAAATCTCATGCTTTCTTATTAGTGTCCAGAAGAGAATGAGCATTAACCAATCAAAAAAAAAGATTATTTTTAATTCAAAATCTTAAGTTGAAATTTCAAGAACTGGTGTTTCCAAAGTCATTCTAACATTTAAGCAGAAGTAGGTTTTTACCTGTGAACTGAGCTGAGTTTTAATCCAGTTAAAGTAGTAATTCAAGTCACTGCCTTCCATAAGTTCTCTCCCCCAAGCAGCCAGTTTGGCAATAATTCTTGCTGCCTGAAAGAGAATACAATAAAAAAAATTCCCAGACACAACAGTTTCAGGATTTAGTGTTAGAGGGCATCTTGAAATCAAGTTCAAACAAAAGATGGCCCCCTAGAGAAATCTGTACCCTATATAAGAGGATCTCTATTCCAAGTAACTTTATTTTGTATCTGCTTTGTAGTAAGTGGTATATTTTCAGAATGTTATCAGATAGCTGTAGCTGATAAAGCTCACAAAAAGCTACAAAAAATGAGTTTATCAACAGGCTAATGTTGTAGGATACTATTACAGTCAGATATCCATCAGCCCTATGACACAATGGTCTAAAACATGCATGAGTGTTTTTATTTCTGCACTAGCACATGCCATAATTACTTAACGGCTGCAAGCTATTCAAGCTGGCTATTTTCCCTTAAGCTGAAGCAAGTCATTTTCAAGATGGAAGAAACTTCCAGCCCAGAAAAAGAAGAGCAGAACATCAAAAGGAAACACAAAAATTAATAATGAACTTGAGGAAAAAATGTTGCCAAGCTCAGTGTTCTCATGGAATCTTCAGTGCAAGAACACATGCAATGAACCAGAAGAAAAAAATCCAAAAACAGCATTTTACTGTACCAGCTACCAAGATTTATTGAAAGCTTACCATATGAACAGTGAAAAGATCCTGTCGATTCAACATTGGCAGAAAGTAGGACCATGCAGTGTTTTTACCACGTTTAGCATAATCAAAGAAGATACAAACACGCTGATGATTTTCCTGTAGAAATTAAGAGTCAGAAAAGGAATTGAAAGACCTGCAAAAACATTTAATGTAAGACAAATATTTATGCTCCTCATTATATTGATAAGTCAATATACATTACCAGAGCACATTCTGGACTGTAATAGCCCATGGAAAATTTTCAGTTCAATAGTTACTTGCAGATACAGTCTATTTCAGCACTAACAAAGTTCAAAATTTAGGGAGTATGGAAATGAACTTGGAAACCCCAATTGTTTCTCAGTGCTCCAATACTTGATTCAGTAAAAAATATACCAGAATAAGAGTGAGAGACCAGTCTCATAGAGGAACACCACTCCTCTTCAATAAAGTTTATACGAAGTTTTCCACCTGTTTTTACTTCCATACTAAAGCTGGTTCAGCTGCACAGCAGGCAACCTGAGCACCAAGACAACAAACACTACAATTCTGTTCTGGAGAGCTTCTAGGCTAAACCACAAGACGAAATAAGACATTGTGCACAGCTGCTTCCAGCATTTTGTCTAACAACAGCTGTGCAAAGCACCTACGACTTTAAAGAAGATCAGAGAAGACGTGAAAATCTAAAGGAGAAAGGGGAGCTATATTTCCTAGTTGTTTTAAACATTCTTTCAGAAAATGCAATATTTGGATTTCTGCTCTTCCTCAGCATTTCCACAAGCTTTCTAGCTTGTGGATAAGATGCTGTTATTCTAAAGAGATGCTTAGTCTTTGAAGTCAAGCTACTACAAACAAGTATAAAACTCTCTATCAAGGTAGACAAACCTGCTCAAAACACTATAACAAGGCAACTTGCATGAGCACGGTATCTCAGTCTCCACTACCCCATGAAATTTATCAAACTCCACTAACTGAAGGTCTTTCCTCCATGGATACAGCACCCTAGTAACAACACTACGGATGAAAAATTAGCTAGGCAAGCCCACTTATTGAAGTGCCATGCATACAGCACAACATGACCTGAATGCATGCATCATCCAAATACTGGCATCTTACCAAATGTCAGAGTTGCAGCCAACTCTTCCTTGAACGTAGCAAAGTTACTGCACTGGACTGCATATTTCCATCTTCCTCAGTTACTGGGTAGGACTAAGTATCCCTGGTTATCTGATACTCATAACTCTTACAACAGCACATTATTCAAGTGCCTAGCATTCTATCAGGCACATATCAAAAGCCACACAGAAATATCTTACTGTCTGCTGTACAAACTACAGAATGAAAAAAAATCCTAAACCCCAAGGTCTCACAAATAGCGTCTTAATGAACAGCCTCAGCTCCATGATGACCAGTTTAATGAAAAAAATGAGTTTAATCAAATAAATCACTTAACATTCACACTTATGCTACACGAAGTCCAGCTAAAATGATCAAAAATAAGTTAATTTTACAACAGCTATGAAGGAGACAGGATTAAAGAAAGAAAGCACAACAACTTCAACATGTTCTCAGTCAAAAAATAAGTCTCCAGTTTTAACTATGCAAAATTTCAGACATACTGTTCTAGTGTATAACATATGTTGGAAATCTAAAGCTGCAAGAACTACATCCTCTTGCAAAGGGTGGCCAAAATGATACCTTCATAGGAAAAGCTTCAACAACTTCATGTTCATTGTCATATTGTATCTAAACACTGGGAAATGACTGAGATCACAAATTGCTCCTGAGTATCCAAGTTTTGTAACAAATACGATTGAGAACTGACAGATAAACATATAGGCATATTTATTTTTAGAATACGAACATGTATACGCAAGACTAAATCACCCATGCATCTTTAGCTCTGACATTTAACTTCTTTCCAAAGACAGAACCTGCAAGTTTCATAGAATGTGAAACCTATATAGTCTTGAAGGAGACTTCAGTAAGCATTCTAACATTCATTTAAAGAGAGATAAATAAGACAGATTATTGACCTACTTGTAGCATATCATCAACCATAGTCAGAATGTACTGAACTGTCTGTTCCTTGGAGATATGAGTCATCAAGTTTATAAATGTTTTAGCACACTAGAAAATAAGAGACATTCATATTAGTAATATCATCATCATTCCTTTTGATAATGTAAAATTGTGAATTAATGAGATCCCATAAAGTCTTACGTAGGCACTGAGCATCCCAACATCTTGATTGCAATAGAGATACCATTTGGCACCACATTACAAGAAAATTTTCTGTCACATGGAACACAGAACTCTGAACTGCTGCACTGTAATTAGAGTGGCATATGACACTCACTATATATGTTTCTATCACTATGCAAATTATTACTTATTACATAGTTGTAGCGTTTGACAACATGGGAAAAAAACACAGAATACTCTAAAATAAGGTAGAAAAAAACCCAGAAAGCTGTATGTCTTCAGCGCATCTCCTCTCTCTTGCTTTCTATTTAATAATAATATACCAGGTGATTAAATGAATGTTGAGGTATACATCTAGCAAAAAAAAATTCTATTTTTATACAGGTTTTATACTTCTTCCATAACATCTTAACTGTACTATCAACTTTACTTTAAAGTTTCCTTCCATCCACCTCCCCTAAAAAGGTATTATTAAAAGAAAGGAAAATTACTTGATTGCCTTCTGTTTGCAACAGCTCTTGTTTCTCTTCTGGATTTCTTTTCTGTTCAAACCTTTGAATAAATTCACAGTCTTCACCTGAGATCATTTGCCCTCTGAAAAGCAAAATACAGAACCATTAGTATCACATAAGCAGATTATTTCAAAACATCCTTCTTTCAACTTTGGTATCTCAATAGTACTGCTTTACCAATCCTACATTCTACAGCAGAAAATAAAGATGTCCTTTCTGCAACTGGTATCACATACAATGAACAGCCTCTCCAAATCTCTCCCTGTGCATTGTCTCTATTCAATGGCATTCTTCAAATCACTTTCAAGTTTTCAGAGGAGGAATGCAGTGTTCACTGAAAATAGTTAAAAGAACTGAAATACATAACATTACAATACAGAATACGAATAACGGTAACCCAAGCTGAAATAAGTGCTGAAAAATGAAGTTAATTGCTATTTTAAGTTTGCTATAAGCACTGAAGAGAACTTTAAGTAGAGAGAAGTTAATTTATAACAATTTAATAATACACAAGGAATCAAGACATTTCAGCTTTTCATAGCTATTTAAAAGTTTATCTTTGTTCAAGTTCATCCAAACACGTAGCAAGAGGGCTTGAAATAGACAACTGCTGTGGGGCTACTATAGGCTAACTGCTCTGTCTGGTCTTTTCTTTAACCAAAAGAAATAATGAGAAATAAGTTTGCACTGATGATGGCACTAGCCCCTTGAATACTATCACAATAAACTGTTGACTCAGCTGTAGAGCTAGCATAATATCGTGCCTTTTGTTGTTTGCTACAATGCAAAACTCACCATCACACCAAACAGAACACTACAGACTGGTATTCTCCAGGTACAAAGTTTGATTTTAAATCAAGTAGTCCTGGAATTTTTATATTATTACTTATTTTTTAAATTGACTAGTAGCTGACTAGCTTGACTAGTTAATAGCAGGACTGATTCAGGAAAGAAGAAAATTGTACATGTTACCATCATCTGCATAAAAATCAGAGGGTATGTTAAGTATTAGACATTGCTTTGTTCCAGTATTTCCAAGATTCATCTCTTCACATTTCCACTGACTCAGCTGCCTCTTCCACTTTTCAAAGCCACACAGCATAGATTCTTTTAATTCATCATCTTTTCCATATTCCCAGTTGGTTTCCAGATGCTCCTCAACTAAACATTCCACTAAAGTCCTGGTAAACTTACAGAAAATTTTCACTTTTTTGTTTCATCTGAATTTATAAGCTACAGAAACATAAATAAGACCTACACCATGTTCTCAATTTTATTTTTCCTATAATGACGATAGCCTCATTACAAAAAAACCTTCTACCTACTTAATTTTCAAGCAAAGAACATAAGCAAGCTCAGTACATCACCTGCTATTCTTGCATTTCATCACTATTTTAAGGAATATTCTAATTTACACTGAACAAAGGTAATTAAGACTTACTAGATGGAAGACTCACAGTAGTATCTACTAAAATTGAAGTAATTATAGAGAAAAAAATAATTACAGTGATGAGCATTCTGCCTTTTAGATTATTTCTTTTCTCTCCTATTAAAAATAGTTGGAGCAGTTGAAAAAGGACCAACACTTTGCCATAAATATTGGCCATAACTACAACAAACTAGCAGCCACTAATGTTTCAATCAATGCTGGCCAATCTAGGGACACCTAGATAATAATGACATGAAGTAACCAGATGAACTATCTATCTTTTTGTAAGAATATTGCCATTTAAGAAGCACTTCAGAGA
Source organism: Lagopus muta (assembly GCF_023343835.1). NCBI lineage: Eukaryota > Metazoa > Chordata > Aves > Galliformes > Phasianidae > Lagopus > Lagopus muta. Next base: position 38,948,592 of record NC_064435.1, on the reverse strand, counting down.
TAACTCGAGGTGAATTCTTTATTTTTTGCTTTAGTAATTGAAAAAGCCTTACCATGAGAATTATTGTTGTTTACAGGCAGGTTGTTAGAAAAGGTCTGCCAAACTTCAAGGAAGAAAGCTTTCAAATTTTTGCTTTCATCTCACGTTGGACTGCAAGGTTGGGGGGAAGTAGATACAGTGACAAGTAAGAGAGAGAAGAGAGACCACTGCTTTTAGAAGCTCTTGGTCAAGATGATTCACAAACTTATGATTCCTTTTTTTTTTTTCTTCCCCCTAATTATTACAGATTCTCTCCAGCAGCTTTTCTTCCTTTTTTGAATGATGCTGGACTCTTGTCCATCTGCTACAAATGGCTCATTTTCTTAACTACCCACCACAGTGTCAAGGCATGGTCCCTCATCCAGTTATCTACACTACGTCACATGCACCAAAAGGGCACTCACTGGATTCAATTGTTGGACAATAACATAGAGACAGAAAACCTACAGTGCAGCAAGCTGCAATTTCCAAAGAGTTCACTTCTCCAAGAAATCATTTACTACCTTTAACAAGCAGAACTGCATTTCCTTCAAGACAAGGTACCCTATAAAGGCAGTATTACCCTGAGGCAAATGCTGACGACATCCATACAGGATGCAACAGTGGCATATTGTATTTTCAATCAGACAACAGCATCAACATCTCTAACCTCCTTAGAGTTTAAAAAAAAAAAAAAAAAAACACAAAAGAGCAGAACTAATTGCCCTGAACCACATTTAGTTTCCAAAACAATTCATCTTCAATTGTTCTGAGATTTGTTTAGTTCTTCTCCCAAAGATGCCTGATTTGTGTTGACTTCCAGCTTGGGTTTCTGAGTTTCAGTAACAAAATTTAAAAAAACAACAACAAAAAAAAAACTCCTCAGCCTAATTTTGGAAAATTCAGCAGCAGCAAACATAAGTACAATATTTAGGTATGATGACTGTTCATATCACGTGTGATAATATGTGTACATATCATGTGTGATAACAGTATACATAGAAAACATCAAAAATCAGCAGCTATGTTAGTGTAGTTTGACATCTAGTTTACAGTTATAACCTTCAGATGAAATGAACAATATGCTGGTTAATCTTTAGCTTGAGTTGACTCCAAAAAAGAAATCAGACTAGTGCAGCCTAGTTATTAGCAAGCCATATTACTTCTGCACTGAAGAAATTTCTGCACTGCAGGAAAGATCTTCAGAAGCCCTTCATTCATGACCCAGACTCCATTGCTATTGTGAGTGGTGCTGCCTTTAAATCATCTTTACAGAACTGACGCAGCCAGATTTGAAAACAAAAACAAGCAGACATTTCTTGTGAGGTTCTTTACTTCCAGCTACATAAATGCTATCCACACTTCACGGAACACAAATCAGGTCATGCTTAAGTTGATGTTTTAACTTACGAAAAACATACATTTACAAGGACACTTAAACCACTAACTGCACAGACCATCAGAACAGCAGCTCAGAAGCAAACAAAGAAAAGCGTCCTTGAGAACCACCAGCACACCAGCTTCCTTCTACTCTACAGGACAGCACAAACCACTTTGACCTGCTTCTAGCAGGTCATCAGAAGCCAGCAGATTCCAGTCAAAGTGAGCTTTGCTCTAGAAATACCAGCCAATACTGCTGCAACATCTGACTTCTCAAAAAAATCCCTTAAAGCATCAGCCAGCCTCAAAGACACTATCATGCCCAAACCTTGCTAAAGTAGAAGGGACGAGTTCAAAACCAGAAATAATTGTTTCCTCTTTAGAAGCTCCAAAACTTTATATAACATTTCCATTAACTAATGATAAGGAAACTCCTCAGCCAAAGAACTAGCTACCCCCACAATGCTCTTTAGTCCCTCTAGTGTCACTCATGCTCATCCCTGAACCTACCTTAGCAAGCCAGCAGGCTGTTATCAGTAAATATAAAGCACAAAGATTATATTTATATCTAAGAGCAATAATAAACAAGACACAACCTCATTGACTTATAGAGGACATCAAGCACTGAGCAGTCTCACAATACAATCACTAGCCAGATAACCAGATGCAGTACATTACTCTCCCAGTACATCAGAAATGAAATAATTAGCACATTCTTCTTTTGTAGAGTCCATAGCGAAACAAAATCAAATTCTACATTTAGGATCTGAAAAAGAATCATCAGCTCTACCTACTGGTCAAAAGAAGTTATACAGGAAATCGCTGATAAATAAACAAAACCGCCCAATCTATATACATAATCACAGAAAAGAGGATACCAAGAACAAAGGCAAATTATAAATGGCAGACAACATTAAACACAGTCAAGCAATTAATACTATATGTATTCAAAAATGCAACTTCATACCACACAGTACCAACTCCTGTATGACAAAAGCAACAGCTCAATCTTAACAGCTCAGTAACACGAGCCACCAGAGACTCCATGAAAAATACTATCCCACAGTCAACAGAACAACTGTACTCCCACTGTTATCCTGAGTAACTGCAAATTAGCCAACAGAACAAAACAGTTGCCAAGCTTTCTCAGAGAACACTTTCTGTCAGATAAACAGTAACAGCAAAAGCCATTTAGACTTGTTAGCAAGTGCTTGGTAGCTGCCACTGTCAAGTTACAACACTAAACTTGCTCTTTCCCCTGCACAGTCACTGTAATATCACACCATGAGCTAAACCAGGAACAAATCCATCTGAAAAAATAACTCAGAAAAAGTAAGTTTCCACTATAGATCAGTTCCTTAATCTAGTTTACCATACAGACGTACAAAGAAGAAAAAAACAACAACAACACAAATGAAAGGCAAGACTGGGCTACCCAGCACAGTACTCAAGTCACCTGTCATTCATCAGTTTCTACTGCACAAGCATTTCTTAGCTTGCACATGTACAGTTTTACAGGGAAAATTACCTGCCTTTCTCTGAAGTGATGAAGTGATAATCAGAAAGCACTAGCAGCATGGTCTGTACCTCTGTAACTCAAGTGGCAGAAATCTTGCTGATTCCAAAGCAGCTAACACTGAAGTAATTTGCTACCATACCTGGACACTCAAGAGATGATATCGCTTCACACTTCACTAATATTCCTCACAGTCAAGAATATCAGTCAATAACAATGCAGAGATACAAGAATTCTTCATTTTCCTTCAGGTTACAGAGATGAGAGAATAAACAAAATTCTATTTCTTTACCTCATTCTCTACCTCACACACAAATCTGTTTCCACCCCCTTGATCCTTTGTCCTTTTTATTCCTCTCAGTTTCCACTGCTGTTACTTATTTCCACTGCTATTACTTCCAAAGTAAATTCTGACCTAACATGAAATGGCAGCAGAGCTCTCTCCACAAAGAAGTACTTGCTTCCAACCATTCCTTGATATACTTGCTTGTTTTCCTGGATTTTTTTTTTACAGTTGTTTCATTTGTTTTCCAACTTCTTTAATGGCAGCATGACAGACTGTCCTGCATTGTAATGTTTCAGTATATCCCAAAAATCTCAAGAATCATAGAACTACAAGGTTGGAAACAACCTATAAGATCATCTAGTTCAACTGTCTCCTCAACACCACTGTCACCACAAGCACTAACCCATATCTCGCAGCTCCTCATCCAGACGCGTCTTGAACACTGCCAGGGATGGCAATTCCATCAGCTCCCTGGGCAGCCATTCCAGTGCCTGACCACTCTCTGAGAGAAAAAGTTCTTCCTTACGTCTAACCTAAACCTCCTCTGGTACAACTTGCAGCCATTTCCCCATGTCCTGCTCGTTGCCTGGGAGAAGAGGCCAAATCCCTCTTCACCACAACCTCCCTTCAGGAAGTTGTAGAGTGCAGTGAGGTCTCCCCTGAGCCTCCTCTTCTCCAGACTAAACAATCCCAGCTCCCTCAGCCGCTCCTCATAAGACTTGTGCTCCAGACCCCTCACCAGTTTCGTTGCCCTTCTCTGGACACACTCCAGGGCCTCAATGCCTTTTCTGTAGTGAGGGGCCCAAACCTGAACACAGTACTCGAGGTACGGCCTCACCAGTGCTGAGTAGAGGGGGGTGATCACCTCCCTGCTCCTGCTGGCCACACCATTTCTAACGCAGGCCAGGATGCGTTGACCCTCTTGGCCAGCTGGGCACACTATTGGCTCATGTTCAGCCAAGATCAGCTAAAGTCTAACACATAAGTAATAAATCAATCAATGATTTGTGAAAAAACTTTACTTACTGGAGGTAGGACTGCCAGTTTACTTTGTTTGCCCGAACTTCCGCAGCTTTGGCAGCAATGATATTTGTTGGGACAGCAGCATCTACAGCACCTCGGATATCCATCTTAACTGATATTTAGAACGCACCTAGAAATAAAAGTTACATTTGAGACCTTTTGTTAAAGTATTAGTGAGCTGAGTATCTGTCCAATGCTTTCAGGTAAAAAATAAAGTAACAAAACAATATCTGTTTTCAAGTGCCCCGTTTCCTAAAATCATATTCAGTATTTTCTAAGAAACTAAAGCACCTACCACGACGCCTTCCCTGAAGCAAACAATACATGCCATACACTGAACTCTAACCACAACCAAGGTTGTTAGGATACAATCATTATTAAATTACTTCCGGCCTTGTTAATTCTCAAACAACCAAATGAAACCATCTTTTCTACACAGCTCAAGTAGCCCTACATACAACACAAGCCACCTACAAATTAGGACTGATGATCAGGCTGACAATCCCATGCACACACACACACCAGCCTCCCCACTGTACAGTAGGACCTATCTAGTTCAGCTGCTTGCAATTATTAGACTAGGTAAATAAAAAGGCATACAAGCAAATAAACTACACTAGCAGAAAAAACAAACCCTATATAAAGTAAGAACCACCTTACATAGGCTACGATAGTGACCTTCACCACTTCTGCTTTCTCCTTCCCGTATGATTTAATCTCCAGCTGACTGTGATGCCAAAACAAGAAGCATGCTTGCAGAGGCTCCGGGCCCGGCTGGAGCAGGAATCTGTTACAGCCCAAACCAGACCAGGCCTCCCACCCACCCTGTTTGTGGGCATTTTCATTTCCCATTACAGAAGTTATTAAGAGCAAACTGGCACCTCCTGCCCCACCCTTAACAGGCACAGCACCTTCACATCACTGAGCAAAGAAAATATGACGCTAACAAGAATGAAATAAAATAAAATAAGCAATGAAATCGATTCCCCTCTGAAACTACCTCTGTGATCAGACACCTACAAAGACGGTAACGTTCACTGCGTCCCCTCAGCGACCACCAGAGGTGTTTCAGCACCACGAGGCCCAGCCAGAGCCGCTCCTCGTGCCACCAAAAGGACGGGGCTGCCACGAGCAGACTCGGTTCGGCTGGGAGGCCGTGGGGAAGAGCAAGAAGGGGCTGCCGCCCGCCGAACTGACCGGGGCGCTCACAGCGCCACAAAAGAACCGTGTCCCGGCAACCCTCACCCGGGAGCCCCGCACACGCACCCCGGTGAGCGGCACAGCCCGGGCAGCGCCCACTTACCCCCGGCAAGCCGACAGCACTGCTGACCGCTAGAAAAACGCCGGTGAGCGCCGCTCCGCAAAGCGCCCGCCGCCACGTGACGCCGCTCAGCTGACGGCGACGGCGGCCGCCGAGGGCCAACTTAGCCCAGTTTGCGCACGACCAGCTGGGCACACTGCTGGCTCACGTGCTGCCGACCGTCCGTCAGTACACCAAGGTCCCTATCCATCAGGCAGCTTTCCAGTCATTCTTCCCCAAGCCTGTAGGGTTGTTGTGACCAAAATGCAGGACCCGACACTTGGCCCTACTGAAACTCATGCAGTTAATCTTGGCCCATCGACCCAGTCTATCTAGGTCCTTCTGTAGATATGATTCTATCCGTTTTTCAAACCAAAGTGTAAAGGATTCACTAGGCAATCAGAACAACACTTCAGGCTTTTAAAATGGGACTTGCAGAATGAAGGGTCTGGAGGGCAAGGTCTCAGTGGTGCAGCTGAGCTCCCTGGGTTCGTTCAGTGCAGAGCAGAGGAGCTGATGGGGGGGGCTGATGGCGCCTGCAGCTCCTCACAGAGACAGCTGCTCTCTGTGACAGCGACAGGGCCCGAGGGAACGGCGTGGAGCCGTGTCAGGGGAGGGGCAATGGGGCTTAAGGGTAGGGTCTGCACCAGTGGGCGGTGGGCATGGAGCAGGCTGCCCAGGCAGTGGGCACAGATGGAAGCTGATGGAGTTCCAGGACTGTTTGAACAGCGCGCTCAGACATAGAGTTTGAATTTGGGGTGGTCCTGTGTGGAGCCAGCTGTTGAATTCGAGGATCCTTGTGGATCCCTCCCAACTGGATATTCTACCATCCTCTGAAAGCATCAAAGGCCTATAGGGTGATCCTACAAACTACCAGTCAGCCCACATCTAACCTGGGTCTACTTCAGATTTTCTTCCTTGAAACTTCCTCAATCAACCACAATGATACTTCTGCCCAAACCCTTGATTTCTCACCTCCTGTTGAGCACACTTCTGCCTTTAACTCAAATACCAGTATGTGAGTACTCTGAGTACTGTGTACACATATACATAGGACTATGATTCTCAGCTCTAATCCCTACTAATATTATTGCTTCAAATGCTTTGTGTTCATGTCAGAAGAACAAATTCATGGCTTCAATTTGATGCCCAATGTGATCTCTTATTTAGAATGTAGGCTGTCATTGGTCCTTTTCATAGCAGACTTTTTCTCCTAATTGCACCATCTGCAAGATTTATTGCCATCCACTCAGTCTGGCTGAAAGAAGAGAGTTTGCTGTTGGAAGTTAAAATTTCGTACTGCAGAAACATGATCATTTTCTACAGTGAAGAACTTTGAAAGGATGTTATTTGACATGCCAATTTTGTCATAAGTGGCAGATTCTAGCTTTATTGTTCATTTCACTAGCTGTTGAGAGGCTGCAGTAAAGAAATATTTTCCTATAGCTTTTCTGTAGCCTTGGAATGAGTCATAATGTCTGGAAGTATAAATCTACTGAACTAGCAAAAAGAGAAATGCAAAAAGAGGAGAAGAAATTGTAGTATTAATTAATTACAATAATTTTGTAATAGGAATTCCAGAGCATTTTTAAGGAGCTACCAAATAGTAAACATGACATTTAGACCAGGCAAGTTAATAGACTCTATCAGAGGAGTCAAATTATGGAACACAATGCACCCTATTAGTGAACATCAACAGTGAATTATTCTTTCATATACCAGTGAAGTAATAGACTTTATGCACATATTTTTCTCTACTTGGAAAAAAGGAAATAATTAATGAAAAGTCACAACAGCTCTGTAAAGGACAGTCAGATCTCATGTTTCTGTTGGAGTTGTTTGTAGGCCTGGAGAACATTGTCACAGTGGATTCCATCTGGCTGATACATTTCGCTTGAATTTCCAAGAGGCATTCAGTAAGATTCCTGAATCTCAGGTAATTTTAAAAAGGTAAAAAAAAAAAAAAAAAAAAAAAAAAGCCCTTCTGCTTTGTTAAAAGGAAAGATTTCTGAAGATTTCTGTATTGATTGCTAACTCTTCAGTGGTGTGTATACAGCAGAAGGTAAGAATAAACAAGCAGTTTTCGCCATGCAACAGAGTGCAAAAAGCATCTGGCTGGAGTCTGCTCAGAAATATTTGAGAAAGGAGGTAGGCAGTGAAGCAAAAACCTTTCAGATGATAGTGTTACTCCTTTTGCAGGTGCCTTGCCACAGGATACTGCATTACTACAGATTTACATGCATTCATCCCTCATCTGCCAAAGGCCTTTGCACGTCTGAAAATTTCACCCAGTGTAAGTCTAATGAGGCATTTTGTGTAAAGGAACTTCACTGCACTGCCAGGGTGGGCTTTGAGAAATAAAAACATTATATAATAATTACAGGAACATGTCTCAAGCATTTCTCAGTTACTATGATCCTTACAGACAGCAAGATGCTATCTGAACTAACAGTAAAGCCCCACTCCACAGCATCAGCTTCAGAGAGCACCCCATTTTGCTTTATTCATGCTGCTTGATTCTCTGAACTGGATGCTGCTAAAGCTTATGATTGAAAAAGTGCTATGTTACACCTTGTTCATAAGCATCCAGCTTTAGGATTCTGGTACTGTGAAACTAATCTCACTTAACTAATTTTTATCATATCCATTAAAAGCTAATATTGCTATATTTAGGTGACCTTATTGATGTGTGAAACACATAGAGAAGAATTAAGTATGACCATGCAGGAATAAAAGTCACCAATTGCTTGGATCACAGAGAATATATATATATATTAAATGTTAAATAGTTTAGTACTATCAAAATGGATGCAGGTGAGTCATCCTCACAGTAAGACTGCAAACAGTTGAATCGTGAGGGTTTTTTTCTGTTCCCCTTCTTGTATAAGAACGGTGTATCATCATCTCTCATGCATTCTGCAAATTACAGAAGTGTTTTACATGTCTGCCATTTAACCTCTCAGCATTCACTGCATTACCAGGCTGTCTTTTGTATGTCTGTACAAGTTTCCAGCATGTGTAGAAGTGGCTTGGAAAGCTCATTCAGCTAAAACAGAAGTAGAAGGTAATGATAAGTGAACATACTTCTTTGATCCACAAAATATTTTTGACAAAACATAGAGGATGGCAAGAATTGTAAAGGAGTACATTTTTGAAGTGGTACCTATACACTTGAAAAGCATAGGGAGTAGTCTCACTGTTTTCCTAACACAAGCAACTCATTTGACCTTAAGGTCATCCGGGGCTTCAGATCAGATCTGAGTGCTCACATTCCCACTTTCCCAAGGCTTAAAACCCACCCCCTAGGGCAGGTGGAAAGAAAACAGTACATGCATTGCATGACAGGGAAGGGAGGAAAGCCACAGGCATGGGCTTCTTAGCATGAGTTCTTCAAGCATGAATCATCCATGGCTGCACTGGAGGACATCCTTTTTCTATCACATCTCAGTGCCAGGTGCACTTAGTGGACTGTATATTAAGCCTGTTATTTTTGGTGAAGGGGATTCTACAGAAGGAGAGAGGGAACAGCAGAGAAGAAGGAACTAAGATTCAGGTATGCTTATGAATTGGAAGAGGAAAATGTTAGAGGGGATCTAAGTTTCCTAAGGTATGAAACATGAAGGCATTTTAAGCATCAATAGCTAAGTCTATACTAACACTAATGTAAAAGAAGAGTCTTAGTTTTCTAAACAAACTGAGACACAGGGAAATATAAAAAATTAGCTCAAGATCACATGAATGGGGAGTACAAAAGCAAGACTAAAGCAAATAGTACGTAAATGTAAAATACTCCTTTCCCCAAAGCATTTCTTTTAATGTGTTTTTGCCAAGAAAATTCACATCTGAGGTGCTCCTTTAGACTTTCCAGGGTATGAAACTAAAGAGCACAACACATTTTGAAAAATCATAGAATCATAGAACCATAGAATCACCAAGGTTGGAAAAGACCTAAAAGATCACCCAGTCCAACCGTTCACCTATTCCCAGTAGCTCCCACTAAACCATGTCCCTCAACACAACATCCAGCCTTTCCTTGAACACCCCCAGGCTCGGTGATTCCACCACCTCCCTGGGCAGTCCATTCCAGTGCCTGACCACCCTTTCTGAAAAGTAGTAATTCCTCATGTCCAGCCTGAATCTCCCCTGCCGTAGCTTGAAGCCATTCCCCCTGGTCCTATCACTAATGACACGAGAGAAGAGGCCGACCCCCAGCTCACTACAACCTCCCTTCAAGAAGTTATAGAGAGCAATGAGGTCTCCCCTGAGCCTCCTCTTCTCCAGGCTGAACATTCCCAGCTCCTTCAGCCTCTCCTCATATGGCCTGTGTTCCAGACCCCTCACCAGCTTTGTTGCCCTCCTTTGAACACATTCCAGGGCCTCAATGTCTTTCTTGCAGTGAGAGGCCATCAAAATATGTCTTTAGATACCCATATTGCCTATAAAAAATCTAGCATGATTTGAAAGTGCAGTGAACCGTAAATATTCCTCCCATTCTGGAGCAAATCCCAGCAATTTCTGGTGACCCACTGATACACACCGGACTTCTTTTCCTGGAGAGAAAATGCTGCAACATTTGCACTTACAAGTGACCCTGACTTACTCTGCAATTCTGGTTTCTCCCTATGTTCTTCTCACGGTTTTCCCATTCAATCCACCCCTCCAGCAGAATTTGTGTTTGCCTTACAGTAACGTGCCTCATGCATCAGGGAGGACCTGTGGAGCAGAACAGTGGGGGCTCAAGATGCTTGTCTCTCCTGTGTAGTAGTGAAGAGTTGATACGGAAGGGTCTTCCCCTTCACAAACACAGAAGTGTTTTCAATGCACAGTGTTTCACTGAAGCTTTTTCCTGGGTAATTATAGCAGGATTGGCACACAGCTTTTTCTTTACTGCTTTGGCTTTTTTTTAGTTTATCTTCATTTCAGTGTCTATGACACTGTGGGCTATGGTTATTTTATGAACATTTTTTCTTAAACAATAGTTGCTTTCTGTAACTAGTACAGAATTGTGTGGCTTCTAGGTTAGAACTTGGTTGATTTACTTTAAAATTGATCAGATCCTGGCCTAAAGGATCTGATAAAGCTAATTCACCACAATTTAGCAAATTTTTTTAGCAAGAGATCTTCTGCTTGCTTCACAACCTTTTTGAAATTAAATTCTGCATGCTCAGTTAGGGTATGACACGTATCCTTAGTAGGAACCACGTTTTCAAAATAAAAATAAACTAACATTTTATTGTAATGACTACATCTTCAATTTTTCCCCTAGTAGACTGGTACAATGCTATATTGTCCAAAAATTGAAAGTGAAGTACTGTTTTAGAAAGAGGAACATAAAGGTCAGAGCAAAGGTACCTATTTATAGCCTTGAGTAATAAATGCAGCTGAGGTCTAAAAAGAAGGTGCATTATTTGGAGATCAGGGAAAAGTGTCTCTCAGTGTCCTGGGTATTCAATTCTGTATTGAAAGCTGGAGTATCTTGGGCTCTCCATTGCCTCTTTACAGCCTGCAATATCTCCTCTTCTGCCACCATCCCTCTCTGCTGCAGTCTCGTGCTTTGTGCTGATGGCAGTTATGAACAAGTGGATGGCACTTGAACATGTGGAAGGAGCATTCTTCTCTGGGAATGTGCTGCAGGTGAAATGAAGCCTACCCCTGGGATAAAAGAGTAATAAAAAAGGAAGAGATCCTTAAACTTATCTCACAGAAAAAGCCAGCTCAGAGCACTAGCTTCTTGCTGAGAGAAGGAAATGCTGAGCTACCTGATGCTGTTGATGTTAACTCTATATGGAAAGCAGGAATGAGAATGCTTACTTAAATCTCAGCAGTAACTCTGCCAAAGTCAGGCTTACTACCAAAGCTTATACAACAGCTTTCTTTCTATGCAATGATTTCTAATGCAATTCAGCTTGTTAAGCCGAATGCTGAAAACAGCATTCTCTCATTGTTCTGTATTTTTCTCTCAGATAGAGGCGTGACCAAGGCATTTCTTCTTACAAAAGGTATTATAAGGGTGCGTAGCATTATACTTACATTATACCCGCAGTGCTGAATCACCCAAACTTTTTAATCTTAGCAGAAAAAGATTATTGCATCACATCTGTGCCTAGGAAGATCATGGAGCAGAATTTCCCAGAAAAGATGTTAAGGTATGTGGAGGTAATACAAGACAGCTGGCACAACTTCACCAAGGGCAGATCATGCCTGACTAATGTGGTGGCCTTCTGTGACAGAGTGATGGCATCGATGGGCAGAAGAAGGGAATTGGTGTCATCTACCTGTACTCGTGCAAAGCCTTTAACATGATCTCGTACCATATCCTTCTCTCTAAATTGGAGAGAAATGGATTTGAAGGCTGGACTGTTAGGTGAATAAAGATTTGGTTTTGTCATCATAGTCAGATAGTTGTCTATGTCTCTAGGTCCAGGTGGAGGCCAGTCATAAGTGGTGTCCCCCAGGAGGTCCATCTTGGGACTGGTGCTCTTCAACATCTTTATCAATGACACAGATTATGGGATTGAGAGTAGCTAACTGTATGCTGAGCTGCTTCAAAAGATGGTGGCCAGGAGGGAGAGGGAGGTGATTGTCCCCCTCTAATCTGCCCTCATGATGTCCTACCTAGAGTACTGTGTCCAAGCCTCCAGTACAAGAAAGATGTGGAGCTGTTGATGCAGATCTAGAGGAGGCCATGAAGATGATCAAAGGGCTTGAGCACCTTTTCTATGAAGATAGGTTGAAGGAGTTGGGCTTGTTTAGCTTGGAGAAGAGAGGACACTGAGGAGACCTCATTGTGACCTTCCAGTACTTGAAGGGAGTTTATAAGCAGAAGCAGGACTGACTTTTTACATGGTCTGATAGTGATAGGGCAAGGGGAAATGGCTTTAAACTAAACAAGGGCAAATTCAGCTTAGATGATACGAATTTTTTTACCCAAAGAGTGTTGAGGCACTGGCACAGTTGTAAGGTTGTGGATTCCCCATCTCTAGAGGTGTTCAAGACGAAGTTGGATGGGGCCTTGAGCATTCCACCCATGGCAAGGGGATTGGAAGTAGATGGTCTTTAAGGTCCACTCCGACCTAAACCATTCTATGATTCTATGAGCTTTTTCAATTTGAAATGGATATAGTAAACTTTCAAAATTGTTTGAGTTCAACACTCAAACTAGAAACTCTCTTGATCCCTGTTTATAGTAAATTATCATTTGGAAATTTCAGCTAATACTAATACTAATAAGAATACTAACTTAAAATATAAAATTGTTAAAATTGGAAGTGTCTTGAAACAATGAGCAAATTTAAAAGTTGATGATTTTCAGTGCACACACACTACTGTGTGATTTTGACTTTCTGCTGTCTGAATAATAAGAATTTTTTAAAGATGTTGCCACACAGGGAATGCTATCATTTCCTTAATTCTCTTTATAAACGGTAAACAATTGCAATTAATATTTGCAGTTAATCGATTAATTTGCAATTAATTAATTAAACAGTTTCAATTAATGTTTGAATGAAAAGTTCAGCATTGCTCAATGTTCCTTTTACTTCTCTGTGTTTCTTCCATTTGTTTTTCAAAAAGGAAAAAAAAATGAATCCTGAGAGCTGACAAACAGGAGACAAGGGCTTGGCAGTCCTCTGCAAAACTGAGAGAGTAAACTATTAATAATCTACCTGGAGCATTAGTCTATATATTTAGTTTGTCTCTGTCTGCAGACAGGGCTGCTTCTAATGTGGTGTTTTCCTTTGAGCTGGAAGGATTACCACTAGGCCATCTGTTCAGTCGGTTAGAAAAAATGTGATTGACAGGTACCACTGACCTAAAACAAGACATCTCCTTTTGGTACTGTCTGCAGAGTACAACCACATAGTGAATTGCTTCTTCCTGTGTGATAGAATGTGTTTCATGGTTGTTACAGCCCATTTCTCTGACAGATATTTAACCACTACATACCGTTCTTCCTCCTTTTCAACTTGCTAAAACCCACAGAGCAGTAAATCTAATCTCTAAGCTGGTGCAGTGCTCAGGGGATGAGGCATTGCAGATATCTGAGGGCAGATAATCCTGTTTGTCTCCAGAATGTTGGGGACCTCAGGAGGAGCTGGCAAGCTGTGAGAGGCCCTGACATTTGCCCGTTGGTGTAAGGAGAGCCATCTCTATGTTGTTGTCATTCAGTCCAATGTCTGGGATTTGGTTTTGTTTCATCGTTAAATAAAATCGGTGCCAAGAAAGGTCACTGCAAGATTGAATTCCAGAAGAGCCTTTTATTTCTCAATGTGGAGGCAACTTCTGCTCTACTTCAGGACTCACAGCTACCATGCAGACAACTGTCAAGCAAAGGATGCCCTGCAAAATGAAAATGAAGAGGATATTAAAACAGTACAACAGCTTTTCAAGGTAAGATCTTTTCAAAGGTTGCATCTAGAGGAGGATGACAAAGGTGGTAAAAAGGCTGGGAGGCATGTCCTGTGAGGAGAGGACAAGGACACTTGGGTCACCTAACAAGCACAAAGCTGCACCAGGGGAGAATCAGACTGGGCAATAGAGCACTTTGTCAGCAGAGTGGCCATACACTGCCCCAGGCTTCCTAGAGAGGTGGTTCGTGCTCCTTTCCTGTTACTGTTGAGAAGGTATTTGGTCAATAGCTTCAAAAACACACTTTACCTTTTTGTTAGCCCTGAGGTGGTCAGGCAGTTGGACTCAATGATCTTTGTAGGTTCCTTGCAATGGAACTATTCTAATTCAAAGATAGAATTCAAGGTTTCTGAATGTTCTGGACAATGGGGTAAATGCTCTATCTGGAAAGAAGCTAAAAGAAACTGTGAATGTCATATATAACAGTTGTAGACAATTTGTCACCAAGACATCAGTAGCTTTCTTCCATTCCTGAGCCCCACCCTCTACCCTCTGTTCCTCAGCATATTATAACTACAAGGACAAAGAAGCTGGTGATCCGCCTTCTCTTTAAGTCTGCTTTCAAACAACAAATTAAATGCATCCATCTAACTCATAAAAATGATTCATACCTCATGGAGTTTATCTGTGGTAAAAGGGTGAGGGAAAACATGCAGTTTCATGGCATTTAGATGCTGAGGAGATCTGCATTTTTACTGATGCTACCTCAAATGTTTTTTAATGATCATTAACAAAAGAAGATATCTCAAAGAAATCAAATAGTACTAAAATCTACTAGAATGTTATAGAAAAGTCTCTCTAATGAACAGATAAAACATTTTCTTAATTAAAAGCAACTGTTATTTGTCCTCTAGATTTTGTTAAAAGCCTCAAAGCTGTGTGAGGCCTGAACCAACATAATCTATGGTGAATGGCATGCTCCTGTGTACTCAGCAGAGCAAGGGAGGCAGATGTAAGAAACTATCTTATTAAAACTTTGATGCAGAAGTAATACACCCTGGTTCATGGTAGGGAAGAAAATGAAACAGAAAACTCAGACAACTTTGAAATAACATAGTCGGTTAGATTTTTCTCAAATTAATCTGATTTAGCACCAGAGTAGACAGAAAACTAAGGTAACCAGTCCAAAGAGTATATCTCTTTGGTGAAAGGCAAAAAGGGAGAAGAAGCCATTCCCTAGGATCCTTCAAGTTAGAGCAAGAACCGGCTTCTCCATCTCCCCTCCTTAGCCAACACATGTTTCCTGTAGGCCATTTCACTTGAATTATACACAGGAACACACTCTTCAGAAATCCTAAGTGATAGTGCTTTTACCAAGAGGAAATATTCAGCCAGCTTTGCCACTGTCGGTTACCCATTCCTGCTCATCAGCAAAGTGCTTTCATGTCGTTCTAATTAATTATCTGTCTATTTAGCCTGGTGACTTCTTGGCTTTCTTCAAGGGAATGGGAGTTCTGTCACAGGCACACCTACTTCTTGGTAGTCACTGCTTCTGAACCCTGCATTCTCCACAGCTCATGTCCCCATTCAGGCCTTGTTTTACTGTCCTATTATTCATTGTAGGTGAACAGTTCCTTTCAGCTTGTCTCTTACATGAAACTGTAGTTTATTGATGCACCTTTGAGACTAAGTGGAGAGGATGGAGTCAGGGACCTAACAGAGTAGAACATATTTCACTGCTCTGCAAAGGAGTTTACAGATGGACTTAAATGACACTGCAAGGCTTAGGGTTGTTTACTGTCCATGGTTCTTTAAACCAGTGCTGCCAGCTTCCTTTCTCCCACTGGCTACCTGTCCCATTTACTTTACTTTGTGTTTATGTTGCTAAATGCTGCAGCTCCACCAGCATGGATCTGATCTCTGGAAGTAGGGACAGCCTGGGAACTGATCTCTAACTGCTCCATGAGCTTAGCTGTGGTAAAATTTCTGACCTATCTTGTATGAGACTGCATGTGTTGGGAGAAAATGCCTACACCACTTCATAAATCATAGCAGCAAATGATTCAGTCTCCATATGCAACCTGAGCATTGCTACTAGTAGTTACCAAGTGTCCAAAGGGACTGTGTTGGTGGTAGAAATTACAAAACATACCCATCTGGGAATGTGTACAGCCCTAATACTGAGAAAATAAAATAAATTGCAAGACTTACTTCATGTAGGAAAGCAATACTTTCATTTTTTACTGATGGGGAACCAAAGCAGAAACGGTTGGCGTGATTTCCCAGGTCTTAGGAAATGAAATTTGTAAAACTGAAAACCAGTTTGTCACTTACACTTCCAGAATAGACAAGATGATATTAAAACTTTTTTCACGGTGACATTGAAGTCAGCAGAAAGTTCAGATTCTATCTAGTTAAGTATTTCTATATGTGACACTGATCACTGTGGGCAAACTGTGTCATTAGACTCATATATTTGATTGACTGACAGGCACTCTGATCAGAATGATTCCACAGAACTCATTAATTCTGATGTTCCCTTCAGCCTTAGATGAGGTTTTGAATGTGATGCCTCTGAACGTGAGCAGTAGCTGCTTATGAGAGCAACTTGCCTTCTAATTCAACGTGGTAAAATGTTGAAACATTAAATAAATTGGGCTAAAAAAAGAATCTTTTAACAAAACACTTGGATTAGATTTATTTATTCCCGAATGTGC
Source organism: Lagopus muta (assembly GCF_023343835.1). NCBI lineage: Eukaryota > Metazoa > Chordata > Aves > Galliformes > Phasianidae > Lagopus > Lagopus muta. The sequence continues at coordinate 38,932,006 of NC_064435.1, read as the reverse complement.
TTTCAAAGAGAAACTGAATTACAAGATGAATATTTTTGAAAAATGGCAAGCAGAGTTGAGTCCTTTTAAATTCTCTTTGTGATATTTAAATTAATTCAGTTAGTTATTTCTAAACTTCATTTGCATTGTTGAAAGTACCTTTCCCTCTGACATGTTTTATCTTGTTTTGTAGAAATGTTAAAAAGCAAAAGCAAATAAACTATTTTGCCAGACTCAGCACAAAGATGCAAAGAGTCATTTTACTCAAAGCTATCATGGGTACATTTTAATGTGCCCCCAGTGTACTTTAACAACAGCCCAGAAACGCTACACTAAGCAGGAATATAATGAGAGGGTACAAATAGGTCACAATATTTTTCTAATGGTAACATTTGTCTAAAGTCCTATTAAGCACATCTCAATGCCATCACTTCCTCAGAAGAGAAGGAGGCTGTTCTCCGCAGAGATGCCACATTTTCATTTGTGTCCAGGTTACAGCTGAATAGGATCTTTTCACTTACATAATGTAATTATTTTTTTAAGCACATAGGCCACAGATTCAATTGATTTTACAAAAATGGTATGCCTATGGACAACGCATGACTGAAGAAGTGCAAATGAGATGGCAGTGTCAGTTGTCTGAGGGCACCAATAAGCCTAAGTGTCCCTGACCAACCTCACCTCGGGCTTCCACCCACACCCATGGACCCAGCTGTTCTATTTAAGATCAACCCTGGGTGCTTATTCCTTGCCTGAGCTGTGTAGGAGGAGCACTTGTCTCTGGCAAAGCTTCAGTCATGTTTAATGTGGTAATGGAATCACCTGATTGAGACCATAACCCCTGGGCTAACTTCCTGTCTTGACCTTTGTTTTCCTGTGACAGTTTGGGTTTGCCAGGTGATTGAGGGACCAGTATTAATCCCGAACAGGGGATTTAATTCCATACTGCCCTGGTATTATGATGTTGCTTTATGGTCTGGATTCTTGGTTGGACCTGGTCTGTCCTTTTTGCTTTGCCCAGGTACTGTGGCATGGGATGTGGCAGGGGAGGTACTTGTCCTGCTGACTTCAGGATCTCCTTGGCTTCAAACTAAACTTTCCAAGGGATCAACGCTCTTGCTCTTGCAGCTCCCTGACAAGCAAAAATTTTTCCAGCTTCTCTGAGGTTATCTTACCTGTAATACTTTCTATCTGCTGTTCCCCAAGTCTGGAACAGAGAAATGAAGGAAGGTGAAGAAAAACATTTTGGTAAATAAGGCATGTGCCAAGGAAAGGCAAAGAGCAGCTCTCAAGCCTCTCCAAATATCTACCTGTAGGCTGAAGCCTTATGAGCACCAAGGTGGCACCTTGGTTACAGTACTTTTGCCTTCTACTTCCCAATTCTCACCAGTCTGAATCACAAAATGGCCAGGGTTGGAAGGGACCTCAAGGATCATGAATCTTCAACCCCCTGCCACATGCAGGGCCACCAACCTCCCCATTTAATAGTAGACCAGGCTGCCCAGGGCCCCATCCAGTCTGGCCTTGAACACCTCCAGGGACGGGGCATCCACAACCTCTCTGGGCTGCCTGTTCCAGCACCTCACCACTTTTATAGTAAAGAATTTAAGCTGTGCGTAGTAAAGAATTTAAGAACTGAGCTGTGTGCAAAACAAGGCTGACATAAGCACACTGGAGCAGCATCTGTTGGGTTTGGAGATGTCGGACATTATTCCATGAACTGCACTTAATGTGGAAATTGCTCATGACCATGCATAGCTCATGTAGATTAGTCAGCAGCTGGTATGAATCATAATTTGTTTGATGGAATAGGGATCCATTCACAACCCCAGAAAGGTCAGAAATAATAAAAAACTACTATTTGTGAAAGGCAGAACACCATTTACATGATTGCACTCTTCTGTAAAACACTCTAGTGTCTTCAGGTGATAAGTGCTGCATTAATTACTGTTAACAGTCCTGCTGAAGTCAGATATTGTCACGTCTTTCATAAGAGTAGCATGAGCCCTAATATCAGTAAATAGACTTACCTTCTGCAGTCACTGTAATCTCTGCTGAGCAGATTTTCATTGCAATATTGTTTATTTGGTGATGTCCGTTTTTCACACTTAGTTGCGGCAGTACTAGTATGTCATAAAGCTTGTGATTGCATCACAAGATGTTAGAAGCAAGCTGAAGAATAATTTATACCAAGAAGAAATTATTGCTGTCCTTTTGAACAAGCATTTTGCCTAGTTAAATAGACTGAAATACAGTTTAATCGTCACATTTTATTTAATTCTTATGTTTGAGATGTGCAGGGGGTGCTAACTATATGTGTGTGGATTGAATCACTTGGCAGCTAACACTCTTCGTCTTTGCCAAAACAGTTACTTTTACATAGCAGCTGTAAAATCTGAGACATGTTTAGTGCTCTGTTTTATTCATGAGCAGCATTGCTTCAACTGGAGCCAGACTTCTGGAAGGGAAATAGGAGTATTACAGGGTGTTGACACCATCAAATTATGATTATTGTTGTCTTACTGACAACTTATTGGAGGATACTCTATTCTTTTAGGGGGAAAAAGGGCTGTTTTGCTGGCTAGCAATAGATAAGATAATGAGGTAAAATAATATGCCATTGTCTGTGCTGTTTAATTTTGTTTTCTTGACATGTATCTTTTATAAGAAGGGTTTATCATGTACCTGATGTGTTTTTACTACGGAAATGCTACTTCTGCATAATTTCAGACTATAGATCCTTCTGAGACCTGCACTGTCTATCAAAATATTGGGATCCATCTCTTAAGCAGATCTGTTACGAAGATTAGGACCCCCCCAGCCTCCTGACCCTATAGAGAAGTCAGACAGAAACTGGCCATGTTTTCTATCATTTGCAAGAGAATTCCTCCAAGTAAAAGCTTGTTGCATTAATTTCCACTTTTAAAAAGCATCCTGGGAGTATTTCAGCATTACTCACTCCCAAGTCTAGAGCAGTTATTAGGGTCACTCATGCTGTGAAAAAGACTGTAGTTGTCATTTGGAGGGTGAGAGTTCTGTTTTTCAGCACATTTATCTGAAGTGGGAGTTATTCTAGCTTAACACGCACTGTGGCAAAGACATTTTTCTTTGAAGGTCAGGTAAAGCTCCTACAGTTTTCTGTATTGAGTGAGGGAACTAAAACTAATAACTGGAAATTGAAAGGTACAGGACTGATATGCTGCTCTATGTAAGTGCACTGGTGTCCACTAAAGCCCATGGTTTCAAGGTGAGAACTTGCTATCTCACTAATAGATGAGCAGAACTGGATATATAGGAACAGGATTCAAAAAGCATGCTTCTGGAGAGGCGGCCATCAGCAAAAATACCAAATAATGTTAGAGATGGGCATCTCCTTTCATTTGTGAATCACATACTCAGACGCTGTCCTGAAATTAGGCCTGACACAGGACAGAGGAGTGCTTTCTCATTTGATAGCCCACTACTTACTGCTGTTGCCCAAATTACGGGCAGCCCCACTTGAAAACCTTTCTCTGACTCGACTTTACCAAGTAGAGATGTGAGATTCACTTTTCCTTCTTAATAGGTACTCATTGAGCCTGAACCAAAATCCATAGGAAATTCCAGGGCAGCCAGAATGGAAGGTCATCCCCCTCTCCTCCACGTTTAGCCACATCCAAATCTGATGGGGCCCTTCTGGAAGCAGAGGCTGATGTAGGCCATCTCCTGCAGCCATGCCACCAGCCTGGGAGATCAGAACTCAAAGTGAAATTCACAGTGAAAAAAAAGATGCACCGCAAACACTTATTCCTCTGTTTGGGAGTTCCCTCTGTCCCCACGGAGCAGCTCCTTGCTCAGTGATTTGGAGTTTTCTGGATGGCATGTTTGGATGCCTGCGTACAGGGAGGAAGCCTGGCTCAGACCTATAGGTCCTTGTAGGAGCTCTGCTGTAAACAGTGTACTCTGAAACACTCAGCTTGCGAAACAAAGAGCTCCTCACAAGGTCCTTTTAAACTGTTCTGTAATTACTGAATCTAGTTGGCGTAATCACTGTTTTTTACTTTATCAAAGATTTTTCTTTGGCATCGATAAACACTGCTCAGAGAATAGATATTTATTGTTCAGTGCTCTCTGTGAGCCAGCAATAGCTATGCTGACAAAAATCAGAGGGCATTCTTTTGTAAAAGTTGTCAAAATAATGATGTATTACACATTAATGGATGTACTGCTTGCATATTAACGATGTGCAAATTTTCTAGCCCTCAGAGATAATTTGTATTAATTAGCAATCATGGGTTTTTCTAGTTTAGTGATTTACATATTTTACCTGTGAAATAACACTAAAATTCCTTTTTTAGCTATGCACCTTCAACATGCAAAATGCCAAAGCCTGAGCAGGTTGGATATTACTGTCAGAGGAAGAATTCAGTGATCACAAAAGCTAAACTATTGCAGTACTTCTAGAATGTTGTCAGCAAAGCAATCCTAGACTGGCCTAAATTACAGAGTTTGTTTTCATTAACACATGACAACCTTCTTTAAGTGGGATAAAATACTACACTGACTAATATCTTGCCTGCTTAGCTGAACGTTAATCAGTCAATTCAATTTATAGGTAACTTAAAAATATACTCAGGATCTTCTTCTACCAGCTGGGATCAACAGTTTAGCTAAAGGATACAGAGGAAAAACACCAGCTCTTTCTCTCTGGAAAATCTTGGAAGCAGCTTCTTCAAATGGCAGGTAGTTCAGCATCTGTGAGATAGGAGGAACTAATATTTATTCCATGGTATGTCTCTCCACACCCAGATGGATGAAAATAAATGATTGCCAATTAAAAATAAAAAGTTCAATGACACAGAATAATTAAGAGGAACAGTGGTGGGTTGGGGTTTTGTGAGTTCAGACTTCGTGATTTCTGTGTGTAGGAGGAATCCCTACAGGCTAGAATAAATTGAGCCTGGGTCACAGGCGTCAGCCAATCCTCCTTAATTAACACTCCCTTCTAGTGCACAGGTGCAGTACTGCCAAGTGCAGTTCTAGGTGTGAGCTTGGTAGTATCACCTGACCCTTGATGCTAGGATCAGCTCTCCTCAAACCTTTCCTCATATGGGTTTCTCTCACCTGCTCTTTAAAACCTCGCTAACACAGACCCTACAGTCTAGGCAGACTGCTCCATTGCTTCATGCTCTCACCATCAAAAACCCATTTTTAACCTAAAGATCCCTATCTGCAGGTTAAATCCATTATTTGTTGCTGTATGTTTAGTGAGAATGAAGAGGACTTTATTCTTTCCCCATCTGGACACAGCACACGCTGCCTGTTTGCCACAAGCGAGGCAAAGACACAAAATTCATGAATTACAAACATGCTTTTTCACAGTAGTTTCTTTCCACAAAAGAAAAAAAAGAAGAAAAAAAAAGAAAAAGACTCCAGGAACAGATAAATGTTTCTTCCAATCTGTTCAAAACTTACCCAGTCCTATGTTTTCTGACCCCTGTCCTGCAAAAGCAGGGCAGCTCTATGCTCATATTTAGTTACATCTCTTTATAAATCACCCTTGTCTAGCCAAAAGCAAGATGTAAAAGGAAATGATTAAACCCTACCATAAACACCTTTATTTCAAAGCCCATCTCCAGGTTGCTAGGGTTCCTCTGCCAAGCCAGAATATGCAGGGAAGAGCCCATCACACTTTTCTCAGAGTCCAAGAGAACTGGAACACAGTGTTGTACCATATAGGGAACTGCATGCTTCATCACAAGCATAACAACTCTGAGGCAGGCAGAATGTTGCTTTTTTCTAATAGTTACATCCAAAAGATGTGCTGAAAGCTGCCACCTGTGAAATGGAAAGGATCTGTGAACATGTGCAATGGTGGAGCCTGGCTCCTGGTGGGTCTGTGCCTCTATACTGTCTGATTGTGATTTCCCATGGCCCACCCCTGCAGCCAGCACTGATTCCAAAGAAATGTTTGGGCACTTCGATTTTGAGGTCTTGGGGCTCAATAAGGGCAAAAACATCTCTGGCTGATTCTTTCAACTTACCTGTTTCCTTTGGGGGCTATCAGGATAATTAGAGCAAAACCCATGGATCAGCCTTGGAGATAAGATAAAGTGTTTGTTCTGTAACTGAAGCATTTATTATGAAAAGAAGAGGGTTGTAATATTTTAATGTATCCAATTTCTTCAACTGCAGTGCTTAATTTTGAAATAAAAAGCATAGTCTAATTTGATGACCAAAAATGTTGGTTTAAACACAATTTTGGGAACATCTTTGGGGAAAGGAATATCCTTTCAGGGACTCCTTACCAATCCTGGAGTTGAGAATCGCAAATAAGCTCTGACACCCACACTCCTTGTAGCTTCTGGTACTTGGAACTTGTATTCAAATTCACACAAGTGGTGCTAAATAAGAGCAGTAAGGAGTGTTTCTGCATTTTCATCCAGATCATCTGGATGGTTTGGCATGGAATAGCAGGCTGGCTCTCTGTCAAAGACTGATAAATTGAGTCAGAGCCTTAAATGACAAGGACATTTCTTCTAACTAGAATTACTTGCTGTTCACTGAAATATCTGATTCTGAAGGATGATTGCTGTTCTTATGGCAGACCAGCCTTCCTTGCTGCACTGCCCATTGTGTTGGTACAGGCCCTGTGCAGATGAGTGCATATGCTTCATTTAAGTAACGGAACAGCATCTGCTTGTATGATTTACCTGATCAAGAGCGGCATGCACAGACTGCAAAACTGTTTCAGACTCATAGAAATCTGTGCTCTCTTGAGTATCAGACTGTGTGGTAAGGAGGCACCCTTTAAGCAGAAAGAAAAGCCAAGCTCCACTGGATTTCCACCAGCCTTTCCAAATCATTAGGAGAAATAACATAAATCACAGAATCACAGAATCACAAGGTTGGAAACGACCTGCAAGATCATCTAGTCCAACCACCCTCCCATTCCTATTAGTACCACAAGCTACTAAACCATCTCTCGTAGCTCCTCATCCAGGCGCCTCTTGAACACTACCAGGGACGGCGACTCCACTACCTCCTTGGGCAGCCATTCCAGTGCCTGACCACCCTCTGAGAGAAAAAGTTTCTCCTAATATCCAACCTAAACCTCCTCTGGTATAACTTCTTGCCATTTCCTCGGGTCCTACTATTTGCCTGGGAGAAGAGGCCAGACCCTTTTGCACTACAACCTCCCTTCAGGAAGTTGTAGAGTGCAATGAGGTCTCCCCTGAGCCTCCTCTTCTCCAGACTGAACAATCCCAGCTCCATCAGCCTCTCCTCATAAGACTTGTGCTCCAGACCCCTCACCAGTTTCGTTGCCCTTCTCTGGACAAAGTTGTTACGGATCATAGAAGAAAGTGCAGGCTGTTGCAGGCTGGACCCTTTTGTCTTTTCAAGTGTTTGGACAGGTTTGAAATGAACTGCAGAAAGGAAGTTGGCAGGGGCATTTGGTCTGCCTAGGAGAAGGAGGTGGTCTTTAGAAACAGCAGTATCACAGAGAAACTGCCACCAATCTGATCTCTTAATGAGTTGCTTTGAACAGCAATGTATAAAGGGGAGATATAAAACTGTTTCTACCCATCTGGAGCTTCTGTTGTCCCTCTTTTAAAATATTTCTAGAATTCATAGCAAAGTGTATTGTGTTTTTGACTGTGATTGCAGGGAATGGGGCAGACAGCCTATACCCTTAGTACAGACCAGGGAACAAGACCGGCCTACAGGAAGGAGTGCCTGTGTCTCTCAGCATCAGATGAGAGAAATGTGACTTCACGGGAAAAATCACATGCCTTTCCCAAAAGCTCAGTCATCTGTGTCCATAACAGTACCTATGGCATTAAAGAAGGCCTGGGAACCAACACTGTTTGTGAGGCTGCCCCTAAGCCTAAATCAAGCATGACACTGAAGCAGTAATTTGTGCTATCTGAAGTCACAGTTGGCGTAATCTACACGTGTGTGCTTATGTGGGCAAGTTTACATAGGGCTTCTCTGAGAAAAATTAGTAAGAGATTTTTCAAAGAAGCCACAGGGCTTTCTTCTTAATTTCATAGGAATATCTACTTAATAGGGATAACCCAGCCTCCCCAAATCTGTCCTTGTTCTGCCATTGATAATTTAGTATGCTGGGGCAAATACCATCTAAAGTGTTCCATTTCTCAAATAGAATCATAACTGCTGCTCACCATCATTCCTATCAGATCTGCTCCCCTTCCTCAAATGATCATTTGAAGATCTTTTTCAATATTGCAGAATCATGGGGTCATAGAATCCTTAGAGTTGGAAGGGACTTTTAAAGTTCATCTAGTTCAACTATCCTGCAACAAACAAGGACATGCACACCTAGATCATGATGGAGTAACACTAGTAGCCACCACCTCAAACTACCATGCAGTGAAGCAAACACAGGATTTGTTCTTTGTGCCAGCATCTACCAGCCAAGAGTATTCTAGTTTGTGATATGACTTCTTTTAACATCATACTCACTCTTTTGCAGTTTCTTATTGCCCTCTTTTTTTTTTCTTTCTTTCTTCTTCATTAAAGGAATTACGGTTTATTTTAGCCATCGTGTCTTTTCACATTCTTCCCTCTGGCAAGTGAATGATGTTTTCTCCCATTGGTCTTTTAATCATTCTACATCATTCTCCAAATTCCTCCAGATTTTCTTTGGCCCAAAATTTGATTACAAATCAGCATCACAAGTCCCGGTGTCTTCCTTAGGAATGTTGCCAAGGCACAGTATTACAGTGCAGTCACACTGTGCAACCAGGTCTCTAAAAGCACTTTGATACTGCTCTGAAAAACCAAGCTGTTCAGGAGCGCTGGTTCTAAATTAATCTATCAATCTTCCTTTCTGAATCAGCTCTGGAATATAATTACAAAGTACTTTTGTAGTTTTCCAGACTGCAGCATCTGATGATCGGACTCAGATGTGAATGATCCAAATAGTTTATTACAAGTTCTCACGTCACTTATATACCTTCACAAGTTTTCTTTTTCTAGCTTTCCCATCCACCCTTACAACTTTCCCATCCACCTTTACATGCCAACAGAGCATTCTACAAAACATTCTTCAACCATTCACACAGGTGCTTATCCAATCAGAGCCGTAAGATGTTTTCTTCTTCTAGAGGTGTCCTTGGTTCTCATGCTGTTTATCTTGCTCCACAGCTTCTGCTCTGAACAGTTTTTCTTGCATTCCCACACCAGACCTTAAAATTGCAGTCATGTCACTTTTGGATTCTTCTATAATTTAACTATATTTAGTATTTTTCAATAGAAAGGAGTCTGCATAACAATTAGCTTACTTATGACACAGAATATTGGGAATATTTCTGAAGGTCATGGCTGGATATGAATCTCTTGAGTGACGTTGATACCTTTTTTTTCCTTTATTAATCATGAAGAGAGGAAAACATTTTTTGTTCCCAGATCTAGTTTGGTTGCTTTCCACTGTGAGCAGAGAAAAAAAAAGACCCCCAATAGGAATAGCGCTTGGCACGTAACATTATTAATCCTCAACTGATGAGGTTCTCCATTCAAAGCATAGGTGCACAGTGACACCTTCTGGAAGTTTGATATGAGAGTTACTTGAGCAGCTTCCATCATCTGAAAATTCATAGGTTTTACATGTAGAAGCTAATATTTTGTCAGATCTTTGGCACTTATTCCCTAATGTCAGTGGGATATGTAGCAGCACAACGTTGTCCTGATGGAAGAGTTTTCCTCAAAAGTCAACTCCATAGTGTAGGGGTTTTAATGATTACAAATAATTCAAATGTTTATGCAAAGAAAAAAAAAAAGTAGGATAGAATTAGAAATGTATCTTAAGCTCATGTTTAAAAAAAATGCTATTAACATTTCATTGTTAACTGCTTATTCACACAGACAAGGGAAGAGGGTCAGACAAAATACACTGGGACATCAATTGGCCTAACGCAGCAAACTAAATGTTGGCATAGTAAGCTGTTGGCAAGACTAAGGAATGGCATAGTTTCTTAATGCAGTCTGACTTCAGCAGAAATTTCATTTTTGTACATGGCATATTGCAATCTGTAATTAGATGCTCTTTGCCCAAGCCACCAGCTCCCTGAGTAGTCTGCCTGTCAATCTGCCAGCAACTCTTGAGTCAACGAGGTTTTTCAGCACATGGGATGTGCCCCAGACCTCAGTACGAGGGCTCACACACCCTATGGTGCCTGCAAGCATCAGCTGGATGGGAGCCACAACAGGAGCAGAGCCATCCCTGGATAAATGATGCTGTAAAACGCAGCACTCACTGCTATTACTGGAACGCCACTCCTTATTTCTAATAGTGAATTCCGGCTCAAAAATGTTTTCTCCTTAAGCTGCCTCATCCTTAGAAATAACAAAAATGTGATATGTAGGAGTGGAAAAGGAGCAGGGTTGTGAGTGGAGACAGCAGAGGCTGATTTCCAGACTTCCTGAGACTTCAGAGTAGGCGCTGACTGATAGAAATACTCAGAGATCCACAGAACTCAATAGATCTGTGATTCACACCAGCTGTGGATTGACTCTTTAGTTTCCAAAGAGTATCTCTGACATATCTGGAGAAATGTTTTTCACCACTATCTAAAACAAAACAGTCACTATGGATTCAGATGTAAACTGCATGCAGAGCCACATCTTCAAGTAATGAGGTGCAATTTTGGCAGAAGAGTATGTAAAAATAATCATTATGTAGCAGAAAGAAATGGAGCCTGATCGTTTTGGCAGAACGTACACTGAGTCTTAGCCAACCTTGTGACAGCACATCACCCTGTAAAACTACCTTATGGAGCTGTAATAATCAGCAAAGTTCTCAGCAGAGCCATCGATAGCAAACAATTCTGGCTGCACTGAGATCTAAGCAAGTGTAACAATCACAATAACCTTTCAAATTAATGCAGTCACCTGACAATGCAACCACAAGTTTTAGCACCAGTAAAAGTGTAAGAGAAACTCCGTGCTTTACATATCTCCTACAGAACACTTACACTTCAACAGTGTAAATGAAATAACCATAGGAGGAATTTCTTCCCAATGTGAATTTCACAATACAAAATAAATTTGGCTGAAAAATGAATGCATTTCCATTAATTTTTGTGAAAAAATCAAGCACTAACATGTAGGCCCTGCATGTAGGGTAAGTTTTCTCTGTGGACTGCTCCATGCAGCTGTATAGCTTGTTTTACATCCTGAAAGACTCTGGTTTATTCTGCCTCCCATCAGCCTTGAACCTAAGTCTTCTGTTTGAAATCAACTACTAACGGGTCCATTAAGGAAAGCTGCTTTCACCTGTAACTAATGTTGAAAGAACAATAATAGCTACAAGTTCAAGGAAGTCATTACCCAGAATATCATTTGCAACATGCTCACTGCAAAATATGGTTAATTCAAATGCATCTTTAAAGATTGTAAATATATATTTACATTTTAAGTTTTCATTAATGAATAAAATAAATTTCATATTTTTATAGAGTATTGCTGATATTAACAAATAAACAAACAAAAAAACTAAGAAGTTCGAGTAAAGTAATTTACTTCTGAAAATATTTCTGCTCCCAAAAAAGCCTCAAAGTAATTTGTGGCAAAGGCACTTTCATGTCAGTGAAAACAGGCAAACATGGCTCCTTACCTCTGTTTGAATTGCTCCCTAATGCACTATGAATCATCTCCACTCAACAGTCTAGAAAATCTCTACTTAACAATCTAAGTGAGCAGGAAACAGCAAAAAAGATTGATATACATAAAGCAACCAGGCTACCTGTTTGTTCACATGAAAATGTGCAAAAGCTCTCCGAGGGCAAGGAGAGGGAGTTGAGGAGTGGGGCCCAGTCTGTCCTAGAACCTGAAAGTAAAGCAAACCAACACATAAAAGCTTTTGACATTATGTCATTATATGGCATTTAAGTCTGGTTGACAGAATGCTGAAATATAATAATGTTACTAAAACATGGATGCACATTCTATATTGCCTTTATTATAACATGATCTCAACATTTTCAATGGTAACAAATTTTTTTTAAAGTTACAGTTCGGATTTGTGATAATAATTGCAGGCTCCTTCATTTCCACAAATGTTCATGAGAGTCTAATAGGGATGTGTTTATTTATAATACCTTATATCCTAATAGATAATATCAATATTGAAATGGAGTTGTGATTTAATATTTACCTTGTGTGTTACAAAGAGGTGCAGCTATGTGGGATTAGGTGGTGATTTTATGAAATGCAGAGTTCATGTGTAAACAGTGAATTTTCTGTGATGCATTTTCCAGCACATAACCAAGACCCAGACCCAGGACTCACAAATAGGTTGACGAGGTGTACACGTTTTGCCTTCTCTCTGTCCTAGTGAAGTAGAACTAACCTGTAGAAGTGATGCAGCAGTGGGGACTGGGTGTGCAGTCACAGAGGTGGAAATATAGCTCAAGTTTCTCTGATGTCCGAGGGAATTACCTTCCCATAAGAACATGAAAAATGCATGATCAAACTCATTTTAGGAAAAGAAAGGGAATGAATCTTTGTATCCCAACTTTTGAAGTTCCTCATCTTTAAGTCTCTTTTCAAAGAAGTTCTGGCTCTCGTTTACATAGTCCTGCCTTATGCAGCCAAACATTAGCCTGCAATCATTAGTCAAGGAAAAAGGAGAGGAAGATGCCTGTTTGTACCAACACTATTCACTATTGCTATTCATGTTGAAGAAACTGGCCATCATTAATTAGGTGCTAGTTGATCATGACCCTCCTCCCCCAAGAGAAACAGAGTAAGACCATACCTCCCAAAGGGTTACATTGTGCCCTTGTTGAAATGGCTCTGGGCTTAGCCAGAGGGGTTAAGGGACTCACTCCAGCTTACTGCCCTGAGCCCATCCCTGCAGAACAGCTGAGAGCTGAAGGCAGAGGCCACTGGTGTTAAGCAGGTGTCTTGCTGTTGATATCAAGACAGAGGAAGAGCTGGAACCCTCACTGAGTCTTTCTTTTTCTTTGCCAAGGAGTGAGGCAGGGCCATGTAATACTAATTGCCAAGCCTGTGATATCTCCATAGATCCTGACCAGGCCATGACAACTATAATTCAATAGTTAAATGTATTAAACATCCCAGTCACATGCTTTGTGCCACAACAGAAAAGGCAGAGATTTCCAGAAGACCTTCTCGCCACCATGCAGTGGAAATGCTCTTTCTATTGTCTCCTCTCTCCTGGGAACATTGTCCAGCTTCCTAGCTCACCCCTCTCAGCAGACCTAAGGGAGCTCCCTGTGCTGCCAAGCAACAGCAGACTTCATGTGTGCCAGAGTGGAAGCTTCCCTGCAGCCTCAACTCAGGCAAGCCTCTTCTCCTCACACCAACAGTGTTGCGACAATGGTGTAGGCCTTGGGGGAGAACACACCACCGCAGGGAAGGCTGTCTTCACACTAGGCAGGCCTCACTTCCTCTCTTTCTCTCTGATGCCAAGACAAATGGCTGTGGGCCAGAAAAGGGGAAGGTAGAAAGGCTGTAAATAAAATGAGCCCAGAACTGGAAAAGACAGAAATTGCAGCTAGAGAAAAGGGAGGCAGAATCTGAATGGCGTGAGTAATTTCTGCATCTTCCGATTCTGGGCTTGTACTGTAGTAGGATGACTTCCTCCCCTTTGGGACCTTGCAATTCTGCTGGGAAAGGGGAAGATCGTATTGATTTACTGCTGGGAAACAGGAGCGTCTTCGCTGAGCAGCCGGGGCAGCCCCGAGGTGGAGCCGGGCGGGTTCAGCACCCTGGACAGCGTCCTGCCGCGGTGGCTCCTGCCTCAGCGCTCCGGCCGCGCTCACTGTATCGCTCGGTTTCCTTCTGTTACGCGGGTCACAGAATCATAGAATATCCTGAGCAGGAAGGAACCCCCACGGCTGTTTATTTTATCACGTCTTTTCTCTCTCTTTCTCTCTCTCTCTCACCCTCCCGCTCCCACCCCGCCACCCCGCAGCCCCCGCGGACAGCCGGGCTCCTTTCCCCGCTCTCAGCGCTGCTCTCCCGTCCCTTCCTCCGCCCGCAGCTCCCCTCCCACCGGCCCCGCCCGCGCTTCGTCTGCGCGCCCCGTCGAGACGCCCCGGTGCTCCGCCTTGGCCCCCTGGTTCGGGCGGCTCTGCCGGCCCCCGGAGGCACGGCTCCCCGCTGCCCGCTCGCCGCCCTCCTGCGTAGACGCTGGGCTCTGCCTCCCCCGGCAGCCCCCCTCCTCGCTCCACCGCCGCCACAGCCTCGCCGCCGCCCCTCCCCGGAGCGCCGGAGATGCCCGGCGTGCCACGGAGCCGCGCCGCCGCAGCCCCGCGCTGCCCTCCAGCCTCTCGGCGCCGTGAGTACCGCTCGGGGCCGCCTCCGCCCCATCCTCCTCCTCCTCCTCCTCCTCCCCCTCCGCCGCTGGGAAGCCGCCGTCTTCCCACGTCCCCCATCCGGCTCCGGACTCCGCAGCACCGCGGGCGGGGAAGGAGCGGCCCCTACAGAGCGGCCCCGGGGTAGCCCGCCCGCACAGCGCGCGGGGTGAGGGGGCGGCTCCTGCCCGGCTGCCCCCGGTAGCGCCGTGTCCCGGAGTGCCGCGCCGTAAGCGACGGGCGGAGGGGGCGGGCGGGAGGACGCATCCCTGCAGGTACTTAACGTGCGGGCGTGCTCCGTTCCCGCTTTGTACAAACGCGGCTCTCATTTAGGGAACCTCTGAAAACCTAAGCAGCCGTGCGAGCCCGGTGGCTGCATCACCTCCCCCTCCGGCCCTTCCCACCTACCTCCCCCGAGCGCACGCACACGCGCACCCGCTCCCTCCGGCACTTCTCCCCGCCGGGCGCCCACTGCCCGCCTCGCTCCGCTCCCCCGTCCTCGCAGAGCGGCTCCGGCCGGCGAGGGGCGCATGCGCAGGGCCGCGGAGCCGCCGTCCCCGGGCGGGGAGAGCGCATCTGCCGGGCCGGCAGCGGGAGTGGGAGCGGGCACGGCAGCCCCACGGGTCCCCGCCGCCGCCGACACCGTAAGTAGCGCTCGGTCCCACGGCGGGACGGGACGGGACGGGACGGGACAGGGCGGGGGCTGCCTTGCCCCGGAGCCTGCAGTCTTCACGCCGGCATCGCGGGGCTCCCCTCCTAACGCGTGGTAACATCACTCCCCGCCGCTCCTCTGCGGGTCCCGACCTCCGCCGTCATTGGCACCGCCGTCGGGAGGACGCTGCAGGTGGTGAGAGTGAGGCACGGCCTCAAATACTGAATGAGATTATTTCGGCACACGCCGATGGGAATTGCAGTCATTTACTAGCGACGCAATGTGCTTGGCGCGACCGCTCCGTCATTTCATTTTGGCTGTTGAAAAATTCGCTATCCGAACGTTCCGCCCCGTGCCGCGGTGCCCCGTGCAGGTTCCGAACCCTCGGCCGCTCCGTGCGGGGCAGCGGGGCCACAGCGCCGCCCTCAGCTCGGAACAACGAAGGGTGTTTCCGAGCCAATCGCGTAGCGGGGCGTGCGGGGTGCTGCAGGACGAGAGCATCCCACCTACTCTCCCACCCATCCTTGCCCTCGCTCTAGGTCTCGCATCTCGAGAGCACCACCGCTTAGGTGCTCCCCGTGCCCCGGGCGGAGCACCGCGCCTGTTCCCTGCTGTTTGGGTCTTCCCCGGGGCCTGGGGTCCCTCCCCGTGTCCCCGCTTCCGAAAGTCTGTCCCTCTGAATGACTGCCACCTGTTGTCCCGAGCGGGCGGCGGGAAGCACCGCGAGGATCCTTCGCGCCGGGGAGCGGCGCGGTGCCCTCATCTTTGAGAGAGCGTTCTGCCCACGGAGCCGCCGCGTGATGCAAAGGAGTCCACACAGCGTCCGGGCTGTAGCAGTGGTGCGGGATACCGAGTCCGGTACTCAGAGCAAAGCGTCGCAGCGCGACCCGAAGCGAATCGCGACGGCGGGCAGCGATAGGAGCGCAGCGTCAGTCTCTGCTCCCCGGTGATTCACCCCGCGCAGCCCTCAGCGCACCGCACCGCAACCCGCTCCGGCGGGAGCCGCGTGAGTCACACCCGCGCCCGGCACCGCGCGGGATGAGTCAGCGGCCGCTCCAGCTGCGCGGCCCCGGCGCAGCGCCGTGAGTCACCGCGGGACGGCAGCGCCGCCCGGGAGGAGCGCTTCCCCGTATCGCCGAGCGGCCCGCTGCGGGCGGTGGCGGCGGAGAGCGGAGTGTGCGCTGTTTGCGTGGGGGAGGAGGTTTGTAAAGCACGGAGCTGAATGAACTCGGTGTGCGTGTGCGTGCCGAAATATCAGCACAAGCAATAGTTGAAGCAATACTCGTTCTGACTGTAAAGCTGGAGGTGCGGCGTTTGGGGCCCGGTGTTGGCTGAGCTGGAGCTCACGGTGATCCGGTTTGTGAAGAGGCTCAGTGTTGGGCAAACTTCACCCATACTCACTTTTATACCGCTCGTCTGCCATGGCACCCATACATGTAGCTGGGTGCTTTTGTTGCTTTTGCTGTGTAGAAGGTGTAAAATTCTCTCATCTTTCCAAATTTACAGGAGAAATAGTGACAGAGTGACTCTGCTAAGCACATTTTAGGGCAACTTTTTCAGTCAAGCCTTACAGGATGGAGTCCAAATCAGAGGTATCATAGAATCGCAGAATGGTTTGGGTTGGAAGGGACCTCAGAGATCATCCAATCCCAACCCCCTGCCTGTGGACTGGGATGCCCCCCACCAGCTCAGCTGCCCAGGGCCCCATCCAACCTGGACTTGAGCACCTCCAGGAATGGGGCACCCATAGCTTCTCTGAGCAGCTGTGCCAGTGAAGGAGGAGCAGAGCACGTTTAAGCCCCTGGCAGAAAACCTGTACTGAAGTGACACGAGGGAGGCAGTGGCACCTGTTATTACGTGGGTGTGATGCATTTTTCAGCTGTTTCTTTTGAAATGTAAAGCAATGCTTTGATCTGGAGAGATGAACCCAGCTCTTCTGAGCTGCTCATCTGAAAAAATAAAGGAAATACACCAGGTAAAGACACTAGGTTTCTGGACCCAAAAGCACCTCATAATTGTTACTTACATTCAGGGAAATGTCCTGCTGTCCACTGTCATCTGCTGAGGCCTTTAGCAGGCCCAAGTACAGCCATGGCACACAAAGCTGCATTATGTGGTGTGGCTGCCAGCATCCCCTTACTGACAGCCATCTCTCGCTCCTACATTCTCAAAAATTGCCATCATCCCACTTCTGTTGCAAGATGCCAAATCTCTGCTAACACAAAATCTCCAAAGAGCTCGTACTAGGTACTCACTCAGCAGGTAACACAATAACTATGCCTAAAGCATGTGCGTGTGTGGGGATGTGTTCATTAACATGCATTTAATTCTTCTATATTTAAAACAGCACACTGCTTAGTGCAGGAAACCTGTGTCACTTTCCTCAATGAAGAGGAAGAAACATGACTATCAAACTTGCTGTTCATATTCCAGTTGACAACACACTGCCATAGCCTACAGTTCTCATGAAGAACTTCAAATATTCAAATATTTCTGAATTAATAAAATAAAGATTTGTGGAATCATAGAATCACCAAGGTTGGAAAAGACATCCAAAATCACCCAGTTCAACCATCCACATACCACCAATATTTCCCCGCTAAACCATGTCCCTCAGTACAACAAATGTCTCTTGGACACCTCCAGGGACGGTGACCCAACCACCTTCCTGGCCATCCCACTCCAGCATCTGACCACTCTTTTTGGAGAAGAAATTTTTCCTGTTATCCAATCTGAATCTTCCCTGGCACAACTTGAGGCCATTCCCTCTTGTCCTATTGCTAGTAACATGGGAGAAGAGACCAACCCGTCTCGCCACAACCTACCTTCTTGGAGTTGTAGAGAGCAGTAGGGTCTCCCCTGAGCCTCCTCTTCTCCAGACTGAACAATCCCAGCTCTCTCAGCCGTTCCCCATAAGACCTGTGCTCCAGACCCTCACAGCTTGAAATTTACTGTGATCCCAGCCCCAACAGCAAGCCCTGTGAGGCATAAGTGGGCAACAACAGAATTCTTCTTCCATTTCTGACTATCACTATTGGGGGAGGTCTGAAGAATAAGCAGAAATTGCAATATGGATATAACTTCACTTGGAGCTACTGAAGTTGAGTGCTTCTCATTGGTTTCATGGAATTTAGCACTGCCCAAGGTGTTTACTGACAAAGGACAGCACCACTGTGTTGGCAGCACGTGGCTCCATGCTCCGTGTTCTCCCTGCAAGTCATCAGGCTGTAGCCATGCAGGTGGGCCTTAACAGGTCAGGGCTATGCTGTATATGGGGGTGAGACTAT
This sequence comes from Lagopus muta, assembly GCF_023343835.1. Classification (NCBI taxonomy): domain Eukaryota; kingdom Metazoa; phylum Chordata; class Aves; order Galliformes; family Phasianidae; genus Lagopus; species Lagopus muta. Next base: position 38,913,764 of record NC_064435.1, on the reverse strand, counting down.
TATTTTTGTGCTTAACAGCATCTGTGTGCTTCAGTAGGCTGAGAAAATCTCGTGCTCTAGCATAAACTGAAGAAGAAGGTGTAAAAGTTTTGTCTGCTGTCTTTTATTTTGTTTTCTGGGTATTCCTGTGAATTTTTTTTTAATATCTGACCTTCTTAGTTTATATTTTAAATATTTCTCCTTTGGGAAGGCTGTTTTCTTGGTAGGTAGATCATCTTCCTGCCGAGAGAGAAGCAAATAATATAAATGTTACGTGTCAGTCAAATAGTTCTTGAGGTGCTTTCAACCAGGGAAAGAATTTTAATTCCTGACCTTCACACTCTTTTACATTCATAAAGTCACACAGAGAAATGCTTCCCCATCTGAGAGGTGTGCCAGGGAGTGAGATGAGTACAACAGCCATATTTTTAGGGTGAGAGGTAACAGCCTGAAGTTTCATCATGGGATTTCAGGTTGGGTATTAGGAAAAAATTCTTCTCAGGATGTGGTGAGGCAGTGGCACAGGCTGCCCAGGGAGTGGTGGAGTCACTGTCCCTGGAGGTGTTCAAGAGCCATGGAGATGTGGCACTGGAGGACGTGGTTAGTGGACATGGTGGGGGTGGGATAATAGTTAGAATAGATAATCTTAGAGATCTTGTCCAACTTCAACGATTCTATGATCTATTCCAGTACCTCAGCATTTCTCTTACAGCAGACGTTACGGTTTTTCCACTAATGTAAAAAGTAGTTTTTAAAAATGCTTCTTTAAATCCACTGAGGTTTGGATGTGTTATTCTGTTTTTGTTTGTTTGTTTAAATTACTCATTAGCATTCAGTAACCTGAGTGTGTACTTTTTGTTAAGAATCTCAGATGCTATCTAGCTGGATAAGAAGTAAGATAATATGACATATTTTTCTTTATTTTTGGTTCATTGCTTTTTCGGCATATTTTTATAACAGATAAAGTTTGTTGTTGTCATTAAATGGAGGAGAACATCTCTCTCCCTGGGAGATCTGGAAATTTCACATCTAGAGGCCTGTAGGATGTTACATTAGAGGAACTTGTAACGCTGAGCCAACCAAAGGCAAGCCAATTATCTTGACAAATACATCCTTTCCCCAGTTAAATACTTGACCGATGTGGGAATGGGACAGTTTTGTGGATGTCTCCAAACAGATCCTTGTGTGTTCAGCCCAGTGTCTGTATGTTTCTCTGCGCTGTTTAACATCCTGGATCTGATCTTTCCAGACTCCAAGACTGCAAAAGTGGCCAAACTCTTGCAAGTAGATAGAAGAAACCTGTTGCTAGTCTCTACTTGAAAGTGGTAAGAAGACACCTCCTGCAAATGCAGAAAGGCTGATGATGTAGTCTACCTAGACTTCAGCAAAGCCTTTGACACTGTCTCCCACAGTATTCTCCTGGAGAAGCTGGCAGCCCGTGGCTTGGACAGGTACACCAAGTACACTCTTTGCTGGGTCGTGAACTGGCTGGATGGCTGGGCCCAGGGTATGAATGGAGTTAAATCCAGCTGGCAGCCAGTCATTTCTGGTGTTCCACAGGTGTCAGTGTTCAGGAATGCCCTTTTCAATATCTTTACTGATGATCTGGATGAGGGCATTGAGTGCACCCTCAGTAAGTCTGCAGATGACACCAATTTGCAAGGAAGTGTCAATACAGAAGGACCTGCAGAGGGATCTGAACATTCTGGATGCCTGGGCTGAGGCCAATGGGATGAAGTTCAACAAGACCAAGTGCTGGGTCCTGCTCTTTGGCCATAACAACCCCAGGCAAAACTACAAGCTTGGGGCAGGAAGGCTGCAAATACTGTGTAGAAGAAATGGACCTGGGGATGTCAGCTGAAATGAGCCAGCAGTGTGCCCAGGAAGTGTAAGGAAGTGAGCATCCCTCTGTACTCAGTGCTGGTCAGGCCACATCTCAAATACTGTGTTCAGTTTTGAGTCCCTCACTACAAGATATCAAGGCCTTGGAGCATGTCCAGAGAAGGGCAACAAGGCTGTGAGGGGTCTGGAGCACAAGTCTTATGGGGAACGGCTTAGAGAGCTGGGATTGTTCAGTCTGGAGGAGGCTCAGGGGAGACCTCACTGCTCTCTACAACTCCAAGAAGGTAGGTTGTGGCGAGACAGGGGTTGGTCTCTTCTCCCATGTTACTAGCAATAGGACAAGAGGGAATGGCCTCAAGTTGTGCCAGGGAAGATTCAGATTGGATAATAGGAAAAATTTCTTCTCCAGAAGAGTGGTCAGATGCTGGAATGGGATGGCCAGGGAGGTGGTGAAGTTACTGTCCCTGGAGGTGTTCAACAAACGTTTAGGTGTTGTACTGAGGGACATGGTTTAGTGGGAAAAATATTGGTGATATGTCAATAGTTGGACTGGGTGATTTTGGATGTCTCTTCCAACCTTGGTAATTCTTTGATTCTATGAAGTGCCTATGTGCAAAAGACTGTCCTATAGGATATAGGTAGCTGAAAAATGCCCTATGTGTAGCTAATGATCATCCCTAGGGATGGATCAGGAATGCCTGCAGAAGTCCCATAGAGCACAAGGCAGCTGGATGCAGAACTCCACAGGAAAGCATGATCCAGGGAGAATCATCTGGTCCAGCCAACAGCACAGCAAGGAGTTTTACACCAGAAACTCCTCGTGTCACCTGGGCATCAAGCAACTGTCTTGTTCAAGAGATTTTATTCCCCATACAAAGAGCAACTCAGGCAATGATAGCTTATTTTTTATTATTATTTTATGTGGTGTTTGAAGTCTCTCAGACTCAGTGCAGATGGGTCACAACTGGTGTTGCTGATGCAGTGCTCCTAAGTTCTTTCAGCTGGGACTGAATGGTGACAAAAATTTGAGCATGCCATCTCCGACCACAATGACTTGATTTTAACAAACTCAGATCCCACTGACTACCCAACAGCCCACAGAATAGCGCCTTTTAGTCCTTCCCTATTCATATGAACTAGAAAGACTTCTATTAATTTGTGGCTACCCACGCTCTCACCAAACAAATAGAGGTGTCTTTGATAGTGGGCAAACTAACAGAACTGGACACAGAGATTTATTTCATGCTATATCCAGCAGTTGGCTAAACCTGTACCCAGACTAATAATAATAATGCTGGAGATAGTAAAGTTAAACTACTTTGTTCAAGGTATCTTACCTCATTCCATCACAAATCTGAATGAATTTTTAGATCTGTTTCAGAACACATAATACGAACAATCCATCACCAGTTGTTAAATCTTTTTCCCCACTGTTTTCTTCTGAAATCCATGTCAAGCCAGGCAGATTTCTGCTGCATATGGTGGGGGACAGAGGAAACAGACCCTGATTCTCAAGATCAAGCAGCATCCAATACAAAGGCTTCCTCTATGGTTTGTTCTTGCTTTATAGCACCTCCTAAGGGGCCTGGAAATCTGAGAAGATAAAGGAGGCTCACGGCACAGGGAGTTTACAGCAATGGCAATTCCGTTTTGGTATAAAGAGACTATCTAGAGGAACAGAAGCAATTTCTGATAGTGTTATTTTTTCCCATCAGACCAAACTTTTGAACACAGATCTCTCTTGCAGCAGAGCAACCTAGTAAGGGAATTTTAGGTAACAGGGAATTAAAAAAGCATGAGAGAGTAAGGAGCATGTGAGTTTGATGGGATGCTGGCATACTGAGGATAACACATCTCTCACAATATAGTTTGATGAATGTCCCCCTGAGCTCTCTTCACGCACCTTTCTTCCCTTACCTTGAAGAAGTGATACAGCCTTGCCCAAATCTTCAACAAAGCTCAGCTCAGTGCGACTGCCCAAGGGACTTTCAAAATCAACAGGCCAGTAATCTGGACTTGTACCTGCAAGAGGTTGGTCATCATAAAGATTACAAAATTTCTCTGTGAGGATAAACCTATCAGCCTGATCTTGAGGTGGTTCTTTCCCACCTCAATGCCATACTGACTGAAAAGCAGACTCCTGTCTGATGTAGGCGATCTGGAGGCACCGGGTGTAGGAGGAAGCTCTGTACCTTATTTTCATCAGCAATGTACCCTCTTCCTCTACAGCCAAGTAATAGCTCCAAGGCACCCCTTACCCTTGGACACACTGATACACACTTCATCTGTTCAAAGTGTTCAAAGAAGGGCAACGAAGCTGGTGAGGGGTCTGGAACACAGGCCATATGAGGAGAGGCTGAAGGAGCTGGGAATGTTCAGCCTGGAGAAGAGGAGGCTCAGGGGAGACCTCATTGCTCTCTATAACTTCTTGAAGGGAGATTGTAGTGAGCTGGGGGTCGGCCTCTTCTCTCGTGTCATTAGTGATAGGACCAGGGGGAATGGTTTCAAGCTACAGCAGGGGAGATTCAGGCTGGACATGAGGAAGTATTACTTTTCAGAAAGGGTGGTCAGGCACTGGAATGGACTGCCCAGGGAGGTGGTGGAATCACCGACCCTGGGGGTGTTCAAGGAAAGACTGGATGTTGTGTTGAGGGACATGGTTTAGTGGGAGCTATTGGGAATAGGTGAACGGTTGGACTGGGTGATCTTTTAGGTCTTTTCCAACCTTAGTGATTCTATGATTCTATGATTCTATGAAATCTCTCAGAGCTCCTCAAGCTCCAAAATCTTCCAGCTGATTTCTACAGCTAATGCTTTCCCTGCCCAGCATTTCTCCACAACATCACATTTGCAGTTTAGGAAAACATGGATCATTCTTTCAGTTTAAAACAAAACAGCAAAGCAAATCATTAATCAGGCTGTAAGCCACCTCTTCTGCTATGCGTGAAAAGCAGCAGCTGGAGGGGAGCAATGCACCTGTGCCTCTTCCTCTGCTTCCTTGTGCCACTGCCTGCGAGTCTGCAAAGCGTATTCTCAGCTGGACTCGGAAAGAAACATAGTTAGCTAAATATATGTGTATCAGCATCTGTACTTCCCTTTACCAACTTTATAAGTATGCTATTGGCTTGTTATGCCATTGATAATTGCCATTTTTCAGCATTAAAACAACCTGATTGCCTGCAGTGTTGGTCTGGAAAATAAGGAAAGCCCTCTCGTGGCATTTAGCAGTCACACTTTTGTTTTGATTACAGGTGGTTTAAGCCCTTCAGCCTCATCACGTGGAATGATAAGTCTGCAGAGATAACATCGCTAATACTATGTACTATAGCAGTAGAATCCACAGGGCAGTAAGCAGAGCCTAGTAACTTACAGTGGGTTCAGGCCTCACGTTTGGCACTTACGTGGTCTCAGTGTGATCACAGTTTCATGTTGCAAGCATGAATTTTTAGCTGTATTTCACAGTTGTGCTTAGATGGAACAACAAGATGTAGATGTTTTATACAAGACATCTGGTTCTTCTGCGCATTAATAATTCTTACGTGACCAAAGGGAGTTAGTCCTACTGAAACAGAATAGGTAACGATGTACCTGTGGGTTGGATTAGAGCCAGAGGTTAGGAGAGTGGTGCTGCCTGGATCATTGGCTCATTGCTTGTTTTGTGAACCTGGACCAGCAGATGGATTTTTTCTTAATATGATCTGCCAAAGGAGTTTCACCTACTTGTAATAATGTGCTGCACCCACACAGCACATGATACCCGCAGGTACTCACACAGAGGGGTACAGGATACTTCCTGTATCTTAACACGGTATTCCTGCTAACACAGCAGGGAAAGTCACATCCTGTTCAGTTTGTGATCCACTCCAAACCTCTATCATGTCTCATACGGAAAAAAAATGAATTTATTCTGCTCAGTACTTTCTTTTCCATAATATATGTGGGAAGAGATGGACATTCATAAACGTGTGTAATATCAGAAAACTAGAGTGGTGAGGCAGTGGCACAGCTGTCCAGAGAAGCTGTGGGTGCCCCATCTCTGGAGGCACTCAAGGCTATGTTGGATGGGGCCCTGGGCAGCTGAGCTGGTGGGAGGCAGCCCTGCCCACAGCAAAGGGTTGGAACTGGGTGTTCTTTGAGGTCCCTTCGAACCCAAACCATTCTGTGATTCTATGAAATCTTCTAGGTGAATATTCACAAATGAACCAAAGAACTCACTGCTACCAGGTAGTTTTTACTGAACAGCTACGTCTTCATCAAAAATGTCAAAGGATAAGTGTGAAGAATAAACTGAAATGGCAACAGTGGAGTCCAAAAACATTTTTTTGAATTAAGATATAGCAGGAAGAAGTGGGGTGAAAGAGCATATTCCTCCTACACCCACCACCCTCTATCTCTTCCCTTGAATAAAAGCCAACAGGCACCAGCTTTTCCACACACCACTGTCAGTTAACAGAATGGATTATTAGGGAGATGAATGTGTGAACTACCCATGTAAAACATCTCAAAAAGGAAGCCTGGATAGGTTAGGCAACATAAACAGCACATCTCTGACCCCAAGTTACTCTTCTCTTGTCAATAATAACTGTTTACTGTTCAAGGAAGCCTGAAAAACTGTTAGATGTATTTTCAATCCCCCTGTGAGTTACAGTTTTTACATTCTAATTGAAACACAAAAACTGTTTTAAAAACAGGAGAGGTACCTGCAGGGAAGTTAATATTTAGTCTTTTATTCTATTACTATGAAATCTGAATTTCCAGATGTGATCTACATTTCACATTTACAGTTCCACACTTTGAAATGAGTGATGCTGTGGGTTTTCTGGAAGCTGTGTTTTTTTTCTCATTTTCTATTTCTAGGCATTTAGTTATTGCTGCTGAGATTAGGCCTACAGATTTACAAATGGGCTATCATTTCTGTCTGCACTGTTCTTGTGCTTCATTCCTCCTGCAAAACAGGTGCATCTTCTGCTCAGCATGTCATATGTATTTCCTTTGTCAGAGTGGGTGGTTCTCACAAAAAAAAGCAAAATAGAAACTCTTAAGATCTATAAAACAAAAAGAAATTGAGCAGAATAATAATAATAATAATAATAATAATAATAATAATAATCAAGCAGAACTGAGTGCTGTGCTCTGCTAAAATAGTGCACTTATTCGTGACTCTCCTTCAGTCTGCAACGTCTCTGCATTCCTCCTCCACCTCAGAACAGCATTTCCTAAACTTGACCTAACATTTTAAACAGGCAACTTTTAACCATCTGCTCTTTGACTCCCAGATTATATTTCAAATATGGTATTAAATTATCAACACAAAACTAACCCCAAATCTGTAACTACTAATTTTAGTTTCCCTACAATCATCATGGCCTCGAGAGATTTCATAGAATGGCCTGGGTTGAAAAGGACCACGGTGATCACTGAGTTTCTACCCCCCTGCTGTGTGCAGGGTCACCAACCACCAGACCAGGCTGCCCAGAGCCACATCCAGCCTGGCCTTGAATGCCTCCAGGGCTGGAGCATCCACAACCTCTCCATGCAGCCTGTTCCAGTGTGTCACCACCCTCTGAGTGAAAAACTTCCTCCTAATATCTAACCTAATCCTCCCCTGTCTCAGTTTAAACCTGTTCCCCCTTGTCCTATCACTATCCACCCTTGTAAACAGCCATTTCCCCTCCTGCTTATACACTCCCTTCAAGTACTGGAAGGCCACAGTGAGCCCCCCTCCTGGAGCTTTTTCTTCTCCAAGCTAAATAAGCCCAGTTCCCTCAATGTTTCCTCACAGGAGAGGTGCTCCAGCCCACTGATCATCTTAGTGGCCATCATCTAGACCCATTCCAAGAGTTCCACATCTTTCTTGCACTGGAGACCCCAGGCCTGGACGCAGTACTGCAGATGGGGCGTCACAAGAGCCAAGCAGAGGGGGACAATCACCTCCCTCTCCCTGCTGGCCACTATTCTTTTAATGCAGCCCAGAACACAGTTGGCCTTCTGGGCTTCAAGTGCACACTGCTGGCTCATGTCTAGCTTCTTGTCCACAAGGACCCCCAAGTCCTTCTCTGCAGGGCTGCTCTCAAGGTGTTCTTCCCCCAGCCTGTGTAAACAGGATTGCCCTGGCCCAAGTGCAACCCCTTTGCACTTGGCCTTGTTGAACCTCATTAGGTTTACATGGGCCCACTTCTCCAGACTGTCCACGTCCCTCTGGAAGGCTTAGCTACCTGAAAAAAACCTTACACGCAGAGGTATCATTTGGTACAGGAGGATGACTGTTACGTATCCAAGGATCAAACACAATCCAACTGAAGCATTGGAGCACTGGCACAAGGTGCACAGAGAGGCTGAGAGGCTGGCAGCCTCCTTCGCTGGAAGTGTTCAAAGACACGTTTGGATGCTTTCCTGTGTAACCTGCTATAGGGAACTTGCTTTAGCAGGGGTTCCAGCTAGATGGTCACAAGACATCCCTTCCAACCTCTGCGACTCTGTGAAGCTGCACTCACTTTTCTACAAGCTGGTAATTCATCTACAAACACATCAGGCACTAAGACACAGCACAACCCTCTGAGTAAGAGAGCACATACTGAGTGCTGTAGAGCAAGGCCGAAGCTCACACAGGTCAGGAAGGGACAGTGCCCGCAGCACAGCTTGTCATTTCACTGACATCTTTTTTTTGTTTTGTTTTGTTTTTAAACAATCAGCAGAACTTGGGCTCCACCAATAATTGTCGCATTGTTTGCAGGCTTGAAGCTGTAGCTTTCAATAGCTTTTGGTAGCTTTGTGTGACAGAACTAAAATGATAAAACCCAGATGTGCCTTACTTTCCCCTTGTCCTGCTCTCTTGCAGCCCATGGGATCGGAGCGGACGGAGATGCGCAAGCGGCAGATGGCAGCAACCCAGGAGACCCCAGGCACGGTGCAGACTCAGCACAGCGTAGGGAACCGCGGGCCCAACGCCTGCTGCTTCTGCTGGTGCTGCTGCTGCAGCTGCTCCTGGTATGACCCTTATCCAGCACAGAAGGGGAGGGAGGTAACAGTCAGCACGTGGGACAGCAGGAAGCAAAAAAACCACCTGGGGCATTCAGCAAGCCTGCAACTAGGAGACACTGCTTTCTGCTGCAGTGCCACTGAAATAACATTATGTGCATATTTAATCTCTATGCAGTACCTTCAGAAGAGGATAAGTAGGAAAGCATTTTAAAAGATGTTTTAGTCGTTGCCTTAGCCTTTCTCTAAGCTTTGAAGGTGCGCACACATGTGATCACCTTCTTAGTGAAGCCCCAGCAACACATTCCACTGAAGTTAGAAACAGAACAAAAAAAAAAAGGCAGCAAGGACATTAACTCTTACATACCTCCTTTTAGAAATCCTTATCATTGCCCCTCTGCGTACTCTTGTCAGTGAGCATCTAAGTCTATTTCAATTTCTGTAGCCATTTATCCTTAGACAGAAAGCTGTGGTACCAGGCAGCCCTCAGCTCAGGGAAACCCCTGCTTTCTGTTGTCTCAATCAGTACTCATCGTCAGAGCTTAGAACATCTCAACAGCTGAAGCAATAGGCCCAAGCCTTGCCCATCCCTACAGAACTGCAGGTGTGATTCAAGTGAAATGTTTTGTCTAGCTCCTCCTCCCCACCCCTTTTACTTCCTTTTTCTTTATTTTTCTTCCCTAGTAGGCTTTGTTACCTGCAAGCTAAGAACTGGTTGTTCTTGGCCTTTTCCTTGAACTGGTGTATCACCTACTAAATGAACACTTAATGTATATCATGTACTAACACTGATTCTCTTCAAATTTGAGCTTCACTGGGACTCCCAATAAAAAGCAAAAGCAATACCATAATGTGTAACAGTTCTAGATGGAGGATTGCACCTTAGAAGGAACACAGATTGCTACAGGGAGTTAAGAGTACATGTAAGGATGTGTAGGTCAGAAAGATAACAGCCAAGTGTCTGGCACTGCTTCTTTGTTGCAAAGGCGAGCAGATTTGTTGTCATTAATTAGTGGTGTCAACTCATGGCACCTGCAATTCATATCAAGCTAACTCTTGGGATCAGAGACTTTAAACACTGAAGTGTTCAATGCTCACCTTCAGTAAATAGTGAAGCAGAACATATTTTCAAAGAGCTCTTATTACAAGCTGTTGAAGAGGAAAATTTATCAGGGAAGGTATCAAGACAGGAAAAGGAGTCACTGGATTCCTTAAAAAAAAAACGAAACAATTTGTCCACCTTTACTCTCATATCAGATGCAGTTTATTTCATTTAAAACTCAAGCAAAGCTTGCCACATTGTAAACTCCTGTTCCTGTCTGGGGTACGTTACTAATTTAATGGGTTAGACCAGAATTTGCACTGAAATAAAGAAAAAAAATCTAAGTCATAAGAATTAAACCAAAACACTGACAGCACGCTGAGTGCTTCTTGTAAATACACTATCTACCATATGAACACTTCAGAGCAAGCAAACCTAGGACTGAGGTGGAAGAAAGAAGTCACAAAACAACCTGATTGACCAGACAAGAAATCTGTTCCACCATTACTTTTTCCCAACAGCAGCTGGTAGCAAATGCTTTGGAGAACATAAATTAGGGAACAGCAGGCTCATCATTCCTTTGCTATTAGTATGCAGCTTGTCAGAGCCTATACACACCCAACCCTGTCCACCCTGATGGAAACAGAAAACATTTGGTAAGGACAAAAGGCTTCTTTTTTTGCAGGATGCCAAGGACTCTAGCTCTATCCTACAGAGCCTTGCAGCAGGTGCTTAAACTATGGTAACGCTGAGACAGAAATACCATGCTGGTCAGGATCAGAGTTTGCTTCCTTGCAGAATGGTGCCTATACTCAACCATCACTGTACAAACATCAGTATCATCTGAGCAGTTGTCCAGTAACATCTCACGTGGGTCATTTGGAACCTGCATTATTACACTTACAAATACATTTGTACATATAGAATGAAACCCCAGACATTTACCTATGAAGTCAGAGTACATAAAACTTGCATTGTCTTGGAAACTATTGATAAGCTGTTTTTGTTTTGTTTTAACTTTTTACCTGATATTCCCGAGGATGCTGATTATCTGTTGCAATTCACTATTCAAACAATTCAAAGAAAACAATTTACTCAATAGATGGAAATATATTACCCAAATTTCACAATGTTGAAAATTCTTACTTGCACTTTAGAATAAAATATGAATCCAGTACAGGTTCCAAAACAGAGTTGCTCATTTTAGCTTTAAAATAATCCTTGATTTCTTTGAGAACAATTGTTTTCTAGTAGCAAGAAATGCAAAACAAACCACAATTAAGCTATTTTTATTCCCTGTTCATAAAGCCTTTCCTCTAAATAGCTCATGTACTTTGAACAGAAAAATTATGAATAGGAATAAAAATAACAGTCTGCATGAGTCATGCAGCTGATTTGCAGAACAGCCAATACCCAGCATACACTTAATAGTAGATTTAGAACGAAATGGTGAAACGAGTCTCTCAGCCAGATTCCCACAGCCCATGTTCATTCTGCAGCTAAAATTGAAGCCTCCAGCACGCTACTCTTTGGAAACCTGAAAATATGCATTTTGAATCTTAGCTCTTTTACCCATACGTTTCTAGGAAATGAGCTAACCTGCAAAGGCATCTTGTGAGGCACGGCATGACCTCTGAAGGAAACTTAATTTCTTTTGGGCTTATTTGTCTTCTTCCCCTTTCTGTTGGATATGTTTGTTCCCCTCAATCTAAAAACAACTCTGACAAGCACATCAGTTCTTGTGTGAGGAATGCATACCACTTCTCTTATTAAAAAAAGGCCAGAACCACTGGTAAAAAGAATACTTAATGTAGACACAAAAATAATATAGAAAAGCATGAATAGGCTTTAACCACTTATTTTCTAAAAACACAAACTCCAGTAGTTCATTGGTTTGAATGTATGGTTTGGATTGTTGCAGAGAAAAGATGTGCTTGCAATAGGTGATGTGCTTGCTCACAAATCTCACAACAGGAAAGCTTCCTTATCTCTTCAGTTTTTCTCTCCTCTATTGCCAAACCTCCAGCCACTCTTCCCAAGCCTTAAAATATTACCATTCTCCATCATCCTCCCACCAGGTCCCTGCAGATGATGGACCACCCGTGGAGACAGCAAGAGAAGGAATAAGTGGTAAATAGTAAGGCTGCAAATAAGACAAAGAGCTTAAAAGGAAGAAGAGGAAGGGAAAAAAAAAAAAAAAAAAAAAAGAATTGGTTGGTTTAGCAAAAAGCCTTGCTAGAGACAAATGAGATTCTTAGAGATTAAAGCAAACTGTTACATTGAGGGAAAGAAAGATACAAGTGAAGAAATAGAGTTTGGTATTTTCCTAGAAGTTGTAGCAACTGTACCACTTTATCTCAGCTGAAGTACAGATTTAATATAAATTACTGGTTGTAAATCACTGGGATATTTTTTCTTGACAAACTGTTAGCAGCTTTACAGATCACGGGAGTTTGTGTGCACACGCGCATTTCTCACTGAAATGCAATAACCTCAGAATTCAATTCCTGTTTGCTAAAAGGAGACATGCTGAAAGTCAGCGTCAAAAGAATCATCAGCAAAGAGAACACTCAAGTCTAAGTGACATAAAATACTTGCATCAAGGGTAACTTAGGTAAAAAAAAACAACAATGCAGTATAATAAACCTCAATGGAGTACATATAGACTTTGTTGCAGATATAGGTTACTTTCTATCCAAGGACATGCCTGATATTGTATAGTTCTGCTGCATGAAGGTTTGCTAAGCTTAAACAACTGAAGAGCTAGCATCAGAGTATAACTATGGCTCCTGTTAGCACTTTTTCATTCAACCTTTCCTTTCATAAAATTGGCAAAACTTTTGCTTGCTACCTTGCAGTCTTACTGTTAGAAACCAGGAAGAAGAGAGAGCAAGGAGAACGTCCCATGAACTCCAACCAGAGGGAATTCCGAACTGTGAGGAAAGGTATGGCTTTTATCATGCGCTCTATCAAACAAGAAATGAAACAAAAATTCAAATCTTACTAAATAATGAAAATCGATTATCTGACATATGCAAACAAATGACAAATAATCATAAAGCTGAATTTGCAAGTCATCCATCTCTTGCTCCTCAAAGAACCAAGAGTCTCATGTACAGCCCATTCTTTCATCCCATTCATATGCAGTGCGTAATCACATTCCAATTTTCAATGCTTTCTGATAAAATAAATAAAAACAAAGAAACACACATAGTAAATCATAGAATCATAAAAATCATAGAATGGTTTGGGTTGGAAGGAACCTCAAAGATCATGAAGCTCCAATCCATTCCCCCCTACCTCCCCCCAAGGGGGTAGGGCCACCAACCTCCCCATTTAATACTAGACCAGGCTGCCCAGGGCCCCATCCAACCTGGCCTTGAACACCTCCAGGGATGGGCCATCCACAGCCTCTCTGGGCAGCCTGACTGTAAACATCATCTATCCTTTATCTGAAAAAAAAAAATTAATATTTTCCCCACTCAATTAATACATAACTGGAGCTAACTGGCAGAGCTCAGCCTTAGAAAAGGAATAAACACAAAGGCGAACTCAGATACTCTTAAGAATCAGGCATTTGTCTCTTAAGAGTTGCCCAAGCAGGTAGGAGGACCTGTGAAGCTGCCGTAGACTGGAAGGTGTCTGCTGTGGTATTTGGATTGTCACTTCTTCTTACATATTTTCATTCACTTTGTAACTCAGTGATTCAATAAGGACTATTACAAATAATAAAAAGCTTAGTTATTGCCAAGGGTTTCTATTTCTACTGCAATTACTCTGAGCAGTAAAGTGCAATTTCTGCATCAATGTACAGGTAATCACCTTATAAAAAACGCACCTGTTTACTGCAGTTTGCACGTGGGTAGTTCCAGTGAGGAGTAAAGAGGTTCATGAACTTTGCATTTTTGTTCCATCACGATGGCAGACGCCTTCTACCAGATGAAAATAGTTTGAGTAACAATTGTTCATTTCTCTCTTGTCCTCTTGTCCTACCTCCACAGCCCCGCTCCTACTCTTGAAGAAGTGAATGCTTGGGCTCAGTCATTTGACAAGTTGATGCTTACGCCAGCTGGTCGAAATGCTTTTCGTGAATTTCTACGAACAGAATTCAGTGAAGAAAACATGCTTTTCTGGATGGCCTGTGAGGAACTGAAACAGGAATCCAACAAAAGCGTCATCGAAGAAAAAGCAAGACTGATTTATGAAGATTATATTTCTATCCTTTCTCCAAAGGAGGTATATTGCTTTCCCCATTCTTTGATGCTGTTTTGCATGGTTGATGTGTTTATAGCTAGAAGAATACGTGGGGATAACTCTCTTTCCCCCACATTCCACTGCTAAGAAGTAGAGATTTAGGGGTAAAATACAAACCCAGCACTGAGGTGAGATGGTCAGAACTACTTTCACCATCTGTAAGAAAATTCTTCCTATGCTGCTTTGGCACGCTGATGTGAAGGCTTCAGTTTGAGGCACAACTAACACAGAATGCTGAGTTGGGAAGGACCATAAAGATCATGGAGTTCAACACAGAGATGAAGATTTTATTCTTGCTCATCTTAAAATTTATTTGTTGGACGAATCAGTGGGGTTTTCTTTTGCAGTGCATGTAGATCAGGTCTCCAAAAGCACAGTAACCACAAATGAAGTGTTATTTGCACTGCACAAATTGCCTTTGTGCAAAAAGCAGCTCTCAAAATATGGCACACAACAAGAACGCTAAGTTGAGAATTTTTCAAACCTACCTGTCACTTTGCTGGTAGAAAAATGCCCCAAGTTTCAAGCAGGTCTTGGTTCATAATTTGAGTATAATTCTAGAAGAAGGCAGGAATTTTAAACTTTCTTATATTCTTGCAAAATTTGTACACTTCATTATTTGTGGTGCCAAGTGCATGCAGATAAAAACACAGTTTAAATCTAGTCGGTCCATTCTAGTAATGCTAACACCTTCCCACAGACTGGTGCTTGCAAGAAAAAAAAACCAAAAAACAAAAAACATCACTTGGATGCATGTGGAATTGTTCTATAACTATGCCTGTGGTCCACATCAATTCATCCTGCTTTTTAAGATAGGGATTTGATTAAGCATCATCTTTCCAGGTTGCAGTTTGCGTCTGCATCATCCTGCTTACTCCAAAGTCAGTCTCTTTACCACAGCACTACTTTCCAAGGAAATCAGCTGTCACAAAACATTACCAATCCTCTCTGCTACAGAGCAGGAAGTCGGTCTGGAAATAATCTTCTAGTCCTTCAGGTTTTAGTAGCAACAGGGTTGCAGGCAGCCTTGTTCAAGTAATACTGCTTCTACGAGGAACTTTCTCTGATGATATTCAATACATTTTTATTGTCAAATTTCAACGCATTCATTCTTGGTGTAAATATACGCATATTTAACAGTCCTTATACTCATAAAGGACACCAACTGAAACAATAAAAAATATGTACATTTTTAAGTCAACAGAACAAAAAGCAAAGAAACTGGCTACTGTACACCACTATTACTTACATGATTCTTTATTTTAACATGCAGGTCAGCTTGGACTCCAGAGTAAGGGAAGTGATTAACCGAAATATGCTGGAACCCTCACAACACACCTTTGATGACGCACAGCTTCAAATCTATACCTTAATGCACAGAGACTCCTACCCACGGTTCATGAACTCTGCTATTTATAAGGACTTGCTTCGGTCCTTATCTGAAAAATCCATCGAAGCATAGGATTCCTTTTTTCTTATGTGTATTTATTTTAAAACAAATGGGACTCTGGGCTACCCTGATCAACAGGGAATTTAGTATTCATTTACCTGAAAACAACTCAGGCAAGTTTTACTACAGACTGAATGCTTGGAACCCGCACAAGGCTCTGATACGATCAGCTAACTATAGTTTCTGATCAAATGAAGTATTACTTTGCAGAAGAGAATGAAGAACAAACATTTAAGTTAAAAAAAAAAAAAAAAAAGCAGTATTTTTACATTGCAGCATACAACTTGGACACAAGTCTCTTATAATGTATATCTGAAGTACTGAGCATGAAAACTAATTTTAAGTGGACTGTCACAGTTTTCTTGAAAGTCAAACCAGTTGCTCCATCTACACTACGACCAAAGTAAAAACAGTTGTACTGTCACTCTCTGGGTTACATGAGACCAAGTTTCACCTCCTGTATGAATTGTGCTCAGTGCAGGTAAACCCCACTTGTCTTATCTGATATGTATACAGTGTGATAATGGAAATCACTATGATCTCAAGTTTCCAAGACCTAATTGTTGAAATAATTAATGCTGCCTATAAAAACCTTTTGCTGAAAAATTGTTATTTTACTACCGGAGTCCACTGAGAGCATTTTTAAGTTCAGATTGTTCATGTTTATAATGTTAAATTATTTACGTAGTAGGAAGAAGAGTCTGGGGATTGAAATTCTCAAATAAAGCACAATTCTCACATATTTTTAACTTCCCTCTGCAGGTAGGTGTAAAAAGCATTTCATTGTTTGTTCCTGAAAGAGTAGCACTATCAGCCATCTTGGTTTTGTACACACTAATTTGACTTGTTCACTGACAGAGCTTGTAAGGCTTAGATAATGAATACTCATACCTTACACTGACAAAAGATGGAAGCCAGAATTATCTCATTCCATTACACTTTTTCAGACTGTCCAAAAGAAAAGCAACAGCTTTATCAGCTAATAAACTTACGTTCATTACACTTCACCCAAGGCATTACACTACACCTAATTCTAGCAGCATGAAAAGAGCACTTTCAGAAAAAAAAGAAATGGGAATAGCAAAACAGAATTTAGGATATTGATTTGTCTGCCTCAGTGCACTAGGTAGGAGATGTGATCTCCCCTAACCATATTCACATCATCAAACAAATAAGGAGCTTTTTCATTGCAGGAAAAGACCTAATACAAGGTAAGTTTACAATAGCTGTGGACTAGTTTCTACAGTCTCCTTCCAAAGCTGAAACATGATTCAACACACCAACTTAAAAACAACAACTCGTAAAACTAAGCACCTTGAAAGACTGGAAAGCAATGTTCTTTTTTCCTTCAGTACAAAACTGAATGACCCAGAGCACCAAGTCAAGAGGAATCCGTTCTATCTACTTCTACTGCACACACGCAGCTGCTTCATTTTCAAACGCACGTTCTCTCAACTGACTTTGGCATATCCCAAAGCACTACCACTAACTACTACTTGGTTATATAAAGTATAGCATGATAGGCAACAAAGGAACAAACTGGATCTGCTGGTAAGGCAGCATTCAGGGGAGCTTGCAGTCCAACTGAGAATGCCATTGGTGCTGTTTTAATCAGACTGGGTAATGCTGCTCTAAAACTCTAAGCTGACAAAGTAAGTTTAACTAGGTCAGATTCTGCTTGCTGGAAAGATCAGACACACACATCAGAAAAAGTTCAAAGTGTGTCATTTCACTGAAATGGCCTGTTTCATTTCTTTTAAGTGTTCTCCCTTCCCTGCAAAGATACCTCATTAAAAGCTGGAAGACAGCTGGAACGCTCATACTTTACAGTAGACAATGCATTCTATTATCCTGTGGGGAAAAAAAAAAAAAAGATACACTGAAATTAAAGGGGAGACAAGATGATACTGGATTGGGCAGTTCTGTGGCTAACAATCAGAGTACTACAAGAAAAAGTAGCTATTTCTAAACTTATTTCCCATTTTCCATATCCAAATAATTAAAATACTCAAGGTAATTTTCACTTTATTTCGGCATTACAGTGTGCTGATATTTGCAGTGCTCATCTTTCTTGGAAAACCTTAAATTTTAATGCTGAGTTTTAGATTTAAGCTCACATTCAATGCTGGTCCCTAGGCACCCTGAGAGTATCTCATACAAAATAAATCACTTCTCCCCTAAACAATGTTATTTTGAGGCTGTTCAATGCTGGATTTAATTGAAAGAAGAAGGAAAAAAAAAAAAAAGGCAAAACAAAACTCACACAGAAGGCAAGTTTTTAACTACACTTCATTACGATGTACTTGCTAATTGTGCACAAATCCTTTCCATGGCAAATGTGAATTATAAGTTACTATAAGCAAGATGTTATAGAAATGAGAAAACAATGATATTGACACAAGATATTATTTATAACTCATAAAGTAAAAAATTACCAGAAAGTCAACTTATCCTAGCTTGAAAATAAGCATGGGTGGTTTGCCTTGGCCTTTATTTCACCACAGGATATCATTAAGCTATAACAAGTATCCAGCCCACTGGTATTTTCTTCAGTGTCTGTACTTTACAAACCAATAACTGTCACAGAACATGCATATTGTTAAAGACTGCTTTTTTCCAAGAGCCTGCTAAGTAGTATTAAAATTGTATGGCCTCCTTCAGTCAACACACTGTGCTTTATACTGACCTTTAAAAGCAATTAGCACAGTACAAATGGAGGGGATAAAAAAAAAAACAAACATCTAAACATACACAGGCTGAAAGGTTCTACTGTATCAATTAAAATTGATCAGAGAAACATTAAGCACGCGTCCCAATTAATAACAGCTGAAACAGAAAATGTGATCAGAGCCCAACTCAATGTAATTTAAAGTATGTGATCACAAGGCGAATCCAGAACTCCAAATTAAAAAAAAAAAAAAAAAGGCAGTTGTTGACAATATCTGGGAAATGCCATGTGACTTCAAAATGGGATTCATAAAAGCTTAGGTCACTGAGCAGCTGTTTACCTTCTGTTTAGTGCAAGTCAAAAAGCTGTAGAAACTTCAGCTTATGCTATGGGACAACTATGTTCCAGACTCCTCTTCGTTAAAAAAGTGTGCGTGAAAAGCTCACTGCTGAGCACTTCTATTTTTGAATTTGGATAACCAAAATGAAGCACAACTAGAATTTAGGCACCTATGTTTTTTTTAAGTTAATTTCTTGGACTTTGCTCTTCCGCTAGGACAGCTCTTTATTCTGAAGTCAGAGGAGTAAAAAGTTGAGGCAGCTACCACAGCCACAAAGCTGGAGCAGGACCAAAGAAGGGCAACAAGGCTTGTGAAGGGCTTGGAGAATATGCCCTATGAGAAGTGGCTAAAGTAAGTGGGGCTGTTTAGTCTGGGGAAAAGGAGGCTGAGGGGAAACCTTATTGCTCTCTTCACACACCTGAAAGGTGATTGCAGTGAGAGTGGGTTTGGGCTCTTCTCACTGGTGATGTGTGACAGGATGAGGAGAAACAGCCTCAAGTTGTGGCAGGGTAAGTTTAGGCTGGATATCAGGAAAAATTTCTTTAGAAAAAGGGTTGTTAAGCACTGGAATAGGCTCCCCAGGGAGGTGGTTGAGTCACCATCCCTGTGTGTGTTTAAAATTGTTTGGATGTGGTACTCAGGGACATGATTTAGCAGAGGGTTCTTAGAGTTAGGGTAGTATGGTTAGGTCATGGTTGGACTTGATTATCTTTAAGGTCTTTTCCAACCTGAGCAATTCTACAACAGAGAAAACATTACCACAGGTCTAGCTCTTTTAATTATTTTCTTACATGTGGCAGTCAGGCAGAAAGATTGAAGAACAAATAGCATTAGGAAGGTTGCATAAACAAACACTGCCTCTCCTGTATGTGTTTTGAACAGCAATGGAAATTTAGGTCTACTTGCCATCCAATTTGCGATCATTTTTAACTTTTTTTTTTTCCCTCATTCCTCTAGAAATACACTAAAACACAGCACTCTCCTCGATAGCAAACACCTATATAATTAGTCTGCTGCTGCCTAAAGCAAATTAAATGAAAAATCTATTATGAACCTGTAAATAATTTCTAAGAAGCAATTCTGCCAAAGGACTCACACATAGGCAAAAAATATATCAAATATATCTATTCTTCTAATAGAAAAAGGAAGGCTTTCTGAATTACAGCCATAATATCAAGTAAGTTGAATTTAAAATGTTTTTATGCAAAGTTATGCGAGAAACCTTGAAATGCTGAGCTATTTTGTGCCTAAGAAGTGTTTAGATATGTAACTCAGCTTCTTTGATTTAAGCATTTTTCTTTCCACCATAAAAGCCACTTTTTTTTTCTATGTATAATAATAAAATACATTATGGGAATAGGATGCATATTTCAGACTTAAAAATACAATAGACGATTCGCATACTTAGGGAAAAAAAACAAACATTATCAAAATACTTCATTGGTAAAAGTTTAATTTCAACTTACTTACAAAAATGAAAAAATATTTTAACATTCACCATACAATCGAGCAACCTGGCCCTACTGACTATCAGCTATAGGAAGGCATTTAAGGAAATGATGGCTGTGTCAAAATGAAGGCTAACTTCAGGCATGTATGCTGCATTAAAAAAAAAAAAAGAAGAAAGGAAAAAAGAAAACCAAATAACCTCTTGTTCACAGGAAGCTAGCTGCTTAGCCTAGTTTTTAAAGCTAATTACAAAATCCTCTTTCATACTGGTCCAGATGTCTTGATAATTTCTTCCTCTAACAGAACTGTGAAAAGAAAAGAAATTTTATGAGGTCTCCATAAAACTTAATTCTAAATCTTTGCAAGAAGAAACAGCAATATGACACTATACTTTGGATATGGAAATTAGTATTCAAAGCATTTGCTTATATCATACAAGTATGCTGTCACTCAAGCATTTTTATATAGAGACTTTTATAACTACTACCTCAGTAGGGGATTTAAGGACAAATCAACTTTTTCTTTGTGCCATATCAAACAACTTCTAAGCTTTATAAATTATTTAGATATCTTGTATCTGTATTCAGTAACAGGAAACATAAAGCAAGACACATAAAAGAACTCCTAAGGCAGTAATCCTAATATATGCTGTGCAGCGTTATTCAGAGAAAAAAACTAACAAAATGAAGATAGCACACAATATTAAACTTAATATTATATCTTAAATAGTAAATTATGCAGGCCTTCATTTCAGTGTTTCTCTACTTCATTACAATCGTTCCTGAGACAACTTCTGTTGTTGTTTTAACATTTTTTAACTCCCATTTCTTGAATTTTTTAAGAAATGAAAGCAAATTATCACTGTATTACACTTAGCCCAACACAGGAATATGGCAGCAGTCTCCACTTTTTTATATTCCGCTTTTATTTTAGACTAGAAAATAAAAGGGAAAAGAAACCCACCAAAATGCCTAAAGGAGCCCATTCTACCCATCAAAGCAGAGATTAAAAATGGTCAGAAAATCCTCGGGAGAAGACTGAGAAAATCCAGTGGCTATCTTGCAACCACTTTTTAAGACAAAGCATAATATTGTACCTGGATGTCACAAGGTCTAAGTCAACGTCCTGACTTTTACCCTCAGCCAGAACTTGTGCATTCTCAACACCTTTGGCCACAGATAGCTTCATATTAGAAAACTATTTCAGAATATCAATGTACAGTATCATTTTTGGGTTAAGAAATAACAGTCAACAGAAACTCAACTGTCATTTATGGTAAAACATGAAATTAAGCACAGAGCCTGGTTGTCTCCTGTCAGGTATACAGAACAGTCGAATAGCCTTACCTTCCATCTGTTTCCACACTCATTACAAACAACAAACGTTGTCATAGGTTCATCAGCACTGCGGGTTTGAACCTTTGACAAAGGCAAAAGGCAGAGCAGGAAAGGAAAATTAGTACGTTCAACTTTTGTTAGCATGTGTTCAATGTAAAGGTTTAAAATCAAAGTTTAATGTCAAGTAACTGCATTTGGATAAGAATATAAGTTAACTTTGCATCCCAGTTGAAACCACTTTATTTTGTTTGGACTATCCAGTGATTATAAGCTTATGTTTTGACAACTTTAAAAGCAGTAAAATACCAATTTCAGTATAGGAACTGTTTGTATATTTCTAGGAAAAAAAATCTGTGGTGAAGCTACACTTTAAAGCTACAACATAGGATACAGACACAAAGGCTTAAAGTCTCATGACTCAAACACAGCTTTCTGTTTGAAGTACCTAACAGACAACAATAAACCATAAACATAGCTAATCTTGTGATAAATACTACATGTCCTGCAGCACCACTACAGTTCTTGGACGTATATTATAATAAGAAAAAATTCTAAGTCAGAATCCTGCATCAGTCCAATGGTAGATGATAATATATACATACTCACTACCTCCATTAAAAAAAGGCTTACACATTACAAACAGTGAACTAGTTCTCTTCCATGTAAAACTGTATTATTAAAATTAAACCAGAGGAATTAGCAAAAACTCAGCATCAGAAACTAGAATTTCAGGCAACACTATGCTTGAATTTAGATAAAATATTTGGTAAATTAATACAATTAATACAACATTCTTTACATAAGCACACCTATGTAGACCCAACTGCCTCCATGTTTTGTATTTTGTTAGCATTTTGTAACACACCATTTTGTAATGAACTCTTTTTTTCTCTGACCATGTTTATACAGGGCTTCTGCTATGAGAAAGGAAAATGAACGTCCCGAATAACCACATACCTGGGTATATGTACAGTTCTTCTTTTTGCACTTGCCACACGTAAACAGATCGGTTTGGGTACCTCCTGTTTTGGCCATCTGGTGCTCTCTGATAGCCTCTTTGGTCAGATTTTTGCGCATTTCTTTCAACTCATCACTTGCCATTTCCTGTCACAGACAAAATGGCAGAATTTAGTAGGAAGTTCTTGTTTTAAAGAAAATGAAGTGTGAACCATAGCTCCCATGTGCAGGATCTCAAAAATACATAGTAAGCATTATGTGCACAGTAAAAAAAAAAAAAGTTGCTTCTTTTTTTTCAATAGCATTTTACTCTGCATTCTGCCTTGACGTGGAATGCAAAATTTTCTATTAATGCCATTTCCCTTAAGACATCATCTGCATGATATAATTATATAATAAGGTTTTATAGCCATTAAATTTGAGACCTTGATCCAATACAGTAATTAAAACAAATAAGGAGCACTGGACAACATGAAACACATTTCTGCATTTGTACTTAAACACACGTAGAATAAAAACACTGAAAAAATACACTTCAGATACAACCTACTTTTTTTTCCCCATTCCTTTGCCATCATCAATTTTTTCCTGGCCTCTATATAAACTACAAAAAAAGCCACTCCTTGATATCAAAGCTAGTCATGATTTTTGTTACTCCTAGATACAACTTTATACCTATCTGGGGCTGGGTACAGGGGAGGGTGAGAAGTAGCAGAACCCAACACATAAGCAGAACTACAAACTGAAATCAAATGCTATCCATGCTTTTATTTTTCTTTCCTATAACATTTTATTTTTCACTTCTACTTTCTTTATAAATCAAAACAAATCTAGACAGTGAGCATCTGTTTGAATGGGAGCTTCTGTTAAAGTGCTCAAAATGTTCTTTCAATAACAAATCTAATTTGATTCAAAGGCCAATTCTCCTAGCTTCCTTCCCATATCATTTATGTCTTCTATTTACTGTAAAGTGTTTCCTTCAAAATCATTTGACATAATCTGTCAAATTTCAGATAAGCTTTAAATCAACACTAAAAATGCCAACAGGACATGCACTTCAAAAGCACAGTGCTACATCTTTCATAGGAGAATAACAGCAGAGGTTAGTATTTGAAAAGCAAATGGCAAGACAGGCTAATGTGGATGGTAGTGTTTCATATCCAGAAGGGTGAATGGCTTAGCAGCTTGAAGTCAGTCACTACCCTGAGCGTAAACCATCACTAACAGACCACAGAATCATAGAATCCTTAGGATTGGAAGGGAGCTCTAAAGGCCATCTAGTCCAACTCCCCTGCAATGAACAGGGGCACTACAGTTAGATTAGGTTGCAAAGAGCTTATCCAGTCTTACCCTTCAAAGTCTCCAGGGACAGGGTGTCAATCACATCACTAGGCAACCTGTTCCAGTGCCTCACCACCCTCAGTGAAAGAATGTTTTTCCTTATATCTAACCTAAATCTACCCTCTTTGAGCTTGAGGCCCATTGTTCTGTATTTCAGAGATTCTGGCAGAAAGCTTACCTGACTCACAGAGAAATTACATTTTCAGGAACCACTAAAATACACCACTTTCATTTCCTCTGCCCTCTATAATTCAGACTGTGCAAACCATGAAAAAGTCTTAGTCCTTCAATAGTACAGGCATTTTTTATTAGTTAGTTAGCGGCCAGGACATAAGTCCAGTAGGAAACCAATTCAAGAGCTATGCTTTACTTACCTCCGCAGTCATTTTGGCAAATTTGTCAGGAGGTATGTTCCCACATAACACGTTTTTTCTTAGGTTTGGATTCTTTGCATCCTTGAGATTCGCTATCCTACTTCGTACCCTATTTTTGTATTTCATATCAGTGTTTTTTAATTCTTGAAAAATAGGTGCTTTGGATTTAAGGAACAAAACGAGTAAAACAGAGCACTGTGCATTGGGTTTTTTTGGAGGGGAGCAACTGTTTTAAAGAAAAGTCTTTCCCCACTCTCCCATCTCCAAACAGCAGTTACTCTCTGCTCAACACAGCAGACAGTACTTCACATCTTGCCAAAGCCTAATCACTGTTTAGCACATAGCTGGCAAAACATGAATTTGGGGATAATAGGATTTTAACAAAAATTCACAAAAATCACCCAAGGACATAAGCCCAGTTCCTTGTTCTCATTTAATTTCTAACATAATTTCTGTATTAAAAGTAAAAAATAGAAATCACACATACACAGATCCCTCTGTTTAGTTTGTGGTACTTTTCTAAATACTGAATTTCAGTACTGACACGTTGAACACAGTTTGCTTGTTTTTGTTTTAAATGAAATGAAATACTCAATCGACAGATTAAGTGAACTATTTTTTTTTTTAAACAGTATCAATGTTCTTAAATACTCTCATCCTAGAGCACAGAGATGCCCAGCAAAGGATATCTTCTTCAATCTGAGAACCCAATTCTTCCTCATCAGCACCAATAGCAATGTAATCATCTGAGGAAAACAAAAATTAGAATATTAGCACTCTGATGATCTCGGCAGTGTTTTATATCACCGAGATCCAAGCTGGAACATGAAACAAATCGCAAATAACTAAAAGGAATTTCATTTGCTAAGGATTGGTTGACTTATAAAATTTGCTAACAAGACTTTGAAGAAAAATCAGTGTAATGAAGAGCAATAAGAGTTGTAAAAAAAAAAAAAGTAGAATTACCTTAAATCTTTCAGACAAAATTATCTCTAGCTGAAATACATAAAAAACAACTTTGCTGTACAGAAAAAAAACATTGTCTTCTATTATGCTTGGCAATTACCCATCTCTAAACACAGTGCATCTGTGTTTAGAATAGGCTGTTATAATGAGAAAACATTCTTTATCAAGTTTTATCAATTCTTTCAGCCCACACAACACCAGCTATGTTTTGTATGCATGCAAGAGAAAGATTTCTCTAGAAATACAGTAATTAAATATTATTGTTAAAAACATGCCAAGTAGGGAATGGTCATAAAATGTACAAATTAGAAGAAATGAACCATAGCAATATTGAAGACAACACAATACAACCTAAAACATCTCCAGATAATTGTTTAGTGTTTCTAACCCAAACCCTTCTTCATAAAGACAGCTGCCTTTCCAACACAGCCAGGGACAAATTAGACACAATATGTGTTTTCCTCCTCCTCATTCTAACATGGGTGCACTTTGATGAGTAATAAAAACGTAGTTTCTTCTTCATCTCATGCAGAAGGCCATAGAACCAGAAAACAACCACATATTTTGTGACTGGCATTAGACCTATGGATGATCAGCTTACACATCAAACAGGAGGTAACGCTACAAAAAGATTTCTTGGAAACCTAGTGAAAGTTTCAACTACACATAATTACAAAACCAAAGAAACCATATGCATCTTTCTAAAAACCTGTTTGTCCTCTGAATTACATATCTGCAGGATCGAAAGTCTACGGCCTTTAGTCAGCTCTGATTTCTGCCTGTGTCAGAATTCATGTGAATTAAAAGTGAAGTACAGAGTGAAATGAATAAAACAGATAATTTTGGAAGTCTGCTTACATTGAGTCAGGTTACACTAAGCTAAGAACAGAGAAAAGTTCTTGCAGATGAGAACAACGCATAAGAAAGAATTCAGGTCACTGAGTACAACAGTTGATTTGCTCACTATCTAGCATATCATTCATCAGTTTAAAGACACACAAGTGTACAGCATGGGGAAAAGCAAAACAACAACAAAAAAAGTCAAGCAATTCACAGATGCCTCAAAGGCAGGAAGATGAAGCAGTTTAAGACTAACTGTGACTATATCCATGAAACTTCAAGGTTAAATCAAAACAGAAAGGCATCCTTCAAGATCTAGAATCTGAAGGCTCACAGGACCTCTAGAGTAAGAAAGGCAGTCATGCTTATGGTGACGTTCTCACTCAGAGATAAGACAAAAAATAGCAGTTTCCATTAATAGAGTCAAATGAGGAATTACAGAGGTAATAACTTCCTGTAATGAAGGTTCTCTGTAGACAAGATATCAGATGAATAGAAGCCACAAAATGTCCCATATCACCAGCAACAAAAAAATAGTTCAGTACACTCTCATCTTGCCGAGATTACTCAGTTTATTGCATCTTGAATGAACTGACCTATGGGTATGCACACACAATTGGGCATAAGAAAGGGTACAGTAAACGGAGACAGGAAAAGAACAGAAGGAAGAAACAGTTAAACCTTAAAACATTGTCTACGGAGCTCACCTCCTGTTCTGAGAGCAGCAGAGAGCATTTCTCTACATTTCACTCGTACAGAATCCGAAGTGCTTGGAGCCCGAGGAAAAGAAGGGATGAAAGAATTTGAGGGAGCACTACCCTCCTCCTTCCTGCTGCTGGAATTGCTACTTGAACTGCTAAAAAAAAAAAAAAAAAAAGTAAAAAAAAAAAACCAAAAAACCTAATAATAAATGTTTTTTGCATTCTTCAAATCGCTTTGTTTGAGGGGAACCCACAGATCTTTTGCTATAACCATTTAATGATATTAATAGAAGAACACGAGACGCTGTCTAAAGTCAATACAAGACACCACTCCAGAGTCAAAACAATTTTCAGAGCGTCTTCAGAATATTTACCAGGGTATTCCACACAACAGAGACAACAGCAAGTATTTAATCCCATTATGTGGTTACTTATATAGTAAGTTTTTACTCTCAGTTCTCTACATTAACATGAAAACATTTTTCCCTTCAAGGAACTTTACTTTAAATAGTAAAGAAATATCACACTAATGTGCAGTCTGCTTACTGTACTGAAGTGGTACTATGGTTTAAGAAAGCTTTTGCATAGTGTGAGAGAATGCTTTCAGACAAGGGACAAATAGTTATAGGTTATATTCTAATTTGAAAATGGCTGTTGTAAACAGATTTGCTACAAGCAGAAATTCATAGAGAAACCAGACTTGCTGATACTATGCAAATATTTTCAGCACCTCAAGTGCCATGTAGATGGGCTCATCTTTCTGACAACATATATTTTGTCTTTACCAAAAAAAGGTGCCGAACAAGGCTGTTTATCAAACATAAAAGCTAACAGACAAAAGAAGTATTCTAAACCTCTAACGTATATAATTACCACAAAGTTGTAACTGAAAGCTACACTTCTCAAAGCTCAGTACTAGTATCAAGAGAGGAAGGAGTCTCTGACAGATAAGACAGAATAAACAAAAGCTAGACTGTCCATATCTTATCCTGTGGCTTTCATCTTTTCTTAATGTATCAGCAGTAGTCGGATCTTCTTTCTTAGCAACATATCATTTTTTGTACAATGTACATATTTCACAAAATAACATGGAGGATGTTAATATTTAAAATTTTGGCCCAAGTGTATGTATAAATTGGTTGATTTTTCAGGTTAATCCTAATTTATAGTGAACGAGGCTATCCGTCCTCAAGGTTTAAGTACCTTTCCTCTCTTGCTTCAGGGCTGTTTTGTGAGGAAGATGCAGGCTCCTTTTTCTTTTCTTCAGAATCTTTATCAGTTGAAGGTCCATCTGGGAATACAAAGCATGAGAAACTTTCACTCAGTAATCGATTTAAAGCAGTGGTACAATATCTCTGATAATTTCTTCTGAGCCAGTTAGACGTGCTGTCAGCTCCTACTCTGATTTATCTCTCTCTTGCAGTATAGTTTTCACCTCTCACACCCTTGCCACACCAGCAAAGAAAATCTACGCCAACACTTCAAACCCTTCAGGTCAAGTCCAGCATCTGCTTTAACTGGCAGTGAAGATACAATAAAAAAGATTCTAAAGAAGCTTGACACTAAATCAGCCGCCTGCTTTGGCTTGCTTTCTCCACTACCTACACAGAGCACCCAGTGACACTGCCATCCTGCCATCACTCACCTAATTTCTGTGAATTTCTCCTTCCAAGCCCTCATAGATCTGCCATTACACATCTAACTCTGTATGCTGTTATTACTTGGATGAGCTTATTACAAATTTTAAAAGAGAACTAAATTCAAAGAAAAATAGAGAAAAGCCTCAGTCATGAACTGGGTATCTAAACCTTTGCTTAAGCATCAAAAAGGAACCTCATTTCCTGAAGGATCCTATCCCCATGTTTCTCATGGGAACTTGTGGTATAAAACACACAGATTCAGGTCTCTTCTTACTCAAGCACTTAAAGCACACATCAAGAATTCCATCTCCAGATGTAACCAAAAATTAATGCTTACAAAACAATCTGAGATCCAGGCAAGTCCACAAAATTCTCCAGAATATTCTCTACAGGGGAGTGCATATCTATACTCCCCTTATATATTACTATTATATATATTACCTTATATATTCTGAGTGATTGCCTTTAATAAACTAAAAGTGTTATTTAAAAAATCCTAATAAAGATACTGGCTCAATCAAAGTATTTATTTAAAAAAAAAAAAAAATCACTAAAAAAGTAAAGTGTAAGCAGAATGGACTGTAGAAGATTTTTGCTATGACACCCAAAGACAGAGAAAGGAAAGAAACCCACAATCCATTTTTAACACACACATTCACAACTAGTCTCTATGGCTACAAACACTTACATGATAAATACATTTTTAAATATTCTATTTATGCACGTTACCTCATCTACTCACATCTTAAGCACATGACAATTTTTGCCAGAGGTTTTTAGACAGATATATCAGTATGTATCTTAGGGTAAACACTTGTGAACATTTACTGATACCCTGACTGCATCTTTCACTTACGTAGGGCAAAGTATAGATGAGACCAGAGGGTAAAGTAGGAGGTAAAATCATGGCTCTTTCTAACCTGAGCAGTCTATGCAAGCATGTCTCAAACAAAAGGTCAAACTTCAGCAGCTGAGACAATTGAACCATCTTCAGCAAATACGTGTTCAAAACTATGCTATCTTTAATCTCTCAGAGAAGAGTTTATAAATATTTCTCTTAAATCCAGCTTCGTAAATCTGAAAATAAAAACATTCTCTGCTTAGTAGAAATACTCTTACTAAGTCACTCACTTTTATGCATCATACATTGAAAGTATCAAGAAGGTTCAGTGCCAAGCAGTAATTACTCTTAAACTCACACACAAACTTATTTAAGGATTACTTATTTTATTAATTACATACTGTTCTTTTGTCAACACAGTGTTTAACAGGGGAAAAAAATATTTATCCTTGAGAAATGAAAGTCTCTTGTCTCCTCCAATTAGCTTTTTTACATCCAGTGGCCAGACTCCGGAGCAAAGGAAGAATGACAGCTAATGGGAACTACAAACCACCATAAAAATACAACAAAGATGGAAAAGTGGCTTGTGACAGATACTTAAAAATTCAAATAAACAAGTGATTCACATCAGGAAACACATAGAAGCAGACAAATATTTAGAATTAAAATTTAAACTATCTAAGTTCCTCTGAAGAGTCATGTTTTGTTTTTTTTTAATTGTACAGCTATTATAACTTACAAAACCCTTTTTTTTTTTTCCAGGAACAAACTGAAATTATCATCAATTTTAGAAATGAAAAATTTAACTCCAATTTTAGCCACTACTGCTTCAGAAGCCCATTAACAACAAACTAACACAGACACTTGAGGCTTTTGCTTCCTTTTAAATAACAGCAGTTAATTTAAAATAATATCCAGTTGACTGAAGGTTTGCAAACACAACTCCAGTCTACCAGAAGGGCAGGAAGGAGGATCCAGAGAATTATAGGCTTGTTTGTCTGACCTCAGTACCAGGGAATGCCATGGAGCAGACCATCTTGAATATCATCGTACAGCACATACAGGACAACCGAATGATCAGATGCAGTCAGCACAGATATATGAAAAACAAGTTCTGCCTGACTAACCTGATCTCCCATGACAAGATGACCTGCTTAAAAGATGAGAGAACACGTGCCGATATCGTATATCTTGACTTTAGCGAACTATTTGACAGTTTCCCCTATCTACTGGAGAAACTGGCCTCTCATGGCTTGGACAGTTGTACAATATGTTGGGTGAAGAACTGGCTAGATGGCCAGGTTCAAAGAGTCACAGCAAATGGAGCTCAGTCCAGTTGGTGACCAGTCACCAGTGGTGTCCCCTATGAGCAAGGACTGGATCAGTTTTGTTTAACATTTTTATTACCAATCTGGATGAGGGAATGGAGTGCACACTGTCATCCAGTGTGACAGACAAAAACATGTTAGGCAGGACTGTCAATTTACTTGAGGGTAGGAAGGCTGTGCAGAGGGACCAGTTGCATCCAATTATCTAACATTCAACAAGACCCAGTGTCGAGTCCTGTACTTGGGTCATAGCAACTTCACACAGCAGTGTGAACAGGAGAAGTGGGGCTGGAAAGTTGCTCAGCAGGAAAAGACCTGAGGTTGCTGGTCAGCAGCCAGCTGAATGTGAACTAGTCATGTGCTAAGATAGCTTAGAAGGCCAACAGCTCCTTGCTTGCATGAGATAAAGCGTGACCTAAACCAAGGTAGTGACTGTCTCCTTGTACACCACATCATTGAGACTGAACCTTGAGTATTGCAGTCAGTTGAGAGCTCCTCACTATGTGAAGGATACTATGTTGCTCAAGCAGGGGTAGAGAAGAGCAGCAATGGCAGTGAAGGACTAGAAAACAAGGTTTAATGAGGAGTGACTGAGGGTACTTGAGCTTCAGTTTAGTTTAGAGATGAGATGGCTGAGGGGGGACCTCTTTACTCTCTAAAAATCCCTGTAAGGGAGTTGTAAGGAGGAGGATGTTGCTCTCTTTTTCACATGCCTAGTAATTGGACATGAGAAAACAGTCTCAAGTTCTGCTACGGGAGGTTTAGATTGCATATCAGGAAGAATTTCTTCAAACAGAGGAGCTAATTGTTGAAACAGGCTGACCAAAGCAGAGGCATTTAAGAGATGTGCGGGCAGGGCACTAAGGGATGTGGTTTAGCAATGGGACTCAGCTTGTCAACCTGATGGCTGGACATGATTATCTTGATTTTTTTTTTTTTTTTTGGAACATGCTGCCCAGAGAGGTTGTGGATGCCCCATCCTTGGAGGTGTTCAAGGCCAGGTTGGATGGGGCTCTGGGCAGCCTGGTTTAGCATTAAACGTGGAGGTTGTTGGCCCTACATGTGGCAGGGGGATGGAGATTCATGATCTTTGAGGTCCCTTCCAACCCTGGCCATTCTGTGATCTTTTCCAAATCAGATGATTCTACAGCTCACACATGACATGTAAAAGAAGAGGTATTCTAAAAGTACTTTTGCACTTGCCATCTTATAAATAGACATATTATACTTAACAGTAAACACTATTTCTGCACACAGACTGTAATTTAGGAGCTTATTTTCCTCAATAAAAATTTGAATTCGGCCAGTAAGTTTTTAGATGTCCATGAATAACTAAACCTAATGACAGCATTACCATATCTGTAAGATAGTCTTAGACTGTACCAGACTTGCTCCAGCAGAATCAAAACTACGCTTGAAATAACAGAGGATCATATACGCAAACTCAACTGAATAGCAGACTTCTGCATAGTCTGGCTAGTGTTAACTTGGTAACATTGAGACAAAATTGCTCAGGCATCCTTAAGACAGACTTTTTTGATTTTGAATTGACATTTCAAAGTGCGCTTGACACATTTTATTGTGGTTGGTTTTTGGTTTTTTTTTTTTCCTGGCAATACAGGATCAGACTTACACTTAAGATTATTGTCCAATAATTCTGCATTTCCAGCCCAGTACATAAGCTGACTGAGGTTAAATCTACTTAAAGGTCTAGACATTCTTTTTCACTGTATACCCTTAGATTTTAGTAAGAAATTAGTGATTTTTCTACACATATATATAAAATTTTGGTTATGAGGAGTTCTTCAAATATATATATATATACACACACACACACACTTGAATTGATATCCATTGATATCCAAAAAATTGATATCCATTGATTCATCTCTATAACAATCTACATACTCAAGTACTTGGCAAAATAGTAGCTCCTTGCAAACTCCATGTTATGACACAGTGTTATTTTATTCTGAGAACAGAATTTGCTTCTTCATGTAAATTGTGACCAACTAGGATGTGCGGTTTAACGTTTTTATAGCAACATCTGAAAGTAATCTTTCACTATAGCTCACGCAGTGACTCACTCCAGATATTGCCTAAGAGCCCTCTGCTGGGCAGCTTCTGACCTCACTTGAAAAACCATTTGTAACCCAGCATAGTTTTAAGCAAGCCAAAAAAATCTGTTAAAACTCTGGTGATTCACAACCTTATTTTGATTTCTAGTTTCCCATGCACCCCTGAAACATAAGTTCTGAAAGCATTCAACTTAGTACATGCAGCCTGAACAAAGATTCTTTCCTAAATTCAAAATATCATTTGTAAAAATAACTCACAAAGATTTCAGATCTCTGAGTACAATGCTTGGTATGATTAACAGCTGTCCGCTTCTGTTGCCATCTTTGATCCATACCATTTTACATGCACTATAAACAGCATAATCGAAACTGATTTCTCAAGCAGCTCAACATAGGGTAATTCGTATTCTTCTGAGAAAGTCAAAACTAATGATAAAACAGAATAAGATTACTTTGTAAAATTCCCACCCAGTAAGTCATGCAGCCCAAATAAGTCTTGTAATTCTGGAAGTTCTAATTACCAACCAATGAAACAAGAGGTTTACATTTGACCTACCGTGCTTTATTATGCACTCTACATTGTCATCAACAAGAATCTAATTATGTCAGATTTTAATACAAAGAATGCTGTATTTCCAAAAATAATTTGATTTTATTCTGTACATGCATAACCATAAGTGTAACAGACCTGGCACAATCATGTACATGCAGCAGTGTCTGTCCCATAACAAAAATTAGAGTAAGATAAAGGTAACAAACTCTCTGTCCCAGGAAGAACATATACAGTTCTGACTGTAGTCAAATATTTGCTATTTACTTTCCAGTTCTTCTCACATTTGAGATCACCTGATGTAAGCGGCCTAAAGGTAGATTCTCACAATTGTCTTAAAACAATCTGAATGTAGCAAACCATTAAAAGGGGCACCTTTTAAAGTTCCACTTTTCCCCAGCTGTGTGCTACTGCTACAATTCGTTTGCAAGAACTGCAAAAGAGCTGGATCAAGAAAGCGACAGTTGAAAAGAACTCAGAAGAAATAAACAAAATGTTTAGTTTACAACTCCTGAGTTCCCTTTTCTGACCTCTTCAGTACAGGAATGAGCAAGAAGGCCTCTCTGCAGAAGGGAAGGAAAACCTCTTTCAGCTGCAATCTATACTTTGCTGAATCTACCATTACCATCAGACACCACAGACTTATTCCAGTTTTCCATAGCAAGAACACACTCAGAGGTTGAGGAACTGTTTCACAGTGTTTGAACAGTTAAATATCAGTCAGCCACAGCTAACAATATATTAACACAAATTTGCCTGACTTCAGACATTACAGAAAATCAAGCAGAAGACTATTTCTATTATCTTAAACAAATAGCAATCCCTTTGTTCAATGGGTAGTGACACCAAGAAGAGCTACCATTACTCACCTAATTAGAATTATCTAATGTTTAAAAGTGTTAAAAAATATCTCTGGTACAGAAGCTGTTGCATACGAGGATGTACAAATTATTGAAAAGCAGATTATAAGAACTCTCACAATTTCTCCTTTTTTTTTTTTAACATATCAAGGCACTGTCTAATTGAAACAAAGACATTTCTATGCCATTTTACAAAAGGAGACATAAAATGTTTGCTAATGCTTCATGACCGATAACACAGCTAACTGGGATAAAATAAGGCTAACAAAATGGATAAATTGAAGTTGACTGAGGCTGGCAATGAAATGGGAGGCATGTATTTAGCACATTCATCTAGAGAATATCAAATATTTAAATCAGTAGAAAATCATACAAACTGTTTCCTATTTCAAAACCTTGAGCCTCCTGAAGCTTAATTTATCTAAATTGGGATACAAAGAAACACAACTGAGTACAATACTATGTTGTATTAGATACACTATCTAGAAGACAGCTTAAGATTTAAATCATTTCAAATACAATAAGTGCTACAAGATATCCTCATACAAAACCCTGTTAACAGAAAGCTTTCGGTAACTGCATTCATTGCAGTAACGGAAATGAAAGAATTTTCTAAAACTATTCAGGTTTTACAAAGTACAGGTTTAATTAGAGAAACATTCACTATCTCTAACAGTATTTTAAGCTTTTTTTTTTTTTTAGTTTCTTCTCTATACAAATGAGTTTATAACCAAGCTTCAAAGGGTACACACTTTCACACGAGGTTCTGCATGAATTCTTCAGAGTACCTTTTACGTTTGACAGAGGAAATAGTCAAGAAAAGGCTTTTTAGCTTTTAATACTGCAGTACAATACTGCTCACTCAACAGCACGCAGCAAGGTTTGAGAAATGAGTCATGTTGCAGAAGCTGGTTTCCTACTGTTTGTCAGCACTAGTCAACGCATATTAACTTTGCTTCTGACTGTATTTTCACAGTAATCATCTGTGGTAGTCAAAGAGGTTAAAAAAAACCAAAAACCTACCTCAGCACAGATAGATTCAATACTTAAGCAACAGCACAACTATTTCTGAAGAATGGAAGCGTAAGGATTTTTATCAAGTCCACATATAGTTGTAATACACAAAATTAGGGGTTTTTTTTCCTTAAAAAAAAAAAAAAAAAAAAAGAAAAGGTTGTGTCATACCTAACAGTTTCTTCCAAGATTTGATCAAAGATTTTGCTAAAGAAGTAACTTCTTCATCTGTGCTTTGCTTGCGTATTGCATTCACTGACATTCCAATTCTGGTAGTCTGCAACAGAAATGAAAATACACGCTATAAAAAGTGGCATGAAGATAATTGATTAAATTAACATTTCTAAAGCTGCTTTTTAGACAATTTTATTTTAAAAAGATGTATTTTTATTTATCTTCATGAGTATCAGGATGAAATGCTGCAAGCCTTTACAGAACTTTTTTTAAAAAACACACAGTGCATTTTACGAAGAAATACAACACTACCATTTGTCTCCATCACAGAAGTTCAGAGTTAAGGGAAATTGGACCAAGTATTTCTGTCCTTAAACCACTTCAAAGAAACTCTACAAACTACTGACCTAAACTAAGTGTGGCATCCAGACTACCTAAGAATGTGAAAGTCTTTTACACATTTTAAAGTCACAAAAAAAAAAACTTTAGTAAAGGTTATAACCACAAAATCTTATTTTCCTGTGACACAATGACTGCAGTTATATTTGGTATGAGCAGAAACTTGCTAAATGTTTCAGTAACTTCATATTTTTCAAATTCCCATTTACTGACTATGGAAGAAGCTGTACCTGTCATGTTGGGAGTGATCGTGTTTTAGGTCCCAGTCATTTTAGCAATACTGAGACTTATTAGAATTTTAAGCACAGAGGTTTCTGCGTTTAGGTAGAAACAATAAGAAAAGCTTATCTTTCTGAAAAGGCCAAGCTGACAATAGGCTTTAAAGCTTTGGCTCTACTGCCACCTATAGAGTGAAGATGATATTTATGAGCTACTCAAGATTTTATTCTTTTTTTTCCCCCCTCCTTTTAAGATCTATAACTTATGTCCTCATGGACATAGATTTAGATAAACAGCAGTAAAAGTATCATTTTACAATATTTTCAGCAGGCATCTTAATATAAAAAAATAGAACACCTCCACACTTTCAGTTTTGGGAAAGTAGTATTTTGCACCAGTATTGTACTACAATACCATATTTTGACTGATTACTATATTTTTACATTGTTCTTAAGATGCCCAGCTTTGCTGCATTTATTAATGGCCAGACTCACTAAGTATGATTTATTCCATTCATTTTTGCAGTGGCTTGTCATAAATATCTTCTCCTTCTCCTTTAAAGGAGAAATTAAATCTAAGCATTACACTAAAAAAGGAAATAATTTGTTTCTGAAAATTACCCCTTACAGCCCACATAGCACACTTCTCTAGGCACTCTGGATGTGCTAAGTGATTGGAAACATACTGAAATCTTCAGTAGATATTTCAGCAAAGGAGGTACATCAAAATCCCAGGTCTGAACATAGTTCTGAACATATTTTAGACTGAAGAAAACAGATGGCTACTCACTTGTAACTAAGGCTTCTCAAGATGGTCTTTGTGCACATCCACACTAACAGAAAGCGTCAAACAGATGCAGAAGTTCTTCCCTATTTCACCTTTCCCCCTCATGGCTGAGCAGTGAGCACAGACCAAGGACTTCACTCATTGGCAGCTATTTGGCATTTCTTTACAGCTGCCTACATGCTCTTTCCATGATATGCTGTATGGGAACTGCTAAATCATGGCCTGAACCTCTGATTGATCACCTGAGACAAGCAATAAGTGAGCCCTGGGAGCACAGGTGAAGGCAATTCACCTGTGCTGCTAGAAGGGGTGGAGCCTGGCTGCACCTCTCCTAGACCTATTTAATAGCTGGCTACCAGTAGGGAAGGATCTCTTTCTGGAAATCCCTCCTTTGGAATTTTACAGCTAGCCAAGGACAAGGGTAAGCCCTTTATCTATTCTTTTTGGTGTAATAACCTGCTTAGCCAAACTCTCTTGTGTATTTCTAATTACAACACCTGTATATTCATTGATTATACATTTGCTCTAGCAACTAGTTAAGTATCACACAAAGACCTAAACAGAGCAGAATTGATCAACTGCTGGATATTATCCACAACAATAATTAGAGGGCTGGAGCACCTCCCATATGAAGATAGGCTGAGGAGCTGGGCTTGTTCCTTCTGGAGAAGAGAAGGATGTGGGGTGACCTCACTGCAGCCTTCCTGTCCAAACAGGAGCTTATAAACAGGAGGGGAGTCAACTCTTTGAAAGGGTTGATAACTGCAGGACAAGGGAAAATGGTTTTAAGTTGAAGGAGGGAAGGTTTAGGTTGGATATCAGGGGAAGTTCTTTACTATGACAATACTATGACAATGGTGAAGGGCTGGAACAGGCTGCCCAGAGAGGTTGTGGATGCCCTGTCCCTGGAGATGTTCAAGGCCAGGTTGGATGGGGCCCTGGGCAGCCTGGTCTGGTATTGAATGTGGAGGTTGGTGGCCCTGCATGTGGCAGGGGGGTTGGAGCTTCGTGATCCTTGAGGTCCCTTCCAGTCCAAACCATTCTATGATCCTATGATTAATTTTAGATTAGGAAAGTAACATTTTTGAACTCCATAAAACTGTTGTTTGAATGAGAGAAATGTACCTAACAAAACTTACCCTTCACTGGTAACTGGAAATGATCCTCTAATTTATTTACTTGAAAACTCATGTAAGCAATCACAAAAGGTCATTGTTAGAGCAGTCATTTGGTGTATATAACTACACATCAGCTATCAGCATTTGAAGTTTCCTCAGTCTTCCAGCCTAGAGAACTGCTACTATAAGAATCATTTCAAGTCAAAGACTCTTGTATTTCTGTCTAGTCCAATTTAACCCCCAAAACTCTTTTTTATAAGTTTATAATGTGCAGGTATTTAAAAACTCTCCTCTGTTCAAGTGAATCACTCTTCCCTATTTCATATTTCTCAGCACTTGCTTGCATTTACTGTGTTCTATTTTTGAATAGTAAAGAAACTCAGACTTGCATAAACACCTGCTTTCTCTTTCCACCAAATCATTCAGGCTGGAGGCTTAACAGCTAGGCCAAGCAGCTGAGGAAGAACAGCAATCACTAAAGCAAGCAGAGATGTTACCAACTTCAAATTGCAATGAGGTAGTAAGACAGAATTTGGAAAACTTGGCCCAAAGGATTGACAAATAAAGCTCTTGAGAATAACATCAAGCTTCCCAGGTCTCCATGGCTTGCTATTGAACTGGCAAGTAACTAACAAGGACTGCATTTCACAGCACAGTTTCATATAGGGGTGTGCACCTGCACATGTGCAATTTCCAGTAAAACCTGCTGGTTTAAATGAAGACATCTACCTCACTCACTGTCCAGCTGCGCACTACCTACAATAAGGATCTGAAGACCAATGTATTTATTATGCAGCTGCTAATAAATCCCATGATAATAAATACATGAGCTACTGGCTGTTCACGCAGGTGAGCAAGCTTACACATAACTTGTGGTATGTGAAACTAACTGTGTTGTAATTGCTTCATCTTACTGTGACAGAAGTCCAATAAGACAGACTCATGCCACAAGCACTAGCCCAAACTGCTGAAGTGCACTTTCCCACCCCATGCACCTGTAAATTGTCCCCAGTTCAGACTGAAGTGACAGTCATGCTATGAGATGAGATGTCACTTCTCTTACTGTAAAGGAATAATGAAGCTATCAGTCAGAAGTGCTCTTCTCTGTGTAGGCAATTTTGAAATGGTTTTCCCTCATGTCCAATGTCCATTTGAATATATCAGTCAATATCTCCATCTACGCAGAGGAAGTTAGTGCTCCAATTCTCTCACTGTCATCCCCCTTGACATTAGCACACCAATGACCACCAACTAGCAGAGCTGAGAGTGTGATCACTCCACATTTGAATCATTCTTCCAAATCCTCCATTGCTTAAGCAATGTTAGGAGACTACTAGAAAACATACAGCAGACTTCACATATTTATCAAACTCAGGAAAAATAACACAAATTTCAGTCTAAATGAAATCTTACACAGCCAAAGAAGTGTTTTGGATACAGGAATGGATGCTTCAGAAAAACTTGACTAAGCTACAGTTAGTCTACCAAGTAAGAGTAGACAAAAAAACAGTTGATCCCTTTAGATCTACTATAACAGAAATTTTCTTTAATCTGCCAATACAGATTAAAACCAATCCTTTATTAGAAACATTTTACTTTTAAAATTATTCATGTGATGTAGATGGGAATAAATAAGCTTATTTCAAATAGAACAGAAAACAGGACAGAATTAGTACGCAACCCCATATAAACTGAGCTAGTGTGACACAAGTACCCTAAAACACAGACAGCTAAGTTGAAATTTATCAAGATTAAGAGTCATCTCTGTTTATAACATTACTAAGAAAAGTTTACACAGCAACTGAATAAGAATCAATTACCTACTTTATTCAGACCCTCAAGGTCTGAAGGGGAAAAGAGTACAGTGTCATGAGATACACTAATTCATGCAAAAAGGTGAAATTTTGATTAAAATTGCAAATATTAAATGGCAATCACTAATAATGTACTAAAAGACATTGTACAAAAACATAGGCACTGACACTACTTAGATCTTTCCAGATAATCCTGCATCTGCAAATTAAACATCACTTAAGACAACATTACTTTTCAGTCTTTTCCAGTTTAAGTGCCTACCACAGCAAAAAAAAAAAAAAAAAAAACCTGAACTTTTGCTAATCTCTGCTATTTGCAAATTTTCAGAAATGGGTAATCTCCAGTTAGTTTGGGACAAAGATTGATCACTGCAGAACTATATAACCAACTCTAAAACTTTACATGTAAATAAAGTTCACTGATATGCTTTTTTGAAAGAATTTATAAAAGTAATGTTAGAGATGTAAGAGATAAGCAGAATGAGATTGTAATGCATGTAAGAGAGATTGTCCCACACCACTACACCCCATACAAAGGATGCAGAATTGGTACTGTAATTAACTATAGAATTACACTACTGGAAGGTACATGTTTAAACAGGTAATGAAGAAACACAAACCTACCAGAAGGTATGAACGATGGTTCTCTTCAATTACAGTCCAGAAACAGAACTAACTACATAAAAGGAGGACCTCTTACCAGGTGCATAATCCTTCATCAAATAAGGAAACATATCACACTTGTATTAACAAGAAATTAGGAGTGCACGTAAGGGAAATCTATGAACAGTGCTCCACCATGACAACATCCACTATTTTCAAATCAAAGGTCAACTTCAATAACTTGCTGCTGGAAGAAAGCACTTCAGAGCCCTAAATCATAGTGAAATAATACTATTTAGCCAAAATAGCAACAATTCTTCAAGACCTTTCTCCACATGAATCTATTTAAATAATGCAACCTTCCAAATTTGCTGGCTTCACTTTCATTATTATGGAGTTAATTTTTGCAACATAAAAACAAAAGAAGTTGTACCTGTAATAACTCAAGGGTCATGGGAATATTCTTAAGCTCCTTTAATAAATCAAGAGCTCCAGCCTGCAAAACCAAAAAAAAAAAAAAGTCAAGTCAGTAGGAATCAAGAACTTCAAATATAGTGCCAACAGCATATTCTTAGTCTTAAAGTCCCAGATTGGATCCAAACCATCAGCTTTCAACTTACCCACAGAAAAATCCCAGGAAAAGTAACATTCTGATTCACCAACTCTAAAAATTAACCAACCTCAACTCAGAATTCAGTTTCTGAAAGACCAGAGAAGTTTAATCCTGTATAATTCAAATGCTAGTCACTGTATTCTGTAAGTTGCTCCTTAACCACCACACATCCTCTCAATGATGTCCTCAGGTGCATGTCACTTATCATAAATTAAA
The DNA here is from genome assembly GCF_023343835.1 of Lagopus muta. Lineage (NCBI taxonomy): Eukaryota > Metazoa > Chordata > Aves > Galliformes > Phasianidae > Lagopus > Lagopus muta. The sequence goes on along the minus strand of NC_064435.1, from coordinate 38,872,993 downwards.
CAACAGCACACTACAGTGAAGAATCTCATGTGTTTGAGAACAAGAACTTGGAATTGAGAAACTCTGCAGAGTCTATCAGTAACACAGCTTGTTATGACTAACTTCCCTATCTGTATTTAGAGTGGTTAAACCATAAAGTTATACTGGTTTATACACTGTTTTACTAGACACAGGTTTAATGTCCACCACAGAAAGAGACATCCATGTAAGCAGGTTTACTAACAAGTGCTCCAGTAACAAAGCTGCACAAGACTTGCTTAGAAGTCTTATTTTCAACTATTCACTTTAATTCAGTGAAATTACGTATATTAAATCACATAGGTTGGTGCAGACAGATAACAGTATTCATTCTACATCACACTGGCCAAGCATCAACTTTTTCCAAAATGGAAGCCAGAGACCATCCCAACGCACTACAACATCTGAACCAACACATTTGTTTATTATATGACGTGGCTCTTTATTCCTTTTGCACTGCTATGACAAGGAAAGGTACAAACAAATACTGTATGAGCAGCAATCTTCAAGATAAATGAGTCCATTTCAGAGACTGCAATTAATAGTAATTAATTAGTAGCAGATTAGCTATCTATACACACAACTACTTTAACAAGTCATTCACTTGCCATGCTGGCCTTACTTAAAAGTTTTCAAATACGTGAGCAACATGCTTCAGAATTTACTCATTTATTTCAGCAAAGCTCTGCAGCACCCACTCCTCACCACACACAGGGCTGCCCAGCAGAGGACAGCAGCCTCACAAAAACTAAGTCACGCCTGCTATTCAAATGCATCTGGTTCTCAACCTGTGACTTAAGGAGAGCAAGGCAGCAAAGGACCTCTCTCACAAGAGGCCACTGTACCTGAGCTAACTTCATCACATCTCTGCCTTTTTTTTTTTTCCCCTTTAATTTAAATTTGTTAGGAAACAAACCCCCAAATCCCCTTCTTTCAGTTCATTAAAATTCAATTCCCTTATTTTTCTTTACCTGTCACTCAACATATCCCATTTCACTTACCATACTTGCTTTTCCATACTTAAAATATACATTTTGCATATCTTCATTTGCATTTGTCCTTCCTTTTAAGTTCTCCCCAATCAGCTTCTCACACTTGTTGCAAGGGAACTCAAGTAATCTGCTGCTGCACCCGCACCATCTTACAATTTAACCACTAAAGATAACACACAGGACAACCACTAAGAGGCTGAGAAAAACAAAAGTTTCAGGTTTGTTTTTTTTTTTTTCAGCATCACATTCAAACAGACACAGATTGGGATGCTTTCAAGTTCTGCTACAACTTCTTGCGAGTGACAAGCAGCTAAAACCAAAAATGTAATGAATTCCTACCTTACACAAACCCAATTCACTCATGAAACCAAAGCTCTTCTATTTCACTGTTACAGAAAAAAGTCTTAACTTCTGTCCACAAAATACAAGGCTTCTCCAAACTGAACTACCATGCTAATCCATATCCTTCTCTTTCCACTCACATGCATGCTTTTCTGTTTTTTCCCCTACACAACCACTGATTAGAACAAGTTCATTAGCTTTAAGAACACAAAATAAAATCAAATTCAAGGAAATTTTCTTAGCCAAAAATAAGCACTGTATTACAAAAAAAAAAAAAAAAAAGAAAGAAAAAAAAGAAAAAAAGATGTCCTTCTCCAAAAGACAATCCAGTACCACTTACCTCCAAAGTAATTCACTTATTAGTAAACTGCACAGTATGTGATTTCAAAATAAACTCAGGATATTGGTATAGCACAGCAATAATACTGTAATGCAAAGTAGGAATTGCAGCACGCTTCTCATCTTAGAAATACATTCTATTCAAAATTTCCCTCTAATTTTTTTTTTTAACTGGAGGTACCAGAACAATTTTATTATTTCCAGCCTAAACACCTTCCAAAACAGCTTGACATACAGCAGGTGAGCAAGCCATACAACTAGCAATAAGAAAAAAGAAATGAAGCACTCTTTACACAGTAGTTACCTACATGTGACGCCCTCACATTCTCAAAATTTGTAATGCATTGATGCTTTCTAATCCTTAACACTTCTCTAGTCAATTACATTAAGTGTACTAAATAATAGATGCTTTACAATTAAATCTGAATTAAAAACTGCACCACCAGTAAGTGTACAATCAATAGGTATGCAGATGTTAGGCTTAGTAAAATCATAACAGTGAAAAGTTAATCAAAATAAATGGAAACGCTCACCAGTATCATAGGCTCACAGTAAACTCCACAAGGAACAATTGCCAGGAAGAAATTCCTACTCAGTGGCAGTCAGCCCTTAAATGGGGTCTAGGAGAGGTGGAGCCAGGCTCCACCCCTTCCAGTAGCACAGGTGAATTGCCTTCACCTGTTCTCCCACGGCTGATTCATTGCTCGCCTCAGGTGGTCAATCAGAGGTGCAGGCTGTGATCAACAGTCCCCATACAAAAACACACTACAAAGATAATTATAAATCTTTTTTTGCAAAGCATTTCTGTAATTTTATAGGAATTGAAAGACAGGGTCCCATTGAAGGAGGTTTCCAGCTTACCTTAACTTTCATCTACGCATTTAGCAGATTATCCTTCTCAGCCTCCCTTAGATGATCAAAACATAACAACAGAAACGTGCTCTACGTGTATAGTTTAAAGTTAGGCTTCAGGCTACAGAAAATGTAATGTGTTTATGAATATGGCAGACTTATACAGTTGTACATCTGATCTACTTCAGGAAACAAACATTTATTGACACAGACAACTTTATGTTTTCTTTTCTGAACTTACTCAACTGTTTTATCATCCATCCTCATTGTTTATACTTATTCATCAAAGTAACTTAGTGGAAGAAGTGTACCTACACACAAATGAGAGCTACAGGAGGGTACAATATGCATTTTAACCAAATCCCAATAATTCTGAAGAAGTACTGACATGTATCTCAAAAATGTAGGCACCTGAAGTAATAGCAGAATATGTATCTACTGTGTATTAAACACAAAATTGCATCGTTATTTTGTCCTAAAAAAAACAAAACTCTGTGCACCGCATCAGTAAAATAGTTATGAAATCTGCCCAGATACAATTAAACCCTTCATTAAAGCAAGTCACAAAGAACGTGACTCAGGATGGATGTCTGCTCTGACTGCCTTTTCATCCCATCAAAAGAAATGCCGCACAGCTCTCTGTCACAGGCACAGAGCCTCCCTGTGTAGCAGACTGTTTCCTGCCATCGGGCTCTTGACAACTTCAGAGAGAAATGGCATCAAAGCCTTTTTTATTGATGGGTTTCATCAAATCATTCTCAAAGACACACACTAAATGTATACTAAAACACAAAAAAAGTGTTTCAGACTAAAATGCATGTTGGCAGCATAAAGAAAGGTTTCCTGTTCATTTTAGAATCATAGGATCATTAAGGTTGGAAAAGACCTCTAAGATCATCTAGTTCAATCATCAGCCTACCCCCACCATGCCCACCAACCATATCCCTCAGCACCACATCTCCACATTCCCTGAACACCTGCAGGGATGATGACTCCACCACTCCCCTGGGCAGCCTGATCCAATGTGTCAACACACAGGACAATGTGTCAACACAACACATTAGGAAATTTTTCCTAATATCCAAGCTGAACCTCCCTGGCAGCGTCCCACTGAGGCTTGCCCCATGGACATGGTACCACTCTCTGCAGCTGTGAGATAATTTGCTTACACACACCAGAGCATGAGCATGTCCCCGGCTGCTGTTAGAAGTTATAGCCCTAAGCCTCCCAAATCCCCAGGAAATAGATGATGGTCAGTCACCAGGAGCATCCATGGGATCAGTGCACTGGTGGCCATTCCCATGTTGTCTGACAGTGTCACTTGCCTTCTGTTGCCAGAAGCCTCCTAGATAACACTGAATTGACTGTATCTCACTATTCTTGCTATCATGGTATTCAAACATTCAACATGTTTTGACAAGCAGTCAACATGTTTTTCTCAGAATCACAGAACGGTTTGAGTTCAAATGGACCTTAAAGCCCATCTAGTTCCATTTGCCTGCTGTGGGCAGGGTTGCCACTACCAGCTCAGACTGCCCAGGGCCCCATCCAACCTGGCCACCAGGGATGAGGCACCACAGCTTCTCTGGGCAGCCTGTACCAGTGCCTCACTACCTCTGAGTAAAGAGCTTGCCCCTAACATCTAATCTAAAGCTACACTCCTTTAATGTAAAATCATTAACCCTTGTCCCTTCTCAACACAGACACAGTCCAGTCCCAGCTTTCCTGTATCCAGCGTCCTGACTGGATGTCCTCTGATACACTACTCCAACATCAGAGCTGGGAAAGCGAAACAATGAATCCTTTTGAGCTTAGAAGTTGAAGGGGGGAAGGGGAAAGGAAAAAACTGAGTGTTACTGTATCACGAGGAGCTTGCAGATGAGTTTTCTAAGAGCAAAAGGGATGTGAGCCTCCACTTGTGAGGCAGACTGCTGCCGGAACTTCAGCGCCTAGGTGCAAGTGCTGCAAGCTGCCGTCCCTCCTCTACCAACTTTACTTAAAGTATCTGGTGCTGCTGTTGGCTATACAAAACTTGGTCCAGTCAGTGGGAACCAGATAAGTTTCATTGCTTTACTGCAACCAGTAATGCTACAAATATGCAAGCCTTAGTAAGTACTTGCTTTTTTTTCTTTTGCAGGAAAAATAAATATTGCTGAAGCATCACACAGTTTTTAACTGTCACTTGTATGCTACTTTGTGTGTCACCGTATCAGGCACTTGGCCTGATAAAGGGGGGAGGGAGGTTTGGGGCTCAGCCCACGTGTGCTTCAGAACTCTGCCCACACAGACGTGGCCAGCAGGACCATGGCTGCTCAGCCACCTTCACGGCTTTGAAGCCTCACCGTCAGTGCTCCTACACGAAAACAATGTATTCGGAGGAGAAACCCGCCCGCGCCTTTCCCACCCAGCTGCCGGCCGCATATCCGAGCCGGCCGCCGCCTGCTCCGCCGGGCTCAGCGCGGACACCTCTGCGGGCCGGCACACCGAGCCCGCCTCTCCCGGCGGCGGGACGCGAGGAGCCGGGCCGGGGGAAGCTACCCCCACCCCGCCGCCAGGCTGAGGGCTCCAGGGGCCGCCCCTGAACGCCGCGTGGCCGCTCACAGCTTCCCGGACGGCGGCAGCTCCCGTGGGCCGAGAGGGGCCCGCTAAGAGAAGGCAGTGCGGAGCCGGCCGGGGACCGCGCCTCGCCCCGCCCCGGCTCACCGCGTTCTTCTTCTGCACCATCTTGTCCATCTTCTTGGCGATGCGGATGATCTCGTCCTCCGTCGTCATGGCTGCCGGGGCCGGCGTGGCGGCGGCACCCCCAGCACCGAGACGCGACGGCGGAGCCGGGCGGGAGGGCGGGACGGCGGCAAGGCCGGGACGGAGGCGGGCCGCGGCGCAGCGCCCCGACCCAGCAGCCCCAGCGGCGGCGCCAGGCAGCGCCCGCCGAGCGCCGGCCGCGGGAGCCACAGGCAGCGCTGCGGCGCGCCGACAGCAGGCGGGGGCGGGGCGGGCCTCGGGCAGGGGGCGGGCCGCGGGAACGCCGCTCGTACCCGCCTCGGCTCGTGAGCGAGAGGGAAAAAGCGCTGAGGGCACGGCAGTGGCTGCCAGGCAGAACAAAGTGCAATTGAATGAGCTGCTCGCTGCGTTATCCCCTCCAGTTCGCGGTGCTCGTCAGCCCTGAAAGAAACACACCTTCCCCGCACAGTTACAGCCCTGCCTCTCGGCATGCCGCCAGGAATCAGTCATTTTGTTTTCGACTGCAAGTAACAGCGCTTCTCTTTAAGCGGGGGGAAAATCCCTTCTTCCCTAGGGCCTGAAAGGTCTTTCAGAAGGTCTGCCTCGAAGTGTGTCGTGGAGGATTTCAGATGGCAATTTTAGTTGAGGTTCAGGACTCAGCTCTAATACAAAAGCAACGGAGACACAGCAGAAACCTTTACCTGAGCCCCACATTACACTGCAGGGTGCTAAATGGATCCTGGTCTCCCTGGTAGCCCAAGCCTTGTCTGTGTTCAATTGGGATACAAACTGATGAAATTTGATGTAAATCTATGATGTGCACCATCAGTTAACTTGTCTGTTAATATATCCCCCTTAATTTTGTTGTTGAGAGAATAACAAACAAACAATAACACAGCTTCATTTAACTACTTTCACTGCATTTACTTCAAGAAAGCAGTCAGTATATCTGCAGGTTACATAAAGATGATATGCAGATTATCCACTGCTGAGATTCAGGAGGGTGTTCATACATGCCTTTAGACTCTATTATTAGGAAGCTTGCAATGCTGCAGATGTCTGTGTTGTAAATCAAGGGCTGGAAAACATGAACACTTTGGAGAAGAGGTAAGATGGGCACATCTTACACAAGACTCAGGAAAACAATGAGAACAAGGAGCCACTGCCATTGCAGCTATGTGCCGTGTGCTTTGCAGCAAGACTGCTTTCAATTATGAGACTACATACAGACAGTTGCTTTTAAGGCACTTCTGCACAGCACTCAGTGCATATGATGGTCGCAGCATCTGCCATTGAAAGGCCTTGGCATACGAAGATATTATAGAAGTGATAAAATGTATTTGGGAGCTATATGGCATCTTCCCAGAGGGTAGATCTAGTCCATGAACAGGACTAGCATAAAGAAACATTTTTCATTTGTTACGCACCCAAACAAGAAAACTAAGGCACATTCATTTATGATAAATAATATTTTGCTAAATAATATATATATAAAGGACTACAACAATTCAGGTTTGGACAATTTTGTCTAGAGGCAGTAACCTTGTACTCGTAATCATGAATTCAGGTTAAATTTTATGTTAACCTAAAATGAAGTTTATCTTTTTTTCCCTCACTACCAGATCAATAATAAAAGCAGTGCAGTGTATGCTATCAGCTGAGAGCTTTTGCTACACTGCACATCAAGTAAGTTCATCTGTGTTCTACAGTAGGTGCAAATTAGGTCAGGGATAACACTCAGAGATCTAGTCAGTATCATCAGATCTAGTCTAGACCTGTCAGTATGCTTACACTGAACATTTTAAGCTCTGAAATGAAGTCATCAAATATATTTTAGAAGAATACCTTATTCTATGGAAATATGTGGAAAACGTTCAAAAATCTGCCTCTAACACTCAAACTGTGTTAGGTAAGGAAATTATGATCATAAATCAAATGCTACATAGCACTTGTAAGAGGCAGTAGCAGGACTGTAAGGAGAAAAGAAATCATACATTTAGCATCTAAAGTAAAAAAGTAGCAACAGGGAAATATTTCGATAGGGAAATATAAGAATAACCAGATGGGAATGCATATGCTTTTCTTCAAACATCTGCATTAAAAGAAAAAAATACAGCTCACATAACGGACTACCATTTTGATTCTGTAGCACACAAAACCACAGGTACTCCTACAATACTGGCATTTATAAGATAGCTCTCCTAACAGGGTGCACATATGAAAGGCTGTAGAAATCTACTGTATTCCTTTGTTATGAAACAGCATACTGAGAAATCAAGGGAAGATCAAACAGTAGCACACACAAAAAAAATTTGCAATGAAGGATCTTTATGATGCACTTTAAATCTTCCATTTTCAAACTAGCAATCTGTATGGAAAAGCTCCTCTAATTAACTGTTAATGTAAGCATGCAAAATATAAAATTAACAGCATTCCACAGGGCATTACGGAACAACAAATTATGTTCACTGTGCATCACCTTTTTATTTTAGCACTGTCTGTAACAATGATTTAAGTCTATCAAAACAGAATTGTAACAGGTCTACATCAGTCAACAGATTTAGATCCTTGCTCTGCACAGAGGATGAATGATTAGTCCAATATTAGACGCATCAGGGGATCTGTATCAAATTGAGTTTTGATGCCTCCTAAATGCAAGACTTCCCTCAAAACTTTCTGAAATGGTAACTTTTGTGTTGATTAGTTGTTTTTATTGTACTTCAGCAGATAGGATCCTTAATTTCCTTGTATAAGCTGTAGATTATAATGGCATGGCCTGAAGTTAGACCACGTTTTCAAATTCAGGTGCTAGCAGTATCATTTAAAAATGCTATTCTCAGTTTTCCCAACTGAAATCTGTAACTGAAGGCATTTATGCGTGAAAGTTTAAAATATTTAAGAAAACCTGTTGTATATATTTTTAAGGTTTTGTTATTAGACTGTCACTCAGATGAACTAGACTGTAAACCACTGACAGCCCTGCTCTCTGTTCTGGAGACTATTCTTTGCTAGAGATTCAAAATACTCCAGTCTTTTAAAGACTTTTCACCCCATGCTCTCATTATTTTAAGCACTACTTAGCAAAGCATTCCAAGTATAAGGTAATTCAAGAGTTTGCTCACATTCACAACCAGTGAACATTCACACTCTGACTTTCAAAGTCCATCATCTTTTTCTGTTACGTACAGAAGAAGCCTTCCAGAAATGCTGAACTGCCTTGAGGGAAAGCTAACTTGTCTACACAGAAAAGCTAAACCTCACACTTCGATGTCTGAAGTGAAGTTGACTACATCTGTGCAAACTGGCCAGGAGTTTTTACAGAGATAAAAGGAGGTAACGTGTTGCTCTCTTCCAGTAACTAGAGCTGAAAGAAAACCATTACTTACTGATTTATTTTGTGGATGTCAAATTATGTTAGCACTTCAATTAAATCAGTTTTAATGAGTTACATCAAAGGTACGTTTCACTAAAAAGAGAATTAATAAAGCCTGTTGTTCCAAAGTCAAATGGCAATAATGTGAGCAGAAAGCAAAGAAAAAAGAAATCTTTTCTTCTACATCTATTCTTCTTCTTCAAAGAACCCCATTTGCAAATGAGTTGACATTATGAAAATGATGTCACTTTCTTCATTTACTACACCTGTGGTCTCATACCGTACTGGATAAAGTTTAATACATAAATTACACAGAACTGTAGGAGTTAGAAGGGACCTCTGAAGACCACGGAGTCCAACTTCCTTCCTAAAGCAGGTTCCCTGCTTGTATAATCAATGGATATCAAGATGTTACAATCACAAAATAAACAAGAGAATTAGGCAAAGTAGACAATGATAACAAAAGAGAATAAATGGAAGGCTTACCCTTATGCAGGGCTCACCCACAAAACACGAGAAGGAGGGATCTCCAGACAAGATCCTTCCCCACTGGTAGCCAGCTCTTAAATAGGTCTAGGAGAGGTGGAGCCAGGCTCCATCCCTTCTGGCAGCACAGGTGAATTGCCTTCACCTGTGCTCCTCTGGCTGACTCAGTGCTCGCCTCAGGTGATCAATCAGAGGTTCAGACCGTGACTCAGCAGTTCCCATACACCACTGTAGGTTGAACAGGAAAGCATCCAGGCAGATTTTGAGTATCTGCTGAGAAGCAGAGTCCACAGCCTCTCCGGGCAGCCTGTTCCAGAGTGCTCTGTCACTCTCATAGTAAATAAGTGCTTTCTCATGTTCACATTAAACTTCCCATGTTCCAGTTTGTGCCTACTTCCCCTTGTCCTGGCACTGGGCAGCACTGAAGATTCTGACCCCACCCTCTTGACACCCACTCTTCAGATATTATCAACATGGCCAACCTGTAGTCCACCTGAACACCCAGATCTTTCTCAGAGCTCCCCTCCGGTAGGTCAGCTGCCTACCCCATATCGATGCAGTCATTATTCTTCCCCAGGTGCAAGACTCTACATTCACTCTTGTTGAACCTAAAGGTTCCTCTCTGCACAACTCTCCAGTCTGTCCAGGTCTCATTGAAAGGCAGTGCAGACTTCTAATCTCAGCCACTCCTCCCAGCTTCCAATTACAAAGTAATAATAATAATTATTTACTATTATGCTAATTGTAGGCAACTTTTCTCCTTGTGATTACTTAACTACAGAAAAGAATGCCAGGACTAAGAGTAAATGGACATTGAAAAATATCCCAAAAGTTTTCCATAAACATGAACTGACAAATTACTCTGTGCATTGTTGCATCTTTACTGTTACTAGCTATGTTCTCATGTTGCCATTATATATTCACATATAGCACCGCATCTAATATGCATTTGCATACATTAACTTCATAAATGTACTCCACTACGTTCTAGACATCAGTTTATGCAGACAAGCAGACTTTCATTAAACTGCTGGTGGGTGAAGGTCAACTTTTACCACATGAAGGCCCTACTTCCTCTCAAGTTTCATCAAACGACCACTTCACAGCACGTCTTCCCAGATAATCTCCATGTTTTCTGTTAAGTTTACTTCATACTACATATACCACCAATCTGCCTCAAATATTAGTTAACCTGAAGAGCAAGTAACCCCAACTCCAACCTTAAATATGCTTCTTTAACAAAAATATTAAGTATTACATATGCTAAACCTAACAGAACTTCAGAAGCCTCCCTAACATTACAGAACCCCCCCCCCCCCCCCCCCCGAAAGGTCTAAAAGTACACAGTGAGAAGACTTTGCTATTTAGTGTCCTACTGTAAGAGTACTAGATTTCTTTAATTTCCTCCATGTTTCAGCAAGCCAAATTAAAATTAACCTGGAATATGAAAAGTAATATTTAACATTCTCTCAAGGTAGCAAATAATAAACTAGCATTCTTTTTACTTTTAATAACTACAAATCATCCTGCTTTTGTATTACATTACAGAATCACTCACACACTACTATGCAGTACATTTGCAATAGGCCTCTGAAGCACCTGCATGACAGCACATGAAAGCTCAGCTTCTTCAAGTATGCATAGAAACAGTTGTGAACACTTGCCCACACCACCTTTATTTCACAAATGATAAAAACGGAAACATTTTACATTTTCCCTACTAAAGAAGTAATTTTCCAAGTTAGGATTCCTTGTCATAGATGAGCAAACTAAATTACATCTTAAATGTTTACATTAAATATAAATGGCTTATGCTTGATAACATAAAGAGCAAGTGCTCAGTATTTCTTCACAAAAACTTAAGATACACAGTGACACACTGGAACAAGTTGCCCAATGAGGTTGTGGATGCCCCATCCCTGGAGGCATTCAAAACCAGGCTGGATATGGATCTGGGCAGCCTGGTCTAGTGGTTGGTGACCCTGCCCATGGCAGGTGGGTTGAAACAAGATGATCTTTGAGGTCCTTTTCAACCCAGGCCATTCTGTGATTCTATGATATGGCTTCATTAACACCTTCAAGATTGTTCTTAGTCACATCTGTTAACATAAATAGCATCCCTACATGAAAGATGCATCCTAATAACTTTAATGAAGTTCAGTGTAGCCCATCAGAGAGAACATGTTTTAATTAACAATTCTAGTATCAGCTACAGCATACAGTACTTTTTTTAATCAATCTACTGTGTTGTAATCATACAAGGCAGGAATAAGAAACCAAAACACACAGCCCTCACCACAGTTGTACTTCAAGACTGGCTGAAAGACTTGGCTTATAATACATAACTTGATGCACTTATTTAAAACATGAGCAACAAGAAGTCAGACTTCTGACTTCACAAAACTGCAGATGAATGTAAGTACCAGTTGAACTTGAAATGCGATAGGGAGTTAGAAAACCCCAGATAAAAACATTGACACTTTCATATCAAATGCTTTAACAGGTTAAACAGACATCATACCCTTTGGGGGAAGTTTAATACTGCACAAATAAAATTAATTCTTGGCCAGTTTTAAATTGTAGCTTCTGAGAATGGGATCTTTATATTTAGAACACTGACAGCCCAACATCTCCGTTTTAATAGAAATTGTAGAAATAAATACACTGGGCCAAGCTATCATTATACACACCAGTTATGACAACTGTCCTAGCATCAAATCACATCAGGCAGTGATTAAGTTCAGCTACAGGATCACACACAGCTTTCCAAGTAGGTGGGAAATTAATAAAGTCAAGTCAGTAACTCTGGACACTGTATTATGGGAAGAGACAGGAGAGGCTTCAAATACATCCACAAAGTTTTCTCTAGTTTCTGAATTATTTAGGAACTTCTAACTACAACATACACATCTTCCCCTGCAACACAAACATGAGGAAGGACTCTTCTTAGAAGACAGAAATTCAAATAAGTCATGACATTTACTTACATACATTTTGGTAACACAGCTCTTTGCGGTTTAAGTAAGCAGCAAAACAACGGTATAACAAGAAATCTTGTTATGATAGCCAGGTATTTGAATGCAATTACAATATAAAGCATTTATAGAAGAACATTTGAAAGCATCATGAAGAAAACAATTGAAGCTGACAGCTGAAAACGCAGAAGTACTAGAAACTGACTCCAAACTACGAACACAGTGCCTCAGAGAAAAGTGTTAAGATAGAATAAAGCTAGGAGTGATCTCACTTTAGCATCTTAAAAGTATTTTTTAAAATTATTCCAACAGAAGAAAAAAATGTCAAACAAGTAGACAGTTAGAAGATAAACAAGAGTAGAATGATGTTACTGAACAACTTACAAACAGCACAAGAAAACAGTACAGGAAAAAAAAAATCAGAAGCTCATATAGAACTTTGGAAACATGCCAATATTCAGGACATAGTTTAGACATAGAGGAATGAGTGGCCTTCTAAAATGTAGGGGCAATATACAGCTATGTTACCAAGTTTGCAATTCAGCAGGACTGGAATATTAGCTAATGCAATTTGGGAATGACTCCAAGCTAGAAAACACTATTTTCTCAACAGAACATTGGCACAACTGCAATAACACTATGCTTCCTTATGTGAAAAAAATTAGCTGAAAGACAAATTGGCAAATATACAGAACACGGTGACCAAGTAAAAAGACTAATTAAACTTCAAACTTGATACTTTCCTCAGCCACAGACAGAATTTCTAGAATTTTTCCAATACAGTGAAAATAAATCATTTCTTAAGTTTTACATATTAAGAGATATTCAGTATACCAGAGAAGCTGGATTAGGAAAGTAAATTGGCTTCCTAAAAATGAAGTTCGATATATATGAAGAAAAGTACTAAAATCTGAGAACTCAGACAAAGTGAATGTGTCAGGTTTCTGGCAGCAGCTATGTTAGAGACTGCAGTTCCCAATGTATATATATTTGTCCTGGCAGATGCCTCTGATATAAATCCAAATGTTCTGTAAGAAGACCACTGATTAATTTGGCTGAGGAGTAAGTACCTTTTATGTAGGTATGAATCACAATGCTGACAAAACAGATCATCACGGATCATCACGGATGCACTCAAGACAGGAACATTCTTTGCTTGCAAACATATTTTAGTATAGAACATTGTTATGCACCATATTATGTAGTAAAAACCATGGTGTCTTTTTTAAACATTAGGCACATGGTGATGGTCTATAAACTCTAAAGAACATCTACTTCAGAAAGTATATTACAAAAGAAAAGAAAAAAAAAAAAAAGCTGTCACACTGATTTCTGTAATCCAGAGCACTTTAGAATTGTAAGCTTCTGAAAGAAGAGACATTTTTTATCTTGAAGATTTTTTCCCCCAATAGTAGTTCAGCATATTTTTAGGCTACAATAATCTAGGGAAATGCAAAATCATACAGTTGAAAATAAAGTTGTGTTCTTTTCCAGACAAATCTCAAGTGTCAGTATGAAGAAAAGAAAGCAGTAGATGGTAAGAATGTGTTACGGATGAGATTCAACAATATACAAAACTAAAAACTACACAGCTGCACTGTTTTCATTTAGTTACTCCAAAGCAGGCAGTAAAGTCAAAACTATATGCTGGAATAGCTCATGTAAAATACATCATCAACATTTCTATATAAATGAAAGCTACAATTTTGAAGTGTAAGGTGGCTATTCAATATGAAAATAGGAATTTTAAACAAAACTCAAATTATTCCTATGCACTTCTTCAGAATTGTTTGAGTCAGCATTTGGCATAAATTTATAGTAATCCAAACTAAATGACAGCAGCATAGCAACAAATGATGGTCTAATGAGGAATGAGTGCCTTCATCATTTCCACAGTATCTACCTGTATGAAAACATTTAAAACTGAGGTGTTTTAAATGCAGGAAATATTTCTGCTGACTATAATAGTCATTCTAGAAGAAAAACCCTATTTGGAGCAACAATTAATGTTTAACATTTAAAGCTTTGTCCTCAGTAACATTTATTCTACAATCATATGCCCACTTTGTTACATGTTGTGCACTTTATACATCCATTACATACACAAAATGTTTTAATTTGTTTTCAACGAGTACTAAGAACAAATCATGTCTCAAGTATACCAAACTGGTCGCATTTATGTTGCTCACATAAGTTTAGTCTTTGATTGTACAAATAGTTTAAAATTCTGCAATCAAAAGTCTTAAAATAGTTACATTCAGGTTACATTCTATCACTGTTACCTAGCTGTATCATTTTTCAATCCCATCAGAGGATGATCAATACTACAAAGATTATCATTTCTCACATATGTGTACAATTTACTCCTTGTCTTAAGTATAAATTTGCAACACAGTAGTAACACTGCAGGTACAGAAGTAATGCTTTCTTATCAGGCATGTGAAAAGACTAACTCTACCACAGTTGATGCTGGTGTTTATGTAGAAGGCTTCTCACGTGTCATTTCAGTCTATGGGAGGTAGATGTTTGTCTATGAACTGTTTTATATCCATCATCTCCTGCTCAAAGATAAAGGTACATATTAGTTAAGTTCCTTGCTAAATACATTCACTAAGTAATGTTTCAAAATTTCAGTTATTGTGGGCAGCTGGGCTAAGAATATTGAGTGTTTCATTAGTTATTTGACATGATTTAATTACTTGGCACACAACAAGTCAGTGCTGTTAACTCTTCAAGGCACTAAACGTATCTTTACTCACAAATGCTTAAAATACAAAAAAAAAGAGCAGAGGTCACCTTCTCTGACTTTCTCTATTACAAATTAATCGTGTGCACTGAATAGCACCAGGTTGAGGCTGGATTGGATTTGAAGGTAGCTAAAGCTGTAGCTTCATGAAAAGCCAGCAGCTCCTTCTCTTAGCCAAACTGCTTTAACTGCCTGATGCTTCTTCCTTCAGTTCAGAGAAGCAATTAAGTGAATTAGACTGCAAAACCAATCCACATTAAAAAATAATTTATTTTCTGGAAGTTTTGTAACTACATCAGCTCCTTCATCAGAATACACAATAGGAGTACGTGATAATAGAAATTTAAGCAAGTGTAGAAAATACATGAGGTTATGGCCCCAAAATTATAAATTATGAAAAAAATAGATCACATGGTACTAAGTGTTGTAAAAAAGAGCACATATTTACACATTTGCATGACAACTCCATGTTTTTACTGCCTAAATGCAATAAAACTGCATAAATAGCCCAAAAACTTTCTTCAAGAGATGCAACAATCCAAATTAAGTTACTGCTACAGACAAGTGGAAGACCTGTTCCTTGTCACCTCTTCTAACTCCTATCATTTACTTTGTGTACATTCAGATGTTTCAACTCACTAAAGCAGCAAAACTTATGCCAGCAATCTTTACTATTTTTGCGAATTAAAATAGTTCAAAGAAATCTCTCATCAGCTCCAGAGCTAGTATTGGAGGAGAGCACCAAAAAGTCATGAGCAGAAGGAACTAGTCCACCTTTTTCTGGCAGTTGCAAGCTATTATTAAATCAGCTCAATTGTTTTCTGAGCCTGAGCCATAAACACATTTTGTGGCTGCCACTTCCCTAATATCAACCCTCCTTGCACATTTTTCTGATGTCTCCATTCAAAACCACACAAAATTCTCCTCAAAATATCAAGTTGCACTGGTGCTGTGAGAATTCAGTCTGCCTTCTAATTCAGTAATTATTAATGTGATTAATACAGATTAGGAAAAAAAAAATAAAAATTGTTTTACAGTTCAGCCAGCCCAGTCCCAAAAATAAGAGTCCTCTGAGGAACTTCCCACTGGTCATATAAACTTTTCCCTTGGATGTTTTTGCAGACAGGCATTCAATATTATAGCTATTCAGTAAAATAAGTCAGTAGCATTATGTGCTTTTAATTGATAAAGATAAAATTTGAAAGCCCTAGAATTGTTTTGAGGAAAAAATAAAACCATACTTAGCTAAAATATTTATATTAAGAACATTACCTCAATACATGAACTATGCATCATGCCAGAGTAAGTTCTGAAGGTTATATTGGCTGGATTTATCATACTCTTTAGCTTCTCAACAGTAAGAGAACCAAACATTAAAGGAACAAGTGGGTCACAGTCCCCATGGCACTGAAGAACAGGAATCTCCTTATTGACACCAACAGCACCCTGTCAGGGGTGAGAAGAGAAGGAGGAGAAAGTAAGCAGGGTAACTTCAATATCTCTGGGAGAAAATAATCCCAAGGCACTACTCCTTATGGTGTGACAAAGTGAATTCTGAAGGGGGAATAAAAAACAATAAACAAAAAGTCCAGCAAAACAAAATTGACACTGATTTCAGAACAGTTTTTAAAACATATGATTTCATATGAAAGTCATGTTAAGCAGAGGTAAACTGCTGAGTACTTCTTCAATTCCCCTTCTTGCTAGAATTTAAACCCCCAGTGCCCTACTCTGAGAACTGCTGAGTTATCCAGCTGCAGCTAATACTCAGTAATACTAATTCCTGCACAAGATACAATCTTCAGGTATACTCATTCTGCCAGTGCTAAACTGCTTCAGAAAGAATAAATAAATACCTGAACAAAAGAGGAACGCAGAGGAAGCCAACAGCTGAGGGCTACAACACCTGCTAACTTTTGATGCGTTGTAAGAGCTGTATACAATGATAAAGCTCCACCCTAAAATAAACAGATTCGTATTAGAATGGTGAAGGTAATGTTACTTGCAAGCTTTGTTTCACAATCTTTGGTTTCTCCTTTAAAGAACTTCTTCTATTCCAATTTATTCTTCCTTAGAATCAATACTAAAAGCAGTATTCTTATATGCACTTGTTGTGCTTTTTTTTTTTCCCTTCAAGCTCATGTGATCAATTCACAAGTAAAACAGAAAATGTACCACAACTCACAGCTGAAACCCAAGCAAGAAATAAAGCAGTGTCACTCATGACAGCATCATCTCAAGTTTAATATTTCAATTCACTTCAACACAGACTACAGAGTTGATCTACAGACCTAATAGGTCTGTAGAATATTGGCCAATTAGGATATTTTAGAAGTACAAATGATGGAAATATATCTCCCTAACAAATCCAGACCATGAAATATCTATCACATTAAAAGTAGATTAAAATGCTAGCAAGATGTTAAAGAAAAAAGATTTTCATACAGCACTACAGAAGGTACATACATAACTAATAACTTGCTATTAATTTTAGTAACTTTTTTCCACAAGTTCATTTGTCAGAGAAAATTAATTATTTACATAAACTTTGGTTATTCAGGCAAAGAGAAACTGACACCTCAAAATGTCAGAAGCAACAGACACCCATTCAACTTTGGATTTCCCACATTAGGAAAGCTAAGCTGTTCCCCTAGAAGAAGATGGTTCTAACTATACCTTACCTGAGAAAAGCCTCCCAGAATAATTCGATTGGAAGGAATTCCATTTTTTACTTCTTGATCTATGAGTGCTTTAACTGCAACACAAAGGCCAGTAATTAAAATGCACTCTGTTCTGTAGAAAGTCTAGGAGAGGAGAGAGACCACCTCCCTGTCTGGATGAGGAGCTGTGAGATATGGTTTAGTAGCTTGTGGTAGCAGTGGTAATGAGAAGACGGTTGGACTAGATGATCTTACAGGTCACTTCCAACCTTGTGATTCTATGATTCTCTGATGCCAACATAAAGCTCATGAGAGAAAAACCTTGTCTGCTATACAATAACAAAGTACCAAAAATCTAGGATGCAATCAAAAATTCCAGTACCACTATATAACTTCTGATCAGGAAAACATGCAAGGAAGTCGTCTACTGCCTGGAAAATGGTATCATGTTCTAACTATCCAGCATGACAAATGAATGCCCACATAGCTCCAACTTGCTATGCTATCCAGAAGGATATCTTAAAAGGGAAGAACAAAAACAAGCATACAGGCTTCCTTGTCTGTTTCATCTTTGAAGGTTTGAAATGTATGAAGTGTTTTCACTCATGAACTGCCTACTTAGTCATGAAGCTTAAAAAAAAAAAAAAAAAGCTAAATTTAGATACAGTGCATCCATATTACCTTTCCTAACAATTTTGTCTTCTTCAATCTAATAGGCTCTTCCAGACTAATCACTAGCTCCTAACAATACATGGAAGTACTTTCAAGACTGAAAAAGTATTCCTAAACATACCATTCTCTGCTGCCTTTTTGATCCCAACTTCATCTTCCTGCGAATCTGGAGAAAGTCCAACGATATCAAACCTTACAAAAATATCAACAAGAGCATTACTCATTAGAGCATCCATTCCACTACTTTAAAGCACAACACTGACATACTTTCCAAACTAGAATGCTTGCTGGCTGACATATTTCAGATTAATTACCCACCATTTCCAAGAAATCATGAACAATAAAATTCTTGACCTAAAACGTTTGCTAATTTGCTAAAATACTTGAGGCAACAAAGTTTTTGAGAGCTTTGCTTTCTTCTGTCATTTATTGCAGATTAAGCAGCACGGTTTTGATATTTGCTCCAAAAACATCAGCAGGGACTTAAATTTAACCATCACGCATGCAAAATTAAAATACTGTTTGAAGAAACAAACTCAAGTTACTTCAAGAGCAGAAAAAAATCACGAGGGCTTGCTTAAGAACGCTGAAACTACCGTATTTTTCCTCCTTTCTATTCAGAATGGATGTTCTAAAGAACAGTTGCTAGACATCCTAATTCTACTGATGCACTAAATATTGCTCACTTAGTAGCAATGGCATTTATATTCAAACCTCTGCTACTACTGACCACAAATCCGTATACAACAGACTATAGATTATAGATGTAAAATTAGATTTTTTTTAATGTAGTTTAATACATGCAGATTAGAACTGAGAATAACTATTACCACACATACACAGAAAACTGCAGTATACTTTGAGAGCCCTTTTATAGAAGGAAATTGAAGCAAAAAGCTTTTAATACTTCCATCCAATTCAAAGAAGCCATTCAGAATGTCCCGGATTTTTAATTAAGAACAGTGAGCTCAGACTTCTAGATATCTTTTGAATCAAACTGTTTGCAGCTTAATAAATACTCACCATGATGGCATAGCCATGTTCATGTTTAAAGTAACCGGCATAAATGGCCTAAGAACGAGAATGAACAACACTGACGTAAGGTACATGCTGAAATTTAATTATGCAGATGCAGTTACGTCATTGAATTACATCTCTCTTTTTCTTCCAAACCATAATTAACACTAGCTACCCTGTAGTGTGTCTTCAACTAATCTCCCTTGAAATCAGTCTCTCCAAACACATTTATTATTCAGGGCTGACCTTTGCTTGGAGATCAGGCAAAACATTAACGGGCTGTTTTATATATACACCCACACATGGAAAATACAAGCATATATATGTTCCATGTAGCTATTTCTAAATAAGACTTGTATATCACAGTTCCACAGACAGGCTCAGTGGATGAAGGCAACGTACACAGCATCAGCAAACCTAACAATCAGCAAAATGCAGCATAATGGCAGAGCCTAGCCACACCTGTTCCCCTCAGCAGCAGAAGCTGCTTAAGCAATGCCTGACTCCATTCAAAGACTCACTCCCACCCTCATGCTGCTGCTGTACGGCATCTTCTCAGATAACTTCACTTGACTGCATGAGGAATCAAATGTGGCTGTTTTAATCAACTGAAACAGAGGAACATAAAGTCTGCAGGGAAGACTGAAAGGAGACAAAGGGCAAAGAGAACAGCTTGCTTACTTATTGCTGTTAGAGAAGAAGAAAATCTGAATTTTGTGTTAAAGTAAACTAAAAGCATTAAGATACATCTAGGATTATTTACTGACTCCTCACCCTGCTCAGTACTTCAGTTCTCAAATTGCGAAGAGAGCCCAAAATGCATTATTTGCAGAAGATATAAGAATATCCTGTGAACCTCTGAAATGCTCTATACGTAACATGGAAATTGCAACTACTATACACACACAGGTTTAAGACACGTACATGCATAATGCAAAGTTTATTTAATGGTGAATAAAACAAAAAATTACTCCTTGTTAAGAATGGCTTGTAATGAGTGACAGGGGGTGAGGAGATACCTCAATCAGGTGAAAGCATAAAGTCAAAACAATCTAACTTTATATCTAGAGATTTTCAATTTGTTTTCAGCCTGAATGAGTAATAAAAGCAAAAATGAATGCAATTTTGTCCAAAGGTTCCTAAAAAGCAACAAAATATTTAATAGAATCAAAACTGTTTTCAGTGTCTTTTTAGTTAAAAGTTATAACCATCCCAAATTCCATGCGATTCATCATCCGCACAAGTACCTCAGTATTTAACTACAGAAAAGATGAAACAAGAAAAGTTACAAACTTACGCGTGTGGGCAAATGTATTTTACATGGGGGCTTTTGATACCTGCAAGTGCTTCTGACCATCCATGCCTGTTAACAAAAAACACATTGTACGTCGTTTATGTACTAGCTCAGCTCCTATGTTTATCTTGCTGAAACTACACAGCACATATAAAAATGCTGAATAAGGTCAATATTTCTAGAAGAACTGTACAGATAGGCCAATACGCTATGAATACATTACTAAATGTAAAGGTTTATCCTGCTTCTGAGTATTTGTTGCGTATATACAGCCAGGGACACTTTATCCAATTTTATCTAGACTATCACAGTTGTGTCACAGCTGCAGAAATACCACTTAGGCTCTGTTTAAAGTCTGCTCTTTACCTGGCTGGATTTAACAGCTTTGGCACTGCAACATATGAACATATGAATGTGTACTGCTTCCAGACTCAGCACTGGCACAGAGTTCACTGTGCTGCTTCTGCAGAGTTAAGGAAGCTTTTTTCCACAGGCAGCCTTCTCATTTTTGACTGCATCTATTGATGTCGGAGAGAAGAAAACCAACACCTAAGCACGGACCATGTAGAGCCAACTCAATCAAACCAGGCATGCTGACTTCGGATAGCCTGCATGCTCTCAGAATCAGGCAGTTTTTCAAAACTCAAGCATATGCTGCATGAAAGCACAGAGCCCAAGGTTTGCCCAGGACATGGGCCATCAAGCTTCCTAGAAACCAGGTAATTGGAATCACTATTTAAATTAAGAGCTCAGTGAGATTCACGCTAGGGCTGAACTACGCTTGTACACAACCAGACCCAAAGCCAAATCTGTGCATAACTGCTGGCTGTGTCTGTACTCTTCTTCAAACATTCAACGGTCACTGGATTTCCTGACTTCTCTCATTATTCAGCACCCCTAACTCACTCAGCACACTGGGTAACAAAGAGACATTTCTAAAGAGAAGACACCTGTAACAAACTCAGTGACATAGCTGAATTTACTCAACCAACAGCAGACCAGCCATAATACCCTGTTTTCAGTATCATCCTAAAAAGTTAATGCATACTGCATGAAATGAAGGAAGTTTCAAACACATAGAGTGCACAGGCATTTGAAATCCAGGCTGGAGATGGCAACCTGCTTCCTACCAGTACAAAATATGTTACTAACAAAGAGTGGGTGATCTGACTCGCAGAGTGTTAATAATAAAGCACAAAAGACCAAAGAAGGATTTAAAAGAAAAAGATGACTGAGAAGACCTGGTTAGATTTAAAAAATCGGAGATTTTTTTTCTTTTAGCCACGTGTAAAGGCTAATTTGACAAACGGCAAAAACCACATCGCATAAACATGCACGCTGACTCTCTGTGTTGCACGCTTTCTTCAGATTTTGACAATCGTGCAGTCAGCCGAGCGGATGCTGCAAAGTACGAAGTTTAAGCAACTTTCAGCGGCTCCCATCGCTAAGGCACACAACCTCCCACCCGGAACCCTTCACAGCTACAGGCAGGCACTAACACATCGACATACACACCCGGTATCTCCCAGTCCGTGAAGAAAAATCACCTAGGAAAAATAAAATCGCGCTTTAAGACAACTTCAAGAAAGCGAGACCCCCGGGCTGCAGCCCCCGCCCCACCGCCCGCAGGAAGCGCCCAAAGCGCCGCGCGGCACCACGCCCGCTTTCCACCGCGACCTTTCCAGCACCAGGCGAAAGGGACCCGTGGCGCTGCGCGGGCCTTTCACCGCCCGCTCTCAGCAGGGCCCGGCCTCGCCGCGGCGTCACCCCCAGGCCGCCGCCGCCCCCGGCCCGGCGGAGAACAAAGCGGGGCGGGGGCCGCCGCCCGTCAGGGTTCCCGAAACCTGCGCTGTCGCGCCCACTTCCCGCCCAGACTCACGGCGGCCGTCGCCTTCCTGGCGGCCGGGACGATGGCGGGGAGCGGCGCCGACATGTTGTTGCCGCACATACACCGGACTGCCGGGCGGCCGCGGGACTACGGCCAACGGCGGGAGGCGGGGCGGGGCGGTGGCCGGGGGCGGGGCTGTTCCCGCCGTCACCGCCCCGATTGGCTGCGGTGGGGTTGGCGGGAGACCGGGGCGGTGCAGGGGAAGCGCTGCTGGGTGCTGGCAGCTCTGAGGGAAGGCAGCGCTGGGCTTCTTCAGATTCTACACAGCTGCTTCTGCTTTGGGGTTTGCAGCAATTACGAAGGGATTTTGCATGGAGGAAAAGGTGTTAGCCGATGTTTGGCTGAACGTGAGCCAGCAGTATGCCCAAGTGGCCAAGAAGGCCAATGGCATCTTGGAGTGTGTCAGAAGTAGTGCAGCTAGCACGAGCAGGGAAGTGATTGTAGTCAGCTTTGGTGAGGCCATGTGTCGAGTACTGTGTTCGGTTTTGGGCCCCTCACTACAAGACACCGAGGCCCTGGAGTGTGTCCAGAGAAGGGCAGTGAAGCTGTGAAGGACCTGGAGCACAAGTCTGATGGGGAGCAGCTGATAGAACTGGGGTTGTTCAGTCTGGAGAAGAGAGGACTCAGAGGAGACCTTATCCACTCTCTACAACTCCCTGAAAGGAGGTTATGGTGAGGTGGAGGTTGGCCTTTTCTCCCAGGTAGCAGTGATTGGATGAGAGGGAATGGCCTCATGTTGCACAGGGGAGGTTCGTGTTGGATATTAGAAACAACTTATTTTCAGAAAGAGTGCTGAGGTATTGGAACATGCTGCCCACGGAGTGGTGGAGTCACCGTCCTTGGAGGTATTCAAGGCACTGAGGGACATGGTTGGTGGGCATGGCGTGGATGGCTTGATGTTTGGATTACATGTTCTTATTGGTCTTTTCCAACCTTAATAATTCTATGACTGAACTGTCTTTCACCTTTAAAACTAGCTTTCAATGGGCTTTCAAATCTGAGTGTCTGCCAGATTACGCTATCATGTCTGCCACTTGACTATTTCTTATAAAAATCCATTTTTGTGCTTTGAAAGGCTTGGGGAGAAAGGAAATCTCAATGTTCTTTAGTGGAGTAATAGCAAATACTAAGTCACGGGAACCAGGAAAAACAGCAAAAAACAAAACAAAACAAAAACCCTGAAACAACAGCAGGCAACACTGTTGGACAGAACTCATTTGTCCCTGTCAGATCAGATGCTTGCATCAGTGAATTGTGGTTTATGGCCAAAGAGTGAATGCCTCTTATTCATTTGTTCATTCCAAGAACTCAGACAAACTCTGAATTAGTATGGTTAACACACTGCTGCAAGAATGAAATGTTTTGTCTTCTGTTTCATGCATCTTTGTCAGATACTTCCTCCCAGGGAGTCAATCTGCTCATTGTATTTTGCTGGGTGGTATCTGTCGGAGCTCAGTCACTGTTTGGCAACTCAAACAGCAGCTGAATGTGCACTGTGTTATGTGAAAGCACACCCATCCTGCTGGCATGTTCCATACCAGGCAGGGGTAGTTTTCTACTACGTAAATTCTTCTCGTGTCTTACTATCTTTGTTAGCATGGCTGCATAAATTATGTTAGAGAGGTCTTTGTACCAACTGTATAACTTCAAGTACACAACCTCTTTTGCCATGACTGGTGATGCTGTTTTGATATCTAGTATCTATGGTAGGGGGTTTCCACTGTTGCCATATTGTTATTTTTAACAAGGCCTCTATGTTTTATCTCTGTGCTTTAGTTCTTGTAACGCATATGATACCCAACTCAAATCTGCTACAATGATGTCTACCAGATTGTCTTTTTTATTCAACAAAGGTAACCCTCCTGAGGTGACCTGATGCAACTTCTGCTGTGCAGGGCCTGATGCCTGCTGACAGCTGGGCCAAGTGGTTGATCACTGCATCTGGACTGACCTCAGCTGAACTGCCAGCCCTGCCAGTGCTGCTCAGAGCTGCTGGAGGAATACAGCTCTGTGCACACAGGGTGGCTGGGAATTGCACAACAGCAGAAGGGCAGTGGGGCACAGGGCAGCCTGCTGCCTGCAGGCAAACAGCACAAGGTTCGTCTTCCTGAGGGAGCCACTATTAGCTTCCAAGTTGTGAATCTTTCAAAGCTTTGTGAGTTGGATGTCTTTAGAGTGAGTTATCTGCATACGAGTATTTTTCTACAAAATTTATGGTAATGAGAATTTTACAAGGGAGAACGTGTCTAAACTGCGTATTTTCCCCTATCCTAGTGGCTGAAATTGACACAGATGGTTTCCCATAGCAGCATTTTATGTACACTGCTGGATAGTTGGTGTTTCTGAACACCAGGAGAAGCAATACAGACTTCAGCCTGTAACTCGATTTCCAAATGTCCCTCTCACCTGTTGCTTACTGGCAGAACAGTAAAGGTTACTAGGCTGAGCTGCATGCTAACTTCTACGAGATCGATGTGCTGCGTGCCCTAAGTCACTCCTGTTCATAAGCAGCCTGTCGGTTTTAAAAGCTTGGCTTTAAAACACGGGGCTGAGGGCAGTGCGAATAACACAGGAGTGAAGAACTAAGCCCAGTTTGGGTCCAAAGCCATTGGCACTGTCTGCTGAGAGGACTACCTGACGCTTCACTCGCGCTTCCCCGTTTTCGCAGCACGTAGCCCACTCGCAGCTATCCGGCGGAGCGGAAACCTGACCTACGCCATCTTGTGCAACCTCCTCCACGCTCCCTTCCTCTTAGGCTGTGGCATTGCGCGACAGTGCTGGGAGGCGCGGTTTACGGCTCTTGCCGTAAAGCAGCTCTGCCTGCGGAGCGGCGCAGTCGTCCTTGGGAGGGCAGTGGCGATGAGCGGGACTGGCGTGCATGGGGCTCTGCAGCTACTGCGGTCGCTGCCTAAGGTCAGCTTGGCCAACCTGAGGCCCAGCCCGGGTTCAAAAAAGCCGGTGAGTGCCTGTGGCTGGTCGGGTGGGTCTCGGGCTCCCTGTTGCTCTCAAGGGCCGTCGCAAGGTCTCTGGGAGACCGCGGCAGGCCTGGGAGAGCTGCCCAGTTGGAACGAGGTGGGGTGGCCCCGTATCCCTTAAACCTGTGTGCATGTGGCCATCTCCACGGACAGCTGGCTGATGGGCGGCCCTAACTAGGCCTTAGGGCTACTGTAGTGGTTGAGCTACATTAAAAAGTATATGAAATACCAAACATTTATGATTGGGAGTAACAGTACGCATGAAAAAGGAGAGGCTAGACAGAAAGTCATTCCAGCCAGAATTTGTTATTAGCAGTGATTGTTCCAGAACAAAACTGAATTCTCTCTTCTCATCCCTACTTATAAAACAATAGAGAAGTAAGAAAAAGAAGCCCAGCTGGAGGCAAGAAGAGTCATAGGAATAGAGAACAAACAGAACACCAGGCATCCCTGGCAGTGCTCCCCAGAGATGCTAACAGACCTGTTGAGTTCTGCATGTTTGTAATCCCACAGGCCCATTCCATGGCAGGAGAACCGATGTTCTTTCCCACTGTGGTTATCAGGGGTTCTACTTTCAAGCTGCTTCTCTAGATGCAGCTTTGTCAAGGTCATAACGACCTGGAAGGGAGACCCTGTGTGGGGCTGGTGTCCTTATTTTTTTCTTTTTTTTTTTTTTTTTTTTTTTTTTTTTCAAGCTAATCACACCCATGTTGTCTAAACTTGAGGTTTAAAGGAACGAATGTAACCAGTTCAAATGAGTGTATTTAAGTGCATGTTACTTCACTAACAGATGTTGTGAAAAGAACCAAAATGTTTTGATTAGCCCCACTGACAATCTAAAATGTGGTTAATATACCAGTTGCTTCCTATTTTTGACCACAAATTGGTGCATGTGCAGGCAGCTGCCAGAAAAGATGGGCCAGTAATGCCCTCCGTCTGCCTCCAAGTATTTTCACTCCTGCTTTGTATTTGTGCTGATGCTAAAGGTTCTGTGGTGAGCCAGATCAAGGAATGAAATCCCTGAAAACTAATTAGACAAAAAATAATTTTCATCTGGTTTAATTTCCTGATTTGTCTAATGCAGAGCTATGCAGCACAAAAGATTCTGTAAATTAAGCAGCACAGTGTGTGGCTTAGGGATGAGACAGCTTCCATTAGTGGCAGTAGTGTAGTCTAGCATGAACTTGCACTGGAACTCTGTGCTATTTAATATTAATATGGATAAGCCTTGCCTTGTTTCAAGTATGTTAATGATTTTTTTTAAAGTTATTTATAGCCACATTGGCTTTTTTCTTAACATGCCAGTGTACATTAAGTTTTCCATAACTTAATAAAAAGCATTTTAAAAAACAACAGATTTTTTGTCTTTGTGGCAGTTCTCAAACCTTAGTTTTGCTAAATATTCCCTGCTGCAGTATAACTGCATTGCATGATTTACAGTATTAGGAATGCCCACAGTTTGCCTGAGTTGGATGCGAAAAATTAGAATGTGAAGAGACTTAATGAAATCTTTTTACTAATGACTTATTTAAATTATTTTTGAATGAACAGTGATTATGGAGTGACTTAGGATATCAAAGGTTGCTTGTTAATGTTACAAATCATGTTTAAAATATGTTGCTTTACGTATTTCCCAGTATGACTGATTCAGATGGAAGAATACAGTGGAAAACAGCAAATACTTGTGGAGACACGAGAGCGTAAGCCATTAAATGGAAAAAAACTTTGTAGAATCAAATGCATTTATCAAAGTGATGTGTAGATGTGGTTGTGCCTCTTGGAGCTCAGTAGCAAACTCTTAACTGTGCACCACAGTGGTGAGGAATCTGAGGCTTGTGGTTTATCCCTGACAAAGCATGAGGAACTCAAAGCGACCTTTAGTTCCACAAAATCTTTGATATGTAAGATAAAGTAATCTTACACAGTAGATTTTTAATAGCTAGGTTGGTGTGGCCTGACACTGCTTCATTTCAAGTTGGTACAACCAGATACTCATTTCCACCATTGTTTAATGCCTGTCTTGTGATTATGCAGATAATTGCATACTTGTGTTCTGCTAAATGATGTAACTCATCTTTTCTGATACCTTTTTTTTCATTTGCTGTTTGCCACTTAGCTGTGCAAATGCTGTTGCAAGAGGGTTGCTAACATGCTACTTGTGACTGTGGTGCTAAGTTGAAGTTCAGCATAGTTTCACAGCCTTAGTTTAAGCACTAATAAAAGATTGAAATATAATCCTCTTCAGATCTGTAGTCAGTAGTTACAGACTTTCCAAAAAATCTTGGTCCCTGGAAAAGAGTTACATGTATGCATTGCAGATGTTTTCTATTCCTCTGCATCTTGAAATGTTTTGATTTCTATTGTTAGTATTTGTAAACTTCTGAGCACTAAGCAACTTTTTCATTAAACAGGAGGGAATATCAACAATTGTTGTGTTGGTTATGTCTCAGAAATCTTACATTTTAAAGATTCTTCTCTAGAAAGTAGTTAACTAAATGTATCGTTTATTATTTTCAAGGAGAGAAGACGTGGCCGTGGACGATACAGAGGTAGAAAGTGTGGTCGAGGTCACAAAGGGGAAAGACAAAGAGGAAATCGCCCCCGGTTAGGCTTTGAGGGTGGCCAGACTCCATTTTATTTGTCCATACCAAAATACGGGTTTAATGAGGGACATAGGTAAGTTCTTTCATAGTAGCACACAGGTTAATCAGTCTGCTTTCTCATGAAGCCAGAATGTCTGCTATGCCAAAACATGTTATCGACTAGTTATGTCTGACAGTTACCTTGCCTACAAGCAGAATCTCCTGTTTCTCATGAGATACTTATTTATTTTAATAAATTATTTCATTTTGCTTTGCAGCTTTTCTTGTTTGCCCTTTTCTTTGCATAATCTCTCATTTGTAGCAGTCTATCCCCTACAATTAGGCCTATTTCTCTTCTGAGAACCCTCCTCCAAACTTCCTTGTTTCTCCTTGCCTGTTTTCACAGCAGATAGCCAATTCAGCCGAGTGGAAGTGGGCACTTTGCCTTTAATGAACTCCTGTGAAGATGTTAGGCTTTAAAGTGTAGCTTTTCTTTGTTATTTCAGTTTGCTTTGTTCACCTGGAGCTCCGATGTCTGCTAGCCAAGCAATTCTGCTTTTCCTCATTGCTCTACTCGCTTAGCCCTGCAGTGGTGCCATTTATGCCTATCTGTACTCCATCTGTTCTGCCCAGTATCTTAAAAAGCTCATTAATAACAAATCTGCCAGACATTAAATTGTCCTTTGCTACTGTTTTCATCAGGTGCTCTCCCTATGTCTAACACTTCTGTCCCCTTTTCACGTTGTGCTCATTTGTGCCGTTGTCCCTCTTCCAACTTATTAACATTATTCATCCAACCTGTTTTTTCTTCTATCTCTTTTCTTAATGGTGGATCTGTGTGCTGGTCTTTATATTCATTTTCTTAACTATATTGACACATGGAAAACTGTTAGGTTTTTGTTATCTATTTTTCTTCCTTTTACTGTGGTCACAAAAACGTCTATGTCCATACAATGCTGTTATAGGTACTAGTAACTTCTAGTAACATGTAACTAGTAACTAGTAACTAGTAACATGCAGACAGTTTAAGAATGAAAAGACTGATGTCTTTGTTTGTTAGTTGTTAAACTTGCAGTTTGATTTAATGTTTCATTTGCTGATATAACTTCAGCAAATAGCTGTTCAGTTTTATATTTTCAATTTATACATGAATTTATACAGACCTGTCCTCATTACTAAAGTCTATTTCAACAAGTCTTATTAGTTTTGAAGTGTTTTAAATTATATTTCCATTTACTGTCATTTCTTCCTCTTTGATTAATTTACAATAAGAGTAAATGAGAAGCACTTTTCATCCACAGAGGACATGCTACAGAATGCAAACATTGAGCTTCTCACGTTAGCAGTTTGTTACTAAACAATAACAATAGAAATCCAAGCTTCTGCAATGACAAAAATAAAAGGATCCTACTGCTTTGTAATCGTATTGAGTACACATAGAAACAATAACAAAAGGTTCTTCTTCAACCTAGCTGCTCTCCAGAGACAGCAATGTCTCTAGAGTTTATCTTTACTTCTTTTTTTTTTTTTTTTTTTTCCTCCTGTCTGCAGTGCTAATCCTCTACTTTTTCAACTTTTGCTCTGTTAGGAGCTATCTGATGAGACTAATTCTGTTGCTTCCCCCCCCCCCCCGGCTTAATTTAGATAAACTTCTCAGTTTTTCTACAAGTGTTCACAGATTTCCAGTGGCAGCAAATTGATTGTAAGAGGATAGTTTTGAGCATCAGCAGGAATCTTGTGCAGTAGGCAGAGAGACTGGAACTGGGGAAACTACTCTGAGGATTGGATTGTGTAGTTAAGTTACAACTTTATAAAAGGCAACAGAAGATTCTGCTGAAGGTGACTGCTATTGGCAGAATACTTAATTTTCCTTGGTGATAGTTTGTCTTGATTTATTTTTTTGTCAGATTTTCCAAAGGCATTACAGTGATGTTACCCAGCTGGATTCACTTTCATGTGGTGGTTATTCAGAATCTTGTTGAATTAGCAAGAAATGCTTATACTTAACTCATAATGTTTTGCTGCTTCCTTAAACCAACCGGCTTGTCAACAGCAAAAGGATCAATGTCATATTGGAGGGTGGAAATTGAACACATAGTGCAATCTTGATCTGTAACTGGGACTTGTAATAAGACTCAATCTGGCTTATGGATGAGTCTTTTGCAAACATTCACTTGGTTGTTTTAAGACTGGGTAGAAAACTGAAGATGTACTGTGTATCATTGACCAGCTCTATTGAAGTTTGGATTTTGTACATTTATTTTTGTTCCCTTTTTTTTCCCCCTCATTCTGTGCCAGCTGCCGACGTCAGTATCATCCGCTCAGTCTTCAGAGGCTGCAGTACCTGATTGATTTGGGTAGAGTTGACCCTACACAGCCGATTGACTTAACACAGCTTACTAATGCCAGAGGTGTAACAGTGCAACCTCTCAAACGGGATTATGGTGTCCAGCTGGTGGAGGAGGTAGGCATACATTACAGGTATATTGTTTCAGGCAGCGTAAAGCCTTGGGTTTTCAGTTTTTTCCACGCTAGACTGTCCATTTGTCCTGCTTTGGAAGCATCCTTGCTTTTTTTAAATTGCTTTTCTGTAGAATTCATGATATCAAATCCACTAGAGGGCAGCATGTGCAAGCAAAATATTAGGGAGATCTTTTAAGACCAGACAAAAGTAATAGTTAGCGGAAAACTTAACAATAGATCAAAACTTATTTTGGGACAGAAGATCAGAACATACAAAAATAAATGTATGAACATTTTTAATTGAACCCACGTGACTGAAAGGGGAGCAATTTGGGACAGTAAACAGACAAATCATAGGGTTTTTTTTTTTTTTCAGGATAAAATGTTTCTTATATGTGACTGAGAGCAATTTGGGACAGTAAACAGGCAAATCATAGGGTTTTTTTTTTCAGGATAAAATGTTTCTTATAACTTTGCAGAGAAGAATGTATGTATGCCTTAAAATACTCCTGCTAATGTTACTCTAATATGTATTGAAACTTACAGGGTGCTGATATCTTTGCAGCAAAAATAAATATTGAAGTGCAGAGGGCATCTGAATTAGCAATTGCAGCTATAGAAAAAAATGGAGGTGTTGTTACAACGTCGTTCTACGATCCAAGGAGTTTGGGTAAGAATTTCTGTTGACTTCTGACTTATTAAAATATGAAGATTAAGGGTCCAAATTTCAAATGCAGAGTTTTTATTGGAAAATTGTCTACTTCATCCATTCTAAAAGCTTAAGCAAAAGATATGTTATAAAAATGTTGACCTGCAGTGTCTCCTCCATTTTCTTTTTTCTTAAAATGTTCATCTCTTTAGCCCTACTGGTGTCAATGGTTATTTACCTGTCAGCCAGTTTAAGAAATGTCAGTTGCTGTGTAAACAAAGGAACTAATAAAGGATTGATTCCTTGAGTTTTTGTCTTTTCCACACATTTAATAACCCTTGGGAAATTCAGGGGAAGATTGATTTAAATGACGCTTGGTTGATGATATTTTTAATTTGAAATTGCTTTCCAGTTAAAATGAGGAAATAACTAGAGAAGGTCAGAATCATTCCAATAAAAATGGCTATTGTTTTAGAACACTTTCACTGAAGAATGTGGCTTTGCTTTGCTCGAGGCTGCATCCTGCCTGGTATTCATTCATGCCATTTTTATTGACAATAATGGAGCTTTCATGTGTGAATGAGGCTGAGGACAAGAAGAGTAAGCTTCTTTTGTACAAAATATGTTGTTCTAGACTAATATAAGCAATTCTTTTTTTTCCTAATCCAGGAAATGATCAAATATTTAGTTTAAAAACATCTGAAATGTATTTTGTTAACTGTAGATAAAAATGAGGTGAGGACAGTTTCCCAAATTTCCAGACAGACTCATAGAATGGCTCAGAAGGGGCCTTGAAGATTCTCTAGTTCTATCTCCCTGTCCCCCACTGTGGGCAGAGTTGCCACCCACTCGATCGGGCTTTGAGTAGGGCCAGTGAATACACAGCTTCTCTGGGCAATCTGTTACAGTGCCTTTGAGTAAAGAATTTGTTCCTTATGTCCAATCTAAATAAACTTCCTATTGACTTTTTGTTTAAAATACTTAAGGAAACACTGAAGTTGCCACTCATTGACTGTGTAAATAGTGATTTTTAACGTCTTAGCCAGTGCTTTAAGCCAGAAGATGCCATCTTCCTCAGTGTTATCTTTCCAATGAAGTCATTATAAATGTATTGCAAATGATAACTCATCTAGACTGTTCTGATATTTGTGATAACACACGTCTTTGGATAGGAAAATGGCATTTCATTCTGAATAAGAATATTCCTAAGATTTGGTTTTTGCTTGGTACGTTTTTATTAAGTTAGCTTAATATGTTATTTAGCACAAAATACTAAGTGAGTGTAATTTATTGTCCCTAAATAATGATTATAAAAGATCGTATCTGATCTCTTTTCTTTGCAGAGATTTTAATTAAGCCAGTCCCATTTTTCCTGCGTGGCCGGCCTATTCCAAAGCGAATGCTTCCCCCTGAAGACCTGGTGCGTTACTACACAGATGCCAATAATCGTGGGTACCTGGCAGATCCATCTAAGGTTGCAGAAGCCAGACTTGAACTTGCCAAGAAGTATGGTTATACCCTACCAGACATAACTAAGGATGAGCTCTTCAAAATGTTAAGTATGCGCAAAGACCCTAGGCAGATATTTTTTGGTCTTGCTCCAGGATGGATCGTAAACATGGCAGACAAGAAAATTCTGAAGCCAACTGATGAGAGGCTGCTAAAATACTATAGCTCGTGATTTCAGGACTGGAGACAACTGCAGGTGTACAGGAAACATCTGGATATGAAATAATGGATACAAAGTGGTGTTTGTTTTTTTTTTTAAGACTCCTGTTACACCAGACAAAACAGAAGTTTTTGTTTATGTAATCTACTGGCGTAGCTTTTGCTCTTTTTGATTGTCAGAACACCGTGTATGAAAAATCTGAACATTTGGAAGCACTGTGGAGTCTGAAATAAAGCATGTATTTGGGCATTTTCTCTTGCTATTATTTGCCTATTATATTTTTTGCAGAAAAAATAGTTTGGCACTGTACGTTTCAGTGGATGTTTCTGAAGAGTAGCTTGACTTAATAATTAGTTTATATTTGGATTTCCCTTCAATCCAAAAATCTGAAATATTTTAAATTGTTATACAGCATTCCAATTAATGTTATAGAAAATGTTACCTTGAACACTTCCAACACATAAACCATCAGTTTTTCTTGGATGGCGAAAATAAAATAACACTGGAAACCATCAAAGTACAGAAGAATTCGTTAACCTCTTCAAGTTCATAGCAATGTTCTGGATTTTGACACTGCTAAAAAATCACAATTTGCTTCTTTTTCTTTTTTTTTTTTTTTTTTGTCTTGTAGTCATTGCTTCAGATGGAATTTACAAAAGACACAGTGTGTAGTTTGAAAGAACTTCATCTGAATTTCAAAAACAGTCTTAACAACTGCTTTTATTCAAATGGAACTTAAAAGTTGTCCAGGTGCAAATATAATGTCGTTGCTGAACATGCACAGAATTCAGTGACAATGAATATTAGTAGTGCATCCAGTGATGTTAGATTATGAAGGATGAATGAAGAACATATGTGATGGACAAAACATACAATAAGGATTCAGTTTTCAACTTGGTCATACTGTGTGGTAGGAGACTAATTTGGGTGTTGTAAAAAAAACCTGCAAATTATTTTTGTAGAACACAGTATGTAGCAAGAACAGCTTGATACAAAGTGGGTAAACATTTTCCAACAACTGCTTGTTTTATCAATAATACTGAAGTATTACAATCCTAAATTTTATGTGGATGCTTAGGATTGGGCATTTTGGGATGACAAACCACGCAGTAAATCGAAAGGAGAATCTTAAGTTAGTTTGTGAGTGATTGATCTGACTCTTCACAAGTTGGTGAGATGTTTCATAATTACTTGAACTTTTAATGGAAGCTGAGTTTGGCATTAAAGTAGGGATAATTTGGATATCAAGATGCAGGAAGCAGTCCGGAAGACCAGAACATAAGAATAACGCTTGCTTTCCAATTTTTTATGTGCCTTTGGAAATGCTGCTTATAGTTTCCTGTAGCAGACAAACCACCCCATCACCTAGGGAAAGCCTTCCAAGTGCCAGAATCTGCTTCTAATTTGTAACACCTGCAGTTTCATTTGTGTGCTTCAGTAAGGAAAGCATTCGCTTTTTCTTTCA
The DNA here is from genome assembly GCF_023343835.1 of Lagopus muta. Lineage (NCBI taxonomy): Eukaryota > Metazoa > Chordata > Aves > Galliformes > Phasianidae > Lagopus > Lagopus muta. The sequence goes on along the minus strand of NC_064435.1, from coordinate 38,838,815 downwards.
GAGAATAAAAGAAGTAGCAATTTTTTTTTTCTTGCTGGTGTTTGTCAACTCAGATTTCTGCTTTGCTCAGCAAGTGGTGTTGGCAATCTGTATGAACATCTGTAATTACAAGACAAAGTGAAATGTTCTCATGCAGAATAACTAGCACAGAATGCAGAGATTAGCAATGGAAAGTAATTTTTTTTTCTCTGACAATTTACAGTTCAGTTTCTATTGTCTGTTAATGTGTGTGAGATGCTATTAATAATGGGTGTTCTCCTGATTTATAGCTGAAGTATAGGTGAAGCATAGCAAAACAACACCAATATAAAACTGGATTGTGAATAGCAGGAATTTGCTCTCACTGGTGTTAACACCGGTTTTTTATAAGGTGCACAACACTTTTCTGGCACCTCAAAAGTAACACTGCTTGCCAAAACAAGTATAGCGAGTGTTAACTTGAACATGAAGTAAATAACTTTCTCACTTTAGATGTATCCTGTTCTGCATCCTGATGATTGTAGGTTTGGAAACTTAAATGACAAGCAATACTTATTTTTACTTTTTTTTTTCCTTGCTGTTGTTACAATGCTGCCACCTCCATTTGGGAAGGAGTTGGAGGGGGAAGAGTATTTATTGCCTTCCCTTATTTGTGCCATAATGTTTCTGTTTTTATGAATCAATTCACAATTGTATTATGTGGAGGTGGTGGTACTCAACAGGAAAGCTACTTAACTGGAAGCAAAGAAGGAAGTTAGTCATATTAGTGAAGACCAGAAGACAAAAGTGTTTATGTATCATTGTGTATTTTTGGGAGGAGGAGAGGGGGGAAGGCAACTTTGTTTCTGCTCCTGCTCTTTGTATTAAAATGAACAAATTGCTTTCAGAGATTTTTTTTCCTAAGTCAACTTCTTTGATACCTGCACGCGTGTGCACGCACTGCTTGCTGTAGGTTTCCAAGTGGTTTTCAGGTGAAAGGGTAACTTGGATAAAATGATAACAGTGAAAGAAAGAATGAAAACAGGAAACAGATGTCTGGTGACGTCGAGTGATTGGATAGCACTTATTCAAGTGAACGACATCTTAGTCACAAGGCAGCTGTATCCTGGCTCTGATACTATAATGCTACAAATACCTTGGAGCCAAAACAGCCACGTTCCACAAAATCCGGTCATTCTACTTTATAAAGGTGATCTTTTATCATCTTATAATTGGAGAGGGCAAAGGGGGCTGTAAGTTGCTTTATTTAAAATATGCAGTGCTCATCTTTTTTTTCCTGCTTATAGTACTTAGCATTTTATAACACTTGTTCTGATTTTATTTACTAGTGAAAAAAGTGAGAAAGCTATAGAGGATATCCTGTTCATTTTATCTCATCAGGAGCACAAGTCTCCTGGCAACTGAATACAGAATTATCTAAAGCACATGTAAGTTATTGACAAGGTTTCCAATAAATCTGTTACATAAACAGCCTCTCAGTGGGCTGTCATTTATCAGGCCCTTCAGTGCAGGACTGCAAGCCAGCATTGGCATCTAAGGGCAACCTCTACGTAGGAGTCTGTACCATGTTTTCATGTTTGTAAGATAAAAGATTGGTTTCGATATCCTGTTTTGATAGCGTTTTGTTTTTCATATGCAATAATTAATTACACTGCAAGAAGCACCAAATCTTCTGTAACTGAAAAAGTGTTACCAGTTAGCGGAGAAAAAGCACATTAGTGCCATAAGATACCAAAAGTGTTCATTTTTTGTCAACATCAGGCTTGAATGGTTCCTTGATAAAATGGGTCACATATGTGAGACTGGAATGAAAAAGGCCTTTGAACAACTATCTAGCTCCATAATTATTAAGTCTTGGTCTATTGTACCTGCAAGTGGCTGCAGGCTTGAAGTGAAGCTAGTTAAAATGAATGTCTATTCCTTTTTACTTATACATACAACAAGACAGTTCTTAGAAGAGCTACTGACTTGTCATTCATTATGCTGCCTATTAAATTATTAGCGTTTAACAGTTAGAAATTGACCAAACCACTCACTGATTTCTGGAGATACAAAGACATAAATTATTGGCCCTGGCCTGAATCTTCTCTGGCAGAGTGCCAACATTGTTTTGACATATGAGCATAATTGATGTCAGTGCTCCAGGAAGTCATATAGTAGTGATCAATTATGAAGATAGCTTCCCATTGCTATTTTATTGGGTTTTATTTCACTACTTAATTAAAAGGCTACTTCAAAGCTAATTTTGTGCTGCTGAGCACTCAAAAGTTCTGTAAGATTTGCCTACACTAATTTGAAATAGTTGCACAATTTGTTATTTTAAGTATGAAATATTAATATTATTCTTATATATCTCTAGAACAAGTGAGATGGAATGTCTGCCCAAAACGGACAATTTTGTATAGTGGGTGCAGATTTCTCTCTTAAAATTTCCTGATCAGAGATCAGATGGGATTAGTTTTACTGAACTCATGGTCTGTACTTCAGTTTATTGTGTTGTCATTCAATATGTGAAAAGATGTACTTGGAAGTCTTGGTGTGGCAAAATCTTTGCCCATCAGGGGAAAATTATGAACGTTGAGCTCCTTTATCTTAACCCATGCGGCCATCATTGTCTTCCTTAGCAGAAAAGTGTGGCATTGTCTAACAAGCTGTCTGTTCCTTGGTGGAAGCAAGCGCTCCTCAGATCTGTCTCCTCTGTTCCATCTGTGTCTTTCCGCAGTCTCTTCTCACTTCTCCTGTTGTAGTTGTGGGAACTGCAGGGCTCAATCATTCTCACAGTGTCATCCTGTCTGGCCCACTCTGAGTTTGAAAATCTGGTTGTTTAATGTGCCTCTGGAGCAGGAAAAGTGTTGATCATTCCTGCATCTGTTTATATGAGGGGGTTTTTCGTGGCTTGAGTTTCCTGGACTGGTGTTGCTTTTGTTGTTAAAAATGTCAACAGCAGAGTTGTTTACTTGTTAACCTCATAGATTCCAAGACACATGCTGACCACTGTGGAGAGCTCTTCGAGCAATTGATTCAGAGCCAACGAGAACTGCTGCAAGGTTTTCTGTGCACTGAGTTCAGAATTATACACCCTAGATCCAAGTCTCAACAGACATTCCTGCATATCGTGCCCGAATCAGTCTGTGCTTGGACTTCTGAAGACCCAGCCTCCAGGAGGATTCATGATAGTCTGCTGATGGGATCACCCTGACTGATTTCTTATCTATAAACATAGGCAAGTTTGCATTAGCATATCAAACACTAGCATATAATTTCCCTTTGAAGTTAATATCATTTCTTTTTTAATTTTCAAATCAATGGAAGAACAGTCTACATTGCTCACAAGCAGACAACACAAACTAACTTTGTAGTCTGCAGAAATCCAATTGTCTGTCAGTAAAGCCCGGATGCTCACTGCGTTTAGCCTGGAGTAGGCACCTGAGCAGCTGAAGTGCTCTCCAGGCTCCGCTATCTCTATCAGTAGTTTTAACATATAGCACATTTGTGCTATAAAATACTGGAGCTGAATCTCAATCTCTGTGTCTTCAGTGTCTTGCAAGCGTGAGCTGGGATGGTATTAAGGATCTACATGTCACCCTGCTCAACATTAGAAACTTCTGAAGCTTGATGCAGCAAGTCCTTGAAAATTAGTATGCTGGTACAGTAAAAAACAAGCCAGAGGTCATAATGTCACAAGAGATGAAGCTCTGGCAATTAGACGACGAGCGTTACCTTGCAGCTATTGGAGACAGCAGCTTTTCTGAGGTACAGATATCAGTGGCACCCCCTCCTAGCAGCCTCTGTGACTCTTTCCAGGTGGATGGCTCCCATTTCCCAGCTCTGCTCTGATACTCTCATTCAGAACCTGCTTATCATCTTGACCCTCTTGGTGCAATCAGCTGCTGTTGTTTGTGCTAACTCTAAAGTATGTGTTTCCTCTGTTTGCAAAACATGGAAACACGCAACTCAGAAAAATGGGAGAAGAGGTCTGAAGTGTGTGCTTCAGCATGCAACCATCAGAGCAGGTGACAGATATTTAAACATAGGTGTTGTCTCACAGGTCTCTGAGATATGTAGTCAGTGTGTCTCTTAGGTTCACCCTGTGACCGCAGGGATGAGTTCTGATGATCTGATGTATAGAAAACCTATTTTGGGACTGCTCCTTTACAGATTTTGACTTGCCATACCTCTTAATGTCAACTATTCCTGAGTCCTTAACACCCCGCTGACAAATTTGTTTTTCAGTGTGCAATCTTTTTTTTTCCCTACCTAAATAATACTTATCACCACAGCAAGCAGTCTGGGTACGGGCCATGCACTAGACTTGAAACTGCTCCAGCCAAAATATTATTCTACTGTTTTTATGTTAGCCTTGGCTTACATGACACTGCTGCTGCCCTGACTTCTAGGACTTGAGGAATGTTTGGGCTTATTGAGTCTTTGCTGTTGTTTTTTTTGCTTGTTTGTTTTCCTTTTTGTTGTTGTAAAGCTCCAGCCAAGTGTTTGCTATCAAGAAATGAATTACTGTAACAAGGATGTGAACACGTAGCACATTTCTGCCCATGTCAGTTCTTCTGAACTCATTTGTATGCATCTGAAGGAACCAAAGCACAGGGATGTGTTGTCTATTAACTGTGAAAAACATAATCTGTCCATTAAGAGAGCCCAAGAAGAAAATGTAGGGAAGAGAGCTGTCAAGACGTTTTTGCTGCCCCTTGTGAAAGTGCACGTTTTCCCACTTCAGACTGTCGCTCTCAACAAAGCCGGATGGCTTGGCTTGCAGCATATTAAGAAGCCATGCACAGAATCTGGAATACTACCAGACACTATGGGCACTGACAGGCAGCTCTGGCACTGCAGTTGGCCCCAGTGAAATAAAACATAATTTTCAGAGACTTGAGAACATGAAAAACAAAGTATGAAATTCTCCATTTGAGGGGATTCCAAAAGCAGAAAACTTCTGAGTGTAGTGCAAACGCTGTTCAAACTCTGCCACATACTTAATTGCTCTGTGTTTTTTGCTGACTGTACTGTTGTGGACCATAAATGTTCAAGAAATCATTTAAAGAACACATTTTAGGTTTTCTTTGTTGTTCTTAGTGCTTTCAGCCCCGCAGGAATCTTGTTTCCAAGCATTGTTCCTGCATCCAACAGGGCTAGAAACAAATCTAAGAAGCGGGTGCCAGCATTTTCATGCGGTGGCATTGTTCCAGGAATTTGTTCTTTAGGATAAATTGTAAATATTGTAAGGCTTGCAGAACAGTTACTGATTCATATCTTATACCAGTGCTGGGTTTTACTCATTGTTTGAGAGTATAACTCCTCTGCAGTACTTACAGCAAGCTTCAGTCATGTCTTCCCAGCATGAAAGTAACATTCAACACTCACCTATAATATTCAACAAAACAGTGCATTACCTGGTGCATAACCATCTCATGCAGACAGCACCCTTTCCCCAAATTCTAAGCCTGCTCTGATGGTTTGTAATGCTGAGAGCTGTGCCTCCTTACCGGGCTAAGCAGATCTACCGTCCTTCTGGTACAGACAATGCTGACACCTAGTGACCAGATGCATTTATTCCTAAGGGAATTCACCCAGCCCTGATTTGGTCATTCATCAATTCGTCTCTCAATCTGGAAAATTTAAACTCCAAAGTGAATTGTTCTTCTAAAAGTCGAATTAAGGTGGCTTGAAATCTTGTTCAAATATTGGATGGAGCCATGCAGATTTTGCACACACTCTCACTGGAGCTGCATCTTACAGCTGCTATAAGCAAACTGAGTTGACTGATAGCGCAGTGCTCCTGTGTTCTTTTCCCCAGTGAAATCATGCTTTTTGGATTCTCTTTGCTCCTCTTCTTTTAATGGATCCAAAATCAAGCACAATGGGATGTTCTCTGAGCTGCAAAATTTTCTGTCAATTGAGCAAGGACATCTCACCATGACACTGCCACCTGGAAAGCACTGCCTGTTTTGTTGTCACTTTGGGATCTATGCCCTCACATCAAAGACAAAGAGTAAAATCTGGGTAAAAGACACTTCCTGCATGCTTGTTACCAAATTAAAATTCCAAGAGCATAACATATTTCTGTATTTCTATGTGTGACCTTAGTTAAAAGAAGTAGCCACATGAAGTTAAGGAAAATCACCCAGTTGTGAACAAAATTATCATTTTCCTTGCAAGAAAAATGACTGCCTCCAAAAGTAGACTGCAGATATTCTCAGTAGTTCCCCAACTTAATAGATTTCATGTTGAACCATAAGCTGTAGCCCTGAAGTAACAGGAGTTGGAGGAATCCTCATCTCTGGAGAAATGTTTACCTTTTAATATCTTCAAATGTTGGAAATAATCATTTTGGTTGATTCAACATTACCCATTGCTATTAGCACTGTATTTGGCTATACAGAGTCAGACCTCAATGCTTTTCTGTAGCTGAAAGGAAACTTTGATTCTTCCTGAATGAAATAACTAGGAACTTGCACAAGCCCTGTGTTGCTGAAAGCAAAAAGCAGGCTTCTTTTCCTTCACATAATATCCTATCTCTGACTCAGAACATTATAGGCAGCTCAGGTTCTGTACCTGTAGTGTGTTTCTAATTAGCTCATGAAAAAAAAGAAAAAAAGAAAAAAAAAAAAAAAGAAAGAAAAAAGGAAGGTTCTGCATTTTAAAATCCACATCCTCTGATAGGATGTGTTAACAAATTCCCCAAGCAAAAATCTTTGCCAAAGGCAGCAGAGTTCAGTCCCCGAGGAATACTTACCTCCAAACTGTCCAAATGGGACCTACGGTTGTTCAGAGAGAGAAAGGAACAGTGTTGTAGATGTTTGTTAGTGTAGGTTTGATGTTTGTCTTCTTCATGTCAGGGCACTGCTGGTGCAATTTGTCAAATGTCTCCGGGCTGTCACCCAGCAATGTGTGCTGGAATGAAAGCCTGATTTTTGTTTTCACTGCTGTATTGTTGCTGTATGGTTTGGTTTTTCTTCAGAAGGAGCTCACAAAGAAAGAGGGCTAAAAGATAATTCATTTGCATCATTAATTTGAAGAACTATTTTTAAAATAAGTGAAAATAAGCTCTAAACTTATAATAGTATCTTTCATACTGAAGAGCTAATGATCTATTCTGAGCCATGATTCATAGAACAGGTAAAAGGTAACTTCAATCAGTTATAAGTAATTCTCAGTTTTGAAATCTAAATAGTGGTGATACTGAGAGCCTTGAATGAAATCTTTGTATTTAGGAGAAATGCAGCATTTGGTGAATCCTCTAACTTGTCTTCTTTTTTTCTTTTTTTTTATATCTTGTTCCCCCCACCCCCCTACTTTTTGGAGGTAATGGGAGTTCCATTAGTCAGCCATACTAAGCCAATGGTTTTCATTATCTCATATTGCTAGAGCAGGATTCCTGTCTTTGTTCAAAGCATCGTTGAAAAGTAAAGTTTTCCACTATCAAAGAAAAGGAAAGGACCACCTATGGTCTCTTCTCTGTGGGTAGGTACAGGTCACTGAACCCTCGCAGTACTACCCACAGAGCAGGGGACCTAGCACAGAGCTCCAGCAGTGGGGATGCAGGTGCATATGCAGAAGTGAATGGAGAACCCATGATCTCAGTACATGGTACCACATCATCCTCTCTGCTGTTATGATCTGAAAGGGGAGAAGCTAAACAAACCTGCTGCTTGCAGGGTTGCAAGCCAAAGGAACGGCCTTCCCCTGGGGTGAAGGCAGCAGCAGACAGGTCTTGTGTATGTTTGGCATGGAAGTGCTCATCCTACTGCTCTGCCTGAAAGTCTGTGAGTTCAGTAGTGGAGAGATTGTTCTCTTTCTGGAGGAAAGCTGTATGACTAGAACTAGGGCAGATTCTGAGAAGGGGTACCTTTCAAAGAGAGTTAGCTCTCTCTTTTACTGTTTTCCAGTTACTTACTGAAGAAAGTTGTTCTGTGGGCCCATGCGCTGTTTGCCCACCTCTGTCTGAAGCCTGCAACTCCTGCAAGTAGAGGACATTTTCCTCAAGCATTTCCCTGAGGCCACTTGCATATTTCTCCTCCAACAAAACTCACCTGCAAGGCCCTGACTACCAGCTGTCACACCCCCGTGGGAAAGAATTAATTTTATTTCTCCAAATAACATCAAATCTCACCTGAACCATCACAGGCCTCATAGGCCTACCTCCGCCTGCTAACATGGTGAACTAATGGCATACCAAAGAGTTTCATCTTTCAGACTCAAATGTCTTTGTAGGAACCTTATGTGCAGTAGTGCTGGAATCAACAAGTAAGGCACGTACTGCTGGGGCTTTTCTTCTGTTATGCTTGTATCCAAAATTGTTAGTGATACTTCTGTCCAAGGAGCTGGGCCATTTATATGTATACTTCCTGTTCTACTTCCCAAACTTTCCTGGCGGTTCACTTGGATTTACCCATATTTCAATTGCAGTGTAACTGGATTCATCGTACACTTGCAAATACAAAGTACAAAGGCATATCCAAATTTCTATCACATCTAAAATTAAGGTTAAATGAAAGTCAAACCTAAACATTCCTGCTTGATCTTAGTTCTTCCTTAGTCTCCCCATTGAATGTTCACTTGAATTGCACAGAGCTGTGTTCTAAAAACACCAACTGATGAAACTTAAGGCATAGGATTTTTATACTGTTAAGACTGTAGCATGTTTTTTCTTTTATTCATAGAAAACCATCAGGAAGGACATAATTCAACACTGAAACTTGTTAAGGAAGAGATCTTTGTGTTATATCTCTTCCATTAGTATTCTTTATTAGACGAAGGCAACATGATTATTTCTGCTTATCGTATTTGTTGACTGCTTATTGGTGTTTTTGACTCCTTTTTGAAACAGAAGTTTTTGAAAATTCACAATTCCACTTTTCTATAAAGGCTTAACAGTTGGACTTGATTGTCATGGGTCCCTTCCAACTCAGGATATACAGTATACAAGCTATAAAGTACAGCATTATTTAAAAATGATGTATCTTTTGTGCTTACCAAGGAATGACTGAGTATCTTTTCGTATATTTGAGCAACTTGTTAAAATTACTAACATCAACAGAAAACACTAAAAGACAGTAATGTCAAAGGGAGAATATAAAGGTCTCATGTAAGTGAAAAATATTTGCTGTGACATGGAAAGAAAATTAGAAGCTTTTTGGTGTTGCTAGAAGGTGTCTATTTTCTTCACCCATTTCCATCTCTTCTGTGCCATCCTTACTAATAAGCTAAAGCCTCTGGAGATGTCTGTGGCTCCTGCAGGACAGAAATCTTCTGACTCATGACACAGTTCTGTTCTGATAACCCCTCTATACTAGTTTGTTTGGAGAAATTAGATTACATATCTTCGTCACGTTTTATTTTTTTTCTTCTTTTCTTCCGTCCATATCCAATCTGAAAACAAACATACAACGTCTCTTCTTTACTACAAAAATATCACCCTTTTTTTAAGCTTTGTCTGGTGATCAAAGTCCATCAGCAAGCTACTCTGTGTTTGTAGATTTATTTTAGCAAAAGCACAGTGCACAAACACAATTACAAAATGTAACTTGGAGAGTGTAAATATCACTCGTTTAATTTTCATAGAATCATAGAATTGCCTGGGTAGAAAAGGACCATAATGATCACCTAGTTTCAACCCCACCAACTTTACAGACTTGTCAAATAAAACTATGACCTAGATGCCTGATAGTCTCCAGTATTTCTGGAAAACTGTCAGAGATGCATTGGTCACAGCATTCGGGGTGCACAGGCAAAGCAAGAGACACTGGAGTCTGCAGAGCCCTTTGTTCAACAGGCAGCAGCATTCTTAGCTGCAGATCCACTCACAGTACGTGAAAGAAAACATGCTTTGATAGTGCACACTGACACCAGCTGACATTTCTAAGGCTTCTTATCAGAGCCTCTTACAGGCAGAAGCTGAAGCCCTTAATCAGTTTTAGGGAGTGCTGCAGTAAAGTTTTTCTTTGTTTTAGTCTGACATCCTAAGGAAAGGAGTGTTTTGCAACAGAACATGCTTGCCTGCTGGCTCATCCTTTTTGCTTGCTCTCCATTTCTTTTAAACCTTTTGAACAGGTTCTGTGTGCCAGAGGAATGGAGGTTCTTATCTGCAGAGAGGGACCTGGGTGGACAGCAGGTTGGTCACAAGTCAGCCTTGTGGCCAATGGTTTCCTGGGGTGCATTAAAAAGATCATGGAGATTTGGTCAAGGGAGGTGATCCTCCTCTTCTGCTCTGCCTTGGTGAGGCCACATCAGGATTACTGTGTCCAGTTCTGGGCTCCTTAGTTCAAGAAAGACAGGGATCTCCAAGAAGGAGGGACACAGAGATGATTAAGGGCCTAGAGCATCTGCTGTATGAGAAAAGCTGAGAGACCTGGGTCTGTTTAGCCTTGAGAAAGCTGAGGGGTTATCTTATGAATGCTTGTAAATACCTAAAGAATGAGAGTCAAGTGGATGAGACCGGGCTTTTTTCTGTTGTGTGTAGTGACAGGACAAGGAACAGCAGGCACAAAGTGGAACACAGAAAATTCTATATGATCATGAGGAAGAACTTATTTATTTTGAGGGTAACAGAGCAGTGGAACAGGCTGCCCAGAGAGGCTGTAGACTCCCCTTCTAAGGAGATATTCAAAACTGATGTGGACACTTTCCCATGCAACGTGCTGTAAGGAACCTGCTTTAGCAGGAGGTTAAATAAGATGATCTGCAGAAGACCTTTCCAACCCCTCCAATTCTGTGATACTCTAGATGTCAAAGACAGAATGTTCCCCCAGGCCCCATGAAGCCAAGCAGCCAGACAGGAGAAGAAGCTGGCATGCCTGGGAGAGACAGGCTGGGATGGGAACTCCTCTTGCAGACGTCACCAGGTGCAATCCCAGGGGTATGGCTGCCAACCTCCTGATGGAGCTCTGTAAAGGACATACACAAACAGCCTAGCTGGAGAGGGAAGCAATGAAATCAAATCCAGAAATCATTCCATCAGAAGTTAATGAGAAACATCGTTGTTTTTCCCTTCATATCTGCCAGTCGTACAATCTTACTATTGCTTGTACCAGCAGTGAGAGCAACGCTTTTGTTTGCCATATGGTAGATATAAAACGGGCTGCCCTTTGAGGTTAAAAAAAGAAAGAAAGAAAGAAAGAAAGATAGCCAGAATGCGCTGCTCTCACAGCGCGGAGCCCTCTACTTTCTTAGCTGCTCAACGTGTGCTCAAACACCAACTCGGTTGAGTACATCGCGTGCTTTCCCCGTTTCGAAGCTCCCTGAGGCACGGCCGTAGCCTGGCCGCTGGGGGGAGGTGTGGGGCCGCGCTCCGGCCCGGCGCTGCCCGCGGCCTCCGCTTCGCTCGGGGCCGGGGGGGTGGGAGGTGCCCCCGGGGGCTCCCCGAAGAGCCCGGTGCTGCTCACAGCCCTCGGCAGCGCCCCGGGACGTCTCTTGGTAATAAATCGATCATAAAAGCTTTTAACGCTTCAAGTCGTGCGTGGAGATTAATGAGGCAACAACTCGGGGAGTGGGGGGTGGAAAGGAGGGTTTTGAGAGATAATGGTTCGTAAATGGGAAAGCTGCTGCTCTATTACCTTCACATTTCCTGGTGTTAAAAAACGCAATCTTCGAGGATATCTCTAAGTCAGAAATGGACAGATGAATGCTGTCCTTACAATGAAATACTGAAGCCGTGGAGATCATTCTAAGTTTGTCATGAATAGAAGCCCTGACAAGACAATATGCCAAGACTGCTTATACATTTACCTTTTCTTTCTCTTACCATATATAAATGGTGATACAAAGTATACATTAAGCAGGAGGTGTTCGGGCCAGTTCTTAAACTGCTTAGAATTACATTACCCTACACCGACCTACACAGTCTCACTGAGATGCCTCTACCGTTCAGTGGGTGTTAATTCACCCCCCTAGGGCTCTCCTTAAGAATTAAGGAACCAAAGGTATGCAGAGATTTAGTGCTGCAGGAAAGCAGCCAAACGCTGGAACGAGTAGCCTTGGGGGATCAGATGCAATACAAACAAACAGCATTTTCACGTTATTTAGCAGAAGTACTACGGGAAACCAGTTTTGTCAGGCATGCTCCATTACTGTAACGTGGCAAGAAGTACCTACAGATAGGGAAAAAGGTGTCTATTCTGCTTTTCACCCTGTGGACCCAGGCACAAAGTGGCCGATTCCATGCTCCCCCAGCGTCCCTATATTTCGGGAATATAGATGTATCACCTTCTCGATGGCAGTTGACAGTGTTAGGCTAGGACAGAGAGCAATTTATCTTCCCTTTACCATCAGTGAGTCACCTATTTCTTCTTCACATCGAGTCTGGGAAAGATGTGAATGGATCGTGAAGTCATATTTTGAGGTTTCCTCAAGCCTGGAAAATTTTTTAGTGCATTATTTCAGAATAATACAAGTACACCTATCGCTCTGGAAGTAATGCTTCCTATTTATTACCTTGGAAACTAAAACAGATGCAAAGAGCAGAATAACACTAAGTGTCAGTGCAAATTCTCAGCTAAAAAAACCACTATTTTCAACATAGTCACCCCATTAGCTGATTCACACAGATGTGCTGATTGAGACGCTCTACGTTTCATGATGTGACAGCTTTGTATGGCCGCCTGGAATGTGGCTTGTCTTTCACATCACTGTTGTCACTGCTGAAATGCACCACCCACTGTCTCACTGTGTTCACATCCACTACTTGGTCTCCATAAGTGTTCAGCAAGCATCAGTGAATGTCAGCAGGTGTGATTTTTTCAGCACAGGGAAGCTCAATTCCACACCTTTGCTTCACGTGCAGTTCCATTAGACACCATTCTGTCAGACTGCCCCCTCTGCTGCCATCTGTCACATAGCAAATGACATCATGGAATACTAATGGGAAGGTTCAGCCTCTACTGCCATACCACAAATGTTTGCCTCTGACATTGTGGGCTGATATAATAAAATGGGAGGCATTATTTTCAGAGCAGCCCTTGTATATCTGTGGAGGATGGTTTTGTTCTTAGCTCTGCTGAAGACGACATTTTGTCTTCTGGGTTTTGGATAGCCAATGTCTCCCTACGCTCAACTGCTTTCTTGAAGACCACTACAATCTGATATGTTTTTAGAGGGGAAATATAATGCCAGCTTCATGCTTTCTGGTTCCTTTTGTAGAGGATAACAAGAGCTTTGGCACTGGCTGTCCTCAACTCCTCCAGCTACAGCCCTGAAGAAACAGTGCAGCACAGATCTGACAGCAGTCACTGTTTTCCCTCCAATCCTCAATACACTGAAACCTATCTGTGGTTTCTTCTCCTGCATGGCACTCCTTAAGTGTTTTCTATGTTCAAAAGCAAACATCACTGCAAAGTCTGTTGGCTTGTGCCCTGCAAATTGCAGTGAGCTTCAGCAGACTAGAAGCTGTATCATACTCAGGTCTGTTTCTGCCCAGATCTGTTTCTGCCCAGCTTAAGTCCACCCTTATGTGCTTAAAGTAAGGAGAGACTTGCAGAGACTTTTCAACTTCTATTCATCTTAAATGACTGTGGAAGAAAAAAGTTGTGGAAGAAAAGAAGAGGAAGGGCTCTTGTCACATGAAAATGCATGAGCCCTGTCTCCAACACAGTGAACTGGGTAGACACAGGACATATAATGTACTCTGCCTTTACATGATGAGTGATGCAGAAGATCTATGTGTTTGAGTTTGATAAATGCAACGTATTGTTTCAGAAGGCATTTGGAAGAGATTCTTGCAGTTTCCATCAATGAAGTCATCATCTCTTTGAAGAGATCGATTGAAATAAAATCTGAGCAAGCTAATGAAGGAGTTCTCAAGCCCTTCCCCTACCAAATGAATTTGGTACAGTTTTGAGGTATCATTACTTGCAGTGTCATCCAAAGAAGACTTCCCAGATATCAGTGAGCTTGGCCTGTGAACTTGGATGAAAACTTAGAGTTTAATTGCTCTAATAAAGAAAATAAAACCCTTTAGAGCTGCCCCTAGTGTTTTCACAGATTTTGCGATATTGTACAATGGATGGAGACTTAGAACAAAAGCACAAGTGCAGGTTCAGCCATTCTGAAATAAAACCTGCATATATGCAGAGTTTCTGATGACATAAAGAAAATTCCCGCTGACACAATCTTCCACTTATTTGTTTCAGGATCATATGAACAGGCAGAGAATGTCCTAAGCTTTGTTCCTAGTACCCAGGCTGACAAGCTGTCTGGAGTCAGAATAACCCTGGCCTCATACTTCTTCCTACTGTCTCCTACTGAGTGTAAAATATGGCTGTCTTGCAGTTTGAATAAGGCTTTTAATATGCCATGGGAGTCACGGTCCACAGAAGTGGAATACAGTGTTCTGCTTGCTGTGAAATAGAAAAAAGCTAACCAAACTGGTTCCTTCCTCCTGAGTACATAGTGACTGGTTTGAAGTTCAGTCACTGAGACTAAAAATATCAGCTTGATCACAAAGGAAAGAAAAACATTTGACAGATGGATTTAGTCTTCCTTCAGCATGAACATCTATTTGCCACTAAAAGTTTGGTTAGAACGTTGAAGCCAAATAACGTGATCTCTTCTCAATCCATCAAGAATAGTCTGTGGCATAAGGTGGATGCTATTTCTTGGAATTGAGCTCTTAGGAGGAACTGTTCAGTGCTCTCACAGAAAATAAGAAGGTAGTAAAGGGCTTTGGGGAAAGAAAAGCTTATTTAAGAATATAAAGAGAAGGAACTCTTAAGAGTGGGCTTTGTTCCACCATGGGGTGTGTTCACCTGAGCTGAAGTGCTGACTCCATCCTCACACCCACACAAATGGGCACAGATTTCTCTGATGAGAACATGCAGAGCTTGGTGTGATTGTGCAAATGAGGGTGATCGTAGGAGAAGCGTCAGGAACAGCAAACATCACTAGTGTTGCTAAGTTTCTTACAGGTTTCTCACCACCTTTTTACCTCTTCGTCTTCCAGATAAGTTGCAATTAAGACCTTCCTGTGGTTGACCATTATCTGATATGAGATGTCAACAGCAAAATAAACACACATTGCTTTGTGTCAAACTTTTCTCAGTGATCAGGAAAGTCTACAATGAAGGTGTGTATGAGTGCTGAGACATGCTGAGGTGCGACAGCTAAAGGACACTTTCTGGAAATCTTTGCTTCTTCCTCACAGCCTGTTCCAAGGAGAACCCTGCCATGGCCCTGATTCTGAAGATTATGAGTGCTTTTCATCATTTTATGACTTTGAAACCAGCACAGATCTGTGTTTACTTTCAAGCTCTACAGAGTGCTGTTTTACAGTGTTGGACTCAACCAAGGCTACTGTCCAATTTTAATAGATGTATTTTCCACAGGAAATTAATGTATTGTTTCCCCAAAGCTATTTCAGTCGGCAAACCTCGCTGCAGGCTGCCTGGAACGTTACTTCAGCTGGCCAAACAAATCAGGTGCTCTTGGACAGTCCTCTGCCTAGTTTTCGCCAAGTGACCTGTGACAGTCCCAAGGCTACCACCAGTAGCTGAACAACCCTATATATTTTACATATGGAAAACTACATACAGAGAGGTTTCTAATTGCTGTGTTAGATCTTTGGCAGTCTTTACTATGTGGAGTCACCATCACTGTTAAGTGTTCAAGAAATGTGTAGATGTGGCACTGAGGGACAAGGTTAGCGGACACAGTGGGGATGGGTTGACGATTGGACTAGTGGACTATCCTGGAAGTCTTTTCCAACCTTAATGATTCTTTGATTCTGTAATTTTAAGACTATATAGATATTCTGTCTACATTGTATATAGAAATATAGAAATAAATGTACTAGTGTACATATTGTAGTACCAGGATATGTGATGGTGAGTGTATGATTTATATTTGGCTGTGGATTAGTATATTTTTTACAGTCCTTTTTTTTCTTTTCTTTTCTTTTTTTTTTTAATTAGAATAAATACTTTGAATTCTTCCTCTTCTTGGGATGTATTGCCAAAATGGCAGCGGAGGGCCAGCTTCACCGCTCTGGTGACAAAGCCTTACAAGCAGCCACCGCGATGCCTTCCTCAGTCCATTCTCTGCCAGGATGACAAGTCCCTCACTGCTGTCAGCCCAGCGTAGGAAATCCACACGGCAACGCGGAGAATGTTTATTGTGGAGGGAGAACTTTTGCCCTGTGAAGTCACCTCCTAGCAGTCACCAGTAGGCTTCTGATATTCTATCACAGGAAATTCCTGGTGGGCCACAAAAGCGGTCCCCTGAGTGCAGCTGCCGGGGGAGCGGCGGTGCGTCGGGCTGCAGGGCTGAGCCCGGGGCCTGTGTGCACCCGAGCACCTGTGCCCTGTGAAACGCAGACCGTGTGCTCCCAAACAATGTCCCAATGAACCGTATGGGGGGCAGAGGTCACGCGAACCATTATTGTGCTGCATTTTATGCAAACAAAAAAAAAATGTATTAGAGGATGTGCTTTGTATTGTAACAAGGTACTGTAAGATTATATTTAGGCTTGGTGGCTTTGAAGCCCTTGGTAACACAACCGCATAATCACAGCTCTTGATGTTAATGAGGAAGTTATATTATAAGGTACTCTAGCTTACTGGGAATGGTGTAGGAAGAATTAATAACCTTTAGGAGAACATATAAAACCAGCTATTGCAGCCTCAAATTCTGGCTGTATGAAGTGGATATGTTCACATCTCTGCAAAGGAGAAGGAAGGAAGATATCAACTAGCAATTACTGTCTTCACCCTGCCTGGCAGATTGCAGCTGCTCGCACACCTTCATGGCGCACAGTTCTTATTGGCATGTCATTTCCTTTGCTCTTCTGCCTATGTTTCAGCAGAGGATTGCCTCAGCAGGGCTGAGTGGGGCAGTGGAACAGATGAGCACCATGGGGCTGAGTGCAACAGGCTTGCATCTCCCTTGACTTAAAGGCTCATCATTTTTAAAGATAGGGGTGTTGTGGAATCAAAATATTCACTAACTGTTGTTAAAACAGATGCTGTTCTTCCAGAGAGTTGCTATCAGCTCCTAACGATCAAAAGCAATATCTTTATTAGATGTTAGAATTTGCAAAAAACAAGATTTGATTCAAATGTAAGCTGTTCCACTCATACAAATGCAAATCCCTTTTTTATCAGTCTCTATTAAACTCTCCTCTCTCCTCTCCTCTCCTCTCCTCTCCTCTCCTCTCCTCTCCTCTCCTCTCCTCTCCTCTCCTCTCCTTTCCTCTCCTCTCCTCTCCTCTCCTCTCCTCTCCTCTCCTCTCCTCTCCTCTCCTCTCCTCTCCTCTCCTCTCCTCTCCTCTCCTCTCCTCTCCTCTCCTCTCCTCTCCTCTCCTCTCCTCTCCTCTCCTCTCCTCTCCTCTCCTCTCCTCTCCTCTCCTCTCCTCTCCTCTCCTCTCCTCTCCTCTTTTGATGTTGCACTCTCTGTTTGCTATTCCTGCAGTGCACCTCCATGCAATGACGTTGGCATCATCATTATTGCCTTGTCAGAGCCAACTGTGTGGAATCATGACTGGTGGCATCAGCTCTCATAACCACAGCAGAGCAGCTTGGCACAGTTACATTTTAAGAGGTTGTGTGTTTTTGGAGAACTTGAGGGACTGTGAGCATTTTATTGAGTTAATGAGTGTGACTATCTCCCCCTCTTTTTATTGCAGAGAATATTTAGGGAATACCAGCACTGTACAAGCCTGCAGCAGCTGTACCAAGTTACTGAAAGACCAGAACACATACCCTCCAGGCCAAGAAGCAAGGGATTCTAAAGGTGCTTTAAGAAGGTGCCCATGAGACTGAGAAGCATATGCACCATTTTTAAAAAGTGCCTTGCTGAGAGATGATAGACTGGGTAGGGCAGAGAAATCAAATGGACATTTTCGAAAACTGCACCCCTTATTTTAAAAGAAAGGAAAACGTGAGGCAATCGCAGCTGATTCAGCATCCGGCAGTCTCAGCCAAGTCATATTTTACCTCTTCCCTTCCCTCCCCGCACAAAACTTCCAGGAAAACCTGCAAAGAAAAGGCATATGTGGGTAGGAGGAGACCTGCTTTTAATTTCTGTACCTCCTATTCAACACAATGCCACACAATGCACAGGATGCGAATATCCCAAGACACCTTATACAATACAAGTAACAAAAGCACACACACATGCACAAGAAAGGGGGAGAAGCAAGCATGACAGAGTTACAAAGCAAAGTGCAGGTAAAGCTATCTCTAAAGTATTTCTAATATAAAGGAGCTCCATGAAAAATTCACCTTTAGAAAAGGGAAGCGGGGGACTGGAGAAATATTTCAGTGAACACAAGAACTAGATTTCCATTTCAAAGCAGTATTTATCTATTTTTTTGCTGTGTTGTATGTAGTGGCCAGATCTTCATTACCAGCAAAGGAGGAGGTCCTAAGGAGGTGTTTGCACTGAGGTTCAACAGGGATGCTCCTATGGTTGGTCTACAGAGCAACCTGGTGTCTGTAGAGCACTGAGTCCCATAATGGCTGTGATGATAGTCTGCAGAAATGGCTGAGGTTTGTAGTATATCACCTCAGCTGTAAAGGTTTTCCCCTTCTTTTGGCTGAGGAGAGTGCATATAGGGTCTGCTCATTCCCAAGAAACACCACCTAGACTGGTTAAAGGAGATCCTTCAGGAGATGGGACCACAGCCATGTCCTGGTGAAGTGCAAAGTGCCTGGAGCAATGCTCAGCATTACAGCTGCTGTCAGCACTCAATGAATGCATCAGAGGCTGATCAAAGAAATCCAGGGTTTCTCCAAGCCTCTTGCTGAGGCATGGCTCTGCATACCCACCAAAATGACCATGCTGTGGGTGAGGTTCCAGGAACCTTGCCTGACCTGCTCTCAGCTCAGGCACAATTCACTCAAAGTTTGTAAGCTTGCAAAGTTTACAAAGAAAACACCATTTCTGAGTCAGCAGCTCTTTAGTTTGTCTGGAGTTGCTGTGAGATTTTTACAGCAAGGATGTATTCTGTTTTCAGATAGGAATGAAAGCAAAATACTTCAAACAATCAATCAAAACAAACAAACAAAACCATGGGACATGATCTTTACAATATGTTTATTAGAAAGAACAATTTTTTACTGTACAAAAATAGGGCTTCATATGTAGATAGGAAGACTAGATGACTTTTAGTCACAAGGCTACTGGCTGGTACATCAAAATCCAATGTGAATATATAAAGGCAGAGAGGAGAAACTGCAGGAAGCAGAAGAGGGCTATAGCCATGAATCACTTCTCTCTGTGGAATGGGGTCACTAGAGCAACTTGTTTAATTGATTACATACTTCTTCAGTGTTTGAGAAAAAAATATGAAGTTGGCACTTTTTTTATTGTATTTATGCATTGATCACAGAAGCACAGAATCACAGAATCACAGGGTTGGAAGGGACCTCAAGGATCATGAATCTCCACCCCCCCTGCCACAAGCAGGGCCAACAACCTCCACGTTTAATGCTAAACCAGGCTGCCCAGAGCCCCATCCAACCTGGCCTTGAACACCTCAGGGGACGGGGCATCCACAACCTCTCTGGGCAGCCTGTGCCAGCACCTCACCACTCTCACTATAAAGAACTTCCCCCTGACATCCAATGGACAGTTGCTATCAGTATAGTGTAATTAGAGTGGACAAAGAAGATCATTCTGAGCATCTCAGCTGCCTAATTCTGGATCCATATCACAAGCAATACCTCATCCTCCTTAATGGATGTTCAGTTACTGCATCAAATATGTGCTTGGTTTAATATTATTGGAATAATATTATTCCTTCATTAGGAAGGAAGAAAACAACAAAAAGCAGAGAAATATTTTTTTAGTATTGTATATTGTGAAGTGTGACGACAAAGAGGTTTTTTATAATGACTCTTGGAATACTCACTAATGGAACAAGATGTCCCCTACCCACCAGCAGCCACAGAGCTGCAGCTGTGTGCTGCTTAAAGCTTCTGCGAAGGACACAGATATATTATGTTGTGTATCTCCACTTCCTATATTTCTGACAGGACTGCACTCTGGCTTTTGCTTTTGTTTTTCTAAAAATTAAAAAAAAAAATCAAAACAAACTAAGGAGGCTCTGCTGTACAAAGGAAGGGTAATCCTAGCTGCATATAGAAGTGTCTTTCACGGTAAGAATGTGTTTAGGATGCTTGAAGACATATCTAAAAGATTGTTTTGTATTAACCGAGGAAACATCACTTAAATAATTGGCTGAACTTTTGTGTGCTTGTGTTCTGTAATCAATGCCCTGTGTTTTAATGTGCATTTGGATAGATAGATGAATAACTGGTCTCTCCTTCAGCAGTAAGCTCCTCGCCCACCCCTGTGGCCTGCTGCTCCCCATCCCACCTCACCCTGCAGATCTGGCTGCCTCAGGCCCCAGCTGGCACCTCCTCAGCTGCCAGCTCAGGAAAAGGACTCATTTGTTGCCTGAGCATTGGGCTGAGTGGTAAAACTACTCCAAAGTGAATCAGTAGTCTAGTTCCAGTAAGTGACTTCATTATTCTTGTGTTTGTGTTTGGCTAAAAGCCAACGACTTGCTTAGGAACACGCTGAACACAAATGGTGTTCCGTGAAAGTTAGTGCGTATCATGCACAAATATCCCCTTAGCACATTCTGGTGTCCTAAGTGTGCACTCATAAATATACCTTTTTATAGTAAAACAAAGCTTATCCCATAGGTACTCTGCATCTAGGTAAACCTTTTGGGAATGGGGCAGTTTTTCTGCTTGTTTGTTTATTGTATATAAAACCAGAGAGACTGAGGTACAGTGCAGAAGCTCTGAGACCCAGACCAGGAATTTAAGGACTAATCCATAGGTTTGAACTGATCATCACAGTATTCACTGCTCTGTAGAGAAGCTGCCTCTCTCACTCATGGGCTACAGAACCAGTAAACTGCTGTAAAAATATTATATTGTGCAGAAATTAATACTATTATTTAATACCTAGATCTATTCCTGAATGGCAAGACAATCTTTCTCACATATTGAATCTGCTGTCCTCAAATTCCAAATTTCCTTAATCAGATTCTGGAACAGATCAAACTATAAATTGCTGAATGAAATATCTAAAACCCAGGTATTGAAAAGCTGCTATACATTTAGTACATCTGGAGAAGAGAAAGGATTTTCCGTGGGTAGTTCTCTATAGAAAGGAGGAACCTTTGAGTGAGCAAGAAGTACAGAGAGAAGCTTGCTGAGATCTTTGTTGTGCAATAAACTCTAATTCAATCATAGCTGACGACTTCATACTGCATAACGGGCTAGCACCCTGCATGCCTCCAATGTACACAGGGCTCTGGTGCTCTCCTGGTTAGACAAAGATCTGTAACCCTGACAGTCAGCAACACCAGCATTCTCAACCCAGCAGGACAGAGGGGAAAGTGGTGCAAAATGCAAACCCTACTTTGGCAGTTTGCTTCAAGAACCACACACACAAACATCTCCCCTTTTTTTTTAATTTTAATTTTAATTTTAATTTTAATTTTAATTTTAATTTTAATTTTAATTTTTATTCTTATTCTTATTCTTATTCTTATTCTTATTCTTATTCTTATTTTTTAATAAACAGAATCTAAGCACAAGTTCAGAGCCACCCCTTTTTCCACTCATTTTCTTCCTCACATTGGGTGCCATCAAGGTCTCACACTACAGTGACCATATGATTTTTGTTTTCATCTATCTAGTACTGTCTTCCAAGTGCAGCTTCGGCAGCTTGTGAGCCATGTTCAATTTTGATTAATATTTGTATTTCCAACTAATGGCCTCAGGAAAAAAAAATAATCTGTTTGTGCCCTGCTACTGCAGCACAAACACAGCAAAGATGGGATGTCTTGCCAAACCTACTGGTAAAGGATTGCAGTGGTTTATGTTTAGAAACAAAAACTAACAGAGCAGTTTGGTGCTTATTCTGGTTGCCACTGTGAGGAAAGAACACATGATGACTGCATCTTCAGGAGCTCATTTGTTGTAACACATGCACTTATGTAATTTTGACCCCTTTTTCTCAGGCTTGAATAATTAATCTCAAGAAAGTGGGACCAGTATGTCTTTTAACTGCAGGTGGTGAGCATGGGCTATGTGGTTTTTAACACGTGTTTTGTCCAGGAAGCTTCATATCCAATGGACATTCTCATAATTACACGAAAAAAATCACAGTGTCTATCTATCTCTGAGTGTTTGGATAAGATTTTGGCATTATTGTCTGGGCTATGAAGTGACTCAGTTCAGTAGGAATGCCAGCTATGTGCAGAGGAATTCTGTACATCCCACTCAGGGGAGTAAGGGGGAATCTCTGGCACATCCCCATGCACAGTGCAAACAGCGAGACAGCTTCCAGCTGCTGGACACAGCTCTACATAAAAGTGAACTACAAAGTGGGGGAATGTGGGTGTGTTTTGTTTTGACTGTGCTGTACTACAGAAAGATCTGGTTTTCCTCCAGATCTTTTTTCTTCCCCTCTCTCTCTCTGTTTGCATTCCTTCTGTTTGTTTCTTTAATATTAGGAATTTGGACTTCACTTATCCCTGGACAACTCTGTGGCTAAGCTGAAATAATGATAATAAAGGAGTGAAAGCTGAGAAATAGAACGGAAAACATTTTGCAAAAGTGGCAGCTTCATCATACCTCAGAAGATACTGCACTTCACTCAGCAATCTCCACCATTACTAGCACCATGCTGATAGCTGAATGCTAAATTCTTGGCATATAATATGAATATAGTGTGCTGGGGTTCTATACACTGATGCCAGCTAGCTACCCTATTCTGGATCTGTAAGGCATTTTTTATTTTTAATCTTGGTTCTGGACAACAGAGAGATGCTCTTTGAGTAGTTTGATAAGGATCTGTTTCCATCTAAAAAATTGTTATAGTCATGAGTACTTGGTATCTTTGCATGGTCCCGTGTGCGAAGCCAGGAGTTGGAATCAATAATCCTTGTAGGTCTCTTCCAACTCAGGATGTTCTATGATTCTACTCTGTGACTCCATGAGTCTCCAGCTGCAGGTCCTGACTAGAGAAATTGGAGCATAAAGCTCTTAGCACTCATAGTGCTCCTGCTAGCATCAGTGCTGTGCACACAGAGCTATATTAGCTAGAAAATCAGAGAGACTGGAGGGACCATGAGGCAAATGGAGCAGTGCTCCCTCCCCGTAACAACTGTGCTTAAGCCCAGATGGATCTGAGCTGGAGCACACAGATGCAGGTACTCAGCTGTTCTCATGGGCTCTTTGTGAAGATGCCCATGGGTGTCTCCATTCCCTATGGCTTGGTGAGTGCCAATGGATGATTGGTCATTTGCTTCACCAGCTGTTCATTGAGCTGCTGCTGATACTGGGAGGGGTTTAAAAGGTTAGCTGGATAGATGTATGTGTGTGTGCCAGAGCAGAAGGAACAAGCAATTCTTTGTGTGTGCTGGACACCCTCATGTGCAGGACAAGATCCTTGGCACACCCTGGGGTGGCTGATGCTGGTTCACTAAGCCTGGGGAAGGCTCCAGAATCTGTAGCAACAAACATGTACAAAGCATAGCTGTGGAAGTAATTAAGTGAATTTAGATCATATGTGGTTTTGGAGCCTGATATGGTGAGCGTGCCAGACTTTCAACAGCTCTCAGTTTCTTTTTTATGGCCATCACTATTTCTTTGCCCCTTGAATTTTACAGTAAGTGCTTAGGGGATGGGTGAAGTCTTTTCTCTTTGAAGTATTGCACAGCAAGATGGTAGAAGGTAAAGAACTGCTAAGGCCTTCATTTCAGGCCCCTGATCTTCCAGGTATTCACATTGTCAAGTCCCTTTCCAGCTGATTCTCAGTTTCTCTGTAATGGAAGCAAAGGCACTTTGGAGGCTGACTTTCTACAGCAAAAAAGAGATTAGATAAAAAGATGATGCAAGCTTACTTTAAAGAAAAAGAAGAAAACATGAAGGAGGCTAATCAATCTCTGTAACTTTCGGAATGATTATTAGATACAATCTTTTTTGTTTGTTTGTTTCTGTGTCATTAACTGCAGGTCACAATGTACTCAAGCATAAATCTGTCCACAAAACCCTGAAATGCAGCTTGCATCAGGGGTGGCGGAGTTAGGAATTTAAGGGTAAGTAGTAGCTGAGTTGATCCAGCAATTTCATGAATGAGGACTGATCGATTCTTCTTTCTGCTTTTTGTATGAAATGAATAGATTTCAGAATCCTAGACCTGCTTTTCCCAAAGCTAACTGTTAGTGATATTGACCTGGATTGAGTTGAGTAAGGATTTTGATAGCTCTGTACATCTACTTTATCCTGGATTTTTACTTTCAAATTTAATGTCTGATGTAATGTTAAGGTCCTGAATATCAATGGTGTCTCATTAATGGATTTTTTTTTCCTATACTTGTTTTGAACTCAGATCTAGTAAGTGTAGATGACTACCCCTAGTGAATGAATTGGTAGTCTATAATCCTTGTTACCAGATTCAGCCAGCAATGTTATCTGTATTTTTTAAGATGTTAACTGGTTGTGTGATCACTAATCACTTCTGTGAGTAAAAAAGTTAGTGTTAGAATGACGAAGTAAGTAAAATACTTCCTAGGACACACTTTTTAGTGTCATGCTGCTTTTTGGTGCTGAGTACCAAACCCTTTATTTCTTCTAGATGCAGCACTGTGCAGTCCAATAAATATATTCAGAAAAATTCACAGATTTAATAAAAACTGTATAATAACATCTACAAAGAAGTTTGTGAATGTATAGGTGTCTCTTTTGTGTGGCAGGCTAAGAGTCATGTCTTAAATTAGAATAACCCCCACTTACTGAAATTTAAATTATCCTTCCCTGCTATATCCCTTTGAATTTGATTCACTGTCTTCTCTCCTTATTTAGTTTGCAGCCACATTACCTCATCCCAAGCTGTCAAGGTCGGGCCACCTGGGGACCC
Organism: Lagopus muta; assembly: GCF_023343835.1. Taxonomy (NCBI): domain Eukaryota; kingdom Metazoa; phylum Chordata; class Aves; order Galliformes; family Phasianidae; genus Lagopus; species Lagopus muta. Next base: position 38,813,951 of record NC_064435.1, on the reverse strand, counting down.
CGCCTAAGATATGGGTGCTCCAGGAAGCACTGATGACAGCACAGCGGGTGGCATGCTGCCCTCTGAGTCACAACAGAGAAGTCTGTCACCACTGGGTATGGGCACAGTCTTCTGATAGAGATGTCTTTCAGAGGAGGCATAAAACTGACCATTGGAAACTCTGGAGTGTTTTCTGACCGAAAAGGCCAGGCTCTTCTTGCTGGCAACAGGACAAGAAACAATGACTTAAAACTTGAACATCAGAAGTTCCATACAAATATGTGGAAGAACTTCTTTCTGGTAAAGGTGACAGAGCACTGGAACAGGCTGCCCAGAGAGGTTGTGTAATCTTCTATGGAGATACTCAAGACTTGTCTGGACACCTAACTGTGCAACCTGCTGTGGGGTGCCTGCTTTAGCAGGGGGATTGGACTCGATGATCTCTTCAAGTCCCTTCTAACCGCTGTGACTCTGTGAAAAGAAAGCAATGTTCTGCTTAAAGAATATTTGTGTTTTGCTGTTAGTGCAACTCTTGAACTGCTAAAACAGATGCCAGTATGATGTTCAGTAATTTTCCTGTTCAAGCTTAATTTGTGAAAAGAGAAATGATTCATTAGGAATAGAAATTTTTACTTTCAAAGTGTTCCAGAGTTTAGCACTATTTCAATAAGTATTGTTTAAGTTTAGAGGTTACTCAGTGTAAAAAAAGCTTTGTTTTCCTCTACAAGGAAGAATGACTGATTTTAGGTTTAACTAATATATTAATAAAACCTAGGCGAAATTCCTCTCTTCTAATGAACTTAAGTACCTAAGGGCTCAGATTAGAAAATGTACTTCCTAGCAGTGCTGTTATTGAATCACATAAATACCTCACTGAACTCCCTCTCATGTGCCCAAATGTACTGTGGTGACTATGTGCAGAAAGTCTGAATGTATATAGCAAATCTCAAATTGCCCATCACAGCTTTTGTAAATGCTGAATATTTTTTGTAGCACTCCTACTTGCTTCTCTCCCAAAGACTTCGATACCTTGACATATTCTAATGAAGTGAGAAAGACGTCTCAGATTCAGCCCCAATCCATGGGGCTGCTGTATTGTTTTGTCCTCAGTGGGCTGGCTGGTGTAGTGACTGGTAGCTGGCAGGGAGGTGGGAAAAGGTGTCCTTTGCAGCCCAGCGGAGCAGCACAGCAGGCCCCACAGCCTTCCAAGTCTTCCCTGTCCCCACATGCTTATGTCTCCCTGGCTCAGCTCCCTCTCCCTCCTTGAAGTGTGCCCCTCCAAACAGTAGAACATAAGAGCTCCAAAGATAGAGTAAGCATAACAATTCAGATATTTGAAATAAAAAAGTATGTAACATATAGCAAGGATTACTTGGTACCAAAGGGCTGTCTGTTTTACTGCACAGATAAAACAAGCCAAAGGTAGAAGATATTTAAAGGGCAGAATCTGTGTGACCATCTTTTTCAGGCAGATTCTTTCCTCTTGCTCTTATCTGCACCAAGACCTGATGACTCTTGTGGAAGAAAGCTATCAGCACAAAGCAAAAGAGTGCTGGCCCTACTGCTTCTATGCAGCTGACAGACACGAACACGCCTTCTGAACAAGTCTATTGTGGATAAAACACTTCCAACCCTACCTCTGCAGAAGGGCTTCGCACTATGCATCATTGCTTGTCTCTGTCCAGTTCAAGTTCACAGTGATAAATCTAGCTTATAAGGCACTTACAAAGATGGGTGTGGTATGCTGATAGTATTCATGATTAAGAGCTTTCCTGTGTCAAATATAGCCCGTAATATACTACAAACAGGCAGTCGATTTTTATACAAACTGATCTGGCTGCTATCAGACTCTGACATTTTATACTTATGCTTAAAATAAATCTAGAAACAGGAAAGAAAGTACAGAATTATTGTTTTAAGCAAACTGTGAGGGCTTATCTTCAAAGTGGCAGAGTTTCTATTGTATTTGAAGAAACTGGTCAGTATACTGGTGTAAAGGTTAGAAGTACGCATGAAGCCGGAGTTAAGTGCCAGCTTCAGTTTTCACTTTTGATATAGAGCCTCTAAGGTGCTTTCTGTTCTAACTAGAAAACTTAAAAATACTTTTGCTCTATTTTATTTTTTTCTCCAAGCTTGCCAACTCAGAACTGAGATCTACTCTTAGTGAAATCACTGCATTTTTTTGCCACGCATTTCAGAAGGACTGATGTGTGTGTCAGCATACACTAACGTGTGTAACTTGCTCAACACTGCAGGCTGCTTAGATAAGAGCCTGGGACATGTGAGCTGACTTAAGCAGTCTTTTCCTTCTGTGCCATATTACATATAACATCTGTGTGTAATTTTGAGTTCCCAGTTTTAAAGACTAAGGGAATGTTTAGAGTTTGGCTCTGGACTGTTTTTGAACTGAATATGTTCACTGTAATGGATTTCAGAGAGAAGGCATCTGAGTAATGTAAGGACTAGGAAGGACCAAATCAAACTGAAAATAAAACCAATGAAGTAAAAGACATTATAATGAAGCTCATAAAATATCTGCTTAAAAGAGGACAAATTTCTCAGTTGTGTTTGAAATTGTGACCAGCTCAAGGCTTCTTCTACTGCCAACTAAGGCCACGTGCATGACCCTACCTGAAACTCAGCATGTCAACCACAAACTAGCCATAGGCTTGGTTTCAGCAGTGGTTTGCTAAGGGTAAAGCTCAGTCACGCCTGTACTGTGATGCAATCTGAGTTTCCTTTCCAAACATCTGGACAGATCAGGTTAATGGTATGCTCCCCAGAAGATATCTTGAATCTGGCTCATCAGAACATGGGAGTTTGAGCTCCATCTGGACTAACAGACTGCAGTTCAGACTGAATGTGGACCAGAACTGTGGAGTTTCCCATCGTGAGCCTACATTTTTTGATCTGCTGCTACTTCTATAGTGTAAATACTTATGTTGTCTTTTTCTCGTGTCTATAAGCAAGATGACTGTGGCATGTCAGTGTCAAATTCTGAACCCAATGAAATGTGAGAATTAACACAAATGACATTCCTACAATGTGGACACAAAAATGTGGAACTACTTTTGAAATGTTAAAATTTAGGGACTTTAAACAATCAATTGACACACATCGTGAGATAAAATCTATATATTCTGATGAATTTAATAGTCACAACCTTTTCTTAATACTTTTGTCATAGGTTCTTACTCCTCCCATAGGTGTCAACTCTATGAAAAATAAGCAGGGAGCTATTAAAACCCTTTCTTATACAAGAAAAATCCATATTCCAGTACTATTTGCTAAGAAATAGAAAATAAAAAGACAGTTATATTGGTCTGTTGGCTTCCCTAGGAGAAGCTGGTATTATCAGATGAAAATATTTTTTTGTCTTTAGCTGACCAGTCTACAGATTGAACAAAATGTTTATTTTTTTAAATCAGTACAACGAATGTTGGTTCAACAGAGGTAAGGGGGGATGTTGTGTGGGCCGAACAGGTGGCTGACAGTCAAATAATACTTTCTGAGGTCACCTGAATTATTAAAATGTGGATCTTTTTTTCTTTTTCTCTTTTTTTTTTATTTTGCTATCAATTGCTCTAATTCAGGTGAGCAATAGGAATGTGATTGGTACATTTTACTTGTGCAATACTTTTGTTACCAAAGGCACAGGAGATCTTCTGAGAAATGAAAATGGTACAAAAAAGAAGTTAAATTCTTGCAAAAATCACACTCCAGTTCTTGAAGTATGAATATTTCGTGAGCTTTTTTAACAGACTGGTTTTCGTGTACTCTGATGACAAAGAGTGAGGGAAAAATGAAGGAAAAAATGCCCAAGTGACAGCACTCCGCCCAGATAAAGCCACTGCTTACAGAAACTTGGGAAGGGTTCAGTGCAAGCACTGTGCCAGGATGCTCTGCTGCATCCAAGAGTGGTTTTCAATCATTTAGCCCTTAGGAGGTCAGTGGTATTAACAGCCTGCAGGCCTGATCTCTCAACACAGGAAGGACTCATGCCACTCCTGAATCTGATTTAGGTCCTTTTCCTTACAACCTCTACCTTATTTATAGAATCACAGAATAATTTACACTGGAAATAACCTTTGGAGGTCATTTAGTCCTACCCTCTTCTCAAAGTCAGACAAACTTAAAAGTCAGATGAGGTTGTTTGTGGCTTTCTCCAGTCAAACGCTGAAAATCTTTGAGGATGGATATTCCACAACCTCTCTGGCTGCTTTTGACCACTCTTCCCTGCTCTGTTTTGTGTTGTTTTTTTTTTTTCCCTTTTATACTTGATGAGAATTTCCCTGGCTACAGCTTTTGTCCACTGATGTTTGCCTTTTAGCTTCATGCCTCTGAGAGAAGACTGGCTCTGTCTCGTTTATAATTTTGAAGATTATCATCAAAACTCCCTCTCCTACCCAGACATTGCTTTTTCAGGCTGGACAAACTCAGTTTCCTCTGCTTGTCCTTGAATACCTTATATCACTGTCTTTGTGACCCTCCATTGGACTTAGTCTAGCATAGCAATGCCTCTCAGTCCGAAACCCAAAACGGAACATTACACATTATGCCAAATGTGGCCTTGCACATGCCAATTGAAAGGGAATAACCATTTCCCTCCAGCTACTGGCTGCTCTCTTGCTAATGCAGCCTAGCATGTGGTTAGCTTTCATTACCTCAAGGGCGCACTGCTGATTCGTGTTCAAATACTTTACCCCAGATCCTGTCCTGCAGAGCTGCTCTCACTCTAGCCAGACTCCACCTTACAGGGTCTTCTGTCTGTCTAGTGGGAAGTACCTTGCATTTGTTCTGCTGAGCTTTATGAAGTTTCTGTCACCTGGAAAAGATGTAGTGTTATGCAACATCAGCAAATCCATCACCCTTTTCTCCAGAAGTCTTTTCTACACATTTAGCTTTGAGTTTTAACTTTCTGGCTCTTGCCAGAAGCCCATGGATGAGAAACTAGCTTACATCCCACAACTTTGGCTGTGTAATGGCCCTGCACCACAGAATCGACATGCTTTATAATCAACCTGTAGACAAGAGTTTAGTCTCAGACAGGATTTATCTGATACTTAAAAGATGAGGCTGGGTCTAATTCCTTTAGAAGGGCCTGTGTTAGGTCAAAAAGCAGCAGGAGACTGCAAGAGGTTGTCTCGCTGGGTGAAATGAGGAAAGTACCAGTGGAAAGAAAGAGCACAATCCTAACCACGTTATTTTCAGTTCTGTGAAGAATATATTTAATAATTAATTTAAATAGAAGATTTTGTATTGAGGATGTCACCATAAAGGGTGAGTTTGTTCATCCCAAGCTTTCTAGTATAATTCCACAGATATGTGCCAGAAATAGGACTCTATTCCAGCTCTTCAGAGGATGTGAGAGTATCTCTTTTGCCAGCAACTGGAGAACAAGAAGAAATTCTGGGCATACATGCATGGGAAATTAGGAAACATTCATTGTCTGGAAGAATTTTCTTTTTAGCACAGGTGGCAGAAAAAAACAGGAGTCTGAATTCTGTACCGATTGCCATGTCTCTATTTCTCTTGATAGTACTGAATAGAATGCTAATGTAGGGTATGGAAAGGTAGGATTTTGAGTAAAACCAGGATTTGTATATTTCTTCTGGTAGAAGTTCTTCCAGGCTTCTCCCTGGAGAAGAGATAGTGGTTAGCCACTGGTTAGGACTGAGATTCAAACAGCTGAACATAAAGACCACGGTCTTTGAAAAACTTAGCTTGGCTCCAGAACTTTCAAGCAAATCTTGTACAATTTGTGGAAAACCTTTTGCTTTTCACCCGAAATGCTGAAATATCCCTTGCTGTCTGTTTACATGTGGTATATGTACTTGCTATGTAGCACTCTCAAAAAGCGAGTGAAAATGTTTGAGTTTTTTTTTAAAGGCTTCTTAAAAAGCTACTACATCACAACTATTGTTGTGCCAGCAATATATAATTATTATATTAATTAGGAAAGCCCTGATATTCTTATTAAAATCTTTGGAAGTTGAATTCAACTGGAACTGATTTAATACCTAAATCATAAATCTGTAAGGCCGAATAAGAGAGGTGAAATAGTTCCCTCCATTGTAGTTCTATCTATGACTATGTGTCCATGCTGCCGTACCTTAGAGCAGGAGATGAACATGGGAAGCATGCCAAATCCTGATGCGCTTTGTTCATTTGACCATGAGGAGGAAATAAGGAAAGCCCTCAGTGTCTGACTCATGGCAGACCATCGCTGTCATCAAGCTTGGAGTGAAGCAAAATATTTAGTTGCTTAAGGCAGTAAAGAGAAATCCCAGCCAAAGGCATTGATGAAGCTGACTTCAAGGTGACAGACTGACCTAATTTCTGGGATTGGAAAAAACAACACATCAGAATTAAAAAAAAATATATATGTGAGGGAAAAAGAAAGTGGCTCAAATTGTTTGAAGGGCTTTTGCCAGACATTCTCAGCGCTGCAGTTCTCACTGTTCCGAAATCACTTCTTCATTGTTTATCTTAAGTAAAGCTCTTTGTAATTAAGTTAATTCTGATTTAATCATGACAATCATAGCTGGTAGATATCCAAGACAATGATAACAAAAATTGAGCAGTGGACAGATTACATCTATGACAAGAGATAGAAGAAGAAAAGAATACTCCAGGGGCAGGTCACACTGCAGTTTTCCTACTGCAAATACTGTTCAAAACCAAATCAAATAAAACAGCAAACTAGAGCTGCTTCTTCTAAGTACTTAATCATGCTTTGTGTTGGACTAGTTTGTTAACACAGTCCCAGGTAGTGGTGAGGATTTGGCAGCCACTTCATTACATTGCAACTTGGCTGAGAGATGGTGGGAGACACGCTCATTGTGTTTTAGGTCGTTTGTGCTCATTAGCAAGCGCAAAGTCATCAAAGTCATGTTTGCCTTCCCCTGCTAAGCAAGGCTGTAGCTCTCTCGCCTGGACTCAGCACCATTCAGATACACAGAAAGGTCATGCAGCTGATGCTCATCTCTTTGAGAGAATGAGTTGGGATTATGAGGCATTAGGCACGGCCTCACTATATCTTAATTTCTTTTTACTACCTGGCGAGTTGTCTGCTCAACAGTAGCAGTGGATTGGACTCTTGGGGGCAGGTGTGGAGCCACTACCTGCCGTGCCAGTACAATACTCCATCAGGCTTAGGTCTCCATCCTTAGACCAGAGCTTGCTCAGATAAGCTAGCCAGTGCTAGCAGAGGAAAACCCTTTAGCGTGATTCATGTGTTACCTGAAACAATGTCACAGCCCCATTTCAGATTAGAAAATGTAATTACCCCGATCAGTTGTTTACCAAGAAATTGTTTGAAGCTTTCCAAAGACATTGTTTGCAGTCAGGGCAGTATCACTTCCATTGTGTGTTTTGTGTACTGGCCTGATATATAATGATGTGAGCTTCCAGAAAATAACCCTCCCTCAAGGCATCAAAGTTTAAGAAGAGTTTATAACCCAGATGTAGAATCCTATATGAGATGCAAAATGTATCAACCTTCCAATCCATGACTATTAAGTTCATTATGTTTTAATTTGAAAATTGGATGCTCAGCGTTAAAAGATTTATAGCCTTATCCCACACACTAAAGTCAACGGCTGTTTTGTCCTTGGCTTCATTTGGAACAGGATTAAGCTCTTGTGATGTAATGTTTGATCTCCAAGCAATGAATTCAAGAAATAACTAGATCTGAGTAGTTATCAAGATCACTTAGAGCTAATCAGATAAAAACCCTGCAATTTTGAGGGAAAGAGGGAGGGTGCCAGAAATTCAGGGCCACTGAATGCCATGGGAAGACACGGTGGAGAGCATTTCTGTGTTGTCTACATTTAAATCATAGTCAGAGCTGTTCTGAGCCAGCCCAGGCTGGAAAAGCCTCGGCTGACTGAAGAGTGGAGCAGCTCTGTAAGAGAGATTGCCAATTCATTTTAAATCGCAGTTCAAAACTGATGCTGAACTTAAATGTTAAATTGGATTGGGGTTAGTGTAAGAGTCAGATCTCTTGCCAGTACTGACCTGTAACTACAATCTGGTATGGGGATTGCTACCTTTGAAAACTAGTGGTTGCAGATTTTTTTCTTTTTCACTTCTTCACGCTAATGTGAGGATATTGGAAGTGAAGAAATGGGGAATTAGCAGTAGTTCTCCCATACTGATTTCTTTTTTTTTTTTTGGAGTGAGGATCTCTACAAGAGAGGAGCTTGTAAATGAGTTAACATGGTGACAAAAGCACAAAGATACACAGGTGAAGAAAACATCCTTAACCTTAATTGCGCTCTAATATGGCTGATTTCACAGCTAATGTGACTGCATTCTACACTGAATTCCAGTGTTTTACAGATGTACCTTTTGAACTTAAATGTACCCTTATGGATACAGACCTTGACTCCTCTTACACTCTAAAGATGCTTGAAATTGCCAACTTTAGCACATGCAAGAATTTGTGATACTTAATTTGCCCAGAGAAACTGTAGATACCCCATCCCTGGAGGTGTTCAGAGCCAGGCTGGATGGGGCCCTGGGCAGCCTGAGCTGGCTGTTGGCAGCCCTGCACATGGCAGGGGGATAGTAGATGATCTCTGAAGTCTCCTCCAAGCTAAGATATTCTATGATTCTAGGATTCTAATTCACTGGTTTTCAGCTGTCACAGAGGAGCTTCAGATATGTATAAAATGTACAGATTCTGTTTAAATGGATGCCTTTACTATGGGGGAAACCTGGCTGAGCTCAGTCAGCTGATACTATCCCATGATAAAACTGGACTGTAACATTCCTTACAAGTGCTGGGGGCTGACTGCATGCCCTCCATTGGTGTGGTGTTGTTATGAAGCTGGAGCAGGAATTCACATTTGCAAAGTTTGGGATGCAAAACTGAAAATAACTAGCATGAGATATAAACCCTGGAACAACATTTTTTAACTATTACTTTTCAGTTTCAGGGGAGAGGCATATATAGTTTCACTCTTCCTTCTTTCTTTACCCACAAAAGGAATAGTGCTTTTAATTTTCTCTGAAACTCCTCTGGTTCCCTATACCTGCTGGAGCCATGGAAATGTCTCCATGCAACCCACAGGCACTGGTTTCAAGGATATTCTCCCCCTTCACTCTGCCTTCCTCTCCCACCAAACTACACCAAGGTCTCCCCTTCTGGAGGCTGTGCCAGAAGCAAAGTGCAAATCCATATTTTAATTCACCATAAAGGCTGGGATTGCTACTGATAATACACCTCCTTCCTATCTGTGCTAGAGATCTGCCCCATGAACACGCCTCATTTTGAAATTACTGGGAATCAAGGATTTGCTGCAATTCACCAGGTTGGCTTTACAAATCCAGCGGTAGGTCTCACCTTCACTGCAGCAGAGGTGTGGGGATGTCTCAGCTGCCACTTCTGAACCATGGTGTTGCTTCACTGCTCATCCCATCACCAGTCTTCTACTTGTTTTTTAGTGCTCAGATGACAGCATTTTCATATACTTCAGTCCTCAGCAAGGAAGGAATGCTTGCCTCCCTGTCTCCTGATAGTACTGCATAAATCCACTTCCTGTACACAGTATAATGAACCGGAATCTTTCCTCCCGTGGAAGGCCATATCCTCCTTGCAGTCAAAGCGCGCAGGCTGGATGTCTTACTGCACATTAATCACATGGCCTTTCACAGCGATGTTTCTCCTGGTCTCTCTCTGAAGCAGTTATCCAGCTGGAATCATTTGTGAAATCCAGATCTCTTTTCTTGCATGTGCAGCAGCTTTCCAATATCCCATAAAGAAGATGGAATGAGATAGAATACAATTCTTGTAGAATTAAACACACTGATGTGAGCTATTTCTCCCTTTTTCACTGAGTAATGCAGACACAGCCAATAGACACCCATACAGGTATGAGTGCAGCAGGAATATCCGAGTGTTTGCAGCCCTGGAAGACACTGAAAATGTGAAGGGGTCTGAAAAACTGGTATTTAATGCACTGATCTTTGGAGCCTTCACAATGAGGCATTGTTAGATATAGGATCTGCTAAACAATGAGTCCTTGATAGGACATAATACCTATTCAGAAGCTCAGCTTTGCACACTTGCTCTTAAAACATCTTTAGCTTAACTTAAATTTACCTTTGCTGCACACAATGCACATGTGACAGACCGCTGCATTCATTCATCTATTTTATTTAGATCACTGAGCAGCTTACCTACTGTCTGCCGTAAAGCTGAGATTGTTATGGGCTCTTCCAAGCAGCGCTATTGATAGCTGGCTGCTTTGAAATCGTCACTGTCAGATACTTCACTAAAATAACATTGAGGTGAAGCTGAGACCTGAAGCTCTGGTTTTGCCTAGTTGCCTTTTGTGCGTACCTCATATGCCTTGTTTGGACACTTTCTCCTTCTGAATCAGAAATGCAGTTTAACAGCACATACTGTACTTTGCCTACCAGCGGTTAAAGATCCGAAAGTACTGTTTGTTGTTAGCAATCAGTTAAGAACCTCCTATTACCACGGGCCGATAGCCAAGCTGCAGTGCTGGGAAGGTGAGAACGTGGGACAGGACATCCTGACTGTATGTAACGTACCGTGCCACTCCAACAGGGACTTCCCTCAGCTGGCATTCCTGTAGGACAACAGGGCACCAAGGTGGCACAAAATGGCAAAGGTTTTCAACATAAACTGTTTTTTCTGCCTTCATTTCTTGCAAACAAAGAAGTTGCTTAAGCAAACATACCTGCCATTGCAAATTTTATATGTTCCCCCTACAACATCTGAATGAAGCTGACCGTGTGAAATTGTGCAACCTCTCAGAATTTTACACAGTGAAAATAGAAATATCAGGGTGCCAAAACTTACAGAAACTTATTTGTCCAGTTGTTCAGCTAAGTTTAGAATTTCAAAATCTAAAGCAGAAACCTGCAAATTGTGTCAGTGGTGATTTTCATACAAAATATGTATAAATATTAAATACAGCTATTTACAGCAGTTTCTAGAGACTCATTCAGCAGGAAAAATAATTCCTATACGAATGAGGTCTTGGGGTGCTGCCATTCTAAAGAGCAACTCCATTACGTGGCCAGAAAATGCCTGGTGGTTGTTACGGGTTTAGTTGGAGGTAAACACTACAAGGCTCATCAGTCAAAAGTTCTTCCCTGGGGCTGAGTGGCTCATAGTTCAGTCTTCTGTCTGCCCCAGTAAAATGCAATACTAACAGAAGGGCAGAAGAAGAGGAAGGACTGCTGAGGGAACAAGTTCATGCTTGCCCTTTGGACAAGTCTGTTCCTGCTGCTCTCAGAAGATGGTTTGCGTGGTACTTCAAGCAGGATCGTGAGGCTGACATTTCAAGGAGGGAAACTTGTGCAGTGGGAGAAGTAATTGCCTGTGTGATGGGCCAAGCGATCAGCAGAGCCCTTCAGCAGAAACCATGATTTGATCAAGTGCAAGGGTCAGGAATCATGTATTTGCATACGTTTCTCATCTAATTGTTGGTGCAACAGATGTAAATTAGAAATAAAAGCTGCAGAATCTTATACTACAAGGAAATATAAGTGAGAGTCTTAGCTCAAAATTGAAACAAATGAGATTTCACTTCATTCTTGGAAGCACTCACATTCACTGCTAATTTGGGTACCCTGGTCTACAGACATTCTGGATCATGTTTTACAGCAATTTCTGAGCCCTTTGATAACTCCCACAGATCCCTCTAGTCCTACAGTGCTTTAAACTGACATTGAGTATTTACATTTTTGATAGTGAAAAATATAGACCTGCCTTTTAAATGGCCATCCCCTTCTGTTCCAAGCAGCCCGACTGCCTGTGATGAAGGCAATTCGAGATGTAAATAAGGTGCTTGGAGAGGTGGCAGACACAAGCACTGTGTATTGGCTGCCAAGGTGGGGGCCAGTGTGAGGACACCCCAACTCATCTGCTTTGCTTGGGAGGCTCCGAGTCCCACTGAAAAGAGCTTGCTTCTCTTTGCTCTCTGGCCACCTCTTTTCAAGCCAAGGAAAATATTTTTGGAAATTAGGACGTCTTTTCTGTCAAGTACTCTTGTATCTTAAACATCGTTCTTACAGATCTATAGGAATTATACAATGTCATCTAGCTAAGGATAAGATCAAATGCCAATGTATGTTTGTTTTTAAGAAGGAGCTAGCTGTATGGGAATTTGCCTTTTTGACTGTGTTGTTTGCACAGTGTTTTCAGCCCTGATTTCCTAAAGTTTAAGGGAAAGCCTTGCCAAGGCTTCAGCATAAATCTCAGCCACCCTCTGAGCTGGGCTTCATCAGCTCTGTGGCACCTTCTAACAGATAAAAACCACTGCATACCTCTTTCCCTTCCTGTCTCCTGGCGTAAGCTGGAAACAGAGTAGTTCTGCAAGGCTTTCACCCCTTGAGATGTATTAAAGACAACTGGAAAAAGTGTCTGAATTATCAGAGTGCAAGAAAACAACTTGTCTTAAAACCACTTTGTGAAATATTTTTTAGTAGTGAGGAATAAAACTACAGCAATGTATGTGGGTTTCTCTGAAAGTAATGCCTCCCTTTAATTTTCATGGAAACTACAATAGATACAAAGAGCACAATAATAGTATTTGATAGAGCAAATTCTTAGCTACAAAACATGGTTTTTCAACACATTCACCGCCATTAGCTATGCATTCTCACCAGCAATGAACAAGAGCCTGCATGTTGTTCTTGTAAAAATCTGCACCAGTGTAGGTGACCCACTGTCACTGTCACCACTGCTGAAACACACCACACACACCTCACATTGCTCACATCCCCTCTTTGGTCTCCATAAACATTCAGCAAGCACCAATCAGTGTCACTGAGTGCCACTTTTTCTGCATGGAGGAATTCAGTGACACACCTTTGCTTCACATGCACTTCCACGTCAGACGCCATTGTGTCAAACTGTCCCTCTGCTGCCTTCTGTCACATAGCAACAAAATGGAATGGGATATTGGTGAGAAGGTTCATCCTCTACTGCCATACCACCAATATCCACCTCTGACTTTGTGGACCAATATAATAAAACAAAATGCATGACTTTCAGAGGAGCCCACATATTTCAAAAACTTATGTTCTTTAGGTCTATATTTGAGTTGAAGCCGTGGAAATGAAACCTTTAGAGTTTTGAATCACTCCTTCACCAAAATTGCAAAAGCCTTGAGGATTTTTTTTGGTTTAAAAATCTCTGATGTTGATGTCTGTTATTTGTTAGTGCTAGTTAGTTATCTCATACACTGATGTAAAAAGCAGTGGCTGATTTATGGTTATAACATCCCCTACAACACTATCCAAGCACCTCACAGCCTTCTGTTACTTCTTTCACTCATTCATTAGAAAATAAATTTGCATTCCTGTATCATTTAAGACAGCTGTAGTGTACATGAGACACAGGGAAACCTGCCCAAGGTCACACAAGATTTCTAGGATGAATTAGAGACCTCAGTTTTGGTCACTTGAGTTCTAGATATTACAAGGAATCACCCTTCCCACGACAGCATGCACAGTGGAGATATGGCTTGATGCCCTAACCACATTATCTGGACCTGTGGGGCTGAGGTAGCTGCTGCCCTGTGGTTTTCTGACCCTAGAAAGGAGGGGGGGGAAAGACAAGAGAGAGGTGAAGGGAAAGGAAGGAGAAGCTCTTGCCCAGCAAGCCAGTTGCCACCAAATATATGCTATGAGCATCCTTTGGCCTAAATCACTCAGAGCTCTAACATATGTGCCGTCAGCATTATGTGATGTCGATGACGCTGAGCTGATGGAGAGGACAGCTCAGGAGAGAGAAGGGGAAGAGAAACAGGCAAATAGTGTGAAAATGAGGGAAGAGGTAAAGTCAAGATGGAAATGTTCAATATTTCTCATGCAATCCCTGGTTAGATGGAGATCTTCTCATGAATATCCCACTTTGAGAATTGCCTCTGTTGGAGAATGGATCCAAAAGCAAGTCTGGCACCATGAGGATGAGTGCCAGAAAAGCAGAGGTGAACAACTATTGTTAGCACTGTGAGTCACTGTTGTGTGGTTAAGGCCAGCATTTTGTCTGGGGAAAGTGCTTTCTTTCAGGAAAAGGAGCAAAGAAGTGGTGGCTTTACTGCTGGAACTTGCAAAGGCTGCAGGTCTAGGAATAGAGTCAGAGGCAGGAATAGGGCAAAAGGCTCCATTGTTAGTTTTGTGACTGCTAGAAATCTCAATGGTACAATTCAAACTGAAGTGTTGGAATAAGGAGGAGGTCCCAGTAAACCACAGCCAAGATGAACCTAGAGCTAGGTTTCCTGCCAGATCCTATAAAATCTTCAGCCTTTCTAATGACAAGTTCAGACAACAACTTTTGGAAATGTATTTGGGTCACTAGACAAAACTACTGAATCTAGCCTTACCAGTAGCCATATCCTGGGGTTTCATAATGGCATATAACCACTTGGTTATGGTCATAAACCAGAAACATGATATGTCTTTATGTTTAGCCACTGTTTTGAGATGATAAGAGCCCTCAGTCAGTTTTGGCTGGAACCTGCAGCCACCCTGTTTTTTGTACTAAATTTATTGTCCACCTCCAAAGCTAAATCTAACTGCGTCTTGTGAATTGATCAACAGACTCCCTGTTAGTAAACCTGAAGCTCCTTGTTACTGCATCTAGCCTTTGCTGGGCTTTGCAAACCTCTTTCTTCTCCAGCTGTCTCCAGTCCTGCTCTGATGGCCCATCAAGCCCAGCCCTGCTAGTGATGGTTGTTTCAACACCAGTCTGCATCTTATCCAGGTCAAGCATCTCTGTTGGTGCCTGCCTCATCAGAGACCTCCAGTTATTGTAAAACTCAGTGATAAAGCAATCTTTTCAGTTTGTGTTGTGCCTGACCAGAACACAAACCCAACACTAACTGCAGGGTAAGGTACAGCCCAGCAGACTCATACTTAACATAAGTCATTTACTCTTTTTGGCTGAGTCTTCATCTTGCTACTGCAGCCTTGCAAATCCAGTGACAAAATCAGCACTGTCCTGGATACAAACTCCAACCCTGAGATGAGACTGTAGCCCAAAAAATTTTCTGTTGGTGTTAGCAGAGCTATGTGCTTTGAAGTACGCTTTTTGCATTGATGTTTATGCTGCAAGCTACACTGGGTCATTCAGCTATGATTAAGCCTTAGCTTTGGGTATCATAAAGCTGAAGACAGCTCACTGCTGAATCCTACAAGCCCTGTAGGGCTGGGATGAAAGTTCAGTCTGACAGGTGAGAATATTTTAAGGCAAGTTTTAAAATATGTTGGGTTCAAGGTGGGGCTGAGCAAAGTTTCTCACAACTAAGAATTGAAGATGCATGTTTGTGCTAGGTCCTGCTGGATTTACTGCCCTTGTGTGTATGGACAGGAAGATTTCTGGATGTGGACAGAAGCCCTTGGGCTACTGTTAAATTACGGTTCTATTAAAGACTCTGTAAAAGAACAATGAAGAATTTAAATTGTTACTGGATGCCATATTGCTGGTCTTGTTGAAAGAACTGGGGTGAACAGAATACTGAAGAATTTGTGATAACCAAGGGTTCCATGGGTTTTGGCTTTGGTTTAGGTTTAAGTTTAGGATAAGTCCAAGAGAGGTGGCTTTAGGATTAAACAGATAAAGCTCTCAGAGATAAAGTGAAGATGAGAATCATTACCATATCTAAAGAACAAATATGCTATTTTTTTTTGCTACAGAAGGAGTTTCTGGGCTGCAGTGATACTTCTCTGGGGATTAGCATTCTGGACAGCTAGAGGTAGGTGTATTTCTGAATCGTGAAACATTGCAAGGATGCAGGTTTTTTGAAGTCATGACAAAAGCCTTTTATGAGTGCTTGGGCAGGTACAAGTCACGGGGATAAGGTTCAAGGTTAGTGTATGCCTAAACACAGCTTTATTCTCCCTCTATTTGCCTGCGGATAGCAGAACATGAGCTTCCTGTTTGTGACTTGTCTAAAAATGAGTCCAAACAAGGTCAGTTCTGGTCTGAAGGGTCTCCAAGTTTTGAGAAAGCTGGGGTCTCTGAAAAATGTAGTTCTGCTCCCATTCATAGGGAATATGGAAATGTTAAATGTTGAGTGGAAAAATAACTAGAATGTAGCTTAAATGCTTCATTTTGATTCATCAAGAGCAGTTGCAGCAGAGCTGTAGCTGCCTTTCCTGGTGCCTGTTTGAGCTATGCTTGTGTTGTTAGAAAACAGCCTAATTGCTCAGGGTGAAGAGTTAAAGTTTATTTTTATGTCGCTGTTTTTAGCTGCAGATTGACATAACTGGCTACTAGTGGAAGCCCCTTTGTATGAAACATCCCTTATCGTATTTGTCCCTCGAGTATATTATCTGCCAAATTATCATTCCTAATAGGCTGGTGGACTTTCTGGAGAGAGGAAACATCTTGATAAGTTTGCTAAATATGTTATGTCAGAGAAAGTTCTTTTATCATCTGCATAAGGAAGAGCTCGAGTCAGCTCTGAAGTGCCAAATTCCCTAAGCTCACCTGTTGGGCAGCATGTTATTCACAACATCTGATTATCCAACTGTGTATGCCTGGCTGCCATTTTTTTCAGAGACACTTACGCAGTGGCTTTTTGCAATGACGTCAATTCTTTTCCTGTCCGACCTAGAAGACTGCTGTGACTCAATGTTGGCTAGGCAGCCTTAAAGATTAAATCGAGGACACTAGCTTAATTGCTTTAACAGTCTCTTTAAAGGATTTCCCAAGAATGAGAATCATGACAAATTGTAGCTTAGGGGATTTTAGTAATTCCTGAAACTGAAGCTAATGATGCAACCCAAGATACTCTCCATGTTCCTGTTGATCCACTGCAGATTTCTTAAAAGAATAGTTAGGATTGGGGAGGCTTTTGTACTACAAAGCCTGAATTCATTTGGAACCTCACTCTGATGCACCTATTTGTGTGACTAAACCTGCTACTCCATCTGGCATATCTTACCCAAGCAAGGCTTGAAGGATTTGGCCACAGTGGAATATATGCAAAATATAATTCAATCTTTCTCACACCTAGATACAGTAATGTGATAAATTAGAAGTAAATAAGAGCAATTTTCATAGATTTTATCACTGTTAAGAATTTTCAAATCTTTCATTTAAAACTATCTTCAGATTTTATTTTCGTCATGTGGAGCTTGGCCGTAGAATTTGGAGAAGCTGTATTTGCAGTTTTAACTGGAGTGAGTGCCTCTGCTCCTTTGCAAATAAGACCAAGGGACTTAAATCTCTGCTACTCCTGCATAGAGGTGAACTAAAACCATTGATTTTCACTCTACTGCTCAAGCAGTGCTGGGTTTTCGGTTTTTGTTGTTGTTGTTGGGCTTTTTGTTGTTGTTTTTCATATTTTTTTTTAATTAAACCTTGCATTTATTTAATCTGAACAGAAATATTAATTTTGGATTGATTTTTCATAATAAACTAGCATAACCAATATAATCAAAATATAATAAAAAGATCTTGAGTTAAACCTTTGCTTCAGTTACATTGGTGTATTTCCAGTGTAACTTAAGGTTAATGAATTTAGCCAAGTTTATACTGGAGCAAATAAGAGAGATTATTAGTAATCGATTTATCATTATGATTGGTTATTATTTGTCATTATGATTAAGCTTGATCTTTGCTAATTCTGCCTGGGTTCTCACCATTTACAGTCAGTGTAGGTCACAACCTCAGATCTGTAGGAGAAGGAGAATTTAAATTTTTTGGACTTCTGTGCAATGGTTAAGACTTGTTCATCACCTCAGGAGAGCCGTATTTTACAGTGTAGCTCTCCCAACCACAGATGAATTTTCCTTTCTGTAAACTAGAGAGATTGTAAACTACAGAGCTGTTGGGGAAAAAAATCTTCAGGGTTTTTTTTTTTTTTCCGTAAAAATACTTTGCTGAACGTAAGCAAGAATTGATAATAATTAATGCTGATTAATCCACATAAATGCTTGTAAAAATACTGCAGACAGTCATGCACTGCAATCTGCAAATGCAGGGAACTCAACTTAAGATGTACCAAAGGGATACTTGAAGTTGAGGAACCAAGCTTCAGATCTGCAAGGGGAAAAGAAAATATCCTTGAATATCTCAGATTTCTGTGGGTAGTTTTCTAGTTATTTGACTTTTTATTGATGGTAGGCATTACCTATTCTCTTAAAGCATAGCTTCTTGAAAACATGGCAACAAACTGGGAGTAGTCCACAGCACCTCCTCCTGGTTGGGATGGCCAGGCAGTAAGTTTAATGGGATGTCCTTAAGCAGGAAAAGAAAAACAGTTTGGTACCCTTGGCTAAACGTATCTTTTTTTTTTTTTTTTTCTCATAAAATTTATTAATTTGAAAGGATGCAATGTTGAATTTATGATAATCAATAAGATACTGCAATGATGAGTTCTATAACTCAGATATGCATGTTTTAGCTCATTATCTATCTACCTCTCAGAACTATCTGAAGAAGAAATACCTTTCACAGTGTGTTAGTTTAAAGTGTAGTCCCTGAACGTGTCAAGAGAACAGCCTCCCCTACGTGGGCTGGGATCCTGCAGCGTGACCAGGACTTTAAGGACATCCTCAAAAAACCTGAGAGTACTATGAAATACCCAACTTATTTGCTTTTGATAAGAGAAACAAGAAATGCAAAGAGAGTTGTTTGCTTGGGGGAGAGGCAGAGTTGGATGATCTGAGGAGTTTTATAGCCAGCTGTGTGTATCCTGAATTCCACAGTAGCCCCATTGAGCAAGGTTGGAGATTGCTTCTTTCCCAGTGCTGAAAGCTTGCTCCTGCTGCCTGCTGCTTCTTTCATCCAGACCAACCCCATTCAGCCTTCTCAGCAACATTTTTAGAAAGTATACTATTGAGAAAAGTGGTGATCCTGTTAATCTCATTATATCCATGCATCTTTGACTTTTCCTTGTTTTTTTTTTAGTTAAAGGGAATTGGTTTGAAGGAAATAAGCATTTAATGGGATAAAATAATTGCTAAGCTTCGGTTCAGCCTGCTTATGTTCAAAGCAGTAGGGGGAAGAAATTTCCAAGGATGCTGTCCTGAGACTCACGGGAATTGCTTTGGACTTCTGTGGGAACAGACGTAGAGGAAAAGAGCACTTTTGAACAGTTTAGTATCTCAGCAGCACACTAAAGTAGAAAAACTAGCGCTGAGGAAACTGCAATGTCTTGAAATACAGCCATTATTCTAAGTAACATAAAAGAATCACAGTGAGATGGTGGAGCCACCTAAGTTATGAAGAGTGCATATGTCATGATGGGGGGAAGATGGCTTCTGTCCGAAAGGATCTTTGCCTTTGTTTCTGACTTGTCATATACATGTGAGGTATGAACAAAGAGTAATCAAAACGGAACTTAAATCAGGAATAAACTGATATATGGCTCGTCATGAAATATCCTATCTTCACAGCTATTGTGCTCTTTATCTAATTTCCATAGCTATCTGATCAGGGCTGTTTATTTCACTGTTGAATTATTGCTGAAGTCTGAGAGGGCTCTGCTTTAAACAATGGAGCTGGTCAGCAGTGTTAGCAATTCATTTCCATACTATCTAGCCCTGTGAGGGTCTGCAAAGTCTGGATTTGCCCTTGGAGCTCTCTCTCATACCAGATAGCATCTGCAGCAATGACCAGAATAGTGCTGGGTTTCAATGATGGCAAGACATACACAGTAGTGGGTTTTCCTGTGACGAGCACATTTGATATTATTTTGGGATATGTATTTGCTACTGATGATGAGGGTCTGTTAAATTTGAACTGTAAGGTTGCTGAAGGTCTGAAGGAATACATGAGAAATCCAATATCAGATTGCCTCATGATTTTCAAGGCATTTTATAGAAATAGATATGGCCTGCTTTAAACAGCAGGGAGTTGCCAATAGGGAGTTCTTATTTGAAGCATCCCCAAGTTAGCTTCCCTAACCCCATTTTCAGCTGACATTTACCAGATGTCCTGAAGTAGTATTGCTATGGTAAATGTGAAAAGGAAGGAAGATGGAGCTCCTTATTCTTGACTTTGTGTGGATATTATCAAACAAACCTGGCTTTAAACCTGGGCTGTCTAGGAGTTAGGAGATTATGGGAAACTTAGCTGCATCTCCTCTTGCAACTTGTACCTGAATAAGGCATTCATTTCATAAATGGGCCTTCTAAATCACTGTAAGCATTAAGTCCATTCTGTAATTGCAGACACAAGAGTATGCTCCCCGAACTATGAGAAACATCACTGCTGTGGTGACTGCACATCATAGTGAAGCAGTGACCCAGCCTTTGCTGTGGGCCATCTGCCCCAAATCTGCATCCAGCCTTTGCTGAAACCCAGGGCTGTAGTGTGAGACTGCCCTTGACTAGGAGCTCAGTATATGTTGATGCAACACACCCGTGTCTTGTGGAAGTGAAGTCATGGAGAGCTATGATGGAGCTTAGACTACCTAACAAGAATTTGCTTTGAAGCACCTGCTTCATTCTGGATTTCCACATTACACCATTCCAGATTTGACAGATCTGGGCAATATTTCTTACTTGTTAGAAGTTGTTGGTGGTCAGCTTGTTAGAACTTGTCGGTGTCCTAGAGTTACCATTCCGAAACAATACTGGCCCTACCAATATGTGACACAGCCTGCTGTGGGTAAGGTGCCAGTGATATTCTGGTTTGGGCCCAGTGTTGATCAATTAGGGGTTTTGTCTTATGGGTATGTTGTGGTTTCCTGTGAGTTTGAAACCGTAACAGCAGAACAGCATACCCATACAGAGGATGTATGTATACATACATCAAACTGCTATTTTAATGCATTATTTTGGCAGAAGAAAGTCCAATCGACATTTTCATGAGAACTTGGATGGGCCTAATCAGATGCTGGATGCACACGTGCTGAAGCCCAATTTTCAGCTACAACCAACTTTTTGGAAACATGCCAGGGGAAACCTGTTGTCCTGATGTTTCACTCCTGGACCACAAAACAAGCTCTCAAAACACTGTCCCCAGTGGAGGGCAGGGTGACAGCCTGGGGAGGGGAAGCTTAGCTCCCTGCTAGTGGTGCCTGGCGGATCCCACTGAGACCTCATCCTTTTGTGGTTTTATCTCTGTTCATCTGACACCAGCGCTGAGCTGGGAGGTAATTTCTCAGCTATTCTTAAGGATTTTGACACCTGCTGTTACTTTGAGCTTTTTTTCTGGTAGGAGTTTCGGCCCCTTCCCTGGACAGGGCCAGACTTAGTGAAAATAGAGGGGAATTTCCATGAATGTCAATGAGGCTGTGCCCTCATTAAGCTGGAACTGGTTTTGACACTAATTCTTTCTTGAGGAAACTGTCAGTGATAATCAGTGCTGACCTGTAATAATCGCCCTCACACTCTGCCCTGCACTGATCCCACAGCTCTGTGTGTGTCCTCTGGGTTTGGGCAAAAACAAAACTTTAAATGCTACTGCTAAAGAATGTTTAAATAAATTCCATCTGCAGATAGAGAGCTCTGAGTTTGTGATGGCTCAATTTAAAACTCTGACTCTTGAAAGAAGCCAAAATTCCTTAAGCTTTCCATCAAGGAGATATCAAAGATGCCCACACTAAGACAATTAACATTCGTGTGGACATGGAATTATTTCTACACACCGTGACCTCAAGGAGATGGCTATACTACCTACAAAATGACATCTTTGGGAATTACAAAGTATATCACTTGTTTTTCATCCTGAACATTATACAGTAAAAATAGGAAGTAAGGTATTATTATTGGCAGGGAGAGACGACAAACCTTGGTTTTTTTGCTTGTACACAAATTGTTTCCACACTTCATTAGCTTCTGGAGGTATTCTGCTTCTTTCCTCTCCTTGGGGACAGAAAGAGGAACTCGAACATAGCGCGTAACCCCTTCCATACCATTACTTCACTGATTGGACAAAGACTGATAGAAATACAAAAAACTACCATGTCTGTTGCTTTACTTTATATTCATGAGGATTTAGGAAAACATGAGGCAGGATGGAGATAACTGCAAATGAATAATTACAAAGAATAGGCAGGAATAGAGGGATAATTACATACCTTCTCTTAGGGACAATATTACATGTCATTAAATTTGATGGACTGATTTTCTTTAGGATAAACAGGCAAATACGTCTTCCTAAACAGTAGATGTTATCTCCTAAGAAGCATATATTTTGTTTACACATAATTAACCCTTTCTGAAAGGAATAATACGTTAGTAGATGTAAAATCCTTGACTTGAATCACTGAAACCTATGTGTGGATTGCAGATACACACATAACATTTTATCTCCCTGTACAGGAAATAGAACAAAATGGATTTATTTATTACTTTGATTTCATAGGAGCCTGTTAATTGCCTTGCATCTCTAATATTACTTGTTTTGTGTTGATTCCTAAGATGAGCTGACCCCAGGGTCTTGAATCTGAGCCACCACATCCAAATATCCAAATATTGCAATTCAGGTAATGCTAAGCATAACACAACAACAACAACAACAACAAAATTAAAATGTAAAAAACCTCCAAGGTGCTAACATCAGAGATTCACTCAATTCCATGTCACTGTATTTTGATTCACTCAATTCTGTGTCACTCAATTCATCATTGAAACTGATGAATATGCAACATTGGGCAGTTACCTGAGCATCTGCACCTGGAGGAGTTTTGTTCTGTTTTCTGGACTCCTCTCTGTGTCACTGTGGATTCTACATGGCATCTGGGCTCCTCTTGGCTGGGCTGCTGGACCCCGCAGCTGCTCCCCAAGCCTTAGGAACTGGTGGGAACATGGTGTTCTGCAGTAGGATGGGACTCTACAGGTGTGAGGTCCTTGCAAGTCCCACGTAAAACAGATCCACTGTGGTTCAGGACCATGAGTAGGTCATTTGAATAGCTTTAAAGCATGAAGATTTCTGCCTTTTGTCAATACTAGAATTATTCTGGTAGATACCCCCATCCACAAAACTGTCCAGTCCTTGTACATCCTGGTAATAGGAAAAGACAGCATCCCAGAACTGTCATTTACAATAACAACAACAAAGAAGAAAACGCCAAGTTAAAAATGAAACATGATAAAAATATACCATAGAGTAAGTCTGTTGCTGTGATGGAGTTTCCATCGACATTCCCTTGGCAGTACCGACTGGTCCCAAATGCCTGGCAACACCATCGCATGAGCACGTGTATGTGCGTGCACCACTGCAGTCTGTGCTTGGAGATAATCTTTTCCCCCTCCAGGGTTGCAAAGAGCAACTGCACAAAAGACTTTTTTTTTTTAATAGAATATGTTCTTATCTTTCATAAAACATGGACCCACCCGACACTTGGACTAGTCTATGTGCCCCACCCTTGCCCTTTTGTTTGGAGCCTGGGATCATGCGATGAACAGGGTTAGTTCGTTGCTGTTTATATTCTCCAAACTTCATCTGTTTTGATTTACAAGAATATACTACGCTGCTGTGGCTTTATTTGTGCTGCAGTAGGGAATATTGGTGGGCAGCAGGGGTTGAGGCTAAGAAAGGGAAAGGAGAATGTGATGTGTCTGCCATGATCTGCTGATGTTTTCAGACCTGGGGTTGGGGCAGCACTGTGATCACACTTTAAACATGAAAGAGCTGGATCTTGAGCTCACTGTTCAAAAATCAGGAGAAATTTCACTGAAATCAGTGGTTTCTCAGAAGTACAGAAGTAATAAGTCTGAAATCAGAATCAGACTTTTGAACTCCTAGGTTTGCCAAGAGCCGTAATGTATTATGATCAGATGGTTTGTGACATTTTGGCAGGCACCTGGGGAGCGTAAAGAGAGTGTCCTTGGCCTGCTTCTGCTACTTCCCAGGTTTATTCCATTTCCTTCATCACAGTGCTGCGAGGTGCTGCTGAGGTGTTTTTGCTGCCCCAGGCTTGGGGCTGAAGCTGTAACACAGAGCCTTGAGGTTATGTATTATTGATCGTGTTCTAGTATCTGACACAAAGTACTTTTCCCACAGGACAATGGGCCACTAAATCAATAGGGCCAGACTCAGTGCCAGACACAGGCAGGCTGATGGCAGGGCTCGCTGGAGCCAGTCAGCCAGAGGAAGACACAGAGGAACCGTGTCCCCAGAGATATAACTCTTTGTGTCACAGAGAGCAAATGACCCAGCTGTATCACCCTGAAGGAGAACGGCTTTGTCATCTGATGCAGACAACAGGTAATGAAAAAAAAATTTAAGGCCCCTTGCCTCTTTTGGGCAGCTTGCAGTGATGGGGCACCAGGAAGGAAGTGCTGCTGCTTTACTGGGAGAGCAGGGTAGGACATTGTGCCCAATATTTCTGTTCTAGGGGGTAGCAAAGTCATGGCAGTTCCCTACACACATGGAGGGGTCCAGATGTGGGCCAGGTCACAGGGGAAAGTTAGTTTTCCTGTTTGCACTGATGTTCTCTCTTAGTTTTGTCTGATGATTTGTTGTTATTCTTGTCTGCTGTGATCTCGGTCTGAATGGCACTTCACACAATATCACAGCAGGGCACTTTGACAGAGCCAACAGAGATGCCTCCTCATCACCTGCCACCCAGCCATGAGGCTGAGCACAGCCTCACGTTCCTGAGGTTGCAGGGGACCCCAGGGGATGGCTCTTGGAGAGGCTGAACACCCAGAAATTTGGCCTGACTACAGCTCCAACAGGCAAATAGTGGGTAATGGAAGGACCTGAGATCTCTGTCTCTGTGATACAGGACCAGAAATCCCTGGAAAATTTCTTTTGGAGCCAAGGTTTTGGGAAGTTCCTCTGGCAGAGATGAGCTGGAGGTGCTGTAGCCAATCCTCAGACCTTTGAAACACAGAGTTCTCATTTGGAGGACACTGGAGCTGGAGCCAAGGACCTTAAAGAACTTCAGTGTTCCTATGGCCTGAAGGTGTAGCAACAGCTGGAGAGTCACTTTTGCTGCCTGCTTTGGGTTTCGTGAAAGGATCTGAACCCAAAAATAATGTGTGAAACATGTTAAGCTCCACAAAATTTTCAGTTCTAATGCTGACATACAATGAAAGATGTATGTTGTCTTCTTTCTTTCTTTTTTTTTTTTTTTGTTTTTATTGGGCAGTATAGATGGTATAAGTAACACATTACAAGTCTTGAAAAAACTGAAATCCTAACTTTACTCAGTTCTTAAATTTTGCAGAAAATAATCAGATCAGTTTAATCAATAATGAGATAAAGTGC
Organism: Lagopus muta; assembly: GCF_023343835.1. Taxonomy (NCBI): domain Eukaryota; kingdom Metazoa; phylum Chordata; class Aves; order Galliformes; family Phasianidae; genus Lagopus; species Lagopus muta. The sequence continues at coordinate 38,788,810 of NC_064435.1, read as the reverse complement.
ATTTAAAATAGACATCACTAATACTTGCTTGCAATATGCCTAGTCCTACATGAAAAGATTTGTAGAGTAAAATGTAAGTATTTACCAGCAAGTGATAAAATGATAAACTACGTATTGCAGCGTAGTTTATCAGTCCTAGGGTTACCTGTTTGAGGGCCATCTTTTCTAAATGTGTTCCAGCTGAGGCCACACTTGATTCCAGTCTGGCAGGATAGCCATGGTAACGGCCTGCTTCCAGGTATTCATCAGGGTGGGGTAAAGATTTGGACGCATTCCAAAATTCAGTTCTGTGCTTTATTAACATCCCCAAACCTGACTTGTAAATGCTATAGTATAGGGAGAAATAATAATGATTGGAGCTGGTGAGGGGAAAGAGAGTGAGAAAAAAAAGTTGCAGTAATTGAATGTTTTGCACATTTTCCATAATAAAATTTTAACGGAGGTTTCTAAACCTAACTAGTATGTAATCTTATGGCTTTGAGTTTGTTGCAGTACAAGTGAATATAGGTCACTGAAGACAACATGATACCTGCTTACAGTGTAAAGAATTTGGGAGGTATTAGATGTGAGCAAAATAGAGAAATGTGAAGCAAACAACTTTATGAATAAAGAACCTGGCAGACACACTTCAGTTTATTTATTTATCCCCTTTTGATTATTTCATGTCACTGTGCAGAAACTTTCTACATTTTTTCACTGTACTGGAGATGCATTTCCTGCATCCATGTATCCCTGGGCTCAGTGGGGCTGTGCAAAAAGCACGCCATGACTGGAGCAGAGACATTGTGATTGAACTTCCCAAGGGAAAATACCTGTATGTGTCTCCTTATTCAGCCTTCTTGCAAGAAACAGCTGTGAAAAACAAGAAATATGTGAAAAAAAAAAAAAGAGAGAGGAGAGGAGAGGAGAGGAGAGGAGAGGAGAGGAGAGGAGAGGAGAGGAGAGGAGAGGAGAGGAGAGAAACCAATCATTTTAGAAAAGCACTGGCTATATACAGAGTTGAAGTATCAAAAACTAAGCTACTCTTATTTAGCAGCATAGGAATCAAAACAAAACCAAACAAAACCAGGTATTGTCTACTTTGCAGAACAGGTATGCCTGAGAAGCATGGTAGTTACTGGTGCTTTGGTTGACACACTGAGGATTACATTTGAAATTTCAAGTATAAGGTACAGAGCTTAAGCTAAAGTTCAAAGGCTTACCATACACTGCAGCAAGTGCACATCCATGGAGCTGCACACACCAGTGTATCTTCAATACCTCTTTTGTACAAAGTGCTGTGACAGCTTCCTTTGCAGTGCAACAGTCTGGGCTTGCTAGTCTAAATTACAGGAGACTCACATGCCCCATCCCTGGAGGCGCTCAAGGCCAGGTTGGATTTGGCCCTGGGCAGCCTTATCCAGTGGGTGGCAACCTTGCCCACAGAAGGGGGTTGGAACTGCATGAGCTTTAAGGCCCCTTCCAACCCAACCCATTCTATGACTGTGATTCTATGTTGTATTGGGTTGCAGAGCAGGAGAAAGGGCAGTGTGAATGCATAAAATGATTACACAATTTTTAAGCAAATGTAGGGCACATTTGGCTGGCCTGCAGTGGCTATGCTATAAAAACACTTTGCAAGCTAGAATCCATCCAAATATTTTTGTGTGATTTCTTTTTTTTTTTTTTTTTTTTTACTGCAATGGTTTAATAGGCAGATTTGTGTATATCAATTTAGTCAGAAATAAAAGTGGGAGGAAGAAGTACAAAATTTGCTTTTGTGCAACACAGATATTTCTTTTAGAAAGTTTTGCTTCTGCAATTTCATTTCTTCAATTTTTCTTTATATATTTTCATAATATAATGTCTTCATTTGAAGATGTTGCGCTGCTTGTCTCACAGAGCTGTTCTTTTGGGTCATATTAGCCCTATTCTGCTGCAAGGCCAGGCACAGATTCTATTCCTGATCACATACTGAGTTCTGTTTTCTGTTTTGCAACTAAGCAATTTGTGTACATAGTACAGTGGTTCAGAAAATGCTTCAGAGATGGACCAGGTAGGCAATGATGATGATCCTGGTAGATGGGGAGAACATTCCTATCCATCAGGAACACAATGCAGGGATTAGAACCAGGACAAGCTGGGGGAAGATTTATGGGGAGCAGGACTAGATAAATACAAGTGTTCCTTAATAAATACATGTAAATACATGTTTCTTAGATAACATATTTTGGCAAGCTGCTCACTGTTATGAGTACATGGTTGAAAGTGAATGAGTTAACTCATCTAAAGGAGTTGCTATCCCTTAGCAGGAAGTTATTATCCTTCAGCCAAGGAACAGTGGCCATGTGTGTTCTGCTCTATTGTGGTGTTATGGACAATAGAGTAGTTTAAGTCATCTTAAAGCATGCTATTTTGATAGCTTACTCCTTTAGGCATAAGACCTGATTATGCATAACTTTTTCAAGCGAATGTAAACCTTTATAAGGTTTTACCAGGCTTTTCTTTTTTTTTTTTTAATTTTTTTAAGAGATGCCCCAGTGATTCTCACAAAGACTTTGGCTGTCTTGTATGGTATTGTATGGAGGGCTAAGCCTTACACTAGCTTTCAAATTCAAGATGCTTTGAACTAACCTCATAGGCCTAGTAAGACAGCAAATCTTTTTAGTGAATTTTTTATTCTTACATGGCTCTAAAGTAGTTGAAAAGATTTCATTAAAAAAAAAAAGAGTGTAAATGAGTAAGTTTTTTAATAGAATGAAAAAAGAAGAACTCCCAAATGGTAATGCTTTCTAGTGAGAAGCATATGAGAACAAGAATTTAGAATAGGAAATTCCTCAGAATTATCATTAATTAGTGTAAGTAGTATAAATGAATCACTTATTTTCATATTCTCAGTCTTTGTAGCTGTAAAATGAGTTTTTTTTCTTTTGTCTCATAAATTAATTTGCCTTTGTCAAGTCATATCCTAACTCTTTTGTTAATCCATTGAACTACACAATAATATTGGATTAACGTCTAGATTTTCTACCTGATTCAAGCTCTAATAAATACATATCCTGGGAAACTCAACTGTATAATCAGCTATAGTCTTTTCCAGCACTTCTCTGCTCTATCATCTGTGAGTCTAAAGGCAAGAAAAACAAGGTCCTTGTAGTACTAAATAAAAGGCCTCAAGACCTCCAGATGAACCAAATCCATTCCTCTAGCTAATAGATGTACTTCTGTTTGCGTTGTCCAAAGGGAGAGAAATTGTAAATATCTCACAAAATGCAGCAGTTAAAGGATAAGAATTCTCTGTGACTTCTACTGCAATTTACAGAATAAAAGTTTTATATTGAAATAAAGGTGGTAAAAATGAAATCTTATTAGTACATATCATATGCATTCATATAGTGGGATCCCTCCTGATTTTTGGGATGGAGTAAGACAGCATATTGAGTAAGCTAGCAGATAACATCCATAGGACAGAGCTGTACAAAACATCAAGGCCAGATCTGTAATAAGCATGGATAATTTTAGAATTTGACCTTCACTTCTTAAAACGAAGAGCTTGAAAGTTGAGAAATTTGAGAAAGTGTGCTTGTTGAAAGCATCATGTGGAGGACCCCCTGGTATGACACTTCACATATGAGTTTAATGGGTAACAGAATGGGTAACATAACTCAGGTAAACGGTCCTCTCAACTGAATGATAATGTTCTTCCACTTTCCAGTAAATCTGATGCAAAATGTGTTTTATCTGTGTCAGTTAAAACCATGCACAGTACTTCTACCCTGCTGCCTTCTGCCTGCTCTTGGCGTGGCACTGAGCTTTGACTAAAAGAGATGTTCCAACCTTAGCAAAAAGCCCCTTTTCCCATCCTGTTTTCATTCTCCAGGGTCATATGGTCCCTTGCTGGGACCATGGAGGGTGAGGGCGGCAGAACTTCTCTACAACTTGCAGCTTGAGGAGCAGCACATTTCCAGTATCAGTCCCATGCAAGTTTTGTTATTTTTCCTGTCATGTTTGTTGGGGTACAGCTTTTCATTTATTTTTCTTGCAGAAAGGCAGGAAAGCTGATCTGGAAAAAAATACTTCTCACTTGTCATCGGTAATTACTTGGCCGTTGTGCCAGGCATTGGCTTGCTGACAGTTTCAAGGCAGAGAGTGGGTGAGACCCAGCTGCAGCCAACAAGAAGAAAGAGGGAGAGAGATCTTAATCTGGCTTGAGCTTCACCTGCCCTCCCTTCTTTTCCCCTCCGTCTTTCCCCTCCCTAGGGAGCCACACAATTAGCCTTCTCCATTCTTCACAGAGCTGCTGTTCTCTGGTCTATGCAACTTTCTGTCCTCTTTCTTCCACTCAGTAAATGCATCACCTACTGAAACAACTTACCTTAGGAAGGAGTTTTGGGAAGGAATATAGATCCTGATTCCCTTCAGGAGCATTGAAATAACAAGAAGGCCCAGAATCATAGAATGTCCTGAGATGGACTCATAAGGATCATCAAGTCCAAACCCCAGCTCCACACAGTGCCACTCAAAAATCAAATCCTATGTCTGAGAGCATCATCCAGATTCTACTTGAACTCTTCCATCTCAGAGCCATAACCATTGCACTGGGCAGTCTGTTCTATGCCCACCACCCTCTGGTGCAGACCCTGCCCTTAACCCCCAGCTGCCCTTCCCCTGACACCACTCCATGCTGTTCCCTCAGGACCCATTGCTGGTCCCAGAGAGCAGAGCTCAATGCTGACCCTCTACTCCCCTTGTGAAAAAAACACAGGCCACCACAAGGCCTCCCCTGGGTTTTCCTGGGTCATATGGTCACCCTCATTTGGAGTTAAATCAGGATCCTGTTTAGCTTTACTGGAGATAGATTGCTACTTCCTTCTTTACCATGGCTGCTAAGCATTTATACTATGGTGCTGAATGTTGCCTTCAAAATGTGAACAGCGTGTAGAAGAAGCCCCCCATGGGCAACATGAACTATAAGGCTGTAAGTTCCTTCTCTTTCCTTTCACACCCCCGATCTAAAGAGAAGCAGCCCACCTCCCAGAAGCCCCTTAAGAATGTAGGCTAATGGCTGATCTTGGGAGAAATTTTGTTGATATTTCCCCTCCTTGCTTTATCTGGCACAGCTGTGAAGAGACACAGCTGTATTGCTTAATGGCACTTCCTCTTCTTTATTCAAATAACTCACTCCTCTCTTCTGTGTAGTAGCAGTCTTCTACTACACCAAACTGATGATAAACTCCATATGGGTTATTGTAAAGTATGCTCTTAGAACAGAGGCTATAAGAAGGGTTTGTCAGGGGCCTGACTGGAGCATACAGATTGCATCTTTATTTCTTTTTTCAGCTAGATAGTATCTTGCTGGTTGGATTCCTACAGCAAATTAAGAAGGTATGTTCAAACACTGTTTTCTGAAATCTGCTTCTGTGTTGATGTTTCTCTTCCTTTGTTGTGTGGAAATCTGCTTGAAAGTTATAGGCCAATGAATGGCAGGTTTGTTGGCATTGTTTCTAATTTAGAAAGTAATAATTCTTGTTCTGAGGAAAGCTAAATAATTCAGGGGGATTTATAAGGAGATCTGAGAACACTTGACAACATCAGGTCAGTGGAGCTTTCTGTGTGACGAAAAGGAGAGTATGTATCTCTGTAGTATGTGCTGAGAGCTCTGGGCGAGGATCTTTTTTTCTCCTGTTGCTGATGGTAGCAGTGCCACCAACTTGTCTGGTACTTGCCAGCATGGGTTTACATCAGATTAATTAGCTTCAGGAATGAGCGTGACAGGAAGATGTTCTTTGCTTTGTATGATCTATGTCTGTCTCCAACGAAAAGGAGATCTGGAGAGCTGATACTTGATAAACCTGTGAATTAAGTCTGTGTGGATGTAGTCAGTAAAGCTAAAAGTTAGGTACTTTGCTGTTGATTTGATGCACTTTGGTTCAAAAAACCATATCAATCAGTGATTAAAACATGTTTTTTTAAATATACTTATTTTTAAAACTGATCAAAATACTTGCTGTGGGTGATCAGATCTTCATGTGCTCTGCAGTGTCATTCTTGAGCTGTATGGGAATAAACCATAAGGTTGAATGAATCTTAACGTGGGAAAAACATTTTAGGCTCACAGGAAGGGAGTTGTAAATTTGCAACTGGTTCTTAATAGCAAGAGGAACCTGGTCAATCTCTGTCAGCTTTTAGGCAAGTGATAGAGCTGATAGTGTGGACGTGTCAATATCAAACTGCTATCAGTATCATGTCAGTACCTATCTGTCTCAGAATTTATAACCTGTTAACAACAGAAAAGCTATGTGGTCTAATGGCCTGAGAACGGGACTAGGAGCCAAGAGGAAGTGAGGAAAGGAAGCTGACAGAAGAACAACTTCTCTGAACAGGATGTCTATTCATACTGCAGCCCAATTTTTTCTGTATTTTCCTTTGAATTTCAGTAAATTTTAGAGGGTTGTTCTCCTGACTCTTTAGGCATGTATACAAACCAGTAATTTGTGTTGCTGACTGTGGTATTAATTGGTCAAAGCTGAACTGTGATTGGTCATTTCAGTATGGTGTCCTGGCATAATGCTGAGTTTTACTTTCTATCTCATCACGTTTTCCTCCCTTGGCAGAGCAATTGGTCAGATCACAAATTTGCCTTTATTTCAACTCTTCCAAATCCTATTTTGGCAAGACAGCTCTCTACTGAACATGGAAGCCTTCTGTTTTGCTTCAGGTTATCTTGAGAGATTCACTGGGATACCTGAAAGTGAAAACTCAAGGGTTTTCCTCTTGTCTATCAGTTTCCTGAAAGTTTTTGAGAAGTAGCATCATAGAGTCACTCAGGGTGAAAAAGACCTTAAAGATCATCGAGTCCAACCTCGACCTAACCATACTACCATAACTAACAACCCTCTGCTAAATCATGTCCCTGAGCAACACATCCAAACAGCTTTTAGACACATCCAAGGGTGGTGACTTAAAGTACTTTTTCTATGGAGAGGACATTTAGCTGTATCTGAGTTAGCAAAGCTAATTTCCACTGAATCTCAGGTTGTGTTCAAAGTAGTGGGAATTCAAAGCCATTTTTTAATAAACTTTGGAAAAATCTGTATAGCTACAGCAATCTCTAGGTGCAGAGCAGGCAGGCAGCTGATGCAGGATAGTGACCATACGTGTCATGCCTTCTTTGCTTCTGCTGGACCTGGAGAAAACAAGACTGGAAACAGCTACTGCTCCTCCACCCAACAGAGGGTTTTGTGTCCACAGGGCAGTGGCAAGGAGGAACCCTTGTAACAGCTAGCCAAAATCTCCAAGGCTCCTTCTGCTCATTCAAGACGTGATTCTTTCCCTTTCCTGACTCTCATAATAGGAGTGGTCATGGTTTTGCCTTGTATTTTAGAGCTGGAAAACTTCATGACTCTGAGAAATATTGAGTCACCTCTGTATACATACACCTAATGTGACAGATGCTTCTTCTTACTGCTGTGTGCTGATGATAGCACTTACAGACATGCCATGTAAGTCACAGGGGATCCACAGAGGAGGATCCCAGAACTACCAAATGCATGTATCACGAATAAATGTTGAACTGGATAGGCAAATAAACAAAGAGGCTAACACTAAATTGGAGAAATTCAACAAGTTTCTATGGAAGATGGTTACATTATACTATTTCCACTCTCAGCAGCAGGAGTTTGGGCCTACTGGCTTTAATTGAGTTATTTCTAGTGAACAACAGTACAAACAGTAGAAGAAACAAACTCAGGAGAAAGATCTTTAAGCAGCTGGAATGAGGGTGTGGTATGGAAATAAGATTAGGTATGGCTACCTATGTGATTTGAGTTGTCTGAGTTTCTGTCCTTTACACACAGAACGTTAGTGAAGCGATGGTGTTTGAAAAAGTTCTTTTAGCTAAAGGATGTGCCAGGTTAGGGTGAAACTGGACAGCTATATTGTGGAAAGTCATTTCTATCTGCTAGAAAGAGCAGCATGGAATAAGGTGTGGATCTGTTTGAGAGATAAGAATGTATTATGGAGGAGTACCATGTGAAGGATGACTGATGTAACAATGAAAATATTTGCAGTGATGTTGTTAACACTGATGTGGAAAAATGAGTAGTTTTAAAAATTTTTCTTTAATTTAAATTCCTGTTGTCCTCTTCACTGTGCCAGTAATTCTTTAGTCTTATTATCACTTCACTATGTGAGATCCTTGTAGAAAAGAAGTTTTCTGCCTCATCTAGCTTTTACGCTATTATAAATATGTACTTGTTATATTCTGGAACATGTCTTTGGCAATATGCTATGAAAGTGGGAGGAGGCAGAAAAGACTGGAGGACTGAGAGCTGGGACAGGCAGTGTGGCTGGTAAGCATGAGCATAGAACATTCTTTGCTACAAGTTTTTGAAAGTTTGTAAATAAAATAAGGTTCCTAATTAAAGCAACCAGTAAACCGTTTAACTTGCATAACTAGAACTGACTCGATACATCAGCCCAGGTCTCACTGACCCTGGCAGAGTGACAGGACTTGTATTTTGTGTGGATGAAATGTTCAATAATTTCTCCAGAGCATTATGTGCAAATAAGCTTTTCTTTAACAGCAGGCATGCATGTCTTCTCCTTCCACCTTACTGTTTATCAGTCAGCAGATCTTAACTGGACATTGTGAGAAATCATTACCTTCTCTTCATCTTTTTGGTCCCTTATGTGAAACAGAGGATAGCATGTTTATACAAAAAATATGATCACCATATTATTCTAGAAGGGATGCAACCTTGCTGTACACTACATTTAATTTAGGTTTTAGTTGGAAACTCACTCTAGTGCACACACTGAGCAGCTGGGGTTTCTTTCATTGTTATTTCAAGCATCTGGTGCTCATTCCCTTTCAGAAACAGGATTCTGGTGTATCCGTGCCCAAATCTTATGTGGCATGTTTGAGAGATGTTGCAACCATTAGTTGTCTGAAATGGATATCAGTAACTTTAGAACCTAGAACGGACAAGCAAAAAGTGGTAACAAATTTCTACCCTTTTGCTGCTGAACCTCTTTGTATGTTCTGGACTTTAGGAATAGCATGTGGAGCTTTTCTTTGCATGTACTTCAGTAGCACATTGTAAGCATTGCAACAAATACTTTCAGAACAGTAAGAATTTCTATGTGTTTTTGTCACTGATGAGGATTCAGAGACCCCATGAAAGTTCTCCAAAGAACTGGGTATTCCAGTTCCCTCGGGCTTGTAACTTTGCTGGTATGAATAGGCAAAGGAGTGAGAAGAGGATAGAAAGGAAAGGAGAGGAGAGACAGAAGTCTAAGAGCAAGTTTTTACTTACTTCACTAACAGGTGAAGATAAAAGATGGAAGGGAGTGAGGCATCAGCTAAGAAATGTGATGGACTACTCACAATAGAAAGAAATTCATGATATTTTGATTTCTTCATCCATTGTATTTTTATCAGTTACCTCTTTTATGTGAATTCTTAGGTTCTCTCTTTTCCAGAGGAGAACTGTGTGCTGGGTTCCTCAGGTACACCTGCTAAACTACAGGCCTGTGAAACTGGTCTCACTGAAATTGATAGAATTCCTTGTAGTATTCAAGATCAAGCATGAACGCATGCTTGAAGATTGCATGAAAGGGAAAGCTGGCTAATTGACGTGAAGTTATTTCTACAGATCTAAGACTCGGAGGAAGGGGGGTAATCAGTGACTATTCAGTCCTTACGGCTCTGGGCATCCTTGGTTAGTGACTGGCACCCTACAGGGGGGTTGAAACTAGATGATCATTATGCTCCTTTTCAACCCAGGCCATTCTATCATTCTATGACATGAGAAATGCCATATGGGGCATGGTCTGGCTGCAGCCTGCCTCTAACAGGATGCCAGGAAATGCTGTTTAGGGAAAGGCCTGCAAGGCTGACTGCGTTTGGGGGTGCTTTCTCCTTACGCTTCCCAGCAAGCATGGCTGTTGTGTGAAGGATGTCTGGGGCACAGCTCTGCCTGTTCCTTCCAGAACCTGTCTATGGAGCTGTTTCTGATGAATGTAAGTTCCCAAGGCTTACTATCTGCTGTGCAAATAAATCATTTAATTTCTTTCAAACTTGTTACTTTCTTTTAAACTTCTAATAGTTTCAGTAAGTTTCCTATCTTTCTGCTACTATAAAACTCCACTTGCTTCACATATTCTGTTATCTTCATAGTGATCACATCCCACTCACCCTTCTTCTCTCCAGTCTGAAGAGAAGAAATCTTCTTTCATTCTCTCACTGTTAGACAATTCTGTGTCTGATCTAATCTCTTGGCAGTGCTGTACAAGCTATTAGGCCTGGTCTCCAGATGGATTTCATAATGGTAGAGCTAGTGGATATTAACAGTTAATATGTCAATGCAGACATTGCTTCAGTGTTTGTGGCTGAAGCCTCCCCATCCCTCTAAAGCATCTGGAGGTAAAGGACTCTGGCCCAACTGATTTCTGCTAGAGTTCACAGTAGCTGCTGGTTCCTAAAGAGGAACTGACCTCCTGGTTGTTCGCTACTGATTTTTGCAGATAGAGTACAGTCAGTGCAAAGATAGTGATTTTCTTCTAGCACCGCTTCACATGAAAAACAAAAACATCATCTTGGAATCTAGTTAAGAAAGTAGATAATTCAAAAGGAGAAAGTGAAAAAACATCTCATGCCAGGCCCTTAGCTGGTATCCTTAAGCTTGGTTCTTGTCCTAGTTTCTCCATTTGGCAATAATTGATGGCCCTCAATATATTTGTCAGGTAATGCTGTGCTTAACATTATGTTGTAAGACAAAGCTATGTAGCATAAGGTCTCAGCTACGCTTAACAACATCACCCAGAGTATAATTTGTAGATTTAAGTAGACTTAAGTAGACTTAAGGCTACTGATGTGTTGTTTTCATCACATATTAAAGTTCTATTAGCGTTATCAGGTTTTAATTTAAGGAAGGGAGACTTCTTTATTCTCTCCCTTCAGCTGCAAGCCCTCTGAATGGTCCTGTTTTCTGTGAACAAGACAAAGCAAGGAAGTGGGCCATCATCCCTGCCTTTCAGCACAGTGTGCCCTCTTGACAGATAAATCTTGTGAACATGTTCACCAGGGATGTTTTATTGTTTCACATTCCTCTTGTAACAGCATGGGTTCCAAGTGAATCTGAGATGCTTTGGTGTAGTACAATAAAGACCTTGTTTGTTGCTGTGCTGTCAGAGGGAATATTTTAGCACCTGATAGTGCTGCATAGATTAGGTTTGGGAGGTTGTCCATCCCTAACTGAAACAATGGTAATCTACATCTTTTCTATGGTTGGCTTCTACCTGTGCTCTGGGCCTGATTCACTTCTAATCAAGAAGGCATTGTATTGGTGCTGCATGTAAAACCAGGAAGGTGAGCAAATTGTGGATTAGCTTTGCTTTCATCTCTTAAACTTTTTAAAGGACTAGCAAGCTGAATTGGGATACAGATGCATTCTAAAGGCTTTGAAGTATTTGTAAGTAAACAGAGGTTTTGAAGATCTGTCCTTGACTAGAAAATGTTATGCCTTTCATTAATGTACCTCCTGAACTAAAACTATTGCTCTGTATTAACTAGTAACTTACTGGTAATTTTAAATGCTTTCAAAATTATACATGCATGTAGAGAAAAGTGACTTGTTTGAAATGTCACTGTGAAAATGTTTTTCAACTATGAAATACATCTGCAGTGTCTTTTTTTTTTAATTTAAATAAAGCTTTCATTTCTGTGGCTTATTTCTTAAAAACATACATAAGTCTGTAACAGTGACTGGGATCAGGACAGGGTCTCCTTAGCACTGTATCCTGTTTCTGGCAGCGATCAAGAACAGATGCCAAGAGGAGCTGTAAGAACAGGGCAAGTGGATAAAATAGTGTCCTGAATGCTCTCCCAGCCTGCAGCCATTTAGGGCTCAGCGATTTCCTGAGCTGGACAAGGTTTCTGTGGTGGTCGTAACCCTTCATGAATTTCTCTTCCTCTCACTTTCCCCTTGAACTTGTGTGCCTTCCACACAGAGAAGTTTTACAATTTTAGCATATTTGAGGAGCTGATTGGATCATATATTTACTTGCAGTTAAACAAGATGGCTTAATAGTCTATGATTTTAAAATCTTTCTGTGTAGACCTGTCATAGCCTTACTGCTGTAATGAGGGCATTGCAGCAGATTAGACTATACTGGAAAGTCTTTCCTAATGGTATTCAAAGCTGTTCAGTGGATCTACTTAATAGCAGGTTAACACTGCTCAGTTTTAAGCATCTAATTAAGGTTTCTTATTTGTCAGCTAATCTCCTTAAGTTTGCTTAAGTAGTTTCTAATATGGAATTATGTGAACTGGAAATGGAGGTCAGTGCTGTGAATTGTCATCTGGAGCAGTCAGGCTACCCCTGCAAAGGGAATTTACGGAGACAAGCTGGACAATCTTGGATTGCTTGGTGGAGTACTTCCACATCTGAAAGAGGACAGAATGGCTTGATCAAAAATAAACTCTTTATTTCCCAACTATTACTATGCAATTTTAGATAAGAAGATAAACCCTGAAGAGTCTAAGCTAGTGTACACAGAATAGTAATATTGTGCTTACAAAACATCATGAAATTTCTTTAGACCTTGAGAGATCAAAAGCATCTCTTGGTAGCTGTCATATTTAGAGCTACTGCTGCAGTGCACCAAATAAATAAATGCCTTGAGTGTTGTTAGAACTGTGTCCTTTAGGGGTGGTAATATACCAACATTCTGTTTAAACAGAAGTATAAGAAATATCTGCACCTGCCAGCAAGGCTTGTTAGGGGAAAAAAAAAAACAGCTGCATGGAATAGATACCAATGAATCTTGTTCCATGCAGTGTGAAAACTTTTAATTGTTATTGAGAATCTCTTGTTTAATTTCATTGGTGTTAATCACAGATGAATTAACATCTACACAGTGGAGAGCAATCTTTTATTCCTAATTTATGAAGGTTGTAATTTTGAAATTCAAAGCAATAAAGATTTGGCAATTAGTGCAAACCTATAAAATTAACTTCTTTTTGGAAGTATGCACCTTTTATAAAAGGAAGTAGTGTTTGTATGGGTATTTTAGGCAGAATTTGAAATCTAGAATTTGAGAAAGTAACCAAAATCATGGCTACAGTAATAAAAAAGGTATTTCATTTGCAATTCTTCTGTGGGGAGAGCTTTTGGTGACACTTCTTCCTTTGTTTCTTGTCATCTTTCTCTGAATGGAATAATGATTAGTGTTCAGTGGTACTGAAGGATAACACTTTGCAGAGCTGACCAACTGATCTGAGACTCATGTTATTGACTCAGTTTTCATGAGATAGGAATTCCTGTGGTGATAATGGTGGTGATTGCAGAGGTGCTGGTGGTGAAATTAATACCAAAACTTGAAGAATGCTTAGGTTCAAACTAATCCATTGCTCTCAGTTTGGGGCAATGGCACATTCTTCCTCCAAAAAGTGAAATTATTTCAAAAGAAACAAACAAATGAATTTGACTGTGAGAAATATCAGAATTTTACTTAACAGAAAGCTTTATATTGATTGCTGTTACTGTCAATGTTGGGATTAAAAGTGAAATGGAGGACTTTACATTTCAAGTCAGACTTCTTGCTAGAGATTCATGGTCACTGTTATACTCATTTGGGCATACAACCTTATATTTGTATTGTTCTGTGGCTAAGTCTACACGTGAGTGAGGGAAGAAATGATTACAAAGATTGGAATGCCACTGAACTTTGTTAATGCTCAAGCAGTTCATTGCAGGGGAGTTGGACTACATGATCTTTGAAGGTCCCTTTTCCAACTCAAATGATTCTCTGATTCTGTGTTCAATTCTTTTAGTGTGGCTGTTAACCAGCAACTAAAAGATCCCTTCAGAGGAGATAGAACACTAGCTATAGAAGTATGCAAGTTTGCTAATGATAAAAACAAAGTTTCCAAAGACCTTAAAACAGAATTAGACAACCTTTACAGAATACACTGCTTAGAGCATCTTTCCTAAGGCTATAAGTTTTTGGTTTTTTTTTTTCTGAGAGGCTAAAAATACTTTCTTCAGGAGATATTCACATGCTCTGCTTTTGGGTACCTGCTCTAGATAGACCTCTCAGGAATTCCTTCATGCAGAGAGCCCAGGGAAGCTGTCATCTAGATTGAACATCTGAAGTAAATTACACATACCTGCAGGTCTCTGTAAATTAAAGTTAGCCTGTAGGTCTTAACTATAAAAGATATAATACCAAAAACTTTGCTGGCCTGAAGCAAAAATGCTGATTTTGTGCAAAACAGTAAATATAAGCTATTTCTTATAACATTAAATTTTGAAAAAAAACAAAAAACAAACAAACAAAAAAAAAAAAAACAAAAACAAAAACACCACAGAACAAAAAAGATCAAGTATTACTTAATTCTTTATTTTTATTTATGTTGTTTAATATTAGCCCTGGCCAACCTGGTCTAGTGCCACATCTGGAGGTTGGTGCCCCTGCCTGTGGCAGGGAGACTGCAACTTGATGATTCTTGGGGTCCTTTCCAACTCAAGCCATTCTATGATTCTGTATTATTAAAATAAAATATAAAACTACTTAACAAAGTATTTAACTTGTTAAAAATACCATGTAGACAACATCATTTGAAATGCTCTATTATCCATAAGTGTGTACTTTCCAATACAAAGATTTAAAAAAAAAAAAAAAAGCTGTGAATAGAAGTTGCTGGTGCACATAATTTTCAATGAATCACAGAACACGACACAATTCATTTTAAATGTCAGTCATTTTATATGAATATATAATGCAGGTTGTTGCTCATTTAATTATCTCATTAATCCCAGAGGCCTGAAGAATATCTGAACTCTAATGCCTTAGGACTGGAGGCAAATTTACACTAAAAGCAATTTGTGAGGGACATTCCTTTGGCTATATTGTTGTAAAACTGGACGTTAAAGGGTTTCTTCAAGTCTCTGCACAAACCATAATACCCACCTATTGTATGTGTTACCATGTTACATACACTATTAGTCTGATTCAGTTTGTCACTACTGAAAATCAACAAATGCATTATATAGTCCATTGCCCAACTTGCTTTTTATTATTAAAATGTGGGGGAGCTGATGATATCACTTTCATTAATGAAATCTTGGACCAAACATAAGAGTCAATGAAATACAAAGTCCTGTTGAACTGTTCTTAACATTTTAAGCAATGACACATGGAAAAGCTAAGCCAGAACAAAAGCTTGGTGTTTTGGCCAACTGAGGCATCGACAGAAATATTCAAGTAAGCAAAGCTGGAGAATGTATGGTATTCCCCTTTCTGACTCTGCTGAAGGTTACAGCTTCCTGTGTTAAAAGAAATATGTGTGTATCATACCTATTTCAGTACAAAATGGGCTAGTTTTGCTTAAAACTATTTGTTGACAGTTTATACAAAGCCATTGGGCTCTAAACGAGTGGACTCATATATAACTTATTTTGTTGATCCTGTTGCAACTCTTTGGCACAAAGGTGCGTTCTGATAGCAATAACATCTTCATTACCTTTTACTGAGTGCTAATGTGTCAGTGCTATGATAGCAGCAGGACTGGCTGCCAACATTTAAAAGTGCAGATTCCAGTACTGGGTTGCTGCATCTGTCTGATTACATCTGCTCCAGACAAACTGAGTTTGTCTAATGAAAGTCATCTATGTAGCCATCCCGGCTGCAGTTTCTGGAAAGGTTCCCCAGAAGAGCCCTTGCTCCTAATAGCATCACTAACTGCAACATGTGTCACAGGTTCCATGAGCTGGGAATGGCTATAGGATGGCAAACGCTGTCACTATTGCAGCCCCTGCTGTCCCCGATAGCTGTCTAAAGGCAGCTTATCTGCTCCTAGTCTGCTCTTAGTGACAAGAAAGCATTAGGTTTCTGTTTTGTTCTGTTGTGTTTTGTTTTTTGTTTTTTCTTTTTTTGTTTCAGTAGCACGAAGTGGCCTATTCAAAATGCTCTTTTTAATGTGCTTTTTAAGATGGAAATGTTTTTCTTCATGTATTTTAGCTCAAACTTCTATATAGTGTTTCTATTCAATGCTTGTAAATGAATAAAAATGTGTTAGTAGAAGAATCCTTTATGCTTAATGGCAGGGGGTAAGAAAAAGAGAGGGTGGAAATCAATCTTTCCTGAAAACATAATGCAGTAATAAAGGATACTTGCTCTTGAATACTGTTGGCTGCTTTATGATTTTTTTCTCAGTTCAAACAAAGCTGTATTCAAAACAAGGATAAACATATCAATGCTAATTTTATATAAGACTCTTCCTTCTATAGTAATTTCACATATTCTATTCATATAGCAAAGAGCAGGATTTCTTTGATCTCTTCCTGCCATCTATGTTTGCCATGTAGGCTACTACTTAACATCTTTTGTTCTGGTATATATTTGCTAAAAGTGATAGATCATTCTGTTTATGATCTACATAACTGTCTATGTTTCTGCCAGATGTCATCTACTGCTCTTTCCTGTTCAAGTTCTCAGGAATATATCACAGTAAATAACTCAGTACCAAACAACAAAAAAAGGATAATGTCTTGGGTTCCCATGTGAAAATATTAGTATGAATGGTGAGGTTTTATGTTTCCCTCGAAGTTATGTACTGAGAAAATAATAAAGGGTAGGTGACTTCATGGGACGGGATTTCTTGCAGGATGGTCTCACCAGTATGGCTAGGTAGATTCGTTGTTTTTTATGCTCATGATCATGAGACATGGTCCACAAGCGTTGACTGTTATTTCTGGTTGGAATGAGGCTTGATTCTTCCATGACTAGCTTGCTTACTTGCTAGCCTACTTACACACAGGTTCCAGGAGGGCATCACCTACTGCTTACCTACTGCTTATTTTCAAAGTCACAGAGTAGATGAGGTTGGAAGGTGCCTGTGTAGGTCATCTTGTCCAACTTCTGCTCAAGCAGGAGCCCCTTTCTTTTCAGCTGCAACATTCATGAATTTTTTACACTCAATACTACTGTATTCAGTGCATTTGTGAAGTCTTCAGGAAACTTTGTGAGATTATCATACTCAAATATCTATTTTATTTTTATCAAGCATAGCAAGAACCTTTCTTATTGTTTATAGAATAAAACAAAGTGGGGAGGGGGGGGGGGGGAAACTTTTTATGCTTTCTGTCCATCCAAATCACAGTAATTATGGCTTGTTTCAGGTGGACGGTGTGTCATACGTATTGGTGTACATGGGACCAAATATGGTTCTTGTTCCACCTTTGGCTAAAATTAAGTTTGCTCAGATGTGAATCTCACCCAGAACACTGTGGTTCTTTTCTTCAAGTGTCTGGGACTCTCTCTGGTCTGCACAACTGTTTTGATTGGATTTTTACTGAGTTGACAAGCCCTACCTGCCTAAAAGTCTTCCAGTTGCTTTTTCTGTGAGGACCTGTCAGCTTAATATCTTTTCCTCACCTCACAGGATAGTTAATAGTCAAATATGGTGGTCTTTGGTATATATCATATATAGTATATATCCTTGAACTTTTCTCAAGTAACAAATTTTTCTTGGAACTCATCTGATGACAAAAACATTTAGGAACAACTTAAGGAGCCCATGTGCCTAGAAATAGCCAGCAGAGGCACAGGAGACAGTGCTACTGCTTCAGATAAGCACAGAGTGTGATGGAGAAATGCCTCGGGGAATTCTGTGGCTTCAGATTATTATCTGCTAAGTCTCCTTGAAAGCTCCTTAAAATTCCAAACTGGATTTTAGTAGCAAACAACTACTAGATTACATCCAGCAACCAGTACTCTAGGATGTGCTCTGTGCTACAGAGTACACTTGATTAAATTGCATAGTGAAATGAAGCCTAGTTGCTGCATTTTTCACCATAAAATTTATGCCCCTCATTCAGCCAACTCCAGCCTTCAAGAAGAAAGAAAGGCTGTTTAGTCTTTTATGGTAATCTAGAGCAGAGCAGAAGCCACTCTGGGGGTGGAATATCATTTAGCATTTAATATTGGTTGGAAAGGCTCTGACTTACAGGCTGTGGAAGGTTTATCTTTTGTAGATGTACCCCTCCTATAAAGGCAAGTACTTTTAGCAGTACCTGCAGGTACATATCCCTTCTACATGTACTTCATCTCATCCTGTTTCCAAAATTCAGTGATACACATCAGCGTTCATCTGATGTCTGATGTGGAATGCTGCAAAATGGAATTGCTTAGAAATGTACAATGCTCTATGAATAATAATCTCTGGCAGACTTCTGGGAGAAGCAAACTGTAGTCATATCTTTAGTTGCTGCCACTCTGTCCACTAAGCACCTATGACACAGTCTTTAACAGGGGAATGACAATGTTTAATCTAGCTATTCATATTTTTAAAACCAACATTTTTTTTTAAACTGAGATTTCTTCTGGTTTCGTTAAGTGAGGTAAGGCATATTTTTCAAACCATTTCTGTAATGGCACACGAGGGAGCAGGTAAATTGTTCTATCTGATCTGAAAACATTTCATAAACGAAAACCAATGGCAATGATTCAGGATGTGAAAATCAGCTATTTATTGATGGAAAACCCCAGAATATTTAGTCATTTGATGAAAAAGTGAATGTAATGAAACCCATTTCTCTATTTCAAATTTTCATTTACTTAATCTTCTTCACTAAGGTATTTCTAAAGAATCCTCCACATAGCTAGTGTGAGTTCATTCCCTTCTCGCAGTCACCTTATTTGTCCTTTACCTTGATCACTTAGGCTTCATTTCACTATGCAATTTAATGAAGTATACTCTGTAGCACAGAACACATCCTAGAGTACTGGTTGCTGGATGTAATCTCGAAAAAAATAAAAAAAAATAATAAAAAAAATTCTGTTGCTTAAGTGGAAAGGAAAAAAAGATGTACTTATGGACAGCAAAACAGAGAAGAAGTGCCCCTGCTTGGCAAATTAGACATAGAGTAGATTTGTGGAGTATGTCTTTGCCTCTAGTCATGTATTCTGTGACCAGTACATGGAGAGGGGCACCTTTTTTAGAGCAGGTAAAGCAGTCAGATTTAATTTAAGGAAAGTGAAAGTAGAAAAAAACTCCTTAATGCCTTTGAACATAACACTAAATACAATTTCATTCTTCTCATGATGTATTAGCATTAACTTTATATAACTGTCACACATGGAAACAGTTTTGTGTATCACAAATGGTAGCTGGCAGAGCTTCTTAAAAGACTTGTTAGCTTTGACTTGCAGGATTTGTGGCTACACTTTCAGTTCATTTATTTTGGACCCCTTTTAGACTACACTTTGATGTTCAACTAAGTGTAAAAGTTTGGTGTGAGTTTTAACTGGACCTACATATTTCTTGCATCAGATCTGTTTTAATAAAAATCTCTGGACTGTGCCAGAAATTCTCCTGATTTTGCTCAGAACTGATTGAAAACTGAGCCAAATTTTGTCAGGCTCCATTAACTCACCTGTTATGGAAGTACCACACAATGGCCTTGTTGTTAATGACAAAGAATTACCTACCAACAACTGTCATGTCGTGAACCAAATCCTTCTGTTACTTCTGCGCAGACATGGCTAAGGCAATGCAACCACATGACTATATTGAGAATTTCGCTCTCTACATTTCCCTCCCTTGTATATTTAACAAACTAAGAAGTGGTAGGTAAGTTTAAGCTACCAGTTTGGTTCATCTGACCCAGAGGTACTTATTTAATCTGGGAGAGGTCTCACTGACCTTGGCGACTCAGATAGGTAATGTATTTTTGCAAAGTGAACTTCTTTTCACCTTCCTCCAACAGAAATAAACTTTGACTCTGAAAAGGGGCGGAATTATACAGTGTTTCCAATACTTTTTCTCTTGCTCTCTTTATGTTCCTGTTAAATTAGTCCTTTTTTCGTTGTTGTTAAAACATGTTTTCGTTTCTAACTGGAAAAAAAAAAGTATTCAAAGGCAAAGTCGTTCAGCCTGAGAAGGGACTCGGAAGGGAATCTGTCGTTGGTGTTTTGATTCAGTGTGTGGACAAACACATTCATGCGTGCTTAGAGCTGCCCAACCTACTTACCTCATAGCAAAGTTCTACTTTTGCCACCGTTTTAGTTTTATCTTAAGTTCAGTTTTTGCATCAAGCCAAAACATTACTTAAGGTGCTATTACGTTATGCATGGTTCTTGCTTAAATAGATATGTAATCACTTCACATTCCTTTCAGTTTCAGATAATCAGTTCTCCCCTTTTGGTACAATCTTCATAACATAACAATAATATAACGTTATTTTAAGTAAAATCTCTCCATTCAAACCATCAAGTTTCTGACTTAGGTTCACTTTTTGAAATTCAGGTTCTGCTTCAAAAAAAGAAATTATTTTTATATATATTGGTGTGTTCCAAATGCATGAATCTGTATCTCCTAACTACCTGGTAAAGAAACTGGGTTTAAGTTAGTGAAACTTTAGAAGTAACAAAATGCTGAGTCTCTTTATTAAAGTTTCTGAGTGTTGAGTTTCATACTTGTGTTCTACTCAGCAACTCAGTAATGAAGGTTTCTAAAAATGATGGTGTCTTAGATATGGGAGCTGGGGCTTTGAAATGCATCATATATTGAATGTTGGCTATGTTCCTGAAATAAAGTCATTTAAATTGCCTCTAATCTCTTTATGATAACTCATGATGCAATATCTACAGTTGTTTTCCTAGCCTACCTCCTAGATCTTTTTTTCTTTCCAGTTTAATATTTTAGTGATAGAAATAAACTATAAAAGTTGTCTTCTTGTACCTTTTTTTTTTTTTTAAATGCTTATTTGTGTTGCTCTGTGGCCCAAGGTACTAAGACCTACACAAACATAATAAAAGAGAGGCACTGACCAAAGAGCGCAGTAACAAGATATGCGAGAGAAGACAATTAAACAGTAATGTTTTATATGGGCAGCCACAGTTTTGGTGTGTCTCCTGTCTAGTCACTGCTGGATGATCATTCCTCATAGGCATCACAGCTGGTCTGATTGATACTTCTGACAGCGCATTCCAGCTTCACACTTCCCATCCCTCTATTGCTTCTCTCAAGGATACCTTCTATTTTTCACTTTATTTCACTCCTTAGAAATCTATTTATTTTCAAACTAAATTCTCTTTTAACACAAATGTGTCTCCAAGTTGTTTTTTTCTCAAATTTGATGCTATCAGTTAAATCTGTGAAAACAGCAATAAGCAGTTATTCTCAAAAAAAAAACCCCAAAAACAAACAGAAAACCCACAAAATTCAACCAGAACTAATAAAACTGAGTGTATGTAGATAAAGCTTCTTTACCTATATATTGAGTTTGACTTATGTTCTCTGCTCTGTGTACTTGTAATCTCCTCAGAAAAAGCTGTTTATCTTTCCCTGCATTGCACTTTTTTGCTTACTCAATTGGAAGTGTACAAATACAGTAGCAGTGTATAATAAAACTACTGGATTTAACTGAAGAAGTAAAGCGCCTGAAGTATGCAGCTCCTCAAGGAGGGTAAGATACTGCTTGATCCTACTGAAAACATGGCTTATTTTCTTTTAACGAATTTCATACCCTTGGAAAGGTTTCACTTGAGTTGCTCCCAAAGAATTTCCTGTTTTCACAGGAAACTAACGATGATCCTATGGCTGAAAAAAAAAAAAAAATTAATAAAGGAGTCAGGTTGAATTTATGTTCTTTTCTTTTCTTTTTGCTGTTGCCATTGCTTTTCCTATAGGAAAAGAATTGTGGTGATTAGTGTACAAATCTTACATTTGCTATATTTTGAATAAACATCTTTATTGTTATTTCATAACTTAAGGGAGTGTAGTTGAGTAGTGTCATCACTTAATTGGGAATGAGTTCCTCTGCACCTAATTGGGACCAAATCCCAAAAATTTACTACTGTGAGTAATTGTATTTCTAGGCAGCTTTTTGGAGCTAGTACTATTTTTAATATCCTGTTTTCATTAAGTTCAGTGGGTACTGGATTTCAACTTTTATGTTTTAGATGGCCTAGTACAATAGTAAATTGTTTGGCTTCTACTTAACAATATAAACATAAAATAGTAATAGCAAAACTGAAGTCTCCCTATGCCTGAAAGTCATGTCATTGTTGGAATATGGCCGTGTATTTTTACTTTGACTGACTTTGACAAGGGGAATTCATGCTCAACCAACCTCGTAGCTTTCTATGATGGTATCACCAGTTGGATAGACAGGGAGAGAGCAGTGGATGTTGTCTACCTTGACATCAGCAAGGTTTTTGATACTGTCTCCCATGAAATCCTGATAAAGGAGCTGAGAAAATGTGGGATGGATGAGTGGAGAGTGAGGTGGGTTGGGAACTGGCTGACTGGCCAAGCTCAGAGGGTGGTGATTGGTGGTGCAGTCTTTGGTTGGAGACCTTTGACTACTGGTGTTCCCCAGGGGTCGGTGCTGGGTCTGGTCTTGTTCAATATCTTCATCAATGACTTTTAGGTAGGATGGTAACCTCCAGCAGGTACAGTGATTATACCAAGCTGGAAGGAGTGGCTGAAATGCCTGAGTTCTGTGCTGCCTTTCAGCAAGACCTGCACAGGCTGGAGAGCTGAGTAGTAAGAAACCAGATGAGGTTTAACAAAAACAAGTGTAGAGACTTGCACCTGAGAAAGAATAAGCACATTTATCAGTAGAGGCTGGGGCATGACCAGCTGGAGAGAAGCTCTGCATTGAAAGACCTGGGGGTCCTGGTGGAGAACAGGTTGGCCATGAGCCAGCAGTGTGCTCTGGTGGCCAAGAAAGCCAATGGGATCTTGGGGTGCGTTAAAAAGAGTGTGGCCAGCAGGTCAAAAGAGGTGATTCTTCCCCTATACTCTGCCCTGGTCAGGCCTCACCTAGAGTACTGTATCCAGTTCTGGGCTCCCAGGTACAAAAAAGACAGGGATCTCCAGGAGAGACAGTCCGGTGCAGGGCCACAGAAATGATAAAGGGCCTTGGACAAATCCCCTATGAGGAAAGGCTGGGCGACCTGGGTCTGTTCAGCCTCAAGAGAAGAAGACTGAGAGGGGATCTGATTAATGTTTATAAATATCTTAAGTTTTAGAGACAAAGAGACATGGCCAGCCTCTTTTCAGCGGTCTGTGGGGACAGACCATAAACCTGAGCATAGGAAGTTCTGCACCAGAGGAAACAGAGGCCCCTTTCAGACCCTACAATTCCGTGATTCTGTGACTTAGGTTATAACTGTAGTTAAATTCTTGTGGGCAACATTTGTAAAGAACAACTTTTTGAGAGGGGAATGCTGATTTTTTAAAACTATGAAAATATAGGAAGTTCTATAAAATTTGTGATTGGACTAAGAAAGACCCTAGCGTGATCTAGGCTAGTTGAACAAGGTAGTTAAGTATGAATGAAATCTAGGGCAAAATGTTAGTGCTCTCTGATTTGTCATTATGACTACTGTCCTCTTTTCATGGCTGTTCTGGTAGAAATCGGGTACTGTAGGATGTTGTTTTTTCAGTGTCTCTTATTCCCTAGAGATTCCCCCTCAGAACTACCAAAAGGCACACTGCCAAGTTATCCTGACACATGTACGGATGAACAGCAGAGCAAAACCTCAACAACAAAAAGTAAAATAAGGAGTGAGAGATCCACTGTAGCAGGCAAATGTCTCTTCTATTGTTTCTCGCTCTTATTTGCAAAGTGAAAATGTAAAATGTTTTTATCGTGAAATTGAGAAGGAAGAACATGTAAATAGACCCACATCATGGGATGAAAAAGACTTATCAGCTGCATTCATCTGAACTCCTCAATCTACTCGTTGTAATATTAAGAAACAATCCTACACTCTCTTAAGAAACAATCCTCACTCTCCTGCACAGCTCTTTTACAAGCCAAACTTTGTAAGAGTTTTGCCTTTTTACTTAACTTGCTCCCTGACCTTTTTCCCATTGGGAAATATTGGGAAGCAGGTGATGTTTGGAAACAGCAGTGCAAACTAAACCTCTTGGAGTCACCTCTGCCATAACAGATCAAAACTGATACTAAAGCCATTTCCTTTAGCATGCCTAGGGTCAAACTGAATTGCTATAAACAAACTGGTCTGCATCCCAGAAGAAATGTTTATGCGAAAAAGTACTTTCCCTGTTGCCTTCCTCTTCTTCCCTTAGAAAGCTGCTAAAAGCAAAAGGCAAACAAGGATTTTTTTTTTTTCCTCTCTCCCCAGTGAGTTTAAAGAGACAGGAGCTGGGATTTTGCACTTGCAGCTGTTTATCTCTGAAAAATAGTGCAGCTGTTACATAGCCTAAATACAAGAGCTCCACTGCTGCTGTTGGGTCCCCTCTCTGGCCTGATAGTACTTCCTTCCTGGCCTCTCATGGCTTCCTGTGCTGGTCTTATCACTGCAAAAAGCTTGAAACTGTACTGGCTGTGCCACTTGGAATGCATTTCAATTCCATAAATGGAAATATTCTCACATTTACATTTGCAAACAACTAGCATCTGTAGATCACTCAATAATTTCCTACTGATGTTTTTCTTTTGGACATGTTTTTCAAAATAGAGAAAAGAAGAATAAAAATTAAAAAAAAAAAAAAAAAAAAAAAAAAGAAAAAGGGAAAGGAAAACTGCTTCTTCTTGCTTGACTTTTCTATGGTCTGAAAATGCATCTCCTGGGATACCAAAATCACTGTTGCAATAACTTTAACAGCCTTGTGGCAGTTTAGATTGGTTGAGGATTGGTTGTCTGCTAGCTCTTTTAAAAAAAAAAAAAAAAAAAAAAGAGCACTTTAAAAAAAGAATATTAAAGTGGGTCTGTAGGTACAAGAAATGAGAATGGCACATCAGAACTCAGTGTAATTGTAGCCCCAGCACTGCAATTTTCCCCTCACACTGCAGCTTTTCTCTGATCCTTTCAGGTCCGAAGAAGTGCCATCATGGGGTTCTTAGACCTCATAAGGGTGTAGGATGTCAAAAGAATGATTCTACTGACTTAAGCTGACAAGATCAAACAGCACAGGTTTGAATAAATCTTTTGAAGTAAAACATTGGGTTTGCTAAAGAAATGAGTACAGTGCAACTTGTGCTCTGCCCAAGTAGCCACGAAGCCCCATGAAACAATTCAGCCACAACTATATGTTGAAATAGTATGTTCAAATACCACTAAGGAGCAAAGTATTTTTTTTATAGAACATTCATTAATAATAACTTATGCAAATTGTGGAATTAACACACCTTCAGTCTAATCACAGTGATATAGAAATAAGGATGTCACTAGGCCATGTACTCCAATGGATAAGTTAAGGATGTATTCCGGATATGCTGACTTTCATTGGGTTCTAGTTATCATATATTTGAAATATTTCTAGCCAAAATATTTACTGTTTCTTAGAAGAAATCTATAGCTGCTTTTTCAGTCCCTTCCTCTAGAGTGTCCAACATCAACTTATTCCTGCACTTTTAAAAATGACGGCCAAACCTTTAATGTCTTCTTCTGAAATGTACTCTTGAGAATCAGACATAGTATTAATGATTTCCGCCTTATATAAATGTGATATTTTCATTTTATTCTTATTTAATAACTTCTGCTTATCTGTGGATTTTGGATTGTTGCAGAATCTTATCTTTCACATGTAGTAGGCTCAATTTATGGTCCTAAATGAGGAGTTCATATTCAATAAAATTTAGATCAGTTGTATTATTGTGTAATTTAGTCTAAGGTTTGCAAGTTTAAAGTGTTAATTTCCATGCTTAGCTTTATTAGAATATATCTGAACTGACTCTACTAAGGTGAAATGTATTAGAATACTTTTACATAAATGAAAAGAATTAACTCGATTAAAATTTCACATCAGCTCTCATAAAATCATCAAAGTAAATTAGTGTAAATTAGAGAGGCATTTTAGAATATAAGAGCAATATTTTGATGTAAAGAGACATAAATCAAATTGGTTTTAGGAAATTGGTTATCTTGAGTTCACCCCTAGGGAACAAAGTCTGAGGGAAAGAATGGTAGCATGGTTAATTAAATTGTTATTTTAAAATTAACTGAATTTAGATTTTTTTTTTTTATTAAATCACTGTGATTAATTGAAAAATAAATCTTATCAAATATTAACTTTTTCTTGAACTATAGATTTGCAGAATAAAAATAACTACTTTTATGTTATTATGCATCACATACTATCCCACGTGCCATTCTGTTTTATTTTGTTGTTTCTTCTTTTTTATTTTTATTTTTTTTAAAACTTTCCTTATACAAACTTTCTGTAGTCTCTATTCAGGTGAATATTTAAGTTAATGAAAAGGTTTTGGAGAATCTTCCTTCCTCATACCACATAATATTTTGATCCTTGTAATTTTGAATACTTAGGTTTGGTGATATTCCTTTTAATAAAAACTGTATGCCTGCATACACCCACTTGTAAATGTAAATAATGTGATTATCTTTCTGCCTTCTTTTTTTTTTTGATAGTATTAGATAACAAGTGTCTCTAGGGAAGAATTTTGTTTCTCCGTGTTTGTAAAAGTGCTGTAAGACTTGTGCATGCAATAATAATATAAATATTATAACTTGACAAAAGACAATGAATGGATTTATTGCATGGGTGCAGTCTACTGATGTAGGTGACAAGGCAGACAGGGCAGACACCTTGGCATCTCTCTTTGGTTTGCTAAAGAAATAATTTCTGAGTGGGAGTTCCCCATCTGGTCTTTCCTTAGCAGAAAAAAATATAATACATTTGATGAGTCATAACCTCGTCCAGTTTAAGCATAGCCTCCTTCCTGATTAGTCAGTTCTAATCAGTGACATCATGGT
Organism: Lagopus muta; assembly: GCF_023343835.1. Lineage (NCBI taxonomy): Eukaryota > Metazoa > Chordata > Aves > Galliformes > Phasianidae > Lagopus > Lagopus muta. Next base: position 38,762,071 of record NC_064435.1, on the reverse strand, counting down.
AATGATGAGAGAAGAGCATTTTTATTAAAATGCCTGGATGAATTATTGATCTAGAGATTGGATTCTTTAAAATCAAACTCTTCTCTATAAGATGTTGATTCAGACAAACTACTGAGATCCTAAAAAAAAAAAAAAAAAAAAAAAAAGGAGAAGAAAATAAAAGAAACAGGAATGTGCTTCACATATCAAAGAAAAATGGTACTGAGTGGCTTAAAATATTCCATGCTCTCTTAAGTATGCCTATCTCTAAAATGTCAAAGCATGAAGTTCTCCAGGAACTCTTGAGGGATAAGGTTGGGAAGAAATAGCACCATTTAAATGGAATCTCATTTATTTCCACACTTGGTAAGCATAATTCCTAATAGCCTTATTAATGCCACCCACATGTGCTAACTAATGGTTTTGGATTTTGATAATATAATATTAATGGGATGAGGAGTTTAATCCAAAAACCTAGAGGGAGACAGTAGGATGATCTCTTAACATATTAGCAATAAAGAAAGAAATTGTATGTGCTGCTTCTGAGGTTAGATATTGAACATATTTGTCCTATCACTGTGCCGTGCTCTAGTTTCCAGTTACAACTTTCAGTTGCATTGTGAGCTGTGGATCCCATGGCTGGGTATGGTGTGAGCAGCAACACTGTGTGGGCCTCCCACTTTTTGCCAGATGACTCGATAAACAGAGATGAAAATGGAAATTTAATCCTACCCATAGAATGGTCAAGGCCAATGAACTTGCATCTGGACAAATACATTGCTCTTCAAAAAACATTTCAACATAACCTTAAATTAGAATTTTTCAGCATTTCTATTTTATATGCCATTCCACTGCAAATGTCATGCACAGTTTCCTATTAACGAGTCTTTGATACAGGCAATTTTTTTTTATTTAACCAGAAAGTCACCATACTCTTCAGAGCTGATGCTAACACAAGAATGACGTGATTTGTTTCTTTTTTTATGCATCCACTTGATCACACAGTTCTCATTATTAGAGTAAGTAAATGACTGTATAGTCATTCCTGGATTTTATTTCCACGATATTCTTGTGAGGGAGGGAAATAATCCCCACTTCAGAGTAAATGGACAATGATTCATTGACTTTCTGTTGCAGGCTAGTACAGTGAAATGTCATTTTTGAGTATATATTCTTAGGAGAGATTATGAAACTAAGACACACTATGAACTAGGATCACTGCTGATAATTTCTGAAATTTGAATGCTTCCTATTCCTACTGCTTCCTATTTGGGAGTAGTTTTCAAAAAATGTGTCTCTTCTTACACATACTGAAGACTTGTGAAAATTAGAATATTTATCCTGTCTTGTACACTAATATGACACTTGCTAGAGAAAGGGACTTCATCCAAAGTATTAATAGTGTTTATGGTAAAATGACTGATTCTGTACTCATATCTGTGCTTTAACTCACTAGATGCAACAGAATTCTATAAAGCAAGGTATTTATTACATTTTCAAAAGCTGGATAAAGGAAAAGGATTTTGAGTTGCTTTAAAGAGAATGCTTCAAGTGATAGTAGTGACTTAGGATAGTTTATGCCAGAAGGAACAGAATTTGAATTAACATGGACTTCTATCATGTCCTACTGTACTTCCCTCCAAATGCTTATTAGTAGTCTTGTTCTGTGCCAGAATTCCTTGAGTTTATTAATATTCCCTACACATTGTGTTTGTTAATGTTTTTTAAAGTTATTGCCAGATTATAGCCTGTCTGTGCCTGATAGTGGTTGTGTTTGTATATGAGCACAGGGTCATCTGATAACAAATTGTAGCACTGAGCGATAAGCACTGTTTAAAATGGGTACAAGCCAGAAACCTATGGCTCCCAGTATACTTTTAGAAAGTTCCATCAACAAAAGAAAGAGTTCAAGGTATTTCGGAAAAGGTCATTGATTACAACCAACTTCATGATCGTTCTGGATGTGTTCCTTCCTGCATAGACATAATTACATTTGTTTTACAGTAGGACTTATTTTCAGCTTTGGGCAAGGACGATTGCTTTCAGACGTGACTTTGACTCACATGTACCAGCTTCAGAAAGCTATTAACTTTCAGTCAGTGTCTGTGAGATCTTGCTTGGGTCTCAGAGAAGTTTAAATTCATAGCATAGTATTGTGGCTAGCTGAACAGCAGTTACCTTGCAGATTGCTGACCTTGTTTTTTTCGTAGGAACTATTTCAAGTCAAGTCTCTGCCAGTGTAGGGACTTTCCTCTGTCTTTTGCTGAAGAAGTTCATGCATCTTTGTTGCTTCCTTCTTATACTCAGCTGAACAACAGTATTTTCTGTGAAAATTACCAAATATGATCTCTTAGATCCTATCACAATTGGATCTAAAATGGATCTCTTCTCCCTCCTGTTGAACACCATTAGAATTACTGTTTTTTTGAGCCTAACTCACAAAGGCGGTTGTTGTCACAATTCCTTGACAGTAAATATTTGTACAGAAGATAAATATTTCTTAAGCATGGTTTTTATCTAACATGCACATTTATCTGTCAGGTAGTGGTCTTAACAACAGGTGTTGGATGCCTCAGGCTTGTAATATTTGGAGTTACGTTCTTGTTTGTAGTTAATCTATGAATAGTGTGGTGTCATGACTGTATAAGATAGGAGTGAAAGTGATTTCCAATGTGAACTGAAGCAATATAAGCAGTATTTCAGGTGCTTTCAGAGACTTTATGTTCATACATTAGATGACTGATACACAAGAAGGCTGTGCTGACATTCAGCAAGATCTGAAGAGTTGGGTGGAAAGGAATTTTATGGGGTTCAACAGGGACCAGGTGCAGAAGCCTATACTTGGGCAGGGAAAACCACATGCATCAGTACAGGTCAGGGGCTGACCTGCTGGAAAGGAGCTCTGCAAAGTGGGACCTGGGTGTCCCAGTGGACAACAGGTTGGCCATAGGCTAGCAGCGTGCTGCTGTAGTCAGAGGGGCCGATGGTATCCTACAGGGCATTAAAAAGAGTGTAGCCAGAAGGCTAAGGGTGGTTTTCTTCCCCCTCTACTCTACCCTGCAGAGGCCACATCTGGAGTGCTGGGCTTCTCAATTCAAGAAAGACAGAGAAGTTATAGAGAGGGTCCAGTGGAGAGCCCTGAAGATGATGAGGGGCTGCAGCATCTGCTTTATGAGGACAGGCTGAGAGACTTAGGACTGTTCAGTCTGGAAGAGACTGAGGGGGGATCTTATCAATATTTATAAATACCTAGAGGGCAGGTGTCAAGTAGTTGGGACCAGGTTCTTTATGGTGATGCTTATCAAGAGGACAAAGAGCAATGGGCACAAACTGAAACAGGAAGTTCCATAAGAACATGAGGAATAACTTCTTTGCTTTGAGTGCAGCAGAGCATTGGAATGAGCTGCCCAGAGAGACTGTGGAGTCTCTTCTTTCTGGAGATATTCAAAACCTGACTGAATGCTTGTCTGTGTAACCTACTGTAGTAAACCTGCTTTAGCACAAGGGTTGGAACAGATGATCTCCTGACGTTTTCTCCAACTCTACAATTCTGTGATTCTGTAAGCCTTCCTAATATAATGTAAGACTTCACCTATCCTGCTTCAGTGCCTATACATATACTACCATAACTGAAGCAAAGAATGTTATTCAAAAGTTCATCCATCCAAATTCCTCTTTGTTAACTAAAGACCTCAGTGGTTTGTTTGTTTATTTAATCTTGGGTCCATCTGTTTAGTAAGCAGTTTTAATTCTCGACTGTTGTAAAGAAGATGTTGACCAATGTTTTTGGTGCTCATACTAGGAAGAGTTAGTTTATCCAGAAACATGATGAGTTATTAGAGTTCTTTGTTGTTCTTTTAAAATTACTACAGTTTCCCCAGGTAATTTTTTTCCTTTTTTTTTTTTTTTTTTTTTTTTTTTTGGTTAAATTGTGTTATGACTACAGAGAAAAAGAAACCCAATAATTGTGATTTTTCTATATTTTGGAGTCCCTTGGAGCAAGTGTGAAATCTGGGAACAAGCTTTAATGAGATTCTGTTTATTTAAAAAACTCATAGCCATCACTTTTTATTTTTATTAATTTTGAATTAAGTTTATTTCAAGATATTGGAATGTCAGAGCATCCAAGAGTTTTTTGTCTAACACTGGGCTATATTTCATTGTTTAGCATTAGACCATTCCCTGCCCCGAGTGCTGTGCAGTGTCATTAAAACTCTGATGCTCTTTTAAGTTCTTCACCAGAGAGATGACCAAAGGAACTGCCCAGATCAGAAGAAATACTGGGAGCACAGTAGATCAATAGTTCAACTGCAAAAATGGGGAAAAATGTGAGTGCAAGAAATGGCTGTACCAGTGTATGCACTGGCAAGAATGCTTGGCCTGTGGTCTGAAGGAAATATTTTGTTCTCCTTACAAATTAATAGCATATTTCATCTGCGCATGACATCCTGAAGGCTCTGAATGTAAGGTGTAATTCAGAGTCCTGTAGGGTCCAGGGGAAAACTCATGTTACCTTCAGGACTATAATACTACACGATCTAGCTTGAAAGCATTAAAGCATTATTTGTTGCATGTTCATTATTTTGACATTTGACTTGTGTGTTCTGCTTGTATACTTCAGTGTTAAATGACTCTAAATCAGGAGCAGTTGCTACAGTTTCCTTTGCAAACCACTTCTTTTCTTTCTTTCAAAATAGCATGCCATCCTTCCAACATAAACACGGAGGGGAAACAGATCAGTGGGTACGTAATCACAGAACTATCTCAGGCAGCAGGCTTCTGAACTGCGTTAAAATCCGAATCACAACATACTTTTGCTCCTGCTGGTGTCTGATGGCAGGAAGAAAACTGTCATTTATGTTCTCTTCTGGCTACTCTCCTTGGAATATCTTAAATATAATTAGCTTTTTTAAACATAGTTTCCTATAAAGCAGCTGCAGTCAGTGTGCCATTGTCCAAAAATAAGGTGATACACAGCAGGTTATACAAAAAGATTTCTGCTATGCTGTACTGTTGTTATCTGAGAGCCAAATGTGAAATACCATAAGCTTTCAATTCTTTTTTTTAATTGTAGAGAAAGTCTCAGGAATTTCTGCTGCTGTTTTTTCCACCATTTAAGTATTTATGATGAAAGAAGAGGGTCTTGGTTGCCAATTTTTTAAATTCCTGACTTTACATGGGTTTTTAATAACAAAATTGGATTAGGAACTTTCAGTAAGATCAATTCTGTGTTTGAGTAGTAAATTTGGAGGAATGCATGTGCAACAAAGAGGTCAAATTTCAGCTTCAAGCACAAAACTCAGACACCTTTGGTCTGACTGACTCCTGGAAGAACCTAGACCTTCACACTTGCTGGCAGCTGGGCTGTGGCTAATGTGGACACACAGAGTTCCTACTTTTAACCTTTTCCTCAGAAAAGGCCTGGATTGGACAAAAAGGTCTGACAATGAAATGGAAAAATCATACAGATCCCAAAGGCAAGTCACAGGGATGCTGGGGAGATGAAAGCCCCAACCCTGGCTGGGAGGTAGGAGGAGAGAGCAGGTTTAAACTCCCACTTCTGTCGTAGCTGGGGAAAGTTGAAGAACAGCTGGGAACCTCAATATAAAAAGGAAACTGAGGTGCTGGAGCAGGTCCAAAGAAGGGCAACAAGGCTTGTGAAGGGCTTGGAGAGTATGCTTTATGAGAAGTGACTAAAGTAACTGAGGCTATTTTCTCTGGGGAAGAGGAGGCTGAGAGGAGACCTTATTGCTCTCTTCAAATACCTGGAAGGCGATTGCAGCCAGAGTGGGCTTAGTCTCTTCTCTGGTGATGGGTGACAGGACGAGGGGAAACGGCCTCAAGTTGCAGCAGGGTAAGTTTAGGTTGGTTATCAGGAAAAATTTCTTTACAGAGAAAGGGTTGTTAAGCACTGGAATAGGCTCCCCAGGGAGGTGGTTGACTCACCATCCCTGGGTGTATTTAAAAACCATTTGGATGTGGTGCTCAGGGACGTGATTTAGCAGAGAGTTGTTAGAGTTAGGGTAGCATGGTTAGGTTGTGGTTGGACTTGATGATATTTAAGGTCTTTTACAACCTGAGCAATTGTATGATTCTGTGATTCTATGGTTTTTGTGCAGCCAGATACAAGCTCTCTTTTCAAGAGCGCTGTGAAGATCTTTTTCAGCAATGTGCCTAGCCGTTCTCCACACAGCCTTGGTAACCAGAAGGAAACGAGGTCAAATCTGTTAAAGCCAGCTCCTGTGCTGCTGAGAATTGGTGGTAGGAGACTTCCCTGTAGTTTCAGGGAAATAACTACAGTTGCACAAATATACTTGTATAAACAATGTGCCGTAGCCATTTGATAAAGAAAGAAATGGTTGGGTACATTCTATTAAGAGAAATCAGTTGACTACGTTGATCCTATTGGTATCTAAGAGTTAGTGTCAGACTGACCTCTCTGGTGCAGAAAAATGTTCTAAAAGACACCAGAACGTTTTACAAGTCCACGTAAGTTCCAATTCTGTCCAGGAGAACTTGGAAAAACTGATTTTATAGCACTCACAGTTTTGTAGCCTAGACTTTCACATGGATTATAAGGGTAGAATGTATGACTATCTAGGTTGAGCGTGCAGAAAACATGCGTTAGGATTTTGCTCATTTTGTCTTTTTTAAATACACTCCTAGAGAAAGATAAGAATGAAAAAAAAGTCTATGTAACTTAAAAAAAAAAAAAAAAATACTGCATGGTGAAATTTCACCCAAAAGATTGTTTCAGAAGGTGCAAACTACGTAGAACTATTTTATTTTTCCCTCTGCTCTTCTCTGTCACATTCTCCTTCCTGTTGCAGCCTCCTTCTTCCTTCATCCCTGTGTGAAACTCCTGTTGACTTTTATGTTGTCCTCGCAGTTGACCCATAAAAGCACTGAGCCAAGAAAAACCTTGTAATTTTTTTCCTATCAGGAGCTAGAATTGCAGTCTCTAGAAGAGCTTAATTTTGTACATCTATATGCTTTAATTACTCCTAGTATACTCTTTAATTTTTTAAAAGTTTTCAAATACATTTTGCCCTAGTTTTACAACTGATTTGTGTTACACACATATCTCTATTTCTAATGAATATCAAAGGGAGTATTATAAGGCTACATGCTAACATGCTCCTTGAATTTCTTCTCGGAAAGGCTTTTATCTCTGTCATTTGTAGCACGTACACTTTGTAAATAAACTGGAGTTTTCACTTCCCTGCTTTGTTATTGAAAGCTATGATTTGGAACTGGAGCCGTTCTGTCCCTCTGTAAAAAGACACTTGTTTATGTGTTGTCTAGAATATTGGGCCTGCTTGCCAGAGGATGTACAGTAGATGTGTCATCTCAGTGCAGCGTATTTTGTCTGGTGTTGCACTCTTTTAAACAGTTGGGCTGAGAAATATTTTTTTTCCCACAGTAGCTTTCTGCTTACAGAAAGAATAACATGACTTTATGCTGCTACTTCAACCTACTGGAGTGAGCTTTTTTCGTTTCATTCCTGGATTTTCTCCAGATAACAGCCTCAACTGGTATTATTTCAAGAACAAAATTATTATCCAAATGAAATTTCTGCTTATAAAGTATGCAAGATCCAACATCTGAAATACATCATGTTTTGAAGTACTGCTACACAGTATTAGTTACTAGAAAGTAGCAGTAACTTGAAAGTATTCTGTTTCGGTGCAAACGTGCATTGCCTCCCAAACGACTTATAGAAATATGACAATTTATCCCTGTAGTGATGTGATCACTATCTCCTCCCTTCTAGAACCTTGGAACCTACTTTTGGTCTGTTAATGAAATTACGTAATAATGCAGGGGAAAGCCTCTGAAACTACAATGCTAAAACAACAAAATAAGTGAGAGACAGCTATTTGTGGTGCAATCAGTTGTGTTTAATTCGCTCACCTCTCTAGGCCTAACATTGATAATGTCAGTGAAGGTTAAAATGAAAGTTAGGAATCTTTCTCTTTCAGCTCTGGTTCAGCCTTTAGAGGTCTCAGTATCCTAGAGCATCAGCATCTCAGTTCACAAGTCGTCAGAAGAAGGGCATGTATGCCATGTTTGAAAATGGCATACTACTAGCATGGTGATTGCAGGAATACAAATCTGTGTTAGATACCATGTGCTCTTTGCAGCACTTAGGAATCTGAACTTGGAAAACAACTGTGTATTTTTGTAAATATTGAAAAATGTATGGAGAGATGCAAAGTTAGTAAGTCTCCATGTATATTTTGTCAACCACAATTATCCTTCAGTAGAGTCTGCAGGACAACTGCAAAACTGTATGGAATCATAGAATCATTAAAGTTGGAAAAGACCTCCAAGATATCTAGTCCAATTATCCACCTACCACCAATATTGCCCACTAAACCTTGTCCCTAAGTACTACATCTACCCTTTCCTTAAGCACCTCAAGGAGCAATGACTCCACCACTTCCCCGGGCAGTCTGTTCCAGTGTCTAACCATTACTTACAGGGTGTTTCTGAATCTTCATATCTTCAGATTAAGCAAAACAGCTATATGATAGGATTTACAAAAAAGCCCGAGCAGAAAACAAATAGCTTAAATAAATATATATATGTATATATTGCTATGATGTGATTAGGACTTGCTGAAGTATAAACTTTTTGGAACATATTCTTTATTTTATACTAGTTCTTTTACTTGGTCTCTCAATCGGTCTTCTCAGTGCTGCTACTTTATGCCTAATAAAATCCTTGTGCTGCCAAAATTTTTCAATTTTTTTCTACTTCACTAAAAGATAATTTTCACATGTTTTCCTTGCTTTCCTTTTCCAGGAGGAAAAGAAAAATCACTGTAACGCTTTTTCTTTCTTTATATATATATATATATATATATATATATATATATATAATATATAAAAACATCAGGTTTTTATGACAGTTACAAATAACTCTCTTTCACTGAAATCACTCAGGTTCAGTTGACCTGTCATTTAAAAAGCACTGCTTTCATTCTGACTTAATTTTAAAACTGGGTCTTGTGCCATGAATCAGTGTTAAATCAGGAGGAGGCATATTTTAAAGTGACAGGTATAATTTCCAAACACAGCTTCATTGTTCTAAATTAAATAATTATCTGAGGACGTAACCTAGCACTCTTTAATGTGACCTTGCTTGATAAACTCTCCCAAGCTGTAAAGCCAACACCTAAGAAAAATGCTTTTTCTTAGAGCTCAAAATGTTTCAGCTCGAACAAATTGAGAAGCACACCAAAAATTATTAAAATTAAACACTCTAGTGTTTCCTTAGAGACTGTGCTAGCAGCATTCTAAAACTGAAGTGGAGAAGGCTTTGCTTCTCTGTAGTTAAAAGGCAAATAGCCATGAGAGAAGTGGTAAGTTGCTTTTCATTGCAATTTTGTAGTTCCTTTTTTGTAGTTATAGAGGAGCCTATGAGATTATTTTTCTTACGTAATTGAATTAAATGGTACAGAATGAAGTATTTTCCTCTAAAGTGAAAATCTTTCTATTATTACTTCTTTAAAAAAAAAAAAAAAAGATGAAGAATCAAGTCTTTGAGAAGAAGTGTTGTCCAAGTATTTTTAAATCAGTTTTATTGATATTCATAGTTGGGGGTTTGGGGGCTGTTTTTTTGTTTTTTTTGGGGTTATTTATTTATTTATTTATTTGGAACATTGATTACTATGGCAACTCCAGTCACGACTGCTGTTGTGATTAGGCAGTCATTGGCAGTCCTTAATCAGTAGAGCTAGGAGGGATTTTCTTCACTGTACAACAGATTTGCTCTCTCTCAAAGTGTTCTCATAATTTTTTTTGAGTTCCTTCCTAGGTTATCAGTACATGTTGGCCTTTAAATTGAGATTTGACCTGAGAATGTTTGGGAGACAAAAAAAAAAAAAAGAAAAAATCAAACCAAACCAAATGAATAAAAACCCACACACATTAAGGAAGAATTTTGTCTTTATGGCACTGTTTTCTAAATGGAAATAGAATAGCATTCTATTATAATAGAATCTAATTGCATTCAGAGAACTGTGGAGTATTGCAGATCTTCCTCATTTGCAGTAGGTAGGGCAATGTATCGTGTCCTACAGCAGGTAAATTTGCATACAGTTAGGTTAGGAGATGCTTTATTTTTAATTGCCATACTTCTTTAAGTAAACCTGGCAACGAGGTAAACACTGTACAAATAAGAACCTCATTCCTAACTAACTAAACTTAATAATAACTAAAATCACTGTTTACACAAGGGGAAAAAAAAATCACTGGTCCCTACTTCATCTACTTTGCTCTCCTCATTATGGCTGGGACTGGTCTGCAAAGTGAGTGTTAATAGATGAAGGAGTACTTCAAGACGATATCCTGTGCTCCTGGGAGAGAAAAGAGGCATCTTCAGATCCTGCAGATATAGGTCTGGGAAGGGAAAGGGTTATCCTTAGCTAATGGTTATGCACAACAGAAAGTAGATATAATTAATTTTTTGCTGTGTGTGAACTTCACAAAAAGGAACAAATTTTAGTGTTGGTATTTTCTTCCCATATAGATACACCTATATTGCCAGTCTGCAGCAACAGTTGTATTTGCAAATATAAGATAATCTCCAAATGGGAAACAGAATTCTTGCCAAAACTCTTCTCTTCAAATCCATGCAAAGTAAAGGTACAATAAATTTATCTTATTTCTGCTGATATCTGAAGGCTGTAATATTAATAATAAATACATGTATATGTTGAAATAATAAGATTTATCATTTATCCTTTACCATTCTAGTGAACAGCAGCTGGTTATTTCACTGAGAGCCAGTGCTGCTGACAGAAACTTGTGATCACCAGACATAACCTGCCCAAGGTGGCTTTTTATTAAAGCAAGATCAGAAGACACTAGAAAGCAAATAAATTGGTTTCCTTAAGTCTGACTGAATGGTACAACCTATGGGCCTAAGTAGTGGGTTTTTTTTTTTTGTATTTATTCAGTTTGTGGTTTTGCATAATATAAATTCTAACTACTGCTGACTTTCAGTGAAATTACGGTTCTTCAGTGACTGGGACACGGCTGAAAATGTAAAGCAGATTCTGAAATAGCAGATAGTTTTGAAAGTAAGGTCACCCAAAACATGGAACTCCATTATATTTCACATTGCTCATGCTGTCTGAGGCTCAAGAATTAATTCTGACATCAGAGTATCAGCTGGTCAGTGCCAATCAAAGGCTCTGTAGAGCAATGCAATTATTAGTTGGTCATGTAATAACCAAGAGCCTTTTTCCTTCACGCAACGTGACAATGGATGAAATGAAGTTGTGCTCTATTTTTTTGAATGTGAGTTGCTCCCATGTTTTAAAAGTATTGCAAAGGATTTTGTGTGACTCCAAGTCAGTAATAGAAAATATATATCATATCACAAATGAGAAGAATGCAGCATTGTCTTTATTGTTTTCCAATAAAGAAAGAAACTAATGTGGTGTAGACCTTTTCATGCTGCTCCAAAGTGCAAAGCTTTGCAAGCCCTTCTTAAAAAGAGTTGTGGTTAAGATACCTTCCCAAACTAGTAGTTATTGAAAATTTGCTGCATTTATTTTTAAAGCTACTATTCTTTTTGATTTGGCTCAGTACCGAAGGTGTAGTAAGTCTGTAGAAAGTTTTTTTTAGAAGTTCTGCTTAATTTGAGAAGCTTTTTCTTGATCATGCAAGCAGAATCAATATATTAGATGCTTCTAAGATCCTGGAATGTAGCTTTAAGAAATTACAACAGTTACAAATCGTGAGCCAAATCTCTGCCTTACACAAAGTGTACCGGTGATAAATTAAGGTCTTACTGACCTAATAAAATGCTACAGATTGATATTCCTTTTGTTGAGCAGCCTGTAATTTCATTAATTTTATTGACAGTAATTATAACAAGTTGAATTTATGATAGCCATAAAGAAAAGTTAGTCAACCACATGAAAATGTCAGCGTGCTCACTTTGGTGTGAGCAGCCTGAAGGTTTGGGGGTGGCTGCTGATCTGTTGTGTTTGTGCCCCACAGTTGTGTTTGAAGGCAGTTTATAAAGGCTAGGGAGGGGGGCTCTCAGCATGTGCATTGCAGTTTTAGCTGTAAGAATGAAGGTAGCTTCTTATTGCCTTGTGATTTCAGGCCCGTGTTCTCAGTTTTTTCTTAAAATTGTTAAGGCGGTAGTTAATAGAGTTGTGTGAAGTATCAAGAAGTCTGTCCAGCTGGATGAAAACACTGAGAATATAAGGGCTGCACTTTGAGGGAGGATTTTTTGTTCTTCATTCTGTAAGAATGTAATGAAATCATGCGTTTATTTAACCAGGGAAGTAAGTGGTTCAGTGAGTTGCTGGAGACTTGCCTATGTTAGGCATACAAGACCAGGCCTGCTTACATTAAACATGTGCCAAAATTTCTGTGTGCAACTGTAGAAAAATTAGCACAGGTTACTACTGTTGAAGGATTGTACAAACAAGCAGGGCTAATGCTACTATGAGTGCCCTTGCCTGGACAGAACAGGATCTCCTGTCAGGAGTTCCTGAGAATATGTGCCTCCTACAGGAGCTTGTGCCTACTTCAAACAAGCATCCATGTGAAGTAAACTTATGACTTTGTTTAGTGTACACTGAGAGGAAGGGGACATGCATGAACCCGTGTGCAAGACTAGTATCTAAGCTGACATTAAGAAATTAAGAGTTCTGTGCCTCTTAACTAGGAATTAACTAAGTAGAATAAATGCAAAAATAGAAAGTTAAGATTAACATTCAGCAGTCCTATGAAATCAGTGCAAGACTTACTTTCTGTAAGAAAAATACTTTCAAGAATAAAACGTTTACAATGTCTTGTTTTAAGGTAGAAAAAAGGATGATTACTAGCGTGCTTGTGGTTAGTTGTATGATAAAGAGGCATCAGAAGAATCATGTGAGTACAAATAGGATTCCAATTTCTGGAAACTTAAGATTCACAGAACTTTTGTTCAATTTTGATACTTCTACCTCAAATAAAAGACAAATCCAATTCAGTTATTTCTTCTGTTCTTGAAAGTTCCATGTTATAGCACTTCATTCTATTCTAACATGAATGTTGAAGAGGCACAAGAACTATCTAAACTTCAGGAAACTGTCCTTACAGCTCCCTGACCAGCAGCATGAAAGTAGATATAGTTCTTACTTTCCTAACTGATAACAAGGTGAATCCAGCAGTGATCGTGACTGGCTATTCTGTCCTGTTCTCTTAACATTGTGTTCTATAGAAGTAGTTGGGCAAAACAACAGAAGTTAGACTTGGATCTTTCAGGAGAAAACAAATGAAAACAAACAAAAGTTTTAATTTGTATTTAACTTGATAAGCAGGAAAATAATTGTTTAATGTCTTATTGCAGCAGCTATTCTCTTCCAACTTCACCTCTCCAGACAGGTGTGTATTAGTGGCTTGGACCAAATACACCAGCCTTGCACCTTTCTTTGTAAAGAAGGCTGCAGCAGGGAAAGCAGTAGTATAAGCAAGTGGAATTTAATAGCTGTTGTTTTCTAAGCTTGGTATCATCAGATCTTCATAGGCAAACTTATTTCTGGTGGCATGTCTTCAATACTTCAGCAGTTTAAGAAAATTAAATGGAAGTAGTACTAATTGAAGTAACAGGCTGTCTTTAAGGTTTAACGATACAAGTAGTATGCAAGAAGTATAAAGGTGTAAGAAGGAGGGAAAATTGTTTTTGTGCGTGCATTTTAAAATTTTGGATGTCACGAGATGGCCCTCTTTATTCAGATAGATATCTCAACTCTCAATCAGATGCTTTCTATTAGCTACTCTGCAAAAGATTTAAATGATGGGTCCATTCTGCTCCGTTTTGATCTGTAAATAACATCCTAAGAAGAAAACTTGCTTTCTATAAATTTATGACAAAAGTGAAACAAAACATTAGCCATAACAAAAACATTGTATACGGTAAGCATGGCCTCCATGTTGCATTTATAACTGACAATAGCATTTCTAATCATCAACTGCAGTAAACTGTGACCTGTTCAAACATTTTGTGAAATGTGTTTGTTCACATGAAACTGCAGCGTACTATTCTTTTTGTTGTTGCCTTGTTCCCAGTGCAACTGAAAACAGGCTTAAGAACGATATGTAATTCATATCTGGTAAATTAGTTAATGCATAATGCAATATGCTGTGAAAAAATCAAGTAGTTGCCCTGTAGATTTGGTGTGCGGGAAGAGTGAGTTGTCACTGCTACTTTATAGGTGCTGTTTAAAGCAAGGAAAAGTTTGGAGTAGTGCCTCTGAAAAGACTTTGGTTAATCCTGCATTACTTTATTTCCTTACATTGTAATGCTGCAACGTCTGTCAACAAGCATGTGAGTCAGCCTCCCCCTCGCCTGATTTCATAGTACAGATAAGGTATCTGAAAACTGGTTATTTTTCAGTAGAAAGCAAGTGCATGTATCATGGCTTCATATCTAGAGAGAGAACACAAAAATACGCAGTACATGGAAATTTCATAATCTGTTACAAAATTGATATAGTTTAATTTACACTGAGCAAGGGCAAGATATGTAGAGAGGGTTGACTTTGTACATAGGGATAATGTTGAAAAGTAGAAAACATCTGTCCTCCAAGAGATCTTTTTTGCCTTTAAGTATGCAAATCGCTTTAATGTGTATTTTTTTTTCTTGCCTAAACCATCATTCATACTTGATGATAATTTATATCATGTTTTGCGCTTTTTCAGGCACCAGCCCAGATGCCAGTACCTCCCATTTTAAGGTCTTAATATTGTCAAACAGAAGTAGTTTGAATGGAAAATTTTCTCTGTGAGTTTCTGGCTCAGTTTTGTGTTCTGATTTAACAGGAATATAATGAATCGTCTGAAGATGAAAGTTGGAAAAATGCATTCTTCAGCTGTGTTGTAGTTTTTTGTTGTTTAATTATTTACGATAGACCTGAAATATCATCTGTGGGGAGAGAGGCAGGGAATTACTGTGGCTCTAGAGCAGTACCTCTTATGCTTTTCCTGAGGAAAAAAACTGGGAATTTTATATGCTTTCAATTTTCATTAAATTTCAAGCTAATGTGTACTAAGAGTCTTTGCCACTACAAAGTATGCCGTGGAATGCAGCAGTAGAGGTTAAGGTAGGCCATTTTTGTAGCTAGTCTTGAGCTATGGAAATTGAATGGAGGGAGTTCCTATGTTTTCCCTTTCTCCTTCTGTTACCCTATAGAAAGGAAGACAACTTGAAATGCAAACAGTTGGAAATAAGAGAAGGGATCTGATGAGGAGACAGTAATGTTGGGGGATGAGCAAAGATGAGAGAGAGAATATGTAATGTATGAAATTACTTAGGAGTAAAAAGGGAACACAGTCAGAATTGTATGTTGTGTTTGAAGGAACAGAAAATTCTACAGTTGTAATAACATTCTACTTTTCAGAGCCTGGAAATAAATCAGTGTTGATATGGAATGTCAATTATTTTTCCATTATCCTGATCTCCTTGCTTCCACAAGAAGGCTTAATAATTTGGGCTTTCTGCTGGTGTTGCTGAATCTACTAGTGGGCAGATGTGGAAGAGGCAGTGGTTCCTGAGAAGAATATATCCCACTGCAGAAGTGTGTGGGAATTAGTGAAAAGGCAGGAGAGCCTTTGGGGATGGGTCAGCAGAGGTAAGTGCTCATGGGTAGAGGCAGGAAACCTGTAAAACAGGTGGAGACCTATTTTTTACATATCTGGTAGTGACAGAGTGAGGCAGGACAGTTTTAAACTAGAAGAAGGGAAATTTAGATGAGATGTTTGGAGGAATTTCTAAAGAATTTCAAGAGGATGAAACAGGCTGTCTAGAGAAGCTGTGGATGCCCCCATTCTGGAGATGTTCAAGGCTGGGTTGGATGGGGCCCTGGACAGCATGATCTGGTAGGTGGCA
Organism: Lagopus muta; assembly: GCF_023343835.1. Lineage (NCBI taxonomy): Eukaryota > Metazoa > Chordata > Aves > Galliformes > Phasianidae > Lagopus > Lagopus muta. The sequence goes on along the minus strand of NC_064435.1, from coordinate 38,746,192 downwards.
GCCCTGCCCACAGTAGAACACTGCAACTGGATGGACTTGAGTGTTCCTTCCAACCCAAACTATTCTATGGTTCTGTGAAACCATGAAAAGAAGGCAAAGAAAATACAGCTGTGGCACTGATGGCCAGATACAGAGAACTTAAGAAATACTTTACAAAGTTCATTTGAAAAACCTGTGCAGAGAACAGTGAAGCTTTGGCTCCCTAACTTTGCTCTACTCCCGTTCTGTCACGTGCTCTCTGGGGAATTTTGTTCCTGGTAAAGTGCCATACAATCTTTGTCACTTGCAGATCTGAATATTGATTTCTATTCCATAGCGTGTTACTTACTGGCAGTCTTGAAGCCACCAACCACTACAAGACATTGATCATAAAATTCCTTGCCCCCACTTTGGTTTAAAATTATCACTTAGGCTGTCACACCTGAACTCTGTAATGCTCTAACTGAAACTTTTATGGGTGAAAGGGCAAAGATGAAAGAATTCCAAGTACTTATTGTTCTAATCTTTCCTCAGTTCATTATAAGCACTTATTTTATACCTGTTCTCTTGTTTGACTATGAATCATTTTCATTAAAGAACATTTCTTCTTTCATCATTTAAGTCTTTATCTGTTGAAAAACTATTTTGCTGAGGATTTTTTGTTCTTTTTGCATATTTTGGCAGTTTCCTCTTAAAATAAAAAGTATATAGAAGACAGTAAAACAGAATCTGGCTCTCATATTCCTTGCACTCTATGCTAATGTATAGTCTGCATCATAATTAGGATTGTGCAATGTGTTGTCATAAAATGGCTTTTCGGAGTTGCTAAAGTAGGGATCCAAAATCTGCCAAAAACTATAACAGGATTTTACTGAAATTTTACAAACCTGGGATGTCTTAGCATGGCATAGACTATGTTGTGGTTTTTTTTGTCAGTCTATGAAAACCTTCATTTTATGTAACTGAAACAGATTGGGAAAGGAAAATGACAGTACTTTCCAAGCTTTCCCTGATAATTCAGTTGTAATTAACTTTTACTCCAAGTCAAAGCTAATAGTATAACGACCTTTATATTATGATATTTAGTGAAGTCATTCACTGCTGAAAAGTTTTAGTAGATCAATATGAAACTGCAGCCCAAAGTGCCTTATGCAGGAAGCTGCAGAAAAAAATAGCAACTAAGAAGAGTAACACATCAAGTCTTAGTTAAGGATTTTGCAAGATCCTGGTTCAGTTCTTTTGGGCTCATTAGATTCTTAACTCTATGAATGCCACAGTTTAAGTTCTTGTTTAAAACAAGTTCCCTTCAGCAAAGAATTTTTAATTATTTGGCTAACATATAATTTACTGGGACACAAGGTATCCTGTATTTGTTCAGAATGAATAATTTGCTCATTCTTCACTAAGTGGAAAAGAATAGGCAGTAGATCTCCAAGACAGACTGGGATCTTGAGCTTAGTTTAAAACAAACAAACAAAACAACAACAACAAAATAACTTTGCCAGTATTTAAATAGGCTTTTTGCTGGACAGAAAAGCAGATGTTGTGAAATGCTGTATTCACACTTTCAAGAAATTGGGATGCGTTTCAACCTTTTCAGTGCTGAAGCTTACAGAGCTCCTTGCAGCTTAACTCTTCACTCTCCACATAGCCTAATTCCTACCACTAATGTTTGATGCTCATGATTGCCCTTGGGTTGCAGGCACGTTCTTTCGACATCAGTGATTCCACAGATACCTCTCTCTTCCATCACAGAGTTTGGAACAGACCAAGAAGAAACACAGAAGAATCAATGAGCTTGTTTTAGGGCCAGAGAGCCTACACAGGTTGCACTGTGGGCAGCCACCAAGGTAGATTCTGCCTTCACAATGCAGATCGAAATGCGATAAGGCATGTAGGTCATGGTCATGAGTAGCTGAGTGCTGGCTGCTATATGAAAGTTGACGTTCTCCACTAGCAGCCACTGTTTGTTTTTCACTGTTGACACAGAGCTGAGATGTTGTGTCTTGTTAACAGCTCTACACAGAAAGTGCCACTTCCTTACTGGGTGCATGCAAATATTTACTGGATCTTTGGACAACCAGGTGGATCAGTCCATGGGAGACAATCACAGGAGTGAATGTAGCCGGGTCTCTCCAAGGTCGTGTCTAAGCTGCAAGCAGGTTTTCTGTGTTGTCACTGCATAATGATACGTGTGTGACAAGGAAGAGGTTAACCCTTTGACATGTCATATCTACTACAACTTTTAGAGGAACTGGGAAATCTGAATATGAGTTTCTTGATCCTAGTTGTTCAAAAGTAAGCAATGGTTTGTTTTGTTTTGGTGTTTGTGTTTTTTTTGGTTTTTTTTAATGAGCAATCTCCAAAAATGAGAGCTGTAGGATGTGTCACGTTAATGTCTAGATTTAGTCATCACATTTTTAACATACATCACTCTCTTAAGTACTCTGTTTATGTTGATACAACATGAACATAATTCATATTAAACATTTTAAATTTTGCCTATTTTCTATTGAGTCACTTTTTGATATTCTATGTGAATTTGTTTGGCTAGAAATGTATGTTGTTTTAATGCTATTACGTTCTTCTGGAATATAACAAAACTTCTTTAATCAAACAAAGCTTTAAGTAAGTTATTTGGTTTTCCTTTGAAACTTTTCCTCCTATGTGTAGTGTCACTTAAAAAATAGGATAGTTGTCATACTAAATACTCTTCTGATTACAGTGAACTTTGAAGATGCAAATCATAGAGATCCATAATTCAAAAAGCAAGTTTAAAGGTATTTTAAAAGTATTTTAAGCATTTAATTTAAAGTCAGTGTAATTACTTATTTTTGAAATCTTTCTCTCAAAACAAGCTGTTATTTACTCAGTCATAACTGTTTTAATTTTTTTGTGCTGTACTCCTGTACAGTGTCTGGTTTATACCTCTCATGGAACAGAGCTTATTCTACCTTTGTAGAATCAGGTTAAATATAGTATCTTAAATGCAAGTCCACCTTTGCAAGTGCAGTTTAGGAATGGAAGCCTTGCTGCTGCAGTAATTTTGCTTGTTAAATATGTAATAGATTGGTATAACTTAATAATAGGCTTCTGTAAAATATTTTTATAAAGTGCATGCAGGAATGTAGCTCACCTGTTGAAACTCTTGCTATGGTAAGGTGAAGTACTCCAAGCTGAGGTTGTTTAACGTGAAAACAGGAATAGATTCATTTATTATTGATACAAAAATTATTCCTAGTCTTATACCAATATCCACAGATTTTAATAAATATCTCAACTTTTGAAAAGGGAAATGTTGTCATTGTCTCTAATTTGTTTAATCTCCTGTTGCTCCATTTGTTGACATTTCCACAGGTTGCTTCAGGAAAACCTTAACTCCAGCATGATGAGCACTTAAGTTTCCATGTAAACGTATGTATGAAAGGCATATGAGCACTGCTTTTGGGGAAACGACCTAGCCTGCAAGATGTTGCTTTTCAGGAGCAAAGGCAGCTGATCCTGGCAGCCCTGTATTGTATTTGTGTGGGGGTTTTGTTGTTGTTGTTTTCCCCCACACAGATTTTGTAAAGGGACAGCTTTTATTCACATTTAAGTCTTTGTTTCAGCATTAGGAAAACCCATAATTTAAAAATATCCTCAGTGCAGTGCGCTGGCACTAACGTGATTTTTTCGGGGAATCTAAGACCACCGGAACTCATGGTGAGTGGGAACGCACTGATGCCACATCCTTGAACTCCTTTGTGTGTTAAGAACAATGTCCCATTTAAGCAGAACATATATCTTAAATAAACCCGGGTGAATTAAAGGGGGTGAGCGACAAAAAGATTGGGGAATTTGCCTCCTGAAATGAATCTTTTATTTGGCATAATGGTGACAGTGAAGGGCCACTGTTTAAAAAATGAGAGGAGTGTAACGTGCATTTTGGAGTAGCGAAGTATGACTTTTTGACTAATCCTGTCATTTAGCTCGTTATTGCTTGCAACTTTAAATAGTTCCCTGAGAGCCCAGTGTGAACGCCACCAGAACGAGGGGGGGGGGGGGGGGGGAGAGAAAAAAAAAAAAAAAAAAAAAAGAGGGGCTCGTAAAGAAGAAGTCATAAAGTCTGGAGCTGTGGCCAGATTTCCTCTGCGAGGTGAGGTGTGGCCGGAGGGCCAGCCGTCCTCCCTGCAGCGCCCAGAGCCCTGCCTGGCCCGCATCCAGGCCGCCAGACGCCAGGCCCGGGGCTCCCAGCGCTGGGAGAGGCCGCTGGCCGGCTCGCACAATGGTGTTATCTCAGGCCAAGCATCGCCGCACAAACTCTCAATGCTTCCTGTCCTCAGAGCAGCGGCACAGAGTGTCCGCCTTCCAACTGCTCGCTGACACACTCACCAGCACTCGGTCGCCAGACTTGCTGTATAAATGTCTAAAGCAACTTCTTTCCTGGGATTTACAGGCGCTGTGTGCAGTAATGTATTGTATTTTTAGTCTCTCCTGTCATGATTGACACGATCATGAGTCACGTAGGGAAAGGGAATGAGCTTCTATTTCAGGTTCTGTAAAATCAGCACGGCCATACAGTAGAAAGGGTATAAATTCCATAATGATTAGGTTCTTTTTTATCATTGAAGACAGTGTGTTATTTTAAGTATTCAACGATCTAGCACCTCTTTGCAATAGATGTTGCTTTTACGTGTGCACAAAGGAACAGTGTATTTGAAATCAGTCCTGTTCTTGGCTTGATTTTAATGATAGTAAGGTTTTGAGAAGTGATTGGCAATCATTTTTAATGTGAACTATTTCATAAATGAGAAAGGTGGCAGAACCACTAGAAAATAGCTTTTTATCTCACTCAGCTTCTTTAATAAAAAAAACCTCAGAAAAAGCCCAGTGTAGACTGCCATACGTGATATTGATTCTGTTTTGTGTCTTACTCCAGAAGTGTGTTGTGTGCCCATTCTTACAGAGGAGTAAGGCAGTCTTGATTTCTGTAAGATGTCAATGAACACTGAGTGTTTTCCATATACTTACAATCTGATTACTGCCTAAATTCATCTGCAGAAAGGAAGTGTGCTGCGCTACTTCTGTGGCCCATTTGTATGACTAACCTTCCCAGTGCTGATGCTTGTAAATAGAAATATAGGATATAGATGATGAAATCAGCTATCTAGATGTGTAGTCAAACCATTGCACAAGATGTTAAAGTGAGACCTAGAAAATTTAGGTCCTGCTTCTTCTGAACTGGTCATGGTTATCTTGAGGTGTTTTATCAGTGAGTTCAGTGTCACACGCCACACATTCCTCGCCCATCACTTTTATGTACATATTTTTACTTATTTCTCCACTGTTCTTGGTAAAGAACAGTTTAGCAGATTTCAATGAAAATTTATAGATTTTTAAAACGTAATTTAATTTTCTGCAATCTTACTGGATGAATGGCTCAGAATGAGTAAAGTATAGAAAAGTAGCTTCTTAGATGAATACATTTTTCAGTTGCCCTGATATATAAATGAAGAACCTGATTTAGTAGCAGGTGTCTTCACATATTTTACTGGTTTGCTTAGAACTCATTCCTGCAGTTGAATCTGTGTAACCTCTCTGTATGCACAAGCCCGAGTGTACTTTTAGAATCACGTGCATGCCAAGAATATGAGATCATTCAGCTTGCTTTAAATTCATTTTACTATTAAAAGAAAATTTTTTCCTCACAAAAAGTTTACCAGGAAGTTTTTTTTCACACATTATTACTGTTGGAAGTGTAGTCTCTGCATGGTTATTTCTCCATCAGACTACCTAGTTCCCCTTTCTGAAATGGCAGTTTTTATGTGAGTTGTTTTTTTTTTTTTTTTTCTTGGTAGGCTTTATTATAGAATGCAAAAAATATTTATACCCACCTATATTCAAAATAAGAAAACGTTTTCAGCAGAGGATTTATCCAAATAAGCATTTTCTGAGTTCATTTTCTGTAGGTGTCTAAAATAGAATCTGAAAATTGCCTGAAAAACCACAGCATAAAGCCACATCCATGGATGCTTCTGGCTCACCAGATAACATGCATCATTTGGATGGTTCTTTCATCAGTTTATAATCATAACAAATGTGTAATTTCAATGATTCTCAGACTGCCATATGAATGTCACTTTGAAGTAGGCAGTTCATGAAGATCAGAGCTCTTATTTTTAGTTTCTGTCTGATTGTCCTTGTAACTTTACTCATGTAAATGTTGCTAATTAGCTTAATATCTGTTCTTCTATCTGTCTGCAATGATAATCTGGGTAATGGGTGGATATTTAATATGTAAATGGATTTCTGTATTTTTCCATTGTGGTTTGGACCTCCTAAGTATGTCTGTTGTCCAGTTCCATGCAGAAGTGTCTGAACAGCTCATATGTGCAAGACTGGTGATAGCTTTTTGCTAAGTCTGCCTGAATGAGTGAGAAATCAGCTATTGCTTTCTAGCTTTACTGTCTAAATGAAAGACTGTGCTTATCTTTGGGAAGCCGTAAGCATTTCTCAGAAGGCAAGTGAGCTGAAGGCTTTATGACGTTGGTTTGGCTTCATTTTGCTTTGTTTTTTAGTCTGAAGAGTTATAATGCTTCTTTTCTTCAATTCAATCTTAAAGAGAGCTTTTCCATTGATCTATGAAATCCTTCCCTCCTGGATTTCTGTCAGCTCAGTTAGCAGTGGTATGGTTACATTAACCTAGTGTTGTGCATAAAGAGTGTATAAACCCAATCTTCTGCAGATTTTTATTTTGTTACTGTTTGACTATACATATGACATTCTGTAAGAATAAATACATATTTGACTAATATCTCCATTGGAATATATGTCAGAAGCATGTTTACAGGCTCTATGGAGAAATATTTGTGAACTATGAAAAGAAGTGGCATTTATTACCTGCATAAATGTACATTGATCAGATTATGGATGCGTGAATTAATTTAATGAAGGGGGACAAGTTTTCCTTTGTTCCTTCTGCAGAGGAATGTATTATAACATGAGCTGTATTTGTGACTCCTTCCTTCCCTTTATTCTGCCTACATGTGCCTTCAAATCTTTCTGAAGTAGTCATGTTTGTTCATTCAAGTGTACTTAAGCTTATTTTCATGTCACCAGTATGGGAACCAGTAACACAGGATTTAGCCACTGCTTTCTTAGAGGCTTAGTTTGGCTCAACAGCTGATGTTGAAGTATGTGTTATCAGACTGCACTGATACCTGGCTTAGGCTGTTTTAAACTGACTTCTGTCTGTCAGCACAAGTTTCGGTTACGTTTTGGATTGTAAGGCAGACTTGTGTTATGACTGAGTTTATTCCTGTATCATATGTACATACAATATTTTCTAAATATCAATGCATTTTAGCTATTATGTTATATTTTTAGATAGAAATAAGGAGGAATCAAGTCCATGTAAATGCCAGCTCCGTGTGATATGCTAGAGCTGATATGAGTCCTTTGAACATTGTGTGCAAACTTGGTGTTTACAGCACTGGACAAAACATGGAAGAAGAGAAAAAGGCTAGGAGGAATCCATGAATACTTTGAAGCTCTGAACTGCAAAAAGCAGAGTTTCAGGTGGGAAAGGTAAGGAATCAGCTGGTATTTAAAAGATGAGCATGAAATGCCTGACAGAGGGTTTCTGAGCGCTTTGGAGGCCTGAGGGCGCTGTGATCTAGTAGACTCATTCTGCTGAGATGCATTATCTTTAGCTTTTCTAGCACTTTCTGGCTTTTTCTTTCAATCTTGTGTAGGGTCTGACTTCTTGGGCAGCTGCAAATGAAGGGAGAGAATCAATTCCTACTGTGAGGAAAGAAGAAACTTGGTGACACAAGGTAGAAAGCATGCAAAATAGCCTATTTTCAACTCCTGTTGGAGTGGGCTGCAAAAGAAGAGTAGATGATTCTGGAACTTCTGTCTTTTGAAAAAGGTAGAATGCAAACCCCTGCTGTGTATACTACATAACGTTGTCTCTGGTCCAGAGAAATGGACATCTTTTCACATTTTGGAGAGGAATATTTCTTTTCCTCCTATAACTCCATGTTCATGCTGTTATAATATTTGTGAATTACTATTTATTTTTCCATAACACACTTCAAAAAGAGGTCAGAATTCATATCCCAACCTCATGGTGTCCTTTGTACAACTACATGTATTATTGTGCTGTAATTTTCACATGGACTTCCATAGATGTGTTGAGATCATTGCTCATTAGGATCATCATTTCTACTTCTAAAGGAAAAACCCGTATTATGCTTCTACTCCTCCTTTCAAATAGAATATTCTCCCAAGAGAGGAATAATAACTTCTACTGAATTTGTGTGATTGTCAGAATCCTTACAGAACTGAGTATTACTGACTTCTGATGGATAGACAGGAAAGGGAAATGGCTGGACTCATAACACTACTATTTGCAGTCAGTTAGGAGCTGAAATATTTTAATAGAAAATTCTAGGAATTATTTTTAAGTTGTAATGTAGATTGTTTTTAGAAAACCTCTGAAAACAAACCAAAAAGCTTTTTTCAGTTCTTAGGAGATCTTGTTATTACAGGCAGTTTATGGCAACATTATGGAACATTATTAGTGAGGCCCTCTTTGCTGTTACCTCCCAGGTCAAGGACAAGAGCAAAAGGCCATCTTCTTGTCTCTGATGAAGTCATTTTAGATGGTTCCTGCTGCTTAAATAGTGTATCACTAAGTTATTATTATAAACACATCACTACTACATGTTAAGATAAGAAAGAATGAGGGAATAAAAGGAAGAGGAAATGACTGACCTTCTAAAAAGACTCCCATAAAACAATTCTACAGGAGGATGGAGTGCATGAAACTACTTTAAAATCCCTAATCCAAATTTATCTCCAGAAAGAATGTGAAGTCGGCAATGTTACGTTATGTCTGAATTTGTCCACTAGCTTTGGTTGGAAAAAGAATTTATTTGGGATTACAATGTACATTGTACAAAGTTTAATACCTCTGTCAGAGGTGACAAAGGTCCTTTACATCTGATTGCAAATCTGTGTTTTAGTCAGACATTTGAACAGAAATTTAGTCCAGATTAATACAGAGCTGAATCTAGATGATGCAGTTACACTGGATATATTCATATCTCACCTCTTGCAGATATTTTTAGAACTTCAAGCGGAGAGATGGGACAGAGAAGAGAGTTCAGTGCTGAGGTTTCTAGTTATAGCTTTTTGTTTGTTTCCTTTTAAATTTATTTTACACGTGAAAAAGAGCATCTTAAATATTTTGTTATATTTCTGAAGGAAATTATCTAGAAAGAGGAATATGTACCATGTCAGACAGACATTTTCTTCTTATAGACAGCACCATGTTCCACCTTTGATCAGCTTCAGAAATCCTGCACAACTTTAGCTCTCCTGAAATGTAGTTCTATTCTTAAATTTCAGCTTTAAGCAAGCATGTAGTGATAGGAAGTAATGAAAAATTTATTCAGCCTCTTTGAAGAGCTTGTAGAATTGAGGTGATGATGCAGATGGAAAAGTTAAGAGAATTCATCATAAGAATGAGACAGAGATGGATAAATGCCAAGATAAAGAAATCTGTTACATTATATGGATTTTTTTTTTTTTTCTTTTTTCGTAGATCTACACTTAATCACCTTGGGATATTCCCGATTATTTTTAGGGATCTCACTCATTTCCTAGATGACAAATGAGGAACATTACATTGTCAAGTCCTTGTGAATAGTGAAATAAAGTTATGGAGAACCCCTGTGTTATTCTTCTTTCTGTACTGTCCTACAATGTAACTGTGATGTCTTCCAGGCATCAGAGACCAAGAACTGTCCAGAACTTGAAGGAGTTGAGAAGTCATAGACCGTAAAGAGTTAAAGATCTTGCATTAAAATATGATTTGGAGAAGGTCTTATAGGTACTGTTAGTACCTTATTAAGTAAGCCGATGGCATTTTTCAACTTGCAGTTTTAAATAAGAAATTGTTAATAATGGATCTAATGCAAAGCAATATTGTCACTAAGAAAATGCTACTGTAACAGCTCCTTTATCTTTTCTGTTGTTTGCAGCTGGACTAAGGGATGCAAATTCACTTTGTAATCAGATAACAGTTTCTTCAGTGGAACTAAATGGAGCTTAACAATGTAGTTGAGAGCTCCTTTTTATTAATATTTGAAAAGTAGATTTATGTAAAAATATAAATAAGCATCCAAACCTGAAGTACCTTATTTTATTGAATACTTGATTTTGGAAGGAGAGTAATAGTGATTAAGGAACTTCCATTGAAAACATCAATACAAAAGCTCAGATTTTTATGCTGAAGCTCCAATGCCTGCAGCATTGAACGGCCCAGCTTATTTTCAGTAGCACTTGTGCAACTCAACTCAGCTTTTCAGAGGGATTTTTCTCACAATCTTAAAGCAACCTCTGGTTCACCTATGCTGCACAGGACAGTTGATGTTACTTTCCATATTTTGTCAAGTGTGCAGTGTTTTATGAGAACTTCACAGCCTTGTAAATAGCAGTCTCCCTCACTTCAGTTGTTATCAAGGAAGAAAAAACTCAGCAGATAAAGGCCATTACTGGCATGGAAGGACAGAGGGTACAGTTATAAACTAGAGTAACACAGGAAGGCATGAGTTTGGTACTGAAATTATCGAAATGAAAATCAAAACTGATATCTTCAAGAGGATATTCTTGAAATGAAACACATCTTAAGATTTACATGAAGTCACAGTGGGTGCTCAATTTTTTTAAAATTAAAATCCTCATTTTTGACTTTTTAGTTGACTGTTCTGTCTATAAAATGGCTTTTTGTTTATTTGTTTTGGATATCAAGATGTTGTTTGGCAGATGAAAATTACATATGTCACTCTATTAGAGTGGTGAGGAATGGAAATGTAATAGAGGCAGGGAAGAATAGCTACTTTTAATTGATGTTTCCAGTGCCTAGTACTGTTGTTTATCACATGATACAGATTTTACAAGGTCTTTATACTCAGGAGTTGCATTGCCATTGTGAGGGTTACATTCAATTCCTAGTGAAATCTCTTACAAGGCCTCTTCTCCACAGAGGTTTTTTATTCTCTCCTGTGAGTAGCTAGGTAAGAAAGAAGCTTTCCCACTCACTTCAAAACCTAAAAAGGTTTTGCACCTGAATTATAAAAGATGCCAGTAGAAGTTATTAATATTTTGTTTTTTAGGTTTAATCAATTTGTTTATAGATGGCCTTTCTTTCGTATGAGAGTGAAAACTGAGAAGTTAATTTGTATTTTTCTGTCCTACATTTCTGTCAGTGTATTGCATTTTGTTAGAATGCTGCAAGCACTTCAGGGAATGATTTTTTCTTTTATTTAAAAATAGTTTTTCTTAATGTTGTGAAAATTCAGCTACAGATTGTGCATTTCAGACGTGGTCTGTTAAAGGTTAAGAAAAATGCAGTTCCTAAAAGTATTATTTTTCCCTTTTATGGATGAGCACCAGCCTTTAAGACATCAGTGTAAATAGAGTTTCCTGTTCCAGGGAAGTTTGGCTACTGCAGGAGCCCAAAGGTCCTTTGGGAAAAACTTGATAGTAGAACTGAGGGAAACACATTTCACAGCCCTTTTGTGCAGTCTCAAGTCTCATAAGCACTTCTGGGAAAGTAAACCCTTCATGATACACACAGTATTTATTGCTAAAGGAGAAGCCTTGGTAATGGTTTTCAGAAGTTCTTTTGTTAACTGCAAATCTGTGACTTCTTTCCTTGAAACTTGTGACTTCAAAAACCTGCAGATTTGCAGAAATGCTGAGCAGGATTAGGAATGCCAAACACTTCTCTGTAACCGTTGGCATCATGCAGAACACAGTACTACAGGCAGTTTTGCATTCAGCATTTTTAGGAACATTAGTATTTTGTTAACAAAATGCACTTGAATTATTACTATACGAACTCTGTGCCATTAGCAACTTTGATTTATCAGAACTGTGTACTTATTTATTCAGAAATGATGTTGATGTTGAGATCTGTATGTAGTCTGTGAAGTAAGCAGTTGAAATGTTAAAACAACTTGGACTATTTAAAAACAACACTTACTTGTTTATTTAATGTTTCCATTTGCTTTCATATTTCCATCTGATTTCCACTTTTGAATATCAAAAGTAACAGTTTTTTTTTTTTTAAATGAGCATTATAGAAAAACTCAAAGTATATTTTGAAAAAATAATAATAAAAAAAAATATTGGCTTTGGGGATCAGAATGAAATAATACATTCCCTCTTCATTATTATTCTTGCTTTGTGTTGCAAGAAGTTTTCTTCTGGAAGTCCGGAGCATAGCTTTCATAACAAGAAATTCTTTTAAAGTCTTTTAAATTACCAGTTTGACAATTAAATAAGTTTCATTTTTAATAGCCTCAACTTGAAAAAGTAATTTTCTCTCTCATTCCACAGAGACATGTCAGGTATGCTGGGCAGCTTATGTATAAGTTACTCATGTGAAGCAAAACACCGCGTGCGTGCTATCTGAAGACCTCTATAAATCAACAAAGCTATACATAGCACAGTCTGATGTAGATACCAGCTGATATTTCTGCAAAGACACTCCAAATGAGAGAGGAAATTTCAAACTTCCTTATTATTCCAACATGCTGAGCTTGCTTGCTATTCAACCAAATTTTCCCAAGTTTTATTTAGCGTAGTGGTGGCATTTGGCTGGCTACAGTGGCAGGTACCACTTGTTCCATAATTTTTGTTAGCAGTGAGTTTTTCTATCATGCTGTGTGTCTGAAACATGATAGAAATGTGCATGTCTGTCCAATTCTATTATATGAGGTATTTTAGTGAGGTTGCTTCCTTTTAAGCATCCCAATGACATCCCCTTTAGATGAGCCAGTGTTAAAAGCCTGTATTGCAGTGGATAGATAGCGGATAGGGGAGTGTGCCACTTTTGTGTATGGAATTAGGAGAGCTCTACTTTTGGTATCTGGCAGATAGAAAGGGGAATTGAGCCTAAGCATTGCACTCTGGTAGATTTCTCTTGTGTATTTAGTGCCATTCATGATGTCAGAAGTCAGTCAGCTTCTGCAAATCCAGGTATTCCAAGATGAAAATTAATGCAAAGGAAGAAAAATAATGCATAGTTAATGCAAAGAGTGATAGGAAAGAGATGTAATGATGAGTAAGGACTATTATGTAATTATTATGTAATAAAAAAAATTGCGTAATCATACTAAAAAAGATACTTAATAAAGAGGAAATAAACATACTTTATACTCTAGTGGAAAAAAATGTGGTGTTGGAGTAGCGGTGAACAAAAAGAAAGCAAAATCAGAATAGTCATGTTAGTGACCATAGTAGACAAAGGCTTCCATGTGTTTCGATAATGATTAGATAAGTTAGTAAAAAATTTACTTGCCATCTTGAAAGTGATCCATTCTCTCCCTCCCCAAATATAATGGAATTCATGGATCTTTCCGTAGCTTTAGCCAGCCACTGTATCATGCTTGATATATGTGATTATTAAGGATGACTTAATTGGGTTAAATTAGGTAACAGGTTCTTGAGTAAAAGTTGTGTTGACTCAAGACCACAGAGGGGTACAAAATGTTCTCATCTCTAAAAGCTGATGCTGACAAAGTTTATCAAACAATCCAAAGAAAAAGTGAAAGTAAATGAGGAATATATCCAACGTATGTATAAAAATGCACACGCACCAAAAGAGAGAAAATTATTGTTAAGATAACATTATGAAAAATGAACGTAAGATCCTTTCCATTCCTTTATAAAAATTGTTGTGAGAATACTAAGGTGGTGCAGCCCGTATCAGGAAGTCAGCAGTGATTCGGAGTAGGAGATTTTTGCTGGTATAGACTGTTGTAATATAAAAATGTTTGCTTTTGGAGTTGTGAACTAACAACTCATCGAACACAAATTCAAGAAGTAAATGTAAATGAACAAGAGATATAATCCTGAATTGCCAGTACCTTTGTTGAGTTGCAGGGACTCCTTTAGTGTGATGTATATTCAAAAAGGAAACAGCAAGGGACTAAAGCTGTATAATGCAAAGTTATAGAACCAAGACAATAGAAATTATGAGGTGAAGAAGTCTAGAATATAGAACATTAGGCAATGAAGATAGATAGATGAGCATTTATTTCAAGAAATTGTTTTTAAATCATCTGTCATGCAAATTGGTGGTAATTTTTAATGTCATAGGGGCCAGCATAGTAATAAACACACATAGAAAAGATGCTGTTGCACTGCTAGATACTACATTTTATTATACAGGTGTTCCAGATTACAAGGATATGTTTGAACATCAAACCATGTTGATGTTCAAATATGTTTGAACCAAGGCCACCTAGTATAAAAATATTATGAAGTGATGTAAGTGACACAAGTACAATGTAACTCTTAGAAATGAGGGCTTAGGGGAGCATCTTGCTAAAGGCGTGGACAATTGCTCTGAAAAAAATTTAGCTTTTACAAAAAATGTCTTACACAATGCTGATTACAGAAGCAAATTCAACAAATATTGTAGAGTGGAATCTAAGGATAAAAATAGTGTCTGTAGATAACTACAAAATATTTTTACCTGGAAAGCTTTGCAGGAAGAAATGCAACAACAAATATAAAATCTTTGATGTATGAGGTGAATGCTTAACATATCCTTCTGCACTTCCACATCAAACTCTGGACACAATCTGAAAAACTGAGGAAGGTCACTATTAACCAACGCTAATAGGGCTTCTGTCAAAAAAAGAAAAGACAAATGGAACAGCTGAACAAGTCTACAACTTAATGAACTTAAATGATACCACCACACATAAAAAGTATTTACAAATCGCTAAGAACAGAAATTCTCCTGATAATACATGTGTGCTATCCTAGAATAGCCGTGCATCTGGAAAACCAAAGTTATTTGGAATGACTGTGAATGTTAACAGACAGCTCTGATTATGTATAGCAAAGTGCAATGAAGAAATAATATAAGTAAGAATATAAAGAGTTCTGAAAAAGCTGGATAGCAGCATAGTGAGAGACACTGCAGAACTTTGCCTGCCTGCAGTTCAAAATCCAAATGGAAATTTAACATGTATTGTCTAAGCTGGAGCAAACAAATTTCTGGCAATTTTTCTGAGGCTGGGCATGTGGTTTTTTTTATTTTATTTTTTATTTGTTTTGCCCTGTGAGTTAGCAAGATAGATTTTTAATGTTCTGTAAAGGAAAGCAAGGAAAATACAAATCATCCAAAAAAAACCCCAAAAAAACAAAAACCAACCAAAAGATCACTTCAAGAAAAAGTGCGGTTTGATAGAAAGCTGACATGCTAGAGTGGAATGGTACTGATAGAATTTGCTTTTCAAAATTGCAGAGGCAGTTTCATTCTTCAGACAAGAAAACATCCTAGAATTGTTGTAGTGGTAAAAATGTAAAGACCTGTAAAGTAGCTGGTAAATTCTTTTTTGTTATTTTATCACACAGTTCTATGGGACAGTTTGTTTTCATTTCCTTTTATTTCTTCTCCAATTTAAAAACAATTTTGTAAGGCAGATGAGTAGTTAGCACTCTTGCAATATGTTTTGTGGTATAGGTGTTCCAAAATAAATAGCTAATGTATGAAGCTGGTAGTTTTTCAGGATTCTTGCAATCCTGGATAAAAGAATGCTTTGCTAAGTCTGCTTATCTTTTACACAGACTGTTGGGTTGGAGTTTCTTCGCAGCATTGTTGCCAGGTATCTCTCAAACAAGAATAGACATACATTGTTCATAAACTGTTTGAATTAAAATGCGGTGATCTTTCTCTTAAAGAACTTTGAAACAAGTTTTTTTTATCTGCAAATCATGCCAAACAATAGAGCTTGTCTTCAGGAAGGTAGCATTTGAGCTGATTGAAAGGCAGGTTTTCGTAATAACATACATGTTCAAGTATGATAATTATTAAACTGGGCTGAGCAACTTGTGTGCACAGTCTTGACAGGTTTCACAATAACTACTGAAAATGTACACTTGTTTGCATTGCTGTTCAATTTCTACTCTTCACAAATAGTTTTCAGGAAACTTCTGTTTTATTAGTATGTATGAGAATGTAAGTTCTGTGGGTTTTGGTGTTTCATTTTAGCTTTACTATTTTAATCTCTTACAGACATTTTATATTTTCCTTGGTCATAGGGCACAGTTTTGCCAGGGATGTTTTTCTTGAGCATGACTGAAAGAAAAAAAACTGTCTTTATCATACTTCAAGGCAGCATAGAATCAAAGAATCATAGAATCATAGAATGGCTTGGATTGGAATAAAAATTAAAGATTACTGAGCTCCAATGCATCTGCCATGGGCAGGGCAGGACCCATCTAGCCTGGCCTTGAGTGCTTCCAGAGATGGGGCATCCACAGCTTCCCTGGGCAGTCTATGCAAGTGCCTCACCACCCTCTGAGTAAAGAATTTACTTCTAACATCTAATTTAGATCTACTCTCTTTTTGTTTAAAACTATTATTCCTTGTCACATTTCTACAGTGTCTGAGAAAGTATCTCTCAGACTTTCCTATAGGTCCCCTCTGTGTACTGCAAGGCTGCAATGCTTCGTATTTAAATACCATTACATGATTACTCATCATTTGCTTGATTTCAAATGCAACAGGATGAAATAAAATTACAATCATGAAGTCAAAAGATCCAATTATATTGTATTTTTATGCAGTATTTGGTATTAACTTCTCTAACAAGTGGGGAAAAAAACAGTGACTGATGCTGTGAATGTAAATGCCTGTGTAAAGCACTGGGTTATTAATACTGTGTATATTACTGGATCTTTTTTCATGTGAACTGTATTCAGTAGTTTTTGACAGCATTGTTGAAGTGCTCTGGGGGAGAAAAATGAAGAATCCACAAGTTTTCATTTAAAGAACTAAAAATTCTTGCTAGAAATGTTCTCTATAATAGCTAAGTACAATTAGTACCCTTTGGAAATTGCTATTCTTCATTAGTTTAGATCTATGCATACGACACTTTTCATTCCTTTATATTCTTCCTGTTCATTTTTCTTCCATCTGAAATATGCAAAATCTACATATACAAAACTCTTGCTATTATATGGTTATATCTTTGTAGAACTCATCAACACTTTTATATTTTTAGTAGCAGTAATATTACTATTTGTATTTATGTTTATTACTTATATTCTTATATCATCTTCTAATTATGGGAAGTATGAGCAAACCAACATTCCTGTTCATCACTTTCTTCACTGGACATCAGGAGGCAGCATTCTAAGCTACTGGAATTCTGACAACTTCAAAGTGAAAAAAAATGAACAACAGTAACTGAGGCTATGTGAAAAGGGAAAGCTTTGAGGCAGCATTTTTTTGTGGAATAGAATTGTACCAGGACTTAACAAATAATTAAAATCAAAAAGTGTTTAGACAGTAAGCGAAAGGATTTGGGAAAGGGTAACTTTTAGAAACACGGTTCCTATTCTAGGAACTGACACCAGCTAAATAAATAAATTTGGTTAAAGTACGGGCATGAATGCAACCCAGGCTTTAGCTGCAAATACAGTTTGACAGATATAGTTTTAGGTTGATCAGTCTGGGCAGCACTGTGAACTTCTTAATTGATAGTCTACAATGTGTTTTACTGTACTGTATGGACTTCAAATGGTTTTAAAGTCAGTTGCAGTTTGTCTGTATAAAAGAAATTCACTGTTTAGATGGAGAACATTTTTATCCTAAAACTAAAAAATAGAAAAGTTGTTTCACTGCTATAATGCATTTCAATGATTTTTTTTTTTTTTTTTTTGAGGAGGTAGTCTGTAAATCAATATGATTGTGTGTTTTCATTACTTTGCTGGGAAATTTGTTTAAATGTTTTAAAACATGTGTCTGAAATGGTAGTTATCCATTACTGGAGGTAACTTCAAAGATACCTTTAAGAAATAAATACAGGTTTAGATTTTCTTTATCTTTGTCACAAAGTTTATTTGTTGATTCTGGAGGAATTAAATTGATAAATGCAGTGCTCAGGTAGCACCCTGTGACATTTTAACCTGGGTTCAAAGCCTCTCTTGTAGCTCACCTCCCTCAGAGAACCTTTGATGTTCTTACATTCAGTCACCCATCATTTGCTATTGTCTTAAGTATTTACCCTCTGGAGTTTATTTAGGAAAGGTATTCTAGTATGTAGCAGAATATCTTAAACAGAACCATGGCAGCATAAAGATGCTTGCGGAGAAGTTAATCACCTGTGATCTGTCATGTACTTAGACATAAATTGCAAAGTCAATACTGCACATATGTGATTCTGGATTTATTTATTCTCATTTTCTTCTTTCAAACTGCTCTTCAGGCTGGAGATTTCATTAACTGATCAAGTATCTGGCCAAATCTCTGTTGCACAGGTAATCTTGTTAGTTTCTCCAAGGTAATTAATGTGAATTAAAACAAACAAACAAATAAACCACCAAAAAAAAATCCCAAACAGACAGATTTTGATTTACTGTTGATTGATGAGTAGGACAGGTTTGTGTCCCTATGTACTGAAGCTGGAACCATTTCAGATGAAAATACAGCAGGGATATAAAGTAGGGATATGAAAATGAAAGTAAATTTACTCCATTTAAAACTTTGAAACAGAACTATTTTCTTTAACAATATTTTTCAATATACAAAAAAAAAAAATTAAAACTGAGTCACCTGAGAAACTGTATCATGCAATCCAGTGAGTTTTAATGTATCTAGCATATCTAGCAAAGAGGGCTTAATTACTTCAACATTCTTGATTGCCAGTTTTAACTTTAACCAACACAAATTAGAAAAAGACAAAAGAAAATATACCAGTTGACATTTAATATTTGTTAAAAGTGAGAAAGTATCTGTATGCTTCATTGAAAGACATCTTTGTCATTTTCTTTTTGTGATGGTGTTCAAACTTGAGTCTTCATTCTGAATTTAAAATTATTAATCTCCAACGTTGCACTTGAGTGAGGAAATACTCCCCAAAAGTTAGTTGAAAAAAGATAGCTTTTCAATGTAAAATTACTTTTTTCTATACGTTACAATTTGGTATTTTTTTCAAAGCTTTGTATGAGCAATTAGTAATATGTGCTTGTAGAAGATTTGTGCTGTCCTGGTTACTGAGAATATGGAATAGCTCCTTCAGTGATATATGAAATGATTGGAACACCTTCCTTTTGTTCATAGCAAAGCTGACCAGGGGGACTAATTGACTTCATGCATAAGATTGAAAATTAAGACTTTGAAGAATTAATATAATCTGAGTGTGCAACGTGAAATCAGAACTGCACAGTTAGGGCTCTTCCTCCAGGGAGATGCTGCTGCCAGATTATTTATTTGTATATTTATTGTGTGCAAGACTTATCTATTTATTTTTATTTGAGAAAGACTGTTTTCATTTAGTGCAAAAAAAGGTTCTGTTCTGTGAATTTGCTGTTTTAGAGATCTACAGAGGGGATCTTTTAAGCAGTAATATGGTGAGGACTGAATACAACTTAGAAAATGATACATTTTTCAGTAGTTTTTGAATAGCAATTCCTAAATGAACAAAGTCACTCTAGAAAAGATAAATAAAGCCTATGTATGGATTATTATAAGTGGAAGGAACTTCATGGGCTGATTAATCTGTCACCTCACAGGTTGCCAGGAGGCTGTGGAGTCTCCTCCTTGGGGACCTTCAGCAGCCACCCACCCAGTCATGGGTTTGGGCCCCCTGCTCTGGGTGTCCCTGCTGGACACGCTCTTCTTTAAGGATGGAGGAAAGTTCACTTCACAGGCTACAAAGAACATACATATCTACATAGCCCACTATGATGCATTTTTTCTCTTCTTTCAGCTGCATGACACAGTTGTCTGGCATTTCAACTGATCTACAATGACTTCTCAAATCCTTTTCTTCAGTACTGCTTCTTGCTTCAAAGTTCATTATGCATAGTGGAGATTCTGTTCTACATCACCAACATACCTTGCATTTGTCCATTTTAGCTTATTTTCTACAATTTTTAGGCAAGTTCTGAAATTTTCAAGACAGTTTTGAATTACAGTCTTGTTCTGAAAACTGCTTGATACTCCTCCTGAATTGCTGTAAGTTTTCAATTGAAAAAAATATGATGAAAATTCCTAGTGCAGAGGTCTCACTATGAGAATTAAAAGAACCTGTGATTTACTGTAACCAGTATATATTTCTAACGATTACACATCATTAGAGGATAATATAGAGGATCTTATCCTGAAGGATTCAAAATCTACAAAGAGGCATAAGGGAATACTTATCACAAAAAATGTAGGTGTGATTTGGATGGACTACAGCTATAGTAGTTTAATAATTCACAAGTGGCACTACCCAGTGTTTAGAAATGCAAAATGCAAAATAATAAACACTTTTTCTATGGGATTCTTCCTCTTTCTTTCTGATTAACTTTCTCCAGTCTGCAAGGCAAAAGCTTAATATTAAGCAAGATAAAATCATGGTGTAAAAAAAAACTATAATAAAATAAATTACCCGAACTGGAATTTGATCTATATTATCTCAGCAGTTTCAATACTAAATTTTACAAAAAGGTAAAAAATGGTTTCTTATAGAATGTTCAAAATTTTTGTGTTATCTAAATGATAACTTAGATGTATAATTTTTTTCAGTATCTCTGAATGATTTTTTTCCTAATAATTTTATATGTAATATACTTGGGCTTAAAACAGGATTTACAAAAAGAATAATTCTATCTGATTAATTCACTCATTTGTTAGTGGAGTAAAATTAAAAATCACAGTTAATTATTTGTTCTTTCCTAGTTTGCTACTCTTGTAGTCAGAGATTATGATACTCGGTTAAAATAAAGATTCAGCTTGCTATTATGCTTTTTACACGTAAAAATTATGAAAAAAATCAAGTATAGTAGTATTGATTATGTAGTCATATGTACTATACTGTACATATGGAAGATTGCTTATTCACTATGCTCGTTTATATAGAAATATAGCCATTTTTAATTGGTGTGTATGATTTACTACTTTATTATAGTCTTCTGGGATGAATATGAAAACAAAGTTGTTTCACCATGGGAGGAGAGTGAAGCCACAATTCCAGAATTAGCTCACAGAATGCTCTGTAAAAGTAAAAGTTTGAATTTGGCTTGGTTTCCTTTTCTAATTATCTTTTGAATCACTGATTTACCCTTTTCCCAAGTGACTGTAATCAGTCTGGTACTCCTGATCTTTGATTAGTTATCCTACCCAAAGCTCTTGGGCAGAATCTGCTAAACAGTCCTAATGGTGCTCTGATTCCCATGGTGCTAAAAAGCTAAGAAGCAGGAACATGAACAAAAGGGAAGATGAGGCCAGTATTTTAGGTCCAACAAGAAAATGCACTTAGACCTGAAGAGGGAAAAGGAAGAGGTTTGTGATCCATGATCTTTTACTCATCTACTGCAGCCTAGGGCAGATCTTTAGAACATGTTTGTTCACAGTCCCCAGAGCTTCAGAACATTGACAATAATGTTAAAATATCTTTCTAAAGCATTTGCTGGATGAAAAATACTACATAAATGCCTTTATGTTGCAAGTAGTTTTACATTTGCTGCATTTGGAGGAAGTGTGAGCTCCACTTTTTTTTCAGAACGCCCTCAATTACAAGGTAAAAGCAATAGCTAGAAGAATGATAAACACAACTTCTAATTGATCATCTAGCGTTGTGATCACATAGGAACTCCAAAGCATTACATCCTCTTACTGCCTTGCTCTAATTTGTGATACAGCAGTGGTTCCAAGTAATGTCCAGTTTGATGTGTAAGAAAAAGGTGAAGCTGCAGCTGTTTTTGTAGTCATGGTGTGTCGTGCACTCTTTGTAGTCTTCTCCAATGGTCATTCTCTGCCTTAGACAACTCCACTGAGCTCAAGTTGGAATTCCTTTTCAATTTGGTCAAAAAGATGGTTAAGTGCTTCAGATTGAGAACTTTGGTTTTTAATAATTTGTTGCTGTGAAACTTACATGATTGATTGATTCAGAACTGGAAACATTTCTCAATACTGTTAACACTGCAACCAACTTTTCCTCTAGAATTCAAGCTGGGTAGTCATTTCTTTGCTATTCTTAACAGAGCAATGGATAATAATTACTGGTTCTCAAAAGAAAACTTTCTCTATTGAATGTATCATTCTGCAAAGTAACTGGAGTAGATTTATTGATTCTGGCTGGAAATTTAAAGCATGATCTCGAATGCTTTGTGATCTTCCCAGCCACATGTCCAAATTACTTGTGGTTTCATGTATTGTATTAAATTCACATTATTATTTAAATTCTTCATGGAAAAAAATATATTCAACTAAACTCTTTACTGAAAGTACACCATTGAATTTTAGGGAACTGAAAATTTATTTATATTTCTGTTACAGAGATACCCTTTTCTACTCATCTCCTTTTCAGTACTGTAGGACAGATGCTGACCTTCACTTATATAAAAAATGACATTAATATATGGTTAGCTGGTGGATGAAATCAAATTAAATATATGTGAACCTGTAAGTTCTTCATATGTGGTTAATGATGAATATAAGATGGCCTTTAAAAGGCAGCAAATAATCAGCAGTCTTAACCTTAATAATAACAATAATCATAGAATGGCTTGAGTTGAAAGGGACCCTCAAGTTGAAAGGACCATCAAGTTCCAACCTCCCTGCCATAGACACGGTTGCCAACTGCTAGATCCAATACTAGATCAGATTGCTCAGGGTCCCATCCAACCTGCCCTTAAACACCTCCAGGGACGGGCATCCACAAGTCTCCGGGCAACCTGTTCCAGCACCTCACTGCTTTCTGAGTAATAACAAAAATCAAATAATAAAAAAAAATCAAATAATAAATAAATAATAAAAATCATAACTAAATATGTAGCTTAGCAAACTAAGAACTTCAGTATTACGTGTTATTTCTAGTTACTGTAAGCAGTGTCACTGCAGCTGTCTGATCAGTCGCTGTGACAACACTACTAGCTTTTAATTCTAGTGTGCTAAGAAGTGAGTGTTGTATGTCTCTCCTCCTGTCCATGGATGTAATCCAGTAAAATCAGTCATTGTAAGTCTACACGTCACAAGCTGGTAAAACATTTCTGCAAGGACTATGCTTCTGCTGTGACAGCATCTGAATGCATATTCTTCTCCCCTTCTCCCCTTCTCCCCTTCTCCCCTTCTCCCCTTCTCCCCTTCTCCCCTTCTCCCCTTCTCCCCTTCTCCCCTTCTCCCCTTCTCCCCTTCTCCCCTTCTCCCCTTCTCCCCTTCTCCCCTTCTCCCCTTCTCCCCTTCTCCCCTTCTCCCCTTCTCCCCTTCTCCCCTTCTCCCCTTCTCCCCTTCTCCCCTTCTCCCCTTCTCCCTTCCATGTTGGGAAATGCTATTACATATTCCCCAGTTTTGAAATACAGATTTTTAAAATTTGTTTTATTGGAACTCTAGTAAAGGAAAAAATGGTTTCAAGATATTTTTTTCCCTTTGAATGAGAAAATGATAAGGTGTATTTGATAATCTCTTACAAGTAGCAGCAGTGGTTGCTTTGAGTTTAAGGGAATTTTGAAAAATGAAACGTGAACTTTCAGGCTGAGCCAGTGACCCAGAAGGCTGTGGTTTGCAAACAGGCATGAAGTCAATAGGAAGAGCATGATGGATGAATGTTCTGTCACGTAGCTGCTTGGTGGAAAAATTAACCATTGGATATTTCAGCATTTTGTGTGCTTGACAGTAAGAGCTCGTTGAGACACAAATGTAAACCCTGCACACGTCTGTCAAAGGGATTCTCCACATTCCATACTCATGTCCGTATGTAATTTAGTAACTAAATAACTTCATCTTATCTTCTTGTTTTAATTCAAATGAATTTGGTGCTCCTGTAAAAAGAAGTGATAGGCTTGTGACTTGTCACTGCTATTGTAAGGTCTGATGTCTTAGTCAGGAAAAGCTGATTGATCTGCAAGTCTCCAGGATCAAGGACCCCTTCCAAAGACAGGTGATGTATCCACTTTTAGTTCTGTAATCACATATTGAAATAAAAATGGGTTGATTGTATTTCATAATGTTTCTGAAGCTATAGTCTGCAAGAAATTCCACAAGAATTAGTTTGCAATCATTTGTATACTTATGAATTGCACCCTTATGTACTAACTACTGGATCGAGTCTTTGTTAGAGATTCACAGCATCCAGAATGACTGCAGTTGGTGGGCACCTCTGGGTCCATCTGCTCCAACTGCTGCCCAAGCAGGGACACACAGAGCACGGTGCCCAGGACCTCAGTGCTTGCAGTTTGCTATTAAATCCATCTGCCAAGTGGCAAACCTGAAGATTTAAAAATCCTTCCACCAACTCAGTAAAAAATTGATTGCACCAATAGATTTGTTTTGTTTTGTTTTGTTTTTAACAGAAAGAAGATAATCAGTGCACTTTAGCTTTTACTTATCACCATTTCAGGTCTATGCTTTGGCATCTACTGACTTCTTCTGGCTAGAAAGAAAAATGCTGAAAAAGAAACAAAAGTGGAGACCAGAGAAGACAAAGCAAAGGTAGTAACTTTACAATATCCTATGATATTGAAGGAGGAGGAGTGGCAGGAGGAAGGGCGAATACCAGGAGACGAGCAGCTGCAGGTAACCACATAGTTCTTCAGTTTGACTTTAAAGAATGCATAAGAACTGCTAATACAGTAGAAGATTGCTTCTTCTCCTTTGAGGGAATATGAAGTAAGAGGTGTCTTTTGTTCTGAAATACTTTTATTTTTCTATTTTTAAAAATTACTGAAAATTCTGTAATACTTTCTTTTCAGTATCATGGCATATTTGGTGGAAATATATTGCAAATACAGTACCACAAACAGTACGCAGAAGGGACAATGTAAAATGTCTTCAGGTGCCGAAGATATGAGAATGGTTTCCCTGAGAAATATTCCACTTGAAAGAAAGACATAGCAGCTAAAGTGCCTTTTGTGCTGCAAGAACTATTAATCAAGCAGCTATATGGATCTTCACATTTCTATTCTTTCCTCTTCATGGTACATCTGTTTGGCTGCCTCAGTTGGCACCAGGGTTTTGGGTGAGTTGTGTGGAAGCTCCCCAGGCAGCAGGCTGGTCGCACTACAAGCGTCGGCTTTTGGGGAAAATGGGCTCCCTCTGGTGCGTGGTTGAGTGCTTGTCAACTGAACCACCGGGCTGTTTGGGATCGTCCTGGTTTGGATCACATTTTTACATGCACTGTCACAGCACTTGAGCACTCACATATGAAGTGTCACTGGCAAGTGCCAGAAGTTTGTCTTCATTTTACTAAGTGGACATTTTGCACTAGTGAGCCTTGCAATGCTTCGCTAACTGGGAGGCTGACCACAGGCAATAGATCCATGTAAAAATTTAGCCATTGCAAATATTTCACATAATTTTGTATTGCTTCAGTCCTAACTCTAGCCTTTGTAAATCGCCAGTGTAGTTGATTAGAATCTCCTGGGCATTTTTTAGTTTATTCTGTGCTGAGGGACTTATTGTCTTTATGTTTTGTAGGCTGCTAATCTGAACTGAAAGACAAAAAAACACTTTGCTTTTGTGAAGTGTGCATGTATACACATCTAATGTTGGAAATCAAAGCTCCATAGTCATCCTCCTCACTTCATTAATTCAAATCTCTGCTGGCTTTGATTGTTGCAGAATGTCAAAATGGTGCAGTGAGGTACAGTACAAACCATCTTCTCAAGATTTGATCTGACTCGTAACACTACAAAAAGTTGTTTATTGTTAAATTTGTCACTGAAGCAAAGTTTGTAAATTGAATATTCTCTCAGCATTTACATCCACAACCTGCTTAAACAGGCATCCTGTCTTAATGGAACTGGGAAGCTGTTGAGAGCTGGGGAGAAATTGTCTTAGATCTTGCGGGTTGTTTGCAGTAGAAGTGAGAATCTCTAGTTCTTGAT
Organism: Lagopus muta; assembly: GCF_023343835.1. Classification (NCBI taxonomy): domain Eukaryota; kingdom Metazoa; phylum Chordata; class Aves; order Galliformes; family Phasianidae; genus Lagopus; species Lagopus muta. Next base: position 38,720,329 of record NC_064435.1, on the reverse strand, counting down.
CTAGCTCCAGAGAGGGTTTATTGAAATTCCTGCTTGCTTTTTAAAGTTTTCAGTTCTCCGTGATAACCGGTCTCTCATCCTTTCAGTAAATAGCCTTCAAAGGGTGTTGTGGAGATAAAACAGCCACGTGAAGAGGACAAAAGAGGAGGAAAGGGGACATTCGGTCCCTAGATTTTATTCCAACAGAAATAGACCATGCAAATAAAAGAGTTGTGAATGCTTAAGTATGATTAGGTAATTCTAAACATATCTGAAGGCCAAGTAATAATGACTGGATCAAAAACCCACCTGAATTACTCAACTTAGTTAAGCATTTTTTTTCCAGTGCAGTTGCTAGCCATGACAGCTGTGATCCGATGAGGGATTGAGTTCTGTGCTCTCTCGTGGCTCAGTGTAAGTCACAGATGTTCAGAACACTGGACACTAATGCCTTATAGGCAGAGAAACATAATTGTGCCCAGTAAAGCAAGTAGATGAACTGGGAGCACTGAAACCACAACACATTTGGTGAATAGTAATCATTAAAAAGACGATTGCATTTGACTGGTTTGGATCTGGAAGGAGGGCAGCTTTTTCCTGTGGTCTGCAGCTTTCAGTGATGCTTCAGTGAGATTCTGAGTGGAATATTAATCAATGACCTAAAAGTTAGTTTATCTATTAATAATAATCAGGAAAGATAAACATTCTAAATCTCAACACTTGCAGCTACCAATAACCCGAGCCTTCCGTCTGGCTGATTTAATTTCTTTCCATAGTTTAATTATGAATGTAAATGTCAGACATCAGGAGCTGCAGTGCACTTAATTACTGAAGATAATTGCAAAGAGAAAAAGAGAAAATCAGGACCATTTTCAGTTGGCAAATTTTAAGATTACAACCTTAAATAATTTAATCTTTTGTTCTGCAAAAATAGCATCAAATTTTATAGTTGGATGTCTTGGGTATAAAGAATGCCCCTTTTTGGTCATGTCGGAAGAGATATTCTTAATAGTACCAAAGGAAAGAAAAGTGAGAGATTCTGTGTTTGCTTGTGTTTTGTTTTGTTTTAAATAAATATATCACTGCCAACCTTGTTAGAAAACAAAGGGTTTTATTCGGCTTTAGTGTCATTGAAGGATTAAATATGTTTTTAATTCTTTCTGATCTCATCCATCACTGCTGACTGATCAGAACTGCAGACAGCAAGCAGTTGAAATAGGAACTGTCACTGTCGTTTCATAATTTTGTCAGCAGCACTGATGTACTTCTGCTGAGCTGCCGGCAGTAGGGCTACTTAACATAAGCCAAAACCCCAGCTTGTCCCTTCTGTGATGAGAAGTAATTGGCATGAGGGGACGTGAACTGCCCAGCTTCAGTCACAGCAACTTCCACATCTGTTTAATGTAGCAGTTTTGGGAGGGTTAAATACAATGATCTTTACACCTGCAAAATGCTGTGAGACTTTGCTGCCTACTGAGGAAAGCAATATATACATATATACTGTAAAGCCAACACACACCGACATAACACAGAATAGCACTGTCCACCTCCCTGAGCATATTTTATTCAATTCTTAAGCTTAGTCTGGGAGCTGAGCGGTGGCAAAGAGGAAATTCATTTCACCCCAGCGTCGTTGGGATGGGCTTTGGTTGTATGGTTACATGAATGTTCTTTGCAAAGCCATGACTTTAGCATCTATTTAGCTTGCCCCAACATATCTTGCACCAGTACAAATTTGTTGTGGCTCCTCTGGCATAAAACCAGCGAAATACAAATGGGCTGCCTCGAATTGTTTAGTTCAGTTCAGATGCCTGATCTTTTGGAGCAGCTCCAGCATTGTATCAAGCTGCTTTTTTTTTTTTTTTTTTTAAATTACTTGCATGTACTGAAGTATAAAAACTGCCATTGATTTGTGTTCTTGGAAATGAAGGCGTGGGGAGCTCTGCCCTGCCCCAGGCACTGCTCTGTGCTCGGTCCTGTGCAGCTCAACCTCGAACGGAAGCCGCAATGACAGCTCCTGGTGCAATCCGAACGTATTTTAATTTCACCCAGAAAAACACAGCCGCTTTGCGATCTTAGCGATCTTAGCGATCTTTGTGATGGTGAATTTATCTCCAGGTAAAATGAGCGGCTCCGATCTCTATTACGTTGTCCCTAAAACGAAGAAAGAGCCATATCCAGGTTCCCATTGGGGTTTCTGTAACCTCACGCGTTACTCACTCGGAGCCCACACCCCAGCCACTCTCTCCAGTCTTCCCTCGTCCCTCCCGCCCTTCCCACGCCTCTGATGGATGCCCTCTCCCCGGCTCAGGAAGGCGGCACGGCCGCCCCGAGCAGCGCCGGCAACCCCGGGCCGGGGTTTAACCCTTTCCCGGGAGCTCCGAGCTCCTCCGCGATGCGCTGCTCTCCCTTCCCCGCTCCGGGCCGTTCGGAAGCGGCTGAACCCGCAGTCTCCAGCGGGCAGCGGCACCTCTCGGGCCCCGGGCGGTGCCGGGCAAGGTGAAGAGCTCTTTACCTGCGCCCGGGATCCCGCACGCCGCTCTGTTCCCGCTGCAGCCGCGGAGTCGGGAACGTCGCGGTGTCCGCCCGACGCCGCTGTGAGCCCGGGGCGGCTCCGCGCTGCGTGCGGTGGGGGCGGAGGGCTCGGGGCAGCTCGGCGGGGTGCGGTGTGCGGTGGTGAAGGGGCACCGGGCACCTTTTGGATGTTGGGAGCTGCGATTTGGATGAGAAGCGGTTATTTCGAGATGCTAAGAGTTTAGAAAGAGATATATATATTATCCGTTATGCATTGTTAATATACATTTTTAAATTCAAATTTTATTTTATGCCTTTAGCAGTACACCGTCTCCAAGCACCGCGCATTTTCTCAACGCGAAGTCCCGAAAGGTCTTTTATTTGGGGCTATTTCTTTGTGCAGAGCTCACTGTAAGCTGTTTGGAACTGCCTAAAGGAGGCAAAGAGAGTTGCCTTTAAGTACGCGTTAAAAAAAAAAAAAAAAGCCTCTGCCTTGAGAAAGGCTCGTTTCGCAGGAAACCCTCCGGATGTTTGCTGCTTTTCATGTGGCATTTGTGGTCGGCTCTGATAACGGCGCGCTCCGTGAGGGCCCCGAAATAGAAGCGTGGCTCTCTGCGGAGGATCCCCGCGCAGCGCTTGGGCGGGTTTAAAAGGTCATCGGGAGTCGGGGGGAGGGCGGGGGGGAGGGGGGGAGGGAGGCAGTTCACGGCTCACCTCGGGGCCCGGAGGGGGTCGGGGGCGCCAGGAGCGCTCGGGGAAGCGATGCGGGGCCTTGCTGCTCGGGATGCGGCGAATTGGGTTCGAAAGCACCTCGACACTGAAAGCAGAACGGGAGAAAAAAAACATCTCTGGAGCGCTGGAAGGTCCCCGAGCTGGCAGCCCTCTTGCACGAAGCTGGGCTCGGTTGTGTTCAGAACGCACCTGACGTTCTTTGCTCCACGCTCGCTGAGCTGGACGAGCGCTCCGCACAAAGCCGGCCCAAAGCCGGCAGCTCAGTTTATCACCCTCACGTTTTCTGCTGAAAGCGACAGCCCTAAAATTGCCGTGAAGTATATTCAATGAGAGATCGTTCAGGGTTTGTTCCCTGGACTCGAGAAACCATTTATTTAAAGCACAACGAAAAGGAGCGGCGGGCACTGTAACGAGATGGACTCGGGACGAGGTGGCACCCGGGCTGCGGGGAGCTCCTCGGGGCTGCTGTGTCCTCCGGCTCCGGGCTGGGCTGGGGGCGGCCCGGGGGAGGCTGTGAGCGCACCGACCCGTCAGGGCACCGCGCCGTTGTCTTTAGCCGAGTGCTTTGCTCGGAAGCCGGTTTGCTTTCTTCATTCCGCTGCGTGTTCTGTCCTGTGCAGAGACGTACGCTTCCCTCGAGCACGACTGTGCTTCAGATAAGGTTCGGATGCCGCTTAATTCCGAACGTTCCCTGGGTATCAATCGGCAGCAAGCCTTCCTCGGGCACTCGGCCCAGAGCCGGGGGGTCTGGACGTGCTATAAATCTCAGCCGCAAAGCAGTTCCTGGCATAGGGAACCTCAGAAAAGCGCCCCGACGGCCAGGGCAGGGGCAGCTGGGGGAACACCCCAGTTCGCTCCAAGTGCCATCCCCAACCCTATGGTGATTGATGTCTGTATGATATATAAATATGTAAGTGAAGCAGAATACCCCGCTGAATTTCTTTTACAAATACATTGTGTCGTTGTAGGGATGCAGGCATTATGTATTAGGATGTGATCAGCACACATACGTACAGGGACGAACACCGTTGCTGACTCTGCTGCTTTCTGCTGTATCTGGTATAAGGGAGATGCAGGGCCGGCGCGTGTGCGTGAACCAGGTGAAACGAACCCCAGCTCCCGGCTGGATATGGGCAGGTGCCCTTTCTCATACAGCCGTTCGGCCCCTGCAGCGGGGCTACCCAGGGGTGTCAGAGCTCTAGGAGTCGTTCTGGGTTGTGCAACTGAGCAGCACGAGGGAGAGGGGAACGTCAACGCAAAGCGCCTCGAAGTGAGGCTCCCTAATGTCGGCATCTCGCCTTGCTCCCTGTATCCGTCATTTATAAAACCCGCACTGGGCTGGCGGGTGCGGGATACCGAGTTTTAAGCTGCCTGAGTGAGGAATTGTGACGTTCGAACAAGTTAAAGGCAATGCTGCCTTCCTTCGTTTCGTTTCAGTGAGAATCCGTCCGGTGCTGGTTTATGAGACCAAAGAGGGTGCCCTTATCCAAATACATCTTCTGTTATCACTCGAAAGCTGATAAGGGTTTGGCTAATTCTTAACAAGCCGCCTTCCAAGTACGCCTACAACACAGTCCATGGTGCCACGGGCTGCGTAGGCACGATTGGAGAAGCTCTGTTCCTTCAACCTATATAGTATCATTGTCGTTTCAGTGGCCGTGGGGCCATAAACAGCAGTGTCCCATCATCACTGCGCCGACGGCCGGGCCCGGCCACCCCCGTCCCAATGGGCGGAGCGACTGGGTCCGGCCCCAGCGCGGCTCAGGTGCCGGCGGGAGCCCCGGGGCCGCCCCGCGGAATCGCCGGCAGCGCCCCGCGCCGCGCCCGCCCCCGCGGCCCCATTGGCCGCGCCGCTGCTCAAATAGAGCCGGGCGGGAGCCGGCCGCCGCCAGCGGGCAGCGAGCGGCGCGCCCGTCTGTCTGTTTGCAGCCGTCGGGGCCCGGGCGCCCCGCGATGAGCAGCCCCGATGCGGGCTACGCCAGCAGCGAGGAGCAGGCGCAGGGCCGGGGCGCGCTGCCCGCCATGATGCCGGCCCTGGGCCCGTGCCCCTGGGCGGAGGCGCTGAGCCCGCCGGGCGAGACCAAGGCGAAGGGCGAGGCGGGCACGACGGGCGGGCGCGGCAAGGGTGAGGCGCGGATCCGGCGCCCCATGAACGCCTTCATGGTGTGGGCGAAGGACGAGCGCAAGCGGCTGGCGCAGCAGAACCCGGACCTGCACAACGCCGAGCTCAGCAAGATGCTGGGTGAGCGCCGGGGCCGAGGGCCGGGGGGAGGGCGCGGGGCCGGGGCCGGGCTTCGGGCGGCCGCGGTGACGGTGCTGTGCGCGCAGGTAAATCGTGGAAGGCGCTGTCGCTGGCGGAGAAGCGGCCGTTCGTGGAGGAGGCGGAGCGTCTGCGGGTGCAGCACATGCAGGACCATCCCAACTACAAGTACCGGCCGCGGCGGCGGAAGCAGGTGAAGCGCCTGAAGCGTGCGGAGAGCGGCTTCCCGCAGCACGGCGCGGCCGAGGCGGCGCCGCCGGCGTTGGGCTCCGACGGAGGCGGCATCGGGACGTGCGCCGAGAGCCTGGCGCTGCCCTACGCGGAGCGCGGCTACGCGGCGGGGCCGGGGCGCTATCGGGACTGCCCGCCGCTGGGCGCCGCCTTCGACGGCTTCGGGCTTCCCACGCCGGACCCGTCCCCGCTGGACGCGGCGCACAGCGAGGCGCCGTTCTTCGCGCCGGGGCCGCACGACGAGTGCGCGCCGGGGCCCTACGTCGGCTACGGCCCGGCGGCGGCTGCGGCGGGAGACTTCTCGGCGGTGGGAGCGGGCGAGAGCCCCGCGGGGGCGGCGCTGCGGCGGCACCACCAGCACCCGCACCCCGCTGCCGGCGAGCTGGGGCCGGGCGGCCCGCTGCAGGGGCTGCTGGGCTGCCCGGCGCCGCCGCACTACTACGGGCAGCTGTGCCCGGGCCGCGGCCCGCCCGCTCCCGTGCCCGTGCCCGTGGCGCTGGGCGCGCAGCCGTCCCCGCCGCCCGAAGCCGCGGCGTGCCGGGAGCCGCTGGAGCACTTGCCGCAGGAGGAGCTGCTGGGCGAGGTGGACCGCAGCGAGTTCGAGCAGTACCTGCGCTTCGCCTGCAAGGCCGAGCTGGGGCCGCCCTTCGCGGGCCACGACGTGGCCGGGCTGGCGTCGCCCGAGGCCGCGGGGCCGCTCTCCGCCGTGGTGTCGGACGCTAGCAGCGCCGTCTATTACTGCGGCTACGCCGACGGCTGAGGGCTGCGGCGGCGCCGAAACTCCTCGCTCCTATTTATGTAATTTATTCGGATGCTGAGGACTGCCGGGACCGGGGTTCGCTCGGAATTCAGAGGGTGCCGCGGTCGCACCGCGCTCCGAACGATGCCAGGATCGCCGTCTCTGTCTCACCGCGAGGTGCAGTGTTCGTACCGTGGAACCCCTACGTGGCACACAGCGGGGATGTCATTCACAGCCGAGATCCTGGCGGAGATCGGGATGGTTTTGTAACGTTGTACAGAGTTCGGGTTTTTATATATTGGTCGTGTACAGAGTATTTTTGCACTTTTCCAAATAAAGTGACAATAATAAAACCTCCCCTCGTTATCTCCTCGCAGAGGTGCGATCGCGCTCTGCAGACTGCCACCGCTGCTCTTGCGCTGCTCCTGTGGGTGCCCCTGCAGTGAGGATTCGCCTCTGGTACAGGCTGCTGGTCGTCCCTGCCGTCCCACTGCTCCAGGTGTATGCGTAGTGTTCCATGTTCAGACTTTGTCTCCTCCCCTGTTTCTGATGTTCTGACCATTTATTTGGTAGGTTTCCGAGACGGCTGCGACCGATCCGACCACATTAAAACCTACGATGGCAGGGAGGTGCTCCTCTACAGCAGCACAATACGAGGAGCGCTCACGAACCCTCACTTTTAATTTCCTTAAAGTAATTCCTGTAACAGAATAATCTTGACTATCTTTGCCACTGGCAAATAGGCACTGCCAGGTGCAAGCTGCCCGCCATCGCTGAGCCTCCCGAGGCGTAGCCCCGCTGGCAGTGTGCAACACCTGCTAGAGGATCTCCCCTCCTCTACCCACCCGTTCCGGCTGCAGAGCTCTGTCCCAGCGCTGCGCTCCTGGCAGCCCCACCAGGTGCTCCCTTAAGGCTCCCACAGGTGCATGGCGGAAGCGGCGCTCAGCACACGAACGTGGGCAGCCCTCTCTGCTGGTCCGTGCTTACTCTGCACACAGAGCAGCGTCCAGATGGTGCCCGGGATATAAACAGTGCTTGAGCAGTGGCTGTGTTACTTTCCTCACAGTTTTAACCTACGGGGTTTGATTAAATTCACAAAAATCGTAGAATAGTTTGAGTTGGAAAGGACCCTTAAAGGTCATCTAGTCTAACTCCCCTACAGCAAACAGGGACATCTGCAGCTACATCAAGTTGCTCAAAGTCCTGTCCAGCTTGACCTTGATTGTCTCCAAAAATGGAGCATCCACCATTTCTCTGGGCAACCTGTGCCAGTGCCTCACCACCTTTATCATAAAACACCTTCTTATATCCAGTCTAAATCTCCCCTCTTTCTGTTTGAAAGCATTTCCCTTTGTCCTATCACCACAGACCCTGCTAAAGAGTTTGTCTCCTTCTTTCTTATAGCACCCCTTTAGATACTGAAGGGCCACTATCAGCTCTCCCTGAAACCTCTTCTCTAGGCTGAACAGCCCCAGCTCTCTCAGCCTGTCCTCATAGGGGAAATATTCCATCCCTTGGATCAATTATGTGGCCCTCCTTTGGACGCCCTCCAACAGGCCCATGTCTCTCCTGTACTGAGGACTCCACATGTGGACACACTACATCAGGTGAGGTCTCACCAGTGCAGGGCAGAGGGGCAGGATCACTTCCCTTGCCCTGCTGACTGTGCTGCTTTGGATGCAGACCAGGATACAGTTGGCTTTCCCGGCTGTGAGGACACACTGCTGGCTCATGTCCAGTTGCCATCCACCACTATCCCCAAATTCACTTTTCCCTTCACCCTATTCACGACTTTGTGGAGGAAAATCACTTCATTTGGTCTAGAACCAAATCACTCTAACGCTGTTGGTATGTTTGAGCATCTCCTGGCAGCGATTATCAATACACTGTGTTAAATAAACATGGTGATTAGGAAACAGGGCTGAATGCATCCTCTTTAGCTGATCACCAGCACCCGCAAATGAACCCCGTGTCTCCCTGTAGACGTGGAGCCCCTTCAGCGCCAGGGATGCCCGCGGGCACCGACAGCAGCCCTCAGGCCCGCTCCGATTATTTGCCTTAGCTGGGGCTGTGGGAGGGCTGCGGGTACCGCAAAACCGCGTACTGTCGGAGGACAACTCCGGCCTCTGATGTCCCTCGCCGGGCCGTAGGGATCTCGCTTGCTCCACTCTCGGCCCTCTGCTTCCGCTCCTCTTCTCCCGGGGAGGGCAGCGCGGCAGGTCGCTGAAGCGCCTCACAGAGGAAAAGGAACAGCGCGGCAGGTCGGGGAAAGTGGGATTTTCCGACGGTTTGGGTCGGACTTTTGGCTTTATATCAGCCCCCATAGTACGGCAGTGCCCGCTCTGCCCTGTCCCAAAGTATCTCCCAGCTCAGCCCCACCCCAGCGCGGGTGCCTCGGGGGCCCGAAGGAAGCCAGCATCCCTGCTCCAGTGTATCTGTCTCCCCCTGTACCAGACATAAACCTCCGGATCAGTGCAGCGCGGTTCGTGGGGTTAGCTTTAAGGTGCGCTCAATCACCACGAAGCCCGAAAGGGCAGAACCACAGAGCTGATCGGTGTCCCACCGCACATGACATCGCTCACCAGTTCCGTGCCTACTCTCACCACCCGCCGCGGCATCCCCGACACGAACCGCGGGAGGCGGGATCGGGCCGGAGCGACTGGGTCCGGCCCCAGCGCGGCTCAGGTGCCGGCGGGAGCCCCGGGGCCGCCCCGCGGAATCGCCGGCAGCGCCCCGCGCCGCGCCCGCCCCCGCGGCCCCATTGGCCGCGCCGCTGCTCAAATAGAGCCGGGCGGGAGCCGGCCGCCGCCAGCGGGCAGCGAGCGGCGCGCCCGTCTGTCTGTTTGCAGCCGTCGGGGCCCGGGCGCCCCGCGATGAGCAGCCCCGATGCGGGCTACGCCAGCAGCGAGGAGCAGGCGCAGGGCCGGGGCGCGCTGCCCGCCATGATGCCGGCCCTGGGCCCGTGCCCCTGGGCGGAGGCGCTGAGCCCGCCGGGCGAGGCCAAGGCGAAGGGCGAGACGGGCACGACGGGCGGGCGCGGCAAGGGCGAGGCGCGGATCCGGCGCCCCATGAACGCCTTCATGGTGTGGGCGAAGGACGAGCGCAAGCGGCTGGCGCAGCAGAACCCGGACCTGCACAACGCCGAGCTCAGCAAGATGCTGGGTGAGCGCCGGGGCCGAGGGCCGGGGGGAGGGCGCGGGGCCGGGGCCGGGCTTTGGGCGGCCGCGGTGACGGTGCTGTGCGCGCAGGTAAATCGTGGAAGGCGCTGTCGCTGGCGGAGAAGCGGCCGTTCGTGGAGGAGGCGGAGCGTCTGCGGGTGCAGCACATGCAGGACCATCCCAACTACAAGTACCGGCCGCGGCGGCGGAAGCAGGTGAAGCGCCTGAAGCGTGCGGAGAGCGGCTTCCCGCAGCACGGCGCGGCCGAGGCGGCGCCGCCGGCGTTGGGCTCCGACGGAGGCGGCATCGGGACGTGCGCCGAGAGCCTGGCGCTGCCCTACGCGGAGCGCGGCTACGCGGCGGGGCCGGGGCGCTATCGGGACTGCCCGCCGCTGGGCGCCGCCTTCGACGGCTTCGGGCTTCCCACGCCGGACCCGTCCCCGCTGGACGCGGCGCACGGCGAGGCGCCGTTCTTCGCGCCGGGGCCGCACGACGAGTGCGCGCCGGGGCCCTACGTCGGCTACGGCCCGGCGGCGGCTGCGGCGGGAGACTTCTCGGCGGTGGGAGCGGGCGAGAGCCCCGCGGGGGCGGCGCTGCGGCGGCACCACCAGCACCCGCACCAGCACCCGCACCCCGCTGCCGGCGAGCTGGGGCCGGGCGGCCCGCTGCAGGGGCTGCTGGGCTGCCCGGCGCCGCCGCACTACTACGGGCAGCTGTGCCCGGGCCGCGGCCCGCCCGCTCCCGTGCCCGTGGCGCTGGGCGCGCAGCCGTCCCCGCCGCCCGAAGCCGCGGCGTGCCGGGAGCCGCTGGAGCACTTGCCGCAGGAGGAGCTGCTGGGCGAGGTGGACCGCAGCGAGTTCGAGCAGTACCTGCGCTTCGCCTGCAAGGCCGAGCTGGGGCCGCCCTTCGCGGGCCACGACGTGGCCGGGCTGGCGTCGCCCGAGGCCGCGGGGCCGCTTTCCGCCGTGGTGTCGGACGCTAGCAGCGCCGTCTATTACTGCGGCTACGCCGACGGCTGAGGGCTGCGGCGGCGCCGAAACTCCTCGCTCCTGTTTCTGTAATTTATTGGACTCTTCTCGGGACGTTTTCGACAAGCCCGTCGGGGTTGGAAGTGCCGTAAGCGAGTAGCCTTGTTCCCAGGTGATCTCGCACTGGCATGCCTGTGTGGCTGCACTTCAGTTGTCATCCATACCCGAAATTAGCATCTTCCCTGCTGCATTGGTGCTGTTACTGTCTGCACGGTTTCCTCAGCTGATTTTACCTGTACTCTATTTATAGTTTTTTTTTTTTTTTTTTTTTTTATACTTAGGATAATAAATGGCTGTACAGCTCTTTCTGTCATTTTGTTTGGTCCTACGGTCCTGTAGGGAGACGCAGCGGCAACAAAAGCTGTCATGTCTTGAGGTGGAGTGAGGGAATTGCCGGTGCCGTGTCATGCTTCATTGCCATAACAGTTTCACTGAAGACGTTCGTCTCTGATGTAGCTGCGTTCCTGTTCCAGCGCTGTGTGGATGGAGCTGTGCCGACGTGTCTCCTCAAATCAGACATTATGTGACCATGCTGAGTTGAGATTTTATGTTGATTTGATTTCTGTTTTCTAATTGCTAGTTGGAATTTATGATTGTCATTAAATGCACTGGGGAAAATATCCTGCCCTGAGCTGTCATCTGTGACAGAAGGATCCAGGTAAATTTGAGATGCTGCTTTTAAAGGAACTTGTCGAATGTAGATGCCTGCAGACTCAAAGGTGATTTTGCTTTACATAGCGTTTCCTGCCAACTGTTTGCAACAACTCATAAATGACATCTATGCTGCATTTTCACGTGCTCTCACTTTCTGTCACCTACCCCTGAGTCAATGAAGGTTCTGTCTGTTAGGCTTCAGATTTCCTCTGGTAGGGTGTGGGATGCCCACATGCTCATCTCAGTTGCTCTCACCCAACTGCTCACATCCATTACCCGTTGAGGCAGGTGCTGCTTCACTGTTTGTTATGCCCCTGTGAGGTTTTTTGCCATCGTTAAGAATGGAGCTACACCCCTGTCTCACTATAACTGTGCTTATGCAGAAAGCATCCATGATGCTTTTGGTGATGCTTCCCATGGGAAGACGTTGGCCAGGGCCAACTGGTATTGACTAATTAGAATGTCAGAGACATTAATTCATAAGTGATGCTTGAAAAGTGCTATCACTGACATCTATAATAAATAATTTCAGCTAGAAATACTTTATTTTGCACTAGATTTTTAGTTTGCTGAATTGTCATTGAAGAAATCCAGCCAAGACTCTGATTATGTAATCCATGCTTAGCTTTGTAAAACTTATGGTAACTTTGGTCTATTATAATGGCCATTTGCTGAACACCTGTCACACATACAAAAGATCAGCTGAATTATTTTCAAATAATCTTGTAACTGCATACTTGAGCAAAGTGTGTTGTACTTTGGAGAAGTCATTTTATGTAGTTCGGAGGAAATCCTGGTTCTGTCCACTCCAGTGGAGTTGGGTTTTCAGAACTTTGTGTGTCTGTGAAATTGAAAAAGCTCATCTGCAGTTGCTGTAATTATGTAGACCTTTAATTGTAGCAAACACAAAATGTAGTTCTCCGAAGTATCATTAAATCGCCTTAACCTTGAGGTGACCATTTTTCTGCCTCCTTTGACCTTCTGGTGCTGGTTCCTTTTTCATTTGCTGTTTGCCTTTTTCTTAGACCTTTGTTCACCACCTGCATTAATTGAAGCAGAAACTGAGGAATGCCTCATCAAACACAGCATGTATCCCATCCTGTTAAAAGAGCCTGTGTTTGGCCTGAGACAAGGTGAAGATTAAGAAACAAACATTGTCAGTGGGTTTTTGAGTTAAAAGTTGAGGACAGCTGGGGATGTGCAGTAATTGGCTTGATTATTGTTTACATAATGAAGCTGTTACTTCAGCATCTTTGCTTTTGCTATAGTTTCCTTCTACTATGTTCTTTGCCTAGATGATATTCCTGTTGTTGTGCAAATTTGCTTTCTTCCTTTTGTGTAATATCTCTAACATTCCTACTGAGTTTGTACATCTTTTTTTTCTATTCATAGAATCATAGAATTGCTCAGGTTGGAAAAGACCTTAAAGATCGTAGAGTCCAACCACAACCTAACCATACTACCCTAACAACCCTCTGCTAAATCATGTCCCTGAGCACCACACCCAGTTTTTAAACCCATCCAGGGATGGTGACTCAACCACCTCCCTGGGGAGCCTATTCCAGTGCTTAACAACCCTTTCTGTAGAGAAGTTTTTCCTAATATCCAACCTAAACCTCCCCTGGTGCAATGAGGCCATTTCCCCTCATCCTGTCACCCATCACCAGTGCGAAGAGACCAACCTGGCTCTGGCTGCAATCACTTTCAGGAATTTGAAGAGAGCAATAAAGTCTTCCCTCGGCCTCCTTTTTCCCAGGCTAAACAGCCCCAGTTCCTTTAGTCACTTCTCCAGAGTCCAAGATTTTTTCCTTTGTCTGAAATCTGTTCATATGCTGTCCCCTTTCTGTAATTGCATCTCTCCTCCTTAGTGTAATCCTGATTCTCTTCCTGCCCCATCTGTGCCCTCCTTCTAATGCATGACATCCCTTCATCTCTTCTGTTCTTTTGCTGTGCTGGATGGTAGTTTCATTATGAGCTTCTTCTCTTGCTTTCCTGCTTCACATCTCATGCCCCAGTGTTCCTCATCACACGTTTTGGTTTTTATAGATTCCATTCTGGATTTTCACAGAGGACAATGCCAATCACATCTTTGACACTGAGCTTTGACACTGAGCTGATGCCTACCCTGGACTGAATATTAAATTGTACAGCAAAATGTTTTTAGGTTCAGTTTAATTTCTTTGAAAGAACAATTTTATTTTCAAAAGTGTATGGTGTTATTGGACTCTCCTGTACTCTTCTATAGCCAGCTGTTTGAGATGGAAAATCTGTGGTCCAAATACGTTACTGAGGATAAAGACAACTGACATTGTGTTCTTGAACTGGAAGGTCTGAGGACATCTGCGTCTGTATCGTGTTCAGCATCAGCTGAGCATTGTACTTGTGCATTGGACTATTTCTGAGAGATTTCTGAGGGCACTGATTTAGGAACTGCAATGTAATTTAGCTTTTGTACTGCTTCAAGCATAACATGGGTATTTTTCAAAAAATCCTACATAGGGATAATCCAGTATGTCTTGTGTTCACAGGCTACACTGAGCATGGTGAAGAGCTTCCCTTGTACAGCCTGGGTGCTCAGCTGCTGTGTGTGGCTGGGGCTTGCACCTGCAGAACCAACAGGAATGCTGTGGGAGGCGCAGACCAGAGCATGAGTCCTCCACTGTACTCCTTGTGGTCCTGCTGCACAATGAGGGCATGCACCTATGTGTATTGTACGTGCCAGTGTCTGGTGGTTCCAACTGTCCCAAGGAAGAATCAGAGCACATTTCTGGAATTTTTAAAGAGATTATGATTTCTTCTGTCATGATGAAAGAAGGGTCATCCTCTTTTCAAGCCACTGTATCTTCAGTCCAGTCCAGTAAATGGGAAATCTGGATATGGATGCTCTTAAATGCTTTAATCGTATATATAAAATAACTTTATTTGATTTTTATTACCTATTTTATTTTATTTTTATAGAGGCCACATTATTTTGTTTACATATTAATGTAGCAAAATTGATATTGTTCCTTTTGCAAACATTCTTTAAACTATTGATTTACCTATTGAAAAGCTTAGCCATTCTTAAATGAATGTGGATATTTAGATAAGGGAAATGCAAGAAGTGTTTTAGCAACCAAAATGCTAATGGCTGTATGCTGAATGATTACTAATCAGAACTGATAGATACATTTTAAATCCAGGTACAGTATGAGCTAGATAAACCTAGGCTAGTAGTGGAATAAAGCCAATTTAACTTAGTCAGCATAGTCCTAAATGATGATTAATTTATTCTTCTTGTCAGGGAAATTTATGAATAAGCCCTGGCTTACTCCAGTGATTTAAAAATATATTTAGTTAAATGAGTGCATGATTGTGTAGAAACAGGGGATTTCTCTGGGATGTTTTACTGCTCATGGAAGGCTTTCTGTCTGGAAATCAATTAGTACATTGTAACATTGATTTTTTTTTTGAGGTTAAGTGCAGTTTTAAGGTGTCTGCCTTAGACATAATTAAAGCATTAATGCATTTTACTCTACGTGTCATTTCCATTTGAAAGTGCCACAACTCTTAGAGTATTGGCTAAGGCTGAAAATAAAAACAAAAAAAGAAACTGAACCACAAAGGTTATGCCGTATCACCTGACATAAATGAAACAGATCACTCATGAGCAGTCATGATCAGTCACTGACAAACGCTGAAGTAGGTTTTGGAAACAACATTCATTAAAATCAAATTTCATCATGTAGCTGTTTAAAGTAGGATTTCACCGTGTTCTTTGTATTTAATAAGTGATGATTCCGAGGAAATAAATTTCCATCTTTTTCCTTATCAGAGAGAAAGCTTGTTTCATGGGGCATTCTACAGAGTTATCAGGGGAATATAGTTATTGTTCGCATAGAGGGTGGCAGCTCCATTTACCCACAGAGAATATATTTAGGTACCAGCAATCTTGGGTTCCTTCCAAGGCATTGTGGAGTTACACTGCAGTGTCTGATTTACTTTAAAGCTTCTTGTTACAGTTTAGGAGCAGAATTTATCCTGCACACATCCTGTTTAAAACAAAATTTTCTTCCCTGTTCAACAGAGATAAAGAATATTTTTTATGGGTAAAAATTGTGTCCAAATTAACTGGAAGGATGAACCCATAACTGTGAATTCATAGAACCATAGAATATTCATAGTTGCAATATCTCCATAAGGATCACCAAGTCCAACTCCTGACTCCACACAACTACCCCAAATCAAACCCTGTATGTGAGAATACTGCCCAAATGCTCATTGAACTCCAGCAGTTTGGGGCCATACCCCCTGCCCTGGGCAGCCAGTTCCATGCCCACCACCCTCTGGTGCAGACCCTTTCCCTAACCCCAGCTGCCCCTTCCCTGACACAGCTCCATGCTGTTCCCTCAGGCCCTGTCGCTGTGACACAGAGCAGAGCTCAGAGCTGCCTCTCTGCTCCCCATGAGGAGCTGCAGTCGCCATCAGGCCCCCTCTCAGTTCCTCTGCTCTGGGCTGAGCAAACCCAGGGACCTCAGCTGCTTCTCACACATCTTGCCTTCTAGACCCTTCACCATCTCTGTAGCTCTCCTGCAGACATTCTCTAACAGTTTTATGCCCTTCTTATATTGTGGTACCCAAACCACACTCTGCTTGAGGTGAGCAGTGCAGTGTGGTCAATCCCTTCCCTCACCCAGTGGCAGTGCTGGGCCTGGTGCAATCCAAGGTCACAATCGATCTCTTTAGCTACCAGGGCATTCTGTTAACTAGCGTTCAGATTGCTGTCAACCAGAACCCCCACATCCTTGCTTGTGGGGCTGATCCCCAGCATCTCATCCTTCAGCCTGTATGTATATCTGTAGCTGGCCCATCCCATGTGCAGAGTCCAGCACTTTGTCTCCTTAAACTTCATGCAAATGGTGATTGCTGGGCTTTCCAATTAGTCAAGATCTCTATGCAAGGCCTCTCTATCCTCAAGGGAGTCAAAAGTTCCTCCCAAATTAGAACTGTCCACAAACCGATTTAGTAAATCTTCAAGCCCTGTATCCAAGTTATTAATGAAAACACTGAAGAGAACTGACTCTAAAATGGAGCCCTATGAAACCCCACCAGTGCCTGAACACCAGCCATTGTAACCCCTATAACTCTTTGAGCCCAACCTGTCAGCAAAGAGTTCACCCATTCCACTATATATATTTTTTCTTTTCTTTTTTTTTTTTTTTTTTTTTTTTGTCCAGCTGATGGGCATTTTGTGCAGAAGGATGCTGGAAGAAACAGTATCAAAACTGATTGATACAATACAAATTCCAGTTTCAAATGCACAGAATGGTATTACTGATGGGACAAGACTCTAAGACACAGTATAGCTATGTAATCTTTTTCATGCTTCGAAAGGTATCACTTTTGTCAGTTACTGTGTGTGACTCTATGATTCCATGCATATTTTATCAAAATATCTATGTACATCCACTTTACTTGTATAAAATCAACAGCGAAATTCTCAGATGTTTTCTGTAAGAAATAGAAAGCAGCTCTGGTATCAGATTAATGCAATGTATCAATGTTTCATACTTTTGAATATGATGTCAGAAAGCGTAGTGTTACAAAATCACCAATATTATTCTAAGAATTTTGATTCAAAATGTGCTGGGCTTGCTTTAAGAGGAACAGATTTAATTCACCATTGAATTGGAATACAACACCTGTTTGTTATCAACACCTTTTCTTGATGAATGGAGTACTCAATTGGTTAAATCTGTAGAGAACTATTTAACACATAGGAAATAAGCTGGCATTTGTTAAGATGAAAGTGTTGCCATCTCAAGATTCAACCAGAATTTCCTATGGTATTCTGCTGCAAGCATTCTTTGAAAACAGACTGAGAAACTTGTATGAAAAGGCAAAAATAAGAGTAGATCTACCATTTCTGAATAGGTCAGAGCAGTATTTTAGGGGAAGAAGATACAAGGATTCTCTGAGACAGGTATGTTTAATCTATGCAAAAATAACCTAAAAATAACCACTTACAACACTTAAACCATTTCTTTTGAGCAGCTTCAGTCCAGATGGGTTAGTTGTACTCAGTGGTTTAACATATTTATGTAAGGAAGCTTATATAATCATTTGTAGTCTATTCTGGTAGGAAGATATAAAGAAATAGGCTTTGTCTTTCAAAACTCACACTTCATCCTTATAAATTTAAATTGATTTTCAGGACAGACAATTCTCCAAGCAACCTGTCAGTCATTGAAACAATTCCTCTAGAAATTTGAGAGCCTTGACGTGATGGAAAATAAAGGATCTGAACAAAAATTTGCATCAAGTAAGTACATCAAGCTCTGGGCACCACTGCTAAATCACAGCAAAGAAAATGTTCAATTAGAAAATCCTGTGTCAGGGCTTTAACTTGAGTGACAAATCTGATATTGTAGTACCACAAATGTTTTTCATGGTGTCAAAGCCAATAACACTGATTCAAGGCAAAATATATGCACTTATAGACTTCAATCCGGTTTTGCTCTGACAACAGTGTCAATAGAACTGTAGGTGGAGCAACTTATCTGAGTTTTTGTCAGCTCCGAGAGCTTCTCGTGGTAGCTGTAGTTGTGCAAGTGCCTGAAACTCCAGGTGGCGCCTGAGAGGTAGCCTCCAATGCGTCAGTGTTGTCTAAGAAGTCAGAGAAAAGCAGCTCAGTACTACTCAAGGCTTGGGTTTTTGCAGCACCTCCCTCTGTAATCAATGAAATATTGCACTGTGTGTAGTCTGTGCTTAGAAGCAGAGAGCAGACCACTTTCTTGTTTTGCTAAATAAATCTAGTGTTAGCAGAATGTAAGCGATCCGATGTGACACCATGTTATTTCTTTTGATAGGGGCCTGTGAGTTCTTAAGGATGAACTGGACATGAATATGCTTTCATTCCTAACAACTTCAGTGCTCCTGCCAGTCAGGATGAGCTATTTGGATTTTCAGAATCACAGCACGGTTGGGGTTGGATGAGTCTGCTAGTTCAAGGCCCAACTCCCGGTCCAGTGAGGACAATACAGATCAGGGGGCCAAGGTCTGTGTCTAGGTGGTTGCTGAAGATCTTCAAGGAGGAGACTCCACAGCCTCTGGGTATAGAAGGAATGCTACCACCAAAACTTCAGCCTTGGAGGGAACAGATTTCAGGCTGCTCAGGAAGCTTACTTAGTAGGGTCCCCAGAAAACTGGTTTTGAAGGCATTGGTGTCCATCAGTACTGGTTACTGTTAAGTGCAGCCTCCTAAGAGCACAGGAAATAGGCAATTCCAAAATGTTGAACGGAGTTCTTCTAGAGGTTAGGTAGAAAATGTATGGCTGCTGGAAGCCAGGAGTTGCACATAATGGTCCTTATGGGTCTCTTCCAGCTTGGGATATTCTATGACTTTTCTAGCCAACTTGTGCCAGTGCTCAGTCACCTGCAACAGCACAGAAATGCTGCCTGGTGTTCAGAGGGTACCTCTTGAGTTCCAGTTTGTGCCCATAGCCTCTTGTCCTGGCACTGGGCACCATTGAACAGAACCTGGTTTTGTCCTCTTTGCATTTCCCTTTTTATATACATTAAATGGGACCTCCTTGAGCATTCTGTCAGTCTCAGCTCCTTCAGCCTCTCCTCCTAGAAGTGCTTGGTATACCCAGGCTAATTTGGAATGAGTACCTATTGCTGTCAAAATAGATGCCCTACTAACAATTCACTCAATAGGAGCTTACTGCTGTAGTGAAGCTGCCTGCTGCAGTAACAGCATGACATGTTCAAACTTGTTCAGTTGCCTGACAGCCTTGACGTATTTGCTCTGTTTCCTCTATTTGTACAATGGTCTGTGGCTACAACACACATCCTTGGACATGAATTTTCATTTTAAAGTTCCCAAATAGCCTTCATAAAACTTGTGTGCGTGTAACCCCAGTATTACAGAAATAACTATATAAATCCCAAGCTTCAGAAGGGGAGCATGTTTTACATCTAACTGCTCTTCCTAACTCAGAATCAATTTGTTTATTGTATTTTAGTTTGGATTTACTTTATGCAACATTGCAATATTACTGCTTTACATAAGAAAAAAAAATATTGGCTGCACTGAGTCTCTGGAGATGTTTAAAAACCGTTTGGATGTGGTGCTCACAGAGATGATTTAGCAGAGGGTTGTTGGAGTTAGGATAGAATGGTAGGTTGTGGTTGGACTTGATGATCTTTAAGGTTTTGCAGTCTGTGCAATGCTATGATTCTGTAGTGAAGATGTTAAGTCTTGGCTTGAAACAGTGATTGAGCACCTGGTGGGAAGGCAGGGCCTACCCAGGAGAACTCAGGTGCATGCAGTGTGCTCATTTAAGGGCTGGCAGTGCAGGAAGGTGCATATAAAATGAGAATTTTCCCTTAAATGGTATATAATAAATTTCCTAGACTCCTGCTGTGTAACCTATGCTGCTTCCAACTTCTCCTGATGAGCAACTTGGCAACCGTACTTTTTCCTCTTTCTTGGTGAAGAACTGTTGCCTTCACTGCTCCATTTCCTCCATTGCTCACTCCACTATCCAACACCTTCAGAAAATATTGCCAGTTGTGAGTTACAAACAATCTGCCTTTCATATTGGTTTTCAATGATCAATCTTTTTTTTCAATAGTAAGATTATTGTTTGTGTCATAGTGATGCTGCCATTAGTGGCAATTCTTTTTTTTGTTGTTGATGTTGTTGGAAACTGGATGTTGTTGATGATCTACAACCACAATAAATGCTTTTTCAGAAAGTTATCAGGGAGGCTTTTAAGCCAGTCACTTCTGTCAGTTTTAATATTCTTGTGTTTTACAGAGGTTAGAGATCTGAAAGGGATCTTTCCATGTGTAAAATTGTGTTGCTGTTCCATGGAGAGGAGCTTGACAAACTGACTTTGTAGACAAAGACATACTGTGGTATGTACTAATCTTTTCAGATGCTTCTTTCTTCAGAATCTTACAATACTATTTTTGCTCATGGTTTAGAGGAAAGGACCAAATGTCGTAATAACTGAACAGTGTTTCAAACATTTTATAACTGGGTGCCAGGAAAGTTACCTTTGTCTTTGAATTTACATCAGCAATAAGGCCGTAGTGTGTCTCTGAGATTTGGAAAAGCTTGTAGACTTTCCTGTGTACTGTGTTCTCATTTGCAGCTTCTGAGATATTCTCTCAAGGTTTCCAATGTATTCTTCCTCAAATCATTTAATTACCCAAACAATTCCATCATTGCCTAAACTTAAGAGTCTAATGTCATTTGTGATGTACCATTTGAGGCTGGCAGATGTGACACAAGTTGTACTGAAAACCTGCGGCCTTATGAAACAGCAAAGGGATCTTGGCTGGAATATGTACTTGCTCATACAATATAGGTAGTTCCTTTGGAGTTAAGTTTATCATGAATCTGAAGTGTTCTCGAGCGATGTGAATCTCTGTGTCTGAGCTAGATAAATCCCTCCTGCTACTGCTGCTTCTTCAGCTGTCTTAAGTGTTATGTGAAATTACTCTGGTCTGAGAACTGTCTGGAAATACTCCAAGCTTCCCTCTGTGCCAAGTGATGAATAACAATGAAGGCGTTGTGATGTCTCCTATAAACAAACCACATTAACTTGACTTTTCATACTACCTAAAATAGAACTACAGTAGCATACAGGAATTACAGATATTTTCCAGTATCTGTAACCTCCAGGAGTTCTCATGATTCACTCTCATGTGAGAGAAACAAACTCATTTCCAAAGTCTACCTCTGTTATCCTTGATAGCAGGAAGGCAAACACTGTCAGTTTTAACTTTGATTGTCAAAGCTTGGAAAGTGTATTTGCCAAACAAGTTTTCCCTCTTCTTCTAGCAAGAGCAAGAACACTGTCTTCTGAGACACTGTGCTGTATTTATAGGTTCTCACTGCTTTTTATTTGATAAAATATTGCTAATACAAAAATGACAGCATGGAAATGCAAAAAGTAATTGAGGGGAAAGGTGAGGCAGAAGGGAGTGTAATTGGCTGTTGTCTGTATTAGGCATTAAAATCAATAGCTTTATAGTGATGGGTACAGTGAGATTTTAAAGAGGATTAGTTATCTCAGATTTGCTAATATCGTATCCAAGAATTACTTTTGTTAAACTGATCTGATTTCCTTTGTTAGCAGAGTAAGTAGTTGGTTCTTTTAGAGTGAAACAATGTGTAAAACTAGATGATAGCAGAACTTCTGATGTTATATGTTACTGTCTCTTAAATTAAAGAATTGTGATCTCAATTTAATAACTATTCTAACCTGTAATTTTATACATATATATATATATATAATTTGCTTTAGATGTGATCCTGATGTGGTCCATATGTGTCTCTATGTTGTAGTTTGAGCAATGAATTGAATAAATATATAGACTTATTTAATGAATTTTATCCATGTGATAAGGGCTGAAAACACTATAGGATAACATTAGAAATAAAAATGGCCCTGGTAATTTGGAGAAAGAGCCTGAGAGCAACAAGGTGAATTTCTGCTAAAAAAAAAAACACCTACAAACACAGTTTAATAAAGTAACAAATATAAAGAAAATAACTGGTAAAAATAAATGAGTAAGGGAATAGACTTGAAGTGACACTAGTGTGTGAACCACATCACTTTTCTAACAATACTATGGGTTATAAATGATGTAGACCACTTTGAGCAGCTGCTCTTCCTCAGTGCGGAGTTATACCTCTGTTGGGATACCACAACAGACTGAAGTTGCCAGGCTGGTTCCCTTCAGTGTGAAATAAAATACGGTAGCTATATCTCTTAATTTTCTCTTCATACTCTTAATGATCTGGGTCAGGAAAGCTGCTGTGAAACTGAATGAAGGTCGTATTGACACACATGAAGAAGAACATGTGTGACACCCAAGTTGACAATTTTGCTATTCAAAATAGATGGGATACCTCAGGTGAGTCTTGTGTGTTTTCACACAACATGTGAAGAGAGAGAAATAAAGGTGGGGACAGAGGTTTCAAAATGTAAAGCCTTAAAGAAAAGATAGTGATCAGATGTTCTGCTTGGCCAAAAGAAAAATGAATTATCTCAATTTATTTCCCTCCAATAGAAGTAAAGATAATAAGAAAGTACTTTATTAGCTTTTTTTTCAATGCAAATAGAATTGTATCATCATGTAAGCATTTGCCTTTGCAATATGAAATATTGTGTGACTAAATGCTGTTTCAAGATTGTCATCATTGTGATTGGTTTAGAATTAAATGTGGAGGTTGGTGGCCCTGCATGTAGCAGGGGGGTTGGAGATTCATGATCCTTGAGGTCCCTTCCAACCCTGGCCATTCTGTGATTCTGTGTTAGCAGGCACAAAATATAGAGCTGCTCCATTTGTTACATGTATTTCCCATGCTGGATCCAGCAGTGAGGGCACAGTTAGCAAGAGACTATACATGAAAATAATGGAACTTGGCAGGATACCTAAATTCCCGCAGGGAGCTCCTGTCCTTCATCTTTGCAGATATTCTCCTTACTCAGCTGTACATCAGACAACTCCACATCCTTCCCTTTCATTTCCTCTAGAATTAATCCCAGGTCCTCATCTCTCTCAGCCATCTTCCACATTTCATCACATCACAAAATATCCCAAGTTGTTACAGACCAATAAGGAGCATCCACACCAAAATCAATCCATGTGACAAAGTGTTGTCCAAACACTCCTTGAACTCTGGCAGTTTAGGACCATGACCACTGCCCTGAGGAGCCTGTTCCAGATCCCAGCCTCTCTCTGGTGAAGAACCTTTCCCTAACACCCAACCTGACTCTGACCTGATGCTGTTCCATGCTGTTCATTCACCAGCAGCCATTGTTAGTCTCATACTCTTCATCTTCCCAAGAACACCTGTACAGGAGCAGGCACCTGCCCTTGCTAGTGGTAGAGAAGGAGCTGTGTAGTTATTGTGATGATGGATAATTTGGTGGAAATCAGTTTGACAAATTGCTCCTATAGTATTTCACAAAGATAGCCATGTGATGTTTAATCACTGTCTTCTCATCCTGTAGCATACTTTCTGTTACTCCATGTTAAAATACCATTTTCATTATTATTAATATTTTGATACTAATATTTTAATTAATTTGAAGACTCATGCATTCAGGATTGCACCTTGTCCTCAAGACTTGCCTAAATTCACCCATCTCTATCATGTGTAGTTAGAAAACTAAACTCATTTACTACACAATCTTTTTTGCTAATTTAGAGTGGCATTTTGTTCAAAGCAAAGATTTAGTTTTAGTCCAGGATCTTTAAGGTTGGAAAAGACCATTAAGATCATCTTGTACAACCACTGAGCAAGTACAGCAACTGAGAAATTGTCCAAAAAACATTGGCTTGGCTTTTACATTTCATATATATAACATAACTGATGGTTTGAAAACTGTTGTCTGCATTGTGATTCTGTAACAAGGCAATGGCTCCAGGTACTGTAGATACACAATATAAGAGTACCTCACTTGTGGTTAAGAGACCAGCTGTAACAGATGACTGAAATATGAGTGTTAATGAAGGTTAGAGGTTTAAGTGAAAGAGAAATAATACTCAGTTCAGACTTAGTGAAGAGGAGGAATGACATATGGAATCATTTATAGAGCAAAACAAAGTGTCTCAAGAGTTTTCTCTGCATTATGGTGATAAGGAGTGTGTATTTATGTGTATAAAAACCATTTTAAAAAAAGCATCTTTTTTTTCTGTGGAAAATGTATTGGATTATTGTTTTCTGCTATTTAGTTCCTGTTAGAGGAATTGCTTCTTACATCTGTGTGTTTTCAGTCTTTTGTAGAGTTACCTTATTAGTAAAATGCAAGATGTTGAATGGAAGAGGTCCTTGTGGTTGTACCATTGCTGTAGTAACAGTTCTTTATATATATATATAAAAAAAAAATAAAATAAAATTGTGAGTGACATGGGTAAATACGATGGTTCTAGTCCACTGCTGTTAACTGCCCATCTAGGATGTTTTTCTTTACTCTGCTGTGCTGTGTGTCTGTGAATTTTTTGATAGTCATGCTTGGTGAATAGATTGAGAAACTGAGGTCACTTACTGTATTTTATTCAGTTTATTATATGTCACAACAGGAGATGCTCACCTTGCCTTGTAAACTCTGCTATAAGGTATAATTATAGCCGTAGGTGAACATGCAGGCAGCAATCATTGAAAATCAAATGGCTGTGTACGATTTTGTGAGAAAAGGAGAGATGGGAAAGAATGAGAAAAGGAAGGTGGGAAAGCTGTACTTGGGCTGTGCAAACTCCTCCTGTCTCCTGAAGGTGATGGTATTACCTTGAGCACAACTAATCCTAAAAGCACACACAGACCTGATAATAAGGTGTGCATCTGAGACAAGGAGGGAAGATTTTAACTGGTGAAAAAATAGTAGAAAATGTAATTAGCTTGCCTCAAGATTTACTTGTTGTTTCCACTACTAAAAGCTCTGTAATTTTTTATTTGAACACTTCATGGCATCAGGTTACTGTGTTATGTCCCTGGATGCCAATTTCACTTAAACTGCAGTAGTGAGCAAGTCCCTGAATCAAACAGGGAAATTGATTCATACTAGAAAACCAATAATGTAATCAAGTATTTGGCATGACCAATTGCAATTGAATCAATTGAATACTGAAGTTGGAGACAGTGCAAATCAAAAGTACACTTCCTTAAGTGTAACTTAAATATTTCAGATTGAATTAGCTCAGCTCTTTTTATCACAGACACCTTGGCAGAAATATGCAAAGATTTATGTAATGAGGATTACTTTAGTTAGAAACAGGACTTTGCAATATCTGACTCCATTTAAAAGCAAAACATAATTTTTTTTTGCCTTATTTCTTTTTTTTTTCTTTCTTTTTTTTTTTTTTTCTTCAGTATCACTATACTATCTTCTGGAAGTTATTATTAAAAAAATATATAATTTGCAAATAGCAGATCTTGTGCTAGAAAGCTTCACTGAAAACTAACCTTCTAATTAAAGCTTATTGAGAAGGAAATAGGAGGTAAAATTTCTATTCATTTCAAAGTATTCTCAGCTGCATTTATGTCATAAGTGTGTGGAAATGATTTTGATTAGTTCTTCTCAAAAAGAAATGCTTGGTCTCTTGAAAGTAAAGCACTAAATTGATACAACTAACCTAAAAATTGCCAGTCAGTTTTGAAAGCTTTGGTGCATGTGTAACAATTCTCACTTGGACATACATATTTCATTATAATACCATATCTTTAAAAAAGCTTTATAATGCTTATGTTAAATCTGAATCTGGCAAAATTCATTTTGTATTATTTGAAATACAGTAAGAGTAAATGCTTATTTTGTATACCTTCATCTATTTTCTGTTATCCAGGCAACCTTCTGTAATGTTTTTCATTTGAATAGTGGCCACCTGTGGTGTCTATTTGTCCTGATGTGTACACCCATATGTAGGCAGTGTCAGTCTGTAATCCAAACAGAAATTTCATTTAACCAAACCCAAGTCTGCTGATCCTATCTCAGTAGGTGTAAATTAAGAAACTTGTGGAGCTGATGATGGTTTGGGCTCACAGGCTCCAGAGCTAAAATACTTGGCAAGGCTGTATTACAAAGCTATTTTAATTAACAAGGGATATGCTAGCCCAATATAAGGGTGTAATTGCTGACAAATCATATTTAACTGGTTTGAAAATATATTTCAAGATGATAGCATAGCATAAAATAGGACACCAATACACAGTACCACAAATCTAGAATCACTGCACAACCTGTTGATTATTGGAACTGTCACTTCTACTTTAAAGAGGAGATGAGGATGTTTGTGCAGAATGTGTGTAGGGCCACTGGGAGGAGAGACAGTAAAAATTGTTCAGCATTTATGAATCAAGTAATGGTTCTTAAGTTTATAAAGTTTGTCTACCATCTCCACCAGACATCTTAGAGAGGAAATATGACTGTCCATGCTTTGCAAGCCCCTTCCCCAAATACCACACTTGTGTCCCTCTTTAATGAGGTAACATCTGGAAAGGGTATTGCTGTGTTCAAAATGGAAATTTTTCAGTAAGTTAACTCCTCTGTGTTGTATCTTTGACAGTATTTCTTCCTTTTGGTTTGAGCTTAGTACAGTTAAGCAAGATAAAGCCTATTCGTTTAGTCTGTAAATCACTACCTTCAGGAGGAATTTTTCTGATGCCTTCAGCTGAATGGGGCAACCAAATCAAGACCTTCAGTACAATGGAGAGCTGGCATGGAAAAGAAGGAGCACATGTGCTGCTGGTCCACATTTGGGAGTTGCTCAGTATTCAGTTGTGTTTTAGGGAAACCCCACGCTGAGCTGATGCTGGGGCTGTGCAGTTGGGCATGGTTGTGGTTGGCTTTCCTTGTTAAAGTTGACTCAACATTATGACTTAAGAACACTACTTCCTGCTGCTCCACATCCTTTCATTAAAGTTAGGGGCAAGAGAATGTTTCTGCAATGTAATTTGGGTCATACTGACACCAAACATTGTGTTGCATATTAGAAATCCCATTCCTAGTTCATGCCTAAATGAAGGAGCTGAGAGAATTAGATGCATTTGAGGCACAGTAGCTGCATGCGGATTGATGTTACCTGTTTCTGCTACTGTTCCAGGTTCCAGATAACTCCCACAGACTTAAGTCGTCTATCTCCATGCTATCTTGGTTGCATAAGGACAAACTGTGCTTTGTTTGCAGAATCACTCCACCTTATCAGGATACAAGGAGCGTGGCATTAAGTAGTGACTGACATGCTGGAGAGTCCCAGACCTTGTGCTTATGGCTGCCTGGGGACAGTACTGCCATGCACAGCACATGCACTGAGCCAGATGGTGATGTACAGAGCTCGTAGTTGACGGCTTGCCAGTGAATGAAAAGAGTGATGCTTAATGGAAGATTAATTTAAGCAACTACATTATTATTGATAACTTAATAGGACAAAGGGAGGACTGGTGTGTCTTAAGTATGTTAAAAACATGTGAGGACAAACGGTGTTTGCATGGTCACCAGGGATGCCTGAATAAACATGCATTTTTCGTTTCCTTATGTAACTTCCTGGGAGAGGAGCTTTGGGGAACAGGGTGAATGTGCTGCCTGTCTCTGTCAGGAAGAAGAGCTGCTCTGCAAGAAAGCTTTTCTGATCAGTATTTCCCTATCCTGTTGCACAGCTGTTTTTGTAGCTTTGATAAAACAGGGTAAAGTGAGAAAATACTCTGATTCCTCATGATCTTCTACAAAATGCTAAAATATATATATATATATATATATATATATATATATATATATATATATATATATATATGTGTTTATGTTTCAGGCTTCTGCTAGGCCACCTGTCTTGGCTTCCTAGCCTTCTGGCCTCTGTCTGCCCTTTAGATGACAGATTAGCTGTGAACATCCTCTATAAAAGGAAATAGTGTTCTATAAAATTCACACCAGGGTTTCCAATTTAGTACCCGAGTCAGGACATCCTAAAATAAGATTTGTTTCAAAAATAGGTCAGGGGGATGTCAGGGTTAAAAGCAAACAATCTACTGATGTCAGATTATTCTGTGAGAAAACATGCATGGAAAAGGGGTTTAGAGTCTTGTTCAGGTGCAGTAGTTTTTTTGCTGATGGGGAGTAAAGCAAAGCAAAACAATAATAGCATGTTCCTTGAATCAAGTGTGATAAAGAAGAGTTCCTATATAGCAAAACAGGAAGTTTAAAAAAGGCCAAACAATTGATCTTTGAGGACAGGAATGATATTTTAATTTTAACCTTTTTGTTTTGGCTTTAATTTAGTTTACAAAGTGGTGCAGATCAATGTCAGTAAACAAGTGTATATGCTTAAATATGAAGAGATATTAAAATACCTTTCTACAGAAGAAATGCTGAGAACTTCAACTGCCTGAGGTGTGTAAATCACATTGTTTATCTACTTACATGACTTGCTATCTCCCCAACATGTTTTTTTTGTGTGTGAGTAGTGCAGCAAACCCCTTTATTTGAGCTTTCCCAAGAATATGTCTAAGGATCTTTTCTCCCTTCCTTTGTTTAAATGTATCTTTTGGAGGTGCTATGTTGCAGATCCGGTCTGTGATTGAGAACGTTTTGTTTTGAAAGCCTAAGAAAAAACAATCAGTTCTCTAACATGAATACCTTTTGGCCCCAAATCAAACTCTATCTCAACAGAGACCTGACTTAAGCGTTTGCATCTTTAATCCATTTAAAAAACAAACAAACAAACAAATTTTATTACTTGGTTTGCATTTTAATAAAATCATCCAGATTTATGTACTTGGTAATTAGGTATAATAAAATCTGATGATGTTAATCTAATCTGAGGGGATTTAAAAACAGTCCTATTGTGAATTCTTTTTAGTAATATAATTGAATGATACAAGGGCAAGCTTAATGATTTTTTTTGTGTGCATCAGTTTTGATATTCAGAATAAGCTGACAATCTTAGGTGCTAACTATTAAATAATAGGGGAAAAAATAACAAATTGGTAAGCACTGCTATTAACATTTATGTCCTATCTTTTCTAAATTTCTGGCTTCAACTTCTAACCATTGAATTTTGCTATATCTTGCTATATTTTGCTGGAATGAAGAGCATTGTAGTCCCAGCGCTTTGTGTCTGGGTACTTAAAGGATGTGATCAAGTCGTTGCTTCAGTTTTACTTTGTTAAGCTAAGAAGATTGATTTTTCTGGAGTCCTGCACCATCAAATGTCTGAATCATTCCTGTATTCATCTTTGATGTCACTGTAGTTTGTCAATGCTCTTCTTAACGTATTGCCTTGAGATCTGGCTATGCCTTTCTAAAAGAAAATGCAGCATTGCCAAAAACAGATAACAGAAGCTCTTCTCTCTTATAATCTTTTCCTGCTTCATATTGCTCCTTTTAAACACCCCAGATTCACATAAGCCCCTCTGGGCAAACAATTCTCAAGAACCCATGTTCAGTTGATCATCCTTTCCTGGTTACCAGAACAGAAGTCATTGTCTTTGTTCCTGTGCATGACTTTACATTTTCTTATCTTCAAATACACTGGGATTGCTTGTGTCCACATCACCATGCAACATAGATTGCTCTGCAACAGTGAACACTACCCTTTCTGTTATTTGCCTCTTCTCTAACATTTGTGTCTTCTGTCAAGACTTTATTTTCTTCCAGAAGTGTTATATTGAAGTGCCTTCATTTGTTGATGTGAATGTGATCAGCATATGTTGCATTGACACTGTTTATTATTATCAGCCAGACTTGTAATACCATCAGAAATTTTACCATTGGTTGCCATTATCTAATGTAAGTGCACTCGTATTAAAGTATCATTACTATTATCAACATTTTATTGACTGAATCCTGCTGTAGGCAGTTTTGTTTTACGTAGCACTTTTATGTGGTTGGCAGGCCCTGTAAGATGGAAGTTTGCGCATTTATACATTTTCATAGTGATGCAGGCTGACTTTCATTCATTGTCCTAACTCTTCCAGAGTACTCTCTGATCTTCTGAAAATTCTTCAGAGTTCCTCTGCCACTTGTTTTTCAAGCTGATAGGTCAAGTCTTTTTAAAAAAATATCAAACTTCAGTAAGTTCATTACAGGATTCTCCTTACTTACTGCTGAAATAAAGTAGAATTTCATCGACCTTATTGTCTGTCTGCACCTGATTATCCGTGTGTAAAGCAGTTAAATGAACTGCTCATTGAGCATTTCTGCTGTGCCCTCATTATTTCTGAGGATTTAATAGCAATACAGTTATACTGTTTTATTAGTTTACTTAAATGCAGTCTTTTCTCATCACTGTTCTACAATGCTTTTATTCCCGATTCTTACAGCTGTCATAAGTGTTCTTCTGTGTAATTTTGCTTCTTAAATTACTTTTCTCTTAGATTGCAGCTTATGGCTTATCTCCTAATCATTGCATATTTTGTTTAAATATTTCCTTTCCTTAGCTTTCTGTTCCTCTAAAATAGCTGATATGTCTATATACCTCTATATGGATATATATATTGATATGTGTACATAAGTATGTATATTTTTGCAGATGACTGTTCTGTGTTGCCTCTGGCAGCATAAAATATGAAGTTTCCAACCAGCTTCATCTGAACTTGATGTATGGTCTTTAATTTATCAAAATAAATTCCATAGCATTATTTATTATCACTGAAGGCAATGTGGTGAATACAACATTTGTAAGCAGAAAGCTTTTGTTTTCAGGGTCTAGAAAAAGCAAAGCCAATATTGGTATTACTTGCTAGTCAGATTTAAGGTTTCTGAACACTCTTGCAAGATTTTGTAAACCATCATTTCCTAGCTCTAGGAGCGATTTTGCAATCTTCCTGCCTCTTGATGGCATGTGGGATTTGGAGGAGAGTGGATTATGTAAAAGGAGATCTGTAGCCTCTTCATTTGCATCCTTGACCTGCTTAAGGCTTGGGCAGTACCTTGATGAAGGACTGCTGTTGGTGGTCTCAGAGGAACAAGCAATTAAGAAATATACTGGAGTTTTGAAAGAACTACATGGACTAAAGTGAAGATCATGTTCCCAAACCTCTGATTCAATGGAAAGCATCCTCTATCTTGATACAGAGCTATACACTGCCAAAAGGCTTTTTCACAACTCTCTGGGAGGCAGATTCAGCCACATACAGTACCTCTCATCATTCACAGTGGAAGGCAGAGGAGCTCTCCCTCTGGGCTGATATGGATGGGGAATGCCTGTGGTACCTGGCTCCTGGTCTGGGGCTGCTGGGGGACATGGGGATTTGGTAATGCTCAGCTGGTTTAGGATGACACAATATGCGATGTTCTCATTTAGGCCTCCATCTGAGCTGAACAAGGAAGACAAAGAAGGAGCTATTTCTACTTGCCTTATTGAGGCAGTTATCAATCCAGAACAGCAAAAAAGGCAGAAGGCTTTTAGATTCAAGTAATGCAAGTCCTCTGTGAAAGCACAAAGGAGAAAAGACCTTTTAGAAAAGACTTTCTTATAAAAAGAAAAATATTGGGAAAGTAGAACAGATCCTCCTCCGCAAGAAATAATCTCTTTGTATCGTTTTTAATTAGCTGGCTGCATTTTCACCTTTGTTGGTGTACTTAATGCACTTAGGCAAGTACAAGGGAATCTTGATATTTTTATTTTTTATTTTTGTTGTTTTCATCACAGATATGTTACATCTGTTTCCTCTTAAGGAAAGTTAGTGCTGCTTTTTGTCCAGCAGGTGGAACACTTGCTGCAGTGTGTATAGCTCAGCAGCCTGTCTATATAGAAACGTTTTAAAAAGAAATCAGGTTTTTTAGGCTGCCACAGCAAGCAGATGTTGTTAAATACAGTTCTTAATTGATGTGTTATTTGCAGTGACTCTATTAGTCAAGGAAACATAATGGTAAGTAAAAGAGAAGGCTATCTGTGCTACAAAACTTAAAACCATAGCAACTGAATCTAGGAGATGCCACTAGGGTAAATCCTAGCTGTATAAATAGCTGCACTAGACCTGCTGGGTTTTGTTCTATATTCACATTATCATTGTATCTCTACAAAGTATTTCCTCTTGAGTTCAAGACACACGCTTCCCTAAAGCTCTGCATCTGGGAGATTCAGAAAGACTTAAAGTTTGCTGGGACAGTGGTATTAATGTTTTTCATCAGGGAAATTTATTTCAAGGAGCCATGAGTTACAGTATGTCCTGTGTAATATACACAGTATATTACATATTACAGGAAATGAATGTTTGGAGAGGTGAAATAGAGCCTGGAGTGATTTATTGACAGTGTACATGTTAAGCATTTTTATGTGATTGGTATGAGTTACAGTAAGAGATTGCAAAGGACATTGGATATAGTGATGTTAAAATTGCCTGTGCTAACTAGGCAGTTATTTTGCTAAAGCACGCCTTAGGATTTACACAAACAGGCTTGTCTTTGCCAAGCATAACCTGTGAAAAAAATGAAATTGAATACACTTCAGAATTACTGTATTGTGCTTTTGAAGTGCACAAATAGGTTGATGGATGTAATCCTAGCACAAGCACACAATCGTCTTTTACACTTTCATACTACCACTGTAATGCCTATGTGTTTGTCCTCCTGCCAACGTGTGTCTGCTATTGCCAAACACAGCTGACCTTTTTTTTGTTTTTAATCCCCAAACCCTAAGTACCTGGTCAACTCGTGTCTCTGTTTGTTGAAGAGAAAATCTTACTGTCTTTCTCTTGTCACTGAAGTGGCATCCCAGGGAAATCTTTGGTGTTACGTGGAGTACAGTAATGAGAATGAAAGAAATAACGAGAATGAAAGAAATAATTAATGGACTTACTAATGTATGTAAATTTTGGAGAACCCAAACAGAAGAATATGCTAAAAGCTGTAATATTCATGTGACTTCAGAGCTCAATGCCTTTCTGTGTTTCACTGAATTGGTGATTTGTCCTAGAAATAACAGTGACAGACAAAGATGTCTTCTTATGGTAGTTAGGGTATGGTTATTTAGAAGATGAGAATGGTAGGGTTGATTTCAGGTGTACTGTAACAATTACTACATAGGAACAGGATTATGGCTACCAGTGATGTTTGAAAGGGCCTTTTCAAGAAAGCAGAAAACAAGGATATATTTCCATTAAACTGAAGAGCTTGGCTTGAATCATACGACTGAATCTGTCAAACAGTAGGTTGTGCAATTCTATCATAACTCAACAAAACATATTTGTTTGCCAAGCCTGGATCTTTTTATCAAATATCTACAGACATTACTCCTGAGGAAATTCAGAAGTAGGATTAATAAATTTCCCTACTGAGCGTGCTGGCTGCAAGCTAGATGTTCTTCAGCTTATGCTGGTTATACAGAAGTGCTATCTAAATTATCAGTGGTTGTGTGTCTAAAACTATAACATCAATTTTGTGCTGCCAATGCTACTATTCCCCCTCACCCCCTCAAAAAAACAAACAAAAAAAAACCCAACCAACCAAAAAAAAAAAAATTTTTTTTGCCCTTTAGATTTTGCTTTCCTGAGGTAACAAAAATGATGACATTATATGTAGTAGAAAAAGAAACGTTATGAGGAGAATTCATGAGACACTCCTAGCATTTATTGCAATTCATTATGTAAACGTTGAGTCTGTTGTCAAATTCTTAATGTTATTAATTCAGATGAATTACTGTTAATTTTTAAATGTAGTTGCTGTTGGGCTTTAACATCTTGCTTAGTTGTGTTTTTGATGCAGTGATAACATCCTGCAGCTGACCAAGCTATTGCGCTCGGGCAGGCCTGCTGCTCACAGGGTCGTAGAGTCTTATCATAGAATGACTTAGGTTGGAGGCTCATCCAGTTCCAACCCTTTGCCATGGGCAGGGCTGTGTATACCTGAAGGCTCAGTGATTCTCAGAACATTGAGTATTGCTGCTATTAGTTTTATTTAAAAGGGGAAAATTGTAAAGGTCTGCCCTGCTGTGGTCAAACATAGTAGCAGAAACTTTGACTTTATGCCTGCTGTATCTGATGGCAGCTGTTCAGCTGTGATTCAGATGACTTGCAGCATGTTCAAATACAGGGAGATGTAAACAGTCACTGCAAATAACTGTGCTAAAGTGATATGTACACCTTTAATAACAGCACAGTGTAGCAGCTGTTAGTGATTTCATCTAACTGCATCACAGCTGAACTCCATGAGGCAGAAGGTGCTATAGGGCAAAGAACAAAACTGGATGGTAGTTGCCTGTGGAAGCTTTGTGAGCTGATCTATAGCTATGGAAGACAATTGTTGTTTCTCAGAAAAGGTTTCTGTTCAGTGGTAGTTCTGCCTTTTCTGAAATGAATAAGCTGAATCTCATACCAGATTTTGAGAATCACGCAATGGGATTTTAGAGTTGGAACATAATTTTTCCTTTGCTTGTCTTGGCATTAAGCTCTAAGGTTGTATGATTGATATCTGTGATATGGATTTCTTCTAAAGAGAAAAAAGGAAGCATTCAGATTGGCATTTTTATCCAACTCCATGTTTTCTCTGAAACAAAGATATTAATGAAGAGGAAGCATTTGTGCTTCACCCATACCCTCACCTTAAAACAGTGCTAATATAGCAATGTATTGTTCCCCTGACAGTGAAGGGAGATGCTTTTCCTTTGCCTGCTCTGTGCTCTAGAGATCACTGTGATGGAAGAGAGGCTTTGGAAGAGCTATAAGGAATTCTGTGTGGTTCCACTGTGCGGAGCTGAGTTAAGCATCCTTACAGAGCTTAGCATTCCCTAGACTGTTAGACTTGTTCTAAAAACAGAAGTAGGAGGATGGGACCTCTATAGAAATAGGTAGGGAGTAACAAAGTGTTTGGAAGCAGGTTTTTCAGAATGCTACATTCTCCCTTCTCTCTTATTTATTCTTCTATTACTCCAATATACTCTGCTCCTTTTATTTTATTCATCAGCAAAAAGAGAGAAAAGGAATAATTTTCTTTCGTGGAAGAGAAAACCTGGGGTTAAATGTTGCAGAATTTGCTGTTTCTATTCGTTGTGTCACTAGACACATACCTGCAACTACAGATTTCAAATGGCACATTACTGATCTTACTACTTAAAAAAGGGAAATAGTAAGCTTTAAGTGTTAATGCTACAGAGGTGATGCTAATACAAATTTTGAAATCTTTGTAAATCTGCACTTTGTAGTGACAAAAAAGAGATGTTCTAAAGCCATATAAAACAAGGCTGGTTTGGTGGGACTTAAGACTGTGAATTTAAATATTTTTGGTTTAGGTGTTATCCTCTTTTAGAAGTAGATTTCTCCCACTGCTCTGGAAGTCTGTTCCATATGGGCCCATCTTAGTTTTTCTTTTTTTATACTTTCTTTGTGATGTAGGAGAACCTTCAGAACATAATTAACACATTTATTTTTGGTGGTGTACTTGCACAGGATTGTAGAAACAGGCTGTCTTATAGAGTTGCCTACACTGCAGGGTGAGCCAGAAAACTTTTTCAATAAACAACTGTAGGGTTCAAGAGAATATCTGTAAGGATTAAATAGCATTGTAAATAAATAACTTTCCCTCCATCTAGCTTGCTTTTGTGTATTTGAGATTTGTCACTTGATGCATAATCATGCATCAATATTATGCTTAAGTATCAAAGCGCTGTGATTTCTGGGAGTTCAGAACTTGGATGTGGGAGAAGATGAAAGAAAGGTGGTCAGAGACAGTGGGATCTGTGAGTGCCCTCAATGCCCTGACATCAAATGGCCTGGCAATCTTTTTTTTTTCCTATTTTTTTTTTTGTGAAGTTTTGTATTGTTGCAATTCACAGGGTACATCTTGTTAAAAATGCATGGGAAGAATTAGATTTAGAAATCACTTTCAAAACCATCTGGAAGTTTTGGAACGTGGAAGAACAATTCAGTACATTTTAGGTAACATACTGAAAATGCAGGTTTCTTCTTTTGCAGGTGTAAAGTCTTGCACCTGGGAAGGAATAGCAGAATGAATCAGTACAGGTTGTGACATGATGATGGAGAGGAGCTCTGCATTGAAGGACATGTGGGGTCCTGGTGGAGAACAGGTTGGCCATGAGCCAGCAGTGTGCCCCCTTGGCCAAGAAGGCTAAGGGGATCCTGGGGTGCATTAAAAGGAGTGTGGCCAGCAAGTCAAGGGGAGTGATCCTCCCCCTTTTCTCTGCCCTGGTCAGGCCTCACCTGGAGTACTGTATCCAGTTCTGGGTTCCCCGGTACAAAAAGAAGACAGGGATTTCCTGGAGACAGTCCAGCGGTGGACCACAAAGATGATGAAAGACCTGGAACATCTCTCCTATGAGGAAAGGCTGAGTGACCTGGGCCTGTTCAACTTTGAGAAAAGAAGACCCATAGGGAAGCAGCCATAAACTGGAGTGTAGGAAGTTCTGCTCCAGAGGAACTTGAGAAATGCTTGTCCAGTTATCCAT
Source organism: Lagopus muta (assembly GCF_023343835.1). Classification (NCBI taxonomy): domain Eukaryota; kingdom Metazoa; phylum Chordata; class Aves; order Galliformes; family Phasianidae; genus Lagopus; species Lagopus muta. Next base: position 38,684,137 of record NC_064435.1, on the reverse strand, counting down.
TCACAGGGTGTAATTCCTTTATAGGTTTTGAACCCAATTTGTTTTGCCACCATATTACTCAAGTGTGCACACACTCTGTGCTTTCTGCTGTATGCTTGTTAAAGGGACTCTAATATAAGAATGATGTCAGTAAACTCGTGTGTGTTCAGTAGAGGGCCATTAAGGCAGTTTGGGGACCAATTTAACATGACATCCATGGGACAGAGTACTTGAATGGTGGGCTTTCTGTAGTACAGCACAAATGCATGCTCTGCACCAGAGTACAGGGATTTATGGCTGGGTGGCTTGCTGAAACCTGTGGGATGTTGTCCTTACCCCATAGCTGTGGGACCTATGAAAATGCAGCTCTGTACTTGGGAGATGGCTCAGTGCCACACACCTCTCATACTCATACTAGCTGAGCGCTTGGAGGGGCTAGACTTATTACAGGGTTCTAAGACCACTGGGCAAAGCTCTCAGTTATGCAGTCTGATTTTTGAGAGGCAGGAGTTGAAATCAGTGATTCATGTATGTCCCTTTCAACTTGGGATATTCTGTGATCTAGGACTTCTGCATAGCTATGACTGGTGTAAAAGGCAGAAGTCAGATTGACGTCAAGCTTGTCTTGCAAATATGGGAGATGAAAATCTCTCTTCCCCCTCTGGGTGGCTGTGCTGAAAAACAGCTCTACGTGCTTTCAGGCTCTTTGCTACAGAACGTTTTTTGTAGCTCTGGCATTTGCTTCAATGCTGGTAGTACAGCCTTCTCCTGGAGGGATCCCTTCTAACTTGGGGCATTCTATGGTTCAATGAAATCAGCACCCTAAAATCTTGATATTTAAAAAAAAGGTTAATTTATTCTTTTGTTTGAAATAGTCTGTTTCTGACCTCTGGATGGGATGCAGATGTAGGATGTTGTGGAGAAGATCAGAAACACAGTGTGAGAAGAATCCTTTTTCTATTTAGAGATAAATTTTTATGAGCAGAGTCTCCTAACTGTCATCCTACTTATTTATTTTCACAGTCGAGCACTGTTAATTCTGGAACTCATTCTTACATTTTTCATATAGTTTTAATTTTCTTTCTGCTGCTCTGAATTATGTATTATGGGGCTGAGAAGTCCAGCAAAGTATACTGAAGAGAAGAAAAAAAACCCCTCGTAATTTGGCCATGATATATGCTTCAGTGCTTTGGTTTCAAAATCACTTTCTATTTCAGACAAATATTTCTTTTTTCATATACACACTTAAATATGAATATATTATGTGTTGTATTTTAGGCATTATATTATGCTCTGATTCACAAGAGCATTGTTCCATTTTCACATAACTGCGGCAATTTAAATGAAACAATATTCTAAACTGCAGTGTTTCTCAGTAAGGTTCCTAGTAATATGTTACTGCATCTGTCATGTAATTTAAAATGAGTAATATAACACAATTTTTCATTACATAATTTGATACTTTGCATAAAATTTTGGCCTGGGTACGGGATTTGGAACTGCTCCTAAACTCTCCCAAATGTAGTGTTGGATTTCCACAGTTTCTGAACATTAAGCAAGTCCTGTATTATTGAAACAACAAAACCCTTTACCTGGTATCTAACTTAAGCAAAAGAATTGGTGCCACTGTTTCAGGGATTACTTTGTCTCTCTGGTGCATTAATCTCTGCCTTTATTTTGCCCTGTTTAATGCAGCAACATAGCGATTTCTTGAGAAAATGTTTGCATAATAATATTTGCACAATGTTTTGTATGCTGTCTTTGCTAATGCAGTTGATCTATCTCCCTAAAAGGTAATTTCAGATTCCAAGAGGTAACAAACTTGTGATACACATAAGCTATTACGCGGGCACTGGGGGCACAAAATAAGATCTTAAATACACTTTTTTTTAAAGCTTATATAAAATGTTTCTCTACAGTGTTGAACTGTCTTATGAATGAAAATGTTTCTACCGGGAAAGTCTGCATATAGAAGATACTGCAGAATATCTGTATGTACAGTTTAAAGAGACTGAGACTGTGGTAAGGGAGTGGTCAGCCTGTTGCTTAAGTTCTACAGTGTGTTTGCTGTTGCTATAGGTACAATAGAAAATGGTATTACACTAACATCAATGTTTGCTTTCAGCTTGGGCCATAGTGACTGAAGCAAACTGTAGCTGGAACACGTTTGAGCTGAAAGAGTCAGCATCCATCACCTAAGTATCGTCTATGTGGCTCTGATTTTTCTTTTAGCCCTTCAAAGGTCTTGGATCAGGTAAGACAGCTTTAATTTTTGTCCTAATTATTCTTTCTATACAGTGATGATATAAAAGAATGAAATCGTCTTCTGATTACACTGCAGCATATTGTATTTGTTTTTTATTTTAGTTTGAGCAAAAAATCTTTGTTTGCAGCATTCTAACAAATATAAAATTTTTGTGTTTGTTTATTTGAAATCTTGTCTTTGTCCCAATATTGTAAACCTATTCCGGAGAAGTTAATCACATTTCCTTAGACACGTGCTTATTGCTAGTTAATTCCTTTTTCTTTTATTTATTTATTTATTTTTACTAAGAAGCTTAATATCAAACTTCTGCATTTGGAAAAAAAAAAAGTGGTTATGAGTACATGTTCAAAATAGATCATATTAAGAGATATCACTTTTAAAAGTTATGGTGCATGTTTAGAGGTAGCACAATCTGTTAGAGTATAAAATTGTGAAAAATATGCAAATGAGAATGAAGAGCTTCATATTTCCCTTTGTGACTATCACCTGCAGTCCTCCCTACTCTTTGTGCTTTTAATCCAGATGGAAAACTTTGTGCTTGTGAAAATTTTTTTTCAAAGTTGTTACCAACTTCACTGCTTGCACAACTCAAGTGAAGTTGAGAGGATTTAGCTGACAGAAATCTTGATTTTAAACACTTTAAAAAGCCCATAAACCACATTGAGGTAGAGAAACCAAAACCACTTACTGGTTTACATGATCTGTCTTGTAAATTTTCTCCCACTCAGTTAATGAAAAGCACCATTTCATATATTTATAGTGCTGGCCGTGAGCCCAAGCACAGTCATTGTCAACTTTGCCATCTACTGCTCTTGCCTCTTGGCTGAATGTGGGGTATACATTAGCAAGCAGTGTTAGTATATATATTTATATTATATATAAATATTGTCTGCTTACTGTACTGTAAGTTCAGGTTCATGGATTTTTCCACTGTGGCAGAATATATGAAGAGTATTCCATCCAGAGTCTATGAAAAAGGGCACTAGAGTGTTGTTGAATGGCCAAATACATCTTCAAAAACGTTGCTTGTGACATTAGAGAAAAAGAGTACTCGGCATCTCTTTCTCTCTAAAAAAAGATCAAAGTGTTTCACTTCTATAGCTCCCAAGCTCTAATTCTGAATGACTGTTACCTACAGCTATGCAGATTTCTAGGAATAAAAGGACAAAATAAACAAGTTGTGGCTGCTGTTGGGAAAAAGAGCTGTGAAGCTCTTGATGTAAGATATTTGATTCATAAACTTCTCAGTTCAAATACTATGTTTAGACTGCTGTACTGGTTAGCCTTCATCACCTATCTTCTGTGGTTTCCTGAAGGCATTCTGTATTAAGCAGCAGCAGTTATATTCTTTCCATAAAAAAAAAAAAAACAAATTATATAGTTCAAACTTTCCAAATGTTCCTAGGAAAGTCTATGCATTACCAGTGAAAACAGAATCTTACTGTTCTTGGGACCATATGAACAAGTTGTTGGACGTGGTTTCTGCCTTAGCACCTGCAGGTTTTTATATAGAGTGGCAAAGTGCAGTGAGGGAATTGAACCTTTTTATCTGTCATGTCCTCTGTATCCCACCTTTCTGCTTAAGTGACAAGGTATAGAAACAGCTTCAGTTATAAGATAAACTGTAAGGATTAAGGCTGCAATGGATACTAGCTCATGCAGTCTGGAACCTCTTCAAGCAGTTTCTCTAGTTTTGTTTCATAGTTTCTCAAGTCAGTTCACCTTACGTCTGTGAAGAATCAACTCATGGCTAGTAGAGTTATTTCTCAAGATGAAAGATATTTGATTGAAGGAGTTGTTGATTTTTTTCTTTTTAAATAAAAACATTGCTAATTTTAATGCGGCCAAATGTTGCAATGAATTCTTATATACTGGCCTATAAAGTGTAAGGCTAGGAAAATTGACTATCCGTACATTAAGATGTGTTCAGATCACTCTTTCATGGAGAAATTTCTGTATTGTTATTCCCAATGTTGAAGAGCAAAGATGAAAGGACATGCTTGGATGACATGATCATTGCATTGTCTTTTAGATTCAGTAAATTAAAATGAAAGTCAGCACACAAATATATATATTTTTTTTTATATTGTGTTTGGTAGTCAGGAACCAGACTCGAAGTTAGTTTGAAAGTCTGCAAAGCTGGTAACTGTTTCAGAATAAGCAGTAGTGAATGTATCTTAATGGGATGTAAGATGGCCTGGAGCTGCCTTATTGCAGAAGTGAGCTTGATGCTACATTGTTTAGAGTTGTTCTCAAACTATGCTTTGCAGTCGTACAGGTGAGTTGGGTCTGAAAGCTGAGCATGTAAACACAGCAAGTTTGTGTTTATTTCTATAGAAAAAACCAGCAAACTACAGATAATTCTGGAAATGCCAAACTCTCTCATGGGGTTCTTTGATGGGGTTCCTTGAACTGAGTCAGGACTGCAGAGTCAGTAACTAGTTGGATTTAACTTATCAATGTTCTTCTGAGGGAAATATATTCTACTTTTCTTGTTTGTGTCTACAGATAATTGCTAGTGCTGAAGGGAATTACATAGCTATATCAATATTTATAGCACTGGCATTAACTTAATTATCCTATGGTAGCATAACACACAAATGTTGGTTATCTATACCCAATTTTATTTGCAAATGAAAAAATGAGTTGTCTAGTTGTAACTCTTTTGAATGTTTTAATGAGCTTCTCCCTGTCGATGTGAATGTTCTATATGTTTACTCTTTGTGCCATGGCAATACATGCTTTCTGTTTGTTTGTGTGCTCTCTACTGCCTTGGTATCACTTTTATCAGAAGATCATGCAAAATAAACAGTATCCGTAGAAACTGCAAACTAAACATGGCAATTGTTGCCAATTGATCAATTGCTGCCATATAGTTTGTGGTTGCATTTAGCATTTTGAAATATGATAACGATCACTTGGGAATGACTTTCAAGTCATAGCTGTACAATACTTGGTGATAAAAATTGCCATCTGTGAGATCGTACCTGAATGATGAAACAGCACAGGAAAAGTACTTGTTGTTGTGCAAGGAACCAAGTGTGTTGTGCCAAGTGGCATATGAGGAAAATATAGTTATGATACAAACTGTAAGATTGGGCTCTGTTTCCTTGACTTCAAAAGAGTAAATAGCTGTAGAGTGTCATTCTCTTCCCTTCTAACATGCACATTTTGTGGGGACAGTTCAAACAGATCTCAAACCAAAGCAGACAAAACTTGAGGTAACTTCTGATGGCTCACTTCAGTCTGTCTTCAGCTCCACCAATCTTATGTAATAGAAAGAAAATATGAACATAAAGAATGAAATAGGAAATTCTACACAATCAGGAATGATGATTAATTGCTTTTCTCGTTACTAATACAGTTTCTTATTACTAATGTAAGTCAATATAGTTTTAGGGAAGTAGATTTGAAAGAGGAAAGGACAAAATCAGAAATTGTTGAAATTTTTACCATAGGTTGTCATGGTAAAAAGTATTGACACGCTAAGGAAGGAACAGAAATAGCTAAGGGGGAATAAATTTATCAACAGCTGTTCACAGAATCACAGAATCACAAGGTTGGAAACGACCTGCAAGATCATCTAGTCCAACCACCCTCCCATTCCTATCAGTGCCACAAGCTACTAAACCATCTCTCGTAGCTCCTCATCCAGGCGCCTCTTGAACACTGCCAGGGATGGCGACTCCACCACCTCCTTGGGCAGCCATTCCAGTGCCTGACCACCCTCTGAGAGAAAAAGTTTCTCCTAATATCCAACCTAAACCTCCTCTGGTATAACTTCTTGCCATTTCCTCGGGTCCCTGTTGAATTGTATGGTCTGAAAGCAACCTCAAACTCAGGATACCACTCGCTGATGAGATTTGATGAGTGTAGTGAACCAGAGAAAGGAGCTATAGAAACAGTGTTTATGTACTTCCTCTCTAAATTGTACTGTTGACCATGGTCAGAGATTCTGGCTAAATTGATGTTTGCTCAGATTAGCCCAAGAGTTCTTAAGTTCAGGTATTTTTCTTCACAGTGATGAAAATCCTGTTGTCCTGGTATAAGAGGATAGTAATGCACAAAATTGTGACTGTGAGGATCTAACTCAGTCATGGAAATTTTATCACGCTGACTTAAAGCATCCTCTCCTTCCTCCATCTCCAGTTTTCTTGCTGACAGTTTACCCAACAGGAATGTTTTATTCCATCCATATACCCCAAGTCTCTGCTGCACGATTAATGAAGACTATTTGTCAAAATGGGGCTGTCTCATTGATACGTTCTACCACAAGTTGTCAGAGTTCTTTGAGACACAACAAGGCAGCAAAAGACTTTGAGAGTTACATTTCAAGATGCAATACTTTATGCAGAATTTCTGTTCTCTACTAACTTCCTCTGCCTCTTCACCAAAGTGTATTCTTCTGAATTTTGTGGCATCGTTGTTTATTGTCATGACTAAACTTCAGATTTTTAATCTTATTAATGACTTGTGCATTTGTCTCCCATCAATTTTGACTACAAAAATCCTGTAGCAAGCCAGGCTACAACCTACAAGATAATTGTTTATTCCTCTGAATATTCTAACAGAAGTTAAACTATTCAGATCATAGAATTCTTAAGGCTGGAAAAGACCCCTAACATTATCTAATCCAACAGTCAACCCATCACTTCCTTGCCCACTAACCATGTCCATCAGTGCTACATCTATATGTTTTTTATAGTAGGATCATTTAAGTTGAAAAGGACCTTTTAAAGATCATCTGGTCCAGCTGCCCTGCAATGAACAGAGACACCTACAGCTACACCAGATTGTTCAGAGCCCTGTCCTGCCTGACCTGGAATGTCTCCAGGAATGCGGAGTCCACTGCCTCTCTGGGCAACCAGTTCCTGTTCCTCACTTCCCTTTATATACATATTAGCACTTTGGCCCAAAAGACTTTACATAAACTGAAAAGACTTTAGACAAACCATCTCTAGACAAACCAAAATATATTTGGGACTTAGAATGTGACATTAAGCAATTGACCTCTGTTCTACAGAAAAAATTAAAGAAATAAGTCTGTGACTGTTTCATTACAAGGAAAAGTGTCCAGATGGCTTACTGAGGTTATCAGTAGATCACTACAGCAGCAATGGAGAGAGAATTTCTCCTCACTCTGCACTTCAGGCAGATCTGACTCTTTGCTTGTTTCTGTTGCCCTGGAACCTTGAACCTGACCTGATGATACATCTGCAGCAGCAAAGGACAAGTAAACGTATTACCTCCCTTCTAAATTGTTGCCTGGACACAGATGAACAAGAGAATGGCTTAAAGCAGAGCGCTCTGCAGTGTTTTTGTGATTACTTCAATATTTTTTGTTTTCTTACAGTTACTTCCTGGGATAAAATTGTACCAGCTGTCTCGCCAAGAGCTTTTATCTTTTGTAGCCTAAGGGGGTAAAAACCTTGGGAGCAAAGTTTACTCTGCTGTATTTTGTATGAGAGACACATCTTTCTAAATATAAAAGTACAAGCCAAAAAGTACAAAAAGAAGAGCAATTCCCAGCACAAGTGAGGCATGAATGTCCTGGAGTCACTCCAGCAGAGAGGGGTCACTAAGGTGATTAAAGGATTGGCGTATCTAACATACAAGGAGAGGCAGAGGGACAGCTGGGATTGTTTAGCCTTGAGAAAACTCAGGAGGGATGTTGTCACTGCATATAAATAGCTGATAGGATGAAGAAGATTGTTAGACTCTGCTGAGCGTATATAAGTGAAATGGCAAGAGGTAATGGGTACAAATGAAAATGCAGGAAATTCTACTGGAATAGAAGAGAAAATATTTTATTTTTTCTCTGGGAATGATCAAGTAATGGTGGGGGTTGCCCAGAGGCTCCTCCTTGGAGATCTCCAAAAGCTGTCTGGATGTGAGACTGGCACTTTGTTCTGGGTGGACCAGAGGATCTCCAGAGATGTCTTCTAATTTAGCTGTTATGTGATTCTAAGCCAAAACCCTTACAAACTATGCCTTAAAAGTCTATTTATAATGATCTGCAGAGTTGTTCAAGAACCATGTGGATATGGCACTGAGGGACACGGTTAGTGGGCATGGTGGGGATGGGCTCACAGTTGGACTTGGTGATCTCAGATGTCTTTTCCAGCCTTAATGATTCTATGATTCATTCTCGACCATTCACAAATGTATATACTGACAAAAAATGATGACGTGAATAAGATGTGGCTGTGAAGTGAAGGGTATTTCTCTCTGGTAAGAGAAGGGTTATGAAATTCTGGGAAAGAGACATGATCAGGTTTTTGACTTGAATATCTGTATGCAATTCTGTACATTCCATTTGAAAATGTGCAAGTCATGTATATGTGGAGTCTGCATGTATGTGCAGAGTCTATTTATAATGATCTGATATCTGCTTGTTTGAATGTCTCAAGATACACTTGTAATGAATAAATGAATTTTTATTGGAAAGAAAATTTAGTTAGATATAAAGGAATTAATTGACACTTGAAAATAAGGGCAATATTCTTTATATATTTACTTTATCAATACAAGAAGTGTATTCTATCTATATTCATTATGTATAATTTAGAGCATTTGACTGTAGCCACTAGTTTAAATTTTTAGTATCTATTTTGGAACTCTTCAAAAATGAAGGACAATGACCTCTGAAATTCAAGAATTTCACAACTTTCATTTAAGTAGAGAAAGATATCTGCACTGGAATCCTGGGAGCTAGAGAGCCGGAATATTTGTAGACGTCTGTGGGATTTGTGTTTATAGTATAATATTTGCATATAGAATGTAATCTATGTATATATTTACAACTTTGTGGTATGAACAGTTATCATTTAAACTTAAATTGTTGGTTTAGGCTGAACACATGCACGTCTTTTCTTCCTTTTTGCCTGGTTCAAAAAACAATAATTAATTAAAAACTTGTGAAACAAGTAAATAATTGTTTCCTTATAAGAAATATGAAACCAGTAAATAGTTGCTACTTTATTGACATGCTGTTAAAGAGTAATGCTACCAATTGCTGGTTTTAAATTTGTATCAGGCAAGTGTTAGTTATCTTGAAACTCACATTGCTTTATAGATCTAGTCAGAGTAAAAGCTGTATGAAAAATGTTAAAGTCTGCAAGTAAAAACACAGGGAAGTGATTTATCTCAGCAGGGAGGGAGCTAATCTTTTTCCAGATTTTTGTCCGGAAACTGATGGGTTTGTTTCATAGATAAGGCTCTGCTACTGAAGCCAAACTGATATGAGGCATTGCAAAAAACCCATGGGTGGGGGACAGCATTAGTCAGTTGCACATGAGCAATTTTGTCATCAGTTATAAATATCTTACGTGATGAAGTTAAGTGATATGAATGATTTTATATGGCATTTCAAAAGTGCCTATTTGCAGCTGTTCTGTCAATCTGATATTAAAAAATGAGCAAATACAGAATCCCAAATGACTGTGAAATGAGACTGATCAGATTTACTTGTTTTAAGGTGCGTTTTGTCAGAGGTTGGGGACTAAGAGCACTGTGAAATAGAATGTATGCCAGAAATATTACATTTATGTAATATTTATGCTTTACAAGCATAAGCAAAATTTATGCTTTACAAATCACTTTTCTTCTTAGATGTTAACAGAGAGCTCTTGGAAGCACTTTGCCAAATTCTGCTGTGGTTACTCAACTGTTTTTTGTAAAGAAACAATGAAAATCGGAAGAGAAACTAAATTGACTTATTTTGCTTATACAGATTTTACATCGAAAATTTATTTTTCTTGAAGTGAATTTTCTATAGCTTTCTCTTCCTAGTATGGATGTGATCACTCCCTCATGTCACATCTCTCAGGGCTTTGTGGTCTTTTCTGTCCCATGAGGCAGCATGTTCTGATATAACCCTCTTTTTTGTGAATAGTTATGTCATTTCTCATTTTCTACATTAGAATACTAATGATGGGACAAAAGCTTAGGAAATATGAAGTTACGACTTTATTATAAACATTAGTGCAAAGATTTTCAGCTCTGTATTTGTCTGTTGAGCTCATGAGGATTCTGGACTGAGTTGTTCTTATTGCACGTCTTCTCATTTATTTCTTTGTGGGAGATAATATGATTTGAGTAAATACACCACCTATAAATAAAGAACTAACTCTTTAATGATTTAGAATGACCATTTTTAAAAATATAAAATGATTTAAACCCTTTGTGATTAAAATATAATATTAAGTGGACTGGTTTTTTTCATTAAATTGGTGTTTTGGTTTATAAAGATTTTGGACATAGCTATGATTACTTTAAAGCAAATGTAACAGCTAAATTTTATTCTTAGGTGGATACTTACTGGTTACGCACTGGTTTCATGTGGCCTTGAAATCAATTTACTTTAAATATCAGGGGAGTCCTTTTTAATTGAAATATGTTGTCTAATTAGTGACATTGTTGTAAAGAGAATACTATTGAAGAAGTGCTTTGACAGGCACTTTTTTTTTTCATACAAGAGACATTCTTGTTTGTCAACATAAAGATGTTAATCTGTCATTCAACAGTGCAGTAAGTTTTTCTTAACAGTACTTTTAATACTGATTGACGCTTGATTATTTTCTTTTGAGCATCTCTGTTACCATAAGTATGTGCTTTTAAAATCATGTTTGAGTTATTTATGCATCAGTACTATTGAACTGTATGTAGACTTTAATTGAATGACATGGTTATAATATCATTGGAAAATGCACGTCATCTACTGCTGGAGCAATTTGCCATGAGGCCCTAGGCACTAGGACAGCAGTGTCAATCATCTGGCATGTGGCAGTCTACCAGTTACTCAATAGCTATATTCTAGTTTCCGATGTTATAAAAACAGAAGTGATCATTATGCTGACTGCCTAAAATTCTATACACAGCTTTTTCTCATTCTTTTCCCATCCTTAGATTTCATCTTTTTTTCCTCATTTTCAATGAAGCCAGAGCCAAAATCACAAAGGAAGTTAAAAGGAAGCTGAGATCAGATCAAGAGGAAAAAGCTCTGAAATATTTCATTTAAATGATTTGCTGTGTTTTCTTATTGCGATATTTTATTTTTACTATTTTAAAAATGTAAATTTTCTAAAACAAAAAAAATGTTTTCAAAGCAGTAAACTGAAATTTCATTTAGAGAATATAAGAATAAGATGTTTGGCGGTTGAGCTGGATGATCTTGCAGGTCTTTTCCAACCTTGGTGATTCTATGATTCTTTTTATTTGTGAGTTTCAGATTCTGAAATGCACTGAACTTTAAATGGCTTCACTTCAGACAGTTTTCAACTTCAGTTATGTGGCCTGAGGTTATAAACCCTTGGTCCCACTATTAGCTCTACTTACTTGAAAGAGCTTACTTGGCTGAAGCATGCAGTTTGTGTCAGTTTGCAGGTTGATTGTCTTGAACTCTGACAGTATTGAGGGAAATATCGCCGTGACTAAAAACTTGCAGTTAAAAGAATGAGGATTTCATCTCTAATCCCTCAGAGGTAACCAAGGCAGAAAGTATTTTCAACCTTATTTTCTCTTATCTATACCTGCTGCTACCAGGCAAGGTGTTTTGAAAAGGAATATTTATGAGCCGGTAGTTAATATGGAATATCTTGATTTTTGCCTAGACTCTTTGATTTTTGCCTAGACTGATTGCAGGAATGAGAGGCTGCAGTTTCTGAAGGTGTTTCTGTGTTTCTCTGGGTGAGCTGCGGTGAAGGGCCAAGAGCCTGCTCTCCTCCTTGGCTGGACAGGTGGAGGAAATAGGATGAGAAAACTTTGTGGTTTGAGGTAAAAACAACAAAGCTGCATACTGATTATTTTTTTGGGCAAAGCTCTGTTGACTTGGGGAAAACTAATTTAATTCATTGCCAGCTAAAATAGATTTGAGTAGTGATAAGCACACTAAAACAACAGCTGTGAGTCCACAACGGCTCCTCTCTGCCTCTCTTTCCACCTTATACCTTCCCCTGCCTCCAGTATGGGGGTCTGTCCGTGTGCTGCAGCACCACAGAAGATTCTGTTCCAGCATGGGGTGCGCCCTGAGCTGCTGGACATCCACTTGGCAGCCTGTGGCACCACTTCCTCCTTCTCTGCCCTTGGTGCTCACAGTGCTGTCTCTCTCTCTGCTTGCCTGTCCTTCTTCACCTCTCCAGCATTTTTTTTTTTTTTTCCAGTATGCGATCTTAGAGGCACCACAGACATGGCTCCTGGGACAACTGGAGCCAGCTGGAAGAACTTTCCTCTGCCATAGGGCAAAACCCCAGCCTCTCTTCATAGAAGCCACCCCTGCAGCACTCCCCTGCCAAGAGCTTGTCACTGGCACCTGATGCGTGAGCTCACCTGTCTTCAGTGTTAAAGAGAACACTTAGTAAAGGGATTATATCTTTGTCTTACACCATAAAATATAGCACTGTCTAAACTACTGCAAATGAAGTAGCAAACCTTAGAACTTGGCAGCATATAAAAGCTGTTTCATTCTCTAATAACATTCATTTATTTAGCTTTTCCAAATATATATGTATAAACAATTTGGTGCCTTTTAAGAGATAGCCTTTAATATTAATAACCATGCTTTAATTTGTCTTCAGAAGACTACTTGTGAATCCTCATTATCCCTTGCACAATTCCATTCTCCAACTTGAAGATATTAAGGGGTATATCTTACATATTTGTAGTGCATATAACGTGGATGGGAGCCTCTGGACTATGGATGAAGTTGAATTATTGAAGATAGAAGATAAATTAAAGTGAATCAGTTCAACAGAACTCTGATGTATGTAGAATTAAGAAAATTCACAACTTCAGTAGGGAAGAGTGGCTAATGGTGGTGAAATTTCAAAAAGAATGTTAGGATGTAAGAGTCAAAGTGCACTGATAGAAGAAATAAAATAAATTGGACTACTTATTTAAAAAGTCTACGAATGATTTAAAATTAAACAGTGACTTTACTTGAAAAGTGGAGAAGAAAAAACTCTTTTTTTCTTCCAAGGAGATATCCAAAATTTCTTCAAACTTTATAAATACTGATCTAAAAATAGGGTGACTTGGAAGACCCCTAATTTTCAGAAAGCATACACTATGGAAGAGGAAAGAAAACTTATGATCTGACTAGCATGCAATTCATAGCTAGAGGTATATCTGACTAGTGCATATAACATGCGGTTCTATATTTTTGTAGGCATTTATGCTGAATGTGTATTTGTTCTTCTGTAAAGAAGGACTTATGCATGTATTTAATTAACTGAATAAACTGATAGTATACTTAGAGCATGTTGATTTCCTTTATCAAAATTTTGTAATTTTGCAACAGGATCTAAATTTACTTATTGTTAGGATGTGCAGAGCACATAAATTTGATTCTGTTTCTCAGTGAGTACATTAATCTCTTTCCAAGTGCGTTAATTTAAGGAATCACTTTTTCACTTTTAGATTTCAGCATCTGGGAGGTGATCTTGTTCTGCCAGAGGGTAGGAAGGCTCTACAGAGGGATCAGGGCAGGCTGGATTGGTGGACTGAAGCTAATTATATGAAGTTCAATGAAACCAAGTGCCGGGTCCTGCACTTTGATCACAAGAATGCCAGGTGATGCCACATACAGGCCTGGGGCAAAGTGGCTGGAAAGCTGAGCAGAGGAAAAGAATCTGTTGGCAGTCTGCTAAACATGAGCCAGCAGTGTGTCCAGGTGGACAAGAAGGCCAATGGCATTCTGTCTGGTATCAGAAATAGTGCAGTACTATGTGTGCATGCAACATTGAGTATGGCTTTTGTCTAGCCTGCCATGTTGCCAAGCTGATAGAAGTGATTCTCACAGAAGAAGACAACCAGTTTTGAATCGGATTCTTTTGTATAATGCAAGCATATTGCTATTAATTAGTACTGTCTCCTTCTTGCCTCGGTGACTCTGTGTTTGGTGTACTGATGGACGCTTGGCTGAATATGAGCCAGCATTGTGCCAAAGTGACCAAGAAGGCCAATGGCATGCTGCCTTGTATCAGGAATGGTGAGGTGAGAACGACTAGGAAAATAATCTTGTCCTTGTACTCAGCATTGGTGAGGCTTCACCTCAAGTACAGTGTTCAGTTTTGAGCACCTCAGTACTGAAAGGACATTGAGGTGCTGGAGCAAGTCCAAAAAAGGTCTACAAGGCTGGTAAAGGTCTTGGAGAATATGGCCTATGAGGAGTGACTGAGGGATCTGGGGAAGAAGAGGCTGAGGGGAGACCTTATTGCTCTCTTCAAATTCCTGAAAGGTGAATGCAGCGAGAGTGGGGCTGGTCTCTTCACACTGGTGGTAGGTGGCAGGATGAAGGGAAATGGCCTCATTGCACCAGGGGAGGTTTAGGTTGGATAGCAGGAAAAATTTCTCTACAGGAAGGGTTGTTAAGCACTGGCATAGGCTCTCCAGGGAGGTGGTTAAGTCAACATCCCTGGATGTTTTTAAAAACTGTTTGGATGTGGTGCTCAGGGACATGATTTAGTGGAGGGTTGTTATTTAGGGTAGTATGGTTAGGTTGTGGTTGGACTTGATGATCTTTAAGGGCTTTTCCAACCTGAATTATTCTATGATTCTGTGACTATTTTAAGTTATGTTTTCTAAGTATACTTTTTTTTCTCTGCAAGTAATTTTGTTGTAGTTTACTGCAGTATAAATAAATCTTGGTATGTTAAAAATTACCTGGCAATATAAATTATTGGAAAAAAGCCTGTGAAAATTTGTAATTTGAAAAGCATTAAAGGCAGTAAAAAGAAAGATATACATCTAAATGAAATGAAGATTTGCTTTTTAGACCTGAAGTGAAGCCACATAAAACTAATTTTTCCCACTGTCTTTCTGAAAGGAGATAAATGTTACAGATTAGTATCTGGAAAACATGCTGAACAATGCCTATAATATTTTTTTTCTATGTGGTTCTAAAAGTGTGCTGAGTACCTCAGTTCATTTTGATGTTATATATCTTAGACAAATTTTATGGTAACTACAGTAAGCTGTGATACCGTGATAAATAGATGTACAACTTTGCATAATACATACAGTATTTTTCAAGGATCAAGTCTAATTCCCAAAAGCAAAAAATAAACCTAAAATAGCATTAAACCAATAAGACAGTCTAATTGCTTAGAGACAGTTTGCGTGACCAGATTATACTATGTCACTTCTTCTTTATATCAGGCTCTTCTAAGTAAACAGATATCGTTCAGCATCTGAGTATTTCCCTGTGGCAGTCTGCTAAGAAAAACATGAGAGGATCTATCCAACATCCTTCTTTCCGCTAGCTGTTGCCAGTGATTTATTTGAAGTCCCAAGAATTGCTTATCTGTTGAGATAGAAGCAGAGCCCCAGTGCCTAGTTTGCTCTGTACAGCAGGTCTATTGTTCTGTCACCATTCCTAAGTGATTGCTGTGGTTGACCTTGGCTGGTGACCTGACCAGGGGAGATTTTGCAAATACTGGTTTATTTCAGCAGTATTCCATTGACTTTTTAGATGTTGCTTTCTTAATACAGAGAGTATTGAGAGTAACAATGGCAAGGACTTTGATTCTAACTAGAGCTTGCTCTGGAATGGGCTCTGTTTTTCTACATTAGCTTTTTACTCTCCAAGGACTTATGCAATCTTCTGTATCCCTAAAGATACAGATGGCTGTACTTGCAAAAAGAAGGAATGACTGCTGCTCTTTCTTATTGTCCTTCTCACAAAATCTGAAGACAATAGTTAAGGATAACTGGTCTTCTTG
The DNA here is from genome assembly GCF_023343835.1 of Lagopus muta. NCBI lineage: Eukaryota > Metazoa > Chordata > Aves > Galliformes > Phasianidae > Lagopus > Lagopus muta. The sequence continues at coordinate 38,668,174 of NC_064435.1, read as the reverse complement.
CACTGGTTTATTTTGTAATAATGATGGGTTTATTTCCTGGTTTACAGGCACTAAACCAGGCTATGCCATTCAGTCAGTCCTCTACACAGGAAAGGGTAGGTCAGTATATCTCACGGAGATGTTATGAGGATAAAATCCACCAGTGATTTCTTGCTGCTAGAAATATGCAATGATAAGAGCAGTATAAATACCAACTAGAGTGGAACTGGACTCAAGAGAAATGTAGCTCCAAAATAATGATGTTTAGAAGGTGTTTAAAGCAGACAGTTCAAGTTAGAATAAACATATAAAAGAAAGCAAGAGACTAGCATGGCTGAACTAGGACCTGCTGGTCAAACTACAGAGTAAGAAGAAAATGCACTGGCAGTGGAAGCAGGGACAGGTACCAAGGAAGTATAATGAAGCTGCTAGGCTTTATAGGGGTGAGGTCAGGAAAGCCAAAGTACAGCTTGAATTAAACTTGGCAAGGAGTGCCAAGAAAAGTAATAAATGCTTCTACAGCTACCTCAACCAGAAAAGAAAAGTTGAAGAGAGGGTGTAGTGAGTGCCTAGTGAGTGATGCAAGCAAGCTGGTAACAACAGACAAGGAGAAAGCTGAGGTATTCAACAATATTTTTGACCCAATCTTCTCTGATAACTGCTTGTCACACAGCCCTCAAAAAATATGATTTGGTAGGAGGGGACTGGGGAAGCAATGCCCCTCCCAGCACCAGCAAAGATTAGGTTCATGACCACCTGAGAAACCTGAACATCCACAGATCTATGGGTTCTGATGAGATGCATCCCAGAGTCTTGAGGGAATTGGCTGATGTAGTTGCCAAGCCACTCTGAATGATATGTGAAAAGTCATGGCAGTCAGGTGAAATCTTTGGTGACTGGAAAAAAGGTAACATCGCACCCATTTTTAAGAAGGGTAAAAAGGATGACCCCAGGAGCTACTGACCTGTCAGTCTTATCTCTGTGCCAGGGAAGATCATGGAACATGATCATTCTGAAAGTTATGCTAAGGCACATGGAAGACAGGGAGGGGATATGGGAGAACAACATCACCAAGGGTAAATCCTGCTTGACCAACTCAGTGGCTTTCCATGATGGTGCAACTGCATCAATGGACAAGTGAAGAGCCACTGATGTCAACTGTCTGGGCTTTAGTAAGGCCTTTGACACAGTACTCCACAAAATCCTTCTCTCCAAATAGGAAAGATATGGATTTTATGGGTGGACTGTTTGTGGATGAAGAACTTACTGAAGGATTGGGTCCAGAGAGTGGTGGTCAATGGCTCAGTGTCTGGATGGAGATCAGTGACAAGTGATATCCCACAGGTGTCAACGCTGGGACCAATACTTTTTAATATCTTAATCACTAATATTGACAGTGGGGTTGACTGCGCCCTCAGCAAGTTTGCTGATGACACCAAGCTGTAGGGTGCAGTAGATGCATGTGAGGGATGGGATGCCACCCAGAGGGACCTAGATGGGCTTGAGCAGGAGAACCTCATGAGATACAACAAACCTAAGTGCAAGGTCTTGCACCTGGGTGGAGAGAACCCCCACTAACAAAGCAAGCCAAGGAATGAGAAGATTGATCTATGTAGAGTTTGTATATTGCTGCAAGTAAGACAGTCAAATATAATTCTGTATTTTCCCTCACAGCGCTCTGTACCTGTATTTTCTCTGTACTTCTTCCTTATACCTGTGTTTAGCCAAGCTGAGTAAGCTAGACTCATTAAGGATACTGGCACAGGAATGCAACACTAGAGTTGGTCAGCTTGTTTTCTTTGGGAATTCCTAGCTTTGAGTTGGATAAGTTGGCTTGAATCATGGTGAGTTGCAGTCTTCAGATTGGTATTCATATTTGATATTATTTCCATGGTTGACAAATAAATGGTATCTAAGCTCAGGTTTGGAGTTCTCTCTCACTATGGTGTGTTTGTACTTGGGAAGTCTGTTGTAGAACTAGATGCTCTATGCAGGTCAGGCTTTATCTTATACAAAGCTTATACAGCACGAGTGTAGAGCTGCCTTGAAAGCTGATATGCATGCATTTAAATCCCTGCTCTAAATCAGACAGTGAACCAGCCCTTCAGAGTTGTAAAAGCGCTAGTAGCCAGAGGATGTGAGGAGGGTGACAGCTTGCTCCTGGGCTGTTGCAAGAGGTGGTCAGGTTTCTTCAGGCAAGATGGGCAAAACATTGACAAGCTGTGCACTGCACCAAGGCTAAGATGTTAAGTGGCTTAGTGCTGTCAGAGCTGGTAAGGTTGTACATGTGCTCAGCAGCAGAGCTGTACTGTTAAAAATTCAGGAGCCTCAGCATCAGATCTGAGCAAGTGTTTGAAGATGTGAATTTTGATCAGAGTTTTACAGTGTTAGGAGGCAAACCTGAATAAAATGTCTAAGCCCTGTGTTTTTCTTTCTTGTCCTCAGTTTATGAACTTACACAATCTCTGAACTCCATCAAGGAAATAACACCAGAGCCTGGCACAAAGGACTGTATGTTGTCCTCCGGAGGAACAACAGATCTGTCTCTCTCAGTCATTTGCCCTGATGGAGTTTCACGAGATTTCTTTAGTTGATGCTTCACAATGTCTCCATGAAATATGAAAGTTGACAAAGGTCTTTGCAGCCAATGTCAGATACACAAACTGAGGCATGCGGGGTTAATATTCAAGATAAAATGTTAAGAGCTTGGCCAGGGAACTCATGCTTAACCCTTTGCTTTGGCCATAATCTTTGAAAAATGCAGAGAATTATAATAATAAATTGATTGATAATAAATGCACTGAAATAATAGAAGAGTATACAAGAGGAACATGTTGTGAGCCTACGTTATCTTAATAAGTAAAAATTTCAATAAAACTTTACACATAGGAGCTTTCTAACCAGTTGGGGGAAAGGTCAATATTGAATGAACTGACAGCACTAATTAGACCTGCAGTTGAAATGTTACAATTCCTTGGGTGCTAAGGTTGTTTTTATTAATTTGATGAAAGAGCTGGGGTGGATCATGAAGGCTGGTGTTCAATGGAGAAAAAAAAAAAAAAGTAAGATAAGAAAACCAGGGACAGAAAAAAAGAAGAAAATTTTAGTCATGATTTATCGTGTTCAAAGAATTTTACTACTGTGTAAGCATACACATATCAGTGCAAGAAATTATGTTGACATAAAATAAGTATAGCAAAATGTAGTCTGTGGTGGCTTTTTTCAGAGGCTTAACCTTAGAAAATATGCAGAGAGATGACCTATCCCTTTTCAGTTGTATGTTACAAAATCAAGGCAAAGTAGTTTGCTAAAATACAGAAAACTAAGTAGAGAATGTTTATACTCTTAGCTCTGAGACAAGATCCCCCGGGGAGGTGGTTGAGTCACCATCACTGCACGTGTTTAAAAACCATTTGGATGTGGTGCTCAGGGACACGATTTAGCAGTGAGTTGTTAGTGTTAGGGTAGTATGGTGATTAGGTTGTGGTTGGACTCGATGATCTTGAAGGTCTTTTCCAATCTGAGTTATTCTATAATTTTATGATTCTATGCACTGTCATAGACAAGCTTACAATTTGCTTCTATGATTCTAAGCCATATGCTCCAGAATGAAATTCTAGCCCACTAGAAGATGATGGGAGAATTTGCGCAGTCAGGCCAAAAATTTCCCATAGGAGGCTATTTTCTGAGCACAACCATTCAGATTTAGGTAAAATTTAGTGAGACTCGGTGGTCAAAATCCAGAACAGCTAATAGGAGTTCTCAGACCTTGAATTGCATTCCATCTAATCAGTTAGAATTCTGTTAAGAGCAGGGTGCTGATTTCATGTTGATTTGTTTGCCTCCCCAGAGACACTTTTTTTTTTCTATCTGCATTCACAGCTGTTGGTTATCAAATCTCTGTTAGAGAATTTAATGAATAAGAATCTGTAGGGATTAACCTGATAAGAAGTTCATGTATATCAAGCACTAAAATGCTGTTGTAATGCAGTAGCTTGAAATCTTATCAGTAGTAACATATTAATAATGGCACATTTTTTTGGAAGGCTTTACTGGAAAGGATGTAGAAAGGTTGGGCACACCACAGGGAACTTAACCTGGGCTTCTGTCTCCAATTCTCCAATGTGATAATTTCCTTTTTAGTTTGATAGCAGTTTTCTTGTTCCATACCTTTCTGAGCAGTCCAATTAAGAAAAAAAAAAAAAGTATAAGAGGTTGAAGGGACTTGGAAATATAAAGTGTATTATTGGCTTTTTCTTGGGGCGGGAGGTCAATCATAATAGTTTAAGTGGCGTAGCTACTGCCCTTTTTAATTGAGTGACTCACACTGGAATGATAAAAATACTCTGATGCTAAGTGTTGTTCCATATGGCTCAAGCTTAAACAAAGGATGTGATTCAAAGGCCATAGGATTGCCAGTCAGGGAGGGCCACGGTGTACACAGTTCTGACCCTGCTCTGACTCAGGATAATCCTGCAAAAAGACTGCTTACATTTCTTAGCCTGGGATGCTGGTTATCTGCTAGGAAAAAAGAATATATCAGCAAGCGTGATAATGTAATTGCTAACACAAATTTTTTTTCTTGAACATCAGTTTCCTGCATATGGTTCTGATCTTGAGAAACAGTGAAGGCTTATAAAACAAAGCTTAAAATATTGGGTTATATTTAGGTGCTTGTACCATTTAATCAGTTTGGTTACTGAAGTCCTAAGATGAAAAGGAGTAATAAATAAAAGTCAGAAAGTGTGGGGATAAAAACATTTAAATTTATTTGGATGTCATACTTTCCTGGGCTGATCCAAAGAATTCTAGATTTAGGAGTATTCTCTTGGCTTTGAAATTTTTCTCTTCAGCTTTAGTTCAGCCCAGGGATTATAGTCCATGTATTTGATTTCAATATTTGACCTGGACTTTTTTGATATACATCAAATGACTGCAGGCAAACTGCAGATGTGGGAACTTTAATTGGTCATCCCTGTGCTACTGTCTTGAGAACTCCCTTTGAAATAAGAAACTGCCACTGATACCTGTGGTAATTGGAGTAGGTCCTTTGTATGTGTTGATCTTGGTGTTCAGAAAGAACAAAGAAATAAATCCAAATGCTATTCACTTTCCTCTTGTTTCATTGAAAGGAAGAGCTGTAGTTAATGACTGCCTCCAAATGTCATCTCAGCTGCTAACCGGCAACACTTGGAATTGTGGTGATCTTCCTTGAGGTACACATAGCATAGTGTATTTTATTTCTTATTATTTATTTCCTGTGTCTGAATGTGTAGTGTACTGCTTTTTAATAAATAAATTAGTCTTTGTTGCTGCACTGTGCCATTAGTACTCTAATTGTCCGTGTTTCATTTGCATTAGGTCTTATTACTATTTTACCTGTTCCTCAAGTTTTGATTTAATCACTGAATTTGATTGCAACAGTTATCTAACAGAAGCAGTGAATTTCCCTTATAAATACTTGAAGAGCTTCCCATTTCTGTACAGTAACTTGAGGAAGTACACAATTAAGATCTGCTTAGGGGGTATACCTGTACATTTAAAATGCTTTAAGATGACAGTATAGTCCATGGAGGATTTCGCTAAAATCCAAAGGCAGTGAGTCCCCATGGGTCTGCAATGCACCAAGAGAGTTTCCAGCCCCTCAGTTGCCTGTGATTCTTTTTACTACGTATACCTCAGATGGTGAGCTTGTGTTAGTCTGTACATCTACCATGACTGATTTAAGAGTATCATTTAATGGTACTGAGAAGGTACCTTAGAGCTAAGGAAAGAAGTTCAATAGCAAGATTTCAAATCCAGCAGAGTTTAATTATCAACTTTATAAACTGATTCTTAAAGAGTATATACTAGCACTTGAGTTCATGTACTCAGATACAGTTCCTTATGCACAACTGTCTCTTGTCTTTATCTGTAATTTTTATGTTTGCAGTGAACAGTGAATCTATTCAGTACCACCTGTTCAGTCATGTTGTGGAATAAGACAGCAACTCTTCAGCTGACATCAGTACTTTTGAGTTTATGTAAACTGTGACTTAAATAAGAACTAAAATGGCTTTTGTCATATGGATCAGAAGGGAGGCTATAGAAACAGCAGAAGAAATATGTTGTCATCATTTAGAAAATAATGAAATGAAATATAGGATTTAAAAAGTAACCATAAAAATGAAGAGCGGTATGTTCCTCTGGTGTGGATAGGGCAAAGTAGAGTCAATTAAGGAAAGAGGAGGAATAGCATATCCTCTTAAGGTCGCTTTCAAATTATGTTCCTACAGGATCCAGTTCCTAAGTTGAGAGACATTCTGTTTAAGTTTTGTTAATTAAATGTATTAGTTGACTAGGCTCCTTTCTAGTCACAAAAGGAAAACAAATAGTTGTAGAAGTTGATCTATTCTGCCCTAGAAAAGTGGAATGAATCGAACACAAGTGATGCGCCTTTCTCTACTGACAAACCAGAACAAACAACTCAAATAGTTACTAGTTGAAACTGAGGAACAAACTACCCTGTATTTGTGTAAATTGTGTTTATATTTTAGTCCATAGATGATTTAGTTAAAATAAATTTTACGTACATCTACAACAAAATTCTGTAATCGTTAAACATTTCATAATGAAGGAAATAAATGTTTCTTAAAAAGTAGGAGCAAAATTGTAGCCTTACCAATGAAGCAAACTACTGACAAGTCAATAACTCCTATAAAATAGTAAGAGCAAGGGGGATATTGATGTTAGATGTAATGTTTAGTATCAGAACTGAGATCCAAAGGTGTTCTGGAGATTTGAAAGTGAAAAAGGCAACAACAACACAGAAAACTGCAATCCCAGTTGCAATTGCAATTTCTGTCACTGAGATCGTGTCTCATGTGGCCATATTTTGCATTATTACATTTTCAAGACTAATTTTGTATTCCCTGATTTTTGTTTACAAAATATAGAACGTATTTTCTCCAAATATTATGACCAAATTCTTTTCACATCATTTTAGTAGTTTCATGAATGCCAGTCAAGCTGCCTGTGTGTACAAATGAAAAGTGCTTTTGTGTGATTATTGTGAGTTACAGGACTGTGATAATCTGTGTCACCTCTAGTATAATTGGAATGGAAAGCAAGTCCTATTAATGCTATTTTACTGTAAAGTTGATGATTTCTTCTGTTTTGTTTTGTTTTGTTTTTTCTAAGTGGAGTGTTTGTAGTACAAGAAGGAATGCAGTGGATCTTTTAAGTTGCACATGTCTGAACACTTTTTTTTTTTTTTTTTGGTTTTTTTTTTTTTTTTTTTGTGAGCCCTTTGAAACCTTATAAAGACTTACAGGGCTCTCATAGCATCAAATGATAGCACTTGTTTATTGTCCCCACCAGGCTCAAGATGTATCATTCTGTGGGTCTCAGATTCCAGTGGTGCTAGGAAGCAACTGATGCATTAGTAAGTTACGAAAAGTGGCACTGCGTGCACTGGAAGGCTAATGAGAGTAGCAATTATATTTTATATCATGCACTTCAAAGAGAAACAACTCAATGAAAAATTCCAAGAGTGTGATAAGATATCAGAAAGTTCCACAGCTTTGAATTCATGAACATTCGGGTGTTGTTTGTGCTGACAAATACATTTGCTAACCTGGCAGCCTGTGTAAGCTATTGGAGAAGAGTTAGAAGAATAAAAAACAAAATACTGGCTGGAATATAAGCATCACATTCAGAAATTTATAGACAAGATCAGAGATATCAAGGACTTAAATAGCTATGTTAACATAACATTTAAGAAAGTGATGTTTATAGTCAAATCTTTTAATATTCGTTCCCTTATGTCTTACAAAAATAGAACTGAATCAGCGTTTTAAAATTTATGGGTATTGAATTCTTTACTAAGTAAAACAGTTACAAAGTAAAGTGTTTTTGTTACTGTTATACACTGTTAGTTTTGAGAGCTTGCTATAATCCTGATTAAGTAAAGAGATTATGATTAAGTAAACCAGATTATACATCTGGTAGTAATTAGATGGAACAGTTACCATCTGAGGACATAGTGTTTCCACTGGAAAGAGAAAAAAATCACCAACAGTCAGTGGTCTAACTAAATTACTTCTGATATATTTTCCCTTTATCTTCGCAAATTATATCACTTACATTTATTACCATTGCATCACCTTTTTTCCAATAAGTAGAACTGCAGAATGCCTCATAGAGGAGAAACACCATCAGACTGTGAAATACTTTGAGTATTGTGAAAAAAAAAACAAAACAACAACCGTGGGATTATTTTCAGAGTGATGTTTGAATAGAGAAAATATCAGAGAATCTTCATGGCAGAGATCGTCATCTTTACCAGATGATTGAGCAGAAGAAAGACTTAATGCCAAGAGACAGTTAATAGTTTCAAAAAGTTGTTGGTAGCAACACCATCTCTGAAAGCATTTAATATTTATATTATTACAAAATTTAATTTGGAGGGTAACTCTATATAGATAAAAAGGTAGATCAGATGACCTATGTTATCTACTCCCATTTTTATTTTGTGGTTCTTTTGAGAGATTTAAGTGAAAAGCAAATTATATACGTGAAATATTTAAAAGAAAAATAAGGTTTAAAAATAATATAAGAGAACTTGCTGAATGAGTTGTTAGACAGCCTGCTCTGAACAATGGCTACCTAAGGTGAACCTAGTCTGGTGATTAACATTAGCCAAGATTAAGCAGATGGATTATGATGTCTTTTTGAGCTGCGCACGCTTGGAATAACACTGAGGATGTTCAGTTCTTCTGCTATAGATAATCACACGTACAATTTATGAATCTCTGAAAAGAAACTAACCACAATTTTATTTACATAGGATGTGACAGTGGGTGAGTACAATGAAATTACATGCAATAGTTGACAGCTATAAGGCAGTGGTTATATCCTTATAGTCTAGAATAAACTGTTCCTTTTAGTGTCTTTATTAAATTGAGCATTTTTGTGTAAAAACTTTGAAAGACTGATTTGGTTTGTGAGAATGCAGGCAATGAGATCCAGTTCTGAATTCTGTTCCAGTCTTTTGAAGAATCAAATTCTCAGTGTTGTAGTTATCTTAACAGACGCTGTGAATCATGTTAAGAACATTTAACTATAGATTAATTTTAGGAGAAAATGTGATCACCTGTAGAATGAAACAGCAATTTATACAGTATGTTGATTATTAATTTGTTAAATATTTGGTATTTATAAGTTATAAGATATTTGAAAGATGCATAAGAATTTTCTGTGGTTAAAATTAATACTAGAATGTGTTCAGACGTGGTGTGCTATGCAGCCATCAGTTCCCTGTTAAAACTATCATTCATTTTATGGGTAAAGAAGACTTCTTAGTTACTTTTGTACATTCAAATTATTTCATGCTATCAAATTCAAATTATTTCATGTTATTATATTCAAATCATGTACATGTTATTATTTTACTTTCTTTACTTTTCAGTCTAATAATTATTTCCATGTAAAATATATTGTGTTTCTATCCTAAATACTGATGCTTGCATAACCGAATGTTTAACACCAGTACAAATATCCAGAACAACTTCTGAGATTCTAATTCAAAGATGATTTTTATCAGCAGCCTTAGGAGAAAATCTACCTTAAAAAGCCTATTGTATGAATGAATATTTGTATTGTTCGATGAAATTTATTTCCATTTTTTATGAAGAGTGAGACATTGTACAAATTAGCTGAGAAACTGAGTAGTTCCCTGGCTATTGAATGTCACAATGGTTTGCTGCAGATACCTGTCTGAACTACTTTAGCTAGCTGAAGTCATCTTGGTCAGTTGAATGGGGTAATTTGGCATGCAGATCACTGAAGAACATTTCTGCTGTTATTGATGTCCTTATAGTACATTTTCTGAGCAGAATAGGTTCTCTTTGTAGCTAGCAATACAAGTGCCCTGGAAGAATTTCCTCTAGGAACATCACTAGGTATAAGAATGAGGCATGAGACTTAAAATGCCTGATCTAAATTGTGTCCCTAGGCTTAACACATCTGCCAAAACTTCTGTTTAGAACTGTAGTGAAAAATGCAGCAGCTAATGACTAGGTGTGTCAAAAATGCCAAGCAACTGTATCTCTCTATGATCTCAGTACAAATAGATCTCTGCCCCATCACTGCTCAAAAGCAGTTTTTCTAGCCATCATGGACTGGCTTGTGTAACTTGCTGCTGCCAGGCTTGGAAATTTCTCCCTGCATATTCCTTCCAGTTTTTGTTGTTGTTGTTTTGTTACTTTAAATGGAGATTTGATAACCTAAATATATGTGTATATGCGTACTTCATTCTATGCAGATCTTTTTTTTTTTCCAGTCATACTACTTAAAATGAATATGATTTGCCATATATACAGTATATTAGAAGATGATGTTTTTTCCTTTACCCTGATCGTTGTCCAAAAAACAAAAAACAAAAAACAACCTAAGCAAACAAACTTATAATTTTTGTAGTGAGAGCAACATTTAAAAAGATATTAACTCTCCATAAAGGGAAAACACACAAACTGAAAACATTTTTTTTTTCTTTGAAAAAGACTAAGAACATAGTAAGAGAAAATTTTGTCAAATCTGACTTTATTTGAACTTTGTGTTGAGAATTGGCAACATTTTCTTATCGGTTTTGAAAGTGAAACGTAGTAAATAGTAAAATATTTCAGAAGACTTTGCCATAGTTTTATTAAGAAAAAACACAGAGTAGCCAGAAGAGATTGTTCCATTAGTCAATATGGCCGCTGCATCAAGGTGACACTGTCAAAGAATTTATTTTCTATTATTTTGATTATTAATATTCCCTGAGGCTGCTACACAGCTTTTTAGTAGAACTGTGCTGAAATTCCTTCTTCGAGGCTGATTAGATGACTAGTCATATCTATTCTACATTCTAGACAAGGTAAACTAGTCATTCGGATAAAGCAATTTTATTCAATTAAAGGATTCCAATTAACGTATCTGTATGTAGATCAGATTCACAGGGAACGCTTGTGGTGAGAGTGGTCGTCTCTCAAGCATGAAATCTATAAATTCTTCAGAAACAATCTGGCATCTATTTAAAAGACCAGTATTTAAGTTTATCACTTACTGAAAACTGTTACTTCTGCTGAAGAATACCTAAGGTTGTTGTGTCTTCATAAGGACTTTAAAGACTTCTGTCTTTACAAATAAATATGATTTTTAATGTTTTTCAATTAGTTTAAAATATCAAAGTGATTTATTATGAAATATAAGACACTATAGAAAAGCAAATGATCTGTCGATTTATGACGTATCATAACTTTAAAACATGCTTTGGGCCTAATTCTCATATAATTTACAATGTAGTAAACCAGAAATCATTTCTCTGAATCCAATGGATTTGCCTTGGTGTAAAACTAACATATGAGATCAGAATAAAATGTATTGTTTCAGTTTTGTTATTTTGTACTGAATATGGACTGAGCCAAGGCACAAATTGCTCTCTTTTCATAAAGATTTTACTAATGTATTAAATCTGAAATGCTGTCATTAGCTTCTTTCTCAAGAAAGAAAACATCTACTTATCATTCCAGACTGACAAAGTGCCTTCTTCTAAGGAAAGGTCTCTTGTACCAAAATAAGAGATTTGAAATTACATTGGAGAGTGCTTGGGAATACTTACAAGTGGAGCTATGCTAACTTAATCTGACAGTACTGGAGTCTTTGTGGAATTTAGAGATAACAGCTTGGATCCATTTAAATCCAATGATTTTTGGCATAACTAGCTGCTGTTCCTTTCTTATAAATTCTCTGGATTTTTTTTTTTCTAAAATTAAGACTGTATTATTGCTAACTGTAAGAAAACTTTCACATTCATCTCTCTCTCTTTTTTTTTTTTTTCTTTTTTCTTTTCTTTTTCTTTTTTCTTTTTTCCCAGAGTGCTGCCAAAATGAGTGAATCTCTTTCAAGCAGTTACTCCGTGAATCAGCCAAACTCCTCTGAGAGTGAACAGAGTTTATCTACACGCCATTTCAATGTTACTGAACCTGTAGTGGCCAAAAGGATCTGTTTTTATAAAAGTGGAGATCCTCAGTTTAATGGAATCAAAATGGTCATTAACAACCGGTCTTACAAAACATTTGATGCCTTGCTGGATAGCTTATCTAAACGGGTCCCGTTACCTTTTGGAGTAAGGAATATCAGTACGCCAAAAGGGAGACACAGCATCACCAGTCTGGAGGATCTTGAAGATGGAAAATCTTATATTTGCTCCCATCAGAGGAAAATGAAGCCTATCAACCTAGAACGGGCTAGCAGAAAGCCACTGCCCTGGCAGATCAGTAGGCCTGTCAGTGCTCGTCGTCGAGCTGTGCAATTAGCAAAGGAGAATGAAGATGGATTTGGCCATCAAGAAAGCAAAATAACAACTCCCAAAAAGATGCTTGTTTTCAAAAATGGAGATGTAAGACTCAGACGCACCATAGTTCTGGGAAAGAAAAATACACAAACCTTTGAGGCCTTTCTGGATTACATGAGTGAATTAATGCAGTATCCAGTTGCAAAACTTTATACCACTGATGGCAGAAAGGTGAGAATGAAAATGAGCGCTGATGATTGCTTTATGTTTGCTTCTAGAATATTTTTTAGAAAACTGATGATTATATCACTTAGGACCCTGACATGGTGTAGTTTAATGTGCTGAATTTCAGCTGTCTTCCCTCTGTAAGGCTAACTAGCTTGGAGGAAATAATTGCATACAAATCTTGTAATCGGAGAGAAGCAAGCAGGAACATTGTATTTCAAGTCATCAAGAAAAGTAACTTTTCTTTTTCTTTCTTAAGCCTCTTCCAGTTATAATCTCAGTTATATATAGAAATATATATATTTTGCCTAATTACACAGATACTTCCCTTAGTATTTATGCAATTTTTCTGTTTTGAAATGTTTTATAAATACTATAGGTAGTATGTGATAGACATAGATATTTTATTATTACACAAATGGGGAGTGGCTTGCTAGTTAATTACTTGAAATTAGGAGATCTTATTTTCTTCAGTTCCTGAACAACAGACCAAGTTTTGTACCTTAAGCCAAGAAGTTGCAGCAATAATAATTCTGGTTTTCATTTCACACATTGTTCTATACAACTTCATTTCAGTATTTAACAACAGAGGGGACTTGTGGTTGTACCTGAAGACCTGAATCTGGGAAGGGAGTTCCGTGCAGAGTGTCTGTTGAGGGCAAATCTTCTATTAAATTCTACATTAGGTTGGGAAACTCTCCATATGTCTGAGAAGTGCAGTTTACAAGCCTCATTTTGCAGTATATCTTGGAATATAAATTCAAAGATTTTAGACAGCCCCTGAACAACTTGATCTGAAGTTAGACCTTGTTTGAGCTGCGAGTTACACTAGATGATATCCAGAGGTCTTTTCCATCAGAAATTGTTCTAGGATTCTGTCCTGTTCCTCTGTGGTGGTACATATGAAGTATGTAGTCTGTGTAGTTTGTGATGTAGTCTGAATTTTCCATTTCTTCCTCTGTGTTCATATGTATACCTACCTACAAATGCATTCTTTTTCCATGGCTGTATATTATAAGGAAATTTTTATCTGTATCCAAGTCTTCTTAAACTCTTTTTCTAGTATACTTATATAACAAGACATACCCTCAGAGAGAGAAATTTCCATATAGGAATTGAAAAATTAATTCTGCTCTGTGTTACATATTTAATAGCCAGCTGTAAAATAATGTAGAGACTAAGAAGTGAAGATATTAAAGCATGAAAAAGATAAATCTCTTACATTATTTTTTGTGGTTGCTGAGATGGAGAAATTAATGTTATGGTGGTGGGTTTTTTTTTGTTTTTTTTTTTTCCCCCTTTTTTTTGCAGGTTCCTAATCTTCAGGCCCTGATATTGTGCTCTGGAGCTGTAGTTGCAGCAGGGAGAGAGCCTTTTAAACCAAGTAATTATGAATCTCTTGGGTATTCACGGCCTGCCAGATTACTTGGAATTGCAAATCGTGTGTACCCCAAAGCAAATTTGAAGTCAGAAAGTGAAAACAGTAAGTTCTTTGAATTAATTTATATTTTACTAATTGGTTCATCTCTCGCAGCACAAGATATAAACCATGACAATCTTACTGGGATCAAGGATATTCAAAAAGACCAAGTGAAACTGTTTATTTTTGTTCTAAATCATCTGTAGGAATTAGAAAGATAAAATTAAGTTTTTTTGAAGTTAATTTTCCTTTTAAAATATGAGTTTCTGCTAAGAACTCAGTATGCGTATTTTCTCTCAAACTGGCTGATTTAGAACAAGGATTCAAATCAAAATGTATATTATATTTCAATGAACTTGATTGTTATTGTTATGTTAATGCACTTAATTTTCTTTCTTTATTTGGGGGGAGGGGTATTACATTTAATAATAGCAGAGGTAAAAGAGACCCCAAAGGTTACTTCAGAATGCTTAACTAGCTAAATTGATTGAGAAAAACTTTTGTGCAGTTTTCAAAATTTAGCAAATGGGAATTTGGCTTATTATCTTGACTTTCACATTTTCCTATGTCACATAGTCAGCATAGACATGAAATTCATTATAACACTCATCCACTTACAAATTCAAACTCTTTTTGTGAAGCCTACAGAGATTGTCACTCTTTCCTATATCCTCATACCCGTGATATATGCTTTTCTTTTGACTACTCAAGAAATTGTGCCACTGAGAAATTTCAGTGAATGTGAGATTGCTAGATTAAGAATATGAAGAGAAGCCAGGCCAGCTGAAAAGCCTTAGGCTATGGGGAACAAAATGATGCAACAGTAGGACTTTAGGACATGCATGAATCCTTAGCCTTAGAGTATGCTGTAGGCAGAAGTGCTGTCTCAGAAGTTGTTTAATCCAGAGGTACTTCACTCTCATGATATAGTTGTATGCTGTACTGTAAAGCTCGGGGTACGCTGTAATTGTTTCTATACTGAGATTTTTTCCATGGCAACTTCACTGTGTAATGGAGCATCCTGCTGTATAAGACGCTGAGCTTCCATTTACTTGAAGAGATTTATTCCATATCCCTCACAGTTTGTAATGTATCTACCAAACTATTCATTTCAGTTTTTCTCAGTCTTCACAGCCTTTGTGTTCTTGACTTTCATAGCTTGAGAGCTGTTTTCAAGGCATCAGTAATGAGTCAAAGGAAAATGAATTGGAACATTTTGTGAATGAAAATTCTGGAGTTCAAAATTCCTATTGAAATTCTGCTTTGAGTCAGAAATCCAGGCTTGAAATGATGTTTAAAAAAAAAAAAAAAGTGAATAGTTGAGAATATGATAAACTTTGTCTAATCCTTAGTTAACAGGAATAAGAGAGAAAAAATAGTCAGAGATTCTTTAACTGAGACAAAAAAAAAAGCAACAAAAAACCTCATATTCCATGCAGTGATTATCCCATTAATGATAATGTCTGAATTATTAAATTTTCTGAAAATAGAGGTCGAGATTTTACTTTGGAAAACACTGGGTTTGGTCCTTGTTAGAGGAATTAGTAAAAATTTTTATTTCTGATTCATGGGAAAGTATATGAATGGGAAACGCACAATGCATTTCTCCTGAAATTATAGACACCTGTCTGTATCAGTAATATCTCAATCATTAAGGTCTTTATATAAAACCGTTCGTTATTCACACAAACAAAAAATTCAAGAAATATAGTTAATATTACTTGTGTTAAAATACCTTCCTACAAGAAAGGCAGTTCTATTAAATGAAGGCTTCTATAACTTTAGATGTAGATGTCTTTGTGTGGATATTCATGCACTGTTTCACTCACACAGGAGGAACTGCTTGAAAGACAGCAAATTTGTTTTTTTATCTCAAGTTCTTTATCTCTCACCTTGTCATGGTTACAACAAGAAGTGAGATGAGATGAGATGTGCTTTTTTAAAAAGCCAAGTCATTACAGATTAATCAAATTATATTTTAGGAGCATTTAATGTGCATGCAAGATCATATTGGCCTATGCTCGTAACTTACTGAAGTCTAGCAGTATGCTCATTGGCTTGACTGGGTTTTAAACTATCATCTAGTGTACTGTAGCATACAATGCATCTCAGAATGTCCTGATTTAAACTCAGATTTTATAAGCTGTTCAAATGCTTCAAAAATGGAGATTACTTCTCCACAGAGGGTCAGTCTTGGGGACTGAATCTGAAACATTTAGTCACGGATGTCAATAACACTGCTCATAGTAATGACTCATATCTTGCAGATTATTGAATTAAGAGATGTATTTACATATTGACTGACACATTTTAGTACTCGCTGTTAGGACTAACAGGAGATGATATGCAAGTGATTGTTAAGGAAAAAATATAATGGAAAATATAATAAAAAATATAAAGTTAGCTTAAAGCTCCAACAAATGCAGGCCTATGAAACTCTTGAAAAGTTCAAGGTAACCTCATCTCCCAGATGAGTACACAATGAGAACATATATTACATTTTCAGGCTTTGGAGCTTGAAGTAGAAATATAGCTCTGGCATTTCAGTGTCTATTAAAAAAAAAATGGAAGAGAAAAAGTAGTTAAAACCTCAATATTTTATTTAAAATTTGTTGCATTTTGCTCTCTAAGAATTTCTGGAAGTCAATAGCAAACTTTTTAATGCTTTTTCTCTTTCTAATACTCTAGGAAATAAACTTTATTAAATTCCTTTGTACTAATTTTTCTCATTTCTTCTTCTCTCTCTTTGTTTTTTCCTTTGCTGCCTGTCTACTGTCTGACCATCTGGATCCTTATCCATCATATCTGTCTGCTCTACTCTCCATCTACTGAATGAACTTGGGTTCTTTAAATGTAATTGTTGGTAGCGAGAGCTGAAGTGATGTCTAGCTCAAGATCTCAAATATTCTCCATTTCTTCTGGTAAAGGGTCCAGCAATGATAACAATTTAAATGATAACAACTCAGATTCTTCCTATCTTCCTGACAATCATAAAGGCATAGGAGGAAATCAGATAGTTAATGGGGAAGACTTATCTGTGGCACAGTTTGAAGATGACATTGAGAAGTCTGTTCACCTTAATCAAGATGGCAGTATGACAGTGGAAATGAAAGTTCGATTCAAAATTAAGGAGGAAGAAACTATTAAATGGACAACCACTGTAAGTCGTGCTGGCTTTCCTGATGAAAAAAATGCCACCATTTACAATTCTGTGATGAGTGCAGAAGACTGCTTATCCAGTGTAAATGTATCAGAATGTATAAAACAAAAGGATGCTCCATTTTTGGACAGCTACGGTAAAGAACAAGAGTCATTAAAGCAACTGCACACAGAAGTCTCAGATAAAGAATCAGAGTCTGATTTAAAAATGGATGTTTATAATATCTGTCAGAGGAACAATTGTGCTGATCTAGATGTAAGCAATGTTCCTGAGGAAAATATCAGACCTCATTTTTATAGGCCTCCCACCCCTGGGCCAAGACGTGTTAGAAAAAAGAAAGCAGTAGTTGAAAGTGTCACCGTAGTTTCTGAGAAAGAGGTTCAGGAGAAAACAATGGGACAGTTTTCCTACAGTGAGGAAATACAGAATGGAGAAAATACATCTGAGTATTGTATGGTAGCACAATCAAGCACAAAAAAATCAAGTGTCAGTAATCCAAAGATTAGTGAGATGAGTGACAATGACTTATTAAAGCTTTCTTCAGAGAATAAAAAAGAAGAAATGCTTTTCAATGTAAGGCACAAAAGTCATGATTTAATCGGGACCACAGATAAGGAGATATTAGATGTATCAAATGAGCCTGAATTGGTACAGAATGTATTAGAGAAATCAGTTATGGAACAAGGTACATATAGTAGTTTAGTATCAACCTGTAAAGCCAACATTAGTGATTTTATGCCATCATCAAAAATATGCAAGGCAGCCAGGCCAGTTTCAGCAGACCATATTCATGAGTTATGTGATATAAAACAAATAAGAAGATCTCTCAGCTCTTACATTAAATATTCAGAATTTTCTCAGTCGGAAAATGAAAAAATAAAATGCAAGACTTGTGATTTATTAACTTTTTCTCAAGATTCTTTGCATTCAGCCTGTCATCATAATCAGATGGAGATGGTGGCACCTCCATGTAGTAAAGCACCTACTGAGAAAATAAATCCAACAACTGGATTCTTTTCTACTGTTAATGAAACTGAGAATCAAATCAATGTCTGGTCTGAATCTGTGATGGCATCACATCTGACTGGTGAAAGCCAATCTGCATCTTCTCTCACCAACAAGAAGAAGAAGAAGAGAAAATCCTTGTCCAATTTTCTAGAGCAGAAGATATATGAAAATCAAAAAGATACAGAATTTTCAGGGATAATTAGAAGTGAGGGAATGCTTATCACAAGCAAAACAACAACTATAGATAGCTGTTCTGACATGCTTCAGAAAAATAGAAATAGATTACTTGTAAAAAGCAATGACGGATATGCCAATTCAGACAAAAGCAAACATCCTGAAGATGAGATATATCACCCTGATTCAGCGGAAAATGGAATATCATCATCTAACAAGAATCCAAGAGCTAATAGACAATTGACTGAGGTAAAATTGAAGTCAGGCAAAAAAAGTAGTTCCCTTTTATCTGCAAAAAGTGAAGATGGCGAAATGTCAGTTGATTCAAGAACTGAAACTGAAAACAGCCAGGATGAATTGAGTCCTGCAAAAGAAGGCAAACATCTCACAACTAATTTCTTTGAACAGACACCTAACTCAGCAACAATATCAAATCTGTTGTCAGAAGTGCCTATGGATCATAATGTAGAAAAAGAAAAGGAGAATGTTTTAGAAAATTTAGCATCAAAGAAAGAGAAAAAACAAAAGAAGAAGAAAAATCTAAGTAAAAATAAAAATAAATTAAGCATGTCAGACAGTGCTATCACACTAGAGGCTCTGAAACAGGAGTATTTTAAAGAGGATGTTGTTGAGCATTCACTTGGAAACTATGTCCAAAGTTGGCTGAAAAACCTGTCACCAAATGCTGTCTTGCCACCCATAAACAAAAAAGATGGGAATGTAAACAATGGTGACGACTGTCAATTTTCTAAAGAAAAGATTGGTGCTTTTATAGATCAAGAAGATGGATATATTACTGATGAAGTACGTATGATTGGAAAGAAACACCTGTTTGAACATAATCTAACTAAGAAACAACTAAAGCCTCTTTTTGAATTGGGAACTGTAGAAGAGTCAGCCAAACAGTCAAGTGGAAAGCAAACTGACTCTTTGACTCATGATAACACAACATTAGTAGAAAAAGCCAAGTATTTTCTACAGTCAGAACTTCATCATGCTAGTAAACTACACTTGTTTCATGAAACACATGTCAATAAAAAGGTGTCAGAAGGTAATATTCAAGACATCAATCTATGTCAGAGAAAACAATCTGAAGTTGCTGTTCAAGTTGATTGTACAATTGGCAATGAGAAAATTGGAACAGATGTTCAGAATAATTGCATGTCTAGTATTTTGCTTCATGAGTTGCAGTCAACTTTGCTTGGTCTCCAGAAAGAACACAGTGGATGTATAGAAAAAACATGCAATCTTCCAGATCTTTCTCTGCCAGTTTTTGGTTCTTCCTCCAACCTCCTCCTAGCATGGCTACTAATACTGAGTCTGAGAGAGAATTTGATTGGCACCATCAAAGATGATATTCAAAAAGCTACCTGTAGCTGTTCTGAAATCTTAACGCAACTGCAATTCTTGAAACAAGCAACAGTCTTAGAAAAAGTTGATGAACTGAAGGCTGCTTTCTCCCATTTTCAGCAGATAATCCCAACAATCCCAATCTCCCAACAATCAACAGATAATAACTTATTACACGCTGGGAAGGAACAAAGAAAGCAGGATGTCATATGTTGCCATGAAAATATGCCTATATCTGAAATTCATAATGTTATACATTTGCATGAAGATGAAAAATCAGATAAACCTTGTATTGCAAAGGACAGTTTGTATACTGAAGAAGTGTTAAAATTGTCTGGTGATTTAGAAAGCTGTCCTGATATACAGGAAGAGGTTTGTAGAGCAACAGAGGTTTCAGAATTGAGTGCTCCCAGAACAGAGCTAGATGATCAATATGCCAATACTAATTCAACTGAACATAGCCTTCCATCAGCTATAGAGCTACCTGAAGCAAATGAAGAAATGGCTTATAGCCTGCATAAAAAACATCAAGATAACACTGATGCATCATTCATTAACGAAGGGTCAGATACTTCAATAGAACCTAATTCAACAGTTCACAGTGCAACTTCTAATGATAAAAGTTTTGTTTCAGATAAGGATATGTCTGAGATAGAATGTGATGAAGATATTACTCATATTACTACTGATAACAGGGAAGATGAGATAGTTGATCCAAATTTGAATGATGAAAAAGCAAATAACCAACTTAAACAAGGTGCTGATACCCATGTAGAATATAGTTACGAGGATTATTCTGTACAGGAAGGGAAGGAAGACACAGAAATTTGTGAAGAAACCTCTGAGAGGTTATCTACAAACTCTCCATTATCTTTTTGTTATGAATCCAAGCAAATTACAGAATGTGATATGAGTGAAGGAGAACAGAAATTGCAAGTAGAAGAACAGGAGAGTAGAACATGTTCAGAACCTTCTCAATTAAAAAAATGTTTAAAAAGCCCTGCTACTTCAGACTGGTCAGATTACAGACCAGATACTGAAGAGAGCGATTATAACATTAGAGCATCCAGTGATTTGACCAATGAAAGTGGGGACGAAGCAATACTTGAAAAACTTTATAATACTGGCTACGTACAAAGAACTATTGAACGACTTTATGGTAAGACAGAAGCTTCATTTAAGCCTGACTTTCAGAAAGGATATCCTTATATGTCCAAAGTACTACAGAAAGATACTGAAGAATTCCACTCTGCAATGGTAACAAAAAACACTATTTTTTTCCAAGAACCCAGGCCTCTTTCTGCAGATAATTTTTCACATTCTTTGCTGCAATCACAAGAATTTCCAGAAATCATTAACAAAGATGATACTGTATGGAAAAGAGAAAATATTTCTTCACCAACAGAAAAACCTACATTTAATGGAGAAGAGACAAATTCTGCTGATAACTATTCAGGAGAATTTCCAAAGAAACATTGTCACTCTAGTACACATGCTAAAGAAGATGAAGGAGTATTGATTGATAAAGGCAAATGGCTTCTCAAAGAAAATCATTTGATAAGAAGATCGCCGCCTGAGCAGACTGGAATGTATGCCAATTTGGATACAACATCAACAGACACAGTACTTGATACTAATGGTGATGATGCTCCATACTCACATTTTGGCAATCTGAATCAGTACCCAATCCTCAATGAAATCTCTTCTTCTGAGCTTGAAGACATGGCAAGACCCTCTAAAAATTTTTGCAACTACTTCAATATACCTCACAGCAGTGATTCAGACCCTTTACAAGATGACTTATGTGCAAAAAGCAAACCTACCTTCAGTGGTAAAACCACTTCTCTTCCTGCAGGAAACAAAGAAAAGATCAAACCTTCAGCCACAGAGGTTGATACCAATTTTCCAGCTTTTGCATCTGTAGAATTTAGATTGCCTGATAACAAGGTGCATCCATTGGAGCAGCCTTTGGATGATGAACCCATACAATCTCAGCCAACTGATGATAGCAATGCTAACAGAAGTGCTCTTCAGGAAGAAGATTCTCTGGATAAGCTCCATGCTATATGTGGCCAACATTGTCCAATACTGATGGTGATGGTAACACCAATTAATGAGGAACAAAGAGGATATGCTTACCAAAAAGCATCTGATATCGAGAACCAGCTAGGTCTATGTTTGACCAAAAATATTCAACATTTGCAATGGTCAGGCAAAAATTTAGTAACAAATGAAAATAATTGTGTGAACCTGAAGAACAACTTAATCAATAAGATTGCCAATAGTATTTTTAATAGGTTTAATGCTAGTAACGCCCTAGATTTTATTAGTAACATTAGGATACTGTCATCTTCAACTCTGAAAAATGAGATAAATTTAGAGATGTTAGATAGCATAGGGGATGTGAAAGAAAAGCCTATGGTAATTAGCAATTGTCAAAACAGTGTATCCAAGCACATACCCAGTAATCGTACTGTAGGCACAAATAATGAGCCATCCAATACAAAACCAATAATGTGCCAAGCATTAAAGATAAACAGAAATTATATTGTTGGAGAAAAATTGTCTCCCACATTAGAGGATCCAGTAGAAACTTGTAAATCTGAAATATTTCTGAAATGTGACACTCCTTTAAATAATATTGAACATAATGCCTCTGAAAATATGAAAAATGAAAATGCCTTTCCTTCAGAAGATGAAGAAGAGAAGGAGGAAAAAGTTTGCATTTGTGCAATTGAGAATGGATGCAGCAAATGTAAGATGTGTAATAGTGATCTTGGAAGTTCTGTAACATCAGACCAATGACAATGTCTTCCTTAAAAATATTCAGAAATTGAACCACTAAATGTCACATCCAATGAAACTCCCAGTAAGAATACACACAAATAAATATGAATCACTATTGTGTACAATTGCTGAAATACAGGTAATTATTTAGATTTTTTTTTTGTGGGGAACATTATAGAAAATAAAAAGAAACTGTTCTATGATGATTTCTTGGTTAAAAAACTTACTTCCCCTAAATGATGCCTGTATTAGTAGTATACCAACCTCTTTAGAGAAACAACTACTGCTTGTTGCAGCAAAGAGTTAACATTTTAAATGTCTTCTTAAGTTTTAAATAAATGTCTGTATTTCGTGAAATTTGAGAAATGGTTTGATAATTATCATTCAGTATAAATGCTTAGTCCAGAACTAAATCAACTGTAATGTTTACTTTGAAAAGAAAAGTAGGAAATACTTTTCAAATACTGTATGTATTGCAATGAAAAGTAGGAATTAGTAGTCATATTAGTTTTATATAGACAAATGTTATCAAACAGCTAGTTCAGTTTTTAAAGCCAAATTCAGAGTAATTAGGTGAGTAAAGAAGTGTTTCAGTCTATTTATAGGGAGGTCCAGACTCCAAGTGAAATTTGCCTCTTTTATCCTATCTAGTAGAATACTAGAAAAGGATCATACCTACTCACTACATAGGATTGCACAAGAACTGTGAAAGGGAAATTGTGCATCAATGGACTTTTTGATTGCCGTTGCCATATTCCCTTCAGAGGCAGCATCACTTACTCCTAAGGATGTTCTACATACTTTACAAGTGTTAACTGTGTGTTCTTTTTTTTTTAACCTCTGTATTATGTTATCTATTATGTTGTCTTCTTTTTTTCTTCTTTCTATAAATACGAAGTACTATGAGAATCTTTGGAATATTTAATGTTATTGCTAATATTATTAATAATATTTAATATGTTTAAGAGTCAATCTGTTATCAAATTATTTTAGATACTTGTTTACAGTATTTCTTAATATCCTGTGTATGTAGTATGCGTTTATATGTGGTTTACAGTTTTCAGTAAGTGATATTAAATATAAAATTGGAAAAAAAATGTATATATTGTGATTTGTAAAAGTATTTCATTCTTATTTGTTTTTGCTTTAATTTGCTTAGACTTTAATCCTTAATACTGCGCATTTAATAAACGTCTATACAGTTGGAGGCACACCTGAAGAAGGAAGGTGCTATTTGTTCAGTTAGAGAATGTTCATTTGGTATTCTGTATTCTTGGGGGCTGTGACTGGACCAACTGGCCGGTCTATGCTGCCACATACTGGGCTATGGTCATTCGGTTATCCAGACTGAGGACCTAACCAAAGCCTGACACAAACACCTTTTGGCTCACGGGCCTTGATTGTCTCCCTTTGGCAAACAGGGCACAGGGAGGAGAAGCAGAATCAGGATCTGGAGCAAAAGGGGTTTGCAGCACAGGCAGGGAAACAAATAGCTCTTCAGTTCTTGTTAGGAGTCTAGTGGCAAGTATATTTCCTCATAAATAGCTGATACGTTTCTGTCTTTTGAAGCAGTATTATATACTTGTAATAAGCGAACGTTACAACCCTGATGCAATGTTGTGATATTGACTAGCAAATTACATGCCAAGCAGCTGTGTGTTTATCTGATTACACTGACTGTGATTCTGGGTCTCCACACTTCTGGGTATATTCATTGGCATGTTTTAGACCCGCTTCCAAACGGAGAGTCTCAGTGCTATTTTTTCATCCTTTTAGGTATTAGTGCAGAAATAAAACCTGTGGATGGAAAAATAACACTTAAAATCACTCATATCTGACTAAATGCCATATGAGGCATAGGTTACATAGACAGTTTTATACATGACTCCATCACTTGCAGTTTTTATGCTGGATTCACTGCACTTATGTGGCATTCATAACACCTTAATTTATTCTGATGTTCCAGAGCCTTTAATCAGATGCTTATTGCAGTGTTACTGAGCAAACCGAGCACTCAGGTGAGATGTGGGCATGGCCTTCAGTTACAGTCAAGAGAGACCACAGCAAGTGGTAAAATTATTGTTATACTCGCTGAAGATATCTTCATTTCTGTACATTAATCAGAAGAGAAGGAATAAAATGGTCAGCTCAGAGCAGGACAAAAGGTTCACAGAGATGTTCCATAGGGCTTATATATTCATTAATGATTCAGGGAAGGTCTAGAATATTAAGTAGCTGAGATATGCCGAGAAAATAAAATTGCTTTTATTAGGTAAGATTGGAGAAGACTGAAGAGAGACCTTCAAGATTCTGGTGTCAAGAAGTAAGTGATTAAAAGAGGGAAAAAATGAGGAGTAATACTTATATATAGCTAAATTCTGTAAATTAACTGCAAAAGCCATAGAGAGTCTTTCTGAATGAGTTAGGATGAAATATACTTGGAAGTGACAAGCATATCAAATAATGTTTTAAGAAAAGAATAGAAGAAAATTCAGCAGGCTTTACAGCCTTTAAAGGCTTTATGGAGATTATGTCATTCTTCTGGAATAAAGCAGTTTTTGTCTTGCTATTATTAAAAAGAGAAATGTCAGATATCTCTTGTCTTTTCCTTCTACATAAGACATCTCTCAATTTTCTCTAATCATAATATTTGTCTTTCCTGGGAGCTATTCTAGTTTCAATTTTAATTATTTATTATTATCATTTTGAATGGCATTGCCAGAATTTATTGTAGTATTTAGAAGATTGTATCTCTGAACTCTTGGACACTGATCAGAAGTTTCCTCTATTTAAAAATCTTTCTCCTGGTGCATCTTATAGTCAAGTTGATGCAATATATTAGTGATTTGCTCTCTCTCCCTCTCTCTCTCTCTCTCTCTCTTTTTATTTTTTCCTAATCGATAAATTTACTGTTCATAACATTATGCCTTAATTGTATTTTTAAAACGCATTTCCTTACATTTTATGCTGTTGTATGTTCCTTGTAAAACTCTGGATTTTCTTATCCTCTAACCATATTACAGGAGTTATGCTATGGAGAATATCGATGAAAATATGAAGTCCAGATAATTCTGAGCACAGATTCCTGAGTAATTTACTAGTATCCCTGTAAATGAGTACCTCCCATTTCAGTACAACTTTATAATCTCCCATTTAGTTAGTTAGTTACTCTGCCTTCTTGCGCTGATCCACATTTCCATTTTAAAATACTAATTTCTCTTACACTATTCAGACATTTTAGAACTATTGTAATTTTTCTTGTATACAAAGATGAATTATTTTGTCTCTTGTGGCATCCTTGATCTAAATTGAAGAGACATGGATTGAATGCGTGGATCATTTAGCGATTAAGGAATTGGCTGGATGGTAGAACTTGAGTTCTGAGTTCTTGCATTCAGTGCATGGTGTATGCAGACTTTCTCTGTTTATTCTCTTTTAATCTGTACAGTTATATAACATTTTTGTGATTTAATTTTAATTTCTTTTGTTACATTTCGCTCTTCATTACATTTGGCTTAATTAAGTCGTTCTTTTATATTTTTAAATTTGCTATTTAAAAATCAAAGCCTACTGGTGTGTTTTTTCCCTTTTAATGTAAAATGAACCAGCTTATGATTCCTTATCTTAGGGATATTTTTTACATCTCTTTCTAAATAGTCTAATTAAAATATATATATATTCCCCAGTAGTTGATTATTTGAGGAAAAACAGTTTTGATATACTGATTCTGTCACTTAGAAATAAGTGTTTTCTACTATTTAGTAGAAATAGTAGATAGCATTTATCAGTATTAATAGTGTTTATTCTCATAAATTAGGTCGTGTCTTAATAATACACCTTTGATTTTGACTTTCATTGTCTATCCCGTTCCAAATCCAAACAGACTCTGTTTCATTTCTTATTATCCATGTGTGGTCTTGTAGCTTTCCTGAAGGCTGCATACCTCACTTATCTTTTGAGAGCCATGCTCCAGTTGTGCTTGCTTCTTCACTGAGTTTCACTGTTACCTCTGAATATGCAAATCCATGTTTTGTGCTAGTAATAATTGGATTTCTTGACTTGTGCCTTCATCAATATTACATCTTTCCTTCATTTTACTGTTCAACATCCTATATTATTCATTCCTTTTTCTACATTTATTGAATGTTCTGTTTATGTGCATTAAAACTGCCTGTAGGGAATGAACAAGTTCCATTACGTAATACTTGAAACCATGTTTGCTAGCCGTTATGGTACATTCGTTTGCCACTCTCTGGCAAAAGGAGAATGTTTTCCATGAATACGTTCCGAGATATCAAACCCTTCTTCATGTCACGTGGAAGTAATCAGTTGATTTTTTTATCATCTTACTTTACCTTTGACGTCTATTTTAGGATTTCAGATAATTTGGTTTTCCTCTAGCTGATTATTGTCTTCAGCCTGTTAGTGGTATTTATTCGTTCAAACAGTAGTTTTAGCAGTTTGTTTTAACATAAAGAATATCTGGTGAGCGTACTATTTTCATAAATATCCCCAAATTATGTAAATTACCTTCTAGCAACTAGGGTATTCTTTTCTTTTTTTTATTATTATTATTATTATTATTTTAATATTTTTTGACCTGGTAATATGTTTTTTTGTGCCATCTGTTTCCATTTGGACTCCAATCACACAACCATTATTTCTTCGTTCTATAAGACCAACTTTCCAAATTTTTCTCTTAGACATCATGTAATGGAATAATGAATACCTGCTTTTCTCCATTATTTTCTTTGCTTCATCTATTTTCCAGGCTGTATCTTTAACAGGTTTCTGCAAAGCTGTGCTATTCTTGTTATACTAGATATGCTTGCATAGAGGGACTTCGATGGTGTACACTTATCCAAGTTTGTCAATTATAAGTGAGAATAATATGCCCGTCATACCTCACAGGAACCTCAGTAAAGTAAATAACTGCCTTGGTAATAGAAGCAGTAAGCTAAATTCAGCTGTGAACAAAGGAGATTGCTGCAACTTTTAAGAAGGTTCTTTAAGAAGAGTTGTTGGAAAATGTGATTCTGTGAATTATTTCTCTTCCTCAGGCCTAGCAGTTAGCACTTATGTACTTCTGGTTTAATGTGTTCAAGCTGTGGCAATTCTTGTAAGGATGAAGTTTAATCTAATAGTAAGAGTAATTGTTTGGCAGTTCATTATTTAATAATGACAAAATAATTACTTATAACTGTTTATACAATATCTGTATACTCACAGTATTTTCCAGAGAAGTGCTAGAAGGTCATGTCTTCAAAGTTGGGTAGTGGTGTACACTCCAAATTTACAGTAATAATAACATATTTCATATTCCTGCACCTAAGTAATACAACTTCTTTCATATTCTGTCTCCATCTTTACAATTTTAACTTTCTACTTAGACCATTTTAGGTCATAAACCTACAAGCATTTTTCAAACAAACAAGTAAATACCAGAACACTACTCTAGGACAGATTAAGTGGAAAGAAAAAAATAGCAAATTTTAAGTAAATAGGTCATAGATCAGAGTTAGTCCTCAGGGTAAAATTTTAAGGACACAGTTGACTTTCAGAACCGTTCTGTTGTCAGTGCTAGTCTTCCACTAAAAGGAAGTGTTGTAGAACATGTGTAGAGAAATGCTATTTGGAAAGAGAGAATTATAGAAAAGTAGTTTTATGTTTATGAGAGCTGACAATTAAACTTCTCTGTATGGTAAGACTAACCTGCTACAGATGTTGCTACAGCAGTATTACTATGATAAAGCTGAATAATCAGTGTCTGGTATCCAGTAGTACTGGAACACCCCTGTTTGCAAAGACCGTATTACATATTTTGAATGATCATAATTTATCTAGTAAATACAATTGTTTTCATCATAGTGCCTTGGGATATAGAAAACGTACTTGATTGCTCAAGATGTTGAAAGTTTTTTGTGTCATAAATCCCAGCAGATAGTACACTCTACAAACTCACTGATCTTCAGTGATACTACTATCATTTCATGATAATGGGCTATTCAGGCAGAGAGTCAACAGATCCAGTGTTACAGTATTATACAGTATTTCCTAAGACTTATTTGTGTAACTGATGCTAATATATGTGTCTTTGTTAGCAAATAGCTTAGATATGTGAAAAGATTTGTGGCAGTTGTAAGCTTCTTTGATACTGCAGTAAAAAATATTCACTCTGCTACTACAGGAGTGGGAGTTTTGTCCTCAAAGATGAACCAAGGACTCTGCTAATGACTTCCTGACTCTTCACTCAAAGTCTAGGGAACAGTATCAATTTTAACAGTTTCTAATTCTACACCACTGCAATTCCCAGAGAATGTGTGATTTATGTACTAGCATAATGGCCATGCAGAACAAAATGCTTATAGCAAAAGCTTGACTATAAGCAGGACTCTTAGATTCTACCATCAGACCTCATTAGAGGTTAGAATTTATAATATGTCTTTACGGAGCATTTTCTTCTGCCTTTTATTAAAAGCAGTATTAATAATTTAAACATAGCCGCTAAGTGGTATGGAGGATGTAGATTCTCAACTCATTTACTTCCCAGACAGAAATTTATTGACACACACACCTAGACTAGGTCAGCCTAATCTATTTCTTAAACAACTTTTCTTTTAGATATGGCTAAACATGAGCTAATAAAGGTACTAATCCTACCTTATTTTTTCTAGAATGCCATAGAAAACTAAATGCAAATTCCTCAAATCAGGCTTTTCATTGGTCCTCAAGTAATAGCCTGCTGTAGCTTTATCCTCTGTATATATCAATGTCTGTTAAATTATTTAAGAAAGTATGCATGGCTAACTCCAAAAACTGAGTGATACTCAAAATTGGTTTCACTGAATCTTGCAACAGAATTGTAGGAATTCTTATTGCCTGGAGTTTAAGACACATAGATCTATTTTAGGTACCTCAGTCAAGAAAAAAAAAAATCATTGTGTCATGCCCTTTCTATCTTAATTCTCAGTGTTTTAGCTGGAATGGATATGATGAGAATGCTGTGATGGATGGAAGAGTAAGTAACATCAGTAAAATGTAGTGTAGGCGGCACAGGCCTTCTGTAATTAGTAAAGCTCTTCAATGCTACTGTTGTGTTTTAAAGAAGGTTCTCTTTTGAGAAACAGCTATATTAATCAGCTTGAGAGGTGCTTAAATGTTCATCATTTGAGATGGGAATCAGCTGTATTGGGGGTGAGAATGTCTTCTTAATAGTCCTTCCTAATATCCCTGTTAGTATGAAAAACTGTTGTCAGCCACCCCTCAGGGATATCATTTCTCTTAACTCCGTGCTCTTGATACTCAGCTTCCACTAAACTGAAGCCTAAATCCATATACTTGGTCTTGTTAAAAAGAAATTAACCTGCAGAAAGAGTATTGATATCTCAGGGTATAATGCCAACACTGTAATGCAAGGACATATTGGGCAATTTTGTCTGAGCTGTTACATCTGCATGGCTTTGCAGACATACAGTTCCATTCTTGAAGAGGTATCTTAAGAGTCCTTAATGCTTGAAGCGACGAGTTTTGTCATTCCAGAGGTAACTTGTTGAGAGCCTGCAAGGGTGCCGTTACACAGCACTGCACTGAATAGAGCTGACATATCCTAAACAAACAGGAAGACCTATTGCAATTTAGTACATTTCAAATATTGTGTTTGAAAACTGATATGCAGTCATGCAATTTGAGTTTGTCATATAGCATATGCATACACAAAAGATGTAAATGCAACCTGACATTTCTTGATTTTCACGCGCGCAACTTAGCACAGTCAATATTTGCTGTATCTTTGTGAAATACATATTTTTATATTTGGCATGATATTATTTAGAATTCTGATTACTGAAATACACTTTACTTAGGAATCTTGAGCTGAAGTAATTCAGCAAGTCTTTTTATCTTTTGATAGCTAGGAAATGGAAGGTGTCAGTCCTCACCAGTGATATGCCATCTGCAGGAACAAGCTCAAAGGTTTATATCATATTGTATGGGGATCACGGCAGTTCAGGACCTATTTTTCTTGATGGAGAGAAGGGAAAATTATTTCAGAGAGGCAGTGAAGATGTCTTCACAGTAAGTAGTATATACTCATTCTGTTACTTTCTTGTGTCTGGCTAGATTACATGAAATTTCAATATCTATGCAATAAAAAAGTCTGTTTTTGTACTATACATATACCTGTAAGCAAGAAGCAGGACATAAATGGAGAAATAAATGTAGTATCCTTTTCCCCTAACCCATCGAGAAACTGGCTTGATTCAACATATTTCTTGTCTGCTTAAGAAGTACTGATTAGTTTATATAGTGCCCAAAAAACCTGAGAACAATATTAAAAATGAAACAAGTGGAGAATTAGGGGATGGAATAAATTTTTAACTTTGTTAAATCTTTGCTGTCTGATTTCAATTAACAGCTCCCAGTTACACATGTAAATTCTTCCTCTATCAGTCTTGTTCCTTGGTGACTTAAATAAGCCCAAATAGGGTATGTTATCAAGAACTGCAGAGTTTAATTGTATATGTGGAACTGTCAATGTCAAGTCTAGTAGGTATCTGCTATAAAACCATGTAACAAATAACTATTTCCATCCTTAGCATCCAGGATAGCAAGTACTATTCTGTCTGGGATCTGTCTGGGATGCAGGAAATTAAGTTCTTAGTTCTCGTCAGCTGATGGGCTTTCTAAGGAGAATCCAGCACCTCTGATATTTGTGCCATTCTCCATGTGTGATATAAAAACAGAACTGAAACAAGATTGAAAGGAATAGATAAAATAAGTAACCAGGGTTAAAAATACTGTCTTCATAAGAAATGAAGAAGCTCTGCTTACTGCTCCCACTACTGCCATTCATTTAATTCTGAATGACTCTTAAATACAAGATGTGGAGACAGTCCCTGGTTTGGAAACTCAAATTCACCTCTTATGTGAATTTCCATCGCACTGAATACAATTAAGGAGGGTGTACTTTAAAATGCATAGGAGTCAAGCCTCTTTGCTTGCTTTTTGTGCTAAATCCAAGTTAATTACGGTCACTCTGTATTCACAATGCAGAGAATTTGGTTCACACCCATCTTTATATCATAAATGAAAACATGGAAATGAATTCTGTAGAAAGTGTCAAAAGGACAGCAAATCAGACTACATCATAAAAAAAAAAAAGAATGCAGCAATGACGAGAGGCACTCATGGTATATTTCCAGCACCTTGAAGATAAGCTTTCTAACTCCACACTTAAGTTCATGACTACTTGTTTGTGTAACCTTCACATAAAGTGATTCCCTCAGCACCCTATTATCTGTACTGGATGTACTCATCCAGCCTGCCCAAGAGCTAATCTTTCAAATACAGCTTTTAAAGTTGATTTAATTGAAACCATTTGTAAGAAGAAATGTCAAAGATGAACACAATTGTTCCAAAATTGTAAAGTATGCCATCTGAGAGGGGCAGGGAGAACTCAGAGGTAGTGGAAGGTGCCAGGGATACAGAATTCATTTTTCAGTAGGTCAGTGGTACAGATGCTAAACTGAGACATCCATTAGGATCAAGCTATAGTTGTTAGTGATGCCTACAATCTGTATTCCTCTTCCACTGAGACCAGTATACACTGGGGAACAAAATAGCTGCAGCAGCATCTTGAATCATTTAGATGGGTCTAGCAGGCCACAGGATTTGTCATTTGGTTTTTCTTTAAATGAGCAAGCATCCAATAATACTCTGGAGCAAAATATTTTGGAATCACTAGTTTAAATATCAGAGTAGTTAATTCATCTAAACTAAAATTTTACTCATAGTTACTAAATGAATTTTTGTTGTATCTCTTTTAAGCAATGTACTGTATTTCATCAGTGGTGTTCCTTTTACAGATTCATACAGGAAACATAGGACGTCTCTACAAAATACGCATTGGACATACTAATGCAGGAAGTTGCCCTGCCTGGCATTGTGAAGAGGTAAAAGAAGCGAGAAAGAATTTTATCCTTCCAAAAGCAGTCACTATGACAATAGTGTCAAAATATGAGTTGGAAAATTTCTTCTGGAGAAGTATGATAGCCTCAACAAATACTTGTAGCTTTGTTTAAGAGTTTATTTATTGTGGAGTGTTTTTTTTATGAAGAATGAGAGGCAATCTATCATCTTTGCTTGATTGCTGTTTAGTGAGAACTATATAGTGTATTTCTTTAAAAGTGCATAAATGAACAGTAAGAAAAACAAAGAATTGCTCTACTGTAGTCTGAGTCTACTGTAGCCTTTGTGTGCTACAGAGTGACCAGAGTTTGTTGAAACCTAGGAAGTCACTGAACTCAATCCTGCCAACTCTTCAAATCTGCAACTGACTCCATGTTGTTATGTACAGCATCAGAGCTACATTGCAAGTGTTTATAATTCTGTGACTCTGAAACAAAGATAATGACAGATTATTTTCCCTCCTGACTTAAAAAAGATCTCAAAGCAGGCAAAGCAAAGTTGCTAGGATATGCAGCGAGAAAATTAGAAACCAGGATGGGTCAATGAAAGGCAGCTCCTGCTTGACGAACCCGATCTCCTCCTATGATTGAATGATCTGCCTGGTGGATGAGGGAAAAGCTATTTGATATAGACTACCTAGACTTCAGCAAAGTCTTTGACACTGTCTCCCACAGTATTCTCCTGGTGAAGCTGTCTGCCTGTGGCTTGGACAGATATACTCTTTGTGGGTAAAGAACTGGTTGGATGGCTGGGCCCAAAGAGGGGCAGTGAATGGAATTAAATCCAGCTGGCGACTGGTCATGACTGGTGCTCCCCAGGTGCTGGTGTTCTATTTATTATCTTTATTGATGATTTGGATCATCAGGGCATTGGGCACACCCTCAGTAAGTTTGCAGATGACACCAAGCTGGGAAGAAGGGTTGATCTGCCTGGTGGTATAAGGCCCTGCTGAGGGATCTGGACAAGCCAGATCACTGAGCAGAGGCCAGTGTGATGAAGTTCAACAAGACCAAGTGTTGTGTCCTGCATTTTGGCCGTAACAGCCCCTGGTATCTGCTTGGGGCAGAGTGGTTGAAAGACTGTGGAAGAAATGGTCCTGTGGATGTTGGTTGACGCTTGGCTGAACATGAGCCAGCAGTGTGCCCTGGTGGTCAAGAGGGCCAATGGCATCCTAGTTTGTGTCAGTATTGCTGGCAGGTTCAGGGAAGTGATTATCCCCTTGTACTCAGCTCTGGTGAGGCCATACCTTGAGTACTGTGTTCAGTTTTGAGTCCCTCCTTACAACAAAGACACTGAGACCACAGAATGTGTCCAGAGAAGGGCAGTGAAGCAGGTGAGGGGGGACTGGAGCACAAGTCTTATGGGAAGTGACTGAAGAACTGGGATTGATCAGTATGAAGGAGAGGAGGGGGCACCTTATCACTCTCTACAGCTCCAGGAAAGGAGGTTGTGTGGAGGTGACAATCAGCCTCTTCTCCTGGGTAACAGTGAAGTGACAAGGAGGAATGCCTGCTGGTTGGATATGATGAAAAATTTCTTCTCTGAAAGAGTGTTGAAGCACTGGAACAGTCTGCCCAGGAAAGATGTTGAGTCACTGTCCCTGGAGGTTTTAAAGAAACATGGAGATGTGGTACTCAGGAACACGGTTTAGCAGGCAACACTGGGAATAGGTGGATGGTTGAACTAGCTGATCTTTCTAACTAGATAATCTTTCCAACTTTAATGATTCTGTGATTCTATAAAGTGAAGTGAATCAGCAAGTTCTGTTCGTAGTTTCAGTTGTTACACACAATACATAGGTAATTGGATGGGAATGAAACTATCTGGATTTTATCCTTGATGTTAGTCATGTACTATGTGTGCCAATGATAGGCTATCCATGCCTGAAACTTTTCTCTGTTTGTGCCAGAGTTTCTCATCCTTCAGTTAGGAAAAAGCAGTTGATAAAGAACTTTAGAAGCTTCTGATAAACTCAGCATTATAATCATGCTTCAGGGCTAATTTACATCTGTCTAATACAGAATGCCCATTAATGTTAAATATTCACTGTTTTGAACTCTGTGATTGTTTGGTGTTTTAATCAGTTGTTTTCATTTGGGGCTGAAACTCAGTTAGAAGCCAAAGTATGGTCTGTGTATAATATACGTAGATTGTGTATGTATATCGTATATATATATTGTGTATATGTATAATATGATATATAGATGATATGTAGTACATATATATATATATAATATGATATGTATATGCATAACATTGTATGACAAATCCATTTAAAATGAGATGTTAAGGAATGCTGACAAAAATTGAAAGAATAAAAAACATATTTTTCACTTTTCTCCCTTCCCAGCTAGGAAATATTAACTGAAATCAACAGTAAAATTTTAAAAGAAGGAAGGAGCCAAGTACTTTACCATGTTCCATAAATTCTTGGCTTATAAATTTTTTTGTGTGTTCTTACTGAACCTCTGCCAGTCGGCTACAGTTTTAAGACAGCAGTGGGTCATCCAGGGTTAGATCATTCTGTCTTAGTAATTTCAGGCACATAGTAAAAAAGAAATACATTCAAATAAATGCATTCTACAAGTAAACTAGGATTTTGTTAGGTAGAGAGCCAAAGGAGTACAACTACTCATTTTTAGACTTCAAAAATACAGAATGGATGAAACAAAATACAGAATGGATGGCCAGACGCTCACGTTATTGTTCTTTAAGAAATATATATTTTTTCTAGAAGATCTGAAATTGAGTAATCTATAACAGCAGAATTTTTATGGTTAGTTAGGCATGTTACTTCCCCTTCAGTATCCCATGGTTTCTTCAACTGTATCTGTATTGAGATGGTTTCAGGACTGCAAATGATCATGATACTGCTTCATTAACTCCAGGTTCCCTTTCAAGATTCCTCAGCAGATATTGACAGGATGAAGCGTACCAAGGTTTTCAGATAGCATGAATTTATTTCTTTAACTTTAGTATTAAAGCAAGCAAAAATAATTAAAGTGTTTCAGATAATACAGAATTAATTCAATATTCTAATTAAAAAGATTGGGCTCTATAAAGCATGAAGCAGGAATGAAGCTACAGGTAGAAGCAGTTTTTCTTCTCTCAGCAGTCTGAAATTATAATTTAGCTGCTAGTATAAATTAGCATAATCAGAGACTATTTTACTACATAACAGTCAATGAGATTCTTACCACAGTATGCTTTGAAGTACATAATAACTGGATCTCCTTTGATTCTTTAGCTGAAGTGCATGTGGTCCTTTTACTGCTGAGTACTGGAAGTTGGATATGGAAGAAAGTTTTATGGGGCAGACTAGAACTGGGTCCAGCACTTTCAAAGACTACTTATGTCAGAAGTAGTTTTGAAGGATCGTAACCTCTTCCTTTAATTCTTATTTTAACAGTAAATTAAACAAAAGGAATAGATTAGCAAGCATTGCTGAACTTCCCAGTGAGAACTTCCCCATCAGTTAAGCTATGCCACTTAGTGCCTGCCTACCTGGATATATCAACTGCAGCAACAAGGCTGGATTTTGTCAAACTACACCTGAGCAGATAAACCCTGTTTCTTGTCTATGCTTTAGTTACTCTGCCCTGCCTTCCTGAATTTGATTGAGTGAAAAGTCAAATTGGGTGCAGCTGTATCAAGGGGGCAGACGTGTCCCAAATGTGTGCTTTTGTGATCATGGCACAGAGCTTAATCTGCACAGGTTTCAGCAGCATTCTACAGCTGTCAAATTCTATTCTGTCTATCTGGACTCAGATCAGTAACTTAAATTGCAGTTTCTTTTTCTGCTTTAGGTGCAGTTGCTGAATCTTTTTTCAGGGGAGCAGTTTTCTTTCCCTGTAAATCGATGGCTGGCCTGGGACCAGGCTGATGGAGAAATATCCGTGGAGCTTCCTGTATTACATCAGGGTCAGCCTGTTCTTCCAGGTAAGCACAATACCACATCAGCTAAGTCAGACCACAAGAAGATGCTGCTAGAGATTGTCATTTCTTTTCATCAGTCCCTCTATCACTTTTTTTTTTGCAGTCATATGTTTTCTGTGCTGTTTTCTTGTGGTTATTGGGTATGTTCAGACAAAAGGTTAAGAATCACCAGAGAAGAGTTAGGAGAGTCTTTACTGCTTTGATTTGACAGATCCTTCAGAAAGATTAATGATTTGACAGAATTTTAAGCATCTGTGCTTTAAAATAGTGGCAATAGTAAAGATATCTCACAGTTATTGGTTTATATTTTTATTTAAAAAAAAACAAAAGTTTTTTAAACAAAAGAAACAATTGTCATAAGGTCATTGTGAGTAAAGTCAAAGACTCTACTTTCAGTAACTGAGAATTTTAGCTCTACTATGACTATTTTAGACACTGCTTTATTTTCTTTCATAAAAATAGCTGAGACAGGTTTCCAGAATATTTATAATTTTGGGGTTTGGAACAAAGTAATATTCCAGAAAATTATATATAAAAAACTCCATCACTGATATACTAACATCATGATTGTACCGTAATTCTGAATGTCAATGATGGGAAACACTATCAGAATTATCCAGCATTGCTGCTATTTACACTGCTTGAATGCTCTGTTCTACCACACTAATCCCTGTTACCCATGCTGGTTGTTTCTATTTTTTCTTTTCTTCAGTGGTGGTAAGGGTATAGAAGAAGTCTGTGCTTTCTCTTCCCATCACTTCATCTGGCATTGCTCTTTCTTAAAGAAAGTACAAGAGAAGAACAAGATTGGTTTATCCTATGAGGGGTATGGGTGAGAGATCAAGAATGTGAGGGCAGATGATGATCCTGTAGCATGTGAAGATGGAAAACTTATACCATCATAGATATTACTTGTGCTGAAGCTTTCACTTGAGAAAGATTCACATGAGACATGCTCTGGGCCCTCCACTCCTCGCTTACCAAAAGATCAGATCAGCTGAAGATCTGAAAGACTATTGGATGAGAGAAACCCTCATTCAGAGTTATCAAAAAACTGTGGAACCCCTCCCTCTCTCCTCCTTCTGCACCCCCTTTTTTTCTTACCAGAGTGTTTAATACTTTATCAGTTTCTGGTGATATTACAGTACCTTTTATTGATCATGAAAAATTGAAATGGTAACAGCCATTGCTGTTGGATTGCAGAACAGAGGAAGAGGCTATAAATGAAATAGAGGGGCAGAAGTCCAGAAAATGGCAGATGAATATTGGCAAACGTACCTTTCAACAGTAACTCTAGTAATAAAGGGCTAGGTGACTTGAAGCTTCACTTATACTTGTTATGGCTGATCATGGAGATTAAGACCCTGGAAAGAAGACCAGAAGAAAAGGCCTGTGCCTCATTAATATGTCTTTAAGAGAAAAAGAATAGAAGGAAAGGTTCCCCCCGTGATCTAGTTTGTAGCTGTAAATGTTTCATGAAATACGGTAGAGTGGTGCTGGGCAGACCTAAATACACTAATCTGTGATCCTGAGTGGTTATGATTTTCATATCTTTGAAGGCATGAAAAGCCTCTGATGCAGTCATCCTTTGTCCTCAGGTTTGATTTCTTTGGGAGAATTTGATATTATTAGTAGAGGGACATACAAACACATCAATCAATACAAAACACCAATCTTTTAAATACATGTTAATTAACATTGATTAAAATGTTAAATTGAATATGCTCAGCTTCCCTACATACAATATTTGTTCTTTCCTACTGTTCCCTTACTTAATACTCAGAGACCTTGGCCTTTTTCATCTTACAATTTTTGAGTCTTACTTTCTGAGGAAGTTGTTCCGTTGTTTCTGAAAGAAAGATCTAATGAAAGATTTTCATTATCATGTACTTTTGATGCATTATAATGCACAACAGCATACTTAAACCCATCCTCTCAATCTGCATTTTGCAGTTAATAATTTCTCTCACACAGGAAAAGAAGAAAAGGACCATGTATTTTCTCAGTATAAGAAGGGTCATACTGAAGGCTTTGGAGAAGAGAGTTTCATCTCTAGCTTAGTAATTGAAAGACAGCCTCTGTGTCTTTTTGCCAATATTATATATCTGCATAAGACAGTGAAAAGAGAAAATGGCTTTTAACTTCAGGGAAGATAGTTTGATAACAGAACAAGGGAAGAGGTATGGATTCAGGCTGAAAGAGAGATGATGAGAGACCCTTTAAAACCAATTTCTGAATAAAAAGAGGCTGAAGCACTTTCTGATTTAACAGTTTTGTGTTCAAAGAGAAAACATCTGAATTAAGCTGTTAAGAAGTATTACATAGTGACATCACGACTCTAATTCTGAGCGACTGACCACCATTTGTTTGACATTTTATCCTCACCCATTCTACTTTTTTTTCCCTTCTGATCATGTCTTCTGACACAACCTTTGATTATATGAACTACTTGAAAGGGGTAAATCAGAGTTACAGTGTTTGGTGACTGGCAATCCTCTGCTTTTCTTGAAGTAGAAACTGTACAGCGGATTATTTATGCTGGAAGAAGTTGTAGGACTGGGGAGGATTGTTGATCTGGAGAAGCAAATTCTCTTTTGTACTTCTCCAGAAAATGGGGAACCAGTTCATGTGGGTACTGCAAGGAAAAAGTTGGAGAAGTAATGAGATTGGGTGGTGACATGGTGAAAGATGAAGATAAATGGCAACATTAAGTGCCAGTTGTTGATACTCAAACATATGAGGTAGGTGTACTCTTGAAAAAAATAGTACGTGACTCTGCTGTTGAAGACTGTCAAAAGCTTCTGTGGCCTAAATGTGGCTAGCTTTTGTCTGAATGATAATAGTTGATCTGTAGTGAGGAAAGTATTCTACCTCTTTGTTCTGTCTTTCCTTATTCATAAGTATAGGGGAAAGAATAAGTTTTGCAAATAATCTTATTCCCGAAATTCTCTAATTTCAGACTACCACGTTTATGCATTTAATTTTTTGCAATTATAGGCAAAAGTATGTGCAAAGAATACAATTCCTTTTTCTTAATCTCCATTCTGCACATTGTTCTGTGAAATGTCTAAAAGAAAGGTGAGTCACCTATGTCTTAGGATATAAGAACTATAAATACTTATGCTTATTAAAATCAGGGATTCTCCCCAGGTTTATGAGAGTTAAAGAGGAGTGCGAAAAATTGTGAACATTCCTTGCATTTTTTTATTTAGCTATTTTAGCTATTTTAAACTTCTACCCTGGGTTTATTAATAATACATATCTATAGAACAATACTCCAAAGGAATGCAGATGTACCTTGTGAGTATTTCTAAGCATTTAGTTCTGATACTAGAAGCAAGTTAATCCTGTACCACACATCTCTGTGTGGGCATGTAAACACCATCTGTGAAGAGAGTCTACTGTTTTAGCTAGATTGGTACCTTTATCAAGGCTAAATTATTTTAAGTCAGCTTGTGTAGTCAGCTAAGCACAAGTGCCATGTGAATAAATGTGAGATAGTCATAAAAAAAAAAAAAAAAAAAAAAAAAAAAGAAAGAACACCTAAAACAAGCATTGAGGGAAAAGCTGTAAATAATTGCAGATAAGGACTTATTATGAATAAATGCCTACTGCTTATTGAAAGAAAATTTTGGTCCATCAGCAGAGTGAGATGTGGGAGCGACCTCCTTCAGGTGAATTGCAGGAAAAATTCTTCACATATTGGAACTGGGAACTGATAATTGAGTGCTGTTAATGATTTTGTTGTTCTGGATCCAATTGCCTAGAAAGATTTTTCTTCCCATAAGGCAAAATAGCACAAGGACACCTATATTAGGAGGAAGAGCTTGTGTTCCAGAATATGAGTTTGTTCTCTCCTCATTTCATTCTCTCTATGTCATTTGGTCTAGTTAGCATTGTCACTATATGTTGGCATAAACTTTGCCCTTCCTCTGTTTCTGTTAGGGATTATCATTACATGCTTTTATTTAAGCGTAAGTTTTCTGGAGTTCTAATATCCACATTCTAAAAATCACTGATTTCTATTGATATACGCATTTATTGTGTCATAGTCTTTATTCCAAATCTGTGGGATTTAGACTCAAATGCTATTTTGTCTTTTTGTATTTGGGTTATTTATTTCTTTTAAATAGTCTCTTTATTAAACTTAATCCCATTTTTTTTTCTTTTCCTCACATATCTACAGACTTTAAAGAATTTCCGTATGGAATGTCATAGAGGAAGTCTGTATTAACCTTTTGCAGGAAGCATAAACTATTAAATCTATACATCTTTCTGAATTCTGAGGTCTGAGAAAAGTAAAATTTTGTGCTGGATTTTTGTTTGTTTGTCGAACCAATGCATTCAAAATGTTAATGTATCCTGCCACTTCCTATAGTTTGATGCCACTGCTTATGGTAAGCCTGATCTTGGGCTTTGGCTATTTACTTTTCAGCTTGGTGATGATTTCAGATGCTGCAGCAGGACAAAATCATACTATTGTGCATTTTGAAGTTCTTTTTGTGTACTGGGATTTAAAAACAAACAAACAACAACAAACCCAAACAAACAAAAAAACCCTCATAAATATAACATCAAAGCAAGTTTATACATTTTTTTCATTATTTTACTTGAATAGGATTTTGAAGGTTTTACGGTCTAACTGCCCTTGACACAAATGTATTTGGAGTCTACAGGCACATTTGCAGTTAGATGCTATTCTAAATATAATAATGTTTAATATGAAAAGTTGTCAACTTCTATTGTCAGTGACTGTCTATGAAGTGCATGTGACAACAGGAGATCTGTGGAATGCTGGAACTGAAGCTGATGTGTATATTTCTATCTACGGAGAAAAAGGTGACACAGGATCAAGACAGCTGGTCAGGTCACAGAAACCCAAGAAATTTTTGAAAGGACAAGTGAGTACAAGAGCTTTTTCTGATGTGTTTGTCCAGTTTTTCCCTCTCCAGTGGGCAGTAATGCTGCAATTATGGGAGATAATTACTGCATTCCTATGTTATTTCAAAATTCCACAATTAAGCCAAGATTACTTTCTAATGGTACATCAGTGGTTTTGAAAGATGAGCAGAATTCTCATTTATAAAATAGATAAACTGTGCTCTTTCATATTTAATATTTAATTCCTTTATCATAGAATCATAGAGTGGCTTGGTTTGGAAGGGACCTCAAGGATTGTCAAGTAATTCAATTTAAGTTGATTTAACAAATTAAGAGAAAATTAAACTTTACATTTTATGTCTGCATTCCTAGCGTTGAAATCTATTGCAGCTTGTAAAAATTTATTCCAAATTAAGCATTGAACAGGTTTTTATTCTGACTCTCATCCCATTCGTCTGAGTGGAATGCTCCCATTAACAAAGTGATGAACCTTATTTATTTTGTTTCAGGAAAACTGTCCCTGATTTATTCTGGAATTGTCATTAGATGATATTTCAAAGGGTGTCTTTGAATGAAGAGTTTTCTGGGCTTAAGTAGGACATTAGATTCTGTGGCTGAAGAGTGTTTTGCTTTTCAGATCTTACTGAAAATATGTTGATTGATTACAGACTGACATCTTTCTTGTGGAAGCTGTGCACCTTGGCCATTTGTACAAGATTGTTATAGGACACAACGGTCTTGGATCAGGTCAGAATTATCTCTACTTAGTCCCTGAATATTACCTGTGAAGTTATTCACCTTTTCATAGAAACAAAATACATAAAATAGAATGTATGACAATGTTCCGGAAGTGAGAGACAAAGTGAGAGACTTCTAATGGCACTTTTCAAGTGACCTTCTTATATGAATATCAGATATTTTGTTTTCACTTTCAGTATTCTGTCATGTATTATGTTAAGTATACCATCAACAACTGCTCTTGCAGTTTTTGACTAATCCTAATCAAAAAGTGTAAAGATGAGGAGTGTCTGCTTGAGACACTGAATGTATCTCATACAATCGAAGTTATAGTAAAATAGCCTAATATTCTTTTAGTATTACCAGTTAGATCCTAAAGATGCAATTGGATTTTTTATTTACAGTATCTGGCCATTAGACAAATAGTAATAATAATAAAAATCAAAGTGCTTGCAGTCACAGGATTTGTTTTGTAAAATCTTTTGCCTAAATATTGTACAACACAGCACATTTTTTGAGCCACGTATCAGAGCTGTGGAGGCAATGTAAAATGTGTTGTAGGATAGTTCTCTACCTGAATTTCTCTCTTATGCACAGTCATGGTCCACTCTTCCCATATTTACAGATAGAACATCTAAGCTTTTTCTTCCATTTGTTTCAGAAACATCACATTGTTTTTAGTCTTTTTCCGG
Source organism: Lagopus muta (assembly GCF_023343835.1). Taxonomy (NCBI): domain Eukaryota; kingdom Metazoa; phylum Chordata; class Aves; order Galliformes; family Phasianidae; genus Lagopus; species Lagopus muta. The sequence continues at coordinate 38,625,542 of NC_064435.1, read as the reverse complement.
GAGTGCCCATAGCTGGGTGCCTCTAATCGGAGGCAGTGCTCAGATACCTCTGAGAATGAAGAAATAAAGACAAGGTTTTCTCTTAGCAGCACTCTTCGCTGCCCTACTTCTAGGTGAAGAATTGTTGCAGATTTTGTTTACTTGCTTTGTCACTTTTTGTGGCTGCTAACTGACGTAGAGTGCAATTAATGAATAAGGGTTTCCTTTTGAATAAGATGATTAATAGAAAATCCCTAGAGATTCTTGGGAGTTCTTGTTCGTAAGATTACGTATGTCTAGAAAGGAAAACAACTTTGAGGAAAATCTTCACATGAAGAAGATCTTGCTTTTATTCTTCACCCCCAGTGCCATGTAGTATGAATTTCTCAGTGAAAATCTGCCCTTGATTATCAGCCTTCTACTTTAAGGATCCAGCTTACCACCCCCTTTGTTCTGGGCTCATTTGAATGACGTTTTTGAAAACTTGGGCAAACTGAGGCTTCTCATGAAGCTAATTATAAGCCACTGATTCTAGAATTTATTATTTAAGAAGCAGATGAAATGCTAGTATTGTGATAAGCTGCCATCTAATCTTGGTGATATTTCAATCAGTAAAGCAAAATAGTTTAATACAATGAGTAAATGAGGGGAGATGTGATCTTAGAGCCACAATGGCCAGGTAGAGAGCTAGCAGCTTTGCTGGCCCACCTCCAAGTTCTACAGTACTTACAGCATGTAAAATCTTTAGTCCTCCCTGTAAGTGCAGCCTTGACTATAGAATGGAGCTGCAGATTTTTCAGTTTCAGTAGAATCAATCATAGAATCAATCAATCATAGAACTACCAAAGTTGGAAAAAACCTCGAAGTCCAACTATCCACCTATTACCAGTATTTACCTACTACACCATGTCTTGGTACAGCACCTAAATATTTCTTGAACGCCTCCATAGATCATGACTCACTGGGCAGCTCATTCCAGGACCCAACCACTCTTTTGGAGAAGAAATTTTTCCTAACTCCCAACTTGTGAAGAGAGAAAGCCATAGGAAATCAGACTCCACTAAATCGGCCTTTCATTAATTAACTTTTAATTTTTTTCTTTAAATATAAGGAAATGGATGGTATCTGGACAAAGTTGTAATCAAGGATCCTGTGACAGATCTGGATTATACTTTTCTTTGCCACAGGTTAGTGGTATTTGATTTTTAATACATTTCTAATTGCCCATAGATTTTCTTCTGAGATGTACTTTCAGATGAAACACTTTTCCTGAAAAAATGAACTGTAATTATTAGATTCTTCTCATAGCTCTCTGAGTTGCACCTGTCCCAAACCTCTGGTGTGTTTCAGTTGATGAAAAAGCAATAAAAAATTCTGCCTTGGAACATTTCACTCTTTTACCTAGTGAACTATGTAAGAGATGCTTTTTTTGGCATATTCTTTGTACTGAGTACTTTGGGTCTTACACCTTTGGATGCATTCTTCTGCACTGTGAGGTGGAAAGCTTTCTCAGCAGAGGCTTGCCTGGGAATTTGTGAACTTGGAGATCTTGTGGATCTCAGCACACCTTTTTCTTATTTGCCTTGCAGCCTTGGGTTGCAATATATCTTGAAGCAATCCTATCTTCCCTGCCTTTTGCTCTGCAGATACTACTGCTCTGTACTGCTCTGAGTCTTCCGCTCTGTAGCTAGCTTACTTCTGATTTTATGTGCTCCTGGTGAAGTCCCAACACCTTATGGAATAATTATAAATGATAAAGTGCAAATACAAACAATGGTACAATCCAGTTGTGTGAGTCTAGCTACAGCTTGCCAGTGGCACCTCAATTCTATTTTTCTTTTCTCACTTCTCCAAGTGAATAAATAAGTGCCTAAGACAGCTCAGAGTGAATGATGTGCATACTGAAGCTGATCTGTGTGTGAGCAAGGGCTTTCTGCCTATCAGACACAGCACCTCATCTTTGCCTGACCTAATTTTTATTCTGTGTTCTAGATGAGATAAACTGCTATGAGGAGATCTGTAACGCTAGTTTCATACATAATTTAGGGAGAGTTCAAACCCATTTCAGGCAGAAAAATACAGAGTATTTGCTAGTTATTGTTAGAGCTTGATGCTATTCTTGCTGATGCTGCTCCTATAATGTGTGAATCCTTCAGGCTCAAATGTAGTACAATAGCATTGTAAAAGCATGGTTCAGATGTGATAAGGGTGTTGTCTGTGTGCGGAACATGTAACGGTTCACACCCTGATGTAGCCTTCTTGCAGACAGGACGAGAAAGCATTTTGATCACTGCAACTTTGATTATTGGTGAGATCAGTATGACAGCTCTAATCTGTATTAACTGCCTTAAGCCCTTCTATCTCTTTCTGTTTAATCAAAAAAGAAATGGAACAACAACAACAGAATTCAATACCATACCAATATTCAAATACCATGTATACAGTATTGTAGAAGATGCCTGTCATAGTGATTTTACTGAAAAGTGTTCTGTTTTTCAGATGGCTGGACAATGGGCAGGACGATGGCAACATTGCGAGAGGACTGACTGTGACAGATGCCAGCACATTTCCAGGAAGTAAGTGAAAAGCGGTGGGGAGGAGGACCCAGGCTCACAACAACTGTGTCAAATGGAATGAGGATGCTTTGTAAATTAATCATATGTTTTTTATCTATATAGGAAAAGAGCTGGAGATGAAGAGAGAGGAAACTGTAAGGAATTACTTTTATTTTTATTTAGAGAATTCTAGTTGTACTTTGAGTGAAACTATATCAGTTGTTCTCAAGTATGTCAAACTCTTGTATATCATCTTCTCATAAGTCTTTTCTGCTTGTTGTTTATAAAACCAGTGGGCTGCTGAAAAGTGGAAATTTCAGGAAGGCAATAAACTTCAGCTTTACAACAGGCTCACCCATGGTTTCATATGTCTCTATCCAGACAGCAGCGTTGATGCTCTTGGTGACAAGAAGAATAAATATGGTAAAGTATTTTTCATGTGGGTGTATGCATAAAGATAAGGAAAAGGGGACTTCATATTTCACTGTGCCTTGTGTTTGATTCCTGTGGTTATAATACAAAATTTTCTTCCTTAGAACATTTACATACACTCTAAGACACAAGTAATATACTTTGCTTTAATATAAAGCATGAAAAAATCTGATATGTTTTCTTGCCACTGTCTCTCCCTTACAAAATATAAACTTTCAGTCATCTGCAGTTTGAGCAATCCCACAAAATGTCAGGCAAAGACAGACATAATCTGTTGTAAATAGATCCATCCAAGCTAACAAGTTAAGCTTTCCAGGTATATTTTATTCGTAGAGGGTATATATATGTTGTATATGTATATTACTTGTGTATATACATGTGTGTGTATATTATGTGTATATATATGTACACATAATTATGCACATATATATACACACACATCTCCTTTTGTTTCCATCCTTGTCATCGACTGTAATGGCACTCTTCCTGTTCTTTCTCTTTATCAGTTTCTACCTTACATGTTACTAAAACTTATTAGAGCTAGTTTCATATTAGGCATGCATTTTTTGATCTTTGTACTGATGGAGTTGCTTGGCCTTTCTCGCATCTTCCTAGGGACTTTACATACATCTTTTTGTAAGTGGTAGCACACAATCCTGCAGGACACACCAAAGATTACATGGAGAGCAGGGGAATACTCCTTAACATAACCTGTGGAAGCACCTCAAAAAAGCTACATTGGAAGTGGCTTTTACTATATTATAGCAAAACTCCTTTTGTTATCAGTTTTGGTCCTTTAGTTCAAACACTGGTGATTCAAACACTGACTAACTCAAATCTTCTCTCTGCACTTTTAGTATTAGAGAATGTTTGAAATATTTGAAAATACTGGCAACAGAGAGGAGGAGTGTCCTTTCTTTTGGAAGCTCCATTTAGGATCACAAAATGTGGGTTACCTGGTGACAGACCATACTGTCTGCTCATAGTAATTTGTAATCTTTCTAATTCACCTTTGTTGCTTTTTAATGCTATGTCTTCAAGTGTTGCTTCGTGCCAGATTTGATTTCACAGAATGCCACAGAGTTCACAGTCTCCTAATGTGTGGAGTTCAAGTTTGTACTCCAGGCTGTTTCATCCCCTTTTATAAATTCTTGTGTCATTATGTCTGCATTTTCAGACATAAATGTGTGAGATATTTATTGCATTCCATACTGTTCTAGTACTGTTTCACCTGCTGGATATACATCAGTGTGTGTAAAACTGTGCAAATATCAAATCTGTTACACAACTTTCAAATATAATCAGTATCATTGAAATAATTAAATATATTAGAAAGACAATTAGATCAAAACCAAACTGATATCTTTCTATCTAAACTATCAATTAATCTAGATGGGAAGTCAGAAGAGCAGACACTGTCACCCTATGTTCCCATTTTTATAGTTCAGAGTACAGAATCAATACTTGTACAAAATGGATACAAGCACTTATCATGTCAGCCTTCTTCCTCCAGAATAAGATCTTTCTCTGACAATTTCTTTCAGATTTATTTGAATTACTTAAATGTGCAGTAGGCAACAGAGTGGCTAGATTGGTCATGTGCAACAGAAATCCATACATGCTCTCTTGGGAACTGTTGTTGAAATTTTCATTTAGGATCCCTGCTTCTTTTTGTATGCTTTGGAATAATGTCTTCCAATCTAAGCTATCTACTTCTCTTTTCAAATTAAAAAAAAAAAATGTGTTTCAAATACTGGTAAAACTGCTTATTTGTCTTTAGCACATCTAAAGAAGTATAATAGCATAAAAAGCATTGAAGGAAAAATTCATAGGTGGAGATTTGTTCTAGTGTTTTTTAATTTCTTAGGGAGCTTTATCTCTATTGTAAAGTGGAAAACTCATTTGTGATTGTTATGTGTCCTCCATCTCTTGCCCAAAGGGCTGGAAAACCCATCTATGTCATATAACTTGTGACATCATTCCCAGGGCACAGTGATCACTGACTATATAATCCCAATTATCCTGATGAGAACCTGAAAATCTTGTGTCATGGATACCACAGGAGTCCTCCAGAGACAGCTGCAGTGTGCAGATTGGGCAGCATAATGTCGTGGTACATGGATTTAAAAAAAATCATCTGTTGCTGCTGGGAACACTAAAATTGGCACAGCTTTAGTTTTCATCAGTATTTCTTAGCTATAAGATAATTCTTTGGAATACTGATCAGATTTGAAATTTTCAAAGCCGTGAGCTATTCTTCAAGGTTTGCTTTAAAAAAATCTAGTATGAATACACATATAAAAAAAAAAATTCTGCTCTCCTACCTGAGAGCTTCATGTTACTTGCATGATTTGTTATTTACCAAGTCATTCATTGCCATAGTATGGTGTGGTTAAATACATCATAGATCCCAACTCCTTTTTACAGATTTTTTTAAAGCACGTATGCTCCCCAAGAGACATTTTTTCCTTGTCATTAACTTCTAGAACATTTTCCTCGAGACAGAAAATTAGATAGTTGTCTCCAGGCACCCTCTCCTAAAGGAATGAGGAGGGGGATTCATTGATCAGCAAGGTCAAACTGTTGAGTTAATACAATTGAAAATGATACATGATTGGTTGTAAATAAACAAAAATATGGAAGAATATACTTTCATGCTCCAACCTTTTATTTTTTTTTTTTTCATTTAATTCTAAGGACTTTTCAATGTAATTGTCAAAAAAGGAAATATTTCCGTATTCAGAAGTCATCAGATACCACATCTTGCTCTCGCTCTTGTCAATGGCTATGCAACTGGAAAGGTAGGAAATACTGCTTCTGGTTTCTGCTTCATAATGACATTTCATTGTCTGATTAAAAACAGTGCTGTTTTTATTCTCCCTAATACATAATCATGCTTTTAGGCAGTTAAGGATCCAGAAAGTGCGGAATTGAACCCAGGAAATTGTCAATAGATAGGCAAATTTAGGGCCTTCTCTCTTTTCTCACAGTTTACTTTTTACTTCTTGGTAGAACTTTTAATAGCATACATAACTTAGTGCAGGAATAAAGAATCATTCCACGCCAGTTTATATTATGTCAGCTTACTATATACTGTCTGAGGTACCTGGAATACCCTAACATTACCTCTTTTTGGATAAGTATCAATTCTAATACTGATTTTAATTGTCATTGTGGTTTGTCTTTTTTTTTATTTTTTTGTCTTTTTATGTAACCTGCCTGTCGTAAATCAGCTGAAGGATTCCAGATTTATTTTGATCCACACTGGTTCTTAGTCATACTGTTGTCTTTCTTTCTCAGCACTTGGAGTATGCAAGTAAGCTGTAGAATTAAGTACTTTCTGATGAAACTTTTTTTCTGTTAAAGAAAGGAGGTGTTTTTTTATTATTATTATTTATTCAGAGAATAATCTCATAGGCAAATTTGGTCCTGTTCTTTTCTTACATTATGTGAAATAGTATTAGAGGGAATAAAGTACTCTCAGTAGAGCTAGATCTCTCAGTGGGAGCAGCATCAGCCTGCCAAGCGAACTGTCAGACCTTCGTGCAGGACTTTCTAGTGCTCATGTTCATTACTGTAATTCCATACAGGGAACACCTTGCAGTCTGTCATATTATAATATGTCTTACTACAAAAAGAGTATTAATTGGACACTTAAATTTAAGCCTTCTCTCTCTCTCTCTCTCTAATGAGTATTTTACGAGTTTGAGCAGCCTATTGAAAATCTGGATCTCTATTTTCTTGTTTTCAGTCTTGCATGACTTGTCTTCTCAGATAATATGAGAACTGTTGTTATGTGAAAACTTTTGAGGTCCTTGAAATGCCAGCGGGTAAATGTAAAGCAAAATGTCAATACAAAAATTACAGTTGACCTTAAAGTACACATTTAATTACATTTTTGAGGGGCAAGCTAGCTCAATTCTTTAACAATCACTTCAAAAATCCAGCCAGTTTGTCCTTTACTTTTGAAAGTAGATTAAAGTTGATAGGCAGGTTTTTTGAGTATGAAGCTTTTTTTCAGAAGGAAATGCCTTGCAAATGAATTTTTTTTTTTTTTTTTTTTTTTTTTTTTTAAGTGTGATTCTTTGAAGTCTTAATAATATTGAATCAGAGAGTCATAGAGAACCATAAAATTATTTGGGCTGGAGCTGACCTTGATCATTTAATTCCACCCACACCTGCTGTGGGCAAGGCTGCCCTCTACCAGCTAAGCTGCTCAGGGCTCCATCCAGCGTGGCCTTGAATACCTCCAGGGATGGGGCACCACAGTTTCTCTGTGCCAGGGCCTCTCTTGGTGAACAGTTCCTTCCTAAGGTCTAATCTAAACCTATCTTCTGTTAGTTTTAAGCCATTACCTCTTGTCAGGGAGTGTAGTGATAAGAAAGAGTATATCCATTTGTCACCCAATATGTTCTGATGTTTGAAAAAAATATGAGATTATGTAAGCCAGAGGACTTTTAAGTTTTAAGAGTTTGAGCTGATTACTATCACTTTACATTTATTAAAAAAGTAGTTTTCTTAAATATGTGAATGATGATGGAGTTAATTTGTTTAAACACTTGTTTTGTATATTGTCTTTCATACAGTGAAGTACAGACAAAGTCTGCAAATCTGAATAGACAGATATGAATATTGTGATGCTTTGTACTTTCGTATAAAACCTCTGACTCTTTGTTTTCTTGAAACGAACATAAACTACCAAGGACAATCACTATTTGCCACCATCATGCAAATAAGAGTAGCAGAAAGGTCATTTTTGATCTGTGTCAGTTTTAAATTCCATTCTTTTTTGCCAGGTTTGTCAGCTGCGACTTGACTCTTGCAGTTGAGGTACTCTGGTATCTTTCAGGTTATTCTCAGATTTGTTTCATTTTAAGATGAACTGTTTCTGTGCTTAGAAATACAACATTTTAGAACTTCAGTATTAAGACTGCAAATCTGGAAAATATGGAGAAATATGCCTTCTGGTAGAATCATGGAAAATCAAGGAGTACAGAAACCATGTCATGATACTCTCTGTTCTGGATTTTGCTAACAGTTAATATAATTTATTATTCCTCCTTTGTCAATGTTAGAGCAAAGACAAGTCTTGCTGTGAGCTCTGCATTCACCTTCAACCAAATGGTTGTGCCATTCTCGAGTCAGCGAGGAACCCAGGTCAAACTGTAATGTTCAATCTTCAAGGCAAAGTAGCTGATGAAAAAACAGGATATGCTGGAATTTCCAAGGAATTTGTTGTGCATGTCAAGGTAAGGTTTGGGGAGATAAATTAAGTAGACTTTTCTAAAATTGTAGAATTTTCAATAGAAGAGCAGAATTTTCTAAAATTTCTAAAATACTATTATGAACTAGGTCATATTTAATCTGAGAAGTATAAGCTGAAAGAATGATCCTCCTCCACCAGATGGACTAAAGCCACAATTTAATAGATTGAAATTTTCATTTTCTGCCCTTCTTGGGCAAACAGTGGTGATAGTAGCTGGTATATGCAAATAAGAAGAGCTTCAATTTAGAGAAATAAAAATCTCTCTAAAATGTTTACTAAACCTTCTAGAAATAGGAGTGTGGGTACATACAAGATTGCTGCATGGGAAGCTATTCAATTTTAAAGGAAAACAAGTTCCTTAGCTTGCCACACTGCTTGAGATCTGAATGTTGTTCTGTGCTACTGAGTGATAAAGAGGAGGGAAGATGATGGATAGTGAGAAGTTTCTGCTGTTCAGATTGGTGTCTGCACAGAAGGAAGCTGGGTGCATACTCTAATTACTTTCGAAATTCATTTATGCATGGGAAATATGTAAGTACTTAAAATAAGTCAGTATGAACAGTATCAATATCAAAGACTAGCGTGAAGGAAAGCTGCACTATTGACAAAGGACTTATTATCTTTCATTTGAAGGGTGTATTTCACCATGGTGCCATCATTCTGCTCAACACAAATCGTTGCCAGGCTCTGACTCTCAGATCTGATGGGGGCTGCAGTGGAGCAGGTCAGCAGCAACAGGAATCCTACTGGAGGGTGCATAAAATTGGCTCTGGAGTCTGCATGTTTGAGAGTGTGAGAAACCCAGGAATGTACCTGAAGATCAAAGATGGCCAGTGTAATGGAACAGTAAGCACTTCTTGTTTGTATTTCCATCTGCAGATAATTTGAGTAGATTGTCAGTGACAGGAGAAAATCTTCTTTGTATTGCTTGGATAAAAATTTGATGAAAGTATTGTCTGGATTTAAGGTTTTTCAGGACATTTCCTTCATTTCTCAAGGAAAGACAGGGGAATATAGCAAGACAGGCTGTCACACCTATTTGGCACTTATTTATAAAAATATACTCAATATTTTAAAATATGATCATGTGTATATAGTTAAAATTTATTTGTCAGATGATTCTGTGTCAAGATTTTGTTGCATTAATTTGAGATTTTAAACAACTACAGTTCTACTGGTATGTACTTGTTTCAGAAGATGTTGGAGCCATGTTGGCATCCCAGCTTTTACTGAATTCTATTTTGTCCAAAATGAAGAACATGATTTTTTTTCTTTATCAACCAGCCATGCAGAGTTTCTTTCTGAAATACTTCGTCATTTATGAGCAGCTTTTATATGCAGGAAAAAAAATATGTTTGGAGAATATGGTTGAAATATTCTTAGATCCATATTCTTCATCTGATTGGAATTTAATCAAAGAATTTTTACACCTGAGAGGATGAAAAAAAAAAAAGAGAGAAAAAAAAATAAACATTATAAACATTATTATTTGATCACTAAAATTGTTGTTTGCTAATTCTTTGTCAATTTGCTGATAAGAACTGATGTAATTGTTTGGAATGTGGAATACAAACATGTTCAGGGATTTAAACTGGTATTAAATCTAAATAGATTGATGATAAAAAAAAAAAGGACTAATGAATAATTAAAATGTAAGGAATTTTATGCTGAATTGACTTTTGCAATGTAGTTCTGTTCAAATGAACTAAAATTCACAGACCTACTCATGATTTTTATCTGAGAGTTTGACTCAATTGTGTATGACATAGAATCAGAGCTGAGATCCTCAACAGTTTTGCTCTTGCTATCAATATACTCTGATCAGAGATTTAAAAAAAAAAAAAAAATTGATCTGTAGTTTGAATGCAGGCTTTCTGAATGTCTTGCTTTTTTCGCAGCAACTTCACCGCAGGATAGAAAAGAATCTTTCATGTGCAGTCTATTTTGTACAGTTTATTTTGAGCAGTTACTGAATTTTAAGGTTAAAATTACAACATGTGACCGGGTGCTCTTCTCTCTGAGACATGTTGAACTGAGATTTTTGTAGTCTGTTTCTGGCTACTGGCCACAAGAAAGTTGTTGTATTCTGATAAGTAGTTGAATCCAAATGCTGTTTGTTACAGTGGCTACTACATTCGTGTGCACAGTGCTTTTAAATCTACAAATGTATTCACTTATCACTGTTAGAGTGCCAGATCATTGGAGTACTACTACTACTGAGGTTTTGGTTGACTAAGACATTGAAATTGATGCTATAAGTGTTGTGAGATGAAGATAAAAAAATGTTTTCACATTCCTTAACTTTCTAAAGGCTTATTAAATGGGAATTTCTCTGAATATATCCTGGACTTTGCCTAAACCTTAACATGATTCAGAATACTTTTTTTCATTTGCTCATATTATTGATTGGCCTTTTTGTCATGGAGGACTACACAGAACCAAGATTTGGGTAATAATGTAGCACATTATGAAGACCCTAAAGTTAATCTGAAATGTCACTAGAAAATAGTAATATATAAGTCTTAAGAAACATTCAGCTTACCTAGATACGTCAGTGCAATTGCTGATTTCAGATTTCTGTTTTCAATTTCTTAGGGCACGGGTGATGAATACTGTCACTTCAAAATTGAGAAGAATTGGGAGACTGGATCTGTAAGTCTGGAATCAGTGCGGAGTAAAGGGATATACGTTGGTCTCCTTCCAGATGGTCAGACCAAGCCAGTCATTAACATTGGAGAGAGCAACACTTTTTTCTACCCGCAGGTCATCAAATGTATGTGATTTCTTAATATTGCAGTTTGCCTAAGTGACTAGTGTTTCTGACAGACAAAGTTCAAAACAAAAACACCTAAGATAGATCATTTGCTTTTGCCTTGTTGTTTTTAGTAATTTTAAAAGCGAGAAGTTTTATCACACAGTTTGTCCAGGGTAGTTAGTTAATTTTGCTCTATTTTTTTCCTTTAATAAAAATAAAGGGTGCTGAAGAATTTTTTTTATTTTTTATTTATTTATTCATTTTTAACTAAACAAATAAATTTTGGAGCATGAGAATCAAAACAGATGACAGGATAGACACGGAGTTGACTCTTTGGCCTATTCCCCATTCTGGCTACAGATTCTAGAATCTGGGGAGATACTATCTTGCTTTCAGATACACCATACTTTCCTATTTTATAGGGAAAGCTCTAAAATTTAGAGAGGGCATATGTAGCAGAAATGCTAAGTCACGGTCTGAACCTCTGATTGAGCACCTGGTGGGAAGGCAGGGCCAACCCAGAGAAGTTCAGGTGCATGCAATGCCCCTGAGTGACTGGAATGGATGAGCCAGGGTCCACCCCTTCCCAAACCTCACTTAAGGGTTGCAGTGGAGGTGAGAGTATCTTGCTGGAAATCCCTGGATCACTGTTTGCTTGTCTCACCACCTTTTGGAGAATCAAGTTTTTAATTTGGTGAGGGATTTGGAGCCAGCTGGCTGGGATCATTATTGTAGAAAATAAAACTTTATCTGCAGTCTTATCTAAAGGACATAGAGAGAACAAGAAATGCAACAACTAATGACAATGCTAAAGTGGCCATCAGTTGAAAATTAAGAATTCTGTCAGGTTTTTGTCAGACAAATGAAGAACAGACTCAACTTGAGGGCTTCAGTCCATGAAGGGAAAATATGAAAACACAGACCCTGTTACTTTTGTTTCATGTCTTTAATTCTGTTTCATTTATTTCGTCACCAAGACATACGGAAGTATTTTCAAAGTCACTGTGATGGCATTGCTACCATTCAGTCCCTGCTTGCGGCAAGGTGCTGAGAGTATTTCAGTCTCTGTGTCCTTATAGACTAAAGCAAAGTTTTTTTTTCTTTGCAGCCTTTTGGGAAGAGCGTGGTTTTCAATGGAAATTCTCAAAAAAGCAGGGCTTACTGATGCTGTTAAAATAAAGTGAACTGTTACCTTGTTACAGGCTGGAGTTCTCCTGAATTCTTGTTACCCAATAAAAGGAGGAAAACAGCAGTTATTGTTTTCTATCAAAGCAAGAAAGATTTGTCTGTTTTCTAGTTCATATTACCAGAAATGGCCTCTAGCAGTTTTCATTTCAGCATTCCTACTCTTTAAGAAAGGAAATACCGTGAAGAAGCTGATCTTGTGGAAAACCACATATGAGCAGGTCATTTCATTCATGCCTTGGTGTTAAACTGCTACTTAGATTTTCAAAGCACTAAAATGGATATTTATTGGTACATCATATTTATTCTCTACTTTTTGTGATGTTGCTAACAACAAAAGCCTATTACTAGTAGCTGTGTGATACATAGAGAAAAGATTTTGGTATCCATTGTGTTGAATTATCAGTAGGTCTAATATTAGTGTTTGTCACATATGGACATATGGAAAGCTTCTGAGGGGGGGAAAAATAAAAGAAGTAGTAAATGATTCGTAAATTTATGTAATTTCTGATTACTAATTTCTAATAACTGAAACATTTGATTGTTTCAGTTGGCTGTGAAAATCCCCCAGGAACTCCTGTAGAAACCACTCAAGAGAAGAAAGACTTCAGAGAATCTGAATGCTCACCAGCAAAAGCCCAGTGGCAAACATCTCAAAGACCTTTGGTTTTTCCACCCTCAGGTAAGAAACAGTCGACAAATCAGTTCTGGTACAACATTAAAGCATGTCTGCCTCCCATGCATATTTGCAGTTACTTATCTGAAGAAGGGAAATGTATGGCTTTTTTAGAGTTTTGACCTATGCATACATACATACAACATAAAAATAATTATTTTTTATTTAAAAGGGGCATTGAAAGGTGGTTCATTGATTAGGCAGTGATTGTAATTTATCTGTTGAATAATTTCACATTGGTATTTTTTGAATATGTAACCATCTATGGCAAGGACTGCTTCTGCTGCTTCTGTGGAATTTAAGAGGCTGATATCACCAAGAGCCCAATCCAAAGCTTTTGGAAAGTCATGGAATATTTCTCTCAGATTTTCTGCTTTATAATTCAGTAGGGGAAAGAGTAAGGCTTCAATGTGTTGAATGCTAGTTTGGTTTATCTCTAACTAAGCAGGTAAGAATAGTTAATTAACGTTCAGATTGCAATTTCAAAGTATTCCCAACAAGTTTGTTTGTTTGTGAAGCAGATGCCAATGGTATAATCATTCATAGGGTATAATACTGGAGAGCATTTTAAATAAATTCAGTTGGAACAAAACATTCTGCTTGAATTCAAAACGTAGGTGTGGAATATTATTAATTACTGTTACTTTTTTTTTTTTCTGCCAATGTTTCCATTCTTAGCTTAAAATGGTCACTTTCTGTTTCAAATCTATCAGTCCTCATGTTATATTATTGTGTTACAAAGTCTACCCAAATTGTTGTGGGTTGTTGGCAAGTATGGTGATATACTGTGCATTTCAAAGCCATGGCAACAGCTTACAAACCATCAAGCCTGTTTTCAAAGGAGTAGGATGTTTCTAGGAGTGGATGCAAATGATTCGGTTAAGTAAGCACTATTAGCACTTCGAAGTATTTCTGACATTTCTATGTCTGGTCTTTGCTTACAGAAAAGGGACAGAAATATCAGGTACTCTGCCATTCAAAGAAAATACATTGAGTAAGAGATTCTCACTTAGGTTACTTTAAAAGATATCTGATCTTCGATATTCCAAGTTCTATTTTTAATGGATATTTATTAAATACTGCCTTGCTTTTTTTAAAACAGAGTTCATATTAGAAAAAAAGTGATGTTTGGAGTTAGTATACAGTTCAGCAGACTTAGTATTTGAACTCAGAACAGATTAGCCGTCTACTGCATCTACTAGCCAATATATATATTTTGGTTGTTAATTTCACAAATAATAATTGGTTTGGGATTAGTCATAGAAGAATAGAAACACTGAATCATAGAATGGTTTGGGTTGGAAGGGTCATTAAAGTCTACCCTTTTCCAACTCCATGATGTGGGCAGGGCTGCCCCCACCAGTGAAAACTGCTACAACACTAGGTATTTCTGTTGTAATGTGAATTCTTTGTTCCTTGAGTCATTTCTGCCACAGAAGTCAGGTGATGTCAGGTTTCAACATCTACTTAATAGCTCACAGAATGGAGAATTACAGTGACTGTCAGAGATATGTCAGCAAAAATGCATGAGACCATGTTATAGACTTAAGGTCGAATGTTCTGCATGAGCTAGAAGGGAAAGAATACATATATACATAGTTAGAGGATCATAGAATGAATAGGGACAAAGAAACTGAATCGGAAGACAAGAATATCTCAAACCAAGGATTTTTAAATCTTAAATCTTAAATCAGAAACAAAATAAAACAAAAATCAACAGACTTACTGAGGGCACATACTTGTGTCAACTTCTGTATCAGTCAGTAAGCATGAAATGATACTGAGGATTTCTACTTAGAATCATGGAATCATAGAATCACAAGGTTGGAAACGACCTATAAGATCATCCAGTCCAACCGTCTCCTCATCACCATTGCCACCACAAGCACTAAACCACATCACACAGCACATCATCCAGGCCCCTCTTGAACACTGCCAGAGACGGCGACTCCAGCACCTCCCTGGGCAGCCATTGAAGTACCTGACCACTCTCTGAGAGAAAAAGTTCTTCCTTATGTCTAATCTAAACCTCCTCTGATACAACTTGCAGCCATTTTCCCGTGTCCTGCTCGTTGACTGGGAGAAGAGGCCAAATCCCTCTTCACCACAACCTCCCATCAGGAAGTTGTAAAGTGCAATGAGGACACATTTCTTTGTTCCTTATGTTTCTGAAATCATGTTGAAATTTGAATAGCAAAAACAAATCTGCATCTGCAAGTCAAAGTAAGGAGATTGATGCCATTAGCTAGCAAAAAGTAGGCACAGTTTGTAACAAGGAGAAAAATGTTGTGATTCAGTATTAATAAACTGTATTTCCAAGAAACAATTTCTGTACATTGCACGTTGCTTTCCCATATGTCTGGAATATTATTAGTTACTATCAGTTTTTTAACACATTTTATTTATAAAGCTAAGTAATATACAAGTAAAGTCTGATCTAATTTCCTTTAGGTTTACATTGGAAGTGGTGATACACAGGAGTGCAATAAAATACATCATGTCTATTGTACAAGCTTCTGCTGTAGACATTCATTTTTCTGATGGTTCACTTCAAAAGTGTCATTCAATCATACAATGTTTGGGGACCAAATTACTCTCGCTTTGCTTTAGATTTAGGATAAGTAAATAAAAAAGCAAAGTAATTTTTATGAAACTGTGTGAAGGATTGTGACTTCTCCATAATTTTCATGCAGGACTATCAGAATGAATTTTTCTTGCAATGGATTTACATCATGGTGCCATGAAGTGTATAAAATCCCATGACTAATCCAGAGACCATCAAATCCTCTTTTCAGATTGGAATATTTTTAGCCTGCAGCAAATCAATGTGACTGATTTCCATTTGTAAGAAGTGCCAGTAAATTATGAGGCAGAAAGCATTCAACATCTCTGAATTGTTTGTGAATTATAATTTTTTTTCAGGATGCAGTACTTTGTGCTTGCAGTAGGTGCTTTGGGCAGCAACAACACAAGAAGAGAATTCTTATACTAAGTATAAAGAGCAGCATGGATTTCCTTATATTTATTAAAACCTGTGCATTTCTTGGATCTTTTAATGCATTTGTTAGGGAGTGCTTGTGGGTCACATCACCCAAACAAGTAGGATGTGGTGTCAGATAGCTTAAGTCTGTTTTGTTACAGATGAGGAACTACGTAGGTTAGAGAAAGTAGTGCTGCTCTAAGAATGTTAAGAAATCACACTGTCAAAAAAATTTAATGGATTGAAGCAACTATTTTGTTATAGTTACTGAAAGACACTTGCCATGAAGGCAAAGAATTCATTGGTCACAAAAGTTTTGTAAGAAGGAAGTCCCAGGGATTCATGACAAGTTTTTTTACATTGTATTCATGCTTTTACTTCATTGATGACATGGTACAGCTCAGTGAATGTTACAAATTTGTCACAGGTTGCTATTTATTTATTTATTTATTTATTTATTCATTCATTCATTCATTCATTCATTTTAGTATCTATATTGAATTTTGCTGGAGTGATATTAATTTTCTTCACAGCGGCCAGTTTGGTGCTGTGTTTCAGATTGGTGTTATCAGTTTTGATAACACAGTGGTGCTTTACATATTTTAAGTAGTGCTTGTCATAGATTGGGAATTCTTTATGAATTAATATCAGTGTGTCAATTTATGAATTCAGCAATATTTTAAGTGATTTTATGCACCTGGAGCCTGTGGCCTCTGAAAGCTTGGTTCATCAAAAGCAACTTAATGGATGAGAAATGAGCTGTGGGATACAAAAGGCTGAAAGAACTGAGCCTTTTAGACTAGATATAAGAAGTTTTTATTTACAATAAGGTGAGGCAGTGGAACAGGCTGCCAGAGATGTGGTAGATGCCCCATCCCTGTAGACACTCAAAGTCAGGCTGGATGGGACTCTGAGCAGCCTGATGTAGCAGTAGGTGTCCCTGCTCATTGCAGGGAGTTGAACCCAATGCTCTTTAAGGGTTCCTTCCAATTAAAAAAAAATATAGGTTTCTATGAAAAGAAAATTAATCTGCAGTGCAGATAAGGTTCATCTTATTTAGAACATTAATAAGTCTATTTGCAGCTTTTTGAAAAAGAACCATTTAGGAACTCTTGCAGGACACAGTATATAGGCACAGTGGATTTTTTTTTGTCTTTGCAAACTGAGGGATTAAATCTGCCTCCTGTGTTTGAGCATATTGTAAATTTGGGGGAGATAGGACCTGCTTGTTCCATGGAGGGTTCATGGAGAGGAGTGTGTAGAGGTGAATTTATGGTTGTGACATTACTGAAAAGACACCTGATGTTTGCAAACTCTGTTTGTTTTTTTCTCTTAAGTAGTACTGCACTGCTGCTGTCTTATTCATACAGATCCTCCCTTAGCCTAAACACTGGCACTATATGCTTAATTATGATTGGGGAGGGGTTTTTTCTTTTCTAGTTGAATCTTGTAGCTGATTCAAACAAGACATTTTCCTCGTTTGTCACTGAAAAAATACAATCCCCTCTTCTGTTATGGTCTCCTTATCACAGAATCACAGAATTCCAGGTGTTGGAAGGGACCTCTAGAGATCATTGAGAATTATTGAGGTTATGTGCTAATGTTACAGCAGTGACTGGCAGTTTCATGTCAATTTTCATCTCTGTATTTCACAGAAGAAATGAGAAATCCCCAAGTTGGTGAGTGTTCCCTTCCTTCATCTGATGACTGGAAAGTGTCAGTGCTGACGGGAAGTGCAGGAGCTCGAGCAAATGCCACTCTCTGGATATATGGAGATGGAGGAGCAGACGGACCAATAACTCTTGGCAAGGAGAACAGAAAGCAGTTGTTCCTTCCTAGGCAAGAGGATGAATTTCAGGTAGTTAATGAAGGCTAAGAACATTACTTTACTGTGTTTCTTTCCAAAGATTATCCTGTCATGTGAAAAGAAAAAGTATTTTTCCCTCCTGTTTACACATAAAACAAATCTCTCTAATCTCTGTGTATTCTGCATTAAATCAGCTTAGTGCAAATAGTTAGCAGTGGAGGAGACATTCTTTCTTTCAATTTCCTCTCTCAGACATTTATTTCTCTAAGACCATTGATTTGAAACTAGCTTTAGAAACTGTCCGCTCCAAAACAAATCACATATAATGCAAGACTTACATATAATTCAGGTATCTTTAGTGATGAAATGCTCTTGTGCACAGTCTTCACGGGCATACTTTAAAGGGATTATCATGTAACTGGTTCAGTTAAAGTTGATAACAGACATTTTTCAGCCACCATACTATAAATACCTGGAATGCCAGAAGTTTTATTGCTGAGAGACCAATAGCTGAAATGTTATCATGGTCATTAAAACACAGAATTTCACTATATTGTTTAAGAAGAATCCCACTTTCACTGTGACAAGATTATTTCTAGATGGGCTGAGAATAAATTATTGAAGGAGCTAATATTTGTTTTGCTGAAATCTTTCTGTCTGAGATGCATGTGACACATTGCTGTCTTCAGATAACTGAAGCAGAAGTTGTAACTTCTCACATTTTTCTGTAATTTTCACATTTTGTGTAATTTTTTTTCTGTACTCATCCATTCTTCCAATGCAGTCTTGGCACAATTCGAAACTAATTCTGTCAACAATATTAACAGACAGGAAGATAAAAAACTGAGCATTGCACTTGGTTAAGCACATTGGCTATGTATTCTGATCCATGGGGAATCCCGTTCTCTTAATTAGTGAATAATTCATAAGCAGCATTGAATAATGACATACTCGTGATGTTAATCTGTAGCTCTTAAGAGATGGACAAGTTTCTTTTTTCTAAAATGAACATTGCCTCTTATAGCTCTGTGCTCTGTATAACGATATTGCGAGCATGCAGGATCTATTGGCACCTGGGGCTACTATTATGATTCTTTTACATCACGCTCACAGTATTGCTTTCAGACAAAAAACAACAAATGTCACCTAAGTGCTTTTCAATCTTTAGTGCGAAATAGCCAAAGAAACTCTTTGAGTATGAGCTTTTTCTGCAGTTCCAGCAGTTCATGGAGCAAAATGGCTACCAAAAGCCTGTGATAGGCAGTTTGGATTTTCCTTTTTTTTTTTTTTTTTAACTTTTTACTTTATCAGCAATATGCATGATCACAAAAAGTACAAAGATTATCTGGAGAAGTGAAAGCCATTCATACGTGGCCTTTGCTCTCCTACCTCACTCATCTGAGTCATCTTGTACATTTATGTTTTGTAATACACTTAAAATAATCAAACAGCCATTAGTCAGAAAGGCTAATGAAAGATTCACTAGAAAAGGATGAAAACATGAGAGCAAAGTATATTGACTGAACAGCTGCAATTTCAGGCATAAAATACATAGGCCTATGCTAGCCACTAGGCTGCTGCTTCTTCCATGTGTATGAGAGACTGAAATATCTTTTTGTCATTAATTGGACACAGTGTTATATAGCAAGGTATGTCCTTTCTTAATCAGTATGTAGCCTCTTCTGCACAAAATTAATGTATGCTGCCTACATTTTTGTCGTTATGGTTTATGGTAGTTATATGTTGTGTTATCTTTTGTTTTAATTCAGGTTAAACTAAAAAGAGTTGGGAATATCTACAAGATAAGAATTGAACTTGGTGAATTACTGAATAAGCAGTCAGAGTGGAACATACAAAGGGTAAGATTTTTATGATAAATCCTTTTATGCTTCATTAGTTTTTTGTATGGACTAAAAGCCCATCTTTTTCATGAAGCTATGGCTTCATGAATCAAAACATGCTTTCTATGGTACATTTTCATTGCCTTGTCTTTGGTTGCTTGTGAGACAACAGAAGCACTGACGCAGTCTCCCAAAATGAACTTCTGAACCTGTTTGCAATTATTCTTTTAGTGTATTCCAATTTTAGTATATAGGTGGATTATGCAGTTTTTCTTCCTACAAGTTCACCTATACTCCTAGATGTTGGCATCTGTAGCTACTTCACAGCTATAAATTCAACTATGAAAAACTGACAGTGATTGAGCAACAATTATTTTGTGACAAGTGCATGCGAAGAGTGATCAAAGTTTAAGTATAAACTCATTATAATTGATGCAAATGTAATTCACAATTATTTTCAAGGAAAAAGAAACTACTGCTTTGAATTCAGAGTTATTTCTTCTTTTCTGCTTCTATTCCAGCTCTACTGTTCCTATGATAGGAACATTTGTCAGATTAAATTAATACTAATTCCTGAAAACACTGACCTCCATGCAGGATGTCTTTCATAATTGCGGATAAATATTTGTCTTCTGTTTCTTATTTTGAATCTGTAAAAGACATAATCTTATTCTTTGGCTTTTCAATTATCTTAAAAAAAAGACTGATTTAGAAATCCAGTATTACAGAGTAATAAGAGACTTTGACATTCATCCAAAGCCCTTAACTGTAACCCCACCATAACCATGTAAGTGTAAACATTTCAGTTGCTGAAATAATTGCAGGAATCTTAATTTCCATCCTGGTGGTTACAGTATATTTCTTTAACATTTGGCTTAAATTTCCTAGAGTGACTCTGGCATTACTTATGCAAGATGAAATACATTATGTTGAAAGCTGTGTTATCTGACCAAGCAGTTAATATTCGCTATTGTTATGAATCAGCAGGGGGAGCTCTGCCAATAAACATTAGAGATTATGAATCTGCTGCAGAAATATTTCTTGTTAGAATAAATATGTGGATTCCTTGGATTAAAGAAAGTGGGTTTTTTTTTACTGAATATTTTAGTGGAAAAAGATGATGGAAAGACATTATCCTGATTTCTTAAGTATTGGAATGCAAACGTGAATGCTTATTTTCATAACGGTTCAGAAAGCTTACGTCTGCTATATCCACGTTAAAAAAGAGGCAGTTTTCTGCTACTGATTTCCTTTTGCTCCTAAAGGCCTATGGAAAACTGCAGTAGGCACTACTAATGCCAACAGAAACTACTCCCACAAAAGAAAAAGAAAAATTGCTTTAGTTATAGGAACTAAGTAAAGCAGCAGTTACAATGTACTGTGGATAACAACTAGAGAATTTAAATTTTTCCTAGGAATAGGGAGGGTGTTGGTACTGTGATTTATTTATTTATTTTTTTCCTGTTCCACTACAGAAGCCGAATACAATGTGAATTGGTTTAATGTTTCAAAATATCTTTCTGCACCTTGGTAAAGAGAAAATAGGAGATGACTTCCGTTTCCATTTTAATATGAAGGCGTTAATCTTTTTATGTCTTCCAAACACATGGTCTGCCTTAGCCTCACTATATTAGAAGTACTCTAGACAGTGTTATGCATAGAGGGGACCTGCTGGCAGAAATTACATTAACTGACATTCCTTACGGCAGAAATTTTATTTACAGATTTAAACTTTTATTTAGATTTGTTTGCTCCAATATTAAGTTGACCTTAAAGTTCAAGACATTTACAAAGAACATGATCTGCAGTTTCATTTGAGATACGAATATGGATCCTCCGTAGTGATGAGTAAAGTAGTAAAGTGGTAGCTAAAATAAAAAATGTTTTCATACTGCAATTTTGTATGTCATTTTTACTCATCATATTTTTTTCTGAAGTAGAAGAAAATATATAGAAAATACATTTTTCAATGGAGAAGCAAAACACTGGAAAGAGTCACAGTTAATCTGTTTCTTCCTTAGGTGACACTGCAACACCTGATGAGCAAGAAAACTCTGAATTTTCCAGCAAACACATGGTTGTCAAAGAGTGATGGTGATAGGGATTTTGTCTGTGAGCTTCCATTAGTGGAAGCTGGAAAACCTATTTATCCAAGTACGTGTGAACATCACGGTTCCATATGTATTGGTTACTTGGTTTTCAGTATTACTGTCATCTAAATTATTTTCCATCTGCTATATGTCCATAAATGTGGTCTTAGCAACCTCGGAAACAAGCAGATTGAGTTCTGGAGAATATATTCCAGTAAAGTAATTACAAATCATACTTAGCAGTATTGTCTCCATTAAGCTGGAATGGTGAGTAAAATGAATTGTAATTGCACTTAACATTTTTTTTCTTTTGGTTAATTTGGAAGTTATTTTATATCATGTTAATGTCTACACGGGTGACTTGGAGCAAGCTGACACAGATTCTCCAGTTTATCTGTGTATCTTTGGAGAAAGAGGAGATTCTGGTCAAAGACTTCTGCAGAAATCTGGTATCCCAGTGAAATTTTTGAGAGGAAAGGTAAGTCTGAAACAATTTTTTCATCCATATACATATAATTAAGTAGCTCTTATTGATTTTAAGTGTTCCTAATAAAGAAAAGATCATAGAATCATAGAATCACAAGGTTGGAAAGGACCTGCAAGATCATCTAGTCCAACTGCCCTTCCATCACCATTACTACCACAAGCTTCTAAACCATATCTCATAGCTCCTCCTATCTCATCCAGATGCCTCTTGAACACTCAGTGTCAGATCATAGAGGTTTAGCAAAATAATACCTAATAGCTAAGCAAAATTTTTACGAATCCAGGAGTGATTAGAATGAGTAAAAGCACAGGCAAGCAATGGGGAAGAAAAATTAAATGAAGAATTCCAAGTGATGAGAAGAGCTGCCTGTGAACATAAAACATTCTATCAAGGTATAGTGAGATACAGGTGGAAACAAATTCCCCATGTTTTTTATACATGGGTCAGAGGGGGCTGTTCAAAGTGCTGCATATTATAGAAGTGAATGGGTAAGGGAGTGGATTGAAAGAGGAGAGGTAGAGCAGGGCCTGGGATATATCATTTTGTGTCAAAGGTAGTTGAATGCTGACTTGAACAATATGTTTTAATCCTTACCACAGGTATTTGCCCAATATCATAGAGAATAAAGAAAACCTTTCCTAAATGCCCACTTCCTGTATGCATCTGCTTTGCTGCAGAACCAGTTAAAATTTTCAGAGCAGCTACAGCTGTAACAGAGGTTTGAAGTGCATTCTGCTCTATACATAGCAGGTTCTTTCAAGTGCTAAATATGCTGATAAATTAACCCCTCTGTTTCTCAGTTGAGCACCCAAACTCATTTGCGTCTTAGATGTTACTGCCAAAAGCTGTGAATGTTTTAACTCTGTAGGTAAAACAAAATATTACACAGATGTGTTTTGTGGAAAAATAGATGCCAGTGTTAGCAGAAAACACCTAGGTACTATAAGTAATTCACTAGGGAAATCAGTTCTGCTTCAGTGGACTCTTTGGTGGTTGCTGTAAATAATGCATAGAGCCATAAAGATAATGAAGATAAAAAGAAGTATTGAAAAGCTGCAGCTCTGCCTTTGTACAATTTGAGGCAGGGATCCTTCAGAAAGTATGACTTGTGATCATATATTACAGATACACAAGGGAGAAGTGAAGCTGCACAGTCTTAATTCTGCCATCTGCCAAGGACTGAGAACTTTACAGATATGAATTTTCTGATGTAGTTCATTCCTTCATTTTGCTTTTACTGAGAAATGTGATTTGGACAGTTGCATTCTGAGAGACAAAGCCATATGCTGCTTATTGTGACAAAAATTCTCAAGCAGAACCTTTCACTTGCTCAGCTTCATGCTCTTATTACAAAAACCTTTGTCAACTGTAAGCACAAGTCTAAGAGATTAATAAGGGTAAAGTGGTATATCAGATTCTAGTTTTGCTGAGCAAAATAGAACGTAAATAGCAGAGATGAGACCAAAAAGAGCAAAGGATGAAAATGACTGTTTAAAATAAGCATTAACAAGGGAAATAATTGCCTGAAGGGGTTCTTACTTCAACAAGAATTGTTGTAAGCTGTGATATACTGAGATAATAGTGCAGAGCTGTGGGTAGCATGCTAGATGATGGATGAAAAATCCCCACAGTTAATTTGGGATTATTATTGCATTCTGATTTTTAGTTGTATTTCTCATTTGGTCTGATATGTAACCAAAAGACATTTACCTTTAGAGTACAACCCCTTTGATACAATTCAACTACCTATAAAACCATTGGGGCATCATAAGAGTCAGATCAGGCTTTTAAATGCTGATACTTCCAGATTGTTTTAATGTTGGCAAATTATCTAGTGCTCTCTTCTCCTCTGTCTCCTAGGTCAATGCTTTTGAAGTGAAAGCTGTATCTCTTGGAAAGCTGCAGAAGGTGCTGTTGCGCTGTGAGGCTAATTCAAAGTCTCAGTATTGGTACTGTGATAAAGTCATTGTCAGAGAAGATGGGAATAACTCAGAATATGTTTTCAATTGTGAAAGGTAGTTTTTACAAGAATTATCTTAAATATAGGATAGATTCCCAAGAGTGTCTATCATTTCAGTAACAATATTTTGCCAATAAGAAATACTAAATATGATTTTTCTTCCAGGAAAAGACAGAATTGGACTAATTTGCAGTTTTATAAAATCCACAAAGTGTGTTGCTTCAGAACAAACTGCTTCAGTTCATAAGATTAAATTATTACAGTGTGATATGGTTACTAGATTATATAATGTACCTCATCATACAAGAATTAGTGCTATAAATGTGGCTTACATTTCAGAATGCATTTTAAACTAAAATGTATTTCTAAATAAGAAAGAAAACAGAATTGAAATTCAGAAGTAGCATTCATTCTCAGCTCAGACTAACATCTGTCCTTGCATGGGTAACACAGCCTAAGAATAATGCATGCCAAGGCACTTTGCTATATTAATTCTGCAATAATTACCCTGCTAGATGTTGATCAGTAAAAATTATTCAGTGGCAGAGAGAGAAAAATTTTAATTCACAGCTTTTCTACAAGGAAGCTCTGCCTCTGAAAAAGGATTAAAATAAAGCATTGGGGGCCCAAATGTAAAGCAGAAATACTGTGCTCTGTTCAAGGAGGAGAGCAGCTTTGTGTTTCAGAAATCTCTCTGATGCATCATACCTGTGCTCAGGTTTTAGCAGAAATGTTATAGATAAGCTGCCATCTAGTAAGACAAAAATTATTTCTTAGGGACTACTTCTTACACAAAGTGGTAAATTTTCAAGTCAAAAATAAGGAACCTGAAAAATTTACAGAATTCCATCAAATAGTTATGTGATTTAAGGTACAAGTTCCTGTGTCCTTCATTCAGGATTTCTTCACACCTGATTATTAGTTGTGATACAGTAATACAGAGAAATACCTTTGTAGCTTTTACAGCAATTTTTATCTGAGAAGTTTCTTTTGGGGAAGTTAGAGAAGAGGGGATTAACAAACATGTAGAGAAAGCAACTGAAAAGCAATAAACTTAATAGGATTGTTTTGAAGTTTACTTTGGGTTTTATTTGTCAGCAAAAGAAGCCTTTAGAAAATAGTGATAATTCCATAGCTCTGTTCTAAGGATTCTATTTCTTTCTTTCTTTCTTTCTTTCTTTCTTTCTTTCTTTCTTTCTTTCTTTCTTTCTTTCTTTCTTTCTTTCTTTCTTTCTTTCTTTCTTTCTTTCTTTCTTTCTTTCTTTCTTCTCTTTCTTTCTTCTTTCTTTCTTTCTTTCTTTCTTTCTTCTTCTTCTTTCTTTCTTCTTCTTCTTTCTTTCTTTCTTCTTTTCTTTCTTTCTCTTCTTTCTTTCTTTCTTTCTTTCTTTCTTTCTTTCTTTCTTTCTTCTCTTTCTTTCTTTCTTTCTTTCTTTCTTTCTTTCTTTCTTTCTTTCTTTCTTTCTTCTTCTTTCTTTCTTCTTTCTTTCTTTCTTTCTTTCTTTCTTCTTTCTTTCTTTCTTTCTTTCTTTCTTCTTTCTTTCTTTCTTTCTTTCTTTCTTTCTTTCTTTCTTTCTCTTCTTTCTTTCTTTCTTTCTTTCTTTCTTTCTTCTTCTTTCTTTCTTTCTTTCTTTCTTTCTTTCTTTCTTTCTTTCTTTCTTTCTTTCTTTCTTTCTTTCTTTCTTTCTTTCTTTCTTTCTTTCTTTCTTTCTTTCTTTCTTTCTTTCTTTCTTTTTTTCTTTTTTTTTCCTGGAGATAAAATTGCTGGAACATTGGCATTGCACTGATTGGCATTGCACTGATCCCTTTCCCTGATGGTTATTATTATTAATATTATTATTATTATTATTATTATCATTATTTGAGTCTGTTCCTGCAGTGGCAGACATCTCTCTGTTCCTGTGTCAGTTTCATGCTGTTTGTTGGTATGAACTTGTCAGGTAGGGGCAGTGAGAAAGAGCAGGAGGAGCATCCAGGGACGGAAGTCTGACACTGTCTAGGGATAGACAAGGCTTCAGAAATTTAGCACTTGTTACAGAGCCACTTCTCAGCAGCTGCTGAAAAGGCAAATTTTGGTTTGCACCTTTGATGCACGTAGACCACCTGATAAACATCAGAACTGCACAGAGACAGAGGGCTGGGTATGGAGAGTAAGGCAAGGGGAGCTTCTGCAGAAGGGATGGATGAGCATGTGCTGAATGGCATTTTGTCTTTGCTTAGGGAAATGAGGAACAATATATACAAGCTTTGTATCTTCTTTATAGTCTACTGAGGCTCTTTTAGCCCTGAGGCTCCAACTTTGGAGTGAATTATACAGCTCTTCTGCATTCTGGGGGCAGCTCTTTTTTCCTTTTGGCCTCTCTACGCTCATTCTCTTCAGCTTATGCTGGATTGTAGAGAGCCTTCATAGGAGACTCAATGATTTTGGTTGTTCTTGGAGAGTCTGTGGGAGTGGACCCAGTAAATAAAACCCAGCAGCCCAGAAGCTTAATGAATGTATTTTTGTTCTGTAGAAATTGAAGGTTTTGTTTGTTTCTTTCTTTGTTTATGAAGCAGGAGGGAACTATAAGAGTTAGTAACATATTCTGAATAGAAAGTTTTCAAAATAATCTAATCAAAATAATAGCCTAGTGTAACACAGCTAAGAGGCCTGCTTAACATTTTCCTTCATCCAGTCTTCAGCTGTTAGGGAGAACAAGGAAGCACAGAATTTGATTCCATCTCTGTTTTTAAGAACGAGCTTTGAACTTAAGAAATGGTGAAATAGATACACACAAATTATAAATGGCACTTAGTCTGGAGAACTGAAATATTTTTCTGCTCCTTTTTAACTATACAAATAATTATGGTTGTGCCACATGAATCTCTTAAAGGACATGGGTATATTTCATTCATACACAGCTCTTACATTTGCAAAAGTACAATTTCAATTGTTGAGTCAAACCCTTAATTCCCACTTTAACATCTATCAAATAAAATACTAACATTTTTATATTTACAGTCATATATATTTGTTATGAAAGTGAGATGCCAGTAATGCAATTATATTGTCTCTGGTTGTTTGTTTGTTTGTTTGTTTTTGCTATTTTCAGGTGGCTTCCTTTTATGTCCCAAGGTGTAATTCATTCAGAAATGGAGCTGTACCCTCAAGGTAAGTTTTCAGTTTTTATTCTATGGAAGTGTGATCAATAAATAAGTTGTACTGAAGAACTTCAGGCTGAATTTATACATCAGATATTAGGGTTAACCATTTTGCTGCTTCTTTTTGGTATTTCTAGAAGAATACAGTTTGTATTTACGTTGCATGATGGGTGTAAGTATTATTTGAGGATGTAGTAAGTGAAGGATTGAGATGGAAAATTATCTCATATTGGCATGAAGATTAGAATCACAAAATGTCCTTTTCATCTTTTCTTTCAAGTCTTTTACTTAATGTTGAAGAATAGACCCTTTACCAACTGCGTTTTTGTTGGGTTTTTTTGGCAGAATTTCAAACAACTCAACAGCTGAAAAGGCAAGAGGCAGCTAATGGTAAATGCTCTAGTCTGGCTTTAATGTAGAGTACTTGTTTCAGAACTAACTGCTTTATGTGTTTCTTGCTGTTTTTATTTATTTTAAAACATTAATTACAGTAGTTTGTTTGAATATTTTGGTAAACTCTGAACTTCATATCTTAATTTAAACAATAAATCACTTTGTTTTTCTTGTCCTTGATATTTTTCTTTCCAATGATGTTAATTTTCTCTCTGTTCTCTTGAAAACTTTTTTTTTTTTTTTTTTTTTTAATTTCTGCTCTTTTATTTAAAACTTGAAAGATAATTTATTTTTTATTCTCCCAGGCTATACATAGGTTTCACTGCTGGCTTTAGATTTTCTGATTTTTAGCGGGGATTTCATATTTGTTAAGCTTGATTTTTCTGTCAACCTGACTTCCTTGCAACCAGTGCAGATTACATTACGAATCTTAATAACACATAACATTTTATCACTTGTGAGAAGTACTGCAGGTTGAATGACAATTTAGAAGCTGTCAGAAGGAATTTTAAATATATTTATTCATAATTTATTATATCAATCAAGATATTTGGAGAGACCAAATAATTTGTTTTAAATAGCATCTCCATGGAAAGTCATTTAACTATAAAGCCTGTTAACAATTACTTTACAAATTGTATTCAAATTCTATTCTTCTTTAAAACCTTTTTCTTTGAAGGAAAAATATCTTTCTCTAGTTCCTTTCCATGCCTCTTTCAGAAGGTGTTCATTTTTAATCTGTTCATCAGTCTTTTTCTTACCTGATTTGCCTGCCTCACTTCTGCAAGGTCCGCACCTACAGGTCTGCCTGTACACAGTTAAATGAGTCTCCTTAGTGCTTCCTTAATTTACAAGTCTCTGATTTGTTTCATTTAAGTTTTACTTCTGTGATGTATGTTAAAATCTGTAACAGGCAAAGACTGCTCTGTAAAACTAATGAAGGATGATAATGAGATTGAATAAAATAAATATTTATTCAATTGGCTTCTCTCCAGTGGAGATGGGCTTGGACTTGCAACAGATATTTTGATCATAGCACTGCCATCCTGACTTACTGAGAAAAATGTGTTTGTCCGGTCCAGAAGACTTGGGCAACTTTGTCATTAATAAAACTTTTCCACTGTCAAAACACACCTGTTTTATAGAAACATTTGTTGCAAATGTCCTCAGTCTGGGTTGGGTAGCCAAAAATGCACCAAATAGTCTTGTATTTGGATGTATGGGGCACTTCCTCAGTTAGGAAACTCCAGAAAGGAGATTGAAGGAGAAAACCGTGAGTACTGGAGGAGTGCGTAATCTGTAATTTTGTTCACTTTTTTTTTCTTGTTTGTTAAATCAAATTATGATTATATGATTTTTATCCTTTTTCCTTTTTCTAATTTATTTTATTTTATTTTTTCCCTAAAACAAAATTGTTTTCCAGGTTGTAGAACTTTCTAGTTATTTCATTGTATTTTTCAATATAAGGAACTTGGAGAGGCTAACAGAATAGAAAAGGCCATTAAAAAATTTGAGGTACAACAAATTAAAAAGTGAACAGGTCCAAAACAATATTCATTTTGTCTCCTTTAAAATTATCATTTATTTCTGAATGAATTTTGAATTTTTCATTGGACTGGAGGAGTAGAGGGTCATATTTTACCCTCTATGCTTCATACATGTTCTTCATAAATGTGTATATTGAGTTGTCCTTATATTCCAGCCACATGTTCCGAAGTCACTTTATTTTTAAGAAATTGATATTATAGTGTTTGAAAACAGTAGAGACTGACTTTTATGGTAAGTGCACTCTTGAAAGGGGCAAGGAGCCTTCTACTTTATGCTCTTTGTTTCTACTTTATGCTCTTTGTTTCTACCTCCTGTACATACAGGTTGTCTACCCTTCTATTTGATGTTGATCTCTTTGTATCCTGGTACTTATATCCTGGTTATTTTGTTAAAACAATAGATCTGTAGAAAAAGTCATGAAGATGTAAATTATCTATAGGCACAGAAGGAATAGAGTTTGTTACATGCAGGAGACTGACAGCTTTCAGTGGAAATTGGATGGTTCATTTCCTTTATGAGTATCTAAAAATTTTCCATCGCTTTTCAGGATGAGGTTTCAGCCAGACCTCAAAAATTTGGAAAACAGATGAAAGTTGATTGCTTCAGATCAATCTTCATGAGGCAAATTGCTAACAGATAATGGGGTTTGCCCAAGATAAATACTTCTGTCAGACAGCAGATTTAATTCATGCAGGTTTTACCTGTTGTCTTTTTATTAATAAAAACTGCAGTGTAGATTGTGGCATTTCTTTGTAAGATGACTGTGTGTTTGTATTTCATTTGTTGTTTGTCTTACACAGTATTAATTCAACTAACCAAGTGGAACTTGTTTCACACAGACAACAGCTGAAATCAAAAGAGGTGTGGAGATCATCCAGCCCCTGCTTTTCAAACACAGAAAAGCTTTTTCCAATAGTGAAAGATTCTATTTAGAAGTAAATTTATATTAAGCTCCTTTCAGATATTTACATAACTTGAGTGCGTCTTCAGGGGGCAAAGAAGCAATTTGCAATATCAGGAAAGCTTTATATTAAATTATTTTTTAGAGTCCTCTAGTTTCAGAATCTCCAAAGAATCTTCAGTTCTCCAAAATCATTTATTTCATGCCAGTCTCAATGTCTTGGCTCAGTCCAAGAAAACAGAGCTCTATATGTGACACGTACATAAAATGAAAAGGAATTGTATGCAGATTATTTTGATAGGCTTTCTTTTTGCATTTCTTGTTTATATATTTTTGTCATAAACCAAATTCCGGAAGACGAGTTTTATTCTGTGGCAGGGGTGCTGCTAGAAATCTTGCCAGTCACTGTGTTTGTATTTCTACTTTTAAAGACTGAGGTAGTTGGCAACGTACTAAGGTTGCACACCTTATCCAAGTTTGAATGATGCAGAATTTATCCAGCTTTCCATTGCTACTCCCAGCCCTGTAACTTTTTAGACATATATTAGTTATAGCTCCTGAGCTAAAATATTACTTTATGTAATCTGAATAACTTGCTAGATATCAGTTACAGTTATAGATGTGTTTTGATTTTACTTTTCCACTTTGCAGAAGGAGACTGGAAGATTACTGTAGTCACTGGGGATTTTGAAG
The DNA here is from genome assembly GCF_023343835.1 of Lagopus muta. Lineage (NCBI taxonomy): Eukaryota > Metazoa > Chordata > Aves > Galliformes > Phasianidae > Lagopus > Lagopus muta. Next base: position 38,594,856 of record NC_064435.1, on the reverse strand, counting down.
CAGCTGGCACAACAGCAACTGTATGCCTTTACGTTTATGGAGAAAACAAAGTTTCTGGCCCTATTATTTTGGGATCTGGGAAACACCAGCTGTTTAATCCCAACAGTGAAGATATATTTAAGGTACAGTATGGTTTTTACATAGACACTGGAGAATTCAAAACATGCAAAACAGCTCTCCTCAAAACTGGATAATAACGATAACCGAAGGGACTTGAAGCAATATGTATATAAAAGGATCATTTAGCATTTCTAAGAGAGTGGTGGGCTTTTATGATAGTAAGATTTGAATCAGTAAATGTATTCAAAACTGCTTCAAGCGGACACGTATCTCTTAGAATGTTTAATACTTGCATCTGCTTGATGTGCTACTTTTAATAAAACACTTCATTTGCAGAGACAGAAAGTATACTTGCTTGTTCTTTGCACTGAAATAGTAAGATAGTCCTAGTTATTGATTGTATTGTATATCCGCTCTTGGAAGCCTTCAATGCTGTAAATTCCTCCATGAGATTCTTCTGGTTTCTACCCACATACTGTCATGAGAACCTTCTGTTGGATCAGATAAGAAGGAAGGAGAGGATGGATAGGCATTAGAATCAAGTCATAATTGATTGGCTAACTCAAGAGATTTAGAGTATGGATGTCCTACTTCTGAAAGAAAAATTAAAGGGTTGCAACTCTGTGAGAGATGCTTCAGAAATGTGAAATTTTCTAGGGATTTTCTAATTTCCTAATAGTTCCTCCAGTTCCAGCATTTCCTTATGACCCTGTCTCCTGCATTTGTTAAATCTGTAATATGTTATTTAGATTGAAATAATGTATGCGTAATAAACAGACAGAGATTCACTGACAGATGTGACACTAATGTTTTCAGATCTTTTTTATTTTTGTTTGTGAGTTTGAAGTGTAAATATGTAAGTTCTGGCAGAGGGTGACCTCTCCCTTACGTTTATTTAAGTTGTTGATGACTTGGTTAAAGTTTCCAGGTAACAATGGGTTAAGAATATCTGATATCAAAACAGGGAAGCGTAATTAGTGTACATCTGCCCTTCTGAGTAATATTGCAGTCAGAGGCTTTTCTTATGAAACCTATCTTCCAATATATGACTTCTTGGAAGTATTTGGTATGATGAAGCACATGCCAAATACATTTGAGAAACTATCTGTCTTTCATTATCATTCTGCAGAAGATTAGGGAGACAGTTAGCAGTGAGTGGGGAGAAACCAAACACATGACATCTAATGCCAGGAAGAGGCACAGCAGGTGCTTGAACTCTCCTTCTCCTGGATCTTGTGTCTACATCACAGTTATTTCTCAGTGTAGGGATTTCTGTCTGAGAGAAGGAAAACCACTGCTTATTGTGAAGCAAGTGCCTGCCTTTCTGACATTACCCTCAAAGCACCCACTGGAGCAGATATATTTTTAGCCCTAGTGAGGAGATGATCCTATACGTTTCACATTCACGTTAGAAATGAGCTTCACATAAGATACTGTCACAGTATTTGTGGAGATGACATCTCTCCTGTTTCTGTTTCCATCATAACTCCTCCCTCCTCCTGCAGAAAGGCTGAGCAGAGAGGATAGTAAAAAAATATTTCTGCTTGATGCTCCATGCCTTCTGCTGCTTCACTGATTTGCTGCTCCGAATGCAGTTCTAGATAGCAGACAAAACTTCACTGGAAAAATCTTAATAAATAATCAATAATAGCAGTTGCACAGGAAGAACAGTTAACAACACAGCAATTGGAATTCCTAGAAGTAAGTCATGAATATGCAATAATCTAAAAAATCATGAGAAAAGAATTGTTAAAATTTGAGTAAATCCAAGTGTGTTCCTCTATATACTACTGAGATTGTGTTACTCATCTAGAACCTGATTTTCATGTTGCTTGCATTACTGTGTAAATAAAATGTAACTTGATTAGGTTTGCTTACCTCTGATTGCTGTTTAAGTTATCCTAAAAACTGCTTCACCTTCAGTGTAATATATATATATATCATATATAGTATTCATATGTATATATATATATATATATATATATAAAAAACACTATCACCTGTAGAGATTCCTGTATGATTGTAGCACGCAACCTTTGCTGAAGGTAATTTAAATGGGGAGGGTTCTTGTTTCCAATCGGAGCCCTAGATTCTAGGTTCCCTCAAGATAGTTCCATGTAAACTGCCCTATATTTGTTCTTGTGGCTTAGGGATTTTCCAAACAGATGGGAAAGTCACAGATGAGCAATATGGAGTGGGGAAAGAAAAGGAATTTAAATTTGATGGGTTTTCCCTTCTGCTCAATAGCTGTTCCTGCATGTTGAAAGAATCTACTTCTAAGCTAAGGTTTTCTGCTTCTGTTACTTTTGAGGCATAATTTTTAGGGAATAATTTTTCTGTTGAGAGTCATTTCTCTTCCAACAGAGGGACATCAATCTACTATAAGTTGCAGCATCCATCAGAACTGTGTTTCCAGTGTGTTTTTCAGTATTTCAAAAATACTGATTTTGGCAGTATGTTAAGTTGCTCTGGTCACTGAAGCTTTAATTATACTGTAAATTACATTTTCCAGAGCTGTGCATTCTGCGTCATCATTCTTTGAAGCATGGTGAATTATCTTTTATGATTACACACTCAGTTTGATAAAGAAATATTTTTTCCATGTTTTAAGTTTAATGTGTGGTTATGCCACACATTCCCATCTTTGTCCCAAAGAGAACTAAGCAGAAGCTTGTAAGCCCATTATCTTCCAAAAAGTCAGCTTGCAGCGTCTCAATTTTTATTACTTCCATAGAGAAGAATTCCTTACCTTTGGGTACAAGTTCAGCACTTCTAGTAAAAATGATGTCAGTAAAAACATGGCTGGTTCAGTACCTTTGCTTTCAAACTAGTGTATGCTAGCCTTGCTGAGAGTGGCAGGACTTTGGTCCTCCTTAACAAGGATCTTCCCGTGCTTTGGTATGAGCCATTTACTTTGCTATCTTCTTTGCTATCTCTTTAGAGCAGTGGTGGTCCTGTTCTTACTAACAAATTCCCAAATTTGTCTTAAATGACACTGTAATAAGCTATTGAGAGAGCTGGGTTTTTCCAAAGAAATCTTTAAAATCTTCACTTTGTTATAATTTACAGTCAGTGGCTATCTTTTAAAACACTGAACAACCATTTTCCTTAAGTTTGTGACATGCATGATACTGCAGGAGGATTGGACATAGAAATCTATCACAGGAATGGATTGTACTGCATGAGTATACTTCTGTAGGCTATGAAGCTGCCTCATTGACAGTTAAAAATAGTTAGTTTCTTCATTTTTTTAATGAGCTACCCTTTCAACACGGACATAGTTTATTTACTCTGTTAGAGAAAAAATGACAGAGAATAATATAGGTAGATGAAAAGCAGGACTCATACTAATACTTGCAGAGACACCCTACTCATTAAATTTAATAAATACAGTGTTCCTGTGTTGAGGTTGCTACAAGTATTATTACCAGTCACATGTGCCTTATTCATAACAAATTGTTCTTTTCAAGATACTTATACTGCATAGCATCACACAATGTTTTTCCTTTTGGTTTCCTCCAGTTTTGATTAAAAATTATTACTTGTTTTAAACAGCCTGTACAGTAATAACCAACATTCCTTCCTTTAGAATCAGCCTTACAGTTTGCAAGGATCTGATGTTCCAGTGCATGTCTTTCATTCATTCCTGTACCCTAAGCCTTATTCACTGTTTCATCAATCAGAAGGGAGATGTCTAAAGTAAAATAAGAAGCACAGAGAAAACCAAATATTATAAAATAGGTTGAAGCAAATCCATTTTCATGCTTTTCTTCCTGTTTTTGAAATTAAAGAGACTGCAAAGAGCTCAGTGAGAATTGTTCTCAAATGGGAAGATAGTAAAAGTGACTGCAGGCACTAATATGGCTATTTGGTCTCTTAACCATGGGGCTGCCAGTGCCTAGAATTTAGGCATAGCTTGCATGCTGCTCTGGCCATCATTTGGTCCCAAAGCAGTTGAATAAAACTTGAAGAAACCCAGGTTTCAGTAAGATATGCTTGAGGCACATAAAAGAGACATATTATTGGCTTTAATTCCACTTGGAACTATTCATCTCTCTACTAAATCTATATGATAACATGATCCTTGTTCCTTACTGAGATAAAAGGGAGAAGTATCTCTATCAGCTACATGCTGCGTACAAAGCAAAATTTATCTGGTTCCAAGAAAACAACAAAGAAGGATTTTAAAGAGCTCACAGACAACATAGGAGAAAAACAAAATTCAACTCATCTTCAGGAAATGAAAGTGAGTTAACATGATGTTGCTTCCTCATTAATTCTGCAGTAAGGGGTACTACCATATGGTGTGTGTGTGTGTGTATATATATATACACACACACCATATATAATATATAGTACCCCTTACTATATATATACTTGTGTATATATATATATATATACACACTCCCTCTCTCTCTAGGAATATATATTATCCCCTTTTGAGGTGTTTTTGTGAGAGAACTTTGTCATGTTAGTCAATTTCAGGTTAAATCTTTCATCCATATATCTATAAAATTTCCTTTTTGTGCCTCTGGACAGCAGAAGATGAAAACATATCAAAAAACCCTGTGTTTTGAGTGTCTTCTCTCTCTCTCATGTTACACTGCCTACTTAGCTTCCCTTGTCGGCTTCAGGCAGTTGTATATGAGATTTTGTGACATTGTTGTCCTTTGCTAAGGGTCTCCCTGTTAAGATCTCCTCCCGTTTTCCCTGGTCAGTTTTAACTTTACTCATCCATGTTTCTGCCTTTCTTTCCCATGAGCTATTTTCTAGTCTATTCAAATTTTTATGTCTCCTATTATCTCTGTATCTGAACATTTTTCAGGCATGAATATAGGACTAATATTCATGCGTACTCTTACAAATATTTTTTTTGTTTGAACTTGGCATGACTTTATAGAAGAGGATATACACTTTTAAAAGTGCAGCACTTACGCTAGACAAAGTGAGATCAATGTATCTTGCATTAGAACAAAATAAGGTAAAGTTTATGATGGCCTATGCTTGATATGACTAGTTCCTTGACAGCCTTTTCATTATTTTGTCTCCTCTGAAAATGAATAATGCCGTGCATTATAGGGATTTTTCAGTACTAGGGTTGTCACATCTGGTTCTAACCTTGGAGGTAATGATGTCAGTCAGGTGATGACCACTGCACTGAGTACTGCTGAATTGCAGAGTAAAGGTTAAGAAGTCCAACAGTTCAAGGGAGGATTAGCTGGAGTAGTATTTTGTTTCAATTTTTAATATTTCACAAGATGGAGATATTTCTACAAGCTGTCTGGATAATCTGTTCCAGTATTTGACCACTTGTACATTTTTTTCACCATATGTTTAAGGTAAATTTTATTGTATCTCTACATTTAAATTGTCATTTCAACTTGTGCCCATTGCCTCTTGTCCTGATTATGACTGAGAAGATCTTGGCTCTGTCCTCTTTGTAATTTCCTTTCTGGTATTTAAAGTATCTAAAGAGGAGCTAAAAGAAAGAAGGATACAGACTCTTTATCAGAATTTGTAGTGATAGGACAAAGGGAAATGGTTTCAAACTAAAAGAGGGTAGATTTAGGTTGGATATAAGGAAAAAGTCTTTTACAGTGAGGGTAGTTAGACACTGGAACGGGTTGCCCAGAGATGTGGTGGAAGCCCTGTCCCTGGTGACTTTCAAGGCCAGGCTGGATCAGGCTCTTAGCAACCTGGTGTAGCTGTAAGTGTCCTTGTTCGTATTAGGGGAGTTGGACCAGGAGATCTTTAAAGGTCCCTTCCAGCTTTAAGGATTCTGTTCTATGATTTATAGACATTGATGAGAGCACTCTGAGCCTTCTCTTCTCCAGGCGGAACAGCCCCAGCCTTCCTCATAGAAGAGATGCTTCAGTCCCTTTGACATCTTCATGTCCTTTCACTGGATTCTTCAGTTGTAGTGTGAGGCCCAGAATTGGATGTAGCACTCAGATTTGTGTCGACAGGGATAAGTAGACGGGAAGGACCACCTAATTTGTCCTGCTAGCTATGCTCTTCCTTCTGAGCAGGAGGCTGTTGGCCTTCTTTACAACAGGATTAAAAAATCCTTTACTCTCTAGGAATGGAATGCAGAAAGCTCAAGTTCGACGTGCTCACAGTAACCTATAGTGTTGAGTGGATACTGCATCCATCTGTTAAAGGTAATATTCAGATCTGAGTGATAAATATTGCTGTAAATCCATCAAGGAATGACACATATATTGCTGAGGTCAGTTCATGGTCTATCTGGTTGTTACAGAATCAACAGTCAGAAGGAGAGTAAATGAGAAATCCAGTCCTAGTCTGAGGTTTTGGATTGAAGTGACTACTCTGGTGTATGTAGCTTTTATTAAATGAATGCGAATGCATCTTCGACTGTTAGAAGCACTGTTTTGTGCACATCACTGTTCTTTCTTCAGCTGCATCACCTCTTCATGCATAAGGTGCTCTTGTCTAACCACATCATCGTTCTTTTGGCATGAACCTTCATAGTGAAGGCTAAGTAGAGCTTGAGTTTATTTACATGGCGAGACCTTGCTTGAGCTTTTTTACAGACAATGCTGGGTTATATTTCAGTTCACACCATTTGATAAGCAATGTATTGATTCTCATTTTGGAAAGCTTCACATCCAGTAAAACATACTTGGACTAACCTGGAAAAGTGCCATCCTCTCAGAGAAACCTCAGCTATGTAAATAGCTACATTCTCCTAATGAGGGGATTTTGTGCTTGTTTTGAAGAACTGACACCTTGATGTTGTAAATGCATGGAGCAGGCATAACTAACAACACTGACAAAGAAAAGATTTTTTTTCCACAGCTTTAATGTAATTATTTAGTCCTACTCCTTAGATGTCAATACACACTTTTATTTTTTTTTTAGTAAGACCATTACATTTGTATTCAGGTAGCAGTGACGTATTCTGATTCTCGAGTTCATTGACAAGTTCAATGACCATGATTCTTGAATAGGCTAAATTCAGACAGCCAGAAATTTCAAAAACCATGCATCGAGCATGGGTACCTTGTTGGTAGATCAGTTATGATATTTTTGGAAACACCAGCTGCATCCTCGCAGAGTAAAAATGTTTCCTACTTTCTAAGATTTCTCTCTTATATACAGATGATGTAGGAGTTACACAAAAAAGTCAATGATTTCTCTTTATTTTAGGAATCCAAATGCTGCACATGACTTTTCAGAAATTCTGTTAATGAGATTGCCTTACATGAAATTATTAATTGTCTGTCAAGCATAGCCTTTAGCAATTGTGTTAGACATTGGGATTTTGGTGTTGCTGCTCCTAAAGTACTGATTTATCCAAATCATTTTCATACTAGCCTGAGTTTATTTTAAAGAGTTTGCAGAATACAGTCTGCACAACAGTAATACAGTGACTTTTCTCCTACCATGTAAAAGAGAAATAAAGTCATTACATATATTCTTTCTGCCATTACACTGAAGTTTCTTTCCACTCAATGTTCTCTTGTTAAGATATCACTTCGCATTTCACTTAGATAAACATCTCAAGTACTTGAAAATAGGTCATACTGACTTCACTCAAAATATCATACTCATTCTAGAGGCTGAAAAAATCTGTTTGCTTAGCTAATTTATAAGCAAACTCTAGTTTTTGCATCCTCTCTAGAATGAACTTCCTAGTAAATCTAGATTTTCATTTGTGCTTAAGGGCAAACTATAAAACGAGCTTTGTTCAGCCTCAATTTCAAAATGTAAGGCTGAGTTTTCTAAGGCACATTTAAAAAAAATAAATGAAAGTTAATATTTCCTTTAGAAAGAAGAGAGTTTTCTCCTTAAGCTTGTACAAAAAATAAGTAACATTAATGAGCAAAGGATGCAATTGTATTGATTAGCAGTGTAAATTTGACTAACTCCACGTAAACACTTAGTATATGGGTGTGACTTATCTACCTTTATTTAAAAAAGAGATACTTTTAAATATGGTCTGCAGTTTTCTCAATATCGTGTGGTATTGATACTATGAAAAATAAGTGTGATAGTGATGGATAGGGTAATCTTTTTATGGTGAAGAAAAGTCCTACAAAAAGAGTAGAATTACTGCTATCGCTGTATTCACAAAGATATTATTATGGATATTAAGTGATGGAATGAAAGATATTTATGAGATTGAACTGTTCATTTCCTTTAGTGCTCATCACAGAATTTAGCACAAATCAGTTAATACAGCAGGAGGGGTTTCACAGTCAGTCGACAAGTGAACTGTAAAAGATGTCATCCCTGGAGGAGCTCAAAGCCAGGTTGGATGGGATAGGACTGGCAGGGGGTTGGACATAGATGATATTTTATGTCCCTTCGACCCAAGCCATTCTTTGATTTTATGATTTAGTCAATATTGGAAATAAAGGAACAACCTCTATGATATAGTATTTGTTTTGGAAGAAGAGTAACTTTACCATGTTATAAGAGTATTTCAGTCTGCAGTTCACTGCAAGAACAAAATTGACGTACATATAATACTGTCCCAGGTAGTAAAAGGTAACTTGAAAGTAAGTCAGGAAAGTAAGTAAGTCTATCTTACCCCAAGATAATTTGTTCCCACTCTCAAATTTACAACAAAAGCTGAAAACGTTATTGACATCCTTGCCTTAATTTCCACCCAAGAATTAGCATGATTTCTTTTGGCCTGAGATCGCCCTTAATCAGTCAGAAACAGAAATATTAAACATATTTTCAGTTAGACAGTGTACTATATTTTAAATTAATTTGAAGAGAGCATTCATTCACAATATGTGTCCTTATCTGTAATGGTTCTATGTCCTCCACAAGTTATAATTCCGAAAATCTTATAATTTGAGAATTTAAGAGAAAAAGATGCCTCATTCTTTTCCTTCCTGTAATCAAAAGCAAACACATATTTGGCTTGGCATTTTGGATGAATTTGCACTTAGCACATCGTCATAACTTCATTAATATTGTTACACTGTGTCCTCTTTCAGAGCAAGAATGCTACGGAGGGATAGGAATTACAGAAAAGATGCAAGCACAGGAATATTTAGAGATGTTAAACAGGAAGCCAGTTTTTCTGTAAACTCTATCAGTTTTGGTGGATTATTGTGTCAATTATCCAGTAAAAGGAAGTCCTTGCATAGTGATGAATGTTGTTTTGCTTTTCCATCTCTTTATATTTCAAATTATCAGTTTTTTTCCTTTGGTCAATTGACACATCTTTTGTGAGCTTTCTTCTCTCCTGTTGTATCTGTGGTTTGTCAAACATCTACCACAACCCATCTTAGATTTCTCTCCCCCCCCCCCCCCAAAAAAAAGTTTGTTTGTTAGCATAATAGGCTAAATAAAGTTAATATAATTGAGGAAGATATGGCTTTATGGCTTCAATTCTCAGCTGACCCACACAATGCCCAATAAATATATATGCAAGATTTTTTTCATCACTGATGTTTCAGTTTGTTTCATACCTAAATGAGTGATTAGATGCTTCAGAAGGCAAAAGAGGCCATTTCAGAGTCACTGTAAGAACTCTCTATGCAGAGATGCCTCTGACACTCCTCTTTCAGCAAGGGCTGTGCCAAAATTTCATCGTGAGCATGAGGTTTCAATTTTTCTTTTACTGAATTGCCCTATAAAACATCAAATAACAGTCAATGCCTCGGTATCATGGGAATATCACTTCTGGTTTTTACCAATACTACATTTCATTCAATTTTCATTAAAGCAGAAAAGTTCTAATATACTGTTGCAAAGCAACCTTAGTAATCACTTCCCCACTACAGGGGTCTCTGTTTTATGGCTATATGAGAGGGTTATTGTGGGAAAGTAGCCTACATCTGGGTTACATTTATGTTTAGTTTCAGAGAGTCTTCACCTGGTCTTATAACTTTGCTGTCTTAGAAGCATGTTTTTAATGTGTGTGTTTTCATTACAACAGTTACAATCATATGATCAGTTGTCACTTCTTTAACATACTTTTTTACTATAGGAAGACCTGCTACTTTATTCATAAGCATGACTCTATACTCATACTTCATAAGTATGACTTTATACCATCAGCACAGTTGTCTTGATGCTATCATACAAGCCTGAATTGTGCCAGGTTTGTTTCAGGGAAACAAGGAAATGTTGATCATCTAGGAATACAAGATTCTCTTTCATGATGATTCTCATGGGCAAGAAATGTCAGAGTAACATCTCTCTGTATCACTGCACAGGAAAACTTTTCAACAAGAGTGAATGAAATATGTCTCTATTGTCCCAGTGTTCCCCAGCTCCACAGAGCTGAACCATATGAACCAAAGAGAAGACACTGACTTACAGTGTTGCTTTACAAAAACCATCAGAGGAAATTCTCATTCTCAGTCAGACATTAATATTGCCTCCCAGAAGTGAGCCAGAGGACTTTCAAACACAAAACTTACTTCATCATTTTCGATTATTTTCATTATTGGGGCAATGCTAGTGTTTGTTATCTGCTTGTCCATCTGTGCTCTTCCTTTACCCACACTCTTCCCCGATGTTTTTAATGTCAAACAGTAGTAAATAAGTGAAATAAATATTCTTAAAGTTTTTTTTTTTTTAATTTTTATTTTCCCCTTCTGTGATTATTTTCCCCTTTCCATGAGCTTTCAAAAACATCAATGAAATGAAAGCAGTTAACCTTACTTTTGTGCTTAGGTGCCTGCCATCAGCACTGCTCAAAAAAATTTCTGCAGACCAACAGAAAGTAGTTCTTATTTCAGGGCTGCAGTGTTCAATGTGACATAGCCATGTTTTATTGTTCAAATTTGCTGCACTCTGGTGTCAGCACTTACAGAAACAGTTAACCCTGACACCAATACTCATAAACGTAGAAGGCAAAGGGAAAAGTGTGCCACAGCAGACTGATAAGTGGTAGGAATAGTTAATGGAGCTTTCCTCACAGTAATTCTGTGGACTGTAAAATATATCACTGCATGGAGCATTTACTGAAGGTACTTCTGTTTATTAAAATATTTGTATAGAATCAGAAGTTTTCATTACCATGCTACCAAAAGGATTCTGTCAAGAGATCTTAAAAGGAACTGAATTGCTTGAGCTCTTCTGTCACTTGAAATAGTACTGTAATCAAGTCAGTTGAATTACTCTTAGACTACTTCATATGCTTTTGCTTGATTGCTCTCACATTCATTGGGTATTAAAGCATCATTTTCTGAAGAACAGAACTCTAGTTATGTGTTAGTTGCATACTTAGTTTGCATGCCAGTCTAAGAAGGATTGTTAAAAGATAACAGGATTAATTTTTTAATTCAAATTTGTGATATTTTTTTTTACTTGTTACAGATTAATATCAGGGATCTTGGGCAGCTATATAAAATCCGCATTGGCCATGACAACACTGGTAATGATCCCAGCTGGTACCTGGAGGAAATCAGACTTGAAAGAATGTCTCCTTCTTCTCAAGAAGAGATTTGTCTGCCCATAGAGTGCTGGCTTGCAGAAGACAAGGGTGAAGGTGATACATGGAGAGAAGTGGCAATAAGAAACTCTACAAAGGAAATTTTGCCATGTACGTGCTCAGTATGTTAGATTACGTGTTCACTGGCCTCATTCTGTGAGTACATGACAGCTTTTCATATTTCTTCCAGGAAACATTGTTGAAAAGTTAACATAATCATGAAACAAACCTTTCCATTACAAGATGCTTTCTAGTTTGAAAGAAGTGGAAAGCGATCACCCTGCCCCACTCCTTCCCTTCTCACCATCAGAATATAGCTATGGCCAGGGTATTTTACTCCTCTTAGCATTCTTGGTGTGTTAAAGTGCTCCTAAATCACTGACAAATGCTTCTCTTCAGAGTAACTAGCCTATTTACATCTGGCAGGAAATTAAGTTGTACCAAGGTTTATAATATCATCTAGTATCACGGTCTTTTTAGTAAGCTCAGTATCATCTTTTCTTGTATTGCAAAATATATTCTTTACCAGGAATCAGTGATCTGAATCACCATATGCACATTTTCAAATCAAACTCAAGTCTCAGCCATTAACATAGAAATGATTGACTACAGAGTGGCACTTCTGTGACCTGAAAGTTTATCCACAACTTCATTGCACTCCGCTCTCTTCAAGCGAAGCAGTAAATAGCCCATCATATAAAGTTATTATTCAAATAGTCCTAGGATTCTATAGAGAAATAAGGAGCTAGTGTAATCATGCAGCATAATGTTTTGTTTTGTTTTTATGGAATGCTTTTGAAATTAACAGAATGACAATGATACAGCTGGTAGAAAATACTGTCCAACAGTGGCAAGCCTTGCAGAGATAGGTGCTATCATTTAGGCAAACTGTTTTTGAAATTAAATAGTGACCATTGCAAGGATTCAGTGGCTCAGCATAAAAATGGATCATCATGTAGTTCATGAGGTAAAATAATTTCAGATGAAAATATCTAACAAGTGAAAAGTCTTTAGAGAATATAATTCTCTGATTAAGCAGTAAGGCTGGTGATGTTTGAATGTTTTCATGAGTTTTGAGGTCAAAGAAGGCTACTGATCTTTGTTAAAGATGCCAGAAGATACTGAGATACGCATTACCAGCTCACCTTTCCCTTCTGCTCTTCTTTTTTCTATTCTACAGAATATTTATTGACTTTAATAGGAAATTTGTGGAACCAAGAGTGACAGGATGAGCAGGGCCCTATGGTGTGTAAACCACAATATATGCAGTTAATTACAGCAACATAAAAGTCTATGAAGCTCCAGCAGAAAAATAATGGAAAAGTCATGTTATATAAACCATTAGTTCAACATGATGAAAGGTGAAAAGTCAGGTCACTGCTGTTAAAGCCTAGGAATATTTTTAAAACAGCAAATTTATTTAGTCTTTCTAAACATTCACTTACTGCTTCTTTCATCGCTTTAGCAAAAATGTTAACTTCATTAAAATATTTGTCTCAAGATTGTATGCAAAGATGTATTAGAAAGGATTTAGAAATTTCCTGAAATTGTAAGGTTTACAAACTACTTATTGATTTCAGGCACATTTAAATTGAGTATCAATGTAAACTCAGCATGGCCTCCCAAGGATTTCCTATTTAGTTTCTAGAGAACAAGCAAATGAAATGCTATCCATCTGCATTTCCTATTTGAAAGCTAATTGCCTACAAGTACTGAGCAAACCACATCAAGTGTATGGGAACTACTGAGTCACGGCCTGAACCTCTGATTGATCACCTGAGGCGAGCCATGAGCCAGCCAGAGGAGCACAGGTGAAGGCAATTCACCTGTGCTGCTGGAAGGTGTGGAGCCAGGCTGCACCCCTCCTAGACCTATTTTAGAGCTGGCTACCAGTGGGGAAGGATCTCGTCTGGAGATCCCTCCTTCTGGTGTTTTGTGGTGAGCCCAGCACAAGGGTAAGCCTTCCATTTATTCTCTCTTGTTATCGTAGTCTACTTCGCCTAACTCTCTTGTTTATTTGTGATTGTAACATCCTGATATCCATTGATTATACATCAAGTCATTTTCTCTAGCAGAACAAATGATGTGCTACTTATTGTTTAATGATAATCTGATATGATTTAGTAATTTATGTCCCGTATTTTCAAATCAATTTAGTATCTTCTAGTAGTAATACATTTACTTAACTATGAAAATCTTGTGCTAAAAATTTTAAATAAAGTTATAAGTATAAGATAAATTAATATAAATTTAATATAAATTTAGCTCAGCTTTTTTTTCTTCTAATTTTACTGTTTAACTTGTTATTACTCAACTTATTCCTTAGAAGAAAGTGTGATTTTTCCCTTATCCTTTTTTTTTTTTTTTTTTTTTTTTGTCCACTTCAACCAACCAAACTCTACTACCTACCTTACAAAGTCCTAAAACTATGGAGCTGATTTTTGATTTATTGTTTTTGTGCTTTTTTTTTTTTTTGTTTGTTTGTTCGTTTGTTTTTTCCCTAGCTTTTTTTTTTCAATTGATTTACTTCCAGATTCTGAGACCTTTTATTTAACTGACCGGAGCATGTTGTTGAACTAGGTGATCCTTGGAAGTCTACTCCATCATAATTCTTTTGATTATTTCTCCACCTAGTCTCACTTTTTCTAGCAGTTCCAGATATTGGTTTTTGGTTTACCAAACTAAGCAAAAATTGCTCAACGGTTTTCCAAGTTATGGGCATTGGAATTTAGACATTATGTTCAGAACTTGGTAAACACTTAAATGTCACTCTATGAAAATAAGTTGAAAGGTTTATATTGGATACTTTTGGCTTAGCTTTATAGCATCATGGCAACATAGCAGTGTTAGGGGAATCCCTGCATCCCGTATTTTGCCCCACACCCACCAGTCTCATCTTTTTCGCCCAGAAAGATGCTCTGGCTCTGACTCATGGTCATGGGTTTCACCCCTGGACACTGGGGCTGAGGCTGTCCTGGGACAACCCTGAGAGGGGATCAGGCAAGGTGTCAATACGTCTGAGTCCTTAATATGAGTTCCCATCTGCACTTGTACCCCTATGCTTGTGCAGGTGGGCTGATGGCTTTTGTGATAGGCCTGGGAGAAGCCAGAGTAGGGTGCTATTTGGGATCCAGCTGCCTGCACTCCTGTGTGTGTGCAGGTGGCCCATACATCCAACCTAACATGGAGAATTGATTGTCTTCAGATAGGGCTGAACTTTTGAAGTTAGGGGATGCGTGATACAAGACATTTTGACTTTTCTTACTGTTTATGTGGCTATAAACTTCAAATGGGAATCTGTGTAGCTGATGGAATACTGTACTGATTTGAAAGAGAAAACAAGTATTGAGGCTTAGGCAGGAAAAATTCCAGCTTAGAAGGTTTAGACTTATTTTCCACTAAGGAAAGTATGCACGCAAATACAGAAAGAGGTTAGGATGTGCTGACTGCCTGAAATGGTGCAAAAGATGACCGAAGCAAATAGTAATGACTTGAGCGTTATCTCTACTAAATTTTTATCCATGTTTGATGATTCAGGAGGCACTGACTACTTATGTAAATAGCTAGGGTTCTCTTTCCTATTGTAAAACTGATTCGTAAATGTGCTTTTTTTGAAGTTGAAATGCTCTGAAGAATATTATCTTCTCTGTACTCCGCAAGATGAAGATTGCTGGGGCTGTGAAATCCTGACAATAGTTCAGAAATTTTTTTCTGTTAAGTTCTTTTATCTGCATCACACAGCTTGCTAGTTTTCTTTTTCTTCTTTCTTTTTCTTCTTTCTTCTGAGTCAGCTGATCTTCTAGTGGTGGAAGCAAAATCCGGTGGTGGAAGAAAGATCTGATCATTGGCCTACTTGGGTAGTTTGAGAATCTATGTCTGAAATATGGCTGTATATCTGTGGCTATAATTTGAGGCTGTGGCACTTCAGTATTACAGCTGACAGCTCACTGCAGACATTATCCCACGTGTGTCAACCCACTCTAGGGATGTGCTGTAAATGTTGTGCAAAAGCCTAGGACTGTGGCTGGGAGTGAGGCCAGAGATTCCAAACACCTTTTCCCCTTCTTCCTCCTGCTCAAAAGCAAGCAAAAGGAAAAGACCACTGGCATATTTTCTCATCCCCAAAACTTGAGAATAGCTTACGTTCAAACAAAAAAATTCAATCTGCATTTCTCCTCCATTGGCATGAGGCAGCTTCTGAAAAGCCCCCTCATGGTTCTTACTGCTACAATGAATAGACAACAGCAGAACCTTTCCCTACATATAGCTTATGTTTATATACCTAAGTACTGAGGCTGAACATGGAAAGACCTTATTCACATGCAAGAATCTAGCTTGAATTTCCAGTGCTAGATCCTTAGAATAATAACATCTATTAAATCACTCAAAATTTTCCATATGTGGTTTTTACAGTATTGCTCTAAATACCAGGAGTAAATGAAAGCAGATATTAGAAACTCAGATTCTGTAATTGTAATTGAAATGTCTTCAGTTGATAGGGTTTTTGTATTTATAACTCCTCAAAAAGTCTATGCTTCACTTCTGGGGAAGACAGTACCTCTCAAACACTATCAGCCATTAAGAATTTGTACTGTTTTAAACTTAATGCTGCGCCAATCCACGTTTTACCCTCCTGTCGTGGCAAAATGCCGAGTATTATTTCTGCAGATCAGGTGGCAAGTACTAAATGATAAAATTCTATGACAGAGCTTCAGTCTTTCTGTTTAATGAGTCAAAGTAAAATGATAATTTAATTAAAGCAGGAATATCATAGGGAAGCAAAGAGCCCAGGTTGTTACCCTGTTGCATTGTCCTGACATATTGGATCACCATTCTTAGATGAGGACTGGATAGCAACAGTCCAACAATTTTAATGTTGTATAGCAATTACTGTCTCTCTGTGTTTTGTGCTCTTTGGCCAGTTTGTCTGTTTGTACTGGCAGACTGACAGGAGTGGATTCGTCCAGTGAAGCAGTACGTGTTAAAAACTCAGTGAGCTAAGAAACCAGAGGCATCATCATGTGCTCTAAATGGGAAGTAAGTCTGGGCTCGTTCTGATTGCCAATTGGACATATTGCCAATTTCTGGCAAGATCATCTTCATTGTTTTCCTGGAATGTATCCTCTGGTTTAGTTTCATCCAAAAAGAATCTATTATTTTGCTCTAAAATCAGCAAGCAAGAAAGCGAGAATTCCATGGGCCTATCAGGAAATTCAGTTTCTTGACTCAAACTAATATGCACAACAGTGTCATTGGGCTCAGCTGCAATATGGAGGAAACCTATTCAGTGTATGAATAATGTGATAATTCTATATCTCTGAAATTCCTCTACTCTTAAATGGAACTTTAAATTAATGACTCCTTTGTTAAAATTACTGTGGAAAGAAATAACAGTAGGTCAGTAGCATGTATTAAGTCAACATGAAAAGACAAATATTTCAGCCATGAAAGCTTTTCTGTTATTCTCACTGATAAATTCTTCTTCAACCTTAATATGATTATTTTCTCTTCTCAAAACATACCAAAATATTTATTTAGTCTTTAATGCAGAACAAATTTTGCTGCTTGTGACTGAATTCTGCATATCACTTCTTCAGAAGGAAATGAGAGATATATTCTGTGCTTACAGATTGGAGGTCAAACTAACTCTTGCCATTGGTGAATGATCAGAAATATACCTTATCCTATACACTGGAAACCTTGATTCAGGTGCCCAGAATTAGAAATCTGAAAAAGAAAGAAAGAAAAGGGTTCTTTAATTTGTATTTTATTGGCTTCATATGCCCTTAGTTCACATTTACTTCATGACCATAGAAACAGAACTTCCTTTCTTTCTCACTTTTGTCCAGGTAGTTCGTGTTCATGAAAATGTTATTGATAGAAGCCAGAAGCTGGAGTTGAGACATAACAAAACACTGGAAGTCTCAAGATAATATCTTAAACAGTAGCAGTAGTGTGTTTTTACAGACTAAGAGAATATAGATTTGAAATTTATACACTGACTGCTCAGTAACTCTTATACTCCTTTTGGTATTAAGCACCTATGCCATTTTTAAGCATAGTTCTATTCATTTGGTGTCTATCTTTTGTACAACCATTTAGAACTCACCACCTCTGTCTGAAAACATTTTCTCTCCCTTCTTTCAACTTTTTCATCTATGCATCCATGTATCAGAGTTTTCTGTTTGATTATTAAGCTTGTCTTAATCAACCATTTTAGGAACTTGTAAATCTCAATCTCTTACTGTCCAGAAGGTCACTTTATTTTCTAGTGAGTGCTACCTGAGGTTTACTCCAGCCATTCTGTGTTAATTAATCCTCTTATATCCTTTATCAAACTTATTGCATTTTTCAGGATGTGTGTTCTATCACTCTGATATGCCCCACATTAGATAGAACTGCCTAAATGTGAGTCTAACAGGTCCCTTTGAATGCTGAAGTAGTATTTCATGACTTCTGTTCAATAGTTGTCTTTATATTATTCAACTTTTTGTTTCTTTTTTTTTTTTTCTGCCTATTTTATATCTTTTTTCCTACCTCTATTTTTTGCCATCTCAGTTTTTTGTTCATGTAGTTTCATTAAATCAGTAGAATATCGTGTAACAAAAATGCCTCTGCAGAGAAGAGGATCAGGTCATAGAGCTGTAATTCTCAAAATTGTGTGATTGCTTTTTCTTACTGCTGTGAAGCATGTCTCTATTTCAGATGTTGTGACAGTGAGGGCCTTAGAGTAGATCAGTTTCTCAAAGGAAATGAAATCAGACACAGAGGCTGAACATACTTTCTAAGATTTTCTTGTTTTGCCATACACAACAAATAATGAACAGAAAACTACAAACAAGCAAATTTCACATATGGTGAGTCTCGCTATCTCAGCAGTGCATTCAGCTGATAGGTTTGTTCTCCAGTCTTGGTTGTATCTGTCTTAAGTGTTCATCAAACAGCTGCTATGCCTTGCCTTATCTGTTATATAGTGGCATATATTGTCGTTATATTTAAGCAATCCCTACTCAGTAGCCATTAACACTCTTTTGTAGTTATTCTGCAATACAGAGGAACTACTTGACAGTTTGAAGAAATTGCATCTGGTTTAGTTACTCTGTAACCTACGTTGCCATTTGCAGAGAAAATATCTAACCTATGCAGTCTATTTAGTGAAAGCTTATCTTATTCCAAACACTTTTCTGTAGTGGGATGTACAGGACATTTTTGAATACTATTTTCCTTGCATTCCATTATTATTATTATTATTATTATTTTTAATTGTGAGTTTCCTATAAAATGTGTGAACATACAGACAAGCTAAAGTAAAGGAGCATTCCATTTATTATCCTAATACAGCACCCTAATTCATAGAGTATTGTTAATTTATACAAAAATCGAAGTATAATCTGGTCTTTTTGTTAAGAAGGAGGTTCTTTCTAAATAATACAGATTGTGTAGCCTAAATAAATGTCAGATCTAACGTTCTCCAGATGGTGAAAGATGTATAGATGCAAGGAAAATGGAAAATATTTTTCTGTTCTTTACATTTCAACATGTACATGTTTTCTACTTCAGACTAAATTATTTAGGCTTGTGGCAATCGAATGTACTTGATTAGATCATTATAATCTCTCTAGTTACCAAAGAGAAGTGCAGAGCTACAAAAGGATCTGTCATTTATTTAGCTTCTAATACTGTGTTGTGTTCCATGGTGTTTAAAAAAAAAAAAAAAAAAAAAAGTCTGTTCTGGTATTTCCTGTACTTAATCCATTTGGTTTGGTGTCCCTCCAGAAAGGAAAAAAATCATTTGTATTCTCTTTTAGTCATCATTTATTGTGAAGGGGTTTATTAAAATAGCCTTGACTATGCTTTAATGGAGTAGTTACCATTATGGAAGCTTTACAGTTTTGATCGTGGGAATTACTTGTAGGTGTAAATAATATAGAAACCAATTTTGTGTATAAACAGTCATAGCATAGTCAGTCTTCCCTTAGCTAAACCCTTTTACTTGGCTCCCACTGATACTTTCCTTTTTCAGAATGACAATGTAAGAACATAAAAGCATGAAGGAGACTTCATGCTGATCCATAGTGCCTTCCTCCTCAGGTAGTCTAGCTCTGTTATTAAAATGGATGGCAATACTGAATATAATCTTTAGGGTATTTTTTTTTTTTTTGGAAATGTGATCTCTCACCTTCCCCACTCCCTGAAAAGACTTTGTCCTGTTCATGATCAGTGTGACTCTTTGCTTTCTAGAATGTTTCCTTTCATTGCATATTGTCACCCATTGTTCTCTGTCCTTTGAATAATGTCTTAATCGTCAAGTATCCTCCTGTTATTGAACTATGTGCAGTATGAATATAGCAAAAGTAATGATAAAGTGTTATGAGTACTTGGCATCACCTTGAGCACTGTGTGTAGTTTTGGGCACCTCGACATAAGAAGGACATAAAGCTATTTAAGAGTCACCAAAGGAGGGCTGTGTACATGAGGAAGAGTCTAGAGGTTGAGCTGTATGAGAAGCGTCTGAGGTCCCTGGGTTTGCTCAGCCCAGAGCAGAGGAGCTGAGGGGATGCCTGATAGTGGCTGCAGCTCCTCACGGGGAGCAGAGGGGCAGCTGTGAGCTCTGCTCTGTGTCACAGTGACAGGACCTGAGGGAACGGCATGGAGCTGTGTCAGGGGAGGGGAGCTGGGGGTTAGGGAAAGGGTCTGCACCACAGGGCGGTGGGGGGGGGAGCAGGCTGCCCATGCAGTGGGCACAGCCCTGAGTGCTGGAGATCCAGGAGTGTTTGGGCAATAGTTTCACATATAGGGTTTGATTTTTATGTGATTCTGTGTGGAGCCAGGAGTTAACTCAATAATCCTTGTGAGCCCCTTCAAAATTGAGTTATTCTGTAGTTTTATGAGTCAAAAACTCTACAATATGGAATGACATTTGAATACATAACTTAACTATGCAAATTAATAGCTCCATTTCTTTTTGTTACTTGCTAGCCACACCTCCCTTTTTTTTTTTTTTTTTTTTTTTAATACCACGTGCTCTGTGAGAAACCTTAAGACTGTTTTTTGAAAATGTGTATTGTGGAGATTATTCATATCTCCGTCTATCTGGTGATATAGTAATGCAGGGATGTGAGAGCTACAGTGAATGGTTGGAAGTGTAGAAAATAATAAAATTGATCAGGACACTTTCCTGCAATTTTGAGTCACAGTTGTAATAGTGGCATTGAGTTGGAGACAGTGTCCTTTCTAGTTCAGGATTATTTCATATGAATTAAAAGTTTTCTAATTTCTTAAGCATACTGTCATCAACATTTCCTACCTACTTTTGAATACATCTGGGGGTATTTTCTGCCCTTAAGTGCTTGCCATATTATTTTACTACTTCTTTAAATATTCTGCTGGGAATCAGAAATTACTCGTTCAGTGGTATGATGTTTAAGTCTTATAAGTTGCCATGGGGTTCAGTGAATGAAAAATTTATAGAAAATGCATGATTCTACTATTTGGTAGTGTAAGAGTAATATAGCTTAAATATTTGTAGGATTTTTTTTCCAGTATCAAGCTTCAACTGTTTTCAACCTAGTTCCCTCTTAAAGGTAGTGTTAGGACTGTCACTGCCTTTCTTTATTTCAAAAGTGCTATGAAATTTTCCATTATTGAAACAGTAATTTCCTCTATGATTTACTAGATAGAAGCAGAAGTGACCAGCTGTGAATAGAGCAGACGCATTGCATGGAAAAATTGCCATTACAATGTAAATAGGAATGTTTTTGTAAGTCAGAATGAGGAAAAAATGCATGAAATATAATAGTATGTAATTATTACAATTAGTTATTTTTAATGTAAGTATGCTTATTTGGTAAGCAGTTATATTACTGTGGTGAAAAATACATTAATACAGTAACTCTGAGTTATATGCCTTAATTCCTTGAAGATATTTGTTTATCTGTAAGACTTTTTTCTAGAACAAGAGAAATTAAAAAGTTGAAAATATCTTTTAATTCATAGCTTTCTTTAAAAGAGTTAGCATCCACTAGTGATAAATGATGAAACCTTCAAAAGCAGGTGGGGTGTCCACCTTTTATAACAAGGAAATCCATTCATGTTCTTGTTTACCATTGTGTGTGAGGTGAAAATCTAAAATTGCTGAGATTCATGATCTTACTGTTCTTGTCATATTAAGGTTACACATCACAAAATTCTGTTTTACGCAAATCTGGAGGTTGACAAGGTCTTGGTACCAGTGAAATGTAACCATTGTCTGAGAGCACGCCTAAGGAACAAGTCTCCAGATAACTTGGCAAGAATGATTTTGCAAATTATGCCCTGAAATCATGAATACTAAACATAGAACGAGAGAAGAAAATGGAGCACAAGGGAACTTTTACTAGGTAGACTGCTTTGAGCAGATGGACTCCTATACTCAACATAAATGCAAAGTTTAGTATTTTCAGGGTTTTTTGTGCGTCAAGAATTACGAGGCTTGAACCTACAGGGGACAGACATATGGATAGCTGTTACTATTTACAAACTTGTGGTCTTCTGGCCAAATTTTGTTGAGAAAGGTTTTGAATCTTGCATGAACTATAAGGATAATTTCAAGCTTTTTCTTCTTCTAGTGCTTGTGTATGAGATCCATGTTCACACAGGTGCTAAACTTGGTGCTGAAACAGATTTTAATGTTTATATCAATCTTATTGGGACAAGAGGAGATGCTGGCAAAAGGAAGCTCCATAGATCTAAGAACAATAAAGTAAAGTTTCAACATGGACAGGTGAAGTAAAATCAGTGCTAGTTCTGATCAATGAGAGTAAATTATGGCTTGCAAACTGTTTCTTCAACATGTGTAAACATCTTTTTAGTTATTTTAATAAAAGTAACTTGCTGCTTTCTCATAGATATTCTTTTTTCAATGCTACATACAGAATTACATAATGTGAATAATATTTATCTGTTGATTTTGGAAAAAAATTGTTTTCTAAAAGCACTGAATAGTAGAATTTATGTAGTGCTGATTATTTATATTAGACATACACATAAAATAGTAAAAATACCATTTTTGTTCTCCTGAATACATCGTTATGAATTTTAGAATCAACCTCTAAATCCTTATTCCCAAGAGTTTTTCCATTCTTCGTGAGGCAGAAAGAGCTATAAAGATGACCAAAGCTTTCTTCGCATTTAATCATTGTGTCACGTCAAAGGAATCAAATGCTATTCTGTGGAATATTTTTTAAGGTGCTCTTCACCTTGGAACATTTTCATACATTTGTCCTATCTGGCCAAGACCAATATAAGAAACCCATGTTTATTTTGCAAAAGGAAAAAAAATAAATGACTATACTCTTAAAATGATAGCTGTGATTGTGACCTTTGTTATTTTCCTTGTATGTTTCCACAGATGGATATTTTCTTCATAAAGGCTGTCTCACTTGGAGACTTGGAGAAAGTTCTGATTAGCCATGATGGAACTGGTCCAGGTAGGATTTAACTTCACAGAGACCAGTCTCTTTTCAAGTCCTTTTTAAATGTAACATGTTATTTATATTGCATCCTACATTCAGATTGGGACAGAAGGTCTTACAGTGATAAAAAGTCTTCCTGCAGAGCAATCACAGTGATGGGATGGTGAAAAACAGTGGTAATAGTCAGTAAAGAGGAAACAGGTTTAATGTCAAATAATCCACTTCATTTTCAAGTTTATTTATAACAGAACACCATTCATTTGCATATTAAAAGTTCATGAAAATGTTGCTTACAAAAGTGAAATAATCTTTCATTAGACAGAGTAAAGACCAAATGGAATAGAAATAAAGATATTCAGCATCTGCTTCACTACCAATCAAATTTGAATAGCTATAGCCTTATTTCTTTGCTACTTTGGGCAATGGGAGTAGATGTTGTTATTAATTTAATCTGTGTAAGTCAATGTGGACCTGCTCCATTATCTGGCATTGCACTCATCTTGTAGTGTTTTCAGAAAAAAGAATTTTGCATAGAGAATATTTTTTTATATAGGCCCTTCAGTTGCACGTCTCTGGAATGCTATCATTGAAGAGAAGGCTGGTATTTAAAAGTATTGGAGATGTAAATACTGCAAAAATGTTTCCAGGTTAATAGGTATGAAGAGACACTTTTTACAGAATCACAGAGTGGCCTGGGTTGAAAAGGACCTCTAAGATCATCTAGTTTCAACCCCCCTGCTGTGTGCAGGGTCACCAACCACCAGACCAGGCTGCCCAGAGCCACATCCAGCCTGGCCTTGAATGCCTCCATGGATGGGGCATCCACAACCTCCTTGGGCAACCTGTTCCAGTGCGTCACCACCCTCTGTGTGGAAAAACTAATATCTAACCTAAATCTCCTCTGTCTTAGTTTAAAACCCTTAAATTCCCCTTTAAAATCATTTCCCCCTTTTAAAAATACAGAAATGTTTTTAAAGCTGCTCAAGGCTATGTTTGATACTAGATCAGGAAAAACCTTCACTCTCTTCTGAAATGACCTCAAGCAGTGCCCAGTATGGTGACTGTGCTGTCCAAGGCACTGAGCAGACTTGTGACTATTACTGAAGTAGCCTTAGCGTTTGGCCACGGTGTAGGGTGTAAAGCTGATACTCAAATCTTTGTAATTTTCTAGATTTTACTGTCTTCAGCAATACAGATGATTGTACCTGAGTGTTCCGTATCCTAGAATATAACTGAACATATCCTAGAACATAACTGAAAAGGCAGTGTGACAGAGTCTACCTTCGCTCTGTTCCCCAGTACACATAGTATATTCTCCATCTCTTCCCTCACTTCACCCATAAGAGGCATCACAGCTATATCACAGGATCAATATTACAAATCTAGATTTCAAACAGGTTTCAAAATCTCTCTAATTGAAGAATAATCTAAACAGGAACATGGATTGAATTCCCTATTTGATAACATTTATGCCTAGGTAATTAAAATTGTTGATTGTACTCAGTACAGACAGATTTCACAAGTTTCTTTTGAATTCGTCTCATACTAATCTGAAATAAGCCTGAGGTGAGTGGAAGTGGGGTAAGGCAATGGATGAGAGCTACAATAATAAGTCAGAAGAGTGGCCGTCTACAGAAACTGCCATTTGTGAGTGAGAAGGAGGAATGAGTGTTCCATTAGAGATGGGGCTATCCACTGTTCTAATCATATCACCTGCTTGAATGATAGGGCAGAAGGTCTTTAATCTGAATTTGGGAACAATCCTGGCAGGATCGTGAAATATATGCTTTCTTTAGGGTAGGAGAGAGACCTCTGTAAGGTCTAGGATCAGGGTCATAGTCATTTTTTTGCAGGTTTCTTCTCATGGCTGGCAAATGTTCTTGTAATCATCTGGTTTATGTGCCTTTGGAAACATAGCTTTTATAGTGTCATTATTTGGACCCTAGCACAGTGCAGTGTTGTTCTTTAATGTTGTTCTGCTTCAATATGCTAACAGTGGTGTGACTCATGCAATACTTTGTGAAACCAATGGTAAGTTTTGAGCAGTGTAGACACTGTGAAAACAGGGTATTTGAAAACAGCTTTTGAGGAGAACTGTACCAGTCACTAGGATAGTTATTGGAAGTGATTTAAAAGAACAGCATGAACATGGCAGTTGTTACCCCTGTCCTGTTATTAGCAAAACTCAGTTCATATTCCGATGGCCAGCCATATTAGTGCCAACAGAGACTCAGCACTCACACAGGCATAAACAGGACAAATGGCCTCAGCCCATTCCCTTCTCCAACTGATCAGAATGGTGGTCTGTAAATATAAACGTATTATATATATGTATATATAAGGTACCTAGTAACTGGTCTTAGATGCTCAGTCTGCCCAGTAGTGACTCTGGATTCTCACTCTCCTCAGCTGCTGGCATCTGGGCCAGTCAGACTCTGAGGCTCACACAGCTGCTAGTACAGATTTAGACCCCCAAGCACATGCAGACATTTCTCTAGATCCGCGGACTCTGGATCCTTCCAGTAAATAGAAACACACCTAGACACACACATGTCTCTCGGGCAATCCCTTACATTCAGCAGTCTCGCTGTCAGTTGGCACAGACTTTCTGGTTCCTAGAAGGTCATCAATTCACATCCCTGGTCTCCAGGCCACTTCACCTACTCTCTTAGTCCATCTTGATAGTCCATCTTGATAGTCCATCTTGATGCGTGCAAGATAACACACCCTGACCTACAGGTGCTCTCCTTCATTTAGGATACTACATGGAGCCCTGCAACCTGTTGTGTGAATCCATTTGCTGCTGCTGAGACCTACACATGCACGTGGGATAGGCTCCTTTCTTGGAGTGCCATGATAAGTCCAATACTTCTGTAGGCAGAAGTGCCTGCTAGTCTAAAAGGTGCTCTGAGCATCTGTGCCTCTGCCACTGACTCATTGGATGGGTTTCATGGTTTTCATCAGGAAACTGAGGCTGATAGTTCTCCTGAAACAGCCCTGTGAGGAACCATGTCAGAATAAGTACTTGTATTCCAATATATGAACTTCTTCTGTGTTTCTGTGAGAAGAGATGAGCCTTTGATCACATAGAATCATGGAGTCACAGAATCATTTATGATGATGATCTTTAAGAGAAACCAATATACACACACGCACACATATATATATATATATATATAACCACTATATGTCTACACATGTACACTGTAGATTCAAAAGTCAGTGCAATAGAATGTGGAAAAGAAAGGGAAAACTGGTATAATGAGAAGATTATTAATAATTTTCTTGCACAGTTTTACCGTGTTTGCTGATACATGCTTTTTATCAATGAAAATTTTAAACACTTTGCCTGCCAGTCCTATTTTTTTTCTATCTGGCAGAGATACAGCTCTGTGAAAAAGAAAACAAACAAGCAAGCAAACAAAAGCAAGACTGGAACAATGTCCTGTCTATTAATTAATGGGAAATGCTATTTCTTTTGTAAAATCAAGTTCTTAAGCATTTTTTCCTGTCAGTGTAGTAGGCCAGTAGCAGTCATACCTCAGTCTTACTCTTGTGCTGATGAATGTATTTATTACTTGAAAAATAGCCTAGGAATTTCTGTTCTGTTTTGCTTTTCTCTACTTAAAATACTAGTATTTACAAATTTTATAGAACCTAAAAGTGTGTTAAAACTTACATAGCTTTGCTGGTAAAAGTGACTTTTCTGACCTCCCAGAAAGTTTTGAGTAGAAGGTGATTAAATTACATGGGGAGACTATAAAGTGCTTAGTTGCTTTG
The DNA here is from genome assembly GCF_023343835.1 of Lagopus muta. NCBI lineage: Eukaryota > Metazoa > Chordata > Aves > Galliformes > Phasianidae > Lagopus > Lagopus muta. The sequence goes on along the minus strand of NC_064435.1, from coordinate 38,568,138 downwards.
TAATTTAAATACTATATAAATTTAAAATGTTGCTGTTGCAAGATCAAAAGAAATTTCTTCATTCTATTTCATTGGGCAGGATGGCAAAAAGAGACTTCAATGATGATTATTATATTACATATTAAAAAAAAAAATTCTGTAAATAAGGCTCTTTCTTTTCTTTACAGAGACTAAAGTAAACAAAAGTATACCCTTGAAATATAGACTTTTAAAATGGAAATTTGAGAAGCTTTTTGAGGAGGCTTGCCGCATATTCAGTAGAACACCTTCTGTTTCCTTTTAACATTTGCTTATATCAGAATTGTTAATCGAATGTTCATGCAGACTTACGTATATTTTGACTTTGTAGTTTATGCAAATAAACATATACTGTAAAATCTAAGGCATATAATTTTCAGAAGCTAAGTAAGAGCACATGCAAATGGAAGCAGTAGATATGAATGATCTTTTAATTAATACTGTTATGTAGAATAACTTCACTCACAAAGGACCAAATAATCTAGCAGTCATGCAGATCTCTCATAACTGCATAAGCAGATTTGTCCTAATGTTCTTGTACCTGATCACAAGGAATAAAAAGATGTAGGCTGGGATGTAAATGGTGTTGGCGGTTCACAGACATGCAAATGCTTGTCTCCAAGCAAAACAAAAAATTCCATTCCCCCTTAAAATTACAACAGTGCAAGATGGAGAATAGTCAACATTGTAGATCTTGCAATAGACAGAGAATAATATAGCTTTCATTGTGTTGATTTACTCATTTAGTTGAACTCTGTCCTAATGGAAATTGTTTTTCTGATGAGAAATATCATCTTGGCCGTTTTGTTTTCTATATTATTATTATTATTATTATCATTATTTAAACAAGTGCATTATTTCAGATGATAAACTTTTGTTATTTCAACACAGGTAATGGATGGTTCTTGGACAAGATTGTTATTAAATATAAAGAAGGAAAGGAAGGGAAAGAGGTTGTATTTCCTTGTAACAGGTATGTCATTCGTGGCAAAATAGAATTAGTTCATTATACTCTTGGCAACCTGGGGAAAAATTCTTCAGAACAGGCATGTGCACATAGCTTAGATATATGAGCAATGCCCTAGAGTTTCTCAAAGGACTAGGAATGCAAAATTCTGATGGTGAAGCTGAAGTTTGCTGGGTTGGTAGGGGAAGGAGAATGCAAAGAATTTGCTAATGCAAAGAAGCCCAAAACAAGCAAAAAGGTGCATTAATATTTCCTTTATTTCAATTATACAGAGACCACATGAAAATAACTGAGGTTTCAGTTCTTGCCTTTATGAAAACTATTATGTGAAAAGATCTAGATGTATTGATTTTGGTCAGTGCATCTCCCTTGGTTGCTTAAAACCTTGTATGCATTCCACAAATCTTTAGAAAGCCTTTAACTTTCCTCCTATAGAAGATGTAAAATATTTCTGTATTTGATAAATCACTATTTCTGTGTATAACTAGGTCTAGAATTTTACTGGCATGTGCAAGATTGGAAAATGTCTGACTTTCAGTTCTAACAATTACTTAATAGCCTGTTCTAAATATTTTATTACCTGAGCCAACTGCAACCTGAACTCTTAGCTGCTGTCAGTATGTTGAATCACATGACTAAAATAGAAAAAAATATTAAATAGATGAGCATACAAAAGTAAGAATTTGTTTGTGTTACCTCTGCATTTGTATATTCAATACAATAGAAATAATGTGAAGAATTATAATTTAAATCTAGCTATTTCTGGTATACATGGTTTCCAGAACTTGTGACTTTAGGCTACATCGCTGAAGTGATTTCCATGTTATTTTGGGAACTGTACATTATAATTGTGAAAGTCTTTCACAGTTCAATACAGATGCCTCTTTAAGAATGCTTCCTGTTTACAAAATAATACCACAAAGCAACGGTTTCAGTTTGCAAAGTTCCTAGAAATTATTACCTAATACCCATTTTCTCCTGTTGAGTATTGTTCTGATGATCAGGTTCTTGTCTTAGTATGTCTTTTGGTATGCATTGAATATGGCTATTGAAAGGGGAGTCAAATGAGGCAATTGTTTCCTTAGTGTCAGGGAGCTTTTGTAAGACTTCTCTTAAGGAACTTAATGAGCACATCAGAGCTGTATAAAACTGCTATGTCAAAAGGGAATCATTAAGCTCTTAGAAAAAAATAAATTAAGATTATTAAATAGAGAACTGAAGGAATGCCATTGTTTGTGCAACGTAAGTGTGCTGCCAAAGTGTAAAAATCTGCTTTCTATTTTTAGAAAATGCTAATGGTTTTTTTTCCTTCTTAGCAGTGAATGTGGAAAGAGTTTACAAAAGTTAATTGAGCTATTTATTGCAACCACAGTTGAAATACAGTGGAGTCTAGACTTCGTGCATTACATATTATTACATATTTTTGTTACGTACTAGAAGTGAAATATATTGTGGATCTTTGGGTTTAAACAAAAGCCACATCTATATGGACCCAATAGAATAGAAAATGATAATGAGCACATACTTTTTTACTAAAAAAAAAAAAGATGTTAATGGCTGCAAAGTGTTATTATACGAATGACAACTGAAAGATATGGATGAGATTTTACAGGACAGCTCCTTAAATTCATCTGTATCAAAGAAAAGGAAAGATAAAAGACAAATTCAGTTAATTGCTGCATATCTATAGAATTTATATAAACTTGCTGAGCTGGTTTTATATATCATTGTAAGTACAATGAATCTAACTGACCACTGCAGGTGGTACTTGAATGTACAATTGAATGTCTGATCCTGAAAATACTTATTATATCATATAGTGTATTTCATCCAAGGTGCTATACTGCTTCATCAAACTATCATGAAATTTCCAATTTTTTGCTGAGAGCAGAGTAAAGTAGGTTCTCCCAGTACAAATAATGTTAACTCTGATGAAGGTATATAAGAAAATTTGGCTTAGGAGGTAATTTAAAGGCATAATTTGATAGAAAAGGGAGCAAAGGTAATTGTCTGAATAGTTGCTGATAATCATCAATACTGATAGTTGTTATTAATCTCATTCTTTTTGTCTATACGATGAAAGGTGGTTAGGTGAATATCAAGATGATGGGAAAACTGTGAAGGAGCTAACTGCTGAAAGTGAGTATTTTGTTACAGATCATCTTTTTTGTTATAACAATAGAGTGCTATTTACTTCCCAGTTATTACTGAAGATCCTTTTTGAATATAATCATAACATATGAAGAAAAGTGATAATTAAGCTTGCTCACATGGATTTTTTTCTGCTAATATTTTAGAAGCTGGCAATCCAGAGATGGCATTCTTTGATGGTAAGAGTTGTTTTCTACAACATTGTCTTTGCTATTTGAATTCAAACTCCAAATAAGTAGTAAGTACCAAATATATGAGAACGTGGCCTCATCATGTAAGTAAATTATCAACTGTGAGAGAAAAAGAATACAAATTGTCTAACAGTGATCTACAGCAATAACAAACTATAAGTAATTGATGAAAATATGCTACTCATAAACCATTTTGGTTTTCTTCACATTTCTACTATTCTGTCCTGAAATCAGACAAGAACTTCTCTGAGAAAAGAGTTTAGTGTTATTTTATATATCCCAGTGCCACTGTCATGTAAAACATACATAGGGATCCTTTAGCAAGCATCAGTTTGTTGAAAAATGTCTTGTGAAGTGATTGTGCAAGCATTTTCAGGTCAAGGTTCATCAAGGTACTCTTAAAGTAGCCATAAATAAATAATATTAAACTCCAAATGTTTAAGTGAAAAAAGAAGTAGTTGACTAAATCTGCTTGGATTATTAATAGATTTTAATAAAAAAACTACCCAGCTAGTTGTCTGTCGATATACCTACAAAAACAGTCTCATCACTGTAATGTGTTAAGACCTTCCAAGTGTTCAGAACGTGAGATACAATCTGTGTTTCTCTCACACCAGAAAAAAGAAACAGAGTACAAATTTTCTTATTAACATTTGCCTATGAATTCGTATTCTATACAACTGCGTCTGAGTATGGGAGAAATGAGAGTAAACAAAGTAATGTTTACATTTAGCTCTGAAAACAATGGCTTGCCTTCTGTAGCATGAGTGCTGATCTCTCCATCTAGTTACAGCTTCAGAGAAAATATAATCATTTACATTCAGTCAAACAGTTTAGCCAAAACTTTTATTGTTCCATGGCAAGATAACTTTTTTACAAAAGGAGACTGATAAACTCAGGTAAATAAAGATTTTCCCACAGAGATTTGATTGTCACAAGATAATTTGGAATTGGATTCTGCATTCCACTCAACACACATTTCTGAAATGCAGCCGTAATATTTATTTCACCTTATGTTCATAAGATAGGCTACATTTTAGTATGAATTTAAGTTTTTTCCAGCAGATCTTTGCTTTTTGAAAAAGCAGACAGGAAAAGATGCTGAGAGTTTGTGCATGTTAGTAACAGTAATACACAATATTGATTATAAGGAGGTTATTCTTAATTAGTTTGGGAAATGTCTCACTGTTAAGATGTCCAGGAGGACCTAGAGGATGTGTGCTGGTTTATTAGAATGAAATCAAAGGTTCTGAGCAATGAAGATGAAAAGAAGAAGAGCATTTTTAGAGGGTCTTCTGCTAATTAGGTACGCATCAGCATAACTTGAGTTTCTTTTTAGTCATTTTTCTTTACCTTGGAGATCATTTCAGTGAGGAACTGAGATAAATGAAAGATTGTTCTATTTGTGTGTTATGTCAAAGAGATGATGAGCAAGGCGGATCTCAGTAGAGTTTACTTTTAAATTGTTTTTTTCCTAATGGTGATACCATAGGTATTGCGAGTGAAAAGAATGAGGGTTTTAGGATGATAACAAACATGAGAGATTTGAAGAGCTGTCTTATATTCAGTTCTGCATGTACGGTACTAGTACTGATTTGAGAAAATTCTGGAGATGTACAGACTTGGAAGAGAAAGCAAATGCATCAGATTCAAGCATCTGGAGCACTGATGACCTCATTTTGCAGAGAATATAGCAGTGATAAGCAGTCCCACTCACAGTGGAAGTGCAAACGTTCCATATAAAATACATTTCCTTAATAGGAGGCAAGTAGCAGTGTTAATGCTCAGAAGCTAAATGTTTTATGCATTTCTGTCATGATGCAGTATGTAAGCTAAGCTGCCCTCTGCAAGTGGGTTTCAAGCAAAGTTAGAAAAATTGATTGGCACAATCTAGGGTTGTTTGGTGATTCCCAGAATAAATGATCAATATGCTTAGGTCAGGTCTAAAGCAAAGGTTATAAAATCAAAGATTTTGTAAGTCACTCTGAAGGTCAGAAATTTCATTCTCTTTGAAGAAGGCTAATAAGCTAATAACTACCTAGTCAAGGAAGAGAGTTTGAAAGTTGTCACTGCTGAGCAGTTCTTTTTCACCTAGGCTCCCATTATGCCAGCTTTAATGAAGCATTTATTCCAGATCCCTGTGAACGCTGTTGGTGGCAATGGATTTTGATAAGATACAGAAAGCACATATCTAAAAGCAACATTTGTACATATGTAGAATTATCAAGACAAATCAGGTAGAGGAAAAGATTCATTCATCCTCTGGTGACTTCCTCATGTATGTTTGAGGCAAGAGAAAAAAGAAGTGATCACATTGGTAGAGAAGATAGATAGCTGCTTTCAGCTCTCAAATGAAATTACTTTGAGAGATAATGAATCTTTTCATCACTCTCTAGAAGTTTCCTGCACTGTGGGGAAATTTTGCTGCTGCCTTCTTATATTTTCTCTTTTCTGCTTCAAAATAGGTAGATTATGAGGTATAAGTCAAAATAAGCCATTATGAGACTAGTAAAAAAATTCTCTCAAAGCAGAACTACAAACATGTTATATCCCAATGTTGTCTATCCTGCAAGCAATTAAAATGTGCTGAGTTCCTGTAGTGTGGTTTGCACGGTGCTCTGTGATATTGTGATCTTTTATGATTGATGTATAAAATGCAACAAACAATTCAGCATCATTGAACACAGTGCAGTTAACAAATACTTCTAGGTTAGATTTTTTTATGTTGGGAAAGTTTGTTGGTATTAAGGCACTCAGAAAACTCATAAGAAAACAGAAAATAATTCCCACGAGTTCCTTTGTTTTGAAGTTATTCCCTACCTTTCAGGTTTATGCTAATGGAGTAAGAATAAACAGAGAATTCCTAAATTACAGGCAGATTTGTCCTGCTTCACTTGAGTACAAAAGAACTTAGGGCAGTAACATGCCCTAAGAACAATGGTAGTAATCCTCCAACAATACATAAATTTTCAATATTTCAAAAGTAGAAATAACCTTATTTGTCCAATTTTCTGAATTGTGTAATAAATGTTGTGTGTGTATTTTATCTTGCCCAGTTTGTTGTGTGCAGAAGTCACTACAGGTTTGGTTTTCACAATTTTATTGAAAGAATTTTACGGAATCCAAACTAGTGGTTAAAAGAATTTATGGGAAGATATTATTATGATTGATTCCATTTAGTTTTTTTAAAGTCAACAAATGCTTCTGATGTGTCTTTGGATACATCTGTATAATATAAATTGAGATCTTTGCCCATATTATTTCAAAAAAGAAAAATTTGGAGTTTCTTTCATTGAAGTTTCTTTACAATCCAATATTCATTTTAGTAATTTCATATTGGTATCTCAAAAGAAAAGGGCTATGGATTTGCACATAAGCTGAAAGTAAAATAATACAATGAAGAACTAATCAATTTGAAAGGAAGCTAATGCTGTTCAGTGGTATCAGGGAAAAGTGATTTTTTTTGTGTGACATGCTCAGATATCTTATTTTCAGAAGTTACTGAAGAGTGGTATTTCCTGGAAAGAGATATAGAAATCATTGAACCCAGTTAATGTGTTTGCAATCAGCCTCCTGTCTGGTGTACCCATCCTTATCACTCTCCATCTAAGAGAATATAATATATAGAATACTTTTTCTTACTCTGGTATGAACAGGTTAAATGAATTTTCTGAACAGAGAAAATGTAGTCAGTCTGGGTTAGCTCTGTTACCAAGCTGTAGAAGCACTCAAAGCAAATGTAGGAGTACAAGCAGTCACAGATGCTAAGAGGCTTTAAATCTGTTAACTACTGATTTATTTCCTGGAAAACTCCCAGCTGATATCTTAGCCTTACTTCTGAAATAATAATTAAGAACACAATCATGGATATTATTTACAATAAATCACCTTGCCTGAAATACCTTCTCTGTGCATGCTGCCTCTTGGAGCAGGAAGAGGTACGTGTCTTTGTTTTCTCTTCACTTAGGGCTTGCTTTCTCCTAAAGCAGAAGAGAAAAGAAAGGAGAAGGTTCTCTTGAAAAACACATTAATGCAAAATTATCTTAATTTCCCTTCTGCCATGTTCCAGGGAAATCCTTCACAATGAGACATGAGTGGATTTGATGTTCAGGGCTATGTTGGGAGTCTTTGTAAAAATTGGATCTGTTCATAAACAGAGAGTGCTCAGGAACAGCAGAAGCTCAAACGGTGCTTGACTTCACCAAGTGTGACACCCTGAAGGGTACCACATGCCAACCTGGCACAAAGAGATAAAATTCAAAGCTGGCATATATATCAAACAACAAACGTTCCTCATTAGACAAAGTCTGTGTCTTCTATAATACTATATCTGACTCATTCTTGGAATTGACCTCAAAAAAAAGAGTTCAGATGGAAGGACCCTTTCAGCTACTGTTTTACTCACCAGACTGACTGTGAGATGTGTATTTGCCTGCTGTTTTGTAGCTGAGCTCAGAAGGGGGAGGAAGCAGTCACACGAAATGAGAAAAAAGCTTCTATAGCAAGTTGGAAAGCAGCCTTAGCTAAAGAAGACAAAATAAAAATCAAGGGAAAAATCCTAAGTCAAAAAAGCCAGATAAAGTTTTTATTCAGTCGTCACCTCCAGACAGGTGCAGGAAAACAAAAGGTATGAAGAAAACCAAACACATAATGCTTTAAGAGAGAGAATCACATACATACAATTTATTTCAGACCTATTCTATGAGTTATTTTGTCAGCACATTGCAATGTAGGCTTACGCATAGTCATGAAGTACTTCTCTCTTATCTCATTGAGAAATTATCTTATCACAGTATTAGCCACAATCTAAACATGGAGTTTTGATTTCCTTCCTCTGTTAAGTTCCTTTTACCATGCAGAATCAATCAACCAGGTAAACAGTAGTTTTCTATAGCTTCTGAGCTGCATTCTAGACTTTCAAACATTGCTATTAATGTAATCTATCAAAAAGAACATCTGAAAGCCTCATCCATGAATTGATGTCAGTGAAAACACTTCAGAATTCCCCAGATTTTGAGTTCAGCCCTAATGAATGATCTGATCTGAGCTGACATGAGAATACTGAACATGATCAAGTAGGTTATGAAAGTGGTTTAATTTTCACTATTTGAGTGGCTGTGTTTAGCCAGCAGTTCTTGCAAATAAATCACATAAAATTTCATATGAAAACTTTAAGTACCCAAACTTGATAAATGAATTACTGCAATTTAAACAATGAATTTGTAATAAGGAATGCAAAAACCTACCCAAAGATTTATTTCCTTTCTTTCTTTGGATTTCTTTCTGCTTGCATATCCATTTTTACTGTTGGCTTTTTTTGTAAAGTCTTATTTAATTTACAATTATCTTCAAGAGAAGGCGTGCCTGTCTCTTTTTATAATGGCTGTCTTTAAATTCTTTGTTGTAATAATAACAAAGGCTTTCATTTCTCTCTTCCACTGACACTAAAAATTTGCCGTTTCTGTGTTGTTTAGCACAACAGTGGAGAGTGCAGGTGAAAACAGATGGAGATTCCCCAGAGCCACAAAATTGCAAAAGGACCCTTGTGATTTATGGCTCGAAGGGCAAAAGTGATGAGCTACTGCTTTCACCACAAGACCCAGGACATGTATGTTTTCTACCCAGAGCAACTGATGAATTCATTGTAAGTCGTAATATATTTATGCAGAGCAACTTTCTACAGTACTATTACTACAGTACTATATTTATAATTACATTCCTCGCCAAGAATATATCCAAATATATATATCCAAAGATCTATATTTATGGAATGCTAGCTTGGTTGCTACGTGTAACATATTTATTGCTAAAGATGGAATTATGTGACTTTACATATTTGGTCATCTTCTGCTTCTGGACCTGTTTGACAACAGGCAGGTGCAGTATTCTCTTTGAATTTTCAGTATTTATCAGAGAGATAAATGGTCCTTTCATGTAATTTATAGCATTCACCAGTTAATCTTGTGTGTTGCTTTGTTTTTAATTCTCTAAAGAATCCTGAGTTCCAGCTTATACAAAACCAATATGCAATTATTTGAGAAAGAAGGATTATATGTTATTCCCAGAGGACATAAGTGGCTTTTTCTTTCCTTCATTTCAGTCTTCATAAAACAGTCTCCAATCTCCTCCCAAATGCCTCTGTCTTTCAAGCCACCAGGCAGTGAGTTTTCCTGAATAATCATAGGATACCAAAGAGCAATGAACCCTAAGGCAACAGTATATATATGTTCACTGTTAAAATCAACCTCAGCACAGTCTTGACTACCTGTATACCTCACATACATCCTGCTGCTTTGAGAGCATTCATCTGAGGCATCTTTTTAATGTTCAGATTATGTCCTGGCTTGCTAGGCTATATCATTGCAAATTCTGTTTGTTGGCTTGAAGTACAGCTTCTAGTTAGCCAGATGAGAGAACTAGCTTGCAATTCATGGCAGTTTTATAAAGCTCAGAAATGCTTTTCAATGGCTGCAATAAACATTCTGAAAACAATGATAAAGCTACATTTAGAAAATGTTGTGAAGTCTTCCTCAGAATGAGCAGATTCAAGCTGATTTTTTTGAATTTAAATAACAAGCTAAAGCAATTTAGAAATTTTGCAGAGAGTAAATGAAAAGATAAATAGCACTTGTTGAAAACAAGAAAGCTATTGCTTATCAGAAAGCAAGAAATTCACCAAACAACAAAAGAAGCTTCACAAGCTATTGGTGCAGATTGAAGGTCAATAGAAGCATTCTATCTACGGAGGTACCTCACCAGCTGGCTGAGTTTTGGAAAGCATCACTGCATAAAGCAGATCTCTGCTGCATTCAACTTGTCAGTAATTTCCCAAAAGGCTTGTAGTGCTTGTTAAGATTGCCTAATTTCATTGACTGAGTGCCGTGCCAGGAGAAACCAGTATTGTTATGTGACTGTTCTGATTGTCCCTGCTACTCTTCTATTTTTGGTACCATAACACCATATCTACCATGCTGGAATTCCAATCTAATTTCTTTCTAAATGATTCATCGTACTTTGGATTGGCTTTGGGTTTGTGTCTGTGTCTTTCCCTTAGCTATTTATGCCCTGATTTTGATGCTTTGTATGAAAGTGTTTGAGCATCGTTCATTGGACGTGAAAATTTCTCTTTTTCATGTTGCTTATAGTGTTTTCCAGTTTTTGTGGCATTCTAAGGAAGTCAAAGTAGCAGGTCTGATGTATCCAGGTATTCAGATGTCTTCATAAATATTTTCTCCATGTTTTTCAGCTAATAAATCCAGTTTCTTTTTCCTCTCCTTTCCTTTGTTCTTACTAAGGCTTTCAGAAGCTTTGCTTGTGTTCTCCCACTGTAACAGCAGGCAGGAGGCATGAGCATAATATCTCCAAGAGGACAAGCTGTTTTTCCAACAAGCAGCAGTAAAAGGACTTTTCAACCTCCCCAGGAACCTGGTCTTAGAGAAGTGTCCTCAGTGCAGTAAGAACCACAACAGTTTATGTGCTATAAGCATCTTATGCTTGTTTTGAAACAATAGACATAATTTTGATCTCAGAGATTCATTTACTGCGCACAGAGGACAGGAAGGCATGTAAATTCCTGATTTTCCAGGTGCTCTCATACAAATATATGCACAGATGTGTATCGTATTCAGAATGATTATTTGATCCAAAATTTTTCATCCCAACTCCTGTGAGTGTACAGGTGTAGTTTAATTGCATGTAGCAGGAGCAAAGAATAATTTGTTAAAAGAGATAAAATAGCAGCATGGTAGTAAGTGCAGATGTTGAGTTTTGGTGACTTCAGGTAGCAGCAGTAGCATGGGTGATCTGCTTAAATAAGAATAAATTTAAATAGAACAAAGTAGTTATAATAAATTAATTGAGAAATATGTGAGTTTGTCTATGTTATTGAATTGTTTGGATGTTCTGGCACTGAAGACACATAGCGTGGCAAGACACCTTGCCAGCTGCAATGAACAAATGTATCAAAAAATAATTGGCAAAATGTAAGTAAATTGACAGAGTACAAACCCAGATTTTTACTTTTTTTTGGTATTTCAGTGTTGACAGAAATCAGTTATTGATCTCTAATGGAATGAAAAAATCTGTGAAGTATGTATATATATATTTCCCCCAGTACTCAGCATGGTTCTTGGTTGCTTACAGAGCAAGCTCGTCAGAGCATGCCTTTGGAGAGTGCTGCTGTACTCTGCACTTTCCGTTATGCAGGTAATCATAAAATGCAAAGTTACACTGACTGACAGATCACGGGATTTGGATCCTTAAAACTATTCAGTAATTCTCCAAAGCACTTGCACATGCAGTATGGGATGAGTGACAGTGCAGTAAGCAGAAAGCTCTGCAAGGAGGACTGTTCATAAATACACAATGAATGTGGAAAGTGTTTTCGTTTAATGAGTATGAGGATGACAGAAAAATTTAGATTACATAATGCAATGTGTTGTGTTTTCTCCACAGTGTGAGATGATGCTCTAGACAACCAGTAGCAGGACTTCTGGAGTTTCTGACAGAAAACTGTTCAGATGAATTTAGGGTGCATTGACAACATACTTTATAACTAGAATCATTTATGCACAGATTTTTCTTTTTCTTCTCTTTTTTTCTTTTTTTTAAAAAATTGTTATTATTATTGGGTGTTTTTTTTAAATAGAGAAGCAATAAAGAATTTAATTTAAGTGTGCACCCAAACAATAAATTATACGTAACCTTAATTACATTAGGAATTATGACTTTGGACAAGCCTTGTTTGATTCAAAAGGGAAAAGTTTTAAAATATTGTGAAATTTTATAATAATTTTCATCAGTTAACTTTCTCTGAGAGCTTTAAATCCCCAGTGGCTTTCCAAAGGCATCGTCATGATTGTAAGAACTATTCTCCTTCAAAAGTACAATGGAAAAACACTGCTATTTAGTATATGACAAATCACATTCAACTCAGCTCAGATTTCAAGTAGGGAGTACTGCATAAAACTGTCCAGAAGGAATAAATATGGATAAATTAATTAGGAAATTTTAATCATGAATAAAAATGAGGTTAATGTTCTCTTGCAAACATTTGGCCAACTCACAAAGAGGAAATTCATTGAGATATACTTTGTGATGGATTCTCTTTCTGTCTCTGCATTGAAGGTCATTTTGCATCAAGTAATAGGCATTGATGGAAGGAAAAGCCAATTATGGGATCAAAGATAGGATATCATATTCCAAAGGGAAACTGGCCGTATTAAATTGCTCAGAAAAGGACCATGATTATTATGATATAATAACAATGATCTGAAAATGATAGAGCAAAACAGAAAGGATAGTGTAGCCAGAGCCATGGAAAAAAAATCCCTAACAAATAAATGTGAAAAGAGGAGGAATACCTAATAATTTCAATTGAAAATATTTGATGCTTTTTGTCTCAACAGATGATCATGGACATTATGACTGCTAGTGCTTTCTGCTTCAAACACATGAAGTGCTGTGTGGCATTTAGAGTAGCTGTATGATAGTCATGAGATACATCTGCAAGAAAGAAAATCTGCAGACAATCATTTTACAAATCAGTCTGATTCTGAAAGACCAGAAGCAATAATTTTGTTGCCTGTGAAGAGAACACAGTTTAGATGGGTGAAGAAGCTGTGCACTGTCATCTTGATAATCCTAGATAGTACCCATTAGATTTAATAAGAGATGAATGCATATTTTAAGAGGAATTAGGCCACTTACCATTCCATAGCTAATGATATCATCTGCAGCATGCATAGCATGATTGAAAAACTCTTGATAAAATATTCAGTCCACATATTTCCCTGTTTCTGGAGCAATGATGGAGATCAAGTCAGGATGTAAAGATGTGGTAAATCCACTATGCATAATTCCTCACATATCAGCAGTACATATCAGCAACGTCCTTAAATTCTTAAATATGTATGACAGCATACAGGCAAACAGGGCAAGCCAGGCTCTGAGAGAGGACAAATCTGGTGCCCTTTTTGATGCAAAACTACTGCTGTGGTGGCTATTGTACATGCTGTGGAGTTTGAGAGCTGCGAGATTCCCTGCAGCACTGGGGATGCTGGACCACCACAGAGTTGGGCTGCTGGTCCTTACAGAACAGTGCCTCGAATCTTCACTTTCTGGGGTGACATAGTAAAATCTTATGGTGCTTGCCTTAAGAAATTGAGATTGGAAGGGACCTTTTAAGTTTTCAAGTTTTCAACAATTCTTAAGTTCTACTTCATAAACAGTTCAAGCTTCTGTAAAATGATTTTGGCAGGTTGCTATTTCTTTTTAATTAGGTGTTCCTCTACATACACTGCCGTTTTAGTGTTTTTTCTATTCATTACATTTATTAATGAATGTTATATTATTATTTATATATTATTGTTATATATATTATTTCCGAAAAAGACAAAACCATGCCTTTTAACTGTTCTTCCCTAATAAGAATAATGTAACTAATATTTCACTACTTGACTGTCTCCAGTGAGCAAAGTCAGATGAACTAGCTTTAAGAAAGGTGGGTCATCAGTGATGAACTGTCAGGAACAGAGCTATGCTGAGTAGCAGAATTAATTAAGCTGTTAAGAGCTCCATGCTGTGTATTAGGGATCAGTGGGCTCGTGGTTCCATAGCATGGTTGCATAAGGCTAACTCTAATTCTCCTGTGATGCGTAAATTCTACCGAATGCATAAAGAACTTACTTCCTGGTAACAGTCACCAAAGCTTAGATTGTAACTGGTCTGGGAGAATAAAATGCAGTAGAAAGGAAGAACAAGGCTACAATTTCAGTTTTGATCCCTTTAAAATAAATAAATAAATGTCTTTTTTAGAATAGTTCTGTCTTTCGTTTTACTTGAAATTCATTTCCTATCATGTCTTTCTTGCAGTTGCCTGGTGAAGGGCTGCAGCACTCTACTTCCTGAGGCTAGAAAGTCTTATTGTACAGCTGCTAATGTCACGCAAATCATTAGATCATTCAATGCACTTTGCAAATCCCAATTCCCATAGTGCTATTTTGGATGGTTTAAACAGATCTCACAGAAGCCCAGAGTCTGCAACCAGATGTTGGTTTTCCCACAGGTCGTATAGGAGCAATGGCTGTGATGTTCTACAGGTTTATTTCTCCATGATTTAAGTTTATGCAGAAATATCCCTCTTTTCCTCAGAAGCGGTTATAAAATAATTTCTTGTTTTAAATGCAATCATTTTGTAAGTGAGGATTCAGTTAAAATGATCTCAGCTTGTGGTAATTATTATTAATTTTAATATCTAATATGACTTCTGATATTAGAAACTTTAATTGTAAGTTAACACTCTCCTTATCCAGTAGGGTCATATCCTAACACGTTACATTTGCTTTATAAGCTTGAATGATATTAATTTTAATCTCAACTCACCATAGTGTTTAAGTATTATACATTACTGAAATGGAAATAGAATAAAATAAAGGAGGCAGTCTCATCCACGGAGAAGAGGAGGGATTCCCTTATTGCTCTCATCCTACCCTCTAACACAGTTTCTCCATGGATTAATATTAAGTTAAAGGATTCCACACTGCTGAGAAGATTGCTGTGAGTGAAGCGGTCCTGACAACATGCTCTTCCTCATGATGTTTTTTGCAGGTTGAGACTGGAGATGTGGGAGATGTGTATAAGATTCGGGTCAGCTGTGATGACGTGCCAGGCTTTGAGGGTTGGCACTTGAAGTCTTTCCACTTAGAAGAGCTACATACAAAACAAGAGTTGAACTTTGACTGCAACTGCTGGCTGTCTCTTAGCAGAGAAGACAAGGAGCTGGTAAAAGAATTCCCTGTAGTCAGTGAGGACCAGAAAACTTTACCAGGTGAAAACACTGAGCAGATATGAACACTGCAAACCTCTTGAAAATAAATAAATGTCACATATAGAATATAACATATGTTGAGCATTTGATACCTCCAGTGGGTCAATCCCAACAGTCTTCATACATACCCTGCAAAAATGTTGACCATTTAAGAAATTTAATTTTCCAGTTAAGTGGCAGATTGGACTTCACAGTTGCTAAACCTTCTGCATGATTCTGTGTACAAAACTGAAGAAAATAATTGTACTTTTAAAAGTTAAAGCACATGTTCACAGCTATGGAAATGATCCATTGTAGATTTGCTGTTGGATTACTTGGTTTATAATTTCAGCTACTAATGGGAAGAATTGTATTGTACAAAAAAGTTTTGTATTGTTTTTCCCTAAGGCGTTTTTTCTGACATGCTGAGAGTTTCAAAGAATATTTGTAAGTGCTCTTGGAGTGTGAAGGCCTGCAGAAACACTGCATTTGTTCAGAAAAGTTGGAAGTTACACATGAGATGAAAGTAATATGAAACATGACTGCTTTTCAAAACTGAAGTTCCAGAAATTCTAGTTCCTGAATATCTCAAACCTTTTCACAACCTTAAAAGAAACCATGGCATTAAGTTAGTTGAATGTTAGTTCGGGAGGAGAGTATGTTAAAAATGACATTTGAAAAATTTTGGTTATTCTCCTTGTTGAAGTATGAATACATCTGCAACTCAGTGATATTTCTCAGAAGAAAATCCATTCTAGCTGCATCAATTGAAAGAAGAAAATGTGTTTATACAGGAGCACTACAGAGGCAAAACGTTTTGCTGTTGCTGTCATGCACCTTGCATTAATATGTGCATTTGATAAATTTTTATGCTTATATCTCATACCATGCATCAAGAGGTTATGCTACATCAGTTTCTTCTGCCTAATTTGAATAAACTTTACATAGCAGTTTATTCTTTGACCTGTGAGGATTATTAACTACTGCAAAGATTATGTAGTTTTTAACGGTAAAAAAAACCTCAGATGACTTATTTTTCAGGACTTGAGTGGTAAAATAGATTTAGATAGAATTTGTCTGGATTTTAGTAAGTCTGAGTTGCCTGAATCCAATTTCACTGGATTTCTAAGGAAGTAATGGAAAGACTTCATTACACTTTGCTTGAAGAGATCACGTTCACAAAGAGTAACCCATTTTAATCACTGTACAGCAGATTTTTTGGCAGTTCCAGAAGTGAAAACAAACAGTAGTCTTACAAAACAATATGTACTGATTTTTTCTTTAAGAACACTTTTTTAAATGAAGTGTTTCATTTGTACTTTTTTTCTTTTCTTTGTACAGTCCATAAATATGTTGTCTCTGTACATACTGGTGACCGCTGGGGAGCAGAAACCTTTGCAAACGTTTATATCACCCTTTATGGCAAAAGAGGTGACACAGGTGTAAGGAATCTTCATACACCTTTAACAACAGAAAGGAAATTCCAAAGGAATAAGGTAATGGCACAAAAACGCTGTCTTACATGTGCAGGACCTACAACTGACTACACTGCATCCCTTAATGCCTGCTCAAGTTAGCCTCCTTCCTGTTTATAATCTCCCTTTAAATATGGAAGACTGCAGTGAGGTCTTCCTGGAGCCTTCTCTTCTCCAGGCTGAACAAGCTCCTTCAGCCTTTCTTCATAGAAGAGGTGCTTCAAGCCTTTGATCATCTGCTACATCAATTCCACATCTTTCTTGTGCTGGGGACCGCAGGGCTGGTTTCAGTGTGAGGCCCCACAGGGGCTGACCAGAAGGAGATAATCACCGTGCTCTCCCTGCTGCCAATCCCCCCTCCCTTTTTGGATCAGCCCAGGATGTAGTTGGCCTTCTGGTCAGTAACCGAACACTGCAGGTTCATCTTGAGCTTTTCATCTGACAAGACTTCAAAATTCCTCTTTGCAGGGCTACTTTCAATGAGTTCTTCTTCCAGTCTGTACACATATCTGGGATTGCCCTGACCTGGGTGCAACACCTTGGACTTGTTGAACCTCAGTATGTTCACGTGGACACACTTCTCAAGCTTGTCCTAGTCCCTCCTGATAGCATCCTTTTCTTATTGTATCAACTGCACCACTCCGCCTGGTGTCATCCGCAAATGCTGTCACTCCTTTGTAAAAGGCCATCAGACGGAAATAGAATTTATAGTCCAACTATTTACAGCAGACTGATGTCAGTGTTATTTCTTTTCTGGACAAGCACATTTCCAGTGCTGTATGAGCAAACACAAAGCAGATTCCTGAGGACAAACTGTGATCACACTATGTAGTTCTTCTATTCCAAATTTAAGACAGCATGAGTGGCATAGAATTAAAAATTATGGATAGAAAAATAGTTAAGGAAATTGCTGTGAGACTTACAAGTTCAGTGCTTTCTGTAACCTCAACCCCAAGTTAAACACTAAATTAAATTTACTCAATGACTTTGGACAAGAGAAAAGAAGAGAACGCACATAACAATTTTGCTTCTAGAGAGTCTTAGACTTCTGTGGAATGATTTGATAGGGTGAGGAAAGACTGAACTCAGTATAAACTGAGAGAATTTCTAAAAATAATTTTTTGCAACATATCAGGGCTATGGCTATGTACAGAAATAGCACTCTATAAAAGTTATTTTACTTCACCTTCATTCTCTGATTTATTTCCTGAAATGTATTAATTAAAAAATTTAATGATTTCCACTTACAATCTGGTTGTCAAATCCTGACTATTGTTAAAAAGAAAATTGATATTTTTGTCATGCAAAGGTAATTTTAATGTTAGTAACAAAAAAGCTACTTCTCCAATATTTTTATTTTAAAAGTAGCACAAGCAACATAGAGGACTTTTGAAAGTACTACATTTTATTAGAGATCAATTTGCAATTATCTTCTTTTTAATTGTCCTTACATCTGGTTTAGTAAGTTCCTGCTATTAAGTCAATGTTTTATTGGGATAATGGCATTAATTATAATTCTAGATGTTGTTTAAACTCCTGTTATTCATAACCTTGCTGACCATTAGAAGCTGCAATCAAGTCCACCTGACCCTAGGCTGGACCATGTACAGAAAACCTGTTTTGTTTCATATTTATCTTTTTTTTTTTCATCCCCTGATGCCCTTTTTCTTACTCTTACTCCATTCTGCTTCAGTTCCTGTTTATGGTCTTTCACTCAACTCTCTCCATGTTGTCTTGCTTAATCATTCAGTTTTCTGTTGCAGAAATTTTCATTTTATAAGAAAAACAAAAAGACAACAAAATGTTTAGTTTACATTTTCTTTTGGCCTGTTAACATAAGTAAACTCTAAATGATCCTTAAAGTCTAAATTTATGTTATACTTTTGATACTGGAAGTGCCCTGAAAATAATTTGATTATAACCAAAATTGTCATAACTTTTAACCTGCCAGAATGCTGATATATATGTATTTTAAATGTAAAATGATTCATAAAATACGTATTTTCCAAAGATCGGATGAAGTTACAGTACATCGTTAATCATGAGTGGGATCTAAGGTTAGATATAATTAATGTGTGCTTTCTTAGATTCAGAGGGGAGATGTTATGTTAAATGTTACCAAAATGACCCCCCCATATAAAACAGACAAGCATATAATGTCTGCTGAATCCAGGTTGTTTTCCCCCGAGTTCAAGCACATTCAGGTCCAAGATGTCGTATTATTTTCAATTTTCTTTGCAGGTGGATTCCTTTTTGGTGGAAGCTGTTTCTCTGAGTCATTTGCAAAAAGTGATCATAGGACATGATGGGCAAGGATATGGGGCTGGAATGTACCTCAAGGTGATAACAGTCAGGGAATCACAAGACTCAGACAATGAGTGGGTCTTTCCGTGCTGGAACTGGCTTGATACTCATCTGGGATTATGTGAGACTGTTTGTGAGATATTTACAGTTGGTAAGCTCTTCTGTAATCTGGCCTGGCTCTCTGCATCTTTTGTATTTGGTTGCAGGTCTCTAAAGTGATTTTTTAAATTGAAAATGTGAATTTTCAGTTTGATTTGGTTATTATAACAATACAACATCTGGTGATGTCAAAGTTAATAAAATTCCATTCTGTAAATACGTTGTGTATAAAACTCTCACCATCTAAATTAAAATTTATCACATTACAGCAAAAGATTTAAAGCGGGTAAAGAGTTTGAAAAGTATGCCTTGTGGGGATAAATAGCTTAAGTCTTATGCACTACTTTTCAAGTTGGTAAGGATCTAATTTGAAATCCAGAGAAAAGTTACTTTAGTCAATCTGTGTATTAACTCACTTGTGGTATTATTCCACTGTGCAAAGAAATACAGTTCTGCTGTGCTTTGTTTATATATACTCATTCCAAGCCTACTACACCACAAGTTGTTCAGATCCAAATGGAAATGAAAGATAGTGACAATTAATGGAGAAAAAGAGAAGGAGAAGGTCATATTGTTTTACTGAGGATCTGGCAAATCTTTTTGCATGTTTACTGTCTCACACTATTATACCATATAATATAGCTAAATATGAGATAGTGTCATGTGAAGTTCATTGTTATTAATTTTATATTAGATGTCTACAGGCTACAGGTGTGTTTGGGGCTTCTGAATGATAAAGTGGTTTTAGTAACATTGATTTTTATTTTTTTTTAAGAACAGTTGATTAGACCTCTAAAAGATGACTAGATGCTCTCTTAGTAATTTCTTCCAAACATGACAAGAAAAAGAACATTCTATTAAGAAAATACCTGTGAAACTAAAATTTAAACACAGAAGGAACATTTAGCTGTTAAATTATTGGCAAAAAAATAATAAAAAGTATTGATGTGTTATTCTTAGTGAACTGTTGCCATAGATACAACGTAACCTGCAAATAGAGCTTGCTTTGTGTATTGTAAAGGCTGTGGTCTTGTTATATTATGCCAGTCTGTCATACTGTTGTCTTTCCTCTTTCTCTTTGATCATTTTTAAAGGTAGAAGATTGATTTCTCATCCTAAACTGCCTAAAGTCATCATGCAGTCATCTGGTCTCTGGATAATGGACATCACTGGATCTGACTGGAGCAGTGAAGAGGATCCATTACACCTCTCTTTAATCTTCTTTGGCAACCAGAATCATAAGAAGTTGCCACTTCAAGTTACAGGAAAAGAAATTCAAATCAAAGTACTTCAATCTTTATCTATTGGGAAAAAAAAAATAAAAATCCAAGAATCATGTACCTGATAACCCTCTTAATTCTGAGATGATAAATTGTTTCTTTAAACTACTAAATTGATTTTTAAGTTCTCTGTGTAGTTTGACATGGGTTATAATATTCTTCCTTTGTAGTCAGTAAGGCTATCACTTAAGCAGCAGCTTTTGAATGAGCAGGAGCGAACCTCCTCCCAAGGTTTCATTCGGAGAATGTTTAAATAAGCAAATTGGTCCCTAGGTGCATATCACAAGGTGTACCAGACCGCAGGTAGTGATTTACAGTTCTTGTTGATTTCAATTGATTTCACAAAAGTAAGTAATTTGTAAACATACAATTTGTGGGATATTATAGAGATTTGTGGGCAGATGATGGAGAAGGAAGAAACATAAATGAGATAAAACTTACAGAGCTAATTTTCTATTTAATTTAATTTGTTCATCTCTGCCACCATGTTTTTTTCCAGGGTAATTACATTTTCTTCCAGTGTTTCTCTCTTTTATTTCTGCTTGTCTTTATCACTTTCTTTTCTCTCTTGATTAGCTCCTTTTACTCCCTAAGTTTACTCCTTTATTCTTTGTTTTTAGTTTCTTGAGTTACTTATCAATTGAAATATTAAGAGGCTTTTAATCGGATGAATGAATGAAATTGAGTTTATTGAAAGGTGCCCTGCTTCTACTCCAATGGTTCTTTCCTCTTACAACTACAATTCCTTGCTCAGTATCAGTGCTGTGGTACTTTTATGCTTTTCCAATTTTGCTCTCTCTGAATGACCAATACAGCAGAATTTGGAACTGACCAACTGAAGCAAATGCTTCAGACCCCTCATCTGTCTTAAGAAATCCCTAATCATGAAGCGCAGAAAACTAGGAGAATATTCAAGGGAATCATGACAATTACTTGTTCATTTCTTGTAATTCTCGTTCCATCCTACTGTTGGCCTTTGGGGTTTTGAGGAAATTATTTGGGGTTTTGAGGAAATTATTGATCCCTATGAGAAAAGTGGTTTCATTATCCCCAGCTAGTTTGTTAGGTTAAATTTGACCTTGATCAGTTCCTCCTTCATTTGTAAAAACAGCTATATGTCAGGACTAAGTGAACAAGGAGAAGTGGACAGACAAGTCCGTGGAAGTTTCTAAGCCAGCTTTACAACATGAAAGTGTGTCTGTGAAGCTATATCCTAGAAAAGCTTTCTTAAGGATTGGTTGATGGAACAGCAGAAGGAGGTAGCAGGAGCAAATCAGGAAAATAGGGATGAAATGAGTCCTGGCACAAAGCCCAAAGAATGAAAATATGTTTCTTTTGATTCTGAGTTTCATCAGAAAGCAGCCTTGGAGTTGTGAGTAAAGAAACTGTTCCTGATTCTTATTCCTGCTAGTCATGTAAAGAACAGTTAATGATTAACACTAAAGAAATAATTGGCTTTTTTGCTTTTTTGCTTTTTTTTTTTTTAATTCTTTAATGGAAGAGAAACTAAACACACTAAGTTAGGTTATAAACAAGATAAAAAAAGAAAAGTCCTTAGGAAATTTTCCTGTGCTAAAGAATCCACGCTAAGTATGAAGAAATAGTATGAAACTGGAACTATTTGCAATGAGAGCACAGGAAATAATATGATTAGAAAAGAGAAAAATAATAATTGTTATAAACCTGCTCCACTTCTTCATCTGTTAAAGTTTGTTCAATTGTTGCATAGATCTGTCAACTGTGTATGCACTGGCACAATTAGAAAGAGATCCATTCATCTTCTCTTTTTCTTGCATAGGATGAACTGTCAGATATTGGCTCGCTATACAAAGTTCAGGTAACCGGCCCACACAGCAAGCTAAAACAGCCGTGGCACTTAGATTTACTGCATATGAAGCACACGGGCACAAAGGAAGAGATGTATTTATCATTTGACTGCTTGTTCAACCCTAATGAAGACAAATGTGTGGAACTGCCAGCTCTCTATGCAGATCAGGAGCCTTTGCCCGGTAAGCTAAGTCTGTTTTTGTTACTGGGGTCAGGATTGGTGTCACTGGAATACCAATATCTCTCCTGGGCTGAATATTAAGGAATACAATGTTTTGTGCATGCATTTATCACAAAAGAAAGCTGAAGAAAGAGAAATCTCTGGTATTAAGATTATGACAGATGTTGTAACTGCTGATACCAAATGTAGAATGCAACTTCTTTTATGTGAGGCAGTTTCCCAGTTTTAGCTCTTGATTATTTGCTATATCTTCAAATTAATGCCATGTCAGCTGAAGACATGTACAAAATATTATCTAGTGCAATATCACCTGAATCTTCCTATTCATAAAGAGATGTGTGTGACCTAGAAAAGTAGTCAGTGTTTTAAAGAAGAAAGAATTACAAAGACCCCCTACAAAACAGAGATATAATTTAAAAAACATGTTACATCAGCAAAGGGATAGACAAGAATTTCAATTGCTGTGGAGTTTTATTGATATTGATGAGAAATTTATAGTAGAGCAAGTATTATTCCAGCAAAACAGATTAAGTTGCACTTTTTTCTGCTTCTAGTAACACATGTGAATTATGTATATGACGAAGACAGAAATATAATAAAGTGATAACCCCCAGTCCCCCAGGAATATGGCAAACAACAATGCATGCTGATGACTTGATCACAAGCTATTTAAGAACAGACTTCCCATTTATCCAGCTCATTAGAATAAAGAAGATTGATGGGGGTAGTAAAGATCGTGTATTGGAGCTTTTGGTGACAGTTAAGAGGTTTATTGCCAGAGGCTATAGTACAAAGAGCATTCTGCTTCAGCAGAAACTAGTAGGAAAAGATGGAAGCTGCCCAGGAAAAGAAATAAAATATTCCATGTGAACTTTTGCACACTGTTCTCTAGAGGGATTTTCCTGAGTATTTTATTCCATTTAAAATTGAAATCTGAACAAATTAAACAATGAAGACCTTTTAAATATCTGGTTTTATGTGGGTTTTCATAGCTTTAAGAAATTAGTAGCCTTGTAATCATTTACTGAAAAAATCTTATCATTTTAGGTTTTTGATCCATCAGGTTCAAAATAACATCGGATGTTGCGTGTAATATATGTAGGATATATAATGCTAAGTATAATAACCCTAGAGCTTGTTAAAATCTCTGTTACCTCTTTATTGGTAATTACCTTTACTGGTATTTATTTTCAGAATTTGTGATTGCTAAATGTTAAACTAAGTATTAAAATTCAATTCTCGAATATGTCCTACAAAGTCTTAGTTATGCTAAGAAACAGAGATAGTGTCCAAGAGCATTATCCTGATGAGTAGAGTAATTAATTTGAGGTAAAATAAGAAGGCTGAGACAGTTTCCTTGGAAAATGTCTTGGAAGATGCATGTATAGTTTCTGCTCCAAATTATACCGTACTTGTGTAATATCTACCAAACTAGAAAGTTTCACATAAACCATTTCGTGGACATCTAACTAAGGGAAATATAATGCTCTTTCTTCCAGATGTAACTCATTTTGAGTCCGTGAGCTGTTCTTTTGAAACTCAGATATATGGCCACAGATGAAACAGTGACATTTGTGATATTTAAAGATGCACTGAATGAGCAATCTGCAGTCAAAAGTGTTAATACCAGTTTTGTTCTTTCTGGATCCAACACTAATTCAGTCTAAAATTTCTAAGCATCAGCTTTTTCCTTGTATTCTAATTTGCTCACAGGAGGCCAAAATATTCAGTTTTAGGCATTTGCACTCATTACTGCTTCAAGAGAAATATCAGTTTTTGGAGATGCCTTTCATAAATCTCTTGGTAGTATAGATTTAAATAAAGACAAAAGGAAAATGTTAAAAGTTATCAATCACTACTATCTCCAGACAAATCAAACAAGTAGATAACTCTATAGTGAGCAAAGTAAAAGTAAAAATTATTGAAATAAAAAGTATCTTTCATTAGTTGTGTGAACTGCTTGATTGTAACAAAGGCTACATTAATGCAGCTACTGATCTTTTAAACTAAGTGATCCTATGAGATCTGTGTTCCTTTATGATCTTCAGGAAAATCATAATTCCTTCTTTAAAACCAGTGATCACTCAGTTTTTTTCCTGTATCCACGAGGCCTTTACAAAAATAGTTTTGTACCTCTTTCTGAGCCGTGAGAAACTCATGCATTCTGTCAGTGTATCCTCCACATCCAACCTTGCCCAATGGGAAATGAGGATAACTTTATGTCCAGTAAACCAGAGGTATCAACTGCATTTGAAATATATTGTTAGTAATGTAAAAACAAAACCAAAACAACAACAACAACAACAACAACAACAAAAACGCAACAGACAAACAAAATTGAAAATTGATTCTCTGAAATTACTTTTTCTTCCATCTGTACTTTCTCTTCCATCTGTACGTCTTTTTCTTAGAAGTCTGCACCCAAGATCACGGTACAGGTAGCTCCCTAGGAACAATTATATTAAATAAACAAGACCAAATGATTCTTTTGCATAATTTCATTTGATTCTGTGGCATTATTTCAGAGCTGAACTTGCTTTCTGGTTATTACCTAGTGTTCCAAAAGTTACTACTTTGTCTGTTTTACTTACTTTCACATATTATCCTAGTATTTATAAGTGTAATTTTACTCAACCAGTATCACAGTCCAAATTACTATTCATGAATCAGTTTCAGAATAAAAGACACTGACTGATTTTTTATTTTCCTTCTAAATTCTGTGGCAATTCTGTGAAGGGCATTCATGTGCATGTTAACACGGTGAAGCAAATTCATCACATAATTAAATTGCATTAGTTTTGAAGAAAATATCTTCAGTTACAATTAAAATCTTAGCATTTTTGGTTCTTAGCTTCTGTATTTCTTGAAGCTTTCTAGATCATTTCTTGATGATTTTTAAAATGTCATTTTTAGTGACTGCAGTTGAAGGCATGTACCGGAAGTTATACAGCAATATATACCACGACTTCAATGTTATCTTAAGTTAGAGTTTTGCAATACGTGATTTTCAAAGCAACTATTGAAAATTAGTGTTACCAATCTTTATGAGAATATTTTTAGCACCAGTTATGATCTGGGTTCCTCTGGCTCACATCAGACTTCTGTGATGTAAACAGTGTATTTTTGTCACAACGTGAACCCAAATTCCAAGCCACACACCAAGCTTGTTAACGCAAGAGCATGAAGAGTTTAAGTGCTTAGTGTATGTTAATATGTTTTAACAAACATATGTCTTTACTAAAAAATTACCCAGCTTTAAATTTTTTACAGTTTATAGATAAAGCATAACTTTTCCACTTCTTTTTTAATCACAGTAGGTCTTTGTCTTGGAGTAGTGTAATATGATATATTCAGGTATGGATAAGAATTAGCTTTCTACTTGCTTCTTCATTCATCTAGACACAATTTAAGTCCAGTAGCTTATGTTTATCAAATGATTACATTATTACTAGAAGCAATAGTAAGTCCTACGTTAATTTCCAAAATGAAAGTAGTTCAGAAATATTCCAGCTAATGTATTTTTATTAGGCTTATTAGTTAAGCCTCATTAATTCAAGCATAGCACCAATCTAACATGAATCAGTCTGGTTTGGGCATTGAGCTGGTGAAATGAATCATATTATTCTGCTTAGTGTGGCTGATTCCTATTTTGGCTAACTCAATCCTCTTTCACCATCCACTGCTGAGTAAGATAGGTGAACCCTGTACCTTGGACAAGATTCTTAAAATCCATTATTGAACCTGTACAAGAAGATTTGCTCCACGGTCTTGAGCAAATTAACTGTGTGGCTATAGAAACTGGACCTTAATCTTCTTCCCAGCCTTTAATTCCACCAGAAGGTTGGTTTCAGTTTTTGAGATTTTTTATGCAATAAATTATCAGGGTTAGGCCTCAACTTTTTTTTTTTTTTTTTTTTTTTTTTTTTTATAGTACAAAATGAACTTTCAGAAATATCCCTGTCTGCGAAATTATCTTTGAATTTTAGTTGCTTAACATCACTTTAAACTCAAAACTTTTATCTGGGAATTCATCTGACAGTAACCTCTGGAATACTCATTCCCTACATTGACAACCCCTATTTATTATACTATTTTGTACAGCAGAATTTTTGCAGAAGCCTATTGAAAATTGTCCCTGTCAGAGATCTCCAGCACCTTTAAAATTCAGCACCTTACCCTGCCCCTTCCACATTAACATCACTATATTTTGATGGAGAGCTTGCTAATCTGCAGAGGAAAGGAGTATGAGAGATTTTTAGATCTGTAACAGAAGAAAAAGGATTCATTTGATGGTCCACTTCCACCTTCCCAGTCTCAGTGTATTACCTGCATCACTTGATTTCATTGCAAAGCTAAGAACCTAATGATGGTAAGGGTTTAACAGTACTTCTGGTATTAGGATAGGGTATGGTTTTGTCATTTAAACTCTTTACTCAGAGAGGATATTGAGTTTCCTTTGGGCAAATGTTACTGAATTTTTATATAAATAATCCTTGAATAAATTCTGTTTCTTAGTAAATTAAACAAAAACAACAACAAAATTCAAAGCCACAGCTTCTGTCCTATTTCTAACTCATGGCTGTTCTTTTTGTCCTTTTTACTGAGCGCTAGGTGATCACTTTCACATCTCAAAAATGTTGGCTTACATCTGAAACAGAGCTTTTTATAAATAGGATTTGGCAGAGGCTAAGAGTGCCAAGGTTGAACAGAGCATCTTATTTTAGTAGATTATATTAGTAGATTATTGCTAGGGGAATGTGGTTCATTTCATTGTGAGAACGGCCCCAACATTTTCATTCATAAGGGTTGCTTTGTATATTTTTTTTCGCTTACATAGCAGGAGTCCTTCCTCTGATTCAAAATCTTTGAAAATTAATGGGAAATATTTGCTGTGACTACAGTGATCCTTGAATTGTGCATTAACAGATTCAGCAGATTCACAAGGAAATTCTGACTCAGCAAAAGCATTAGAAATGTTTCTACTTTTCAGTATGTATCTCATTTGAATCCAGATATTATGAAGTAACTAACTGTGTGACTAGAGTTGAGATCATTATTAAGTATATTAATGATCACAGACCAAAGCAATAAAGGTTACTGTAAGCCCTCTGATTTCTAATCACCTCTATATGAGTGATCAGGTCTGTGGCCCAAGCTCTTATTCACAAGCAGCCTTTTGACTTCAATGGATCTGCTCATATGAGCAGTAGAGAGGACACAGGTGAGCCACCAGTCTGGATGAATAACTCATTTTCTTACCGTCATATTCCAGCTCCCTTAAAAAGCAAAAAAGCCTAAAAAGAAAGGAAAAAAAAAAAAAAAAAAAGAAAAAAAAGAAAAAGTCACCTGGACAGCGCACATACTTTTAATATCTGGATTTCCATCAGAAGCAACTCTATGTGCCTACAGTCATTTGCAGCTACGTTGACATTCATCTGACAATGCATATTTACCTGCCTTTAAGTAAAATCTGACATAAATTAAAGTGTCCGTCTAGGAAAACTCTTTGTCTACTACTTACCATCAAACATGAGTGATGTCATTGATTACATGCACTTTCTCAGACCATGGTTTAAATACTTAGAAAAGCAAATTCCCAAGGGAAGTCCTGAAGTAAATAATGACACAGTGAAATAAAATTACTTTTCAGAAAACTCATTTTCTCAGTTGTCATCCCCACATGGTATAAAGATGAAAAGAAACAAAAACATTTCGGTGTAGTGCAAAGCGCACCTTTATTAGACTGATGCATCCCTTATTATTTAATTTTAAATATTCATTTTTCAATCAGTATGCAAAACCACCCAGTAAGCAAAAGCTCTCTCATTCCACTGATGTGACCTTTTTCTTTTAGACATATAAAGAAATAGCTACATAATATGTCACAATATTTGAATTCAGGCCTTTTGATTATAACACTCAATATGAATAGCACCAACTTGTGAAAAGAGCTGTAAGAAAATCTTAAAAATAAATATCCTCAGAACACATTTTTTTTTTCCTCCCTGTTTTCTTATCACCTACGCATAAAAATAAATGACAGCCTTAGCTTCTGGGATCTTAACGATCACTCTCAAACCTACCAGAAATTTTTCCTAATTATATCTTTTTAAAGGCTGTAGTTTGGTTAAATAGGGCCATTTCTGTCTTGGAGTAAATTTGATTCAAGAAGTAAACTGTAGTGAAAATATCAGAAGTTTCCAGGATTTATACTGAGATATTTCTGTATCCTGTGATGTATTTTAGACTTGACTTGAATAATGAGTATTTCAATGCCTTCTGGCTTGAAATATGAGTTGTGAGACTGAAAATGCACCTTGGTTCAGTGTCTGTCTAAAGCACTGTTTTTTTTATTTGTTCAAGCACATTTCCTGGGAAAGCAGATGTTGTGCAACCACATAGGTCTCAGGTATAGGCAAGTAGCAGAGTCAGGCAGAACAGTTTCTGCACCATACTGCTATCATGATCTGGGCATTGTGGAGATCTGCTTCACAGTGTCAGTGTTGAAGTCATGAAAACCATTGAAGCTGAGGCCAAATAGTTTGGGGTAGTCAAATGTAGCTCAGTGCACGTTTCATGCTGTGTTTTAAGAGTGTCCAGGCCTTCGGTCTTAAAACTTCTTATCAGAAAATTCACAAGATAATATATGCGTTCTTGAATATATTTATGTTATGTGTATACTGTTTATTACCCACATCCTAAATGTGACTTTTACAGGGGCAACTTTGTGTGGCTTCTTTTCCTTAGGCTGAAGTAATAATGCGTGTGGTCGGAAGCAGAACATTTAGAACATCTAACTCTTAACTCTTTGATTTTTAGTGTCTGTTCCCAGAATATGTCCCCAGAACACCTCACAACTGTTCATATCCCTAACATAGCCACCAAAGTTAGATACCTGCTGTGCCAGCAGCTCCAGTGAGCTCATATTTATTACTGTATTTAAATAAGAGCAAGTTTTACATAGTATACCACAAGCAAACAAAAAGCTTCTCATTTTTTTTTCATGACATCCTTTTTGTCATGGTGTTGTATATAACCATGAATAATATTGTGACCTTATTCTGTTTGTTTCCTTGTTCCTTACTTCCATTATAAACTATACTTGTGTGTTAAAGTTGATACTGAAAGGATTTTTAGTTCATTATTCATTATTAACTTGTTTTAGCTCCAAATTCATTCTGATAGGTTTATGGGCTTAGAAGTGAGAAAGATTGATAGTCCTGATCGGTTCAGTCACAGGAAGGTAATTACACAAGTTTAAATCTTAAGACAATCAAATTCCAGCTTTCTTTTAAACAATTTTGTATGTGAAAGAAAATACTGAAACAGTTTGCCCAGAGAAGCTATGGAGGCTCCATCCTTGAAGGCATTCAAGACCAGGTTGAACTGGGGTCTGGGCAGCCTGACTGAGTGGGTTGCAACCCTTGCCCATGGAGGGGAGTTGGAACTAGATAATCTTTAAGGTCCCTTCCAAACCCAAGCTGTCCTATGGCTCTATGATATTGCACACTACCTAGAGAAGGAGCAAAGAAATATGAGTGAATTGTCTTAAAGAACAGAATTTAGACTTTTCAAAGTCTAAATATTTTTAGAGATTTACTTTTAAGGAGGAGGAGGAATTATTTTTGAGACTCTTTGCCTCAAGCAGCAGCCAGTAGTGCTGATTTTGTGGGAGTGGTGTCTAACTGAAACAAAATTGTATTCTGTGAATTGCCAAACAGAGAGTTATGCTGTAGGAATGTGTTTTAGATAGGACATTACCAGGAAACAGATCTGTGCTACTTGTACTCTGGCACTGTATGGGATTCAGATGGAGTTTGCAATGGTTTCTACTAGGAATTATTAGATAATATGGGTGTTATGCTAGTAGACAAGCATAATTTTCTCATGATGACATTTTTTGTAAATTCATTTTTTTTCTGAAGTTGTGGAATATTCAATCAATTTGCACACCGGAGACTTGAAGAAAGCAGATGCCACTGGTGAGGCTTATCTATGTATTCAAGGAGAAAGGACTGACTCAGGGAAACGATGGCTTAACTCAAGAAACAGCCTGATTACTTTTGCTAGAGGGCAGGTAAAACAACGAGGAAAAACATAACTGAATCTGCAAGTATCTTTTTGTTATTTCTTATGTTATTATAGAACTTTTCATGTACAAAGCATCAAAAACACTTCACTAACTTTTGGATTCTGTGTGGGTATAATTTTTTCTATTAACTAAGATGTAATTTTCATAGGTAACGTATTAAGCATCAATAGCATTAAACAATAGTAAAGCAATTAAGTTAATGAAGTAATGTTGAGTTGAACTAAATATACTCTGAAATTTCATCCTTAATATTCCAGACTTTTAAACCTATGGAGTTGTCTTTGTTTAGATATACCTGGTAGCTCTGATAAAATTTCTGTAGAATAACTTGCCTTTATACCACAGCCTTCTCTTGATTAGCCTTCCTGGATAGTAATAACTGTATTCCAAGCAGTAATTTATTTTTTCATGCTTCCATTATTCTTTTTCCTCATACTTTCTTGCATTTTGAGTGTTCAAGAACTTTTCCTAGTAGAGTAATTCCTGAAGTGGTTGTGGGCATAAAAATAAAGTAGCTAAAACAAATTTCAGATCAAACAGAAATATCTGTTTCAGATTGACAGGGAATATCTTGCTGACACTTTATTAGACTCCCATTGTGTTCAGATTTGGAATATTTTTTGTTTGTTTGTCTTAAGCAAATAACAAAATCATTGCAAATATTTGCTGAAGGGAAAAAGGGAAGATTCCATCAAGTCTGTTCATCATGGAAGAGAGAAACATCTATCATAGAAATGGCTTCCACAAAACAGCCTTATTCCAATAGAATCATAGAATCACCAAGGTTGTAAAAGACATACAAGGTCATCCAGTCTAACCATCTGCCAATCACCAATAGTTCTCACTAAACCGCCATGTTCTCACATGTCCCTCAACATGTCTAAATGTTCCTTGAACACCTCCATGGTCAGTGACTCCACCACCTCCTTGGGCAGTACATTCTAGTGCCTGACCACTCTTTCTGAGAAGTAGTATTTTCTAACATCCAACCTGAATCTCCCTTAGTGTAACTTGAGGCCATTCCCTCTAGTCCTACCACTAGTTACATGAGTGAAGAGGCCAACCTTGGTCATTCTGTGATTCTGTAATTACAGAGAGCACTAATGTCTCCCCTGAGCCTTCTCTTGTCCAGACTGAATAATCCCAGCTCTCTCAGCTGCTCTCCGTAGTACTTGTGCTCCAGACCCCTCACCAGTTTCGTTGCCCTTCTCTGGACACGCTCCAGGGCCTCAATGTCTTTCTTGCAATGTGGGGCCCAAAACTGAACACAGTACTCGAGGTGTGGCCTCACCAGTGCTGAGCACAGAAGGATGATCTCTTCCCTGCTTCTGCTAGCAACAGTATTTCTGATACAAGCCAGGATGCCATAGGCCTTCTTGGCCACCTGGGCACACTGCTGGCTCATGTTCAGCTGAGATATATAGCAGAGTGGTTGAAATCTTCCCAAATGCTATTCATTTGATTCTCATTTACCTATCTAATTCCCACTCAATTAACTGTGATTTTTAGTGAAAATGAAATTGCTTTAGGTTTTGAGAATAATTAGATATTTGCAAGTTCCACTGAGAGTTTGGGTCTCATTCAAAATAACTTTCAACACAAGTAGACATTGTGATTTGGTTATTTTAGTCTATGAACATGCAAGACACGAGGACTTTATTGCTATCCATTACTTGTAAAATTACATCCTATTATGTACAGCAATTTTTTTATAGTCATAATATTCTCTGGAACAGAAAATATCAGTTATCACATTTACTGTTTAATTATGAACTCTAAGACAATGGAATGGTGTGAATGAGACAAATTTGCCTCTTTTAAGATATAGAGCAGTGTCCAGATGCACAAAGCTAGATTGTTAAATATAATTTAAATTATTTTCACATTACAGGTGGATGTTTTCAAAATCAAAGCAGTATACCTTGGCAAGTTGAAACAAGTTCTCATTGGATTTAAGAGTACAAAAAAAGGTCAGCATTTTTTTTTCTATACTTCAGTAATAAATTTGAGATTAAAATACTTTTTTTTTTTTTAATTTGAAATTACTCTCAACTTTCTGTTGTTATTTCTATTGAATTATACTTCTCAAGTATCTAGCTCTGCTAAAATTCACTGCAGGATATTATTTGTGTCCTCCCTCCAGCTCAGCAAAAGCTCTTGTTAAAGAAAACTGTTCAGCTCTGAAACAGTAACAGCAGGGATCATCATAAACTGATATTTCGTTCAATAATTTGGCTAAAATTTTGGCCCAGCAATGTTCAGAGGCAAGAGATTAAAGCTTTTACAAGTTTGCCACTTGTGCAGATAATGTTGATATTGGAGACAAGACCATTCCAGTGCGTGATAAACTGAGTATCTTGTTATTTTTATCAAAAAGCATGACTATAAGATGACTCTGTATATTGAACTTAAAGATGTGCATATAAAAACTGATTAGGGAACTACTTCTCATTTATTTCTTACTTGATTACATTAAACTGGATGATCAGACTTTCATTAACTTCACCAAAACTAGGAGTATAGCCAAGTTTATCAAAACTCAAGGGTCCAAGCGTTGTTTCCAGAGAATACGTTAACTAGATTTCTTCAAGAGAAGACCTTCAGCTAAGTTTGTATCTTTTTAGATTGCATAGATACTTGCTGAAGTTGTGTTGAGAAAATGTTTTGGTGGCTGATCTGGCAGAAATCCTGATACGCTGTTTTCCATTGGGATATTTATAATAGGATTTTGTATATGGGATCTCTTGTGTAGAGATCTCTTAGAAGCTTTTCCATCCTTTGGAGCTTTGGATCCTTTTGATCTATCCTTTGGATAGATCAAAATGGATAGATATCCTTTGGATAGATCAAATCTATCGAAGCATTTATTTTTTTACTAGGTCTACATAAATTTTCTTTAAGAATTTTTCACTGTATGAAATGTACTAGAGAGCAGGGGAACAGACAGTCACAATATTTTCAGAAGTCTCATTTTCTTAAGAAATCAGACAAAAGAAAACATTGCACTGATTTTGTAAAGATAGAAACTTATGACTGCATACCAAGAATATTTTGTAACTTAAAAAGTTTAAATTAATAATGTTCTATTTATTTTCATACAGATGAGTGGTTCTTGGAAAAAATTGTTATAAAAGAAGTCAGCTACCCTTTTTCTTCACATGTCTTTGTTCATAATGACTGGATCAATAAACGTCCTAAGAAAGATTTTGTGGAAGTGGTAATTCCTCTCAAAGGTAATAAATACCAGCAGAAATGCTCCTTATTTGTGTGAATTACTATTGCATGGCAAAGCATAATGAAGTTAGCACGTGGCTACTTCATGGCTGCTCACCTACAGAGTAGGCAAAACCAAACACTGGCTCCTGATCCAAGGTGAATTATGCCTTCTTTAAAACAAAGCAGCAGTCATGCTTGGGATGAAAATGATGGCAATGCCAGTGCTTCTAGTTCTTGCTGCTACTGGAGGAGTTGATAACGCATAGTTTAGTCTTACAAAAGTTGACATATACTCTCAGAACTTTGGTGAGTAGTTGCAAGCGTTGTCAGCATGTACAAAACAGAGAAGATGGGCATGTCACTTGTGTGAATGTCACAAATGAATCTGTGAAGAAGCTAGCCTGGTTTTACACACCTTTATAGGACTAGAATGAGCAATGGGGCTTTTGTGACTGCTGCCTGACTTGTCTGTAGCAGATCCAGTCATACTAGGCAAAATAATTTTATGTCATGGTTCATACTGTCTTATAATTTAGATATCTGCTCTGAATATCTGCTTGTTTCCAATACAGAAATGTCTGTGACATCTCTTCTTACAAAACAAATTAATACTAAAAGCAGAGGACGATGGCAAATGTGGGTACACTGTGTGGAAGTTCCAGAAGATGCACCTGATGTTCAAGTTGTGGTATTTGGAACAGAAGGGAAATCTTCTTCACAGAAAGTTCAGAATCTGAATGATAATCCATTTCTGGTTGGTTTCTTCTTTCTTTCATGCAAGTTTTACCGGAGTGTTACAGTAAAGGAAGATTTGCAGCTTCTGAATGTGAAGTTCCATGTACTGATTTTTTTTGTTTGCTAGAGTTGATGTTTACCCCTCCATATCTTAATTAAGCAGTTGAAGAAATTCTTACATGTAGGCTGATGCATGTGACTTACAGAACTTTTACTGAGCAAATGACAACTTTGGCATGAAAAACCTCACTGACTTGCAGTAAGTCTAGTAGTCCTTAACAGTAAGGTTTTAACTAAAGAAGTTATTTCATAGTTCCTTTACTTTTTATTTCTCAAACCTCATCTAATCTGTTTTCACTGTTTAGAAGCTATATTCGCTTACCATGAACCCAGAAAAATACTTATTCTGAAATGTGCACATGAAATTAATGGTAGTTTCTGGGCAGGTATTTGAATCTGAGCAATACTTTCTCTAAGTTTTTTATTCTTAAACGTGAAAAAAGCAATAATTACTCATCGTTTGCAATTTTTTTTTCATTTATTTTTCTAACAGTTGACTGTTGGAGATGTTGGAGATATAACAAAACTTTCATTTTTGTTATCCAGTCCATGTTTGGAAAGAGGAATTAAGCTTCACAAGGTATTCCAGTATATTCTACATAGAAACAATTCTGCTTGGTACTTGTATAAGTAGCTTTTGTTGAAAAACATATTGTCATCTTTGGTTTTCTACCACATCAACCGGACCAGACATCTTGTGGCTCAGTCACCTTTTGTCTATAGATAATTTCCTACAATTTCTAGATTTTTTTGAGAGCAGAGCCACCTGTTTCAGCCCAGTGAAGCACATACATTCATACCCACTCATTTCTGTGTGGATCCATGCTGCACCATGGTATGGAGGGCAGAATTTTTTTCCTGGTGTTAGGAGATGCTAATATTGATAATATTGAAATATTGATAGCCCCCAGATACAACGTGACCTAGTTGTGGAAAGCCATTAAGCTGACATTTTTTATTTATTCAATACAAAGTATTCATTAATGGACCTTAAACATCTGGTTGATGTTTAATATGTACTTAAAATCTCTCATGAAAAATGGTGGTGAAATTATTTAATTCTGTCCGTGTTACGATGCAAACAGATTTTAAAGGTATACTTTTCTGCAAAGGGTTGTAAGATTGAGTAGAAGGGTGTTGTAAACTCATGTAAACTCTTAGGCTTTGTTGAAAAACCTCAAGCTTGGAGATTAAAGCTAAGCAAAGTTGTGTTAATAAACTCGACTTGGAGGCAACTGTCCGTACGACTTACAGACGTAGCACTGAATTATTCTCAGGACAGTAAAAGAATAATATTCTGAACTGGGTCACAGAGTTCCTTCTCACTACAGCAAATTTAAATGAGTGTAAGGTGAATCTTTAAATGAATAAACAGTCCAGAAACTATCCTGATGGAAAAAACTAGAGGTAGCAGCGTTCTAGGGTGAAATCTGAATGGGCTTATGATACTCAAAGGAAGATATCCTCAACTGAGGATAGAGAAGAAGTTTATCTTCTGAAATGTGTTAATGAGTTCACTTTGTGATCTCAATTCAGGCTATAATAATGGAAAAAAAAGTAGGTTCAAAAACACAGATTTCTCATTTTAAATACACTTCTCCAGGCCATTTGATAAAAATTCTTAGGACTGACTCTAACCCTTATGATACCTGCTACACCTGAATAGGTGGCTTCAAACATGGCAGAAAATTCATAAAAATCCGATTGCTTTTTGCTGCACAATTATGTTTTTTCTTCAAACACAACCCTCTGCAAATTGGTGAGTGATTTTTTGTGATGCTTTTAAATTCTTCTATAGTTTTATTGTTGTTGTTGTCGTTTTAAATAAATAGCTTATTAGTAGCTATAAATTTTTGCAGTCTACAAGAAGTCAATGGATTGCTATAGATCTGTGTAGTCTCTTCTGCTGGTGCACTTACAACCCACAATATAAGCAACAGTAACATATACTGTGCCAGTAATATGTTTATAACATCTATTACTCATTTATCAGTTTGTTTATAAATTATTTATATGGAATCTTAATCTAAAATGTAGCTATGTGTTTTGATTTTAATAGAATTCTTGCAGTGCAGCAAAAACCAGAAATGCTGTACAGAAATAGAAAACTATAGGAGTCAGTCAGTATGTGCAAATTCGCTATGAATCAGTGGTCAAACCAAGTCCTAGTTGAAAGGAAAAAGAATCATTTTCATTACTTTCTCATTAAATGAAAGGAATAATAATGAACATTTCAGAAATTTCACACGCATGCGCAAAAACAAAAACAGATACAAATGCATTTGTGAAGTATAATACAGAGATAAAATCCCTGTGTTCCTTTTGCTACTCCATCTTTTGTCCTGATTTTTACAACAGTTTTAGTGTATAAGAGATTTTCCTTCTGATTTCCTATGGTACTCTGTAAACTTCTTTAGAAAATTATCAAAGTTTAGCTAAAACATAACTTTCCTGTAACTTTTGAAGACTTATACACTATAGAAGAGCTGTTTTTTTTTTCTTACTTAAAAGCAGTTTTTCTCCCTTTCCAAAATAAAACAAAATCATTTTTACTTTTCTAAAGAATATAGAAATACTATACGATTGGGAGATAAAACACATAGATGCAATATTATGACTAGAAAGAGCTTGTCAGGTACATTTTGCTGCAGAAATTTACTTCATAAAGTTACACATCTTCCCTTGCTTTCCCTTCTCTTTTTTTAATGGATCCAATTTCTGAAAGGTATTTGCTTAGATGTTCAGTTAACCCTTAGTATAATTTTATTACTGATAGGAGATAAAAGCGTTAGCAGTGGAAGTAAACTTGGGAATCTCTGCCTAAGAGTTTCAATTGCCGGTGACATTACATTTTCCCTCTTCCCTTTTCCTTTTCCATCTCTTCCTGATAATATTTCTGTACACAGAGAAGTCTCACAGAGTCTCAGTAAGCCATTTCCAAAGCCTTGCAGTTCTTAGATATTACTGAAGTTGAGTCCTGAATATTATAGTTACCTGAAATGTTCTTGCATATGCTTGTTACACTTTTATTCTGTACTTTATCACTTGACCTAGAATTAAGTTCACAGCCCGGATTTCTCTCTCGTGAACCAGATCTCTGTGATGACTTCAACAGGAGCTAAAAAACTAGACTCCCAAAGCTATGCTTCCTTTGTTGCTTTGGAGGTTCTACGTACACAGACTTGGAGCCTAATTTGCCAGTGTCCATGATGTATTTCCTCCTATTGGAATTCATTCTTCAAATACCATAATTACTACAAGGAACTCTAAAGGCTATTGCATACCTAATTCCTGCCTACTTTGAAGATCCTAGCTGTAATACTGCAAGTCACATCTAAACAAATAAAATTTGGCAAAACAAATGGGCATATAACATATAACAACATATAACAATAGCATATAAAACATATAACATATAACATATAACATATATAATATATAATATAACGGTGCTCTAAGTGTAGTTATTCATTTGAAATTCTGAAATTGCAAGTATATACAAGACAATTTAATCTATATCTTTCACCTCTGTCCTAGCTTTGTCTAAAGAGTTAACAGTAGATGGTATGATGCCATGTTTTGGATTTAAGAGAGTACACTGATGCTTTAGTTGCTGCTGAGTAGTGCTTACATTAATCAAGAATTTTTCAGCTTCTTTTACTGTCGGGCCAAAGGGATATCCCATATCATATAGTGTCATGCTGAGCAATAAAGCTGGGACACTTGGAAGTGAGGAGGCAGCTGCTGCTCATGAACTGGCTGGGAATAAGTCAGCAGGTTAAACTACAACTTGGTTTCCTACAAGTGTTCCCAGTATCTGTGCCATATATATGCAGATATAAGTAGGCTGCAGAATCAGGGGCTGGCACTATTGTGGCTCTCCTTATGCAGAATGAGGTATCTTTACAAAGATTGTATGTGTTATAAATAGGAAGAAGATGGTTTCTTTGGGAGTGGAAATAAAAAGCACAGTATTTCAGAGAAGCAGATGTGTTTCTACTTTTTTCTGCAGCTTAGGCTGAAAGATCTGGACACTAAACAGGAACTGAGCTTTCCCACTGAAGCCCAGTATCTGTTTGGAGAAGACGGATCTGAGACTGTGACAGAGCTAGCAGCAGTCAGACCAGACAAAGCACCACTCAGAGGTATGTTGCTGAACAAAGAATAAATATGTAAAGAAATACATAAACACATTCATACAAAGTTGTGAACTATTTAATGGAATAAGCACAATGAGCAAGAATATAAAGCATTTTATTATAAAACAAATC
This sequence comes from Lagopus muta, assembly GCF_023343835.1. Classification (NCBI taxonomy): domain Eukaryota; kingdom Metazoa; phylum Chordata; class Aves; order Galliformes; family Phasianidae; genus Lagopus; species Lagopus muta. The sequence goes on along the minus strand of NC_064435.1, from coordinate 38,529,465 downwards.
ACTCAAAATGATTTTTAAATATTCATTCAGAATGTCAGAGTCTTTAGTAACACGTATTGCTCATATGTTTTTAATCTGTTTTAAAGCAACTGACGTTTTGTTTTCACTAGTCTAAGCACTAATCTGAAATTCTGAAACCTGTAAAACCCAATTAGTATATGTCTAGTGAAATGTTCAGAAAAAGACTGATTTACATAAGGTGAGGGACAATATCATGGATTTTAAAAAAGCACGTGTATAGACATAATGGCATGATTCACAGAAAGAGAAAAGAAGTTGTTGAAGTTTTCTCCAAACCTCTTTTCTGCTCCAGTAGCTCTGTTTCATTTAATCATTGCATCTGAAAATATCATAAAATTTTTCTTTGTTCTGACTACATTGCAAACAATATTTAGCAAAAAAACCTCATTCAGAATAGTCCATCTTCTTAGTTAAAATACTTCAAACTTTTTTGCATTTGCCACCTAACTAACTTGATCATAATAGTCTATTACAACATGAAAATCTTCACAGCGTTCACAGAAACCATAAAGAAAAAAATCCTTTGTCCTACTGCCTCAAGCAATACATACTACATAACTCATCAGCAAGTCATGGCAAGCTGTCCTTTCTGTTGAATAATAATGATGCATATCCAAATAAATTGCTGAACCTTAACAAATTAATTGATGGTCACCATTTCTCCTGAACAGCTAATTAATGGTGGACATAATTATCAAAGTGCCAGACTAAAACAGAATGCAGCTGATCCAAAACAAATAGTGTATTTCATTCATGTATATGTTGTATCTGTGTTTATTCTATGTTACAATGTCATTACATTGGTTTAGCCTATCTCAATTTAAGAACGCTAATCTGCAAGGACTCAAGGCTTGTTAAAAGCCTCACATAATGAATAGTGTTCTTTCTGTTGATTTCAGTGACAACTGGATAAGAAAGTGTTTTCTTCATTTATAATAGCAAGCATGGAATATTGTATTGATTCATGAAGGACATATCATCTCCAGTGTTGTACTGTGTTGTGAGATAGTAGCAAAGTTAGAAACAGACAAAACATTAATGTCAAGTACAAAAGCTTCAGTTCTTGGTCTTGAATATCCTGTTTCATAATGAAACACCTAGAGTATCCTGTTTTATAATGATTGGTAATTACATTGCTAAAAATGCTGATTTGGTAATGTTTTTGTGTCTCTGATTTTTCATTACAGAAGTTCTTTACTCAATCAGAGTTCATACAGGAACGTTGCCTGCATCAGGAACTGATGCAGACATATTTATAACTATATTTGGAGAGCAGGGAGATTCCTGCAAAAGGAGACTAAGACACTCATGTTTTGAAAAAGGACAGGTTAGTAGTTAGCTATGTTCCTTAACTGTTTTTTTAAAATGTTTCATTTTATTGCTTTTTTTCACAGACATTTTTGTTGTTGTTGTTGTCAAGAACAGGTACTGATGTTATGCTATGGTATAACCTGAGGAAAATATATGTTACTTACTAAAGACCCTGTCCATGGCAGGGGGCTTGAAAATAGATGAGCTTAGAGGTCCTTTTCAACCTGGTCCATTCTATGATTCTATGAAAGCATCTTTCGTACGAGGAATGATTAAACAAGCAAGTACTGTTTAGCCTGGAAAAGGGTTGTTGAGATGAAGGGACAGGAAGTAAAAAAAAAATAAAATGAGAAAATCAGTAATCCTACTTCCTCATGAAATATGAGAGCTCAAGAACATTAAATGAAAACTGCAGGTGACAAGTTCAAAACAAAAAGAGGTGGATTTTTACACAGTATATCATTATTCTGTCTTAATTTCTGCTACAAGATGTTGCAGATGCATGTTGGTGCAAAAAGATATTGCACATATGAACAAAGGAAAAAGTTTACTATGAGAATGACAGAGCACTGAAACAGGCTGCCCAGAGAGGTTAAGGAATCTCTGGAAATATCCTAAACCTGTCTGGATGTTTTCCTGTGCAATATACTGTAGGCAACCTTTAACAGGAAGGTTGAATTAGACAATTTCCAGACGTCCCTTCCAACCCCTATGATTCTATGATTTTAGTGGAAAAAAATTGTTAAGTGCAAAGGCATAACCTCTGGCTCAGAAAATCTCTGAACCACAATGGTAAAGCCTGAGAGAGTTTATATTTAAGAATTTTCTCCCTATATCTGCCCTCTTTCTCTACTCTTCCCTAGGAAAATATTATTGACAACTGTTAGTAACAGTACTAAATGCATCTGTTATCTGACGTACTACTTGCAATATTATGGTTTTTTTTTAATAAAAAATACAGTAATAAAAAATGTTGGAATGAGGATATAGTGACAGTATCTAAGAGGTGGAAGGAAGAGATGTTAAGAGCAAATAGTACTTACAGACAGTATCCCTGGAAAATATTGAGTGGACAGGCAAAGAAGACAAAGTTAAGGAAAACTGAGATATAAGAGAAAGGGTTTCTCTTGACTGATAAAGACTGGAAAATAAAAAAAAACTAGTAAGACAGAAAAATATCACGAAGTATAAGCAAATATGTGACTGTGGAAAGGACGGCTAGTTTGTATTCATTCAAGTAATCATGTCTTCACTTTTTCACCAGTTTAATGGGTTAAATAAGTGGGCATTGTAATTTTGCCTAGCTTACTCTCTGTCTAAAGTAAGTCAATTTAAATAAAATCCTGTTGTCATTCATTAATTACATTCTCAGTAGTGTGTTTAATGCAGTTCCAAATGCCTTTATACCGAGTAGAAAAAAAAAAAAAAATGGCAACAACCAAAAGTACATTCTTGCTAATACTGAAGGAGTAGGCAATTTAATGTATTATTACAAGAATTCACTGATAACAATGAGTGATTATGACCACAATTAGACACTGACTGTTAATTATTATCACAAAGAATGAGACTAATGGTAGGTTCCTTTTTCAGACAGAGTTAGCTGTGAAAGAACATGAATATTATCAGTACAGGCTATTTCCTCTAAGTCAAGGGTCATGTAGATGACACGAAAATGATATTTGGCTTGGAATTATAAAGAATAAAATTAAAAGGCAATGAGTGTTACCAAAAAGTTATTTACAAGATATTTCTCCCAGCTGTATCTTATTTTGGGCTGTATATGCATTCAAGGATATAACGAGGTAATGATGGAAGCTCTAAGGCTGTGATATGAAGAATAACTCTGATGTTTTCTTTTTCTGAGCACACTGTGGAAAGTAGTTCCACATTGCCAAGGGAATGGACCAGATGACACAATAATTTTTAAAAATCATCTCTTTCTTGTTGCTTTCTGGTTGTCATGCTTTTTCCTGCCTGGTGGCAAATTGGTTGGCAACAAATAAAAATTACAGCATCTGTTTCTACTATCCATCTGCATTTTTTTTTTAATGTCACCCACACTCATGCCCATGTATCTACCCACCCGCTTGTATTATTTCTTGCACAGAACACATTCATTCTCTCACTCATATAATTTATTCATCCCAACATGCACTAGTGCAGTTGCCATTTAGCTTTTGTTTGCTACTAGCTGTAGCAATATTTAAACAGATGTCTATTTACATCCAAAGAGCACATAAATTCTTGCTTGTATGCGTGCACAGCCTTGCTTATAGTTTCTAATGTCAGTATCATCCTTTTGTTTGCATAGTCATCAACACTGTCAGTATTTCAGTTCAGACTTGAATAATACAGCATTTTTTCAAATGGGATAACTTAGAATATAAAGTAATCTGACATTTTTTGTTTAATAAAATGCCTTATTTAAACCAAGTTCAATTTACAAGACCAGTCCTGAATTTTCGAGGACTCCCTTTGATTCAGTTACAAGGATCAGGTTGAAGTTTTGAGAGATCTTACAGAAGATCTGAGATTTCTTTCTAGTGTGTACTAGTGGGATACTTTTCCTAATACAGCCTGGGATGCAGTAATCATGAAAAAGAAAATAATGCATACATTCAAGGATCCACATATTTTCTTTGTCTCCAAATATAAATTTCAAAATATCAGAATATCTTTCTTCTCTGTCAGAAATCAAAAGATACTTCAGTATTGAAAAGAGTATGTCTTTCCAAACATGCTCCTATAGATAAAAGATGGAACATGTTATTTAATCAATTTAATGCAGCTGATTTTATCTTTAACTTCTCAGGTCAGTATCTCCGAGGTGAGAGCAGTAGACCTTGGACAATTAAGCAAAGTGCTTGTTGAGCACGGTAATGTTGGTTATGGAGCTGGATGGTACTTGGACCAAATTGTCATCCATGAATCAGGCAAGACTGATAGCCAATATATATTTCTTTGCCGGCAATGGTTAGACAGTGGAGTTGGTGATGCACAGATGGAACGAATGTTGAGACTACTCGGAAAAGTCAGGAATGAAATGCTGACAGAAAAGATTCACGGTAAGACTCAAAATCATCAAATTTACTTCTGGTTTTTGTTTTAATGATAATTTTTCAGGTTATTTTTATGACTAAAACCAAAATAGAAAAATAATATACCTTAAATGTAAGTTGTATCTCTCAAACTATCTCTCCAAACACTTTCCAGACCTGGTAGGTAGAATTATAATTAGCAGAACGGAGAGATGAAATGAATGGGAGCAACAAAGTGTGTGTTTAGTTGAGGTTTGAAAAAAGCTGAAGCAGAAAGAGGTAGGTTGTTCCATATGGCAATCATTGCAGAGCAGAAGGCTCCTACAACAGTGGTGAAATCTCAGGAAGAAATACAGAAACTCATATAGCAGAATGAGATTTTCCTGTGTGTTCATATGTTTGCAAAAAGCATTTGCTTTTTTTTTTTTTTTTTTGCAGTTTTTGTTTTTACTTAAATGGCATGAGTTTTACTTAAATGGCAAAGTTAGTTGACCTGGACCCAATATCCTTTTCAATTTAATGAAAAAAGGATTGAAATTCAGAAATAATGTAAACACCAAACCTGATAAGTGTTTTACATTTTGCTGTTGGACTGGATTTCTTAGCTCTCTGACACATCTTGTCATTTTTTGAAGAAGTGTTAAATGTTTTGGGTCCATTTATGCAGTTTGACTCAGAAGTGCTAGACCAAATTATGTAAAGTTTAACTAATCTGAACATATGAATTTGTATTCTAAATCAATAATTTTGTACATTGACCATTATTGATTTCTATATTCATGGTTATTCCATTTTATGTTCAGAGTTCTATATTGTTGCAGATATGGCTGTAGTACATATTTTTATATTTAGCTGCCTGTACCTTGTCCAATAACAGATATTTTATATCATTTTAGGAAATACAAAAATGCTATTACTGAGACAACAGGACAGAATAATGTGGAAAGTTAAGCTACATAGCAGCTAGAGTAATGTCTATTTCAAAATAAGAAATTACTGTACTACAATACTTCAAGAATTCCATAGGTGCCCTACATAATCCACAGAGTGAGGCAGGCTTGTCCTAACAGTTATTTAGAGCAGAAGCCCAGGACTGATCAGGGTCTGTCAGCTCTCTCTTCACTGACAATTTAAAAGGTGTGAGAAATCTTGCACCCTTTTCTAGTGTCTGAGTGTAGGTATGTAAAAAGATTCCACCATCCTATGCTTCTCACACAGCCACAGTCTCCAAAAATTTGAGTTTAGATTGACTAATATTTTTTAGTCTATGATTATTTATATTCAATTGTGAATCTATTCAACATCAGTTCTGGTCAGTGTGTATAATACTTCTGTGAAGAATTATGAAGAATATTACAGACAAGCAGAGAGACTAAAAGGAATTTAGAAATAAGGCTGATCAGCAAAGAGCACTATACCTTAGAGGTAAGAAAGTATACGGATACAACAGAACTTAACTAAATGTCAAACTGAGACACATTTTATAAAGGAATTAAAACAAATAGTAAAGGTTCTTCAACCATTTACTTTAAAAAAAATATGGAAAGATAGATGACTATGCAGGAGCAATAAAGTGGAAATAAGATGATGTAGGTAGAATCCCTAAACAAACTGAATATCTTATGTCTGTTTTCATTAATGCCCCAAAGTATGTGGAAGGGAAGCAAAATCAAAAATTACTAGTGGGAATGAAGTTATTGCAAATCACTAAATGTGAAATGCAAATATAGTTTGAGTTTCATGCAGTCAGTGACAACATAAGCAGTTTTTAGTCTGAAATACTGAAAGAACAGGGAAAATAAGAGGAAGAAGTAGGAGGTTATAAAATAATTCTATGGCAGTGAGAAGTACAACTTGTCAATAACAAAGGTAATATCTCCATCTGAAAAACTTTAGTTAGAGTAGCAGAAGCAAATAGGAAATAAAAGAAATGAGTTAACAAATAATAAATTGTAAGACAAAAATGATACTTTTAAGAAATCTTCGCCCATAAGAGAAATATAATGACATTTAATCTGTGTAAATGTCAGTATTGAATTGTATTTGCTCTATGAGAAATTATTAGGTAATTAGAAAGTAGAAAGTTGAAAGAAGTAGTAAAAGAAATAATTGTAAAGAGATGGATAAGGGAGAGTAAATATGCTGATTATATCTGTTCATGCTACAAAGCTGTGAGTGTTGACAGGAGGATGAAGTGGCTGAAGGGTAAACTTTGAGAACTTGAGAAAAGAAATGGAATGAAATAACACAAATCTTGAACACAATTAGCTTCAAATCCAACTAAGTATTTAAGCTCTTAATTCTGGTACAAATTCCTAACTTCCATTAATTTTATTGGAAAATTATGAAGTAAGCAGTAGCTAAGAGTGCAAAAACTGTATCAGATTGGTACATCTTGTAATTATTTCTGCTACAAGAGTACTTCAATGGGACATCAATAGGGGAAATACTTGGCTTTGTTATATGATCACGGAATAATTTTGAGAAAACGATATGACATGGCTCTGAGTGTAGTCATTGTAACCTTACAATGAATGGGAACATTATCAATAAAGGCTAGGAAGAATTAATACCACTGTACAATGAAGCAGTGATGTTTCTTTTTGGAATGCCGTATGTACAGCTATGACCACCTATCTTCAGAAAAAATTGAACAGATGTAAAGATGTCTGGGGATATGGCAGGACTTTGTTGTGACATGGTACTGAAAAAAACCATAATGTATTCAGACTAGCAAATTTAAGGTTGAAAATGGACACAGTTGTGATCTATCATATTAATAAGGCCTTTCATATCAAAACGGGAAAAAAGAATTATTTAAACTAAGGGATAAAATTATCATAAAAATAAATCTTAGAATCATAGAATCACTAAGGTTGGAAAAAAACCATCCAGATCATCCAGTCCAAGAATCCACCTACCACCTGTATTTCCCAACTAAACCACATCCCTTAGTACAACATGAAAACATTTATTGAGCGCCTTCAGAGATGGTGACTGCACCACCTCCCTGAGGAGCCCATTCCAGTGCCTGATTACTCTTTTGGAGAAGAAATTTTTTAGCTTAGTTCTCTTTTAGACTTAACTAGCAAGAATAAAAAAAGCTTAATGAAGCTGTATTTAAATTGGATCTTGACAAATTTATCAGAGATTTTACAATAGAGCTGTAATAGCAGAGTAAGGTGCATGATCCAATAGAGATAGGCGTTGCGCTCATTGTTCATAGGCAGCTATATACTGATAGCTTAAAGTCTTAATATTTCAGTGCTCCAGGGCTAAAAATTTTCAGGACTCCACAGCTGTGAGTTATGTCACAGGTGATATTGTAAATTTTCATTTCACTTTCATTTTTTTTCGTAGATGTTTCTGTTTCCATTTGTATTTAATGTTCACAAACCTGAAGCTGGTAGCTTTTTATGGTTAACATTAAAATCATAATTTCTGAAGTTATTTTAGATGAGTGCTGTTTTTCTAGCTTCACAGAGTCTTGAATTCATGGCATGGATTCTCATCTGCTGTAAATTAACAGTTTTATTTAAATTGATTTGTACAAGGAGAGAGAATGTTTTGCCGGCTGTGGTTAGAAAGCAAGACTTTACAGAACAGTGAAAATCACTGTTTCCATTGCTCAAAATAAAATATCCCCAGTTTACAAAATATTTATAAACATTTATAAATATTAAAATCCATACTTTGGCTTACTTTGCAAAAACAGAGCTCAGTGGATCACAGTGAATTCTACACCAGCCCAGGTGACCAAAGCCCTTCTGTAGAAGTCGGGATTTCTTTAGAAATGTAAAGCATGTTGTTGATAACACTGATTTTTCCATAAAAGCTATTGACATTAAGAGCATTTAAAAGCTAGGGAGACTTTTTAAAAGTGAAAATATCTGATCCTGATGCTCATGAGTCTACCTGCTATCAGCCTGCAGTATTTATGCACCACCATGTGACAGTTAATTCACATGGAATATTTAAAATACTAAATGCTTCAAACCTGACTTTTAGTTTGAACAAGAGTTATTATTTTCTTTTCAATAACATCCACTGACAAGACAAGAGGCAATGAACACAAAGCGTTGAATAAGAGTTAGTGATGTGCCCATGCTGCTTAGAAGGCTAACAGAATTCTTGGCTACATTAGACAAAGAATAGCAGGTAGGTCAAGAGAGGTGATTCTTCCTGTCTACTTAGTGTTGGTGAGGCTGCACCTGCAATACTGGGTGCAGTCCTGCTCTACCCCCACTACAAGAGAGATTCTGACATACTGGAAAGAGTCCAACACAGGGCCATCAAGATGACAAAGGGAATGGAGCTCTCCTTCTATGAGGATGAACTGGGAGAGTTGGAGTTGTTTAACCTGGAGAAGAGGATGGGAATCTTATCAAGGTATATAAATACCTCAAAGAGAGTACAAAGATGATGAAACCATTCTGTTCTCAGAGACGCCCTGTGTCAATGGAAGAAGAAACGAGCACAAACTGAAACACAAGGGTTTCCCCCTGAGCATCAGGAAGCACTTCTTTTCTGTATGGGCATAGGTTGCCCAGAGAGGCTGTGGAATCACCTTGTTGGCGATCTTCAGAAGATGCCTAGACATGGGCCCAGGCACCCTGCTCTGAGTATCCCTGCTTGAGCAGAGGTTCTACCAGATGAACTTCAGAGATTCCTTCTAGTCTTAAAAATTTTTTGTTTCTGTTAAGATATTTTTGATACTCAGCAAACCCTTTAATTATTTTTTAATGTTTTTCTTCAACAGGGACTTGGGATGTCTTCGTCACAACTAGTGATATTTCTAGTTCCACAAATCCTAAAATGTCACTAACTGTTTGTGGCAGAAAAGGTGTCCATACTTCAATCATACTCCCAAAAGGATCCCTTAAAAAAAATCAAGTTTATGAGACTTCAATTGAATTAAACAAGAAATTCACTACTATATTTAAAGTTCGCCTAGAAATTGAAGAAGCTGGAGAAGGAGAGTCTTGGCATTGCCGTGAGGTAAAAAATAAAAACTTAAGCAAAAATAAAGTTCCAAAACCCTGCCACAGGCAGAGCCAGTAGTAGGTCAGATATTTGTTGTACGATTTTTTATTTTTTAATTTTTTAATTTTTTTGTTCTGTGGTTAGTACTGATTCCAGTTTCCAGTTCCTTTTGAACTTACTTTTTTTTTTTTTTTTTTTTTTTTAAATCAAACAAATAAGCAGGTCTGCTAACACTTAATGCTTGTAGAGTGGTAAATTCACAGAATGTTCAAAATATTTATTAGAATAATTTTGGATAACAAAAAGCTTGTAAACTTAAGAGGATTTCTGGATGATACATATAAAGATTTACCTTTACCACATCTTGCAGTCTCACTTTTGAACTGGAGCCACTGGCATGCATTGCAGTATTTATGTAATTCCGAACTGAGTGTTACATGTTGTGAACCCAGTGATCCAAAGCAAACAATTAAGCGAGACACCAGAAATGGCTTTTGATGAAAACATCTGCCATTTATGTTGACATGTAGAAAAAGAAAAGTGAATAGCAAAGAGTGACAATCTTTCTTCTGATGTTTAAGATACTGAAGCTAAAATCTGACATTATACTAAAATTACAGTGGCATTTTCCTATGCAGGAAGTATCTTTATCCTCTTAAACTGGGAAAATAGATACAAATTTAAGGGAAGGAGTCATCTTTCAAACTGCAGTCACACTTTATCCCATTAATACTTGCATTTTGTTCTCATTAGAAAATGGAGAAAAAAAAGATTTTAATCTTAATTACATGCTATTAAATAGAGAATTTATCCCCCTGACATTTAACCAGTAGTCAGGTAGTTAATTTCATCTTCATAAGCCAGATGAAATAATTATCTAAGAAATACATCAATAAAATTAAAACTACTTCTTGGAGACGGTGGATCACTGAAAAAAAATCAGAGCAGAAATTTTGCAGTTGCAATGATATCTATTAATTTCCTTTACTTCATTAGCTCATAACAAGGGCTTGAAGAAGAGTTAGAAAAAAATATCAATATAATTTATGTAGAAAAAGAAAATAGGTAAATGTTTATCAGATAGGACAAGAAAGAGAAGGAAAATATAATCTTACAGGAGTTTTAGAAAGGCATTTCCTGTTACTCCATGGATTCCTTTGCAGAACAAGTTCAATCCTTGTATGAAATTACTAGGTACTACCTATAAGAGATTGCAAATAATGATTAGTATTAAAGACGAGTTATCAATATTTGCACTGCCAGTTAGATTTACTCTGCAGGAAGGTCATTTCTATCCCATTTTATTTTGATTATACAAGTCTTTTCTCATAGAGAGGCTGAGATTTCCACCTTCTATTACAAGCAGGTGCTTCAGAATTCCATATTTGGAATCAACATTCAAATTAGAACCATATCTGCAAAGTAATTCCCTTGAATTCTTGGAGGAAGATAAAGTCGTTATAAAATAATGTCTGGGAAATAAATAAATAAATAATAAATAATAAACAAAATTGTTTCTGAAGAAATGCATCTTTATTCTTGCCTTTCAACTCTTGAAGAAATAAAGCACAGTAAACAAAACTTGATTTTTGAGAAACTGCTCAGGAATATAGATGTTAATATAAAAGCAATATAGTTATATTTTACATTTCATTCAAAAAAACCCCATCTCTTCAATAAGTGAATTTTCTGTGTTCTGTTCAAAGTCAGGTTACAATCTGAGACATATTTACAAATATTTTCTTGGTTGTATCTTTAAATAGTTTAGAATAATGAATTTTTATCTCTTTATGTCACTGATAGTGTAATAGCATAAGAAGCCTCATTATTAAAATCTCTTTGCTTGCAACAGGACTAGTCTGCTTAGCTCAGTATCACCCTTTGATTTCTTTATATACACTTACACACGTATTTCACAGACATTCAAAATATTCAGTAATATATATTTCCTATGATGCATACATGCAGACATACGCAGGCCATAAAAGTGCTTGATTTCATTTTTTCAGCTTTTCCCAGAAACACATTTTCTTTCTCCAATTGCTCAGAGTGAGAAAACATTCTGCCATAAAAACATGTTAGAACTTATCGACATTTATCACAAGCTGAAATGGGCATAACAACACTTATTTTCTTCCATGTGCTGTGCGAATAGATAACTAAAGGAAGCTTTTTGAACTATTCCAAATCATTTTGTTCTTCCTGTAGTAGCACAAACTCTACAGCAAGAACGCTGACAACGTCCTAATTATTTTTAATTGGGAAAAATCTTTTTCTTCTCTTTTAAAAAGTTGCTTTGGGAAAAAAACAAAATAAACATTTCAGACAAATTTGTTTCCTCTTCTTCTTTAGAATTGAGACTGCATGTTTGCTCTCCATACTTTACAGTATTATGCCTTGCTACAGTTCGCTCTAGAGCAAAATAAGTGTTTAATTTATTTCTTCTTTTTTGTGAAGGTGAAACTTCAACACAGAGTAAGTAAAAATCTTCTGGAATTTCCATTTTGCCGCAACTTCGCAGATGACGAAGGGGAAAGAGTGGCTGAGCTTCCAGTTCTCATGGTCAATTCTCCTTTTCCACCAGGTTAGTTACAAATCAGAAACACTGGAAAAGATATTGCTAGTTATGGTGGCTAAGATTTTCAATGCAGGCCAAAGGATTTAGCAGAAAATTTGTATTTACTTTTTAATAAGAATCTGAGTTCCCATAGTTAGATGTGCTTCTTGCATTCCAAGTCTGAGATCACTTTGGACATGTAAAAGAGAAAGTATGCAGCATTAAAAACTTTAAATGTTTTGAACAGTGTGTTTTCTCAGTAATGTTAATCTGGTGCTCTCTCGAAGGAAGTACAGGAAATCCAGAGAAAATAACTCTTGTACTGTAATGTCAGATAAGGAAGTCATTGCCCCTTACAGCAGAAAATGATCACGCGTTCTTCTGTGACCTTCTATTCATACATCATGAAATTCCTTTATTTGAGTTATGCCTTGATCACCTTAAGACCAAATTGCTTTCATTAGTTTTGTGTTTCTTTGGGGATTTGATGCCAAAGTTAGTGAAGGATGCATAAGCTCTTGTTCTGAATGGATATTCTGCCATGAGAATATTGCAATCACCTCTGTGCATTTCCCATGAGGTAAAGGGATTAGATCAGTATCCCAACCAATGTATTCCTTGCCTTTTTTTTTTTTTTTTTTTTTTTTTTTCCCCCTGTGCTTTTAAAGCTAGTCTGAAGAAAAGCACTTGAACAGAAGCTCCTTGAATTTGAATTTGAGAAGAGTCCTGCTGGAGTATTCCCTGGAAAGGCACTTTGCCTTTTAAATACTTCCACTTTTTTTTCTTTTTTCCTGAAAAAGTACAAATATGTAAGCCTTCACAAATATTGCTTTTCTTTCTAATAAGTATTAAAAATTAGGAAAGTTGCTGTTTTCTTACTTCTCCCCATTTTTTTTTCTCTTTTTCAATCAGAAGTTTTGGTCATGTTCTTTCCATTTTGGGGGCCAAATCACCAGTGTGCTATGCGTTTCTCTGGATGTACAATCAGGAAATTAACATGGTCAGCCAAGAAATGACCAACTGACCAGTTGTTAGATACATCACAGAATACATAGTATTTCTTCAAATTGTCTGCTGGGGTCAATAAGTGCAACTGGTACTGTGGTAGAACAGCCAACCATAGGCTGGACTGTGATCCACAGAAAATGTAAAAGTTGTCATCCTTCTGATGGAGTCTAGCTTCATTTGAACTCAGTGAGACTTGGAGAAGAGATGTGCTTTTCAGTAATTTATTGTTGTCTGTAGCCTAGGAACTGTTACATGAAGCAGTACTATTTATCAATACATATAAGCATGTGGTAGAGTATTATTTATGTGTTTTTATTAAAAAAAAAAAATGAGAAGTGTTTTTTTTTTCTTTCAGAAACTTTTTACTTGTTATTAAAGTAGTACATAATTTTTTAATTACAATTCTTCTTCATTTTATTTTTCAAACATTGTAATACTGTTAAACCTCTTGATCACTTTCAGTAGGATGAGAAATTAGGGATAAAATAGCAATTCATTAAATAGCATATTTTAAAAACTGATTACGTTTTGTTAAACCTTTGATCTCTTTTTCCAAATAGTGAAAAGCTATGTTCTCTATATCACCACGGGAGCATCCCCTGGGTCAGGAACTGATGCAGATGTGTATGTCATGCTGCAAGGCATTTTGGGAGATACTGGTAGACGAAAATTAATCAGAAAAGGAGATGATAACTTCACTGAAGGAAAGGTATGTTTACCATTTCTCTAAGATATTTTGTACTTTTATAGCCCAGTCCAATTTACATGGACTTGATAGGAGCAGGATAGAATCTACAAAGAGCAGTTTGCGATTGTGTCCATGAATGTATCTATCTTAAAAGGAAGTCACTGATACTTATGTAACTGATGCTAACAGTGCTGAAAAGCAGTCAAGTGATTTTAAGTTCAATTTTGCAAATCGAATGTCTTTGGTTACATGCCAGTGCTTTTACTGACAATTTGTTTGACAGTAAAGTCAAAGAAACTACATTTCACAAAATCACAGAATTGTAGGGGTTGGAAGGGACCTCCAGAGGTCATCTACTCCAACACCTCTGCTAAACCATGTTCTTTGGTGCAGCTGAAAGGAGGCAAACTGGCAATGCCAGCAGTTGCTTGAAACACTCCAGACCTCTCTATACAATCCTTGCCCAAGAATACCTATAGCCAGCATGTTGAAAAATCTTTTCTTTTACAGTGTCTTGGTCTCACTTCTGTGTGTTTTTGCCAGGTAAAATAGAGGTGCATTCTGTGCTCTGCATGCAGGAGTGGGTTGTCATGGGAGTTTAAACCAAAGTAAACAAGGAATGTTTTCTTTGATACCTCTTTTCTTCCCTTGTCTGTCTTCATGATGAGGCTGCTTTCTGTAAAGGATCTATGGAAAGGCTTATTCACTGCCAGCCTACCTCTTGGTTTGTCTCTTGCTCCTTCTGCAGACAGTGAACTACTGCCCTCCATAGGTTACTTAGGCCATAAAAAGAGTCATTTTTTTCACTGTACAGCTCATAGATGCAGACCAAAGACAAGAATAGCTGTTGGAGATGCATTTCCCTGTAGCACTGTCAGCACAAACAGAAATTAGAGAGTTTACCTATTAAACTTTCTGTAGAAATGCAGGTGACAAAGTTTAAATCTTTATTTGTAAGAGACTGAATATCTGTGGATGAGGATGCTCAGTATTTAAAAGACACATTTATCTTCCTTAATTTTGAAATTCCGATTATGGTTTATTGAAAAGCTTTATCTGAGTCATTGGATTTTAGAGCTGCAATCCTTTTTACTCTCATCGAGTACTTAGTTTAATGTAAGTTTTATTGGATTTCTCCTTAAATCTTAACTCCACAAGTGAGCAATGAAATTTTTAAAGAAGAGGACCAGAAATGCTTATGTAGAAATTCTACCCTGAAATCAACTACAAAGAGAACCTGAAGGATACTCTTGCAGTATTTGCTTATGCTTTTGAATGACACAAAAATTTTCTTTTGCAGGATAAGAGGCTGAGTTGGCATATAGCCAATACTCTTCTTTCCTTATTTGACATTTCATATGAACAGTATGTAAATGCAACATGGTATTATATTTGTAAGTAGATATTAGCACAGGAATATTTTATGGACTGAAAAGAAATTGCTTGTAGATATGTAATAGAGAAAACAGAATTCTAAATCTAAAGGTATTTGTCTAATTGAGAAAGAATAAATTGTTTCTGCAAGCAAGGCTCCTGCCTTTGCAGCAACATTTTGTTCATGGCAGTTCTTGGAAATTTCCCAATGTTTTCTTCCCGTTATAAGTAATCTCCAAAAAGACTCTCAAGTGTAGAATGTCTCTTTCTGTACCAGCCCAATCACATATTGTGCTGAGCACCCCTGCAGTCAGAGAATCTGGACTTGGTGGTTTGGGGGATTTTGGCAGATAGCAGACATAGAATTTGCATTCTGAATCTTAACAGTTGTTCTGACATTTTAAAATGTGCTTTACTTTGCAATAATTTTTCCCCTGACTGTACAGTAACAGCTAGCGAACTGGAACAGTATTTCTGTTAGAAATCACATCAAAATATGGTGTTAGTCTCATAGAATGTCAGCGCTTCTACAAACAACAGCTTAACAATGCAGAAATGCATAGAAACATTTAGATATGCAGAGGACTTTGCAGAGAATTGAAGATATACTTATCTTATTTAGTGGGTCTTTTATTTACATGAGCTGAGTTACAAGACCGTAAAAGGCTGTATTTGCTTCCTATACCTGAAAAGTTGCTTTGTATCTTAACAAAATGCACACATCTGTAAAAACACTGGATAACTGTTAGATTAAGTACTGTGCTTGAAATTTTTCATTCACTAGGAAACTCCCTGTGGTTCACCCCAGGTCTGAGAGAGTAACTCCATCACCAAGATGGCTGAGCTTCCAGTGATCTACTCAGGCAAATGAGTGTGAGGACAAATGCTTTGAGAGCTGTATTCTTTCAAATTGCTGTGACATTGATGCCTTATTTGATGTTCTCCAAAGAAGCTACAACGACAGGCAAAGCAATCTTGGCACATTTCTTCATGCAGTTCAGGTTTCATGAATTCCTAATACTATTTATTCATACTTCATGAGTCAGTTCAATTCTGATAAATGTTACTGGCTACAAACACTTTCCTGAACCAAGTATTCTCAGTGCATGCGTTTTGTAAAAATCAAGTCCCAGTGTGAAAATATCTCAGTCTTACTGTATTTCCTGCTGCTTCTGCTACCCAGTGTTTTGCAGCTAATGAAATTCTTCACACTTCTTTTAGGTGGTCTTTGTTAAACTTGCTGTATGTACTATCCTATGGCTTTGAGTTATCCACAAATTCCCTCTCAGAATGTGTTTCTTTTTTTTTTTTTTTTCAGCTCAGTTCTATCAAAACGCTAAACTACATTGAATATGTAATGACTGATATCTAAGTATTTTAATATCTGTGTAAAGGCCAGTATTACATATTCTGTGTTACTGAAACTGTAAAATCTCTGTGAGTTTTTACTTCATTCTATTAGTTGTTGAAGAGATATATCCTTTATTCTGCCCTATATTTAGACATCAACTGCTCAGGTTGGTACCATGGTAACTGCAGCACATACAAAAATTGTCAGAGAGAGGTGACTGTTGGTGTTCCATTTCCATACTCACAGATTAAATATTGGCAATTTATAAAAATGACTTCAGGAAAAAATCTGTGTAAAAGAATACACTGAAAAAGGTCATGAATGGGGGACACAATACTGTGGCCACTATGAAGTGAAATTGGTCTGAAGTGTCCACATCGTGTCAAGAATATCACTATTGTATAAATGCAGATAAAACCATTCTCTTATAAAAAACATACCTGACATGATGATTAAATAATTGCAAAATGCCATTGGCCCAAATGTATTAATCATAGTGACAGGCTTCTGGCCAACATATTGTATTACAGAAGTGAACGGTAAAATGGTCTGCTCACAGAGCAGAAGTATTATTGAGATAGGAACTAGAAAAATACAGAATATCATCAAGCTAAAGGAAAGACTGGTGGAGATTTTCAGAAATAGTGAGGAGAAAAGTATAAACCATGCTCTGGAGGCCCATCACTGCCAGTTGGATGAAGGAAGGGATTGTCTGCTCTGTGCTACGTGGCTTCCTCTCGTGCACTGGCTGCAGGTTCGGGCACCACAGTGTAAGGACATAAAAGTATTAGAGAGTGTTCAAAGGAGGGCTGCAAAGATGTTGAAAATCTTAGAGGGCAAGATGAATGAAGAGCAGCTGAAGTCCATCGATTTGTTCAGCCCAGAGTAGAGAAGCCTGCTCATGGCTGCTGCAGCTCCTCACAGGGAGTGGAGGAGCAGCGCTGAGCTCTGCTCTGTGTCACAGCGACAGGGCCTGAGGGAACGGCATGGAGCTGCATCAGGGCAGGGGTGGGTAGGGATGAGGGAAAGGGTCTGCACCAGAGGGCGGTGGGCATGGAACAGGCTGCCCAGGGCAGTGGGGACGGCCCTGAACTGCTGGAGTTCAAGGAGAATTTGGGCAGTGTTCTCACACATAGTTTGAATTTTGTGTGGTTCTATGACAAGTTGGGAGTTGGACTCTATGATGCTGTGGGTCTCTGCCAACTCAGGGTATTCTAAGTAACACAGAGCATTGGGTTAGAGATGTATAAATAGCTATTTTATATATATATAATTAATAGTAATTAATTACTTGGGAGGTTGGGGGGGCTGTTCTCTGTCTACGTAGAGCTCAAAAATAAATGTTAGTTTTCTAAAAATGAAATACATATCACAGGTTTTTGTTGCCTGTAATGTGCACATTTATTCTAACGTGATGATTTGACTTTCTTCTGGAAATGGAGGAATGCAGGAGCTTCCATGAGGTGGTTACATTCTTTATTTTTGGCGGGGATACTTGTCTTAAAAATTAAGTGAATTATCCTCAGATGGTGCCTGATGCTTTCCCTAAATAACAGTGAAATTAACAAATTGGCTTCCATAGATCTGTTTTTAGCTAGACAGAATTAGTGAATGAGTTCTATGCAACATTATTTCATTGATATTTAATGAAAAAGATAATTTTGAAATAAAATGCAGCTGACTATTAGCTTGATTTATCATAAATTTCAGGAGAGTTACTGGCAATAGAAGCCTGCATTTTTCAGCAGTCAGTTTATTTGTCCACTTTTCCTATGTGCAGCACTAACTAAATTAGCTTTATTGAACATTAATGGTTTAAAAACATACCCAACTCAGGTTTTCAGATACAACAGCTTCTGGTGATGAAGAGCTTGTCTAGCTGAAAAGTTGTTTTAGAAGTTAGATATTCTTAGATAGAAGAACACACACTATTTTGTGTGTTTGTCATCAGAATCCAGCATCAGTCCATCTTTGACTTCTTAAGCACTGGATCTTGTTGCATTTTTTGACTCAGCTTGGAAAGTCCTCTTGAAACAAATTTCTACCATCTTTGACAGTATTTAGGACAATAATCTAAGCTCTATGCTTGTTTTTGACAACTTAAATGGATTAGTCATTTAAATACTTATGTCACTGAAGGGTAGGCTTTCCAGTGGTTTATTAACTCCCACAAATCTTTTCTTAGGACTCTTTAATTTAGCACCCTCCTTCTTCAAGTGTCATAATTAGCAGGTGTTTTTACATCTTCTCTGAAATCTTGTTTTCCTACAGCAAACTCATAAAAACATTAAAGAGCACAGGCTTATGAACTTGCCTCAGTTCAAAATCTGCTTGAAAATGTTCTCTGTTTACAGCTGCAGTTGCAGACTTACCTAATTAGACACTCTGTTTTCCCTTTATCAGTCAGCTTGAGCCCAACTAGCTTGAGTAATCTGAAAGTTAGATTACACTGTTTTACTCAAAGCATTGTACAATCAAATGGGTTCATAAGGTTGAAGAAAGTTATATTAACTCTTTTTTACTTACTTGTCAAACCAGATCTGAAACTTGGACTGTTACTGAGTCCAAGAATCAGGCTGCATCAGATCCTGAAGGATTTGAATTTGCTCAGTGAACCTTTTAAATTCTGTATGTGTGTTTTTTTTGTGTGTGTGATATGATGTATATTTGCAAATCAAGATGTAGCTGATATCACAGCTCTCTGTTAAGTCATGCTACATTTTATTAAGCGTATTTTACCAGTAGTCTGGATGAAATGCCTTTTACAACTTTGTTAGATCTGCTGATTATTATACTATTCTTCCTTATTCCTGTTGCTATTCTATGCATACAGATACTGTTTCACAAAGATTTTGTTTCAGATATAGTAAACAAATAAGGTCAGTTTTTGTATGGTTATTTTTATCTATTTATCAATCCTTCTATCTACTTGTTTATTTATTTATTCATTCATTCATTGAACTGATCTTTTTGAAAATGGGTAAATCATGATAACTGTGAGATAACAGTGTCTCGCTCCAATTTGTAGGAGGGAGAGGAGGTTCCTTTAATATCGTATACTCGGCATGAGATTAAGAAACAACAGTTCATATGTTGGTCCGACCAGTTTATTGCAAATCTTAATTAGGGAAATGGGGAAGGGAAAGACGGACACTGTTATGAATTAGGGTAATGGGGAAGGGAAGGAGGGCGATAGAAAAGATAGGAAAGAAAATGCAAGGAGTCTTTATAGGCAGCAAGAGGGACATAGTCACCACCATGGATCCAGCGTGGTTCGTAGTTCAGTCTTTGATCTTCAGTAGTGGTGGGTCATCGGGCAGAGTTGTTCTGTTGATGACGACGACGACCATGGCAATGATGGCCCCTTTTCAATAGTTTCAAAGTGGTCGAGTCAGCTGTCTTTGGAGTGACAGCTCAAATCCAAAGTTGTTGAGTCAGCTCTTCTTGGAGTGGCAGCTTCTGGCTCTGGGATCTCAGCAGAAACTCCTTTTTTTCCATCTTCCGGGCCTTGCCAGCAAATTAGAGGGAGCAGGGATGCCCATTTGCATCCTGTTTTTCACAGAACACAATGGTATCATTCCCCAATTTTCCCATACCTAGCTGGAGCGGTTTAGTCACAGGCCAGATCTTCTGCCAGCAAACACTCCTGAGCACTCTCTTCCACTCTTCTGCAGAGCAAGCAGCTCTGGAGGAAGGGGCTTTCAAATGTTCCCAAAGTGATATCGATTGTCACACAGTTAGCACCCATCACTTGCCTCCTCAACAAATCACTCAGAGTCTTATCACAAGAAATACCACAGGAAGCAAGCTTTGAGCCAAAAAACAAAGAAGGATTCTCACAGTCAGAAAACCTTAGATTGTGCATTCATTGTAATTTATATTTGTACAATTTGAACACTTAATGTAATTTGAACACTTAATTTTTTTCACATAAAGATTTTCAATGAATTTCCAAATGAGAATTTTGCATGAAAGAAAAAAATTGCTTGCAAAAATGTTTGAATTTATGAGTAAGTTCAGGTTTGGCTTTTTATATTTGTACAGAACACAGGCTGCAAGATGCTGACGCCACCGTCAGATGTATTGTTTATTTTTTCACAAAGCTCACTACAATCAGTGCTTTCTATTTCAACTATTTACCCGATGTTCCAATCCCTAAAGTTTGCGGGTATAGTGGCGTACATTCAAACATTTTTTTTAGTTTAAACAATGAATGTTATTAATAGTTTTGGCTTTCGTACTTGCTATCTTGCTAAAATTTGGCTGGAGACAAGCTGATTTTGTGGTTATGGTGGTAAGCTAAACTGGTGATAATCTCCATTTAAGCAGAGGTAGGAATAAGAAAACATTTGGGACAGGATAGTGTAGTTCTGTTCAGCATAACTGCAACAGCACATGTAACCTGAGTCTGAAAAGGGATATTTTTTTCCTTCTACAGGAATGTTCAGACACTTTTCAGATGCTCTTTCTGATTCAGGTTCAGTGTTACTGGGGCTTTTATTTTGCCTCTCAGTTCTAAAACTGTTTTGACTTCAATGGAATATCTCCTGATTAACAAGGGAGGTCAAAACAATCAGGCAGAAAATCACTAAGTTTTCTAAGCTTAATAGAAATGGTTCTTTATCTAGACACTAACTTCTTTTCCAATAAAATCCTGTTAAAATGATAGTAACATTAGCATTACGGCAAATCACTTGTGCATAAAGGTTGATGAGATTAAGCATATGGTGTGTCAGGACTTGCCATTTTCAGTTCTGCTGGGAATATCATCATTAACCAACCATCAGCTCTCTGTACTGAGTCTATAAAATGATTGGCATTTTTAAAGGTAAATATTACATAGTGTTTGTTGAAATGTTTCTTCTGTTACAAGAGCCGTTGCAACTGCTACAATCTGATGTGTGGCTAGCACTGACAGTGAGGAGCACTAAATAAAGCCAAACTGGGTTATAGATGACAAGGAAATGCTCAGAACACAGGTCCAGGGGTGAAAAGAAGCAATCAGAAACAATCTGAAAGGAAGTTAGCAACGATTAAACTTTCAGTAGTTTGAAAATGTTGCTGGCATGATTGTTTTTATTCAATGTTTATTTTCCTACCTGAAAAATCTGAAGAGCATCAATTCAGGTTTTGCAAGAGGAGTTCTCCTAGGTATGATGCAGGCTCTCACATTGCCTGTTTCAACTTCTCAATCTTGGGGAGTATCTTTCTGCTCAGACTATTCTGAGTAAATTCCATATAAGACCATCTGAATTAGAAAATATGTATTATTATCAATATTTAACATGACACTTCTTCATTCAAATGCAATTTGCTAGTAGTAACTAAAACAAATATTAGCACTGTTTTCCCTAAGGTGAGTTTCTAAAGCTTTAATATCCTGTAGGATTATCTATCTTCTGTGTTTTCTCCTTCTCTCTTTTTGCAAAAGAATTAAGCCTTCAGTGACTTAAAAAGTCCTCATTTGTAAATCATGTAAAGAGAGGAAGTATTTTCTGGCATCTAAGACGTGTTAATGCAATGCTACGCAAATGTTGGGCTTACATATTTATTCTGATTTGCGAGTAGTCCATCATCTGAAATGAGTCCAGAAATATATTAAATTATTAAAAATGATTAAATTAGTTAATATTACATTGAAATCTCTCTATTTGCAGATAGCTTGTGAAAAGTGGATTAGATTTGGCAACTAAATTCTCTTTGGCAAATCAGTCATCTATCTCTGACAATTATAGTTGCTGCTTCTTTTTTTTTTCTTTTTGGCTCTTGGCTACAATAAAGCTCATTACATTTTGTATGTATACACAGCAAGACAAAATGTAAACTTTTCTGTGAGATGTGTTTACCTCAGTTGTCAAAATTCCCAGTCTACTTCATAGTTTTTTTTTCAGTTTTTAATTTATGACATGGCTGAATTTTCTGCAGATTTTAGCATGAATTTCTGAGATTTTATATGCTCTAAAATGGGCACATTGAGATTGTATGTTGAAAAATGCTGAGATAGTATGCCTATTGCAAAGCAAACTGACATTTTTATGTTTATTTAGCGAAAATATACATCTTTTCCAAGGAAAAATGATATTTCAAATTTTAACAATATGTAGAAACTGTTATCTGTAGGTGGATTATCCAGGTTATGAGTAACCCAAAATATGTACTGCACCTGCGTTACTATCTGCTTTTGGTTGGACACTAGGGAGAATGGTACACAAATTCTTTAGCTGATGCTGTGTGAAGAAATTTCTAGTTTAATAGAATTTAGTAACTGTCAAACTTAGTGCAAGTCAGACCCAACTAGGCTACTTTTGGAGACAGCACAAGTTTAAAAATCGGCAGAATATTCTGTGTATATTTCTTCATTTGTAAGCTTCTCTCCTTTCCGAAAGTGGTTCATTGACAGCAGATTTTTTTGGAAGTGATGGTGGTAGTGCCATTAAATTACCCATCCTTGGAGAACTCTCTTGTCTTAAAAAGAATTCTAGTTTAACAAGGATTATAATTTGACATGAACTTCTTTACCTGTTTCCAATGAAATAATTATTTTGTATTAATATAAGCATAACTGTTTTCAAGAAGAGATTAGTATTTTTTAAGATAAATTTTCAGATTATGGGGACTTAGAATGCTTTACTAGCTGAGGCAAGAATCTGTATGCTTCTTTGTCAATTTGTCTGTGTTTTTCGCTTGTGCTCTGTCTCTGTACATTTTAATACAGTTTAATAAGCATTTATATGCTTATATGAGCATAATGCTGCGTCTTTATCAATACAGGTAAAGGCAGAATAAAGAAGTGATCGAGCTTATATCACAATTAAAGAAAATTAAGAGTTCAGATTAGTGGTGTTCAGTCATGAAATAAATCCAGTAAGTAATAAAATATAATTATGATCTTGACATTTAACTTTACCTTTTTTTTTTTTTTTTTTTTTGACTTAACTATGAAAAATGTAAAGAGAAGGCTCTTTTCTTGCATTCCTGCAGTCCACCAAGAATTTCAGTCCTTACAGTGTATGTGCTTTGCTGCTGGAGTACATCTTTATCCTGAAAACTTTAATTTCCTTCTTATGTATTTGCTAATCTAAATTCACCAAGTAGCTGAAAACCTCATCATAAGGCAGAACAGCAATTCAAGTGTTTAACACTTTTTTTCTTAAGATTGTTTTCAGCTTGCTGTTCTCATTTTCCTCTTTCATATGACAACACAGCCTGATGGTTAGATGATGCAATGTAGTTGGTTTTGAATAACACTGTTTTTCAGTCTAGAAGAAGCTGCTGAGTAATTCAACAACAGGTTGGCAATTATTTTTTAGGGAAGTATTAAAGCAGTTGTTCCCAAACGCGCGCGCACACACACACACACACAAATGAAAAATGAGGAAAATAGTTAAAGGTATCTCACTAAAAATGGATTAAAGGAAGAAAAGAACTGAAGTTATTTTATTGCTTGGGGATCTTTTTTTGAATGTGTGCAATGTGACCTGCAATTTTAACTTCAATATTTTAACTCATGGTGGGTCTTATTATTGGCAGCATTAGACAAATAATCACAAGCAATTATCACCAAGAGTGGTGAACTCTACTTAATGTTCATGAGGGTGCAGCTGGAGTACTGGGTGCAGTCCTGCCTGGCTCTGCTCCTCCACTCCCCCCCACACACAGATACAAGACAGACATGGACATACTGGAAAAAGTTCAGTGTAGGGCCACCAATATGATCAAGATACTGTGCACTGCCTCTCTTGTGAGGAGACGCTAAGAGACCTGGGACTGTTTGGCATGGAAGAGAGAATGCTCATGAGGATTTCAACAATAAGTTGAAAATGTAAGTACTTGAAGGAACACTGCAAAGAATATGGAGACAGGCTTTTCTCAGGGTGCCCTATGTCAGAAGAAGAGGCAATAGGCACAAACTGGAACATAGGAAGAACTTTCCGGGGATTGAAACTACATGATCATTGCGATCCTTTTCAACCCAGCCCATTCTATGATTCTGTGATTCTGTGCTATGAAGGTGATAGACCATCGGCATGGGTTGCCCTGAGAGGCTGTAGAGTCTCCTTTGAGATCTTCAAAAGCAGTTTGAATGTGGTTCTGAGCAACATGCTCTGCTTGAGTAAGGGATGGGACCAGATAGACCCAGAGGTCTCATCCAACTTCAACCAGTCTGTGCGGCTGTGATTAATTTGCAAACTGGTATTGTTGGTGCCCCAAATCTTTCATCGGTTCTTTACCTGGAACAGCTGACTAAGGAACACAGATATGTAGTTACAAAGCAAGAGGTCTGCTTTTCTCTCTTGTCTCTCTGAGATCCTTTGAATAATGATTGTTGCCATCTTGTCCTGGCTAAGCAACTTCGAAGTGAATTAGGCTGCAAAGACTTCTTATGATTCAGTTAACATTACTGTCATCCAATCACCTTGAGAAACAACTTTATCTCTTTAAATATTACTATATATATCATTGCAAATAACAGTTGATTTTACAAGTTATGAACCCTTATAGGAATGCAGTAATCTTTCACAAATGTATAAAGCAAAACATATGAAAGGTCTCTGTGCCAAGAAATTAATCTCTTCTTTCCAGCTAAGCAAGTAGATATAAAACCCATAATCAGCCAAAATCATGTACTTTGAAAAAAAATTAATATATAACATCTCTCAATTTTCTTTAGGGATCCTACTTGGGCATTGTCAAAATTTAAAAAATTTTGTGGACTTTGTAATCTACAGTGAGTGTTAGAACTAATTTAAACTCTTAACTTTTTCTAGCATTTTACTTAAGTTCAATTAATTTTGTTATAACTAATCTTAAAAATGTTAATTCAAATCCGGGACTGTGTTTGCCATTCTTCCTGAAGAGAATAACATGCAATTTCCGAATTCTTCTCATTCCCTGCATTTCATTCCTCAAAAAAGTGCCCTAGGAGGTAGGTATATTTTGCTGAAAATAAGAAGTGTTTATGATGGTTTCACTGTAAATTTTTAAATGTTAAATTTGGTAATGAAAATCTCTTTGGAGGTGAGCATGAGGAATGGATCAATCCATCTGGGGAGGTGGAAGTGTTGTAGAAATAAATTGCAGAACCACAAATGGAGTCCTGCTTGATGCAGGAGCTTTGCGTCTTTAAATTTGCCATCTCTAGTTCTGTTGATATTTATTAAATTACTGAAGAAAATAATCCTGATTTTTCTCTCACATTTGTATTTCAAATTACACTGTTAACTTAGTTTGGTTCTATTTCAGTAGTCATGTTTTTTTTATTCTGAATTTTCCAGGTAGATGTTTTTCAGTTGGAGGCAGTAGATATTGGGACTCTGCAAGATATAGTGGTTGAGAAAGGAAAAGGCTCTGACTGGCTTCTGGAGAAGATTATTGTGAAAGAATTAGCAACTTCTGGGACTGAAACATTGTTTGTGGCTCAAACATGGCTAAAAGACAGACGTGATGGGAAAAGATCTGCCTCAGTAACTCTGAATGCCACAGGTTAATACAATCCTCAAACTATCCTTTGCTAAAAAAATTCATTCCAAATGGCAGAATGCAGCTATGTGATTTGATTCTACAAAGAAGTTATGGTTTAAAATAGTTCACAGTAGAGCATTGTCATTATATAGGAAACACTTTTTTTTTTTTAATAACCACTATTTGCCAGAGGAGAATTTCTGTATTGTTAATCCAGATTTACAGTGGAGTAAATGGCAATAAATTTGTCCTATTCCCTTTACAAAAGGCTGCCTCTCCAAGTTTTACTTCCACTTCACTGCTTTCAAACACTTTTTTCAGCTGCTGATACTTCTGCCTGCCACTTGCTAGACATAATAAAAGTGAAGTAAATAGTGGGGCAAATTATGTATAAGCAATGGAGAAAAGGTCACCAAGAAGAATGTTTTACATTGTCTGTGCCACAGTGGTAAGGTAGTTTTTGCCAGAAACAGAACCTACTTTGGGCTGCTGTCAATTGGGACCAGCCAGAGAAGATTGCCCAGAAAGCAATTATCACTGAAAGTCTCCAAGGAGGAAGATAACACTATGCTTTGGGCATCTGTACTAGTGCCCAGTCAACTTAACAGTAAAGAAAAGTCTCCTTACGTTTAGATACAACCCCTTGTGTTCCCACTGTGTATATGTAACACATATTTAGTGTATATAAGATAATACAATATGGTTTTACTCAAAATTTAAAACAAATGAAAACCAAAAAATATTTATTTATTTATTTATTACTATTTCTACAAGAATACATTGATTTGAGTTTGGTCTTATTGAACATCTTCTTCAATGACCTGGATGAAAGAATAACATGGACCCTCAACAAGCTGATGATAGAAAGCTGGCAAGAGTTGTCAAAGCACCAGAAGGCCGTGCTGCCATCCAGCAAGACTGGGATAGGCTGGAGAGTTGGGTGGAGGGGAACCTGATGAGGTTCAACAAGAGCAAGTGTAGAGTCCTACACCTGGGAAGGAATAACCACATGCATCAGTACAGGTTAGGGGTTGACTTGCTGGGAAGGAGCTATGCAGAGATGGGCCTGGGTGTCCTAGTGGACAGCCAACAGTTTACTCTCTTGGCCAAGAAGATCTGTGGTGTCCTTGGCCAGGGAGGTGATCCTTCCCCTCTGTTCTGCCCTCGTGAGCCCACATCTGGAGTACTGTGTCCAGTTCTGGGCTCCTCAGTTAAAGAAATACAGGGAACTACTGGAGAGAGTCCAGCAGAGGGATATAGAGATGATTAGAGGCCTGGAGCATCTTCCTTATGAAGAAAGGCTGGGAGACCAGGGTTTGTTCAGGCTGGAGCAGAAAAGACTGAGAGAGGATCTTATCAATGCTTATAAATATCTAAATGGAGAGTGCCTAGTGCCAAGTGGGTGAGGTCAGGCTCTTTTTGATGGTGTCCAGCAACAAGACAAGGAGCA
Source organism: Lagopus muta (assembly GCF_023343835.1). Classification (NCBI taxonomy): domain Eukaryota; kingdom Metazoa; phylum Chordata; class Aves; order Galliformes; family Phasianidae; genus Lagopus; species Lagopus muta. Next base: position 38,502,219 of record NC_064435.1, on the reverse strand, counting down.
ACAGGAACAAACTGGAACACAGCCCCAAAGAGACATGAGGAAGAATTTCTTTACTGTGAGAGTAACAGAACCATGGAACAGGTTGTCCAGAGGTCTTGTAGAGTCTCATCTCTTGAGATATTCAAAAGCCTCCTGTATACTATACTATGCAACCTCAACTTCAGAAGGGAATCTGCTTTAGCAGGAGGTTGGACTAGATGTTCTCCAGTCATACCTTCCAAACTTTGTGCTCCAGTAATTCTGTGATTTGGTAGAAGAAAGGTTTCAAGGTTTTTTGTTTGTTTGTTTGTTTTATTTAATTTTATATAATAAATGGCAAATTCAAACCTAATTGAAAGAAGTTGAAAGAACTTTCCATCTTTGGTTCAAGCCTCTATCTAATGTGTACAAGCAGTTTTGATCTATACCAATATCCACTGAAACTGACAAGGGGAAGGAATAGCACTCCTGAAAAGGGACAGCACAAATATTCCATTAGTTCTGATTTGTCTGCAGCATTAATTGTATAAATGTTTCAAGTGAAAAACACTTGAACCTTCAAGTTACAACCACTTCACAGTAAAGAGGTAACACTAGAGTCACTTCATTAAATAGGTGATGTATAGATGTTACTTAGATAGAAAATCACATTGTACACTTCCTATTAAATCTTTAATCTATATGATACAGTACTTAGTCAATTGCCTCACTAGACATGAATGTACATGCTTATTATTATTTGGATACTGTTTTACAAAATTATTAATTTGGTCTTCAATCTTTTTTTTTTTTTAATTAGAAATCCAAGAGCAGAAGAGCACTTCTGCCTATCCTAGGAAAAGAGCAAATGAATTCAGGTACAGCTTCCAGGATTGCATCCACTGTCTCATTCATCAGTTTTTAAGTAATAATGGGAGAATGTTTTCATCACAATATGGCATTATATTTAATGATAGTGACAGTATTTGGCCTTTTGTAATAGTGGGAAATATCAATATATTAGGAAGCTGATCTACATACAAATGAAATGCTTATGTAATAATGCTTATACAATAATGTACACTAAAATACATTTTATGAATTTTATATCAGGTTCTTTGATTAACATATGAAATTAGGAATACCTTTTAATCTTTATTTTTCCCATTTTATTTTCTCTATTTTAATTGCTCAGAAGGCAGATGGAGGATTTATTTCACAAAACATCACGATGAAACAAAAAAAGACTTTGAAAAGTTGTCAGAAAATATATCCAAGTTGGTTATGGTTTTTTATGGAAGCAACGGCAAGTCAAATCCAGTTTCCATGGAAAACAAACTGGAACATCAAGCTAAGAACCAAATAACATACGATGTAAAATAGTATATAGACTTGTCTGTATTTGCATTTTCTTTAAGTTTCCTTATGCAGAGAGATAATAATGTATATAGTATATAATGTAAATATTGCAGATATTATCCTTTAAATATTCAAATATATGAAATTTTGAATTGTGTTCCAGATTTCTTTCTTTTTATTTTTCAAGTTCACATTGATCAAGTATATTCTTTTTTTCTGTCAACAAATAGTCGTAGTTAATAATGCATCTCAATTTACATGACATTAAGTATTTACATTAAGAAATCAATGCAGTATGTAATTTGAATTTGATAGAATAATTCCAGTGAATGCCCCTGGAGTACAAAGTTTTTCTGTGTCTACAGTCAGCCTGGTTCTACTGCATTTGAACCCATTGAATTTTTGCATCAGGACTGATGCTAATGGGGCTATAAAGTGACTGAAGGAACTGGGGCTGTTTAGTGTGGGGAAAAGGTGGCTGAGGAGAGACCTTATTCCTCTACTCCAGTATCAGAAAGGTGCTTACAGTGAGAGCAGGATTGGACTCCTCTCACTGGTGACAGGTGACAGGACAAGGGGAAATGGCCTCAAGTTACACCAGGGTAAGTTTAGGTTGGATATCGGGTAAAACTTCTTTCCAGAAAGGGTTGTTAAGCACTGGAATAGACTCCCCAGGGAGGTGGTTGAGTCACCATCCCTGGATGTGTTTAAAAACCGTTTGGATGTGGTGCTCAGGGACATGATTTAGCAGAGGGTTCTTAGTTAGAGTAGTATGGTTAGGTCATGGTTAGACTCAATGATCTTTAAGGTCTTTTCCAAATTGAGCAATTCTATGATTCTACATCATTGCTGATCCCTTAGGAGAAACTTTCCCTTTCCTTAAAATTAGTTACACATGTGTCTATGTGTCTTCATTTCTAACTTACATGGCTTTTCTTTTTTTTTTTTTTTTACTTCCTAGATAAATTTACCATCTGATTTGGGTATCATTTATAAAGTCAGACTTGGACTCCAGAGTTTGGAAAGCAGCATATCACAGTTGTCTCTTCATCACTTTAAAATGCAGAACACATCAACCCTGGATACCTTTAGTCTCACTATAAATAAAACACTTCCTCTTTCTCTTAATGGAGACAGATGGATTGAATTCCCTGTAGAGTGGCCATTAAAAGAAGCACTTTCTGGTAGGTAAGAACATACATAAAGGTAGTAGAGTGGTCCCAGAAGTTAACGTGTCTTGATATAACAGTTTATCAAAACAGAAAATTTTATTGACTTTATTTAATGATTCATAAAGTCTGGATAAGAATTTAAAATGTGTTAAGGAAAATACTATCAACTCAGCTTAATTCCTGTATATTGTAAAGTGTGAAGTGCAATACTTACTTGCTTATACAGAACTGTTATTAAAAGCTATATAGAATAATGTTAAGGTATATTTCTTTCTTGTAGCATCATAATATTTCTATTCTGTGTTTAGTCCTCAGCTGTTCATATTACTGATATTAATAGCATGATTTTTATAGCATTACTATTTTTATATCTTCCTATTAAGTGATTTTTTTTTGTTTGTATGTTCCAACCAATATTCTTAGTGAAATAATTAAAAAAAAAAGCTTAAAATGACATATAAACATAAGTTTTATCATTACTCTTATGCACTCCAAACACTTACGTCTGTTCAAATTAGCCCAACAACTGTCTTTCATGTTATCTTTATTAAGCAATATAAAAGAAATCCTTTCACCTAAAAACTACCATATCTTCCATACTTTTCTAATGTGATTCTCATTAAATGCTACCATTGGAGAGAATGATTCTCAATAAACATATCAAATAATTATATTTAATGTTAAAATAATTTATGTCTGAGTTTCATGCAGAAAACAAATGAGTAAAGAATAAGTCAGTTATTCTGACTTATTCAGTGAAATGGATAAGGTGTTAAATGAATGACTCCAATACTCTTTGGACTAATGACCCAATTTTAGTGAGATGTTTATCAATGTCTAGTTATAAGCATACAAACAGTAGAATTAATGGTGATTCTTTTCTTTTTTCCATATTATTAATGCAAATTAAAATATAAATGTCATATTTTATATGGCTTAGAGTTGCGATTTTCACTTGAAGAAAAGACTTGCACAGTACAGATACAGAGTAGGGTGTCATGGCTTTTGTCAGCTATAAGCAGGTTTGGAAAAAAATAAAGTCCTTCAGATTAGCACAAGCACAAGACTTCCCCTTGCAAAAGACAGATCACTCTCATGAAGCTGTATTGAAGGTAGATGTAGATGCACACAGAAACACAGGCAGTAAGATGCAGTATGGAAGATAAATAGGCAGAGAGATTGGAGCCCTAATTACTTTGGTTCTGGCTCCATCACTGACTTGCCTGAAAAAAAGTCACTTCCCTATTTTCTGTGGGTTGGTTAAAAAAACACAGGGAAGGTATAGTTATTATATGATCTATGTGATTAAGTAAAAGAGAAAACAAAAGTTCATTGTTGTTGCATGTGTTTCCTTCCACATATGTTTTAGAAGTCCTCATTGAGGAATTTGTAACCACAAGGAAGAAAAAAACTAGGACAATGTGAAACACATTCCCCCAGATCTTTGCCATTTTATGTCCAGGAGCCTTAAGCAGCTCCACAGCAGGTGGCCTGCATGGAGTTCAAAGTGATCTTTTAGAAACAAACCTACTTGAAATTTACAGTGCAAAACAGATATGCTTCTCTGCCAGATTTCTAAATCTAATTTATTTTCTCCTTGGTTTTCTTTTTTTCAGCTGAAAGAAAACCAGTAATGCATTAATTGGAATGAAAAGCAGCTGATCATAATCACTTTAACTAAAACCTGTGTGCTGTTTAATTTCAGATGCAGCTCGGTATACCATCATTCTTATAGTGCCTTAGAATTTCATTTCTTGGTTTCATTTCTTCTTTTTTTTTTTTTATTCTGTACTTGAGACTGTGATGAAGCATATTCCAATGGCTAATTTTAAGCTATCAAAATGCAGCTGATAAAACACGGTGCGAATCCTTGAGAAGTGGCAGTGTACCAGCTCACGTGTGCCTTTTGGGTGCATTAATAGGAAGAGGCCTCCAACTGAGTATATACAAAATAGTTCCTCTGTAGTGTCCCTTCCTTTGAGATTGCTTACACCTCAAGAATCTCCAGAGATGAAGACATGCTCTCTCCCTCATTCATGTGGTTGTACAGAAGGTGAATGAACTTTGCACTACTGTAGCTTTGAAGACAAAACAATGAACTAATGAAAAGATTAAATAAAAACATATTCTGCTACTTAGAAAAAGCAGATTTTTTTTCCACAAAATTAAAATAGAGCTATAATTCACACAGAGATGAAATTGTCAGAAATTTATAAAATTAATTTGTCCCACTGCATGTAGTTTCTTTTCAGAGATTTCCTTTCATTTTTCCTCCTTCCAGTCTATTATATTCACTACAGATATAAAAGCTCATTTGCCCACTTATATGATTGTTTGATCCCACTACCTGAACAAAGACACTTTTAAAGCATTTTAGCCCTCTACCCTTTCCTTCGTTGGTTTCCTTCCCTTGTCCCTCTTTGTACAATTTATCTATCAGTTCCATCCACTCTTTAGTCTTGTCAGTCTGGTTCAACTCAAGCTTCAGTCAGCTACAGACAGTCAAGGCCATCATAAGCTATAGATCTTATTTGCCCTGACCAACCTCGTCTGGGGCCTCCAGTCACCTCCTTCTGCACGTGAGCATAGGACAATCACTTAAAGTCATACCTGAGTTATGCTAGATGTACACTTGCTTTTACTCCTGTCTCTGGCCCTGTATCCTGAATGGATTTAAAACTTATGTTATGGCCCTGTGTTCAGTTCTGTCTCTGGCCGTTTCTCTGTCCCTTTCCCCTGTTGTTCCCAATTGGACCATCAGGATGATTTCTGGGTCTGTTTCATCTTTTGCCATGTTTGGAACTGTTAATGTCACTGCCTGCCATGTACAGACATTGCAAGACTGTTTCCTGGACACGAAGGGCACTGCTTAGCTGGGGTCACTCCCAGATCCAGTCTCATCCTCCCTAATGGAACAGTCTCACTTGGATGTCCCTAACACTGACCCTCAAAGTGAGTTCTCCTGAATACCATCCTAGCTTCACATCTCAGGTTTGAGATCTGGGAGTTTGCATCAAAACAGAGATCAAGTATAATAAAAATAGATCACTTATAAAATCAAAGATACAGCCAAAAATAACATTACCCAGATTTCTTTCTTCTGTGTTGTGACCTAGTCATTGCATTGCATCCCTGACCAAGTATAGTTTTTCTTCTCCTCATTCTTCACCTTGTTTGAAACAGCACCATATCCCATTCAGTCATTGTATTTCATCTTTTCTCCAATATCCTACCATGCCATGATTTATTATTACTTAGGCAGCATCAATTTTTTATTTCCGTTTTAAACTTAGCTCTCTCCTGGGCTTTTTGTAAGCTTTACCTTTCCAGATATAACTGTATACCTCTTTGGCACTTTGGATTTATTTCCATATGCTTGCTCAATTACAGCATGCATGCATCAAGAGTCTGTTCTCTCCCCTATTACCGATGCTGGGGAATCAAGACAAGAGCAAGTTCTTGTTCTGTACACAGTACTTAGATGATCATTAGGTCTGAAAGCTGATAACAACATCCTGTTATTTGCTGTACCTATACTTTGTCTTCTTGACTTCCAAAAGGTGCAAGTAGTCTGCAAATACTCACTGCCTTTATCTTAGCTTTTTGCCATTTTCTGCAGAAACCTTCTGCCAGGCCAAGATTCATCTCCTTCCACTGAGGTGTCTATAGGAATACAAAGGAGAAGATAGATATATGATTAAAAGATTCAGAATGCTCACATAATTTGATTCTGTGAATATAATGCAAATGAACATAAACAGATGCTCTGTGAATGTATTTATTTCCAAAGGTGTTCAGATGTTCTTATCTTGTCCTCAATTAAGTAAATGTTATAACCACTGTGTAAATCATAAACTGCCCAAACTCATGAGTGCCAACTTCTGTCAAGATAGATTTGTCTTCTTGGGCTTACTCTGTTGTCAGAGGATGTACTCCTCTACAATGAAATTCAAAATAGGAATTCAGATGTTGTGAACTACATGAAGGAAGCTTTTCCCTCATATGTTAGGTGATGAAATCTGAAGAACTTATCTCCCCAGCTAAATTTTGTCTTTGCAAAGATCCCCAAAGTGATTTATGAGTTTGGAACTCATTAAGATTTTATCTATTAGGCATTTGCCATTTAAAAGAAACAGGTAAATAACTGTGGTAATTTATCCTTTGTTTCTCATTTAAAGATGTTAGAACCACTAGTGTTCAAGACATTTAAAGGATAAAATTACGGAAAAATATGGAAAAAATTGAATTTTATTATAATTGTCAAGTGTCATTTTTAATTTCACCTGACTGCACGTTGCAATGTGGTAAAATAGCTGGGCAAGGTTGTGGAATGGTATTAACATGACTCTTTCTGCTTGATATTGCAGTGGTTACATATCATCTAACAGTATTTTCTAGAAATATATTGACTGACAGAAGTGTAGTGCATATGACTGCGTGTATACATGGTACTCATGGTGACACAGGGGACAGATCCCTTCTCTGGCCATTGCAGAATGTCCAGCAGGAAGATGACAGTGAGGTACTCTACCTTAAATTACTCTAAAATTTAGCATTTAATTTGTTCTTGTACTTCCTATACATGCTTTTCAGGTCTTATACACTTAATACAATATGTTTAAGATACAATATGGTTATAAAATATGGTTTAAGATTGTAATATTGAATGCTTTTATTTTAGTCATTTGTTGTCATCATGGATGCTGTTGAACTGGGAGAAGTGGACAAAATTGTTCTCGTAATCAGCAGTAAGAAAGGTAACATACTTTTCTTTCTCTCTGAAGTTAGTGATGTGAATCACACAGCTTACCTCCTGTTAAAGGCAACATAATCACTGTGATTAATTTACTTTTGCTGTGTTTTAAAAACAATATTTTATAATGAAAAATCTTACATTTTGATGCATTAAAATCCTTGGTTCTGAAATCTGTACCATTAGTCATTAAGAAAGTAAACTAATCCTTTACATACAAGAAAGAAAAACAGAAGATAAATAATTATATTGTTCTATTAATACATGGTGTAAGAAAATAATTCTAACTTAAGAAACTGGTATTGTTCAGTTGTCCTGTGATAGTTATTTCTGCTGTTTTCCTCGGCTGTTCTGTTTTCTTGCTGTAACGTCATGAAGGGGATTTTACCTCTTTTAGGCAAACAGTAGTTTTGCCACCAAATTCCTTTGAAATTACCAAAACTTTCACTCCTCTGTGCCTCATCTGTAGGATGGTAATCATGCCATTAAGGAGTATTTTCTATAAATGTTTTCAAGTATTCCTGTAAAATATTTTCGAGTCCATTAATGAAAATTGCTGTATAATTGCAAATTGTTACTTATTATGTATTGCAGTGGAACATTTTCAGATGGCTTTCCTGAAAAGCAAGGGTTATACATTCCTATTTTCTCTGTCTTGTTAGCCTATCTGTTGGCTCCTCATAGTAATATTTTAAACTCACCACCCAGTTTCAGCCAAATTTGAAAAATGTGTATAATCATCAAAGAGATTTGGGCACTAAGCATGTACATACTGATTGGGTAGCCAACATGTTCTGAACCACAGGATGATCTGCTCAGCCTCTGGAGGCTTCAGTAGAGGTATGATGTGAAGCTAGTTATTATAATGGGAAAGGGAAGGATGGGGATAGCCCCTTTGAACAAAAAGTCCTCAAGACCGAAAGCTCTTTAGCGTATGAATTCAGATGTGCCCTGCAGGACTCAGATGGTGTGGGGGTTTTTTTATTTATTTATGCCATTTTCACAATCTGAGCTAGTTTTTCAGATCAAATGGCTCTTTCCTCACTACATGCATGGTCCCTGAGATCCCTGAGCTTCTGATCGTCTCCATGGTCTTTCTGGGCAGGTCATGAGTGCTACACCATATCCTGAATCCCTCTCCAAGAGCCCGATACTATTAGACTTCCACTGATATAATTAAAGGGACTTGGATTACACCAGAAGACATTGGGATTCAGTTTGCTTAAGAGTGCTGGGTGGACAAATCATATAAAAAAAAAGAGAAAGCAAGTAGTCTCCACAACTAGCCTCCAGCAGAAAATTCACAATTGCAATTCAAAGAGCAGTTTTTCTCATATAGCAGAGATACACAAAAAGTTGAACTTCCTTCATACTTGTCATTCAGTAAATCTTTGTGCTGCTTGTGGAACAGAGTTCTAACTCTTGTAAACCAAGAAGGAAACATCAGACACATATTCCTGCTCTCCCTCTTCTAATGAACCTGAGTCATGCTGAATCTGTTCTGCATACCCTTCCAAGTGTGGTGAAGACATAAATCTTTTACTTCACAAAGACAAAGAAAGTGCTTACTCCTAAGTTTCTAAGTAGATGTTTTAAATAGGAACGAAATAAGGGATGTTGGGACAATACCAGGATCTTATAGACAATTGTTATTATAAATAAATTAACAAATTATATTTTAATGTAGTATGAAAGACACTGTTGCATCATCATCAGACTCTATCTAATTCCAAGATGTGCAGTAAAACATTATAGCTATCTTTTATTTGCTTCTTTGTAGACTGCAAATTGGACATTAAAAAATTGCATTTGAAAAACTCTGTAAGGGATCATCCTATCTACGTGTTTGAAGTGAATGAGTAAGTATCTTACGTAAAGCTAATCATTTTATAGCATAGTATATGAAAACAGTAAGGAGACACTGGATTATATGTACCGTCATGAGGTGAGTGAGCCAATGTATAGTATTTTGAAAGTCCATCTTCAACTGTTCCATATAAACTCATAGGGTTTTTTATTTAACATATGGTTTGCTTACTACAAAAAATTATGGGTTTTGTTTTGCAGAGCTTTTTCTGTGGATCCAAATAAGCCAGAAATACAGAGAGAAATCCCAGTATCTTTTGTTATTGGAGGAGACAAACCAAATAATGGCATAAATGACTTAAATAAAGAAGAAAGTCAAGAAGGAAATCAAACAGAGTATACTATCAAAGTATACACAGGTCACAGAATGGGGGCAGGAACTGATGCCAATGTGCATATTGTTTTATTTGGGAATGAAGACAAATCTGAAGTGTTTCACCTCTCTCAGTCACTGGAGCATCAAGATCCCTTTGAAAAAGGAATGGTGAGCATATAGGTTTCTACCAATTTCTAGATTGGGAAAGTAAATATGAAATCTGTGCAAGAGCTTTACAAAACTTCAAGCATTTATTCTGGTTTTTCCATCACTACATGAGATATAGTCTCAGCTATCTCTATGTTTAGCCTTTTCTCCAGAGTAACCAAGGAACACTTTACTCCGCTGTGTCTAGCTGACTGTATTGCTGTTCTCATAGTCCTAAACACATCCTCATATTGATTCCATTTATCTGCCCAGTTACATTTCCTTGTTCTGAAATGTACAACATGCATTGCCTGTGTATGTGCACATATATGTGCAATATTCCTTGGTGTTACACAAACTGAATATTATGCTTGAGAGTATATCCGTCTCTTGCATCCCATCATTTTACTTTGCCATGGAAACTGATGCAGTGAGCCTCGCTGAATGCATAAGCCTACAGCCAGACAAAATGGAGCCACACAGGCCAACCTGATGTTGATATCCATCATACTTAGAATATCCAGAGACTTATAGTTCAGATGCAAATATATCCACAAGAGTGCTGATTCTCTGCAAGACATCCTAGTTCTTCAACAGAATGCTCACATCTTTTTAATAAATATATTAATTTGGCAAAGGAATTCTTCCATTTCCTCATCATCTGTGCAATGCAGTATAATGATGGTTACCCTTACGTAGCAAGAAACAAATGCATTTCCCATACCTTTCTCCTTTAAATTTCTTGGAAGGTAATGGCTAATAATTTAAACTTCCATTACGATATCTTCCTTGTTCAATCTACTTTGTTATTTCCAGCAGTACTGAGCATCTTTTTACATGCAATTTGGTTCAAGTTTTTTTCAGCTAGGAAATAGCTGAAAAAATAGCTGTGGATATCTTCTAAAAGATCTTTATCAGGTATAGTTTTTCACACTGACAAGATTATAAAGCTACTTAGCTCCCCCCCCTACTCTGCTCTTGTGAGTCTCCATCTGGAGTACTGTGTCCAGGTCTGTACAGTACAAAAAAGACAGAGAGGTGTTAGAGAGTGTCCAGAGGAGGGTCACGAAGATGATCAGGGGACTGGAGCACCTCCATTATGAAGACAGGCTGAGGGAGCTGGGGTTGTTCAGCCTGGAGAAAAGAAGGCTGCGGGGTGACCTCATTGCAGCCTTTCAGTACCTAAAGGGAGCCTACAAACAGGAGGGGAATCAACTCTTTGAAAGGGTTGATAACTGCAGGACAAGGGGAAATGGTTTTAAGTTGAAGAAGGGAAGATTTAGGTTGAATATCAGGGAAGTTCTTTACAGAGGGAGTGGTGAAGTGCTGGAACAGGCTGCCCAGAGAGTTTATGGATGCCCCGTCCTTGGAGGTGTTCAAGACCAGATTGGATGGGGCCCTGGGCAGCCTGGTCTAGTACTGAAGGTGGAGGCTGATGGCCCTGCATGTGTCAGAGGGGGTGGAGATTCATGATCTTTGAGGTCCCTTCCAACCCTGGCCATTTTGTGATTCTGTGATCTTATGATACTTACCTACAGGCAGGAGTGAGCAAAAGAGTCTTGTCTAGTAGCACACTGAAGGTATCACTGCTCTTTGAAAAAAGATTAGATACACAGAAATTGCATTGTTAGCTAATTAGCAATTTTGCTAAGTCAATGTGAGCCAGTGACATTTTTAAGGAATGCCTTATGAAAAAAGGATCTTATTATTTTTCTTTTCATAAATCTGTAATATGAAACAAGGGAATATTTTAAATGAAATATCTGGTAGATATAATGCTACATTGTGTAAAAGCCTTTATTTTTTGCATTTCTTGAACATGTATTTATGTACTGTAAACTGAAAAGATTATAGAAGACATTGCATCAGTTGAAAATTCATGATATCTAGCAAAAATACTTTTCTGTTATATGGAAGTCAGAAAAGAGATAATGATTCTCCTACTGAAGTTGAAAAGCAGAGCTTTCAGGTTTAAACAGAGAATTCATCTATTTTGAATTGATATTTTTGCATTTCATTTAGATTTGAAGCTGACCTGAATGAAGGTATACATTTTCAAAAATTTATGTATTATTTTTAGTAACTGTTTTTCAATATTAAAGGTTGATACATTCAAGATTAAGACTAAAAAATTAGGAAGCCTATGTTCGATTGAAATTGGTCATGATGGAAAAGGATTTGGTAAGTATACTACATGTGCTCTCTAAGCTTGTAAAAATCTTCTGCTTAAAGACTTGCCTGACATTTGGATAGGCCTTTGAAGACATGCTACTGCTACTGCTAGTTAATATGAATCTGTATACAGAGGTTAGTTTGACTTCTCTTGCTTACACTGCCCCTGTTCCTATCAGATTTCCCTTGATTTTATCTTTGCTTTTTTTCTTTCAGAGATCTAGTTAGTACATAACTCTGAAGGTTTTATACTTCAGTCATTGCTCAGCCAAAGTTTTTATTAGATGTGTTGAATAACATGACTGCCTTGACACATGGCTTTTCTTCTTGTAAAAGTTAAACTATAAGGAAAACACTGTAGCGCATCAGATAAAACAATGTACAAATCAAATCATGATGACAAAAACTGTTTCCAGATACATTGTATTCCATATAATACCTAATACCTGAACTTTATCAAAACATAAGATAGGACATCAGCGTGAAATATTTAAAACACTTAGTGGTTTTATGGAAAACAAACTAACAAACAAGCAAACAAAACAATGAACAAGCTATGGAGATACAAATATGAGTAGAATTTCCAGTTACTGTATAGCTTGAGTCAAAAAGGTCTCATTGTATTGGAATATTCTAGTCAAGTGAACTAAACTTATCTGATAAAAAGAAATGTATTTAGGTTGTAAAAAAACCAACACCCTTATTATAAAGTGGCAAGAGTTTATCATACCTAGGATGAGCCAAGCAAAAGTGGCAAATCTAGGCAAAAGTTGAACAGGATTTTTCTAACTACCCAATCATGTCAAACATGTGATGGTACTTAAAACTCAAAAAATATATAATCTATTGAAATAAAATCGACCTGCTGACTTTCATTTTATTACTATTAGCTGCTGTATACAATTCAGTTTAACACCAGGGAATTCTACATCAGCAGGCTTTTGGTGCTCTGAGAGTTGCACAGAAGTCTGTAAAGTAAATGCAGGTTAAACTCTATTTGCTGGATTCTAAACCATCAGTATTATCTTTCCTCCCTATATCTTGATAAACGTAGTAATTGCAAAGACTGCCCTCATAGCAGGTGTGTGGTAATTCATGTTAAATCCATTTCTTCCTTCCTCTGTTTTCTTCTCTGAAATTGTTTCCAAATATCCCTTGTCACATCAGCTGTTATCTGCACAAGCTTCCGCAAAGGTAGCAACTCCTTGAAATGTTATGTGTGTTTGCTAATCTTTCCCATCTGCTTCTGGATTTCTTTATACCTGGAGCTTTCAGTGAGGTCTGCTGCAGTTTTGTCAATACAGAGTAAAGCATGAGCTTATAAACTTTTCAAGAGAGCAAACGTAGCTTAATATTTGTTTATAAAGTGCTGTGTAAATCTGAGAGACTGTAAAATTTTATTGCTAATAATCTTGACTTTGAATTACGGAGATTTCATGAAAGGTCATATATTCCAAGTAGAGTCTATGATATATTAAAGCATTCACAAAATTTCATTAAAGAAGTTCCGAAAATACTTTGCAATTTCAATAAATGACTCCTGTGAATTGAAGATAAAAAGCCTGGGCACCTTTACGACCTAGTTATTCTAGATACTTGTTTGAAAAAGTCCATGGAAATTGACAAATGTTGCTAAGCCTTTACGTTTATCTAAGTTGGTACAGTATGAAAATATTTTTACATTATATTTTTAGCTTACTTAGAAATAAAATTATTTTGGTTGTTAGCCTATATATATTTTTCTCTAAATATGTGAATATGAAAATCTCTAGGATGTGCAAAGAATACCAAAATGTTTTCAGCTGCTAGCAATATCAGTGTGATTCTAATTAGTTTTTAAAATGTTGTTATTAAGTATTTGCATTGGCAAACACACCGAAAGACATCAGCATAATCTCTGCATTTCAGTATAATAAAACTTTATTCAAAAAAAATCATATTTAAATATTGCATGAAATAAAAAGCTTTAGCACAAGAATGATGGCATTTTTTCAACCAACAAAATAGTTGGCTGTATTTAGAGTGTTAAATACTTTCTTAAAGCCAGGACAGATAGAAACATTGGCCTTAATGGAGATGCTCTTCTGAATCACTGCTACCTGAGAAATGAGAACATGAAAATTGTTCTACAACAGACACAAAGAGCACAATTACACGATTTGATAGAGCAAATTCTCAGATACAAAAGACTGCTTTTTAACACTGTCATCACATCAGATATGCATTTTCGCCAGCGATGAACAAGAATCTGAATGCTGTGCTCATAGAAATCTGCACCAGTGGAGGTGACCCACTGTCACCATCCCCACTCCTGAAACACACTACCCACTGCTTCACTGTGCTCACATCCACTTCTTGGTCTCCATAAATGTTCAGCAAGTGTCGATGAATGTCAATGGGTGCCATTTTTTCCACAAGGAAGAATTCAATGACACACCTTTGCTTCACACACACTTCCATGTCTGACACCATTTTGTCAGTCTGCTCCTCTATTTCAGACTATAGAGAATGGTAAAACAGGATTTCAAAAATGTATCTGATATTGCCATGCACTGTTTCATTTGTCTTATACTGCCTCCATTCAGTGTGGAAAAATGAGTTGAGTTGTAATGAAAAATTTCCTTTATGTTTTCTGTCAAAATCATCACAGACTTCCTCTGTAGAGCCGTAAGAATTTGTTTTTCATTTGAATTATCGACATTTCAGTTGTATTCCTGATAATGGGTACTTTCAAAAGTATTGAACTACACAGATTTGGAAATGAAATGAGAAACCTTCCTTGTGATTTATTTGTGTTTTAGATATATTTTGTATATATTATACATATTTCTTTTTTCTTTGTGTTAAAGCAAGTGGCTGGTTTCTGGAAAAAGTAGAAATCATGGATGCATCCAGGAATTCAGTGTATTTCTTCAACTGTAACAGGTCAGTAGATCATTTCACTGTTACTCCGAAGGTGCTGTTTTCTTCATCATAATAACAACTACCAGACTTTTAGTCTCTCAGTTGTTTCTTCTCAGATTTCCTGAAGCAGTACGAATTTTTGAAACTGTGCTGTGTTTCTGTCAGTCCATTCTCAGTAACTTTTGAATGTTTTGTCTCATTTAAATTTGTCAGAATATACAGAGGAAGACATTATGTTTTTCCAAGTTATTAAAGCTGGGTGAGGAGTGAAACACAATTTTTGCTGAGAGAATAGCATGCCATTTTCAAGAGGTAAAAGCTGTCTGGAGAACCATTACATAAGCACTAGCACACATGTAACTATCATATCATATGTACTCAAACATGAGATGGAATTAGAAATACGAGCTGGTGGGTAGATGATAGGCTGTGGCAGATAACAAATCTAAAGAAAAAGCAGTGGGTTTTAGATTGTTGGGGTTTTCTTTTTGCACAAATGCAACACTAAAATCCTTTTGATCAATATCTATATCGGTCTAAGATATAACAGACTATCAGCTATCTAAGTGGAACATGATTACGATTTACAAATTTTAAAAAAAGAACTTTTAATAATGTATTAATAATCTAAATACAGGAATTTATTCAGATAAAGAGTTGTTAGTGTAAAGAGATTCTAATATACAAAAAGAAAATCTACTTTGGTTTCTAGTGTCAAACTGAAACAATGCACTTTCAGAACTTAGGGATCAAACTGAAGGGTATATTTGGAGTGACTGTCCACTACAGTATACAGTTTACAGCTTAAAACATTTCAGAGTAAACAACAGAAGCAAACACATTCATGTCTTTCTAAGTGTAAAATAAAATTTTAATTCATCTTGAGAGCAGACAAGTATCAAGACTTACAAATTCTTTATATCTAGGTTAAGAAATGTTGCCTGGTGACCTGAAAAAAAAAAAAAAAAAAAAAAAAAAAAAAAAAAAAAAAAGTAGCAAGGAATATTTGATTTAATGGTTCTGAAGTTCTACAATCTTGGCAATTCCTGGAAGTCAAATCCAACCCTGAATATATATATTTTTTTGTTTACAGTAGCTGCAAACTCTCAGTACCTGAGAGTGCCTGGACTGCCGCTCACAAGGGCCAGCTTTACAAAAATGATTAATGTCACACAGTATCTCAAAGCATATCTCTGTACAGCACTGCACTAAAATTTGCATGTATGTTCCATAAATCTTCCAAAAACATGTTCTGGTACTATCTAATCTCCTAGATACATAAATTTAGGCAAGTGAACATGAGCAAAATTTCTTAGATTGCAATATCAGTTGTGCAATAATTTGTGAAGAGAATTTACAGTTGATTTCACAGAAGCACTGAATGGTTGGTAGGGACCTTGGAAGGTCATCTTTACCAACCAGTGTTGAGTGGAGGTGAAGACTTACCTCTTGCAACCTGCCAGCTTACTCACCCTAATGCAGCCCAAGATACTGTTGTGTTTTGTTTGTTTGTTTGTTTGTTTTCTGCGAGGGTACATTATTGTCTCATGTTCCACCATGTCATCTAAAACTGCTATTAGAACTGCTATTCTTTGCATTCCAAATAGAAAACTGGGATTGACAGACACAGACTGACTATACAAGCTCCTGAATAGGACATTTACCTGGAATCTCTGTGGGTTAGAGTCCAGTTCTCGCCTTAATGAATACATACTTATTCAAAATAAATAGAACAATTTCAGTAGAAGTTAGAAGACCTGATGTAGAATGTTCACTGGCCCAGAAGCTGTGGTCCACTCCTAGGATATGGGAAGCTATAAGTACACACGTCCCTGTACCAGCTCACACAAGACGCTTCTCATGTCAAAGCCTACTGGGTTAAAAAAAAGACAACTCTGGTATAAGTGCTGACTCCAAAAGGTATTCATACTGAGAATCCAGAAAGTAGCTGTGCATCCTTTCCTAACTTGGCATTTTACCTACCAAGATTAGTTGTGTTGCAGCCTGGAACTGTTTGGCTTCAAATGTATTTCCCAGCTGTTCAATAGTGCAAATTCAGATGTGAGCTATGTTAATGCAGTACCAGCTAGGAATCCCTCCCATTCTCACTGCTTGATCATAATGGCATCAGCTATTCTGGCACAAGCCTTGCAAAAGTGCTAGAAGCGTAAAAATGTTTGGGAAGCCTCTTTATGAAATGAGTACAATTGCCTTCATGATTCCAGTTAACCAGTCTACCTGAGCTCAGGTCTGTTTCTTGTGTAGTCAGTGGTAAAAATTCCATAGGCTGTTATGGGGAAAGAATCCACTGTATGTCCCAGTATTTTCTTAGCCAACGAGGTGGCATTAGAAGTATGGAGTATACAGATAATAACTTGCTAAAACAGGACATATTTCCTTACTCTAAAATATCCTAATTTTCCCCACTCCATAAAAAAATTTACTTGTCACCTGTTGTTAAGCAACCTAGACATTAAATATATGTATCTTTGTTTAATATATTTATACAGTTCCTTTTAAACCATGCATATATGGATAATAAAATGATCACTCTTTTCATCGTGTTGGTTACTCCTGTATAAGTCAGTGCTGAAATTCTTAATCCAAAAGTGAAAAAGCAGGCTTTTATTATTTGTTTCTTTGATAACTTCTGTGTATACTGTATCTATACAGTATATATAAAGTGGAAGCTATCAGCTCCAGTCCAGAATACGCATATTCTAAAACAGAATAGGGGATCATGCTGTGCAGGGGGGTTCCTGCATGGAGGAACCCAAGAGAGAGCTGCCAGGAGCCAGCAACCCTCACCAGAAAGGTTGATGGGGTGTAGGCAGGGCCCAGACCCCGAGTTACAGGGATTTCCAAAGCCTGGAAGTCTCCACAGGGTCTGAGGGCAGAGGTGGGTGTTTGTCACAGGTGCATGTGTGCCCAGCTCAATGCACTTTCTGAGCAAGTTGCCATATCGATTCAGTGGAGGAAGGGGATGTACTTCTCAGTGACACAAAAGAAAAAGGGAGTATTGCCACTTTAAGAAGCAGCAGGGAAATGCCTGTGAATTGTCTCAGAGGAATAAAGGAGGACTGCTCTAGGAAGACAATGTGGCCAAAAGCTCTGCTGAAGTGTCGCTACACGGATACACACAGCTAGGAAAACAACCAGGAGAAGCTGGAAACCATGGTACAATACAAAATCTGTCACTTAATCACTATCAGGGAAACACAGTGGGATGAGTCACACAACTGGAAGACTGCTATCAAGGGCTACAAGCTTTTTAGAAGAACAGGGGAAGAAGGGGCAAAGGTGTTGCCCTATATGTTAAGAAATAGACAGCTGTTTATGAGAAACAGCCATGATCAGGCTAAAAAGTTTGTGAGTTAAAGTTAGAGATTGGTCTAAAAAAGGGCATCTGATGGTTAATGTCTTCTACAGACTGCCTCATCACGGGGAGCTTGTTGATGAGGACTTCTTGCTTCAGCTACAAGAAGCATCACACTCTCAGGCACTCACACTGATGAAAATTTTCAACTATCCATTTTCTGCTGGGAAAGAAATACAGTGGGTTGTAAGCAATTGAGGAGACTCCTGGAGTGCACTGAGGATAACTTCCTGGTCCAGGCATTAGACAAACCATCCAGAAGAGAAGCGTTACTGGACCTAGTGCTCACCAATGCAGAGATCATTGAAGAGCTTAAGACTGAAGGCAGTCTGGGTTGTAGCAATCATGCTCTGGTTGAGTTCATGATCTCAAGGATTAAGGACTGGCAAAAAGCAAAGTCAAGATCTTGAATTTCAGAAGAGCAAACTTCTGTTTAAGAAATTAGTGGGAGGCATCCCCTGGGAAGCTGTCTTTAGGGACAAAGGAACAGGTCAGGGACAAAAGAATGGAGCAGAGCTGGCAACTCTGCAACTCTTTAAGGATACTTTTCTTAGAGTACAAGAGCTCTCCATGCATATATGTAAGAAATATAGAAGGAAGGCAGGAAAATGGCATGGCTGAGTAATGACCTAATGGCCAAACTCCATAAATGTCCAGGCAGTGAAAGAAGAAATTGTTGGCATGGGAAGAATATAGGGATTCTGTCTGGAAGAGCAAAGTGATGGAGCACTTCTCCTACAAAGAAAGGCTGAGGAAGCTGGTTTTTTTTTTTTTTTTTTCAGCCTGCAGAAGAGAAGGCTCTAGGGAAAGCTCAGTACTTAAAGGTCTTTCAGTGCTTAAAGGGAGCTTATAAAAAAGGCAGAAGCTCACACTTTACATAGTCTGATAAGACAAGGGGGAGCAGTTTTAAACTAAAATATGGGAGATTTAGGTTAGATGCTAAGAGAAAATTCTTAGGCATTCTGGGCATAGGCTGCCCAGAGAGTCATGGATGCTCCATCCCTGGAAACATTCAAGGCCAGGTTGGATGGGGCTCTAGGCAGCCCACTCTAGTGGGTGGCAGCCCAACCCACAGCAGTGGAGTAGAACTAAATGAGCTTTAATGTCCATTCCAATTCAAGACATTCTATGTTTCTCTGGTTCTATGATCGTATGACAAGTTTTAATGTTTTTTGCCTTGTAGGTGGCTTGCTGGGGATGGAAGCGATGGTAGCACCGTAGTGCAACTTTACCCATAGCTGCTCATTTTCTGATTTTTTGATAGTGTGCTGCTTCTCCAAATTCCTGCTTGTTTGATTTACTTGTATGTTATAATTCTGAAGGTATTGTAATTACTGTGAAGGAATGTCAAAACAATGCATTAAAAACATCACAGTAAATTAAACATGTCTAATGTGAACACTGTGCTCCAATCCAACCAGAGTTGCTCAAAATCTTTGCATGGCTGAAATTTAGAAAACATCAATTTTAATCTGTAACATGGCTCTGTGGACTTGAGCTGAGCATTCGTAATAGTAGATACATTTAGTAACACATTTTTATTTCAGTAATAATTTGTGAGTAAGTTGAAGTTAGCTCTTGGGTCAAATCTGCCAATTTTTATTAAACTGATACATAGTTTCAATTTCTACATTTATTAAAACTAATATTTCCTCAAAATCATTTTCCAAACAGGCTGCACAACTCTTTGGCCTTACCATGTGTTATTTCCTTTTTTATAAGACCAGGTATGTAACAGAGAGGAATAAAGAATTTGTTATTCAGGCATTAAGCCTGTGGCAGTAAGCTTCCCACTGGCATTTGACTGCAAAATCTTGTAGCTGAGCCAGAACCTCAGCTGAGATCCTTTAGATCCAAAGGGTCTCTTAAGAGAGACTTTTTCATCATTTCTTATCACTAGCACTGCAATAGCTCACTGGCTAACTTATGCAGCTCTGTGCTCAGCTTGCTGATTTTTGCAGTGCCCATTCTTAGGCATCTATCTGTCTCTCTAGTGCTATATGTGCAAATGTCATTACTTCAAAAAAAATCGCTATTACTATTGAAAACACACCATAAATACAAACATATTTAGAATAAATACACAAAATAATAAGCGAATAATAAGTGGCTAGATGTTTAGTTTGGTACTGCTACAGTTGCTGGTTGACTGAGGAAGAGTTTAGAATAAAGACGAGTCTGAAATGGAACCATGATTTGCACAACTCCAGAAGTTTGATGTCTGTGATCAGAATACAAATACTGCGTATTGACTACATAGGGCATCCCCCTGTTTAATCAAAGACTCCACATTTAGTACCTCCAAAACTCAAAATCTGTATAAAGAACTGAATTTTAGACCTGTTCGCCTCCAAGGCACTACCATGTTTTGTAGCAGCAATGTACTTTCTATAATCACAAGAATTAAACAAATCTGTACTCAGTGATATCTTGTCCGGCTTTTCAGTACATTTAATGTTTATTTACTCACATTGTTCTTTGAAATGAGGAATGTTGTCAGATATCTGCATGGATTATGAGATTTCAGTTGTTATTATAAGCAATAAACAAATATAACAGGGCTTGGCAGGTAATTTCAGTTTTATCTACTTTATACGTCATCACAGGGAGAGCTAGTGTAAGGCGTGGATGTGATCTGAGTGAGCAATGGAACAGAGTCAATTTCTTCTAAAAGTGCTCTTTTTGCTTACACTGGAATGGATTTGAAATTGTATCCCCAGAGTGCACAGTTCACTTACTTAGTATCAGTATTCATTACACTGAATCACTTCGTTGTGATCTATTATGTGATTTGTTTCATTATTATGTCTTTCATTAATAGTTTGTAATACTAGCTCTCTTTGATGCCATCTCTGATTTATCAAGTGTAAATAATGCCTCCCTAATCTGTTTTTTATTACTAGCAGTGAATACCTCTTTCAGCAGCTGGTGTCCTTACTTGAAAATTATTTCCTCTGAACATACAGAGTATAAATAAGGTATTGGATTCACTCCCCTAGATCCAGAGTCATGTAACACTTCTACCCTTCTACTACTGGAAAACTGTCACAGCACAGGGTTTCATTTCATTTCAAGTGCATTGCAGGTGCTTGCAGAACATATTGCCGGAGGATTATACTTTGATAAGAAAGCTTGAAATACCATAACTTCCTTATCAGTTCTTGCTTCAAAGACATGCCACTTAGCATATCGAGATTGTGACTGGAGCCAAACCCCAAACCTGCCTCTTCCGCATGGTAAACAGTGATGTCTGCTGTGTTTGGCACATGTCACTTAATCCATATCCCTTGGAAGGGACAAGAGAGCTGGCCAAAGGCAGAGACATTGCAGAGGTGCCACCTCGTGTGCACTCAGCTGCTGTTGCAAAGACCAGATGCTTTGCTCTTGTTGCCAGCACCCACAGTGTGTATGGAGACTCTGGGCAGATATTGACACCGGTGGTGCCTCTGCAGGAAACAGAGATGTGGCATGGAAATAAGACCTCCTGTGTCAGTAAGAGACCCAGGCATTTGGCACCCATGGAAGGAGCAGTGAGATAAATCAAGAGTCAAGGCTGCAGTGGAGAAAAGTGTTTGTCTTCTGCTTCCTCTCCCTGCTGCCTCCTGTCCTTACAGATCTGTGTGAGGGCAGTGGCTGCAGGATTTTATTATTCTTATCCTTGCTATTACTACAGTGAAGCAGTAACATTGAATTTTGCACTGCAGAGAAAACTTCAAGTGGGAGGTGGATGCTAGAATATAGCCTAAAAACATAGTATAGGCTCTTAAACATTTCTGCCCGTTTAAGCCCTATGAGTCTCAGTTTCTTCTGTTAATGATTTGAAAAAAAAAATATAGCCAAGTTCTGACTGATTCATTGGACCATTTAATCTCCGAGCAATTCCAAGTATGTTCTGAAGAAAGAATTCTTTCCTCCTAAGTATATAAGAGCAGCTTTATTATATCTATCTATTCTGTAGCTTGTCAGTGGGAGAAACAAAGTCAAATTAAGAAAAAAAGGCCATTCCAAGTGCTTGTCTGAGTTACCTTAGAAGTCTTGGGTGAGTCCTGGATTTGTTAATATTAGTATCTATAGACCTGTTTGCAAGTGTAAACATCCTCTGCTCACACATCAATTTAAAATGTTCTCTTGGACTGCTTTCCCATAAGGAAAAAGCTTGAAAAGTCCATGAACTCCTCTGTGCTGTGCTGTGCCTGAATCTTCCTGCATGAACTCATTTTAAACAGCTGAAGCAAAAAGGGGGAAAAATGGAACTGTTCGTTTTCTCCTTCAAACTTTTGGAAATTCTTAATTGTATTAAGAATTACTTATCTTTTTATAATATTACTTGTTATTTAATACTTAATCGTATTAAATACGATGTCACAGGACATCTTACTATCCCACTAGGCATTGTATAAATGCTTTTTCCATTTATAATAATGCGTGATTTGCTTGGTGTCTTGTTGGCTGCTGAATGCAGAATGGCAGTGGAAGATTTTGTGCACCTTGTACAAAGCTTGGCTGCAGGCTCGCTTCCTGTGAGGTCTTCCCATATATCTTCTGCCTTCACTCATTATACATTGACATTCACCTTTGGTTATATTTTAAAATACATGATATGAAGCAACATAAAAGGTAACTGGCATCCCATTTCTGATTAATAAATGTAAATGTAAGAAATCTTCAGTCAATCGTAACACAAGAAACCACGGCTCCCAATTTACCGTGAAATGTAAGTATATGTCAAAGATGAAAATATACTCCTAAATCATAGATATATAAATTATCCCACTAAGATTGAATTATAGTCTGGAGTAAAGTTAGGTGTTGACTTAAAAGCCCTGCTACTCTGAGTATCTTCTTATGAGGTAGGTGCATATGGGTTGGCATTTTCA
This sequence comes from Lagopus muta, assembly GCF_023343835.1. NCBI lineage: Eukaryota > Metazoa > Chordata > Aves > Galliformes > Phasianidae > Lagopus > Lagopus muta. Next base: position 38,479,319 of record NC_064435.1, on the reverse strand, counting down.
TGTGTGACGCACTGCAGAAAAGAGGTCTCTGCAAAATAAATACAGCATTACCAGGATGATATAAATGAATTAATTTCCCAAACCAGGGAACATTTCAGAGTATTCTTTGCAATTGTAGAAGTGAGCTAACGTGTTGAAATACTTGATTCTCACATTTCACCATCCCTGGATGTGTTTAAAAACTGTTTGGATGTGGTGCTCAGGGACATGATTTAGCGGAAGTTGTTAGAGTTTGGGTAGTTTGGTTAGATTGTGGTTGGACTTGATGATCTTTAAGGTCTTTTCCAACCTGAGCAATTCTATGATTCTATGATTCTCAATTTTAAAGGCAATTTTATGGTCCAAAAAAATTCCTCTGTGTAAATCAGCATACAGGTCCATAAATAAAATAATCTCAAGGTAAAGCAAGCAAGCAATAGCAGCTTATACTCAATATATTTTAAAAATATAAGGTAATTTAATGTTAATTTTGTAAATATTTTACCACTTTACTTTTCATTTGTGCTTTTGTTCATTTGCTAAAGTGTTGGAAACGCATTCTCAATGAGGTGTTTAAGTTATGAGATCATCCACTGACACGTGTGTGTTGTGAATGCAACTGTTTGGGCACAAGGGCAGTTTGGCACTGCAGTATGTAAATATTATAGAGACCTTCTATATCAACTGTGTAACTGTGTATGTAACTGGTAACTGTGTAACCTAAACACAGATCTACTGATAATCTCCAAAACTTGTGAAAACCTCACTCAGTGGTGAGGCTAATTCAGAGGGAATGAGTGAAGAAAATGGATGTTAATCAGATTCTCTGTTATCATGCACAGCAAGAAAGAGAGAAGCAGCACAGTGCAGAGGAATGCACAGTGTGCCTTTGGGAGAGAAATAAAGCAGATACAGGAAGGTAGCTAGAAGGGAAAGGGAAACAAACCAAGGAGGAAAGGGAGCAACCTGATTGCAGAATCACCAGGTCTTCTGAAGGAATCAGCAAAGAGCTCCTTATGACTTAGCACTTCACTTATTCCAGAGGGGGCCCACCCCAAGTCCTGCTGGAGCAGTGAAGTTCTGCACATCTCTTTCATGACACAGAATTGCCAAGGCTGCTCTTCAAAGGTTAAATGTGATGAGAAATGTAGGATTTTGTGCCAAAATACTACCATGGGGCGTCATTCTGTTTCAGTTATTTTGAGATAGAAGAAAATGCAGAAAAGTTTTCAAACAAAGGAAAAAAGATTTAAGAACAGTTTGGAATGAATGCATGCAAAAATTGAATCATAGAATCAGAATCATAGAATGCCCTGGGTTGAAAAGGACCACAATGTTCATCTAGTTTCAACCCCCTGCTGTGTGCAGGGTCACCAACCACCAGACCAGGCTGCCCAGAGCCACATCCAGCCTGGCCTTGAATGCCTCCAGGAATGGGGCATCCACAGCCTCCTTGGGCAACCTATTCCAGAGTGTGCTAGTAGAGTATAAATACATTCTGATGGTGAAATGAAAGGACAACAGAGGATGAGTATATTTTTGTAGGGCCATCTGTGCTGTAGAGCTAAAGAAGATTGTGAAAAAGATCATGGTTGAGAATCTGAAAAAAAAAAAAAGAAACTCATGCAGTGAAATGTCTGCAATGAAAAGCAGAAAGACAAACAAAATAAAAAGTATTCTTAGTGTAGACAGAGACTGGTTTGATATTTTAAGGGTAAAAAGGCAAAAAAAAAAAAAAAAAAAAGCAAACAGCAGTTGCAATTCAGAAGGCAAAGGCAGATCTTTGTGATATTCATAAAAATGTTTTCTTCAAAGAAAAGTGGGGAAAAAAAATGCCATGAATACAATGTGCTTCAAAGTGCATTTACGTGAGAAATGAGTGTGTCTGTACTTTGGTTTATGAAATATGTATCGATGTCTGCAATTGCATTTTTGCCCTTCAATTATATTTCATAATTAATAATTTCTGAGGTTTAGTAACAACATTGGCTTGCTGAATGCATGCTGGTTTGTACACTGTGTGTATACAAACTCCTCTGGCCCTGATATAGCTCCATAGGAGCTAAGCCAGAGTAACGAAGTGGAAATTTGATTCTGTTTCTTGGAAGCAATTTCTTCAACACTTACTTATTATTTGGGGCCCTTTCTATTGATAATCTCTTAAGTGATAAAATAAAACAGAAGATGTTCCCCTGGAAGTGTCCAGCAGCCGTACATTTAATTTAGGTTTAAATGTTCATCTGCCTTCATTTAACAAAGAGTATCAGTTAACAGATGATATGAGTCCTCTCACAAATGCCACAGAAGTTGAATCCAAAAAGAGAAAAACAAACCTAGTGAATCATAGAATCATAGAACCGTAGAATGGCCTGGGTTGAAAAGGACCACGATGATCACCTAGTTTCAACCCCCCTGCTATGGGCAGGGTCACCAACCACCAAACCAGGCTGCCCAGAGCCACATCCAGCCTGGCCTTGGAGAAATAGAGAAATACAGGAGGAAAGTGCAAAACCCTCCCCACACTTCAGATGAGTGGGTCTGATCTAAAACCTGCTGGGGTGAGCCGGAGTCCTTCAGTGTGGTGGGTGGATCTCTTCTGATCAAATTCTGTTCGCAAGGGAAGTGGCTGAGGGTGAATATAGCTGAAAAAGTACCCCACATCTGGAGCAGGGAGAGCAGGACACCAGGGACACGTGGCCCCAGCAATCACTGCCTCCAAGCTGATTGGTAATAACGTGCTGCCATCGGGCACAGCCGGCCTGATGCCTTCTGTTCCTAAATATTTGCTGCATTGCTCATAGGTATCTTCTGCCCTTTTAGTCCATGGGACCCCAATCTCCACCTTACTATCCTCACCCTGAATGACAATTTCCATTCGTTCTCCTCTCCCCCACCCCAAACAGTTTAGGTGAGACTTTCAGCTCCAGAAGCACAGCAGTTGCACCCCCATGCAACCCCATATCACCCCATAACCTCTATTAGAAATCTGTAGCACCATTTGACCTGCGTATGTCATAAAGTATCAACTGAAGTAACTTAAAATGCACACTAAACCATTTTCTTGAAGATTTAACTATAAATAGAATGACTTGGGAACTTATTGAGATACGTAAGCCACGAACTTGCAGCTAAATTAGCTCTTTTATTAAGCACCTTCTCTGCTGACAAGGGGAGCTTAGGTGCATATATTGTATTATATATAGGGACTGGGTGAATTATTAAAAGATACCTGGAGAAAGAAGCAATTTGCATTAAAAGTCTGAGGCAATGGAGATCATATGGACCGTAATGAGAATGAAATTAATGCGGGGTTAAAAAAAGGAACAGAAATAAAAGTGCAGCTCCAGCACTGCAAAAGAGATTGCAGAGGAAATGTATATTATTTAAGAACCATTATGCAATGATGTAATTAAAGACTCTTGTAATGTGTGATAACATGCAAAAGAACAAGCAAAATGAGGTTTCTGCGTGCTCGCCGCCTTCCAAAGGCTGAGTTCTGAGTTCTTAACACCCTCGGAATAACCCAGCAATGCACTCTGTCGTCTTTTCTTGAGATCTGAAGTAAAAGATTGTGTCCGAAAGGGAACTTCATACTGACCATGCAGATTGAAGGGTTAGAAGGCATTTTCAGCTGCCCATATAACTCCTTTTCTTTCATTAATAATTGGAAGGGGCTATGTTTAGTCACCTATCTTAATGTAACAGTGCCCTATCACAGCCACACTGACATTCCCATTAGAGCATTCCAGCAACGAGCTTGAACTCTCTCACTGCTCTGTTTTAGGGATGCTTTGAGCTTATTCCACAGGTATAAAATAGAGAGCCAAAGAGGTGTATCAGCGGCTCACCCCGCACGCATTGGGTATGGGGGCGAGAGGAGGCAGAAGGCCGAGGGCAGGCGGCCGATGAGAGCTGAGGGCACCGAAGCACCGCGCTGAGGTTTAAAGGGCTCCGGGAGCTCCCGGGCTGTGGGGAAGAGGATGGGGCGGAGGGAGGGAGGCAGGGAGTGAGTTCGTTTGCCGAAAGAAATGTTTCAAATGCCATTTCTTCGGGTTGGCGGACTAAAACGGTGCCTCCCCACCTTCCCCCAGACGCCTGTTAAGAAAGTGCGAGTCACGGCATCATTTGGGAATGACACTTCTCTCGGCTGCGTTTCACAAAGTTACGACAACTAGAGCGGCGTTTCCAGCGGGATGGGAAACGGGCGGCTGCGGAGCTCCCAACTCGCGGAGGTTGCCCAGGAGGGGCGGTTCCTCCGCTTCGGGTCCCCCCGTCCCCAGGGCCGCGCCGACGGCAGCGGGGGGCGGCGGCAGAGCCGGCGGAGCGCCCCTCCCGCCGGGACGCGGTGCGGTCCCGGCACACGCCCCGTCGCCACCGCCCTCCGGTGCCGCCGCGCCCGCACCTCCTGGCAGCCGCGGGGCCGAGCGCCCCCTTCCCCGCCCCTGCGCCAGCGCCGGTGCCGGTGCGGGGCGGGGGGCGGCGGCAGGGAGGGAGGAGGGATGAGGTCATCCTCTTTGCCGGCGTCAGTCAGCTGGGTGGTGGCGGCGGCGGGCGCGGGCGGCGGCGGGTGCGGGATGCGCTGCTCCGGGCGGCGCTGCCCTGCCCGCTCCCGGCTCGGGCAGAGCGCGGCGGCCCCGGCGGCCCCCGCGGAGGAGGCGGCGGCGGGCGCGGGGCGGGCGGGCTGAGCGGAGCTGAGCTGAGTGCGGCTCCCGCAGGCGAGCAGGCAGGCAGGCGGCGCTGCGGCCGCGGCCGCCGCGGAGGAGCCGCCCGCGGGCGCGGAGCGGGGACGCGGGGAGCGGCGGTCCGCGGCGGCTGCAGAGGGCGGGAGGCGGGCGGCGGAGGAGGAGGAGCAGGGGGAGGCGCGGGATAAAGGAGCGCTCGCTGCTACCGCTCGCTCTCCGGCGGGGCTGAGTGAAGCATCATGGCCGCGAAGTCGGACGGGCGGCGGAAGATGAAGAAGGGCGGCGAGGTGGCGTTCACGCCGCTGCAGAACTCCGAACACTCGGGCTCCGTGCAAGCGCTGGCCCCGGGGCTGCCCGCGGGCGCCGGGCCGGGCGGCGGCAGCGACGACGACGAGGCGCCCGGGGGCGGGTGCTGCAGCGGCGGCGGGGACGGCTCGGGCGGCGGCTCCCGCTGCTGTTGCTGCTGCTGCTGCGGCGGCGGTAGAGGAGGAGAAGGAGGGGGCGGCGGCGGGGGCTCGCGGGGCTCGGGCGGGGGCTCGTCCTCGCTTTGCCTGCGGCTGGGCAGGGAGCAGCGGCGCTACTCGCTGTGGGACTGCCTCTGGATCCTGGCCGCGCTGGCCGTGTACTTCGCAGACGTGGGCACCGACATCTGGCTGGCGGTCGACTACTACCTGCGGGGCCAGCGCTGGTGGTTCGGGCTCACCCTCTTCTTCGTGCTGCTGGGCTCCCTCTCCGTGCAGGTGTTCAGCTTCCGCTGGTTCGCGCACGACTTCGGCGCGGAAGACGGCACGGCCGCCGCCGCCGCCTCCGGGCAGTGCCCCGCTGCCGAGAGCAAACTGCTGGTGAGCAGCAGCTCGGCGGCCGCGGACATCGACTCCGCTCGGCCCTGCACGCCGCAGCGGCAGGCTTCCACTGCCAGCAAGGGCAACGCCAACAGCAGCAGCAGCGGCAGCAGCGGCCCCGCTGGAGGCGGCCCCTCCAGCAGCAGCCGCACCGGCAGCGGCAGGTCGGCGTCGTGCGCCTTCTGCATCTGGCTCCTGCAGTCCCTCGTCCACATCCTGCAGCTGGGGCAGGTTTGGAGGTGAGCGGGGGCCGGGTGGGATGAGGGGAGAGCCCGAGCCGCGTGCGCCGGGAACTGGGCTGAGCCGTTGGGAAAGCGTGCGAGGATTCAAAGGGGAAAAAATGGAAAAGAGGAGAGAAAAGGAGAGTGTTCTGAAAACGTGCCGTCGGTGCGTGCGTGCCGGGGTCCTGACGCGCGGACGGGACGGTGGTGCTGCCCGCCGGGAACTTTTCGAGGAGATGGGAACGCACGCAGCCTCCCGGCGCTGTGCTGGTGCTGTCTGCGTGTAATGCCCCGCTCTTTGCCCTCAGAACGCGCTTTCTGCACGATGTGATGCGGTGAAGGAATCAAACTTTTGAGTGGCTGCTGTCAGACAGATCGGGCGGCGGTGGGCTGTGCCGTGCCTTGCGGAGAGGCTGTGCCGAGGTGGGCGCAGGGGGAAGGCTCTCCCTGAGAGGCAGATGGATGACATCATAGTTTGCACAAGTCGCGTTTCCCCAAGTTCGGAGCGTGTTTCCAGGAGGGATTTCTCTGGGGGCTGAATGTGCTGTAAATACACTTAGTGCTGCTCGAATGGGGCAGAGTTCAGCCCGCAGAGTTTTTCGGGGGTTAACATTTTGGTATGGAATCGTGTTGTGCTGTGTGTGCTACAGCTGAAAATGCTTCTGGGGTTTCTTACCTGCTGGGTGGAATGGAATGCCTTCAGGTTTGTCTTCGGGAAACTCTATTATTTTGGAATTGTTGCATCGGAGAACACAATGTGATGTTACTTCAAACTTCTCTCTCTGGAGTTCTTAATTTCATTCCTAATCTTCATTTTGGTCATGGACAGGCTATTGCTGTGTGCCAGTGCAGTAGCAGCGTGGCTCTGGTTCTGCCTGTGGCCTTCAAGCTTCAGGGAACACAGCAGCACTGCAAGGCCATGAGACCCTGGGATGCCATAACAAAGTATCACTCACTTTCCGGATCCTTAGATTTATTGCAACAAATGGAGTATGTTCACAAGTGGGGAGAATTCTCAGTTCCTGGTGTCATTGGTTCCTTCTTTAGTATCTACAGCATAGCTTGAGAGCAAAGCTGATTTTGGAAGGAAAAGCAGTGCTTTGTTGTAGATCTTGTGTGTGCTCTACCTCTGTATGTAAACGTGGGGCTTTCTGAATGATCAGGCTTCTGTGCAATGTGTAGTGCAGTTCCTTAGAGGTGTACGTATAATGATTTCCATGTAGAAATTCACACCAATATCCATCTGTACAGAGGCTGAATGTGCGACATGCTGAGTGAGATGAAAGAGAGTTTTACAACTCTATTGGAGAACAGAGAGAAAGGTTGGGTGGAGCAGGGTGCAATCACCCAAGGCGCAGCTCTACCCAAGGAGTGCCTGGTGCTCTCAGCTACTGGTTTGCACATGGAGCACAATTCCTTTTGGCATAAAATCTGCTCCCTGTGGGATTACCTGGTCTTCCATACAGTTGGCTGAGCCTCTTCTGGTCAGGTATAACTTCTCTTCATGTTTTAGGAGTGTAGGATTACCAGAATATTAAATGGCAAGGAGTGCTAGGGCATTGTTTATATTTTAGCTTGTTATGCCCCCCTCTCCTTTTTCTTTTTCCCCAGTGAAATGGAGCCATAGAATTGTTTGTCAGTGACTTAGCAGTACTAGCGGTTATCCACAAATGTATGAATTATACGGTCAATTGAATGCAGTCTTGCATATCAACGCTTCATAATTAATTAAAGTGACTTCATTTTAATTCCCTGGGTACATCCCTCATAAGGGAGATCCTTAGCAGTCATCTGAAACTAATAATCAGCATCAGGAAGGAGAGACCCTGTCAACCCCCTAAAGAGCTCTATGTGTAAACAGAGGCTCGGAACAAGCATCATCCTTGGAAAATGAGTGCTATTTTCTGGGAAACGAAATGCTGACAAGGAGTAGTCCAAAACTTCTCCGAAGTGTAACATCTGCACTGGCCTGAGCCAATAGCCCCCTGAGCATTTAGGCTGAAAGATCTGAAGGATGTTTGATTGTATGTGTCAGCACCACAGGTGCACTATCCCTGTCCCCACAGGTGAGCAGCTGCTGCTACTCTTAGTTCTGTGTCTCCTTCTTCTTGTCTTAACTCAGTTTTCAGTATTTTCTTTTTCTTTTTTTTCTTTTTTCCCTTTGGGCCCCAGTTAAATCTCTGCTATGCTTGTATTAAAGTTTTCTAGCACTTTTTAAATTGAATCCCCCACCAGCAAAGATGGTAGTGGTATTTCTGTCCTTTCTCTGAGAAGGAGCTCTGTCAGGGGAGGGACAGCTGGGGGTTTGGGACAGGGTCTGCACCAGAGGGCAGTGGGCACGGAGCAGGCTGCCAGGGCAGTGGGCACAGCCCCAAGCTGATGGAGTTCAGGGAGTATTTGTATAACATAGGTAGTTGTGTGGAGCCAGGAGTTGGTCTCGATGATTCTCATGGGTCCCTTCCAACTTGGGATGTTCTGTGATTCTATGAGAAAGGAGCTTTGGATGTTTGGTATCAGTGTATGAGGAGAGAGGTTTGCTTGTGCCTGGTTGGGATTATACCAAGACTGGTGCTTGCTTTGGTCTCATTTGGTATTCCATCATCCTCTGTCTCCTCATTAAGTGCTGAATTGATTCCTGAAGTCTTCAGTTTCTCTTCATTTGTTTCATTGCCAAAGGTTTTAGGGGGGGATTTGTGGCAACTGCTTATTTAAGAAGACCATCCTGGGTACACCTGGCAATCCATACTTATGGATTAAAAGAGTTAGAAGTGTGGTTTGAGTGAGTATTTCTATAGTCTGACTTTTAATAATGTCAAAGCTTTTCTTTGTTTCATGTTTAAGATTAATTTTTGTTTACAAATATATTGAAAGCCAGATCATGGAAAATGATTGTGTGTTAATTCTAACTAAAATGTGCTAATGGAAAAATGAATGAAGTCTTTAATGTGACATAGAACAATGCTGTAGTAGGCAATCTAAAATTATTAAAACAAATTTTTATTGGAATGTGAGGAAGGGGAGCTGCAGGAGCTGCCCATCCATTCTGAACAGAAGTATGTCTTTTTTTTTTTTTTTAATTGGTGTCATATTTTTTTCCCCCAAAAATATAGAGGATTGAATTCTTCCATTTTGAAGAATGAGGATGTAAATGTCTCTTATTTGGGGGGTTGAGGGGATGGGCGCATTCACAGATTTCCTGAAGACACTGTTCCTCAGTTTGGAGGAGTTTCTGAGGAAATGTTTGCCACATCTGAGTGCAGCCATGGGGCCTTTGTTGGCAGCTAATTTCATGTTAAAATATGATCACAATGAGATGTGCTGGTTTTTGAAGAGGCATTGTGCCTTCAGAGTATGGGTACATTCCTATGTGTGTTCTGCATTTTACCAATACACGGGCATGAAAGCCACACTGTGGAGCCAGTTCTCCCAAAAATGTGCTGTGAGAGATGTGGCCTTTTATTAGCAGGCTCTGGGGTGTACAAAGAGGATGTAACACACTGGGTCTTTGTATTGCATTGTAAGGAAAGAAGGAAGTGAATGCTTTAATATCCCTCCCCAATTTATAGTCTGTAAGGACTGTGCAGAGGTATAAAGGCCAGCAGGTTTCAGATAAACTATTGGCCTTTGGGCATGGCATGAAAGTATGTAGACACTGCCCTTGAGCATCCCTTTGATATGCTGAGCTTCCCAGGCTTAGCCCTGGCTTTCAGATCTTGCAGTGGATAACAGGCGGTGTGGCTGGATGTTGGAGATAATAGGGTTCATTTGGCACCTGTGGAGCTGCTGGATTTCCTGGAAAGCTTTTTGTTCTGAGTGAACAGAAGATGGGTGCAGGGTGGCAAGGGTGTCAGTGTGAGGGGCCTGGGCTGAGCTCTGCCAGCTGTGTGGGAACCCACCTGGAGAAGGAGGAGGTGGAGTCAACTTCAATGCTGGCCCTTCCAGGTGTCGCTCGTTCACAGGGCAGATGTTTGTTCCAAAATAAGCCTGGTTCCCTTGGAGTTGCCCTATAGTGCACGTCTTCCACTGCTCTCAGTTCTGCCTAAATATTGGCACCATCTTCATCCACAGCTGGTTTTATTTATGTGCGATTTTAAGAAATCATTATCTTCCTTCTCCTTCCTGTTTCTTATCTGGGCAAAATAAAAGGTTGCAGGAGGGTTGTGAATGTGATGCTGGATTCTGGAAGTGGTGCGGGTTGTGGTCCCTCTGGTACCCTGTGAAGACACTTTTCACAGAGTGGAGTCGTCTGCCAAAGGAACTTCATCACTTGCTCTCATAAGCTTTACCTCTGCAATCATTTGATGCTCCTGAAATTTCAAAATAAAATGGGAAACAGTGGCTGTGTGATGCATGAGAAGGCCATACAACTTTCTCAGGTGCCCCCTATAAAGCATGCCAAACCCTTAAGCTGAAATTTTGAATGGTTGTTCAAATGAAGAAATATATTGCTAGCCCACCTCCATCCTTAAATAGACTTATGGCGTTCATACTCTCTGCTCTACAAAAGCAGTTTTGACACTTCTGTTCAGGGTAACGTAGGAGCTCAGTTTAGTTAGGTGGTCAATAATTCCAGCTGCCATTGGACTTCACACAGTGAGATGTGATAATATCTCAATCTGACACCAGTTTTTCTCACTGTTTTGAAATCTGTCAGATAATTTGTCACATTGAGTCCAAATTTATGAGTCATAGCCATTTCCTAGACAAGATTATTGCATATCCTTCCATCTGTCTCTTAGTAAACCAAAATGCTACTGCTCAGCAATACTGTATTTGAAAGAACCACAAAATGGTTTGAGTTGGAAGGGAACTTAAAGCCCATCCACTTCAACCCCCAGCTGTGGGCAGGGCTGCCCCACACCAGATCTGACTGCCCAGGGCCCCACCCAGCCTGACCTTGAACACCTCCAGGAATGGGATATCAGCATTTCTTTTGAGTTACTGCAGTTCTTGACTTCAAGTCCTGTTGACCACCCATTTTGCTTGCTTAGGATTCCGGAGAAGTGATGGACTGCCAGAAATAAGTATTAAAGTTCTTGTAACTTCTGTTTTTCCTGATGCCAGGACTACGAGGGACTGACTGTTGTGTAGCTGGCCTAACTACATTTGAACTTCCACTAATACATTCAGCAGAATAAATATTCCATTCTTTTTTTTCGTTAAGACAGTGATATGCAGATAAAGGCTGTGTCTTTCATAATTTTTTTTTGGAACACAAATGTGAAGCTTTACTATGTTCTTAAAAATCTCTTACAAGTCTGCATACAAATCAGATTTGGTATTCAGTTTATTCTAATAACCTAAGCTACATATAAAAGATGCTGATGTACTTTAGAAGAAAGATGCTGTACTTTAATAATTAACAAGGGTTCTCTCTGTGGAGAATATCTATCACTTACATAAGTTTTCAGATTTTCAAAGGACTGCTTAGGCACTAAAATCTCTGCTCAGTTGGCTTAGTAGGTGAACTCATATTTTACACGCAGAATGCTTTCTAGCAACTTATATGTGAGGGGGGTGCGGGGAATTCATTTTTGGACAAAAGCCAAATAGGTGGAAAGTCTTAGATTTTCAGGCTTTAGAGGATGTAATGTCCCAATGTGTAGATATTATAGGTGGAGTTGTCCACTGAAATGCAGGAATGACTATACATATGTGCTATGAATTCAAAGAAATGCTTCATTCTATAGCTTGTTTCTCAATGTTGCAGTCTTGCAGTCCAACCTGTTGAGTTTTTCTGGATAAAATTTCCTCCTTCTCTTTAAGTCACACTAGGAAAAGAGTGTAGCTCTGAAAGGTCAATGCGTGTGTCCAAATCCCCCTGGAAAAGCAAGAAAGAGTAACACCATGGAGTGATCACTTATTCTGCTCCCTATCTTGAGGTTATTTACATCAGAGCACTCCTTGTCGAGAAGAGTTGGCTGGCTTAGTCCTTAATGTTTGTCCACAAGGACTGACAACTACAAAGATACAGGAGTTCTTGTAAAATTAAAATGAAATCAATACTTTTGTCACTTAGTAGGATTAGCTTGTTCTCCAACCTCTGTTTTCCCATTAAGTAGCTTTTCATACTCAGTGGGTTAAACACAACGGTAACCTACAGCTTCAGTAAACAGGTTGTTTGGGAGGGATTTATTGGGCACAGGCAAAATCAATAGTTCTTTTGCTTACATTTCAAGGTACAGTAGACACTTGTGTTGCTGAAGTGGTGCCATTTCTGTCCATTTTAGCACAACTATTGTTTGTGTACATCATGTCAGAAAGACATAGGAGGCAAATAGGGTATAGAAAGATCTGTTTTGATTTCTTAAAATGCGAGGAGGTTTATAAGAAAGAGAATATGAAGAAGAATTCATACAATCATAGAATAGCCTGGGTTGCAAAGGACCACAGTGATCATCCAGTGATGATCGTCTACCATCCCCCTGCCACATGCAGGGTCACCAACGACTAGACCAGGCTATCTAGAGCTGCATCCAGGGATGGGGCATCCACAACCTCCTTGGGCAAGGAGATGGATTGTGGAGTGACACAGGAATACCAATTAGTCCTTGTGTGCTCTGCACCTGACTCCAGCTTGTTTCCCTTCAATCTGACCAAAGAGAGAGAGTATCTGAATAATGCTAAAAGTGACTGCTGGAGAGACTGGGGAAGGAGGCTGGAAAGAGAAGAGTTTATATGTCTGGACAGACTCACAGAGAACGTTGGATGCAATTTTAACTCTGACTGTGTCAAGTTGTAATTTGAAAAATGGTAAACACAAATCTGAGGTATCAGTTTGGCATCAATTTACTGGGAAGAGAGTACTCTTGAGTATGTTTTTGTAAAATGTAGAATTAATAAATAAATAGATAGGCCATGAGTGTATATTTTTCTAAGAGATTTTACTTCAATTTCCTAGCAGTCATAACCTGAATTAGCATCTCCTAGTGATCTCTGATTGCTCAAGTATTTCCTTATCACCCCTACTCTCATTCTGGGTTCCACCCTCAATGGCTGAAGAGTAATAATGTGAGATTTTTTTTCCCAAATAAAACATTTCCTATACTATACTATTTCCATTACTTTTCTTCTGTTATAATGTGCTTGTGCTGTTCAACACGTGCATGGTAGAAGATTTGTATGGTGAGCTATATGAATCTTCTTGACTGATGGAGTTAATCAGTGGGGATGGTTAGTGCTATCAGTTACAAATGATTTGGTATGACTGGTTGGAGCGAATGGGATGAGACTGCTTTGTGAGTGTTTTCAGAGGAAGTTTGGCAGTCAGTGATGTGACAACGAAAGTAGCTTTGTGTTCTTCTGTAAGTGGAAAGTATGACTTAGGCAAGACTAATGTACCAAGGACCAGTACCAGCTGCTTCAGAGAAAGATGCAGATGTTCTAACATGAACAAAGTGTAAATTAGCCTACAGATGGAAGAACAGTTTTCCTTATCTCTTATAGCTGCTATCTATCAGATTGATTTCTGTCCTTAAGGATGAAGGCTAGTGGTGCCACAGTGTGCTGCATTATTCACTTTAATGGGATGTTTTTGTGTAAACATCTAATCTGCCAAGTTCTTTCAGTCACGTTTTTCAGTGTGTGGCACTTGGGATCAGTAGCTCAGATCCAGCAGGTCCAAGTAAAGCACTTTGTGACAGTGAGCACTAGACTTCTGTTCTGTAGCAACATCTATACCTCACACTGACAGTGTTCATGCGTACTTCCATAGCAAAGAATGGAAAACCACTGTGCTCGTATTCTCATGGTATAATATTTATTAGTATGAAATTATGAGCTTTGTAATTACAGTTGTGTTGTCATTTTTTATCTTAAAGAGGGGTATGGGTGGAGTTATGTTCCTTCTTATTTTTCTTCAATTCTAAGCTTAATATTCTCACTTTATATGGAAATTTTTCTGCGAGGAAGATCTAAAAGAGAACTTGGCTTTACAAAGCAGAATTTAGGTGTTCTTCAGGTGCAATGGGTCTGAAAAATGTGCTCTAGAGAAATGGGCTCAGCAGCCCAATTGTTAAGAAGTTCTTTGAAGACCTAAGACATAACAGGCCTTAAATGTCTTGGAAGTGCCTTTGAGGCTTGTGTTTCTGCATTTTGGCTATGCTCAAATTGCTCCAGTACACACTGCTTGAGTTTCTATTTCTCTTTCAAGCCCTTTGCAAAGCAGGAACTAGGCTGAGTGGCACCAGAATCCCTTTGTGAGCAGAGTAATCATTTGGGATTTAGGAGACTTGAGTCCATTGCCCTTTCCAGTTGTGAGGGCTCAGCTCCTGTCCCCCAGAGTGTTTCCTTTACTGAAGCTTAGGAGGGTCTGGACTGAGACATTTACTCTTCTTCCTGCTTGAGCTGCATCATCACGCTGTCAGAAATGTCTTGTTCATGAGGCCGGGCAAGAAGAGCACAGTTCTTTGACCAAATACTTATGGTCCTCGAATACAGATTTCCTCATCTTTCCTGTACTGCTTAATTGATTTCAGTTGCCCACCTTTTAACCTTCTCTGTCTTATCCTAAATGTCCGTGCTGCCAGTATTTCTGTTTGTGAATGTGTGGTACTGTTGAGTCACAGCCTGAACCACTGATTGAGCACCTGGGGAGAGGAGCTCGTCAGCCCTGGAGGCACAAGTGAAGGCAGTTCAGCTGAGTGAGTGGAAGGGGAGCCTGGCTGCACCTCTCTTAGATTTCATTTAAGGGCTGACTGCCACTGGGGAAGGATCTCTTTCTGGAGGAGTGGAGCTTTCCCCTGAGAACCTGGGGTCTTCTGATACGGATAAGCAATCTTCTTCCCTTCCCTTATACTATCTTTCTATTGTGCCAATTCTTCTGTGATCATGCCTCTGGTGAAACACTTTTTCCCATCATGTCGGTCTGTCCAATTGCTGCAGTGAACATTCATTCCATATGTATAGTGTAGCCACAAAACTTATTGTATGTATCCACATCAAAAATACCTGATCAGCTTATAGGAGTAGAATGAGGCAATTGAAATTGGTGGAGGCAGAAGGATAGGTGCTCTTTTTTTTTTTCATTAAGTTCTTTCTCTGTCACATAGTTGACTATAGAAAAAAAGGCACTTTTGATGTGTTACTCTAGTTGCTTCACTCTTTTCCACAGCTGTCTTGTGCAAAAGGAAATGAGAAATTTAAAAATGCTTGAGTGCCCAGCTCTTGCTGAGTTTCTTGAAGATTGATTTTTTTTTTGTTGTTGTTGTAGTTGATCTTTATCAATGTAAGAAGCACAATTTTATGGCAGAAATAAAACCTGAGCAATTCTGTACACTTCCCAACTTTGTCTCCCAGCTCACCACAAGGAGAAGACTGGGAGCCAAGTATGCCTCCTCTCCTATCAAGCCCCACTGCACACGGAGCCCAGATTTTCAGTATGCATCAATTTGGTTGCTGTTTTTTCACGTCTGAATTTCAGAATGAATGTCTCTCTCCTTTATTTTAATTGGGGTTGGGCTTATTATCATTCTAATTTTCTTGAAGGAGGAAATTTACTTCTATCCGCCTTATTTGAGGCATTTTAGTCTATACTTCTGAAAATATTATGATTTAGTCACCTATTACATACCAAAAATATAAGTACTATATACATATTATGAAGTTTAATTTCTCTACAGTATGTTGAGTTACTTGTGGAAATTTGTCTAGATGGGCACTCGAGCTAAATTATTATTTCAATGTACCTATCAAAATATACTTTAAGTTAAAGATGTTCAAAACATGAACATCTCACTGTAATGGACATCCTGGTACATGTAAGCAAAAACTTAACATTTTAAGGATTTATTTCCTCAAAAGTTTTGTGTTTATTAAATCCATAATATGCTAAGTGACTTAAAGTTCTCCACACTCTTTCCTTTGCTTACATATTCTATGCTGTTCTAAGTTAGCTCATCACCTCCTCTCTTGCACTGTTTTCATTTTCGGTTCATTTGCTCTGGAAACTGAATCCAGCATGCTGTGTTAAAAATGGTCTGGCTAAGAAGTGCTGGGAGTTCTTTCTGAATGTAATGAGGATGCTAGGACCAAAGTCAGCCCAAAGCTTCCAAATGCGGGATGTTTCTGCTTCAAAAGCAGTGATGTGTATGGTGACAACAGACAAATGAGCCAAATGTGGATCTCATTATCATTGCCAGTAATAATGGTGGAAAGAACATTTAACACAGAATTATTGGGAAAAGCGTAAATGTATATGGAGTTCATAGTATACTAAGGAAAGATGTTCCGTAAGTAAAGACTGGGCAATTAAAGAGGATTTACCCAAGTGAAGCCAAATACAGCGCAGAGTATAATTAATGTGGCTGAGATAATTCAATAATAATGGCTTTGAACTTTTACAATAGTGCATTAATGCATGTGTCAGAAGGAAGGATTGCATTTACAATCAACAACCATTTGTTAGGGTTTTTTTTTGGTGTTTTTTTTTTTTTTTTTACCACATAGGTTAATTAAGAATACATGATGACAGTCTATGAAGATTACCTTACTGAACAGAGGGCTGTTCTTGGTCCTGAAATATGTCATTAAATATTTTTCCTGTACCTAAACTAATAATTTCTGTAGGTTTTTTGTTTTTTGTTTTTTTTTTCTGTAACATCCTCTCATTCTGTAAATGTCACTTCTGTGGCAAAGATATGCCCCAAATTGACTGAGGGAATTAATTAGCTGTTGGCATTTTTGCCTGTATGGCTACTGTGGAGGGCTGCTGGAAAAACTAGCACGGGTTTCAAGAGAAGCCACTTCACCATCAGTTCCTAGGTTCCTTTCTGAGGAGATCAGCAGAGCATGAAAACTGCGGAGTTGAGAAGAACAGAGAAACTCTGGATTAAGTGGACCCATCTCTGTGCAAAATAGAAGCTGTTGTGCAGGTGATATCAGGGAATGTGTGAATTTGGGTTTGTTTTGTCAGTGAGTGGTTGTTTTAATCTCATGAAGGTAGAAGTATAGCCCCTCCAGATGGAGAGAACTGGTCTCGTGACTGAGCTGGAATTTGGGCTGTGAGAGGTTCTTCATGCTTCCCTTCCTTCAAAAACTTCCCTAGCAGCAGGAGGCTGATGTTATTTGGAATTTTGGGGATCATTCCATAATGTAAATAATGAGCAGTTGCTACTACTTGTGATTTGAGAGAATGTTCAAAATAAAGAGGTGTTTCCTAACTCCACTCACGATCAATTTCAGAGGTGGACTCAACCCATCTCCTTGAGTCTGACTAATCCTCCACTTCTCATCCGTTTCTTATACACTCTGTGGGCTCTCCCAAGGGATCCAGCCCCTTTTCTATAGGGTTAACTTTTTTTTTAATAGGACAGATACCAGACTTGTAGTACATCCTGCTGTTGTGGACTTCATGTTAATATTGTTATTATTGATATTATTTGCAGCGTATTACAAATGAGCTATTTGTGTAACAAAAAAATGAAGTGATGGATGCACACCTTTATATTTATTAAATATTGTGTGATCTGACTGACTTCACTTAAGTACAGAAAGTATTGGATGAGAAGAACATGGGTGGATAGTGATATGACAAGGGGAATGGTTTTAAAATAAGTCAGGGGAGTTTTAGGTTAGATATTAGGAGGAAGTTTTTCACTCAGAGGGTGGTGACACACTGGAACAGTTTGCCCAAGGTGATTGTGGATGCCCCATACCTGAAGGCATTCAAGTCCAAGCTGAATGTGGTACTGGGCAGCCTGGTCTGATGGTTGGTGACCCTGCACATGGCAGGGGGCTTGAAAATAGATGGTCTTTGAGGTCCTTTTCAACCAGGCCATTCTGCTATGATTCTATGATGAACACTGGAAAATGTTGACTGTCATCTGAGTTATGATTAAGAATATTTCAGTAATGGTAGGAAAGTGTACCTAAAGGATACTGAGTAAGGAATAGCCATTAAACATTATACTCCTCTAGTAATTATTTGTTTTTTGTCTAATGTTAATTCTTAAAGGATTTTAAATTTCTGTAAACTAATTAATTGGGCTTTGAAATAATTGGGATTTAAATTACTAGCTTGTAGTAATGTAGGATGTTTTATATACCTCAGCAAAATCTATCTCCTTAATTTGATATTATACCAGTACCTAAGCAGGAGAAATGGCAATGGCCAACAGCCTTATAAGACAGCTAACATTAGTATGGGAGTCCAACTTAAAAGGACGCTGTTCATAATCATCTTCATAAAATAAAAAAAAAAAATAATAAAAAAAAAACTTAACAGATATTCTTTTGAAGTTCACTTACAAATTCAGTTTGACTTTGTTAATGACTTGTACTGATTTCTTGAGCTTTATTAGTGCAAATACTTATGGAAGGTATATTTTAAGCCTGAGTTCCAGAATATTAATCAAAAATTTAATTACATATTCAGTACTAATATTCACAACTCATATGAGTCTTAATTTCATTACTCATCCAATCAAGGACCAGAAGAGATGACACATGATTTAAATATCAAATCGGTTTTGTTATTTCTAATTAGCAGACACAAGGGATTGGTTATTTCAGAAATTAACTTGGGCACCTTGAAAACTGAAGAATAACCTTGAATTAGCAATAAATATAACGTTCAAATCTGTTCACAGGAAATTTATGGGAAGATTTAATGCATGTCAAGTGTATGTAAACTACTTGCAAATTTATAAACAATAGAAATATGGTAGATATACGTCTTATGTCATGCCATAAATCATCCTTTGATGAATTATTCCTGGATGACACCTTAAGAGTTGTGAGGAAGATGAAAGGAAGATAGAAACATTATTTATATACATTTTGTGTAATTATCTTGGGTTCAAATACTGCATCTGTCACTTGATTCTCACCAAATATCTCCTTGGCCAAATAAATACACATATAGTCATAATGTAGAATGTGTCAAACTGGTTTTACGTTACCACGTGAGAGTGCTGCTACTTCATTGATGTTTTCAATTCTTCAACCTCAACAATTTGTGAAAGCTCCTTTTGGAGTGGCAAAGATTTGTAAATGTTTGAGAGTTTGAAGGACCAGTGGAAGAATTGGGTCTTCTTTATTCCTACTGACGCTGCATGCTCAGTTTAGTGTCTGTCAGCTCCATTACAACACAGAGCTCTTTGATTCTGTGAGGTACCAGTCTTGATGCTAGAAGAAGGCAGCTCTGTTTCTCCCTCAAAACTTCATGTTGATGAGTAGTATTGGTTTCTATGGGGAAGGGAGGAAAAACCATGAGAACAGTCTGGGAATTATACTAATTTCTATTACTGAATGTGTATGTAAGTGTGATTTGTTGCAAGCAATTTCCTGACACAAGATGAGCCCCTCCTCCTTCCCAATCCCCAAATAAATAAATAAATAAATAAATTTAGGTGAATATTATTTTATTATATAGTCTTCACAGAGAAAAGAAATGCATGAAGGAGAAGTCAGATGAAATCTGGGAATTGTGAATCATGGAAGTCTCCTTTATTTTTTTTTAATTGTCTTTTTTACTTGGCAACTATTTATATCATATTCGAGCATTAGCTCTAAGAGAGAAATAATGTTCACTTCAAAAGCAGCTTCCTTCTCAATAAATAATTCAGAGCCATAGATTGTTCAAGAGGAAATATCAACACACTAGTAGTAATTTAATATACTGAGCAATCCCACTCCCTTTGCTTATCTATGATTTAAATGGAATATGACAGTTTAGGGTCTCCATTTGCCCTATGGCATGTTGGGATCAAACTTGGCAAGTGATTGCAGCATTTTCATATCTTCAGAAGAAGTGAATGAAAGTTGCATAATTCAGGAAGGATTTCTTAATTGCATGCTGAATCAGTTTGCCTGTGTTCTGAATTTGTGTTCTGAATCCAAAATATTGCCCAGGACTAGCTTTAGAGCATGTGAATATTTTCTCTGCCTTTCTTAACTAGTATCTCACAGTTATGTTTCTTTTTTTAGCTTGAACTGTTCTTCTGAAGCACAGTTTCACTATATTAACTATTTTTGCTTTATCTTGTGGCTGAAGGTCTGGCCTTCTAAAGTTGCCTGACTTGTGGTATTCATCTGCAGAGGACAACCATCTTTTTGAAGTGTTAACATATTGTGCTGTTCTGTACAGTCATTGTAGCATTTTTTGTCTTCCTTTGTCACCTAGGCCAACATCTTAGACCACAGGATGTCAGGTGGGAAGGTTTGTGTTTCTGTCTTAAATAGTTACGATTAAAAATAGATTTGTTCTAACTCTAGTTCACTTTCCTTATGGGAGGAAAGTGCAGAGCTGAGTGTCTATCTATGGCATAGGCCACAGTTAGAATAAGGCTACAGGTGTATTATACCAGCATTCAAGTTAGGATTTCTTTCATTCTTCACATCACTTTATGTGGAGGAGTTCATGTGTATTTGGGCTGTTTTGTGCTTGGTGCATCACAAATATGGCGTTAACTTTCTTCTTCTTTGGCTGTACACATGCAAAATCGGTCTAGACTCTGAGAATTAACATTCCTGTGAAGTGGCTACATAATCAATTGAACTATAGCAACTTATCTCTGGTTCGCATCCTTGAAAGTGGTTTTGCACTGAAAGCAAGGGATGCCTACTGCCAATGGATGTTAAGTGCAGTGCTTAACTTCCTGAGTTTGTCCTTTGTGTTTTCCAGGGTCTGTTTCATTCTAATGAGCCTATCGTTAGGAAGTCTTCTAACCATAACAGTGTTTATTTTGAAGATATATAATGAAATCAAACATAGGTGCCTGTAATTGCTGTGGTAATAAGATGCACCCCAGGGTTGTACTTCTCCAAGAGAAGAGCAGATTGCAGTTGAGAAGTAACATGTTTTTTTTCCATGTTCTTAGAAGGAAATAATTGCTCTCTCAAATTCTGTAGCATTCTCCAATTTATCTGGCTGATAAGGGAAAAAGGTAACCAGAGATTCACACAAACCTGTTCTCCTGAAGAGGAGACTGTAGCTGAGTAATTCTTTTTCCAGAATACAGTTTCAGTACAAGATGAATTTAAGGTAGGATGCAAGGGGAGCCATCCCCTCGTCATGTTAACCTGTGCTCGCTTGGAGAAATGGAATGCCTCAAGATCTGGCTTTTTGTAAATGAATGCTGTCCTTCCTTAGAATATGCCAGCAATTTTCATTTTGTAAGTAGTCTGCTGATCATATAATCCACATGAAAGCAGAGAACATTAGATCAGTGGTAGATGTGTGTCTTTGATTTTAAAATGTCTGTAGGATATTTGGATATTTCATTTATGTTCCAGTGGATATAAGCATGTGGATTCTTGATGGAACAATGGTGATTGTAGCTCAAGGACAGCACTGTGAAAGATGAGTTTTGGAGCACCAGCTATCAAATGCAATTGGATGAAAGAGATGTCTATAGATGCACTGTTCTTGTCTGACTGGCCTCAAGTCAAAGTTGATACATGTGGAAGGATTTCAAAAGGGGAATTTGGAGAAGACTGGGGGAAACCCATATCTCTTCTAAATTTCTATATGTTAGCAAAAAATAGTGCAAGATGAGTAAAAGCATGGAAATGTAAATGCAAATCATGATTTGAATAGCAAAGGAAAAGAGAATTGTGAGCTACAGGGGAAGTAGAAGAGGGCACACTGCTGTCAGGACTGTGCTTGATCTGTTTAAGTAGTGGGGTGATGTCTTTCAGGAAAGGCTGAAACATTCAAACAGACCTGCTAAAACCTGTGTAAGAAAGGAGGAGAAGTGGGAGCATCTGTGCAGAATTTGAATCTGGTGAACTGATGCTTGGAAGTAGTGTTTGAAAGTGTTGTGATACTGAGGAAAGAGAGAAAAATAGAGAACGGCTGGTACACTACTGGGCATTAGCGATGTAATAACTTGAAAGAGTGGGTAATATGTGCTCTCAAATTTTTTTTTAAAGGGCTGCAGACATTAATGGTAATGAATTGTGAGAAGAGTAGTCATTACAGCAATGTGTTGAAATCTTATCATCATGGAGGACTTAAACTTAAATGGATGCTGGAGAACACAGTCTATTAGTAATCATCATAGATGTTTGCGTGTGGAAGCTGACAGTCTTCATCAATTAGCTGATGTATCAAAAAGATCTGTTACAGTGTTTGTTTCACATGTAGATGTAGTTCTAGATTTTCTCAGTGAATGATGAGGACACTATCAGAGAGGGTGGGAACACCAAATAAGCTTCAGCAGTGTGGTCACAGTTATCTTCAGTTTCTTTCCTGAGGAAATTAAAGAATATATGGTTGTTTTTTTTTCCTTATTTCAGAACAACAAAATTTCATAACTGAGGGAACCTCACTAGGAGGAGAAGCTTGCAGATATAAATATATAAAGACATTCTAAATGTCCTTAAAATTAATAATGTGAACAATGCTGGGAATATGAATGTAAAAAGAAGAGAAAGATTTATAGCATTTGGCTCTAGAATAAGGTGACTGTATTAAAACTTTGTGGCACTGTAGGAATGAACAAGGGAGACCTTCTCCCCTCCCTGACTTCCTTCCCAGTTGGCTTATCAGCAACTAAAACTGAGTCTCAGAGGTCAAGAAGTTTGGAAAGAAAATGAGAATTCCCAAAGGCAAGCAGATCTGGGCTTTGCAAAAGAAGTAACAAATGGCAAAACATTCTTCAGCTATATAGTAGGGACAGAAAATGATGAAAGAGAGATAATATCTAGTAAGGATGGATATTAAAGATAATCTAGATATAGCTCAGTGCTTTCCCTCATTTTTCAGTAAAGATGCTAATGTTAGCATGGAGGCAAAGGGAGGATGGATAATGTATACAAAGGTATTAAATTAGAAATTAACATAGCTGCAGTTACAGCAGCAGTCAATGAGTAGATCTTAGTAAAGCCAGGAGGAATGAACAATTTCCATTCCAGGGTACTGAAAGGAGTGGTGAATTACATCATAAGTTGAATCTGTCAAGACAGGGGTAGTACCGTGCAGCTGGAGAACATAGTAAATGCAGGGGCATATTTAGGAAGTTGAGAAATGAAATTATTCAGCATCTATAGATTTATGAGAATGAAGCTTTAGGTATCTTTTCCTTTGTAAAACTTTTCTGAAGACATATAATTAAAGGAGCATGTGGAATGAAGTGCAAGCACATTTACTAAATAGACAGCACCAGCCTAGCTTGTCAGCTTTTTCAGTACTGTATTGAATTTTATAGTGAAGGAAGTGTGTTGTGCATACTCTGCCTGGCAGTGGAGAACAACTGCCATACTCTAAAAGTTTTCAGAAGAGATGGTCAGAAAGGGGCTTATCAAGAGGCTATAAGGTAGTAAAGAAACTAACTTACTAGTGAGTGTGTTGAAGTGCAGCACATGCAATATTTTTTGAATTATAGCAGGGAATCTGTGCAGCCATAGCTGCCATTTCAATGAGTGACCCAAACTCGTGGTGCACTGAGAGTTTATATCCCTTATAGCCTCTTTCTTACCATTCAGGAGTCCTGTGCTCAAACAACTGCACTGACATTTTGCATGCATTTTCAACATACAGCTGCTTTTGTTTTCAAAATTCTGAGCTTTATATCAGATAGAAGCTTGCATTTCATACCTACTGTGAGCATATAGGGATTTTGTTTATTCTCCAGGCATGATCTGAACAGGAAAAAAATAAAAGTGCTGGTAGAAATACAGTCAAAACAAATCGAGCCTTTCTACATTTTGATTTTGCTCCACAGAGATGTATTGTCACATGCTATGAAATCAGAGTGCTTAAAAACTTCAGAGTCAATGATTTAAGCTTCCGCTAAATATCTTCTCAAATAGGATCCAAGCATCTTTATCTGTAGCATACCCTGAGACCACAGTTAAATTAGAACTCTCCATATGTTGCAGCATGCCATAAAATTGTACTTAAGCTTTGCTATGATAAAATATACGTGACACCAAGTTTTTCTAAAGGTACAAGCTTCAGTGTTATGGGAGTTTACTGGCTGCTTAGCAGTCATGAGCCTTCAGTAATTTGCTTATGTGCTTGAAAGTGCCAGAAAAAATCCGATTGTTACTGATGAAAATTTTGATAACTTCTTAGAATTTAGTTCTGAACTGTAGAGATTATTTACTCAAAACAGCTATCTTGGTTTTTGCACAAGCCCATGTCCTTGGTAAGACTTTCTGCTTTTTTTTGTATACGTCCCATAGTATCCCAAATATTATCACGTTTTTGTGAAAACAATTTCATACTTTAAATTTTTTTACCTATTGCAAAATGAGCATAGGACCCAGAAAATGAGTGATCGAGATACAGAGCAGTACAGCTTCACTGGACTGGATTATGTGTTCCTTGTGCAAAATGGAAATTCCAGAGGTATATGCTAAGTTTTGTTGAAGAGTTTATTTTAGCGTGTGTTCAGTAGTTTTGTTGTCAGTTCATACTAGAGTTTTTCTGACCTCAGACATGGAAGGGATTCTTCTCCCTGGCCTTTCATACGTCTAAGCACTTCAGGAACAGAGTTTGATGAAAAAAATAAATCGTATTTTGAGCAGAGTCTGGAACACCTTGTTCAGAGTACCACAGCGCCAGCCAAGGAAATTGTGCTTAACAGATGTTGGGGTGAAACAGAGGTTAGGAATAATGCTGGTGTGATTGAACAGAGTGTTAAAGCAGTTTGCAGTGCAGGAGGTAACTGGGCAGGTTACCGCATGTGCTGATGCGAGGGTATGGGCAGAACCCATCCATTGGTTTCCATGAGCTGTCTTTCCATGAGCTGTCCTCACAGCTTAATCACAGCTCCTTTAATCAGCCACTGATTAAAGCACACTTGTGCAGTTCATCAATTCCCAAAATTAGTAGTATCTTACTCGTCATGGGCAAAAATGGCAGAATCAGGCCCCAGGTGGTACTGTAAGTTTGCTAATAGTTGCACAGTGGATTACCCATTTGCTGTGAGCAGCAGCACCTTTCTTTTCATAGAGTTGGGATTTTTATTTGGTGAGTGCTTCTTGAGCGGCTATCACAGCAAGAAAAAAAGCTGTGATGTGCAGGGGAAGTCAAGGCCATATGTGTGTACTTTGTACTTTGTAGCTGGTATGACCAAGGGGAAGAATCATATCCTTGTAGGGGAGGTTCTCCATCCCTTGGATCATTTCTATGTCCCTCCTCTGGATGAGCTCCAGCAGCTTCTTGTCTCCTGTACTGAGGACTACACCACATCTGGATGCAGTAATAGCTGTGCCAGGGGTCCAGACCAAAAATTTCACTATGTCCACTATCTATGGAAATACATAGAGGGCTCTGATCCTGCAAACACCACGACGCATTACACATTACAAAAACCACATGTATTACATATATAAGCTGCTGAAGAATCAAAACAAGAGTTCCCTTTCTGTTTAAAAAAATAAAATAAAATAGAAGTTGGTAACTACATCATTCAAATCAAGTAT
This sequence comes from Lagopus muta, assembly GCF_023343835.1. Taxonomy (NCBI): domain Eukaryota; kingdom Metazoa; phylum Chordata; class Aves; order Galliformes; family Phasianidae; genus Lagopus; species Lagopus muta. The sequence goes on along the minus strand of NC_064435.1, from coordinate 38,454,221 downwards.
TTTGTATTTTGGGGCCAAAAGGTTGTTTCAATTTCAGCTACCATTTTGGACTCATGAACAAACATGAGACAGCTTGGATGGCAGATTAATTTGCACTGCTAAAGCATTCAGGAGTTGTATATTCTGATGATATTCTGTATTTGCATCTTTTGCATACTTCTTAGTATGAAAACTCTTAAATTGTTTTTAGAAGTCAGCAGAAGTGATTCTGATTGTGTTTGATGCTAGTGAAATTCTTTTTGCTGAAAAACAGGACACATTTCAATAGTGAGATTAGCTAGACTGTGAAATATTACCCCTCAAGGAAGTTGTAGGAGACCAGTTGCACGGATCATTTAAATGCAATTAGAGAAAGCATTGGAGGATGGAGGCAGGCAATTTTCCCTTCCCTCCTTCTTGCCCCCCCCCCCCACAAATAAGCTTGACAAAATGTCATTTGGGGAAATAATAACAGATTCAGGTTGCATTTAGAAAGTAGTTTTAGCTGAAGAGGGGCAAATTTGGAGACATTACATTTCAATACTTTGGTGACAATGCCTGCGCTTTGGGATGTTTCATTTAAAAAAAAAAAAAAAAAGTGACTTGTCATTTTGCATTGGTATTTTTCATGTAAGAATTGGCTTGTGCTTGTTCCAGGTTGATTCAAAAATATGTAACTGTATTTCCTTTTCCCGCTTTTGTCTTTCCACCAGCTTGTGATTTAATTGAGCTAAAATTCTTTTCTTTTTTCCCCTTCCTAAAGTAAAGGGTCTATTACTTGTATAAGTGTAGAAAATACACTGAAAAATCGGTTTGGGGCTGACAAAAGGACAGACTGTCTTCTCCTGTGAGATCTCTTTTATTTAAAGTCCTTATTTACTAGTTAAGTTGGTTGACTTGGTGGAAGTGCTACCTTTTAGAGCTTTCAAGTTTGATTTTGCTGAAAAACTTGGTGATCTGTATCAGTGACCTCAGTTTCAGTATGAGATAGATACAGTGGCTCAGACTGTCATGATTGGACTCTAAGTTGCTCCAGTTGTTACTTAAAGCTGCAGCAGTTCTAAACAGAACTGGAACAAAGACTGAGAAGGTCTTTGGTTCATAAATCTTAGATTGCTCTGGTATGAGGGTGAACTTCACCTGCCAAACCCTGGAAAGTTGCATCCTATGTAACTTCCACTGTGTGCATGTCAAATTCCCTGACAGATGTGGAAGATTTGACATTGGTGAGGCTTCACAGAAATAAGAGGTTTGGGGCTACTGGGATTAACACTGATGAAATTTAGCAACCTATAGTAAAGCAACAGTCTGAATATAGTGTGATATACGATATTTCATTAATCTTGTTTTCTTTTTCTTAAATAGTGATCAAAAAAGAAATGAAAGTTGTCCACAAAAGCTTGCTTTTGCTTAGTTGCTTCAAGAACATTGTGTTTTTCCTCGCTCTGTTGCTGTCTGTTGTTAATTAGGGAAGTAGAGATGGATGTGTAGAATTAGGTTGCACATAATCTCATCTGAATATTTAATCATAAATGATTAAGATGAAGATTTATAACACGGATTTTGACATTCTGGCTGATATAGCAAGGTTAATAGAGCTATATTATTCACAGTTAGAAATTGCCTGGGAAAGCAAGAAAGCCAGTAGTGTCTACAGACATTAAAGGGCAACAAGATCTCCAAGAATGTTTTTAATTTCTTTATTTTTAGAAAAAGAAAACCAAAACAACATATGCAGATAGTCTGGGAAATTTAAAATATCTATGAGAGAGAATTTACATGCATATACAAAAAAAAAAAAAAAAAAAAAAAAAAAAAAGGAAAATTATTATACAATAAAATGTACAATACTGGAGTCTGACAGAAAAATAGAAGCAGATCTATGCATCTGGTATTTGGTAGAATAAGCAACTGGTATGGTATGGTATGACCTAGGGTAGAAACTGTTCCAAACGTCCCATTATACTTTTTTGGGATTAGAGACTAGTGAGTTGCATGTTATATTCACTCTGTAGAATACAAAACCTCCAACAGTACCAGGATTCCATGAGTCGGATGTAGTAACATGTATTAGCTATATCAATAAGTGTTATTTTCTTAGGAACTACAGTCTAACTACAATTCTTAGAACATTATTAGAGCAATATATTATCTCATGATCTCCCAAACAAGGAGGAGTAATCGTGTGGTTATAACATCACTCTGAAGGACATAAACCATCATTAGATAATTCTTGATTTGCTAGAGGAAGAACTAAGATATTGAATAAAATACAGAATACAACCACCCTAGTAAACGAACAAATACATAAACAAGCCATGTATGATGGGAAACGAATATCTGCACCCAGAATTTAATCTGAAAGCCACTGTTCCAGTCTGGAAATGTTCAGATCCTTAAGCACCAATGTTTAAACTGCATTTTTATGTAGATGATGAACTGCTTCTGCTATGTAGAATATAATGTTAATATAGGTGGTCAGGTTGTTGGCTGTGTCAGAACTGTCTGCATCAGGGATTCAAACATTGCGTTCTGCGCAGATTGTGAAGATGCATGGAGTCAGGCAATCTCTAAGTCTGCTGGTGAATATATCTGGGATCAAAGTTTCAGAAACTGGATTTATTAGCTTTATTTATTGTGTTGCTTTCAGGTCTGGTGCTAGCATACCTACACAGTACAGGCTTTGTGCAGCCTGATGCTGATCATCCTGTGATTGTCTTTTCTCTCTGTTCACAGAAGGACTTAGGATGTTTGTGAGTACTAGCATCAACCAAAGTATATTGTCACAAAAGCCAGTATTGTCACAAAAAACAGTGAAACTTGTTACTAGAGCCTTCCAAAAGAGAATTAGCAGATTGACATTTCTGAAAATCTTCAGTATGAAGTTTCACATCTTCAGTATGAAGTTCAATTTATCCTAGGAAACCTACTTTTGCATTTGGCTTAAAGGAGGGAGTTACTCCCAGAAGGGGAGTTGACAGCAGAAAACTGGTGACAGCTGCTTGGTGCTCTGAATTATCACCCCGGAAGAGCAGTAGATGTTCTTGTTCATTGCAGGGGAGTTGGGCTAGCTGACTGTTAAAGGTCCCTTCCAACTCAAATGATTCTATGAACATAGAGTTTAGATCCCAGCCAGCCTGGGAAGAAATTAGCCCCTGTAGACACGTTCCCAAGTGGCTTTCTCTCCTGTTCCATCTGTTTCTATCTTCACAGCCCTGACCCATGCTTGCTGAACATATTCCACTTCCACTAATATTACTCCTGCCTACCCTGTTGTTTTTTGCTCTGGGCCTTAGGAAGGAACACTACCTATTCTGTTCAGAAATGTCTCCTGCATAGCACCAGCCTGTCTCTAATGCTTTTATCTGTTTGTCTATGATATTTTTGTCAAGAAGGACATTTGTTCTGCAGTATGGGTAGATTTTTGGTTTTGCAGAGGATGACAAGGATTTTTTTTTTCCTAGAACATACAATTTTCAGTGGTAAGTGAAATATTTAAGCCTTTTTGCAGAAAGAGAACAATGACTTTTGCAAAGTCGAAAAAATTGACATGATATCTCATTAGCCTGTACAGAGATTAATGTCTATTATACCAATTAATTGGTAGGCTTCATAAATATAAACTACAGTATCAATGAAGGTTTTTTCCTTCCAGAATATCTAATTAGATTTTTTTTTTTTTACTTTAATAGCTAATGTAGTGTTCTGAATACATGGATATTAATATTAGGTGGTCATAGTTGAAAACTGTCGGTCTACAGCCAGACACAGTTATTTTCTGTTCTTTGTTAAGCAAAAAGTTGTTTAGCTCCTGTTTATATTTCTTTCATATATATAGTTGAAGATTTTGGTGGAATAGGTTTTTTAACTCGGTAAACAAGATGTGAGTTGATTGAACTCTCATAGGCAGTGAGCTGTGATCACTGTTTCTTACCCTCTACATATTAATTCTGAAGTCAATCCATCCTAAAGTGTTTGGGGTCTCTGTGTTGGTCAGATGAATTTACTACTGTAAAATAAAGCTTGGTACACAAACAAAATCCTGGTATTTTGTATCGAATGCATAAGGCAGAGCAGTGTGTTGTCAGCTTCCACTATATTTGAGATTTAGCCCTTCTCAGCAAATTTTCTTCCTTTATGCCATTTACTTTAAGAGCCTGACCTTATTGCGAGTTTCTGTGAGTAATTACGCTAAGTACCCCCATTTGAAAGCATACTGAGCAGGGCTGGACCTTTAACCTGTAAACGTCCTCAAGCGCTGACCATAACTAAAGTGCTTATAGAATTTGTACCTCAGCAATAATGGCTAATATGTCTGGAATAAGAAAATAACAGCAGTATCTAATGAGGGGATCTTCAGGAAACTGATGCATTCATGTAGAGCATCTCTGCCCCGGTGGAAGAGATGCCTGCTTCTCTAGTCAGATCTCCCTTTTGCATGGGAATTCTGTGAGGTCTGGTGAAGGGACAGCATATCCTCTTGACTGGATGCTTCTCGTAGCTGTATCAGCAAGATTAATAAGAGAGATTTTCCCTTCAACCAGGCTGCCTTCCCTTTTATCCTGAAGCCATTGTGCCTAAAGCAGCACTACCATTAATTTCTAAGGCAGAATCATGATGGCTGCATGGGAGTGAGTTAGTGGCTGTGAACTGACAGTGACCTGAAACATAGCCAAGGGCTGAAGGTACTGCAGGGATGCAGGGGTGAGTGTTAAGTGTGTAAGATATGATGCATGCAGCAGTCCTCCCTATGCAATTTCTGAAGGGAAGGTATAGTAAATCTGGGAGTCAGGTTTGCCTTTTTGTACACATGCTTCATTCATTCATTGTTGCTAGGAAGTGACATTAATGATTAAATTTTCAACTTGAAACAATTTTTATTGCAGCAGTTAGAAAACATGAAAAAATCTTTAATAGTCCTACTTGAAGGAAAATTCATTTTCTAAAGCCATTCAGCTAAATGCAGTAGAATTTTGTAATAGCCACTGGTTAAAATAGTTGTGGGGTTTTGTTTTGTTTCTCTTCTGCATCCTTTAAATCTCTTCTGTCAGTGCTTTCTTGCATTACTTGAACTTTACTGCTGTCAGGGCAAAATTTTTCCTTATAAGGGACATTTGAATAATGCCAATAGGCAATCCTACTTCTTTTTTTTGACAGCAATGTAAATTTTATATGTATGTATAAAGGGATAATTTTTGCCAGATTAAAAAGAATCCCCAATAAGGTTTTGTAGAAAGGCAGTCTACACATCTGTATTCTTGCAAACTATTTAATTGCAGTCAGAGGTTGCATAAACATAAGGATTTGTCCACAGATGTACAAATGATATTATAAGCTATACTGGATCCATTATTTTCCCTTCCTCATGTGTGGTACTTGTCTGGTGCTTCACAGCGACCCACTTTCAGACACCATCTCTAATGCTGTTCCTTTAAACTTGAACCAATTCATTACTGGTATAGATTTTGACCTAGTGATGACTTAAGACCTACATGCAGTTTTCCAGCAGCAATGGCAAAGAAAACAAGAATTTATTAAAATTGTATATCTTTTCTGTTGATGAAATGGATATCGGAAAGTCTCAGCATGAACCTTATTGCTCTCTACAACTACCTGAAGGGAGGTTGTAGTGAGCTGGGGGTTGGCCTCTTCTCTCATGTGACTAGTGATAGGATGAGAAGGAATGGTTTCAAGGTGCACCAGGAGAGATTCAGGCTGGACATTAGGAAATACTATGTCTCTGAAAAAGTGGTCAGGCACTGGAATGGGCTGCCCAGGGAGGGGGTGGAGTCACCAACCTGTGGGTCTTTTCCAACCTTAGTGACTCTATGATTCTATTGAACCTTATAATCCTGTTTGAATGTATAGTAAAAGGTGTGGTATATATGTTTGTAGTCCTGGAATGCAGTATACATCTCTTGAGCCATCAAGCTGAGCAACACCTCCTGCAGATAAACTTGGTCTTTCATCCTGCTGTTTGGTACAAAAACTCACTGGGACCTATCTTTGGAGAGGGAAGATGGGTGGCCTCTGCTGATGGCTTGTATCATTTATTGACACGTTCACTAGGTTCTCTGAATACTTCCATCATAAAAAAAAAATTTCAAATGATAACTTGAACCCCCAATAACATGGTTAAAAATGATGAGACAAAAAGATGAACAATCAAGAAAAGGAGGGAGGAAAAAACTGTTTAATCTTATTTAGCTCTGTTAATAGCATAGGTTATTGCTGATATTAGTAACAAATAGACTAATTTTTCACTCAGAGTGCAGTGAGGTGCTGCCACAGGCTGCCCAGAGAATATCTAAGGATAATGGATATCCAAGGGCCATGTTGGGTGGGGCCTTGGGCATCCTAAGCTGGTGGGGGGCAGCCCTGATCATGACAGGGGGCTGGAATCTTCCAACCCCAAAAAATCTGTAATTCTATGATTGGAATGTTAATTGAATTTCAATTTTTAAATATAATATTTAGGAAGAAAATGCTTATCCAGTGAAAATGTCTATGAAATGATTACTATTGTTTTAAGTAATCAAGCTTAATATTTTGCAAATGACAGTAGGAAATCAAATGAGAATAGCTTTCAGTCATGAGACTCTAAATCATGTGTCGCAGGTTTTATTTTTGAAGTGGAAGGTTGTTTTCTGAAAGTTCTAGCCCAAATCCATCATCAGAATTCTTTGTGTACTGAACTCCTCCAAAAAGGTAATCCAAATTAAACAGAAGTGTGAATCCACAGTGGATTAATTAAATGACATTAAACTCTCATGTGGATACTCTGAATCAGAATTAAAAGTGTCTTGATTCAATTTACCTTAATTTTCAGGGCAAATTAGTTAGATTAAGTGTGCTGGAATTCTGAATGAAAGTGTCTACACTGAGGTTTTAATATGTTTTGACTAATCCACTTTAAAAATTAATTCAGATTAACTCTCATGTGACCCTTGCATTGACAAATCCTCAGTAACTTGTTAAAAGGTTAAAATGAGAAATGCTGAAAAGGTAGTGCTCAAAATGAAGACTGTAATCATGGTTTGTAAGTCAGAATTGCATTTTGCCTTGGAGCTTTGTAAAATCAGGAAGCAGCTTTATTATTTGGCCAGGAATTACATTCAGAAGCATATACGTACGTATACATACATATATATATAAGGGGGATTAGCCATGCAACTTTAAAAAGAAAATGCACTTGATGACACTTTTGTTTTTGGCACAGGAGATTGCTACTATATAAGTTATAATTTTGAGTGTCAGGGCAGGGAGAGCCCATGTATTTCCAGTACTACCAGAATAGAACAAAATCACAATATTCCTCAAGCGGTGAACAGAAGAGAGAAGACCAGTTAATTTTTTAATAATTTTATTTGGAAAAAGGTAATAGACCTCCACAGTTGAAGTGGGAAAGGAATCACTGGAAAGAGGGAGAGTACTGCTCTAGTGTAAGGAAAAACAAATCCATCAGTAGCTTTGCATGGTAAAATATTTTGAGTGAAGAAAGGTTACAGTAACAGTCAAGGGGGGAGAAGAGAAAGTGGCTGTGTCTTGGGATTTGTGTAACAACGGACAGGGCAATGGAGAAGAAGAGAGAAAAGGAGAGGATTTCTGTGCAAAACATTTGGCTGCTGGTTCTACAACACTTAGGCCACGTGCCTCCTGGATGAAGCGCGAGGCCCACGTTGGACCTGGCAAGGTCAAAGCTGAGGTGAAGAGTCACAAAACTAACCTGTACTCAGAGCACCTTCCTGGTGCCACCATGTTTATCTGTCTCATGCTTCCTGGCACAGCTGACACAATTGGAACTTGTTTATTCTGTCTCAAATAAGGAGAAACAGAGGGACGGGTTTCCTCTTCCTTTAGTGAAATATAAAGGTAACATATAAGGAGGAGTCAGTTCAGAATGAATCCAAATTAATACTAAGGAAAGAGTAGAAGGCAATGCGACCCATTGGAATGAGATGGGAAGGATATCAGGGATGAAGGGTGAGGACTGATCTGTCATTTGGCAGAAATAGCTAACATATTTAACTTGATCAATACCTTTTTTCTTGATTGATATTTTATCACTGCTTTTGTAGTAAGTAATTTTGGGCCATTTTTTAAGACTTCAGGACTTAGTGCTATGTAATGGTTAATGTGATACAGGGTAGCTACAGAGTCCAGCAAATATCAAACGTATGCTTTAAACAAGCTTTGGTAATTTATCCTTCTATTAATCCACTTTTGTTATGCGATGTCCATTAGAAGAACTTTTAAGATCAGATATCAGCTTCACACACTTAAGAAATTACAGCAGCTAGTGCAACTAGCAGAGAAACAGGTGCATAAGGAAGTGAGATTTTAAATGCCTGCTTTAATTTAACTGCAAGGATAAGCTCTGGAAACAAAGCCTTGATTGGAAAAATGCAGAGAATCAAAAACAAGTTGCATGAGTGTCTTCGTTACATCTTTTAATTATGAGGAAATTTTGCCACGTTTTTGTTCTGTATTATTATCAGAGCACAATTTTCATGCCTTTCATATTCTAAAAACTCCAGAATGACACATGCATTTATTTCTAGTACTAAATTGTGCTGCTAAAGCACATTCTGTTTGGCATGACGTCCTTTCAGTTTAATTTTCTCCAGAAATCTGTTTCATCTTTTCAGAATATAAATGGCATACCATTGACCCTTCAACTTCCTGCTATTCCCTCTTGTCTTCAGTACTCAGATGACTAAGTTGGGATTGTGTTCAAGTGGTGGCATCTGGCTCTTTGGGGAGCTCTTTGAGCAGTAACGTTGGCAGCTTTACAGATGGCTCTTTGTGCATTGTGGGGTAAATCTGAGCTTTTGTCTTTTAGATATCTGTAATTTGGAAGAACTTGCATACCATTAAATAAGTGCGCTCTTCCCATCTTGAGTATCCATTCAAGGCAGAAGTAAATGCTGCCGCATGAACAGCTTATCACTTTCTGAACCAAACACAGATTAAAAAAAAAAACATACAAATGGTTATCAACACAGTTAAACTTAGAGGCTTGAATATACAAATATCATCCTACTCAAAGACTCTGATCCAGATCACAGACGGTATTTTGTTAACCAAGTATTTTCTAAATGGAAATTCAAGTACTAATCCTTGAAAGAAGACCTTTTGGCTCTTTAAATGGAGTATTTCCTCAGTTTATTCTCCGCTTTGAAGACTAGTTGATCCAAGACCTGAATGTTTTGAGGTCTTTTTTGACTCTATGTATCTGTTAGATATATTCAGAATAATCAGAAGGCGGCTTTCTCAAAAGGTTGTGTGTGAGTACTGTAGTAGAATGAGAATGATTTACAGATCAGAGGGCACCAACAGGAGCTAAAGAGCACAGGCTCTACATCCTTTTGCTTTTATACCCAAGATAAATGAAAGCGTGGAGACCAAACTGTTTTCAGAGCACACCTGTCTTGATTTCAAGCAGTTTATTTAGTTGGTATTTGGGACACGCAAGCATATATAGGTAGGTATGAATAAGTCTTGAAAATTTGTCAGCATGGGTAACAGAATTAGCTTGAGCATCCAAAAGGCATCAAAGTCCAAAACGAGACATCCTTAAGTGAAGATCTCAATTCAGCCCCTTCCATTCCTGAATCCAGAAGCCAAAAGATTCACAGGTGAAAATCACATGACCACATCTGAAGACCTAACATAAGGGATTTGTATGTGAAATTTGTATGTGAAATCTGTTTACAGAGCAGAGGAAAAAGTCTCATTCACAGCTTTTTACTTGGAGCCTGTGAAGGGAATTTCTGGCGTGTTTAGTCTGCTGATTGCCTACTGTTGGTATAGAAGGATTGCTCTTAAGCAAGCAAAGAGAACTCTGGCCACTCAATTGTTTTCTTACAGTCTTTTCTTTATATAACTATACCTATAGATAGGAGAGTGTAGATGAATCAGTAATATGTTGTTACCAGGAAACATATATCCTATATCACTGGAAAACGTGATAGTTACATTACTGCTAAGATTGTACATTGCTCATCATGGTCTGAACTGCTGAATAATCAGTTGCCCAATGCCAAATGATAGTGAAAGGAGGGGTTGTAGGCAGGGGGAGCAGTTTTTTTTATAGCTGCACATCTCTCCCTGGAGCAAAGAGAGGGTCTGGGACATAATAATGAGAGAAGCACACTGAGAAACACTGAAGAAAGTTTTGAGGAACTTGAAGTAACCTGGAAAATCCAGGCATCATGATGCTATGTAATTTAAGAAAGTTCTGTAGAATGTTTGCTGTGATTAAAGCTGCTTAAATGCAATCTTTGATTATAAAACATTTTATAATGTGTTCTTTCTGAAGCGTCCCAGGAATGAAGAGCTTTACGCAGCATTTCTAATGAGATGGCTTCTGAGCAAATACAGCATATCTGAGTTATGTATTCATAATCTTTTTTTAATACTTAGAAACAGCAACTTCTTGCTAATGTTTTTCCAGTTGTAAGACTGTAATGTACTCATTTGAAAGATTAGCTGATATTTTGCAAGCATATCTAAAGTAAAATGTGAATCAGCTTAGAGAACTGAGCTGGTCCAGAATTTTTATATATCCTCGACAAGATGGAATTTCAGCTCCTGAAGATCTTGTGTTCTCAATCCCAGTCATAGCCAAGAGACAGTTAAAATTGTTCAAGACTTGCGCAGGTCCCATGACCATCACGTCTACTTTGGCTATTGAACTGTGCCTTATCTTAAAGAATTAATTTCTACCTGAGACAGTTTGCACATAGAGGAATGCAGCAATGGCTTTAGACAACCCTTCTGCTGGCATTTAAGAAAAAGTAGGGGGCTGGCTAATGATGAGAGCAACCATGACTCTCCATTCCTGCTGCCTAGGGGAGGGAGAAGAATACTGGCCATACTCAGAAGGAGCAGACAAGAGCCTACAGGGAAAATGATGAAACTAGGTAAGAGAAGATGCAAACTGGCTTTTGTGTCAGTGTTTTCTCAGGTTGCTTTTTCCTGTGGCTTCTGAAGAAGCTGTTCTGAGTTATTGTATTTATTACCCAGCTATGACTCCAGAGAGATACCTCTTGCAGATGTCAAACTCATTAGGATCTACTCTAAAAGGAGGCTGATGTGTAGAGAAGACTGATGAATCTAGATTTGTCTTGTTCAGTTACACACCATTGGAGCACATCCTAATATTGCACTGTGATGAAACCTAGGCATGGCATATACCCCAGTGTCTCTGAAAAGAAACCTGGGTTTATGAGCAAAAAGAGAGGCAGAATACACTCCAGCAAATCATTTGGTCTCGATAAAAGAGACCAAGGATTCAGGGGTGTTGCACTGTGCCTTTATTCTGTGCTCTAGAAACAGTTTGGGGGTCCAGATTAGTGGTCTCCGAAGTAGAATGCGTGCACCTCAAAAAGGGTGCTAAAGACAATCCTCTGGGTTCTGGGAAGAAAATATTTGGTATTAGTACATAAAATAGCATCGTATTTTGAAAATGCTGTTTATTTCCTCTTTATCTCATCCTTTTTAGTATTTATTTTTTGTGTATATTTTAAACCTCCATAACATTAGTATGTTGGTACATGTATATAATTTATAAATAAACATATATGTATAGTGATCTTCAATTGTTTTTTTAACAGCCATGTACAGTCAAAGTCTCTGCTGCAGATCTGACTGGAACACATAAGCTGTGTGTGTATGAATGGGAAAATGTTTAAAGGAAGACAGCTTCTGACAGCAAGGAAATATCGTGCCATGATTTTTAATTACTTCATAGTAAAAGGTAGTTAAAATCTCATGCTAATTCCCTTTACATTGTGCTATTTAATCATACATTATGTATTTAATAACTATGGGCATTTAGATACGATAATCCATCCTTTCAAGCAGGTAAGTTTTGTGAATGAAAAACAACAAACTGATTTTGGGATATTTTGCTGCAGGTGGTATTATTGAAAATAATTGTAGGTGTGTGTGTATATGTATATTTTTTTTCCTTAAAATAATTTCATAGACAAATGAAGTTCCTTTTTTTTTTTTTTTTTTTTTTTTTTTTTTTGCATCAAACAGCACAGAAGTGTGGTCAACTTCATGCATCTGTACCACTAGAAATAATATAGCATGACAGACAAATGGGAGCTGAAACAAACATCTAGAATTAATCCACAGAACTCATTTTGCGATGCATCTTGCTGAACTTACCTTAGTAAATGATATGAATGCCATGAAAATTGCTGATGCTACAGGGTAAATTGTCATCAGTACATCAGGTTCTGTATGTCTTCTTCTGTGCTGCAACTTCACTAGCACTAGAAAATATGTAATAGAAGCTGTCCCTAAGTCTTACAGGCTACCTATAAAATGAAAATATAAGAGGAATATTCATTTCTCATTCTCACCTCATCTTTTAATCTAACTTGTTGATGAATTGAAGTACATGTAATTTATATATTAGAGTGGACTGACAGTAACGCACCACAGCCTATGAGAGTATAAGGAGATAACCAGGATCAAAGCATATAGCCATTTCTGAATTCTCCTTCCAGTGAGCTCAGAGAAGAGGAGCAATATCCTGCAGCATGCCCTGGGTTCAGTAGAGCAGGGCTGTTGATTAGAATAGTGAAAACCGGAGCCACACAGGAAGATGGTCCTGAGGGTACAGCTCATAAAAAGATGCGCTTTCAGATTCAGCCTGTCAGCTGCTGACACTGAGTCATTCATTTGGAGAAGTCAATTCTCTAGTTAGAGAGACAAAATAGTTTTATATAAACCTCGGTATCTTAACACCTGTACACACCTTTGTACATTGTCTTTCAGTAACCTTCTTTTACTGTCTTTCAGTAACCTCTTTAGTTTCCAGATTTTATATGAGTGTGTGTGTGTTATAGGCAAGTCCATGCTTTACTGTCTTTTGTTGCTAAAAGATTTTGATGCACATTACAGCTCCACATAAATAGAAGAAGTTACTTGCTGTTCTTTGTTTTTAAATTAAGTGGGCAGCCATGTCAAAAGGGTTCTAGGAGATTAGCAGCATCCCTTACTCTACTTGTTGTAATTGTGTAGGGAATGAGCACAGTGATATACACATGTAGCTATGTGTAACTTGAGCAGTTTTGGGAAGAGTAAATAATCCTATGTGGTGAATGTGCAGCACACAAGCAGGACTGCCACTAGCAATATTTAGTGGACCTGAAAGCAGACCCAGTAGTCACTATCTGCTGGCAGCAGAGCTGCCCCTGCTCATGCATGGTGTGAACCTTTCACTGGCTATCCTTGCTGTGCCACCACAGAGGGAACTGGCATACAACCCTGTATGGGGGCTTAGGCAACAGCAGTTTCCCATTGGTGGTAAAATTAAATAACATGTTCTTTCTCCCCCTAAAATGACTTACTAAAAATATTTTCTGTAACAAAGTTCTGATCCAGAAAGCCTCACACAATATGTGGTGGAGCGGTATGCAAAAAATGTGTAAAACAGCTGTAGCTTGGGCACCAGATCATGACTATGCTGGTATTCCTGGGGTATTGCCAACTTTTCTTTAGATTATCTCCATTTGCTTAGAAAAAGTAAAATCTAAACTATAACAGATTTCAAAATTTGTTTCATACTACTTGTATTTGGTTTTTAAGATCAAGGACAAGATAACTTCAGGATCATTCTAAAGCATATGGCTCAGAATCGTATTACTTTTTAAAGATGCATTATTTCCATGTAATCTCATTACACCAGCCTTAGGGAAAATACCAATTATTGTGAGATTTGCATGAGTTGGCAACTCTGAAGTAGTATAATGGTGTGGTGCATCACATGCTAATATCACAGCACTGAAGGGAATAATGTGCTGTGTTAATTCCTTATTCTAGAGAAGATAGCTTGAGGAAACCCCCTTCTTTGACTGCTGACACTTTAAGTATCTTTAATTTTCATAAAAGCTCATAGAGAATAATGTGACACTGTGTTCTCTTTCTAATGTGGAATGTGATGAAAATATGAGATATGGAGCAGACAGAAGAAAGCTGGGTTAATTCTTCAGGTGTACTTCATGTTTTACACATGTCCAGTATTTGCAGATGTCCATCTAGAAAGAAACTACAAGTTGTCTTCTGAGGATAACATTCATAGTTCTGAAGCTATGCACTAACTAGGTAAATTTCCTTACCAGGTCTGGAGAAAATATTTTTGAATTAATTTTGTGTGTTGAGTTTGACTTTAGATTGTAAAACAAAAGTTTTAAGGCTTCAGAATACGCTATGTTTTGTTGCCTTTATGGATATATTTTTCAAGTTTTAAAATGAATAAAGCAGTGATGTGTAAAAGACCAAATTCAGATGGCATTTACCCCCTCGTAAATTCAAGATAACTCCTGTGATTTTAATTGCTTTACACTGCAGGTTTACATTGGGATCGCAAGCACACTCAGAAAGCTTTCCTAATTTAATCTTGATTAAAATGGTCAGTTACAATTTAATTAATAAATACAGTTTATCATTTGAAAAGTTATAATTCAGGATGAGCTCTCTGAAAACAAAAGTCATCCTTGAGTTGTCTTCCTTATACATTCAACAAAAGTTTTACTGTGAGACTAGAGATAGACCATGGAAAACCACAGAAGTGTTAGCACTGAAGCTTGATGTGTTTTAGTTTTGTGTTTAGCTTTGTTTTGTTTTTATTAAAGCTTCCAATTCTTGGATACTTTCAAGGGAGTGTGAGAACACATGAGAAGTTGGGAAGGTGGGTATAGTATAAAATTGTAACTTGTAGTCATGACATTATTTATGTTGAAACAATGAAATTTGCCTGTGTTGTCATTTACTAGACATGTTAATATTACCACATTTACTATTTTACTTCAATGTTTATATCATGCAAGTATTCAGGAAAGTTGTCAGTGTAAAGGAAAGAGAAAACCAATAGCTGTCTTCAAAACAATTATTTTAAGAGACACAGTAACCACTAGTTTTCTTATCCCTTTTGATGACTGAGTTTGTAAAGCTCAGATGTGTGCTGGGAAAGACTTCCAGCCTGGAAGAAGGAGGGTGCGACTGTTTGGGTAAGACAGCCTTGTCCAAGCAGCAACCTCAAATCTTTTTCATGCTGTTATTTTCAGGTAGGGAAGAGGATTGGGAGTTGGAGAACACTGTTGAAGAATTGGATTATTTGGTTTGATCTTCTTTGAGTCAGTTCTGCTGTGAGATAATAACAGCGTTCAGGCAAGAAGGGCTAAGAAAAGATCTTATTTCAGGCAACTTTTACAGCAAAATATTTATGAAAAAATATATTTACACCTGCAGTCCCTTTTCTGCTGAAGAAACAGTAGTTGCTGAATGCATTTCATTTGGAATTAGAATATAAATTATTTTAAAAAGAAGCCTCCTGAATATTGGTGTAATGACAGTTCTGGGGGTGTGTTAATGAATCTGTGTGAAGGAAGGCAAGGTTAGAAAACAGCTAATCAATGCACAAACTATTTTAAAGTGGTTCCAATTCTATTACAAGACCTTCACAAAAATATGCAATATCTGTATCAGTAAATACTCTATTTTTTTTCCTTCTCATGCTTCTAAAAGTATTTTCTTCATATGAAGGAATTATGAGATACACATATTTAGTCCAAAGGGTTACGTCAAAGTACATTTCTTATCCTTAGCTATATTTGCAAAACTTGATAATTGCTGGAAAGTTTAAAGAGTACATTTAAGGGCACTTCAGGAATCTTCATGTACTGTCCAGATGTGGTATAACAAGGCAAAAAGTGCTTCCTAATGTCTGTTAGTATCTGAACATCTGAAGTAAACATGTAAATATACTAGAAACTTAGTCTTAATTCTGAGCTTCATAAACTTATAAAATTTCTGATCCGGGTGGGATGCCATCCTGCAATATGCATAATCTGGGGATGAAGTAGCAGTGTGTTTAGGACACAAGTTGTCCCTTTTGCCCTACAGAATCAGATTTAATGGTAGTACAATATAATTTATAATGGTTAGGCAGCTTTTGCATTCTTCTCTTGTATTCCATTCTTCTCTTGTATTCTCGTCTGTTTCTGTTAATCACACTAATACTCTTTCTGGTTGATTAATTAAATTCTACCTATAACAGTTCATAATCTGAAGAGAAGTAGTGATCTGGAATCATCAAGACACTTTCCCTGTACTGAAAACTGAAACTGGAGACTTTGTGGTTGGATTGTGCCCATAGTTTTAGGTTTTCATCTGTTTGGGTGTATTTTGCTGGTTTTGTATTTTCTTTTTTTTTTTCTTTTTTTCATCGGGTGCAGGACAGACGCTTAGAAACGTTGAGCATTGCAGATAGTTAGCATATGTCTGCATTGGTTAGTGTTGGATGAAATGCTACTCTTCTCTCTGTGGAACTTAGTAGCTCATGAACCTTTCTTCTGTGCATCACCAAATTCTTCCATCAGCTTCTGATCAACATGGTAGAAATACAGAATACCTTACAGAGAATCTCAGTGCCTGGTCAAATTTCATATTTGTGTGGGTTTTTTTTTTTTTTTTTCGTTGATTGGTCGGGGATTTGATTTGTTTGTTTAGTTGTATTTGTTTTTGTTTTGTTTCTGGTTGAGTTCTGCTTTGAGTTTTGAATTTGCCCTTGCTTTGACTGTGTTTAATTCCTTAAAATTCTAGTTAACTTCTGGCACTCTAGGAAAAACAACAGTCAGTCATGCAGCACAATTGAAAGTTAGGAGTTGCTTGGCTGCTATGAAAGGGGTAGAAGAGAGAAGAACAGCACCAAGATCTTATGATCCCAATTTCCCTTTTTCTATCACAAAGTCAGCTGACAGCTGTAAAAGGAGGGGGGGGGGAAGTAAGTAAATAAATAAATAAATGCTGCATTTTGTTGCCTTGGTATGTATTATCTTCTGTTATGTAGTTTTTGGTTTGTTTTTTTTTATTTTAAATCTGTTTAAGAAACATTTCTTAAAAATATCTTCTTGTGAAATACTGTCTTTTTAAAATGTGGAATGTTGTCTCAACCTGTTTATTTAAAAGCAAAAACAAAACAACTTTTAGGGCCTTTTTATGAACTTCAGAAATAAATTCATGTTCAAGAAAGGACAGTAATGATAATAGCAATTGATCCAGGGTCAGCCTGTAGATCTGTAAACAATCTGCATTGAGTTATATGCAGAGGCATTTATATACCTTTTCCCAATCAGAGAGAATCTGAGTAGAGCCTGGGCATGAATGTGGGTCTCCCTCACAGATATACCATAGAGTGAGTCTCCATGTATTTTTAACACCACTGAAGCTCTCTCTTCCTTCATATAAACAAATGGTTATAATGCTGGGGAAATTAGGGAAATAAGTTCCAGATTTGTTGGGCTTCTTTTTGGCCAATGGAAATTCTTTCATCAACATAAAATAAAATGATTCCAACAAGAGTAACTAAGAGAGGTTTATTTGATAGGAATTTGAACACCAAGGAGATTCCTAACCACTTACCATGTGTGCCATCTCTCTTTTACAACTCTTCTGCCTCAGCTTTTATTTTTCAAGCTTTCACTGTGTACAACTATGCAAGGTTTCAGAAATTATATTTACTCCATTTTTTGACTCTTGTTTTTTGACTCTTTTTTGACTCTTGTTTTCCACTAATTTTGTTTTTTAAGAAGATTGTGAAAATGTGCATATTTCAATGTGTGTTTTTTTTACAGAATCACAATAAAAACTATGCTAAGCTTATTTCAGAGTTCATCCCTTTAATGCTTTTCTTTCCCACAGGCTCACAACTGAGAAGCTTACATTTAATAATGAATTTTAATATTGTACTTTATATTTTTTACACCTTCTCTCTCTAAGGTCTTTATCTAATTCACCAAAAGTTACAGTTTTAGCCTTACCCTTTGAGGTAAGTAATAACAAATATTTTCATTGTATTGCTTCTTTAGTGTCTCTCCTTCTCAAAGATCTTGCTCTCTTTGATTTCACGGTGGTTTGGCTCTAATGATTTCTTTCTTCCAGGCAGTACACAGTTGGATCTTGGACTTTTGGGTCATAAGCAGGAATAAAATTAAAGAACTTTTTTTTTAACCATGCAGCTATCACTTCCAGTCAAATAGAATTTCTATTGATGTTTAGTAGTAGTTTTCTTTTAGAATGAATGCTAGAGGGCAGCATAGCTGAAGCAGAACTGACATTTTGTTAACATGAGAATCCAAATGTGCAGTAGCCAATTCTCACGGGTTCTCAGACAGAATAAACAGCAGCCCATGGCAGATTTAAGAGCCAATGAGAGCAGAGCATTTAGTCAACCCAGTTAGCTCACATGGTGGCTCACTTGCTCGTTCCCCTTCCTTGTAGCCTTACATTCACTGCTCCGTGACTTCCCCCCAAAAAGAGTAGCTGCTAATGCTGGAAAGGTTAGAAAAACAGGTCATGTTGGTTCATGATGTGTTGCTGCTCGCAGTCACCCATCTCAAATCTCATCAGCCGAGGTTCCTGTGCATTCCCTGACACCAATCTGTGTGCTGAGATACAATTTCAAGGGTCTTCCACCACTTCCAGGAGGGGAAAAGAAGACTGAGGTGTGATCTGGTAAATGTTCATAAATACCCAAAGGGAAGTGGGAAGCAAATGGATGAGGCTGGACTCTTTTTGGTGGTGTATAGCAATAAGAAAAGGAGTGATGGCCTAAAATTTGTACATAGGAATTTCAGTACTAGCATACAGAAAAACCTCTTTGGTAAAGGTGACAGAGCACTGGAACAGGCTATCCAGAGAGGTTGTGGAGTCTCTTCCCCTTCTCCTCTTCAAGACCTGTCTGGAGACCTACCTGTGCAACCTATTGTAGGGTGCCTGCTTTACGAGGGGGGTTAGATTTGATCTCTTGACGTCCCTTCCAACCCCTGCAATTCTGTGATCTTAGGAGTCCTTTCAATCTTTCCAAGCCTCCCAGTTGGTGGCTCTGTCTCAGGTCTCCTCATTAATAAGATGATTCAAGAGTGTACCACCTTTCTTTGTTCTGTGTATTATTAAAAATTGTTCCTAGCTTGAATTGGCTGCAGCCTGTGAGTAGCTGGCTTCTGCTTCAGAATTTGAAAGTTTAGTTTTGGACATCTATCCCCTCATACACACAGGCTCAATTATTGGCTGCCTGTTAGCATTTATAGTACAAGCTATGTTTTTCACTCACAACACCCATATTTACTTTTGGAAAATGAGAGTTTCTTCTATACAGTTTTCAGAATCTTTGCTAATTTCACCCTAATTACTTAGCTATTATATTCTTAAACCAGATTTAATTTATTTCTGTGGAGACTGTGCTAGGCTTTATCTACATACAATCTATTGTCTCTTTATCTTTTGTCCTCATATCATACCTTTAGAGATTATGACAGTTTTATTTTTTTGTATTCTCCTGTGTTTATTCTCAAACCAGCCTTCACTTCCAGTGCTTTTCTCTGCTCTGCATGCCTTTTTTCATTTCAGCATTCAGCTGTGTTAGACTACCTTTTCTGGTCTGAGGAATGATTGATACTCATGGGTGAATTTTAATTGTGCTATTCAAGGATGGGATCATATGATTTCCATTAACATTTATGGGAGTCGTATAATGAAATCCCTATGTACCACAATGAAAATTTACCCTTTTATCTCCTCTTTCTTTGGGCAGTTGTATGCCATGTAGATGAAGTAGTTTCTGCATATTAAAGAAATGCAGAAATGCCACTCTCTTTTTCTTTTTCCCTTCTCCTTCTCCCCTGAAATTACTCTCCTTTTTATGGGAGTAAATTTGCAGGAAATTCAAACCTGCCATCATGGAACATGTCACAGTCAGGATGTGAGTGTAGAATTCTGCTTCTTGCTGCTTTCTGATTCTGTCATACTTCTTCCAAGACTTGTAAAACTTGGATGTTCTCCCAGCAGCTGCCAAGTAGCTCCACAGATGACAGATTAAGTTTAATTTAGTGGCCCTACATAATGGAAGGAGGTCAAAGTTTTTACTTTATTTTGGTTGTTGATTTGAAGCCACTCAGGTTGACAGTAGCCAGAATCATTACTATATGGGTGAATTAGAAATTGCTTATGAAATAAGCCCAATATTCCCAGTAGAGATGTAAGTAGACAGGTGACTGTAGCAATTGACAGTGCAGGAATTATTAGTGCTGTTACAAAGAAGCCAAAGATGAAAAAAAAACAGGGGGGCTAGGCAGACCTCTGACCACAGGCAGAGATTGCTCATGATCAGCAGAGAAAGCAAAATAGTGATACTGTAAAGAAAGTTCTAGTGCCTTTGCATATGTTACCCTAATATTATGGCTTAATTACATTTTTTGCTAGTGCAATTATGTGCTTTCAAGACAGCCACCTTTATATTTACATATTATAAAGAGGGGGTGAGCAGCATTTATTACCTTCTCATAAAAACTGAACAAGTCTCATTGTGATTTCTCCACTTTGTATTAGATAATTGCACCTAGGATTGTATCAAAAGGAACAGTTTCATCCACTGCTAAAGGAATGTTCCCATTTCTCATCTACATAAGCGATAACTCGTATTCTGATTTAGATAAGCAATGCCTTAGCAGTCATCTACTATCAAGTGCTGAGTCATTTGATTGCTATTTCTGCAGTCTCTTGCTGACTCCAGCAATGCTTCAGCTCCTCATTTCCTGGTCAAAACAAAGACCTGAATTGGAAGAGGCAGCAGCGTGTTAAGTCCTGTAAATGCGTTTTTAATTCAAAAAAGGCCTTGCTAAGAACAAATTTCTACATATTTATAACTCAGAAAAAGCTTTAAAGAATTGGGATGCATCTTTTATTTGTACTTGATTGCTCAAAGCTTTCAGTATCTTTTCACATGTATCTGTGCATAGAAATATATTTATTTCTATGTCTATATGTATATATGTGTGTGAGTATGAATGTACATTTATATACGCAAATCTCTGTAATATTTTATGTAGGTGTTTTTATATTTTCCAAAAATCACACTCACAGAATTACTGGGGCTGGAAATGACCTCTAAGATCATCCAGTCCAACCGTCTTCCTATCATCAATATTTCCCACTAAACCATGTCCCTCAGTACAACCTGGGACAGCTGAGTACCTCGCCAAAAATAATGCCTCCAATTTACTTCCACAGAAAGTACAGCACACACAAAGAGCACAATAGCAGTATTTGATAGAGCAAATTCTCAGCTACAGAACAGTTTTTCAACGTAGTCACCAACATTAGCTATGTATTTTCAGTGGCGATGACAAAGAGCCTGCATGCTGATCTCATAAAAATCTGCATGGCCATCTGGAATATGGTTTGTCTTTCACGTTGCTGTTGCCACTCCATGGAATTCAGTGACACACCTTTGCTTGATATGCACTGTCAGACTCTGTTTTGTCAGACTACCCCTCTGCTGCCCCCTGTCATACAGCAACAAAATGTAATGGAATATTGGTAGGAGGGCTCAGCTTCTACTGCCATACCAACTACATCCACCTCTGACATTGCAGACCAACATAATGACAAAGGAGACAGTACTTTCAGAGCTGCCCTCATATATCCAGTGTTAAATGAAGTGGTTGTTTTATAAGGCAGGGTTCATATTAAGTAATCTGTGCAAGTTATATAATAATCTCTAGGATTTAACTCCAGAAATGTCCCTACAATTGATTTGCCAAAGATAATGCCAACATGAAGCAAACTGGGTCTTGGCTGCTTGAAAATGCAGTTCATAATTTTTAAAGGTTGTACAGATTTGTCTTTGCTAATTGAGACTAGAAATTTGGCTTATGTAAATTGCATAAAGATTGCATACCTTGATATGAGAGTGGAAAATCTATATGGACAAAATATTCTGAATGTATTACTTTTTTTTTTAAATGAATCTGACTTAACATTTTGATGCAATGCGGTGTAAAAATTGGACTAATGCTGAAGAAAGATCTCCTTGAATGTGTTAAGAATCAAAATGCAAATTCCTGAGTGGATACTTAAAATAGACCTGAAAAGGCTATTAGCAAGAATATCTACTTGCTGATTCCAAATAGACTGACACAGAGGTTGACATAAATCATTTTTATTATTTGTTTCACATAGTCTCTTTCAAATCCCAGCAAAAATATTTTCTGTCATAATATGTCTTGTTTTCCTCTGTGTTACCAGAGCCATCTTTAGTTCTTGTAATGAACAAATTTGTATTAAAAGTTCTCTTTCAACTACACAGGAATTTTATTATTTGTCTCTAGTTGCTGTTGATTTTCTGTGCTAAATCCCAATTCATTTTTAAGACTAAGATTTTTATATTTTAAACATTACCAGGGAGCATTATTTACTAAAGATATTGAGCTGCAAGTGTGAATCAGTTTTCAAATACAGTTATTAAAATAACAAGGTTCTTTGATAGAGGCCTAGTGCATACTGTGGCAATTACTGTTATTTCATGTGAAAATCAGGTCTTGCTCTGATGATAGTCTTTCAATGATTTGGTCATTTTTAGGTCTGTAATTCAGTAGGCACTGTGAACATTTACACATCTGAATTCAACTCTAAGTGAGTTTTATCAGCTCAACAGTGGTCAGTGACTTGAACTCAGTGCTTGATTTAGCTGCTTAATTCACACATACGAACCTTAAATATTGGCCTTAAGTGATAGTAAGTAAATAATACTTTCAAACTTTTTCTTTTGAATCAATCTCTCATTGTATCAAGAGTATTTATTGTGTAAAATTTTTTTCTGTATGTTGTCTAATCCAATATTTCAACTTGAGCTTTATTGGCTGTCCAAGCCTATTTTCAAAAGCCTTATCCCTGAATTTTCAAGTTACTTAATGATTTCAATGCACGTAATAATCCTGTTGGTCACAGAAGAATGAACGTGCAGGACTTTCATTTTATTTCAAACTTCCTCTTCTTTTATTTTTAGCAAATGATAGTTTCTTAAACTAGGTTTTGTGAATGAATAGTCATTAGCACTTACATTAACTTAGTTTATTTGAAATCACTTGGATAACTTAGATTAACAAAGATACTTTGATTAACTTTTTGACTGGAGAAGGAGTGTTTCTGTGGAAAGTGTTGAATTTCACCCTTTGGAATTTCCTTTGCAGCATGCTGGAAGCTAATACTCTTCTTCTCCTAATGGACCAAAATGTGTGCACTATTAGCATAGTGAGCTCAAAAAGCTTGTAGCTCAAAAAACTTGTAGTTTTGTCTTCCATTAACACCTTCATTGAACTTGGGTTGGCTCTGATTATATCCTTACTAAAAGAGGGACAGGCTTTTGTGATAATATCTTCACACTTAGTAGTTATCTTTTTTTCTGTGTGATAAGGTACTGCAGAGCATGAGAAGTTCCCAGGTTTTGGTTCTTGATAGGAATCTGTTCCTATTTGCAGTGAGGAGATCGAAGAGGAAGAAATGCAATGGCTCTGGAGGACCCTCTCTAAATTCGTGGGTTTATTAGAGCACACAGGTAAGACAGATAGGTTTTGCTGAATCTGTGTGAAGTCTGTGTGACTTCTGTGTGACCTCTTGTACAGCAATTTGGCCTTTGCCTTTTCTTTTGAAACAAACAAACAAAACACGTAAAGCACAAAATGTTTTAAAGATGAATTAATACACTTGCTAGTTGAGATGCTGACAGGCTCACCTGTTTCCTTTACTGAAAGAAACCTACACTTTTTCTAGCATGGAAGGACTCTAAGCTATAAAGGAGCCTATTGGATTGTGTGCTAGCTGAAGTAGTATTAACATCCTTGTTAACTACAGGTACAGATAGCTACTCTGTGTTTCAGTATGGAAGTTCTTGAGTTGCATTAACTATCTTGGCTTAAAATAGAAACAAAAAGAGAACAGAAGGCCACACTTACTTCTTACTCACCTTACTTTCCCCACTGGGCATTGACACTGACTTAAAACAAAACAGCCCTCCAGTCCCCAGTCAGTGAAAGTGCCATGCAGTAGCTTCTGCCATTGTCTCCAAGTCGTGAATTTCCATTTTTCTGCCCCATGGCAGATCTGCTTTCTTATTATTAGGAATTCATTCAGTTGATGCAAACCCAGATGAGGTAGCTTCTTTCTGGTTTGGTCTGAACTCCTTTCAGAAGAGTGTTGTCTCATGTGTTGGTGAGAGCGGAAGAACAAAAGAAACATTTTGTTAGAGCATCTCTGGAAGGAGAGCTAGGCTGTGGCTTTGAGAGAAATCTATAACAAGTAGCATTTCATGCTAATCTATTTCAGAGTTTTCTACATGATATGTATATCTATAAGTAAAACATCCTGTGCAAGAAAAAGAGTTAAAAGCAACTTTGGCTCTTTGAATGCATTTGTTTATCTTTTATTGTCAGATATCCACTTCAGCTTTCTGAGTTGATGAAGACAGTAGATTAAAATCATTTGGGGCCAGTGTATCTTCAAGGAAGCCTTAAGACAGGCTCTTTATTGATATTTATTTACACTAAATTTTGCAGTAACACAAGATTACCATGTACAACTTTGTTTAAACAGTTCAGGTAACATGGATCAGTTTCCAAATATATGACATATTTCTCTCAAACGTGACAGATACATTGTTAAAGACTAATTTGCTGCTACACTGAAGAAGGAGAACCTAGGTCTTTCCTAACTGGCTTACTGTTCTGATATTGCTTTCTGCAAGTGGAACAGGCCAGCCATGTCTTTTGTGACTTTTATTAGAACAAATGAATTTAACTGATAGGTTTGATTTCTGTAAAGCAGTATGTGCATATTTAGTAACACAAATGATTTAGAGCTATTGTTAAATCCCCTGAAGCATACAAATTTTTGTTAAGCTTGATTAGTATTTGCTAGTTCCATATGTTCAAAATCTTTCAATGTTAGACCGTCTGTTTTTCAGTAAGGAATTAATTTTCAATTTAATCTTTCTATCTGCTGTGTGCTTTGCAGGTACAAAACAGTATCAGTGATCATTAGGAGAAAGTAAGTTGTGCTATTTGCATTAAAATACAGACTCCTCTCAAGATCATGCACCACAAAGCTAATGGCACTTCAACAAAAAAGTACCTTTGTGCAATCTGTACATATACTGTATGTAATATTCCTGTGTTTTCCTAAATTACACCTGGAGGATTTGATTGTCAATTGAGAACACTCAAATGGGTTGGAATCTTTCTGTCTTACAAAATAACTCTTCTTAAAGCTCCGGTTATGTGAGCTATATAGCATAGAAAACATTTGCTTTGACTGTAGTCTTCAGAGTTGCAGATGATATCTCCAAAACTAAACCTTAAGGATTATAGAAGAAAACTTAAAATTAACAGCATACATTTAAATTCAATTTATTTGCATATAGACTTGGATTCACTATTGCTGAACATTTGGAGTCAGTCGTATTAACATTACTTGTTAATTTTAAGAGCTCAAATCCTGATGACTCATAGAATCATTAAGGTTGGAAATGTCCTCTAAGATCTTCTAGTCCAACCAACAACCTGTCCCCACTATGCCCACTAACCGTATTTCTCAGTGCCACATCTCCATGTTTCTTTAATACCTTCAGAGACGGTGACTCCACCACCTCCCTGGGCAGCCTGTTCCAATGCTTCACCACTCTTTCTGAGAAGTCTTTCCTAATAGCCAGCCTGAACATTCCCTGACACAACTTGAAGCTATTTTTTACACATCTTTGTTTGTGATAAGAGAAATGGAGGTGCCTCTGTTGGGGCCCACCAGTGCCAAACTTTTCAATCCCAAAGCAGCTGTAGAGCAATAAAGGTAGCCCATCTCCTACACCAACATAGGTTTTTATGTCTCTGCACAGCTGCTAGACTCATTGCTTAGGTGTGTGCCCCTCAAAGAAGAGGTTTTGCTCCTCATCTTCTTCCTGTGTAGAATCCAGGTCTGTACATTAATGGAGAATGCAGTTGGTCTAGTATGCAGTCCTACAGTCATTTACAGGAATTCTGGCGTTACCACCTGCTGGCTAGCTAAATGTATTTATCTGCTTTGAAAAAAAAAAAAAAAGCTTCTTAGCATAAGGTATGAAGAAATGTTTGATTATCAGCCTGTTCATTGATGGATAACAAGGGTTTCTATCAGTTCATTCTGTGCAATCTGACTGTGGCCAACATCAAGAGCAGACGTAGTTTTGTTTTGTTTTGTTCTTCAGTACAGACTAAAGAAATTGAAGAGTTATTTATGGGACACATTCTATTGTTTGAATTTTTACCTTAAGAATATTAGGTGTCAGAACAACCTGCATATATATATATATTTTTTAACAGAAATTTGCTTATTCAGTTCATGTTGCAAAACTTGACTTGAAAGGTCAGAATATCAATTGCCAGATTTGCCTGAACTTATAAATATCAGGGGTAGGTCCAGCCTGGTTTCCTATTTCAAGTTATTTTGTATGGGATTTTTGGTGTTAAATATCTGCATTTTTCGCACACAAGGGGTCTTGGTTTGATTGGTTTCCTTGGTAACAGCTCTTTGCTCTGATTGCATAAGCACACTGGAGTGGTGCAGAACAGATTACTACAGAAACACATTGGAATTAGTCTGATGTAAAGGGATGTTGTTTGAGCTGTTACTAAGTTCTTAATTCCATTATCCTTTGTTATTCCCATTAATACTACATTGTGGTGAAATAGCAGGTAGCTTAGTTATTACTAATCAAATTTCCTTCATCATGTTAGCAGTTAGATTCTGAAAGAAAAAAAAACTTAACTGAAGGAAAGTAGTACAACAAAACCCTGAATAAAATGTACTGTCATGAGTGGGCAAATGAACACTTAATTCTTGGAGAGTGAGTTTGCAAAACGAAAATATTTTTACAGTTTAAATTTCTGTTAATGGGCTGTCTCATTCATCTTTTCTTCTTAGTCCATGGAAGAGCTCCCTTTGGTACTTTTTATCAGATTCTCAATGTCAGTCACCTATAATCTTCAGAATACATGCATTTTGATAAGAGTTACATTATTATGGAGGCTGTGATTAAATCTAAAGTAATGGAGAGAGTTAGATCAAACGATATATAAACACAGTAGTGGAATTGGGCTGCATGAGAAATGAATCTGCCAGTTGTTCCTGTTCTATAAAAATGTTCACCAGCTTCAAAACTTTGGGAAGAGAGATTTCCACCTTTTTAATGGTGCCTGAGAAGTTTTTGTGTCATCTAGATTCTGAAAATCACAAGTGTTAAATAATGAGTCAGCGTCAGAGATTTTAATAACTTGAACAGAACTTTATCCATATACAGAAGTTTAGATGTTACAGTTTAGATGTTTCATTCGCAACTTTAAACATTTCTCCTGAGCCATATCCATCCTGCAGTTGTTGAAACAAGATTGTTTTTAACTCCAGTTGAGTTTTGTGACCCTATTTATGGAGTTGACCATACACAGCTGTAACGGTAAAACTCAGCAGGTGACAAACTGTCACAAAAACAAGAAATGAGCTATGGGTAGAGATCACCCCTTAAACTGTTGTCAGGCTGAAAAATGAAATGTGGGAATTCCTGTGTTGAAATGTTGATTTTTGTATGTGCATAGTACAAAGAATCAAGACAAGGGGATGTCTTTGCCTATTTATGTGTTTTTTGCCCTCTACCTGATTGCACACTCCTTTTTATTGGCTCAATCTGAACTTCCTTGAGTAGAAATAATTTCTGTGTTTTCCTATATGAGCCAACATTAGAGAGCCTTTGTTTTGGCTGCATTTCTTGGTGATGGTGTGATGCAAATAGATAATGACATTGTACACAAGGGAGGGTGGGGAAAGTTGACCTTGAAAAGTACTCCCAAATGTTAAACTTTAATCAGAATTCAAAAATGTCTAGCTTCCCGGTCTTATTTAGCATTATATAAGGTGTGGCATCTGGTAGAAAAATTAATTTGGAGGTTGGTCACAGCTCAGTCAGAAAACTGATCCTAACCATCAGTGAATGTCAATTTTATTGGAAAAATCAAGTGGGAGTTAAAACATTTTACATTTAATAATTTCCATCCCATATTTTCTCAATTCAGGCTGATACTCCTTCTTAGACAAATCCAAACCAGCAACAAGTCAGTTGACTTATACACACTTCAAACTTTAGACCGAGAGAAAGGATTTAACGTATCTATACCAGCAGTGGACTGGGGGTCTTAAGCTGCCCGCAAGCCATCTATGATAAAGTTGTGTTCTTGAAAGGCAGATGGCTTATGCAGCATGCCATATCTCTACCTTTTCTGGCCCTGTCAAGTGTATAGTAAGTGTGGCCAGTTAAACTGCAGGACTTCAGTTCAGTCATATTCTGCACTGTCTAGGAGGTGAATGGTGTTCTTCTCAATTTTTTTCTTCTCTGATTATCAAATGGCACATCAGTATACAGGAGAACACTATCTCCTTCTATTCATTAGAGAGTTAAAGTAGATATATATATGCCTTTGACATATATACACAGACATAATTTTTTGCACCTTTCTTTTTTCATTTAATTTGTAAAAATTCTCTGAAAAACATTAGGGAGCTGGGTCCCTATTGGTGTTCTGTGCAAAGTTACAGACAGAGTTAGAAAGGAAGAGACTGGGTAATCTACAAGAGGGACTCGGTTAGTGACTGCAATGGTGAACACTGCAGGTTCACTGTGCTTTTCTTTCTACATGAGTAAATCTGTATTATACAAAATATATTTTCTTCAGATGCAACACCAAAGCTTATCTGAAGGATCCTGAAGGGATTTAGCAGCCTGTTCAGATATCTTGATGTTAGAAAAAATATAAGAGCATACAAGAATATAAAAGAAAATTGCACATTTTAGCTGTTAGGCAGACTTAAAGATGGGGAAACGTTATGTCTGTAGTGGTGAAATTGTCCAGAAAATTATTTGCCAAGTCCGTTCTGAAACCACCAAGGTCACTTGTGAGGATTGGATTTCTCACAAACTATAGCCAAAAAAAATCAAGAAAATAAACATACAAATACTATTTAAGTATCTTAAATCCAATTTTCCACACTATTCCTACATGCAAAATTACATCACTACTACGACATCTGTCTAGATGTCATTATGGCTTGGTGCAAGAATGTAATTCTGTCTGAAGTTCATGAACAACTTCTGCTTCATTTAATCATCTCAACAAGAATAGGTTTTAACTGTTCAAAATAACAACCTTGCCCTTAAAATCCCTGTCTACAATAAAATCTAAATGAAATTATACAGAACACCTTTATAGCTGCTGTAAGTCAGTGACTTCCAGATGAATTTTGGTCATTTTACAATTGAATGTTTTTACTTATTACCCCATGTACAGTTCACTATATACAGGTGTGCTGTCTAATCACCTTTAAAGAAATCTCTTATTGTAAAACTCTGCAAAACAATGTTTCTTAAGAAAAATTTGCCCTTCTTTTTATTTATTTATTTATAGCAGCATAAACAGGCTCTGATGATAAAGTAAAAGAAATTTGTTAATTCTGCTAGTGTGTATATTATTAATAGCAGTATATTTGTATGTATTATAGCAAACTGGGTTCCCATTTGGCTGCTCTAGTCAGTCTGTCAGTACAAAGAAGACTAAAAAATGGTTTGCAGTTTAAAGAATTAAGTGATACAAAAGAATATATGCTGGGACATAGTCCTGTATCTGCCCATGTGGAACCTCAACAATCTTCCACTGCCCTGCACTTATTACTAACGTAGTGACAATATCCCCTTTCCTTGTCAGTTAACAGAGCATATGATAAACTGATTGACATGTCAACTGGTTTTGGCCACATCTATACACACAGAGAAGTGCTATAGGATGCTGCCCCTCATTTAGCACTCATTTCTGTTAATAGTGGCATAAGTCTTCACACATGCAATTTATTCTATGAAAATAACCATTTGTAATTCAAAATCTAGTGTTTTAATAAGACATTGGCTAAGAATGTGGCATTTTTACAGTTTTAATTTACATAACGTTTTTTCTTGCCCATTTGCTTCATCCTGTCCCTCAGCTTCCTAGGCTGAACCACAAGGTTTATGGAGATTTAATATAATAATACAGACCACTGGCAGATACAGCTTGGCAGCTGCTACAAACATTGAACTATTTTTTCAACAATTTTTACATTCAGACTTGCATGCAGCATCAAGCCAAATCTTGTAACTACAAGGCCAGAATTTGGTTTGTAGAAAGTAGCATATATATTGTTATTCAAAGTCTGCTACATTTGTTGATCTTTACAAATGTTTTTAAAGTCCTTTTTTCTTCCTTTTATTTTTTTTAATCTTGCATTTCAAAGGGCTAAATATCTCAAAGTTAGCACATAATAAATTCTATTATGCACCTCTGGTGTTGGTAGGTTTTTAAGACTGTCGTCCATTAGAAGGAAAGAAATAGCCCTTTTCCTATTAAATATAGAATAAAAGTGACAGCTGTCTCAGGTTAATTGCATGACTCCATGAGGCTTCTGGCCTAGGAAAATTAGGGGATTCTAAAATGTAGGGAGGAGAAAAAAATACACTTGTATATAATTTTTCCCCTTGCTTTCAAGGAAATTTCTAATGTTTTTGAAGAATTTTTTTTAAAGGAGTAGGAGGAATTTAAAAAGAATTCCAGATTTCAAAGCTATTGTAGTTGTCTAATCACAAGAGACATTTCAGTGTTGACAGTAATCAGAATGAATCGTTTTCAATGCTGTTTTCAAAAATATAGGAAAAAACTGCTTTTCTGTGAGGCGTAAAACAGATTTGGTAAGATTTGTATGGTAATACAGATTATTTCCATGAATATTGTTAAAATCAGATTACAATATGCAACTGAAAATTAGCATCTATCTTATCTGCTTGAATTGAGATAATCAGTAAGGAATCATAGAAACATAGAATGCTTTGAGTTAGAAGCGACTCTTAAAGGCCGTCTAGTCTGACTCCCAGCAAAGTGTGATGCCTACAAGTATATCAGGTTGCTCAGAGTCCAGTTTGGCCTGACTTTGAATGTCTTGAGGAACAGGTAGTCCACCACCTCTCTGTGCAGCTTGTGCCAGTGCTTTATTCCTTGATCTTTGCTTTACTAGTTTGAAACCATTTCCCCTTGTCCTATCACAATAGAAGAGCTGAGGCTGCTAAGCAAACAGGAACACAGTTGTGGTGGTTCTCAAACTTTGGCAACTTTGAATGGAAGCGTGAGCTGTAGGGTTCGTCATAGAAGTGTTTGCCCCTTTAGGCCTGTAATACGTGTGTATTTCCATAAATAGAAAACGTATTATTCAGAGCTATGTATTTTTTCTGGAAATAAAGACCATACATAGTTAGGGATCCTGTAAAATGTGAACTCATATGACTTTTCCCTCCTGCTCCCAACCACGGGTTCAAAGCAATAATTTTGGTTTGAGTGGGAGATACTAGAAAGAGTTCCTGAGGCCTATAATTTAGATTGCTGTTTCTTCTTGCAATGCCTTTCCTGTTTTCTTTACTCAGCGTGCACACAAATCCTCTTTGTCTTCAGGTAATATGTAGAGGTCAAAAGAGACCTACCTGGCATGCAGTGAATATTTGAAAATTACCAAAAATTCTAAAAGGACTAGGAGACTATATAGTGTCTCAGATCCTCCTGCAGAATTTATCAGAGATTAAATTTTATTCTTGGAATAACAAAGCTCTTTCCTGTATAAGTACTGCAAATCATCAGTGCCTCTCAAACTTTTTCTGAGATTACAGTTCTTTGAGATTCAGCGCTAATGATGCTCACTGGAAGTACTGTGATTAGTTTAAGTACTAAACCTCATTATCATTTTTAAATATCCCACCGCAGTAAATTTTTATTGATGTGATTGTTCTGGGTTTTTGTGTTTTATTGATACTGATCTTTAATATCTAGACGTTAAAATTTTAGTTCAGAAATATGTCTTACTCGTTGTAATGTGTGGTGATCAGCAAACCATCAGCTCAGTATAAGGCAGCTCATCTCAATAAGGTGAGTTTAACATTTATTTCTGCCTTATCTTGAAAGCTGACAAACATTTGATCAATGGTCTGCATACAGACATGTACCTGCATTGTGTATAACATATTTCATAACCATGAAGCAAAGATGGCTACACCCTTCTTGTAGGTGTTATTCCTGGGACAAGAGAGCCATTCTTTTAGTTAGAAAAATGTCTGTTTTCTCCTCACCCTACTCCAGTTACTACACAACAGCAACCCAGCTTCCATTGCTGCTCTTAAGAACATAAGAGCTGAGGGAAGAGAGCTCTTGTGATCATTTTCTGTTATTGAGAGATCTATGTAAGTCAAAGGAACTTTCTAGTTTGGGTACCTTATCAATGCTTCTGCTTTACCCAATGCAAGGAAAAGGTGGAACTTCAAGGAGTGAAGAAAATGCCATCTGCAGGGATCTGGGTTTGTAGCCAAAATATTCCATCATCCAAATATGGAAAGCAATTACATAACAAACTCTATTGTGTTTGCTCAGTACTACAGAAGCCAACATGTATCATCAGCACCCCAAATTCAGAGGAACTTTGGAAGTTCTGCTGTGATCTACGTTGTGCTCAGTTATAACTCAATGTAATGGTGCTTAAGTAACTATCAAGATGTCATTTTCATTATTGTTAGAGTACATCTTAATTGCTTACCACTGTTTGAAGACACATTTACAAGTTTGACCTGTGTTGGTCCTGTGTGGGATAGCAAGGTTTGCTCCCTGTTCTGTGGTTTGCCTGTATAAAAGCAGCACATGGGCTTCCATCTTAATTTCATGATTTTTTTTTTTTTGCTTTCCTGTATTTTGCATGCTACAACTCCAGAAGTTACAGCATTCTAGATCCTAATTCCCTGTGAAAGAGTATTTGTACTGCAAGCAGTGAAAATTCTTGTAGAACCTTCTTGGGATGGCAGTGTAGAAGAGAAACATGGCAGATTTTCACTTCTTCTTAATCTTCTCCTCACAATGCCTCTTGCACTTCACAGGTTTGGGGGTTTACTGCAGAAAACAGTACAGGCATAGTACCCTGGGAAATTTGAAGTGAATTTAAGATAACTAAGTAGTCAGTCTACGTAATATTTTTGAATTGATCTTAAGAAAGAAGTTGCCAAAGAAGTAAATAGGGATTTATCGTGTTGTTTCTGTCCCATTGCCCAAACTTTTTACAGACCAATCAAGAGATATAAGGCTAAATTTATCACTACTATAGTACATGCATCTTCACAGTTTACAGTCTCTTCATTGAAACTGTGGCTTAGCATTGTTTCTAGCTCCTCTCCTAAAGCGTTATCCATATATTTTTTTATTTTGTCTGATATATGGGATTGGCTGATAAATGAAAAAACCTTACTTTTTTGGTTAAGATGTATTCTTTAAGGCAAACTGGACTTCAGACTAATGTCTACAAGTGCCATTTGAAAAAATTATGCTGAACTTGGAATTTGTTCTTAGTTACAAGTAATTGTAGGGGAAATCAAATGCTTGAGTTATTTATTTCAGGACTTTTATTTGATGTGGAATGGATTTCAGAAAGAAAGGTATTAAAAGAATATGCACACAAGTAAATGGGAAGCCTTTCAATACTGCCCACAGTTCCATTTCTTTAACTTAAAATGTGTTGTTTCCAGGAACTTTGTCCAGTTAAACTTTATTTTTTTCTTAAACACACAAAGTGCATCCCCTGAAAGATTTGGGCATGAAAATTTTGCCTGTTTAGGTGTAACACCATTTCTTCTTATATCAGCAGGCTAAATAATGCCACAGAAAACATGTCAGCATATCCTATTTAGGAGTAAAGAAATGATCAGTAGTTCTACGATAATTAGTGTAGCTGACAGTCAATCAAAATGATGAAAATAAAAAGCTCTGATCAAAAGACCTGTGCATTGCAAATTAGCATAAACATTACCATCTCTTCATAATGCCAGTGAAACCACAAATACTGCTTTGGCATCAAAAGAATTCTTCTGTGGTTAAAGGGCAACGGAATTTAATCCACTGCAGTATTCATATATATATATTTAATCGATTTAGACAATATTTAACAAAGCAAATACTTCTCAGTGGTGTGGAGTGTGTTTGTGCTTCTTGTTTTTAATGTCTGAGATCAGCAAAGGT
Organism: Lagopus muta; assembly: GCF_023343835.1. Lineage (NCBI taxonomy): Eukaryota > Metazoa > Chordata > Aves > Galliformes > Phasianidae > Lagopus > Lagopus muta. The sequence continues at coordinate 38,420,250 of NC_064435.1, read as the reverse complement.
TGTCAAAACTGATTTGTGTATAAACCAATCAGAATTAGCAAGGCCATAGAGCTGGATGATTATGCCAAGAGAGAAAGTAGGTTAACTTAAAAAGAAGAAGAAAAAAAAAAAGTTGCAAGAGTAGCAGAGAGAAAACAAAACAAAACAACCATAATCTACTGTAGTAACCTCAGTTCCTGAAGGTTTACTCCATGCTTTTATTCCCTGATCTTTGGGAGGCTGTGAGAGCTGAGCTGTGACAGATCTATGAACAAAGCAGTTTTACCTTGTCACAAGCTCTGTTGTTAGTGTAATACCTGTGACTTTGATTTATTTAACTTCATTGTCATTAGGGGGATGAGTCATGATATTTGTGAGTACTCACATGATTAAGTCCTACTATGTCTAACAATAGTTTTGTTCTGAATAACAATAATCAAGAAAAAGACTGAAGACAAAATCTTTTTATAAGATCCACCATTGTTGCAGAGGATGGATCTTTTTCTAAACAATCCTTGGTTATAACATTTCTCTAAAAGTTAGTTAGGCACTCAAGATCTAATAACATTTATTTTCTTTGACCTATATGCTACAGGCCATATATGCACTGAATAACATAGGTTCAGCAGCTCAAACTAACTAAAATACTAAAATTCACAGATGTTTCAAGAATAATCCCCTTTTGAATAACAAAGCATTTGTTTCCCTTCTGCCACTGTTATTGATGGTTTGTCACCTGAGCTACTACACAGTGAAATAGCTTCATCTTTCTCCCTTCTACCTCTTGCAGTCATATATTGTGGTTTGTTTGATATTTAATAAAAGAACCTATGGTTTGCTGTTGCTAGTTGGTACTTTTGAAAGTTTACCTTAACAGCAGTGAAGTCTTATCCTAAAATGTAAGGAGTCAGTTGTGAATGAAGTTAAGAGAGAAAACTGGACCATGTCTTGGAAAACTGCCATTTTCTACTACCTATTTCTCACTAATAGAAGGTGAAGCTACAGAAAGAGCTGAAAAATGTTTACAAATGCTATTCATAGTGATTTTCATTTGATCTTACCTTGGGCTTTTTTTAGTGAACATTCAAACAACTTGATTTGCAGGAGGAAACACTTGATGCAGTTTCTAGCGCTCAGAGGTGAATTCAAAGAGAAGGTGCCCATGTTCAGCCATTTGCCCTCATCTTTCCCTTTCAACATCATGATCATTTGAAATGAAGGAAAGTAGATCAGATGGAGGGGAAGAAAATTTTCATAAAAGCGTACAGGAAGGGAGGACTCTCTCCACACGCTAGAAAGAGGGCAGGACATCTCAGCAATGTATAAATGAAGAGCACTAGTTAGAAAAAATAATTCCAAATATAAAGTCCTTTGGATATTTTGGCAGCTTATTATACCATAATTTCTGAAAACCAAATCTTCAGCATGTGTGTGTATCTGAGGTAGGGTGATCAGTTATGGACAGGCTTGATTTAATTCTTTTGCTTTTTTTTTTGCCTAGGAGCAATTTACTAAAAAACATTCCTTGCATGGAAACTGGTGTCTGAGTAAATAATGGGTAAGAGGTATTTGGATGAGCTATAAATGTATAAGAAGCAATCTGTTTTATGTTGTTTTTCTGTTAATAACCATAGTACATGGTTGGAACTCTCTGGCCAATTGATGTATGGTCAGTACTGATCCTATGAGATCTTTGATTCTACGTATATGCCATTGTAGTCTGTTGGCTTCATTCCTGAAAAAGGTGAAAATGACTAATAATGCAAAGCACAAACCATTTCACCCACTGAATAATCCCCAAAATTGTAAACTGAATTACTCTTTTCTTAGAATTCCTACTGCCACTTAATTTGTGTTTATTTTATCCTTTGGTATTTTATCTTCTAATAAGCCTCCAAGGGAGAACAGAGTATTAGCTTTCTATTAAAGGAAAGGACATACAGATGCTAAATAAGTAACCTGTAATAGCCAAAATTATTCGAGGTTTTTGGTTTCCTCAGCATGCAAACAAATGTTTGCATTTACTAGGTTGGAAAAGATTTGTTTGTTCTATAAAGGTTTTGCCAGAATTTCTTTCCAGGTAATATTTATTTACTATCTCTTCTCCATTTGAGTAGATACAAATTTCCTTAGGTTATTTACTTGTGGAACAACAGCTGTGCCACTGTACTTCTGATTCAGCATTTCTGTTCCCATCATTTGAATATTTATTTAATGGAGAAGCCGGCCTTAAATTTAAATCTCTCTAATTCTTCATTTATCAGACCGCTCTCCCATGTGTGACCCATGCAGTTTATTAGCTTGGCCAGCTAGTGGTGAAAAGTGAGTAACCAAAATACAACAAAAAAGCACCAACAAAATAAAGATAGAATGGTATTTCTAAGATTCTCTTCCTGAAATAACAGTTCTCTGAAATCGTTTTCCATTCATCTAACTCAATTTCTGATTATAATATTAGAGAAAAATGCTTTCAGAAAGGTTATTTTTATTTTATTTTATTTTATTTTATTTTATTTTATTTTATTTTATTTTATTTTATTTTATTTTTTCTCACTGAAATTCTTCAGGGTTTCTAAAAAGACACTGGAGGAGCTCAGCCTCAACTTGAAAGCTTTCTAAGTGCTAAGTGCTAAGTGCTAAGTTCTAGTTTAGAAGGTTTTACACTTTCTTGTACTTTATGCTTTTTGCTGTCTTCAAGTCTGTTTTTAATACCTCTGATTCCAAGATAATATTTTGTTACTTTGTGGTACAAACTTTCTTCTCTTCAGAGGCATTTTCTAAAACAACTTGAACAAAACAAGTCATTAAAGCTCCCAGTTGCAAATATTTACTTGATACCCACCTGTGAGTTGCCCTCTTGGTCTTCCAGTAGCAAGGTTAACCATTTCCATTAATGTGTACTCTGTTGATATCTCTGGCCTGAATTCCATTCAACACACCCCCATGCTGATGGGAGTTTGGCCTTATTTTATAAGGCCCACGGTTTAGGGTATGGTATAGTTCTGGATCACAAATATCTAATGAAGGAGGCTTGTTGATATGCTGGTGGCAAACACACTTTTAAATCGTCATCTAAAGCTCAAGTGCTGTAAAACCTTTCTGTTGTGGTGGAATAATGAGACCTGCAATGTTCCTGCACAGCCATGTAATATGCAGAGGTGTATGGGCCAGGCTCAGCAGGCTCCTCCAGTCTACATGGAAAGACTGAAGCTCCCAGCCTAACAATATCCAGGAGTTTGCCTTGGGCATATGAATAGGAGTAGACTGCCTGCGACTCCTATAAATTTGACATTGAAATACTAAGTTTGGTTTTGAGCTATTGCTTGGGTTGTGGTTAAAGTACAACAAACATTAATTCTCTGTGGGGAAATTTATGCAAAATAGTGCCTACGTACTTTCTCATTCATTATGTCTATGCTATTAGAAGCTAAGATGTCCATTCAAGGTCTGGAATCAGAAAAAAATCTGTCCAGAAAGAACAATAATTGGGCTTTAGGTGCATTTGCCCCAAGTGAGTAGAGGATTTCCCTTTCGCTTAATATATTTTTCTCAAAAGGGAACAAAACTAATTGCTAATACCTTTGTGTCCTAGGGGATTTGTCATGGCTAGAGAAAAATATTCTTCACAGCCATTACCTTCTCATAGTTATTTCTTGCCAGACCCTCAAGGATAAACTGTCAGTGCCCGTATACAACAGATTATATAAGATCATAATTTTCCACTCCACGTAAGATGTTACTTTGAAAGCTATATTCTGATATTAAATAAAAATACTTTGCACTATATTAAGTCTTTCATCCAAAGACATTAAAGCACTCTCCAGTATTATTATTCATGTTTAACAGAAGACTAAAATGAGACATTCAAGGGTGAGGTGATTTGCCCAAGGTTACAGCGAGTCAGTAGCTGTTATGCTAGTCTCACACCCCTTCCTGAAGTATAAGCTTAAACGTTGGGTATCTCGATCATGCGATTTAATGCAGGGAAAAGCCTCTCTGCTCATGTGCAGCACTAGCACAGCAGCAGGATTATGAGAGCCTAAATGTCATTAGCTCAGATCAGATTACAAGATAAAGCTTTCAGAAGCAAATGTAAGGTAAATCCAGTAGACAAGTTCAAATCTCCTTGTTGGACATAAGTATACCCAGATTTTATGGAATGAACAGTAGTACTAGATAATGATCCAGGCTAAATTTCTTCAGGAAATCATTTCCCAAAATCCGAAGATTAGATGTACGTGAAACTAATCCAGGTTAAAATGATTTATTCAGTCACAGTAAATACTTTTATTTTCATTAAATCTCAAGCATTTATTTGATGCTTCCACTATTTTTCTTTTTTTACTCAAGCAATGTTTTACTTTACTGAACCTAGAAGAATGCCTTTTTATTCTTATTAAAAGTTTTGCTCGGAAGCAGGAAAAAGTAAGTTGTATTTGACAGATAACTAGTACTACTGTGTACATGAGTAATACATTATGTAAATAGGTTTGTATTGTTTAGAGGTGTTTGTGTTTGCATTACTGCCAACACTGTCCAAAAATACCTATGTAAGCAAAGATAGGGGATTTCCATTGGCACTGGGTATCAATGTGAAGCATTATAATTGCCAAGAGCTTTTCACACACTTTTTTCTTCTATCTTCTTCCATTTCCACTTGCACAATATTGAGCAGGGCTGCACGCCACCCCTCCTCTGCTGTTCTTTCTGTGGTAAGGAGCCTTCCTGCTCCATTACTTAGACTAGGAAATCTCCACAGCCCTCACCAGCAGTGATAGACATCAGAGCCAGAGCACTCCAGCACTGTGACCTTCTCTCTGCCCCTAGGGATACCTGCTTGGTTTGGTAAGATCATGCCTCTGTCTCGCGTGTGCTCCTTCTTCCCAAGTCCAGCATCCTGCTCAGAAGGGATTTGTCCTCCTCTGATCACATATATTTGTGTCTGGGTGAATTAGCTGCCTTATCTGAATAGCTGTTTTGACAATTTGCAGTGACTTTCTGAGTTTCTGATAAATGTATACCACATAGCATGCTGATCTACAGAATTAATGTGAGTGATAAATTAGGGTTTCAGTCTCACTGTGCTGTACTGTCTGGAAAAAGAACCTTTCTCATGCATTTGATGTATTCCTCTACACCTGGCCTTTTAGAGAAGCTCCACTTACAAGATTTTCATCATCCCAAATTTGTCACAGTAAAATTCCAAGCAAGACCTCTACAAAGCTTTTTTACCAGCTATCACATTTTAGGATAATCCATCAATTTTGTTATAAGGGAGTGAGTAATTTAGTCACAAAATAGCTACAGAACGTGTACAGATACTTGTGCAGAAACAAATAAACAAGAAAACAAAGCAAACAAAACTTGCTTTTAATTTTAGAGTGTGTCTCCTGGCATATGTGCTAGTATTTTCTATAACATGCTACTCTTACTCGTGGGAAGTATGAAGGCTAGTTCAACTGAGGTGCTTGAATGTTTGCTTCAGAAATTATGCTTGTAGTATTTACACACTGAGATTTTATCAATCGTTCTGAGTTACTGCTTTGTTTACATCAACTAACTAATACAATTACATATCCTCCTATGTAATGTATGGGCCTTGACTCTTGCCTAACCTTTTGGAGGACTGTCCAAACACCCACCTAAAATTCATGCTTTTCATACAGTAGAAAAAAAATGACATTTTTTACTGAACAATCAGGTTAACATGCAATAAATATCTGCAGAACAGTTGTATCTACAACACACAGAAAACTTTGAAAATCATATTATGATACTGCTTAGTCATAACTAACTGAAGATATTTTCGAATGTTCTCACAATCACTGTCATCTCCATTAATGTCCTTTGCCTGTAAATTATATAGAAAGTAAGCACAAAGCACAAAAGCAGAACTCCACGAGTCTAGCAATATCTGTGCCTGCTGTTACTTTGCTTGTTTTCCTCCTGTTACTAATTCTAATGAACTAATACATGCAGATGTGCTCATGACAGGCTACATACTGGAGAAATCAAATATTTTTCTCTTATTCTCTTCTTATTTTCCATTTATGGCTTTGTTTTTCCAGGCCATGAACTCCTCAGGTGAAAAATTACTCTGTAGCATATAGAGAGAATAGCCCAGGTACTACAAAAAGCACAGCAGCTGTGCAAGTTGTAGGTTTTTTAGGATAAAACTGCACCAGGTGAATGCATTTAGGCTGCATGGAGTCAACTCAGGTATAGATCATTTAGCCTGGTATATCTGTGTGGTGGTGTGCTGTCTAGCTCTGCCTTTCTGACACCTCTCTGAATAGCACAGAGCAACGCATCTACCTGATGTGTCTGTAATATGTAACAAGAAGTTGACCTAGCATGCACTGAACAGTTATGATTTGTAGGGCTTTTTTTAATGTAGTATGAGACAAGATGTAAGCAAAATTACTTTTTAAATGAATGGAGCTTCAAGCAAGTGATAATAGCTGTATTATTCAATGCATTATTATTTGTTGGATTTAAACAGCTATAGCTGTATTATACAGTGCAACACTGTACCTGTAATACTGTCCTTCATCAAAGAGCTTACCATATAGAACCTAGTCATAACAACTGTACCAGGGAGGATGCTTAATGGTACTTCTGTGTGTTAGGGATGGACTGTGAGTAGTACTGCAAACGATGGAATATCAGATAATGTAATCATTGAGAGAGAAAAATTGAAATGTACAAAATGTCACGACTTGTAATTTGGTATGATATACAAGCACTTTTTTGTCGTGTTCATAATATCTATGTAGTTACCTACTTCCTCAATTCCTTTAATAGATTGCACCTCTCATTTCATTTGTACATTTTCTCACTAGTAAGAAAGGGCAGTGATCTATTGCATATTGACACAATGAGGTTTTACAATCATACAGTTAATTCTATATAGCATTAGCAATATAGAAAATAAACCAGTAAATGTTTGTTGGCAAGAATCTTCCTTGCATTAAGGATTGTGATGTCTTTAACATCCATCTATTAGAAGTTACCTCAGTCTGATCCAAAAGTCTAATCCCTAAAGGATAGGTGAGAAGAGCTTTCTGTTAGACGTCATTCAGCCAGAGTTACAGAATGAAGGGTGACAACATCATGTGAAAGCCATTCACACAAACTGTCATGTTATATTTCCAGGAGGAAAAAGATTTTAACGTTCAGTTTATATATATGCTTTTCTTCTTATCTTTTTCCCCTTGTCACTTGACCCTTCTGGAATATATTTTCCAAGCTGTTTCTTAGGGGAAAAGCCTTGACACCCTATAGGCTTTCTGTCGGACATTCTGGCTTGCACTTGTGACCCAGCTGAGGGAACTGAAGAATGTATAACAAGATAAAGGTCTGAATCCTCTCTGAAAAGCAGCCATTCTCTACAAGTGCAATGCCTGTTACTGAAATGGAATGATTGTACGTAAATTGTTTTGGAAAGAAAATTGATCTGAAAATTACCCATGCCAGATTCCCTATTAGAACAAAGCAAATTATATTAAATTCATATTGACGTGTGCCTTGCATCCTGCTCCTATCTCTAGACTGCAGAGAGAACCCAAATTCAAAGTATGATGGAGTTATAGTTTTACTTCTTTCATCTAACAAAACACACTCATCTGTCTGCTGCTGGTGCTGATGACCCTCTTTTGTAATTTAATATTACATTGTTAGGAACAGCATCATAAATACGCCTCAAGTCTTTGGAGGATTTCAGCTGAGGAGTGGGTCTGAAAAAAAAACAAGCAACTTTTATCCTGTTCTTGTATATTCCCATCCCCTTACATTACATGTACAGCTCACAGTATCTGTTTTATTCATGAAGCAGTAATTCTATGTTGAGATTAAATACTGAGGATACTGTAGGTATCCTCTCTAGCAGTAGTAAGCTGAGATATGCATTGTAATACAGCTGCTGTGAACCTCTGCTTGCCAGATGTACTAAGTGCCTGTGATGTGACATGGGGCTGAAATGGTGGATTTTTATTTAGAATGTTTTAAAATGTCTTTTAGCATTCCAATTCTCAAGTTCTATACAATTAAGGAAAGAAATTCACTTGCCAGCAGCACATATTGTAAAGAAAAATAATTGTAGCATTCGATCTGTGTAACAATTTGTAAAATGAAAACTGCGGATCACATTTTAGACACTAGGGGATTTAAATTAACTGTTCTGACCAAACTTGGGAATTCTAAGTCTGAAAATCTATTCTGAGAATCAGATTTCATCCCTGACTTTTTCCAGAAAGCAGAATTGCTAAGATTAATATGCACAGCCTTTTGGTTTACTTTTGGATACTCTCATTTGTGAGTGTATTGTTTACTTTTCTTCAAATTTATATCTGAGTCTGTTAACATGACAGTTACATCCATAGGTGAAACCCCTAAGCTAATATCCTCTGTCTTCTTCCTAATTTAAAGTAATGAGCACATAAGGAAGTATATGCAGAAACTCTAGGCAGAAGTGTTTGGTGCTTATTAACATACTCCTCTGTGAAGTGCACATCATTTAATTCTACTCCATTACTAGTTGTTTTCGGTTGTCTTCCTGTGACTCCATGGATGTACAGGAAGGAAAGGCAACTTGTTCTGTAAGTCAATAGAAAATAATTCACACAGCTTACCAAAAAATTTCAACATTTTCTTTGAATGAATATAGTGTCATTATGAGCACCGATGGTCATATTTATTCTGTGGTAGAGATATACTAGCAGGAATGTGTAGTTACTTCAGTTAAATTTGCATTGTCAAAATACCTTTACTTTTATTGTACTACATCTCTAGCTGTATCACGGAAGCCAGAAGAGCCAATAATAGAAACAGAAGCAGCAGTTATAGCCATTTTATTTTATATGTCTGATGTACATTTGAGTACTGAAAGATATGATGTATGAGAAGAGATGGAGAAGGAGGAGGGAAAATCTAATTGCAACTTATTCTGTAAGACCCCAACTACCTCATGACAGAAGGTAGGAGAGGACAGACTTGGAGGTGCTCAGTGAGAAAATGACAAACTGGACACAAGTCATAGCTAGGTGTAAGGAACAAATTCTTCAACATGAGGGTGATCAATTCTGGAGGCAGATTCCACAGAGAGCTTGTGGGATCTCCAGTATTGGACACATTCAAAGAGTAACTGAACAAGACTCTGGGTAAATTGATATAAATTGATATAAATTTTTGTCCCCATGGGGAAAGCAGTTGACCTCCATTTAGTCCTTGCTTGTGAACATTTTATAGAGTTCCATGATTTTGAATTTTCTTAAAAGAATTGATAAATTTCAGCATCTATCTCCACTTCTCTTTCAACATGCAAGACCTCATGTATGTGGAAATATACCACTCAACTGTGGTTCCATGAAGTTCATATATGCAAGGTCACTTGAAGAGGAACCAGCTGAGGAAAATCTGAATCCTTCCCTTCTCCTTCCCTTCTTCCCCCACTCACTCTTATTGTTTTCTTGTCTAAGCACGCAGCCTGGCAAGTGAGCACTGTGCTTTGCTTCAGCACATCATCACACCTCTCTCCTGGAGCATGGCAGAACCCATCTGCCAAGCACATGCAGCCCTTGAAAACATGTAACATGGAGCGTGAAATTCACTGAATTTTTTGTTGTGCATATATGTTCCTTCAGTGAGCCAAGGAAGAATTAGATATTAGAACTAGGTATTAAGTATTAATATCAGGCTCTAGGCACAAGTAACATACCATGCTCAGCATGCCAGTCTGGGTAGTTAATACCACAATGAAAAACAGAAGACTAGACATGGAATCTTATACTAAATGCAGATTGTGTAAGACTTGGCTTATTTCCATATTTCATATGAAAGTGTTCCTAAATATTTAGTTCAGTCACTCTGGAAAAACACTGAAAGGTTACAGAATAAGTGCTTACCTCCAGTTAAAATGTTTAGATGGGCTCTGCGAGCAGGGAAGAGACAAAATTTGCAGAGAAGCTCAGCCTGTTAGTTACAGTAGAGATGGTCATTTTTTTCAGTGTTCCCTGAAAAGTTGAATCTAAATGTTCTTACATTTCACTAATAATCTGGGTGGGATAGGATTACACACAGATATCCTTATTTCTTCAAATCACATAGCTCCCACTGATTCAAATTTAAAGGCCTTTGAAGCTCATTAGGAGTAGCAACTGTGCATCTGAGCACAAAGAGTATACCTTGCTCTTTTTGAAGTTGAGAAGAGGAGCGGCAATCTGATCTCAAAAGGTATTTGTACTAAATCCAGATATTAGTCATGTCATTGCATTGTATTTTCTATGTCGTGTTTGGAAATAAATTTAGTGATCCAATATGATGTCTGAACCTGGAAAAAAAATGATATAGTATCCTTCAGATTAGATAAGTACTTTCAAAATGGATTTATGATCTATTTGACAGGGGGAATTCTACAATTTTATGAATGCATGTGAAATTATCTTACAAAGGTGCTCCAATATGCTACCAGCCTTTCAAAAATTATATATTTTCTAAAGACCATAGTATTATTAATTTTTTAACATTCTCTTGTATATCTGAGTATATGTAAACTGAAATAATTCACAAATTTTTGTTAGATTCTTGCCATAGATTATCTGTTTTTTCGAGGTTTTCTCCTATTCTGATGACAGTCAGTATCAAAGAGTGAATGTAAATTTTTTTGCTGTAAAGTGCTACAGTTCCCTTGCCCTAAAAAGATCTTCTCACTTTGTCCGTCTCAAAATATTCCAACAAAAATTTTAGTTTTGCTGTTTGACTGACTGTCACTTCATTTTACATCTAATAATATACAAGATATGAAAGTCATATATTTCATTATTTTTAGTTAATACAGTAACTTTTCTTCATGGGATTCTTATGGTCTACATTAGGTTGTAAATTCTTTGGGGTGGAAATTGTCTTTAATAAAGTCCAAAAAAGGCTACATAGAGAGTTTGGTGATGTTATTTACATTCGGAGTAAGGTTAAATAATGTCTTTAAATGAGGCTCAGACTGGTGATAGGGGCTTTTTTGCACTTTTTAAAATGAACTTTTCTTCATCTACTCCATGTATATAGTCAGAATTAAACTGCAGATTCTTCAATTTAATAAAGAGTCATTTTTTAAAAACCCTTTAGTGGTGCTGATAGCAATGATGCTTTGCAGGATAACAGGAACGTTGCCCTGTGGTGTCGTCAGCAAAGGTATTTAATGAAGTTGTGAATGTCAAATCCTTGCTGATAAATGATCATAATGAGCACAACTTGTTTTTCAAACTCTAGACTTTGTTTTCAGGACTAATAATAAAAGCTGACTGTCTTTGATGTTCTTATCTATGATAACTGAGAAGCAACGTACATGGGGCTAGAAGCATCTTATGAAACAGAATAAGATTTTAAAAGTATGAAACAAATATTTGAGTTCATTTTGTAAGTTCTTCAGGTGATGGAATAATATTGCTTTCCACTAAGGTGTTGCATGTATTGCTAGAAATAAACTAAGATAATAAACGCTTCTTAAATTATTGATGCTCAATTTTGAATTTAATATGCTTACTGCTACAAGGTTAGATGTCATTCCTGGTCCTGTCCAAGTAATGCAGACATGTTCTAAAACGTTCTTCGTCGTTTTAGATAGGTATCTGACAGAGCATTCTTTGTTCCTTCAAGAAATTATCTAAGATTTCTGTAAGGATAAATGAGTAGAGTGCAATTTGGACATTGAAGTAAAACATCTTGCTACCAGGATAGCATATTTAATATTCCTCTACTTCCTGACATTTCCAACTAGCATTCTTAATCTTTTTTCTTTCTCCCTTTCACTTCCTGTTTCTCCTTTACTACCAGAGGCATCATTTTCTCCTGTGCTATCCTAGTCAATAGACACATTTTCAAGATGTCAGTGATCTTCAAGGTATGCAGCCTCTCTGCTTTACCGCCTTGTTTCTGACGATGGCTTTAGGTCAATTTGTAGAAAATTGGAAAGCAGAAAGTTATTACTGTGAGTGGAGTTCTGTTATAGTCATTTCATTTATAATGTTTATAATCATGCATTGTTCATTGTGCTAAAAATATGCTTCTCATTTTAAAATATGAATGCTTTGCTGCTTGTAATCTAGGTGCCAGACTTTACAGTTCTGATTTGCACTTTTCTGATGTACTGGAGTCCTAAGATTCTGCACAAGAACAAATGTAGTCAAGCCATTGGTCTCTGTCTCTCCCCATCAATAAATTAGCAGCTGATCTTAGTTATTGTGACAAAGGCCTTCTCATCTCAGCATTTTGGCCTTACAGATAAAATTTTCATCTTCTGGACAACGATTTTGTTTTAGCAATATGACTACAGGATTAAATGAAAGAATTAAAGTTACTTCTAAATGCTAGGATATGTACATGTATAAATATAAGATGCTTGATTCTCTGGTTGTGTTAGTGGATTACCACTCATTCTATTAACATGGTTATGTGCCAGTAATATATTCATGAAAATAAATGGTTTATAGTTTGATCCTAGTCTCATTCTAAAGGATTTGACCGATGAAGTTTTCAGAAAATACTGTGACTTTTTCAAAAAAGGGGGGAAATTACACTTTGAGCATATCAGTGGTCAACTAAAGAAGCTTCTATACTATTTCAAAAAGGCTATATGCTTTTTTCTTTCTTTCTTTCTTTTTAAAGAATCCATTAATTAAACTTTACAGAATGATGTGTGTTCATCTGAGAATTTATTTTGGGAACTGAGGAATGCATTTCCATATTTAAAGTGAGCGTTTAACTGTGATTTTACTAAGCTTCTTAATTTGCTCTTGCCTACTTTGGTAGCACCTATCAGAATTGAATTAAAAGAACCACGTGAGCTTTCTGGCATTCAGTACTGTCTCACACTGTAAAAGTTTTTTCTATATATTCTGAGAAGGGTGATAACAGAATTTTGGAAACCCCTTCTTAGCATATGGTGTAGAATATAGCTAAGCCTGTACACATACTTCTTAGTTTGTTGGCTTATTAATTTGAATTCTTCTGATACATCTTCCAACAATGAATGTATGAACTGAAGTTGTATAAACTGTCCAAGTCCTAAATTCAGGTATTCTTTGCTCTTCTCTTCTTCTCTCCTGGGTTTCTGCAAGACTATTTTCCTGAAATCCCATGTTCTGGCTTCAGGTACATGTGTATTTCTTTTGGATTGGTATTCAGAAATGAACATTCTATTTTATCTATTCACTCACAGGATATCAGTAGGTCTTTCTAGCTGCTCTTTAAAATTTAGCAAGTTGACAAAAATAATCCAGGTATCTGAATCACTTCTACTGAGGGATTCATCTCACGAAAATGTTGTTAATTTAAATCAGACACATTTTCAGTACTCTATGTTTGTATTCTAAAAGCTACCAAAAAACAGCAATGGTGACAAATACTTTGAATGCATGAAGCTGTGATACTTTCGTTGATAGATTTCATTCTGAAAGAGAAAGGAAAAGCTGAAATTTCAGGAAACTGAAATTCTTTTCTCATTGCTGGTGGGGGAGTGCCATTTGGTTGCAAGCCTTGCTACTTGCTCAGCTTTTGGTGACGTCAGACAGCATTGCTGATTTCAGGAGAGCAGTTGGTTCTGGTAGGGAAATGTCCTAAATGACATAGCCTAGATAGTCTGCTGGCTTTTCTCAGGTTCATCTCAGACACAAACTGTTTCCTATAAATTCCCATGCAATGCTTTTGTGAATTCTTCATCTAATTTAGTATAAAATGAGAAGTTTCTAAATGTTTTTGTTGGAAGGTTAATAAAAATCCCAGCAGAATTTGCTATGACAAAGAAAAATTGTGATTCTGAAGTTCTTGAAAAGTGAATCAAGTTTTCCTGTTTGTATTGACCAGCTATGCTTACTCAAAGAGCTACCTTGAACCCCTTCAGACAGTGTTTCAGGCAGCATTTGTTCATTTTGGGTCAAGAGGTGGTCATATTTCTCAGAATATATTTAAGCAATGCTCAAACTTATTAGAAGGATGTGCAGTGAAAATTTTCTAAAACTGATGTATTTCATGTGAGTGATAAAACCATTTCATTTGGAAGAATTCCTTTGATATCTTCAACATTAAATCAAGGTGTCACCTGCTATTTCTCAGTGAACATTGTTCATTTCCAGCTTGCCTAACTTTTTTTTTATTTTTTATTTTTTTGGTAGAGTGCTAGCTGTAGGAAAGTATTATTTTCTAAATAGTTAATAGATGATTTTATTAGCTGTATTCTGCAAGTACTGTTTGTTTCTGGAAAGCATATGTTACTGCACTACAGGAGCTCTTATTGGATTTCACAAAAATGAAACAAATTTAAGAAGGATGATTTTCAGTTTGGCAATTGTATTTCATTGTGTCCTTTTACTTGAGGCATTTTAATAAGTAGCCTGGTAATGTATCATACTTAATTTATTAAGACAATTTTAGAAGTAATACATGTGAATTAAATTTTCTGTATTATACACAGACACGGGAAGTAGTAGTTTTCCCTTATATTATGCTAAAGTCATTGGAGTTACAGCAGTGTGAAACTGACTCATTTCTAATTCCATGAGCAAATGAAGATATGAATTAGAACAGCCAGTAGATGTCAGTAAACACAAATCTGAATGAGAGAGGTCTGAAAATATTCACCCTTCTGGGGAGGATTGTAAATTTTGTATTGAAGAGTGACAACACGAGAGGCAAAGGACAATTAAGTGTCTTCCAAAAGAATTGAGTATTGCATTTTTTTGAGTTTCCAAAGTGTATGCGATAAGCCTTTTTTTTTCTTTTCCTTTTTTTTTTTCCCCCAAAGTATCTTTCCATGGGAAAAACAAAGAATTTTCAGTCTGTGCCTACAAATTCCGTTTTGCAGCTGGGTGAGATTACTTGACTTGAGGCAACCCATAGAGATAGTGACTTGGAACAGGGAAGAGGAATTAAAGCAGAAGCAAGTAAAAGTCTGTACTGATTTGCTTAGATATTGCCTTCCCTCTACAGGCAAAATGCAACTGAACAATTATAGGCTACATCAGGAGGTCTCTTGGAGGACTGATAGAAAGTCCAGCAACATTCGGCTCTGAAACTTTTTTTTTCACATTGAGCGCTGACAAAGTTTAAGATCAATTTTACCATTGGAATCATTCAAAATGATTATATTCAGAGTCCAACCTTAAATTCTCTCAGAGAATGAGTATCAGAAGCAGGTCATCTTAATGAAGAAGCAGGACATTGTAATGACTCCTATTATGTCAAAAGTACTTTTCAGAAGATTCCAAGGAATAGTCAAGGGTTGCAAAGTGGTAATGTATCTGGAGTACTTTTACCACATACTATGCTAGGATACCTATTAAATTAATAATGGATTCGAGCCTTTCATTGGAGATAGGATAGGCACTCTTTTAAATGAACCCATCAGAAGAAGTAATGGCATACCTGCCTTTTCTGTAACATCCAAGTGCTTTATGCAGAAGCCACGCTGAGAAGAGGGAGTGCTAGGGTCTTTATCCTTTTTTTCTGTGAAATCCCAGTGGATTCATTGCAGTTCAATAGTCTCAACTTCAATAAGAAGAGGTTGATTTTGAATCCCTTTTAAATGGGTGGTGGCAGCATACTCTTGGTTCTGAAATGCCTCATGCTGGAAGAAAAAAAAAATCTGCTGTCTCCCATGTCCTGAGTGTTATTCTATTCACAAGATTTTTATCTTACAGATTGACCTCAGCAGAGACTGAAACACAGCTGTGTTTAAAGTCAAACCATAAATCTTACTCTCTTATTTGAAAAAGAATCTTTTGGAGGGGAGGAAAGGATGATTTTGAAACAGTTTTTCTCAGTCAAAGAATGAATTTCTCCATCCTCAGTGGCCTGAGATATTTGTCTCTAAGTACTGATTCAGCTACTTTCACTTGGAAGAGAAATGGGATGTCACATCCACCTCTGAGCTAAGCATTTCTGGTGAGCAAGCTCTGGGCACTTCATTGTTTAAAGGTGTTGGGATTTTGAACCACTGCACTGAGATGTTTTGCTTTGTATTATGCACTGCTTGTGAAACCTGGATCCTTAATGCTGGCTTCTGAATACTGCATTTTTATATTGGCTATTGTGTGGAGAGACTGCAGAACAGTGATGAGGGATTGAGGCCTTTGCACAGTGCACTGGACAGTATCAAATGTAGATGGATTTCTCCTGTAATGCTAATAGTAACTATCTATTCATGTGTGTGTGCTAAATGGCAACGGTAAATGCAGGCAGAATGCCATTTTTGTTATTACTGTTGCCACTTGCAATCTTTAAGAAGGCTCTTCTGTAGTTTAGATGTGCTTCAATCACTTTGGATAGGGAATAAAACAAGAGTGAAATCTTTTTTCCACCTGACTTTTGAAGGACTTAACCTCAGATATATGCATATTTCACCTCATGCTCCACCTCAGATGTCTTGGTCTTGTTTTTCAGACCTCCGAGTAAATTAAAGCAATTCAGAAGTAATTTATTCAAAACAGGCTATTTAGTTGCTTGCTTAGAGGTCAAAAAAGCAAATGGTAAAAAGCAATAAAGCTTCCGAATCCATCTTTTCTCTTACACAAATCTTAATCTTTTCTCCCAAGCTTTGGGAAATGCTGTTCAGATTAGTTACTTTCATGAACAACCCACAAACCACAGATGTTTTGATTTTTCCTTTCATAACTCTCTCTCAATCTTCTGGTGATAGCTCCATTCATCTTCATCTTCAGCCTTTCATATTTCAATGTCTGTTTTCAAAGCAGAGGCCTGGAAAGAAAGTACTTGCAAGAATAGATATAGTCAAATAGCAGTATTCACCAATTAATAGCTCCAGGTGTTGTTCAGTGAAAAGACTGTTTTTGTTCAGTTACCCGATACCTTCATCCATGTCAGCCTTGGGTACTTTAAAACTATACACCCACAGAAATTGAGTTGTACATAATGTAATTTTCACTTATGATATAAATATTGAAGCATGCAAGCATTTTTTTTCCCTCCTTCACAATGCATTTTGGTGAGTTGCTGTGATTTGTTTGCTGATTTGTTGATAGAATTCAAGTGCATTCTGCACATATTTGAATGCATATATGATTCCAAAGATTTAAGTTATGTAATTACAAGTTTTCTGGAATTGAAATGTGTGGATGTTGACTTATTGTTATGTAAATATGAAGACATTTCTTTTTCTCCCTGCTTCACCTTAAAAGGAAACAAAATCTGTGAAAAAAGGCCTGTTATTCTTATGTACATATATATGGATTTTCTTTTCACATTTTTTATTTTACCTGTGATTTTCCAACAATCTGGTAAAAAAAGAAAGTACAAACACATTTAACAACAAATTTTGTAAGCAGAAATCAACTACAAATTGCAAATTGAATGCACATAAATACATGTCAGGTAGAATTGTATCAGATCAACTGCACTGCTGTGGGTGAGCTGAGTGTACTACAAACATCTGTATTGCTTCTCTGCTGCTTACTGTTAGTCAGATGGAAACACATATTATTGGGTGCAACATGTCGTGAAGTTGGAATGAATGAACTTAGGACAAGGGTCTTCCATTAGAGTTACTGAACAGATTGAGAAGTAGATAGCAGTCTAAAAAGATTGAATGGTGTATGATTACATGGCAGTGAAAAAGAGTCCAAGAAGATTGTGTTTCAGTCCAGGGAGGTGTAAAGTAATATTTCAGGATGAAAACCAACTCTGCACTAAACATAGTGCATGTAATGGAGGCTAAATTCACAATAGTATTTTATAATTATACATATAATTAAGGCAACAAATAGCTAGTTATTTTTGAAAAATAGATGTCGCTCTAGATTTGAAAGAGGGAATTTAGAAGTACACCTATTGATTTCTTAGTTTCTCTCTAAATTACAGGCTTTTTATTTCTATTCTCTTTTTTATTTTTTCCCAAAATTGTTCTAATGACAGCATTGCAAGTGAAAAAGAAAAAAATGTCTTTTGTAAGGCATAAGGAAGCTGCAATCACTTCAGGATTTCAGCACAATACAGACTTTCTTCAAACATATGAACATACCGTAAACATTTTGCAAACATTCCAAACAAGTTATATTATATAATATTATATATTGGCATATATTTCTCACAAATCCATATTTTGGACCATTTTTCAGTACAGAGATTTACTTTCTCTTGGATTCAAACTGCTTGCATTTTTAGCACTTGCTCCTCAAGCTGTTTTCCCATTGAAAAAAAGTGCAAAAAAAAAAATCCGAGACATCTTTTGTGGTAACACAGTCATGGTGACAATGGATTTTGTTCTCATTCTGTATTTGTCCCTAGGGAGTCAGGACCACACTCCAGAAGTAATCAGGATATTTTAATGAAGCAAGTTAAAATGTGAATAAAAGCTCCAGCCTCTTATTCGGGCACAGGGGATCCTATTATCCTTTTATCCTCTGTAGGGTTCATCATTTATGTGATGGAGTCCTTATTACCAGAAGTTAGTAGTAGGATGTGACACAGCTGATCTCCCTCTTGAGAGGGATTGCAGCCACAGTTTGTTCTCTGCAAAATCCCAGTGGAGGATGTACATCAGGTCTTCACCAGAAACTGAAACATGATCTTCCTGCCTGCAGAGGTTACCTCAAACTGTACAGTAGACATGATGGAAGCCTGTCCCATCCTAAATAGAAAGGTTACAGAAATGCGCTTAAGGTAATTTTCCCTGATTTGTGCCACATTAACTGCAGGGTTTTAGTTGTGCAACTGATGGGAATGTATACAAGGATGTGATGGAGACCTGCCCCAGAAACAGGGCTCTTCCTGACAGAGGAACTGATGCTCCACTACAAGCTGAATTGTAGATACGGTACATTAGCAGAAATATGATTTTCTCTGCAGCAGCCCAAGCTGTGACTGAATGCAGTGTGCATTCATGGGCCTCAACTCACTCAGCACCTACGTCTTTTAGGCATGCACATCTTCCTCCTGCAAACACTGAGGGTTGCTCTTAACCTCAGAAAACCTTCTCAGGGCTGTTTATATAAATTGTGCTCCTATCCATGTGGCAAATAAGTTATTTCAGAGTCCCAGATTTTTGTGGTTGGGCCTTTAACCTGTGTACGGGGAAAAAAAAAAATTATTGGAAGTCCAAAATACTATACTGGTGAGTACCCATAATCCAAGTATTAGTTGGATGTTTAATATGTTAATATTAATATGTTATGGAGTAGACATCAACAATGTTGTAGTGATTAAACAGTGCAAAAGTTCAGTCATGAGGAGAAGACTTGTTAAAAAAAAAAGTGTTATTTGTGAGTTTCATATTGATGAAACTGCACTCTAATAGTGGCTGTGTTGAAATAGTTTATCTTCCCCATCCTTTATTAAAATGCTCTTCCTGTCTTCTTTATAACAACTATCTTTATACATGCTTTTCTATGCACATGTCCCTTCTGTCCATAGTCCATGTTGAACCAATACAAGTCTTGCTCTTTTTCCTCATCATTCTGTGTGTCCAAACATCTCTTTCAGCCATTTCTGGTGCTGTCTTCTGGATGCTCCCTAATCTGCTTGCCACTGTTTTGCCATGACTTGGGCAACAGCAGACACAGTATTCCATCTGTGTCATCGTTAAGCACATCAGAAGAATGTTTGCTTCTGAATGCATATGCTGTTGGTTCCTGTTCACTGATATTCTGCTGTTGTTCCTACTTTTATTCCTGTCATCACTCATACATTAGTGTAATTACTATATGTATATACATATATATATTTAAATCCAAACATGCTTATACATATTGAATTTCATGGCATTGAATTTAGGCTTGAAATTATCAGTGTCACCGTGTTTTGATCCTTCTTATGGAGCACCTTCAGTTCTTTCTGTTCCATCATCCATTGGAAGAAACTGAGATGGGACTCAGGTAAACCACACAAAGCTATTCTTAAAGGACAATTTTGACTGAACATTTTTTAGAAGCTTTTGAGGGGGCTTTTTTCAAGCAGAAAAGTGCTCTTTGATGGAGATTTTATATGGATCGTGTTTTCTAAGTCTATGGTGATATCATTTAGCCTTCTTTACCTTATGGGTACCTTTACAAAAAGCTAACCTTAATGACCTACTTAAGAGTGGAATTTATGCTTAGGAGATGGAGAATTCAGTTGTGTTTTGGGAAGTTACGAAAAGAAGTCCAAAGTGCTGCAGTACTCAGCCACAAATTGAGTGTTCTATTTAAATCTTGCTGCAACCAATCTCCTGTAACCCAGACCCTCGTCATTCATATTCTAAACCTTGTCAAAGTCTGATTCACTCAGAAATTTAAAAATATTTTTTATCATTTTGGAAGTGGAGAGAGGTTTGAGTCATTTTATTTTCTTCTGTAAGTATTTTAGGCAGGCGGAAAAGCAAGCACCAGGTTATTATTGTGGTACAGGCTATACTAAAATAGAAAAAGTATTGAATGCCAAGATCTCCACACATCTACTTTCTTAAGCATATAGAAAACAATGGAACTTGTGGAAAGCCAATGTTTTGTATAAAAAAAGAGCAGAAAATAAAATTAAAGTTTGTATGAAAACATATGCAGATTTTATTGTCTTTTTTTATGTTTTACAAGGTGAGTTTCACTGATTGCAGCACAATATTGTTCAGTAAATCCTTCTGTCAGTGATGTCTGTGTGGTGTAACTGAACTGTTTAGATGTAATTTATAAATAAATCCAGCATTCAACTGACAAAATCACCAGGTAGACTAGCAAATTGGCTGGAATTCCTGGATTCAAATCACTCGATGAGGTAATGCTCTATCCTCTCACAATGTCTGCTGCAGAACTTGCATTTTTGCTTTCATTATGCAGAGCTTTATCTTCGCTTGCAGAGCTAATGCTTGCAGAATATTTGTGCTCTTGTTTTGTAAAATGGTGTTTAATTATTTTTTTGTGGTGGGGAAAGGGTCAGCTCCTTCTTCAGCTTCTTTTAATGGGACTTGAAACTCAAATGTTTTCAGTCTTTTGAGAAATATTTTCTATCAAAGGGCACAATGATACGTTCAGAAAGTTCATTCATGATTACACGCATCATTCATGGTTTTTATTCATGCATAATCTCCTATTTGTTTTGAAAGCTTGCTCCCAAAATATCCCATTGTGCTGGAAATTCCCCAGAGCATATTCCTTTTACAAATAATCCAGTCTTTTGTAGGTCGCTTCTAATTTGGACACTTCACTGAACACAGCTGCCACAATTAGAGTCAAATTTGTGATTTTCTCCATTGTATGGTACCAGTGTGAGTGATACATAAACACAGCTGGCCTGAATGCAGATTTCTTCACATGATGATGCCTATCAGCAGCAGCAGTTCTCTGAGGCACTGACCCACAGAGGCCAAATTAAAAATCAAATTAAGCATCATAAATGCAACTTCATTGCTATTCACACTTTGAAAATCATGAACGGATATGATTTATGTAAGAAAATTGAACAGATGTCCCTCACTGTAGAAGTGCGCAGGCCAGTGTGTTGTTTCATCATACCCCAAGACATATTGGCATCAGACTGTTCCCAGATAGAAGTGTTATTTCAAAGGATCTTTGGACCAAAAAGGATGATGCTTCTTCCTCATTTGTGTGTCATTAAGTAAAAAGATTTATGCTAAAATGATGTAATTTCTGTTAAAATTATGTTATCTGTGCAGATATAAAACTCTACAGTTATCAGCAGGAATTCAATATTCTTGAGAGTCAGTGTGAATAGATACCACTTCTTTCTGGAATTTTAATATGCTTTTGAACACATTTGGAATAAAATTATCAAAAGTGGTGGTCGTGGAAGAGATTAAAGCTGAAAGGGATTTGGGAAGAGGCTGACTCTGTAAAAAACAAATTCAGGCTGAGACGGATTTGGCAAACAAAGAAAAGGAATAAGTGGACAGAAGATGAACTGCAATGCTAGGACTCTGGTGAAAAAATAAATGATAGGACTCAAAAAGTAGGGAATGTATGGGAGCAGAGAGGATGAATCCACCATAAGTTGTTTGTGGAGAAACTGGGAAAGCTTGAAGCCAGGTCTGTGATGTGGATCCAGGGATAGGGAAGAAGAAAGAGTAAGAAAGAAAGACATTGAGCAAAAGCAGCGATGCTGGAGGAGCAGATTACCAATACAGTTGGAACTTCTGACAGTGAGTGAAGGAAAAGGAATGAAGCTGGACTATGCAGTAATGGAACTCATTTTTCTCCTAAATGCCTTTCAGTCTTTTGAGAAAGTCAGAAATTTCTGAATGGCTCAAGGGAGTTCAGACAGGGGGTTTCAGGTTCAAGGCAGTTTAATTTACCTTCAGGAAAATATATTTCATACCTGCTAAATAAATACAGATTACAGATAGATATAGATTCAGTAGATAAACATGATTTTGTGATTTTATAAATCGTTTAAAAGAGACCTTTACAAATGGCCACTGATTACGTGTGCTTTTCTGAGTGCTCAGCTGAGTTCCTTAACTTTTGTGTTGTGCCCTCTCAAAATGAGTAGAAATTTCTCATGTGCCAAACAAAAACAGCTGCAGTACTATCTCAGTCAGAGGAGAGTGCTGAAAATAGATGACTGATGTGTGTGTGATGGTGACAAGCACTGCTGCAAAGCCCAAAAGGCAGCTAATTCTGTTTTGGAGCAAGGTTGGATAGGAAGCATAGGACTACATCCCAACTATTGAAGGGGAAAGAAAAGAGAAGCAGAAGCTTGACCAGCTGATTTCTTTGCAGAGCTGTTCCTACTGGTGAGCTGAATGCAACAGTGGTCTTGAGGGGAAAAACAATGCGTGAAAGTGTAATTACAAGACTGTATCGTAATGTTTATACCCAAAGGGCTGGGTTAATTTTGCACAGGCATCCTTATGTCTGACATTGCCCAACTCTGAAATGCATTATTATTGACTGTAAGCAGGAGCACAGGGACTGCTCTTTTGGTAGTTCTCCCTTGTTATTTAGAAAACACAAAGGCAGAACTCTGCATTTAAAGTAAAATTGCTTCAAGTAAAAATGAAGTAAAAATGTAAAAATGCTGCAATAGCATCTCTGATCATTTTCAGTCATGGAGTTGTAGGTAAGTTTGTTTGTTTTACTAAGGCTGTATTTTTTTTATTTAAGATAGGATTGTATTAATTATTTCAGCAACCTGAAATTCAGGTTAAATTTAGCATGTGAGGAATAATATATGTAGGACAACTCTGAGTAACACAACAATTTTCTTGATAATCTGCAGGGAATAGCAGAATAAAATTGCTTGTTTAATATTCAAATCTGCTGATAAATGTTCCTTGCAGTCCTTCCTCAAATGGCTCTTTGCCTTCCCCAGAGAGTTGGCTGCTTGAGGTGGAAGCAGGGGTTATATTTCTCTTTGTTTGGAGGCTGCCATGCTCTGTAAGTGACTGTGTCGAGTGATGGGTTCGCTCCCTAAAGGGGACTGTGAGGCTCCCATAGCAGAGCTTATTTCTCTTCTGGCCCTTTTGTTTCCATGGCTCTATGAACTGAAATGCATCACAGCTCTTTCCCAGTCCTATTCCTGGTATTGTTCCAGGCAGACTTGCAAGACAGGCACCTGAAGGCTGTGATCATTCAGGGGACTATATAGCTGGGCTTTACTTTATATGTCTATCCTAGCATGCTCACACGTGCTTCAAAGCCCTGCTGACCCACCACTGGGATTGCTGTGGGAAGTTGATTTTTTTTCTTCTTTTTTTTCCTATACATACCTTATAGAAGCAGTGTTAACCTTACCTGATATTCTCACCTCATCATACCTCAGAGATTCACTGTTCCCAGTGAAATAAAATATGGGATTCTTTTCCAGTTACACATGATTTGGGGGCCAAGCATTAAGCAAGGAAATGCAGATTCAGCAGCATTTCAGAGAATTTCATGAACACGCTTTCCTTGTTTTTACAGGTTTGTCCCTCTGATGCAGGAAGGTTTTTTGGCTTTTTTTTCCCATTTCAATTCCAAAGTTATTGTAGGGTTATTTTTTCCTTCAGTTTTTATCAATCCAGTGTTTGATAGTAATGATAATTTGTTATTATTATTATACTATATTAATTTATATCATATATTTATCTATATATATATATATATAATAGATTTGTATCTACATTAATATAGTTATTATTATTATTATTATTATTACTATTATTATTGAGATATTTATGTCCAAATAGAGTTTTTTGTTTTAAAATCAAAATCATGATTAAATGTGGGTGGTTGTGGTTTGGGTTTGGTTTTTTTTTTTGAGGTTTCCCATTTTAGTCATTGTGAAGTTATTCTTTTTCAAGACATGCACTGAACACCTCCAGCAAGTAGTTATCGAGTAACTGTATAGCAACTGTAGAACAAAGCACTATTTGCTTTTACTCACCAGAAGAAAATGTTCTGTGCCAGAGTATCTTCCAGTTTTCTACTCTGAATAACGTAGATTTCTCCATTATGAGAAAAATATGCCTCTGATTACTGGAATGTCAGACTGCTTTGTAGTCCTCTAATGTCACTTGATCTTGTCTATCCAGTTAAAGGTCAGGTTTCTTAACTTTTTGCACTTAAAGAGCAGATTCAGCCAGACAGGAAGAGTGTTTACTGGGGGCTGTGACAGATAACATAAACACTAACACAGATCCATACAATCTTTTTCCATTTGGAGGGCTATAAGATCATGAGCTACAGTGTGTACCTTTGAAGAGCCTTATGGTGAAAATGCTAAAATTTGTGAAATTTCAACTTACCAATGTGCAGCAGTTGTGTATAATCAAGCTTTCTTCAGTGCTTTTCTTTGTATCCAGCCTCTACCTATCTTGACACAATCTGTATATTCCCATGCATCTAATTATATTTGGTTCAGTAGATTTTCATAGAATGAAAACTCATTCTGTTTAAAAAATACTGCTGTCCAAATCTCTTGTTTTAGAAAAATGCGTTGCTTCCTTACGATTGGTGGCATTTGAGGATTTAAATGTATTGATGCTAACTCTTGGAACATATTTTAAGATAGGAAAGCATTACTGTCTCCTCTTAGGTACAGCAGTAAAAAGCAAAACAACATGATAGCAGTCAAGCTTGAAAATAGAATAGGCTATTTGATATACGTAGCAAGCCAAAGTTGTGACCGAAACCTGAATTCACTTTAGAGGAATATCAAGTGCTAAAAAGGATCATATGCTTATATGCATATATTTTATCATGCATGTGCATATATTTTATCATGCATATGCATGATAAAAGCAAATTTGACTACAGTCTTAAGCGTTTTACAATGTGCAGACTACCAATCTATTTCAGGTTTTCAACGGCTAGAATAAAGAGAAAGACTATTCTATCATGAATAAATGTTTCAGTCTTTCCAGGATAATCTTTCCAGCGTGCTTCTGAAAAATAACTTTGCCGTGAGATTCTCCTGAAAGCTATTCATTCTTCCTAATGGTCATACCTTTGACTTTCTTTCTTCTTTCTTTTTAACTAATGGTCAAAAAAGAGAGAACTTGGCTCCAAACTAAAACAGAGCTGTGATTGTAGTTTTGCTGCTTGTACAAAAGAAGCCATTAACAGAAATTAGTATCTATATAAATGTTTTTCCTTGACTTATTCCTGACCTTAATAATTCACAATTGAAATGAATTCTATAGTTTCACTGCACAACATGCCAAAAGTGCATTTCCACAAAACTCTTTTCAGTATTGAATAATATTCTTCTTTCTGTTTCACTGGGTACCTTTTGACATCATGCTTATGATTGTTAATATACATTTTCATACTCTACCTTTTCTTCTGCCTGAATTATTTTCATGGGTATTAATTGAAATGAGCTGAAAAAAATGGGCCATTGCAAAATTATTTTGCTTAATTTACCAATACTTTGCAAAAGAGTGGGACCACATTATGCAGTAAATGAAAGCAGTACATTTATCAGACTTGAAGGCGTGGGCTCAAATTTCTGTACTTCTGTAAGGATATGAACCCATTCCTCCTATCTTTGGATAAGAACGCTTTACCCACCATGACATGCTGGAAAGCCTATCTCGGCCTTGCCTCTTGGAAATTCTTACATTTCCTATAAAACTCAGCTTGACATGTACTGAGAAGGAAAGGAACAATATAGGAATTGAATTGTGCTGTTTGTATCAATAACAGAAATTGAGGAATTAACTGAAATTAAATCTCCTTACTTGTTTCTTAAGTCTCATGAACATTGCCCTTTGTTTGGCAAGCTAAACAAATCATCCATTGCTTACATATTTTGCACTAGTGTCATTCCCATTACTCATACTGAGCTGACAACTCCAGCATTTTCCAATTATATCTATGGACATAAGGCTTTTCTTTTTCCCTTCTGAAAAGCATTCTCATTACTTTTCCTCAGCCATCTCCATTAGTTTAGCAATATCCTCTTTGAAAGGAGTAACAAGCTCTGCTTACAATACTGCAGGTGAGACTGACACAGTTATAGGTCAAGCTGCATTTCTGATCTCTTAAAAGCGCACACCACTTAGATATGAAGCTTGTTGTCTTCATTTCCTTGGGGTGAGCTTATAGGCTGAAAGAAATTCTAGATCAGATCTTCAGTGCCGTGTATAGCAAAGGCATTTACATCAGCAGCTTTTGTTCTGGGAGGATGGGATCAACTGTAAATGCAGTATGCCTTTGTAAATATTATATTAAATATTACTAATATATACTATAAATATATACTAAATAGAAAGGCATAATATCACAGATTTTTGCTAGAATTATACACCTTCATGTATAGATCTGTTACATTTATTCTTCCATGCTGTAAAAGCTTAACTGCTCGAGCGCTGTGTCTCAGGCAATTGGATAACCACTATCTTTCCTTTATATGGTGAATTTTTCATTTGTTTTTATCTTTTTGATATACAAGTTTCTAACCATGGCAAACAAGCTCTGGAGCGTAAGTAGAGGTTTGGGAGCAAGTTACTCATGTTTGATAGCTCTGGAGCCTCTTAACCCTTAAAAACTTGTCAGGTTATTTTATGCAGTTTACATCAGATTTCTACTGACTACTGTTAATTTGAGCAAATAAGTATGCATGAGGAGTCAGAAACTTGGCTTCTGATGAAGCTTGTAGCTTTGAAATGTTACAGTACCTTTGTGAACTGCAATTTGTAGCATTTGTTACTTCTCCCTGTTTTAAAGATGTTAAGAAGTGAGGTTATGAGCCAGACTGCCTAAATCCTGCCTACAATGGAATTAGAAGGCTTTAAAGCCTGATGAGTCTTAGACACTGATCCAGTCTTCTTACATACTAAGGTGCTAAATCCACAAGGCATCGAAATTCATTAGCTGTTCCCCCCCAATGTAATATGAATGTTCTGTAGGCTCTAACATTTTGCCCATCTGTATGTACAGAGGAACATTTCCTTCTTGAGAATGGTGCACCAAAAGGTATACTGCAATCTAATTTAGGCAGAATGGTAGCTGAGCCCTTAGAGAAGCCCCAGTTGTTAGAATGTGCAGTCTGTGTCTGGGTTCACCTTATTTGAAAATGGCACAAGGGAGACAGGGGTGGGACCTAAGTTTCTGTCCCAGGTGATAAGCAGTTGGACAAGGAAATGGATTAATGTAATATAGGTCAGAAGAGGTAATGACCTTATGTTGTGCCAGTGGAGGTTCAAATTGGATATTAGGAAAAAGTTCTCAGAAAGAGTGATGAGGCATCGGAACAGACTGCTCAGGGAGGTGGTGGTCACTGCATCTGGAAGTGTTCAAGAGACATGTAGATGTGGCACTGAGGGACATGTTTAGTGGGCATGGTGTCGGTGGGCTGGCTTTTAACTAGATGATCTTAGAGGTCTTCTCCCAGCCTGAGTGATTCTATGAGTCTATTCTATGGGTAAATAAGTAAGTCCTCTCACAATTGAATGTTTTAACTAATAAACTGAACTTGAATTCTTCCAGTAATTCTTTCCATTCTTATGTGATAGACACCATGATATGGTGTCTAGAGATCCCTTGGGTAGAATATTCACTGAGGCACCTCTTCAGGCATGGCCTCAGCTCTGATCAGGTTGAAAACAGTCTGTCATTCACTTCTTTCACACATTTTTAATACTATGGCATTTTGATCCAGCGCCACCATTCTGTGGCTTTATTGGGCACCTGTCATCAAAATAAAGTTGGTAGCTGAGGCTGAGTAAGTGGAGCCATCCAAAATTTTCTTGTTTCCTGTGTTCTCTGTGAATAAGACAAACTCCTCATTTAAACAGATTGGATTGACATCATCTGGAAATGTCTGTAGACCACATATAGGCAGGATAGAGAATGAAATACGTAAGAATGGATATAGCTTTGTAAATCTTCAAAGGTACCTGACTCTCTCCATTGATTTGAAGAGAAACTGGGCAAACTAAACTACCTTGTCTCACCAAACACATACGACCAAGGTGATGCAATATCTAAATTGAGCAGACTGGATAATACCGTGAAAAACAATGTTCAGTGGCCAGATGGTTGAATGAAAATGGCATGAGTCTCCTGCGGTATGAATACTGCAAATGGCAAAATTTCATGTTGCCCTTGCCAAGCAGAAATTCTGTGTAATGAACTTTATTGCTGGAGGGAGGAGTCACGTGTATAATCTTTTCTCTGACACTCCATGAACTCCTTCATCCAGAAGGTGCAGCAGCATACTTATTCCTTCTGCCCTATTCTTATTGTATTGTTCTTCTCAGCTGTGCAGCTCGAGAGCAGATTATCTTGATGGACTCGTACCAATTTCTGTATTTCTCTGTCGCTAGTTTATCACAGCATTCAGGGACAAACAGCAAAAGACCTGTATCTGCCACGTTTTGAGATATCATGCCACCTCCACAGGGCAGTGGTTTTGTTTTGATTATTGCTAAATAAGTTGTAAAACATTAAAACGTATATGTTATATATATATATATATAACATAAACGTGTAACATCTCACCTGAGATAGAGAGAACTTCCTTAAAAACATGAATTTCTCACACACAGGAGGGCTCTGAATACTTAGGAGATGTTTGGGGAAAAAGGAGAAAGGAGTAGTTGTTTGTGTTTGGGAGGTGGGGGAATATTTTATTTTTCCCCAGTGAGCATCCCACTTGTTTCCATTTTAATGAACCAAGCAAGTCAACGAGATTGAGTTGTATAAATCTTATTCCATTTGATCTATTTGAAAAATTCCACATGGACTTTACAAAATGCTTTTTCGCAGAGGAGTGTTCGCTGAAAGTATATCATGACCTACTGAATGAAGCCTGTTTAGATTCCTTTGGAGTCCTTTGATATTTGCCAGGGTCAACAAATGTACTGCTTGGGTTCAGCTTACAGATACCACTTTACTTTTGTTCAAATATTTTGTTTAATAATTTTGTTTAAATTATTAAATATGATGACCTTCCTTAGGCCAAGGAGAAGCTTGGTCCCTTGGAGATGAGTGATAGGAATTCATTTTATCTACATATCGCTCAATGCTGTTAAAAATATTCATCTTTTTTGTCCACATTTATCTGAATGGTAACTGCCCTCTTGTATACATGCATGTATTCTGACTTTATCCTTTGAACAATGATATTCCAATCCATGTGAGCACGTTTATGTGATCCTTTAATTCTATACTGCAATATTTTTTTATTCCTTTTTTTTTCTGTGGATATTAATGTAAAGGTTTTGCCACAGTGTTTTCAAAGCACTTTTCTATCGTAAAAAGTTTGATATTCCTGTTTTTGTTCCTGATCATTTGTTAACATAAGAGTGGGTGAATTATATAGCCCAAGACTGAATTTTATGAGTCTTGAAGATTTTAACATCTACTTACGAATAACTTCTGATTACTGGTTAAAATAATAATTTTTCTAGATACTTAAAAGACTGTTTTGCTGATTTTTGACTTTTTTTTATTTTTAAAAAGAACTGATGATGTTGCTAAAAGCACTGAAATAACTGTCTTCATGATTTCACTTGATCCTTAACCTCTTAATTTATTCTATAAAAGAAATTGACAGACATAGAGAGATCATGTTGAAAGTTTGTGGGAAAGCCAACTCCTCTTTGCAGACCTCTCAGATGTGAGAGATTTTCCAATAACATGCTACTTGCTATTGAAGATGTGGCATAACAGAAAGGGAAAGTGGCTTCCTGAAGCCTAGTTTTTTCAAGAGATGTGTCAGATAGTTTTGAAGATCATCCATCCCCACCAATTGCAAACAAGCTTTCACTGCAGCTGGGCCTTCCTCTTGATTTATTTGGCTGAAACCCTTCCCATCGCTTCTCAGGTTTTCTGCTCAGAGGTGGTCTGGGCATGAGGACTATGCAGAGCCTTAGAGTCTCTCAGGAGAGCAGGGTTTTGCCAAACCCTTGAGGTATCTGGGAATTAGGGCTGCACTCAAGCCCTTTCAATCTGGGTTCTGTGCACCTGGGTTGTGCAGTTCTGGGTCAGGAGGCAGCGTAAATGTGTTAAATAAGGCAGAGCTACATGATATGCAATTGAGGCCAGCTTGATAGCCTTAAGTCAGTTTCATGCTGGCTGCAGAAGGACAAGCGATGTTAGCCTGGTACAGGCTTGATTTTTAGCTTTTTTTTTTTTTTTTTTTTTTTTTTTTTTTTTACTAGGATGAGTGCTTCGTGTGCTTCACTAAAATAACAAGTCTGTATAAGGAGCTATAATGACAAATTTGCAGGATTTATTGATTGTTTACAGCACTTCATAACTGGGGTCTCTTTTTTATCATCATCTGGAGAAATATGACTAATGTGTATCATTCTTTCTCCCTGCCCTGATATGCACTGTGGGAAAACATCCCTACCCTGAAACATCTGTCTTTCATTTGAAGTGAAACTTCTTTTTAAATATTGACTTTGCAAACAGTATGGGAATTGTAAGTTTTGAACGTCTCCACTGATAATCTTGATCAACTTAATTTATTTGCCCTGTCATTGACTTTAAATTACTAAGTGCCTTCTTGGAAGAAGGAGCATTTGCTATTCTGTGTTTCTGAGAAATTCAGGGGTTTTTTTTCCCTCTTTAATGTAGTGTAGTCATCCTGTGGAAGAATTGCAGAGACATGGCTCCAGCTGTGCTTCTTAGCTTCTGTAAGCAGAATCAAAATTGCATATAAATGGTTTAATTGCCCTTCAGTTTGTAATACTGCAAACTCAAGCTGTGACTAAATTTCTTTTCTGTATCTCTAAATATAGGGAAATTTTTTTTAAATGTTTTATACATAACCATTCTTATTTATGTTGCGGTTTGTGGGCAGTAAGATAAGGCGTGTACCTCAAAAGACCTAGTCTTGGTACATGTAGCTCTACAGAGCTGCTACTTGACATTATTTTCCTGCCTGGGGTGACTCACTAGATTTTGATTAATGTTTTAAAAAAGCCAACAGTCATTAAATACAGAGTAGCTGTTATCAACAGCTATTACAAATGAATCCTAATAGGGTTATTGAATTTCATTTTACATATCAGGAACAGCTGGTCTGTTCAGAGTTCCCATTCAGTTTCTTACAGTCCTACGTACTTGAGAATTTTTTGTACCACTGAGGGGACCAGTCTCAAAATGTTGATGGCAGTAGACACCTCCTGGTGCCACTGTGGAAACTGTTAGAGGAGTGTAAAATCAAGGATAATGAAATATGACAATATTTCTATCATCATTGAACTGACAGGTTTAATATTGTATTCACAAAAGCTTCTTCAGCTAGATGAAGAATTGCTATCAAGCTTGTTCCTGACAGAAGAGGGAATTTGGCCTTATGTGAAGAAACACACCCTAGATCACATGGATAATATTTTCCTAGTCTTAGCTGGAAGATATTTTACATATTGTTTCAAATATACAGCCTGTGCATGGCTATACTATCATTTTTATTTTGGCAGGAAATTATTTTGACTGCTGTTTTAATTCCATTTTGTCCTGAAGGGAAAGAAGGAGGAGACAAACATTTACATTTTCTGTTTTAGTGTTCACTTAGAGATTAATGTCCATTCAACCGTGGAACTCCATATTGCTGTATCAGCAAAAATCTGTCCAAAGTCTATGAAACTATGAATTTCTGTCACTTTGTATCCCAGAAGATATCATTATTCATTTAGCATAATGGATAGATTGTGATTGCTTATGCTAAATAACCTAGGCATCGGCTAGCTACTATCACAGAGTTAACAAAATGATGTGGTGAGCATGTATTGCTTCTATAATAGAGAAGTGTATGTTTTTCAGTTTTTATAGTTAGATGAGAAAAGCATATTTAGTTCATCCAGTCCTGTATGTGAGCTAAGAGCATATGCATTCTTCATTGATAGAATCAAATACCTGAGCAAAATATAAAAATGAAGCAATTGAAGTTTTCTATCTGTATTCCCACAGTGACTCTATGGACTCAATAAAGTCTTCACAGCAAAGCATATATTTCTTGTATTTTTCACCTTCACATGTGCAGTAACATACAGTATGTACTGTATTCCTATTAAGGTCCTATTGAAATGAATTAGATAGCTGTTAAAACAAAGGACTCTTCAACATGAGTATAGGTGCTTTCATTAATAATGTGATTTATAATTGCAAATGATGGTTCGTGTATGTCATGCTCACGTGTGCCTAAAGAATGATGGGAGGTTGGGAATTTAATTTAACCAGATCTTCACCTCAGTCTAATTTAAATAAATCTAAGTTGATTTTCTCTCCTTCGTTCTCTTTCGTTCTTTTTTTTTCCTTTCTTTCTTTTTCTTCCTGTTCTTCTTTCTGTTTTTATTTCAGAAGCAAAGCTTTATAAGTGAAGTTTTTTTAAAGGCAAAACGGCTAACATTATTCTTCTGCAAGTCCTATGTGTAATTTAGTAGCTTAGAAGAGATTCTAAAATATACGCAACATTAACTTTACTTCTTATTCTAAATCATCACACAGAATGGATAGAATTTCTTATTCTTAAAACTGCAT
Organism: Lagopus muta; assembly: GCF_023343835.1. NCBI lineage: Eukaryota > Metazoa > Chordata > Aves > Galliformes > Phasianidae > Lagopus > Lagopus muta. The sequence goes on along the minus strand of NC_064435.1, from coordinate 38,387,365 downwards.
CTATCTCTTCAGATTCCTACAATCATAAAAGGAATAAAAGCATGAGAAACTGATTGTGCTTGAGAGGGGATCATCATTCTCTTTTCTAGATATTTCTTAAAACCCCTTTGCAGTGCGAGAGCCAAACTTGTGTGATGTTTCTCTCAATTGCTCTATTTATGCAAAAGCTTTGCAAAGAAAATCATCTCCAGTGCTTTCAGGGAGGAGAATATAACTCTGGGGGAGGTTTTTCTGTGACTGTTCTGTTGACATACCTAATCAATGTTGCTGCATTACAAAGATCCACAACTAAGTTCATATATACCCACCAGAAAAGTTTATCCCAGAAAGCAGTTCCCTGGAAAAAACAGTGCTAATGTGGACTGGCCAAAAGTGCTTTATTTCAAACATTCTACAGGATCTTTGGATATAGTCCAGTCTGAGAGAACACAGTACTCTCATCCTCGTTTTGCACTCTAGGAACTGTTAATCTGATTTATGTTTATGATGGAAGAAATATACAGAATCAAACATCTGTTCCATGTTTGGAACAAGTCCCCAGGGAATATTTTCTATCTCAAATTGCCAAAGGACGGGCATTTCCTTCAACATACTGCCAACACAGAGTTTGGTAGCATTATACTAGCTTATACTATACTAGGAGGTAAAAAGAAATGAGTGATAAGAATCATTCTTGTTTTCATGACACCTGAAGATGTTTCCCACACTAGTGTACTGCTGGCTTAAATACAAGTGACAGATAAATGTCAGAACAAATCACTTTTTGGACTCAATAAACTTGATTTAAACTTCTAAACTAGGAACCATAAGGAGTGCAACATTTTCTTCATTGCCCCTCTCTATGGGTCTTGTTGTGTCTACTGACATTTTCAGGATTTTACTAAAACTCTTCATTTAACAAATGTAATCCAATCTGGGCACCAACCCTTAACTTTCAGGTTATTGAATGCTATCTAGCCCTTGCTGTGTAAGGGCACTGCAGAAATGTAACCCCTTGCTGCATAGGCTCATGCAGTGTAATCACTCTGAAGAGCAGAGCTCTTCGTGCAATGCAAATGTACTCCTTTGCTGATCATAAAAACATCTACATTACTACATGAAGTCAGTAAGAGCATATCATACTTAAATTGAGAATCCCTGATTAAGAATGAGTTAAATTTGGGGGTTTGCATTAGGTGACAGTCAGTGGCAGCGTGCTGGATTCTGGAGACTGTGGTATTTAAGGATCCCATGACAGTGCAAGCTATTACAAGCACATGCACTTACTGCAGGAAAGATATCTACTTTAACTGACCACAGGCAACAGGTTATGAGTAAAAATGTTCTTGTCAAAGCCACTGTCATGGGTATGTAACTTGTCAAAGAGTGCATTGATAGGAAAGGAAATTTTTGTAATAGTGAGGATCACAGCATGTGTTAGAGAGAAACAATGATAGAAAATGTTTTCATCTTTGCAAACTCACATTTTAAACTGACTGCCATCTACTTATGCATTTTTTCAGAATTGATGTATTTCAGGATCAAATAAACTGGCAAATACAGTACACAATTATGCTGCAAAAGCAGTACAGTTTATTAAAAAGTGACCAGATGAGATTAAAAATTTCTGACAAAGGAAGCAGCAGGACACCGCAATAATAAATACAGGAAAGAATTAATGCCTCAGTTTAATTTGCCTACAATATGCAGATACTTAATTTGAGATCTGTTAACTGAATAATCTTCCTATTTATCTGATAGAGCAATAGCTGATTCTTTCTGAGTACCACGTATAGGAAATACCTGTTAAAGTTTCATCCTAACATCCTTCTTCCTGGGAGAAGAATTCTGTTATTCGAAATGGGCTCTGTCTGATAAATTCTTCTGCAGAACCAAAGCAAAGTTCAGAAGAGGAGCAGCACTTTCCCTGATGGTACCAGCAGTGAGCCTGATGAAAAATCACCCTCATCAAATAGGTGAAAGGCTCAAGGGCATTCCTGCTGTCTGGAAATATTGAAACTTTTGTGTTTATTTTGTCCCTATTTTGACCTAAAGGAGACTCAAAACAACCACCACCACCACAAAATTCTTCTACCATCAAGCAGTCCTGTTTATTCACCAGCTCTTCACTTCACAGGTTGGAGATGGCAGTCTTTGGATGTAAAGAGATTTGGCTGCAAGGCAGTCCCAAAGGGAAGCACAACATGAGGCTTACCTTTCAGGTCTACCTGTCTGTCTCCTGCTACATGCGTAAGAACCAGCTTATTTCTTTAAGGCTTTCTCAGAACAAACAGCAGCCGTCTAATGAAAGGCCTTGACTGATGCAGTAATAGAAACAAGAACTTATAAGAAACAGATATTTTGAATCTATGCATAATTTCAACTTTTGGAGTGTAGGTTGTTGGCAGATTTATGCTAATGAAAAATGGAAAGAAAAAAAAAAAACCAAATTTCAGTTTCCTGTTGTAGTGGGAATACTAAGTAACAGCCTGAATCAGTGACTGAGCATCTAGTGGAAAGACAGGACCAACCCAGGGGAGCTCAGGTGCATGCAATGCACCTGAGGGACTGGAAGGGGTGGAGCCAAGATCCACCCCTTCCCAGACCTCATTTAAGGGCTGGCAATGGAGGCAAGGGTATCTTGTTGAAGATCCCCTTGAACCTGAGGCATTCTGAAGGTGAGCAGTTTCTTTCTTTTGTTTCTCTGTCTACAGCTATTGTGTTTGAGCAAATCCTTACTTGTTGCAGCTTAGAACCTTGCTTCTCTGCTGTTATTGCTGCTCTTTTCCATCATGTTGCAGGTTGGGAATACGTAGTCCTTTCTCTTCCCTATTTTTTTTTTTTTTTTTTTTCCAACAAAAGTTTTGATGGTTTTGGTTTTGTTTTGTTTTGTTTTTTTCCATTGATATTACATCATTAATGTTACATCCTATATAAGACTTTAAAATAATGCTAGTCATAGGCATCTAGTTAGTATTAAAGCTCAATAACTTGAAAAGCATGACTGAAGTGCTATCAAAGTTTGACTTCTGACTTTCTTCCAGCAAAGATCAATCTGCCAGTCAATATAACTTCACAAAATAGAAAAAATATGGTAGTTCAGTTTTGTTTGTTTTAAAGGAAAACTGTATTTCTCAGTCTTATCAAATACCTTCTTGGCAGTTAAGAGCTAGCTTTCCACTCTTCGAGTGCTGTATTCCTGAAAGTAGTATTGCTGAAGCATGTTGTATTTGATGGAGGATTTTTGTTAATATGCCCAGTCTTTGATTCTAATTAATAGAAAAGTCTAAATAAATATGGATAGGCTCTTCTAAGGGTAGGTATCTATTACCCAATAAATATGAGTAGACATTTCCCTGCATGTTGGTGGGGTATTAACAAGCCCTGCCATTGCTACCAGATAGCAAATAAGTAGTTTCTTTCATGTGAATGGTGCCTGTGAAAACATGTTTGCACTGTCTCCTTGAATCTTCCTGCAACTGCTTTACTCATAATTTATCTATGAAAGAAATCTACGTAAAGGTGTAGGTTATGGGTGCATAAAGTAGTCACAGGAAAAAAAAAAAGCATGTCATGTAATCATAAACAGAAAGCAAAAATATCTGGTCTATCACTAGTTCTTTACAATCTCAGGAGTAAGGAGCTTCTACTTCCTTAAAAAAACAAAAACAAACAAATCTCTGAACTGAGAGAAGAAAGAATGTATGGGACTATGTAGGAGTTCAAATAAGTGAATAAATAAGAATTTCTTAATGGGATGGCACTAGGATGTGGACAATACTTTTTTCCTCAGAAAGATTAGACGGGTTGCACTTGGAAGGAATGCATCTGAGGAAGTAGAAGATGGGATGCACTCTGAAATGTTGAATCCTTGTTCTATAGTGTGATGCAAAGTAACTCTTTAAAATCACTTCCTCCAAGAAAAAGAATCACCCATTTTTATGTGGTAGAGGATGAAAAATAAGATACGTAATAACAGAAATGTGTACTAAGAAGTCCTTTGTTTCTTAAGCATAGATAATGCTCTGCCTTTCAGTGCATAATTTCTGTGCCTAGTGCCAGCAGAAGTTTTATTTGTACAGATCCAAGCATAGAAGTGAACAAATGAAGAAATACTCAATAGTATTCAACTTTTCTAAGACAAGCGCCAAATACACATTTATACTAAGGGCTCTGTCATAGATGGTTGGAGTTCAGAATGATACAGGGGAATTAAATTATCACTTTCTTTTTTTTTTCTTTAGCTGTCAAGAGAAACTTACTGTTAGGCTTTCTTAATGCCTCAGTAACATTCTCTGAACTGGGTGGTTATCAAGAATTCCAGAGCACTAATGACAATTTCTATTGCCTAGTCTGACAAAACAACTTCCAAGTTAAAAACACCTGTGATTTGTCTAGGGTCAAACTTCTATGATTCATAGAGTTGTCTGAATTAGAGGGAACACTGAAATGTCATCTGGTTCAAGATGCCTGCGATGAACAGGGACACCTACAACTATATCAGTCAGGTTGCTCAGAGCCCCCATCCAGTCTAATCTTGAAAGCTTCCAGAGATGGGGCATCCACTAACCCTCCGGGCAACCTGTTCCAGTGCTTCACCACCCTTTATTGCAAAAAGCTTCTGCTTTATATCCAGTCTCTCCCCTCTTTTAATTTGAAAGCGCTTCCCCTTGTCCTTTTTCCTGGACTCTTCAGTTTCTCCAGTGCATAGTGATACTTTAGCCTACTTAGCAATGGCATTCTGCTATTGTGGTCTTTCCTGTACACTCACTGACCATGTAGAAACTTTGCCCAGTATGTGTTTTCCTGTCCTATTTCTGTGAGGTCTCTGATCACTGAGCATAACACAAGCAGATGCCTGCTCTGATTTTTGCAAGCAGTGTAGCTGTAAAGCAGCAAATATACTAGCTAATGAGTCTTGCATTGAGCCAGATTGATTACCTTAGGGATGGCACCAGCAGACCCAACGGCACAACTGTATCTCTTGGTGCCTTTGCTCCCTTAGTGCTACTCTCCTCACAGGAGCACAGAGAGAGGGAAGCTTAGAGATGCAGCAGAAGGGAAAAATTCATGCTATTAGGAGGAAGTGGAAACCTAAAGCAAATGCTCAAACAAAAAAGCACTACAGAAGAGGGTAGATTTTTCTCAAGGTAGTTTGAATGCTGTTGATGAGTGTACTGAGTCACGTAGCCAGACCCAAAGGTATCTGTGGCATACGTGTGTGCTCAGGTGCAAATCATTTTCTTCCAAGAGAGATCTGTGACCTGCAATGCCCAGGGTGCCTTGCTGTTACCATTCAAGAAGGCAGCTGTGTGGGACTGTTCATAAAGTGTTTTTTTTTTTGTTTTTTTTTTTTTAATAAGGTGCCTAAATATGTAGAACTTCTCTTTTGAGTTCAATTCATATTTCATCCAAAATTTATTACAGCTTTGCAGGAAGCATGTCAGCCTTGTCTTCTTCCTCTGCCCCTTTCCCACATCCAAGCAGTGAAGTTTTATCCATGTAACTCTTCAGAAGCACTGCTCTGAAATAATACACCTCAATAGATGCAGGGTTTTGGTTTAGCACTAGCTTAGGTCTTGCACTACCGTACAGACTGTGAAGTAAAAATGACTGTGGTGTTTGATGGGCTGAGGCAGTGGAATGGCACAGTTCAGATATCAAGTACAGCAAATAACTTCAAGATTAATTCACTGGAAGAAAAAAGCACCAAATCCATTTGGATTTTAAAGTGAAAGGAATTGCGATCTGCCTGCAGATATTTTGCAAGGAAACCATGGGCTAAATTAATCCCTAATGTTACTTGCTCATAATCACAGTCAAGATAAAGAACTTCAAGAAGAATAAATGCAGTAGTAGCTTTAATTTTAAGGAGAGTATACTGAAGCACTATACCAGAGCAGTAGGCTCCGGTGATAGAAGGTAGCCATTGTTCTGTGGCACTGAAGTGCTTCCAGATTGCATGACACTATCAAAATGCTTCAGTGAGCTGGGAGGGTGGCAGTGATTCTTGAGCCTTTCTACATAGACTTCCAAGCTTCTCATGTATCTTATGATCTTTTACTGATATTTTTTTTATTTTTTTTTTTCTTCTCACTCAACACACAGGAGGGGAAAAAAAAAATCAGAAAAAATTGACAAATAGATTATTTGCTTTCCCCTTGCGATAAATTTTATTTTGTAGTCTCTTTCTTTTCCAGTGTACATCCAGTGTTTACTGCTCATCGCTCATTTTTCATTAAACATCACTTATGCTGAAACTGGGTTAATGGTAGGAACATGAATGCATGAATATTGTCAAATTGAAAATTGCTGAATGCAGCTCTCAGAGAATCAGAGTTTGTTACTAAATTAAGCAGCCCTGATTACAGTTTTACTTCGTGTTAGTGGTTGCATCTGTATTAACCACGAGGATAGTGTGAGTGTCACCCATTTATATTTTTACAGTGCAGTGAGCACGTCAGTGTGTATTATATGCAATTGTTTGAACATCCATCTGGGCACTGCTTGCATATATTCTTGCAGGTTCCAATAGTCCATATCTAATCATTATAACTGAGTGGAGACAGGACAAGGGGAAACGGCTGGAAACTGCAGCACAGGAAGTTCCGCACAAACGTGCGCAAGAACTTCTTTACAGTGAGGTGATGGAGCACTGGAACAGGCTGCCCAGGGAGGTGGTGGAGTCTCCTTCTCTGGAGATGTTCAAGACCTGCCTGGATGCCTACCTGTGCGACCTGCTGTAGGGAACCTGCTTTGGCAGGGGGGTTGGACTCGATGATCTCTGGAGGTCCCTTCCAACCCCTACAATTCTGTGATTGTGATTCTGTGATAACACTCTGTTGCAGCAACTCATTTGTATTAGCTTGCATACAGTAAGATTTTCAACCTTGTGCCAAGTGCTGGGGCTCCATATATCATACACAGGAGGAATTTCAAGGAAACATCTGCAGAAAATGACCAGTTGAGTGAGAAGCCCTGTAAATTAGTCAGAAGGCAATTGGGTGAGGTGTGTACAAAAGAAGGATGAGTCCCAGTATCCGACCAAGCCATGACAAACGTCACATCTGTCTTTGCCTTGTTGCAAAGCATTGAAAAGTACTAGAGCTGGGCACATGATAGGTCAGATCAAGTATTTAAATAGCCCATGCTGTACTGCCAAAATTGTTTCAATTTGATCTTTTGGGCTACTTGTATTTATCTGTGCTCCCTGTTCTGACTTGAACTGCAAGCTTCCCACCTCTCCTCCCAGTAGTAACTTCCTTAATTTAGGCTAGGAGTGTGTTTGGTATCTTCAGGGCATGTTCACAGGACTGGGTGCTAAGATACCTGTTTCCTCAGTTGAACCAGGGCTTCCTGTAAAGTCTGCCTGGAACAGAGTGTCTCAGGATGTAAGGAAGGGCTGTGGGATCTACAGTTTTTAAATGCTTTTTCAGCTGATCAGTGTTGGAAATTTTAGTGCAAGGGACCTGGACTTAGGTGTTCAGGAAGCTGGACAGCAAGTAACCAACACCTTAAAATATCAGTGGCATGTCCTTGGAAGACATCAGGACCTGGATAGCAAGCCACTCATTGACTGTGTATGTAGAATTATAGAATCATTTGAGTTGGAAAGAATCTTTAAAGGTCATCTTTTCAAAGCTTCCTGCTATGAACAGGTATGCCTACGGCTGGGTAAGGTTACTTAGTGCCCTGCCCAGCCTGATCTTGAATGTCTCCAGAGACAAGATAGCCACATATCTGGGCAACCAATCCCAGTGCCTCATTACCCTTCTTGTTAAATGCTTCTTCCTTAAATCCAGTCTAAAACTCTCCTGATTTAGTTAGAAACCATTTCCCCTTGTCCTATCACAACGTACCCTACTAAAGACTTGTTTGACGTGTTTGTTTGTGGGGTGTGTGTTTTTTTTTTTTTTTTTTTTTTTTTTTTTTTTTTTTTTTTAAAATAGCGCTCTTTCAGATGCTGAAAGGCTGCTATCAGCTCTCCCCAGAGACTTATCTTCTTCAGGCTGAAGAGTCCCATCTCTCTCAGCCTGTCCTGCTGTATGGGCTAGCGGATGATCCTCTGGAGAGGAACTCTGCAGAGAAGGTCCTAGGTATTCTGGTGGACAACAGGTCAGCCATGAGCCAGCAATGTGCCCTTGTGACCAAGAAGGCCAATGGTATTTCGGGGTGCTTTAAAAAGACTGTGACTAGAAGGTTAAGGGTGGTGATCCTCCCCTCTGCTCTGCCCTGGTGAGACCACATTTAGACTACTGTGTCCAGTTCTCACTCCCCAGTTCAAAAAAGAGAGGAATCTCCTGGGAGGAGTCCAGTGGAGGGCTACAAAGATGATAAAGGGCCTGGAGCATCTGCTGTATGAGGAAAGGTTGAGTAACCTGGGACTGTTCAGCCTGAGAAAAAGGCTGAGTAGGGATCTTAGTGTTCATAAATATCTAAAGAGAGATGGTATGTAAATGAATGAGGTCAGGCTCTTCTTGATGGTGCATTGTGATATGAGAAGGAATAATGGCATAAAACTTGAACAGAGGAAGTTCCATACAAACATGTGGAAGAACTCTTCACAGTAAAGGTGACGGAGCACTGGAACAGGCAGTTCAGAGGGGTTGTGAAGTCTACTTCAATGGAAATAATTCAAGACTCATCTGGACACCTATCTGTGTCGTGTACTGTATGGTACCTGCTTTAGCAGAGGACTTGGACTCAATCTCTTGAGGTTCCTTCCAGCCCCTGTGATTCTGTGACTTATTGACAATGTTTTCGATCACATTATTTGCTGGTACAGATGTAGACATTGCTTCTCTGAAATGAAGCAAGAAAATGTTTCCAGACCAGCCAGTGCAGCGTGACCACTCAACCATGCTCTCATGCTGTGCACCAATGATACGGAGCTGACTGTAATGTGGTGACTGCAGTGTCTTTGATTTTTTTCCTATGAATACCTCTTTCCGGACTATTGGCCTGACCCACGCTTCTAACAGAGTGGAAACCCATGAGTCACTCTGTTCTTTAGCTGGATCAATAGATAATGGTTTCCCCTCTTTAGCAGCTATATTACTGAAGAGGGTTTTAGTTATAGATTTTCTCGGACATGATTTCCATGAAAATGTAGTCATAGAGAGCAGCTTCTTCAGAAAATGTATTTTTTTTCCCATTAGACTGTAACAAGCAGGAACAAATGGGTCAGAAAGGCAAAGCTGAAATACTTGTTGTTTTTTTTCCTAAGCCTAGTATTTTTTTTCAGAGTTGAAGTTTAACTTATCTGGATCCTCTTTTAACTGGCCTCTAAAGATCTTCTGAGCCTGAGCTTGTTAAGTAGTTTTCAAACTTGTATGTGAGTCCAAACCTACCAGAAAGTTATCATTACTTATGCTTAATTACTGCAGCGTTCGTGCCACCACTCTACATTGAAGGTGTACTTTGAGAAGTCATATTCTGGGGCATCAGAGAATTAGCTCTTCAGGCTAGTTGCAGACACTAACTTTAGTGTTGTACAAACAAAAGCTGCAGTTAGCTCTTGATTATTCAGTAGATATCCCCAAGGCATACCCATACTGCAATATGAGTTTTTGTATATCGTGCACAATGATATTCACAAACTCAGAGTCTGTGAATATTCATCATCACTTTTGTCTCTCATTTGCTACTTTATTTTATTATCACTTGTCTTTTCATCTAACATTTTCAAGTTCTCACCTCTCTCTTCCTGCACTGAATGGTTCCACCACTAAAACTGATTACAAAATGTAACTTTTAGCGGAAGTTTTTCCTGGTGCTACGCAGATTTATTATTTTTTTTTCTTTAAAACAATTGCCAAGCTAGAAGAAAGATTGTGGGACTTTGGGAAGGAGTTGCAGGGACATAAGTGTTTCCTGGAGTTTAGTCTCCGTCTCCAAAGCTTGCCTGTAGTGCAGGTCTATGCTGCAATTTAGTGCCACAGTAATAAAATGTTTGTTATCTGGCAGCCATCCTGCCGGGCATACTGTTTAGTAATCACAGGCTGTATCACCCAAACTGGAGCCACACTGGAGCAATTTTCAAGGCCCCAGTAAGTATGGCTCAGCAATTTCAACTTGGTAATTCTGAAGTGAGTGAAACACACTGCCATGTGTACTGACTTCTGAGAGAAATTTTGAAATGGTGCATACTTCACATTTTGTTGCATTAGGGTGGTGCCTATGATGAAACTTGCCCAAGAATGTCAGTTACTACACTGTCTCCTGAGTCCAGATTTGTGGTGCTAGATACTGCTTCATGCTGGTTCTTAAAAGAAAAGTTGATTTTATACGCTTACAGCAGTTTTTCAACTTTCTTGCTTGCTATGGAATGATTTTTCCAGTAAGACAAACTGCTTATTTTTTTTTTTTCTAAACTCTGATCAAGGTTTTTGTGACTAAATTTATGACATATCTTTCCAGAAATTGTTAAGTGGTAAGATTCAGATTTTTTGCCTATAAATAGGATAAAGGACAGTACTGAAGGTAATGAGGAGCACACATTTTCACATATTTCAATGTAGCAGTGGTGCTGAAAATGGGTAATTAAAGATCGGCAGCATGAATCATTGAGAGAGAGATTCTCGATTCTATGAATATTCTTATCAGCTCTTATAAAAGTCAGTGCCACTTAACAGGGCACCTGGGTTCTGAAGTTAAAGCTTTTGTAGGTAGCTAGGACTACAGCATTCTTCACGTTAAGGCTTTCTCCTTTAACGACTTGCTAAATGAGCCCTCCATTAGGAAATTAAGTGTGGCCAGCTCTGTTGGGCAAGAATCTGCTGTCTCTTTTAAATCAGGCCAATCCGCCTGGTACTAAATGCTTATTTATGTCAAAATGTTGAGCCCTTTGACTCTAGATGAAGCTGAGGCCACTGTGAACACTGAGAACTTCAGGCTTAAATTAATACTGGTGGTCTGTACTTCACGTTTGAACACTGTGTTTGTGTGCTTAGTCTCAGACCAAAAATACTTGGCTGTGCTCAGATCTCTTTACTTCTTACTGCATGTAGAGAGAGATGGGTGAAACAAATTATATATGCACTCTGCATAGAAGTTTAAGTTTTCTTTCTTCTCAGAAAATATATATGCCTACCTGGGAGGCTAAGCCCAAAATTCTTATATGACTGAGCAGTTAAAGCTCCTGTCAGCAAAGTTGTCAAATGTGTATTAATTTATGGTGCTCTGGTGAAGCTATCTAGGTTTTGGTACTTGCTAAACTGTGAAGGATTTGTTTCCCATTGGTCAGATGTCGTCTATGATCCAGTAAGATTTAGCTTAGAGATCTGTTCCTCTGCTTTTTGGCAAACAATCAAATCCAGCTCTTTCATAGTCTTCTGAGAAACATATTGAGTTTATCAAGATTTCTAGTACCTCACACTTTTTCACCATGTTTATTGAACCCCATAAATTCCAGCTTGTTCTGCAAAAATATTTGAGCTATAAACTCGCACTGCAGGAGGAAAGTCATATCAATTTAACCCAAAATACATGTATTTTGGCAATTAGGCATTATTCCATACTAATGTCTGTGGATGCTTTTCAAGCTTCTGTTTCTTGATCAAATTAGCTGAATACATTAAATGAGTTAAGAAATGGCTTACAGTGCTTCTTTGTCTAGAGGTTTGGAAGACCTCAAAATGCCATACCTTTTCCTTTCTTATCCTGTCTCTTGATGCACTCTTTTACTGCTCTATAGTGCATTTTGCTCTACGTAAGGGAAAATGGAAAGTGCAGTCTGTGGCCGATTTGACCTTATTAACTCTACAGTACTTGAGTCCCCTTCTACCTAGAGAAACACAAGTGAGATAGTTTAATTCCCATTCTGCTCACTGCATTTCTGAAAGGGTTCAAATTCAAGGACTCTGTTTTAGCACATTTTGAGCACCACTTTTATTTTCCAAAGCCCCTTCTGGGGGGTTCTTGTCCGATTATGTACTGGTATTTCATCTTTAATAGTAGAGGTGTGAATTACGTGTGGCCTGAACACTATGACTGTCTTTCCATGGAGTGAAATGTCTGGAATTTATTAAAACGACTTATTCTTTTCTCCTTGGAGTCTTTAAAAAAAAAAAAAAAAAAAAAAAAAAACTTGAGGTTTGGAAAAGGGGTTTGATCCAAAATGCAGAACAGAAAATGAACAAAAGTTTCTATAGCTGGGTGGAAGTACACTGATGTATGAGTAGACAGAGGGATTAAGGTAAAATCATCATGTACATTATGAATGGCAATGCATTCATTGGCTTTAGGGAGTCCACAGAATTCTCTTTTCTGACCTGTGAGTAGCAGGTGATGGATACAACTACAGAAAAGATGTAGAAACCAGTGGACAATTGTAGAAGATTATTTTTCCTTGACTGACATTGTATGTTTCTAGCTAACGAATGATTTAGAATTGTTAGGCACTGTAGTGGATCTTATTTATAACTCTATTGATTTTTTTATTTTTATTTTTTTTATTTTTTTTTTTGTTATCATGAGTGCCATCATTGACTTCCCTAGCCTTAGATGAGTGATTGGTAACTTAATGAATGAGAGCAGTTCATGAAAACTCATGATCAGAAAGAACAACACACTAGTGCAAGCTGTGTGATCACGGGTAACTAAAATAAAGACTTTCAATGTTTCTTATTAAAAATACGTATCCCATTTGTGAGCCTCAGCTGTTGATATGGATTCTGTGACTCAGTTAATGAGCAGAGTGAGAAGTGGTATAAATAAATGTAGCATGAGAAGTCAGAAGATACCAGCCTGGACTGGTATGTCAGAGACCAGTGACCTATCCCAACCCTGTCATCCATATGATCTGATGACAAGCCGGTGAATTACTTTCTCTTGACACTATTTTCTGTTTTATACAAATTGATTTGGAGGATAAATTTATTATGTTTTTGAGGAATTGATAAAATGCATCCCAGGTTCTGTCAGTATAAGAGGATATTCACACAAAATAGAACAGAAAATCTCAAACCTCATCTTCAAATTTGTCTTGCAACACTAGATCAATACTGAAAGATGGCGTTCTACTACAATGGATGGATATATATTTTATAGGCCAACCCCTGTAATTAAGGGGGTATCATGCATTCTTTAAATGTTTCCATTGAATCTGTTGTAAAGTAACTTGTCAGAAAGCTGATTTTTCCAGTTTGCTAAATGTTTCAGGACTGCAGTAGTTTTCATTTTGCTTTTGTATAGCCTTGTTTTCTTCCTCACCCTTCACCACTTAACTCCCCCCACCAAAATAGAGGAGTTTTTTAAATGTCTCTGTCTGCTTCCAGCTGAGAGGAGCCAATAGTTCTCTTATAAGAGAGAGGCCTTCTGGTCAGGTTAACTTCTTAAAATGAGATTTTCCTGGTCAAATTCTGTTACAAGAAGTGAAAATTTTGTTTTAAAAACAAGTAAAGAAGCACCCTGCTTCTGAGAAGGACAAGTCTATAGGAAGTCATTATTAACCACAGAAACAAAACATGATCATGAAATAGTTACTGCAGAAAGGAACTCGACGATTTTTTTTTTTAATTTTTTTTTTTTTTGAGTGTGAAATGTATATACGTGATTTATGTTCGATTCATTGCTAACTTTGTAGATTAGGAATTAGTCTCCCATAAGATGTGAAACACAAATTCTGAGAAGTTGCCTAGGGAGTGGTGATAGCTCGTGTAGAAGCACTCATACCAATGTACTGGGAAAATAAATTTTGTTCTGAATTAGTGTTTTCTCTGTGACTTGACAAGCAAATAAGATTTCTTAGATTCACAGTTGGATTTACCAAATTTTTAATATATTCCCATTAGTGAAGACCATTTTCTCTTCCAGCCTCCAGAGTAGTGAAGCATTTGTTCTTAAAATTTTCTGTAGCACAAGCTGGGGGCCATGTGAGCAGTCCTACCCATGATTACACAGTGAATGGGGATCTAAGATTCAATCCAAAGCCTGCGAGATTCCACAGATGGTTGTAAGTTCAAAAATAGGTGTTACAATAGGGGTTAAAACAGGGGTTGCTGGAACACTGGTGTTATACATGAGCAAGTAGCAGACTGAGAGTATGGAAAATGAAAGTCCAGTGTAACCATAGCATGAAAGTCATAAAGCCTCTCCGCAGAGACTATAATTATGGTATTTGTTTTTAAATCTGAGTCATAGGTAGTTCTTTGTTGGTAAAGTGTGCTTTGGGGTATTCAGTGCAGAATATGTGAGTGCTTATGAGCAGTCGCACTCAGAAAACCTGTTGGCTTCTTTCAGAAGTAGAGTGCTCTGAATAAACCTGGCACACCAAGCGGCATGAAGATGCAAAACTGGCTCAGCTGAGGGTAGGGTTTCCAGACACAAAAATACCCTGTAAGTAGACAATACTTGATCAGAAAATAGCTTGTTGTCTTTCTTCTCTCCAAGCTAAATGAGGAGACTAAAAAAAAAAATCATCATGGGAGGAAAGGGAATCTTGGTCTGTCTGATATCACTACATTGTTACTGAGGTAAAAGTTTCAAATGGGAGTTTCAAAAAGAGTTCTGGAGAAAATAAAAAATATATACATGTCACAAAAAAAACTATGGAAAGATGCATCCATTCTCCAAGAGGTTTCATTTAGTATTTTACAAAAGACACTTTTTTTTTTTTCCTTTTTTCAATCTATCATTTTCATGTTGTATTTTAAGTGTTACTTGTGTTTGTTGCTACTAATTTAGAGTTCTAGGGAATATCCTCAGCACCAGGTTATTCCTGTCCAGGGTATTTTTTCCTAAGAGATCATGCACAAAAATTTGCACTAGGTTCTAGGATATGCTAGAACCAATTCCCGGTTTCGTTTGAAAAATAGTACAGGAGAATGCTTACATTGCTTTTTTTTTTTTTTTGTAGAAACTGTTAAATCAGGTATTTACTCAGTTTCTTGTTAGGGGCTATTCACTGCTGTGCTGAGTCATGAATGGATTATACAATAAAGCATGAGTGTAAAAATGACAAAACTGCAGACTGAAGTGAGACAAACCTATACTTGTTCTTCTGGGAGTAATAGAATTTGGGGAAGTTGGGATGTTTTGTGTCCATTCCTTCCTGGAATTTCAAAAGATTTAGGATTGATCTGGGAAAACTGTGAAGCTGTTACAAACAACTTCAAAAAAAAAAAAAAAAAAAAAGTAATAACTTTGGTACATATGCCAATGAATGCCTTGAATGGTCTCTGTAATTAGCTATTGCTTAGCTGGGGGCAATCGCTCTCCAGGTTATTAACTTCTGAGCTCTCCGGAGAGGCAGTGCCCAAAGCCCTGTGTTACAGACATTGAGCTCATATGTGTAAAATACGCTCTAGGAACATGCAGACTGCTTGGAAAATCTGCTCTGACCTGCTTCTTAACACCACTGGCTGCTTCATCTTTATCTTGCTTTCTGCTGGCCTCAAGATCTCACTGCTGCTATCCATGCTTACATTGACTCTGCTTCCCTTTTGGGACCTGCTTTACCACTTGATTTTCCATAAATAACAGGTTCTGGCCCAATTCCTGAATGTATTCCTTAACTTAGTTATATATAGTACTTAAGGACCCTAACAGTCTCTTTCATTGAAATGATTGTGCTCTTATTGCCCTGATCCTCCCTAAGATCATTAATCTTTCCACATTACTTCTCACTTTAGCTGCAGCTGGGACTGAATCTCCAATCTAATAGTTCAGCAGGGCTTGCCAGACAGTCTGTGGGTTTCAGACAGGTTGATGCTCAGAAAGTGTTCCAGTATGACATGTGAATGCATTGTCTGATTACAGCTCATCTGTCTCAAATCAGTAATATAGATCATATTTCTCTTCGTACATATGATACCCAAATCTCCACCTACTAGCAGAAATCAGTGTTAGAGTGATGGAAGACTGCTTCACTTTGCTGCGCTTTCTGTGTTGCATCAGTACAAAGTGTTCACTGACAATTCTGCCTTGTTTCTAGAGATGTCTGTAAACATGGACTTGGCATGCAGTTTTATATTTGAAGATGTTCCTATGAATGTTGTTTACAGAAAGATGCTTTCAGTGTATTCATAGTGGAAAGGAGATAATAATATATATTGTGTCTGTATTAGCTTTTACTTAGATCCCCCTCTAGCTGTTGCACATCTTGCACATGTGCTCCCAACAAGGAGAAGTCCCTTGAAGAAGAAGGCAAAATCCCAAGGAAGTATGAACACTCCTGATCCAGTAAAATATTCAGCGTACTTTTTAGGATTTGCAGAATGAATTTGAAGCCTAGAAGATGCTAAGGAAGATTGTGTCCATTAATGTAACATCAATTTGCCTTTTTAAAAAATGTAACAGGAGCAAAACTGTAAATCACAAAGATGGTGTGAGGAAAAGTATGAATCTGTCCTGTGTGTTAGAGGGAGCCTTGTAGGTACTTGAAGGGACAAGGGTGTTTTTCTCTCTAAGTAGAAGAATGAGTTTACAGAGTAGTGTTGTTCTTTTGTTGTTGTTGTTTTGTTTTTTTTGTTTGTTTGTTTGTTTTAATTAAATGCAACTCTAAGCTTGTTTATCAGCAATATAGTCTACTCTGAATTTCCTGCATGGGTTCTGGTTCCATTGAATGCTTTGGAAGAAAATCACAGGGAAGTGTCTGGACTTCACCCTTTCTTCTTAGTTTTGGAAATGTAAAACATGTATAACTTGAGCAGGTTGACAGTAAGAGCTACCTGGTCAAACACTTTCAATGGAGACTTGTTCCAGGTGAGCACTTAGCCTCAGTGTCCTAGAGTTAGCATTAATTTGCTGAAAGTAATCGTTCTTGGCTGTGTTCTTCTTTCCTGGCTCATGATAAAAACAAACAAACAAAAAGTGTTTTGATGTGTGCTGCAGTGCCAGCACCTAGCTATGCCCCACTCCTTGCTGTGGCTGTTGGCTGTGAGGTGACCCCAACCATGGGCTGGTTTTGTCACACATCTGCTGGGCTGCTGACCTTGGTATATCAAGGAGGCAATGGCAGAAAAGGTGTGAGGAAGTAGATGGCAAAACTGCTCAGACAGCACTGTTGCCGGTAGCTGGTCACTGTTTATGACTACCTGAGCAGAAAGCCTTGCTATGTGAGAAGGTAAGATTAGTTTTTAATTAAATAACTGTGGGGGAATCATTGCAATTGTCAATGTGCTACCTCCATGAGAGGAAAAATAGAGTTAAGATGGAAAGGTTCTATTGAGGCAACTGAGAGCATATTTGACATGCTTCTTAAACTGATCCTGTTAGGCAGAAGCCAGAGGATTTAGTTTTAACATAAGAACTGTAGTGTCATAGTGAGCAGGACTGGCTGAAACTTATACCTTCTCTTTCTGTGGTAGACTGCCCTATTTGAAAATGTGATTGTAATTGACATTACAATCAAGAGAGTCAAAATAGATATCCAGGGCTACAGAAACAGTTTCAACAGATCCAGGACATTCAGCTCAAGGAAGCATGTATGTCCTTGACTTGATATATAATAAAATCTCTTGGTTTATATTTTACAAGAAAACAACACTTCTACCTATACTTTACAACCACTGTCCTCATCTAATTTGATATCCTGAATAAGAGAAGCTAAAGAGTTTCATCCAGCAAGCTTAAATTTTCTATTAAGTGCTTAACATGAAAATTCTTAAGATGTACGACCTTAAACTGCGTATCTGTCTTTGGTTTTTGATTACAGCATATCTTGTTTACATTGTCAATCCATTTTGTGCCCTGAAGCAAGGTATAAACAACAAGAAAAATGTTCAATAAAATAAACTTTGAATAATTGGAAATCCAGAAAGTTTTCTGAACCAAAATAGTGTTTAAAAAAAAAAAAAAAGCCACCATGATGGCTTTCAATTTTTGTCAAAATAAATAACCTGTTAGCAAGGTAAATATTTTAAAATTGAAAGATCCAGCTTGCAATGGGCCAAAAAAAAAAAAAATCAAGGATTTCAATTTTAAAATTAATGCTATTTGAAAAGAAAGTAGCACCAATGAGCTCAATTATACTTGTGCACTTGGTCAGCTCTAAGTATGTGTGAGAGCAGAAACGCGAAGAAGCCTCAGTGCTGATCAGACAGCAGCCCACTGGGCCAATGGCACTGCCCTGTGGCTGGGTCACTGCAGGAAGGAAGATTTCTTTTTTTCTTGCTACGTGTGGTTGTAGTCCATGCAATGCAGCCTTCTTAGAAGGGGAGTTGATTGAATTCCACTGGCGCTCTGTAATCTAGCAGTGAGTGTAGAAAATGGTTACACCATTATCTACTTAACTGATCTCATTTATTTTTCTCTTAGCCTTCTCAATGAAGAGTTATTAAAATTAATCCCATTAATCTATTTTCTAGCCATTTAAAACTGGCTATTTACCTAAAGAGTATAGGAATGTGTGCTCTTTAGTGAGAGCATGACTCTGAGTTTCACTTGTACATAAATCAAATTAAGAGTGTAATTAGAGCACTAATATCAAAATGCGCTCTTCAGCAACTAAGAAGGCTTTTATTGTCCATCTTTTCTTTGTATCAATACTCTGAGCCCTCTTAAAGCTCCTTCTATATGGCATCTGTATCCTCAGACCAAACCTGTACTGATCTAGACATCGAATCATATTGCCTTCTGAGATGCAGAAGAACTTAAATCATCAAAACCAACCTGACCTACCAAGTCCTACCACTAAGCCATGTTCTTTAGTGCCATACCAAAACATTCCCAACGGTATGGAAGTAGTATTTCTTCCTTTCTTTACCAACAATAAAGAATAAAATAAATACACTATTATTATCTTTAATCCTTACTATATTTTACTGTCCATATGCTCACACTTCAGCCTTTTGCTTTCAGTTTTTGCTATATTCTACCCTAAGTGATTCTGGTTTTCGAACTCAATCTGATATATCTACTCACTTTTGAATGTTACCTTCCATAAACTGGCTCTTGAGTTTATTATGAGCTATTATTTCAGGTAGTTTTAGCATGTAGTTTCAGGAATGATACAGGATACTGAGATCTCCTACTATTTGTACTGCTGTCTTATTGCTTAATGGTAGACAAACTGTGGTCCTCATGTCCATCATCTGTTAAAGATGAGGCACTGTGCAAGCTGTAGTTTGTAAAATGGTATGAAATCTGAATTCAATATTAGTTCAATATCTGTGCTTACATACAGGGGGAAAACAGCTCCCAGAGGTAAAAATGGAAGTGTCTCAGTTGATTGCTGCATGAAACTCTCTTAGCTTGTCCTATTCAGAAGATCAAATTAATTGGAAACAGAGGTTGTAAAATATGTCTATAGCCAGGTTAATGAGCAGTTTGTGTCTTTCAAAGACTGTTAAATTCCAGGTTTTATTTTTAAATTGTTATCAATAGCTAGGTACAAATTATGGTGGAAATAGTGTCCCTTAAATACATACACTAAAGTGCACACAGAAATGGCACGTGACATATCACAATAAATAGAAGACTTCTGCTTCTAATGTGTGTACTTGTAGCCATTCCTTTATGCTCAATATGTTCAGACACTATGATATGTGGAGGGAAGAATAGGTGCAGGATGTATGTGTAGTCAGAATCCTACTGCTTTCCTGGAAGCTGTGCACACAGAAAGAGGGCGTAATTTGTTTTCTTTAGACAACTGTAGTGATTTCTTTTTTGAAATGTATTCATATAATTGAAAGACAGACATTACTAGATTCGGTTTTGCAGTGCTTCAGAGAGGAAGTTCTCCTTTGTATTTAAGGGACTATCAATGCCTGCTATGTTACCAGGGAGGTGCTATAGCTTGAGTCAGAATTAAGCATAGGAGAGAAAACCTCCATCTAAAGCAATTTCAGAATTACTGTGAGCCTCTTGGCTATGTAACTATTGAATTGGCTGAGATATCTATGAAGTGCAGTCTGGTCATATATTAAGAAGTCTTTTACATTCACTTTACTTATTCTTTGATATTTGTTCTTGAATTGCTGAAACAGTCAGCAGTAGAGAACAGTCAATTAAAGGAAACGCTACACAGCTAAGCTCTATATAGTGATTACTCATTCAGGAAAAATATTTTTTGCCCTGATACATTTGTATTAGGCGATACAAATACCCTTTTCTTCTGAAAGAATCTCCCAGTAAAGCAGAACACTTCTAAGATGTTCTATGAAATTAATCTTTTTTCCAAAACTGTTTACAGTTTTATAGGTGAACTGTGAACCATCATCTCTGACTCTGTTCATAAACTGCTTTAGGCACTTAATTCAATACCTCTCAAATGCCTCATTTTGAGAGTTGTTGCTCATTTTAGCTCTGAAATTGCCCATTTTTCCACCAAATTTAGTAGCTCTCTAGTATCTCCTAAATATCTCTGGCATCTCTTCTGTTGTCAACTTCACACCATGCTTAAAAGTGTCCAAGTTCATGTAGAGAAAGCTGTTTATATGGAAGATGCAAATTCTTCAGCTCTCCTTGCTTCCTGCAGTCTGTTCTATGTCTCACTCTGCCCAAACTGCAGGAGGGTTGTGCTCGTTGCACTGTCCTGTCCCAAGCCTGAGCCTTCAGCCTTGCAAACCTGCAGGGGCACTCCATGACTGTCTGTCATGCCTGTGCCCCAGGCTGTGGACTGACATGCAGCCCAGGTGCATCACCAGAGCCATGAGCCAGAACATGCTCCTGGGCTCAAAGTTCAGCTGGACCTGTGATGTCCTAGCTACTTTTTTTTGACATGAGATTTTAATGCTTGTCACTAGGAATTTTTGTCTCAAGTGAAGTGCTTTTTCCTGATGTCATTTTATTTTTAGCCTGTGCACAACCAGTCAAACCAAGCCATGACAATCACGGCAATGTTCAACATGTTTGTAGCCTCTATGGTCAGCAGATCATTCCCTGTGCAGTTAATTGTAACACAGCCAACGCAGTCTGGTCCTGGAAGCCAGCTGTGGGTGCTGGCTGAGTATTGGCCATTGCCATCAGCAATTTAGGAGAGACCAGCAGTAATGCAATCTATCAAAATCTACCTTAATGATAGGCTTTCAACACAAAAGGAGACTGTAACCTGTAGCAAGATGCTGCTGTGCCACTAATAAGTTAAGCCATAGTACCAAGGATCCTGGGATTTGAGATAACTTGGAAAGAGGAAGAAGAAAGCTACAACAGTGAGTTGTGGGATGTAGGTCTCCAAGCAGATAAATATTCATGGTGAATGTGCAGCAGAGCGGTGTTGCTCAGTGGTGAGAGCACAGAGGTAGGATTTAAGTTGAGGTCTCTGGGAAACATGGTTGTGTACAGCTGCACCTTGAGTATAACACAAGCAGGTCTTGGCTGGTGTTCTGATGGCTAATGGCAGACAAGGCAAATATTGGTGGGTTGCGAGTGTTAGATCCCTCAGCAGTGTAGTAAACTGGAACAGGCTTCCTAGTGAGATGGTTGATGCCCAATACTTGTCCTGTGTTCCAGAGGCCTTTAGACAATGCCTTCTATTAACATACTTTAAAATTTGTTTAGCCCTGAAGTAGTCAAGCAGTTGGACTGGATGATCTCTGGAGGTCCCTTTCAACTGAACTACTCTATTGATGAATGTGAAACTAGAAGCATTTCTTGGTGGTGTTTTTTTTTGTGTGGTTTTTTTTTTTTGTTTTTTTTTTTTTTTTTTTTTTAGTGCAACCAATTTTATCAAGTGGTCACAGAAGCCTTATCCAGATGAATGTTAGAAGGCACTGTCTGCAGGCTGTGAACTAGATGTTAGCCTTATAGGGAAGTAGTCATCTTTCAAGTGTGAGGGAAGATTATTTGAAAGTGAAAAGCATGCACAACTGGTTTAATACATCAGTGAAGTCAGCATCCCAGTGGCAATAAATTGTCAAAGACCTGAGAACACTGGCCTACAAATGAGTGCCCAAGCAGAAATCATCAGCTTCAGGAAACATAGTCTACTTTCAGATAGATGTTGGAATCAGAAATTACAAACAGTGGGTGCTGTAACTGAGCCCAGAAGATAACTGGGCTGAAACTTCCAAGAACCAGCTTTGTGGACAAGTGCACTCAGGAACAGCAGTGTGTAAAACTTTCCACGGTAATGAGCAGTGTGGGGAGTATTCTAGACTGCTTCCTGAACAGATTGCTGGCCCTCACTGACTTACTTGACACAGCCGTTTATTGTCCACAATTGCATTTGTAGCTCAGATTCCTACCCTCGAGAGAGAGACTGCAGGAATGTAGGTGCAATTCTTATGAATCCAGCATTGGCAGTGAAGGTGGAATGGAGAGCAACTAACAAACTTGCTATCCAGCCTTTCTTAGCGATCTTTCAAGTGTTAGTTCTTGCTATTTTTTCATAGCTGCAGGCAGGAACGTTACTGCTAATTTTCAGCTCCCTGCTAACACTTAAATTAAGACTCTAGAGAGACTTGCTTGGGTTTTTTAGCGCCTGAGTAGTCATTTGACAACTTGTGAAGTAGCAGATGAATACTGGTGAGGTTGAGAACTAGGTGTTGTCCAAGGGTAAATATGTGTGGCAGGGAAAATTCACAACAAAAATAGGCTGTACTGACCTGGGAATGAGGATACTTGAAATAGAATTGCTCCAGGCAAGCCTGTTTTCAGAGTGTAAAGACCAAACCAAGTTTCTTTGCCTTGCTGATGTATTTGTATGAACTTGATGTGACCTTGGAAGAGCAGTGTGCTTGAAAAACCAAGGATCAAGAGAGTAAGGGTTGAGGCTGGGGATTTAACAGCTTAAACAGAAGTCAGAGTAGGGTTTAGACACTATTTTAACTTCGTATAACATGCAGCATGAATGCTGGTATTTAAGTCAGACCAAGGGATGCTGGTTTCCAGCTTCATTTTAGTATGAATTACAATGCAAGAGTGTTGTGATTGTTTGTGCCCATCATTTTGCACCAGTTAAAAAGTTCTGTTATGGGAAAGAAAGATTTGATGAACCTGATTTTCCAGAAGCCGTAGTAAACAACAATCAGCAACTCAGGCAAATGGCACGAGGAAGTTAGCTGCTCTCTCCACGTGAAGGTATTCCACTGATGGTGCAGCTTTGTGCGCACAGATTTCTTAGAACTTTGGATAAAGTCATAAATGAAAGGGCCGATCAGAACTTCACAAATAGGGCTCAATAACATAATAACTACATGCAGATGTATTATTTTATTCACTGTTACGTGATAGTGTTATGGACACATTTTACACTGTGGATTTTTATTGTGTTTTAATGGAAAGTTTAGTATCTAAAGAAATTCATTAAATAAAGGCTGATATTGGTGATACTAATGGCTCTGTATATATGATTATGAATGCAATTAAGAATTTCTAATCAGAAGCAAGAAAAAAATTCATAAAACTAGATAATTCTACTATTTTTCATATACCTGAGATTAAAAAAGAATACTGAGATCTAAAAAAGGAATTTTTGGAAGATTAGCTATTTTGTTTCTTTTTAAGATAAATTTTAAAATTTATTCAACAGATTCCTGTGGGACGTGAATCAGGTTTTGCTTTGTCTTGGGCAGGAAAACATAATTTTGGCAGTATCTTGTGAGTTTGCACAATGAGACACTGAACTAAATGCAAGGCTCATTTTATTCAATTGAAGACCTGGATCATTTAATCTTTATTGCCTGCCAAAATAAATTATAAATTGCTAAGCAGTCTCTGACAGGGGATGGTACTTGTTGGTTTTTTGTTGTTGTTGTTTTTGTTTGTTTTTTAAAGCAAAGCACTAATTTGGAATTGTTGTAAGCAATTTCAATTTTATTCGTTTACCTAAATGAAGCTGCAGTTACTTACCTCAAAGCTGAACATGGGCTCCAAGCTTAAATATTTAAGAGCACAAGGGAGAAACTTAAGATAATTCTGTGCCTCTAATCTGCAATGCATGACTCCAGTGTTTCTTGGCTCGTTGCTGCATGTTAAAAATAGAAGCACTGCTCTAAAGCACATTGCCTTATAAATTTGACTCAAATACCCACTTGGCTCCCTGTTTTCCTGGTGATGATTGTGTGGAATATAGTCCCCTTTGGCCTCTTCTGCTGCTCCAAATGCTTCCTTGCAGGGCTGGTGTGACAGCTGCAAAAACAGATGCCAAACTCTATATGATACCGTATTTTTCTGTGTATAATCCTAAGTAGTTTGTGTTTAAACAAAGCCATCCTCCCACTGCACACCCAGAGCAATTCCTCTGATTCAGCAGCAAAAAAGGATTATTTATGATGATATGATGGGAGGTTTACCTCTTTGCTCCTAATACCTCGTTCCTAATCATATAGCAGAGCTTTTTCTCTTGCTCACTCCTTTCCAGTGGTTTAGGGAGAGGAAGAAAAAAAATTGTGGCTTGAGATACAGCTTAATAGGACAGAAAATGAAGGGAAAATAATAATGATAATAAAGAATATACAATTGCTCACCACCAGTCAACTGATGCCCATCCAGTCTCCAAGCAAAGGTGGCCTCTCTGGCCAACTCCCCCACTTCTATTATTCCATATGACAGCATATGGTATGAGGTATCATTTGTCAGTAAACTTTGGCCAGTTTGGGTTAGCTGTCCTGGATCTCTCCCCTCCCAGCTCCTTGGGCAGTGTGAGAAGCAAAAAAGTCCTTGGCTTTATGTTAAGCACTGCTCAGCAACAATCAGTCTGTTCTCACCATTTTTTTTTTTCTCATTCTAAATTCAAAACAGAGACCATACCAAATACTAGGAAGAAAATTAATTATATCCCAGCTGAAATCAGGACAAGTATTTAGGAGGTACCTGTTACTGTGAAATGATGCTACATAGCAGTACCAACTGATGATTTTATATATATACAGTGCTTAAAGCATTGCTATTGTCAAGCTACATTTTAGAAATGATCATTAATCTTATATTTTCATATATTATGTACAATTTTTCTTTCAAACATGTTAAGCTTGTTTTCTCAGAGAATGAGTATTTTCTGTTAACTCCCCAATTTTAGCAGCAGTTTCCAGATTACATGCTTCCTGGGTTTTTTTTGTTCTTAAAGTATGAATTACAACAGTGTTCCTTCCAAGCTTTTCAACTTGGCAATTTCTTAATTTTGACTTTTTTCCACTTACTGTAAATGTAAGAACAAAGAATATATCTGTACTCACTAGAAGGATATATACTCTTACACTCATGTGTCTGCTTGAAGAGATTAACGGATTATATTCAACCTTGAATGGCAAGGGTATGTGTAAGGAACTGAAAAAAAGGGGCTCTTTACAATATAATAAAATTTACAGTATTTCACATCACCTATTTCTTTTCACTGTCCTTCTGCATTGTCCTTCTTTGGTTCAGAAACACTGCCCTAAATCATTATTGAAGCATCAAATTGTACTTGAATGCTGAGAGACAAATCATATTGAACACAAAGGAGCTAAAGTGAAGAATGGTTTGGATTTAGACACCTTGCTTTGTTCTTGGTCAGCTGTCTTACTGAGTGCTTCTTTAAAGGTGTTGGTCTGTAAGCTTTCAAAATCACTTTTACTACCAAAAGAGAATGAAAATCTGGAGTCTACTGAGAGATCACTATGCAAAAGATGCAGGTTGAAGATTAAAGAAGTTGGTGTTTTTGGGCAGCATACTCTGTCTAGATAATTAGAAAAGGGGAGAATCATTTTTGCACGTTTGGACCTTTTAAAAATCATTTTCCCTTGTTTGGACCTACACGGTAAGATTAAAGGAAAGATTAATTCCAAGCACCAGGAAATATAGTCATGGACTTGTTTGTTCTTTTTGTCTTGTAGCGTGGACAGAAGAAGCTAATGTCTGTTTTGGAGCATGGGCAGAAATGAATGTTTCTGCTGAGAAACATTTGTGCTTCCTTTGAACTCAGTTTATTCTAAGCATCTCTATTACAGCTTCTACTACCTTCTCTGTGTAATTTATGTGTAAAAATTCTTGGCATTACTCATAACATTGTAGGCACTGAATGTACCACTTTAATTCTCTGCTCCCCCCTTTGTAAAACGGTATTAATAATGTGTATCTACTTCAGAGGCCGAAGTACAAATTCCTAATACTATATCTATGCAAAATATTGTTAAATGACCTTCTGGCTTGTAGCCCATTCTTCTTTCATCTAGGCTTTCTGCTACTATTTTCTAATAATTCTGAGTTCCTGTCAGATCTTCAAGTCCAGCAAACCTTTTAACACCTCTGAAAACTTGGGGTAAACTAAAGAATTCACAGCAACTCTCTTAGTACACAGGGGAAACAGAACAAGAATCCCGAATTCTATAAAATAGCAGTTCCTGCTATCCTCAATTATTCCCCACAGGAGTGGATGACAGTTCATGGATCATTGAGTCTGATTCCTGCAAACACAGACAACCATGTAATTGATGTAATAGTCCAGAAGCAACCACAGGAAAATCCAGCCTGTCTCTTGCTGCACCAGCCACCACAAAATGCTTTCTTTCCCAGCATTTCTGTATGTAAGGCAAAAGCCACTGAGAATTGCAGTGTCATGAGAAGAGAGCATTACATGTTTGTCCTGGATTTCAACAATGCAATGGGCTTTGCAGAAGTGCCATGCTATTCCCATAGAACAGACTGGGACTGTGCTACAAGAGGCATTTTTTTTTTTCCACCCTTGCTGCCCATCAAGGTGCAGTGTTCCACAGTCTGACCTTTATTTCTTCCCCCTTTCATATCTGGCTGCAAGTGTTTTACCTGTAATTGCAAGGACAAGTCATACAAGCCAGGAAACAGAGCTTTCCTGGCTCTATGAGGAAACCTCTTTCTGCCCCCAAACCCCAATCTCCAGCCTCTGCTTGGCACTCTTCAGAGGATAATTGCATGCATCCAAAAGAGAGAGGAAAATAGCATGGTTCTTTCTTTAGTTCTTGCCGGCAGCCGGTCAAAGCCCTGAGTCAGAGGAAGTCAGGCCTGAAGTAGAATTTCAAGGAATCTTGATAATAATTATGCATTAGTAGCCATCACAGAAGATGATGCATACAATCCTACTGTAACACTTGTTTCTGCAAGTGGGAACAAGGAATAACAGGAGATGAGAAGTTTAAAAAAAAAAATGGAGTCATAGAATAAAATGACTAGCTACCATTCATATAGGAATTACAGAGATATTTGGGAAGGAAATGGCGGAGATGCTAATAAAAATGTAGCCTTGTACCAGAATCAGTACCTACAGTCCTGGAGTGTAACAAATGCTATACTGCTCTTAAAAAAATTATATAAGGTGTGATTCTGAGAAGTATAAAACATTGAACTTAAATTGGAATTGAGAGTATTAACAACAACAACAACAGCAACAAAAAAAGCAAGGTATAAATCATTAAACTAAACATGAAATAAAAGATGAAAATTAGTTCAGATTCTATGAAGAAAAAACTTCTCTTCCTTATCTTGTAGGCTTTACTTCTGTCACTAAAATAGCAGAAAGTCAGTTTGTTATCTGAACTTTTTTGTAAGTGACTTTGCCAGGAGTCTCACAGGATGCTGTGTCTGCCATTTGTTACAGTAAGAGGCTGTCTAGGGCAGGAGGCCATTTGGAGCAGCAGATGACTTTTCCTACAGTAGAAGGACAGCCTATTTCAACTCTTCCAGTAAAAGGTTCCTTCCTTTGCTGTTTCTCTTCCCAACCCCTGGCATGGTGTGAAGCACAAGGAATAGCTGGGGATACTGGACAGGAGAACAGAACAGAACTCTGCCTCAGTGTCAGGATGGAGGAAGCAGAGGAATATCAGCAGTTTCTCAGGGTAGGATGGAGGTAAGCACTGCCAGAGAAATAAGCAAGAGACCTGCAGAGGGTGCGTGTTGAGGAGAAGACAGAAGTCCTTCACATACCTACCCAAAACCCAAATTAGGTCTTTCCTGACATATACATGTCTTATAACACGAATTAATATTTTCCTAATTTTGTTCCTCTCTACACACCTTAAAAACCTATAGGCTTTTAAGACTTTTCAGACTTCTTAGGAATCATCACAGTATTATGCAGCAAGAAAGGAAAAATTCTGCTATGCCTCCGTGATCTTGATATGATTTTGAAGAGGTATTTATAATCATGGAGTCGCTTAGGTAGGAGAGGACCTTAGATATCCATGAGTTCCAACCTCTCTGCTATGGACAGGGTTGCCAACCACTGGATCAGGCTGCCTAGGATCATATCCAGCCTGGTGTTGAATGCCTCCAGAAATGACGCATCCATAACGACTCTGGGCGACATGTTCCAGCTCTTCACCCTTCTCTGTATAAAAAATTTCTTCCTAACATCTAGCCTAAATCTTTCCTCTTTTAAAGCCGTCTCTCCTTGTCCTGTAACAATAGCACTATCTGACTGTGTAGAATGTTGGCTCCTCTCCTTCTTACTAGATCCCTTCAAGTACTGGAAAACCACAACAAAGTCTCCCCAGAGCTTCGACAGGGCATAGCAGAGGTGGAGGATCACCTCCCTCGATCTGCTGACCACACTCTTTAATACATCCCAGAATGTCACTGGCCTTCTTGGCCAAGCTGTTGGCCAGTGGCAACCATCAGGACCCCCAAGTCCTTCTCTGCAGCAATGTTCTCAAGGAGTTTTCTCCCAGTCTGTACTTATATCTGGAACTGCCTCAACGCAAGTGCAATACCTTGCTCTTGGCCTTGTTTAATCTCATTCATGTTCATGTGTGCCTGTTTTCTGAGATTGTCCAGATATCTCTGGATGGCATCCCTTCCTTCTGTTGTGTCAAATGCACCACTCAACTTGCTGTCATCAACGAACTTGCTGAGAGTATGTTTGTCTCCACTGTCTATTTTGTTAATAAAGATGTTGAAGAGCCTTCGTCCCAAGATGCACCTGGATGACACCACTTATGACTGGCCTCCACCTGGACATAGAGCTGTTGGCTATTGCCATCCAACCAATTCTTTATCCACCTAACAGTCCAGCCTTCAAATCCATCTCTCTCCAGTTCAGAGACTTGGCATGGGATTCTGTCAAAGGCTTTGCACAAGTCAAGTTAGACAACATCAGATGTCCTTCCTTTGTCCACCAGTTCTGTCATTCCATCTTTGAAGGCCACCAGATTCATCATGCAGAATCTGCCTTCAATGAAGCTGTGCTGGTTGTCTCATATCACTTCCTCATTCCTTATGTGCCTTAACATGTCTTCCAGGAAGATCTGTTCCATGATCTTCCCAGGCACAGACATGAGGCTCGCTGCCCTGTAGTTCCCCAGGTCTTTCTTTCTCGCTTTCACAAATATGGCAATGATGTTTCCCCTTTTTTCCTTTTTCCCTTTTTTTAAGGAAGTAAAAGTAGACAGGCCCAAAATGAGACAGTGTTAAAGAGTATAAACTGAGTGAGGGAAGCCAAGAGGAGCTATAGATATCTTATCATTGGTGTGGAAGTATGGTAGGTTAATTACCAATTTTCTTCAGTGTCCTGCCAGGACTGATGTGTTATTTAGATTAATCCCAAACAAAGAAATGAAAATCTCTTTCCAGTTTTAACTTAAGGTAGACCACAAGTATAAGAACAATGGAACATAGATCTAGTGCTAGGAATACTATTTCCTGCCTGAATATGTCAGTCCCAAACCCATGCTGAACATCATAGCAGCTTCTCAGGTGGCATTATCTTGGTATGTGTTGCAAAGAGCAGCTGCCATTTCAGTGTGGCAAGATGCTGAAAATCTTGTTTTGCCAATGGAGAGTTAAAGTTGAAAAGAAATCTGAAAAGCTGTGAGAGGTCAGTATGTGTGAGCAACAGTCTGTAGAGACAAGCTGGTATTGAAAGCCCTGAAGAACTGGCCCTTTTGGTTCCAGAAACATGAAGAATTAAATAAACACAGAATATAGTTTTGATATTCCCCTCTTGAAGGACCTTTTTCTAAAGGTTTTCTAAATAATGTCATGAATGCGATGGTCTTCAGTTTTTTCTCATGTTCTCACTCAGAGGGAGCAGGAAAAGAAAATCTTGAGCCTGCTGGAGATTTAGGGTGTGTCAGGATGATCACAAATGCTCTGTAGAAAGCTACTAGCTTGGTCTTGTCTGCATGCGTGAATTTTTCTCTGAAGTAGGAAGGGTTTATCACTGGATCCTCATCAGGGCAGACAGATTAGTTTAACCAGCAGGAGTCTTTGTGTATGCTTTATGTGCAACAGCTGTGAATTCCAGCAGTTTAAATATTTGCAACACAATGAGAAATGAAACAAGAAACCAAAATGCTCATCATAAAAATGAAAACCTCATGCTCGTAATTCCAGAGCAAACAATATTTTAATAAAATTGGGTTCAGTTATAATTACACTTGCACAAGCTTTTCTGTCCAGAATATGCATGGCAAATCAAAATTTCAATAATAAATTAAAACACCAGCAAGCTAGTAAAAACAACTGAATCTCTTTCAAAGATTTTTTTTTTTTTTCCTGAGGAAAAGTGCCTGAAATTATAGTCTAGAAAGAATTTAAGAAAATGGTAACTTAATTGGTGAGTTTGAATTGTAAAGCCAACTATTAGTACCACTGGTAATCTGAACATACACAGGAACATATGCAGGCAAACCATGGCAAGATTTCTTATGCTCTTCGTAGAAACCAAGCATGGAAAATTGACTTTGATATGTTTTTCATAAGTCTGTGAAGTAAAAATAGCTTAACTAGTGCCTTAGAATTGATGGCAATGGTTGCAAATATGAAGCTGACATTTTAAACAGAGAAGGCAGCTGCTAAACGCATCCCTTTACTGTATTTCCAGCTCACAGGTGAAGTGCATAAGCTCCAGGGTTATAACAAAACAAAATAGAAGTATACGAGTTCAAACAATACTTTTGTTACTGCTGCTATTCCAGAAATGCCCTTAATCCTCTGTCCATATAGCCAAAATATTACAATTAAAAACTGAAAAATGTAATACTGAATTTTGTGTTTTAAATTATCCATTTTATTGTCCACAGTAGATGTTAACTTGAACTGGAAAAGTAATCAGATATGCTCTAGAGAAGTTGCATCATTTTTACTTGTGTTTGAATGATAATTCAGGTTTTATAAGTGGTTACAAACTGGGAATACATACCTTAAAAGGTCTCAACTATTTCCCTTGATGAGATAAAAAGATGCTGAATATATGGTAATGATTGCCAGAATGCAGCTTTAGCTTAATTTGGTCTAAGTAATGTCCTCTTAGGATCTGGTGATACAGAAAGTATGAAGAAGATGAAGAGACAAACTGACAGTCATGAGAAATAATTCAGGCATTTTGTCTGATCCTTTTTGTATATATATATATATATATATATATATATATATATATATATATATATATATCTGTATCCAATTTATATTCTTTGTATATATATCTCCCTGTATATCCGTATCCAAATTTTTCAAGTAGAACACTTGAACAAAAATGGTTTAAAAGAGATACTGAACTCCCGTAGCTTCCAGTAACTGAAGCTTAAGGCTGCTTTATCTCTGAAAGACAGCAGCTATACAATGAAATAATGCATTAATGCTCCTCAAACTTTGGGTGCAGCCCAAGTTTGAGTCCAGCATTATGTCCAGGAAAATTCATGCTAAGGACAAAAAAGGACTGTGGAAGTATAGCTCTTTCAAACCCATGATACATGTGCTCTGTATTTCACATATGCAGTTGAATTCTCTTAAATTTCAAGAGCAATTCTGTTTTAGAAAAGTCTTGCTCTTCATGGTTCTGTCCTTCATTTTGTCTGATAACAAGAAAAGATTTAATAAAATATAATTAAAAAGCAAGAAAAACTACGTTCATGGAAAAGTGTAGTAATTTGCCTATCCAAATTAATGTCAGTTTTAAATAAGCATTTTTAATATTCAGAGGAATCTATTTATTTTCTATGTCTGTTCACTCCAAAATACACAAAAACAAGTGCTGAAGCATCCTATCTCATCTGTTTTGGGAACTTTAATTTAACTATCAAGAGTCCTAGGCTGTCATGATCATTGCTTTCAGTGTTTCTGTTAATGCACAGTCATTCTTGAAAAGTATCCCATTGCAGGATTTGTATGTCCTTTAAAATCAAGGCCAGTAGAATTTCTGTATATACTCATGTTGCTATAATTATACTGTATGTTGTTGCATTCCTTATTGGAAAAAGCTATAAAGTATAAGGCAATTTTGAAGATTACATTTAAGACATATGGTGACAAATGATATAGTTCATACATGCTACATTGCTTTACCTTTATCTGGTTCCTAATTTACAATTTTCAAGAATTATTATTCATGCTCTTTTACTTGTTGGGATCATAAAGAGAACATAAAAGAATATAATTTGACAAGATTCGTAAAGGATCTAATACTAGTTTTCCAACTTTTACTGGATACCATGTCATAATCTGAATTGCTAAAACAAAATTGCAAAAAGCAGTGAGAATATTTGTGTTTTTATTTTTCTATGTATGTATATCATGTGTGTATAGAGAGGGATTGCTATTTTCTGTTACATGTATATAAACCCATAACAGGTTTGCTTCCACCTATTCGTATTATTGGAAGAAGGAATATTTAAATATTTGCAATCTGTCAAATATCTACGTAGGTAGACTTAGAACTTTAATCCATAACCTTACCTAACACTGTTATGTCAGTTCTGTGTAATATCCCCACATTTTGTGAAGAAAAGAAGCAGTGTGTACAAGGGCTGCTCAGCAAGGAATGCCTCCCATTTTGCTATATTGGCCCACAATGTCAGAGGCAGATATTGGTGGGATAGCAGTAGAGGTTGAACCTTCCCACCAATATTCCATTATATTTTCTTGCCGTGTGACAGACGGCAGCAAAGGGGCAGCCTGACTAAATAGCGTCTGACATGGAAGTGCATATGAAACAATGGTGCATCATGAAATTCCTCCATGCAGAGAAAATTGCACCCACTGACATTCACTGATGCTTGCTGAACATTTATATAAACCAAACAGTTGAGGTGAGCATGGGGAGGCAGTGGGTGGATGTGTTTCAGCAGTAGTGACCCATGGCAGTCTGTCACCTCTGATGGTGCAGATTTTTATGAGTGCAGCATGCAGGATCTTGTTCATCATTGGTAAAAATGCATACCTAGTGGTGTTGACTATGCTGAAAAAATGGTGTTTTGTATCTGAGAATTTGCTCCATCAAATCATAATATCGTGCTCTTTGGATCTTTGTAGTTTCCATGGAAACAAATAGGAGGCATCACTTTTGGAGCAACCTATGTATATTACAAACAGGGTATTTATTTATTTTAAGCCATTGCCAAAGCGTAAAAAGATATTCATCAGGACAGTACACAATGATCGCTGGGACCGAGGTGTAACTAATCCTTTTTGAATGCATGGAACTTTCGTTCAGTATGTGTGTTAACAATTGATTTTATCGGGAAGAGGCCAAATTTGCTGCAGCCAAGGGCAATGGTGGTCTTGGATGAATGAAATGAAAGCATGTATAAAGGAAGATTTATACTGTCCATAGCTAATGAATTTCTCTGGTGCAAATTCAATATTAAGTGCAGATTACAGCTGGAATGGTTCTTGGGGGAATTCAGGAGGATATCGCATCTTATGGGGATGCTAATTTAAAAGAATGGCTGGCCAGGATGCATTTAATAACCATTGGAAACCATGATGTAAAAGAGGAGAGCAGGGAGAAAATAGTTTCTGATGTGACACAGATGGAGGATAGCAGTCTTCATTAGGAAGTACCTGGGATTGCCATGACTTTTAAGGAATGAGCAGAGTGCTGTTATTTCCTGAAATGTGAGAGGAATATTACATTTTGATTTATAACCAGTGTCTACTATGAAGCAATTATTTTCCTGATTGAAATTGAATGATAGAGCCCTTACTTGCATCTAGCCATTTTAGAAAAACTGGAATTGGTGCTGTGCTAACTTATTAATTTAATATAGCAGAAATGAAGCTTAAAAAAGAATTTGAAGTGAAGGAACGAGATGCGTAAAAAATCTCTGCTCATTTCTTCTTTGATATAAAAGCATTTTGTTTCATTTAAAATGTAATTATATTTATGTGTGAAAAATTAGCTGTTAAAAGTACATATGCGTTCTGCAAGTATGTTCCTATCTCTGTTTGCGTACGTGGTAACCGTGTGTGTGTGAGACAGAGAAGTATTTGTAGCCCTGAGAGGAAATAAACTTCTCCAGTTTCTTACTTTCTTCTCCTCATTTAAAAAAGCCAGGTTTTCCTTTGCCATTCTAGATGCTTCGAGATAGCTAGTGTTCTGGGAAAAGAGTAGGAGGGAACAGAGAGGGTTCTGGGAGGAAGGGCTGGTGTTGACAACTTGTTAATGAAACTTCAGCTTTAAAACACATGGAGGATTTCTGAGATAATCTTCTGAAGAAAACAAAAAAAAAAGCCCTTAGCGTGACATAATCTCTTTCAGTTATATAGCACCTGCCATCCCAGGGAGCTACTATTTAGCAGGTCTTAATTTAATTAGCCTCCAAATATACCTACCACGTTACTGAATAGTGCCATCTCAAATAGACACATGCAAGGAGATAAAGAATGTAAAATTACTATTTTGCATTCAAATTAATGTCCTGTCTCATTTTACCTTCAACACAGAATAATATTTAGGAAGCAACACTGAGGAGACAGGAGACATCTGAAACTTCATCTGCTTTTGGTTAGATGCTAAAAATTAGCCACTGATTCTTGGTCTTAATGCTTAAAACTATAGAACCTGTAACAGCATTGCCCTACAGTTTGGTGTGTCAAGCTCTGCTAAAGTAGTGCACGAGCCTCCTGCACATCCTCCCAGCCTGTGGGTTTGCACATCCCAAATGCCTGTCTCTTGGGAATTAATTAGCCAGAAGGCCACAGAAAAGGCTTGTAATAAGAACACACTCTTCTCTCGATAGTTACAAGTTGATTGGGCCAGAAAAACAGAATAAGAGATTTAGGAGCCCCTTGTGTAAAAGGGTGATTGAGATTATAGTCTGGATTGAGTCCATATTTAAGTGGTAGGTATATAAATGTTAGTACATCCCCTATGGACAACAACTGAGAGTAGATGAAGGGTCATTCCGCTAGGCCAGTGTGGTGGGAACTCTGGAGATTGCCATCGTTCTGACATTCCTCATGAATGAAATTGGAGACATTACGTGTTTTTGGCTACTCTGACAAGTCAAAACTTTCATCAGGCTTTTGAGTATAATACTTAAATTCAGTTGTTTCAGCTCTGTGTGCACACCCGTTGTTGCAGATCTGTGTCTGATCTTTTCATACTGAGCATGTTGTTAGCCTATCCATCATCATTCAAGTGATTCTGCAAGTTTATGTGGGATATATTGCACGGGTGAATTAGGACTGAATTTTCCTCCCTCCTTGTGCTAATCATTTCCTCCCTTCTGCTTGAAGTGTTTCCCCTCATTGCCAGAATACAGTTCTAATCAAGCCAAGAAGACAGTGATGGATGAAACCCCACAGGTTTGCCCTGAACAGCAGTTTCAAATGTGAAGAGCTTAACTTGAGCTTAGTCAAATTCCTGAGGTGCATTAAAATTAATTTGGAGGTCTCAGGAGAATCTGTCTTCCTTATGATTTCTGGCATTCACTGTTCCTGGTTAAGGTCCACCCTTTGCAAATATAGGCCAGATTCCCAGAAGGCTGAAATTTGGCTCCAGACTGAAATCAGCTTCCAGGCCAGCTTGAGATACTGAAGTCTAAGAGCATGAAAAAAAAAAAGCATTATTGGAAGCCAGCTAAATAATGAAATTTAGACTGGTTCATTCAGGTTTTTGGTTAATTGGTTTGTTTGGTTTATTATTGTTTGAGTTTAATTTTGAATGGCAAAGATCAGGTTCACTTATTTTTAATCTGCTCTTCTTTTAGACAAACTGATCTAAGTGTAGCTATGGCAGTTTAAGCACCAGATTAACCTGTATGGGGGAATAGCTGTAGTAGAAGCATTTACAGCTAGACAGCAAATTATAGCGAAAGAAAGGTATTATGTTCTGTATTCAGTCCACTGAATTAGCATACAAGCCTGGGAACTGTGAGGGAGTTGCATCCTGTGAGGTGGGCTGAAGAGGGTGCTTATGGCTGAGCTTGTTCATAGCCTTTGGCGAAACCTACTGGAAGATAACATTTTGGTGCAATTACCTGGGATAAATTCAGTCAATATTGCCTCATTTCTCTGCCTTAATTTTCCCAGAATGTTTTTAATGAATCTCTGTCTGTAGAAAAAAGTTAGATAGCAAGCATATAGACTCCTGTAGGGTGTTCAAGAGATGTATAAGAGAATGAGATAGTATGTGAGAGCATACATATATGGAGCACATGTGCATGCGTATCTTCATGTACATACACATAAAATCCTCAACCTAACCCATTTGTTCAGTCAGACCTAATTTTTGAAGGAGGTTAGAAGGCTCAGTACCTTTGATTTCAATCAGAGTTGGTCTTCTGCCAGTGCTTTCTGATAAGTGGGATGTCTCAGTGTTCTGTGAAGTTGTACCTATAAAGTGTTTCTAACATAGAGTAATCTGGAGCCAAGCTTAATCAGATACACATTAGTGAATGGAATGCACTTTTCAAATAATGAAATTCTAGCTGGACCATTCAGTGCAAGATAAGAAAATCACAGCAGATGCTATTAAAGCAAAGGTGGGAGTTGAGGGCATAGACTGCCAAGAAACACTAAGTGTATTTTGCAGAAAACCCACTGATTTTTTTGTGTCTCTTTCTTTGTATGCCATCTCTCTGCAACTAATTTTCCCCTAGGAAGTTGTAAGGTCACATTGACTTGTATGTTCAAACCATGTGGTCAGGAATGGAAAAAAAAAAAGAAAGAAAGAAAGAAAAAAAAACCAGATAAAAACACATTCGTGAAAATACTTAAATAGTCACTACAAAAGGAAGCTCTTGGCACAGGAACAGATTTTTCTGCGGACTTTTTCAAACTTAATTTTCAAAGCAAATTAAAAGAGTGAACGATGGTCTTTATCTTGACCTAGAGTTTCGGTACTTCACAAGTATTTCATGCCAGTCTGCAGTTTGCTGTAGAATATGATGCACAACAATAAGGAAGAAAGAACCAGAGGTCCTTAGAGACAACGTTGATCATTAATGTATTTTACAGGGGAAATAAGCATTTTTCTTGTAGAGATTCTTTTTGGTCTTTTAGCTTTCATGTCTGTCTTGACAAGCACAAGATGGAAAAACAGAATGTACTAAGAAAACCATTCAGAATTATACCTCAGTACCAGAATGTTTTTTCTTCCTTTCAAGTAATTTATAACACTAAACAAGAGCTTTAACTCTTAAAAGAATGCACAGTGCGTGAACTAAACACTGTAAATAGAGATCCTTATGTCATTATGTGCCTGATATAAGTAAGTTAATAAGCAAACAGGATTCTTATGGGTATAGTTAAACGTATTTGACCAGCATGACAGTTGAAATGCATTATATATACTTGGATCACAAATGTCAGCAAAGGGTAAAAGGGTCCTAATTAGAAAAAGAATCAAAGTATTCCATGGAGAAATCTGGCAAGGCAAACCAGCATACTTAGAACTGCTGAAGTCTTGTTGGAGTGAGATAATTTTTCTTCTTTGCCATCTTCTGTAGCTCCACAGTGCTTCTATCCTAGAAGAAGGCACTGTCATTGCCTTTTTTTGCCACACAACATCCCTACAGTCATGACTTCAATTGCTTTTTTTTTTGAAAGAGCCTTCAAGGGGTCAAATTTGTCTTCTATCTATGTAGGTGCAAATTGCAGAGACAAGTAAAGGTGAGCACAGAAATGGAGGACAGTAGCAGGAAACCTTTCAGATCATTCTAGTTTTCTTCTTGCATGAAGACACTTTGAGAGAGAAAAGAAATGCTGCCAGAAGCAAACATGTCAAGACCCTCTGAAAAACAACAGACTCGAACACCCTTAAAACTGAGACAATCATCTTAAAAAGGTGCTTCAATTCCTTCAAGTGGTTTTTTTTTCAAAGACCAGTTCTCAAACTTAATTAGCATTCCTAAGACATAAAAGACCTTCTCTGACATGGAAAATGGTAGAAGATATGTAGAAAGCAAATGCGTTACCTTAGCTACCTGTTTGGGGTGACATTTTAAATACGAAAAATAAAGCTGGCAGAATTATAGTGACCTTTCAGCCTGAACAAATAAAATAACATCTGCCAAATCTAAATGGCTGCCTCTAGCTGTAGGAAATGATATGCATCTTTGAACACTAATACATAGGCCTTTAGTAGAGCTAGCTTTAGACCTCCTAGACCTAAACAATTTATTTCTCAGCAGAGCGTGAAAGGCTAAAAATTCAGAGAGAGTGGTGTATTGCAAGGGGCAAATGGAGAGCAGCACTTTTGGAGCCTGAGTAGTCTCCCTCTTTCTAAGCCTATCACAAGTCCCTCTTTTTCTTTGGAAAATGCAGGAATTGCTGCTGTTTATCCCTGTGTGTTTGCATTGCCTTTCCTATACGTTCACATTTCTGTGTACTGTAGCAGCCTTTCAAGTTATTTTCCTTTCTAAAATTCCACTGGAAACTCTGGGCACCTGTGACTTGGGAGCAGGTTGTAAGCAAACAAATTGCTGTTAGAAAGGAAACTGGTGGACCTAAAAAAGGACACCTTATCTTTGTAATATTCTCCATAGGAAAAGAATAACTTTCGGAAGTAGCTTTCCTGCTTCCCCAAGCTCTTTTTAATGTCAGGTGTCGGCTATGCCAGCAGAGAGAGCAAGTTCTTGACTGCACCCACCAAAAGCTAAGAGCAGTTCATAGCTTTTATTATGTTCTTTGTCAGGAATATTTACATGCCTTTCCATCTTCACCTCTAATACGACTTAAATTCTGAGCTGCTGCATGCATGGAAAATCTTGTTCTGCTCTTAGGTCATTCATGGGAACTATAATGGGGACACTGGTATTTTACCTAGCTAACATGGAAGGGATACAGGCCCCATAAATGGCAACTGTAATTAGCCAAAAAATACTGAATTTCATAATGATTTCCAAAGGTTAAAGGAAGTTCATGCAATTTGCTGCCTGGGTTAATATAAGTGGCCTTCAATTTAAGCAAATAATGCAAACAGTCTTATTATTTAGCAGCCGTATTGTTAACATTATGTAGAACTTCAGTTTCACTTGTGAAGCAGAGAAGTTTTTTAATTCGCTACAAAGGCATGTATCATATTTGCCTTGAAGAAGTCATAAACTGTAATCTAGGCCAAGAATTAGCCTTGGAGATATGAGATAATTTGGAGGTGGGGTGTCAATCTGAACAAGGAATTCAAGCTCTGGCATCTGGTATACATCTGAGGGATTTTCAGTGGCAGGGACTGGTGGTTAAAGAACTGCCTGCTTGCTCTACAGATGTTAGATTTTCATTTTTTTTTTATATTCAATTTGCTTGTAAGCTTTCATTTGTTTACCACTGCTATGTGTATAAAACTGACTGTAAGATCTACCATACCAATATCTTCATAGTTTCAGTATTGACATGCCAGGACAAAAGGCCCAGTCTCAGGATATTCCTTCAGGGACTGGAGCACCTCTCCTGTAAGGAAGGACTGAGAGATCTTGGACTTTTCTTCCTGTAGAGGCTCAGGGCGATCTTATCAATGTGTATCTGAAGTTGGGATGCAAAGAGGATGGAGGCATGCTGCTTTCAGTGTGAGGACAAGAGGCAATAGGCACAACCTGGAGCACAGGAGGTTCCCTCAGAACAGCAGGCAGCACTTCTGTGTTGTGCAGGTAATGGAGCACAGGCACAGATTGCCCAGGGGCTGTAGAGCCTCCTCCTTGGAGATCTTCAAAAGCCACCTGGATGTAGGCCTGGCCATCCTGCTCTGCATGTCCCTGCTTGAGCAAAAGCTGGGCCACATGGACCCAAAGGTGCCTTCAAACCTCAACCACACTGTGATGCTGTGATTAAGTTTGTAATGGAAGGGTAAACTCTAAGTTTGCCAGTCTTAGTGGATGTACTTGAGCCAAATCAAGGTTTGGAGATACCCTTTAGAGCATTTCTAACCTGCACTGTGTTTTAGAATCCATCACTGGGGACAGTTCCCTTCTCACATGCAAAGGGCTAGCATTGCCTGATGCTAACTGGGAAATCAATGTTCCCTCCTGTAAGGAAACTGTTATATCATGGTCTGAACTGATGACTGAGCACATGGTGAAGGAGTATGGCTGGTCCAGGAAGCACAGATGCAAGCAATTCAGTGACCAGAAGTGGTGGACCCTGCATCCACCCCTCCCCAGGCTCATTTAAGGTTTAGCCTCCTAAGGGAGAATATCTCTTAGATGAAGGCTACTTTCTGAGAAGTGCTCTGTAGATAGAGACTATCATCGCTTGGGTGAGTTAACTTTTTCCTATATATGGTTATTGATATCCCTAATGGTGTTCTGCCTGGTATCACAAAGAATTTTTCAGAAGTAATTACATTGCTTCCTAGGACCAGCACCTCCACAACATCCCAGTTGAGCCTTTTGGCTCCAGTGTTTTCCCTGTTGCTCTAGTTAAGAGTAGATGGTCCGATGGCTCCTGGCAGTCCTCTGTCCAGTTCTACGCTCTCGAAAGTGCTCCAGTGCTACATTAGGCTATTAATCATACTAATTTTCAGTGCAACTTCTGTGCCAATGAATTCAGACTTGATATTGAAAGTGTTGTTTTTAGATGTGTAACTATTTGAAACTTATCTGCACACAGATTTTTGTTCTGTTTAATAACAGCTGTAGATTTGTAATGTACATTTGTGTATTAATTACCTTTTAACAATACAGCCTCTTAAGTTTTACAGGCCCTTTATAGGTTGTTATAACTGTCTTTAATGGAATAAAAAGTCCTGTACTGAAAGGGAATGACAGATTTATACATATGCATCTGTATGCAAAAATGATTGTGTTTGTGTTGCTGAAATTTACAGATTTTTTACCCCTACTAAAAATAGTATTAAAAATGTTCATATGCCAAACCTTAGCTATTTTTT
Source organism: Lagopus muta (assembly GCF_023343835.1). NCBI lineage: Eukaryota > Metazoa > Chordata > Aves > Galliformes > Phasianidae > Lagopus > Lagopus muta. The sequence goes on along the minus strand of NC_064435.1, from coordinate 38,346,510 downwards.
CTCAGGCCTTCAGGTGGAGACTAATTCAGCATTACTGACTTAATTCAGCCTTTCACTTTACCTTAGACTGACTCTTAATCAATCTTCCAGCAAAGCAAGTCACTTGTAAAGAAAATACCTGGTCGGGAGTTTAAGTGCTTGAATCAACCATTTTAAATTCATATTTTCAATGAAATGGATGTAACGGTCTGTGTACACCAACACTTACTGATAATACATATTTTCTCTGATGCAATTTGTTTCTCTTAGATAGTCTTTTCATTTGAGCTTTCCCTGCTCAGGAATGAATACTTTCTGAGCTAATAGTAGCATGTGATGTTTATGAGGCTCTGAAGTCCCTGCCTATTATGTCGTGCCCCTTTCAATGACCGTTGTGTTTATATTTCCCTTAAGTTGTCCTTCTCAAAATATGCTATAACAGAGATTGATGTAGTCAGCTCTCTTTTGTCCTGTTTGTCTAGGGAATTACTGTCACAAAAGGAAAAATTGTTCTTCATTCTTGTGGTGTGTCTGTGTTCTCTCTGCCTTCTTCTCTGATTATCTTTACAAACAAAATTGCTAAACTGAATTCACAGGGAGTTTAAGGATTTCTTATAAATTCATGTCCTTCAATACCAGCTATTCCTTGAGGCGTGTATTCTTACAGGTATTTTACTATTCTTAGTGCTTTTTGGATTTTGAGCTATATGCTAAGATGTAACTAATAATGAGAAAGAGAATTCCCATTAAACTAAAAATTGTAGTTCTTTAATGACCAGCATTTGCTTTCAAGTATTAATGTGACTGCTGTCTTGCCAGCTCCTGCTATTTTTTCCTTTGGCTTGTATGCTACTGCGAGCATGTCACCAAGTTTCTTCTTCTTTTTTCGTAAAGCCCTACTGTAGATTGTAATATTGGTAAGAGATCAAACCAGGGCGTGTAAAAAGGTAAAATTCCCATTAGATTCCTAAGGGCCTTTTTCTTACCAAGGCTCTTTGGATTTGGCCTATGGGAACTGATGAAAGGCTGAAATGAAAATGCTGCCATTTGCCCTAGACTTTCCCCCCTATGCAAAACACAAGCCAAAAATGTTATTCCAAAGATTTCTGAATGTTGCATTTGCAAAGCACGTGGGTAGAGTTCATGGTGCGGTGTTCAACTTAATATTCAAGATCATTACTTTGTGAGATGCTGTTCAGCACTGCTAATACTATTAGCTGGCAGATTTGTTTTGAATTGAATCTTATATAAAGTTCTTCAAGCAGGCAACAATTAAAGTGCATTCTCCATTAGTCAGAACCACTTCTAAGCACCAACTGGAATTTAGCTTGAACTATTAAATAATACTGACAGTCATTTGAATATCAATAAAAATCACAAAAGTACTGTCTGTCCGTATCTTAATGAGTGATTAATCCCACATTCCTTCCTGAATCTTTAAGATTGTTCCATCCAAACAAGAGTGTTCAACTAATTAGGTGTTCTGTATCAGAGGACTTACTGAAAGCTTTTCCTGATTACTTCAAAAGGAAAACCTGAAATACAGACTCCTGTATAAGTAGGCTGAAAAAATAGTTATTTACAGCATAGTTATTTCCAAACAGAATTCTCAGTTGTAAGCTTCCTCTAAGCTAGAAAGTGCAGACAGGTTCTAACAAAATTCTTAGAAGAATTTTGGAAGGTTTTTGGGGGGAAGGAAGGGGAAAGTTGCCAACAGTTAATTTTTAGTGGTTAATGGATGCAGCTAGCTTCTCCTGCTTCATGTGCTGGACCCCAAGAGTCACAACTGGATTTATCCTGGAACACACCAGTAGTCTTGGAAACAGATACTTATATGGAAGGAAACTAATTGTATTTTGTCAGTGGGGATAAAATATGGGCTTATTTTGTCTTTGAGGATAATATGTAGCCTGTACCCTAAGCATTCTGATTCTGTAGTATTTGCACTACTGTTGATTCTTTTGACTTTCACAAAAAGTACTTCAGGCATCTCCACTGCTTTAAAAACATACTTTTTTTTTTTTTCCTTTTCTGGACCAAGGAGGTTGCAGCTGTCAGCTCTTGTCCTGTGGAAGTTGACACTGGAAAGCTGCCTGCTCTGCAGGCAGCTTCATCTATTTAATTTATCAAAGACACCAGAGGAAGTAGCAGACAACATGGGTTCTTGTAAGTAACAGAGCATAGCTGTTGCTTCTTTTAAGAGGTGAGTTTGACCAGATGTTCACCAGCTTGCCACTGAAGGGTTCCCCAGCAAAGCTGGCCGTGAACTGGTGCAGGAATGCTCAAGGGTATTTATCCTGCTATCTGCTCCCAAGCTTCATCTCCATGTTGAGCCCTCCCCTGTGGATGGTTCAGAGTGATAAATAGCCCATGTCCCTCTGGAAATGGTTTGAAAGATGGATGCTGGGAGAGACTCAGCTTCCCAGAGGGGCCTGAGCATCTCTATGTGTGCAGTGTGAATAACAAACACTGTTACCCAGGAGGTGAGCTTGCCCCCAGGCTGCAATGTCTCCAGCCCTGAGACCTTGATTTGCAGTGTGTTGCTGTGTACTTTGCTCCTATGGGAACTACTAAAGGGCTAAGAAAGGCACCAAGAATTCTTTGCTTTATTCTAGACTCATCCTAATTTGGTGTTGGGGTGCCGCACAGCTGCTTTTTGGAGGACTGGAAAATACACTTGCTAGCCAGTGCTTAGAAGTCAGAGGCACTGCTGTCCAGCTATGCCCATTTCTTTACAAGAGTAAAGGCAAGAGACGGGTTTCCATGTAGAAGCCTGAAAAGACCTTCAGTCTGTAGAAAGTAAAGAAATTCAGAGGGAGGTTGAAGAGGAGTCAGGAACTGGATTTAGCTATTCAGAGTGCCCCTGCATTAACCGACAAAGCCATGTTTCCCTAATGAATTTGAGTAAGCGTTGCTGATCTAGGAAGCCTGCGTGGACTCTTCTGACACAGAGAGACAGCCTTTGGCTTCTCGGGGAATACAGAACATGGATCTCTGCTCTCTCTGGTCTTGCTTTGTGTTCATTTAGGAAGCCTCTTGTCCCTAGGCGTCTGCTCTCACACAGGCAACTGATTCCAGGGCTGCAGCCTTAGTAAAATATAGGAAACTCCTGTATTTCCCAGCAGTGGAAACCAAGAGGCCTCAGGGGCTCATAACAATTTCATCAGCTTCTGATGAAGCAGACATTGTGGTTAAAGAGCACATAGGTGTGTGATGTAATACAGGAAACATGAGCACCTACATGAGTAGAAGCTGTTAGCTGTGCTAAATACCTAAATGCTAGTCTCTGATTAAAATAGAAAAAGTGGCTGTTACATAGCATCAGTAGCAACAACTGGTCTGAAGATGTATAGCAGGCTGTAAATTTTTCTCATTTTGTTTCGTCATTTTCATTTTGTATTCTGGCCTATGGTACGTAGTGAAGAAAATGCACTAATGTTGGGTTTCCTTTGGTCATCTTGTCTGTTCCTTATTAAACTCACATTTCATCACACCCACTTCTACCATCTCCCTATACTAGTACTTCACATACTTCATGTCCACAGTTTGGCCTTGTCAGATAAGGAGGGGTGCTGGGGTTGACTGGTCACATTTGATTAATTCAGCTAGCCATGAAAATTCAGATGGCCATTAAATGCTGCTATTAGTCATGGCCATTTGGGAAGGATCACCCAGTCATGGAATATGCTGCAGAATGCTTTAGTGGTTGTAATGAGACAGATGTAATCACTTTGTTTACGCTTATAAAGTGTTTTGCTTTGTATTAAAGGAGATGTTTCACTGAAATCTTAACGCTTCAAGGGGAAATTAAATACAAGAAGTGGGGGGTTGGTTTTATTTTTGATAATGTAGGTATGTTCTGGAAATAAGGCTTTTAACAGTTTTTATGATGAAATATTCCCCATTAGGATCTGTCCTCATGTGGATCTCATCTCAGTGACACAGGTGAAGATGCTGCACTCATAATTTAAACTAAATTAAGCCCATACATTTGGCTGCTGGTAAATTGCCAGAACCATGCTTGGTTGGACAAGCTTTGGTCACTGCTGTGCTACAGGATGTATTGTGGTTTCCCTTTGCACATTAAACCTTAATGCTGCCATCAAAAAATAATTTGATTGGAAAATTAAGATTGGCTGTTACGGCTTGTACCTTCCTGGAAAAGGGAATTAAAACTGAACTGATTTATCCCTTTCTTCAGAGCAAAAAGAATAAGCATTAGAATGTTCTGATAAGAAAGTAAGCATTGCTGCTAAATAAACTTTTTTTATGTATTCATGCTTACCTAATAAGAAAGCAAACCCATGCTTACCTAATAAGAAGCAAAACAGAACAATCTGTTGTTATTTAACACAACAAATACTGTTGAGATACAAATACAGTTAAGTTTTTTCTGGTAACTAGGCAACAGAAGAAAATACCACTTATCTGAATTGCTGTTTATTCTACTTTTTTTAAGCTCTTCAATTGTGATTTTTATTCTCCTCACCTCAAACACAAAAGGAGCAATTGTTCATGGTATGGCTAAATTGTTTAATGACCTGTTTGATACCAGGGTGAATCAGGCATCAGAATAAGCATCTTGGATTGCTGCAGCTAGCCATTAATGGTTTTTGATCTTCTCACAAATGTTTCAGTAGATTATGTAACATAAGCAAATGTCCTCTACTGATTTAGGCAATTGTAATAAATATGGACTACATGAGGCATGAAATCAGAACATTTCCATTTTTTCCAAAGAATGCAAATGGCTTCTCATTCATGTGTATCATCCTAAGGACTTTTTAGATGAAGCACATGGTAGCAATATAATCTCTGACACTTCTAAACTGAAGGCTTTTTTCCAGAGCTGCGTGTATTACCATCAGATGGATGGCTTCATTAACATGAAAATCTGTAGCAAGAATTGCTCAGAGCCATAACCAGACTGGGCTTGCATATGGCTGTATGCTTGTGCATGCCCATGCTTGCCCACGCTGTCTAAACAAAGAGCTACTGAATATAACTGTTCTTAATCTCAATTTCTAGCTATAGATGTACAATAAAATGTGCAGCTGGAAGAAAGGAGGTGAGGACAAATGGCAACATTTGGGATCGAATCCCAGAGTAGCTCAGCAGACTGAAAGACCTTGATGAAGCCGAACCATGGGCAGTGAGATCAGTTCTGCACTCAAGGGAACAGGGCCACAAGCAATCAGGATTTGGTTTTCATGTCCTCTCTTCTAGAATAACTGAGATCTGAGGAATTGCATCCTGTTTGCAAGGTATTTGGGAGGTTTCTTTGTCTGCCTTGTACTGGAGCAAGAGCTGAGGGAGTGTTATCTGGATGGGAGTATTCAAGACAAACACATTCCTTAAAACAAGGGAGAAAGAAGGGAAAATTTTTTTGCAAACCAGATAGGGACAATTCATTCCCATTATTGGCTTAGAGAACCACACCTGGTTTTGAGTTTGTGTGAATGCTATATCTTGCTCTCCCAGGAAGGTTTTAGATTGGTTAGCTGCCAATTCCTGGGCTGTGAATCCTGTCAGACTATTTACACGTATCCTAGTTAATCAACTACTGTTTGTAAAGCCCTTTAAACTTGGAAAGCACTCCTATAAATATTTAGTATTATCATATAATTACACTACCACATCTCAATTAAATGCACAATTGGGCATGCTTTAATTATGCAATTAAATGTCACTAGATGTATTTTAAATGTAGATATCTCACTCAAAGCTGACCTCTCATCAAGTTTAGGATGGAAACCTGGAGCAAAATGAGAATTCTTGATTTTTGAAACTCTGGAGAGCCACCTTTTCATGAGAATGAATTGATCTACCCATAGTACAGGATTTTTTCCACAGCTACAAATATAGGTGACTTTTTCTTTCTGTTTGGCTTACATCATGAACACTTTTTGTAGGCAAAACAGGGATTAACCTGCTTTTTTGTTTGCTTTTGACTTTACTGCCTTCCTTCATTAATATAACGGAAAAAGAATGTCATTCAAGATCTTGTCCCAGATATAAATCATAACCCTGAAATCAATGGAATATATACCATGTCTTATGATATACTGAAATAAATTAAAGCAATTCATGCTGAAGCGTTCTCTGTTTCCTCCTGAGAGTAAAAAAGGCATCAATTCTCAAAGAGCAATATATACGTTGCTATCTGATTATTAGGAATATAGTATTACTTCCTACTCCCTTCTCTTCATGCTGAGTAGTAAGCTTGCCTATATGGTTGACAAGCTAAGCAGTGCTCTGGCTTCAGAGGAAGGAAAAAAAAATTAAATATCTGATATAACTTTCTGGTAGCAATTTTTTAGTCTTCTAACTTTCTCTAGCTTTAGGAAACTCTATTACTTAAGATTTTCTCTGCAAACATAACAATCTTGACTTACTAGATGAAGTAGTTGCTTTCCTAGATAGCAGTATTGTTGCTGTAGTTCCTATTCTTCCTTTCTCCCTCTAGTGCTCTCACTTAATCATTTCTTGTCATTTATTTTCGTGTCAATTCAATGATTTTTGGGGAAATGCGTAGGCAGTTTTTGTCTATTTGTAGGGAACTGCATACGTCCGAAGTTTAGGTCTTAAGATATAATCACCACTAAATAATAACGCGTCTGAAGCTTCATGTTTGAGCAGTGTGCTCCACAACGAACCTAAGATAGTTTCAAAGCCAGAGCTGTCATGAGTCCTTCTTATATGTTGCTTGAATGTGAGTGTACTGGCCACAGCTTGAACTCAGGAGAAATTTGAGCTCCACTAGAATGATACCAGACGACCAGAATGAGAACAACTCTTCAGGGCAGGAACTGCCTTTGAGTGTGTCTGCATAGTATTTATAGCATATCCTGACAATAGGACATCAGTAACAGTGTCTAAAATGCAATTACATAATGCATATATATATAATAGCACTGCAATAATGACACATTCTAAACTATATTTGGAAACCCCAACAAGAAAAGAACTTTCTCTTTTTTTTTGTTAAATTTAACCGTGGGTATAAAGTGTCTTTGATATATGAAGCATTTTATGAAACAATCTTTTTATTTTAATAACTGCTAATTTGCACACATAACATCAATTGCTGGTGCAATTAATTGTGGATGCAAATGAGGATGTTTAGCTGTCTAATCACCTGATTATGCCTATAAATCAGTGACAGTAATTATGTGTGTAAATGCTCATTTTAGCCAGCAATTTGGCCAAAATTGATGGGACAGAAATAAACACCCTGAGCTGAAATTTGGTCCCTAGTATGTAAAAAGAGAAAGTATCTTCTTCCCCTGCCTCTTGTCTAAATTGCAGAGAGTAAAGTAGACAAAGAGCAATGACTCCCCAGTCCCCAATAACTCACTGCCAATGTTTCACAATAAAGTGCAATGGGAGAGGAAATATTTCCATAAGGGTTCATTAATCACAACGTATTTGCCATGCACAACCACTCTGCAGAGCAGGTGAAGAACCCTAAGGGATGTTGCCTGGCACAGCATGTCATTTTCCTAATAGGAAAAGTATTTTTTGCACAAATGCTGTAAAACTGAAGTTGCAGATGGCTCTGTTGGCAGGGTTAGAGCTTCTTGGCACAACCTTCAGCAGACAAAGCTACTTTAGATATTTATAGCAAGGGTCAGGGATATCTCAAAAGAAGGATACTGAAGAGGCTGTCCGCCCCACTAAGTGCACTCTTCCCAGGTGTGCCCCTTGGAAGGACATATGAATCAGGCCAAAACAAAACAAACAACACACAAAACACAAACTGCAGAACAGCATGCAAATCTTGCCTGTCCCTGTTGTGATGCAGGACTCTAAAGACCTAGGAATAACTAAATCAGTTGCAACCAAAAACTTAGGTGTTGAAAGGACTCTGCTAGCAAAAGTGTAAAAACAAACAAACAACAACAAAGAAACTCCTATAATTCAGAGCCACCTGATGCAGTTTTAATTTAAATTTGATTTTTAATGTTTTTTGCTTTTCTATTGCTGTGATGTGTGTTGTCAGTAGAAGTGTTGTTGGCTCAGATATGAGCTCTGTGGTGCTCCCTGGTTTTGTTTGATGTATGTTCCTGAGTGAAGCTGTTGCTCCCATGTGTACATTGGGTACGAGGGTCTGTTGGGCGCTTATTCTCTGCTGGGACAGCTGAACCCTGGGCTCTTCTGTCAGTCAGAGTACCCAGGTACTTCTGGAGTTAGGACTGATTAGAACAAAAGGTTACACACAGCTGATACATATAGTCCTCACAACTCACTGTAGAGTGAGACTGTAGAGTAGAGGCCATCACAGAATCAGGTTTTTTTCCCACCGTTATTTGAAAAAGCTCCAAGGGAGACCACATAATCAATTTATCTCCCCTACATTTCTGTTCAGAAAATTGGGTCTGTGAAAGGGGTACTATTTAACAAATGCATGTATATAATGCTAAGCTTTGTAAACAGTTTTATAAAGGCAAATCTTGTCCTCAGTTCAGTTTACTATTATCACATCAACTATTACAAATTACAGTATGATATTCCTTTTAAATAAATGTTCAGAACATTGAAGTACATTGGGAAAATATAGGTTATTTTTGAGCAAAATAACTAAATATAAATTATTTTTGAGCAAAACTGTTGCCTGTAAAATATCATTCTGCGTTTCTATAATTTCTCTCTTTTATTTCCAGGTATTTCCACACTATATACTTGGGTATCCGGAGTCGACAGAGTGGAGAGAATGACAGATGGCGGTTTTATTGGAAAATGGTGTATGAGTATGCAGATGTGAGTATGCTGCATTTGCTAGCCACGTTTCTGGAAAGTGCACCACAGCTGGTCCTGCAGCTCTGTATTGTTGTACAGACTCGTACACTCCAGGCTCTCCAAGGTAGGAGTTCATTTAATCTACTTGCTTTTAGCATTTTAGGAAGATGCAATTCTTCCTGCAAGATAGGAGGAGGTAATTTATGCACATTTCAAACTGCTGTGTGCCTCATACTCCTTTCATGAAGTGCAAATCTTGTCTACTAGATTCCATTAAGCTCTTAACTATGACTTTGTCAAGAAAGCCTGTACTGTTGGTGTTGTTTTGTTGTTTGTTTGTTGTTGTTTTGTTTTTTTTTTTTTAACATTTCTTATTGCCCTGGGTAGTGGGTAGGATTTACAGTGCTTTCTTTCTATGCAGTCTTGTAATAGAAGAGCTCTTCTGATTATCCACTAAGACAATGTTAAGACTGCATTGCTCAGGGCAGTGCTCTTCTCCCTCTGCTTTTTCTTGTGAACCTTCAAAAAGCTCCAAACTCTAGAAATGACTTTCATATGGCATTATGCAAAACAGAAGATAGTACAGAAGAAAGCAGATATTCTGAGAAAAAAATGCTGGTGTCTGTGGAATAAGTATCCATCAGTTCTCAGCCATGTTTATCTGAAATAATACAAGTCAGCTGCTGAGCATTACAAGAGCACTAATTCCTTCAAGCTATGGGTTTCTACATGGGAAATAGTGTGGCCATCAGGAGCAGGGAGGTAATCACCCCCCGTACTCAACACTGGTGAGGCCGGCACCTTGAGTACGGTGTTCATTTTGGGCCCCTCACTATAAGAAAGACATTGAGGCCTTCGAAAGTGTCCAGAGAAGGGCAACGAAACTGGCAAGGGGTCTGGAGCACAAATCTTATGAGGAGCAGCTAAGGGAGCGGGGATTGTTTAGAAGAGGAGGCTCAGGGGAGACTTCATTGCACTCTACAGCTTCCTGAAGGGAGGTTGTGATGAGAAGGGGTTTGGCTTCTTCTGCCAGGCAACAAACAGGACCCAAGGAAATGGCCGCAAGTTGTACCAGAGGAGGTTTGAGTTAGACATAAGGAAGAACCATTTCTCTCAGAGAGTGGTCAGGCACTGGAATGGCTGCCCAGGGAGGTGGTGGAGTCGCCGTCCCTGGCAGTGTTCAAGAGGTGTCTGGATGAGGAGCTACGAGAGATGGTTTAGAGACTTGTGGCAGCAATGGACAGTTGGACTACATGATCTTGCAGGTCATTTCCAACCTTGTGATTCTGTGATTCTATGATTCTTCCTAAGGCTAATGCTTTCAGCAAGCATGATTACTTCTTCAAAATGGTAAATGCATGCACATGTCCTTCTACAGGGCTTGTCAATCAGCGATACAGATATAGAAATAACTCCTTCTCTGCTTCTTTTTTGATTCTACCTTGGGGTATCTGACAGCTTGTCTTTCATATTGCACTAATGTTTTGTGTTATGGCTGCATGTGGGCAGAAATTATTGGCAAGTGAGTAAGAACTTGGGATCCAGAAGGTAACACAAATATCATGAGAGACTGAAGAGCAGAAAGCAGGAAGGACAGAGGAAGGAAAGTGCCTCTGTACTGAACTGAACTGTTGCAGCACCTTGCTCCAGGAAGTTCTTCATCTTGTTAGTTCATTGTGAGTAACGTGCAGTGAGACTGATTAGAAGAAAAGGAACTGGGAATAAAGTAGGTGACTGAAAACCTTGATCCTGGGCAGTTTCCTGTGGATAAATCAGACTTTTTTTCATTTATTCCTCTTTGAACTGATGTCTAATACAGGCTATCCTTCTTCCTGTGTGTGTTTTTGTTGGGTTTTTTTGTTTGTTTGTTTTGTTTCTTTAGATATAAAACTCTGTCACCTTAAGGGGAATAGAAAGCCAGAGTTTCGACTTTAATTAGTTGGTGCTCTGTACAAATTGGGTTGCCTAAGCACTTCTTACAGCTATTTCTCAAAATGGTGCTGCCCCACACCAAGTCCAAATCATTATTTTTCAGGAGATTGTATTATCACTTCAGGAAGCTTTGGCCCTCCAGAAAAAGAGACTCCAGAGAGAGGCTCAGGAGAAGAATATAGCGAGAATACTCTATGGTCAGCTGTAATTGAAGTATCTTCATAAACTATTAATACAGAAGGCCTCTCACACTCATTTTTGTGCAATAACAGATCTATGAGAAATGTGGCTGGTGAGTAGGCACTAAACCTGTGATGTACTATGTAAGCGGTTGTCAATTAAAGAAAACCTGGAATACTTCAATTTAGAAGGCCTAGATTGTTCCTGAAAGCTCTAATCAACTCTGAAATCTCTATCGGAAACCTGAAACAGATAAAACTATAATATTTATTTCAGCTGTGAAGGGTGAAAATATTTACTGATTGTCTTTTCCCCATTCTCTTCCATCATCGAAGGAGAAAAGTTTCCACTTTAAAAAACTAAGAAAATTAAACGAGTTTGTAGCATTTTCTTAAACAGCAGTTTCATTATATTCTCCTGGTGAAAGTTATTATATTTTAGTACATTGCCAGCTGTGAAAATCCTTTATTTTCTGTGCTTCTTTTGAAGAAATGTTGAAGATAATGCACTGAATGATAGGATGGCAGATTTGCTGTGAGGTTGCATAAGGAGAGGATAAATTCTCTCTTGTTTCAGCTATGTGTTTAAAAAGGCCTAGCTACACCATACACACTTCAGCTCCTTGTCCACTCACTGAGCCTGATACAGAGATTCCTAAAATGGATCAACAAAGAGAGGTTTGGATCGGTTTTCTTTGTTTAGGGAATGGTGTTTGCTTTTTGTTATTTTGATCCTATAGCCTTCTCACTCACAAAAATGAATTATGATGATAATTGTTAAGTGCCAAGATCACTGGTTCACCTTCTTGAAAGTATGCTTCCATCGCAAACCATAAATTTGGCACAGGGAGTGAATGATACTGGAAATACCTTGGTGTCTAAGCAGGGTTTTTTTTAATATCAAGCCATTAATGACCGCAAGAGAAACTGTTAAATATTTCATTTATGAAATTGCATTTATTCCGTTCAGAATGCACAAAAATAGCATAATTTTCAGAAGGACAATACAGGATGGCTGTAGATTTCCCTCTTGTGTTAAGAATGTTCAATAGGTGTGTTTGACTGATTCTGTCAGTTATTAACCCCTGCTAATCAAGATAAAAATACATACAGATATGTGCGTTAAGTCATAGGATCACAGAATGGCCTGGGTTGAAAAGGACCACAATGATCACCTAGTTTCAACCCCCCTGCTGTGTGCAGGCTTACCAACCACCAGACCAGGCTGCCCAGAGCCACATCCAGCCTGGCCTTGAATGCCTCCAGGGCTGGGGCATCCACAACCTCCTTGGGCAGCCTGTTCCAGTGCGTCACCACCCTCTGTGTAAAAAAAAAACTTCCTCCTAATATCTAACCTATATCTCCCCTGTCTTAGTTTAAAACCATTCCCCCTTGTCCTGTCACTATTGATCCATGTAAACAGTCGTTCACCTTTCTGCTCATATCCTCCCTTCAAGTACTGGAAGGCCACAGTGAGGTCTCCACAAAGCTTTCTCTTCTTCACGCTAAAAAAGCCCAGTTCCCTAAACCTTTCCTCATAGGAGAGGTGCTCCAGCCCTCTCATCATCTTAGTGGCCCTTGATTTCGTGGAGATCAAGAACACTGGGTAGTGCATGTGAAATCCTTCCTCTTCAGTTTTTCATACACTGCAGTGAGGGCCATTTCAAAAGCCCAGAGGATGTATCACGAGGTGCGCTTGCATGGACGCACTAAGCATGAATAAAAAAAAAAAATCTTGTGTATCGCTGTATCGAGACTGCTGCAGCAATGTATTGCTTAGACCGGAGGCTGTAAACAGTCATGAAGGAATGGCTTCTCTCTTTTGCATTGGTATCCAGAGAAATCTGAGTATTGATAAAATGGTATCAAGTTCTCACACTTATTATTTCAAATCTGATACTGTAAGATTTTCTTAAAACTTTCAAAATTAGAGGAAATGGTCTGTGTTATTCTGCCTGCAATCAGATCTGTCCCACAGAGGAAGGAGTAAAATGCATTATGTAGAAAACAGATGATTTCTTAGCACTAATTTTTCAAGGAAAATAATTTAATTATGATGCTGGAACTCTGCTAATCTCCTCTCCTTCATTTTACCTATTGCCTCGATCTTTTCCACTCTGGTCCTTTGCATTTGAATATCTACTGTCTAGAAGAAGTGCCAACAAAATAAGTAATTTCTCAGTCTTTTCCTTGTGGGAGTCTGTTCCCCTACCTTTTCCTTCATGTGCTCTGTGCACAGCACTCCCACAGCAGTTTCTCTGCTGAGCCGGCAGCACCTCCAAACTGCATTGCTTTTTTTTTCTCTCCGTCTCTGTCTTAATTATTCTGTAGAAAAGTAATCTAAGAAGATTCATGGTGGGAGTCAGTAGCTGCACCAGCCTTATTCTTGGTGAAGAATGAGGCAGCTCTGCGTGTGTGGGGGGCAGTGGCAGAAAGTTCACAGAAACAACTGATGCTCATCCTATATCCATTTGCATATGTGGACAGAAGTGTCTAAAGTTGCTTGCAAATTAAATAGCTCATTTACTAGATACAGTCTAGCACTAATATGCCAGAGATCAGGACGATCTAAACAATCTCACTGCAAGCCTACGCTGATCACCTGAGATTCCATGTAGACCTGGGTCCTTTGCTCCATGTTTTCAGTTCTGTTCCCAGGGCTGGGCACCCAGGTCCTTACTGGACCTTTGGTTTTTTCAAGTCACAGACAGCTAGAATACCAAAGTTGAAAGTGTTTGGATTATAGAACTACCCAATAAATTCATTAGACTATGCATAATTCCCTTTAAAATGCCCCTACCTTTCAAGCTGCTTAATAAATAACCAGTATCTTCATGCTTCCTGCAGTAAACTGCCATAGACTGTCTACAGAGTGAGATCAGTCTGAAGGCCATCACATTTTTCTTTGTTTGGATCTCTGGACATCCATCATAATGACCACACACAACCACACACAGCTACATTGCTGTACTGGCTTGACAGGTCCATGGGTTGACAGAAAAATTGACAGAACTGGATTGGCAAACTGGCTTAGGGAGTTATTCCACCACCACTTTAGGCCAGCCTGCCTGCAGGCCGCAATTATAAATCTTCACTTTAATGATGGAAACTCCTGCCTAGCACCTCACACAGGTTGTGTGAGCATATCACTGGCATTCTCATGGCTGCATGCTGGTGGACCCCACTCAGGCACTTTTCTCCATTGTTTGCTTGATTGGGTCGCAGCAGGATGCAGTTGGACTCCCAGGGGCAGAAATGTGCCATTCAGCTCATAGAGGTTATGCGGTGTCGTGTGAGTCAGTCCCTTCCCATGTCACCTCATTTTGGAATCTCTCCCTCAGAATGGCAAACATCCTTGGGCCTTTTCCTTTTATTTCCTTGGGTTTCCCCATTATGCCACTTGATTTTGGAACGACTCCCTATCTTAAAATTTGTGAAAATAAGCAAACATACAAGCCTGACGACTGCCTGGTTGGGACTCCTATGTGTTAGCAGAGTTACGTCTTAATGTCTTATTCAAGGACGTTCAAGATGTTCTAGCTACTCATAGATGAGCAGATAGACAAGATTCCTCCCTGCATTTACCACAGACTTCTTTATTCATGCTTTATTAATTAAAGCATTGTTTAAATTATAGATTAGTTTCTCATTCCTGTTTACTGCATATTACTGCAAATTATGCTTGCTAGTCAGCACTTAACTATTTTTTTTTTCTCCATCAGCCCCTGGGGGTTTGTTCTGGCTTTTCCATACAGTTCTATTAATCAAAGTCTCTATCAAAGTTTAATCAAAGTCTAATCACAGTTCTTAAAATAGAGTGACAGTAGTGCGCAAGCAAAATGAGTACAATTAATAAATTAATCAAATTTTGTTAAAGTTACCACACAATCACAGAGCCACTGAATTCTGCTGGAATTTTGTTTCCATGAGATCTCACTGGCCAACTGTTTTCCCAGTTTCTACCAGCTCTGCTGGAAGCCCAGCACTGTGTATGAAACACTGATAGTGCATACAAAAATCCACAGTGCTACCAAGAATCACTCTCAAGTCTTTCTACTCCAGACAGGTCACTGCTACTGCCTGAGCTGAACAGAATTTTGGGATCTCACTGGTAGTTTGTGACATGGTTGATAGGTTCTAGCTTTGTTTGGCTGAAGGAAATAATGTGTTAAGTCATTCATTATAAAATCCTCTGGCAAAATTCACCCTTGTGCATCAGAAATTCAAATTTTCACATCAGTGCAATGAACTGAAAGTCATTTAGGTTTTGGGAGCTTTTGTTTGTTTTTTGGTGTGTTTTTGGTTTTGGTGGTTTTTTTGGTTTGGTTTGGCTTTTTTTTGTGAGGCCAACGCTACGTTTTGCATAGCTTCTCCTTTTTTGTGACCTTCACAGCAATTCTGGATTACTGTGTAATGTGCTGTGTACATTTTCAGTGCTCTTCGGATAAAAAAAATAAATAAATAAATAAAGTTGATGGAAATTCTTATCCAATTTGATATATATTGGTATGGAAATAAGGTTTAGCTCTTGAGTTCTGGGCAGGCTGCCACTGCTTTTCTCTCTGCTGTCAAGGTTCTGCGCCACTGCAATCCAGCTTCTGAACTTCTCAAAGAGAAAGAAAAGCAGAGCAAGCAGTAGTCACAGAATCTGCTTGCAGCTTGGCACAACAGATTTTCAGTGACAAAGATGAACAAGCTTGGTATACTTGGAGTAAAAGAATCCTTGGCAAATGACTTAAACTGATCTGTATGCTCCCCTTGAAAATCTTAAAATGTTGTATTGCACTCATTAGGGTAGAGCCATCATATTAACTCATCCATGTTTCTGATAGAACAAGAGGGGACTTCTGAAGGCAATCGATTTCATAACCGGATTAGAATCTTAAAACTACTTCTATCTAGTTATACCTTTTGTCCCCAGTATGCCACTTGGAAGCGTAGTTCTCTGATAGAGACCTACTGCTGCTTTCTTGACTTTCTAATTTCATCAGTAGTCTGTCCCTATTTGTTCTTAAATTATCCTTGATTTTATACATTTCCTACAGAAATGATGCTTCTGTGATTATGTAGTCCATTTGATCTTCAGTCCTGACTTTTAAGAATTTCTGAGCCATTGAACTATTTCAATCAAATATAAAAGAACAGCAGACTTATCAAGGATAATTATTTTTCTTTAAATATTGTGGGGAAAAAAACAGTCAAGTTAAAGAGGAAAAAAAGATAAGTGAGAGCCTCCACAGAGGGAAAAGTAGTCAAATTTTGCTATTCCTCATTTTGTTTGGCACCAGCCAGTCCAAACAGGCATCCTTTCCAGATGAGCCATTGCCCTGCTCTCTCCTACCCAGTGGGACCATTGTGATAGACAGACCTAACTAGGGAATAGGAGACTCATTTTCTTGATTATCTTCACAGACTGCCTTCATGAGTACCAGATTGAATTCATCACTGGGGAATATGGCTGACCAAGACTGTACAGAGAACTCCAGGCTGTATTTTTTATCTTTCTACTGACAATTCTACTGGCAGTGCTAGAATTTTATTTCTATGTTAACTCAGACATTGCACAGGTTAATTCAAGTTACTTCATGATTCTTTGAAACACATGGGCTCTTCTAGTTCATGTCACTCTGATGAGTCTTCAATTACATTAAAAAAATTTGCTGGCAACTAAATGCATATAATGCAATTTCACCTCTTTTTTTTTTTTTTTTTTTAATTTTTCCAGTCTGCAAGGTCCTTCTGACTTTTCCACATATCACTTTCATTTTCCATGTTTATAATGTCTCCCAAAATCTTGTTAGTATATTACTTTTTATAACTGAGGTCATTAAGAGAAATATTCAGACAAGATTGGTTTCAAGTGTAATCAGTACTGAGCAAAGTAATAGTAATCTCATTCTATTCAAAGAGTTTTTTAAAAGCATTTCAACACAATTCTGCAGTGTCTTTCTTTATGCAGTTCATTTACCTACCCCAGCTATTTTCTACTAATTGCAATCTCCTCTCCTCACGCTCTGCCAGTAGTTTCCCACAAGCTTGGCAATCTGTATTCTGCCAAATATTTGATAGATTAGATCTGCTACATTTTATTTGTTAAGATAGGAGTTGTAAGATAAAGATATCAAGTTACTTTCCATGGTCTTGTGATCTACCTTGTTTTTGTAAATACACACTTACCTTCATCTTCAATTATTTTTTCTTTAAAAACTGCTCTAAAGCTATGATATTTTGTATTAAAATTCATATTATAGTTCTGTTCTAGCCCAGAACTTGTGTAATGCACCACATTTCCTGTCACATTGTACCAATTTTGAGTGGGTTGATTTATTGAAGATGCTTCTCACCAGAAGCAGTATTTCATACGACAGCTCTTTTGAGATCACAGAACGGAGATTTTCTAGTTCCACTAAGTGATAACATGAAGCTTGGAATTTCTGCCATAACACTGCAGGATTAGCTTTCTGCTCTCATTTCCTAGTTGTCAGTTCTGTCTTTGATCCACTGTTTCAAGTGCCCTTATTGAAAATTGACCTACAAGGCACCACTTTTATTGCTGATCATTCTTTTACCATTTCTATCTAGGTATCATTTTTGAGAAGAGTTTGCATACAAACCTACCTGGTTAAGAGAATTTTTCCAGAAGTGTTCCCTTGGCAGGATTTGAAGCTCTAGAAATTCTTCTGAATTTTGCCCTAAAGGAAAGCCAAACCTCCTCCCCAAAGTCCTTAAACAAATAATTTCTTTGGCCTTCGCTCATTTCCTTAAATTTCTTATACACAGCCTGACTTACAGATCTATTTTTATCTCTCCATTTTGTTTAAACTGGGCCAGCATTCATCTGAACCAATGCTATTTTTATTTTTTTTTACAATTAGCTGTCCTGTAACAACCTCAAAACTTTCTGTGGCTAAGTTTAGAAAGAAGCATCTCTGCTTTCTGTCAGAAAATCTGTCAGTTGTCACACTCCAGAATATCTGAGCTGTCTCCAGTAGCATTTGGTCTCCAACTTGTACCTCAGAACTGAAGTCTCCCATAGTGAGTCAGTTCTCTGTAGAATTTCTCCCTATAATAACGATTTGAATATCTCTATCCATATCCAAATTTAACTCTGGAATTCTAGCATACTAAAAGTATTTTTCTATCAACATCATGAATAAGAGAAGATCTGCCTCTAACTTTTTTTTTTTTTTAATTGTAGTTCCTGATGACTCTCTTTCTTACTACATTTAGGCCTGTATCTTTATCGTGGGGATTCTATTTAGTTCCTATTAAGCAATTATAAAAAGATTACGGGGTCACATAATACTGGCATACCAGTATGAGTTTGTATGTGATGCAGAAAATAATATTTGTGGAGCTTCACTGCCTATTAATCATTTTTACCATTCATTAAATCACAGGAAAAATGAAGAGTATATCATGTAGGTCATTCTGAATCAATGACAGTAAGGCATCGTAGCATGCTGGCATGAAATCTGCATGTGTCATTTTAATAGAAAAATCATTAAAAACAGTATTAGGAAGACTTAGTATGTGTTTCAGTGCAACTCTTTTCATCTCCTTTCTTCTATCCTAGCAAAATTTGCAGGTACAGATGTCTCCAGGTTAGTTTCACAATCCTTTTGAAAGGCATCAATTAATCAGTTGATTAGCAAAGATATTAGGTGGATGTTATGACTGTTTATGAGGGTGGATAGTAATAGGACAAGGGAGAATGGTTTAAACTAAGGAGAGATATAGGTTAGATATTAGGAAGTTTTTCACACAGAGGGTGATGACACACTGGAACAGGTTGCCCAAGGAAGTTGTGGATGCCCTGTCCATGGAGTCATTCAAGGCCAGGCTGGATGTGGCTCTGGGCAGCCTGGTCTGGTGGTTGGTGACCCTGCACATAGCAGGGGCGTTGAAACTAGATCATCATTGTGGTCCTTTTCAACCCAGGCCATTCTGTGATTCTATGTCATCTTCACTTAAGTTAAAAAAAAAAAAAAATTGTATTTTTAAATACTGTGAGATCAACTTTGTGCACATGTTTTGTAATAACTTAAAATCATTATGCCAGTCTGGAAGGAAAGTCCCACTGGAGTGACTACACCAGTTTGCTGTGAGCTTTGTGGATCTTTGTGAGGCTCCAGTCAGCCTGCTGAATTTCCCCTGGAGGGCAGGCCAGCCCTGCAGCACATCCCATCAGCTGTTCCTTTCTGGTGAGTCCAGGCTAAAAGATAATTATGAACCTGGAGGTAACATGAAGATAAATTATTTGTGGGACAACTGGGAGGAATGGGGGGGGGGGGGAGGGGGAATAACTTTCACATCATCTACAGGTTTTAATTTTAATAGTGGCTCCACACATCTGCTAAGATACAGAGTGATAAAGACAACCCAAGATAGCCCAAGTAGTGCATTCGGTTTATGCAAGCGTGATACATTGCCTACACACTGAATTTTATCTGTTAGGGAATGTCAGAAAGTTAGTGGCATATCCTTCTGCTCCCTTTATTTTGTGCTAAAAGAACATTTGCCAAGAAACAAATTCAGAGTTTCATGCTTTGAGTTACTATATTTTCTATGACTTGTACTTTTGTTCATGGGTGAGGAAAGAAGTGAGGCATACTTGGCACAGAAAAAGCTTTCTTGTGTCTAATATAGCAGTGAGAACTTTCAGTCATGATTGTTTCTTACCCAAAGACTGCACAATGCTGCAAAGACTTCACTTGAATTCTTCATCATGTAGAGGCCTTTAAAGGTCCTTTCAGGGAGGCAATGTGCGCTTCTAGCTTTACTCCAAATACGTAGATCCAACATTTTCTCAGCTATTTCCCTGCTGGTCCGTGACAACTCTCTTT
This sequence comes from Lagopus muta, assembly GCF_023343835.1. NCBI lineage: Eukaryota > Metazoa > Chordata > Aves > Galliformes > Phasianidae > Lagopus > Lagopus muta. The sequence goes on along the minus strand of NC_064435.1, from coordinate 38,326,835 downwards.
CTTATTTATTTTGTACATTTTGACCTACCTGCAGATTTACTCATTTTGCCAACATTTTGAAAGAGTAATCTGTTCTGTTGAGAGTGATTTTAACTAAAAGTTCCATGTCAAAGTAGGACTGCACACATTAAAATGTATCTTGTAGGAAGTTCAAGTCTAGGTGTATACAGGATAGAATAGAGGTGATGAAGTCATCTATGGAAATTAGTGTCTGTTAATTATTTTATGGACATTAGTATTTTTGGTCACGCATACACTAGATGAATAACGAACTGTGTATACAAACATACCCCACTGCATTCTTGTTCTTTGCTCAGAGTTTCTTGAGTATCAGAGAATAATACCCTGTGCAAAAGTGAGACTCAAACAAAGGGCCCAGTCTGGCGCAGAAGGGTCATCCCTTCAGGAGCCTTCTCATAGGGCTCAGTTAAACTTCTTTCAGGAATAAAGACTACTCCCTGGACTGGGCTTTACAGGAACATTGTTTTACAAAACATCATTAAACGGCTGTCTTTTGTGTTAGGCTTGACAGTATACCCAACCTAATGGGGATAAAAACCCATTAAATATACTTTATTAGTTTTTGGTTTTCCAAACTAAATTATAATGACAATAAATTTCAATTCTTTTTCTTTTTTTCCCCCCTATGGGTGTTATTTTTCATACTGTGTTAGTTAATAAAGTGGTAAACTGCATTCTGTTCTCTCCCTATAGTGGATACAGTTTGAAAACAATCATTAATGGGTTTTATGCTACAACAGGAGAGAATTTCTGGATTTAGTTCTGACTGAGGCATTTGCCATGTCATTTCTGCATGGGTGGCCAGTATGCTCTCATGAGTTAAATACCCTAGACAGGAAGAATCCTGTGATAAGAGGCTCCTGAATCACTATTGATCCCAGTCCATTACATTTAATGGACACTGCATCTGCATACTTCTTACCATCCTACAGACAGTTCAAGGTGCAGAGGAATTATTTCATTCTCACATAAGCGACTGAAAAGTGTGAACTGAATCCTGTCGTGGTGTAGCTGTCCTGGCAGTGAATCATTTCACCTTCCAGTAGGCATCTCCCATGGCATCTTGCAGGAGTTCCAAAGGCCTGCAAAGCCCCTCCTGGATCCAGCAACTCCAGCAGTAGGGTGTGTCCAAGGGGACTGACTGGGGGCATCCTACAGGTGCTGGGCCACAGGCTTTTTGGGTTGCATGAGGCACAATGGTGAAGCAGTAGCAAGGCCCCTCTGCCGGCTGCTGTGTAGCTCTGAGCAAGGTAGCTGTCATGTCCTGGTGGTGGGGACAACTGAATGACTCACAAAAAAACTTCCTGATTTGCTGCAGTTTTCAGTCTGTGAAATTAAATAAGCTAGCCCTAGTTTGAACTGTCTGTTGGCGTGCTGAAATCTGTGATAGCTGAGGGGCTGCTTCGTGAGTGGCGCTGCTGTCCCCATCACAGGGGCAAGCAAAGGGCTGGGTGTAAGACTCATTCAGCCATCTGCTGCCACCCCTGCAACAAAACTTATGCAACTTCAGGCTGTTTTCAGCTTTTAACAAGTGCTGTCAATGCTCCTGTATCTCTTTACTGCTCTGTAGAAAGATGGTTTCTTGTGACTGGAAACCTGGGGTAGCAAAGGCGTTCATACACCATGTTGCTTAAATCAGATCTTTCCCAGGTCCGTTGTGCCATAAAAAGACATCCAGGGCTCATTTTGAACCATTAGATTCATCACTCTTGGTGATGAAGCTTGATAAACAAGATGCCCCAAAGCCATAAAAAAAACCGTGAGCTCTGGTGATCTGGAATTTGAACCTAAGTGGCACAGTTGTGCTTACTGCCTGTGTGCTTGTAGCAGCTTGTCATGCTCCTTACTTACAGCATAAATCATAAATTCTTCCCTCAGTAACTGAGTTCTTTGCTAGCTTTGCTCAGCAATGTGAGTCGAAGGCAGCAGCAAACTGAAAATGGCTTCCCATGTTTTTTTTTCAGATCTATTGAAGTCCCAGCACATCTTGTAGGCACACCATGAGACTGGTACTGAAGGTTTTTAATCAGATGTTTTCACATCCTAGCACAATAGGTACTAAAATGGTTTGCAGTAAAAAGTGATTCTTCTAGGTGATGAATATTTTATATCTCTTTCTCGGCATTTCCTTCAAAAAGTATCATTTTAGTTTTCCTATGGAGTTAGTTTTGTTTTAAAGAGCTGTCTCAGAAACGCCAGAGTGTCTGGAATGGTGAATCAGCAGGAAAAAAATGGGGCTACAATCATCTCCTCGAGAAAAAGTCCAAAGTGTTTTCTATTTCTGATGTGTTTTCTTCAGACTTTGAATTACACTTCCATAATAATGCAGAGCCTGGTAAAGCTGGAAAAACAAGCTGGAAAGAGCACATTATGTAGGCATATGCATCACTCACTTTTTCCCCACACCTGGTCTGGGGTGCTGTGCTTTCAGCTACTGCAATGCCATTCTTTCAGAGTTGAGGAGGCGTAAACAGAGGCAGAATGAGGCCTTTGGCTTTGCAGCAGCACATCGCATCATACAGCAGCAGAATTGGAGCCAGATGGGTGTTCTGAGCAGATCATAATGGATTGCAATTGCATTGATATTTTAAGCTAACAAATGTTTAGATCCAAGATGCTTACAACACAAGCACTTACAATAGAAGGCTGATTGCAGCATGGCAGAAGTGTCTAAATGCTGTAATGAGGAAGGTGGTGTCAGCATTTCACTTCTAAATTTCAATTCTCAATGACTTCAAGCAGCTGTTAAAAATCACTTAGCTGAGGCTTGAGCAAGGATACAGGCAAAGGCCCAGAGCATTCCAAAGAGAGATCCCAATTCACCTTCCCAGCATGAAAACAAACCTTAAATGTTGGAATGTGGCAAAGCCTTTCTCCAGCAGATTGTTCCTGTGATTGTTCCTGAAGCTGAGACATGAGTAAGGAGCTCTAGGAAAGCACACTGGCCATACTTCACCTAACATGAAAGCTGAAGGGCTGGGCTACAACTAAATTGAGTCAGAGAATCATAGAATCATTTGAGTTGGAAGGGACTCTTAGAGGTCACATAGTCCAACTCCCCTGCAATGAACAGGGATGCTTACAACTACATTGGGGTGCTCAGAGCCTGGTTCAGCCTGACCTTGAATGTCTCCAAGGACTGGGCTTCCATTCGATGACACAGTCAAAACTGTGTTTTGAGAAAGTTCTCCCCTTAAGCCATTATCATATATCAGGTATCTCCATATCAGAAAGTATCACTGAGGCCAGGCAACTATTAAGAATGACCAAGGACTGAAAAATAATCTCAAATAATAATCAGAATATAATGCAACAGTTAAAGCTCTAAATCTAGCAATTCTGATGGTATTTCCATGATTACATCTTTCAGTGACCTAAATTTCTAGTAGAAAAAAAAAAAAAAAAGAAAAGAAAAAGACCTTTTTCTTCAACTGGGTCTGTTCAGCCTTGAGAAAAGGAGACTGAGAGGGGACCTGATCCAGGTCTATAAATATCTAAGGTGTGGGGGGCAGAATGGCGAGGTCGGACTCTTTTCAGTGGTGAGTGGAGACAGGACAAGGGGAAACGGCCAGAAACTGGAGCATAGGAAGTTCCGCACAAACATGCGCAAGAACTTCTTTACAGTGAGGGTGACGGAGCACTGGAACAGGCTGCCCAGGGAGGTGGTGGAGTCTTCTTCTCTGGAGATGTTCAAGACCTGCCTGGATGCCTACCTGTGCGGCCTGCTTTGGCAGGGGGGTTGGACTCGATGATCTCTGGAGGTCCCTTCCAACCCCTACAATTCTGTGATTCTGTGATTCATGGTGGGATACTCCTGAGCTGTTTATTGCAGAATTTCTTCAGTGAAATTTCTTTTATAAGTAACTCAAATGAAATAAGGTCCAATACACATGACTTATGTTCATCTTGTACTATGTTTAGGGAAATCTGCTTCGTAGCTTTTTTTATAACTCCGAGTTTCATGAATACAGAATAGTTATGAAGACCAAGTCTTCCAGATCATACAATCAGAAGTATTTAAACTAGCTGCATAGAATAAACTAGGAAGATCAGACTTTTAAAAATATCTCCCGTTTCAGCTGTGTGATATCTGTACACACTGTGAAGTGCTTTCCAGATTTGATGCCAACTACAGAGTTTTTTATGCAGCTTAAAGCAGAAGAAACAGATCACTGCATGTTAAAAGTAAAATTGTAAGGTATTGTAGAAGTTGGTTAGATGACTATCCTAACACAAGTAACTCACAGAACAGAGTCCTCAGCTATGAGACAGCTCCAGTTCAAGACTTTCACACATTTTTCTACATGTACCTGCCATGGAGTAAAATACCCTTGCTGGCAAGACTGCAGAAAGATTGTTCTCAGATACAAAATGCCTCATCCTGGGAACCGTATGGAAAACTTTGCCAAATGTCTTCACTGCCAAGCATAGAAGGGAGAAGATAAAGATCTGAAGTCTGGGGAAATCTCAAATGTAATGACGAGAACATCAGACTTTTAGATCAAGTATTTTGGGATGCTATCTGTGTTTCTTCTAGTAGTATACCAATAACCTGTTATTTTCACAAATGCTTTTAAAATTGGGTACCTAAAACAACAAAAAAAGAAGGGAGGGATCCATAGTCAAACATACAGAGAAGTAATGTGCTTCTCAAATGAGTAAGCACTCGTAACCTTCAAAAACCCTCACCATTTTGTGTTTGTATATCTAAGGGCAGTTCTAAAAGTAATGCCTTCTATTTAATTATATTGATCCACAATGTCAGAAAAAATGGCACCCACTGTCATTCACTGATGCTTGCTGAATATTTATGGAGACATAAACATTCAGACAGTGGATGTGAGCACAGTATGGTGATGGGTGGTGTGTTTCAGCAGTGGCAATAGTGCATCACCTTCACTGGTACAGATATTTACAAGTGTGAACACTTCTGTTTATCACTGACAAAAATGCATAGATAATGGTGGTGACCACATTAAAAAATTTTTTTGTGGCTGAGAATTTGCTCTATCAAATTGTGCAATTGCACTCTTTGTATCTGTTGTAATTTCCATGGAAATAAATATGAGGTGTTACTTTCTGAGTAACCTATGTATTTTATGACTGTAGAGTAATTGCCTAAGTAGTTGATAACTAATATTGTAGCTTGCCCCATCAGGGAACTGAAATCATATGACCTCGAAAGCCACAAAAACAAATATACATCTTTTCATGATATCCTATAAACAATTTTTTGTAATATTATGATTGATAATAATTCAATGTAGGATGTTTTGTGACTTTTAATGCTGTTTTGACTCTATTAATAAGTGTCATAAAATCATTACAAGAATTTGAACAGGTATTAATACTTTTTTTTTTTTTTTAAATAGAGTTGTCTGGAACAAAGATTTTCTTTATTTTTTACTTTTTTATTGAGTTTATTGTCCCCACCAGACTGTTAACTTCCATGTAAGTAGGTCTGCCTTTTTGCTGCTTGATAAGATGGCCAAGAACAAAATTTTTCCTTAGGGGTAGTATTAATTAACTAACTAATATTTAGTTTTTGATTGCTTCTCCCGTATGGATGTAAAAACATACATACAAGTTCATTAGCACCTCACTGGTGTATGCTAAACTGTTTATTAGTTTTTCACAATGACTGTTTGATGCTGGTTCCAGTTAAGTACTGCTATCCAAACATTCATTTTGTAGTTATTAATCCACAGTGACAAATCTTATTTCCTCCTTCCTGTCCTCCCTTCCAATCCTCCTCCCAGACACGCTTTTCCCTCCCTGTCTTTTGCTGAAGATGCTGGTTTTAAAGGCAGTGTAATACATTTAGAAGAAAAAGGAGGTGACCCTTTCAAATAGTATTTCTGTTGTCAAAACTCAGTGCTTTAGCTGCTGAGTATCTTTGCATACAATCATTAAAATATATTGAGCCCTCTAAAGCCATTACAAAGGCTGCCATGCCACAAATCACAGTGAATTTTTTTCATGGCCTCTCAAAACAGTTAAGGAAATTTTGGGTGTTGGACAAAAGGGATCTATCAAGGTCATCAATCCCATTCTCCTGTAACAAAACACGAAGAAACGAGTGAAAGAATATCACGCTACAGAACATAAAGCAATAATCAACAAAAATTAGAAATATGCTATCTGATTGTGTCCAAAGTGAGGAAAGAATATGCAAACTGCTCAGAGTGGTACATGTAGGCCAATGGCATCCTGGATTGTATCAGAAATAGTGCAGCCAGAACAAACAGGGTGGTGATAATCCCTCTGTGCTCAGATCTGGTGAGGTCATATCTTGAGTACTGTATTCAGTTTTGGACCCCTCACTACACGGAAGACATTAAGGCCCTGGGCTGTGTTCAGAGAAGGGCCATTAAGACGAGCAGCTGAGGGAGCTGGGCTTGTTCAGTCTGGAGAAGAGGAGGCTTAGGAGAGACCATATCACTCTCTACAACTCCCAAAAAGGAGGCTGTAGCAAGGTAGGGGTTGGCTTCTTCTTCCAGGTAACAGTGATAGAATAAAAGGTAAGACCTTAAGTTGTACCAGAAGACATTCAGATTGGATATTAGGAAACATTTCTTCTCAGAAAGAGTGGTGAGGTACAGAACAGGCTGACCAGAGAAGTGGTGGAGTCATCATCCCTGGAGGTGTTCAGGAAATATGTAGATGTGGAACTGATGGATATGGTTAGTGGGCATGGTAGTGATGGGCTGGCCATTGAATTGGATGATCTTTGAGGTCTTTTCCAACCTTAATGATTCTATGATTCTATGTATTCATATACGGAGGGACCGTGACTGAGCCCAGAAACTTATAAGTAGGCGCTGAATGTCCTCCAGCCACGGCACGAGCATTTACATTGCAAGTGCTCACCTATTCCAGGAGCATGGAATGGAAGTCTCTGAGGACTTCAGAATGAATATCTCATAAATGGATGTACAGCTGAAGAGCTGTTAAGAAGGAATACTGGCTTCATTTCAGTTTGGTTGGCACAGAGAATATCGGCAGTGCAACATAAGCTTCTGGGCAAGTCTTCAGGATGTTGACAACCAACCCCAGTGTTTTTGCCACTGTTCCACAGACAGGTACCCCATGTGCTGCAGTTGCCTCTCTGCCTGCAGTCCTAACAAACCCCAGTGTCATGGGCACATTACAGTTCCTGTGGTGCCAGTTCAGCTTCAGCTATCCATAAGTCTAATAAAACCAATTATTTCTCATTTTCATTTTCAGCTGTTCCTGCAGCCAAAGCTGTTACATTCTGGGTGCAACTCTGATTTAATTGCAGTCAGTGACAATGCTTACAGTCATATTTTGGGTGCCAAACAATCACCTTCTGTCTTCTGTATTTATGTGTAGAACTTACCAGATCACAGAATGTGTCCTAAAAGCTATTCAGACTTGGCAGAAGTATGCATCTGTGCAGACTCTATATTTCCTTTAAACAATTACAAGGAAAAAAAGTTAAGTTCATGATCAGAAATTGCTCTAGCCAGAGTGTTTCTATGTCCAGCAAGCTTCAGGGCTTCACCAGGGAATACAAATTAAAACTGACTGCAACATTTGGCTCTGTATTTTGTTGTCAGGGAGCAGCATTCATTTTCTTCGCACCTTGGTTTCTGTTGCATTTCTACTTTGGAGAAAAAGCACAAAAGGAGGAAAGGAATCATATCAAGAAAGCATGGCATAAAAAATAAAATATGCTAAAATTATACCATCTTATTGCCATGGAGTTTTGTAACCCAAGAGTACTAAATAGCAAGATCTAAAATAGCAGAAATATATTGTTTTCAGAGGATAAGAAAGAGGTCAACAAGTAAGGGTACTGGCCAACAGAGTGCTAGCTCATAATTGATACATCAAACTTGAACGTTGTGGTTTGATACTCACCTTTGTACAAGCTTCACTCAAAGCTGTTCTGAGACGTGCAACCAAGTCCTTCTGCAAGCTTGTGTTGAAGAAAGACACATGGCCTGTATTTTGCTTTTCAAACAAGGTAGCTTTCTGGAATGATTGCAGCAGCAGCGCCTGACGATAGCCTGTAGGAGTTTAGTCCTCACCCTTGCTCAGCATTGCCTGTAAGGATGCTGTCCCATCTGCATGGTTCACCTCCAGTTGAACTCCTAAGACCTGTTAGATATTATGGACAGCCTCTCTTAACACGTATGTCAGTGGCAAAGCTGATATGGGCTGTGATGAACAGATCTGCATACTGCAGGAGATCAGCCTTGAGTTTGCTTAAAATGATGTCTCTTTCCCAGCCTGGCTAGGACTTCTAAAGCAAGATCTAGGGCACTGGGCCCCTAATGTTAGCAACAGGCACAGAGCAGGGGCCAAAGGAACTCTATAGAGAGCTCATATCAGCAGTCTGGGTTCAGCTTTGGTTCTTGATTTGAATGATATCAATGATTTGAACTGCTTTTGGCTTATGTTCAGGTTCAGTTTGACTCAAATGATTTTGAATTATGAATCTCAAGCATCATCTACCACCACATGGTTAATGTGAATGATTATTTCAAATGTTGGAATAATGTTCAAATAATGTTGGAACATGCCAGTGCATTCAAACACCACTGATCATGCAGCTCAGATGCCTCTTCTGACTTGTGTATTAAATGAGATTGTTTGTTTTGGCTTGCTGTGTTTTCTGCCAGTATTCAAGCTATCTTCAATGAGCTTGTTTTAGTAACATTCTTCTTTCTTTTTGCTTGATGTTATCCCACTGATTTCAGCCAACTTTTAATCTATACTTTCTTGCAAACAACTCCATATCTTCTTCATAACCAACTCTTCTTGTCATAAATGGGAGTTTTGTATAAGAACATGTATGGATAGATCAAGAGAGGAAAACCTTGTCAAACTAGTGGTTCCTCAGTCAAGTGTGGAAGTGTGTTTTCCTGAAATTAGTGTTACAACAAATGGAGAGGTATCAGTTGTCTGTATATACTCCCTGGTTTCACATGTGAAGGAAACATTGGAAGCTACTCAAAAAAGTGACAAAGATTTTTGTATTTTTTTAATTGGGAACATCAAGTGTCAACAGCATCCTGCTCACACAATTCTAATACAATTTATGGCTCAGTGCTGTTATCCCTACCATCTACTGCCATGGGAGCTGCCTGAACAATGAGTCTTTATTATGTGCGGAGCTTTTCATACCATCTGTGTCCCAGAACACTTTACAGAGACAAATAAAAGAGTCTCAGTAAATAACAACAGAGAATAAATAAATTTAAAAGGTTTAGGAAAAGGAAAGCAGAAATAATTCAAACACTTAATCAGACATGCAGCACAGAGCATGGCAGTAAATGAAGCCATGTATTTCTTTTGAAAATACCAAGAAATTAGAACAGCTTTTTCCATTTACTCTCCAAAAAAGTGACGGAATTGATCAAGAAATCTAAAGAGAATTAGTGTCATAAACAAGCAGATTGAAGTCGAAGAGAGGCAGCCAGACAATGTTAAGCCTTTACTTAAACAAATCACAATCCTGGTATAACAAGATACTTAAACTGGTCCACATGGTTTGAGTTATTCAACTGTGGAGAGACAGCATGTGTATAAATACTTTGCTGGGCTGTAACGATGATACTAAGCAAACTGTATTTTAAGGGAACTCTAGTTTATAGAACTCTAGTTCTATTTAGAAGTCCTGTTTAAGGTATTTTTGTAGTCAGTTAAGAGAAAGAGGCACTTGAAGAGGTTCTGACCTTCCTGAAGTAGCTCTTCTTTTAGGCCTGCTCACTTCTCTCATCCAAATAATTAGTTTAGATTCAGTGACTGACTTTAAGATGACTAAAACCCAGGGAACAGACATATGCTCTGCTTTTCTACATCTTCCTCTTCAAGGTAGCTACTTGGAAAATTTGCATCTGGAAAAGTTTCTTGTTCTTCATGCGCATGCCAGGAGTTGGCACTGCTTTAGAATCTGTGAAATCATGAATCTCTCCACTTTTAAATATTTTCCTGCATTATCATCCAAGACTAAGCTCAGTGTTAGATTAGCATGAATATTAAAGTACAATGTTGCACTTCAAAAGTTCACAGTTGAACTCACGGCAGTTGAGTTCAAACCTGCAGCAATGAGAGGCTGCAAATGTTTGTGACTTAACACTGCCACAGGTCATGTAGTGATCTGTAATATCTAAGCTGTCCTCAAAAATGACAGAGTGCCATGGCAGGAACAGCTTGTTCCACCTGCAACAAGATCTGCCTTGCAGTCTTGTATAGAAGGTGGTTCGATATGATACTCGGGAGCATCCTTGTACAACTGATTTGTCTAATACATGCTGGCAGACAGAATCTGAATTCAGTGAATCAGAAGATACATGAGATTTCATCAGCCTAACCATTTGGATAGAATAACACAGTCACCACCAGCATCCATGAGCTGCTTCCGAGAGCGTTGTTATGGAGGAGAAAAGGTCAGAGGGTGGTTAAGACCGCTTGGTTGCAAGTGCCTCTTTTACAAACACTGCATCATTTGTGCTTTGGAAAGGTTTTCTGGGAGTGGAATATGAAGTACCTGGTCCATTCTTTGAGCCTGCTTTACCTGGTTCTCACAGACAGGCGTGTGCAGATCCTCTGCTACGTTCTGTAGTTCTTCCTCTAGTTATTATAAATGCCTGTTGTATACTGAAGACATATCTTCACTGCCTCAGAGATCTTAATAAGGAGTGAATAACAAAACACAAACATTACACTGTGTCAGCATAAACAAAACCACAATTATATCAAAGGTCCTACAGGCATTGCTCATTTGTACTAATAATTCCTGCTTTGCAATCAAGCAGTACAAGTTGCCAAATTAATTATTTTTAGCACTTTCCACCACTTGGCACTTATTTTGGACTGCAAGTGGGGAAGTGAGGAAAGGAACAAAGAGCGGGGAAATGAAATTCCATCACCATCAAATAAGAGAAGCATATGACAGAAGAGGATTTAGGAGGCAGAAAGCCCTTAGGAAACGTTTGGAGGTTTCATGAGTTTGTTTAATGGTGAACCATCCAAAATGAAATCTCTGAGAAGCTGGAGGCTGAGCAGCATAAGATACAGTGTGCACACAGAAACATGGCTACATTAACTGCTGCAAGAAGCATAAATTATGCATCTCTGATGTGCCTCTGTAGGCCTTGTAACCTTTCTCGTCCCTTAGGGTGCTCGTTATCTGCAGGAGCAATTAACAGATAGTATCTAGCAGCTAGAGTGATTTCTTACCTTTAGAGTGATTTCAAATCAAATAAAAAGAAGGCTAATAGGGCCAAGGAGACCTGAGCTGTGAAGTTGTTTCAGAAGTACATTGGATAGAAATAATCAGTAAACTGAAGGTAAATGCTGCCAGGAAGCCTGGATTATGTCTAACTAGTTCTGCTTGCTGAATCTTTTATGTTTCTGACCGATATCATTGTTACTGTGAGACATTATGCAAGCAACACAAATAATGGATAAGCTTTTGTCAAGTAATTTTGAAAGAAAATGTTTAAATTCTCTTACTTTGGCAACTTAAATTTGATTAATCAAAAGATCAGATTTTTCCACTCCCCAGAAAAATTTAAAGGGGGAAAACAGGAGAAAAAAAGGATTTGTCTTGGAAAAAAAGTTCTGATGGTAAGAATTCTGCTTAATTCCTGAAACTGAGTGACATGCTTCTCTAGCAATAGGTACTTTATCATTTTTTTTTAAGAGTTAATGTGCAACAAAAACAAAATCCCACAACTTTAAAATGTAAAAAGTTTTATTTACTACCATCCCCTTTAGCCTATTCAGGTTATTATTCTCTAATGCCACTTTTTTTTTTTTTCTTTTCACTTTTTCATCACACCATATAGTGAGTTCAGAAATAAAATTTGTGTAGATTCCTCCACTATGCAGAACTTGCTGATTTCGTTTGTGATCCAGGCAGAGTCAGGGATCTGGGTGCTGCAATCTCTCTACAGGACTGAAGCTTGAAGACTCAAGTTCTCATTACTGGGGATATTTTTATCCTGTGAACATCAAAGTCTTCAAAATTGGAAGAAAATGTTGACAAAATGCTTGACAAAACCACTGATTTTATTGTAGATTTGTAACATTTTGTTAATGAGCTACATCAGATTCGAAAGTTGATATTTTATTATGTTCAGAATCAAGAAATAATTCCTGTAAGTAGCAGAATCAGCTCTTTAAAATAATTAAATTGCATTGGGAATTGTATCAAAAAAATCACAAGGAAGACTCATGGAATCACTCAGTTCACCTGGAGTTTGTCACTGCTAACAATGTGGCCAGGATTTCACTTCCAGGGGAAACAAAACCAGATAAAGAATGAGATGAGAAATGAGATGTGTAAAAACATGCTTTTATTTTTCCCAGAATAATTAGAATAGCCACTGATCCTAAGAAGTTTGCTTAAATTATGATAAAAGGAGCAAATTCATCTTGTGTGTAGAAGCATCAGTAGATACATATATATTCTTAAATAAGTAAATGATACAGAGATTTCAGAAGCAGAAAAGAAATGGATGATGTTGAACTTTTAAAGAGGGGATCTATTTTGGCTGACACAGCAGAGGCAGCCTGGTTAGCATTTAGGACAACAAAGACAGTTATCTAATTCTGGATGTTGCTGTCCTCCTCTACAGGAGTTAGAGAAAGTAGACCAGGAAAGAGGGCAATCAGAAGGTCACGACTTTGATCTTGGAGGATTTCAATTATTCAGGTATTGATCAGGATGACAATGACACAAAAGCTGCAGAGAAGAACACATTTGTAAAAGTTGCCTGGGATTGCTTTCTTTAGCCATTTGTAGAGGTGACTACATAATGAGAGCTTACGGAAAAACTTGCCTTAATAGAAGTGACAGCTGTGATAAATAAGCAGAGGTCAGGAAACAGACCTTTCTAGAAGTGGCTAAAAGTCTGCCTTGTAGTGAGGAAGCACGACATCATTTCCTCTTCACAAGAAATGTTCTGTACTCCTTACAGAAACTCCTGGTAGCTCACAGCTTGCTGGAGATTAACATACTCTTTTCAAAGACATTTTCTCTTTGCCACGTTAGCTCAAAATAGATGTCTACCGTGACCAAATTCCCTAAAAGCTCACACTTGAATCAAGAATGTGATACCAGCACAGATTCACAAAGCCACGCACATCTGTGCATGCCTGTGCATATACATACAAATTCATCAGCCTAATATTAGAAGGGGTTTTGGGGAGTGATGCCTTGTAATTCTCCTTTGTGTTCTGTCCAGGAGAATGTGTGATTATACAGTGCACTGAATTAAAGTTTTAGAACTGGCTTTTTGCCATGTTATAAATGCTCTGGTTCTGATGAGCTTATGGAATGTCCACCTGCTTCAAGTAATTCTGATTTTCCTTGGAGCTCCATAATTAGGTGGAACATCCTAAAAAATTGTAATAATGGCAGTTTAAATTTCCTATGCAGTAAAGATTTAAATACATTGTTCCTTGGTCTTTGCCAAATAGGTCAATAGAAGTAAAATCTTAGCCAGAATATGATCTCCCTCTGCTATCGAACTGTTTTCCCATCACACAGATAGCATTTCTTAGTTCTCACAACAAAGGCTTTTCCAGCCATGTTTCATTAAGGCAAGGACTGCTTCTAGGCCTAGATCACATTTACAATTTAGCCCATGTATTTTTCTAGTGCTTGAATGCTGACTTAATTTATACTGATCAGAGGACTTACTGCATTTTTATTTCTTCACTCTTGAGAAGTGGAATGTGAAAAGATTGGTACTGCCTTTAGCATCACTGCTTGCCTTGCATCTTTGTGCCCCATTTTATCCAAAGGCGATTCCATTGCAATGAAAGTGGCATCTCATCTGTCTCCAGTCCCTGCCTTTCATGTCACTTCTCTGCCACAGTCTGTGATGAGCAGTTGGTGCCCAGCTGGCTAAGTTGCATGTGGAATCCCCAAATTTCAGCCTCTTTCTTAGATCAAGGACGTTGCTCATCAGCAGCTGCCTATCCTGGTTGGGAGGAACTATCTGCAGAGGTTTCTGGAGCATCAGCTCTATTTTGAGTAATTTAAAAAGGTTCAAATTGCCTTAGAGCACAAGACTAAAAATACATTAACTGTGTTGCACAAGTCAAAGTCAAAGCAAGGGAGCCGTGAGGAACACCAAAACGTTTCTGTGAAGCCACCAGCTTCCACCTGCCCGTTAGAAGGAGCAGCCCAGAAAAATCCGTCTAGGTGCTTTATGCACCGTATGGAGTGGGAAAGGGACCGTTCAGCCGGCACATCCCATTTTTCCTTCACTGTCAAAATGTACTGAAAACCCTCCATGCCCCCCTTAGCTTTGTGAGACAAAGCTTACGGGAGCCGGGCTGCTCCGGGGCCGAACCCCAAAGCAGCACTGCAGTGCCATCTAGTGAGAGCCTGGCCTGGAGCTACCCTCATTGGGAACAGCTCGGTGCTCTCCGTTCCTAATTAACGACCACACCTGGTTCTGCTTTACTAGTGTCCCTCCAGCTCCTGGTCACGCAGCGATAAGCACCCTGCAAAGAGATTTTTAGATCCCCCTTCGTGGGATCAGCGCTTTGGTTGACCCTTTGATGGAATGGCAGCAAGCTCATCGCAGATGTCACAGTGCTGTGAAGGCAGGGACTTGAAAGTCTTATGGTAGCTTTAGTGGCAATGGCTGAGGGCTGGGAAGATGGTACTGTGTATATGATCTAGAGAGTGCAAATCTAAAAATCAAGTGGGAATTCTGGTCAAACTTTGTACTTCACGTCTATGAAGGTAAAAGTACTACTTGAAACCATCACTGAGAGCAGTAGTACAAACAGGTGAAGAATAGACTGAAAGCAACTGGATGCAGAGAATGAGCAGCAGGAGACAGCAACAGAGTGCTTATGTTGTCTGAGAGCTTTGTTCCTCCCTGCCAGCTTCCCTAACTTTCTTGCTGGGGATGCTAATGTGATGTGCATATAATGCAGTCCTAAACTGATAAAAGAAAGCAGAGCAGATTTGTGATATTGCTTGGAAAAAAACAACTCCACAAATTATAAATATTCAGACAGGGCACCAAAATTCATACCTGTTTTTAGGAAGCGATATGCACACATTTATTGCTAGCTTTAAATTTTTTATATCAAATGGAGCTAAATCCAAACCCAGCGGGACTCCCCTGCAGAAAAAAAAAGGAAAATATATTTCATCAGTATTTCACTACACAGTCCAGTGATCACAGAACACATCCACTCTGTGTTTACCCCAGACTTCCTAACCCAACACGCTGCTCACTCTGAACAAATGCAAGCTATGGAATCTCAGAAAAAGGAGTTCAAACCATAGTGTTTCATCGTGGCATCTTGTACCCTGTAGATAATGAACACACTTCACAAAGCTCTGATTAAATTTATTTATTTATTTTAAATCTTGCCCCAGCTTTTACTGGTCCACATACTGCAAAAATGAAAAGGTATTCAATGAGTTCATAATTTTGTAGACCAAGACCCAGTATCTCCTGTATTTTCTGCCTTTCTTAATCAGTGCCTCAGCTGAAGTCTACCATATTTACCCATTTTGGAACATAGGAACCTTCAGAATCTGAGTAAGAAGCTGAGTTAGGGGTCTGTGAGCACACCAACAGGGTATATCCTCAGCCCCAGAGGTGCCATCTGGCCGATTTAAACTTCATTATATTCCCTTTATGATGCTCATGTGGGGAAAAGGAGATGAGGGGGCAAAAATCAAGCAAGTTAACAGCTTAAACCATTCCCTTTTAAACCATCAAGCCACTGAAATGGACATGAGGGAAGAATATTTTTCTTGCTTCCAAATACAACAAATTTAATAAGTCAAGAGATCAAGATGCCTGCTATAATGGACAGTTAGAGTGTTGTGCAGAGTCTGATCCCTTCACCCTGTGCAAAGTGGGTATTCAAAGTGATTAAACCCAAGTGGTAATTTTCCAATACCAACTTTATACAGCCATAAACCACTTCAAAAGATACAAAGCAATAACAACTCAGGCTTCCAGTGAGCAGTGTATGCAGGAACATTATGCTAGCAGTGACAAAGTGGTTACAGCACGATGCAAATTGTTCACTTTAAAATTCAAGCTGACTGAGACCCTATTGGTTGCATAACAAACTCAGAGTCAAAGAATGATTACTTCCCAGACTCAAGCACCATTCATCTAAAAGGTCAATACTGTTCATAATTTTTGGAAATTTCACTACACAGTTAAATCAAAATTCTAGTTTCTTGGTTTGATTTAAAATGTATGAATTTAGAACCGAGCAGAACATTTATGTCAAACAAGCCAAAACATGAGAGCATCCTGTTTTCTTCTCATGAATGTTCTACCACAGCTGCAGTTTCAGCATTGTCTCTTATATGATATTTTGTCTCTTAAAGCTGAAATTTGGAGTGTAACCTTGAGAACATAAAGATGAGAAATTGGTATCCGAGGCTGCCATAACAGTCCTTATGGGAAACCTCTACAGAGCTGAAAGACATTTCAGTAAGCATGATTCTTCACCATAGGAATATATATCTTTCTTTAACTAGTATTTTGCATTGAGGCAGTATTTATAAGCAGTTGTTAACTTTGTCGAACTGTGCTGTGCGCTATCTGTGCATACACTGAAAGTGATAATTCCATTATGTTAAAAGTTTGGAGGACAAAGTAGAAGCATAAAATAAAGGAAAGGGCAGATAAACAGTCTGGTTCTGCCTCTGAATATAATAAACAGATTAATAGTTTGCAAGCTGCCTTGACCACCTCATGGGAGTGAGATTTGAGGAAGAATGAAAAAAAGAGGATAGTTTAGTTCTGAATTCAGGTATTTTATTGAAGTTTTTGCTGTGAGTAAAAGACACCAGAGAAAGACAGACTTGAGAAGAGTATCAAACAGATGTGGGCTGGTGGACAATAGAAAGCTGTATTTTTGGCAAAGCAGAGGCAGAGAGATGAGATAATCATGATGAGGTGGAATGCTGACAAGTTAACCCCAACTAGAAGAACAGTGGGGTAGGAGCAGGTTATTTTCATTCTGTAGGTAATCAGGTTCAAACCTGATGTTAATATAAGTAATAATTACATTGGCTTTCTGAGAAAGACATCAAGCTGTGTTACTATCTGCTCTCTTTTTTGTGGGTAGATCTGGCTGGCACTGCTGACCCCTTGGCCACAGCTTAATGGGCTCTGGATAAATGAACAAAAGTGAAGAGCCTCTTAGAGGCTCAGAACTGTGAGGGCTGTAGAGCTCAGTGTAAGCCAAGTACCCTGAAGTGTCTCACCTGTGGGAAGTTGGAACTAGATGATCTTTGAAGTCATTTTCAACCCAGGCTATTCTGTGATTCTGTAATATGAGCACTGGTGTGAGCCTATTGCCATCTACTAAACCTGTAGAGGAGGGTACTGGTACTGGGAGCTATTTTTGTGCACTAAATGTGGACGGAACAGGGGCAACATGTGAAAGTGTGCCTCTTTTATGCTGAGTGTGGTGCAATGACAGATGAGTGGGAAAAGTCAGAATAGATGAATGGAGCAGGATAACCATGTTTGAGTGTGATATGGAAAGCACTGAAAAGATTGAGATGATGCTCAGAGATGAGAAAAACATAGCGCGAAACAAAAACATGCATGGATAGGAATCACCCATACACCCAAGGAGAAAGTCAGATGATGTGAATGCTGAATGAAGAAATGACTAAAATATCACCAAGTGATTTGTTTTTTGAAAGCCAGGATTTGACAGGTAGCAATCAACAGAAAGCAACATCAAGACTTGTTCATGTCTGGGAAGCAGGATGTGAATAGGACAGAAACATTAAAGATTAGCTTTAAGCTGTCATAGTGACAGAGAAGCAAATGACAGATGAGGATTTAGAGGAAGAAAACCCTAAGGAGATTTTTGAAGGCTTTGCAGGTTGTAATGGTGAGACATCCAAAATGAAAGGCCTGAAAAGCTGGAGGCTGATCAGAGGAAGAATGTGCACATAGAAAGATGTATTGAGTATGAGATCAAATGGCATAGTTGTTCAACTGCAGCTGGCCCAGCTCTGTTGGGACCAGGCACCATCTTGCAAAGCTCACAGAAAGCACATCTGGACAGGGACAGGAGGCTGGAACACTGATTGCCAAAGACCTTCATTGCATTCCTTGTAGTGGGGCAAGCTGCCCATGCTGAACTACTAGATCTACAAGTTGGTAGAGGATCCCTGTTGACACCTGTCATATAGAGACAAAACTTCTTCCAAAGAGTGGAAAGAAGTGGCTGAACATGAGTCAGATGAAGAGGGGTATTTGAACAGTTCTGGTGGCTGATGCTTGGATATATTGCAGTGTTTACTGTGCAGCAGACAGGACAGGAGAAAAGGATGCAGAACTGAGCAGAGGAACATGATCAGATCTGGCTCTGTAGAAGTGTCATCTTGAATAACTGATTGCAAAAGCAAACTTAAAATGATGTGTCCAAAATTCCTTTTAAAAATGGTGAAGAAGCCAACAGGAAAACACAGAATCACAGGCTAGCTGAGATTGGAGAGGATCTTTGGCAGTCACCTATTCCAAACCCTTCTCTCAAAACAGAGCCATCAGCACACACCTGGTTACCCAGCACCAAGTGCAGTCTGGTTTTGAACCAGTAACACCTCATGCTGTGTCCAACAAGCATTTTCATGCTCAGACCCAATAGCCCCTAAGACATCAACGTTGGATTCGCTGGTACTGCAGGACTGCTAGAACAGTACTGGATGAGCAAGTGCCCAGGCAGTTCATCTCCCCTAAGCCTCTAAGCCAATACCATGACTGGTACTTGCTATGCCAAGGTGTACGGGAACTGCTGAGTCACGGCCTGAACCTCTGATTGATCACCTGAGGTGAGCCATGAGTCAGCCAGAGGAGCACAGCTGAAGGCAATTCACCTGTGCTGCCGGAAGGGGTGGAGCCTGGCTGCACCTCTCCTAGACCTATTTTAGAGCTGACTGCCAGTGGGGAAGGATCTCTTCTGGAGATCCATTCTGTTGGAGTTTTGTATCCTGTGAGCTCAGGATAGTGGTAAGCTTTCTATCTATTCTCTTTTTGTTCTTATAATCTGCTTTGTATAACTCTCTTGTTTATTTTGTGATTATGATATTTTAATATTTATTGATTATACATAAGGCAGGAAAGTTCTCTATGGAAGGGTGTATTCAAAAGAAAGTATTGTGTTTAAAGAGATTTCTGTGCAGGTGATGGCCATGAATTAATTGCAGTCTTTTAGTTTCAGAATTACTTATGAAGACTGTTTACTGTTGTAATGACTTTCAGACAGTGCCTGGGAGTCTGTGCAATGTGGCATTTCCTTACAACTTTTCCACATAATTTTTCCTGAACTAAAAAAATAATGGATGATGAGCATCCATACACTACAGCCTGTTTAAGAAAAAAAGAAAGAATGACAGGTTGTGACAATATTGCCTCAGATTAATAGAGAAAAAAATATTACTTTTTCTAAGTTTTTTAAGCTTTCCTGAACTTTTGCAGACTTTGCCTGTTTGTTCTAACATAGCTTGGGCAACCTCAGCACCCTGGATAAGGGGAATTAATCCATTCTAATTCCAGAAATCACTGCTAGGATGGAGTTTCAGAAGTTGAAAATAATTTTAATAGAATCACTATAGGTTAATTACATAAATGAGTAAAACTTATAGTATAAGCAACTTAAGTTTGCAAAAATTATTAAAAGATAAAGATGCTATGTTCAGTCCAATAAATATATTCATCTTTTGAAGTAAAATTTTCAGATAAGGAAGGACATTCATTTTTTTTCTTTCTATGCCTGAGCCTTAATAACAAGTAGCAACTGGAGGGAAAATTTAACTCTGTTTTTAGATATCCAAAGGTTTTGATCGCCACTGAAAAAAATTATTTCAGATGGCCTGCTGCAAAATTTTGCTATGCGATCTCCAAAGTAACTTGACTGTTGATTAGTATTACTAACATAAAGGGGTACAGTTGGTTGGAAATGTAGCTATTCTGAGGTGTTTTAAATCTTGGAGTATAATTTGGAAGTTATATTACAGCATTAAATTTGCCATCAAGTTGGCCATTAAATCATCTCTCTTTTTATTCTTCTAATAACAAAAGGATAATTTAAATAGATATTTAATATGTTTCTATGCATGACAGAAAAATAGGCATAACAGATTTCTTCAGCATTGGTAGAAGTCTTACTAGGCTGTGATAAAAACCTGCTGTGAGTTGAGCCCGGCCAGCAGCCAAGCACCCACTCAACTGCTTGTTCACTCTCTCTCTTTCCCAGAGAGACAGGGAGAAAACAGGAAGGAATAGATTGAGAAAAAGACAGTTCAATAAGTGAAAGAGAGAAAATATATACTAGTTAGTCCAGGTCAGTTGTCTTAGCCATGTCCCCTTTCAACTTCTTACCCACCCCCAGTCTAATGGATGGAAAGAGTAGAATGGGAGGGGGGAAAAGACCTTGATACTGTATGTTAATGGTATAGTTTTTTCTTATCTTTTTATAAATTCATTTTTAGAGTGCAGCTGACAACTTCATATTTGCCTGTGATTATCTTAGTTTCATAATTCAACAATAAGTAGACATTTAGTGGCTTCCCTGTCCATTGATTTAAGGCTGGTTTGTTTTCCTTTGCTTATGTGGGGAGATGTCTTGCTACCTCAGTGCATTCCCTCAGCAATTTGTGTGTACAGAATGCTGCGAAAATAATGCTTTTTTCATACTTTTCCATTGATTCTGACATCCATGGTCCTCTGTATTTGTTTTGCATCTCCCTCCTCTTTTCTCAGTTTTCTCATTCTCTACATCCATACTTCTATATCTACATCTACAGCTATATCTGTATCTGAATCTATCATCTGTTTCTAATGTACATATCTGTCTATCTGTCTATTGATCTACCTTTTCATCTGTCTATCTACCCAAGTACAGGAAATGTACAAGGTGTGGTATAGTTGGATGTACAATGTCCCCAGGCTATCAGTGCTCCCCTAGGAAATGATTAGCCGTAGCTGGTGAATTTCTACACATCCAGAGTCTGTTTCCAGAGGGCAGTTTGGATGAGACTGCCCCACTTGTCTGAATTGAGGTTTGGGAGGAAACTGAGGTGGAGAAGAAAGGAGATTATAGAGATTATAGCAAGCTACTCGTGGCCCATTTTATTTACCAGTCTAGACATTTTTCTGCACTGTGTCATTGCCTTACATCCACCACCATTCTTGCTATCTGCTTTTTTACTCAATTGAGACACTCAGTCTCATCTTTTTACAGTTATACTGTGTAACCCCCAAATAAATCTTCTCTAAGGGCCTTCTGTCTCCCTGGAAACAGTAGAAACTGATGCTCATTTTACTAAGGAAGCAGCACGCGCAGTCAGCAGTGCCTGTGCCTTACCTCCTCTGAGTGAGGACTGTTCCAGAAAAGGCTGTTTTGCAAGACTGAAATGTGAATATTCTCTGCAAGATGAACAGATTAAATATATATTATAATAAAATCAGGGGAGATGGTGATGCTGCTAATCTAGGGTCATTTGCCAACAGACACCTTTATGTAAGGGAGCAGCTCATCTTGTCACCTGGATGCCCATACACACCTCACAGGGAGTAGTCTGGGATGTGACCTCTCTGCAGACCCCCATGTGGTGTGCACCGCCTTGCACTGGTGGCACCAGTGTTGGATAGCTGCATACAGACTGTTTTAGCTAGAGGAGAAGTAAGGGGAAATGGCAACAGGCGTGTTTGTACTGATTCCTAGGTGCTGTGATGGAGCCTGAACAGGACTCTGGGTGTCTGTGTGGAGTCAGTTCATGCCAGTAGTTCACTGATCCCACTGTGTTGCACTGCCTATGAAGACAGCAGGGAAACTCAGATAACATTTAATTATTGTGATGATTCTGTGAATTGTTTAATGGACCATCAAATATGTTTGTTTCTGATTGTGTGTATACATACAAAACTGTTTGTATATCCCCACTGGTTGGAACTAGATGAGGTCCCTTAAAAGTCCCTTCCAACCCAAACCATTCTATGATTCTGTGATTCTATGATTCCCAAGCATGGACCCTCCTGCATATGTAGACAGCTGTAATCAAAATGTCATCCACTCTTCCTACCACTATAATGTGAAAATGGTGCAAGCTGTGGATGTGCATTAACTTTTAAACTGCATTTCTTTAGTTCTATGTACTCCAGCTAAGAAATAACACTCAAACTTTCTGGCTTTAGAATTATATGTAATGTGATAACTTTTGAAAAATCAATCACTATTAATAAAATCAGCAACAGTTATTTGTTAATTTGTGTTTTTTTTTTTGTTTTTTTTGGTTTTTTTTTTTTTTTTTTTGGCTTAAAACAAAACTGGCTTTGACTTTTAAGTGCTTAAAGTAAGCTGAGGCCCAAGTTTGGTTGTAATGTTTTTCACTTGCTTTTCGAAATAAGTAGCATGGCAATTTTTGGTTTTTTTTTTTTAATTTTAAGGCTAAGTCTTGAAAACAACATGTGCTGATCTGTGATAACATTTCCTCTTCCATTTTCCTTCTTGAACCCTCAGAGGCAGTGTCTAGGAAGCATCCTCCCTTTTTTTCCTGATACCTACACACAAGTCCCTTCAAAACTATGAGCAAGTTAAAAATGAATTTTACTTGTGCCTGGGTGAAGGTAGAATAGAGCTAACCAAAGTGAAAATGGGCCTAGGACCTATCTGAGAAATAATTGTGAGGGGTTTTTCATCATCCTCATCTTTGAAGAGAAGGCTCAGGTGGATCTCATCAATGCAGATAAATAACTGAAGGAAGGATGTAATGAAGGTGGAACCAGGCTCCTTTCAGTGATGCCCAATGCCAGAAGAAGAGGCAATGGGCACAAACTGGAACACAGGAGGTTCCCTCAGAACACCAGGAACACTTCTGTGCTATGAAGGTGATGGAGCACTGGCGCAGGCTGCCTAGAGGCTGTGTGTGGGCTCTGCTGCTTGGAGACCTTCATCAGCAGCATGGGCCTGGGCCCCTACTTGGGTGTCCCTGCTGTGACAGGGGCTGGGCCCGATGGACTCAGAGGGTCCTTCCAATGTTCTGGTGCTGTCCTGCCATAGAATCTTGGAAGACAGTCATCACCTAACTGTCACAAATATTTCCTAACTGCTCACATAACACTGTCACCAGTGGTATGAGTTTGACCTCAGTCACCTTCTGATAGGACCATGGGATGTTATCTGGCTCAGTCCCAACTGGGTGCTGTGGGGAGCTCAGCATGGGGTAGCTGCCCCATGGCTGCCACTGCCTCTTAGATAAACAATCTCTTCCATGCAGAATGGGAAACCAGGGAAGAAAAGAGTTAGTAATTATATTTTTGGATATGCCTATTCCATCTAAATATAAGAAATAAACATCAGCTGAAAGAGTGGATGCACAGAAACAGGCTTGGGATGCACCTGCGCTTCACAGTAGCCAGGTGAGATCAGCAGACGGCACAAAAGCAGTCATACTTCATTGTCTGTGGTGGTCTCTTATCTTTTCTTTAGGTACCTTAAGCTGAGGAGAAATGCATCAGACTGAATGTTGGCCTCTGAGCAATGCCTTGCTGTGGAATTCCTCAGAGTTTCTATGACTTTGTTATTTTTATTCACCACAAATGACAAACTTTCCTCATACCACACCTTCCCCTTGCACAAGCAGGCATGAGGATAAAACTACTGAAATTTCTGAATCTTGGTAGTATCTGACCCACTTTCTAGGCAGGCTTATGTTGAGTCAACTTTGAAAAGCAGTCACAGCACAGTCTAGGGGACTGTTGTACTTAAGAATTAGCTCTCTCTCTGTTTTTTTGTTGTTTTTTTTGTTTGTTTGTTTTGGTTTGTTTTGTTTGTTTGTTTTTAAATCTTTGCTGCATTCTCTACTATGTCCTCTGGTACAAACCTGAAAGAAAAATGGTCATTTTTTTCCCATACCCCAAGAAGAGGCACTCCCAGTTGGAAAAAAAAAATCCTGGAATGCTCTGTGATTATGATAAATTGAGGAGTTGAGAGTAGACATATATGTATGTCTACTATGCACATGTTTCCATTATTTTGTCTTCTTTAAATTAAAGCTCGATGAGAATCAATGTCAGTGTCCTTGCCCTTGTGAGAACTGAGGTAGTGCTCCACCCAGAAGTATGAAAGTGGTTAATACTTGTAAGTGGGAATAGTTAGAGATGGAGTATGTATGTGTGAAATACTAAACCTAAGGCAAGGGTACACAGTGCCCACCTGCTCTCTGAACATGGATGAAGATATATGATTCTAACCCTTCTTTTCTTAAAAGTAAGTAAGAGACTTTCACAGAAAGGCAGAACTGAACTGGCTTTACAACCCTTAAATGACAGAGTGAGAGAGAGCAAAAGTATATTTGTAACAGAAAGCAAAGCCAAGAAAGATAATTACATTGTTATCTTCTATTAAATTCAACTTTCCCATTTTTTTCTTGATTGACTAATCTCTGTAATTTGCCAGATTTTGAGCTAGTATTTTTTAATACCATCAAGTAATGGATTCTGTTCCTCTCAATATGTCTATTTAAAAAAATTCTGCAAGTAGATTTGAATTTTCTTTTAATGCAAATACTTCATTTCCAGCTGGATACAGAAGTATTCCTACACAATGCAATGTAGATTCATTTGCTTAGATTTTGTGGGAAAAGAAAACGTCAGACTTCTTTCTTTATTGTTATTAATGTTCTGATTTCTCTGCTAAGTTGAAAATATAAAGTTATAAATATTTTAATCTCCAAATTATTTATGGCATTTTAAAAAGCGGTATAGGGATTTAATTAAGTAAATATTAGTAGTAATAATATGGTAGTCCTACAGCTAAAAACTGCTGTATCTTCTGAGAAAGGCATTTTGCAGGAGACTAGCAAAAAGTGTATCATAAAGCATTTCCTTGATTCACTTTCCTATGATGCAATACAGTACTTTGAGTGTGGTTTGTTCTGACTTTGTCTCAGAAAATACAGTGAACTATGAAGAACTTTGCCACATTTTGTTTTACCAAACACAAGTTTATCTCCAGAAAGCATACATGCAGATCAGGCTGGACTGTGTAAGGCCTGCCTTGACTACTAATATTAATAGTCATGTTTTCATTTTTCTAATACAACTGAGAATTATGACCAAAACTGTAAAGCCATTTTCCATTTGTATTCCATGATAGACAAATAATGAAACAGGTTCTCTGACCCATTAGCATACTAACTTAACAGCAAAATTTGATGAAGGGTAAGCTTAGAAAGGCACAGGGAATGCTGTCATTGATATGTGGGTTTTCTTGGTGATTCCATCATGGCTTTAACATGCAGTCCTGGGCAATCTCGATACATTTATTTCTTATTGTGAAAAGGCGAGGATCACACGTCTGCCTTGAAAAATACTATGAAATGAACACTGGTAATCTATGCCTTATGTATTATGGGAGAGTCCATCCATCTGAATTGTGAAGTATCGATATTTATTTTTCTCTTAGACTTAGTTCTTCTAAGATCTCACTAAATAATTAATTCTCTGCACCATTGTAGCAGCTAAAAAATCTATGCAATACAGTAACAGAAACTGTAAACAGAGTTGTTCTTGCTTAGGGTAAACCTCTCAAGTACTCATTTTTGCATACTCAACAGACATACACAAAAAAATACACCATATAGAGGCAGAGAAATAAACAACCATTCTGGTAACTTATTACCCAGTCATTGTTAATGCATAGGATGTGATACCAGAGTATTCCTTTTTCATGTGGCCTGAACATACTCTATTCCATTTGCTGATGTAATATATCCCAAATGCTTTATCCTGGAAATAAATAACACATTTTAGTCTTTCTTTGGACACCAGCAGAGCCAGTTAAAGAATCCCCTGATACTAGAAATACTCTACTAGTGCTTCTTATACTGGGGCTCAAAGCTAGATGCAGTATCTATAGGTGGCCTAATGAATGCTGCATAAAATGGGGCTGTTGCTTCCCTTGACCTACAAGTTATGCTGCTGGTACCATCTGGTATGCTATTGGCTTTCATTCCACCAGCACATGTTGCACTAATAAGCAGCTTGCTCTCTACCAGGGCATCCTCATTAGTGCTGCTCCCTAACCAGTCCATCCCCAGCCTGTAACACTGCCAGTCCTTCTTCTTTCCCAGAGTCAGGATTTTGCAGTTTTTCTTATTGAGTTTCATGATTTTCCTTTCAGCCATTCCTCCATCCTATTCACCTATGCCTCTAGGTGGCAGCTCTGCCTTAGAGCATATTGCCCGGTCCCCGAAGTCTGGTGCTATCTGCCTATCTGATAAGGGTGCACTGTCATTTCCTCCAGATTAGTGACAAAAATGTAATGCATGACAGTTCACAGGCCCTGTGTGGTGCTCTGCAAGCAGAGGTGTCCCCGTTGTGCTGTCACCTGCCTGCAGTTAGAGCACAACCCCTTTGCTACCACTTCCTGAGCCCAACCATCCAAAAAAATTTATTTATCCATCTAGTTTTCTACCTCAAACTATAATAGAAATATATTGACGGAGACAGAGCTGAAAGCATTGTAGAATCAAAGTAGATGACATCCATTGCTCTCTCTGGTACGCTTGAGTTTTGTCATCTAGCAAAGGAAGCACCTCCAGGCAGTCTACACAGACTGTTCCCAATCACATTCTCCACATGCCCATAAACATACTCCAAAAGCAGTCACATCACCGTTCTATGGAAAAAATAAATAAATAAAAAACCTATCTGTGTTTGTGCAGAAGTAATAATCTGGGCAGAAATAGTTTTATTTTCAGCTAGGTGACATCTATGATCAAAATTGCCGCAGAGCCGTTTCTTACATGTGCTGCAACAGTGGGGGAGGTAAGGGGTGGGAACCAGCTCATGGCAGGGAGGTGATGACTGATTAAACCAGTTTGAGTGCCTCCAGTACTGCATATACTAGAAGTTAAATCTTGATATCCCTTAAACCACATGTATGCATATGAAGCTTGTTTGTCTGTGTCTCTGTAAAAGTTTACTGCAGCTTCCTGCACAAAATTTTTGCACATTCAATGGAAAGATGACATGTTTATAGCAAATAATTTGTCCCTTGTCTGCATAGTGCATGCCATTACCATAAACAAAGTAGGATTTGTATTCTGTTAATATCTTGGTCCATGTTGTAGTCTGCATTTGTATGGTAGGTTAGAGCCTCTTCTCAAATGAGTATGAAATGTCAACAGGCAAAACCCAGCACACAACTATAAAATATGTGAAGATTTGTAATTGCAAAAGCATATGTTCTTTCATGCACTGGTCTTAAAAAAAGAAAAAACAAAACTCTCCAAAAACTGTTTGTGTTATAAAGCAAATTAAAATCTAAGAAATAAAGAATTAAAAAGATTGAAAGATCTGCCATCATCTGGAGCATCTTTACTATTTCATGCTTCTAAGAAACAGTGACATAGGAGTACATGTGGTCATTCTCTGAATTTGAGCAAAAATTCCAGCAACTTTTTTTTTTGTGTGTGTGTGTGACATTTACTTCAAATCTCTTTCTTTGTAAAATGCCAATTCAACACGCTGTATGAGTTGACTTTAGTCATTCCTGTTCTTTCTCCTTCTGTGTTGCGCATCACAATCACTGCTCATTGCCGCCAAGAGCAGGCAAGAACTTCTGTTCCAAGAATGGCACACAACCCAGTTTTCCCTATTCTAAGTAAACCATAATACTTCAAGGATATAAGTATATTGGTTGTTATAGTAACAGATATTGTTTCTCCCTGCAAACTTCCCCTAAAGTGAATTGTTTTCTTTAGATAAGTAAGGTTGAGATAAGATACTTTAGATAAGTAGGTTTTACAGAACTTTCAGTTACAAAAAAAAAAAGAATTGTGGACAAAATGCAGGGGAAGACTTCTGCATTTAGTTAAGAAAATCCAGTGCCCCATTTGCCTCCATGCGTAAGCTCCAAAAAAGGATTTGACACAGTTAAATGTTACAGTTGAGTGCACTCTGCTAGTGTCTGTAAATTCCGTATGAAGCAACCTAGAGTGCATTCAGATCATAAGCTTAATATCAGCCCTTTTTAATCCCTGATGGCAATTCTGTTTGAGTAAGCCTCATTGATCCAGTCTCCTTGCTATGCGATAGTATTCTATTGCACTCCCCGTGTACCCTGATGGCACGCAGGCTTCCAGCTCATGTTAACAAACCAGTTGAGTCACTAGTTTCAACAGCAACACATCACCTCCATGCTGCACTCCTACAGGCCTGCACCTGTTGTTTCTACAGCAATGCGTGCATTCCTCCTGTGGAGTGGGGGTGGTTATCATCGTGTTTCCCCACCTCCATCCCGCTGCTACCAGTTTGTTCTCATTTATATAAGAGCAGAGATGCAAAGGAGTTAGAGCAGTGGGAGGTGATACTTTCTAGTTTGGAAAAAATGGTGACATACCCACCAATAAATGCACACTTATCACCTGTGCATTTTTTGCCTGCTCCTTTTCGAAGTCATTTTCTGTTCCTGAGCCCTGCTCCATAATTCACCGGCTCCTTTTGCTAACTAATGTTTCCCATGTGTTGTTTTCCCAAGATTGAATTTTCTGAATTGCAACATACAAGACAGTTAATGTCTTAATTTTCATAATCTCACTCTCTGTACATCAGACACTTTATTGTTGAACGTCTCTGTACATCAGCCATTGCCAAGCAGAAAAAATGAAAAGAAAGGGAACTAGTAATTACTATTCAGTGGTCAACACAGAAAAATTATGGAGGTTCTGCCATAGGAACATGAGGCACAGCATTTGATAAAACTAAAGGTTCAGCTAGACCACAATTTATTTCTGGCAGTTAGGAGAGACAGTTAGGGAAAATATATAGAAAATATGGCTCCCACCTCTTCCAGGTTCTTTTTTCATATTGCACATCTGGAATACGAAGAATAGTGATTTAAAAAAAAAAAAAAAAAATTGAAACAGGAGATATTCTGACAATGCATTAAAAAAAAAAAAAAAATTAAAATAACCAACAAAGCAGTGATCATGGAACAGGTTGTTCAGAGAGCTGTGAGCCCTTCCTCCTTAGAGATATCTAGAAGCTGTGAACAGCCTGAACATTATTCAGTTTTGATCCTGCTCTGAGCAGGAGTTTGACTGGGTGACCTAAGTCTCTCCAAGCTCAGTCGTTCATTGGTTCTAGAAACCGTAGAGGAGTAATTCTGCAATCAGAACTATCACATCTCTGATCAGTTCTCACCCTGATTGCATATGTCTCAATCTGTTCTTCCTACAGTGAACAGCTGCAATTTTGTCTGTTCAAAAGGCAACAGTATTCAGAGTATAGTTTCATAGAATTTTAACTCTGTCTAAAGCCATGATGGCTTTTATTCAAACATTGGCTCAAATGCCCTTCCCCTTACTTCAGTGCATGGATGGACAGCTGTAGCTATCGAAAAGAAATCTGGCAGTCAGTGACACTTGCAGTATACCTTCGTCTCTGAAAAGAAGTGTGCGTGGTAGAAAAGTTTTATTTAGAGTGCCACGGAGCAATTGAGTTATTCTGAGATATATTTTATAAGAGGTGCAATGTGCTGCAGGTATCTGCTCTGCTTTCAACAATAACAACGCAACCTCTCTCTGTTGATGATGTGAACATCCAGTAATTGCATCCTGTTTGTCTCTTTATTCATGTGGCCATGGACTTTAGTAACAACTACATAGTATCAACTAAGTCATTTCAGTGCTTGCTGCGCATTCAAAAAAATCTGCAAACACTTTGAACTATTTTCTTTTGGGTTTGGCACTTCATATTTCTAGAGCAAACTAGAAATTAACCCTGCAGACTGGGCCTGGTGTCTTGGCAGGTTGCAGCTAGAATCAAAAATTCTACTCCGTCTGATAAAAACATATGTATCCCAGACAGAAGTTCTGGCAAGACTGAAATAGAGCGCAGTTAATCATCATTTAGGGATCGTGTGGATCTCAAGTGAAGACAATTTGAAAACATTTTTGCATTGTATAGAAATTAATTTAACAAAAGGATTCTGTTGACGTACTGATTTCAGAATCAGTAAGCAAAGATGTACTATTTTCAGAAACAATAGGCAGAAACGTACAAGAATCTAAAGGAGCATAATGCCTGTCAGATCTCAAAGGATAGTAGCCCATCGCCAATCCAGGGCATACATACATGTTTTTGTAGAACTTGAGATGACTAAACTAAAAGATTTCTTGTCATACTTGATGACCGGGAAGCAAAAAAATCATTTGTCCTTTAAGATATCCTAGGAGGCAAAGGAGAAATTTCAGAGACAGTCCAACATGGCTTTGATGAGAAAGTAATTAAAGTCACTGACTGAGCTGTCCACATGTTTAAGTCAGATAACATTGTAATTGACTGTAGTGGTCCCCCTGCTGAAGGAGAGTAATCAGAAAATAAGTGTGACTGAAACCAAATTTACTGATAGAAATTTTATTGACATTTCTAGCTAGTAGTAGTAAGCCAAAAATTAATTCTAGCATATGCAAGTTAACGAAGCTATGCTATGCTGATTTGGAAAAGAAAAAAAATGTGAAGTGCATAAAATTCAGTGATTATTTTCTTTCTCCGTTATAATAGCCTGCTGTTCATAATTTATGAATCATGCTATTGTCTACATTTTTTTTTTTTTCCCTCCCCTCATAGAATGGCTTAGGTTGGAAAAAGATCTTAAAGACCATCCACTTCCAACTTTCTGCTATGGGCTGGTTGCCACCACTGGATCAGGCCGCCCAGGGCTCCGTCCAACTTGGCCTTGAATGCCTGCAGGGATGGGGCACCCACAACCTCTCTGGACAGCTTCTGCCAGGGCCTCACCACCCTCAGAGTATTTCCACCTAACATCTAGCCTAAATTTCTAAACTAAATCTAACCTAAACTAAATTTTAATTTAAAGCCATTCCCCCTTACCACATCACATAAAATATTGGTCCCCCTCCTGTTTAGAAGTTCCTTTCAAGTATTGGAAGGCTGCAATGAAATCCCCCTGGTTTTTTCTCTTCTCCAAGCTACACAAGCCCAAGTCTTCTAGCAGTTATCATATATACACAACATATGAACCTCAGCTGTTCTACCAAAAACAACTGATGCTACAAATAGTCTTTATGGGCCTATCCTACATCACACCCTTATCACAGTGTACGGCAGAATTAGGAGCTCATCTATTCCCTCTCCAAGATGGTTAGAAGTTAATTTTAACTACAGATAATTTTGTAATTTGCAGGCAAAGAAGTCAGTTTGACATATTCCTCTTAGCCTGATTGAATTAATTTTAAATGCTTTGGCAGCTTTTCTCCTTGCTGCTATTGAAAGAATTGTAGATAATGACAACACTCACAGCTGAGCTCAACCCTTCCTCAAAAAGAAGAAAATAGCAACCTCTACAGAACCTATAACTAGCTTTATATTTTCTGATCTTCATACAGTTTTAATTGCTTCTTTTCTCCCTGCTAGTTTTTTGTCAAGTCAAGATCACAAGGTTATTTATGAACATAAAATAACCAAGTATAACTATTCTGATTTTTTTTAACCATATGAAGTTTTCTGTGTATGTTTTGAAACATCTATCACTTTCCACTTTATGACATTTGTTTGTAAGACATGCAAATCAACTGGAAGAAATAGCTATTTTGCCACTGAAACTGAACGGGTGTTGGAGTACAACAGTCATAGTTCTCTGCCAGCCAGTGAGGTGTCAGCAATGGGAAGTTCCAGCTCCTTAATTAGTCAAAGGGGCACCAAGAGACCTTTCTAGGAATTAAAATTTAGCCCTAGATTTCATCTACACTATTCTCTTAGAAGCTGAAGAAAAATACAAGTGCTTCTTTTAGTTTTATATCCCGAATTTGCATTACTGGCAATAAAAACAACACACCTTTTAGCATGTAAAACAAATGAGATTTAAAAGGAACCAACTCTACTCCATATTTCTAATATTGTTCTTCCAGCAACTTTTCAGCACAGAATCAAGCCTACGGCATTGTTTTTAAGGGAACCCACAGCCAGCCTTTAATTTACATGTAAACTAATCATTTGTACACCCAAGGAGTAGAAGCGCACCCACAACTTCTTGTACTTATTAAATGATGGTGATGACTACTTGGCACAAAGAACAGTCTTATCATTCAAATTCAATCACAAGTTTCAAAGCAACCTGTTTGTTCCTGAAGTTAACTGTTCATACTTGTGATGCTGCGGCTGTTTATGGCATTACTTCCTAAAATGGATCAAAAAACTTTAAACTCCTGTTATTCTTAAAATTTTCAAAAGTAGCACAGATTCTTCTGGAGATAAGTTGAAACTTAAGGAATGTGGGGTGTATAGGGAGTAAGAGGATAGTAACTTTTCAAGCCAAGCTTGGTACTGAGTAGAAACGATGTGAGACCAGTCCTTCAGTCTTTAAAACCACAAGTTTGGAAAATATAAACTGATTAAAGAAGGGTAAAAATCACATGCCTTAATGGTAAGTTCTTTGCAGATGATTGTGATGTATTGATCTTTCAAAACCAAATTTCATCTTAAGACAATAATTCATCAAAAAACCTTAACCCAGTATGGCTTCAGGTATTTAAGTGGTTTTATTGAATGTTTCTCTAAACTCGGATGTATTTTTTTGTAATGTTTGAAGTTAGTCATTCACGTAAGTCTGGATCCTCTTATAGAATCACAGAATCATAGAATGTCACATTTTGGAAAGGACCCACAAGGATCACTGAGTCCAACTCAATCATTGTGAATCCTCTGCTAGAAATATGCATAGCTGATAAAAAGTTTTAAATACATCTTATGAAAGAAAGATCTCATTTTCTCTTGTACAAAGGGCTTTTTTTTTTTTTTTTTTTAAATCATGATAGCTATTCAGAAGCTTTAGCCCTGCCAAAACATATGTACCTCTTTCAGAAAGCAATGGCTTCCAATCCCTGAAATGAAATGGCTGAAGCCCCAGAAGATGCTTCACAATGAGATCCAGTGACAGCAATACATTAATTATTTTGAAAGTATATTTCTATTTAATATTAGATCCAAGTATAAAAGCAGATTTTACCTGAAATTCAGTTTTAGGGCTAGTATCACAAGGCCTTTCTTGTCAGTCTTCCCTGCCTTTCTACTGTGCTAGTAGTAGGTCTTTCAGGGTCATATAGATCCAACTGAAACTAACCCTATGCACAAACAAAATGCATTACTTTTCAACCAGATCCTGTTGACAAACCACCAACTCCAGAGCTGCACAAGTGCTTATGCTGGCACGAGAAATGCGAGGGAGTGAACAGAATGGAGTAGGAGCCTGGGAGCCCTGCAGGCAAGAGGAGAAGTGGGCTGGGAGACCTCAGTTCTGATTTCCTGGAGGAGAAACTCCCACTTATCCACCCAAAAAGTCTTGTTTAATCAGAAAAGTGTTGGTTAAATTGGGGGTTCACTTAGAGAAGGTCAAACATAAAAATACTGTGAGAATATTTGAAGGCATCTGAAGGAGTGAATCCAAATGCTTATGTCTTAGAGATGGTTCAGCCCATTTTATGGTCATGAAAAACAGAAGGAAGAATCTATCTTCAGCAACAGCTCTTTGCAAGATTACGACAGGAATTTTACGCTTCTGGTATCTAAACTGAGTAGAGGAGATGCTGAAATAAATCAAACCATTACTTGTATTATTATTTTCTCATTCCTTTCATAGAAGAAAAAATTGTCTTTTAATGCAAAATTCATATGCATAATTTACAGTGTGGGCTATTCATTAATAAAAAGCAAGCTTTAACTGGTTAAGCTAAAGCTATTTAATTTGATGACTTGATAATTAAGACTAACCCTTGATCTGCTCTAAACAGGGTTCTGTCTTTATTTTAGGTTTAACAGCTAATGATTTAACTTCACTGGGCTTAAACATTTAAATCTAAACCCAGATGTTTTACTTTGCTCCCTTTTTACTATAGTCCCATTTTGAGTGATAAGCTAACAAATAGAATAATGTAAAGAGTTTAGCATGAAAATACAGAAGTGTTAATTTTCACTGTAGCCTCAGACATACTGAAAGACCTTCTGCTAACCTTATTCTTACCTCATTTGTTCCTTGGATAAAATAAAGGCAGATAATTTCCTTACCAAAACCTACATAGTGCATTCGTCTCAGTAGGGACTGAGCAACAGAACACACTTAACAGAGGCTCTGCAAGGATTATTTGTTCTCTACAGCCCCTCAAAGGTTAAAATGATTTGTAAAGCTGTAAGGCACAACATAGGCAACTTACTCTAGAAGGTCATTTTTATCAGTGACGGAATTGAGATCACCCTCAGCAAGAGAGAGAGTTTTGCACTTGGGCCAGAGGAACCCCAGGCATCTATGACTGGAAGGAGCAGTCCTTGAAAGCAGCCCTACAGAGAAGGACCTGGGGGTCTTGATGGATGAAAAGCTTAACATGAACCAGCAGTGTGCTCTTGTGGCTCAGAAGGCAAATGGTATCCTGGGCTCCGTCAGAAGAGGGGTGGCCAGCAGGGACAGGGAGGTGATTGTCCCCCTCTACTCTGCTCTTGTGAGGCCCCATCTGGAGTACTGTGTCCAGGTCTGGAGCCCCCAGTACAAGAAAGACAGAGAGGTGTTAGAGAGTGTCCAGAGGAGAGCCACAAAGATGATCAGGGGACTGGAGCACCTCCCCTGTGAAGACAGGCTGAGGGAGCTGGGCTTGTTCAGCCTGGAGAAAAGAAGGCTGCGGGGTGACCTCATTACAGCTTTTCAGTATCTAAAGGGAGCCTACAAACAGAAGAGGAATCAATTCTTTGAAAGGGTTGATAACTGCAGGACAAGGGGAAATGGTTTTAAGTTGAGGGAGGGGAGATTTAGGTTGGATGTCAGGGGGAAGTTCTTTACGGAGTGAGTGGCGAGGTGCTGGAACAGGCTGCCCAGAGAGGTTGTGGATGCCCCATCTGTATAATCAATGGATATTAAGATATTACAATCACAAAATAAACAAGAGAGTTAGGCGAAGTAGACTATGATAACAAAAGAGAATAAATGGAAGGCTTACCCTTGTGCTGGGCTCACCCACTAAACACCAGAAGGAGGGATCTCCAGACAGGATCCTTCCTCACTGGCAGTCAGGTCTTAAATAGGTCTTCTGGCAGCACAGGTGAATTGCCTTCACCTGTGCTCCTCTGGCTGACTCATGGCTCGCCTCAGGTGATCAATCAGAGGTTCAGGCTGTGACTCAGCAGTTCCCATACACCCATCCCTGGAGGTGTTCTAGGCCAGGTTGGATGGGGCCCTGGGCATCCTGGTCTGGTATTGAATGTGGAGGTTGGTGACCCTGCCTGTGGCAGGGTGGTTGGAGATTCATGATCCTTGAAGTCCCTTGCAACCCTGGCCATTCTGTGATTTTGTGAGGATCAGTTCAGGGAAACACAAAGGAAAGTCCTCCAAATCAGCCATGCTTAGCAAAGCATGACACCCCCAGCCTTGCAGTCCTGACTGCAGAGACCATCTTCAGCTTTCCTTGGCTGCAAATAACAGTCTCTCCGAAGCACTTATGCCCAGGCGGTTTAGAAGCTCAGGTCTCTCCTCGGTGTTTTTAACTGATTGGACAGCATACTAGCTTTAGGAGATCCCTCTTTAAGCACCTGCTTCACTTCCTTTTGTGCCTCCCATCGCCTAGCACCTACACCAGCACTGGGAATCACATTGTAGTATGCAGCATCAGAGAGGCTAACTTGGTGACTGAGGATGAAGCTAGCAATGTAGTATAGCAAACCATGTGTTCTAACCAGTTTCTAACAGATCTAAACAAATGGAGCATAGACCCTGCTTAAATCATGAGCCTCATTGCTTCTTTATCCAGGCAAGATACCTGTTTCATTCACTCCCGGAGAAGACAATGCTGCTACTGTTACAACACTGACCTGTCTCTGAGTTTATCTATCTGTTTAGGCTTTAAACCACTCGCATAAATCGTGTGTTCCCCAGACACCCATACTCATAATCCATGATAATATCTTCATTTGCTTCATTTTAGCAATGAACTCTTTCTGTATTTGCTTTTCACTCACAATAAGTATGCATAGCTTCTTAAAAAATAAATATATTTTTTTATATTCAGGGAAGATGATTTCAGCTAAATGAAGTGAATAACCCACTTTCATGTACTAAGAAATCTAAGACCCCTAATTCCTGGGTTAGTGATGTCTACATTACCTAGAATATCTCACAGGTCCTATTTTATTTCATTCAAATACCATTTACTGAGATTGTAGGGGTATACAGGGGAAGAAAAATTGTAAATGTTTCAGATCTGCACTACTCTGCTACTGAAGTAGTCAAGATACCAAGGAAACCTGAGAGGAACTTTGAAAGAATTAAGGAGATCTCTACTGAAAGATGCTTCAGCACTTTGAGCCGCATAGTATGAGGCACCTCAGACCCAGATTTACTGATACTGAAGCACAATCTTATAGAACCCTGCCGAAATCCCTGGAGTTACAGGTCTGGAGCTGGTTTATTTAAGAGATGTCATGAGAGACAACCTGTACTAATGATGCTAGCCTGTGTAAGCAAATTTTAGTTGTCGGGTTAAAATGGTCACCAGTCTTTCCCTCTGATTTTTCATGGCTGCTTAATGTATTTCTAAACTGGGACAATAACAGCACTGATAGTTACATGATTATTCTTTATCCTATGCTAAATTTCAGCATTTTCCTGTTTTCTGTCCTCAGCTTTTCTTCAAAAGATTTCTGTACTCTTGAATGTTTGGGAGCGCTAGTAAGCTATCTATTCATTCCTAAAATTGATATGTGTAAGGAGGAGGGCAAGGCAAGGCACGAAGAAAGAAAAGGACTGTCTTAGCTTCAGAAGGACATAATTAGTCTTTCTAATGTTGTAGTCCAATGAAATTAATAACAAAAAAAAAAATCTTGAACGGTGAAGAATATCAAGAAATCAACATTTCAAATGTATTTAGATGTGAAGATGACTGTAAGCTATAACAAATGTAAATGACATAGCCTTAGATGAGTAACTTGTTGGCATAAATGAATCCCTCACCTCCACTTTTATCAAAAACTCCTAGTATGTGTGGTGACCCCTATGTGACTGCAGCCTACAGAATCGGTTTGTAAAAAGCCTGTTTAATCACAGAATTATCAGCACTATCAAAGAAACTCTGAGAAATGGGTCTGACATT
Organism: Lagopus muta; assembly: GCF_023343835.1. Classification (NCBI taxonomy): domain Eukaryota; kingdom Metazoa; phylum Chordata; class Aves; order Galliformes; family Phasianidae; genus Lagopus; species Lagopus muta. The sequence goes on along the minus strand of NC_064435.1, from coordinate 38,289,661 downwards.
CCTTTTAAAAATGCATTACAGTGATAGTGCACTACCTGTGAATGATGTACCTTTTATTTAGCAATTCCAAGAATATCACTTGGCTGTATAATTCCTCTTAGCAGCTGCAACAGCAGCAGTGAATCAATGCGTGACACGCTTATCTCATCTACTCTCAACAAATGCATTTAAACTGCCTCAAGTCCATACCTAGTACGCTTCTTAACTGTGTTTGCATCAGTGGGGTCTGAAAAAATTGGGGCAGATCCTCATGACGCCTTTCCAGAGCCTAGAAAAAGCTTTCCTATGAAATGGCGTTGCTAACCCACAGCAGGCAATGTGCAGAGGAATGGGAAGAAGGAATACTAGTCAGTATGCACACAGAAGCATGGTAAAAGAGACTGATTTCCTAATGAGCCCTTTTGACTGAGATCACTTCTGAGTAATATGCTTTTGTACCAAATTAATATCTGGTTTACCTTTAATAGAGATGCTTGCTAATAAAAGGGCTTTCTGATGTTGAGTGATGGCTTACTCCAGCCACTGAGTGCATCACCCCACTGTAGTGGCCTACAGATAATCAGACAGTGGTGTCAAGGCAAGGGAAAGCAATTTCGTGCTGTCTTTTTTTCTAGGAAAAGGAAAATGGTCAATGAGCATGTTGTTAATCAAGTATTTATCAAGTTTCTGAGACAAAATTTACTATATGGCCACTGTATCCCTAGCTACGTTGATTGCTCCAAATGCAATGCCTCTTATTTATTTCCACAGAAACTACAACTGACACAAAGAGCATAATGATGCTACTTGATAAAGCAAATTCTCAGCTGCAAAACACTCTTTTTCAACATACTCACCACCATTAGCTATGCATTTTTGCCAGCAATGAACAAGAGCCTGCATGCTGCACTTATACAAATCTGCACCAATGGATGTGACCCACTGTTTCACAGCTGCCAGTGGTGGTGTCATTGGTTGGAAAATGTTGCCCATGCAGTCCAGTTTTTGCAGTGCTAACAGACACTGTTTGGTCTCCAGAAAGCATTCTGCATTCAGCGAGAGTCAATGAATATCAGTGCATACCATTTTTTCCACATGGAGGAATTCAGTGATGTGCCTTAGCTTCATATGAACTTCCACGTCAGATGGCGTTTTCTCCAACTTCCCATCTACTGCCATCTGTTGCACAGCAACAGAATGTAAGGAGATATTGTCAGAAAGGTTCAACCTCTACTGCCATATCACCAACATCCGCCTCTGACGTTGTGCGCCAAGATAATAAAATATGAGGCATTACTTTTGAAGCAGCCTTCATCATTTCATAATCAGTTGTAACTGGACTTTCAAGAGGAGCCTGCAGACACTTGTTGGAAGTTACACTGAATGATATTATTACTGCATAATATTAACAGTCGTTTTATATATGTAGACAAAAATCATGCTTGCATTTCATATATTATTTTTAGTAGGCTTTCATGAATTAAGAAAAGCTCTTTTGCAGTCTCTTTATAGACTCATATTTCAGCTCAATTGAAATACTTCAATAAAAGCGAGAACAAAGGTTTAGCAGTGATGCATTCAAGTAGCTTGCCATAATTTTCTCAGCACCTTTGAACTGCTCCTAGAGCTGGCCTTGTTTGGCCCTCCATCCTTAATACAGTTCTCAGAAGCAAGAAAGATTTAATCTCTAAGTAGCCAATGAATTAATAATTTCCAAGAAAAAATTTTTATAGTCATGACATCATCTTACTCTGGCAAATATAAGTAATGTAATCAACATTTATATTTCCTATTTAAAAGGAAAATATAAGTATCTCTATATGAGGGCTGATAGTCCTGGAATCCTTTGCAATAATGGTATGTGTCTAAGGTATCAATTGGTTTTACTTAAGACTTGAATCAATAACACGTTGTGCAACCTGTTAAGAAATGCATTGCATCTGTGTCTAACTTATTACAGTGTTATCTAGCAAATCTACATTTTCTTAAGCTCACGTTTAAGTGTATTGAATTTTTTTTCACTAAAGAGGTCCCCAGTTTAATCTTTCAAGTTTTGGCTACTATAACTATCCTTACATGGTAGCATTAAAAGACTTCAGGTATTACTTCAGTGATAAATATTACATAAAATTTTCTCACTATACTATGTACAGCTTGCACTTATGAAACTATATCCATCATAAAAATGTAAGCAGGATAAGAAAACAATCAGAAAACTCTTAGGTGAATTCTTTCTAATTCTACTCACCAAGAAAATGAGTTTTCAGACTCTAGGGCCTCTCATTGAATACACCCTACAACTGATATGCCTACCATCTCAGTAAAATAAGCTATTTGTTTAAGTATATTTTTTTCCAGATTCTGATGACAATCTGATAGCCAGGACCTAAATCAAACAGAGTTTTGTGCTTTGAGCTCTCTAAACTTAACTGTTTAATTAAGCAAATGTATCAGAGATCATCCATATTGTATAAATGCTATATTGCTTCTTTTAAATACTTATTTAGTTGCCAAAGAACACTTGGGGGTTTGTGAATAAAAGAAACACTAGAATTAGAAATTCAACAGCTGTTCACAAGAAGTTCTAAAGTTACCACATGTATTGTATTTTTTTTTAATCTCTTTTTGAATCTTAGAATCACCAAGGTTGGGAAAGACCTCCAGGATCATCCAGTCTAACAGTATACCTATCACCAATATTGCTAACTAAACCATGTTCCATATATGTCACATCTACATTTCTTGAACATCTCCAGGGACAGTGACTCCACCACCCCCAGGGGCAGCCCGTTGCAGTGTCTGACTGCTCTGTCAGAGAAGAAATTTTTCCTAATATCCAACCTGGACCTCCCCTGGCACATTTAACTCTTTATCTAAGGAGTCATTTGGCTAATAACATTTGCAAAGACTACAAGACTGTATTAATCCAGAAGAGAGAAAGATAATATAAACTGACACTTCAGTACTTTTCTTCATTAATGTTGCTTTGACATTTTTAGGTAGGATGAATATCAGCTCAATTTTCTATGTAGTACTCTTTATGAGTAATGTTTACAATAAAAATACACTCAGGAAATTCCAAGTTCACTGCTCATGAAGCAGCCTTGCAAGGCTTATCTGTTTATCAAAGTCATATTCTTGGCAAATGATAACAATGATGAATGGGAAGTTTTTCTTTATGACTTCTGTAGTAGACAGTTTGATGTTATCTTGAGTATTCTTACTATTTGTTATGCTCTTTTATGCTTCTTCATAGACTTGCAGATGAATAGTCAAACGAAATATCACATGCATTGGTATTTTGCTACATCAGGAATGGCTTGTTTTGCAGCTCAAAGACAAAATCTTAGAAGACTGCTCCTAGTGATCACTAGCTGTTTTTTCCTTATTTAAATCATAGAATCATAGAACTGCTCAGGTTGGAAAAGACCTTAAAGATCGTAGAGTCCAACCACAACCTAACCATACTACCCTAACTAAAAACCCTCCTCTAAATCATGTCCCTGAGACCAGATCCAAATGGTTTTTAAATACATCCAGGGATGGTGACTTAACTACCTCCCTGGGGAGCCTATTCCAGTGCTTAACAACCCTTTCTGTAAAGAAGTGTTTTCTGATATCCAACCTAAACTTACCCTGGTGCAACTTCAGACCATTTCCCCTCATCCTTTCACCTGTCACCACAGAATCATAGAATCATAGAATCACAAGGTTGGAAACAACCTATAAGATTTTCTAGTCCAACCATCTCCTCATCACCATTGCCACCATTGGCACTAAACCATATCACGCAGCACATCATCCAGATGCCTCTTGAACACTGCCAGGGATGGCGACTCCACCACCTCCCTGGGCAGCCATTCCAGTGCCTGACCACTCTCTGAGAGAAATAATTCTTCCTTATGTCTAATCTAAACCTCCTCTGATACAATTTGCGGCCATTACCCCTTGTCCTGCTCGTTGCCTGAGAGAAGAGGCCAAATCCCTCTTCACTACAACCTCCCTTCAGGAGGTTGTAGAGTGCAATGAGGTCTCCCCTGAGACCTCTTCTCCAGACTGAACAATCCCAGCTCCCTCAACCGCTCCTCATAAGACTTGTGCACCAGTGAAAAGAGACCAGCTCCGCTTTCACTGTAAGCACCTTTCAGATATTGGAAGAGAGCAATAAGGTCTGCCTTCACCCTCCTTTTCCGAAGACTAAACAGCCCCAGTCCCTTCAGTCACTCCTCATAGGGCATATTCTCCAAGCCCTGCACAAGCCTTGCTGCCCTTAATTCAGACCTGCTCCAGCACCTCAATGTCCTTTCTGTACTCAGGTCTATATTGTTCTGAAAATAGCACTGGAAAGAAACCATTCAGTGATTCAACTTTTGAGAATCCTAATGTTCCAGAACCTCTTTGAACTGTCAAACTGTGAAGGACACATACTCATGGTAGATGGAGAGTGTAGTGTTTCTCATGAACGGGAACAGATCAAGCTCTTCATCTTTGCTTAAAAACTCTTGACACTTTGTGGTGAAAGTCTTTTCTCTAAATTTATCTTCCTACATTTTTAGTGGAGTATTTTTTAAATGAGTTGCCAAGGTAATTCTGGTTTTTGGTTTTCATCAGTTTCTCTGATTAGAATCTGAATGTTGTTGAAAAATTTCATGACATATTCACCCCTTCCTGGCAGCAGAGGGACCAAGTTACCAACTCTTATTCTTCTCAATCTGTGAGAAACTGTCAACTATTATTATGAAAAGATTAATTGTAGATCCTTACAGAGGAGGTGATATGGTTCTTACATTATTCTGTTTTTGTTCTGTTGCAGGACCTAATGAGTAGCTGTGTGTAATTGCTTTCCTGTCATAAGGTCTGTTTAGTATAGATTACAAGTAGATGTGATCTACTCCCAGCTCTGTGATGTTTTGTAGGAGGAATGTATGAATCAATCTTGATGAAATGGTGATAAACAGGGAAGAGCTTGCAGAGATGGCATGGGATCATTTTGATATTAACAAACAAGGGTGACATGATTTGTATCACAGATGAATATACTGGTCTCCTTCTGCTCTGATTACCTGTAACCAAATTCAATTTCCCTTGCTTTTAGGTGGCCTCAAAGGGACAACCTCTTGCTGTCATTGCAGAGTTCAATCTCACCCTCTTGCACACCACATAACAGGCATGAATATCAAAATAATTCAAGAAATAAGACTTCACCATGTTCTTCTGTTTAAGTAACATGCCAGAATAACAGCAGTTATCACTTCTAATTTGCATAGTTTGGTGTCTAGATGTACAAGCAATCTATTTCTTACTGTTGCAATTGGTATTGCCAAAGCACTACAGCTCCACTGAATGAGTACATGTAGTTGGCCAAAAGCACTTCATGATTAATTACTGAGCTCTAGACTATTTCTCCTGCTTGATCCATTGAGGCCTGTATTGGTCAACTTCCAAACTCTCTGGTAAAGCTCTTCTTTAATATAAGGTATTTCTAGAGAGAGCTAGATGTAACGCATGGGGTTTTATTTAGTTACTCGTTTTTCAGAGCATTTGTTGTTGAGATGGGATTAGATTGATTGTGAAATTAAATGACATTAAAATGCCCAAAGCATAAGGCAGCAAATTGTTTGTGCTATGAATCTAAATAATTAATAATTCTTCATAATAAAGCAATACATCCTACATATGTGTTTGGTATAAATAAGCTCTATCAGCTGACTGAAAGATATCTTTATGACCCACGAATCAGAGCTGGACAAGCCATCTATCATTGGAAAATAAGGAATGTGAACAGAAATAACCTTATCCAGGATACCTCCATCAAAAATATATTGAAATGTGTCAGGACTTGTCTGATAAATAATCTAAACCTACCTTCATATGAAGGGCCTGTTGCCCTACTCAGTCCCCATAAAGAGAAAGAAAACTTCTGCTACATCATGTACCATGTCATTCAGTCAGTGAAAGTAGATCAGAAATATGCTGCTTCCTCAGCTAAATATTTTTTATAAGAATAAAGTTAATGTGTTGAACAAGTAACTACTATGACTGAAGGAAATATATTCTGTTCAAGTAGCAAACTGTTCAGACTCCATATAAAGGAAATTAGTTACATAAATTCTTCCAGGCTGAGTTTTTGTGGGGTTTTGTTTATTTGCTTTGTTGTGTTTTTGAGTTACAGACAAAGCTTATTGAGATAAAGATTTTTTTCAGTGCTCATTACTATGTACTGAACATATATATTCTCCATACATGTATTTTCAATAGGTAATGCACAGTAGAGTGTGCAACCATGCACACTTGTCTTTTTGCAGGATGTCAGTTATGATGAAGTTCTTCAAAACAATGGAAGAAAGGCACTAGCTGGCAATCACTGCCAAGAAATCAGTGGCAATTTCAGTCCCTATGACATATATATAAATAGCCACTCTGCAATCAATTTCTAATATAGCCCATAAAAATACGTACATGAAACTGAAAAAGTAATTGCTTGGGGCATAATGTTAAAGTGCACGTTGTCAGTGTAATCCAAAGTTGTTTGGAACTGCTGGTTCAGAATGCATAACTGTAAAAGCTCTTGGGCCTACACTTAAAAATTGCCAGAAATGACTCTAGAATAATTGTCTAAGTAAGCAGCTGAACAAAGTCGAGTTGAAAATCAGTTTTCAATTTTCTTGTTAGAGGCTGATGTTTTGTTCTCCGAATCTCAGTTCTGTTACTTATAAAGTTTCCAATTCCTGTAATTATGTGAACTTTAACAGCTCCAGATCAAGAAAGTAGTGTGTGCCAGTGTTTGACTGAAGTCTAAATAATGATGCTGAGCACTGTGAATTATCTGAATTATCTCCTTTGTGTCAGTATTTTGTCAGGAGTTTAGTGACAGCTATTGAACTTGAGATCAATGTTAAGGATTTTACCACTGACTTCAGCATATTATAAAAATTATTATATTATAAACATAAAGCCATTTTTGTGTGGTCACATCCTTAAAAAGTTCATTGGACGGCTGCATTATTTCCTCACTCATCTTTCTGACAGAGATAGCCTACTACACAGGAGGAAAGTCCATGCATTGGTCTTGGTCCATTCTCCACAGAGAAGAAACAACATTACAGTGCCAGATGTGGCTCTGCAGTCTTTTTTTCTCCTAGTGGAGGCTCCTTTTTTGTTCTGTGGAGGGCAAAAACAGATATTTTATTATACTGAAGACATTTTAATCACATTTTCAGCCTTTTCTGAAAACCGGAATTGGAAATCGTATCAAATAGGAACTTGTGAATGCAAAGAGCAGTGACCAGAGGTTTGAAGTTTCTTTCAGTACGACTGATGGCTAAGAAGGGAAGTTACGAGGTGGCAGGTTCATAACAAATAAACAGATGCAGCTTTTCCTAGAGAGTATATTTAAGGTGCAGAGCTCCTTGCTGGAGGACGTTCTCGGTGATAAATGTTACACAAGTCCAAAGGGACGTTAGATGCAGTCATGGAAGAGAAGTCTTGAAGGTTGCTAAAGCATTTATCCACACTTTGGAAAAGAGGGAAGCACAGCTGTCGTGCTTGTGTACTTTTCTATAGGTGACTGATCTGGGCTAGTGCCAGAGTGATGAGGTTTCACGAACCTTTGCCTGAGTCAGTGTTGTAGCTACGGTGTTTCTAACCTTTCTTCATTTGTATTTATGTGCAAGAGCAGTTTTTCTTTTGATTTACTTTTGATAAAAAACAAGTCATCACTACTTCTTTGCAAGTAATCAGGTATTTTTAAGACTGACAAACAGAAAAATTATCATAAGATCTTGTCTGTTAAATCAGTTACTAAAATATTATACATTTTCTAATACTTCTGTTAACTAAATAAGCAAAAATCCAGTGGTACAGAACTTTAATTCTTATCACCTCTCAACATTAAGGCCTGTGTTTCCATCATAACACTCCATCCAGGAGTGTTTCCACTCCTCCCTAGAGACTGGAGTGGACTCTCACAGAAATTCCAGTCTTCTGGAACTTTTCCTAATCTTAACAACCTTGTCAGGACCATTATCTCTGAAGATGTCCCCTCCACATTGCCATGGAGTTAGCCACACTCATGTATAGTCAACTGAGCCAGCTGACCAGCAGAGAGGCTTGTGGGGACACAAACACTGGGAAACGATGCTGCAGAACTCACAGCCTCAGTCGTAGCTTGCAACTTAGGAGCATAGACCATAGTCGGTGATTTAAAAAGAAGAAACTAAAGATTTACTAGCTCCACTGGGAAGCCTGCATCTGTCTACATGCAAGTAGCTGTTCCCTTTGTTTTGGCTTGCATAAGGCAGAATGTTTTTGTATTAATTTCTCTTTTCTTAGCCATGAATGGCAATATTTTCTGTCAAGGCTTCTTTTTGACAAGACTTTTCATTTTTAGACTGTTTAAAAAACATTCCTCAATGAAAAAAGTATGTTATTTAAAATGTGAGTGAATGGCATTTTTTTTCCATTAGTCTTCAGTGATCAGATACTATTACCATCACATCCAAATAACAAGTAAGCTGAAAAATCTGGTTCTGCAGAGAGCTAACATACCATAGACAGGACATTTGCCTCTTTGAATTGCAGTATTGTAACCACACAACACATTTCTGTGAAAAAGAATATTGCATATCCACAAGTATAATAAATGCCAGCAAGGAGACATCTGGTATCCATACAATGACCCTGAGTTATGCTGCTACTGTGGAAAAATGACAACGCTACCTACCATAAATAAGAACATGTAAACACTGCCCTATAGGTTTTCCTCTCATCCACTGAAGATTAACAAAGCTGTGTATTTTTGCTTTGGACTACACATGACTGGTAGTACCAGTTAGAATGTATGGGCAGCTTGTTTTGTTTCATTCATTTTTTATTTATCTTCATGTCTTCACAGAACACGTTTTCTGTTTTCTGAAATAAGAGCACTGCATACACTTGAAGATTTTTTGATGGGTTTGAGGAGAAAAGTATGATGCTTTCTGCAATATATTCTTGATCCTACAATTATGAGTCCTGCCTAGTAGGAGAAAATAGTACAGGAAGGAAAATGGATTCATTTTGTAGCTTTTCCCAAAAGTCATTGTTTTGGTTTAGACAACCATAGTTTTGTTGAAATTAAGTCCAACTGCCTGTATATCACTACTCTTTCAGTTTTACCTAGTTATCTTATGCTGAGCAGAAAGACTTGAATCAGATTGCATTTCATTTCTAAAAACATGTAACCTGGGCTTCACGTAGAGAATGGGTTGAACTGATGGTTCATCAGTGCATTCAGTATCATAGAAATTGCTTAAAGAAGCTGCATTTCTTAAAGAAGTCTACCTGTGCCTCAGTATTTAATTTAGAAAATGAGAGCAGAGACATAATAATACTTACAGGGATGTTCGAGGCTCAACCATAAATACAGAAGAGATTTTCTCTGAGAGGGTTGTTTGACAGTGTGGGTTTTATTATCTGGAAGAAGAGTACAATACAATCTGGATTTACTGACATTCAGTTCATATTTGCTCAGGATATTCTCTCAGGACAGATGACTGTGAAACATGTTTAGTTTAAGTCTGCACTAAATTAGACCTTGAAAATCTTTTGGAGAATTTTTGTCCGCTTGTTTGGGGTGACTGCGCTACACATCTTACATATTTAACCAAGACTGTATTTTAAATTTAGTTATGATAGATGTATTTACACACTATCAAACATAAATAATTGATGGCTTAGAATAAATATTCATGATCTGAGCCGTAAAATTAACTCAGGATAAGTCCGTTGTGAGCCTTTTCCAGGTCTCAACATCCATCTCATTGACCTTCCTACAATACCCAGTAGATTTTCCATCCTAGAATTCTAAGTTGTAATGTTCATCCAAGCAAACAGCTGTCTCCTTTCCAAGCATACCCACAGCTCTTCCTCACTGGCACTGCCTGATTGTCCGCAGCCAGTTGGCATCCACGGAGCATCAGTGCACATCACAGCAGAGGAGGGTTAACCTTTCAAAACTGTTTACCTCCCTCCATATGTGATCAGTTTTTGCAGCACTGCAGTATTGTGGAACAACCTCTAAGTATAGCCTTCAGATGTGTTTTTAGGAACCCTGGTTTATAAATAAATACAGTTGACAGTGTGCTGATCAGAGGGCTATACTTACCATAAAGAAGTAGTGTCATGTAAGATTTGACAGTTAACCTTGAAAATTCCTGAAGTATGCTTTACATCTTCTGTATTTTTTTTCAGAGTAAAAACCAAAATTAAAAAAAAAAAAAAAAAAAAAGAATGAGAAGAAGACATTTATGCATAGTGTTACTGTGGGTTGCAGAACATAATCACAAACAGTAAGTGAAAAAATGGTAATTTAATCTCTGTCCAAGTGGTAGGATTGCATAATGTTTTCTGGATTTGTCATTTGATGTTTCAACTGGCTGCAAATGAGTGAAGCAGTTTATATATTGCTTCTTCTCTTCTCTATACTCAGTTAATCCAGACGAAAAGCCGGCTGTGCCTACTTGTATATTTCAATGTCTACATCTGTTCCAGTAATATACCTGTTTGTATGAGAAATTATGCTTGATTTGGGCAAAATGACTGTGGAAGGATATGCTGGAATGACACTCACCACTGTACTTGAATACACAGCAAATGAGCCCCTCTTTGCATTGGTCTGGATTTCCTGGTAGATAATACTTGCCTGTGGGTAATTAGAGTGTAGTGCTTTTGCATTTGACAGCAAGTAGAGAAAAGTCTTTTGTGACTGTGCTCAGGTATTTGTTGGAAAGAACTCTTACCTCCATTCACACTCACTTTGCAAGACTTAGTGAAATCCATAGGCTTTTGCAAGGAATTGGTAATTTGTCAAAGGACTAGAAATTCAGTGGACTCGGAATAAGAATGAGGTTTCTCTCCTGGAAGGTTGTCCCAATGATGCTTTTACCTTACCTTAAAATTTTCACTTATTTCTACTTTTTTAAAAAAAATCTGCACAAATGAAATGCAAGTTCATGTACGCCTAATTGACTGAAAGCAGAAAAGGATATATCTTAGCTAGACAGAGTCTTTTCATCTTCTCCATGGAAGCTGCAAAGCAAGTCCAAACATTTAAAAGTCAGCAGAAGAAAACTGTCATTGAAAAAGTGTAATTTTTCCCAGGGCAGTGCATATGCCCTCAAGGTGACTTATTTAGTTCTTCCCAGTTCAAAAACTGTAGTCAGTCTTCTTTCCAGGAAATGTTTGTGACAGTGAATCTGGTTGTCCCTGTGCAAGCCACAGACAAATCTGCATCTAAAGAAGTGCCCATTGCTAATACATTTTGTGATGAGGTATAAAGCAAGGGCAGAAATTAATGTTACGTTAGGAAATTCTTGGTAGATAATTAGCCTTAGATAATTATATTTTAAGACTACTGTGAGCTTAATGTTAAAACCAATGGGAACAATCTAAATCATAGGTAAATTAGGAAAATAAAATATGTCAGAATTAAAATTCTAGAAAATTATCTAACCGTGATAGTGGCAACCATGATCCAACCTCTAATCAGACTAAGTAACGTAAGGTAGCCTTTTCCACTTATGTACCAAGTAGGTTTTACGGGTGCTTCACGTTTGCAGTGCAGATCTCCTCCACAAAGTATAAAGACTTGGATAATTAAAAAAAAGAAGAGCTGTTAATTTGGAACATCCTGAGCCTGTGGTAATCCTTACCCACATTGCAGGGAAGAAGAGCTACTGGTAATGGTTGATGTGATACTCAGGAGTTCAAAAAAGCTTCCAAACTGGAACTGGCACCAAGGACTCAACATAAGGGTTTATTCTAAGATGTAGTAGGGGTCTTACAGCAAACTTAATGTCAGTGCTATTTTAGATGTAGAGATCTTGGTGCTCAGGATTTAATCTACAATACTTTAATATCCAATTTCCTCTGGCACCAAGTGGTTAAGTAACTAAGTACCACTATAAAGACGTGAATTAAAGTTACTTTTGAAACTGGAATCAGGACTTTTCATAAATTTCAACTGAAATCTTTCTTCTGATTGATTCTGTTCGACTGAAGTCAAATCCTACTGTGCTATGTGTTCACTGTGCACCCTGTTGTGTACCACTGGTCACCATTCAGCAAACAAAAGTAAACATTTTTACTAAGGTGAAGTACTGGCAAGTACAACTAGTGCAAGAAAGAAACTTGCATTAAGAAGCGGCTCTTTATGTTCCTTTACAATACGTTTTCCCCCTTTGTAAATATGTGTACTGAAAGCAGTTCTGGAGAGCCTGTTTTTTCCTGATACAGAAGATCATAGGTGTTTCCTAGCTGCATAAAAGCTATTAAACCTTTGCTCACTATTCATCACTCCCTCCTCACCCACTCCTCTCTCACACATTTATGTGAGGTGGCTTTCTGGGGCTTTGATGCTTTGTAACCAAGGGAAGAGTCTTGGATTTCTTGGCAGGCTGACCCGCTTCCCATACATAGGCAATCACTCCCACCACAGAGCCGCCCTTAATTTGCAGCTAGGGACCTCAGAGAGCTTTCAAGTGTGTACCAATCCCCTGATGCTGCAGTAAGCAGAGAGCTGTTTCTCCCAGCACAGAAAACGTGGCCAGAGGAAAAGCAACACGGCTCTGCTCCTCCTGAGCTCATCAGCTGAATCAATATTCCTTTAAAACTGGTAGCAGCAAAGGCAAATAACAACCACCTTGAAACTGCTTTAATTTATACCAGGTTAAGGTATTGGCAAACTCTCTCCAGAAGCCTTGTGGGCCAAGTACCTGTGACAAATATGTTTAATTATTAAAGCATTTGCCTTCAAAGGTGCAAAGGGTGCTTTAATTAACTTCATCTTGGGAAACCAAAAATATGAAAACCAACTGTATTAACAATTTAAATAATTAATCAGCATTTTAGCCAGGATATGCAGTGTTTGCCTTTTGAGATATAAAGGCGCCTGTGCTGTGCAGAGGATACCTGCTGAGTGCAGCCCACCTGGATTGGCATCCTGTTCCTCCTCAGTTCTGTTATCATACATGCCTCATAAATTCATTTATTATACAAATTGGCTACTTTCATTTCTTTTTCTGGATGACGTTTGCAGTTTTAAATTGCAGTGAGGGGTGTTAGCTTATTAGTCAGTTTTCTATAGCTGTCACTCAAAGTGACTGCACAGCTTGATTCCCTGCTGGCTAAAAAAATTCAACAGAGAAGCTGCCAGTCAAACTTACCAAACAGTCCAACAAAAGAGAAACTGTAAGCCCAGAATATTTTTCAGTTTCTGTGATTATACACAGTGCAGAGTAAGAATTGTATGATAGTCTGACATTCATTACATGCACCTAAGTGCTCACATTTTAGACTTCTATTTTGAGGACATGATTACCATACAGCAATAATTCTGTTCAGGTTGGTGATACCTAGTGTACATTAGCTTTGATACAGTTAGGGAAATTTATTACTATTCTACTTACAAATATGCTTATAAAATTGCAGCCTGATTTCCATTCTAAAAATGCAAAAGAAGTTTTTAAGGATGAATAGTTAATCGCTGCCCACCTTCATGTTGAATATTTCAGAAAATACGGATTTAAGCCAATATCCTCATTTAGTCAGTACTGCTATTAAACTGATATTTACACAGCATGGCAATATGTATACCCCATGGCAACAAGCACACATGTACCACATGTGACTGTGGTAGAATATGCCATTGACCGGAAATAATAAATTCAAGTCACACTAGGTATGTCAGAGAAGACATTTTCAAAGGATCCATAAGGATTTAGCAAACCATATTCCATAAATAAGCCATAGAATTTATGCTCATATATACTTTGATCCAGAATTTTGTTTAGATCCAAAAAAACCTACTGAAATTTCACACCAAACTACAAGGAATTTAGTAAAACCAAACTGAAAGGAATTTGTTCATCTAACAGTTACTGCTGTGAAGTAACATGAAAACCACCAAGAGGTCTGTTTGCAGAAATGTGAAGTCTTGACCAAATCTATCACCACTTTAATAATCTCATGAAAGGCATCTAAGTTTGGAAAAGCTGTATTGTACTCACCCAAAAGTTCCTCTCTACCCAAACGTGAGCCTATGTTTGGGGTAGGCCTTCTCAACATCTTCAGAAGTAGTGGCTGAACTCTGCCTCAGGTGAGAGGCAGCGAGGTGCTAAGTAACAAACTTTCTAATACAGATCACGTAAAGCTGATAATCTGACAAAATGGTTTTATTTATGTAGCTCTTGAGAATAGCTGGTTGAGGTCTTTTTGAGTTGTAATTGTTCTACCCAGGGGAATTAGGCTTCTAAGAATGAGATCCCTGTTATTGCCCAGTATGGCTGAAGGCTAATTTGAAAACATTTTCTCCTTTTTGCTTTGACTTATTTTTTATGACCACTTTCTTTTGATAGATTGAATGGAACTCAGCTGGCAACAGCTTCCTAAAAAACAAGCTGCTTATCTATTTGGTAGCCTAATTGCTCAGGAAACAGGCTTCTGAAGATCCAAATCTATGCTGATAAACTAACTTTTGCGGTGCAAGCACAGATTGTTCTGCTGGTTCGTGAACAATAGTGTTCAACTCTCCTGATAAGCATCATACCAATGAAGACAGCTCATTTGTTGTCTGAAATTTTGGGCAAGGAATTTGCTGCAAAATGGTAGTGAGGTGCCCCTGAAGCATGACCCTTGTGGTTAGGGTAGTAGATTCTGCTTAAGAACTCCTGGGTTCCCCCTCCTCAAATGGCTTTGTACATTGATATTTTAGACAGATCATTCCATTTTTTCTTTCCTTTGTTCATCCAGCAGGGAAATGGATGTCATACTGACATGCCTCATGAGCTATTTTGAGAACAATGAAATGACTATAAAGAATACTAAAATATTTTGACAAAAAGTGTTATACCTGCATTATTGAAATGTCCCATTCACAGGAATACTCACATTCTGAGAGATAATATGTTGCTCATTTGGAAGAGCTTACAGGAATACAATGGAGCTATGTGGGGAAGTTTCGTCACCTTTTCAGCATCGATAGGGATTATACTTGGAACAGGAATAATGCATTTTACTATCTGGATGTAGGCACACACAAACATTGCTGACACGTCCTATAGGCCTTTGAGAGAAGTAGCTTATGAACTGTTATAATTTCACTGACAATAAGGTGTATTGAGATCATGCGTATACCTATCTATTTTAATGCTAGGTTATTATTAATTCGTGGATCCAGGTACAGTGTGAATACTGTAAATTATTATTATTTTTCCAGACAAAAATAAATCTGACAGCAAATAAGTGTTACTTGACTATTGCATTCAGGTTTTTATCACCTCATCGTGAAAAAGAGAGATACTAAAAAGGAATAGAGGCACAGGGCAGAGGTTATTCTGATGGCAAAATTCAGCAAGTAGGAACATTAGTCAGAAGAGAAGAACATTACTTGAAATGCACTAGATAACTAGAAATGCTTAGGAAAAAAGTAAGAAGCAGTGAATACCCATAGTCGTTTTTTAGTTACTCACACAAGCAATCTTTTTTCTTCAGTAGAACACTTCCTGTTAAAATATGAAGCAGTTAATAAAACTAACACTTCCTTTAAAATTAACAAGAATATTAATTTCCTATGGAGTTGTAGGAGAATCTTTTGATTTTTTTTTCTTACCTCAAAGAAGAGGTCGTTTAACAGGATTTTGAGAGAACTGGTTATGATAAAGGTAAGCCAATGAGCTGATTGAAAAGATTGCCTGATGAAAATCAAAAAGGTGTCAGTGTTTAGATCCGGGCTGGAAACCAGAGCAGTGGGTTGCTGGGAGAGCCTGCTGATGAGAGAAATGTGAATGAGGTGATCTATGTCTAGGATTTATGGTGGACTATGACACATTGCTGATCCCAAAATGACCATCAAGAGGTTGCATCTGAAAGCATGAGCCTGAGCACCTTGTCCTAAGACAGCCATGATGACACCAAATGTTTGGCTCACAAAGGGAAGAGATGAGCCTGTATGTCTTGAGCATGTCTGCTGAAAATAAATCTAAGGAGACAGAAAAACTGAAAAAGTAAGAAATATGAGGAATGTTGGGAAAAGGGTCAGTGAAAAGTCTGGTAGGTAAGGTGACAAGAAAGGGAGGTGTCTCAAGCAACATTTGGGAGGTAGGTGATATTGAAGAATTTTAGGGACAGAAAGACATGAAGGAAAATCTGCATCAACCAAATGGGGTTATATTGTGGGAAAAGGAGGAGACGTTGGGTACCTTAGAAAGCAAAAATTGTCTTGCACTACAGCACTTTGATAGACATTACGTTTTAGATACAGAATAAAGAACCAAATCTAAGCTTGTGTTCACAAGGTGCCCTTATTCTAAACATAATTGTCTCTCTGTCTCCTGCCTGCCAAATCAAGTTAAAATTGAAAATAAATCACAATAATTTAGATAGACTAGTTTATTGCAAAAGTGCTGCATTTAGTCTTATTTAGGCTATTATCACTGTCCATAACATGTTGTTCCAAAATAACCAGCAATAGAAACAGGAGAATATACTAGTAAATAATCAGACCATGAAGTGCTTAGTTTTCAAATTAAGTAGCAATATCTTAAAATATTGTTTATTTCGGTATTTTTATAGATAGTCTGTAAGCTGAATGCATACTATGTTTCCATATTACCTTTCAAATCTTGAAAAGTTATGTTTGACTGTCATGGCGTTGGTTCTGGCTCTGGTTGGCAGCACGTTTGTGGGCATGTCTCAGAAGGCTTTCTGTGAACCTTGCTTCCTAAGGAATAGCTAGATTTTTAATTGGCTGAGGGTCTCTGAGTTCCAGTTAGTTACAGGGCCCTCTTTGTTCTCTGTTTCCAGCCCGAGCTATACTGTCTCCAGCTTCTCTGTTTCAGTTATACATAGAAGCATTCATTGTTAACAAAAGCAGGTGAATTCCAGAAGAGCAGTGTGCCTATTAATGTAATTCTGTAGATTCTTCAAACAGCAAAAATAATGAAGGCACATTTCCTACTGATTTCTGACTGTCCCTGCTGTAGTAATAAACACATGATATCTTCATAATCTTCTTGCACTGTATCTCTTACATCACCCTGTGCTTAACCACTGCCCTCAAATTATCTCCATTTTTCCCTCATTGCTCCCAGACTGCCACACTATGCATTTCATTCTCTGCCTCGTTCCCAGTTCTCCATCATAATTCTGAGTTTGGCTGGGTAAGAGACAGTGTCTGCTGATGTTAGTTCAAAGATATATCCATGTGGATTTGATGCTGCCAGGCATGCATTCGCTTTCTAATTAGTCCTCTTCTCTGGGAGTAAAACTGCCTGAAGACACCAAAATATTCAAAATTCAGGCATAAAAATGAGTAGTCTGCTCTCCTCTCCTGAAATGGAAGCATTTCTTTGAACCCCTCTCTAGTTCTTGTTTTTCAAAGTCCTTAACAGAACTTAGTATGAGACATCTATTCCTATGTTAAATTTTGTTAAAATCAGTTTATCATTTTAAAAAATTACCTTAGAGCACACTGATGTCCAAATGTCTAAAGAAAATAGTCTGGAAATGGTAGAAGAAAAAGCGCAAAGAGATAAAAATAATTATATGTTTTTAGGCTGGCATCAATACAATTTAACATAATATAAATGTTAATTGGATACTCGGGTAAAAAAGATTTGGAGGCTCAGTAGTAGAATTCTGCAAGCAATCATTTTTTGAAGCTTAGGTCTTGTTCCCCAGACCTCTTTCCTTTCACTGACAAAGTTATAGGTTAGAATGATGACAGCAACTATAATGAATCATTTATTTATTTATTAAGTTCATGTTCATTGGACTTCAGATCATGAGATCTTGTTTTGAAGTAGCGATGAATGGGGTTCACATTAAGTTAATTAAGAGCTGTATCTACAATGAATATGAAAATTAGGGAAAAATGAGTGAGGAAATGCTCAGCAGCATTTATCACACATTTGTCCTTGTCCTTGTTGTGTCTGAGAGCATTAGGAACTTTATGAATGATGAAATGTGATATTAGCTATCCGGGTTTCCAGTGGCTGGCTAAGTTTGCCCAGTCTTTGCCCACATGATACGTACAGAGATATGAGAGTAGCGAAGGGGGTAGGAGAGATTACAATCACAAGTTGATCTGAATAATTGGGTCAAAATTGTCACATCCAGCTAATAAGTTTTGATACTGAAAAAGTGTACTGCAGAATCAGGAACACAGAGTATACCTACAGAATGGGAGAGTCTCTCTTAAAGAACAGTGGTTCGGAAGATTGCTTAGTAATAGCAGAAAGAATAGCTCCATTATGAGATCTCATTTTCAAGTTGTGGCTTTGACCACTGGTCAAAGTGGTCATACCACTATGCAAACCACCAATAAGGCCACTATTAAAAGCCTGTGCTTTGTTCTGTGGCTCAGACCTCCGGGAGAACAGAGCCACTGAAGAAACTTCAAAAAATGGGAACAAAGTGATCCCAGAGGCCATTAATATCCCAGTCAGTCATTGGAATATTAAGAGATTGTGGGACTGATCAACTGCAAATGCTAGAAAAGGGTCAAATTAGTATCTATGGGTACTTCTACAAGAAAAAAACAGTTTGAGGGTGCGAACCATTCCTCTAAATATACTGCAAATATAAAATGTACATATAATACATAACATTTACCGATGTATATCATGGGGGCATATTCAGATATATCAGAAATAGGTTAAAATATATCTGGAATCCTTTCCTACTGATAACTGATTTATACACATGATATCTAAAGTAATCCAAAACTGGGCATGAGCTAGAACAAGAATTAATCTCCATACTCCTCAGAATACACAGAAAATCCTTCAGATCAGTTTGACTTTGCTTCCTTTTGCATTACCTGCACAGTATGTGAATATATAGATTTTCTTTCGGGAGAAAGGTGAAAAGGTTAATGTTTGGTTTTTTGCTAACAGGAAAGAAAAACAGTCTGTTTAATGAATTACCGTGAAAAAAATATTTGAAGCCTGTCAAAGTGAAAGAAACATAATGAAGAGTGAGAATTGTAATATCTCAGTTTGATCCAGGGAAACTTAAATAATGCTGTGTACCAAATAAAGATAGCAGTTCCAGTTTTCCCTTTGCTAAGAAGGATTGCACAAATGCTAAATTGATTTCCTTCTCAGAGTGAATGATAATTGCCTTCTGTCCCAAAGCACCACAGCAGACATTATCCTTATCACCCCTTCAGAACGGAAAAGCTTAGAGAAGCTTAAAATGGCACCAAAAAAATGTTTTTTATATATATATACATATATATATATATATAATACAAATTGTATTATATAACATACTAACTTCAGACTACTTTTAATGTTCAGGTGGCAGAAATATCAGTTGCTTAATGAGGAAGAAATGTATTCCCCTGTAGAAAGCCAATACAAGCCTATGAACCACTGGAAACCAATCTAAACTTATGGCTTCAGGAGATTTGAGGGGATTAATGGCCCCATGCTGTACTTCTGCATGGAATCGGTGTTTCATTATCAGTGATCTGGTCCCAGGCTATTGACTTGTGATAAGACTTCGTGCAAGGTATTTCAGATATTTTCCACAGCAAGACGTGTCTTGTTTTCTAGTCTTCTCTGTGTTAGATGGAGGCTGCTGCTAGTGCAATATCTGAACAAAAAAAATTCTCCTACATTTGATATATTGATTTATCCCTTCCTTTCCTGAAGTTTTAATAGATTTTTTTTTAGGGCCAGTGTGATACTACTATGTGTATTTTATGATATTCAGTATCTCTTGAAAGAAAAAAAAAAAAGACACTTTGAAGAGAAATAAAATTTGTATCAGCCAGATGATACTCATGTCTGTGCTACCAGTCTGTGCCAGTACGGTCATAACAGCTTTTGTAGAATCTTTCCTAAAATAAATAAATAAATAAGTAAATAGATAAATAATTTTTTTAAAAGGAAAAAAATAAAGACATTGTGTTATTTCAAAGGTATTGACAGTTTCTAAATGAGAAAGAAATGTATGCCCTGGAAACCTTTGCTCATAAAATTCTGAAGGTCGATGAAATGTCATGCTTAGGTTGTAGACCTCTACAGAACATCACCAAAATCAACGGCTGAAAACCAAAGGTAGATAAAGAAAGGATGGAGAAAAATTGCATTTTTAAAGGGAAGGTAAGCGTCTCTTGGAATAATGTTTTTCTTTCTTATTTGAAACTTTTGATTTACCGCATAACTGTTTGAAGCAAGCCTCTACGGTTTGTGTTGTACACTATGCAACATTACTGAAGTGTCAAATTTTGTGCTCATTTCATTCATGAAAATCAGAAGACAATGTGACTACATTAAATCAATAGAAAAAAAAAAAAAGTCAACATGTACTAGTGACCGAGTCACCATTCCTGGATGTGTTTAAAAGCTGTTTGGATGTGGTGCTCAGGGACATGATTTAGCAGAGGGTTGTTAGAGTTAGGGTAGTATGGTTAGGTTGAGGTTGGACTCTGTATAATCAATGGATACCAAGATGTTACAATCACAAAATAAACGAGAGAAAAAATGGAAGGCTTACCCTTATGCTGGGCACACCACAAAACACCAGAAGGAGGGATCTCCAGATGAGAACCTTCCCCACTGGTAGCCAGCTCTTAAATAGGTCTAGGAGGGGTGCATCCTAGCTCCACCCCTTCCAGCAGCACAGAAGAATTGCCTTCACCTGTGCTCCTCTGGCTGACTCATGGCTCGCCTCAGGTGATCAATCAGAGGTTCAGGCCGTGACTCAGCAGTTCCCATACAGACTCAATGATTTTTAATGTCTTTTCCTGACTGATTCCATGATTCTTCTACATTCTATTCCAAAATTTATACTTTTACTGTAGTAAATTTCCAATCCTCGTGGTTACTGGGTACATTCTGATACCGGGTCATCTAAATAAATCTGAGGAAATCACGTGGTAGCTTTGATAGTTTTGGACATCCATTCTGTGAGCACCAATGCCCTGTGGTGCAGGGCACACTTCAGAGGAAGAATTATTGACAGAAGACTGAGATGTGTTTATGTGTATTTCTGTGCAAGGAAAAGGGGGTTAGGTACTGTCTGGTCCTTCCAGTGTTGTTTTTTTCATGCAAAAGTATATTGCATTGAGTTGATTGGATGTGGTGCATTGACCCAGGACTGCATCTAGATGCCTACACAGCTGCTTGCTTTCTCCCTCTCCTCAGCAGGGTGAGGGAAGAAAATTAGGCTGCGGTTACTTCAGAAAAGCCTCCTGCAGAATGTGTCCTCCATGGGCTGATACTCCTTCAAAAAGTACTCACCCACTACACTGTGGAATACTCCAGAGACTGCAGTGTAGAGATCTGCTCTAGCATGGTCCTTCATGGGCTACAGGTCAACCTCTGCTCTGGTACCTTGGAGCACCTCTTCCTTCTTTCCTGACCTTGATTTTCAGACTGCTTGTTCTACCCTTTTTTCTTCCCCCTCATCTGCCTATCTGACACTGCTAGACCTGGCTGTGTCTGGCATAGGGCCACCTCTTATACCTTCAAGTAGAGTTGGACTAGACGACCTCTATGGTTCTACAATTCTCTCAGAGGCCACCTCTGCAACCTCCTCCCCCTCCTTGCTCCCATCTCCCAGTGCACTTGGAAACAGTTTTATGAAGAACTGATTAGGAAACCAATACTGTTTCTGTTATCACCTGATTTTTAATTTAACTCATTTCATTTCAGTGTTCGTGCTCTATTGTAGATAAGTAGAATGTTCTTTAAAAGATATTTTCTTTAGGAATATGAAAATATCTACACATTTTGTTATGTTTTAAGAGATTTTTTCTGTGTAGACTATATCTTTTCCTCTTTCCCCTACTATATACCAGGGAGAAGTGTTCCTGTTTCTGCCATTTACTTTCTTGAAGATGTCCAGATGTGCAGCATACTGGACCAGGCAGCGCAGAGAGGGGCCTTCTCCCATAGATGGTGCCTTGTCTTTACATAGCAATATGTTACCATGTTATGGTTTACCTTCAAGAGGTGATGACAAGGGTTCTGTTCTCCTTGGAGCTGCTGCACTCTTCAGACAATGCCTTGACTTCTGTCAGCTACTTGTAGCAGAGTAAAGATGTCAAATGCGCTTTTTGCCTAAGAAATGTACTAATCATGGAAATGAGCCTAGACTCAGTGGATATGTTTATGCTGCACACACTTCACTGGAATATAAAGATACCAAATTACCTAACAGGCAAGAATGAGTCTAGCTGTGAGAGTACAGAAGTCTAAGTTTAGCTTCCCAATGCACCACATTATTTCAAGCTGTCTTTCTGAGCCTGACAGTGTGCAGACTGCATGACATATGTGAGCATCCACTGCCTGCAAAGGGCTGGACTTGACTAGTGGCTAATAAGGACTCCTATATTTTAACTTATAAGAAGGCTTTAGTAGAATAAAAAATAACAAAAATCACTCAGTTAACTCAGCTAGTAGCAGGCCTTTGCTAGCATACTCTGGCATGGTGTCAATTATTTTTACAGACTGATGAGATGGTAGCAGAGTTTTGGGTGTTGTGCCCCAAACCCTTTCATCTTTAGCTGCGTACAAAAGAAAGAGAAACTTGCATTACTAACTGTGGTCTCTCAAAAGGCAGGAGAGATCCAGCTTGAATGGTCCTTCTCATCTCTGCATGCTAAGTTGACTGTTTTTTATTCATTCATTCATCAATAGATTTTATTCATAGTTTCTAAGATAGCTTCTGAAATACTAATAGCAACATTTGTATAAAAGACATGGTTCAGTATCGAGGAAATAACAAAGAGAAGCTGTTGTTTCTATTGACTTGAAATTACGACTCTTACTCAGTTTTTTCTTTGGGCCTGTTTAAAGCTATGGTCAGGATGGCTGCTTAGCAGAAGTGTCTTAACAGTTTATCTAGCAGTTAGATTTGCTAAGATGGACTTGAGTACAATCAGAGCCAAATCATTGAGCAGGTGTCTGGTACAAACCCTGAGTCTGCTACTGGTGTGCACAGTAAGCCAACCTTTTGTCCTCTACACTGAATCCAAACCACCAATGGAAAAAATTAGAACCCTGTTAAATGAGTAAGACTGATTGTAACTGATCTAGGCTTTCTAGGCTTTCAGGACAAAGATGACTTTCCGTGGACAGCCAAATCAAAGGAAGAGCTGGAAATTGTCTCATCAGGAAATATCTGAGCCTAGCATAGCAGCTGAAATAAATCATGGGAGAAGCTATTCTTATATATGCTTGCATGTTTTCTCTAAACTTTATAGAGCTCTCTAAGAGAGGTAATATCAGGCATAAATCCCATTTACATTTCAATGAGGAAGTGTCCCTGTCATCTTCCACACTGCATTATCCCACCCAGTATGCAGCAGGAGAAATTAAACCATATGCTGTAAGTTGATAAAACCATCCATGTTACTCATCTCCAGTTGTGAATGTAACCTGTGAAAAATATTGGAAATACGAACTACTAGGGACTCATCCTCAGAAACTTTCATTCCCCGTGTTTGTGGGTGGTAAACAGTCTGAAACAGATCTACAGGAATGGGTATTTCAGTAAGGTGCCTCTTTTATCTGGGAACAATCAGATCTACTGGCAAGCAAGAAAGAAGAAGAAATCCCTTTCTGACCTCAACAAATTTGTTTCAATTGCACAAAGGTGTTAGACTATATGTGAGGACAGTTAATATAAGACTAACTTGCTGCTGTGGGAAAGTAATAGGATTATCCTGCCAACACACTTATGGAGAATCTGTAACAACAAGAACACAGACAGATACAGTCCTGCATAAGATCACTATCCTGCATATTTCACAGAGCAGCCTGGTGTTAATATACCAAGTCATTTTATGAAGCTGGAGGGGAGCAGCAGTGATATACTGTTTCCTACAGGATTCTGGCCTGAAAGGGGGTTGAGTGTTAAGAGATTCTTGGCTGCAGTGAAGCACCTGGAAGCTCAGATGCATTTATTGTCACTTCTTCAACCAAGTAAGAAGCTCATAAAAATTGCTTTTCTTAAAATGTTTCCTAGTTCCAGGTACTAGGCAAAGTTATCGCTCCCACATGTCCTGCTCTGCTTCTTATTCCCGCTTTTAGCATGAATTTACCCCTGGAAACAGTGAGATGAGTGCAAGTTTAAAAGGGAGGATGTAGCAGAGAGAGAACAGCCTTGGCAGGAGTTGTGTTTCTGAAATCATGTCTGCCAAAGAGCATTTTCTCTTATAAATTCATTAATTTGTACGGGTTTCAGCTGACCTGAGGTATCCTGAGCTTATTGTATAGCAGTTTCATGAACCAATGTGATTAGAACAGAAAAGTAGTTTGTGGATCTGAGTATGCTTTCATGTACATTCAAATATGTATGAATCAGGGAGAAGATAAAATTGGCGTGAGAATGAGACAAAGATTTTTTCAGTTATATTCAATTCTAAAGATTATATTGCGAGAGCAGAAGAAAAGTACAAACCAGTAGAACAAATATGCTGCTTAGATATTGAATTGCTTTCCTCAAAGTTAAATAAATTATACATGTTTGGAAGAACCATAATGGAAAGACAGAGGTGCCAGCAGGATACGATTAAGTGGTGACTGTCAAGCAGAAGTGTGATATGGAAAGCCCCTATCTGTTGTACGTGATTCCATTTGGATTACTCATGAGCAAAACAAGTCAAAACAGTCAGATTTCTCACAACTGCTGTTGAGGAGAACTTTGTTAGCACTCCTCTAGCTATTTGAGTTTGCTTCCCTGAAATAATATTACATTTATAAACACGTCCATCTTCGCATACATTCTCTTTTCCTTGTTTTCTTTCATTTATTTTGGTGGCTTTTTTCATCTTTTTCTGTAATGAGCTGCAGCATGTTGTAGTTTATTATGTCTTATATTTACAGTGCCAATACATGTATGCCACATTCTCACATGAAAAGCCTCTCTCATATCTACAGAAATGACTAATTTCCAGGGAAATAAGTTAATGCTGTTCAGTCAAGGCAATTCTGCTCTGCATTTTAAAGTAGAAAGTCCATTATCTCAGGGACATCTGAAACTCACTTGTAATTACAAAGTTGTTGATCCTTTATACAGATAATGTAATTAAGTAATGCTAAACCCTTAACAAAAAGAAATAATATTGTCTTTTTCACTCAAAACAGATGCTTAGTTGTAACAGAAAGTTGACCCAGTGCAATGTGTTTCTGACTGTTCTCACCATTGAGACTATTGTCAAGGGGCTCGGCTAAGGTGGCTTGTGGTAGGTAGGAACACTCCACTCCCAATAAGTTGGAGTCTCTAAAGAGATCAAACCACATACTGCAAAACATACTGAGGATTTACCCATAGAAAGGAATAGGAACATATATTTGTGTTTCCCAAGACTCGTTTTGGAATTTGTGCTTTCCCAGACTTTAGTAGTCTGTAATGGTTCAGTACCTAGTTTTTGAAGTACATACTTCCTGGGAATGGTTAGTTAATTTCTAAGATCAAGACTAAATACAAAACTCTCAAATATATGGCTGTGAAATATGCCAGAAAGTTGCAGTAGTGCCTGAAGTCGGTGCAGAAGCTGAAGCTGGCAGGGAAACCAGTGTTTGTTCTGTTTACTGGGGCTCCACAAAGCTGTCACCTCATTTTGGAATGGCAACTAAGCATTCCTATGTCAAAGTTAAACTACCCCTTTTGCTACAATTTTTTTGTCTTCCCTTAGGACTTTAGGACATTCTGTCTTTTTTTTTTTTTTTCCAGGTGCCATTTAAAGTTTTGTTTTGGTAATAATAGAAATATATTTTAATTCCCTTTTGAAATATGGATCTATGAGCACGTCCTCAGAAATTCGTATGTTCTAATTAATCAATTACCCATTCCGTTCAATATTAATTCACTTCACTGATAACTATTCCCAGTGATTTATTTATATTGTAGCATTTAGTTAGTAGCAAACTGCCATTTATTGTCACTTACATTATTTTTAGTAATTGTTCACCAATAAAGAGAAATGGATGGTGTCCATGAAGCATTTAGCCTTATCTGAAGTCTGTATCGTTGCCGATAGCGCAAAATTAGAGACACAATGCCTTAACAGGTAGCTCTTCCTTTCCGTGCATTCCCTTGGTGCCCTTTTCCTTTCTGTAAGCTGTCATTCCTGATTTTGTTCTGTAAAAGCACAAGAATGTTTCCCTCTTAATGACTATTTAAATAACTGACTTACCTTGCTATTGTACTTGGTTCTTTCTGTCACAGAAAATGACTATGAATTAATTAGCATTAGAGCACTGGAAATTCCTATGAATTTTATCTGGAACATTCTGTGCGCATTAATGAATGATTTTACACCTCCTAATGCAAATCTGATGATATCTCTACAAACCGCTGGGGGAGTGTGTGAGGTCATTAAAGTTAGATTTGCAATGGAAATATATGGGTTTTTCTCTCATGTTATTCTTCCCTGTGCTGATAATGCTATTTTTGAGCATTTGCTCAGACTGGCTCATTTGTATTGCAAGATTCTCTTATCCTTTGTCCTATTTTCCACTTTTTCCTTTTTTATTATTATTTTTTTTTCATAAGGGAAATGAACTACGCTTTTTTCAGGAGCAGTTAAAACATTCCTGCAGGAACACGAGGAGCTACATTTTGAGCTGTTAAGTGTCATCTCCAGAGATTACGGTCACTGAAAGGCAGCCCGGCGTGAAGAGCAAATATGCATGTCAGAAATGAAAATACCAATTTATAACATGTCTCCTTCCTGTCTTACTGGCTGATCATTTATTCTGTGCATGAAGAAGTAATGTTAGTGCTCTGACACGCAGGCATCTAAGTAAGAGGTGTATAAGAAGAATGATGATGTTTTATTCAAAAATTTTCCCCAGAATCCTAAGTCTGCTCTATATTTCTGCTTCTTGTTTATTTTATCTTCCTTTTTTAAAAAGGGCTTTTTAAATTCATGGGTTCGTCAGAGCTCACAACGTAATTTGCTCCTTGCCCGTGATGTAGGAGAAACATTGGCAAAAACAATCCGTTCTGAAAGCAATGAAGCCCTGCATACTACTTAAGAGAAAAATCTTAGTGTGTTAAGCTTAAATAGAATGAGGTGTTATTTCCATAACCTACATCTTTCTGTTTTAACATAAACTTTTTTCTTTTTTTTCCTAAAAAGAAATGGTGACGTGTGCTTTGGCTTAGATTTACCACTGTGTGTTTAGAAAATATACTTAGAATTTGTATTTAAGTAATCTATTCTTGATGGTTTGGTGCTAAAGAAAGCTGCTGTATATTGTTTATGCATTCAGATCTGAAGTTTGTTGAAAAGATTAAACAGCTTTTGACAGCAGACAAAGGAAATGTTTTCTTCCTTTTAGTTTCATTTTCTTCAATTACTTGCTCAAAGTTGAGCAACTGTTTAGACATTGAATAAGCTGAAATTTTATTATCTTCTTGTGGTCTACAACTCTATTCATTACCTGCATGTAAAATTTGCTCAGCTGATCAGTTTTAAGTATGAAATGTTTGATATATTTTTCCTGTGCAGGGTTTCTGCCTTTCTGTTGAATTCCCATTTCCATCCAAACAAAGCAGCTTGATACAAGTCATAAGTAAATAAAAATTAATCATCTAGCAAAGAAAAATTATAATGTATTTCTAGCAGAATGCTCTGTAAGTGTTAAAATATTCAAATAAATATTTTAAACTATATCACTGCTTAAATGGGGAATGTAAGATATCTGTCTGGTAGTGAATGGAAGTAACAGATGAATTTAAAAGTGAGATTCAATTGCAAAGCAATTTTTTTATGTTTAGCTAACAAGAGCAGTCAAATTCATTTTAAATAAAATGAATAATACACACTCAAAATAAGTATGGAAAAGTTTTTGTGAAAATAGTTTTTACTGTTTTTACATTTTCGAGTGAATGAGAATTATTTTCACAAAAATAATCGCATGAGAAATGATTTTGTATTGCACTCTTTAATGAAAAATATTTGATATGTACTTCAGAAATGCTATCATTTAGGGCCTTCTGCATAGGAAATTCTGTGGTATATGGGATATGTATGAGGCTCCATGAAAATGTATTCATAACTGTCAATTGACTTTATCTACACTCAGAATTTTAATTCCATAGAAAATTCCAGCATTTCTAAAATTAAACCTCTAATTGCAATAAAATGAAGTTTTGATATTTTCCAACTATTATTCTGTCAAAATGTGATGGGATTATCAAAATGGGTGCCCTTTTTTTTCCCCCAGCAAGAGTAAGGCAGTTAAATTTTGATATGCCAGGAGTTTAATTTCATTTAAAAATGGGGACATATTCTCACATTTTTATTGATTTAGTAAACTGCATGTGAGAATGTAATTTGAAAGCCATCAGTAATTAGTTAGAAAGGCTTGTTTGCTTTACACTGAACTTCTTTAATGACTTATCAAAATCAGAAAAATCATACTCTTTAATACGATAACCAGAGCAGATCCTGCTAAATCACACAGATGATTTAGCAGATTTAGATGATTTAGCACCAGAGACACCTATTCCTGAATTCCTTTAGGCTGCGAATGGCTGAATTGATTTCAAACATAAAGCTGCCAAATGAGTGCTTCAGAATGTAGTTTATTAGCCACTCTTTTTCTTATGTATCTAACATACAGTGTGCTTGTACTGGCAGCAAAATCTCAGCTATAAGGTCTGTTTCTCCTTACTGACTGAGCTAAAGGTGAAGAAAGAGATCTTACTATCCAAATGGAGGAGTGCATTTAAAGCAGCAAGGATCTCACCGGTTTCAACGAAGCACTGATATCCCAATTATGCCCTAACTTCATCTCCTGTTTTCTCCTAGGTCTTACTGCTGCAGCATCTCTCGTATCTCTAGCTTGGGCTCTGGCTTCCTACCAGAAGGCCCTCCGTGACTCCCGTGACGACAAGAAACCCATCAGTTATATGGCTGTTATAATCCAGTTTTGCTGGCATTTCTTCACCATTGCAGCAAGGGTCATTACTTTTGCTCTCTTTGCCTCGGTTTTCCAGCTGTACTTTGGGATCTTCATCGTGCTCCACTGGTGCATCATGACCTTCTGGATCGTCCACTGCGAGACAGAGTTTTGCATCACCAAATGGGAGGAGATAGTTTTTGACATGGTTGTTGGAATTATCTATATCTTCAGCTGGTTTAACGTCAAGGAAGGAAGGACACGCTGTAGGCTTTTCATTTACTATTTTGTGATCCTTTTGGAAAACACCGCCTTGAGTGCTCTCTGGTATCTCTACAAGGCCCCACCAATCTCCGATGCATTTGCCATACCAGCACTGTGTGTGGTGTTCAGCAGCTTTCTGACAGGCATTGTTTTTATGCTGATGTACTATGCCTTCTTTCATCCCAACGGACCAAGGTTTGGGCAGTCGCCAAGCTGTGCTTGTGAGGACCCTGCAACTGCCTTTACCCTACCCACGGAAGTGGCAACAAACACCCTTCGGTCCATCTCCAACAACCGGAGTGTGACAAGTGAGAGGGATCAAAAATTCGCAGAGAGGGATGGGTGTGTGCCTGTGTTCCAGGTGAGGCCCACTGCTCCATCCACACCTTCATCCCGCCCACCCCGGATCGAGGAGTCGGTCATTAAGATCGATCTGTTCAGGAACAGGTACCCAGCCTGGGAGAGACACGTGTTGGACAGGAGCCTGAGGAAGGCAATCCTAGCATTTGAATGTTCCCCTGCTCCTCCACGGCTACAGTATAAAGATGATGCCCTCATCCAGGAGCGTTTGGAATACGAAACCACATTATAGACAAAGCAAAAACGCAGCTTGGAGAAGCTCTGCCGTTACAGTCCAAGTTAAGGATTGATGGGAGGGCTGTAGGAATAACAAACTGTGTACTACCATTAGGACAACAAGCTGTAGTGTTCTTAGTCTGGCTACCATCATGATTATCATTTGATCCACTGTGTGCAGTCCATCTGCAGGACACTGGTACAGCAACATCACCTGAAATCCTCAAAAAATAAGCAAAAAGCCTACAACCAACCCACACATACTGATCAGTTCCTGGGAAAACTCACCCATGACTCCTTGCTGCTATGAAACTCGGACTGCATGGTACTCACAAGCAAACCAACAGGGGGGCTCTGACCAGAGCTTTCAACTTTAGCCAGTAGTGCATTTTATTTTAGAAATGAATGATTGATATTTGCATAATCAATGGCAAAAGCAAGCAAAGAAAAATCCTCTCAAAAATAACAAAACTGTAGCACACAATGTTGCCATTATTAAAACTGGTTTCTAGGGGAAAATAGGAGCATAGTAGTATTTGACACCCCATAAATAGATCATTCAGGTTAGACAGGTTTGCAAAATAGTTCTTAATTAAAAAGAGAAATCATCATGTTAGCAAGGTTATAAATGGAAAATAACTGATTATATAGCTCACAAACATTGACACCACCAGAACTGTTTGTTTTCTGTGGAATTTCAAAGTCTTTTTAATTGCAATTTAAGTCCTTTATGTTGCTTTCAACAGAAATCCTATGCAGCTCACTTCTGGTTTTCAGGAGAAATAAGGAGCTCCAGCACGTAGTGATGTAAATTAAATGATAATCATGATTCAACATTCAATTTGCAAAAAAAATATATATATATGTATGTAAAAGAACAGGGAAGTATAGTTTTCATATTCTAAAGTTTTTTGGAGGACCCCATTCAGACGTTTCAGAAGGAACTACAAGGAGATGAACACGCTGAAACTTCTCTGTTTCAGAACTGGGAATGCATGATTCAGTGTGAATGTATGCAGGGGTGACAAGAGACTGTGACATGCCATACCCTTCTAGTGCCAAACATTGTGTAACCGCAAGATTGATGTTGCCCAAGGGACAGATCACGAGTGGCATGAACCCTACGAGACCAAGAAGCAGGAAAGACCAATCCAGTTCTCAACGTGTCGAGACAGCTCTGATTTTTCCCACCCAAGGTGAAAGTGATGTCTTTTAAAGACTTTCAGCCACCTCTGAGTAAGTATATTCAGTGAAGTGTGACATAACCAAGCTGTGTGGAAGCCCTCTTCTGCCTGTTCAGGACTTGTTCCAGATATATCTAAAAATTACGCTGTAATACAGAGTGCTTTTGCTACAAGCTTTTGGGTTTGAAATACCTCCCTAAATCTAGTCAACAGTATCCTTCTTTATGTTAAAAGTATCCCCTGATGGTGCTTTCAGATGCATTAAAGGTGCAAGTCAAAATTTGATAGTATTTTTTTTAAAGCTGGTGCAGAGTGAAAAACTCATGAATTATTTCAATATTTTTGTAAAGTAAAAATATGGTATAAAAAGGTTACTTTTTATAAACCTCAAATCTTTTAATACATTTCATTCTCTTTATAGCTTAGATTTTAAGAATTGGTCCATGAATTTTATCAGCTAGATTCTGCAGGTTGATACAAACCTGGTTTTCACACATTATGGGTTTGTTTTTGCAATGTAATGCGATATGAAAGCCTACATGGGTACTTTTAGAATACACCATAAACTGCGGATCCTGCTTCAAGTATAAGTGGTTTGTAATGAGACCAAGCGATTCTATAAGAAGCAATTTGCTAAAACTATTTCCATCCGTTCTAGGAGAGTGAAGCAGAACTGAAGTGTTACTTTTTTAAATGGCATTGTCAGGATGGAGAAGACCTGATGATTGGTATTTTAATCTTCATGTCAGGTATATTCAGTGTAGTCACTGCTGTATATGCTGCTGGGTAAATTTCAGTCTTTCCTGTTATTAATATTCGTAGTACAAAATGGCAGAGGTTACATGCCTTTGTTTGTTTGTATGCATTCAATTAGCCATTTTTAATGTTGACTTTTTTATTAGAGAAATGCTCAGTATCTGTTGATCTTTGCTGGGGCAAGTTCCTCACAACAAAACATCTATCTGTGGAAGTGCAGGAACCTGCAAGTCAGAAGGAATTTTGCACAGATCAGGAAACACCCATGCTTGAAGGTTTCTTAGGTATTTTCAAATTAAGCAGTGGCCAGCTGCCTCGATAACCGTTTTTAAATAAAAAAGTTCTTTGATAGTCCAAACCCAAAGCTTTGTGCAAAGTGATTGCCCTTCCCTCCATGCAGACATAGATGACTATAAAGAAGATCTCTCACGTTATGTCAAAAAATACACCGCTGTAAAAACTGCTAAAAGAGATCTGGGGACAAAACCTTTTGTCTGGATGAATCCAATAGAGCCTTCGCTCCAGAATCCAACATTTGGTATCAAAAGGAAATTTGCCTTTACAAACAAGCGTAAGCTTTGTAATCCAAGATGTGAGGATTTCTTTCTGAAACCGTTCTGTATGTTTGGCGCTTCTTTGGTAACTCAGAAACGCTGTGAGCGGGGCACAGCGGGCAGTGCTCTCCGACCGCATGGGCTCTCCTGGAGAGAAGGACAACATCCCAGGTATCAGCAGTCCTGGCCCTCTTTTGATGGCCTTCTCATGCCACGTTGCTATTCCTCAGAGCTGTGAGCCCTTGGGTAAGGGCTGACAGCACTGAAGAAACAGTGCAGATTGCAAAGGGTTATGGACAAAACCAGTGCTTGCATTGCAAGGTTTCTGAAGAAGGCGAGCAGTGGGTATGTTTGATTTTCTCTCTGGTTTTGGAAGAAAGGATACAGAGATTTCATTTTTTTCCATTGTTAGTATCTACCAGTTAATGTGCTTACCCTCTCATCATTTTTAGTGTGTTTTTAGTAGAGCTTGTAAATTCACTTCAAGCAAACTATTGCAGGTTCTGAGTGCACAGTGCCATACTTGACATTACATACACACAGAGCAGTATGCGTACTCCACTGCCTTCTGAATTCAGGCTGGGTGTTTCTGGAATAAGAAGTCATTTTATTCTGAGTGAAAATCTGCTCTCCACAGCCCTGCTCTGTTATGTTTGCAATGTCAGTGACATTTGCGCTGAGAACAGAACGGCCATTGAAACCTTAACTCTCAGATGACTGCATGGACAGTTTTGTTAGTCTGCTTTGCTGTGAACAGTCACCATAGAAGCTGTTAGAATTTTTTTATACAACTTGTCAAAATTAAATATGGTCCACATTTAAATCCCATGATGGCCTTACGGACAGTTAATAATCAATATGCACTATTCTTTTTAATGCAAACTGTTTTAAGGTCTATCAATAAAGTTCAACGAAGACAGCAATAGCAAAAAAAAATCTTCTGCTTTTGAAATAAGAAAAAAATCAGGTCTTTTAAATTCTATTGCAGAATAACAGGAAATTAAAATGTTCATAATCACATTCTGATGAAGAAAGTAGTCACATCTCTGTTAGAAGGAAGTGTAATGTAAGCATTGTCCTAATGAACCAAACAAATTTGCCAGCAAATTTCAAGGTAACTTATCTTGGTCCTAAAATTTTGAGAGCTGTGGATTTGTGTGCTACAGAAAAGGTAATTCACTGCTCCAAAGGAAAAGAACGCATACCCATGTTCATTCAAAAAACAGTCAGAAAATGTAAGATAAACTGTTTGTCTTATATTAGAAGAAGTGTTATTTACTCTATAGTAAGATAGTCTTATAATAATATTTGAAAAAATGTGCAATACTTTTTTTTAATGCAGTTTTAATGATGATAAAAATATTTTCCACTTCTCTTTGTGTCAGCTAAAATACGCTTCTTGTGTTAGAACAGTGTTTCTGTGCTTGGGTTATTTGGGCTTGGTGGCATATAAATACTATTTTCATTGGCAAATTAACAAATTTTGTATCAATTAATTTATGTAGCACTGAGATGACGGAAAATATTCCTTCCAAACATAACTGCTAGACTTTAGAGGTCTGATTTTGTAAACTTTTAAGCAGAGGAAGAAAATTTTGGAGTTGCAGTTTTTAATACATGGTGAAAATCTAATCAACCCATTTTTTAAAAGATATATGGTAATCTCATCAATATACCATGATCTACCCAAAAGAGCAATTCATGAGTGGTAATAAAAGCATGACTGGTGCTATTTTTGGAAAGGAACTCCCAGTCTACCTAAAAGCCAACATTTTCATTTACTTTTGATTGGCCTGCAAGTATTCACAGCTAGCCTGTTGTATAACCCTTCATCCAGCAATTAGAATTATTTCTGAATTGAACATCCAATTCCATAAAAGCCTTAAAAATGGCACCATTCTCAGTTTTAGTTAACTCTGCCAGTGATCCAGCTCCCAAAGCCACCGTCCTTTCTCTGTTCAGCCCATAACATCACACAGCCCAGAGCAGCTGAGATGCTGTGGTTTGCTCTGCACCCCCTGCACTGCCTGCATAATGCCAAGGAAAAGCCCTCAGCAGAGTACTGGGGTCCTATTGCTGCCTCTCTTGCTCCTGTGCGTGGTGGGAAGTGGAGTGAATCACATTTGTGCATCCAGCTGAAAAGGCTTTTTTTAGGTTGAGTTCATACGAGGGTGCGTAGAGAAAATAATCACAACACGTGTCCCCAGATTTACAAGCTCAGCACTAATTACTAGTTCTGCAGCATAACAATGCCGAATGTGGGAAGAATTGTCTAAATAAACAATAAGCCATTTAATTTTGCTAATTGTAGCAATTAGGCTAGCTCTCCTGAAGCCCATGCTCTCAGCAGAAAGCCAAATGGAGTAGTGGCACACAGCCATTTATATGGCAGGGATATTACGCTGTGAAGCCCTCCCTTGACTGTTTCTAGAGCTAGGTCTTTTCATTACAGCATTGAATCCATTCCTCTTCATTCTGATAAAACAGATAAAGTGCGAAGTAATTGCAGATAGTTTAAATCTGTGAATTAAAAAAAAAAAAAAGTAGTAGATTACTGCAATTCACTGCTCGTGATTTTTTGAAACACATTTATCCTTTCTTTTCACTTGGCTGCAGATTACCGAGTGATCTGCATCCAAGAAGACTTCTCACATCTGATATGAGTAGATGATTTCATTACAGGAAAGATGGAGATGACCTAATAAAGCCCTGCTTGCACCAGGTTAGAGAAATGTGTCGCTGGTTCATGGATCACTTTCAGAGCTCTTTCAGCATGTGAGCAGTCCACTGAGATTGTTTGTAAGGTTGCTTTAGCACAGTGACCTCACTGCAGGTGTTTGGTAGAATTTCTTCACAAAACCCTTGAGTGAATAATTTCACACACTCTGAACTTAGTGCTACACTGCGTGAATCAAATCATTTCTTTCTTCCTTAGTTAAAACATTGACTAATATATCCATTTTGACTGAGCTGCTATTTTGTGATCATCTTAAGAATACTTAGAAAAATGTCTATAAAAACCCCACTTGTTTCCAGTGGTCCCTGTACAAGCCAAACGCTGACCAGTACCTTCACTAAAAGGAACCTTTCTTAAACAACTTGGCTCCAGCACTTACATTCTGTTCTGAACACTTTGCATCTAATTCTTATGCAGAGAATCATATATACTCATTAGTAAGCCACGTCCCTACTCTGAATCCTGGAGCAGAAAGGGCCGATAAGCCAGATGCAGGGAAAAAGGCCTCTTCAGCACATTTAGGGGGCGATTTGCATGAGTTAGACATGGAAGAGAGAAGCTTGCATATGATTACAGCAGAGCTATATGCAGTATGAATTGATAGACATTTCCAAATAATTGTGAGGTGGCCAACTAATATTAAGATCAAATCTAAAACTCTACATGCAAAGCACTGTTAAAAAAAAAGCAACAAAACACTTTAAAGCCAACTCAAAAATCTCATTTTCAGGAATAGCTGGGAGAAACTTAGAAATTGAATGGATTTTCCAGTGTAACAAGAAGCTACATTCATAGAAACATAGATATGACTGCTATGGATATAAACATTTTCTCTGTCTGTGGATTGCACTCTCGTATTTCATGTATCTTTAGAAGCAGTTGCTTCTAGATCTTACTTCTATGAATGCTGTAGCCCTAGACATGCCAGCAGCTTTTCTACAAGTGGAATCAGTACTTGCATAGGCAAGGCCACATACTGTTCACCCCTAAGCAATTTCCCAACTGTAGAGAAGCTGCTTGTTAAACATCCAGAAGAGCCTTTGCAGAGGTAGCCAAGGCAAGATGCAATCAGAGTTGTGTGCCACAAACCCACTGGGGCAGGGGCTGCATATGGTGCACCAATCCCTGCTCATCCTAGGTGCCAAAGAGTCCGCCCAGAGGAGAACCACATGGAGTACATGGAGGGGTCAACGAGGTAACCGAGGACCTCAGGCTAATGTTGTGATCTTCCAAGCTGCACAAGCCGGGAACTCCTGCATATTTTTTATGTGAAAGGTTCAGGCCTTTTTTTTCTGGTCTTGGTCAGGAGCACCTCAGTCTTCATAGTGCATAGCAGTGCAACGTCTAGTGCATAGCAGTGTCTACGCCTGCCAAGATCCCCCAAGCTGGTATTCCTCTGTGAATCCTACCTGAAGGGCAGGGTCCTCTGGGTGCTATCAAACAGAGCTTTGCACAGAAATACCCATGACTGATTCTTCTACATGAGACTTCTGGTAAGCAGAGACTGCAGGGAGAGCCAGGCTCGGTTCTCTCTTCAGCTAACAGTGATCCATATCTCCTTATCATATCTACTACCTCTCAGGGGAAGGCTATAGGGCTGCACACTACTGAAGAGGAGGGCATGCTTGCTCTCTCTTGTTTTGAGGTTTTTGTCCCTCGTTGTGAAAGACTACAAGGTTATGCTGTGCAGTGTAGACATATTTTTGATTCACTGCGTCCCCTTAGTGAGGAGGACTCTAAGGTTGCCACACATATCCAGCGCTATTGCACATGTCCAACCAGAGTAATGTCTACAGTAAAAATCTGGGGCAGATACAAAACAAACCAGACCAAAAGCTGTATGAACATGTTTAGCACTGTGACAAGCCTGAATCTCTGCACACTGCCTTCAGCCTGGTCTGTTAGTGCAGTGTGCTACCCTGGGCACATCCTCTTGGTTTGCTGTGAGAGCTCAGTCAGCGAGCTCAGGTGCATCAGAGCTGCACCACACAGCCTCAGCCACAGCTTTGTGAGCCCACAGTGCACTCCTTGTGTGTACGCTTAGTCCTGAGATTCTATTAGGATTTAATCTTACAGTTCATTTAAATGCTATAACTAAAGAAAAGCATC
The DNA here is from genome assembly GCF_023343835.1 of Lagopus muta. Lineage (NCBI taxonomy): Eukaryota > Metazoa > Chordata > Aves > Galliformes > Phasianidae > Lagopus > Lagopus muta. Next base: position 38,252,595 of record NC_064435.1, on the reverse strand, counting down.
AGGAATGTCATCATCGTTAAGAGTAATCAAGTGATAACTGCAAAAGAAAAACCACATTATTGAAAAACACACTCCAGTCATTATTGGAGACAGCTTTGAGATGCACTGTGTCAGTAACTTAATGGAAAGTTGTGGAGGAAAAATATTTAGTGCTACATTTAATTAATCATGGTTAGTTGAGGGAAAAAATCATATAGGCAGACAGGAAAGTGATTAGTTTGCCCTTTGTCTCGTTTAGTGTTGGCTGTATTTGTTTCACTGAATATGAGTGTTATTAGTGTCAGTAGCTTATATTGGAAATAACCTCTAATACTGCGACTGGTTTACTTGACATTTGACTGAAAAGCACAAAAGAAATGCTTGTTGGCCAGCACACGTGCAGTTGTCTGAAACATGCTGTCAGAAATAAGGTTTTGATAATTCATGGATTATGTCCTGATGATAAATTTCAAATGCATGTATCTGTAGATGAAACTACCTCTGCCAATTTAAAAGTACCGTGAATATACAGGAGCTATTTCTGAAATTTTAATTACTATTGCTTTTGTGAGTATGCATTCTGCTTTATTATCTGAGTATCCCAGATTGTTTCTTAGTCAATGCTTGATACGAACTAATTTTAAATTTTATAAAGCTGAGGAAAAGATTATGAGCCGGTTAACTGAAAGCTTTTGTTTTCAATTGTGTGGTACACTTCTTCTTAAGCTTTAAAAAGCTGCAAAGTCCCAGTTCTGTAAACCCCTGGCTAAAAACAAGAACAGTTCAATAACCTTCATGAAAGCCTTGGCTGTGCTGATGTTCAGGTGTAAGTCAGAGCTCCTGACCCAGCCATCATACAGCATTCAGCTCTGCATTTGGGAAATGTCATAACTTTCCCACAGGATCTGCTTTATAAGACAGATTAGAACTAACCACCGTGGACTCAGACAGGCTCAGAAGTGGCCCCCAGCCTCTCCCAGTGTCATTCCACATCCCTGTTTTGGGACACAGGAGCCCATGCAGTGGTGTGTCCCAGAGTGAGCACTGCAGGCATCGGCTCTCACTCTTGGGGAAGGAAAAGTGGGATGCTGCAGGAGATGGCATGTCAGTTCAGACAGGGTTAAGTTCTTCAGCACCACTGTATGGACAACAAATCTTCTGTTATCAGCAGAAAGGGAAAGTGCTGCTATATGTTGTGTGCCAGCACACAGTCGTGTATCTGTGGCTGCTATTGATTCCTTCTTTCTTTATTCCACTGGAACAACCTGGAGCTTGTCAAGATTTGCTCAGGTTGATTTGCAGCTAATTAATTCAACAGGCATTTTTAATCTTGCAAATTTGCAACTTGTAATACAGTAATCAGGCTCCTGCGAGCGAACATTAATCAGTGAGAGGGGGAAGAAAAGCACTGCCAGCTGCATGCAGTGCGGTGCCTGCACTGCACAGGGACATTCACAAGAAATGCAACATTAGTAAATTCATCCCAACTAAACCCTCATCATTTGTCTTTTGAGTCATTCATCCACTGGATTTGTTTGGCAGAGCCAGAGGTTGTGCTTGGGGAGTGGGGGGGTTGCTGAGCTGAAGAAGCTTTAGGTGCTGCCAGTGTCCTGATCACCCAATTCCTCACCAACCACAGAGAACCCAGTTTCATTTCTGAGATGGCCATGCTGGTTGTAGAGCATTCTCCTGGAGAAACACCTGTGTCCCAAAACACATAAACACATTTAGCAACACTAGAAGCCGGATGAATGAGTGGAAAAACTATATTCCTTTATTGCTTTTAGCTTACAGGTAGATTTTAGCTTCTTTGATGTGCAGCAGAAGGGAAAAAAATGGAATGTTTGCCCAGGGTGTACATGTCCGTGAGTCAACAACTGATCAGTGTGTATCTTTTATTATGGAAGTGAACCCACTGGTACCCTCAGCAGGGAAGCCAGAGATCAAAAACTCTTGAAAACTAGGAAGTAAAGGATTCCTCTGGGCAGGATCAAAAGGGTTTGTGAAACACTGTGGAAATCTGCCCCAGTTGTTTCAGTGAATAAAGGGGAGGATCAGTCTTATCAGGAAAAAAATCAACACTTGCACAACCTTAATGCCAATACAGTATTTGTGTTGCAGTTACTCTCTTTGCAACTGAAGATGTTAGCTGAGAACATTCTAGATCTGTTACGAGCTCACTGGAACACAGAGGGAGACACTGTAAGCCACTTCATAGATATTAGCACTGCTATTGGCAATTGTTTACTGGCAATAATATACAGAGGCGTCTCAAACTAGAGCACATGAGGCAAGGATTTGCTATGGCTGTTGTGTCAATGATTGTTAAATCTAGGAATTGTAGATCTTTGTTGTGGCGTGTAGGAAAAAAATGGCTTTTTAATGCATATTTTTCTTTACAGAGGATAAATGTCAGATGGCTTGCACAAAAACATATCACTTAAATTAGACTCATAAAGTGGGCGTTTCTTTATATGGAATAGGAGAGGCTCAGTGTCGTTCAAGTGCTTTGTGCACTTTTTCACTTGGTGAATATGCACATGCAGTACATGTGAGAATAAGCAAATAGTGGATTCACAAGTTCACATTTCCTTAGTGCAGGTAGTTCTGACATCATCTTGCTCATCTACACATCATGAGCGTGTACATGGGGCAGGGAGATGATCACTGGTAAACCAGCTGAAAATAAAGACAGAGATAGTAGATGATGTGGGAAAAGTCTTATTACAATTAGAGAACAGTTGTGAATACATGGAGCAGATGAGCCCTCATGGTATTTCTTCATGCTCAGGTATTCATCACTCAGCTTCTCGTGCACATCACTGCTGAAGGACTTTTAACCACACTATAAGTTGTCAATTTTTGCTTCTTTATAAGTGAGAACAGTAGCACCCTGGCTTGCAAAGGAAATCACTGTGGAGGTGTCCATAACCTTCATGCATGATCTGTAAGTGTAGCACATCGTAACAGTTGTGTTTTCTTCAAACGTTCACTCAAACAAGTTTGCAGGATGTATTAGACATTGTTACGATTTTTTTTCCTTGCTTCCATTTCCTTCCTGTGCTGAAGAGTGTCAATGCAATCCCCACTGCTGAGAGAAGATACCCATGCCCATAATAACCTGAAGTATCATATAATCATAGATTCACAGAATGGCTTGGGTTGGAAGGGATCTTAAAGATCGTCCCAACCTCCGTGTATGGCATGGGCAGGGCTGCCACCCAACAGCTCACGCTGCCCAGGGCCCCATGCAACCTGGTCTTGGACATCTCCAGGGATGGGGCATCCACATTTCCTTTGTTTTGGAGATGCTGGCAGAAGAGCCACTTACCTGGAACCCTCTGGATCAGCAGGCAAATCCTCTCGCAAGTTCAATTCTTCAAATGAACTGCAGTTCCTTTAACTCAGTTACCATTTATTCTCAAAGGCAGAAACTCTCTTCTGCATAATTTATTCTACACAGTGGGACAGATACTTTGCTGTCTATTCTTTGTGCGTTATTCTAGCAAGTGAGCATCACTGCATTTTATTTCAAGTGCCCTTCCATGTATTAGGCTGTCTCACCAGTGCAAGCTGGCTCTGCTCTTGTTCCCACGCTCACTTACCTGCATCTTTACACAAATGCTGACTTAACATTCATTATTTGTCATGTTGCAGGTCCATGCCAAACCCAGTGTGACTTCTGGACTTGATCCAGGGCATTAGCAAATGGGATTATCTTCTCACTGCAAGCACTGGACGCAGAACCCACTGAGATGCAATAAACACAGTTCCTTATCATGCTGATTTGACAGTAATTTTGCAGGGTACAGCTGGGCTTTAAAACTTTGTTCAGTTCTCCGCAGCCTTTATTTATTAAAAAGAAATTCAACAAAGCAAAAAGCCACACACACAAATCCAAACTTTCCTTGTTCTTCCTCGTTGTACACTGTTCTCATGAAATTTGCTGTGTGAGGAGCGTGCCAGTTAATTCGCATTGGAACAGCCCTTCCAATGTATGTTTTCCAAATGGATTCCTACAAAAACTATTAATACTAAACCCAGTAGTAATTAAAATGAACATATTCTCCAGTCATTACAGCAAAATGTACACTCAGATAAGGCTAGGTAATTTGTGCATGCTTCTACCTTTCATCTCTTACGATGCACAGCTCAAAGTTTCTTTTTCAGGTTGACTGACAAATTTGATTGTTTGGGGAAAATGTGTGCACAAGTGTTTCTAGACCATTAGTAAAACTGGTGAGCTTTCTGAAGCAATTTCATGTGAGACCGATGATCCTAAAAGATTCAGACTTACTGTGCTTGCAAAACCTTCTTGCGTGTTCTACAAAGGAAAAAAGACACTGTCAAAGGACTGATTGAGAAATTTTGCCTGGTGAACACACTGATAAGTAATACTTACACCAGCACTCTGAAAAGGAGCAATTATTGTACTGGGATTTGCCTTGACTACAGGCAGCTTATAATCTTAAAGGGCTTGCCTGAAGGACCTCCATAGCAATGGATGACTTTCTTTTGACTTTACTGGAGTCCAGTAAGCCCTGAGAGTAAGCAAGTGTCATTTTGCTATTAAATTTCACAATGCCTCTCCAGATGAAATTTATTTTTATGGAATCTATTTAGTCACTATTTTACAGCACACTTGAACTTTACTATCAGTGAACTGCCAGTCCTTGTGCATCCAATACTGATTAGGCAAAGGAAAATCTTTGGAGAAGGAACATCAGGCTTTGTATTGAAAAAATAGTCCTCTGCAAATAATATAAAGCACTTCTAGGTCTTCCATTTCTGTGAGTCACTGAATGAGTCAAAGACAGCTTCCTGGGTTCCAGAATAAATTTAAATATCTGTTTAAATGTTCAGAAAACTAACTGAGATATTAATAATATTTTAATATTTTCCATGAAAAAAGAAATCCTTTAAGCTACACATTTCAACTTCAAGAAGAATGCATATATTTATATAAATTCTAAGTCATTGGGCTTTGGGGCAGCAAGGGAAAAAAATGGCAATTTGAGGAGGTGAAATTTTCACATAAGCTCAGCAAGAGTCTCCTGGTGTCCCCATCAGCCTGCTGCTCCAGCCCTTGCTTGTCACTATTTCACTGCTTAAACCATTCAAGAAGGATCTAGGGTTTGGATCTTGGCCAACCTCATCACAGTCTTCAGTGCTAGGGCACAGATCAGGGATGCAGGAACCTCAGAGACAACAGGCTAGGGTAACAAAGAGAAAGGTAGATCCATTTATTCCAGTTTCTCTACAGGCACAGCTGAATGGGTGATGGGGACAAGGGCTGCTTCTTCGTGGGGCAGATACTGAGTGCTGGGACATGGGGCTGGTGTTTGTACCCTGTTCTTTGGAAAGGAAAGGCAGCAAATAAAATTTAGGAAGCAGTGATGTTAGACACCCACAGTGCCAAAGCACTGAACCATCAAGCTGGATTCCCAGCCCTTAGAGGTTGGTGCCAAGAATGGAAACAAGTTTATTAGCTGCTGCAATGCAGTCCTAAAAGATGCCGTCTGCAGCTTTCTGTCCTTTGCAAATCGGTATGCAGAGGAAAAAACAAAGGATTGCCTTTGCTGCTGTTTTGCAGGAAATAAAACGTTTTCACAGCTGTTTTAGAGGTGTGCCTTTTAGCGTCTTTGGGTTTTATAAAGAACTGAAATATATTTCTCTCCCTTACAAAAACAGAAAATCTTTTTTTTTTTTCTTTTTCTTTTTCTTTTTCTTTTTCTTTTTTTTCATACATTACATACAAGTCATAAAGCCTTGGCTTCTTTGAGAAACTGAGATTCTCACAATTCCACTCCTTCCCATCTCCCCATCGCCTAAAAAAATAAAATAATAATTAAAAAAAAAAAAGAACAGGAAACTGACAAACATTTTGGGGAACACTGCAGTATCACACTGCCTCAAGAAATCCTGCACCTCAGTGTTCAAGTTTTCCACTTAGTTCTGTGGTAAAAGCAGAAAAAAATTGCAGGCCTTGATGTGTAGGTTGTGCACGGGTTACTGACAATTAGCAGCAGCTCTGCTCTGCCGCTGTAGTTTGTAGGTTCAGCATCAGTGATTCCTCGTTTTGGCCTGCCACAACTGAAGCTGGGCAAAATGACACATCAATTTGAAAATCGTAATCATAATATGGGAAGCTGAGGAGTATAACAGTAAGCAAAAATTAAAAATGTTTCAGCATTTCTTTGTTTAACAGATCACAAATATTAAAGAAGGCCCTCATATATTGTTCTTTTCTCCTAAGTTATGTGTGAACCATATGCACACATTTCGGAAGTACAAACCCTGTGTTTTCACTGCCTAATCACAAAAAAACAAAACAAAACAAAAAAACAATAAAAATAAAAAATTTAAAAAAAGAATCAATGGGTTTGCAATGGTCTCTAGTGTGACTTTTTAGAGTTAGGTGCCAAGTGCAGAACTCATGTACCAGTGATGTTGCAGGGATCAGCAGTGAGGTCTGACAGCAGGGTGCAGAGCAGCCAGCACAACACACATTCAGTAAAAGGATGAATTAGGTGGTCACTACCGAGGAGAGGAACATACCTCCAATTTTGCCATCTTCTAGAAGTACTCTTATTCATAAAACCCCTTTCCAGACCCTGAAGTCTCTTCTTGTGCTTACACGCACAGATTTTGCATTTAGGTAGGGATTCCAGGCAGGATGCAGGGGGAATGCCGGGCCTGCCCCTGTGCTAAGGCCAGAACTCCAGGCCCAAACCCTTCTTTATCCTGAGCAGATTGAGGCCAAAGCTCCATTGGGGAGTCTCCTGTCTGTAGGCATGGGACACAGTCCCTCTCGCCACATGAGGAAAGGCTGCCATGTCGCCTGATCTGCAGCAGCACTGGTTGAGGAAGGGGAGGTCCAGGAGATAGGGCTCTGTGCTGCGAGGTCCAAGAAGAGATAGGGCTCTGTGGTGCAAAGATCCAGACATGAGAACACCCCAGGCATGCCCCCAGCACATCAGGTCCCCATGAGACACAGGCATGGAACCCATGGGCCTGTGACTTCTCAGGTGGCCTCAGCAGAGGACGGGTGCATAGATGTCCACTCAAGCTGAGGTGGCATGAACAGGCAGTGGTGCGTCTTCAGGCCGTTGTGATGTATTTCTGCCTTTCAGGAGCTACAGTACCAGAGTTAGACCAGTTCTCAACACCTGATGAAGAGTAAGTTACTTCCTAATGCTACAAAAAGCCTGTTAAAAAAAAAAAAGTGCACATGCAGATGGATTCAAATACTTGAAATTCAAATTCCAATAGTGTATTCTGTGTTCATTCCTTCGTTATTATTACTAAAATCACTTTCTTCTTTTGTTCAGGAATCACGGAGTCTCCTGCTTAGCGTTAAGTTATTGCATGATATAGAATCAATTCCAAATGGGTGGTTTTTTACTGTGTAATGTCTTGGATTTAGTTTTTCAGTTATTTTTCGTAAATACATTTTACATCTAACTACCTCAGCTGCCTTTTGTTTTGTTTTGGCGCATAAAAAGTCATGCACTTTCTATATTTGGGGATTGGGGGGAGGAGTTCTTTCCATTTTGAATAACCAGGTTTAAAGCCATGTTGATCAATTTATAGAGGAGAACAAGAAAACCTAATTATTGACAGCTGTAGAACATACATTTTATTTTTAGGTTCTGTTGGGGTATAGTTTGACAAAAAACACCATAAGCTGCTTGTTAATTTGCCTTAAAAAATGTGTGCTCTTTCCTATTCAAGTTGTGTTATTTAACTCTTCTCTTGTACACAATTTATGTGACAACAACAAACGTAACAGTTGGCAGAAAAACAGCAAATTGAACAGAATGGACCAATAGTTTCTCAGTTCTCTGTTGCAAACTGTTGCATTATACACTGATTGTGCTAAAATAACTGTTACTGTGCTTATACTCCTTTGTCACCGTTGCAGAAATAAAGCTACAGAAGATCACATTTGTGTTTATGGAGCAGTGTAGATATCCCCCCAGTACAAGCACAGTGACTTGAGGTGAATGATAATCATTGCAGAACTTGTGCTTTGACTTGTAAACATTGTAAAAATGTATTTGGTATTTTATTTGAAATGAAGAATCAAAATAGTTACTAAAAAAAGAATCTTCCTGTAAATATATATATTCCAATTCCATGTATACAAACATTCCTTTAGAATTCAGATTGTGAAGAGTGTCTTTATCGGCTAGAGACTGCTGTCTCCCTGGCAGAGGTTACATGTGCTATAGTAAAGAACACAGTGTGTGAAGTATTTGATGTACTGCAGTACCATAGTTCTTTTGGTCTGTTAAGTAAGTTGCAATTTGTGATGAAATGAAGTTGAAAGTAGTGCTTCATACTAACAAATTTCCTTGGTTACAACTTGATTTTTCTTGTAAAACTTAAAAAGGAAAACTTGAAAATTTTATATATTTGGATTTTGTAGATTTTTTTTATTTTATTGCAACACAAGGTACCAAAATCATTAAATAAAGTACACTGTGGTCATTTTACCATGGCTCTAGAGTCTTCTTTAAAAACTCTCTTACAATGATGGATCAGCAAAAGATGCCATCTTTCAACATCATTACTGAACAAGACCAAAGCTGGCCTTGTTTTGACAAAGAATTGGCCTGATGATCTCCAAAGAGCCTTTCCACCTCTAACTATTCTACAATACAGTCAATAATATCATCAAAGGAGCTCTATGTTCGAGCACAGGAGTGGCGTGAGCAGTTCCTAAGCCACTTCTGGTTGCTGTAGAAGATTTGAGAGATCTCTATGGGATGTGGACAACTTTACCAGTGGTGTCACAGCAAGGACACCAAGGAAGCCACCAGACAGCCCACAGGCACTTCACCCCAAGAGCAGCAGAGCAGGGTGCTCTGAATACCCAGGTCTGGGCCCTGAGTGATGTTTGGAAGGAAGGCCTCCCAAAAAGCTGCCCACGGAGCAGGCCCATATTCCTCAGCCCTGTGGAGGGCACAGACCCTGCTGCCAGGTAGTAAGGATGCTCCCTTGGAAAGGGGGAGATTTCTGGACTGTGGTTCTCATGGCTCTTGAAGCATTTCAGCCACAAGGAATACAGAGTGAGGAGTGCAGAAACCCAGAACTCCTCCAGCACCTGAAGTGGCTCACAGGGAACAGGAGACAGTGTGCTGCTGTTTTCATCCTCTCTTCTGTCTCCTGAAAGCATCACTACCTACCGAGCAGTGATCCCCATGCAATAGAAGGCAAGGGAGTGACGGGCCTCATCCAGCCTCATCCTGAACTCCGTAGCTAGGAGAAACTCCAGGAAAGATGCAGCTTCCTTGATCTTCCTGTGTTCAAATCCCCTGGGGTTGAGGAGGGTTTAGTTTCTTCTCCTCCTGCCTCTTGGACAAGTGCCTTTAATTATTAGATCATTACACAAGTTGTTCTGATTTTGGCAGCACTTTCAATGATCTTAATACCCCTCCAGGACTTCATTGCTACATTTGGGCATGTGATGCCACCCTAAACAGCACCAGGAGCTTGTGCAAGGAAGGACAGTACCCAAATCCATCAGCCCTTCTGTCCCTTAGCCATGCCCCCCCTCCTTCTTAAATGCTTGTTGGCCTATCTGAGGTGACCAAGAAAGAGAGGCCAGGGAAAACAATCCATCAAGCACTAAATAATTACTGTGAGTTCAGAGAAAGATCTATCTACTATCTACCTAGATATATACCACAGGTAACTGAATTTGCATTTGTTGACTACATGTCTTGTAGTTTGGCTAAAGATAAAGCAGTTTGTTATTGTAGATTGGCAAAGTGCAATGGAAGGAGGAGCACTCCAACAACATGACTGGTAACTGCCCTATTTCACAAGAGTTATTCACAAGAGTTAAGATCTTCAGTCTCTGTAACCCTGCAAATCCCCATCAAAGAAACAAAACAAAGCCACACACACACACACACACAAAATAAATAAATAAAAAATAAAACCCCACCAGATAGAAACATGCTCATAAATAACTTTTTTAACCAATCGTGAGTCAGGCACAGAAGTCATCAAACCCACAATCTTGGGTACTGGAAAGTCATTTGATGATATCCAATAATTTTATAATTGGTGAGGTAAAAGAGCATTAAGTGGGTGAGTAGCTGCCATGGTGTGGGACTACATACCTTGGGGTAAAAGAATTGAATTGACATATTTTTTAGGCAAATTATTGACCACTGATGCAAAAGCCTTCTCCAGGATGCTTTTAATGTAAGCTTGTGACATGTAAGAAGCAAAGCAGTTTCTTTTTAAGCTAAACAATGATAACAGACAGTTTAAATAGATTCTTAAAAAAGGAAAGAAGTGGATAAATTTTTATAGGCCGCTTGAACAGTGCTTATTCAGAGCAGTTCTCACCTCTCCTTACTTTAAAAAAAAAAAAAACAGAGAGAGAGAGAGAGAAATGGCTATGGTTCCTGTAAAAAAACTTGCTGATGAACTAAATATAGAGACTTGGTAATAAAAGCCCCAAGTGCCTTGGCAAAATTATCCAAGTATGTTTCTTCTCCTACTTATTTCATATGTAGTTAACACTACATTCACTCAGTTAACTTAGCTCATAAAGTACGCAGAGACCCGTTTGTATGGAAGGGAGCTGTATCTTCCTACCACCGCAATGGGAATCTTGGATAGGCCAACCAGAGATGGACAGTTCTTTTCCTGTGTACTGCAGTTATAAAACACATCTCTTCACTAAATTCTGTGCTATAGAAATGAGACAGGAAAGTAGGAAAGTGCTATACTGTACGGTTTGTTTGCTGTGGCAGCACTTTGGACCCGTGGTCAGGCACACCAGCTCATGCATATTGTATTCATTCTTAAGCACTCAGTTTTTCCCACTTGGAAAGATTTCTCATTCATAGAAAGCTATATACAAAGCTGAAGACTTATTCCTACTGGGTCTTCCAGCAATCAAGCCATTTCTTTTCAGTCAGGTTCTAATTAAGTGCTGTGAGCATAAGCTGTACTGCCCTGAGCACACCAATAAGCACAGTAAGTGTTACCAACCATTGTGTTACTGCCATATGTGCATTGTTAACCAAGCAGATCAGCTCAGAGAGAGACAGCAATTCAAGAATAAAGTCTCAAAACGTGGAATGATAAGCTTATGTACTCTATTATATAAATAAGGAAACTGAGCAAATGGATTATTACTGATATGTGGACTCCTGTGATTCTTCTCCAAGCAATCTCAAAGTGTTAAGCAAGTTAACCTTATACTGATTTTAAATTTTTGGTATCTCTATAGTTAGTACAGATTTGGAATTTGATCAATTCCACTGCTGCACAAAAAAAAAAAAAAAAAAAAAAAAAAAAAAGTCTCAATAAAATTAAGGTGAAAGTTGTCTGAGCATAGGCCTGGTGCCAGAAGCATCTGCCTTTCCTGTTGGTCATCTCCATCTATTTCTGATTTAGATTGTCATTGAGTCTCTGGGCTTACAACATGCACAGCAGGGATGCTTGTTTCCACCTGCAGTCAGCAACAAAAAGTCACTGGCAATTATGTCTGTGGGGAATGAGTGGTTCAGCTGGAGCTTGCTCTGGCATCATTCTGGAGGGTGGTCAGGGCTTGCAGTTCCAGCACTCTCAGATAGGACCCAGCAATGCTCAGCAGTTTTGAAAAATGCAGCCCTTGTTTTTCAGACTGAATACTCACAGTGTCTCTATGTTCAGATCAGAGGCTGCTTTTGGAAAAATAGGTTTTGACTGCCTCATCTGCCAGCTGCTTTTTCCCAAGGAGACAACTCACATCGACTTGTAAAAGGTGTTGTTGTGAGTGATGAGCTAATTCTGAAACATACTCTGAAGCAAATTCTACCAAATAAGTAGTTCTGCTGTTCCCTTGATATCAGAAGCTGCCTAGAACACAGCGTTGATTTTCTCACTTTGCAGCACACCAGCTATTTCACAACTCACAGTCACATGAGAGTAACACGGAACATCTGGAGGCTCCTTCAGATGGAGTGGGCAGCATTATGCAAAGCACACTTTCCTTATTGCACATTTGTTCCTCCCCATCTTTCTTTTCTCTCAGATGATTTTGTAACTTTTCCAAGAATTTCCCCTTAAGGCTTTCTCTTTTTGTTTGTTTGTTTGTTCATTTACTTTAAAGGCCTGTTTGGTATTTGTTTTTGTGCTTTCCTTTGGGAATCTACTTTTGCTTGGGGCTGTGCTTGCCATCTGTTACATCTGAGTCTTCATTTCAAACGCTGTCACCTTCTCACAGCGATTTTGATTCCAGCCCTCCATGCCAGCGCAGAGTGGGAAAGAAGCTATGAGGTTACCTTGTGCCTATGTGGCATTTGGCCAGAGGTCTCGCATCCTCAGGAGTGTCCTACCAACGTCCTGATAGCAGCAGGAAACTTGCCCACAGATCAGTTCCTCTGGCTGGTCAAAGTGCTCTGCTAGGTATCCTGTGTCACCGTTTGCCTCCAGCTTCATCTTTTGTGCTGACATGCAAATTCTCGGACTTTGATATGGTCACTTGTCATCATATCTAAAAAAATGACATAAAACATAGCATTTAAAAATATATATGAAAAACGAGGAAATATCATGTGAGCAGTATGCACAGCACAATGTTTCATGAGCGTGTAAGAGAAAAACAAGGTTGAAGTTCAGTGTTGGGGTATGATGGAGGGGGAATGGGCTGCTTTGTTTCCTGTGAGAAGCTCTATTGCTCAACGAGGGGTTGCAGCTCTGCCCCAGCCAACAGCAGGCACCACAGTGCTGGCAATTTGGAATAAATGCACTTTATGGTCCCATCCTTCTTTAAAGTGACATGAATTCCTATGCATGACTTGTAGCCAATTAGTCAAGTTTAGCTTCTAGGTTGGCTTTTGCTTTAATATCTGACCCACCAAATCTTTAAAGTTAGAGCTATCCAATTTCACTTATCTATTGTTAGCAGTTTTTTATGTTTGGACTCATCACCTTATTCCAATCTATAGCTAATAGATTGTGCTGGGTGATGCATCTCCCAGGTTTCTTATCAACACCCTAATGGGACAGGATTTCATTGAAGTGGTGCACTAATCTAGCATGTAAAGTAATTTATCTTGCCTTGCACCTCCATGAGGCTCTGTTACAGAAAGAATTACAAAGCAAAACTTCCATCTTTGGCTTCCCTGTAGGGATTATTACAATCAGACATCTTCCCAACATTTGCAATTGAATAAGAAATGTTCTTGGAAAGATCCAAAGAGTGCTGTCCAGATTTATTTTCAGAGCTCAGATGGACCTCTGACACGCTGCTTCCTTTTCCTCTTCATCATGTTACGAGCTTAAAATGTGGGCTGGAAAGCAGGGAACCAAAAGGAAAGCTTCTGCTGCTGTCCCATCCAGCTACTCAATCACCTATGTGATGTCACCTGTGGTTACTGCCAACCTGAAAGTTTCTTGTGTCTCCTGCTGAGCACATGAGCATTGGTGATGGTCTTCATTCATTACTTGCCATTCAACCCAATGGAACTGTACAAAGGCATGTTGCACTGTGGGAATGTTTACCCATGATCTGAAGCAGTCCAAACCAGTGTGTGCCTTGGTTTACATGGTGAAATGGGCTGATGACCTGGTATGACACACCTCTCCCTGAGCTATGGCTGAGAAGTCACTGCAATGTATTTCCAGTCTGGTATGACATTCCCCAGCAGAGCATACAAGTGGGACACGAGAAAGTTGAACTTTAACTTATTTTAACATTGTTGAGAATACAGATCTCACAAAACATCTTCCTTAATTAACTTTTTTTGCATAGATAATTCGTTTCACCAGCATTCTATGCCACAGGATGCTTCTTCCTGTGCACAGAGATAATGTGCTCTCTTTCTCTTTCTGCCTGAAGCAGAATTGAAGTAGGAAGGGAAGTGCTCGGTAGCACTTTTATCCTTCAGAGTACTTTTTTCTTCTGTGCACACATGCAACATATTTTGAGATCATAGCTCTCCTATTTCCTAAGGGATGAAGAAGAAAAAACAGGGCAGCCTTAGAGAAAAACAAAAAATCTTGGAAGAACATAAAAGCCTTGTGTTCATTACAGCTTGCCTTGAAGAATTCATCTGACATTTCTCTGAAACCTGAGTTATCAGAAGCAATAATTTGCTCTGCATTATCTACTATCTCAATTCAAAAGCAGTTCTAAGGAGGTGCCATTTGAATTCACACAGGAAGCCAGATCTCTTGATAGATGATTTACTTGTTTACTTTACCAGGCACCTGGTGCAGTAAGAAGAAAGAGAGAAGCTTCTGATTTCAAGATCTCTTTGTTATTTCTCTTACAATTGCCTGATTTAGGGACAAATACACAAAGACACGGTGCCCGGAAGTGAAGTTGCAAGCATCCAGGTCTGGTCACGCAGAAGGAGAAGGAAGAGCCAGAGAGGAGACACACAGCCTGGCATGATGGGGAAGTGAGAAATGGAGCTGGACACCACCAGCTGCTGCCCACGCATAGAGAGGTATGTGTGCTGTCTCTTGGTTCTTTACAGGCTCCAAGTGTCCAGATTTAAGTTATTCTGCAGCAAAGGCCCCTCCCATGCTGGCTTTTTCAGTCCATATCAAGCTGTGTGAATAACTTGCTCTCTATGTGCCACTTCACATCGCTGCTGTTCTAACTGGTATGCAGCCCCAACTGGAGCTTCTTCTGCGCCTTGTCAGGATGCAAACACAGAAATTGGTATTAAAGCCCAGAGAAGCTCAGCTGAAGTATTCAGAGGAATAACCTCTGCTTCAGCAGTGTGGTTTTCCATTCACGCCAAGGCAACAACGCTTTTAAATTCTCATGCCCTCATTGTTTCTGACATCAGAAACACTGGCTGCAAACTTTCAGCCAATATGCCTGAGGGAAAAATAAAAGGCAAAAAAAAAGGCAAAATGTTCACACTGTAAACTTCCCCATGCAAAGATCCTTCCTGTGTTTGTCCTTAGATGCCCACAAAGGCAATGCAGTACTGGTTTTTATTCCATGCTAGCAGTTATTGCTTCTGTATTGGGAAGTGTGAAACAAGCATCCAGAAAGCAAAGGTCTTTGCAGATTGGGAGTATAAAATATGTTGTTGGGTTTTTTTTTTTGATCTTAAAAACAGGAACAAGTGCAATATCTGAGCAACACTGAGACATCTTGCATTTTACAGCTTTTCAAATTTAATATATATAAAATATAATGGAAGATTAATCCATTTCAGTGCCGGGGGCAGCAGAAATTGGTGAGGGGCAACACTGTTTGCTAAGCAAAGGAGCAAATTGTAAGGACAAAAATGAAAGGACAAAAAGCAAAGAAAATAACTTAGCCCTGTGTGGGATCAAGTTTTCATTTCTTATGGGGTCTTGTAAGGCCAGTGAATTGTTGGCAGTAATCATCTTTCAGCTTTTTCCACTTCAAGAAAAGGTAAATCCAGCACATGCACAGAGCAGTATGGGTTCTCAGAAAGAGAAACTTTGATAGCCAGCATATGAATTACCTGGGAATAGTCATGTTTTCTTCATTTGATTTATTTTCTTCAATGAGCTGCCACCACCTGCTGAATCTCTTCAAATTGATTTCACTCCACCCCAGCAGCAGGGCATTTACAATGGGATGAATCACTTCCACCTTCTCTTGATGCAGCCTACTGATGTATAGCCAAATGTCTTTTACTCTCCTCAGTTGCAAAATAGGAGCTGTTCCCAGTAATTTATTATCAAATCTGATTGAATTGGAGGTAGCACATCCTCATCTTGTCACAAAAAGGTTGATACTACAGGTTTGTATGTTTTCCTTCTTCATGTCTCCTCTGTTATCTCTTGCTTGGCACACTGTCTGGAAAGCATGAGCGATTGGTGAAACAGCACAGCTTGCCAAGGAGACAAAACTCCTTCTGAAGAACAACCCCAAAAAGAGTATTGGTCTTTTTAAAGTGATCCTCCTTTTCTCTGGGTGAAATTGGTAGCTCACAATCCCTCATATATGAGTATGTGTGTTTCCCCCATTGTCAAACCTGCTGTTCCTTTGTGTGTTACTCTGGAGCTCAGAATAATCAGTATTGCAAATGTTTGTTGAAGTGGCAATGCTCCTTTCAGTCCTGAGCATTCCAGGCTTTATTTGTCTGAATGTGAGCATGCTGCTAATGTGGATGCTGTCCATTTCAGACATTGGAAATGGGGCCCAAATCCTCCAGAGGTGTAACTTCCAGCTGATAAAAAAAACGTTCCTATACAGTTAGCTCCTACACTGTAGGCAATCTGTATGAACATCTGAAACTTGGGCTCTAGGAACCACCTATTTGTTTGCTGTCATGGTACACCCCATGTTTTGCTGCCTGATTTAAGAGAGGTTCTATTAGAAATCAGCACATCTACAGAAACTACTTAGTCCACAGACTGATAAAAAATAATTAAGCAGAATAATGACAAAGCAAGTATGAAAGATATCATCTTGACATTCTCAAAGCAGCAGGTAGATAGAATAATAATGGCCTGCTGTTCCTCTTGCAATAGCAGCTGAAGTAAGTTCCAGGTTCCTGTTTACACAGAAGAAATGGGATCATGCACACACATAGACATGGTGCTGAGTAAGTAATAAGATTAGCTAGTATCTGGTCCTGTAGCCATTAATGGTCAGAAGAAGTTAAGAAGCAAGAAACAAAAAAACAAAACAAAAAAAAAAAAACAAAAGAAATTTAATTTTTAAAAAAGAGAGAGATTAATGCACTCTGTTGGCTGAGATTTTCTGTCTGCCTTTTTAGGTCATCTCTCTACTCCCACTGCTCTGTTATGTGTGTTGCTGCACACTGGTAGGTGCTTAGCTGCCTACATGCTGAGTTCTCTGTACCTTTCAGCAGACAGCAACAAAAGCAAATTTCCAATGGTTTGCCAAACCATACATCCGTAACACAAGGAAAGCTCTGCAGAGCTAAAGTAATTTAGAGGCACCAGGCACAGAGTAACCAAAGCAAGCTGAAAACTGGTGAGATCAGCACAACGTCAGGTCTATACACAACCTAAATGTTCCACAAGAAGGGCTGAATAACTTGCACAGCGTTAAGAGCTCTGCCAGTTCATCTATCATAGCTGCAATGTGGAAACCTTATCACCTTCCAAAAATGGTATTTGTGGATACCATACGTATAACACAAAGTACCAGAGGCTCTTTTATATAAAGCTTTTTTAATTGCCAGAAGGTTTCCCTTGTAGGGTTTGCTCTCAGGAGAATTATTAAGTGTGGTGGTAAGATGTGCACTGAATTTGACTGAATCAGCTCCCCAGCCGTAATTTGTAGTGTCTGTTAAGCTGTACCTGAGGAAGATAGCTGAGGATACTTGAGCCACTGAACACTACTGGTGGAGAGAGAAATTCGGTAGGAAGCACGCTTGATAGCTGGATTTCGGTGGGCTACAGCTATCCTTGATGTCCTATTGCCAGATGAGTAAGCCTACTATGGGACTGACTACTAGCTATCTTCCACTACAGTTTATTGTTTTTTTAGCATGCTCCCAACAGGCCCTCAGGGCTGTTGAACACTTCTCCTGAGAATACTTCATCCAAAAGCTCTCCATGATTGCTCAACTCAGATGGCAAGTTTAGCCTTGGAAACACGAGAGCTGCCAGCAGCAGGTCTTTGCAAGGATTAAAAAGGGCAAGGCAGTTTTATTTCTATGAAATCTGATTCAAGATTGTCCAGAATTAGCATTCCAGATTTAGTTTGGGGTCAGGGTGTGATTGTTTCATTTGTGGGTCGTTTTATATTTTTCATTACTGCCTTCAGAGACTGGGCCAAATTACAAGAAGTCTCTTCTCTCAACTTTGTTCTCACAAAGCAAAATCAACATGCCAAAAAGTTTGCCTGGAATGTGAAAATCTGCAGCCAAAAGAAGAAAAAAGCAGCCAAACAAGCCTTTGACTGCTGTGCTAGCTAGCTTAGAAAATTAATCCAGTCTACAATAGACAATAGAAAACTAATCCATTTCAGAAGGGACAGAGCATTTCCAAATTTTGGTTGATCCATTAGAAAAGTAGTTTTCATACTCTAAGGAAATCTGGCCATTAAAGAAACACCCAGAGAGCTGGCAGTTCAATCACAAAAGTTGCAACAGAAGCTCAAAAACACTTCTAGGTATCTTTGGTGGACTTCAAATAGATCAAAAAGAGAACTAACAAATGCCTATTGGGTTTTATATTTTTGTTCCTGTGTAAGTAGCAACCAAAGGAAGTCTGGAGCTACTCTGAGCACGGCAAAGACTCAACACCTGAAACCAATATTAGCAAAAAAAAAGAAAAACTCATTCTAGGATACATGAAGAACAGGGATACCTGCAACAGGACTCAATTCTGTTTACTGTGTGTGTTAGACAGAAATACCTGAGTGAAATTAAATGGTCTTGTTTAGTTGTGGTGACTATAACACAAGGCCTGATAGAATAGGTTCTGCTCTATAGCAGCTGATTCAGCTTCATAGAAGGGGAGAAAAATACTGCCTTCACCTTGTGTGTGCAGCCTGATGTTAATTCCAAATGGCATCCCAACTACATGAAATGTTTCACACACACAAGGGTGACAAAGTATAGAAAAGTCTGTTTAAAAACAAATGCATCCTACAATCTGGAAGTCTATTGCATGCTTTAAGTGATCAATTTTCCGACATGGAGAGATCACTACAACAATTTAAAGAGGTTTTAGGAAGGAGCACGTGACATGAACTGAATGGATGTAGTGACCAAAAGTCAAGATCCTAGTAGTCTGTGCACAAAAAAACTGTTCAATAAAAGCAGGCAAGCAAATATTGCAAATAACCCACGATGAGAAGAGTAATTTGCTTTGAGACCATTCATTGTTTGAGTTAAAAGAAAATAATGAAAAAAGTACTAGCATCACTGATCTGTATGGTTGAAGACCTTTGTAGACACAAAGTCAACAGAACTGAGAAGATAAGTGACATCAGACAGCCTCATGAAGTTATAGCAGAAATGTTTTGGAGATTACCTTTCTTACTACATGTCTTCCACGGTAATGCTCATACAGCAATTCCATGCACAATTACTTTTGATACTTTTTTTTGTGCAAAAATAATATAAAAAAAAGCCAAGTTAGTGTTTATGACAGATTTAATAGGGATTAAACACTGCAGAGCTGATTGAAGTGTCACCATAGTTGTATCTCTCTCTTCAGAGTGTAACATAGTGGTATTGGATTTGGTGGACAAGTATACAAGATGAACCACACAATTGTGTTGACAACGCTGATTAAGTGCTCTAGTTTGTATCTGCAATGATTAATTTCATAGGAAAGCATCCCAATAATAGATGTTCAGGCAGAGCTCTGCTATTGCACAACAGGACAGTAAACTGGCTGGTAGGAGGCTTGTTATCTTGCTGAGAAATAATGACAAATACCTATCAGTACTGTAGTCTCTTCCAAACAATCTTTTAAAAAGGTGCATCCTGGTTGTGCTGTTTCCACAGAGAAACCTGGAAAGTCTTCAGCCTATCCAAAGGCTAATCAGGTAATTAGTGCTCTAGAATAACACTTTGAAAATTTCTTTTAAATAATTCTGCCTAACACACAGTAAACTAAATCAGCTAAGAGGACTCTAATCTTATTTGTATAAGTCTCCAGATCTGCCCCCCTTTTTCAATGAAAAATCATTGATAATCATTTAAACACTCAATATGTACAAACAAATCTTATTAGTCAGTATTTATGACTTACTTTCTATCCCAGGATCTTAAATATAACCACAGTGGTATTGCAGTGCCTCGTAAGGCCTCCTGCAGAACTGAATACAACTATTAGAACTCAGACCTTATTCCTCACATGATTTTTGTCCCATTTTCCACTGTTGTCCGAGTTACTTTTTTCTTTAATACATTCCTTCGTGGGCTTGGATTCTACCACCCCTTATTCAGATACTAAATGGGAACAGCTTTCCAAGGATATTACACACACCTCAAAACCACTAAAGGTTCAACAGCACAGGCCATGAATAATTTTGTTTAGTTCAAACACAACATGAAACCTCAGAGCCTGTTCCAACTGTCAATTTTATTTGAAAGGTGTCTTCTATACAATTTTATATATAGAAATAAATATGAAAGACCTATACAAATATGAACACTTAAAGAGTACCAATACTGTCCTTCATTTGTTATACTCATCTTAAAGGGACAAAAATTGCATCAAACATCCAACGTTTAGCAAAACAAATTTTTACAAGGTCTCTGATCACAAAAGGTGCATTCATTCACACTGGAATCTTTTTATCTGAGTTTTCTTTTACATACACACAACCTCAGTATTTAGTTTTGTTCAGCTGCCTTTGAGAATTTCACAACATAGAAGAACATTTTCCTCAAGACAGACATTAAAAATAAAGTCATACCTATGTTTCACTCCAATGCAGTGTCTCGGCATTGTTTTAATGATACACAGTGTTAACACTATGTTTTTTGAAATAAATTCTTCTAAAGCTGAAAGATTATCTTGCCCTTAAGTAAAATCTAAACCATTTTCAGAGCTTCAGAATGGGCATTTGCTTTAATATAACACGATTCTTACCCAAGCTTCAAAAAACTTAATTCAGCACCAACAGAAGGCTTTTGGTATTAAGTAACAGTATAAAACAAGTAATCTTTTGGGGTTTTTCAAATCATAGACTCTAAGAATATCACTGCATACTGTGATATTATTCTAATGTAGGCTATCATCCACATGCAGTTATATAATCCCCCTGTTGTTCAGTTCAAGGAGAGTAAACCAGAGCATGTGCTCAAGTGTTTAGGGGAATAGATACTAATTTGAATACAACTACTTTTTTTCTTTTTTTTTTTGAAGTTGGGTTTCTTGTTCATTTGTTTTGTTTTGTTTTGTTTAAGAAAATGTCAAAACCCAACACTATTGAAACAAGACCACAATATAAAAGAAAAACCTTTTTTGACTTTCTTTAAGGAATTTGTCCTAATCCCAAAAATAAAGCATTCTCAGTTACTAGTTTAAGGACTGTAGATCATGCTTGCTGCCAGAGGAAACATTTCAGACATTTTCTATCTTGACAGTAAAAATGTAGGTTTTAGTTCAAGAAAAAAAAAAAGTAATTTACTATAAGCCCAATTCTACAACTCCTTCCTGTTCATTCAATTATTTTTACCTAATCAAAGTATACAGTTTCCCTCTCAAGTCTGATTGTTTCAAAATATGTTTGAAAATATGGAGGTTTAACAGTTAACATATATACCATATTATCTATATATGTGCACCTTGTCCTTCAAAGAATTATCTCTTTTTAAAGGAGCATTGTATTCATTCTTAGTTTCCTTTACAATAAAGCATTCTGAGCTTGTGTTACCAAATACTCATCTCATTTCCATTTCTTAAAGTGTAAGTGCTTGGTTCATTTGCTCAAAGGACAACCTGCAGATTTAGAATCACTGAGTATTCAGTCACTGACAGCACTACAGGTGAGGGTAAATATCCATTATGGATCAGCTTGAGTGGTTTCTGTAACAAGTCTGCTTTGTTCACTGCAGTTCTTTCACTCTCTACTCATGCAAATACTTTCTGAGCAAACCCAGTAAAATGAAACATTTTCCACCTCAGGTTTTACAGGCATAGCTAGTGGTTCTGCAGGCCACTGAAAGTTAACTGCTTCCGTCAGCAACAGATTTTTCAGCAGCATGGAAGTAACAACCTGAAGAAAGATGTTACTGATGAAAACAGCTGCAGTTAACCAGGCCTACAAAAGCTAGTTGCAGTGGTAATGATTAAAACAGTGAGACTTCAGCTCTATAGGGGATCTAACATCCAGGTTAAGTAGCAACTATGGGACTGGGGTGAGGGGGGGGAGGGGAGTGAAAAGAAATAGAAGGAAAAAAGAAAGACAAGAGAATGAACATATAAAGACATGCAGCGTCATTTTTGCATAAACATTTTCAATGAAGGAATGCACTTGTCAAAAGTTAAGTTTTCCTCATTAGGGATTACTTAAAGTTTGTGCTTTCCAAGCCTGGTACTGGACAGGGGAAAAGTGTCTCATCTTAAAATATACAACAGCATCATTAGGACAGTATTTATTAATATGACTTTAAGAATATCATAACTAAATAGTAGCTTACTCAGAAGACCTTAGTCTTCTTTCTGTCGTGTTTGAAATCGTTCCATTAAAGCCCTCAGTATATTTCCTGGTATTTTCTGATGTTTGGCTATTAGAGCCTGGAGTGCTGCTTTTGTCTGCAAGGAAAGAGAAAAGTTTGGGGTCATCTTTACGTTGTTCATGTGTTAACATAATTTCTAGGATCTTTTCATCTTTATATTGGAGATCTTCTGCAAGTAGACAACACTATTTTCAGTGTTATTTCAGCCCACGTGATGTGTCTGTGGGATTATTGCTAGGAAACAAACTAGAAAACAATTAGCTTTTATCTCTGGTAGCTGTGTTCACAAGCTCTATCAGTGATACGCAATAGTAAAGTGATGCTGAAGTAAACTACCGAAGAGATCTGGATCTCTAATGCATGTCAGTATCTGTATACTACTACAACCCTGAAACTACTGTCTATGCCCAGGTGTGCATCAGTAATACTCTTTCAGTATGTAGGCACTTTGCTTCTACACCAACTCAGAAGCAGCACTGGAAACACAACTGTGTCTTGGCTGCGTGTAAGTCCCCTGAAGTAGCTGGTCCAGTAAAGTATGCTTAGATCACAGCTAAAGTAGTGCATATCGGCAGTACTTTCACCCAGAAATGTTGCAGGCCAAGAAGTTAATAGCAGCCATTCTGTTACATAATAGCTCTGTGGAGAACACCGAAAAACAGAGCAATAAGTAAAAGTTAGGGTGAGGTAACAGTAACTTTTCTGTTTTGCCTACAGGAGCACAGACTGTTAAACTCAAGGCCAGAGACAGAACAGTGACCTACTTGCTTTGGAAAACCAGCATTCAACAAGGAGAAAAGTGATCCTTGGTACAGGTTCAAAAGTAAAGCACGGCAGCAAGTGATTCAAACACCTTCCTCCTGCAACCAGCACTTCTCTAAGAGGCTCTGTCAGACTGAACTCCCAAAAGATGCACTCAGTTCTCCACAAACAAGGCAATGCAGACATTTAAAGATTTCATATTGCAGAGATCTAATCAGAGGATAAGCAGGTGATGACAGACAACTGAATCGATACTGGTGATTCAGTAAAAAAATCCCTTTCTCTTGGGTGAAGTTTTCAGAATGAAAAAAATGACCCTCTGTGAAGCTTTCAAACACAGCTTTTTTGGCCGCCTCAGTCTGAGTGCTCCATACCCACACTTACCTGACTTGTATCTCTGCACCGTGAAATCTACTGATGAACATGAAGCTGAATGAATATGAGGACCTCACAATTAACAAACCACCTAAACTGAAGAAAGTGAACATTCTAAAACAAATTTCTTGGGAGAGAAGTTGGAGGAAACAGAAATCGAAATAGACTTTCAAAACCATGGAATTACATGGCTTTTATTGTTTTTATTTTTTTTTATGGAATATCAGTCTGCGGCCACAGATTTGCTATAGTTGAAAGACTTCACTGGTAACTTTTTAAATGATCTAGAAACACTCTCCCTGGGTGAAGTGAACATATCGTGTTTTTTTAAACCACCCCAGGGTATTCTTAGGTGACTGAACTTCCTTAATTTCTAAAGCAAGATGTTTCTTGAAGCAAATAAAGAGTACAGGATTGACATTAAAAAGCCAAGAACATTTGCAAGATGTAGTAATAAAAGACAGCATTGAAGAGGGGCACTGGAAGTTAAGCAAGTCCAAAGTTTAGCACAATTCTATTGACTTCAACTACCTCCACGACAGAAATCATTACCCAGACAAGAATATTTTAGTGCTTTTGATCAGAATAGTCAATATTTAAAATATATATTTACATGTATATTTATCTTACCTTTGCAGTCAGTTCCTCAGCAGTTATATTTGGATCATATGGAATGGGTTCTCCAATAAACGTTCGAAGCTTGACTGGAAACCAGCCATACATAGGAACTACTGGCAATCTAATACGTTCATACAGCTTCCTAAGTATTTCTAAGGTTAAAAAAAAAAAATAGGGAGGACGGGAGGGAAAAGAGAATAAAAGGAGTAGGGGAGAAATAAAGGGAAGGAAGGGGAAAAAGAGACTGAGATTACTCTGCAATTTTTTTTTCCATCATGTTTTAAAACTGAAACTGGCTTGTTGAGTAATCCAGCCCATGACCCAGAATCTTAAGCGTGTCATCTAAAGTACTGTTCTACTCTTGGCTTTCATTTCCCAAAGGCTGCATTAACACTAACAAAAGACTTGCTTCCATGCTCACATCTCCCCCAAAGAATAGCTGCAAAGAGATCAAAGCAGAGGAAGACTCAGTAGCTCTATAAGGAAGTAGCTGGTTAGAGTGAAACACTACACAAAGAGGAAAAGAAAACAAACAGAAGAAAAACTGGTATTTCCATCAGCTTTATGGGGGTAGTTCTTCATCACGTCACTTCCTAAGCATCTATCCTAAACACTACCAGAACTGCATTCTTGTAAAATGGGTGCTAATTTTCCCTTATATTAAAAAGATAAGATCTTAGTGCTTGAAATGTCAATTATTCTGTGTACAATCTCAAAAAACAAAGAATATTCCAAAACTATTGAAATTAAAGTAGTGTCTCCAGCAATCAATAGAAGTAAATTCCTCTAGCACCTGTGCTATAGAATGAAAGTAGCATCTATCTTTCTGGCTTAAGCCTCTTCCAGATTGGAAAAATTATTCTGAAAACAGTAACAATGCTCTTAATTTTTGTAGAACATCATAAAGAATGTGTGAATCATTCTGCATGACTGTATTTGATGTCTGGGCTTTCTCCATCCAGTATTCAGCTTTTAATTAGAGAGGATGAGAAATGGAATTGTTTTGTCCTGCAGACCTTTGATGAAAATGATGATGGCATAATTTGAAACAGAACATGCAGTATGGAGAAGACTATTCAGGCTCTTCCTGACGGCAAGCTGGAAGACACACACAGACAAAATAGAATGGGGGCAAGGGAAGAGCTAGCACTGTCAGATCAGCAGAGATGCAGACATAATCATCCCAAAGGTGGGCTCTTCAGACATCTATATATACCCATCTATTAGTGTACAAGAATTCCCAAAAAGGATGAGGAAGGAGCAAGCAAACCAGAGTTGGTACAGAACTACAGACGTAGTGCTACACTGTATAACAACTATGGATGAAATAAGTTTCAAACGTTACAAAGTTTAAGTGTAAGCACAGAGCTTTAAGAGCTTATTTAAAGGAAATGTCAACTGCAAACCGTTGCTTCTGAACAGCAGAAAACTTAAGAGTATGTCTAGCATTTATCAGCAGAGCAAAACAATATTTTAAACCTATCTGCCTTTTTCTGGCTACTTTTTTTCCTTTCTTCTACTTCTTTGGGAAAGCACATTGTCACATTGAGAGTGACTGAGATGAGCAAATACGACACTTAATGCTGACACTGAATCCTAGTCATGTCCCTGCATTGCATTAGCAAGTAAACCTCAAGATATAAGGCTTTGTCAATTCTCAAATCTATATGGGATTATTTCTACAAAGATAGGCTAAACACATACGGAAAAATAAACTACAAAAAATATATGTAAAATATCTTACTTATTCCTCCTAATGTCCTAATGCCTTCTCGAACATTTTGTGTAAACATAGGAATGATGGGCTAGGAGGGAAAAAACATATTAAGAATTTAATGAAGATAACACTACCTAGAAAACTGCTACCTCACTTAAACCCAACACACAAATTAATTTCAAGTGTTTGTCAGACAAGGACATACAGAGAGCAAAACAAGGATTCATTAAGTTCTTTTGCCACCTTCTGCCATGAAGTTTCAGCCTGAAGAACACTGTAAGGTTTCAGCATGTCCATATTCTTAAAGCAGTACAGTACTTCAGAACTTATGGAGTATTTAAGCCTCCTCTTGTCTAGAAGTACTTGCACATTTGTGAATCCAGTGGTTAGATGACTGCCTAATTTATAGTTATGCATAAAGAATTTACAAGCCTGGGATCCTAAACTTGTCTGATTCATCTCTACTGCGCTGACTATTGCTTTGCACATGATGTCTCATATTCAGTACAGGCTCATGATTCATTTCTGCTGATGAACATTTGGAACAATGTCATTATTTCCAGATTTTATTACTGTTTCTGAACTTGCAAACAGCTGTCAAGATTTGCAAGAACGAGGTGACAAGGGGAAGGTTATACTACATGTATTTTTTTTTTTCCAACATCAATTTATAACAAATGATCAAAACGTAGAATGCTAAGATTTTCATGCAACCACACTCTGTTAAGCTTTTTTTTTAATAAAAACATACAGAAATGAGACTTTTCATACAGGCATCAAGATGTTTAAAAAAAAGTTTGTAAATAATCCAGTGCAGCTGTAGAGAATTAAAAAAAGTGCAGCTGCCAAAACCAAACGGTAATAAAATTCCTTATTCCAGAACCATCATCTTTAGAACATCTTACTTAGAAATTGGTTTAGATGACAATATTTCTGGTAAACAAGCAGCTGAAATTAGACAATCTGAGGAAGCTGAAGATCCCAGTACTGATTTTCAGACATTTTTCTTTCCACGAACAGTTATACTCGTGATTAAAGGTGACTTAAAGTTTCTCTTTAATCTAAATACAGATTTTATTTTTTTTCCCATCAATTTCATTTTACCTCCAATACTATTCTGCATCTCTATGAAGTGGGGGAAAGTGAAGCTGCATGATCTTTACGAGTGCAGAAAGGAAACTGAACGTACATTCAGTTAAATAACTATAAGCAGTACAAGCATCATTGAATTTGCTAGATTATGGTATGGAGTTTCGTATGCTATTACAAAGTATTAGAAAAATCTGAATCTGTTGAAAGTATCCTGCTTAAAATGCATTACATTCCCCCTGGTTAAAAGTGAAACCCATTTAAAATTAGGTCTTAAAAACATTCTACTTGGGTATAAAATCCAGAGATTTAAGTAGTCTGTCTTTGGCAGTGTTTAAGCACAAAACTTCTGGAGTGATACCAGTTCAAGTGAGGTATTTGCAGACCTGCGGACATATGCATATATCTTTCATGTATAAATATAGAATGAGAGAGAATGAAAAGTATTATTGAAACAGCTGCAATTCAAATATATTATGTGTTTATGTGCACTCCATAGTTGGTCCCATACGAATAATCGTGCCTAGTGATCACAGACAGTGCTTTGTATGAAAAAGAACTGAAGAGGAAACAGTTCACACTAATAAGCAGCATCTTTTGTTGCTGCTGTATGCCCTAAAGATCCCTCACTAGCACAAAAATACCAATGCAGTACATAACACCAGTGCCTCTCGTATGAGTACAACAACAGCAGAGGCAGGTCTGCTGATTTACAGCCTATTTCAACAGTAGGAGAAATAGAAGTGCAATGTGTGGCTGCTTTCCAGTTATTCTGGTAAGAGGCTGAGCTGGAACAACCCCAACCAGGCAGGCATAAAACAAGTTCATAATCTAGAAACTGTCCTCGATTTCACCTCTTACTCTTTTAAACTCTGGATTTCTTAACCACAGTATTCTTAGATGACTCCAAAACATTCTTGTCAAATGGGACAAGCCATGGAATTTAGTTACAAAAGCAAGTAGACTGCATTCATGTCACTCAGCAATCTAACACCAAATATCTGATAATCAAAGCAGCTTCCCCTAGAAGAAAGAACCATAAGAAGTTAGCATTTTTTGCTTCTCTTCCATGATACTTCATACTTACCACTTTTGCATCAATGGCCACCTGGGCAAAGCCCTTTCGATTACCCCACATAATAGGATATGTTTCATCACTAAAGAGTGCTTCCCGAAGTCCACCTGGAGAAATAGCTAACAGATAGCCTTTCTTCAGAGCACTGACACATACTTCTTTTGGTCCATGCATAATGCCAAGTACTTCAATAAACGTTTTAAAACCTGCAGGGTAAAATCAACATTAATACAGAAAATGTTAATTCATACTACCATTGAGTACAAATTCCCAAGACAGAACACAGTGGCTAAAACTAGTCTAATAGCATAATACCCCAAATCAAAGATATTTCTAGAAGGACTGACACAAAGTTATGCTTGTAAATTTCAATTTAAGAAGTTGAAAATTTAGGTTTTCTGTCATGAAATCAGATGCTACCTCAAAAAAAAAAAAAAATAAATAAAAAATAAAAATCAGTAAAACACTGGAAGAAAAAAAAAAAAAACAGTCAAGTACTGTATGCCACATTCAGAGTTGTTTACTGTGGTGTACCTTCTCTTTGCCCAAGCTTTACTTTTCAAGCAATGTGATGCAGTCATAATAAAGTTCAATAAAAGAAAGCATCAGCAAATTACGGGTTTTTTTGTTTTGTTTACTTTAGCACACAAGGAGCAGTCCGTGCACAAGGAGAATGATAAATGAAACATAGCTTTCTCTGTGTTCCAGATTGCTGCAGCTCAGTCTGTGAGCATCCAGGTGGCCTTTCACTACACAGAGGAACCTGGGGATCCTGAATTGCACATATGCAATTAGATGAAGAGCTTACATTTACTGAAGTTTAAAACTGCAAAGTTACATAAACTCATATCTTAAATGTGAGATGTCATACTTACTCCACTCGTCAAGGAGCAACAGAACAGCAAAAATTGCTTACAGGTATCAGACAGACACGTTTGGACAACTAGCTCAATTTAGGCAGCTGGTATAATGAAGAAAATGCACAAGAAAGAAACCAATTATGCTTATTTTAATGTATTTTAAATTTATGTAGTATTTGTGCACACTGCATACTGAAATGGGAACTTCAGGTCACTGAGCAACATGGGAAAGATTACTTCTCTTTCTTAAAGTTTCCCACAGAGCCCAAAATTAACTCAGTCAGCCACAAACAAAGTTACAGAACTGATCTAGCCAAGTTTAAATCTCAGAAACAGATCATCAGGTGTTTTTACCCTCAGTTTAACAAACGAATATTTATTATTATGAACACACATTTGTTATATAGAATCACAGAATCACAAGGTCGGAAGCAACCCCAAGATCATCTAGTCCAACTGTGCTCCCATTACCATTGCTACCACAAGCACTAACCCATCTCTCGCAGCTCCTCATCCAGACACCTCTTGAACACTGCCAGGGACGGCGACTCCACCACCTCCCTGGGCAGCCATTCCAGTGCCTGACCACTCTCTGAGAGAAAAAGTTCTTCCTTATGTCTAACCTAAACCTCCACTGGTACAACTTGCGGCCATTTCCCCAGGTCCTGTTTGTTGCCTGGGAGAAGAGGCCAAACTTCTCCTCATCACAACCTCCCTTCAGGAAGTTGCAGAGTGCAATGAGGTCTCCCCTGAGCCTCCTCTTCTCCAGACTAAACAATCCCAGCTCCCTCAGCTGCTCCACATAGGACTTGTGCTCCAGATACCCCAGCAGTTTCGTTGCCCTTCTCCGGACACATCCCAGGGCCTCAATGTCTTTCTTATTGTGAGGGGCCCAAAACTGAACACAATACTCGAGGTACGGCCTCACCAGTGCTGAGTACAGAGGAATGATTATGTATGCACACACACACCAAAGAAGAGTCCAAGATACTGCATGGGGTTGTTATGGTAAAAGTGCAACAAGACCAAGTGCTGGGTCCTGAACTTCATCCCATTGGCCTCAGCCCAGCTATCCAGCCTATCCAGATTCATCCGAAGGGCCTTCCTATCCTCAGATATATACTTCCTCTCAACCCAGTGTCACATGCAAACTTACTGAGGGTGCACTCAATCCCAGGTCATCAATAATGATACTGAACAGGACAGGCCCTAGTACCAACACCTGGGAACACCACTCACAACCACCTGTCAGCTGGATTTAATTCCAGTATTCAACAGGAAATTCCAGAAAAGGGAATCCAGGAAATACAAGAGCTTTTTCTATTAGTTTAAATTCCCTTACATAAGTTATCAAGCTGTATCTGTCTAGACTTAAGCTTCTTTGACCCCTTATAGGCCCATGCATCCCTCAAGAGGCACAGCAACATGCTACAAATACAATCCAGTTAATCACAGTTAAATTGGTACAAAAGTGCCTGATGAGGAGGAGGCAGTGAGACTCCATATTAACAACTGCAAACTGGCACATATGAGACTCAGGTTCATGGGGCAAGCTATTCCCTCACAGCTATTCATAGCATATTTATGAATATTAATAACAGAATGATCATTACATCGTCTAATCCAAGTATCCTTTCCCTCCATTTTTCTTAGATCAAGTCTAGCAAATTTTGGTTAATTAAAACATCTTCTGGAAAGGCATCCATTTTATCTGAAGCTTCAAGATCAGAAAGCCTAAGTACCAGTACAAAAGGATGGCCATCTTTTTGCTTTGATTCACAAAAGAAGCCCTATCTATCTAGGCTGCCAGCCACAGATTATTGTGCAGACTTCAAGACAATCCGAATCAATTACCTGGGCCCCTTGGGCTTATCCTCCCTGAACACCCTTCCAAGCTGTCCAACTGGACCAACCTATTCAGGGCCTCAGTCAGCAGTTTTGAAAATCTCTAGGGATGGAAATTCCCCAGCTACAGTTTAGGAACTGCAGCTTGCCTCTGTTTCCTATCATCCTATTTTTGATTACCTTAAAGAAGAGTCAGACCCCATCTTCTCTGCACATCACAGTTAAGTAATCAAAGACAGCAGTAATATCTTCCTCCACCTTTATTTGTTACAGACCAAATAAATAGTGTGTGCTTCAGCCTCCAGACAATATCCCTGGGAAGTACAACTGGGAAGTACAAAACAGGACACAGTACCATTGGATGTGCTCTCACAGGTGCCAAATCAAGAGAAAGAATCACTCCTTTTAACCTGTTGGCTACACTCAGGCTGAAAAAGGCCAGCACACAGTCGAGTTCACACTGTGCCTTTGCAACAAAGATGATGACGTTCACTTTGTTGTCCACTAGAATGCTGAAGTCCTTTCTGACAGTTACTTTCTACCCAGGCTCCCATCTGTCCTGTCACGTGGGATTACTTCATCCAAAATTCAAAGCTTCATATTTGCTTTTGCTGAACTTCATGATGTTCTACCAGTTCCTTTCTGGGAAGTCACTCTGAATACTAGTTCTAACCTCACAGTGTCAACTGAGAGTACACTCCAACTCACCTTTAATTAACAATCATGCCTAAATATTAATAGACATATTATGGAGTATTGGCTACTGAATAACACAGAGACAAGTCTTTCTCCCATTATCTCCTTCTCTTTGTTTCTGAACACTCTAAAGTTATTAAAAGTGTTGCCCAGATTGGAGTGCAAACCATCTCCGCAGTTGCAGGAGATGCCAGTTGCATTAACTTGTTCTTGTTTGATAAGAACACACCCTTTACTAAGAACAGTTGTTCCAACAGATTAACAATATTTGCCTGAAAGTTTGTTCTGTAAGCTTTGTACAATGAATTTTAATAACTTCAATCTTTAAAAAAAAAAAAAAAAGTTTAAAGAACTCTCAGACTGATTGTTGATACTGAAGTACATTACCTGGTAATCTAAAGACGAAATGATCCGCTACTACGTGGCAATATCTCTTCCTTCGTATAAGAAGTCTAGCCATGAAATAGAGATAGTCAACAGGACTAGCTCCATGATAAAACACAATAAGTGCTGGTCCTTCTGGAATATTTTCATCCCCATGAAGTTCATAACCTGTTAGAAGTTAAAGGCATAAAGGATATCAAAGTACGATACAATTCTATCCTACATAAACTAATTTGCATTAAGTTGGCAAGTTGAAACCAGTATCTCTGAGAAGTGTTAGAGCAAAGTGACTGCTAAAATGTCAAGAGCTGTCTTGCAGCATTTACTAAGTTGCTTTCACAGCTTCATGTTTACAAGCCTTATTTAAAGCTCTATTTAAAGAGAGAATGAAAACAACAGAACTAACAGCCTCGCTCTCTTCAACTATTGCATAATTTTATCTTATTTTTTCAGTTCACTGCCTTCAAGGCTGTAGTTCTCTGAATCAATCATTCAAGATAAATCAAAATAAGGACTGAATAGGAGTGTTGAAACACTACTGTGGCAAGCTGTTACCTATCTTTCAAAATCAAGTTCATTGCTGCAAGCAACTGTTAATGGCAGTTTAACATGACAACACCCATTTATGTGTCTTCTTTAATCCCAAGTTCTGAGACTCATCTTTGTTATCTCTCTCAGAGTTATACTTAGACTACTTTTCCATCACTAAGCACTAAAAGCTGTTTGGGACTTTATATGCTTAACTGAAACACACATGAACACATACAAGTGTTGAACTTATGTTTCTCATTTAGTTAATGCTGAAAAGAATATTCAGCTAGCACAAAACAATAAAATGGACCAGTTCAGAACACATTTATTTATACATTTAGTTCACACTGAACAGTTCTGTTACAGTATTGTTGCTCTTTTCTAAATCTCATTCCTTCTGAAGTAATCAGGTGTGAAAATCCTTCTCCCTGCCTCCTCCCCCCCTCCCCCCCCCCCTTTTTAAACTTCTGTCTGTACTTTTGCCTTCTCTCCCACTGTTCTATTTTCAATGCCTATTACAGATATACATCTACCAACCATCTGTAGGCGACCACTAACTGTGCTCCATGCTATCTGAGCATAACCGGAGTAATAGCTGTGGCTAGCATTTGCATAATAAAATTACAGGTATCACATACAAGGTTGGGCTTTTGTTTGGGGTTCCCCCCCCCACCCCCCTTCAGTGTTTTGAGATTTCAGGAAGTTCTTCCTGCAACACACTGATTAACCAAGTGGGGAAAAAAAAAATTAAAAAAAAAAATAAATCACAAAGCATTTCATAATTTATTAAAAGAAGTGGAAGCAGTTGACAGGGCAGAAAGAAAAGTCATAATAGTAGATGAGGGACTGGATAAAAATCTTTTCTGTGAAATAAAAAGCCAGACCTTATAAAAGAGGAAAAGTTACTATGGATGAAAAAAGCCAAGGCCTTAAAAAAAAATTCGTATGAGAAAAGTAAATAGCTTTTCATTATGAAGTGAGAATTTTAAGCTCTTTGATGTAGCTGTTGATTTTGATCTAGTGTACTTTCTCAGATTCAGAAGTTAGATCTTAGTCTTACAAAGCCAATCTGATACAGCCGCTGCACCATCTGGTTATAAATGCCTTGACAACCCTCATCCCTTTGACTGGGGAACAAATAGAGATGATTTTCAAGATGGATTTGTTCTTTATGTAAATTGCTCTTAAACATCTCTTTCTCCTTTAGCTGCATCTAGAATGAACGGTTCTGAAAGAAGCTTATGATTTCCTTAGAAAGAAGCCAAATCATTTATTAAGTCTATCTTCAGAAAAGATATAGCAGCAGAGGGACAAGGAGCACAGCCTTTAGTTTTGACGTTCTTCTACTAGAGAAAGTAGTTGTCAAAAATACATAGAAAGAAAATACAAAAAGTAGGCCTCTGTGAATTGACTTGAGAGCCCAAAAGTGTTAAAGTGGTAACTAGAGAGCAAACCGACACCAAGTGCCCCTTTCAGACAACATTTGGCACGATGTCATTTACATGCAGTTAAATTACACAACCAAATGTAGAGATATTAGCTATTAGGGAACTGGTATTTAGCTCTCAGTGTTTACATATTCAATCTGAGGATTGAAAGAGGAGCAAGGTCTTTTTTTTTTTTTTTTTTTTTTTTTTTTTTTTTTTTTTTTTGCTTGCTTGCTTGCTAAATAATTCCTGAGACACAGGAAATTAATTTTTAACGTAGCTATCACTTCAGGTCCTTGTGGAAAAAGAAAATCCAAGAGCAGTTATTAACAGTTAAAAAGATTATTTTTTTTTAATTGCATTTATTTGGCTAAATGAAAGCAGTAGCAGCAAAGGAATAAAAGCATAAGACAAAACTGTACAACCAAAAGAATCTCAATTCTTTCTTTTCTTTCCCAGGCCCACAGAGTTGAAGAACTACTGGCAGTCAATAAACAGCAATAGCAATTTAATTTAAACTGATAATCCTCACAGACAAAGCCATAAACTGAGAGTCAGCGCTTTTTAGAGAGAAATCAGATGTTGCTTACCGTGCCATATTCTCCCATGTCCATCCCACAGGTTAGCCAACATTTCTTTTGCACCATACCAAACATCACCAGAATGTCCTTCATTAAATCCATTCTTCCTCCTTTTATGAATATGAAGAAGGAGAAGGGAAGTGTTGAGGCAGAAGAAGAAGATAGCTATTGGAAGTATAAAAGCTATTGCAAGTGGAAAAAGCACCCATGAAAGGTAGACTCCATAACTCAGATAAGTTTCAGTGTGTTCTATACCAGTCCATTCTCCCAGTAAATAAGCCAGGAAGGTTAAGTAGGATGTAGGCACTGGTCCTTCAGTAGAGGATTCATTGCTCCCTATCATCTTCTGTTTATCTAAAAGAAAAGAAGAAAATGAATAAATCTTTAAAGAAAACAATTTTTTTGTGTTTAATCACACAACAAACCTATCTGATTCATATACCATTTACCACACAGGAATCAGTACAATCTCAAATTGAGTGCTATTAAAAAAAAAACACAACACCAAACACTTCCACTAACAGCAGACATGACTCAGTAAGAGCGTGGCCTCACTCATATAGAGACCTTCAAATGCACTTGTACGTGGACAGAGGGTGAAATACAAGTCCCACAGCACAATGCAGAGTGGCAGCATAAAGGAGGAAGAAGATGAATCAAAAAAAGTTCTCTAAAAGCATTAAGGTCTCTGGTTTAATTCTGTCTATGCATAAGAGCCTTCTTCTCCCATGGCAGTTTTTGAGATACACCTCTCTGGGCTGATATTCCATGGTTCTGGTTCTACTTTGTAATCACTTCATCTTACAAAGCCAAGACAATCTGTATGCTTGGCTATATCTTAGCTGGAGTTCCACAACAAAAGGAGTAACACCTTGGAACAAAAACAAAAAACAAAAAAATACTTCTGAGCCTAGTAAAGTTTTGGTCAAAACCTGGAGTAACTGCTAATCAGGTCAAAGAAGAAAAGCATTTTGCAACTATAATGCAGACTTGTTAGAGAGATTAAAAGCAATCACTTCTGAAAAAAAACCAAGTTTATTTTCGTATTACAATGTGACATACAATGTACGACTGCAGAGTTCCTATGCACAGAGATATGTGTATCCTTCTCTCCTTTGTTCTTGCTCTGTTTTAAAAGTACCAAGGGACTGATGAGAGATCATTTGACTAAATCTATCAGAATTTCAATATCAACAACTACAAAGAATCAGATCAATTTTATTTCACATTAAAGAGATAGCAGAAATCATCTCATTTACTTCCCAATCTCATTTCCTTCACCTATTTTGATATAGCAAGGACGTTCCTTCTCCTTCCATTTTGAAATTTGCCTCTACCCACATTGCTCAAGAAAACTCCTTATTTAAGAGAAAAAAAATAAAAGGATTTGGCTCACATGATCCATGCCTGTTCCATCAACCCAGGCTTATACAGTTCTCATTCCAGTTGTCAGATATGAACTCCAGAACCTGGCAGCAGCAAACACAGCCAAGTGCAAGAAATACAACTTGTGAGACCTAGCAGTACTGAAGAGTAAGATTCAATGCTGTGATGTTTGCCAGATTGTTATGGACTTCCCCCAGCATCCCACCTATTAGCTAGAAAACAATATGGAGAAATTAATTCTGCCACAGAAACACCTTTTTAAAACTCAGAGGTGATCATACATCTTGAAATATAATTCAAAGCTATGCATTCCTTCCTATTACTTTTAATTGTTTGCAGCTTCCTCCAAATACCAAGTCCTCATTGAGAAAGTGTGAAGTCCTGTCCACATATGCCAGCCTTGCAAAACATGACTTGGCTTTCTGCATGCAATGTTAGATGCAATACTTCAAATGCAATCACTGCAGTTTTATAAGTTTGCTTGCAAATGTATGCACTAACTAGTAGCACAAATAAAAATCATTTGTTGTCAAACATGTAGGTAGTATCTATTGTACTTCTTTCCCTTAGGGACAGTGAATCCTACTCTGAAAACCCTGCTTCCTAATCCTGAAAGGATCACAAAATCATTTAGATTGGAAAGAATCCCTGGCAGCGCTAACCCAACATTTGTCTGCCAGTGAGTTAGATTAGGTTGCTCAGGGTCATGTCAAGTCCAGTCTGTAACACCTTCACAGACAGAGATCCCTCCAGCCACCAATCCAGCACTTGATCACCCTCATAGTGAAAATGCTTTTCTTTATTCTAGTCAGAATTTCCCTCGCTGCAATTTGTACCTGTTGCCTTGTGTCTCTCGGCTGAAAAGCATCTAGCCCCAAAAATAACTATTCATTATGAAGAGCAGCAAGATCTCCCTTAAGTTCTGTAAGCTAAATGAAGGCAGCTCCCTCCATCTCTCCACAGACACCATCTGATGTGATCACCCAACACCGCTGCTGGCCCTTCTCTGGACCTCCTCCAGGCTGCCAGCCCCTTTCTTGCGCAGTAGGGCTCTAAACTGGACGCGTGGTATTGTGAGTGATGAAAAGAGGCAACAAACGCTTCCCTGATCTAATGCCACAGCCTTGCTCACGTAGCACAGCATGCGGACAGCCATCCCCCCCTCCTACTTGACTTAGCATTTAACAGACAAAGGTCTCCTCCTGGCTGTAAACTTGCTCTTCCCACAACAAGTCCAGCATATGTTCTGAGCTCCACAGGAATACTCTGTATCCAGCCTAAGCGTTATGTTATTGTTACACCTAACACTTTACCAGAGGTACTGGTGCTGAAAAAGGGATGGTTGGCACCATCACATCGCTCAAAGAAGTACAGGCATGGCCATCATGAATGAAAGCCCAAGGTAGTTCTTATGCGCCACTAATAGAATCATTTTGGTCTGTCCCACTTTAGAACTGCCTAGCTTCAGCCCAGTTAAAATTACAAAATCAAGTAAGCTGCTTTCTTGAATCACCAGCGACATCCTCTGATTAGGTCCTCCTGGAAGCAAACAGCTCAACCTGCCGTCCTAGTCTGATGTGCTCTGACAGCTGTCACCACCCAAGTGCAAAAACGCAGTGGGGTGCTGTACTACAAAGCCCCAACCTCTGCCAAATCAGCAGCAGAACCTTTCTGTAATACAATCATACCCTTAAAGGCCTTGTGTTAGCTGACATTCCTAACAGGTTCCCTGCCAAGCAGTGTGAGCCAAACACCTAATTTCAGTGATAACTTCTTAATAGAGCTGCTTATGGATTCTCCCTAGATGAGAGAGGCACATCTACTCTGACCAACACTACAGCACACAGACTTATGCTTACAGACCAGGCTAACACGCGGTTCTTTTCATTGACTCCCAGGGTCTCACTCAGACAAGCCCCTATTAACGCTGCCTCCTGCCCCGCCAGCCACTCACAGGGAGCATCTGCACCAGAGCGAGCAAAGCCGCCGTAAAAAACAACAGCAGCAACACAAAAAGCCCAGAAACGCTGCTAACGGCACCCGCGACCTAAAAGGACTCTGGAATTTAGCAGGGGTTTTTGTTCTTGCTTGGAAACACGAAGTGGCCTCGCTTCTCATGGCGGCAGCAGCCCCATCAGCGACTCTTTCAGCAGAGAGTCGGAGTAGGATCACGTTTTCTCCCAAAAGAAACCGCAGGAACCGCGCTCAGCATCCAGAGCGACCACTTCTCGCCTGCCCGCCCAGCCGCTCCCAGCCCCCCTCGATGCACGGCGGCGGCTGGAGTTGCCCCGGGCCGCACCCTTCACACCACACGGCCCGGCCCGGTCCCGCAACCGCCGCTCACCTTCCCCCAGCGGCCGCGGCTCCGGCTCCAACCCCCGGTCACTCTCGGGGCCCGCTTTTACTCCTTCGCCCACCGCCTCCGCGGAGGCCGGATGCCCCCTGGGCAGCCAGGCTGGGGCGGCTCCCCGCGGGGCGGAGACGGGAGGGGCACCGCGCCCCCGGCGGGAGCGGGGGCGAGGAGATAACGAAGGTGGCGGGAGGCGAAAAGGGAGGAACTCCGCGCCGCCGGGGAGGCGGGAGCCGCCCGGACCGCTGTCCGGCTGCAACACGCCGCGCTTCCGGCGGGGAGGCCGCCGCCACCAGCAGGGGGCGCCGTGATCTCCAGCCCGGCTGGGTTATCGGCCCTGCGTCGCGTGTGTGCCGTGCGCGTGGCTGTGGTTGCGGTGCTGCGCTGACGCCGAGCTGTGGCGCCTCGCTTTGTGTCTTTGCTTCTGAGCTTTGTAAGCCAGCGGGATGAACTGGACCTCCGGCGACCTGCTGTGCGGCTTCGTGTCTCATTGCGGTTTGCAGAATTGAGTCCTTTGTGGTGTCATTGTCATTGTCTCAAGTTCGTGATGTTTCCTTCATTACACCGCAGTACCTTGGCTTCTGTCGGCTTCTCTCCTGTTCATAAACTCTCCTCAATACTGGAAGGTCACAATGAGATCTCTCTGGAGCCTTCTCCAGACTGAACAAGCCCAGCTCCCTCAGCCTGTCTTCAGAGGAGAGGTGCTCCAGCCCTCTGATCATCTTCATGGCCCTCCTGTGGACCTGCTGCAACAGCTCCACATCTTTCTCATGCTGAGAGCCCCAGGCCTGGATGCAGTGCTCGAGATGCAGAGCTGCCTCTCCCCACCAACACTTGGAGACAGTGTTTCTCTATGAAAACTCCTTCGGATGACACAGCCTTCATGGTCCCTTGGGGTTAACTACCCAAAAGCAAAGAAGTCCCCACAGGTA
Organism: Lagopus muta; assembly: GCF_023343835.1. Taxonomy (NCBI): domain Eukaryota; kingdom Metazoa; phylum Chordata; class Aves; order Galliformes; family Phasianidae; genus Lagopus; species Lagopus muta. The sequence goes on along the minus strand of NC_064435.1, from coordinate 38,213,861 downwards.
CCCATTGTAATGTCCAAAATGAACCAGGAGAAAAATATATATATATATATATATTTAATGTATGCCTGCTACGTAATATGCCAGGACAGGAGTAGGAATTCAAACCATAGTCTTACATAGTGCTGTCCAACCGTATATCCATGACATAGCTTTGGCTTTAAGCATAGCTGGAGTCAAGCAGCTTTAGCTCTGATACTCTGCTTCTAAAGTCACTCTGTGCAGTATCTGACTGAATTTAGTATTCCTGAAACTCTGCATTTTGGACATGATGTTTTCAGCATTGTTAACAAAGACCTCAGTGTCTTGCAGCTTTGGATATGATTTCTGGATCTAACTTGCATGTTTAAAAAAAAAAGACAAAAACACAAATAAATCTAACAAATAAGGGGATATTGAAGTTACACCAGGCTTGGTTCCAGACATACATGCTCATTTAGCTACTGTACCAGCTGGACTGAAATTTAATAATTTTCAAAACTGCACTGTTTGGCATCAACCTTAGGTAATATCATTTGGCTGCAAACTGCAGATTTTTGTCATGTTTTTTTGACTGCCTTTTACATGTACGCAATTTATTGGAATTCTGAGCTGGGGTTCTGCAGTTGTGCATTTTTGTAACTTTATTGTCAAATATTTTTTTCAGGGTTTCAGTATTATGTTTGTCCCCAGTGTAGCATCTTGTAGATTGAGCACAAAATGTTAACAAACAGGATTTCCTTGCATGGTTTATTAAGCAAACTATAGCAAACGTGTTATAAATATGTCTTAGGTTTTAAGGCAAGCAGAGGTCACCTGCATTTACTATTTTTCTTTTTAATGTATTACAGACAAGGTAATTTGCATTGTAGGGAAGTAATTTGATAGGCAATTAAATTGTATGAAAAGAAGCTCCTCTTTCTGCTAGTTCCTATAATATCAGCTTCAAGTTCTAGTTTCTGCATTAGTGCAGTTCTATATTAGAATTCTATACTGTGAGGTATTCTAACATATTTCTGAGGAAAAATGGTTTAAATTCTTTTTTCATATGAGAAAAATCAGTGTCTTATTCTTTATTCAAAACAAATTACATCTCTAAATGACGTATTTGTCATGTCCATCACCTTGAGAACCCAGTAAATACTCTCAAGACAATTGTGTTAGAAGAAAACCTATAGAAATTCAGTTTCACACACTTCAGATCAGACGCAAATAATATTGGGATGCAGTTATAAGATGAAGAGGCCCAGAAAAGCCTTGAACTTTCTGAACAAACTGTTAAGAGCTGTCTGATATAGAAGATCCAGGCTCAAATCCCTTCTTTGAAAGATAACCGCTGTTTTGGATCACATATCCTCTCTCCAAGGCTAGTAGTGCTTTATTCCAAGTTGCAGCACAGTCAGGTATCCGTGCACGTGGAGTCTGAAAGGTTGTGTAACATCCAAAATACAGGTGACGGAAGTGTATCAACTGATTGTGCTAACGTGCTTGGAGAATGGAATATGACAGTCAGAGAATGATGCTGTCTCATCCTTCTGCAAAGTTTCTGTGACACAAGGAATGCTTTCAGATCCACTTACTCCTCATTACTATTGCTTCATCATCTGTATTCATTTTAGTATTTGCCCTTTCTTTTAGTTGCTTCTCTCATTTACGTTAAGCTGAGGCTTGGAATTTTAGCTTACATTGTTGGTGTAAGTTACATGAGACTTAATGGTCTGAATTCCTATTCATGTCCAGGCATACTAGTCAGCATCTCAATTTGCTCGAGTTTTGTCTCTGCTGAGAGAAAAATCCTTCTGCTTGCGTACTGCAATTATAGTTAAGCTGTTCAAGTAAACATTCTTGTCTTTGAACAGATCTGAGCTTTTTTCAGGACAAGATTATTTTCTTTTTTCTTAAGGGAAAAAAAGTCTTCAAGGTATACTCATCTGTCCATTCTGCTCCCTTCTTCTGATGTGCAAGAAATATTTATGGAGAAGGAATACAGGAAGAGGAGAAGTTTATTTTAATCCAAAGAGTACATTTAGATTTCTAGTGACAGTAGGCATTTTCTTAGATGCTACATAAAATTTTAGGACGTTGAGGGAAAAGATTATGTAGGTATTAAAAAAGCACAAGAAAAAATACTGAGGCACAAAAAATGACCTTCCTTCATGTCCAAAGTTAACAGACTTTGTTGCTTTTAATGAATTAATTTTAATGAATTGCACAAAGCTCTCCCACTCCCAACAATAGTAACATTCCCTAGCTTGTAAAAACACATTCTGTTTTACAAGATTCAGTATTCTGAAAGCACTATTAGGAAAATGACACTGCTGGCACATCCACTTTCCAAGCAGCACTGTATCCGTACTGCATGGTGCAATAGTGCATGAATGTACCAACACAGACTTGAAAGTACTACTACGTGTATTTGCATAGCACTACACTTAATTGAAGCTCTTTTTTCCTGATTTGAGAGTATGAAACTTTAATTTTTTCGTCAAACTGTAGTTAGAATCTGAATCAGGAATTTCTGTCACTGTTAATTTCTTCTCCAGAGTAAGCCAGATTTTTTCATCTTATAAAAAGGGAGGGGATCTCTCCCTTCACTGTACCAAGGGGATAGAAGACTTCTCTCCATCAGAGCAAAATGTTGGATGCAGGATTCTTACCTTTAAGGACACTGAGCCATTAAGCTGCTGTGTTGTATAAGTCTAATACCTGGCTTAAAAACAAAACTCTTAAAACCCACAGAACCAGGCAAACCTTTTGAGCCCATTGGATGCATGTAAATATTTGTTTTAGGAACCTGTCACAAACTGACTGCATGATCTCCGTTTGGGAAATTTTGTACTTGCATTGCCCATTATATGTTAGTTTTCTAATTGAAGGGCCCACTCTTCCTGACTTCAAGAATATTCTCAAAGAGCAAGAGAGCTTAAACAGGGGAAATCTTCAAGAGGTTCTTTGTTTTCTTCTGTTGATTATAGAAGCTTGTAAATTAAACTGGTTAAACATCAATTAGTCATCGCTGCTGTAGGACATTGTCTTTTACTGCATGCTGTAAAAACAGTAAAATAAACTTAAGTATTCTAATCAGTTTTACAATGCTTATCAAATCTGTCCAATAAAGCCTTCCATATGCTGCCTGGGATTGTTTGGTGCTTCTTTATTAGAGCCTGGACTGCAGTCTTTGTCTGAAAAGAGAGGAGAAAGTTGACCTTTACATACCCACTGATAAGGAACAGTACAATCACTGGCTTCTTGTCAGTTTTAAGAGGTATTGGGAAATTCACACATAGATCTAAGTTAAGAAAAAAGTTGTCTTTTATATTAGTTAGCTATCCTAACAATGGTTTATTTTGAAATGAAAGGAATAAAAACACTGATTGCAGTTTGGTTAGGCTCAAATTGCTGAGACATATGAAACCTGAGAGTTACTAAGTTCAAGTAGCCTCTACACATACGGATATTAAACTTATGCAACTTCCAGGCTCACTAACCTAGTCTGATTTCATAGCTGGCAGTGTTGAAAACAGGCTTGGGAATTCCATACATCCTTCCCAACATGAATTCTTCTGTAAGTTTATCATATTCAGCATACACGCAGTAAGACAATAACTAAACACTGTTAAAATTTACATAAGGTTCAAATGCAAATTTGTGATGAGAATGCATAAATTCATAGATAATGCAAATTATGTATTTCTGCTAGGGATAGAAAATAATCTCTCCTTGTTTTTCTTAACTATTTAAACTCAAGAGAGCCAAATACTACAGTGATCTACTGTACAGATCTACTGTACTGCAGAGCGATGGCAATGCATCATGCTAATATAAGTAAAAGGTAACTAAACTTTTCCTGGCTCTTTCCAAGGCAACATCAGACAGAGGTCAACTAGACCTGACTGAGATAAGCAAGTCAAGTTCCATGGGAACTTTAAATTTCACTTATACAGGTAAATATAATAGCATTCTTCTAAAAGCCAAGAATAAGCATAAATAAAGTCTTAGTACGAGTTTTGCATGCAGCCTCCTAAACTGCTAGGAGCAAACCCTACCTATGATTGCAAGGAGAGCTAACTTACCTTTTCAACCAATTCATCTGTAGTTATATTCGGATCATAAGGTATCGGCTCTCCTATGTATGTGCGAAATTTAACTGGAAGTCCTCCGTATGGAGGAGTGAATGGCAATCGAGTACTTTCATACAGTTGTCTGAAAAATCCTGGAGAGAAGGAATAAGTGAGTTATAGACATAGACAACACAATGCAAGCTTGAAATCTGATGGATTTTGAAGATTCCTTAAAAATGCACACTTCACTTGGCAATCAAGAACAAATGACAGGATTAAGGCAGCTGTTCACCAACACAAAGCTTGATAGAATTAATAGATCACTGAAATAAAACTGCATCAGAGAATGAAATTGCACAACACAATCAGTTAATATTTGAGATACCTGTGACCTGCAATGAGCATGTTAAAGAATCTAAAGGAAGCAGAAGTCTGAAAAGCAAAGTCTAGGAGGAAAGTGGATGAAACATTCCAAATGTTTGAAGTATATTTTAAAGTTCTTACTTCGTTCTTTAAACATCCTGTATCCCTCCCGGACATTTTGAGTATACATTGGAATGATAGGCTACGGAACCATGAAAAACAAAAAGGTCAAAATGTTATTAGACATTTGAATCTATATTTTAGTGTCTGTTAATACGGCGAAGAAAATTACTTGAATACAAAAGATGATCATCGGTTGGTCAGGTGGAAAACATGAAATTTTGTTATCAATATCCTGAAGGTTGCAGTGTGTCTTGCAATGGTAATTCATTATATTTAGAGCTTATCTTAAGATCCAGAAGTTCCAAAATTCTGATCATTTATATATATTAATTTTTCAGTTTGAGACATAGACACACGCTAAATATTTTTCTTAGGAAATCACGAAGGGAGAGACAGTGCATCATATCCCAGTAGCCAATAGTCTACTGAATGGTCTTCCCATCTTCTTTGGTGACTGTAACAAAGGCTTAAACTTCTGTTTTGCCTAAGCAAGATCATAAATCAGCAAGCTTCCTTACACTGGCATGAAGTGCCTTTATCAGCAATTGATTTTGAGTTTTGTGTCCCAGGTCTCATTTTGAAAGCCTATCCTGGACATCAGGAATCCTAACTAAAGACTGTACCAATGAAACTTTTCAGAAAGAGTTGCACACACGCAACATAAGATGCAATGCCCTTTTGGGACACTTGGCTGTGAGAGTCAAGTGCCCTGGTTTCACCATAGTGTGATGCAATATGGTACTTATCTGTAAGCAGGCAGATGATCAAATCCTTAGCTTTGATTCAAGGATTATTCGAGTAACGCAAGATCAGAATCACATTTTTAATCTCTGGTGTTTTAAAGGGTGACGACTGCTTAAACTCTCTCATAGCAAAACAGAAAATTAGAAGAGCAACTTCTGTTTTTCTGAATGCATTAGTCCTGCTGTGATTGTGCCGATAAAAAGATACAGAACTTCAATAGCTGTTTTTAGCAAGGTATAAGGGGCAGGCAGACAGAGATGGCCTACTGGTTATTTGGTGACCTCTTAGCCATGTCAAAAGCTGCTGGTTCTGTTTTCTCAAACTTATTGTTAGTCCACCTTGTTGGTTTTTTCAGTACGGACTTGCATCCTGATTAGGTCTGGTTTTTCTTCCTGTGCCTTTGAAATGCAGTTATACACAGCTTATCTTGAGTAATATATGTTAACTGATATTACAGTAAAAGCTTAAATGGACAGTGAAATACCTAAACATCCTGTTATTTGAGTAGAAGTCAGCAAGTTAGTGAATCAAATAAACTCCAATATAGAAACCGAATCATATTTCTCAGCTCCCACAAACATTGCTGTTTTAAAGTCACCACTTGTGAGGAAAATAAGTGATAACGTATGAAAGGTTTATATCCTTCCCTTTGAAAGTACATTCTAAAACTTAACTGGAATTCTATGAGAAATTACATTTATGTTATGCATTTATTGCAGTATTGTTTGCAGAATCAAAAAATAAAGTTTTTACAATTTCTCTGTCTAATGTTAAGCATGTATGCTGTGAATAGAAAAGCAATCAGTTCATGAAGTCCTGCAGAAAGCAAGTAGACATTCACATTTGGCTCACCTCAAAGTAATGTATTTCTCAAGGAAAGGTGTCACTAAAATAATATTTAGATAATAAGGCCATTGGAAGAAACTTCAGCAAATTCCTTGGACAAATAAGGTAACTGTATCTCCTCACTGACCTGTACTAGACTCCCTCTGAAGTGCACGTCCTTCAGCAATTACAGAATAAGAAAGCAAATTCACTTCATTATTGTAGCTAAAAAGAAAGACACATGAGATAGCTGAACTTGAAAGTCGTATCTTACAGTCTGCAATGAGATTTTATATTTTGCAGACAAAATAACAGTAATGGGATCAGTACATACAAAGATTTTTTCACCTGTATTGTCCCTTTACATTTCATGGAGCTGTATTTTGAACATGTTGAAATTACTTTTCAAGAAAGGAAGCACAGAACACCATCATATTGTTAAGAATCACTACCACAGAACAGCAGTGATGACCATTTAATAAAAAAAAAAAACAACCCTTCACATTGCAAAAATATTGAACATACATAAAGCTTTTGAATTTCTTAGGAAGAGTGCAAGAGAATAATCTTTTCACTATCTAGCCAGCAAAACGTACTTGCCTACAGCGATCATTTGATGAGTTAAAGAGAAAGTAGCAGCATTTGGTCCCTAGGCTGATAAAAAGCTGTACATACTATATATATATATATATATATATATATATGTTTGTGGCTGTAAAGCAACACAACCAGAGCCTTAGGTCTGATTGGCTGAGACACTACAGTCATAGAATGGCCTGGGTCAAAAAGGAGCACAGTGATCACCTAGTTTAACCGCCCCCCCCCCCCCGCTACATGCAGGGTCACCAGCCACTCAACCAGGCTGCCCAGAGCCATCCAGCCTGGCCTTGAATGCCTCCAGGGATGAGGCATCTACAACGCAACCTGATCCAGTGCGTCACCACTCTCTGAGTGAAAAATCATAATCCATAGATTTAGATTCACTATGTTGAAACTGAGTTGGATCATACCCAGCCAACTCAAATAAATAAATAAATAAAATCACAGAACTGCAGGATAGTTGATGTTAGGAGGAAGCTCTGGAGATCATTCCAGTGCTTGACCACTCTTTCAGAAAAGTAGAATTTCTGACTACTCTCTGCTCCAGGTTCTCTGAATGGCAACACAACCCTCTGGTGTTTTGGCCAATTTTCTCTCTCTTTTTTTTTTTTTTTATACTATTATCAAATTTGCTGAGGGTACATTCTATCCCATCATTCAGATAATTAACAAAGGATTCCAGCTTTACTTTTACTTTGTGCTGTGGATCACCGCCCTCTCAGCCCAGCAGTTCAGCCACTTCTTAATCCATCTTACTGCCTGCTTATCCCAGATTTTGTCAGCCTGTCTACAAGAAGGTTGTGGCAAACACAGTCAAAAGCCCTACCGAAGTGAAGACACACAACATCCCCATTCTCCACCTCACCTTTGACCCTGTGCTTACTAAGGCTGTCTACCACTTCCTCACCTGACTGTTGATTCCCTCCCTTCTTAATACCTGGTTGCAATTGATCTCCCAGTTTTTGCTCAGGATATTATAGCCTACCATCACCAGTCTCAGGACATTGCTGCATCTTTGCAGCCTCCAACCAAAGTGACTGGCACCATTGTTCTAACATTCTTGATCTTCAGATGTGTATATTTAAATTACAGAAAAGAAAGAAAAATGTCTGAAGCACTACTTTTTATAAGAAATTTAAAAACTGCAGCACCTGTGTATCTAGTTAGGTAATAGATGCAAACAAACATAGATAAAGTGATGTAGCAATCTTCAGAAATGACTTGTCTCCATTAGCCTGTCAAACTCCAGGCATAGATAGAAGGTGTTTCTGAAGGTCAGGTCACTGGCCTACCTAAATGAAATTGATACAGATCCAGGTCCAGGAGGTTCATTGATTCATAACATTACATTAAATAGTAACACTATTCCCAGTGCCCACTTGAGAGTAGTTATACAAGATGAAGTAGAAACAGAATGTGGGATTCTGCAAGCAAGAACAGAGGATAAAACTACATTTCTTCAAGTTTTTCAGTGCAAGAACTGTTGGACTTCTGTAACATTATACGAGGAACAACAATGTCTATTCAGATAGATAAAGTTATTTCAGTCTTGAAATCCCCATTAAAGTCACCTGTGGCAGATTTGGAACTGCCATTCTGCCATGACTACGTAACAGGTACAGTAAAATGTGTTTCTTTGGCTGATGGCTATACTGTATGATGAATAAATTTAAAACAAAGTGCTACCAGTCTTCTCTTGCCTTTATCCAGGATCTGAGTAAGTATTAGCAAAGCACATGAATTGCTACCTTACAGAGCAAGTTCTGTCAGTTCAGATGAGTTTATCCACAACCTTGAGTCAAAGTCTGAGACTGGTTTGACCAGTATTGAAAAGGACGTAGCAAGTATAAACAGGAGCAATCAAAGTCAAAATTTGTCAAAAGACAGAGTCCAGTTATTAATGTTGGCCTAACTTTATATGAGAAATGGTATATATGAGCAGTAGAGTGGGCAACATTAAGTGCCTAGCACTTAACTTCAACCCCCCCCCCCCCCCCCCCCTTCTCAGTTAATTTTGGTCAAAGTCTTCCAGAGAAATAGCAAAGATGCCGAAAATTCAATGGAAGTTAATTAACGATTTTTCCATTTAACAATGGAATTAATTAACGATTCAAGTTAATTGCAGTGATGCTCACAATACTGAAAAGCAGTCCACAACTTTATCCTCAAGGGAGACCCAATTCACTAACTCAGAAGGAAAAACACTTGTCGACAGATGGTGCTTTTGAATGTTAGCTACCACTCACTATTCAGCTCTCCCTACTTCTGAATTATAGAAAAGTGAAAAGATTACGAGGATTCACAGCAAGGATTTCTGTGAAGTTTTCGATAAAGGTCACACAATATTATTTTTTAATTCAATTTTTATTTGAAAGATGTCGATATTACATGTTAGAGTAACGCTATAAGGTTGCAAGTGAAGTGAAAATATCTGGCAAAACATTGTTCTAATGTTTGGGGAAGTTTGAAAGACAGATATGAAAACAAGTGATTGGAAATCACTTTAAGTTGTTAAACTTACAACTCTCTGACTTTTCAAGTATATTATTAACTTAATACATGAGAAGAGATACTGTAAAGGAATGCTAACATGACTTTGAGTTTATCCTATCCAGATTCTGATATTTTCTTACCAGTGGTGATGTACGAGACCCTACAATACATGGAGTATTTTGGCTAGCGTTTAAAAGCCCATACTTTTTGGGAAAAAGAGAGAGGAAACAGAAACACAAAAGTGTGACTTTCAAAAGGCCGTACAGCAAAGAGGTATGAGTCCTGGGCTAAAAATACTTTTTTCCACTGAGCAATTAAATTTCTCTAGATTTATTCTAGTGTTTAGTTTTCTTCCCACAAGATTTCAAAGGCAGATAGAGCAGTGAAGAAATATTACACAAAAGGACACATTTCGCAACCCAGTGTGCTTTGGCAAAAGCAACTAAGAGTATGAGAAGCAACAAATGGGATAAAAAATAGATACAGCTATGCAAAAAGAAAAAGAAAATGGTGGTAAGAAATTCAAGTTTTGTGGAAGATATCAGACACAGTGGTGGAAGTTCATATTTGAAGGCCATCATTCATACGGACAATATAACTGAAATTGTGGCCATGTGTACATTAGCACAGTGGGAACTAACAGGAACACTCTTCTGGAGGAAAACATCTGACTCTGGCAATCTGACATCAACACTGAATACATTTCAGTGCCCTGCATTTACTTGGAACTAATTCTTATCTGGTACCATTGACTGAATGCCCATGAGAAGTTGGAGGATATTAGATTCCAATTTTTGTTTAAGTTTCTGCCAAAAGGAATGCAGCTCATGTATTCAGACATCATTCCATGGTGCAAATGAAAGCATAATGAGTGAGGAAGATGAAAAAACTGTTTCACTCAAGTCAAACTCGAGTGCTAATGCAGATGCATCATCTTATGCAAGTTGATACAATCTTTCACAAACATGAAGAAAAGATAAATGGTAAGAACAAAATCCTGGATCCCCCTCAGGAAAAAAAAAAAAAAAAAAAAAAAAAAAAAAAAAAAAAAAAAAAAAAAAAAAAAAAAGGATAACATGAATGCATTACATCAGTATTGTGAAAGACCACAGTGTAGATTTCTGAAATACAGTAAATACAAGAAATGAAATATACATATAATACTCACCACTTTCGCATCTAGAGCAACCTGAGCAAAGCCTTTTCGATTTCCCCACATGAGTTGGTAACTTTCATCACTGAATAGGGCTTCTCTAACTCCACCTGGTGAAATAGACACCAAGTGTCCATTCTTCAGTGCACTGAGACACTCCTCCCTTGTACCTGGCATAACACCAGTCACTTCCAGTAATAATTTGAGCCCTGCAATAAATAAGCAGCATGTAAGAACAAGATTACAGCCAAATTAAAATCTAATGCTCATGAACATAGATTAAAGTACCAAGTAAATAAAATACATACAGACTGAATATTGGTTGGCAGTGTTTTTGCTCAGATCTTATAAAGATGAACCGACTTATAAAGTGCACCTCAGTAATTCAAAGCTTACACACACTATTTTCATAATTATCAAAACAGCAGTCACACAACTGATATTTGTGCAGCACAGCTAGAAATCTGAAAGTATCTATTCTTGCCAGTTCTTTTAAAATAGATTTTAATACAGAATAAATGTAAATTTTCTTTTTCAGTAGAATATGGCTTGCTATACAAATACTTAACAAGCACGTACTTTTAGAGTTCTTTTAAGACGTGATTTTTAACATTTTAAACACTGATTTTTAAACTGTTAAATTGAGCATTCTGTAGTTAAGTTGGGCTGCTGTACCGATTTAACACGGTAGTCTCAACACTGTACAAACCATTAAATGAGTCTCTTCTCTGGGATTTGCCCAAAACATAGATGGAAAAGCGCTGAACCATAGAATGCCTTGGGTTGGAAGGGACCTCAAGGATCATCAAGTTCCAACCTCCCTGCCACAGGCAGGGTTGCCAACTGCTATATCAAACCACAACCTTCCCGCCAATTCCTTACACACCAAATAGTCCACCCTTCAAATCCTTCTCACTTCAATTTGGAGATAAGGATGTGGTGGGGGACCATGTCAAAGGCCTTGCTCAAGTCCAGGTAAATGACATCGGTTGCCTTCCCTTTGTCCACCAATGCCATCACTCCATCATAGAAGGCCACCAGATTGGTCAGCATGACCTTCCCTTGGTGAAGCCATGCTGTCTTTCTCAGATAACCCCCTTGTCCCTCATGTACCTTAACATGTCTTCCTGGAGGATCTGTTCCATGATCTTCCAGGCACAGAGATGAGGCTCACTGGCCTGTAGTTCCCCGGCTCTCTCTTTCTCACTTTCTTGTAAATGGGAGCAACGTTTCCCTTTCTCCAGTCCCCAGGAACTTCACCTGACAGCCATTTTTATATTCCTTAGTGATGTAAGACTTCTATTCCTGTTCCTTTTACCTGGCTCCTCAGAGGAAGCCATTCCAGGCCTCTGATCATCCATGTTTTTTGTGGTTTTTTTTGTTTTGTTTTGTTGTTGTTTTGTTTTTGTTGTTGTTTTGGGTTTTTTTGGTTTGTGTGTGTGTGTGTGTGTGTGTGTGTGTGTGTGTGTGTGTGTATTAATTACTTTGTAGCTTTACTTACATCTGGAGAACAGAATTCCACTCGGCACTCAAGTTTGGATACCATGTGCATTATGAGCACCTTCATGCAGGTTTTTGTTTCTTCTCTTTCCATGATAATCCTTAAATTCTGCTTGCTTCTCAGTAATTGCTGAGAGTTGAGCTGACATATTTTCCTAAAGTCATCTACAGAATTTAAAGCCTAATTATCTGTTTATTATTTGCCTATTTAAAGTTGTTGTTGTTGTTTTTTCCCTGCAGTGCATTACATTTAATATTGTTTCATCTATCATTTAATGTTAGCTATTCATTATGGTTAGATAACTGTACTATGAATTTTTACTGCTTTGAAAAAAACAACCAGGATAAAGTTTTGCTACCTCACTTCAGATCTAGATTATGAGCATTTCAAACAGTATAGGTGCCAGCACAGATTTTCATGGATATGCCAATAACTGCTACTTCTCTGTAACATAAATGAACTGTTTATTTCTACCCTTTCTTTCCCACTTTTTTACCAGGTACTAATTCACAAGACTTCTCCTGTAACAGTGTAATTATCTAACAGACTTTTATGTGGACCTGATCAGAAGCCTTTTGGAGAGTTTGGCACAGCATATCCTCAGGAGCATTCTTCAAAGAATGGATCTACAAAATGCAATTTTTCTGCTAAAAAGCAGATAAGTAGCACAAGAGAGGCTGCATGAAAAACCGTTTTATTCAGTCTATTACCTTCAACTACATTTTCTACTAATGCAGCAAAAAGAGAGTCCTGCCTCCTATTATTTGTGGGCTTTCTGGTTGTTGGTGGGTTTTTTTGTTTGTTTGTTTAAGTTTACTATGTATTTATAACAAAAATATTTTACTCTTCAATTTGAAATACTACTCTGTCACTTATCTCTTGAAAAAGAGATCTCTTTTGCAGCAATCTGGTAACCTTCATCTTATTTCTGATATCCTCTTAAAAGCCTTCCAATTGTAGTAAATGTTATTTTCACCAAGATAAGCAACAGCTTGAGTGCATTCAGGATGCCTATACAAGGGAACATGCTCTTACCTGGTAAACGAAAGACAAAATGATCAGCTACAGACAGACAAAGTCTCTTCTTCCAGAGAAATAGCCTAGATAAAAAGTAGAGGTAGTCTATCGGAATAGCTCCATGGTAATAAACAACAATGCCTGGTCCTTCTGGTAGGTTTTCTACACCGTGAAGTTCATAACCTGTTTGGGATATAAAGCAGTGCACCAACAATGATAGCTTGGCAATTTAAAGCAAACTTTTTACTGTCCTTTATTAATTGACTTCCAGATAGTTGTAAACACCTGTGCATTAGCTTGAAAAGAGTTAAGTTCTGTATGGAACTTATGATTAACAGCAAAGAGAAAGCCCCTCAAACACCACAAATTATGCTACTTAGTGATTTACTTTATTGAGCAACTTAATCCTCAGATCAGACTTGAAACAGGCCTTTTCCCACATGAGTTTAATCACATCACTGCAAAATTTTGCCCGTTTGGAACTTTCTTCAGGCTACTGTGAAAAAAACAAACAAGCAAAAACCCACAGTACTGTACAAGTATGAAACAGATTCATCAGAAGGGGAGGCAAACAACTATGAGGCTTTCCTGAAACATGGAAATACAAATCTCTATTTTGTGTCAGACAGAATGAAAAGTTTGGGAGAAGAAGGGGACGCACGCACGCGCACACACACACACACAAACAGACACACAGAATGGCCAGGGTTGAAAGGGAATTCAAGGATCATGAATCTCCAACCCCCTGCCACATGCAGGGCCACCAACCTCCCCATTTAATACCAGACCAGGCTGCCCAGGGCCCCATCCAACCTGGCCTTGAACACCTCCAGGGACGAAGCATCCACAACCTCTCTGGGCAGCCTGTTCCAGCACCTCAACACTCACTCTGTAAAGAACTTCCCCCTGACATCCAACCTAAACCTTCCCTCCTTCAACTTAAAACCATTTCCCCTTGTCCTGCTGTTATCAACACTTCCAAAGAGTTGACTCCCCTCCTATTTATAGGCTGCCTTTAGTACTGAAAGGCTGGGGAACTTTTCATTCTGATTTTAGATAAGTACATAAACTATGGCAACTTTGTATTATGTCCAGAAAAGAATCCACAAAATACAAACTCGCTCCATGAGACTTAAAACCATTCCTTCATGGGGGAAGGGAACTTCCTCATAGACATGGATTTCTATGAACCTCTTTCCTGGTTTTTCCTTTATTTGATCTAGGCTTTAGGTGGAACCAAAATAGGAGGCTTGCAAAAGCCACAGCTTCTACTAAATAAAAACTTTATTCCGCCTGGCCTGCCTTTATCTCCATCCCTGATACAGCTCCATAAACAAGCCATCTGGGGAGGAAAAGACAAGGACAGTGCAGGCAGAGTTCTAAAAATAGGTTAAGGAAGTTCTAAGTTGCAGGATATTTAAAGATTAAGAGTAAAAGCTGTGAAGAAGAGCAGCAAGTAACTGATAACAACCTATTATTCTTTATCCTTAGGGCAGCAAGTTAAGTCTTGCTAATAGACTTAAACTACATCTGTGCAAAGAACAGGTGTCAAGCTTCTGGCTGAGGATTTCCCTAGGGGCTAAGGTGTGGTGAAAAAATGTCTGAAGGTTAAGCATAATTAAACTAAAAACCATGTTACTTTTAAGTTCTTCTACAGTACAAACTTAAACGTGGCATCTTATTTTTTCTTTTTCCATACAGTTCTTGAAATTATATTATCACAACACAGTAAGTTTCCTCAGCCAAAAATTGCATTTCCAGTGAATTATTTTGTTTTCAATCCCTGAAAGCTGTTTTGTAGCTGTTTGTAACAAGCTACATAATTTTATTTCTGCTTTTGTATCTCCCTTCCCCTTAATTCAGTAAAACTAGCATTAATACAGTACTTCATTCTGATACCATATAAAAAGAAGTGCATCTGCCTATTCACCTAGAAAAATGTATCCTGTACATAATCTCATTGCTCCCTTATATTCTAAATACTCTAAATTGCAGTCTTTGAGGGAGAAATTTTGGTTAGATGCCAAACTAAAGTGCAGCTTCATATATACACACACACACACACATATATATATATATATATATACACACACACATAATCACTTGCATACATTTGGAAGATATCTAAAATTAAAACTTAGGCGTACTTACTACTGACTGTAATTCAAAGCTCCAGTTAAGTCATGTCATACTTACCATGCCATATTCTTGCATATATATCCCAGAAGCTTGCCACAGTTTTCCTTGCACTATCCCAAACATCACTCAAGGGATCTGCTTTTACCTCGCCATTCCTCTGATATATTATAAGCAACACGTTAGTAAGGTAAATGAAAAAGAGGATTGTTAAAGGAACTATAAAAAAAACTAATATTGCACTAATTGTCACTGATATGATGACTATGTGGAAAAAATATTTCTTCAAGTACTCCACTGCAATCCATTCTTCCAGCACGTAAGCAAAGTAGCTTAGGTAGGTCATAGGTATCTGTCCTGGTGCAGGATTCTCTTCTATCTATCATGTCCTGCATGAAAGAGAAAAATAATAATAATAATAATCTAATTGATCATGCAAGCTTCTCAATTTAAAAGAAAATTTTTACCATAGATATAACTGATAGCTATTTTGTCATATCTCAAATGTGTTTCCTCTCTCTGTCATGGTAAGATAACTGCTGGTAATTGCTACCACTGTTGCCTGTAAAGGATGATGAGATTATCATATGTACTTAAGTGTCTTTCCTACACTGCTAGACAACAGGATTCTAAGTACAAGGGCTGGAGTCCAGAGTGCAGCCAGAGAACAAGGCAAGTAAGGTGTGTGCCTTAGGAACACCTTTCTTCCCAGCAGACCTTCAAGACAATTTTGCCATTAGGAAAAGCCTGAACAGCTGGCTCCTTCTGCAGAGCTAGAGGAGTCTGGGGCAGCATTTGCTAATTGCTGGCAGCACTATGAAAAGAAGCTCTTTGCTGCTCTTTCCCATCCACACAACAATGCCAATACACCCTTCTTTCAGACTTACCAGGCCTGGCAAAAGCTCCATGGCCTCAAACACAGCTCTTAATTGGTCTGTTCCTGCACTTGACTCCAGTTGCATTACAGCAGGTAACGGTCTTTCTGGAGTGCAACAGCATCACAGCATCTCTTGCTTGTTTTAAGCGTCTTAAGCATTAGCCAGAGATTTAAACATCACAAAGTCAGTGATCCATAACTGAATTCAGCCTCAATCAGGTGACTGCTTGTTTAACAAGCAAATTCTTCTGGCCCAACACCAGAACAAGTACCAACAAGAAACAAATTACAGTTGCTACAGTCAGTGCCAAGATCATAAGAGTACAGCAAGCCTAGACTTAGCTCTGACGTCGTGTCTTCAGCTGAATACTTACAGGAGATGCACTGACTCTTTTCTTTCTTGGAAGCCCTGGGTAAAATACTGGAGTGGACTGGTGTAAAGCACAGCCTCAGTACCACGAACACTGGCTCGGCTCCTCAGGACATGGCTGCTACCAAGCCAAAGAAATCAACTGCAGTAGCTGCAAGGACATTAAGCTAGGAGCACAGAGGAAGCAAGCACTGTTTTGTATCATGCTCTGCATGTCACAAATGAAACCAAACTGGCAAAGAGCAACACCAAATTGGTACGGAATTGTTTATATACTGGTGATAGGTGCCTGGATAAAATATAACAAGATTTAGAAACTCTCACCAGTGAGAAACTCTATTGGTAAAATGAAACAAATAAAAGGAGTAGTCTGAATGATTTGGATATTAAAAACCCTGCTTAGAAGGTGCTTAAGAAGGATAAGGCTGATATAGTGGTGCTACTCTATAGCAAGGATATACTAATTGGTTTAAGTTGCTGACACACAATAAGGACTACAAATCTTCCCTGCCTGTGAAGTATGCTTTGCTGCAAGGCCTTAGGAAAAGGCAATGCTGAGGGCTTGCCCCACGCTACTCAACCAGAGGCTGTGAACACTACTGCCAGTAATTCATTCAGCCTGCAATGCTGGGTGAGGAAGGAAGGGAATGGATTCCACATTGTTATGGAGTCTTCAGACTGGGAGCTACTACAGCCAGTAGCTAAACTTAGAATTTCTTTAAAAAAAAAAAATCACACACAAAATTTCTAAGCATGTAGTAAATATACTGATAATAATTATAATAGCTGTGTGATATAGATATTAATTAGAATATTCTAAGCACTGACTGGAACCTAGGGATTGAGAGATTGTATAATCTGCTAAAACACTAAAATTAACATTTAACACATTCAGGTGTCTTCTTGTAGCTAACGTGCTTCAAAATCAGTAAATAAGTGAATAAAGGAAATAAAACAGAAAGCCAAACTGAAAATCACTCTGGCCTCACCATACTCATTCTCAATAACTCTGGAAACATCAGGGAAATCCAGAAGACTGGAAAAAAAGCAACCTTTTAAACAAATGCACCTACACTTTCTGGGGAAATGAGAGGTTTTACTCTTGTACTCAGGTCTTGCTGAGGGCTTGTAGAAGGGTCACCATAAGCCACACACCTGCACAGAGACAGAAGTCACTTCCCAGCACCCTTCACCTCTCACCGCACCCCAGTGTGGGCACCCCCAGCTCAGTGCCCAGCAGGAGCAGCCAGCCCCCTGCTAACAGGATGACTGAAGAAGCATTGGCACAAGCAAAGCCACTCATGGGAACAGATTATTAAGGTACATTACTAATGCCAGTACAAATTTTACTGAGGATACATGGAAGTATTTTGCCACACACAGAGTTAACTTCACACCCGGGTGGGAAGTGGCTGGCAGGTCACAAGCCAATTCTACATCATTCCAGTTTGCCAGAGCAGAAAAAGCATACATTATTAACAAAGAAAAACAAAACAAAAAACAACAAGGAGCATGACTTCATGACTTTTCCTTGTAGCTAGGACACTCAATTGAGTTTCAGTTCTAGGTCCCATACTTAAGCTGTACACTGCCTCCAACATTTCATAAGGAAAGAATGAACCCTGACCAGGTTTTCAACCATATGATGTGAGTTTGAGTCCAACACGCTAAACGCATCTCTCTGTACTGTCAGTGTAAAAAAAGACCACTGCAGGATAGGTAGAACATGGATGTTTGCCATGTCCTGCTGGATAGCTCTCACCAGCCCCTTGCTGAGACCAACACAACTTTGCAGCATCCTTTTTATCAGTCAGTGTACAGAGAAATTATTACACATCTATCCAAGTGCCTGTTACAAATCATTTCCTAAAGACCCACTTGATTATGCACAGCAGGACAACATGAGATTACCAAAATTGCTCGTAACTGCTGTTTTGCTGAGAATTTTAGGGAGAAATTCCTCTTCCGCTCTTCTAAAATCTGAGCCAAGAGCAGCTCCCATATTCTTTAGTACTGAGCACGCCATAAAAGCCTAACAAACGGGCATAACATCTTCTGAATGAACTTTCCTTAAGTCAAGGAACCATTTTTTTTCTCATCTCAACTAAGGATGGATATGAAATGTTACTGATCTGAATAATTCCATTGCTCTTCCAGAAAACATCATCTGTGTTGTCGTGCAAGATGTTTGTTTTGGCTCCGCCTATAAAGCATACCAAATTCCAGAGTAATAACCCTATCTACAATAGGAGATTGCAAATGATGTCACTGGGAGACAGAAGTAACATCTCCTTTCTTAAAGGGAGCTACCCTTCCAATAAAATACCCATATAGTGTAAGTCACTCAGATCCTCAGCTCATACTGAAGGAGCATTTGTCAATAAGAACAGACATATCAGCTAACACAATAATTCCAGGGAACAGAAAAGCAACAATGAAACTGCCACAAGAGACCTGTGGCAGCAAAATTAAAAACTCACAGTTGGCTTCCAGCCTCAACTGAATAATGGATAATTTTGGTCTTGCTGCCCAGCGCTTTGCTCTTGTCTGCAGGCTTAGCAGAGCACAGTGGGAAGAGCAGCACTAAGCAGTTTGAAACTCCTCTGGACAGAACTTCTTGATAACTGCTTTTTATTTTTTATTTTTTTTTCAGGCTCCTACTTTCTATTCTGTCAAGGCTAACTGCTCTATTTCACAATAGATATGATATAACTGTTCAACTCTACATCTTGCCTTCAGACATAAAATAAATCCCATTTTATATTTCCCAGAATTTTTATGACAGTTCCACAGAAAATAACTCCTGCTGTTCCCATACAGACACAGCCCACCATTCCTCTCCCCATAAATCCAAACACTTTGCATACTGCTGTGTTTCTAAAGCTTTCCCTTAAATTATGAGCGCATCCACCCCAAAACTTGACGGACCCATCCCTCCGAAGCAGAACTGCCACCCGGCAAGAAATGACAGAGCCCCGTCCCCCTGCTTTCAGCGCGCAATCCACCTTTTGCATGCGCACGTAGGGCGCTCAATCCAGAGGAGCGTTTCTCATACACTTGCCCCGAAGAAGGCTCCTCGCACGAGCCCATCCGCACAGCTCCTCAGGGCCCACCGTCCCCGCGGCGCGGTGATCCCCTCGCGATCCCCTGGCGATCCCCACTGCCGCCCGCCTCGCCCGCCCTCCTCACCTGCCCGCAGCAGTACGGTGCGCCACGCCGACTGGGTCCCGGCCCGGGATAAGCGCCGTGCCGCCCCCGCCCGCAGCTCTGGGAGGCGGGGCTGGGCCTCTGGATTCCGCACCCAAACCTCCATTTTTACCGTGTCCCAGGTGAAAACCTCTGGACGGGCTCTGAAGATAACAGCGGAGCGGGGGGTCGGGGGGAGCCTTCTTCGGCTGCCCGTCCCAGCGGCAGCCTTCAGTTCATCCTCTCCCCGCTCCCGCGGCCCCCTCAGTCCCTCGCTGCGGGGCGAACAGCGATGGTTGATGGCTGTCTGCCCGCGGGGCTGCGAAACCGCAGCGTTCCGCCAACGTGTACCGCGGGCGGAGGGGATTTAAAACCGCTACCGCTGCAGGGAGCGGGTTTAGGGGCTGGTCACACGGGCTCTGTTAGCGGTCATAAGGAGGGAGTAGCGGGCAGTGCGCATTTCACGTCGAGCGTGGAAACGTGCAGGCAGCGGCACTGACTGTTAAGCTGACAATGTGTAATGCTTTTGCAAAGGAAGAAATCTTTAAAAGCTTGGCAGAACAGGGTGCCAGACAGACTGTGGGCGTGAGTGAAACGGAAAAGGCTAAGCCATGCTATTACAGATACATGATGCAGGGGAAGCCTAAATTCTCCGTTACTACTACTCACTGTATGACTGACAGGACAGAGATCTTTCTTAGGCAGATAAGATCAACAGGTACTAATTTTTAAGTGTGGTAAAAAAGGAGTAATCATAGAATCATTAAATCATTAAGATTGGAAAAGGCCTCTAATAGGGTCATCTAGTCCAACTGTCAACCACCATGCCCACTGAACAATTGTTGCTCAGTCAGCCACATCTACAAAATTCTTGAGCACCTTCAGGAACAGTTGACTCCACCACCTCCCCTGGGCAGCCTCTTCTAATGCCTCACCATCCTGAGAATAATTTTTTCCTAATATCCAACCTGAATCCCCTTAGGCACAACTTAAAGCTATTCCCTCTCATCCTCTCTCTGTTACCTGGGAGAAGAGGCCGACATCCACATCACTACAACCTCCTTTCAGGTCATTGCAGAGAGCAGTGAGGTCTTCACCTGAGCCTCCTCTTCTCCAAACTAGACAATCCCAGTCCCCTCAGTCATTTCCCATAAGACTTGTGCTCCAGAACCCTCACAGCTTTGTTGCCCTTCTCCAGACATGCTCTGGGGCCTCACTGTCTTTCTTGTAGTGAGGGGCCCAAAACTGAACACAGTAATCAAGGTGCAGCCTCACCAGTGCTGAGTACAGACCTGTTTGGGACAGGTTTCTTTGTTTGCTTTGATACTAAGTAAGAAATTGAGGAATAGCAGTGGTTTGTAAATGAATATGGGAGATTCTAGAATCTAGTTTCCCAAGTGAATACCAGGAAAGAAAAGTGTATGTATGAATAGATTCAAATAATGAATGAAAAGGCTACTAGGAGAGATTTCAGAATTTGTCTTTTCCACATTACTGATTCATGGCATAGTTCCTGATGGAGGCATAATTGCCTGTCAGCTGCTGATCACTGAGTGACACTGCTGTAGCGCTTTCAGAAAGTTCCATCCAGACCTGTAAATGATCAGAGGACTGAATGTACTCAGTAACATTGTGAAGACGATTTGGAATGGTTGCCCAGGAGGGTTTACTCCCAAAGAGGATCCTTCAGCAGAGATTCATTCCAAATTTTTGAGAGTCTTGGTTCAGCTGACACAAGATGATGTGGAGGACAGCGAGCAGTGCTCCTCCAAGCATCTCCTCATACAGTCACATTCATTCCCATGCAAAGACAGGAACTGCTGCTGCCTCTGCTCAAGTCCCCATGAGATAAAAGAAGTATAGCTGCTATACATTTCTTCCTGCCCGTACCTTGTCTATAGCTTTTGTTCAGGGGAAGAAATCACAAACCTGTGAAAAAGTCATTCAGTGGTGATGCTTTTCTGATGGCTTATATGGATCAAGACAGACTCATTCAGAAACAGCTTTTCTCACGAGGGAAAACATTTAGAAAAGGCTTGGTGTTTTGTGCCTTGCATAAAGCAGTAATATCATTGGAAAAAACATTTGCTAGTAATGAGCTTAACAAAATGCAGAAATAAACTGCTAAAAGTAATGAAAGTATATTTATGTGGTCAGTGCAGATAGAGAAAAAAAACCCAACAACAACTACATAGTGCTTATTGACCTGAAATAAACTATTTCGTTTTGTTTACATGTTTTGTTTCCTTGTATTTGCATGACTACACTGTCATGCAACGAATCTACATCAGCATGAAAGAACTAGAACTACTAGAATGAGAAATAATGGCCTTAAGATGCACCAGGGGAGTTCAGGTTGGACATTAGGAAGAATTTCTTTTCAGAAAGAGTGGTGAAGTATCAGAACAAGTGATGGAGTCACCATCCCTGGAGGTGTTTGAAGTACTAAGGCCTGAACAACATGTCTTGAACCAAAGTTGACCTCTAGAAGAACCTCACAACCTTGTGTTATACATTACATTAGTATCTCATCATTAACAAGATATGTATGATCACTAGTGAAATATATACGTTGGATAAAATGTCTCATTTGCAAGAGATATAGCTTAGACAAAACATTATGAGAATGTATTAACCTTTCCTTGTTTAGAAACATGGCATCAAGGTCTAGAATACAAACTCTATGGAGCTCTGGCCAGGCTTGTGGTGGCATCCAAAAAGGGGAATGAAACCAGCTGTTGCCTCCCTTGAAGTTATGTAAACTTTTTAATTCTACAATATGAATGCTGGACCCTCTTGCAGAAAAGCTGGAGACCTCACCTACAAGTGAACACACTGTGTAGGACTTCCCAAATAGTGGAAAGGCTCTCCAAATCATCACTGCAACCAGGGTTCCCCGGAGACTGCAGGTCTGGATGATGGTAAAGTATTAAGGCAATTGGTGATGTGTATTTTTTAATCACTATAGATAATCTTGTGTTGTAATGATTAGGTTTATTACCTTGTTCTGTTTTATTTTTGCTCTACCTTTTCACTCATTATTTCATTGCTATATGTACGTGAAGATAAACTCACTTCTTTAACTTGATGTCTGTGACCTTTGTGCTGAACCCATCCATAGGCAAAACAGTGTTCAAGAAACATGTAGACAATCAGAAATATGTTATTTACATATGTACTAATATATTTCAAGTTTCCTCTGCATTCTTTTCCAATATACCTCCATTCTATTGATGTTCAGATCAGCTTCCTTCCCTCCATAGCCTTCTTATTTAATCTCGGTCTGCATTATTGTTACTCCCTGTTTCCATCACTAGTCCTTAACCTGAGAGTCTGTCATTTCCACATTTCTGTCTTTCTGTTCTCAGTATTAATCCATCTCACTTGAACAATCTCTGCCTTGTCACCTTGTTCCTGGTTTCTTTGCTCAATTCATCACAATGTCAACAATGAAAGCTTTGCTTTCCTCCTTCTCAGGACCCCCAGATCTATTGGATCTCTAGAGCTTCATTTTCTAGAAATGCTGGTGTCCATTCCAACCTCTTTTACACACTATGAAACCTTTTATAAAGCTATTCTCCAGACTCCTTGTCCATCTTCATATATTTTAAACACCACTGATGTTTCCCAGTCCTCCAGCCTTCCTTCCTACAACATCTGCTAGTTCCCTGTACTCCTCTCTCCCTCTGGTCTTATGGAATTCACTGCCATCAAATTTAATTGCCTCAGTTGATAATCTTGAACTATTCTTGTGCCTAGAGGTAGAGGAACTAGGATTTGTTCTGCTTAGATGTAGTCTGATCAATACTATATATTGTGAAAAATTATTGTATTTAGAGAGGACAGAATCTTTACAGATGTTTAAATATTAAAAACTGACCCTCTTTTTGAACAGAACCACACCACATTTTTAAAGTTTCAGAGTAGGTCAAAGCAGACACAGGTCAGAAATAAATCCATTAATTTCCCTGAATTCACTCCAGCTTCACCACAGAACAAGAGTTTATTCTTCATATAAATGGCTGAAAGCTCAATAAGCATTTGATAAGGTCAACCAAGAGCTGAGCACAGCTTGTAGAATATAAATATTTATTTTTTCTGACCTCTAGATCATGACAATCATATCCCAACCTGCCATCAAAGAGGTAGGAAAAAAAGATTCATCCCAAATACACACAGAGGTTAAGGAATGTTGCAGTAGTTACATCCTGTTTTCTGGATTGCAACATTTGTGATACATCAGCAAAGACATGTATACGTATTTTCTCTGACAACTCATCACTGTTCAAGGCAAAAAGAGCCAAGCCCAGTGCTGGCATGAGTAGTCACAACAATAGTGATGGCCTTAAGTGCGTCTCTTTTAACAGGACTGAAGCATATTTAATGCATTTGCCCTGCGGAGATGTTGCTGATGGACACCTATGCAAATTGCAGGTCTATTAACTATTATGTGTCCCTAAATACACACTTATTTTCTAAGCTCACCCACATATAGACACAATAAAATAGGGCTTTATCAGATCAGATGTTTTGCCTGCACATAGTGCTATACAGCTTGTGTTGTGGCTGGGCTGCAGTCAGGACTGAGGTCTCCGCTTTCGAGCACTCCCACCTATGATCCCCTGAAGGGCTCTTGAATAATTTCACATCATTACAAGCATTATAAACCTTATTCACACTTAAATCCCAATATAAACTTCGTGATATAATTCAGGTCTTGATTGTCAAGAGGCTAGGCAGCCCTGCACTAGCTATTACTTGAGTTAAATACTGTAATAACAGCATTCTTTCTATTGCAAGCTGTTGAGTGGGAGTTTATGTAGCAATTGCATGAGTAGGTAGAATGTGCACAAATGAAAATGAAGTAGATAAGCTGTAATATCAAGTGTGGGTGACATGCCTCCTTTATACACCCTTGCAGCTTGCCCACGCAGAATGTACTCACGAAACAAGGCTGAAGCTTACAGATCTTACAGGAACATGGGTTTTCCTGAATGGATCCATTTAGGATGCTTTTTATTTCAGGATGTGGGGTATGTTTGTTGTTGTTTTGTATTTTTTTTTATTTTGTTTCCTAATATCTTCCAGTGTACTATCCAAAATATTTTTCATTTCAACAGGAACGAAACTGCCTGAAATGGAATATTTTTTTCTAATGAAACATCTTTTTCTTCATCATGAAGAAAAAAAGAAAAACATATGAATTAGAATCTTAACTAAAAAACAGCAGAAATAAAAGGTTAAAATCTGTTTGAGTTTGTTGAGAATTGGAACAAACATTAAAGAACACATTTATTTTTATAGGGGAATATATTTCAACTTCATTTCAGGTTACAGGAGTGTCCCATTCATAGCTAAAACCAGAAAACCCAGCCAGAAATGTGGCAAAACTCACATACAGATTGATGAGAAGTCAGGCACTGTAGTCAAATTTCTTCCTCAGACAGTTTTTTCTATGATATAAAATACAACAGATAAATGCCTGCATTACATACTTGATCCAATGTCACCAAGGCATTTGAACAAGTTGTTTAATAACTCATTCTTTCACATAAATAATTGCAAGATATTTTAACTACTTTATATATTTATATGTATTTGAGGTCAGTATTTACTATCCCCTAGCTGAGCTTTCCTATCTTGAGCCCTCTTAGCACAAATTCAACTGAATTCAACCACAGCTGAGGGAATTAGAGGGCAGTGGAAATCATCTCCAGTATCTCTCCACACACACAAATGCTGCACAATCCTTATGCCCAAGGAAATGGGGAGACAACCCTTTATGGCCAGAGCAGATAGGTATTTGTCACAGAATCACAAGGAAAGGACTAACAGGGATCTCAATAGGTGATCAGGTTCATCCCTTTGCCCGAGGCACTGATTCTGTGTCCTCATAGATGTTTGTCTACCTCAGTCTAAAAATAATCCAGAGGTAAAAATTACCCCTCTACACTACAAGCTGATTATTATTTTGTTATGACTCTTCTGTGAAGCAAACAGGGGTTTCAGAAGATGGGAGCTGGGGAGGGATATGAAAGATGTTGAGTTAAAGCATCTTAGCATTGCATTAAAATTAGAAGCAATCACAGCTGCACATGCATTTTCCTCATTGTAATTTTAGATGTTTAGTTCATGCCACGTGAAAAAAAATATATATGAGCTCTTTAAGAGTATATAAAATGAAGTAATCTTTGCAATAAAACAATAAGAAAGCATACTTTAAAAAATAATGCTAAAAAAAGCAATGCTATCACCTGGAAAAAGTCTGAAAAAAAGGGAAGAAATTAAGTATATATTTGAATAAGAAAGTGAATCCAAACCATTGTGCTTCCTTAATTGGACTGATTTAAAACCATTTTTCCTGTCCTGTGTCTCTTTCAGTCCCTACTTCCTTTAAGAAAAGGTACTGAAGTTCTCCTTGAATTAAGGTGTTGCATTTCTTCTGTGTTAATTTTTAGATTTTCAGTGATAAGCCACACTTCATACCTAATCAAAGCCAGGATTTTCGAGGCCTCACTGACTAGTAAGGTATTAAGTTGCTGATTTACATTATAGTGATTTTATTCCTGATGAAGTTTTCTGGTAACTCAGATTATATTTACGGCTGTAATATCCACTAATAAAAACTATTTAAAAATTAAAAAAATAACTCAATACATTTGTAAAACAAGAGTTTCCCATGAAAGAAGTACCATTTTTTTGCACAGTCATGTTTCAGAATAGAGCCTGAATTTAGTAGATATGCTGCAATGTATCAGACTAGAAAACATTTATTTTACTTCATTCACTGTACCAAAGATCTTTCTAACATCAAAGCAGATTCAAGAGAGCAGCATCCCTGATTCTTATTCACATTTGAGGACATTTTATATTTCTCTGGCAGTGTGAATACACTTGAAAATCTGCCTACTATCCGTATATCTCCAGGGCTTCTTTGTAAAATTAGAGAAGGGTGTGCAAGAGGAATTCTACAAAAAGATGGAGTATGTATATATAAATTTTATGTAACTACTTTCATTTTTAAAATACATATTGTATTTTCACATGTATTGTTCATTGCTGTGCCCACACTACAAACAGGCCTGTGCTCAGCCACTGAAGCTCAAATAACTTGAATTTTAAAAAGTCCTTTTCATATTTTTTTTTCCCTGGGGATATTTTGTAGTAAGGGTTGCTAAGTGATTTCCAGTAAGATATTCATGGATAAGGAGTCTGAGCCACAGACAAGTCATCAACTAGCATGAGCTAAGGTGGTGTTTCCAGTCTTTGATGTCATTCTGTCTCTCCTGTTGCAGGAAGATATATAAAAGGCAACAATCACTGGCCAGGAGTATTTTCATCACTGATTTCCAGCTTTGCCTTTGAGAAAGTTATGGGATCTTGGCCAATCCAATATATTCTTGCACATTGTTAAAATCGTATTTGGTAAAGTAACATGCATATTCCCAAAATTTTTTTCTTGATTCAACAGGAAGAATAATTATCTGCAAAGTTCATTTGACAAAGTGCACCAGGTCTTGATATGTTGTTGAACCTTTCCATCTGCTTAGCTTTTTTAACCATCCTGAACTCTCTATTAGAATTGAAGGAGTCTATTATGTTTTTTAGTTCAATCAAGAACTTAATAATCTGGTAGCTCATATGGTAGCTAACTTAGGCCACTGTGTGGCATTTCAGTTTTTCATTATACCTGCAAATATATATATTTTTCAATATTTTAATATTTCTGTACCCAGATGTATACAACTTTTTAAGGCACTGTTCAATTAGTTGCTATCTGTAGAAGCACATCATTTAGGAAGGGCTGATTTTGACATTCACAAACTTCCTGAATCTACTTTTCAAGCGCCTGGAAATGTGTTTATCATTATATGTATTCAGTAAGGTGTTTTTTCCAATACTAAGAAGTGGGAAAAATTCAAGGGCAATGTGGCTTCTTCTTCAAATATAATATTCTTTTGGTTGGGTAATTCTGACACAATTAATTCCCAGAAGCAATGCTGAAGTTTAATCTGAGGATTAAATTAACGATTCTGCTTCCTAAACTTCACAACTCTGAGGCAGATATCAAGAGTGCCATCTCTTTTCACCTCCACAGCACTATTTCTTTTCCAGATGATCTGGTAAGCTGATTACAGCAGTCAAGAAATCCAGAGGTAGAGCCATCTCCAAATCAAGGAAGTGTTACTACAGAACAGATTGTCAAAAGGCTTATTATGACACTGCTGAAGTGGATGGATCCATATCCTCTGTCGTCACAGTTCATGACAGTTTAAACTCCATTTGTGACCTCTGTACGAAAGAGATGCATTAAGGTTGGTGGCAGCCTGGGCTGCAGTGACCACACCCTGGTTGAGTTCGTGATCTCGAGGGATGTGGGCCTGGCAAAGAGTGGCGTCAGGACCCTGAACTTCAGAAGAGCAAACTTTAAGCTGTTCAGTGGACTGTTGGCCAAGATCCCCTGGGATGCTGTCTTTAACAATAAAGACATTGAGGAGAGCTGGCTTCTCTTCAAGGATGCCTTCCTGAGAGCACAAGAGCTCTCTATTCTTCTGAATAAGAAAGCAGGCAGAGGAGCTAGGAAACTGTCTTGGCTCGGCAGTAGCCTGCTGGGCAAGCTGAGGGCAAAGAAAGGTGTGTACAAGCTCTGGAAACAAGGGCATGTCACCTGGGAAGAATACAGGGATGCTGTCTGGACTTGCAGACGTGAGATCAGGAAGAGCCAAGGCGCAGGCAGAATTGAACTTGGCAAGGTACATGAAAAACAATAGGAAGACATTCTACAGGTACACTGGCCAGAAGAGACAGGCCAAAGCGAGTGTAACTCCTTTGGTAAATGTAAAGGAGAACTTGCTTCAACAGACGAAGAGAAGGCTGAGGTACTGAATGAGTTCTTTGCCTCGGTCTTCACTGGCGGCCAGGATTCTAATATTTCTCACGTCCCTGAGCCTTGCATCCCTAAACGTCTAGGTGGGGACCAGGGCGGTAAATCCCCAACACTGTAAGGGCAGAGTAGGTCTGAGACCACCTCATGAGACTGAATGTATACAAGTCTATGGGGCCGGATGGCGTGCATCCCAGGGTTCTGAAGGAGCTGGCCAAGGTGGTTGCCGAGCCGCTCTCCAGCATAATTGAAAAGTTGTGGCTGTCAGGTGAAGTCCCAGATGACTGGAGGAAGGGTCACATCACTCCCATTTACAAGAAAGGGAGCAAGGAGGACCCAGGAAACTACAGGCTGGTGAGTCTCACCTCTGTGCCTGGGAAGATCATGGAACAGATCATCCTGGATGACATGCTTGATCACATGAGGAATGAGCGTGTGATCCAAGACAGCCACCATGGCTTCACCAGGGGAAGGACATGCTTGACCAATCTGGTAGCCTTCTATGATGGAATGACAGCATTGGTGGACAAGGGAAAGGCGACCGATGTCATTTACCTGGACTTGAGCAAGGCCTTTGACATGGTCCCCCACTGCATCCTTATCTCCAAATTGGAGGAATGGGGATCTGATGGGTGGGCCACTCGATGGATAAGAAATTGGTTGAAAGGCCACAGACAGAGGGTGGTCATCAATGGCTCTATGTCCAGGTGGAGGCTGGTAACGAGTGGCGTCCCCCAGGGATCTGTCTTGGGACCGGTGCTCTTTAACATCTTTATCAGTGACATCGATGATGGAATCAAGTGCACCCTCAGCAAGTTTGCTGACGACACCAAGCTGAGTGGTGAGGTTGACACAGTGGAAGGAAGGGATGCCATTCAGAGGGACCTCAACAAGCTGGAAAGATGGGCCCAGGTGAACCTAATGAGGTTCAGCACAGGAAAGTGCAGAGTTTTGCACTTGGGCCAGAGGAATCCCAGGCATCCATACAGACTGGAGGGAGTGGTCTTTGAGAGCAGCCCTGCAGAGAAGGACCTGGGGGTCTTGATGGATGAAAAGCTTAACATGAGCCAGCAGTGTGCTCTTGCAGCTTGGAAAGCAAATGGTATCCTGGGCTCCTGCAGAAAGGGGTGGCCAGCAGGGATAGGGAGGTGGTTGTCCCCCCCTACTCTGCTCTTGTGAGGCCCCATCTGGAGTACTGTGTCCAGGTCTGTACAGTACAAAAAAGACAGGGAGCTGTTGGAGAGGGTCCAAATACAAATTCTGGGATTCCAACATTGGGCAAGGGTCTGACTGCTGTGAGACAGTTTTTTGTCTTGGTGTACTTAGGTGTCAGACAGAGACAAGAGAGATCATAACCTACCTCTTTACTGGAAGGCTGAAAATTCTTCTAGCTCTAAAAACACCATAGTGCAAATCCACGTATGGACAGTGTACCTTGAAGAGCTTCAGTTGCTTTGCTAAGGAGAATATTCAGTTGCTTTGCTAAGGAGAATACCCAGTGCTGGAATAATCTGCCTAGTTATTAACACAGTAGCATCTTTGATACAGAATACTCAGGGTTCAGAACTGTCTCATGCCAGCAATGGTCCTTGTTTTCTGGTCTAAAACAGACAGGGAAAAGTTTGTTAATCCCTAAGGAATAAAATAATTCTAGATGAATACGACAGAAATATCTATATGTTCTTATATACTCTATTATTACTTGTAATTGTTAGGTAAAGAAAGAGTTGTAAATAGTGCACTCCCTAGTGATTTGGTCACATTATTACAGATTTCATCTTGAATTAACGTCCTCTTTCAGGTGCTTCCCTAGGCCTTGTAACTGCCTGTGTCTCCTTTGACTCAATCCCACAGCTGAGATCATTCTTATTTTCTGGCTATCTGATACTGGTTCTCCACATAACTCCAAACCTAACAATTGAAATTGCAAAGAAAATACCATTGTTTCTTGTATCTTTTCCTACTCCCATCATCCTCAGGCTGCCACATTCCCAAAGGTATAGAAGGCCAAGTTGAATAGAGCCCTGGGCAACCTGATCTAGTGCCTGATTTAGTGTTGGCAACCTGCCTATAGCAGGGGGGTTAGAACTATATGATCTTTGAGGTCCCTTCCAACCCAAGCCTTTCTACGATTCAGGTAGGAAGCAAATTACAGTTTTACCACTTATATATATAATATACAATGAAACAGTGAGTGAAAAAAATGAATGAAAAAAATGTCCTTTTTAATATCCTGACTCAAGTTAAAAACATTAAAATACCTCTTCTTATGTTCTTACTCATTTTCTTTCTATTCCTTAAAGTGCATTTTGGAGAGTACGCTTAAAAATACAGGGTATTTGCTGAGAAGCATCTACATTTAAGTGCAGCAGTCATTACAATTCACTACAACATCACGAGGTGTAGAGAAATTGATAGATAGACTACTTAGTTAACATAAGTTTCAGAAGTTCTGCTTTATAATAATATAGACCAAAGATCCATAAAAATATCTTTTGTCTGTTATACCCCGTAGGGTTGTCAGAACAGTATCTTCTGAGTTATTCACTAAACATTATTCACCATTCTGCTACATTTGCAGCTGTGAGTAGTCAATAAGAAAAAAAATAAAAGAGTAGATTTTTATTTTCTTCGTTTTCCTGCCTCAGTTATGTGATTCAGTGTCACGATACCTCAATGAAAAAGCACCTGCTGACCATCACAAATGTGGCCAGCCTGGGAAGCTGCTTAAAATCACAGACTTCCTCAAGATTCAAGTTCCTTTTGTCTCCTGGTCAGAAATTACCTGGGTCATTAAAGTAAAAGTGAGAGATTTCACATCTGTGGGTCAAGACCATCTTTGAAACTAATAGGATTGCCATTTACCCAAGTGCTCTAAGTTGTAGAGCTGATATTAAAGTAATACTTTGTAAACAGCTTAATCAAAATTATAGCAAATAATTAAGTCCTCTATTAACACCACCCAGGTGTGGAAATAATCTTATTAATCATCAGGGTGAGAGCAATGCCTGTAAATAATATTGCATAACAGTTACCATACAGTAGAGCCTTTTTTTTTTCACCAATATTTGTATTTTTTAAAATGTATTTAAGTATATCTAGTTACAGACTGAACTTCTGGGTTTTGTTACTTTTCTAAAAAGAGTTCCATAAGCTCATCCTACTTCACAATAAAGTTTTAGAGTAGCAACATCAATGTTAAAAGTAAAAGTACTTTTTCATTGGTTTCAATAAATAAACAAATTGTATACAGATAGCGTATCAAGACTATGTATATTTTTATTGATTTTACTTGTTTGGAGGGTGCTTGAATTATTTGGCTTGTTTAAAGTAAACTTAGATGTAGATATATACTGTGATATTTTTTCTCAGTTTTTGAACTGAAGATCTCTTAACATTTCATGTTTCAATGTTAGTTTAGCATAAATTCTTATTAAAAAGTCTTTTGCTTTAAAGTTCACTCAGCACATTTTCTCATTCTGGAACTGACTTCACTCCCTCTCACATCAGGGTCTGAAAGCTCAAATTAGGTTGAAAAGGAGATAAATATTTATAGAGGTGGGTTCTGCAGAGTAGAAGAGGACACAAATAGCAAGGTAAATAGTGAGTATGTGCCTTACATGGTGTATCTGCACCCATTTGCACCAACTAATGTATGTGCCAATAGAGGGAAAATTTCATTGTGTTTATTTATGAAAGAGAGCAGCTAATTTTGCAATAGCTGGACTAAGATTGGTTACATTTGTGACATCACTTTAGCAAATCTTAATGCCATTTCGACTTAATTCTTCTTTGTATAAAATACTTGTAAAAGATAAAAAGCTAAGGTCATAAGAGTTTTACACACATAACATATAAAACAGACTTCTGAAAAACATAATAGGACAAAATCTTCTATTTCTTACTAAGGGGACTTTTAGGGCACATAAGTAAGAATGCATGTGTGATATCCTTTGACACCTTAATTATTCACATATATCAGCTGGAGAGCCGTATGACCGATGTGTCTCCCTCCAGGTAATAGTGGGAGTTGCATCATCCATTGGAGTAATCTGTT
Organism: Lagopus muta; assembly: GCF_023343835.1. NCBI lineage: Eukaryota > Metazoa > Chordata > Aves > Galliformes > Phasianidae > Lagopus > Lagopus muta. Next base: position 38,181,495 of record NC_064435.1, on the reverse strand, counting down.
GATATTCCACAAGACTAGATTTATTTTAATGCAAGGTTACCATTTCAGATTATACTCCTCCTACAGGCTAATGAATATTTTCTTTTCCTTATATTACAAAAAATTATTCCCGGTCATTTGAAAGGGACAATAATTACCTTGTGTTAAAGATCTGACACGTAGAACTGATAGCCTGCCTTGTGTTTAAAGCTGCTGAAAGCAAGATGATTACTCTGAGCATAAATGGGGACTTTGTGGGAAGTTAGAGACAGTTTCTGATAAAAAATATAATCTGGGTAAACCAACTGAGCATCTGGTAGACTGAATATTCCTGTCCTGTTGACGTGCTATTAGAACTGGGTAAAGGGTAAAGAAGTGCCTCAGGCATTTCCCAGTTAAGCCAAAGTATATATATGTGTGTATATATACATATCAGGTTTGGAGTATACAGTCTCTTTTTCATCTCCATTGTTGTATGGCAAAAGACAACAAAAGAGTTGTTAACATTTTGAAAAAAAATTAAAAAAAAAAAAAAACTAGGTGTCATGAGAATGATCTGAGATGTATAGAAGCAACGACTACACAGAATTGTAGTCTCCTGGTCTCATAATATCCACCCTATTATCGTCCACACAAATTATTTTCTACCATTTCCAAATTCCAAGTAGACCTATGCAACATTCAGTGGAAATCCTGTGAGAAACTGAAATACAGCGTAGAATCATAAGATTACAGTGCAGAGACCCTGAGAGATTATCTTACCCGTCTCGGCTCTAAAGAAAGTTCAGCTACTTCTGCTTATCCCTGACTGACAGATATGTTACCTTCTAAATGAAAAGGTGGGCAGCCTTCTCTCTAGAGAGAACAGAGCTCAGTCCCATAACTTCCTCCCTATAAGATGCAAAGTCTACCACTAAAACCCATTTTCTGGGAATGCTTCCTTCCAATTTCTTGTCTTTCATAATTTCTTGCTTGCAGCGTCTTTAGTTCTTCAGGCACCTTCTGCATCTTCCCTGGCAAAATCTTACCTGTCTAAATATATTTACCTTACAGTAGTAAAAAGTGCACAGCTATCATTGTTCTTCAGCCTTCACTTCTGTGACAGGTTCACAGATTTTTCTAATAATTGAATTTCAATATATCTCTGATTTCCTAATTAATTGCAAAGCCATAAATGGGCCTCATATAAAGAGAGGTTTTGCTTCCTTCTCTTTGAACATTATGTCTAAAATCCTCTGACATGACAATATGATGTATTTTTATTTTCCTTAAGATTTTGGTAGAAACTGAGAAAAGTTATTTGTGTTTTTAGTTTATTTCTAAAATCCATTCCTCTGGCCACATGCACATGCGTAACAAACATTTAGTTTCTTTAATAAAGTAAAGTAAAGAATCTCAGATGCAGATTCCCAGTTTTCACTGGCCTGAAATGTCACTGATTCTCCATTTTCAATGCAGTATTGCAGACACATTTTGGTGTTTGAAACAGCACGCAACTTGCTATGTCTTGTTCTAACGGATGATGTGTCATACTTGCTCTCAGTGCGCCACTGTGTTCTGCAACTCTTGGTCACAATGCCTCATACAAACAGTGTTCGGTTCTTGATACGTGTGGTAGAGCAGGAACAGGCCTTCAGGCAGCTGCATTAAGTGGCAGGACACTGGTCTCAGTCTTTGCATTCCTGGAAAGTAACAATTGTTCTGGAAGATCAGTGGCATTACCCTCTAGAAAAGGGACTTCATACACCCTTAAAGAGTGTAGATCTCGAGATGTATTTCAAAATGACTATGATCACATTTTTTTTGGTCACTCTGAGATCACATCCACTTCTCAGTTAAGGTTCTTGATAAAGAGCAACCACTGAGTTTATCTTACAGCTTGGCTAAAAATCCTATTGAATGGCCACGCTGTAGAGACATTTATTCTCCAACACATAATTTGTTTGCGTAAGTATGAAAACTCTGTTCCCTCAGTTTTCATATACTGAATCTAAATTGCATCTTTTACTGTTTTTTGATGAAATGCGAGCCCATAACTTTTATTTAATCTTCTACAAATTCACACCCTCACTGGTCACACTTCAATTTTTCTTTAGCAGTTATGGTCAGGAGTAAGACTAACTTACTTTTGTAACTTTGTAATTTGTATTCAAAATATATTTTACGTTCTGTAATCATAACTTTAAAACAATATTGTCACAACATGAGGTTTTCAAACACAGCTCCACTTTATTTTGCCTTCCTGCTTGACCACTGTTTTGATTTGTAAAATCTCTCCCCTTCGTAATATAATGAATAGAAATATTTGTTATCGTCTTTTTTTCTTCCCAGCAAATGATGTGGAAAATTATTTGCTCAGTAAAAGCAAAAACTGACAATTTACTGAGTACAGATAGGGGACACTTTGTTTGCCAGATGAATGGACCACATCATAGTTTTGAACAAAAAAAACCCAACCAGAACAAAAAGCAACAGGAATATTTTTCATTGTAAAAATCTTGTTTGTTTTTTTTTAACATTTGTCAGAAAGTTTGATCTCATTGATGATAATTTCTCTTCAGAGATATGTAAAACGAGTTGTGGTTTCTCAGGCGTTTCCTTTTTGTACTTTATAAATACCTCTCTGTGGAGATACCTACAAGAGATAAGAGGCTGCCTGTTGTTTCCTGATTCCTCAGTGCTGCCTCAAAGCCCTATGCTTCTAGTTCCTGATGTCCTATGACCACCCTCAGCAGGAAGCACAATGAACCTGAAGTGATGACATTGTCTTACTTGACCCAAGCAACAGGAGGAATGCTTGATTCCTGAGAGTCATATTGAGGTGAGAGAAAAATCTATAGCTAGTCCAGAATGGCTGTTTCTTCAACCACTCACAATACTAATACTGTACACTAACTAGTCAAACTCTGAATTTTAGCCAAGCCATGTAAAAACTTATGGGAATTTCTCAGAATTTTATCTTACTACTGCTACTGTGGTTAATTATGCACAATGGTAACACCGTAACTTCATCTCCTCCTACTCTCAAGTATTATTTAGTTCAACCTCCTTTTAAAATATATCTATTTCTAGTTACCAACCAATCTAAGTACTCTGCTCCTAATTCTATTTTCAGAAGTCTCTCTTTTGTTTGTTCCAGACATTTGAAGGTCTCAGAATAATGGTTCACAATCTTTTGGATTCCAATAGCTAATTCAAGCAGGAGATACAGGACATAAGTCAGTAACCAACCCCAGGTGGTTCGCAAGGTGACATCTTGAGAAAGACAAGATGTCCAAAACATAGTTTGCATGTCCAAATTAGACTTGATCTGGTGCAACAACTTTTTCTCAAATTCTCCTAATGGTCAATCTCCCTGAACTTCTATTTGTGATATAAAAACATAGAGCTGAAAAGAATAAATGGGGACAAACCAAGCCTCTAGAAGCCTGAGGTATAGCCAGGTGGCTACTGAAGATGCCCACAGAATATTTATTCCACTTGCAATGACACATGGTGCTTCCACATCACCAGTGATAAGAATTTTAATAAGAGGTCAAGAGCCATAGTAATTAAGTGTCACAGATGGAAAACAGGACAGATTAAGGGAGTTGTCTATGACAGAGATACTTGCAACAAGAAGAATTTGCTACAGAAAACTCCCAGATGATAACATAATTCCTGCCCAGTGCTAAGAGCAGATGGGAAAAACCTGTTGTCCCTGCAAAACTGACTTAGGGAAAAGGTCACTACTGACTATAAATCTGGCACACATTATGAGCACATAATCAGGACACACCATAAATACATCTTGGCAATATTAATGTCAATAGAAACATGAAGATCTTTTGTCCTGCAAGCCCAGGGTTAGGAAAGAAGTTGAAAAAAGCCTCCTGTCCTCCTCTAAAGATAAACACCAGAAGCACTAGCACATAGAATCAATGTAATGCTTGGATTATGTTATACAAATGTAAATCAAGGTGAGGTACCTTTGGAGATAATAGTACTGCAATATGCAAAAACTTACTTTTCTCTCTAAGGACTTTCACCATGATCATTCAAAAAATTTTACAAAGTCACTTTTAAAACCCTTTGTTTTTCACAATCAGTAATCTATTTAGAACGTTATTTCAGACCTTGGTCTTCAGATATACTCTTTAGTTCACTTCTATTTAGTACCAAGACAACCATTTGAAATTGTGCCAGTATTATCTTTTTACAACTATTCATATTTACTCTGCCTGCAGTTGTGGTTAATTCCCTGTTCCCCTTTCCCCTTGCTTATTAGGTTAAAAAGGACACGTACTTTAAGCAGATTAAATTCAATTTCTCACCCCTTCCTTCTGTTTTGATCTCATAATCTCTGGTAACAACCAACATACTGCAACTGGTTGCAACATTCCCTTCATCCTACATGCCACTACTATATTCTTATTGTCACTGTCTATATAACTTGGGGCAGATATTGACACAGCTTGTTCTGTATTTTATTAGAATACTTTTCTTGAAAGCAAAATGAAATCTCATCTGATCCCTTCCCAGCAACTCCTCTAGTGCACATATAATCCTATTTGACAATTGTGTGTCCTACCCTACTTCTCCTTCTTTTTCTTCTTCAAAGTCTGTTTTATCCCCTTGTGAAAGCCTGAGTAGTAGCTAAAATCATGGGACTGAGAATCCAGTTATGCAAAGCACTAGGTAAAGACAAAATGGTCTTCACCTACTCCAGAGAGGAAGCAAAGGCTTTCTCAGAGAAAGCAATAGGGGGAGTAATAATGGCGACATATCTTTTAGTAAGCCAAAGTATGTATTATATATTAATTTTCTAAGTTAGGCCAAAAAACAACATTAAAGGAAGAAAGCCAAAGGAAATGGCTGTAAAGAAGTGTGGATGTTGTGAACTCAACTCTAGCTGCTAGAACTGACTAGCGGGTGTAACACTACACTGGCTTAGATAAGCACAGAGATGCAAGAATAAGTTCAGGTTACATCTGATCACCAAGGCAGAGTATGGAGTCTTAGCTGTATCTACCTTCTTACCTTCTTTGCTTTTAACACAGTTTGGTCTCAGTAGTAAGATTATAAAGGGTGGGTGTATCTCCGAGGCACTAACGCCTGGTGTGAAGTGTGTGTTTACTGTGACACTCCCACCTAGAGCTGCAATGAGATCTTCACTTTGCACCCTAATGTCTTGAAGTTAGGCAATGTTTACCCCTAAGACACTGACCTCCTGTATACATTTCATAATAACACACTGTCTAAACTTTCAGTATAAAGATTCCTATCTGCCCAGTAAATTTTGGAACATAATTAGGGAAATATATTTCTTCATGCATTTGACATCTTTTTATTTCTTCTCTGTATTGTGATCAATATTTTCAATAAAAGTATTTCAAAGTCAGTTCTAGAGCTGGTCCCTTGAATAATTCCCAGAGCCTAATTAACCATACAGCTCATTTTAATGATAAATTGCAATGGTGGAAAGCAGTGGTGTGTAATTAGTTGAAAAGAGGTTTCTGAAGAAAGTGACATTTAAGTTACAACCCTAACAAAAGAAATCCTGGAGTTATCAGTAGTTTGGAACCACTAGCTGAGTATTTAGTGTTGGTCAAAGCACAAGACAATCTAACATCACACAAAAATCTGGTGCATCTGTGTCTTGAGTAATTTGTATAGTCTGGAAAGCCACTTTTCAAAAGGGCACTGTCAAGGTAGAAGTGATATAGAGAATGGCAGCTAACATGATCTAGAGAATCAAATAGATATCTTCTGAGGAGACACACACAGCCTGAGGGTCCTTCATTTCAAGAGGAGAAGGCTGAGAGGGATATTGTTGGGGTTTATCGTGTCATAAAGGCACAGAAAAGGCTAATGGAGTAAATCTGTCAAACCTCACAGAGCTAGAATGTACATTCTGTGAAACTAATGGGTTTAAATAAAGTCAAAAAGAAATACTTCATTATACAAAGAGTGAACTTCTGAAATTTGCTGCCAAAGATCATAAAGGCAGACAGCATCAACAGGTTCAAAAGGGAATTAGGCAAATTGACGGGAAACTACCTGCTATAAAAGAGCTATGCTATTTTACTTTCCTGAGCAAGACACACAGCTGAAGCCAGAACCCAGTCAGCTTGCTGCCTGATCCAGCCACCTGAATGTATATCACAATGAGACCCCCAGGAACTCTCACCCTACATTTCATCACACATGGTATATTTCATCACTCTGTTAGAGGTTTTGTGACCAGTATGTACACGGCTTAAGAGTACTCAGCATCATTTATTGGCTAATACAAAGAATAGATAGCCAGGATTAATAGGCTACCAAGTCAAGCATCAACATCCTCACCACTGCCTGTTTTTTCTTGCTGTTGTTTCTCTTTGAGTTGCTAACAATTACCACCTCAGAAAACCCATTTTTCCTGTGTTTTTACTTTTCTTATCTTGCGCAATTTTAGCTCATGCTTGAAAAATGTTTTCTGAAGCTGCAGGCTACCAATTTCATGGACCAAACTGGAGCACAGGTCACAGAGATCTGAATCTGAGTCCCCGGACTGAGTCCCCTGTCTGGGCCATTCTCTCAGCATGTTGTCTCTTGACTCTTCTTGCTTCTGCCAAAACCATGCTGTCTCCTTTTGCTTTCACACAGGTCTGTTTGTCTTTTCTGCTTGGCTACAGAGTAATGTGGCATGATTTAATTCCTGTATATGAAATCCAATTGCTAAGCTGATGTAACAAGCTATTTCAAATGGTTCGTACCTTTGCTTGCCACTCTGACATAAATGCTAATAAAAACAATTAAGGAATTAATTCTCCAGGCTCACAGTAGCTATGAAGCAAGTATGAAGGAAATACTGAAGAGAAGAATGGAAAATTCATTCTGCATATTGTGGCATGGAGGGCTGTGTCTGAATTTAGATTGCACATTTCCATTCTAAACATTTTATTTACCACTGAGGTATTTACCAGGTATCCTGCTGGTAAAGTGATTAGTTGTTGAGTGGCAGAGCCAGCTCATGTTAATACAGAAATCAGCTGTGATCTGTGAGAACAGCACTGTGGTAATAAACAGCCTAGGTTCTTCCAGTGTATTTTCTGAATCACTCTGTTCACAAACAGGCAAGTGCTCAGAATGTAATATGTCCAATACTAGCTTCATGAAAGTCATCCTACAATTTAGCTCCTTACAACATGCTGAGGAGAAACAACAAATGAAAGTACATGAGTCAGTATTCAGTGGACAGCCAAGAAATAAATATTTCAGCACTGGTCATTGAGTCTTGGCAAATATTTCAAAATGCCATTGTGGTCAAATGCTGGGAAGGCAAACCAAGAACATAGCATATGGCATGTTTACTTGCACTTCATTCATTTTGATTCAGAGATCTAAAATTGGTTAATGATATTGCTTCTGTTGCACTGCTCTAATTATTACAAATCACTTCAAAAACAACTTTTCAGCACCACTTTGTATAACTTTGGAATGTGTGAATGAAGTGTATGGAAGATATTATCATTTGGAATGTAAGTTTATACATAAAAATAACTCCAAAATAAATGAGTATGAGAAGGAAGTTAAAATACTTCTGAAGTTAGAAAATGGACAATAATTAAATTGTTATGATTAATCACAGGAGATTGTCCTAACAATGAAAACTAAACCTTTTTTATGATCATACATTCCATTAGGCTTTTCAAAGATGCTGTTTAATAAATCCTCACTGAGATTGTATTGTCACTTAGCACAGGCCAGCAGCGGTGTCCTGTGTTAGAGGCCAGCTTTAAGAGATGCTTTGTGTCCGCTGTTAGGGGAAGAGAGTCCTGTTGTTGAGGATATCAGAAGTTGCCTTGCACTCTGAATATTCCCAGTACTTTCAAGCTAATGTAACTGGAGGTATTTGATTAAAGTAGTAAGTATTGTAAATATATTGCATTTTAAAATATTAATATAAATTTTAAATAAATAGTAAATCAATTTTAGTTTTTTTTCAATATTATTTTTTTTCAGTGATGTTTCTTAGCAACGCATCATTAGTTACTCCTACTAAAGCACTAAGTATGTTACAACAAGTTCTTAAACCAACCATAAATGTGTTATTTTTCACTTCTGAGTACATATTCTCAAAACCCTTGTACTAGGCAGACTGAGAGAAAGGAAACACATAGCTTGCCTTCTCCATAGTGTTTGCTACAGGCCTTGCTGCCAATCACATCACCCATGAGGAGTCACTGCATCAGTCCCCAAAGCATAACCTTTTAAATCTTTGATTATCTGGAATTTTTCCTAGTATTGTAGACACCTGCACAGTCCCTCATGCTTACAGTACCCTTTGAAATGTACAAGGAAGAAATCTGAAGAGATACAGGCTTTATATTCTCTTGTATTTGGCAGCACTTTCAGCAAAACTCAGCAGATGCATAGACTTCTTCCAGCTCAAAGAAATATCGTCTCTAGAGGGCTAGGTGTCCCTTGGAAGAACATATGACAACTAGATGGTACTGGACAGTCCCTTTTGTATGAAAAATTCTACTGCCAGAGAACATCTCTTCACGCTTAGCTTATGGTTCAAGAGTGAGGATCTGAAAATATTTTTAATTTTCAATAATCAAAAGTGCTTCAAAAGAAGTTGTTTGACTGTGAAGAGGAAAGGGATCTGGGGGTGTTGGTTGACATTCACCTGAACATGAGCCAACAGTGTGCCCAGGTGGTCAAGAGGGCCAATGGCATCCTGGCCTGCATTAGAAATAGTGTGGCCAGCAGGAGCAGGGAGGTGATCATCCCCCCTCTTGTCAGCACTGGTGAGGTCACACCTCGAGTATTGTGTTCAGTTTTGGGCCCCTCACTACAGAAAAGGCATTGAGGCCCTGGAACGTGTCCAGAGAAGGGCAACGAAACTGGTGAGGGGTCTGGAGCACAAGTCTTATGAGGAGCAGCTGAGGGAGCTGGGATTGTTCAGTCTGGAGAAGAGGAGGCTCAGGGGAGACCTCATTGCACTCTACAACTTCCTGAAGGGAGGTTGTGATGAGGAGGGGTTTGGCCTCTTCTCCCAGACAACAAACAGGACCTGAGAAAATGGCCGCAAGTTGTACCAGAGGAGGTTTAGGTCAGACATAAGGAAGAACTTTTTCTGTCAGAGAGTGGTCAGGCACTGGAATGGCTGCCCAGGGAGCTGATGGAATCGCCATCCCTGGCAGTGTTCAAGAGGTGTCTGGATGAGGAGCTACGAGATATGGGTTAGTGCTTGTGGTAGCAATGGTAATGGGAGCACTGTTGGACTAGATGATCTTGTAGGTCCTTTCCAACCTTGTGATTCTCTGATTCTATGATTATTCTATGTAGCTTCTCATTCCAAACAACTTAACATTTTATACAGAGCTCAAAGGGAAGAACATTTCTGATGCTCCTCTTCAGAAAATACAGTTTCTAACAGAGCATTTTCTTGGAAATGTAAGAGTATTTTAGAAGAAATTGGCCTGGCCTCTGTGTTCCCACCAAGCATTGTTTTTTATAACTTTTAAAAGACCATAGACTTCTCCTTCAGTAAAATACTTTTAGAATATTTGTCCGCACATTGCAAGAAAGAAAACATATAGAATAAATGAAACAGAAATAGAAATTAATTTAAATGAGAGGGGAGGTTTCAAGGGAGATTCAGTCTGGATATTAGGAAAAGCTGCTTCTCTGAAAATGATTAGGCATTGAAACAGGTTGACCAGGGAGGTGGTGGAGTCACTGTCTCTGGAAGTGTCCAATGAACATGCAGATGTTCTTAGGGATGTGGTTTAGTGGGCAATATTGGTGGTAAGTGGACAGTTGAACTAGATGATCTTAAAGGTCTTTTCCAATCCTAATGAGTCTATGATTCTGTGAAAGCCTATTTTCTGACGGGGTCTGGTTTAAAACAAATAGCAAAATAAATTTGTAATAATAAACCTACAAAAAACATTCTTTGGAAAATTTCAGGTCAAAATTACCTGGAAAGCAATGTACGAGCTGAACCAAGGAGATGTGCTGGAGCAGTTTCTCATGGGCACAGATCAGCCAACAGTACTGTACACGCTCAGCAATTTGTTTTTCTGACTTACTAAGTGCAGGTTGAAAGCCTACAGTTCTACAAGTGCTTTTTCAAAATGAGTGAGAATGCAAAGAGCCTGGGAAGGAATCAACAACTTCCAATGGAGATGACAATGAAGCATGTCATTAGTAAATTGTAGGATTTGCTGTGCTAAGGAGTGGGGATGAAGATATGTTAGATAAAAAGAAAAAAAAAAAGAAAGTAAGAGGTAATAAAAAAGCAAGGCTAAGGCTTTGACAGGTAAAAGAAGTTGAGATAAATGAATCCTAATGGGAACTGATAAGCAGTAGAAACGATAATAATTTCCTGTGAAAAGTGCAGTAAAAACCAGTATTACGTTGCTAACAGCAAAGGTCAGTCACTGACAGAATGTCCTGTACTAGGAGGGACTCATAAGGCACCCCTGCTGCTCCAGAAGCTGGCATGGGGGTACCTGTAGAAATAAAACTGTAATGGGAGTTTTTATAAGGCACGGAAGAGGAAGAACCTTCGTGCACAGGGAAGCTTTAAAGGGAAAAATAAATCTGCGAACTGCTGTGCTGTTCATCAAATGTCTGGCATTATAGTTCCTTATATTCTAGCCAGGACTCTACATAATTTCTTATAAAGTCTCTTGAAATGCCATAAGGAGGTTATAGCAGAATAGTCTGCTCATGTCTGATTTATTTTCAATTTAAATTAAGTCAGTTTGCTAGCCTAATCTCTCATCACTTACATAGGAATCCCTGAAGATCAGCAATATGTCACTTTCAAGCTTTTATATTAGCTAATGCTACAGCTGACATTTCCCAAGTTCATAAAGATGCCACTCTTTGTATCTGATACCACAGATGATAACTTGCCCAGAGCATCCTATCATACTTGCACACTGTGTAAAGGTCCTGCTTTCATCTCAGATCTTTCCTTTTCTCTGTAGTCCCTTATTAATGCCTTTTAAAAGTCTGTTGTGTGAACAAGTGCCACGGCCCCTCTTTTTCCACATACTACTCCTTTACTACTCAACCAACAGAAAATTCACTCATGCTCATCACCATGTTAGAGCTGCCTCATCCTCTCAAATCAAGCTCTAGAAAGGAGAGATTGGCCAGAAGGCCTCTGAGCAGTTTGTATGCTCAGCAAGCCCAGCTTTTATGTTTTATTGTCCCATCTTCTAAATTCAGATCTTCACTATTTTTTTTCCTTCCCAGCCATAAACTGAAACATCAGTGCAGCCAATGGATTTCCTTTCATTTCCAGTGCCTTGATGAAGAATGCTCTGATTACCTAAAAATGTACCATCCACTGATTCTTTTGTTTTCCAATATCATCTTCCCTGAAAGAAAGGGGTGCACATTTTTAAACTGATTTTGTTAAGGCGTTGTTGACAAATTGGTTTAAAAGTGAGCAGCCTGTAGTTCCTGGCTTAGTTTCATAACTCTGTATTTAGTATTTCCTACTCATAAACTCTCTGAGTCTCTTCAAAAATGACTTGAAATTTCTCTGAAGATGACTCTCGTTCTTTCTTAGTTATGTTCTTTTTCTGTTTTCCTGAGGACTACATTCTGTATTCTACACATCCCACCGAGTACTCCCCAGCCAGCAAAGAGTCCCATTGCAGGTTCTTCCAAAGGTGAGGACCAAGTGGAGCTGCCCAGAGCCCACCACGCACCATCCAGGAGCCCCTATCAGGATGCAGCACACATCATCTTGGAGCCTTGGACTTCAAGCTGGAAAGAGATTTAATATAAGCAAGATAAAATCTCTGTAGTTAGGCATACGCCTTTTTTATTGGGTGGCTGGTATCCACATCCGCTACCCACAGAGGTATCAGTACTATAGCAGAGACTGGTTCAATTTGTATTATTCATGGTTATGCTATTTTCTGTATATTTAGCACATCAGAGGTACAAAACTGATTTGTTTACATTGCCACTGTAAACCATCACTAAATTGATTTATGTTCTTCTTTCTTCTTTAATGAGTTTTCCTCCAGAGCTTTCTTCTGATATTTCTTCCCAGGCATGAAGAAAGGAAGGTGTTTCAGATATGTCTTCTCTGATCTGTGACTGTCACCTCCAGATGTCATCTAATACAACCGTCTAATTTCAAGCATTAAAGTACTTCATTTTTCTATATTTATATTTTATTATCAGGAATGGTATTAACATTTGACTGCAAATTCTTTTATCTGCACTAACTGTGCTACTTCTGTTTGTTATTTATCAGTCTTATTTATTCTCCTTTCTTAGGTACTCTGATGACAAAATTGTTTTAGCAAAAAAGGGTTTCACCTTGTAAGGGAAAAAGTAATCCATACTTACAGCTTGTGCTGTTTGCTTTTGAAAATCAATGCCAATATCCATGAATTTCACAAACATATATATGTGTATGTATATATAAATGTTAAGCACACACACGTATGGATTTCTTTATCTATTTCAATAAGGCATCTGCATGTTCTTCATTACGTGTGGGATTGGGATACAAATAGACACCCTGAAAATCAAACCTTTTTTTCCCTTTTCTCAAGCTGTAAGTTCCTACGTGATAAGACTGTTGCTTCCCCTGTCCCCCAGAGCCTCTCCTCCCTCTCCATTCCTCCTATTGGAAACAGTGGCTGGCAAAGGCTGTCCCCAAGGAGCCATCGGAGCATCTTGGGCCAAAACTGTTCCAGGGAACTCACCTATTTAGGCAAAAGTGATGACTGAGTGTAAGCACCTGGCCCTTCTCCATCCTGTTTTCTTTCCCTGTGCCTGAGGCTGTCAGTGAAGATAAATGTCAGTAATGATGTGGATGTTTTGTTGTGCCATGGCTAACCAAGCTAATCCCAAACTTATTGCACATCAAGCAAACAGCTTATATGAGGATGGCAATAGCTTTCTAATGTTAGTCAAAGATCAAGTGGAATATGATGTTACATATTCTGTCATCAGTTTATTAATGTTCTTACTGACACTGGCTCTCTTCTAATCACCTGCAATCACATCTTAGCTACTATTTTTCAGTTTGTTCTTGTGAAATTGCTGCAAAATTACATCCCTTTCACAAGTCCACATTCAGTGATCCAGTGCTTATATAAGAGCCACAAAGCATTCTTGTGAAGCACTGCTTATGTTCCCCTGCCCCAAACTGTTCACAGAATCATAGAACCATTAAGCTTGGAAAAGACTACCAAGATCATCCTGTCCAATTGCCAACTCATTCCTGTCATGCCCACTATCCTATATCCCTCAGTGCCACATTTACACAATTCTTGAATACCACTAGGATGCTGACTCCACCACCTCCCCGGGTAGCCTGTTCCAGTGCCTCACCACTCTTTCTGAGAAGAAATTTTTCCTAACATCCAACCTGCAACATTAGGCCATTACTTCTTGTCCTATTGCTATTAAGAGTGATAGTGATAGTGATGGTGATAGGACCAGAGGGAATGGCTTCAAGCTACGGCAGGGGAGATTCAGGCTGGACATCAGGAAGTATTACTTTTCAGAAAGGGTGGTCAGGCACTGGAATGGACTGCCCAGGGAGGTGGTGGAGTCACCGAGCCTGGGGGTGTTCAAGGAAAGGCTGGATGTTGTGTTGAGGGACATGGTTTAGTAGGAGCTATTGGGAATAGGTGAACAGTTGGACTGGATGATCTTTTAGGTCTTTTCCAACCTTGGTGATTCTATGATTCTATGATTCTAAGAGGGAGAAGAGGCCAATCGACAAATTAGTACAACCTTCTTTCAAGGAGTTGTAGAGGGCGATAATGTCTCCCCTGAGCCTCCTCCTTTCCAGGCTGAACATTCTCAGCTCCTCAAGTGTTCCCCATGAGACTTGTGCTCCACACCCCTCACAGCTTCACTGCACTTCTCTGGACACTCTGCAGGGCCTCAATGTCTTGTAGTGAGGGGCCGAAAACTGAAGCTGAGAGGAAAATATTTAATTTTGCTGATCCCTATGTAGTAGCTACTTAAAGAGTAATTTCTCTCAATGTAACTTTACTGTATAACTGATTTTTCATAAAAGCTCTGCTAAAAACAAACACGTTATAAAATACAAATGCATATGAAGGTTAAAATGCTGACAAAAAAAAAAAAGTAATAATAGATATTAAAATACACTAATTGGAAAATACAGGGATGAGAGTAATAGCCTTTCCAAATGCTGTCACACACTCTTTCTAAACCTATTTTTCTTTTTCCTGAAATAGACTGTAAACACAGCTCAGAGATGAACACCTTTGTGATTCAGATTATCTGTTTCTCGTATCACTTGTTTGGAAAAGAGAGGGAATGTCTTTTGATACTTAGCTAAAACAGATGGAAATTGTCTATGCATCAAGCCCATGTAACGTTAAGTAGAAAAACCGTTCAACAAAAGCTATACTCACAAGCCACGGAAAGGTCATCTCACCTCTTCATCTATCTAGAAGCATCCTAAGACAGAGGTCAAGAAAAAAAAAAGAGAGAGTGACAAATATAATTTCTTAAGACCTAGGCCAAATGTTTGCACCTGCTATTTAACTCTGTGATAATCAGAGGTCAAGGAAGGCATGAGCTTATCTAGAATAGAGAATGTACCTACAGTGTCCTACAGAAAGAACAAAATCAACTATGGGTACAGTTACTTTTCCTTTAAAAGACAGGCATCTTTAAATAAATCTGTTAAAGAATTAAAACTTCTCCCTTAGAATATTACAATTCATTAAGTTCTGAAGACTTCTTAGCATAAAATATTTGAGTATGTTACAACATATTAATCAATGTTCTGATGTTCAAGAACTCATTCTAATAAAGATTACCGCATGTTTCCTAGTGATTTTTTTGGTGTCTGTCTCTGATAGTCTCGACAGTAATTTTTGCCTGCTAAGAAATTTAAAAAGGAAAAACAAACACATCTGGTAGTTCAGGAAGTTTAGTCTTTCTATTCATGGCATACATAGGGAAAATACATCACCCAAAAGGTTCCAGGGCTTATTTTTTAATGCATGGAAATGCACTTATATTGGCAAAGGTTGTAGGGAGGAGCCCTGCGCCAAGATCTCAGAAAACTCAGTAGAAGAATTTCACTTCTAGCTAATGACATGTTTCCTTATGTTTGACAACAGCTGAATTCCTCCCACACAGTGCCCAAGTAGAATGGGTGTTTGCACTTAGTTCATTCTCAGCGATAGTTAGGTAGGAGAACAGTTCCCTGTAAAAGCAGCAAGAAGTAACAAATAAAGAATTAAGAGGCACTGTAAATGCAGAGAACATGAAATACTAGGAAGCAGTCTAGAGAAAGAAAGAAAACCTAAAGACGGAGGCACACATCCCTGAAGCGTTGTCACCCCCTTCCTGCAAAAGAGGGATGCTCACGTGTGAATGGGCACATAGGGGACTGGAACTTTGGGGCTGGCTATAGAAAGGTTTTGGGGAAGCTGTAGGTGCTTGCCAGCATTCTGCAAATGTCTTGTGGTCTGGTTTGTCTGCTGGACTGCTGATATCAATCCACTGTGTGAAGTTCACCGATTGCCAGATAACTTGTCATTAATAAATCAATAAACCACTTTGATCCTGATGTGAGTCAAAGCGTGAGAGCTGAGCAAGTCTTTGCTGAACTTGCAGTAGGGAAATTTCATGTTTGTAAACAGTATTCCAACATGCAGACTCTCCTCAAATATTTCAGTACTATTTGAAACCAAATTGCTGAATTTGGGGAGCTGTTTCCCAAATGATTAAATCTTCTACAGTCAAAACATAAGAGTATGAGAAACTAAGGAAATTAAAAGTACTTGATATGCTATGAGAGTGCAGGAGAGAATGAAACAAAAGTGCCTCACTTGGGTGTAAAAAGAAAAACTTGGGTGTAAAAAGAAAAACACAGCTAAAGCTTTTGGGCCCTCAAACAGGAACTGACAAGAAAGATGGTTCAGTGACTCATTCCAAAGAGTGTATCCCCAAAACCTTACTGAAAATACTAATAGTTAAATACAGCAGTTTAAATTCATATAAGACAAACATGGCATGATAGAAATGCACATATATAGAAATAAAATATTAAAATTCCAGGTCATTCAGCTTTCTAATATAAGAAGAAGCTGTAGCAAGTGGCCAGCCCATTACAGCTAAATCTTGCCAGGCTTCAGGCACTACATTTTGTGTAAGGGCATCCTTGCATCTGCAGGTCAGGACCTCAGCAGGAACAAGTGTGGTGCCCACACAAAATATCTCCTTTGTATTACTGGATCTCTAACATTAAGTTGCTTAACTGCATATAGGCGAGGGCATGTCCCTAATTTGCCACCCAGTTTCTTGGGAGACTGGATCCGCTAGATTCGTTCTGTTACCCTGCAGTGATTACAACCAGTATCATCTTGTTTTGTGGTCAGTAGTAGTTCTTGAGGTGACAAATTAATTATTTCTGTAGTTCCTTGCCTCCAGCCACATCCTTTGATTTGTCTCTGACATCCATTTTTGGCCTGTTTTAAATCTTAATAAATCTCCACAGAAATCATGCATTCTTTACACAAAGTTGCTCTCTGTTTTTGAGGTTAGAAGCACTCAGTATGCACACAGTATATAGTGTTCTCTGACTGGGGATCACATACAATGCCAGAAAGTGCCCAAATTTGCAAGAAAATAATAATAAGGAACAGAGAAAAATAAAGCTATTCTTTTCAGAGCTACCCTGGAGAATAGAACTGTAACAAAACTTCTGTATAGGCAGAGTAACAGAAGGATGTGAGAACCATTCAAATTCAAAGAAAAATGTACTTTCTACAGGAAAGAATTAAAGCCACACATCTTTAATTTTTTTAGGTGTCCGCAGAGCGTCCACAGTCTCAGGATGTGGTCTCCTATGACTTCAATTACATCAGCAGCACTTTCAAAAGTGCAAATGAGCAGTGGCCGCTTGTAAAATAAATGGTCTGGTCCATTATTTAGGACTATGGGACTGAATGTGATTTAACTGCATTAAACCAGAGACTAAAACTGGTAACAGAAGTATAAGGCTAACAGAGTCTGGCAGTTCACAAGACCAAGCAGGCAATGCTCTAATTAATTAATGTTCAGCCAGGATTCAGAGTTGCTTTGAAGACAGCAGGCACTGACATTATTCGTTTTGGCACTGTGAAGACATGCGGAATGATGGAACAATCACAACCACGATTCAGGCACTACCAAAGTTATCTGTTATCTCTCTAGTCCTTCAGCTTTTGTCTCTCAGCAGGAGATAAAGGATTCTTTATGTAGGAATTAAAGCTGCTACCGATAACTGATGGGACTCCCTGGTGCTGCAACAAACCAGTTATCTATTCTCTGTGAATTTCTCCTCTCTGGTGAATGTTACACAAGGTTATTTGGCACAGTTTATTCAGGAAAAAAAAAAAAAAGTCAACCACCACCCACTCACCAAAACCTACACCAACACAGTCATTCACTGCATAAAAATATTGAGCTATTAGGTTTCACATTTTGACCTAAAATCAAAGGACATGGGGCTGTAACCTAAGCACCCTTTTATTTCTTGTTGTTGGTCTTTTTTTTTGTTTTTCAGAAGGCTTTCTCTTAAACACTTTTGCTTTCCTTCTGTGAAAGCCAAGTAATTGCAGCTTAGCAGCATTATTGTTTCACTGCAATTGCAAATACCAAACCAACCACAATAGATAAGGCAACTAAAATGATTACAAGACTCTGCATCTTCCACAGTTTTGTCTAATGACATAATCCAAGTACGGCTACAGCAGAATTGGAGTCTACCCGTTACTACAGAGGTGAAACTTAAGGTGTGTTTAAGAAGTCAAACAGGAGATCAAGAATGCACAATATTATTAGCAGACCTAGGTAACATGCCTGAATATCAAACTCTGTTGATGACCTTTTAAACATTAATTTGGCTCATCAAACCTTTAAAGAAAATACCAAATTTAGGTTCATGCCATAATCTTACATATACAGTCCACAGTTATATTGCTATTTGCTTTCCTCAGTCCCACAATTCACTGGAATAATTCTCCTTTAACCCACTCTTTTTCTTGCAGATTTGAAGAAAAGACTGAAAACATAGAGAACACCAGGCAGAAAAACATAAGATACAAACATATAATTGGAATTTAGATCAAGCAGTAAACACAATGCAGCAAGTCTTACAGATACTTCAGCTGAATCCATTCTTTCCGTATATAAACAGAATGGATTAGAGACTCTCATGTAAAGGATTTGGGCTACATTCTCACTTCCTGCAAAGAGAGAATACAGCACATCGAATCAAATGCTCACAGATATTTCTCTGAGCTCATGTGCAGTCACTGCAGAAAGATGATAGAACAACTTTTTCTTTTGTGATTCATGACTTAGAAAATTTTGCTCTGCTTAGATCTGCTTATAAACCAAGCCTTTGATACGTGACATGTGGTTTGGTTATGCTCTGCTATGTATATAATCTGATAACTTCCTCCATAAGAAGAGTCAAGGTTCTCTCTTTTCTGTGAGTTCTAATACAACATATAATAAACTCCAGTCTGACTCAAAAATACTTGCTTTATTTCTGCAGCACTTCCCACACATGGAAAGGTACACATACCTGTAGGGGTCCAGCTCAGAATTACAGGAGCAGTTAAGAGTTACTCTGGGAACATCTTGTGTTTTACACACAGTGCATATATTTGCCTTTGTCTTGTTTTCAAAAGCTAAGACCAGTGTTCTCAGCACTCCTCAACTTATCATTATTTGGTCAGTAGCTTTCAGGGAAGTCAGTCTTGATATGGGATTTCAAAAGAAGGGGAAAAAAATAAACAGCTTTAAAGCCAGTCAGGAGGCAAGGTCATGCTCTGAGAAGCACAGATAAAAGTAACAAAGCCAGGGTCACCAGCTTTTCACTATCACAAGAAAATAACAACAGTGAGGTCCATGAAGAGCTTTGATGCTAAGGCCAAACATGATATGCAGGAGCAGAGAAAGGGAGCAAGAGTCAGGGAACCAGACAAGGGAATGGTCCAGAGTGCGATGTACTACAGTCAGAAGACGGAAGGCAGGAAAAGGTGGGTCACCAAGGTCAAGCACAGACTTAAACCAGCTTCATTACAGACACCAGTTTAAAATCTGTATCAGCAGGCGGGATTTTTAAAGGGTGGCTTAACACCTTTTTGCAGGTTAAAGCAAAACTTTCAACACCTGTCTGCTAAAAATTGTACTCAGGTTGCATTGCCCTGCCTGGCTCACACATCTGTGCAGTGGTGGGCCAAAGGGAATAACTCTGCTAGGACATAGGATTTGTGCATGACTGAGGATACAATCAGCATTATGATTTTTGTTTGCAAGGAGATGAAATTTGTTGTTGGACAGTGGTTGTCCTAACGTCACCTGAACAGTTCTTCTACCTCCAAATTTCCCATCGCACATTTCCTACCTAACACTGAGGATATTTTGCTTTCACATGAGGCCTTATAAACTTATGGCCCAGAATGTACTGATGCAGAAAAAGAGAAAAAGGGCAGCAGACAAAGAGCAGAGCATGTGCTGACATAAAGCCGTGCAGAGGAGTTGAAAATGGAGTATACATGTATGATACACTTGTTTTTAAAACTGCCAGTGTGCAATGGCTAGCACATAAGAAAAGAGCACCAATTTGTTGCTTTATTGTCTGCAAAATCCTATCACAGTGATGGCGTGGCTTTGTAATAGCTCTCCAAGAGAGTTGAATTTCATGGATTTTACAGACAAGGTTCATCCTGCAGAAAAGATGCTTGAGAGAGGCTCTCGTTAATGTTTATAAACAACTGAAGGGCAGCAGTCAAATGGCTGGGGCGGACTCTTTTGGGTGGTGAGCAACAACAGAACAAGGAGTAACGGGCAGAAACTGGAACACAGACAACTCCCTACTAATACAAGTCCTCCTTTACGATAGGAGTGACATAGCACTGAAACAGGCTGCCAGAAACGTTGTGGATTCTCCTTCTCTGGAGGTATTCAAAGCCTCCTGGACACTCCTGTGCTACCACTGCAGGGAACCTGCTTTAGCAGGGCGGTTGGACTCGATGGTCCATTTCAACCCCCCCAGCTGTGTAATTCTGTGACAACGGCAGCTTTACGGGGGTGCAGGTGCCTCTCTGTCCCGCTCCCATTATCCGAATTTTCCCCCTTTCCCAGTCCCTCCCCTGCCCCTCCTTTGTGCCGCTTCCAGGCACTCCCAGTACTCCCGTTCGGAAGCACCGCGAGCCCAGCGAGCAGCCCACGCGCAGCCACCACAACCTCCCGCCAGGCGGGGCCATCCCCGTTTCTGCAGCGCCCCAGCGGCCCCGCCCCTCGCTCCCCTCCGCACAAGGACGGCCCTGCGGGCACAGCGGCGCCCTCGCTCGGTGGCCTAAGCCAGCCCAATCCGGCACGGCGCGGCGCTCGGGGCGGGCCCGGCGCTGGCGGCAGTTCCGGCGGAAGGAAGACGGCGGGGCCGTGCCGCGGCGTGGGTTCGGGATGGTGCAGGATCCGCGGGGACAGCTGGTGGCCGAGCTGCTGCTGCGGGCCGGGGCGGCGGGTGGCATCGTGTGCCTCTGCTCCCGCGCCTTCGTGGAGTGAGTGGCCTTGGGCGGCGGGATGGGGGGCTGAGCGTTTCTCCAACGGGCTTTGTAGTGCTGCCGTTCTTTGTTCGGTGACCGTCAGCATCGGTGTTTGTTTTTTACAGGGATCGGAAGTTGTATAAGCTGGGATTGAAAGGATTTTATATCCGAGATGACGATGAGAGTACGGGTAAGGTAATTGTACAGTATGGTGCGGTGAGGCGCGGAGCGAGCTGTGCGCGGGTATTGCGGTGCGGCAGGACTGCATCGCTTTCACCTGGGTCTGCTTCTAACTTTCCTATGGCGTTTGTCGTTATGCGGCGCGTTTGGTGATGCTTAAACAATTGCTAACTGTGCAGGCAGGGATTCCATTTGGTGAGATGGCTGGGGTGTGCAGTAGGGAAAAGAGAGAACGTTGGGCTCTGCTGCTCAGCTACAGCCAAAATACAGCTGTGTTATCAGCACAGCCACCAGTCCAAACTCAGTGCTGTCTGGACTGCTGGGAAGGGAGTTAACTGCGACCCTGTCTGATGTTTGGGCTGTTGAAGCCTTATTTTGATTTCTGCTGTTGTCTTGCACTCCTGTTCTCCACTTGTTTTTACTCCCTCTTTTTGCTTAAGAAGTATGTGTGTAAAAAGAGCCCCACAGCAGAGCCGTTCTGCAACTAAGGCCTGATGTGAAAATGTATCCCTGCTGCTTTTGTAGGGTGGTAAATGCAGCATGATCCTGAAAAAGATAGATTAATACAGCTAAAATAATGACGTAGTTAAAAAGTTTAGAATTCATGGAAGTGTTAATATTGGGTTATTTTAAAAAGTGTGTATGTATATATATATATATATATAATGTATAAAACTGTGTATTGATGTTAACGTTGGTTCATTGAACTAGTGCAAAAGATGAAAAATATCTATTAGTAGCTTTCAGGTACTTGTAATCTTTAAATGGGAAAGGAAGCTGAAGAAGTGTTTGTTACAGGATTTGCATTGAGTTATAGGAGTGTTACAAGAAAGAAGGGGACAGACGCTTTATCTGGTGACAGGACATGGGGAAATGGTTTCAAACTGAAACAGAGGAGAATTAGGTTGGCTATAAGGAAGTCTTTCACTGTGGGGATGCTGAGGCACTGGAGCAGGTTGTCCAGAGATGTGGTGGGTGCCCTGTACTTTGGACATTCGAGGTCAAGCTGGAGGGGGCTCTGAGCTACCTGATGTAGCTGTAGGTGTCCCTGTTCATTGCAGGGGAGTTGGGCTAGGTGACTTTTAAAGGTCTCTGATTACAGAACCTGGAAGATTGTATTCACTCGATGTCATTTGCTCACAGGAGAGGAACAAGCATCTGAGCAGGAGAACAGCTGTCCCAGTGTGACATTGGGAGTGGATGCTGATTGTGCTCTGGACCTGGAAGAAGCTGAACTAGACTCGGAGGCTGAGCTTATGAAGAGCATGGGGTTACCTCTTCACTTTGGTGGGCACTCAGCTCACAGGGACTTTGTGGTAAAAATCACTGTGCTTTATTTTTTCTGTTTGCTTCCTGTTCCAGAATGTAGGGGCATGCCTACTCCTTAGCTGCTTTTGAGACTGCAGTTTGTGGAAATGTATCTGAGTGGCCTCGTTTTCCAGCGTTATGGGACATCATGGTCCATGCATTCAAATGCATTGCTGTTGCCTGTGCTGCCCCTTTTTTTGCTGATTGAAGGGTTTCCTTTTCCAGGGCTGTCAGTCTGGCACTTCACCTGAACAGAAAAGTGGCTATTTATTTAACAGCTTAAAAATGACTGGGACAAAAGGAAGTGGGGAACCAGAAAATTCTGTACAAATTGAGTGTATGTGAAAAGAGGAATGAGTTACTTTGGGCTTGATTGGAAAAGGCAAATGAGTGGAAAACTGAGTTGAACTGGAAAAATACATTGTTCTCTGTCATGCAGCATCTTCTGTGCTGTGACCATTCTGGCTGCTTGGTCTGTGCAGTCTGTAAAAGTTGCTTGCCGTTTGGGCTTTGCAGGGTCAGGCTGTGCTTTATGCTTCCATGTCTGTATTGCTCCTGCTGCTAGGAGGAGCTGGTTTAAAGCAGTAATGCTCATACTGTGCTGCAGGACAACTAAGATACTGCAAACTGAGCATGTATCTGCTTTAACTGTCTAGGTGTAAGTAGTAATAGAAAAAGTTAGTTCTGTGCATTCCCCTTGTAGCTGATCAAGCCAGGCTGTTCCAAAGAACAGGGCTTGAGCTTGGGTTCTCTGCTTCCTGCAGCAAGCAGCTGGGCTTTATGGATAGGCTGAAGTTATGTGTCAGTGGGGAAAAGGCAGTGAGATATTCAGTGCCTGCTTCACAGAATACAGACCTCCCTAGAGGTGAGAGTGCCTTTGTGCAGAGCACTCTGTGATTCTAGCCTGATTAATTTCTCAGTAAATAAGAGGAGCTTGTAAATTGTTTTACATGATGGCATGTAAATAGACCTTCCAGACATCAGAGTTGAAGCTCATAGTATGCGTGTATGATTTGTGCAGCTATATAGTAGTAGTGCAAATAAGTCAAGTGAGAAGATAATGTTTTCTTCTAGATTACTGCTAAGTGTTGTGCTTTGCACCATATACATTAAGGCGACGTGAGAAGTGTGAGTGAAAGTTTAATGCCCATTCTCTTAAGCCAGCTCCTTGACAGGTTGCCTTATGCATTTGTCAGTGCAACAGAACCAGGGGTTGCAGCCATGTGAGTTGTATTCCCTCACCACCACCACACTTTTACGTGTGAAATTTAATTGGACAGTTTATCCAGAAACTTGGCACATTTGTCTTATATAGCATTTTGTTGCTCAGGGTGTTTTGCTTACAAGTGCAGGAAAAGATTTTTGTCTTCTGTTTCATTGGACAGCTGTAGTAGTTTGAGTACATGGTAACAAATGAAATGGATTAATTGCAGAAAGAGACACCTGGTTGGATAGGAATCTTTTTCCTGTGTTTCTCTGAACTCTCTCAGAAATCATTGTGGGATGGAAAGAATATTTCATCAGTCATCTTTAGCCAGGCATAAATTGGTTCTGTAAGCAAGATTTACAGAACTTACAAATAAAAACATATGATGTGCTAACTACCCTAATAAATCACTTGAGCAGTGTTTGCTGGACAGGCAGGTGTCAGGCAATGGTAAGGGTTCTCCTCTGTGGCACCCCAAAGAAGTCTTTGGTGTTACTGACTGATACTCGAGCTAAACTCAGTGACTCCACAGTTCCTCACTAATCTCCCCATAGCATTTCATGGTGTTTCACACTGATGTCTTTCCTCTTAAATCACTGAACAATTATGAACAACTCCCCTTCCCAACTGGAATTCTACCTTTTCTTGGTCCTTTTTGCAGATATGCTCACAGCTGTTATTCACAGCCTTCTTAGAAGTCTTTGGCAAAATGACAGGGTCCTATCAGACCTATATAACCCTTGGCCCTTTTTGTGGGGAGAAAGCTGACAGTGGGGTTGCAGAGTGAGAGAGGGTCACAACAAGCAGAAATGTGATTACAGGGAGGGAAAGAAAGGACTGCCTGCATGTTGTGGATTCCTGAATATATTTATCCTTTATATTTTAGGCGAAGGAAAAATATAGAAAGAGAAGTAACATGAAGTTTATGAAAAAGAAAAAGAAGAAGAGAAAAGAATTACAGCAAATACACCAGGATAAAATGGAGCAGGGATGCCAGGATCACACCTGTGGTGATCATAAGCAACCTATCTCAGATGAGCCAGCCTCAGCTACAGAGCAAAGTGCAAAAAACAGCAAATCTCAGATTGCAGGCGAAGGGAACTGTGGAAGTTCAGAGAGCCTTGTTAATGAGGCCTTACCTGTTGAACAGAAATGGGAGAAGTACTGGAACGAGTACGGAGAGGGCCTTCTTTGGCAAAGCTGGCTGGAGAAGCATAAAGATGTCTCATCACCTGAAGCCATGACAGCATCTGAACCTTGGAACAGTCCAGACACCAAGGAGGAGTGGGAGCAGCATTATAGTGAACTGTACTGGTATTACTGGGAACAGTTTCAGTACTGGACAAATCAGGGGTGGACTATGGAGAGCTCACACACTGACAGTGTTCAGCTGAATGGGGTTATGCAGGAGACTGATCTTTTGCAAGAAATGGACCTGGTCAGCCCAGAGGCTGAAGGCAGCAAAGTGCTGATCTTGGAGCTGTCTCCTTCTCACACCAGAAGTGAGGAAACACTCACTTCAGGTGCTGAACCCCATCATGAGATAATCTCTGGGATTTGTAATTTAAACCTAAATTTGGATGCATTGGAGCAGAGCAGTGCACCTCTAACAGTAACTAATGAAGAGCACAGTTCATGTAACAGTGAAAGCCAGAGTCCCTGTGTTTCAAGCCAAAAGGAACCATGTGATGGAGGAACCAGGAAAAGGAGAGCATCTTGTGAAAATAGAAGTATTAACCAGTCAGGTAATACACAATTAGCTAACATTAATTCTACTGCTATAACTCTAAGTGGTTATGTATAAAAACCAAGACCCTATCTTTATCACACTGTTTTTAAACATAGACTGAGTATTTTGTGGAAAGATAGCATAATTCCTTTTTCTTCCCTCTGATTCTCTGTAACATCTCTCCTGTTTAGGTTGTATATTGAATATATTCATCTGCAAGTGATTTTAACACAATATCACAATATACACTTTATACATCTCTCAAATGTACCACGAAAAGTGATAAAAGGGCACAGTTGGTGCTTTACTGGTTTATTAATTAGCTTTAGTATTGCAGCTGTGTCGTGCAGCCTGTGTTTCTTTTTTCACTGATAGTCTAAAATTAATGAAAACTCAGTTTGATGTTTTCATGAATCTGACAAATGTAAGGACACCCAAAAAAGCATTTTCGCAGTTTGGTTTTGTTTGTGGTTCTCTTTTGTTCTTCTATTTAATAATGTAATACTTAAAATTAAACTTTTCTCCTGCTTATGGTATTATTGTGGACCAGCCGACTTCCGGAGCTGCAGTTATCTTTAGAACCCCAAATTAGTGTGCCCACATCAAGTAAAAATGCCAGTTCACAAAGGAGTGAGTATGTTGAGAGGCAATGTTGTGCCTTATGGTGGTGGAAGGGCTTTTATGAAGGAGATGAAAAAAAAAAAAAAAACCCTGGATGTTTTTTTGCTACCAGTTCTGTGTGCAGGGAAAGGAGGTGGCTATCCTGTTTGGCCACAGATTTTTCCTGCCAGAATTGCCAATAATAAACTGTGTGACAGCTTTCCTGGCAGATGTATCGTTTCTCCTGTTGAAGATGAAAGACGATATGAAATATGAGTGAAGAGTCAGCAGCTTGGGAATTCAGTTTGATGAGGAAACCTCAGAGTCCATTGCTTGTGGACCTGTTAAGGAAGGAAGAAGCAGGTGTGCCCCCATATTGATCTTACAGTAGAGTTCAGATGAGAGGAAAATCTTGCACTGGAGACAAAGCTTAAGAAGAAAGAAGAAACTGTTTGGAATTTGTATCCCACAAGCATTTTATTTTTCTTGGAGAGCTGAGTTATTTTGAAATTAGTCCTGCTTAAAATTAACGCTGTAGTGTAACTAATACTGGAAGCTTGTGTTGGCATGTTGTCCCCAAAGACAGTTGAAGAAATGTGTGGTTTGACACCTTTGCCTTATTTATCAGATAAGGATATGTAAAACAACTGAGCTGTTGCTGCAGATGCACTTTAAGGATGGGAAGTTCTGAAATTCAACATGTAAAAAGATTTAAAATAAGTTTATCTTTTTAGGTTCCCAGGAGTCCGGTAACTCATGTAGCTCAAATGACAAAGAACAGTTGCTGCTTTGTGATCAAAATGAAGATGAAGGAGAAGAGCCCCCTGAAAACAGGAGTGCCAAAGTCAAGAGAAGGTAAGTAGTGAAATCTTTTTCTTTTTTCCTCAAATTGTTATTTATAACATCTGTTTGAGATTGAGTTAAAAGATTTTCACCCAGAGGGTGGTGTCACATTTGAACAGGCTGCCCAAGGAGGTTGTGGATGCCCCATACCTGGAGGCATACAAGGCCAGGCTGGATGTGGCTCTGGGCAGCCTGGTCTGGTGGTTGGTGACCCTGCACATAGCAGGGGGTTGAAACTAGGTGATCATTGTGGTCCTTTTCAACCCAGGCCATTCTATGATTCTATGATAGTCTTCCATTGCTGCCTATCACTTTACCTGGCCGTAAGTGAAGGGTATGTCTTTGCTTTATAAAGAATATATGGTCTGGATGCCAAGATGTGCAAGGTGACAATACCTTGCGTCACTGAAATATATGAGATTATTAAATTGGAAGTGATTACTCATTTATTCTGGTTTAGTTAGTGTAAAACGTAGGAGATATTACTTAATAACTTGTATTGCTTAGCTAATGTGTTGCTAATAAAGTGCTCAGTACTGTGACATTCACAGAATAGTTAATCTCTGCCTTGTCACAGTCTTTTTCCTTCCTTGTAGTAAATCTGCAACCACAGAGAGGATGGGAGGCTTTTCGTTCCCTCTCTAATAAATCCAAAAACACACAGACGAAGGGATGAAAGAAATTATCTGCTAATGATACTGCTTTTGCTGCTGTAACATTTTGATACTGCTGTAGCACTAATGATGGATAACATAGATAGTTTCATAGATGATGAAGGTAATTTAGAAATAGGGTGTACGGGCATTTTGTCTTCATCAGTTCTGCATAGGGCTTGGTGTTAAATGTTTTGAGAAATCATTACAAATATTTGGAATATCATAACTCCCATGGAGGGGCATACTGAGCTGGGTAAGAATGTGCTCATGCATATGAATAGGTTAGTGTTATCTGCCTTGTTTGATATCAGCAGTGTGTGGGGGAATTATTGAAATGCACTTCTAAATGGCTTCAGTGCAGGAGTTTTAATAGCATTTCTTTAAGAGTGGGTAGGTTTTGTGTTTGTTTTGTGTTTTTTGGTTTTTTTTTTTAATATATGATTATTTGGAGGGGAAAAAAAATAACCCCCAACTTAACTTGTTGTCATCTGTGTTTTCTCCTAGCCATGAACTGGATGTGGATGAGAATCCAGTGGAAGATCCTGAGGAAACCTGTTCTATTTTGGGCTTCAAGTGTGGTGCAGGACAAAAGTAATTGCTTATGAGGAACTCAGGGTTCTTCTCAGCAAGTCAGCTCTGTTGATATTATTTTAGTATGCCATTCATTTCCGTTCCGATTTTGTTGAACTTCTGGAAGATAATTGGTGAAGTTAATTTTTCTGCAGTAGCTTTAGCAGTAGAAATGCAGAGTTAGGCAACAAGAAAAGTGCTTTGAAAGATAAGCATAACTCATAGGGTACTTGCAGTTATATAACTGCAAACAATTGAGTAGAGAACTGAAATGCCTGCTCAGCTAGTTAAATTTGGGATGCTTAAGGGCTCAAAATGTTAATGGACTTCTCAGTTTAGAGTTCTGTGAGTTTAGATTGTAATTTGTAGATGTTTCATGTTGAAATGAGGTTGCTTTACATTAACTGTGTTAATAAAGTATTGCCAGGTTATTCAGGTTCAGTGAAATTTCCATTTTCAGTAGCATATCCTAAATATTGGTTATCGGTGCCTTAGAAGCAACATCATAGGGCACAGATGGACTGTAGCTTAGGTATAGGGCTCAAGTGACACATTTAGTACATATATAAGATTCAAAGAGGAGTATGTCTTGTAGCTGACTCTGTCACTACATGTATGTTAATTTTAAATCATCAAAATTGTAAATTTCCCAAATAAATTTTTTTACTTTCGTTTATTTCAGGTATGGTGGAATTCCAGATTTCACTCACCGAAGTGTTCAGTACCTGGAGAAAAAAGCAAAACTCAAGTCCAAATTTTTGGATATGCGTAAACCAAGGAAGAGCAAAAACACACACATCTTCTTTACAGAAGAGCCAGAAACGTCTTGCAAAAAAAATAAAACTCTAAAGAAGGTGGGTATACTTGTTAGTGTTGGTGAATTGCATAGATGTCTGTGCTCCCTTAGCTGTTGTTACATTATGCAGAAGAAATTTTGCACAGACAGGTGATATTTTTTTTTTTTCATTTTCAGTCTGATGCTAACGTTCTTTTTTTTCCCTTCCTCTCCTCCTCCTCCTGTTTAGGTGAAGAATAGTTATTGTTAGGGTGGGTGTAAAAAAGGCATTGGTGGATGCTTAGCAGTCTAGTAAAAGAAATGTGAGCTTAATGGTGAAGTTACATGGAACCATGTACAATATAGGTGCATCATTCCTTTAAAGATGTGTGTAGGTTTCTGTGCTTACTAAAAGTCTTTCTGATCTTAAAATGAGTTTATGAGTACATTTCTTAGTGCTGGAATTTCTGTGGTGAGGGGGAAGAAAAAAGTGTATATAATCAACATATACTGGGATGCTAGGCATTCCCTAATACTTCTCTATGTATTCCTATACATTCCCTAATACTTCCCTTTCCATAATACTTCACCCTAAAACACTGTTTTCTGGTGATGATGAAGAATGTTGTATTGAGCTCTCATCCCATTGCTATAATTTAGGATCAAAAACTTGGCCATTGCTTCCTTGTACCTGATGCCAGTGAGGAGAGCTGTGATTATGTGAAGGAGAAAAGAAGTTACAAATTTCCTCAGTCCTTCTGGCAAACAACTGCACTAGGCCTAGTGCCACCCAGAGTAACTGTAATGTTAAAACTAGGCATCTGCAGATATCTTTGAAGAGGGAAACTGACACCTGTCCATTGGTCAGGATGCAGTGTGGAGTTACAAACTGTGCAGCAGATTTGATGCATGTACCATTTGGTACATCCTGGAGGTGAGGCAACTCACTCTCTTCTTTGCACCCAGGTCGTATCTGCTTCCCAAGACAACTTGTTTTAAAAAAAAATGTGCAAAGGGAGCAGAGCTAATGACTCATGTTATAACTGGATGGTTTTTTATGTGCTTATCTGTGGATATTTTCCTTTTTTCAAAATACGCATGGTAGGGAATGTATCCATGGCAAGTGCTTTTGAACTGCAATGCTTTTAAACTGTCCTGTTTGCACCTGGTTACCACTTCATCTCACAGTCTGTGATATATTTCCATTCCAGGTGGAAGCATTCCTGAAGCAGGTTAATGAACCTGCAGAGGAAATGGTGTACCAGAAAGCCTCTCCTCTGGGTAAAGTTGAGGAGTCATCAACAAGCAGTGACTCGGAGGATCAGGAAAGTGTCACCACTGCACGGAGTGTGAGATTCAGTATGGAAACCCCTGAGCTGCTGCCTTCCAGTGTGGTTGATGGTGAACCTGGGACGAGTAAGCTGGAAGAGGCAATGGATGCAACAGCAAACAGTGCTGGATGCCAGGGAAAGGGAAAGCCCAAGTATGGCTCTGGAAGGGTGCTGGTCCCTCTGGACATACCAGATTATCTCCAGGCAGAAATGGAGGACGTGAGCCCAGGTACTCCTGTTTCCTACAAACTGGACATGACTTGGTAGTGGCCTGCTGCTCCTCTCCCAAATTATGGTGTTGTGTGGCATTTACCTGTGGTTTACCACTTGGACCAAGAAGGTCTCTTTGAATAATTTATAGCTGTAGTAGTGAAAGTAGTTTGTTCCTGCAGCACCAAAATCCCAGGCCTTGCCTTTACTTTAGACAGCATTTCTGTATGGATGAACAGTGTTGATCTAACGTGTGACCTAGTAGGTCATGTCTCTGGTTCACTCCTCTTTTTTCCCTGTGAGAGCTATTCACGTCAGCTAGAGGCAAGGAATGCTCACTTTTGGATTCATATATGCACATAGATTTAGGAAATGTGTGTTGTTTAAAAAAAAAAAAAAAAATTATAGTGTGAACGTGCTTATTTAACCCTTGGAAAAACAGAAAATAAGATTATTCAGCTATCTGCATAGTTTAATGCTTCCCACAGAAATCCAGTTGTGTTATAATTATTTAAAACGCTGATCTAGATTGATTCTTATTCCTATTTAGTACATAGGCATTAAATTGGTGTCTGATCCACGTTTGCTCACCATTTACAGCTTATTTCTATCAGCTGAAAGTCATGTCTAGCCTGCTAAGACTCCTAAATAATGGGTAAAATATTATCATTTTATAACTGTGACAGATGTTTGATAGATTACTTTATTCCTTTGCTATATAGAATGCCCTTTTTTAACTTGAACTACTGATCTGCATAATCTGGCAGACAGTATTTAAGGTCATTTAGCAGTGTTGCTTAACTCGAGCATCTTGACTCTTATCTAGCTGCCAGTTATATTCATAGCCTACGAAGACAGTTAGTTAACTTTTACAGTGTCTTCCAGTTGTAGATGAAAAAAACACTGCAAAGAAGAAGGAGAGAAAAAGGAGGAGAAAGCATAAGATTGCACTGGGAGAGATACCTCCTGAGATTGCTGCGGATCCTGAGCTGATCAAGTACTGGGCTCAACGCTACAGGCTGTTCTCTCGCTTTGATGAGGGGATTAAACTTGATAGAGGTAGGTGTATCTAGTATACAGGGTTTTGACTTGGGTGGCATAAGGGGTACTCAAGCCTGTGACCTTTCTTACAGCTTATTACTAATTCTTGTGTTGAAACGAGCAATGCTGAGTGCACAGTCAACGCACTGACAAACTAAAAAGCTTTGGGACTTCTGTTCCCCTGTTTCTAGTGTGGCACAGCCCTCTTTGTGCTAGTCGTGATGCTTGCTGAAGATCGTAGTGTACCCAAACAGTGCCTGCTCAGGACTTTCTCAGAACCTCAATGACTCTTTTTTCTCCTTTTTTTTTTTTTTTTTTTTTTCTGTTTTTACTTTTTAACTTTGAAGTGCAATAATGAATGGAATTTTGTTCTCTTAACGTACACCGTCTTTCAGCAGTCATTTTCAAGGTTACATTTTTCCATGTTATGTGGAAGCCACTTCCAGATCATCAGTTCATAGATAAATAAGGAGTTTTTAAAAAATGGTACTATCACCCTTTTTAGTGAGATTTTTGTAAGGCTTTCATTTCTAATACTTCCCCATATAAACACATAGATTGTTTGGCAGGCCAAGCATGGCTGTAAGGAAAATAACGTGTAGGATGTGAGAGGATATATTTCTGTTTTATTTGTGGCAGAGCATAGTTATGACATGTATGAGGTTTTTTGCAGCTGTATTTATGTGCTTGTCCTTCATAAGCACCAAGTTCAACAAAGCCTTCACTGAGAATCAGGCATATCTATTCACATCAGTGAGACTTTGTTTGCTTAGCAAATCACTGGACTTACCAGAGTTTATAATCTTGAAAGCCTGTATTTCCTGGTCAAATGTGTTAAGCCAAAGTTGCTGGGATTAATGCTAAACCTTCAGTTGTTTATTTTTAATTTAGATGAAATAAGTGGCAAAAAATACTTTTCTTCTCTTCCCTTTGTAGAGGGCTGGTTTTCTGTTACTCCTGAGAAGATAGCAGAGCATATTGCAGTCCGTGTGGCTCAGTCATTCAACTGTAATACAATAGTGGATGCCTTCTGTGGGGTTGGAGGAAATGCTATTCAGTTTGCTTTGACCTCAAAAAGGGGTAAGTGGGCATTGTCTGCAGCACACTGTTTCATTTCTTCAACCTTTTTCCCTAAAATTAGGGAAGGAAGTTAGGAGGAAGTTTTTTAGGAGGAAGTTTTTCACTCAGAGGGTGGTGATGCACAGGAACAGGCTGCCCAAGGAGGTTGCGGATGCCCCATCTGTGGAGGCATTCAGGGCCAGGTTGGATGTGGCTCTGGGCAGCCTGGTCTGGTGGTTGGTGACTGCACATAGCAGGGGGCTGAAACTAGAGGATCGTTGTGGTCCATTTCAACCTATTCTATGATTCTATGAAAATTGGAGGAAAAACTGCTTTCCAATTTAAAGTCAAAGTTGGATTTACATTGTATATAATCAGTGTTAGTTTTACTTGGCATAGTAGCTAGTCCATAAGATGCTCTGAAGATTGCTGTTAAAGGTTAAATTCTGTTTGCAGTGACACCAAAAAGCTGCTGCTTTTCTCAATAGTTTGTTAAGGCTAAGTACTCAAAAACATATTTCATGTGAAATGTACTTAAAACATTGGAATAGGATCACCTGTGGGTGCAGCAGGACCTAATACAGAAAAGCAGTGATAACTTGATATTAGTGTAAGTTCTTGTTTCTAGGTAATGAAATTGCAGTGAATCATGAGCGTGCTTTCTGTAAAAACATTGACTACTTAATCCTCCTCTAGTCTTGAAACACTCTGGTAAAATACCAGCTCATTGAACGCTTCCAAGTAATTTCTGAGCAAGAAAAATGGTAGTTTGTGCTGTGTTAAATTTGGTAGGCTATGATGCATTCTATAAATATTTCCTAAATTTCACATTAGTTTACATGATTATGTACTGCCGTTGTATCATAATTCTTGTACAGCACTGGGTGTTTTTCCAACTCAATTTTCAGTGTAATGTGATCAGCCACAAGGTAAACATTAATCTTTGACAAAGGAGAAGAACAGGTTTCCAGTTTGACTCTGTGTAAGCTGTTGGGCTCCTGCCAGGAGAGAAGATCTGGCTGTGGTGTTGCTGTGACTTTGGTGTGAATGCATGGAGCTTCTGCTGTAAAGTAAAGGACTTTCCTTTCCCTCTGAGGAGCTGGAGCTTCATGTTTTCTGCTACCTAGAAAATGAAGTCATTGCTTAGCACTTAAAATGAAATTATGGATGTGATATGTATCTGGTTGCTACAAGCGTTGTACATTGTGAAATACATTGTGAAACTTTTTGTTTGGTAACTGGGTGGCATCCATGTGACAGTCAGATGCTCTGTGCACTTTGCAGCCCACATTACCTGTTCATTTCCTCCCTTGTTCCTTTGCAGTGATTGCTGTTGATATAGATCCCGAGAAACTCAGCCTTGCACGCAGCAATGCCAAGGTGTACGGCGTGGCCAACCAGATTGAATTTGTGTGTGGAGACTTCATGGTGCTGGCTGCTGACCTGAAAGCAGATGTTGTGTTCCTCAGCCCTCCTTGGGGCGGGCCTGACTATGCCACTGCTGAAATCTTTGACATCCAAACTATGATTTGCCCAGATGGATATCCTTTCAAAGCTGTGTGTCATCATGGGTGTGATTTTCAGTCTTTTATGTCTTTTTTTCTTCCCTCTTCTCTTGAGGTGGGCTTTGCCATGTCCAGCTGGCAGACCGAAAGTGATGGTATCTGGATGAGGTGCTACAAGAGATGGTTTAATAACTTAGTGATAGTAATGGGGATAGGAGAACAGTTGGACTAGATGATCTGGTATGTTCATATCTTCTAATTTAAAGTATTCATTATTTTTGTTATATGATTTTATTTAAAGAAACAACCCTGAAGTAATCAAATACACATGTGGTATATGCATAGGCAATCATTAGTTATGTGAGTTATAATTTTTTTTTTAATGAGAGCTAGCCTTGCTTAAAATATTGATATCGTTATTATAACACCTCATAATGTGGGAAAACAGAAGAATGCAAGCAAAATATTAACTCAATTAATGTATAAAATTTAATGTTAGCTTATTTACATTGGTAGTGAGCAGCCATTCATTTAGGAAGGCGTGAGCATAACAGTCTCATCAACTACAAAACTGTGTTTTTCTTTGTCAAATAATCTCTTTTTATTCCTTTTTAGCTAAATTGTAGCTATACCTCTAAGGGTAAAGAAATCTATGCCTATGTGAGAGGCAATATTATGCAAAATGATTTAGAAAGCAGGTATCACACCAGTGTACTGACTATAAACTGCTTCTCAAATTCTTTTTTTGCAATTCAGTTAAATTTTCTAGGTAAAATGAATGAATTGGTTGGGTTCTCTGAGGTTTTTTTTGTTTGTTTGTTTGTTTTTAAAAAAAAAGGACAGTAATGGTGAAATAATGGTATTTCTACATTTAGTACTAATTTCTGCATTTCAGAACAATATCTAATTACACAGCCATTATGTTATTGCATAACAAGCTTTCAAAATGAAAAATATGTAATAGTTTCTCCCTCCCTCTACATTTATTTATTTATTTTTTTCCTTTACTGGCTTCTACATTTGAAATTTTCAGGCTCTCCAAGAAGATTACAGACAACATTGTTTATTTTCTTCCTCGGAACGCTGACATTAACCAGGTACGTTACTGGAAAATGGCTTGCTAACTACCAAAACCTCAACTTGGTAAAACAGAGATAGTATAAGCACAGAGTTAAGGTTTTTTTAGTCTGTTCAGCTGAACGTGTTTGATTTGTTTTGTTTAAAATTTGAACCTTACATTAAGTGGTTTCTGTGTTTCTAGCACTTCTGGCATATTTAGAAATGGGAGTAGTAGATGATTTTCATTATTTTGATACTATTCCTTCATACAGCAGCAGACTGGAGATACTTACAGACAATCCAAATATAGTATATTTGCGTGCCAGATGGATACATTCATATAAAAGAAAGAAGGTATTTTAACCAGCTCATACCATCTCATATATTCTGAGTCCTAAACCTTTCTGGCTTTCCATTCATGAAGGAGTTGCAGGAGATCACTGTACAGCCTGGTATCATTAATGCCATTACTATCGTTCTCATTAGTGTGTTAGTACAGTCTCAAGCAAGAGACATCTGTCATGCTGCCCATACAGGTGTGTAGTTACCTAGGGGCTGCTTGCAGAGCAGTGATTGGATTACTTAGATGTAGCACTGACTTGTTAAACGCACAGTTTATTTTACCAGTTCAGAGTGGTGCTTTTTTTTGTTTGTTTGTTTTGTTGGTAGAAATGTTCATTAGAAAAGTACTGTACCTGTTTGGTTGTTCAGATTGTTGATGTGGAATGTCAAATACAGTTTGTTCTTCAGTATTTGAAATTAAATATGTCAGTCAAGTACTTTTTTTTATTTTGGAAGTAATTAGATGACTGTAGCACTTCCCCTGAGTGTCTGGTTTAGTTTCCTCTGTATATTTTCTATGCTAATTATGTCTTGTAGATTTTAAGCTAAGACGGAGCAGTGAGATGTTCTCTTCTCTTGCCTTATGCCACAGAACTTCACAGGTTT
Organism: Lagopus muta; assembly: GCF_023343835.1. Taxonomy (NCBI): domain Eukaryota; kingdom Metazoa; phylum Chordata; class Aves; order Galliformes; family Phasianidae; genus Lagopus; species Lagopus muta. The sequence continues at coordinate 38,145,943 of NC_064435.1, read as the reverse complement.
ATTTCCAGCTTTTCCAAAAGCTTTGTCTAATGTAGAGCAGATGAGGACTTCAGCCAGTGCCTGCAGACATGGTTTATGGCAAACAGACAGTATGAGAAATTCTCATGGCCTAGCTGTTAGCGTGCTCTGCCTGTGTAGCACCTGTGTGTGGTTGCATTAGATGTTTTGCTGCCCCTACCTCTTGGTCCAGTTGGTTCTGAGTGTTGTTGGAATGCTCTGAATGTTCCTTGATGTACATCCACAGGTTCTCCTCTACACAAATTGCTGAAGATAAGTGCTGTCGCTCAGAATTGTGGCTATGTGGTCACAGCTTAGTTGTAAAAGGAGATGCTTGGATTCAGCTCGGTTTTCCCATCTATAGGCTGTTCTCAGGGAAAGAAAGGAATTCCTTATGCTTTCTCTAGATACTGTGCCAGTATACAGAAAAAAAAAGATCTAAAGGTTGATTATCTGACAGTGTGGAGAGAGGATATGCATCTAGCTTAGTGTTGAGGGAAATTTAGTGTTGGTACTTGCTTGGACAGTGGTGGGTTGTACTTGACCTTCCTAACTATGATTGTAGTGGATTCTCTGGTCCACAGAAGACTATGCAGAGGTTACAGCCTTGGCCGTCGTAATCTCTGATTGTACTGAAGTGACATTTCTGAATTTACCACTACTGAAATTTCAGGACTGTGAATTTTTAGAGGAAAGGAAGATATATCTTCAAGGTTCCTTAATGGTAGGTGTGAGCAGTTTTTCTTCTTAGTTTCTATATGGTTTTGCCCACAGTTCTGATCCATTTTATTTATCTGATGGATCAAATAGAGTAGCTCCTGTCCTGACAACCTTGGCAAGGGTGCAGAACCCCACTGCTAGTGTATCATCATATGGCTGTGCTTGTAAATGTAATCCATAAGCACCAGGGGCCCAGAAAGGTCTGATGAAGAAAATATTTAACATTTTTTTGCAGGAGATTAAAACCTGAAATCTAAATAACTTCGATAGATTACCTGATGCCGTAGATTTGAAACTTACAAGGTTCTTAAGTTCATTTATGATAGCACTGCACAGGCTTATCAGAATTGCCTCTTCAGTCTCCTTAGAAGTTCTCTTTTTGTATACGTGCAAATACTTCAGGCTTTCATGTATCCCTGAGCTCCTAGAACAGGCAGTCTGGAATGTTTAGCATGGAAGGTGGCAGTTAAATCTTCAGTACTCTGCCTCTTGTTTTTTACTGACTGAATCTGCAACCAGAGTTTGCTTTGCTAGTTAAAATTAATTTGGAAGCTGATTTAATTTCTGTTGCAAAACTCCATGCAGATGTTAATACTGTTTATAAGCCAGTGTAGCAGTGCATGTTGGCTTGTCTGATAGTAGATCTCAGGTTTGTAGAAATAGATGCCCAGCTACTGGAATCAACCTTAAAACTAAAATCCTGCTTTTCCTTTAATTAGGAGGGTGCAAATTTACTGGAAAACATATCCTTTTGTTTTTTTGGTTTTCTTTTTTTTTTCAGCATTAGATATGTTGGGTAGTGTGAATTCTTGCTGTGAAAGCAGGTGGTTATTGACCTCAACTGTGCAGTTTCTGAGGGCGCTGCATTCACTGCCTTCTTGGTAGATCAGACCTGCAACCTTGTTCTGTATGGCTGTATTCCAAAAGTGATGTGAACTATGCCTGCATAGTACTATGATTTTTCTGAGTCAATTTGGTCTTGCAGAGTGGAGAGAGGATTCCTTTGGCTGAATCCTCTTAGAAAATTCAGTGAATTTATGTGCAAGAGCAAACTTCTGTACTTCTGCCTCAAGAGGGAGCATCGAACCAGTGAAACACACTTGGTGTGCTCACAAGAAATAGGAAACATTTATCTCGCTTACATCCAATCTTCTTGTTTATAAGCATGTGCTTGATTCAAAATGTATGTCCATTTTTAGGTTGAACTAATCTTTCAGAAATGTTCTTTCTGATTAGGGAATATTCAGGAACCATTATGTATGAGGGTGTGCATAAAAACATAGTTGATATTTGCAGCTCATCCTTGCTGATACCTGTTTCTTTGCAGCATCTTTACCTCTAAGTCTTTTTTTTTTTTTTTTTTTTTTTTTTTTTTTTTAAACTTTCTTTGTATCCCTTTAAAAAAAAAAGTTTGGGAGGGAATTGGGTTGAAGGGCAGAATTGTGAGATCTATAGATATTACCAGTTGAGATCATGTTTTAGTACTACTTCAGTTGTGGGTGGGACTAAGCTTTTATTTGGCTGCCAGCAGTATTTTTGGAAAACAGAATAAAAAGTTTGATCAACTAAGAATTCTTTCAAGGTAGGAAAGAACTTGAGATCACTGTCTCAAATAAACATGTGCATTCAAATCAAGATTATGCTGTAGCAAATTTGCTGTAGCAAATACAAGTGAAAATGTTTGGTAAACATTTGGGTATTTGAAAGCTGTTTTTACCTTCTATGAGAAGAATTACTGATACTAATTTAAGCTGATAGTAGTTAAAAATAAATAAATGAGGATATCTGTGCCGTGGCAAAATTCTGATGAAGACACATTTCCTGCCCTTGCTCTGTGGTTAATAGGCTTCATGAGCAGCAGGGAACCTGAAATCAGGGAATGTTCAACCTTTCCCAACATCCTTGTTCTCAGCTGGTTCATTTCTATCACATCAAGGGAAAGAAAGGAGATACCTGCAGGTGATACTATGTTTGGATCTTCAAACCTCAGCTAAGCCTAATCAAGCATGAGTGATTGGAGAAGCAAGCTGGTTGAGACTGTTTAAATAATGTCTACATTCAGCAAGCTGTGCTAAGCCTCATTGTGTACTCACCTCAGGGACTGGCATTTATCCTTGATTGGTTGCACCGCCTCTTTTCTTCTCTTCTTAATCTTATTATTTGCAGCAAAGAGGGAAGAATCTGGGGTTTAGTGTAGGAGTTTCTTTGTAGTGGTTTCGCCTCATTAGAGAAGGGCACCAAAACATATAGAATCCTCCTAGGTGTTCACACACTAATGCAGTGATGCAGCAGACTGTTCTGCATGACATAGGTCCTGTTGCTGAGGTGTTTGTCCTGCCACTGGTTGTCAGGACAGGGTCAAGGTGGGTGATGCCCTCTCCTGAAAAACTGGTGAGACTTATATGCTGATGGTATAAGGCATTAGCACATCAGCATCTCTACCAACCTAGCCAAGCACAACAGCTGGAGCAGTGGTGAACATGTGGTTTGTTGCTCACCCTGCCCATTATCAATCATTGCTCAGCTTCAGCTATCTTTTTGGGATAGAAGATATGTTTTGGTCTATCCAAAGTCCGGCCTGTGATATAAGAAAAGCACAGTAGTTCTGTAAAGAGATTTGGCAGTGTTAGAAAGCCTTTCTCCATGGGGTAAATTGGTTGAAATGATCTATCCAGGAGGGAGATAGTAGTGTTGGCTCTGTGCTGTGGGTTAAGCAGTAGTGCTGTGGTCATGTTCCAGACCTTGCTAGCGTGCTACATGAGCTTTGTACTAACAGGCTTCGTGTCAGTGTGGGGTGGGGTAGAAGAAAAGATCTAATAAATTAAAAATAAATAAAGGAAGCATCAGGAATTTTTCTAAAGTGGGATAACTCAAAAACAAACAAACAAAAAACAAAACACCAGACCTTCAAAGTTCAAGTCTATTTCACATTCAAATTTGAGTGTAGTTGCAATTTCATAAACAGGAGCTGTTGTATTTATTGAAAATATATTTTCAGTTTTGCTATTATATTTTCAGAGTTGCTATTAAACTTCTGAAAAATTTCCCTGTTTTCAGCCAGCAATATTTGGATGTAAAAGTAGCATGGCATAACAGAGGAAGAATACTGCTTTTTTGGTAATATATTTCCTTTAAAGGTCATCTGGTTCAGCTCCCCTGCAATTACAGGCAGCTACATCTGGGACAGCTACATCAGGTCGCTCAGAATCCTCTCTAGCCAGACTTTGAGTGTCTCCAGGGACAGGGGCATCCACCACATCTCTGGGCAAACCTATTCCAGTGCCTTACTACCATTACTGTAAAAAGAACTTTTTCCTTTTTCCTTTTTTCAATTTAAGTCTCTCCTGTTCTAATTTGAAACCATTTCCCCTTGTCCTTTCACAACATACCCTGCTAAAGAGTTTGTCCCCTTCCTTCTAATAGCCCCATTTAGATACTGAAAGGTTGCTATCAACTCTTCCTGGAGCTTTTTCTTCTCCAGACTGAACGGCCCCAGCTCTCTCAGCTTGTTCTCATAGGGAAGAAGCAGGAGGAGTTCTTCCCTGTCATCAGAATTAGAGAATACCTCCAGGGTTTCAGCCTGTGCAAGATTAAAACTAGGTTCTGTCTCTTAACTTTCAGTAAAGACTGTTTGGTTTTTTTTTTCTCAATGTAGTCAAGGCTGTGATGCTTCAACCAGCATCCTTTATAGCCTCATCCATCCCTCTGGTGGATGTCTGCCTTCTTTGAACCTTGCTAGAAGGAGAGGTCATGCAGCACTGAGGAGCGAGTGGAGCATGAAACAGTGGAGATGATGTGTCTGGATGCAGTACTGGCATTTCTGGGAAGATGCACTGTGTGAGGGCAGCTGGGTTGGGCATGGTGCTGCGTTTTGTAGTTGAGCAGGAGAGAGACCTGGTGGGAAGTGATAAACACAGTGCCGTAGCAAGGTGTTCATAGGGACATACTCTTCCATCTGTGCTATTTATCATGTTCTCCCACGGTTACTACTAGTTAATGGGAAGTATATATGTTGGCATTGTAACAGTGATCGGCAACTTCTTTCCGCTTAAGCTATTAGTGAAATGTTAGCAGCTTGTTGTGACTCCATCAATCATGAGCTGACCTGCCAGCAGTCTGCCTGATTTTTGTATTGATGTGTAACATAGTCCTGCTGGGAAAGTCTTACAGACTGCATTTATTCCCTGTGTACTGTGCTTTCGAAAAATAGGTGGTGTAGCAGACAAGCAAAAGGTTATATTTGTCGTTATGTAGAGTTGTGCTGTGTGTTTGTTTTTTAATGTGGTCACTTTTCAGACTTCTTCCTATTTCTGTATTGGAAACTGACACCTAGGTTTGGGACTTCAGCTATACCTAATTAAATGAAATCACTTCTCAATCGCAGGACATTTTGCTATCCTAAATGGTGGTTTCACATGTCTGGTTATGTTTCAGATGTTATTACTGTTTGGTCTGTATCTAGTGCTTAGAATGATTTGCTGGTCCTAAAATCAAGCAAAATGCTGTTCACTCTGATAGTGAAGAAAAGAATGCACATCATGCAGATCCTTTTTCTTTTCTTGCCTTTGTTTCCTCAATGTAATGATACTCCATTTTTGGAAAATCAAGATTGAAAATGAAACTTTGATTTTGTCTGCGTATCTTGTGCCTAGATGGTAAGATGTTTATTGTGCTTCACGTTTTGAAAGACCACCTGGAACTGTGTAGTCTTTTTAGGGTCCTTCCAACCCGAGCCATTCTATGATTCCATAATAATACGTTTTAGAGCTTTTTGTATGGCAGTTTGTCCTTGTTAATCTGTCAGGCTTCACTGAGCCGTTCCAAGGAAAGCTTGCAGCTAGCAGCTTGCACATAATTAAATTTGCAACCTCCAGCAGTTTATAAACAAGCATGGTGATGGAGCATTTGTGTTTTCCTCTGAATGTTGGTGGTTCCATCTGAGCAGTCAGTGCCTCCTCACTGGGCTCCCTTTGCTTCCCTGCACCTCCCATTCACATGAGAAGCTGCGATGTTGACAGATGTGTTCTGAGGAGTGCAGTCATGGATTTTTGCAATCTGGAGATTTCTGTCCTGACTCTGCCTCTGCAGTTTATGCCTATGTGTCCATTAGAGTTTTGTCACCTTTGAGTTTTCAAATATATATTTTTAGGAGGCAATTGAAATTACTCTTATTAATCCTGGATTTAATGCTTTAAAGTTGTATATATATTTATACATGCAGCATGTGGATATTGTGCTCTCAGGTATCCTTCAGCAAATGCCACCTGTTAGCAGAGGGAGTGACATCTACCTGCATTACTGAATAAGTATTCTGTTTGGACTTCTAAGAGGAATACTTAGTAAAGACTTGTTTGATATGAATGAGCAAGTAGTACTTATATGTGCTTAATTATATAAATTGTGCTCCAAACTTGGGACTGGGTAATCAATCCCAGGTAGTATCAGTGTTCGTATATTAAGTTGACCAATCCAGTCAATATTCCTGAAGAGTTAAGCAGCTATAGCTTCAGAAGGCATTCTCTTACACTTTTTGCAAGAGTCATTTACAATAAAATAGGACAAAATTAACATCTTCCTGGGAAAAAAAATAAATGGGTTGCCTTGCAGTATTAACGGCTTTTAGAATGTCAAGAAGGAAAAGGTAAGTCATAAAATTAACATTCTTGATCACTTGCCAGTTCAGACTCTCGTGCTATTTATAAATTGGCCTGCTTCTGCTTTTTTACTTAAGTGGCGGGTTCCTCTTTGACAAGAATGTGGAATTTTTTTTTTTCCTATCACCATTATACTGAAGGATGAATAAAACTGCTCAGACTTATGTTTTTATCTACAGATAGAGAAAGAAAAAGAAAAAAGGGGGGAGAGGAAAGGAAAGTAAATGTCTGTTTTAGATAAGTGTGATCTTTCTGGGCAAGTCAATAAAGGTTCAAGGTATAATTCAGATTAATTTGTTATTTCCTCTTGATGGTAGGCTGCTTTTTTACTTGCAGTAAAATAGAGGAAGCTCAGCATGTTTATATTTAAACCTGTGCTACAGAGTGAAGTCTCGGAGGAGTTCAGAAGTGGCAATAACGCAAGCCGAACTTCACATTTTAGCTGGTAATGTCACAGACATCTTGGTTTAAAGACCAGTGCAAGCCTACTGCGGGCCTGCAGACCTTCTGTTTTTTATTTTGTTGATGTGGAAAGTTTTCCAGCGTCAGACCCACTGGGGAGCAGCACAGCATGGCAGCCACCTCCCACTGTGCGGCCTGCAGCAGGGAGCAGTCAGTCAGTCATCTACCGTCTGCCACAGCACTGCTGGGCGTGGTAAACATGAGCGGAAGGGGACGGAGGGTTGTGTGCTCGGGTCCAAAAGACAAAGTCCACAACAGTGTTTCCTTTACAGTTGTCAGTTGTAATCATTAAGCACCAAAGGTGCTCACTGGGCTCGGTCAACAGAACGTGAGCGGTCTCGCTCGGGTGGCTGCAGACAGGCCCTGCGCTGCCCCACAGGCTCTCTACCTCATTCTTCAGCGGTTGCTCAGCTGCCGGCTGCCTTACCATCAACAGTGTCTGAGATTCACCTGCACGCAGCAACAGCTTTTCTTTTGTTGTTGCAACAGGAAAAAAAAAAAAAACAAAAAAGATAGTATATTTGAAAGCTGTTTGGTTTGGGGGCTGCATATCTTCTTGTTGTGATGTTTTTGTTTTGGTTGGTTGCTTTATTTCCTTCCCCAGCTCTTCAGCACAACTTTTATGCTTCCCAGTTTCAGGATTTGTTTTTACTCTGCCCACGAAACTTTGCATTTTGACATGTAAAATTTTTTTTTTTTTTTTTTTTTTTTTAACATTTTGACACTCAGGATTTTGGCTTGATTTTTGCTGTCACCATTACCAGGCAAGCATCAGGGATGCTTGTGCTCCTGGTGCTCTGCAAACCAGGCTGTAGTATGTCTCAGCATAGTGTGAGAAGTAGTGATTCTTTATCTTTAGTTCTCATGTTCTCCTGTTTTTTTTGGCTGAGTGGATAGGAACGAATTCTAGGTCCCCAGAAAGCCACAGACTCACTTCTGTGATAAAATAGGAAACACACGGAGGACCGGAGGCGTTAGGCACCAGTGATATCAGAATAAAGATGTTTTACATGACACGAGCAGAAGTTTGGGGATTTTCCTCTTTACCTGCACATTGATTGACTTATTTCTTGTTCTTTTGTTTTTCAGATCGCTTCCTTGGCAGGGCCAGGAGGGAAAGTTGAAATAGAACAAAATTTTCTCAATAACAAACTGAAGACAATAACAGCTTATTTTGGGGATCTAATAAGGCCTGACCTCTCCTGAATTTCATGTGCATTCTTCTAGGTGCAACCTCCTTGACTACTTTACTGCATAAACCTTTGTACAACTGGCTTGTCCAAAATGACGTAAAGCTGTTTCCTGCTTTAATTTTTATTCTGAAAAACATTTTGTTCATTGCTACTGCCAATAAATGTTTTATAAGAATTTTGGCAAATTTCTAAAACTAGAGTAGCTGTGAATGGAGGAGAAACTCTTTTTGACACAGTCTTGCAAGATCAGTCAGTTGAAGGAGGACCTGGGGACTTCTTTGCAGCTCTGATGCGTGCTGCAGTACTTACTCCATTGTGGATGTTCAGGGTGTTAAATAGTTTGAAAAACACTAAGTGTCAAGAATGCTGTCAGTGCTGACAAAACATGAGCACCTGAACATAATGTGGACCTACATGGTGTGATACACGGCGCCAGATGCAGCTGTCACCTAGCTTCACAGGCTCCCTCCTCGCCTGGAAACCTTCTCAGGTTTCTTTATGGTATGATGGCCTACACATTTGTTATAGTGAGTTCTGCAGCTTGCTGCAGCTTACAGAGAGAATAGGGTGTGTTTGTGGCTGGCAGCAGGGCTGTACCCTCTCCTTTGTTATTTATTCTTTTTCCCCCTCCTACAGATAATGAGGAGAAACCTGACTGGAGGTCAGTCCCAGTAGCTTTATTGGAAGTTAGACACAGGTTTCATCCTCTTTTGGACACCTGCTCCTCAGGCAGGCAGCATGGAGCAGCAGAGGGAGCACTAATCCCCAGTGGGAGTAATTCACTCCCAGTCTGGGTTTTGAGGGAGAGCAGTTGCCTTTGGACATTTCTTTGGGCAGAAAAGGACTCAGGCAAGAAGAGAAGTGTCTGTAGGGTACAGACATGAAATTCTCGCTGAAACACGGTTACAGAAAGTATGCAAGATTAATGTTGATCGTGTTTATGAGGTAAGAGCGTAGGAATACCATTTTGAAGATGAGAAGTGTTGATTCTCCTCTACTTGGAGTGCAGCAAATCATGATGTTGAAGGCAGCAAAGACTAAGCACTGAACGATGGATCTGTGCTGATGAACAAAGCTTTGTAGAGTAACAGTGTGGAACAAACAAATGAAGGGAGTTTTTTTTTAAAGATAATAAAGACATGCTTAAAGATTTTATTAAATCTTTAAATCAGTTAAGAGACTAGTGGGTTTGTATATGCAGGTTGTTAAAAATATATGTGTAACTTGACTCATTGCAAGTGCAGTAAAGAAGCACCTAGGAAAGAATTTTCCAAAATTTATTGTCCTTCCAGTACCAGGCAATTGCTAAAGTGTTAAATGAGCCTTTCCTACCTTCACATGTTTCAACTATTTAATTTGCATCACTGCGTTTTTTCCACTGTGCTGAAGAACTGCTGTGATGGTGCAGGCCCCCATGCCGGTATTTAAAAGGAGTTGGAAAGGAGAGAAACTACCTGCTCTGCAGTGTTTCCTAAAGAATGGCAAGGGAGATCCTGTACTGTACACCTGCCTCTTCCTCAGAAATGTGTTGCATTTGCAGGCAATCCTTTTGCTACAAAGAGGAGAGTGGCAAGTGCTGATATTACAGGTCCAAGCCTACTGCAGCAGTAGCATATAAATGTAGTGATGTTATTAAAATTCCACTCTGACCTAAATTGGAAAAAAAAAAAAAAAAAAAAAGCCATAAAATCATAAGACCAAATGAAAAATAAATGTTTACTCAGTATGTTAATAGTTCTCTGTACACTGAAATTTAACTATATTGGGCCTGCAGCTGCTTACAGAAAAGTTGTCATCTTATTTTTTAGTCCTTCTTCTTTCCTATAGTTAAGAATGACTTCAGAAGCATTTTGAGATCTCACTAACACCACTCATTTTACCTCGTTTTACCACTTGTTTTATCAGAAAAGTGGTCTGATTTTGTTCATCGTTTCCAGTTTTCAGGAAGTAGAAGCTGAAACATGACATACAAAGTACAACATTTACTGTTCCAATGTTTGCTTCCAGTTTGGTGAACTTAATGGTAAAAATGGAAGGCTAGTTAAAGGCTTTTACTGCTTTTACCTGGCAAGCGTGTTAAGAGTCAAAAATGGAAGAATACCCTTGTTCATGCCTGTTCTTCTGCGTTAACCAACAAGTGCAAAAGATGTGTTAGCTGATTGGTGGATTTGTTTTGCACACCACTTGAAGTCAGAATGGACTCTGCTGGGTTGGTTGCTGCCAGTTTTGTGCTCGGTGCAGTTTCCCATGGTGGAGAGCCACTCAATTAAACCTAATGGACTGACTCTAATAAAACCATAAGCCTTATGTACTAAGAGCGTTCGCTTTGTGGTAGTAGTAGTTTCAACCACCAAGCTCTTCACAGGGGACAGCATCAGTCGTTATGTGAGTTTCTGTAGGGTGTTGTTCTGCTTTGTATTTTGGAAAAAAAAGGTAATGTGATGAAACAGAATTAAATTTCCGGAGTTTTAATACTGTGCTGAGTCCAGTAATGTTTTGCATATCACATGCAGCAAATCGGTGTTAGGCTACCAAGTTACAATGCCAGTGCAAAGTAAATATTCATAGAGGTTTAGGCTTGTACTTTAATCTGCTGAAGAAGCTATGAGAAAAATGCGGAGTATTTTTTGGAGGCAGACTACTATTTGTACTAATTACCATAAAATGTGTACTCTTTCGCTTTCTGCCATGCTCCCAAGATTCTGATTTCTCAAGTTTATCTTAATTAAATCAGTCATTATACCAAGCCCACTGATTCCTTTGTTTCTGCTGCCATGAAGTGATGAAAAACAGCTCCAGCAATCAGACTGCGAGGTGCAGAGCAGTGGTGGATCTGATGGGGTGGGAGCAGTGCATTGGGGCAGCCCAACCCTCCCTTCGTGGCAAGAAGCTCAGTGCCATTGAGGCAGCCGTGTTAGTGTTATGGCAAGAATCACTGTGCCGTGACGTTTTAACGTACAGGTTTTAGAAAACCTTCCCCAAGTGTAGTTTCTGAAATAACATCTGGCTCTGTATGCATTGCTCAGGGGTTACACAAACAAATTAGTGTTACACCACGGTGACCTTGGTAACATTTAGAAGAGGAAAACCCCATAAATAGCGCAAGGAAAACTTACTTGCAGTAACTCACTGAGCAAATCAATAAAAATTGTGTCATATTCATTTGGTTGGCTCTCTGCACCTGAATCTGCCCACCCTCAACAACAAGGGCAATCCTAACCCAGCGTATGGATTGATTGCTTGATTGGCTGCAGCCTTTTCAGCGCTGGAAATAGCATCCCTGTCCCTGGAATATCTTGTTGGGGTTCAGAGCACTAGAAGTTGATTTTCAGTGTCAAGGAAGTTATGGGTTGCTGTATGAAACCAGAACAAAGCTATTTGGGCAAGTGTATTCGATTGAGGAAAGCCTACAGTACATTGGTTTTGTTTGTTTTTTTATTTCATTGCCAAAAAGAAGGTGGGGAGGAGGAAGCAGAAGAAGAATAAATGCTGCAAAACCAGACTTGAAACTGATGCAGAACTAACTTTCCTGTTACAGCTGCCAGAAGGAGAAGCTGCTGAGCACTCCAGCCCACTGGGTCAGTAAGGAGTGTTTCCCAGGCACGTGCCCTGTGGAGATGCTTTGCTGGTTCCATTCACTGAAGTCCCAAAAAAGCCCCCAAAGTCATACCAAACAATAATAACAACAGCAACCACTGCCACAGTAATAATAATAATAAGGATGATAATACAAGATTTGTTACTCGGGAGACTGCGAAAGGGACTGCTGGCTGGAAAGAAGCTAGAGGAATGGCCAGAACCAGATGGGCTGTTAGATGCTGCATGCTGGAGATATGCCCAAGCAGTGAGCACACTCACTGCAGCCCATGGGAAGCAGGCAGAAGGAAGGACCGACTGCAAACAGGGCTCATGCTCTGCAGGGCTGGGTTCCCATCTCCAGTCAGCACAGCCTCTGAGCATGAAGTCTGGCCCTGTGGTGTCCCCTGAAGGTATGTGAGATGCAGTTAGCACCTGACCATATGAGCAGCATCTGCTCACTGCACAAGGGTTTCCCTGTGTGGGGAATTCCCCATCAGAATGTGCACGAAGCTGTGCAGTGCACCCCTGCAGTCTACAGCACAGATTCATCGTGTACTCGGGCTGTTCCTGCCAAGCCCTGGATTTCTGCATGGTAAGAGCCAGGGGTCACCGTCCCCTTAGGATATGTCCCTGCAAGAACACCTCAGGGTTTTGGGACGTAGTATTGACACTGTCCATTCCCGGGCCCCTCCTCAAGTCTCAAGCAAATGACTTATCTGAAGTCTCCCCGTGGAGTTTTGGCCCATCCCTTTCCTTATTCCAAAACCAAAGAGTCTCATACTTCCCAGTAGCACAGGCTTCATTGAAAACCTGCTGAAATTGCTCTGGTTTTGTGGTTCCTCAAACTTAGGAGAAGTGCTGCTGAAGGCAGCCTGCCTTGATGACAGCGCAGTCCTTCCTGTCTCTGTATGGCTCCAGCTATTTTCTTCCTCCTTCACAAAACTGCACTGCAACCTTCTTGTGAAACTACTGTGGTTTGGTAGGGCAGTGCAATGGCTTCAGCAGAGTCATTAATACCACACGGACATGAGAAAAGGCTCATTCTTTGTTGTATGGGAAATAACAAAATACCTTTTCCTGGTCCTTTATCCTAAAAATGCATCTGAGAAATAAGACTGTCAGAGAAGATATTTCTCTGTGTGGTTACTGCAGGTTGGTGCAGCTTGAATAAATACATTTATGATATCAGGACACCTGATATCATACCTGTCTGGAGCTCAGGAGGTTCTTCACAGTGTCACAACCAGCAATAGCAACAGTGGTGAGAGCTTTTGTGAAAGGTGGTATTGTGATCTGACAGCAGCATAGGTCCCAAGGTATTCATTAAATTGTTCCAGGCACGGGGACAGCCTATGATTATGCTCAATAGGAGCAAATTGTACACTTTGCTTGACTGGCATACAGGAGCTTAATCTGAAAGGCTGCATAGGAGGGCTGAGCTTGTACAGGTACAGCCCAAGAGCACAAACAAGCTCAGCCTCATGGCTGATTTCCTAAAGCCACCAAGTTTCTTTGTGGGCTGGGGTTTCTCCAGCTCCAGTCTTTGCTTGTATCAGAAACAGTGCAGCCAGCAGGAGCAGGAAGATGACCGTTCCTCTGTATTTAGCACTGGTAAGGCCACACTTTGAGTACTGTGTTCAGTTTTGGTCCACTCACTACAAGAAAGATATTGAGGCCATGGAGTTTGTCCAGAGAAGGTCAGTGAAGCTGTGAGGGGTCTGGAGCACAAGTACTATAGGGAGCAGCTGAGGAAGATGGGACTGTGCAGTCTGGAGGAGGCTCAGGGGAGACCTTAGCACTCTCCACAACGCACTGAAAGGAGTTTGTGGTGAGATGAGGGTTGGTCTCTTCTTCAGGTAACAGCAATAGGATGAGGGAATGGCCTTAAGTTGCACCAGGGGAGGTTCAGGCTGGATATTAGGAAAAAATTCTTCTCAGAAGGTGGCGAGGCTTTGGAACAGGCTGCCTAGGAACATAGAGATTCACAGTCCCTGGAGGCATTCAAGAAAAGAACATTCATTTCACTATTAATATGAACAATCACCTAATCCAAAATTATTGCTGTTATAAACACTCCAAGTGGAGAAATCATTTCATCTACTTGTGAATAGAAATGCGGTTCACAAGTGGATGCAGTAGCTGCAGAATCAAGGTCTGCCAAGAAGAAATCCAGTTTAGCTGATTTGACAGCCCAGTTAGCTGAAAAACAAGCTGTGCTGGTACAGAAGGCTCAGGGTACTCTTAAAGATTCATAATCTCGATGGAGCCCAGAGGAGGAACCAGTGGTGAGCAGCTGTTAGACATCCAGTAACCTAAAAAGAAATAAATCCAAGGGTTTGGGTTGCTCACAGACATGATCAGTGGTGGGGAATTAGGGAAATTGCAAAAATGCCTTGAGAAGGAATTCCAAGGAACTACAGACAACAGCTTAACAGTGAGAAGGAACCCAGCTTTGGAGAGAAACAAAAGAAGCCAGAATTTGTAGATCACAGCTTATAGGTACCTGTTTTTCCAGATAGTCTGAAGAGGGAAGAACGTGGTGCCCAGCCCTGTTGCTGGTGTTTGGTAATATGGCTGTCAGCAGCCATGAATCTGCTGGTGCTGAAGAAGCTGCAGCCTTGCACAGCAGGACTACAGTGAGCAATGATGGAGCGATGTCCATGGCAGCTTGTAGAGACTTACACGAAGTATTATTAAGAAAAGATCAAATTCCTGCTGGAGTCCAGGCTGTGTCAGGCAAACACTGCCTGTTTCTTTCTGCTCTTCTTCTGCAGTGTGACTTTTGCAATGCCTTTTGGTCAACACAGGGAGGTTTATTTGTCATTTTCACTGTAAGTGTGGCTAGATGACCTTGATGACAGTGCCTGGTTGCGTTTTTGAGAGCACACGCTAAGTGGCTGAGCCAGGATCACCACCAGCAGATCATTTCCCACAGCCTACTGTGAAGGCAGTAAATACAATAACTGCTCTGTGCCAGCCACGGTAGGGCTCTGAAGCACAGGAGCACACCAGAAAAACTACAGTTAGAGAAAAATACCAGAGCTGATTCAGTGGATAGGCCTAGGATCCTGTGACGGGGGTAAGAAATAACTAATGTGTTCTGAATGGGCAGGGGGATGCCAGGATCCCTCCTCACAGCCCCTGAAATGCTTTGAGTGCTGTATGACTGTCTGAAGAGAGCTGTGGGAAAGAGGCAGAGCAGCAAGCAGCCAACATCTATCTATTCAGGCCACCACTGTCCTTTCCTGTTCAGTTTTTCATTAAAAGCAGAACAAAACCAGAACCTCAGTGGCCAGAGGTGTGATCTGGTCACGAGAGAAAATCAGAATACTGCAGTTTGCTGCTTGTACCATAAAATGTGTTTGCTGAGACTCTCATGGTTTAACACAAAGCACTGAAGAAGTAATGTTTCTAAAAGATAGTTTTGAAAGTCTTGAAGTTTCTGGTTATAACTCGTAGCTTCTTGCTTATCCCTCTTCATTCTAGTTGAGCATTTGCTTCATGCTGTGGATGGAGTGAGCCTCAGATCTTTTCCTCTTTGCCAAGGAGAGATTCCTAGTTTTCTTTCTGTCTTGTTGCATTCCTACCACAACAAGCCAGATTCCAACCCTCAAATCAGTGCCTGAAGGAGAGTTTGCTGCAGCTTTGTCTGGAAGGACAAGCATTGCAGAGCTATAAGAAGGGTGATAGAGGCAGAGCCAATGCCCCTATGGAGTACCCATCACTGGGGCTTTTATGAGTGCATATCAGTGGCTGTGGAGACCCCCTTGGTAAGTGTCACATGGCAGGATCCCACCTTGCACACTCCAAGCCTATGCTGCAATCTGAGGGGTGCAACCACAAAATATGTTTAAAAAAAATGTATTCTTGATCCTAATTGAACCCAGTTTAGAGATACCCAGAGAGAATAGGGCTGATGTTTTCAGCTTGGAAAAGCCATTGTGCAACTCAGCCAAATAAATTAATGAAGTGGTAGCAAGAAGGGCAAGATTGTTTTGAAATAGGAAGGAATTATTATTGTATATTAAGTTGATTATGCATCAGGGTTGAAATGTACAGAATGGGTGGGCTATGCTATAGCTGGGAGAAGCCAGGCACACAGCCAGAGGCACACAGGCACACAATGTGTGCGTTTGTGTGGCTGGTGGCAAGCAAATCCGTCACCCTCATTGGAGAGGACTGCAAATGGGAGTAGGGCCTGCCAGATGGCAGACATCCGGAAAGACACAAGGAGAGAGCAAAGCGTAACCACATTGTGCATGGCCTGGCCACAGATGGGAATCTGCAAATCACAGTCCCAGTGCGAGCGCACAGGAAAACGCTGACAAAGTCAGAACCAAGCTCCAGAGCCTCCTCTGAGCAACTGAAAGTTTGGGGCGAGGGTCCAGGTGGATCTCATCCATGGTGCACAAAGCCAGAGGAAACTGCAGGCCTCACTGTGGCTGAGCTGCTGGCTGTGTAGGGCACACAAGAGGGTTGAGGGATGTCAAAACTAACTTCACACTACTACTACTGCTCATTAGCTCTGGGGCTAGCTAGGCACTGGATCACCCTGTACATTATACTGGATGGGAATTTCAATATCATGAGGAATGCAAATATGTTCCCAGTTACCTTCTCCTTTGGTTGCCACCTTCCATGGGCAGCCACAGGATAAGGTGTCCTGGAGCTACTGAATGCCGATGTGGGCTGGGGACAGGGCATTTCTGTGTAGTTCTTTTTGTGGTTGCATTGTGCAAACAAAAATTATTCTAGGCTTGAATTCCATAAAGTGAAGACTAGAATAGTTGGAAGAAAATAAAGGCTTTTTTTTTTTCCTCCAGCATCCAGGCTGCATTTGACTGCTTCTTGCTTCTTTGCAAAACTATTTGTCTTTTTCCCTTTCAAGGAAGTCTGCAACACAGCAACGTGAGACTCATGACCATGTCCACTTCTATGTCCTCATCTGCCTTTGCTCAGGACACAGGAGGGCAAGGATAAGCAAGGCAGAAGTTGCTCTTCAGTCACTTTGGGCTCAAGGATTGTGGCACACAAGGGCAGGATTCTCTTCTCTGACATCTTGAAGTTTTATTCTTAACCCATATGAGCCCAAATAAGAGAGGTCTGAGGGGCCTGGATATCAATTTTCAAGATACATAGAATAACAGAATCATCAAAGTTGGAAAATACCTTTAAGATCTTCTAGTCCAACAGTCAACCCATCACCACCATGCCCACCAAATCGTGTGCCTCAGTGCCACACCTACATATTCCTTTAGGATATCCAGAGATGGTGACTCCAGCACCTCCCTGGGCAGCCTGTTCCAACACCTCAGCATTCTTTCTGAGAATATTTTTTTCCTAATATCCAAACTGAAATTAACATTAAATAATCCAATATTAAGACAGGGACTGGCATCTCATTAGGGTACTGGCACAGGACAGTGGGAGCATTCCTGGAAGCCAGGCAGACAAAAGCCCCTTCCCCTTATCTGATGAAGTCTTCCTCAGCTTCTTGCAAATCCAAATGAAAGCAGGTAGCTCAGAACAGCTGACTGGATTTACACTGAAGGACACACCTGTTTGGACAAATCAGTGTTTCTGAAGCCAACTACTGGTATGGGCTTTGAGTTCTACCCTATCCCAAAAATAAGACCTAGGAGAAGCACTATGATTTGGGTCCCATGTCTACAGTATATCTTCTGTGCAGTAGCTCTTTAGACCTCCTTTGTGTGTGTGTATTTGCTGGGAGGCTGGGTTGATAAGAAGGGGGCTTTGTAAAGGTATGAGCTTTTCCACTCTGCTGCGATATAATGAGCTGCAAATGACTTGTCAGTTCATGTTTCCAATTACTGTTATTACTATTATTTAAAAAATGTGGGTGTTTCTGAAATTGCTTTATATCAGATGATAAGTATACTCGTTCTTTAGTTACAGTAATTAACATTCTGAGCTTGATTCTGCCACCTCAATTGCTTTAAGAGCTGGGGCTGGTTACCACATTTTCTATAAATAGATTACAACCTCCTCATTTTAATTCCTGATGTCTCAGAGATCCCCCCTACCTGCCTCCATGTTTCCTGTTCCTTATCCCTGTCATTCCTTTAGTTTTCCTCACACCAAATTATATCTCTTGAAAAGGAATGCTCCAGGTTTTCTTGATTTTTTTCTTATTTTTTTAATAACTGAAATAAAAATGCCATTTCTAAGCAATTACCATCTCTTGGCAAGTTGGTGTGGAGCATATTTGTTCTCACCAGCTCTTATGAACAGCTTCTGTGTTAGCCTCTTTCGGGCCACTGTTGAGTTTCCTACGATGGTGCAAACATCCCACTGCCCTGGGAGGGGACATTGTATAACTGCCCTGTGGAGCAGCCTGAATCATAAAATCATAGAACATCCTGAACTGGAAGGGTGCACAAGAATCATTGAGTTCAACTCCTATCTCCTGCATGGGCAGGACCACTCAAAAACCAAAGCCTATGTCTGTGAGCAGTATTCACTTGTTCTTTATGTGCTAGGGACACCTGTTTTAGGGTGCCAGAGGTTCCACAAATGCCATTTCCATCTTCCAATGAAGGCTTTATCCCAGACCAAACCACAGCATTCAGAAGAACTGTACCAGCCCCTTGTACACCACTGTTAAAAGAGAGATTGCACCTCATTAAGATGCGATGAGTAACATGTTTGAAAATGAAATTAAAATGTTTTTCAGTCATTCATGAACCCTTTTTTAATACAGTATGAAGCTTGACAATATCAGTGGTTGTACTTTGATCTGATGAAATCTCTGAATGGGAGCACATTTAGTAGGTAGTATCTATTCTGGCAGTGAACCAGTAGGTAAAATCTGCTTTCATTGCTCTGTGGAATAAAAGTTTTGAATTTTGCACTGTACTAAACTGCTTATTGCCTTGAAATAAGCAGCAGTAACACCCAACTAGATGCCTGTATATATTGTTCTTGCGAATGGACTGATCCATGATTTTAGTGCTAGTGGTGGCAATGGTGATGAGGAGACGGTTGGACTAGATGATCTTGTAGGTCGTTTCCAACCTTGTGATTCTATGGGAAACAATCTAGCAGACAAATCAGCCCCTTCATGAATTAAACCAAATCTTTATTTGGATATGAGGCATTTGTGCCTGAGAGAGCTATTATTTTGGAAAAGGCCCATAAATGGGCTTTCTAAAATCTGGGCTTTGTGTGTCTTACGTATGCAATTCTCACACAGCCATGAGTTATGCCTTGCTCTGCAGAAACCAGCAGTCTTCTGTGAAAATGCTGTTGAGACCTAAAGCTCCAACTGAAAGGCAAAACACAGTTCGGTATCTGGCCAAGCCACTGAGCTGCTTAAATAGTTCCTCTGCCTCCCACCTTCTTTCAGCCTTGCCCTTGGGGCAGGAATTACCATTTCCGATCTGTTTCCCTATTGCACAACACTGAAAAACTTCTTATAACCAAAAGAGAGAGGGAGAAAGTTTACCCAGAAACAGCTGACCACTCTCTGCCAAAAATAAGCATTAGCATATCAAGATAATTATGCGTGCTTTCAGTCAGCCCTATCAAAACTCACTATCTCATGAATGTCATGGGATTCAATGTTTTCTTCATTCTCCAGCCGATAACAATCAAGGAACCACATGAAAATCTTGATTTCTTTAGCAAACTTACAAAGTCACACATGAATTTCTAGATCTGTGGTTGCTGAGAAAACATGATGAAAGAAAACTTCTGAAGGTAAACGAAATCATCTCGCCATCATTCCGACCCTTTGTTCACTCCTCCTGGGTTAAAATGTGTAATGCTTTTGGGTTTTGTTGTTTTTTTTTCTGTTTCTTATACGTGACCACACAAAACATGGTTTGTAGTGAAACATCCTGTAACAGTCTCTGCTCTTTTGGATAGATTGTTTCTCATACAAGGCCATAACACAAACAGAGGCTTTATAGCTGATCTCTACTCATCGTATATGGCCCTGAGAGCAGGGAATGGGGCTCAGGCTCCCCCCTCTCCCATGCAGATTAGGAAGAAATGCGGCAAAGGAAGAAGCAGGCAGCAGGCATCCCTACCCCCATGTTCTGGACACGTGCTGGCTACCCACAGCCTGGCTGCTGAGAGATGGGAGCCTTGCATGGCTTCCGCACAGCGCTGGCTGTGGAACAGCCCACAGCTGTTAATGCTGTGGTGATAGGGATGGTGTGAACTGCGGTTGAGTAGCCACTGATGGACAGCTCTTTATTGGAAAAAAAGAAAAAAAGAAAAAAGTATCAGGATAATAAATGCAGTATATAATCCACACTAAAGAATATGGTTTGGGCAGGATTCTTCCCAGTGATCTGGATGATGCTGTTTGCTACTGTGTCACATAGCTTTCAAATGTGGACAGATGTATTTTTGTCACATGATATTTTTTCTGGCCTCCGATAAGCTTTCAGAGACAGACTTAGTTTCCTTAGTGTTTCTTTGTATTCACACAGCTTTGAAACATCTACCATTAAGCATGTTGCAGGGTTGAAATGCTTGCCTCAGGAAGAAATGTGAAAAAGAAAGAAAAACATAATAGTTTCCGATCATCAAATATTTTGAGTGAGTCATTTGCCTGCATAGCTAGATAAATGCAACAGGACATCCTGTAGCCGTTGTGCAGTTACTTTAACTTCTATTTTTTTCCCTGTGACATAAATTGTGAAGTAGGGAAGAAAGTACAGTGAAGTCCTGTGTGGGAAGCTTTACTCTCCTCTACATTTGGATTCTCTCCCGTGACATGAAGGGGAATTTCTGGGGCAACTACCCACCTGGGTGTGAAAACACAGAGATGGGCCATGGTCTCTTGTGGGACAAGCAGCAGGGAATTCAGGGGTAAAACTTCCTGAGGGAGGTTAGAAAAGCTGATGTTATTTTTCTGAGGTTTTTGTCTCATGAAAAGTTTCAGGTATTACCAGCATCAGAGGGAGAGAATAGCACTGAGCCTTCACCAGAGCCTTCCTGTAAACAGAGCTGAATTTGTTTAGCTCTTGCATGGCATGAGAAGAATCTCTAGGAGATTTCTATTCTTTCTTTTGGATGCTGATAAACGGCCACAGCAGAATACCAGTAAAAATGCCACGACTGAAGTCAAATTCTTCTCCTAGAAAAATGAAGTATAATTCTGGTCATACACTTGATTTATTTAAAATCAACAGAGAGAGAAGGAAAACCCTGGTAGAAAAGAAAATAAATAAGATGTTTTCCTCATTCCATTCTATCTGCAAATACAAACAGAGCTTTGAACTTCAGATCCACCAAATGTCAGTCTGTTCTTATCCAAAGGCCTTGGAAAAAGATATCTTCTGTCAGGTAGATAAACACGTAGTCAGTAATCTTGGAGTGGGTGGTTTATGTGTATGTGTTTGTAGATACGTATATAATCACCAAAAATTAACAGCTTTAAACTACAGGTTAAGTGAAAGGGAATGAGTGAGGAGGCTGCAAATGAATAAAGCCTAGCATTCTGCCATATTTCTGATAGAATTTTGGAGGCACGACTCCACACCTAAAATAACTGTAATCTCTTGACATTCACCTTTCTCCTTGAAATCCCTTTCCAGGACTTATCTCTACTGTAACACTTAAAAGTAGCTAGCTGATGAAACTGGAATGGTGATGTGTCACTGAGACACAGAGGATTTTATTCCAGTCATTATAAATCTCTTTACTTAGTATCAGGAAATGCCTTTGTTCACACAGTACATAGCACTGTGGTATCCAGTTGTAATCATAATAAACCCCGTTAATAATTACCTCGAATCAAACCTGTCAAGAAATATGTCTCACAACTTTATGAACTGATAGTGAGACGAGGGCAAGCCAGAGTCTAACTACTATTATTATGTACATTTGATTCTGGCATTGTTATTCCTCTTCCATATGTGCCCAAACTCAGTAGGCAGAACAATAATAATGTGGCTCTTTCTTTACTTTTATTTACTATTCACATCAACAGAAGCTCTCTATAGCTCTCTTATATAAATCTGACTTGCACTTCTTCCACTCCCTTATTCTTTTTACTCTGTTCCTGATCTGGTCACAGGTACATGGGAAGCAAACATTTTGTTCTTTACGTTGGCAAACTTTTTTTTCCACTTTTCAATCACCAGTCCTCCTATCATGGTGCTATCTATTTCACAACTTATTTTGTCAATAAAATTTCTGCCACTCACTGTCTGCATTCCAGCTCTGGTTTCTTGCCCTAAGTGTAGACCAGGAAGTCTCTGGGGCAGACACTGGCTCTGGATCTATGTGTGAATGTTTACTTATCCTCAAAAAGCCCCAGCTCTAAACCTCAAAGTCCTTTTTACAGTAATGCTGATGTAGGTGATAAAAATTTAACCTTTTAATTCCAGTAACTGCTCAAAGCACTATTTTCTAGCTTTGCCCAAAAGGTAAAGGAGTCTGTGAGTTCATGGCTCTCATCTTTTAATCCAGCTTTGGGCACTGCAGCCTCTGTTGTTCTACGCTATTAGTGCAAAGCCTTTTCTTTCCCTCCCTTTTATTTGCAACAGCCTTCCAGAGCAACTTGTTTTTCCCTGCTTTTCTTCAAACATTACCTGAAACTTACCTTCCTCTCCTGATTGTTCTCACACAATTGTTCTCTAAACTCTAAACCTTTTGATATAGTTGGCTTACTAAAGTATGCTATGAAAAAATGGCACAGGAAAGAAAGCGTTGCTTTGTTCCTGATGATATTTTTATTTGTGCAGTGGCTGGGAACTCTCATTACTTACTAAGCTGCTTTCAGTGTTTGCTGTTGATGACAGTGATATCACTTTTCTGTCATGTTCTCATCAACTAGTCTGGTATAATGTCTTTGGACCTCAAAGCATACCTAATAAACCAACTTAGGGTTGTACTTGTTTTTATCTTTGATGACTGACACACTCAGTTCATAAAATAGGTGCTTTCTCCAAGTATTCAGTTGAAAAGGCTTTTTGAATTGATACCAAAAAAAAAAAAAAAAAGTTAATCTGGGAGGGGAAAGAGTTTGTTGTGCTGCTATACTCATAAAGTGAGTTATGCGCAATACTCTCAAAGCATATGCAGAAGCAGAAATGCATTCAGAAGCTGCATGTTGGTTTTGCACGAAAGTGTGTAATTCTGAGTGAGTTGACCATGGCTAGCCTGTATCAGTCTAGCTGAAGAGCATCACTGTCAGAGAACTGGTACAGATGGCATCACTGTTCCCTTCTTGAAGTACAGCATATTCTCACAGTTCTCACTGCTCTTCACAGGCTATGCTGAGGAAACTGGCCTTTCATGTCTAGGCTTCATTCCTGCATCCTGAGGCTGGGCAGCCTCAGTGGGACAGTTCAGAGCTGCAGTGCCCAAGAGGTGACATGGAGCCACTTCCCAAAAGACGTGCTGTGCCTGCCCAGGTTTTGGTTGCACAAATGACAGATCCACATGGCTCATTGCAAAGGAGTTTGATCTCATCCAATGCTTTCAGCCTCAGAAATCTCTAGATAGCTGCTGACAGGAGTAGGCTCTCACAGTGGCTGTCTTGTGCAGGTGTTTCCTGGTGGCCTTCGAGCTGAAGCAGGGCGTAACAGCCCTCTTGTACAAACAGCCTCCTCTGTGCAGCCTGCCATTCACAGCACAGCCAAATGAATAGTAATCAGCAGTCTGTCCTGTAGACCTTCTTGTGCCTCAAGCACATCTGCCTGTGCCTTTCTTTGCCTTTGTATCCTGCCACAGTGCACTGTGGTAGACACTTTCTCCTCGTGAGTATGAGATCCAGGCCAGGGATACTGGTCAAAGCTATCTGCAGCAGAAGATGCTCTCCTAGCAAGACTGTTATTTTGCGCTCAGATCTCACCCACACACTCCCCATCTGAAGGTCCTCAAAGTCTCAGGAGTTTCCTGAAAGCAATATTCTGGCACACACCAGAAAGGTGTGCTTGCCAAGCAGCCTGGAAGGGGTCACGAAGTGAAGTCCTGTATACCAAGTCCCTCTTTCCTCTAGATGTCTCAGTCAACGTGATGGTTTCTTTGAGCTGTGGGAGTCCTGTGGGACAACTTCTGATTGATTTTTCGTGTTTCTCTTCCTAAAAAAGTAGCCCTCACTGGCTCCTGTTCATCTTCATTCATATCCTCCACTGCATAGATGAGGGGAAAGTCAAGAAAATGGGGTACTTTTGAAGATTTGAAGTCATTGAATAAGATTTTACCTGACATGCCTGAGGCTTCTGCTTGGCCAACATTGTTTCTAAGTGCAATAATTTAATATTTTCATCATTCTAAGTACTATTTATTCAGAGTTAACACTGTAAGGAAGGATCAGATTACTAGGTTTCATAGCCTGTTTACAGTTAGCAAATAGCCTTAGTACTGCCGTGTGTTGTAATAGCAAGTTAATATCATTGTTGTCAGATCAAACCAGACTCTTGCCAAAGATATTTGTAACTTGCTTTCCAAGAGCCAGTCTAATACTGACTATAGCTATCATGTAGTTCTCAAATATTTGTTACTTTGAGTGTTAAATGCCGTTCAGCTTTTAAATGGAGCACAAAAATTTTGCTGTGGCAGGCAATGTTCAATCTATGCCATTAATAGAAACCTTGTTTTTCTCATCCACTTTGCCCTAGTGGCAAACATATATGAATCACAGAACCACAGAACCATAGACTGGCTTGAGTTAGAAGGGACCACAAGGATCATCAAAGGATCATCAAGATCCAACCTCCCTGCCACAGGCAGGGCTTCCAGATGCTAGATCAAGTACTAGATTGGGCCCCATCCAATCTGCCCTTAAACACCTCCAGGGACAGGCATCCGCAACCTCTCTGGGCAACCTGTTACAGCACCTCACTGCTCCCTCAGTAAAAAACTTCCTACTAATCTACCATGTAATCTAAATCTCCCTTTTTTTAGTTTAAAATCATTCCCCCATGTTTATAAACTCCCTTTAAATACTGGAAGACCAATATGATGATAACAGGTGCATCTTAACATCTTTTCCACATTTTTATTGTTTATTTTTAATCAGGATTTTGCTATTCTTGATATATTACTAAATTGAATGTAAAGAACCGTGTTTCTAAATCCAGTGAAATATCTGCCCACAGTGGTATCCCACCAGAACACAGGATACAGTATCTGGATACAATCTGCATGGTGGGGCTCAACCTTGTACACAACAAGCTGATTCTGACTCTCAGCAAATCTTTTCCCGCTCAGTAGATTTCTTCTAGCTGCTACCTGCAGAGCAAGTAATGCTACCTGAAAGCTGAAGTAACTTCTTCAATTTCAAAGATAACTGGACACTGGGGAGAGCAGGATGAAGAACTTCAGAGAGGAAAGGTTGTGCATCAACCAAAAGTGTGATCTCACTTTGAGGCCAGTGTTGCTGGCTTAGACCAGACAGCACATGCGTTGAGTGGGAGTGGGTTGAGCTAGAAGGAAGCTTATCTGAAAAGAAAGTCTTAAGAAAACTGAGACTAGTATACCAAAAAGAACTGAAGACAGAAAAACAGAGTAATGTAGGTTAGACTCCAAGTGCCCACTCATATCATGGCTCACTAAGTCAGACCAGGTAGCTGAGGGCCCTATCTAGTAGTTTTGAGTTTCTCAAGGGATGGAGATCTTGCAGGCTCTCTGTGCACCTGTTCCAGGTTTAGCCATTCTCATGCCAAGAATAATTCTCCCCAGACCCAGCTGGAGTTTTTATTGCCATTGTCTATTGCCTTTTGTCATTTCACTTTGCACCTCCAAGAATCTGACACCTTCTCAATAACACATTTTCAAGTCGTCAAAAAATATAATTAGACCTCTACCAAGCCAACTCTTCTCCATTATGAACATGGGTCTCAGCTACACCTCAAATATCATGCAGTCCTTTTTCTTAATCATGTTTGTAGCACTCTGCTGTGCCTGCTCCAATTTGCAACTCAATCCCTGGTGATTGAGGTGAAAAATAGTAGGAGAAAAGGTATGGGCAAAAGAAACTGTGGAAGAAAGCCTACAAAAAGTAAAGCCAAGAGCAACTAGAACAGTGTATGCAAAAGAAAGTGAAAGATGGAAGGTGAAAAAAACAACATGAGGAAACAGGCCACATAATTCCAGCTGTGAGCTGTAGTAGGTGTGTTACTAGAACACCTCAAGAATCTGGCTCAAAATACTTTTATCTGAGACATCTGTTGTTCCACCGCTTCACTTTAAAGATGAGTGTCAAGATGCATTTATTCCAAAACTGGCTTACTACAAATCTAATTAATGTTGCAGTAGTGTGCATAAGTTAAGGAGGGTATTAAATGGGAGGTTAAACACATATTTTCAAAAAAAATCAGTGATACTGCTGTGGTTTTTTTTTTCACATTCAACTTGATCTTTCACAAACACAGATATCCAAGACAAGTCTGAGGCACAAGTGTGGGGGTGGCAGCTACTGACATCTTTGCTCTGATTCCTTGATCTTCTTTGTGGCAGGTATGGCCATGAGCTTGCTGTGCACCACTTCCCCACTTGTTCTGAAGCATTCTGACCTTCTGGAAATTACTCTCCAGCTTAGCAGAATAGGTGTCACTTGGCAGTTTTTGCTTGAAGTGTTTGTCAGGGCTCTAGCTGTCACTGGTATGAAGATAATTCTTCTACTGTGTTGGGACTGTTGTGAATAGTCCTTCTGATTGTGAGCTTGACAGATCAACTGGCTGTTGTTCAGTGACTCCTCACCATGCTTGGCAGACATCGACTTGGCACAACAGGGCATGAAGCCACCTTGGAGGCCTGGTAACGTCAGTCCTTGACAAGGCACTACATGCATGCAAAGGTGATGGCAAACCAGAGCGACATTTTGAGTAATGTCACTGAGCCATGGGACAACAGCTGCCACCTTGAGTAGTGCTTGTCCTAGAAAAGACACATTTGCCTTTTTAGGGAAAACATTTGTAATTTATCTATAGCCTAATCCACTTTACGGTTTTAAGGATTGTCTTACAGTTCTTCTCCATTCAGGATATTGCTCAGTCAAGTAGATATTTTGCATTTTGATCTGCATCTGCAGATTATGAAGCACATACCTCTCTCTGCCATGGGTAAACTTCTTTCACTTTTGTTGTCTTTTTTACGACTAATCAGCCTGCTTAATCATAAAAAAAAAAAATGCTGTTAACAAAAAAATGAGATTTATACTGAAAGAATGGAGTTAATAATAGAAAGCACAACGTTTACAGAAAGAGGTAAGAACTTCACAGCACTGTACACTCCTAAGTCTAAATACAAAACAAAAGAGAAAATCAAAAGTCAAAGGAGATGATAGGGAACATGCAGAGCCACTTTATCTGGTTAGCTGTATTCCATCTGAGACTGTTTAAAAGCCTGAAAGAAATGGAATCCAGTTGAGTACCTTCAGTGAGGATATCCTAAGTATGGGTACTTCCTCACCAGGTACAGGATGGTTCTGATACCCTCCACTATGCTTGTATTTCCCCATTTAGTGGCATTTCTTGTAAGAGGTAAAAGACTTGGAAAAGATGCACTATCTTTTCAATTTCTCAGCATTCAACAATTTTGCAGGCACAAAACAACATCATTTTTTCCTATCTGCTTTCACCAGAATTATTTAACACAAACTGCAAGGCAGGAAAATCCATCTGTAGAGTTGTAAGGTAGCAGATTAGAATTAGAATAGCATAGAATGTGTTTTACATATTTTGGTTAAAAATGTTAAAGATGGGTTTATTTATTTTAGCTCTGAGATTGTACATTTCACAAGCTGAAGAAATGCTGATGCAAACAACAAATTAGCCACACTTACCATTATGCAATTTGCATACCGAATGCAATGTATGCATTTGTGTCTGTAGGAGCTCTACATAGTGCACGTCTGTTTATTTTTGGAAACAAACTTGGCTTAGCTATGTGTACAAGCTGACAAATTTAACCCTTTGTGAGCAAGAGGGCTGGAAGAGGGCTTGCTTGGTGAGAGCAGGGTGCATACAGATGTAGAACTGAGTTGTAGATGTAGCTTCTAGAACTATTAGATGTAAAGTTCAACACAAAGGAAATCTGCGTACTGGCCTCATAATACACTGCACTGACCTGAAACATACAGTAGAAAGTTTTCGTGGATTAACTTTGTATCAATAGATTTTAAGCTGGCTTTGCTATAGCAGAAATTCAGTGTCTCTCCCATAGTCAGACCCATCCCAAGAGTCTGCCCCATTGCCCTCTTGCCTCCACTCTGCACATCCTATTCAAAAATAAAGATCCATAGATGTCATCCGCAAGCCTACAGTCTTACATGCATTGGCCATCTCCAGTGTGTGCTGACGCTCACCATAGTCAGGCTTCTTTATCACAGATCTCAGCCCATATTCCTGCCTTGCAACAGATACCTTGTCTTTGCCTTGGCATTCACACGTGTGCCAGTACAGCACTGTCACTGACAAAAGTCAACCTCTAAAACTATGCAAGCCATAAAAATAGCTGTTGTTCTTCAGAAACAGTCCATCCCAACCCCATTCCTTACATACTGCTGCAGACATTTGTGGGCAATACACATCAAGATACAGTTCACAATTTCCCACACATGTTTCAGTGGGGCCATCAAAGGGACCTAGGAAAATTAAGAGCAAAAGACAAATCTCAAACATTCTGGCAGCTGATCCTGGACAAGAACTTGGGAAGTGCCCATCTTCCACATCTACAATACAAGTATGTCTGGAAATAGCTGCCATGTCCCCTTTTGCTCAAGATTTGGTTTTATTTTTGTATTTGTTTTTCAGTAACTTCCTGTACTCTTGTTTCCAGCTGAGAGCTTTATTTGGGGGCTTTTGCAGCAGGGATGGATAGAATCAGAGTTATTAAGGATTGACATCTCAAGCATTTGAAACCCTGCGGCAAAGAGCTGTGGTGGATGGGACAGTATGGCTGGGAATTCAGAGTCAGCAGGGCCTGGCTCCAAGAATGGGATTCAAAGAGCTTCAGGGGGAAACAGCAACTGGGAACAGGAAAATCAGAGAAAAAATGATTTACAGCTCATGTCCAACATATGCATGATTTCAAGTTACAGCAAACAGCTGTCAAGCACTCAGCAGAAAGCAATTAGTCAAGTTGTCCCTGACAACATGACCCTCCCCGTTTTCACAGGACAGGACAGGACAGGAACAAGCTGCAGCTGGTGGGGGGAATGGCTGTAGTTTCACTGGTTGCACTCTTTCCCTGTCACCATCTGCTCTTTTGACTCTCTTCTGTGAAGGAAGTAGTGTGAAAAGTGGAGCCTGGTTTGGAAGGGCAGCTTAGCAACCTTCCAGCTTCCTCTTAGTCACACTGCACAGCCTTGCTGAAGCCTTGTCCTGAAGTGGCAGTGCAACAGCTGGGTTGCTGCTAAATGCAAGAAGTGGACTCATACCATATTAGGGTGATTGAGCAACTCTATTGCTCTGAACAGGCCCAGCAGCAGGTCTGTACTCTACTTGGCTACACACCATCAGATGAGCAGGAGATATGGAAGATGTGAGTGCCATGTTCTTTGCCAGATCAGCCAGCTCAAATGGATAGCAGTAAAGTCATCATGACTAATTGCATCCGTCCTCCTGATGAAAGATTTGCCAGGTCAGGAGACGAGGAATAAAGAAATCACCCCCCAGTGTGTTGCTACTGCTGAACAGCTGAATAGCCACTGCCACGTCTGAACAGCTTTCCCACATGTCTTCTTTAGCCACAGAATGTGCAGGCTGAGACCTTCATGGGTGACACCTCCCAGCTCACACAGGAAGCCGTCACCTTCCCAAGCCCAAGGCTAGTTGGCAACGCACAAGCAAAAATTAGTGTTTTTAGGTTTAAAATAACATAGACAATCTTCCTGATGCTCAGTGGCACTGTGTTTTCAGTCCCAGACAAGAGCTGCTGTCACAAACCCTGGGGAACAAGGGGACAGGGATGATAATTTTGATCAGTACCAAATGTTTTCAGCAGTGCTACCAAGTGACTTCATTAATTCCATGTCCACATATGTTGCTTGATGCTCTGCTACTCCAGAGGAAAACAAAAGCTGCACTGTGAAGGGATGCTTCATATCACTGCATGGCTGTGGCCGGGAAAAAAGACTGCTTTCCTACTGCTACTGCAGCTGTTCAAGAGTGGCTTAAACACTGGTGTTGCACAGCAGAAATGCCAATGGTGGCCTGATTCACTTTGGTGAGAAAGTTTTCCATGAAAACTATCTTGGAAAGATATACTTCTGCAGCAGCTCGCTCTGGAAGCCACCTTCAGAAGCACTACATTGCCTCTGCACTAACATTTCACGTGACAGAGGGCAAGGAAGATGCAGGCTGGATGCCCGATCAGGCTGCCGAGATCAGGCATAAGGCCCATTGCTCAAGGTTGCAAAAAAAAATCCATTCTAACAAAAATGTCTCTACTGTGCAGTCTTTCTAATTTGAAATGACCACACACCTGCTATTGAATTAGCTCAAAGCTGTTTTTTTCGGGTAATTTAATATTAGTGTCACAGAACTGTGTGCTAAATAAAATTCACACTTTAATAGTGTGGGCAGCCTCGTCAGACCAAAAAAGGAATCTGCAAATCTTTGAAAGTGAAGGTCTCATGGAACAGCTTGTTTGCCAGCTCACCCTTATTGTTGCCCAGATGAATGAGCTGTGAAGTTCGGCTGCTTTTCTTGGCTCTGTGAACAAGATGATATTCATGAGAATGAAGATCTTTCACTTGATCTGTCACTTCTCGGAGGAAGGCAATTTGGACAGTTCACAGAATACACATAGGCCATTTTCAGTCTCCATCACGATACTCTTGAGTGCCATGCCACAAACACAACTAAGCTCATTGCAACCAGTTCTCAAACTTGCTAGCTGCTGAACATGCTTTGGTTCACTAATGAGCATTTATTTCTGCTCACAGCCATGAAACAAGTTGGGGGGCGGGGGAGGGGTGAAGGATTCCTGTGTATCTAAATAAAAAGGTAATGGTGGGTGAATCAAATATCTAAGATTAGCAAAGACACAGAAGAAGGAGCTTTTTCTTTACTTCAAAAATTAGAGTATCTCAAGGTAAGAACTTTTCCTATGTGCTGTATTACTATGGCTCATTCATGGGAATTTGAATAAACTAGATGAAATAAAAAAGGGGTGCCTTTAGGATTAATGACCCGAAAATGTCAGTGTAATAAAACATAGCGGGCTGTGCATTAGACACAGGAAAGATTCCTCTCTTTGAATCCACTGAGTAGGTGTCATGTTAGCTTGAACGACAGGTCAAACACAGGAAGAGCCGAATAGGGATCTGCCCATTATCCCCTAAAGTGTTTTTAAATCATCCAGAAAAGTCAGCATGCAAATCTGATCATAAAGTAAGGCAGGTCACATTTCAAATAATCGCAATGGAGCTGAAATTGAAATTAGGAATTTTTTTTGTTTTCAGGTTTTTTTTCCACCAGGCTTCAAACTGCAAACCAGAAGGGGAACTTGTGAAATAATATCCAGAAATATGAGTGCATTAAGTTTCTTTGAAAAGTCTTCATCAAGAAAAGCACATTTCTTCAAACAAAATTTGAAAATACTCTTCTTGCAATGTTCAGTCTATCTTCCCCTTCAAACACAGGGTACAATAAGGAAGGAGGCATTGGAAAATGAATACCAAAACATATTGCTTTCATTTATGCTTATAATTCACTTTTCACTGCTTCTTTAAAAATCACTTTGTTCAAAAGAGGGGTAACAATTTGGGCTCCAACTATTTAATGATAATCTCTCGAGGAAGAAATAAAATATAGAAAAACAATGCAAGCAGTGACCACATAAATGCTGGAATTTCTGAAGAAAATATATTATGCTGTCAATGAAATGAGAACAAGGCTCCAAAGCTGCCTCAGTGTACAAAGCCAGATTATTTATTGTTTTAGCTTTGCATGCATCTTTGATCTCCCTTCCTGTCATTCTACAAAGAATTTAAATCTCTGTAAACCTATTTTGGAACAAAGTGATCTTTTCCATGCTTTTTTGCATTGATTGAACCTGAGTGTTCCTTGAGATCTCTCAAATGACTGCTCTGGATGCTACAGTTATGATTTCATGACTAACTAGCATTCTTCTATCACAGCTCTGCTTTCGTGTTCAAGCACAGCATAGAAAGTAATCAGAAGCTGTGGAAGCAGGGAGTAGAAACAGTGAGAGACACATTTCTTTTGAAGCCTGCTGTTTGCACTGCCTGTGATAAAATCTAATTTACTGTCAGACATTGTCCCCTACATTTAGTGCTAACACGTTCTCCCAGATACAACCTAAACGATGACTGGTTCAGTAACCACCTACATGAGTGAATAATAGGATTGTTAAAGACTCTACAGGCTTATGTATATGACAGTAATTAACAGTGCCTGAGGGAACACTGCTGGACCTTGGAGCTCCAAGAATACAGATTAACTTAATTCTCAGCCCAGGCCAGTTATCACTCTCCAAAAATTTCCAGAGCTGATCTGGAAGTTAACATGGGCCAGAGACTATTCAAACAGGAGTTTGCATGTAGTCCCCTTATTTGAGATGCCAAGAGAGTTTAACAGTGCAGACACCACGGGCTGTTACAGGGCCAGCTGGCCTTGGCACAGAATTGTCTTACAGCCATGTTTGATTCAGTAGTAGCAACGTAGTCTGGGAATCAAGCCTGCCCAAAGCAGAAAATAAATTGCCAAGTATAAACTCTAGCTGGCTAACAGAATTCAAGACTTTTTTTACGAGGACTTTCACTGCAGTGATAGGCGTGAAGTTTCTTTCACATTCCATTTTATGTTCCCCATACCCACCAACTTTCCTGATCTAAACATAAAGACAATTTAAAATACATGACCACCAGTAGATACAAAGATGTAGGGAGGCTGAAGCAAGTCTTTATTTTTCCCTCTTGATGAGTATATAATTAGAGAGAGTTCCTTTCCTGCTTATGCTGTACAAGGCTAGACTTGGTGCATATCTGTCTTACAAGAAGGAATTACGGTGCATAAAAAGGTGACTTATTTCAAATGATACCAACAACCTGTCTTTTTCTTCTTAGAAAGTACAAAATATTTATTCTACTTCAATTCTTCTATGTATTAGCTCTTTCAGGGCAGAACGGATTAGTTTCTGCTACGCCTGCTGAATCTAATACTTGATAGCAGCCCACTGAGGACAGTTCTAAAGTTTTTTGATTCTTTTGAATTATTCACACTATAGGCAAGATTGCATTTTACTAGATCTCTAAACTCTAGATTATACATTTATAAAACTCGGTTCCGTTTTATTTGCAATAATGCTTTTGTGAGAGAAAGTGAATTTTAAAACAAGCGGAGAGAGGAAATGGGAAAGAAAAGAAGGCCAGTGTGGGCTCTGCTCACTACTTCTCTACAAGATACAAGACCAAGGAACTTATCCTGTAAAGGAAAAGGGAAGCATGAGTCACTAGCAATAGGACAGGCGGGACTGATTTAGAAATGAGGCAAATCACATTCTGATTGCTTCTACAAATACAGCTTTCTGTGGGATCAAGGTAGTGGTGCTCAAGCCACAGCCTAGAGAGAGGACTGCAGTGCGTTCTAGTTGAGTGATTGTGCCAACTGTACATCACTGTGTGTGGCAGACCTTCAGATCCGTGCCTGAGTTCTGTATGTTCCATTATCAGTTTGCTTTCCTGGGAACAATTTAGGTTCTTCTCTTAACCTCATAGGGTATGAGCTGCCTTGGGATACTTTCAGTCGCTAGGATGCTCCGACGGAAGGCCTCACCAGCTTTACTCCTAGTTGGGCCTTATTAAAAAGGATGCAGAGATACTTTAGCACATCTTGTGGCTACTGCCATTTTTATTGTTCTCCAAACTTGTTCCACGGTCTTCAATGGTTTATGTTGAAAGCATAAATGCTTTTCTTTTGAATTTCTGCCTTTGAAATCCCCATGACTTGAACTTGCCCAGGTGGCCTGGCAGGACGCACGTGATGTCCTGATTCCAGTTCTTGCGCTGATCAGCTGCATCCTCTAGGCAGTATGTCTACACACCTTTATTTCCTGTTTAGAGTTTTGTTGATCTATGCAATTTTATTTCACTTTTCAACAGGCTAGTAAGCCATTCTTTGTTTTCTCCCAAGCCAGCTTTCCAGCTTTTACAGTCTTCATAGAATCACAGAATGGATTAGGTTGATTATCTTCTGGACCCACTCCAACAGCTTCATGTCCATCTTGTGCTGGGGGCCCCAGACCTGGTCACAGTACTGCAAATGGGGCTTCACAAGGGCAGAGCAGAGGGGGACAATCCCCTCCCTCTCCCTGCTGGCTACCCCTCTTGTGATGCAGCCCAGGATACAGTTGGCCTCCCAGCCCCCATGGATCTTAGAGGCTACTGTAACACCAAGCACTGAAAAAGTTGCCCATGATTTTTAAGGCTGTTAGTGGAACAATTAACCTCTTCAGTTTTCTCTCTGGGGCTAGCACTGTCGCACCCCGTTGTAACACATAACGAAGGCCATACAATTATCTCCCAGCCACGGTTGCCATACTCCCGTTGGTGTCAGGCAGCGGTCTCTTTCACAGCTCCTGCCACACCTCGCTCCTCTCCACAGGACACATTCCTGCTCCTCCAGGAGCTTCCTTGCCTCGGGGCAGCTCCGCTCCAACAAGGGGCTGTGCCAGCGCGTCCCGTTCACATCCTAACAACCCCCGACCGACGGCTCTTCGAGCTGGCAGGGGACAGCGAGCCCAGCCTCGAAGCAGCCGTGGCCCACACCCTCCTACCGAGAGCGCTTTCCCCCAGCCCGTCCGCATGCAAATTGCAGCCCCGCACCAGGAAGTAGGCTGAGAACCTCCCAGCCAACCGCCTGAAGCGGAGCGAAGTTCCTCCGCCGGCTGCGCCCGTCTCCCGGCCGGCGGGGCAGCAGCGCCGCGCTCCGCAGCTCACGCCCGGCAGCCCCCGGGAACAGTGGAGTTTCCTCGCTGCTTCCCAACTTTCGCACCCGGGAAAGTAAGTGCCTCCGCCGCCCAGGGGCCGCTTTGCGGGCGGGAGTCGGAGCTGGAAGAGGCGGGATGGAAGAGGAGGAGGAGGAGGAGGAGGAGGAGGAGGAGGAGGAGGAGGAGGAGAAGGGGGGCAGCCGGCCGGCCCGAGGAGCTCCTGCTCGGGGTGCACCATGGGCGCGGGGAGGGCGGAAGGACGGCGGAGCCTGGAGGGTCCTTGGGGCAGTTGGGGTCTCAGAAGAATGTTTTGCCTCTTGCCGCTGTGCCCTGCTTGCTGTGTCAGGCTGCTCGGAGCCGGGTAGCAGGGTGTCTGAAGGCAGAACAGCAGCCTCAGGAGGAGAGGTGGCCCCCGGGTATTCCTCCTCAATTGCTTTTTCCAGGAGGAATAGTTTCTGGAGCATCGCCCAGCTTAAAGCTGCTTCCTCTTCGCTGTGTGCTCAGGCGTACTTTGGCTTAAAAGAAAACGGCATTGTGGTGTTTCTTATGTGGTGTTTCCTGCTGGCTGCTGCCGTGACGATGCCGTGTGCCCAAGGAGTGGTCGCTGGGGGGCTTTCTTTTGATTTTGATTTCGGATCTGAGTGTCAGGTTAGGTCTGTGTAGTTCTGCATTTGGCATTTCTGTTGAAATTGCATCTTCTGCGTGTTGGCAAGCGAATGCGTTCATGAGAACTCATCCTCCTGCTCCACTGACCTCAGTTGGTGCGAGAAACTGAAGAGATTAATACTTAAAATCTGCTTAGCTACATGTATACACATCTATACAGGAAATATCCTGTATATCCACATACTGATATGACTTCCCTCCCTATGTATAGGGAGCACAACGATTCTTATTCTATTGTTTTCCCTTAGCCTCCTGATCAGTACCTCATCCCTTGCCCTTCATTCACACCTTTGAAAAAATCCCAGTCAGACCCATCCCATCTTGGCACAACCAAATGCCAATTGGAAACGACCTGAAAGAGTTCTGTAATCTAGACATCTTAATGTTAGTTGCAGGTATGAATGGGTGGGTAATTCTATGCTGATCGTAGTACTACTAAAGAGTTATTTTTTTCCTTATTAAAAAAGTATTTGTTGTTGTTGGGAAATGGCTAAGCTCAGTTTTACCAAAGAGAATCACATCGTGGGACTTGTTTCAAACCCAGTGCTGAATGCGGAGAAGGCATTGCTTGTTTTGTGATAGGACTTCATATCTTTACAGTAGGTACCACCACCAACACTGAAGGGTGTGTGAGAAAAATCATAGCTTTCTCTGAAAAAGCAGCAACAGGCTGCAGCAGAAATCACTTTGATGCTGTTAAATAGGATGTTATAAAGTCTTGGGCAAAGATTAAAAATTAATGAATTCTGTGATCAACAGATTTCTCATTCTGTTTCTCTCTTCTGAAATTTGTGGTGTTTTTCTCTCTCCTTTTCAGCTTTGTGAGCTATAGACTAGCTAGAAATGAATTGACTTAATAGCATGGAGTTCTATTTTAATTGTATGATGTTGACATATATATATATATGTATTTAACCATGATGGTGTAGAATGAACTTTCTAGTCAGTACAGTAGTTGTCTGACTTGAAGTTATTCTGCTTTTCTCCTGCAGTTTGTTGAATAAATAAGGTTGAGGTTGTTTACATATATATACATACATAAGTTTTCCGGTTTGTTTCTGTATGAAGGAAAGGCTGAAGCCTTGTAAGTGCCTTTGACCAGCAGAATTATGCAATGACTTTTACTGACAGTGCAATGAATTACAAAACTTGCACATCTGTGTAATTGAAGCTAGCTCCTTTCTTATAACTTTGTTGGCTCCTGTAAGGTAAATAGCATCAGGCAGCAGCAGGTATTGTGGGAAGGAATTCTTAGAACATGCACTGCAGATAGTCCAAGGCCCTAGGAGCTGTAATGTGGTGACTCACAAGACCAGAGATACGATGGCTGGCCTTCCTTGTGTTGCGTGTTGGAGAGAGGTGCTTGACCTATCTATAGCTATTCGGGAGCATTTAAGAACTGCAGCATTTAATCTGAGATGTGATTCCATTTCCGTCTTGAAAAGGAGGCACTTTTCTATCTGTATTTTGCATGTTGGAATCCTAATGAACATCTCTGAGGTTTTTGAGAAGAAAACTAGAGGCCGTGAGCCAATTTCTGTTTTTGTTGATGCGCTGGGAGATCTGAGGAGGAAGCAAGGTCTTTCCTGCTCTTCATACACGTGTGTTCTGAGCAAAGGGCGGCTGTAACTTTATTTCTCGTGTTCAGGGAAGTGTAGAACCAATTTTACTCCTGGGGTTCACAGAGTTCTTTGTAAAGGCAGGTCTTTGCAAAACTAAATGAGCACAGAAAACAAGCAGATGAGGCACAGCATGAAGGATTTCAAAAAAAAAAAAAAAAAGGTGAAGGGACAGTAAACATGGAGTAGTATTCCTTGCACTCTGCTTGTGGCAGCACATCTATACACAGAGTTGCGTTGATCAACACCAGTGATCCCCAAAGAATGCAAGATGTCATGTGATAGTGTTAGGGATGAGAGGAGAATTCACTGACTGGGAATCCTCGTGTGAGCTTGGTAACGAGCTGATGATACTTCCTCACAGATCTGTGGAGCTGAGTTTATAAATAATTGCACAAAATCATGCGTATCTGTTAAACAGTCTGTTATTTCATCCTTAGAGCATTTCTGTCTCTGTGAGTAGCAGCTTCATTCTGTAGAATAAATATTGCCTGGTTTTTCTTTCAGGCTATATTCCCACTTCTGTTAGTTATCTGCTGCTTTATTTCTCTCATTTATTTGTGTAATCTCTTTCATATGAGTGTAGGAGTGCTAAAGAGAGAAAGACTTCCCAACTTACCAAGTGATGCCACAGGAAACTGTGTAGATAAGCAATATAAAATTACATTGAAATGAAAACAGCCAACAGCCTGTAGTGAAGCAAACAAGTAGGAGGAGACTGCCCTACTACAAACAGCTACAGTACCTTCCCAAAGAAACTAGCTTATACTAACAGAAAGCAAATACTAAGTAACTGTCCGTGTTGTGTATATTCCTAGCTTAAATTTAAATGGCAATTGTCCTTCAGGGAAGGATGTAAATGTCTGTGCTTTCTTATTTATTTTTGTGTGATGCAAATACGTTTCCTGTTGATGTGGTCATCAAATGGTGTCATTTCTGAGGCTGAATCATCCACAGTGGTGTTCGGCATCTTTTCTGAAGATGCGGGTTCATGGTACAAAATGTAAATGCAGAACTGCATCTTGTGCTGGAAGTATTTGCTCCAAGTACTTAAGAAATACTTCTGTTCATAGCATACCCTGAAGAGCTATTCATTGGGGTGAGTAATTAGTTGTTTTGTCAGCTGAGCATCAGAAGAGAGAAGATATCCTGGCAAACACTGCTGGAGAGAGTAAGAGGACATGTAGGAAAGGTGAAGAGTGTATGGGTAGATTTCATTTCTTTGGGAGAAAAATGGAAAACCAACACTACTCAGGCCAACGTCTCTTTACTTTAGGAGAGCATTGCCTGTCTGTTTCAAAGTGCTGGCATCTTAAGTATCTACAACTGATTCCTATCTTTGCACAGTGCTATGGTCAGCTCAAAGTACTGAAAAGATAAATGGTCTGTACAGTGTGACCTTCCTCTGTGGTCTCTGTTGCATGTTGCATGAGGGCAGGCTAGTTCTTCCTGTCTAAACTGTGGTTGATGCGTTGAAGAATTTGTTACTTGATTTGCAAAGGCTTCCTTTTTACTTTATACATTCATTTGACCAAGCCATAGAGAGAAGATCATATAAAAGTTCCTCTAATAGCAAACTGCGAGATGTTAAAACTAAAAAATTAGGTAGCTCACCGTATGGATAGAAGTACAGGGTACATCTTTTCTTCTGGAATGACAGCTTTTGGAGTTTTCTTTGTTTTAGCAAGCTCAACCTACTGAAACAGAGAAAAGTTTGGAAGGAATGGACTCTGAGGTAGGTTCCTAACTGCTTATTAGTTGGTTTAACAGAAAGCCATTTCAGGAAGCTCGTCACAAAGTTCATTGCCTGTTAAGTGGATTTATATCAGTAAACCACTAATATTTTGTCTTATTTTATGTTTGCTTCTTTAGTTTGTACAGATAAGTACATAGAAACTACTTTATTTCTTTAGTTTGTTTTCTTTTTGATGGCATTTTATATTCAAGCTGTTTCTTGAAACAAGTTATTACAGAAGTTAGTGCAAAGGTAAGAATATTTGGCTGATAAACAGGTTTGTTCTTTTCATATATGACTATACTAGACTATTCTTGCAACAATATTAACATTAGAAGTCAATTCCTGTGTTATGCTAATGTATTTGTAAGTTAGTAGGTCTGACCTATGACTGAGTTTTACTCTATCTATCTTGATAATGAAAATATGTCCCAGTTTTGTCATTGGCATGGGAAATATTCTAAGTAGTAGTACATCTACTGCATTTATTGAAATTGCCAGCTCCATCATCGTGAGTCTCTTATTTGTTAGATTCAGTGGGTGGAAGCTCTTTTTCTCCAGGGCAATTCCATCCCTGCCATGTGTTTTGATGTGATATCTGAACCTCTTCAGTCAGTGCTGATTGCCCTAGCGTGACTGTGTTTTAGGTCCGGACAGATGGCAGCTGGAGAGCACAATTGAAGTGATGGTCAGTACTGGTGTCAGTGTCACTGAGGAAGTGAAAGTTTTTGGCAAACACGCAGGAAGGGGATGGGCAGGAGAAAGAGGAAATCTGACGTTGGATGTTCCGCGTTCAGTTTGTTCAAACGCTCTCCAAGAGGCATTTGAACATGTAGCTGTGGGGTAGCAAAGCATGCAAATGGGATTTAAAGGACGTTTTTACATTGCCAAAGGTCTGCTAACCTATACGACGGCTGAGGAGCAGTGTTACAGCCCTGTAGGTGTATAGAAGAACTTGCCCTTTAAGCAACTCTCCTGCTTGATTGCTAGCATGGCACTTTGTATTCCTTTCTCTGTCCCGCAAGGTCTCTGTGCTGTCGCCGCTTGCCAGCTGTGCTCGCGCTGGCTGAGCAAGATACTAAAGCAGCTATCCTGGTGTCAGTGAAGAAGCACTGTGCCATATTAAGGTGAATGGTAAGCCCATTTCTCTTGGCACTTAGATGACCTGGTTGATTGGCTACAGACAGCAGTTCTGCAACTGGGCCTGACTAGGAGAGCTTACTTCCTTTGAAAATCCCCCTCTTAATTTGCTTGGTAGCAGTTCCCTTCCCTCTACCGCTCACCAGAGTGACAGAAAAGCATTAGAGTCACACTACTTTGAGTGATACTGTTAATAACAATGTCCTGACCTCCTCTTTTTTTTTCCTTTTTTTTTCCCCTTATTTCCTGGAAAAAAGAAATATTTCAATCTTTTTCCTGCCATAACAGTACTTTCTTCCTACCGCTGTTTCCTTTTCAATTCCCACATCATTTTATTTCAGCAGTGTCATTCTGTTTCTGTCCTGCTTTGTTTTGGAGACTGTCAGTGGTACAGGTCATTTATTTCATCTCTTGATTTGGATCTCTGTGCAGTAACTTTTTCTTTTTCCCCTGTCACAATGTAAGCCTCTGTGCCTTGCATAATCTAGTTGCCTTTTGTAATCTACATGCGCTGCCTTATTAGGGAATAAGTGCCCAGAAATATGTACCTCCAGCCTCTTGCTCTGAAGTCCCAGAGTGTCTGGCTCAGCAGTGCTGATATGGTCTTTGCAATGTTTTCAGAAACCATTGCTTCCTTATAGGGCAGCTCTGTTGTTCTATAGATGGCCAGAGTCCTTTATCTAGAATTGGTATTATGTATAAATGCAGTCTGTCTTTAGAGTAAGCTGTTAGTCACGTTTGATTTAAAAGCGTTCTTAGCTTTACTTGAAATAGGCTAATTTCCTTCTTAAATGTAACCTGTGAGTTGGCTGCTACCCCTTTGTCTGCTGTCAGCTGTCTGTGATGCTGTTTCTAGCTCTCTTGGATCAGGTTTTGTCTCTCTTGTATGCAGGAAGATTTTCTGTGCTGTGTATGAAGGCTTTTGCAGCCGGTGTTCATCCTCCTCATAAATCCAGCTGGTTTCACTGCAGCAGCATGGATTTATCAACATGCATGCTAGCCTGGAAGAAGAAACCAAGGCTTCACACTGAGTGTGTGGTGCTATAGCAGCTCAAGCCCCAGGATTTCTGGGCTGTGCTCTGGTGGCAATGTGTCCCAGGTACCCTTGGATAGTGAAATATAAAGGAGTTTGCATTGAGAGAGCAGTACAAGCTTTGAAAAATCAACTTATGTGGAGCAAGCACCAGCAGGAAAGTGGTTTATCTGAGGGAGTGGTGAAGTGGGGGAAAAAGGTCCTTCAAGTGAGGTATATCTGTTTTAGATGAAACATTTAAGCAGGTCTGGGTGTATTGGATTCATTGGATTTCATGTCAGAAAATGGAATATTCAGCTTTTTAATACCTTATTTGAATTGGTGATGTGAATATTGCTCTTTTTTGTAATGGATTTAACTATTTGTAATTTGTCTTTTCCTGATATGATTTCCTTGCTTCGTTGGCAAAAATAAAAATATCAAGATGCTTGGTATGGTGTGACACAGAAAAGTCATTGCTCCTTTGAGCAGTGATGCAACCGTTTTGGTTATTATACATTCTGTATCTTGTCATATCCATTGAGAAAATGTGTTTGCCTAGAGTCTGAAGTTCTCTGCCCTATTAGTTATTTTTTGCTGTTGATAATTTTTTCTCCTTTTATCTTTTTGTTTATCCGAACTTCCCTCTTCACTTATTTCCCAATATCAACCTCATTTCTGACCTTTCAGGGATTTCCCCTTCACCTTTTCTCATATGGTTTGTATAGTCCTGAGAACTTCCTGCGCATTCCCACAATATTAAAGTGTTTTCATTGCATGGGTCTTAATTCTATGAGATTCAAACATAAGTTCATTGTGGAGTCATTACAATTTTCCTGAGCAAGTCTTAGATAATTGTGAACAAATACTGATTTATTCCTAGCTCTTGCTTGGAAAGTTAGCTGAATGCTGAAGACATTGCAGCTGCAAAAGTTGTATATAAACAATGGAGCTTTTGCACTGCCTGTGGTTTTCGCTCACTAAGGTATAATCATGCAGTTTGCCTGTGAGCTCTGTATTTCATACCTGAAATTACAAAGGTTACAAATTTTAACGAGCAGCCAGTACAGTTGTAATAAGAGAGCTGTAAAATTATTGCAATCTGTAGTATGAATGTGAAAATAATTCTTCTTAGGGACCTCGCCTTTACCACGTGTCTATATCTGCTAAAATTATCATTTGTTTTTGTGCTCATTGAGGTCTGCGTCCTGCACTTTGCTTTAAAAGTCCTGGCCTGAGCTTCTCTGAGATGTCAATTACAGGATCAGAGCATGATTCAGTGGAAGTGGCTCTGGTCATAATTGATAGGTTGGCATCTGCAGTCAACTGCTAGGCTTCTGAGCATTAAGCAGGGCTAGGAACAACAGAAAACATAAATACTATGCAGTCTTGATGCTTTGTGAACGGATCACCATTGATTTTAGAGAGAGAAAAAAAAATGTCAGGCACAGCCAAAGTAGTAGCAGTGGTCAAAGTATTAAAGGATTTCTGAAAATGAAGGAAATGGAAATGTTAAGCAAATGCTGCGTGATTCTTCAGGTCTGAATAAAACGAAAGTTTTGTCCTCTGCTTAGAACTTCTGCTTAGTGTAGCACAATTTATCCCAGATGTAAAAGGATTCAAATCAAGTTAATGTTCTTGCATAGCTGCTGTTACAAGATTTGGAGAACTTTTTTTTTTTTTTCCCCTTTCCTCATTTTTGCTCTTGAGAAAGGTCCCCTGCAAAGACACACGCGTTTGCAATCCAAGGTGCGCAGTTATTCCTTAGGATGTTTGAACTAGGGACAGCCAACTGAGCTGGCGTGCCGGTGCTACACAATCCTTTCTCAAGAGTTTCCAAATTCCCATTCTCATCCCTCTCTGAAAGATGGAAGAATGTACAATATTTGATTTTGGTTAACTTTGGAGAAACTACTTATTTGTGCTCACGCATGCAGCAAATGTGAAAAGAATGCTTAGAAACTTGAGTGTTGGTTCTTACTCCATGTTTGTTCAGTGACATGTATTCCTCTTTACTGTCACCTCAGCTTGAGTTGTTTCACAAGATTTTAGTAAAGTGTACTTCTGCCTTTCTGTGCCAGGTTTTCAGTCCTGATCCTCTTTGCATTCCTTCTGGATTGTTTGGTACATTTACGTCTGTCTCTATCTCTTCACAAAGTCCTGATCTCAATGACGTCATCTAAAAAAGCTCCAGAAATTGCTTACGCTGTAGCTTTTCTAGTTTTATTTTCAATATTTGTAGCAAACTGTTGCTCTGACAATTTCCTCTGACACATCCATGTGCACCCCAAATTATGGCATTTGCTTGGAACTGATCACTGAGGTAGGAAGGTTACCTAGAATGTGCGCGTTTTAAATTCGGTGCTCCCAGAGGAATAGAATTGACATAGAGTTTAAGTTAAATGGATGAATTATAAATGGACCCGTGCCAGAATGTGAATTACACCTTTGAAGTTAAAGGTTGTTCTGCTAATTACACCAGTGAGAAGAAGGTTGGGTGATT
This sequence comes from Lagopus muta, assembly GCF_023343835.1. Taxonomy (NCBI): domain Eukaryota; kingdom Metazoa; phylum Chordata; class Aves; order Galliformes; family Phasianidae; genus Lagopus; species Lagopus muta. The sequence goes on along the minus strand of NC_064435.1, from coordinate 38,102,782 downwards.
CCTGTCATGAATGCTTACACAGTTAGCACTAAATGTTCTCCTGGTATTACTGGAACGTGTGAATATAGCACAAGACATCGTTTCTGCTACTGTAATTTACTGACACTGGATTTGACACTAATTTTTATAGAACTATTGCAACTTCCTTTTGCAACTGAAGAAAACTTGCCCAGGGTTTGCAAAGTTCCAAGAGGAACTGCAGTCTGGGTGAGAGTAATAATATGCATCAGCACAACTGATTTAACCCCAGGTTTTCATCTGAGTTCAGAGCTCACCCTTAAAACTTAATTACATTCCTCAGTACATTGTTCTGTTTGGGAAGGCTTTCTCTGAGTATACAACATGCCAAGGACAGTGCAGCTAATGAAACACAAAATAGTCTGCTAGAGAAGTAGATCTTTTTTGCTACTCAATTATATGTTGGCTTTTGAGAGGGATGGAAAAAATACCTGTTTTGTGAGTTGTTTGTGAAAATCAGTGCTTCAGAGAGGCACCCCAGTCACAGTGTGATGCTACTGTAATGAGATTGCTATGTTTCAATGGCAAGTTTGTTTGTGAGTATGTGTCAGCATTTGAACATGGAGGTGGTGCCAGATTAAGACCTCGAACCAAAGGAGGAGTACAGTAAAAGCAGCATGATGCAAAGTAATGTGGGATGGAAAATGACCAGGCTAGTAGAGAGTTAATATCCATTGATATAGAAATCACTCATCAGTAATTTAATCACAACTAACTTAATTAGGTGCTGAAAATGAGTTATAAGAGTTCTACTAACTTGATTTATTCCATAGAGTTAAAATTACCTGAATTTGGGAAAACAAAAGCTAATATACACTCATGAATCTGCTCCCTTTTCCTTCAATACAACGCACTGAAAACAGAAGATAAACTCAAAGAAGAAGTGGTGTACTTTCTATGAGGCCACCCTCAAAACCTTCACCATGAATTTTTTGACTGTTGTCATACTGTGATAATTCCATTTTCTTTGAGCCCTCTGTTTACAGTATGGCAGTAGATTCGTTACAGGTACGTCTCAAAGCAAGGCTTCATTTCTGCAAAGGACTTTTTATTGTCAGCAACATCTCTAACTGATTGAAGGCCATGTTTATTAGTAACCAATCTCCCCTTAGTCATAGCAGTTGTTGGTGATTCTCCCTAACCAATACCTTGTTTGTATGTTTGTCAGGCATGTTAAGGCTGAGTAATAAGGGCTACCTTATTCAGATGGGGTGAAGGAAGGCAAATATACCTTCCAATACAGCTTCTGGAGTGATGGATTTCAGCTGAAGAGCTACCTGGGACACAGCCTGATGATGATACTTAAAGAGACAACCAAATTTTGAAGCACTTTACTAAATGTTCGAAAGCTGCTCGCTTTGTCCTACATCGTCTTCTGAAACTTGGTGAAACTGGGAGAAGGTCACTAATTTCTCTTTCATGTATTCCATAGTAAATGCAGACATTTGGTACTGCAAAATAGCTCAGATAGAGCAACTGGTTGCTTGGTGTAATTTGTGTGGCTACAGCTTTGTCCACAAGTAAATTGACAGGTATGTTCAAATCAACAGTATCAGAGTAAAACCGCTGTGTATGTATGAACAAGGCGTTCTGGACTGATGTAGAAATGTTTGTTGTACACCTCAAACTACACCTTGTGTGGGAGGCAAAGTGTAGACAGGGAGGGGAGAGCAAGGAGGTGGGTGAGTAGTGCTGGAGCGAAGGATAGGATGTAGGTTTGTAAATTGGCAAGACCAACAGCAGTGACAGAGAGCTGCAGAGGTGTCAGCTGTGCTGCAACTGTTCAAAAAGTGTTCTTTAAATAAATTAGTTAAAGTTTGCCCCTCTGTCCTTCATTTCTGTGACTTTGTATCCATGGATTTCTATGCTGTGGTGTAGAGGTACCCCTGGACTTTGCCCCGGAGCCTTATCATTTTTGTGGGTGGTGTCCCATTTTCCTGTGCTGTGGTGATTGTACCAGTCATTTACAATGGAGAGGAGAAGGATCCTACTGCTACTTGTAATAAATTGACATCTATAAAGCTCGGGTGTAGTAGGCAATGCAACACTCGGGGCAAATGCTGGACTACTGAACCTTTGGCACATTCACATTATTGACCAAAGCAGTGAATTTAAAGATGCACAAAATGTATGTGAATCACAGATATGCTCAGACTGTGATCCTTTGAGTTTGCTCAAGGGAGTGTAATGCTTCCAAATACTTAGGAAAATTTTTGATTCTCCTTGGTATAGTGGTTTGGCCAAATTTTCATTTGGAAATGGAGATTTGCTTACATGAAGTTGCTGTTTCTCATTAGTAAAGGTTCTTTACTAGTGAAAAAAATGATATTTTTATGTATAGTTTGCTCAACACTTAAGTTTGTAAAGTACTTGGTAACCTTCCCTTTAAGATGGTTAACATTTTGGCACGCTTCTTTCCCTGTTCTGTTTCATATGATCCTTTTGAATAATTTGATGAAAGTATTTGTTCTGTTATGACAAATTAAGATGTTATTTGATCTTTTCCCCTATCTTCAAAAGGTAAATACAGTGGAAGAGAAGTTGAGGAAATGGGAGATGTGGTTGCCTGAGGGCTGGCAAAATGAATTAATTCATTGTTGATAATGATTCAAAAGTCTCGGGGATGCAGTTGAGGCAAATGACCGTAATAAAATGAAGCAAGTGTTATAAGGTCAGAAACCAGATGTTAGTTTAATATAAGACTTGATTTAAAATCAGTGCCAAAGGTACTGACTACATGAATCTGGAACGTTTTCACGATACATGAAGTCTATTATGCAATGTTAACAGAATTACAGTCTAATGTGGATTAACTTTCTTGTGCTTTGGTATTTTTATTCAATTGAATAAACAGGGAAAAGAATTGGTAGTTTGAATAATCATATTCTACATCATTTCAAAGTGATGTTTGACTTTGGAATTTTATTCTTATCCTTTTACAAGTGTAATAACACTGTTGTGCTACCATGATGGCATTAGGTACTTTCAGTTTCTTCGTGACTTCCCTTATTTCTTAATTTTTAACTGTGGGCAAATTTATTACATGAAACCAAGAAATTTAGGAGAAAGCTGTGGTGGATTCATAAAAAAGAGATAACACTTCTCTCTTGCTCATTGCTTGGTTCTCTCCCCATCTGCTGTCTGTGCTAGAGCTACCGCTCTCATGTCATCAGTTGTGCTGATAACCATTGTATTTGTTACCCTGTTATTCATAAGTTCCTGTAAAGGAGCTGAGCACTGGATAAACTTATCTTAACCCTGGAATTTAGAGGCTAAACAACAGAAGATTGGACTTTGGATTAGTATCAGTTGAATATAGGAAACTCTTTACGTGAACTGATACAGTTAGTTTTGCCAAAGTTACTCTATAAATGCAGTTGCAGTGGTTGTGGAGGGAAGTGCAAACCTTGTCTGACCACACATAATTTCTACTTAGCCATATTTGACTATTTCATTCTTGGAAGTTTGAGGTGTGGTAACTTAAAAACTCTTACTTTCTGTTTGTTAAAGCAGTGTTTTAGTTAATATTAGACATCGCATAGCTAGAATGCTGTATTTTTAAGTTAAAAATAAGCTAAATTTAAAAAAATAAAGAAAAGGGGAGGGATATAGAAGAAATGGTTTCTCCTGTGTGTGCAACAAAACACATCGGTACAGCAACTGCAGGTATTTTATCACACCAGAGGTTTCCTGTTCTTATTAGCTCTCTGGGGGATTGTTTTCTGTTTGGTCTGATACACTGTACACTTTCACCGTAGTCAGATAGCAGCATGTTTATTTCTTTTCCCCATTCTAACTTGAAATCTGATTTAAAAAACATCTTTAAGAAGTTGACTTAAATCAGAAAAGTTATGTAGTCCTTCAGCTGATTTCAATATGCAGACCGATATGGGAGGGGAAAAAAAACCAAACAAACCAACAGTGCCAAAAGGTGGAAGAATGGGTGTCAAAAATGTAATGAGTTCAGTAAAGTATTTTGTCAGCCCAGATTGGTGTGGTCGAAATGAGATATTTGTGTGCTCATGTTGGGAATTGGGTTGTGAAGGGGAGGAGCAGAAATACTGGTGTGGGACAGAAAAACCAAATATTGCAGAAGTAAACATGATGGATCTGGAACTGTAACAGGGTGCAAATGTTGGAAAAAATTAAGGAGAGAAAGGAAAATGATAAAAAATGAAAATAAAAATGAGATAACGTGGACAAAGTTGAGTTTTCTTGCTCATAATGGCTTAGGAAGGAATTGTGAAAGACACTGAATAGGATTGTGGTGCCTGTCTGCTGCACTTCCCCAGACTCCTGTCTAGTTACATGTTCCTGTTGCTTTGAGACTTTTTTTTTTAAATAGTTTCATTAGCAATAGAAAAAGTAGGAGAACAACTGGGGGCATTAGAAACACATGGGCAGTTGAGAATACTGTGCAGAAAGGACAGTCTGGCAAAATAACATGGAGAAAGGATGTAAGGACATGCTACCGGAGATATGAAAGTCTGCTCTCATGAGTTTGTCATTATGAAAAATGAGACAAGCCTGGATGTTCTAACTGATCACAAGATGATTACAAAAGGCCAGTGTGATGAAAGTTTGAAAACAGTAAATTCACTGGGGAACGTATTTCTACCTTTGGAAGAAACAGAAGTGCTGTTTGTTGCAAGGCAATGCTGAAAGTCATTTTGGAGCACATGACCAGCTCCTGCACTTAGGAGGGATGAGGTCAAGTGAATGCAGAGATGGGGATGTGGGCTCCTGGGTGGCTGGTGGAAACAGAAAAGATTGTGAGGGCTTGGTCCTTAAAACCTAGAGAAGAGAGTGAGAGATGCCACTTCTTCCTGATTACTTGAGAAGGTGAAGAGCCAGTTAGGTTCAAAGCTGTTCTCGGCCCCAGAGAGTGTTTAAGACTGGGAGTTGTGAGATGGCCTCAAAGCCAAGTGTGGTGAGGATCTGAAACCTTTCACATTTTGTTCTTCCCCACCACCATGCGGTAACCTCTGTATAAACAGGGCTTTATTACCTTGTTTCAAAGCTTGTATAATGCAATTGTACTGCCTTTTCCAGAAGGTAGTTGTTAGCCCAGTAATAAAGCAGATAGCTCTAGTGAGCCCTTGGAAAGTTTTATGGTTCAGCTTATGTGTTTGAGGATATCTCATAGACTGCTCCATACAGTACAATGATATTTGTTCTTTGAAGGTTACCCTGTTGGTTAAACAGTTTGCTGTCTTTGCTTCTTTATAGATGTGCATGTCAAAATATTATTTTAGCTTTGTCTCACCCTTTCCCAGAAAGAGGAGAAAGAAGTTTAAGGACTCCCTGTTTTTTTGTTTTTTTTTTTTTGTTCTTTTTTTTTTCTCTTGTTTTTAGAAATGCTGCCAGCTGGAATACAGTTTCTTACAATGCAGTTACAAGTGGAGTCCCAGGCACATCTGTCATAGTAAACACTGGGTAGATGGAAGCTATTCTTGTTCTTTCTTATAACATTCAGGGCTCATGTCATGATTCGTGTCTCTGTGCCATCTGAGGGGCTGATTCAGTTTGAGAGACACGCAGATGATGTAATGTGGTCCAGTAGAAAAGTACTGAATTAAAAAGAGATTAAAACACATGAGATGAGGAGCGACTGAGACGTACATAACCATTTCAGCGGAAAGGCAAGGGAAGAACAAACTGCTGAAGTTCCCCTAGCTGGTCTCTGCTGCAAAAACAAGATGTAGGAAGTGAAACAGGCCCGAAGATAAAAGCTGACCCAGGATTTCTGTGCTCTGAATAGTCTAATGTAATGAAAGTTACCAGGCAGCTGAGGCTTACAATAACAAGTCAGCAATGAAGTTTAAGATAAAGTCTAATTCCTTAAACTTGAAGATTGCATATATTTCTGTATTTTCTGGAATGAGAAACTGAAGCAGTTGAAGGAAGTGAAGAATAAAGTTAGGGGATGGTATCGAGAAAGCAGGTGTTCATGTCCTTGGACGGGGCTGGCTCACAGTTCTTCCTCTGAGTAGTTTTAGATCCAAGTTTATTTGTTGTTCAGACCCTGAGTGAGTTTGTTTCTTTCCTCAAGACTCTTCTGCCTTGGCCTTGACCTTGAACATAATGCAGAGCAGTCTCACAAGCTTTATTATTCAGTGGATGTGATGAGAGCATCACAGTCTTACCTTCTGTCTTTGGTACTTGTGAAATAGCAGGAAAAAAAAAAGGCAGGCATTAATGGCTACACTAAGATAAAATAGAATTAAACTAGGGAGAAACAGAAGGAAGAAAGGATGCAATTTTCCATTTTTGAAAGATGTGTTTAAAAGACGAAGGAATTTACCCCTCTGCTCTCCAAGCTATTTTAAAGTCCTAGCTTTAAAAATGTTTTTGTTTTTGTAGTGAAAATAATTGCTTCCAGTTCTTTTACTTGGAATTCTGGAGACAGAAAGCTGTGTTAAAGATCAGAATAATTTGAGGGTCTTCATTTATTTCTTCTCAGTGGACCATCTCTATCTTATTTGTACTGCAAGGACACACTTCTGTATATATGTATAATGGAGTTGGTGGTGAAAATTTTAGTGCTGATGAAACTTATAATTGAATACAAATTCACTTTATGTGTCAGTTTAAGCACATATGTATGTAAGCGTTAAAAGCTGAAGCTACCCACAAAATTGATGTTTACATTCTTGATTGCTGTTCTTTGGATAAATAAATATTTATTGGCTAAAATAGAATTGTGCATATGCCCACCATCACATTTGAAGTTCTTTAAAAAATACTTTATTATTGGAAGAAGAAAAAACAAGCCAACAAAGTGTTTATTTTAGTTGCTTTCTAAAAATTATTGTCATAGGTAAAAATTAAAATAAAACTGCTCTAGAGAATTGAAAAATCTGTGAGGATTTGAGAATCACTTACATTAATGCATGACTTCAGAAAGGCCCAGATGTATCAGGGTGATTTTTCAGGAAAGGGTTTCCAATTTGCACTGTAAATACCGTGTGAATCACAAGGATGCCAATAGTTGCAACCGTGAGCAAAGAGAAAAGTAAGATCAGCTTTTAAGCAATGCGGGGGAAATTAAACCTCAATTGCTAACGGTGGCAGATGGACAGGCAGTGGTCACAGTCTCTGACTGCTGGAAGCAGCAAAAGGCAGATAGCACAAGAGCACTTCTAGGATAGAGCAGCTTTTGACCTTCAAGTATTGTGCTGCTTTCTGATACTCCGGAAATTTGCTTTGAAATTAAGACCCACGTGCTGCCGTAGCAAGATGAAACAGAAGATAACAAGGGATTCAGTAGGAAAATTTAAAGCAAATGTCTCTATAGATATCAAAGCAATAGTGAAGAGGATCTGTGTGGACAGCAAAATGTGTGGATGAATGGTGATACCTTCTGTACTGGAAAACTTTTGGGTGGAAAAAGCCTGAGTGAGGACTGACAGTATTTCCTCTGGTGTCTGTATTATTTTTATCTCTGAAGAACAATAATGTGGTGTCGTATGTAATTATACTGTGCTCCTGCATTGTTGGTTGTTGTTTTTTTTTTGGCTTTCCTTTTATATCTTCTCAAAACACTTCCTTGATATTCATTGTGATACAGGAAGAGAGAGCTATGCAAATAAACACTTGATACTAAGTAAAATATTTTATTTATGCATGGATTAACTTTCTCCCTTCAGAATTTCTTTCTGAGTACTGTGTAGACTACAAAAAAAAAATGCACTCTGCATACACTTCTTGCATTTCAAATCTATTCTGTTGAATGGGTAATATGCTAGGACTTAAAGTTCGTGATTAACTCTTGTAATTATATAGCTTTTTATATTTCGAAATCCATTATTTAATGTGCTTTGATTGAAGCTCTCCTTTCAGTGCCTGCTATTTATACTAGCTCTGCAAATGTTTATGTTGATACTGCTCTCAAAACCCTGGGAAGGAACTTTAGATTTCAGTATAATACTGTGGGTTATAAAACTGACAGTGCAGGTGAAATGCACTGAGTATATGCCCTTCAGTGCACACACTACACTCAAACAGTGTGCAGAGGCTTTTGGAAAAAAAAAAAAAGGTACTGGAGGGAAGGGGATGGTAACTCCCCATTGAAGCACATACTGTCTTCAGTACCAGCTTGGGGCTATTTGGTTATTGGAGCCCAACTCCAATTTTATAGAATCATAGAATGGCCTGGATTGAAAAGGACCACGATGATCACCTAGTTTCAACCCTGCTGCTGTGTGCAGGGTCACCAACCACCAGACCAGGCTGCCCAGAGCCACATCCAGCCTGGCCTTGAATGCCTCCAGGGATGGGGCATCCACAACCTCCTTGAGAAACCTGTTCCAGTGCATCACCAACCCCTGTGTGAAAAACTTCCTCCTAATGTAGATGTAGCTATGTTCACTGAGGAGTAGGAGTTTTCATCTCTCAGGGGAAAAAAGCAGTTCTTTGTGATGAGGTGCAGGATCTTCTTTTTGGTGCCATCGCACGCACTGTTTCACACACTGTATTTGTGCAATTTTACGTGACACTGAGTACACTGCTGTGGGATTAGATAGCACCTGCACATTGATACTACTGTTCCATTGTTATTGTTATGAACAGATGTTAACCTTGAGCTTGCAACAGGACCTCACAACAGGCTCACTGCTCATGTGCTTTAAGCTGCCAAAAAAAAATAATCCAACAACAAAAAAAAGAACACGTTAGTAAAAATGCTTTTCTGTGACTTTACATTGGCGCTGGGTGAACTGCGGTCTCCCAAGGTATCTTCAGGTTTCTTACAGCAATAGACAAAGGCAGTTTGGATCAAATTATCTTATGTCCTCAACTTCAGCAGTTTGTTCTGTAGAAGCAGAAATACTCAAGAGCAAAAAGGTTAGCGCTTAGGTGGCTAAATACCTGATCTTGCAGATACAGCAAGTAATTAAACACTGGGCTTCCAGTAGTCTGGGGTGAGCTTGCAAACAGCAACTTGCTTACGGGTGTACAAAAATTCCCTGTAGACCATTTTACAATAGAACAAGAATCATTCATACATTCACAATTATTAAAAACAAGAATCCTCTTCTTTATCCCCTCCCTCCCCAAAGCACATAATCCACGCAGAAGTGAACGTTTGGAAAATCTTCCAGTGAACTTTGTCACAAACTAATATTAGGCATTATGGATGTATGCCTCTAAGGGAAGATCCTGGCTGCCTCCGAGTCTCTTTGTGCAGGAATGGGGCATGGAAATGTTGGCGCACAAGATGGAGAACCTCTTCTTCAGAGAGATGGAGGTGAAAGATGTAGTGTAGGGCGCTATGATCTAGCTTCTCCAGCTGTGTTTTGTTCACAGCTGGCTTACTTCAGCCCTCCATCTGTGCTGAGCTCTTATTTTGTTTTACACTGTTCTTCAAAGAACTGGCTTTAAAGATTAATTAGGGCAGGGGGAGTGAGAATATATGCCTGCAAGAGAAAATATGACCGTGAACCTAGCATTAGAGCACTGACCTGAAAGGAGGGAGAGAGGAAGGAAGAGGTTTGAAAAGCCTTCCTAGTAGATTCTTTCAAGAGTAAGTAAAATTGCTATCCTCCGAGGGAGGAATATAGAGATAACATTGTATATGTGTTTGCTGAAGTGCTCTGTAATTACATTTTGGGATTAGCAGTCAGGTTCCAGCCATGCAGATGCTAGCAGCTGTATTTCATCTGACTGAGCATGGATGCACATTCTGTGGGAAGGATTATCCTTCTCATTTGTGTTGGAGAAGAAATACTTGTGTGGTGGTTTGTCATCACTGATACACCTACTGTCTGTTTTAAACTGTTGTAACAGGCTTATCTGGACAAGGAGGTTGCTGAAGGTCACTGTAGCAGCATATCTGCCCTGGAGCTGGGACTGCACAGATCATCAGCCCGGCGTGAGACAGGGATTTGAATCCAGCTGAGCTCCCTGCTAGATTGGCAGATGCAAAATAAAGTGGGGACATACAGGCATGGCTAACTGCAGCTGCAGTTCTCATCATTCAGAGTGGATTATTTCTTTGTTTCCTGAAGATCTGCTACACTAGAGCCTCTGCAGTATTTCTTACAGCTTAAGAGCAGCCTTCTCTAAAACACCGAAACGGGTTTTCACTACAGTAATTATATTTGCACTTCTATTTGTTTTGAAGGTCACAGAAGAATCAGAAAGTTGGAGAGGGGGTGATTGAGGAGAAAAGATGATAAATCAGAAATGTTGGCAATGGTTGGAATGGGAAATGAATATTTTGAAATATTTACTTCATTTGTGGATTGAGACAATAAATCATTGGTTTTTTTCCTTTGCATCAGAAAAAATCTTATAGTATGTGTTCCGAACATTAAGTTGTTCTTCCAGTGAACTACTGTATATAAAAAGGAAGTAAATGTTTGCTACATCAACCAGATGACTCTGTGGGAAACTGCTTGGTTTATGGCATAATGTTTTGTTTAATACCTTTTTTATTCCAACAGGAAATATGGGATGTATAAAGTCAAAAAGGAAAGAGAATCTGCATGGAGATGGGCTAGATTTGAAGAATCAATCAGTACGTAAAACTGAACGAACTATTTATGTGAGGGATCCAACGTCCAATAAACAGCAAAGGCCAGTAAGTAGATAGTCTCAGGGGAGAATTCCACTAGCAAGATCAAAGCATGACTGGCATAGCTTAAATTTCAGTCCAAAACACAAGCATGAAGAAATTCAAATTGATCATTAGTCTGCAATTTGGCTTTTAGTGTTGTGCAGTTTCCACTTAAAGGATATGTACTAAAAAAAAAAAGAAGTTATTGATTGATGAATTACATTGTTTTATGTGTTGTAATTTACATTGTTTTCTGCATGAAACACTGGGAGACTCCCTAGTCTCTCCTTGGGAGACTTTTGACCTAAATGTAGGTATGTCTGTAGAAGAATGCTAGGTAATTTTAGAGACATCGGTGTTGGATATTAATAGCTAAGGGATCCAGATGGTGATTACTTCTGTTTAAAACGGTTGAGGTTAGAGTCTTTACCAGTTGTAGTCAACCTTCCTTTTATTCACTGAAGGCCAATATTTGACCTTACATAAGGTGTGTATGTAAGGGAGCAGAAGAGGAGCAGAATGAGTGCAGTTCTGAAGCTGGCAGTACTGTGGTGAAAGAGGAACAAGCTAAGGGAAGTTCCTTGTGTGCTGTCTAGCAAAAAAGAAGGGGTGCTGGGAAAGGAAATCTCACTGGTTAGTAAATAGGCTTGCTACTTTGCAGATTTACTCATACCTCTTTTCCCCACTCCCTCTTCTTCTGAAGAAGGAGTATTTCTTAACTGTCCTTACTCAGGGACTGCATTCTCTATGGATGTTGATTGCACCCTCCTACTGTTTGTCGCCATCTGACACAGTATTATGCTCTGTATCAATGTACACAAATCACAATTACTGTTTGCATTGTTTTTAATTAGGTTTTTTTTTAGCTGTGCTTGTAGTTCTTTAGCATGACAGTTCCTTACACCAGCAATGTGATACTAGCCATCCAGTTATCCCATGTAAAGCCTGTTCAGCAGAAGTTGCAAAATGTGAACTTTCCCTTGTTGAACAGCTTCCTGGGGTCTGAGCTGCTCAGTTCAAAATCTAGTTGGGTTTTACTGTATTTTCTTTGTTGTAATTTGCTTTTGATGAGAGGTCAAAAATGATTGCAAAATGCTTCATAAGACATATAAGATAATAACAAAGCAAGTGAATAATATGTAACTGTAATGTAGTGTTGGCTCAGAGATATAAAACTGCTTAATTAAAGGCATATTTCATTATAGGCAAATACAGATGCACACCTTCTGCCAGGACAGATATTTGCCAATGAAGGTAAGTTATCCAAACGAATCTTGCTGCCTATGTGTTATGTCCTCATCAGATTGTGAAATAATCAGAATAATCCTTTGCCTTTCTGTATTTGTAGAACCAGAAGAGCATGGACTCATTGTAGTAGCTCTGTATCCTTATGATGGCCTTCATGAAGATGACTTGTCCTTCAAAAAAGGAGAAAAATTGAAAGTTATTGAAGAGTGAGTATGATAGTTCAAATTATATTGTAATTTCCTTTTTTTTTTTTTTTTTGGACTTCTAAAATTCTTCTATAATTTTTTATGTGCCGCTTGTAACACAAGTATACAAATGTTAAGAAAGATCCCTTATCTGTGAAAATATGAATGTGGGTAAAGCTTGGCAGCTGTAATGATAACCAAGCTTTGCTCTGATGGCACCAATGGCTTCTAAGTGGAGCCTGAATGCAGAGAAAAGGCATTTTTTTCTCTCCTTGGCACAACAGATACTGAACAACCATTTATGACTTTCCTTTCCTGCGTGTACTACTGTTGTGTCTGTTTTTCAGGCTGGGAGACTGGTGGAAAGCTAAATCTCTTACAACAAAGAAAGAAGGTTTCATTCCCAGCAATTACGTAGCAAAAGTAAACACCTTGGAAACAGAAGAGTAAGTTCTTCCAACTACTGCCAGGCTTCATTTTCAACCTTGTGTTGTATCTTTTGTGGGTGGGGGAAAAAGTTCTAACCCTCTGAAATATTTTTCAGGTGGTTCTTCAAAGACATAACTCGAAAAGATGCTGAAAGGCAACTCCTGGCTCCTGGAAATGGCCCTGGAGCATTCCTTATCAGAGAAAGTGAAACGTTAAAAGGTAGACTTTTGGATGGGTGATTTTGAAATTGATATTACAGTTAAAATATGCAAGCTGTCTTCAAAAAAAAGTTTGCATCAAGTGCTATGGAATTATACCAGTCTGTCAGTTTTGAAATGACTGCAGCTACTTAGGAGTAAAAAGTATGAGAAAGCTATCAGGGAAAGAGATGAAAGCTACAAATTCTTAAGTTGAAGCTGAGGGGGGATGTGTGTACCTGTGGATTATTACACTGACAAGAAGCAGCAATGAATGAAAATATCTTTTTCCTTCATAGCACTCATGATTCCTTTGTTAAAGGACAGTTTTAGTTCTAAATAGTAGAAGCTGTATTTTATTGTCTTCCATTTTTGTATCTATATCCATCACTGCAAGTTTTAAAGTATAGTTAACGCATAAAAGGAGTCTACACTTCTGTGTTGTAGCATCATCTAAAACACAAACAAAGAAACAGTTTGGTAAAGATTTCTGATATACAGATACAGCTCTTTGTACCAAATGTTTAGTAAGTTCTCCAGGTGTTTCAACTGAGATGTATAGAAGAGCGTAAGATGGTTCTGCTCCAACATCTCAGCTCTAACAGTGACTTAACTGGATGCTCCAATTGGATACACTGGATCCTCCAGGTGGAAAACATGCTAATCCCTTCAGTGGATCATATGTCTGTCCTCTCCATAGCAGTAGGTTTTTTTGGTCCTAACATTGCAGATGGCCAAATATTGGAAGTGGTTGCTTAGGGAAGTGGTGGAGACACCATTTCTGGAAGCATTTAAGAGGCATGTGAACATGGCATTAAGGGACGTGGTTTAGTGATGGGACTCAGTAGGTTAGGTTAGTGGTTGGACCTGATGATCCAACTTAAATGATTCTATGATTGTTGCTTAGAAAGTTTTCTGTAGCTAGCCCACATCACTGTCTCTGTGCTCTCTAACGAAGACAGTGATCTAAATTCAACAGAGGCTTGTAGAAGTAAGGCAAAGTACCCACTAAATATTTCCTTCTGTCTCCTGTCACTGGATGTGCATGTGGAGAGAAAGAGAAGGAACCGAGGTGGTTTCTTCTCCTTTGAAAATGGATAATGAGATTTGTGTAAGTGAAAGAAATTAAGAAATCTGTGGTTTAGGATCGATAATATGCTGCCCCATCTTAATTCCTAACTGAGGTTAGAATCCCAAATATTGAAAGACCTTCATGCCTTCTTGCATGCCTCAGGCCATTTCCAAACAATCCCTTTTCTAGCTGGCCAAGACATCTAGCCTGTTCCTTTTTTAACATGCTGATCTTCGAATTTTAGTTTCTATCTCACTGGTTTGACAACCCTAGAGTTGCTTTCCCAGATGTTTCTACTCAAATCAGTGTGACTTTATGCAGAAGTGTACATTAGTTATGGATGACTGGATTATGGAACTCTTAAATTTATTGAATAAGAATGAAAGAGAAAGTCTGACTGTAAGCGCTTTGGTGACCAGTTCAGAGCTAGCTATTGACTGAATTCCTTATGTTACTTGCAATAGGCTTTTTTGAGGAGGAAGAGAAGTAAAAATAAAATAAATTAAATATTTTTGTTGATAACTGTGTGTGTGAGCAGCCCAGACTTGCTATCTGTTAATAATCATTCTTTCTTTATTCTCAGGCAGCTATTCTCTGTCCATAAGAGACTATGATCCCCAACATGGTGATGTCATTAAGCACTACAAAATTAGGAGTCTAGACAATGGAGGATTTTACATCTCTCCAAGAATAACTTTTCCCAGCATCAATGATATGATCAAGCATTATCAAAGTAAGTTAAATGTGTCAGTGGATTACGGAATAGAACACAGCCGTTATTTCCTGTGTAGGAAAATAAGTAATTACTTGTTTTGTTTCAAAACTTTTCATCTCTTATTTGTAAGTAACTCAGACATGCATGTTATTAAAGATAAAGTAAAAATGATTGGAACCTTACTAAGGCTGCTTTACAACAAGGCCTAATACATGCTCAGTTGCATGCAATTGTAAAATACAGAACAGCTTTATAAAACATCTCATCATAGTGATGATGATGTGAGACAATAGACAAGACTGACTGCATTCTAAATAAATTCTGTCTTTGAGAGTATATTGCACCTACTTTTATTACAAACAGGAAGAGGGATAGGATCAAGTTTCCACCTATACTTCAGCTACAAAAGTGACTTTTTATTTTGCACAACCTCTTGTTCAGTAACTCAAAAACATATATATATTTTTGTCTTGCCTTTGGGAAGACAGAGAAGAAGAAAGATGTAAATCACATCAATTTTTCAAAGCCATGCTGAGTTCTTGGCCATGATGTTTCTCTAAGTTGTTAGATATGTGTGGTAAGGTAATTTTTCTGCACAGCTTGTAAGCCTGATAATTATTTTACATTTGTGTTGAAGTTATAGCTGATATGTGGCTGGAGAAAAAAATAGTTGTGACCTGTTTCTGCTTGCATTCCTATGTGTGTGCACATCCGAAACATACGATAAGAATACCTGATGACAAATTCCGAATACAGGTTTCAAGCTCAACACAAATGTGCGTCTTCATCTATGTACTGTTATCAATCAAACCTTAAATTTATTTGTTACAAATTGTAATTAATAAAAAACAAGCAAACAAAAAAAACAATGATGGCAACCAGATGCATGTGACACCTCTCTATTAAGTGTGAAAAGATTATGCTTTTATCAAGGAACTGAACTACTTTGAATCGGCTTTGAACTGGTTAATGCACGCTTAAATTTGTCTAAAAGAATGCAAGGCATTAAAGTGTAATGGATTTTACAGTTTGTGTTTCTTTTGGAAAACAGAACAATCAGATGGCTTATGCAGAAAACTGGAAAAAGCTTGTATTAGTCCAAAGCCTCAAAAACCGTGGGATAAAGATGCATGGGAAATTCCACGAGAATCAATTAAATTAGTGAAAAAGCTCGGAGCTGGTCAGTTTGGAGAAGTCTGGATGGGTAAGCTTATTTCTTTGAAAAGAGTACATCAGCTGAAAGTAGTAGCGTTTAAGAATTAATCCAAATAACAGTAGATATGAAGGCCTGATTTAATATACTCAGAATATACTTAACATGAGGAAGAATAATAGGAAAGAGGATTTGTGAAGGGTAAGGTATCCGACACAGACTAATTCTTAGGAGCAAGCACTGTAATATAAGGTCTAATGCAATCGGTTTTGTTGTTGTTGGTGTGCTTTATGGGGAAAATAGAAGATTTACTAAGACTTGACTCCCAGTTCTCAAAATTGGTTGGCATCTCAAAACTTTAAGTCGAATCAGGTTGTGGTGGAAAATCTGAAATATAAAGTAATTGTCTTTTAGTGAATTATGTGTAGTTTTTGTCATCCATTGGTAAAGAAAAGAGTGAAATATAGTGTATGGGGCTATCATACTGCATGAAAAAAATGGGTTGTTTAATCCAAGATTATTGTCTGAGCTTGTTGCTGAGGAAGGTAGGTGACTTACATGGCTGGAAGGTGAGAGATTGATATGGAGACTATCATGCAGGTCTCCAGTAATGAAAGCATCACAAGATTGTAGTAGTCAGTTAACAAATTTATAGTGTTAGTTATAATCATAATTAGCCTTGGTTGCTTAAAAACATTTTCTCAGCTTCAATGACTTCCTTTAACAAAGAATTACAATCATTGTCTAATCACAGTCTGATCATGATTCAATTCTCTTCTTTTGAAATGCTGCCTATTCAGGCATCTGAGTATTCTTTTGGTTTCGTATTACATGTTCTGTGTGCTGTTCTTTACTTACACACTGGTTAGTGATTACTATCTTACTGGACTTAATCAAGATAAACGATACCTTCCTTAGGTAAAAGCAAAGCACAGAGTGGTTCTATTTGAGTGGCAAATACCACACGTGTTTACAGTCCATCAGAAAGGTGTAATTCAATTGTAGGTGTAATCTTCCCATATAAACCATGTAAAAATGCCAGCAACGCATCTCTATGATGTTAAATAACCAGATTCAGCCTTTTGTCTGCCTTCACAAGAAAAGGCTTAACAAAGCCTCTGGCTTGAATGACAATTTTTGTGCTAGCTGAGACAAGTGTTTGCCATTGAACCATTTTTCTCTGCCTAATAAATCAGGGCAAGAAATAATGGACTGGCACTGAAGTACTGTAGAAAACTTCATGGCCGAACATTATCACCCTGTTGAAAATGAAAATCATTATGGGAAGTGACTATTTCTGCATACACACACAAAGGCATTAAACTTTGAAAGGGTGTTTCTGTTTCAAGATGCTTCCTCTTGTTTGTGTCCTTATTTTGACATCTCAGTTGGGTCTAACCCTTGTATCTGAATTGCTGCGCTGTGAGAAAAATTGATGTACTGTGAAATGATTCATTGTGTTTCCTCTTCTGTGTTTCCTTTCTGAAGCAAGAGCAGCTGATTAGCTTGGTGCAGACCCTTTCAAATCAGGAGTATGGGTAAAGTTTGAGATGAAAAAAGACTATGTGATCTGTGTAGGATGCCAACAAGCAAATGTAATGATGACCAATATAGAGGCATTTGGCATTACGTAGAAGTATGGAGAAATCTCCCAGTTATATACTTCATCTGAAGCAAAATGATTCTTAGGCCACAGAATGAGAAATACTACTCCATATCTTAATTACTAAAGACATTTCAACTTGCTCAGGGTTACCTAGAATTTTGTTTTCAGGGGGAAGAGCATCCAGTTCAGAGGAACTGTATCTAGTTCTAGGTTTCTCAGTACAAGAGAGACACGGAACTACTGGTGAGATTCCAACAAAGGGCCACAGAGTTGATGAAAGGACTGGAATATGACTTCCACGAGGAAAGGCTCAGAGAACTGAGACTATTCAGCCTGGAGGAGTGTTGGAGACAATCTTATCAATGTCCGTAAATACCGGAAGGGAGGGTGCGAAAAAGAGAGAACCAGGCTCTTTTCAGTAGTGCTCAGTGCCAGGATGGGAGGCGGTGGGCACAAACTGGAACAGAGGAGGTTGCCTCAGAACACCAGGAGCATTTCAGTGCTGTGCAGGTCTCCTCCTCGGGGACATTCAGCCATCACCTGGATGTGGGCCTGGCCCCCTGCTCTGGGGTCCTTGCTGCAGAGTGGGTTGGGCCCAGTGTCCCTTTCAAACTGCACTGTTTAATGTTGTTATGAAGAATAGAGCAGAATTGGGTGCACTCTCAGCAAATTTGTGCCAAACTGAGTGGTGCAGTTGATATTCTAGAAGGCAGGTACCATTCAGTGTGGCCTTTGCAGGCTTGAGAGGTGGGCCTATATGAATCTCATGAAGTCCAGCAAGGTCAAATGCAAGGTCCTGCAGCTGAGTCAGAGTAATGACCGGTATCGGTACAGCCTGGGAGACTGAGAGCAGACCTGCAGAGGACTTGGAGATATTAATAGACGAAAAATAGGATGCAAGCCAGCAACGAGCACTTGTAGCCCAGAAAGACAATCGTGTCCAGGCCTGTGTCAAAAGAAACGTGACCAGCAGAGTGAGGGATGTGATTTTCCCCCTCTGCTCTGCTCTTGTGAGACCCCATCTCAAGTCCTGCATATCACTCTGGGGTCCCCAGCACAAGAGAGACGTGGAACTGTTAGAGCAGGACTGGAAAATGACTGTCCTATGAAGACAGACTGTGAGAGTTGAGGTTGTTTAGCCTGGGAGAAGGCTTCAGGGGGACCTTATTTTGGCCTTAAAATATTTAATAGGTTCTTATAAGAAAGGTGGAGAAAGGCTTTTTACCAGGGCCTGTAGTGATAGGTCAAGCTTTAAAGTAAAAGAGGGTAGTCTGAGGTTAGAGATAAGAAATTCTTTACTCGAAGAGACCATGGAAGAGATTGCCCAGAGAAGTTGTGAATGGAACTGGAAGTGTTCAAGGCCAGGTTGGATGGGGATTTGAGCAATTTTGTCTAGTGGGAGGTGTCCCTGCCCATGGCAGGGGGTTGGAACTGGGTGGCCCTTCAAGTCCTTTTCAGCCTAAACGATACTATGATTGTGTGCCTATAGGTGAGGAAGGAGTGATGAGCCAAACTGCAATAGGATGTGAAGAAGCTGCTGTTCCTAAGTCAGCATCCTGGATAAACTGTACCTCTTGCAGCTGTGATGGTCTGAGACATTATCTGCCTTCTAACAGTATCATATTTCTGTAGCTCAGGTTGTTCACGGTGTAACCTTATACATTGTGAAGGCAGAAGAAGGAGAATGCTGTGTCTTGTTCACAGGATGATCTGTTCATCTTTGGTCCTGGACATGTGGTCAGAAATGCTTTATTACTGTCTGTTATAGATTCATATCACACCTTGGTCTGATTAAGCCCATGCAAGAATCTGGAGACAACCTGGCTGTCCAGGACTTGTGTGTTATTGCTTGCATCACATACAGTGTTTTAAAAAAGCCTAAACTGCTGAGAGACTTGGTCCTGTCATGGTATGGAAAGCTTTTCAGCTGTGGAGGTTAATGCATTCGGGCAGCTCCCTTAGTGCAGTGACAAACTAGAGTAGTACTGTAAGAGTAGAGTCTATGCTTTATGTATTTTCGTTCCTAGTGTGCACTGATATGATGTGAACCATAATGCTCTGTGGCATTAATAATCCATGCATAGAATTCTCAAGTAGGGGTAACAGAAAAGTTAACAACACAAATGGAGCCATTATCGTGTATTTTATTAATGAGGCACGTTTTGCTTGCATCTCAGTTGCAAAACCTTCATTTTTTAAACCCCAAGTTAGAATATAAGTAATAAAAATTTTGAGATATCAGTAATCAGAGTAAACCATACTGCAGAAATTGTGTTATTAACACAAAGGCATATAAAATGAACTGGGAAAACTGGTGGGTGCATCTCATCAGCATCACAAGTGTATTTTTACAGCACACACAGGATCTGAATATTACTTGGCAAAGAATCTGAATTTCATGTTGGATGTCTTAGTAAGAACATAATTTCTTACCTATCATTTTGGAATTTGTGTGTGTGTGTCCCCCGATACCTGATGAAAGAAATGAATGAGAGACAGATCAGGACCAAATGTCTCTAATGCCCTTGTCCTACTTTGATTTCTGTTACCCCCATAGGAGCAGGGCAGACTGTTTTCCTGCAGAAAACATCAGGGTTGGGTGAGGTTTTTGTCATTAGTAATGTAAACCTTCTGTAGGCACCAACATCATCTGGTGGACTTCTTTAGTGAATGTGAAATACTTTTATGCTTTTATGTAGTTAATGTCAAGAGCATAGATCACTTCAGAAGTAATGGTATTAATTAGTATGTTTAGCAGATTATTCCACAAAAGTAGAGTGGAACTAATGCTCTCACTCAGGATATGGAATAGAACATTATGAGCTGTATAAAGATGCTTTATACTTTGTAAGCAGAAAGCGATTTAACTTCTTTTTTGGTGGGTGGAAATTATATATCTGAGCTTCAGTGGCAGAATTTGACCTGTCGTTGTCATTTCTAATTATTAGATCATATGGAGGCATGCTTGTATTATGCTTTAATCTTACTACGCTTGGAAAAAATACATTTAAAAATCGTGCAGGTAAATGTTTTGTCACAGATACAGTTGCTTTTGTCAGGCAGTGATCTCTCTTTTCCTAAGGTGATAAAATATGTATTGGTTAGAGCAATGACTTAGGATCTTTGAGTTAATTCCTTGCTTTGCTTAAGCAACAAAGAGTGTAAAGAAATGTAGTGTAAAGAACCGGTGGGCTCAAATGCAGAGGTACATCCATTGTGGTAATACAGTCCAGATTCATGGAAGTCATGGAAGCTTTGCCTCTTCCGAGATGCATTTTTGCAATGTTGAAATGTGTATAGTAGGGGGCAAAAGGCTGTGGTTTGATATTACTGAAGCATTCTGTAAATATGGAACATTAGGAAGAAGTTGTATTTATACCCCTCTCTGCCTCTCTGGTGTTTTTTTTCTTCTTTACTTTTCTTTCCCACAGTAAAAGGCTTTACAAGATAAACTTTAGGATAAATTTTTCCTATTCTGTTGATTTTTAAATGCTATTTTAACATTCAATAAATATTTGGCTCAGAAAATAATTCACTACTTTCTTATTTACAATTGCTTACATCGCATATTAGTAGAACGTTACATCAGAAGGTTAAACAGAGAATGAAGCAGTCGCAGTCATTTCTGCTCTTGGCATGCGCTTTGCTGGAAAGGAATTACCATGTTTTGAGTCTTGCTGCGAACTCTACAGGGCTGCAGTCCTGCCAGCATATCTTTGTTGGTCATACGAATGCTCTTTTGATTGCACTTTACTGAAATGTTCCGTTTTGAGTACCGAGGATTTAAGAAAAGATTAAAAGCATGAGACAAGCAGGCATAAAATGGGTCCAGTCATGGTATTTAAAGACATTCCATGATCCTGTAAGCACCCCATTGCCTCTGTTAGAGTTTGAGACAATTTATGTGAATATTCATTAAAACACCTCTTGACTGTTTTGATATTTTCTCATGGGCTACTTATAAATGCAAGTGGCACAAAGTAAGATATCTGTCTTTCTTTAGGTGGTTTTTTTGAGATAAGTCATTCAAAACAATGTAGGAAATTGATTAGTTTTTACTAAATGAGATGGCAAAATGAAATGCGATTTTAATGTAAATACTTGTGCTACACCTGGTCACAAGCTCTTGGGTTCGTAGCTGTTAATGGAATCTAACCTCACCCGCATTGTGTGTTCCTACAGGTAAGGGTGCTGTGCTAAACAGGGTGACTGAACAGGTTTCCTCTTTTCAGGTTACTATCATAATAGTACGAAAGTGGCTGTGAAGACTCTGAAGCCTGGAACGATGTCTGTGCAAGCCTTTCTGGAGGAAGCCAACCTCATGAAGACGCTTCAGCATGATAAGTTAGTTAGGCTTTATGCTGTAGTGACCAAAGAAGAACCTATTTATATAATAACAGAATTCATGGCAAAAGGTGAGAATGACACAGGATCGGCGTCTCACTAAATGCTTCCCATAAGTCAGTGCACTTCCTTTAAGAAGCAAGGAACAGAAAAGGAAAACTTGGGATTTTAGCTCTATTCTCTTGTATGCTCCAAAATAAGGCATCTGTCTTCAAAGGGAGAAATATTTAAATTTATAATTCCTTGTTGCATTTTTAAGGTAGCTATTTCTACAGATTTCCTAAATGTATCATTCTTGAATTATTTTAGATGCAGAGCATATAACACTCAAGTTAATCTGCTTCCTCTGAGTTCCAATATCTAATTTTTTGGTCTAGTGTTCTAATGAGGCACTCAATAATGAAAATGTTAGAGATTGCCTTGTGTAGCCCTTGAATTGATAAGTGTTACCCAAAGTGAGTGATGTGTGCAAGGATTGCTGCACTACTAGAAAAGGACAACCTGTAGCAGAGCATCATGACACAAGAAAGTGCGATTTCCTTCACAGATTGTCTTAGTAGTGGTTTTTAATTTATTTGTTTCAGCCTGTTTTCAAGCAGTAGTGATGATGACTTCATAACACCAGCTAGAATTCAGAATTCAGGAACTTACTCTTTATGACTTTGAAAGAATTAATCAGTGTGATTCTCTTAGAGAGCTTTCTTGATAGTCCGTAGAATAGGGTCGTTATCAAATTCACCACTGAATGAAGGTATGATTAGTTTTCAACACTCAAGAAAACCGCAAAACTTGGATACCTGACGTTCTGGCGTGAGCATTACTGTCATTAGATTATGTAAAGAGATGATCTTACTGCAATCAACTTGAAAATAAGTCAAAACTATTCACTACAAAAAATCTGTGACCCGAGAAATTGGGTACCCATTGGGAACTTTATTGTGATAGTAAGCTACACTGACTTAATCATTCTCTGTTGTAACAGGAAGCCTGCTGGATTTTCTGAAGAGTGATGAAGGAAGTAAATTGATGCTTCCAAAGCTAATTGACTTCTCTGCACAGGTAAGATTTAAGAAATATGCTAAAAATTGAGGGGGGCTATTTGTTTCCAAGACTGAAATTCACCATATTTTTCTTTTTCATGAAATGAGAATGTAGTTTTCAAATATATTTTGGTCTGAATAGACTGGGTTACTTGAAAAAGGGGATAGAGGAAAAAAGTGTTTCAAAGTGACCATGTGAAGGTAGGCATCCCTCTTCGATAGTGCTGGTGAGCTGCTTAGATGGCAGTGGTACACAGTCACTTCCCTTTGTGGAAAGACTGTTTTTGCTTAGAGCAGCTATGAGGTGGAAGTTTAAGTGCAAGTTCTATGGAGTCAGCACTTACAAGATTCGTTAATAGGAGGATAGTCTTCATAAATTAGGTCAATTAGTCAGATCTCTCTGTTAACTTCTGCAGAGTATTGCTGGTTTCAAAATCTAATGTAAATTACTGTGAAATTAGTAAAATCTAATCAAGCGGTGTTTCGGGTGCCAGTGGCTGACTTATGAACCAGCGATTGTTTAAAAATGCACGAGTTATCCCATAACTATTTATCATAGCCCAGAGTCACTTGTATGTCAAAGTCTGTGTCAGATGCCTACAGTCTGGTGTTCTGCCTCTGACAGTTACAAACTTCAGATGTCCAGGGGACATATAGAAAATAAGGTGAGAATTGTGGGTTTGCATAATTACAATTTACATAAAGTTGTAGCTCATGTTACTAATATGTAATGAAGGCATTTCTGGTAGGTTTTTCTTTCTCCAATATGTTCTTAATGCATTATAGTTTGCAGAGGGTTGTAGTCTGTTTTACTAACTTGCTACAAGTCATGGGGAAAGATGAGAAAGCCCTTAAGAGATTTAATAAAATATTAGTGATTTATACAAAAACATTTGATATGAGATCATTACACAACTGTTAAATACATTGTATATTGAGACATTTTTATGTAGGTGTTCAATATCTCAAATACAGATTTTTTGTAACAGATTAAATACAGGAACTGTTTTTACTGCAATTATTGGTTCAGTGTAGCTACTGGTTAAGTATTCTGAACTATTTAGGTAATTCATCCTTGAGAATTTAGTGGAGATAAAAGCTTTGTAGATGTGAAAAAACCCGTTTGATTCCAAGCCATAGTTTGGAGGGATGAGCAGCGCTGGCTGTAAAAGATTGGAAAAGAAAAAATAAATAAGGAATTAATATTTGGTAACTTTGAAAATAGTGGGCAAAATTGAAGGGAGAGAAGAATATCTGTGGTCAGTGACTGACATGGAGGAAGGCTGAAGGTCAGCCAGCACGCGTGGTTGTGCAGTAGGCCTTTTTATTAGAGCTCAAGTTGTTGTGTTGTTTCAAAGAGTTTAGCATTTTCAGAAATTTCAAACATAAAAAAGCGTAACGAATTGGAGAATGAGAAAAGGCAACTGCATAAAAACCTGGGTAAATAATTTTCACTGCAAGAGGGGTCAGTGATCATAATTTACAAAGCTTTGAATGGTTGCTCATTTGAAATGAAGGTGACTGATCGTCCTGATCTGCCAGTAACCTCTTTGAAAGCCTCTTCCTGCACTTGGCCTCAGAGGGCAGCACCTTAGGCAGCACAGGAGCTATGTGAAGTCGCTTTCTTCACATAAGATGTAGACTGTTCAGAGAAACATCTGAGATCAAGGCATGCATTTGGTTGCAGAGTTATTTTAAAAGGATGTTCAGGAAACACTTTCTGAAGATTTCCAACTGCAGCCCAAATAAATGGAACAGAGAACAAAATCCAACTGCAACAGGGATTTTTTTCTATGGAAAGAATTTGTGGGTTTTTTGAGCATGTTTGTTA
This sequence comes from Lagopus muta, assembly GCF_023343835.1. Classification (NCBI taxonomy): domain Eukaryota; kingdom Metazoa; phylum Chordata; class Aves; order Galliformes; family Phasianidae; genus Lagopus; species Lagopus muta. The sequence goes on along the minus strand of NC_064435.1, from coordinate 38,078,386 downwards.
GAGGCTTTGAACATCCTCAACTGAAAACAGGACTGCATGGGATAGATTTGCAGGCTGCATTTGGTTCTCAGGCTAGGGATTTCACTTTGAATGACAAAGATGTTGCATTAGTCCTGTCTAATTCTGGCTGTTCAATTGCCTGTTCTGTAGGACAAAAGTCAAACTAACGCAATTTCAAACTATGTGGGCCTATTGCTTAGATAATGGTGATTTTACTGCAGACTACTTATAGATCACATACTACAAGACTGTAGGCGGTATTACGTAAATGAGAGCATAATCTGTGTTTGGTTAGTTTAGGTAGTACTTTGGCTTGTCTAAAAGGGTCGTTAGTTTATTCTTACAGTAACGATGTTAAACTCTGAACAGCCTAAGGGGAAAGAAATTCAGTGAGCTGTGCTTCAGAAGAGGCATGGAAGGAAACCACAGTGAACTAAAATGAGATCAGGAATGTGTTTTTCTTTGGTGGCACGCACATGAGCCGCGCGTGCCTCTCTGATCGTGCTTTTCCAGTAAAGCAGTTTACCAGCCTATCCAAGCTTCTTGGGGAGACTGAAAAAGCTACAGTGGTAGCAGAGGATTGTCTTTTCTCATCTTATGAGTCTGTGATATTGCACAAGACTGACTTGCTCACAGCCACGCTACACAGCTGGCTTGCTTGTGTCCTCATATGTGCACGTGAGAATCTTGGTGCAAGAAAAAATTCTGACAGAATGTTACTCGTTGCAGAGCAATACATTAGCAATGGACTTGTGAGTCAGCAGAACAAAAAGGGACAGGATATGCTTCCACTTAATATGTTGTCTTTCTATGTAGAGGGATGGCATTTGTCACCTTACAGTGGCCTTGTTGGATAAGGAAGGATTGAGGATAAGAGGAGGATGTGGCTGTGTGACTAACAGACAGCCGAACAATGTAGTGCCCTTAGATGTGAACCCAGTTCTGGAGCTGATTTGTCACTGTGCTGAAGACTGCAGTGGGTTGGTGTTCCATTGCCAAGCAGCTGGTCAGTGCTCTGCTCCCTGAATAGAGCCTGTGCCTGGAGAAATCTTGAAAGAAATCTGTGTTTGCAAGGGATAAAATATTCTGATTAAAAAAAAATAATAATAATAAAAAAAAAAATAAAAAAAGCAAAGATTTCTCCCACAGGGAATAGTAAGCATCTTTTTTAAGCAAGTCCATGAATATATTGCTACACCACTACCCTGATTTTGCTGTTTTGTTTGCTGACCATACACAGACATTGATGTCATTTTTAATAGTACCAGATGAGTATTGAGGTAGACTTAAATCTGGTTCTTATCTTTCAGCATGGCTTTGCACTTGGATATATTTTTTTTAATTTCTATTCTTTGCTGTGCAAGCAGACACTATTTATGAAATCAGGTCTATGGAAAACATTGCAACAAAGTCGTCGCTAGGAAGGTGGTCCAGCTTGGTTTCTAAATCTGTCCCCTAAAAGAGCTGAAGTTTCTCTTTTGTGTTTTAAATAACATGTGTGGATAGAGGCTGGGGAAATCTAGTGTTGGCCCTGCCCTAGCAAAAATACGTTTGGCCCCTAGAGATGAATGCAGCAGTCTCTGTAATGTTTTAAAAGAATCTGAGCTTGGCAAACCTTCAGCAAACCTTCGGCACACATTGCCTGCATTAATGCAGAGCAGGGCTACGGTATCACCTGCAGAATTCAGCAGAACTGTAAATTTGCAGTATATGCCAGAACCAAAGCCAGGACACAACATGTGAGCCTCCCACCCTTATGGGCAGCTGAGCAGCACAGCGGCCTCATGGGCTGCCCTTGCAACTTCCTCTGCCAGCCAGCCTGATACAACTCACAGGCACTTCCACTTCCTGCTGCTTCTGCCTCTCAGCTCAGCAAGAGGGCTGAGGAAACATGGGGCTGCTCTTAGCTGCTGCTTCCCAGTCCTGAGCTTGAGCGTATGTGGATTTCATCACTTTGTCCACAATCTACGCTGCCAAATCTTGCTAATGCAGCAGCCAGAGCATGCAGACTGCTCTCATTCCTCTCATTTACAGGCAGTAGCCAGGCGATTGCATCACCAGAGGTACTGCCACACTGCATTTCACTAGCTATTTTCTGTCTTGTCTCAAAGCTAACTTGCCCACAAAACTCGTAGTTGTTTCAGTTATTGAAATGACACTCGCCTCTGTTTTATGAGGTCAGCTAAGACAATATGATGCAAATTCAATGAACCTTTTGAACTAAGTTATGTTCTGCTCTTGTTTACAAAAAGATGAAAGCCCTTTTTTTTTTTTTTTTTTTTCTAAACTGAACTGAAGAAGTTCTGGATTCCTTAATACCCCAATCTCTCAATTCAAGCATGCTTCATTTCTGCTGGCAGGCAGCAGCAGCATGGAAGGTATTTTGAAGCAGCGTTTATTCACAGCTCCCTGGCTTCTGCTCGGTGTGCTTCCACCTGGGCTGTCACATGTACAGGTCCTGAGAAGAGTAAAAAGCCACATTTGTCAATACAAAGTGAAGCCTTTTAAAAGTGTACCCAAGGCATCTCAGAGTAATCTAGATGAGTTCTGTTTTAAAACCATGGATGAAATAGAGCTGGGAAATGTCACAGTGTTTTTATCCTAGCGTTTCTTAGTAGTTTGCTTTGTTTTATTTTGTTGTTTGTTTTATTGTTCATTGTTCATTTGTCACTCAGAAACGCTCAACATGACCTGGATGCTTCTATTCAGCTGTTGAATGCTGTGCTTCCCCTCCTTCTGTCATTCAAAACTCCCTGCCTGTTTAGGAAAAGGAATACTTTTCCTGTTTGTTTGTTTGTTTGTTTTGCCTGCTCCAGTGTTTGTACATGCATGGCTTCACTGCAATCCTCCGATTGGATGCACCAAAAACCATTGTCCTGGAATTTCACAGAAGTGCAATTTTTATTTGCTGAAAATGTAATGAATTGTTTGCTATCATATTCTTAGTCTGTGACTAATCAGATGATGTCTTCAATTGTTCTGGCACAAAGAAGAGAAATAAAACAGGCTTTCCCATGGCTTTGCTTGGCTGGGTGTGGAAACTAAATGCCACTACCACCACCTTCTCTTTCCTAAGGTGGTTCTTTACTCCCCAGTCACCAGCCAGTCTAAATGTTGCATCTGTGCATGGGAGTATGAGGAAAGTCAATTCCTTCATGATGGTTGCTGTATTTTCACATTGACATTGGTGCACCTGTCTGCATTACGGTTCTACATGCCAAGCTGGCCAGTCCAATTTCAGCATACATCTTGATGCAAAACCTTCACTTTCACATTTCCTTCCTCCCCAGACCCAAGTAATTGTATTTGGAGGAGAGAACCAAATACCACTCTTTCATTTTGTGAGATGTCTTTGAGTCTTTAGCAGGACACTCTGCAGCAGTTATTCATAAGTAGCTTCTTCCTTCATTATAAAATACCTTTGACTTATATCTAGAAAATATGAAATGCAGATGTTCTTCACTCTCTTCGTCATCAGTTTCTTCCTGGTTTAGTGTGAGCACCCCTTTGTGTTCTGTAAGTGAAATTAAAGACTGCCCTGCAGAAGTGGCTGTCTGTTGGCTTGTAAGAAGACAATTGCAGTGGAAGGTGGAAGGAAAGTGGCTGTACTTTCCACTGCTTCAGCCGAAAAAGAGGAATGAAGGCAGTGCGGTTTCAGTGCTGTAAGTGGCAGTAGTGTGTGCGTATGTTGTACCCCTTGGGGGCTTTTGAAAAATGCATAAGCAGAAGTGGTGTTCATGTTTGCTTAAAATTTAGTCAGGAACTTGCACCTGCTTTTCTGCACAGCTGAAACATGCTGCTCTGGCAATGAGAGGCACCAATGTACCTGAATTCTGCTGAGATGGAGAGGAAGGAGCTCATGTCTGAGGGACCAGGACTGGAAAAGGACTCTTGCTTTGCTTCTGCTTCATTAACAAATGAAGTACTTGAAAGGGGCCTACAGGAAAGCTGGGGAGGAACTTTTTATTAGGGCAGATAGCAACAGGATGAGGGGAAGTGGCTTTAAACTGGAAGAGGGTAGATTTAGACTAGATATTAGGAAGAAATTCTTTACTGTGAGGGTGGTGAGACACTGGAACAAGTTGCCCAGTGAAGTTGTGGATGCCCCCTCCCTGGAAGCATTCAAGGCCAGGCTGGATGGGGCTTTGAGCAACCTGGCCTAGAGGGAGGTGTCCCAGCCTATAGCAGGGGGTTGGAACTAGATGATCTTAAAGGTCTCTTCCAACCGAAACACTTCTATGATTGTATGAAACTTGAGAGCTTTTGTGTTTGTGCTTACCAGGTAGGGAACCTGCTTTGGCGGGGGGGTTGGACTCAGTGATCTCTGGAGGTCCCTTCCAACCCCTACGATTCTGTGATTCTGTGTTCCCCAAGCCATAGGGATGGCAAAGACCTGTTGCCTCCAGTCATTCTGGGATAGGATCTGTAGCAAAGGTTAGGTTGCAGGCCTTGCTTGGGAACAACCTACCAGCAATCTCACAAGGAAGAGAAATACTGACAGCTCCCAAATGCTATTTTTTTTTCCTATTTAGCTTTTGGACAGCATACTAACCACGTGTAAGACCTACTGCTCTGAGCTGAGAAACTATTTGTTTCAGTTTCTTTTCTTTCTGAAAAGCAGTGTGTTTTTCTTCAGTGGATTTAAAAAGAGCAGTCTGAAGCAAGCACTGAAATAATAATCCCAATGTATATTCTGAGATCATTAATCACCTTTAATTTGATTTGGAAAATAACTTGGGTTGATGAAACGCAAATGAAATGTACATATGATAGTATCTGAATGCTTGCTGATGCCAAATGCTCCTCATGTATGAGCAAGTAGGCAGTGCTGCAGGGGAAGATAAACGTAAGCTATTTGACTTGTCTCAGTAACTGTTTCATAATTGCCCAGGCTGATAGCAGGTGATTAAAAAGTTGGTGAGGATTTTTGTTTGCTTGCTTTTGTTTTTTAACTATTTGCATTGTTGCTTAATCAAACCTTAGAAGAACATCTGTCTCTCTATTGGTAGTGAATAAATGAATGTGACTTTGGTGAGTAATTGAAGGAACAGAGGTGCCAGGCTGTTGATGGTATTGTATAGTGTTGTAATACCAAAATATTTGTTCCTTTTGGTACAGATTGCAGAAGGGATGGCATACATAGAAAGAAAAAATTACATCCATCGAGACTTGAGAGCAGCTAATGTTCTGGTTTCAGACTTACTGATGTGCAAAATTGCTGATTTTGGACTAGCTAGAGTCATTGAAGACAACGAATATACCGCAAGAGAAGGTACGTACTTTTATGTTTGCCCTTAAAACTTCAGCCTCTGGGAGGCAGTGGGACTGTATCTAAAGATAATAATAAGGTCACCAAGGACAGAAAATGCCGTAACAACTTCCTAGAGGCAGCATTTTAAACTTTTAAAAAGAATAAGGAAACAAATAATCTTTCTGTGCTTCTCAGGCTTGTGGAAAACTTAATTTACAATATATGTATATATATATAAAATTTTCTCCTTTTAAAGGAAGTTAGGAAATGCACACGTTTCTTTTTTCTGAATTGAACAAATTGATTATACGTCCACAGCTTCCATCCCACTGAATTAAATGCTGAAAAACTATGAATTACTTTTTCTTCACATTCTAGGTGCCATGTGCACCACCTTTTCTCTACAGAAAGGAAGCAGTTGCAGTTGTTGTGAGGACCTTTTGCAAAACTGGTTGTCTTTTTAAGCTGTGGCTGTTTAGAAATAACTGAATGTGAAATATGTTAAGATACACATTGAAATATGTTAAAATGCATGCTGAAGCAAGATTGGCTTTCTTTAAAGTGGTGAAAGTTAGTTAAAGCTTTGTGAAGTTCCAACTGATGGGAATGGTAAGATGATTTTTTTTCCCTGACAACTGGGCAGAAAGGAGAATGCTTACTGCCACTGTAATTCACGATGCTGAAGAGGCAAAAGGTGCCACGTACGAGGGTTGATCCAAAAATAATGCCTCTTGTTTCATTATGTTGGCCTGTCACGTCAGAGGTGGATGTTGGTGGCATGGCAGTAGAGGCTGGACCTTCCTGACAGTGTTCCATTACATTTGTTGTGTAACAGACGGCAACAGGACAGTCTGACAAAATGGCACATGATGTAGAAGTGTGGATAAAGCAAAGGTGTCATTGAATTCCTCCATGTTGAAAAAGAAATTGCCTTTGACTGATTGAAACCCCTTTGTTTTTTAGGTGCAAAGTTCCCTATTAAGTGGACAGCACCAGAAGCGATTAACTATGGATCTTTCACTATTAAGTCTGATGTATGGTCATTTGGGATTCTCCTGTATGAAATAGTTACTTATGGAAAGATTCCGTATCCAGGTATGGATGTATATTGATAACTGTTTCTCTGTGTTTACACTTCAATGTTAAAAGGTGAATAAAATACCCAGGGAAAGGAGGCTGAGGCTTATTGCTCTCTTACAAAATAAGAGAGGTGCTTACAGCACAGAGTGGGGTTGGTCTCTTCTCACTGGTGACAGGTGATAGGCCTAGGGGAAATGGCCTCAAATTGCTCCAGGGTAAGTTTAGGTTGGATATCAGGAAAAACTTTACAGAAAGGGTTGTTAAGCACTGGAATAGGCTCCCCAGGGAGGTGGTTGAGTCACCATCCCTGGATGTGTTTAAAAACCATTTGGATGTGGTGCTCAGGGACATGATTTAGTGGAGGGTAGTGGAGGGAGTTAGAGTAGGGTGGTTAGGTTGTGGTTGGAATGGATGATCTTTTCCAACCTGAGCAATTCTATGATTCTGTGAAAGAGCTGGCATTGGACAGCAGCAACAGCAGTGATGTGGAAAACATCAAGCAGGTAAAATTCATGTTTTGAAAACTTTTAATCACCGTATGTGTAGGCCATGTGCATCTCTTGGGTAAATTTTAGTGAATGGCCTAATAGCACCATGAATGAGGAATCATTTTTATATGTTCAGTAGTTACTACTGAGCTGCTACATAAGTCACTGTCTTTTTTTTGATGTAATATTGAAAAGTACTAAGGAAGTGTGTTTTCACAAGCAAATAGGCTCGAATATTTTGTTTGTGTTAGCTAATCTAAACAAGTAAGAAAAGTGAGCCTAAAGCAAGGTCTTGATGGACCACTAGGAATAGTTACACTGTTTTCCTGTGGTTCAGATACAAGGCCCTGGTGAGGACATTGATAATGGCTACATTATGTAGCTGTGAAATGGTTTGGTGCTTTGTTTTGTATTTCTTTCTGCTAAACAAAATATCTACTAATGTTTCCAACACAGAGAAACAGCTTGGGTAAAGGATATTTGTGCAGAGAAAACTGTCCCATCTCAGGCACAGCTGATCAGCTAGGAGCAAGCAGACTGCACTCAAGCTTACTGACATAAAAAAATTAACTTAAATTCTCCTATCTTGTGAGTAAAGGGAGCTGTATTCACCTGTAATGCTCACCTCCGCTTAGTAGATGGAGTAACTTCTGAGAAGCTTTAGAATCCTGCAGTTGGCAGACAGAGAAGGGGGATGTTAAAGGGATAGAACTTGGTGACTGAGAAGACTTAACACTTCTGGACATGGTGATGCAGGACCTCACGTGAGATTCATGCAGCAGGGGCAAAGGTGATGGCAGCCAACTTTACATTATGCCAGGGAAGAACATATCAGCTTTCCGTGCAATACGTAGAGCCAAAACTGACAATCTGAGTCAAGATTGTCTCTCCGAGGCTCCAGTTCAGGGAAGCACTTAAATTCAAGAGCAACCCCCTCAACTACAAGAGGTGATAGGGCTGCTTATGCAACTAAGTGTTTAAACATATGCTCAGGGTAACTTTTTAGGCAAGGGATATAAAATATGTACCTAACTAGCAGGTCCTCCCAGACCTACTCTAGAAAAATGCTCATGTCCCCAAGGAAAGATCAGATGGAAGCTGTGTGCACCAGGGTAAGGTGTGTTTAAGGTTTGTTTCTTCCCACAGCTGGAATACTTTATTTCCCATTAGCACATTCCCATGTACCCAGACACTGGCCTATGCTGAGATGGCTTCCTAAGGTTATTTCTGAATGCCTTGAAAATTGTCCTTCCCTGAGCAAAGCTACAAGCTCACGTGGAAACCAACACTACAACAATCCAAAACCCAAACCAGTACTTAATCCTGCAGCTAAGCCTGCTGTCTCTTCAGCTCTGTAAAATCTATCATATTTCTAGTTTAAGAACAAAATCAATTGGTACAACACTGTACTGCTGTACTACTGTGGGAAAATTCTTTTTTTAGGGGAAGCCTGGGCAGTTTTTTTTTTTTTTTTTTTTTTTTTTTTTTTTAATGTATTGAAATATTTTTATGAGCATGCTAAATAAGCTATATGCTGTGGATTCATTTGTCAGACAGCTGTTAGGTGGAGAAGCCTCTAGACTGCATAGTGTATGATCTTAATAATTCTCAGGCTGTGTTTGCATTAAGCTGCAAGAGGGATACATGTCTATTTTAAACAAAAGAGCAAACCAAGTCACCTAACAGACAGAAAGTTAACATTGAAGAACCATTAGGACAGCAAAATAAGTGGATGACCAATTTTTTTTTCACATGAAGAAATGTGACCAGTTTGGGCGAATTACCCCAGGATGGCAAGAGTAAGTTATAGGATGTAACTAGCAGCCACTGGGGCAGAAACAGTAAATGGATTTTTCAATTCTAATGGGAACACTTAGTAATTGAAAATAATATTTTGAAGAACTACCAGCAGCTAGCAAGCTTTCAGCATAAAGCTGCATTTGAAAGGGTGTGATTTATGCTAGCAAAGAAAATCAAATCAGACAACTGTGTAGGAAGCATTTCCTGACAAAAAAGATGGAGCTCTTGTGATCTTTGTTCCTAAATTCCAACAGCTGTTTTTCTTCCAGAGAAACTCAAAGCAGGCAGTGGGACGATAGGTTCAGGAACTATCTCTGAAATATGGCACTGATCTGTAGGCAAGGAAGTTGAATTGGCTGTTAAAAATTAATTTCCAGGTGATTATACAGAACGTCAAATATTGGAAACAGACACATTTGCATCCCAATTATGTCACCTGTTCTTCACAAGATGGACTATTTTCTGTGCATTGGGATTCTTCCTCCATACTGCTGTGTTTGCATCATTTCCTGGGCTCTATCATCTGAAATCATGTCTCTATCTATGAAGCTTAGCAGGTGCCACAGTGTAAATTAAAACAGACCCATACAAAATCTAGAGTTGGTCCACTGCTAACATATAAGCATGTAAGCTTAACAGAAATGCAACACATATGTGTCATTTACTGACTAGGGTGTAGTTTTGGTAATTCTTGCTGGAAAAAAGAACAGAAAAGTTGAATGAGTGGCTGGTTTGAGAGCACTACAAGGAGTTTAGGGTAGATAGGTAAGCTGTTTTGTTTTTAAGAAAACACATAATGAACATACATGAGCGTGTATTTAGTATGAAATAGTGACAAAAGGTTTTTCAGTTTTGTCTTTTGAACTTGAAGAAAAAATATTTGTTAACTTACTTACAGTTAGTTATTTAACTAAAGCATTACTTGTCCTTGGCATTCAGCATGTAGCAATTATTCCTTAAAGACAGTAGACCTAAGCACAAGCCAAAAAGGTGCTTTAACTCCCAGCACTGGTCCTGTTCACCACAAAAGCTGAGGAGCAGCAGTCCCCCTGTGTTGTAGCTAGCTAAGGCTTTGCATAATATGACCAACTATTTCAGTGAGTACATTCTAAACATCTTATTTTCTGTATTTATTTTGGCTTTGCTTTGTCTATAGTGCAGTAACTGTATTCTGTAAAAACATCCCATGCCCCTGCTGGAGTCTTGGGCAGAACTGCCTGCATACAGCATTCCAGCTGAGGAGCTGCCAGCAGCTGTCAGGGCTGGAATACCCTTCTCAGTATAAAGTTCTCACTGATAGAGGCAAATATCCAGGCTGAAACACAGGTGCTTCCCACAAGTGCCATCAGGGGAAGAAATGGCATTCCCTGAAATGTAGAAAGCTTAGAGTCTTGTGTTTTGGAAAAGATGGTCCTGGCATAATTACTCCATTGGGTTGCACAAACTGTACAGAGGAAGGGGCAGCTGAAAGGAGGAAGCAGTTCTCTTGCTGGCCCAGGCATGTGAAGGATTGCCTTCTAAGCATAAGTGATCAGATCACTCTGAACCAAGCTCTCAAGGAGCTGAAAGGGGGAAAATAAGAAGGAAACAAGAGGAGGAGTATACAGTTGATAGCAGGCCAAGCTCAGAGGACTGGTCCTTGAGAGGCAGAAGCTGTACTGATGGTAGTTCTTTTTCTGAGAAAAGGAATAGAGAACAATAATTGAGAAACAAAACAAAACTCAGCACAAATAGTACAAGGAAGAGGAGAGAGGAAATTGCCTGTTGCATGTAACAGTATCAGGGATGTCCATTATCTTGCAATCAGCAAGTTACGCAAAAGACAACGTAGAAAAAAAAAATCTGAAAGCTTCTTAATACAGCAAGGTTGTATTAACATGAGGGACTGGTCGTGTGGTGAGACAGTTATGCTGCTCGCTGTTGGCATAGAGCAAGGAGGTTAGAACCTCTGCACGTAGGGACACTAAGAGGTGGCCAGGGTGGGCATCTTGGCTGTGGCTCTCACCCAAGCAGAGGAAACAGTGGCAGCATGGATCAGCTCATCAAAACTTGTTGTTTTTTTTTTTTTTAAAGGTATGAGCAATTCAGATGTGATGGTCGCTCTTCAGCGTGGGTACAGAATGCCACGAATGGAAACCTGTCCGGCTGAGCTTTATGATATCATGAAAAACTGCTGGAAAGACAAAGCAGAGGAAAGGCCAACATTTGATTACCTACAGAGTGTACTTGATGATTTCTACACAGCAACAGAAGGGCAATATCAACAGCAGCCATAGAAAAAAAGACCGCTTTTTTCCTATTGACATGGATCATTGGCACAGACTATTACTTGGAGAGACTGCTGTAACCAATTACTTTGAGTTTGGACATCTTAACCGAGTGTGGAAGCTGGAGTGCTGAAGGAAAGAGTAATTCTGAGCAAAATAATCTTTTTTTTTTTTTGTGGTCAAAGAAGTTATCTTTAAATGCTTGGTATTTTGCAGCTGCAGAAACATCCCAAATTGAGCAGACCTTTTGGATTGGGAAGGGAGACAGAAGGAAAGCTTATTCACCTGTGCCATTTTTCAAAGCCTTCTTAGGCTCAAAGTCATGAAAGGCATTACAAGGATCCCTTTATAAAAGGCATACACAAACAGCAGCTTTCAAAAGAAAAAGGAACAACCCCCTTACCTCTTACATGTTTAAGTTGTTCTTCATGACAAAGTCATGACAAATGCAGCATACTGTTAAAATTGTTTCTGTATCCTTGTTATTTCACATTAGTAGTTGGAATACCATCATCTCTTGTCAGACTTTCTAAATGGTGTAATGATTTATTTTAAGGAAGGGCTATGGATGTAGTTCCTTACATTGAAAACAATTGTTTTACTGCTGTTACTCATGAAATTTAAAATCCTCTTCAAAGCAATGCAGCAGCCATCTGATGCAGAAGAGCAGCCATGAAGGCAGACTCAGCAGCGTGCCCAGCTCTGCGTTCAACCTCCAGTTTCCCACAAGGCCTAAGTTATCATCTGAAGTCAATGGGAAAGCACAGGATGGTGAAGGAAGTTCATACATTCATTGCAATCACTGCTACCCATGGAAATGTTGTAAGATTAATTTTTAATCATGTGATTATTCAAGAATATTTCTTAATTTTTGCTGCTTCAATCAACTAACCCTAAGGCTGTTTTAAAACTAAAACTAGCTCAAGCACAGCCCAAACCAATTTGTGGAGAGATGCAATGGGATTTTAAGTAAGTTATAGCATCTCTGCAATTTAACTTTCCTCGTATATAAATCTGTAGCTCTAAAAGGAAATGCAGTTTGCTATGCTCTATATATCAAATTGTTTTTATCAAAATGACCAAACAGATGAGCTAGTGCAATTGCAATGCACCTACAGTATAGATGTAGGTTTTTTCTTTTGGTGACACTGGCTCTCACCACTGAAACCCAGGACATCTTTGCCACCTCTCACCTTACCCAGTTGTTCAGAGAAATGGTACTTTGCAGAAGCTTCAGACTCTTCATTAAGCTTTGGTGTGCCTGCAGCTAAAGTTCAGCAGCATCAGCAATCATTGCTTTTTCTCCATTGGCTTCCTTCAGTCAAACTGTGCTGTTTAAGCAGACTATCAGTTAAATATGTAAATATTGTTTCTATTATATGGTGACTTTTAATTTTAAATAAACACTTAGTCTGAAACAAGTTGTACAGTAGTAATTTGGGACAAAAAAGTCTGATATTCTATCTGTAGCAGTAGCTTCACATGGAACATCTGTTCATTACCATTAATGAGTTTCTTTTACAATGGTAAATATTAATGGATGCTGCTTGCTTTATATCAGTTCAGCCTGAAGCCACCAAAGCAGCCAGCCATTTCCACATCTCTGTTTCTTTTTGGAGGGGAGGAAGAGATTTAGTCTTCAGCTGTCCTTTAAAACAGCACCTCCATGCCCTTTAATGTAACATCCTTTAACACTGTGGAAAGGATTACAGACAAAAATCGGTAAGAACTTCACTACAGGTTTTGCTTTAATTTAAGGGAAGGGAAAAAAAGATAGACACCACAACCTTGTTTTTTCAAACCATTTCCTAAGGTCAACAAAAGTATTCTGGAAAGTCAGAGCATGCATGGAAACAGCACTTGCTCAGGGAATAAAAGATCATTGCTAATATTATGCAAGCCTGCTCACATAAAGTCTCAGACCAAGACAAGTGTGTCCTGACAAGTGCACAGCAGGAGGTCATTTGAAATGCTATAGCTTTAGCCTAGCGTTTGACTATTGTTGTCCTAGAGCAATTTGTACTCAACCTTCTCATTCAAGGGATCAGCACTCAGTGTATTGTGGCGCAGCACCAAAATATTTTTCAGTAGCTGGAATAGCTCGTGTCAAAGAATATTTTAGAAATTCTACCAGGCAGGGAGTGTAGGCTTTTAGAACTACTTGTGCCAGATAACCTATCATAGAATCATAGAATCACAAGGTTTGAAATGACCTATAAGATCCTCTAGTCCAACCGTCTCCTCATCACCATTGCTACCACAAGCACTAACCCATATCACGCAGCACATCATCCAGACACCTCTTGAACACTGCCAGGGATGGCGACTCCACCACCTCCCTGGGCAGCCATTCCAGTGCCTGACCACTCTCTGAGAGAAATGGTTCTTCCTTATGTCTAACCTAAACCTCCTCTGGTACAACTTGCGGCTATTTCCCCGGGTCCTGCTCGTTGCCTGGGAGAAGAGGCCAAATCCCTCTTCACCACTCTATTCTTCACCACTATATTCACCACAAACTGGTCAACACACAATACCGGCACTGGTTCAAGTCCCACCTCTTCAGACAGACTGAAGACACAGCAGAGCAATTGTTCATCACTGTATTTGAACAGCCTGCCCCAAAGAACCTGTAGGAGTGTCACATCAGTGAAGGGCTGTTGCAGTGTCATGCAGGAAAGCTGCACCACCTAGTGACTTCAGCATGAAGGTTCTCACTCCAAACTGAGTTCCCTTCCATCACGAGAAACAGCACAAACTGATCATTCCAAATTATATAAAAGTTCAGCTTTGTTTTATAGCAGTTCTTCAACTCCTACAGGCACAGTACTTTCCCAGTAATTAAAAAAAACTTCACTTTCACAGACTGAAATGGCTGCAAGAAAACTATTTTCAGATTTACCATGCTCCAGTCTTGCTGTTACATTGAGTTGGTAGATACGGATAAGTTAAAACCAGAGTTATGTTTCTTTAAACTCAAGACCATCTTATGTCAATCACTATGACAGTTCAACCTCAGTTTATGACAGTTGGCTTTACTGAATATAACCTTTATAAAATGAACAAAGCTTAATATAATAATTGAAAGTTTTATTCATAATACATTTTTCAAAGTTTAATATATACACTTAGTGGAAATTTAAATGATATTAAAGCAAGTTAGCTGAAAAAATAGCGAGGAGATAAGACCTCATTTTGTTTCTTTTATGAGGTCTTATTTGGTCAGTTTAGTCCCAAGAGGGTAGTTCTCAGGTCAAAGTTACAGTACTTTTGAAGAAGCAAGCTATTTTAGCCACTTGTTACAAGCTATCTCATTTCTAGGAATCAATAACAAAAGAAAAATACTTCATTTATAAAGGTACAAGCAACAGATGAAGAATATTCCACTTTGTGTGAATCGCATAAAAGTACAAGAGACCTTGATAGCAGTTACTTAAGAATTTAAGATGTATAAAATACACTGATTTCTAATATTGATCCATCTCAAATAACATCCCCATATCAACCATAAAAGCAGAAATTCAGGTCCGTACTTACCTAACCCTAAACCTAATACAACTTAACTGACAAACATTTAACATAATAATGAAGAGGGCATCTAAGAGTAGAAAAAAGCACCTACCAACAGTATGCGATTGATAAAGCAGTATAAAGCAGTTCAGTAATTGCTAGTTTTGTTAACCAAATATCATTCCTTTGCTTTATGAGCAAATAACACGTGTTTTCTTGAGGTTGAAGCTTCTTCATGCTTCCCCCAGCCTCTGCCAAGAGGTGTGCCAGCAGTACCTGCTACTGTGGATTTCAGGTTAGCCAACAAACCTCTCCTGGGTTTCTGCTGTTTTGAGTCCTCAATAGAGAAATGCTTTTTGCGTCCATCAAGTTCTTTTTGCAGGGAAGACACTGTTTCTTCAAGCTCAAGAGCACGTTTAGCCCAGTTCTGGAGACTGTTCATTTCTTGATCCTGTGAGCATAAGGCTGCATTAGCTGTGGGAACTCTCTGAAGTCTTTTTCATACAAGTGACTTCCTATTTCAGACAGTTTTATTGTTTTTGGTAAACAACCCTATGATTACTATATCAAATGACTATTCAGCAGCCATTTCTTCTGGATTACTTTTACATAATTAAGAGAATGGCAAACTATTGGGCCAACAGATCTACTTAGGATCTGCCTGAATAAACTGAATCTAAAATGCTCAGCCACACCATGTGAACAATTTCACTTGTTCTAGGAACCAAATAAAGAAGTCTTTCCAGTATCCAGCTGCAAGCTTACTATTGAAACAAAACTGGTCAAATCAAAATTCATATCACAAAGTCTGCTAACCAGAACTGAATAACTTTCTTTGAGTGAATAGAACACAGTCTTAAAGACATTCTCTAGACTTCATGGTTAACAAGACCACAACTTCCTAAGTCTTCAAACCAATTAAGAAAAATGAAGTTGAATATAATTAATTTTCAAACTCAGACTCGGGACTTAAATGCAAGTTAATATCCACAGAGAAAAACAACACGGCAACCTTTTACATGGTTCCATTTGCAGTTTACAAATGAGGCATACATGCAAAGCATCAAGAAGTCAACTTTTCATGTTTTACTTTGGCAGCCATTAGTTGCCAGGTCAAGTGCCATCACCTTCATGAAGCTTTTGAAGTTTACCTGCCCAAAGCTACCAGCCAGCTCAGCCACCTCTGCAAGAGGGGTAGGACAGGTTTCAAGCCAAAACCCACAGGGTTTTGTTGCATTAACACTAGTGTACCAACAGCTCGCCTGTCTTCAGCAAAACACATCATGATTTGAGAGAATTCTGCAAGAGTTCCAAGTTGTATTTTATGTGCTTGACAACAGGTTAGGACATCTTTAGGTCAGCAAGAATTGTCAACACAGTCAATAGGGAAACTGACTAAGTCGATCACTTAATAATAAAGGAGTCTTATAACAAAGGACAGGAAAGGAGTTCAGACACAAAGCCAAAGTGTGAAGTCTGAGGGCTGTAAGCTCAAAAACAATTGCTAAGACTGAACATTGTTTTTACACGTGCAAACATGTAGAAACAACCAATATAACTACAGAAACAAGTCATATTAAAGTTGTTCTGAGAAGACTGACAAACCTTAAGCATGATCGTATGCTTCAGCCTGCTGTTCTCTTCTGCCATTTTTCTGTAGCCTTCATTAGCTTCCAACAGTGTTTCATTTAATTTCTGTATTTTAAGCTTCAAAGATTTTATAAGCTGAAAATAGAACCCATACACACTCAAGTTTCAAGACACCATATTTCATATGAGCTTAGTTCATGACTAGAACTGGTACATACACTGAAAGCCAAAGCAACCAAGATGAAGACTGCTTCTTCTAAATCCTAATGTCCAAACCCATAATTTCTAGCAAGACACATGCCAGAGTATTCAAGGGCCATTGTGCTAAAGCCAATGGATTGCACAGACCTGGCAACCAAAAAACATCAGTATAGACTTCTAGAACAATCTGCTTCTTTTCCATAAGGGTAGTTAGAAGAATTCTCTCATATTCTGGAGTGCAGTTACAACAGAAAACCTCATTTTCTGATGCGAAGATAGATTTTAATATTGACAGATTGTTTTCAGAGGGGAAAAAAACCTTCAAACCAGAAATATTATATGGATTTACATCAACACAGTTGTATGAAAAACTTCTAGATTGCTAAATAAAATCTGTTAAACACAGACCAAGGTGAGTGGGAGAGAAGAAAAGTAGTCAATCACTCACACGTGCACAGATACTGTGAGGCAAAGCAGTGGAAGGGCACTAATCAAAGCAGCTGCTTTAATCTATGCTCAATTCCAGTTATTGCCAGGCAGCATGGCAACTGAAAAGAATCAATACTGAATGCTCTTATCAAGCATTGAAACCAGATTTGCTTTCTGGCATCAAAATTTGAAACTGACATAGGAAATGGAAAATGTTGTAGAGCTATCAAGACCAGGAGTGGAAAATAAATGCCGGGGCCATAAAACGAGACATTAAATTTGGTAAGGAAAAGTTATTTTTGGACTATACTTTTTCTATAGGAATGGATTGAAGTTCACTTTCCATTTACATGGTATATTAGAACCAGCTGGAACTGTTTCTCCAAATCCTACTCTTATTTGTTATTAGTGAAAGGAGCAACCCTCATTTCCCTCCCCTCCATCTTCTTTAAATATGGGAAACTAGCTAAAGCCTTGCAAAAAGGTCGTGTGATTTGTAGACTAGAAATATCTTTCTAAAAGCAATATTGTTTTCCATAACACAGAATGAAGCCCACGACTTCACTGTCTATATGCTATTCAGAACTGGGAAGGATCTTGTTTGTTTAAAGAGAGACCTCACTCATTACCTAAACTTAAATGGATGGTGGAATTCCATACTGGTTTAAGGCAGTATTTTGGCTGTAGGTCTAAACTGCCACCAGATTCTTCAGCTGCTCCCATATGTATGAGAAGGCAGCATTTCCAAAATGAGAGCACTGAGGCCGTGGCAATTTTTACCATGCGTTCCAACATAAGTTCCCATCTTCCCCTCCTCCAACCTTACATTATGATTGCCATGTGACTCAGCATAGTAGTAGATACCTCTAACAAACTAAAGTCAGAACACGGCCAGTCTTTGGCATGAATCATCCACAATCAAATAATGGGTTCTTTTGTAAACTTGACACCCACTTGCAGGAATTTTCATGCTTTTTTCCCCCCTTACAGTGCAGTTCTTCAAGTACTGAAACCATGCCAGAGTTTAGGACTGCTAATCCCAGATTTGCTAAACAGTAAGCAAGAACTACCTCATCTTTCTCCATGCATTGTTTCTGCAGTCCTTCGTTGGCTCTCTTCATCGTCTTGTCTGTAAGATCTACAGACAAAAGCAGTTTGATTTTCATACAGAAAACAAAAAGTAATTTGAATTACAAATAGCCAGGTTAGATTCCCACCTGGTTCCATACCATTTTCAGTAGTCAATATATCTGAACGTGGACTTCCCAGAGTCAACAGCCTTCCTGACTGTTCATGAAGTTGCCTTTCCAACTGCAATATTTTACTCTCTCTATCCTGAAAAAAATAAGAGGACATGGCAGAATTTATCTAAATTTCCACTCAACCCCACGCAGTACACCCTGTCCTCTAATTATATACTACATATGCATATGTAGTTTACAAATCATTTTGGGTGGAAGTTGTGATGACTGTGGCTGAGAAATTGCTGTTAAGGAATGTTGCACTGATCACAGGAGGAAGTTATTTACACAGGCTACTCGCCCAGTTCTGAGGATCTGCACATTCTTTATGCTGTGCAAAGGAATAGCAACTTACTGACACCAGCTACTGGGAAGTCCTAGGTGTGAATATATTCAGGTTAAGTGCTCTCCTGCATAAAATTTGTTTCTCATCGTTTCTTATCATGTAAGCTCCTTCTAGAACTTTGGACCAGAGACCATTATAAGTAAAATAGCTATCCTGTATTAAGTTGCCCACCAGCCCTTTCAGACCAGCTTTTTACTCCACATCCTCCAATTCCAAGAATATTCACATAGCCAGACTATTGTGTACAATAGCCCTCAAGGTGTTGTAATCATTGCATTACAGAGATAAATACAACTTGGATTTAATTGAATCTTTGCCCTCAAAGACGGCAAATTTTAGATATACACTATAGCTAGTGTTAGACAAAATCTCTGACCCTACAGTAAGAATTAGCAAGGCTGAACCACTACAGCTACTCTGAAAGCTCAGTGTTAATGTACAATTCCTGAGCAATTCTGGAAAGTTAGAATATTAGCTCAGCACACAGTTTTTAGCAGTCGTCAAGTAATACCTCAACTTTCTCTTGTTCAGCTATAAATTCTTCTATGGGAACATAATGGTCTTCAATTTGTTCCATTGCACACAAGTACGCATGCTTTTTAATGGCTTCTTTGTACATTTCAAATTTGCTCTCCAGTTTTTCTTCGTAACTGTCTTTCATATCTTCCAAGCGGTTGCTGAGAAGGAAACAGTCTTATTAAATATACAAGCATTCCAGCTACTACAACTTGACAACACATGACCAAACTGCAGAACCAGTTATTTATCTAATTATAGATAGTGAACGTAAGAGTAATATTTTTTATTACGTACGTAGTATTTTTCTGCCTTTTATCATTTTAATACTCAAAGATCCTACCAGATTTGCATCAAGGTATAATGCTTCAGCATACCAAAAAGCATGCTATAGGAGAATGTGCATTTAATCCCAGAACTCGGACCTGATGTGGTTATTCTGTGGTTATTCTCTTCAACGTGTCAACAGAAGCATGCCTATTAAACACAGCCACAGATCTCAGCACAAACTACATCGCTCTTGTTCGAAGCTGAAGGCCATAATAGCAGCAGATCAAAAGTAAAAGCATCCGTGGTTCTTAAATGGTTGTACACTGTTGTACCTAAGCACTTGAACCAGGTGCATGAATCTCCAGTGACACTAAACTTTGTATTTCACAGCTGAAAAACTGGTAACTTAATACTAAGTATTAATATCCCGTTTCAGTGGGAAGCAGGCACTCAGATGGAAATTGCTGCTGCAGAGGAATGCAGTGCTGCACCATCACGAGACACCTTTGTCAACTAACTTGTCCACACAAAAGTCACAAGCACTTTTTCTCACATACACAGACAACAGCTCCCTTTCTCCATACTCCTATTTTCCTCCTCTAAACTACAATCAGTCAGAAACAAATGCTCAAGAGATGTTATCCCTTATAAGACTAAAATAACCTCAATCTGAAATCAAACTGTTAAGGTCTGCTGATAGAGATGCACAAGTGCTTGTAGCTATGTTACTCCTGGAAGTCTCTGCTGCTTCAATGTCTGCTAGAAAGTCAGATGTCCACATAATATTTTAAACTAGAAGATTTAGATGGTGACTTGGAAGATCTGAGAAACAGAAATTGTAATTAAAAAATCCAGCAGCATGTAATGGTAGATATCATTACACCCAACTAGGCCTGATATTTGAAGCATTTTTCCAGGGAAGCTGGGCAGGAGGGGCAGAGGTCTGTCATGGTTTGCTCTTTCATTAAAGATAAATGACAAATTCACTGTGCTTTGTTATTTCAAGTTACAGAAGGCACACATTAGTCTTGCCACTATTTAAAAAACTGGCCCAGCAGAGACAGAACGTCAGTTTAACAGATAAAAGGCATCACTAATAGTTTTGTGTGTTTGGCCAAAGGACCCCAATAATTTTAAAGACGGCACAGGTGTTAAACCATAGAGCATGCAGTTGGCAACTTAACTTTGAGTAAGTGTTTGTTAGTAACTCAAGCAGCAGGAAACTGATTTCAAGAAGAGAAGAGCGAAGAGGAAGTGAATTCAGCTTGAGCAATCTGGATACATTTGAAAAATTCCCCAACTAAGTAACAAATTACTGTGGCTGCCTGCATTATTAGGATACTAAAACAAGAAAACTTCATAATGCATCCAGCAGCAAGAAACCAGAAGGAAAGTTCAAAGAATTGCAATTCAAACCACCTGAAGCACATGCATATATATTAGCATACAATGACCAAGTGCCTGTTTGAGAGGGATCACGTGCCTTGAGTTCAAATAACAGTCTTCTGCATCTATTAAGTATGGATAACAAGACAGGACAACCTTTGTAATTACAAATTAAACGAAGTTCAACAGAAAGCAACATTACCTTTTCATTGTACATAGGAAGAGGCTGATCTGTAAAACAGTTTAACTTCTTCCCTTTTCAACTGAAGGTTTGAAACCAGCCAGCCCTAACTTCTCAAAACAGCACAAACATGCATATCTTACACACACACACACACACACGTATACATAAGTGTCTGTATTTATAAATGGGGCATTGTTTCAGTTTTAAATAGGACTGTAATATGACTTGCCTCCAGGCTTCCTCTGTTTCCAGCAGCTGTCGGAACATTGCTTCTGCCATCTCTCTACGTATGTTCACCTCCAGAAGGAGTTTACTTTGCCTTTCTGCAACTAGCTTCTCTTTCAGGTTCTCTGCAGTTTTCAACAGATCCTAAATTTAACAAAATTCAGTTGAGAAAATAAGCTAGATGTGCATTTCAATATGCAGGCATTAACACAGACAAGACATTCACATAGGGCCTTTCTACATATATCTTTCCAGGGAGGCTTGTACCAAGGATGAAACATTATCAAATTTGAATTTCTTCTACTGCTAAGCCAATCTCCTTCTATCTTAACTGTTTATGCTATCAAAATAAGATTACTGTGGGTATATTTTGGCATTCAAATATCAACTGGTAGTTTACTGCCATTAGATTGCATAGCTTTGTTCCTAAAATGCCACATCTCATCTTGTTGCCATTCTCAGAAGAGCATGAACAGCTAAATAATGCTGTGTCTTAAAAAACACATAAGTTTACAGTTTCCATTTGATACAGTTTCCAGTACACCTCTTACAGCACATTCCTAATATCAGAACTAATACCAGTGGCCTTGGGTACAATTTTCAGTAGATGTCTGTCTACCTCATGACTCAGAATGGTGATGTCCACTTCCTCTTCTGCAGAGGTTTCATTACTGTCAGGAAAGTCATCCACAGATGTGTTCACATCAAAACGGACAATAGGTTTGCCATCACCTCCAACTAACTTTGGTGGAAAGTCACCTAAATTTTTTGGTAGGACAGCCTGGATAACCTGGAAAGCCCAGAGTTGGACACATTGATTTATCAATGCCATCAATACTGCAGATGTCAGAATAGCAGGAAGTAGCAGCAGAAATACATGGTTGTAATTACAGTATTTAATGATTACAAAAACATTAACAAAATTGCTCATGGCTTTTAGCAGACAAAAACATCAATACAAAAAGTAAAACTTCAGTACTGTAGCAAAGTGGAAATGGGAAAGATCTACTAGAAAACATAGTGGGAATGCATAGAAAGGTGTTTTCCTAACCCACTAAAATAACACAAAGCTTCAGCATATTTTCCTGAAAAGCTGATAAAAAGCTGAAGGCAAACACTGCAAAACATTTACAGCTTCCTGAAACATTCCACCCAGCAACTCATCCTTGATAAGCAACCATAAGTATGTATGTCACAGCACATTAGAAAACCTTGAGCCTCAGAACACGCTCTTATTTTGTCATGAAAGTTGCAGCTAAAAGTTATTCAAAAAAATCTGAGACATCCATGAGGAGTGGCCTGCAGCTCCTCACAGGGAGCTCTGTTTGCTGGTGACAGCAACAGGACCTTAAGAAACAGCATGAAAATCAGGGAAGGGTCAAGCTTGGTGTTAGAAAAGCTTCTTTACCAGAAGACAGCGGGGCATTGAAGCAGGCTGCCCAGGGTAGTGGTTGTGGCACCAAGCTGCCAGAGTTCCAGGAGCGTTTGGACAATGCTCTCAGTTTGATTTCTGGGTGCTCCTGTGTGGAACCGGGAGTTGGACTCAATGGTCCTTATGGATCCCTTCTAACTGAGGATATTCTATGATTCTAGAGCAGGGAAATCAGGTGTGCTCTTACCTGTTTGGCTATAGCAGAAAATTTCATTACATGCAGTGTTTCATCATATGTATTAGCATGTTGATTGATATTTACAATCATGCAAGCTTTGCCTTTTCCACAAAAGAATGGCTGAAACAGGCGAGTCAATTTGCTCTCTCTGAATGGAATATAGCTTGGCTTCATCCTCATGGAAAAAAAAGAATAATGAAATCATGAAACAAAATAAAATATGTGAAAAGGCCTGTGCAATACTGTAGCTTGGTTTAATTCTGTTTCTCTTTAAGGAAGCAGCTGAAGTATGATGCTTGGATTTGAGGCTAAACTATTTCACCTCAAAGAGCAAGATCTTTCCTAGAGCTAATAAGCTCTCCAACAAGCTAAATTATTTAAAAGTAAGAGATGTAGAGTGTCAGCATCACTGTTACTTAGGTAACTTGAGGTACTCCAGTGATATCTGAAATAAAGGCTTACAAGATTCTGGAAATTCACATTTTCCACTTATCACATGAATCCTTCATAGAAGCATAAAGAGATACTTAGGTTTTCAACCTAACACTCAGCATGTTGCTTACAACTTGTTACTTACTTTGGATTTTGATTCTGTTTCAGTGCTGCAATGCATTTTCCAAGGATATGAAGAGAATTATTTATATTTCCTGCTTCTTTTAGTCTGTCTCCAAAGGCTTGTGTCTTATTACACCTCTCTGACCCAGCTAGGTCACAGAAAGTCAACCTGAATGGAAGAACACATAAACAAACATGTTTCTAAATAGCATGAAAACACAAGTGTGTCTCTTTTTCCTTCAGACATCTCAAGTGTAAAAGCGTGACTCATTTCAGCCTACCTAGATTACAGAGTGAGTTGTACTTATGTATCTCATCTGGAAGGCACTATGCAGAGTATTAAACACAACAGCACTGAACTATCTTCCCAGTGAATATAAAGATTCTTGAATGAGATCGCTGCTCTATTCAGCACATTCAAAGAAATCTGCTTATAGGCTTCATTTAAAGCTGTGTAGGCATTCTTCCAATAAAGGTTCCTTCAGCTAAACTTTAGAGTAAGATACAGAGAAATATTTCTACTATTTCTACTCCTGTACCTATCAGATTTCCAGCCAGCTTTATAAAACCGGGGCAGTTTGGATTTCCTTCTCAGCTCTCAGATGATTTGTTTTTTAAATGAGGAAAAAAAAAAAAACCACCAAAAAACCAAGGACATACAGCAATTTGGCATGCTTACACCATATCAACTTTTCAAAAACACTTGCATTCTAGTAGTCAGCTGAAGAATTTACTTACTCAGAAACTCTAAGAACATGTGGTTGATGTTCATCAGTTAGAATCAGTAGCCGGATTGAAAATATACTGTGACTGGAAAAGACAACATTTTAATAAACTAGAATTACAAGAATTAGGCAGACACTTCAGTAATATTTGTATGCTACAGAAAATTCTGTGCCAAAAACAACCCCCCTAATTTATATCAGTTACTTTTGCAATGCATTCATCCAACAGCAAAAAGCAGCAATATGAGTTGTATTTTGTGGCTTGTCATTTCTTTCAATAAAAGGAAAGGGAATAACATCACATCAAACCTACAAGCTGTCTTGGAGAAAGAAGCAGCTAATTCCCTGAAGTTCACTGATCAGAAAATGAATGCTCACATAGCCACTTCGTCTACAAAGAGAGTATATGAACTCATTAAATTTGAAGCATTAACTTCTTAGAAATGAATAGGTTGAGGAATAAGTTAACGTTCAAAAGTCCTGTAATTCTGCCTAGTTCTTAACATGCACAGTTATTCATCAAGTTTCAAAATTATTCCCTGTTTTTCAGAAAGGCTGGATTTCTAATAATTGAAAAGCTGTTGTTATTCTGTTTTAGACATCAAGCTACAAAGACAGAATAATAGACCTCTTATGCAAAACTAAAAGAAAGTTCCACAACCCTATAAGCCCTGTCCCCCATTTTATCCAGTAAATCAGGAAACACATACTGTAGAAGACAAACTTCTCCAGGATAGATTTAAAGCAGTGCTTTACACCTCATCACCAATCCACAATTCAAGAGAAGTTTCTTAAAAAACAACACAAACCTGAAGAACACACAGCACAGTTTGGGAACAAGCTAAGCGGAAGTCGGGGTATTCCCTGGAGCAAAAATAATAATATTCTAGGAACAAAAACTCTGCCACACAAGCACACGTTTCTCTGCTGCACTACTTTAATCTTGGCTGAAAGTCACATGGAAGTACCACTTGAAATTTGAAGGAAGTTGTCTTTAATACAAAACAGTACGATTTTCTCCTCAGAGAAGAAGCAGGCTCAGTAGCGCTATGACTCTAGTAACTAAATATGCAGCGTGCCCTTCTACAGTTAAAGAACAATTAAGAGAGCTTTAAAAACAAGTAGGAAGATAGTTTCTGTAGCAAGTATACAACTTTTTCCATATATTCCCTCCTACTCAGTTAAACCAGATTCTCCCTGGCCCCTCTCCCAGAGGGGCTAAGAGCTGGTGTCTTAATTCTTAAGAGATCGAGTAAACTCAGCTACAAAAATGCAACGTAACAGAACCTAGATAGTCTAGAAGGCACCAAAAGGCACTGCAAGACTCATTCCTTCTTACATTCCCTACTGCCAGGCTCCAGCTTTCCAGGAATTACACTGCCAGTATGAAGAATTACCCAGCTTTTTCCTTTGAAGTCCTCACACAGCCATACCCACTCAGAGGGGTTAACACTTGCCAAAGAGCACAGTACTGTTGGCACTCACAACAGATGTGATTTGATCATGTTAGCTGTCCAAAGGCACTGAAAAGCAACCCAACTCCTGCTACTGTTACAGTTCTAGAGCCTTTCCACATTCATCCAAGCTGTCTTTCAGAGTATCATAACAGAACCAGAGCAATCAAGGAAAGTCTTAAGATATTACTGAATACTGGCTCATTTAATAGGCACTCTGAAATTTTCACCTCCCTCCCACTCCTCCTCTCCTTAAAAGACAGAGCATGCTTATAATTAGAGGAACAAACCTCCTGCTTGATTGCTCATTCATTCTAGTACAAGCAAAGCTTCGGTTCTTGTTTCCTATTTTTAGTATTTTGCAGCCTTCTTCAGTGCTCTGAATGTTAATCCACTTCAAGTCTGCAAAGAGAGACCTTTCACATATACTTTTGGTCAAAGACACCCCACGAAACTGCCCCAGGTCACAAAATAGTATTGTTACCTTTAATATAAGAGTTTCCTCCTTGATCTTCACAAATTCTTAAGACTCTCCGCTTCTGATTTTTTAATGTAGATAATACACTTAGGAGGTCATACACATACTCGTTATAAATCTCACAAAAAGAAACCCACACAGATGCTTGTGTTCTTTGGTGTATATTGGTCTGATAGGCGTCAATTGGAACATAATTCCTCTCTGCTAACCAAAAAGGAAAACTAGGTTCAGTGGTCAAACAACAACACTGATAAACCTCTAATTTTAATGGTCTCTCACGCCAAGGTAAGACATCAACACTTTTAAAATAAGGTGGCTTTCACATATGTGTTTTACTATGAGATATGCAGTACAGGATAACTGACTGTACTTTAAGAACGTTCACAGCAGCCACCTGTACCCAGAACGTGCACAGGATTTAAGCTGTCCTCCCTCTACTGCAAACTTCCAGCATTTTGTTCATTTGCTGTGTAGTCTGAGATCTCCCTCTTCCCACAAAGGGCGCAAAGCTGCACTGTCACTCCTCCTCCCAAGTTCAGCTACTTAAATTTGGTAAAGATATAACTAATACTAAGATTTTAAAATCTACCTACAATTACTCACTCTACGTTACAGAATTTCTAACTATTTTTTTCTGAATCAATTTGCCACTTTACCTAGTGAAGGCAGATTTCTTGAAATACATTTGGAAGAAGTTGGCTCCACGTGACACATATTTGCAACTGTATTTGAGATGCTTTCAGTCTCCTTGAGAAAATAAGAGATGGTTACATCCAAACAGATAATGAGATTAGCAGAAGCGAAACATGACAGTAATTCTAGTATTTAGGTTTTAAATATTGAATTAAACTGTTAAACTAACTTTACTCAAGCTGTAAATGAAATGTTCTAAAAATACTGGGCTGACAACCCAGAATGTCTTTATGAACTGCTGTTTAAGTCTGACCAATATTTCAGTCAACAAACCATATTGGAGAAGCAAGTCTCTTCAAGGGGCAGAGGGCAGGATATGGGGCAGAGGTCACTTAAAAACATAAATAAGCCAGACATGTATTATGTCTGTGGGCGTTTGAGCCAAACTTACCAAAAGACCTCACACAAGAGATCTTCATAAAGGACTCAAAGATCTGATAAACAACAGCCTTTAACTACGTTAAAAGGCCATTAAAAAAAAAAAAAAAAAAAAGATCCTGTATAGATATCAATGTAGCTTGAGTATACACCCTTGCTGAATTTCTTCTCATCAACAAAGTTATTTAAAAACCTTCTGAGGTTTATCAAGACATAGGCATCAAATTACCTCTAGGACAACAGGCGAAACAAAGTAGCAGTCCCTACTACTTAGAAATTCCTGTATCTTTAGGTATTAGCTTCCTTCCTGCCCCCCATCCTTTCCCCCATATCTTAAACACCAGTAGACCACTCACATTGACTTCCCAAAATCCAGTCTTGATAGAGGTTCACCTTACTGTAGTAGAGGGGAACGGATGCACAAAAGCAATGCAGTGTTCTAGCTATTAGAATCCAGGGGTAAGTTTAATATGGAATGCCTACTGATGCCTATGTAACTCACTTGGTATATTTAACATAGAATACCTGCAGACAAGTAGGATCTTGCAC
Organism: Lagopus muta; assembly: GCF_023343835.1. Taxonomy (NCBI): domain Eukaryota; kingdom Metazoa; phylum Chordata; class Aves; order Galliformes; family Phasianidae; genus Lagopus; species Lagopus muta. Next base: position 38,051,163 of record NC_064435.1, on the reverse strand, counting down.
TTTAAACATAAATATTTAATGCTACTTTATTCCCACTTATTTTAGTTAATTCTGCATTGTCAGTGTGCTTGTGTTGCTTCTTGAGTAATTACAAGAAGGGAGGCTAATCGGTTTACAGTTTATCAAGCACAAAGTAAAATTCTATAGCAGGATATGGGATTTAGCTGTGTGATACATGCATGTCAAAAACAGAATATAAAAAAGCAATATTTATGGATATGATGTTGAATAAGTTTTCATAAAGAGATTTCAACAAAATTAAGTGAATTACACACTGTATTATATATTATTCTTCAGATCATAAGACTACAGAAAAGAAGGTGAAGACTATCTGAAAACAAGCAGGAACATGGACTGATAGTGCTTGCTTATGACAGAAGTTAATACTTAGTAGTGAGTAAGAGGACAGGTGGGAATGGAAGTGCAAGTAAAGCAGCTTTTAATCCCATAAAAAGCAATATTTAATCCAGTGGAAAAGAAAAACAAGTAAAGGGAAGGGAAGCAAAGAGGGTCAGAAGTATGCCAAGCGTGTTTTTGCACCAATATTGTGTAACGAACATAAAGAGGAGAACATTAAATACAAGTGTATTACAGTAATTCAGAGCAGTTTCAACAGAGAATGAAAGCAACAGCAGATTCTTTCTGCATGACATGTAAACTGAGCCTGGGAAAAAAGCCTACCGAAATCCATGTAAACCAAAACCAAGCTCACCAAACCATATCTGCCCTCAGATTACAAGCTTGAGTGAGCATTCAAACAGCTATGCTATTCACAAGCTACCAAGCAGCATGCCTTCAGCAGGGGGACAGCTGAGCTATCAGCGCAGACGTATCACAACACATACACGAGTTCTTGTCATGCATTATTGTCTAGATGCATTTTTACCTTTCTTTCTTGATGGTGGAGTCTTGCTTGCTTTTCACTGTAGTGCATCAGCATCTAGATCATTTACTGTAACTAAACTATTAGCAAAGTCAGAAGGTGATTTAACAGAAAGGAATGTTTGTGAAGTATCAAGTTCTCTTTCAAACACAGTATTTGACCTCCTGTTCTAGACCTCGAGTTCCTGCTTGTTCCTTCTTGCAAGCTTGGAGATTCCATAAAGATGTTCAGAATATTTACCCACTATCCTCCTGATATTGTCAATTTTTCTCACCCCCTCCAAAAATGCATAAACATACTCATAGAATATGAGTGAACTTAAGACTCCTGAAATAAATACGTATTCTCCAGCATCTTTTAGGTTTTTCATCTGAGGTCTTATCTCAAAAGTTAACTAGACTGCCTCAAGTTCACTTTGCAGGATTTAATCTAAACAGTAGACTTTAGAGTGGAATTTTACATATGAATGTGAGTCACAGAAGGATATTCTTTCAGACATAACTGGAGTTACAAGGATGTTGGTATTAACGACCACTGAAAAAAGAAAACCCAGGCAACTGTTACTTCTATACTTCTCAGAATTCATTCAGACTTGCTTTGAATCATAATCAGCTGAAATGACTGAATTCTGGCATTAAATACATGGAATTATACTTCTGATTTACCAGAAGTAAGCAACTGGACATTAGAAAAAAATAACACAGACATCCTGTGAAAACTGGTGATTGGAATAAGGAGTACAGAACAACCAAATACACCAAGGTGCCCATTTTTCAGGTGACAGATGTTTCTTATTCTGCAAATAATAGAATACACTCACTACAGCTGCCATAGTAGAGACTTCTCTGTCCTGCCTACAGGCTTGGCGCTGGTACTTGTAGTCTGCAGGTGTGACCAAGAAGATCTACTTTGCAACAAGGTTTTAGACAGGTCAGATCATAGAATCTGAGAATGGCTTGGGTTGAAAAGGGCCACAGTAACCATCTAGTTTCAATCCTTCCCGCTACATGTGGGGTCACCAACCAGTAGACCAGGCTGCCCAAAGCCACATCCAGCCTGGCCTGGCCTCAGATATCTCAGAGACTTTCCAAGGGCCAGCGCCACCAGTGTCACAACCGCTCCTCTATGGAAATCCAGGCTCTGCAACAGTTTTTGTGTTGAATTATGTGCTGCTGCCCTCTGTGGAAAGTTCTTCCAGTTTACCCTCAGTCCTGAACACAGCCAGTTGCCTTACTGCTCCAGAGCTGACAAAGAATCCATGCTGTAAATTAAGATAAATCTAAAGACCCAACAGTAAATCATTTACAAGACTCTTCTATTATGAATTTTTTTAAACTCCATTCAGTAATTAGGAATTATATAGTCACTGACCTCTTTCAGTGATGCCAGAAGAGTGGCTTTTATGACTTCTTCTTGTTTAACTTGCGCCTCTTCTAATTTCTTAACATCATTACTCAAATATGGTTTAAAATTCATCTTCAGATACTGTCTGCCTCTTATGTAGTTAAAAATCATGTCAAGTGAGCGAGGTAAAATACCCAAGTCCTTTGAAGTTCCTTAAAATAAGTAAAGAAAACTTAGGTATTTGTACAAGCTTCTCATGGAGTCCTGACTTGGTTGTTACAGTTGCTTTTTGATATGTAAGGAATACCTTGGATAGTGTATGTCTTGCCTGCATTTGTAACGCCATAAGTAAATACCAGCCCATTTACTCCATTAACATATGCTCTCACAATCTCTTTTGTTGAGCCTTCAAAAAATTCGCTTTGAGTAGTTTCTGGCCCAAAGACCTTGGAGAAGGGAATGGGAAAAAAAAAAAAAAAAAAAAAAAAAAAAGAAGCAATAAACACAAAGAAGTTCAACATATCACAGTACAATGTCAGCAACTAGAAGATAACAGATTAGTTTTCTGCCTTGCCTAAAAAATTCAGCATTTTCTGTTAGGATGTTACAGGATGCTTTCTTAATCCTAAGAGGTACTCAAACCTGCACTTAGTTATTTTTTAATGTTTTCTTCTAAAATTATCTGCTCAGAATACTACTCATTAAGCATACTGTCCAGTGGACATTTTCAACAGCTCTGCTAGCAGTGAACAACTCCTTCCTGCTCTGTACCAAATGCAATTGACTGCTGCAAATCAGCAGTTACAATGGCCTAAATGTAAGCCATTTGCTTTTCTAAGGAAAAAGTATCATGTGTAATTCAAAGAAAAATCAAATTATACAGTATCATAGAAAGTCTTCAATTGAAAAATACAACTATATAACTAAAATTAAGAAAAAGCCTGCTTACCTGAGAAAAGGTGAATTTATGTACAGAGTGACCAATTCCTCTTTCACAGTTTTTCATTACAGGAGATTCTTTGGGTGCATGAAGAATTACTGTCTGGGGATCTTCAATAGTTACACAACCCTTGAAAACAAGAAAAGATGAATCAAAACATCCCACAAAATTGTTCATGTAGAAGCCTATCTGGAGAGAAAAAAAGATCTATGAAAACTTGCAAAGTTAACAGATGATAGTCTCTTGAGGTATGTAACAACTACATACAAGCAGATATTTGCTTCACATAAAAGCCAAAACATAAGTAAAATTAAGGTAATTGCCTGGAGTCTTCTCAGAGGTTTAGGTTTTTACTTGGATTCCTTCTAGCAGTTTCTTTCTACTTCCCTGACTCTTTCTTCTCACTCCCCCCTTTCTTCCCTTCTACCTTTCTCCAACTCCCTCCTTCTACTTCTCTCTTCTCTTGCCCCTTTTCTCCTTTCTTCTCCCACTCTTCCTTCTTTTTTTCTCCCTCTTCCCCCTCCACATTCTTTTCTTCTTCCCCTTTCTCATTCTCTCCCTTCTCCTTTCCTTTCTCTCTTCTCCCTACATCTTCTCTCTCCTCCTCCTCCTCTCATCTTCTTTTCCTCTCCCTCTCATCTCCACCACGCCTTTTCCACCACCACCCGCAACTCATCTTTTTCAAACCCTGGTATCTCATAATTGGAACTTGCAGCACTTTGTACAGCTATGGAAACAAAGATATACAGAAATGTACCATTTTCCCCCTCTTAAATCATTTTTAGTGCGAAAAAGCTACAAATAGCACAAATTAAGTAAATTTGCAACACATAATTTGACTGATAGACAATGTTATTAGTAGTGAAGGAACCTGAATTAGTTTCAGATCTGATTTGATTGCATTTTCTCAACTGAGTAAAGGTAAGATACAATTAGCCAGCACCCACTTAACTAGATAAATATAAAATGCAATATCATAGGAAAATTGATTTTACACCCAACCATCAATATAGCTTGCCAGTGTTTTGAAGTATCAGCAATAAGGATTATCAGTTGTAGCTAAACCTGGAATCTGTGTTCAGAGGTTGGCCACACAAATAATACACATGTAGCACACACCTAGGCCACACTGCTTGCTTTTCCTAAGAGCCTCAGTCAACAATTCAGTTTGTCAACTGGCTTAGCCATGCTAAGTGGCTTGGTACTGAATTCAGACCAGTTACTTACTGCACGAGGCTCTGACCTCCTATACTCTCTAACACCCTCTTCACATTGCCAGGATCAGGAATGCAGGCCAGGCATACTAAATCCCTTCACAAACTACACTGCTGGTGTAGGAGGAATTCCACACCAGCAGCACATCCATCAGCTGCCTCCAGTGTCATAGAAGCTTGTGAGTAGAAGCTCTAAAGTAGTTGGATCTGCAGAACTGAAATCCAGCTGGTACCATGCCACTCTCATTATTTCCCCCAGCCAGCCTCACAGCTTTTAAGATTTTTTTTTCAGCATTTACTTTCTTTCCTCACTGCATGTAAGAGCACACAAGTAATTTCATTTATGGTCAAGTATTCTGAATTTTCCCATTCCAAAGAAGAATAAGAGACAACATGTAAGATAGTTAGATTTTGTAAATCAGTGTAACGCTATAGCCAGCTCAGATTGCTGAATGATGCCAGACTGGAAAAAAAACATGGCAATGCATACTAGCCAAAAAAGAACTGCTTTTCCTACTGAAAACTTTCAACTCCAGCAGATTCAACACTACAACACACAACAATAAAATAAAATAAAATATCTCAAGAAGCAAAGAAGAATGAATATTAAATCCTTCTTAGAGAGGCCAGGAACAAGAGGTCTAACTGAAACTCACAGGGCCTTGCAAAAATCAGGACTGACAGATAGGACTGCAGAGACCTCATCCTCCAGGAACAGCTTAACAAGTTATTTGCATCAGTGTTAACAATAAAGGGCTGGAGAAAGAGCAATATTCCTGTGTGGTTGCATGTGCACGTGGATGTGTAAAACACCACAGCATCTTAGAATGACAGAATAAGTTTTAAAAGTTGATGAGAAGAGCAGCAAGTCAAGCAGGACCAGAGATTTCAGGCATTCTCAAGCAGCTCAAGGGTCAAACACCTGCGTTATTCGTAGAGATGTTTGATAGCTTTCTTTAAATTTCTTTGCTTCATGAGCCATGGGCAGATATAAGTGACAACTACTTTGAAATAACATACCACTGGAGTTCCACTGAGCTACAGGTGTGCATGTCTGTACTGTGCACATTAGAAAAAACGGTGATAGTCACATTCACACAAGCACCCACTAATAGTATTTGAAATAACTAAAGGACTCATAAAAACAAGAAGACCCAGCTTACAATAGTAGGTATTCTCTGGCAGAGAATAAAAGCTTATTTCTTAATTCTACAACCAACCTGAGTTTCATGGCTTTCCAGTTCTGCTACAGAAAAGGGTCTCACCCTCAAGAAAACTTTCAAAGGTTGATAGGCCTATTGACAAAAAAAAGATGTGTTGTTACAGCAGCCACTTCTCCAACAGAACACCCCCCAGGTGATATCGTAATACATCTCTGATGCACTGTTTGCTGTTCTTAATGCCTCCCTCTCTGCTTGTGAAGGTCAGAGCTGTCATTCACTTCTTAACATCCTCATGCCCTAAATCTGTGTTTGTTTGGGTTTTTATGATGCCAGCACCGGGGCTTTTAAAAGAGCATGATACGGGAGGTGTAAACTGCACTGCTTCCACCTTCTGGCTTCCCTCAGTATTGAATTCGAGCTTTAGTTTCTAATTGCCGCTCCGTAGCTGTGCACTTCCACTTAGCAGGGAGCACGCCAAGCCAACGGGCTGACCCTCTTCGCCAGACAACTGCAGACTCCTAGGTGAGGATTTACCCACCAGGTCCAGGAAGGAATCCGACTCCGACGCGTCGGATAGCTCCGCAGAGGCGCGGTTTTTTCCCTCATCATCCATTGCTCTGCGCGAAGGCACTCGCAAGACAAAAAAAGCACACCGTTCTCTCACGGAGCAAGTGAAAGCACACAGAAACAAAAACAAAGAGCACGGCAGCCGCTTCGTAAGAAAATAAGATCCTCAAAGTAAGCGCGACAGAAGCTTAAGAAACAAGCGGCACTTGGGCTGCGTTTAGAAACCTCCCAGTGGGAGCACGCTAACTGCTCCAGCTGGGCATCGCCCTCACCCACCGGCACAGCCCGTGCCCACCTCCGTACCGCCCCGCCCGCACCGAGCCCTGCCCAGCAGCGCCCAGCAGCCTCCAACCGCCGCTACCTCGCCGCGCGGGAACCTGCCGGACACCCCGCACGGGCGGCGCAGGGAGCATTTTGGGCGGGGGGAAAGCGGGCGCTGATTGGCCGACGGGAAGGGGGCTGGGCGGACGCTGCTCGGCGTCGCTCCCTCCGGCCGGCAGGGGGAGCTGTCGCACAGCGTAAGACTTGCATCCGCGCTGCCGCCGTCGGAGGGGCCGCTGTTGGGCGGGATGTGGCGGGCTTTATCGGGACGAGGGGAGAGCTGCGGGCTGAGCGACAGAAGGGCGGGCTGCCGGAGGCAGGGCTGGGGGAGAGTACGGCTATGTAAATATTTCTATCAAAAGTTATACAAAGTTACTGTGGCTGCTGTTTAACTGTTTAATACCACGAGGTATGCTTGTGAGGCATTAGAAAAGCAATCAGGAAGGCAAAGGAGAGTCACAGCCCTCTAACTCCCTCGGAGAGCCCTGGGTCAGAAAGGCACTGGGCTGAGCAGGAAGGTGGATGGGTGAGAGCGAACAGCTGATGACATGCAAAGGCCAACCAGCCTCACGTACACCCCTGCTGTTGTCTGCCCCAGCTCACCCCCTCTGCTCTGACCAGTGCCATCACAGTCCTTGCTGTGCTTCTCAATGCACTCTAACAACATGCACCTGATTCTAAAACACTAAAAACATGCCAGGAAGCTCATTGTTCACATCTTACCAGAAGCTTATCTTTAAATACCTTTTCTTTCGCTACTTTGTTGAGAGCACAGCTATTCCTACCAGCTTCTCAGCAGAAGCAGATGTGTAGCCATCCACAAATGCAACAAGGTTTCTCATCTCTCCTACATCTCTCCAGACTGTTAAGATGAATCTAGAGTGGCTCATCACAGAATCATAGCAGCTGGGAGGGACATCTATATAAGTCATCAAGTCCAACCCCTGCTAAAGCAGCTCCCTACAGCAGCCCACACAGAAAGCATCCAGGCAGGTCTTGAATACCCCCAGGGGAGTCTCCACCACCTCTGTGGGCTGCTTCTTTCAGTGCTCCTTGCATCCTCACAGGAAAGGTTTTCCTCTTGCTAGTATGGACTTTCCCAAAGATAGGTCCTTCTAAAACTTGATTTAATGTCACTGGGATGAGTGTGCAGATGAGGGACTCCTAAATCCCTTTTTAAAGGTGGCTCAAGATTTCACCCCAGTTTATTTCTTGGTGAAGGCAATGAAATATCAGACTCCACACAAACATACGCCCTTGTTTCTGCTTTTTTAACTGAAGTTAACTCAATGCATGGAGAAGCCAGAACAGTATCAACTTAAATGCATGAGAACTAATAGTAACCTTATTAACTCAGATAGCCCCGAGTTAGATTTTTCCATAAAGGATTCATGTGCAAAATGTCCATACAGTCACCAATCTCTAACCAAACTATGATGCCCAAGTTCCACCTTCTCATTTACAATTCATGTGTTCTTCCTGAAAAATAACATCAGGAAAATGTGATCTTCCCAGATAGTATTTTGGTTATGTCCTTATTCAGGTAAATCAGAGAAATACCACAGACTCATGACACAAATACAGAAACAGAGAGCAATGAAAATTTGTAAGCCAGCTTTATTTGAAGTAGATAACTATGATTTAGGCATCGGCAATAGTAACTTCAACTTCTACACCTGGCTCAATGCTGATGGAAGTGATCTGCTTCACAATCTCCGAAGGGCTGTGCAAGTCAATGAGTCGTTTATGGATACGCATTTGGAAACGATCCCAGGTCTTGGAGCCTTCACCACAAGGTGTCTTCCTGGTAGTGATTCGCAGAATCTGAAGCAAAACCATAAACACAGGGTATCAAGCTGACGTACACAAGAAGCCCTTTCTACCTTCTGTATTTGTCACACAACAGTTATCAAAGCATCAAAGAACTAAGGTAGGCTATTATCTAACACAACCCTCAATTTAGTAGCACTGCTTCATATCTCAACTTTTATTTAAAAAAAAAAAGACATTTTAGGTGCTTATTTACAGAAATACAACATGGTTTCAATTAAGTTTAAATACCTTGGTAGGCATGCGCACAGGTCCTTTCACTTTCAGGTTTTTCTCCTTAGCGCCTCTGATCAAGTCAGCACAGACTGAAAACACAGAATGCTTTTAAGGCTTGTGGATCTTTCGTTTGTTGTTTTGAACAAAGACTTTTAAAAGACACGTTGGCTCAGAATAGCGTATAAAATGATCACTGCAATTCAGGTTTAGGAGTTTATCCTCATAGCCAACTACATCAAAATCAAACGACTTACCCCACAGTAAGATAGCAAAAAATCACAACAGAAGGTTATTACCATTTAACCCTTATCTGAGCCACAAGCAACCCAAATGTCAGGCAACAAGCACTGCTTCTACATTCATAATACGTGATTAAAATGCTGCCAACATCAGTTCCTAAATGAGATCTATTAATGCCTTACCGAACACTGAACTTCTAACTGACCGCTTAATAACAAGCATGACAGAGTATCAATCAAGATACCAATAGCTTTCAGTTCTCAGACATTCCAACAGTAACATCTAAAACCCCCAGACAAACAGAGGGACAGAAGATCTGTCTTACTACTACTCTAAAAAACAAAAAAAGTGTCACTCACCCTTCTCAAGTGATTTTACATTGCGACTGGTCAAAGTAATTCTAATGCGATGAATTGCTACCTCTTGCTCCACAGGTGCCTTGCCAGTATCTTTAAATGCCTAAAATGTGAAAGTTAGATATCAAACACGACTATCAATACCAACTAACACTACTGAAAACAAGCTTGTGGAATGTAAAGAACAATTTGGCTTTGGGACTATATTATTTGCATGACGTGATCAGGCAGGTATAATGGCATAGTCCAAACAGTGGGAATAAAGGATGATCAGAGGTGTGTGAAGCGCTGTGAAAAGTAACTGCTTTGCAGGGTAGAAAGCTTTGAGAACAGCTCTGCCTGATTTGCCTACGTATAAAGCAGCCTGTCCAGGCACTGATCATGCCTGATTCTCCTCCTTTCCTACTAACTTGCCCTGGTGAGAACACATCTGGAATACTCTTGTCAAGCTGTGGGTTCTTCAGTTCAAGAAATGCAGGGAGCTACCAGAGAGTCCAGTGGGAGGCTACAAAGATGATCAGAAGCCTGAAGCACCTCCCTTATGAGGAAAGGCTCAGAGACCTCAGGCTGTTCATCCCGGGGAAGACTGAGAGGGGATCTCATCACTGTTTATGAATATCTGAAGTGCAGGAACTAAATTGATGGGGGTGAGATGACTCCATGGCGGTATGCAGCAACAGAACAATGTGCTATGGTCAAAAACTCGAACACAAAGTTTCATACAAACACGAGGGAGAACTTTGTTACCGTGAGAGTAATGAAGCACCAGAACAGGCTGCCCAGTGAGGTTGTGGAGCTTCCTTCTCTGGAGATACTCAGAACTCACCTGGACACTTTCCTGTGTGACCTACTCCAGGAAACTTGCTTTACAGCTTTGCCATACTTATGTTCTTTACTATGAGAGTGGTGAGGTGCTGGAACAGGCTGCCCAGAGAGGTTGTGGATGCCCCGTCCCTGGAGGTGTTCGAGGGTTGGATGGGGCCCTGGGCACCCTGGTCTAGTATGAAATGTGGAGGTTGGTGGCCCTGCCTGTGACAGGAGAGTTGCAATTCATGATCCCTGAGGTCCCTTCCAACCCTGGCCATTCTGTGATTCCGTGTGATTACAGAGCGCTGGGCCAGATGGTCTCCAGAGATCTCTTCTAAGCCCTGCGTGATTCTGCGATTGTTCTTGTATCCAAACACCCGTGAAATTCTACCACCCTAACAGCCCCCGCATAAATCCAGCAGCAAGGATATCAGCTAAATGGGTGGAACATTGAGCAAACAGACCAGAAAGACTGACTGCACCACTTCAGGACTGATCTGAAGAGCTTCGCGTAATTAAATGTTTGGGGAAAAAAACTGTATTAAAGCGGACAGACCGAACCGATAAAAGAACGGGAAAGAAACACAGTAAAGAAGCATTTTAAGGTAAACGTTAGAAGCACGGCGTTTCTCCGACCGAGCAGCTGACACGTGCCCTATTAGCTGACCACGCTGCTCGCTTAAGAACGCACACGAAGGACAGGCGCAGAACCCAAGCTCATCCCACGGCGGCCCGCTCGGGGCCGGATGCATACGGCCGCCCCACAGCGCTCCGCGGGCACACGCGGCACCGCCCCGCCCCAGCGCCGCGCTTCGGGCCCGGACCCAGGCCGAGCCGGCGGCACGCGGCTGGCCGGACCCGGCGGCAACCACGCGGCGCCGCCCCACACCCGCTCCCCCCGATCCGTCGCCCCCCGCCTCACCATGGCGGCAGCGGGGCCTTCCTGGCCGACTTATTCCCGGGCGGGGCGCGACGCGGGGCCCAGCGAACAGCGGTGAGCCAGGAGGAGGCGGCGAGAGGAAGGCGCTGCGGCGGCCGGCGGCTTATATAAGGCAGGCGGCACCGCCTCCATCCGGGCGCCGCGGGACCTTTCACCTCGGGGCCGGCGCCCGGAAATGGCGGCTGTGGGCGTGCGGTTCTGCCGCGCTCCATGGCCGGTGGGGTGGGTGAGGGAGCATTCATAGCCCGTCCTGGAGTCTGTTTGGTAGTGCTGCCGGAGTTGCGATGCGGGAATCTGGAGCATAGTGAAGGAAGAACGCTGGTTCCGTTCGTTCCTGAGCTTAGGGACTTGGATTCGTTTTGTTTATTGGAGTCTCCGCGTTCTGCGCTGCCTTCTCTCGAGAGCGCTCGTTATGGCCGCAGATAGCAGCCAACAAAGCGAGCGTTTTGCTGCTGCTGCCCGCACAGCTGGTCATGCTCTTCTGTAATCATTGTGGTTGTTGAAGAAAGCTTGGCACCTTGACCCGAACTTAGTTTCACCTGGCACCCTGCCCTTCTGTGTATCTGTTTTCCCTGATCAAATATTTCACGGGTCTTCACGTGGTCTGAGTCATGTGATTTAGATAACTTTTGTATGCCAATATCGCATTGTGATGCTCAGTTGTGGGCTTGTTGTGCAGTCACAGCACCTGTAGTTGTGCTTCATAGTCTCTCACTAATGTATCAGTTTTCAACTCGATGCTCCATTCTGATAAAGCACTTTCAATAAATATGAGTAATGAGTACAGAAGCCATTGTCCTGTTACAGCTCCCTAGAGGGTTGCTGTGTCCTTTGCCAAGTGAGATCCCTAATTCAAAAATCTGATTTGATAGCAGTCCAGTTTCTCTTCTTCTCTGCAGCAAAAGCAGCTTTTGTTTCTGGTTGTTTGTTTCCCAATTCCTTCAACAACTACATTAATAATTTTGAGCTCAATTATGCATAAAGATAATATTAGAAACAAGAAATTAGTTATGATTTTTAATTTCACTTTAGCCCTTGATGGATTACAAGAGGATCCTCAAAAGGTTTCTGTCTTCTCTGTTCTTTGTGAACTTAGGAAGGGGGTATGGCTGTTTATGAGGCTGGATAGTGATAGGATAAGGGGAAATGATTTTAAACTAAGACAAGAGATTGAGGTTAGATACAAGGAGGAAGTTTTTCACCCAGAGGGTGGTGAGACGCTGGAACAGGTTGCCCAAGGAGGTTGTGGATGCCTCTTCCGTGGAGCGGTGGTTGGTGACCCTGCACATAGCAGGAGGGTTGAAACTCAATGATCATTGTGGTCCTTTTCAACCCAGGCCATTCTATGAAAGACTCCACTATTCCAATTCAGCTATTCCAATTTTCTGAGGAAGTTTTCCATCCTACAAGCGTTCTATATTTGTCATTAAGTGCATAACCACACACTGACCGTGCTGAAACACTTAATTTTCCAGTAGTTCAAATGGTTCTCAATCAGCTGTCTTGCTATGCTGTTTAATTGTAGCTTTGATGAATGTTAGTACTGAACTTTATTTCCTGATAAACTGATAAAATATTAAATAGCTTAGAGCCAAGAACTAATTCTAGTGGGATTCAATTAGAAAGACATCTGACCAATTCCTCACTGACGACACAGACCTGTAACCTTGGTTTTTATTTACTTGCAACATGCTATCTATGTAAAATTATGCCACTTTTTTTGCTGTTGTACTGAATAAATCCATGTAGACATAAGTTATACCAATGCTGTTCCTGTTGCCTACCAGACATATGCTCTAATCACATGAGCAATACAGTCAATTTTTAATTTAATTTGAGCTGTACAATTTAAATAAAACTTTGTCATTTCTTTTTGTTTCTATACCAAGGATTCCTTTTATTTAGTTTAGTTTAGTTTTGTTTTTCCCCTGGGAGTACTGCAAGGTACTGATTTCATTCCTTTCTTATGCTTTTACATATATATATACACATATGTATTGGCACAACCTCAGCTTTCTGTTAGACTTTTTTTCTTGAGCTTCCCCAGATTTCTCAAAGCTTATGGAAAATCCACATTAACAGCACACAAGTGTCCTTTGCCAGCTCTTAAAACTCTTGGATGCGAGCTATCTGGAGCTGCTGATTTAAAAAACGTCTTCCTTTAGTTCCTATGTTTAAGGCTTTCCTTAGTTATTGTTAGAACTTTGTGACATTTGCTGTTTCTCTCCAAAAAAGAAAACACAACACACACACACACACCCAAAAAAACACATAGAACAGCAATTTATATAAAGTTTCTGCTTTCTCTGAAATACATTATTTAAGAAAAGAATAAAAATTACTCCTTCCTGCTCTTCACACAGGTAAATAAATATCCATTATCAAAATAACTTTTCGCTTACTTTCTGAATATTCTGCAGTTCTTAGCTCCTAATTCACATGTTGTACTATGCCTATTTCTCTTATAGTAAAGCCCATTAAATTCAAGTTATGCTTCCAAATTAATAATTCAGTTACTCCTGTTAATTAACTATGTATGTGTTGGGAGTAGGTTTCTTGCCATCATGTATGGTCCTCTGCTTCATTTTAGCTTGAACATCTCTAATTTGTGATGAATAGATCATCCCATTTTTTTAGCTGATTGTTGCCATTGAATTTAATCTTGCCAGGTTTTGCCTGGGAAGATTTTCCAGGTGACTGGGTTTAAATCATAGACTTTTATCCAAAAAAAAGATGTCCCAGTATTCTACAAATGTAAATCCCTTCAGTCTAGACATCAGCTGATCTTCTGTCTTCCTTTGCTCATGTGACAGAAAGAATCTTTCAGGAGACCCCCTGTATGTCCCAGCGAGAGCCAGGGTGGTCATAGGTCAAGTGTACGTCCACCTACATGACTGAACAAGCAGCACATGCTGGCTCTCAGCACCCTCTGAAGGACTACAGTGACTGCTCTTGAAGCAAAGGTTTGTGCTGCCTTTTGGTGAGTGCTGATCTCTGAAGTCTGACTGCACTTTTGGGTGGTTCAGAAGACAGACTTACTCTGCAGGTTCTGCAGATTGGCTTGCTAATTCTGCTGCTCCTTTGGGTTACATTTATTCTAATTTCATGCCCTTTTTGACAGTGTGCACAGTAGCTTCCTTAAATTTCCTTTGTTGTATTTCATAGTGATGATATGATGCTGGCAGCTCACTGGAAGCAGGGCCTGGATTACACCCGCCTAAGCCTGTAGTCTTTACTTCCAATGATGATAAACACATTGGCAAAATATATTCCTGTTTACTTTCAAAATCATAAAATCATAGAGAATCATAGAATGGTTTTGGTAGGAAGGGGCCTTTGAGATCATCTAGTTCCAACTCCCTGCTAAAGGCAGGGACACCTCCCTCTAGTCCAGGTTGCACAAAGTCCCCTCCAGGCTGGCCTTGAATGTTTCCAGGGAGGGGGCATCCACAACCTCACTGGGCAACCTGTTCCAGTGTCTCACCACCCTCATAGTAAAGAATTAGTATCTAGTCTAAACCTACCCTCTTCCAGTTTAAAACCATTTCCCCTTATTCTGTTGCTACATACCCTTATAAAAAGACACTCCCCAGCTTTCCTGTAGGCCTCCTTCAGGTGCTGGAAAGTCTCTATGAGGTCCTCCTGGAGCCTCCTCTAGATTGAAGAGCCCCAACTTTCTCAGCCTGTCCTCAGAGGGGAGGTGCTACAGCCTTCTGATCATCTTCGTGGCCCTCCTCTGGATCTGCTCCAGCATCTCATATCAACACTTCATGTTGCATGTTACTGTATGCATGATCTGTTTTCTCTTTTCTCTAGTCCATCTTCCAGCTCATGGGGCTAGGAAGTTTTTCATTCTCACCTAGACTATTTTTAGAAGAGGCTGTACTACCAATTTAGAACAAAGTCAATACCAAAAGCTAACTCTTCTATGAGGTCATTTCTAACATCAAATCAATTCTAATATCTAGATATGCATACATTTTACTATCCCATCACAGCATGTTGGACTGACTTCCTTCTCCAAGTTCTTTGAAAACTGAACAAACTCTTGGAGATTTTGTTTGAACTTCTGATCATAAAATACCTGTGAAACAGGATTGTACTTGAGGCTTCCCAGGAAATCATCAGTAGGTAGTGCAGCAATCCAGTGAAAGCATTTTTCAAGGGTTTTAGGAAAGCCTTCAGCATCTGCTTGGTTTTACTCGCAAATATTTGTAGATCCTCGTGTCTTGACTTGAAGTTACTTAATTGTATCTTATCTGAGAAGTCGATGGGTTCTTTCCTTGGCTGTTAGGTAGATCCTGTTAATATCCCCCTGTGGACTGAATATCTATGTTTGCAGTGCCCACAGCTGCCTCAGCTATTGAAACTCTTCCAGAAAACCTGCCAGAACTGAAAACAACCTCTCTTTCTAAAGACTGATGTGTGAGGTAGGTAGTTACATGCTTCAACACTAGCCCAAAGCTGAAATTCTACATCATACCTAGCCTATCCCTTTTAAATTTTTGGGTCACTTCTGGTATAGAGCTTGCCATAACAATGTAGCCGGTATTGGGCACTCTTTAATTTCTTATTTGAGGAGAATATGAACTAGATCCGTGACTTGGAAAAAAGAGCAATTGTGCTTGATGGAGTCCTTTTCAGGTGATAAATGTTGCCACAAACAGTGATGATAATGGGATTTTCAAATGTGCAGTGTGAGGTAACTATCGCTAGCTCTTACCTTGCAGATAAGTACTTTACTACTGATAAAGATTGTAGTTGGCTTCCAGAATCGTTGACCTGATTTCCCTAAAGCTTCTCTGTCAACCTGGGTTGTCTTATTCTTTGGATACAAATTATAGCACTAGAAGTGCTTAACAGCTAATATACTTAGCATTTCTGGTAAAGCTGAATAGGTGGTACATCAGCGCAACATATCTTTGAACACTCAGGATGAAAACAAGATAGCAACAAGTTTCTAAGTGCTAGCTGGAGACTCAGGCACGCATACCTGTGCAGCCAGCCCAAGTGCTGGTTAAAAGATGGGTCTGGCTGTGGCTTCATGCTGGCTGACCCCTCGCTCATATCCCCAAACTGGGGTGTGTTGGCAATGACTTGCAGTGTGCAATGGGGAAGATACCTCCTTTCAAGTTAACTTATTTTCTCACTAATCCCTTGGTTACTGTTTAATCTGGATGATCATTGTCTTAAGTAAACTTTGTTATTGTCAGATTCCCCTTAGTGTTATCAGTTTTGGACAAACAACCTCTCAGAACAGCCAGATTTGGGTATTCGGTTCACACGCACTATTGACACTTGCATTCCTGCCATGCCATCTGTTGTTATCCAGGCCTTGCTACCTCGAGGCATGGAGTCATGCAGTTCCTGTACAAAAAAAAACCTAGCTCCATTTCAGTAAAAGCAGATCTAGTGGACACAAACAAAACTGCTGATTCTGCATCCAGTTTTCGTTTTAGAAATCACTGGAGAAGACTTCATGTGCAGAAAGGTTAATCAAGCATAAGAACAATATTCCAAGCAACACAGTTCTTTCAAATTCTTCTTCTGCTACTTCAGACTCTACTGTTTGGCACTGTTTGTCATGATCTGTGACTATGAAAAAAACAGACCATGCAGGAAGACTGCAATGGTTTGTAGCATGACATGAAAAGCTGCACCTATTCACCTCATGCTGACATGACCTCAGCAAGCTGCTCTAACTGAACTGGAAGTGGCTTCTACCACAAGTGTTGGTTTGCTGCCTGCCTCACTGGCTTTTCTACAGGTTCTGTACTCAGAGGACTGAGGAATTAGCAGTGTGTACGAGCTCCTGCAATGCATTTGTGCTAATAAAGAACTGTAGCAGTTGTCTTTCATCCTAGTGTCTGCCTCCTACAGAGTGTGGAAAGATACCAATGACAGGGGATTTGCATGGTTGAGGTCTGTCCTTGAGGAAGAAAACATTGATGCTTTTGTAGTAATTATGTTTACCAATATATGTAGTGCACACACATTTTGCTTGTGATGTCTTCTGTTTTAGAATCCTGTTATGAAGGATTACAGTTTTTCTCTCAAAGACCAGTTTAATCTAATCTAATTCTGTGTCGAGACAGAGTAGGAGGGAATTGTTTCACGGTTCTTGTGCTGCCTCCCTGTCATGGTGCAGGGATAATGTAAGGAATGGTTCTGACCTCACACTGCCTTATGACTGATGGGCTAGCCTCCTGATATCAAATGCATTGTGCATCATGTTTTTTATGCTATTTTTTTTCCTCCAAAGTTTTTTTTCCTCATCACTTCAAGATTAGTTTCCTTTCTACAATATTCTTGTGCCAGATGGTCTTCAGATGATGAATGTTTGCAAGCACTAGGAAAAAATAGTAAATCCTTGCTGTAGATAACAAAGAGATTTAAAGCAAGGGGGAATCATCATGTTGATGGTTCAGGACTGTTAGATCAGCAGATTGGTTGCATCTCACAATTTTATTGAGGTTATGTTCCAGTGTCAGGCTGAGTTCAGTGGGACTTGTGAAGAGATGCCCTTCCCAGCCCTCCCATCTGTAAGTGCAAACAAAAGTCAATTCAGTAATTCATCTTCTATTGTGGCCTGACCCTGTGTGAATTAGCAAAGTTAAATTATTCAAAAACTGACAGAAACAAAAATAATAACATAAAACTTAGGATCTGGAACAAAACGGGATACTTTGGTGTTGAAGTTGTGCTTTAGAAACAGGAATTAGCAGCTACTGAAGGAATCATTACATTGTGATTGTTCATAACAGATGGTCAGATCCAAAATGTAACATGAAAGTGATCCAAGAGGCTTCAAAGACCAAGAAGTTTTGTTTTCAAAGGGCTTGCTAACTTCTCAAAAAGGCTAATGTGGCAGAATGGCAGCTGCAGCCTACTGCTTAGACATTGTGAGCTTGTGACTGGGGGGCAGGAACAACTGCAGAGTTTTTAATGTTCTTCCATAGAAGAGTCAGTTCTGTTGAGAACTTAAGGTAGCCAAAGGGAAGCCTATTAAACGTGTCTTTGACCTAAATACACAGCAGAAGTTCCCGATTGCCTTGTAATGAAAATGTAGGCTGTACATTTCATACTGGTCTGTAAAACATTATAATTACAAATATTGTTTTGTTGGTGTCCCAGGAAATGTGCTATTAAAAATACTAGAAAGTAAAAGAGGATATTTTCCCCTGCAACAGTAGCTTGAATAGTTTTAAGAGCAACCACACTTGGGTGCACATTGCTGCAGCATCATAGAATGGTTTGAGTTGGAAGGAACATTAAAGACCAGCTTGTTGCATCCCCCTGCCATGGGCAGAACTGCCAAGATCCCACCGTATCAGACTGCCCAGGGCCCCATCCAACCTGGCCTTGGGCACCTCCAGGGATGGGGCATCCACAGTTTCTCTGTGGGCCTGTGCCAGTGCCTCACCACTCTCTGAGTAAAGAATTTCCTCATAACATCTAATTTAAATGTACCATCTTGTATTTTAAAACCATTTTCCCTTGTCCTCTTACTATATGCCTGTAACAATCAGATCAACATGAGGGTATTACCTACATGTTGAAAACTGAGGAACGGATAGCATGACATCAGAGGGCTATGGTCAAGTATATTTGACTTTTATGCAGCAAAAGTTAAACTCTGTCCTATATGTAGAAGGTGGTTTTGAGTTTTGTAGCCATACTCCCTGAAAAACATAAAATAAATATCAATACCTGCAGATTTTTGAGCCTTATGATCTCATGTTTTTAAGTATAAAATACTTATATTACAACATAATATTTCAATAACTATGACTGTTCGAAGATATTTCTGAGACCACCCAGCCTGTACTTCATTCTATCAATGCCCCCCTTTCCATAAACTTGCAGCAGATAAATTTCCTTTTTGAGAGTCCCTGATGTGTTCATACGAAAAACTGCTTCAAATACACTCTCATGAAATATTCCTGGTGTGAGGTAAAGCCAGTCACTTTGTTCTGGCTGGCACAAATGTATATGCTAATGCCTAGGGACTGCTTCTGTTTCCTGGAAAAAAAACCAACACACCTTTGATATAGAAATTGAACTCTTTACTCTTACTCTCTTCTGTATACAAAAGAAATTTCTTTTTCAGTGAAGGCTCTGCTATTATTGGTGTGCTTGTATACGTTGCTAAGCCATTTGTGTTATTTCCTTGAAGGATAACAGTAACTTGTCATACTAAGTAGCTCATAGTGTGGTCATGAAGGAAAGAAAGAAAAAAATCTCTGGGGTAGCTTGGGGCTTGGTACTGATAGGCAGGATGAGTCCAGTTGGTCACTTTTTGGTTCTGATGATCTAGGGTTTTGGAGTGTGGGGGTGAAGGGAAGGCTGTGCTGCTTTCAGCTGAACCAAACTACTGTGGCCCATGGTTGCCAGTGACCTGTCTGAACCAAGTTTGTGATCTTGCCCAGTTTTAAACACTGCTTGAATTCTCTTAGATCCAGTCATATGGGGTCGTGCTGGTCTATTCAGCAGGCACCTCTAGGATACAAAGCAGAAATTCAAACACCATCATAAGATAATGTTTCAATGAGAACCTCACTGACTGCAGCTTGTAGGAAATAGCCTTTTTTTTTAGTCTCTGGCTTGTTTTGTTGCCTCCTCCAGCCACCCTTTGTTCCCCAGCACAAATGGCCCTTTCACACTGCCCTTATCATTTTTGTCAGGTTGTGCTCATCTTAACCATTAGGGCACTTTTACTAACACTGTTTGCAATTCAACACACAACTTTTTAAAATAAAAAACGTAATATTAAATATACAAAGCTAAAAAATAATTTCAAAAACAATTGAAGAAATGGATTTCTCCAAAAGTCAGCCTTTGAGGGGACTGAGTAACTGAGTTTTAAGAACATCCGTTTTCTCCCTTTTAAGTCAGAAAACAACTTATGGCAGTCATTTAATTCCCCAGAGGTACACAGGGAATGACAGCTGTAGGTGTCTGGCAGTCTGCAGAAGTTCTGTCACTTTATATGCAAAGAGAAGCTCAGGGGACCCGAGCTGTGATATATTCCTTTGAATGCTTTGTGTGTGGCTTTCGTGTTGTCTGCAAATCATTTTAATGAAACTATTGGCCAAAGTGTATGGTATCTGTCTTTCTAAACTTGCTGTATTACATGATACATATTACTAACTGCCACTAAAAAAAAAAGGCAGTCTGCCCAGTGTATCAACTGCCATATTTACACTCAGCTATTTTAATACCCCTGTTAAGGTGCAGCTTTCCGTACTTGTCTCTGGGGCCAGTTTCACTGGTGGCACGTGAATCAAAAGCCTTTCACCATTTTTGAAGTGGCTGAAAACAACGCATGGCTTGAAAATAAAACTGCCTTTCCTTCCGCCCCTTTTGGGGGGAGTAACTTAAAAAGAGAGGGACATTTACATTTCCAATATTCAGCCTACTTCACTCTTTGTAGCCTGGCACATATGCAGTAGAATATTTATTAAGTTATGAATTACCCTATTATCCCAGGTGCCCTGCAAAGGCAAATGCAGTCACCTCCCTGCTCTGCCGAACACTTGGGCTATTGAACTTCAGTCTGGGTAGGGAGCACGGCAGCTCAGCCCCGTGCACTGGGAACTCCAGGTCCAATGGTGCCTCTGCTATCAAATTGTCCCAAGGCATCCTGAGCTGATGGCATACTGGGACGGAAGCCAGAAGGCTTTTTGTTGTTGTTGTTGTTCCCGTTTTCTTTCTTTAACTGGTTTTAAGGCTGCTCTTTTGACAGGCAGACAAATATTTGGCAGCTGGGCTAACTGAAGCACAGAAAGAGGCTCTTTGAACACTGTGTAAGATATTTCTAGCAGATGAATGGCTAAAATAAAGTATAAGTAAAATATTCAAAGTATAGTTAATATTTAAAAATAGTCATTTTCTACCACTGTTTTTGTCTTAGCTCCATAGGAGGAATTTGTAAACATAGGTAAGAGTAGTGGGAAAAAAATATGATAGACAACTCGAATCTGAAGCATCCACTTAAGCCTTACTGAATTTACAAATATTTGGGGTGTTCTGTAAAACAATTTTTTCATTTTCTTTGCTGCAGAGAATAAAACCAGATGCTTGTGTTTATATTGTAATCATAGAAGGTAAAAATAGAAAGTTTAAAGAAACTGGATTGTGATTGCTGAAATAGTTTGCATTTGAGTTCTCTGATAAGTGATATGCAATGCAGTTCACCTCATAAAGATTCAGAACTTCAGAAGAAGCCTCCAAGGAGAGAGGAGCAAACAACACAATAAGCCAGAAGCAGGCTTTCAGGGGCACTCCACTGATGGGAAGCCACAAGCTATGTAAAAGTGAAATAAATAACAATTGCTGCTTAGTTAGCAAATGTGCTTAACAGCAATGCTCCCAGTCCCCTCCTGCAAGACAAAAACAAAAACAAAACAACAAAACAAAACAAATTAAGAAATAAAATGCTACTTCCATCCTATTTCTTTTATTTTCTTATTCCTAGAAATTGTTCATTACAATTGCATGCTACCCATGCTTTCACACATTTTTCTTGCCTTTTTAAATTTGACTGCTAAAGAAAATGTCAGATCAGAGCTCAAGAGAGCACATGGAAGTTGCTTTCCATCGTGGACAAAAGTATTTAATTTTGATCTAAAACCAGTTCAATACTCTGTAGTACTGGCTGTTGTGAAGATTAAGTTCAAATTGGATGTTTAGATGAAATTATGGAATCATAGAATCATACAAGTTGGAAAAGACCACTAAGCAGAACATCTGATCCAACCACCAGCCCATCCCCACCATGCCCACTAACCACATCCCTCAGTGCCACATCTCCATGTTTCTTGAACGCCTTCAGGGACGGTGACTCCACTCCCTGGGCAGCCTGTTGCAATGCCTCAGCACTCTTTCTGTGAAGAAACATTTCCTAATATCCAGCCTGAACCTTTCCTGGTGCAACTTGAGGCTATTTTCTCCCATCCTGTTGCTGTTACCAAGGTGAAGAGGCTGATCCCCACCTCACTACAACCTCCTTTCAAGTCATGCTAGAGAGCTACAAGGCCCCTCCTGGGCTTCCTTTTCTTCACACTAAACTGCCCCAGTTCCCTGAGCTGTTTCTTGTAAGACTTGTGCTCCAGATCCCTCACAGCTTCCTTGCCCTTCTCTAGACGTGCTCCAGGGCCTCAATTTCTTTCTTGTACAGAGGGGCCCAAAACTGAACATAGTACTCAAAGTGTGGCCTCACCAGTGCTGAGTGCGCAAATCTGATGGAAAGGACTGGATGTCATTTACTACTGGAAAAAAAAAGGCTAGAGTTAAAACTTCCAGTTCATGCTTTCCCATAGTAGACAATATTATCTGTATAATCAAGGAAGCATAAAATGTAACACTCTGATGTGATTAACATGTCCAAACCTGCTGCTGTTGGTGACTGAGCAAGATAATGCAAGCATTTCACAGTGTCCTTTTTAATAGGAGGTGTCTGAAATTAGTAAAGGCAGCCAGATGTGGTAGTTAGGCACTAGGGTGTTGATGGGAACTAGCTGAAGTTTCCATGCAGACTGTGGCTACCCAGGACTGCTATGAGACAGCAGCTAACCCAATTGGTTTGGACTAGTTAACTCAATGCTGCAGAGCTGGAAGCCAGAAAGGCAGCTTGTGCTGGGGTCCCGCTTACGAACCGGGAACATAACAAAAAGAGCTCACAGTAAGAAGATAGCCACTGTGGCATGGCACAGCATCCCGGGATCCCAGAAATGGCACTTTGCTGTGCCAAAAGCTATGCTGTTAAATAAACATAAGAATATTTCAGCCTCCAAGAAAAATAACTATATCAAACTAAGGAACTGAGTTGATGGTAAGACATGAGAGATCTGGCATTTACCAACTGGGACAAATGAGGCTCTGTTCCTTCTGAAAAGCACAGCCCAGATGATTTGGCCACTTTCGCAGGAGAAGGTCTGGCCCACTCTTAGTATCACTCTTACACTGAACAGAGCACACTGGCTGGCAAATATCAGAGCCCACTGATACATTGCAGCACCAGTGATGCTGCATTATCTGAATCTGTGCAATAGTGGGCCCCATACTTCCAAATTCGCAAGACCCTGCTAAGCTGATCAGGACAAGAATGCTTGTTCAGCCTTTCAAGCTCCTTATGTCTTCATATATACCCTGCTGAGGCATGTAGACCACAGATTAAAAAACTGATGTTCCTTTTTATGTTTTCCATCATGTCAACCACTGTTATCAGCACCCTCCTTCCATCAAAGGCAGTGATAAAATAGAAAAAAATTCTCCTACCTTCTTTGACCTCTGCCTCCCACACTGGAAGTGGAAGGATGATCAGCACTGGTATATCATAAGTATATCATGCTCAGCAGATACAGACAGATGTTGATAAACTGCAATTATCTGGTTGTAGTGCTTTCTCCAGGCCTTTAAGAGAACCCATGTTTAGGTTCATCAGCTGCTGGCAATCAGCTTCAGAAATGCAGAAGACAAATTAGGGATGAGGTGCCCTTAACACTTACGCTGACTTACAACCATGAGCACGGTTTGAATTTCCAGTGATCCCGTGTGAAGCAAGCAGTTGGACTCGATGGGATGATTGTCCCTCTCTACTCTCCATTGTGAGGCTCCACCGGGAGTGCTGCCTTCAGGCCTGGAGCCCCCAGCACAAGGTTGTGGGGCTGTTGCAGCAGGTTCAGAGGAGGACCATGAAGAGGAACAGCAGTGAAGCACTTCTCCTAAGAAGACAGGCTGAGAGAGCTGGGCTTGTTCAGTCTGGAGGCTCCAAGGAGATCTCACTGCATCTTTCCAGTACTTAAAAGGAGATTCTAAACAGGAAGATCAAATTTTTACTTGGGCATATAGTAAAAGGACAATGGGAACTGGTTTTAAAGTACAAGAGGGGAGATTTAAATTAGATGTTATGAAGCAATTCCTTACTCAGAGAGTCACTGGCACAGGCCCATAGAGAAGCTGTGGCACTCCATCCCTGGAGGTGCCCAAGGCCAGGTTGGATGAGGCCCTGGGCAGCCTGGTGTGGTGGGGGCAGAATAATCTCATCTGTTGATGCTCTGGAGGAACTCGAGATGCCTTTCGCAGTGCAGCCCAAGATGCTGTTGGCCTCCTTTGCCACAAGGGCGCATTGCTAGTTCATGTTCAATTTGGTGTCTGGAACTCCGGGTCCTTTCCTGCACAGCTGTTTCCTGGACAGTCAGCCCTGAGCCTGTAATGGTGTCTGGGTCTCTTCTTCCTCAGTTACTAGATTTTACATTTCCCCTCACTGATCCCCATCAACGGATTTCTCCAGCCTGGCAAGGTCCCACTAAATAGCACAACCCATCTGCTGTATCAACCACTCCAACCAGTTCAGTATCACCTGCAAATTTGCTGATGGTACTCACTGTCCAGTCATCCACATTATCAATAGAGATTTTAAACTATACTATCCCCAGTATTAACATTCAGGGTACACCACTGGTGACTGACCTCCAGCTGGACTTTGTAAATCCATGCTAACTACACCCAATTACTTTCTTGTTCTTCACGTGCTTGGAATCATTTCCAGGATCAGTTGTTTCACCATTTACTTGGGGGAGTGATGTGAAGTGAACTGTCTTGTAGTTTGCTAGGCACTCATTTTTGATGATCTGCAGATAGCAGTGACATTGCTTTCTGTGAGTCTGGCAGAGCCCCCCTCACTTGCCGCAGCCTTTCAAGACTGGAGTGTCCTAACCACAACATCAGCTAGATCCCTTGGCATATGCACATACACTCAATCAAGGCCCATGAACTTGTGTATGATGTGTTTGCTTGAATGTTCCTAACCTGTTCCTTCCTATACCAAGTCATCCTTGCTCCATATTTCCCTTTGGTCTCAATGGCACCCAAGATTCCTTAGTGCAGGTCTTTGCATTAAAAGCTGAAGTGAAGAAACAATAGATGAATACCTTGTCCTTCTCCCAGTGTTCCCCCCACCCTCCCCCTTTTTTTTTTTCCTTTTTTATTTTTTTGTCACCAGCTCCCTTGCCCCATTAATCAGTGGGCCCAGATTCAACCTACTGTTCCTTTTACTGTTGATGTACCTGTAGAAACCTTCCTGTTGCTCTTCACAACCCTCACCAGACTCAATCTGAGATGGGCTTTCACTTCTTTAAACCCAGCTCTACATGCTCTGACAGATCTTTATTCTTTCTGGGAAAAGCTCTTTATTAAAAAAAAAAAAAAAAAAAACAACATTGTTATGACAGCTTATTACAATGTACCTAAATATTAAGTAGCGTGCAGAGTTCTTACTCTACCCTGAAAGAATCCACTACAGCTTGAAGTTCATGCGAGAGGCACCAATGGCTTTATCTGACAGTTTATTTTATGCGCCCTTAGCTAATCATTGTAAAAAGGAACTGGCTCATTATAACAACTCCTGTAAGATAGTTACTGTTTATAATCAAGAGAAGTTATACAACATGTAAAACAAGTTCTGGTTTTATAGCATAATTATTTTGACTGGGAAAACAAACAAAATTACAACATTTTCTCAGTTCCAGCAGGCATTTCATAGTTCTACTTAGGAAGGACAGGAAAGAAAGAAAGAGTTAAGCTTAGCTCTGCTTTATAAAGCATGGATTTCAAGGAACAACCCAAACACCATGAAGACCTATAGAATCATCTCAAATATACATAGTTGCTCACTTCCAGGATTTCAAGGGGCTGTGAACAGATGCATGTCAGAAACCAGGAAAATGGCTCAATGCCTTTGGGATTTCCCCCCCCCCCCCCCCCCACCAGAATGGAAGAAAGGGGGAGGAAAGAAAAACAATTGGACCAAAACTTCACTCTTACTCTCTTATAAAGTATAGCTCTTGAGAATGACAGTATCAGCTACAGCAGCCAGATCTTTATAGTTCCAGATAAGGGCTGAGATCTAGACAGATCTATAATGATTGGTTTTGATAAGTGAAAAACTGGAGCTCTGTCTCTAACATTGCCTAGAGCAGTTCCTCTCCCAGACACATTACAACCAGATTAGGAAAGACATTAGATAAGAAACAGTGCATTCATGAGCAGAGGTTTGTTCAACATACATTTTAAGCACTAGCAAAGTATTATTATTACTGCTTTAAGCAATCTTCCTTTACAGTCTCTTTGGTATCTTATCTGGTACTGACCCACGTATTAAGAAGAGAGAGTAATTTCTTGCACCCCTTCCCCAGTTTGAGGTTTCTGCACCTGTGCATCTCCCTGTCAGTTCATATACATAGAGTAAATTTAAAAATATATATCTCCAAGCTCTAGGAACTTTCTGTTCAACACGAGATGCTCTTTAATACTTCAGATACTGCAGTTTACAATATACCAGCCAGTGAGTTCCAACAAACACCTGGTAGTATGGAAAGACTGGAAACTTGAACATACTAACAAGCTGTTCTTTTCCATCTTCTTGTTAATCAGAGGCTATTAAATGTAAGAAGGTCCCTCATTTCAACAGGGAGATAAGGTATTTTACATTTTCCACTTCAGAAACAGTTTATTTACATCTAAGAACAGGAATAGACAACAAAAAACACTGGTGCTCTGTATTAGTCTATGAAAATCTCAAATGCCCAGGCCTAGTTAATCTAAAGAACTACATGTGTCTCAAATTTGGAAATACCAGAGAATGCTATATACAAAATGCTATCCAGAAATGGCACTCTTTTGTACTTGAAAATGATTTTTCTCTGGCCCCAGTTTTTCCTCTTAGTGAGGCAGCACAGCACACCAGAAATCAACTAAAAAGTAACCATTAAAAACCAAAAAGACTATTATCACCAACACTTTGCTCCTTGCCTCTCTATCCCCTCTGTAGTTCAAAAAACAAATTCATTCAATGTCTTTATTTATTTTCTTATAACAAAACATCTTTTTTAAATATAAAAATATCAAAAGTCAAAGAGGCTACAGTCATTATTTTCGAAGGAAAAGCGGAGGGAAAGAAGTTGAGAGTAACCTTGAGTTCCCCTAGAGGTTCCCCTTCAGGGCCCTGAGGCTGGGGAGCAGCTGGACCGCACTGAGGCGCTCCTCTACATCAGCCTTCCAGCAGCAGCTGATGATTCTCTGAAGCCTTTGGCCCACCGGTGACTCCTGGAAGATGGTGGCCTCCAGAGAAGGGCGTAAGTTGTAGGCTACCACTGCATAGAGCACGTATTGCCGTTCGCCCAGGTAAGGCTGCTCCCGCATGACAATCTGCCAGAGGGTGATGGCAAAGGAGTAGATGTCTGCTTTGGCAGTCACCTTCTCGCCCTTGAGGAGCTCAGGAGCACGGTGGGTGTACGTGCCCCCTTGCTGACAAACATGGTGGCTCTGGAACAAGCCTTCCTCCAGTCTCTGGGAGCAGCCGAAGTCTCCGATCTTGCATACTCCATGCTCAGTGATGAGGATATTGGCAGGCTTCAGGTCGAGGTGCACGATGCCCTGCGAGTGAAGGAAGGCTAAGCCAGTCACTATGTCACATGAGTAGCACACAGCCTCCTCCATGCTCAGAGCCTTCCTCCCACATCCTCCTTCCTCCTCCTCAGCCTGCCTCCACACATCTCTAGTGCCATAGATGACATGGTGCAGGGTGATGTTGCCAACATATTCCATGATGATGGTGCCCAGGCTGTTCTGGCTGGCAGGAGCACACGTGCTGGCAGCCACCACACGTACCACATTGTCATGCTGCAGTCGGGCTACGTTCAGCTCAGCCCAGAAACTCTGTCGGGATGCCAGCCGATTTTTGCTGCTCTTCTTCACCTGCTTCACAGCCACAGTCACACCATGGTAGGTGGCCTTGTAGACAGCCCCAAAACCCCCAGATCCCAGGGGCTGCAGGAGGCAGAGCTGATCCCAGTCAATGGAGCACCAGGCCAAGCGCGGAGGCAGGCGGCGGGTCCTGGGTGAGGGGGTCCCTTCTAGGAAGGTTTTTCCATCTTTGCCAGGAATAACTACAGGGCTGCTGCAAGGTCTCAAGTCTGCAGATGGGGAGAGCTCCAAAGGAAGAAAGCTATTAAAAGGAATAGGTGATGGCATAATAAGATGCCAGAAAAAGTTACAAGGACAGTAGACTAGAAAGCTTCTTCATGGCATCTTCCAAAAGCTCTTTTATTCTCTCTGCACAACTTTCCCCTCCCACCCCTAATGATCCGCATCTGTCTCAATGAGCTCACCCTATAATCAGGTGCACCTGAGAACATTTTTTTTCACCCTTAAGTAAATCTCTAGAAAGTAAAGGTATATGGATTTTAAACTAAAATGTATTCGTTCACGTGTATTTTGCATGATTTTTAATCACAGGAGACTAGAAAGATACTTTGCTCCATGAATGCCTCTAGCAAAAGGGCCTGGCAGTAAATAAATTGAGTGCATTTTGCTGGGGCTATAGACAACAGTGGTAACTGTTAGATGCATTTTCTCAGAGAACACAGCTGAGATAGTAACCATTAGCATTTGGTAAGCCTATGGCAGGCATAACTAAATTTAAAAGTGAGTTTAAGGGGACCCGCAACTCATGTGTGATAGGAGAGGTTTGGCTGCTGAAGTCTGCCCTTCCTGGGTGGTTAGGTAAGCCTAACAGTAGCAAAAGGACTGGCTGATGAGCATCACATATTGTGCGTTGGCTATAGCAATGAGCATTATGCACAGGGTTTCATTTTGTACAGCTAAATGCTTTTGAACATTCTAGCAAGTATCTTTCCATACTTGCAAACAAATCAATTGAAAGTTTGGTTTCCATTTCCCACCTCCTTATCCTTCAGGTCCTTCATCTGGATGTCAACGTGAGATGAATGAGAACAGAAAACCTGGGTTATCACCCAGTGATGTGAAACAGATCAGCTAAGGGAGATTTAGATAAATAGGTGCTAACGTGTGGTGGGAATTGTTATCAAGGTAGAGGTCGGAGAGCTGGGGATGCAAGAGGGTCTCACAGGGACAGGGCTCTGCTCTGACATCAGCTGTGCTGGGACACTTGGGGGCAGTGGAGGACACCAACAAGGAGCCTCATTGCAGTTTTAAATATGCTGCAAAGCAACCAGCGCAGACAGCAGGTCCCAGCAGTGCTGGGGTTGTATGCCTGCACGATGGCTCCACTTAAAAATCTTCACAAGAAATGCATTCTCAGTAAGTGAGCTGTGATGATAACAAAAAGCTGTGATAAGCAAATCCACCTATACTGGAGACGGAAATGACTTCTTAAGGTTTATTTTGCAACAGCCGTAGAGGCTCTAACTCTGGCACGGTCTTATGTGACATATAGTACATAAATACAGCAGAGAAGTGATCTCTGCTATAAATTCTCCAAGAACTTCACCTATCTCATGGAAAAAGTACACACATTGCAACCTTTTCTCCAGCGTTAAGGTCACAGAGAAGCTTAACAGGGAAGCTTGGGTGAGAGAGAGGAGTCAGTGGAGTGCTGCCAGGTGTGGGCAAAAAGTCTATGAGCTGCTCAGGAATTGCAGGATAATTCTATGAGATGTTGAATGTTGCAGAACACCGTAACAAAAACCAGAGGGTTAGTGTTAGGACTTTTCCCAAATTTCTTTGCCTGCAGTCTCATTCAGAATAATATGGCAGACTTTCCATTGTATTTTTTTTTTTTTTTTAACTCCATGTCTTTTTTCAGTAATTTTCCTTTTCTGCTGAAAACCTTTCTGTTTTTCTCCTCTCGTGGCAAGAACGTATTACTCTTTGGGAACACACTGAACCTCTTGAACAGGAAGAGGGGCGTACTTTGGGGCTGAAGCAGACTGACTGTAGCCGACTTGTCTCAAGCCAACTGCTGAGGGCTGGAGCAGGGGGACATCCAATTATTTTTGTTGTAAATGCAGTTAGAGCCAATTTGAAACCAACCAGGCTTTTATCTTTTACAGAACGTATTTTCTTGTGCTCTCAACACGGCCCAGTTTCTTCTCTTGAGACACAGACACCGCAGGACATCCTTGCCATGTTCAGCTTCACCTTACCTCCCAGCCACGTTCAGCTCCACTGTCCCTGCCCAGAAGAAGGATGCTGGGCTGGCTGCCTCCCTCATCCCAATGCCTTCCCCAAGCGTACCCATACTGGGCACCCAGGGAGGCCTTCAGACATGCTGTTGCCATGTTGCTGATATTTCTGCAGCAACATAAGGAAAAAGAAAGCTGTGTGAACCAGTCCTTACCAGCAGGGAACTTCAGCATGTCTTGAGCTTTGGCTGCTGTGTCAGTAAGAACAAACATGTAATATGAACTTTTAGAAGTAACAGAATCACAGAATCACAAAATGGCCAGGGTTGGAAGGGACCTCAAGGATCACAAATCTCCAACCTCCTGCCACATGCAGGGCCACCAACCTCCACATTTAATACCAGACCAGGCTGCCCAGGGCCCCATCCAACCTGGCCTTGAACACCTCCAGGGACGAAGCATCCACAACCTCTCTGGGCAGCCTGTTCCAGCACCTCACCACTCTCTCTGTAAAGAACTTCCCCCTGACATCCAACCTAAATCTTCCCTCCCTCAACTTAAAACCATTTCCCCTTGTCCTGCAGTTATCAACCCTTTCAAAGAGTTGATTCCCCTCCTGTTTGTAGGCTCCCTACAGGTACTGAAAGGCTGCAATGAGGTCACCCCCGCAGCCTTCTTTTCTCCAGGCTGAACAAGCCCAGCTCCCTCAGCCTGTCCTCATAGGGGAGGTGCTCCAGTCCCCTGATCATCTTTGTGGCTCTTCTCTGGACCCTCTCCAACAGCTCCCTGTCTTTTCTGTACTGGGGGCTCCAGACCTGGACACAGTACTCCAGATGGGGCCTCACAAGAGCAGAGTAGGGGGGGACAATCACCTCCCTGTCCCTGCTGGCCACCCCTCTTCTGATGGAGCCCAGGATACCATTTGCCTTCTGAGCCACAAGAGCACACTGCTGGCTCATGTTAAGCTTTTCATCCATCAAGACCCCCAGGCCTTTCTCTGCAGAGCTGCTCTCAAGGACCACTCCTTCCAGGCTGTATGGATGCCTGGGATTCCTCCAGCCCAAGTGCAAAACTCTGCACTTCGCTGTGTTGAACCTCATTAGGTTCACCCAGGCCCACCTTTCCAGCCTCTCAAGGTCCCTCTGAATGGCATCCCTTCCTTCCACTGTGTCAACTGCACCACTCAGCTTGGTGTCGTCAGCAAACTTGCTGAGGGTGCACTTGATTCCATCATCGATGTCACTGATAAAGATGTTAAAAGAGCACCAGTCCCAAGACAGATCCTGGGGGACGCCGCTCATTACCAGCCTCCACCTGGACATAGAGCCATTGATGACCACCCTCTGTCTGCGGCCTTTCAACCGATTTCTTATCCTCGAGTGGCCCCCTCATCAAATCCATGTGGTGGGGATGTGGTGGGGGACCATGTCAAAGGCCTTGAACAAGAGCAAAGCGTGCAGCCTGTGCCCTAAGGGCTGCAGTATGTGGCAGTGCCAACAACTTGTGGCAGGATCCTGACATTCCAGGCTTCTGTGCCACACTTCTACAATAAAATGTACTTCTCATGCTGCAGCGGCTTCTCAGCTTCAGCCATGCTTCAAACTGAGGAACACAGCATCACCCATGGGTATCTCAGCAGTAGTCCAAGAACTCCATCTGCCAGTAGTGTTAGTTACTACCACTGTTCATAGATTTGCAAAACAGAGGACAACTCTGATACCAAAGGCTGCAGTCTAACACTGATACAGGTGCAGCACACCACAGCAGATACGTACCAAATGCCCGTGTCCTTCCTTGTAAAGAGGAGTTTGCATTTCATCAAGACACACTGCTCTCATGCTTGCTTACAGCCGCATTTTTGTCTAAACCATAAAAAGGATAGAACTAGGGGTCAGTACTATCTCAGAGTTTCATAGAACCATAGGACTGTTTGAATTGGAAGAGACCTTTAAAGGTCATCTGGTTCAACTCCCCTGCAATGAACAGGGACACCTACAGCTGCCTCAAGCTGCTCAGAGCCCCATTCACCTTGACCTGGAATGTTTCTAGGGATGGGGCACCCACCACCTCTCTGGTCAACTTATTCCAGTGCCTGACCACCCTTATCGTAACAAACTTTTCCCTTATATCCAGTCTAAATCTCTCTTCATTCTGTCTTTCCCATTTCCCATTGTGCTATCACTACAATTCCTGCTGCAGAGTCTGTCCCCTTTGTTCTTAAAGCATATAGTTAAATTCTTCTCCATGACCATTACTTTATTATTTGCGCATCTGCTCAGTGAAAAATGCACCAACCCCTGTTAGGCCTCAGTGTTCAGTGGCTTCTAAATGTGCTTTCCAGTACTAAGGTAGCACTGTGTTTCTATTGAATTCCTACATTTATCTCATAAGTACTTATTCTGCTCTGAAAACAACATGGCTCCTTAGCCTGTCTTTGTGACTTCTGAGGTTTCTTTACCCTTTCTAAATCAAAGCTTTCTTTTTTTCCACTTGCTGACAGTCTCTGTGATCTCACTTTCGGGTTTGAAGATGAACTTACATTCCTTCTCACTTTTTTCACAGTGCAAGTGCTGCTTCCAATCACACCTCACAGGCCTCTAACGGTATTCTGAATTGCATGAGCGCAGTTCTGATAAAATCAATTGTGCAGGCGTAAGTGATATCATCATTTGAAGCCAGTCTATACATACAGCCTGCTCTGAGGATAAGCCACAATCAACTGTTTATTTAACTGCCAGGACGAGCCAGAAGTGAATACAGTTTGTATTTTAGAGTTTGGTTACTTTGCAAATGACACCTTGTAGTAGCAAATGCAGACAAGTTTTCATTAATGTGCTGAGAGGCAAATCTAAATGCCAACAAGCCCATCTGTGGGTGTTGTGATGTGATCTTACAGCACTTCTTTAGGATAGAGCCATAGTAATAACCATTTTAAAAGATTAAATCCTCGTTTATAAATAATAAGATCAAGTTTCAAACACACACACTGCCGGACAGTTGCTTGATATTTTTTATTTTCATCCCAGAAAGGTTTCAGAGCACCAAGCAGAGGCTCTCCCTGCTGCAATGCTCTGAGGTGTTACCTGGAGGCACCTGAAGCAAAGCAGGGGAGTTTCATAGCCCACTCACTGTGGCCCCTCTGACCACAAATGGACCAGGGATAACAACTGGGAACCTAGTGTTGTGGGTTAATATCACAGTTGCGGAAGAGCACCTTGAGACAAGCTGAGATGGTCTAAATTCAGGTGTGAGGATGACAAAGGTGAAACTCCGGACCACAGAACACTTTCAGGTGACACAGATATGGGTGCCTCCCCCTGTGGGATTACTGCTGTCATAAGGCAAGGCACGTCATGCAATGCTTCCAGCCACGTTGTCCAAGAGTGCTTTTGCAGTCCTGCCCCTGTAGCACTGCTGACAAACAGCTTTGCTGGGTTGTGGGAAGATAACAAAGAGCAATGGTGGAATTTGAGAGTTGTAACTTGGGGACTAGGAAATGGCTTCTGTGCTCAATGAGCAACGTGAATCGCACGCAGCAAAGGACCTATGGGACAATGTTAGTGCTACGCGACAGCTGCTTTCCCAGGCACAGCAGATGTAATGCTGGTGCTTGGGACTGAACCCTTGCTGTTGCAGGTGGTACCTGGAAGGGGCAGTGGATCCCAGCATCTCACAAAACCCCTGAGCACTGATTGCACTCAGCTCTGTTACCGTGATGATCACTAGGCCACAGCGGGACAGATGTCAGTGAGTTTGGCAAGTTAGTCTATGCTTACTTGTCCTCAGTGTTAGATAATTCCTGCTCCTGTGCTAGAGTTTGAAGGTTGCTCCTTTATCTTATGTCCCCTTAGTCATACAGAATGTATATTTTATTTTCATTTTCAGTGTAAGTACTTCTGAGAGAACTTAAGTATGTACCCATGACCACGTGTGCAACCATTTAATAATAAAGGCAATAAGCCAGAGCTTAAACTCAAAGGCACAGCCCACAGAACTCTACTGAATTTCTATCTGATGCTTCACAGGCATAGCTGACAAACACCTTCCTCACAGCAGGCTGTGCACCCTGCAGATAAACTGCTGCCTCTCGTAGATAAATCGAGTAATTGGAAGAAACTCTTCCAATGTGTCTGGGAAACCAAGTGCTGTGTTTAATGGGAGATACCTTTACCAACTGCGTGATTCACTTTGGGCTTGAAAAACACTGAAGTTCCATGCTTACATTTTTTTGAAGTGAATCAAAATGTATTTCTCAACTTTTCCAGGTTTCCCCATGCATGCATACACGCACACACTTTTGTACATACATATATATATATACACACACACACACACACACAAATGTAGGCAATATACTGATTTTCAGCAACTGTCACTATTTTGGTACTCTGCATTATTTTACACCCACCGAGTGATTTATACGAAATTACACTGCACCATTCTTCTTTGTACAGTGCAACAGTGAAAAGCAGTGCCATGGGCAAACTCCCAATTCAAATGAATTTCAAACCAATCATAGCATACATTGCAGTCCTGAATCCACAGCGTTCTGCTGTTAGCTGATGTATCTTTGGTGCACCGGGTGGCAAACGAGGTTTGTAGCTGGTGATTTTATGACACAAACATCCCTGAAAGAGACAAAGTTGTGGGACGGCAACGGCATGGAAAAACACAACTATTAATTACATTTTAAAAATACTTACTAATCAGAAAAGATTGATTCCTTGAAGACATGTGGGTCACTGCAACAAGCAAGTATATATAAAAATACTGGGCAAGATGTTACACACTGTGCTTATTATTAGTTGAGAATGTTTATGTTGAAATACCTGGAATACAACACGTGACCAGGAACTTGTTATTTCACACGACTGTGGTCTGTCTTTTCCAACATCACTATCTCCACTGTTGTTCAAAAAATGGAAGTAAGACATTGCTGTCTACTTGCCAGGGGCACTAGCCAGTAATGATAAGCAGTAGTTAATCCTCTATTACGTTTCCCAAACTTGTAAGCACACACTAGATTTTGTAATCCAGCTTATCTTGCTGGCCTACTTGTTGCCTGTTTGGGATCTCAAGGCATTGCTGTGCCAGCTACAGCAACTGCCACTCCACAAACCTGCATTTCAATCCGGTGCAATACATGTTTTAATTTGCAAAGGAGGGAAGCCAACAGTATGTAGCTGCTCAGTTCTTGCAAACCTGACAGAAGCTCTGGGTCACAGGTTTTTGATTTCTCTGTCAAAAAAGCCCCAGACATTCTGTATGTTAGGGCACTTATTAATAGGAAGGAAAAAAGGGAGAGCAAAGGGAGAAAGCATAATCTTTTTCTTCTATTCCTGCAGGGCAGAGAGACCAGATATACAGATGATACTGGGGGACCATTTTTCTGTATGTTCTTACAGATGTTTTGGACAGGGATGGCTACAGCAGAGAGAAGGAAGGGATGAATGGCTGTGGTTTTGTACAGCTCCAATCATTTTTCCGAATGTTTCTTTTAACAAAACATAATTTCTTTTCTTGCCAAAGGAAGATGCAAGATGTGAAAAAGAATTCATTGAGCTTGAAAGCCCCTCAGTATACTGGTAAAACCCTGAACTTCTGCCTTTTTGCCTAGCTCTAGCCTTCCAGAAATTGAGACGGGACACCTGGGCTTTTTACCCATTTAGTTAATACAGAAGAAAGAATTTACTCTCTCTTTTAAGAAATAAGAAAATTTTGAAAGGAATTCGGAAAAATTCCCTTCCCTGTTGAAGATGTGCCAGTTTATATGAGGCATAAGAACAGAGGTTCTTGTCATGTTGAGGATTTTCAACCTCACACCCAGCTCCTTCAAGTCTTGGAAGAGGCTCCAGAATTTAACAGAGAAAGCTCTGGAGTGATCTTGCAAAGAGATGTCTGAATGTAACACAGATGCCATCCATGCAACCACCTCCCACTTGTCACAGAGGGGATCAGTTTGGAAGGAGAACATCTTAATGCTGTTATGGTGGATGACACCATCTACCAGAGTGAGACGGGGAGGAGTTCTCTCAGGGGAGCGATGGGGGCTTTGCAGAATCTCAGACAGTTCAGTGCTGCACTACAGTTTATGTCTTCACCTTCCTTCTATACCTTTCAGGCAAATTTGGACAAGAAGCAGTTGAAGACAGGAACTGCCTCTTCCTCCATCTGTAGAGCTGTTGACTCTTACCACACCACGGCCAACTCTCAGTTAGAAACCTGTGACACAGAAGTGATAAGTCAGTTCAGAGGAAACAGCTGGGACTCACAAGAAAGCAAAAGTGTCTGTATGACACAGTCAATGACTCTGGAAAGATCCTTTCTTTCAGACTGGTGAACAGGAAAAAATCTGAAAATGAAAGAATTGGAAGAGCAGGGCGTTAGAAATACATATTTTGAAGAGCAATAAAATGTGACTTCAAAGCAGTGTCACAGCAAATGTTAAGTCTTTTACTTTCCTGGAAAACAGTTCATTCTGGGGAAACGGCTATATGGGGAAAAGACACTTTCTGCAACTTTCTGCACTTGTGGGTAGGCTGCTGGTTTCGTGGTACCTCTTGGCTCAGTGCATCAGTCAGATCTGTCAGCAAGGTTTCCTCTGCAATGTCACGGGCAGACAGGAGGTGTGTGATACCAAAACAGTGAAGTTTCTCCTGGAAGCGTATCAGAGAGGCAACCCACACACTGTGCCTGTAACACATGCCACAGTCTCACCGTTTCTCCTACAAACTATAACAATAAAGATAAATTACTTGCATTCATCTGAAGGAATGGAGCGAACCACTCGCCCATTTCTCCCACATGAGACCCCCAAACTCACCTTCCAGCTCTCCACAGCATTTCAAAGGGCAGTTTGATGGCAAATGCAACTGCTTTCTTCGGTTAGAATCTGTCTTGTCACAGACACAGCAGCATCATCCAATCTGTTCCTTGGTAAAATCATGAAACGCAGAAACTTATGCGTGCTAGATGTTCTGAAAAACTGACATTTGACCAGTCATCAGTCAGAAAGAGTCACACCTTGGCAAAATCAGAGTAACTACACCCAGCAAAACTGGATGCATGTAAAATTACTTATTGTCATCCCAAGCATGCAGACCGAGATTATCTATTGAAATGCCAGGCATAAGTTATTCATTAACTAAAACCATTCTGTAATTTTATTGATATATTTTGTGGAGTTCACATATTTTTGTACAGCAAACATAACACTGTAGGCCACAAGAAGCTGCAGCACTATTGTTTAATAGCAGCAAGGTATATTTTATAATCAGGGTATGTGGACAATAAATAGTCTGTTTCTTTGGATGTGAATGTTTAAAATGAAGTTCTGCTGCAGCTTCATAATGTGATTGCTATTTTACAGAGCTTATACACAAAAATATATACGCAATCTTTTTGTCTATATTTTATACAAATACAACAGTAGTTTGTGAATACATTTTAAAGTACATATACATGATAAGCAACTCAATTTCCCATATCACAGGATAGCAAATTTTTAAATGCAAGAAACATACACAAATTCTGTCTGGAATGCAGGGTTTTCTGTGTTCTTTTTTCTCTATTTTTGACTCAAAAATTTTATCATTGAAAGATTTTAGCATTCGAGTCCAAACAATTTTCTCACTATCTAAAAAATAGAATTTCAGCAATCCGAGTCAGGTTTGGGTGTGTCATCATTCCCCAATATACTCTTTCCCAGTTTTTGTCTAGATTCAGAAGCTTTTAGTAATATATAGTATGTTCTTCACTCCACACCATATAAAAAGCCCACATTTAATTTTAACTAAATCATCTATTTTTGTGAACAAGAGCTGGGCTTGTCAGCGTTTAAATTTGCATGTCCAACATTTTACTTCTGCAAGTGCATATGAATACATTGTGGTGTTGTACAAAGTTCATTAATGACAAATTAAGTCACAGTATAAAAATATATCATACAACTATAGGTCTAGTATAGTCCTTTTTTCTATGGGTAAAAATACATCTGAATGAGACAGGGAGGTTTGTAGCACCATGAGAGGAGTTGTATCCCAAGTTACATTAGCAGCATGATCCAATATAACAATATTGCAGGAGTGTTTCTGAGGAGATAAACATTCACTCTGGTTCAACTGTACCACTGAAGCTTATACTGAAAAGTGTTTACATATGATTAGCAATAGTTCTGTGTCACTTCCAGGGCTAGATAACTGTTATCAAAAGACACTGCCTTCCAACAAAGTAAGACACCCTTATTACATAAAGCTTTGGGACTATCCAAACACATTTTGAACTACTGTGGCATTGTTTGTACGCTGAGTGTAATGCTAATGCCTATGGTTTTAATTGTACACTGGGAAGATGCAGAATGGGCAGCTAAGTCTATACAGTTTACTACATACCAGGTAAGTACATTTATTTCGGAGGCTTATCTATAGACTGAGAAGAATACAGGATGAGCTGCTAAACCAGTGTATGAGACAGACATAACGAAGGATGCAGCCCTGCTCCCCTTGACGTCTACGGATGCAGGATCAGGCCCTAAGTTAACTTCAGACAGCAGCATAGCGTTGAGAGCATATGATAAAAAAATCTGCATCAAATACTGCGTGTTAAATATTTTTGCAATAGTTACCACCCAGAACTCCAGAGGACACAATTTACAATTGGTGAGGACAAACTCTTTCTTTTTCTTTTCTTTTCTTTTTTTTTTTCTTTTTTTTTTTTTGACTGGTATTCAAAATGGCAGTAGAAGACAGTGTAGTTTGAAACATGTAAACCTAGTAAAAACCATTGTAAAACCCTTAAGAAAGACACACTGGTTCTGTGCAATATAGCAAATTGATAAGAAAACACTGTAAAAATGTACCTGTTTAAAATTACAATGTCTACCATTTTGTACACAAAGCATTATACCAAAGGCCTACATATATGTAATCTAATGGCACTTGAAACAAATTATAATAAAAGGTTTTATAATAAAAAGCATAACCTGTAAGAAACTTTCTTAAAAGGTTTAGGTTTTCTTTTGAAAGTGCTATATCTTGTAATATGTGTAACATAGAGGTTGACCAAGCTTTATTTTAAAAAATATTGGCCTATAATACATGTTTAGCTCACTAGGCAAATGATCCTGAAAATATGTACTCTTAACATTCATTATTAGCTTAATAAAGCAATCAGCTCTGGCTCATGTTTCAGTCAGTATATGGTTTTAAAAAACCGCTACTGCCAAATTAACAATAAATCACTCTATTCCACAATTTACTACTAAATTAAGCACAAGCAACAAGTACACAAAAATATATATATTAAAAAAAAAACCAACAAAACAGAACAAACAAAACAAAACAAAACAGAAACCAACAAACCTCACTAGAAGTTTCGAAGTTGCACAAAGAGTGGTGCACGATCAGCCAGCCCTCCCCCCTCCCTCCAAGAACCAATTTGAAACCTAGAAAACAGGGTTTAAAAAATGACGTTTTAGTAG
Organism: Lagopus muta; assembly: GCF_023343835.1. Classification (NCBI taxonomy): domain Eukaryota; kingdom Metazoa; phylum Chordata; class Aves; order Galliformes; family Phasianidae; genus Lagopus; species Lagopus muta. Next base: position 38,011,917 of record NC_064435.1, on the reverse strand, counting down.
TTGCCAATACTGACTCTGCCTAAATAATATCCAAAAGCACTAATGTGTTAATATTGCTTACAGTGTCATATCTGCTTCCGCACCGTCCTGCATCCTAGCTCAGCGGCACAGGCCGAGCGCAGCCGCCGGCTGCAGCCCTGACTGAATGAGGTTCAATACCTTGTCTGAGGTCCCTGCTCCTCCACTGAAATGTATGTCTACCTCTGAAGTGAAATGTCAAGCCCTTCTCAGGAAGCTAAGGCACTAACCAAGGAGTAAGGACTCCGGCTAAGTACTAAGAACTGGGTGTTGGCTGAGTGTTTGTTGGGTTTTTGTCATCGAGTCTGATCAGCGGCTGGGACTGATAAGAGGTGGCACTGCCCTGCGCTCAGTGTCAGATGTGCCACATCGACTCCCCTCAGCGAGCATCTGGCCAACTATCTGGCAGCGGCAGAGGAAACTGAACTTATTTGTGACGCTCAAGCAAAGAACTCCCTCCAGGCCATCCAAAAACTGCTCACAGAGCTGAAGCTCCCAGGGCCCGTGTGCATCACTGTCGGGAAGAAGAGAGCGGCCCATCCGTTCCACAGCCGCTGCCAGAGCCGAGCAGAGCATCTCTCTGCTCACAGGGAGAGGCTGGGCTCTGCTTCACGTGGAACAGAGCTCACAGGAGCAAGGGAGGCCGTCGCTCTTCATCCCAAATTGTCTGAAAAGACTCAGAAGAAAGCCAAGTTGTCCCTACGTGCATTGTGGTTGCTGAGTTTGAACCAGAAATACATTCTGTGGCGTTCACCTTGTGCTCTGTTCACCTGTGTTTTTCTTTCCTTTATAAAAGTGATGAGTAAAAAAAAAAAAAAAAAGCAATATTGAACAAATCATTCAACTAAAGATGTAAGTAAGCAAGCGATCTGTTTCATAGAAACCAGAGGAAGCAGTCATGAAGCAGAGCTAAAAGCCCACTTTGAGATAACAAGCTCCTAAACCCAAAATCTAGGAGCAATTTGTAGAATTTCAAAAGGTATTTTCCTTATTAATACATCCTTATTTTAATGCCTTTGGAACACAAACACATTTATAAAAATGTTATCTTTCAGTAATAAAATTTAAATACATATATGTATAAAATAGTAAAACTACACCTGCATATTGCTCCTAGAATTAAAAAAAAAAAGTAGGAGCTACTGATAAAACATCTGGAGCATGAGCTCCTTAAATGGGAGCAACTTTTGTTTCTGTGAAGTATATTTAGTTTAACCACTTAAAACCTCGTATGAATCCTCATTATTGTTTGAGAGATACTAATGTACTCAATTTCTATTTTAATTCCTCGCACAAAAATGACAAGGAAAAGCGTGTTATTGTTGAATTACAGCAACTCGAGTTTGCTTTCATGCATCACAGGTTTGTTTTTGTTGTTTTTTTTTTTTTTCTTTTTTTCCTCTTTTGGTTATTAGGGGTTGGGGAATAGAAAATATTGCATTAGGCAAAAGTGGTGTAAGCAATATGCTTTTACTTCACTCCTAAGAGTCCTGTCTTTAAATCTTGGCAGTGGGCAAAAAGTCCCTAACCAAGTACCCAGGTGTAGAAAGTATGATTAACATCTAACTTGTTGCTTAGGAGGACATAACACACCATGTAACACAACTGAAAAGTTCATTCCAATAAAAAAAAAAAAAATCCCAAAAAATGGTATTTGTAAATTTACATTCACTCTCTGACTGCACACTAATATTGAAGTTAAAATAGATACACACTTTCTGGCTGGACTTGATCCACCCTTTGGTGGTGGCAGCTGGGAGAAGACCGATGCCTACAAAAGTCAGTACGCTACTGGAAGATTCCTATGCAGTACTCTTTCTATGCTACTAAAGGTAAAAAAAACAGCAAGTTAAGAATTAAAACAAAAACTGCGACAAAATATTCTGCATTACTAAATTACAACACTTTTATATTTCAAGATCAGCCATTAAATTTGCCTGTTTTCCTCTACCAGAGTCATGAAAGCACAACACAGTTCCAAATTCAACTTGAAACTTTTGTCAGTTAGGCAAGCAGAGATTCTCTGTTGAAGTTCTGTTCAGCCACGGTTTTAGAAAATTAAACTGTATTCTTTTTCTTCCAATATTTATAACAAGCCACAAAAATTTAAGCCAGAAAATGGCAAAATTCTTAACACCTTTTATAATGACTTCAATATAAGTCAAAATGTTATATATATGTACATGTGTATATATGGACTTCTACATATACACATCCAAATTTTCAGAAAAATCTGAATTCTATCTTTATTTAAAAATTAAAATTTGTCATTATAGAACAGATCAGATGTCACCATTTGGGAAGAGGTTTTTTTTTTTGGAAAGGGACCGGAGAAAATTTTTCCCTGATCTTCAGGAACCTTTGTGATACATGTTTGAAATGGATCCTTTGCAAATGCTGTAATATATAAAAGGTAAAAATGGTAGCTCCACCACATCAATAGAACAGAGTGGCTGCAAGGTTGAAAAGGTTTTAAAAGGGATGCGTGTTGAAAGTTTGCTTGGGATGGATGACTTTCTAGTGGACATTTTAAATGGGTCAATTGGCAGTGAAAATGAAAACAATACAATGAGACTTTAAAAAAAAAAACAAAAACAAAAACAATGAAGTAAACACAGCTGAGAATAAACACTTTCAAAACATTTTTAAAAAGTTAATTTAAATTTCTTACTGGCTTCATGAGATTGGTACTGTACAAAAGCAGAGAACTGATAATGTCTTATAGTAGGCACTAAGTTAAAAATGGTCACCTAAGGCATTTCTACAAATAGACAGTAACAAGCCAGCTTTGTACATCCTATTGGAAAGCTTGATGAAATCGTGGTAGGGTGGTGGTTGTGCTTAGACTGCTCGTGAAAGCTGCTGACAATGAGTGCAGAGACCCAAGACCTATACTATTGCTAGGATCTTGTGGATCCTGTGTCTGTGGTGGAAGTTGAGTCATAGAAGAATGTGCCTCCTCCTGCGTGTAACTCATTCCAAGGTTTCCCACCGAAACAGAAGGATTATAGGGAGGGCCATTGACGGGTATGAAGTTGAACAGCTGAGAAAAGTCCAATGACGGGGTGTTTAGAGGTTCACTAATAGGAACGGAGCCCTTGGAAAGGGAAACCTCCCCAGACCCATCATCTAGTGGCCCTACTTGTGGATCCAGCCCTAGTTTTGATGAAGATGCTTGAGAATCCTGGGATGAAGAAGGCATACCACTTTGCAACTCCATTAAGTAACTTTCGATTTCCCCTTTCAAAGGCTGTTCTTTTTCAGGCATAGAAACTGCATATGAGGTAGAACTGAGCGGATATTTCAACGATAGCTGGTGCGAAGGGTGGACAGACTCCATATCTATTGGACAAGGCATCCCCAATGGTAATGATGTGGCAACCATTTGGTGCGCGGATGCAGAACTCTGCATGGACTGAATCTGAGTGTTGTAGAGATTTAATTGCAAAGTGTTTGTAAATGGCTTTGATGTCAGTTCACTGGAAGGTAACGACATCACTGGAAGCAGCTCATCCTTGATAGGCACAGAAACGTTGCAGGTAAAGGGATCTAGAAGGTCCATTGGCTCTGTTTTGACCTTCAAAAGTTCTTGGTTGTGACTTTTCTTCATGTGGCGCGTTAGGTGATCCTTCCGCCCAAATCTCTGTGCACAGTACTGACAGAGGAAGTCCTTTCTTCCAGTGTGCACTACCATGTGTCTACGGACATCCTTTCGGGTGTAGAACCGACGATCACAGTGTTCACACTGGTGTTTTTTCTCCTTCACTCCACCCGATGACTTGCCTGCATGAGTTTTTAGGTGCTCCAGCAGCACTCCTGTGCTTTCAAAAGTCTGCAAACATACCTTACAGGTGAGGTCACCGCTTGTTGCAGCATGCAAAGCCAGGTGACGTTTGAACCCAAGCTTGGTATTGTAGTTCTTTCCACATTCTTCACACTTAAAGGCCTCTTTGTTGGGATTGTGTGTATGTAGGTGATTCTTTAGGTGATCTTTTCGGTGAAACATTTTCTCACAATAATTACACTTGTGGGTTTTCTCAGGAGAATGAGTAGCCATATGCCTTTAAACACAGATATATTCTGTAAGTAATTATTTTGATCAAAAAACACACGTGCTCATTTTTTTAATGGCAGCTAAATACTACACTAAGGTTGCTTTTCAACAGAACCTTTTAACTGAAAGCATGACACTACAAAGACAGTTTGACAAATTAAAATATAGCAAAACACGAGCCATTTCTCTTAAATCGACACTTTAGTTTTGGTGGGTTTTAGCTACTGTAACAGGGGTATATGGGCAAGTATGAAAGTACTTGTGTAAAAGTCCATAGCCAAAAATTTTCAGTCCATACTCTTTTCTTGTGACAATTCCTTATACAAATGCAAATTCTATTCTCATTAAGAAAACAAACAAACAGAAAACAAAAACAGAAAACAAATTAAGAAACAAAATCAAAGACAATAGCTTGCAAACTTATGTAATTTAGATTTCTAGAAACAATCCAATGGCTACTTTTAATTAACACATCCTCTCTGCAATCAGCTGAAGGCGTACACAAATATATACTTTTACACGGCTTAACACGGCCAACATAAAATAGATAATATAATCTGAAAGATAAATAGAGTTTAATACCTTAGTAATTTGTACTTAGAAACAAAGGCCTTGGTGCAGTCTTGTTGTGTGCACTTGTAGGGCCTCTCTCCTGTGTGAGAGTATGAGTGAACCTTTAATTTCTCAACACTGTTAAAGGCCTTGTCACACAGTTGGCAAGGAAAGTTTTTTCTTGGTTTGGTTTCACCACGCTTACGTTTCCCTGAAGGGACTTTCTGGGTATCTCTTACTTCTGACAAATCACCAGGAATGACAGTGGCCATCGCAGCCTAAACCAGGCCTTCTTGTTGGACACTTGGGAATTGCCCAACTCCACTAAATGATTTAGCTTTAGATGGCTTCTCAAGTTTCATGTGGTCGTAAAAGAAAGCAAAAGGGGACTGGAAAAAAAAAATAAGAAACAACTAGTTTGTAACTAAACTTAAATTCTGAAGTTTACTTGCTATGTGATGCTTCTGAATAAAAGTTAAAAATAAAATTAGGTTCAGCTGGTCTAATGTAATACCTGTAGGTTTCTTTACACTATTTGCTGCAACTCTTATAATGCATTGCTCAGGATGAACAGATCCACATATGCCCTGAAATTACAACTCACAACCTTCCCCTCAGGCATTGATGGAGAACAGCAAAGTTTGTCAGGTTTCAGGAGGCATCAGACAAAGAACTCACTTCAGAACATATGAAGAAAGCTTTTGGCAGCTTCAGGTTTCAAAGGAATTAAAGTTGTGCCTGTGGTGTTTGTACAGACATACACACACATGCACGCACACATGCACATACACGGTTATCAAAATGAAAATCTGTACATCTTGAAATGCAACTGGGAGTTTGAAAATCTACATGAAAAGCAGCTTTTTGGCAGTTTGGGGTGGGGGGGGGGGGGGGTGCGAAGCTCACACTCTCTGGTATATCGGCTAATTTTGGTTACTGTTTGCATGTCTTTTCTAGCAAAATGCAAACATTTACAATCATTTCCAATGCCAAGTGAAATTCTCCTCTGCTAACAGAGCTGTGATGTCTCACTAACAAACTTCATGGATTAGGCTTTTTATCAGCCCCGCATGGGAAACCTGCATTTTCCTCAAACTACCCTGCAAGGCACAAGGGCAGGGCATAAGTGTGGAGGTTGAGGTTAGCTTGGGATGAAGGCTCTCAGACCTTCAGGAGGAACCTAGCCCCTCCTGATGCACTGCAAACTGTGAATGAAACCAGCAGCCTTTGGCTACAGGAGGTGTGTGATGCTCACATCTGATCTGTTGGCAAGGATGACTTTAAATTCACAATCTGGTAATGTACGGTAGCAACTGGGTGCCTGTGGCTACAGGGCACTCAACAATCCTCCACTGTCAGAAGTCACTAACAGAATCATCAGAGCACAATTGCTACTTTAGATACTCAACCCAGCTCTATCCATGGTGGGAAGGGCCAAATGCGAGGTCTGCGACATCATGGACCGAGAGGAGGGCGGCAGGAGGGCTACACTCAATGCAAACAGCGGGCAGGGCTGAAAAGCCCCACATTAGGCCTTTCTCCCATAACACTGACAATTCCCCCCGCCCTGGTGTCACAGCCCTGCAGCTGCTATCCAGCCCGGCCTCCACCAGCACAGCTGCGCAAGAACAGGCTGGGCTGGGCCGGACGGCAGCAAGGCTGTGGGCAGAGGCTGAGGCTTGGTGGCCGGCTGTCCCCATGCCTGCTTGCAGCAGAGCCAGGGAAGCCGGCAGCTGCTGGGACAGGTGGAGCAGAGCAGCCAGGAGTCAGGCAGGGAGCACCAGGCAGCAGCTGCTCCGGCGTCGTGCCACCTCCCCAATGAGCAAAGCAAACTCATCCCAGCCGGCAGCAGGGGAGGCCTGGTAAGCTCCAAAGCCCCTGCCACAGCCCAGCGCCATGCTGGAAGAGAGCGAGGAAGAAGGAAGGCCTGTGTTTTCCTCAGGCTGTGACAGGACAGGAGGGCTGTGTCAGCAGGGAGGTAGAGAAGAAGGGAACGTGCCTTTTTAATATCTGCATGTGTATTTTTATGAATGCCTCAGATTTGAGATTTCCATTTGAAACACATATATATAGAGTAACATCTTTGTCTATGCCTCTTCCTCCCTCCTTCCCATAACTTCTCCCTTGTCTTTGTAAAAGGAAAGAAACACTGGCAGACCAAGATGGAAATTTCAACCCTATAGTCTTTGAACCTACAGCTACCTTTCAACCCTATAGTCTTTGAACAGCAGATTAAGCTGTACCACACTCCTAAAGCAAGAGGTTTTGTAAGACCACCTTTCCTCCCCCCAGATTGACATGGAACCACTAACTTCTTTAAAGACACCCAGCAACAGTAAAGGTGTTTCTGTAAGGACTCTTATTTCAGATTTGCCTCTGACTCATTCTCACTCATGGGATGAAGCCTAGGGACAACAATTCCATGACTGGGAATGTGCAGAAGTCTTCAAAGAATCAGCTTAATTTCAGTTTCTGTCTCATAAGCGATTTTCTAGCTTATGAGAGAAAAAAAAATTGAAGAGTTGTTTGGAGACTTGAAATCAAAGTATTTCTGCATCAAGAGTAAATGAAGACCAATTCCAAAGACTTCAATGGAGCTGCTAATGTAATTAAGAAGAGAATCTCATTCACATGATGAATTTGTAGATTGAAAGATTTTTCAATGTACACTTTAATTGTGATCTGGTAACATGATTTATTGTGCCTTCCCGTAAACAAACACACTGGTCTTCTATGTACATTGGCCTGAAGATAGAATGAAACTTGTTCTAGCCATTTTCACAGAATCACAGAATTGTAGGGGCTGGAAGACACCTCTGGAGATCATCTAGTCCTCCTGACAAATGAAGTTCTGGGGAAGAAAAAGATACCAGCACACTCTATGCTTGTATATAGTGTTTTCACATCCTGTGGGCACCTACATGGCTCCACTGCACAGTAGCATCTCCAGGAATGTCCTGAAGCATCTGCTGCCTTGAAATGGGCCACCACCCGTTTGCAAAATCCCCACCCAGCCTGAGAAGGGCAGACAGCGTTAGTGCAAATACTAAAGGGAACATCGTCTATTGCTTGCTGTAAGGGAGCATGATTAATTTGAACATGCTGAAACAAAGCAGCAGGTGGCCTCCGTGCTCAACAGGTGACAAGGGAAAAAGCAGGCAGGACTGGTGGGATGCAGGCAAGGTTAGCTGTTGGGTGAAAAGTGGAGAGAGTGGACAAAATTTTGAGGCATGGGGTACTGACAGTTGTGGGGAGCACTGCACATGGATAGGAACATCCAAGGACAAGACAATGGAATAATCTGATAATGCTGAGGGGCAAGTGGGGGGGAGATGAAAACACATCAAGCTGGAGAGACTCAGGATATTATTAGGTCATGCAAAGGGCGATGCACAGGGTCTGATTCTGATGCAAAGCATGCTTGTTGTAGAACAGCATATGAAGTTTAACTCTTAATGTAAACAGCGCTGACAACTTCTCACTCCTGTTCTAACTGCAAGGATCACACCCAGGCTTGAGGCCATCCTATATTCAGGCCAATATTACGTTACTTCCATCTTCTCCAAAACCTCGGGTAACTTAGTTGCTGTACCAGATGTAACTCAGCACATTTGTGTGAACGAAGAATTCAAGTTTTGTTTCTCTATGATCAAAACTAATTAAGCTGATTTTGAACTGCATTTAAGTGTCCTTAACAATGCATTATTAGAACAAATATAGTATGGATTCAATCTTTGGCAATGACAGTGTTTTATTAAAAAAAAAACAACACATGTAAACACTCTTTATCTCAGTGCTGTTTCTCAACAGATGAGGCAATCAAGAACTTCAGTATTGATTCCTGAATAGTAAATAATCATCTTTTTTTTTTTTCTTGTGGATATATAGACTGAGCAATGGAGATACAACTTAAAAAAAACACTGATCCTCAAATATTACACTTTCCAAAGACCAGCTGAAAGAATTTTATGAGTAATATTGCCTGTTTGTGTCTCAACATAATTATCACTTAAAATCCTCATTCTTATTGGTGCTTTCACAACTGCAGGATGAATGATTATATGCAGTATCAAATATAACAAACAAATTACACGAAAGCTCATATGTAATACTATTTTTAAAGAAGCATATACTTAAAGCAGGAATAAAGTAGCTTCTGTTCAATGCACACCTGATGTTTGCCCACTAAAGTCCTCAGATTTTGGTCTTAACCAGTTCCGCTGACTCTTCTTGGAGGAAACCAGAATCCAGTACTTCCCATTTTTACTGGTCTGAAAAAGAAAAGGAAGAATGGACTAGACTCCAGCTAAACCAGGATATTCAGAAAGGCTGGAATGTGGCAAGACTGGGAGTTGGAAAGAATCAGAAAGGAAAAGTTAACAGGGACAGAGCCGATCCATGCACTGAACATTATGTACTGTTAATTATAAACTGTATGAATCAATTGCTCTTGCATTATCAGTAGCAATTATGCACTTCAATTTCCAATATACTTACATCATTTCAACTAACGCTATGCTGGACAGTAATACAAAGAAATAAAATAAGACAAAAGCAAAGAAGTTTTCAATAAAGTTAAAAACAAAAAATCCACAGACCACAAATAATTTAGAAATAACAGCAAAACATGTAAAACACTGGGCCCAGAATTGAGTTTCTTACTTAGAAAAGACTGAATAAGAGAAGATTTCTGGATTAGGCCCAACTCTACTAGAACCTAATGCCTTCATTCTGCTTAATTATACAGGAAATAGCAGCTTAAAAGGTGACCTGCAAAGGAAAATAAAATTAATTTAAAAAAATAATAATGCATCTTAATGATGTACATGCTACAGGTAAATCCCAATAGAGGGCAAGTCTAGGTGTGCCTGAGCAAATCCAGAGGGACTTTCTGGAATTTCCCTTACATCTCCCTTTTTCCTGCCTCTACCCTTTTATGAAATTGCAGTACATCTCCCTTTTCCTGCTAGAAGGCCTGGATGATACAGGAATATAATGGAAACACGCTCAGCACTTCATTCTAAGGGATAGGCTTACCCCCTCCAACTCATCTAAGTATGCAAGAGAAAAGCTCCATATAGCACACATACACTTGGTGTTATATCAGGCTGGAGGTATCTGGTAGGAGTTATGGCTTCACGCAACATTGCCCCCTGTACAATTTTCCTGTCCCATTTTCCATTCTCTCCACTACAGTTTTCTTTTTGGGTTCCAAGTTCAGCCTTGCGCCACCCCAACTTCTTCTGCTGGTAACTATGGATGTGAGAGAACCAGTGTGTTTGAAAACCTATCAAAGGTGAAAGTGCTTTACAGTAACCCACCAAGGCTTTCTGGCAGCCTAAACAGGAGTTTACCTGGGGCTTTTTTACATGCAGGTAGGGGGTAGAAACAGGTTCAGTACTCAAACCCAAATCGAAAGCTTTGTTTTTAACTAACAAGAAAGTGCACAGACACAACTCTCATCAAAACCACTTCGTTCTGGGGAGAAAATGCTGGTGACTCCTCGTGCAGTCTCCCAGCAAGACCATTATAAGCTAGTTACCCTATGATGCCTACCTCAATGTCTCCCACTCTGCACAGCAGAAGAGCTTCATTATCCAAAAGTTTCTGCTACAGTAGTTTGTAATAAGCAGACAGCATTTCAGACAGACATAAAAATTTAATGAACTATGTCCAAAGGGACTTAGTCCATTCAATATTGGTATTTACAGACTATTTCCAGTTTGTTTTTTTGTTTTTTTTAATTCTATCTACAGTAATATAATGCCCCCTCAGCTCTTAAACGATTATTGTGTCGAATTTGCACATCTGAAGGAGCTCTAGCAAAAAGCAGATGGCTTCAGGGACAGGTCATCAGAGGCATGGGAAGACTATCAAAGCATGTGAAACTGGAGCAACTGGAACAAGTAAATAAAGAAGGTAAATGCCAAATGTAGTTGAAATGCTGAACTGAATGCAGGAGAAAGTCAGGTACTCTTATCCATTATCTTACAAACAAAGCACAATTGCAATGCAGTGAATCCAGACGTGGGCAATTCTGTACCTACTACAATTAGCTGGGATCTCAGTTTCTACAAGACCAAAGCCTACTCAAAGAGCTCAGAGAGATACATGCAAAAGAGGAAGAGATTCTGTCACATTTGACAGAAACAAATGTAAAAAAATACATATATTTAAATTCTATACTCTACAGCAGTCAATCTGCTAAAAGACTTTCTTATGCACAGAATGCCAAAGCTGTCCACTACAATGCTCATTTTCAGACTATCTTCCTCAGAATCTTCTGGTGCTAGAAAATGTCCAATGCAGAATACTGGACAAAGATGCACCACTCTTCTTGTAACTGCCTATAGTTGTTAAGCTTTCAATCAGATGAGATAAGAACAATTTTTTAATCAATACTAAAGTTTAAGTTATTGTCCACGTGAGGCAGAGAAGCACCACACTGCAAAATGCACAGCTGTATGTGCATGCCTGAAATCCATGTGGGAACTTCTATAATTTGTCAGATTATAATTCTAAGAATTATTCAGATCTTCTGCTATCTGTCAGGCCTTACCTTTGCTAACCTTAAAGGCATCCAGATCATTGCCAGTTAGACTATATTTGAATGAACAGCATCTAATGAGTCAAAGGAAAAAAAAAGCCCCCTCATGACTAAGCTAAATTTATTCCTGCTTTTGATAATAAAAAGAAAGTCATTCTTTTTTCCAAAATTCACAGGTCATCCTTCAGAATCCAAAGAAATAGGTGCACTTAGAAATGCTTTAAAATATAATGCAATATGTAAACTAAAAGGATGATGAAGACATGAAACAAACACAACTAATAATCCTCCTCCTAGCTTGCATTTCTTATTTTAAATAAAGGAAATCATCGTCGTCAAGGTTGTTTTCTTTCAAAATAGGGTTATAATGTGAGCACAGTGTTGACAACACAGCATCTGTCAGGAAGGGTCACTGCGCCTTGTATGCAGAACAGCGCATAGAGTTTCAATTCTCAAAATTAATGGTTGTGAAGCAGAACAAGGGTCCTAAAATACTAGTTGTGATAATGACAGAATAAAAGATTTAAGGGTACTACAGAGTCATCTTGGGTTTTAAATCTTTCTTTAAGTAAACCAAATGAAAAGGGGTTATTTACCCTGTGGATGGTGTGATCCTTTAAAGGCTGTCCACGCAGATCCCAGGTGAGCATGTACTCTAATGAACAGGATCAAGTTCTCTGAAGATACTGACATACCTCCAGGCTGGGCCTGTGAATCTTCACGACTGCTACCATGAGTAGCATAAGTGAAAGAACTCCCCAGCTGTGCTGTTCTTATCACTACTACACCTAGTGTGAGATGGAAGTACATGGGCAGAAGCTGATGGCCTCGCTGGGAGCACGGTGTGAGGACAGGAGAGCTGAAACATGGACTGACAGCTCAGTTTGGGATGAGAGGGGGGATGAACATGTGCAGTCAAGAAAGACAAGAGCTGCTGCTGCTGCTAAGAGTAGTAATGGAGAAAACCAAGGATGGCCCTGTCCAACCTCTCTCAGATTTGCCACCAAGGAGTAAAGATTCTTTCAGAGTAAAGGACAAAAGATCACTTTCGGTGTCCCTGTGGAAAATGTGTATGGAAGAACCACACCTATTGTAGTGTAAGTAGCCATTTTTTGTCTTTTTTATATCAGGGGATTAATAAGTAGCTACAGAGAAGCAAAAATACTGAGGAAACCCAGTCTGGCACACCAAGCTGCCAGGGTGACAGCACCAGTCAGTGACAGCAAGGGCAGCAGATCTGGAGGAAGCCTCAAGAGACAGTGTAGCCACATCCCTTGGTACAGAAGAGCTAAACTGGCAGACAGGCAGCACCTTCACTTCAGTGCAGCAGAACTGAATGAGAAAACTCCTCACCAGGTCTGTGTATCAACTAGGGCAATCCAAATTGCATAAATGTCATCAGGACTCCTGAAGATGAACAAATCTACCACTGGGTTAAGGCAACCGAAGAAGGAGAACCACTTAGGCTGCTCCCATCTTCTTTGCTCTGTCAGTAGTCAGTTCAGTTTCCAGAGATTTGGATTTAAACCTTTTTCCTTTCAACTCCTCTGATAGGACAGTTGCTGAAAGAGGCAGGCAAAAGCATGCTGGAATCTACAGCCTTTAGGCATCCCCCGATCATCAAGGACCACCATGCCTACTGCAGGCTTGTACTGACTGCGGGACAAATGGTAGTCAGTCTCTCTGACTTTGTAGAAAAATGTTGCAGTTTTGCAGCAGGAGAAACACCTCAAAATAGCTGCAGAAGGTCTAGCCTCCAACCTGAGTCTTCCAGAGATACCTCCTACTGACAGCGAACTTGCATTATGGGAAGATCTCAGCTGCAAAAGTTGACCAATGAAAATGGTCAAGCTTACAATAAAAATTCATGCTTAACTGGCAAAGATGCTGAAGAATGGATGACTTCAGGGGTGTCTTTCTCAGCATTCAATTAAAATCAGTCTTCTGACAGATGCAGGTGTCTACATCACTATTTGTTCTTGGCAGGTGATCTGATACACACTCATTTGAACAGCATGTCACTTCTTAAAGGAAACAGCACAGCCTGCTCACCTTTGCTGCCAGTGTTTAGAAGGACAAAGGGTAGGAAGATGCTGATTCTCCCCAGTTCATTCTTGTGAGATTGATAACCAGAAGTTGGTTTAAGCAGGGTGCCTACCTAGGCCAGAAAGGTTCATGTCTGCAGTTCCAGAAGATTATACTTCATTTAATTTTCTGTCTGCTTTATTGTGTAATTTGGAAGAGATTTGAACAGCAAACAACATGTACACACACGTTTCACCCCTAAGCAAAGAAGACACCTGGCACGACTGTCTATAAACACGGCACTGCCAAACGGCAGGATGGACGGATTTCAAAGCCTAGAGCACTGCCTTCGGCCATTGTGCAGGATGGCAGAGAGAGGAAGAGAGCCAACAGGTATGTTATCTTGCACTAGCAGAGAACTGGCTAGGTTTTTTAAGTTGATCTTCTCTCACAAGCCTGAAGAAAGAGATGAGAAGACCAAGGAACACACATGGAGGCCCCAGTGGGTGATGAGATGACACTGAGAGGTGGGTGGCCACTTGGCCTTTTACAGTTTTGGATAAGAGATACTGTAAATAGATGTTCAAAGATGTAGACACTGGCTCAACTTTAAATAAGCATTTCATGTAAGAGAAGCATGTGTACATACACAAACTAATCACAAAAGAAACAATGATGTTTTGAGTTTTTGTTTTGTTTTTAATACAAGGCTGTATTTGTCTTATCATGAAATTCAGGGCTTTCCCTTATTATCAGGAAGCCAATTTCAGAAGAATCTTTTAGTTTGGATTCACATTCTAGTCTGCCCTGTGCAGGGATAGCTGAACGACCATGGCAGCAAGAGCACACGCAGGCTGCAGGAAGACAAAACAAAATCCAAGCACGCAGCAGGAGGAAAGCTACTGCAGGGGAATGGAATGATGTGGGCAAAACAACGAAACTATCTATCTGGTGATCTTGGGTATAAACATAAGAGTGACTTAAAATAATAATGCACAGGACTTCACCCTTGGGGGAAAACAGTCTTACAGCTAAAACATAACAAATTAACATAAGCACTGAAACCAACATGAGGCAACTGCCTTAGTCTACCGTCAGTGACAGCACGTTGCTGATGCCTATCACAGAATGGCTTGGGTTGGAAGGGACCTCAAAGATCACTTAGTTCTAACAGCCCTACCATAAGGAATATTGCCAACTGCTAGATCAAGCACCAGCTCAGGCTGCCCAGGGCCCCATCCCACCTGGCCTTGACTGCTTCCAGGGATGGGGCACCACAGCTTCACTGGGCAGCTGTGCCAGAGCCTCACCACCCTCTCAGTGAAAAATTTCCCTGACATCTAATCTAAATCTCCCCTCCTTGAGTTTAAAACCATTCCCCCTTGTCCTATCATTAATACCACATACGCCTAATACAGGCAATAACGATTATGCTACAAAGAGCGTGACATAAAAGGCAGGAAAATATAAAAATTGAGATATTTCATCAATTCAGAACTTTAACAAATTCTTTTTGAGATTTTTTTTTTCCCTTGAAACACATTCACAAAGCAGAGAAACTTTCTGAAATTGCATGAAATTGACTACAGAAAAATATCCACATCCTTTCAAATTAGTGAAAAAGTTGGTTAAGCAAGGAGAACAAATGTCCCAGCCTATTTTTTTCCTCTAGCAGTAAGCAAACAGATCTCACCAGTAAACATCTGATAGGCATATGCACTTTTAAGAAATGCATCCATTATTGTTTTAAACTTAATAAAGCAAACTTTCTAGAGAAAAACTCCGTAAGTTGCTTGGAATAATGGCAGTTACAGGAAGATGAGTATTTATCTCCATGTGACTGCTACTTACAACAGTTTTTTCCTTGATTATAAAACTTGTTGCAACTCTAAAAAGCTGTGCCACAGTCAAGAAATGTAAACAACCAGCTTTTTAATTTTAGAAAATAACTCACTCTTATACTATGCAACACTAGAAAGAGTATTACATAAAATCCTGTTGTGTTTGCCTTTTTTTTTTTTCCCTTGAGTTTCTGGAAAAGTAAAACACGATTTTACCAGTTTATGAGTTTATTTTATCATGACTTAATAGTCTGTAATTTCAAAACAACAACAACAAAAAACTATCACAGCACTACCCAGCGTTTCTCTGTATTTAAATTACTCACGTCCACTTTAAATCTTGAGAGCTCAGTTTTGGTTACTAAATATTCCAAAGGATTCCTGCTGATATAATAAATCAAGGAAAGCAAGAACTGACTAGAGATAACCCATCTGATGCTCATGGTTTTTATATGCTTTAAGAATTTCCATAACACTGCACAGACATTTTTCTAAAAACTCTGGAAAGGCTGTGATGCAAACAATGTTGATGTAATTAGTTTCAGAATGTTTAAAACATGTAAAAGTGCCTCTATATATTTTGGAATTGAAAAAAAAAAACAACAAAACAAAACACACACACACACAAAACAGCCCTAGAACCTACCAGGAACAATCTGCAATCATTCTTAAACTGATGAAAGCAAACTTTGTGCAGTAACCAACCTCCTCTCCATATAGGACCATGCCATTCTAACAATCAACTCCAATGAAAAGCAAATCTTGTATATGTACAAGTAAACACAAACACATATCCAAAGCGTATCTGTGAGGTCCTACACTAATACAATTAACAATTAATTCATATCCATAAGTAGTTATTTTAATTTGTCTCAAGAGTAAAACAAGACACTCAAACCTCTTAACATGAGAGTCAAGTGTGTGAGACAAATTAATGGTACATCTTCTCCAGTATTCTGTCTCTAGAAATAGCCAAAATAGGTAAAGAATCTGTGATATCTCCCACCAACACTCCTCTGACTTCCAACTACCTTGATGCCAAGAGCTTCCTGAACATGATTTCTGTTAATTTAGCAACTTTTAGTACGTTGTCCTTCCAAGCAATATTTCAGTTTTTCGGTCTCCCCTTAGAAACCATATCCATTTTTAATACCCACTGCACTGGTGCTAAACAGTGGGAGATATCATCTCACATGTCTCTCCACTACCAATTTTATGGAGATGCTCTTACTTTCAAAGGCTTAGAAGTTGTCTTCTCTCTTAGCTTGGTATGTTCTTGTTCTAAAAGGTAGTGGCCAGTCCTCTTCCTTCCTCTGCAGATATCTGATTTTGCAAATTTTCAGGATGTTGTCCTCAAGTCATTGCTTTCCCAAAACAAAAACCCAGTTTCCATAAGAATTCTTCATTTGATAGCAACCCCATGCATCTCATCATCCCTATTATCCTTCTCTGAGCCTCTCCCAGTTCTAATAAATTCTGAGATGAAGGTAGCAAAAGTGAACACAGCACTCAGGATACGACTGGACCATGGATTTCATAGAATCATCAAGGTTGGAAAAAACCCACAAGATCATCCAGTCCAGCCATCCACCCAATACCAATAGTTCTCACTAATTTATATACTCTCATAATGACATTTTCCCTTTTACTCTCTTTTTCCTAATATCTCCTATCATTTGAGTTGTGCTTTGGTGATCAATGAGTCAATGACTCAGAATCATCCCCATGTCTCAAACCTCTGTGGTAATGATGAGATCAAACTCTTGTATCTGCTCCTCAGTTATCCTCATTTATCTATATTGAATTTCATCTCTCATTTTGTTTCAGTCTTCAGAACTTTCAATCTCCTCCTACTGTTCTTTACGGATGCTTCCCTTCTTCACAGCAAACAGGCTAATCCACTTGCTCATCCCTTACTTATATCATTTATGAAAGCAAGGAACAGCACAGACCTCTGTGGAACGTAACTGACAAACACCTGTAATAGAGAATTTTCTTTTCACTTCTACCCTTTGATCCCACCTTCTAGTCTGTCATTCATCTGTGCAAAGACCTACGGGCATTCCCTCTTGAAAACATCACTCTGACTCTTCCAGGACAATCATGGTCACCGTCAATTCTACGCTTAATTACAGCTTCTACCAAAATTAACTGATGGAAATCTCACGTTTGCCTGCTGCAGGTCTGCCTGGACCACCTCCAAAACCGTGTTCTACATACTTACATTTCAGAACTTTTTTCTAAACCTGCATACTCCAGAATGTGTAACTTCAACATCACAATTAAGCTGCAGAACACAACCAGATAAGATAGAAAGTTAAAAGCTTTACTCCTTGAGACAGTCATGTACCTTGAAACGTAACACATGGTATTTTTAACAGTTTCAGTTATCTGTTACGTAAAAAAGTTACTGGAGCTTGGCCTGCAAGGTGGAATTCACAAGGATATTGGTGAACAGAAGATAAACTCCACTCATGTTTATTATTTATAATCTTGTGCAGTTTAGCCAGAGAGGGATAGTCAGCACTGGAACAGCACAGAAAAAAAAGCAGCTACTACTCACACTACTTTGTACTGTGCCCATCATTTAAGCTGAAAACGTAAAACTCATGGAAGAGTTCAGCAATTTCACCTGAAGGTCTGCTAGGCAGACAGCACAAAGGAGCTGGCCCTGCTGGAGATGTTAACAGGGTGCTAGAAGGCAGGGGCAGGTTTTAAATAGCAAAGCCTATTAAAAAAAAATCATGGAAAGAAAACATAGGACTACAGAAATCCAATCATTGATTCATCCCTCGGGCTTGGAGAAATCCTCTGTTGTGGCATAATTTTTTGCCTGGTGGGAAGGAGAAAAAAGGCAATACCCATCTCACCAACACAAGCTCAAATAAGAGGGACAAACCTGTGGGAGAAAGAGTGTGAAAAATCTTGGTGCCACATAAACAATAAAGTGGCAGCAATAGCACAAGACCTATGATGATGGTTAGGAAATTTACACTTGGGACAAATAGACAACTCACGACAAACATAAATAAAGTAACTGGGAGGAAAAGTGGTCTTCCCAGTACTTTTGTACTTTTGTCCCATCTTGAGTTCACGTGTTAACTATGCAGCAGTCCAAAGAACACTGAAGCCCTGTCCTGAACAACATTGCCTGGGGCTGAAAACTGTGAGAAGGTTTAGCACTGTCAGGTTTTTTTTTTGTTAGCGTTTTTTTTCTGTTGTTTTGTTTTTTAAATATAACCTTAGATGTATTACTTATTAGTGCTATTTCAATAAAAACCTTGATCATGTCTGCCTTGACCCCTCTGCTTCATTTATCCCAGCCCCAAAAAAAGATGAAAACTAACAAAGAGTGTGCAATTTGCAAGCTGCAAATCCTCCAAGATGCCTTACAATTGAGGAACCACTGCTCTATCTGAAAAGAAAATAACTTCATGGATTACTGTAACTTTACATTAAATGAAGTGTCACTTACATTTAGTCAAGATGGCCTTGCTACTACCGCTATAGCTCTGATGTTGGATGATCGTATCACAAAACCTTATGAGATAAAACACAAAAGGCTTAAGGAAGAGTAACTGAAGATGCAAAATGCTTAGGATGAAAATAACACATTCTGAGAGATACGATGAGTTCTGCTGTTTTATGTACTCAATTATCATGTATATGTGAGTGATTTAAGACAACATAGAACAAGGGAAAATTTGAAGCAACAATGCAGATCTCTCTCCAAATTGGTCAGTTGCCTACAGCAACCTGCCATCAGTGAGCCCTTCAGAACCCCCAGCTCAGGCACTGAAGGTAAGTTTGATTTGGTCTCTCCATACTAGCTTTGTCTAAGCAGTGACACTAGCATATACACAACCAGCTTACTCTGATTATGCAGAATTTACAGTGCTTGCCTGCTGTTTTGTGAAGAGAGCATCCTTGTTAATGAGACAAGGATGTAGCTCTGCATTTATTCCTGCTTCCCATTCAGTGCACTGAGCAGCACATTCAGTTTGTCATGCTGTGTATTTTGGGGGCACATGTGAATTGATAAGGATTTTGAGATTTGATGTCAAGTTAGTAAATAATTAAAAAAAAAAAAAAAGAAAAAAAGCATAATGTAGACCCAGATCACTGAAAGCAGTGAGAGGAAATGAAGCCAAGCAGGTTAGTATGATTTTAGAATCAGGTGGTTGGCAGCAGCTACAAATTTCAAGTAACAAAGGGAGAAGTTCCCCAGGTCCATATAAAGTCTACCCTGGAGCTGCAGCAACAGCAAACTAATCTGGGAGCTCCTATCAGCCTGATGAAGTGCCATCAGCACATAGCCACCAAACAGCTTTACCATTAATCATTAGATAATTGGCTCATTACTGGCAGGGCAGCCAAGCCAGTAAGGCTCCCTGCAGCACAAGGAAGTTGTTCCACGTCATGTCAATGCACAGCAGGTCACGTACAGGGACAGGGTTCCTCACTGGCACAGAGACAGGTGGTGAGACACATCCCTGTTGCCCTGCTCTGTCTCCACCTCTCAAAACACGCAGGCTTAAGACAAGCACATTCCTTCACATTCTGCTAGACATGGCTGATCACAGTAAGCATTCACCACTATCAATACTGAGTGGTCTATGATGAAAGATCTGTCATGTTTGTTCTCCACAGTTTAAGACAAGTGCAGAGGGTTTTTTTGTTGTTGTTGTTGTTGGTTTTTTTTAAGCAACACAGTTTAGACACTGCCTCCCTGATTTCCAAACCTACATTAAGTGATGGGAGAAAAACATATGCAAGACTTTGCCTTGAACAACTGCCAACAGAAAGGTGGAAGGAAGATGGTGACAAAAAGGATGGAATAAAAACAGTCTCATGACTGCATGGTATGCAGCAATATTTCATGCACATTATGGGAAAAAAATCCTGGAGGGCAGATGGAAACACGGAGATGTTCTTTTGTGAGCCCCAGAGAGTGCATTCCTCTAATGTGCTCTCCAACGAGATGCTTGAGCTCCTTTCCTGCTGTGGGAAAGTAGCTGTAGATTAGAGAAAAATGTGCAATCATAAAGGTTTTAGTTTAATTTTATTTTTAAAATGTGAAGGGATAACTTTTACATTGGTCATGTATTCAGTTCATGTTTCAGACAGGTACTCAGAAAAGGGATTTATTTACTGATATAGATGATGCTGCTTTTTCAAAGGAAAACAAAAAAAGACCTTAAAAACAAAGTAGGTACTGCAAGGAGTGCTCCTCTAGATGACACACACAAGATCCCAAATACTGTCAGAAAATACTTCTAATTAAATCAGCTAACAAAGTGGTCTTAACATGGAACATCTCTATGTATTGCTGGGTGTTGGAGGTAGAGGTGAAGCACATGACCAGTGTTGTGTTATAACTGTTTATGTTTAGCACCTTTGTATTGCCCGTTTCTTGTCCCCTTCCAGAATTCCACAATCCATTTCAATCTTCTTGGGAGTTCTGCAGGAGACCCTCCTTTCACCACTCTGCCTTTGCAATCTCCTGCTGAGCTGACAATTTCAAGGTTCAGATCCACCTTTCATTTATCTTCTGAAATCTGACGGCTATCTTTTAGCTAATAATTCCCCTCTTCATACGGGCTGCAGCTTTTTATGTGCTAAGAGAAATCAGAAAAAAATAAAAGAAGTTACTACACACCCCACTCATTACAAACTGCTTTAATAATGCTAACTAGCTTCCTCCCTCAACCACATTCAAATTCTTCTCCCCCAACATTTCTTTTCACCACGTTCTGTTCAAAACTGCAAGATGCTTTCCAAATTGCTTCCACATACTATATACGCTGCTTTAGGTTTTTCTGGGACATACGTGATGGAGTAAGCGGCTCACTACTGTTTCCAAACTCAAAGTCGTCAGACTCTGTTGGATAGTTATTTGAAAACAAAGGGTTTTGGTTGTATTTAAAACAAAACAAAAACAAAAAAAAAACAAGCAAAAAAACATTGGGCATTACATTTGTAATTGCACACATGTGCAACTAGCTGTCCTTATGCTGAAGGATACCACTCCCTGGGAGATGGAAGGGCTTCATTTCTACAGACACAGGTAAGCTGAGATAACACACTGTAAGGCTGCCTACTGAAAAGCATCATCCAGGACGATTAGGTGAGTATATCCTAGAAGGAAGGGGGTAAGAAAAAAAAGGAAAGAAAAAAAAAGGAACTCCTTTACCTTGCAACATTTGTATTAAACCTCCCCCCACACATTCATTGTGGCTCCTACAAGTTACTGTAAAGCACGCTGCAAAATTAAGACAAATCTGTACTAGTAGTTACATATACACAAGTCCACTACACTAAATAAAGTTTTAGGAAAGCAAAGCAGTTTGAAATTCCTTGAGTGCTTCGCCCTCAGCAGAGATTGAGCATGCTAACAAAGCTCAGCAACAGCACGGCTTTATATTTGAGGCTGCATTCGGATTTATAAACACTCTGAGCATGACTAAGGTCTGGAGCAGGGGGGCAGCATAACCAAAGCTGGGGAAGGCTGCGATTAGCGAGGAGGAAACAAGAGGAGATCAGATCAGCTGAGAGAGGAGGCAGAAAAGTGCAACTCATGTCCGGGACCTGGCACAGCAAAGAAGTGAGCTGCTTTAAACACAGATTTAGGAGGGGGATGCTCTTTCGGTTGATGGAAGGGGCAGGAGAAAGAAAATCACACAGTGTGAAAAATGCATAAGCATCAAGAAGTGTGATCAAGAACTCTTCTATTTGTGATGTCTGGTACTGAAGAGAGAATGCTAATAAATCCCATGTCAACAGTGCAGATTTGTCACAGATGACACTGAGGAGTACTGAGGTGAGGGGTGCAGCCAGGAGGGGGAAACACAGAGTCACATGTAACATCATCCATCCACTGCATCTGTGCCTGCCCCAAACAACCACTTCCCTCCAGTCTCTGAACCCTCTCTCCTTCCACCCAGGCGAGAAGCTGCGATTCCAGGGAGCAGGAATGAGAGCTGTGCCATGGCTCTAGCTCAGTGGGGAAGTATTTGCTCCTTGCTGTGTGTAGCCATGAACCCTCCCCACAGCATCCCAGCTCCCCTACGCAAGCAGAGAGAGAGCCATGAGCTCCTGAGATCAGCATCAAGAGCAGGGCCACCTCTCCAGTCCTTCTAGAGATCTCCAGGCTTCCCAAACAGGGCAGGGAACTATGGGATGGGCTGCAGAGACTTGGGTGGCAAAGAGACCTTCATTATGGGGTGGGTCTCTTACACAGAGGGTAGGAAACAAAGATAACAAGGGGAAGGAGAAGAAGGAGGTACAAGGAAACTGACAATAAAGTTTCCAAGTAGTGCTTCAGCAAACCAGGGCTGGTAATTAGGCAAGGTGAGCTGAGTGAGGGCTGCATGGAATTTACTGTGTTCGACATAAAATAATTTGAGATGGGAAAGGAGTACCAATAGTAAAGCTGTTATTCTTCAGGTGAGAGGATAAGAGAAGCAAAGACACGTAGGAATCACAGCTGGAGCACAGAAGATTGGAGGGGGCCAGGGAGTGAGAGCACGTATGTGTGGGTGAGGAACCCACGGCTAATAAATAAAGACATGCCTGACCTGCGTTTGAGAACTGCCGAGTGGAACTGCAAATGGAAGGCCGCTACCTGAGCCAGAGCTCTCCACTCCAGAAAAAGTAGTTCAAACCCTACTGTGAAATTATTGTGCAATTGGGCATGCAGTACTTACTGGATCGGCTTCCTCCTCCAGTCTCTGCGGGATCCTGTGGTTGTTTCTTGGGTATTGCTCGCATCTGATGAGTCAGTGCTTCCAGCAAGCCCAGGCCAGGCTGGACAGTATGGCATAGGTGAGGCTACTGACCTTTACTGCTGGGCTTTTACCTGGCTGCCTCAAGCCTCTGCTGTGGCACTGTGCACCATCCGGGAAAAAAAATAAATACGTCACTCCTGGATTTGGTGGCAATGTCACGGGCAGAACCCCAGCCCAAAGAACTTGTGAGGGCACTGAGCAAGAACCTCGTTATGTTTCCTTGTCAATTGACAGATCCATTACAGCCTTTTTTATTGATTCATCCCTGAGGACACCTCCAGGTGCGCCCTTTGGCTTTCATTTCTGTGGGCACTGGCCTGTATCTGTACGTCCCGCAATGACTGTCATCTGAGTAGCGTCAGACATGAACAAATGAGAGGCCACACAATTCCAGAGACAATGTAGACCCTTCGTAACTAATAAATCACCACAACCAACCTCTTCATAGTCTTTATCGTAAGTGCCAACACATATAAAGCATTTACCACTAATCAGGATGGTCCTGGAGTAAAGAAGGACATGGGTAGGGAGCCAGGTGGGAAGAAATACGGTACAGAGAACAAACTAGCATATTATAAGGCAGTAACTCAAAGACACCTTAGAGAGGAATCTAACTGACTGCAATGTGCATTTCCTGCCCTTACTGCAGCAAGCAGCCTTTTTCTGACACAACCTGCAGAATTCAGTTCAGCACGGACACTCGATGCCATGAGAAGAACTAACACGTTCAAAGTAGCAGCCTACTGTAGACAAAACCATAGTAAATAGGGTGTCTAGACTGTTGATCACAAAAGCTTTCTCACTACCTCTGTTATAAGGTTTACAAAAGGGACAATTCTACCCATTATTTGCTTGAGTGAATCCTATGTTTCTGTACTTAGAAAAGCCTAACAGAAGTAAAAGAAACGCAGTAATTTTTTTCATGCAACTTTCTGCTTGTTAGGGTAAATTTCAACATACAGAAGGTAAAAGCAGATCATTCCTCATCCTCTAAGAGCCTGCTCTAACAGACAGCAGAAATGTGTTTGGGCGGCTGTTTTTAAGCATTTCTTCCCAAAGCACGAGTAAGGTAGATGTACATTTCAAATCAGGTAAATCCTAGTAGTGTCTCTCTCATGCTTCTCTGTAACTTCAAGCAAAAGGGGCCCATATGTGCTGCCTATCTGCTAGTGCATTTTTATTAGCTTCCAACCCTTGCTTAAATAAAGAAACAAAACCGCTTAAATAAATCCACACCACCTCTCTGTCAAGGATCCCTTCCCCATGCAACCTGACCTGACAATCCCACTGGGCTCCTGCAGATTCTCCAGCACAGTGCTACCATCATTCTGCAGAGATTTCACCTCTCTAACAGAAAAACCTAGGAACCTCTCCAGCTCCGAGCTGCCTTTAGGTCACCCTGCACTATGAAACAACTGTTTGACTTTTCTCTTAGATATCCAGGCTACTCTTTATTTACAAAGGCCTGGATGTTGAGATCACACCACCACAAACAAAGACCATATTTATTTACAGATACTACTAGTGATTTACAAGAAAATGTAATAAGCAGTTCACATACGAATATGAATTTGAAAACATCTGAGCGCTTCAGCTCAGATATTTCAGCGCTTCTGCTGCTGATATTTCAGCAATCTTTATTAACTTCAGTGTTGCATCAAATGCTGTAAGAGAATGACAGATTACTAATGCCAAGTTAGTCATTTTCAGTAACAGTTCTCATGGAATTTTTCCCTTCTAAATAATCAAAACAACTGGTCATTGGACCTTATAAGGAAAAGCGCCATACCAAACAATTTCATAAAATACAACTGCTTTAACCTCACAGTTCCCTCCAGCGTGTCTGCAGCACCTGAATTTCAGGACTACACTTAAAAAAATAAAACAAAAGCAACAACAAATAAACAAACCAAACAAATAAACAGCAACAAACCAACAACACGAGTGAATACTATTAAAATAATTAACAGTAGACTAACTTGATGACGCAGTTTCAGCTGTTCTCACAGCAGTGAGAGATACTCAGTAACACCACAGCGTAGCAAATTTCCAACTAATAAGCACAAATACTTTGTTTTTAACAGCAATTAGCCTGTGAGATGCAGTGCCAGTAGGTGGCATACAGCTATGCAGACAACACTCATCTCTAATGCGATCATCAGAATGGTATCGTGATTTTAAGAGGGCTTCAGAAAAAATAATAGCAGCCCTCTTCTTCCAGAACAGAATCCAGAACAGCAGAGAGTTGAAAGAGGATTTTATCCTCTCTGTCTTACGGTTATTCCACCCCTTGAAGCATCTGATAGAAGTTAATACCAAGATAAATTACGGGACTAGACAGAACAGCAGTCAGGATTCCTGTTGCGTAAGATCTAGAGAGGATAACACCTTTGTGAACTCCTTGCAGCCTCCCACTGCTCCAGAACGTCTCTTGAAACATGCAGTTCAGCTTGCCTCGAGTATAGCAAAGTATATGTTCTAAGACCTCAGGCACTGGGACACCTGCCAAGTCACAACAAATATGTACACACAATCTAATCTACTTAAATTTTGAGTGGAAACTCTGTGCCCTTTAGATATATCCCTCAAGGCTACGAATAGCTTACTTGTTGGACAGGATGAAGTTTCCCTATGTAAGTAATAACCAAGCCCGTCTGGCATACAACCACATCTCCCAGATCTTTCCAAAACCAAAGACTGTGAAGGGAGGAGGGAGAGGGACGAAGGTGAGAAGATCAGGAGATAGGCGCAAAATAGAGTAAGGAAGGGAAAGCAAATTATAGGTGGATAAGGAACAATTATAAGGAAATAATCTCTTCCGTACTCTTTATTTGGCAGATGACAAGTTGGTTAAAAAAATGAAACAAAACAGTGAACAATGTGAAGAGGAAAGGGGGGCCTAAAAAGCAAAGTGAAGTGAGGCAGAGGCAAGGAAGCAAAGCTAAAATGCAAGGCAATGCTCACTGTCTGACAGATCTGAACACAGAGAGGGTTATTCACAGTCTTGGTATGACCATCTTTTCTCAGAAAAAAAGTGTCCAGAAAGCAAGCCAATGAAATCCTAAGGTGCCCGTGCTGGCTTCTGCAGCTCAAAATAAAATTAACAAAAGAATAATCCAAACAGTATAGCATACAGATGGATGCAAATGAGCAGAGGCATATAATGACAGCACAACACAGAAGTTAAGTAACTTGTTGCTTTCTGAAATGAGCTACTACTTCTGTTTTTCTTTAAAAGCAGGTGACCATTGGGTTTGAAATTTCATACAGCACTTGTTTCTATGACCTATGAACCTTCTGCTAAGAAAAGCTAAACAGCTAGATACATTTTAATAAGGGATCTTTGCATTTGGATGCTTAAAGAAAATTTTCAGTGGAAGCCTCATTTCCTACCATAGTCCAATCTCTTATAATATAATAACTATTAATCCTCTAAAAAGCTCTGTCTAATTGCACACAACAGCAGGGAGACTTATCTGAAGTACAGCTGGTGTAATTTACACTGCTTGCTTTAGTAGGATTTACTCTACTCTTAACAGATAACATTGCAACTACAAATTTCACAGTGCTCTGCACACACAAATCTGAATAGCAGAGGACTTGTGCCCATGCCACCACTGTTTGTACCCACACAAACCTGCAGTCCTTCAGGAAAAAGGAAAGCCGCGCTTGCAAGCATGGAGTGTGACTCCTGACAGCGAGTGCTGGGTAATCCAGTCTGACAGCACGGCACCCGCCCAAGCTTTCCGTCATCAGCAACACATGAGAAAGTAACACACAGAGACTTGGCTGTAGAAATTAAATTTCTTTCCCGTCTCCTATCAGATCGTAGAAATCTGCAGAAGTTAATGAAAGGTATGCATCCCTTTCTCCTGCAGAGAGAGCTGGAAGCTCATCTTACTAAACCACGCGTGCTACGTATTATCGACCACACACGAGAAGCTTATTTCTGACCCCTGGTGATGAAAATCTTCCTCCTTCATCCCAAACACATGGCTCTCCTTGCCTGGCCAGGCTGCTGGGTGCTGGGGGACAACATCTGCTGGCAGGATGAACACAAAGTGGCCAGAAAGGGCTACGGGAAGGAGCGGCTAAGGAACAGCTCACTGCTGACAGAAACAGGCAGAAGGGTTTGATGACTTAAGCGCATCCCTTTTTGAAACGCTTTCCTTAGCAAAGCAAGGAAGTGCTTTCAGGAGTCTGCATCCCGAACGGGAGCTTGGAACACCAGAGGTTTGTATTTCAGTCTCCTCATTACATCAGCTGTCACAAAAACTTTGGGGTTTAGTAGCAAGAGGCTGAACTCACAAAGATGAGAGCTGCTACTTCCCTTGAATTGCAAGGCCGTAGGAGCCAGCACTGTGAGACCTCATTTTTCCTTTTTTTCAATTGAAAACAAGACACTAAAGAATCACTCAGAGATAATTGCTGGCAGTTAACCTCAAGTCCTGATTCCTCACCAGATTTGATATCTGGCTTGGCAAACAGCCTCAGCAGTTACCTTCCCCTCTCTGGACTCAGTCTCCAAAGCCAAGCAGCAGAATTATAGGTGACTGCACAGAGACGAGCACCTTGGTCCCTGGGGCAGCTGTGGGCAGAGGACATGTTCCCCAGTGCATGCTGCAGGTCAGCCATGGGCTTGCGGCCACAGGCCATCAACACCAAGCTCAGGAGAGCCCCAGCAGCCCTAAGGCAGGGATAACAGCTCCTGTGCTGCTTCCAAAGCGATAGCCAGGGGACTGAGACAGACAAATGTCTGTACAGCTTTCCCGCTGAGTGGAACGGGCTGACAGACCTCTGCAATTTTGAACAGGCCTGCACACCAAAACAGTTCAATGGTACTCCCTCCTACCTCCCTTCCCTTCTCAAACTGGTGCTCGTCTGACCACACAGAGTACTGGGACAGAGAGTTAAGGCAGTCCAATGAATTGCAGAAAAAAGCAGTTCGTTTCCATGCAGCCCCCCTTTGGAGGGGGCTTACTGACAGTATGGGGGAAGAGGCGAGAACAGCCTCTCAGGTAAAGGATTCCATCTCTGACTAGGATTCCTGCAGCTCTTGCTGAGGATCACCACGAAACCGCACCTACAGGTTCTGTGCGGCAGCTTGACATCAGGAACAGCAGAAGTTTTACTACCTACTAAATGAGCAGTTTTGGCAGCATCCCGACCCCGCAGGCGTGAAGGCCCCTACCCCTGGGCAGCAGATGGAGCACAGAGGATTGATGGGGCACCACAACCCAGCAAGGTGCCTGGCCTCAGCAGGGATGACAAGTGGCACTAGTGGCTGAATCCCTGCCACTGCAGGCATCTTCCCTGAATGAACGTTGCCGAAACTAAGCTTGCCGAACATCCACAGCCATTACTAACACCAAGGAGAAGCAACAGCAACTGTTTCAACTTGCCACTTCCACTACAGGGAAAACAAGAGAGAATCTTACAGTCCTCTGCTTCAGGGGTTATGCCAACCTCAGAGATGGGCACAGGGGCTTCTGAAAGATGAATTAAGTGAAATCTAGCATACCAACACAGCACTGCCTCCCACATTTCAGGACTATCATCTGATTTAACTGGAAGCAACACTGCCACGTGATAAGATGAGAGAGCCTCAGAACATCATTAAATCCGAAAAGTTTCTGTCTCATTTCAGCATTGAGGAAAGGTGGAAAAAAGTTATCTGGCCACACTGTATCTGATGATAGCGCAGCTTCTTTCTTGGATCACATTTTGGAAGAAAGAATGAAAACATGAAGGTAAAGAGAAAAAAAAAAAAACCAACAATAAAATATAACATGATTTTTAAAAGCTGAAACCATGTCAAACATCCAACTTTCCTTCAACATGACAAAATATTCTTTATAGAAAGGAAGCACAACAGCTCAAGTCCAACTCAGTCAGATATCTGATATACCACCACCTGAGAAGCAGTTTGCTGAACCGAGAGGAGAAGGGCCAGTTCCAGAATTGCAAAGCAGGAAAAGCAGAAGATCAAGAGGAGATGAAAACAGTTTTCTTTCTGAAAGGTGGAAGGATGTTATTCATGGAGTTCTGCCAAGACTGCTTGTCTGTCTTTCCTGATCCAACATTTTCCTTTATATTTCTTGTTACAACTTCACACGAGCACTACCAAAATTTGTGTAAAATACAAACCTAAGAGGTACTAGAAGTATTGTGCAGTCTGAAACAACCCACAAGAAAAGCTGTGCCAAATCTTAAGGACAGCTGCGACAGAAATGGGATGAAAAGTAACAGCAAAGGACAGAGTATCGCACTTAGAGGCTAATGATTCATTACTTGGAAGTAGCAGAGATGCAAAACATCTGTGTATGACCATCATATAAGCAGCTACTAAAAGTCACTAAAGAGAGCTGTTGGAGAAGAAAAAACCTACTATTATGCATAAAAGCATCTCTACTTCCAGGGAAGAAAGAGACAGACAGATACCATGGCAGTAGACAATCAAATTCTTGCTAGAAACACTGTATAAATTTGGTAATACATATTCACCAAAAAATCTGTTTGGGGTAGCACAACAAAACATCTGACCAAAACAAAATCACAAAATGTCTTAATAATTAAACCAAGGACAATGACCACTTACACGTCAAAAGATGACGTAACTAGTGGATCTACACAAGGTCACAGCCAGCCAGCTATGGCTCCTAGGACAGTTTCCCTTGAGCTCTCAGCACAGCACAATTGTGGTCTCAGCATTCAGACTCAGAGCCCACCCAGCATCAGCCAATAACAGCCTATGAGGAAGGGCAAGTGCAGAGTAATTGGGGAAAGTACTACTGTTTGGGATTTGGGGACATCCTGATTTGGATGGACCTAATAGCCCTCAAAGCACTCGTTCACTCTGTTAGGAGTTCCTTTTTGTGCCCATGTGAACTTTTTCACTCTCGACGTCTCGTGACAAGGATTTCTACAGCTTCATTTCATGTTTTATTAACAATTGCTTTCTTTTAGCTAGTTCTCAACCAACCTCCCATTATTTCTCTTAATTCTCAATAACTTTGCTCATCCTTTATCAATGCTGGGGATGCCCCACCTCTGGAGGCGTTCAAGGCCAGGTCAGATGGGGCTCTGGGCAGCCGGATCTGCTGGGAGGCCACCCTGCCCATGGCAGGGGGTTGGAACCTGAGGGGCTTTAAGGTCCCTTTCAACCTAAGGCATTCTACGCTTCTGTGTCACTCATTACACCTTTATGATTCCCTGCCTGTGATATGGAACCTGTGCTGCATTCTCCCTGTTGTAGTCTCTTATCAGGCTGAAGAATCTAAGGCCCAAGAACTTAGGCCTTCTTTGCGTGGAAGCTGTTTCACTACTTTGTTCGTATTTATCACCTTCCGCATTTTCTCCCTTTCACACATACCTCTCGTTTGGTATTCAAGACAAATACACCACAGGCTGCTACCTGCTTTATTCCACTCTTAATAATTCCCAGCATTCGCTGAAATACTTCTGAAGAGGAAGCTTAAGGCCTAAATCTAGCAAACTAGCAGAAGCTTAAACTAACAATGAGTGCCTGGGAGGACAAGGAAACCAAGCTCCACAAAGCAAGTGGAATCAGTAAGCATAAGTAAGAGATGCAACTGAAATGGCACACAGGCATATGTGCACTGAAGTGGCCAGAGAATGACAGGGGAATCTGAACAGGCTGGTAAGTAGTGTCTTTTCCAAGGAAAGAGCTGGAGACATGAAGTGAAATCACCAGGACACGGGCTCAAGAAGGAAGCACACATGTTCTTCATATTTTTGCTGTGGAACTTCTTGCTGTAGAGTGTTTAGACACTTAAGGTGCTGAAGAGGTCACAGGAAAATGTTCATGGAAAAGTCTAGTAAATATAAAAACGCTAAGTCTGGCTCAGGAAGCCTGTGACCAGTGAATTGCTGGCAACTAGAATACATGGGAAAAGCTATCACGACATGTCTCCTGCCAAGCCTGTCCCTACACATTTGGTTTTACAACTGTCAGATGCAGGGCCTTGATATGCAAACGAGTATAATCATCTTCACTAAACAACTTCTGATAGCCATTTTATCACGTTGCATTTTTCATCTTGGGCCTTCATTGGGCTGGTAAGATGTGAGATATGGTCATCTATCAAGTCCTTATTTGAAGCAAGACAATTCTGTTAATTCACACAAGAACTGACTGCTGTCAGTAGGTACAAATGCTCATTCAAATCCAACATGTTTCACTATTGCAGAATTCATAGTATCACATTTCACTATGCTGCCAAACACATGCCATTATAAGACAGACTTCTCTATATAACATAGCAGATGACTTTGCCAAACTACCATTGTTTGGGCTGAAATTTTACAAGTTAGTGTCTGCTTCAGTATTTTTTTTTTCATTCAAAACCGTAGAACCATTAAAAAAAAGTAAGGAAAAGAAGTTTTTCCTTCATCAGAAAGTTCTGGCAGACTTCTCCCACTTACCCTTTTCCTACAGTTTTGAACCCGTGTCCTTTGGGATAGAGACGTGAAATTAGACAGAAATAGTGGTCTAGCTGTCATTCCTGTGAACTCTACCCAAATTTGGCCAGTTTCTTCATTACTTTTTCCACAACCCCTTTAGTCATTCAGAAACCAATCCTTTTGAGTCAGATAATTGAACACTGTCCTACAGAGCTCAGAAGCTACTAGAGATCTCTGTCACTTAAACTGAACACTATACAAGGAATCATTCATTTTCCAGGTCCTTGCCATGTGTGTCCAAGGGCTGATTTGCAAAAATACCTAATGTCTGCACTTGCAGGGGAAGGCAATGAAAGACATGTTCTCAAGAGATGATTAAGACAATAGTTTTGAATAAAACTAGGCTTAGTCATCTCAAAACAGGCTATTTGAAAAATGCCACAAAACTTGATCCTTATTAAACAACCCTTAGAGAAGTGACAGGAGCCATTTATTGTATTTTCACTCTGGATTTTACGCTGGGCACGTATTGCAAGCTGACTTGTTTTGACATTCAACTGCCCACCGTACAAGTCTACAAGTCTAGTCCACATGCATGGTCTAAGCTGGGCACCACAGGAGCCAGATTCGCAAGGGTGCAGACTGAGGCTGCAGGCAGGATTTTTGAAAGCATCCAGAGCCTGAGGCAAAACATCAAATGTGCTAGTGAGCATACCAGAACACTGTATAAATATGTTCCATTGTCAAGATCCATGTATAAGTTTCCAGCCAGCCAACTGGCTTGTGAACTCCCATCTGTGCGATCCATACAGCTCTGAGAACTAGCATCCCACTGGTATGTGACTTCAGATATAGGGCCTGAAACGTAGCGGAGCCCAGGAGTGCACATGGCAGTATATCTTCACTTTGTGCAAATGGGGGACTGCCAATTTTACTATTTGATTTAAAGATCCTAGTGTCAGCCACCATTGCTAAATTGACAGACAAATTTAAACAGTATACATATACACACAACTGTGAGTGCTTTAACTGTTTCTTTCCCTTCCACTCTTCTCTGAGCCTGACAGGGAAGGGACAGATTCCTGCTGTGTTTTTCTTTTCAGCCTCTAGTACACTGAATCCTAAAAATGGATGCTATATGTATTTTTTAAACACATGAACAAAGCAACAGAACTCCTAAAGCCTCCTTTAGTTCTATTTATTCTCACACGGTCATCAGCACTTAGAAACAAACATTCTTCCTGCATGCAGTTCTCCTGTGAGAGACCACAGTATCTATAGTTACTGGAGAACAGTGTTTCAGCTATCTGAGCTCCTCTTCTTTCCATGTTTTACTTTTGAGCTTGCCCCAGAAGGCTTCCTTATTCAGAGGATATCAGAGCCATGATTTCACCCTTTTTGAAGTCAGTGACAGAGATTCTCTTCATCACTAGAAAGTCCATCACCGAGATCACACCCAAAACCAAAGAGCTGGAGTAACTTTTGATCAATTTAAATCTCCCAGCCAACCTGCCAGGCCTGCGCTGGTGCATCGAAAGGTGTGAAACTGCAACTCCAGCCCTAAGAAATGCTGAGCACAGGCTGAGAGAAAAAAAAAAGAAAAAAAGAAAAAAAGAAAAAAAAACGTTACCAACTTCCCCCAGATCATTTTTTTCCTCTTCAGTTGTAGGTCTTCCTGTCAAAGGAAAGCACACTGGGTAGGTGGCACACACGACCGCAGTAACACTGCAAAATTCTCACCACAGGACAGAAATAGCATCAGGAACAGCACCTCCACTTCCTTCAGAGCATCCACGATTTACTCACAGCCCTGAGAAGCCAACCCCACGATGATTCTGCTCTTAAGCACGGAGTGGCAGGAAGGCATGAGGGGAGAAGGACAGTACCAACAAGATGCTTTCCTACTCTCACATTCCCTGAACTATGCCTTTTTACAGAAGGTGATCTAACATAGGTATGAGACACTTCTGTCTGATTTTGCTGGGCTGTACCCTTGGCCATTTAAAAATAAAAATTATGAAAAACATATTGTATTTCTAGCTAGAAGTACTATTAAGCTAGCTTAAGAGAACTCCTCCTTCTGAGAGGACACTTCTGTTTCAGTGGGGCAGCAAAAATTTGTCTCATGTGAATTTTGTGCACCTATCTGTAAGAAGCAAACAACTCAGGTCTCGTTCAGGCAAATATCCTCTCAGGACAGCTGTTTATATGATTCTTCCAATGATGCAAAAGGTGCTCTGAGCAAACACAGCATGCTGTAGGACAGGGAAGCAGCCCCGTGCAATCTGCATGCTGCAGCAGTTTTTTGGCATGAGAGAGGTCAGAGCTTAGGGGACTTGTGTCTGTGTCCTGGCAGCACAGGACAGCCGAGCTCAGAACCTGAAACTCTGCTGGAAGATGGATGTTTCTGGTGGCTCACATCAAGAAAAGCACAAATCCATGAATGCATACAAGTAGCTACTGCTTTTCAGAGGACTGATGCATTCTGCAGGTATATCCTCAGCCACAGTCTGCTTGCATGGTATCTGCAAGCTCCTTACCGACAGACAGGTACCCCTCCGTTTGCTCATGCTCCAATGTCACAGAGCACCATCCAACTAAGCAATAAAGAAACAAGAACACACACTTTTCTTTTGCAACTGATGAGTAATGTGTGACCAAAAAATGACGACAGCATTTTGGTAGAGGAAAACAGTACATGGAAAAAAATAGTAACCAAAGATTCAGAGGAGGATGAATCAAAACCAACTAAAAAAAACTAACAAACAAACAAAAAAGAATGCCTATAAATTGAAGATTTCAAAACACTAAACAGTCAGAGACTTCATTACAAAGAAAAAATCTACACATGCAAAGACAAAAAGACCAGATCAACAAGGTGTTGTACACTGTTATTAAAAGGATGGTTCACCTTGGGAAGGTAGCTGTCTGATGCACTGGCAACTTCAGGCAATTTTATATGATGTTCAACATTTTTATTAGAGATATAAATCAAAACTGTTGCTGAGGAACAGTCACACGAACTTGCAATCAACATGAAAGAGAGTAACAAATAGGAAACCAGTTGTTTCTAAGTAGGAAAAAAGAGAAAACAGAAAATCCAAAGCAGACCAAAAAACCAATCAGTTGGTAGCTTTTAGAGGCAGCAGGATGCAGTAATGATGGCTAGGAACACACGTCTGGTACTCTTTTACTATAATGAATTGATCAAGGGCTTGACCTCTTGTCCACCTGGTCTTTTCAAACACAAAAATTCCTCTTTGGTAAATAAATTCTCAGCTGTAAGACATAATAATGGCCTGAATGATGATGCTAAAAATGGTGCTAGGGAGCTTCACATTCACGTCTTCTTGATTTCTGTATCAATTTACTTGACTGCAGCCATCAAGTGCACGTCCTTCGGTCCTCAAGACTGAACGGAGCTCTTGGGAGGTTTAGTCCTACAGTGGTATTTGACAGGGCAACAATTTTGAGTCTACACACAAAAATAATATATTAAAGACCTATGTGTAACTGTAAATATGTAAAAAAGACAAAGCATTCAGAAATGTTTTGTAACTTTCTTGTAAAAAGCAAGCATCTGAGTTTAAAAAAAAAAAAAAAGAATTCGATTAGGGAAGCTTGAAAAAAAATAAATAAAAAGAACACGTATTCCACTAATCCATATTGGCATGCCAGGAAAACTTAAAGACAATTTGGAACAAACTTCACAAATTCTTACAATTAGGAAATACATGAGGAATAACATCATGAATAAGTCTTCAAATTAGCTAGTGACCAAGAAGTACATGCTTTGCCAATTTCAGTGCAAATCAAAATACTTCAAGATACAAGCATATTTTTAGCACTTTTACAAATAAAGGATTTCTTTGGAATAAGATTCTTCACTCACTAACATTTTCATTTTTTTCCTGCAGGAACAGCCATTCCAAGATGACTTTTACATATCTGCAAACTTAAAGGGACAATAGATATGTAATGACGTATGAAGTTGACGTGTTAGGGGAAAAAAAAAAAAAAAAGTCTTTTAAACAGAAACCTCGAGACATTTTTCTTCTCTAAAGACCATCTGAAACGACCACTGAGGTAACCTTATGACACATTTATTTACTATTCCTTGTGCCCGTTATTCAGTTGTTGGCAGTAACACAACTTCATTTAGCAATAGCTTGGACCCCCCCTAAGGGAATGTGTACATAGTAGCTCTCTAATCTTGCTGCCCAGCTGCTAAGACAGTCACATGAGTCACTTGCTGCCTTTAGAGCAACACACACCACTTGCTGAATTTAGAGACATTCTCTGTTTCTGGCCGTATGCATGAACAGAGTAATACCTATCCTAATCACACACAAGGCTATCTAGGTGGTGGTGGGTTTTTGTTTGTTTGTTTTCTTTTAAACTGGTGACCCAAAGAATGTTTTTCACTAGTACGGTTAACAACCCAGATCCACAAAGTGATTTATGTCCTGCTTTGTTGCCATTCGATTTAGGCTAACTCCAGGAATCAGCTCAAAGGCAGGTAACTGCATCTAACCGTTCTGCAAGAGCACAGCCTTAGAGGAGTGAGAGCTATCTGCCAGGACGACTAAGTACACAGCTTTGGAACAAAACAATTCACAACGATTCCTTCCTTATCAGGTTTTCAAACTGCGGCTGTTTGGAACGTCATCTTTTCAACAGTTTACTCAAAAACACTTTACATAAAGACTGGCATAGTTACTTCTGTGCAGCACCACAAAAGTCCTTGTTGAAAGCATTACAATCATCAACAAACTATACACACTCTATAGGAAGTATTTTCACACACGAACAGTAGACAGACTTACAGCAATCCAGTTTCTTAGTTCCTTGGGCTGTCACTGCATACTTGGTGTAGGCCCTACGATGCCTCACTTACCCTACAAAAATTCATCCTACCTTCTTTCCCATATTCTCCCTGTCTCACCTTATTTGTCCTCTCTCTCATGCATCTCCTTGTCTCACTGCTTTCTGCAATGGCTGTACAACACGGAGCACTGTACTATGGCTACTTGTGTAACAACAACAAAAACAACAACCACAGAGCCATACTTTAAGTTACAGAGCTAATCCCATCAGAAATGAGGAATCTTTTACATTACATAACATTACATACTTCTCCAGCTTAAAAATATACTGGCCAAAACTGCAGAAGGCTTTTTTCAGCCCTACCTAACTCTATTAGTTTTAAGTACAGCCAAGCTTGTCTGAAAATGTTCTTTACAGATTACTTGCCTATAGGAAATCATAGCAACATCCCAGCTCACCAGTCAGACAGCAACACATTTTCAAGCACCCTGATCAGATAACATCAAATAGAGTTCTATAATCAGCCAGAACAGATACATTTGGTAAGTTATTACTACTTGATATCTTATGTTGCACCAATCTGACTTAGCATTTGTAAAGCAAAATGAAATTGTCATTGCTAAGCTGTTCCAGCAAATTTTAGATATCTAACTAGAAGCAAATTCCTTCTCTTAATATTTAACAACTAAAGAAGTCACTGGTGTCTGCAGCAGCAGTAAACCCACAGTCAAATTTCCATCTCACACACCTACCTACTGTTCTTACAAGCGTAACATCCAGGATTCCTAAAGTCAAAAGATAAGACAGTTTACTTTTCAGTTGTATTTTGTGCGCTTTACGAATGTTTCTGCAAAGTCAGTACTGCTGTTTCCAACCTTTGTGCACCTCTCTCCACACAGACGATATAGAATTACAAAAACTGAATGAGGAAAAAGCAACTTCAAAAAACAAAGGGTCAGAAGAACGTGGGCAAGATTAGCAACCAAAATTCAGATGCATTTCCCAGTCTCCAATCCATCTGGCACAAATTTACATCGTTCTTTATCTTTCGTGTAATCAGGAAAGCATTCCACTCAGATATTTGGCTATCACAACATAATATTCTACATTCAAATTAGGAATTGTTAACACCCCCTCTCTGAGAAAAGCTTTTTGCAAGCGCCGCAATTGAGACATCAATTTGTCTCAAAATAGCCAGAATGCCTCAAAACAGGCCAAACAACACTGACATGTAAAACAATTCCTGGAAAAAAGGCTGCAATTCGATTATGCCCACATCATACATTCCATTAAAGAAGCCTCTCTCGGGTTTATGGGTGTATTTCTGTGATAACCTGAAACCTTTCAGATGGACTCTGGTAAGAGACAGCTGCCTGGCATAAAAACACTCCCTGCAGGATGATGTATGATGGCTTAGTGGATTAGCATGTTAAAAGCATAATCTCTTTCGACACAGCTATTTTTAAGCTGTTAAAAAAATACAAAATATTAATTCTGTTTTTCAACAAACATATCTTTTAATCTGCTGAGTCAGAGGTGTTATGCATAATCATCTCAGCAGGAGTACAAGGCGACGTGTGTTCATTTGAAGGAAAAATACGAGCCCGATTCTGAGCAAATAATAGTAACAGAATTACAGAGCAGAAATTGATCACGAGCAAATAAACCAGAGGGAAACAGTAATTCTGACAAAGCAAAATGCTCTTATTCTTAGGAACACTCCACAGCACTAGAAAGAGAAGTCCAAAGCCACGTAATGTTTACGCTCATGTTTTGAAAAATACACTCTCACCACTGGACTAAAATCCCAGGTGTGACCATATGATACTGACTTCAGTAATATCTCACATTTAATTCCGAACTCTAAGGCCCAGAGCCAAGAAATTCAAGAACCTCAGAAAGCACAGGACCATATGCTAGCTGAGTGTAGAGCAGCTTTGGTTTGTACAGCTCCCACAAACAAGGGCAGAGCTCTGAAGACCTGTGCATTTTGGTGTCTAACCTCTGCACATCAGAAAAATGTCGTGGATGTATACAGATACATCTTTTTTCCTATCAGGTTCTGATGGTTTTGTTACAAAAAACAATATTCCTCCATGCATACATCATATATTGTTTTTTATAAATCCACCATTATGACACACATTCTCTTACTGAGGGCTTCAAACTACCACTGAATGAAACCCAATGACATCTGTACATTATCTACTTGGTTAAAAAAATACCATCAGATTACTATAGTAGTTATTTTTCTTTGCTTTCAATACAGTTAACGCTTTCCCAAGATTTTTATCAGAAGGATTTTTGTCCTTTTCACACACTCTAATTTCATATGTGGTTACACATACTTGCTCTTTCAAGACAGCAGATTTGTAAAAATTATCCTGAAGTGTCCATTTCTGATACTGTGGGAAAAAAAAGGGAAGTGTGAGCGAGCGAAGGATCTTATTCCAGAGATTCATTTATTTGTAAAAGCCAGAGTAAAGCGGTTCCCTGTTCACACTGTAGAAAGAGACTGTTCCTTCACTGCAAGTCCGCTCCTCCCAAATTCAGGACATTGCAGTGCCATCATTAAGCAGCATCCCCTGCTGAGAAGCACATGACTCTACTGTTCCATAATGTACCCTGAATGACCACCGGTTTCCAAATGATGCTTAAATAAATACTAACTTTAACCTATAAAATTCTGAACAGCTTGATTCTTGGCAACCTGAAAGATCATCCCTTTTCACGAATGCCACCTGAAACAATCTCCAATGCATGTTGTAATAATAATAAAAATGATGGGAAAACACCATTAGCTCCCTGAGAAGCATGTCAACTTTAACATAAATCTCTTGTCCTGCAGTGGGCTCAAACAGGCTTATGCAGACAATACAGTTTCTACTGCATGTTAACCAATGATGCAGCTAGAATGAGAAAAACGGAAATCAAGATATTTGGAGACAATGAAGTAGAGGTTGAATATCTTGGGAGACTGCTGTGAAGAAGAGTTGTCAGCATTCAACTGTGTTTTAAGCTCCACCAGAGGAATCTGGGACATGAGTTTTTATGGACTTTTTGTTCAACTTCATTTACTTTGATTTATAGCAAAGCGCTGCTGAAGAGGCCAAGGAACCATGCAAATAAATCTGGTCGGAATCAGAAGGAAAAAAAGTTTCCCTCTTCCATCTTCAAATTGTGTAGTTCAGAAATTATCATTTAATAACTTTGCCAACCACTGTAATATACTTCTCAAAAAAAACCAGGAAGAAATAGACTTCTTAAACAACTGAAGAATGCAACAGGTGGGAAGAAAAAGAACAATTTTTTGCCTCCACAGAACCAGTCTGAACACCCACCATAAGGAGGCAGAACAGCTGAAGCTCTACACCTGGCTTTGACTGCGTACTCTCTCAGCTATTCCCCCAAACATGAAATCCTACAGTGAATTTACAACGTTCCTAAACAACAGACCATCCATAAGAGATCTCCATCCATGAGACTTCTTACATTTCTTACAAAGGCCTAAGTTACAAAAAGGCTGGATACGTACATCTTACAAAGATACATTTCTTAGCAACAAAAATGGTGGCAAGTTTTTATTCGTATTTGGGGAAGAATTAAGGCACGAGTTAAGCTCCATCTTCTCCACACTACAAGTCTTCCTACCTCAATGAAACAAGTATCATTTAAATAACACTACACAACAGTTTCAGAGTACTTGCAAACTGATAGCTAATTTCTGCCACCTTTAAGGTCTTTTGTTAACCTATCTACTGAAAACCTTTATGATAAAACCACCGCAGGATATCAAACTGCTGCCTTTCTGATAAAGCCTGGAAGCCTAGAAGGAAAGATTACTTTACCTTCAAGAACAGTTAAACAACTAAAACTATATGAGGAATAGCCCCAAAGAGAGGTTCATGACATCTCCAAAGTCTTTGAGAGTTTGCTCTGAGAAGGGAGGCTTTCTAAGGCTTCATTCCTGATGAAAACTTTACACACACTGGGAAAAGTAAAACCAGCACACTACTGAAGCACTTCCTGAGACAAAACCTTTCGGGTCCATCTAACAACAAACTCTGGAATTCACCTCATGATAGCCAAACATATTACGAGTTTCAAGGTTGCAACTTGACTGTACCACTGAAACCATGAATTCATAGGACTCAAATATTTATTGAGACTGAGGGCCAGCAATTCCAGCCATCAGAAACCCTTCTTGACTACATCTCCCTTTTCACTTGGGGCTTGAGGAAGGATCCTCACATTCAGTGTCTTTACTAGGCTAACAACTACAGAAAAATTGAAATTAACAACGCATGCTCAACCTCCCCAACCTGAAGCACCCTTCTGCTCCAATCAAATGAACCACTAATCAACACAGTTAAAGCTTCTTAAACGCACTTCTTTCAGTACAAATATTTCAGTACTGCGAAGATACGAAGTTTGTTTTACATGAGGCACAGATAAAAACTGTACTAGAAACTGAAATTATTGCTCAAGGCAGACTTAACTTTCTTGTCTTCAAATATTCTGAACTGGTCACGTTCTCAAAGGTGAAATAACATTACACTACAGGGGATACCTCTATAAACAGCATTTTTCAAAGAAACTGACTTCATAGCTTCCCATTTCTGAAAGCATGATCTAGATTTCTGTTTGCCTCCCATGATTCACGCTAGGAGCATGTTTGAGCATTTCTTGTGATACCATTCATCACCAATTTGATTAGTGCTACAGGGCTGCAGAACTGGGCATCTCTTCCTCACAGGTCACTTCAACATTCATTCAGACTGGGGCTACCCTCATCATTCAAATACCACTATGATTAAGTTTTCCACATCGTTCTACACCTCAGTATTCACACTTGTAGCATCACCAGCATAAGTTAATTTTGCAGCCCTCCTCAGCACTATTTTTGTAATACAAAAATGATGGATATCAACACTTTGAGACACAGATTCATTTCAGGAGAATGAAAGGGTTTAAAACAAATGAAAGAACTGGATTTTGAAACCAAAAGGAAAGGATATGCTTGCATAGGTAAGACAAAACCTCTTTAAAAAGTTACAACTGGGAAACATACATTTTACAAGTAATGAGAAATTAAACTAGTTTGATATAAATATATCATATATACTTTTTAAAGCTATTTCAACACATATTAAAAACAGCCTGAATAATTGGGATAATTAATATATTATGATTCTCAGTAACTTTTTAAGTAACAAATAATGTAACTTTGTTATTTAGGAATGGAACTGATTTCATTGTACTGGTATGCTTATAACCATACTTAAACACCATTTAAAATAGCATGTAGCAACACCATCCTTTGGCATACGCAATAATATTTTTATTACTTTTTCTGAAACTGATTAAAATATAGCCATAAGCTATATGTTTGTGCTGGGGTATAATTGGAAGTGGTTTAGACTAAACACAATCCCAGTATTCAGAAGAATCAAAGAAAACTGTCAAGTAACAGAGGGGGAAAAAAAATCTAGATTCAAATTAACTGGCATCTATTGTGATCAACTCTGCCGAGGCTCTTCCCTAAGCTACGAGGCTCACAGCTTCTTAGCATCCTAGATGAAACAAATTATGCTTGCATTGACCACAATAACTTCCAGAGAATAAAATAAGCTTGAACAACGTCTACATTTGGCTCTTAAGCAAAGCACAGAACCCCACAAGGATTTTACATTGGTTTTATTTCAGTTTAACACTCATTCTGCTTACAATAATCGTGAGGGCAAGAGCACCAGCAAGTGATAATGTATAATTAACACCAGAAATGTACACCTTTGCAGTATGTCATTTTATGAAAACATCAGAATAGCAGCAGGCAATTTCTAGTTTTACGTATTTATATCTCATCTGTACCTCAACGTGACAAATACAGACCGACTGTGAAGCTGTGACTGCAGGCAGCTGTACAAAATGGACAATTAGTACAAATGAAAATTCCACACATGACAGTAAGAGTTTGAAGAAAATTAACATTTACAAACTCGTAAACGTTTTATTGCTAACTATACAGCCTTGATTGAAATTTAATAGTAAGCTGCCAGAATCTTTCCTTCTGTTTTTTTTTTTTTTTTTTTTTTTTTTTTTTTTTTTTGGTAATAAGATCACTGGTTTCTTTTAAAAAATGTCTCTTTTCAATAAAAAATTCCTCTATTACAACTGATTCAAAAGACATGACATTCCTCCCTAGCAGCCAGATGTTTCCTTCAAATATGTGTGCCTGTATATGAAATACGTATGTAACGCCACACAACAGCCTGATGGGAAGTGACAAGCACTTGCTCCAGTAACATCCCATTTGCATAGAGGGTTTTTCTGCTGTTCAAACATTTAGTGTAATGAGATCTCATTAATTCAGAATCAGATGACTTGCAGGGCTTTTTCGAGTACTCAGGCACTAGTAAATCTGATATCCTGTAGTATACAAATACATACTCAATGAGTGAAGAGGGAAGATAAGCTTTCTGACATTCTCCTTGCTGTTTGATACATGCACGAGACAAAACCAACCACCTACACCTTGATTCTT
This sequence comes from Lagopus muta, assembly GCF_023343835.1. Classification (NCBI taxonomy): domain Eukaryota; kingdom Metazoa; phylum Chordata; class Aves; order Galliformes; family Phasianidae; genus Lagopus; species Lagopus muta. The sequence continues at coordinate 37,969,298 of NC_064435.1, read as the reverse complement.
GAGGAATACTTCAGATTTGGCACTCTCAGCAGTGTAACGCAACCACAGCCACAGAGAAGACTGCAGGGTGAAATTAGTGCCAGTGTCAGGCTGGCAGGTAAATTACCTGTGCAGCATGTAGCAAAGTTACAGACTGTGTGCAACACACACGGTTAAACGATAGGAAATAAAGTACTCTTTAGAGAGGGATGGAGGAGATCATTATTAGTTATCTTAACTTCAGTTAAAAAAAAATAAAAAAATAAAAAAAAAAACACTTTGACAAATAATTCCCTTTAAACACTTTCTAATCTGATTTCTAGGGATATTTTCCTCTGAGAGAGGAATTTAGCACATTAAGTGCAAAAGAAGATTATAACAATTCAGTTTACTGTAACAGAGACTTCTTGCATTTTTCCAAGTTCCATTACACCGTTATTTCTTAATTGCATTTGATGGCAATTCTAGGTTTTACTTTCCTGATTCCCATTTGGGTCCTCAAAACTGATTGGAGCTATTTTAACTCAGAGTTTTGAGTTACTGCTCTGTGGATTATAGCCACACTTGTCTATAATGATTTGTTTTATCTATGTCACTTTTGAGTTTTACATTAGTTCAGTCCTGGATATCTATCTATCTATTTATTTTTTATTTTATTTCCCCCATTTTCTTGCCTTTAAACAAACAAAGAAAAAAGAATTCTACACATCAGGATACATTCTGCACTCTTCTGGCCCTTACAAGCCTACAAAGCTGCCAGGGCTGAGCATGTGCAACCAAGCCCATCAGTCTGCCCATAGTTTTTGATGTATTTGACAAAGTATCTCTACACCCTGAACAGTCAGTGAGTTAGAAAATGAAGAGAAGTTACAACAAAGAAGGCTAGCATATGAATGGATTTATTCCTTCAATACAAGAAGAAATATTTCAGTTTTCCCACTCTTCACTGTCAACTCTGTACATATGCTGTCTTCTCAACTCACTGACATACACTGCAATGCCATGACCCTAAAACAACCATTTATAAGACACACAGAGTCCATTTTAATGCTAACAATTTTAATATATTCTGTGAGAAGGCCCCATCACTTATAACTTACAACTTTTCTCCTAAAGCATGTTACCTCTTGTAAAAAAATCTTTTAAATACAATTCTGTTAATTTCGGCTAATTCATCCCTATAAGACAACACCAAGGAAACACTGACACTGAAGTAGACAAGAAATACTTCAGCAAGCCTGTTTAAATCAAATTCAGCTCACAGTAATGGTCACTGGTTGTATTTAGCCTTAGGTTCTTAGAACTCTGCATACACTTTGAATTTTTCACATTTGATGTTCAGTGGAAAACGGTTCACCTAAAATTCATTAGTAATTGCCACCTACTCTATTGCAGGCAGTGGGCTACTATGTTCCTTGGAAAATTAAAAATAAAATATAGGCAGCTGCACAAATGATTCTGTCGAGGGCTAATCAATATGTTTTACATTCGAGTTACAAGTTTGCACAATTTAGAAAAATCAATATAAATTTAATTAAATTCTAGATGTGATTTTTTGATCCGCAGGAAAGACACACAATTCCTTATCATCAAAATCCTCAGATGAATGCAAGAAAAAAATCCCTGACACTTCAGAAATTTAAACATTTTACATTTGTTCAACAGAAAATGCTACCTCGCTCTCATATTCAGATTATTTTTGAACAGTTCTTTAAGGCTACCTAAACATCTGGTAGCTGGATAAAGATGCTCAGCAGCTCAGCAGACAGATCCTGCACCTTTCCTTCAAGTGCCATGCAAGCTAAAGCCTCGCTAGTTGCAGGTAGCTGCATTCCCCCTCCCTGAAGCAAGCACTCTGTCCCTGTGCTGGAGGTGGCTGCTAGCTCCTTTTAGCTCTACACTGCATTGAGAATGGGCTCAGTGCTGCAACATACTTCACATTTTCCAGAATATTTTCCCTAGGCAAACAGATAAACTTGTTTAAGAACCCTCCCTAGAGGTGTTTGCCTGCTCACAGGTACCAGTTTTAAATACACCAGAGGTTACTGATGAATTGCAGAAACTTTGTTTTAGACTGAAATAAAACATCCCTTTTAACAAAACAACCTGCAACAGTTAAAAATAGTAGTTTATTTAGGGCAGGAGTAGTGCCCTCTTTAACCCCTTACTTTTAAAACACATGCACTGCCCTGAAAGGAGGGGACTGAAGGGCACCATTTTGACTGCCTACGTGCGCAGATGGACGACCATTAGGAGTGGCTGCACCTGGGAAATAGGGGCTTTTGGAATTCCACACACTCTCACAAAGTTTTTTAATTTAAATCACAATCTTCTACATTGGAAAACTCATTTTTCAGGATCATTACTATGTAAAATGTACACATCAAGAATTACACTTGAACCAAGCACTCAAGAAAAGTTCAATACGTGTCAGTTCAGATTCCCGTATTTGCTGTACTGTTGTAGAATACTGAAGTTAATAACTTTTAAACATCAGTGAATAGGATTGATAAATATCTCAGTAGGTCTTCAATACACTTCCAACTCCCCACTTTACCAGCAGGAACTTGGGTAGTTTTACCAACAACTGCCCCACAGTTTTGGTTTCTTTGGGTGTTTTAATTTCAAAAAATCATGAAAAAACATAGCAAAATCATATATAACCAAAGCAACGTGTAACAGAGAAGATTAGCTCAACTCTTAGAAGTAAGGAAGCTTGGAAAATTATTTCTGTTTTTATTACACACCGCATCATCCCTGCAAGAATTCAGTTTTCTACAAAAAGAGAGTAATTCTATTCGTGAGAAACAATCCTAAGTAGCATTTATCTACTTCTATTGTCCTCATCATCTGGATTACAGCTTAAAAGCAAATCCATTTCAGAAGAGCATCAAATTCTGTGAGAACACCCTTCCTCCTCCCTATGTCCTGAGTTTTCTGCTATAGTTGGATACACTGAATTTACTTTGTAATGCACAGCTGTAGGTCAAGAGCCATCCCCCACAACATGTGTTTCTTTCCTATTGTTAGGATGGACGCCTCTACCTATCCTCAGCATCACCAAATTGATCATTCAGAAGCTCTGAAGGAGGTGAAAGGGCTGTAACATATTTAATGCTTCGCACTCACTGTCACAGATGTGCTGTTTTAAGAGCTCTTAAATACTGCTCTCAGCACCACCAACCAGTTCCCTGCAGTTGGTTCTGTGCAGCCACTGCTCCCTACCATGGTACATTAAAAATAACCAAACACCAACATGCAGTGTACTGCTATTAATTTATCAGCTTTCTACAAATTTCAGGACAAAACACCTTCACAGTCTGTAAAAAGAAGAGATCAGTGTTAAAAAAAAAAAAAAAAAAAAAAAAAAAGGAAAAAAAAGGGGTTTGGGAAGGAATTTTGAAGCATGAATTCTCGCTAACAACAAAAAAGATCTCTCACCCCCGAAAGACAGTTATGGAAATATGTTCAGTGTCATTCCTTTACACAAACTGATTAATCTTCCTTCCCTAATGAGCTCCTTTTCAAGCCTAGGAGTAACTGATGTGATTTAATTTTCACAAGTGTGACTCAGTGGAAAACTTGGAGCTTTCTTCCAAAATCTCCAACCACAAGGCTGCCCCAGTCAACAGCCACTGTACAACAGCTCTTTGGTCACACTTGCAGGGAAGGTACGGACCATTTGCGAACACATGCTATCAAACACAAAGGGCTGCCACAACTGATATTCAAATTCCAGAGGTTCAAAGCAAACATTTGCTCCAGCAGCCTCCCTACAAGCTGAGTGCACCATCTTCCCTCTCCAAAACTCCATACCTGTGTTCCATTTCTAACCTGGAAGCAAACACAGTCCGCAAAAACAAAGCACGTGCAAAGGAAACGCTGTAACTCCTCGCAAAGATATCGAATCGCCATGCTCAGAGGAGACTAATTTTCTTAAAACAGCTTGTTTTCCTGAAAATCACAATCCATAGGAGATCATCCAAAGAAGCAGAGCGTTTCACACTGTGACAGTTCAACATTTTCAAGTTAAAAATCAAGTGAAAAACCGTACCAGCCCAAACGGATGCGAAAAGTACGCGTGCACACACAGATGCAGACGTATCCCATGAAACTAGACCTCGGTTAGGATGATTTTTCCTTTTCTTAGACAAAGCCAGAGGCGATTCTCCCAAGTGATGTTGTTACCCAGCCAAGGTGTACTTGTAAAAAAAAATAATAAAAAAAAGCCCCTCGTTTGGCCAATTAAAACCTACAGTTATTTGCACCATTCTCAAAACCTTTTGGAACTGCTCAGAAGGTTTAAGCGCACATCAAGGGCCGCAATGCTGTTCAACAAACTCAAGTGTCCCCAGTAACACTGAACTTATTTACAGTAAAAATAATGCACTTTGCAACTCTTACAAAAGAGCCACGAAACCGCACTGCGCACAGAGGGTCTCCTCCCAGGGAGCTCACAGGTAGCACAGCAAGGTCAGGTTTTAATGTAACAACATGGGACTCCTCCATTCCTGCAACACCCACTCCAGAAAGAGCTCTCCAAAACACAGCCTTCTCATGAACACATCAAGAAAAACCTCGTGACGCACAACAGAATGGCTTCGATCCGAACGAATCTGAGCATTTCCCCCTGTTATCTACAGCTAATTTTTCAGACCAGGGCTGATTTGATACCTTTCCATTAAAAAAAAAAACAACCAACGAACCACCCACCTGCCATAGGCAGAGGCGCTGAGAACCATAGGAAAAGAGAAGCTGTCTCTTTAAAATGCCCTGATCCCACGTGGAACCAACATCAGCAGCACTTTCGCATTAACTTCAACGTGAGGCGAGATGAGGCATCCTCATTTCACATAAACACAACGAGGGGAGCGCAGAACGCCCGCCTGGTGGGACGCAGACAGGTGAAGGGACGTGGCAGGCAGGGCAGCAGGCAGAGCAGGAGGGGTGCCTGCCTGGAGCACCGAGCCTTCCCCGTGGAGCATTACCTCAGCCCCACACCGCTCCGCAGGATCCAGTTTAAAGAGAGGAGGGAGCCACCAGGAAAACTCGAGATTGAAAGGCAACGAAAACGCACTTCATAAACCGGAAAGGTTTACACTTTGCCTCACACATCCTAATTAGATCAGGAAAGTGACACTACAAAGGCACTGCATTCCGGTCCGAAAAAAAAAAAATAATAAAAAGGACAGAAAAAGAAGGCAGAGAAAAGGAGAGGAGCCCCCACCTCCAAACTCCCCCCCAAACACCCGAAAAGCATTAAAAAGGGAAGTTATCCAGCAGCACATGCAGCATTTATCTTATCTGGGATCGCTGCGCATTGCCCCAAAGTTGTGCACTTTCTGCACTCCCATCTCCCCCTACCTCTGCCTCCCGAAAGGGATTTTCACGTTTCCCCATTGTCGGTGGCGAGTGAGAGGAGGCTTTTGCCTTCCCAAAGAATTCATCAACAAAAAAAAAAATAATAAATATTAACTCCTTGCTCCCTGAAACCCGAAAACGGCCTCGGGAAGCCCGGGGTTTTATCCTGTCACCTCGAGGGGGAAAAGGAGGAGCAGCCCCGATTTTTAGGTATTTTTTGGCATTTTTTTCTGATTTTTATTTTGTTATATGCCTCAGTTCTCCCTCCATTTTGGTTGTTTATGATACTGACAACAAGCTGTCCCTGCTCTCTCTCTCTCTCTCTCCGGATCTCTCCTGCTTTCAGTTAGCGATCCCCCTCCCCAGCGCAGCCCGGCTCGGCGCTCCTCGGCTCCGCACTGTGCTCCCAACACACGCCGATGGGGCAGGGGAAGGCTCCCGGGCCACCCGGAGGGGGAGAGCGGGCAAATTCGTTGCTTTACCCCGGAAAAAAAACCCACTTTTGTCCAAAAAACCGAGGGGAAGGGGGGGCGAGCGCCCCAAAGTCGCTCCGGATCCCCCCCAAAGCGGCGGCCGCCGGGGCCGGGGGACCCCCTCCGGGTAGCCGGGTCCGCGGGGGAAATTTCTGTGCGAAATTCGGCCGCTTTGAGGCGGGGGGCGAATTTATATTAATTTTTTCCCTCATTTTTCGGCACCGCCGCCTCTAATGTCTTCCGCTCCCTCTCGCCGCTCTCGCCGCTGTCACTGCCTTCGCAGCACAGGCTCCGCTCGGGCGAGGAGGGGAGGGGGCGGCCGCGCGGCTCCCGCTCCTGCCCCGGCCCCGGCCCCGGCGGGGGTCTGCGCCGGGCACCCCGCGCCCTCCCTCCCTCCCTCCCGCCGGCCCCGGGCAGCGCGCTGCCTCGCCCGCTCTCTCGCGAACCACCAGAGCGCCGCGGGGAGGGAGGGGAGGAGTGGAGGAAACTCCTGAGAGAGGTTTTGCCGAAAATCATCGCTTTCTCCCTCCGAGGGAGGAGGGCGGGGGGCAGCGCTCGCCTCCCCTTCCCTGTTTTTCCCCCCTCCGGGGCGAGGGGGGGGGGGGGTCCGGCGCGGGGCGGTGGGGGCTGAGGGCGGCGGGGGGAGAAGGATGGACGCGGGGATGATTAACACCAACTTTTCCTCGCCGCTCGCCGCTCCTCGCTCCTCTCCCCCCTCCTTCTCCTCCTCCCCCTTCATAATTTAAATAACCCTGATATTTCCCTGCTAAACCCCGGCGCTTGCCCCCCAAACCCGCAGCAGACTCACCGCGGGAGCCTCAGCATCCCCTCTGCGCCCCGTTTCCACCCTTTACAGTGTTCTCCGATTTTTCTGTAATTTTTTCCCCATATTTCGGGCTGGACGCGGCGGGCCTGGAAATTGTTTGCTTTCCCGTCCTTCCAGCAGCCATTGTAGTGTATGCGCTGCGGTGCAGCCCAGCCTGCCGCACACGCCGCGCCCACACCGCCCGCCGCCCACACGCACCGCGGGTTGGACGCCTCCCCCCGTCACTCAGCGCCGCGGCCGCGCCCCGCCGCCGGCGCCTGCGGCCCGCGCCGCCCGCCCCGTTGGTGGAAGGAGGCGCCGCTCAAGACCGGGGCGGGCCCGCCGCCGCCGCCATTGGCCGTCCGACCCCGCCACTCAGCGCCGCCGGGGCGTGGGCGGCGGCGGCGCTGGGCCGGGGGGAGCCGCGAGGCCGGGAGCGGGGTAGGCTGCGCCCGTACTTAAGCGCTCTGCCCGAGCCGCTGACGTCTTTCGAATTGGAGACGGGGCCGTTCCCCTCCCGCCTCGGGCTCCCGCGGACGCGGCCGGGAACGGAGGTGAGTGCCGCCGGCGGGCCGGGCGCCCGCCGCCCGTTCTCGGTGGCTCGCTCGTTTCCGCGGGCGACGGCCGAGCGGCGCCGGGACCGGACGGACAGCGGTGGGGCCGGGCGCGGCGCTCCGGCGGCAGGTGGGGCCGGGGCTGTCCGCGGGGCGGGGGGAGCGGGGCGCCGTGCTGCGGCCCTGCAGCCCTGCCGCCGTTCGGGCCCCGCTGCCACCCGCGCCCTCGGCGCCGGCCCGGCCCGCGGCCCTGCGGCTCCCTGTAGCCTCCCGCCCGGTGTTAAGGCGATCAGGGCTGCGGTCTTTGTGTGCGAGCTTCGCCCCGCGGCTTGCCGCTTAATAGCTGCGCCGCGTGCGTTTAAGAAAATAGCACGGAGCCCGTGGGGAAATACGCCGGTGGGTTTATGGGCTGACAGAGCCTCGGGGTTAAGGAGCAGCGGCGACAAGCGGCTTTCTGCCTGGCGTGGCTCGTGACTGCCGGTGTGCTGGAACGTAAGAGCCCGGCGCAGGAGCTGCTGGCGGTGGCTGTGCTCGGGGCCGCAGCTCGCGTATAGCAGGGGATGGCGGTGTGGGGTGGCTTCCTGCCCGGCTGCCGCTTCGGGCAGAGGCGGCGTTCCGGTGTGACCCGCCTGCCCTTCTCGCCTGAGAGCGCTTTGGAGATGTTGAGAGGCGTACGTGCCGAGGAGCCCGACCTGAGTGCTTGTGAAGTGGATACGGTGCGCTCCGCTGCCCCGTGCGGAGGTGGGCTCCGGCGGTGTGGTCAAAACGAACGTGGTGATAACGGTCTGGGTAGCGAGCAGTGATGTCGGTGTGTATGGGGCTAACAGTTATTCTTCAGAGGAGTTCTAAGCTGAAGTCAGTCTGGCTCCAAACACTTTCAGACGTACTTGCTTTGGTAGTGCTCACAGTGGGATGGTGATGCTGTCCTACATATATGTGGTTCCATTTCAGTCAGAAGTTTCTCACTCAAATCCTTTTGCACTCACAAAAGTTAGCATTTGCCTAGCTTGCTAAGGCACCTCAAACCTTGGGCAGTTCTTTAGGGAAAGCTGAAGCTCCTGATGCTGTTTTCTAAAACAGCAGACACTGCTGTGTGGAGTAAGGAAATAATTCAAGTACCTTGTGAATATAGTTTCATAGGGAATGGAAATCTAAGGCTTGTTCACATGGAATAGTTTCCTTCTTCACCAAGAACCTTCATCTAAAATACTACATGAGTTCATTAGAGTGTTTGGGTTTTTTTAATTGATATCAAGCAGAAGTGGATTTTCTCTGTAGACCTGTGCTTCTCAGTCACCAATGTGAACAGAAAGAAGCTTAAGCTCAAACTGCAGCAGCGTCTCTAGGCTAAGTAAGGTTGAACAAGGATATCTGTACTTCAGTTTTTTGCAAAGGTGTTTCTTTCTTAGTTGTGTATTTCTGCTTGCATTGGCTCAAGTAAGCATTTGATCAAGTTAGTTTGTATTTCTGCTTAGAACTGTTCTATCTGGAACAAATACCTGCATGGCCACATTTGTGCTGAAGGCAATGCGTGGGGAGCAGTAAGGGAGGTGAGGGTCTGCTGCTCTTCTTGATGTCCTCATCTTGGATTACTGTAGGTTATTGGCACTGAAATATCTTCAGCTTGCAGTTCCTAGAGCCTGTTTCAAACTAGTGAACGGCTGAAAAATGTGATTCAAGCTGTCCTGTATGGCATAGGGAAATCCGGTCGTCCTTACAATGGAGTAATTTCTCTTTGTTAATTGTCTGGTGCAGCAGGAGGCTGGGCACTTCTGTGCATGTGCATATGCGTGATGTGGTCGAGCTAAGGAGTAGGGACAGGTCTGTTCCCCTGCTGTATTTGCTGAGGTTTTTAAAGTGTATTGGTTTGAAGAGTTTCCACAAAACTGTTTCTCCCAGATGTTTGCTTTCTCAGTGTGGTAGTCCAGTAGAAGAGTGGCTCCCTTCAGTCATTCTGAAGGAACTTATCTAGGTGGAAGCAGTCTTGGTGATAAGTTAACTTGCCTGAGCTGTCTTGTTGTTGGTGCTCTGGAATTTCGTAAAAGAAGCTTACTGAAAAATACAAACAAAAAAAGCTGTAAGAAGAAACCAACCCACAAAACCTGTTTGTGTGCACTACTGAAGTCATTCATTAGATGCTGAAATTCAAACTTAGTACTCTGTCACTATTAAAAGGTGATACTTAACTCATTTCTTTTCTGTTTCTAGCCAGGGTACGAGTGTCTAGAATGCCCAAGTATGCACAGCAGCTTAGAGATCATGACAGAAATCCTTGCATAGCGGTAAGATCAAATTGGGATTTCTGTTTGTATGCTTCTAGGTCAAAATGCAGAAATAATTCCTCTAGAAATTGCATTATTGGGAGCACTCCTGTATCAGTAGTATGCGCTGAATGTTTCTTAGAGCCTGAAAATGGGAAAGACTGAAAAACACGTGTAGTAAATTACATATGAAATAAGTCTGTAGTTACTTATAAATGGGAATAACACAACTTACTGCTTTATTGTTCTGTCCATAAAACCAGTCTGAAATCCCAGTTAGACAAGCTTGAAGGATAATCTTAATATTCTTCTCTGGGTTATACCATGGATCTCTGTAAACAATTGTTTTGTGGACTTTCTTCTTACTATTTAAGGAATACTATGTTTGTTACAATCTCCAAATGAAGTAATTGCTTGGGGATTACTGATTATCTGTTTTGGTAGATGTTCCCTTTGATATAGTTCATTCATCTGAGAAGCTGTCTCCTATCTTCGTAGATACTCTGAGACCTGTTAGAATTTTTAGACACTGAGTACAGTAACTTCTCTCAGCTCTGAAGCTTGTTTTTCCTATTAAAGGAAACAGATGCCTCTAGAAAATGTATGGATGACAACAACTATAAAAAGGATATGTGTACTGATTATTTTTTGAAGTACAAAAACTGCAGAAAATTCTGGGTAAGCAGGTTTCCTTAAGCACCATAGATTTTTTTTTCCTAAATTTTACTCCTTATCTTGTTTCAAGTATATTATTTCTGATGGTGTTTTCTGAACTCTTTGGACTGTACCGCTTGCTACTGCTGCTCTTATGCCTGCATGAAGGTGCTAGATTCCTAAATATTTAGTATGTGGTGCCGGAAGACTTAAACTTACTCTCTGAAATTGTGAGTCAGTGTTCTTGCAGTGTATTTCCCTCTAAGTCAGTCAGATATTTTTGTCAGTAAGTTTTTTTTTTTTTAAATGCACGTAAAGAAAGTGAGACAAGTAAAGTAAGTAAAGAGAGGTAAGACAAGTTGATCTGTTTTTGTTGCTTAGGCTCATGTTTGCTTCAATCTGAGATAACGCTCAGGAAGAGTTCACTGTTTGGTGGTGATTTCATTTTATTTTTTTTTTTCCTCATGTATTGTGGTGGGAAAGGATCTTGAGGGACTGGGCACTTCTGTGAACATGGATATGGGTGATACAATCCCATGCAGTTCAACTGTTCTCTGCTGTCTTTAGCCACTGTAATAGTCTTTCAGTTTATGCCTTTAAATACTTGTATAAACTTCAAAAAAACCTGTTTACAGACAATTGCATAGTCGTTTGTGTCATGGGAATGGTGTAATGTGAAGCTGCAAGGTGAGCTATCAGATAGCTTCAGTTAAATACTAGTACGTTTAGTTGTCAGCTAATCAGATCTAGAGTATCTGGCTCCTTGTGTATAAGAGTACTTCAGTTTAAGGATCTTATTCAGCGGGAGCTCAGGGGCAGAGACTTTTGAGAAATCAGTGTTCTCATGCTTACTTTCTTCTGTTTTCAGCATGACATTATGATGCAAAGGAAAAGAAATGGTGTGAAACCGGAGATGCCCTCAGCAGAAGAGAGAAAGAAAATCTTGGAATCGGTAGAGAAGCCATACTGACTACAAACTTGCATTGTTTTACTGTTTTCACTGTACATACGAAGACTTAACAGCAGCAGGTTGCCCTCTTGTAAACTGGACTTCACTGTTGCCATATCTTGGATTAAAGTAAGCTCCTAAATTTTGAAGTGTGAGCTTTCTAAGATAGGACTAGTTCTATTTGTGCTCTTCCTCATTGGTGTTTAGTGTCTCACTAGAAGACTTGGGTACCAACACAGCTTGTCCAGACACCTTGGAAGTAGAAGCTAACATGCTGTGAAATAGTAAAGACTCCAAGATTTGCAATTCTAAGTTCTAACTTTTCTAATAGTTGTAAGTTTTAAGGGCTGAGTATGTTTAGAAAGACTAGTAAAGGACTAGTATGTGCAAAATCTCTTGTATGTAGCTATTCTGACTAATATTCTAAGCTTATCATGGGTAGTCCTGTCACTGTTTTCATGTGTTGTTTTCAGTGTCCCTTCTTTAAATAACAGTATTCATGAACTAAAATCCCAATTCCAGCAAGCTGTCAGTAAGATTACAGCTCTTCATTGATGTGAGCAGAAGGTTGCTATAAATCAGATGTCCAGGCTTTGCTTGGTACAAGGTTAGAGAGGTTGGTGAAGATGGAACTGAACTAGTCTCAGCTGAATAGTACCTTTGGTGGATAGTAAATAGATACTTGGCTGTTGGAGGGGGTTGGGGACTTTGTAGGCATGTAAACATGCACTTGGAGTGACATAGCAGGTTTAACTATAGTACATCTATCTAAGACTCTGGACAGCTGAAGCCCTGGGTTTGGAAATGCTTACTCATACAAGACTACAAAGCTCGGTTTGAATAGGCTACTCCAGTCTTACTTAAAACTGATTCCTTATCTAAACTGGGCAACTACTAAGAGTAATCAGATTGCTGTCTAGAAACACTTATTTTCTTTACCTTCAGTGTTTTCTAATGTGCTGGCTACCTCACACCCTGTGGTAAAATGGAAAAACCACTGTCATGAGCTCAAGTTCCATGTGAAAACCTTTTAAGACATACTGCGATTAAGTTGGCAGAACTCTGGCTGACCTCTTGGAGGATGGTGTAAAAGTGTTGTCTCTCTATTTAGACTGTTTTGGAAAGACTTCATAGCTTCCTGTTTTTCCCTCTGTCTGGCTTGTCTCATTGCTTTCCACTCAAGGCCTATTTCTATGTTAGTAGCAGTTTTATGCTATTTTCACCTTCCCTCTTGCCATTTGACTGACTAGTAACTAATGGGATCTACTTTTCCTCCTGTCTTTCTGGCTGCTCTCCTTTTATACCTGAGTTTTGAAGCGGGTTGATCGTGCCCTTTTTGTTACTGGAAAGAGTGTAACTCTATGCCTCTTGAGTGCGCAGTTCTCTGAGAATAGCTGTCTGGCCTCCAAACCATGTCATAAGTTCTCTTGTGTGTTCCTGGCAAGGGAAGTAGACCTTCTTCAGTGAAGATCATGAGATTCTTTATTTTGGATTATTTTGTCTCTACTTAAAATTCAGACTTTGCTGTTAGTGATTGTATTTTTGTTTGGAGCAGAGGAGAAGCTTCCATACTAGATTCGAAGGCTCTCCCTTGCCCACCGCGTCTAAATTGTTCCAATACCCTCCTATTTAGGAGTTTTTTCCAGTTTGGCACAAATTCTTCTGTGTAATAATTTGAACATTTTTAGCCTGTTCCAATTCCAGCATTTTTCTAGTAACTTTGTTCTTTCTCTGCTCTAATGATCTAGTCCTGCAATGACTTTCTAATACAGCTCTTCTTCCTGAAGATCCTGTGTTCTCCATGTGAGTGGAGAATTCCTTGCTTTTGTTAGTTAGGCTTACTGGTGCTACTTCATCATTGGCCATACTTTTATTTAATCTTCCTGCTCTCTGAATTTTGGCTAGCTGGCTGTCTTCTTTTATTGCATCTCTGGACTTTTCTAGTCTTGCTGCTTTGCTTGTCTGAGTGCACCTTCTCTCCCACTTGGCACAAGTTTGTCATTTGGTACCTTTGCTGTATCTTTAGGCATGGTGTCTTTGCTCTTATGGCTTTAGTTACTAATCTAGTGCTTGCTGTTTTCTTCTTGCTGCACTCTGGCTCTGGACTTGCACTTAAATCTGTTCTCTTGCATGAGTTGAAGTTTCTTGAAGCTGTCTCACTTACCCAGAATCTTTCTTTCAGATGTGAGTGTAAGAATAGCCATACTCCTAGTGGGTTTTTACATTTCCATTTTTTTTCCTGCTGATGTTTTCTGGGGGGATTTCTGCTCATTTCCTTCTCTTAAAGGATGGTTGACATGTGGCAGTTCGAGGTATCTGCTATACTGCGTCTAAAGAAATAGGACTTGAATTCAGAAAGTTAGAGGAAGAGATGTATTCCCTGCTGGAGCTATTTCACAACGCAAAAATATGGGATTGCAGGGTGAGCTTAAGGCATGTGTAATGCAAGAGCAATTCTCTACTATTAGACTTTCTGATCATCAGTGGACATACAAGGTAAGTTACTTTCAGGCTATATGGCAAGCCTGATCTTTTTTGATGAAGTGGCAGCAGTGTAAGCAGTGACGTTAAGATTGCATTCAGGTAACAGTTATCTGTTGTGAGGGATGTTGCTTATTCAGTTGTGTATTGCACGTGCTTTATTAAACTTCTTCCTTCCCCAGATTTGTTCTAAAAATAATTCAATAATGTAATTCAATCCATGAGTGAAGTTTGAGTCTTTGTTTTCTTCCATTCACTTCAGGTTATTGTTCCTAGTTTCACTTCTGAGGCTGTGGAGTGGTAAATTATGGCAGCAAAAACATAAGCTGTTATTTATGAAACAATTTTTTGGTTAATTTTTGTAGTGTGGTTAACTGTCTTTGGTTGTGAGCCAAAGGTAATGGTATTTTCTTCATGTCTGAGAGTTGATATTCTGCACATCAAGCACTGAGGTAAGTTGTAGACTGCCAGGCTTTCTGGGCAGTAATAAATCGGGTTGGACTCCTTGCTTCACTAAAGCAAGCACACAATCTTCTGCGCTAACACAGGAGCAAAACATGAAGGACCAAATGCAATTCATTTGGGAAGGAGAAGACTTTTTGTGGGTTTTGTTTGCTAGTTTTAACTTAGTTTTTTGTGGTACAAAACTAAATCTGGATCGTGGTGGTGAACTGCTTCATTTTTTTGTTTGACAGCTGGATGGTGCTGTTGTACAACAGAGGCTGCATGAAAACAACATTGCTAACCACTGCTGTCTTTCTAGGTGTTGTGTGTTTTTTTTTTTTTTTATTTATTTTTAAGCCTCTTCCACAGATTTAAAACCTGAAATTCATTTAGGAGAAGGGAAGGCTGGATGTTGCCTCTATACTGTAAAGAGATGAGGAAGGTGAGAGTCTAGAATGCTGGAGATAGGGAGTTTATGTGTAGCCTGAGAAACCTTCAACTATGGTCCTCCAGAGTATCTTTTTTCCACTGAGGTCTCTTGCTCAGAGCTGAGCACTGAACCAGCAGTCGCTCTGGGCTTTCTGCCAGGCCCAGGTGAACGTCCAGATGTGTCTTTGTTTTACAGTCTTGTGGTTCCTGTAATCCTACAGTGCAAGACTGCTGTGATGCTTTCTGCTCCCATGGTGGGTATGACTTGGTGCTCCTGTAGGTGTTAGCCATTTAGCTCCAGAGTCCTGAAAACATCTTTGGGTTCAGTAGGTAAAGGTTTGATAGGCAGATCGTTGCATGTGCTGCAGCTTTGGGTGTTCTTGGTCTTCTCTGACTAGTTAAGTATGGAAAGGAATGGATAATATAGATATACTTCAGATATTATTTTGTTATTGCTACCTGTTGGATAGAAAATTACGTTTATACCCACTAAATGCTAATGGACTAAATGGACTATTAAGGCTTCAGTATGTTTTTATCTGTTTCTATAGATAAGTAAGACTCATCAGATTTTGAATAAATTCTCACTCCATTCTTCAGGGTTCTATCTTGGTGCCTTCTTTGTCCAAATCCTTTTGTGAGTGACTGCAGTTCTAACACCTTCAATACAGGTGAAGTCTTAAATCACACGATTACTTCCCACTTGACACTTGATGCTGAACTAAACGCAGCTAACCTGAAACTCTTTTAGAGTTAGCCTGTCTTCCCTGTTAGCATCTCACTGAATAACGCCAGCCTTTTCCTTGTGCTAGTGCAAATCCTGCCCTTAGACTCCCATTTTCCTATGACTTCAGTCTTGTGGATTTTCCTCATGTACAATACTATTTCATCTCCTGACTTATATCTGGCTTTCTTGCTTTTTGATTGATTTGCTTATTAGCTTATCTTGTAACTTCAGGATTGACATGTATGTATGTGGTGTCAAGTTTGTTGTGGAGGTATCATTCTACAGCAGTTTCTTCCTTGACTGCCTTTTGCCAGTCTTCACTTTCACAACTGATTTCTGTTAACTCTGCCTGGAACCTCTTTCCTGCCTATCTTTTTCTTACAACTCTAGCTTCCCTTTCAGCCCCAAAACACGTTTCCATAGCTCACATCCAGGGATTAAAAAGAAAGTCTTCCTCCAGCAGCAGGCTCCAAGATGGGATGTCTGTGTATATGAAATGCTAACTGAATGGCTTTTCAGTTAGCAGTGAAAACTTCAGGTTTTTAGAAGTTCTGATAGCTCTTTGAGTGCTTTTTGAGTCTGATTTGTTTTATGGTGGTGCTTTGTGTTTAATTTGGGCTGTCAGCTCCTTCAGCAGCAGTCTGTAGAATGCTGCACGCAGCTGTGGCACTGCAGAAACAAATAATACTGAAACTTCTGAGGCTGAGAACCACAACAGATACTTGTGTCTTTCAGATCCTGAAGTAGCACAGTGGCTGACCTAGTTATTAACAGTAGCTTGCCTAGAAAATGTCTTCTGAAGGGATGTGAGGCCATTTGGTCTTAGGATCATAGATTATCCTGAACTGGGAGGGACTCACAAGGATCATAGAGTCCAAACACTTTCTTATGCTGTCTGTGGGAGTCATTGCAATTTATTATATATTATTTTACAAAACCAAAGAAGTTGGAGTAGCATGAGTCTTCCATAAATAAGATGGGTTTCTTTTGGTTGCGGTTTTTAGAGTGAATAAAATCTTCATAGCCACTGGAGTTAGGCATACCGCTATTGTTTTCTAAAAACATCCTTTTAAAAATTAATTTTTAGAATTGTTTTCTTTATTTCTTTATGTACAGTTTTCCACTCCTGCCAAGTTGACTTCCAGTTTACTCTTAGGTCTTTACTGCCTGTAAAAGATTACTCCTATTCACAGTGCCTATTTCAGGGCTGTGTGAGGTGTGTAGTGTACAATCTGAGCAGATTTCATCTGATGCCCCAGTCCTAATCTATTTCAGGAATTATTCTACAGTCTGCTATTTATTTGAAACTTGACCTAGTTGAATTCAATTTTGCCATTGCTTGGCACATTCAAGCACTGCTGCCCTTGGACTACTGCTTTGCTTTGATAAGCAGCTGTCCACTGGAAACATTTCCTGACAGTTAAGTGTTGGCAGTTTGCAGACTTGAAACAAGAATGAAAATCTCTAATTGCTCAATATTTGCTACTTTTCAAGCAATTAGTTTTGGTTTCAGTATGAGAAACATGTTGCCTCCTTTTATTTCAGCTGAGTTAGTTCAGTGGATACAAGCTAAGGTCCACCTCCTGAAGCTACTATTAAAACAAATGCTTTCAGTTGATGACAAATTTGTTTTAAAATGTTTTTACCACTTTATGAGCACTACTACAGTTCCTTCTCTTTTAGTTTTTTTTACTGTGCAATGTCATTTCTTCGCTTTTAGTGAAGAGACTCTTGTTTCTAGCAGCTTCAGTGGCACAGAAATGTCTGCGTCTTTTACTACCTATGTTTTATATCTCAGCACTTAATATTCTTACACCTTCTCCAATATATTTTGTATTTTCTTCTTGAAGACTTTTCAATTCAACCTTTATTTCTGGAGAGTGCTGCTAAATTCCTGTACTTCAGTACCTTCAAGGATGATGATGGTATTCTATTTTCTTAATGCTTTGCATAACACTTTCTTGGCACAATACCTTGCTCTGTGTGCCAGGGAATATTGATGTCATCCATTGTCCTGTAAAATAAGATTAATGGCTCTCAATTATTGCAAAACACCATTCTGTGCATGCTATGGATCAGCAATTTAAAGCAGAAAGTAGGCAACCAATCAATAACAAAATTCGGTGCTCTATTTATTCTTACTGCAAGTGAAGAATACAAAATGTTTTAACTGTTTTTCAGTAGAAGCAGTTAAACATCACCCAACATTCATGTTCAAGAAATAAAAACCCTCTGAACTATGTAGTTCAGAACCTTGTGGGTCAAGGATCAGATTTTTGCATATACTTTTTATACATTTTTTGCATATACTTAAAATTGAACTATTGTCTATCAAATATCAATGTTACATGTACAGACAATTGTAAGCCATGTTATATAAGTGAGATGTAAAATAAATTGAAAACATAATTATGCTTTGGAGTTGTTCCAAAATAGATCATAATTTCAAAGTAACTAAGAATGACAAACAAGAAAGCTTATGCTCAAGATGGAAAAGGAATACTAAATGTCCTGAAAGGAAATAACACTTAAGATGATATTAGACTAATAGTAGAAATAGGTTGATATCTCAAACTTATGAATGATCATACTTCCTTGCAGTATGGACTGATGAACAGCTCTTGGCTGCGTGTAACTGGTTAAGTGATGGACAAGGCTGCACGTGAGAACTTGAGTGGCAGGAATTCAGGTGTCTTCTGCTGATTTGGATCATGGAATTGTACAGTTGTTTGAGTTGAAAGGGACCTCTAAAGGTCATCTGGCCAACTCCTCTGCAATGAGCAGGGGCACCTACACTGCATCAGGTTGCTCAGATCCTCATCCAGCCTAACCTTGCATGTCCCCCAGGATGGGGCTTCTGCTGCCTTGCTGGGCAGCCAGTGCCAGTGGAGTGAAATTGAACCAAGTTGCTGCACTGGCGTATTCTAGTAACACAGTGCTTGCTTCAGTGCATGGGAAGTAGTGAAGGGGTAAAGGGGCAGACCTTTAGGTAGAGTGTGCTTTGTGAAATTGCCGTTTCCTCCTGTGTCAGCCTTCAGTGCTTCAGCTCTAAGATTCCTGATGGCTGATAGGCTCAAACAGACTTTACTGGCTCCAAAAAATGCTGTGTTTTAATTCTCTTCTACTTGACAGGCAAAAGCAGCTCCTTCAGCAGATTAAAGATGATGGTTAGTGTATGATTCTGGGCTGACTACTCCTGTACAGAATGGAAGAAGTGTTTTGACTCTTTAAACTGTAGGTTCCTAAGGGCATGCTTATTGGCTGGAGCTGGAGCCTGTGAGTGCCCAATGCTTTGAATCATAATCATTAAGGTTGGAAAAGACATCTAAGGTCATCTAGTCCAACTGTCGACTCACTGCTGCTACCATGCACACTAACCATATCCTTCAGTGTTACATCTATGCATTCTTGAAAACCTCCAGCAATAGTGACTCATCTTGCATCCTTCGGCAGCCTATTCCAGTGCCTTACCACTCATTTGAGGAGAATTTTTTCCTAGTACCTGAAGCATCAGAAGTTACCAGAGGACGACGTTGCACTGCATCCTTTCATACTGGCAGTGCAAATGGGATGGCTTTTTACAGAGCAAGCTTGTCACTGGTCCAGTCCATGGGAGTGCCTGTGAGGTATGCTGATGTGGGAATGAGAGGGAGGACATTCATTTTCTTCTTTCAGGGTGTTAGGAGATGCCAGAATCTGCAGTGATGCCCTTCAGCGGCTGTTTCTCAATTCCTCATTGCCCTTGTTAGTCACTGTTCATCTACCCACACACTAGAAGTATTTTTCAGCTTTCTGCCCTCTAAATTTTAACACTCAAAACCCTGAGAATCAAATATGTTAATAAATACCTTAACAACTCAGCTCTTTTAGGGTTTCTGTGGAATGAAAGGAGTTCACAGTGTGCTTTTCTGTTCTGTAGTGTGGGGAAATCCCCCACCAGGAGCAAGTGGGCATCAGAATCTCTCTGTCTTCCCTAATTGGCATCCACAGGAGATCAGGCTCCTGGACAAGCTGTTGTGAAGCCACCTGTGACTACCTGCAGGTGACCCCTGTTTTGAGCACAGCAATTCTCTGACCCAAATGGTACAGGCCTGTGCTGGTCTGGAAATGCAGGCTGGTTGTTCCCATGTGCTCGTGAGGGCACTTCCTGCTAGTCTTATGAGGAGTGGTTGGATGAGCTGGGATTGTTTCTTCTGGAGAAGAGGAGGCTTGGAGGAGGCCTCACTGCACTCTACAGCTTCCTGAAGGGAGGTTGTGATGAGGAGGGGTTTGGCCTCTTCTCCCAGGCAACAAACAGGACCCAAGGAAATGGCCGGAAGCTGTACCAGAGGAGGTTTAGGTTAGACATAAGGAAGAACTTCTTCTCTCAGAGAGTGGTCAGGCACTGGAATGGCTGCCCAGGGAGGTGGTGGAGTTGCTGTCCCTGGCAGTGTTCAAGAGGCGTCTGGATGAGGAGCTGCGAGAGATGGTTTAGTGCTTGTGGTAGCAATGGTAATGGGAGCACAGTTGGACTAGATGATCTTGCAGGTCATTTCCAACTTTGTGATTCTATGAACTTGGCATATGTATAATGGTGGCAAGCAGACATTGGTTTCTAAAATCAGAGTAATTTGCTAACTGAAAATGTTGCAGTGTCTTCATTTATGGTTTTCTTCGCAATCCTGTTAGGTATAGATAAGGCGTTCACTTGCAGGGAGAAAGATTTTTATGCACATGTATTTCCTCATGATGTATCTGCAGCTCAGCATTCACGTTGCTGGGAGAGAGGAACAGAACCTGCTGTTTAGTCAGGGATTGATGCTTCTGACGTAAGCAGCTTGCAGGTGTTCTTCTGTGAGCCTTTAGAAGGATACTCAACATGTGGCATTGCAAGAACAGTTTCAGCGAACTTTAGGTAAGCAAATTGACCTAATTTAATAAACCACTTTTCATCAAGTGAGATGGAACCAAATCAAGTGCTTTTGCCAAGAAACGTATTTTTATTAGCATGGTACAATTGGTTGCTTATTAAGCAACCTGTGTTCACAGTGTGTGCTGGGGGCAGGAGCAGAGCTGTGGCCTTGGGGTTTCCCACCCAGAGGGGGTATGTTGGGGAGGGAGGGGGGTGGCTCCAGGCTTCCTGCACTGGGCTTTGTGTGGAACTGGGCATTTCAAAATAAATTCAAGTGTTATCGCACTGTTCTTTAAATTGTTTGTATTTTAATTTTCATTCTTTTAGCAGCATTACCCCTATTGTATCCCAACAGAGACATCACAATCATCATATCTGTAATGGATTTATTGAAAGGCATCTCTGTTCTTGTAACCTATTCTAATGTGTTGTGCTAGCAGACTAGATCATCTTCAGAGGTCTTTTCTAGCCTTAAAGATTCTGCCTCTAGTGATCAGCTTTGCCATTAAGTGAAAATATCCACCTCTGGCCCCCCAGCACAGCTGCAGTACTTTTTGATTCAGCAGAGATGCTAATAGGAAACCAAAGTAGTATTTTTCTATTCCTGACAGGCAGCTTACATAATGGGTACTCTTCTTCCTCAGGTACTATAAAAACCAGACCCTCAAGATGCTTATTTGTCAATGTTCAGTGAATGCATATGATTGTGTGCTGGTTTCCTCTCTGTCAAGGCAATCACATTTCAGTTCTCAAGATGAAGCATTTTTTCCCCTCTTCTTTGAGACCTGTTTAAACTATTAGGATGTTATTAAGCTTAGTATCATTTATAAGGATAAGTCAAGCCAACAGGATACTGAATGGAAAAATAGAATAGCTTGAGAGTATTTGCAGACTTTACAACAGTATATCTTGTTTTAAAATTTTGTTTTTATTAAATATTATCTTAAAAAAAAAAAAAAAAAAGTTTTCCAGAAAACAATGTTACTGCCAATCTAAAATCCGACTTCTTTAGTTTTAAAAAAAAAAAAAAAAAAAAAGCATATCTAGGCCAAGGCTCCTTCACTTTTTTGAATAACACCTAGAACTTCTCTTGCTCTTGAGGTATTAGAGTTTCCAAGTCTGTGGATGGAGTCTGTGTCTCGGTCACAGCTGTTGCATGTGGACAGGGAAGGTGCAGTCTGTGCCCTGTTCTTTTTCTGTAGGCCTGGGGCATCCCCAGTGCTGCTACTGACGCTTGAATTTGTAGCTCCAGGCACACGTAGTGCACTTCAGATGAGGTTCTCAGAATGTGGAAAGCTGTGCTCTTAGGCAGTATTTCTTCCCTGTGAGTGTTGAGCTCTTAGCATATCTCAGGCTGTGGTTGTAGTATGGATGTGCACAGCTGTTTGATCTCATATCCTTACATTCACCTGTTGATGTCGTACTCCCAATGTTTTTATGCTTTCATGTAGCTTCCTCCAGAACCTGCATCACATACTCAGTTCCCAGCTCCCCTTCCTGTCTGGGGAAGCGGAGGCAAAAAGGAAAGGCTGTGAGACTGTCTTGCCTCCATTCATGCACCCTTACAGAATCCTGGAGCCTCATTCTCATCAATTCCCTTGTCCTGTTTTTCCTTTGAGAGAACAAACTTGTCCACTTGCTCACCCCAGTCTTTATGGCAGAAATTCTACCCAGCCCCATGTCAGGGTGGAACTGCAATGGATGGTCCCTTACACTGGAAACAACAAATCAAGGTGATTTTCAAGACATGTTTTGACTGTAACCAAGTGTTCTAAACTGTTACTTTGTGAATTTGGCTTTCTTGCATTGTGGGTTAATGAATAATCCACTGTGTATGTTTATCTTGCAGCATTATGTATTTGATTATTGGTTGTAGTGCAAGGAAACTTATTTTTACAGTAGTTGATAGTGATATATATTTAAATATATATAAAATTGCAGCTGAGATCTGGAAGCAGAATGTTGTACTGAGAGCTAAATTAGACAGCTGAGCTATTGGACAACTTCTTGTTGCCAAATGGTGGAGATCCTGCCCCTTTCACCAATCCTTTTGCCTTTGCATAGATGCACCTTCAGGCATATGCCAGTTCTCACGCTTGTGTGCTCCCTCACTTGGTTAGAACTTCTAACCCTGCAGCTTATGGAGAACAGTTCTGGTTGGGTTAATGCTGGTTTTATGTAATTTTGCACTTAAAGTGATTGTGCAAGTGCTGGAACACGTGAGCTGCAGGCACTGCACAGTGTCTGCTTGCAGTGGATCATCTGTGTTTGTTGCCCTTCTGTTACAAACTCTTGCGCCAAGAGACCTCCCGTATAAGTTTGGATTATCACCAGCAAAATTGATGAGTCAAGACTGCAACAGCTCATATCCTTTGTGGCTCACCAAAAAGCCCTCTCACACCAAAAGACTCCAACTGCATGACACTGGGTTCCATTCCAGTTTTCCCATCTAATTGTTTGACATCTTACCAACAATAGTCTGGAAAAAAAAAAACAACAAAACCTGAGAAACCAATCTTATGAGTATTGCTTCCTGTTTTCTGAATGCTGAACAACAGTTTGTGTAATGATGATGAACTGTTAAATATAATTAAGTCTTATTCCCTATAGTCCTTGTAATAAAAATCGTAAACAATATTTTGCAAATAAAGCTGCAGGCCCACAGGCTGTCACTTCCAGATGGCATGAATTAGCAGAGGAAGATTTGTTGTGCTTCCTTTCCCCAGCAATCCACCCCTCCCCTGGTTTGGGATGTGTTAGCCCTGGCCAGGGATGACTCAGCTGCTGGTTAATCACCTGCTGAAGTGCTAAAAGTGATAGATTGGCTCTGCTTCCTCAAGCAATGGTGAGCTGTCAAGGCTGACCAGCAAGAAAATGTTCTGCAGCTAGGAGAATTCCCCTGCCATCCTAGTTAGAGTCATTGCAATTAAGGCTTGCTGCTTTCATCTGCATAGATTTTGCTGTGACTTCAACCATCTGTTTTGAGATCCTGTTTAATAAATGGTTCCTTGTGTGCAGGTTGCCCATCCAGGGGCCTTGTCACCGGTGTGTCTAGAGGAATACTGGTCAGGGATGTTTCATTGTTTTCCAGTTGGTAACTTGGAAAGTAATAGAATATTTCCAACCGGAGAGACCATCTCCCAAAAGAGGTCACGTTTAGAAGAGTGTTCTGTAATCTTGAAGTTTCAAATGGCTGCTTGCCAGATTGCTGATGATAGAGAGAGGAGAAAAAAAAAACTACAAGCCATATAGAAAACTTCACCAACCTCTGCCCCTGCGTAGGGACTGCACATATCCAGTCAGCTGTCAGGAAAAAAGCATGAAGAACCTGTTGCCATGATGTAACAAGTCTTAGTGTCCTTTGTAAACAAACAGACTTTGTTAGAGATACAAACCAACCCCAGTTTACCACAGTAAGTTTTAACTAATGCAGTCCAAGTGCTGTTTAGACTCTTCCTTTCGGTGTTGATACCTTCTTACCTTAAGAAAAAATGTAAGCCTGCTCTCAGCAGCAGTAACAGCAGCTGCCCTGCTGACAAGCAAGCAAACACTGAGAAGACAACATCTCCGAGTCATTGTTGAGAACTTTGACAACATACAGTATGTTTCCTTCTCCACCTGCTGTGGTGCAGATCTGTACTGCTTAGCCCAGCCAGTGATGGTTCCCTCAGTACCTGAAGAAAATATCATCATGGTTACCCTCAGCGGATCGCTGTCAAGAGGACAGAATCTACTACGTGCGGAGGGAAGAGCTAAGCTTTATCTACGTTTGCAAATACTTTTTGCTGGATGTTGTTTACTTTGGCCTCTGTTGTATAGTTCAGTATATTCTGGGGGACTGGCTCCATCCTCAAGAGAAGCCCATTTTCAGCTCTCCTCCTTCCCACATGGATAGCAGCAGTATCTCAGCCTCTCTTCACCCTTACCCAAGAGATTTTCATTGTTGGGGTCATCTGAGACAAAATCCTCCAGCAAGCCCCTGGCTGCACTGTGCTGGCTAAACTCTCAGTCCTGGAGGGCAGAGAAAAGCACTGCCAAAAAGGATTATTTAAAGTTATGGATCTGTGTAACTTCTCATTGTAGCAATGCTATTGCAGCAAAGGTTCATCATCTGGCAGGATCAATACAAATGAACAAGTGCACAATTCTCTCTGTTCTTGTTTTTAGAACAAGTGTGATTGTTATTAACATTTTTGTGTAGGAAGGTCCAAGGGCATGGCACAATTCCAAGCCAGGTTTGCTCATCTAACCATGCTTGCTGTCTCTCGTAAGCCTTCAAAGTCATCTTTTGATAAGCACGTTGTTTGCAGAACAGATCTGAGATTTATTCAAAGACATTCTTTCACATATTTTTCCACGAACATCCCACATCTTCAACATTAAACTGTATTTACCTGCTTTAGTAGATGTTGGACTTGATGATTCTTGGAATTCTTAGCTGCAGAGGTAATATTCAGAACGTCACCACATGCGAAATGCAGATACTTGCAGAAAAAAGCAAGGGCAGAGTGTCTTTAAGTGCTACATAATCCTGTATAGTTTAAGTCCCTCAGTGGGAAGCCACTGCTAAGTTGTGATCTTTATTGGATCACAGCAGATACAAATCGTAAGAGCCAAACAAGTATTATCGACACTGCACTGACTGTGATTTGCCTTTTTTATTATTATTTCTATCTCAAATTTATTTTCAAACCATCAGTCACGAGTGCCAGAAGTCTCCAGACTGATGAAGTTAACCATTTAGCATTTTATTAACTTCATCTTAAAATTAGGCACAATGTACATGAATGTGGACTTACAAGTTCTTGTTTCCTTTAAGAAAATTTATTTTGTGGAACGGTCTCATTCTTTATGGGAATTTAAAAATCAATTCATTCTGCTAATCTTTAAAATATCTAAGCTAGCAGCAGTCGATTTATAGCAATTCTTTTCTCTATGCAGACAAAACACAAAGGTTGTTAATATTTTCCAGCCAAGTTTCCTTGTATTCCAACTTGGGAGTGGTAACAGGAGGAGAGCCAAGGAATTTCCAGAAATCTTGAAGTGCTAGTAAGTCATTACTGACACAGTGCCATGAACAGTTGGTTGAAGGAACTTAGATGTAGGATAAAGAAAGTTAGATGCAGGGTCAAGTAAGAGGATAACTCTGACTCTGATCAGCAGTTGTTATCAGTGCATCCCACCAGAAGTAAAACGTTTCTTACACAGTGGGGAAAGAAAGGTAGCGACTTCCACTGGTACAAACAAACTTAACCTTTCAGCATTCTCTGCCCTCAAATGGTCTCTGCGTGGAACCATTTAAGCTACTGCCCCTTCTGAGACTCTTTGCCACCTCAAGTCATTGGTTTAGGTTACATTTGTTTTACAATTTAGTGATTGTAGTTTTATTGGTGCAAAAATGTTATCTAAAATATTTGTAGATGTTTACCATCTAGAGACTGGTCCTGTTGCGAAGAGTAACTTCTAAGGCAGATTACGTGGAAAGCATGAGTGTGAAGCCCTGATGGCTGCAGATCTTCTGCAGTTAGTCCACTCAGAAGCTCTAATGGTTCATACTTGGGAACATAAGCGTGGGATCCTTCAGGATCATTTCCTGGATTTCAAAATGGCTGAATCTTCAAAAAGACTTCAGCATTGTGAAGAAAGCTCATATTTGGTTGATAAAAGCATGGCTCATTGTTCTGTTACATCTCCTTCAAAATCCTCAGCCAAGGAATGGTGTGATTTCTGAACATTGCTCCTTGTTTGTTCCCTTGACCTACGTGTAATTTTAGTGCTTCTTTTTGGTATTAAGAGAACACTATCAAAAGGAGGAAAATACAGAGGTCCATCTGACTAAGGTGGAGAACTTTTAGGGAGGAATAAATGATAAGTTATAAGGAGTAAATATTCATGGTAAGGCTTGTGATTTTATCTTCTAGAATACAGTAAAAGTGTGCATACAAGAGAGCTTGGGACAGGACTGTTACTGCAGATGGTGAACACTTCTACACACAAGCCCTACCTGCTTCAAGTATTCCTTTCACACTCCCACAAGTGTTACACTGTACTTGCACTATAGTGTAATATTTGTGCTACATTCACTCTCTGTATTACAGAACAACATACTCATGTTGTGACTGTCTCTATCTTCAGAGATGTAAGCCATACTGAAAACACAGGACATCACAATTTCCAGTCAGCTACGTTAATCTTGCTCTCTTTTTTTCAAACAAGTGCTTATCTTAATTGTTCAAGAAGGAATTTACTCAGAAATCTGCAGATGAATGACACCTGAGGATGAAATAACACTCAAGCACATCATACAAACCAGCTATTTTTCTTCCCCACAAGTTGCAGATGCTATTATTGACAGAATCACATGAATAACCTTGTATCAGATGCAGGTAATCTTAGCCTTAAGTTCAAGTGTAATCACATGCACGTTTATGTGGAGCAAATCCTTAACTGTACAGTGTTATCTATACCAAAGAAATACAAGTACAGCTTAGAAAAACTTCAGGCTGAAAATCAGTGCATTACCTGAAGCTCAGTATGTTTTTTTAGTACTTATAATTTTGTGTGTGTGTGAAATTAACTTGGCGTTCATTTTTTAGGGAGTTGTAACACAGAAGATTTCTACTTGGTGCCTTACTCTCATCCTGTTACAGGCTGACTCAATGCCAGAGCAGAGAAATCACGTTATATCCTGAAGGAAATAATTCAAGCACCTCACCTGGCAATTCTGCTGAGATTTCTTCCTTCTGGATACGCAGCCTTTACTTGGAACTGTCGGCTCTCACCCAAATTGTTAGTTAGGAGCTTCCCAAAACACAGGTATGCTGTTTTACAATGACTGTAGCATAACTGGAATCAGATGTTCAGTTTAAGTGTACATGATGCATTGCCTCAGGGACAACCATTAACATGCCAGAAATACACAGATCAGTAAGTAATGCAAAGAGTATTTGTTAAAATTAATCTAGGGAAGACCCACCTTGTTAGCTCTCCACCAGGATTTCCCACTTCCAGGCAGTATTCTTCAAAGACTGCACACACAACAGATGCCTCAGCTATCACATCTCACCGTGTTAATTTCTGAGCAAGCTTCTTTTAGTTTGCACTTAATGCAAACTCACCCTAATGGAGCTGCACCATCACCAAGGTTTCACCACCCATATACCACCAGCACTTACAGTACCAACAGATAAAATTTGTTCTGCAGGAATCTTGTTTGTTGCTGCTAGCTGTACCTACTGACAGTGGTCTTCTATCCTGCCCTGCAGCAGGACAATAGACATGGCTGTCCTCCAAAGATCAACTGCCAGAAGCTACCAGAAAAAAAGATACCTGCTCGGTTCCTTCCTAAAATGAGAACAGACTGTGAAGACCAGCTTCCAAACAGCTGTGTATTGCTCTTGGAAATGATTACCAAATTCACAAAATAAGTAATAACACAGCCTATATCTCAGCTGTTAGCTTTTTGTTTTATTTTCTCCTCAGTCTCATTCACAGGCAGCACCAAGGAAAATGGTGTTTTCCATGCTTTGAAGCATTAGTGAATAGTAGGATCTTTGCTACCACAAGAATATGAACTTGCACATGGGAAAATAACAGCAGGCAACAACAACACCACATCCTGAACTGTCTTTGAGTCACTGTATCAATGACTGTCATGCCAACTATGCCATCCCAGTCAACTTTGTTTTAATGCAATGGCCGAGTCCCAGCATTAAGAGTTTCAAACAGTGGTCATAGAAACAGTAAACTCTGTGTGGGAGTTGCCTGATGTGTTTCAAAAGGCAGCTCTATGCTGTTGTCAGCTATGACACTGGCACAGCTAAGATGCATTTGCATTTTGTGTTCTACCTTCTTGCTTGGGTCTCACAGAGATCTTTCTGTGAGGACTTTCCTTGCTGGGTGCAGGAGGAAAGAGCACTTCTTGGCATCAGGAACTTGCTGGAAGAGAACCATCTGTGATCTTAAGTTCATATGGTAGCTGAAGACCTAAGCACATACCTCATACTTTCTCCTGAACATGGAAAAAGTCTCTCACCAAGACACATCTTTACATACCTGTCATGCTATTTCATTAGATGTGCTTGGTATTTACGGAGGTGAAATCACCAACAGGACAGGATGTTATCTTCCAGTCACACAAAGCAACCATCACACCTGTGCTAGTACTCTAAACACTTGAGCAATAAAGATCCTGTGTTGTTTTGCAATAAAGCTTGTTTACTTCTTGCTACTGTTCAAGCCTATGATGAAGAAAGTTTCTTTTCAGAAATGTAACAGGTGAACTCCAGCTGCCCAGATCACTATGACAACATCCATTTCTTCCAGCTGCACAAACAGGTAATAGGGCCATCATTTTCTATTTTAAAACAAATACAGAACAGGAACTTAGACTCGTCAGACCCCAATCTCTAAAATGCAAACTTAGAGTATGAGATGGCTTTAGAAGCCATTTACACCTACATCTACAGATCAAGGATGCTGTCTCAGTCTATTTGCTCTCAGGAATAATCCTGCTTAAAGAAATTGCCTGTTAAAGAGACCAAGAATAGAAAAAAAGAGAAAAAACACACTAAATGCATTTTTTTTGGTAGCTAAATTAACGTTAATCGCTATCATGCAGCTGAAGTAGTTTTGGTTTCTGGACATAAATCTTGCTTATGTGATCAATACAATTTTTACTACTGCCTCAGTTCCACTCCAGATGGCTCTTCCTTCAGAATTTTTAAATAGCTATACCAAACTTTTCTTAATGACATCCAGTGAAACAACAAGAAGCAATGGAGAAAAACTGGAAACCACACATTCCACATAAGCTTTTTTTTTTTTTTAAACTGCATAGTCACACACACTGGAACAGGCCATCCCACGGTGGTTGTAAAGTCTATTGGAGTATGGAAACAGTACTGAGGAACACTCTGATTGACCTTGCTCTTAGTATAGCTACCTTTCAAACTCAGTGATTCTGTAAAGTCCTTATGGAGACGTTCTTCAATACATTCCTAGGAAGGATCCTCCACATTAAGAGGGAAAATGGACCTTCTTAACATCAGGAGGTGAGGAGCCTGCAAGACGTGCATACACCACACGGGTATATTGGTGATTGACTTTATTACTAGCAAGCAGAGCTATCACAGAATTTACAGGTACGCATCACAGAATTTACAGGTATATATTTCCTGATAACTTCAACTTCCTGAATTGAGCTGCAAACTGAGCAGAATTTCTGAAACAGAAGATCTGAGAGAACAGTAGAAACAAATTTTTTTCTTCATCAGTCTGAATTCTACCTCTCAGCTATCCATCATAACTGTAAAGCTACTTATAACATTCTTGTTTCTTGCTCATCATTTGCAAAATAGTTCAACTTAAACTCTTCTCAATCAGTGAAAACATCATTAATTGTATAAGCAGGGAAAATGACAATAGTTTCTAGGCCATCGTGGAAAAAACAACTTTTTTTTTTTTTTTAAATTACAGATTTTAAATCACAGAATTGTAGGGGTTGGAAGGAACCTTTAGAGATCATTGAGTCCAACCCCCGATCACCCTTTTCTCCATGCTGTCTGCAGTTAATTTCATGCTAAAGCATATATAGTCTTAGTTTGTAGGCATTGCCAATTGCCAGTGGAATACTGTGACATGAGATTGGTTTAACCAGCATATATATAAATAGCATAATATATAATCTTCCTTTTTCTTTTTTTTTGTGAGGGTTTAATGAAAGTCAGGTTGGAGGGGGCCTCTAAGTGGTCATTGTCAAAAAGGACAAGGCCTCCTCCACAGCATACCTGAGAATAGTCCTAAGAGAAAAGGCAAATAAAACAAGTCTCTGTAGATAGAAGACAGCCTGCTTCCCAATTCAGGAGCAAAACATTCTGCTGTTACTCAAGCTGTAGTTCTAGTGAACCTATTCACTATTCACACAGCATAATTCCTTTCTGAAACAGTCCCAGGAGAAGCCCTAATTACACCATGTAATACCTTTGGTTTTAGTAGCAAAGGTATTTCTGTTGTCTTGCTTGGCAAGATGTTTGACATCCCATCTCTACTGGTAGTATTATGCTTTGTAGCTACAAGCTCTACATAGGAGATGAAAAGTTAAAATTGTTCCTAAAATATTGCACTCATATAAAGATTTCATTGCAAAGTTGCAGGCATAGTATTAGCTTTTAAAATAAATTAGACAAGAAGTCAATTAGCAGCACAAATGTCATTTACATTCTTTTGTTCCCCATGACATCCATAGACACACCTGTGAGTCCTGAGATTATCTCCCCTCAAACTGCTAATTACTGGTTTGTGAAGCAGAATGATATTTAAGGCATTATAACAGATATTACCAAAGGAATGCATTTCAATTTTCCTACTTCCATAATGAGGGAAAAAGAAATCAGTGCATTGGATAAAAAAAGCTCACATGAAAGCTGTTGATTAAGAGCTAATTAAAATCAATTTCCTTAAAAATGTTATTAAGTAGAAGTGAGGCACCTTAAGTTCACAGCTGCTAGAGAAGCAGACCTTTCCCACCACTACCTTTAACAATGTCTGCTTTTCAGTTGCTGAGTTTTGTGCAATTTTCAGTCCTTCTTCGTGCGGCCTTTGAAGCTATCCATGAAATGGAGGGCTCCAGCAAAGTCCGCAAGGAGAACGCCTACTTTCACTGGTAGGATACTGCAAGGCAGAAGAAACAGATCTCAGAAGATTTTTGTACCTTATACAGAAATCACAGAAGTCACTTCACATGGCTAATACTTGCAAAGAAATTATAATCTCTTACATAGTTCCACCAGTGCTCACAAAATACAGGTTACACTCATTTTGCTGCCTTAGTCATTACCTTAAATCAGTTCACCAGCCTGGCTTGCAGGAGACAGACATGCCCTAATGCTGGGCCAAAGATTCCAGTGATGCATTTCCTTAGGAGCAGGCCCAGTTTCTACAGCCCACAGTAACACTGCACCCCAGCAGAGGCAGCAAGCCAGTCACACATTTCTGACATTGTTTTGTGTAGAACCAACCCCTAGAAACTAAGAAAACTCCAGAAATGTGGAGAACTGAATGAGCATTCACGCTGCACAGGAGTAGTCTAGTTGGTGTTTTTAGTCAAAACATTTTCAGCTTAGATAGAAAAAAAGAGAGGTAAAGAAGGAAGAACACAACTTACTATTTCAAAGCAAAGAAGAAATACAAATTGCGTGGTAGTACCAAAATTTCTTGGTCTCGTCGAATAGCAGTCATTATCTTTTCAGCCACATAGCCTGGGTCTAAAATGGGGAGCAGAAACGGCCACCTAGAGGGGAGGATGTTTATTTTAATACAGATTTCTTTAGATTGACATTTTATTCAAGAAGGTATCAATTCTTGCAGATAATTAAAAGAGAAATACCATAAATCATATGAAGCAGCAAACCTTTTTTATGTTAGCCTAAAGAGGGAAAGGGGTGGTTGTTACTTTTCCTTTGTCTCCCTCACAAGAGAGAGCTATGTATTAAGACACTCTAGCCTTTTATTTGGCTCCTGAATTTTGTGTTTTTATAAGTGTACTGAGCAAAGCTATGCCAGTGACTTCAGGAGGTGAATGAAGGAAACCAGATAGGACAACTGAAGCATTTGACTTCCACAAAGGAATGAAACAGGGGAAGGGACATCAATTACGTTTTATGCTTCAGCTTAAATGAATATTGAAGTACTGAAAGCTTTGCCACATACATTGCCTAGTCACTAGATAGCATATCATCCTTGAGAGGCCCTGAAACAACACAAGCAGGGCAAAGTCTAGCTTGTAAGTGTCGTAAAAGAAACAAGACCACACGTTCAGATTGCATAACAACATCACAGAAGCTTACCTGGTACTGCAGCCATCGAACATCCCCGTGTTTATGAAGTAAGGACATACAGTTGTGGTTTTAACACCAGTCTTTCCCAGAACTTTCATCTCGTAACTAATGGACTCTGCAAAACCGACGGCTGCAAACTTACTTGCACAGTAATCTGTAAAACAAATATAACAGTAATTGCAGTTAAACAATTTATGAAACCTTATTGAAAAAGTGAGTCCCAGTTTTTGACAGAGAACAGGAACAACTCTGTGCTTTAGTAAGTAAACAAACAGCAGCACTACAGAATGGTATAGATACGATGTGCATGTGCTACTCCCAGGAAATTACTATCCTGTAACAACAGAGTAAGAAGCAATTTCATAGGCTACTAGTAAAACTTGCTTTTGATGCGACTCATTCTTTTACTTTCCCTCTTCTAAATCAGCTGTTGGTGTGGACTGGCAGACAGAGGGTTTCTCATCACATCTCTGCATGTATCACCTTCCTAGTCACTAATCTGCTAACAGCAGATGATAAGGACCGGCATGAAAACATAACTTCATTAAATCGGTTTCTTCAGTCTCAAACCTAGAATTTCAAGACTCTCCAAAGTGTTTTCAGCTTGCAGCTCTATTTGTTTTCATTATCACTATCTTGAAGCTAGATTTCTTTTATGCCACTTATTTCATTTTCCTTTTCCTCATTTGCATGCACTTTGCAGGAATTCCTTCTGAGTCTGCTGTAATCTCAACACTGAGTAGGTTCTCCTCAGTGAATGGAGAAGAGAATGCAAAATGAGATACTGTGCAACTACCACTGTATTACATTGGATTTTAGTAACAGTTTGAGTTGGGAAGTCAATACAGGACGCTGCATAGCTTGAGAACATATCTGCAAAGAAAGTTGCCTCTAAGCTACCAAATGTCTGTAGGTCAATTTCAATAACATACAAGTGCTCAGTTTTCAAAGTTCATATGAAGCTCCTGGATGCTTTTACTGCCTTGCTAGAAAAGCCTGTTTCACAGCACTGCTGAGCATCCGGAAAACTTTTTCAACAAAATGTCTAAGGTCAGCTGGTTTGAAAGTATCACTGTTTGCTTTACTTTATATACAACAACCCAGAGACTCAAAGTTAGGACTTCTTTCATGAGTGTAGATTGCTGGGCTTAAATCAAACTAATTGGTTTAACTAAACAGACATCAGCTTTAATAGCCTACCTGCAAGACGGTTGACTCCAATCAGTCCTGCTGTGCTTGCAATGCTAACCAAGTGTCCATGGTTAGAAGCTATCATTGCTGGAAGGAAGGCTTTATAAGTCTGCAACGTAAGTCAGAGTTGCAATGAAACATTTTAGTAAGTGAAGTACTTGCTATAATATTCCAAAGGTGTTATTTGTAGAGAAATTCTGCCTGCACTCTTTGATCAGGCCTAGCCAGCATGGGTTTATGAAGGGCAGGTCCTGTTTGACCAACCTGATCTCCTTCTATGATCTAGTGACCCATCTGG
Organism: Lagopus muta; assembly: GCF_023343835.1. Lineage (NCBI taxonomy): Eukaryota > Metazoa > Chordata > Aves > Galliformes > Phasianidae > Lagopus > Lagopus muta. The sequence continues at coordinate 37,935,964 of NC_064435.1, read as the reverse complement.
TGGATGAAGGAAAGGCTGTTGATGTGGTCTACCTAGACTTCAGCAAAGCCTTTGACACTGTCTCCCACAGCATTCTCCTGCAGAAGCTGGCAGCCAGAGGCTTGGATGGGTACACTCTGTGCTGGGTAAGGAGCTGGCTGGAGGGCCGGGCACAGAGAGTGGTGGTGAATGGAGTCAAATCCAGCTGGCGACCGGTCGTGAGTGGTGTTCCGCAGGGGTCGGTGCTGGGGCCTGTCCTCTTCAATATCTTTATTGATGACCTCGATGAGGGCATCGAGTGCACCCTCAGTAAATTCGCAGATGACACTAAATTGGCTGGAAGTGTGGATCTGCCTGGGGGTGGCGAGGCCCTACAGAGGGATCTGGACAGGCTGGAGAGCTGGGCTGGAGCCAATGGAATGAGTTTCAACAAGGCCAAATGCCGGGTCCTGCACTTCGGCCACAACAACCCCAGGCGACGCTACAGGCTTGGGGCGGTGTGGCTGGAGGACTGCGTAGAGGAAATGGACCTGGGGGTATTGATTGATGCTCGGCTGAACATGAGCCGACAGTGTGCCCAGGTGGCCAAGAAGGCCAATGGCATCCTGGCTTGCATCAGAAACAGTGTTGCAAGCAGGAGCAGAGAGGTGATTGTTCCCCTATATTCAGCACTCGTGAGGCCGCACCTCGAGTACTGTGTCCAGTTTTGGGCCCCTCACTGCAAGAAAGATATTGAGGCCCTGGAACGTGTTCAAAGAAGGGCAACGAAGCTGGTGAGGGGTCTGGAACACAGGCCATATGAGGAGAGGCTGAAGGAGCTGGGAATGTTCAGCCTGGAGAAGAGGAGGCTCAGGGGAGACCTTATTGCTCTCTATAACTTCCTGAAGGGAGGTTGTAGTGAGCTGGGGGTCGGCCTCTTCTCTCGTGTCATTAGGGATAGGACCAGGGGGAATGGTTTCAAGCTACGCCAGGGGAGATTCAGGCTGGACATGAGGAAGTATTACTTTTCAGAAAGGGTGGTCAGGCACTGGAATGGACTGCCCAGGGAGGTGGTGGAATCACCGAGCCTGGGGGTGTTCAAGGAAAGGCTGGATGTTGCGTTGAGGGACATGGTTTAGTAGGAGCTATTGGGAATAGGTGAACGGTTGGACTGGGTGATCTTTTAGGTCTTTTCCAACCTTAGTGATTCTATGATTCTTAGTGAGAACTTCCTGCCTATTATACAAGAGAGGGGAAAAAAATAGGAATTTGTTGTTTGAACACTAAACTAAGCTGGGATGTTCCATGTCCAACCAGTCCCATTTTCTCAACACTGTAGACAGATGACAACTTGCTGAAAGCAAAAAATGCATCTTCAGCTAGCTGTAAAACTGCTTTTACCTTAAAGCTCAGCAGTATTTTGTTTCAAATGAAGACTGAAGACTCAATACAAAATTTTGTAAAATGGCAAAAATTTGAATTTCACATCTTCCTTTTAAGTTTACTTAATCTTTGTGGTTAAATTTATTTATAAAGAAACGGAAGCATGTTTTAATGTCTAATTTACAATTCTTTATGGTAAGAACACAGCATAGATGGCCCTTCTCCCCTGAAAGGAGGAAAAGCACATTAAGTCACTCATTTTGGACAAAAGCCCCACTTATTTAGTGTAAGCACACTGACTGGACATGTGGTATTCCTTACAATAACTATCATAACCACAAAGTAACTAAAATTACAACAGAATTCAACACTTCTGTTGCTAGAGCAGCAACTTCTAAACTGGACCTGTTTCACATCAATGAATATTGAGGGATATAGTATCTGCTTAGCTTAAGAATTTAACAGAATGACAAACTTCAGTTCTTAAAAGCATTTCTAAATACTAAGCAGTTTTTCTCCCATTTAGCTACCTAGAAGTTCCTAAAAGATCCATTCCTCACCTTTTATTTCACATACTCCACGGCATAGAAAATAATTTCTTGTATCATTTCTGACTCAACTTCTGCATATTTTACTCAATTCCAAATGGCAAAATTAATACTGAAAACATGTCAGGAGGATAGGATGTTTATGTGTGTATGTACAAGAACAGCATTACCCAAAAGTGTGCCATTGCGTTCACTTCCATAGTTTTTTCCACAAGTGAATCTGGAGATTCAATAAAGCTCCTTCCAGTGACAATGCCAGCATTGTTGACTAGGATGCTGACATCACCAACTTCTTTCTTAACCTACAACAGAAAGTCTTGAGTTATTATGCAATAAATATAAAGCACGCTTTCTGAATTTTATACATAATAATATAAGAAATAGAAGCATCACACATCTCAACCAAGCTGAATGTATTGTTCTTGTTACAGATCCAAATACTATGGGTTCCTACACTTTCCCACTTGATGCCTATTTAGGCCTGAGCTCACCCCTGGACTTTGGAGCCCAGCAGCTCATGGCTCCATGTAGGTGTCTGCTTTCAGAGAACTACAGTTCTCACTGTGACTGTTCCAGATAAATCCCTACTACAGAGACCTTTACTAATATAAGTACTTTCCTACATTAAACCCATCTCAAAACCAACAGGCAATTCTGTATTTAAGACCATTTCTGTACCATGCTGCAAGCACAGTATGTAAGTCCTCATGCCAAGTAAACGGAATCAGTCCACCAAAACCTACATGAGGGCCATAATAGCTAAACTAATAGCTAAAACTAACCTCACTTGTGAGATTTCCTCTATACTCAAATCCTCTTACATATTCCAGAGTTACTTGTATTCAGAAGCAGTGCTGCCATACGGCTTCAGAACTGAAACTAGCTTTCACACCACTGGTCTTCTAGTGAAGAGAAGGAAAAGAGGGTTACTTGCTGGTAACACAAGTTGCCCATGTCCAAACAACCCAGGATTTTATCTTTACCATTGTATAGGACAGCAGCTGCTTAATTGCATCATGGTATTTCAGACATTTCAGAGCTCACTGTGCTGTTCAGCACAGGTTCCATTTCTTCTGAATGCCAGTGTTATGCAATTGCAAGTATTACATTGCAGCTTCTCCACTAGCCATACCTTCACTTGTACACAACAAGAGCTTTCCTATTAAACCAGACCTCCTTGCACCCTTCTTGAGGATCAGAGTTCTCTCCCTCAGCACATTAGGGTTAGAATGGGCAAAGTCATTTTTCATTAGAAATATCCCATATGTGCATAAGCAGTGAGAAAGACAGCTTATAAAATTATTTTCCATATTACAGCCTTTTCCTTTATTCAAATAGCTTGACTGCTTCAAGCAATTTCATAGATCAGGAATTTAACAGTTTCTCTTACCAAATGAAGGTGTTTATTTTATTATTATTATTTATTTGTGTATCTACAGTTTAGGTGGAGGAGTGAAAAACACATGCTTTCACAGAATGCAAAAACCTCAAAAGCCTTCTGGGGCAGCACACAACAAGCAGTTTGTTTGTAGAATATTTGCTTTGATTGTAACACTGAGCCAGAAACCTTTTGAAATGGTTCCAGAAAATTAGTTGGCTAAAAAATAATTTAGCTCAGTAAGTGGAAGCATGGTTCTCATTTCAGCTCCAGAATGAGAGTCTACTAACCTGACAGTACAGCTACAGGCCAGCTGAGATCATCAAGGTGTTGTACCAGTTTTCATAGAAGGAGAATTAAAATATTTAGTGTGGTATTTCAAGTATCATTCACTCATCTCTGCTATCCAGGAAACAGGAGGCAAGTTCCCTATTTTTGTTTAATTTGTAGCTTCCAGATCAAGTGGTAAAACTCCGCTGGAGAGTAGCTTAGGAAAAGCACCTTCTTCTTATGCCCCCGGCCATTGAGTTCCAGATCATAGAAAACTCATTTCTCAATGAGATGTCCTATGCTGTACAAATACAGCAACTGAACAGAGGATGAGGAGACCACAAAGGATAGCTTGTCTGAGAGCAAGGGTTTAAATGTAATGCTTATCCCCTTAACAGCCTTGTTGTCTCTGCACTTATTTGACTATTTCCATGTTTGTTAAAAGGCATAGATTTAAAAAAAAAAAAAAAAAAAAAAAAAAAAAAAAAAGCAGTCTTTTTGGGATTATATGGAATAGCTTTTATTTCACTCTATAAGCCAAAGCCCTCCTTCTACCTCAGTCATACTCCTCCCAGAGGGTCATCAGATAACAATTCAAGTATTCCTGGAGCAGTGCTACATAATCTCTGCATGCAGCCTTGGACAAGTTGGTCTAGTCACTAACAGGAGCACACAGCCCCATCACAAGTTAACAACTGTGGGAACTCAGAGAGACCCGGAATCACTGGCAAATGATGCAGTAGCACTGCCTCACATCTGATCATCTTTGCAAACCTGGAAGCACAGACTCACTCCCCTGGCCTACCCTTTGGGGCAAATAAATACCTGAACGAGCAGTCATGCTGCTTTCGCATGCAAAAGCATGTACAGAGCTGGGGGATGTTCATAAGGTGGTACCTGGGGCATTCCCCTAAGGTGAAGATGAAAAATACTGTGAGAAGGCAGCAAATAACAGTCTCAATGGATTTCTTACTAGGGGTAAAAAACCTAAGCGACCTCTTCCTTTATTCCTGTTAAAGAACAGCTGTCTCTACCAAGCTTTCCAAAATACATTCACACTTCGGATAGCATTCAAAGCAGACTTGAGTGCCTTGATGCAACCCATACACTTCAGCTGTTCAACAACTACTAACTAGACGTAACAGCTCCTTGCTCACACACCTGGCTGTTCTGGTTCCCTCCTCACAGCTACCCCACACAAGTCAGAGAGCCAGGACACTCAGACCAGGCTCCCACATTCTTCTCTCAGAACAGGACACCTCTACTGAGTATTCTAATTAAGGGGGCAGGGAATGTCATCTTTCCAGAATTATAAGCCCCTCCATTATGCAGAGCAGGAAAGGATACTTCAGGTGTTTGTTTTAGGCCTAGGTAAGCTGAAAATTATGCAAACTGCTGACCTGGTTAAGCATCTTTATCAAGCATGAGCACCCTTTCCTGTTTGTTGCTGTATTTCATTTATAGCTTTACATATAGATGCTTGGCTGTATTCCTGTGAACCGCAGAGAGCATCCCAAAATGCCTGCCTTCCCTGGACAAAACCCATCTCCCATAACTTCCTACAAGGTGGGAAAAGTTCACTGGATGTGTATTTGGGAGCAGAAAACACCACTGAGAAACTTGCTTCTGCTGTGCAGGGGAGCAAAAGCAAAGAAGGTTCATACAAAAGTAAAAACAGTCACATTGACAAGCAATCAGTAACAACAAAAATCAAAATAGAGCATAAGCAAAGCAGTAACACGCAAGAGGATCTTGAAGCAAGTGTGAGCCCATATGCAATTCATAATCTCATAATGAGAAAAAGGCTGTTTCCTCCCAAATAGGAGATCAAAAAGCCATAAAAGTTACTTCCCTCTTTCAAAGCCCCAAATGCCTAATGTTAAGCTAAACTCTAAGTAAAGGAGTTAAGTCAGAGAAGGCCAAATTCCTTTTGGGGGTGGTGGTGCAACAGGGACACTTTGAACACGTCTTAAGCCGTAGCTCTCAACACCAAAAGCTGTCTTTGTTGGTACAGGAAATTCATAAGGACATCACACACCCAGCACTTTTTGTTTTTCTTCCTACTGAAATGTTTTCTGATTTCTGTGTGGCTGATGAAGTACCCAGAGCAGGTAGTTAAGGATCAGTTGCATTTCATTTTGACATTGAGATTCCAGGAAATACACCATGCTAAACAACGTTCCATACTGCCTGCATGAATTTATTTCACTATCATCTTGCACCACTCCAAGCTACTATGTGTGTAGCTGAACCACAGGCGAAAACAAGCAAACAAACTAAACTGTGGAACAGTTCTGCCTCATCTTGCAAAAATTGAGGAAGCACACTGAGCCAGGATCTACTACACAGTACTAAATGAACAGCAGCATCAAGCACTGATTAATACTAAGGTCTTGCTGCTAATAAGAACACTTTGAGTGTGGTTCTACATTAGGAGGACATGCTGTATCTAAAACAACAGTGGTGGGAGTCTGTTTTCTTCCCTGTGGTTCAGCTGTTAGTGAACTTCTGACAGAATATTGTAAAGTGAGCAATCCTGCACTGTGTGGTTACAAGACCCCTTTACCACCTCCTTGCTCCCATCTCCCCATTTTTATCATCCTCAATCTACTCTACACACGTAGCTACATCCTCTGCTTGTCCAGAAAGGTTCTGCTGCTGCTTTTCTCCATGGTACTGAAGCATCAGCCCTCAGGTCCTTAGAACTGCACTTAAGTTTAGCAACATTTTAAGCAAATGAGAGCAGGTTATAATGGAAACTGTTAGGGAGTTCTAGCTTTTGGCACTTCTACAAGTCCTGCCCAAGATATCTAGCCACAAGCCGTATTTACAGAGCTCTTTAGAAAGCATCCTAACAAAGCCTTCAAGTTCTATTTATTAATTCTGTTCACGTGCACTTGCAAAAGTCTATTCACAGCCAGGGATCTAGCCTAAGTTGACCAAAGTCATTAATCCTTCTCACAAGGTACAATCTTCAGGGTTTACTTTTTGTAAAATGTTTCTAGAACTTGAAATACTGCTTTAATTTCAGTAAGTTGTCTCTGTGTACTTCACCAGCAAGTGCTGCACAAATGCAAAGCCACTCAGCTGAAATTTGTCACTGAAAGAGAACCAGCTCTTTTTATTTTTAAAGGACAAAGGTACGAAAGTCAACTCTAAGAACCAGTATTCTTAAAACAGGTAGTATATGTAGTAAGTCAAATGAAACATTTTCTTGACTTGACATGGCTAAAGTGTATCATAGATCACCAACACCTCAGAATAGCGTCAAAGCTGCAAGTGAGATACTTTACCTGATCTGCTACTCTGTAGACTTCCTCCCTTTTGCTGCAGTCACAGATGTAAGAATGAATTCTTACTGCTCCGTTTTCTTCAGCCAATCTGCACGTCTCCTGGAGTCCGTCTTGATTAATGTCCCAAAGAACCAGTGTGGCTCCAAGTTTGGCAAATTTTAAGGATAAGAGTCTTCCAATTCCACTTCCTGCTCCTGTTATTAATACTATTTCGCCACTCACATTCTTCTTACGTTTAGGCACAAACAAAAACACCAGTGATTCCAGCATGTAATATGTTGAAAGTCCAATGACTTTGAGCAGCTCCAGGAAGAAGTTCATCTTGAGGCTATTTTTTCTGATATCTGATTGAAAATAATGCAAACATCAACAATTCCAAACAGAAAAGCATTTTCCAATCTATTCTAAGTATTTTGAACTCAGAAGCAGCCTAGAGAGTACATGGCCTTATGTCTGCATGTCTGACTCACCTACTCTGTTTCTGTATTATCTTGAGGGCGTTCCTATTCTCTTCCAGAAATGCAAGAAGAGATTTGTGATTTGGGAGAGGGAAGAAATACTTGCTTTGAAAATTCTCCACCCTTCACATCATGGCTTTCCATCTCCGCTCCAACAGAATATAGACACCTTAAAAAAAGGCAACAGTTGCCCTTTGCTACATCTGAAGCCAAAATGCATGGCAATTAGAAATCAACAGGCTTGAATCACAAGTATGTGTGTACCTACACAGTCCATACTTACCACAGTAACTCTGAGCAGGCATTTAAGTCCATTCCCCAGCATATGAATGCTACGCAAGAAGCACGCCCTTGGTTGAGGCAGGCTTTTATCTTTGACTTAGTTATGGTGCAAAAGATTAGTACTTTCCTTTTGAGCTAAAGGTACAGCTTAGCAGTGCTTACACTTCAACTTTTAGCACTAAGTGCCTGATTCAATCACATCTTTATTATCGCTGGTATCTAGGTACATACTCATGTTTGACAATTGCCTAGAGATAAGTTACTTATATCTCTGCAGCTCTGAGCAAAGTCTGCAAAGTGTGGCATTTTAATTTACATTGTCAGGAGCATCAAGTTTTGATACACGACAAACATCTCAATAGCTGTGAAGGAACAGACAACTGCAAGATGAGAGTGAGTTAGTTCAGAAGGCTTTACAGTGCAAGCATTAGGACATGGTTTCCATATCAATTTTGGTAACAGAAAAACATCAAAAAGCAAAGAGGGTCAGGAAACAAGTTCCTCTTTCTGAAGGACATGTTGTATAGTATTTTCTCTTCCTAATTCCCTTTCAAATGATGCAAAGTATACACAGAAGTTCTAGCACAGAAAAGGTAGGGTAGTAAAACTGATTTAAGTATTTTTTTACAGCACAATATTTTCATAGATACTGCAATGATTTTACCTGCAGTAGACATTCACATTTGTAGAGCTATGACAGATCTGAGCTAAGGTAGAACTAGATGGGAGAGGTGTTACTAAACTTCACAGGTATCAAAAATAACATTTTTTCATTACAGTTTATTTGCTGTGTCTAAAACAGAAGTAGGAAGTCTTCAAAGCAGATGCAGCTACAGAGTTTAACTTCACCAAGTTAATTTAGAAGGGTGAACAGTAACATACTTCATTGGCATGAAAGGAGATTAGTATCTCCAGAACACATACGAATGTTACAGAGAGCTGCAAGAGTCCTTAATCCCTGTAGAAAACACAAGGGAGGTAACAGCCTTCTGAATATAATATTCTGTTTGATCTAAAACCAGTTCCTAAAACCAGAGTGTGTCAGCAATTTAGTAAGCGATATGATCAGGTATCAGGCTTATACAGGGCAGAGACATGCTAGAGCTCAGAGAACTTGTTTTCTCTTGGGGAAGTAGAATTGGTTTAGGTATAGGGGTTGTCAAACTCCACACCCCTCACTGAGATGCTTACCACTTCCCTCGGCTGTGCCTCCCTTAGCCTACCCGTGCCTGGCCTGCAGCCCTGTTCTGCCAACTCACAGCACAGGGCTGGTCCGACAGCAGTAAATAGGAGCACGTAAGTTGGAATAGATTTACAGGTGAATGAGCTACAGATACCTTTGGCACACATAGGACAAGCAGATTCCTGCATTTCCTCACCAGTCATTCTGGTGACACACATTGCTTTTAATACTTCTCTCCCTCCCTCCCCCCCCCCCCCCCCATAAGTATGGAGGGCTTCTATGCAGTAGCAAAGTCTCAAGAGGTTTCACAACAGCTTATCAGTCAGATTGCTTTCCAGCCACAGAGAGTTTCCAAAACAGACTTGTATGTGCAGGTGCTGATGCTGTCAGCTGAGCAGCCCCTGCAGACTACCAGTGCCCACAAGCTGCAAGGACAGAACTGGGACTACTATCATGGAGCAGCTTGAGTTGGAAGGGACCTTAAAGCCCATCCAGTCCTGCCATAGTCAGGGCTGCTCTCCACCAACTCAGCTATGTAGGACTCCATCCAACCTGGACTTGAGTATCTCCAGGGATGGGACACCACAGCTTCTCAGGGCAGCTGTACCAGGGTCTCACTATGTAAAGGATTTCTTCTTACTATCTAACCTGAGTTTCCCCTCTTGTAATTAAAAGCCATTCCCCCCGTCATATCACTATCAGAATGTGTAAAAAAAAAAGTCAGCCTCCTTTTTTTTTTTACCGTACGTTGCTCCAATACACCGCTAATAGAGAAAGCGTTAAAAAACTGATGGTACAACCACCTGAGCAGATGCCGGCAGGTACGCATTCACTCACTGCATCCAGAGGGCAGGAAATCCCGGCACACGCAGCGGTGCCGTGAGCCGAGACGAGGCACCTGGCAGGCAATGCCTTCCCTGGAAGATTCCGCGCTACCCTGAGCCTCCCGTCCTTCCCGGCCCACCGTCTAACACCGGACTCCAGCCCACAAACGGCTCGGAGCAGCAAGCAGGGAGAGGCTCGCCGCCCCCTCCCCACGCTGAGCACCGCCTACCCCTAGGAGCCCGGCACCCATGGGTGCTCCCCCGCCGGCGTCCCCCCACAGCACCCCGGGTACCTCCGCTTGTCGGACCGAAGAACGAAGGCAACTCCGCCTGAGGGAACAGAGAGGCCGCGTACCGCGAAGGAAGCGCGACATGGAGAACAGGACTGCGGGCCGATCCCGGCCTTTATACCGCAGCCCTCCCCGGAGCGGGGCTGACCGGATACCGGGGGGCGGGCCGGAAGGGCCGCGGGTCGGCGGTGGGGGGAGCGGGTCCGGCCGGGTCGGAGCCCGTGGGAGGCTGGGCAGGGCTGGTCTGGTGTTCCGTGCCTCGCGCACAGCGGTGGGGCTGTGTGGGATCCTGGGGAGCTCGTCAGGCGGAGTTTGCGTGAGGAAGGGGCGGCATTCTGTGAGACGGCAGCTGGTGCGCGGAGACGGCACCGGGGAGCGTGAGGAGGTGGCGCCGTCGGTGAGCTGCGCCGGGGTGAGAGATCCCCGGGCGGGTTCAAGTGAATGGAGGATGCCTGGGCTTCCCAAAAGTGCTGTAGTTGTCTCATAAGGGAGTTGAGGATGGCCTGAGTTTGCTGACTCGTGCCCTGTGTTTACTGCCCTGGATGGTTTCTTCCTTCAGAGCAGCGCTTTGGGGCGGCTCTTGCTTTCACCTCTCGCTTCTACTTAGGCAAGAAAACTGAACGCTCGCAACTTTCTGAGAAGGTCTGTAAGACATAGGGTACTTAATGCCGCCGGAAAAAAATAGCCCTGGAGGCATTTCCTTTGCACTCGGATCCTTCGTGTCCCTCCTTCCCGAGTGGCACGTTTACGCTGCTGTTACACTCCTGTGAAACGCAGAGCACACGGCTTTCTGAGCCTTCGCTTTCTGCCTGCTGTGTTAGGCGATCGCTCCCTTATGAAGCGCTGGGTTCGTTATACTGCCTAATTGCTGTGCTGTGTTCACTATTAATAACGTGTCTCAGGGCAACTTTGGAAATCTGAGGTGTGACCCATCGTCTCCAAATAAATGTTCAGAGCTCTGTTCGAGGGACTGCTTTCAAGAGGAGGGAGTACTGTGATTCACACTGGCACGAACAGGTTGCTTTGCTTGCCCGCTCAGGAACAAATGGCACCCTGTGGTCACAAAGAGCCAGGGTTTGGAAACTGCTGTGCTGTTTAAATAAATACCTTTCCTGCTTTCACAACCTGCTCTACTTGAAGGACTGTTGAAAGGGGTCAAAAGTTCTTTTCTTTCAGGTATATAATGCTGGGTCAGGGTCCAGGCTTTTGACAGTACAGGCAGTGCTGAACCCTCAGGATCAGCTCGCAGAAGGGAAAGTATCTGCTGAATTAGAATATTCTGCTGAGTTAATGTTTTATTGTAATAATAAAGTAAATCCAGGAGGCTGATGATAGCCAAACAGTAACATCGATGAAATTTGGTTTTGGCTGCGACTTTCTTTGTGGATTGTATTGTTTGCAGTGGTTCATTTGAAACAAGGAAGTGTGGAAAACCATTCATTTAATTTTCAAAAATACTTAAATAAAATATGTGCTTTGTAGTAATGCTTGCAAATTAGTAGTATTTAACACTGAGCCTGACCTTGTGAGAGGAGTGGGAAGCTAGAAATATGGATCCTTGCCTCCTTTCCCAGATTTTGTAAAGTAAATAATAAAACTCACTGAAATAAAACTCACTGAAATAAAACTCACTGAAATGTCTGAATGTCTCCAGATTGCTTGTCTACATGATGAAAAGTTCAAGTTTAGCCTGAAAGATACCTTTTTCAGGACTGTCAAATTACCTTTTTCCATGGTTTGGGGTTGGAGCAGAACCAAGTAGAATTGTCAATCATGATTCAAGTCCAGAAATTGAACTACTTTCATCTGTGTCAGATGAAGATGTCTCCCTCTTGCCACACATAATTTCTGGGCCAAATTGCGAGTGCTGGCAAAACTCCAGGGCCGTACTGGACTGGTATGGTTGGTGCAGGGTGTGTTACACCACTCTGTGCGTGTTCAAAGGATCCCAAGTTCATCTCAAGGCCACGGAAATAAGTTGGAGTGACTTTGTAAGAGCTTTGCCTTGTCTATACTCATACTACTTAAGTGTCCTGCAACTCTTAATTGTTTTCAAGGGTGTCTCTTTATTTTGGCCAACGTGAATTCCCATAAAGCTCTTGGTTTTGCTATAGAGTAGATAGTGGTGCTGCTAGGGGAGCCACATAATCAGGTGCACAAAGCCTCATGCAAAGCTGTGGCAGTCCTTATTACATTAATGTTGGCTTCACCTTTTAATTTTGATTATCAGTATGTCACAATAAATGAGGATTAAGTAAACAGAATAAGGGTTGGCCTAAGCTAGATAAATGCAACTGCACAGTGACTAGGACACGCAGCCTTGCCTCAGCACAGAACAACAACCTGACTTGCTCAGGCCATGCTCTTTCAAAAGCACTCTTCTTACTCTTTTAATTTCTTTTTTATAAGAGCACTCAAAACGTACCAAATATTTGATGTTAAACCATTGATTATTCCCCACCTACTGCAGCTGTTCAAGTGAAGTAGTGTAATATGCTAGCAATGTGACCTTCACCCAGATAGGAATACCTGCTGTGTATGTCTGCCATGCCAAAGTTCAGCTGCTCACTGTGGGTGTAGGTGAATAAATCAGCTCTTGTGAGTGGTAGAAGTGTTGCATGTCCCTCAGTCATGAAAAAGTGTGCCAGTCTCTGTTATGCAGAGTTATGACAGTGATGGTGCAAAGGGCTTAAAACCACATTTCCCACCTTCCCAGGAGAACGCTACAAATACCTTTTTAAATTCCTTTATCAAATCTGCAGAGCCTTGAATGATGTGGGACAAGAGGGTTCCTCTTGCCTTATGTACCTAGCCCTGCTGCTGCCCACCCTCACTCCACATTATAGAAATGAATGACAGTAGCATCACCTCTTTGAAGTGATATTTGCCAAGATTGCTGTACTTTATTTAACTCACTGCTCTGGTGATGGAATTGGCACACTGTGGTCCTCTCTGACTACTCAGGTGTTCAGATTATTGGTGCCAAAGAGGTTATTGCACGCAATTGCTGGGAGTGGCAGCAGAAGGCTCCCTTGAGTAAGCAAGTAGCATTGGCTGAGCTTCCCTCTGCCTCCAGAGCTGGTTCACTTTAACTGGAACAGTGAAATGAAAGAAACATGAGGTGTGAGTAATTCTAGTGTGATACAGAAGTATTAAAGCATGAGCTCAAATACTGGGTACATGTCTAAGGGTTGTAAACCAGGCTCTCATTTAGCACCATCATGTTTTCTGATCCTTCCATTAGGATATTATTTCTGATCCTAATATCCATTAGGATATTATTTGGTAATACACAAGCTATAACGTTGATACATAAAGAACAGAGATGTCAGTAGCATGCCATAGTCAGATGCAAAGAGATTGCTGCCATGTAGCCCCCTGCTCACTGCTTTTTCATACTTCCCTATGTGTCCGCACTGTATGTTCCTCATAGTACCTCTGCTTCTGAGAGAACCTTCCTGCATTCCAAGTGGAAGCATCTCACAAGGGACTTATCTCTTTCCTCTCTGCAAAAAAAAAAAAAACACAAAAAAAACCTATGAGTGGTTGGTTAGGAAGTCTGGGCCAAACATCATTTATAATATAAGCTGTCAGAATGGATTTAAAGGGAGATGATGAAAAAAAGAAACAAACAAACAAAAAAAAGTAATTCCTAATAATCTAATTCTGAGTGGTTAATAGAATAATGCATCTTTCTACCATTTGGGACTTGAAAAAGTTTTTTCCTAATGAAGAGTAATGCAAGGTTTCTGACATGAAAATACAAGAGGCTCAGCAGGGAAGCAGAATTAGCAAGAGAGATCAGGTCTGCAGTGATGCTGGGAAATGAAGCAGCGCTGTTGATGGCCAGCTAACAAGAAGAAAAGTTAGCAAGTTTTTAATTAATTGAGTCTGTACAGAAGCAGTGGGTGGGAGAGTGTGTTCTAATAAGGGAATAAGCAGGGACTGAAGGAGAAATTGGAATGGGAGCAGCAGGCTATAGCCACTCAAAGAGCTAATTTAAAACTCCACATACTGTAAGGAAAACTCCAGGTGAGGCTGTGATGAGTTCCTCAGCTGGGCTTTTTGTCAGAAAGTCAGGGAGGTAGGGGCTACGTGTGGCACAAATGGTAGGGGAGAAGAAAACATGAAGGGTGAAAGTCGTAATGATTGTGTGTCAAACCTAGCCCTTACTCCTCTGCTTTTCTGAATTTTCAAAGTTCTGGAGGCAGCGAGGAACAGAACTTTTAATGTATTCTAATGCACTCTATAACAGGTGTTCACCAGTTCTCTGAGTGTTCAGTCTTATTCCATATTTGTGCCATTGCAAGCTGCTGCTAAAAAGCTAACTTGCCCTTTTGCCCCCCTCGTCCTTTCATTTCTTTGTTTTCTATTGGCCTCAAGGAAATAATTTCTAAGTAATCTCTTAGCAGCTGAGGTGATTACTAAGCATTAAGGTTTTTTTTGCCTTTCAATAAGATGTACCCTCTCACTCTCTCAAATAAATGTTGTGAAAATAAGAATATGCTTGTGCATCTTAATGGTCAAGTTTGGACTGCATGTATCCAGAGGTTGAGATAATGCTGCAAAAGGTTTTGAGAGGAGTAAAGGCTGCTGCCTTAATTGTTGGCCTGCAAGTTGAAAAAAATGCAGGATTCCTGCTTTTGGACTTTAACTTCTCTTTTTTCCCATCACTTCGTAATTGCTAAGCTCTTCCGCTGAATTGACAGGGGGAAGCTGTGGTGAAGCCATTTTGTCAGGGAAAATGTCAATTCATTAATAGTGATTACAACAAACACTGAACAGCGTTCACAGGAGTATTCTGCCTCAGATGAAGTTTCACAGTGTACCCCTGGTTACTTCTTGTACTTTGGTACTTTGGAGAGTACCAAACCTGTTTTCTGAGGAAGCAGAGTTTAAATCACCCTTGCATTTGCCAGTTTTAGTTCAAATTCAAATGTCAGTTTCCCACTTCTACAGATTCAGATTTTTGTAGCCTCTTAACAGTTCATTTGAATGGAGCAGTTACAGAATCACAGAATCACAGGGATTGGAAGGGACCTCAAGAGATCATGAAGTACCACAGGTCATGCAGGTAGGCATCCAAATGAGTCTTGAATATCTCCATAGAAGGAGATTCCACAACCTCTCTGGCAACCTGATCCAGTGCTCCATCATCCTTACCATAAGGAAGTTCTGCATGTTAGTATGGAACATCTCACACTTAAGTTTCAGCCCATTGCTTCTTGTCCTGCTCCTTGTCACAGCCCCTACCTCCCTAACTTTCTATTAGAACACTGAGAAGAGCCTGGCCTCGTCCAGTCACCCTGAAGGATTCAGGCCTGATTTCCACCAGGTGGTTTTCACATGCAGAATGTGCCTTGGAGGTACGCACACTACGTGGTATACATGATGCTACCTCAGTGCAAGTATTGCTATCATGTTGTAAAATTCTGATGAAAACCAAAAGGATGATTTGCATGCAAGACTTGGATGTTTGTGTGCTCTTCTAACAGCCACTGACCTATATAGTGTTATGTTGATCATAAGGAAGAAATTAAATTAAAGCAGGAAAAAAAATCTACAACAGCTCTTTTAGACACATTTCCCAACACTTTTGTAAGTTATACTACATTTCAGTGTATGTTAATTACAATATTTCCAACTTATTTTGGTACATCTGTTTGTTTGCATTTATTTGAAATGCATCCCCTGCATTTGTTAGTATATTTTTCCTGCAATAAGTTGGTGTATTCACATATATTATATATAAGCTTCATATTTAAAATATTCCATGTTTTTACACTTCATTTCTGGCTTTAGTGCCTATACCCAGTTTTTATGCCTGCAACTGAATGTCATGTCATTAGATGACAAAGATGCATGTGGTATCACAGCAACAAAGAGCAACAGTACACAGAACCTCACATTTTAAAATACATCTACACCAATGAAGTCTGTGAAGAAATGAAGCTTGTCCAGGAGATCTGTACTGCCCATTAACCCTAAGGAAAATAACTCATTGCTGCTTTGGTAGTCCTTTCTCTTGCATTGTATCTTATACTAGAAAACCTTAAAAAACAGTGCTAAATGAAAAGATTTTTCCACAGCTGGTTTTGAATGGCCATGGGAGATTTTGATTTTTGCAATCTGTTTTCCAGACATCACTTGTCTAAGTGTGAAACATCACCCACAGAGAATCCTGCCACATGAGCTCAATAGTAGAGGCAGGAAGTTTTGCCTTTGGTTACTTTTGAATTCAGGATATGATCTTAGTACACACTGTAGTATTTTTCATACATCCAAATACGAAATGTGCTCCTTACATTTTCTCAAATGGCCACATTTCATATTGCTCATTTAATTTCTGAAATATTTTTCTGTACTAGAGTTGAAATCTATAATGTGTTAATTCCATACCTCAAAGCCAAACTAAACGATTTTTAAAAAGCTTTACTGTTGCCCATTTAACTTCCTGTAGCTGAAGGATAGTTCCACTAACGTTATTTTCCTCAGCCTGCTTCCCTTTCCTTGAAAACTGTGGTTGGACAAAACACGATCGCTGACTGTTTATAGATCCCTTCTAAAATATAAGGATTTTGGATAGTGCTGCTGGTTTACAGCATATCTTTGGACTTTGTTTCAAAATCTGCCAGGCTGACTTAATAGCTCACTTTTGAAACCCAAAGCAACAGTGTCTGCATTAGGGAAATAGCTCTGGGAGCACTGTGAAGAATATAAGAAAAATGGGAGAAGTAAAATAGCAGGGAAGATTTTCAGGGAAGAAATAGGTAACAAAACAGAAAACAATAAGCAGGCCATGTCTTAAATCCATGGTGCATGGATGTCCTGAACTCTAAGAGAATGCTAATTTCTCTGCATCCTAACCCTGCATTTTGGGAAGGACCTAATAAAAACTTGAAAGGTAAGCAGAAGACTGATAAGGATGGTTGAAGTATGCCATAGCTTTTACTTAACAGACTTTCTAACAGCTCAAAAGAGAGTTGAGAAGTGATGAATGTGATAGAAAATTATAAAATCTCCGATGATATGGATGACACGAATTACAGTAAATACGTAGTCTTCAAGCGATCATCATCCTCACATTTTAAATGAAACAAAAAGGAATCACCCTGTCACTTAGCAGCTTAGTCCCAGAAGCCTCTTTTCAGAAATTCAGCAATCGGCTACTTGATGGATGAGTGTTTGTCATCCTATAAAGTGATTGGGGAGAATATTCTTATTCTTATTCTTTCAAAGCAGCCATTTAAAGAAAGAAGTATGTCCTTCCATAAAGCTAAGTTACACAGTTGATTTGACATGGCAGATTCTTCACAGTACTGTCTGCAAAACACTTCTTTTTGGAAGAACAGCCATACTGTGTTAGACAAATATCTAATTAACCTAGTATTTTACTTCTTAGGTAATCTGCAGCATGAACTTAGAAAAATAGTACACGAACAGGCAAAACATATAAGGGATATTTCCCCAGTGCACACAGACTCATTCAGTTCAGGGACTTCAGAAGCCACAGAAAATAGTTTTGTACTTATTGGTCCCAGTGGTTAAATGGAGAAAAGTCAGCTGACAGGCTCACACATTGCAGCACCTTCTGGGTAATTACTGAAACACTGGTTCTCTGCTTTTTGAGTTCTGGATAAACTGTGCGAATTTCTGGGGGGAAGGCGGGGGGGGGGGGGGGGGGGGGGGGGAAGGGAATAAGACCTTTTGTATGTAAAGTGTGTCCATATTACCTTATTTAACTCTTTTAAAGGTATGAGAGTATAGAGACACCATATTTATACTGTAGCAATCAAAGAAGTCACTAATTGTTGCAGCTGCCACTGAAGTGAAAAGCAATTTAGATTAACCTATTTGTTGCATTTCAAACTGTGATCCACAGACGGTGTAACCTGTGGATTATGTGTACGTGTGACAGAGGTGACTAAAATGGGAAACCTCTTCTTACTGGACTTAAATTTGCTGCAGCAAACTAACACGCAGCTTCAATGGAAAGTTTCTAGGTATCTGAAGCTGAGATGGAAAAAAATGCATTTAGAATGCAAGATCAGTGAGAAAGGTGGAAAAAGCTTCCCACTGTATTTAGCAGAGACGTCTTTATTATCATTATTTTTAAATAAAAAGGTCATTTAGGGAAAACAGTCATCTTGAAAGAAGAAATTCTACAGGGCAGCTTGTGCAGTTTTGTCCCAATGCTTTGCAGTTAGAAGCAACCAAAATCAAACCTGAGATCCGAAGATTCAGTTGTTTTCATATTGCGTGCATTTGTTTGTTTGCACTCCCAAATACTTCTGGGTGTGGCTTTGCTTGTTTACAGAAGTTTGGTGACATGCCTTTTTGTTTGGCACAAGGTAGAGTGAGAAAACAGCAGTCAAGATGCTGTCAAAGAGATGGCCCAGCTACCGCTCTCATGTTCCGTGCCTCACCTATGGAAGACCAAAGAGCCCCAAGAAACAAAAAGCCGTGTGATGTTCCATAAATCTCAGGTAATGTAGGAGGTGGTTTGCACAAGGATTTATGGTGAAAATCATACACTGCCATAATGCCTGCGTCCCCAGGGCTCAACTTTGAGCCTGCTGTGAGCAAATGCCCAAAAACATGGCCACAGGATGAAGGCACGCTAATTCTCTAGCAGCTTACTCTCCCCAATGCATGTGAGGTGGTCATAGACATCCTAAGCTTAAGAAACGATTCTAAAAATCGATCTCTTTTGTACCAGAGCTTCCTCCGCTGGGAGCCGGCTGTGGAGAATCTCCTCATCAAAGCTACTGCTTGGCACTGCTCTCCTTGGGAATGGGGACTGAGGAAGCACTCTTGCTTGTTTTTTTTTTTGTTTTGTTTTGTTGTTGTTTTTGAGCTACACCCTTACAAAACTCGCTCCCCTCCCTCTGTCTAGTGTATATCAGAACCTTCCCACTCTAGAAAACATACCAACGCACACCCCACCCTGCACAGCCCGGCGACAGACCCGCAACCGCCCTTCCCCCTCACGGGCGACCGCCGTGACGCGCCCCGCTAACGGCTCTCCCAGCGGCCTCCGCGCCGGACACGGCGCCTTTCAGCCCCGGCGCTGCTGGGAAATGCAGTGCGCGCGGGGCGCCCGGACGTGCCGGCTGAGGGGCCGGCGGTGCTCAGGGCGCGCGTTTGTTTACTGCTCGGGTGTCGCTCCTGTCGGCGAGGAGCTGCTGAACCGAGCAGGGGAAGGCAGCTCGTAGAGGTGGAGATGAGATTCTCGGCTCTTCTGACCATTCCCGCGTGGTGAATTACCACCGCTAGCATTCCTAAAGCTTAACAGCGCTTTCTACTTGGTTAACTTTGCTGTTGCTTTTCTATTTCTTACTATTCCCTTCAACTTTTTGATTTCACCTCTTTTAAATTTTAAAATCAACACTTTCTTTGCCGGTTGCTTTGCTAAATATCGTCTGAAACTTCAGAAATCTAAAGAAATGCTTTCTATAGAGAAGGTTGCACAGACACTGCACTATCAGGTGAAGGAAGTGTGTGGGGGATTAGAAAAGGCCGGTGGCAGATCAGTTTCCAGTAGGGCAAAGCCAGAAAGCCTCTTAAGTGTCAGAGATATAAAATATGCCAGAGTCCCTTGTTAACGACCCACAGGGCCTGCTTCGTTCTTTGTTCCTTTTGTTAGAACTGGAAAACGGACAGAAGGACTTCTGCTGCGAACACATGCAGCCCCTTCAAGTCTCAGCAAGGAGGGGAAACAGCGGTAGTTAAAGCAGGAAGAACAAAGCACAATGAAACCATCTTTGCCAACCTGAATTACGCAGGTCAGGACTGCAATACAAGAGAACTTTCTGCTGCGTGGGCCCGAACAGGATCTGGGGAGGAGAAGAACGGTAGCAGCAACTTTTTACTGGCACCAGTCCTTGATTTCTTATCACTAGAACTGGAAAAGGGCCTGAAAGGTGCCAGCCATTTAGTTAAGTTACTGTAAGTTGCTGAAAGATTACTGTTAAGTGTGAAGCTTCTCTAATAAGAAACTATAGGAGCACCTTGCCCACAGGCTGAATTCTTTCTAAACCTGTACAATTAAGGACTGACACTGCTCTGCATGCATTCTGCCAAACATTCAGATATTGAAATCTGTCTCCACACAATTTGCTAGATGTTTTTGTCCAAGTCTTCGTTATTTCTGTTTCTGTTCTATTTCACTTCCATAGCGTTGTTTCTGTGTGTAAAAAAAACATGAATGACATTTGGGTAGTAGGAGGTGAAGTGCTGCAGAGCAATTCACCCAGTGCTTTGCTTGCTTTGTGCTTTTAGAGAAACAGATTTATGTTTCTTCATCTGCCACACATTTTTCGGACCATTATGATGTTCATGCGTGATAGGAAAGGAAATCCATTAGGTTTTACTTCACATGCTTCCCTGAAACCTGCCTGTGTGTTTGGCATTCTTGCTTTGCTATGTGGAAAACTGAACTGTAAATACTTTGAAACCAGCTCTTGTCTTTTTAAAAAATTCCTCTGAAGCCTTTAGCACATTCCCTAGTGACATTTATAATACTGTTATTTCCTAATGGCACTATAGTGGAAAAAAGAAATCATAGCTTTCTGAGTGCTGTGATTCAGATGTAGTTGCTGTTTGAAGAGGCGATAGTCATTAGGTGTTGCTGGAAGTCACAAATGACTATCTTTCAACAGCACGTGCTGGATGGAGGCACAGAAAACAGCAGATGAATCACATTTCATGCACATTAACAGCACTTCAGCAAACAATGAAAGTCAGGGACTGAGGATTATGTTGAAAAGTCTAGTTTTCATCTCACATCTATATATTTAGACTTATTTCCTTGTATGAATGGACCATAAGAGGTCTAAACCTGGAAACAGTTGAAGTTCAATGCATTACACAGGCTTCAGATTTCATAGATAACGGGATTCACAAAACAATCTAATTTTAAAGTTTTATTTATAGTAGCATAGATAAATTTCCTCCATACTTTAAGTGTTATAATTAAACCTCTTATGACTGTGAAATCACATGTAGAAAACTAACGTAGTGAAGGGCATAGTACTACCTCAGCAGCTGAGCCAGCAGTCGTCTATCATAAACAGATGAACCTGTGCTGTCTAGTTTTCAGTTCTAATGTCCAGACTGTTAATTAGTCTTTCCAGTGGAGCCATTAGTTGCCTGTGTGTTCTCAACATTTTATCACTGTTACTTCGTTGTAGAAGTTTCCTCTTTACTTTGGTTCCTCCTGTTTTTCCTTCATTGATGTATCCTATGAACTTCATCTTGTGTGCTCTGCCACCTCCTGCATAGATGTAATGATGCATTCTTTCATTTGTTGAGGACAGGTAGCAATCAGGATTACCATGAGTAAATGTGTATGAAGTGGAGCAGGCGCATTGCTAAGCATGAAGAAGCACTATGAGGAGTTCCTCATGAAGATTCAAGATCGCTGTATAAGTGCTGAGCACAAGTAGTTTTACACAAAATGAATAATAGAGCTATCCATTAAAACTTCTCCCATTTCTGTGTGTCTTTCTGCTCAAGTTTAACTTTGTCTATTTCACACTACTTAGAATTGTTGCAGGTCAAAACTGAAGGTGCCTGAAGTTTATCTGGGAGTTTATTTTCCAGTATTGCACATCAATTTCTAATACATTCACATTGCTTCTTTAGAGAAAAATGTACACATTTTACTCTCTTCAGAGTAGTTCACATAGGGAAAATGTAAACTGGTTAGGCATACTGCCTTTATAGCAAACAAGAATACTGTGCATAAGCTCTTAAACCAGAAAAACAGGGTCAGCAGTGCATTAAAGTCTTATGAGAGATAAATTGTCTTATTTTTTTCTGAATGTAATGGCTGCACAAAGGAAGAGGCTTGCATGCAGAAGGGTGAAGAGGAATCAGATGATCTTGTGATTGGAAAAGCTTGACCATTAGCTCTGTAATCCTACTGGTTTCACTGCAGAAAAATGTGTTAACACATTGTCAAGATTGCTTCGTAATGTCTCATACTCTTTCAGGATGTGCAGTTAAGTAACACTCTGAGAACCAGAGAGTGAGAAATTAGGGTACTTTCTAATGCAACCTTAGCTCTGCTTCCTGAAACTGGTAATAATCACTTGGAATTATCTGCTGGTATCCAGCTGTGTCCCCTGTGTTAGGTAATGCTAATTTGAGGGGTTGAGGGATTAGTTGAAGCAGCCTGAGAGAGCTGTTATTGGGAAATGAGATGATTCCCTGTGGAATCCAGTATTGCCACAGCCAAGTATTATGCTGTATGTCTGTGGACTCCTGTGGTCTTGTAGGAGCTGCTGTTCTACAGTGAAGAGTGGGTTGTGGGGGTTCCTGGTGGGCCTGTGAAAGTATGGCTTTGTGTAAGAGTAATGTAACTGAGAATAAAATATCTGGTTGTAAAATCTAGTAGAGATAGGGTTACTTCTGGGCACCAGTTTGAATGTTTGAGTACACAACTGTGTGGGACACTTTGGTTTGATATTTCTCATGTAAACATGTGTATAGATGTAGAAATGAGATAGAATCAGACACAGAGACGTAATTTTAGAACAGTATGCATAATCTTTGAAGTCAAAATATATTTATGTGAATTAAAGTACAATGCTCAAATAAAGCAGAGCTAAGGTGATTTTGGTGTGTATCTTAACAAAATATTGCCTGACTGCAGAAGTGTGAGTGACACAGCGCACAGTGTATAGTTGGTAAATGATCCTGGTCTGATCCTTCCCTCTCTGTAGGCATTGCAATAGTGGAACTGGGACAATGCTCATGCTTTCAAATAGCTATAATATTTTAGGGTCAGTGAGAGAAAATAAAAACACTTGATTTATTTGTGCCAAATCCTGACAGTATACTGGGGATATCCCTCTCCTTTTCACTTGTGTGCTCACATTTGTCCGAGGTACATTGTGCACAATGTGGGGTAGTGTTCACAAATCGCTCTCTGTAATTCCCATTAAACTGTACCCATTTAACATTAATTCCCAATGAATAAGCACTGAAGTTCTAAGTCTGTAAAATCTGATGCTTTCCATCTCACATCTTCTGTTGCTGGACACATACCACTGATATCGGTTTGGCTTTGAGTTCAGTAGTTGCAGGCTACCTGCAGTACCAATGGGTTGTAGCCGGGCCCAGCTGTCCTGGGGATCACATATTTTTATGAAGGGGTAATTAGCTTGTTTGTTTGTCTTTGAATAGTAAAGGATGAGATTCTTCTTGAGTTAAGCCTATTGCATTTGTACTGAGACATGAATGAAGAAACAGAGATTGCATTCCAGTGGTTAAACCACTTCCTCAGTCAGGTTAGATCTGTGCATTGAGTGAAACATGAGCCCAGGCCAATGACAACTTATTTATGTATGACAGAGGTGTGTTAGCAAAGAGATTGTGATCACTATAGTCATCCAAATCATTTATAACCATGTGGTTTTAAAGTGCTCCAGGAAAGAAAAAAGGAAGGAAAGGAAAGGAGTAGAGAGGAGAGGAAAGGAAGGAAGAAGAGGTCATGACCTTCTGGAAGGAACAGAGCTGAGATCTGTGATGGCTTATGAAAGCTCTGTTTGCACATCTGTGGCAAGGAGGAGGCTTTTTTAAATCTCATGAAAGTGGAATGTGCTCTAGATTTGTCCTTCCCATTCTGAGGGTTAAATTTGCATTTCTCTTAACGTCTCTCTAGCTACCATGCAAATAACTTCCATGTGTCACTTTTTTTTTTCTTCAAAAATAGTTTGAGTTTCCTCTAAATTATGTTCAGTATTCAGAATATACCCCAAAAATGTCCCTAAACTCTTGAATGTTGTTTTAATTTCTTCATAGCATAGTTCTTGAGTTAAAAGACCTACCCTGTTCTTTCTTCAATGCTGAAGAACAGCAGTCTCCCACTATGCAGCCAGTGTCTGAAAACTCAAATACCTTTCTGAGCTTTAGATAGGTTGTTTCACATTTCTGTTACGTAGGCAGAGTAACAGAATGGGAGTGAGATGAAATGACTTGGTGGAGAGCACGGGGAAAGCCAGTTCTCAGTTTGAGTTGGATCCCTAGGGCTGTCATCTCTCAGGCCTGGTTTCTGATCACAGCAAAACACTGCCAGTCAGGCCGTCTTTTTGGCTGCCCTGCCCATAATCTGTTGGGTGATCTCAGGAATATTTGGCAAGGGAGATGGAGGTTACATTTCCATATTTTTGTAGATGCTTGCAGGAGAGATGAAGGAAATGCAAGAAGAATTGAGTCACTATCTGCTCCCAGAGGCAGCCAAGGCTCAGCCAGGCCTCCTGCACTGCCCAATGGGTGCTGTTGGGTCCAGGCAGGCAGGCAGGAGGTATGGAGAGGAGACAGACCTGGAGACAATAAAAGCAATAACTAAACAGCCAGAGCTAGGAATGCAGCAGTGGACTGAAGAAATAGTTTTAAGTTGAGGGAGGTAAGATTTAGGTTGGATGTCGGGGGGGGTTCTTTACAGAGAGAGCGGTGAGGTGCTGGAACAGGCTGCCCAGAGAGGTTGTGGATGCCCCGTCCCTGGAGGTGTTCAAGGCCAGGTTGGATGGGGCCCTGGGCAGCCTGGTCTGGTATTAAATGGGGAGGTTGGTGGCCCTGCATGTGGCAGGGGGTTGGAGATTCATGATCCTTGAGGTCCCTTCCAACCCTGGCCATTCTGTGATTCTGTGGTTTTGTGAAGATGTAGGGCCCTGTGTTGGCGGGAGGAGTTGGGAGAGTTGCACTGTGCAACAGAAGGTACGTAGAACAGATAGAAGGTGCAGGGATGGTGCTGCTAGAGAAGCATGGGGCATGGTGCAGGGCCCACTGGTTCTGCTGCCTGTGGGAGAATTTATACATTAGGGGCTCTTGTTACCATTCATAGAAAGAGGAGGGAGGAAAACGGGGATGGCAGGGAGTAGTTTTTTTCCTTTCATGCTAAAGTGGGATTTCAATGAAAGGCATAAGATCACATTCAGGGCCAACAGAGATTTGCAGGCACTTTCACCAAGAATGTTTTTATTTCTTTGAAGATGAGATTACTAGATTCTGTCAGAGCTGTTTGTCTCCATGGTAGCAGAGCAGGCTATGGAGGGGACAAAAGCAAACCCAAGTTCTTACTTCATCTAATGCTGTTTTCTTAGGACTTGCCTACAGTGAGATACTTAGGAATGTTAAATGAAATAAACTAATGCACATATGCTTGATTGCATTAAACTTCTATAAGGACGCTGTCATGCACTGTAACATTGTAACTATGTCTTAGCCTGCTGTGCAATAAAACTGCCTTTCTTCTGAATATAATAAAGCCTCACTTATGTACACTGACTAGTTAATTTGTCTTGACTAGACATTTTCCTTAGTGTCCCCATGTAAATGAAGCATTAAGTGAAGACTGTACTGAGACTACATTGTTGGGCAACGAAGATCCCAAACTTAGCTGAGAATGTTGTTAGGATGTGATAAGACCAGGCACCAAATTCTCCTTAGGAAGCCCTTGTTAAACCTAAAAATATCTTCTTCTTGATGCAAACAGTCAGATCTATTATAAGACATTTCAATCTGCCTTTTTGAAAAAGTTTATAGTGAGGCAATTCCAGAAATATTTGGAGGCTTCATATTTCCTTGATCCCAGCCAAATTGTTTTCAGGCCTCATTATGGTACGGAAACTATAAGACTGTCTGTCTTATTAGCTTACTGGCAATAGCCAAAGACTGAGTTTATACATCAATTATCTTCAAAAACCAGAGTCGTGGATTTTTGGGACATCTGTGGTAGACAAATATACTTCATCGGCACTTATGCTTCACAGCTATACCGGCACTTCTTTCAGTATAAAAGGTCATGGTGAAAATGACAGCTGATCTCATGTTACAGGATTTCTTGTATGATGAATGACAAGGTAGAATTAATATGGTGTCTCATCAAGACAATGTTATAGAAATGACTTCACTAATTGGTGAATCTCACCATTTCCTATTCTGTTATAATAGGTATAATACATGATTTTGAGTGTCTTAAATACTTGCATTTAATTTGGACATGTATTTGAAAATACAAAAAGCTGCAAAATGTTTTGCTAGCAATCACAGCTATTGGTACTCCATCTTAGAAATTAAAAAAAATGTGTTTCCCGCAAGAACAAGAAATAGAGTCATTGATATCTTCAGTCAGTTAATGCTTTTCACGCTTTTCATATCTAAAGGACCTACTTGTCTTTATTGAAAGGAGCGTGTTTATAGGATGGCAAGTATGGGCAACACCTTTGTTTGTAAGCGAGAGCTGATTGTATCCCAAAAGTTAATTGAGTTCTGAAACTGATGGGAGAGCAAGAGGTAGCAAAGAGAAAGCTCAGGGGAAACCTCATTGCAGCCTTCCAGTACTTGAAAGGACCTTACAAACAGGATGGGGACTGACTTTTAACATGATCTATTAGTGATAGGACAAAGGGGTATGGCTTTAAACTAGGACTGAAGATTTAGGTTAGATGTTAGAAGTTTTTACTAAGAGTGCAGTGAGGCACTGGCACAGGTTGCAGAGAAGCTGTGATGCCCATCCCTGGAGGCACTCAAGGCCAGGTTGAGTGGGGCCCTGGGAAGCTGGTGGGAGGCAGCCCTGAACACAGCAGGGGGATGGAACTGGACGGACTTGAAGGTCTTTTCCAACCCAAACCGTTCTGTGATTCCATGATTCCAGGGATCTGTAAAAGCTCCTGCGAGTTATGCCTGTCTGAACCTGAATAATACATTGTATTCCTTAAAGAAAATGTTTCTCTAATCCTCAAAGAACATAAAATGAGAGATAGAGAAGGAATCAATAAATATATGGTTGATATGTCTAAATCAGAGCAGAACGTTATGGATTTTGATTGTTCTTTTCCCAAATTATTACCTGCACTCTAGAAACAGAAGGATTTTTGTTGTTGTTATTGCTAATATTTAAAGGGATAGTTCCTCAACAAATAGCTGACACTGAAATATTGAAAGTAAATTATTAAAAGGGGAAGATTTCAGCTAAAATAAAATAGTTGTAGAATTGGAAACAGCAAAGCAGAGTTAATAAGAGATGCATTATGCACTGAGACCACCTACTGGGCATTCTTGAATTAGCAGAGAAAATGGTTGCAAAAATTTAATAACCAGTTGACCAAAGTGCAAAACAAAATAAGAGCACTATTTAGTCCATAGAAAGAAGAGAGGAAAAAAAGATATTAAGTCTGTGCTATGGAAACTCTGAATTTTCTATCTGAACCAGTCAAAAGAAATAACTTGTCATGGGGATTTTTTTTTTAAATACAAACAAACAAGCAAACAAACTTTAAAACAACCAATTCAGAAGCTTTAAAGTGTTCCCAGCCAAGCTGACTATTAGAGTTTATTTATGATGGTGTGGAGAGAAAAGTGCATTTTTATTTCATGAAATCTGGTCAAGATATTAGGAATAATATCTAACGTACCTGAGTGGTTCCTGTTATCTTTATCATTAAAATGAATTTACTCTCTGAATTTGTTATTGGCAATTTAAGATAAAATTTCTATGAGAAGAACCTATAGATAAAATTAGTAAGCTTCCTAAATTTAATGAAAAGGCATTTGTATTTGTTTAGCTCTGTTAAAATTCAGTTTGTTTTTCCAACTGGCACATTTAGTGTTTATTCTTCAGTTTTAAAATATAAGTGTTCCTGGGTCTTATGGTAGCACTAGATTCTAGCGGCTCAGCCTGGCTCAGCTCTTGGTCCTGCTGATGTCCTCCACTGCTGACACGAGCAGTGTTGTGGCCCCACTTCTCTCCCAGTCCTGATGCAGCAGGATGGTAGGGTGAGCATTTTGCTTGATGTGGGACTTCATGGCATGGAAGAGGTCTGGTGTTCTGCTGTAAAAGCATGAGAAATGGACTTTGGTGTGTCAGAGGGTGAAGGAAAAAATGGTGTAAAGTTTGGCAGGTCTGCTTCTGGTTGTTTTGTAAATGAATAGAAGTGGAGAATACGGAGCTCAGAAGCTTATTCCATAATCAGAAATTGCAACATAGGCATGGGACAGACATGGCTACGCTAATGGAGAGAGATCTGTGTGAAACACTTACAGCCTGGACAAATGATAGGGGAGAGCCAAGATTTGTCACTGAGAGCATCTGGGCAGTGCCCTGTGTTTGCTCATTCTGAAACTTCAGAAATGGATAAAAGTGCCATCAAGGCTGCTGTATGGTTTTTCAGGCTCATTGCAGCAGATTTACAGTCAGTAAACTTGGCTTCAAAGTTACGGGGATGTATTCAGGTTTTGTTTTGTTTTCTGGCTTCAAAATGTTGCTGATCTTCTGTGCACATTTTTGTTTGTTTGTTTTCAGAAAAGTTTCCAGTTCCAAGGGAATGGTTTGTGGATTTATTTAGCTTTTCTGTATTTTTCCCTACTGAAAATAATACATGGTTTTTGACTGGTTTGCAAAAGCAAATCTATCTTTTGATGTATATGTCATATGGTATTTACTGAAGCCAACTGTCAAAGATATTACATAGCTATGGTCTCATAAAGCATAACCAAATACAGCCACAAGCTCACCTAGAGGATTTGCTCATTCTGGATCAGGTAAATAACAGTTTATAGTGATGGTTAACAACTGTCTGGTGTCTCATCATGAGACTGGCAATTCATACCATGTTTGACTTCACACAATTTATGTGGCAAATCCATTCTTTCTTTAAAAAGATGGTTGTAGCATGGATGAATATAATCAAATTGTTAGGAATGTTATTGGCAGAAAGCAACATATTTTTTGCACAAGAGATGTAAGAAAATGTTATTGGTTTCTTATTCTGAACCATTTTCCGTACAGTTGTTAGTTAAAAGCAGGGATATATGAGGTCTGCAATAAGTCATCCCTGACTGGGATCCTGATGTATATCCTGTCTACATGAAATTGTAACTGCAGACTCATCTGCTAATTCACATTCCTTTCATCTGAACTCTGTCAACAAATTCCACTCTGTTTGAATTTGTGGTGGAAAAAGTAACTTGTCCATTTTTACGGACAGAAAGACATGTTTCTATGTCAGTAGATGGCTGTGTAGGTACAGGCTGAGTAGCAGCTGTGCTGGAGAAGACCTGGATGTTAGAGTGGACAAATGTGTCTTAAATATGAGTCAGGACTGGGTTCTGGCTGATTAAAGCAAACAACATAGGGGGCTACAGTAAAAAGGAGCATGGTCAGCAAGTTGTGGAAAGCTGCTGTCCTGATCTATTCACAAGGTAAGCATGGACTGTGGCCTAGGATGGGCATTAGGTAAACTTAGTTATTAGTTTTGATAGTGCGGCACTGTAGAGTGACTCCAGGGAGGCTGTGATATCTTGATTTTTAAGGCCAATAAGTAACCAAAGCCGTGGTGATCAGGTAGCATTGAACATAGCCCCAGTTTGGGTTGGAAGTTGGGTTACAGACCTCCAGAAATACCTTCCAGCCAACATGTGTGTGAGTCTGGGATAAGTTCTGTGAAAAAGAAAAGAGAGATCCGCCTGCCTGAAAAGAAAGCTGGCAAAGTTCAGCTGCGCTTAGTACAGCCCGTGAGTATTTTTCATGTGCTTTGGGAATTATTCCAAATACAGTGACATCACTCAAACAACTCTGGACCGCGTAGTGGTTGCAAAAAATTACTGCTATCACTGGCTGTCGATGGATGTCTACAGGGCACAAATTTAAAACAGAAAAGGCTATGGAGCTCTTACAGTCCTCTTCCCAGATTACTTGCTGATACACGCTCCATAAATAAGAACAGAAAAGTCTCTGCCCTGTGTTTTTCTTAAGTGATTCCTCAGTAAACATCCCGTGAGTCACAAGAAGGAAGTGATCAGTCACCACTGCTTTCTCCAGCTCCCTGGCACTGTGCAAAGATGCATCATACCTTGATTTTCCTCTTCATCCTTCAGTGTCTGCATCCATGGTAGTAAAGAAAACATCAGAGCCTGAGGACTCTTCCACAGCCATCTATAACATGGAGTTATTTGTATCCTGCCCGATGTGGTTTTTGTCTTCACCAGTCAGTACTTTCCCAGAGAATGTGTGTCCATAGTTTTGAGGACAGTACAGGGCTGGAATGATTCCTTGAGGCCACCCCATTGCTGAGAAAAAGATGCACTAACTGTATAGATTTGAGCCACTAGATTCACTTCTAATTTGTGTGATTGTTGCAACACAAAAATGTTCAAAGTAGTATGTACCAAGTACAATAACCTAGTTTCTTAGGTAAGTCACTGGAAGTAAAAATGATTCAGTCAGTGGCAAACATCAAAGTATTGTTCATAGATTCAAGTACCATAAAAGCCACTCATTCGGTGTCTATGATTAGACCAAGAGCTTGCAGCTGTCCCTTTGATTAAAAACAAAGTGGAGTGATACATGTTTGTATCCACTGTGCACTGCATTTCTGGTAGCATTCAATGTCTCCTTGATCTTTTATTGGGTGAAACAGCAAAGATTTTCTATTCGCCTTCTTCCTGCCACTTTAGATTTCTCAGCCTCTTACCATATTCCCAGCTGTATCCTCACCAGGTTTAGTCATCTTAAATATTCTATAGGAAGGCCACTCTGTGATGTTTCTGGGTTTGTCTCTACATTTTCCTTCCTGCCATACCCTTTCTTTCATACCCTCATTATTCATAACACACATAATGATTTTACACAGTGGCATGACATTTTTTGTCTTGTTTAGTATTCATTTCCTCATAAGCATTTCCTTTCATTTTTTGCTCATTATTCAACACTGAGTTGATATTTTCATAGAACTGTCTATTTCATCTTTAACACCTCACTCCCTGATAGTAATGGCTAATGTGAAGCTACTACTTTTTCATTATTATTCATTATTATCATTATAATAATTCATTATTATGAATTCACAAATGTGACCATTAGAATTCTATGCAAAGTTAGGATTATATATTTTTTAATGTATCATTCTACATTTGTTTACTTAACTGCACTTTCCTCTGCTGTTTTAGTACTTAGTCAGTCAATCTCCTGAGGCTCTTCTGTGTTTCATTTCCAGGCTTCATTCTTACTCGTACAGAAGCATCCGCAGCGAATCACATCACCTTCTGAGTCACAGCACTGTACTCATTTTGGATATGATGAACACCTTGGATGAGAGCACAGGTCCTGGAGATGCTCCTTGTAGTCTGTGACAGTTGGCATTTGCTCCTGTATCTGCTATTTTCTTAAACACTCGTTAATGACACAAGGGCTTTTCCTCTTAGCCTTTATCAGAGCACTTTCTTTGATCTTGTCGGATGTCTTCTTTGAATCTGGATAAGATTAATTTTTTCTCCCTTGTTCACTTGATAGTTCATTTCATCAAAACAAAATGATCTGTCTCTGAGGCAGTGTGGGAGTTTTCCTTAACTATAAGAATTTCTACCTTTATTCTGTATTGCTGTTGTCAGTCGTTCACAGCATATTGCCAGTGTTTATTGTATGCAGAGATATTAATTGATACGAGTGGGAACAGAAACTTGGAAACACGTTTTTAAAAATGTTTCTGGAATATATAATGTTTTTCTTTGTTTGCTTTAATAATCCTATGACAGAATTGCAACAATGTATACATTGGACAGCTATAATTCACAGTTTCCTCAGTCAGGAAATATTACTGATGTAAGTTACATTTTCTCATCAAAAAATTCCTGAGTAGTTACACAGAGGCAACTACTCACTAGTAAACAGATAGCACTTTTTCCTGTTCCTTTGCAATGAAGATACACAAAATGTAGAGCAATGCTAAAGAATATCTGTTTTGACTTGATGTAAGCTGTGAATAAGAAAGTTAAGGACACTTGTGGCTGAAAAAAAATGGAAAAGTAAATCCTGAGAGGCTCATTGTGTTTAACAGTTGGAGTCAGTAAATCTTCAATGTTAGTTATGATCGGTTCGCTGTAGAAAATGATATGGTAGACAATGCAAAGCTCCAGTATGGACTGTATGACAGCCCCTTGTGCGTTCCAGCAAGCCAGCATCTGCTGTATGGAAGAAGTAATAGCACTACTTGACTCAGGCCTGGCCACTGACCTACACAGCCTTTAGCTTGACTGGTTAAATGCTGCTTCCATTAATAGAAATGAGTCAGTGTAAAGAACTAGCATTCTCCAGCATCTTTCCACAGCGCTTGTGATGTCCCACCATAAAAATATCTTGTTTCCTCTAAAAGAGGTAGGCAGGATGCTGGAGAACATGCTAAGCTGCTTTGAGTCCATTCTGCAGGTTTGTGGTGATGAGTAATTGCCAGATACTATCAGACTGCTCACATGTGGAGTGCAAGAACAATCTCTCTTGGATCTTTTTACCATCAGACTAAACTGATCAGGTGGCATAGGCTTAAGCCCTAGAAAAAGGTAGGTAATACACTGCTCTATCTGCTAGTTGCTCCGTACAACAATGCTGCTGTTTTTGTCTCGTTGGCTCTGTACTTGGACAAAGTTAACCCAAGGATGAAAAACAGCTGTGTGAAACAGAGCCTGTGCAAGAATCATGAAGTGAGGAAAGCCTTTCAGAAGAGTGCAAAATGCGGTCTACTTTGGAGTTAGTCGATCCACATCTGTAATTGATCAACCAAATCTATAATTTAGAAGTCCTTTTGCATTCCTTGATTGTGCATTCCTTGATTGTGCTAAGTTCGGACATAGCATTACCCATGAGTAATGCTTTCTATGAGCTTTCATTGGCTAGAAGACCCCATCCCATGCTGGCAGACAGTGACATGTTACTCAGTTATTCATGCTTCACTTGCTTCCTGGCTGGACTACAAGAGTCTGATATATTTGGTCACCAGACTTTTCAGCACTCAGAACAATTCACCTAGAATAAAAAGCCCTCAGCCATGCTGTTTATTTTAAGTGTATCAGACCTGTCCTCAGCTGTCTACAATCCCTTCCAGAAAAAAAAGTGAAAAGATTTGATCCTTCTCGTCGCAGCAGGGTTTCCCCAATGGCCAAAGAGCATCTAGAGCTTCGTGATGACAACTACACTCATCTGTCCTTGCTGACCATCCCCTTTGCTCACAGTCTCCACCTCAGTAGGGGTAAATGCTGTCATAAAAGTTGTCTATTCAGGAGACAGAATGTTGGAGACCACTCTGGGATTTTGAAATGTGATAAATACCTTGGGATATAGCAGCAGTCACAAATCTGACCTTCCATGCAAAGTACAAGACACATCTACCAGACCTTCTCTAGCAAAAACACGGAGGCAACTTAAATATTTATAATCAAACCAATTCTACCAAAAGACAACATTTCACTGCCTAAGACGAGAGAACAAACAGCATGTGCAGCAAGCAAGAAATCATGCTGTTAAATGTACTTTGGAATGATTCTCTAATGCCATGCTAATGACAGAGGTACAAAGAGCTCTCGCAAAGCAGAGCAGAAAGGTGCTTCTTTGAACAATATATTAATGGAGTTGAGAAAGTAGACACCAGCTTTTCTTAAAACACATTTGGGTCTGCCATTTCAACACTTGCAATGCTGTTACAGGCTGGGGCATACAAACTGTGAATACTCATCATTTTTTTCTTGTTGAAGGTTTTGTGATTGAGGCCTAAGACCTGGAAAAAAACACTGCTTTATTGAATGAATTCTGGACTCCACTCCCTCTATCAGATGCCTTTTTTTTTTTTTCAAGCTCACAGTTTTCTTATCAGTGATAGAAGCTCTGAGGCAGATTCAGTAAAAACATCAGCATACAAACTAGAAAAGTAAATGTTATATTGATCGTAAAACCCAACAATAATAATAAAAATAATTGAAGATAATGCCCATATTTTTACATTCTGCCTTTTACAAGAATTCACTTTCTTTCAACTTCTACCCCTTAAGAAGTCAATGGAAACTTTAAAACTGGAGCATAGGAAGTTCTGCACCAACATGCAAAGGAACTTCTTCACAGTAAGGGTGACGGAGCACTGAAACAGGATGCCCAGGAAGGGTGTGGATTCTCCTTCTCTGGAGATATTCAAGATCCACCTGGATACCTACCTGTGCAGCCTGCTGTAGAGGGCCTGCTTTGCAAAGAAGTTGGACTCGATGGTCTCTGGAGGTTCTCTCCAAACCCTACAGTTCAGTGAGTCTGTGATTTTGTCCACTGCAGACATTGCCATGCAAACACGAGGCAGAACTGACATTTGACATGCCTTCTCTACAAAAACACAGTTTTTTTCTCAACAAAAGTATTACTGAGCTCTCCCTCATAACATTTGCAGTTTGGCTGACAGTTTCTCAGCTTCATTTGCTTAATTATCTTAACAGAAGACAGAAGATTGCACTGCTGGAGCCTTAGGCAGTATAGAAGGTAACAAGTGTGAGCACAATTAATTGCAACTTTTTTTTTTTTTTTTTTTACTCTAAATTTCAGAGTCAGCACAGCATCTTTCCTGTCACTCTTCTTGTTCTTTGTATGTTCTTTCCCTATCCAAGAGCATTCTACTATGAAGCCTACAGCTACTTTATGTTCTAGGAGCCACACCATCACATTTGGATGCCATCTCGACTCTCCCGCTTCTTCATGTGTGCGCCAGTTTGGAATGATGAAGCAGAGAGATATGCTGGCAGGAGGTAAATACAGCTCATCTGTTGTCTGTTGCCCTTCCTAGAGGCAAGATGTTGCTTTTGCAAGAGGCAGGCATCCATCTGCTACAGTTTTTGGAGATCAATAAAAGACTGAGACACTGGAAATCCGTTCCAGAAGTTGGCCAGAGTGAGGTTTCCCTATTCTGGGATGAAAAGTAAGTCATACTGGGGTTGTCTTTTGTTAATTTTCTGTGTCTAGAATAATGTGTGAACAGAACTAACATTCTTTGTATTCAAATGTGAAATTAATGTGCGTGTTATTTGACCCTTTGCATAAATGTGTGTGTATCTGCACACAATGACATGGAATTTACAGCTGAATGCCATAACCCAAGGAATTCTCCTTGTGATTTCTTTCCATCACACCCTAATTTGAGAAGTTATGTGTCACTGAAAAAACACAAATGTTTAGAATACTTGAAAAGAAATTGAAAAAAGATAACTGATTATATAGGGAAAGTTCTAAAGCACTGAATCCTTTCTGAGAATATGCGTTTTATTTCTTATTTATATTAAAATCAAACAAGAAAATTATTTATAGGAGAAGAAAGAAATCATAATTACTCCCAAATACCATATTTTAATGTCTTTTTTCATTTTTCAATTCTTTATTTAACTGCATTCAAATATTTTCATAGCACATTGTTTGAAGGCAGTGTCTAAAAAAGTACACAGCTGCATACCTCATCAAACAGAAGGCAAGCAATTGCAACAGGAAAAAATCTGTATTATTTACTGACAAATAGAATACATGGTTTGCACAACTTGTAAAAGATTAATTAAAAAGAACCTTGTCTGAAAGTGTTTTTGACTGTTTTACACACAATGTGTAAATACATTCTAAAATCATGTGTTTTATTTTACTGTCTTGTAAGCATGAGCTAAGAGCCCAGCTAGTTTTGATGCTGGGCACAATGTGAATTATGTACTTCTTGAAAAATAATGAATAGAACTGTATATGTGAAAGAAAAAAGAGCAATTTTCACAGTAACATTTTGTTTAACAGATATTGAGAAGAACAGCTAGAAAATGTTGAATATCACACACAGAATATTACCTAAAGAAGGAGTAAACCTAAATTACTGTGTAATTCTGATAGCAACTTGGGAAGATCAGATTCCTGGTATACAGCTTTCTAAAGCTGTGCAGTTCCAAGTCCTTTCCTTCCTGAACACTGTTGTTATTTAGCTGATTGAAAATCCCAAAGTAAGTCAGAATGAGCATAATTGTTTTCCCAGGTGCAAAACTGCAGAGGTAAATAAATACAGAATTTCTGTTAGCTCAGACTTGTAGAAGTTACTGTCTCCTTCCTTATCCCCTGCAATTCAATTTCAAATCAAAATGGTTAAGTCCTACCTCGCGAGTGCTTCTTTATATCTCTGAGTTTGTTTTCATTTTATGCTTGCAAGGTGGCACAGGAAGCAGCAAAAGTAGATGAAATCATATGACCAAGAAAACAAGCTGTGGAAGTAATAGAAATTGATAAATTGTTGGCATTGAAGATCTGCAGAGCCATTTGCTTTCAGTCTTTTCTCATTCATTGAATGAATCTTCAACAAAAATTTCACTCAATGGAAGATTGCAAGGCAAATGGAAGATTAGCATTGCTTCTGAAGGTGCCAGGCTGACGAGCCATTGTTACACAGCCTTGAGTACATAATGTTCCCATCACTGACAGTATCTAAAAAAACCCTTAATTATTTCTAAAAAAATAAACCAAAACAAACTTTGAGAATACCTTTATTAATATAAAGTTGTTGCAATATTCTCTTTAGATATTCTCTAATGCTCTCTGTTGAGCAATAGATTTAATGATGCTTTTGTATTTTTGACACAGTTCTTCATGATGTATTTCACATTCTCATGCTGCAAATGAATAAGCCTTCACTTAAAGTGAGGCATTGAGTCGGCAGAGCAGGCAGCAATAGAGGCTTCAGAAACGGGGAATTGTTGTTTTCTCACTCTGAGGGCATTTTGCCAGAGAATTCTGCTTGAGACTCATGGAAATTCTTGGACTAAATGTATGCATGCATGGGACTGGAAAAATATATACGAAGCGTGTGTTTCTATAGGAATCCTATTCACCTAAAACATAACAAGATTTAAAAACACTTCTTGTGAATCAGATTGAAAATGACTGTGGACTTCACAGCCTGTCTTCTTGCACATTTTTACTAGATTTGTAGCAATCGATATTTGCTGGTTGATGCTTGGCAGAGAGAAGAAAGAGACCGTGAAGAGAAAGGACACATTCTTAAGCGTTTAAGTAAAAATGTGCACGCGTTTTTCCACTTAAACTTCAACTGTGATCTTTCTGGTGGTGTGCTCTATGTCTAAAATAGCAAATGAAAGGGAGCTGCTGATAAAACAAGAGATGTGGATCTCAGACGAGCGCGAAGTTTGTCGTTGGAGTTCGTTCCTTTAAAAGAAGTTATTTCCGTATTGATTCTCCAGTCTCGCAGTTTCCTCTCAATAAAATATGTAAGAACAGCTGCAGACATTGTGAGACTTTAACAATGAATAAATAACACTTCTGCAGCGCTACTACCAGAGCCCGATGAAATTTATATGACTTTTTCCCACAGTAACCGACTTGTTCAGGAGTTTACTAACTCATGCTATGTATAAATATCCCGACTTCTGCTTTTGTAAGTGCATGCCTAATGTGCGCCAGCTGAAGGCGGCTCTCCGTGATGTTTCCTGCAGCGATACAGACGCTGTGCTGGGAAGGCAGACGGTTCGTGCACTCACATACACAGGGAGGGCTCAAAGTCTCAGCAGTCTCACTTCGGTCTGTCTGCCTTCTTCGAGCTCCTTTTCCTCGGGCTTATCTCTGGCTGCGTAGGGAATACATTCCTCCAATTGTGATTGACAGTGCTGAGCAAATTCATTAAATCCAACATGCTAAAGCTCGTGGCTGATGAGAAGTACTGCTGGGACAGTCTGACAACACCTGGTCCATATCAGTATTACCTGACTGGGCAACTGCAAAGGATGCCAGAGTTTCTGGGAAAGCCCTTTCTCTTTGTTGTGCTACATGATGCACATCAGGAGCTGTAACGCGCTGTGAAATCCTCATGCCTTCAACTGGAAATTGAAGTAAAAGCATGAAGAATCACAAAGCTATTTGATGGGGTGTTCAAACTGGATCTAATTTGGTTGGGAGAAAGTGCTTATTCTTCAAGACTGGAGCAGATAGGTAGTGTACAAAGATTTCATTGCCTATGGTCACAGGCACACAGTGGGTATCTCTGCCCTGGAGAGCTGCACATTAGTTCCAGGCTATCTGCATGGTTGCTGTGGCTTGGATCTGACAGTAAAATATATCCACATACTGTACAGAGAGTTTTGGAGCCTACAGATGACTGCATCTGTCTCAGTGTCCGACCTCAGGCAGGTGTACCAAAGCACTGTTAACTGCATGAGGATGTATTTTCCTTCTGTTTCTGAGGATTTGGTAAAGTAGCTCTTCTCCACAAGCTTCATCTGCATCAGGAGAAGCAAGAACAAAGCTTTCCTGAGCACTGGAATATGGACCACAGGGACATCATTATCTTTCAGCACTGCTCCATTACCTGGATGTCCTTGTGTTTACAGCAGGTGAAAATCTCACATCAGGATACCTCAGTGTGTAATCCAACGGGTACTTGCATTGGAATAAGCATGATAGGAACTGTCTCTTGCAGTAGAGCCTACACACACGACATTACAGTGCAGTGATTTGCTTTTTGAGCATGTCTTGGAGGACACTATGTTATGTGTTCATGACTGTATCTTCACTGTTAGCACAGCTGATGCTCAGAGCTCTCCTTATATTCTTCTGTGCTCATCCTTCTCTTTTCTCTGCATGTGCCAAGCAGCCTCATCTGCTCCTGGTATTTCATGTCACCAAGGACTTCCAAACCTCACTCTGAACTGCGTCTAATCTTGTAGATTCCCTAGCATTCTGGGCATATCTTTTTAAATGTCTTACTGCACTTCAAACGTGGCTTTTGTAACAATTTGCCCATCTGATTCCACTGCTGTGCTCAGTCTTATCTTTTTGCCAGGCTGGCAGTTTATTGGGGGTATTATTATGGCTGCCCTCAAACACATCAGGGGGGGAACAGTGCCAGGAACACAAATGGCTATGAGTTACTTTATAAGGTCTGCATGAGTTTCCTGACACACAGAACGGATTTCCAAATTCTTTCGGCCCACAAAAAAAAAAAAAAAAAAAAAAAAAAATTCACTGAAACTCTGAATATTCACAAAGAGGTGTTGCTTTCAAGGTAAAAATGTTTTCATTCAATAGAGAGCAGCTCCCTTCTGCACACTGTTTATATGGCACACTCAGGCAAGTTTATAGTGACACTCAGGCAAGACCATTGAAGCAACAGCTGTGTTTGTGATCTTACAGGGTTGTAATAGTCCAAGAGAAATACGTTTACTTTAAATTGCTTTCTTGCTGTACAGATCTGTACTGCATTTTATAACTGCCCCCTCAGTGTTTTTCAGTGGTGAGTACTCGCATGGTAAAAATGAGTGCCTCAGTTGGAAATAGAAACCACTGACAGCTGGAAAAGAGGAGAGGAGAGGAGAGGAGAGGAGAGGAGAGGAGAGGAGAGGAGAGGAGAGGAGAGGAGAGGAGAGGAGAGGAGAGGAGAGGAGAGGAGAGGAGAGGAGAGGAGAGGAGAGGAGAGGAGAGGAGAGGAGAGGAGAGGAGAGGAGAGGAGAGGAGAGGAAAAAGAAAGGGAGGAAGAGAAATAGAGGAAAAGAAGAAAAAAAATGGAAAAGAGAAAAGGAGAAGAAGTGAAAAAAGGGAAAAAGAAAAATGAAAACAAAGAGGAAAAAAAGAAAAAAAAGGGGGGGGGAAGAGAAAAAGAGGAAAAAGGAAAAATGCAAGAAGAAAGAAGAGGGAAAGAGAAGAAGAGGAGAAAAAAAGAAAACGAAATGGAGAGAAGAAAAAGGAAAAGGGGGAAAAGGAAGAAGTTAAAAGGAAAAGGAGGAAAAGAGAAAAAAAAAAAAAAAAAAAAGTAGAATAGAGGAAAAAAGGGATAAAAGACACCCGCTCCTCGCTGGCTGCCGTAAGCCCCGCTGCGCCCGGGGGCAGCAGTTCTGTATCCCCCCCCCCGGCTGCAGGGACCGCCGCCTGCCCGAAGCGAAGTGAAGGAGGCGGCCGCGGGCGGATCGCGCCTGTGTCCGTGGGGCTGTGCGTGCATCCCGGCAGTTATGTGCTGCACAGATGGGAGAAGAGGAGTACGTGCCTGTCCGATGTTGCGTGAAGAGATTACGTTAGTGGAAAATACCGGTTTAATAGAATCATATATGCAAC
Organism: Lagopus muta; assembly: GCF_023343835.1. NCBI lineage: Eukaryota > Metazoa > Chordata > Aves > Galliformes > Phasianidae > Lagopus > Lagopus muta. Next base: position 37,896,210 of record NC_064435.1, on the reverse strand, counting down.
TGGTGCGTTTGTAATGAATAGAAAGCTGATGCCGTTAATGCAGCATTAACGCGGATTCAGCCCCTGGCACGGCTGCTGCAGACACCTGCAGCGCGCCGAATCCCGCTGCGGACGGGGCTGCCACCTGCAGGCGGCCACGGGCTCCGCAGTCCATTTTTAGGCATTTTAGCAGACATTCAGTATAGGGAATTCATTCAAATTTCCTCATTTGCTCACAGAAATAAATTGCTTTAAAGGGATTCTCTAGAATTAGAGTTGAGGCTGGATAAGGCCCTGGACAACATGATGTAGCTGCGATGACCTTGTTCATCGCAGGGGAGTTGCAGTAGATGGCCTTCGCAGGTGCCTTCCAACTCTAAGGATTCTATGATTCTATAATTCATGCCACCATAAAACAGTGGGGCAACCAAGCCAATAGACTGAGTCTGCCACTTTGCCTTCACTTGGCCAAGCCCAAGTGAGACTAAAAGCACTGAGTGCTGTGGGACCACTCAGGTGAGAGAATACACATCAATAAAGGGAATCATGCAGCGATATGAGAAGGCTGCCTCTTAATGTGATCAAGCAGCTCACTAAGCAGCATTTTTCAGGGAAGGAGTCTTTGCTTCCAAACAAAAGCAACAATTTTAACTTAGTTGTGCTAAGAATGGCAGCAGGAAACATCAGATGGACTTCTCTTTTTTCTGGATCCCTTGGTCCCTTTCCCTCAGGATTATACTGGGAAAAGTCAGCTGGCCATCAGCAAGAGGTTGGGAATGTGTCAGAACTATGGGGACCCTTTTAGCTTAAATGGAAATGGATATAATCACGGAGTTAGCCATTTTAACAGAATACTTCTGTCCAGCATTATGTTGTTTGGGGGAACAGCGTCACCTGAGGCCTTTCTAAGAAGGCAAAATAATGTACTATTTGAAATGACTGCAAGCTTCTGATAGCAGGCTGTGTATGGCCAGGAGAGCTGAGCCATGTCTGAGGCAGTGTCACAGGCAGTGTCAGATGTTTCAGTGACAGTAAAATATCCAAAAGATCACAATTGCATTTGTGTGTGGATGCTACTAAGGTTTATTTAAGGATTTCTAACATTACACAATGACCTACAATTATTTAAATACTACTTTGCTCAGAAAGGTTGTAATTAGAATATGGCTGATATTTATAAGAAACATGATTCTACAACTGTCTCTATACACAAAATACACTCTAAGAAATAATATTTCACTAAGGGTTATGAAGTAAGAGAGAAAAGCAATATCTTATCTGATATAACAAATCATCTCTCTGTTGATGCAGCTACATAGGTTGATTTAGTCTAGGGCTGCTATGGGTGCTGTGTTTGTTTCTTCGTCGACAGTTTCACCAGGATTGTTCCCCAGGGAGAAAAAGAGCAGGATGAGCTGCCTTCCAGTCCCAGCTGCAGCTTCAGTAACAGCAGCATTTCCCCGGCGACGTTCTTTGAGCGTGGAGTGAACCAGGCAAAAGCCTCAAAGGGGAAAGCATACGTTTCTGATGAGTTGCCAATATCTCAGCGATGCTTCTCAAGCATGAGACTGTGTTTCAAAACACAAACTGATAATTTTTTATTAAAAGCCCAGAACAGCATCCCATTGTGTCTTCTGGACATTAATAGAAAGGTTTTGGCTTGCAGTTTTATGGTTGTATGACATCATCTATCACATCTCTTTTCTGTACAAATATGTAATGAAATATTTTCACAGAAAAGAATGAGTTACTGATTTCTAAGGCCGATAAGAAGATCTAACAAATCACTGTGAGCCTTAGAAAGCATAAGCTTTATAAATTCCTTCTTGAGCCAAGCTGATTAGCCAGGAGAAATGGAGCCAAAGAGAGCTCTTGGCTCAGAGTGCAGCCATGGAGGACAGGGCTCTGCAGAGTGGCTGTGCAGAGTGGGTGGAATGCAGCTTAGAAAATAAAGCATTGTTTCCTATACCTTATTCTTCATTCTTATTGTGTCCAATGTGTTCTTTGGCTGCAAGCATTTAATTCTGACACACCAGATTTTTAATGAGCATCAGTCCACCAAATCTCAATGTCCCTAACAGAACACTACTTCAAGTGGGAGCCTCATTTTACAGAAGGTTTTCATCTGTTTGCCTCTCACCTTGCAAACCCCATTCATGCTCTCCACGCAAGAAATGAATTTATATATCAAACACGTGCAGGCTCACAATAAGTTCACAAGCAACACATCATGCTATTTCATACTGTTACTGAAACAAAGTCATAGACTGAGAACTAAATTACAACACTCATTCAGATTAAAGGAATCCCAATATTCACATACTTATTTTCAGCTGAGGAAATAGGATCATTATTCACAGGCAGCAATTTAGACTTTGTTCCTGTCTCATTAGTCAGAAGAAAAGGACATTTATCTTAACGATGGGGAGTTTTTCAAACCAATGAACCTAGTTTTCCAAAGAGCCAAATTTCAGACAGGTTTCTGCTGCTCTCAGACAAAATGTTCATAGGGGAAATATCCACAGGGTGTTTCAAAGGATGTATTGAATGAATGTGTGATTTGAAAAATGCGAGATTTCAGAAAGTACAGTTTAGTGAAAGTGTGTCCTTTAATGGAAACCTGCAGCTGAAAGGAAGCACTTGAGCATGGGGTTAGATAAGTACAAATATGGTGACAAACCCAGGCAGTAGGTAATTAATTAGGGGGGTCTTTAGTTCCTCAGTGTGGAATTCTATAACTGTGCTTCATACATTCCTTCTTTGGGGCTGGAAATTTATCTTCTGTCATGTAAACTCTGTTAGCATTTTCCAAAAGCTTGTATAAGACCTGATTTTTAGCTATTAAGTACCAGCATACTTTGGCATAACTAATTCCATATCTTCTTCTCCTTAAATGTTTTTTCCCCTGTGATTGTTTTGTTCTGGCTTCATTTACATGGAGAGATGGCTGAAGGAGATGGAGTGACTTCCATTCAGTTGCAAGAAGAGATTTTCTCAAGAGTCAGCCCATAACTGCACCAATCCTTCTACCTCAACTTTTTTTCTCTTTTAGGATTCACAAATTTCACACTAACAAACAGGTTATCTCCTTGAAGTTTCAGTCTCTGAAAGCAATACAGTCCATGAAAGGTGTCTTGGTTGCTTAATATAAGATAAAGCACACTGGGGCTACTGGGAACAATTTTGTATGGTTTGTTTATTCTAACTGATGATACAGAATCATAGAATGGTTTGGGAGAAATCTTTAAGATCATGTAGTTCCAACCCCCTGTTGTGAGCAAGGACAACTCCCTCTAGATCAGATTGCTCAAAGTCCCATCCAGCCTGGCCTTGGATGCTTCCAGGGAGGGGGCATTCACTAAACCTTGTTTAGGTCTTCTAAGATTCCTAAAATGTGAGTGACGTTAAACTTTTTTTATGGCTTTTCTTAACGCATGAACAATAGTGTATTTTTCCTGTGCTTTGAAATTATGCTCAGAAACTGAGAATTCAAAGAGTAAGAAATGAAGTCAAGCATCTATGCCTGGTTTTACTGAGTATTTTTGAGAGCTCAGATAAGTATGTAAGCAGCGTGCTGTCACAAAATGAGAGAGAGGGTTATGGCTGAGAATCAGTGATTAAAAGACAATTATTTAGAATTATATTGTATGCTGAGTGATGTCAAGGATTATACAAGAAGCAATTTTTCTGTCAAAGAAGGAACGAGCTGAAAAATTGATTTTACCGAAAAAAACAGTTTGATGGCACTTGAGGTTTTGAAAATACTATGGCTTCAATTTTTCTTCTTCCGACCTATGACCTTGTCCAAGCTTTTGTAGAACCCCAGGTAAGATTGCAGGAGCAGTGTGATTTTTCTGGGAATTAAACTGATGAGACAAACACCAAGTTAGCCTCGCTTAAAAAAAATAATAATAAAGTGAAATAAAAATGCACTGTACTAATATAAATTCATAACACATGCACATTACTTCTCACGTTTGGCAATAATGCATTTGGTACTCCCATATTAGAAATGGGGAAAATAAATACAAAACAAGCAGTTTTGTGGAAAGCCCAGCATTGGTGGGGGTAGTTACTGTAAGCAGACAGTTCTAGTCCAGGCAGTGCTCCCAGCGTACCATCCCATGGACATTTTTGATTTCTACATTGAACTGTAGCTTAAGTATATTTGAGACAGAAGGTGTCAGAGGAATACCAGTCCATTAAATTATTAAAAACTATCAAAACTGTTTCTTTGTAACTGATTACCTATAGCTGGTTTGACTGCAAGGATGCTAAGTAAAGGAAAATTTTAACTAAACCACCTTGCTGATTTTGGAGGCATATGGGAAAGGAAAGAAGGAAATGATAGAAGATGGGAAACATGTTCTTACGTTCTCAAACCAGAAAGGTGTAAAGTTGGAGGCATAAACAGATACATCCTTTCCTTTCGAATTGCATCTATGATCCTGCAGGCTACATACTCTGGCTCGTAAATAGGAAGTAAAATTGGGTGCCTAGTGAAACAAGAAATACAGTATTATGGAATTGTAATATTTTACTTTTGAGATGTATTCTAACACAGAAATCATTTAATGCAAGAATTTATCTCCTCCTCTTTAAATAGCCCTGGAAAGCAGTGTCCAATCCTGCTTGTTCTGCTTGTTCAATCCTGCTTCTATAATCATAGCAAATAGAAAAAAGTTTGGTGATGTTGCAAATTTTAATGACAGATGAATAACTTTTGTGCAAGGCCAGCTCAGACCCTAGTGAAGTTAATGCCCACATTGTCTGTGGCACTGAAAAATTCCAGCTCATCTGTGGTTTATGATGTTCTACGCATAAGATTTCAGCCCTCTGCACACCTCCTTCTTACTTTAGATTTTGGGTTGGCAGCTAAATAAACAGGATTGGGCCTGTTTCCAGGCAGGAGCTCTGCATAATAGATGCCTTTACAGGATGATGAGTGGTGGGTGCAGGAACAGAGTGCTGAAAAAACAAGGATGCTTGCTATTCACTGCTGCAATGTCTGAATCAGTGCCTGCAGCCTGTCCTGTCACTAGAACAATACAGCAGCATAGATACTTATACCACAGCTGTTCTCAGAGGAGTACAATATCTGCTAATACTGGAGAACTGTTTCTGACAGGTGACAAATATCCTAGCAGCCATAATAGTAATGACAGTACCAAAATTACATGGGGCAAATAACATCAGCAGTGCCCATTCTGCTGGAAAGTGAATTTGCCTAAAATACTGCCACGTATCCCTAACCATTCCCTGATTTCAAGGTCGTTGCACAGTCTCTGACGCATGTCAGCTATTAATTACAGGCAAACTTTGGATTTCTTAGCAAAGAGATACAGTTGTGTGTGTGCCAAATACTAAATTAAAAACAAGTCAACCTTATAAGAATAGTGATGACTTTTTACTTATGAAACAATATATAATGTAAGTTTTACTTACTCAGTTTCAATACCTCTAATTAATTCGGTATTCACAAAAAAGGGGCAAACAATTGTAGTTTTAATGCCATGTATTCCTGCCTCATCCAGTTCTGAATCAATGGCTTCCATCATTCCAATGATTGCAAATTTACTAGAAGAATAATCTGAAGCAGAGAAACAAAGAAACATACCAAATATCTCAAAAACACCATAGTGTTATATACTGAATTTAATGCTTTGTAATACTACTTACAACCTTGTACTAATTTGTTATGACTTAGAAGATTTGAATTAGTGTTTTAGGGATGCTACACATGTTGATGATACTAACTCTTAATGTCAATGGTCCTGACCATGACTGGTGTAGATGTGTCTAAGGATAAGATTAATAATTTCCTGAAGACTTTTCCAGTGAACTGTAGAGGGATATAAGATGGCCTTACTTAACATTTTATATCCACTCCCAGACACTCATATGCAAGCCAGGCATTGCTTTAGTTCAGAATGGTCTTCACTCTTTGATATCACATATTATGTGCCAGTAAAAATTATTTCTCATGGTACAACCTAAATACCCTACTTACAAATACTGCTTCAACACATTATTTCTCCTTCTGATATTGCCTTGCAACTATAAATACTATTTTATTTGCCTGGGAAGACTGAATCCTGTCTAATTTTTACTGCTTGATGAACACATTGAATCTCCTTCGAGACAATAAAAACTTGAACATGTAAGGTCCTGTGTAGTGTGGCCTACATTGGGCCTGATTTTATCAGGGGGTTTGTTCTTCTTCAGAACTTGCCTACAGGAGGTGGAAACAAACAATCTAAACATGCACAGCTGCTGTGTATAACGTTATAACACTTGGATAGGCAAGTCATAGGCCTACGTCATAGGCCTTATGGTTAAATGATAAAAACTAGACTTGTCCCATTCTCAACACAGAATCTGACCCAATGATAATAGGTGGCAAATATACACCAAAACAACACCATCAACTAGGAGAAGAAAGAAAATACACTTATTGATGTGAAATTCACATTCTCACAGAGCAACTTCAGAGCTACAGTCAGAAAGGCTTGAGAGAGTCTGAGCAGTACACACATGCTGATGAAATAGTCAGGATGTAGCAGCCAGCTCTCCTGAAGGAAACAGCTGAGAATACAGAGCTGTTACATAGCTTAAAACACAGTTAATTTGAAAGAATTAATTTGAAAGAATTTATTGCAAATTCTGCCAAGTGTCTTCTGAATCTGAAAAACATTTTCCAGCTAGGTGTGTAGTTCCAGGTATAACCCACATATTTTCAGGACTCTAAACATCCATCAGCAGAAAAACTAGTAACAGAAGTTGTTAGACAGCCTGTAGGCAGGGCTCCCTCCTGCTGCACGTGTACAAGCTTCTTCTGCAGAGATAAGACAGGCTGCAGTTAGCTAGTAAAATCAGCAGTGACTCCCATGCCAAATGGGCAACACATCACTGTATTCCTCTTCCATATACCACTACCTGCTGATACACCTTTCTATCTCCATGCTCTTCCTGAGTGCTAATATGTCAGTACAAACAGCTTAAGCCAAGCATTTCTGAGATCGTTAGGAGAAGGTATTGTCACAAAGACATAATTTTTAATAGCATTTGTTGACACTAACCTGCCGATCTGTAGGTTCCAAAGAGTCCTGCTGCACTAGCCATGGCGACCAGGTGTCCATGATTGCAGGCGATCATGGCAGGAAGAAAGGCCTTGCAAGTCTGAGAGACACATAAAAAATACCATAACAGATAGATGCATTAAAACTATTGCATTCCAAATTAGATTTTACAATTTGATTTACTTTCTGGAACGTAATTCTGCAAGGCACCAAAGTGACCTGCAGTAAGAATTCATAAAGGAGAGGCAACATTTCTTTGAATGACAGGTCCCCAGCTGAAGATCTGTCAGCATTAAAGTTGTATTATTAAAAAACGATGAAGTTTTTGTTCTCTCTGCGCGTGGATGCTCACAGTTCGAGTATTTTGACTATTAGTAAAGATGTGTACACCAGAGGGAGCTAGAAGCCAACACATCAATGCACACTTCAGCTGGCTGCAAGCCCTGTTTGTAAACTACTTCCTGGCTACTTCCACTACTTCAAACTGCCGTGATGGTTAGTACTAATTATCTAAGGAGGACACCAGTGTTTTACGAGACAGAAGAGATGAAAAAAGATGGGAGCAGTTACAGGTTTTTTTTTCAATAGCTGAGTTGTACTGCAGTGTGTTCTCCACTGCAGATAGTGCCTGGCACGCACTTTTCTAGTGAGGGGGCCCACAGTCGCTGTCCTCCTGCTCTGTGTCTCTTCAGACCTGCCAAGAAGAACATCTCTCCCATCACCTTTGTCTCCGGTATGTGGAAAAATGAGGCGCTGTGGGCTGGAAAATGATTAGAGGATTTTGCCTGCAATGATTTTCCACTGAGGAGTGCCATTTGGTGAGGCATTTTGCAGCACTGTGTTCTTCCTTGATGCAGGCTGCGCGCTCAGGCGTGTGAAGTACAACTGCAAGAGGGGCAAGGGTAGCACTCCCTCACAGAGACACGTAAGGGACAACTGAGACCCTAGATAGCATCAAATTCCCCCAGAGGAAAGCGAACAAAGCAAAGCAAACACATACTATTTAGATCAGTTTTCTACATACATCAAGAGGACACTGACTAGGAATGAAAGCACAACCTGAAGTCTGACACAACACAAACAGCATGGGTATGTGTCCTTAATGCTAGACAGTGCTGTCTTATGTCTGCAAGCATCAGGAGTAGAAAAGTCAGCAGCCATAGCAGTATTTTCAGCCACAGCTGATACAGAAAGAACATGTTTCACAGTAGAGGTGCACAAAGACTTTGTGTTTAGCACACTGAACAGGTAGGTTTTTGTGAATGTTACTGAGAGATGGTGGGACAAACTGTCAATGTGATGTGTATCCAACTACAGGATGATTAAAAAAATGAATTCTCCCCAGTCAAGGCCCTTCCCACCCGTTTCCAAACCGGGTGTTCCAATCTGCCTGAAATATTTGGCTGTGCATTTCAGGCCCTTGGGAAAGAAAAACATACATTACCCAAGCTTGAGACAGGAAGTTGACTTTCAAGGTTTTTTCAAAAACATCATCTGGAGTGTCAAGAAACTTTGTGGTGTGCAGTATGCCAGCATCATTGATTAGAATAGTAACATCCCCAACTTCTCTTCTAACCTGAATTTAAAAAAAAAGAAAAAAAAGATGAACAAAAATATTAGAAAGTGTACTTGCCTTCTGTGCTTCATTTATGATGGAAGTCTAGTGACAGTTACAATTGTTTATGCTTGTACTGGAAACATGGGTACATAGGAACTGTTTTAGTGTGCCAGATCAAAGGTCTTTGTAGGCTCTCAGCCCTTGGCTCATGGGGGAAAGCAGTAAGAAAGGACAAGGACACTAAGGTCTCCTCCAGTGCACGCCACAGGTTTTTGCATTCTGCAGCTTATGATCCTTCTGAGCCAGATATGGTGCCTGTATCTTTCTATTTAATATATGCTAATGATTATTTCCTCCTTCCCCATACCTCCGAATTTGTCTGATTGCTTTCTGAACTCCAAAATATTTCTGATTTTCACAGGAGCCTGCAGGAACAAAACTCAAGCTGATCATTCTTTGCTGTGTATTTATTCAGGTGTCTATTCTTATTTATTTATTTTTTAAAATTATCATTATCATTTATATCAGTTTTTTTCTGTATGACAGGTTTGTAGTTTCTTAGTGTCCTCTCACTTAAAACTGGCATATTTGCTATTTTTGCTCTTGGGTTTGAAACCTGTTGTAAGCAATACATCACCTATGCATTTGTAACTCATGAAATGTATATCAGATTTCCCTCAGAGTTCCCAGGTCGACACTTCTGACTCCAAAAATCTGCTAATATTTTTTTTATCAGTTTTTTTTCTAAGTTCTCTTCCTTCAGTACACTGATTTGCTTGCTAGAAATAAAGCTTCCATTATAGGAATATTCCATTATAGGAACATACCTAAGTTATTCTGCAATGAATTTCTCAAACAAAACCAAATAAATTAACTTTTCTGCTATTGGTTTATCTCCTGTTTCCAAGCTGAAGTCTTTTCATATTACTAATAAAAAGTTACATGTATTTCCAGTGGTAGAGGATGCTCCTGGCTGAATAGATCTTACTTCAAGAAAATAAAATTCTGGCCCCTATATGACTGTTCAATTCACAACAATACCTGAAAAGATGTTGGTAGAATTAACAGTAATTCAACACCTTCACATCAATTCAGGACTCTGAAAAAGCTCTTTGAGTTTCTACTTGTAGGTCAGTCTGTGCATGTCAGAGTTCTCACCACTAGTATGGATGCAACAAGTTCTGCAGGTTGAGCCCTTTTTAATGTGTCTGGAGGCTGAGAAACGTCTGAATGCACAGAACAATTTGAGTCTCTGTTAAACTGAGAACAGAGATTACTTACTTCAAAATATACACCATCAATGGAAAATTCCAGCAGAGATATTACTTACATGAACTTAAATTGATCATTCTGATGCATGTCATTCCAGGAAGCAGTCAACATTTATGGCAACAGGGAATTAAAGCCAATTTAAAATGTTATTTTTTAAAAGATATTTGATCTTGGTGAACTCTGAAGTGTTTTTTGTTTGTTTGTTTGTTTTTCTTTTTTCTTTCAAGAAGAGCATTCTGGAAGAATGGCAGTTTGATTTCAGTATCATTTTGAATAAGGATCAAGTATCACATTTGAAGTGCTGATCACAAGTTGCTCGACTGATCCTGCAACTTGCTGGGAGATGATAATGTTAAGATCTTGATATTAAGAATGTTGAAATAATTGGAATTCTTTTTATGGACTGCAATTGTAGGAGTAATAATAAGAGACACACATGGTGAGGATAACCTGACCTGTAATACTGAAATAATTTGCAAAGATCTTTTTCCTTGAGCACTGTGGGTCAGCAGGGGCCAGAGTGTGTTCATCTCTGCAGGTGTGTTATTATGATAGATACGTCCTTGATCACACTGTGCAAGTTGTATTATGAAGCCACTTGTGGTTCTTAACCTCTACCACCAACTGCTCCAACAGAAATTATTTTTCCATGTAAAGCTGGTCATGTGTGCCCCCGAGTGCTGCTAGCAAGTACAACTAAAAGAGTACTTTGAGCATGAGGGCTGCAGTTCCGGATACATGCAGGGCAGGGGAAGGGAGTGACCATGAAGGAATGGCGGAAACAAAGCATTAGGGATTGATCACAACTCACATTCCCTCTTCATCCTGCTCAGGGGAGGAGATAGAACAGGTTGAATGAGGTAAGGTGTTTGCAGTTTGCTACAAAGGGACCTCCCCCCTTACAATGTTCTATTCCTTTTTTGTTGTTGTTTCTTGACATCTTACAGAAATTTAGAAGGCTAGCAAATTCATTCACAGCATTAATCTCTGCCATATACCACACTTCTAATATAAAAGAAGTTGCCACCTTACAAGGAATACTGGAAATGTGTAAGTCTCAACAGAACAGATTAAACCCAGTTACTTTACAACAAAATAGTTTAAGTTCAATCTAGAAGTTACTTGTCAATAAGAGAACAGTCATCATCGTACATGATTACCTCCCTTTACTGAATGCATAGTTTCTAAGATTCCAGGTCTAAAAAAAGCAGAAAATCACAAGCAAGAAGGAAAATTAGAAACCAGAAGCTGTAACTTACCTTTTCTGCCTGTTCATAGACCTCCTCCCTATTGCTGCAGTCACAGTAGTAGGCAAACACTTGCTTAGCTCCATTTTCTTTGGCTAATCTGGTTGTTTCTCTGTTACCTTCTTCATCAATGTCCCAGAGAACCAAGGTTGCTTCCAGAGGAGCAAAATGTAGGGCAATCTGCCTTCCAATCCCATTTGCAGCTCCAGTAATAAGCACTATTTCCCCAGCAAAAGACTTCTTGCATGGAGGAAATATGCATTGGATGAAACTTTTGAAGAGTATATACACGGATAATGCCAGGAACCTCAGCGTCTTCAGGATGCATCTGAACATGATTTTTCAGGCACAAAGATTGCTCTTCTGTTTTAAAAATCTACGGATACAACATCACATTGGCACTTAAAAGCACTGAGATATCGCCTACGAAAAGAAATTGAGTTTCACAGAGCAATTTCAATTACATTGTTTTTTTGCATAAATACAAAATAAATCTAAAGACTTGTTTTTGCAAAAGCTGGCAGCTTCTTACCTGTAGGATTAAGATAACTATCATCTGCTAGATCCTACACTCCAGATGCTTCATTCCAGAGTCCTCAATATTATTACAGATTTTTAGGCTCGTTAATATGCATCTTATACATGAATGCCGTGGCAACAGCTATAGAGTAGTTTGTTTTCATAGTGAATTGATTTAACTGAAGAAAAAGAGGACTGAAAACACTGGAATGATATCAGCCTTACAAAGAACAATTTTGCTCTTCAGCATAAAATGAGATTTGCTGTTTCATAAATTGGGCAATAAAAATCTATCCATGCAGCATATATTTTGCAAATGACATACCATATTTTTATTTGTGAGCAAATGACCAACATGCTGGAAAGCATGACCCTACAGGTTAGAATCTTGGTATTTTTTCTCATATTTTGACCAGACCTTTTCCTGTATGGCACTCAGTAGCTTACACATCCTTTTCATGGTAAGCTTTAAGTTACTGAAACATATTGGTTGCATGCTGTCAAACAGGCAAAAAAGGTCCAAGATCCATGCTGAATTTTGTATTTGCACAAGTATTCCTCAAAACAGTGAAAAGAAAAATAGTTGCCAGTAACTGAGAAAAACAAAAACCTTTGTGTCCCCAGAGAGTCACTTCTAGGAATCATCCAGGATCAGGAAGGGCGGATGGCTCGGGCCTTTCCCCAGCTGATCAGGCACACGCCATGCCACCTCCCACAGCCCGTGGGCTGCCCAATAATAGACACTCAGTGCGCCAGCACTGCTGAGGCTCAACTTATTAACAAGACAGCTGTCTCAGATGGCTGTGTTTTCAATTGGAACAACAAAGCTCATCCCTAAACCCTTCACCAGCCTCCCACCTGCCCTCAGCCACCCCAGAGAGGCCCTGTCTGCTGTGGTATACCCCCATGTACCCCGCACCCCTCTGTTGCCAGGCCCTGTCCCCACACCCAATGCTCACCGCTGCTGCCCAGCTGCCTTGTCTGCACCCTCTGTCTGCTGTGCACTGAGACCCATGGCTCAGCTAAGCCCTGCCCACCTTCCTGGGCTTGGCTTGGTGGGTTGGGAGGAGATGGACGAGCCTAGTGCAGGCTGGTCTGGTGCTAGCAGTGAGGATGAATATCTCTCATCCTGTCCTAATGATACACAAGCATGCTGTCACACAGCCTTCCTGGCCCAAAATGCAATGGATGGCCCTGAGTCATGGCATCTTGCTCAGGGCTTGGGGACAGTCCTGGTCAAGAGCTTGGAGATTCCTTTCCACTTGCTGCCTTTTCTCCCTCTACTGTGGACTGGCTGTAGGTGTGAAATGAAATACTGCTTCTTTTGTAACGCAAATGACTGATCTCCAGCTTCCGTGTTCGCTGGAATGGGAATAAAAAGGGGGATGCTAATCGTAAATATCTCCATGTAAAACAGCAAAACTGACTGCCATTGCTTCACCCTTTCAAGATGAGAGTTGTGGTTCCTCAGTTTTTCACACAGCTTTAAGCTCACAATCCTGCACTGCTGTCATGTCACTATTTTCTTTTTTTTTAACAAGAAGTGAAAGACTGAATAAAAATTGGTGTTTCTACTGAGCTTTCACACTCGTGCTTTTTTCTGTTATCATCTCAGTTTGTCATGATCACCGTGACATTTTCCACACGCTGGTTATATAAAAAAGCAAATAAAGAGGGCAGTACTTTTTGCACTTTGCATTTTGAGTAAGTGATACCACAGATCTTGCTCACAGGGAAGCTGTTCAAATGGATTTGAAGAGAGCCACAGAGCGCTCTCATTCAGATACTTCTGTTGCAAATGCAATTCAAATCTTAGATTACAGCTTCTGAGTAGCCACTGGACATTCTTCATTTCTGCCACTGAGGGTACCAGAAATATATGTAATTTGAAGTCACATTGATAAGTATGGTAGAGAATTCTACCCTTTCACTGCTAACACCATTTATATAGGAGTTTTGTACTTAAATGCACAATTAGTCGCTGCATATTCTGTTTAGATCGCACAAAAAGGTGAAACTGAAGTACAGTCTTAAGGGCTGAAAGCAGAATCTCAAAGATTCGGTGCAGTGTAGTTCCCAGCAAGAAGCTAATGAATGCAGCGTAAGTGGGTAAGCTAACTTGAAGCACATGTTCTGCTGTAACCAGCAATTATGTAAGAAATGCAACCGGTTACGGGACAGGAACGTGAAGTGATTCAGAGCTGAACACCCAGTTATGAAACAAACCAGTGGAGACACTTGTTTACTGGGACAAGGTTTCAAAGCAAACTGCGTCATTAAGGAATTGTGTTGCACCCAGAACTTTGCAAGCCTAAAGGTAACTGCAGTATACCTTTTAGAAAGCATATCCTTCGCAAGTATGCAAACACACAGCTTTCCTGCTCTTATACTGACCTGACCATCCAGTTGTCATTCCATATGTAGTCAAGACTGGGATGATCACAAAATCACAGAATTGCAGGGGTTGGAAGGGACCTCAAGAGATCACTGAGTCCAAACCCCTACTAAAACTGGTACCCTATAGTAGGTCACACAGGTAGGTATCTAGAAGGGTCTTGGATATCTGCATAGAAGGAGACTCCACAGCCTCTCTGGGCAGCCTGTTCCAGTGCTCTGTCACTCTGTCATCTGGTGATTAATAACTTAATTAATACCTAACTTAGAGGCTTCAGTGTAGTAAGGGAGGGTTATACAAGTGACAAGGAAGTTTGAGGATACCCTGCATTCTTAGAATAGGTTGCATTCCACTCACCACCAGGTAGACTTGATTGCTTTTTTAGAAACTGATTAAACATCTGGAAACCATGAACACATAAGGCTTTTTGTCACCATCTGTCCCAGTTTTTCAAAATGCTGAACTTTGTTGTCCAAGAGAAATTTATTCTTCTGGCTGCTGTATGCATGGCAACTTCTCCATAGTTTCAGACTTCCCATTTTGTGCAGTGAACTTCAAATGGCTTGGAGCAAAAGCTCCAGTTCATAAATAATTGTAAAAATACAATAATTAAAATTTCTACAATATTTGACTGCATTACAATACAAAACAAAGCAAAACAAATAATGCTACAGCCAGTGAAGCCAAGTACACAGCTCTATGAGAGGTGCTGATTGACTTTCCTGTATTTGAGGTGCTGATTGAATTTCCTGTAATTAAAATTCAGAAGGCTAGCATTAATTTTTTAATCTTTGTGTTATTGAGAAGGTGAAGATGTTTATTTGCAAACAGGTGAGGTGAATGGTAACAAGATGTACCTTGACCTTTGAGCTGCAATGTACGTTCTAACTAAATATTAATAATGAATAATGATTATTATATTCTGCAGCTCTTAATGCCTGGTTATTAATTATGTATCAGCATATTAGTAAAGCATTCATATATTATAAGTATTTAAAACTTAAAAATGTACTGCCAAAAGTAAATTCAAAATGAAAAGGAAAAGGTAGAATGAAATTACTTTAATAAAGTGGTTGATAAATAGTCATTTTACTGGACAGCTGGATGACTTGCATTTGTCTTTTTAGAACTTAAGCATTCACATGCTGCAAAGTGCTGCGTCAAAAACGTGCTTTGATAAATATAGACAAACAAAATGAAAACTTATTTTTGCAAACACTAATAGTGCCTTGGATCTCTGCTGAATTTGTGGAAAAATATTATTTCAGACAGTCAAAATTATTTTTATGTCAGTATCAACAAGTAATGTTGTGCAGATCACGTCATAAAGTAATATGGGGATTTAAAAAAAACAATTTAACTATGGTGAACTATTAGTAAGGGCTGGTAAGAATCACAGAATGGCCTGGGTCCTTGAAAAGGACCACAATGATCATCAAGTTTCAACCCCCTGCTGCGTGCAGGGTCGCCAACCACCAGACCAGGCTGCCCAGAGCCACATCCAGCCTGGCCTTGAATGCCTCCAGGGATGGGGCATCCACAGCCTCCTTGGGCAACCTGTTCCAGTGCATCACCACCCTCTGTGTGAAAAACTTCCTCCTAGTATCTAACCTAAACCTCCCCCATCTTAGTTTAAAACCCTAAATCTGTCCCGTAAATCTCCTGTCTTAATTTAAAACCATTCCCCCTTGTCTTATCACTATCCACCCTCATAAACAGCCATTCCCCCTCCTGTTTATACGCTCCCTTCAAATATTGAAAGTCCACAATGAGGTCTCCGTGGAGCCTTCTCTTCTCCAGGCTGAACAAGCCCAGTTCTCTCAACCTTTCCTCATAGGAGAGGTGCTCCAGCCCTCTGATCATCTTAGTTGTCCTCTGAACCTGGTTGAAATGCTGCATGTCCTTCCTGTACTGGGGGCCCAGGCCTGGACGCAGTATTCCGGATGGGGCCTCACAAGAGCCAAATAGAGAGTGACAATCACCTCCCTGCTGGCCACCCCTTTTTTAATGCAGCCAAGAACAGAGCTGGACTTCTGGGAAAAGGAAAAGGAGCTTTCAGCAGGCCACTAGTGTTCAGTGATATTTGTGGAATGAAGTTAAAATGAAAAAGTCCAGGTCAGTAGGACTTGAACAAGAAGTATATAACATCGATCTGTGGCTGATTTAATAGTAACTCAGGATGGGATATAATGTAAAATATGGGATGCCCTTATTACAGAGAATATTGACAACCTTAACTCCCTAGCTCTTCTCCAGATATTTTAGCTTTCAGAAGGGTAGAGAAGACTCAAACTGCCTCCCCAGTAGCATCAAAACATGCTTCTAATCCGTAGAGGTAAAAGGTGTCTTTCTGAAATTTCACCAGACATCTAAGGCTTAACCTAAAAGTAATCAAAGTAATGGTTTTATTAATTCATTACAATGAAATTAAATCTTCAGCATGTACTTAATGTATGACAGGTAACTATTTTTTTTCTAACAGCTTTGACCAAAACTCAAGACTATGAGTGAGCACCCAGGAGGGACTAAGCTCCACAGTGAAGCCAGTCATTTCTGCCTCAAGATGAAGTTGATAGGGACAGGAGGGAGGTGTCTCCATACCTTATAAACGTAGAAACAAAGCTCACAAAACTTTTTTATTTTATTCTAGATGTAAGCATGATCCTTCCAACAGTAATAGGAAATTACTGGACCAGGGTCTCCTTTCCTACGCTTTTTTTTCTGCTAGCAGTTTCAGTATACTTCATCACACAGCTAACCAAACTAATTTCAGCCACTCCATGGCTGAGATGCTTGCAGTGCATCCCTACCCAGTACCTAGGCTGTGCTCCTGATGACGTGGTACTACCCAGATGTCGTATCCATGATAGTGTAATTGTATCAGTGTTGTCCCTGAAAGCATTTAAAGGATTCAAGCTACAGAACTCCAAATCCCTAGAAATGTATGCCATTTGGAAAAATGTGGCTTCTGTTCACTGTACTCTTCACAAGCAAAAAAATGAACAGAAGCCTTGCTGACAGGTTTAGGCAAATGAGCAGAGGAGAAAATTATGAAGTTTTCTCATGTATACAGGCAGGTCAAAAATAAAGGTGGCTTTATATCCCAGGTTGAAATGATTACATTCTCCAGGAGGAGAAACTGGGGAGGAGAATGGTGTCTTTTATAAGTTAGTCAGACATACAGGTTCCTTTCTCATGCAGTCTGGCTAGCTCTGGCTAGCGAAAGGTTGAGGGAACTGGGCTGGTTTAGCCTGGTGAAGAATGCTCAGAGTATTGCTGCTCAGGGAGGACTTCACTTTTGAGACTGGGATTTCTGAGCTGGATTCTGGACTCAAACAACAGTGAGACAGTACAGAGCAGAAGGCAAAGGGGATGTTCTGATGGATGTCTGGGCACTTAGGAAGACTTATTACTATGTTTTACAGTAGTTGGAGCATTCTCAAAGCATGACCTTTAACTACTAAATAGCCTGAAAATCACCAAACAAAAAATGATGATGCCAGGAAGCAGTGAAACCAGGAGACCAGGACAACTGGAGTGTACTAACAGTGTTAGGATTCACAGATCTCTTCAAAGCTATACGGTAATTTGAGGGACAGGTATCTTCAGTAGTGAGGGCTATTACTCAGAAAATTATTTATCTGGGAAGTATTTCTCTTTACCTATTGCTATGCTTAGCTATTTTGTCTCAGATTAATGTCAGTTAGTGATTTAATTGCTCTTTTCATTATGATGTTGAGAAAACTGATGATGGTGTTCACATTTCCTTGAACAAGGTAGAAGAGCAGCTACATCAGCATGACCTGTCTCTCTTGGCCAGGCCTCACCAGTGAATTTAACCTCTTGAGGACAGACAAGAGCTTGTGCTAGAACAGCGAAAGCTGGTAGCTTTATGTTTAAAAGGTGTTGGCGGTATCTATGTGCTGTGAATGGTCATGATGCAGTGAGCAGGCTTATTTTATGTAGTGCTGGTGAAACTCCTTGCGTCTAAGAGATTACTGGGTAATTCAGGGGGAGCAACTGGCACTATTCTTCATATAGTCCAAGAACCCCATTCAAGGAATTCTGCTCTCTTCTGCTATGGAAAAACTCAGTATGGTAGATATCTATGAGCAAAACATCTCCTGTATTCTGGATCTTGCTGATCCAAAATTTAAGTATGCATGGGTTCCCATAAAGGTTCTGTGCTTCAGCTAGTTTCTACTACTCCTCTTCAAATGGAAGCTGACAGCTTTTTTTCTGACTGACAGGAAAAGAATGAGTTAATTGCTTTCTGAGAATGAGTTTGTCACATTAACTGTGTCATTAGCTGTCACAGCACGCTGTATTAACAAGAAGTACAATACAACCCCGTTCTTCTTCTGAATAGTTTTTTAGATGGGGAAACGTGGTGCAGCAGAAATTTCAGCCCCATTTTACACACTTCTCAGCTAGTTATTTGCAGAAATGAAAATGGAATTCTGGAGAAATGTGCAAGCCCCACTGGAAAATCTACTTACACTGCAGATCATGGCAGAAAAATACTGTTGTCTATATTTTAAGAAATGCTTATGTGTCTTATCTGACTCAACTGCTTTTATGAGACAGATTCACCTGTCATTTAGACTTCTGTTGCCATTGTCTTCTTCTCACAAAAGAGAAAAAAAAGCATTACCCAAATAATTGTTTTAGAATGTTTGCAGAGACATTAAATCAAAGATTTAGGATGCAGATCCTCATAGGAGTGAAGGAACAGCTTTCATAATTCAGTATGCTGCAATTAGAGATTGCAATCATAAAGATCTTTGGTCAGAGGTCTGCATGTAGACCCCACTGCAAATTTGGGTGCACATCAATGCATACATTGTAATGTACTCAGAAAACGAACTGTTGCACAATCTTTTAGTAACACTCACTGGGACTGTGGAAGGACAAAAGGAATAGCAGAAAGGCAAGAGGCAAAGATCACATATGCTCATACACATATAGGAGCCTCTCCTAGGAAGAAATGTTGAGGGAACCGGGCTTGTTTAGCTTTGAGAAGAGAAGGCTCCACGGAGACCTCATTGTGGACTTCCAATATTTGAAGGGAGCGTATAAACAGGAGGGGGAACGGCTGTTTGTGAGGGTGGATAGTGATAGGACAAGGGGGAATGGTTTTAAATTAAGACAGGAGATTTACGGGACAGATTTAGGGTTTTAAACTAAGATGGGGGAGGTTTAGGTTAGATATTAGGAGGAAGTTTTTCACACAGAGGGTGGTGATGCACTGGAACAGGTTGCCCAAGGAGGCTGTGGATGCCCCATCCCTGGAGGCATTCAAGGCCAGGCTGGATGTGGCTCTGGGCAGCCTGGTCTGGTGGCTGGCAACCCTGCACGCAGCAAGGGGTTGAAACTCGATGATCATTGTGGTCCTTTTCAACCAAGGCCATTCTATGATTCATACGCATAAAGACATTGATATCTATGAGAATGTTTACCACTGACAATCTTCATACAAGGGTATGCCAGACTTCTCCCTGGGGAAGCAGCAGAGTGCAGTGCTTTTAACAAAACATTTAGCACAGTGATGTTCTTTTGCGATGACCTGTTAACTCTGAGAGATTTCACTGTGTGCTTTCAGCAGGGCTTACAGTAAATGCTCAATTTAGGTAAAGTCACGATCTAATTAAACAAATTCACTCTGTATCCCTGCTGGGCTGTTCAAGATTTGTCTGTCAAATATCTCTAAGCAATTTTGTTTTCTATAGCAACAGTTAATTGGATATGTAACTGTCAGTGTGCTTTAAATGAGGCTGATGGGATTAGTAATTGAATGCTTGGATTAATGACTTACAGCTGGCTTTGCTATGCTGTTTGTTGTTTACAGCAGGGTTCAGGATATCTCCCCAGCCTGAGCAGGCAGGGAGAGTAGTGGACTATAACTGCAATACACCTGTGATACAATGTTCTTTTCCCCAGGCTGAACAGGCTCAGCTTAGCCTTTCCTCATAGAGGAGACGCTCCAGGCCTTTTATCATCTTTGTGACCCTCCACTTGACTCCTTCTAGGAGAACCCTGTCTTTTTTTGATAATACTTAATAGTTTAATAATAATTATTTCAGTATATCAAATTAGAACATACTTGTGTTCTTACGATTATTCTATCTGGGGAACCATTATCTGAAACAGTGAACATTTATGTTATAATTTCTTGTATTTATGAAATGCTTATAAACAATTATAAAGTATTATAATCATACCTACAAATAATTACAAAGTAATTTTTGTAATAACATTTTAATATCTATTTACTGTATATTGTACTACATATTAAATATAGTTTAACAGTAAATATATAGAAAATTCAAAGTTGTGCTTTGCATGTTTCATCTAATAGAATCTGCCAGGCTCATCTGAGAATGCACAAAGTAAGATGTGGGAATAGCACAGTGACCTTTCCTCATTGTCTCAAGATTTCAGCTTAAGCTTTAAGGCAGAGCTCCAGCTGCATGCAGTGTTGCAGTCAGAAACAATTCTATGCATTAGCTTCTCTCTCACTCATGATCTACCCCTCTATGTGAATTCCATTTGATTCAGGAAATCCTTTTTTGCATCCTTGCTCTAGTTAGTGCCTATTAAAAAGCCCAACTCATCCTTGCTCCACCTCAACTAGGCTATCTTTTTCTTTCAATTTCTTCCTAATGCAGAAGCATTAAGCCCTTTGGCAGGACTGGATCCTTCCACACATTGTTATTCATATTCAGTTTTTGTTATACTTAGTATTCAGACCAGTGATATCATATGTGGCTTAACTCTGGATACTGACTGCCATGTAAAGATGCCGGGAACAGTGATAAAAGCCAGGCAGAAGGAATGTAGAATTTGGTTTTTGGTCTCAGGGTGACATTTCTTCCTTGAGAATATCCTCGTAATTAATGTTCTTTCCAGATACCAGGCTTTCCTCTTTTCTACTTTCATTTCAGTAAAGCTATACAGCTGTTTCAATAATCATTTGGAGAAATGACAATCCCGGGGATGTTCTATGAGAGGAAAATTATGGGATCCTTACAGAACATGGACCAAGAGTGAGATGCTCTCACACCTGTATCCAGATAGGTGTACTTAATGTAAAGTACTTTCTTACTATGTAAAATAAGAGGAAACAAAATACTTCATTCTGCAAGGTACATGCTAGATCACTTCAATTTTGGGAGTTTCATTCCTCCTTAAATCATAAAATTGTTAACTATGAGGGATGGGTGACAACAGCTGGTAAACCTTTGGCCACTGCCAAATCAGTGCAACAGTTTCAATTACATTACAGTGCTCATTTCAATTACAAGACTGGCATGAGCCTCTCTTAAACTAAATTGGGAGTGAGCTCTAGGGAGAAGTGAATAAATGTTGGAATATAAGACAGAAACTGCATTGTGATTTTAGTTCCTTATGGAGTGTGATTTTCAAGCACACCTGTTGCTGCATGCCCCCCACAGCCTGGCTTGCATTGTGGCACAGCCTGAAGTCCTTCTGGACGAAACCCTACAAGGCGATGTGTTCCAGGAGCCCATTCCACATTCTTCACCTGTGAGTGGGCAGGATTTTGGCTGCTTCAGAGAATGCTCTGAAGGCCAAGGCAAAAGTTGTCACAACTATTAGGCTTATAAGTGTGTATTTGGACACTTCACTCAGACTAATGTTCAAAAGTACTGAGTACCTAGAAAACCGTGCTGTCTTGAAGTTAAAGTCAGACCTTTAAGCTGCTTCCTATGCCAGTAGGAATTACTGTGCAAATCTAAGGTACAGATACCAAGCCCTGAGACAGGGGTGGTTTTAGACATCTAGCTCCCACAGGCTATTTCAATAGTAGTCAGATATTTAAACAGCTTTGAGAATTTTGTCTATATAAATGTTAAGTGTAAGACCTGTGGTTTTAAATGTCTTGACCGTATGGCCTGAAATTACTGTCAGTGTGAGTGGATAAGGAGATTTTTATCATACTAACGTGTGGGAGGTAACGAGCAGCCATAGGTGGGGAAAAAGCGCTGACATCTGATCTAGGAAGCTAAGAGAATAGTCAGGCAGAAATATACAAGGAAGCATAAATGGGGGTGGGAGCCGCCCTTCACTGCAAATGCTGGAAGACTGGTGAAGGGTTTCCCATCTATTCTCATACATACTTACACTTCACTTGAAATAGACAAGACTGACCAGCAATTTCCCATATTTCAGTAATGTAAAAGTGCTTTATACCAGCTGAGGAATCAAACAGAAAACTGCTCCATAGGAAATCATTCATCAGGTGCTCCATAAATTCAGAATTTCGATTTTTTTAAATGAAATTTTTGGTCATGTTTATTGTGCACCAATTCACTTACTGGTGATTGAGTCAGTGTCTGTAACTTACAGGCCAAACACACAGTCTTACATGGGATGAATGCAACAGCTGTCACTAAACAATTGTGGCACTGTGTTGTGAATAGAGAAATGTTTTTAGAGCTTTAAGTAAAACATGTTTATGAACTGTTTTCACGTGAAATGGTTAAGGACAATGAATTCAGCTAATTGGTTAGAATGAGAGCAGATAGAGAAAATACAATAATATCCTCTTTAGAGCATATATTTATTATTCTGGTATTCTAAGTCGTTGAGAAAACTAAAAACAAAAATTCATTTCAGGTGTTGTGTGTGCAGTACAAATTCTGTAATTACAGAACAGTTTGGCGTTACTACGCTCACCATTAAGAAAAAAAATGATATGTTTGATTAAATAACAGAGAAAAAAGCATTTCAGAATTGATGCAATTAGGATGAAGAATTTATTGTATATACGGTAAAGCAATTCTACTGTAGACGTACTTCCTGTTTAAAGAAAATGAATACAGTAATCAAAATCATTTTAGCATGGAAACTACAGCACAGACCGAAACTTGACTAAACCAGGAATTAGTTATTTGACTTGAAAGAACACAGGACCTGGAACAATAGATCACAGGTTGCATCATTAACCAGGACGGTAAAAAAACTGTACAATACAAGCACACATTACAATAAGTTATGACCAATAAGGCAGTCTCTCTCATTTAGGACAAAAGGGATAAAGGGAAAGGTATTAAAATCTCATAAATCCACCGTATCTCTTTTCCATCTCTGGGACCTCTTTGGAATAAGTTTCCCCATCTTCTTCTGAAGGGAGAATGGAATCAGCGAAGCGCTTGAGAAAGCCGCCGTACCGTTTCTGGTAATCCAGCCACCACTCTGGCCTGCCCACTCTTCTCATGAAACCACCGTATCTCTTTTGCAGCTCTTTGGCTTCATCTTCCAGTTCTGGACTGCGCTTTATGCTTCTCATGAAACCGCCGTATCTTTTGCTGACGTCTCCATCATTTTCATTTATTCCTCGGTAATGCGCCGCTTCAGGGTTATCCCCTGCTCCTAAAAGCTCCTTCAGCAGATCAGAGGAATTAGCCAGGGCATCGTCATCTGAGTCCTTCTTCATGAACCCTCCGTACCTCTTAGTCAGGATTTCTCCTCCATTAGCTTCATCCTCTGACTCTGGGTGGTAGAGCTCATCCATTTTCTTCATGAAACCCCCGTATCTCTTCATGAAGCCCCCATATTTCTTGGCAAGCAGATGGTTCTCATCCAGCTCTTTTTTATCTCCTGGAGCAGCGTTTCCATCCTCAGACAGGTCCAGTTTTGTCAGCTGCAGCAGCTCCTTGCAGGTTTCCCAGGCCTTGGCAGAAGGCAGCTTTCCTTCACATTCTAGTGTACATGCCTGTAAAACGGATGTGGTTTATTGAGGGTGATTCGATAGTAACAAACCTTGTCTTAGCTCCTCTTCTTTTTAAAAGACCACAAGGGAGCTTCTCTAAAGAGAAGCTGAGTGCCTTGGAAAGACTACTCTTTGTGCCTGAAGTTTTTCATATCCTTTCGTGAAGGAACTGGCAATACCTACTTAAGGGAGGGGATAAAGCTGGGTTATTGCTCTTGAATTCCAAGGCCATCTCTAGGATTCTGTTTCAAAGACAGCCCTTGCCTCTCCATTACCAGGGTGAATTTTTATGAGCTACTGTGTTTAATAGTGGGAATTTATAAACCAGTTGTGGTTCACTACATAATGAATGTGCATCATTAAAAGTAACACTCAGTTATGTTACAAAAGAATCAGGGGAGTGGAACTAGATGACCTTTAAAGATCTTTTCCAACTCAAATGATTCTGTGAAGCTTTGAGATTGTGGAAGCACTCAAGGCCAGGCTGGATGGGGCTTTGGGCAACTTGGTCTAGAGGGAGGTGTCCCTGCCTATAGCAGAGGGTTGAAACGAGATGATTTTAAAGGTCCCTTCCAACCCAAACCATTTTATGATTCTATGATACTTGGAATAAATCAAATAGCATCACTGTTGCAAAGAGGCCAGCTGAATCACACTGTTCTGCACCTTCAATGCAGTGCATGGCTCTAAAGGCTGTATTTTTGTATAATACAATTTGTTAATTTATGGAGCATATCTTTCATATGTGTGCCAATTCTAATGAAGAACTACAGACTTTCTTAGGCAGAATCAAACATCTGGTTTTGCTGGCTTGACTTAGAAGGCAGTGATCATCAGAAAGGGGAAAAACATCCTGAGCTGTATTTGACAGTAAAGAAAATTTTTCAGGGCAAGAGTTATCAAAGTTTTCAGCACTTGCACGCATCTCAGGTAACCAGTTAATAGTAACATACATATTAGCTCCCATCTCTGTTGTGTTGGGGAGTTTACTTGTGAGACCAAACTCTTCAGCTGCAAAAAGAAGAAATCATCAAGTTTTTCAGTACTGGAAACAGTTATTTTGTCTGGATGATGTTCCCTAACGATCTCAAACTGTTTGAAAAGTGTGAAACTAAATATCAGCACAGTTTTCTCTTAACATCTTTCTGACCAACTCACTACCTCTGATCTTACCTGTCTACTGAGCTCGCTTTTATCCTGAGAACTTGGCACACAATTTTTGATATGATTACAAGAAAATGAAATGGACTTTTGTACTTTGCATCACAGTGATTTATTTTATCACACACTCCATGCTTATTTCTATATGCTATACTTGTGCAATAAAGCGAATGTGATCTCAGCTTCAGCCTGGCTTTGAAATTGATTTAAATCAAAGCAAGAATAAATCTGTTCTTCCCTTCTCAATAAGTTTAAACAGCCTATTGCCAAATGAACGTATATGAATGACCAGGTTATATCTTACAGATACAACATGATAAAATCAGTTCTGGTGTTACCAGACACCAGTATCCAGAAACATTTGCCTCCAGAAACTGTACCTGGATAAGAAATACATGTTATGGCACGTTGCTTCTTTTCCCATTTAAACTAATAAGTGTTGCTAATGGGTGGAAATGTAGTTCTTGAATAACTGCTGAAAGTATGCAAAGGAGAATGTCTACACTACATAGACACCCACAACAAACACACAGCCCTCCTTCCAAAAGGGCAAGCTGCCACTTCTTTCTGGTTAGCATTAAAGTCGAAGCTTCATTGAAATCTGGAACATTTGAATGCAGAGCAATATATACAATGTAAACAGAACTTCTTCAGAACCATCCTAATACTATAAACCCACTGTGGTTACCAGCGAGTCCTTCCTTTCAGAGCAAGCACTTCAAGCAGAAGCGCTCAGTGCTCCAAACTCTGCACAGAACAGCCCCAATCCTTTCTTTTTACTCCCAAACAACCTGTGAGACCTTAAGACGAAAACTTTCCTGAGCGCTGAGAGGTGCTGAGAGTGCGGCAATCTGCGGCCGGGAGCTGCGGTACCACCGGCACCGGACCCCGGTCCGCCTGTGCTTACATTGCAAGTTGTGCTGTATCTCTGACTGCATTATCGAATAATTTCAACGTCATGAAAGAATGAAATAATAATAATAATAAAAACATTCTGGAGCTTTGTAACGTGATTTACCTCGGGAGGAGTTGAAATGTCAGAGGGATGATTACGGGCACGCTGCTAATTCCATCACCAGCGCAATAGAACACAGCGATGCTCCGGGCGGACTCGGAGTTCGCCGCGAGATCCCGTTCCCTTCAGCCCCAACTCGGTTCCTCCCCCGCTGCCCGAGGCTGCCCGGCGAGGGGACCCTGCGCTGTTTCCTTCCAACCCAACTCCGCTGTCCCCCTCGCCCCGTCCCGCTCCGTTCCCTACCCCATCCCCTGCCCTCGTCCCGTCCCGCCCGGCCGCTTACCAGCGGGTGGATGTCGGCGCGGGGCCCCAGGCGGTAGGCGCAGGCCGCGCAGTCCCGCCCGCAGTCCGCCCGCGCCCGCGGCAGCAGGCAGGTGCTGAGCGCCAGCAGCGAGCAGCCGAGCCGCAGCAGCAACGCCATGGGGCTGCAAGAAGGAGAGGTCAGACGGTGGCCGCGACACTCTGACCCCCCCCCCCCCCCCCCTCCCCGGGGCTGGAAAAAGCTCGGCCGACGCTTTTTCAACCGCATTCCGCGTGCAACTCTCGCAAGAGCAAGAACGGCTGCCGTCCAAGAAAGCGCTCGTCCCAAACCCCTCACCGCACCCCCCTCAAAGCCCGAGCCTCGGCTCCCGCCTGAGCCCGGCGCTGCATCCCCGGCAGAGCCGCCCCGACGGCGCGGGGCACTCACACAGCGCTCCCCTCGGGACTCGCGGCGGTCGCTGGGCAGCGCCTCGCTGCTGGAGCCTCGGCGTCGAGCCGCGGGTGTTTGTAGCGGGGCTGAGCGGCCAGCGCCTCCGGAGCAACTCCAGAGGGGGGAGGGACGGACAGCCCGCGGCTTCTACCGGCCGAACCGAGCCGCGCCGAGCCGAGCGGAACGGGTGCAATGTGTGAGGAGCGGGCACTTTATAATTAGGGAACGCGGGCAGAGCGCGGTCTCCCCCAATCGCCGCCGGGCTCCCGCTGACGCAGCACCTACGACATCCCCCTCGACCCCCCCAGTACCGCTGCTCCCCTTTACGGGTGGCTCCGGCGGGGTGGGCGAGAGCTCCGGCCGTCGGGACAGGGGGCTCCGGCGGAAGCGTGCAGCGTCGGCGTGAGTCAGGGGCAGCGTGGCCCTGTGGAGCAATTTAAAGAGTTTTTTTTTTTTTTTTTCTCCTGGAGTTTCTATTTGTGACCATTTTCCTTCCCAGCCCTCTTTCTGCCAAAGCAAACAAGTGCTGCTCTGCAGCTCTCTGCCTCGAGGTAGACCCTCAGAGTGGAAAACGTTCTCTGCGTTTGCTGCCCTTTGAGTTCATCATTTCTGGGCCTAAGTGAAGGGACTTTACACAGTCTGCTGAATGAAATTCCATAAGGGTACCCTTCTCCCAGGGGAAGAGGGAGATTTAGAGTGGGTATAGGAGAGATTTAGGCTGGATATAAGGAAGATTTTTTATGCTAAGGTTAGTGAGGCACTGGAACAGGTTTCCCAGAGATGTGGTGGATGACCCATCATCCCTGGAGACATTCAAGGCCGGGCTGGATGGGGCTCTGAGCAACGTGATGTAGCTGTAGGTGTCCCTGCTCATTGCAGGAGAGTTGGAGCACGTGACCTTTAAGGGTTCTCTCCAGCTCAATAAGAGGAAGACACTTCAGTTTGTGCCTCCCCAGGTCTGAAGCACAGCCAGGCCCTTGTCCTTCAGGACCAACATGGACCCCAGTGCTGTCACTGTATGGAAGTGGTGCTTTCTGCCACCTTGGCCTGTCCATCAGATACTCAGATTAAGGAGGCTCAAGTGCATTCTGGGAGCGGCAGAAGTATATCAAAGACAGCTCTTGTATAAAATCATTATAAAATCTTGTACAAAATCACTATCATAAAATCATATGAAAAGGAAGCCAGCCTCTCTGTTCCTCAGTAGTCTCAGCCAGACTTGGTTAGTGAACCCTCAAGAGATGGGGTAGCCTTTTAACAGCCACTGCATGTGTGTACTTGTTTCAGCACTTGGAATAACAGACTAATTGCTGTGCCACTGAGTCAGCATGTGTGCTGCAGGGCTTTGGGCAGGTACACTGTGGCCTCCTGGCTCTGCCCTGGTAGGATGGCTGGGGAGGCTCTGACTAACTCCAGAGGTGACACATTCACTGCCTCTTTTGCTGTTAGGATGTTCTTTAAAAATAGACTTTTTTTCCCCCAGGTTTTGGACATATCAGATGAATCCTCTGGGTCAAGTACTGACCCTCCCTTTCTGACCATCAGTTCTGTCATCATCTATTGGCTTGTGCTCTAACAGCATGCTGTGGTGGGACAGATAGCTCACTAGGATCATGATTATTCTCCTTCCCACGTTCTGGGGCTGACTGGCTCCTACTGCCACAGTTCTGCATGCAGGCATCTGTACTCAGCCTGCCCACTCAGCTGCTACGTCTGCATCCTCATTTGCTACACTTTTAATGTCACAAATTTATGCAGTCTGGTTGTGACGAAAGCCAGCCAGGGCTGGCATCTCATAGTGCACAGAGAGGCAGATAAGTCCTGCAGATAGTGTTCAAACCTCAAGAGCAGAAGAGATGTGGTGAGGAAGCAGTAAGGCATATACATTGTCAGAGAAAAAGGCAGGTAGATGTCTCTGTTCATTGCAGGGGAGTTGCGTAGAGGACCTCAAAGATCCCTTCTACCTCAAATGGTTCTATGATTCTATAATTCTGTACCCAGCGCTCTTTGGTTCATCTGCTTCTTTCTTTACTCTGCTGGTGGAGTCTTTGCTGCTCCTCATCCTGAGTCCTTATGGGTGGGGTTGTGCATGAGTCCTCTTTGCAGAGGGAGGATGAAAGCAGGAGAGAATTTGGGCTGTTTGGACAAAAGAAAACCGAGCAAAAGCTCCATAAAAATTACTTATTGTAGGAGTGGGGAATAATATTTCCTCAGCAACAGAGATCTGAGGAACAAAGAAATAAAGAGGCATAAAGAGAAAGGGAGCACTTTTCACAGCAGTAACGATGATAACTTGTTGCTCCCTACTAACTGGGTAATAACAGAGTCCTGCTGCTGATAAAAGCTTTGGCTTTTATAACATCCAGAACTGCCTCAGACACCAACTGCTTTTTATCTGTCATCTAAATATACCACACAAAGGCAAAATGTTTGTGCTGCAGTAGTTCTTGAGGCCCCAAGGGCTCCGCCGTCCTAAGGCTTGTCCAGACAGCAGACTTCAGCTAGGAAGAGAGGAAGGGAAGATGAAATCCTAATCTTAATGGCAGAGAACTGAGGAACATAATTTGAATGACTTTACAAAACTATGCCAAAAGTGAGCAGCAGAGTTAGAAATTGGAACTCCTGAATTTCACGTTGGTATCTTTACTGCAGGAACAGCTTTCCTTCCCAAACTGTACTTATTGTGCTAATTGAGCTGCTTCAAAATCACTGAATGAAGATAGATTTATGGAGAAAGGAGCAAGCAAACTGCTAGCACCCCAAGCAGCCCTCCATGTAACACAGAGCCCCTCCGATAGAGTCAAAATGAGAACTGGTGAACATAAACCAGCATGCTATGTTGATTATTTTCTTCAGCTCAGTGCAAAAGTTCACAGTGTTTCTTAAGACCAGTCAGGTTCTTTTTAGTTCATTTAAATTAGCTTTATTTATAATGGGAAAATGGATGACTGATATCAGACTTGAGAAAAGCATTGCAGGACAACTCTCCTATACCAAACAAGCATCACCAAGGTAGTTTACAGAGCAGATTTATTAATATATAGACGTAAGGCATGCACTGATACTTTTGCAATATCATTGTTAAAGCATGTCTAAATTAAGAAGTGAGGAATTGTAATGCAGAGATATTCAATATACAATCAGAATGGCATTGCCCAAATTATGCACCTTGATAGGACTGAGATGATCCAGCACTTTCCATACCTCTCTGTATAACTTCATAAACAAGTACGTGTATCACCTGAGATATGCAGAAATAGGGAAGATATCAGTGATGCAGACAAAAACATAGAATAGAATCATAGAATTGTTAAGGTTGGAAAAGACCAGGAAGACCATCAAGTCCAACCACCAACCCAACACCAGCACACCCACTAAACCAATTCTGCTATAGCTATTCAAGTTAATCTTCTATGAAGAACTGGGTTGCTGCTTTACCCCGGACAGGGCTGGATCTCTTTAGTAATGTTTTCACCACTGAAAAAATGAAACCTTCTTTAGAAGGCAAACACACGCACTGGTCTAGTTGCAGTGAGATGCTTTTGCTGAAGTAGTGTGGACAGTTTCTGGCCCTTTCTCCTGGCTGATGATACTCAGTTTTCTAAGGGGGAAGGAGGTTTCACACTACTTTTATCAGAGTGAAATGAACATGACATGCATTCACTCGAAGCATCCAGCAAATACAACTTTTGCTGCATTTGTTTACCTGCAGTGCTGTAAGATGAGAAAAGAACAAAGCAGAGACTTCTATACTGTTCAGTGGAGTCATTCAGAGGTTTGCTTTCTAATGTTTCTCATGGGCACATTGAGTTTGTGCACTCACAGATTCCTGAATTTGGCCTGAAGTGCAGTAAGTAGCATGTGCTGCAGAGTGAGCAGAACAAACTGTGCAAAATCTGTATTGTTAGAAAGGCATTATGCTGCTCATTTCCACAGAGACCAGGGGAAAGGGATTTGCAATAAAGAAGGAAGAGTGTGCTCAATAGCAAAATATATCGTGATGGAATCCAGGCACAGTGATTATTACTTAAAACAATAAGAACTCCACATGAGTGGAGCGATTTATCCTCATTTTTTTAATTAAGAAAACACACCCCTGAATTACTGAGGAAGGATTAGGTTCCATCTATGGAAAGGATTACAGTGCCTGATGCATATGTGGAAGGATTAGGTGCAATTGTAAAAAGGATCTTGATCACTTTGGTAATATTAAGAAAAACAGATTCTAAATAATGTATCAGGAGTGTGAGCTTGAGCTATTTTTCCCACCATTCTCATTCAGACAGGAGAACTTCCCCCATTCCCAGTCTCGCATTCTCATTGCTAGTATTTCAGTGCCCAGCTGGGGCGTGCTGTGTTCACACTTTAGAACAATGTTCCAAACAAGTTGCTTTTGTAGACTCACGCTGTAACGAGAGCTGGATGCTTTGCATACAGACCAGCTGAGTGCTGGCTGGATTCCTCCTCACTTGGTGCTGCAGGGAAGGTAGAGTTGGCTTGGAATTCCAGTATTTTGGGCAGCTCACAAACGTCATTTACAATGATGTCAGTGGTTGCTCTGATTGCCAGCAGCCCAATGGGAAGCATCTTAGAGCAGGGCAGTGAATGCTGTCCTGCTCCAGCTGTGTCCTGCCTGCAGCCTCCTGCACTTTGCCAGAGACTACAAAGGGAGCAGTGAGGGCCACGTGTGCTCTCCCTCATCTACTTCTGCCCTAAAGGGGATCCCCAGAGATGATGCTGATAGCAAAGTGGCTCATACTTTATTTTGTTACACCTCTGCTTGAAATTCCCTCACCCACACTGGGAATTTATCTTCTGTGCGGCACCAAGCACACATCCCTTGATGCAATGGTTGGCTAAACTCACCTCCCTAGATGCAAAACTAACTTTGTTCATTTACAGAAGAGCTTGATCTAGAATAGCTGCAGCCACAGCTGTAATCCCTGCAGAACTGAAAATGCTCAGCAGGTGATGTCCTTGCAAAAAAATGAAGTGGGAAAGTTGCATAAAGGATAGAGTTCTCAGAAACACCACATTAAAGTTGCACCATTTTTCTTTTGAGGTAAATCATTTCATCTGCTTTGCAGGGACTGGGCCGTCAGTTATGTTCTGACAAGCCTGCTCTGTAGGAAGGAAGGATGGATGTTTAATTGATGTATACAGCTAGGACATGGAAGAAGATGCTGAAATTAGAAAATGAAATAAGTAACATTATCACCATCACATTTTTTCATTTTACACATATTTGAACTGTTCATTGCCCATTGTTTGTACCTCTTTGCTCTACTTCTATTTAAAAACCTGGAACTCTGACCTTCCCTTTCTCAGCTTGCCAGTCTACATTGCTTTTCTTTAAAGCTCCTTGATTTATGCTTGAAAATCATTTCATTTCTCCTGCTGCATAAATGAACACTCCAAAAACTAACAAGCCACCTCAGCCAGCTGCACCTTTAATGCTTTTCCTGTAAAGAACTACCAAAAATATTTCAGGAAAGTTGTGGATCTGCCTGGGGACGAGGTGTGATCTGAATTTATGCAAAAGCTGAGCATATCCTGCACGATTTTGGAGGGAAAAGAATTATCACTTTGAGTGAAAACGTTATGTAGTGACAGTGCATGGTAAAGGAAAATGAGATGTGGCAAGATGATCTGATTATTTTGGGAGAGCATACATCAGTTGCACAAGATTGCTTTGTGCCTGACTCCTTCCAGTGTCCTAGAAATGCATCTCACAGTTTGATTGCTATATAGCAACACCTGGCTTTTTCTTCATCAGTTTGAAAGTGGATGAAATCACAGTGGTAGCCACTGCTAGTGTATGTATAATACAAGGTTGTTTACAATATGAAAGTGGTCAGAATGGCACTGTCACACAGCAGTCCAGCATGTGTTCTGCCCAATACCTTTGTGTGTCACCTCACATGATACTCTGAATTCACCATTTCCTTCTCATGCGGTGTAAATGTTATCAGTTACCATCTGATAATACCTTGCTTGGCAGCATTGTTCTAGGCAAAGTAATTGATGCTTGTAAGAAAAATTCATGGCCTTCAGTCAGGCTTAATCAAAGTATGAGGTGGGATACCGGATGATAGGGTATCTGGTATGCTGCAGGGGAGTTGGACCAGGTGACCTTTAAGGGTTCTCTCCAACTCAATAAGAGGAAGATACTTCAGTTTGTGTCTTTCCTAGTCTGAAGCTCAGCCAGGCCCTTGTCCTTCAGGACCAACATGGACCCCAGTGCTGTCACTGTATTTAGGTCAGATATTATGAGAAAATTTTTCACTGAGAGGGTGGTGAGGTACTGGCACAGCTGCCCGGAGAAGCTGTGGTGCCCCATCCCTGCAGGTGTTCAAGGTGAGGTTGGCTGGGGCCCCGGGCAGCTGAGCAGGTGGAGGGCAGCCCTGCCCACAGGAGGGGGTGGGAACTGAGTGGGCTCTAACTTCTCTTCCAACTCAAACCATTCTATGATTTCATGATCTATTATGGATGATTTGTTATCTATGCTGATATCCTAGGATTTCATCGGTTGATGTTTGTAGATACGTCAAAGATAAACAGCCTAATGGTTGCAAAGAGTTCAGAAAAACAATACTGAAAATATGTATTTTAAGCAAAAATAAGTTTTACCGGGATGCATTAGCACTTTTGATATAGAGAATGAGTGCTGTAAGCAGGCAGTTTGCATCTGGTCGGAAGAGATAAGAAAACTGTATCTAGGACTGAATGGGAGAAATTCATAGATTACAAGTTTTTATGAGATTAAGATATTTTATTTCCTAAAACCTTTTTCAAGTTGTCTTCTACTGTCTTTTCAGCTGTTGTCTGGTGTGTATTCCTCCTTTCCCTACAGACAGCAGTGGTAAAGGCATTCCTCTAACTGCCTTGTTGCTTAGCCTAGATTTTCAGGATGAGGCAACTTTATGATTGACAGGATGTGTAGAGTTAAATAATTCACTGAAATGAGGACTGCTCTTTTAAAAAAATGTTGCAGTGAACTTTCTGTGCTAAGAGATTGACTAGAGTGTTCTGCTGTTTTCCCAGGGCAATATATAAATGACTCATTTGTCTAATCATCTTGGTTTTTTGTAATCAAACTATGCTGCCATTTCCAGAATGTTTGGTACCAGCCCAGTATGTACAAGTACTAAAGCTGGTACTGTGTGTGCCAGTGGAGTGATGACAGAAGTTTTCTTCCCATCAAAGGTGGGATGTACGAAAGAATTCCCACCTGTGGGAACTCACTGTCATTTTGAGCCCTAGCTGTCGTTGTTACCCCTGTTTGGGCAGAACATGAGTGTGCAGGAACACCTGCTGAAGGGGTAGGAATCCCCACGGGGCCTGTGGCTGGTTTCTTCACTGACAGAATGGGCAAGCTGGTTGCCTTCTGAATATCTTGGAGATGTCAGTTTTCTTCTCCATTTCAGGTTTCTGTCTTTGATAAGACAAAGATGGGTTCTCTTGGTGCACTTTGCAGCTGAGCTTCTGGTTCTCTTTCTGTTAAAACTATACATGAATTCAGGAACAGAGGGTCTGTAAAGTAAACTAACTAAAGCTGAGTAAATACATAAGAATAGCAGTACATCAGCTAATTGTAGTTGTAAAACTCAAACATGAGGAAAAACATCAGACAAAAATACTTCACCCATGTTATTTCCAAGTTTTTCATATTAAGTGTCTGTGGAGGTAGCCTGGCTTAGATGGCCTTTAAAGGTCCCTTCTAACTCAAACAATTCTGTGATCATATGATGATTTTGTCATTTGCAGATAGATTATTAGATACAGTTCCCACATCATGCTGCTCTATCATACCTGCAGACATAATTTTTCCTGGCTGTTTCTTGGCCTCCAGGCTCTCTCTGTCTGTGCTGGAACTCCCTGTCTTTGTGTGCAGCGGGGTCATTGGCCTAAAGCGCATCTTCTCTTATTAGCTCTTACAAAGAATGGAGCTGTGGCAACTGAAAACAGAGACAGGAGAAAGCATAAGGCACATCATGTGTTTTAGTTTTGCCAGTTATTTTATTTTACAGTGAAACTCTCCCATCTGTGATCAGGTTTGATCTGATAGCCCTGTTTGTGTTACCCTTTCTTGTGGGCAGCTGAAGGTTGTGCTGGAGGAGAGAAATGGTTGCTCTCTTTTTTGCACATTCCAAATGTGCAACTGGGTCTGGGAAAATAAATATCAGTCTGTTTTAATAAAAATGTGCTACATGCAGAGATAACTCAATGTTTGAAATTCAAGGTTGGGGCTTTGGATCTGCCTAATTGTGGTGAACCTCACCCACTCCTTCTGAATCTCAGTTTTGGAGTTGAAATCTCATCTTGCTTTCTGCCATATGTTATCTGCATTCTCTGCTGATGTTTATGGGGAAGGTATATTTTCTGTTTTACACCTCCAGGGTTTTTCATCAGAGGTTAGACAACAGAGTGCTAACTAATGACTGGGAGATCCTCGCTGGGTTATCATAGTGGGCTAACAAGGACAAAAAAATGAAAACAAAAGACAGGACAATGCAGCTTTAATTAGTTTGACATACATGGCTTAAGTATTTACAAGAATATTTTGTAGTACAGTACAGTAATTGTAATATTTCATAACCTCTCAAAGAAAGGTAACTGTAATGTGGGACATTACAAATAGTCTGCTATTTATTTATTTGGAAAAATGGGTTGAATGTAATAAAGAGAGATCAAAATTTTATTTTTTTAAGGCATGAATACATGTTTAATTTATCAGATACGGATTAAATTGATTTCATTTATTATATATTGCAATAAAAGTACTAAATCAAATGTAAGTAGCCTGGAGAAATATGAAATTCAAAGAAAAGTGCTTGCTTTACCTCTTAAGAATATCTGAAGTTTGAAGTTTGTTTTTGAATCATCTGCACAGTCTTGCTGCTGTGAGTGTGCAAAATCCAGTAACGTCCATCAGTGCATATGCAGAAGTGAGCAGTCAGTACGTTTTTGCAGGGTGAAAACCTTCTTGTTATCCTTTTTCTCTTAATGTTTTAAAGTCTGGTATTTTTTAACTCTATTTGCAAACATAAGGAGAGAGAAAGAATGCAATTCTGTAAAATGTCACTTAACTTTGCAGAAGTTTGTGACTGATTTCTCTGTGGCTATGTGATATTTCATTCCAGGATGATTTAAAGCAGAGTTTCAGTTTTAATCATGTACTCCCTCTTTGGTCACGTGAAGATACAACTCTTCCCTTGGTTTGAATTGTGATTAGTAGCTACTGAGCAGTTAGACAAGTTACAAATTAGGAAATAGTAAGTTGTGGGGGGACAGTATCTGAAATGCACTTATTTAAGAATGAAATAATTGATGCTTTTATGGATCATTGCTTCTTTAACAACAACTAAAAATAGAAAGCAATTACAATATTTTACAGAAAATATGATATTAGTACTCATGCTAATATTTACCTTCTGAGTAACTCTTCCTCTTTGTTCCAGCTTTTCTGAGATGCAGGAAAGGAGTTTACTGGGCTCAGTAATCTAGGCTGGTTGGGTAGCTTGGAAATAGGAGTATTTACCTGTCTCTTTGGTAAAACAGCCCATGAACTCAGGAGAGATTTTCAGTTCTCCACCTTTCCCTGCATATTCAGAGCAGTCTTTTTGCCTAATCTTACATAATCTATCTGAAAATCAGAATCCGATGTCTCAGTCCCATGAGGAATAGTTCAGTGGCTGAGGAGTAAAAAGTGTCACCCTGTGGAAATTTAGTGCCAGTATTTTGCCACTCCAAATTCATGTTGCTACACTGATACCACATTATATATTCTGATGAAGTTCAAAACTGCTTTTCCTTGTCTGCATGTCATGTACTCATGTTAATATTTTTCCAGTCTGCCAGTTTTTATGGCACTGATCTTTTTAGTTGCAGTGCATCATTTGATTTAACGCCAATGCAGGCAATGATTTATAACTGCTTCATTATTAAGAAAAACAATCAAAATGGAAGAAGACGGATGCACGACTGTGAGCAGTGCCATTAAACTGGACTAATGTTTCCTGCACTTTTCAGGAAAGCCTCTAAACACAGTGAAGTGCTTAGACTTCTCCCCCAGATTAATCCGCGTGGGAAGTGGTGGTTCCCCTATTGGTTGATATAGTTCCAGCAGGTTGATGTAATTATGCAGTAAGGTAGTGAAACAGTACATCAGTACAGTAAGGATGCTTAGGAAAGGTCACTACATCTCCCGTTTCAGTGCATTGATGCATAGCATATTCCAGTGAGAAACCTATAAGCCCAGAAGTATCTATATACTCAAGATAAGCCTTGCAGTCTGTGGTAACTCTGTTAGTATTGGCAATGCCAAGCTTATCAAAGAAGAATCAAGAGAAATTAGATTTCTTTTAAATTGTTGATACATTTTTGCTCCTTTTTATTTTATTATTTTATTATTTTATTATTTTATTATTTTACTATTTTACTATTTTACTATTTTATTATTTTATTATTTTATTATTTTATTATTTTATTATTTTATTATTTTATTATTTTATTATTTTATTATTTTATTATTTTATTTTTTATCAATACTACAGCATTTCAGTAGTTCCATTCCAGGCATCTCAAAGCACTTGCACTGTTCAAGCCTGTCAGTCTCATCCCTGCAAGGATATACTTTCTGTGTGCTTTAGGAAAGAAAGCATTCACCCATACAATTTTCTATGGATCCCAAGTATGCTGAATTCCTTCCTCTTTAATCAACTTTTCTGGTTTTGTTTTACCAGTTTGTCAAGGATTTCTTTTGTCTTATCCACAGCATTGATATACTATAGATTCTTGTTAATAATTATAACTCATCTGAATTTCAGTTACCTATTTATCGTGTAAATACACGCATGTAAACAAGTAAGACAATTCTTGGTCATGGGGTTGCTTTACTGATTCTACTGCATATATCTCCTCATGCTTGAAGTTGATAGGGAAAAAAAAATAATTCAATTTCTTGAAGTTTTCAAATCAATGCTGTAAACAAGTTTTTAAAATGTAGGAAGGATCAGCTAATGATCAGAAAATGTTAACTGCCTGTCATAGGAATTGTTTATGAAAACAAGAGAGCTTTGTCTAAGAAGCTGTTGGTGGCACCATGGATATGAAATTTTGTTTCCATTGATTTGACAATGATGTCTTTTACTATTCAAGGACAGGAGACAGAGAATATCAACTTTTCATAAAATACATTTTAAATGGAAGAAATTTGCCTTTTCCATTTCAGCAGGCGCTGCAGAGAGGCAGCAGGATGCAAAACAGAGATGAAGTAAAGAATAAAGGTATGTGATTATGGATTATAGTTAGAACAATCATAGCTTTATCTACATTTGTCAAGTTCAACATGAACTCTGTAAACTCTGATAAATAGTTTGGAGCTGCACTTGCAGAGGCTCATTCAGAATATGATTGTGTTAGCAGTAAATTCTCATCCATCACCCCTCGCATCTTGATTTATTGCAAGACAGATTTGGTACGATAGGATTACTTGCACAAAGGATAGTTTTCTTTCATTTCAGATTGCATATCACAGTCTGTTTGTTATATGTAGCCTCTAATACTGAAAAAGAGTTTTTCCTAGCTGGGCAGTACATCATCTCAGTAAGATTTGCCTAATAATTAAAATCTCACCTGTAAGAAACCACAGCTACTATTTGTTTTGCAGAGTTTTGAAATGAGTTCTACATCCCACTACTTCCATCCTGCCACTTTAGATGTAAAATATAATCCACTTTTCTGGTGATTAAGAAGCAGCTAAGAGTGGTTTGCCTCTTATGAACAAAGTCATAGAGGAGCAGTGTTGGATTCTTTTTTAAATGTTTTGGGGTTGTTGTACGTTACAAACATCTGTCTCTTGCTAGAAAATTAGTATCCCAGGTGAAGGTGCTGACAGCAGAGAGATGTTTATATTCCTTATTTTATTGGACATTTTCAATATGTTTATTCATCATGTGTAGGTCTTAAAACAAAACATAGTGCTGGAAGTCTACAAGATAATGCTGCCTGTCACATGTAAAACCCAGGGGAATAAACCAGTTGCTCATCCTCATGGCACATGGAGTGCTGGAGAAATGGAGCACTGAGGAGGCATTGCTGTTACAAATCAGTAGGGCTGCTATGTGTTTCACACCAATAGCAAACCAACACCAGTGAACCTTCTAGCCAAGCTGCAGTGCTGAAATGGCAGAGGATAATGGAAAAAAAATTAGCTCTGAAGATGTCTGCCAAGTGATGCTGACCTGCACACAGCAGCTTGCAGGCACTAAGGAAGTATAAGTACAGCAATGGGTTAAGGCATTTGTAATGTTTAATTTTGTTATTTTGTTTGCAAGAAGTTCCACAGCTCAGAAGCATCAGTATTTCCTCCTGCAGAAATGAGATACACGGGTGAGGTGTGGATTTTTGGCTGTGTGTGGATTTAATCTGTTGCTGTATGTGGTATACTACTCCTTGAAGAAGTACTGCATGTGTCCCCAGGTTCAGCTAATGTTTTTTTACAATCATTATCTTTGTACAATATTCATAAAGATATTTCATATTTTATAATGAGAAATAAAACAAGTAATGATTTCTTATGCTTTTATTCGAACTCTATGTACCTAAGAATGACCTCAGACTAAATAGCTTTTAAAGAGGTGGAGTGTTTGCAGTTTACACAAAAGGGGTTAAAGCCCTGCTTAGCATGTCTGTGTC
The DNA here is from genome assembly GCF_023343835.1 of Lagopus muta. Lineage (NCBI taxonomy): Eukaryota > Metazoa > Chordata > Aves > Galliformes > Phasianidae > Lagopus > Lagopus muta. The sequence continues at coordinate 37,856,862 of NC_064435.1, read as the reverse complement.
CTTACCATTGCAAAATGATGATGTCAGTTCTTTCTTCAAGTCCACCCTCCATGCTTTGAAAAGCAAAAGTATCCTTGTTTTTGTCGTCAGCTGAAGAGTGAAAGTAAGACTTTAATGAGAAATAATATCAATAAATGAAGAAGAAATTCACCACCTAGTGTACTTTTACCACTGATATCAGAAAAGATGCATCTAAAGAATAATAAGAAAGTCACATTTATGACATTCCAACCTTTCACTACCATAGAAAAAACATTTCAAGTAATCTAAAAATAAATATAAGTTAATGCTAAGGTCTAAAAAGTCTTTTGAGACATTTCCCTTCAGTATTTCTCATGAAAATAGTGCATAGTGTTGTTAAAATTAAGTTGGATGCAACCTCATTAAGTTTTACATAGGGAGAAAAGTCTAGTTAAAATTCAGCTGCTACTTTAGCTCTATTTCTATTTTGCCTTAATGAGCACTTTAGTAACCTGAAAAAAGTGTGCAATTTAACATTAAAACTAAAAAGATTAGCACTTTTGATATGATTATGGATGTGTAAAGACTAAAACTGGTTATATTTGATTAAATTGTTCTGCCATATGGTTGACACTTCGCCTCTTAGAACTTCACATTTAAATCAAAGGTGTTAGTTTCCATATTTCAGAGTTTAAGACAGTAGTTAAATGTGGAAGGCAGAATACAATAGAGGGTATCTGTCATTAAATGTCAAATGACATAAATATCAACATACATTTCCAGCATTACATTTGCCATTTCCCACCATTCTTTATTTCTTGTTAAGAACCTCAGATGTTAAAGCGGGGGTTCATGAAATGAGTTTCTATCATGCATCATGTCACTTGTGGACAAAATCTCTACTTAAACTTCCTCCTCCAGTTCCTTGAGTTTCAGAAAGATTCAGATTCCATTTAAAATTCTGCTTCATTCTCGAGTGCACTGTTCCATCATGATCCATCAGCTCAGATACATTAATCCATCATAAGCAATTTAAGATGCTTCATTTTACATTTCCTATTCAGTAAGGCAGTACTTCAAAATATTTGGGATATTGTTTACCTTTTCTTCAAGTACCAAGATAACAAAGCATTTTTGCTTATTTTTTTTTTCCAAGTGGTATTACTGTAGTAGACTGTTCCTCAGGCAATGACTCTGCTCCTAAGTACTGTTGTATTTCTGTTGTGCTTGCTTTAGCTTAGGCTGGATTCCATCAAGTCTGCAGAATAATTATTTGCTATATTTTTCAGCTTTCTAAAGTTTGAATTGTGTTACTTTCCACTGATTTTAAGACCAGAATTGACTCTTAAGGCAAGCTTTATCCACTTGTTATCATAGGTCACTTAACTTCATCTAGTTCCTGTTATGAAGCCAATGTCTTGGCTTCAGAAGACGCGTGTTCCTCTGTGGATATTCAGAGATAGAGAATGCTGAGCTTCTGCTTATAGCTTTTTGTTTTTTCCCCAGTAATTAACTTATTTCCCATAATTAGGCAGTGATCTCTATTTTTTAATTGAAACTAGTTTTGCTTAGGATTCAGCTCTTGATTGTTATAATCCTTCTGCAGGAATACACAATCTTTTCTATCTGATGTTTTCTTTGCAGGGCAGTATTTATGTACTGGAATCAGATTTCTTTCTAAATGTACTTTTTCAAATGAACTGCAAAGATCTGTTTTGCTTTGTCTCTCACAGCAAAGGATTTTCTTCAACTCTCCAAGAACTCATGTAGTTTCTATTTTCTTAGTGCCTTTATGGAATATTGAATCCAGAAGTGGACACATCATTCCAGCACAGATCTTTATAAATATGATAATGCAAAAGAAGGAAATGAGACCTCTTTGCTGTACTGACAAATGTTAATTAACTTTTCCTTTTTAAATGATATTGATTATATATGCAATTTCCTTTTTAAAAAATATGAAATTATTTCAGCTCATACCTGGAGAAATAGTCTCTCCATCACTAATATAAACAGAAACTTCAACAAAATTGTATGTGAAGCCAAATAACTAGTGCTTTACTTTCCCCCCACATGCAGTTAAAAGTGCTTAACAATTTGCAGATTTCAGGTTTTCCTTAAAAAGTGATTAATCTCCTCCTTCTTCCCTGCCATTTTCTTAAAATCAGGTGTGTCAGAATCTATTTTTTCAGGGCAGGAGGAGGAATTGCTCTTTCAAAATTCCCAAACTCTAGAAACGACCTGCAGCTATTCTGACTAACACTGAATAATATTTCATGAAAGTCGCATTGCTTTCTGCAGAACCACGCATGCAGCAAGGTATTGCTCAGCATGATCGAGAATGAGAAAAATTTGTCCCCAAAGAAAATGACTCATGCTAGTCTTCCTTTGCAGATATTTTAATAATGAAATAATTAGAACCAAGCCTGACTATTTCTTGGGTTTCTTTCTCCCCAGCCCCCACCAGCTCTATTTTATGTCAACCTACAGGCACCATGATAGCTGATAGCTATCTTGTTAACAAGAGGATTTATGTTTCTTTTCCAAGTAGTTGTTACTCCGCATGACTCTCAGATGTAAGTCTCAAATTAAAAGGGCTTACATAAAGTTCTGCTATTTAAATATTAAGCAAAATAATTCTATAGTATTTACTGAAAGCAGAAAGCTTATAAATGCTTAATTGTATTGAAAAACGCTTCTGCAGGATATAATCTTCACTGATTTTATCTGAATGTTATAATCATCTCATAGCCTGGTACGCGCAGAGACCCATATGCTTATTAACCTCCTCTTTGTCTGAAAGGAATTAGTCTTGGAGACTGCTTCATAAATCCTGTAGAGGATTGCAGAATCACATATTCTTTGAAAGAGAGTATCCAAAAAACACCTGAAGTTTTTTGACCTTCCTACTTTGTGATTTATATACTGGAAAAATTATTATCATTATTTCTAATACATTTGTAGAAAATAACTTGACTACCTTTCTACTTCTACAAACCTGCTGGCAGATTTTCATGACTGTGGAGCCCTTGAAGTCAGTGGGAGCTGAAGATAAGATGCTGTCATGAAATGATGGTTTACTGTCTTTAATGTGAATGCTAGTAATATTTGAATGGCAAAAAAATCAGAAGCCTGACTGATGGATGCAAGAATTCATGATCCAAAAACTACTTATACACGTGATTTTTGCTTGCTGGAGAGACTGCCTCTTTCTTTTTTCATGGAGCCATCCTGGCTCAAATCAGCCATCAGTTCAACTCAAGAATCCCATACTGTCCCTAATTTCCTCATTACATCACAGCCTAGGAAAACACAAGAACAGGTCAAGAATTTACAAGGAATATTTTCTTATCTCAATTTTCTTCAATTTTCTTATCTCAGTTATTTTCAGCACAGGTACTTCATGATTTGAGGTACCTCAGGATACATCAAGATTTGTTTTTGTTGGGTGCACCACTTCAGAGGATGTTTTTCAAATGAGTAGGTACTCTTGGGAGCCCTGTCCATTTTCAGCATCCGCTGAGCTCTGCAGATCTACTCCATAGGTATGAGACTAACATCCTCCTAGTGCTTTTTTAAACTGCCTCTTCATAGTTTCATTGTAGTTTGGGTATGAGAAGAGACAGTGAGTTGTTGATTCCTATATGGCTATTCCGTATCATTAATGAATTTGCAGCTCTGTTCTATTCCCCATGAGACTTCTTTTGAAACACACTGGATCATGAAATGGTTCCACAGACAGAAGCTTGTTTGTGACTTGATTCCATTTCCTGACCTTCTCTGAACGCTTTCCAATTTTGCTATATGTATATTTAAAAGATCAGAAAGTTACGTCATATGAATAATGCTGGTGAACTGTACAGTTAAATTGCCTTCATATTGGCTTCAAATTGGCTTCATATATGAAATTGTCATCTTATTACATTTATGAGGGCATTTTCATTAGGTTTTTATTTTACTCGCCTTTAGAAAGAATAGGAATGAATACTGATACGAAGTACAATAACTGTTTGGGGGGGGAAAGTTTTGCAAAGTCTTTCATATTTGACAACATGAAATAAGCAACTTTTATGTACTTTCTTTTATCTACTTTGTTCTCTGAAATACCTGCTATAGATATGATTAAGAGCTGAAGAGATCTTTGCTCTAAGATGAGATATTTTTAAAGACTAACAAACACATTTCACGTATATGAGAAAACACCATTAAGCCTCATTAATATTCTTTCTTCTGTATGCTATTTTCACTATCAACTCCATTGCTTCTGAGCTACATAAAGATGTGTAAGATCATGTATGAATGGTGCTGCTCTTCCAACTAGGTTCTTTTCTTTGGAATACAGCTATCAAATACAAATTTATGCAAACTTTTTTTTTTTTTAAATTAGCTCAGTGTGGAGCAGATAGTAATGTAATCTACGTTATATAGTTATATGATTAAATTTTACACTAGATTTAATTCCAAGCAAGCTTTATACTAATAAGGTTTCACCTTGTTGTCCTCATTGGTAGACAAAATGAATAATTGGACATGTAATTCGAGGCTTCACTGGCTGCAAGAACAGTGCTTGTTTCCTAAGCAGTATGCTGTAGAAGAACGTCAAACCATTACTGATTCTTCAGTATCACTGGCTGTATGATGTGCTGAACATATTTCCCAAGAGGATAATGAATAGTAAGCTGTTCATGTCCATTTTTTTTTTTCTTTTCTTAAGTTTTCTGTATTCTTTTCTGAATTTCTTTGTTTTGTCTCACTGCTTCTAAAGCAGCTGTTCTGCTCCACTTTTTTGACCCGTCTCTCTTGCTGTGACAGTAGTCCATCTCTTTTCCTCAGTGTAGAAGGACACAGGCTCAGATCCAAATTCAGTTCTATTCTCCCACTTTGAGGATGTGGAAACTGTCTTTCTCTCATTCTGATTTCCAGATGTCCATAATTTGGTGTTAAGGAAGAAGGTCTCCCAAGGACCACAGATTTCACACTTTTTAGAGGGCAAAAGAAGTTATGTTTAGCTTCCACTGTATTTTCTATGAACAAAATCTACAAAGTGATTCCAGTAAAATTCTAGAGAACTTGTCACTCCCAAGAGATGCTAGGATGAAGCAACTTATGACTAGAAAATATCTGTGCTATCTCTGTATATAACTGCACAGTTAAGGTTTTATTGGAATTCAATTAGTATTTAAACTCGTGGAGTCAGAACACATGAGAAGCAAAAAGTCTTTCTCCTGACGTGTGGAGTGTTCCTCCAAGGCTCCCTGTTCTGCTATTTTCGGTGTCCTCCAATACCACAGTAGGGATTATTTGTCCACAGTAATGCAGTGTTTGGACAAATTTGAGAACTGTTTCACACTTAGAAAGAAATCAAGTATGGTTTAATAAAATATCTCTGCTGGATGCATCCTTCTCGCCCCCTCCCACTAAACCCTGCAATAAAAAGGTATTAATTTTTAGTTTAATTTAAATAAAACCCTGCTGAAGGCTTTTAGGACCTAATCAGTTGAGTCCTTATAAGCAATATGAATACTTTGTATTTTTTTACAGAAGAAAACTTGATTTCATGGCATTAGGGAATGACTTTTTAGTTTATCAATTTCTACTTTGGGGGACTGTACTCGATGATCTCTGGAGGTCCCTTCCAACCTGTATGATTCTGTGATTCTGTGGTACTCAATATTTCCCACTAACTAGTGTCTAATCCGAACAGTCATTAAATGTCCCTAGGGTACCTTAACTAAATATAATGAAAAATCAGTTCACAACATTTCTTTGATCTTTTGCCTAAAACCAATGAAGAAATTTTAGTAAGAACGCTGATGTCATTCCACACTGAATTATTCTTTTGATGAAAAACATTGGCACTATATTCCTGCTTATTATATCATTTTGTATGCCCCATGCACATAAAGTCACATAAAGTCACTATTGCGGGAACTGTTGGCCTTAATTTAGTATAAAAGCAGGATTTTTGATACTTTCATGTTAGCAGTGATTATAAAAGCATTCCAAACAATTTAGTGAATGCTTCTGCTTCAAGGATGTCATATTTGTGTTCAAACCAATACAGACACATAACTGCTATTTTATATGGTAAAATTACATTATTTGTAGGCATTATTTAAAAGGATGTTACTCACACTGGTAAAAAAACTGTAACATTTCCAAGTCAATGAAACTATACAGAGGAAAATTGCTGCTGGTTTTTTTTCTTTTTTTTTTTTTTTCTTCTGAGAAGTTGTAAGATACTCATCCCTGAATAGCCAAACATTGTGGAAGAGGATGAGGACAGAGAATAAATGAAGATTAAGAGGATGTGATATAGTGCAAAAAGAGAAACATCTGTGCTATTGGATGGAAGCTGTTGGATATTTGGGGACTGTGAAGACAGTTCTCCAAATGAAGAGGGAACTTTTTGTTTTGATGAAGGTTTTTGTATGCTTTGGTGATGGTTTGATGACATCTCTAATATGAGCAGTACACTACAGAGCTGTTGGGCTGCAGGTTTAAAGTGAGAGAACTTCAATAGGAGTGAGGCATTGCCGTTCCTTCTATGAGATGATTTTGGTGCACAGTTTTCCCTCTCTTCCATCTCTCTGTATGCTACAGAAATAGCAAGTCTGCTTGGAAGAGCATTATGCCCTTTCCATGTATGTGAGAAAAAGAGGACTATGCAAACTACCTCAGTTTATCAAGTTTCCTATTTCTTTTGATGGAAATGAACAACAGAATTAACTGATGGCTTACAAATGAGTTTTACGTTTCTTTATCAGTTAGAAAAAAAAGAAATCGAAGTAAAACCTTTTATCTCTACATTTGTGTTTTTCAAGAAAAGTTTGTGATACCTGCATAATCAGAGGTGGAAAGCCACATGGCATCTCTATCCATGCTCCAGAGCAGCAAGGCAGGAACTACTGACTGTACTATCTCTGTATAAGCCAGTGCTGGCTTCTGTCTGAAGTGCAAGATTGGAGAATCGCACAGGAGAAGGCATGACCTGTGCAAAAGTCTACATGTGACCCTGGAGACATACAGGAAAATACTGTTTTAGGCCAGTTTATTTTTTTTCTTTAGATGATGATATATTCTGTTTTGAATCTACCTTTTTTTTTTTTTTTTTCTGCAGAAAGACCCTGTAAAACTAAAATATTTGGAAGTGAACACGAACCAGAGGGAAAAGAAAAATTGTAGAAATGAACATAAAGAGAAATGCTAAATTTGAAATTAAATTGATTTCAGATAATCACGTCACCCAGTTTCGCAGTGTTATCCCTTAATAACCTTATTGTCTGTTTGCCTATTTGCTTCTTATCTATTTAAAGCAGTTGTTTATCATTCAGAGCTTGATTAGTTCATTATGTATATGTTCCCAAAAGAAAGAGAAGATGATATCTCTAGGACTGAGATAGTTTTTCTGCTTTTTGTTATATTAGTTGATGAGTACTGGGGCATTAGCATAAAACTCCCCTTTGCTAACACTGTTGATTAAAGATGGAATTGAAGTGAAGCTCCTGGAACCAGACCCATCCTTCTCAAAGTTTGCATGAACTCAGATTTGGACTTTGGGGGCTGAAAAAATGCTCTTTCCAAACTAGCAAAGCATAGGATCCAGGAAAAGTTCAATTCGTTCCAAATGAATAATTGAGAGACATGGAGGGCCCTGATTGTGAGCTGTTTAACAAGTTTAGTATGTGGGGTATTCTGTACCCCCATAATCTGGAGTTAGGCACAATAAAGGGGCCTAAACACATAGAATCATAGAATGGCTTTGGTTGGAAGGAACGTTAAAGATCATCCAGTTTCAAACTGCTGCTGTGGGCAGGGCTGCCCCACACCATCTCGGCTGCCCAGGGCCCCATCCAATCTCACCTTGAGTGCTGCCAGGGATGGGGCGCCCACAGCTTCTCTGGGCAGCCTGTGCCACTGCCTCATCACTCTGTGTGAAAAAAATCTTCCTCCTAACATCTGACCTAAATCTCCTGTCTTTTAGTGTAAACTCCGTTACCCTATCCTATCAAACCATGTAAAATGTCAGTCCCCCTTCTAATTACCCTCCAGAAATGGAAGGCTGCAGTGGGGTCACCCCAGAGATTTCTCTTCTCCTGGCTGAAGAAGCTCAACTCCCTCAACCTTTCTGCATAGGAGAAATACTCCAGCCCTCTGATCATCTTCATGGCCTTCTCTGGACTTGTTTCAACAGCTCCATGTCTTCCTTGTGTGTTTAGTCTGAAGACACTGAAGAACATTAAGCCTGGCACAAATGACCCCAAGAAATTTCAGCTGTGTGCAGTTACAAATGTGGTGTTCTGCACTCATGGTCTTGGTCAAACAGGTGCATTCACATGTGCTCCAAAAATGAGGATTTCAGGTTTAAACTGATACTTTCGGGGATGGTGGAGTAAAGGACAATATTTGCCCACATCAGCCTGTTTTCAGACACAATTGGGCTCTCAGAACTGGCTGCAGGGCTGCATATTGGTGTTAGTCCACGTGTCTGACCTGCAGCTCTGTCCCAGCCCTGTACGTGCAGCTGCTCTTAGCAGGGCCAGCAGTAAATTGGTACTGGGCTGTTTGGTCCTGCTGGATCTCAGCTACGCTATTGCCAGCGTGCTGCTAGCCTCAGACATTAACGTGCTTTACTAAATAAACTCAGGTGGCAAATGGCTGTGAGGTGGTGACCCATGTATGAGGTATCTACCTTGTTCAGGGATATATATACATAATTATCACATGCCCACTCCACAAAAATCTGCCTTTGCCATGACACTTTCCTGTGTTTCTTCGGTATGGTGTGCAGGAACATTTTAAGGATTTCAGCATAAATTAAAATGAGAGATGTTTTTGAGGTATGAATAAAATCCAAATAAAAAAGCCACTGCATCACCTCCTTTCCCTTCAGGTACTCTGATATGAAATTAAATATTGTTTGATTATGCTCTTTTTCATTCTTAGTTTTCAGACCGATCTGTACTGGCAATTTCTTGTGCAGTGCCTGCAGAGCGCTAGCTGAAGGATGGTTTGGTGGGTTCAGGTATCTGTCAGACAGCTTGGGACTGCATAGGGTTCACGATCTCAATCAGATTACGATGTATTGGCTGAAGAATGTATCCCAGCAAGCCATCTGACAGGGACCAGCAGTGCAGAGGCCTGAGGTGCTGCAGGCAGTAGCTCAGCATTTGGAATAAATGAGAGCTGATGGCACTTCCACTTGCATGCTGGGCTGCAAGCGAGGTGTTAGGGAGTATGTGCTGCTGGTGGGTCGGTAGCCTGGGGCAGGGGGGGAGGAGGGGATGAAAACTGCTGCCGCTGTCCCACTGTGGGCTCAGACAGGGGTAGGGACCAGATGGTGCTGCCTTGTGTGTGTGGCCAAAGTAGGGCAACCGAGGCTCTGGTTTTGCAGAAACACCCTGCTGCCTTGATGAGGCCTTGGTGCAGCAGTGAGCTGGGGCCTGGTGCTCACACAGCTCTGCCTGGAGAGGCACGTGGCTGCGAGGTTCCTCCCTGAGCATCTGCAATTGTGTAACATCCCTCTTGCAGCTAAAGCATTTGTTTGCATGAAAAATCAATGTTATGCCCATTGTTTTCTCCTCTGCTTTTCACCCATCTTTTAATGCGATTTAACAGCTGGAGATGAGGAGGAGGCAGCGCCATGAGAGCAGCCAGCTCTCTGCAGACAGGCACAGAGTGCTCGAGGGACTGCCACTGGCCCACGGATGACAGATGGGGGCTTATGGTCTATAACTTAACAGATGGATCGCAGCTCTGCTTTTGACTTGCATGGAGAGAATCGAATGATTATGGTGTGGCTAAATAAAGGCAGCTAATCAGAAAGGTCTGTGATTCAGTGTAGTGAGTCGGGAGGATGCAATATGGAGGGACAAAAACCTTGTGGTAGTGACTAATGTGTAAGAACAATGGAAAGAAAGATGAATTATTGCCCTGATTCACATTCTGTAAATTTCCTTTTCATCAAATAAGCATCTTTTTTTGGTCTGCAGCTCACAAGCACATTATTCTGTGAAAAAGCAGGATTTTATTTCAGAAAGCAGTGAGACAATAAGAAAAAGACATATTACATTTCAATGTGACTAGCTGTATGTATATATTTATGTATGTGTATAACTCTATCCAAAACTATTTTAAATGCCAGTTTTACCTGCTGCCACTAAATTGACAAAATCAGCAAGACTTTTGGTGGTTGCTGTCAATTCCTAACCCTTTGCATCATAGTGAGACATGGCAGATTTATGTACCTGTCATTGCTGATAGGGTGCTGCTGCTTTCTTTTTTTTTTTTTTTTTTTTTTTTTTTGCACTACTGTTTTCTTTACTGCTATGAAAAATACAGCAATAGAACATGTGAAATATGTTAAATCCTTCAGTAACTTTCACGATCTTTATTACAAAACTAAGCAAAACAAAATGGAATATAACATGGTCATGGTGTGTAACCCCAAAAGGGTATTGTAAATGGCTTGCCTTAGCAGGCATTGTCATAGTTACTTCTCAGCAGAAGGATCATTGCTTGGGCTGTGGAGCTTCTTTTTTCCCCATTTGTAATGCTTTCTTTTCCCACCTTTGCTTCAAAGTATGTCTTACTTTCACATCCATAGTTCATAAACCTTACTTGTTTATACCAAGATTTTTGCAGTCATAACTGAATGTACCTATGACTGTGTCAGGCTCCTTATAGTAAGTTTTGAATTTTGTTAAATTTCAACCCCATTTAATAGAAGAGTAGAAACCTTTCAGAAGGTAGAATTAGGAAAATAGGTACCCATGTAGATAGAAAAGCTAAGAAGCTCATCCTTGTCCTATCAGACATCAGGCAAAGGCAGATAAATTTGAAATTTGAGTTTTATTAGTTTCACTCCTTACCAAACTGCTTGTTTTTAGAAGCTTTCCCAGTGTTAGCCCTTCAAAGCTTAGTTAATTCTGAAGTTGTTATAAGAATTCCTTTCAGCATCCAAATGGGAAAAACTGACTCTTGACAATTACCAAATTACAATTAAAAAGAATGTGTGCCACATTCATGTCAGTATTGAAAAAGTTAATTAGTAGCAAGGTTGGAATGAACTCCAAAAGTTATTTATTATAGTGGGTCTCCAAGGAAGTTGGAGATGAGTAAGCTGACTGCTGCCACTGTGTGTGACAACCAAAAAAATTAACATGTCTCTATGAGGGCAATAGAGAATAGAATAGAATGAGGAGCAGCAAACCTTGATGCAATATTACAGACCCACATCAATGACAAGTTCACAGAATCACAGAATTGCAGAGGTTGGAAGGAACCTTAAAAGATCATTGAATTGAACCTCCCCTCCATCCTCCTCTGCTCATTTCTGTGAATTAAACATTGTATATTCTTATTCAACAAGTGTGCCTTATTTTATAGGGTGATCATTAACAGGGAGAAAACAAAGTCTTGGGCAGACATGAATATATGGAGAGTAACTGCCAAAAGGACCTGCTCATTTAAGAGATGGCAAGAGAAATGAATAGCACCTGAATGGAAGTAGGCCTAAAACTGACCTATGATTTGGTGTAAAAGAGGAAAACCAAGTAGGAATCAGATGTCTCTCAAATAAGCCTAGCAGACTGGTAATACTTCCTGTATTTCAATTTTGGATCCCTCTTGAACAATTCAGAAAACATTTTGGGTATTAGTGGCCTTGTGTTGTGAGAGAAGAGTAGTCAGAAATACTTGATTTCAAAGCATCTCCCTCTTCTAACAAATCACCAAAGTTGTTATATTCAGGAGCTTTGATTTTTAATTTTTTTCCCAATCCACAGCAGGATATATTTTATTTTGGGGCAGGAGTCAGGAGTCTCTTAGAAAGTCGTGTGTCTTCTCATACTGCCTGTGTATGCGAAGAGTGAGGCTGCTCCTTACTGGCTGGCCACAGCAAGAGTCTTGTTGGACCTTATTGTGGCACATTTGCTCTCATGATGGTAGTCTCCATTCAAAACACAACAATACAATTGCTGTGAGAATAACAAATCACAGCTAAGTGCAGACTGAAAGAGATCTCTGGTCATCATCTAATTCAGACTCCTGTTCAGAAGTGTATCAGGTTGCTCAGGACTTTGTCCAGTCAAGATATGAAGCTCCTCCACATGGCAGTGGGAGACATGACATCTGTGGGCAGCCTACTTGCATTGTGCTGAAGGATTTTTTCTTGATTGTTCATATCCATTTCCTGATCCTACTTGCCTATATTGTTATGGTGATCAATTTTCTCTGGGAAACTGTGCAAAAAACTTCTTTGGACAAGAGATCTCTATAGTCAAAAGGGTACTACCAGTTCTTCAAGGTATAGGTATCATTTAGAAGCTGCATCTAGGACATCTAGTGTCCTTTGTGATCTGTACACAGTTAGAAACTAGTAATAATTACTGCAGGGTTTTTGTTACTCTCCCCCAGAGGAGGTTGCTTTTAGCATGATCCCCACAAACACTAGCTTTGGTAGCTAGGGATCACGTTAGGGCATTTTGCATGGGGATTTGAGTTGTCTTGAGAGAGCCTCAGAAATCAGCACCTGTACAATTAGGAGAAAGAGGGGAACAAAGCAATCCATGGTGATGGACCATCACAGAGTCTAAAGTAGCACTTCCATTTAGGACAAAGGTGGGAGATCCTCCAGTCAAAGCCGTGCATCCTCCAGTCAAAGCCAGGAGTCACTGCAGAGAAAAAGGGCTGTGGTTGTTTTTCATTCAAATTTAAACTGAAAAAAATAGGAAGGAAAATATGTTGATTGTAAATTTTATCCCAAAGATTTAATAAAAGACAGGAAGTAGCTTTACAAAGAGGAGGGAAGCATAGTGATTGCTGCCTTGAGGAAACTGAAATTATAAAATAGCGAAATGCAGAATGCAGAACATACCTGACCGTACATGGATGGTCTATAGAGCAGAGGAACTGCATTATGCTGACTCTTAAAAAAAAAGGATCTCAGGTGGCTGAGATCCTACAGTGGAGGTTTGCCCTGTGCTAAAGTGGGCAGAAGGAAATATACGATTGGACTATGGTGGCAACAAAAGGAAAAATGATAAGAAACATGAGACAACCAAGATAGCAGACAAAGCTTTACACTTTTTTTTTCTGTGGTTCTGAGGCTTATGAACCTTTCCATATTATCGGCCTCCTGTTAATATGGAGAATATACCATGGCTTGCACTCCCAGTTGCGTAACATCTTTGTGGTATGACTGCTGTTGTTTACTGACAAATACTGTCAGGAATGTCTCGTATATTTTTTAATTCATTCATGCAGTTTGGCAGCTGGAGAAAAAGAAGGTCAGCGAGATCCCTACAGAATATGGGTGAATGCTTCTTAGATTGCAGTGCGAAAACAATTACATGTTTAATACTCATTTGTGTAATTGAAAGGTCTGCTTTGTTTGGGGATGTGGACACTGGCAGTTATAACCAGTTTTTCCCTGAGGGTTTGTGGGTATGTGGTATTATCTAACACTGGATTGCATACTTTCCCACTGCAGTGTGGGAAAAGCATCGGAGTGAATGGCCTGTAAAACAGCATCCAAGCCCACGGTCACCTGACATTTTCTTGAAGTTCAGTAATATTATTGCCATTTTCATGTGGGGCTCATCAATTTCTCTTTCTAATAACTCTCTGGAAAGGTGACATACAGTTTGTATTTCATACCTAAATTAAATTGTTCCATTTCTATATCAATCATGATTTTTTGTTTTGATCTGTATTAAATCTTCAGTAAAACATATTATTAATTATTCATCCTCCAAGAGATGTTATAATTGTTTACTGAGATGCATTCAGATTTTGTAATATCTCAGCACTTTAAGGTCTAGTGAAGCTTAATATAAATCTTTTTTTCTCCCATTGCAGCAATTTATTAGTTCAGACTTCTTCAGTAGAAGAATGAAAGAAGTAACCTGCCTTATGCAAAGTGTTGTGAAATACCTAAGATATTGTGAAACAAATACATAAGCATAAAAATATAAGTATTTCAATTCAATTCAAACTCTTCCACATTCCTTCAGTCATGCATGTAACACTGCCAAACATACCCTGAAGTGACTGTTGGACGTGGCTTCCCAAACCCACTGCCTTACTGGAAGTAGATAGAATCATAGAATCACCAAGGTTGGAAAAGACCTAAAAGATCACCCAGTCCAACCGTTCACCTATTCCCAATAGCTCCTACTAAACCATGTCCCTCAACACAACATCCAGCCTTTCCTTGAACACCCCCAGGCTCAGTGACTCCACCACCTCCCTGGGCAGTCCATTCCAGTGCCTGACCACCCTTTCTGAAAAGTAATACTTCCTCATGTCCAGCCTGAATCTCCCCTGCCGTAGCTTGAAGCCATTCCCCCTGGTCCTATCACTAATGACACGAGAGAAGAGGCCGACCCCCAGCTCACTACAACCTCCCTTCAGGAAGTTATAGAGAGCAATGAGGTCTCCCCTGAGCCTCCTCTTCTCCAGGCTGAACATTCCCAGCTCCTTCAGCCTCTCCTCATATGGCCTGTGTTCCAAACCCCTCACCAGCTTTGTTGCCCTCCTTTGAACACGTTCCAGGGCCTCAATCTTTTTCTTGCAGATGCTGTGCTTCTCCTCTCAGTGATCTGCCTCCTGCTCAATTCATTGCTTGGGTTGCTCAGCAGTGCTGCACTGTGGAACACAGTGAAGAGACTGAAGTCTACTGACCATTTTGTGACGGAGAGCTCTCCTTTGCTCTCCTTGTGCTTGGCATATCATATCCCATGTTAGTTTATTGCTGTAGGTAATAATGTGCTTAATTTGTGCTCCTTCATAGGTGAATTGCTTTGTTCATGTGCTCAACACAAGTTCTGCTGTGCCAGCCTGCTGATCTCTCCTCACCCCACTGAGACCAGAACTGCCTCTTCTCTTTTCCCTGCGTTGGAGGTACCCCAGTGGGTGCCCACATTTTGTACTGTGACAGGGGATAAGACCACTGGGGAAAGGGCAGGCAAATGTCTGTGTGCTTAATCTCATCTCCTTATCTCTGTAGAATTGCCTCTGGATCTTTTTACCAATAATGATCCAGCACAAAACAGAATTTCCTTTGAGGCAGTGGATAAAATACCCACACAAATCTGGACTACTTGTAGGATGGGTTCAGTGATGAAGGAATTCCCAGCAGCTGCTGTTCTATGATCTTTGTTTCCAATAGTGTTTTAATCCTTCCTATGAAGCTCGTCTTGAATGAAACTGCATCTTTGGTTCTGTTATTATTTGAAGATACATAGAGATGAGAGACTGTGCTAACAGCAGCGGTACCATGCAGCTCTTATGTTGCAGCTTTTTAAGATCTGCATAAACTGCTCGGAATCACTTTAACACAGCATAATCCAAATATGCAAAATGAAAGAAGTGAACTGAGAAGTGACCTGCACAAAGAGATTCGTTGCCTGTTTACCACATACAGCAGCCAGACAATACCACAGCAGTGATGCTTTTGTCCAGATGCACTTGAAAACGTTCCAATTTGTTCAGATTTCTTTGTTTATTTCAGCTCTTAAACATTAAAAAAGGAGGACACACAAGGCAACACAAGTGTTGGGTAAGTTCTGCCAGCAAGATAGATAATTACAGGACATAATAGCCAGGGGAGGTTGGTGTGAAGCACCACATGAAAGACAGTCAGCACTACGTTTGTGTCTATTCACTTCTTGCATATCTTTGTTTTGCAGGTCATATTCTGTAGATCTATTACACACGGGTTAAATGGGTTACAATCAGAAAGATATATCTGAAGCATTGCTTGTCTGTTGTAAAATGACTTAGAGGTGGTTTCAGGTTGCACCAATGCCCCTAAATCTTGTGGCCACTTTTTTTTTTT
The DNA here is from genome assembly GCF_023343835.1 of Lagopus muta. Lineage (NCBI taxonomy): Eukaryota > Metazoa > Chordata > Aves > Galliformes > Phasianidae > Lagopus > Lagopus muta. The sequence continues at coordinate 37,841,060 of NC_064435.1, read as the reverse complement.
TTTATTTTGAGAGTGCTGGCTAATGGGTTCATCCTAGTGATTGCATCCCAGAACATGTATTACAAGTAAATAGAAGAGTGAGGATTGGTGGGCTAGAAAATCATTCCTAAAGATGTAAGTCAAAATTATTTGAGTCAGCCCTGAACTTGTTTCCTCGAATTATTCACTGAGTGGAAGTCTAAAGAGTTGTGACCTACTAACAGGAAGATATTAGTGCAGGGCTGTATTTTCAGGAACCTCTGTTTGTCTTCCTGTTGACCATAGTACATTTTTTGTTTTGTGAGCCTTTTATCTTTCACACATTCCCAGTTTTACCTCTCATATGAGTGACTATACAAGTAAGTTGGAGCACCAAGGATTCCTACACTCTTTACTCTTTTTCTTTCACTCTACAGAGAGTTGATCACTCACAAGCAGAGCCACTGTTACAGAGTGCTCACTGCATTTCCAGGCTGAGCCATGGATAGTGAAGGTCAAAAGCTCTGTGTTTTGTCAGTTTTTAGCTGGAGGTCTTTCCACTCTCTCCTTCATTTCTGTTATGTTCTGCCCCTGCTGCATGGTTTGCATACATTTACATAAAATACTTTGTTTTACAAATGCTTATATAAACGCATATTCAACGTTTCCTGAGCTCATTTCATGTATTAAGACTTCTATTTTGTACTGTTTATAGTCCCCAGCATCACTACAATATTACTCCTCTGTTAGTGTTCTTCAGCAGGGTGGTCCAGTTCTGCTCCGCAGCAACATTGCCAACCTTTGCAATTTTATCAGCAATCTCACAGCATTGTTCAGTAAAATTCTGGTTTGTGCTTACATGTAAAGATGAAACTTCCAGCTTACATGCTACAAAAAGAAGTGCATTGTTCTAGCTGTCTTAGTGACAGCTTGAAAAGTTAGCATCAGAACATCCTCAAAGTGAGAAAAATATAAAGTATTTCAGTTCTACCCATCTTGGCTTGGTTTTCTAGGTGAAGAAAGCATAAGTGATCATTTATTAATAGGGTCTGTTGGGACAGGACAAGGGGAAATTGTTACAAACTGAAAGAGGGGACATTTAGATTGGACATAAGGAAAAAGTTTTTTATGGTAAGGGTGGTGAGGCACTTGGAGACATTGCAGGTCAGGCTGGAGGGGGCTCTGAGCAACATGATCCAGCTGTAGGTGTCCCTGTTAGTTGCAGAGGAGTTGGAGCAGATGGCTTTAAAGGTCCTTTCCAACTGAAATGATTCTATGATTCTATGATTAGAAGAGGAGCTGACAGAACCCCCTACAATGGGGGGTTTGCTTCATGACTGCTGTATTTAAAATCTTCTGTAACCTCTTTATCTCTCATTTGTTCCAGGGTAGGCTGCATCAGCCACAGCCTCAGCCTCCCATATATGCTATGGCTGTGTGACACTGTGCAGCATCCTGCAGCATCCATGCCAGTGTTACTGCTGTGAAGGGAATAGGATCACTAGGCTGTGTAACATACCCTTTCTTATCAATTTCCATCCTTTGCCAACTGATACAAATGGTCTCAGGCAGAGAGAGCTGACAGACTGAACAAATACAGGGATATCACAGCAGTTTAAATCCCTGGATTTGGTGCCCAGTGGCTTTAATAATGGATATTGACATTAGAAGTGTGAGGGGGTGTATCAAACTGCCAAAAGCCTGGTAGTTTGCTCTTTTTTACCTCAAAGCTCTTTTTGATAAAACATAAAAAATTCTCTTACATTTTCTGATCATTAAGATTGATTTTAGTCTGTATTCTTAAAGCCATCCTTCATGATTATGGTTAAAATAAAGTGCATTGCCCCAGTGATTCTTCACCTTTTTCAAGCATACTTTCAGTGCCTGTTTTTAAATCCCTCTTTGAATTTCAGCTGGATTTCGTGTGTTGTGCGTGTAACTCACTCCTTTACACTTAGCACAAGTACAAATATGAAGAGGGCCCACAAGCTGGCATTTTTATTGTGAGTAGCCTCAAAGTTTCTTTGTTAGGGAAAGCCCACACACACTTCAGTTTGCCTTGAGAATTGCTAGAAATTATTGTTTATTGCTGTGATAATTATTAGTTGGTGAATTTTATCTCCTCCTGTGAGCTTCTCTGAGCAAGTGAAGATACAGCCCCTCAATCTGATGATAACTGCTGTTTTATAGATCTTTGTTTGCTTTTTCATTTTTGGATAATGCTCACGCACATACAGTCACATGTCATTTGCATCATGTCAGCACTGCATAACTCAGTGCGCTTCCATTTCAAATCTCACAATGTAAGAATGCCACAGAGTCAGCTCCCCCGAGCTTTACAGAATTAATCGGCTGCATCCTAATCTGAATCTATTTCAGTGTGTCTGCTTCAGCTTTTTGCAGCTATGAGCACTATGGTGAGAGAAAGCACTGTGGTGAGAGGGGTAAGTATCCCTCACCTCTGCTTGTAATTGTTTCTATGCAGCATGCATAGAGAAACTGCTGCCACAGCCAGATGTACCAGTAACAGAACAGGGACCTGGAGGGATGCAGCTCTGCTTTGCTACTTTGCCAGTGATCCTCCATCCACATCACAGCTCTCTCTTCTTTCCTACAGATTCAGCTCAGCTGGATCCAGTTTGCTGCTCTCCAAGGGGACCAAGGACAGAATCCTGCCCACTTGGACACCTAGACCTTCTGGCTTGGCTGCACATCAGCACGTCTAATTGAAAGAGCCATGGGTGCTTTTACCACTGTTCTGTTATTGTAAGAAAGGAAGGCTGTGAGATTGCCTTAGGTATTGAATGAGATGTAATTTTCCTATATTGTTTTTTTTAGACTGTTTTCTTAACCTAACCCTTGGTCTCTTTCCTTCTCTGCAGTTCTCAGCTACATGCACACTGCTGAATGACTGTCCCCTGTGCTGCTTCTTTGGAGGTCCAGCTTGCTTCTGTCCCTCATCTCAGAGGTGATTAGGAAAGCTTTCTTACACAACACATCTTTTCCATAGTCCTGTGCAGTGTCCTGGTAGTGCAGACATGGGAAAACTTAAGACTGTAACAGCAATTAACTTATGTGTGAACACATTGATAGGAGTAGGAATTCAGGCTTAGGCATGGTAAATTGTTAAGCCTTCCAAACTACAAGATCAAGAATTTAGTAGCGCTGAGGCTGTACCACTCTTTCCCCTGCAATGAAATCCTTCATTTTCTATTGGTATTATATTTGCATCTGTTTATTGATGTCAAGTATGATACAGACCCAGACTGATAGCAGGGAAGAGACTGGCAGTTATGTGGACGTAATCTTGTCATGTAATAAGAGCACATCCACTTCTGAGACAGATGCCAGTGGTGGCTTCTTATCTCCCACATCCGGAGGAATCTCCTCCTGAAAATCCATAGTTTGAGAATTGTTATGAGACCTTCAGGGTGACTTATATAGCAGACTTGGCTTTTATGGTACCCTTGTAATTGCATGGAAAAAGGAAGACTGTGGTGTGGAGCAGGTGGGAGGCCTCTCCATCTCTGCTCTGTCTGGGGTTCCATTGCACTCTGAGCAGCTGCCTAACATTTGATTAGCAGTTTTAGGAAAAAGACTTTTCACTGCATATTTCTAGAAATCAAGACCATGTAAACATTTTCCCTAGATGAATGAAAACCAGATGTCAAGTCATTGTCCATTTTTGTTCTGGATTTCTGTGTAGTTACAGCTGGCACCAGGGGCAGGTGGGCAGACAGGCAGAAGACAACTGCCTGACTGCCTGGGACTGCTCCACCTGCCAGTGCCTGATGCAGCCAGCAGCTGCTGGATACTTGATATTTAGGAACAAAGCAATGGCTGTATCTGTCTGTTTTGAAACACAAAGCTTAAAATCCTGGGCTAAGAGAATAAATGGCACAACTGTTGACAACTGTTGCTCTTTCCATGACTTAAATCTCAGATGGGAAATGTATCTCAGAGGACTTAAATAAAATGAGGCTCCTAAGATAGAATAGAGCTCTTGAAAACTTTCTATGGTAATGAAATCTTGATGTCATTGAAGATTTGCGTGAAAGAAAAGCTTGTGGAAAAGTTTTGAAAACGTTAATGCTCTCAGTATGGTCATTATTGGAATGAAACATTTCAATTTTTGACTTTGAAGTGATGGATTGAGTCAATTTAAATATATCCTATAAAAATTAATAAGTCAAAATAAAAAGAAAATTAAATGAAAATATTTCCATTGATCAGAAATTTGTATTTGCCTCTAAAATTTTCCTGTGGGAAAATTTAAGGCTTTAGATACAACTTTGGCTTGGAAATTTCAAAATCTTCATGCATGAAGTCCTCTCCAAAGCATCTACACCATAAAGCTGCACATCTTTGGAAATATTTATAAAGGCAGCATAAAACTAACAAGTTCAGCTTTGCACAGTCAAAAAGCCAGCATGGATTTCCTGTGGGCACTTAGGTGTCAGGTAAAATACTCTGCCATGTAGCACTCCAACAAAGCTTGATTGACTGGAAAATTTCTTGTTCTACAATGTTAATAAATTTAAATGATGAGTGTTTAAATAGATAATGTTTATATTTTTAAAATTGAATTGCATGGCATGAACTCATCAAAACCATTTATCTACAATTTCCTTCTACGCATTTAATAATAATTATTTTTTTATTATTGTAAAGGATATACTGGGCATGGTTCCTAGGAGTAATTGGCTTTCATAGGAAACAAAATCAGAGGACACACAAGCAATACAGACTGTGCTATCATTATATAGTAGGTAGCAGGAGGAAGGATTTACATGCATCGTACACTCACTCAAAATTCACTTATTTGCTACTTTAATTATTACTATTTCAGGAAAACTTTCTTCTCTGAAATAATGGTCAGATGCTGGAATGGGCTGCATGGGGAGTTGGTGGAGTCACTGTCCCTGGAGTTGCAGATGTTGTACTAAGGAACATGCTTTGGTGGGGGAAATAGTGGTGGTAGGCAGATGGTTGGACTGGATGAGCTTGGAGGTCTTCTCTAACCTTGGCGATTCTATGATTTATTCATTTATTTATTTATTGTAAGACATCCACACATTTCAAATGTTTTCTTAGTCAGTTTATATAGTGTCAGGCAAACACTCCAGTAATGATTTTACTGTCAAGTCAGCTCCAAAGGATAGTATTTAGTATTGCACGTAATCAATCTTTAAGACTACCACAAATATAGCAAGTGTCCATATTGATTTGTGTGATTGCAATCTGTACTGCTCTGTGATTTCACTAGCATCACAATTCCTTTGAATGTATTTATGACACTGTTTTCTGGGTGTCATGAGGATCTGTATTAGTGTAACATAATAAAGTGCTAGCAAGAATCTTCATAGGTACAGGTCTGAACTTGCTACAAACATCGAGCAGGCATTCATTGTTTCAGAGAGTGAATTCCATGAATACTCTTATGAGCAAACTTTTTTTTAGCATACTCAAGATTATTAAGAAATAATTTCATTTTTAATGAAAGTGATGATGATTATTAAATGAAAACGATAGGCTTATATATCAGGCCTATAGTGATAGGCATGATAAACAAGTTCAGATAGTGCTTTGGAGTACATACAGTCCAAGTTTGGTCATAGAAACACATTTTTATTTGAAAATAAAATATATCCAGTCACAAAACGCTATTCCACAATAAGAAATACAGTGATATTGAAAAATTAGTATCATTTCTAGGTGGGTTTCCTGCAAGGAGATGGACATTCTCCCCATCTGCATTTTTTCTATAAACTTAGTGTTAGAGAACACATTAATATGCAGAATTTGCATTAGTTTTACACTAGGTAGTAAGGAAATACCAAAACTTTTAAACCTCCTTTTTTCTTCCAGAGTGCAGTGGTACAATTTACTTTTATTGTTTAGCAAAGCTCAGAGACCACGCACAGATGGATGGCTTTAATACCCATCTAGCACTGACATTTACAGAAGTGCCACATTTGAGACAAGTAATTGGACAATAGGTTTTACACTGTTAGCCCCAACTTCCCTAAAGACAGGCCACTGAAGAAATACATACGTTTTTCTTACAAAATTAAAGAGGGCTGAAAGTCTGTTAATGAATCACATAAGAAAGGGGATTTTCAAGTGTTTTGACTTGTAATAACGTCTACCCTGCTGAGAAGATAGTAATCTGTTGGCTCCATTTTTCTCCTTTGAACATCAGTTTGATGATCTTCCGTTATTGTTTGTTATTTATTTCATAGCTTGAGAGAAAACAAATTCTTCGACCTTACTACTATGAGAAAAAAAGCTTTTCCTTCGCAGTCGTAAAACACAAACATTTTTAGAGATCAACCTTCCACCTCTGCCCAAAGGAGTAACCACAGGGAACTTCAAGTCCATGCTCTATACAAGACCTTCTGTTGGGCTGTACTCAGTGCCTTATTTCCCTTGAAAAAGGACAACCCTGAATAAGAGCTGAGGCTAAAGTCTTGTGCTAATGTATGCGTCACTGATTCTTCACTACCAATTCAATCACAAAGCTATACTGAAGTTATCACTAGTATAGTTGCTTCAGTCTTTATTATAATTTCATATATAGACCTCTCTTCTGCTATTCTAGTTTGGTAACAACAGCAGTTGCTCACAGGACATGCCTTCAGCCCTGTTACCAGAGCCCTCCTCTGGATGCACTTAAGAATGATGGCCAAACTTTTGTCACAGAATCACAGAATCACAGAATCACAGAATTGTAGGGGTTGGAAGGGACCTCCAGAGATCATCGAGTCCAACCCCCTGCCAAAGCAGGTTCCCTACAGCAGGTCGCACAGGTAGGCATCCAGGCAGGTCTTGAACATCTCCAGAGAAGGAGACTCCACCACCTCCCTGGGCAGCCTGTTCCAGTGCTCCGTCACCTCACTGTAAAGAAGTTCTTGCGCACATTTGTGCAGAACTTCCTATGCTCCAGTTTCTGGCCGTTTCCCCTTGTCCTGTCTCCACTCACCACTGAAAACAGTCTGGCCTCGCCATTCTGCCCCCCACACCTTAGATATTTATAGACCTGGATCAGGTCCCCTCTCAGTCTCCTTTTCTCAAGGCTGAACAGACCCAGTTCACTCAGCCTTTCCTCATAGGAGAGATGCTCCAGGCCCTTCACCATCTTCGTGGCCCTCCGCTGGACTCTTTCCAAGAGATCCCTGTCTTTTTTGTACTGGGGAGCCCAGAACTGGACGCAGTACTCCAGATGAGGTCTTACCAGGGCAGAGTAGAGGGGGAGGATCACCTCCTTCGACCTGCTGGCCACGCTCTTTTTAATGCACCCCAGGATGCCATTGGCCTTTTTGGCCACAAGGGCACACTGCTGGCTCATGGCCAACCTGTCATCCACCAGGACACCCAGGTCCCTTTCCGCAGAGCTCCCCTCCAGCAGCTCATCCCCCAACCTGTACTGGTGCATGGAATTATTCCTCCCCAGATACAAGACTCTACATTTGCTTTTGTTAAACCTCATCCGGTTTCTTTCTGCCCAGCTCTCCAGCCTATCCAGGTCTTGCTGAAAAGACCTGGGCGTCTTTTCACAGCAGCCTGGGCTGCTGTGAACGAAGAGGAATTGTTTGGTCCACATGTAAGTAGGCTGCACCAAAAGTAATGCCTCCTATTTATTTCCACAGAAACAACAAGAGATACAAAAAGCACAATAAGGCTATTTGATATGTGAGAGCAAATTCTCAGCTACAAAACACTGTTTTTAACATATCCAATACTATTACCAGTGATGAGCAAGAGCCTGCATGCCATAATTTGTAAAAATCTGCACCAGCAGAGGTGACCCATTATCGCCATCACCACTGCTGAAATGCACCACCCACTGCATCACTGTGTTCACATCCACTGTTTGGTCTATAAGTGTTCAGCAAGCATCAATAAATATCATTGGGAGCATTTTTTTCTGCATGGAATATGCAATTTTTTTCTGCATGTCACACCTTCACTTCATATCCACTTCTATGTCAGATACCATTTTGTTGGACTGCCCCTCTGCTGCTATCTGTCACATGGCAACAAAATTTAATGGGATAATGGTGGGAAAGTTCAACCTCTGCTGCCATACCACCAGCATCTCCCATTTTCAGCCCAGTCAGTGCCAACTGCACACCAATGTTCAGCTGTTGTGATTGATGGGTGCATGCCCAGGGCCGGGTCAGGCCACTCGGTGGGGCCATGATGGTGTGGGCAGGGGGTGACCACAGGACGGGCTGGGCCAGGCCGCATGCAGCCTATGGGCTGCGAGTGAGACGTGCCTACACTTATGGATCTTGTTTCAAAATCTGGGTTTATATCTCAAGGTCTTTACGTTTGGAGTCCTTGAATCTTTGCTTCAACAAGGCCAAGTGCTAGGTGTGACACCTAGGTCAGGATAATCCCAGATATGTCTACAGACTTGGAGAAGAACTGATTGAGAGCATCTCTGCAGAGAAGGACTTGGAACTTCTGGTGGACAAAAAGCTTGACATGAATCAACATCATGTGCTTTCACATGGTCTAATAGTCACAAGACAAGGGGAAATGGTTTTCAACTAAAGAAGGGGAGATTTAGGACGGATGCCATAAGGGAATTCTTTACTCATAGAGCATAGGCTGCCCAGAGAAGTTGTGGATGCTCCACCCCTGGAGGTGTTCAAGGCTAGGTTGGATGGGGCCATGAGCAGCCTGAGCTGCTGGGGGGCAGCTGTGCCCACGGATGGGAGTGGGAACTTGATGGGCTTTAAGATTCCTTCCAACCCAAGCCATTCTGTGTTTCTATGATTCTTTGGTTCTATGATTCTTGTGACATGGCTCCATGACCTAGTGGCAAAAGATTTACGGAGTAATGCAGAATAATCCTAATTAATCCATTACAAACATGAAAACTAGTAACTGTGAGAATAAAATATTATGCTGTCTTGGGGCAGTTTCTGAATTCACTTATTTTTGATACTTAGGAAATGATAAAGTCAATTTTCAGAAGAGAATACTCAGCAAAAAAAAGGGCATTTTAACTCATGAAACTTGTATGATTTGTTTCTGAATGTTTATTTCCTCACACTTTCGAAATGCTTACAATTTTTTTCCATGCAAATTTTCTCTCATTCTTCTTGAATGAAGTGAAATATGATTTTAGATTTCATTGCCATAAGAAGGAACTCTGAGGTAAATAGCTAAAACCATTCATAAAAAAAATAAATAAAAAAAAACCCGAAAAAACAAAACTAGAACAATTTTTACCTTAGTAAGTTGTGGACTTGGTTATTTTATCAGATCAGCTCTACTTGTTAGCCCACCTGCTTTCCATACAGAAAACTCATTTGAGCCTTATCGTATGCAAAACAGTGGGATATAATTTCTTACTAATTACCTGTTTTGTAGTTGTTTACTATTGACTTCATGTAGGAGTTTCTCATATAATGAGTAAGATCAAGTCAGTCATGAGCACCAACAACAGTTAAATTAAGACCAACTGATAAGAGAGAAAGGGTGTAGTGATCACTGCTGCAGCCTTAAAAATTGGTGGAGTGCAGCCTTGTACCTACGTGTGATTTTACTCAGCAAAGTAAATTGTCCTTGTTATTGGGTTAAATTTATATTTTTTCAGAAGTGAAGTTCAAGTAATGACGCTTTTCCTGGAGCCTTTTTCTGAGTCAGATACTGAGCACGTGTCTATGAGAAGACGTTATGTGTTTTCTGTGGACATAACGACGACAAAAGAATCTCACATTATATGGAAGATTTGGAAACTAGGAAATTAGATGCATTAATTGTCACACAGTGAAAGATTTTTGTCACAACAAAGCTTTTAGCATCCAGCAGAGAGTTTATGGATAGTCTAATTCCTTATTAATCAGAAAAGTGCCTGTTATATTACTGAATGAAGTGGGGTTCCAAAACTTAACACTGTTTAATTGCCCAGCTGGAATTGTAAACAGTTATCAAATCTGACTGCTAATGTCAGAAATCCATCTCTAATGTGGATTATTGTGCTTAATCTTGGGCAGGGTAAAAATAAAAGCTGTGTTTGACTGTGGAAGATAAACCGTCAAACAGCAGTTGTCTCAATACTGTTCAGCTGGATAATGGTTCTGCAGATGTTGAAATTGAGAGGGAAAATATTAAATTAACAGCAAATAAAAGCTGAGGGAACCTGCTGTTTAGACCAGTACTAACTCCTTTGGTCCAGCTTATGCTCCTGCTGCTCTTGGAAGTACCTTCATTCCTATGTTTTATAACTAGAAAATGTGGGATTTATGTATTTTTTTTGTCGACAAAATGTGCCGTGAATTTGTGTTTTTTCTGAACTGGGTGATGAGAGATGTGAGAACAAGCACCCTTGGGTGGGCCTCCCTTTATATTGGGGTCGTATGGAACAGGGCAGGGTAGGGCAAGATGTCAGATAAGCCTTCTCTCACCTCCCCAAACTCCACTTGGGGAGCTGGGGACTTGTGCTGAGAGCTATGCAAACATGTACAGTGACTTAAGACCCATCCTAGCAGAGAGCTGAGGTAATCTGGGGCTCTCATGCTTGCTGCCTCCTCCTTTCCTAGTCAATTTGATCACCTGATACTGTATCCTGAACTGCAGTTGTGCTGTTCTGATTCCTTTCCTCGTCTGTTTCTGTCCTGCTGCTGGAGAATGGGTTTGTCCCCAGCTCAGAGGCAGCAATTTCTGCAGTTTCTTTTCATCTAGCGATTGTAGTTAGAATCTTAGAAGCACTGAGACACACCTTTAAATTCAGCATGTTGTGGGGGGAGGCAGGAGCACCAACTTTTGCCTTCCGTGTGATACATATGCAGACATAGGATTCAAAAGTATTTGATATCTGTTTTTTTTCTTTCTTTCTTCTTTTTTGGGGGGGGATATAGCACCAATTCTATCATGGATATGGATGAAATGTATGATTCATTGGCAACTAAATACTCCTAGGGGAACTGTAACATAAATTTAAACAAAAACTTTCCAGAAAAGTGAATTTTCTTGCTCGTCTTAACCTCTCTGTCCTACATTACTACATTTGGAACTACCCTCAGGAATTTTTCTGAAGCAAAGTTCCATTTGCTGTAAAATGTAATTTTATTAAATCCATTATGCTTTATAAAGAAATCTCAGTTTTCCCATGGTTCACACTTGTGAAGATTTTCCAAATAATCAGATTATCTTTCTCAGATATTTTCAGAATGAGAAGTTTTGTGTTTTGTTTAGCCTATATTTTTGACTTTGCAGTTATAAGCAGGGCAAACTTCTAAAGAACATGTCATACTCAAAGTGAACTATCTTAACATTATTTTAAGCACACCATTTTGTTTGGTTTCATATGAATTTTGGAAAAGATTAGTTTTATAAAAAATTTTCAAGATACTGAATTTTGTCTATTTCAAGGTGGAAATAGTTCCTAGACATTTAATTTCTTTCCCTGTAATGAAATAAAAATCCCTTTTTATTTTTTAAATTCCAGCACCAGAATAATGCAAACTGTTTTGATTTACTATTCCTGAGGAAAAAAATGCACTGATGTGAATCACATAATACTGCCAGATACATAAAATTAAAAAAATAATCTCTGATGGGCAGCAAAACTCTGCAACTGAGACTAATATTTTTTCTCATGAACAGAGATGTTGCTTTTCAGTATTAATCAAAGAATTGTTGATAATTTGATTCAAGCTTTCTAGTCATGCACTTTAATTTTTTCCATTTTGACCGTGCTAGGAAACTTGCACATAGCCCTCAGGGAGTCTGAACTCAAATCCACCCAAGATGCTTAGAAACTAATATTGCTTTCTGAAGGCTCATCGGGAACAATGTATAACCTCTTCTAGCTGTGCTCTCCTGATCAGTCCTCTTACAATAATGTGTATCTCTCCAGATAGCCTTTCATCTACCGCCCCAGTTATTACAGCTGATATTTTCAAAAAACTCACAAAGCGTGTTTACACCTTTGTTGCTTAGACCACATGCATGTTTGGATTTATCTGGAAAGAGAAGTGCCTATCTGGTTTTGCTCTTTATGAATCGGTTCAGTATTGAGATAATTGATCTCTGTTTGAGATGGAAAGCGAGCACGGAAATACATTCTCAGAGTGAAGAAGATGAAAGTTTTCCCCTCTATGAAAATACACTATTAACTTCTGCTAAAGAGAGAGCTTATGATATCTTTTGTGCCATCAGTCACTGATTATAATTGTAAAGCGTTACCAATAGCTGCTGGGATTTATTTCATAATAAGTTTGACCACAGGTGTTTTGGTGAGAGTTGTGCTAAGTAAATTAACAATCGAGTGCCATTGCTGATGATCATTTTATGTTAAAATTCAGTTTTACAAGAACAGAGTTGATGGTATGGCTATGCCTTAGTGATAAGGAAACTCTGATGAATATTATGTTTTTCTCTACCTTCAAAGGGAATACCAGTGAAATGAACGATACAGTATTGGTGAGACCAGTGCAGTTGTATGTCAGCGGGCTGCATGCAGAGATCTTTAATGCTCCCTGCTGCTCACGAATAGTGTTTCAGTTATACTGTATAAGAATGTCCTAAGAGTTTACTAGGGATATTATCCTGTTGAGGTTATTTCCCATTGTCTGAGTGTATTTCCCTCATGTTTTGTTGTGATCATACATATGGATGAACTCTGGAACAGTCATAGTTCGTGGTACTTCAGAGTAGTGCTCTTTCTTCCTCTCCCCATACACATGCTGTGCAGACTTCTGTTATTCTTGGCTTTCACAGTAAGTCTCAGCATCCATCCCAAGCCAGTGATATTACGTTATGTTGGCAGAATCCTTAAAAATGGCAGTACACGTTGATACCCTTCACTTCTCTCCTCGTAAGAGTCCTCCAGGGTAACTTGCACCCACACCCTCCTCTTTCCCAACCATGGAGACACTGCTTTGTATTAAGAGAACTCACTGATTTTTTTTATAATCATATACTAACAGATGAGTGGAGGACATTGGTGGTAAAAGAAGGAAGAGTCTCTGGGTTATCAGCTGCGCATGACTCTCCAATAACAGCTTTCTGAACTCGTGCAGGGCAGCCTGTAGGGGGCTGGCTTGTTTCACCAGCTCCAGGCAGCTCAGCAATGGGACAGGGCATCCTTCTCGCCAAGGCTGCAGAGCTGAAGTGTGTCACGATGGGCCTTCACTGTCCCTCTGGCGTCTGATCTGCCTTACTGACCTTGGCCTTTGCAGCCATAACCTTACACATATGGAAGTATGGCACTGATCCTTGGGGTCTTCTAGAAGGGACTGGAGGCAACGGGGAAAGAGGCCCGCACCTCCTCTGGTCTGCTGGATGTACAGCCTCCGGGACAGGGAATCAGACCTAGTTACCCTGGGCCTGGAGGCTAAGATGCAGGCTGCTCAAATGAGTTATCCTTCTGGGAACAGCATCAACCTTAAATTTGTTAGTTCATTAAAGAAAGAAATTTGTCATCGATGATGGGGAGCTTCCAAAGTGTTGAGATGACAGGCTTGGACAGAATGGAAATAAACCTTTTCCAGGGGCAGCTGGAAAGACAGATGTTCCTTAGCAACTGTCTTTGGTCTTCCTTCTAGGCCCACTTGAAAACATAACATTTCCAAATGCCAGATACTTGGGCATGCTGCAGATTGCTACTGTCCATATAGCTACTCTTGCAGGATACTAGACAGCCGTTTTAAGCAACTGGGTCCACTCCCACTGTACTTGTCTTCCATGCTGACAGGAGCTGGATTAGACTCATCTGATAGAGGTGAAGCATACATAACTGTATATTATCAGTATAGATTTGTATGAGTAGCTGGAAAATCAGCAGCTTGTACTTAGGAGTTTTTGAGTTTTCCTCAAAACAAGGAGAACCTTGATGTAACGATATAATTTAAGTGATAACAATGATATCTGTTGCTAGAACACAAGCACTTTATTATATATATTTTTTCAGCTCTATTCTGGAATATCTAAATTTTAATCTTCACATTTTGAATAGTTTTCAGCTCTACTTTTGAGTTTATACTCTTTTTCATCACAGAGCAAAATTTTTCTGCTCTTTTTCAACATTTTCTTAAGTCCCCAAGTGTACATGGCAAATGCAGGCACAATTATACCATCTCTAAGGTATTTTAATCAACTTATAATTTAATTAAAAATATTTGCTGTGGATTTGTTAAGTGATAACGGAACACAGGGCTCTGCATTCATTTCATGACTTAACTGAAATCTAATTCTGTCAAAACAAGGAATGATGTTGCTTAATAGATTCTGGGCATATATCAGCTGATCTGAGTGGGCTTGTTTCCTCAATAGTTGTTCTGTTTGCTCAAGAAATTGCAAATCCCACTGGTAATTCTTGGAAATTTCCCTCAAAAATATTCCTGCTGTATATATGAACACAGACAGGCAGACTGCAAGCCATTTCACAGCTTCATTTCTTGGAGCAAAGCTGTTTGATTTGCATCCAGATAGCAGCTATCCCCATACACTTTTCTAAGGCTTTTTTAGTAAGCAGCCCACAGTCCACAGAAATAAGCTTCTATGTCTTTCTACATTTAGCTCAGTCAGCTTAGTGTCTTGTGCCTGCCCATTATATTTCTCTTAACTAGCCATTATTTTTCTGCTCTATCCCAGTCAGTGCTTAACCATTTTTCAAGAAGCCCAGGCAGACTCAGGATCTTTCTTTGTTAAAATAAATCAGAATTGGAGTGGTTGTGCTTAGAATCACTGGTTACCTATACAGCCAGTGGATTAAGAGAAACCCTTATCCAGATTTACAGGACTCAAAGTACATTCCTCCTGCCACTGGAAGGAGAAGCAATGTGAACAGTTACTTAAGCCAGAGAGGATCCCCTCCCCAACATCCCGTGGGGTGCAAATCAAGTCCCAGATGAGCCTGGATTGTGCTCCCCTCAGACGACTGACTCTCTCCTACCTGAAGAAACTGTTCCTAAGTCCCTTTGGGGAACAAAATGTTTTTTTCACAAGTCAGTAACATGGAAATGCTTTTCAAAATCTGGTTCTCTTACTGACAGTGAGGAACACCTTGTGGGTTGCTTCCACTTGCTTGAAGGAGGCTACTTGCAGAGTAAGATTTATCTCAGTAAGATTAACAGTAGGATAGGCAGGGGCAAGAACTAAGCAGTGGACAAGCAGATACATCAAGTGTCTTAAACGCAGCCTTCATTTCATTAAAAAAAAAATAAATTCTGACAATCGGTCTGAACTGAAAGATCTTATTTTCAGTGTTCCCCCAGTCAAGCCCCTCTATCTTCTCTCAAGACCTTAACGATCTCATCCAGCACAATGGAAGGAGCCACATAATCAGGAGCAAGGTAGAAAACAAAAATCCTTGGTAAGGGTCTCAATCCAGAAAACATTTCTCTTGTGGCATCCCCTGCCAATGTCAAATGAAATTGTTTTTCTACTTGTCACACCACCTAGTCTTGTGGTTCAGTTAGCTCAATCACATGGAAAGCTTTCATACACCAGGCAAAGCACACAGCTTATCAGCAAGTCTTTCAGAAGTGAGCTCTGGTGAATTAGCCACTGAACTGTAAATGCCTGTGACGTAGTCTACGTGAAGACAAGCCTTTAAATCTGTAAGATTTAAATGGTAGGAAGGAGTGTGAAGCAATTCAGTGCGTATCCAAGAGTACTTTGTTAAACTTTTTCCTGGAAAAGATACAAAGCAGCCTACAAAAATAACTGTGATCTCGGAACTCTGGATATTAAATCAGGCAAATCACTTATGACAGCATGATAAAGCAAACGTCTAACTTATTTTATCAGCTCCAGGGTGGATCTGAGAGTCAATAGGAACATATTCCTGATCCTGCGTAGCGTATTGATACAAATCAGTCTGAGCAGGTCTTAGGCTTTATGGAGGCAGCTGTCACTCTTATGCGGTAGAGTTATGCTTCATAACAGTTAATGTATGAATGTAGGAAGTAAATCTGTCACCTGCCAGTCTGTCTGAGATGTGTATAAGATTCCCTAGCACAAAGGAACTCAGCAGAGGATCGTTAATTGTGCACAATGACAGCGTGTGGTATTAAAAAGAAATGTTAAGCGGGGAAAATTAAACAGTGTATTCTGCTCCTTGAAAAAGAATGAAAGATGATGGTGGAACTGGTCTAGGGAATAAAGCATACCTACTGTTTTCTTTACAAGAAAAATTACTCAGATCTCGGCAGAAAGCATTTCAGCATTACAGGGCAGCAAGAGTATTTTCTTTGGCAGCTCAGTGTGATAAACATCACAAATGAATATTAGCAATAATTATCAGTTTTACATTCAGTTAAGCAAAACTCCATGTTTTGTTCTCATTTGCTTTCCAGTTTGATACATACTGTTCTTACAAAATGATAGAATTTCATGGAGAATATTGAATGTCAGGATGAAGTGCAGAGAATTATCACACATTTTCATGCTCAGAATCCCTTTACAACGGATTTCCTGAAATATATCTGAATTCAGACCTGGTTTGATTTCCACCTGATTTCCATGGAGAAAGGTTACATGGCACACAATCCTGCCTGGCTTTGTACTACAGTACACCTTTTTCAATTGGCATTTTATCGTCTAGAATCCCCGGGAGATCACATTTTGTGCTCTGAAGAATTCTGTCCTGCCTAGTGCACTGGTTTATAACTGACACCTACTGAAGCAGCCTAGGTGCTCTTTTTCAATTTATCCAGTATTTCCTCATTACTGTGTTGCCTGTTCTTCCTCAGCAAGCTATTTGCATTAATCTCTATTCATTAATACCATTATATTAGTTGTGTGCATTATTCTGCCATATCCTGTTATATCAATTAAATCCTTGCTTTGGCTAAAAGCTTTCAGCCCTGTTGCCTTATTCCCCGTGCTTTCTGTGGATGGACACTCTTCTTGTCCCCTCTTTAGATCTCTTTTGAGCAACAAAATAACTGGTTGTTTCTGAAGCAGAAATCTTGTGTCTTTCTAACAAATGTTAGATGGCATATTTAAGATGTTAAAAAGAGAACTGGTTATTCCTCAAGGAAAGTTGGTACTGCTCCATGCCCTGGTAGGTGGTAACCTTATTTGAATTCCATTTAAAATAAAAATGATTAAGTAGTCCTGTCTATGTAATCATTTCCAGTACAGTGTATTTATAATGAACAGTTTTCTAAAATCTGTAGAATTTTGCCATCACTGATAGGATAAGTAGATGGGAACAGGAAGATTGATACCTAAATTAGAAGCTCAATCATTTGTATTCTTGCAGTGAGTACACTGATTAGCTGCTGGACAAATATGGAAAAAAAGGCCTAAAAATTCATTTTATAATTTTCCTATCAGTTTAAACACGAGTATCATCAAGCTTCATTTGCATCTAGCAAATCCATACTGATCCGAGTACATGATTTTCATTCAGTTGCTCATAATTTATTGACTTGCCCATTTGTTTCTTTGTTCCTGGTTAAATCAACTGTATAAAACTATAAAAATGCTACTTCCATTTTGTCATACTCTTTAAGGAGATTAAACTGCTGGAAGAACTCTTGGTATCATTTTCCTCCAGAAGTCTGAAATTAGCTCTTAAATTCAGTGCTTCCAAGCAGCCATTTACTTTTATGAACATTAGGCTTATTTTTCCCCACTATCTGCTGTATGAAATATGTTTCAATGAAGTCACTCTCTTCATTAAAGATTATGTCAATATCATTTCCATATACATAAAAGAATTGAAATACTGTTATGGGCTTCATACTAAAGAATTATTCCAGGTAGAAAATCAGCATTAAGAGATACTTTTTCATTTCAGCAGATTTGCAGCTTGTACTAACAGAGGCAAGACACAGCTATTCTGTGCCAAGAACAGCTTGCCACAGACTGTGGGATGTCCAGGGACAGAGAATGGCTGCCTTCTTGTTACTCCTGTGGCTGCAGGAGGGGATGTGGGAGGGAGATGTTCTGCTTTCCACAGCCCAGCAAGCATCTTGGGGTGTACAGCTTGCACTGTCATTTTCATATTCCTTAGGGGAGGGAAATGCTGATTGCTTGTTTCTTCTATTGCTGTTTTAGAATTTAGATAATCTTCTAAAGAAAGATGGGTCCCCAGAACGACTTGGATGCATAGTTAAAATGTGACACAGTAGGAGAATGGCACTACAGCAAAGGTGCTTGAATAGCCAATAGAAGAGATGTCTTCAGTGCATTTTAATTTCTTCAATTTCAGCTACTTACTAAGTTTGTTGAAAATTCGTATTGTTTCTTCAGTATGAAAGCTAAGCTCTATCAGTACAGTGTGTTCAAATGAAGATGATTGAAGATGATTCTCAGGGTATGTGTCTATAGTCAGATATTTCTTCATCTTGGATTGTATCTGCAAATAAATATAAACTTGCTTAAAACACATACAAAACATTTAATTAGTGCAGATGTTGAATCAGTCTAGAAAAAACGTATCTTTAAATGGGTCCCAATACTGCATTCATGACAGATTCCTTAAGATCAGCAGTTGCTATGTGTGATCCTCATTCAAGTTGATAGAAAATTGCATAAATACTGGTGTTTATGGACATAGAGATGCACTGGGATCCCCTTTGGAAAGATTTACAGGTGGAAAGCTTGACGGGTGTTGAATTAACAAAAGCCCAGACTAAGTGATGCTTCGATAACCTGGAGATGTGGCCTGATTAACTTTGACAGATGGAGGCAGGGTGCCCATGTCCCATGACAGATGAAGTGCTGGTTCCCATATACTGGCCCCTCTGGACCCCCACCTTGGCCTTAGGCTCCCCATGATGTTGATGGAGACCCTGGCCCCTTATCTCACTGACAGCAAGAGCAGGACACTATGAAGAGGAAGCTTACAGCATCCTGCATACTCCCAGCCTATCCCTAAAGCTAAGATGCCAGCTGTTTGGGCATATGTCACTTGTATAAAAGACTGGTTTTAAATGAAAAAAATATAAATAACTCTATTTATGTATTAGGTATTTCCTGGTGGGATCTGAAATGTTGCACCATTTCTATTGACAAGTGATTAATGAATTTACTTTTGGGAAAGGAAGAGAGAGGACAATGTGTGTCGCCACCAGGGAAGGTGACACGTCCCCTGTAAGTGACAGTGGGGAAGGGAGGGAGGTGCAGTGCCCAGTTGGAGACTGAGGTGTGAGTCTGTGTTGGTACTCCCTTGTGCAGACAGGGAACACTAGAGGGGAGGTGTCATGCAGGACTGGAGATGACTCCTCAACCTCAGAGCTTCCTAGCTTTGCGCCTCTTACCTTGCACTACATCATCCCACACTGTGCCAGCTTTGCATATGGTCTGCTCTGTTCCTGCTAGGTGCTGAGAGACAACTCTGAGAGCTGAGTTCACCAAGTTCACCCAATACATAAACATTTATATATATAAGGTATTTCTCTGTGGGATTTAATACTTGCACCATACACATGTTTATTGATGAGTGTTTTTGCCTGGAGAAGAGAAGACTCTGGGGAGACCTCACTGCGACATTCCAATACTTAAAGGGAGCTTATAAACAAGAGGGAGAGTGATTTTTTCCTTGGGCAGATAGTGACAGGACATGGGACAATGTTTTTAAACTAAAAGAACGGAAATTAAGATTAAATTATATGAAGAAATTCTTTGATTAGAGGGTGCCAAGGTATTGGTAGCCTTACCCAGAGTAGCTGTGATGTAATATCCCTAGAGGTGTTCAAGGCCAGGTTGGAGGGGGCCTTGGGCAACCTTATCCAGTGGTTGGCAGCCCTGTCCATGGCAAGGGTGATGGAACTGGATGGTCTTCAAGGTCCCTTCCAACCCAAACCATTCCATGATTCTATGGTAAAAGTTGTCATCTACACAAACAGATGTAGCTGTCCCTGGCAGTGTTCAAGAGGCATCTGGATGAGGAGCTACAAGATATGGTTTAGTGGCTTGTAGTAGCAATGGTAATGGGAGGACGATTGTACTAGATGATCTTGTAGGTCCCTTCCAATCTTGTGATTCTGTGATTCTATGAAATACTTGATATAGTATTATGTATACAGTAAGATATAATCTTGCATATAGTATGCAAACCAACAGCTTTCAGTTAATTTCTCTGGAAAGGCACTGGAGCCATGCCTTTATTATCCCGTTCCTCAAGCTTGTGGCCAGTGGTATCAGTAAAGGTATTACTATCCTTTATAAACTGTTCTGAGATCAAATGTTGAAAACTCCTCTTCAAGAACTAGACATCATTAAGTAGAAAACACTTTGTAACTGTGAGAGTTCAAGGTTTGATAGATTATTTGCCAAAACAGAATGGACAAATGGTTTTGTTTTCCTGCGTTATCTATGCTGTATGAGTATGCACTATGTTTTTAAGACATGAACTGAAAAATCAGGGATAGAGAACGCTATTCTCACAAATGACCACTGCAAATTGCTATTTGCATTCACATACTTAAAACAGTTTGAGTCCTGCTGATTGGGGTTTAGAGGCTGTTTCAAACTGAAATGGAAATTTCAAAATGTTTGGTTATAGTAAGCCAGAAAGGGCTGTTAGTTTACCATTTTTGCAGGTATTGAATGATGTCAGTATGTAAGCATATGGAAACCTGTCTCCTTACTCCACATCTAGCATCTCTGGTACCAAGCACTAACAGTAAGGTACAAAGTGTTAATAACAATACCATAAGAATTTTCAGCTTACTGAAAAAACTCTTTGAGGGTTTTGGTCGCTGGCTTTTCTCTTATTGGTGTTCTGAATCACTTCTCTTCAGCTCATTAAACTGTACATGGCATGAAAGGCAAAAGCAGATTTCTCTTATTCTATGTATGTGCTTTGTTTGCAGGAACCAGAACATCAGCTGATAGGTGTTCAGTATAGGCTTTGTGTATATTAATGAACTAATCAGGGCTCTTATCTGTACTGTTGCATTGCTAGTATCCTCTCTGGAGTTTTTTTGCCCATGTACCCTATTGTTCTCTCAAGCAATGGCCAGTCAAGGCTGGGGGCCAGCTTGTATTAGCAGACATTTCCAATAATCTGGAGATAGTGGGTTAACGTGTAGCTGTATGCACTTTATCTGTGTTTTAATACTTGGTTTCTGGGCAAAAAAAATGTTCCCCAGACTATTCAGAGGAGCTCCATAGGCAGAGCTATTATGACTTTACTGGGAAAGTACTTGCATCCCAGCAACACTTCTTAGATGAACCAACTAATACTATTTTAGAAAAGATTTTAAAGTCTATTGCGTAACAGATATGATATTAAATGCTGGCACTCCTATGACTTTGTCTGTAGACCTCAGATCAAAATCAGTGCTGGCAGCATTGTCTCCCACTGCTGAATGCTGTAACAGCTCACAGACTGAGATGAGAAATTTCTGGTCTCATAGGAGATCACAGTGAAAGGCTGCAGCTTATACATATACATATGTATATATATATTTATAGTCTTGAAACAATTGCACAGCTCAAAAAAATCATGTTATTTCAAGAATATTTTTTAATGAAAACCATTTAAAAAAAAAAGAATCGGCTATTCAAAGGATAAGGAATTGGTTGGACGATCATAGCCAGAGGACATCCAGGACTTGGATGTTCTGGTGGATAAAAGTCTCAGTGTGTGCCAGCAATGTGGACTTGCAGACTGGAAGGCTAACAATACCCTGGGCTGCATCAAAAGAGAGGTAGCTAGCAGGGCAGGGGAAGTGATTGTACCCCTCTGCTTTGCTGTTCTGAAGCCCTATCCAGCTTCAGTACTGTGTCCAAGTCTGGGGTCCCCAGTACAGAAAGTTGTTGGAGTAGGTCCAGAGGAGGCCATGAGAATGATTAGAGGGCTGGAGCACCTCTACTGTGGAGGAAGACTGAGGGAGATGAGCCATTTCAGCTTGAAAAAGGCTTCAGGGAGGTCTCATTGTGGCCTTCCAGGACTTGAGGGGGCCTTATAAGCAGGAAGGAAACTGACTTTTTACATGGTCTGACAGTGATAGTACAAAGGGGAATGTTTTTACATTAAAACAGGCAAGGTTTAGGTTAGAAATATAGGTATAAATTTGTTACTCAATGGGTGGTAAGGGACTGGCACACGCTGCTCAGAGAA
The DNA here is from genome assembly GCF_023343835.1 of Lagopus muta. Classification (NCBI taxonomy): domain Eukaryota; kingdom Metazoa; phylum Chordata; class Aves; order Galliformes; family Phasianidae; genus Lagopus; species Lagopus muta. The sequence goes on along the minus strand of NC_064435.1, from coordinate 37,819,057 downwards.
GCTGTGAATGCTCCATCCCTGGAGATGTTCAAGGCCAGGTTAGATGGTGCTCTGGGCAGCCTGAGCTGGTGGGTGGCAACCCTGCTCCTGGTGGGGAGGATGGAAGTGGATCGTCCCTAAGGCCCCTTCGAACAAAAGCCATTCTATGATTATATGATTTAAAAACAATTAATTATATTATCTGCTTTTCATATTAGAATTCACTAAAGAAATAAGGAAAGTTCTGTAAAACACCAGCAGTCCTCTTCATAACTTGAAGCATGTTAGTATTTTTCCTGGGACAATTTTGTTTTAACCTAAGTTATTCTTTTATCAAGATCTTTTAAAATGCTCAACATTTCATTTTCTGATATATAAATTAATTTAATTTTCATGAAATTTTTCTCTGAGTAGACTTAGATACAAACAGACCAAATCTTAGCTGACGAAAAACTGCGGTACAGAATTAAGTTAATGGACATAAAGCAGTGATCAGAGCGTGTCACAGAAAGGCTCCTTGGAGACCATGTTAAGCCACTCAGCAGTGGCATGTATAATGGTGTTTGCCTGATGAAATAGATGATGCCAAAGAGTCAGATTTTGACTTCAGTCAGTCCTTTGTCTCATACTGAAATCAGATTTCCCATGCTGTTGCTGATAAAAAGCTCCCTTTAAAAAGCTGTACTGAGACCCACTTACTGATACTGGAGGCAATTGAGATGGGTATTGTCCTTGGCACTACAACAGCAGTGGTTGAGCTCAGAACTGCTGAGGCAAAGAGCAGCAGCCACTGTGGGACCTGAGTGATTCACAGCTGAGCAGGAAAACCTGCTGCAATGGTTGCTCTGAGAGTGTAATTTTAGGTAGTTTACAATGTGTAGACTCTAATTCTACTGTTTCGCCTTTTCTTACCAATAGTAAGTAATACAGAAGGAAAACATGACTGTATGCTCTTTTAAACTATCCTGAATCAAAATGGATTGACTTATTTCTCTTTCCTGACTCGTCTTTGTCATTAGAAATGATAGCTGCTGGACCTTTTGTTTGTGTTCATTTCAAGATCAGATTGTTTCTGTGAAGTATAAAAACTCTGTTTTCACCTCTATTCAACGCAAAACTTTTTCTCACAAGGATGGCTTATTGCCATGTGTTGCTTGCTTCATTTATTCAGGCTTCCTGCTTCAGACATCGTTTATATCAAAAGTTCTGAGCAGATTAATCTGTTCTGAAATAAAAATGCAAGAAAAGAGAAAAAAAAGATACAACATCAATCAATTTCTGTGACACTTATATTTTTAATCTCATGGATATTTGGGATGGAATGTACATGAAATAATGACTTTTGCATTTCAGATCTGCTAAATGGGAATTTCTAGTACAGCTTCCTCAGGGAAAGAAAATACGCTTCTGTTTAACAATTTCTCATATAAATCACTGTGAGTGGATAAAAGGGGAAAAGAATTAATAAGGCATATCAGGTGATGTATGCATAGGAATAACTTAGAGTGAGGGAGAAAGATGATTCTTGGTTGTTTTTCTTCACTGAATCAATAAATGGTTAGTTGAAGCCTAGATAGAACAGGCAGAAGTGGTTGAAATTTGGACATCAAAGATGATGATTATTGTCTCTGAAAAATGAGAGATGAAGATGGAGCATAAAAGTCAGGCAATCCTAGAAGCAGGGACAGTTTCAGAGGTGAAAATCTCATGGGGAATACTGCTTGGTGAGTTTTCAGTAGGTCAATCTGAACTTCTATTTGTGAGGCTGTTGGCACCCTGTCTCCAATTGTCATTATCCCCAAAAGTATACAGTTTCACATTCATAAATGGTACATGTAATCAGGAAGACAATGTGCAGTCAGCAAATACAAGTGGTGAAAGGAACTCTGTGCAAAGTGTTGTCCTCCACGTTAGAGCTGATGAAAATTAGAAGCTGAGGTCACACAGAAATCTGTTATCAGCAGTAAGAAACAGTCCTTGGTTACAAAACATCTGACTCAAGTGCTTCTGACCACTTAACTGCATATGTCTCTGCATACGCAGATATGCATCAAGAAAATTAAGCTCCTTAAAAAAGTTGTTTTTAATTAATCTCCTAGTTGAAGAATAAAAATGCCTTAAAATCATAGGCCATTTTTTTTAAAGACAGCTTTATTTCAGTATGTTTGCCATTCTGCCAACTAGGAAAAAGTTAAAAACTATATAAAAATAAACAGTGATTTAAGCCAAGATTTTTTCCCTTTTACTGATTGTGGATGAAAATACATGAAATTGTTCTTCCTTCTGAAACGGGCTAGAAGAAAACAACAACGCCTCAAAGATCCCATGGGATGATGAAACCTGCAGCATACGGTAACTCCGTAAGCACAGAATAGGTGATATACACAGAGTCTCAGACGCCATCATATTGTATAATAATGAATGTCATTACACCAATTTAACAGAAAACTGCAGGCTCACAGCTTGCTCTAGGGATCAGCCCTTGTGGGGGCAGGCTGTGGACTTTGACCAGTGTCAGCACAAATCACGCTTGAGAGGCTTGGGCCTCGGACAACAGCCAAGAGACTCTCATTTCAAACCTCAGATTCTGCTAGACTTCAGTATTTCCCCTTTTCATACTGTGAGCAAAATGCATTCTTCCTGTTGGTGCTCTTCCTTACCTTAACAAGTAGGCACATCACTGACTTACATCAGCTCACATGGGGGTAACTTTGTTTAATGTAGTCTTTAGTTTGATTTCTGAGTAATTGAGGAAATCATACTTGGAAGAAGAGTTTGTATCTGAAAAACAGAAGTGTAGTTGAGTGCATCAGTGTGATGGATTACAAAACTGAATGTCAGTATAGCCAGTTGAAAGTGATTTCCTTTTTCTTCACAACAGATGAATTGTATATCTTTATGCTACTGGCTGATCTTTCATCATTAATCTTCCTTTTTGGAATACTGGATGGGAGGGAATAAATTTCACTAGATTCCTCCCATGGGAAAGTGGATGAATAGTGTTTGGGAAAGGACTAACTAAGAACAAAAGCCTGTGATGCAAATTCAGATATCCACTGTTCTCCAATGTGAAAACAGTTTTGTTTCTGTCCTAGGAATCTTAAAATGGTGCTCCAGGACTGCAGACACAAACAAGCCAATTTCACTGGCAGAGGATGAAAATATCTTGCTCCTTTTTCTTCCCTCCTTCCTTTTAAAGTGCACTGACAAAATCCCAGTGATGTCAACACAGCAGTCAGAAGTCTGTTCATCAGTCACCCGGGTAGAGCTCAAACACTTCACAGGTTTGTGCTTCCTCGATAAGCATTCCTGGGGCTGGCAGAAGAGGAGAAACATCATCACATTCTCCGTGACCTGAAAGCTCTGTTTTTTCCTGCAATCACATAACGCCATTGCTTATAGAGCGTAGCCCAGTGGGGGTTAAGCTGATGAAGAATACCAAGCATGTTTCACAAAGACAAGGTGAACTCAGTTTCTATTTTTGAAAACATAACAGAGCAATTGGCTTTCCTGGGGGGAAAAGTCATGCTGTAAAAAGCTAGAGGGCTGGATGCCTCCAGTTCTTATAGTGAATGTGTGGCTAGATCATGTGCCTTTGCTAGACTACCAAATGCTACTTTCACCTTTAAAAACTGGTTAGGTAATTGTCCAAACTGGAGAGAAAAGATTTAACTGCAGAGTGCAGAGTGAAATAAAATTTAAAGGAAGGAGGCAAAATAAAGCTGCATGATTTCAGACTGAAGTTTTTCACAGTCAATTTCTCAACATACTACAAGAAAATGATAGTTTAGGGAACAGCCTTGCAATGTTTTATAATGTGTATGTTTGACAATTATTACCTCCAAGAGTCTGGAAGTTGTCTCTTTGGGGTGGGAGATCTATAGTTGCCAAATATAAAGCATTTAATATGAATTAAAAAAATATGGGAAAAATATCAGCAGATTTCAGGTTTTGTTATATTCTGTTATTATGTTTGCCAGCTTATCTCATTTAGGGAAATTGGACTAGATCTTATTGTTTGGTAGAGGCGATACTGCCACAGCTCCACACTCCCAGTGCAAACCAGCAGCAAGGCCAAGTATTCTTAGTAAGCATATGTGCTTACATCACACAAATACATATTCCCACACAAATTGCACATATCCATACATAAAATCGATGGCCATGCAGATCAACACAGACGGACACATTACTCACATGAACACAGATAGCACCAGTGGCCTCATCCTGCTCTCTCTCTGGTTCAGAAGTCTGAAGGATACTCTGGCATTGACGACAGCACTGCAGAGAAGGACTTGGGGGTTCTGATGGACAAAAAGTTGGACATGAACCAGCAACGTGCTTTTGCAGCCCAGAAGGCCAACTGTGTTCTGGGCTGCATTAATAAAAGCGGTGGCCAGCAGGGAAAAGGAGGGGATTGTCTCTCTCTGCTCTGCCCTTATGAGGCCCCATCTGGAGTACAGCAGTCAGGACTGGGGCCCCTAGTACAAGAAGGACGCAGAGCTGTTAAAGCAGGTCCAGAGGAGGGCCACAAAGATGATCAGAGGCTGGAGAATCTCTCCTGTGAAAAAAAGGGCTGAGGCAGATGGGCTTGTTGAGCTTAGAGAAGAGAAGGCTTTGGGGGACCTCACTGCACCTTTCCAGTACTTGAGGAAGCAAGCAGGATTACTGACTTTTCACACGATCTGATAGTGATAGGACAAGAGGGAATAGCTTTAAACTAAAAGAAGAGAGATTTACATTAGATGTTAGAAATAATTTTTTTATTTAGAGGGTGGAGAGGTGCTGGCACAGTCTGCTCAGAGAAGCTGTAGGGACCTGTCTCTGGAGGCATTCAAGGCCAGGCTGGATGGAGCCGTTGGCAGCCTGATCTAATGGGTGGCATCCCTGCCCATGTTAGGGGTGCTGGAAATGGACTACCTTTAGGGTCCACTCCAACCTAAGCCATCCCATGATTCGATGACTGACTAATGATGAAGGGTTTCATGTCTGCATGCTAAGAGTGAGATCTCCTAGGGCAATCGTGGGAGAGGGTGCTCCTCGAGGTATTATTTGGACTCCCCCTTGCCACTGTCTCTCTGTGCTCCACTGTGGGAGTCAAGAAGAACTTTTATTACATAAGTTAACGGTACCAGCAACATATTTTTAGCTCTTGTATACCTGGTACTAACAATTGCATGCGCTTAAAGTACTATTGGTTTTCATATTGAAAGCTATAAGCTCATGCAAGTATCCAGATATCTTCTAGAAGTTAATGCATTGAGGTTTGTACATAAGGCTATGTTTGATCTATGAATTTTAATAATAGGTAAAATAAACATCATTTCAGATTTTCATCAGTTCACTGAAGAGATCCCTGGATGTGTTTAAATAAATGGCCCAAATCCAAACAGAAAAAGGTTTCTCATTTTAAAGCCTTCTGTTAATTTAGATTTTTTTTAATGAAAAAAAAAAACCACCCTGTTTATAATGAAAAAGTAAAAAAAGTAATTAAAATCATACTTATTAAATACGTAAGATATTGTTTCTCGCAATTCTCAAAATAACTTAAAGCAGAATTCTATAGCAACACTTAATTGGCTGAATGTGCCCTCAGCATAAAGAAGACATAGAGCTGATTGAGTGAGTCCAGAGGTTAGGCCATGAAGATGATCTGAGGCTGCAGCACCTTTCCTAGGCTGAGGGAGCTGGGCTTGTTCAGCCCGGAGAAGAGAAGGCTGCAAGGAGACCTCACTGCAGCCTGCCAGCACTTAAAGAAAGCTTATGAATGGGGGGAAGACTAGTAGTGACAGCCTAGTAGTGACAGGACAAGAGGCAATAGCTTTGAACTGCACAAGGAGAGATTTAGATTAGACGTTAGGAGGAAAATTTTTTGTAGAGCTGATCCTTCCCTCCTGACTGAACCACTCTTGGGCCATATCTAGATGAGAGTCTTCTAGGACTTCTTTCAGTTGTATTGCTTCCAGTTATATGTTCATAATGAGAGCTTCCCACAACACATCAGGAACACTGACTGAGGTGTGCTTTATTTCTGAGTACACTGACTGAAGACCATTCAGCTGAGGGATCCACACCAAGATGTCATTTTATTTCTGGATATTTCTAGAACTATCCAGCTGAGGGTTCCTACCCATTCAGAGGGCTGGCCAGCAATGCTGGAATGTGGGAAGAACCTGTAGAACTTTGTCCTGCAGCCTCAGAAGTAAATGTGAGATTTTATTCAATAAATCTCTTTTCCGTATGTGCCTGGTGCTATGTGCCCTGTCTAGAGTGACACAATGGGGCCAGCGCAAGACATGGCTGGGGTCCTGTGACTGATGTGAAATGTGCCAACACACAGAATATGAAGAATGGAGTGGGCAGTGCCACTGGGGACATTCCAGAAATGTGTGTTGGGGCTGAAGCACTGCTGGTTCACGTGCTGCAGATGAGGATGGCTCAATGTGACGTTTCGGCAATAGACTGAAATCTCCATGGAATAGGTAATGATGTCCTGGGTAAAGGCTGACTGAAGGTGATGCCCAGTAGCATCAGCAAGCGATGGTTTGTGATGTTGCCAAGCAACGAACTGTAACATCCACAGGCCAGGGACTGTGAAAATGTGGCTGCTTAAAGATGGGCATGGTGGCTCAGAGCATTGGCTTGTGCCCTGCCTCCAGCCGAGAGTTTGTGTGAGGACTGGAGCACAAACATGATGCACTTTGGTGCTGAGACTTGTTCCTGGAGCTGCTACGGCAGCTCTCACACTCATAGTAACTTTTGGTTTACCGTGACCTTGCTCAGAGCTGGCAGATGGGATATCCCAGAAACACATGTGCAGCAGCACAGGTAGGCAGCTCAGGGACAGGAAATTACACAGCCACTGCACGGTATGCCTGGAGAACCAGGTCAGTACCACATACACTGTGCCATGCCACCACCAGTTCTGCTTCCTCTGCATTCAGTGGTGGACTAGCACCAGATCCCTGTGTCTGCTCTGCAAACAGGGGGTGTATTCCATAATCCACTGTGTGCGGGGAGACAAGTTGAAGGAGCTAGTCCTCAGACCAGACACAGTGGCATCCATCACTGCACAGAGCCTCCCAGGTCCCAGAGCTGCAGAGCTGGTGTCCAGACCTCCTGTGGGCAACCCGATACCTGAACCTCCCTCTTCAGGGAGTACTAGCCCTGTTCTGGCCCTGCTGTTCTGTCTGTGCTGAAATCTGGGGCATATCCCTAGAGCTGAGGGTCCAGAAGCACTCCTGCTTCAGGATTCTGTCATTGGCACCCTGAGCCTCATTGGCCTGCAGGAAGTGATCCTGATCCAACTGCTCAATTTCGACCTCCAGAGCCTTGTGGTGCTGTTTGTGCACCAGTTCATCAACATTGCTGTGCATGGGTGTGGAAGGGAGGCTCACAGCCTGCTGAGCCTCGATGGCTATGGTGCTGCTGGGGGACAGCAAGCCAACCCCGTGATGGACCTCAGAACAACTGTCTCATGAGAGAAGGCTCCTCTCCCTGGCCTGTCCCTCTCCAATAGCTGCTCCAACTCCAATGAAAGTGTGACACTGAGCGCATCAGGACAAGGCTATGATGGAAACAGCAGCCACCACCATCCCAACCCTGCTGAGGTCACCATGGAGCAGGCAGCACCTTTGCGAGGAAACAGCAGAGCCTCTGGACACCAGCCCACGTGGGGGGACCTGGTGAGACCCCAAGAGGAAGACCAACTGCTCACATGTTGTCCCTGTGCCACTGGTTTTAAGGAGCTGGCCTATGACACATGGTCATCCCCATCTGTGGGAGCTCTCAGTTCCTGAGGGATCCTGCACCATCAGAGGTCTGCAGAGACAGTAGTCAGACAATGACCTGTATCTCCTACTCCCTCTTTATCTCTTGCAACGGAATATAATGTATTAAAACATTATTATTTGCAAAATTATTTCTTCTTAGTCATATTATTCTTTCAATTTTTTCTCCCCTCTTCTTCAACATCAGATTATGCTAAGCAAACAAAGTAGTAATTTCTTTTATCAGCTCTGCTATTCTAAATTAGACTGACCACTACATTAAGCCCTTCAATTTCTTTCAGCATTTCTGAGAAAAGCTGGAAAAAGGGTGGAAAAATGACAAAATAGCTGTATAAAAGCAAATCTAACAAAATCCAATTTCCCTGAGTTTTGCACTGTGGTGCCCACCATTTCATCAGAAATACTGCTTTTTAAAGTTTCCTCAAAACAGCAAAGCAACACATATAAACAGTAAGCTACTACACAATAGGTTGAAAGATCTCATAACCCTGATATTAAAAGAGTCTGAATACTGCTCACACAAAAGACAAATCCATTTCAAGTTCTTTATCCAGAGTCTGATGGTAATGAAGGTAGAAAGGTGTTTTGTACAGAGACTGTTTGGGACACATTTGTGACTCAAACCATTGTGATTTTTGGCAAAGAATCCAGGGCAATTTAAAACAGGACTTCACAGTGACTCTTCTGGCTGCCCTGCCTCTCTACATCCACATTGGAAATGTTTGCAAAGGCTGTGGCTTCACAAATATCCCCCCTTCCCAGACCCCTCTCCCTACATTTTCTCCCCATTGTCAGATTTGTTTCTTCACCACCCCTGGTGACAGTGGCAGCGGGGAGCATTTGAACAGAGGAGGCCTCATGGAAAAGCAGCTGTTTTGGGCTTCATGCTTCTTAATCCCTTCCAGAGCTGATTTCTTGTCTCCTTTTTTAATGTTGTTGCTGTCATTCATGGAGCCAAACCAGTGGTCATGTTAGATCTCAGGGGAAAAAAAAGAATTCTAACACAGACAAAGGCAAACAAATAAATGGAGAAACAAAGCCTGGAAGAGAGAAAACAAGTGAAATACACTTTTTCAATTGCTAACGAAACATCAAAGTTGGCCTGCTTCATGTGACAAGACCTATCTAAATTCTGGATGTCCTGAAGCCTGCAGAGGTAATCAGCACAGGGAAGGAGGTCACCCTAGCACATTAATACCTGAAGGGAGCGTATAAACAGGAGAGGGAATGACTGTTTACGAGTGGATAGTGACAGAACAAGGGGGAATGGTTCCCCTAAGACAGGAGTAGTTTAGGTTAGATATTAGGAGGAAGTTTTTCACACAGAGGGTGATGACGCACTGGAACAGGTTGCCCAATGAGGTTGTGGATGCCCCATCCCTGGAGGCATTCAAGGCCAGGCTGGATGTGGCTCTGGGCAGCCTGGTCTGGTGGTTGGTGACCCTGCACATAGCAGGGGGCTGAAACTAGAAGATCATCGTGGTGCTTTTCTACCCAGGCCATTCTATGATTCTATGATTCCAGTATTCATTGCACCCAGGCTAGGTGCTCTGAGCCCCTGAGCATGTGAAGCGTAACAGCACACAAAGAGAAACAAAATGTCCAAGCAAGCCTGACCAGTTTTCTCATCTGTCTTTAGCTGCTCTGGTGTTCAGGCACCAAGAAATGGCTCCCAATGGGTTTGCAGTCCCAAGTGGCCAGCAGCTGATGCCTTGATGCAAGGGGTGAGATGCTTCGCAATAGCCAGATAGTCTGAGTTGTGCTGATAAATGTTGCTGACACTTTGTCTTGCTGTTGGCTTTTGTCTTTGCATATTTGTGCGTGTACACATACTGTGTCACTGATGGGCTTACCGACAGGTGAAGTTTTCTGGTTTCTAAAAGTAGCCTTTCTGGTCATTTCTGAAAAGGAATCAGAATAATCTGAATTTGACGGAATTGCAGTTTTTTTTGGATCAGTATAACTGCTTTCTGAAAATATAGAAGTTGTTTCATTTTCATTCTATTGAAGGATGGAAATTCCAAAATCTCCCAAGTCTTCATGAACCAGAATTTCTGTTCTCTAGCTGGCTCCTGGTGCTACATTATGAGAGAAGTTGCTCTTCAGCTCCTAGTATTAGGAAATCACTTTTATCTAAACCCACAGAAATTCTTACGTTTCACAAGCTTGCAGCTGATGTTATTATAAACCTTATTCATTTTGAGCCTTTCTAAGCTCTTTGACTGAGTGATATTCTGCAGCTTGGATATTAGAGAAGTATTTCAGGCACCAGAGAAACAAAGAAATGCATTTCCTTTTCAAAATGGAATAAGTTCAAAAATCAGGCATTCACCATGGCAAAAAAACGTTAATGCAAAATGATGCATTAAGTTCAGTTGCGGTTATATCAGAACAACTTTTTTCTTTCTCGAATGACTTGCATTTATACTGGGGCCACAGAGCAGTAAAGAGTAGCAGAGCTTTTGTGTTTTGAGTCTGAGGCAAGTAGTATCTTAAAAAAACATTGCTATATCTGGGCAGAAGAGAAATACAGGACGCAAAAGATTGAAAATCAGAGAATGGTTGGCTTGGAAGAGACCACCAAGTTCCACCCCCCTGCTGTGGGGAGGGCTGCCACCCACCAGATCAGGCTGCCCAGGGCCCTAACCAATCTGGCTTTGAATTAACGAAGATCTAAAACTGATTTTGCTAGACTCAACCAGGCATTTGGGTTATCTGCAGAGAGTTCTGCCCCTTAGTTTTTACAAAGGAAGAAAATAAAGCCTGCTGTGTTAACTCCAGGCAAAACAGTCTGTGTTGCAATCACTGTCTGAAACAGTAGTATAAAGAAATCAGGGAACTGGGAGAAAAGGAGGGCACCATCCTTCCTTCAACCATCAGAACACAGAGACTGATAAGAGAGTTTTTTTCCTTGAATAGAAAGCATTGTGATAATTCACATGAAGGCATCTGGTGCCCAGGAAAACTTCTCTTCCTGGCTGTACTACTGCTGGGCTAATGGCTGCAGCTGGAAATCAGAAGTAGACTGGTCTCTGTGTCAAGCCCAGCTTCACATTAGCAGTCCAAGCTTTAGTCCTGAAGAAATAGGCTCTCTGATCAGGACTCCGAGAGCTTTTCTTTTGAAAGAGTAAGCAAGCAAGCAGACCCCCCAAGCTGGCTGTGAACAAAAGAGCCAGCAAGGGCCACTGCTCCCTGCCTCCATGCATCTGGAGGGAGAAACACAGAGTGCTGTGCTCTTCTGAACTAATGCACTGCTCTGTAGTTTTCCTTCTTCCTTAGATACTCCAGGAGAAATCTGGCCTCCAAGAAACTGAAATGTTTTGTTAGTCCTCTGCAAGATAGTGCTATAAACCAGGCTGTACAGTGAGAAAACAGTGGCAGCCAAATTCTACAGGGTATTGAATAATTCCTCCCCAGTGTACCAGGTAGCCAAATTCATCTTTTATCCAGAAGTTATTTTTTGCTATTTAGGGTTCATCTACCTTCCACACATTGTGATGAAATAATATATCTCAGCCTCTCATTAAAAAATTGTCCTTCACAGGAGGGCAGTTCTGAAGATGAACTGTCTTAAATTATCCTAAGGCTTCCTGTGAAATGCAAAAGCAGTCTTACAGAGCTAATGTGCTTTTTTTTTTCCCCTGAACTTGCTGAAACAATTAATGTCCTTCTTTATTCATAGCTATTTTCATCCCATTAGATAATAGAGAATCTAATTTTCCTTAGCTTTTCCTAACTAGAATGGCTCCTGTGGAATGACATGTTTCATTAGGAGTGCTATTACATTAGATCTTTGATGACTGTGCGGACTGCGATCCCAAGAAAGTGTCACATTTGCAATACTCATTCAAGTGTGTTTAATGAAAAGATATAAGTAAATATATGTACATTACCTTCCACTGTACTTGACTTAGTCTGATATTGGTCTCAAAGATATTTTTTTTTAGACAAATCTGATTTCTTCCTTTGTTCCATTTTAAGGGGATGAAGAGGAAGGAAAAGCAGCAATGGTAGATGAAGTTTAAGGAAAATCTCTATCAAGCATCAAGTCATAGAATAAAGAAAAATCTGAGAAACAACTGGTTGGACTGACAAATAAGTGAAGTACAAATAAGTACCTTATTAACATATAGCAAACAGTTTTGGTCTGCAGTATATATGGGCATGGTTTAGTGGACATAGTAGTGATGGGATGATGGTTAGACAAGATTATCTTAGAGGTCTTTTTCAACTGTAAGTATTCTGTGGTTCTAAGCACAGCTGGGAAAGTCCTGTGCTGTCCGTGTTTAGTCTTCCTTGTCAGACTGAGTGATAAAATAGACTCATGCACTCCAGCTGCAGTCTCCTAGGAACACCTGTGTTGCTTGGTGGTACAATACCTCATAGGAGTGAGTAGCCAGGTGAGGAAATTTGATTACTAAGAACTACAGCTCCATTACGATGTTCTCAGACTGGATGTCAGAAAAAACTTCTCAGAAAGAGTGGTGAGGCATTGGAACAGACTGCCCAGGAAGGTGGTGGAGTCACCATCAAGAAGTGTTCAAGAAGTGTAGAGATGCAGCACTGAGAGACATGGTTTAGTGGGCAGTATTGGTGGTAGGTGTACAGTTGGACTAGATGATTTTAGAGATCTTTCCCAACCTTAATGATTCTTTGTATTTTGCAAAGAGTACAACTTGTCTAATGCCTCTCCAGTAAGTATCATTTCACAAAGAACTCCAGCATTTAAAAAGCCAAAGAAATAACAAATCATGTGAATGGAACTCTAAACAAAGCACCATCTTGGTTTTGCCAGCTTAAGTTTCAGATTGCGTCTAACTTTTTTAAAGAGAAAGAGCTTGGATTTTTTTTTCTCCTAAGAGGGACTCATCTCTGAGGTCCTCCCTATGTAAAACCTGCTGGCGAGGACATGTGAAAAACCATGTAGAGAAAGGGTGAGGAGAAAACTGGTCCCAGAAGAGAGAGAACCAATGAAGTTCTTCAAAGGAAAGATAAATCCCTCCAAGATGTTACCAGATTGTTCTTTCAGCTTTGTACAAGAACTGTATTATGCCCATGTGAACCTTGTTTTTTGCATCATTGCCTTCAAAAGCAAAGGCAAATGATTCAAGGGCAGCCCTACATGTTCAGCCATTGTTCATTTGAAGACCATATTAGCCAACGCGAGACAGGACTTGCTCCATTATCACTGAAAGAAGAAAATGAAAGAAAAATAGCAAACTGCTTAAAAAACCTTTGTTATTGGTGATGATTTACCTTTTAATGCTGTACTGTTGCTGCTGTGACACTTGATTTATTAGGATTTTCAGGAACATTCATTATTGATGGATGCAATTTAAAGTATACTTTTGCTGAAGGCATACAGTAATTGATGAAGCAAATGGAAAACACAGTTCTATTTCATACTATCATCCTGAGAGATTGAAACTACTTATAAGTATATACTAGTTTTAACATCGCTTCATAAGAAGGCCCCAAAAATATGAGTGGCTTATGACTGAATTTTCTGCACAAGTATATGTGATCTGTGACATTTTTTGTTTAGGCATAAACATAACCCATTTGCTAAATGATTCTTGAACTAGTAAAGATAATTTTTTATTTTGCAAAATCATAAAACAATATAAGTTATGATTCTGACATGAAAAATACTTTTATGAAAAACGATTTATTCATTAAATATGTGTTTTGTATTTCTACTCTTCATTTTCAGTAAGTTCTGATGCTTATTAACTTAGTAAATAGATTCCAGTGGAAAAAAACTATCCTCCATTAGTTGAGCACATGACCATGTGATATTTGCTTTCCATGTGATATTTATTTAGAGAGAAAAAGAACAGAAACTTTATTTTTTTCAATTCTGTGAGTTGTAGAATCAGAAGGATTTTAAGAAAGTCCTTTTTTTTGAATAACATTAACTGCTGATTAGAGTGGTTATTACTTTCTTTTCGAAATGTAGATAATGTAGGAGATACCCTTAATCTGGAGTCATTTTGACAGGAAAGTCAGTTCTCAGGTCATGTATATAGGACACATAAATGACATTAATTGCCTTGTCCTCTAAGGCATAAGGCAGAGCTACATGCCTCCCAGGCTTTGCCACTCACCATAGAGAAAAGGCATAAAGCAAGGTGATGAAACACAGCTTTACCTGAAGATATGAAAGAAGACTTATTCTTCAATTACTCCTCGGGTAGGAAAAGCTTTTACTTACAAGTACAGTTTTGCTTGGAGAAACAGCCTGGCAGCCTGAATTTGCTTCACTTATTTTTCTGTTAGGGTTTTATGCAGGTAGTCAAGCTTGGCTGGGGAAGAGTTTCTGTGCAAACATGCCATAGATTGGCAGACTGGTTCTCGAGGACAGTAAAACATGGAGTATGATTGCTCCTTAGAAAACAATTTTTTTAAAGAAACAGAGGAATTGAATGGGAGAATTGTTAGGAAACAGGAATAGAGTAGAAGAATATGTCACTTCGGAAAGAAAGATTGGAAGGAAAAAGTTATGATATTAAGCTATCTGTAGATCTCAAATATGTTTGAGAGACTGAGAGAATATGTATTACAGAGACTCCCTTGCTTGTAGAGGAGAGAAGCTCTAATGTTTTCAATTACATTGTTTTAAAAGAAAAATGACTGTCTGGCTGCTGGGCTGCAAGCAACTCTTGAGAAACAGAAGGCGGCTAACGAAAAATATCAGAACAGTCCATTAAATGCTCCAGGAAATCTGTAATGAGTAAAGGCTCCAGAAGAGCAAGAAAAGCATCTCTAAATATCTATCTATATCTAATCTCCGAATAACATGCAAGTATATTATCTTTTTCTTAACTGTTCTTTGTCCTTTAATAGAAGAGGTACCGTTGCTTATAAAGAAGAAGTAATTCACTGCATAAGTGAAAACCTTTTCCAAAGTATGTTTAAAAGTACATGTAAAATGCATTGTTCATACTCAATAATAAACAACTGTCACAGAGTTAATTAGATCAATGTATGCCCGACCCCCAAAAAATGGGAAGGAAAAGGGAAAAGGGGTAGGGAGATAGGAGCTGGGCTCAAGGAAAAAGCAGAACAGCGGCAACGATCTAAGGAGGAAAACTTACTTTACTATGATATCAGAATACAAGATAACACAATATAATACAATCCAACTGAAATTGAGACTAAATAAAAATAAAATAGGAGAGAGAGGGAGTTCCTGTGACCAAGTTAAATCTGAAAGCTTAGTACATCTAGGAAAGCACCCTCCAGCACCCACTGCAAGGCAGTAACAGACAGCCCAACCAGGGCCAGATCCTGTGACAGGTACCTGGAATTGGAGCATTAACAATTTAATTCCCAGCGCACTACATGGTGTTATGATGTGGAACACGGATAACCAAAAATCACAAAACCATGATAACTACTAAAGACTATACAGTGACGCATTAAGGTGTAGTTGTGATCACTGCTTTCAGTCTTATGTTACTAAATCAATTTGAAGACTAATATATAGCTCTTGTGATTTATTGATTAGGAAAAATCCCTTAAGAGTGCTGGCTGAGTATATTTCATAGAAATAGAAAGGAGTAGAAATGTATTTTTGGCACCCCACTGTGCACAGAAAAATGCTAGTATACAGTACGCTTTTCTTGAGAAAGAGTTTAAAATAAATCCCAGTACCTTGTCAAGGTAGGCTTAACATTAAGTAAATTTTATCCCTATGGGCAAGTGCAGAGGTCTTAAAATTGATGTAAGCTTTATTTCACTTTCTAAAGAGGCCTCTGAGACTTAATAAAGAGACAGCATTCCTACTCAGCTGAGATCAAAGACATTGAACATATTTGTGGGTTGAGCTTCTCCAGCTATTGTGAGACTTCAAACAGTTCTATCACTTGTTCGTGGTTTGTGTTTGGTTGTTTGTTTATTTATTTACTATCCATAGACTTTCTGGTGATTCTTTTATCCCTCTTCACTCCTTTAACAGTTTTGTAGGCTGCTAAATTCAAGGGAATATATTTTCTTACCATTATCAGTATGGAAATAGAAATTTGGAAAGAAAACATCGTTCTTAGTGGAATTTGATTTAGAACACAATCAAAGAAGCATGAATATGTATTATATGAATTCTGAGAGACCACCTTGAAGAAAAGGGAATATTATTGTAAGTGTTGCATATTGTGTATGCTCCGTTTTGAGCACTTGCTGAAGTTAAGATAAAAACTGGGAGAAATAGATAGAAAATATAATTTGCCATGCATTGGAGTTTGGCTTTGGGAAGCTTTGGAAAGACACTTAGTTTTCTCTTTGCTAAGTACTGCAGAAAAAAACTTAATTCCATACACAGGAATCATCTCACACTGCATAACATTTATTATGGTGGTGAGCAGTTTCGTGTTGTTCCAAAGAAAGAGCAGTGCAGCATACAGGCCTGGAAGAATACTGACAAAATACTAATGTTCCTGTAAGTCCTACTGGGGAATGTCTCATGTGAATATATAACAGCCATATTTATGCTGTGCAGTATTTTGCATTAAAGAATTGTCTTCTCCAAATGCCTGTTTGCACATTTATCTAAGAGCAGTGAAATTAATTCTATATAAATCATTCTCATCTCTGCAATACTATGAGTGGGATTTCTGTGTGGAAAGACTAAGCTATATGAAAAAATGAAGAATAAATTTCAAGTCTCAGGAGTTTAATTTAGAGGAAAACAAAATCCCTATATTTTTTTCTATTCTGGTGACAGTTGGAGGAACTGAATTGATTTGACTTAGTTAGAAGGTTCCCCTATGCATAAATTTACAAACAGAGGAGATACATGTATGGCCTTAAAGATTACAGTAGCTATAATGTAATTAATAAAAAGTATGAGATGTGACACCACAACACATATTTTTTGACAGCTGATTTGGTTCAAAGATTTTTGGTGAAGAAGATGAAATTACTTGTTAGTCCCATCTGAGCTTTCTTTGCAAGTCAAAATCAATAAAATCATCATCATTACTGTCTGTTTTCTGATAGTTGCCTTCTGCACTGAATAGTAATGAAGCTTCAGACTGGCTGAGAAAAAGACATTAGAACGGTGAGAAAATTCTTTTATATTTCACTCAAACATGATGTCTCTATTGATTTGTCAGGAAGAGCATCTAGAAGGTTTATGTCAAATCATAAAAGGCTCTTTTCAAACTGAAGGAATTAAGACAAAGGATTAGAATGCTCTAACATTTATTGCCCGCCTTTTCAATGCTTTATGCTGCTCTTTTTCCTTTTTCTTTAAAGAGGCATTGAATGCAAAACATTTTGCCCTGCTTCTTATATGCATAAGACCTTTACTTGCAAAGACTCCAGAGGATTTTCCCGTCTGACAAGACTGCAAAGATTTTCTGACTAATTCCATTTGCTATTTCTACCATGCTGTCACCTTATTTCCTTCATCTCAGCAGCTGAGCGCTGGCTGTGTGTAGATAATCTCTAGCACTGACATTTGATTTTGGAGATTATTGTTTTCACTCTGTTTTAAGGAAATTCAAGTCCGTAAGAATAGAATACTTTCATGCTTTACCTTTCACCATAAAATAACCTTCAAGATAGACAGAAAGAAAAAATGAAGGAAGAGTTTACATAGTGTTGTCTATCTGCTAACAATGCAGTAAAAACCTGATGAAGAGATATAGATGAATTTCAGAATATAGACCTTACATTTGTCTATTTCACAATCCCTAAGTCTGCTTTGCTCAGCTAGTGATCTCTGAAGACATTTGCACAGTCTTGTGGTTGCAATCCAGTCTTTAAACAAAGCCTTTTGTCAAATTTGAAACAGTAATGTTGCTAAAGAGAATCCTCTTTGGAGCCACTGATAACTTCATACTTTGACTTGGTGCATACTTTGAAATTTTCAAAACTTCTGCTGTGATTTTTAATTCCACTATCAAGGGAATTAAGGCCTACAATACCTTTATTAGGGTTGTCTCCATTGGAAACAGCAGTGACCACTGGGTCTGATAGTTGGAGCTGAACTCATTATTATTTGTTCTGGCAGTGCACTGTAAGGAAAGAAAGAACACATCCACAGGTTAAGTCTCCCTTCCACCTGATGGATTATAGACTCCATATAGACTGCAACTGAGATTTAATATTGCATATCAACAAACAATGGCATTTTTTCAACTGTACAAACAAGAATAATGCGCAGGTTGAGATGAGGCACAGTGACATTAAAATACTTTTGGGATGGAATCAAATGCATTCTGAGGGACCTCAAGCAAGAGAATTTTGTACTATGGATTCTGAACTCAAGAAATTTTGTTAATGGTAGAAGTATAAGCAGTTTTCAACAAAGGCATCATTTTGTCTTCTTACTTCCATTGCAAGAAGATGAAATAGCCAAATCACATCATATCATGTCTTGAGTTCATTGACATTAATCAGACAATCTGTTTTTTTGTTTGTTTGTTTGCTTGCTTTTTGTTTCTGAGATGCAAGTAATCCTATGAAGAAGGGAAGAGCAGTGTTTGCCGGCATTTTTACATTTTGAAATGTAACATAATATGCCATAACCAGGAATGCTTAAGTTGAACTTCTGCTAGTCATCAGTGTTAAAGTTGATTGCTCTTAATCAGGGTGAGCAAAGCTGAATCTTTGATGCAATTCACAGCAGTGAATTAGATAGCATTTTTCTCATTTCCTTGGATAAGAGGAAATGAGAGAGGACTCTCAGGGACTGTGATTGACTGATCAACAGGAACAAGAAAATCTTGAAAAAATAAAATCCCCAAACCACTTTTGATAATAACAAGAATAAATGGAAACTGTGAGAATAAGAAAGGAATATTTTCTTATTGCTGAGTTGCCTGTTTGATGGCCTTGCATTCAAGATGAACCATCAGGAATAACATGTTTTTGAGATATATGTTGATTTTTTTCTAGTGAAGAATAGATTCTTTTGACATGGGAGGAATGTTGGAGGAGAGACAGTTTAAAGATTTCAACTCAAGGGTTGTGAAACAGTTTAAAATGAGTGAATATGAATTTGTTAGAGAGGTCAGTTTTTGTCTTACATTCTCAATCTATGTGTAGTACTCAGAAGTCCTCTTTTTGCAACAGTGATGAGGGGTGAATTATGATACATTATTTTAAACTTGTTCTACCACTTTGAAGTGACTCAAGGCTGCCTATGGGCATGCTTTAATCTGTGAGGAAAAGCAGAAAACATAAGGACATGCTCCCCTTCTGCACACTATGAAGCTACATTTTCCAGCTGTAGGTGCATTTCTAACTTCGCTAGTATTAACAGGTGTAGTCTTACAAAATTCTTTTGGAGTTTTTCTTTTGCAGTAAAATCTGTTACACAGAAGTCATACTTTTCAAGAGATATGAAGTATGTTCTCATTATCTTCGTAACCATAGATCATACAGTATCACCCACAGGGAGCAGGCACACCTTTGGAGTATGCTACCTCTGGCTTGCTTAATTGTGACCGTGAAATATGTAGACACTATATTTAAAACAGTGGATGAAACCAATTATCTTAAGGCAGTACAACCTCTGGGTAATGATTTTCTGTGATTCTGTGACAAGGGTGACAGAGCACTGGAACAGGCTGCCCAGAGAGGTTGTGGAGTCTCCTGTGGAGATAGGCAAGACCTGTTTGGATACCTACCTGTGTGACCTATTGTAGGGAACCTGCTTTAGGAGGGTGTTTGGACTCAACGATCTCTGGAGGTCCCTTCCAACCCCTGCAATTCTGTAATTTGCTCTGGTCATCTGTATATATTCAGCTTAACAGAACAAGGTTTTGATTTGGTTTGGGCTTGTGGATGTGTTTTGACATCTTAGCATGAATTAGAAATTGAGATCCTCTAAGATAGTGACAGTGTTGCTTTTACAGCTGCATTTCGCTGATGTTAATCACAACTTCCTTCCCTCCAGCACTGTCTGGTATAACTAACTGGACAATATATAATGCCTATCTGGTAATTAGAATTTGAACTGTTTTAGTAGAATAGTTTTTTAATTAATATCATGTGAAAATTGATGTTAATATGTCCTAGAGGCTAATCTATTCCGATTTTCATATAGACTAACATAGATTTTAATAGTTCAGTGTTCCTTGGTCATCAGAATGAATTAAGTAATTATGGTTTGTGGCCTGAGCAATTAAAAAAGATTGGTTTAAAGTGCTCTTTTCAAGGTTGTTGGGGAGTTAATGGAAAGAGATCCCTTTAGCAGTTTTGTCTGTAACTTCAGTGTAATGTGGACCCACCATAAATCGGTGGTGTGTTTCAAGTAAAACACCACATGTCTCGGATTGCTTAGGATGTCTGGCTGCTTAGGCTGAAATCATCTCTCATATCCTAGAAATGAAAGAATTTCTAGTGCCTGGACTTTTATTTTAGCTGTTACTTCTTCATCCAAGTATAAGGAAAAGTACTAGAAGAAAATGGTAGGAGAAAGCAAAGTGGTAATATTGGATGTATTTTAGACAAGTCACAGTTGGGTTATTCATAGGCTTTTTATTATTATTCAGGAAGCTTGTCTTTAATTTGCTCATCCACTACTACCCTGAAACCACCATTTTCCAAAACACAGTTCCCACTCTGTAGTACTGCCCTTCATTCACCAATTCTAGGTATGCCATTTTGTCTCAAATGTTCCAAAAATACAGTCTGAACTGACTGGATTTTACAAAGAAATCTAAATTACTTTGAACATCTTTCTCACCTTCATATGGCCAATTTTTATACCCAGCATGCATTTTATATTTTGTAAATTATAGTTCTGTCCAGATTTCAGTAGGTAATTATGAGTAGCCTTGGGACTAGCACCACCAGGAGAACCCATCTGTAAAGAAGTTCAAGCAATAATTAAAAATAGGTCTGTTAGGTGGCACTTAATGTACCTGAAATACACTTTAGTGGCACCACTCTAATTCAACATTATCAAGATGTATGTGGCACTGAGGGCTTACAAAAACCGTTTTCCTTAAGACTACACTGACTGGCACCAATTATATTTCCTTCCTTTAATATTTTTTGCAGCAAGAGCTGCAAAGAGCTTTTAGTCACTCTGCAGAAGAATCTCTTGAGGCAGAAATCTCCAGACAAGCTAGGCACTCTGTCTTTGTGCCTGTGCACCAAAAAGTGAAATACCCAGGCTGCCACTTTTTTATCCCAGCTGATTGAGATTTTAAGCAGAAAATGATGAAGTACTATCTTTAATCAGATGGACAAATCTGGAGATCAGAACCAAGTACTGAGAATCCTGTCAGTGTTCAGGCTGCAGAAGTGATAAGATACTTCTGTTAGGCTGATTCAAAACAAGCCAGGAGGCCGACCAGCCATAACTTATTTAATAAGTACAGAAGACTAATGCTGTTTTAAAATGTACACCAGATCCAGGAGGAGCCATAACGTTAATTTAATTAAAAATACAGTCTCCTTTCCCACAGATGTGATAGAATAACTACAGAGCTGTGGCAGTGGCAGGTAGAGCACTGGAAAAGCTGCTAGCTAAATGCAACAGAAAAGAGAGAAGTCTAAAATCTGATAAAATAATAGACATAGTCAGGGGTAAGAGAGAAAACACTTCAGAGCAGATTGCTCATTCTTTTGTGTTACCCCTCTTGTTAGGAGTGAGGAGTGCCAGTAAAATGGCTTCATTTACACTGAATAGGGCAAAGGGCTCTACACCCACTCAACAGCTACTCCTGAGTTCTCTGAGCATCTCCAATATTACAGGCACTCACTGCACAGTGCAGGGGACAGACCACAACTTGCCACAGCCGTGACAAGACAAATCCTCACTCCTTTATTAATGTCTCTCCAGTTGCTTTGCAATCCAGAGACAAAAAGATAGAGGAAAACAACACTTCGCTAAAGAAATAGAGGAACCGGAGTGGTCAGGTGCTGGAACAGGCTGCCCAGGAAAGCGGTGTAGTCACTGTCCCAGGAGGTGTTCAGAAATGTTTAGATGTACTGAGGAACATGGTTTAGTGGGAAATGTTGGTGATAGGTAGACAGTTGGAATGGATGATGTTAGGGGTCTTTTCCAACCTTGACGATTCTGATTCTATGATAATATACAGATGAAACCGTAGGAAAAGTAAACCAAAGCTGTTTGGGCCAAAATGTTCAGGTATCCATATGTACTTTGCATCTGGTATTATTTTCAATACATATATAGATCTGCTTCTCCTGGTAAAGCCTTTTAGGAGTAGGAATTCTTCTGAAGTGTATTTATTCCTTTGCATTCAATTTCTGTCTGCTTTATTCAGGTGCCAAATGTGACTTCTCCCTTGTGTGCAAAGGTGACCTTTCTTTTAATCCAACCCAATTCAGTCCCTTGCTAAAACCTGCTTAAATTTGGCTTTTTTTTTCCCCATGTATTTTGCTCACATTCTATCACACAATCGTTTTCTTTTTAAACATCTTCTCTTTCAATATTTCTTTCTTTAATCTATTCGGATTTCAGTATAATTTAAGTGATCTGTTAAACAGTATGACTTACCAGAAGATTCCTGTATGTAGCCAATGCATGAAACCCTGCACAAAACATATTTTTGCCAGATAATAAGATAAAACAGGAAAGTTCAATTAATATTTTACACATGACAAAATTTGTGCAATGCAGTATCCGTTTTACTTCACTAAAATTCTGTTTTGCAGAAAGGAATATGTATTCATCCAATAACTGATTCAGTAACACATTACTTCAACTAATTGTTATTTCAGTCACATCATCTGCTTTTATTTGTAGTTTACCTAAGTGATAATGGTAAATTATAAAATTGGAAAACATTCATCTAAATTGTCCTGGCATATGCAGATGTTTGCATTAATTAAACTCAAAATGAAACACGAAGAGAAGTATCTAAATTACCTTGTTATGAATGGCAATTATAACTTAATGTTTTTAAAAAACTCACTATCATGAGTGAAATCCTTGCCCTTCAATAAGCGAAGGCAATACTTCCATTGCCATGATAATGGGCTAGAATTTCCATTAACTTATTCCTATAATAGTGCCTAAGGCTATACAAATATTGAATGTTTACGCAGACTAGCAGTAGCTACGAAGATGCTTTCAGTTGTTTGATTAGATGCCATCAGACAAAAATGTTGAACTGATTAGGACATCAAGTCCTGTCTCAAAAAGACATGATGGTTAGAATGAGGTAATCAGGTGAAAAGGCAAAGTCATTACCTTTCTGTTGTTTTTTTTTTTTTTCTTTTTTTTTCTGTCCACATCAACCAAACCAGCCCCATTTGGATTGTATGATCTGAAACAAATGGAAACACTTACAGGGTTCTTTTGCTGAAAAAAAAACAACAAAAACCTGAGGCTGAAAAATGAAGTGTGACAGAGGGTAGATTACAGCGCTGGCTTATGTAGAGGTAGGTCTGGAGGTGCCTTGTACTAAGTGCTGCCAGGAGAAAGTGATGGCTCAAACATTTATCCAGCCAATGCTCTAATCACTGTACTGCAGTCTGAGTAGGTTGCCCTTAGTCTCTTTGAGGTAATTAGCTGTAAATAAGATCTGTCCCTGTGTCTGCATTGGTGTTAGTGGTTAATACTGTGGTTCAATAGGTTGAAGCAGTTGATGTAGGTGCTCTTCACGTTTCTGTAAAAGCTAGAAGGTTTACACTGGTCTAGGATTAATCTGCTCTTTTGGGCTAAAAGTTTGTAATTTCCCCTTAATGTGGAGCTTTTTGGAAGGTAAATCTGCCTTGCAAGCCTCATTCTCAGCTGTGGGTCTGTCTGGGAAACGCTATGGTCTCTTTGTGTTACTGACAGTCCTCGTGGAGCACTGCCTCTCGCCATGTACACACACTGTTGCCCTTGCTGTCCACATCCAGCCCTTTGAGAAGGAATGTATCAGAGCAGCTCCCTGAATGGGGGAATGAGTTTGCCTGTGATCTTTTCTGTCCAAATAAAATATAGGGATTTACAGAGGGAGGAATAGCTTCAATGACAGGAACCGCCAGGAATCTCTGCTCAAATACAGTGAGTAACGCATGTGTAGGTTCAGCCCTCTGACACTGGGGAGCTGGGTCTTTCTGCTCTTGGTAAGCTTTCTAACAATTCTTTACCTCGAAGAAAAATGGCAGACCCATTACTTCTCATCCTTCTGTGTCTTACAGAACTTGTACAATCACGTTTTAGAAATCAAAACTATAAGAAGAATTTGTGACAAAGTAGTGGACAGTTCCAAAGTAATCTTAACAATGTTGTATGTTTATTTCCTACCAGAGCTGGTGAGCAAAAAAACACAGTAAAAGCACCAAAACCTTTTTAATGGTCTAGCACTCTGGGTAAGTAAATGAGTTTTTTGAGTCTTAAAGACTCAAAAGCAGGCAGACAACTGCATTTTTTATGCTTTCCACACAGAAATGTGATTCTACCCAAGGTCAGTCTGCAATATATATATACTCCTCTGTGTTAGAGCCTTGGACTGAGAGTGTTGCTTCATCTGATAACATGAGCAATAACATTTATAAGTAGGGTGTCTTGTCTTTTAGCTATTATATTGATGCTGGTAACATTATACTGTTGGTGGGTCGCTCCTTCACCTACAAGGTGTCAGGAGCTTCCAGCAAGCAGTCAGGAAAGCCTAAAGCCACATGGAAAGGCTTTAAGGACAACCTGAAATCTTGAAGGGAAGGTGTAGGATTAACGGAAGAAAGAATAAGGCAAAATGCCTATCTTCTCATTAGACTAATTTAAAAAATGATGTAGATTTCCAAACATGAGAAAAAAAAAAAAGCTTATTTAAGATTTGGAAATAGAGCCAGTCGAATCCCAGAGGATAGCTTGAGCTGCATTGGTTTTTTATTGAGCTGTTTTATGCCCATTTTAAAGAATTTTATAAAAAGATAGTCTTTCTTAGTCATTGCTGGCATGGAGCTGGATGAGGAATAGAAGCAGAAATACTTGCTGATGTGTGACAAGCCATGCTTTATAATAAGACACAGACAGCATTTCTTTCTGTAGGGTTAATTTGTGGACTTTGATGTCTGAAGTAGACATCGTGTAGAGACATGGCTCCCAGTACAGCTGAATACACTGCAGCTCTTTCACAGCAGGCCACCCTCTTCTTAATGTCTGAAGTATCTTGCAGCCTTCTAACATCAGCCTGTATTGTTCTCTGTGCATCCATAGTTCCCTACGGAGTGTAATTTAAAAGATGCTAGCAATGCTATTGTATTTGAGATTATTGTGTCCTTTTTCCTCATAGGCATTACAGTGCTCTTTATATGAAGGATGCTTCTTTATTTTTTTGTTTTTATTTCATTTTTTTTTTTCCCAAATATTCCATATTCCTGCTGAGCAGTAGCAAGTTTTTAGGTATTCTTCTTTCCAGTCTGGACAATTAATCAGATGTGCTTTTTCTGACATTTTCTGAGTATAGTTTGTGTAGGGAGGTGGAAAATTGCTTCCTGTACTCTTGTCCTCTGACTCCACATGAGGAGAAATCAGTCTGAGTGCTTACAATGAAAATGTCAGCTAAGAAACACTGTCAGAGTAGGTATGTTCAATGGGTCACACAGATGGGGGCAGCTGCAATGGATGGGGTGGTGCTCTTGAAAGGCAGCTGAAAACAGATAGGGTTTTCCAATTAACTATAGCTTGGCATTACCCATAGAGAATCTGGAGAGATGTAATGCAGTTAGAGACATCATACCTGAGCAGTATCCTATAAGATTAAACTAGTTATTTTCAGTTTCTTTTGCTACATCTTTTTCAGTATCTTTCTAAATGTCCTGCATACTAAGATGGTAAAGGCCTGCAAAACTTATCTGGTTTGACTTGTTATTTTGTTCTGAATGAGTAGTGTCCCGGTCTCTGAAAGTACTTGCTTGAATTTAGACAGACATGGAGTATCAGCAAGTCTGGTGGTGGACTGAGAATGGTGTTTCCTGAAAATATAAGCTCTTCTCAGTGTTGTTTTTTTCCTTGGAAAAAATGAAAGAAAGTAAGAATAAAAAAAGGCATAAAGGAAATGTGCTCTTGTCTTTACCCTGTAGTAAAACAAACCTACAGCAAATGACAGAGGGCAAAGATGATAAGGTTCAATGAAAACTGCTTTGCTTTCCAGACATTCTGGACTCAGACGCCTGCAGGGTAGGTAATCCTTCATAGACATTTGCCTTCACACACTGGAGCATGAGCACGGATGCAGTTTGAGAAGGGCAGTGCTAATTTTTCCGGGACATATTGTCTAAGGGAGGTGAATGAGGGCAAGCAGCAGCCCGCAAAAGTTGCTGCAGCAGAGAACTTGGTGTTATCCCACCGAGCTCCTCATCATGCCTACAGTCTGCCCTGCTACACCTTTTTCAGGTCATCTCATCCCTGAACTCTCCATCTCTCTTTCTTAAACACTATTCTTTACTCCCTGACCAACTTATTAACTGTTCTTTAAAATTACTTCTGCTTTTTATAAGTTCTTTCATAACTCACATTTTTCTCAGAAAATTCTCTTTCCTCAGCAAACAACACTGTGCTGCAAACCATATGCAGAGTGAGCCATACGTATGTAGTGGAATTTACATGACCATTGTTTTTTATAAAGCATTGTTTTTTCCTATTTATGGCCAGCTTGCCAAGATGAGGGCTGTCCTTATTCTGTGCTCATACAGTATCTTGCATAATACATTTCCAATAGCCTCTATAAACCCTGCTGCTGCCGTGATGGAGCAAGCACAGAACTGGAGATCTCCTAATTGATTTAGAATTCATGTGATGGCATGCAGTAATCTTTTGGTCAGTCAGGTCTGAGCATGCTTTACTGATTTCAGGGTCCTGGGTCACTAACAGAGGAAATGAGCAAAACTGTGATTTGAAATGGAATGTTTTACTCCCCAGTAAGATCATAGCACATCCTTCTGAGTAAAGAGTTAAGACTGAGCAAAGAAGCCTTTCTAAATAATTTGGCATGTAGTAAGATGCAAATTCAGGGAGAAGCAGGTAAGCATTTGAGAAAAAAAACATAAAACTACCTCTACTATGAAAACCTGGTTTTAATTTTTTTTCAAGTTCATCTTTGAATTATCTGTCTTTCAAAACTGTATCGTTGCTACATTTAGAACATGTTCAATTTAATTCTAAATAAGTATGAACATTTGTGTCCTATTTTCAGTGTTGGACGGCGCCTGTTTGAAAAGTGATGATGGAAATCTGGTATTGAAACCTACAGAAAGGGTCAGTTGTGAAAGGTGAATCATCAGACTGCAAGTAAGTTAGCAGAGACTTGATGACTACAAGCTCACAAAGGATTGCTTAGCAATAGGAACAAAAAATCAGAGTTTTGTTCCACTTGCAAGAACTTTGTAATGCTTTTCTCTTTTAAAATTGAATTATTTTTTACTATTGTGATTCAGTCACTTTTTTTCTCAACTAAATGAATTTCAGAGATTTCAGCCCAAATTCACTGACTCAGTGTATTCAAGTCCACCTAAAATACTTGGTAAGCGCAGCCCAAGGAACCATGCAGACCCACTTAACAAAAATCAATAAGTAATAAAAATCAATAGAATTTGATGACCTTCTTTACTTCAGGTTCAACCATCCCACCTGCAATGTGTTAAAGCAGTGCCTGAGTAACTGCAGATGGAGAAGTGCACGCTCAGATATAAAACAAAGCGTTCTCTTCTTTGCACATTGTTTCAAATGCCGAAGAGAATTTACTCTTGGATGTTTATTGTTTGTCTGTGGAGTGCTTGCTTTTTTTTCTTTCTTATCGACTCAGTCAGTGCTGTTGAGTGAAAACCCTTACTGTTTAGCTTCACTGAGCAATGTAAGGCCCACGGCACAGGTAATTGGATGGCTGTTGTTGTGAAAGTTCCTCTTATAAAATCCACTGTTTGGCATAGAGGCAAATATCTTATAGAGACGGTAGATTTTAGTTCCTTTCATAGCAGCTCAGTGATACATCAGGAAAAATCTTATCAGCACATCCACTGAACTCACAACACAGACTGCCTGTCTTCATTAGATTGCAGGCAAATTGCCTAGTTTATTTATTTGATATATTTATGATAATCAGTGCATCTTAAAAGCATCTCTGCAGATTCCATAATGAAATACTTTGGGTCTTTGAGGTCTTCAGAATTTCTGGGAAAATAATGGGCTGACAATTTCTTTTGCTGTTTTGTACTCCAGCTACACATGCCAGGATTTGAATTGTTTTGAATGCTTAAATCTCACATTTCTGCAAATGCCCTTTACAAAATTCAACATTTGTGGATTTGTTGTTGCTGTTACAATACCCATGGGGATAATATTAACTTAGAACAAAACACCCAGGAGAGAAAAAATGTGCTTGTCTGCAGACTGGAGCAGAGGAGGGGATTGTGCTTTGGCTGCTGTCTGTGCAGAGGGTCTGACAGCCAGGGCTGAGCAGGGGGAAGCCATGGTGGCACTAGGGGCACGGCTTCACCTAAAGCAGCACACAGCCTCTGCAGAGAGCTGTCTTGCTCACTTCAGAGTACATGTGTGCAAGATCTTTTGCAAGGCAGAAAAAGGGATGACTTTTCAGCTCACTCCAGCTGACTGCCTGGCATGTTGTGTTGATTTTGGAGAAATATGTGGAATCCTATATCAAAGTGTTAACAAAGTCCTACCAATGGGCCATCAACTGTTAATTTTAATAGTAAGACTACAGATTGCTTTGGTCTGCCGTGACAATCGCTGCTGAATGTAGTAAGTGTTCCATTTTTTTAATCAAATAGACAGAAAAACAAGGGGAAAAGTTAGTGCTGAAAATGAAAAGCTTTAATAATATTGCTGTTCTCCTGTTAGCCGTAAAGAATCATTTTAAAGAAAATTCCAAGTCTGCTAATCCTTTGTGTGAGATAGAAGCACTTTGGGTGTGGGGGAAAAGGGATTTATGTTCTGAAATGAACTGTTGTTGTTGCTATAGCTCTGGGTAAAACCTGGTCCCATTGCTCATTCTGGAAGCTAATTTTATGGAGGGGTCAGAAAAAGATGTCACAGTTCGAAATACATCTTTTGCTTTTGCTGCTGAATTTTATTTGCATTTCCTTTGCCCACGCAGTGTCACAACATTTTAAGTCCTGCCAAATGTATACCAGTACAGCTGAAGTCTCAAGCTTCAGGCAGCTGCTGGAGATGTGCACAGTCCTAGTGGGAAAAGACTAGGACAGGTGATGGCCACAAATATGTTGCAAGCAAATTGCACACAATTAAAGTGTATTCTTCTTCTTTTTTTTTTTTTTTTTCCTTTTTAACCTTTTTTCAACTGCAGCCTACTGTAGGGAACTTGCTTTAGTGGGGGAGCCGGACTGGATGATCTCCAGAGGTCCTTTCCAATCTTTATAATGCTTTGTAATAGATGCTTTGTAATAGCTCTCTTTTCTTTGGTTGCTCTCTTTCTCTCTTGGTTTGAACATACGTCTTGAACTAATCTGACCCACAGTTTCCTGTTTGTTCTTTTATTCCAATATTACTTTCATATTTCATACACTTTCCATATTTTGTCTTGCTGTCTTTATTTTCTTTCTTTATTCCTTTTCTTTTTCTTTTTTCTTTTTTTTTTTCTTTTCAAGTCCATCTTGCCTCTTTTCTCCTCTTGCAGCTGTTTTCCCCCTTGCTCTGCTTTCACTGCACATTTTCAGTTTTCAACAAGGAAGGAAGGACTGGCATGAAGTGTAAAATCTACACTCAAAGATCCTTTTCTTTTGGCAGCAATTGCAGAATAAAAGATTGTCCACCACGGGGAGAGGAAGAGCTGAAGGTGACTGTTCTTTCCACCGATAAAAGAGCCCATGGGCAGTGCTACCTTAGGAAGACTGGATTTTTTTTCTTTTCCTTGCTCCACTCATGGCTTTGCTTATGCAAGTTTTGGTTTTTATTCAGGGAATCAGAGCAGCTCTCCCCCATGTCATCTTTGAAGCAGCAGTGCTGGGGAGCTGTAACAGTTGTGTTTTATTGCAGCGTGGGAACTCCTTACTGATTGCAGCTGACTGCAAGGCAAGTCGCTGCTGGGGAAGGGACAAACATTAAACAATATGCTGGCACAGTTTCTCTTGCTCAGACCTTCTTTGGTCGTTCGAAACTTGAACAAATACTTGTAACTCTGTTTCTCAAGCAAAAACAGCTTCAGGCAGCTATATAAACATGTTCAGACCTCAGTGACTGCACAAAACTTACTAATTCTCAATTAGTGCTTTTGTCAAATCTTTCTTTGCTGAATGAACAGTCTCTGCATTACATAAATCAGAAGGAATAGACTGCTGCCAGATTTGGCTCGGTTTCTTATTGGAAGTCAATAGCAAACTAATAAAAAGCAGACGACCAGGAAATCTGTTGCTTGGAGTCTATGCTAAGTGGTTGCTAAGTGTTGTGAAAGTCTGGGCTTCTGTCTTCATACAGATGTCATGGTTTCCACCTCTACAATTAGTCATTCTAAATAATGTCATGTGTAATCTACTTTGGAGTTTAAAATAAATAATAATAAAAAACCCCACAGAAAACTCAGATAAATCATTGTCAGAATTTGAATGCATCTTTATTTTTCCTGTGCCCACACTGACATATAGCTTGCATCAAGGCATTTTGTTACAGCAGTTGAAAACTGAGCTAAAAACCCAAAAGAATAAAGGCACTATCTGGGAAATTTTGTTGGCTTGTTCCCAGGACTGATACAAATGATACCCCACCATAGTGCATCAAACGCCCATGCTGCATGGGTGATAAGAGATGTACCAGTAGCTACAGATTCTTGCAGGACCTTTAGATAACAGAACCACGGACAACGGACTAGTGCACCTGCGCAGGCTGTGTTAGGAAGACCTCAGTTAGAGGTTTTATTATGTAACGTACTTAAAAACATTACAGGCTGATATGAAATTTAGGAGAAACACGTTTTTCATGCCAGAGTTTTGTAAGAGGTATTGGAGATGATACAACTTGGTGCTTTATTGAGGATGGCATTATTAGCCATTAGCTGGGCTGCTTCTCGACCTGTGTGGCACAGACACCTGTTTTGACTGAGTGGAAATGTAATGGGAACACGAATGCATCATGGGTCATGGTGTTAGAGCTGTTTCAGACAGATTAAATGGCCTGACTATGTTTTTGAGGGCTGAGGCACTAGTCTCAAAAGAAAAAGTGTTTTAGAAGTGAGCAAAACAACAGTGAAGTGGTTTGCTTTGAACAGTAGTATTGTTTTCTTTTTCCTTTAAAAATATCCTATGGGAATTTTGCAATAGGGAAAAAAAAACAACAAAAAAACATAATGTTTGGTAAGGGTAAGGGATTTAATCAATGTGGAAAGATCCCATGAAATTCCCAGAAACTATGTTCTTTTAGAAAAACTTTGCTTCTTGGGTATCAAGGGAGGATGGACAGGATGTAGGAGTATTTGGAAGACATTTTGCCAAATGAGTGGGACTAAAAAAACTTTCAGGTCTGTTTAAAGCTTCGCTTCAGCTCTTTCAAAATCCTCAGGGCATTCAGCAGAACATGTGTGTAATGTTGTAAGGTATATATACAAGTGTAAGCCATCTCCCTCAGGTATTCACAAGTCTTCGTCAGATCTCATCTCAGTACAGTATCAAGCTGTAGCCAGATCAAAACATTGCAACTGTTAGGTGTTAAGACTTGTCTCTTTGTAACGAGGCCATATCAAATGAAATATACAAGAAAGAGGAAGTGAGCCAATGGGATCTAAGAGAAGTCCAGTGTCTCATCCATAGGTTGGAACAAGGGAAACAAGTGGAATTTGTGAAGCTACTGGTAGATTGCCTTTGGTTTATGGCTATCTTGTAGACAAGAAAACAATCCCTCAATCTTACAGCCACTGATATTTGGATCTGTATTTCCTCCCCTCATTTAGAATTCCTCCTCAAGACTGTGCTTTGAAGCATATGAAATTCCTTGGAAAAGTATTTTGGAATTGAAATAACTTTTTCAGATCTGTGCTTGACATACCTTTTCAGAGACACTCAATATTATCTACAATTACTGTTCATTTAAACAATTCAGTTTGGGAATCCAAATTAATATACCTCCAGTTTCTAATTCATTCTGAAACACACTGTAAAATCAGTGACAGATGACAAACACACACGCAACACAAATTGGGCTTAAATTTCAAAATTATGTTTACATGGAGTGAATTGATAATGCACAAGCTCTGTGAATACAGATTAGAAAACCCTAGAATTTTTGAATTAATTTTTTAATGCCATTTTCTGTTTTCAGCAGATTAGCAGTTTCTCAACATACATGCTGGTTGCAGAGTATTTATTGAACCATTTGAGCATTACAGAGCATTTTCCTTGAAAAAAATGAATATTTAATATGCATTTATGCTACTCTATATAGAACGTGTTTCAGTTCATTAATATTCTGCATTTACATCTAACAGTTTTGGAATGACTTGTTGCAAACCTGAGGTTGTTGCTCTTGACCCATTTTCCCTTCTGGTGTTCCAGTTTTCTAATGATTTCATCTACTCTTGTAGGCTCATTTATCAGTTGTCTATACCCTCCACTTGCCTGGCCTCTTCCTTCCGTTTCGTCTGTTTCCCCACCTGCATACCCAATTCAGTAGTGCTAAAGCTCCCAGCTTTAAATTATAAGATGGAAGCAATTCCAAGTCCCATAAAGAATTGACAGTCCAGCTAATATGTCTGTTAGGTCTTCTCAGCAAAGCTCAAGAGTTTACTGCCATTTGCTTGTGTCTTCCTTCTGAACAACTGGCATGCCTCTAATGTCTCCTCCCCTGCACATGCCCTCAAATATTGCCTTCTGTTTCATCACTGAAATTCTG
Source organism: Lagopus muta (assembly GCF_023343835.1). Lineage (NCBI taxonomy): Eukaryota > Metazoa > Chordata > Aves > Galliformes > Phasianidae > Lagopus > Lagopus muta. Next base: position 37,786,519 of record NC_064435.1, on the reverse strand, counting down.
CCTGTCTTTGAGAAAGCAGCAAGGTATACTGCTAAGCATAGTGTGTTTCCAGATATCTGCTGAGCTCTAGGTACATTCTAGTGAAACCTTTTGCCTGCTTCAGCAATAGATGACTTTGTCTCTGGGTTCCAGGAATGACTTCTCCACATCCAAGATGAAATTCATTTTACTCCTTTATATCCTATTTCTGTACTATTTTTTTGGTGTTGTCAGCCAGCTGTACCGTTCTTGCAACTCCATATATTTAAAAGCCAGCCAGATGAAAAGAGGCATATGTAACAGTGAACGTGGGATAGGCATGTGTGCTGATAAGACTAATTCCTTGTCATCCCCTATAATGTTAAATCTGATTTGAATTGCAGCCCTTGGGACCTGCAATTTCATTTGTCCATCTGTCAATAAACTGCCATTTTGGGTTGTTCTGTAGCTAATTGTTGTTAATATGCAGAGTTTTTCCCTCGCTTTTCTTTCATCGCCAACATCACATCTTCTTTCATTTTCAAGGTATATTTAGAGCCCAATGAAGAGGAGCAACACTGAGGAGGAAATTATTAAACGAAGAGACAAAGGATAGATCTTGTATCCTCAGGTCCAAGTAGAAGAGATACAAAGGAATAGGTATAAATGAAAACAAAGTATAGGAGAATAGTAAAATAGAATGTATGAGACAATGGTTTCCTAACACATACTTTTTGTTTCTGGTATTTTTCTTCTTATCCATCAAAATGGTAACTTTAAGCATTAGGATTTGAATCTCTTGCTCTTTGTTAACATTTTGGATCAGCTCTGACCTACACAACACCTTAGAGATATTTCCAGTGCCTATTTCAATTCTAACCACAAGGATGGTGTGAGTCTCACTTAAATCTTTTATTTCTTGGTTTAGTCATACCTCTACTTGTACTAGTCTTACGTACTCTAAAAGGCCTTGTTAAAATTCTTAATCCTCTATGGAGGATTGAGGGAGACTTGAGCTTTTATTTTTGAGTGCACTTCCTGCCTTCAAATCTTCTAAGCTTTTCTAGAAAACATCTCGTAAATGTCAACACACTGTTGCAAGTTGGAAATTGAAATTTCTTGCTGCAATGCATGAACATATACTGACAATTAAGAATATAATGAAAAAGATATTACAATTCTTATTAAGATAGCCTATATTTTCCCCCCTGAATTTCTATCTAATTTGGCACCATAATCCCATCTTTACCCAGTAAAAATGCATTCAGTGCCTATTTTCTACAGTCTATTGCAAATCTACATTCTAATTGACCTGCTACTATGAATAATTTTGGCGTGATACTATATGATTTGTTGATAATAAATTAAATATGCCTCACTTTCTGAGTCACGTATGCCCGCTTTTTTGTTTTCCCCAAGACTGATAACAATCATGTTAGTGGCACGCAGGATAGAGTCAGTAATCTTCCAGCTTTTGTATTATGGATGTATTGAAAAGCCTTACAACTCCAGGTTAACTTCAAGGGAAGTAATGTATGTTATCAAACATACCCACAAACTAAAATGAGATTTGAGTAAGATAAAGATCATTGGATAGGTTGTTACTCAAGTGTGGATTTACTGGGGAAAAATGGGTGTGGGAAGTTGGCTAAGTGAGAAGAGTTATCCATTTAGCACTACTGATTGTATCACACTCAAGAATAAAGGATCTGTGAAACTGCGGAGCTTTTCTTAATTAGATAGAAATTATATCAGTCTCTATGGAGGAACAGAAAAACAAAATGGTGGTAACAGAGACAAGAATACAAGAGAGAACACTGAAATTCTAGTTTTACTCCATGAATACAGAATTTCTTTAAACTAAAAGCTGTATTTTCAAGACTGTAGAGAAAACACACACAAGAAACTTATAAGTAAATAGACAACACTGCATTAAAGGTGTCATTCTATGTATTTTCCTTTGCTTTTCATGTATAGCACTTTTGATGTTGCCTCTCTAAAGAGTCTAGACTCCTGTGTTTCATACATCAGCAAACATATTGCTAAGTGAAAGAAAATAATGAAGAGAAACGCTTGGCAAGGATGCTTGAAAGAGTAACCACTAAATTTTTACTCAAAGTAATTTACAGAAGAAATGAAAATTTTGATGAGCAGAAAAGAACACAATAAAAATATCAGTAACTGCCATGAAAACTGCAGACTGAGCAAAGCAATCAAAAGAAAGCAGACTGTCTATTCAACACCAACTTTTGCCATTTGTAAATAATGTGGGAATTCTAGAGTAATACTTGGGTGTTGTCTGCACTTAGTTATGTCAGGGACTGGAGTGAAACTTAAGGAATTACAGCCTTCTTGTAAATGGTTAAAAAAATGCACATCTCTCTTGATCTGATTATTGCTTGGCCTAATATACACCAGTCCTTTCTTAATGAACTCCACTCTAGCTGCTTTACTCTGTTTGCACGTTTATTATTTGATCAGTGTGTTGAACTGAAAAAGTGAAATCACAGCATTTTTGAAATAGTAATGTGCTTGTGCATGTGCTTATGAGACCTCAGTAAACCTTGATCATTAATTTTATGAGAAATGCATTTGGGTAATTTAACCTATTCGTCCCCTATCTGTACACAGAGATGTACTCATACTAGATGTAATTTCTTTGCATACTTTTCTTTTCCCCATAAACTGAACTGAAGTAGTTTTCAGTGCGTATTAATATTTGATATTCAAGCTGTTCTGGCTAGATTGACTTTTAAATTAATTCATAGAATTAGCAGGATGACCACACGAAAAAAGACTGATTCTGATATCAAATGCATTATGAACAATTAAGAAGAATTACAGAATCTATAAAACTTCACAGAAGGATGAGGAAAAAGAAGCAAATAGATGGAAAGTTGAGCAGGATAATACAAATTATAGGATTTGAGCACAGACTAGCTGAGCTCTTTCATGTAGATTCCTCAGTCTCTGCTATGAGCAACAACCCTGCCAAAGCAAATAATCACTGAAAGTGAATTTTGCATGAGAGCAGTTACAAGAGACATTCATTAACTTTTTAGTCAGTGAGACTCAGCTGCTTAGATTATCACAGTGAGCAAGTTCAAGAGGAGATAATCATTCCGTTCATGCTTGGGGATTTTTACCAGCGCCCAGCAGCATCTTAATGCTTCTGTTGGCAAAGTTAGATCGGCCCCTTACTCTCCGCCCCAGATGCCAGGTTGGCAAATCACAGCATTTTAATTCCTTTGAGAATGAATTTCCCTGATATCAGGAAAATATCTAAACAGTTATTTGTTATTAGGATGAATAAATTCTTAACGCACTGTCCAGCTAGACTAAATAAATGCTTATTTCATTTGGTACAGAAGATTTTATGCAAACACAGAATGAAGAGCAGTAACACAGAGCTGTCTCCTTAGTATTTGCTACTAACACCTGCATACATTACTGCAAGAGCCAGGGAGAGCTTAGATCTTGTACGTGCCATTAAATGAAATGAGAGTGGGCAGAAAGCAACAACTAGAAAGGAAGGAGGTAAAGATGTGCCTACAGTTAGCTGTGTAAGAAGGCCAAATGGATTTTTCCATGGATCTCCATTTTTTTCAGAATGGTGCTGGAAACTGCAAGTCTTAAAAAACTGATTTACTTCTTTCTGTATTGCTACATTTTTGTATATTGTGTGCTCCAGCCCACTGAACTACTTGGTATTTCTATCATTTAAACAAGCAGATGTCCTTCTGAACGTCTTAGCTCTGAGTTTATAAAGGCTCGGTGCACATTTGATGAAATCAACCAAAGAAAGGAAAAGAAAACAATGTTTTAATGCTTTTAGTATAGGAGCATTTTCATGTTGTTGCCTTTCTGCTTTTCTGTTAGAATGGTTCTGCTTCTGTTATGAATTTGAGGTCTCTTCCCGCTCTTATCTTTTCTCTCCAGTGAGTCAGTAACACAGCATGCTTTTAATTCAGTTAATTCTTCATTTGCCTGTGTTGGGATTTCAAGTGTGTTCAGGTGGGCTTCCCTTACTGTGTGAAAATTTGGGACTGCAGTGTCCCTGCCATACTGGGGGAAAGCTCTGACAGTCCAAAGGTTGAAGCTCTCCCTGTGGTCCCTTCTCACAAGGGAAACCTTTTCTGTAGAGACTGCAGTTCTGATTCAGGAAAACACTGAATGTCAAGCTTAGCTTCTACTTGAATCAATGTCTTTAAGCATTTCCTGAAGTGCAGTGTCTTCCCCTTCCCCTCCCCCAAAAAAAAGAAAAAAAACAAAAGACAAAGATGTGGAACGCAACACTGTAAATTTAAGTAATTTCAGAACCATTATTTCCTTATGGTTAGAAAATGTCATAAAAGTTGTGATTCAGTGGCTGATCATAGTAAGTATGTACTTCATGCATTTGTTTTACAGGATCTAGGTGTTTGTCTTGTAAATAATGCAATACTAATATCAGTGTTTGCTGGTCAAGACTTGTTAGCAAAGCCTGGCAACTAAGAAATGTGGGGATGAAGTTTGTGAGCTGTCACTGTCACAAAGTTGTGCTTTACTGAGCCACTTGGAAGCCATCTTGTATCAGTAGAAATGGCACAGGATTCATTGTTTACCTTATGTTAGAGCAAGTGATTTTATAAGCTTTGATGATATGTTTTACAGCATAAAGAAGTCCTAACTAAAGTCGTTGTACTCAACAGAGTGCACACAGGCAGTATGTGGTGGTTCTTATCTAGAGTTTTAGATTGTACCTGTGTTGGTAGCTGCACTCACAGTTTTTTTCTTCATTCTTCTGGCCAAGGTTAAAAAATAGAATGGCTGGAGCCAAACTGCTCTTTTGGAAATAAGTCTTGGTCTAAGCTAACTCCTAGGTCTTTGGTAGAGCCCTTGTTCTATGCAGAAGTTTTTTGGTGCCGTTCTTACAGCATGAGTTTACTCTATTGATTTTTAAAATCAGACTTCGATATGGTGAAAGACTATATATGAAGACATATTGAGAAAGTTTATCTCTGAAGCTGATCAAAAACTTCTGGTTCCATAAACTTTGTTGCGCAAGAAATGCACTTCAGATTTGGACTGAAATAAATTTACAAACTCAGGAATTACTAAAACCACAAAAAATGTACCTATTTATTAGATAAATATCTCTTTTTATCATAAATTCTGATTTTATTAATATTTAAATCTGAACAGAGATGTTGAGTTTAAGAGACATGCCTTTGTGCTCACAAATTAGTTATAGAGGCATATTTCCACTTTCATATTGATTAGAAGACTGTCTCTTAGTTTTTGTTTAAGTTTCATAGAATGAAATTACAGTTTTAAATTAAAACCCAAATGTGTCATTAAAATATTCAGATCAATATGCAAAACTACTTTTTAAATTTACTTTTCAAAAATCTACTGCCAGAATGAACTGTGGCACAGGTAGAATTCAAAGTGAGTTATTTCACAGTTGTTTGAACATCGATTTTCAGATGACAGTCTTAAAAATATCCAGTGGAAATGACTGTATCAGTTGCTCCTCTGGAGAACTAGCTGCTCTCCAATTACTATATAAGTCTTATTTAGTGTCTGTGACTAAGATAGCACTGTTAATCATGGTGATCAATATTGGTAAACTCATTACTGGCATGGATTATTATTGTAAGCTTTGGTTGCTCTCCAGGGTGGTTGATCATCCCAGGGGACAAGTACCTTGATGCGTCACTGCCCCTGCCTCTTGTGGTATACAGAAGAGACAACAGAGTTGTAAAGCTGTGCACCCAAGCATTCCCCTAGGTGTTGTGATACTGCAACTTCAACATTTTGCAGCACGTGGACAGCTAGATCTGCTCAAAATTTCAAAAACTTTTTTTATGTGCACAATCCCATAATATAAACATTAAAATAAATATTGACTGAGTAGCTTTCAGTTTTCAAATCAAGATCTAAACGCAGTTTCAAAACGCATACAGATGTTTACAGTAATTTTAGAAATTAGATGTCTTTTCATCTGGGCCTTCCTTAGGCTGTGAAGTTTTTATATTTTCTGTGTTAGTGCAGGGAGGTGTGAAGAATAAGATTTGACTCTACTTACTGCTTATTTTGACTTTATTAACTTAAGCTGTCATTATTCTTAGTGATGATACAGTTGAACAAATACAAGGACTTAAAGCTGTTTACACAATATGGCTTTGGAACGAACATTGCTCTGATATATATTAGTTCACGTTAGAAGTGCCTAAATAGACCTTGATAATTAAATTCTGTTGCAACCCAGGATGAACTGGTACTATTAATTAGATTAAGCTTCTTTAAATTCTAAGACAAGTATCTGTAAGGACAATTGCATGATAGAGAAGAATAAATGAAATGAAAGTGTGTGACAAAATGAGGAAAACAGACTGAAAGACTATCTGTGGCCAAAGATAAGTGACATGAAAGGTGTCTGAGAATTGCTGTAAAAGAAAGAGCCACTTAGGTCAGAGCATTCTGGAGATACCTGGTTATGAAAAAAGAGTTTTCTTGAAGTCATTACATGTACACTATAATATAAGGGAAGATGGCAAGCTTCGGGTAGTACCCAAATAGCTCAGTTTTACCCAAATGGACTAAAAAATTAGTGTTACCTCTAAGGACTGAAGCATGCTACCTAATGTGAAAGCTCAGCTGAGACTCCTATTTCATAGTAGTGAATGTGACTTCTCAGTTTGTTGTTACTGAATTTGAATTGTCTATGATTTTATTCCATTCTAACTTCACTACCTACTGCATGGATACAGTTGGTTGGTAGCACACCGTAAAGGTTTTCACCATTCTGTTCATTATGTTGTTGAGTTTCAGTTATGCGCCATCAGTTCTTTAACAGGGGCCTGCCACAATAAATACTGGAACTGTAGGTAGCAGTAAGTGGTCGAAGATAAAGAATGGAAGACTGTGAAGAAAAGCAGTATATGGCCGAATAAAAATACCCTCAGCTGTAATAATGGAGGAAAGAAGTGCCATTTGTCTAACATGCATAGATGTTCACTGTGCTCAACTGGGTTTGTATTTTGTTCCTTTCCAGGGCAGGCAATAATACAGACAGTGAATGGCTTGATAATAGGGGATACAAGGTGAAAAACCTCTCCTAAGATTTTCTTCACACTGCTCTTGAAACTACCTGCCATTTGGTGCAATCTTTCCCGTTTTTAATGAAAAAAAAGAGCAGTTCAGGAAAAGAAGCTATGGCTGGAAAGGACTGCTTAGCAGGGAAATGGTCTCGTTTCTTCCTTTAATATACATGAAGGTGGAATTTTAACGAAGACCTCTCAAGGTACAGTGATACCTTCCAGCCCCTCACCAAATGAGCACGCTTGCTAATTTAGCCAGCATTTCTTCTATGCACTGTGAGCTGGAAAGTAGGCTGAAGATATTTCTTTTTTCTCTTCAGGCTCTTGGCTGCTCTAATTGAGAGCAGAAAACTATTTTGTTCTTCTTTTGAAAGACATTTTATAAAATGGGTTTCTCTTTGCACTTCCTTCAAGGATATTCAGCTTCAAATGCTATTCTCACAAGTCTGTAGCATTTTAATTACTCCAACATATTCTTTACTTGGTCTGACATCTTTAAATAAGGTAGAACTCTTACATATATTTAATCTATCTAATAGGAATCTCTTCAAAAGAAAAACATGTGAGCCATATATTTTTATTAAGCTTGAGAGGAACATATAGAAGACTGAGGAAAAAGCAGACTTTATTAATTAGTGTTTATAATTCAAAAGTAACCTTCAACCCTCAAATCTCTTGAAGTTACATCAAGAAAGGTGAACATGACAAAGGCATTAACTTATGGGAAAGTTTTCTTAGAAAAACCTGCTTGAATTTAAGTTCTCTGTATTTCTTGAAAGGTCAGGAAAGAATCTGTATCAGCTTGCTCTTTTGACAAACACTGATGATCCTTTCCTAATTTGAGCTGTAACTTGAAAATAAAATGTCATGCATGAATCCACAATGGAGAAGAAAGAGGGATGAGTCAATGGACCAGATTAGGAATCAGAGTTGTAACTGGATTTGCTCTGTTTTCAAATTAGCTCCAGTAGATGACTTCAGTGCCTGCAGGTCTGATGTTGCAGATTAGGTTTGTGAACAGTGATATTTAATTGGCAGTCTGCCTGGAAAATGAGAAGTGCCAGGTATCTGAGGAAAATGTTAAAAAATGGCTGAGGAGGTACTCAAGCAAAAGACACTGAAAAGCGACATGTTTTTGAAAGTGGCATGTGACTTTTCTAAAGTCAGGGCATCTGTCTTAGCTGTCCAGATACCAGGACTGGCTCTGAATCTTTTTAACATCATTAACTGCTAATTTTGTGACAATTAATGGTTTACGCAATGCAAAACAGAAATAATTTAGCTGTGTCTTCTGTGATGAATAAGGGCAAACTGTGCCGCAGGATGAACTGCCCAATGTTTTTGCCCTGAGATATAACACAGTCAACATGCAAATGCAGGATTCCCTATTTGTCTAGAAAGTTCTGGATACTCCAAGCATTTTTTGATGGCTTTTCTGACTCTTACTGAAAACATTCTGTTTCTCCTTTCCAAGGTAGATATTTACGGTATGCATTAAATGTCAGAAGGCACAGAGCTGCTTACACTGCTATTACTGACTGCATTTTGTCAACTCAAATAAAGTAATGGTGGAAGTAAAGTACATGCTTTCCTTTGCTCTGCTTGTCACATCAAGGGGTTCAGTTCCAGGAAACATTGCCTGGTGACATAACAAATGATGACAAGTCATTTAACCCTAAACAAGTCAAGGATGCCCGTGCCTCAAGAGCACTAGCCATTTTTACTGACACAGTATCCAGTGTGGTTCTGCAGCAGGCCAGAGAGCTGCCCCTGTGGAATGTAGAAACAGAAATTATTTTGTGAGTTTGTGTTTTGGTCAACAAAGCAGAATTGTTACAGAATTGCTTGTCAGTGTGGAGTAGTGGGGGGTGAATTATCCATGTTGCCACCTGGACTCCATCTTGTTATTACAAAGCTATCTAAGTATGGATATCCAGAGTAGTGGGATATTGGAATTAATCATAGGGCTGAGTTATTTAGCAGTATAAATATACTCATTGCTTAATTCATCGGTATAATGTATTTCATAGTATTAAGAGCAAATATGAGAACAAAGCACACAAGATGATTTTAGTAATACCCTTTTTTTTGTTGTTTTGTTTTCCTACTGCAGCAATGTATTTTCCAGCAAGAGAGCCCTCTAATCTCCATTCACCAGCTAGAAAAACCTTCCCTTCATGTAGGAAAATATTTTATAGACAAAATGTATATTTACAGCATAGCAAGAATTAAAAGAAAAAGACATTTACTTCATATTGAGACATGAGACAGTCATATAACAATTTTATATTATTCAGATTAGCTTTAGGAAGTGTTTCATCTGAGGTCTTTTAAAATGTATTGTTTCTAACACGTAAATACAAAATTCTGTGCAAGAAATACATCCCCAAAGGTTCACAGCACTGATTTCATGAACAGAAAAAATTATTTCCACTTCTGCAACACACTGTCTAGTTCTGTATTTATATGCTTTAAAAGAACTTTTTTAAAGAAACAATCTATTTGTGCACGTGATAAAACTGCTCAATTGCACAGCTGTGGCTGGGGTTTCTGGGGTGAATTACAGGCAGAAGATGACTCTCAACAGCACTGCTTATTGTTATGGGTGCTTAGGAACCCGGTGTGAGTATTTGAAAGGCAATTGTTTTCCTTGCTTGTTATTAAAGATAACAAAAGGAATGGTTTCAGGTATATATTGATCATCACTACATGGAAGCTCAGGAGAACCTAGAATTAGTTTTCCTAGGTGCCTGTCTGTAATAAGAATGCTGTAACTCTGCAACTAATGAATCAGCTTTCCCTTTTCACCAAAATGAGATAGAGAGGGTTGTTTTTCCAAGTGTATTCATGTTTCCAAAGGTAGAGAATATAACTGTTAGTTAGATGTACAATTACAAAACAACCTGAGCAACCTGTTACTTCCAGCATCTTCTTTCCTCACAGTTACTGTTAATAATACTTTTCTGAAGTTGTATGCCTATGAATGTGATGAGGGAGTATGAATCACCCTAAAGATCTATGGCTTCGGAGACATTTCTGACAATTTTCCCTGTAATTCTTGATGACTACTTCCTTCATCAACTTGTAACACTCATCATTGGCCCATACAGTCATTGTAAAAGCTAATGGGTGTTCTGTAGATACAACAAATGTTGCTTTACTTCTTTTGAGTGTCCCTGAATTTGAGAAAGCCAAACAGAAATTAAAAATAAACCAGCATAATAGTGTTTAATTTTCATCAGAAATGAACCTTTCTTCTTCCTCACCATCCAGAACACGTACTGCATTAAGCATTCATAACATTTTTGGCTGGTAGAACAGCCTTTGGATGGTACATCTTGTCTCAGAGAAACATTGCATCTCATATAAGTGTACTCAGTAGACCAGCTTACTGGAAGTCTTGCTATAAGAGCGATCACAACATACCAGCCAACATTAAGTGCTATCAAATCCTGGCAAGTGGAGGAGTAATGAATTTGGAGGGTGAAAGGAAGCCATTTCCAGGAATTCAGAACCAGACACTTACTTTCACAAATTCATTTATAAATATTAGCAGAATTTTGATAACTAGGATCAAGATAAACCCGCATTAACTTTTTTTTTTTTTTTTTTTTTTTCCTACAGACAGAGGTGAATAAAGTTCTGAAGCAAATTGGAAGTGGTAAAGCAAGAGAAAATTTTGTTAAGCTCATGTGAAGCAAGAAGGCATTCACTTTTTCACAGCTCATCAAAACATCAGGAAATTTTGTTGACAAATGTTTAAAGAGAATAGAAATGGATATAAAACTATTCTTGTAGAAGAAATGCAAAAGTGGTAATAGTTCTGTTTACTCTTGTTGCATTGCTTTGTTATTAGAGTATGTGTAGTCCTTCAAAAGCCTTATTCTAGATTGTATTTTGCTAAACACGTTCATTGGCGTCTCTGACCTGAAGAGCTTTCGGTGTACAGCTTCAATGAATTGAATTCAACAAAATGGAGGGGAGGATGCCTGGCAGTGCAGCAGCCACAGTTTAGGTGCCAATACATCAAGAACTATGAGTCATAAGGAAATATGTTCTTCTATTACAAATAAACAACATCTGCCACTCCAGCTGCTGCTGGCTTTACCTTCTATTAGGTGGGCTCTACCAGCTGTTGGTTTTTCCCAACTGGTATGATTTTATAACTCCCTTTTCTCTGCTAGATGTGAATACAGACAGGTGAACTTGTGCTTGACCGACTTCTCAGGGCATTCTTTTACAAGCTTCCCTCCTGTGCCCCATATACACTATTGCCCTCATCTTTCCCTTTCCACGCCCCTCTTTATTCCATTATGGTTTTTTCTTCACTTTCGCATAAATCTTCCAGCAAAAGAACTTCCTCTTAATTCTATATATAAAGTGAACAAAATTTGTTCATCTATTACATGTTTGTTACAGAAGTTCAAAATGCAAACAGCTAGCAGTGCAAAGCATTACAACTCACTGTATCCTTATACTCTGGAAATGAGAACTTTGCGCTTCTGCTTCTTTAACTGGACAATCTGACCATTTTACTTTGGTTTTCTTTCATTTCATTTTTTTGTTTGTTTGTTTTTGTTTTTGTTTTTTTTGTGGGTAAAATTTCGCTTTCACATTCTGCTTTGAGTTCGCCTACATGCACTTTGTTATTTACATGTCAAATATATGCTCAGTAGCCTCTCAGAGCAGGAGAGAGAATTGCTGAAGGTACTCCAGTCCTTTTATTTGAAATTTGTGTTCTGGACACCTAGAAAATCACCCCTTCATGCACACAAGCTTCATCCAGACGCCAGTAAATCTGCTTCTCTCCCCTCTTGCACATTTTTTTTTATCTCAAGCAAAATTATGCAACACTTGTATGACTAATTTGTTGTGAATAAAGCCCAGAATTTTAATTTGTGCCTATTCTCTAGAAGTGGACTTTTGAGGATACTTCTTTAATACTTTCTGCCAATCATGACTGTTTGGATATTTGTGCAATTAAAATGGGGCCTCCCATGCTTCTGGCAGCTCTGTTGGTAAGTCCAGCTGCATTTGGCTTGCTGGTAATCTTGCAGTACAATCTCATTTTGCATCTGATTTCTCTGTCTCTTAAAAGCCAATAAAATGATTGAGTGGGACAATTTAAATGGTCTATGCATTTGTCATTAACTACAACTGTTTCTCCTTTTAATTTGCTTTTAAATCTCATAGTGATTACTGTCAGTTTTTTCACTGACCTCACAATCTGATCTATCCTCTCTTTGATATCAACATTTTAAATTCAGCATCAAAGGTAAATAGTGGAAGGTAGCTGTACTTCATGGCATGGGTTTATCAGTATTGACAAAAGAATTTGATTTAATAATACACTGGTACATTCCAGCAACAATTTAATAAAACAAAGAGAAACAAAGGAACTGCTGTTTGCAAGAGAGTCATGAAGATCTCGTATAATTGATCTAGCTGCTGCTCTTTTTGCTGTAATGTTTGTGTTTTTTGCATATATGATTATATGTGTATTCAGCTCCACAGCATTACTGCGTCCACTGTTCTGGGCTCCCCAGTACAAAAAAGACAGGGATCTCTTGGAAAGAGTCCAGCGGAGGGCCACAAAGATGGTGAAGGGCCTGGAGCATCTCCCCTATGAGGAAAGGCTGAGTGAACTGGGTCTGTTCAGCCTTGAGAAAAGAAGACTGAGAGGGGACCTGATCCAGGTCTATAAATATCTAAGGTGTGGGGGGCAGAATGGCGAGGCCGGACTCTTTTCAGTGGTGAGTGGAGACAGGACAAGGGGAAACGGCTGGAAACTGCAGCATAGGAAGTTCTGCACAAACATGCGCAAGAACTTCTTTACAGTGAGGTGACGGAGCACTGGAACAGGCTGCCCAGGGAGGTGGTGGAGTCTCCTTCTCTGGAGATGTTCAAGACCTGCCTGGATGCCTACCTGTGCGACCTGCTGTAGGGAACCTGCTTTGGCAGGGGGGTTGGACTCGATGATCTCTGGAGGTCCCTTCCAACCCCTACAATTCTGTGATTCTGTGATTAGCTTAGCATAGCATGACTAACTTATAATAGCTGTTTTCTTTAAGGCAGACTTTGATGGAATACACAGCCCAGACTTGCCTGCCTCCACCCTAGAGGTCAGGGTTTGTGGTGTAGGAGCCATGCACTGCCATGCAACATGTTGTACAGAATCTCATCTCTTGGGAGCTCACCATCCTGCTTTTCTGCACGTGTGATAGTCGTCTGTGCTTCCCTGGAGCAATCCCACTGCAAGGAGCATAGTGCTTTTGGGAGCTGCTGGACTTTTCAGGCTTGTGCAGAAGGTCTGATAATGGGTGGAGGCCAGGCACTGCTGGCTGCTTTTAATGGAAGCTTAAGAGAAATAAAATCCACGTGGAAAGCAATGGTAGGAAAGGAATGGGGCATAGATTTATTGTAGACCAGCGCTGATACCCTGACAGTGCTGGATTTGGCTGCCTCCCACTTTCAGATAGGATCATCATTTTTATACAATTCTGCCGCTGTTCCCACTCTAATAGTTTTTGATTACTCTTATTTTTACCCCCATGATATGGAGTGTGCTCAGAGAACTGATACATTCTGACATCACAATTCCCAATACATTACTTACTGTTCTATTTAACTATCCATACTATTGTGAAACAAAGGTAGAAACTATACTATTGGTAGTGATACCCTCCTTCCCACCCTCTCCATCTTCATCTCAGATGTAAGGAATTGATCTGCTTAAAGATATCTTGCTTTCAAACCATCCTTGAACAAATAAAATAGAATAATAGAATTGTTAAGGTTGGAAAGACCAATAAGATCGTCTAATTCAACCATCAGCCCATGCCTGTGACTGCTTTAGACTATACTCTTCAGTGCCACATTATAGAGGAACTGCTATGTCACAGCCTCAACTGATGATTGAACACCTAGTGAAGGGGGTGACTGGCCCAGGAAGCACAGGTGCAAGCAATTCACCTTTGCTTCCCATGTGACTAGAAGCTCATCTTCTAGTCACATGGCTAGAAGGGCTAGCCTCCAGAGGGAGAATGTTTCTTGGACAAATGTAATTTCCTGAGATGGAGTGTAGCCAGAGACCCTGTCAGCAGTCAGCTGAGTCAACTTTTTCCTATACATGATTATTGATATTCCTAACAACACTTTGCTTGCTATCACAAAGATCTTATCAAAAGCAATTTCACTGCTTCCAAGCACCAATATACCTCTGCGTGTTTCTTGAACACCTCTGGGGCCATGACTTCATCACCTCCCTGGACAGCCAGTTCCAATGCCTCACCATTCTTCCCGAGATTCTTCCCAACATTCTACCTGAATCTCCCCAGCACAGTTTAAGACCATTACCTCTGACAGTTTTTCTTTCTCTTTCCTAAAGCACATATCCTGTTGTTTGGATGACTCCTGTAGTACAGCTACATGGAGACAGCCATATGTGCACATTGGCCTCCACTGTTTGTTGTTTTTTTTTTTACACTGCCCATACCTCCATTTATTTTTCATTATATTATTTAATGGGCTGAAAAAGGAACAAATAGTGAGGTGGATGAGTTTGTGATGTTACAAAACTATTCAGGATAGACTGGAGCAGACTGCATAATTGCAGATGTATTTAATAGTAATGGGCAACTGAATATACCAATCATACAGAGGAATCTTTGTCTCTTCTACACATACACACAGCTTAGAGCAGGGACAGCAGTGCCAAAGATTTGCCATTGACCTGAAGGCAAATGTTGGTAATTAATGAGATCTTTAAAATACTAGGTAGATATCATCTGCCTAGTATCTTACTGAGATGTGTTGCAGCTGCCTATCTTACTTTCAGGCCATTAAAATAACATTAGAGTAATGTCCCTTTAAAAATGCAGTATGACCTTCAAGCACAGTTGCCTCTGTTCCTTCTGTGCTAAAACCTCTGCACTACCTGCTGGGTTCTCAACTTCTTGGCCCAACTCTGTGCCTGAGTTCCATAGTTTCCTTTAGAGGCCATGTGAGAATCAACTCATAGAAGTGAGAATTCCAACTGTAATTGTAATTCACTTCTGTGCCTTCGAAAAACATCTGATGATAAATCACCATTTGCATTGTGAACAGTAAGGAAAAAGAGGCCTTGAGAAATATGGCTTTCCACCAAGGAATGGTTGACAGGTGGACACCTCAAGTAGATTTGTGTAAAATGCCTTTCTATAGAGCTGTTTCTTCAAACTGTCTTTGAGGGGGTTCTCACTTCCCCCTTAACCTTCATTTGTGTCAGCTCACCATGAAAGATTTGTTCCTACATCCTGCAGTTCTTCATGAAAGACTTGATACAGTACACTGAGAGAATAAGAAACAGGAGAAGTAGTGCAGAGCTGCATTTCTAAAATTTGTCATGGAATCTTGGGCAGTGTATATTTGTTTCTGTTTCCCAGTCTGGAGGAAACACTTTCTTGATGCTTTTGGTCAAATCACTGTGATGAAAATGACTCATGTTGTTTAAGATCATGCATCCCCTCTTTATAGTCAAGTATCCACTTTCATTTCAATCAACAGGGGAAGGAAGGTGAGTGCTTATTATCTTCTATCTGGAGTCAACTACTTCCCTTACATCATCTCTGTGTGTTGTTCAAACGTTCTTCCAGCCTTTGCCAAATCCCTCGAGGAATATCGAAGTGTTAATTGTGGTGAACAAAGGGAGCAGCAGCCACCAAGTGAGCAGGGAGAGTGAGAGGAGTGGTGGATGAAAGAGCCACAGACGATCCTGCGGTGGTCATCTGATGGTAACCTATGACTGTAAAGCAACTAGTGTTTGTGTACCACTTGTGAGAAATGAAAGTGCTGTAAAAGGCATGAGAACAGAGCACTTAGATCTCAAATGGATTGAATTTGTAATATGCTCCACTATGACGGGTAAAATGAATTTTCTTTAACTACACAAAAGGCTCTACATTTTTAAAGGTTGTCATTAAAATATGTATTTGCTGAGCAAGAAAGTGAGGATGAAGACAATTTGTTAATCTTAGTTTCTACATTCTGCTTCTAACTAATTTGACAGTGGTTCATAAAAATACTTCTGGGAATCTGACAATATCTTATTTGGTTACCATCGTTAAGTCAACAGTCCTTGCAGATGGAGGACCTGGTTCCAATCACTTGTGTTGCCTTACTGTCATTCTGCTGACATCACACAAATGATTCCCAGTTTATAACACAAATCAAATTAGTCTCTGCCCAAAAGCTGTGAAATGTCACTGTGACCATAAAGCACATGACAAATTGACAGCTTAGGAAATCACTATCTGGGCTGGGAGATGAGACTTTTTTTTAAACATTATATAAATTCTGATTTTAGAATTCTTAAGACATAAAAAGTTTTTTTAAAATCCCACAAACACTAATTAGTTTTCCTTGAGTTATTCCTTCAAATGTGTTTGTACCTTGCCCACACATCACATTTTTTACTCAGTGGTGTCACAAAAGGCTGTAAGTTGACAGACTGGGACAGATCACTCAGATCTGCCTCTGGCAGTTGTCAGAATTGTACATGTCACTAGGTTTCTCTAAAAACAAAGTATTCTCATCTGTCAAAATCAGTAGCTGTGATTGGGCCAACAGAAGGCTTTCCAGTTGTTTGGTGTCTGTGGTCTAGCATTTGTCAAACATTCAAGCACAATTAGTGGCCTTTGCTTATAGTATCCAAGAGATCTCCAGACCAAATCTGGGCCCAGAACTGTTAGTTTTGAAGATCAGATGAATTCAGCTTGGCATAAAATGAAAATTTGGGAAATTTATTGTTACAAATGAAGAAGAGCCTTCTGACTCCGGTCACAATGTGTCAATACACTACATATAATGTACTTTTCCACAGAGTTTTAATGGGTTATGTTGGGAATAGGATAAAAATACAAGGTCTGTTTTTCTCATGATATACCCTTTTTTCCTTGCCATGACTTTTTTTTTCTTTCTTTTTTTGCTGTGATGCCCTCTCTCCCCTGCACAGAATAAACACTCCCCACTTGTCCTATCCATTTATATGTTATTTCACACCTCAGTTTCCAATCTCTCTTTCTTTCCTTGAATTCACCATATATATCATGTTGGCTTTGGTTAAAAAGAAAAGAAAGCTAAGGGCACCTGGACAACAGAGCATAAAAACAGAGTATAGAAACTGAGCAAAGAAAACCAAGAGACTCAGATGACAAAATAACCAATGTTGGCAAAGTTCTCCAAGATTCTCCAGTCAAACTCTCCACTTATCAATACAACATCTAACTGTTTCTTGAATACCTTTAGGGACAGTGACTCTATCACCTCCCTGGCAGACTGTTCCAGTGCATGACCACTCTTCCAGAGAAGTAGTATTTCTTAATGTCCAACCTGAATCTCACCTGTTGTAACTTGAGCCCGTCCCCTCTAGTTCTATCACCAGGGAGAAGAGGCCAGAGCCCACCTCACCACTTCAGGGAGTTGTGGAGAGCGATAAGGTCTCTCCTGAGCCTCCTCTTCTTCAGACTGAATAATCCCAGTTCCCTCAACGCACTGAGGATATGAAATTATTCTGCCTCTGTTTCTTAAAATATTCAAGAAGTGTATTTTTTGATTTCTTTATCTTGAGAAAGAATTTATCTAAATTTTATTGAAAAAAAAAACGTTCAACATTATAGATTGATTTCTGGCTTAATTTTGTTATCATTTGAAATCTCCCTTTCCAAATATTAGTATCAAAACCATTTATTTTGACACATACTGAGCATTATAATGCAAGATCATTGTCACTGACAATTTTGCTATTTGGAATTATATTTCAGCTTTCTATGTAAATATTCATCAGGAAGAACTTATCTGAATTAAATACTAATTACTTTCAGCATTTTTTCCTGCCTATCAATCTTCAGCATTTCAGCACATATATTTATTTTATTTCAGTTGCCTTTATTTTATCTGACTTCACCACCAAAAGATTATCTCTGTTGTTTCTCCTTGAAATTCCTTCTTGTAAATACTGTAGTTTATAACTATTCAGTCTGTAATCAGGCACATCAAAGTTGTTTCTCTCTAATTGGCAGAGCTGCTATTTGAGTTTTGTGATGAAATATTTGGATGCATTTAAGGATAAATTAAACATTGCTAGGGAGAAATAAGAGAAAATACCAAATCTATTGTTGAATACAAAGAGAGGAAATGAGTGGCAGAGATACGTTATGAGAATATGAGGATGGGTTATTTGTACTCTTAGTTAAAAGTACTCAGGAGTTAAAAGAATTCAAGCTACGTAGTTCTACTGTAGTGGATTTTGAATTAAA
The DNA here is from genome assembly GCF_023343835.1 of Lagopus muta. Classification (NCBI taxonomy): domain Eukaryota; kingdom Metazoa; phylum Chordata; class Aves; order Galliformes; family Phasianidae; genus Lagopus; species Lagopus muta. The sequence goes on along the minus strand of NC_064435.1, from coordinate 37,768,182 downwards.
ATTAATGTAGCTTTACAAGTAATCTCTTTTTAAATGGAAATTATGATTACTAATATGCTACATATCTACCTCTATCCTTAAATGTTTCATACAATACCTCAGCAATCCCAATCATTTTAAGATCACTGATGTACCGTCTTGAGACAGTGTTGGTATGAAGAGCAAACAACAGCTGTTCAGTGACAGGCAAGAAAACAAAAAGAAATCACAAAGTATATATATTTCCCTTTAAGTTAATAATTTTACCCTTGTACTTAAATAAATTTGTACATGATGTTACAAACTTGGAGCAATGTGATCTATGCTTTCCAAGAGAATACAGCCTGTCGTTGGCTATGGCCAAGTCTACATCAGATTTGCATGGAAAACAAATTTGAATTGAACCGTACATGGAAGAGAAGAAATCCCTTGTTCAGGCTAATAACCTGATTCACAGAATCACGGAATCACAGAATCACAAGGTTGGAAAGGACCTGCAAGATCATCTAGTCCAACCACCCTCCCATTCCTATCAGTGCCACAAGCACTAAACCATCTCTCGTAGCTCCTCATCCAGGCGCCTCTTGAACACTGACAGGGACGGCAACTCCACCACCTCCCTGGGCAGCCATTCCAGTGCCTGACCACTCTCTGAGAGAAAAAGTTTCTCCTAATATCCAACCTAAACCTCCTCTGGTATAACTTCTTGCCATTTCCTCGGGTCCTACTATTTGCCTGGGAGAAGAGGCCAGACCCTTTTGCACCACAACCTCCCTTCAGGAAGTTATAGAGAGCAGTGGGGTCTCCCCTGAGCCTCCTCTTCTCCAGACTGAACAATCCCAGCTCCCTCAGCCGCTCCTCATACGACTTGTGCTCCAGACCCATTCATGTGGGCTATTGTAGCAATCACTTCTCCATACTCATAAGCCCATCTTTTTCTGCATTCAAGGTACATTACTAAGGAAGACAGCTACAGTTTTTAAGTGCACTAGATGAACTTCCATTTGATTGAGCTAATGTTGTCTTCTGCACAATGCATAAAGGATTAACTTAGTCCCATGGAACAAGGAATTGTACCTACAAAGTTCAGTAGCAGAAAGCCCATATAGACAGAGCTGCCACTGATTTGTTGATGTCCAGCAAGGATAAACCACTAACATTACGCTTTTGAGGTTTATGTTGCTATGTAGTGGGTGGTTGTAGTGAGGACAGTGCTAGATTGCTGTTGGAGGTGCATGGTGGCAGGATGAAAAGAAACAGACAGAGGCTCTAATGACAGAGATTACCACTAGATATTAGGAAAATATATCAATAGAAGGGTGGCCAAACACTCTAGTAGTGATCCAGAGAACCTGTGATATCCTTGGAGATATTCAAGACTTGATTGCTGTAAGCAATCACCACAATTCTGAGATTCTTTGTATTACTCTCTGGTTGAGTGCAGAAATGGCCACTACACCATTAATGAAAATACCAACACAGCTGCCATGATATTCCCCCCTCCCCTCCCTGCCATTCTATGTAATTATGTTAAGGCTAGCATGCTTACCATTTGAGACAGTTCACAGAATAACTCACACCATCTGTTTTTCTATTGTTAAAGTTTAAAAATAAAGTCCTGTGAACATTTAGTATGTTGGCAGACTGAAAAGCACAAATCAATACTGTCTTCCCTCATTTAGATAATTAGCAAGTGTTATAAAAATAGGTGGGAAAGGATAAGAAAAGGAGACACAAAAACTATCGTGCATCATATTTAATTATAATTTTAAAGCAATTTATACAGAGTTTATCACATTCCCAGTCCTCCTAAATCTTGCAGTTCTCAGCGTGTAATCCGCCTTAATAAAACAAGAGCTGATCTTCTCTGGAATGTTCAGAAGGATACAGGGAATAAGAATGCTGCCTTCTGCTATAGCTGAGCTCACTGCCGTGCCAACCTTCCCCACCCTTTCAGCAGTGCTTGCTATCTGCATTGGAGAGGGAATGGAGTGGGACGGAGATCTACATCCATGCTAGAACAGTGTCTGTCTGCAGAGGATAATGTACTTGTGCTAGTAAAGTTCATAGTGCAGGACAGGTAGCCAAAACAGGGCCAGCAGTGCCTTAATTCCCAATAGACTTCAGGTGATCTGTTAGTGACTTAAGGAGTTTGGTATGGCAAGAATGGGGTATGGGTTTAAATTCAAAATAATGTATGTCAGGAGCAACCATTTGCAAAAATAAAAATAAAAAAATCTTGAAAGAATAGGCCACCCACACTAGTGGTGCCAAGTTTTGCCTCCAGCTACCAGCAGCCCACATGCTCCTGAGAAAGTCAGATTTCTTGCTCTCTGTCCAAAGACATAGTGCATCATCACTCCTATCTCAGGATAAGGAGTCTTTCTCCTACGGAAAATGCAGCTTTTCACTGAACTCCCCATCTTAGCATATCACTGCTTATGGGATAGCCAGATTTGGGTTATTCGTGTAGATACTATATAAGCTAACTCCTGTCTGGGAGCACTACTGTGCCCCTCAGTGCTCTAGCCCTGTCTGGCTGCATTCCTTCAGTATCCTGTGCATGAACTGGCTAAGCCTATAACCTCAAATCCTTTTCTGGCTGGCAGTGATTACCCAATTTTCTTTGCATAGTTTGTTCTGTTTAATTCCTGTTTCACAGGAAACTCTAAATCTAAGGAACTCTAAATTCCTCCCCAAAGGAAGCTCATTCAAAGATTTTCCTTACAGAAAACAGCATTTTCTTAGAATCGTAGAATCATTAAGGTTGGAAAAGGCCACTAAGATCACCAAGTCCAACCATCAGGCCATCCCCACCGTGCCCACTAACCCATGTCCCTCAGTGACACATCTACATGGTTCTTAAACACCCTCAGGGATGGTGGCTCTACCACCTCCTTGGGCAGCCTGTTCCAGTGTCTCACCACTCTTTCTGAGGAGAAAATTCTCCTAATATCCAACCTGAACCATTCCTTGGCCATTACTTCTTGTCTTATCACTATTGCTTGGGAAGAGTGGCCAACTTCACTGAATTTTGTCAATTTCCTGTGTTGCATTGCTGAGGCAACTGTGCTGCTGAGAAAAACATGAAGTGTGGGGGATTTCTGCTGTAGAAATGGGGAAAAACCACTACCAGTGCATGTGTCCTGAGCCTGTGCCTACATAGATTCACTGGAACAAGTTAAAAACATTAAGACTTCATGTGGTCAGGGAAGTTCTAATTTCTTCCTCTGAAACTGATTTGAAGATTTTCTTAGTGGCATTAATCTGGTGTGGATTTCTTTTCACTTCCTTCCTGCTCCTTGGCTTTACCAGTTATGGTATGACGGAAAATGGTTTTTGGTGGAATGTCATTTTGCCCTGGCTTGTGTTTGCAATACAAGTGCTTGTTGCAGCAGAATTGTGTGTGCTGTGAGAAGTACAGCTCTGTATCAGATATTTTATCGAGATCACAGAGTCTAAAATCAGGGCAATGGACTTCATCTTAGATTTTCTCTATTCAGACTGGCATTAACAAGGTTGGCTCAGTGATAGGGAATATAGTGTGGATTTTTTTTAATATAATTTATTTACACATCTCTTTAGAACCACTTTTTAGAACAGAATACTGAAAACAAGTTCATGCAGACAAGTTGTTGTGCCAAAAATATGTGAAAGGAATGAAATTCTCTGACAAATTAATTGATATGTGCTAACTAATTATAAATTCAATGTGCCTTAGAGGGAGCTTAGCCATTTTCTATCTGAAAGTGTCACTTAAAGAACTGTAAATTCCAGATAAGTAAACATTTTATGAACAATTAGCAATGAAATTTTCTGTTTCCTTGAGCAGAATAATATGTGCCTGCTATATTCATGATTAGTCCATGCATAGGCTGTTTCAGATACTTGCGTATACTACCTTTTACTATTATCAGTTAAGATGTGACTGTAATTGTTTAGCATATTAACACTTTGAATCTAAAAATTGGTACAGCTGTAAAGCTTTTGAAAAGAGCTGGAAGTATTAAGAAGTTTCTGCACATTAATTCAAAGGTAAGGCTAAATTATCTACATGGTACTCTAAGTAGCATCTCTGCTTACTTTTTAATAAGATAAGACTCTTGCAACACTCTCCTACAAACAAAATAACAATCTTAGTTAGTTAGTCAGGAAAATCATTTGTTCTTCTTCCTTGACTTTCTTACATAACATAAAACATAACATGAAAACATAACACGTATTCCTGTTAACAAATTGTGGTGCTGTCTTATCTTGCTGAGAGTTCTGAGGTCATCCTTTCAAATACATTTTGATAATATGCAGATAAAACTTGACACTCAGTTGTTTCGTCCAGCTGCATCAAGACAATGCAGTTTGAGACTCCTAATGAAAATTGAAAATGATGAATTATGTTTATCTGAATTCTCTAAAAAAAAGTATGAGTTCAAACGCGCTAGGAATGTGAATGGCTTAGAATTTATTCCATTAATACATTGTTATATACTTTTCTTGTGATTCTGGCTATCTTCTGTCACAGGGATCTGAACTGAAGACTCATTGCTGCATTGGGATTTAGTCTCAGCTGTTCTATGCAGACCTCCTTGCAGTTATGGTCGTCTAGGAAAATCTGTCTAGAGGCACGAGTAATCTCTGCCAGAATAGATGAGTGACACACTATTTCTTTGGACATGGATTATAGAGTAGTTCCTTCTAAGCTGTGTCTTTGATAAGCTTCACAATTCAAGTATTCCCATATTTCCACAAACCAGGTCTCCCAAATCTTCACTTACTTCTTTATTCTTCTCCAGTCCTTTCCTACATTATCAGTGTCTTTCTTGAACTGGAGATATTTCAGTAGCAGTTGCCAAAATAGTAAATTCACAAGCTCCAACCTATATTTCTCAAGTTTAGTATCAGTCATGATCTGTGGGTTTGTTCCAGGTTGCCTCTGAGGGATCCTGTTCCCTATTTGTACAATTGTGGCCATATTGTTTACTTTCAATTTTATGTCTGAAATGTTTCTTGTTCTACAGATCAAGATCTCTTTTTCTACCTATTAAAATGCCTCTCACAGTAGTAGGGATATTATATAACTTTCATTTGTATCCATTAGAATTGCAGAATCATGGAAACATTAAGGCTGGAAAAGACCACCAAGATCACCAAGTCCAACCATCAGGCCATCCCCACTGTGCCCAGTAATCATGTCCCTCAGTGCCACATCTACATGGTTCTTGAACACCTCCAGGGATGGTGACTCCACCATTTCCTTGGCAGCCTGTTCCAATACCTCAGCACTCTTTCTGAGAAGAATTGTTTTCTAAATATCTATCTGGAACCCACCCTGTGCAACTTGAGGCAATTCTCTCTCGTCGTATCTCACTGAGCTTTTAAAGGTGATGTCAACACAGGCTGATGAGATTGATTTTTGGAAGATTTGTCATTTGCTTTACTCTTTCTTTATGGCGCTGTTTTATTCTTTATCTGTTTCAGATAGGTGTCAGATTGACAAGTCATGAGTTGACTGGATTACTGATTAACTTTTAAATTTTGTGACAATATAGTATTTTAAATTTTGAAGTAAATTTTAATTCAATTACAATGACTTAGAGAGTTATTAAGCATTTTTTTAAGCTCCTAAATGCAAATTGTTTTTAATCTGCTGTTTAAGCATGTATTGTTTTGGATTTAGTTTAATATTTTATATATATCACTACCATCACAGGAGAAGAATTCACGATCTACAGATTACCTATCACTGAAAACGTTCAGCAAATATTTCTGCTTTCTCTGCATTACCATTGGCAACTCACCATATTCCTAATAATAGGCTAAAAGCATAGTGGGAAGTCATCACTTCTTGTTCTACTAGATAATAGATGCCTCTATTATCAGATTTCTCTGTTATTCTGATGTAGTAATTAAGCCATTACTCAAGACTTTCAAGATAAATAGTAGATCTCTTTAAAAGTTTGAGCACACAGACCCAGTACAGCAGTTCATAAAGGTTTTCATTTTGCAGTCAGGCTGCAGAAGCCATGCTGCACTCTTCGTCATACTCAGCAAAAACACTCAGGTATGATTTAGCTGAATCCTTTCAATTGTGTTCTGCACTGAGTGCTATTAGCAGCTCAGCTGATCTAGAGTAGCTGCTCTTTTTAAGCCCCAACAATCTCACTTATGTCTCACTTAGGCAGATATTTCAGTCACAGGAAGACAGCGCTGTTGGAAGCCTGGATAGAAGGAAGTACAGCTACAAAAAAGCAAATGGCCAAATACAAGAAGGACTGTGTACACAGTGCAGCAGATAAAGAAGATTTCAGGGAGTAACTGCAGGATGATGGATCCAGGCAAATTGCATTGCTCTCCTTTGAGAAGCAGGCTGAAAGAAAAATAATGGAAGAATATGCTGCTTTGGAGTAATAAAAAAGGTGTTTTTTTTTTTTTTTTTTTTTTTTAAAGGTAAAAAGGATTACGGATGGTGAGAAAAGAAAGAACAATTGATACTTTATAAAATAACTTTCAGCTTCTCCAGTTCTGCTTAAATTATTGAGCATTGATTATTTTAATTTTCTAATGAGGCTGCTCAACAAGACAGGTCTTTGAGGGTAATTAATGTAAACATCTCAAATGACAGTACAGACAAATCAAAAGTATCAAATAACGTATTACTTGGTTTCCTACAGATTGTTTTTTTTCGTATTCCTTTAAAGCAGTTACTTCTATAAAACCTTGAAATCCAGGACGGAGGACACCAGGCTTCTGTAAATTTCTCTTAATGCAAATGCTACTTTCTAAGGAATTTTTTAAGAAGTTATTCCTTATGAAGGGTTTGGAAGCATATATATACACTTCTACTGCATCCTGCTGATTATCAAATCAACATCACTGGGACCAGAGAAGAAATAGGAGAACATCAGTCAGCTGTGGCTAACCTACTTCTGCTCAGTTCACTCAGTCAAGAATCATGCTTGATGAGGTTTCTATATAAAGGATTTGCTACAACATCTGCTATTTGTGTTGTGAGAGCAACTCTGGAGGATGGACAACAGGTGCTAATCTGTTACTTACCAGTGCTAATCTGCATTGAGTAGATGGGCAGGGGGTACTCTGGCAAAGTTCTTCATCTTCCCCGCCTTGTATTTGGGCTGCCATTGGCAGTATGAGGAATGTTGAGTTGGTAAGTCTGCCAGGAAGTTTTGAGAATATCCAGCTCTTCTAGGAAACTTAAAGAGTCTCCCTCAAACAAGAGAAGGCAATCCCAAGATGAATTTGATGGATGGAAATTCCATGTTTGACAACACAGTTTAGGACAGCCTGTGTGACCAGGCTTTCACATGTCAAAGCTCTGCCTTGCCTCCTCACCTTCCAAAAGACCAGCTTTCTCCATTGCTACTACTCAGTGAAAACACCGTGATGGAACTGAGAGTACTTCAAATAGCTTGCCCTAGTGTAGCTTGCATTATGTTTGAGTGTTTGTTCCAAAAACTGTCCCTGTGTGAGTTGAGATGCAGGAGCACTGGCAGAGCAAAGAGCAAAGCTGATAGTCTCAGATATGTGGACAAGGTTTCCATCCACTCCTGGGTTAAGAAATGCTAGTAGATCTTAGTGCTATTTAGCTTATAGCTATTCTTTTTGGTGGTAGAATTCAATGGCATGGATAGAGCAGGCAAATGATAATCTGTACGCTATATGTGCTGGTGCTGTGAGTTAGATGCCTTGAAGAACAGTGTCCCAATCTCATGACTGGAAACTGGAGATTCATATGCCACTGCATTGTTATGCAACAATAATAGGAAGCAATATGGCTTCAGCTATATCTCCATATATAGCCTTATGGCAGTTAAAAAGAATCATTCAATTAAGCATTACTCGATTGTTATATTTGTCTACTTATATTTTTCTGTTCTCAGAGACAAGGGATAAATGGAAAATTCTGTTTCAAGACTCTATAGATAACTGGTAATGACTTATGAAAGGAAATTCAAATTATCAGCCTCCAATGCACCACAGTTGTTTCTGCAAGTGCTTTGTACGGGGATAACAATGTTTTCAATTTATATGTATATTAATATTTCAATTTGCTTGTGAGAACAGTTGAATCTCTCTTATTATTAACATCGGGCTTATTGACATTTGAAATTATTATTCTTATAAATTAACATTAAATAGAGGAATGCGAATTCAGGAATGCACAGCAATATAGCATCTTTTAAGATATCTGTAGATATTTTTTTTGCTTTATAGTAGAACCACAGAATCATAACATTCCTTGTCCCACGCATGTAAAAATTCAAAACATTTTGCCAACTGGCATGTGCTGTATTGACATGAACAGGTGAGAAGTTAAACAGAACACCGACGCACCCACAGGTAATGCACTTTTATCCTGGTTTCTGTAGGTTATATTCTTCATTAATTTATAGTCAAGAGGAGATTCTTGCCATGAATATATAGGATAATAAATAATTTGCACTAGTGTATTACCATATAAAATCTGACTTCCATACTACTGCTGCTGCTACTTTCTATTAATGCTGGAATAGTCTCCTTGCTCAATTTGTTTTGTGCAATGCGAAAGAAAGAACTATTACCTCTAATTTCAAGACTGGGTTTCTGTCCTTCCTGTTTTGCATGTTGACTGTGACAGAAAAGTCCCAATACAACATAAACCAGAACAGCCTCCACGCCACCCTCACAAAGGGACAATGGATCTGGTGTGCTTTGCCCAAGTCCTCCAGCAGCCACTGAACTTGAACTCAGCCACCATCCTGGAGTGCATCATGGATCAAACACAGAGCTGGGGAAGGGAGAAATGAATTATTCTCAGTGTGGTTCAGGGACAGAAAGCAGATGTATCTAGAGAGATAAGAGGTGCTTTGGTGTTGAGACACAGAGCTTGGTCATAAATACACCAATAGGGACCTGGAAGGTTTCTGCACAAGACAGTATGCACAGATGCAGGCTTCAGGCCTGGGGCTGCCTTTATATAAAGGCTGGAAAAATCCATGGGGTCTGTTTAAAGTGCTGGAAGTAAGCTGTTATAGGAAATTCACTAGCATTTCAACAAACTACTTTTATTATATATTTAGCCTTTCAAAGCATGGCTGTTTCCTGCCAGTGGCAATCAACTAATGTCTTTGAGAATTTTATTGCTGAGACCATATCACAACTTCAAACATTATTTCAAAGGAAAGATGTGAGTGGAGACTTTCCTTTAGGTGCAGGGTGCTAAAAATGGGCTGAAAATATGTGATTTTTCAAGTCTGATGAGGATATAGTGATGCTGTAACTGGAATCCTACATAACCGGGATAAAATAGGCACTTTAACATAACAACAAAGCAGAAATCAGAAATATTTGAGTCTGTACGGAGGCTCAAATGCCATTCTGAACAGAGATACTTTCCTGGGATAGGATCCACAGAAGACATTTTAACTTGAAATAAATATTTAAGTGAAAAAATAGAAATGAGGTTTTTCTAACTTTAGTCTTTGTGGTACAGTTTCCATAGTTTATCAGCTTCCTCTGAATATCAGCAGTGATTGCTCACCAACAGTTTGATATGAATCTAATTTTGCAGTTGCTGGACTTGGTTTGGAAACTGCTGGCCAAAAATTTATGGCCTGTCTCAAGGAATCATAATAAACAGTTAAAATTGGTCTTTTGATGGCTTTAAGATCAGACAACTTTATTAATTTAGGAATACATATTAATTAACAGTATTTGCTTTGCTCCAGTGCAGTACCTTGTTTGGCCACTTATTTTTATTCCACCCAACTACTGAATTACTTGTTCAACTTAAATGAAAGCCTACTGCAGCTAAGCTGTACAAAAGCCTGTCTATACAAACAGCAGAGGAATAATTACGCTGTAACAATTGGATTTAAATCTGCTGGTAATTTCAAAGAATAAAATTTTAACACAAATGCACTGAGACTCAGAGTATGCATAATGTATCCAGATGTGAATCTGTAATTAGTGTTGTGATACTGAAATATAGCCAAAGGTCAGGAAAGAAAAGAAATAAAGAAAATCTGTGCCTAAAGTTGCAGAAATTTCTGTCATTTACATCTCATATTTTACTCATGCCAATGACAAAGCTATCTTTTATTCGTAGATCGACAACTTACGTGTGGCCTTCGACATGACTGTGTATTTGTCTCCTGGTTATCACCAGGATATTGCATGGATCCAGCATTTGTCAGGAAGCGGTAATGCCGCCTCTCAACAGGGTAAGAAATTTTGCCTCAGTCACAACTGCTCTGGCACTGAAATTATAGATCCTCCTGGGCTGCTGTTCAGACTGAAACAAAACCTAGTGCATAATGTAACACTGAGTACACGAAAAGGAATAATGAATTTCTCAGCAAGCTATCAAATCTCTATGAGGCAAATTAAAAGTTGGGAACAAAGGCCAACAGTCAAAGCTCAAAAGAAGAAAAGAAAATGCAGAAGTTGAATTGAAGAAATACTTACTACAGTTTCTGGCAAATATTAATCATAAACCTTTTGTTTTCACTTCTTCTCTCCTCTCCTTCAAGCAATTCCAAAATCTTACTAGGAAATCAAGCAGTGATAAAATATACCACAGCCTTACTGTGACTTATTGCATCAACTGTAACACACAGTTTGGTGTCATTAGAAAACCTCCCAATCCCACTGTTTCTGTCAGTGATAACGATGTTGAAGAGCACTGGTCACAAGACAGATTGCTGGGGGACACTGCTCATGACTAGCCTCTACCTGGACATAGAGCCATGGACCACAACTCTCTGGCTGTGAGCATCCAACCATGTAATAGTCCACCCTTCAAATCCATCTCTCTCCAAGTTAGAGGTGGGTATGTGGTGTGAAACCATGTCAAAGGCCTTGCAGAAGTCCAGTTGCACTTTCTTTGTCTACCAATGCTGTCACTCATAGAAGGCCACCAGATTGGTCAGTTGTGGTCTGCCCTTGATGAAGCCCTGCTGGCTGTCTTGGAATACCTTCTTATCTTACATATGCCTTAATATCTCTTCCAGAAGGATACACTCCATGATCTTCCCAGGCACAGATGTGAGGCTCAGTGTCTGGTAGTTCCTCGGGTCTTCCTTTTTCCCTTTCTTGAATATGTTTCCCTTTAGATAAAGTGAGATGAATATGTTACTTATATTAACTGCAGATTGAATATTAACGTGATCTCATTCATCCAGATAAAGTTGATAGGGCACATTATTGACCTCATTTTGAGAAAAATGCCACAGATTATATTCTGTTACACTGGATCCAATGTCATGTGCTTCAGAGTGGTTCTCAGGCTCCCACCTGTTACCACATGTACAGCAAAATATTCTCAGTAGGTCTTTGGTGTTGTTTGGAAAATATGGTGTAGGTAAGTGTAGAAGAAGGATTTTGCAACCACAACTCAGGCTTTGGATTTTATCTGTTCTTGTCTTTTTATTCAGATCAGACAAACAGTTTCACTGCAGAAAACATTGTTGGATTATTTCCCACCTATAATTCTGGGATACTGTAGAAATATTTTTTTTGAACAAAAATGTTAAAAGAAAAATGGAGAGCCTTTTAAAAGGAAAGTAACCCCAATATGCTTGCTAGAAGATTAAAAAAAGCAAAATTAGTTTTGAGAATAAATAAATTGTATTCTTTGACCAATATTACACAAAGCTGAAAGGAAAATATTATTCTAAATGTTATTCTTTTCTGTTGCCTCAATGAGACAAATCCCTTTTTCTCTAAAAGTGCAGAAGAACAAATTAAAGTTACAAAATGCAGTAGCTAGAGGTGGCACATTTAACTTCTCTGGGAATGTAATTTTTCAAGTCTGTACTTTAAAGGAAACTGGCAGTAAGTACTTTTTTAGGATATGACTGGGACTATTGAGCCATATGCACATCAAATTTATGAATAAGTATGAGGTTTTTACTTCTTTGTTGTCCATCTAATATTATTTTTAGTAAAATAATGACTAGAATAAAATTATGCAATTGAACCACAGGGCAACGTAGAAATGAGATCCGGTACCATTTTAGAAAATATGTTTCATGTGTTTAAACTTTGATGTCAGCTGAATTTGCACTTTGGTTTTCTTCATACTTGGGTTGGAGGAGCTATTGCATATTTTCTAACATTTTATCTGAATGAAGGTTGTGTACAAGTGGAACATATTTGTCTTGTTTCTGCTTTGTCACTCATTGCCTGCTCCTGGGGGAGATGGAGGAAAATCCTGCGCTAATAAATTAAACCCAGAAATTGTGCTACAGTACTGCTATGCCCAAGAGAAAATTCATGTTCATGTGGCAGATGCTTATGGTAACAATTGTCCCTTCTTCCTAGCCCTTTATTTTATCCAGGACTCAATTTCCAGAAGAGTTTGAAGATATCTGGGCTGACTTGCCAGCTTTATCTCCTGTTAATTTTATAACAACATCTGTCTGTGTGCCACTTCCCTGACACACATTTATACATCACTTTATCATAGAATCATAGAATCATAGAATCACCAAGGTTGGAAAAGACCTAAAAGATCACCCAGTCCAACCGTTCACCTATTCCCAATAGCTCCCACTAAACCATGTCCCTCAACACAACATCCAGCCTTTCCTTGAACAACCCCCGGCTCGGTGACTCCACCACCTCCCTGGGCAGTCCATTCCAGTGCCTGACCACCCTTTCTGAAAAGTAATACTTCCTAATGTCCAGCCTGAATCTCCCCTGCCGTAGCTTGAAACCATTCCCTCTGGTCCTATCACTAATGACACGAGAGAAGAGGCCGACCCCCAGCTCACTACAACCTCCCTTCAGGAAGTTATAGAGAGCAATGAGGACTTTATTTGCTTTGGAGTCTCTACCTTGTCTTTTAGACCTTGGGGCTGATCCATACCTATTTAAATAACTGAGGAGACATCTGTGGACTTGCATGATTTCTGGATTAGGCCTGCAGCCTTGAAGTCATACTACGATAGATGTAGGTGTCCCTGTTCATGATCTTTAAGGGTTCCTTCCAACTCAAATGATCCTGATTCTTTGATATGCTCAAAACAGTATCTGAAATGCCAGGAATAGTTCTCTTCTCAGCTTTATTCTCTTATTTCAGCAGTGCATCACTTCTGCAGAGCTGGACTGTATCTCTGTTCTTACCTAAAATTCTTCATGAAGGAAATGACACATTTGTCTTCAATGCAGCCTGCTCCAGCTGGTCAGCATGTTTTGCATTTTTAAGCCAAATCTGGTCCACCAGCCAGGCACCTTAGATAACAAGCAGTTTGTGTATTCACTGGAGAGTATTAATTTCATACATTCTGTTTTCACTCTACATCTGAAACCTTGATATCATGAGCAAAGTTATTTGGTTGTAGCCCCTTTATCAAATCCTAGCCTTTTAAATTACGTTTGACAGTTTATAAGCAAAGTCCAGCTAAATGTATGTTGAATAACACTCACTGAAATACACAAATACACCATTAGGCTAAACTATCCAGTACAGAAATGGTGGGATGAAGTAATTCTGAAAAACCTGTCTTTACCCTCCTCAAATTTGGTGCTCCCCAGCCAGTCCTATTCTTGCTGTTTTGTGAGCTGCTGGCTGCCTGGAATACCAACATGATATAGCACTGCATCAACCTTGTCTAAACTGGAGGCTACTAAAACACTTTCTGTTTTCCCTTCTACTGCGAACCATTACCTGATCATGAGGGAATCTAACTTGAAATACCTTTGAAATACCCTAATTATGATTCAGGATCCCTGTGAATGTGAATGCATTTTCCAAAGTAGGTAATTATTTAGGAAAAAAAAAATCATTTTCTTGAGTTTAAAGGAAACTCCTCTGAGTACAGAATAAATTAAAAAGGAAAAGAAAGAACTGACTGGGTCTGTTGTAGATTCCTGGAAGTATTTTGGAGGAGCATGGCTGCCTTCCTCTCTGTTTACACCCCTTGTTCTCTACCTGGCTTGACCCCTCTACTTTAGTTTATCATAGCTGCGAAGGCACTTCTCAAGAGCCACTTTTTTTTTTTTTTCTAAATCCATACTCCCTTGACTAACGATACAGACCACTTAGGATGCATATTCATTTACAAAGACTGTTTGGGAGTGTTTGATCTGAATTGAACTAGTGGCCAAGAATAGGAAACATAGAAGCCCTCAGAGTGTACCAGTATCTGTCCCAGCCGACCTTGATGCCAGACATTGAAGAGACAAGGTCTGGAGGGGCACACTGAAAGTTGACAGGTCTGAGTTGCCCAGAAGCAGGAGGAATGAATTCCAGAACAATACAGCTCCCAGCAAGTTCATTTCCAGTATTTCTCAACTTGTATCTGAGCTGAGGTTTGAGCTAGCAGCTTTCTCATGTATCAGTCAAGCTTCTTCACCCAGACTACCAGGACTAATTTAAGACAAGTGTTTACAAGAAACGTTGCCTGTTTCATAAGTACATTGTGGTACCTTCACCTTATCAATTTTCGACAGCTGTGGAAAGAAGAAAGACTGAAGCTTTCCAGAAAGTATTCTTAAAAATTTAATCTACTCAATGTGTTCCTGTCCTAAATGACTCAACTAACTGTATATCCAAATTATATATATAATCTTCATTGCACTCAACACATTGCAATGGGTCAGAGTTCACTGAGTTGACTACTTTGGAACATGGGTATCTTTACATTGTGCACTATTTTTCATACCAGAAAACACATTGAATTGACGAGAGACTTCACCCTCTTGCATATGCTCCTGAGTGATCTAAATGTGTTCCTTGACTCCTATATTTTACATAACTCACATAAAAACTTTATTAATAAACGTGGTGATGAACCCTATTTCTATAGAAAATTTCCAATAGTGTGATTCACTTTTTAAACTTCCATAACTGGTGTTGTTATGCGAATTAATTCTTTACCCTTCCCCTCTTATCAGATGCCATCTGCCCACACAAAAATTTGTCTGACTTTTAACAGCACAGGTTGTAATGTCATGTAAATACTATTCACAATCAGTGAGTCCGTTTAACATCTCTATTTTTTCTATTCCATCTAGCAGCTTCATGTAGTTCTCTTTCATGACCAAATCTGAAATTCAAAAAAAGTGATAATTTTTAATAGTGCATGTTGGGAATCCAACAGGAGCTACGAACTACAATAAATACCATCTAAGGACTTGTGGCTGAGTCTAAGGACTCAGCATTTTCTCCCTCTCAGGAATTCCAAGAAGGTAATATTTTTGTGACTGCATCACAGAAACGGACTTTTTTTTTCTCTCAATCTCAAAATAATGTTCTTTGTACTTTTATGAACAGCCTGCCATTTTCTGGAAATAATTAGAAGGACTATAAAGTCACTCATGACTGTTGGCAAATGAGAACCAATTGCAAAACCATCAAGTTACTCATGTTATAAAAAGGGCAATTACTATAAATAACAAAAGTATTTATGGTTTCCGATAAGATTTTTAAAATTGTCTTTCTCAGAGCAGTTACTATTTCAATCTAGAGTAACTTGAATATTTCAGTAGTAACACTTCAGTAATCCTGAATAGCTAAGTCTAGTCAAAATCAAGCATTTTGTTGTTGTTTCACCAGTTAACACTATCAAAAATGAAAAACAGGAAATGACTGGTTAATCTTTTGAATCTGAGTCAAAGATTAATGCTAGAATTAAAGAAAATTAAGCATCTGTTTTGTCAGTGAAGTTGAAGAAAAAAATGTTATCCAAAATGATCCTCTAAAGAAAATACCATAGGAAATAACTCTTACTGTTGCCAAATGGAATATATGCAAACAATTGTGACCATAAAATTTGTATTTATATTTCACTTCCACTGTATATCTCCACCTTGTGAGCAGTCAGTTGCAAGTAATTGTCTTCACAAGTAGAATTAAAAATAAAATCTCTTTGATGCAAAAATGAAATATTCATATCTGGGTTTTATTTTTTAGAACAAAAATTGAATTAACTACCTGTCAAGGGGACACAAACTCTTAAGTATGAGAAATTTAAAGAATGCCTAAGTCTAAGTCTTATTATTTTGTATCCCCGTTAGAGTCTTCACTAGTAAAATTAAGTCCTTAAATCAAAATAAAATCCTTTTTTCTAGGGATAGGTAAATACTGCAACAAATAATTGCTAAGAATATTTACAATATTTACTATGAACAAAGTCTATCATAAAACTGAATAAAATCCAACACAACACAATTCTGTATTGCAACACAGAAATAATGGGTTCGCATCTTCTGTTTTTTGATACTGCCTGTATGGATTATTCTGGTTTGAATAAACAATTAGAACTGCTATTTAATAGTGAACACATGCTTCTTCAAATATGGCTCCACTGTCCCACATAATGGATTCAACTGCATTATGGGCAGAACAAGACCCTTCTTCTACAGTGCTTGAATAAGCATACCCTTCTGTGGACATTGCTGTGAAAGAATAATTAACAATATGGCAAGCCTAACTCTACTGTTTTATTAATCTTTTCAATGAGAATAGAGAGCAGGTTTATTTTGAGGAGAATTTTGCAGTGAAACAGATTCTATGAGGATGTTAGTATCAAAAATAGCGCAGCCAGCAGGAGCAGGGAATAAATCATCCCCCTGTACTCAGCACTGGTCAGGCCACACCTCGACTACTGCACCAGTTTTGGGCCCCTCACTACAAGAAAGACACTGAGGCCCTGGAACGTGTCCAGAGAAGGGCAACGAAGTTATGAAGGGTCTGGAGCATAAGTCTTATAGGGAGTGGCTGAGGAAACCGGGATTTTTCAGTCTGGAGAAGAAGAGGCTCAGGGGAGACCTCATTGCACTCTACAACTCCCTGAAAGGAGACTGAGGCAAGGTGGGGGATAGCCTCTTCTTCCCTGCAACTAGGAATAGGACTGGAGGGAATGGCCTCAAGTTGTGCCAGGGGAGATTCAGATTGCACGTTAGGAAATACTTCTCCAAAACAGAAATCAGGTGCTGGAATGCGCTGCTCAGGGAGGTGGTTGACTCGTTGACCCTGGAAGAGTTCAAGAAACATTTAGATATTGTACTAAGGTTGTAGTTTAGTGGAGAAATATTGGTGATAAGTGAGCAGTTGAACTGGATGATCTTGGACCTCTTTTCCTACTTTGACGATTCCATGATCCTATTCTACAATATGTAGTAACTGCTCTTACCCTGACTTCCCCCTGCTCAGCTCTAACCTCCCACATAGCCTGGACATGAGATTGGTTATGACTTTCAGTGATGTGCTGAGGTGAGGCAGTTACTCCCAGCACAACAGTTCTTGAGCTGGCAGGTACTGCATATGTTGCTGAAAGTAAACTGAAGTATACCAGGGTAAAGGTAACAAAAATCTACACCAATAAAGCAGCCATGTGAAATCCCCATACCATTGTCCTGATCTGCTATATTTTCCACACTATATATCAGTTTTTTTAATGCTTCATAAAGAGTTACTAGTTGAGAAGACATAGATAATAGAGAACTGTTGACTAGTTAACATCCTCTCCCTCCCTGATGTGGTTTGTCCATTAGATCTGCAGGCACTGGGGGCATTTGGTTGCATCTAGTTCTCTTGCAGTGCACACTGGGAAGAGTGTAGAATAAGGCAACTGCTGCTCAAACAAAAACAAAAATTGTAACAGATAACCCCTTTTTCAATTCCATGGACCCACTCCATCCTGGCCCTGCTGTTGCAACATACCACTCTTGAGACTGCTGCAAGTCTCTCAGAATTAATGCTGAGGCCTGTGGACCAAGTTGTATTTCTATTGAAATCAAGTCTTATTAAAAACTTGGTGTCTTTATAGGCTACCTTTGTTTCCTAAGACATATTCAGTGCTCTCACGAAATATTCCTGAAAAATTTCCTGATATTGTAAGAGGCAATATTCCTCTTACAGTGTAAAAAATATGTCAATGTAAAAAATATGATCTCTAGGCAGAGCTTTTTCTGGTGGTGGGCAGCAGTATGAGCTATTGTCTAGAAATCCTTTGCGGTTTGTGTCTAAATATTTACTGTCTCCAAATCATGTGATCTATATTTTGTGTAGAGGTCGATGTACCTATTTCCTAAAGTTGGAGCCAGTGGGCAGGTATTCCAGGGTCCCTCTGCAGTGGTGAAACATAATGAGCACATTAGCATCAACCAAGTTCTGTTTTTCATTTCAGAAACCTCTCAAACCATCTGAGAACAGAGGCTTGTACGTTGCTGGGCAAAGGCACTTCCAATCATACTGAGAATCCTGGAAGCTCAGTCTTTAGGGCCTATAATTAAATCTGTCAGTAGGTACTTGTGCACCATCATTTGAAAGGAACACTGGTAACTATCATTGTGTCCAGAAGTAAATTTTACATTGGAGCAACTTTGTGGAGTTTTGTTAATGTTTTTTTAAATACATTCAGCATTCTTTTTCCCACTTGGAGATGAAGAAGTGCTGATCATCTTTCAATTTTTGTGCTAATAATGTAAAACTTGTACTTTATGTAGAACCAGTCAACAGCAACAAAAAAGCTTAATTAAGGGGTAGTAACTATGTGATGTGCCTTGCTGGTTCAGTGCCCATTTACAGCACCCAGCACTGAAATCATCCTGAAAACTATTTACTGATCCTTTCCATTTTAACAAGGTGGGAAAAAACACAGTCAAAAAAGTAAAGAAAAAAGGCAGCTTACTGTCATGCCTTCCAGCCTGACCACAGCATTTCCTGCAGAGCTAGCACTGTCACAAGAAGCAGTGTGAGCGTGCTGGAAAAAGAGCATCAGAAAGTGTTCTCTGACACATTGGGCACATTTGAATTCCAGAGCACAATAACTGGGTAACAAAGTTGTCAAACACACTCTGTCTTTAATCTAAGCTGATTTCTTGATTGCTCAAGTGGAAAATTAGTTGAGAGAAAGGGTGCAGTATAATCATTGCAAGTAACTGCATAAAATCTTGGCAACTTTACAATCAATAACGTGCCAATTTTCTTTCTAATTGCTTTGCCACCAGTTTTGGACAGCTCTGATGTGCTGAATATATGTTATTTTCAAGACGAATTGCATGCACATCAGGAAACCAACAGTTTTTAATGGTGAGATGTTGATTTGTTTAGCTGTGCCAAATGGGAAGGACAGATGATTGATGTCTGTTGTGACTGAGTGTTCTCCCTGTTTCCCTGATAGCTAGGCTTTCTGCAGAAAGTGTGCTGTACTTTACAGCAGTTTCTGAAAAGGTTTCAACTGATACTGAGAATCCTCAGTCATCCAGCAGTTCCCTTTTCTCCACCTTCTGGAGGAAAGTCCTGATGCAAAATATAGCAATATTTTTTCCATACTAAAATCTCCACTTCTCCATCTTACAGATGCTCAGCCCCCAAACTGACAGCACAGTTTACTCTCTCTCATTACTTAGATTTTTGTTAATAAATTTCGACGGCACTATTTCTATTAACTCCCAGATTAAGTCCGAATATCTACTTCACTGTCTTAATGAAGGGAATACAGACTTGCAGAAATGCAGTTTTTAAAATCTAACCTTGTGTAAGGAAGATTCTACAGGAAAATTGCTTTCAGTGAAATTTCTTGAAGTGAAAACTTTATTTGATGGCCAGTCGTAAATGAATAGATTTTGCATAGACATTGTGAAACTTTTAATTCACATGAGTATCCCCCTTTTTTTTTTATTAATCCAAGCTTCTTTCCAGATGCTTGTTGATCCTCCAGAGCACCACGTCTCACTTCAAACTCTCTCACAACATCTTTTCTTCATACAGTTTGTAAGCAGAAATGTGGGAGGTAAGAAGAAAAAATGCTTTAAAAGAATATAGCAACAAATGACCTGGATAGGTTAGATCAAATGGAAACTAGCAGAACACCCACAGAAAAACCACAGGTAGTGTTAAATAGAATTAACTCCTAAAATATTAATTGCATACATATTTCCTAACTTCAGGAAGCATTTCTGTGAAGGATTATGCTTTACAGGACAGCAGACAACACAGACAGAGGACACAAGAAATGCTGTTTTCACTTGATCTGCCTTGCACCAAATTGCCTGCTTGAAGATCATAATACCTCTCAAAGCATGCTTTTGTATAAGTGTGACTGTGTCTTGTCCCAGTTTAAAGCTTTGGGCATGTCAGAGCTCTCATGTGTGTTTTCCTAACATTTGGAAAGTCCTTTTAACTCTGAATATCAAATTCCTCTATTAGGTACTTCTATGTTTTCAGATCAAGGCCAACATGATGATGTCACATTCTTGGAAAAATGGAAGAAGAAGGTCATTTCTGCTTGTTTAAAAACTGGACCATCTGGCAAAGCTAAATCAGATAGAAGTTGTTGAATATTCTCACCCCAAAACAATGCTTTTTTTTCAAGCAATATGTTTTGTGGCACTTAGCTCTTTTTTACACACTCTGAACATCCTACTGACAAGATTTTACACTTCAGTCCTTCAGTAAAGCCAAACACCAGTGTCAGGATGCTCGCAGATAATGACTATCAGTAACAGGTATTTGTCCCAGAATTGCTATATTATACAGGAAAAGAGATGTGAGAAGAGAGTGGTAGTGCTACCCCTTTGGCCAGTACGCTGAGAGGGAAAATGAACTGAGATAGAGTGAATTACAAAGAGATTTCACTATACTGTTCAAAATCAGAAAATTCAGGCCTTTGTATTGTCTCTGGCAATTATTCTGAGTAATTCAGTGCATTTAAGGGTCCCAGAGGAGGGAATCTTTTTGTATACTTCAAAGGACCAGCCAAAGTGAAGCAATCTGCTACTTCACTCTTCAGTTCAGGCATGATATAGGATTACTTAACTTGCAGTGGATGTGAGAGTGCTATATTTAAACTAGTAATGTAAAGGGGACAAGCTTCAGGAGCTGGGGCTGTTCTGTCTGGAGAAGAGAAGTCTCCTCTTGAATGCAGACTTTCAGTACCTAAAGAGGAGCTATATGGAGGAAAGGTTCAGACTCTTTAGCAGGGTCTGTTGTGATGGGACAAGGGGAAATTGTTTTAAACAAAAAGAGGGGAGATTTTAACTGGACATAAGGAAAACTTTTTTAATGTGTAGTGTGGTGAGGCACTGGAACAGGCTGCCCAGTGAGATGGTGGGTGCCCTGTCCTTGGAGACACTCAAGGTCAGGCTGAACGGGGCTCTAAGTAGGAACCTGATGTAGCTGTAGGTGTCCCTGTTCATTGGAGGAGAGTTGGACTAGATGACCCTTAAAAGTCCCTTCCAACCCAATTTTCTACTTCTATGAATCTAAAGTAACAGTAAGAATAGGATCATGTATTCAGTATCTGTGTATTCTGGAAGAGTTTAAAAATGTTTGCCTAACTTATCTTTCCTGACAGCCTTCTTGGAGATTCTGTTAATTATAAGCTCAATTTCTCCATGTAATTAAACAGATAAATAATGAAGCTCAAGTTCATTGTATTAAGTGTTACTGCTGAATGCCAGTGAACAATTTGGTGCTTAAACAACAGCCGCTCCTTCCTCCCCCATGTTCCTTGCAAAAGAAATTCAGAAGAATTAATAGTGATCTGCATATTCCATTATAAATCTGAATTATGTGTGATAGCTATAAATATTCTCTCCAAATTGTTGGTTAATTTAAAATAACACAGCGGAAATCAAAGTATCTGCAGGGAGGGGAGAAAGAAATGTCTGAAAAAATCCTCTCTGATATATCTGACTGAAAGTAACTGGTGTCTCTTTCCCTTATGATTACTCCAATTCACACAAGAATACAGATATTTGTGTTCGCACCAAATTACTTTCACTTTCACAGACAAGAGTATTTCGTTGGTTCCACTCCTCCTGGCATGGCTACTCACTTCCTTGTGCCTGAGAAATATCAGCCTCTGTGTGGGTATCCGCACAGCCAGAGACTGGACAATTAACCATAGCAATGTAAGTAATGGGTTGTATGGGGACAGCCAGAGCACAGATGATATTTCCTGCTCATGTCTCCATACAATGCTTGACAATAAGGAGACAGTGTGGGATCTATGAAGAGATGTGGCTCTTCAGGATTTTTGCTTTGCACTGCCTAGAGTCCAGTTAATGAGATTTTATGTTAACAAGATATATAATGGCCCTTGTATCTGATTTAGAGATTCAGTTTTCTCCCTACAGAATGTGCTCAATATGAGGTTTAATCCAGGGTTAAACTTTTGCTGCTCTGTATTGTCTACGTTATTAATGCCTGCAAATAAAAATGACTGGTCTCCATAGCAACTAGCATCTAACTAAATCTAAGAAGAAATTTTCTTGCTTCTTTCTCTTTCACCAGATCAGACCAAGAACATGATGTCCTCACAGAATGAAAACAGTGTTGTTGAAATATGCATCCTTCGAACGCTTCCCCAGCAAACCATCTTAACTTTAATTTCTCTGTTGTTCATTTATCTTAACAATGTCACTGTTGCTGTTGTGATATTCCCAAAGCATTATCATATCTTTATTTATTATATAAAAGAATTTTATTATTATTATTTTATATCTAATTCTGAATTAAAGGCAGCCTTATGAAACACGACTTCTAAATAGAGGACCTTTGTCATTACAATTGAGTTCTGAAAACACAAAAGCTCTGCAACTTCTGTCTTTGTCTGTCATTGTAAACAGAGTTGCAGAGACCTTTGCCATTTAGATATCTTTTCTCTTTGAGTTTAGGAAGCTTAGTTTTTACACATAAAGGGATTCTGATATCACTGAGTGTCAGAGACTGATGTCATGAGCTTGGGTTTTCAGATGACTTTACATCACTTTCAAGGAAGTGATGAGCAATGTACTTACATCCTTCAGCAAATACAAAATGAAAATTTCTGAAAATAGCTGAAAAATCCATTTCCCTTATCTGAATCATAATTAAAGTATTATATACAGAGAAGATTTGTCTTTGTCAAGCAGAAATAGGGATGAATGGGTCATTTTTGAAGGAGGCAGAATATTTGAACTTAAATGACTATCTCACACATAGCTAGAGATGTACATGGACTCAAAAGTACATGGACTCAACAACTGGCCACTTTTCAGTTACTCTCCAAGTCTTCTACATACGTTAGTAAGCCTGGTGGTGCCAAAAGCACCTAGAGGAGTCAGCATTTTTCTTTCCAGTCTGTAAAATGCTTCCTTTTCAGATTGAAATGTAATTGATTTTTAGTGATTGAGTGACACAGAAATATGAGGGAAAATACTGTGGGATATACCATCTTCATCCTTATGGATGACTTTGACTTTTCTCTAGAGTGCAGATGCAGAAGACAGAAGGACAACAGAAATGAGATTTTCCAGCTCTTCCCTTATTTATCAGTGCCCCCTGGTACCATCCTGTGTCGTGAGGATTCATTCAGGTATTAGCAGAATATAAAGGTTTATTTGTTAACATGCTTCTTCTGCTTGAGATTTTGCTAGATAGAGATAGAAAGTGAAATTTGAGTATATGTGTGGGAATACAAGAAAAACTGTTTAGAGCAGAAGCTCTCGAGCAAGATAAACAGCATATATGGGTGTAGATGGTTTTAAAATTTCCTCCTTATGTTATTCATTCAAATAAATTCATAAATCTACCTTTGTGGCCGGGTCTACTATGTTCAGCTATAGCACCTCACCTAGAGGTCCACCTTTCTGGCCATACACCCTGCCAGATGTGGATCTACAAACAGCCAGAGAACCATGTGGCCCTCATCATGATGCACTTTGGTTCTACCTTCAGCTCTACTGCCTGAAATGTGTCCTCAGGCATTGCCTCAAGGCCTGCTGTTCCTGCATTTATTCCGTCAGCCAACTCTCCTGCTATGTGTGTTTCTACTTCTGTGCTGTCTTGGTGTCACTGCCCCCTTATCCTTAAACAGATGATATTTCATCAAGCTAACCAATACCACCAGATAGTCAGCCTGGAGTGAGAAAAAGATCCACGTGCTACTTTCCATAATGGAGGAAAGACCATTTTGCAAATGCCGAACAGATCACGCTCTCCAAACCAGCATGAGTTAAGAGTATTATTCCCTGTTTTATCCAGGGAATCTGTGGAGAACAGAAGGCAGGTTTTAGTTGTGCACTTGCAAAATGCAGCATAGAGTAAGAGCACATTTCTGCTTGCCATGATGGAGCAGGCTGACTTCAGCTGGCCATGAGTGGTAACTTCTGAAATGTGGGTGGAAAAACAAAATTCTGTTGATACAAGAGACAACGAAAAATATTCTGTACTCAACAGCCTCCATGAGAATAACATGGAAGAGTGGTAACAGCATGAAGTTCCCAGCAATAGAGACAAAACAGAAAATTTGTAATCTCAGAATCTTGTAGGAATACCACAGGAGACTCCTTCCATCCCCCTGCTCTGAATGCTTCTATGTTGTCTTGGAGCACCAAAGTAGATTCCTTGGCCACAAGAGTTCTGAGAAGGAAGACCATCAACAGCTGATAGACAAACCCAGCAGCACCTACAGTGTTATCATCTCCGTGATTCACTCATCAGCAACAGATGCAGAAGCTAGGAGAAAAGAGAACCATCTGTGGGGTTATGAATGCTGGGCAGTGGGTTTGCTTACTTCTAGACAGAATTCTCTGGAAGCCCTACCCTTCATTAGTCTGCAGGTTACAACAGATGCCAGATATACAAATACAGTCTACAGAGACCTTAATATGTGGTGCAGGGTAGGACCGCATGCTCAATTACTGGGATATGCATTACAGAGAGGAACTGGAACAAAAATAGGTTCTGAAATGCTGGTAGGGTTCCGGGGATTGTTGTTCCTCAAGGTGCTCAATGCAGAGGGTTGTTGAGGTGAGCCCAGAGATGTCCTGTGAGCTTATGATACTGGTAAAGACCTGGTTGGCAGTTGGTGGGGTAAACCTTGGGAAAGCGTAGGTGGACAAATGTAAACCAAAGCATTCTGATGGAGAAGAGCAGGAAATAAATGCATTTTGTTTTTGTCTAAATACAAAACAACATTTCTTAGAAACAGTGAAAATCTTACTGCTGTCACCTTCTTCCTTAAAACTTCTTTTTATGATTTCAGCCACTTGTGTGAATTAGTTTTAATTT
This sequence comes from Lagopus muta, assembly GCF_023343835.1. Taxonomy (NCBI): domain Eukaryota; kingdom Metazoa; phylum Chordata; class Aves; order Galliformes; family Phasianidae; genus Lagopus; species Lagopus muta. The sequence continues at coordinate 37,743,200 of NC_064435.1, read as the reverse complement.
CCATATTACAGTAAAATTTTCAACGTTTAAGTTCCTGGTTATTTCAAGTCAGCACAAAGCCAGCACATCAATATGACCTGAACTTCAAACACCAGATAATACTGAAGTATGGAATTATGTTTACTTTACTGTACAATTGGTATTGCAGATTAATTAAAAAAAAAAAATTGCATAGGTACATAATTTCTGAAGTTTTTCAGTTTGAATTTGGTCACATAAGGAAAAAAATACATCAACTCGATAATCATATTTAATCACCACCACTGTAAAGCAGATGACCAATAAAGGAGAGCAATATTTTATTGAGTTTTGAGCGTGTGGGGAAAAAAAAACCAACAAAAAAAAGAAAACAACCTATGGCTGTCACAAATGAATGTTTCTTACAAACAGGTAATTATTCATAATGAGTGACATAATGATTTCTCTCATTTTCTTTGGTAAATTACTTCAAGACATCAGTGATGACAGATTATAGATAAATCCATAAGCAAAGAGCACAATGGAATGCTCACCCTGTTCAGAAGGTGGGTGTTTGATCTGTATTATAGCAATGTCTTCTGAGCTTTGCAATTTAGTAGATGCACTCTTTGAGCTTTCTGGCACTTTAAAATACATTCATTTTCTCCATGAGCTGTCATTTATGGAAGGGATTTCTTGAAAGATATAATTGTGTATCTTACCAGGCATCTAGTTAGTAGGCATCTACTTTTTCATTTCTTTTTTATTTTATTTTTTTTTCTGATGAGAAACTGCCCAGCTTAGTGTTGATTGTGTCAGTAAATATCAGACTAGTTACCTTATGTAGGTGCTGTTGGACTAGATATTTGAAGGCCCCTCACAACTGAACTATTCCATTCCATTCTATTCTACTCCATCCTATGCTATGCTATGCTATGCTATGCCATTCCATTCAATGCCACACCATGCCATGCCATGCCATTCCATTCCATTCCATGCCATTCCATCCCACTTTTTGTATTAGTAGAAAGAAGGTAGCTTGAAGGAGATTTAGGACTATTTCAAAAATCTACTACATTGTAACTCATTAAACAGTTCTCGTGTCATACATTACACTTCCAGCATAAGATCTTAATTACATTTACATGATTGCACATGTTTATTGAAACAGCAGAAACTGAGGGTTCCAACTTGACTGGATTTGGTCTGTTTTGAAAGGTCACAGTGAACAGACAGTAAGCCATAAATGGTGGCAATAAAGTAAATGCAAAATCCTGGGAGACAGTATTTTCTGGATAAAAATAAATAGGCATGAAAAGAATTTTAAACATTTAATCAACCTTATCAAGTAGTTATGTGTTCAGCAATTAGTGTTGTTAATGAATTTGATTAATAAATTATATTGTTGTTCTATAATGAACCTGCATATGAAAAGTAATTTTTAAATTTTCACTAATTGAAAAGAGAAGGGTGTTTGTTTAATTACATGTATTATTTTTTTGAACAGAACAGTTGCACAGCAGAAATGCTTCTGAAGATCACAATAAATATAACATTATTTATTTGTAAATAGTAAACTTAAATTGAAATGTGTAGTATCGTATAATAAAAACAGAGGCTGAAGATCAATTTTTTAATATTTTACAGAAAAAAATGCAAAATTAAAAGACAAAAATACAGGAACAAGGAGCAACATGGTGTAATTGTGCTGGTTTCTACATCCTTAGCTGCCATTCTTTGCTGGCATAAAACAAAGTGATAAAAGTTTAAACAGAAACAACTTCTCTTGCATTCTGTTCTTTGTGTTGGTGTAAAATAACAGGCTCCAATGATAATCTAGTGCAAGGTATTAAGATTTGACAGCGAGCCATCACTGATTCTGGTGTTACCCACATTATACTGATCCAGGCAAGGAAAAAAAGACTAGAAAAAAAGTAGAGTGCTAGTAGTGCAACCAGCTTCTTACTACCAAAATTTGAAAAGAATCCAGATGGTTTTCTTAGTCCTCATAGCTGGAAAAAAAGATATTTTCTCTGCCTGTGACAAACAGTGCTCCTGCAAACACACAAAGGATCTACCATGGGGAGCCAGCTGTCTGGTCTCCTGTGGTATGTCCTCCAAAGAATAAAATGTGGAAATTTATCCTTTAGGGCATTAGCATTTCAGTAGTATCACTCCAGATAGTTACTTACGAAGTTTGTTTTCTTGATCAAACCATCAAAATAGTTCTCTTTTGATGCTGATTCTGCAGAACAGATTTCAGTGCTATAAGACTAATATTTTATTCCAGGATGTTTCAAAATCCTCCCCAAAGACTCCAGAGCCAAGAGAAGTTAGTCCACGTGACTGGTGTGATATATACTGGCATGCTGCTGGTGAGGTCTGAGGCAGTGGGCTGGATTACTGCATGGAAGCCAGGTACAATGACTTCAGATCATCATCCCACAAGATACAAGTCAAGCTAAGTAGGAAAACAAAAAGAATGTTACTTTTATTAGCTTCTCAAGAATGAGAGATGTGCATACTAACTGGTGATGTAACTGGATTCAGTCGTCTTGCAGATAGTCTATTATATCTGTTTTGGCATGAGCCCAGTCTCTTTATCTTGTTCGGTAAGTGATAATTCATTGCTATCCCTAACATATATTCAAGGAAGATGGTAAGTAAACTCTGGAGAAGAGAATCTTCATGACAAGTGAACCACTGGAATGATGGGACTCTTTTGTGGGGATTGTTAAACTGATGGGGTCTTGTAAGCATAGGCATATCTTCCTGTCACACATTGACTGTCAATTGCCAGTAGCCAGGCAACCCAGAAAGTTACAGGGTTTTCAACTGGACCTCTTCAGTCTTGAGAAAACTCAGAGGGGATCTTATTAATGTTTATAAATATCTCAACGTGTGAGTCAAAGGGACATGGACAACCTCTTTTCAGCAGTCTGTATGGACAGGACAAGGGGAAACAGCCATAGAGTTCCACACCAATATGCAAAGGAACTTCTCCACAGTGAGGGTGACGGAGCACTGGAACAGGCTGCCCAGGGAGGTTGTGGATTCTCCTTCTCTGGAGATGTTCAAGACCCACCTGGATGCCTACCTGTGCAGCCTGCTGTAGAGGCCTGCTTTGCAGGGAGATTGGACTCAATGATCTCTAGAGGTCCCTTCCAGCCCCTACAATTTGGTGACTTTGTGATTCTTCTTATATGTAAAATTACTTCATCAGCAAGATCAGTAAGACCTAATTCCTAAAGGACTGTGTCCTAGGGCTTTGCATGATTGTGGGTTCTTTGATGTCTAAAAAGTATTGAATTAATATTTTGGCCTAAGCTTTTTCTCTTCTCAATACAGACACCTTTTTCCATTAGGCAAACAGAAACATCTGTTTCTGGCAAATTTATTTAAAATTGACCTGTAAGCTAGAAGTTATCAGGGAGAACAAAGAAAGAAAGCTAGAAGGACATGCTTCATTTTCTCATGAATCCAAGTTAAAAACTACTGGGACATTCAAAACTGCATTTGCAACTTGATCCTAAACATTCCATTTCCTGACTAGAGCTGGAATAACTATTGAGTTTCTGGAAAACAGGCTCATACAACATGTATTATGCAGCTTGCAAGGCTGGAGCAGCTGGAGTTTTCATTTGGAAAAGCACTGCAATAAATTGAGCAGCTGTGAGAAGCACGTGGAATGGGAATTAAAATGAATGTAAAACAAGTGTATGCCCAAGTTTTATTTTCTCATTTGAATAAAGTACTGAATTCAAAGAGGAATCATTGCAAACTGTTCAAGTTAGAAAAGAGCATACAGAAAGGAAAAGTCTGTGCTGAACACTCACTATTTCATTGGATTTGTGAGAATAGCTTAAGAAAGAGAAATGAATAGCAATTTTATATTCAAATCTAGTTTTCAAAATTTGCCAGGGAAGTTCTCAGAAAGCATTTTAACTGAACCACAGTATGTAAATCTCCTATCTAATATATTCCAAATGAAATTACCTTAGTCAATGGCTGGATCGTAACACCCTGGGTAATAAAAGTCAATATAAGTTCTCCAAAACAGTCTATATTGGGCCGTTTCTTTCTTGGGTGTGTGGTTACCCACATTTAGGCATTTATGGGTTATGCCACTAAATTAATTATCTTGCTGTAATGGGATCCGTTTCTTAAAGTCATTGAAGGTGGTCTTAGAGAGGAAATTGATTTATAAGAGGTACTAATTATAAAAACATTCATAATCACAGAATCACAGAATCACAGAATTGTAGGGGTTGGAAGGGACCTCCAGAGATCATCGAGTCCAACCCCCCTGCCAAAGCAGGTTCCCTACAGTGGGTCACACAGGTAGGCATCCAGGCAGGTCTTGAACATCTCCAGAGAAGGAGACTCCACCACCTCCCTGGGCAGCCTGTTCCAGTGCTCCGTCACCTCACTGTAAAGAAGTTCTTGCGCACATTTGTGCAGAACTTCCTATGCTGCAGTTTCCAGCCGTTTCCCCTTGTCCTGTCTCCACTCACCACTGAAAAGAGTCCGGCCTCGCCATTCTGCCCCCCACACCTTAGATATTTATAAACCTGGATCAGGTCCCCTCTCAGTCTCCTTTTCTCAAGGCTGAACAGACCCAGTTCACTCAGCCTTTCCTCATAGGGGAGATGCTCCAGGCCCTTCACCATCTTCATGGCCCTCCGCTGGACTCTTTCCAAGAGATCCCTGTCAAGAGATCCCTAATAGTTTAAATGTGATCTTCAATGCCTGAAGAGACTGAATGTGTTTTAATGGACAATCCTGCAATATATATGAAATAACTTAAAAATGGAAACCTTCCTCCTGAAAATGGACATGTAGCTGAGAGAAACATGAGACATGATCTCAGGAGCCATGGATGGAATCTAATTCCTGACAGCGTGAGGAAGATTTGACAAGCTCTCTAGTAAGCAAGCTGTGTGCAGTCGGTCAGAAGAGCCTTCTCATCTTTAGAAACTAGAGCTTTACCTTCTCTGGTACATTTTCTGGTTCCTTCTTGTAGCAGCTTGAATAGTATTCACTAAACAGACGAAGAAGATATGTGACAAGGTTGTTTTATTTTGTGTCACTGAACAGTTGTGGACATCAAGGGTTTCCTTTGCTCTTTCAGTACTGTAGGGTAAGACCCTTTTTTTTTTCTGGCACATGGCTTAGCATTTTGCTTGTGGAGATGTTGTGGGGAGGCTGACACTTATGAAAAGAAGTTTTCTGAAGATATTGGGACCAGTGTCTCAGATAAGTCAGAGCACAGGAAATACAAGCAATTGAGATGACAAAATACCACATTGTTGACATTATCTTTATTATTTGTCTTGAATTATTTCTTCTTGGATGGCCATCAGCGACAGAAGGAGAGTAGAAGTGAAATGGAAGAAAAACAAAGTTATTGCTTTTCACAGAAAAAAACATAATTAACTATACAGAATTAAGCCCTCTTTTCTTATTTGTTCCCCAATCAAAGTTTTCCTTATTGGTAGGAAAAAAGTATAAAGAGAGCACAAGGCCAGGCCTCTTTTTCCTTGCATTGAAGATTTCAGAAACATCTTGTGATGTGCATGAGCATTGAAGTCTCCTTCAGAATATGGAGATGTAGTCAGAAGAAACTGAAGAGCTTTAATGAATCAAGGCACACTTTGTATTCTAAGAATTTAGGAGATTTCAGAATTAATGAGATTTGGTAATATTTGCACAATGATGATTAATTTCCATTTGATGAAAAATAATATATAAGCTTTTTATGAAATTCTGGCACACTTAGCATTGAGATTTCTATGTTTTGAATTGTTGAGGTTTTTGACAAGATGAGAATGAGATGCATCACACAGCCTTACTGTGAGAAAATTATTTTTTCTCTTTAAGCATCTCACCTTATTTCAAAAGAACAGTGATAACAGCACAATTAAAATTGCAATTCCAGTGCCCTTTCCTAGGCTCCTTTTAGACAGTGTGCCCGATAAAAAAATTTGAGTCTTGCATCAATGCCTAACACGGTTTTGAATCTTAAGGGGCGTATAGCATCAGTAGTTGTAGAACTAACCTGGCCCAATGGGTTAATTCAACAATCCCTGATTTTTAGAAGGAAAATCTGATTAGAAAGTGCAAAACTAATCCTCTTTGCTTTTAATTCACCATTAATTACATGTTTCAGAGAAACTTAAAAAATCTCCTGCAGAATTTTATAGTCCTAATTCTGCTTTAATTCTTGTATAATTACGGAGAGAATGCCTGGATGATCTTTTCCATGTCAAAAAGGATTGGACAAGACAGTCCAATTCATTTCTATGCTTTGACAGTAATTAGAAAGAACAGAACATTGTATGGCAATAGTGCTTCTCCTTTTCATCTCGTCTCTATTAAGTACAGGAAAATTCATGTTCTCTTTGATGCAGCTGAAGCAGCCTCACATTTTGCATTTCCCACCTCGTGCAGAGCTTTCTTTAGCAGAAAGCCTTTGAGTTGGGTCCTGGAGGAATGAACTTCCACTGCAGTAAATAGGGAGAAACATGGACAAATCTTATTAAAAATAATGATGTGATTAAAGAATTTAGCTCCTTATGCATTGCTTCTATAAGACTGTTCTTTTCACCCAAAAGAACTCTGATGTTAGAACGTCATTATCTATGTATTTGTTGATACTTTTGCTTCAATACAAAGAAAAAAAAAAGTACTTTTCTTTCTACTTCTGAAACTTATCATTGAGAATAGCTTATCTTTTTCAGAAATCAATTTGAATGCTTTTCCTTTGATGATTCAGAGTAATAACAGGAAAGACCCACGAATAATCATTGTAGGAGATTTAAACTGTAATTGTGGTAAGCAGTTTAACTTCAAAGATGAAACACCTAAGATAAAACGATATGCTGAAGCCGACTAATAAATTCTCTTAAGAATTAATTGAACTCAGGAAAAATTTAAAAAAATTCTAGCAATTCTGCTCTGTGTGGACTGTATCCAGCATTCTCAGTGGTACATTCAGATGTGATCATTCTATGATTCTATGACTGAGCATAAGTATACTTCAGTTAGTTTACCCATGAAACTTCCCACATTGAGATCTTGCAATTTGTTAGGCTTCTTGAAATAAAAGAAGTGGCTTTCTAGAACAGACTGAAAAATATTCCTTTTAAAACAAACTTTCCTATTAAAGTGAAACATGGAAATCCGCATGGCCTATATTAAGGCAAAAACTTCCTATTACTCTGTAATCACTTAAAAGAAATAATATTTGCATGGTGTATATTTGACTCTACTGTTAAGGAAACTCAACATAGTGAATTAACTGAAAGCAGATACTATAATTTTCTGTATTAAAAGAGCAGCTTTTGATAACCTCATCTATTCTGATGATGTTGAATAAGTATTTCTTCATTTTCAGTTTATTAACTAGTCAATTCAAACTTTAAAAATAAGATGGCAGTTTCTAAAGCAAATCTTCCTGTCTAGACATAGAAATTGTCATTTTCCCCTTTGGCTAATGCCAAAGACGGAGATGCAAGAGCAGAAATAACCATCACATCCATAATGGGAGATGTGCTGCCTAGCCACCATCCCAACCCCCCTGTACACAAGCTAATGAAAGACTTATAAAATCTGCTACGGAGAGGAATAATGCATCATTTCAATGTGCTGTAGTTCCTGTTTAAAGTGAAATAAGAACTGCAACCATAAACGTATGAAGGAGGAAATGAAGGCTTGGATGGAGAGCACATCTTCCTCTCTCTGAAACCACTATCCTGCTGTGCCACCCGGGGGGGGGGGGGGGGGCAGGCATGTGACAATCTGAGTGATTAAATAGCTTTCCAAATACATACAATGGCTTTTATTTTATTTTATTTTATTTTATTTTATTTTATTTTATTGTAAAGTTGTCATATATTAATAGATTTTTAAGGCCCTTGCAGACTTTTTTGTCATCACAGTTAACCATTCCACTTGAACAAATTCCCTATCTGGTAGTTTGTGCTGGCTAACTGAAGTTGGACCTGCAGAGTGGATGAGCTTAATTCAACGAATCCAAGTCCAAGGTCCTGCACCTGGATCGAGGCAGTAACCACTACCAATACAAGCTGGGGGATGAAAGGATTGAGCACAGTGGATTTTTTTGCTGAAAAAGACCTGGGAATACTGGTGGATGGGAAGAGCCAGCAATGTGCCTTTGCAGCACAGAAAGCCAACCATATCCTGGGCTGGCCAGCGGGGTAATGGAAGTGATTCTACCCCTTTACTCTGCGCTGGTGAGGCCTCACCTGGAGTACTGCATCCAGATGTGGAGTCCCCTGTACAAGAGAGACTTCGGGTGTGTCCAGAGAAGGGCCACAAAAATGTTCCAAGGGATGGAACACCTTTCCTATAAGGAAAGGCTGGGAGACTAGGGCTATTCAGCCTGGAGAAAAGGAAGGCTCCAAGGTGACCTGATATCAGTTTTTCAGTATCTAAAGGGGAGCTTCAGAAAAGAAGGAGACAGACTCTTTAGCAGGCTCTGTGGTGATAAAACAAGGGGAAATGGTTTCAAGCTTAAAGAGGGACATTTAGGTTAGATATAAGGGACTGAGAGTGATGATGCACTGGAACAGGTTGCCCAGGGATGTGATTGATGCCCCGTCCCTGGAGACTTACAGGGTGAGGCTGGATCAGACCCTGGGCAACCTGATCTTGCTGTGGATGTCCCTGTTCACTGCAGAGGTTCATCTCAACTCTAAGCATTCTATGATGCTATGATTCTATTTGTATTTTTTAATCAGCACCTTAGACGTCCGGCAGCAGCTGTTAGAACTCTTGGGAAGCTTTAACACTGCAGTAAGAACATCTCACACTCTTCCTGACCCTCTCCTTGGGAGCAGAATGGTGCTGCCCACACGGCATTGAGCCACACATCCCACTTTGTGCAACGCCTTCATGAACCAGGCAGCCTGGGTGCTACAGCAGCACAACTGGTGGCAGCTAGTGTGTGCTGCTTGCCCTTCTACGCACAAGTGTAATAGCAGGGTGCAGCATGAGCCTCTCCTTGTTGAATTAAAAGCATTAAAGAAGCCCACACTTCATTAGCACCTACAGTATTAATCACTGATGCTGCAACATTCACATGATTAACATTTGTGTAAAGATAATCAAATATGCCCTAAAGACTGTAATTTTGCTTATTAAAAGCATACTGTCTTTTATGCTTTGCCTTTTTGTAATTGCTTATGCTGTGGCAATAGTTACATATGAACAAGCACTTGCAGATTGTACTTGATGAAATTACTTGCATGTTCATGTACATTTGTCTTTTGTGCAGCAATTAAACTTGTCTTCTGTATATTTTTCTGTGAGGAACGGAAGAAGCAACCACAGGTGGAAGGCTCTCTGTAACCGATACTACAGTGGAAACAAAGGCTGTCTTATGAAGGGAGAAAAGAGGTTGGGGGTATAGTGAGTTGAGTTATTTAATGAGGTTATCTTTAACAGAGCAGGTTAAACTCTAACACTGTTTATAAGATTTTCTTTCCTTCTTTCCTTCTTCTTTTCTTCTTTCCTTTCCTTCTTCCCTTCTTCTATATTTATTTACTTTAATTCCACCTCAATATTATCAAAACATTTTTGGGAATTAAATTTTGCCAAATGCTTTCATAGAATCATAATATAATAGAATCACAGAATGGCCTGGGTTGAAAAGGACCACAGTGATCATTTATTTTCAACCCCCCTGCTGTGTGCAGGGTTGCGAACCACTAGAACAGGCTGCCTTGAATGCCTCCAGGGATGGGACATCCACAACCTCCTTGGGCAGGATACTTCAACCTTCATTGAAGAATCTCCTGAGAACTGGCTCCTGTTTCCTCTAGCACATCCATTTCCACTGCAGCCCACCATCAGGATGGTCAGCTTGGTGGCCTTGGATGACACGAGCTCTCAGGTTTATATGTCTTTCTGAAGTAGTATTATATATGTATGAGCGGAGATGAGGACAAGTTTGCATTACATGGGTGGTGGAGTCAGAGGAAGGGAGGTAGCAGGAAATCAGGAGATGAAGCTGTGTGTCTGCTTGCTGTCACACCACACAGCTTTTAGGAGAAAACCAATGGACAGCAATGGAATTTGCTGGAGGCATTTTCCTGACTCTTGCAAATTGTTCTCAGGGACTGAGAAAGCAGGCAGGGCTATATAGTGCCTTTAAACACTATATGCCTGCGGTTACTAATTAACCTGATTAAATCCTCACACCAAAGCAATATTTCTTGGGCTTATTTGCTAAATTATTTTGTAATGAATATCCTGTGCTTAAAGGTCTTAAGCTCAAGAAGTTTCATTTGTCTTAAATAAGTCAAGGACCAACCGACCAAGCAATTCAGCTGTTATGTTTGAGTGACACTGACCTCAAAAAAGCAAAGGTTTTACAACACAACCACAGCCTGGAGAAGATAGCTACCTACCTAATCATTGCCAGATGTTTCATAAATAAATGCTCAAAAAACATGGAGCAGTTTCAGATGGATGCTTCCTTACACCTTTGATTGGACTGAGATTAATAGTGGTAATTCTGATACAAATTCATGGAAGTTGATCCTTGTAAGAGCAACGGTAGGGTTCTTTCCTTGTGTGATTGAGGGATGATTACAAAGTAAAAAGGAACCATTATTGCATGGCTCCAAGAAAGAAACACGTAGATGTGGCACTGAAGGACATGGCTTAATGGGTTTGGGGGAGACAGGTTGATGGTTGGACTAGATTAGGCATGCCCAACCTGTAGGCCGCATGCAGCACTACTCACAGTGTTGCAGCCTTCTGTACCATGCCATCATGGGCCCTGTCCAGCCCCTCAGCATCAAGTGAACATCAATACACCAGGAATCCCATCAGAGCTGAAACCAGGGCATGGGGAAAGCACGGTGCAGTATCAGTTCAAGTTACGGCAAATAAGTTTATGGATTTTGGTACACTGGCTAAGCAGTCTTGTGAACAGCAAAGAATATGCAACTGTACTTTCCTTTTGGATTGAATTTGAGAATAGATTTCAAGATTGCTGAAGAAAATTATCAAATTTTGGTTTGTTTGTGACTCCATTTTTGGTCAAAATTAATATATTACTTACAAACTTTCAAATGGAATGTATAGAATTACAATCCGATATCTGATCATGTCTCTTTGTAAGACTTCCATAAGCCCTCTCTTACCAGAAATTTCCCTTACTTCACCATCACACCTTACTTGTGTCATTGCTTTTGGTGGTATGTACATTTGTGAACAAATTGTTCATGAATCAACTGTTTTGATGATGAAGTACAGAAACAATAAAATTTCATCAAAAATATCTAATGACTTGAGAGCTCACTAGGATTTGCAGCCAGTGCCATCAAGCCAAATTGATGAATTTGTTTCACAAGAACAGGGTCACACATCTCACCAGTTTTATGGTTTTGTTGCTGTTTCATATGTTTTAATTAAAAAAAAAAAAGCATTAAAAATGAAAATAAGTTTTTTTTTACTTTACACACATTAACTATATATTTTACAAGGGTTGCTCCAAAAGTAATGACTCCTATGGTGTTATGTTGTGTCACAACATCACGGGTGGATCACATAATCACAGAACCACAGAATGGCCTGAGTTGGAAGGGACCTTGAGGATCATGAAGCTCCAACCCCCCTGCCACATGCAAGGCCAACAATCTCCACATTTAGTACTAGACCAGGCTGCCCAGGGCCCCATCCAACCTGGCCTTGAACACTTCCAGGGACGGGGCATCCACAACCTCTCTGGGAACCCTGCTCCAGCACCTCACCACTCTCATAGACGTTGGTGCTATGGCAGCACAGGGTAAACGTTTCCACTAATATTGCATTAAATGTTGTTGATATATGACAGATGGCAGCAGAGGGGCAGTCTGACAGTATGGTGTCTGATGTGGAAATTCATATGAAGCAAATGTGAGGACCTTAATTCCTCTATGTGGAAAGGATGGTCCCATCCCTGGAGGCATTCAAGGCCAGGTTGCATGGTACAGATAATGGTATAATGATATGCAAACACTTCCTTTGATTCTTACCTCAACTTACCTTATACTGAAATGATAATTTTGTGTTATAAGCTGTAATTCTTTGTTAAATTTCCTCCAAAAGGACTGATTAACTTACTACTTCTCCCTTCCTAGCAGGGCCCATCATGTGTTTTAACTTGTCTAGCTAATAAACATAATTAAACCAAATACAGTTCAGTTAAAGTCAGAGCAAATGTTCCCAAACACATTTTAAAAGTTTGCTGATACTGGTTCAGACAGGATAAAATGTACTGAGATACCCTGTTTTTTCAACAAAGAGATAGTAGTGCCTGCAGACATGGCCTCCCTTACATCATAAAAACCTTTGCAGGTAAAACCATTCATTTCAAATTATGCACTAAAAGTGAACTTGAAAACTTGAAATTTGTAGAAAGTTTCAATTAAAGAGAAGGTCATGGTTGAAGAGTTCAAAAACTGGGAAATTACATTTAAATTCTTTTAGCCACTTGGTAATGGTAGTGAATTTACTACTGTTGACTTTTCTAGGTTGGATACTTTGATACCGTAATGTGGCAAGGTTGGATACTTTGATACTGTAATGTGGCAAATTTACCAGTGAACTCAATGTTGGCACAACCAATAGGTGATAGTGATATTGAGGGTACCAGCTTGAAGGGAACAAAACAAACATACCAAACCTTTCAAGAACAATCTGGTATTGCTTAAAACACCTCGGTACGACATTGAGTCCTGGTGGGCTAAATTCAATCTGCACGTAAACATTCTTGGTTTGTGGCACAATTTTTTCAGTTGCATCATTCTTTAATAGCTCATTAAAATATGCTATTCTTTATAAGATGACTCATCAAAAAATTACAAGATTATTTGGATAAACCAATTATTATCTTTTTCTGAATTATGCCATTTTGACCTGTTAACAAATCATAGTTAATAACATATAGTACAGATTTTTCTTAAACTATATCTTGAGATACATGGCCATGAAAACCTTGGTGAAAAGGAATGGGAGGGAGACACATGGTGCTTACTCTTTGTTCTTTCCAGTGTGAAAGTGAATAGAGATGGAGGGACAGTCGTATGTCCCATATGTCCCCATATAGGACATATGGGGGCAGATGATCCTCTCTGAGCTGGACTTTGCCCTGGTCAGAGATCTTATCAGTCTCAAAGCCTATCTACCTGTAGAGCCTCACATCTTGAGAAAGACAGGGATGTTCTCATCCCAGTAGCCATGCTTGGTATCCTGCTGTGGTATAGACAGTGTCTTCCATGAGAAAATGTTATTTTTCTTCAGTTCCTAATGACAAACATCTGGGAGTAATTAGGAAAGGATTACCAGTGTATATCACAGTGACAGCCACAGAGAGTCTCAGCTCTTTCAAAAAATAAAAGCAATGTAATGTCGATTCTTAGAAAAAATACATTGCTACTTTGGGTTAGATTATTCCATAACCCTAATGAAATTATAACAGAAAGCTTCCACATTAACTCCCAAACTGGATATTGCTGGGATATACAGCGCAGCTTCCAAACACTGCTGCATTGAGACATCTTTGTTGCTTGGCTTTAACACATGCCTGCTGTTCGGTTGCCAGTGACTGTTGAAGAGACCTTGGCATCAATATTGCAACGAGTACCTGCATATACATTTGATAACAACTCAGTTAAATTGCTATGTGATTCCTACCACTAACAAAAAGACAATGTGAGCTTGCCCATTTTATCTGATGATTTTCAAGCCTACTTCAGTGTAAGATGTAGCTAAGTTAAAAATTAAATAGCAAGAGAGGAATAGTATTGTGCAGCGTTAGTGAAAATCAACCATCGAGACAAATTGAAAAAGTGACAAAAACTGTTTTTCCTATTTGAGTTAGGCTATACTTCAATTACACATGAGATTAGCAGGATCAGATTTCTCAGTTATTCATCAAGATCCCTCTAATTGCAGGAGGTATGTAGCTGTAGGCTAAGCAATTTCTGCACTTGTTCCACCACAGAAATTATTTGGCAGGAAAGGCCACTGGTTGTTGATGAGCTATTCACATCAGCAAAATCAGGACTTAAATATATCTGAAAACTGGTTTGGGTTTTTGCATTTTTATACAAGCAAGTTAGAGAATAAAAAAGATCTCTTTAATGAAAAAGGCAACTCTTCAATTTATTTGTACTGTTTAGCTCACAAGTGAGAAGTTTTTAAACTCACTTTGACAAATTAAGAATTGATTCTGCCATTTTCTTCTCTGCTTCCCAACTCTGAAAACAGCACCTGTAAACCTACTTCTTACAAACTTTGCATCATCAGTAAAAAATCATGCAAATGTATTGGTGTACAAATATTTCCATCAGGAGAGAAGGGGAAAAAAAGGAGAAAAAGAGCAGTTTTTCCAAATAAAACATCTCCTTATCCCTCTGCACATTTAAAATCAGATGGTACAGATAGACCCTTAATAATTCTCTCCTATAATGAACAAATGCAAGGACTGAGAATTAGTTATGTGAGATTGAGTCCATCACAAATTTTCATTGGGAAAAGAAAAGATCTTTTTTTCAGAGATGACATGTTCGCCAGGTAAGACTATTTCCATGAGGTTTTCTGTGGACACTTCCCTGTGCTGATGTTCCCTGCTGGCTTCCTTCAGCAGCTCACACAGCTTTCCATTCATGCAATAAACTATCAGCTGAAAAGTGAATGTTTCTGAATTTTCTGGAAGTCCTGTCTCATAAACAAATCCTCCATTCTCCAAAAATTTGTATTATGAATCTTGCAGGTCATCACAAAAAAAACCTTCTCTTCATCAGACAAAAGAGAAGTTTTAGCTTTGCCTAATTGTAATTATAGCAATTATGGGGAAAGAAAATAAAAGTGGTGGAGAAGTACCCTACTGGCACAGGTTATCACATAAAATCATTAATGTAATAACACCTTTCTGAACTATTCATAAATTATTTAGTGTGATTCATGCTTGTTATGCTTTTTTTTTTTTTAATTGTAAGGTTTTATTTTTCTCATGTTTAATGATGCTTCTGAATATGTAAGAGTGGCTCAAGAGTTTTTAAAAATCCAGATTTATAAATACAGTGAGCTAGATTAGGGCATGAGTCTCTGAGATTTCACTGCACTGCGTTACTGAATCTCCATTCTTGGGCATATTCAGAATTTGACAGAAAAGGGTTTGTGCAATGCAGCTTAGCATCAAAATGCACCAAAAATGCTTTGAGCAGGCCATGAGAGTTGCTGTCTTCCTGAGGTCCCTTCCAGCTTAAATCAGTTCCTTAACCACTGAGTCCATTTTCACTTGGTGATTTTCTAATATCTTCGAATATATTTTTTTTTACATTGTGGTTTTTGCTGTCTTCAGGTTTGT
This sequence comes from Lagopus muta, assembly GCF_023343835.1. Taxonomy (NCBI): domain Eukaryota; kingdom Metazoa; phylum Chordata; class Aves; order Galliformes; family Phasianidae; genus Lagopus; species Lagopus muta. The sequence continues at coordinate 37,727,857 of NC_064435.1, read as the reverse complement.
TTTCATCATCTCTCCTGTTAACCAAAGGCAATAACCTGAGCTGTAAGTCAGAAATTCTTGCTTTCTTTTGTCCTCTAACTTGTAACTATATATTCCAGATTTTAACTTGTCCATCCACAAATTATTATCTTGGACTCTTGGAAATGCTGTTTAAATCTGGTAACTGTAAGAAATGTATTATATTAGAATCTATCCCATTATGGAGTATATGTTAGAATCCAGCATTCTGTTAATTCTATTTTTTTCCTACTACTAATGTGTGTTTTCTAGTGATCTAAACACTGTTCTGCTTTTACTATGCTTATGTAGGCAGCAAGTTAGTAAGTATTGGTATAGTCATGTTATCAATTACTTGGTAAACTTTAAATCTTGCAAACTGAAGAATTCTGTACAGGAATTTTTGACCTTTAATAATGAACTACTTTTTTGAGGTCACTCACACTTTCTGATTAATACTTCACACTCAACTAAAAGCAAATATTGTAGAAGTAAAAAACAGAGATTGATTTCAAACATACTTGCGAAAATTTCAGAGGTGACTGCATGGGATTGTATTGGAAAAAATGACTAACTATGGCAAATTGAAAATTAGCATTCATGTCTACCTATCACTTCCCTGTTGAGTGGCAGTCTAAAATTTGCAGTGAAGAAGTGTGCATGAAGACGTGTGGAAGTTTCTGTTAGGATGTTGCAGTCTGAGAAATATTGTTGAGGTAATATAATAAAAGGTGACCTGATGAGAGGCTGGGTTTTCTTTCTCTTGGTGCTTGTATATCCAGTTTTTAATGCCTATTGGATTTGTTTTTATACAATTCAAAATTTCAACCAAACATGGATTGCCCAAATTGCTCCAAGTCTCAGGAGGAGCCACTGAGGGATCTGAGATTGTTCAGTCTGGAGAAGAGGAGGCTCAGAAGAGATCTTATTGCACTCTACAACTTCCTGAAGGGAGGTTGTGATGAGGAGTGGTTTGGCCTCTTCTCCCAGGTAACAAACAGGATCCAAGGAAACGGCCACAAGTTGGGCCACAGGAGGTTTAGGCTAGACATAAGAAAGAACTATTTCTCTCAGAGAGTGGTCAGGCACTGGAATGGCTGCCCAGGGAGGTGGTGAAGCCACTGTCCCTGGCAGTGCTCAAGAGGTGTCTGGATGAGGAGCTACAAGATATGGTTTAGTGCCTGTGGCAACAGTGGTAATAGGAGGACGGTTGGACTAGATGATTTTATAGGTCCTTTCCAACCTTGTGATTCTATGATTCTATAGGAGAAAACCTTTAGAACACAGATGTCATGGCTATGCCAAGTAGCAGTGTGAGATAAATGCCAGCGTGGTTTCAGTGCTTTTACCCTCAATTTCGCTTCTCCCTACAGTGGCAGAACAGGCGACAGTTTCTAGCCTTTGCAGGTACTGAGTTCTGACAATATCTAGCAGAATTTGTAAATCACTTAGAAATATAAATATGTTGTCATCAGTAAAGAGATTATAATTCAAAGTTACTGATGAGGCAGTATTCAGTAAAAGAAGACCCATAAGCTAAACATTAGAGGGAGAGAGATGAGGCACAAGCTATGTGATTTGCCACTCCTCCATTTTCTAGAGTAGCCCAGCTTACTGACAGAGCAGCTCATCAACAGCTGCAGGTTTGACTGATGTTCTTGCAAAGCATCAGACAGAGAGTTAATAATGAAGTGGAATGAATAACCTATAGCAAAATCAAATGGAAATGTCCTATGATTTAGGAAAGGAATGATTCCTTTCAACCTACTGGCATCTTATTCCATGGTTGCACTGCCATCCTATTCCTTCCCCTCCAGCACCTACCCATAATAGAAAGTAGATTAGATGAAGTTGTAATCAGACCTTATTATGTGCATTTATTACTTGAACTATTTAAATTTCTTCTAACTGCAAACCAATGGGTTAATATGACATTAATCTAAAATCAAATGCACAAGCACAGTCACCCAATTGAATAAATTAATCATTGTGGCCTTATTTTTCATGCAAGTTACTTGCATGGAAATCAAACAATGAGTCTATTGATCTCTCCACATATATTTTATTAAGCCTACCCAGCTTTTGCTGTTTGCATTTCCCTTACTTCCCTTCCCTTCTTTAGCCTTTAACAAAATTATTCTGGACTGCAGGAAGACTACAGACATTAAAAGAACCGGGCTTAGCTTATGATTTTGCTTGTTATTTGCATTTATTTGTTTTTGTGACCATTTCTTCAAAAACAAGGAAACAAATAAACCAAAAGTGAGAACACTGAAATCTTATATTAGTTCTCTGATTTTTTTTTGAATCAGTAAGCAAGACCTTGTGACTCTATCACTTTAACCTCTAGAAAGTTCCAGAAAGGACTCATTGCCCGCTGTATTAAGGTTTAGTATATAATTTACAATGCAATAGTGATTAAACTTCTTGATTCTCAACATATGCATTGTGATATGATTGAACATTTTGATTAAGTTAGAATTTTTTGAAACAGCCTTGGGTAACCTGCTCTAGCTGTCCCTTGCTGGGGATGGTTTGGACCAGATGAACTTTAAAGGTTCCTTCCAAACCTCACCATTCTGTGATTCTGTGTATAACTTAATATGAACATGTTACCTAAGAAGAACCTGCTTTGTTGAAAATATGCTTTGTTGTCATCATTGCATTCTTTTAGGGACAAGGGAGTCTTGACAGGCTTCTTTCAAAGTACTGCCATAACCAACCATGTCCCACTGGTCAGTAGTCTTAGGAAGCTATACAGACTTCTAGTTAGGAAGCACATGGACAATTTTATTTAGTGTTGACATCCATCTCTATGCTTTCTTTTCATCATTCCTGGTTGTCACAGCCCTGTGTGGAACTCAAAGCGATCGGTGTAACAGCAAAAACACAAAAAACAAACCCCCACAAAATGATCATTTTAAAAATATTTTGTTATTTCTAACTGAAGAGGAAAATTTGCGATTTCTATTCATAATGTATAACTTTATAAGTTTATATCACATTCTAAATTCATTCTAAATGACATATGACAGGTGATTTAAAACGAAACAAACAGCACAATAGCAGATGTACTAATCTCCATTTGATTATGAAAATATAATTAATCTGTTCCCTGCACCATGACAGTCTGTCTCAAGGGTACTTCCTTGCTTGTGAGAGCTGAACTGAAGCTGGAGCAGCGCAACCAAGTCATGGCTCTGGGGTCACGCAGAAATCACTAGTATAACTGTACTCTGTGTATTAGCGTAGAAGTCAGCAAATTTCATTTTAAAAGTGTTGATATTTAATTTACCTAATTGGCTTAGATTAAAAGCAAATGTATTAGTTTATCTATGCCCCAGATGGTTTGAGTTTGGTAAACAATCTGCAATTCACATTGTACAGCAGGAAGGATTCTATGTGTTCATTTCTCAATTGCTTAGGAACAAAAATCACAACATTCACAAATGGATTAATTAATTCAAAAGTAACCACATTATTTCTGGAAATTAATAGTGAGTAGATCTGCTCCCTTTCTGCTCATGCATAAACAGGGAAAATCCAGATAATAGATCAAGTCTCTGTTCTTGTCCTTGATAAGCCATGTTTAGTAAAGAATGGAACAAAAGAAGCAAAGCTTGAAAATGTAATCATATGAGCATATTACTTTTTCCCCATATTGCTTAACAGTTCTATAACATTGTCCTTTTCACATCAGCAACTTCTTTTTGCACTGTACTGGTTCTTAGAGTGTTAAAGAATTTTCTCTGATTTGTGCTTCACTAGGCGCTAGGATCATAATGTGCTTTTTCTTCTCAGAAAGAGCAAAAGATGCACTTTCACCAAAACAACAACAAATAACAATTGACACATTAAGGATTTTTGTTTTCTAGAAACCACTTATTTTTCTTAGCTTCTCATTCTGCTTCATTCTGCACTCTTTATTGTGAAAATAAACAATTCTCGGAAAGACTGTTTTCTTACCTCCATTCAGTCTCTTGTAGTACACAGTATAATTAGAGTTGCATTGTTAATATGCCTCAGAAATAATCACATATTTCATATGAATTAGTTATGAAAGCATTCATATACTCGTACTAGACAATGAAGATCTTTTTCAACTGCAGAGAACACAATTTTCACCCAGCCATGTTGTTGGAACATTATTTTATCAGCAGGACCTTATAACAGAAATCATTCTGCAAATTTGAAGATGCTCAAAAAGCATACCTCATTACAACTGTTCCCATAATCTGGTACCAGACACGTTGCTTTAAATCAAGAGAAATTTGATGAAAACAAGTGACAGTACTTGTGCTTTATCTCATGGTGACTAAAAGAAAATAATTCTCCTTTAAGTAAAAGAATCTGGGCTTCCCTGAAGAATCTGGGTTTCTGAAATCTTTAGTGAAATCCAATAATCTTATCTAATGGAAAAACAGGGAGAGATGAACAGAGCCTAGAGCCTTAGAAGCCAAAGTTGTGTTAATTATCATTTTCAGTGGTGCTGCTTATCCACAACAGAGTTATAAATGAAGAGATGAGATCCTATTGCTGTGTATAAGCTGGCATGTAGGTACACATCAGAACATACCATAGGGTACTTCATGCTCATATCCAGACAGGTGAACTGGCTGGTTTTTCAGTTTAGCTGTAGCATGTACCTTTTCTGCGACATGTCCTACTTGGAAGTGTATGACAAGTAGTTCCACCTAGCGGGTTGATGTTGAAGAAGTAGGCTGATGCCTCAGGTGGTTCTACTGCAGACATAAAACAAAATATTCTGCATCAACTGCTAATAAAACATTTTCTCTTCCTAACTGGGAAGATTTCTCAGTATCTTCCATATCTTCGCTAATTACGCATGTTCATCTCCTTGAATGGTTAGCCATAAGCCAGCAGTGATGTATCCTGGATGCATTAAAAAGAGCATGGCCAGCAGGTTGAGGGAGGTGATCTCCCCCTCTACTCTGCCCTGGTGAAGCCACATTCAGAATATTCAGCTCTGGGCTCTCCAATTAAAAAAAGACAAGGATCTCCTAGAAGGAGTCTGGTGGAGGGCCACAAAGATGATAAAGGGCCTGGAGCTTCTCCCTTATAAGGAAAGGCTAAATAAACTCTGACTGTTCAGCTTGGGGAAAAGAAGTCTGAGCGGGATCTGATAAAGGTTTATAACTGAAAGGAGGAAGGGAGGTTGGAGACAAATTGATGAGGCCAGGCTCTTCTTGGTGGTGTGTAATTATAGGACAAGGAGTAATGGCCTAAAACTTGAACATAGGATGTTCCATACAAACATCTGGATTAACTTCTTTACAGTAAAAGTGACAGAGCACTGGAACAGGCTGCCCAGAGAGGTTGTGGAGTCTCCTCCTGTGGAGACAGTGAAGACCTGTTGACACCTGCCTGTGTGACCTATTGTAGAGAACCTGCTTTAGCAAGGGAGTTGGACTCAATGATCTCTTGATGTTCTTTCCAACCCCTGTGATTCTGTGATTCTGAATGACTCATCTCCATGCCCAAGCAGCTGAACGGTGGCTGGTCACTTCTCACAGTAACTGCTGGTGCTTATGGTATATTATTTAAAATCACCCCAGTCCAAAAGCGAGGTAAAAATGATTTTGACTAGATATTGTAGGAAAATCTGTGATGAAGAGCACAGTGCAATGGACTGTATAATGGCATTTGAGAGGTTGTAGGCTGATACCACACCAGCTTCCAGCCCAGAAGGCTACAGGTCTGCCAAAGTTCTGTTGTTATCATGACCAGAACCAAGCAGATGTTTTGATAGCCCAGAGGATATGAAAAGTGATCAGAGGGAATCCTTCCCAAACCTTGTTTCAGTCATTTCCTACTAAGATGGTAGAGGTGGCCAAGAAAGTTTCACAAGAAATGCCTTCTAACTCTCCTATTTATCCTTCAGCTTTTGAGATTGTATCCCTTTTCACATACATTTCTGCATCAGAACTGTTCTTTGGTTGAGAATAGAAGTAGTCTATTTTGTCTTGAGCTAGAAGATCATCAAGGTGTATGAAACTAGACACATGACTAAAATTAATACCATTTTGTAACATTGGCATATAACAGCTATAGAGAAAGATTAAAATACTACAGAAAGTTCACAGCGCTTTCTCCTACCAACTTTCAGGCTAGAGTACCCAGATTTATGTGCTTACCACAGTGTCAAAAAATCCCCCACAAAACTTTGCAAGTAGAAAAGTTGCTGTCATTTTAATATATTGACAAGAAACAGAGAAGTCCTGTGTGACATACAATAAAGGCTTATACACAATTGAGAATAAAATCTCTTTTTAAACTTTTAATAAATCATTTTAAATTAAATACCTCTAATTTAGGGCAATTATGCAAATATTTCTTCCATGAATGAAGAGTATGGTATGTTTAGCATATTCCATTAATGCAAACTTCACTCCATTTTTGTCTGGTATGATTGAGACTGTCACTTAGGAAGAAGAATGTATTCAATAAAACCAGAGTATTTGTACAGAGTGCTAATATATTCCAGTATCTGGTGAAGCTAGAAGAAAAAAAGGTATGGAAAATGGTGACATTCAAATCCTGTTCTACTTAACAAAGAACAGCATTGTAATAACTTTAAAATGTGTTTTTTGGGGGGGTGGAAGGGGAGGAAGTTTAATTAAAAGAGAAGTGGGGGGAGGATAAGCAAGTTATTGTGCATGTATGCCTTTCATGTTTCTCCTTTAAGTGTCATCAATACATCTCAATCTTTTTTGTTATATTTTTTCTGTTTCATTGACTTGTCATTCTTTAGTTATTAGTTATATCACTTCTGACATCTACATTGCTTCCATAATGGAACTTTTCGGGAGCTTTCTGTCAGTTCTGCCTAATTGGAGAAAGATATTTCAGCACTTCAAATTAGGTATATAGTTGAAGAAACATCTCTCTTCATGTCTGTGGCTTAATACATTGCTTCAAAATGTGTTAGTTATTCTATAATCCATATTAAAATAAAGATTCTGGTTTCAGTTGGCTTTGAATTTGAAGAAGAAATAATATTGCAATGTCCAGTATGAGTGTAGATTTTATTTCCTGGGATAATATTTTTAATTTTCTGAAGCGAAGCAAACTTCCAAACAGTTATGTTCACTCCATCTGTAAATGCATGCCAAAGGCATGAATTCCATATAAATGCTTGTTCCATGGTGAAATACTGTCTTGGGTCTATAAACCACGCTGCATCCAAAATCAAGCATTTCATTCTTAGCTACAAAAAAACTACAAGAAGACATACATAAAAGATATGCAGGAAGATGTCTCAAAAGTTTAGAAGGGACGTTACAGAGAAGTTTGAACTATAGCTGGTTTACAGTTGATCTCAGGTTGGTTCACTTATTTTTATTGCCCCCTCCAGCTGCACGACGTGAAAGAAGCAAGTGGTCCAGGCATCTGTTTGAAATAAAAGTACCCTCAGGGCACTGTGTCAGCTCAAAATCCCAAAGGATGAAACTGACATGATGTAAACTGCATCAGAAAACTGCAGTTAATTTAATCAGAAAATGGCATTCTGGAAACATACTGAAGGGAAAGGGCCAATTTACTCTAATCAAGAGAATGAGTGCATCAAGGAAAAGATTTTAAGAAAGAAACAACAAACAAAAACAACCACAAGAACCTTCAGCTTTGAAGAACACCTTCAATTCCCAGAAAGAACAATGAGATAGACTGTGAGAGTGTTCATCAGTACAAACACAAGAGAATTAATGATAAGCTTTCTACTTAAGAACACGTCCACGTTTACTGAAGGGTGTATTACTGATATACTAAATGGAAAAGGAAGATGGCAGAGGTGCAAGGGGAAATGAATAAGGTTATGTCTTTTTCTCCTTCGTCATCTTTTACCCAAAGAGGGAGAGGTGGGTAGTGGATCCAAATGGTGGCTCTGGAAGTTGATTGCCTCCTTCCCTCCTCACCCCTACCCTCCCCTCCTGGATCCTAAAGAAAAGAAAAAAAAGGAGACAAATAAATTTGTTACAATCACAGTCAATGCAATTAAATAACCAATCTATCCTATGATTTAGGGTAAAACCCTTGTTTTTGCTGTGCTAACTTTTCGTGCTAATTGGATATATTCAAGTTCACTAAGACAGCTATGCATATTTTCAAACCTAGTATTTAAATGCATACCTTCTTTTTTTTACAGAAATGCTGCAAGGCTTTGTTGGCTCAGTGAGACTTCCCCAGAAAAACTACATGTGGCATCTCATGTTGTTCATGTGTTTCATTTCCTCTGTGATCAGAGACAGAAGTTGAAAGGTTACTCCTCTGTTTCACAATACTTCAGTTGCAAAGTCTTCAGTTTTGTTAATTTCAGACCACCCCCTTCTCTGGAGAAATAAAACCATGAAGACAACTGCAGCATCTTTGTACACAAATGAAAAGCCTTGCATTTGTCTGTGGATCTATTTTTTCATCACCACCATGTTTTCCCAATGAAGTCTTCTCCTTCCCAGATCTCACAGAAAGGTTTCAGTGATCTGAGCTTCCTGGTTGGTACTAACCCTTCTGGGCAGATATTTGTAATAACGTCATGAAGTATACAGTGTGCTTAGAGAATGTGTCAGATTTGTGCTCCAAAGGATCTGAGGAACAGCAGCTGCTTGTCCAGACATCTCTGCCACCCCATCAAGATATCCGGACTGTGAGTTTCAGTATTTTGGTAATTGTATTAGGAGATGAAAGCTGATTGGTAAAGTTGCTTGGATGTTTTCAATTAGGGAAGAGGGGAATCACACAGCTTATAGGATCAAACTCTTTCCAGTTAATGTCACATGGGCTTAGGATTTTGATTAATTTAGGTGTTTTTTAGTAATTTGTGAAGAATATCTGCAAAATGGAAAAACAGCTGTGGCTCTAAGTAGAGAATTCTGGGTAATAATTAATAGAGCTGTTGTTCAGGGCTGAGAGTACTCAGCAGCTGAATAGATCTGGTCCTATAAAACATGAATTCGACAAATATATTTGTCTTATGTTTTGGCCACATTCAAATGGGTTGGGCAGAGCAAAAGGCACAGCAGATCTCTTTATTTTTTGTCAATGTACTTATTTTAGTGGCAGCTGCTCTACTTAAAGGATATCTGTGTAAATGCAGCTTTCATGCCTTGTTAGAAGGAAATGTTTTCTTATTGGATTTATCATGCCTACATACAATGGCACAGATGGGTGAGTCCTTGGGCACCTGCATCTGAGACTTTCTGCAGTGATTCAGCTGTTCTGAGCTGTCAGCATCCAGCTGTGGAGACAGGATTTGGTTGTTGTCTGACAGTAGAAAAGAGCAGGGGCTCCCAGCAGTTTTAGGGTTCTCACTTAGACAGGCACTGACCTCTGGTAGGGGATGGATTTTCTCCAGCAGCTTCAGCTCCTCCAGCTGCTTTTCATCAGTTAGGGGACAAGAACAAGGAATGTTCAGAAATGCCTTTTTTTAATAACTTATGCAGTATTGGATTTTCAGGTGGATTTTCAAAGGAAACTGCAACATTTGAAGGAATGTTTTCCCCACATATTGCACAATTTCTAAAACACTGGAGATGGAGGGCAGTAAGTGTGGATTTTGCATTGTTTCTTTAATGATGACTACATGGAACCTTGAGTAACTAACATGCAACACGGAAACTCTAGGTAAAATTTCTTGTCACTTCTGAGTTAGAAAATGGTTCTGCTTGAACTGATTCTCTGTCAAAGGGAAACTGAGAAATGAACACAGAAAGAATTCCACATCTTTCAGCCTAAGGTCTTAAAAACAATTCTTCAGATCTGAGATTCAGATCTATAGCTCTGATAGTATATAATCATAGATTGACCAGGAATTTTCTTCTCCTTTTCCTCATGTTGATTTTTCAGGCTTCCTCTTAACAATTTTCAAAGGATAATTCATGTCTGTAATTTTCTCATCTCCAATGCAGATGAAACAGAATATTTGCTTTCACAGCTGCAGTTTTCTTTCTGAACTTCGTGTTTATGGAGCACCAGAGACTGCAATTTTCTTGTGTGCTTTTGTAATGTTTGTGTGGGTTTTTTTTCTGTATTATTATTTTCTTTGCCCATTATGTTCTTAACTCTGTATTTGGGAACAAACCTGGATATGGCGAGTGGTAGCTCTCGACAATAAACCTGAAAAATTAAGCCCAGATGGTAGGCAGCTGGATGGAAGATGTGATAAGCACCAGAGTCGACTAAATATTTATGTTCCTAATATCCCACTGAAATACTGTGGAGCTTTGATAGCCGAACCAAACAGTCATAGAACCTTAGGACTGTGTTTGTTGCTCATTGATTGAAGTACAGATTGATTCTCTGTTTTTCGTCTGTGGTGGCATTTGGATTTGGAGGAGTCCAAGTGACATATCTAATCCTTGTAATAAACACTTCAATAAATGTCACACTGAACATTCCTGCTTAGATAGTTCAACATGAGATTTTCTTGCCATTTTCTGGAGAATCAATTGCCAATATGTAGAGGAAGATACTGAAGCACCACAACTCAACCCCTCACATTCCCCTTGTTAGGTACTCACCTGCAGGTTAGGTTTTCTGACTGATCACCCTGAACTCAGCTCTTGTAGGTAAGGACAGAGCCAAGAATATCTAATTGCTTTTATGTCTTCTTTCAGGCATCAAAAGTGATCAAACAAAGAAGCCTTTTAACATAAACCCAGAAAACATAGAACTTTACAAAGGTGTTGGGGCTTGGTGGATAAAAGAAATGGTTATTATATTTCTTTGAATAAAACATGATTGCTTGATAGAGGGCAAAGAATCTTTGCTATTTCATTTCTTGATGGTTAAACTGTGCTTGTGTTTTCTAGAAGAGGTGCAGAACAAAGCTGCTGGTTGGTTCAATTAGCCAAAATTGGGAAGGATATCTTCTGCTATGAAGAAATCTAAAGAGCATAACAAGTACACAGGAACATTTGTAATTCTTCCAATTTTGAGAAATACTAGAGATCCCATCTCTGATATAACAGAGACATGATCATACACATAACAGATAGCTTGCAGACAAAATTTCTCACCAGAGCCAAATATTAGAGACTTTGGTTCTTATAACGAGTGGACAAATTCAGGTGGATGGAATCATTCTATCTGGATAATCATACAGCAACGTGGATATTCTGTACCATCACAAGCCTTTGTTTAACCACTGTAACACAAATCCATCAGGAAAACTCTTACCCTTTAAAAAAATGTTTTTATATTTTCCTGTTGTTTTTTTGGTTTTTTTTTCTGAAGTAAAATTTTAACAGGATCAGTACCATTTTAATGTGCATTTTAATGACAAAATTTCAAGCATGTCTCTGCTCTTAAAAGTAGGTTTAAAACATAGAATTATTGTGACTAACTTATAGAAATGGAGTGGAAGCATAAGAAATAATCATGGTGCAATATTTCTTCCAGGTAAAAAAGACTTCAGTGCCATCAGTTTGATAAGTTATATATTGAATATATTCTAAAGAATGATAAAATCAGCTTATATCACTGATGCAGAAAATAAAGAACATGCTATGTATAAACATAAGCAGACTATATTCAAACAGTTCATAATCTTCTTGTCGTACTGGTAGATGGAAAAAAATACCCTGAATCAACCAGAGTTTCTGTTGTGCTCTACTATGTTCCTTGCCTTGTACAGCTTCACTTCACCTTACAGATATTTTAGTTAAGAAAGAAAAGAAGCCAGAAAAAATGAAGTTCCAGATTAAAACCCAAACAAAACAGTCAAGGAGAATCTGTTCATCTTTCTGCAATGCTCACTCCTCCATATTCTTTTTTGTGCTCTGAGCTGCCACTTCATCAGTTTACACTTGCAATATGTCACTAATCAGAAGGTTGCCTCAGTGATGTTTATCATTTGTGATATATTACATAGGTTATTTTCACTTCAGTGATAAATGGCAAAAGAAATCTTTCTGGACATAACTTGAAGATATCAGCAATGAACTACTTGTTACGTGTATCTAGCATCAAATCAATTTTTTGTATCTGGACTGGGATCTGTCCCAGTATTGCTTGTTTTTGTTTTTAATTTTTCTATTTGCTAGTTTGAGTAGAGGCAGAAATTATTCAGATAACCTCAAAATTTCCTTCCCCCCCCCCCCCCCCCTCACCCCCCCTCCATTTACCTCTATCTTACTTCACCAAGCTGTTTGCTGAAGGATTCTTGAGGACTTTTCCTAAATGGTTGTCATTCTGAATAGCTCACATAATGACAACCCAGATTAATACCTCTCAATTTAGAAGTGATGCTTAAGAAGAAAAGAATCCCAAAAGGGCTGTACTCTCTCCATGAGAAGGATTGTAGCAGAATTGCTCTGAAATTAACTTTTGTTCAGTGCTTCACTTTAAGAACTTTCATGACAGAAGCTGTGCTTTCTTTATTGAACTGTCTAGATTTCAAAACCACTGTTCTCAAACAATTTTCTCTTTTCAGTTATAACTTCATTCTCCTTCTTACTGTTTCTATAAAACCAAAGAAATGGATCACAGCTATACTAAAAAAAAAAAAAAAAAGATCTCTCTAATTAAAGAGAGATCCAATCTAAAACACTGAGCCTAAAGAAAACAAAAAACAGCACACCTTTATGACCCTTAAAATTCTTGGGAGAACATAACTGAAATTTCCTGTGTCAATTTACCATGCAGTTCTATTAACTGTGACGCATCAGTTCTGAAGGATGAAAATTTTGGATTCACTCTCTTGAAAATGGCTACTTGCCCTGGAGAAAACTAAAATTCTCTTAATTTTTTAACTGAATACATAGTAGTAAATCTTCTCAAACTCAAACCATCACTAATTTCATAGAAATACACTAATAACACAGTGTAGTATTCCTGAGAAAGTATCAGAAAAATTACTTTCTTAGTAATACTATACCGTGCTATTAATGCATTTATCTCTACCTGGATTATGTACAATTAAGCAAACATTGTAGCCAGATCTCAGTAATTGATTTTACTATGAGTCACTGTATAAGCAGTCAGCAGATAAATGTATAGAGGTATGTTACCTCTATTGTTATCTTATTGGAATCTAGGTTCAGGACAGAGAAGGGTTGCTTATTCCATGATAAAAAATGCTTATGATCTATATTCTGCAGACAGTTTTCTCTCCAAATATTTCAGATTTCTTTACCTTTCATTATCTGACAGTGGATTGACAGCTATCTGTGGCAGGCCTGACTCTGAAGAAAGAGATCTGTGAATCCTGTGTGTTTGTTTTTCTCTCCCCAGAAGGAACATTTCAGAGAACATGTACCATATACAGACCAGATTCACACTGATTCACATCACCACTCACTCCTCTTGACAAATAAAAGGTATTGGCACGTCAACAAAACCATCAAAAGGAAGCAACTCAGGATATGGCTGGCCTTCTGGGCTGCAAGTGCACATTGCTGGCTCGTATTGAGTTTTTCATCAACCAACACCCCCAAACCCTTCTCCTTAGGGCTGCTCTCAAGCCGTTCTCAGCCTAGCCTGTATTTGTTTTTGGCTGGGAAATTTTGTGAGCAAAGCTGTCTCAAAGCTTCCCAGCAGGTAAATGACAATTCAATATAGTCACCCCAGCAATAATAAAAGAAGAGCTCTTCACCACACAGCTTCATCACCCTGGCTGCTAGAGCAGCCCAAAGTTCGTGCTGTGGCTGCCGAGGTGTTGTGCAGCACACTCAACTCCATTCTGTATCCTTTGGCCAAGAGTCAAGAGTGTAAAAAGGGTACATCAGTGCAGATCTGAAGACTCTGTTAGCCCTGCTACTTCTTTCCCCTTGGAAAATCCCCCATCACATTCAATCTGTGCAATTTAGAACAAAGTTAAATAAAGCTGATCTTCTCATACTATAAAATATTAAGAACAGCTGCACACATTCTGAAAACGAATAAATTCTTCTTGCTTTAATTTAGTATTGCCTTACTGAAAATGCCTCTGTCTATATTCATTTACTTGATATAGACTTTAGGAGACACACAAAAGTGATGCTACTGAAGACGTTTGTGATAACTATAAGCTAGCTATATATTAGTTTTGCAGCACTGCTCTCTTGCTGCACAATAACTTACAAGTTCAGGCTTAAAAATACGGTCTCCAAAATAAGCTCTTATGTGTGCTAGGAATGCCTTAACAATAACTGTGGCTCTCTTGATGTGCAGCCGTGATACAATAGTAGTCAATTTTTAGAAATTTCTCATTGTCAAAAATGACTTTAATCTCTATTTATTAGACAGTTACTGGTTCCTAGAAAGACAAAATGATATCAATAAACCATTTATCTTCTATGCTGGCCTTTATGGCTGCAGTAAAGATGTCTATGAAACACACAGTAGTTTTTCCATCCAGATACTTCACTGAGGTGACATTGTCTTTTGGTTGAGCTGTTGAGATAATTTGCTTCCCAGTACACCTTCAGTCTGGCTGTTGTCTTGCTCAAACACTGGACATTGAACCCATGGTCTTGCTCAGACAGTTGGTGACTATGGTATTGATCATCAGTCTTTCTCAGGCAGATAGGAACCATAATACTGGCTGAAAATGTCTCCTTGGGGGAACTGACAGACAGATGCCTTGCTCTACAGCTGAGGATCACAGTCATAGAAAACATGACTATATGTCAGTATGCCCTGTAAATATGAAACAGCTCAGAGGGCATTGAGCTCCTTCCTGAATGACAGTGGGCTTGTCCCTTGAGTAAGCATGCCTCTCAAGGTTATGTCTGCTACAACAACTTGATATGAAGAGATTCCTTTCTGCCACAGATCCTTGGTAAGTCATTAATAGCTTGCTATGCTTTGTGAGCTTCTCTAAGTTTTTATTTTAGAATGATTGTATACATAAAATCCTTTAGACATAAGCCAGTGACCAAGTCTGGGACTAAGAGTAGATTCAGCTGCACTTAGCATCCTTACTTCTTCAGTTCAAATAATTTACAAAGAGGGTCCACTGTGAACTTCATCACTCAATGGGAGGGTCTCCTGGATTATTTATGCAGTAAATAATCAGGTGTACTTACCTATATTAAATCATGCCAAGTCACTGTCTTATTCATGATTTTGTTAAATCACTATTTTATATCAATAAATGAATTGTTCCTTCTACCTTATGAGTGAAGGGTATAATTCTATTTGCAACAGCTGGCACTGCTTTGATGTATCCTAAATCATCCCCAGGCCAGAGAATAGTCTAAAAGTACAGGAATAGAAGTGCTGCTGCTGAGCAGAAATCAGTAGCAGACAAAAAAAATCACCTAGTACAACATTCTTGTGTCTGAAGCCCCCAGCACAAGGATATGGAGCTGTTGGAGTAGGTCCAGAGCAGGGCCATGATCAGAGAGCTGGAGCAGCTCCCCTTATAAGGACAGGCTACAAGAACAGGGGTTCTTGAGCCTGGAGAAGAGAAGGCTCCAAAGAGACCTTATTGTGCCCTTCCAGTACCTGAAAGGGCCTACAGGAAAGCTGGGGAGGGACTTTCATAAGGGCATGTAGCAGCAGGATGAGGGAAAATGGTTTTTCTTTACTCTGAGAGTGCTTAAACATTGGAGCAGGTTGCCCAGTGAGGTTGTGCATGCCCCCTCCGTTCAAGCACTCAAGGCCAGGCTGGATGGGACTTTGTGCAACCTGGACTAGAGGGAAGTGTCCCTGCCTTTAGCAGAGAGTTGGAACTAGAATATCTTAAAGGTCCCTTCCAACCAAGCCATTCTATGATTTTACAATTCAGAAAGGAATCCTTAGAATAATTAACGGTTTATTATTAAGGACTGAGCAAAAAAAGTTATCTTATGACATCAGTTGAATCTCTGTAGACAAACAAAATGCCTTAAGAATCTTAGTAATGGCACAAAAAACCTGTGATTCTGTGAAAAAACGTAACTGTTTTTTTAACTTTTATAATTTTTGCTAATAGACCTAAAGGATGAAGCCTGAGGAATAAGAGTCCTTCCTCAAGTAACCAACAAATAAGTGAAAATCTTTATTTAGCAGAATGCCAGTCCTGAACGTGACTTCTCTTTTCAATTAAAACCTAAAATGATTTGCACAAAAGTTCCTCTTTTGATTTCCCCCCTGAAACATAGGAGTACCCAGAGGGCAAGATATAGACAGCTGTGCTAACATTTAAATTGACAAAGCACTGCAGTGGGAATGCATTGCCCTGGAGAAATTTATGAAATGTGCATATCTAGATTAAGTATATTCTTTTTTATTGTTTTGGACTATTTCTGAAGCTGTTGAAAATGCTTAACTGCTTACCTTTTAAATGAATATGCTTGCCTTTGGGGATAGCTTCACGTGAAACCAGAGATCTAGCAAATATGGAAGTCAAAATAAAACCCAAGAAATCTATGAGAGTTCATTCAACATGTATAGTAATTTGTTTCAGTTGTTCTAATCAGCCATGGTAAGAGCACAGCATGTACTTAAGCATCTTATACTCTTGGATTTATCTGTACTCAGTAGAGTCATTATGTGGGGGTTTTCTATTTTTTATTAGTTATTGCATATATATGAAATTGAAATATACTTTCCAGGGACAGTCCATACATTCTAAGATCAGACATTCAAATAAATGTATTGAAAGTTGTTTTATAAGCACTATCAATGTGACACTCTGGGACAGAGTGGCTAGAAGACTGTAGGTTGCTGTGGAATCATTTTAATGTCCCTGTATTAATGCTGAGAAATGGAATTGCATTTCCTCAGGTCAATGACTCAAAAAACTTTTTTCCTTCTGCATATGAGAAATACTTCCAATATAGAGAAACTGAGAAAAGAGAATATTAAATTAAATGTGCTTTCTTTCCCTCTCTTAAGTTCTTCATATGTTCCTGCATTCAGGTGAGAGCTTTTGTTTCTTCATAAGAAATGCATTCTGAGAAAATTCCCAGAGGGTCTGTGTTCAGGTCGAGATGAGAATGAGTGGTTGAATACACGTAGCTGAGAAGAAATCTCATTAGTTTACAGCAGAACACTGCCACCTACAATAGCAGTGAGGAACAAATAAGGAAAACACATTGTCTACCACTGAATATAGATTTTCTGAATGCAGATTGTGATATGCTATTTCAACAGATTTTCTTTGTCTATCACCTGTTCAGAAAAAGATGTTCATTGATGTGATCATTCACATACGTTTACTCAAGACAAAGGACTTTGCCTTTTCTCTGTTGCATCAAAAGGAGCAATGTGTGTGATCTGACACACTGTTCTCCCTTCTCGGATCACACAGTAATTTCTTTTTTGGCAGACTGAGCAAAAATAAAGAGAATTGCATGCATTTCTATATTACCATTTTCCTGAAACACACTGAAAATAAACGTTATTTTCAAGTCTCCTTTTAGACATCTAATTCTTTAGGTTCTGGGTGGTAGTAACAATAATGCATTTAGCTGCTTGGATAAGATAGCATCCTGTAAAATTAAAGATTTAGAACCATATACTTGAGAATTGGGAATGTACAGCTGGCTTTTGGGGAGAAAAAAACTATGTTGCTGGGGTTTTTTTTGCAAGTAACTGTTCAGCAAAATAGTCCTCAGAAAATTAAGGAATCCCATAACTGCTCATTTGCATGAGAAATTGTATAGGACTTTATCTACACAGCCAAAGCAGATGTGATAACGAGTATGCTGCAGTATATCCCAAAATGGCAAATCCTGTTTGGTCTCCCAAAGATGTTGAATATCAATATGCCACTAGAATGACAAAGAGATGAACCGTTTCTTTAGGAACTGACTTTATACTACCCTTCTTTTCATCTGGCAGAGGAAGGCCAGTGATGAGATAGTGGGAGGCCTTTGGCAGGAGGCCCACGAGGATAATCTTGTGCCACGTGCAAGACTGGTGTTGATGTTTACATCTGATTTGATGTGATTATTAAGGTATACCCAGGCCTCTAGCAGAGAATGTTCTCCTAGTTTTATGCTCCTATGGAGTTCAATGGGAGTCATTGCTAAATTCAATTGCAGCCAGATCTTCCTCCACAGTCTTTTTGCTTATCTGTTTATTGGATTTATGTGCTGTCTTCTTCTCTTCTTTTCCTTCCTGGCACTCACATGCACTTGATGAATCTTATTTTTCTTCCACCACTGTGATTTAAAAAGGAGCTGACTACTGGCTGCACATGGAGTGACCTGGCCTCAGTGGCTCTTTGCTGTGCTCAATGACATGTGCTTGGCAGATGATCAATGTCTTTGATTAGAAGCTGCTCGAGGCAGGAACGATCACTCCTGGCATTGCTGTACACAGCTGGAGCTGGCCTTCCTGGGCATGCAGCACACAACAGAACATGCTCACACTTGGTGAGCACTTGTAGCCTGCCATACCCTGCTCAAACACCAACCTGGGTGCAGCCCCTAAGGTGGGAATTGAACTCAGCACACCTTAGTCTGCAGGCACAGAGGCGTCTGGGGCTTTGCAGAGCTTCATACAACACACAACTCCTGGCTCCAGCCCAGACAGAGCACTCATCAAAAGCTTGATGGGTCAGCTGAAGTGGGTGTGGATTTAGAAGAGAATGCTAAACTCTTCAGATGCAAGTTTTATGTGGCTCTTTTATTCCCATGTACTAAGCTGTTACATCAGCAATTGTTTTCAAATGTGAATAACCACTCAGCACAAGGCTTGCAATTAGAAATAAGTTTTTATTTATACTTCCATGAAAAACTATTCAGGAAACTCAGAAAATTAATATCATTATTATTATTTTAATAAAACTTAACTCTGTAGCTTAACTGGAGATGATGCACCTTTACTCCACAGCCTAATCACAGTCTTCTTCCAGACTCAATTTCCTGAAAAAGCAAATTTATTGGGAAATTGTTCTCATGAACATAGATATACTCTATTCAGTCACTAATTTCACTCAGACAAAATATATCTGTGTGCATATTTGCACATATATATATATATATATATATATATATATATATTTCTCAACCAGTCTACAGAATGTCTCAGTTAAGATTTAAGAAATTTATGATCCTGTAAAGGAGGGAAAATATCTTCACATATAATTTCTTCTGAAACCTTCAGAACATATCTGTGGAGGTCATTATTTCCTTTATTAATGTTTTATCATCAGGACCCTCTAGAGATCATAGAATAGAATCATAGAATGGCTTGGGTTGGAAGGAACCTCAAAGATCATGTAGTTCCAAACCCCTAGAGATGGTCCAGATTAGTACTGACCAAGGGATGAGAGCAGGCATACCACCTTTGTTACTCAAGATCTGTTCTCCTTGAGAACAGGGAGATCCCTGCCCATAAGATCATAGAATCATGTGAGTTGGAAGAGATCTTTAATAGTCATCTAGTCCAACTCCCATGCAATGAACAGGGACATCTACAGCTAGACCAGGCTCCTCAAAGTCCCCTCCAGCCTGACCTTGAATGTCTTCAGGGATGGGGCATCCATCATGTCTCTGGGCAGGTCTCCAACACATCTTGTCATATCTCAGGCTACCTACTGATCCTATACAGCCTTCTTGTGCCCTGTTAGCAAGGAATAGGCCAAGTATTTGTCAGCAGACTGTTCACAGACATCATGCAAGCTGATGTGGGATGTGCAGCAGAAAACTACACAGCTCTTTGAGGGAAATGGCTTCTCAGTTAAATGCTCACAGGAGTACAGATGTGATCATGTCCCATTCCCTGGGGCTTGCTCCAGCCATGGTATCGGGAGCTCAAAAAGTAGTAGATCAACATTTTGTGCTGAACATACACTATCTCAGTGGCATGGTAACATTATCTAATACTAAAAAATAATGATATTGATAAAGATAAAAAGGATGCTGTTGAAAGGAAATATCAAGAGACTGATACACTTAAAAAATCTGAAACATCAGAATAAATATTTAAGGAACGAGATGCAAATCCACCTGAAGCTCCACTGAGTCTCTTAATCATAAAATAAACACTGTTTAGACTGTTTGGAAAGTCACAAAATTTAGAAAAGTTATGTATACTAGATATTCTAATAATACAGTTTATGCTGATATCCCTGAATCTGTTTTTAAGTTTCTTTCTTTTTTTTTGTTAGAACATATTTCAGTCCATAAATTAAATAATCAGGATGATTTGATACTTGATAAGAATCACTGTGCTCTGAAGCAAAATCCGTATTTTGTGTGAAGATGAAAACAAATTCTTGACACCTGGAGTATGGAATATCCCGGTCTTAAAGTGTTAAACTGCTGGAATTGAGGAGTGCACTAATAGAAAAAAGGATACATCACTACTGTGTGGAAAGCTGTGTGTGTGCTGGTTACGCACATGCTTTCACTGTGCCTCTTAGTACGTCAGCACCAATTTCCAATTTTACATCTTTGTCAGTTGGCTCCTTTCACTTTTCATATTAGACATTATTCATTATGCAAGCTGATGTTAACTAATAGCTCTTGGCTTAGTGATTATTTATGCTTTGGTGTATTCACATGATTACTTAAAAAAAAACAACAGCGTGAACTGAAAAAACCTTCGTGACCTTTTATTCCAAATGGCAGTGTAATTGTCTCTGTTTCCATGTTGAAACAGTCATGAGACAGAAAAGGAGAGAGGAGAAAAAAAACAAATGTTCCTTTCAAAGCTTGTTCTTGACTGATCTGTTGATGCTGCTTGCCTACACTCTGCAACAAGATACAGAGCTGAACTAGTCATCATGTAAAGTGTTAGTATAAATATACATTTATTGTTCAGTTTAAAATCTAGAGGATTTAAAGGATATTTTTCATGATGAAGAAGGATGTAAGGCAGCAAGTAGCTCTCCTAAAGAAAATGCATGCTTCCTCATGAAGCTCAAATAATCATTGAAAGAGCAAGAGATCTGGCAAAAAGATGAGAAGATATGGCACAATGCTATTGGGTTTTGTGCTTTCCCCCCACTTGAAATACTGTGCATTAGTCTGCTGGGGTTTTCAGTTGCTGCCCCTGCAAGGGCAGGGCTTGCGCAGAATACTCATTAATGATGAGCCTCAGTTGTCAGAGGCCAGGGTGGAAGTCAATGGAAAGTGGAGCAGGTAACTTGTGAGACTTGACCTGTACATATGACATTGGTGGAATTTTAGGGAAAGAAAAAAAAAAAAAAAAAAGAGAAATTTAAAGGAGGGACAGGGAGGAATTTACTTGGTACTAGAAAAGACCAAATGAAATTAGGAGACGAAAAGGTCATTTAAAATGCTACATGCTGTGAGATATTCCACAGGGTTGTGATAGGGTATAAAAGAAAAGATGGCAGCTGAAATTCTCGGTAGCCTTTTGTGTAAGGCATGAGGGTTTCTCATTAGAAGGCCAGAAACACCCTTGTAGTCAAACTGGGAGTTGTCAGGTCCTTTGATTTGGCTTACTCAAAGCCTTATAAAAACCTGCCTGAGGTGGGCATTCTTGGGAGCACTGGTGAAGGGGAAGGTCCCTGGTTTCCCTCATTTAAATCACATGCAGACTCTTGCTTGTTTTCCTATAAACTCTCACATCTGTTCACAGCAGAGAGGAAGTACTTCAGACCAGACAAATTTTTGTTCTGTTTGTATGGTATATATCACTTTTTAAATAGCAGAAAAAAAAGACCAAAACAAACAAATATCTTCATGTTTTAACAGCCCCAGCTCAGCTCCAGAAAGATCCAGAAGATCTTTCAAGTATGTAAATGCTGCCATGCACTATCTCAAAGAGTGAATTTGGAAACAGTTCTGGAGATTACAGTGCATCCGCAATGTTATATAGAAATCAGCATCCTTTCGAGATGGTATCTACATTAATGGTTGGAGGCACATGAGTGGTTTAATGGACTTTGTTTCTTACAGAGATTTTTTACAAATATCTGTAGAATACAATTGTAGAAACATAAAACTGTTTGAAGTGGAAAGGACTGTTAATGGCTCAGTCCCACCCCCCTGCAATGAGCAGGTACACCTACAGCTACAGATCACATTGCTCAGAGCGCTGTCCAACCTGACTTTGAGTGTCTTCAGGAACGGGGCATCCACCACTTCTCTGGGAAATCTTTTCCAGTGCCTCACTACCTTTATTGTAAAAACTTTTTCATTATATCCAGTCTAAATCACCCCTCTTTGAGTTTGGAAACATTTCCCGTTGTTCTATGACAACAGACCCTGCTAAAGAGTCAATTCTCCTCAATTCAAATTGGGTGTGGATAACCACTGGAGACATTTCTATGGGACATCAGTTGCTCTCAGCAGAAAAGCCAGAAAAGCAATCTAATGTTTAAGTAATAGCTTCAGGAAAGTCTCACAGAGAAGAATTACACAGTAGTAAACAAAGTATTCTTCAAAAGAAGTGTTAACAAATATGAAAAATGAATGGAAAGGATTGGAGAAAAAGGTCAGCATTACAATGTTCCTCATCTAGGAAGGTCAGCTCTGGAAAAAATGGCCCAACATAGAGTCCCTTGCCTGGTGGTCCAGCAGGTGGAAATACTGGACAGCTTGGGAGTCAATACTGGATATCAGCTGCAAATGTCAGTTTACAGACCTTAACTAATAGAAGATCTCACTAATCTAAACATAACAGGAGACATTTCAAAATCCTGGGATGCAGATTTGTTGTTACAAGGACAGACTGGTCTGCAGGACTTTTAA
The DNA here is from genome assembly GCF_023343835.1 of Lagopus muta. Taxonomy (NCBI): domain Eukaryota; kingdom Metazoa; phylum Chordata; class Aves; order Galliformes; family Phasianidae; genus Lagopus; species Lagopus muta. Next base: position 37,705,265 of record NC_064435.1, on the reverse strand, counting down.
AAAAATGTTATGGTCTGCAGTACTACAATAACTATTTTATGATAAATTCTATGTCTGAAAATTTTTGCCCATTTACAGTACTATTAAGTAGGAGTTAATACCTCTCCTCAGATTTGAAATCCATGTGCAAAGAGAATCTTATGAACTCCTCTAACTAAAGAGACATTTATTTATTAATCATAGAATCATAGAATGGCCTGGGTTGAAAAGGACCGCTACGATCATCTAGTTTCAAGATAAAAACCATTTGTAGATCACGAGAACCTCCTTTTCCTTTTTGACCATCTGGCTTGTCTCTGTTGCTGATTCTGTACCACTCTAGTTTAGAGTAAGGCCTTTGGTTTTTGGACATTCTCTTTCATTTTGTTTAATTTATTAGCTTCAATTCTAATTATATTGTATTATAATATATTATATTATTGCGTGTTACCTTGCATTTAAATATTTTATTTAATAAATTAGTTTGTTTCTCCTCAGATAGTTGCCACTGTTTGGTTTTTAGGCCCATCTCCCTACCCTTTTCCCCTTTTCCCTTTCCCAGGTCGTGGGTCCTTGGGTCCCCCCACCCCGCTAATCATGGAACTGGGCCGAATCAGCCCATAAACCACTGACAGTGATACATAAGCATTCCAACCAAACTGAAATCGACATAAACAAATGAGTACAAAGTAAACATCAGTAGTGCAGGAAAGCATATTTATTTTTCAAACTTGGTTCTTCCAAAACTGGCCTGCCTTGTGGCTAAAAGGCAGACATCATGGCCCCTTCCTGCCTGCCTGCTGTGGCTGTTTGACAGTCTGTAGTCACAGATCCTGCCTGCCTGGGCTGGATAGTTGCAATTGCAGCCCCTGCCTGCCTGTCTTGGCTGGCTGATTGGTGTTGTGGCCCCCGCTTTCCTGCCTTTGTTGGCTGGCTGGCTGGACTTACAGCCCCTGCCTGCCCACCTTGGCAGAGAGGCTGAAGTCATGGTCTCTGACAGCCTGCATTGGAAGACAAGCTGGAGTCGTGGCTCCCTCCTGCCTGCCTGCCTGGGCTGGCTGCCTGGAGTTGCAGCCTGCCTGGGCTTGTCTGCCTGGGCTGACTGGTTGTAATTGCAGTCCTTGCCTGCCTGACTTGGGCCAACTGGCTGAAGTCGCAGCCACTGCCTGCCTGCCTTGTCTGGCTGAAGATGTGGCCCCTGGCTGCTGCCTTGGTGGGCTGCCTGGCTGGTGTCGTGGCCCCTGCCTGCTTGCCACTCCTTGGCTTGATGGCTGGAGTTGCATCCCCTGCCTGCCTGCCTTGGCTGAGAGGCTGAAGGTGCAGCCCTTGCCTGTCTGTCTGCCTTGGCTGACTGGTTGCAGTTGCAGCCCCTGCCTGCCTTGGCTGGCTGGCTGGAGTGGGAGCCCCTGCCTGCCTCCCTTGTCTGTCTGGTTTCCAGCCAGCCAGCCAGCCAACAAAGGCAGGAAAGCAGGGGCTCCAACACCTGCCAGCTCACCAAGGCAGCAGGTAGGTAGGGGCCACAGCTCTGTCCAGCCAGCCAGGATGGGCAGACAGGGGCCATGACTCCAGCCAGTCAGCCAATGCAGGCATGCAGGAGCTGTGAGTCCAGCCAGACAACTGGAAATGCAGGAAAACAGGGGCTCCAACACTTGCCAGCCCACCGAAGCAGCAGGGAGGCAGGGGACGTGACTCCAGCCAGTCAGCCAGCCAAGGCAGACCACAGTATCATGGCCATATGATGTCACAAGCCAGCTCCTGGCAAACTGCTATAAATACAGGGATCCTGACATCAGAACAACAATTACGACACAAGCAAGCCAGGCAACAAACGCAGGTAGGCAGGGGCTGGAGTCGCAGCCCCTTCCTGCCTGCCTTGGCTGGCTGACAATCTGGAGTCCCAGCCCCTGCCTGCATTCCTTGGCTGGCTGGCTGGCTGGAGTCGTGGCCCCTACCTGCCTCTCTTGGCTGGCTGACTGGTGTTGCAGCCCCTGCCTACTTGCTGCATTGGCAGGCTAACAGGTGTTGGAGCCCCTGCTTTCCCGTGTTGGCAGGTTGGCTGGCTGGAGTTGTGGCCCCAGTCTGCCTGCCTTTGTTAGCTGCTTGTGTCACAATTTGTGTTCTGATGTCAGGAACCCTGTATTTATAGCAGTTTGCTGGGAGGTGGCTTGTGACATCATAAGGCCATGATATTGTGACCCTAAGAATGTCCCAGGACAATGAAAACATGGCCATGTGGGTGTGGGGAAGCTTTGGCCTGAGAGTTGCCCTTTTTGTCGCCTGTGGGATTCTACGGGGCTCCAATTTAATGTCATTTCTTTTAATGTTTTCACTGTCGATTCCAATAACAATCTGTAAGGTATATTAAGTAAATATGTAGCTGATGCTAAGCTGGGAGGAGTGTTGACTCCCTTGAGAGCAGAGAGGCTTTGCACCAAGTTCTGGACAAATTTGAGGATGGTCCCCACCTGCATGAAGAAGAGGAAGTGCTGGGATCTGCACCTGGATTGGTCATGCTAAGAGATAGAATCATAGAATCATAGAATGGCCTGGGTTGAAAAGGACCACAATGATCATCAAGTTTCAGCCCCCTGCTGCGTGCAGGGTCACCAGCCACTAGACCAGACTGCCCAGAGCCACATCCAGCCTGGCCCTAAATGCCTCCAGGGATGGGGCATCCACAACCCCCTTGGGCAATTTGTTCCAATGTGTCAGCACTGATACCTGTGATACCTAACCTCCTATCTAAACCTCCCCTGTCTCAGCTTAAAACCATTTCCCCTTGTCCTATCACTATCCACCCTCAAAGCAGCCGTTTCCCCTCCTATTTATGTGCTACCTTCAAGTACTGGAAGGCCACAATGAGGTCTCCCCAGAACCTTCTCCAAGCTAAACATGTTTATTTATATAAAACCTGTTTCTATTTCTCTAAAAAGATGTGATGATGAACTTCTGATGTATTTTAGCAGGTTTGAAATGTTGTGCTTTAAATTTAGAGGAAATAACATCTGTATAGATTGTTTGCCAGAACTATCCCAAGGCTCATTAGGTATGAGCAGTTACTGGGTAAAATTGACTTTACTTAAAATATTCATTTTTATTTCTATCAGTTCTGTCATTCACCATATTTTTTTAATTTCTCCTGCTTGGAAGTTGTGTCTGTCCTCGATTTCTAAGGAGAAAAATTATTTGGTTAGGACTCTATGTTGATCCTGGAAGAAAAGGACAAAATGCATTTTCCAGCCATGTCTTATACCTTTTACAGTCTGTGACCACAGCAATAAGCATAAGGCCTGTATTGTCTGACAGATTTGTTCAGCACTCAGTGTGAATTGCAATGGAAGTGTGCTGTAATTTTGACAGATGCAGAAACCTTTGCAGTCTGTGTTTTCTGGTAACAGAGACCCCTGTGAAGATGGAAGGAAAACTGGTGTTCTGCATAGCTCTCTGTCAGTACAACTATCAGCTGGTAAAAGTGTTTTTCCTGTAAACTAGTGTTTTCCCATCTAGACTCATTCTTGTTTCCAGAGGTGTTATGATGGTGCCCTTTTTCAGGAGAAAATTTGGACTAATACATTTTCAGTGGCTCCAGCAACATCATTGAATTCACGCTCATTCTGCAGACCTGAATTTCCCAGATGTGTTCTCAGGGCAGTGAGAAGATGCGCCACAGAATTTCCCTTGGATTCATAAACAAACCTGCACTCGGCAGTGCTGATTGCTAAAGCTGCACGTTCCTAATGATTCATCAATAATGGGGATCACTCTTACCAAAACTGTCTGTACTTGAGATTTATTTATTTATTTTAGTTTTCTTCTGGAAGAATCACAGAATCAAAGAATCATAGGGGTTGGAAGGGACTTCCAGAGATCATCGAGTACAATCCCTCTGCCAAAGCAGGTTTCCTATACCAGGTTGGCACAAGTAGGTGTCCAGGAGGGTCTTGAATATCTACAGAGAAGGAGACTCCACAACCTCCCTGGGCAGCCTGTTCCAATGCTCCGTCACCTCACTGTAAAGAAGTTCTTGTGCACATTAGTGTAGAACTTTCTATGCTTTCCTATGTTCCAGTTTCTGGCTGTTTCCCCTTGTCCCATCTCCACACACTGCAGAAAAGAGTCTGGCCTTGCCACTCTGCCCCCCACACCTTAGATATTTATAGACCTGGATCAGGTCCCCTCTCAGTCTTCTTTTCTCAAGGCTGAACAGACCAGTTCACTTAGCCTTTCCTCATAGGAGAGATGCTCCAGGCCCTTCACCATCTTTGTGGCCCTCTGCTGGACTCTTTCCAAGAGTCTTTTTGGTACTCAGGAGCCCAGAACCGGACGCAGTACTCCAGATGAGGCCTTACCAGGGCAGAGTAGAGGGGGAGGATCACCTCCCTCGACCTGCTGGCCACGCTCTTTTTAATGCACCCCAGGATGCCATTGGCCCTCTTGGCCACAAGGGCACACTGCTGGCTCATGGCCAACCTGTCGTCCACCAGGACACCCAGGTCCCTTTCCGCAGAGCTCCCCTCCAGCAGGTCATCCCCCAACCTGTACTGGTGCATGCAATTATTCCTCCTCAGATGCAAGACTCTACACTTACTTTTGTTAAACCTCATCTGGTTTCTTACTGCCCAGCTCTCCAGCCTATCCAGGTCTTGCTGAATGGCAACACAGCCTTCAGGTGTGTCAGTCAATCCTCCCAACTTCGTAAACTTGCTGAGGGTGGCCACTATCCCCTCATCAAGGTCATTGATGAAGATGTTGAACAAGACCGGACCCAGCACCAAAGAAAATCCTTTGACTGCAAAATGTTTTCACAGTAATGTTAAATATTACCCATCTATCTATTTGATTTTAAGCACTGTGATATCTTTTATTGTAATATTCATACCCTATCTTGGCATCTAACTTTTTCTTCCTTCCATATATTTACATCACCTTTCTCCAGAGTATTGACTAAATTCTTACAAACCCTGGAGGCAGTGTTAGAACCATCTAAACTTGAGTAGGGTGATATGGAAAGGCTGGGCAATATTTTACTCTGACAGGAAAGAAATGCTAGAGAAAAAGATGCAGAGCTGAAATACAAATATGGCCCATAGGGAGAGGCTTTTACAAGCATAATAGTGAAGTATCAGGAGGAAAAGCCTCTCTAGCAATCATTAATCTGTGTTCAGTTTTGCTGTGCCCAGAAGTTCAACTCTTCCTCAAAGCCACAAAGATTTTTATAAGACAGAGAAATCTAACCACATCAACCTTCCACTGATTGCTCTGTTTAGCATATGTGAAAAGATTTCAGGTTAATCTCATGCATCTTTGCATCCAATTGCATCCTTTTACAGTGAAGGTCCCAGTATACCAGAAGGCAGTGTTTACATATGGGATTTTGGTTAGAAAGGCAGAGGTCATGCTGTCTCTGCACCTGAAGGGGCTACACATACAAAATGAGCAAAAGACATATGCGGGGTAGATGAATTTTAGATTAAGTCATGCTGCATGTTTTGTGTTGTTTTGGTGTTTTTTTTTATGTGAAAGTACCAAGAATGTTGTGATGCCCTTTTAGGAAGTGCCTTTTGTTTTTAGGTAGCCTCATGTATTAGCAAATCCATTGGACAGGAGTCTTAGTAGGTCTTTAATTCCAGGCATCTGTCTGACACAAGCATCTTGTCTGGCTGCATATCTGGTTTACAAATTTGTACCACATAGTAATTCCCAGTTTACTAAACATAGTGGTAGCAAGTCCTGTAAGAAAGTCGTAAAGGAAATAATCTGCTCTGGAACCCAGTATGAAGGCATAAAAATCAGGCAGCATTTGAAAAACAATGGCCAGTGGCTACAAATCAGCTTTTATAGAGCTCTGCTTACCACTATCCACACCTAAAAAGAATGAGAAGCTCAATTAAAAAGTTCCAGGAGACAGACTCATCCCTTCCAAACACCATTTTCTATTCTCTGGGCATTTGAATGAAAGTAAATTATTTCTAAATCCGTTTGATGCAGACAAGTGCCTTTATGCTATTAGTACCAATTGAAGGTCAGTACCAATTGAGGTTACCTCAGTGAAAAGGCAGCTCTTTCTCTAGTTCTCAAGTGGTATATTTTAGGATGAAGAGAAATAAGAAAGGGTGCAAAGAGAAAACAGAATAACAGTCTATGTAAAAGCCATGACCTCCTCCCTTGGATTTACTTACCTTATTATAGCATTTTCAAAAGGACAAATCAAATAAATTTCACCGAGCAGGAAAATTTTTATAATCCCCAAAAGCTAAGTTTATAGAGTTGCAACAGTTGCATTTTTGTCATATCTAGAAAAATAAAAGCTTTGGTTTTTTTTTTTTTTTTTTTTTTTTTTTTTTTTTTTTTTTTTTTTTTTCCCCAGTGTACCAATAGAGTCAAATTCACGTTCCTGAGGTCAAAGAACTTACAGAACAGCACATTTATCATGAAAACTATTGGTAATACACATTTTTCAAGCTTTTAAATGCTGGACATATGTTACACCTGGCATGACCTTCCTAGAATTCAGGAGTCAAAATGAGAGATACTTGGTGTGTAAAACATTATTTTAAACAAGCCTCCTACCCAGATTCCTGTTTTACATAGCAGTCATCAATTCAAGCCTTTGAATTGATCAATTCTTCTGATGTGATGGCTGTGACACTTTAAAAATATTTATACACATAAGATCTGACAATCCTTATTTGTCCAATAGTCTCTAATGACTCAGTGTAAAGCCTTTGTGGTCAAAAAAGATATATAAGCATTTGATCCATCACTAAGTATGCAAGCATATGCCTTTCTTGGCTCAATGTGTGCATGCCTGTATGAACTCTCAAGCTGTTTAGTCCTCAAGAACAGACCCCAGTAACACAGAGACCAAACTTTATCTAGGAAAAGTTAGAAAATTGTGCTCCAAAATCATAACTATTTATTTGTATCCATAATTTAAGAGAATACTTGGCTATTGTCAATCATTAGACTAGCTTGAAAAATGAATCATCAGAACTTGGTGACAGAAGAGCTGTGTTTCAAGGAAAGCACAAACGTTAAGCTCTGACAAATTTTAAAGAAATAATAATATAGTCAGAATGATATGTGTTATACTGCAGGCAGTTACACTCCTGGAGTGGCATTTAAAATCAGACTCTGCTGCTATTTGCATTGAAAAGTGCCAGTTAATGAGACTACTTGCAGAGTTGCTCTCTATTAGAGCCTCCAAATCAAGTACTTTAATATATTGCTCTGTAGGCTATGATCAATGTTATCTTTAATTATTGTATGGTGTTTGGAGATACCGTTAGGGCAAAATTTTAAGTATTGCATTAGTTAATGCAAATTACAGTGAGAGTTCATTTCTTCCTGTCACATTAATTTCTGCTTCATGCCAATAGTTTTCTCATATGGAAAGCAGGTGACAGTATAGAACAAGTAAGTTCTCAGGCTTGTGAGCTAGAGAGAGGAACAAAGAGAAAAGAAACAAAGTACTCATTGTGCTTTGAATGAGATGTGCATCCTTTTTTCTTTGTGGACCCTTGAATCCTGTGAAAGTGGAAGATCAAATTCTTCATTTTGTGGGATAGAGTCCCTACTGCATGTTTTAAATACAGAGCTTTCACAGTATAGCTGGAGATACGTACTTCTCCCACTCATTTCAGTTTTGAACAGAAGCTTGATTGGAACTTCCCAGGGCCCAAAAGTGCATCTTCAGTCAGAAGAAATCAAAATGCATTTATTCTGCAGTTACACTAGTGCAGATACACACTATTGCAACTCGCAATGGTATGTGAGGCTTTGGTGACTGGAGATTTGGTAGAAAAGAGATGAGGCACTCCAAACCTAGGCGAGGTCCAATATTTCTTTTTTAGCTGCTAATTTGGTTCCTAAGGGAAGGTGATAAATGACAAAGTATGGATGAGCTACTGTGGAAGCCAGGAGTAGGACTGAGAAGACTGTTTATGGTGAAATGTCAGCTAAAGTCACAATTTTGATGAAGTAGACTTATTGCTGAAGATGCGCTAAGATCTTAGACTCTGCAAAGGCCAGACCAAGTCAGAGATGTTGCAGTGATTGCGGTCAACACAGCAGTAACCCTCAGAGGACTTTTCCTGTACCAAATGGAAGCATAGGTGTGCTGCCCATGAACACAGATGAACCAGTCTGAGCAGCAAGAGCTAAAGTTGGAGTGACTGTAGTGGTAGGAGGCATACTGCTTCTTCCTGCAGAACATGGACTGTGAGAACGACTGCAGAAGAGGGGAACACATGGGGTCTTTTTCCACCATCCCAAGTGAGTGCCATTGATACAGCAGGTTGTACAGTATTGGGACTCTTTCTTCTGTAAATCACAGACCACAAAATGTCCTGCTGTAGTTCATAAAAATCATAAGCTACTTAGAGCAAAAAACCAGCACCGATAAACCTTCAGCGTGCCAAAGGAGGACAGCAGAAGACAGATATTGATAATATCCCACAATTTTTTTATTTTTATTTTTTGCTTATTTACTTATTTTTGAGAAAATGCTCAGCTGGTCCTAATATATGGAACAAAGATGTTCATTCTACAGAGAAATGCGAAGCCCCGGGGATTCTCCTCAAGCAATCCTTCCAGTCTCCATCTCTGTTCCTTGGTTCAGTCTCAAATAAAAATAGGAACCAAACTCATCCTTTCCCAGTGCTACAGGCAGGCACCACTGCAGTCTATCCTTACTGTGTGACAGTTCGGGAGCTTTGTTATGCATAAAAGACAGAAGAAAGCTTTCCTGAGCTGTGTGGATGAGCAGCACAGCGCTGAAGCATGGAATTTATTATATACTGTAATTATTTGTTTTGGCAGCATGACAAAGACTTGATAGCGAAGAATTTATTTAGTCAGTTGAACTATTCAAAAAGTGTTATTACATTTACTGAGCTCTATCTTGAAACACAGAATGTTTCTTGCCACTTCTCCATTTAAAAAACTGCTCCAGAGCCTTTGCTACTAAGATTTTAGCCTTGCAGTACCAATAAAACTTAGAATCATAAAATCATAGAATCATAGAAAGGTTGGAAACGACCTACAAGATCATCTAGTTCAACCGTCTCCTCATCACCATTGCTACCACAAGCACTAACCCATATCTCGCAGCTCCTCATCCAGACACCTCCTGAACACTGCCAGGGACGGCGACTCCACCACCTCCCTGGGCAGCCATTCCAGTGCCTGACCACTCTCTGAGAGAAATGGTTCTTCCTTATATCTAATCTAAACCTCCTCTGATACAAGTTGCGACCACTTCAGTGGTGCTTGGCAAATACTTGTGATGCTGCAGAAACACTATTCTTTAATTGAAACAGTTATTTCCCTTTTTCCCTGGAATCTATTTAGAGAATGTTCTTCTCACATAATCAACACATCACAGAATGGTTGGAGCTGAAAAGGACCTCTGAAGATCATCTGGTCCAAACCTCCAGCTCAAGCTTTTCACTTCATATTGCTAAGTCACACCTAATGTTTGAAAATTATGGACTTTCTACACAGTCAATCAACTTTTTTTTCTTTCTTTTATTGTTTTTTTTTTTTTTTTCATTTCTATTTGTATTCATTTGAATTTATGTTTTCTGAGCATGTGTTCCTCTCAAATCAATTCCATGGGTGAGTATAGGAGAGAAAAATCCCCCAAAGAACTAAAAGCCAATCCATTTCTTGGTTTCTGTTTATTTTCAGTCCTTATTTTACCTCTATAGAGCACCACTGGAACAGAATGGGAGTGGCTGATGCCCTTTCTATACAGGACTACACTAACAGAATCTGCAAAAGAGAGGGAAAATGCTCTGTACGTACAATAATATGTATATATATATATATAATATCTGAGATAATTCTTCCCAGTTCTTAAACACCATAGATTGACATATTTTTTCTTTATTCGATGTCACATTCAGTAGATGTGTTCTGAAATTAAGAGAATTCCCTTTCCTGGGTTGTCACCATAGAATCATAGAATGGCTTGAGGTGGGAAGTCAGATTGGATGATCTTGGAGATCTTTTCCAACCTTGGTGAGTCTAAGATTCTATGATTCTAGGACTCTATAAAGATCTTCTCAAAGTCAGAGCTCTTTTTTTTTTTCTCTTTTTTTCTTTTTTTTAATTTCTTTTACCTCCTTTATCTAGGAGCCACACTTCCAATATCAGTGTGAATTGCTTAAAGTAATGCCATGACATGGATTTTTCATGGAATCTTTTGCAAGAAACAAGGAAAAATCTGCTTATAAATCCATAGGCACAGCACAGTTTGTAGTTAATTTTCTGGTTTGTGTAAACACTATGAAATAATTATTGATGTCATTTAGCTATGGCGATTGGTGATTAGTCAGCAAGTATCTGCAAAGTGATATGCAAATGCCAAAGTGGAATTAAATGCTTTTTCTGTTCTTCAGACACAGTAATTTCACCTTTAAATACAACAGGTGTTTAGTAATTTCCCAGTAGAACAAAGGCAACAGGGATTATGATTTGTGTGTTGAGAGTGCTTTTCTGCAGCTTGGCAGGTTTAGCAATACTACAGTGAACGTCCATCCTAGCGGGCAAACCACGCGTGGGCAACCTCTCCACCCTGTAATCACAAAGTCACATTAAGCAAAACCAGGTCTGCAAGTGGAATTGTATACTTGTGAGAGTGTGACTGTTAAAAGATGTTTCAAAAAGCAAATTTTGCAGCTTCACAGTAGAATAGGAATTTGTGCATAGCAGTAAGCACATATTTACAGGCACAGGAACTTTAATAATCACTTTAGAGCAAAGTAGCAAACAACAGAACTTAATGCTTTTTGACTTGCAAACTTGACTTGTTAGCAATGTATGATTTCTGAGAATATAACCAGAAGTCTTATAAGTGCATGCAAGAACAGAGTAATGGTTTGGGAGTCCAAATCTCAACTCAGGCAATGTGAGACTTGCAAGTTATTGACTGTCATGACAGATCAGAGCATCTCACCCTGCACTGATCTTCCCCATATAGAGTGTTAAATGAATTCATCCATTTATCTACCAATTAAGAAGTCCTGCAGGTCTGTGTATGCATGATTGTGGCACATAAGCCATTTCACAGGGCTCCATTGTTTCCTGAATTTGCACAAGAGTTTACCTAGAATCTCGGAAGATTCTACTGAAAAGGATGTAAATAAAGCACCAACGGCTAATTGCTGCACCTCAAGATGATGGTTATCTTTCAATTGTTGTTAGAATTTCACTAATTTATAGAATAATAGAATCTATAGAGTTGGAAGGCACCTCCAAAGACCATTTAGTCTAACTCCCCTACAGTCAACAGGAAAGCCACAGTTAGATCAGTTTGCCTAGGGCCTTATCCAGCTGCACCTTCAAAGTCTCCAGGGCTAGGGCTTCCACCACATCAGTGGATAACATGTTGCAGTGACTCACCACACTCACTGTACAAGATTTTTTTCCTAATCTAAATCTACCCTCATTAAGCTTGAAACCATTTATTTGTTCTACAACCACAGACCCTGCTAAACAGTCTGTCTCCTTTTTTTGTAGCCCTCCGTTAGATGCTGAAATGCCACTATCAGGTCACTTTGCAGCCTTCCTTTTCTCCAGATTGGACAGCCCCAGCTATTTCAGCCTGTCCTTGTAGGATAAGTGTTTCATTCCATGGATCATTTTTGTGGCTATGGATGCTCTTCAACAGATCGATGTCTCTCCTGTACTGAGGACTCCACATCTGGATGCAGTAATCCAGGCGAGGCTTCACCAGCAGTGTAAAGGGGCAGGATCACCTCACTTGACCTGCTGGCCATGCTCCTTTTGATGCAGCCCAGGATAAGTTTGGCTTTCTGGGCTGTGGGGCACATTGCTGGCTCTTGTCCAGCTTCCCGTTTCTCAGTACCCCCAGGTCTTTTTCAGCAGAGCTGGGCTCAATCCTTTCTTCCCCCAGCTTGTATTGGTTAATGGAGGTTGCCTCAACCTAGGTGCAAGGTCTTGCATTTAGATTTGTTGAACCTCATGAGATTCACCTGGACACACAGCTCAAGCCTGTCTAGATCCTTCTGGATGGCATCTTGTCTTTCTGATATATCAACTGTGCCCCACAGGTTGGTGTCATCAGCAAACTTGCTGAAGATGCACTTGACCCAACTGTCACTGATGAAGATATTTAAGAGTATTGGCCCCAGCTCTGACACCTGGAGGACACCACTCATCACCAATCTCCATCCAGGCATTGAGACATTGATGATCACTCTCTGGACATGATCCTGCAGCCAGTTCTTTGTCCATTGAACAGTCCACCATCAAATCCATACCTTTCCAGTTTGGAGAGAAGGATGTTGTGGAGTACTGTGTCAAAGGCCTTACTGAAGTCCAGATGCCATGACTTTTCAAATATCATTGCAAATGTCTTGGGGACGACATCAGCTAATTCCCTTAGGAGTTTGGGATGCATCTCATCAGGACCCATAGACTTGTGGATGTTCAGGTTCCTCCGGTGGTCACGAACCTGATCTTTACTTACAGTGGAAGGGACATAGCTTCCCTGATCCCCTCCTACCAAACCAAATGTTTGAGGGCTGTGTGGTGAGCAGTTATCAGAGAAGATTGAGGCAAAAATGTTAACCTCAGCCTTCTCCTTGTCTGTTGTTACCAGCCTGCCTGTGTCACTCATTAGGGGGGCATGCCCCCCTGGACTTTCTTTTCTGGTTGAGGTACCTCTGGAAGCCATTCTTGTTCTTTTTGGCATTCTTCATAAAGTTCAGTTCAAGCTGGGTCTTGGCTTTCCTGACCCCATTCCTACACAGCCTAACTTCCTTATACTCCTTCCACAATACCTGCTCCTATTTCCACTGGCTGTACATGTTCTTCTTGCTCCTCAGTTTGACCAGCCATGCCGTCTCTTGCCTTCTTCTCCTGAATTGCTGCACCTAGGAATGGAAAGCTCTTGTGCTGTGAGGAAAGCCTCCTTAATGATCTGCCAGCTCTGCTCCACACCCTTGCCCATGAGGACAATTTCCCAGGGTATTTCTGCTGCAACTGTAATTCTCCCTGAATGGCTTGTTTTCATTGTATTAATTGCATGTAAAAGGGCAAGTTATGCAGTTGAATCACTTGCTCCACTGGGAATAGAATAGTTTAAAAACAATTAACAGACAAATTTGATTTTTCTATTGCAATTGAATACATTTTTCTTTCCATGTATTCCATGGGATTTATTTTTTTATAATAAGCCCGAACTGCTCACTATTCTCATGTCCAATTAAATCTCCAGCATTTGAACCAAACGTTGGCTCTGTTCAAGGACTCTCTAGATGAGCTCTTCACTTGAGGTACCTTCTGGTACACAAATGTAAAAAGCCATTGCTACTGTATTGCTTACCAGCTCTTTTCACTGAACTCCTATCTGACAATGAACAGGTCCCTAAAAGCAGACCATGGTTCATAGTTTTGTGGGTGAGGAGCACTATCCCATTGTGCATCCAGCCTCCTACAAACTATACTGCAATGTCTTTCTAGGGCCCCAACATCAGGCTTTCAGACATGCATGGGCTGGCTCATAAGCACTCTGATATGCTTACACACATCAAGCATATCTGTGGGAATTTTTATCTATCTATATATAATCTATCATCTCTCTGTCTGTCTGTCTATTTGGGCAGGCTTGTTTATATCCTATTTTATTCCTGTGTCTATATAGAAATATTGCTGCAATTGAATTTTCGTGCCATGATCTACTAACCTAGTTTTTGACCTGAACTCATAAAAGGCTACCATATTCAAAAACTGTAAAGACTTTGGCTAGTCAGTAGAAGTAATTAAGGGACATTACCAGCATTTTGGATGCAGAAACTGCAGTGTTCAGTAGATGACCTTGTTAGTTAGCTGAACTCTGACAGTGTGCATCTGTACATGGCAGGGAACTATGAGCTCAAGAGCAGAGATTGTGGCACAGTTGCTTTTATCCAAACTGCAGGGTGAAACCTCTGAAAGACTCACATGACCTTTCTATTTACTGACTGCTTTCATTTAAATTTGTCAAAAAAACAAAGGTGAAAATTAACTGAATTCAAAAATAAACCAGATATAAATTACCAATCAGAAAATCTTACCCGCTGCCTCTCTCCTTTTCCAGATCACAGCTAGCTGTACGTTTGTTTTAAAGGCATATGTATTCAAAATATTACTTTTTTCACACTTCTAATCCCTAGATATTGTTTAAAATTTTGAAAATATCTTATACCTCTAAATATAAGCACATACTATTTCCATTCAATTTTTGTGTATGTCTTTAACCTTAATGTTAAAGACATTTCGTTAATGTCTTTAACCTTAGCTTTCAAAGGGCTCTCAGAAAACTGGAAATGGGTGGAGGTGGAGTGTGTAGGACAAAAAGAAAGGGGAACAAAGTAGGAAAAACCTACTTTGAACTAGATGCAAGTCAGTTAGTTCCTGCTTCTAAAATATCAATTTATGTAGCTGAAAAACCTGGAAAAAAAAAAATGTTATTTTCACTGTCTTTTATTAATTTTATGATTTTCAGCATCATAAAACCATTGAATCATTAATGTTGGAAAAGAGCACTAAGATAATGTACTCCAATCATCAACCCATCCCCATCATTCTCACTAACCCATGTTCCTCATTGCCACATCTATACATTTTTCAAACACCTCCAGTGATGGTGACTGCACCATTTCCCTGGGCAGCCTGTTCCAAAGCCTCACCACTCTTTCTAAGAAATTTTTCCTAACATCGAATCTGAACCTCCCCTGATGCAACTTAAAGCCAATCCCTCTCATCCTACAACTGTTATCCAAGAGAAGAGGCTGACACCCACCTTGCCACAATCTCTTTTCAGGGAGTTGTGGAGAATGATAAAGTCTCTCATGATTTTCTCCTTCACTAGATAATCATCAATCTTTTATCCCAATGGATAGGTTTCTTTGATACATATAATCTATTTAAGAGATCTCAATAACAATACCACTGAAACTTAGCAAGAAATTTGAGATACTGATTAAAATTGCTATGTAGGAAAGTCAGTGCTGGTGTGGTGTTCTTTAAACTGGCTCAATTTTGAAATGCAATTTCCAGAAATGTGAAATCTAGAATAAAACCTAATCTATTATTTTTCAGATCATTACATTTAAGAGAAGTGAAAGTCTTGATTAAGACATCACTTGTTCCTTGATAGCATTTAAAAGTAAAAATTTAGTTGCTATATTTATTTTAATATACTTTCTTCATTAGTTATTTAGGACATGTTTATTTTCTGCCATTTCTGCCAACTAGAGCACACTTGAAGGTCTGAAGGACAAATGAACTCTGTTGGGGTTGAAAAACCCCTGTCACTCTTTCATTACTTCTGACAGCAGTAACTAAGAAACAAAAAGGCAAATGTTAATAATGGAATGTCAGTTTGGAGATTTGTCACTAAGTTTTGAATGTCCTTGCTCAGGGTATAATTTTATCAGTGCCCTGACATTCTCTTAACACACTCACTAGAAGAAAAAAAACTCTAACAGAAATACAGTACAATGTCTGCTAAAATGGGAGATGTCTTCCATGAGAAAATATCTGAATACTGTAGTTATTTTGGAATCACTATGGGAACCACAAGGGTTTCTTCAGATTTTGAGTCATACTCTGTCCAAGTTTCATGAATCTCTGTAACACCTGAATGTTTCTTCAGAAACATGATGTGAAATCTAGGGAATTTATGGCTATAAAACGTATTATTTGGAGATGCTGGACCACCCAGTGGTTTCACAGGAAAGGCTTCCACCTCCAACCACTTTTTGTGCAGGTCAGAAGAGCTGGTCCGTGTGCTCAGTGAACTCACAGGTGCACTGTTTTCATTTGCTGTTTGAAGTATTTCTCCAGTACTTCTTGATCAAGTTGACAAAAAGAAAATGACGTATGACTGAAAGCAGTAGTGGGGACAAGCTTATCACATAACTGCTGATCTGGTCACACCGTTGAGCTGACCACTGCACTGACCGTGTCACACCACCTATAGTTGATGTCAGATCTCAGACTCTCACCTCTGGGTTCTGAAAACAGATAGGAGGTTGGCTTTTCTCTGAACCACAGAAATTTTTTGTACTTGCTGTTTTTGTTACACCTCTCCAGTCTGACCACACCAGATTAACAGAAAAGAATTGACAAATGAATAACAGACTCTAGAAAAAATGGAAAGAAATTCCTAAAAATCCAAAAGATAGCAATTAGTTTCTTAAACTTCTTAACCTTAATTTCTGAAATGTTAAATTGCTGTCTGAGCCTAATATGACCATTACAAAACTATACTTGTTGAAATGACCCAGGGGAGAAGTACAATCAACGCATATTCTTGGACAAAGATCATGCAGTCTGAATGCAAAGTATTCCAAAGACCCATCTGGTTGTGGGCTCTACTCCCAAAAGTGGGTTAAAAACTCCTTTCCCAAACATCCCAGCCTGTGCTCTGGTCTCAGTCTGCTATGTTGATTATCTCAGGAAGATTTCTGTTGTTGGGAATTCCCAGAATGTGGCTGTGGGGTTTTCCCAAAACAAGTGTTGTTCTTGCAGAGAGGACTGAAGCTGCAGGAGTTCCCATGCATGTGGAAAGGTGCTGCATGAGTCCTAGTAAGCTTTGTTTTGTGGTAGCAGCATGAGGATCTGATGTGGACATTGATCTCTGCAAGCATTTTTCTACTTCTACGTAACAAAATGGAAAGATAACTGAAAGAGAGCAAAGAATAATGAACCAATAAATTGTCTGTTGTGGCTTCTTATTATTGTTAGGGACAAAACCTATCAATTGCTGTGGTTTTGGAGTGAGAGGCAAGCAAGAAAATGGATGGAACCATTCACATTTTCAAGATTACGTACAATTCCTGTGGCTAAATGCTTAAGTGGGCATAGGTTTACTCAAATATTGTGGTAATTTGTTTGCACGAACACTTCGCCTTCTGAACCAATCATCTAAGTTCTCCTGTTCAGCAACTTCTGTGAATACAAGAGAAATAAAATTGGACAGGCAAAACTTTTTATTTGCTTAGTCATTTAAAAAGCCCAGAGCTTCAGCCTCAAAATGTGTTCTTGTTCTAATAATGTTTTATAATGGCAGACCCTCGCTCAGGAAGATAAAGTTTTCTTGATTCATAGTACTTTTGCATTCACAGTAGAGCAAAACAAATTTCAGACCAGAGACATATTAATTACCTCAGGCTTCTTTCTCCTACATGTTGTAATCATGTTTTTCAAATTGTCCTGTCTTGGAGATAAATTATCTTAAATGCTATTTTTTTTATTGTTCTCTTTTTTAACACTGTGTATTTGTTATTGCTTTTGCAGCTTGTTTACTAAAGCAGATCTTTCTGACTGGTTTACCTCATAAACAGCAAGGCAATTATAAGCAACACCTCTGCCCACACCATGTTTTCTGAGTATCTTGCATAGGACAGTCCAGTTCACTGCTTATTATTTCAGTGTGATTTCTGTGCTTTACGTTTCATTCCCATTTCATGCACTAGTATTTTAAAAATCTTTGTTGCCTTTAATTCTTAAAGTAATTCCAAACAAAAGCAGAGGCTTCTCATTATGTGACTTACCTGAAATCCTCTGAAATTTCTCTAGATGTCCAATGACATCAATAAACAGAAATGTTAATGCTCAGTAAGCATCTGTATGTTGAGAAGTTCAGGCAAAATTTGCACTAATTATCATGTAAGTGATCCATCTGTTAAGATCCAAGAGCAGAGGATTCTTGCAACACCATACCTGAGTAGCAACAGATGGGGAAAAAAGGTAAAATCTCAGACAGAGCTAGTAATAGATAGCAATGACATATCTTACAGTGGGAATTATTTGTTTGGTTCTTTTTTCCAGGCACGGGCATTTTACATAACCCCCAGTCTAGAGAGTTACCTTGGTTTTGCTGCCATAGAAACATTAAGCGATTAGTGTTCAAATAACAATTCTTTATCAAAGAAGTTTCTACTTCAGAAAAATGCTGATCATCACCATACATACCATAAATAAACACCATAAATAAGATCAGTTTGGGAAGGAAGTATGTGTTGCACCTTTCCTAGTTGCAAAGTTTGCCTCTGTCTCAAGGTCATAATCCCCAAGGAAAGCTGGTCTGGAAGAACAAAATTCGTTGCAGGGAAAGGGGTTTTCTGCTCTGTTAGTTTTATTCTACTCACTAAGTGTATTCAACAGAAATCATGTTTTTGGATGATCAGAAGTATTCATGAATATTTGTCGAATTGTCCCAGACAGTCTGAACAAAAATGTGTTACAGAGTGGAAAGGACAAAAAAGCAATGTCAGAAAAGTTAAAACCCTTCCCTTCAAAACATAAGCTCTCTGAAATTTCAATTGTGAAGTTTTCATTGCAAAAATCAGTCTTAAAAAGTAATGTTTTAAATTGAAGAAAGCTAAGAGATTAACAATAATTACTTGCATTTTTTTATTAAAAAACTGAGCTTTTTTTTTTTCCAAACTTTGCGTGCAAATCTCTACCATTTTTTATCTTAGCTCTGTTATCATCTCTGTTTTCTGCACATTTTAATGACTAAATGAAAATATGATCAAAACACAGTTATGTAGGACTGGAAGCCCTGGAAAGATTTCCAGTTTCCAATTTACCTTCATTGCATTGTATGAACATGTATGGAATGATTTATGTAGAATATTAACAAAATCAGTTATTTTGCAATTACTAGCTAGGATGATTCTCTTGGAGAGTTACACTCTTTGACACTTAACTAAGACTTAGAAGATATGCGTTGTATTTTAAAATGTTCTGAAATGTTTTCTTTGAAAGTTTGATACACGTAAATATTTGGAGGCATGATTTTTATTTTTTTCATCAAAATTACATTCTTGGTTTCAGTTGTATAAATTGTTGAAACAAGTATCGAAGAGTTATAACATAGTATCCCTTAACATATCCATCGGTACTATCCTACAACTGTGATTCTGGTTTAGCAAAACATCAAATATTTTACAGAATAAAGTCCAAAATGACATCCTCTCAGTTCCCTGAAGATCATCAGTTATAGTTACGGAACAAATATAGCCTGTTTCAAAATGGGTTTTATTTATGCCACTGACAAAGATATTCTGACATTGCTAATAAATAAAGTTAATGTGAAGTGTATGCTCTTTTAAGCAATTTTGATATTGCTTAAAATGTCACAAAAATAATTTGCAAATGTATCTTGCATTCATTTTAAAATATTAGAAATGGCTTCTTCAAATTAGGTAATGATACTTCTAGAGAGCATTCAGTGAGGCTGTAAAAGCATGAACATATACCTCTCAAACTAACAGTATACAAAATATTCTACTAAAATAATGCAATTGTAGTGAAACTAGGTAAAACATGTACATTTCTGATGGTTTAAAATGTTAGCATTTAACTACTTATTTTCTTTACCTACCAACTAGCTAGTTTAGTAAAATTGCTCCACATTATTTCTGTACCGATTTCTGGCCCAAATAGATTTCAGAATATCGAACAGAGCTGAAGCTGGTAAGTCTCCTTCTGTTTGTTTGCTGCTAATAATCCAGGAGAAATACTTCTGACTTTCCCATCTGGAGAGCTCATCCAGACGAAGTCTGTTGCGTCCTAAGTCATCTGTGTGATATTACAGAGCAAGTGCCAACATTTCTTTGGCAGAAGATATCTTCACTGATTTCTTTATGACTTTCCTCAATCTACAGTAAAGACAGCTGATCTTCAGCTTTCCCAGAAACTGCCAATATAGTGAATTTCTGGGTTACTTCTGAGTCCATGCTGAGGTAGTGAAACAGTGCATTGTTTTCATTCAAACTTGAAACCACACCTTGTGAAAGGAAATCTGTTCCTCCACTGAGTACTTTCAGCTACTTGTTCTACACTGTGATTGAAGTTCAGAAATGGAGCCATGCAGCAGATGGCTTTGGTACTCAGATGTGTCCTTATCCCCTAGAATATACAAAATAAGGAGAAACAGGGATTGGAGTTCATGTGTAGGTCTAAGCAGCTGACAGGGGCAGAAAAGAGGACGGGAGACAACTGAAAGTGAGGTGTGACCTACATCATGCTTCCGATCAGAGAACTTGGCTATCAGCAGTGGCCACTGGAAAGTTGTACTCTAGGAAAGAAAATCATGCTTAGACTTTGTGAAGGGATCAGTGTACATTTCGTGAGCAAAACAAAACGATACAGAATTTGAAAGACATGGAATAGAATAGAACAGAGCAGAACATTTCACTTGGAAGGGACCTTCAAAGATTATCCAGCCCAACAGTAATCCGCATCAAATTGATACTGGTCACAATGAGAATCCAATCTCTTCTTTGTTATTAAGTCCATAAGAGAACAAATCAGTGTTTTATTTCATTAATATTTTCTTTCTACAGAGATATTTAAGAAAGTTAAACTGAATTAACTAAAGATTTAAATTTAAAGCTCACTGGGCAACTTTCATTAGACCTGTCAGTGGGAATAGTTGGAAATATCAAATTTAATTTACTTCTGAACAATTCAAACCACTTAATCCTGAGCGAAACTGTGTGAGCAAAAGTCTACCAAGGTTTAACACATACCAGATATTCATACCTTGAATAAATTTGCTGCTACTTCATAGACAAAGCCTAAAAATTCAACTTTGACAAACAGGTTTAGATTACTCCTTCTGTCATAATAAACCTCATGGAAAATTCTTGCTTTTAATACATCCTTTGAGTGATATAGTGCAAAGTATTTATAATAAGAAAAGCAAAACTAAAAATTATTACATTTATCTAGCATCCATGTGTTAACAATTTCTAGCAAACAGATTTATTAGTATTCCACAAGGAACATTTTGGTAAAAACATGTAAGGTAAAACATTAAGCCCTACAGGTAGAGTACTTCACCTTTCTTACATCAGTCAAAGCAGCATTAGGGCTCCATTGTGGGATTTCTCTTGAATTTTTAACATTTCCTGAGCCCCATAAAAGGTAGAATAAAGAACTTTGTAAGAATTAGTTATGAAGATGGTAGGTTTTTAGCACATGTTGCAGTGGGATCATGTGTAAGTCCCCACAGACAAATGAAAAATCTAAAAAGTCATTGAGAAAGTTAATATAGAAATGGAAATAGAGTAGGATGTTAAACAGAAATGGGAGTCAATACCATCTGCTTTTCTTGCAAGAGATTACGGAGAACAGGGTGGCACTCCAAATAGTTTGTATAATACAGGTCCTCTAATCTGATAGTCTTTTCATTTCTCTTGGGAAGAAGATTTAGCTCAGAAACTTCAGAGAGATTTTAAACCAAGAAGATAATATTTTCTTTCAGAAGAAATTAGTTTCTTAAAAACTATTGTTGAATACATTAGGGGAAATGTTGCTAGGTTGAATTCTTCGTATTAAAACATTTGAAACTCATGAAAATAGTCTGTCTGAAAAGAAGTTTTTCTTTGCAATATGCCGTATAGAGTCAGCACAATTGATTAGGAAATTCATTAATAAAACTACATGCAAAGTAGCTGTTTGCCAACATTCTGTAATATGGAAGCCTCTAGACCTGTTTTAACGGCAGAGGAGTTCTTTTTTTTAAAAAAGGCTGGGTAAAGTCTGTGAACATAATACTTGCATATGTAACTATTTATACTATTTATGGGGAATAAAAGAAATAAAAGCTTGGACTGAAATTTAAAAAATGCCTTAGGGAGCATTTCTGATTGAGTCTCATATCTAACCGTGTATCAGTGACCTACTGACAAGGGTGCCCTCTCTGTGTGCCCTTAGACTCTCTCCTTGTCAGTCACTTGGCACTTCCTGACAGACTGTCCTTCCTAATCTTATAGGCACATCTTTGAAGTGCAGATCTTGGAACACCTACTGGTATCATAACTACTATCATACTGTTCAATGTACAGACTGGGCTGCTGTATAATGGCATACATTTACCCTTGATGAATCTCACTAATGTCCCACACATTAAATGAAAACATAGAAAATGGATGTGATTCCACCTGTGATTTAGGCAGATGTATTTCCGTATGTAAAATATTATCCAACAGTGGAGAGAAAATCAAGAAATTACTTGCAGTATAATAAGTTATGGCCAGCAGAATACATTTTCCACTGGAAAATTTACCCTGCATTGAGAAAAGACTTCATAGCATTCAGATGGAGCACAGATTTTCCAGTTGATTTAAGGGAGGCGAGGGTCACTATTTCTTATTTAACTGCTGATAAGAAAAGCTAAAATGAGGCAATTGAACATGGTAGAACTTCATACTTACTTGAAAAAGGCTATTCACAGGCTATCCATAGCCTGTTCAGTAAGAATGCTTATCCCTGAGATCATGTCAGAGCCTGGTCACAGAGACATCAAAGCAAAATAGCTTGGCTCACACTGCAAGCATTGTATGTTGCAAAGTTTTACCTACAGTTTTCCAAGGTTCTTGATAACTAATGCAAACTACATAAAGACATTAAATAACTCACAAATGTACCTTGCATTCACTTAAAAATACTTGCTTTTACAAGTTAGGTAATAACATCTCTCCTGAACTGAATAGAATGCCATGTACTGTTCAAACTAAAGAAAGAAGAAAATAGAAAATTTAAATATAAATTTATCCTCTAATGATACATTAAGATTTTCTGTGCATGATCTTGACGTCCTTTTTCCAGACTTATCTCCTAACACTTTCTGTGGACTTAGGCTCATCTGTGGGAGCGGGAATGTCAAAGCAGTTCACCTTCATGGTTTCTACTTCTCTGGGGTGGCTGAAGACACCACACTGTTGACCCTGTAAGAGGTTTCCTAAAATAAGTCTTTAGCACTGGAAAGCTCTAGGCCTCTCATTGAGCCGCACCAGAGGGAGGGTGGCACACCTCAGAAAGACACTGAGTGGGAAGGAGGAATAAGTTGCCACATCACCTGGCACATTTTAATCCACATTGTTTTTAAAAAGTTAAATATAAAAGACCAAATTATAAATCTGCTCACCTCTTCCTTACCCTCGCAGGCAGGATGTGACACTAAAATATCCTCCCTCTGCTTCCAGAGTTGCACAAAGTCCCTTTGACTTCAGAAAATCCTTTGCAAACAAGACCCATAGGGCAGGTCATCTGAGACAGGCTGAATCTACACACTGAAGCTTGGGATGTTTGAGAAAATATGAAACTGCACTGACAGAGACCAAGGGACAACTGAGAACTGAAACAGCGCACTGTCAGACAGACGGCAATTAGCTGAAAATTGAACTTCTTTGCTTCCATTCTCTTTATTTATTCTCACAATACAGATCATACATTTTTCATGAGAAGCAAATATGTATGCAGATCAGTGCCTGCAAAGAGTGCAACTGGGACTCAAGAACCCAATTTGAACTCAGATACGAGAGTACTCTTTCGAAGCTACTGACTATAATACAATACTGTAATGGCTTAGAAGTAATATAATGGAATCAGTACTTCATCCCGCTTCTCTAAAGTTATACCATCCTCTAGACTCAAATGAAAACACAGATCAAGAGCAGTGAAAGGCATTTCTCATTTATTCTTATCCCTAGACTGATACTTGTAAATTAGTCTTCACATCTTACCATATTTTACTTGCATTGTATTTGCGTTCATGTTTCTAAAATAGAACAATGAAGACATTTAAAATCTGTGAGAGGCTTTGGATGTCAAGGTCGAACTCAATAAGTTTGATTCATTACTATTCTTCATGTCAACTCCTGCTCATTTCTAAAAAAAAACATACCTTAATGTTCATACAGAAATGAGTGCAATCTGCAGTGCAGTACAGATACCACTTGGAATCACAGAAGAGCTGCAAACATGGAAGACAAAAACTCCACCTCCATACACAGAACACAGGAAGATATATACTAAATTGAAATAATTTAATAAACCAAATAAAAGTTTAAAAATGTTCATAAATACTGCACTGAATCTTGACAGCTGCTTTGAAAAGGGATGGTATCAAAAATGTATCCCGCAATTTTCTTAAAGACTGACAGTTTCTGTCCTCTGTATGGACAGGAATTAAGGTGGTCGTTTTTCCAGTTTTGAGTGCAAAAAACCTGTTTCTGAGATGTGCAGATTTATTGATAAATTCAGATGGAGGGGAAGCAGGGAAAGGAAAGCTTTGTGCTCTTGGTGCTGGTATTGGTCCAAGTGATATTCAGTATAATCTGGGGAGGCCTTGTACAATGTTGATTCTTCTTTTCAGAGAAGTTCACTGATTGCAGTTGGAATGTCATCTCAGCACTATTTCACTGCAGAACCACTGAACCAGGGATAGGCCTGGCATAAAACTGGTTTTGTTGTCTTTCCCGTGTCTTTCGAATTGTTCATCTTACTATACTTTCTCCTATTACAAAGTTGCTATAAATGCAGGACAACAGGAGAATCACTTTCCTGGGTAGTTTTAGTCAGATGGTTTGCTACTGCCAATGCTTCTCCACAAAGATTTAATAGAATCAGTGACAAGAAATGGAAATACATAATGTAATAGAGACTAATAAGCTTATTGTTTTTAACTAATCATATTTTAGGGTTGTTTGTGCAAGGATACATACCCAGAGAGACAAATAAGACAACCTATTAAAACATGCCAGGACTGTTAGTTGTTAGATCAGGCTCAAATCTCTTCAATTTTCAAAATGACTTTTAGAAGCAAAACGAAACAGAACAAAAGTGGTTTACATGAAATGTGTAAGATGTGAATGAGTGTGGTAACTTTCCAAACATTTGAGAAGTTAGTCCTAGGAAAATTTTCCCTTCATTTTATTCAGCACTTGTAAAAGGAGCTATTATGAATCATGGAATCATTGAACCATAGAATGGCATGGGTTTAAAGAGACCACAATGATCATCTAGTTTCAACCCCCCCGCTGTGTGCAGGGTTACCAGCCACTAGATCAGGCTGCCCAGAGCCACATCCAGCCTGACCTTGAATGCCTCCAGGGATGGGGCATCCACAACCTCCTTGGGCAACCTGTTCCAGTGCGTCACCACCCTCTGAGTGAAAAAATTCCTCCTAATATCTAACCTAAACCTCCCCTGTCTCAGTTTAAAACCGTTCCCCCCTGTCCTATCACAATTCACTTTGATAGGACACTTACTCATAAACAGCCATTCCCCTTTCTGTTTATACACTCTCTTCAAGTACTGGAAGGCCACAATGAGGTATCCCTGGAACCTTCTCTTCTCCAACAACCTTTCCTAGATATGTCCAGTTCCCTCAACCTTTCCTCGTAAAAAAATTATGCATTTCATTGGTGTCTGTTTTCTCCTTCTTCTGATTTTCTCTACTGGAGACTTTTGTAAGAAACATAGTCTTTAGTATTCATGCATTCTGGTCTCCAAATGATATACATTCACTTAGTGCAAAATAAGGCAAGAAAAGGAACAAAATGTATAGATTATAGTTTTTCATCTTTGTAATTGTAGAGCTTCAAAATCTGCTGCATGAAGTAATAGCAGGACTAGATTACTTCTTCTAATAAACATTATGAAAGATGCATGTCCATAGGAACTCCCCCACGCTTTAGCACGATGGAAGCAAAAGGTGTCTTACTAATAGGGTCATCAGGAGGGTGGTATTTCCTTGAATTTTCATCTGGAAATTTAGTCTGGATCTGAAGTGAATTTTAACCATTTCTTTG
Organism: Lagopus muta; assembly: GCF_023343835.1. Taxonomy (NCBI): domain Eukaryota; kingdom Metazoa; phylum Chordata; class Aves; order Galliformes; family Phasianidae; genus Lagopus; species Lagopus muta. The sequence goes on along the minus strand of NC_064435.1, from coordinate 37,679,658 downwards.
AGATTCTTGGAATTCCTGTAGTTTCATTTGGAGCAGAGCGTCAGACTAAGCTGGTGGAAGTCCCAGAGCAATGTCTACAGTGTGTGCCCACTAAGTCCATCATATTTTAGTTATGTCAGTCATGCATGTTTAAATAATTTCTGCAGCACTTGCATGGTTAGTCAAACATAACTTCATGTCCTGGACTTGCTGCTTACATACCACAAGGCATATATTCTGCCTATCTACCACAAAGCATATTCTCACATATTTCTGTCAGATAGAGCCTAGAATGAAACAGGAGTATCCAATATTTAAGCTCCTAAGTCATGCATCTTTGTGTTCAAGATTATATATATGTTTACATATATACATATACATGTGCACACATATGTACATGTAAATGCATATATACACATCTATTCATACACATAGGCCTTTTTGATAGCAGTTCTTAAGTTCTGCTAGAAATTGAGATACATATAACCATCATTCTCAAGGAAGTGCCTATGCCACCACGCACTTCAATCCTCTAAAAATCCCAGGGATTTCACCCACGAGAAACAGAGTAGAATTCTGAAGCAGGATTGTAATACAGCTAACAATAACATGGGAAAAGTATTATTGAGAAAATCTTAACCTTTACTTCCAAGCAATTTTTGGGACCATCTATGAGTCAAGAATTTATTCAGATCTGATTATTTCTAATGTCTCCACCTGAGTCGTGAATTGTTCTGGTTTTCTTCAGCTAAAATTGACCCACTCTGGTCTACTTTACTCTTCTTATCTTTTGTGCTCAAGCCACCTTTTCTGCAGTCTCCGTGCTCATGAGTCTGAGCCTCAGCAGTTGTTTTTCAGGCATGTCTTAATACATGCTTTCTGCCTGTGCTCTTTCATACAAATTAGGTGGCAATAAGTGGATACAAAATAATATCAGTTCTATAGAAGTGTCAGCAAAAGAATACGTGAGCAGAAAGACTGGGAACTTACTTTGATATTTAAATTACAAGAGATGCAGACAAAATATTTAACTAGAGGAATAATAACAAACATTAAAAGGACTGTGATCCACTTGAAAATTGACATAATTTGCACACTGTGTTGAGTATTTCCACATTTCAGAGCTGCTCATTTGTCCAGAACTGACTGAATTGAGCTCTTTTTAGCCTGGAAGATATGTATTTGGAACCCATTAAGAGGAAATAACATTATAATCAACTTGGACTTTACAAAATTAATGAGAGCACAGAAGATAGTTTGCAAGTGATGCTGAGACAGATACAGTGAGATCCTGAAATGGCTATTTTGACATAGCAATTTACACTTAAAATATATATATATGCTTAATGACATACCTCTTACACAGTGTTTTTTAAGGAAAGTGTAATGTCTTTCTTCCTGCTAGTAAAGTTTTTACTGTGTCAGAGCAGTTTAAAACAAACTCCTTGTGTATTACAGTCAGGACATTTACAAATTAAGGATGAAATTCTTTGCCGTATTTCCTTTCAAAATCTCTATAGAAAATAAGAGAGATGATTGCAATGACTAAGATTTAATAATGTATTACATTTCCTTCTAGCTATTAAAAATAAAATACTGTGCCTATTTTATCAGACATGATGCTTTAGTTTCAGATTGAGTTTTTCTGTTTTCTTTCTGAAGAGAATGAGGCGAGGAGCATTTGTTGTATTGGAATATGATTCATATGATACATATTCAAAGAACTATAGACTTAAAAAGAAACTTTCTTTAAAGCTTAAGGTCCAAATAACAGAAGAAATGAGGGGATGCAGAATATTCTCTCTTAACATCAACTGAGACTAGCAATCATTAATCAGGATGAAGAACAATCGCAGTGCCTTCGCTAGGGAACACAAATCAGGTTTATTCTGGGAGTCTTTTTTCTATTTTTTTTTCCAAATGGTCCCTTAATCTGAGTCATGTGGCTACTTGGTTATTTTTAGTAGAAAAGACTGGTGCTCCTAATGACACTTGAAGGTAGAGCTTACATTATTAATACAGCTCTGTCCCCCATTATCATCACCCCTCCCCATCCATTAATAAAGGTGTGATTGCCAGAGTTCAGGACTCCAATTCAGTCTTCCACCCCTGGGACTACAGACATCAAAGGCACGACAGAACCACGTACTGTTCCCATGGTAACTTTTTTGGCACTGATGCTTCCAGGCAAATGACAATGCTGGTGAATATTTAAAGAGCAGGATTTGAAATGCCTCTTTGAAATATTTCTCAACTCCTATTTGTTGCTTAAAGGAGAAAGAGAATAATAATAAAATACTAATATTAATAATAATAGTGTTCTGACTCATACATGCTGCCTTTAATTCAATTTGACATTGGTGTAACTACGTGTCAGAATTCATTTTGGACTGGGCACTATAATCTGGTGTGATTTGGTAAAGCTAGAGGGGTTCTTTTTCAGGAACAGTTTGGTTTTTGTTTTGCTTTTGTTATTCATTTTCCAAATGCTGAGTTGCTGCTCTATGTCTGGGAATTGAAGCTTGCTGTAGATTATTTTGCTAGCCTTCAAAGCCTGATACGGGGGAAGAGGGGTGTTATTTTATCCACTGGTACGTCTTCCAAAGTGTGGTACTAGACAACCTCCATTGTGTCCATCCTCCATCTCAGTCCTGCCTCCTGTAATTTGCACACCAGCAGTTTCCTCAGGAAGGCTGGGATCTGCTCCTGGGCAACAAGGAAAGAGGGAGTGCAGAGCTTGCTCTCCCTGAATTAACATCTATTGTCCTGCAGGTGACAAGGGGAAAGTTCTGTTAGTATTGTCAGCCAAGTCAGGGAAGGGGGAACAGTTTTTTCCCAATTTTCTTAGAAAATTCAATCCTACTGAGCAGCCCAGGGCAAAACCCTTCCTTCAGCTCTTAATGCTGGGCATAGACACAAGAGCAGAACACTGAGAGCTTCTTTTCTTGATCTGTTCTTATTGATTTAATCCATTTGATATTTTTTTATTTTTTATTTTTTATTAAGCACTTCTTATTGCTTAGCTTTATTAGATAAATTCCACTGTCATGGTACGTGTCCTCCTTGATTACCACTAATTACTTTTCAATTCATAAGGTACTTCCCTCCAAGAGTATAAAAGGCTACCTTTCTCCAATAATACCGCATACTGTTCATAAAAAAACAACTCATTTTTTTCTCTGAATAATACCCCCAAATACAGAAAGTTAGCCTGATTAAAACTATCAATACTTCAGAAAAAAACATGCATTAGAAAATGCACAGAATGGAGAAAGGAGGAACTAAATGGCAGGGAGCAGGGAGCTGCACAGCTCTGTGTAGAGCTATGGTGGTATTGTTAATACTCTGAAGTCTTAACGACACCACCCCTCTCTGAAAACATGGCAGTGATGAAAATGACTAGAAATTTGTACAATTTTCCAAAAAAAAGGAAAATACATAAGATTGTACTGAGCATCCCTTTTCCTCTCCCCTAGTAGTGCTCTGCATGGTGACCCTCAGTGTCAGAGAAATGATCATGGCCAATGGAAATGCTCCTTAAGAGAAATTTGGCACAGTGGGCAGGTGCGAGTGTGTGGTGTCAGATCCTGGAGCTGCTTTAACATAGCCTAAGGCAGGGCTGTGGGGAGCTAACAGTGCTATAGCAGTATGCTCAGCAGTGCTCTTGGTTACTTATCCTAAACTGGACAACTCATGGGACTGAGTGTGAGGGCTTTGCTCAGTAAACGTGGGAGAAAAGGGTTATTGTTACAGATGAACAGCATGTTGACCTTTCTGGGAAACGCTACCATCACTAAAACTGATTTTGCTTAACACTGAACCAAAACCAGTGCTACAAAAGGAGCAGAAACTATTAATTATAGCTCCACCTTCTGAAATTGTTTCATAAATGAAAAGTGACTGTGGACATGCTGAGGATCTGAAGTGCTGTGAGGTGCAGCCTGAGCAGGTACTGCGGTGCACCGCTGTGGGAGTATTGGCAAAATCCCAAATACAGTTACCCAGGACACACATAGATTTGTCTGCCTAAAATCACTGCCTTAATTCAGAATGTGGACAAAGGTCACAAATATGGAATCAAACTAATTAGTAATTCTTTTATGCATTAAACAAATTGATACAAAAATATTTTTTATTTTCTATCATCAGAGATATTTTCTAACCCTGTAATAATGATGGAGTCACCTTTCTGATGTGTCTAGCTTGAAGAGGGCTAACAGCATTGTTTATGGAAGGTAGATGGAAGGTATGGTATGGTATGGAAGGTAGATGAGATGTCAAGGGCTTTGATTTCCAGCTTATATCCTTCAATCTCATATGGTGTGGGATAGCTGCATTGCTCTGTTGGAAGGCACAGTTTCCACCCCCAAGTAGGAGAGATCTGAATGCTATACCACCTTCTGCTAGAAATGAGGAAGAAAAGAAGCAACTCAAAACTGTGACAGACAGGAATGCAAAGTTTTCCCCAATTGGAATCAGAATTGTGGGAAATCCACATAGAGTCAAAACAAATATTATCATCTATACTGAACGCTTTCAGGAAATCCTGGTATATTCCATCAGAGTCACAGTTATTTAGAACTCCTCTCTTTGTAGCAGTTGTACTTTAGGAAGCACAGAAGATTTCCAGTATTGTACAAAGAGTTGAATTTACATTCTGTTTTGACACGAGTGTTCTGCTTACAGCTTGCCTAAGCAAAGGCAGCAAGACAGATGAAAACAATCTGAATAAAGCAGTGGAGTTAAAGTGGCTTTTGAAGCAAAACAAAACAAAACACACAAAACAAACAAAACAACAACAATAATAAAAAAAAAACCAAACCAAAAAACCAAAGCAGAAGCTTTACCACACTCTCTGACTTAATTCTTCTGTTAAAATAATCTTCACTACAACAGTTTTCTGGGTACAAATCAAAATTAAGTTTCTCTTTCTGAAAGTCTGTGGTACTTTGTGATTGATTTTCAAATTCTTGCATAAAGCTCTGTGTTAAAACTTAGGTAGGAAGCAATCAAGGAGAGCTTAAGTGATGAGGGACTGGCCTCACTCCAGCTGAGTGGGCAATCGGATCAGCACAGCAATCTTTCCTAATTGAAAGGAAAGATGAGAAGTTGGTCAAGCAGCAAGGAAGAGGATGTTACAAGGCCAAAATGCCAATCCAAAAAGCACTGCTAGATCCCTGACCCCACAAAAAGTGGGGAGAGGGGAAAGGCACAGAATGGAATTGTTCAGGGCTGCTGTAAAATTATGATAGACAGGGGAAAAAGACAAAAAAGGGGCTATTTCTGCTGCTTGTGCCATGGAGAACCCTGCCCACCCTACCACACACAGCAGGTGGGCAGTATTGGTGTAAAGTTATTGGTATAAAGTATCATGAAAGAGAGGATAGCCAGGATGGGTTTTGGAAATTAAAGAGATGGGGGTTTGCACAAAAAACTGGCCTCTAGCTTTGGGATTATGAAGTGATTTCCAGGTTTTCTGTATAAGCCAGTGAAGGATCACAAGCTGTGGGAAAACAAGAGGAATCACATAAATTCTTCCTTGTTGTTTGAGGTTTATGCCAAAGCAGAGAACTGACAGCCTGAAGTGAACTACTAGGTGGGCTGTGCCTCTGGTATACTACTTAGAATTATGCTTCTAAAGAAAGGAAAAAGTGTCCTGATCACTACAGAAGCCTTTGAGATACAAATATTCATTCTGAAAGTATTTAGCATTTCTGATATAAAAACTTGAGAGTGCCTCTGGGAGCCTTTCCAATAGTAAATACCTGCACTTTCAAGAGTTATCATCTGTAGCACAGCAAAGGAAAAGAAGCTTTGGGATGAAGGTGCTTTGTCTTTATCCATCCCCTCCAGAAAAACAAGCAAGTTGAAGATGAGCCAGCTGGGGAGCCAGAAGTCAGGCTGTGCTTCTCAGAGCACAGGTGCGGATACGTGCCCTGGTGATGCATATGGCACAAGCTCTGGTGCTCTTCAGTGCAACAAAAGAGAGCTCCTCATCCTGGCAGGGAAAATTATTCTTGCTGAGCCCTGTTTAGCCTCAGCTGAGCACTTTCTGCACTCATAGAGACCAGGATATCAGTGCTACAGTGCAGCCTGCAAAAGAGAAACACATTTTCTGGGAAATATCTTAGAAAGAGGTGTGATCGTAGACTAGAAGTAGTCATTAGCATCATTTGACAGACCATCAGTTAATGGTAGCAAAGAGGCTAACTTCATATCCCCAATGCTTACAGATCAGTACATCACATCCCCCTTAGGGTTTCACAGAGTGTTGTTGTGATGAGTCACTCACTGTGGGGATTAGAGGAACAGATCCTACTTCTTGCATTTGGGATGGAAGGCCTCAGTCCTGACTGGGCACACACCTACTACCCACTGCTGTCCTGCATCTGGCTGGGGAAGAGCCTAGCTCAAACCATGCTGCAGGCAGGGTACAACACAGTCCACCTTCTGGCTCATAATTGCAGAGCTATTCCAACTCCTTTATTTCTTTTGAGATGAATCTCTTGCTCCTGAGGCTCTCAAGGCTCCCTGCAATCTGCTAGCAGCTAGGACAAATCAGTAAAGTGACTAATGCCTCACCCAGACCAACAGCCCTTCTCTCTGCATTGGCCTTCACCAGACAGCAAATTATAAACACTACAAGTCTGAAGTGGGCTTTTGCTGTCTGTTAGCAAACCCCTCTGTAGTGTAGCTGAATCAGTCCTGAATGTGTCCTGCTGTAGTAGCATCTGTGCTAAAGCATTCCTTCACTTTGATGGGAAGAGTTTTCCACATGAGATTTTTTGGGGCTGCACTGATTTTATTACACTTATTGTAGAACACGTTACAGTCCCTACAGAGGCAGCAGATCTATTCTTATCTTTCCATGTTGATGCACTTGTAATTCTAAAACAATAAGAATATTAATATGATGGCGTCAGTAAATCTGATGGCGTTAGCAGGATCTAGTTTCCAAATTAAGCTTTTTTTTTTTTTTTGTAGCAGAGACTTCTAGAAATAACTTATGCACTTTTTATCTTTACTATTTACCTTTCTTGCTATATGTGCATTTGTATTGACTCATCCTTGCTTAAGGCAAAGTAGCTCTTTGTAAACACTTTGCAGCCTTCCAGACCGTTAACATCTCAGGTGAATTTCAAAATTTCTGAAGCACACGCTGTCCTTAGAAAGCAGAAGCAACAAGCTGGCACACACCTTACACACAACTCTGCCACAACCTCCTTTGCATGACCCAAGCCAAAATAACTTCCACGCTCTCCTGATAACTGAAAGCTTTTGTTAAAGATGTTATGTATAGAGATAGCTAGCTCTGGTTCATGCTCACCTCTGTAGACGTGTAGAGGCCTGACTATAGGGAATATCACGCAGTAGTGCAGTCCTACCTGCAAGCCTGTTCATAGGAATGATTTGCATGAATAAATATTCCTTAGGTGATAATGGAGGTTTAGTTCCACCAACATCAGTCTTCCACTTTCCTCCTCGTCAGCCATTGCAGTGAAGAAAGCCCTGTTTAGCAGTTAATGAGTATCTTCTAAAATAACAGTCTTCATTTTAGGTTGCAATCCTGACACTGCAGCAGAAAGCTAAGGAAACTCTCCTGAAGTCGAGCAGCTCATTACAAACCACCTGAGAGCCAAGCCAAGAGCATTCTTTTTCCAGGTAGAGTGCTCTCATTTGTAACAAATACTAAGGAAAGAGAAATAATGGGAAGCTTAGCATTTACAATACAGATGAGTAAGCATTTATTTGTTCTCTCTAAATTAAATATACATATGTATTGGCACAGGAAATGTTTCAGAATTTCAGCTTTTATTAATGATGTTTTAACTCCATCAGAGAGCAGCAGATGTTTGTGCTGACATGGATTTACAACAATACTCTACTTCCCCTCTGTGGCACAGTTTGATAACTCACTCATCATGCAGCAGCATAGCAAGGAATAAAGAGGGAGGTTTGCTTCTGTTTATTAACAATTTTAATAAGAAAGAAAAAGAAAAAAAAAAATCAGAAACTATTATCAATAATGGTTTCAATGGTATTAAACTGAAAGTGTGTCTCCAGGAAATGCATATGACCACAGCCTCAAAATTCTTACTGTATCTCAGGAAACATAATATATTGATACTGTAAGTGATGCAAGTGCATAATTAAAAACACAGCAGCAGTTTTAAAAACATCGATCAATCAATAGCTGAAATATTTTTCTCTAATTACAGGGATCTACAGAAAAGAAAGTTAATCTGCATATCTTTTCTTCATATGTTACTCTTCTATGGGGATGGTTGGACTAGATGATCTTGGAGGTCTTTTTCACTGTTGGTGATTCTGTAATTCTATAATCTTCCTATTTTCCCTTGGTTTGTCATTTTATCCTCACTCAACAGTATTTACAAAAGATGTTGCTCATGATTTTCCTTTCTTGCTCAAGCCCCATTGGAGGCAGAGATCTAAGGCAGACAGAGGAGAATATGATGCAGCTGCAGATCCTGGCAAGTGGAACTATATCCCAAAAGACTCAGTTCAGTCAGAAATGTGCACTGTGACGGTAGCAGGTGAGGCAGCTCAGTTGTTCATTGCTAAAGAGACATTTCTGAAATCATTAACTGTCATCAACCAGGAGAAAAGGCGCACATTTTGATACTGAATGTTGGCAAATCGGATTGGGAAAATATGGTGGATATCTTTGAACACTTTAATCAGAAATGAACAAAATTGGGCCAGATACTCTATTTTACTGAAATCTGCAATGAAAGCAAGTCATTTGGAGTTTTCCAGCTATTTGTCACTGATGCAGCCAAAACTTGGTGCCCAAAACTTGGAACAGCAAACAGCATCCTCAGGGAGTGGCCTGGGAACATTCGAGAGCTGTATGAGAGCTGTGGAAGTCCTCCTTGCACAAACCTCTTCCATAAGAGATTGATGAGATTAGTCATGAGGGTGTGAAGATGATCTATGGTCACTTCCTAACTGTTAGTATACTGAACTCTTCTGGTCAGAATGATGAAAGTGAAGAATTTTCTGAGACTAATTTTCTGAGACTGTTTCTGAAGAGCAATACATGGCTTTTTCACTTCAATAGAAATAGAAAAAGACTGTGATCTTACAATTACCTTTAAGGAGCCGCAAGCACAAAGCTGCAGCAGATCAGCATCATGCAGGCTGTGTAGTGGCAGGCAAGAAATTCAGCTGCTGCCTTCTTGCATCCTCCCTCCTAGTGACTGCCTGGCCCTGACCTGAGACGTTTCACATGAGCTGTTTTGTTGCCTTTCAGATCTTAAAGAGATCTGAAAGATGGGGAGTGCTCAAGGCAGCAAGAAGGCATTGGAGGGCTAGGGCTGCTCTTGCTCTGAGTCTAACCCACTCCTGGTGCTGAGGGTAGGGAAGGAGATGGAAAGAGCGAAAGGAATAGGAGAGGTGTGAAGCCATTCTCTCCTCTAAGTAGCTAGGAGCCGACCTGAGACCTTATGGGGTATTTCTGAGGGCATTTTCCTGACAGTTTTCTCCATGGCATCTGCAGAGTTTAACCAAGTTTTCCTTCTCAGGATAAGTGCAACTGAACAACCACAGTTCTAAGGTGACATACGCTCCATAGAACACATAAAGATCTATCAGGCTCCATGTTTATGTGTTAATAACCAATTGAATTTGGAAATAGTCCTGGTTTTGTATGCTTTCTTTCCTTACTAATTTGTTTTATTTGTTTTCCTAGCTTGTCTGAACTTTGTTATAGTCTATGGAAGTAACTCACTTTCACAGACATTGGCAGCAAATACTCTATTTCTGTATAAGACTGAAGTTCACATATACTCCTCCTGTTTATGTTATTTTTAAACTGTTAAAAAAATCAGCAAGAAATCTGCAGTAAAAAATAAAACAAAAGCTACAAGGCAATTAATAGGGGAGGGGGGGGGGGGGGAAGAAAAAAAAAAAAAGGCAACAGTAAAAAATATTGGCATTCAGGTCTGCTCCAAAGATTTAATTCAAACTTCCTTTGGCCGTGCATAAAGCTACAGGTGTTCTCCTTCCATAGTCATCCACTACTGACCTGACCCATGATCTGCAGAAAGACTGGATGTTCATGGCTTTAGAGAAGACATTAAGAAGTGCACTTTAACCATGGCAAGTCTGTTCTAATGCTAAAGCATCCAATAGCCCTGTGAGAGAGTTTTCCTCACAGTTAGTTGGAATTTTCCAAGTTTTTAAGAAATGTTGGGTGAAAGATTTCTGGAGGTTGCTGCTCCAAAAGGTTGCTCAAGCATGACTATCACCAGCCTTAGATCTGGTCACTGCTTCTTTGTCTAGCTGCATCTTGAAAACTTCCAAGTTCGGAGATCCCATGACTTCTCCCCGAACACACTACCTTCATAGTGAAGAAGTTTTTCATAGAATCATATAATCAGTCTTCCCAGGTACATCATCTGCTACAGGACACCAATTTCTTAGCTGCCTCCTCCTGGTGACTCTCCAATTTCTCGAAAGCAATCTTGCAGGAAGGTGGGGGTCATCCCTGAGCACAGTGTTTGGGTGTTGTCTCACTGTCACTCTTAATCTACTGTTCGTGCTCCATAATAGACCTAGCACGTGTTTTGCCTTTTTTTTTTTTTTGCAATGATACTGTTATTTTACTCATATTATGGTGTTCACTATAAATTTGCTTAGCTGTTAAAAGGATCACTAATTCATCTCACAAAAAATACGTATATGCATTTCAAACATCATTTTTTGTTGCTTCTCTTTTGCAAATATTGAGAGACTGAGTGATACATGAGCACTCTCAAAATACTGATTTGCAATAGTGAAAATTTGTGGTGAAGCTGAACTTCATTGCAAGGACAGAGCAGTGAGTGTATTACATGAATGGAGGTATAAATTCATGCCTAGTTTTCAAGTTGCCATTATACCACACTCCAAAATGAATTTTCTAAGTGTAATCCTAAATTTTCTAAATCCGAATGAAGAGGATCAGCTATTCTCTGAGCACACAAGCCAGGCCAGTCCCAAAGTGCAGGCATACAGCTGCAAAGAGGAAGACCTGCTCATTCCCTGCAATTTAGTCCCTTCATCTGCAAAGTGGAGGACATGCTGCGCCCCTGGTTAAATGCACTTTTGCCTCCACTTTTACTGTCTGTAGCACAGGAAGAAAGAGCTAAGGCTGTTCAAGTTCACTTAACCTCAGCCTAACCCTTTCCCAGCTAATCCTCTCCCAGCACTGCTTACTGAGATGGAAATGCATCAAGAGAAGAAAAGAGAAAGTGGTAATTTGGAAAAAAAAAAAAAAAGGTTTTTAGATCGGATACAAGTAATTTAATGCTTCACAATAAGAGAGGAATTGAAAACAGACTTTTTTTCTTCACTTTCCATTTCTCTGTAACATAAATCGTTTCACAGACGTGTTTCCTGTTCTTTTTGCGTGCACTGCACTGAGTCCTCAAAGGCTCTACAACAAAAGAGAAAAGAAGCATTATTCTGAAGTTTCAGATGGCTAACTGCTTCATTTACAAAAATGCTCAGAAATGTACCTCTCCTAACACCCCACACAGAAAGGAAACTCAGGAGTTACTCCTGCAGAAAAACACAGCCATACCTTGAGATAAAAACTGGAACATTTTAAGTGAATCAGTCTTGAGATGCTCCATCCATTCCGTGACAGAGGGCACCATAGTAGTGACACAGAAGCTCAAGCCTCTCTTTATATTGTCTGGGCAGAAGATTCTCAACACCAAGACTGTTGTCTGTATATTTCAAGTAACTTCTTGGCAAGGCACACGTTTTAAAGGACTACTACAATTGACCTCTCAAAGATGAATATGATCACATTGAGATTAGGTAGTCCCTTGCCCATTTTCATTCTGTACTTGTAGAAGGCAGAAATGTTAACAAAAGGGACAGAATATGATATTTGTAGTATTGTTCAGATGCTGACCTTTGAAAAAGTAAAATTAAAACAAAACAAAACAAAAAAAAAACTTCAAAGGCTAAAGAAGCATTGACATGGGGAATCTGCTACTGTTGAAGTTTTTAATAGAGTGGAATACAAGATTTTTCCAAGAAGAGAAAAACATTTCTAGAAATAGTGCAAAAACTGCACTGCCAATCTTCAAAATCTTTATTTCGTATTATTTGTTTCACTTTTTTTTTCCTACAGAGACACACACACACAAGGACAGCAAAAACAAACAGAAATGAATGGGCCTTCCAACAATGAAATCATCTTTGTAAACATCTTTGTTTATTACTACAGAAGCAAACCCTTTGTGCTTTTCCTAATACATATCAACCTCGTGATACTGAAATGTTGACACATACAAGACAGAACCTTCCAATTTGGAAGAATTTCTGGCTTAACAGATGTCATTCAAGAGAAAAGAAAACCAAACCAAATAAAAATGTAAGTGCTAAGCTATATTGATTTCCCTATTTTGGCTTAAAAGTTTTATGAAATGCTACTGATATAAATTTTCTTCTTGGCTGTCAGTACATTACCATCATCATTTTTCATCTCATTTTGCTTTCAAATATTTGACCTGAGCCCATACAACACAATCTTAATTTCATTTCCAGTATCATCCTCCTTTCTCCCTCTCCTTCTTCTCCTCCTGCCCTGGACATATGATTTGAGAAGAACTCAAGCCACAGAAATTCAAATCACATTCTCACACGGAATAGGGAATGATAGAATATATGAATTATTCATGTTCTTTTTGTCCCTCAACTGCAATTTTCATAAGAAGGTTGAATCTCCTATATGGAGTTTCAAAAATGGGTACTAACTGTTCTCATTATCCTTTTTTGAGTGATTCAGCAGATATGGCCTCAGGAAAATTTCTTCTCTCTTAGCTACAGAGATCATGCCAAATTGCAGGTAGCAACAGACACCATTGTATCAGACTCAGCATCAGGGAGATAATTTTCCAGGGAGCTTTATTTGTCCTTAAAGTAGTTTTCATAGGGGATAGTATTAGACATGGAAACAAATCTGGAGTTAATCATCAAGGATGTTGTTCTGATGATTCCAATCAGCACCTAGAACTGAAAAATTCTCTCTCACGTAGACACAGAGAGCATGGTCACAAGATGCAGCCAGAGGGCAGTCCTCACTGCAAAAGCTGACTGTGACTGACAAGGGAAAAGAAAGGCTCAGTGCTTGCAGGTGTCAGTGATATAAAGCACTGCGTTTCCACTGAAAAACTTAGCTTTTATATATTTTAAGTATTATATTAAAAAAATCTTAATCTATTTCATTCATTGTCTGTCATCTCTCTTTAAAATTAAGATAGCTTTTTAATATTTTCTCTGACCCATTGTTGTTGTGGGCTTTCTGGAATCTGCACCATACCTCTGGTAGGCAGGGACCTATTTATGTTAGCTTTCCCCACAGGAGCAAAATGCCTTCAGCTGATGACAGGTTTAGGCTGTAGCACGTGGATTCTCTCCAAATCTCTCAAGAACTGCAAAAGCCAAGAGCAGAACAAAGTTACTTTATGTCTTTGTGCAGAGCGTGTGGACATAGATATTTTCTTTTTCACAAGCAGGAAGGCAGCAGTCATTAGAAGTCCATCTAGTGCAAAGAAAAGCAATGCAAAGAGAGCAATAATATTACATATTTTTTATTTTTTATTTTTTATTACATTACACAACTGGAAAACAGTTGTGGAGAAAAGTACTGCAAGAGAAAATTGCTTTTTTTCCCTCTGTGTGAGAAATGAACAAAAAGATAACAAATGTCAGTAACAGAAATAAGAAAAAGTTTCAGACAATTTCAGCAGCAAGTAGCCGAGAAAATATCAGTGAGCAAGGAGCTGTTGCTAGTAGAGGCCAGAAAGAGCTCAGATCAGTATGACAGAGGTCTTCAGCAGGCCCCAGTATGCTGCTGCAAAAATACAACATTAAAAGGATAAAAGAGTGTATGATAGTTCTTGTGTGCAGGAAAGGCCAAAGGTCACACCAGTGTGGTTAGAGCTGGACAGTCCCTTCCCTTGACTGGATAGCAATACCAAGCAGAAAATCAAGCCATGCTGATATTGGATAGGAATAATGATGTTATTTTCATGAGATTGAACTGCAGAAGTGAAACTGATGGAAGTGCAGTTGTTCCTCTAACAGAATCAGACATGAGCAGTTAACTGGAAGTGGCAGGTGGAGTGGCTGTGTGCTTAAAATCTCACAAAGCTTGGAGAGGAGAGGAGAGGAGAGGAGAGGAGAGGAGAGGAGAGGAGAGGAGAGGAGAGGAGAGGAGAGGAGAGGAGAGGAGAGGAGAGGAGAGGAGAGGAGAGGAGAGAAAAAAAGAAAAGAAAAGAAAAGAAAAGAAAAGAAAAGAAAAGAAAAGAAAAGAAAAGAAAAGAAAAGAAAAGAAAAGAAAAGAAAAGAAAAGAAAAGAAAAGAAAAGAAAAGAAAAGAAAAGAAGATTATGTAGGTGAATTCATAGTTTTCAGTTTTTCTGGCTCTTCGGGGCATTCATGAAAGGACAGAGCCCTCTACTGGCCACTTCATTTATTGTATAGTTTCACAAAAGTGAATTAGGGTGGACTAGCACAACGCTGATTGCATTTTTCGTTCAGAAAACACCACATAATTTGGAAGAATTCCTGTAATTTGGAGTCATTTTACTTGAAGTATTCAGTAAGTAAATGGTCACAAAGCCTAGGCACATAGTGGAGGTGTTCGGTGCCCACTCTATTTCATCCGACCGAAGTGCAAAGCATTCCCACAGCCCTTCCTGGTCGCTTTATTGGGCTTTCATTTTTTCTGTACCAGCTCAGGTCAGGGGAAAGTGAAGGGAGACCTTATTGTTCTCTTCCAATATCTGAGAGGTGCTCACAGCGAGAGTGGGGTTGGTCTCTTCTCATTGGTGACAGGTGGAGGGGAAATGTCCTCAAGTTGCACCAGGGTAAGTTTAGGTTGGATATCAGGAAAAACTTATTTCCAGAAAGGGTTGTTAAGCACTGGAATAGGCTCCCCAGGGAGGTGGTTGAGTCACCACCCCTGGATATGTTTAAAAACTGTTTGGATGTGGTGCTCAGGGACATGATTTAGCAGAGGGTTGTTAAGTTAGGGTAGTTTGGTTAGGTTGTGGTTGGACTCGATGATCTTTAAGGTCTCTTCCAATTTGAGCAATTCTATGATTCTAAGCCAACCAAGAGTAAGCTGTACTCAGTGGTGAGGTTGGACTGGGACCTACATTGGTGGCTGTCTTCTCCAGGTCCAAGCACAGGTTGATTCTTTGATATGAAACCTGTGAACTCCCATCCAACCCTGCACACATACACTTCACAAAATGGGAAGACTCAAAACATTCCGTGATTCTGTGAAATTACTGGCATATACTAGACTAATTACCTGATTACATCACATACAAGAGCTCTGAAAACACTCACATATAGCTCCTGTCTCACATTTTGTTTGGTCTTAGGCTCCAGAGCTCAGCAACTTGTACTGTTACGTGATCCTCAGCATCTTTTTGACTTAAGCAAACCAGCTCTATCCCTCAAACTCTCCCAAACAGTTTGGTCGACTGCATGATCCCAGGACTCTTCTCAATGAGCCCTCCACATGCAGCCACTCAGTTCTGGGGGTCTAAAATCATGGCCAACATGCCATGCTGATGTGAGATATTAAAGCATCTTTTGACTTAGTCTGTGGTTTCATTTATGAAGAATGGTGAAGGAACAGGAAAAAAAAAAAAAGAAAGAAAAAAAAAAAAGAAAAGGAAAAAAAGTACCCATGGTAGAGTTTGGCAGGAAAATATGGAAGCAGATTTGAGTAAAATAAGATAGTTTGGAAGAGTGTTGGGGAACTTCTTCCAAAGTTCCAAGAGATCCAAAAAACGTGAAATTTCCAAAACTCCTTTTCCATTATACAAATCCATCATCATAATTAAAAACAAATCAGTGGAGATTTCTATACTCATAATAAACTTGATTGAACCCATCGACGATTCCTCAGGTAGAAAGCCAAACACAGCCATAGCACAGCTGAAGCAACTCACCAGAAAAAGAATCTGGAGCATAAAGAAATGAGAAATACCCAACAGAAAGACAGTGTATAGAAAAACATCCTCACAGTCCAATACTTTCAGAGATTTTATTTATAGAATTGTCATTTTAATTTGGCACATAGTAGGAAAATGGGAACACAATTTGGTGGGACAAGAGGAAAAATGCCAGTGTTGGTGGTTGTTTGAGGGGAGGAAGAGGAACACAAATTACAAATTAGGAGCAACCAGGGCTGAGAACAGTATAATATGAAGGTAGGCTCTTATCAGCTGCAGACCACAAAGAAACAAAAAAAATTTGAATCTTAAGCCACTTGGATGATGTTTCCATCTAGTAATGTAGGCAGAAATAAGCCACCAGACATGAGTTTAACACAACCCAGGTTGTTTGTTCTGTTGGCAGAAGCTGAACTCTTCCCAACTTCGCTGAGCTTTCTGTTTGCATCATGTCCGGCTTGCTTCTGCTCTCACTGACATCAGTGGGAAGGTACTTCAGGCCTTTCACAGTGAGCCAGCAGAACCCATCCTAAGCAACACAGCTCTGCACCCAAGGGAACAGATAGGCCAAATGGTTGTAATGTTTCACCAGAAAACAATTTTATTTCCCTCATTTTAAAAGAGTTTAATTTCTTCCTAAACCATTTATATCTTTTCTGCATGTTCTGCTGCCAATCATGTGGAATCTGCTGCCAATCATTCTCTTCAAGCTGCCTTTGTTTTTCTGGTATCTATCACTATCTACCATTTTTTGTTGGGTCAGCACCTTAGACCTTGGTCCTAAATATTACCAGCTTCAGGATAAAATACACTTGTGAGTTTGTTGCTGTTGTCCTCTCATCCAGAAGCTTCTACCTTTGATCCCTTGTCTTTCTTGTTCACATGGGTTAAGAAGCAAGGATCAAGAAAGCACAGACAAACAAAGAACAGCAAAAAGAGCAAAGTGGCTACCCACTAACATCAGAAAACCACAAAGCATAAGGCTTCAGCAGCCCCGTGGTATGAACTGCGAGTGGCATTACCAGCATGAGAGGTGGGAAGACCCTCACAGCAGGTGCTGGCACCCCACTGTAACACACACCCCACAGAAGGTCTCAGACCTCAGTTACTACCAGCTTGTCCCAGCAACTTATGTTATGGTGAACTGCATTCAGAGCTGTTTTGTCATGGAGGGTGGCAGGGCAGAAGACAGAGTATGAATATTTTGGCAATTTTTAATTCATAATTGTGTCCATGGACCTCAGTCTGTATGACAGAGCTGAAATAAGGCTTGGTTCGACTGGCCTGTAAAGAAGCTGTTCAAGCTTTCTAGGTTAAAGATATTTCCCCCTCACCCTGCCAGAGCCTACAATCACAGACATTTATCAGATTAGTTAAATCTCAATAGTATGATTACCTAAACTCTGAAAGTGTAATCAAAATGTAACTTAAATCAAGAGATCAAAATAAGTATTCTCTGCTACGACTTCCCCAAAGTCACCTGCCCTTTTCCCCTCTGTTTTTTCTACTTAGGAAATTTGACCCCCAAAGCAGGAGGGAAAAAAAGGGATGTAAGTCAGCAGACACCCAGCACAAGCAAGTCCCTTCACACTGCAGCCCTCTGAGGAGTGCAGGGCACTTGTTCTGTGTATAGGGCAGGAGCATACAGCACCACACCACTGCTATGCAACTCCAACAGATAAGATGATACTACAAGGATATCAAGATCTATGTTTATCAACAAAAAAAGCAGAGAGGAACTCCAGTGCTGACTGCACTCAATATCTGATCTCCAACAACAGGCAATTTAAAATAATAATAAAAATCTCATACATAAAGCCAGTTTGAAAATTTCTGTTCTTAATGACTGTACAGGAAAAGCAATTACATGAACTGTTGCAACAATCTGCATGGTTCATTCATCATCCAAGTAAGCTATCTCTGCTCACTGCTTTCATTATTGCTTTGCACTCTGTAGATTTAAGTGCTGTTCATCCTGATCTGTCTGTAAAAGCTTAGCAAATAGGTTAAATTCAAAACCAATTGAGTACAATATTCAATCTTCCTATTTGTGTCCATTTATTCAGGAAACACTCATTCAAGAGATGTGTGTCAAGACTTATGGTACAGCACTAGGTATCATCTGTGCTACCATCCAATCTTTTTAGCAGAATGAAAAAGAGAAAATATGTATGACTTCAGAATAATTTCACTTATAATTCACGTAATCATAATCACTCAAACAAAAAAAAATTACCATCTGAAAACCAATGTTAAAATAATGCATTCTCTTACTTTCCTTGTTTGGTGCTGGGATGGTACCATAAAGTTGTTTTGTTGTTGTTTTTTGTTTGTTTGTTTTTTTAATTACTATTTTTTGAAAATATACCTCTGTAGGACTCACATACATTGAGCAATTGTTTAAGGTAACAAAACCACAGGACTTGGAAAGGGCATGAAGAGATCACTGAGTCCAACCCCCCTGCTAAAGCAGGGTCACACAAGTAGGCGTCCAGATGGGTCATTAATATCTCCACAGAAGGAGAATGCACAACCTCTCTGGGCAGCCTGTTCCAGTGCTCTGTCACATTTACTGTAAAGAAGTTCTTCTGCATGATAGTATAGAACTTCCAATGTTCAAGTTTTAGGCCATTACTCTTTGTCCTATTACTACGTAACACTGAGAAGAGCCTGGCCTTGCCCATTTGCTTCCCACCTCCCTTTAGATATTTAAAAACATTTACCAGATCCTCTCTCAGTCTTCTTTTCCCCAGGCTGAGACCCAGGTGACACAGCCTTTCTTCATACAGAAGATGCTCCAGGCCCTTTATCATCTCTGTGGCCTTCTACTGGACTCATTCTAGGAGATCCCTGTCTTTTTAGAACTGGGGAGCCCAGAACTGGACACAGCACACTAAATGCGACCTCGTCACAAAGCGGAGGAGGATCACCTCTCTCAACCTGTTGGCCATGCTCTTTTTAACGCACCCCAGAGAAACGTGCATTTCAGCCATTCTGCAAAATATTTTAGAATTGAGTGTAAGTATGGTCAAATAAATAGGTGTACAGAGTTAACAACATATAAACAAAGTACGCTGGCACATGTGTAACCCACAAGCACTTCTAACACCTGCTATTCTGTGCCAGAGTTGCATTTACATCAGAACCAAGTATTTACCCGAGGCCCATATATGCTCTCACTCAGGCAGCTTCTCTTTCAGTCAAACCGGGAGTTGGAAGCTGTCCAGCTGTGCTAGAGGTGACTAAATGGGGACTTCACTCCTACCTTTCCTGCACTAGCAGATGAAATGAGACTGGGCCAAAAAGAGGCCAGAAGTGGAAAGATATCAAACACTGTGGTTGCATCTAACAAAGCAATTTAGAATACAAGCAGATCTGAACAAGCAAACATCTTCCTGATGAAAAACTAGGTATTTTTGCTGGCATAGGGGAGAAAGGAAAGGAGAACTGGGGCTCTTCTTCATACCATTTTTAGCTTCCTAAGGAAAAATAATTCAGGCAAACACTGTATGCCTTCAACTAAAATGCCAGTAAGCTCTTTTACAATATGTAATGCTATTCTTCATTTCTGTGCCGAAGCTAAGCCTGCTCACAACTTACGCAAGCAATAGAATCCTGCCCAAATTAAAAGCAGTTACATTTTCACAAGGTAAATGTACACATGCTTTCAATCTGAATCTAAAACAATCACACCTTCTACAAGCATTAATTATCCTAAATATTGTGCATCCAAGTTCTGTGACACACTCAAATTTTAACACCAGGCCAATTGTGGCTATTTCTCATCCTTATAATTTAATCCAAATTCTTTAATTACTAAGTAGAAAAGCTTTTTTTTTTTTTAAAAAAAAAAAAAAAAATTATTGTTAGGCTTCAAGCCACTTCTATCAGCATGAGGTGGGAGTGGGGGGAGGGAGGAGGTGGGAAGCTGCAATTATCTTGTAAAACATTACTAACGCCTTGGTAAATACCTGGACTTTTATTTTTCATTGAGGTTTGGAAGCTCAACAAAGTTTTGTTGAAAAATATCAGCCTCTTTTCTAAAGGGGTATATTCACTTATCCATCATAGCATATATAGCTGTTCATTAAACTTAACTTGGAAATTAAGTTGCTTCATATATTACCTACATGTGTAAAAGCGATGCACAAATAGCAGCAATAGTATCAATTTTGGGGAAAAAAAAAAATCAGAAGAAAATCTACCCGTACCAAAAGGCTAGTGAGACTAAGCAATCAGTCTACCCTGCCAGTAAGTTAACAACATAAAAGTCTGTATCTGTAATTATGCAACATCTGAGGAAACATGAATGCAAGCAAGAAGAACATTGAAAGACGTATTGTCGCATATTCCCCAGCTGGCATAAGGAGAAAAACCTCTTTTTGATCAGAACAGCAGGATGGTGAAAGAAGATGAAAACAAACATGAGAATTTGGTTTAGAAAGTCAAACTGAAACACCTTTTTTATTTTTTAATTAAGTATTTGTATTAATTAAGTATTTTAGTTTTTGTGAGAAGAAACAGGAACCTACTGATAATTATAACAGGTTTGTTTTAACTTTCTGAAATCCCTTCAGAGGGGTGCACAGAACAACAAAACCAATGTAGACAGAACTCTACCTATTTTAGAGATACTCTAAAATTCAGCACTTAGTATCAAAGGGCCCACATTCTATATGCAAGTTGGACTCACAAATAGCATTTTTCAGTAAGGTTTTGCGGACTTCAAGTGCCACTTGTTCTTCAAGCTTGCTTGAATAGACTCAAGTTAACAGAAAACAGTCTACGTATGTATAAATTAAGTAACCATAAGTAATTTGGGATGGCTCAAGAACTTACAGCAGAAAAGAATGTCCCTTAATCTAAGAAGATAGAAAGTCACTTTGGGAGGTTCTAGAAAAAAAAAATATGCTACTTTTAGCTCATATTGTAAAGGGAATCAGCCAATCAGCCATTCCATATGAGTGTGGCTCTACTGAAAGATGGAAACAAACAAACAAACAAACAATAAAGAGGTACTGAAGAGGATGCTTCTGTAAGTACAAACACCAAGTGATGAACAAGACCTACATCAGAGGAAAACCTAGCATGCATCTTCAACACTGTACAGAGAAGTCAGCAAGGACAAGAATTAACAATTAAAAACTATACAAGGAAGCATTGCTTTCTTCTAAAAAGGTATATGGAAATAATTTCACTAATAAATAAAACACTGACATTCACAACTCATCTGAATTAAACTGGTTTAAATCTTCAGGAGAAAGTGAAAATAGTACAGAACGTTTTTTTTTTTTTTATTATTATTATTATTTTCCTCTTCAAAAGCAGAAAGAGTGCCACTCTATCAAAAGATAGACTGTTGCAGCATATAAATTTGTGTCAATCATCTTGTGCTTTCTGTTCAGGGGATAGAGAACACAGGGTCATCTTTCCTATTAGATTGTTCACAGTTATCAAACACCTACATAAATCACTCTTTGTTTCTACTTAATTCATTAAGGAGTTGCTAAAACTACAGTAACATGATGTAAAAGTTTCCAAGCAATTCCTGTGAGAACTACTTAGGTTATTTTATGAATCAATTTGGATTTCTCTTTAATTCTCCTATGTTCACAACTATGTAACGTATATGCTCCTTGAATGTAAGAAGTGCATGAAAATGGTCCAAAAGAAAAAAAAAGACACGGAAACTGAGGTGTGAGGCAGTCAGTCCTCTTCCTACTTCTGCTTATTATTATTATTGTTGATTTTTTTTTTAAATACCATCACTGAGAAAACCCAATGCATGATACAGTCCCCACATCCTCACCAAACTGCTTTGCTGTTCATCTTTCCCAGCAAGTTTTCAAACCTGCTTCTCTAGACAGAGCATCTGGAGGCTACAAAAGCATGACTTGTATTTCTCCATCAACCACATTTATTTGTGTGATGTTTTTTCCAGATCTGGAAGTTTTTCAATTAGTGCTTTATGGTCCATGTTGATACTGGCTATAAGTCCTCCCTCATTGCCATCTGAGCCAGTGTAACTAATTTCTTCACCCGTCAGAGTAGTCATGTGGCCACCCAATGCTCTCAACACTGCATTTCCAGCACATATGTCCCACTTCTTAATATAGGTGACATGGATATACACATCAGCTTCTTCTTGATTCTTTTCAGCCACGTCAAGGAGAGCCAGCACTTTGTAACCTACAATAATTGGTCAGAATAAAAAAGTTAAACCACATTTTCCATTTCCACACAAAGGAAAAACCTAACAGTAACTGTTAATAACTTGCATATGCAAAATACTGGATAGTGATGTCATGAAGTATATATCCTGCCACTGCAGTACAACATTGAAAGCACCAATAAACCTGCCTGCCATCTGACCTATACAGAAAATTGAAAAAAAAATCCCATAAGAACAAAAAACACTTCCTCAAGATTCCTTTAGACAGACTTTACATATGTGTTACGTAGACTTATTTAGACACGTTAAAAGAAGTAAACTATAAACTCAAATACAGTTTTGCTCTTACATTCAAATATTTATTCCCTGATCACTATATTACAGTGAAGTCTACTTCTTTTTCTGGCTTTTTATTACAAGAAAGATGCATAGATATACACCACTCTTTGTCACAGCAACTTAGTCCAGGGCCATTTATGTCTATCATAGTACAAAGTTATTGCTTAAAATAGCATTCTTTTCTTTATTTTACAGAGATTTTTTTTTTTTTTTTTTTTTTTTTTTTTTTTTTTAATTTTTCAGCTATTCAACCAATCATTTTTGTTTTGCTAAACAATTTCTTCATTTGCAGAGTTAAGCCCAGGCCTAATATAATCAGCTGCACTTTCATCACCTCTGTCATAAGAAAATTGATTTACATTCACTGTCAAGAGCCTGAACAAGATCATCTTCTCTAGCTTTCCACATTAAAGACTTAAAAAGACACATTTCTGTAAAATTCAAATTTTGTATGGATTTTGGAGATCTAAAAACATCCATTGCTTTACACTAGTGAAGCAATATAACGCATTATGCCAGTAAAATGCAAAAGGATATTGCGTAAGGTTATGAAACATAGCTAAAAACTCCTCGGACTGAATACAGGACAGATAGCAATGGTCTTCAGTTACAACACTTTCCTATTTCCTGATGTAAATGAAAGCAATAGTATCAATCTTTAATGGCTTTTTCTTGTAACGCTGTCTAATTAATGTACTATTAGTTATCTAGGAACCAGCTGATTCTCTTCCATGATTCTTTATTTGGTCACACATTCTTTTACCTTCCACAAAGGCATCAGCACTTTCAGTGAATGTATACCAATGTTCAACAGGACCAAAACAGCACACTCTGGTCCAGGGCTAGATACACACAAACTGCCTGAAGCAGGTTTGCATTCAGGTTTCTATAGTCACGAGATACTGTGTCCCTACTGCAGAGCGCTTGCTTCTGGGAACATGAACAAAAGAGGAGAAAGAACTCATGTCACACTTATTTCCTTTTGTCTAATAATGGCTACCCCTTCAAATAGTTTGAAAGCAATAAAATTGATAGAACGTTTAAAGAACCAAACCTGCTCCTCCAGCGGGGATTATCACAGTCTTATTTCCAAAAGTCTGCCGTGCAACCTGCTCCACTTTTCCTGCGTGGGAGCGCGATACAATAATCCTTGGAGTCTTGTCATTGTAGAAGGAACGAGCTTTTACATTTGACCCACCATCCACCATTGCCCAGGCTACAAGAGAAACACAAATGCCACTAAGCTTTATGAAAAGCTCTCTGTTAAGCATACAGATAAAAGAACACTCTTTGGAGAAGACTGAAGCGACTCAGTTATCCTCCGTAAGAGCAAAATTTAGGATTGACTGAGGGAAGTCCACACGTGCACAGAAGCATAAAAGAAAAAGAAACAGCTCCACACACACAGCTTTGTGCTTATGGACTACTCCTATGTCATGCTTTCAAGTGCACAATAAGGCGGAAAAAATCCCAAAAATAGCTTGCAACTGAAAAATCATTAAAGTTAGAAGACATTTCTGAGGCAGATCTAGATCCAATTTTTCCTCAAACAATTCTTCAGTAAAAACCAAAAACGACCCTTCAAAAAAGACAGCAAAAATGTTACCTTACATTCTACTGCTACAAAGGATAATCATACTAAAGAAGTGAAAACATTTGATAGTGCATTTTGGAGGACTGGTTTTATTATACGCAACCTACTACTTATTTCATCATGCAATTCAAAGCCAAGCTTCGTAGGTGGCATCTCCTAACCATTAATTTGACATTTACTTAGCAGACTAACCAGCAATTGCATCTCAGTAGAGGACCACATTGTACAGCAACAGACTGAGCTGTGTGTAATGACAACAGTGACTTTTTCATGGCTTTGTATTGGTGTGGTACTATTAGGAACAATTCTACTCACAACATGCTGTTACTTCCAGCTTGGAAAATGAAAACTCTTCACACAGAATGACAGAATTAACTGCATTTCATCTGATGCCATGTCTGAACATGTCAGACTTTTTAAAACAAGTTAAATCCTCAAGATTACAGTGCTGAAAAACATTTGTTTACATACAAGTTGATACTTAGAAAATACAATCCAATAAGCCCTTCAGGATTCTTAAAGAATACCAAAATATAGCACATACTTAAACAACATAGCTTAATGGAAAACACTGCTTGTTGGACTGCATGATCTTAGAGGTCTTTTCCAATCTTAGAAAATTCTATCATTCTATGTCTGGTAATCAGGTTCATATTTAAAGAAGGTAAAATGTTTAGATCAAAATATTAAGTGTTCAAAAAGCACAAAAGAGAACAAAATTCATACATTAAGTCAGTTCCTGTGCAAGAACTACTACATAACTTCACAACTCTAGAGGTCAGTATTGCCTAAGGAAAAAACAAGAAGAGAAATTCTTCTTTCAAGCGTATACTATATGAGATGTGAACACTAAAACTACTTCGAAGCATTCAGAAGTACACATGGCCACAGAGTGCCAAACGTGAACTTATCTTCACTGATACCTCATTAGTACTAATGACTTAATTAGGCCAGGAATATGCCTTAATAAAACACGTCTGATACTCAATAAGGCTACCTTAGACAGTCTTGCCTGATACATAGGAACAGTTGCCATTAAGATCTTTCATTTATCTCTGGATGCAATTTCATAGACCCAAGTTCTGCTGCAGTTCTGCTAAAGACTATTAGCACATACAAGACCAGTCAGCATGTATATAGGTTTTATTTTCTTTGGTTTCCTACAAGCACTCCTATTGAAGAAATCTTAATTGTTAAACATATTTTCCATTAGTTGTTTTTTTATTTATTCGTTTGTTTTAAATGCATCATTTTTATATTAAACAGAGACAGCATTTTCCTTTGGGGCCTCACAGCACACTGACAGCTCTGGATTCGAGGTCTGCAGTGCTGTTCTTTTGCACTCAAGTATTATTTTCCTCATTTATATCCAGAGATTTTCTCTCAAACATTGAATTTTAGTTAACACTATGACAGAAGAGATCAGAAATATATGAAGGGATAAAGATACCTGTATATGCCGAGAATGGCTTATGTATCACTCCTATTACTGGTTTCCCATTTACAGCCACACAAACCATTGTTGTGACATACTGCCAAAGATCCTCTGTGGGCAAAATGAAAGGAAGAAAGTTCATGGACAGATGTTCAGAATGCAGGAAAAAAAGCAGGTTGGACGTGATATAAACATTGCTCTTTGAAGACTAGCCTACTTTCTAACTGGTACAATTACATAACTTTGTTTCATCTTCAAATAACTTTGTAGATAGCAAAAGATTTTACAGGCTCCCAGTTCCCCAGCAGTTTTTCTTCTTCAGTAGATGTACCTTGTGCTCATACTAGAGCCACTGCTAGTAATTATCTTATGTAGTGTGTATCTTCATAGAATCTGTGCTCTTAAATTCTCCCTTCTATGCCCCATATCTTCTATAGTTTCAAAGGTGAAACATTCAAACGCTGAAGAACATTCACCTTATAAGTGATTGTATCAATAGAATATTCAGCTACCATTTCAGTTGTATTGCCTTAAGCTGCTTAAGCGACATCTTAAAACATACGAAAAAGAGAGACTGAATTATATATCCTTTTCAAAAGTCGGAAACAAGAAGTCATTTTAATCAAGTTAAATATATTCATTTATTCTTTCCTTTCCAGAAAGGAACAAAAAAATTCTGAGCTTAGTGTTATCACAGTAATAACCGAAATCAAGACATGCAATACCAGCAGAACCTGTAAGTGGCATTACCATCTATTTTAGTAATTACTTTGTTGCAAAGAATTCCTCAGTTATTTCAGAATTGGAACGCATAAAAGTAATGTTATGGTGCGACAGCTATACAGATTTCATTATAAACATGTGCTCAGTGTAACACATCAGCTTTGATAGAGCACACTCTAAATACGTATCAGTATTTAGAGATGCCACTTTAAATACTTACCATTTTGCCTTTAGTAAAAAGACAAACATTAGAATTACATACCTGTGTACTCTTGTGTAGCATCTAATGGATCAATCCAGACAGTAACACTTTCTGCTGGAACCTCTTTAGGCTGTATTTTTTCTTTTATATCTTCAGGAATATTGCGATCCCAAGAGACTGTCTCCTGATCAGTTGTATCAACACGTTCCTCAGAGTTTATCTACGATAAGAAAACAAAAGCAGGTGCATTAATTTATCAGATGCAGCAACTGTAGAAGTGGAAAAGTTAGAAAATCTTGTATGCATCTGTTTCTCCCTTCACCTCAAACTACAACAGCACACACTGGTCATTTTTCAGCAACTGACAAGTTGCTAACATCATGTTACAAGTAATGAAAAATCACAATACACAGTTTTATCGTGAACCACACCACAGTTGGACGCCATAATTCTGACTTCAGCTCTTCCTATGGAGTGTTCCCATTGTAAGAATTCTATCTTTTACTCAGAATTTAAATGCAGTTGCGTCAAAGATACAAGCAGAATATTCAGTTCAGGATGCTTGTACACTATACAGCTACAGTGGAGATCTAATACTGTACTTACACTGACCAATAAACAAAGATTCAAGTGTACAATTCTTATCAGTACTTTGCAGACTGTAGTATGACACATGGGATTAAGAATCCTAGGTTATATTCCTGCTTCAGGGATTGAATAATGACTAGCAATATAAGCAGCTCAACTGGGTGTAACCTTTACACAGCTGTCAGATGTGTTTTATTTTATAAACAAGTCAGTAACATTCCTCATCTGTCTTTAGGGTAGATTAGGCCAAGAAACTAAGATAACCTAGAAATAACATTTATAAACAGCAGTTAATAATATTTAACCTTGTTGTCACTTGCTGTCTAGCCTACTGAATTTTATTCTTGAACACAAAGTGTTACATAGAACCACAGAATTAAATCCCTCACAGTCAGTGGTATCTTTCATCAGATCAAGCTGCCTGAGTCCCATCCAACCAAATCCTGAATGCCTCCAGAGACAGGGCATCCACAACTCTTCTGAACCTGTGCCTCACCACTCCCTAAGAATTTCTTCCTAACACCTAACTTAAATCTCCTCTTTTAGCTTAAAGCTGTTCCCTCTTGTTCTATCACTACCTGCCAGTCTGAAAAGTCAATCTCCCTCCTATTTATAAGCTCCCATCAAGTACTGGAGGGCTACAGCGAAGTCTCCCCGGCACTTTCCCTTTTCTAGGCTGAACAAGCCCACCTCCCTCAGCCTGCCTTCATAGGAGAGGTGCTCCAGCCTTTTGATCACCTTTGAAGCCCTCCTTTGGGCCTGCTCCAACAGCTCCATGTCTTTCTTGTGCTGGGGGCCCTGGATGCAATACTCCAGATGGGGACACAGAAGGGCAAACCAGAAGGAGACGATCTCCTCCCTTGCCCTGTTGACCATCCCTTTTTTGATGCAGATCAGGGTACAGTTGGCTTTCCAGGCTGCAAGCTCACACTGTTGGCTCATGTCGAGCTTTTCATCCATCAACCACAGGTTTGTCTCCATAGGGACGCTCTCAATCCACTTGTCCCAGTCCACACTGATAGTGGAGACAGCCCATTTCAGAACAGAGATCAGAGCTCTGTCCGTTAGTGCAACTCACGACCCCATTCTGCTGAAGGGATGAACATTCTGCAAAACCCAGTACTGTAATTTCAGCTGAAGTAGTAAGACAGCTTTGAGTCACAACAGATTCATCTGACACAGAATACTGTACATAATGATATCTTACACTACAAAACATATGTCCCCACAGTTCCTCATGCAGGGTTACACAGGTCAACCTGCCTCAGTTCACACTTACTAGCTTACTACAATTTCACGCATGGTTTACAGGAGAGCTGTAATATAACTGAACAAAGGTAATGCCAAACAGAATTCAGATAAATTCAACTCATTTCCTTTTAGCACCTCAGTTACATCAGGAGACTGGTACTTCTTTGTTCTTTCTACTGACAGTAAAAAGGAAGGCACTATCACTGTGCCTTTCATGCTTTAGCCTATAAGAAGCCTTCAGCAATGCATCAGTCCACTAATTATTCATTAGAACAATGAAGCTTGTTGCTCAGATGTGTTTTTTAAATGCCTAAGTGTACTCAACTTGGACTTTTAAGACATTCCAGAATATCAGAAAAGCCTGTTTAGAGGCAAGCTAAATCGAATGTAATTCTAAAATGATTTTCTTTATTGATTAGTTCTGATGTCCAGCCATGTCAAAATGTCAAGCAGACATGGGATGCGAGGTGTCTACCACTTACAGCCACCTATTTCACCTTATTGACTACAGAAGGAGTCTGCAATCATATTAGCTTGGATCCAGATATCTAACTGCTAAAGCAGATGAATATCCTTTAACTAAACAAACTTATTATAGATGTTACAGATAAGTGACACTGAAAAACAATGAAAATAAAGAAGTGATCAGATTAGGTCAGGCTGAATGGGTCTCTGAGCAACCTGATCTAGCTGTAGATGTCCCTGTCTTTGTATGGGAGCTGGGCTAAGTAACTTTTAAAAGACCCTTCCAACTCAAATCATTCTTTAATTCTGCATTTGAATATAACAGACTTTGTATCAGTAGGATTTTCACTGAATTTACTTGACAAGTAAAGACACCACACATCTCAGCTGTAACAAATTATTAGCAAAGGGTTAAAAGCCATCTTGTTCAAGAGGACTGAAAAATAAAGAAGCAAGCAAAACTTCAACATCTCCAGCCACATGTCATAGCTGTCTTTTCATGTAAAACCAGTATTTGAAGCACTACACGCCAAGCAGAACCCTTGAAGTTGCCATGACATTTACAAATTAAACATCTGTCATTGTACGATCAACCTGATGATTGTGTTTTTCCCAGCGGGAACCGTTCTGCAGAGTCAAAACAAGTAGCTCCACAGACTTGGCAGGCTCAACACAACCTCCAGGCAGTTCAAGTTCTGCTATAGCATATCAGGCACCTCTATAAGAAATTGCATTTTAACAAGAAAAGAAAAAAACTGGCAACAAAATATATTTCCTCAATAGAATGCAGAACAAAGGCTGCTTCCAAAAAAAGTTACTAGAGTTGGAATCAATCCTATAAAAAGGAAAGAAATCTCTCGTTACACTTGTTATTTCATTACAGTAAAATTAGAGATTTGCACAGTAATAGTTACTGAGATTTTTGGTTTCAAAGGCTAAGTTCTGGAATTAAAATGCTAGCCCAGCTGATATGAAGTACTGCATTGCATCTTTGGAATTAAAGACACCTCCAATGCCAAATCCCATATCCACATGTGGCTGATGGTGCTGAGGATGTGGCAGTGTGAACTTCACGACTTGCATCTTTCTTTCTCTGAGATGCACCAGAGATTTCGCCCAGAGGCTGAGGAATCTCCTTCTTTGTGATATTCAGAAGCTACCTGACCATGGGCCTGGCATCCTACTATGGGTGTCCTTACTTGAGCAGGGCTTGAGCCAGAAGGACCCTAAGGTCCCTTCTAGCCTCAGCTATTCTGTGATTCTCTGCAAGTATCTAAAAGGTACTGTTTTCAGAGAAACACCTACTACTTCAGAAATTGTGTAACCCATGATGTTGCAGCATTTATATTGCTAGTGCAGTCTCTTGCAACAGTCATAACTAATCTGCCGGAAAAAAACAGTGGAAAGAAAAGATAGCAGTGCTGTGGTCGTATAGACCCCGTGACACTAGTTCCATTTTCTGCTCTTCCTCTGCAAGCCACCTGAAAGAAACAGTCATCTGGGTCACTCACTCTTCTACCAGTATTACCATTTATTCTGCATCCTCAGCTGAATACAAGTCATAGGCCACGCAGAAACTCACAGCCATTCCACCACCTGCATATACTAAATTTATTTATTGTTATGAAACTGTATTATAGGTCTGTATAATAATGTTGCCTTACAGAGAATCACCAGTCCTTAGTACTGGGAACTTTTCTTCTTTTACTTTAAATACAAGAGAATATACCAGGAAAACGTGCCTTTGTACTAATATGATGGCACATTTTACTGCTTGATGTTGAGTTCCTACCTGCCATTCCTATTTGCTGGAAGCCTCCAAAGGCTGTGACCTTAAATTTCAACCTTTTCTGAAGCGATATGGATATGCAGTTGACTCAGCTGCCAAGTCTTCAGCTATGGTAGATTAACAACCACAATGCTAAATGCTTTAGCCAAAGTTTATTCCAGCAAGATACTCTCAAATTGTTAACATACCTAACTATAAAGTTGCAAGTTTCTACACTTGCTATCACCTACTCTTAAGAGTTAGATTTAAATAGCAATCCATCTTACATATGTGCTTATTCCTGAAAGTCTTTTAGATCCCCATCTGGTAATAAAGTGCTCTCAGTTCCAAATCTTGATGTTTTTTTATTAGTAATAGAAAACAATTACTATTCCACTCAACATAAACAAGACAGTTCAGGTAACAACAAGATGTATTCATATTCTGACTTGTGAATTTACAATTCCAAGTACAATAGTTCAAGAACAGAGTGATCAGCTGAATGGGTAACTCCTGTGATTCAAACAGGAACATGAAACAAAATGCCTAAAGACCCAGATGAAGCAGCACACAGGAACATCAGCAAAACACTAACAGGTTCTTGACTTCACTTTTCTATTTTCTTAGGGCATTAGCTCTGCTTAACAGACACAGTCAACTCGTCAGTCATTACGCAATGTGTGCCTTACACACACTTAAGATTCAAACTGAACTTGGCCATTTGTATTCAAGTGATTCAAGTGATCAGTTACTTGGTTAGGCTTCAGAAGAGCATTCAGAGGAGAAAGGTTCCCTCAGCAGCCTTTGAGCTCCTCCATTTACCGAAGCTTCCCTTGCACAGCCACACACGTCCCACCATCACCACCCAGCTCTGAGAAGGGACATACTCCCACACACTGGAGGCTGTGCTCTTTCACCTTTGTTTGCTCAGTTGCTGACTTCTCCCTCAATTGTACCAGAGGGCAAAGCTGCCTCATTTTCTTGCATCCTGACTTACAATGAATAGAAGTTGGTAAAAATAGCAGAAATACAACAGAGTAAATTGCAGTGATCACAGGAGTTACACCTGTTGAAACAACTAAAACCTAAGAACAATAAAAGTAATAAAACGTCACTCCCTCGTTAGTCCACAAATTGTTTCACTAAATTGAAGAATTCACATTCACAGTTCTGCACAGACAGAAGTTCAACAGAAAGAAAGGAATGACAGGCTTGCTGTAAGTGCCACAGCACCACTTGTCAACCTAAGACCCCAGCCACGCAGGAGCAGAGAACAGCACGTACACAGCAGCTCCAAGGAGCTCTGTGTTCTGTGAGGCACTGCACCAGCACAGAGCTCCAGGTGCTCAGCTGACAGACCAGATAGCCCTGCTGCAAGCACAGTGCTACTGGTAATTATACCTGCAAAGATAAGATCACAGAGCCTGTTACCATGAAGTTGGGGGTTTAATTTCATTTTGGGTACAGACTCAGCAAGAGTCAACGAGCATCAGGTAAAACCCATATTAAAAAGTGTATGCTCAGCCAACACCTACTGATGAGAATACAGATTAACATTCATGCTTCCTGCTTTACTTTCAAATATGCTTGTAATCACTATGATCATGATGGCCAAAAGAATGTCAACTTTCTTAAAGCCCTAAGAACTAAGAATGCCTTTCTTCCAACATGAAGAAACAAATTACTGTGTTTACGCTGGAGAGCACCGAAACCCTTCTAAAATCTAAGTAGCATTTTGTTCTTAAGATCTAGTCCTTTGACATACCTATCTTACTCCACTGAATTAGTTATCAGATGCAGAGCTTGCCATCTTAGGCCTGGAAAAGAGAAGGCTCCTGATTGTGGCCTTTCAGTACCTAAAGGGGAGCTACAGGAAAGAAGAGGACAGACTCTCTAGCAGGGTCTATGGTGATAGAACAAGGGGAAATGGCTTCAAGCTTAAAAAGGGTACATTTACTCAAGGTACATGTATTTTTATTTTATTTTATTTTTAAACAGTGAAGGCGGTAAGGCACTGGAACAGGCTGCCCATAGAGATGGCAAATGTCCCATCCCTGGAGACATTCAAGGGTAGGCTCTGGGCAACCTGATCTAACTATGCATGTCCCTGTTCACTGCAGGGGAGTTAGACTAAATGACCTTTAAGAGCCCCTTCCAGCTCTAAGGATTCCACATTCTACTCTATTCTAAATAGATAAAAGAACCATTAGGTTCAGGGCAGCGTCAAGACCAATGAAAAGATGCTTAAAGGGAAAGGCTGGGAAGAAAAGACTTGATTTCCATTATAGTCACAATAAACCAAGAAGAAAATAAGGGTATTTCTTTGCTCAATATTCAATATTCAGAAAACAAGACATACAGCTGGCACAACTACAGAGAAAAAATATCAAAGTACTGGTCAAAAATAAGCACAAACTGCCTAAGGAGGGGGAGAGATCATTTGAGTTAGCAAGACTGAAATCTGCATCCTGTGAAAGTCATGGCAGTGTAGTGCAGAAGCAAAAAAGCAGAACTATGTGTGCCACTTTAAAACTGGCTTTTTCAATGTGAGAACAGGACTTTGGCCAAAGCTCACATTTAAGGAGAATGCACCTCCCTAGTAAATCATTCCCACCCCTTCGTGCAAGTACACTGTTCCTTCTGATGTGTTGATGCAGTCTGTCAGTAGGGCCGCAATGCAAAGTGAAGCATTTAAGTATTCTTAAAGTGTTACTTATTTTACACTTTTCACCTTGGATGCATTCAGATATCAAGTTTCCAACACCAACTTCCACACAGGCAGTACTGTTAAAACAGAAAACCCTGACATGTAGTGCTCAGATAAACTCTTGTAGTGGGTAATGCTAATGAAACTCCTGAACAAGTCATCTGTTCAAACAGAGCAGATCTTCCAGGCAGAGCATATCCAGGATTCTTGACAGTTTCCAACTGGATTTGGAATCATAGGTTCTCCTCTCCAATCGCTCCATCCTTTACCAGGGCTGGCTTGAGCATCACTTTAAAGCCTTCACCCAGTTCCCAAAGCCAGTCCTTATTTCACAAATGCTGGGCAAGGAGTAAGTTGAGCTGCATGGAGAAACAACCCAAAAACCAAACAGTGAAGTAACCCAGAAAAGGTAAAGTAGTAAAGTAGAAAGAATCAGAAGAGATGATTTTAGCTGGATCAGACCCCTGAGTACTTCTTAGCATGACAAGCAAATAGAAGAAGACAACATTGCTGAGGATAAATCTCAAGCCTGTGGCTGCAGTTGAAGACTTTATGAAGAGAAACCATTGTGCATATTTGACCATGAAATGCATTTTGAAGTCACCTGCACACAAGCTTCATAGGAGATGCAAATTTTCACTGCTTGCACTTGACTGCACTGAGACAACCCTGGCCAATATCTGAGTTAGAAAGGACTTACCACCCGCCCGTGCCTTTTGTTGGGGGGTATAACAACAATACACAGTACTGTTCCATTTCCTATGCACTCATAAAACTGAATTGATCTGTTGCTCTTCTGTTTCATCCAACCTTGCTGCAACAGGTTTTAAATGCAAATACATACATTTGTATCAAACAAAACTGGAGATGTAAGCAGTGGAGTTACACTGTAAATGAAAACAGCATTACTTGCAAAACATTTTCTTTATGTATTAATCATTTTTCCCCTCTTCTTCCCCTCAAATTTTGATACATATATATACATATATTTTCAAATCACAACTAAATGAATTGTGAGAATCCTCCCAGATTTATTCCAGCTTTCACATGTGAAGGTCTAGCTCTTCCTATATTCTCTTAATAACCACTTCCTAGAAGAAGTTCTACTTCAGACAGACTGCACATTTTGTGCTCTGCCAAGCAGCATGATACAGGACATCCACGACTGCTCACTGACTTCGGTTTATTTCAGTCAAATGACTTCTCCCTGTAGTTATTTTTAAACACCGGAAAGCCACAATTTATCATGAGCTTAACGTTGAGATACCCGTTAAGCTTAGGGCTTCCATGATGCAAGTAAATCAGTATTTTGCTTTACTCACAAACTTTGTTGAATTCTTTCAGTTTTTGTGTGACTGTTCTTTTGTTACCACTGTCTTCTCGAGCAAAAATAGAGAAGGGTTTCTATTTTACTTGAGCAACATTCTTTATGCCGGAGTGTCCGTCTGTACTTGGGGATAAGGCTGCGGCCTTATTGCTTCACATGAAAGATGTCTCAGAAAAACTTCATATCGTTATCAACACAAATTACAGTTCTGTTCTGTAAACAGTAGGAATTTAAAATAGAGGATGCAAGAGGTACATAACAGAATTACTGATGAAGATGATCTTGTCTTCACACCTGAAAATTTTGTACTCTAACATGCAAATAGTTTTAAAAAAAAAAAAAAAAAAAAAAAAAAAAAAAAAAAAAAAAAGGCTTGAGTTGGAAGGGACCTCAAAGATCATTCAGTTCCAATCGTCCTGCTGTGCACAGGGTTGCCAACCACTAAATCAGGCACCAGATCAGGTTGCTCAGAGCCCCATCCAAATTGGCCTTATACACCTTCAGGGATGGGGCATCCACAATGTACCTCTCTGTGCCAGAGCCTCACCACTTCAGCATGCTACAGCCTGAGACAGCATGTTTTACCAACATACACAGTTTGGTAGATATTTCTTACATACCTAATGAAAGAAGGTGTTATCATTCAGATCATATACTTCAAATATCCCAGAGATGACTTGTCAGAGTTAGAAACATTAAATCAGCTGAAGGATTTGTCAAACTCACTATTCCTCATCCTCTTAAACTCTCAAGCTCATTCAATCTAACAGAGTAGAGAACCGGGGAAAAGATAAAGTCATACACCTGAATTTTACCTGGTTCTGGGATGTATATAAACGTGATTGATTTCAGAATTTGTGAACATATCTGTGCTTTAGGGAGTACCATCAGTTTTTGAAGGATAGCAGAAAATGCTATCTACTTGGAAAATACAGCAAAACACTGTTTTCAAGCATGGAAAGCTCAATATTTATGTCCTTCAAGGAGAAAAGACCCATGTCAGACCGTCACCTGAGAGGGGCACACACAGGCAGCCACACACAGAGCAAGCACTGCACCAAGCTCTAATCCCAAAGCAAATCCCCAGCCTTCAGTTAACACAGAAAGCCTTTATACCTACACAAAGGCAATCCCTCCTCCTACAGAGGGGTCAAAATGCGTTACTTTCAGCAGCCACACAGTCACACCATAACAATCCGGGACTTTTCCTTCAACACAGAGTTTCTTAAGGCAGCTTGTCACTGACAGACAAACCATTCACCTTCAGAGCACGGCCTGAAGGCGTGCCAATACTCTTGTAGAGAAAGATGAAGAACTTAACTCCACATCAACAATCCATCAATCTGATGGTTTCACAGTGAATGTGGTCCGTACAGCACTTTACGGAGAGACACACACCCAAAGGACCCTCTAACCAGGCACTGAAAACCGACTAAATGCCTGCTTACAGGAGCTAGAAGGGCTTGGATCTCCTCACCCTCCCAACCCCTTCCTCCCACTCACGATGAGGTGGCACCGCCACAAAGTCAATCACGAAAAGAAGCGCGTTTCCTGCGCCCCGTCCCCAGCCGGACGCCGACACGTGTCGCTCCCCGAGCGGCAGCTGCACGCAGCACCCACCTACCTGCACGGCGGGGAAGGCGGCCCTCAGCAGGTGGAACATGCGGCGGTTGGACAGCAGGTCGCCGCTCGTCAGCTTCTCCTCGGCCCCCTCCCGCGTCTTCCCCTTGGCCTTTTCGTTGAGCACGTTGCCATCGCGGACCCGCCGCACCTCCACGCCGCCCCGCACGGCCGCCAGCACGGACACGGCCAGCAGCTCCCGCAGGTCCACGTTGGCCGCCGAACCGCGGGATCCCTCGGGTCCGCCCGCCGCCGGCTCGCTCAGCATGAAGAAGGCGAAGCGGCCGGCCAGGAATCCGGAGTAGAGATGGTAGAGGACACCCAGCCCCAGCAGGCAGAACACGGCCATGCCGAGCGGGGAGAGGCGAATCCCCATGGGCGCCATGGCCGGGCGCAGCGAGGCGGTGCTGGGCACTCACTGTGGCCCCATGGCTCGGCTCGCTCCGCCGCGGCGGGGCCGGCCGGCTCCAGCTCCCAGAGGGCTGGGGCGGAGCGGAGCCTGTCTGTATCCGGGTCAGGGGGGGGCGGAGCGCCGCCGTGAGCACTGAGCATGTCTCGGCTGCCGGCCGGGGCTGGGGTTTTGCTGTGGGATCGCCTGTGGGGGTCGAGAGGAGGGAGCGGTGGGGTGTGTTGTGCATCTATGCTCATACCGACTTGTGTTTCTTGGAGGTGTTAAGCTTTTGGAATCATAGAATCACTGAGGTTGGAAAAGACCTTTGACTTTGTCCGGTCCGGCCATCAGCTCAACACCACCGTACCTGGTAACCATAGAATCATAGAATTGCTCAGATTGGAAAAGACCTTAAAGATCATGGAGTCCAACCACAACCTAACCATACTACCCTAACTAACAACCCTCTGCTACATCATGTCCCTGAGCACCACATCCAAACGTTTTTTAAACACATCCAGGGATGGTGACTCAACCACCTCGCTGCGGAGCCTATTCCAGTGCTTAACAACCCTTTCTGGAAAGAAGTGTCCATGTCCCTAGGTGCAATATGTACACGTTTCTTGAACACCTCCAGGGGTGGTGACTCCGCCACTCCCCTGGGCAGCCTGTGCCAGTGCCTCACCACCCTTTCTGTGAACAAACATTTCCTAATATCTGACCTGAATTAACAACGTGAAAGCTTAGCCCCACTGTAAGATTACCCTTGCAAGCTAAAGGTGCTGAATCATCTCCCCCTTAACTCTTCCGTTTCAACAGCACCTTCAATTATGTGGTTGCATACTGTGTGTTGCACTGTATCCAAAGTGCTGCTGTACAGGGGCTACAAACCAAAGAAAGCATTACATTTTAAATGAGATTCAAAAGAGCTGGATTTTACTCTTAGTAATGCTGGTATTTAACTTTCTAGGTTACTAGGCAATAACTGGAGTGTCCACATTTTCCTATTTTTCTTTTCCTTTAAGGCTTTTTTTTTCCTGTGCAGTTGGTTCTCTAACAGAACAGCTTGAAAGAATGCCCTGTTCATTTGCCTTTTTTTTTAATTCACAATTCAGCATTCAGGCTAGACGTTAGGAAATACTACTCTGAAAGAGTGGTCAGGCACTTGAATGGGCTGCCCGGGGAAGTGGTGGAGTCACTGACTCTGGAGGTGTTCAAGGAACGTTTGGACATTGTGTTGAGGGACATGGTTTAGTGAGAACTATTGGTAGGTGGATGGACTGGGTGATCCTGTGGGTCTTTTCCAACCTTGGTGATTCTGTTATTCTAATTTCATACAGTAATAATGAATGCCAATATCTACAGCAACAGTGAGTATTAGGAAAGAGTAAACTTGTGTATGCAATGAACATGAGACCAGCGCACGTGGGCGTTTACATAGGTTGCTTCAAAAGTAATGCCTCCTATGGAAAATACAACAGGTACAAAGAGTACATTTTTAATACAACAAATTCTCAGCTACAAAACACTATTTTTCTGCGTAGGCACCACCATTAACTATGCACTTTCACTGGCGATGAACAAGATCCTGTAGGCCACACTTGTAAAAATCTGCACCAGTGGAGGCGACCACTATCACAGCTGCTGTGATGGTGTCATTGCTAGGAAAATGTTGCCCACTCCGTCCATCTTTCACTGAACTGAACATACAGAAGTTAGAAGGCACTAAATACAGGTTACTGAGTGGATGTGGTAGTAAAGCACAGCCAAGATTGGCAATATGCTCCATGGTCTTTGAACTGGTACCAGGTCTGATATTACAGTGTTACAAGGGAAAAGCTGTCTTCTTCTCTGGCCTGGAAGTTCAAGCCTTCAAGCTTAATTAGTGTTGCAGTGTAGCTTCAAAGTTGATGGTTTGTTCCAGGAAGTCCAGAAGGACCACCCATTTTCTATCCCAAAAGACAACACACATCACTACCCAGTGAGGGCTGTGTCTTGAACTTTCTCTTAGATGGGGAATTCACATGTTGCTGGTCCATGGGCTGCCATTTAGACTCAGGCATGTAGTGATAACACCATGTCTCATCATCAGTGATGATACAATCCAGGAAACTATTCCCTTCAGCTCTATATTTTTTGAACAGGTCCTGACAAACTTGCATATGCTGTTTTTTCTGTTCCTATGTGAGCAGTCATGGGACCCACTTGGTGCAAACTTTGTGATATTCCAACATTGTCATCATTGTTACCAATGCATTGAAACCAGTACACAGTTTGGTACACAGTTATTTGGATGTAATCTGCTGTCACCTCTGCTGAAACACACCACCCACTGTCTGATTGCGCTCACTTCCACTAGTTGGTCTCCATAAATGTTCAGCAAGCATTGATGAATGTCAACAAGTGACATTTTTTCTGTGCAAAGGAATTCAGTGTCACACCTTTGTTACATATGTACTTCCACATCAGATCCCATTTTGTCAGACTGTTCTTCTGCTGCCATCTGTCACTGGCAAGAAAATGTAACCAAATATTGGTGGGAAGGTTCAACTTCTTCTGTCATACCACCAACAGCTGTCTCTGGTACTGCTGGCCAACGTAATAAAATAGAGCACATTACTTTCAGAGCAGCCCTTATAATTTGTGTCCCTTTTAAAAATGCTGGCCAATGCAAAAGGCAGCTGTGCCCTACGATGCTGTCAGGAACTGTTCATATGCTCCGTGAACTGGAACTTCAAGCCACGGGTGGAGGAAACCTAGGGGGAGGAAAGAACCTGACATTTTTTTTAAATTTTTTTATTTTTAATTGCTGCTTTCTGAGCTGGTTTCTTGTTTAATGGAAAGACAGTAAAAGATTCAGCTTTTTAAGCCACTGAAGTTTGCAAAGACCTTTCAGAGACATTGAAAAATAAGGGAGTTATTACTTTCTGCAAAGATTTCTATGGCTGTGGTAAATATAGCTTGCAAATACTGATGCTAATGTAAGCTGTGAAGTGAACAGTGCACAAAGTGCTCTTTATTTCAGTGGTACTGTATGTACTAACTGCTGGCTTTCAGCATTCACCATGTCTACTGCTGAATGTAATCACCTAACCAGGAGGCAATATGCTAGCATCCTTTTTGTCCATAACAACCTTATGTAAATCAGAGAGTACCTATGTTCATGTGGGCACTGTGACAGCTGCAGTCTTAGCAGAAGGCTCAGTCTCATATGAGGGCATCACCCAGGTGCAGTTTATATGGGGAGCTCTGACTAGTCACTGCTGACTTTCTGTAAGCAATTTCTTCCTTCTTTCCATCTCTTTTCTGCTTACATTTCCTGCTCTTGCCAGGTAATTTTGGTTGTAACACCATCTCATCCAATCTTGTTTACAGTCACAGCCCCAGTTCTAGTCTTTCTTATATCCTGGTTGTCTCTGTGAGATGAGAACCTCAGGAGCATTGTGCAGGGATGTACTAAACTTGAGGATTTTTAATTTTAATTTTAAGGTGTTTATTTAAAGTAGCATTTAAAATAAAACTAGAACACTGCAAAGTGTTTGAAGCACAAAGGTGAAACAAACAGGGCAAAGAATATGGACATACATCTCTGTTTTAGAGTGTATCCCAAATAGAAATGAGCTAATGCTTCTGCACTTTTGCTGCCCACTCTTGCTCAACCAGGTTCCCTGGTTGCTGCAGCTCATGGCTTATCAGGACAGGTAGAGTGACTGCCTTGGCTTAAGGAGTTACCCACAGTCACTCTGCAAGGAAGGTTGCTATATCAGGAAATATAATATCAACCAAGATACAGTATGGTTTCATAGATCATAATATGTTTGGTGAGATCAAATGTGCAACTGTAGTCCATTAAGAGGGATGGGTTGTGTGATGTCTTGCTCAGTTTTATCCATTATGTTTGTCTGTGGGTTAGACAAGCTTTCTTTATGTCTGTGAGCACAGGGGCTCAGTTTTTCATAGTTGACAATAAAATGTTTATGGTTCAGGTTAAATGGGTCCATTTTTAAATGTGGGAGGAGTTTGTAGCATAGCGATGACAACAATGCTGGGCACTGCTGGGGGTGAAGCACACTAGTTGCTGCATTGGTTAAATGCCCAAGGCATAGCTGCCTGCCCAGAAGACAAGAAGAGGAGATGACTTTGTTAAGAAAAGTCCTCTAGAATGAATTTCTTAACTGGTCTTGATCTTGGAATTGGCTTGAGGAACCGAAGAGTTCCTAGTTCCCATAGCTCAGTTCTCAGGTGAGTGGAGAAGAAA
Source organism: Lagopus muta (assembly GCF_023343835.1). NCBI lineage: Eukaryota > Metazoa > Chordata > Aves > Galliformes > Phasianidae > Lagopus > Lagopus muta. The sequence continues at coordinate 37,638,848 of NC_064435.1, read as the reverse complement.
TGGACCCAAATTCAAATGAAGAAAAAGCTTGTGCTGCATGCGGGAATTGCATCTCTGTTCCTCACCAGGACAGGATCCAAATCCTGCAGCTTGCAACAGACCACACTACCAGAATTGGAGCTGTAATTAACATTCATAGTCCTCCAGTGCATGCTGTTCAGTGCCTGTCTCCTTGCATTGCTCCAGGTCCACTTAGCACTGGTACTGAGATGCTCAGCCAGCAACAATGCAGCAAAGCTTCTTGCTGTCCGATTGCCAGGAGATTGTTCTACCCTGTGTGCATCTCAGTGCTCTGAGCTGCATTCAGGGAATGTTGCTTACAGAAGTCCAGTTCTGTGCTATGGCTTAGTTCTGGCATGGTGGCAATTATGAAATGCAGCAGGGCCTAAGGGAAAGCAGAAGATCCCAGTCTAAGAGAGGATGTCTGATGCAAAAGAGAGATGCAAAGCAGCATGCAAAATCCAATGCACTGGTGACAGTGGTAAGGCTCCAGGAAGAGGGACCCCAGGACCAAGGAGGTCAAAGGGAATAAGGGGTCTGCAAAGACCTGTGAATGGTCTGGGAAATTCCTGCTTGATCTAAATAAAAGCCACTTTGCCCAAATGCTCAGAAAAAATATTAATGAACGCAGTGTTTATAAATTAAATCAGCAGTTTGACTCTTCTGACTGTAAAAGTTTTAATGTGCTGCTGCAAGAACTTATGCTGTCTTTATGGTACAGTCAGACCTGGTTTAGGGTAAAGGGAAAGGGTAGAATTTTGCTGTCTTGTTAATAGGCCAGTGAGGTATGAAGCTTAACAGCTAGGCTGCAAAAATTATATGCCTGAGGAAGTGAAAAAGTCTTTAAAAAGTTAACTGCAGAAATATCTTCTGAATAACTGAGAAATGAAGAAGTTTAGAAGGGAAAACCCCAAATTTGTGTGAAAACTTTAGAGAACTATAAGAAAAAGCTTGTCTGGAAAAGCTCATGTGTATCATAAAAAGAGGCTTCGTAGATACAGCTGGAGATACAGGGTAGGGAGAAGACTGTGACCACTGGAAATATGGAGAAGGAGATTTTTTTTATATTTGATCTTGGTGCAAAAAGCTTAAATGCTTGTAACTGCCAATTTTTGATGTTATACAGAGAAATCCTTTTGTTTGGATTCTGAACAGTTTGAGAGTTAGATGTGGTTTTGCTGCTGGATGCCCTGCACTCTAGCAAAGTTCACTGAAGCAGTGCAGAGCAGCCTGAGAGAAAGCTTTATGAAAATCAGAAAAAGTCTTCTGGTGACAGTCAGGAAACCATTGTGACGATGATAAAACAGCAGGGAAGACACTGAACTGCAGGAATATTAAGGGAGTTTGTGGCAGCTGCCAAGCACAAGCTGTATCCTGATCAAGTTAATTACTTGGCATACTGTGGAGTAAATTTTAGGGATCCAAGATAAAGAGATGATATGAAGTGACCTAATAGTCATTTCTAGTCTGAAATGCAAAATCTTCAAGTCTGTGAAGTGAGTATAAATGCTACCAAATTAGAGTACCATTTACATGTGAATTGGAAGTATCCATTAAAGTGAAATATTCATTCAATTTACAAAGGAAAAGATGACTATATAAGTGCAAGGCAATGAAATACCACATTTCACAGCTTTATGGAGAGACTTCTTTAAAACTATTGTACTTCTGCATCACCTGAGGGGTTTAATTGCTGGTGGATTTCAGCAGATTCTTCCAGAATGAATTGTGGTGGTAAAATCCCCTCAGCCAGGCATAGCTTCATTTTAACATCATGCTGCTTTACAGAGGCACCTCTCAATGCTGTGAAGTTTGTTCACACATTTCCTATGCACTCTAAGGAAGAATGCACATAACCCACTTTCAGCACTGCTGCAGGTTCAGAAATGATCCTGAATGCTATTGATTGCTCGGTAGTTCAGGGACAATCACAGCTGAAGTGGTTTTTGGCCTTTGAGTTCTTGCCCATGACTGCTCATTTGTGAACCCCAAACTCCTTCCCCCAGTTACATCAGCAGAGCTATCTTTGGACTTCCTATGCAAACTAGGACAGTGAACAGACCCAAGACTAAAACATTATTATGACACTGTTTGGTGCTGCCCATGTGAGCTTTTCAACCTGATGCAAGTCCGAAACTGTCTGCTGTCTCTGCACTGTGCTGTCTCCAGCTGTGTACTCCAAACACACTAAGTGAAGTCACATGTGGACCTGGACCAGGGAACTCATCCATCTGCAGGCTAGCCTGGCAAAACAAACATGTGGCATGGCAAGCAAGTTGAAAGCTACACTGCTCTTTCGGATGGTAAAATGGATTTGCTGTGCCCTGAGGATCTCTATGTTGTGCCATGGGCTTGGAGTGAGGTCAGCAACATTTTGAGGCTCCTAAGTACACCTCCAAAGTCCCGTACTTTGAAACTATCTTCTGTGCTTCCTATTGCAGCTTCAAAAAAAGAATTCTGATACCCTTAATAAAAATCCCTGCATTTGTCTTTGAACACCTGAAGATGGTTACCCCAAAGAGAGTAAAATCTAGATCTTTCTGCATTTAATCTATTTGAAAAGGACAGTCTTGAAGTCTTGGCCTCAGCCATCAAAATGAACATCTGGCTTTGGAATACTTGTGTTTTATGCATGATGAGACAAACCTTAGCGGTGAGTGCCTCCTCACTGTGGATACCCCGCTGCAAAGAAGAGGGCAGGACTCTGCCCCAAAGGCTCTCAGCACATTTTGCCTAGGAACTTTTTCTGAATGTGTCAGAGATCAGAATTTAAGGGAAATTCTGCTTTGAACATTTGAGGAGCTTGAACAAGCTCTGTTATTCCCTAAGCAGCTCTCCAGTTTGTGGCAATGAGGAATTTTATTGGTCTACTCATTTAAAAAAAAATAAAAATCATGAATAACACCTGCTTGGGGGAACTTTACTCAGTTGTACTGAGGTGATGGTTTTATTTGGATAATAAATGTTGAAATATAATGATTGTCTTTTATTGGTTAAAAGTTTATGATTCTGCTCTGTTAAAAGTTTATGATTTACAGGCAGTTGTTTCAAAATTATTCTCAACCTATATCTTTTAATACTCAATACAATTTAATACTTACAAACCTGTATAACTGATACTCTAAAAATGGCCAACAGTCATTCCCAACAGAAATGGGAGTCCTTACTAAGTTGTTTTTGGGAATCCAGATGTACTGGTAACTACTTGGTTTCACTGATCTCAACAACCATTAATCGGCCAATATATGATATCAATTATCTATTTATGAAAATGCACTTGTAGAAATCTGCACCAGCGGAGTTGACCCACTATCAATGTTGCCACTGCTGAAATGCAGCACTCACTGCCTCACTGTGCTCACATCCACTCTTTTGTCCCCATAATTATCACAGGTAAAATACCTGTGTTTCATTTCTAACTTGCTGAGGGCAATGGGTCTTATGCCTATTGGCTTTGCTCATCATTAAAGTTTCCTCAGGATGTGAGAAATCTGTTTTCACTTGCTTGCTTCCTAGTTACACACGAACTACAGCTTTTATAAGAATTACACAGAGCTTAATAGGATTAACTTTGCCTTCACTAGAAAAAGGTCTGGTTCTCATTCAGTCTAGTTTGGAGTACTCCTCCATTTGGGAAGACCCCCAGATCTTCTTTTGTAGGAATGAGGATTTCCAGTGCAAATGACCCCCAGGACTTGGAGCAATTGCAAACTGTAAGAGCTGCTGTAGGTCCAGCCGTCCAGCAGCTCTATATTCAGAGCTGGACCTGGGTTGGGATTTCATGCTCTTTGTGGATGTCTCAGGGGGCTTTACTTGGCAGCTTGTGGATATTTTTGATTCTGTTTGTAGTGCCTTATCAGAAATGCTTGTCAGTGCTCCCTGCACAAGGCCCTTATGTACCAAGAGACAAGGCCATGATGTACCTTGTCTCTGGAGCTCTCTCATTGCCTGTTGTTTTTGGTATGATTTGAAGATGATCAGCATGACAGAGAACCAATGAATGGTCAAAGAAGAGGCTCCAGTTAAAGTTTCCTCTTTGCTCTTCTGTAAGTTCTTTGACAGCTTTCATTCTCATTATAAGGAGACATAAGGTTGTATTTACCACTGAAGAACTGAGATTAAATGATCACCAGCTTAATCACATTCTAAGTCTCTTCTTCAAACCCATGGTAATTAGTTGCTTTTGGCATTACCCATCAGCCATACTTGTATCTTGTTTCTTATCTTTTAAATCCCTCATCAAGTCCTCACTGGTTTACCTTGTTATTATTAATAATATTAAGAATGATAATTTTGGTTTCTGACAATGTGAAATGCATATGTTCATGCTTGATTATCACCCTAGTATGATTCTGATTAAAATACTTAATTTTCAAAACACATTTTTTAAATTGTAAATTTTTATGACTTTAATTAGGAAAATGAGGAGATTACAGGTGAGATTTAAGGCTACCCAGGAATATGTAACAGAAAGTATAACTGTTGCTTTGTGCTTTTAATACTTTTCTAACTCTGAAACTCCATAGATGAAAAGAAGCAATCGGAAAATAGAAGCTGCAGGGCATAAAAGAGCACCGCATCCTCTCAAGAATCTATTTGTGGGAAACTTTTTATCTTTGTAGGTATCACTGGGAATTCTGGAAGACTTTTAGCTGAAACATTCCTAAGTAAAAGCCGCTCTGTTAAAAAAGCCATCTTTTTGCTTGTACTAACATTGTGCTTGTTATGCATGGCTAAATGTGGACATCTGATAGGAATGGTGTCCTTTTGTTTTTTTACTTAAGTTATGTAGGCAGTGCCTAGTTCTGCAATTCTAAAAGAACACCATGCACTACCATGGTATCTTTAAATAAACAAAATGACCGTAAACAGAGAGGTTCATGTTTGCCTGCCTTTTGTCTCAAAAATGCTGTGCATCAAAGTGTCAAACTTTTGGCTCTCTGCCTTTAATGCTTCTCATATGCCAACACATTGCTCCATGAAGATTTTTCTCGAAAAAATGGTCTGAGGATATAAAGTAGCTTTAGGTATCATTTGAAAAATTGATCTGAAGCAACTATATATTGCTTGAATATAGTAGTCTGGCATTTTGTCTTTCTGTGTGGCTAGGATTCTGGAATAAGAATATGGGTTTTTATTATAAATATTCCTATGCGCAAGAAGAGTAAGAATATTCCTTAGATAAACTAAAATTTGATGTCTCAAACAATTATTCCTATATTCCTACATGTCAGGGAAAACAAACACTGTTGATTATTATCCTTTTTTACTTTAAAGAGCTTCAAAGGTATTAAAACACAAAGATGATTTTTTTTACATGTGAAAATTAATCCTTTTTTATTCTTCCTTAAAAATACCATTTAGATTAAGAAACTGTAGTCTTGGTTATTTTTCTGAAATTTCAATTTGATTTCTGCTCACAAGAAGCCCAAACAAAATTTAATTAATTTCCTGCTAGTTATAGTATTTCTCACAAATAAACTGAAATATTTCCAAGGCACATACAAAGCCAAGGCCTCAAGCATACCGAACCCAACTCAATAAGGATTTCCCCTCCAATCCCACACTCTTACCTCCCAGTTTTTCTTGTAAGTAAACATTTCCTGAAGAATATGTCACTTCTCTGAACATGCAACCACCCTCGATGAAACACTTTTCATCTCATGCTAATCCCTTCTCCAGTGTGTGGTCTCATCACCAAGAGCACATTTAATTCTTCAGGTTTCCATGCTAATTTACAAACATTGTACAGTACGAAGACCTCTTGCTATTGCTGCTCAATCACAGGGTACAAATGTAGAGTTTTGCAGGAAATGAACAGACAGGGAGCTGTGAAAGGTGTATTATAGTTTCAGAAGAAGAGATCAGGTTCTCCTAGATCTCTTCCAGTCAGTTAGAACTCACTCTGCAATTCTCTAACCTATTGTGTTCTTGCATTAACATCACTAATGTGTAACACTGCTGAATCTTGCACAAGAATGTTGCTGTGTGAATGCAATCAAATAAATGGCTATGGATTCTAGAGGAACTGGTAAATATGAAAAAAGAAGATAGAAATGGACTGACAGCGCCATTCAGATTTTAGATGTATGTTATACACCATATTGTTGTTTGAACAAAAAACTATAAGCCTGAACTCAATTCTTTTTCTTTTTTTAACTATATGAAGTATAGGAGGTTAATATCCTCCTCAGACACTATTCAGCTTTCTTACCCAGAGCTGCTCCATGAGTAGGGCTGGAGAACTGGGTTCTCCCTGCATACCTACAGCATAACCTTGAACTTTTGGATATTTACGACAAGGTAGGGAGACACCTTGTTCTTAAAACAGGAGCATACAGACAAGATTATCTAGCTGTAGCACTCAAAAAACTTTTTTTTTCTTTTCGTGCTAAACATTTAGATCAGTGTCTATAAACAAGGAGTTAAAATAGGTCCTGCTCTGTGTCCATTTAATGATACATTTCTTCCCCGTGCAGTGAATGGTACCCTTAAATGGAAGCATCATCAGTGTCAGAAGGAAACGGAGACTTATGCTCTATCAGAAACCAAACCAAGGTTTCTAACCTTTGTTTGAGCAAAAAAGTACATAAATATACACCCAAATATTATCTTACAAACAATCCATATAGTACTGTGCCTAATGTGGTTGCAGTCCTACTGTTGTACAGGTATAACCTCCCACAGAGCTTGTTTCTATTCTACTGTAGCCTGAGTAATACAAACTGCATGAGCTTTCAATTTTATTTATTTATGTATTTGTGCAGATGTGTTTTAAACTATTGGCCTGCATTTCAACAAGTTGCAGATTATCTTGCTATTGTTTTATGTAATTAAATCCTCTAGGTTACAAACTTAGCAGCTTGTCAAAGAACTGCCTGTTACCCACAGTGTATTGCTAGTGTAATGATTGCTTTTCCTGTTACAGCAATATTAGTCAAACCCTTTGTAGGCTGGTTGGTCCAGAACTGATGCTTTGTAATGTGCAGCACTTAATAAATTTGTCATCCATTCCTCAAAATGCAGTGAAATAGATTATTAAACTGAGATGTCACCATTGTATTAATTTCCCAGGGAGGAAACAATGAACTTCATGGATCAGGCTGCCTGCTGTTGCTAGGAGACTGACATACGAACAGAACCTTGTGGTCAAAAAAACCACTGACACATGTGGAAGAATCAGCCCTAGGCACTCCATCTCTTCCCACAGCAGAAAGCTATCATCCATCAACACTGTCACCAGAGGGCTACATGCAATCTTAACAAGCACTTTAACATACTGATGGTGGAGCTCAAGAGAGGTGAATTTGTGCAAAAAGAAAACTTAAAATAGTTTATGCCATATCTATGTTTGAATTTGTCACAGTACTCTGCCTAAACAGAAACTGTTTTAGCCAGTGCTTCAGGGATCTCTCTCTGTATGTATACATGTATTACACAGAGAGTAGTTGATGCTTCCATTCATTGTGTACTGAGACTTGTTCTGCTGGACAGCAAGAGATACCGGGGCCAGCTGGAGTTCAAAGTGCTGATGGAAAACCCTTTATTTAATTCTCAAGGATTATTAACAATTTAAAACTCAGTCCATCAACAATCAGCACAGTTTATTAACAATCAGCACAGTTCATTGCAAAGATTCAATAATCTGTGAGATGAGAAACCTTGCTAATTTTGCTCTTTGTAGTACAACAAAGATAAAACGAGTTTTCATTTTAGCAAACGCCCTATTAAATCTGAAAGTGCATGTAAAGCATTTGGTGTGATAAACAATACTACTGAAATCTGTTAGCAGCATCTGAAACATCCACCAGCATAGAGGTGGATTAAAATCCATAAAAAGATGGGTACATTAACACTGAATATTATAACTTTTCAGAAGCGGCAGCAGGAGTAGCAAAATGAATCACAGACTGTAAATTAATGGTACTTCTGTAAAGACAGATGCTAAAATGACTGAAGAGGTAAATGGAATACTTTTTGTTTCATAGTTCAAAAAATGCACTTCTTTCCTTATGCAACATAACTAATCCTCTGTTGTTCATGGCATGTGTAAGAGCTCTATTTGAGGGGAAAGTGAATTGCTAGGGAAATTCAACAACAGAAATGAATTTGAGTAACTGGAAGAGGAGTTGGACAAGATGATCTCCAGAAGTCTCTTCCAACCCTGACAATTCTGTGAAGTCAGACTGGAAAACAAATCTAAAGAAAAGAGGACATTGCTAATTATTTAATAAACTAATTGGAATCTCAGAATCATTAAAATGTTTTCAAGTGCATATAGTAAAATGTTTTCACAGTGCTATGCAGTAAAAGCATTGAGATGCACTGGACAAATGTTACTGTTACATCCAAAAATGGACTGACCTTCAAATACTGATAGAAGTACACTGCTTTGGGAAGCTACCTTTCAGAGAAGTATGACAAAATAGCTTTTTCACTGAATTCATTCTGTACCAGCTACTTGAGAGACTTGAGAGATTCACATTTGAGGACATTTATTTGTTCTGAGTTAGAGAAATATTTCTGTATTTCTATACAGATATATAAAGGTAGAAAAACATAACATAGCAAAATATTCCAGTATGTCATATGGATATTAACCAACACACTGAAAAATCATAGAGTTGTAAACTGCTAATACAGACATCTTGAGTTCAGAAACTCTGTTACATGCTTCACCAACCAAGTTCAAGTACAGCTGGACATTTATGGCTCTCTGAGTCTCCTTGTGTTCAAGCCTTCTCACTGTGTTCCTGTCTATCAGCTGTGTTTCATGGGTTGGAAATCAGTCACCGGAGCTCTTTGCATTTGCCCTCTGCCCAAACACGCCTCACTTCCTGAGCCCGTAACAGAAGACACCAATAACTCGTGAGAGCAATGCTCTGAATGCCTCTAGAATATTCACTTAGTGAAGACTGAATGGCAATATGTTTCCAGGGAGAAATGTGGTACACTAGGTCCATGAAATAGTATTATTTTTCCTGTATCATTATTGCTGGTAATTGTAACTAGTGGTGAAGTATCATTGAAACACAGATGTTTTTCTACACAACTCTCGCTGTGGGCATCTGGCAAATTTAGCATCACTCTAAAATGTTACGTAATGTTGCTCTGTGGATATCTCGGAGAGTCTAAGACCTGAGAAAGGAGCAATTCACTCCTGAGAATACAAGTCTCACTTGTAGGGGCTCAGCTCAGCATCTTTGCTGAGACAGAGCAGGTCCATAACCTTAACCTCATCCTCCAGAAGCTTCCTTTGAAGTGACTTGTCCTGGAGGTTTTTCATGGTCTGGCTCTTCAACAGCTTACCCAATAAAGGAGAAAATGAATCACATTAAAATTATGTATTTAGATGTACACTTTAGTAGTGATCAAATCATGTTCTTCATATTGTTCACCTAAATGGAGTTGCTATATTTTTCCTGTTTTCAGAATAAATAGAAGGAGGTATGAAAAACAATTGTATTCACAACTTAATGATATTTAAATTTATACAGAGCCCATCTCTGTTCCAAGTTTTCTGTATAAAAATCTGGAGTAATTTCTTTGGGGCTACTGAAATTAAAGTAGTGGGGAAAAAAATGCAAGTGAAATCAGAATCTAACATCAAGCTTAAGAAATACTGGAATTATTAATCACAATAAAATTTAATCAAGTAGAATTTCTTTTTTCACAGTTACTAAAATGGTATTTAAATTAACATTAGTTACAATTAAAAAAAACCAAACTGTTCTGGATGAGGAGCTGCATCACAGGGAGACATTATATATGCATTCATTTGAAAGTGACTTGTCTTCACTTTCTATTTCCATCTTCCTCTTCAGATTGCATTAGTTAAAATTCTATGTAAAATTAAAATAAGCAGTCATGCTAAGGGCTAGCGGAGCTTGCTGAGATTATGCTGACTTGAACCTAAAGTAATAATAGCAATGAAATTACTTCAGATTTATGCCACCTTCAATCTGAACAGATTCTGGCTTTGGAAGCTGTGATTTTAATGTCATATAAATTCCTCACTTCTATTAAGTGATGCTGATGTTTCTCAGGCAGAGAAAACCAACTCAGGCAAGACCGCCAATGCTGGTACGTTACAGAATGCCATTTGTGTTCAATATGCCTTGGTGCTAAGACATAGCACAGTCTTACTGAAATATTTTCTACTTCAAGATCCCCATACTGCTGATATTCTTGGTGTGTGCTTCATCCAAGTTTCAATTTTTTGCTGTTTCAAAGCAGCAGGGAGGCGGAACACTGGGCTGAGGTCCCCCATATAAAGAGGGAGTTGTTCAGCACAGGGCTTTTATCAGCACTGCCAGTAAGAAGCAGCAGATAACAGTTGCAGTGGGAGAGTGGAGGGATGAGAAAAGCAAACAGCAGAAGAGCACCAGTGGTATCTGAGTATATACAGTTAGGGGATGGAAGGTGCTGTTGGCTTGAGCTGCTTGAGAGTGACATGGCTGATTGTGAGGAACGTTTTTCTTTGCTCCTTTTCACACACCTCCCAAATTTCCTAGCACTAATTCCAAGGACCATTGCTGTTTTGAAGAAACGGAAAACTGTTTCAGAGACAAATGGCGCTTACTTGCTTTATCCTAAAGCCAAGCATTTTGTGGATAGAGACAGTACTGAGAGCTTCACATCTTACAGAGGCAGTGAAGCATGTACACTTTATGAAGGGCAAGGATCTCGCACTCAGTGTATTTTGAAAAAATGAAGTTCCATGCCTGCATTCAGCACCCTGCAGGCTGATTTCAAGGTACTTCATGATGCCAACTTATATTTTGAATATCCTGACAAAATCTATGTAGTCTTTTTTCCAAATTGAGAAAAATATTGTGTGATTCCTCTTGCCTACTTTTGTAGAAGCCACTGCTGATGCCATAGTCCCTGGCTGTGCCTTTGTCTTCAACACCTGCTGCTGTCCTTACAGACTCCCTGTCTCCCCTGCTGCAGGGTGGTTCTGCTCACTGAGCCACCCAGCCCAGCACATAGGAATTCTCATCCCAGGTGAGAATAAGGGAGTAAGACTTCCTGAGAAAACATCACATGTGCTAGATATTGTTTTCTTTTCAATTATGATCACTTAAATACTATCTAGTCATATTGCTGACTTGTATCTGGTGGCTTGGTGGGTTTGTTAGCCATGGAACACAGTTATAACAGTATAGTATCTTTGTTCCTGGGTCCAGAAAGGCCACAAGGGTTTTCTTCATAAAGTCTGTTCAAATTAAAACCAAAACATGCAACCAAAATGGTGGAGGAAGGTATTTAGGTACTTAACATTTGATGACAGAGTGCATGAAAGTTTTCGATATGCTTTGACCACTGAAATGTTATTGACTCCTTTTGCTCATTCAAAGTCAGGAAAAATTCACACAGGTAACATCCTGCGCAGAGAATTAAGGAAATTGAGACTGAGGTACATATATTTTCAGTGTATGCTTTATATCCCTTCAGAGGAGTTTCATAGCATTAAAACAGCTGCGTAAAAAAGATAACAGCCAGAACATAGGCAGAATTTTGAAAATCATAAGCAATTACTTGATGATTTAATTGTTATGAGAATTCCTTTTTTTTTTTTTTTTTTTTAATAGGCATATAGTTGTGTCTGTATTACCTCGTATTTGAGGTCACAAATAACCTCTATTAATTATTGTCATTTAATGTTATGATTTCAGAAGTTGAAACTTCCTAATGTGCATCATGGAGCTGATGAAACATCAGTGCTTATAAGTGATAAATAAAAAGTCTTTGCAGCTAGCTCCCAGTTTCCCCGGACATCATGATTCCATGCACACAGCTGCTTTGAGTTGCTTTTCTTTGTTATCAGTGCAGTGGAATCCATGCAAACACTCCCTGGCAGAGTCCTGCTGGGTCTGACAGAGGGATACCAGGAGGTCCAGCTGTGTACATTGGGTCAAGCACAAGTTGAAGTGAACAACATCATACTCAATAAAGGTAACAGCATATTAACTTGCAAATTAAAGATGGAGAAAGATGTATTATCTGAGAATAAAAAATAATGGGAAAACTCCATGCCTTCAACACATGCGTTGTCTTGCTGAATGCAAAAATTGTTACCAGCTTCTTCCTGAAGAAAATTATCAGCAGGTTTAGGCATATATACATATATCAGTCTAGAATCTTCTGAAAAAATCCCCCAAGGTTTGGCTGAAACCTGCCCAAAACTTTCTAATGCCAAGAAAAATATGAACAAACCCCCCAGTTGTGACTGAAGCAGATACTTCAAATGGAAGCACTAATTGAATCCAAAATCTGATAAACAGACTGATGGAAACTTGTCAGATTAGACTTTTGGTGAGAATAGGCACAGACAAACCACCAGGGTAGTGCATTCTTCATCTGTGTTAGCCCAGGCTGTGCACTAACACATGGCAGGGAAGAGACATGGCCTGAGGGCTTTACAGGGTAAGTTTGAAAACAAGGAAACATAGAGGCAGGCATGTTCCACACTTGCAAGATGATAGGAAAATAAGGAAAGTGTGGAGTCTTACTTCCACTGTATACCATGCAGCAAATTTTTGTCCTCCCTGGGTGATGGGGATAACACGAGTCTCAGCTCTTTATAAGAAAGCTTCAGAGGCCATAGAGAAGCATCTTTCTTCTCAATTTAGGCAGCTACTTAATCACTGCTTAACCATGTGAAATGGCTGCCAAATTCTTTCTGAGGGACTAAATTAGAGATTATTTAGGGAGTTTTTTTTCCCTGGATACAGCTACTATCAAAGCAATACGCTTGACTAATTGCAATGAGTGTGAAGTAATAAAAGCAGAAGATTGAAATGTAACTCTGTGAAAAGGCTGAAGAAAATCTTGTATTTTGGTATCATTTTAGACAAAGTAAATCCTGGGTAAGCAATCTTTAAATGAGCTTTTGTCAACCTGGACATAAGCATTTACTTAAGCAGTGATGTTGATTATCACAAGAGTGATGAGGACCTGGCACAAGCTGTCCAGAGAAGCTAGGGTGCCACATCCCTGGAGGCACTGCCCAGGCTGGGCCTTGGGCAGCCTGAGCTGGTGCCTGATTTAATGGTTGGCAACCCTACTAACAGCAGGGAGTTGGAACTCGATGATCCTCGAGGTCCCTTCCAACCCAAGCCATTCTATGATTCTATGATTCTATGATTCCATGATCCATGATTTTATGATCCTATGACCACATGCTCATTTGCACTGACTTTTCCCATTTACATTGTATTTTTGCACAATGTAAATTGTGCAGTTAGTCAGAAAGTAAATTTTTGCAGTTAGTCAGCAAGAACTGCAAGGTGGGACCTGGAACAGATGAGATAAGAAGTTTGGTCCAGAGGAGAACAGATGGGAATAGACAGGGAAACGATTTTCTGTGTTACCTATTATCACAGATCTGTCTGTGTATAAGGTGAGTGCTGTAGATTGTAGTGTGACAATGCTCTATATGTTTTTGGATATAAGCGGAAAGTTCTGAATCAGGGAGGAATTTTATATCTTGCATAGCATGGCGTGGGTGACTGTACAACTTTTATATTTGATTAATTTTACCTGGAGAACTGTATTAGTACTGGGGCAGAATGTAAGTCAAAGTAGCTCATTGAATGGGAATTATATAGGGAAATTTGCTTGGCTATGAAGTGTTCCATTGCTCTAGAAGTGGAATCTTTTTTTCCTCCAATCCTTTTCTGGAGGAGAGTAGCGTCATGTATTATTTATCTTTATAGCTCCTAACACATGCTTTCTAGTACTCAAGGTAAACTGTGTCTTTTGTCTACGTATTTTCATTTTTGAACATAGGAAATTAAAATGTGCATATAAGTAGCCCACTGAGTTCAATAGATTCATTTGATTTATATTCTTTGCCTGGAGCCATAAAAGCAAATTAATTTCAATACTCTTAGCACAGTTAATGCAGATAATCTGCTATTTACTATCTACACTTCTATGCTATTATTTAATAATCTGTGTGAGAACAAACGGGCAAGAAGGAGGAGCTGGGAAACTACAGACCAGTCAGCCTCATATCTGTCCCTGGAAAGATGACGGAAAAGCTTGTTCTGGATGCCATCTCCAAGCAATTGGAAGGGATGAAGGTTATCAGGAACAGTTAGCATGAATTCACCAAGGGAAAATCGTGCTCAACCGACCTTGTAGCTTTCTATGATGGCATCACCAGCTGGGTAAATGAGGGGAGAGTAATGGTTATTGTGTACCTTGGCTTCATCAAGGCTTTTCATACTGTCTCCCATGACATCCTGATAATGGAGCTGAGAAAGTTGCGAACTGGCTGACTGGCCAAGCTCATAGGGTGGTGATCAGCAATGCAGAGTATTATTGGAGACCTGTGACTAGCAGTGCTCCCCAGGAATTGGTGCTGGGTCTGGTCTTGTTCAATATCTTCATCAGCGACCTTCGCAAGTACATTGAAGATACAAAACTGGGAGGAATGGCTGTCATGCCAGAGGGCTGTGCTGCTATCCAGCAAGACCTGGACAGACAGGAGAGCTGGACAGTAAGAAACCAGATGAGGTTAAACAAAAAATAATAAATAAAAAAAAAGCAGGTATAGGACTTGCACCTGGGAAGGAGTAACTGCATGTATCAGTACAGGTTGGGGCATGAGCTGCTGGAGAGGAGCTCTGCACTGAAGTACCCGGGAGTCCTGGTGGAGGATAGGTTGGCCATGAGCCAGCAGTGTGCCCTGGTGGCCAAGAAAGCCAAGGGGATCCTGGGTGCATTAAAAGGAGTGTAGCCAGCAAGTCGAGGGAGGTGATCCTCCCAGTCTACTCTGCCCTGGTGAGGCCTCACCTGGAGTACTATATCCAGGTTTCCATGTGCCTTAGAAAGCTTGGATGATGCATCTTGCCAACATCTAATTTGTGAACGTTATGTTTGTGTTCTCCAAGAGAGGCTGACAAGTTTCCAAAAGCTGATCTGATTTTGCTAAACCAGTTGTTCTCAGCACTCCGCTGCACCAGCCAAAACTCAAACAGCAAGATAAGTTCCAGCAACCTCATAATCTGTGCTGTGCTTGAACTCAGTTGAAGACAACCTGCTCCTTCTGGAAGCATCTACTGATGGAGATGACTGACAAGGTATAGTGAACTTACCAAGTGGTTACAGCTTTGAGGGTCCGTCAGAGCTGTGCTGTTCAGAAGTACCTTGCTGAGCAAATCTCTTTTGAACAAATTATTGTAGAGGAGTTTCCTGAAAGAGCATCCCCACAGCCACAGATTTCTGTGCAAAAGGAAGAGTCAGGAATGGGAAAGGCTGTTGGATATACTTACAGCTACGTGATTTGAAAGCAGTGGTTTTATGTGAGCAGGTGAAGATGCTGGTGGAGTTTCCCATTGAAAAATGTGTGGAAATATTTGGGGAGGAGATGGAATGCTTTTATTAGTCCCTTAGCTGAGTAGTAGCCAATACTCATCAACAAACCCACAAGTATGAGGATGAAATAAGGATTTCACACAGGCTGGGGATTCTGGTCATATTCTTAGTGGGTTACTTCTTGGACTCCTTGTGCAAAAGGGAAAGAATCCCTGGGCATTCAAGATATGTCAACTGTGTTTTCTTATGGGTAAAAAGAAGAAACCCAGAGGTTTGGGTAGATTTTGCTTCATCTGTTTTTTTACTTTCATGAAATCAGCTCACTATATATGCTTTTGCTTTCTGGTGCTATGTTTGGAAAAGCAAGTCATCTGTGAAAGGGAAACAGATAAAGATCAACAAGCAGAAATAGTTCTGGAGGCACCATCCTCTCTGCTCAGCCTTTTCCCAGAAGAAGCAGTGATGGAATCAGAAAGAGATGTATGTCAGGTTCACAAGAACTGTGACAACGTCTTACATGTGAGGGTAGTTATGTAAAGGATTTATGTAAATAACTTTATGTAAAGTTAGTATGTAAAGCTGAGGCTGAAATGTATAGGATATTTTCCTCTCAGAATGGGAAAAATATATCTTTCAGGGTCTTCTCTGAGAATACTGAGAAGACATGTGCTTGCTTCTCTACAAGCCATGGTTTTCCATGTATCAGCTAGAACTTCCTGTGCTGTGAAACAACTCTGCACTGTAGACACAGGATCCAACATAAGCAGAATTCAAGTTGCTTCTGTGCCTTTTCCTGGCCTTAGATCTCTTGTGTGTTTTGTTTTCCCAAAACAAGAAGGATGCGTAATAACAAAAATTGGAAATTGCATTAGGCATGTGCTTAATCAAACAAAATACCTACAATAAGACCTAAGAGGAAAGGCAGGTTTCAAAAGAAAATCCTCTCAGCTTAGAAGATGATGTTGCTGCCCAAGGTGTATCATCTGCCAAAACATTTATTGGAGAGGCAGAAAAAATCCTAGCATAAAGAAGTTGTTGAGCCTTCACTTGCACTCCTTTCCCAGCATATCTTTCAGCCATATCTCACTCTCTGAGGCCTCCAGGCTTGTGGTGCCCCAGCCTGAAAAGCTGCCCCACAGTTCTCAATACACCTCAGCACAAATTATTGAGACTTTGCTCTGAGGTATAATATTAGCCAAACGACTGTTGGGAAGGAGGATTTGAAAGAGGAATGTTAAAGGTTGCCCAGGGATTCTTTTAAAATACTAGCAGCATATGCTAAGATAAAATACATGTGGCTCCCCATCTCAATTTCAGTCATACAGTTCATCCTTCTTGAGAAAGATATGCAACTATTTATTGCGTAAGGAAGAAGTATTGCAGTCTTTGAAATGCTGTTCTAGCTCTGACCACAAACAGTTTTCAGACTTCTTCCCTTTCCCTTTCCCTTTCCCTTTCCCTTTCCCTTTCCCTTTCCCTTTCCCTTTCCCTTTCCCTTTCCCTTTCCCTTTCCCTTTCCCTTTCCCTTTCCCTTTCCCTTTCCCTTTCCCTTTCCCTTTCCCTTTCCCTTTCCCCTTGCCTCACCTTTGCCTCGCCTTTGTTTTGCCTTGTTCTTCCTTCCCCTCCCCAATGAGAAGCATGCACCTGTATTTTGAAGAAAATATATGTTGAAGGAAAATACCCCTCCTCCTTCTGAGGCTCTAATTTGGAATTTGTTGAAATTCTATTGGTACGATGGTAAGCAGACAACTTGGCAAGGTACAAGAATCACAGTTTTTAGCTATTTCACATGCTATCTAAATGAAGAGGCAAATTCCCATGTTTTACTTATGTCAGTCTGCAATACTAACACAGCCTTGTCTTGTGTGAATTCTAAATACTCAGAAACGATTTGTTCCAAGGGACTTTAGAGACTAAGATATTAGCAGTTCTTTAAAAAGTCATATTTCACCTGAAAATCTGGATGACTTAGAGAAAAAACTAAAAAAATAATGAAAGCAAAACCATCTAGGCCCTATACAGAAGCTATCATCTAGTGCCTTCATATTTTTTTCCCTGTACTGCCCACTAGAGAGCAAAATAGTCCAGGACAGCTCCATGCAAGCTGCTGAAACCAGACAGCTCAGCATGGTGTTTTGTAGTAATAGTGACATAAGTCCTGGAAGCAGTGCAGCCTTGCCAGATCTGTGGCTCTGCCCTAAGAAACACGTATTACCTGCAAGATAGTTACTAGCAAGGAGAAGCAAGATTTCATGCTGTTCAGGTTTTGAAAATAACTACATCGCAGCTACCTGAACTGCCTATCAAGCCTTCCAAATGGCAAAGGGATGCCCTAGATCTCTGTGCACGGCACTAATTACACATGCTTATTTGTCATTAATTCCATGCTGTATTTGAAGCCAGTAATTGTGCTCCTCTATGCTACAAAAAATCCCTTTAAAACTGTATTTCCCGAAGGGAAAGAGATCAAAGTCATGCCTATTCCTGCCTCTGGGGTTTTATCAATACTTTCTGGCTCTGTAGTAGCAGAACCCGATTTATTGTTACCAGTTTCCCAGTTGAACTGTGACTCCCAGACTACCAGGTGTACCCATTTCCTAGTGCTAGCTGTGTGAAATGAGCACAGGACAGCTGCAGCACCTCTGGCACAGGCAGTAGCATTGGGGCAGACGAAGGGACTCTTTCCTCAGATCCCCTGTCCCCATGCCAGTCTCTCTGCCCCCCTCTACCCTCTGCCTTATACTGAAGGTGCAGGGTTGCAGGAGACATACTGGGTAACCAGCACCACGAGTGCATGCCCACCAGCTGGCAAATCTGAGGAATTGCTCTACAACCTGCAAGAAGCCCTGGGAAACTCATAAAGTAGGCTGTTCTACAGTAACTTCTAAGTCTGCCGTGCTGTTTCAATCAGTTGCAGTAAAGTGTCCTGTCTTCTGGTTGATTATTCTGCTGCACTAGTAAATATTTACTGCCTTATCTTTACCTTAATTTTCCTATCAAATTTGGGAGAATGTTATCATTAACCCTCTGATCACAGGCTTTGCCTTGGGAAGACCATGGTAGTTTAGCCTGACACAATTCCTCTGTCCAATCTCTCTCCCTTTCCTGATGACCCTGTCCTCTGTCAGCCTCTCCCTCTAACTCTTTCATGCTTTCCCAAGTCAAAATCCATGTGGTGGCTGCACTGCTCTCCTATTAAGCAATTCTGAAAAATAACTTCTTCTATTATACCTATGGAGTGACTGACATTGATGTTTTGCTCTTGTGGTGTACTAAAGCACAGTCATCCAAATTTGCAGCTCTGTAAGTAACTGAGTTTTCAGTTCTGTAGCTAAAAAATAAAAAATAATAAAAAAAAAATCAAGTTAGTTGAAACCAAAGTACTTTAAAATTTTTTCACCAAAGCCAAACCAAAATTCAGTTTCTCTCTGAAAAAGATTTTCCAGGTCATTCTAGGAGGACAGGGCTAACAGTGGTTTCTAAAGTTTCTTTAAATTATCTTGATATCTATACAATTCCAAACAACAATATTGAAGATTTCAAAATGAGAAGAAGAAATATAAATATAAGGCCAGGATTTTCATCCTAGTGAGGTTAGAAAAGCCCACCTATTTCAGGCCCTAGTTATTATTCTGTGTTCCATTCATCTTGCTAAATTGCTACAAATCCACATACAAATACCTTACTGGAATCCTCCCACCCCAGCCACCCCAATATGTCAGGCAGTAACTCCTCCTCTCACCGATGTCATTGCATGAATTTTCAAGCATCGACAAAATAAAGTTTATGCTACAAGAGTTTTTCACCTATTTACGCCACCAGGGGAAGCAAGAAACCAAGAAAAAGAGACACAAAAGTGGATAATAAGGACACGTGCAATTTTGTCTAGAAGGTACAAAAATAGATAGTACTAGTCCCAATTTACTATTTCCTACAGTAACAAATTTTCTTACATATATTTTAATTTGCAGATTCACTCCTACCTCTTCTTGTTTGTCTGATTACTTTGATTCTGTACGTCTCCATTGTCCATCTGGAGGTGGATTGCCTGAGTCCCAGTTATCTTTCACTTTCTGTAGTCATTTACAATGATGATTTATGTCCCTGGGTTTTGCTATATATACAACAGCGCAAATGTAGTAGACATGGGTGGATTGCATTTCACATCTGTTGTCCAGATGTCTTCTGCTTCTCATTCCCTCTTAGGACAGACTAAGGTCAGATCTGATAAAGACATCCATAGCTTTCCTTGTACTGCTTGTGAGTAAACCCCATCTCATTTGTCACGCATGAAGTTCTCTGTCCAATTTCCATGTGCATCATGTGCTGGCAGTGAGTGACCTTTACTTTGAGGTAGTGAAGGCCTTCTAGCCATCTGGAATAATAAAGTCATATGTGCCTGGGACCTTGAATGGTCTGCTCAGAAATTCTGTACCTTTAATAAAGTATTCCAATCTTAACAGCCTGTGGCTCAGCCCACAAGCTCTGTCCCAACATCTTGCATACAATATTGCCTAAAGATAAGCAAGCTCATAATACACTTCATCCTGCACAAAAAGCCCAGGGAAGCTCATTATTAATGCTGCATCTGTCTCTTCTAGCTCTTTCATCGGGGAACACAATTTCACTGTAACTGAACACATTTTCAGTTTAACTGGTGTAAAACTGAATTCCTGCTCATAGACGTACATCAGAATTGTCTCTTTTCCCTGTAAAAAGACAGCTATGCTTTGAATATGTAATTATGTTCTCATCAAACTAGAGACATGAACATGCGTTTCCCACTTTAACCCAGCAGAAGTCACCATCTCCCTGTTTTTGTCTCTGGGGACGATTGCTATTTAACTGAATGTATCCACACGAAAATGAAATTTCAAAAGAAAAAGAAATTAGGGGAAGCCTGTTTCCATGCACTCTAAACTGCTGATGATGCCACTTTCTGAGAGGTGGATTAGCCAAGTTCATGATCCAGTTCTGAGCTACAGAGATGGGAATGGAATGGATAATGACTGAGTTGGAAGAAGAGTAAAATATTGTTAGGAGATATTGTGCCAGGGTAAGCTTTGATTAACTAAACCCTTCTCATTGGTCAGGAACTATGGGCAACTGTTCAGGAAGCAGTAAATAAAAATTAAAAAGCAGTACCTTTGCTAGAAAAAAAAGTTTTGTGTTTGAAAGAACTTGTACTTTTATCTTCCTTTAGGATGTGTGTGATACCTTTGGTTACCTCAGGAACTGAAACTTTGGAAAAAAAATCACTGTATTGAAAACAGAAGGCAGAAGAATAGTTTTCTTCCCCAGAATTCCCTAGGGAAGATTTGAGTTCAAATTGCTTTTCTCAAAAAGCAATGTATCTCCTATTTAATTAAGTATAAAACCCACATGACAAATAGTCTTCCATGTCTGATCTGAAAATACCAATTGTCCCAATCAAAATGGATCATATAGGTGTATGGGACTTTGAGAATGGTATTAGCTCAAGGCAATTCAAAGCTGTTAATTTGATTCTTGTCAAGAAAATTATAAACGACCAATTTTTAAAATGGAACAAGTGTGACGGTGGTCAAAGTTTAATTAGAAATTATGTACCTGCTCAGTTTTTAATTGCAATAGATGAAATGTTGTAGTATTGTAAAAGAAAGTAAGAAAAAACTGTACTGATAAGGCTCAGAAAAATTGACATAAGTAAAACGATTCTCCTGAATACATATTTGTAGTCTCATTTCTAACCAGAGCTTCTGTCACTCATGTGGGAGCAAATCAGTCTGCCAGCACTACAGAAGCAAATCCAGGTGGAGGGAGATGTTAGAAGTCATCTCTGCACCTCTCACTGAACTACAGTTAACAGTGCTATTCCACAGCAATATTAGTCAGCCCTCACTGAAAGAGAAAAGGTGGTTTTTTTGAACTTATGACTAAATTGTGAAAAGCATTTGGGCAATTTTTCTCTTAATCCAGATTTTAACAATTTCAGAATGATTAAAACACAAGAAGAACCATAACAGTTTAGACAAGAGATTCATTTAATTTACTGTTAGCTTTCCACAATGATGGGAAGTGGGTGCTCAGTGGAAAAGAAGGAAGCGGACAGACTTCTGTGACTTTTCTCCTAATACTCTTCCAGCACCTGAGCTCAAGGAATTTCCTGAGTGTTCTGTGATTTCTTGACTTCAACACACATAATCTTCTCACGTAAGCATCCAGGATCCCGTAGTGCCCAGGCCTGCTACACAGGAGTAACTTTCCTTTGATTGCTTTAAACCTGGCTTTCATGACTTTCTTTTTGATGTCTGTAAAAATTTACTTGTTCTCTGCCTTATTGGAAACCCTTCCTTTGTTATTAGTGGACACACAAAATAGGGAGGCTCAGCTTGCTTGGAACCTTTTCCTTTGTTTCATGAGGCATTAGTTTCCATTAGAACATTTCTTCCACACAGACTTGGGGTTATTTCAGAATACTATGTCATTTTTTTGCCTTCAGACTTGACCTGGTTTCTTTCAAACCTCATTTGACAGAAGAAAACAGAGTGTGCTACATAATTCATTAGATACCAGAAGTGCATTAAAAATGTATTTGACAAGAACTAATCCCACTAGGAAATCAAATAACAGCTTATTTCCTCAAAGCAATCTTGATAGAGCAGGTCAATATTCAGAAATTTCAGATGTTCTCTATCTTAATTGAGATAGGAAAAATCATAATCCTGCCTATGTTAAAAAAATTAAAAGTACAAGGTCAATTGAACAGTAGGAACTTAACAAATCCAAACAAATAGCAGTGCGCTCAGACCTAAAATACATGTACCTTCAGGCAGCAGCCTGAAGAAAAACTAGCTTGTTGAATTATTTAGTAAGCATGGCAGATACTGGATAAACCTCTTTTTCATCTATTTGGATTCAGATAAATGGCATATATAGCTCACCTGTGCTTGCAGGTAAGTGCTTGTCCTCCTACAGAAATAAAGCATACAGAGAGATCGGTGATGTGGCAGTTCCCATAGTGCTTGTGGTTAAAGGGTGAGCTTGTGGTTAAAGGGTGGGGGGTTTGCTTTGAGTTGGTGCACTGAAACAACACTACCTTATGTCAGGACATTTACAGCAATTCGCTGTATGCTTTGAGCAAATGCTTTGAGCAAACTGTCAGGAGACCTACAGAAGCCACTTTAACATCAGCCACATATAAACTATTGATCACCAGGCTGTTTAGATCTGTTTCCTTTAGCTCTTAGGATTTGACAACAAACATGCTGCTGTAAAAGATCTGGAATTCAATCCCATGGCGTTTTTCAGAGGGAACATTTCTTTGTTTTTCTTTAAGGAAAAGCCAGTATGGAAGAAATCAAAACATCCTGTAGAATCATGTCAGTTTGGGGATCTGTTCAGCAGAAACAAGGCAGCTTTCCCAGGGGAATTTTCTTTGCTTTCCTTCCCATCTGACATGCTCTCCTCAAGACTGTAAAAAGCAGCTCTAGAGCTCAAAGCGTGGCAGCCTGGGCCAACACCCCCAAGATTTTCTGTAGTGCAATGGGATGTCTTCTCTAGATGTGAAGGGGAGGAGGCCTTGCAGTAGGGGTGATCACATTCCTTTTCAATTACGCGTGAAATGTATGTGTGAGATTTTTGTCTATGCTTTTTCTTTGTCTTTTTTTTTTAATGTTCAGGGGATTTTGACTTATCAAGCTTGTCCTTGTCCTTCCAGGGGAATGTTTTATGTGGGTGAAGTGGGCAGCAAAGGCAGGAGGGGAACGGGGAAAAGATTCCTTATAGCCTCCCAGTTTTAAATTCTTAATGGATAAGTGATTTCTTTCCTGTCAGAAGAGCTTGTTTTGCAGCAAATGGTACGCTCCTTTGTAGGAAGAATTTTCCTACAAAGAATAGATCAATGGGTTATCTAGGACAGCATGCATTTTCAAATCCTAAACCAGATATTTAATTAAAAGGCACTTCCTTTTCAACTGCATTCATGCATCCCATCAATACTCACAACATTTCATCAATAATTCCTTTCCCACTCAACCTGAGAATTGCATACCTTTCCAAAAGCTCTGTCGCCAATTAGGCAAGTAAATGAAATGAGCACAGTTGCAGAAGAGCTTAGCCCTAGGTCTCGCCTAGTAAGAGCAATAGTAGCTACTGCATATTACAAAATGATGAAATCTCTTCTTGTTGCCTGCATAGAAAATGGCCTAACTTTAATAGCTATGATTAAGATGGGAGAATAGATTCCAATGAGGAAAAAAATGCATATGTTTCATGCAAAAGAAAACTGAAATAATGATTATGGTTTGTTTGTTTCTTTGCTTGTTTGTTTTTCCAAGGCATGATATTTACTGTCCAGCTTAAAATGGGAAACAAATTGGAAGTATTAAACCAGATTGAATTGAAAAGAGTATAAACTGGAATAAAATTCTAACTCTAGATAAACGTTGAATACCTGTATGCAAATATTAATACTTTTCAGATCAGATGAAAACAGCAAGAAATCAGATTTGCTTAGTACAAATATGATTTTTAGCTTTTGTCTTGTACATCTTTATTAAGGGAGGTATTACCAAGGAATTTCGTTTTTCAAAGAGATGTGTCAAGTGTTGCTTTATGCAATTGTTTCCTGTGAACGTTTTTCCCATGATCAGATTTCCATCAAGTCTCCTTGGTAAACTAGATGCTAATTCATTTGGAAGAAGTTTGTCACTATTGAGGCCAATTATTCAGCGTGAGCTAAGAGAGTTTACAAGTCTTGCTTCGTAAGAGACGTGTTGTTTTTGAGATCTATTAAAAACACTTTAGCTTTCAGTCAAATGCCCGATTTCATATGCCATTTGCAAACTTTGTATGTAGATGACATAGATGAATCAGTAAAAGTGAAGTACTGTTTATGAACATTTACATTTTTTATTTATTATATTTTAGCCTGATTCTATTATATTTTTCTCACAGAATGCATATATCCTGTTCTAGAGCTGTGCTTCTGGTTCAGAGAACTGGTGTCTGGAACTAGAATAACACAATATAAATACTCTAGTTAGCCAAGGATGTTACCTGGGTTGTGCTTTTAACAAGAAAAAAGGGGAATCTGAGCATTCAGTGGAATATCTGTGGATTTGAAGAATAATGGAAAGGAGAAGATGCTGACTTAGCCTAACTGTGGAATCAGGTGCCATAGAACTTAAATTTTCAAGCAAATTTACATTTATTAGCTCTATTTTCACATTTTAATGTGAATTATATCACGGAGACATAAATCATGTGACCCACATTTGATCTCGCTCCCTATCCCTGTTCAGTAACTCTTGGTTTTCAAGGTCACCTTACCAATAGACTGCATCCAGGCTTACATTGCCAGTCATGCAAATAATTAGTATGAGCAGTGGTACTGAAACTATTAGAAGAAAACCAATGACCAGTTGAAGTATTTGCAGTAATGGAGCCCCAAATCCTTAAGTAATCTACTTTGTTACCTCAATGATGTTCAATATTTATATTTCTTCATTAACTTCAACTGAAAACATAGATTTATTTTTAGTATTGGAGGATGAAATAGGCGGTCAGGAAAATCCATATTGTCTTTCTCTTGATCTTTAACTTTGAGCATGAGTCACATAGGAAGTCTGATCCATTAGAACACTTGCAGCTCAGTCACATCAGTGGCTATTTAGTACTTTGTTACATCTTCCTGCAAAAAGTCATCTGTTTATTAATGGACAACAACAACCCTTTCTGAAGAATTCCATCTCCATCAGCCCCTCCTCATCTGAACAGGAAGGAAAATTTCAGCTGCTTTTCTGGAAACATTTGGAAAGCATCCCTTAATAAGAAATGTGAGACATAAGTCTTGATCTAGTTTTCCTTATGATCTGTGCAATTTCAATTTGGTGTGCAAGAGCAAGACTGAATCATTAATAGGGTGTTAGCTCAGCAGTTTTAGTCATGAAGCTCATCTGAGCACAAAGCTGTACATCTGGAGATTTTGCATGTGTATCATTCAGTCTGGGAAGGGCAAAGCAATGGTAAAGTTACTGCCAGATGTATTTGTACTTTAACAATTCATATTGTGTCTTTAGTTTTTGGAGCTCTCAGTCTTTTGATTAAAAGCTATTGACAAAGGTATGAAGATGGAACAAGCAACAGTTGTGGGAAGGCTCTACCACAATTAGTGGGAAGCCACAAATAGCAATAAGCAATAATCTATACTGCAGAAAACAAGGAAAGAAGGTCCTAACATCTACCATCATGGTGAGCTATAACGAAGAGTATGCACTGATTTGCTTGTTTAGAGAAACTTTTTTATTCACTGTTTCTCAGCACAATAGTCAGAAATGACACTGTGCTACAACTTTACGTAATTTTTGATGCCTTGATTTGTGAATCCTTCTTGCTAGGCAATGGATAAATCTGTCTGTGCTGCTTGGTTTTTTAGAGGACAGTAATTTCCAAAAGAATCTCATTTAGTTCATAACACTAACATAACCTTAAATATTGAATAATATTTTCTCATATAAATGGTGATATTTCTAATAAAATTGCTGCCACAACAGATAGAAGTGCCTTTCCAGCCACACTGTGATAACCCGCTTCACTTGACAAATGTGTGCTGCTGTCCTCTGCTCTGTATTTGTTTATCTTGACTCATGCCTTTAAGGCATCAGGACCTGACATTCTCTAGACTAAAATTTTGAAAATAAATATACACCCTGGAATGTATGTTGTTGTATTCCCACAGATCTGATCTCTGTGAATCAGCAGAAGGTACCTGGTTTTCCAAATTGTTTGTAAGCCTGTTCATTGTCAGCATGACCCGTGGTACTGTGAGTGCCTGTCACAGATCAGAACAGCAATTACACTGATGACTGTACAAGCACCAAATAAAAAGATGATCGAGGGCTCCAAATGCATGAAGGTCACAAAGGCACAAGCATCCTTTTGTCCTAAGGAAATTAGCCCTCCAAACACTGCTTTTTATCAGATTGTTTTTTGCTGTGCTTGTTTTAAGATTTTTCAGTGTAAGGTGACAAATGCTCTCAAATTATTTGTTTGGCTTAAGAGAAGCAATCAGGAGATAGAGATACTTTTATAATTCTTAATGGATACCTGTATTTTAACTAGGGAAATCAATCAGTGTCATTCATCATTTTAGAAGTGATGTAATATTTGACTCTCATTTTCCAGGTAGTGAATTGTAGCACAGAGATGTGATGTCCCAGGTCCTTCAGGGAATTGGTTTCAATGAAAATGTGAATTTCAATGATTTTCCAGGACTGTGGGAAGCAACAAGCTACAGCTTCCCAAATTCTCAGTTAATAATGTCGTACCCAAGATAGTCTGCTTCCTTTACCCACTGGCATTTTTTCAAGAGAAAAAGAAAGAAAATAGTAATGCTGCCACAGCTCAGTCCAGGAAGAAAGATTTTCCATCAGATAAAAGAAATGTCTCTAGTCTCTTTGTCAGGGCCTGCCAACTGATCTACGATGGAAATTTGTCATGTACCAAACTATTTTCTTACTAATCTTATTTTAAGAGAAGTAACATAATGAGGATTTATTTGGGGCTCTTGTTTTACTTTTCTTAAAGCCAGACAGAAAAGGAAATCTGGTATTTGTTTTATTTCTACTTTAGTGCTTCATCTGACAGCTTGACGTGAGAGCAGACATGAGATAGGATCAAAAAGCAGTATTATTTTCCAAATTATCACAGTCTTATTGACCAGTATTTTTATGTATTTCTAGAGGATTTTAATATTTGACTCTTTTTGTTGTTTTGTTGTTTTTCAAGTTGTTTAATAAAACTTTGAAAACTGAATTCTCAAATGCCATCTCCTGACAATGAATTTTGGAACAGTGATCAACAAAAAGTAATACAGTTTGACTGACATTTGAACAAGCTACTGCCCTAGATAATCAAAAAGTGTTTTGTGAGTGTATTTAGTACAGCTGGGTATTTAGGTAAGCTTCTCAAAACAGTGAGTGCTCAGTGACCCCTCTAGATTGACAGGATGGCTATGCACTGTGACTCCTACCGTGAGTTGGACCAGACTTAGGGGTGTGTGTTCTGACATTAAATCTGAATGTTCAGACTTATGTCAGATGCAAGAACTCAATGAGATAACTCATGCAGTGACAATTAATGCTTTTGACTTGGCATCACAGCGTTCAAAGCCCTGTGAATCCAGTGAGATGAGTACAGTTTTCTTCATCCTTTCCCTGGCATGCACCAGAAGAAAAATATCAGGCATGGATATTAAGCAACTGGAAGGTCCAGAAAAGTGCCGCAGTGTTGAGAAATTCATTAAAAAGCAACTCTGACATTTTGGCAAATGGATAAAGTTCACTGATTGTGTTTTCTGTTTTATCTGAAATCCCTTGAGTTTCATATGTTCCAAATGTCAGACACATTAGGTAGATTTCCCAAAACCCCACAGCAGAATAATAAGCTGTGAGCTTCATATTCCATCTTCATATATTTGCATAAAGTCTTTTCCCAGCTGATCTCTTCTAGAGTTGCTACTTTCTCTAGTTTCAGCTGAAGTTACTCTTGTGCAGTCCTTCTGTAATTCTTTATTAAAATAATGAATGACTTTTAATTTTGTAAATGGATTTATTATGGGGATATTACCCCCACAACATTAAGCTTTTTCTTGTGATGCCCCAGTATGTTGCTGCAACCCCAGGTAATCCCAGTGTGATACTTCTTCCAGCTCCTTGGTCACCTGTGGCAGACACCACTGCCTGCCTGAGGTGGTGGCAAAGGATGTGCAGTTCTGTGGCATGGTCACCATCCCCTCACTCCTCACCACCAGCATCCCATGCCCATCACAGCAGTATGCCCACCTCAGTGGGAATGGGTTCAGGTAGATGTATGCAAGCAAAGGAAGGTGGAGAAGCTGGGAATGCATACAATGGAAAATATTTAGACAAATTAATGAGCAGTTGCTGCTAGTGAGTCACCAAAGTATACACACAATCACAGAATGTGATCTGTAATCCACTAGGGAGTTGGCTATCTGAGTGCAAACGCCCGAGTTTTTGCAGTGCCATCCCTTAAACAGCCTCATGTCCTGCAACAGTCTGCTTATCCCCTCCAGCCACTACTGAGCAGCTATGCTTGCTGCAGACTCAGCCCACCACCACCTCCTTGGGAGCTCTGGGGACACACTGAGCCCAGAGCTCATTGGGAAAACCAGGTTTATTAGAAAAACTCAGATCCAGAGCTTCCTGAAATCAGCGGGAATCACTCCATGAACTTGACAGGCCATGAGGCCACAGGGCAATAGGGCATCCCAATGGGTTACATACATAGAAACAACTCCATCTCTATGAAGCTCACAGCAGGACTCAGGACCAACTGCTTTTCCTCTGTGGTTATTACAATGTTAGTGGCAGGCATTCATGGAGAAATAAACATCCTCTTTAATTTTACAGGTTTGTGACAGTGCCTTTTATTGACAGTCTCCTCCCTGAGCATGGATAAGAGAAATACATTAATGTTAGCTAAATTCAGTTTCCCATACAGCAGAGAGAGCTTTCTATTTATAAATGCAGCGTTCAGTAAAAGAAACAAGTGATGGCATAAACCCAACCTAGCAGCAGAGCCAAACACTGATGAACATGGGAAAGTCGCCTTCTGGATCCAAGTGTTGGAGAGCTCCAGCAGGTCCACCTACTGCTGAAACAGATGTTAGTAATTAATAATTGACTCAAGGTAGCTGTTCCATCCTAGATAAAATGTTTGAAGATTAATCACAAGCTTCTGAGTCACTGTTATTTGCTTATTTACTTTTACCTTCCCTTTTTTGATATTTCTGCCACGCAGGATGAAAATGAGGGTCATGATATGCAAAGGATCTTCATGGGAGGAATCTCACTGATGTCATGAAGTATTTGGTGATGGGGCTGTTAGTATTTAGGGTGTCAGTGTGGCACAGCAACAGGTCTAGATGCAAAAAACGTATGTTCTTGAGCAGATCTAAAGGGGAAAAATCTAAAGGTAAATAATTGCCTTACAGGTTCTAATTTGTGAACCAATAGTAGTGCTATTAATTGGTCCCAGCGAGTTTCATACATGGCCAAACTTCTCAGTTCATTATTGAGGTCTATCTTATTTCCTTCTAGGTTTCAATCAGGTAAGTATCATCTAAACTCACATGAAGTAGTGTTGTGAGCTAGTAGGCAGCTGTTCATTCATGTCTGAATGGCAATGTGCATGAAAAAAGCATCATTACATCTTCCATTCAAACTGAAATGGAGTCATCACAGCAAAGTATCTAACCTATGAAGAACATTGGCATCAGTTAGATGCAACTTGATGCTTATAGATAATTAATTATCTGTATACTGTAATGCTCCTGACTGGTTGGCTATTGTTAAATATCTCTAGAAGTAAATTACTGCCATTGAATATACAATATTGCTTTTGCATATGTTTTAAGAATACAGTTAAAGCTGGATAAAATGCCATTGCTTATTCTATTACCCGGGCAATTTTTCATCTATTCAAGATGACTTCTGCTCTGTTTTAAGCTTTACAGTCTCCCAGTATCTCACACATGCATCAGATGAGTTTTTTTTTACTGTGAAAGATAATCCTGTTGTCAATTATGAGCAAAATCTTGCAATTAAGTACATGGCTGCAATCCCAACATATGAAATAATCCCCTAATGCCCAGACAGCAGAAGGGCAATGTGCTGAGAAGTATTATGTTTAATAACCACTCTCCTTATTTGCTGACTTTCATTAACATTTGTTGAGCTGCCTATCTCCAGGTGCCAATACTTTTTCATGTTTAATAAGATCCCATTAAAATCTCCATTAAAAGACTGTTAAGTTTGCAAGGTAAAGCACTTGGTAGCATATAAGGTTACGGTAAGTTTGCTTGTACCATCGGAGCTTTGCACTTTGCACTGAGAGATTTGGAGCGTGGTCCTTCAAATAACGTAAACACACACCCATTTTCTTTCACAGCATCCTTTTTCCAGCAGCATGGGGAGAGTTTGAGGACTGCACGTACGGTATAACACATACTTTGGGGATCTCATTGCTATTGTGCAGCATATTTAATATTATCCAGAGCATGCAATGACAAAATAACAACATCTTTCATTTTCAGTTTGGCAGGGGCTTCTGGCAATTGCTGTCTCCTCAGAGTGAAGGAATGCTAACCCTCACCACAGACAGCTGCAAGTGTAAACTGTTAATTTGTACTGTGCTCTGGACATATTTGAGTCTAACTTCAGATGCTCCAACCTGGATGACCTGACCTCTGAACCTACATATTGTGATGTATAGGACCCAGAGAGTCCTTTCAGGTTTAGCAGGGATTCAGCAATTTGTTTCTTCTGAGCAGAAGACACGTTTAACATAATGCACCTAAATATATTTGAAGTTTCCTGGCCTTTGTTAATT
This sequence comes from Lagopus muta, assembly GCF_023343835.1. Classification (NCBI taxonomy): domain Eukaryota; kingdom Metazoa; phylum Chordata; class Aves; order Galliformes; family Phasianidae; genus Lagopus; species Lagopus muta. Next base: position 37,608,125 of record NC_064435.1, on the reverse strand, counting down.
GTGTACCTGTTATGTAGCTATTTTCTTTTCAGTTATGTCACACAACTAAACACAGAACCTACTTTCACTCAGCCTCTGGTTACATCCACTGCTTCTTCTAGAATATGTTTAAGTAACTGTGCTGTAAGTGCTGCAATGGAATCCCAGCCTGGCATGATGCATTAGGCTAAGGCTTGGTACAACATCAGAAAGTGCTGTAAGAAAAGCCCAAAGATTATGTATGCCTATAAGCCCAGGATGATCAGGAAAAATTTGCAAAAGAAGTCTGTATCTATGTTTCAATTTTATTTTATTTATTTGTTTGTTTGTTTATTTGTTTGTTTGTTTGTTTTTGCAGGCTGCTGCTCAGAGGTTAGCTCCTTCTCTGTAGTGTATCTCAGAAATGTGAAGCTGAACAACTTGTCCACACTGCAAGCTGTGGCAGTAGCAGTTAAAACTAGGAACACATTGTTAGTGAAAGTATATTATTATGAGATAAGGAAAATACCGAACAAAGTAGATTAATTAGAACATCTCAGCTTCAAAGAATCACTGTTCTTTGGTATATTGATCCCAGCATTCAAAGAGCTATGATGGCTGCTCCAAAAGTAATGCTCCTGTTTTATGATGTTGGCTCATGACATCAGAGGCAGATATTGGCGGTGTGGCAGTAGGGGTTGAACTTTCCCTTCATGAATTCACAAAATCCATGAAAAAATATGGAGATGCAGAGCTACATTTCCATCTCCATCCTCGCTGCTGCAAAGTAGAGCTGTTCCTACTGAAGCCAATAGGAAGAGAAGGTGCGTGAGACACTGGGTTGGGCAGCAAGGAGAGTGGGAACTGAATTTTGAAAGCAGCCAAGCTTTGTTTCCTCTTCTCACTGTCTTTTCCCCATCAGTTCTGAGGGCTGCAGAGATGCCAGTCCGCTCTGGGAAACCCCATCAGCGTGGAGAGCAGAGAGTGGCCTCAGCAGCTGGCCATGGGGCTGCTCCAGCTGTTCACCTGATGAAAAGTAGCGTATTTGCTGGGGACACCAATGGTTTAGTTTGGATTAATGCTTTTTATTGGGGAAAAAAAAAAAGGAGGAAGATACTGAAAGACAGAAGTATTCATTTAGACATTTTAATAATGAAAATATCAGGTTATTTTGAGTTGACATTTTCAAGATAAAAGGTTTCTCATTTTCATTTCAAGAGAACACTGTTTTCACTTAACATTGATCTACGTTTAAAAGAAAGGGTAACAAGAGAGTAACACAATTGAAACATTGATTTTTCTTTTGCCTGAGAAAAATCTTGAAGATTGACCTAAAAAAGTTTATCTTGGGTTGTTTTTTGTTGTTGTTCCTCTGCTATGAGGAAATTAAAAAGGAAAAAAGACACTCTACTATATTTTTCCTATGCTCAGTTCTGACCTTCATCTTCCATCCCAAATGCCAACCCAACTGGGCTAACACATTTATTCAACAAACTCTATCCTTGAACGAAAGTGTGTCAAGGAATGTGACAGCCAGTTATGTTTATTCATCACTGCTATGCTTTCAGTAAATCCTTACCAAATGCTCAGTGGCTGATAATCTGTTCCTTGGCTGCACAGGACCGAGCCAATGACTTGTGCAGCAGTGCTGCAACCTGTGGCTGGAGTGGGAAGCAAAGACTTGCCCCTGGTATAGTCCTCCCCGGTTACAAATGCCTGCTGCATTTATGGGGAACATTGCAGAAGTCACATAGCGTATTTCCAGAAAAAAATTACTTGTGTTTGCTAAGTGATATGGAGTCTGTAACTCAGCTGTCATGCTGAGCTTTCATCATGTTACAAAAGAAGGCTTACTTCATCAGCTAAGCCTGATGTAAATATATCTCCATTTTACTTTTGTTTGCATTACCTTAGATGAAATTTTGAGCTTGCAATAGCTTTAGTGGCCCATCTAGAGTGTTCATTCTCACTGTTCCTAGTGGAGATTTGTTTTCTTATTGTTGTCAGGAATTATATTATTTTATTAGCATGAGCTGTTTGAACAGTTTATTGATAATTACATCAGACTGAAACTTATCTGTGATTATGTTTGAGTAGTTACAATAATGAGAATCCCATAATCTTTTAAACTGTAGCCAGAAACACTGTTTGCCTGTCTACTCTGGGTGAAAAAAGAAACCAACCATTGTGAAGGAGACAGTGAGGGGTGTGTGTTTGAGGGGAAGAAAGATAATCAGAGCTGTACATTCCCTCTAGGACTAATAAATCGGAAGCCTCCATGTCTGTTTGGCTTGTTTCATTGACATAATTGTGTTATGTTGTGCAATGCACCACAAACATTTGGCCTTCAGATCATAGGGGGTTGCCTTAGGTGATCTCCACTCTCATCTAACAAATTTTCTGCAGTCAGTGACTATGGAAATGTCCTCTGCCTCTCTGATTCAATCTGGTTTTTCACAAGTATCTATATGATGACTTTTGTTTTTTCCCTTCTTTTTAAATGCTGTTCCTTCCCTGAGCTGTCTGCTTTCACTTATTAGTCTTTATCACTTTATGCTGCTGGTAAACAATTTTATTTTAGTCCCTGACAGCATTGATGAGGACAATTTTTTGTCTGTAGTTATGTAAGTGTGGTCTTGCTGAGGGCATGCATACAGTTGGGCTGGGAGTCCTCTTCATGGAAAAGGAATGAAACATTAAATGAGCATTACCAAGTTAATTGGTATGAATGCCTGGCACTTACTTAAGGTCTGTGAAAGAAAAATTATTTCAGGTAATTCTCATTTACGCAGGTTTGCTTGGGAGTCACTTGTGCAGCTCAAGCGATTTGGAAAATGATGATGAGCAGCTTGGACTTTCAGACAAAGTTCACAATTCCATGAACTTCTCACTTAGCAGCCAAGTTAAAAAGTCAAAATATGAATATTAGTAATTCTCTGTAGGCGAGGTTGGTTTCACCCCCAAAAAAGTGGTCATTTGTTATGTGTATCCCTCTATCAAAATGAGTTTGGAAAATTTGTCTCTTACAGCTTCTTTGTGCTTATCCCAGGCTGCATTTTGATTATTGTCCAGTTTATTTCCTTTGTTCTGCCAGGATTTTTTTTCTTTTCCAGAATTTAATCTCTGTTTTGCTGATGCTAGAGTTCAGTTTGTTTTGCCCTGTGTTTGCACTACAGTTTTCCTCAGAAGCATGGAGTCTCTGCAGATTCTCACAGGCACTTAAGGTCAGCACCTTTCTCTTTTTCACCAGTACAACAATGACATCTTTCTATTGTAAAACCCTGAATAATTTTTTTAAAAAAGAAAGAAAGATATGTATTATTAAACTTCCTATTTTTTTCTTATTTTTCTGTGAAAGGTTATTCAGTACATTTATATAATGTGCCTGGTCATCTAAGGTCCAGTGAAGCTTGGTTTTATTCACTCCGAGAATTGCCATTGAAATTCTCAGAGGCATAAAGATCTGTCAAAGTGCAAAGCTTTGCAGATCCAATGCCTTTAGGTAGACGAATAACTTATTTGATGTTATTTTCATAGTATCAGCCCAGAGATATGAATAAGACAACAGCTGCAGAAGAGAGGAAGGATATTTTGTTTGACCAAAAAGATATAGTTAGAAAGACAAGCTCCCATTCAAACACAGGAAAACACTGTCAGTGCTGTTCTGGTTGTGTAAGTTATATATATATGTTTTATATAAACATAAAATGTGACAGGAATAAAAGACTTCAAGGCCCAACGTTGTCACTGAACCTCACTGAAGCCTGTCATTGAACTCTCCAGCTCTGAATAAACAATTGGATGTTGTATTTCTATTGCTTGATATTATTTCACTATCCAAATTTTCTGATAACTATGCAAAAAGAATTTAAATGAGCTTCACATTGTAAGTAATCACTTTTGTGTGTGGCTTCGGAAATCACAGAACTGTAGAATCACTGAATGGCTTGTCTTGGAAGGGACCTGAAAGTTCCAGCTCCCTTGCTGTGGGCAGGGCTGCCACCCACCAGCTCAGGTTGATCAGGTCCCAGTCCAACCTGGCCTTGAACCAGGGATAGGGCACCCACAGTTTCTCTGGGCAAAGAAATGTTTCTTTTCACCATTGGTACAACATGACCTAATCAACAAATGTCAAGAAAAGTTTGCTGTCCCTGCAGGTGAAGAAATTTTTGTACTGTATTGTATTGTATTTTGCTTAGCCTTATTTGTGATAGAGGCAGATGACTGAAAGTGCAATTCAGAAAGAATAATTCCAGAGCTCTGCTCTGTGGTGTGCGCTACCTCTGTAGGCACACAAATCAGCTCAGCACCCACTCAAAGGCTTACTCATCAAAGCATTTTAATAGGCACTTGAATTACATTAGTCAAAGGGAGTCATATAAAAATTGCTTCAGGAGAAGGAGGATGAGTTTCTTTTGGACTGAAGAACACAAAAAAAGAACCGCTTTATGGAGACCACAGATGACAAAGCAGAAGGGGGAGGAAAGTGCTGGCTATGGTTATGTGCAGCTCCTAGGGTGCTGGGCGAGAGAGCTGTGACCAGTGTGACCCACAAGGAACACCCCAGTGCAGACCTCCCATGGATGTTCTGCCTATCCAAGGAAGGGGAACCCACCATGCCTGCACCTATCCACTTTCTCCTTCTTTCCTCCATGCCTAGAGCTAGACTCTTTTCTACCTGTAAAACAACAGCTTGACCTTGGCAGTAGTGCAAATATGTGATTAATAAAGATCGGGTTGCTTGTGGCTCCCTGATTCCAGCTTTTATTAAGGACTTAAGAAGAACATATAGGCAAAATGTAGAGAGGTACAGCATAGAGGCACAGGCCTGGGCTGCATGGGTTTGCACTGAGGGAGTCAGCAGCTGGAAAAAGCCCAAGCACTTCTCATAGCAACCCACGCACCTGAAGAAGGAGCTGGTTGTGCAGGACAGTCCAGCTGCTTGTTTCTTGTAATCACCATTGCCTGTTCATTTCAGAGAGGCTGGACTTGGGAGGATGCTACCTGCGAGGTTTCCTTAAGGGTTTATCAAATCATTGCATCGCAAACATTTTAAGGCAAGGTTCAAGCACAAATTTTGGGAAGGTAATTATTTACTTGGTCCTGTGCTGCTCCAAGTGTATCTCCCTGCATGATGAAGTGTTATATTTTGTACTTTGTACTACTGAAACAAAGCTCTTGAAGCGCAAATAATAAATGCAATGCCTTACTAGTTGCATTTTTTGCTTTCTTGTTTATAAAATGAAGTCCACGCATCTACTTGATTGTATCTACAACAGCATTTTTTAACAGTCACAATGGTATGTAAATAGCAGGAGCTTTCTGCAAAACATCAGTTTTACCAGCTGATTTTCTTGGTCTGCAAGCAAGTGGAAATCCTTAAGGGATTGTTCCTGCCAGTTTTGTGATGTACATTTTGTTGTGGGTAAGAAGAGATTTTGTTGGAGTCCAAGTAAAACTCATTTTCCTCCTAGCTTTGCCCCTAAATAGTTGTTTTGTTTTGTATTTAAGCCGAGATTTCAAAGAGAAAAAGGTTTTGCCTTTCCCATGTTTACTGCTCTGCTAAAGTTAAACCAACTTAAACCAGCAGGGAGTGAACATTTCTCCCCAGGCACACAGTAATGTATTTTAAAGCATTCAGGTTGCTTCATCCTCTGCTGAAGTGTCTCAGTTTTGAAACGCACCATTCAGAAAGCAGACACTCTGTTCTGGCTTTTGACAAGCAGTACTTCTCGGTCTTTCTACTTCTGCAAATAAAATGAACCCCAGCCTGGAAGCAGGCTATCTGTTTCTATGACTGCTCTGTATTCATCTTATTTTTCAATAGCTTCCAAAACAAGGCAGATTTGGTGGTCTTCCTAGAGAAGCAGCACTGAGGTTCAGGTTCTTAGTGATTCCCAAAGCAAAGCGCTGTTCACTGCCTGCTCACTCTGCAACATTTTGATGCAAATTTTTATTAGCATTGGGGAGAAAGTAGTGAGTTCTGCTGTCACTGGAGTGGACCAGGACATGCACTGACAAAACCCATGTAAACCAATGAGAAGTCAGGATGAGGGCCATTAGCTTGCACTCCGTGGATGCAGATTGTCCAGACAATCTATGAATGCATATGGTTATCTGTGTCATGTACTAATCACTCCACAATGAGATTATAGACCTTGTTTACAAATACAGTCTGTTTGTGTAATTTTGAGTCACTGATTAGATACGCAAGCCCTAAGCAGAGGGATTCATAGATGTGAGTGCATGCTAGGTGCTGTTCATTAAGCTGTAATCTCTATTATCATGTACTGCCTCTGCTTAAATTGCAGGGGAGCTTATGATACATATTTTTCCACCTTTCTAGTCCATCTAACTTCTTTCATATATGCAGAAATAACAGACAGAAAAGCTAAAACAGGAGGCTTGTACACTTAAAGACTTGGTAAATACTGTCAGCCTGACTCCCCAAATTGAAAATAAAGGATGCCTTCAGCAAGTCACAGATGAGCTCCTTACTAATTAAAGGTATTGGTGAACCACAAAGCTCTCCATCTCCAGAAAGGTTTTCACAAAGGCATCTTCTGGAGTGGCCCTGTGGCTCATGTATGGGAATTCCCATCTGAGCATGCTGGGTTTGCAGAAATGTATATTGCTTGCTTGTGTTTCACCTGTAAAGAAAATGCCACGGTGACCCTCAAAGAAGAAGAAGAACAACAACAAACACAAAAATCTGCTGCACATCACATTCTTTGCAATCTTTGAAAATTAATTTTCCATTTTATATTCCTGGGGCTGAGTCACTGTCAGGAAATTTAAAAAAAAGCTTTCATAAACTCATTACAGAAAAGAAATATATTCTGATTTGTTGCATCTTGGCTTTACTAGTACAAGGAGAGAAGGAAAACAGTAATACTCACATCACAAGAACTTAACAGCACAGCTGGAGATGCTGTTTGTTTGTCCAGCAAAGGGAAGATGCGTGGCTGAGAGATTTCCATCCACAGCTGGGTTGTCCTGTCTACAGCACCTGCTCAGCCTCGTGATGTGGGAAGACCTTGAGCCAGGAAGAATGAGACAGAGGCTAAAAAGGAACAGCACGAAGAGGAAGAAAACAAATTTGCTGTTCCAGAAAAGTAGATTAAAGAAAATTAAATGCTAGGAAAAGAAAATGCAAAATTGAAACAGATGCTCCTGGCAGCCCAGAGCTCAGGTAAGCATGTGGTGGCAGGCAAGCCACAAACCACTCCATCTAACACATCAGGCATCATTATTCATTACTGTTGTTGTTTACTGCACTGTTTGACACAATGTCTTATGCACATGAATAATAAAACTAAGCATATGGGAAAAACCCAGCTATGTGCATCAAAGACTTAATTAATAGGGCCTTTGTTATTTGTTTCACAGTAGCAACAGCACCCAGGGTTGCTGGGGATCACCCAGCTTTAGATTCTTGGGATCTGCTCTTGGGACAGATTTTCAATAGAGCTCAGCAGTGAAACTCTGAGTTGATCTAAAACCTCCTAATGTAGACTTCAGTCTTGCCGTGCTTAAGGAGAAAGACTGTCTACATATTGGAAACCTAACTCAATCCACCACACAATTTTGATGATTGTACACAGCCAAACTTGATCTCAGGGAAGGTCTAAGATGTTAGTGTATGTTATCAAGCCGTCTTCTGTTTTCTGCAGTGGTAGCAATGTTCAGACTACTTAAGAAAAAAATATCTGTCATCCTGGCAACTTAGACGATGACTGAATCTCAATTCTCTACTCCTGTGTGAACATCTGAATTTGTTTTGGGAACTGGTAAAGTGATACAGTTCAACTGGCACTGACAACTTCTGAAAGACATGAAGTTTGACAAATACAGCATATAGAGGATTATATCAGCCTTGGAAGTCTAAATAACTCTGAAGACACTAATGCTAGAAATAGAAATCTGTGTGTGTAGACATGTATAAACAGATATAATATTTATACATATATAATAAACATATGATAGAGACTCATTTTTAGGGCCATATCACACTCTTTGACGCTATCCCTTCACATACAAATTTTACTAATTCTTTTCTATGAAAAGGCTTCTAAAATCTCCTTGCATGCACTAGCTTTGCATTTTTATTGCATATACACTGTTAAACTGAAATTGACATTTCTGTGCCACCTGCGATGCAAGACCTGCTCTCAGTGACTGTTAACTAATTTAGTGCTGATCTGAGTTAGAAAGAAGCAAAACTTTGAAGCTCTTTATCATAAAATTTAATGCTGTATTTAGATAAGCGAATTTTTTACTAGCCCCCACTAAGTATTTTGAATGTTCTTCTGGAGAAAAAAAAAGAAGCAACAAACAAATGCATATATTATATACATTTTTAGATGTTTATAAATTTCTTTGTTTTGTCTTATTAAAATGCTCTCTGTAGGGTTTTGTTTTTCCATGTCTTTTCCAGTCTGGTGCACTGTCAGATGCCCAGATACATCTCTTCCCAAACTGTGGTGGTGCAAGAAGCCCTAGAAAAGCAATGTACATCTTTTGGAGGCCCATTCAGATGTTACTGCATGAAGCACTGAGCAACCCAGTGAGCAGGCAGGCCTGGGCATCAATCCTAGAGCACGTGCCCTGGTTCTGGCCTCCCCTAAGTCATACAAATCCTACTCACTGTGCTTCCTACCCCACAAGCTAGTAATGATACACCTCCCTCAGAATGGTGGGAAGTTGACTTTAAGGTTCTGTTATATACCCTGTTGCTTGAAGTATGTTGCAGGGTGTCAGGAATCTGCCATGTGTACTAGCCCACCCAAATTTCCTTGGACTAACTTTCCCTATAAACCTCATTGTTTTCTAGTTTTAAGTCTCACACCTGTGCCCACAGTGCAGCTGAAACATCTGTTCCTCACTTTTGCAGCTGGAAATTGGAGTCCATCTCTCTCCCACATGTAGTAAAAAAGGGTGCCACTTACGTTTGAATTGGGTCTGAGGAGGATTCTCATTATTTTTTCCTTCAAAATCTTTTCACCTTTCCTGTTGTGACTGTAGTGAACAGGCATGTGTTCTGCCCTTGGGGGAGCAGTGACAACCCGCTTGGCCAGAAATAATGCACTAAAGATCAGGACATCCAGATCTTAGTGAAAAGGAGAACAGAAATGAAATTAATTTTGTTTTGGCTTTTCTCCTCTTTATTGAGGATATGATTCCCTTGTCACATCCTTTAACCACATGCTTCTCCCCTCAGGCACTAAATCTTCATTTTACTGAAAACTCCAGCTCCCAATCTTCCTGCAGACGGGACAGAAGCTTTGCATGGTGGAGCAATGCACCAAAACTAATGGAAAACAAAATTGTATTTTTCAGGCTTTAACATAGTGTCTGGAAAAATAATTTGACACCATGGGCTGTGCAGCTGCTGGGGAAACATGCTCTTTTGCCAAGAGAAATGTTCCCAGACTGCTGCTGGCCCTTGTTAAAGCTAAATGTATTTCTAGCTCTGAGACTAGTGAATATTTGGTGACAAGTGTTGATGACAGCTTTTTAGGTGCTATGGCCTTAAAGGGGGAAATAGTTCTGAGCAAATGCTTAATCCATTGGCTAGATCTGTCTTGTTTGATAATTGGAAGTTAAGGAGATAAATCTCCTTAACTTAAGCAAAATGCCAGGGCCTCAAAGACATTCAGGAGCTGCAGGGTGGCAGAACACCATTTTTGTGAGCCTTTGGAGTTCTGCCCTGTCTTGGAGGATTTTATGATTTTCTAGAATCTTAAATATTACCTTAATGAGAAGACTGTTCATTTTGCTTATGTGCAGTACAGAATAACTACCAAGACTTAGTTTTTATTTTTGTTCAGAAATAGAATAGAAACAGGCTTTGTCTGGTACTGTGGCCACTTAGCATAGGATCACAAAATAACCAAAACTTGATTCTCAGTGGAGTTTCATTCTGCAATAACATAAAAAGATAAAATTCATAGGTGACCGAGCAGACAAGATTTCAAATTTTAGCTGCACTTCCTTTGCTGAAAAAAAGAAAAAAGATTTCCCACCATTATGCTCCCTGAATTGCCCTTTCAGAGAAATCCTTTTAGCTGTTTTTTTTTACCAAAGGTGTAATAGACACTGAAACCTTTAGCCAAGAGGGCCCAGCCTTTGTGGCTGTGTACATACACACGCAGAGCTCAGCCCATCTCTGCTGAGTACAATGCCATAAACCCACAAAATGTTCTGTTTCCAAGGAAACGGTGAGCTCCACTTTCTGACAAATGCACACAATTTATTACTCATTTCTACCACCTCAATGGTTTCTAACCATTTTCTCCAGCTATAACAAGTGTTTTCTAATACAAAATGAAAGGAGGAGCTGGCTGGTGCTGCAGGATGGAGCTTTCTCCAGAATCACCATGATTTCACCCTGATAGCAGATTGTGCCCATTCATGCACTGCACCAGGAGTGGTGTTCTATGCCTGTGGTTCAGAGATGACCTCCAGAGGAAGTCTGTCAGGCAGTGCTCTCGCTGAGATTTTCAAAGGCTCTTAGGTGCTTCTTTCACCTTGAAATCGACTCCTTACCACAGCTGCAGCCTGTCAAGACGGAGAACTGAGAGCTAAAGAAAAATCTTTTCCTCTATTATGTCGATGTGCTGAGCAGAAAAGTGTGGCACTTGTTCTTTCCACCTCTCCCCAAATCCACCAAAGTGCTTAGTGCTTAAGAAAGTGTGCAGCTGGGTGGCCTGAGAGCCTCTCAGTACTGCTGTCACCACCTCTGCTGAGAGCATTTGCTGAGATTACTGGGAAGCACAAAGGCTAAAAAATTGTTTGATGGTGGAAGGGTTTTCCTCTATCAACAAATGCCAAAAGTAGGAAGGTCCAGGCAGGTAAAGCTGGGGCAGTGGCTGCGAACCTTTTGGCTCACTTTTGGCTGTATTTTTAAAAGTTTTGATTTTTTTTTTCTTGGCAAAATCTCTGATGGTGCCAAACACAGCTCTGGCACTGTCATCTGGCTGTAGTTGCCTCATAGGCAACCTGAGCGCTGTTCCTATTCTGCATTTGGGAGACCCTTCTCCAGGGACAAGGGAAATGGGGCAGTGCGGGATTTTATCTGTTCCCTTGGTGATCATAGAATCATTATGTTTGTAAAGACCACTAAGAACATCTGATCCAACAACAAACCCATCACTATCATGCCCACCATGTCCCTCAGTTCCATATCTCCATGTTTCTTGAACACCTCCAGGGACAATGACTCCACTGCCTACCTGGGCAGCCTGCTCCAATGCATCACCACTCTTTTTGGGAACAATTTTCTCCTCATATCTAACTTGTACCTTCCCTGGTGCAACTTAAGGCTATTCCCTCTTGTGCTATCACTAGTTACCTGATGATGCAAGTGGTTTTCACTGCTCAGACTGGTCATACTCACCAGCAAAATCCAGACAGGGTAATGCACACAGTTTCCCCAGAGCAAGCATCTGCACAGAGAGAAGCTCTTCAAGGCCTAAAGTATGTGGACAGTCAGACTAAACTATGCATCTGTGACAACTGGGTGACAACTGAAATAATCAGAGGTTTCTCTGCCAGGATTTGAAAACCTGATTTTAAGAGGCACAATTGTGCCTGAAAGAAATGCTTTGGACTGAAGGGAGGTTTGTTTCTATGCCTAGCTATGCAGTGTAGAACATAACACTCCTGGTAAAGCAACCTCCATATTTATTGCATGTGGTGAAATGGAGGACAGATAAGCTGTCAGCTGGCACATGCTGCATCCTTACTGGAGCTGTATAAAGCTGTGGGTCTACATTAGAGACAGACAAAAGAAGACTGTGCTTGAAAACCCCAGGGTGAGTACTGTAGGATCTGCTTACTCTGAAGGGCTGAAGGGCAAGCAGCTAACACACATTAAACCAGTGCCATTGCTGCAAATTTAGGGAGATACAGTTTCTATTTCAAACATGAACAAGATACTGAAAGGCTTGGAAAAGAGCTACCAGGCTAGAATTTTAATCTCAGTAAGAACTGGATAGGCATTCAGCTTTAAGACTGAGAAGAAAATGAGAATTACAACTGAAAGTTCAAGCTCTGAATTAAGTTGCTGAAATACCTGATAAGGGTCTGAGTGTCCTGGTCTGACTGTTCACAGCTGATGGTACCTGAGGAGGAAGTTAGACAAGTTGAGCTCCAGGGGTCTTGAATTTTCTTGTAATCCTAAATGACACTCAGAAAGAAGTTTGGAATCTGAAGGTGCATATTAATGTAATGTCACTACAGTGAACAAATCTTGCATTCTTTTGCTGCATTCTATTTGCAGCAAATATCAGAAAAGCAAAGAAGTTTAAATAACACAGTGGCTGGCAAACACAGAGCCTGTTACCTGTCTTCAAATCAACGTGATTATTTGCAGCTGTTTTCTGATAACTATATATGATAATTGCATCCAGTTCAACTCAAGGTAATTGCCTCATGACATGCAAATATTATTTTACAGTAATAAATAGTAATCTTCAGAAGCTTACACATAACTATCTCAAGTTATTCTGAAGCCAAATAGAAGTGTTAATGTGGTTAGTGAAAATGATTTTGAATTAGCCACATTATTAGGTGTTCAGGAGACAGAAGGAAATTGGCATTCTAGTGGGTTAAATGATTTGGCTGTGAGGAAATATTTGCTCAGGCATAAGAGTGTCATCAAGGGAATGAGGAAGCGGTGCTGGATGTGGTGCTGTACCTCACTCCATGATTTGGTTTCTAGAGCTTTCTTTGCGTTTTACCTTACACATACAATTAAAACTCTGTTCAGTCCTTCATAGTACAGAAAAAAAGAATATATCCTTAATGATGTAGATATTTGTCTAATTAAAGATTACAGTTTGTGACCCAAGTAAAACATGATACTCTTCAGTGGCTATAAGCAAGGTTTTCCAAAATATCTGAAAATCAGTTCCTCTAAAACAAACGAAAAATCTTACACATTGACATGTACGTTAACACTGAACTATGAAAAATGCAAAACCATTCTTTAAAATGTTAATAGGCTTACAAATTCTGGAAGAAAAATTCCTAAAAATTCACGATCAGAACAAAAAGGGAAGACCTACTTATGGATTACAGTAGTTCATGTAGCTGTGGGTTAACTGCAAACTGATCAAAATCAGAATGTTTACCACGAATGAAGTCTCAGGAGCTAAATGTTTTCTTACTGACACTGTGGAAAAATTAGTCTTACCTCTCCCTTCCAAGTAATTTTCAGAGGCGCATTTTCTATTTGGAGACACTTTTAACAATAAAAATGCTGACTGTGTGCTGGAGAGGAGTGCATTCTGGCAACAATTTCTTCCATCCCCTGACAGGTTTTACTATTATGCCAGGAAATGGGGTCACATAGATTTATCCTCGCAGGTCCTATGCCATCATGGCATTATGGATACTGGAAGGTTAAATAAATACTAGGTCTTCTTGTAACAGCCTCATCCTGTCATGTGAGCAAAGTGTCATTTATAATTTTGTTTCAAATAATGAAATGATCTAATCAGCCTGCTGTTTGAACCCCGCTGAAGAAGTCAGTGTTATCAGAAAAGTGAATGATGGATGAAATAAACAGTGGGAGAAGAGAGGTGATATTTCTGGTTGTTGTTCTTTTTTTTCTCTCTTTTTTTTTTTTTTAATCAGAAAAAGAGAAGAATATATTCTCCAGCTTGAAGTTCAAATTGCAATCACTATCCCATTTTACACAAACCACTGGATTCTTGGGAGGGCTGGTTAGCATTCAGATAGTTAGTTAATGAAGAGCAAAGGAAAATTACTGCATTTACTGAAGACATACTTTATTTTTCTGGCTGGAGTTAGCTCATATTGCTGAAAAACATGGCACACTCTGTTTCTATAAGGCAGAGATAAAATGGTCTGAAGTATTACAAACTAAGTTTTATTGTGGGGTGTAACTCTTAGATTTCTCTGAAAATAAAAGGGTTGAGATCATTTAAAAAGTTCCTTGTGAGTTTTGGTTAATATTAAGAAATGGATGTGCCATGAATGACTGTTTGAAGCTACCATTTGATTTTGGGACTGCATGCTCTGTAGAATTACTGTGGTTCTATATTTTCATTCCAACATTGGTTGGCTGATGACTGACACCAGAGGAATTTGGCCTGAAAATTTGTGAATTTGGAGTACAGAATCTCTGTGCAGGGGAAAGGAGAAGTGGTCACAATCGCATCAGGCCAGACTTATCCTTATATCCTGTGTCTTAGCAGGCATTAAAAAAAAAAAAAAAAAAAAAGAATCAAAGCCATGGGAAGGATGTAATAATGTGTTCCCACAAAACTTTGAGTTGCAGAAGTCATCTAACTTACCTCAGGGCAATTCTCCCCTCTGAAAACCTGGTGCACATTAGTGCAGATGAGACACATACATAGGATCCTGTTATTTTTTATTTAGTTATGCAGACTATCATGGCCTCCAGCCTGTGGCTGGTGATCAACAAGTTGTTTATGTGGCCTCCGACCTTGCTTGCAAAGCCAGGAAATAAAGAAGTTGATTCAGAAATTTGCAAGGAAATTCACAGGGAACTCAGAGGGGAAGGAGATGCTTGCAGCACGTGGTGTGGTCAGCATAAAGTGTGTTGCTCAAGGGCTGTGAGAATCCACAGGAGTGATTCCTGTGTAAGGAGTCTTACTCAGCAGTATCTGCTGAAACTACTCTTTGTCTTTCCATAATATCTTTCTAAAACTTCAGTGAGCATCTCAGCTTGTTTACTTGCACCATCATACCTCACTGCAGGGATGACTGGAGTTGAAGGCTGCCTGCAGGCTGAGCTCTGGCAAGGGAATAGCTCAACTACGGAGACACCTGGGAGGTCAGCATGAGCAATGGGAATCTGATGATCTGGGGCTGAGAAACTGCATTTCTGAGAAAAGCTACTGGAGAGGTCACAAATTGGGTAAAATATTTGCATGCCAGCACAGCGAGGCCAAGTTTCTTAGATCTGAGTTGCTGTAAAAAAACTGCCAGTGAAGAGGCAGACTATTTTATTCACTTTGTCTGAGTGTTGTGAAGGTGCTGGAAAGCATTAAAATGCTTTCAGAGCCCTGAGACTACGATTTGCACATAGCAACCATAAGTAGGCCTCCTGAAGGTGATATCAGCTACATTATCTCTGGAGGAGGATGGTATTTCTTTGGAGTAGACTTCCATCCTGTGCAACTTTGTGAGCCAGACTTGGCACACTGTCTCATGAACCACTCACTGTTGCTTGCCCCTATGAGGATGCCTTTTAGGAGGACTGAGAAAGGTTTTGCGTTATTAAAATTCAGGTGGCACTTGGCCTTATCAACAGTTCAAAAATTTATCAAGCCACGGTCCATCAATAATCACAGCAGGCAGCACTGTGGGCTTTGCTCAATTTCAGATAATAGCAGTGTCACCACTATATTAGCATGAAAGATAGATGGGAATTAGAATATGATTAATCATTGTTAGCCTTGTTTGGCTGATGTATGTTTGCTTTTTGGGTAATGTATATGTCTGACTTCATTGAATGCACAAATACCTACTATGCACGTCTAGCCACACAATTTCTTTCAGGTTTAGTTAAATAGAATGAGTAACTTTGAGAGGAGTCAGGCACTTGGAATTCTTTCCATTGATATCACAGACAAGACAAAACAGTATTGCCCCACACAATGTGTATGCAATTTTTAGCAGCATTCATTTTTATTATAAAAATTACACCTGAAAATTTTACTGAAACTCACTGAAATATTACAAACATTCCATGTACTTTTCCTCATCTCTATTCTCATAGCTTTTTTTCAGCACTGGGAAAGTGAGAGAAGGTCAAGAATGGTATATTTAGTGAGACCTTGATAATTCAGAATTATAATTAAACACTATTTTTCTGAGAAAGATCTACACAATAATGGTGAAAAACACATCTCCTTCTTCATGCCTGGAACAAACTGACAAGGAAATCAAACTCATGTGATTTTCTTTTCATTTTTGGGTTCTACCAGTATCCTTAGCAAGGTAAATATGTATTTGCAAATAATTTCCATAAAGATGAAACATCTATGAATTTTAAAGACAAAACTGCTCGGTAGAGGTGAAAGATATCAAAAGCTGCTTCAGGCTTTGTGGCTTCCACTTACACAACCTAGGGATTTTTTCCAGCTATTTGGATTTGATGTGTATCTTCTCCTATGAATATGACTGTAGGCAAACTGGTTCTGATCAGCATATTACCAGTTAGCAAAAGCCTCTGAGCAACTGTAAAATGTTATGTAGCCATGCATCCAGACTTCTGGTGGAAACCCAAAATATTTTGATGGGGCTTATCGGAGTTCTGTTTCACGTGCCTAAAATCATATTCTACTTACAGGCCAGAATTTCAGGAAAAAAAAAAGTTTTTGATGCAACACAGTTCCAAGATGTGGAGAATTAAATGTTGTCTGGAGTTCCTGACAAGATCGGTTATCATTTCTAACATCCTTGTTGTGCCAAATTTACATTTCCTGGGTGGAGGTGTGAAGGGTGTATGTCCCTGTGTAAGTGTACATGTAGGTGTATATGAATGCTACAGTTCCTCAGGCCATAAAGCTATATGACCTGTTATGCATTTAATTCTCTCTGATGTTAATGGAAGACGTGAATGTCTTTGTGGGCAGATGTTTGAGAGAAGGGAATGTTTATCTAGATGGACTTTTCCTGTTAATACCTTTCATTGCATTTCTATAAAAAACATTTATTATTGTAGGAAAATCAGCTCTCTGATCCAAAACACATTTCAGACTATATAGTCAGTGATTAGCCAACAGAATCAGAAACAGCTTAGGCTTTAAGACCATGGGACCTCTTTGATTTACTCATATGCTTTGTGGAAGGCACCTAATCCCCAACAGTAATGTGCACAGTAGCACACAACATCACATGCTGGATCTAATGAATGTCATAAATAAATGAGAGGATAGATGAGAAACTGTTATCCTTAAATAATAGTGAATGTATAAAAGAAGTTAATCGCCATTAAGAACGTCAGTGGCTTTAATGCTAGGTTTACTACTGCAATTTAAAGCCAATAACACGCCCATTCTTTTCCATTTGCAGTTTATTGTTTAGTTCAACCGGTATAAAATATTAAGCACAAGGATCAAATTGCTTCTACCATAGCCTCTTTTGAACTCACTCTGTGATTTTATAGAAGTTGTTACCATTGGTGTGAACATTGCCTTTTTTGTACCTGTGCAAGTTTTCCAGTGAGAAACTGAAAAGATTCTTCACTGCTTGGATAGTGGGAAGAAAAGAAGAGAGAACATGAAGGAGTTGCATCATGAGGAAGCTGTGAAATTGAATGGGTTTTGTGAACTCTCAGTGGTTAGTATGAATTAACATGACTCCAGATGTGGTTTTAAACAAATCTGAATTGTTCTTCTTCAAAATCTTTACACAGAGTAGTTAAAAGAGCGTGAGTTAGGGAAACACCTACTTTGTACCTGTATCCTCATCAAAATCACAATTTTCTGTCAACTATTCGAAATTAGAGGCAATTATAGTTACAAGCTAGAGAGAAAATGGAGGCCAGCTGGGCTCCATGAAGTCCTGAGGCACAGCCAGTTTCATGTGGCACTTGCCAGGCTCTCGTGCTGCTCCACTGCAGCCAGCAGCGAGCTGAGGCACTTTCTGGCCCTGGCTCAGCATCATCATCACTGTAGTGGTAGAGAAATGACAGAAAGAAAAGGGCTTTGTAACAGAGAACTCAGAGCAATCCATGGAGCAGGAGCAGGAGCAGAAGTAGGGTCGATTTGCCCAAGACCCTCTGCCAGCTCAAGCAGCAGCTGCTGTCATTTTGGCAAGTCCTGAGGGCAGCACAGCAGAGGCCATGGCACAATATCCTGGCACAAGGCTGGTGCCACTCATGGTTCCTACAACTTTACAGGCCTACAGAGCTCAGTGAGTGAGTTAGGAAGCTCTACAAAGGTCATATAGATTGACCCTAGCAACAGTTTTGGGGATCAACCTATATGCCTCAACTTCTTTCACTCAGATAACATTTCCCCTTTTATATCTTCCATCTTGCCATCTACTACTCCACTTCTACTGCTATGAAAGCATGGTAGAGACCTACTTTTTTTAATTTTTTAATTTTTTTTTTTTTTTTTACAGCTACAATCTGTTCATACAGCCTGGCTATTTACCTGCTTCACTCAGGTTCTGGCACTACCTTCCAAATGCTCTTCAGTTGGGTCCCTATTTCTGGTAATGAGCCTTACTTTTGTTAGCCTATTATTCCAAAACACAAAACCGGTTGTGTATGAAGGTTCTTCTGAATGCTGTAGAGTGAAAACTGGGGAAATACAGCTCCATTCCTCTAGTGTATGAAGCCAACCACAAGCTGTCATGTGTCAAGCTCATGCTTGGTCAAATAACCTTTGTTTTCAAAGCAATGTATTCACTATGCATTGTTTATTCCTCTATGCCTCTCTACATTCAGAATCTATTTCACTTTCTTTCACTTCTTCTGTGTCTTAATTCATATGCTTTTCTTAGTCCCTTCTGTTTTCCTTTTTATTTTTCATACAGTGGACTCCTTATATCTGCTGCCTTTTTAATTTCAGCTTTTCCTCCTTTCTCTACTTTCTCTCTTCTTTTAGATGCATATTTATCTTTTGATTAAATCACCAGGAGGCATATTTAGAGCCCCCAGGGCTCACTTTGAACTACGAAAAGGAAAAGGCCTACTTTGTGCTATAAACAAAATGTTAATTTGAATTAATTGAAGGAAATGCTTTGCCTCTGATCTACTTATTTCTGAATAATTAATCATTTCAGCCAGAAAAGTAAACATTATGGCTCTGGATTTTGCTTTTGGTCCTATCAATATTAGTCTGGAAGAGTACTGCTGTTATGAGCTGAATTATTCTCATTTTATGTTGATTTATGCAAAAAACAAGATCTGGACTCAAATTACTGTGGAGAAAATACTTGTTGGATCATGCAATATCCAAACACCATCCATGTAGTGCTGTAAGTGCTCTCTTCTATTTCCAGTGTGTCAGAGGCATTTCTCCCCTGCTCATTGCTTAAATGCAGCAATAGCCAGGGTGGACAGCTGAGTCCAGAGACCATTGTCTGAACAATGGGTACTGTAGCCACGTGGTGGAAAAAAAAACACTGATGTTTGGTAAGAACCAACCTGCAGAAAGTGAGAAAGAGCCCAGTGACTAGACTGAAGTTTCCTCCCAGAGAAGCCTATTGTAGGGGCATGTACCACCAACTCTAGCATGTTCTTTGGCTCTTTAGTGTATCGGTCTAAAGGTAACTCTGCCAGGCATGCCTCTGACTTGTGCTTCAAAGCCACCACTGCAAACTGAAAAAGGAATAAATAGCTTTGGCTGCTTTCTCTCTCCTTCCTGTGAATGCGGAAGCCCTGGTTCTTCAGTCTTCACAAGTACGATGCGGAAGAGGAGAAAGCCAAGTGTATATAATTGAGGGAGGTGAAGGAAATAATCCTCCTCTGAAGAGATCCTGGCTGAAAAATAAGGACTCTTCCATGTGCTACTATAACTTTACCTCCTTCTATCCTGCACCTCTTTTAGTAATGATTGATGATCTGTTCTCCTTCTAAGAGAATATTCCCACAGAACAGGGGCAATCACACACTTATTTATATGACCTGAAAATCTAAAATTGAATCAAGTAATGCAAAGTACAAAATTACCATTGACCAGTATATGTGAAGTTCATGCTCAGAGAAAACATGTCAACACAGTCCTAGAAATAAGAGAATCTCATATACATAGCAATTATTGTGCTGTATAGTACTGTCTCTTAATATTTGCCATACTTCATGGCAAAAAGTTACTCTCTGCTGAATGTTAATTTATTCAGAGGTTCATAAAATTAGATAAAATAATGGGAGAAGCTCCTAACGAGCAAAGAGAAATTTCCAGAAGCTTTGGGAAGGATTATGAAGGAGAGACAAGTAATTCCTCTCATCTATCTTCAGAATGTCCAAATGTATACCAATCTGGAAATTTCTCTTTGCTTTTAAGACTGAGAGGAAAGAAGTATTTCAAGGAAATAGATCTTCCTACTCTTAGTCCTTTCCCAGGACTCTGGGATGTAATATATTTGTCAATTCTATTTCTGGTCTGTATAAATTCTCACAGCTTCCACAATGTCTTGGTATCTAGCCCTTTCCAATAGCATCTTTCTTGTATTGCATAAAGATCAAACCAATCCTGGTTAGTATCTACTCTCAGCCCATGCTTACTGACACTGGAAGTGCATTTAAAAAGAAATAAAAAGAATTAAAACAAAGGAGTCTTATAATGCAGCCATGTCAAAGAAGTGAAAGAAAAGTAAAAGATAACTGTTAGTTTTACACAAAACAAAGAGGGAAAGATGTGTGTATTTTGATAGCATGCAAGAAAATTCAAGTTTTCTAAGCAAAATTACTTGTTTCTACCCACAGTTGTCACAGACACGGGTTGGACTAGATGATCTTAGTAGTCTTTCCAACATTAATGATTCTATGCTTCCGTGATTCTATCAAATGGAATTGCAGTGATGGCTATTTAATTTTTTTTCTGAGGTATAGAATAATATCAAGATAAGCAAGACTTCAGTATTATTCGTATTTAACAGAGGAAGAACTCTTAAAGACTATTAGTCTTTACAAGGCACTTAATATTTTTTCTTTACAAGAGGCAATTACCAATTAGAAGGTAACCGATTAGAAGATAATGGATTAGAAGAATTGCTTAGAGTTTTCCCTCTCCAGAATTAGAAAACAATGAGGTCTGAAAAAAATACATGACTTAAAATTTTGATCGCAGATTCAAAGAATGAATAGAAAATGATTTGCAGTACAGCATTATCACTAAAAACTGTGATACCTCTTAAGAGGTATAATTCCTCTCTGATAATATAGCTCTTAAAGAGATTTATCTTCTCCTACTGAATAATATAAGCTTCAAATATCTAACAAGTGAGTACTTTCAAAATAGATTTCTGAAGTGTAGAAGAGTGGAGAAAGAGCCTGTTTTTACACCCCTGCATTAAAAATAAATATAAATAAATAGATAGATAGATAGATAGATAAATGCACTTTGAGAATAAAGTTCAACCCTGCACTAATGGAACTGTGTATGTTTTTACCAGTGTATTATCCCTCCTGGACTTTTGTGGTGTTTTAAAAATCTGAATAATCATTAATTTCTATCCACTCATGATTTTTTTTCTGCCAGGTCCTTCTTTTCAATTAAAAAAAGTATGTCTCAAACAAGAACAACTGCCCTTCATGCTGTGCAGGGCTGATGTTGTGCTGATGATGCTAGTTATGGTCTTATTACTCCTCCAGGAAATGAATGTACCTGGACCCTCTAATAATTGCTGTGAGAACACAGTCAGGTACTCAAAGGCGCTGTTGCCACTCAGTATATTATCGCTGTGGTATAAAATGCCCTGAAGCAGAAACACCCCCTAACAGGTTGAGCTTTTAGACCTCATGTTCAGCACCCAGGAGTTCGGAATGGTCCATGAGCTGAAGCTGAAAGGATAAAGAAGAAGCCCTCGGTGGAGAACACGTTTGTCTTTGAAGGCTCATATTTTCTATGAACCCTGTTGATTTGATTCAGAGAAGGGACTTGCCCAAACCTGCAGGCCTGATTCTTCTGCCCTGGAAGTGAATGCCCGACTTGATGCATCGAGCCTCTATTGACCTGCATGTGAGTCAGGGCCTCAAATCTGTGTCTCAAGGCATGATTGGAAACAGTACAGAATAAATAGACATTTTCTCAAATATGTGGCTTTACTTGGACTGACTTAATGGCGATTCTGGATTTTTTCTTTCTCTTCATTGATTCCTTCCTTCTTTCAGTGACTTTAGCTCTTGGGCTTTCCTATTTTGCAAAAAGTTCCTTAATTCTATGTTTGGCCCTCACTCTTCTTTTCTCTCTCATTTCTCCCACTTCCTGTCTTTTTAGCTTACTGCTCCTCAGACTTATCAACTTCAAAAAATGTAGGCTTCAAATTCACCTCTCCAATAGCTTCCTTTTCCTACATGTTACGCGTTAGGTTGGTCCGGTAACCAAATGAACCTGATGCATGTTTAGAAAACTATCTCCAGCTGCTTTAATATGTTCAGTAAAGATGTTCCCAAACTGTTACCTGAATTCTAATAACTAGATGTGGTCAGCAAATGAGTTTATTCACGTGATTACTTGCAGAATTCCCAAAATGTGGCAGCAAAGAAATGGGAAGATATTGTTCAGTCATGCTGGTACTGTTCCTGTGGTACTGTTTTAGATGGTGATACCATGAATCATCCTGCCTTATCTTACTTTCCCCAAGCCATTTTATACCTTGAATTCAGATCTCCAGATGATCACTACAGTACCAGTGCCAAGCTGGATACAGTTGGCTACTTACGTGTTAGCCACAAGCTTGTCCAAATATTGCTCTGAGCTACTCAACTTACAGAAGAATTTCTTCAGATCTGCTCTCATCCATGCAGGTGCAGAAGGCAGCTAACTATTACCATCTGCTCTCTGGAACTGAATTATCATGCAAAGCCAGAAAATAGACACCTGTTTGGAAAAGGAATTCACAATAAATCATTGCCAAATTACATTGCAAGAAGCATATGAGCTAACAAAAACCAAAAGAGGAGACAGATGACTCCTTCCACATTAGCAGAAAAGTAAGGAGAGTAAGATGGACAAAGCTGTTGGGGTTGTAAATGATATAAATAGTCAGGAAATTGGAAACTCATTTGGAAAGTTCAAGGGAAGGCACACGATAGCTCTGCACTCCCTTTGAGGTTGCTGCCAGTTAGCATTATCTACTGGGAAGGGCTGTTTGTTCAGCTTCCAATGAACCGTGGGTAAGTCTACGTTGAGCTATTAACCTTCCATATAGCTCCTTATCTGTTTTAGTTCCTGACTTTGAGTTCTTGGTCTGCTACCGCTGCTGCAGATTCACTGCAGGGTTTGTCACTTCTGCTGAGTGATTTCTGCCACTCGTTTTCATTCTTGCAGGAACGTGCCCTCACACCTGGCAAGAGCCTTTGTAACTCCACTGACTGCATGCAAATCATTCAGGAGAATGGACTTGTGTAATTAAAAGCTAGTTTTGTGGGCAATCTATCTCTGTCCACAACAGGAAAGTGAACTAAAATAACCTGTAATTAAAACTCTAACATTTTGTGATAAATCTTGTTAATACAGCCCTTGTTTATCAGCTTGGATCTACTCAATTCAGAATACCGTATTCATATGTGCTTAAGAAATTTTTCATATCAGTTGCATTTGTAAAAGTGAAGTATGCTCTTCAGACAGTACTGTCCTCGTGCTGCCTTGGACTCAATTTCTTCTTTCCTGTTTCAGCATTACAGACCATGCTTCATCTTTTCAGTCACCACTGCTTCTTTGATTTTCTAAAATTAAAGTGAAAGAAACAATTGCTTCTCCAAGATGCTGTGTTGTTGTGCTTTGTGTGATGCACTGAGCAGATGTTTTCCTCAATCCATGTGGCCTTACTTTTTCTTATAGTTGACACAGATCCTAATAGCAGATCCTTCTGACAGTGGATCAATCTACAGAGGATATAGTGTTTCTATAGCTTTAAATTAAAGTGTATGATTGCATGTTTAATACCTCAGGTTATTTGGAGGATAGTAGGTGACTTGGGAAAGGAAGTCACTAAAGGAGCAGCAGAGTTATTTAAAGCCAGTTTCCTCCTGTGTGTTGTTCCTTGGGTTTGGAAGACACATTATTAAACCATAATTTAGGCCTGATTTCATAAATACAGCCTCAGCTTTTTTATATGATTCAGTCTTTCCCTACTTCACATTTTCTGGGCACTTCCTGCCAAGCTGTATTTTTTCTTCCTTAGCTCTCTGTTGTCTCCTAGTTTCTTTTACATCAAGTCACTTTAGGCACCATCTTTGGAGCTGTGCCTCCCTTTGAACCACAGAGGAGTGGAATAGATACTACTGTTCTACGAACTGGTACTTTGGCAGCACCTTGCTCATATCATAAATCAAACTGACAATAAATCGTTTGCTATTATTTGATAGGGCTGGAACTGAAATGCATATTGACTTTGGAAAAATTCTTTTTTCTTTTCTATCCTTCCAAACAGTTACACGTTCTTTCTGTACAAAAATGAGGACTGGCAATGTTTATCCCTGGGCAGAGGAAATTAAAATATCTTTTCATCTTGTGTTCTAAGTATTATTTGCTTAGGCTAATGTTTTCATAAGGCTTTTTTATTGTCTCACAGCCCACTAGTCACTGAGAAAGTTGTTTCATCCTAACGTTTGAATTCAGTAAAAAGTGAAACAAATTGGAACTGGATATATGATTTTCTTTCTCATTAACAATATATTCCTGGAATCTATCATAAAGAAAAGAAAAACTTATTACAAAGTTGCGTGTGGTTCAGTGATATATATGAAAAATATTTTTATGCATATATTAACTTATAGGCATCTCTAGTAATGAGATCCTGTAAAGCCCACTTTGAGGATTTGGGAGGATTTGTCAGCAAACAGAGTTAATTAAAAAAAAAAAAAAAAAAAAAGGCCTAGATTAGACAAATGGGGCCAAGCATCTCCATCTTGAAGTGCAGTGAGAATGACTGAATTCTTCATGGATTAAGAAGCCCTACAGGATAGACAAATGGAGTGTTTCATCTGTGAGAAATAGGAAAGGAGGACAAAATCCAAGATTCCTATCCTGAGCCCATTTTCCAGCTTGCTGGCTGCTTAATACTGATGGTTAGACCTGGGAGCCTGAGCCAAGTGAGTTTGAAACTTGATTCTGGAGAAACAAAAAGAAAACCAAACCATTGCTAAAATACAGTGCAGGTTGGTTGTGCTGCTGAGATGTCTGTCTGTAATCAACCTTGCACCTTGTGAAGTTGTGGATCCACTACACATTTCATGGTCGGCAGCAGTCAGAGTGTTCAGCTGCCCGTGATGGGTCAGGAAACTGAGTAATTCCATAATTCCAGAGAACCCTGTTAGCCTGCAGTAAGTAGCCTAACTTAGAGGATTGCCCAGAAACATCACATGTCACCAATCAAAAAGCACAGTAGATCAGCAATGACTTCTGGCATGATAGAGACTAATAAAGCCAAACAGAAGGAGGGGTGTGCAACAGAATTCCATTCCAAGGTTGGAAAATACTCAAAACCACTATTGGATTGTCAGAAGCCTAGTGTAGAAATGTTTTCTTTGCATGGCAGGTTGTGCGAATGTTTGATTTCAGTAACAGATGTGATCATTTGTGACTCTGTAGAACACTGAGTTTGCAAATGCTGGTAAGGTGATAAAGTGAACCTGTTCTCATTTTGTGGAAACTCGGTGCTTAGGAAGTCAAGATTATAACAGTGTTGGTGCAATGTAGTAAGGAGCTCATTTGTCCCACCAGCTCTGCCAAGGATCCTACTTAGCTTTGGGGGATCTTTGTAACAAGTGTTGCAGATACAAGCTGTAGAGATGTTTATGATTAGGAGAAGCGGATATCCAGTTAATGCAATCAAAACCTTACTCTTTATGCTCTGGAGATGATATGAATCTACATACAAATGCCATTTACAAAGGGATCCAAAGATTATTAGACTTTGCGAGGAAAAGCTTATGAGCCGTCTGAAATTGGCTTTTCAACACCAGTTTAATTTTAAGTCTACATTTAGTTCAATTCCAGAAAGATACATAAGTCAATTCTGTATTCCCAACCAAGCACAGTGAAGCACTGGAGAATTTCTTTACATTTTTCTTCACTGTGAAAAATAAATGAGTTCTGTTTGCAAAGATTGCAAATGCCACAAATTCATTGCCACAGAGTATTAATAAATAGCTGTTTTCACATGGAAAGCTCTCAGGTAAGTGGAACACTTGTGAGAAAGATTTTAAGGACTGTTGGTTGCTACTGGATATGTATCTTCTAACACCTTACCTCATTTTTTCTTGTTTAAAAGAAATGGCAAAGTGCTTCAGCATACCGAGTCTGAACAATCATTTAATTCAGCTGTTCTGCTGTGCAAGACTATGTGATATAGCCTCATCTACAGAGAAGCCCTTGTGGTTTACTACTGTCAAATGGGATTTATCCAGTTATCCAATCTGCATATAATAACCACTTTTGCCAGTAGTACCAGACTATGTGCAGTATGAGCTGTGGTGCCACCTTTGTGTAAGGGTGTCACCCCCTGTTATGGGTGAGGTTTAATTACAGTTTCTTGTATGTACCCCGTTATTATGAGGTCTATGAGTCAAACAGTGAGTATTTTCCAGATTCTCAGGGAAAGGCATTTTCTGTTTCAACTAGTCATACTTATTTTTGTCTTCTTAAGCCCCAAGGTACATAAATGTGACCCAGCTTCTTTATATAAAAGAAACTTTCAAGAAATATCTCCCTGAAACCCAAATCACTGGGTTATATTGAGATGTATTCTTGTACTCAAATCTGAGTCTCACTTAAATTTAGAAGTACAAATAGTAACTGCGTAATAAGTTGTTCTTTTTGTAAAAATGGAATTCAGAGGGCACTTTGAAGAAGATCAGAATATACAGTGAATGAAGAGCCCAGAGTGGTTCTTGGAAAAGAAATAATCACCATTTTTGGAAAGTATGTGATACTTATAGCTGTCTAAAATACCTGACGAAATGTTCTGGTGTCCTTGGAAAACAGAGTAAATGGTTGGGGTTTTTTTGGGTAGAAGAAAAAAAATATACACTCACTGTTAGCCAAGTTGAGAAAAGCCAAGCCCTTAATCCGTGCTTCCTGCTGGCAGCTCTTGGTCATGCTGTGTTATGAATGAGTGCAAAGATGGTGACTCAGATGTTGTAAGTGAGGGATGAGAAAAATGGGAATTGTATTTTTAGAAAAAGAGGAAAACAAAATGAGAGACAAAAACTGTTTAAAACAAGCATGCTTTCAAAAATACTGGCTGTAGAAAGAATGAAGGAAGTAGAGAGTATGCATCTCAGACTCACAAGAACTGTTGAAATATGTGTAGGGCTGTCAGTTTTCTTATCCTGATGTAGGCTAGTCCAGAAAAATTACTTCCTGGAGCCAGAGAGCATTAAGAAATGGGTTTTTATCAACGTACACACTTCATTTGCAAGCTAAACTCAGAACAGATGTTCAAAATCATCTCAAATGGGTAAAACCGTGATTTGGGATGCTTAGCTGTTCATACTGGTAGAAAAAATATGTTAATTTTCTAATTTGAAAATGAGTGGTACAGTGAAAAATTGTGATACACTAAAATACCATAAAGCTATGAAAAATTATGAATATTTGATGCAGCTAAGTGAAATTCCTAAAGTATATCTAAATGGATAATTCCGTCTGTCATTTCAGGACATCAAGATTTAAATTAAATGCCAAAATCACCCATTCTAATGATAATTGATATCAGCAATGAAAAAATGTTATTAGCAATTTATATTATATATGTTAATATACATGCAAATTAACTTTGTACCATAGTTAACATTCTTCACGAAATACTGATTCTTGTAAAGCAGTATCCATTTTAACACACTAATCTGGAATTCAGCATGGCTTTTATAATAAAGATGGTACCACTTTTGCTAAAAAAAGAATACATTGTGCAAAGTTAACCAAATACAGACTCACTTTTTATGTCCTTAATTTTTATGTGACCTGATATGTTGCATTTGTTACTGATTATATTCAACTTATACTGAGTTTTTAATAGTAATTGGAATAAAATGTAGAGAAAATCTTATTTTCAATTTTTAATTAAGAAAAAAATTACAAGAGACAAATCCATTTTCCTGTGTATAAAGTGGTTTTACAGTTAAAGATTTTTGTTTAATTAATATTTTTTACATTTATAATGAATTTACCCTTTATTCCCTGTTACCCACTGTCTAGTTTTCACTGATAGACATTTTTTTTGTCACTGCTTTCTGAATGTTCTATGACATACCCCTGGTCTAAACTGAATAACTGACATAAAGAAAACTGTCAATCAAGGGCGACATAAACTGTTGCTGAAAAACTTTGTAGCACCTTAACAGGCCCTGTTTTCAGGTTCCAGGATGATCACTTTGTTCTACACCACTCTGACTTCCTTTAAAATTTTGGCTGTAGATTTGGATGTCTTGAATATAGCTTTTCTCTTAGGTCAGGATACTCACAGGTGTGATGTCGAAACTAATTTTCAGTGGGTGTTTTAAAGGAAAAATTATTCAACATTTTAAAATTGAAAACACATTTTAACTTATTCTGCCTAAGTATTAACAGTCAGAAGAGCTGAGTAGATGGATATTGGAGAACTATGGATATCGGAACTGTGAAGGAAGGAACTGGAGGCTGGATGTGGCTCTGGGCAGCCTGGTCTGGTGGTTGGCAACTCTGCACACAGCAGGGGGATTGAAACGAGATGATCATTGTGGTCCTTTTCAACCCAGGCCATTCTATGGTTCTATGAAGTAGCCCATATATCCTGCTGTACTCCATTCAACCCCATCCTGCTTATGGCCAGGAATCCCTTCCATGCAAATACTCAACAGTTCAACTGACAATTTTCATGCTGTTCCCTAGAACAAAAGCATGTGAAGTGGACAGTTTTGTTCTGAACTCTTTCTATACACCCATGTACACGTTCTACAAGTTTAGTCATTTAGTTACACACTGCTCAAGCTATAGAAGGCACTAATCCATACAACCATATACTGCTTTAGATACTTAGCTTTAGGCTTCCTTTTAAATCACAGACAGGTGATTTGAAACCATGACCATCTTGAAATAGTTACATGAACGCATGTAGACTCGTGTATGATCAGATTTACACTGGGTATAAAATAGGCATTATTCCTGAGGTTTTCTCCATATTCCTGCTTTTCAGAAATCCATGTGATACACAAATCAGATTCCTAAGATTAAATTTGACCTTTGAATGTATATATGCTCTCATACTTCTTGATTTTGCCTCTTTCCTGCATATAACATTTCCCAAAAAGCTGGAACAATCCTTAAGGGAGAGAGAGAATTTGGCAAGAAAACTTTCAGGATTAGTCAGGCAGTTGCTCTAAGGACTGTATGAATTATTGCTATAATGCAAGCCTTTGCTTCCAGTTATCTAGCAGGGCTGCTCTGAATGCTATGCCTTTTATTTTACTATGTTGGCTCACGTCAGAGGTCGATGGTAGCGGTAAGGCAGTAGAGGTTTAACCTTCCCACCAGTATCCCATTACATTTTGTTGCTGTGTGACACAAAGCAGTAGAGTGGCAGTCTGACAGAACAGTAACTGCCATAGAAATGCATATGAAGCAAAGAGTTGTCACTGAATTCCTTCATACAAAAAAAAAATTGCACCCAATGACATTCGCTGATGCTTGCTGATTGTTTATGGAGATCAACCAGTAGATGTGTGCACAGTGAGGTGGTGCATTTGAGCAGTGGTGACAGAAGATTACTTACACTGGTGCAGTTTCATGAGTGAGGTATGCAGGCTCTTGTTCATCGCTGGTGAAAATGCATGGTATGTCGAAGAACAGTGGTTTTGTAGCTGAGCACGTGCCTTTTCAAGTCGTGCTCCTTGTATCCATTGTAGGTTCCATGTAAATAAATAGGAGGTATTACTTTCAGAGCAACCCACATTGTTTTTATTTATGATGCAGGAGTTATACACAGCTTGGACAGGCTCCTTCGATTACTTAATGAAATACAAACATGTAAATGCACAAAACATCCCCAGCACACTGCCTTCAGTATTCATCTGCTACAGCACATCTGTTGAATTCTACTCCTTCCAGCGCTGCTGGTAGTAAGCGTTGATTTGAAAAGGAAAACAGGAAATAATTCTTCATTTCAATAATTCATGGAAAATGAACTGAAACTATGATACCTGTGACACATGAGAGCGCACATCTCAAACTATGTTATTAGTATTCAGTGCTGCGTCCGTAGCCCTGGAACATATGCTTAAAACATTGCTAAACCCCACCGGAACACGATTTCAATAGAAATTCAGTAATCTGTTGAAATAAGTCAACAGAGAAAATTATGATATAATTGGAGCTGTTTAATTGCACTTTATGTCCTTTAGTTGATCCCTTGAAACAATGTTATTAGTATTTAATGTGAAATTTCTGCAGTAAAGAAGGTGAATTTATTGAGTGAAAGGACAGTCTTCCATTTCA
Organism: Lagopus muta; assembly: GCF_023343835.1. Classification (NCBI taxonomy): domain Eukaryota; kingdom Metazoa; phylum Chordata; class Aves; order Galliformes; family Phasianidae; genus Lagopus; species Lagopus muta. The sequence continues at coordinate 37,578,012 of NC_064435.1, read as the reverse complement.
TGAAATACAGCTGGCAGATGGAAACGTGAAAAAACGTATTACCTCCAGCCAGCTTTTACTGTACCTGCTCGTAAACTTCCCTGCCCTGAGACACGACAAAGAGTTTCTGTGGGACACTTAGCATTTACCGAAGGATCTGCTCTTCCTCCTCCCTCACAGTGACACAGCCATTTTATAATTTTTAATATATTATATAGCACTTCAGTGAAAAGCATGAGAGCAATAGCATGGCTCTGGAAATTGAGTAATTCCATACAATAAGAGAACCCTGCTAGCCTGCAATAAATAGCTTTAGAGATTGCCCAGTGTTAACTTGTGAGCATGCCAAATCATGACAGAAGCTAAAGCTTAGGTACCTTAAAGCAGAATATTTTATATTGGATTTAAGAGCACAAAAGGTTTATCACTGCCTGAGTGGAGCCTTTATACTCCAGCTTGATTTACTGACTGCTCAGGTTTTCAAGTGCGTGCCTAGTCACCAAGCCCAGACCTGTTCCTCAGCTTGCTCTTGGTTACAGAGCTTCAAATGGATGGGCACCACTCACATGCAGAAGCATGACAGTGTTATGAGAAGACGTTCTCTAAATACAGTAGATTTCAGACTAGTGTTATTTAGAGCAATTTGCTTATAATGCAGTTTTCTGAACAGGTTGCAGCTGCAATTGGATCAGTGAAGGTTTCCTCCTCCCCCTCTACCGCATTCTGAGGACTGCTGTTAGTTACATTCAATCCTGAATCCCAGAAGCTTTTTTCTGCAGATAAATGTTCTACAGCTTGAAAGTTCCTTGTTTCAGATCTTGGAGGGGTAGAAAAAAAAAGATTTAAACCAAGTGCATTTTCTCCACCTTCCTGAGGCATCCTCAGAGCCAAAGTGTTGGACTTCAACATTCTATCCATCAAAAGCAGTTTTGAATGACTATTTAATTCAAGGGGATTGTGAGATGTTCTTTATGACAGTAACAGTTACACTACTAGCCCTAGCGCTGCGCATTTGCACAAAGCTGTACGTACACAAATACTTACACTGAATTCAGTTATTCTTTAACTTACACATATGGTCAGATGTCCCATAGGACCAAGCTGATGCCTTTTCCATGATGACCACAGGTTCATATGTTGTTCAGCCTCATTGGAAAAGGGTCTTAGTAAGATTTCAATCAAGTTGATGGGACTGCGGAAAGATTTCTGTAATAAATATAGACTTGAAGAAAATATGATGTGGGGTTTATTAGAGTTTTATCACTGCTTGGTTTCTTCCAAGTGTTAAAATGTTCATCAGGGGTTCACAACAAATGTACAGTGTTTAAAAAAAAGCACTCTTCTACTGGCATTTTAGGTGCATATTAAATGATGCATTACATAAAAGTTAGTGGTCATCTTTCAGCTTTCACTGCTATCATACTGGAATGGCTAATATATTTTGAATATTTTTTTTATGATCTCATTACAGTACAATCTTCCAGCATTTTCTTAAGACTTTTAGTGAAGGAATAAAGGATGTATTGTCTAATAAAAATTTTCATTCACTGTGCTTTGTAATACAGTATGAAATTATAGTAGAACATCATTAGTGGATGCATTTATTGAGACTACATAAATCCTATAAAAACTACCAGGATTTTAAAATCCAACACAACCACATTAGTGCCTGCTCACAAGAAAGAACAGCTGATGTTTGGAAGGTCTGCTTTACAGCATCCCCCAAAGCCAAATAGGGTTGTCAGTACAGCTATTCACTGGAGTGAGGGTGTAGGGGGAGGATCCATGTGTAGCTCCTGCCATCCCACGAAGGAGATTGCTCCTCCTCTCTTCTTTACCTTGCAAATCATTGGTGCTTCATCTTTTCCACCATGGGAGCTTTAAGACAGATATAGAGCAGAAGAGGCTGGGAAGATCCCACATGGGCTGATGTCATAGTGAAGGTCTTCAGTGTGAGGTGGGACCTGCAAGGCTCCATTCATAAAGCCTCCTTGAGATGGGTACTCACCTGAACTCTCAGCAGCAAGGGCACAGCAAGCAGAAGCCCAGCATGATTTTCAGCACACAAAAATTACTCTATCAAATATGCAAAAGCATTTAAGCACTGTAAATTCCTTGGCCATACTTGATCAAACAAATTTGCATATTTTTAGAAATAACGAATCTTCGCGTGACTTCCAACAATGTGTTATATACAGTTGAAGTTTATTTTTAAAGTACAACACAAGTAGAGAACGTTTCAGCATTTGTGTTGCATTTCTTTAGCTAATAATTGACATGCTTTAACATGCATTTCCCATGGTCGCTGAGAGGATTACATTATGCCCAGAGCCTTTGATGTCAAAGATTACCTCTTCCCCATCTGCAATTACTCATATATTTCCCACTCCCATAAATTCCCACTTTACTCGTTGTGTTAAGTGAATGTTTGAAAAGCTGGACTGTAAACCAGATAACTGAAGCAATGATAAGCAAAGCATTTGGGCAAAAGCAGGCGGCCACAGATTGGGATAACAGCAAGAAGTTGCTGGTTCAAATTGGCTTTGTTGCCACAATCCCCATACTGCTACACTCTGAAAAAGCTGGAATAATGGAGGACTGACTGTCAACACATTGGGTATTGACTTTCTCCTCCACGGTCCTACAGTGTTTCTCCATAGGTTTCAGATCACCTGCCATCATGATCTCTGCATGATAAAAAAAAAATGATGAATGCCAGATAAAAATCTCCACACTGAAGATTCTTGGTACACTCCATTTCTGAAGGAGCGAGGTTAGATTGTGTCACTATCCAGCACTACTTGAGATAGGTCAGTGACTGACAGGCATTCCTTGTGATAACAAGAACTCAGTATGAGAAATCAGACACTGCAATCACCAAAATTAAATCCATGGAAAAAAGAGGCAACTGCTGCTTTATGTGGTAGGCTCCTCAGTGCCTTACTTCAGAGTTTAAACTCCCCATCTAAACTTATGTCTTTCTTAAAAGGGTAGCCAACATAAATCCTGTCTATGCAGTGAGTCCAGAGCTGGGACAGGCCACTCCATCAGCTTTTAACTGGGGGCTGCTGAGGGATGAAAACGAGCAGCACTGTAGCAAGGCTGGTTCTACAGCCATTCCAACATCACTTGGAAACCCTTATGAGGGCTAGAACTACTTGCTGTAGCTTCCCTTCCCTTGCAAAAATAATCATGCCATTTTAGATTGAAAAGGATAGATACAACACTGAAGAACATAGTTTAGTGCACATGGTGGTGATAGGCTGATGATTGGATTAAATGATTTTAGTCATGATTTTCAACCTTACTGATTCCATGATTTATAATCTCAGGGAAAACAAGAAACTAAATAAAATATGTTATGAACTTTAAAGTTGCTTAGCAAATGCTTAAATTCCATGTTTTCCAGAAAAAGAGAGTTGAAGAATGTAAAGCTTGCACACCATGGGCATCTCTCCCCAGTCTATTAGTAACATCCAGAACAACATCATATAGGAACATTTCAGCAACTGCTTCCCTCACCACCCTCCTCACCCCCATCAAGTACTTCACCTCCTTGAAAAGTCTTCCCTGCTTTTTGTTCTTCAACCCCTTCAGCAAATAACAGCTCCTCTTAAGATCTCTTGATCACTTTATTATGAGCTCCCTTAAATACAGGGGTGTAACTCACCATTAAAGCATTACTCCCAGTCAGGGTCCTTCTGGTGTTCCTCATGAGACACAGATGCTGAAATAAAGAACAAATGAGAGCAAAACCAAAGTGATTGGAGAACGATGGTTAGCTTATGTCAGCCAGTGAATCATAGAAAGACACTGTTAATTATCTGCAATGCCTTTTTGCAACAAGGTGAAGTTCACAAGGAAAGGGATGCTACCATAAAATCTGGAACAAAATTATTCTAAGGGACATATTGTGAAATGTAGCATTCCTCACTCATTTTGTGTACTACATAAAATTACATAGATAAGACATATATATCTCAGCATTGCTGTTTAATTTGGGAACAATTTCCATTGCTAACAGCCAAAATCTTGAAAATTTTTATTCTTGAAATGTGGATGAAAAAGCCATAGATAAAGAGTTACTACTGCAATCATATAAATAGATCATATATACGAGCAAACATATTTGCTTTTCTTTTCTTTACATTGAATGATAAGATTCTACTTGTGCTTCTGAAACATTACGATGCATAAATTTACAGTGTGTTCAGTGGCTTTTGTCTGCTCAAATGCAGTTCTACTGCTGAATGGATTGATCATTATGAACAGAGAACACAATGCAAAATAAAACAAAGATTTGAAACCAGTCAAGTACTGAACACTTCATCATTCTCACTGCTCAGACCCCTATTACTGTGTAGTTGGGTTGTATTGGAGGGAATAGATTTTAAATCCTCCATTATTTTACATAAAGATAAGCCTGAAGCTGTGTGTGCATGCCTATGCATGTGGATGTTTTCTTCTCCTCGCCAGCATCCCAGAGCTTATTAAACCCATGTGATATAGAAGGGAGAAAAGGATTGGTTGTTGGTTTTTTTTTTCATTAGATAGTTTTGGATTTTGAAACTTCTGCAGTGAAGATATTTTCTTAAAGCTTTGCATGATATCTCTTGGTAACTCATATATTTTGATATTTCATTTACTCTTCTAGCTGTACTGATTATACTGTGGCAGTACGTGGTGGACAGCAGTTCCTTGTTGCTAGACAGTGACAGTAGAGGATTAAACAGCCCAGATGGTTCTTCCTCGGGCTCTGGAATTTTTACAACTGACTTTAAACAGGCTGGATCAAGTTCTTCAAAACCTGATGTTGAGGTGATTTTAGTACCCTACACTCCTCATTAAAACCTGATCTTCTTGGAGGAGAGCTGAAACTCGTGTGTTGCCATTACCATGGGTGTGAGAAATTGTGCAATGAAGGGGAAGCTCATGGTAAACAGCAACAAAACTCACTGCCTGGTTGCTTTTATTGGAGTAAATTTCCAGAGGAGAAACAGAAAGAGAGCTTTCAATTCCAGTAAAACTTTTTCCAATCAATGTACTGACCATCTGGCTTCCTTTTTAATAATGTCATCTCTTAAGTTTGTAATGAGCTCTGTATTTTCTGCCTGTCCACATGCTCTTAAAAGAACTCAAAACAGCACACACACACAAGAAGAAAAAAAAAAGAAAAAAGAAAAAAGAACATTTTATTAAGGCAAGATGAAATCAGCTACTGACTTTCAAATAATGTCCCTTTCCAGACTGGGTACAATTGCATTGTGCTACAAGCTGTCACACATGAGAAATCACAGGGTGGTTGTTCCCTCAACTGCTAATCTGTTAGTTTGTGTTTCATGTTGACTGACTATAGGTGCTGTATATGCCAGATGTTTTCAGTTAGGTGAATGAGCACTGATTTTGCACTTGTTTGGATAGCTTGACCAACTCTGAATAAGGTTCCTTCTACCTTTGCAAAGCCCGAGAAGCAGATAGGGGCAGCAGGAGCAAAAAGCAGAACTGTATAATGGGATAGCATGGACTAGAGTAAACCACTGCTTCTATGAGCTTAGTGGGCCAAGGTAAGTAGAGGTACTGTGGTTTAGTCTTTGGCATGTCTTCATCACTCTTCACAGACTGGTCAACACTGTAGGAAAACAATACTAGAGAAGAAGCCAGGAAATGTTCTTCATTTGCAAAACAGAACCAAAACTAACCACATTTATTGCAGTAGGTTTCATTTATTAAAATAGCAGCAACCCAGCAGCTTGAAGCAGAGACGTTTAAAGACAGAACAAAAAATGTTATTAGGAGGTGTTTATTTTCATTGCCTTCCAGTGATTTTTCCCGTACATACGTGAAAGATAGGCGTCTACGTCTGCAGTCTTACTAGTTACACCAGCTTCTATGTGCTCTCTGAATGCACAGATGTTGTTTTATTTTGTAGCCTTCTTTTCAGTGTGCCTGAAAGGCACAATCAAAGAGGTGTATGGGTGGTTGCAGTGATGAGCAGCTCTCACTGCGCAGTCCCTGTGGTGCTGCAGAGCATTGGCAGAGCAGACGCTTGTTTTGTGTAGAACAAAGAGATGCTGTGCTGAAGGAAAACACACGATGTGCTGATCAGTGTGGCAGGAGGTCATTCTCACTGTCTGGGATAACACAAGTATTTTAGAGACTGAAGTGAAATTTCTAAATGAGAACTGAAGAGGTCCTGTTTGTCATCTCTTCCTCAAGCGCTGAGCATGCAGTGACTTAATGGTTGTTGCTGCAGTCTCTCTGAGGGGAAGCTAGAAGAAATAGCTCAGCGAAAACTTGGTTGGCAGCCAGAGTCTCCCCATGAAGGAGATTTGTTTCAGCAGTTTACACCTGTGATGAATTTAGGAATGACTGGCAATATTGACCTGCTGGCCAGTGAATTGGTAGATGGCAAGCACCTGTGGATTCCGTTGTTCCGTTGTGGGGGTTTTTTTGCTCCTTACCCTTAACTCAACACTTAAAATTTTTAGAGATTTAAAATAGTTAATTTGGGGGATATTATTTTGGTGGTGGATATTTTCTGTTGGGCTTTCTTTTAGGACATAGCACAACAGACTGCCTTCTAATGCATATCTGCCTTGACTCTATCTTGTCTTCCTGTCACCGCAGCAGGTCTAGGGATGAGGATAGAGCATGAGCACAGCTTAGATTCGTGCTCCTGACAATGTTCTCTACACTAGTATCAGCCTCCTTTAGATAGTTTCTGGGCAATGTACCATTTTTTGGTTTGTGCAGCTCTCCTTTTTAACAGAAGAAAAGTATGAACTCTCTATTAAAGAAATCACCTAATTGTGATCAGAAGTGACTCAAAAACCCATTGTTCTATTGTTTGCCTCAGTACTTTAAATGTTAATTACATAGTTGGGGAATAAAATAGCTTTGTTCTCTTCTATGAGACAGTTTCTTTTTAGAACCATAGGGATTAACTGTCCTAAGAACTGACTTTCTTCAAGACAAAGTAGAAGATCAATTTGTTTCCCTGTCTGTAGGATGTTCTTGCTTTCCAGTGCTGCACCTGCTGTGATATGCATGTCTGTTTTCTTCAAATGACATGAACTTGGAGCCTACTGCAATTGCATTTGTCATTTTTCTACCCACCCAGGGACACCTGGGGTACAAGTTTCTCTTCAAGCATTTAATCTTCAGAATAACATAAGACAATTGTAAAATGTGCTGTTTTCTGCAGCTCTCTTTCCCCAGCTGTTTTTGCCTTTTCTCAGCATTGTGAATGTGGCAGGCAGAGAATCATAGGGGCAGAAAATATGGGGAGAGAGTAAATCTTGTGGTCATCACCTGACCTTTCACAGTGTGGCTGCAACTACTCCCAGCTGAAACAAATGCCAAGGTGATTCCACTGTGAAAAGGATTGTGAAACCCAGGCACAGGGTGCAGTGCAGTGCCAGCTCAAGTGATGGCAAAAAAAGTTCACGCATTTTGATACACTGCATAAGCATAGTCCTGTAACCAGCAAAGAATATGCAGCTGTGCTTTCTGTTTTGATAAAGGAATGTGAAAATAGGTTTCAAGATTGTAAATATACATGTTTTTTTTAATTTGTGACTCTATTTTCAGTTAACATAAATGCATTACTTCTGAATTTTCAAATGGAGTGTATAGAGTTGCAATCAAAAATCTGATCACGTGTCTTTACTCGACTTTTTTAAGACCTCTCTTACAAGAAAGAAATATTCCTCACTTCACCATCCTGCCATATTTGTATCATCATTTTTCCTAGACATCATAGAATCACTAAGGTTGGGAAAGACCTCCAAGGTCATCCAGTCCAACCATGCACCTGTATTTCCCACTATACCACGTCCCTCAGTACAAATCTAAACATTTCTTGAACACCTCCAGGGTCCAGGGTCAGTAACTCCACCACCTCACTGTGCAACCCTTTCCAGTGCCCAACTGCTCTTTCTAATAAGAGGTATTTCCTAACATCCAACCTGAATCTTCCTTGGTGAAACTTGAGGTCATTCCCTCTTGTCCTATCACTAGTTACACAGGAGAGGAGGCTGACTTTCACGTCGCCACAGCCTCCTTTCAGGGAGTGGTAGAGAGCAATGAAGTCCAACCAGTAGAGCTGGCCACCAGCACAGTGCGGTGGTGTGTTTCAGTAGTGGTGATAGTGGCAAGAGGTCACCTCTGTTGGTGCAGATTTTCACAAACAGAGCATGCAGGATCTTGTTCCTCACTGGTGAAAATGCATAGCGAGTGGTGCTGAGAATGTTGAAAAATAAGGCTTTGTAGTTGAGAATTTCCTCTATCAAATAATGTTATCATGCTCTTTTTATCTGTTATAATTTCCATGGAAATAAATAGGAAGCATTACTTTTGGAGTAACCTACACATATGCACCCCACAACAATTCCTCTTGATTCAACACACTGATGCAGCCATGCATTCCATACATCTGTTTGCTCATAAATCTGCGATCCTTTGCTGTTTCAGGGATTTGCTTTATTTCAGAGACTGAGACAAACAAAGCTGGCTTAATGAATTCTGTCAGTACATGACATTTTAGAAACTGGCTAAAACTCATTCCTAAAAGAAGCTGGAAATTAAATGCAACACAGTCTTGATCACTGATTTTCATTAAAGAAGTTCAATAAAACATTGGCAATGCGTGTTGTGTTCCATTTGCACCATTATTTAAGAATCAAAAAATTTCAGCCTTGAACTGCTTTAACTTGTCAGGGAGACTGCCATTATGTAATGATGTGGCTTTACCAATGTATGCTTAAAATCGTGTACACTATTCTCAGTGTATTAATTTCCATCTGATTAATTTAAAGAATTGAGGAAGTTCTCTGGATGGGGCTATCTACTGTCAATACAAAATGATAAAATGTGAAATTTCATCTGTCTGAATATATTTTGAACACAGAAAGGAATTTCCCTATAGATGGTCCCTTTATGTGACCCATTCTTTTGCATACTGTAACACTGAACTATTTTGGGGGGGAAAAAATCAATCAAGCTCTCACTTAAGTGTTAATGAGCATTACAATTAATATCTGTTTATGGTGCACAGTACTGGGAGTTCAGCTTATCCAGTCAAGGTACAGAAATTTGTTAAGGTACAGAAGCTCATATTTTCAATGCAAATACCTCATGTCTTGATTTTGAAGTAACAAATATCTATAAAAAGTACTGATGAGTAATGTATGTACTAAAACCATTATTTTTTTTTTTAATCAATACTATTTGTAGAATACAAGTGAGAAAGCAAACAAGTGAGATATATCCAGTAATTAAATGAATGACCGACAAATTTCAGTTAGGAATAAAACTCATAACACAATGGTGGAACCTTCACCATAAGTTCATCTTAGGAGTTCATATTTTTCTAATAGAATTATGTCCTATGATAATATGATCTCCCTGACAAAGATAGGCTGAGGGAGCTGGGCTTGTTCAGCCTGGAGAAGTCTGTGAGGTGACCTCATTGCAGCATTCCAGTACCTAAAGGAAGCCTACAAACAGGAGGGGGATCAACTCTTTGAAAGGGTAGTTAACTGCAGGACAAGGTGAAATGGTTTTAAGTTGAGGGAGGGGAGATTTAGGTTGGATGCCAAGGGGAAGTTCTTTACAGAGAGAGTGGTGAGGTGCTGGAACAGGCTGCCCAGAGAGGTTGTGGATGCCCCATACCTGGAGGTGTTCAAGGCCAGATTGGATGAGGCCCTGGGCAGCCTGGTCTGGTACTAAATGTGGAGGTTGGCAGCTCTGCCTGTGGAGGAAGAGTTGGAGCTCCTGATCCTTGAGGTCCCTTCCAACCTGGGCCTTTCTGTGATTCTATGATTCTATGACGCTTGACCTCACATAGAACAAAATTTGAAGTTTGCTTTAGTTAATAATGCTGTATAAAACAGTATGTGCTATTAAATAATGACATCTAATCTTATATATGTACATTGTGAAAACTTCTAGCACTGTCACTTTGATTACTTGTTTGCTATTCAGCACTAGAGGTTAGATGATTGTTCATTTGTATATGTTTATTAAAAGAAATAAAACCTGAGTAAATTTCTTCTGCAGCTGTACTAAGTATGAAGATATATATCCAGTGTATGGTTTGAGTAAAGAGAAGTAGAACAAAAGACAGCACAGAAAAGTACAGTTGACTTATAACAAATACACCAATATTAGCACAGATGTCATCCTCTATAATTAATAGAGCAGTTTGAGTTTCTGTTATGTTAAACCATTCATACTTATAAATGGAGAACAGACTGTAAGTTACATGAATGTACATCTTTTAACTTGTAGGATAGCAATTGAACATGACTTCTGTGTATTAATAGGGCTAAATGGCTTTCAGATGTTTATGGAAAGAGATGGAATAGCCTTTTTTGAGCTGTTAGGTTAGTTGGCTGAAACATAAGGTTCGTATTCAAGGTGAGGGGTTTGCAATCTTCATTTATCAAGGCAAGTGGGTTAGTGTCAGAGGTAAATTGTTATAGACTTCAATCAAGTATTGAAATGTTTACTGCTTGCATCAGAGTATTACTGGATGAACACTGAAAGCATTGCTGATGACAGAAAGACAGACACCTTGTATCATGAAAACCTGGCAGTCCAAAAGAGTACAGGTAAAGAGTTACGATGCCATTGCCTGCCACGACATCCATGCAGACAGGGCTCTACAATTTATGTAAAGCCGAAGTCAAGTGGTAGGTCTGAAGGATACCAAGGGACCTTGAAAGCTACTATGGGATAATGAATTGTGGATTTTATATGGGTCTTCTCTTTGTAATTTGAAGCTTGATGCTATTGGTGAGCTGTCAGAAGGACTTGGAGCAAAGACAGTTTTATTGCAAATAGTTCTCCCAAGGAATAAAAGCTACAATCACTCTGCATGGCTGATTTATAATTAACAGGAGTAAAACTAATCACAAGTGTAACTGTCACATCTAGATATCACATAAATATTTTATGCAGTGCTTCAAAGTTGCATGTAATGTGCACTGTAAAATTTGAGAATTATAATGATGAAGGTATTAAATAAACCTTTAAACAAGAAATTCTGGAATCTCACATTTATCGAAACACTGGTTGTTTGAATAATGATTCCCTAAGCTATAGTATGTAATAAAAAAAAAAAAGAGCTTATCTTTCTGCAGAATGCAGAGGAATATAAATGTCTTATAAAGTTAGTAGAAAGGAGAAGTTGGAGATTAAAAAGATTTCATGCATTTTAGTTTTTAATTCTGCTCTCAAATATATTCTACTGCCCCCTATCAGCTCAGGCTGCCCAGGGCCCCATCCAACCTGGCCTTGAGCATCTCCAGCGATTGGACACCACAGCTTCAATGTACCACTGCCTCAACACCCTCTCTGTGAATATTTTCCCCCTCACATTTAATCTAAATCTCTCTTCTTTTTGCTTAAAACCACTCCCCTTTGTCCTATCACTATCCTCCCATGTAAAAAAGTTGATTTATTTCCTGCTTATAAACTCTAAGTGTTGGAAGGCCACAATGAAGTCTCCCTGGAGCCTTCTTTTCTCCAGGCTCAACAAGCTCAGCTCCCTCAGCCTGTCTTCACAGGAGAGGTGCTCCAGCCCTCTGACATCATTATTGAACTGGAAGCCCCAGATCTGGCTGCAGTACTTCAGATGGGGCCTCATGAAGGCAGAATAGAGGAGGATGGTCCCTCCCTCATCCTGCTGGCCAATCCTCTTCTGATGCAGCCCAGGATAATATTCTATGATTCTATGGGTGGTGAGGCACTGGAACTGGTAGTCCAAAGGAGCTGTAAATGCTCCATACCTGGAAGTGTTCAAATCTAGGTTAGATGGGGCTTTGGGTAACCTGGTCTAGTGAGAGATGTTCCTGCCCATGCATATGGGGTTGGGACTAGATGGTCTTTAAGATACCTTTCAACTCATATTGTTCTGTGATTCACTCATGCTGCGTTTCTATGAAATGCCATTAGAAATGCCTGTGTTTCTGTTAGTAGCTTCTCTGAGCAGTATATAGATTTCCAGGACCAAATAATAGAGGACATTTCAGCTAAATAAGTGGAAAGCATCTGGAAAGCTGGGCTGCTCCTGTTGGTGCTGGTGGGGATCCTGAAGCACTACATGCAGAGCAATTGAGCAGGTTCCCAAGTTTCAGGTTTTCCCTGTGTTCCATGGCCTGATTTCCAGACACAAAAGTTATGTGTGACACTCCAGCCAGCCCTGCTGAAAGTTCCCATCCTGCTGTGTAATCTGCATGTCTGGCAGATGGCATACGTGATTAGTATTGCTTAGTTGAGGATCTGAAAGGAATCTGCTTGAGTGGAGCAGAAGAGAGCAGTCAGACGTCTGCACAGCTGCCTGTGAGCACCACAGAGAGGGTCTATCTAGATCCTTACTGTGTCCATCTCATAACTTATTACTCCTTACATTATTTTTCATTTGAGTTTATGCCCCAAAAGCCATCCATCTCCCTTTTTACTTCTCTTTTCTTAGGACTGAGTAGATGCTGTAAAACAAAGTCATATTTCATACAAAAGGCAGAACAGCTTTATAATAAAATGGAAGGTGATATACTTTGTATCATACAGTGGTGTTATAAGATTATGTGTTATTATGTTATTGTGTAGTGAGTGGGGATTGGTGATGAATTTCTTGTGAATTACATGATAGGACAAGTAGGAAAAAAGTGAAACCTCACACCTAAACTGTTCTGCCAAGTAAAGGTAGAAAGGGTAACAAAGGAGTCAATGAGGAATAAGATCATTTGGTTCTTTGCTAAACTTGGAGCAAAATAATTATTTCCTTCTCTCATCACCGGGTTCAATAATGAATGATTTATTTTTACTGTGAGAATAGTTGATTTCTCATCTGAAAAACCTTATCCTTTACAGTGGAATTTCACAAAAAATATGGATCAACTCTAACAGGAATCCCTTTGACCTTCATAATCATTTTATGACTGTTTTGGCTAAGCTAAGTCTCAAAGTCTCGAAGTGGGAAAGGAAACTGGAAGTCAGTTCCTACCTTGCTGAGTTTCTCTTCATACCAATAAGGGAACCATAGGATTTTGCTTTAGTGAACTGCATGGTGGTTTGTGTCTTTTTCCTCCTTTGTGTCAGATATTAGAAGAATATGAAACACTGAGCTGAACTCTGTCCTACCTACACAGAAATATTGTAATATTCTGTCATCCTTCTAGCAGGAGGACTGGGATAAATTGGGATGATCTCTTATCCCTTTTCACTGTTAAGAGACTCAGTATTGAGATTTAGATGCTCATCCTCAAATCTACTAGGAGAAAGGTAGAAAAGAGGAAAGAAGTGTCATATTTTTGCACTCAAAAATATGCATATTATAGTTGCTGATGAAAGAACCAGACAGAGCCATAGCTATTTATCTCTTGTCAACCCTAAGTAACATAGCTGTTAGCCTACAGATGTAAAATCATCAATCAATCATGATGATTTAGCTTCTGCACTTCAGCAAGTGTGGAGCTCATTGGCCTGGGTGCATTCACAGAATCACAAAATTGCAGGGGTTGAAAGGGACCTCCAGAGATCATCGAGTACAACCCCCCTGCCAAAGCAAGTTCCCTACAGCAGGTAGGGATCCAGGCAGGTCTTGAACATCTCCGGAGAAGGAGAAGGAGATCTTCATAGAAGGTCTATAATGTTTTATTGGTAAAGAGCTAAATATCAACAGAATCCTTATTTTAAGGCATTTCCTCAGGAAGTGATTTCTGGACCTTAAACTTGAAATTAAGCAATTTCTAGAAGTATGCTTGTAACAATGTGCTTGAATACTCTAAATACATATTTTTGGAACTCTAAATACATATTTTTGAACAGTTCATATCCCTGTACTCTTGCCCCCACTGAGTGTAATCTGAGAAACATCATACTTACATCAAAATATGATGTTGAAAACAGATATCTGGATCTAGATCTAACCTTGAAAAAGAAAAGGAAGAAGTGCACTTAGCACTTTAGATTGTAAAAGAAATGTGAAGGAAATTTCGGTTCCCTAAGTTGAGTACAGTCTGAAAGAAGATACCAGTATGGAAAGAAATAAGCCCATTGACAGGCAAACTCAGAATTATTTTACAAATATTCTTCTTCTAAATTAAAACAAAAAAATCAACAAAACCATCCTGGTTCCTGTGTGTGAGAAGGAGGAGCTGATGGAACACTCTTGGTACAATCTTACTATGTTTCATTAACAGAGAAGCGGTATAGAGTATGAAAGATAGTCTGTCTTCAATAAACTCGGTCTAATCATTTCCATTTCATTGCGAAGTAGAAATTAGGTAACCAAACAGAAGTACCTAAAATGTACATCTCTACTTCTGAGCTAATCTTGGATCCTTTTGCAGTCATTGGAGAGAAAATGGCAAAGACTAAGACAGGTTGACAGTTTGGTATGACATATCAGCAATATTGAATTCAGATTTGTCATATAGTGTATTATACCTAAATTTATAGGAGGCAGCTCCTTACTTTTCTATATTGTTGAGAGGAAGAACAAACTGATTTTTTCCACTCCTATTTATCTTGCTTAATTTTTTACTTCCAAAAATGCATTATTGTGGAAGTGTTGGTACAGGTTAGATATGAAATCATTAATGTTATTTTCTTGTGTGTGAGGGCTGCACTTCTTAACAGAGGCTGTGACAAAGTTAATAGGTGACATATTCTATTAATTGCAGCTCATAATTATAATCTCAGGCTTACATAGCCCCACTACACACAGAATGGAAGGAATGAGAACTGAAAATCTGAAACAGCAAGTGTGTGTGTTGCTGTTTTGTCTTCTTGTGTCATTTAACTCTGTGTGATCCCAGCTTAACTTTGCCCATTGTGTTTGAGCCCTACCAACAAGGCATCCTTCCTAGGGTTCCATTCCTCTGAAATGACAAGATGAACCTCAGCAAATTGACCTCAGCAGGAAAAATGATTCTGTACAATTCAGCTCTTCACTCCATCCAATGGAAAATGGCATCAGTCTCCATAACTAGCATGATGTCCAGGTACACTGTAGCTTCACCATTTTGCCAAGCAGTGTAAATACATTAGAAGAATATACAGACAGGATAGATGCTTGTTCCTAGACATTAATTCATCTCAGATGTTGTTGGAAATGGATCATATTCTTCTGAAGAATATAACAGTGATGACACAGGAAGCAACATGACTTTGGTGCTATCAGCATGAAGAAATTAGTGTTAGAATCAAGTGACAAAAGAACAAGAAGACAAAATGTGAAGGGTGCGGTTGATCTAATCACTGCAGTGTCAGAGCATTCAGAAAACAAAGTGCACTTAGGGAAATGAAGAAAGGAAGTACTGAAGAGTGGACAAGAACACTAGGCTACAGCTAGAAAATATGTCAAGTAAAAGATGTAAATATTTGCACTGCAAGGAGGAAGATTTTGCAACAATTGTTGTGATCCAGGAAAAAGCTTCCAGAGACAAGGGACTCTACAACCTCTACATTGTCTATTTTAGAGATTACATCTTCTGTAGAACAAATAGCATCTTGTTTGAACGCTGAAGTTAGAAAAGCCTTTGATTAGATTTGGTTTTGCTTCACAGCCCTATGGCACGTGTACATGTTCTGGCTACAAAATGAAAGTAAAAGCTAGGAAATGCAAGCAAATGCTTTTATTCTCAACAGAAAAATCTGTAAGCTGATGCTTGTGATTGGTTATGCTGCTGAAACTCAGTGGAAAACAAACAAATAAAAGAATGAATAAAGAGAGAAAAATATTCCTTTCCAGGTATTTTTTATGTACAACTTCAGCTATTAGATGTTATTTAATTTCTAAGTTAGGTGTTTGTTTTTTTATTTCATTCAACTTGCTGAATGATCAATGCTATTAAATACATTCATCAATCTGTTTAGAAGGTCTGTTTCAATCTGTTTCCTTCTCATCTGTCTTCAGCACCTGACAATTTCCAGATGTCTTTCCCAAATTAAAACAGGGTTGTCTTGTGCTCTTTTCCATGTAGTTAATGTGATTTACTCTAAAGCTTAGAAAAAAAAAAATAATGTATGGTCAACTTTCTGAAGCCTTAACATGCATTTACTTAGCAGAATGTAGAATGGAAATTTAGAAAGGCAAGAATACACAGTGTATGGCATGCAATTTGTTAACAAGAGATCCAATCAGACAAAAGAAAGCTGAAGTCATTTAATTATATCAAGGTGATTGCCCTAGAAGAAAAACTCTGGGTATACCAAGAGTAGTTTGGGAAATTTACCAAAGTTCACTCCTAACAAAGCCTCTAGAAGTTCTTTTGTCTTTAGTTGCAAACTGTTGAAATTGGAAGGCAGTATTTGAAACAAGAATAGGGCCACCAACATATGTTTTTACGGGTTATTCAATTGACTGCTGATCAGTTGTTAGAGTTAGTATAATATGGTTAGGTCGGGGTTGGACTCGATGGTCTTTAAGGTCTTTTCTAACCTGAGTGATTCGATGATTCTAGTAATAGAAACAGGTGCCTGTACATTCAGTAAAGGCAATGCTTCCAAAAAATAGCTGGAAAGAAAGAAACCTGATGCATAAAGGAAGCAACAATTCTTCGAGCAGACTTAGGTCTTTGGAATCACACAGAGTTATTCCCAGGGTGGATGATGGGAAGCTGCATGCTTGGAAACTGGCTAAGTTTTTATGAAGTGAAAACTTGATTTCTTCATGTGCAGGTAAAGTTGATGACAAGGTGTTGTGCTTCCTTTTAATTAGAACTGGTCAGTAGCAGAAATAATCATGGAGGCATCGTTAAAAATATAGAATATAAAATGTACTTTTTGTATCACAAAAAGGATCGGTATAAAAAATTGTATCCTGGCAAAGGTTTGATAAAAAATTGTTCCCTGACAAAGGTTTGAGTTTTTATTTGACTGAATTGTTCTGAAAGCTGAACACTACAAAACTGTCCTCTACAAATAGATATAAATTAGTCTGGGTGGCCTTTACACAAGCTAATGAGCTGAGGATAAAATCATATCATAGAATCATATGGCCTGTGTTGAAAAGGGCCTCAAAGATCATTTAGTTTCAACCCCCTCCCATGGACAGAGTCACCAACCACTAGATCAGGCTGCTCAGAGCCACATCCAGCCTGGCCTTGAATGTCGACAGGGATGGGGCATCCACAACCTTTCTGGGATCCTAGGTTCCTACACAATGATGTCTCTCATGGTTTTTATCTTGGTCATTCCCTTTTTGGAGTATTTTTTGTTCTTACTCATTTATCTTGGTGTAAGGATGTATCTCTATCTAATCCCCTTTGTGAGAGCTCAAAGGTTCCTCATACTCCTCACACTTCTAAATATTAAATTCTGAATTAACATCAGCCTGGAAATTCACCTCCTGCTAGCATTATGGTACTGAAGGGGAATTTTTGCAGGACTCAGGGACTCGTGTTTAAAGGGAAAAGCCAAGTCAGAGCTAATTTGACACTGTTTACTTGGAGTTCAGGATAAAAGCACGAGTACTTCGAATCATTACAAAAATATGTATCGCTTATGCAGATTTAGCCTGGCCTGACATTATAAATTGTTAATAAATAGTGCCATGGCCTACCAAAGCCTACTAAGTTAGCTTAATGATAAGCTAAAAGCTTTCCATTTCCTTGCCATGAAATAACAATTCCTATGTGCTTTATACAGTTACTACCTTAGGGGAATTCAGACCTACTTAAGTGCTATTGCTATTTACCATATTTGCTAATGCATTTAGCTGGGCTCTAATGTGAGGAAAGTTGAGTAGGCAAAACCAGCTTGTGTTAGAAGTGCCTGGCAATTTGCAAAGGAAATAGTGAAAGTAAATTTAAAAAAGCAAGTCTGTTACTTCTAATAATGCAAGGAGATGCGTTCCCTCTAATTTGGATGCCTGCCTAAGAACACTCCCATAGAATTTTTAGCTTAGCAGCCCAGTTTGCCGGGTATAATTGTTTCAGTTCCCCCAGGGGAAGGCAGAAACCTCTCAAACCTGCCCAGTCACCTTGGATGTTATGCTGTTCCCACTGTTTGTGCAGTCAGTGTGCAGGACCCAGGAAGACAATCTTTGCAGCTGGGCTGGGAGAACACAGAGCACTGTGCATCACAGAGCACTGTGTAATTCCCACAGTAGGCTCACTCCTGGCTGAGGGGCCTGACCCTATGCTCCAGGTGGGCTTTGGCTAGCTGAAACAACTATACCTTTTTTTAAAAAAAAAAATCTTCCAGTAATAACACCCACAAAGAGTGCTGATTGACTGTATGAAGTGAAACCCTGCATGATGTAGAGCGTTCCTCACAGCTGGCCTGACACCTAAGGAAGATGCTTGCATGGAATTTGTGACACCATTAAATGCCATTAAAATTTTCTTCCTTTCTTCTGAGCTGGGTGACAGAGACTCTAGATTTTTTATTCTATCTGTGCTCAGAACTCTCAGGTCTCTCTGTGAGCTGCCCAGGAGCCATGGGTGCTGGCAAAGCAGCAATGAGTTTATCAGAACCATCTCATGATTTACAGCCCTGGCCCAGCACTGTGTGGACATGTTTATGCAACTCCCTTTCTCCTCCAGCCTCAGCAGCCAAATTCTGGCCTGATACAAAGTGTGAGCATGCTTCCTCACAGCACATTGATAGTTCTTTATTTGTGTGTAAGAAAAATATCAAACTGCCTTGTTTCATCAGCAGCCGTCCAAGGACAGAGGGTAAGTCTTAGTGCTGAATCGCAGATATTCATTACTCTAAAAGCCCTGCTACAATCCCATCTGCTGTTTGTTTGCTGCAGCATTGTCAGATTTCAAACTGTAGGAGAGGAAAATAGAGACTACTGTGCCAAAATGAAGCTGTTTCAGTGACTGAATTTCATCAACATAGTCTTTAAAATGAGTTTCACCAAGGCTTTTAAAATGTTTCTGTCAAATCAATTATTTAAACAGGCACAAGATGCTAGATATCAAATGAGGCGAGCATCTAGATCATCCAAAAATTAACTGTTAAAATAGCTCCCTTTCTTTTGCTATTTTGTTGCTGTTGTTGCCCATGGTAGAAGGGCTTTATGCAAAAAGTTGTGTGACCAAAATGACTTAGTGAATTAGAAACTTCTCTGAGAAAGCTCACACCAGCCCTGTTTCTGTCTTCTGACAGATCTGAGGTTGCAGGGCAACTCTGGGCCACGTTCATCCCCGCAGCAATTTAAACACTGTCAGGAAGATGTTGGCAGCAGGAAACAGGGGCAGTCTGGCAAATATCACGGTTCTCCAGCATCACTGAAATGCAAGAACTCGAATGAAGGGAAAGTTCTTTGTCTTTCCAGGAAAGCAGTGTACAGATTTAAACAAAGTAAAAAATGCACTGTCATCCAACTACTTTATTTACTTTAGATCCTCCTGAGGGCAAGTCAGCGACCTGAGAGGATGGGGAGTTTATTTAATATCAGAGTGAATCATTCTTTTCAATTGCCTTCAGTGTGAGGGGCTGCAGGAAAAGCTGTTAGTCTGGACAGGATCCCAGAGCCAAATGTGAGCAAGGACTGTAAACTAAAACATGTTAATCTTGAAAATCTGTGAAAACTCTAAACAATAAAACAAAGCAGAAGACCTTGCTAAAGGAGAGCCTGAGCTGGGCTGAGGTGCACCTCCCTGTCTCTGACAAACGCAGGCAACCTTTCCAGTTTGGAGGATTGTGAAACCTTCTAATGAGGAAGCTGAGTGCATGCTGTGAGCTCTAACAGAACATGATTGAATTTCACTTTTACTGCTTTGCTGCTATTACTGTGCAGTGACCTGTGGAGTTTGCTAATAAACTGCTCTTGCCATTATTGTTACTCATTACAATAGGTGTTATCGGCATCCTTCCCCTCCTCTTCAGCAGATTCAATCACTTTATCTTGGTATTATATTAGTAAATTAGTACTATTACTGAACACTTTCTATATTCAACTGTCTGAAAGACAGACTGCTTGCTTGCTTCTAGAGGCTTGAATAAAACACTGTTAAGTACAGATGCTGTGCAGGGCTCACAAGTTGTGTAATTATTTCCACAAGCTGTTTTCTCTATTAAACACAATTTAAAATTCCTTTTTCCTCACCACTCTCCTCAGAGGGTAAGAGTTCTTGTAAACAAAACCTTCATATAATCATGTCTTTACTACCACTGTATAATTTTATTTAAAAGGAAAGGAGGGGAAAGTTTACAGGGCTCTTATTATCCAACTGTTATATTTCATGATTAAATGTGTTAAAGCAATAATTCAGAGCCAAGGGGTAGTGCTGAGGGCAAGAAAATTTACAATGCAAACACTCAGTGAGATGCATTGGATACTCAGACCTCTTATCTAGCAAAAATGATTTATAGAAAACAACTTGATTGCATTTTCAGCCCTACTGGGTGATTAGATGAGAGTTCTTTGTTGTTATGACTGCCTGCCTTAACTAAACTTAACTCCATCTGCTTTTCATTCAGCAGCCAGCACCTCTCTCAGGCAGGCAGCTGCCAGGTAAAGGAACGAGGGGCTGGCTGATGATGCCAGCTGGTTCACAGCTTTCAGTTCAGCTCCCTGGCCTCCCACAGCCTCCCTACCAGAAGGCTGGACATCATCTGATCCCTCACTGAGGCGTCAGGTGTACAGTTTGCTGGGTGAAGAACTGCTTGGATGGGAGTATTGACTTGCTTGAGGCTAGGAATGCTCTGCGGAAGATTCTGGGGATAGGTTGGATTGATGGGCTTGAGGCTAAGTGTATAGGATTGAGAAAGAGGTCTTGGATAGCTGCTCAGCAGAAAAGGATCTGGGGTGCTGGCTGACAGCTGACTGAATGTGAGCCAGCAGTGTGCCCAGGATGGCCAATGACTTCTGGTCTGTATCACAGATAGTGGGGTCAGCAGCACTGTGGAAGTGAATGTCCCCTTGTACATGGCACTGTTTTGAGACAGAACCTCAAATGTTGTGGTCAGTTCTGGATCCTTCTCCACAAGAAGGATGTGGGATTGCTGAAGAAGATAGAAAGAACAGCAAAAAGCTGATGAAAGGAGTAGGAAAAAAGACTTACAAAGAGTGTCTGAGGGAACCAGTTCTGTTCAGTCAGGAGAAGAGTAGGCTGAGGGGAGACCTCAATGCTCTCCACAGCTGCCTGAAAGGAGGTTGCAGTGAAAAAGGTACTGGTCTCTTTTCTCAGATGCCAAATGATAGAATGAGAGTAAACTGTCTCGAGTTGTGTTTAGACTGGATATCAGGAAGAATTTCTTCACAGGAAGGTTGATCAGGCCAGCCAAAAAAGTGCTGGTGTCCCCATGTTTGGAGGCATTAAAGAGACATGAAAACATGGAACTAAGTGACATGGTTTAGTGACAGGACTTGATAGGTCAGATTGGCAGTTGGACTTGATGAACTTGCAGGTATTTGCCAGCCTAAATGATTCCAATTCTGTGAAATTGCTTCTCCATCTTTGCATAGGTATCATGTTTTTCAGATAGGACGTCTCTTGCTAGCCTAAAACTCCTGGAGAGTAAGGCATTAATGGAGTGCTAATGCTGTAGACAGAAATATTTGATACTCTTATGTTCCTATCATTTGAAAATGGAATTGCAAATAGTATTATCAGATATGCATAAAGCACCTGAGCAACACTTTGTTTTTATCACTATCATAGATGGTAGAGACAGAGAAATAATCTAACATCTTCTGATTTATCTGACTTTAGCTCATGGCAGGCTCCTTAGGAAAAGGACTTTAATGCACTGTTTGGAAATGACATTTGTGGAAGATGAGGCAGGAGAATAATTAAAAAATAAGTACAAACACTTTTTAATGTAATAATGATTGCTGTTTCTGCTTTCTCATGTATATGTAACTGTATTTCGTTTCCATGCTTTCCCAACATCAAGTAAAATGATGCAAGCCCCTTGGACCTTAATTCTGTTGTCAGAAACACTGATGCAAGTCCTGTGAGATATAGCATGCTTGCTGGTGTTTGGTGAGGACAAAATCTTCTGTGCAGGAGCTGTAAATGCATGTAGATGTTCGTTCCAGATGGGGGAAGTATTCTGAAAGTAGGGAAAAACACTCAAAAAAGTCACAAAGAGCTCAGACCTCTTACTTGGACTTAGGGCTTAGCTGTCCTTCTTTTCATAGATAGAAGAGACATTCCTTCCCTCTGAAGAGAAAGAGATGTCTTCATCCACCCTCAGAGCAGGGATCCCTGGCACAGCACCACTGCAATCCAGATCCAGACCCTCCCTCCCCTTGCAAGGGTCTTCAACTTCCCATGCCCAGACAGGGATTCATTTCCCAAGGAACAAGAAACAAATACTCTCAATGGAAGAAAGAGTAATATCTTGTCTTAGCAGTTACATCTTTCACCCAAGGCTAAAGAAAGCTGGATTGTCATCCTTTTACAGAATGATTAATATAATGTAATGCAAGACTGCAGCAGGGATGAGGGGAGTGCACAATTTTTCTTTTGAGCCATGTTTCTCAGCAGATGAAAAGAGGGGGACTAATCTTTAGGCTTTATCCCAAGAGCCTGGCTCAGGAAACCTGCTGTAACTGGGATTTTATACTTTGCTTCCCTCCAAGGGCTGGGCTGTGAATGCTCTCATCTCTTCGTTTTCCTCGAGGTAATATATTGCTTGTCCAGTTCCTTTCCTGTGATAGTAAGTGTTGTCCTACATCTTGTCCTACAGCAAGCCCCTTGGATGAAGGTTAAAATGTCAGTCAAAAATGTCATGTCAAAACAAAACAAATATTGGACTGTATGTCCAGCTGAAAGGAAAGGGGTGGTTACTTGTGTGTTTAAGGAAGCTGCTAGAAGTGAATGGTTTGTGGCTAAATAAAAGGAAATATGTGCTGGGGAAACCCATTTCCCTGTTTAGTTTGTTTTCAGCTAGGTCCCTATGGTTTCTTGTTTCTACCAAGACTACACCCACAGGCCAGGATATTAAAGTTTCTAAAGATGATGGAAAAGAATAGAAATACTCATAAACAGATGCTTAAAAGTCAGCTAAGAAACGACATAATACAGGACAAGCAAGAGACTCTCTCTGCCTAGAATATTTCATGCCTTCTTTCTTTGACAACACCATGTACTGTATTTTTTGTTGTTGTTGTTGCTTCCCATCTAAAACTCTCATGTCTATTTTATTCAAAAACTTAATATACTTGACTGCACATGCACATTTTTGGGATACTCGGATAATACACCAAGCCCTTACAGTAGCAACTATAAAATATTACTATGCCCATCTTAAAGGCACAGAAAGTCCTGGTAACATGACAGTTATAGCTCTGGGAGAGGAGATGTAACATCCACTCATAGATTTCAGATCCTTTTCAGTACTTGGATTGTTCGGCTTCCACCTATGAAGGCAGAATTTGTAACGGGTTCTAAGTGACAGTTCACACCTCACAAAATTTTGAGGTGTATAGGTTGTCTCACTCTCAAATCTGTCTTGTTCCCCTTTACATAAATGGAAGACTTTCCTAAACCAGGAGAAACTGTTTCACCAATTAGGCATGTAGCAGTTTTCCAATCCTGTGCAGTGACTGCACTTCTGTGTATCAGTGTGAGGCTGACTGTGGAGAATGTGGTTAACAATGCTTCATTCTGTGGGTAGTAAAGGTGTGGGCTTAATGGAAGACCTTCGGAATGAAGCTGATCATGCTGGAAGATGTCTCACTGCCTTGCTCACTATTTCTTTCCTTACCTAAAGGGACAATGTGGATTTTACCGAGCTGCTGCAAACTGTGATGATGCTGAGCTGCCCACTGAATCCACAAAGTGGAATTGAGTGGACTGTCATAGGTTTCATGCATTTGTCATGGAAATTCAGAGTGGGGCTAACCTCACACTGCTGTAAGTCATTCTGAAGATAAGGTAATGCAGTCACAGCTAGAAAGAACTTGAAGTTGATGCTCAAAACAAAATCTATGTGATTTGCTTTAATGATACCCTTTGAGGATAAATAATCAGAAGTGCACAATTGTAGCTCATTTGTGCCAGAGCTCTAGTGCACTGATCTTCTGCATTACCAAATAATGAATTGTAAGTCTGTCATTATTTGCTGCCTACTCGCAGTTAGAAGAATCGCTCATTCCTTATACTCACAGCAAGTGGTGAAGTGAGGAAAAACAGAAAGAGAGGAGTGAAAGAGAAATCAGTTCACCTGTTCTGTGCTGCAGAAATACGAGTTTGCTAAAACAAAAACAACATCGCCAACAACAAAAACTTTAGAAATGTACTCCTTGAGTTGCTGGTAAAATCAATGTATGGTGTATATAGAAGAGATGCATCAACACAAATCCCCTAGTTTTCCAGCAGGAAATCCCTCGTATATATATGGAATATGTAAGGCAGATCACAAAGATGGAAAAATCTTTTTGTGCCCCCAAAGGCTTTTTTGATGATATTTTTTTCTGGAAAAAAAAAAACAATTGTTAAAACATCTGAGCATTTGCTGTTTCCCAGGCATCAGTCTAGAAAGATCAATGCAAAAAAGTTATTTCAGCAACTGACACTAGAGGAAAAATAGGTGTAAAATCTCTGACTTGAATAGGAACAAAACACACCAGTTCTTTCCAAAGGACTCTCTCATCCATCAAATACATCACACAAATTTTATCCTTGGACCCTCAAAAAATCTGTGAAGTAATTCTGGAACTACTAACAGTTTTATCATGGAGGAAAAGTGAAGAATAGGAAAGATGGGAAAGGATAAACAAAAAAAAAAGTATCAGGGAATTATGGAGCAGGCAGCCAACTTCAATGTCCAGAAGATTTCTATAATAAAATCTTCAATAATTTATATTCATCTGGAATTCAGTAAAGTAAGTACCACCAGATGTGAAAATGTTAAGGGCAAATAAGCTGTGTTTTGTTGTGTAACCAGCTGTCAGGCCTTATATCTAGGGTACAAGCCATAGATGTTCTATAATTTGACTTTAATGTGGAATTTTCATAAGCTGTAATATATGGTCTAGAAGCAACAGAATAGTGCAAAACTAAATGAATAATTTTTTTTTAATCGCTGCTTAACTGCTAAAAGAGATTACTCTTTCCACTGATTCCACACTATGTCTCACTGTAAGCCATATGACCATTAATTACTTATATATAAGATAATTACACTAGAGCAAAATCTTCATGTCATGCAGCAGTTTCTCCATGATGTTTTACCGCCACAGCAGAAGCTGACATGAAGTAGATGGATGCTACTCTGCCATTTTTTGCCTGTTATCCTAAGGAGTTTGCAGTGAGGGACTTTCTTGTGAGAGCTGGTAATGACTTTCCCAAACTTAGAGCACCACAGTAGTGTGACTAGAGTACAACTGAGACTTGGACTGGTTGTACTCACTTGGCTGTACAACCTTCAGGTGGGAGTTTTCATTATTTCAGATTTTGAAATATGTTGTTCTGCAATAGGCTGTCATATAGTTCATTATCCAGCATTACAAACGCCTTTACAAAAATACATTCATGTCTGTGGTTTTAGTCTAAGGAAAACAACCCCACAGAGAAGAAAAAGATTACTGCCAGGCCAGGATCTAACAATTACCGTGAAACCCTTGCTTCACTCCACTCTCATAGTTCAGCACAACTTGTTGATCAGATTAGTGGCTGGTACTGGACGCCTCAGAAAAAACATGTAGAAACATCTCATGGCAGTGAAATTATTTGCCATGAAATGTCTAAAAGGAAACACTTTTCCATATTCCTAACCTTCAATTTGTGTTGGCAGGAGTCAGTGTAGGCTGTGTGACCCAATCTTTTCCACAGTGACTCAGCTTTACACTATAGTTCTTTGTAAAGCAGATATAAGGTGAAGTCTGTTTTCTTTTCTCTAGAAATAGGGACAGCAGATGGCTTGTGGAAGAAACTAAACTATATTTCTGGTCCTCCTGGGGCTTGTTTAATTCAACCTTCCACATAAATAGTCAGATTGTGTTTACTTGCTAGTGAAGAAAAGTGTACTTTCAAGTTCCTTTATTTTCAGAAGACATAAATAGCAGCAAAGGATGGCATAACGTTAAAGCACTTTTCGTAAATGAGTAAAAACAAAATCTAAACTGCAGAGGGAATATAATAAAATCATCACTTCTACTGCCAAAGGTTAAAATGAGGGTACTGAATCAATTCTGTAAAATTTCTGAGATTTTGCTGTAACCTTAATCTGCCATATACAGATTCTGAGCTTGTAATGAGCATTCAGACCCCTAGTTTCAGGCTCTCTGATCAATCTGTTTAGTCTTTCTGTGACTGGCAGATTTTTAAATTAATTTGCTTTGGCATTTATATCAGTTGTTTACAAAACTCATCTGTAGAGGCTTTGCATATCTTCCCAGAGGTAAACCAAGCTTTTTAAAGAAGAGCAAAAAAATTGTTTCTTCAGTATCTACATACAGACTACAACCGCAGGAAACAGCCTGTAGTTTGCAATGCAGGCTGATGTGAATTATGTGTTTTCTCAAACAATGGGCCAAGTTTATATATATTTTCATCTTATGTTCAGGTTAAAAGTTTCTCTGACACAAGACTGTCAGTTTAAATTATATTTCACAGGGTCACTCAAGGGGATGTACAGACAAGTATCGCAAAGTGGATGGGAATCTTTCAAAAAGCTACAAGGTTTAAGGTTTATATACTTCTTATCATTGAAACATTGATGTTTAGTTCAACATTGTCCTTATTCAGGATGAAAGAGTGTGTTTCCTCCTATTTCTACTATGCATTTTCATTCTTTTTAGTGAACACTGCAGAAAGTTTCCCAACAGATATAAAGACTTAATGCAAGTAGAATCTAATAAAATGCTGTGTAAGCATATTATTGAGATCTGCAAGCAAGAACACAGATTAATCAAGAGGAATTCCGTGAGTGATAGAGACTCCTCTCCTGATGTAAAAAAAAAATAATAAAAAAAAAAACCACAACCTTAAAATAAAAAAATACCCTGGTGTATTACCAGAGTTAAACATCTGTCTGTTTTATCCAGAGGCAATCAAGAAGTGTCCTGAGAGCATGCTCCTGAGCTGCTGGTACAAAAAGATATGTGTAGGGTTTACAGCCATGTGCCAGGGAGCACTCATTGGTTTAACAGCAATCTCAAGAACACTTGTAGCAACATCTGTCTTTACTGAAACAGCCTCAATGTGCCAAGTAATTCTTATCCTTGCCAGAAAATATCCTCTGACAACATCTCTGTGTCCTGGGTTGCTGAATCTTGAGTGATGAACTAACAAAATACAACCAGATGCCAGTTTTTATTTCACACTACAATCCTGGTAGGTCAGTGTTGTTAGTCCCAACACAAGCCTTGAGAACTGCTTTGACGAGCTCTGTGGAGTTTTAGCTCTCTGTTAATGTTATTTACATAACTTCTTTCTGTTACAAAACTAAATGGAAGTGCTGACATGTCAGAAAGAAAATGTTGCTATCGTTGTTGAGAGAAAATTCACACCCTAGTTTGTTTCTGGTAAAAAATGCCAGATGAATTTGTGTTACTTCATTTGGCCTTCGGGGACATAATGAGGACCTTCAGCAAACACCTTTTTCTGCAGGAACAATAAAGAAATGCTGCGTTATAAATCAAAGAGAGGAGTGTAAAAGAGGAAGGTTTTTTCAGTTGGAGAAGACTGAGAGCAAGGTACCAATAAAAACTCCATCCAGGAATGGATAGCAAGGCTTATTGAAAAAATACAATGTTTAAACAGTCCTGCCTGGAAACCTGCGAAAATATAAATACAAAGCTGTAGAGGAAACCATTAAAGTGATCATTTGGAGTCATTATCTGAGAAAATCTTTAGAAATACTTTAGAAATGAATGGATTAAAGTACATGGCAAAGTATAAAACTCTTTCAGAGATGTTTTTATCCTGAGATTTCTGCTTGAATTCCCCAGCTAAATGTCACCTTTTACAAGAGGTGGTGGCTCTTTTCCTTCTGCAGAGGAAAAGAAAGTAGAACAGAACAGAGGCACGGGGGCATGAGCTGTCATCCGTGCCAGTGAGACTAGAGCTGCTGGATCTGTTTTCAAATGTGCTTTTTGTGCCCTTTCCTATTTTGACGTGTAAAGGGAATTTCAGTGTAACTTTTTGTAAATTATTGGTACAGCAGTGAGCTGCTTGGCTGCTGAGAGCACATGGTTTCTTCAGTTTCCAAGAAGTTTCTATATTTTGCACACTTGCTCTTCAACATTTCTGAAGACACGTTTATGATTCCTCAGGGTGAGGCTGTATACATATACATTTTGTAAGTTATGTTTAAAAATTAGTCTGCAGCTTGATACCTACAAGAATCTGAACCTCGGAATTTTTCTTGCCTCTGTGTAACTTTCTTTCTTGTGATTATGATTGCCTCTTTTCAGGCAAAATCATCCCAGTTTCCTGTGAATGCCAGATTTATAAAGGGGGGATGCCAAAGAACACCTTTCAAGTGGGAAACAGTGAGTCATAGTGATGACAAAGAGAAATATGATTCATGTTGTCACCTTTTCAGGTATTTCAATTCTTCAGATATCATGGGTAATGATTCATAGATACTTCACAGATTTCAAAGTGCCTCTAATGTTTTTTCTACCAGATGCTTTGCCTTTTTGATGGCTGTCAGCATTAGGAGTCTTATTCTAAACATTAGGGAGGCCTTAAAAACATGCACTTAAGGACTTTATGGAAACTATGGACCTCTTGCCTTTGCAAGCAACCCTAAAACTCCCCAGACAAAATTGTTCAGATTTTAGCCAAGAAATCTGAAGTTTGGACTGTGAACACAGAAACTGTATGAGAGTTAGAATGGGAAGTCAAAAGAGCTTTTAAAAGTAAGGCAACATTTTGGTGGATATGGATATTATTTACTTTTAAATTGTCCCCTGAGAATTATTTCAAACGACTCATTGATCTTATAGGAGGCAGGAACAGTCTACACAGCACCTGGCTTTGTGTTCTCATTTCCTCTACACTTCAGAGTTTTTATAGAAGGATCCTTTTACCCTATAAACTCCCAGTGAATTAAATTTAAAATGAACAAAACGTAAAATGAATGCAACATTCAGTCTTCTCTACCCCCACCACCTACAGTTTCTCCTGTGTCCAAGGTTTAATGGTAGAGCTAATGCTTGTATAGCAAATGAAGCAATAGCAATCACAAGAATAGCAATTTGTGACTGTAAGGATGACTCTGTGTCATGCAACATTCACTGTTTCAGGAATAGCAAGGTTGTTCCTGCTGAACTTACAGAATATATTTTATGAAGTCTTTATTTTTTTCTATTTTTTTAATTACTCTGACAGTATTTAGCAAGTTTAGTATTTCTGTGCAAAACGATGTTTTCACATATTTAAATCACAATTTTTATGGTTCAGTTACATTGTTTTCTAATGCTTGCACCTGTGGATTCTTTCAGCGGAGATTATCATTTTTCCCTCTACCTTTTCAGCCTTGATTCATAGAAAGTGTTGCGTCTTGCGTTAGGATAATGAACAGGAAATTAATCTATTTCAATATGCAGCACTGCTACCTCCTCAGCCTTTCAGCCATGACCCTTCTGGTTCTGGTAGTAGGTGAATGGTTGGTCTGAATGATCTTGGAGGTCTTTTCCAATGTCTGTGAGTCTATGATTCTATGTTTCTGTAGGCATCATGAAAGGCTTACTCAGATAAGGTGATGTCTTGGATGTGCATGAATGGAGCTCACTCCCTGTTGGAGGTATGCCCCTGCACATTTATTGCTAAACTTCATTCAGTACCCAATGAGCAGCTGTCAACTGATATTTTTAGAAGGTGTTGGTTTGTTGAATCCAAGTGCTTTCCCACAAGTAATGGCATAGCACATAGCTGCTTCTCAGTCAGATCATGTGTATCACATGCAATTGGCGTTCACCAAATGTTACTCCACTGGGTCCAGTAGCTTTTGTGTTTTGAATATCAAATCATCAAAGAAAATTGTATACTACTCTAATTCAAGGATGATGAGAGTTTAGAAGGTGGTAGATTTTCTAAGTAGTTTTCTTCCAAAAATAATCTGTCTGAATGTTACTGATTTTTGTTATCTTATTTCCTATTAGAATTTGTCTGATTCAGTTTCTTTGGTTCTCTTGCACTTTCTCACTAAGTAAAGGAGTATATACCACCCTGTATTTTCACCCTGTGACGGCATTATACTCTGTAATCAAATCATTCTTCAATCTTCTCCTCTAATAAGCTAACCAGATTTGAGTAGTAAGCCTTTAACAGCAAGATGTTTTCTCTAAAAAATGAGTAACTTCTGTGATTATCAGCACAATTCTCTTGAGATTTCTAAACCCTACTATAAATTCAGCCACCAAAAATCCATGCTGTATTTCAGTATTAGCCTCACCTTTGTTTCACACAGAGGTAAAATTACTTGTGGCTCGTGGATTAGAGGGTTCAAACAGTTCTTCACTAATGCATGTCAATCAGAGGTATTAAAGAAGCAGTGAATTTTAGGTCCTTTTAGAACCTCTGCTTTCCAGGACCCAGTCCTGCATTCTGTTGGTATATCTCATCTGTTAAGAGATATTTAGCATGTGACTTCTCTGTTGTCATTACTATTTACTGGTTTCTAAAAGCCCCTTCAATTTAGCAAAAGTACTTTTTCTCCTTACTTTGTAGCTTCTGTTGTTTAACAAACACTGGAAAGTGCTGAGATTCTGTACAAATCTATAATGAAAAGGCTTTTTCTTGGATTGATTACATTCATAACATGAATTCTTGACTTACTACTGAGAAGTACTTATTGAACAATTTGCTTGGGGTTAGTAGTTTACAGAAAGTTAGTTTGGTTTTGTTAGCAGACCGTGAGTGATCCATGAATGCTTGGACCCCCTATATTTCCTTCATTACCAGCAGCTCCAAAATAAACAATGGCCCCCCACACAGCATTACTCTGCCCTTTTACCTTCTCTGCCTTTTCTTAACAAGGTACATCTGAGTTTTATTTCAGACATACGAAGATTTCCACAAGCTTTTAGTACTGTGGCTTAATAGTGCATTTTTTCTTCTTGAGAAAGTACATTTTCTGTTAATCTTACAAGTTTCATCTCTTCAAATCCCTGCAAGTCACAGATGGCTTGGATATTTTTTTTTCAGTTTATCAATAACAGTCCCTTCCTTCAACTTGTCTACCTTGTCCAAGAGGCTTCAAGCCTCATAAAAATGGCTGCTAGCTCCAAAAAAATGAATCAGAACTATGCTACAGACAGTTTGCTATTTATCTTCTCTAGTACAACGGAGAATGAGACAACCACCTACCTTTTCCTCTGCAGCCTGCACCCAAAGCCTATTATACCTTACCAAGCCCTTTATGATACCCTGTCTTTGGTTCAAAAACATGTAGAGTTTTGCTATTTGACTTTATTTGTCCATCCAGCTCTGGAGTCGTAATTTGTGCTGGAAAGCCAACTCTGCACTATTCTGTGACTGTATTCTCTGTCCACACTGTTTTCACAAGTTGATGTTGATAATTTTTTAATTATCCCTTAGTGTCTGGAAGAATCAGTAGTGGTGGCTTGTTGTATACTGGAAGTACCTCTACTATTTTTGTTGGGGAAAAGAAAATATTACAGCAAAGCGTATCAAAAACTGCAAAAAAGAGAGACTTGTGTAAAATTGAAACTGGTTTTATTGGGATGTACCAGAAAGCTCTGTCTAGTTGATACTCTAGAACCCACATAAAATATATGCACTATACACATGCATATATTATCTTAGTACAAAAATAGTAAATCTACATTTATTTGTCATATCCAGCCTTTTTCCGAACAACTCTTCTTGTTAATCCAAAAGTTTTAAGAATCCTGAAATTAATGATATCTAAGGCAAGATGGGAGAATCTGGGTTGATCTGGTTTTATGTTAAACAACTGTTAAAATAACTGTTAAAAAAACTGTAAAATAACTGTTTTTATGTTTCCAAATAGGAAATGCATCTCCAATCATTCTGACTTAATATTGAGCACTGATGACACTTAGGGAAAAGGAGTACAGAAATATTATGAATTATCCTATCTTTAAGGGCTAAAAGTTTGCATTTTATTATTTTAACTAAAAATAAGTTTTTTTAAAGTGACGCAGCTTTTGCTTCCATTCTCCTGCAGAAGAATATTTTCTGAAATGTTATCAATTTTTCTTTTAATTTTTCTTATATTTCTGAAATAAACAAAAATCCATGCTCTCACATAGGCACTTCTCAAATTCACAGAAATTAATGTATTGTGCTTTGCTGAAACACAATATGAAAATTCCACCTCCTTGTTAATTGTTTAAATCATTTCAGCCAGCTTAAATCACTGGAAAGCCTTGAAAAACATTCGTTGTTATGGAAATCAATAGAAATTTTGCTATTTGTTGCAACTAGGATCCACGTGCTGGTCTTCCATCAAGGAAGTTACTTCGAAGGTCTACAAAGAGAATTTGTGAAAAACAAAGTCACTAATGCATAGGCTACTCTTTACATTTCAAGAGAGTTTCCTGACTCTTCAGTCAATGCTAGACAGATATTTTCTTCCATTCATTGTTGGTGGATTTGTTTGGGCATCTCTTCATTTTAAGCTACTTATTGAGATGTCAAAATAAATGTAATTCATGAAATTATTTGAGCACTAGGAACATCATTATGTTTAGAAGAAAGCCTCTGTAAATTGACCCTTTTTAAAAACATTTGCTGTTACTGAAAAACTCCTTATATAAATATTTAAAGTTTGAACACACTTTATTACTTTTTGACACAAGTTGCCAGGTGGTAGATCTATTTATACTGCAGTTTATTCTAATTTCATTTTATTTATTGGTTTGGTGATTAAATTTCATATGAAAAATTCAAGAAACTGCAGACAATAATATTAAATATCAATTATATAACATCTCAGATGAGCCAATTCAACAGAATATCTAATAACTCACAAATTTTACCCATACCAAGCAGTAATTTCTTTTAAATATGATGCTTCACATGAATAAATTACATTAATTTTCTCTCACAGAGATGTATTTTCAATAGCAAAAGTAAAGATATTAGGAGAGAATGACTGTTATTCTGTTCTGCAGAATAGAATCATAGAATCACCAAGGGGAATAGACATCTAAAATCACCCAGTCCAACCATTCACCATTTAACAATATTTCCCATTAAACCATGTCCCTCAGTACAACATCTGAACATTTGTTGAACACCTCCAGTAACTACCTCCATGAGCAGACCATTCCAGCACATGACCACTCTTTTGGAGAATAAATTTTTCCTTACATCCAACCTGAATCTTCCCTGGTGAAACTTGAGGTCATTCCCTCTTGTCCTATCACTAATTACACAGGAGAGGAGGCAGACTTTCATGTCGCCACAGCCTCCTTTCAGGGAGTTGTAGAGAGCAATAAAGTCTTCCCCTGAGCCTCCTCTTCTCCAAACTAAATAATCCCATCTCCCTCAGCCACTCCCCATAAGACCTGTGCTCCAGACCCCTCACCAGGCTTCACTGCCCTTCTCTGAATGTGCTCCAGGGCCTCAATGTCTTTCTTGTAGTGAGGGGCACAAAACTGAACACACTACTTGATGTGCGGCCTCACCAGAGATGAGTACAGAGGGATGAACACTTCCCTGCTCCTGCTGGCAACACTATTTCTGATACAAGCCAGGATGCCATTGGCCTTCCACACTGCTGGCTTGTGTTCAGGAGAGCATCAATCAATACCCCCAGGTCCATTTCCTCTACACAGTTTTCCAGCCACTCTACCTCAAGCCTGTAGTGTTGTCTGGGGTTGTTGTAGCCAAAGTGCTGGTTCTGGCACTTGGTCTTGTTCAACTTCATCCCACTGGCCTCAGCCCAGTTACCCAGCCTGTCCAGATCTCTTTATAGGCCTTCTTATCCCCAGGCAGATTGACAGAGGAGCAGTTCTGACAAAATGGCATTTGACATGGAAGATGCAGATGAAGCAAAGATGCTAAACATTTATGGAGACCAACCAGTAGAGCTGGCCACCAGCACAGTGCAGTGGTGAGTTTCAGTAGTGGTGATAGTGGCAAGAGGTCATCTCTGCTGGTGCAGATTTTCACAAGCACAGCATGCAGGATCTTGTTCCTCACTGGTGAAAATGCATAGCCAGTGGTGCTGAGAATGTTGAAAAATAAGGCTTTGTAGTTGAGAATTTCCTCTATCAAATAATGTTATCATGCTCTTTTTATCTGTTATAATTTCCATGGAAATAAATAGGAAGCATTACTTTTGGATACATATAAGCATCTCACAACAATTCCTCTTCATTCAGTGTGGCCTAGGCAAGCCAAAAGGTTGGACACATATGGTCTAGTCCAACCATCAACTCATCACCACCATGCTCACTAAATCCTCTGCAAGGTACTCCTCTCAACTTGGTGTCATCTTCAAACTTCCTGAGGGTGCACCCAGTGCCTTCCTCCAGGTCATCAATAATGATATTGAACAGGACAGGCTCCAAAGCAATCCCTGGGGAATGTCACTTTTGTCCTGTCACCTGCCACATTTAATTTCATTCACCACCATTCTCTGGGCCCGACCATCCAGCCAGTTCTTCACCCAGCAAAGTTCTTTACCAGTCTAAGCCACAGTCTGCCAACTTCTCCAGGAAAATACTGTGGGAAACAGCGTCAAAGGCTTTGCTGAAGTCCAGGTAGACTACATCAACAGCATTTCCGTCATTCACCAGGTGGGTCACTTGATCATAGAAGGAGATAAGGTTAATCAAGCAGGACTTGTCTTTCATGAACTTATGGTGACTGGGCTGACCTACCAGTTGTCCTGCACATGCAGTATGATGTCCTTCAGAATTATCTGCTCCATAGCCTTACCTGGCACTGAGGTTATGCTGATGGGCCTTCCACAGATCATCCTTACGATCCTTCTTGTAGATGAGAATCACTCTGGCAAGTCTCCAGTCCTTTGGGATCTTTCCAGTTCACTAGGAATGCTGATATATGGTTGAAAGTGGCTTGGCAATCACCTCTGCCAGTTCCCTCAGCAACCTTGGGTGGATCCTAACCAGTCCCATGGACTAGTGGCAGTCCAGGTGGAGGAGCTGGTCTCTAACTGTTTCCACCTGAATCTGGGGGGTTTACTCTGCTCCCCATCCCAGACTTCTGGGTCAGGGGGTACAGTACCCCGAGGATAACTGGTCTGACTTTTAAAGACAGGTTTAAAGAAGGCATTGAGAAACTCAGCATTTTCCTAATTCTCAGTGGTCACATTCCATGCTGCATCCAGTAGAGGATGGAGATTCTCCTCAGCCTTCCTCTTACTGTTAATATATTTGTAAAACAGTTTTTTGTTCTCTTTTACTCCAACAGCTAAGCTGAGTTCAAGCTGGGCTTTTGCCTTTCTAATTTTCTCCCTGCACATCCTAGCAACTTCTAATTACTCTCCCGAGTTGCCCATCCCTTCTTCCACAGTAGATAGATTCTCTTTTTTCTCCTGGAGCCTTAGGATAACTTCACAATTCATCCATGCTTCTCTTCCCTTCCAGCTCATCTTGCAGCATAGAGGGATAGCCTGCTCCTGTGCCTTTTTAAGACTTCCTTCTTGAAGAGCAATCAGTCTTCCTGGAGCCCTTTACCCTTCAGGACTAAATCCCAAGGGACACACCCTACCAGTGTCCTGAACAGTTCAAAGTCTGCCCTCTAGAAGTCCAAGGTAGCAGTTTTGCTACCCCCCACCCCCCTCCTGTCTTCACCAAGAATTGAGAACTCTCCCATTTCATGGTCACTCTGCCCAAAACAGCTCCCAACATCCACATCTCTCCTCAGTCCTTCTCCATTTGTGAATAGCAGGTCTAGTGGAGCACCTTCCCTGGTAGGCTCTCTGTGGACTCTATAGATCAATCATGAGAAGCATATGTGAAAGTAAAATACAGCTTTATATCAGAAATGTATTTTCTACTAAAGCTCAGCAAACAAATCAGCTTCCTCTTGTAAACTGGATCTCTGGATTTTGATTCAGTTCTGACCCTAACATATTTGACTGACAACAGTGTTACTTTCCAAGCTATTTTCCTGGATAATTATTTCCAAACAAAAATTTTAAAAAATGTCCAGGCCATCAGCCACTAAAAGGAGAAAGCCCAAATTGGGATTGTCAAAGTCTTCCCTTGAGGGGTAATGTGCTGTGACTCAAGAATAACATACAGCGCTTTAAGAAAATATCAATAATAATCTTGGAATGAACTGCAAACAGATTGCAAGAATCATAAAAGGAAGATAATAATGTAATACAGAGATCCTGCTTTCCATACATTTTTCTTATTGATAATTGTACTCTAATATGATAGTAGCAAGTAACAATCTTGTTCCAATGATTTCACTTTCCTAACATGGTAGAGGGGTTTCAAAACAAACTGAATGTGGAGTTTGTGTAAACTCATATATATAGGACATAAAAAGATGCTTAAGCTCTTGTTGATTGGTTTCCAGGCAAAATAAGCAAAATAATTCAGCGAAATAATTCAATAATTCATCATCCAGATGTAATAGTCTGAATCTGAAGTGACTTTGTGTTCAGTCTGCCTCCTTGCTCTGTCTTGAAAGGAGGCTCGGGCCTCAGACACAGTAATTTGAAGCAGTAACTAGTTTAGACAGTGGTTAGAAACTAACCCTCTGTGACCTTACACTCTATCCTAAAATACTGCTGCAAAGGGTGTAAAACCAAGTTCAGTATGTTAGGTGTTTTTTCCCTTTTTCTGTCATAAACTTCTCAAAGAGCTAAGAATATTTTCATGTGGAAAGAACTGCTGGTTTTGTGTGTCTCAGATGAGAAAAGGTTCAAAAGATGCTGAAAACTGCCTGTCTTAAACTGACTTAATATTATGATAAAAAGCAATTTCCAACAAAATTGGAAGGAAAAAATATCCCTGATTCTATTTTAGGTCCCAACCTAAATCAAAACAAACACATAAACAAAACTGCCATAATTCCTTTTCTTCTGTCTTTTTTTCTTAAACAGAGTCAAAAGTGAATCAACTCAAGATCACTTCATAAGTTAGCATCCTTGCGGCAAATTCCTCTACATCACTATTAGTTGAGAGGAAAAAAAGAAAGAGTTTGATATTCTTTCAGAACCTGGAAAAAATAAAACGGCCCTGATGGTAAATCGGTCATAAATCATAACTTAGTCATTAACTCAGTTATGCAATCTTAGAGAACAATACGATTTGAAACAAGTGACTTCTGTCAATGATGATAAATATTACAGTATTTTTAAATTTTCTTTTTGTCACAATGCCTTCTTAACACTACCATATCCATCAAATACTTTTGCTATCTGAAAAATAACATTAATTGGCATTTGTTAAATGTAGTTGGTCAATAGTAATAAAAATCTTTTGCAAGTGATTGTAGTTCCTCATTTTCCTCATCTTAATATATCATACATATATTATTGAACTGAGTTACTATTGAGCTTATGGGCCATGAAGCTCAGTTATTCTATGTAGAATGCAAGTTATGGTGTAATAGAAAATCATTCACCAGTTTAAGTTCCTTTTTCTGAATTTCTTGAGATGTTCCTGAAATTGATTTTTTTTTTTAAATAAAAATATTTGTAGGCATATGTGAACTTTACATATCTCTGCTTATTCTGTGTGAAATATTTTGTACTACTAAATTCGAGTCTTTTAGCTTTTAAAACCAATGTTTCTCTTTTGTTGTCTTTGTGTGAAGGCCAGCATGATGAGGAACTTCCTGTATTATAAGAATACAGCATGTGTCTAAGACTGAAATATGATCACATTTAGTCAAGGCTTTTTGTATGCTTTTATAGAAGTTTTTTCCCAGCCATTACTCTGCTCTCTTGTCACTGACTATTTGCACTTGAACTTTCTTAAGCTGCACAGGGAATTTTATCTCATCCTGTTCTCTCTGCATTTCTTTTCTAAATATTTATAGTAAAAATGAGCTAAATAAACAAAAATGCTTCCTAATCTCAGGATATTTAAAACCTTTTAGTGATTTTTCATGCTTCTTCCTGCTGGACTGAAATGCAGAAAGATGGTGGTGAGATTTTCAATCTGCATTGAAGTTGTTGCAACACTTATATAGGCTTTTGAGATTGCCCTCCACAAAACAACAAGAGCCACTGATAAATCATGTCCTTTGACTAGCCATTATCATTATGCATCAAGTCCTCCTTTGAAAAAATAATTTGATAATCCATCAAAAAACTGGATGTGAAAATTGCTCTTGTGTAAGACGACAGACAGGCTGAAGTTGCTAATTGACTGTGCTGTAGGTAGTCCTGTATTTCCTTAACAAAGCTGCTAATTGGCAGTATTTGCTTTTAAAAAAGGCAGTATTTTAGAGAACATAAGAAAGATAAGAACGAATTAGATATTGGATATCTAAATTCTGGAAGAAGTTGCAGTTTTGCACTGTACACAAGTGAAGTCACAGAAAGACCAATTTCCTTTCCATTCACTGTGCCTTCAGCCTGTACTGCATAGTGTTTATGAACAGCAGTTCAGAGATTCTGTAAGATGATATGGATTCAGTTCTTAACCAAAATTAGTCAATAGGCAGGCAGTGTTTTGCTATCTACATCACATATGGGCTACCACCACTATCTGTGTGACCCACTGTTTGTATAAGTTTAGTCTGTGAATGAGACGAAACCAAGTATTCAAACTGAAGCTGAAGCTTATGCTTGAAGTAAAGAGTGGTGTTCTGGAGAGGCTGGAGCCATAGTGACTCTATCTGTCTGTGCAGATATAAATCCCCTCAGCACAGAGCTTCCATAGTCCTCACAGTCTCCAGTTTGTCACACTGCAGAGGCATCTGGGAATGGCTGTGTGACATCTTTTGTTGTCCAAAAAGCTGTTCCATCAGGGCCTTTGCAGGTACTTCCCAGCAAGACTCAAGTGTAAGCGTGACATCCTCAGAAGCCCCCAGCTAACATTAACTGCTGCAGAACAGCCCATTCCTATCTTATCATGTAAAAGGAGCTTTTTTTCTTAAAAAGAACATTTTCATATCTAACTGGAAAATAAACATTTTGTGCTGCACATATAATTTGTTTCTGGGAGTGGATGAGAAAATGATTCAGGCCTGCCAGATATTAGTTAAAACACTTCTAGAAAGTCTTTGAACACAAAGTAAAGAAGACAGTAAAGCAATTTTTACAGAATAAAAGACAACTTGTGTTTCTGTAAATAACATGACCTAGAATGCTCTTTCATCCTCAAGTTAAAGGTCATGGACAGATGAAGGGACACTGACACACAAATTTTGAGCAGCTCCTGCAGTAATACAGCAGCTATAGAGCACAGGTTCCCATATAAAGTACAGTTACACAAT
The DNA here is from genome assembly GCF_023343835.1 of Lagopus muta. NCBI lineage: Eukaryota > Metazoa > Chordata > Aves > Galliformes > Phasianidae > Lagopus > Lagopus muta. Next base: position 37,538,740 of record NC_064435.1, on the reverse strand, counting down.
CTGCTAATCACCTGGCATGAAGCTCTCTTCTTGTTTTCACGCCAGTGTGATGGGGGAAACACTCCTACTGGCTACAAAATACAAATACCACAATTGTTTTCTTGCCACCGCTGATCCTTTTCTTTGTGGCGTTACTCAGTGACATTGTGATTCCTCCTCCACTTACTATTATCTCATCTCCTAACTTGTACTACTGTCATTCTGGAAGAACTCTGAATAAAAACGCTCTTTACTGAAGTCCCTCTTTGCCTTTCTTGCTTCTCTGAGTAGGGAATATCTCACTGCTGCAACTTTGCTGGTGGATATCAATGTGTCATGGAGCTGGTAGGCTCCTTCAGTTGCCTTTGTCCCAGGTACTGCTGTTTCAGCAGTTATGCAGGGAGAGTTGTCACACTTACCAAAGCTGTATCACACTCACAAAATGCAGTATTCAGGTTTGTCTTTTCTATAAATTGCTCAAGCTGGTTGACATATTCAGTAAGTGGAAATTCAAGCCTTTCAAATGTTACTATACCAGAATTCTTTCTGTTGAGAAGGATAAAGCATAGCAAGCTGATCCACGTTTGGTTGCACAGCTGTTTTTGCTAAGTCCTCATCTAGTTATCAAATTAGTACTGACTAACGAATTATTGGATTGCAGAGATTTTAAAAATTAAAATCCTCCTATTTTAGTGGGAAAAAAGATGTCTCTAAGAGTAAGCTCCATTTTCTAATCATGAGCTACTTCTGAACTGGCAACCTGGTCTATCCTAAGTCTTTTGATGCTTTTATCTTCTAAATTTTCATCTGTGTTATTTCAGAGAATTTAACTTTTTTCTTGTTTTGTCTCTATAGGATATAGTTGATGAAGAAAACTAGATTTTGGTTAAAAAGTATTTTTTTCTATGTTCAGGAAACACTCAAGATGTAAAGAAGACATGCACTGCAACCAGTCAATAGAAGATGATAATGTAATTGTATAATGCAAACTATATATTCAGAGGTAAGCCAAAGCATTCAGCTTTGGCTTCTTCTGCATGCATGAGAACAACATGGTTGGTGTGTCCAGATGACAGAATTAAGTCTGGATACAAAAATCTTCCTTGCCTTCATCTATAAGTGATAAATATGTTGATGACTGGTCAGATCTTCCTAAGGAAAACAGGAAAAGGCTGTATTCTCCAGTCTGTCATGTTCTTGTAGCACAAATTTAAACAAAAAACAAAGCACAATGGCAAACAGGAGCACAGGGAACTGCAACAATATCCCATTTCACATGACTGAGATAACTGCTTAAGATAAATTCATTTCTCTCAGTTTTACAAAAAGAAAACAGTTCAAGGGAAAAAGAGAACTCTTCAGTTCCTAATAGTAATGCCTGAAGTGAGAAATCTCTGAGAGCTATCCTGTCAAGAAAAGCTGAAAAATGAGTTTTCTTGGACACCTGGGAATCCGTTAAAAAGTAGTTTTAATCAGTATTAAAATATGGAGAAAATTCCATCGGACTTTCATAACTTTTTAGACACTAAGAACAATCAATGAGACTCCATAAATATGTAAAAAACTGGAATGAATTCCTGTGCACATAGACCAAATTTTCCTATCATTATTTATGTATTTATTTATTGCAGCAGAGGTTACTCATTTATTAATTACTCCTTTCAAAAAGATCCATTATTTTTAAATGGAGTTGCACTGTTACTCAAATTTCACTTAAATGTAGAGGTGGCAAGGCTAGCAGCTAAAGGGGAGCGTGATTAGCAGTAAGAAAGAAGTGTGAAGGTGGAACACGATGGAAATGGGGAAAGCAAGCAAACAAAGTCAGACAAAACAAAAACTGCTACAAAATCTAAGATCATTTCCACATCACACAACTGGGTTTTAAAAGCACAGGATAAAACTAACTTCACACTTGAGGTTAGCTGAAGAATTTTCTAAAGCTTTTCTATTTTTCCTCCCAAAACAACAAAGTAGTATTAAACAACTGTATTCCTATCTAAAAATTGTCAGTATAGTAGTATTTAAACTCCATGATCACTAATGGCAAACTTTGATTTTTGCTAAGCTCTGTACCTCTAAAAACTTACGTGGTTGGTTAACCTATCCAGTACTTCAGTCATTCTTCTACAGTCTTCTTAAGTCACTAGTCTTTCAATATTCATCCTTCATATAGGTATTTGTCCCCAGCCAGTTTCCATTATTGTTTTCATCTCACTAAATACAGAGGTAATATCCTTTTTTGATGCTACTGAGTACTCTTTGTTCAGCATCTCGCAGTTGCTCACATTAAGTTGACTGTTAAGCCTCCTTGACATCAGTGGTATCAGCTAAGTCTCTTACAACAAATACCCTCAATTAATGATTCCTCTGGAAAAAAAAACTGTTCTACTGAACAGTAGCATGGTCTTCATTATTAACTTTTTTGTCGTTAAAATTCTCTTCTTATTTTCTTCTTAATATATTTACAGTATATTTATATTTTATCACATGGTTGTACCAGTGTACAGCTAATATATTTAGGGGAAAAAGAAGAGTGGCAGTGTGTAATTCTTCACTTAGGAATCCTCCTTTTTTAGCAGACATTTTGGTCAAGTTTGGTCCCACTCAAAGATCAAAAACCATAGTCTTCAGAAACAGTGAGTTGGATGAAACTGCCTCGTCAGTGTTGTTAGCTTGGTTGTCAAGAAATAAAGGTAGTTGCATATTAGGCTGGAAAACTGACCTGTTATACTAGCTGTGTCACTCACAACGAAGCTCTGGAGAGGCATCACAACAGGCATGTTTTTTTCCCCTGTTTCAGAATTCCATATTGCTTTTAAACAGAAGATATCATTCAGCAAGTATGTGCATATGCTGACTTATTGAAAAATAAAGTATTACATAGTATTGCTTTGTTAAATAATCTTTCATCACCCTCTGCAGATTTTGCTCATTTATTTAGGAAATGGTTCATGGTCTGGGCAGCTTTCTGAGCCCTAGATGTTTTTTGCCCTAATACTTTCTTCAGAAATCTTGAAGAGATTTATTTAATTTCACACCACTAACAGCTGTACATATGCAGCTATTACTGCAGAAATTCCTGAGGTCCAGGTCCTATTTGCAATCCCCGTAGCTGAAATTCTCAGGAAACAGTGATTTCTTAAAGGCGCAGAGAAAACTTGCTCTGAATTCTTCAGTACTGACTTCCTAGGATGTTTCTTGTTGGAGGCTATTATCTTTCTACACTGACTTGAGAATCTAGATCAGTTCCTTCAAGGTATGAAAGTAAATTATATTCCAGATGTGGATGTTTTTTAGTGTGACTTAAGGCATTTGCTAGTTACTTAAGTGACTTTTTGTTAACAGCTTCTGGTGCCTTAATTTACTTATGTTAATATCCAAGAGAATTTTTTTACCACATCATGAAATAGTTGAGAATAGGTCCATCTAGTCCAATTTCTGCTAAAGCAGGGAAATCCAGAGCAGGTTATTCAGGACCATATCTAGACAACTTCAGAAGATCTCCAAGGAGGATACTCCACAGCCTCTCTAGGCAACCTCTGCTAGTGCTTCGTCACCCTCACAGCACAGAAGTTCTTCCTGGTATCTCTATTTTTGCCCACTGCCTCTTGTTCTGGCTCTGGGGGCCACTTAAAGGAGCCTGACTCCATCTTCTTTCCACTCACCCTTTAGATATTTACAGGTATTGATGAGATCCCTCCTGAGCCCTTCATCATGTTGGTGGCCCTCTGCTGGACTCTCTCCCATATGCCCATTCTGCTTTTGAACAGGGGGGTGGGAGGTGTTGGAGGGGGAGGACGGAAGTGAATAAAGTTCTCTAGATGCAGCCTCATATTATTACATCTGTTCAGTCTACTGAAATATTTTTTAGGACCCAGTTGTCCATGTGTTTCACCACCTGCATTGCATTGTCCTAAACAGCAGCTTTCTGAAAGAGATATCTTCCAGCTTATCATCATTTAGAACTTAGGCTACAATTTTATCCAGGCCCTAAGTCTACTAAGTGGAGGCTGTCTCACCTAACTTTGGGCATGCATTTCTGAACCTCCTTTTTTTACCACCTCCACTACTTATCTTGATGTTCAGCAAACTGGTTCAGTAAAATGTTTTGCCTGAAAAACAGCCAAAAAGAAATAAATAGTGATTGAGTTTTTACTGGACTAGTTTTCTGATAAATTTATGTCACAGGCATCAGCAAAGGACTGGTGATGGGAACCTGCAGCAGCAGATAATCAGGAGAAGAAGAATATATTACATCTGTGACAGTTCCAGTCTGTTCTTTGAGTGTCTTGAATGGGATCTAGACCCTAGCTAGCATGTGCCTCGTCTCTTCTTGGCACACTCTTCTCATCTTTATTTCACTGTCTAACCATCTTTCTTAAATAAATATATTTGCCATTTTCCTGAATTTCCACTACTTCAGCTCTTATTGTTCTATTGTATTTCATAAAGAGGACAAAAAGACAGATCTGAGTTGTGGGCAGGTCAGAAGAACTGCTTCTTACTGACCTTTTTTACTGGATTTCAAGCAAGCTGGCAAAACATCTAGCCAGCAGAAAAGTCTGCTACCTTTATGTGTACATAGCATAAAGCCTGTACATATATCCCTCTTGACAGCTGCAATTTAGGAACTAGAGTTCTCTTGAGTTATTTCGCTGTTTCACTGGGGAGAAAGCCGGAGGCTGAGGAGCAGATTCAACAGGGACTGAGGGCAAATCCAGCATTGCAAGGAGCCAACTTCTTACACAAACTGAATGTACTTGCTCTTGTTCTGTGGGTATGTGCTTGGCCTTCCAGTCAGTTGGTGATATTTGAATCCATTGTCCAGCAAAAGTCAAGTTTGTAAAGGTCTGAAGTTCTCAAATAGAGCATCAAACTCCACATGTGTTTCGTAGAAGGAACAGAATCACTGTGGAGAAAAGTGAGTGCTGTTCAAGGGAACATTTTCTTTTTGCACGGAGCACATAGGCTGCTAAACACCAGAGGAGCTTTAGAGGACAAAGCTCTAGTAAGTAGCACATTGATATCACCATCTTTCCCATCCAGATCTTTAATCAGAATCCATACATTTTTTAGAAATCAATGTCAATCTGTAAATAAAGATACATTGAAAATCAAAAGCCACTGCCTCTAGAGCTTGCTAAACTATTATTTGTCAAGCTACCTTAAACTGCTTGTATTTTTTTTCTTTTTTTTTTTTCTTTAAGCAAGTAGATTATCTGAGCATTCTTCCTTTCAAAAAGTTCTCAGTGACAGTGTAGACCCAATGTTATTGCAGCAGCTTATTCATTCCACTTGCATCAGTATTCATCAATGATACAGAGAGTCTGAGGCTGGCAGTGATTCAAGGGCAAGCAGTCATTTTTCTAATCAATACACCTTCACAAAAGTCATTTAATATCCAAGACTAGACATATAGCTGAAACCTACTTTGCTTTGCTCTATTTAATATCCAATCTATTCTCCAGAAAGCTGAGAGCAACTTGAATTTCCGTTGCCTCATGCAGATTTGGCAGAGTGCCATATGAATTGTTAAGCTTATCAAACACTGTCTGTGGAACTCCATATAGATGGCCTCCAAAGCCTTTGAAAGGCAGAATAGATTGGCTTGCACCTGATCAAATCATGTCATTCCTCTTTAGGATTCATTTTGAGTAAAAAACTCTTTTATGTTTACCTTCTACCAACACCTTTCACCTATTGTTCTAAATATTACCCACTGTTCATTTCAGGCAGGTTGTTCTTTTAACACAACGCTCCCTGAACATGCAACAGGACTTGTATTAGTCTGTGTTTATATGAACAGACCGTTGTCAGTGAGTTCTGTGAAGACTGACATGAGCTTGTTTTGCAAGGATGACATCTCTGTTTGAAATCACTAATGCCTGCAAAGCTCTACACAATTTAACGATCAAACCACAACACAAACGAGGTTTTTCCCCAGGTCTCAGAAGTGCTGGACGCTATGTGTATAGACTCATTTTTCATTCTCCTCACTAACATTCCTTCACCTATTCCTGGCAATGGGGTCACTTATCACCCTCAAAACATGCGTTTACTTTACAGGATATTGCTGCTTTGAAAGCACCAGGTGGGTGAGTCATCACTTCCTATTGATAGCACTACAGACTCGTACAACTCTGCTGTGTCTCCTACTCCCGATAAAACTGCTCTGCGATGCAGCCTTAATGCATTCTACAGAACAGTTCATTTTGGACCTCAGGGTCTTAAATCTTATCAGTCAGGGCATGGAAGAGCTCTAAAGGGCCACTGGGCCACTGTATAATTTAAAACCTAAAAGATTTATATGGCAAAATGGCCTAGCCTTAAAACCATTATTGCATCGTTATTTCGGATTACTTTTAAGGACAGATATGCAAACTGACACAATCACCCTAAACAAACTGAGCCTCACATATGATAGAAAAGGGGTATAATAACTCTCAGGTGTTCCAGAAGACCCTATTGATTCAAGTTACTCATCAGATTTATGGAAAATAGAATGAAACTGTTCTTAGGAGGAGATGCTACTCCTTTCTACATTAACACTGAGTGAAAGATATGCTCAGTAAAGGGTGTTGTACTTTCTCCCTGTCCTTTTTTCCTTTCCTCCAGTAGAAATATTGATCTAATAAAAAAACCATAGACTATCCAGAGTTGGAAATGTCTCACAGCATCACTGAGTTCCAACTCCTGGCTCCACAGAGAACCACTCAAAAACCAAACCCTATGTCTGAGGGCATTGTCCAAACACACCTTGAACTCCGGCATCTTGGGGCTGTGCCCACTGCCCTCAGCAGCCTATTCCATGCCAACCACCTTTCCCTAACCCCCACCTGCCCCTCCCCTGACACAGCTCCATGCTGTTCCTGTCCCTGTGAGGAGCTGCAGCTGCCATCAGGCTTCCCCTCAGCTCCTCTGCCCCTCAGCCACTCCTCACATACCTTGCTCTCTCAACCCTTCACCATCATTTCACCACTGCATCCATGAGATCTTTTCAACCAGTGGGGATTTTAAAATTATTCTTAAATCCAAGGGATTATCTGCGTGGCTGTGGCTTGCTTCCTTTTTCTGATACTTGTTTGTGCACCTGTAAATTTGGGAGAACAGAAACCATCAGTGGTCAGCGTGTAGGAATCACCTCAGACTACATCTTTTAAGGCATAAAATGAAAATATTCCTTCTCTTTTCTTCTTTAAGACATCGATTCTGTGGCTGGAAAAGATACTCAACCTTGTTATCTGGTACAGGATGGCCATCCTGCAGTTTCTTTTTTCATTTTAGTTCCTTCTAAGGTTTTCTCTGGCTGTACCAATATTTTTAAGTTAGTTTGTGGCTGCAGTTTCATACTGAAGCCATCCAGTCAGCTGACCTGATTGTGTCCAAGCACTCTGTGAAATTGCATGCTATTTTGAAAACGGAACTATTTAAGATTGAAATTGAAGCCTTGTCTGCATACACGTTTGTCACAGAGTATCCTAGTCATGCTTCAGAAGCAGAAGTTATCTGCTTTGACAGAATGGTTGGTAACAATCGAAACTGTATGGTGGTCTAAGAGGCGACACCATCAGCATTTTTACCTGACCATTTGAAAATTTCTGTGATAGCTTATTTGATTTCTTTTATTGTTAGAAGTGACTATTTTTCATTTTCCTTTCTGCGTTCCAGTTACTCCTTCAGGCCAAAGTTCCTGAAACAGTCAAATCAACATTCATCAGACCTCAGGCAGGTGATTCCATTAGCAACTCACTGCTTGCCTTTGTGGGAAGACATGTTGCCAAGGATGCCCTTCATAAAATTTGGGGGGTTTCCTTGCTGAAAAGCACTAAAGGGTGTGTGCTGGATCTTAGCACCTCTTGGTTGCTGGCCTTTAGTTGATTTTGAACAGATGTTGGGCAGTTTGATCCTGCTTTTTCTTACTTAGGACAGCCAACTTTCCTGCTTGAATCAGGCATATTCCACATAAAGGAAAGTTTTCCCCTGATTTTCCCTTTCCACTTCATGACTATCCTTGACTTAGTCTGGTCTTTCCTAGAGCTGAACAGTTCAGAGAAGTCCATGATTTCCTTGGCAAGAGAGCTTTGCAGTGAAAATGTGTGCAGAGCCCAGCTTCAGGAGAGAAAACCCACAACTAAATAGTCAAAATAAGATTTGCAATGGTGGAGTCTCTGTCAGAGAAGCAAAAAGGAGAAAGTGGAAGACAGATAAGGGAGTAGGAAACACAGAAAGAGAGAGTGAGAGGGAAAAAGATAAATGAAGTTAAAAAAAAAAAAGAAATGAAACCCCTATGTTGTTGGTTTCATTGGTTGTGTTGTTGGAATCTCAGTGTACAGTTCTGGGCTCCGCAATATAAAAGTGGTGTTAAGGTCCTTCAGAAATCCCAGAGGAAGGCAACACGAATGGTAAAAAGGTTGGAGGGTATATCCTGTGAGGAGAGGGTGAGGATGTTGGGCTGTCCCAGGCTGGAGAAGAGAAGGCTGAAAAGTGACTTTGTTGCTCCCTGCAGCACCCTGAGGAGAGGGTGAAGCAGAGGGAGCTGCTAGTCTCTTCTCCTTGGAACTGATGGCAAAATGCATGGGAACATGCCAGGGGAGAGTTTGACAAAGCATTAGGAAACATTTATTTGCTGTGAAGGTAGACAGACACTGGAATAGGCTTACTAGAGAGGTGATTGATGCCCCACACCTGTCATTGTTGAAGAGCCATTTATACAATGTCCTCTTCAACAGACTTTTTGTTAGCCCTAAACAGGTCAGGCAGGTGGACTCGATCTTTGTAGGTCCCTTCAAACTGAACTATTCTATTCTCTGAATTAGGTAAAACAGGGTGAAAGGGAAAGACTAAAGGATGGAGATCCTGTGACCATCTGAGAAAAAAAAACAGGTCAGTGTATCACCGATAACTGCTTACCAACCTGCACTCTCTTCTTTCCCCTTCCTCTCAATGTGTTTTAAAGCACCACATGCCGCAGCCCTCTTTTTCTCCCTTTCCCTCTGCACCAAGTCCTGTTGAAATATGGGCTGCATGGACAGATAAATATTTAGAGCCCTTCAGTCACCATTGTATATGTTGGCATTGAGCTGAGTAACAGCAAGGGCTCATTTGTGGAGGAGAAGGAAGCTGATTAATGAGGGCAAAGCCCTTTGCATCATTTGCTTTTCAGGCAGCTGTCACGAGACACTGTCCTACTGCTTTGCTGACCTTACTCTAACATAAATTTCAGTCAGCTTTGCTGCAAAATTAAGTCCTTTCCTTTAAGTCTACTTCCAGAGCATTCAACTGATTGTCATTGCCTTTTTTAAAGTAGTCCCATTCAATGAAAGAAAATAATGTAACTATTTTCCCAAACACCTCTAATCTATGCTCCTTTTTTCCTCAAAATTTCATCCCTCCAGTTTGTTTTCATTCTTCTTCATCTTCACAGTACTTTCTGATTTGTTATGCATTTCTTGACCAGAGGTGCTTAAATATGGAGAAGGCTCTACAGGTCATCTCAGATTTCCACAGCAGAGCATTTTTTCACTGGTACCAGTACCACTTCCACTAAGATTTTTCTTTTTCTGCACATGCCCTTGTATTGAAACTCAGAAAATGTGAACTCAGATAAGAGAGTGAGTTCTTCATCCTAAGGTAAGCTGCAGTATGGGTACTATCTCTTGTTTGTCATTGCACAGTAGGTCTATCTGTTCAGATTCAGTAGTGTTATTCCATACTGCAGGATATAAATGGTTTCTTAGCTGAAACTCATGAGTTAAGCCCTTCAGCACTTTCAGAAAATGTTCCCAGGGCAGTGGTTTAAATTCACTTTCTTGATCTGTTATGGAAGAGATTATCCGACCTTACTGAGTTGATTTACAAACCACTGAAGAGGCTGCTTTGCCCAGCTGAGATGTGCTTCTACACACCCTTGAGAGATCTCTGCAATGAGGCACACTTTCATTTTTCCATGTCTATGTGGCATTGAAAATTCTACTTCTTCACAGTAATACTATCTTTGTCCATTCACCCTCATTCTTGTATGCATGCAAAGTTATAAAAATGTTAGCAAGCTCTTTGCATGAGCTCTATATTATGACCATGCAAGACCCCCAGGTAATTTTTTCCTGCTAGGTTTTGCAAGACAGTTATTTTCCCTTTTATATTTTTGCATTTTCTTTCTCCTCACTAAGCAGAATGTGTTGTATCTATAGTCATCAACTTTCATCTGATACATTTCAGACTGCTTATCTCTGGGTTCACCAAGAAGGAGGTTTACTTTGATTTTGGAAACATTCCTTAGTTTGCTTTTGTTCAGAAAGTTCAGATGCATGTTCTCTGCTAGAGTTGGAAGTTCTTAAAAAGAAAACAATTGTTATCAATTAAGACCTCCTGCAACACTCATTTTGAAGTGAACTACTGATAACTTCATCCTGTGCATTGTGCCTTATTGCTCTACAAATACCTATCATACTGCTGGCTTTTCATAATACTTCTCCTGAGCAAAAAAAAAATATGAGGCCAAGGAGCCTGTCGTTCCTGTCTCCTTTCTCTCCTTTTGAAGACAGGAACTGTTTGTTCTTTCCCAGCCCACTCACATCTCCTCTGCTCTCCTTGGTCTGTGGGGGATCTTAGATCCTGTCTAGCTGCTTTGTTCCTTAAGTACCCTGACATGGGTTTCATCAGAGAGTGCTGGCTCCAATACAAAGGTATGATTTAAATATTCTTTAATTTACTTTTCACCCTGCTCTGGTCAACACTGCCCCATTTCCCCATTTACTTTGTTTCAGGGTCTGGTGAAGACTGATCTCTTCCCTGCAGCCTGAAAGAAAGCAGGCACAGAATATTTTGGCTTTCACTGTACGACTTCTGCACTTTTTCCTGAACTGGATTTTCCTTGAGGCCTTTCTCCATCTTCCTTTTCTATTGCTGAAGTTCCTTGAAACATTTATTACTGCCTTGCTGCTTCTTGTGGATTGTAAATTGAATTTAAAACAAAGAGAGAGAGGGGGAGAGCTTTTCTGGCTTATTTGGGTTTGATTTGTTGTTGTTGTTTTCTATTTACTTTGTTGTTTTCTTTACAATCATCCTTTATTGGATGCCTTTGTTTTCACTCCGCTTTTGATGTTTACTGTGCCTTTTTTTCCCTCCAAGAAAAATTTCCCTACCACTTTGTGAGGCAGTGTATCCCTATTGCTTCTTACTTACCATTTATTTGTTCTGCTCCTTTTAATCAAAGAGAACAAGGATGACCAACCAGTGGTATTTCGGAGGCTCTAACTACTTTGTTGGACATTCTGGTCCTTATTTTGATATTTTCATAGTTCTCTCTCATACCAATCAGTTCCTGTTGTGGCCGCTTCTACTTACATTTCACCATCCATTTTCCAGCCAGCTCCTCTTCACTGGAGAGAAGAGAATTTAAAATGGCAAGGCCGCTACAGCTTCCAAATCCTACCCAGAACAAATTGGGGCGGACACACTGCCAGATGGGCTGGTGCTGCTTTTTGGACAGATGGATAGGTGAGCAATAAAACCTCCCACTGCCCAGCTCCACAGCACTGCCTCTCTTAGCTGCTGCAATTGCCTGGTGTTCCTATTGGCATCGTCTTACTGAGCAGCCTACGTGATGGAATCAGCTCCTTTATGTTCCTCTTTACCTCATTAAAAAAATCTCCCTTTTACCTTTTCCTAACAGCATATATGTTCTTCAGAAGTGGTATAAGATGTCCTGTGTGAACCCACAAAAAAGCTGGCGCTTCCCTTGCTGTCATTTGCCCACCAAATTTCAGGCAACACTTAATTACCTAGGCTTAGCTTTGACTTTTGTTTCCAGTTTGTGCCCCATGCCCCTGTGTATAAACACCTCCGGTGCTCAGCAGATTGCTGCATTATCTTCATTTTTTTCAATTTCCAATCCCATGTCTGTCATTTGATTATCTTCCTTTTTTTTTTTTTCCCCTTCACCAATAAGTTTTTGTCACTAGCTTCTTTGAATCCGGCAGTAAATTAATTAACCACTAGAGGTTAATGTGTACAAGCACTATAGCAATCATACGCATTAAATTAAAAATGTCAGTATTGCTTCTGGTTAGTGGTGTGTAGCCACATTTAAATGAGACAATTCAACTGTGAGCAGATTGTAGCTATATGGTGTAGTACAAGCTCTGCATGCAAGATGTTGCCTTCTAAATATCATTTCAGAAAAAAGGATTTTTTTTTTTTTTGACAGGTTTCAATATTGTTCAGGTGGAAAATGTGGAACATATTGATTTAAAAGCAGTTGCCATAAGAAAAAGTACCTACCTAATATTATAGAGTCTGATTCGAATTAGAGATAACAATTTGGTAAGCATATTGCAGTTCATTGCCTATATATTATTAGCTTATTGCCTAAAAATTATTATTTTTTGGCGTAGGAGAAGCCAAAAAGAAACTCACTGCATAATTAACAAATCAGGCTAAGGGTTTGCTTTTTTTTTTTCTTTTTTTAATATAATGCAGTGTTGGCAAAAGTCTTGTTTTTGTAACTCATGAGGTTTTTACCAGCGGATATACCCAATTTTTGATTATAATGTGGTGTAACAAACATTCTGCAAATCAAAGCAAACAACCACTGGGAGTTCTCAGGCCTGTTATTATCTTAGCTCTAGCAAATACAAACTCCAGGCTTCACATTTGGTCAGTTATAAAATGACTACAGATGTGGACCATATTTCATCAGAGCTCTGTTTATTAGGTTGTCATAATTCCAAAGGGAAACCCCCAGAGGGGAAAGTTTCAGAGTTTTTTCTCTCTGGAAATGGAACTTCATGGATTTGTTCACCAGGGTGAGTGGAGTTTCTCATAGCAGGGATGCCAGCAACCTGGACCCCATTCAGGTCTAGGTGTTTGACACAGCACTCTTCCCACCTCCATCACCATCAGATAATAATTGCCAGCTCCCTCCCTGTTAAGGGGTTCCAGCTGGGCCTATAGGCACTTCAGGTAGACTCCTCTGCTTCCCTCCAGCTCTGAAGAAGAGCATAGAGGCTGGCACTTCCCCAGCTGTCACCCACAGATCCCATGTCACTTTTAGTGTGATCAGCATTGCCCTCTTGCTGGAGTCTGCCTTCACACACACACACACACACACACACACACACACACACACTCACTCACACTCACACACACACACACACACACACACACAGATGCTGACCCTCAGCAATGAGAAAGTAGAGAGGAAACTGAAGCCATTTCACCTGGGCGTGCTTAAGAATGATTTATTAATTCCAATTTATTTCAACTTTAAAAGTAGAGCTGCAAAATTCATTTTGTTTCTCACGTCATGCTATCCAGCTTAACTAATGATATCAATCCATTTCAATTCTCTCTCCTTTGCTTAAATTACATTATATTGCTGATACTAGAGATACTCATCTGCTAATCAATACACTGGAGATACGCTTATTGATTTCCTTCTGTCTTTTCCAAAGAATCTGTTATAGTAAATTTTCAGTTAATGTTGCCTTAATAGTGTCACTGAATGCAGTAAGAAAAAATCTTACTGGTAAGGAAAGAAAACAGTTGCATTTTATCAGACCTGAAAGGAACACAGTTTTCTGCTCTGTTTCTGGGGAAACTGCCTCTGTCCCAATGAAAGCAGTGTGCCAGGGCATATGTGGTCACTAGAGACTTCATAGAAACTTAGAATCATAGAACCATTAAGGTTGGAAAAGACCTCTAAGATCATCTAGTCCAACCATTAACCCACCACCACCACCATGCCCGCTAACCATGTCCCTCAGTGCCAATTCTACCTGTATCTTGAACATCTCCAGGGACAGTTCTCCACTACTTGCCTGAAAAGCCTGTTCCAATTTCCAACAACACTTTCTGAGAAGAAATTTTTCCTAATATCTCACCTGACCCTCCCCAGGTGCAAATGAAGACCATTGCTTCTCATCCTGTCACTGTTACCTGGAAGAAGAGGCCAGCCTCCACCTCGCTACAGCCACCTTTGAGGGAGTTGCAGAGAGCTACATGGTCTCACTTGAGCCTTCTCTTCTGTCTATTTATAAGGTAAAAACACTTAATATAAATTCCTACAGAAAAAAAGTGAAAATTTTACACTGACAGAACAAGGAGAAAAGCTATCTTCTGCTCACCTTGCACATCTGCAATGATTGAGAGGAGTCTGTCCCTCATAAGCCACATGGAAAAGTGGGCACTTGAACACAAGAGGATGACAACACTGAGAACAGTACAGTGAGTTGCTTCACTTGGCCCAAAAAGACTATCAAGAAAGTTATTTGTGAGATTTTCTCTGCCAGGTAGGACAGTGCTTCCTCTAAAAGTTATCAGAAAAATCCATGAAGCCTGCTAGTCCCTTTAATTTTTTCCATTCCCTTTTTGTCTTGAAATAGAAGAAGTCTGAGAAGCTTCATTAACCCTCAAAGACTTGCCAGCCAGAAAACTCCTGGTAGCTTTTTCATTAATCCTAAAGAAAATATATGTGGAGTGTATGAAGATCCCCAGTGAATAGTGATTGTACTACTTTTGTTCATTGCCAATTAAGTTCAGTAGTACATTTATGTGGATCACAGAAGGAATTAGACTGTATTGATTGCAGTGTACTGGTGCTGGTTAAAACAGAAGTTTCTCTAAAAGTATATCACTAGTACCTTCCTAAATAAAGGGATATTAATGCTGGATGTAATGCCAACAGCAAAACACACTAGCAAATCAGTGGAGCTGAAAATTTTATAATTTGTGTAATAAGTGCAGAAAAGAGAACGATTGCTCTATTTCTACTAAAATGGCATTGATGTCATAATAGCATTTTAGTAGCTATTTTGCTCTTTCATATTACCATGATGCAAGTTAGATTTACCCTCCTCAATGAAACAGAGAATGGGAGGCCAAAGATAAGCGCTCATGGTGGTTTGTGAAACATGAAGATCACATCAGAAGCATGGGAAATACATGTGCTAGAACATGAACATGTATTTAATGGTATTCTGACCTGAATATTTCTGAATCATAGGGAGTCAGTGTTTAGTCAGTCAACTTCTTTGGATTACAGGTAGTTTTAAGATAAAAGTTAGGCAACTTAAAAATCTTCATATTCTGAAATATAGGACAACATCCTCATGAAGCCTTTCAGTAAAGTACGGCTAATTATTCCCTTAATAATTATAATTTTGTGTTTTATTTCAAATGCAGTGGGTTAAGAATAATGGTAGACACTTTGTGGCAGATACACCTTGGCAGGGTTACCATAATATCGAAAACTGATAAATCGATTTGCTTATCATATGGAAGTGCTGATTACAATAAATATATTTAATCTGGAAACTTTCTAGTAAAAAAATGTAGACTGGATAATATAAAAAGGTAACATGAGTTTCACTGAACTTCCTTCTGGGTTTTGTTTTTGGAGGGCTGCATTTGAAAATCACATTTTGCAAAAGTTGGAATGTTTCATATTTTCAAACTGAAGCAACTTCTAACAAAATGTTCCCATTTAAGCTGAACCAACTCTTGCTTGTAAAAAAACAATGGAAATACAATTTGGTTGGATTCCAGACAAAGTTCATTCTCTGCTTTTCCTCTCCTGTCTTTATTCAGGACTACCAGCGAACCAAATGCACACAGTATTCATATTGGTCAAGATTCTTGGATGGTAAAGAAATAACAGCTACTAAAGGGCTTTTCAGAGATCAGAGGAAAGCACAATGGGAACCTAAGCATGGAAATGAACGCCAAAGAAAATCAAATGGAAGTGCAACACAAATGTTTAATAGCGAGGTTGATTTCTGCTGGAATCAGCTACAAAGGGAAGCAGTGGATTCAAGACAGCAAGTCTTCCAGGTGCACATTTTAGACAAATGTCAGCCATTGGGCTCCATATAGAAGTAGATGGAAGCAATTTTGTGGCCTATAAAATAAAAGAGATCCAACGCATGACCTAATGCTCCCCATCTCTCATTAAGCTCTATTGCAAATTAATGCCCCCCACTAGCAAATCTAAATCTTGGATGCCAGGAAAAAAACTTACTTTGGGTTTTGTTTTTTAATGGATGGTTGTTGTGAAGTCACAGAAAAGCTCCAGAGAAAGAAACACTCACTCAAAGCTTATAAATAACTCTCTTACTGAGAGTGAAACAGCGACTTTGTGTATACTATTGGCACTGCAAACTCAGTGCAATCTTTCTGATAGAATGAACTATTCTTGAAATGTTTGCCAGCTGGAGAAGATTTATTCATGTATGTTAAGTGTTTGCCTTGTGCTTAATACAAAATGTATCTTTGGTTCATCTTCCTTACTGAGAGCCTTTTTGTTTACAGTAACTGTTAACTTACTAGAATAGCAGGGACTGTAGACAATGCTACATTGTTTTGCATAGCTTGATGCTGTTGGGCAGAAACAGACTTTGTTGGCAGGGCAAGAACCACTAGTATGGTAATTTGTTTAAAAAAAAAAAAAAAAACTAAAAGGAGGGAAATAAACGTATGGTTAAGAAATACAAGAATAACTGATATTTTTCACTGAAATGAAAGTATCTGCTTTATCCTTTGTTCATCTGGCAGATTTCATACTCAGCACATTATCATTCCCATTACAGTAAGGACTAAGGGCCTCATATGACCTGGGGGTTTTGTTTCGCCTAGCACGAGACAAACAGAGCTGTGTGGTATCAAGGAAGGGAGAGGGAAAAAGTAGTGCACAACTGTGGTGAGATCAAGTGTGACTCAAAATCCAGTTAAGGCTAGGTCCTCTGTCTTGTGTGTCTTCACAAAGTAGTCTGCAGTGCATGCTGTTTCACTTTTGGCCCAGAGGTGGAACTGCATATTTGAAGGCAGCTGTTTCTTCTGATAAAAGCACTGAGCAACTTCACTCAGTAATGCAGAATGTTTGCTTGCTCTGTGGTCAACAGAAGCGCATAGGGCATGCATTTACCATTCTCTTACCTCCTAAAAATCACTGGCCAAGGATACAGCAGGCTTTGACATATTTTCTTTTTGCTTTATCCTTTGTAGAAATTTAAACTGTATTTCACTAAATTTGCAAAGATCTGCAATTCTGAATCAGCAAGTCTTCAGTCCAAAACTGCATTCTGACCAGGGAGGTCTTTTTTTACGACCATGAACTGTTATTTCCCACGCATGGTCTGGCTTTCTTACCAGTTCAGTTATGCCAAAATGGACAACTTTCTGTCTGTTACAAAATGGAGCCAACCAAGTGCTTTCTCATAGCTCAGCCTCACATGGAATCCATTATTGAATCCAGACCCATCTTTTCATTAGAACTTTTGCTTGTGTGGCAATCCATTTTCCAGGTGCACTTGGTGCTGGAAGACAGTGAGAAAACATCTCACTGGTGTTATGTCCTGCTTTGCTTAGGGATGTGATTTTTTTACTCGGAGGACAAGACCAAGAGCCAAATGCAATGGGACAAAGCAAATTATTTCAACCAGTTCTACAATAAGACATCCTTTTATTCCATACCTAAAATCATTTCTGAAAGAGTAAAAACATCACTTGTGAAATGGCAGAAACTGGTAAGTAGCAGAACACAATGCTTTCACACTGGACAATCTCTTCTAACAGTGTCCCTCAGACCTGTTGTTTTCGATTCCCCCTCCATCAAATGGCTTCAAAATCAGCTTTGATGTCTTGCTGGCACTTCACAGTGAGGCAGGTTGAATACTGAGCAGGTACTCACAGAGGCTGAAGAGTCTCTGTCCTCAGTAATATTCAGAACTTCCCTGGACAAAACCCTGATCAATGTTTTCTCTCTTCAGAGTTGTCCCTGCTTGATGAGGAGTGGGATGGCCTTCAAAGATCTTTTCTAGCCTCAGTTCAGCATCTTCCCCTGAAAGAGTTAAGTCATCTGTGACTTGGTTTGGTCCTGGTCTATACATTTACTGTTTGTCTAGATGAAAGTTGCAAACTTCTTTTTTTTTTTTTTTTTTTTTTTTGTTAAGACAGCTGCTCAGTTTTTTCTGAAATAGACATGCTTCCTTGGTGCCATGTAAAGTATTTCTTACCAATGCTAGATATTCTGCAAAGTATCTTTAATTAATTCTTTTTGCTATTTCTGACATTTTACCAGTGAGCAGAGCTCACAGTCCATTGGTTATTTGCAGACACCCACATCAACATGAGCTATTTGTCTTCTAACACCATCATCTTTGTCCTTACCAAATATCAAAAACATCTGCCAAAAAAATTTCTATTAGTTTCACTGCCTCCTTTTGAACTACAGGATATAAATCATCCTGTCCTTTTGCTAGCTTTAACTGTCTCTGCTTAATCTACTGTGTGATGCAATTGTAAAAGTCCTTTTAAAAACTTCATTTTCTATTCTTACGGGTCCTGATTCAGGTCTTGGGAATTGCTACTGTTCTACTACTTTCTTCACCTCAATATTCCTAAATGAAGAAAGTTACGTTCCAGAAGTTTGCATCTATTTTCTCCAGAGATAATGAAGTTAAATTATTCACAAAATGGTATAATTTTATTGTGCTGACAGTGCAAGAATGGCCCCATCTGTTAGCAGACGCTTACCACTCCTGCCCTGATGCAATGCCAGCACAATGTCAAAGTGTTTTGTTTTATCTCAGTTTTCAAATATTTTTTTAAGAACAGATCAAAATTTACTTTTCTTCCATCTCTCCTTTCGTCCTAACTCCTATCATGACTTATGTTTCTCTCTTTATCAGTTCTCCAATTTTTTTGGTCAAATATATGGTTATTTAAGGATAGAACTGTCCACTGGCATTTTAAAATCCTCAAGCACACCAAAAGTTGTCTGCTAATAGAAATAAACACTGCCATCCCTGCTCAGTTTATGAATAATACGCAGTTTGAATGAAATGAGTAGAAACAGTGTTTTCTTGCTGCAGTGCCTCCTAGATGCTGGAATTATCTGTCTGGGGAGAGAGTGTCCATTTTACCAACTGGGAGAATGTGAGCAATGGAAGGGGCTAAAAGAGATTGTCGGTACAACTGTATCCACACCCCCTAGGAACAAGCATCCATCCAAGCTGGATATGGATCATAAGCTCCCTTTTGCGCAGGGATTGAGGAGTTGATGTCTTTCTGTATCTTTCTGAGTCTTTCTGTATCCATCTCTTTCCATCATCTTTCTGCCTAGATGAAAAATGAAATACTTCCATATATTAGTCTGAATAATCTTTTTCATAAACATAGCAGTTGATTGCTAAGTCCAGCAAGCTTTTTGCTCAGCATCTGCAAAGTGCCTGCATCCTAAAGAAGTTTAGCAAGACAATCATCCTTATTTTTCAGCCCTGACATAAGAGAATAAATGATAATATGAAATAGTTAACCAAGGTTATCCGGCTGAACTCTTCAGTCCTTTATAGATCACTTAATGGTAATAAGGGAGCAATATTTTAGATACAATATCAAAGTAATGTCTCTGAATTCGAACACCATTTATTTCTCAGTGTATGCTGCAAGCTGATTTACAGTGAGTTCTGGAGAGTAAAAGATACACGTACCAATATCAAACTGTTTTATATCTTAGCCAGTCTTTCAGTCTGGGTGTTTATGAGGCAAGATTATTTCTCTATATACACACATAACTATATATTAAATCCACCACATGTGGATATCATAAATTACAGATGCACAAATTCTCACGTGGCCTCTTTTTACGTTCTCTACAATCTAAGACCTTTCTCATACAAAGATCAGAAGATCTCTCTGGTCTTTCTTTTGCTTTTAAAATGGTGGGAAAATGAGAAAGATTTTTGGACAGAAATTGTCATGCCTCTCACTTGATGTTTTTGTTGGTTGTTCTGTTCTGCTTGGTTTGTATTTCAATGCAGCCAAACAAACCTGTTAGACAAAAAATAAAGGAACAAAGTACAGAGAACTGCTGTTAAGCTGGTCAGACTATTTTAATAAAATAGCAAGCACATATACTATTTTTTTTCTTGCAATTCTTGGATCTATCTTTAATTCTGTGTTTTGAAATAATACCATTAAAATGTTTGCTCTACCTAGTTGAGAAAACAACTACTTGCAGTTAGTAGCAACTAAATATGTTAACATTTAAACTGCTGTTAACAATATACTGTGTTTTTTCATTTGGTAATTCAGAGGCGTAGCTTCTGCTTTTGTGAATGAGACTAACTTTTTGTCACCACTTATTCTTGTGGTCACAGAATACAACCTCTGATAAAATGACATCTTGATTAATTTTTGCATCTCCAATAGCTTCATTTCTGTGTTATGAATAGTGCAATAATGTTATGGTTCAGTGCAAAAATTAGAGGGCACTAACATTAGAGGGTGAGGAGTCAGCCTCTTCTTCCACATAACCAGTGATAGGACTAGATGCAATGGTCTCAAGTTGTTCTGGGGAGATTCAGGTTAGATGTTAGAAAGATGCCTTCTCTGAAAGAGTGGTAAAGCACTGGAATGGCCTGCAAGGTTGGTTTGCCGCAAGTAGGAAAGTCAGTGCCATGTAAAGGAAATAAGGCATGAAGTAGGAGGAGAATCTAAAATGGCATACAAACTTCAGTCAGTGGTGCTCTTCCTGCTGAGCTTTGAGCATTTCAGATCTCATGCCAGTTCTGCAGAGGGGCACAAACCATCAAAGACCAAAGGAGTCTCCCAGCCTGCAAGCTCCACTCTTCCTTTTTGTCCTGCAAGCTTTTGAGAAATGAGATCATTGTGCTGAGTCAAGCTCATAATGCTCCCATGTCAAAAATTTTTCATGTTGAACATTATGAAGAAACTCCCATCAGAACTAGGCTTTTATCACTCTGTTCAGCTCACAACTAAGCAAAGTTGCTTCTGACAAATTATTGGCAATAAGTAAAGTATTCCTGGGTAGGCCAAGTGTTGCATATAAAAAGAACAGATGCACTCACCCATCTGCTGAAGGGCATCTCTAGCTACACAGAATACCTTCTCAGAAAGCAGCCTAGGTCCAAGAGATGCTTTCCCTTTAGTGGCTAGCCCATATATGAGCCCAGTGTGCCTCCATCCTGGGTCCACACCTCCTGGACACGTGGAGAGTACAGGTGAAAACACTTTGCTTGTGCTCCCTGAGCCATCCACATCCCTTCACCAGGTGCTCAGTCACCTGTTCAAGCCATGACCTAACAGCTTCCCTACATAGCCCAATAATTTCAGCCTTTTGTTTACATATATGTTCATTTTATTTCTGCAGAAGGATCTGTACAGGCTGGATGGCTGGGCTGAGGCCAGTGCGATGAAGTTCAACGGGACCAAGTTCCATGTCCTACACTTTGGTCACAACAACTCCCCAGCAATGCTATAGGCTTGGGGCAGAGTGGCTGGAAGACTGTGTGGAAGAAGCAGATATGGGGGTGTTGGTCAGTGCTCAGATGAACACAAGCCAGCAGTGTGCCCAGATGGCCAAGAAGGCCAATGGCATCCTAGCTTGTATCAGAAAGAGTGCAGCCAGCAGGAGCAGGAAAGCAATCATCCCTCTGTACTCAGCACTGGTGAGACCACACCTTGAGAACTGTGTTCAGTTTTGGGCCCCTCACTTCAAGAAAGAAACCGAGGCCCTGCAGTCCAGAGAAGGGTAATGAAGTTGTGAGGGGTCTGGACAACAAGTCTTAAGAGGAGCTGAGGAGGGAACTGGGATTGTTCAGGCTGCAGAAGAGGAGGCCCAAGGAAGACCTTATCGCTCTCCACAACTCCCTGAAGGGAGGCTGTGGCAAGGGGTGGAGGGGGGGCTCTCTTCACTCAGTACACTCCAAGCAAGACAAAAGGCTGGACTGCCATGGGTTAGGGTTCAGATTCGGGCAAGAGTTAAGTTAGGTGTAATAGCCAGTGAGAGGTTAAACTGGGTTGTAGGAACTGGTGAATTTAGGCTGAATGGGATCAAAGCTGGCTCTGTTGGAGCTGGAGTTGCAAAGCATTTCTGTAAAGGAGTTGGAATATTTTCTGCAGCAAAGCAGGGCATGGGGTCTGTGTGTGTTTGATGAGAGAGGAGCACTCAAGCAGAGTGCTAAATCTCCAGAAAGAGGGAGGCTAAGACAAAAATCTTTGAGAAATGATGCATTAAGCATGTTTCATCTGCTTATCATCTCCTGAAAAGAAGAAAAGTGTGTAGGGAGTTCCTACAGTGTGTTGTACCTTTTGGATTAATGCATAAATACCAGTGATACATTACTGCTGTATGCACATTAAAAACCATAATGAAGAAAAAGCTGACAGAAAGGCAAGATGTTTTTTGTTAGTCCTTCAGTCTGCAGGAAAATTTATTTGACAAGCTTAAGATGTGGCCCAGTAAACTGCCTTGCTGTTTACACTGGAAGGAGAAAAATCTAAGATTTGTGGGGCTGAGCATTATGTTGAGCAGTTCTCAAATGCATTAAAAAGGCCTGACCCCAGCCTCAAGCTCTTTACTTCCAGCACATATTTCATTCTATTTCTTTCACCATTAAGTGACTACAAACAAGATAGGGCCTTTCATTTTTTGAATGCTTTTTTGACAATTTTTAGGCAAGTCTTGTGTTTATTTTCTCAGAAGAGAGTCATACCAGTCTGAAAT
This sequence comes from Lagopus muta, assembly GCF_023343835.1. NCBI lineage: Eukaryota > Metazoa > Chordata > Aves > Galliformes > Phasianidae > Lagopus > Lagopus muta. Next base: position 37,516,236 of record NC_064435.1, on the reverse strand, counting down.
AAAGCCTTATCGTCTATCTCCTTTGACAAGACAGAAGCAAAATCTTTGGCAGGTGCGACAAGGGGCAGGATAACATGAACAGATGCTGAGGGACTCAAAAAGGGTGCATCCCTTAACGTCTATACTTCTGTGACTATGGGTGCTGGAAGAGTACCAGAGAATGAACCACAGAAAACATCTGGGCCTGGAGCCCTCCGTGAATTTTCCTGCTGACAGGGATGCTACTGTGAGAGTCATTCAACTCTTACAAGGATTTCTTACAATTTTAAGCTTTTAAACTCCACTGAGTTGAAGACTTGAAAACTGAAGAACATTTTTAACTTCTGAAAACCTTGGTCAGTGCAAAGCTGGGACTCCAAGTGGAGAGACACAAGTGAGTTTCTCATTCACCTGTGACTTAGCTGGAGGGAAGCTACCAGATGTCCTCTTTGGCCCCTTTTCTCCTATGCTTCTGGTTTAGCAGGAGGCAAGTGCAGTTCCTGGGACAGTGGGTGTAGACTGGAGTAGTGGGTGGCCAATGTGACTTGGATTTCTCTTCCACTCCCTTTGTACCTCTTCTGAAAAGCAGACCACCATCTGAGTCCAGCACATCTCTTCTTACATCTTATAAACATAATGAGGTAGTCTTGTAGAACTGTTTTAAACACAGACAGGCCCATTTCTCTAGTAAAAGTATAGAATGCAGAAGCAATATTTTCATTCTTGTATGTTTTTTGTTGTTGTTATTTGCAAAACTACTCATCAAAGCTGCAGCACATGGTAAAATTGACAAAGATAAAATCCATGTGCAAATAAAAGACTTGGCAAAGAACATGCCAGTATGCTTTGCAGTGGAATAGAAAAATGATCATTCCAATTCCTGACACATTACATATCCTTTTACAAATAAATGAATTTGCCTCTCCAACAGACACAAGCCATTGCAGAGCTCCTCCAGTTGGATATCTATACTCTTTACTTCTCATTCAGCTGGATTAACTCTTTGCTATTGCTTTTGTCAGTTTATCTGTTTTCTTGTTCCTTTGTTTATCGTCTCTTCTTTTCGGCCGCTTTTCATCAGCATCAACCCAGTAACATGTAATCAGAGCCAAACTGCTGATGCCGGTCGGTACTCAATCACACAAGTGTCAAGTAAGGGAAACGGGATCTGCTCCCGATCCAGGCAGACAGACCACATTCCCAATACATTGCCTTTGTTAGGTGGTACAGAACTGCAAATGAAGTGGTAAGTGGGACAGAAAGGAGCTTTACAGTAAAATCTAGTGGTAGAAGAGGACTATTCCATCCCCTCCTGAAATAAACAGCTATGGAAAGCTTTTGAAATACATCTCATTCATTGGGTACTTTATCTCACATTTTGCCAATAATGCATATCTATTTTTCAAGGTTAAGATACCACAGTATAATTAAAAGTCCATTAATTCCTACAATTATTAGTTCCTCAGCAGTTCTTTTTGGTACAAAGCAAAGCTACTGCTGACAAATGTTCTGCTTAAGTTAATAAGAATAATGATGCAGACAACAGATCCTGTTTTCTGCTAGTCTTTAGAATATACTGAGTTACAGTAATACCTATGATGTGGTACATTACAAGGGGTCTTTCAGGACAGTTATTTGGAAAGTGAATGCAGTGCAACATAAGCAGTGTAAGGATGCCCACATAGACTGGATTCAGACTGGGAGCAGGGGATGCCTCTGGAGAGTAACTTCTATATAAAATTCAGGGTGTTAACCCATCAGAGTGCCATACTGATGTGAACATAAATACTTCAGGATCTAATCTGGCACTATGTTGCTTTCTATGAAGGTAAGTATCAAGCTGTCCAGAGTGAGATTGTGCCAGGAAGTGGTAGAGGCAATACCTCCACAAAGTCTGTCAGCTATGTTTACTGCTAGAAATCTTTGCTGATGCTTTTTAAATACAGCAAAAGGAGAAGAGCCATTTGACTCCTAACTTTGCAAGAACAATGTGAGAACATATCAGCAGTAACACTGCATATAAAATAAAAATTTGCATTTTAAACAGATGTTGTTACTGTAGATGTGAAACCACCAGTAAATTTTCTCTGAATTCTAACATTATGAAGGCTCTTCAGCATGACACAGACCTTTCACAGAAACGTGAACGCCTGTCAAATGAACCTCAAGGTACTAAATAGATATAGAGATACAGACTTACTTTATGTAATTCAGGCATGTTATCCCAAATGGAATTTTTCTTCTTGAATCTATTCTCGAGAGGCAGTTTCTCTGTGACTGCTGTACTTCTAAATGCCCTTAGGCAATTGCTAATACACAAGCAATGTCTCAATTTTCCATTTGCAAGGATAACTCCTTTGGCTATCACCAATCTCTCTGACACCAACATTTGCTATTTGTTAGTTTGTCAGTCAGACTGTTCCTAAAAGATAGACTTGATTATGGCTCCAGCTGGGAGCTTTATTGAAGCAAATTCTTCCAGAGACAGTTGTGGTGAAATAAGATATTAGAAACTGCTCTGTAAATGCTGAGACTTTTGCTGCCTCTTTTTTAACTTTTGGTCTTTTCAGCATTTGGGAACAGAATTAACAGTTGTTATAGAGCAGGGAAAGAATTTTTGACTCAGAAACATGGGAGTTTTATTACTCCTTTCAAAATGTATGGATGCCAGGCACAAGACCAATACATGTGTTGTGCCAGTGTGTCACAGGTCCAGAGATTACCCAGACAACCCCAAAATGTGATGTTCTCCACTGTATCATTCAAGGCACAAGGAAAAGTCCCTGTAATATGACATCAGTTAGCATCAAGTGCTGTCATCAGGTATTCACAGAAAGCCTTGAGACAGCTTGCCAAGGTGCAGGCAGATGTGTGTTAAACTCAGTTGTATGAGGTTTCAGTACCCTTTATTTTCTTTAAATGTTACTGAAGGCAATTTTTGTTTTCATTTTTGGCTTAACATACAACTGAAACTCAGTGATGCTCAGCCAAAACCCACAAGTCTTGCCCTATTTTGAATCAAAATTCTACAAAACCACTGTGTTTATCGTGGTTTCTACATAAAGTCATAATTAACCCCAGGTTTGCTCAAAACTTTGTCCAAGCTAACTGAAAATTCTGTAAACTGTGGGGAATGTAGCTGAAGGATTGGGTAAGTATGAAAACACAAGCTGATATTTGAGTATGGCCTGATACTAGGTTTTGCTGAAAAAGTTTCAGATGACTGTAGCTGCCATGTGATTGCTTCATCCCACAGGACAGATGCTAATAGAGTTATGGAGCTGAATTTAGCTTCTGAACTACAGAAACACTTTAAGGGTTCAGTGTTACCCAGGATTCCAGATTTACAATAGTTATACCAATATAGCCAGTTTCTAAAGTGTTACTAATTAAAAGATACTCTTAATACTCTGCTTGCCAGCTTTCTTAATTAGAAAATCAAAAGCTTTTTTTTTCCTTTTTTGGTATGGCAAGCATACATTTTCTTGACTAGTTTCAAGTAGATACAATTATTTTTGCTCTCAGAGTAACATCAAGTCTAAATCAACTCAAAAACATTGTTTAATGCTGCATTTTCTGTATATTTATTGTCACTTAAGTTAAAAAATAAAGTATTTCATTTCTACTTGAATTCAAAATTGGTGATTTTAGCACTGAATGCGCTAAATAGTCAGAATTTTATCACTTTAAAATAATGTTAGATTTACATGCAGATGGAGCATATATATTTATGGCTATATTAATAAACGCATAAATCTTTGCCTCAGTTGATTAAAATTCAACAGTTACATAAACATTTTGCACTAGCTTGACCCCAATTGAGTAAAACAAATCCTCTAAACGGGAACTAAGCAACTGCCAAGAGTTTTGCTATTTGCTTCATTACTTCTGACCCTTTATTTTCAAGATTCTTTCTCCAAAAAGTAATTTCTCTCCATTATCTTATCACATCAAAACTTCATACCCAATACTACGCTTCCAGAGATTTCTCTCCATATGGCAACTTCCTTAGCTAGATTATATTCAGTCACTGTGCAGCAGTCTCAGGGAAGTGGGTTTTTTGCATAACCTGCTTCACATATATTACCCACCAATATATTTCTGGAATTAGGACAATGATTCTTTGTTAGTAACATGAATATGTTTAAAGTTAAAAAAAAAAAAAAAAAGGCAACTGTTTCATAATTAGAAACCCTTGGAATTTCAGAATTTGATCCTAACAACCAGCATTTTTCAGGTTTCTACTTCAACTAGTAGAGAGAAGAGCATGGCATGTATGCCAGAGACTTCAAACCCATTTCCTCATTCATAGATTCTTTTCTGTAGAAATTCATTTCTAGATAATATGGCCATTCAACATTCTACAAGTTTCCTTTGTCTGTCTCCTACATCTCAACCTGAGCTTGGATGTTCCCTCCTTGGAAATAGCCTTCTGGCCTGGACAACATTCACAGGCAAATGAATCACTTTGAAACAGATTAAAAATAACAAGGACACTAATTGTACAAATTTCAGATATTGAACTTTAGACACTGAACTGTAGATCTACAAGTAGTCCTGCTCTCTGCAAGTGCCATCTTTATTGGCATGAAAAACTGGGGGTCTGGTAGTTTGAAACAAGGAGGAACCCCAATTCGGCCTTTGTTCTTCCTAGTGTCATTCTCTCTGTGCTCACAGCCCACGGCCTGAAAAACTCTGATTAGGCATTAGACAGAGAACACTTTTGGCATTGCTCAGCAGTCCCTGAGGAACCATTTAAAAAACTGGTCTGGGGAAATTAAATTCCTCTTTTCTCTGTGACTACACAAGATGGTACATATAACTTAAACTTGAGATGATGATGGATTTACACTAGAGGAGTAGGAAAGCAATGACTCTCAGCATTGAGGCATGTGGAAAACCTTCCAGAAGAGGAAGTAACCTCGAAATACATAAGCAATTCATAGGATCAGAGTGAAAGAAAGTGATCATCTTGCACAAGAAGCAGTAATCACTGTAATCCAGAATGTTTTAGCCTGTGGGATTATAACACTGAGAAAGGCAACTCTTAGCCATTTATGTTGTTGGGTATTCAAACTGTTTTAATGAGTTTATTAGGGAAGCTGTTTTAACTAGACTCTACCACACATTTCCATACATCTGTAAAGAATACAATAAATAGTCAAAGAGTGACTAACAGAGGAAAGAAAGATCATAGACCAAATATGGAAAATAATGGAAGCTCCTTGAATCAGTCTCTAGGCTGGGGAAGGTTTCTAGTTTTGGACATCTTACAGAACAGATCTGACCTTTGCGCCAACAGAATTAAAAGCCAAAGAGGAGTTTCTGTCCTACTGGATGATAAACACTGGAGCTAAGATTCATGGACATTCTTTTGTATCTAAGAGTAAACTCTGGTAAATGAAATATGAAAAATGAAATATTACTTTCACAGTTTTCTCCCTTGCCCAAATGGTTTTGCTGTACTTGAATACTCACAGAGTAAGCATTCAAGTATTACTTTTCTTGGGCATCATCTTTAAATTATTGGTTCTAGACTTTCCCTCCCTTCCTACGGGGAAATGGCTTTTGTAGTATGAATGATAAGCAAGAGCAACAGCAAAAAGGAAGAAAATTTACCTGCCTCCCATGAACAGAGTGTTCCCATATGCAGCTATTCCTTGATCCCAACCAATTGCTTTTTGTCTGTGCCTTTGTCTTCAAGTTTGCACATATTCATTATGTAAAACCTTCTACAGGACTTTCTTCTAACAATGAACTCAAAGGAACAATTCACAGACTCAGTGAACTATAGTATAATTCAGGTTGGAAAGGACACGGAGGATCTCTAGTCCATTCTCCTGCTCCTTACAGGGTCAGCTGCGGGGACAGAACAGGTCTTGCAAGGCTTTGTTTACCTGAGTCACACTGTGTCCAGGGACACAACCTCATTGGGGACTTTTTCCAGTGCAGGAATGTCCTCATGGTCAAGCAGTGTCTATGTATACTCATTTGGAACTTACCTAATTTCAATTCATGTCCACCAAACTCAGCAACAGAACTTGATGCAAAATTGACAAGAACTGAAATCTTCAACCTCAGCAACTTTGCAATAGCCATTTAGTTCGGAAGAATCCCTTCCCATCCATACTCCATCTTCCCTCATACACTCCCTGAGATACCTTGCATGCCTTTACATCAAACTGGAGGCAACAGAGTGAAGATGGAAGGTCATGGAAGTACCCTGTGCCTCAGAAACAGTCAGAAGATTTCAGGTATCGCTGTACCATCTTAGATCTATGATCATACAATGTTTTCATCATTGTATAATATCATGTTAACATATAACATACATAACGTCACGTTAAAATGTATTCCGTAACTTTTTTTTTTTAAGTAGCTGTGTTACATTCTTCATGCATATCATATACTTCTTCAGTATGTTGCTACCTTAAATCTCTCATTAGTCTGTATAATTTATGCAGCTGTATTTTTCACTTTGACCTGCTCATTAGCTGGTTGTTGTGACATAACAAGTAAATTTGCAAAGTAGACTGTACTAGGAAAATTTTGCTACAAGATGACCTGACCATCTAAAACTGAATCCTAGTAAATTTCTTTAAACAATACTGGAAGTTAACACTAGTTAGATGTGTTCTAATGTGTCCTATTGGTTCAAAATAAGTATGAGAAGCAACTGTGTTGTTACATCTGTAAGGGACAAAATTTGAACTGACAGTAAAAGAGAACTGACATTCACAGAAGATAGATCATCTGGCAATTGGAAGCAGTAAACAAGATTCCTTAAAAAGCACCAAAATAGTAGCAACCGAACTGAGGAATGAAGGAGGCAGTCTGCTAAAACCATACTGCCAAAGCCATACAAATAAAAGCAGTCATGTGCAGCTGGAGCACTCCCTGACTTGCATCCTGGCTCTCAGATAGAAATGGCTGCCAAATGTTTGCTGAATGGTGCTGTAGCCTTGCTTACAGCCTCCATTTATTTTGTGCTCCTAGGGCTCCAGGTTTATAGGTCCCCAGCTGTATAATTGAATACTTTGTGCCCTGCACTTTAGTTTATGTTAAGGTGCTCCCAAGAACTTAGTTCCAGGTTTTTTGCTGCTTTAGACTAATATTCTCCCTCCCTATTGCAGTCACTAGTTAGTCTTGCTCTGCCTGGCCTCAGGGAGATATTGAGGTTGATTCCTGGAAAAAAAAAAATGGAGTAAAGACACCTGCACCACTTCCCCCTGTACTCATGTTTGGCTTCTCCCGTCCATAAAAGTTCAGATTGCAAGAAATGAGAATATTCCCTTACACACAGAAATGTAACAATATCCTCTCATTATAGATAGAGATTGTTTAAAGACAGCACACGGTTTGGTTAACCCTTCAGAAAGAAATGTGTAGCTCAGCAGAGGGTGGTAATAGAAATAATGATAGATAGAAAAGAGAAAGAGACCTTTTTTTCTAACCTGTGATGATCACTTCATACCAAGAATTACTGAAATCCTGCAGCACAGTTTATACACTTTCATTTTTTGGAGTTTCATCTCGGTTTCCATACTAAAGTTGGAATAATTTTGGAAAACGTTGTGCAAGAATGCTCAAAATTGACAGCTGAACAAATGAATTTGTGAAGAAAGATTTCTCTAGTTTCCAAGGAGGATAGCTAAGGCCTACCTATTTTATACATGTTTTACACATGCAAAATGCACGTTTGAATACATAGTGGAAAATGTGAATAGAATTCAGTTTTCTGAACTGGTTTTTACTGTCAACCCATATGCAAGGCATGCAATCTCATCTCTAGCCTATGTCTCCAGAAAGACATAGGTCTCCAAGAGGCACTTTTATGATACCTGGCATTCCCACAGGGTATGTTATATACCTCGGGACAGTTAAAAATGCATACTTTCCACAAGAATATGTTCCACTTCTGATAGATGTCCATGTTATTATGTGCATGCATGAGTATGATCCAGGCCTTCAGATTTCAATTGAGGAAGATTCCAGTTAAAATAATGGGGATTTTGTTCCACGTCAGGTTGGCCTTTCAATGGAGAATATGTACCCACTTCTGTCACTTCAACATTCAGCATCTGGTTGTTGTTAAGAATCAGCTTATGTGAACTGCTAAATGCTTGCACAATCCAGGCTTTTAATAGTAGATGTGTGTCTTCAGCACCCTTTCATGTCAGAAACTAACTTTATTTTCAGTGTACCAAGAAAATACACATATTTTTTCAGAATTAATATCCAAATGATGACTAAATTATATAAACAAGTGAAGGGGACTATTGGTTAGCCATCAATAGTGGATAAGTGCCAACTGTCAAAGGTGTTTTAATATCCATAGGTGGTTATTACTTTTAAATATTATAAAAATACCCACTAGGAAATACCAAACCTGATCAGCAGATGGTGAAACTCAGATTAGTTTTGCTGAGAGCTCCAGTTCCTAATTCTAATTTAATAGGGCAGCCACATAATTAAATTGCAATTCATATAATTTATTTGGTATTAATAGACGTGTGTACTGAATATGAAATACATAAGTTTCTAATGACCAGCTGCTATTTACCTTTATTTCTTCCTTAACATGAACTCAAATGAATGAGATAGACTGGAGCAGTGGACAACTAGTGACAACATGAAATTCAACAAAAGAAAATGCTGGGTTCTGCACCTGGGATAGAATAATGCCAGATTCAGGTACATACTAGGAGACAAGTGGCTGGAGAGCAGCTCAGCAGAAAGGGACCTGGGGGTGCTGGTGACAGCAGCTCAGAATGAGCCAGCAGTGTGCTCTGGAAGCCAAGAACCATGCCAAAATACATTTTAGGGTGCATTAAACACAGCACAGCCAACTGGTCCAAAGAGGTGATTCTCCTGCTGTATTTAGTGTTGTTGCAGCTTCATCATGAATACTGTGTACAGTTCTGGGCCCCACAGTATAATAAGGATGTTGAAGTCCTTGAAAGTGCCCAGAGAAAGGTAAAAAGGCTATTGGGAGAAGCTGAGGTCATTGTGCTGTCCAGGCTGTAGAGGAGGAGGCCAAGATGTGACCTCACTGCTCTTTGCAGTTCCCTGAGGAGGAGAAGCAGAGGGAGGTTCTAGGCCCCAAACTGCAGGTATTCAGTGCAGAAATTGTCAGAGAAGTTAAAATGAACAGTTCTTGTTCTTGTTCTTTGTTCTTTAACCCGGTTTGAAAGTATCCTAGATGTTATCAAACATATTTTATAAACCTGAATTATTTATGTCTGTTGTGATGGAAGGTAATGTCAAAGATGCACCGAGAAGTGTGATTTGAATTACAAATAGGATGAAATATCAAATTATCATTGTAATCCTTCTCTCTGCAGACCAATTATCTGAATGTGTGTGTGTGTGCACTGAGATGGAACGCCACTTCACTAAAGATGCCAATAACTGAACTTGAATGCAAAGCAATGGAAGTAGTCTCACTCTATGGGTCTGTATATATGAGTATATATGCAGCATTTCTCTTGCATTACCTTTTTTTTTTTCTTGTTTTTGAGAAATCTGTACCCTTCTAACCAGTAGGGGAGATGCTCAACTGAGGTGGCATCACAGTTCTGTCCTCTTCCTTACCAGTGCTGAATCATCACCTATTCAGAGAAGTTTGGGCTGCAGCTGCTTGCTTGATGTAGCAGTACTTTGGTATTAATTGGTGAATTTATACAAGTGAGAGACAAAGTGTACATCCCCTATATTTGCCTTCTTATGGAACAAAGCCTGTTTGGAACTCAAATACGCAATTTTCTTTTCAATAAGTTTAAATGAAAAAGCCTAGTATGATTCAGACTGAATCAAAGAAATCACAGATCTTGTAAACTGAAAATGTAATACAGATCCAGGTTCATCTTTTCTAATCAGTAGCATATTCATGGTGGAATCTACTGTGCATTCTGCCAGATCATAGCAGTTCACACATTTGAAAAAAAATGCCATTTGTCATCCTGGTTATTGGAACAGAGCCCAGTAAATGAATGTCAGGAGACCACCAACTGAGTGTGGTGAGAAGCTCTGAAGCTGAAGATTTCTGGGTGACTCTGTTACACTTGGCTGCCCTTGTGGAAAAACACCCGCGTTGCTGCTAATATCCAGTTTTTCTTTTCTACAAACAGCATTTCTCTCTCTAAATATCTATTCGTTATTCTAGAAATAAAAGTCACTGGATTTGGAGATTAAATTATCACCTCTGCTTGCCCTGTAAATAAGTAGAAATCTGCCTTCCTCACCTCTGAGCACATCAGGAGACAGTGGTGGCACACACCTCCAGGTTCATCATCAGCAGTGCTTGCACATCAGAGATCGCTGCCTCGGGGAACCTGCTGAGAACAACACTAAAATTACTTAGACATTTATTTCCTTAACAGAACACCACAAATAAACATTCTATGAATCTTTCTCCTTTCTTTCCCCATACAGAAAGAATATTAGCAGAAGTTGACAGTTTATTTCAGGGGAAAAAAGGGAACTGCAATTCCTACACCTGATAGTGGTGATTGCTAATGCTTTTTTGTAACCCTTAGTTGTCATCACATCAGGATGACCCCCTACCCAAAGAATTATCACTGTAATTTTGGGTCAAGAGAAAATAAGTAGATAGACGAAGAAAGAAAAAAAGACTCAATCAATATTGCTCCATGCCAGTAGCCTTACCATATCAGCAGCAGTGTTTTGGTTTTTCCAGGCTGCATGGCAAAGGAAAGTTTTAATATATCTTTGAGAGGAGAGTGAAACATTGCCTTTCCTATACTTAGAGGTTACCTCTGTTAAGTAGAAAAGGCTGCCTAGTAGATAGCAAAAAAACATTTGTTTCAGAATTGACCGAGAATATAATGAAAGGGGCCAATGCTAAGGGCTGACCAGGGATAAAACCAAATGGGTGGGATGGCAGTGGGCTGGGAGAGTATTCAAGAAGATATCTGAAGAAGAGGAGGACAAAGACAGAAGCAAGGGAAGATTTGACACAGGGACAGTGGCCATCTGTGGCCATCTCCATCAAATGATGGAGAATATATATTTTTAGTATGTATCTTATAACAAATAGATCATATTTATTGTGAAAAGCTAGAAAGCTTGCAGTTCAGCTAGGAGGTAAGCTTATGAGTATGTGCAAATTTAAATTTAGTTCTGAAAATACCAAAATCTTTAATTCCCAAGAAAATTGAATTACACTATGTGCAAACGATAATAAATGAATGCTGCAGAGCTATACTAGAAACCAGCTGGAAGCTGAAGCGAACAGAGATTGCACTGACTGAGAGAAAAATAAGGACTAAAAATCCCACAATGAGCCTTCAGGGATCAGAGTTATTGTTTGATGTGAAGGGAACCCACAAATAGGGTTAACACAATTGCAACTAATGGAATCTAGGCGCTGTGGTGATTCTAAGCTAAGATTTTAAAGGAGAAGTGCTGGGCAGAGTAAAAGAGATTTGTAGATCACTTGTCTTGAGAAAAATGATTGAATTTGCCTTCTGTTGATGAGATTAACCTGAAGTAAGATATAAAAATGAGAGAGAGTGAAAGAAAGACACTTTTGGGATGAGAGCTAAGAGAACACAAGGATATGCTTTTGATAAATACGCTGAAGAAAAAGAGAAAAAGAAAAATCATTTATGGATTTAGAATTCTCAAAATTTTGAATTGGAAGACATTGTTAAGTGTATCTGAAGATGAATACCTGCTTCAATAGGATGGAACTGAAATGCATGACCTGAGATAATTCATTGCACACTTGGAGATGCAAGGGGAAAGAAAATGCAGGCGTCATTGCAGGAGCAAGAAGTTGAAGACAGCTTTCAGTACAATAAATATTGCATTTATAGGTGAATAAACAATAGGAAAGTGAAAATACAATGGTAAAAAAGTAAAACACACACACATTAAAACAAAAACAAAAACAGGAGGAACATGGCATGAAATATAATTCCAGTGGCAATGTTGATGTGAGAAGAAAAGAGCAGGAAAGAAATTTGGTGTGGGAGGATGGAATGATTTGTGAGAAGGAATGGAAATCAGATGAGATGTTGTATTTCTCTTTCTGTCTCAAATGTGTTGGAATCCTCCATAAAATGAAGAGCAGCGGTTTTGAGAAACAAAGCAAAGGTGGCAAAAAACAAAGGGGTCTGAGATAAGTGTCACATGAAATATGAAAGGGAGCAAGAACATTGTGCTGATGTGGCAAACGAATTTATACAAGTGGAAGAAAAGGGAGATGAGGATGGAAGGAACCAAAGAGCTAGCAAGGCTGGAGGAAAGTGCACAGGAGGGGAAGAGATCAGAGGGGAAAGAATGAAAGAATCAGAAAGGAGGAAGGCAGATCCCGAAGTCAAAGGGAATGAAAGCCATTGGCGGTGGACAAGAAAGAAAAAACACAGACTGTGCTATGAACATATTGTATTGTGCCCATAGTGACCCAGAAACCGAATCTGCTTCTATGCACATTTCTGTTAGACAATTATAATGAAGTTTTTGTATTTCCATATCAAGGCTAATGCTTTGTTGTGATGTTGTCATCTGAATTCTTAAGAAATGTGCTGACACCATTTGTTCTTTTGGCACGGGCTCAATTGAGCCCTTCTGGCACCACTGGTAAGGACCGATTTCCATCAATGGGAAAGAGGTAGCAGTTTGTTTACATAGTGTGGTTGTCCAGGGGATAGAGCAAAAAGGCAGGATCTTTTCTCCTGTGCTAGGATTAACTCCACAGCAACAGAGTGGCTGAGACTGCAGCCATAACTGCTTAATTCCTACCACATAAGGGTCTTTGTTATGGGTACACTAGGTGTTTATGTGGATGAAAAAATGCTCTGTAAAACGCAGTGCTTCCCAAAGGGGGAGAAGCTTTGGCCCCAAATTTTGCCAGTTACTTTTATTTCCCACAGTTTGAACTGACTGTAACTTGGAGAATAAAACTGCCGTAGGTTGCAGAAAGTAGACTTTGCTGTTTATCCAAAAATCCCTGCTTCAGCAGGGCTTCCTTCTACCAGGACTCGACTGCTGTGCCTGGTCACATGGCCCATCTACTCTTTTGTGTCCTTTCAGTCACATTCATCATGTGTCTTTTTTGTCCTAATGTTCCTCAACAGAGACATCACTGACCAAAAAGCAGAAGCACTAGGGCATTGTTCAGGCAGTCCTGACATGAACTCAGTAAGAACTGCAGACATTCACTACTTCCCTAAATTGGGTCATTTATATCAATCTTTTCATCCAAGAGAGTTAATTGTGGGGACTCAGAATTAAAATCTATGTTAAGGGTGTCACGGAAAATCACTTTGACCAGTGGTGCAGACAAGACAGAGAAAAAATCCCTTGCTATCAAAGCAGCATATATACAGAGTTCTTCAAGTGACAGCAGATAACTTGCGTAGCTAATAATGAACACCCAAGGTGTTTTGGTTAACAGGAGGCTTTCAGGAACACTTTTCTGGAGAAGTTCTGTAGGTTTTGCAGTGAAGAGTTGGAGAACAATTCAGTCCTTTCTAATGCAAACACACCAACGTATTAAGTGCTTTACTATGAGAGTGGTGAGGTACTGGAACAGGCTGCCCAGAGAGGTTGTGGATGCACCAACCCTGGAGGTGTTCAAGGCCAGGTTGGATGGGGACCTGGGCAGCCTGGTCTGGTATTAGATGCGGAGGTTGGTGGCCCTGCATGTGGCACGGGGGTTGGAGATTCATGATCCTTGAGGTCCCTTCCAACCCTGGCCATTCTGTGATTCTGTAATGCTAATACCTGAAGTGAGTTAATATAGTTTATGTTTTATTTCTGGTTTTGAAAAGAGCATAGTAATATCTAATTCTTTCACAGAGGTGAGCTGAGTGCAAGTTTGCTCTTAGGTCTGTACTTTCTGAAGATATCAAAGATGGAAGATTGTAGTTACAAAGAAGAATTAGACTAATTATTTTCGATTTTCATTTATTAGTATCTCTTTCAATACAAAATGCAGTGCCTGTGTTTGCTGTAGGCAATCTCAGTCAAGTAAAAATGATTGCTTATAATAGCACTAACAGCTCCGGATTTTTTCCTGGAAATGACTTAATGTAGGTAGCTACCTGTGACAGTGGTGATCTGAACAGCAGCATCATCTTCATGCTATGTTATCCTTGCTAGGTATACTTTTACTCATACTACATTCATCCAATCTGCTGCGCCCACTGAATGAAAAATTTTAAGCATGCTAGGGAGATTTTGGTGTGCTTAAATTTCAGTTCCTGAGCCTGAATAAGCGGGAGATAGATGCTCACAGTTCCATCATGAAATCAACTGTCTTTCCCACAGGTGTTTGCTGGGCCAAGGGGAGCCATCCTTCATGCCACCATCTTGCAATATGGGCAGCTGGGTTCAGGAGTGGAAGCCATGGGAAGGCAGGACATAGTGTGGATATGCAGCCTCACACAGAGTCTGTACCATGAACCAAAGCCAGGCATACTAAACCATTCATGAAATCAGCAGATGGAAACTTCTGACAAAAGAAAATAAAACAAAAAATTGGCATGAGAAACTTAACAATGGCCAGCAAAAAGAAGACAAGCCTTTCATTTTGCCACAGGCCATTTTCATTAGGTAGCACAAACCTGCAAACACAGACAAGTAGTCCTACTGTCTATCCTGGGACCAATTCATATGACCAAAACCTCTCTCCCACACAGAAGACAGCAGCAAACTGGTAAGTAATTACACCAACAGAAAGGACCCTTTGTGTATTGTGACTAAAATTTTCTGTGTGCATGTTTATTACTTTTGGTCTACAATGCTTCTGTCTAAGGTTGTTTTTGTTTTGTTTTGTTTTTTTAAGTGGATGCTTATTTTTCAATAATGTGCCTTCCAGATGATTTTCATATCTTTGGAAATGAATGCATTAGAACACATCCTGAAACAACGGGAAAAGTGCAGACCATTCCTGGCTTGTGACTTACTTTGCTCTTCCTTTTCTGCTCTTACTCCTGTCTTCTTGAGTTACCTGCTGTGTCACTGAGCTATTTCCAGCTTGCCATCTAAAAGACAGATAGCACAGTAGCAAGAAATCAACCTTGCCTTAAACTTGATACCACAAGATATCACCATGGCTATACACTCCAGTGAATGACTCAGAGGCAGGTTTGTATTTGGTTCCTGGGCACAGCAAGTACTACACAGCCTCTCTTGGTTTACAAATACCCCCTGCCTGCCTTCCAGCTGTTTTTTAATTTTTTTCCCACTTCTCAATGGGGGGGTTTCCCTGGATCAAAACCTGATTAAAACAATATCTTCTTGTCCTTTTCTTCTGCATTCTCTCTCAGATCTGAGAAAATTGGTCCTGCATACAGCCTGACAGTGGTGAGTGTAGGTCACTTAAAGCCTCATTTTAAACAATGGCAGGCCCTGCTGTGCTGGACTTCTGTTCTCATCAGCAACAAGAATGTCTGTGGCAAGGAAATTGGGAGAAGGACTTCTAATAGCCAAAGAGCACAAAGGGAGAGTGTTTTATAGTCCACACCAAGCTATTTGGTTCAGAGTAACTCAGGAAGAGGGGATGTTTTTGAAACATTTGCACAGAACCACCAACTCAATAGGTCCTTTGTAAGAAAATACGAGGACAAATGATCTCACATTTGTGCTGCATTCAGTGTCCTGTGGCAGTGATGGAAAGATATGGATGAACTATCAGAATGACCCAATGCTGCAGCTGGTCTAAACATGGGCAGCTTATGTGTAAATCAGAACAGTGCCCAGGTAGCCGTAATTTACAGCAATCCAGTCAAACCATAGAAAGATGAAAATAAATTTTAAAACAGTATGTGTTAATCCCCATGATTGTAAGATTTGGACCATAACCACTAGGAAGAATAGGGCTTATGTACAGTTGGTTTGATAGCTCTCTACCTCCTTCTGGGTGTCTCAGCATTTTCAGTATTTTTTTGTAAACTAGGACAAAACAGATAAGATGAGAAACTAAAGCAAACACCTAGAAAGGGTCCTTGAAAGAGACAAAGGATGAATAACATTGGAGAGGGTTCTGAGAGCTAAGATAGATGATAGGGGATAAATTAAGATGGAAGGTAGAGAAGAATGCTTAATTTGTGACTTGAGTTCCTTGCGAAAGTCTTACAAAGGCAAAGGAAAAAGAATGAAAATGGAGAAATAGAAAAAATAAGGTAGAATAGAACTTTGAAATAAGGTTTCTCCGAGTGAATATGGATTGCTATGAATAATGCAACACTAATTACTAAGACTGAGTGCATCCATGCATCTCATCTCAGGCATGAAAATTAAAATCTAGAGGAAAATTCTCATACTGTAAGAACTGTTGTAATGTCTATTTCTGTCAGAAACTATCGGTACTTCTGCTGTTTTCAGTGAGTTTTCTTTGGTTCCTTTTTATTTAGCAGTAAAGCCACAAGCCCATGTCTGTGAACTGGCAATCTGTTTCCATGGAAATGAATGGGATCACAAACCTAGTGCTGGGGCTTCACTTCAAGCACAAGGAGAAGATGGGCAGCAGAAGAAGGATCTTGTATTATTTCAGGTTCCTACATCTGACTACAGCAAATCTCATCTCTTGAGCAGATAATGGGGAGAAGGGAGAGGACTGAACTGGACTGAGTCATTCCTGGTGTTGCTCTGTTGGGAGATGAAGGCTATGATGATTATGCCTTGTGGGATCTCTCCTTTTGTGAAAGAAAGTCAATTGGCTTGTTATTATTGTGTCTTAGTTAGGTGGTGGTTTCAGTTTGCTGCAAGAGCTCTGTACTCCTTTGAGTTATGGTGTACTAGAATGAAAATAAGGGAATAAATTAAGTGTTGCAAGAGAATGAAAATGTTAAAAGGAAGATAGATTTCATTTTATGATATTAAAATATGTTTATTACTTTATCTCTCTATATAGCAGTCTTTAAAGCTGTAATTCACGAAGTAAAAAATCGTCTTATTGCACATTATCAAATGCAGCAGAGTTGAGCCTTCCTTTGAAGAGCTGTGAATGGCTGGCTCACCATCAAATCCAGACGTTTTGCATGCCGTTTTTTTCTTCCAGTTGTGTCTTCTCTGCTTTATTATTAGACTATTTGTTTGTGACTTGATTTAAAGCATTTAAAGCAAAAATTAAGTTCCTCCACAGTTCCTCTCCTCTTTCTGCTTCAGCGTCCTGTCCATTGGTGGTGTTTACATAGCACATTGGACAGTGTTTGCCCTGGCAGTTCTTCCTTTGGATGTCAGAGGCAAGGGATATTCAATAACTAAAAAGCTTTCTTAAAACCAAAGAATATTTGTTTTGCAAAAGTCTTCCTTTTGAAGTCTGCCAGACTTTTTCTTTTAACTTTGGATCCCCAGGCACTTTCCTGTCTTGGCATTGTCTCTCAACAACTGTTAAGTGTTTGCTGAAAGGTGGCTTATCTCAGCCCATTCTTCCCTTTCTGCTATTTTTTTTTTTTTTCCTCTTCACATTTCCAGGTAAACTAAGCCAATACACTCATACAGCAAGCAGGGCAAGATCTAGGCCAACACAGTGTCTGTAAACCATTACACAGTGCTTCTA
Organism: Lagopus muta; assembly: GCF_023343835.1. Taxonomy (NCBI): domain Eukaryota; kingdom Metazoa; phylum Chordata; class Aves; order Galliformes; family Phasianidae; genus Lagopus; species Lagopus muta. The sequence continues at coordinate 37,498,724 of NC_064435.1, read as the reverse complement.
ATTTTGTCACAGACATGAGAAAGTTTTGATGTTTACCTTTTTCCTCTTCAGCTTGTTAAAAGGACAACTGGAATATTAGATTGTTGATACTGTAAAATAAATCTTTTGCAGGTTGTACCAAGGAGTCGGACAAGGCAGTGTGCATACTTATGCAGCTACACCCCAGATCTAAAGATAAGGAGAAATCTCTGACTACTCCCCAGGAGCTAAGAATGATGAACGAGGAGGGAAGAAGATGCATTTTCTCTCTGCATGAAGAAAAGCAAAAAAAAAAAAGTCTCTGTGCTTTGCATTAGAGCATAAGTGGTCGTTATGTTGGGGCTAAGAAGGAGAATGTGCTATTTTTACCCTCAGATCTTCCAGAATAACCAAGTCTTCCCAAAAGTTTGGGAAGCGTTTGTTCCATTGGAAGGGAGAAGGAAATCTTCGTTGCTTTTTAATTTCTGTGACTAAAAGAAATCATGAAGGTGATCAATTGTTTGGTTTTGCCAGTGTGGTACAGCACTGTGCAAATGCTTTGAAGTGCAGATCAGTCAGGAGCTAGGTGGAAGTGCAAGTATTTACCCAGACAGAAGTCTAGCTGGTCCTTAACAAAGATGTGTACAAGCTAATTGACTTCCTTGATGAGAGTTACATTTTCAGGGGCCATTCTGGCAATACGTTAATGAAGGAGAATTTGGAACATTAATTGTCTTCAGTGAAGAGGCATTTTAATTCCATAATTTTGCAAAAAAAAAAATAATAATAATAATAAAAAAAAAAGAAAATAAAAATAAAAAGATCTAATTAGAAGGGAGGGATTTCCCCTTTTTTTCATAGCTGTCTGCAGCATGAGTTCACTTGACCCAGTGAGGATTAATTGCATCCCAACTGGCAAGAGCAATGAGTTTCTTCTGTGCATAACTAATGTCTAAGATTTCAGTTAGAAAAAAAAAAAAAGCAATAAAGCTAACTGATTATTACTTATGCCCATCCATGGCAATCCATGTATTGTTTATAAATAATAAAGAAATGAAGATATCACAAATTGTCCTGATGAGATACCAGAATTTCATGAAAATATATGAAGAAGCCTTTGGGGAGTACTATGAGATACAAAATTGTATTCCATAGTTTTATTCCCTGAGAGTATTATTCTCAGTACTACTGCCACACGGGCAGCATACACTTAATTGTAGTTGATAAGTATAGATCAGAAGGTGCCCTTTGCTATCTTGATACATAGACACTGTGATGTCTCTAAAAGCCACTATCACCCTTAATGGCAACTAAAGCTGGCACTGCACATTACGCAGACATAGATACATACACTCTGGCACTTCCTCACGAGAAGGAACTGGGTGGCTGCAGACTCTTAGGGTGCATTTGTGCTCCTTGAACATCCCATTGGTCAACAAATTGATATCAATAACATGGCAGTGGCCTATTTTTGCATGCGTACATCAAGGCTGGCAATGTCTCAGGCAAGCTTCCTCGCTGCCAACTCTTACTTCTGTCTTTTTTACCTGAATCACCAATTTGTTTGCAGGCCCCATGTCCTTTCTTTAGAGTTACTTTGTTATTTTCTGACAGAATAAAATTTCTGCTGTCACACTCCATTTGTGATTGAAACCTCTGGCTTGAAAACTGATGAGCTGCTGTTCTTGCATAATTTCCCTCCTATGGCCTGTGCTGTAAATAGAAGTAAAAAACAGCAGTGTATGCTCCATGGTCATGGGACACATTATTTTTCTTTATTTTTGCGCAACATCTGCAGATAAACAGCAGGAAATCTTCTACCATGTCATCATTTAAAATCAAATCAATTTAAATATGACAGCATTGTGTTTTGTTGAACTGCCAGCTCCAATTAAACACTGTGCATCTTTTATTATTCAGATTTCTGAGGTTGCGACAATGTATGGAATCTGTCCAGATTTGGAGAGTACTCTGTTTTACAAGACAATTATGAACTATCTTAGTCTGCCTGGGACTAATTTGAATCTCTCCCATTGTGAATTTTAATGTTGATGTAAGAGTTAGACCATTCTGACTATAATATACTTTTTTCTCTGTTTTTTAAATGTTGGTGTTTCTTCAGTCTGGAGAAGCACATCTTCTTCCTTAATTTAGTGTTTAAGTTCTGGGTTGGTGTAATGCTTTTACAACCTCAGAGTATCCTACAGAACTCTCCAGAGCATGTTTCCATAAACAAAACCCTTGATATGTGGTAAATGAAAGTGAAGCTAGCTTTGCATATTAAAAAAAAAAAAAAAGGTTTAATCACTCACCAAGGAGTAGCAAAAACAGAACATGGTGAGGAAGAAAATTAAAAGGCCAAAAACTTTAAAGATTGCTGTGTAAATATGCTTGAACAACTGCCTTTCTATTTCTTTAAGGTACTTTACATTTAAAGCTACAAAATCTTCTACTTGTAGATCAATTTTATATTGTTTGCATTATTTAGAAATAAAAAACAGTATCTTTAGCAGTAACTTATTAGGTGAATTATTCTATAGTCTTCCACAGATGTCACTACTTGAGCTAGTGGTGATCCAGCCCTCAGTACATGCAAAATGTCATTTTTCTTCTGAAATTAAGGGAAGATTTTCGAGCAACAGAATGAGTTTGAATAGGCCTCCCATATCACCCATCTCCTGACTGAAGTGACTCTCAAGTTAGTCAGCCATTATAGATGCTTAGAAAAGTAATGAATGTAACTGAAGAGGAGTACTGTGAGGATGCTGTCAGGTTGGGCATCTGACTTGAACACGAGAGTGAGGAGACTATTCCTGACTGACATCCTTCCCATGTAGTACAAGGGCTGTTCCGAAAGCAGGTCCTCCTATTTTATGATGTTGGCCCACGAAGTCAGAGGTGAGTGTTGATGGGATGGCAGTAGGGGTTGAATTTTCCCACCAGTATTCCATTACATGTTGTTGCCATGTGACAGATGGCAGCAGAGGGGCAGTGTGACAAAATGGTGTCTGACATGGAAGTGTGTATAAAGCAAAGGTGTGTCACTGCATTCCTCCATGCAGGAAAAAAAGTTGTACCCATTGTCATTCATTGACACTTTCTGAGTGTTTATGGAGACCAAACAGTGGATGTGAGCACAGTGAGGCGGTGGGTGGTGTTTCAGCAGTGGTGCCAAGCTGCTGTCACACCACAAAATTAAGAACATCTCAGCCAACACATCCACACGAACTGATTAGTAGTGGTGGCTATGTTGAAGAATAGTGGTTTATCACTGAGAATTTACTTTATCAAATAGTGCTATTGTGCTCTTTGTAACTGTTGTAGTTGAATGGAAATAAGCAGGAGGCATGACTTTCAGTGAGAACTCCATAGAAAGAGGAGTATCCACAGAGTGAGTTAGGGTAGAAGTATGACCTTGTTGCTCTAAAAACTGCTTTGAAAGAACCAGAAATAGATGTTTCGACCAAATGAAGGGCCAGATATTCTCCAAAGAGATTCAAATTGTGCTTGTTGAGCCTAGACTTTATTCTTTTGATGTTGAGCAATTTCACCAGTGCGAAAGATTCAAATTTCTTCACGAACTGAAAAAGACAACTTCTCAGTTTTTTTAACTTTTAATTTATTTAAATAATCCCTCAGAACTGTCAGACTTACTCTCTTGGAAACTCAGAATGAATAAGAGTTAAATAGCAAAGAAGACTTTTGTGAGTTATTTCAGTTAGGATATTCCCAAAATGTTGCCATTCCTGCAACCACAGCAAATCTTGACTACTTGCAGAATTGAATGAATGAATGTTTGCTTTCTCTATCTCTCCTCTCCTCTCCACCCCTCCCCCCCCCCCTCCCCTCTCCTCTCCTTTTTTCCCTTTCTGGAGTTCTGCTTCACAAGGAGTTCTTGAAGGTAATAAGTATCCAACACCATTAGGAAATACTGGATGTGTGAACAGTGAAGGCTGAAACTCAGGACACTGGAGATGTCTTTTAATTTCATATTTGACAGCATTTAGTTCTGTGTTCAGGACACTGTGTCTTCCCTTTTCTGGAACAATGGACATCTGGCAGAATGCAGAAATCTTTTCCATTAAAAGGGAAGAATTTCACGTAACTCTTTGTTGTTTGTTTGGTTGTTGTTGTTGTTTTTCTAGATCCTACTTCCTGTTAATAATGACCTTAAGTTTGCATTCTGGGTGAAAATCTCATCTGCTCTATCTCCCTTGTATTTTAAAAATCTGATCAGAAAGGAGCCGCAAGGACTCTGCTATTGTTACTCATGATTAAGTGGCTGCTGCTGGAATGCAATCTCAGTTCGACTTGAATGTGTTAGAGTCATCCTACAAGATAGCATGGAAGAAAATATCTTCCATGGAAACTGCAAAGTGCTCACTTATTGATCTAGAAGCAGAAACAATCTAGCAGGTCATTTGATAATTCTGCTTTCTTCCTCAAAGGTAGTGGTAATAAAGAGGGGAGAATCTCTTTGCAAGATCATTTTCCCTGATTATTGCTGGCTCCTCCACCAGCATCACTTGCATTTCCTTACTCATTTGTCTCGCTCCTCTTAAGATAGATGCCACCAGATGCCTCTGTAAAGCATGAACAAAGGAAATAATCACTTCAAGCCTTCTGTGATTACCAAAGATCTTCAACCCACACTCAGCCAAGAGTCTGTATATACTGATAGCCAGAACCTAATGTTTTTATAGACCAGTTCCTATATTTCCATACCCCTATTCTCTGTACCTCTAGAAGGCTAGTTTCTATCTGTGAGCCTTACTGACAGCATTGAAACACAGTGAGGTTTATATGTATGTAACAATACAGAATAAACTAGGATTTGATTGATAAAAGTTGCCTTGCTGTGAACCTGTAGTTGTAGTTGTAGACCACTGGAGATCACAGGAAGGGGCCAGCTCAGCTCTGTAAGTCATGCTCTCCTTTCCCTTCCTCAACAAGAGAAAATCACTTACAAGGTCTAAAATTTAAAAAGATAATGTACTATTTTTCCCAATTGGAGCAATGTTTTTTTCTGACAGGGCTGTTGCAAAAGGAGGTGCAAATCCTGCTGAAAGGCTGAAATCATCATTCCAGTACTTGATCTGAAAATTAGCAGGGAGGATTTGCTGCAATAAATGGAAGGCAGATGGAGGTTAATTGTTTTCTTTCCAGAGGAAGGCTTGCTCAGGGAGGATGTGGGGAGAGGCATGATTCTGTACTTCCCAAATCCATGCCCCACCAACATGTCTGCTCTGCCTCTAGCTCATAGAATCATAGAGTCATAGAATCACCATGGTTGAAAAAGACCTTCAAGATCATTCTGTCCACCTAACACCAATACTTCCCCACAAAACCATACAACATCTAAACATTTCTTGAACATGTTCATGGATGGTGACTCAACCATCTCCCTGGAAGCTTGTTCCAGCTCCTAACAACTCTTTCGGAGAACAAATTTTTCCTAATATCCAACCTGAATGTCCCCTGGCACAACTTGAGGCCATTCCATCTAGTCCTATCTCTAATCATGCAAGAGGAGGGGCCAACACCCACCTTGCTACCACCTCCTTCAGGTAGTTGTGGGGAGCAATAAGGTCTCCCCAAGCCACCTCTTCTCCCGACTGAAAAATACTGGCATGTGTTTGTCTCAGAGGACTTGCTAGAAATGGGCTAGGTGTTGCTAATCATGCTTGCAGACAATTGATCCACAACATAAGAAGCAGTAACAATCACTGGCAGCTTCACTGATTTAAGAGAGATCCCTAAGGTGACAAAGAACAAAGGGTGATTATCACATGACACTGCTCATCATCTGCCACAGCAGCCTCAGGGATTCTGAACGTATCTACTGCAACAGCTAGGGAGAGCACCTGCAAAAGAGCCTGCAAAGCTACAGTGTTCCACTTCCTGGTCCCAAGCACAAGGGATGATGCTGATCCCTTCTAGATGAAGAAATGGCTTGAATCTCTATGCTATATTTTCACTTCTCACTGATGTCAGTGATGGATTTACCGTGGGGAATTCTCCGTGGGGATGGAAAAAAGAATCCAGCCCTCTGTGGGAAGACAGCCCTCTTTTATAAGAATAGAAGAGTTCTCTCAAAGCTAGAAAAACATCAGGAAGAAAGAACAGTATGATCACAAATTCAGGAGTACCCAGACACGGATCTTATCAGTGACACCTGTGAAATTCTACTGCTTTTAATACAGCCATGCAACTACAGTGAATTGGGAATATCCATCTTATTAATGGAATAAAAGGATAAAATCTGCCTTATTCCAATCGGCTCTGCCAGAGCTGACAGTCATTAAAGAAACAGCACCTTTATTTTCATCAGTCCTCTGTAGAAATGTTACAGCAGTATCCAAGAGTGGCAGTCAGTCTGAGCCCTCCCTGTGCCAGCTCCTGCTCAGACAACTCTGAAGACACAGTCCCTGCTGTAAGAGTGAATGCTTGTATGTAGGCTTTTTTGCTTTTCAATGTAGTTGCATTTTATGCTGTTCCTTGCATCAGAGAAATAATGCTCAATCTGGTTTCATACACCTGGAAAGTAACTTCTGAATAAGGAGAATAAATTCATTGTAAGTCTTTCCAAGCATATCTGCCAAGTACATTTGTGTTTACTTTAAACAGGGATTTGCAAAGATGAAGCCAAAAGCAAAAATATGGTTTGTTGCTTTATGCGAGAAGACTAATCCAAAACAAGTGTTCACCCAAAATATATTTTCATTGAGGTGTTAAGAAATAAAAAGATCCTTTAGTCAGTGTCATTACTGAAAAATATGGGATCATGGACATTCAACTTACATTTGGAAATTAAATGTTTTTAATGCACATAGAAGGGTGATAACCAAAACTGAAGTTTTGATCATCTTCTCTGACAGTACATTGCTAGAGCAAAATAAAAATGACACACTCTGTAGAACGAACAACTTCTTGTTTGTAATATGTCTTCTTTATGTTCTCAGTATTTGCTTTGCATAAACATCTGTCACAACTCAGCAATTACGAAACAGAGAAGATCTGGATTTGCAGATGTTTATTGCTGTATGATCCTAATGAGCTTTTAAATAACTGAACAAGTGTAGTAAAACAAGCAAAAAAACTAGAGCAAAGAAGAAAATTCTTGAACAAAAATATAGATTTTGAATATCACCAGCCATACTAAATAAAGCAGGATGAAGCATTCAGAAAATAGAGAGGCCCAGAGCTGAAGTACAAACCACAGTCATTTCAAACAAGCAAACAGCCTTTATCACTGGAGCTATACTTTTTGCACACTGATATCAACTTAGCCAGCACTGATAGCTAAAATGTTTTAAAATGCAAAACATTATGTGTTTTTTTTCAGCTATTTTTGAAGGCTTTGCCCAAAGGCATTTTCAAAGCCAAAGTGGAATAAAATGCTTCAATTCCAAACATTTCAGTGCATGAGTAATCGGAAAAGATGTCAGGACTCATACAACTCTACAATCAAGATGAACAATTCAAACATGAATAGAGAATTTGAATAGTCTCTGGAAAAACACAAGCTCCAGGGGCTCCAAATCCTGTGTTGAAGTTATTGCACAGTGAAGGCCATGACCAGTTCTAGATTTGATTAGAATCTGGATTAGGGTTAGGGTTAGTGCTGGGTTGTGATTTCATTGCCAAACTCACTACTTTTAGCCTCTGTTTTCTCCTGAGGAGAAAAAAGCAGCAAGCTGGAGCAAAGAAGCAAGTATCATTGATTATGAAGAGCTTGAACTGTAAAAACGATTTATTCTACTACTCCAAGACTTAAGACTATTTCATTTGTATCTCATTGACCTGTCTTGCAATTCTGTCCATAACAACTGCATTGTGTTTGCACAGGGCTCCTTCACACATCCCTGAATATCTATGGGTATTCTGCAGGCAGACAAATCCCATCACACCGTGCTACAATTTGCTCAGGAAAACTTGATCAAACAAGGTTTTTATGGGCCTGCCTCCGTTCTCTATGAAGTTAAAGCCCTATTGACATCAATGGAAAAAAGATCAAATATTCTGTACTCTCTACAGAGTGAGGAGATCCCAACAAAGAGCTTTGTGGTGCTGTAGATTATCAGTAGGAAATTTGCATTTTGTCATAAAATGCCTGAGGGTTCGAGATTCTGCCTTTATCATGTTTAATTTAGCATTTGCAACAGAAAAAAAAAAAAAAAAAAAAAAAAAAAAAAAAAAAAAAAAGAAAGAAAAAGCTAACAAAAAAAGGCCAATGGAAAGAAAAAAACAACCACCAAACCAGATAAAGCTACGCATGAACTCTGCAAAAATAAATAACTTCTCCAGTGCCAAGCCTTGAGCTCACTTTATTATATTTCCTCAGAAACTGAGATGGCTATCAACAATAGCAGTGATTATCAACTGAAGGAATTACAACAATCACGTAGCATTGTGAACTCTATCAGTGTGCAGTTTCCCTTAGGCCTGCAGGACTAACCTTTTCTCAGCTCTGGACCCTGGAGTGAGGAAAATTACTGTCTGATGGGTATTCTATTATTCCCACAAATGCCATTACAGGCCTGCACTGTCTCTGATGTCCACATTCTGTGCCTGCAGGGTAAATGTCACAATGAGGGCTTAGAGGATTTGCAGGAAACACTCACTCCAGACTGAATGGACTCTATATTGTCATCCACAGAAAGACAGCTTTGGTGAATCAAAAAAGCAATTTGGGGGAATATTTGTGCCCTGCATTTTTATAGCAATCATAATTTATCTTCAATAGAAGATAAATAGAAGATTGGCATTTTCCTCATTAACGTTATTGGCCCCATAAAACTATTGGCTGTTATTTTTATTAGCAAGACTGGAGAATGTGAGACACTGCCACAATGCCAAACACTGTGCTGTAAGGATAGGCAAAGGCTGTGCTCTTGGTGCTTTCATTTCTGCATATCCTTTGGACAACTCAGGCATGCACTGCTTATGGAAATCCAGGACAGAGACAGGAACTGATTCAAAGTCTCTTGTATTCCAACTCAATACATCAGATGAGACCAACTTCTGCTATCAATGTTTCTGAGACAAATGTGGTGGTAGTTCAGGTGGAAACCAGACGAAGAAAATGGAAGCAAGAAATATTTTATTTAATCAATTTGACAATGCAATCTGTTATCTGTCCATTATTAAATTAGAGGTTTTTTAGTTCTTTTTAGCATATGTTTTGGATTACTTATGTCATTTTAGCTCATGTAATCCAAAACAGCTTCTGTTCAAAACATAAGGGGCTAAATTGAAGCCTCAGGCTGTGCACCACTGGGTATTATGTATTCTCCATTTCCTTTCTCCTTCCTGCTCTTGACTATGTTTAGTTTCCAGTTTAGTTTCCTTCACTCCCAGCTCTGGGTGCACTTTGAGCACCACAATATAAGAAGGACATAAACATATTAGATCAGAGGATGCCCTTTTCTCTTGTGTGGCATTATCCTTATAAAGCCTTCCTTTGTGATTAAGCAGAAAAGAAGTTTATGTGAAGTAAAAACCAACAGTGTATACTTTCCAGTGTGCCCATTGGTGCTTTTGGAGATGCAGGAGGAAGACTGTTGGACTGTAACTTAAGGGTAAAACACTGACCAAAATGTCAAGAGTTTGACATTGTTCCCTTTTGCCATTTATCTTTGATAAAGACTATGCCTCCATGATTTGTTTTCTCCTTTATATATCTTCAGTTCACTCCAACAGAAATACAGTAGGTTTCTGTTCAAAACATGCTTTGAAAATATTACCTAAGCCATGCACCACCTGACTGGGGCTGAATCACAACTTGTTTGTTAGAACTGCCAGCATCCTCAATCCTTCTCATAGTACAGTCTGTTCTTGGCCATAGGGTTTCATTCCACAGCATCCTGGAACTTCAGTCCTGTGGTATAGAGAATCACACTTCTGCTGCTTCCAATTCAAATAAAGACAAGATCCAACAGACAATTGGATGAAAAGAATATTCTGACTTTTAAAGAATGTGGGAGTCTCCTGTTTAAAATCTTAACCCACTCCTCCTTCTTGTGATTATATGGCATTCAGAAAACAATTTTTATGAATATTCTTACTTCCTTTGTGCAACTCATGATGCAGCTACTTGTAGACAGAGATCCTGGCACCCATAAAAAGGGGTAAGAGTACTCCAATGAGCAAAAGTTTGGATACCTCACTTAGGTAGGTAGTGAATATCCCACCTGTATCTAAGCTCACACTCTATCTGGACTTTGGAATAATTATCTGCTACATGAATACAGCATATAGAGATGAAACTTTTGAAGTGCTTTTCTGTCCAATAAAGATAGTCTCAAAAAACAAGAGGAGGAAACAACAAGATTTTTTGTATGTTGTTTGGATGGTGTTTTCCAGGGAGGTCCAGAAAAGACTGAACCTTGACTTCACTCAGGCAGCTCACAGAATACGAGTATGGTTTCTGCATTTCCTTTATAGCCTGTCCATTGTAAAGGAATCAATACTTGTAAAGGAAATACTGCCGTTTTCCCTTATCGTGCCACATACACAACTTTTCCAGCAGTCTTCCCTTGTCTTTGTAGATTCCTTCTCCCCTTATAGAATTCTATCATCTGTACATCGCAATACTAACTTAACACACTGAAACCAATACGTACGTAAAGGAGATCCTTAAGAGCGGTAAGAGTGGTAGAAGAACTGTTTGTGACTTCATGGGTGTTAAATGAAGCTTTACAGTTCATAGTAGCCTTTACTAAATAATTCCAATTCCAATGAAAAGGCTGGAAAAGATATGTTTGATGCCAGTGGAAAATGAGCCCTCTACTTTTCATGCCATTCCATTCATTCAACAAACCACCACTTCATTCATGATTCAGCTCTAATGAGCTGTAGGGCTATAATTCCCTTCTTAGAATCATAGAATAGCTGAGGCTAGAAGGGACCTTGGGTTCCATCTGGCCCAGCCCCTGCTCAAGTAGAGACACCCAGCACAGGGTACACAGGCTCATGTCAGGGTAGCTTTCATTAAACTTCAAGGAGACCCCACAACCTCTCTGGACAAACTGTGCAAGTGCTCAGTCACCCATACAGTAAAGTGATTCCTGATATTCAGAAGACTTCAGATGGTTCTCATTTCCTCTCATCCCAGCACAGGGCCCCACTGGAAAGAGTCTGGCTCTGCCCTCTTCATACTTTCTCTTCAGGTACTTACAGATATCAATTAGACCACTCTTGAGCCTTCTTTGCTCTGTGCTGCAACCTCACTCCCAGCTGTGGGTGCACTTTGAGCACCACGATATAAGAAGGACATAAACATATTAGAGAGCATCCAAAGGAGGGCTACAAAGATGGGGAATGGTTTGGAGGGCCAGGCCTATGAGGAATAGCTGAAGACCCTGGGTTTGCTCAGTACAGAGCAGAGGAGCTGAGAGGAGGCCTCACGGAGGCTGCTGCTACTCTCAGGGAGCGGAGAGGCAGCACTGAGCTCTGCTCTCTGGTGCCTGAATTTTTATGCAGGCCAGATCAAATCTGGGTCACTTGTATTCCTATCAGCTTACATGAATCTGTTAACGTCTGTTAAAGCCTACAGCCTCATTCATTGCTGCAGTTCTTAGCTATGTAGTCATCTAGCACACCACAGGGAACATTAATTGAATGTTGTATCTTTTAGGGTTTCTGGTCAATTTGGAGCAACTAAGTTGCAGAAGAACAGCATGCACTGAAGAAATACTGTAATTGCATAAAGGTTTTTTAATTTTGTGAAGTTCACTCTATCTTTGAAAACACTTTCTTTTCTATTAATTTTAAAAGGAAGTAATATTTGATCTCACTTTCCCTGCAGAAACAATCATTTTTAATTGTTTATTTAACAATTTAAACAAACATTTAAACAATTTTAAATAAACGTTTTAAACAATTATTTAAATGTTTACTCCACACATGGTATAATTTGGCCCAGGTTATATCCAGTTTTCATGCTAGAAGATGGTCAAATAAGAAGTTGTTTGAAACAGCTTTCCTTTGGTTTTCCTCACTGTGATTTTGACTTTCATTCCACCTCCTGCAGACGTCCTCCATGTGCAAATTCCTCCCATGCTTCTTAATAAGGAGAAAGCCAGCCATGGCACTTGATTCCCTTCTCTTTCTCCCACTGATGTCTTGGCACACATCCAGAGGTACACCTAGGAGAACTGGATCTGTGTGAGCCTATCAAAGGGGTCAGAGGGAAAGTAGGAACTTCTTTTGGATCTTGTTGGCCTTTTGACATTATGCATGTGAAGGGCATATTCTTTTTTCATGCACAGATCACCCACTATCATGTGGGAAGAGAGAAACACAGAGAGTTGTGGAGTCACAACTCCTTTTGAAACTTTTCATAAGGTTGTACTTGTATTTCTGCAGATATTCCATCGTCTTTAAGGTAAAACTTAAAGATTGATCCGGGAAAGGGTCTTTGTTATGTCTGGTAAGAATAGAAGGAATTGTCCTCAAGAGATTCTTCTGTTACACACCACAATTTGAAGCATAGTTCATACTCCGTTTCTTACAAAGTAGTCCCAGGTTTTCCACCTGGACAGAAGGACATAAAATGAAATCAGTAAATGCTCCTGCAAAAACATTTACTAATTAAATCCCATGCCATAGGACTGGATCATCTGTTTAAGTAAAAACACTGTTTAAGTAAACAAGATGAAAAAAATCCAATAGATGTGTTATTGTATTTCCCACAGGCTGGAGAGTATAACACAAGAAAAGCTTCTAGAGCAGTAACTGGAAAAAAATCTTTAAGGGGATAAAACAGAAAAAAGGAAAACAAAATACAGAAATTGTGCCAGTTCAAAACTTATTACTGCATTCACTCAGGTGCAGACCTAACCCTGGGTGGTCTGTACAAAATAACTGGCCTTCCTTTCATTCCTGCTCCCATGACTGAAGCAGTGAATCTGGCCAAAGATTGCTGCATGCTGCATTCTTGCAGTCATAACGTCTTTATTCTGCTCTTCTGAGGCTCTGCTGAGCTGCTATGACATCTTTGCTATAGGTAGCCCAAGAAGCACAAAGGTACTTACTGAGCAGGGAAAACAAGGGGAAAATAACCCTCAAAAACCCTAACCCCTAACCAGGGAACATTATAGGTACTTCTAACAACCTCTGCATTGGTTGCTTACATTAAAAAATCAAATGCTGGCTTTTTAAATTGAATGAATTATCTAGTTTGAACAGGGCTGCTACTTCTTTTTAGAGAAGATCTGTCAAGTAAAGCACTGCTCCAATAACCTGCTACCATCTTATCTGACATTGCATCCTTACCTCTAGATCTTTTTCTGTTGTTGTAGGGTATATTAATAGGACCCATTCTCATGTTCATGGAGCAGCATCAGGAGCAGAAAGGTGATAGTTCAAGAAGCAAAATAACTATAGTGCAGGGATTAAATCATACTGCAATACTAGTTCACTTCCCTTAAAGCTGAGAATGTATTCGAGCTGGGTCTTGTGCACCCAGGCATGTATATCCATCCATTCTGAGAGAATTAATACAGTAGATGATGAAATCAGCATGAAGTTGGTGGCTTTAAAGATAGTTTCTGCCTCACCCAATTTTTCCTCACTAAAGCTACACAGGAAAACTGAGGGGGAATTCACAAATACCGAAGTTTTCACTAAGATAACTCCATCTGGAATCAATTGCATCATTTGCCCACACTCCCACAAACTTCTTCCTAATTGCTGTTTTCTAAACATAGTCTTTTAGTTCATGTTCATGAGATTAATTAAATAAGCACATGCAGAATTCATTTAGCAATCTCGTGTCCTTTGGAAATATTCATAAACTTTGCATTTTCAGCCATAAACTGTGCAACCTTTCTCCAGGTGTCTGAGAGACCTGCCAATAGATAGTGCTTGAATTCAGAGTGCTATAAATTGCCTTAAACATCAGAAGAGAGCAGTTGCTTTCAGCTCCTCACCTCATCTGCCTTGTTCATACCTCATTTCCCTTCTCCTGGACCTGTGGAGCAGCTGTCAGGGCTGTTATCTGCTATTCATATACTAGCGTCAGCTATCAGCTGGGACCAGGCAAGAGCTGCCCATGGGTACCTCAGGACCTGCAAACATCTGGAGGGCACAAATTATTGCCATATGCTGGAGGAGTCCTCTCTGGAAGGTCAGAGAGAGGCCTGTGCTCACAGTGCATGAAGCATCTCAAACGCTATTTGGGACCAGTTCCATGAAAAGCACAAAAATACCTTAGATACAGAGGAAGAAAGCATTCTTTCAAGAGCTGCATTATAATCAGCTCTGCAGCAGCTAACCCTGAGGGCTATGGCATGGAGACTTTTTGGGAGGAGCAGAGAAGCAGTCATCAATGTGCAACCTGCTGAAGGGAACCTGCTTCAGCACAGGGATGGACTTGATGATTTCCAGAGGTCCTTTCCACCCCCTGAAATTCTGTGATTCTACATTGCCCAAAGTTATTCATTAATGCTGTGATTTTTTTTCTTTTTTTTCTGCTGTAGTAGGTTTTCCCATTGTCTTCTGGTTTTCTGATGAATTATTTGAATAAAAGCAAAGAAGCAATATGTCTTGGGAGAAATGGTTCCGAATTTATTCCTTCACACAAGATCTTTATTAAACATTCCAGACTTAGAGGTAGTTTTCCTAAGAAACTATATTTTAGAAAAATTCTCCAACCGCCCATTTATTATGGTGAGTCTAGATTAATTCGTCAAAGCCAATAATTGTAATCTGGATTTGTAGCATTGTATTTGGGAGGATAATTTAGCTTGTATATATTAAATGAAGATGAGTATGTTATATGTACTTTGTATGCAAATACATTTGCTCTCTTGGCCATTTTCCTTCTCATGTGATGTTTATTTGCATATGGTTATTTAAATCAAATGGACTCTTAGCATGAAAGGCTGAGCTCCCCTAAAACAGCAAAGTCGGAAATAAGGTACCACTTCTATATGCTCCTTTGTGCTTTTCATGATGATATAGTCTTTAACAATGTGATCACATGCAATTTTGATGCAGAAACCCTCCCCCATCCAGTTCTCTGCTGGGTGCTTTAACAGATCCACTGTTCAGCTTTATACAGTGTTTATTTTGTTCTCACTAGTTTACTTAGTAGCGAAACGGGGAGTAGGGTCAAAAACAGAAAAACAATTATTGAGAGGAAAACTTCTTTGAAAATACAAGTCCTGGGGGAATGACTGGAACAGATCTGCTTTTCTTTCTTTTTTCTACTGGTAGTCAGATGTACAGTCAGCTACTTAATCCCTGTAAGTGCAGCATCTCATGACAAAGCTCTACCTCTTTTTTTTTAATTCCCTATTATTTGAACAAGTTCAGAAGCTGTCCCTGAATGACTTCCATTCTCTGGCTTCTCTTAGTTTTCTCTGTGCTTGTTTGTTGCTCCTTTTCTTTTTTTTTTTTCTTTTTCCTTATTGTTAGGTAAGTGGATCGATGGTTTTGTAAAAGTCAGCCAGACAGAGACTGTCATAAGATATTCATGCAAACAGCATCACAGCAGGCTGTTAGGACTGAAGGTTTCTCAAGGGCTTTTGGAGTATTCCCAAGAAGGTTTAAACAAAGCCTTGGAGAATCCATGCTAAACTATACATGGTTGTCATTTGATTTCATTTACACCCCCACCCCCACCCCCGAAATACACTGATCACTGTCACAAGAAACAGGAACTTTTAAAATCCCTTGTATGATTCAAGAGACTATTCAGATATGTTAGGCCAAATTCTTGTATTCTCAGTTGTGCTTTGAATTGCAGCAGCTTGTCAAGAGTAAGAACTACCAAACAGGAGTTTCCATGCATTTCCATTGAAAGACCAATTCAGCCAGGGAAATCTGGTATGAAAGTGGAAGTCAAGTTGATGCAGCATTGTGCAGCACAATGCATCGGAGATCTTTACTTGTTCCGATTATTTTCCTTTTGGGAAGCACAGATGATATCAAGAAGGTTCCAGCCAGCGCTTTGCCCTCCAGCGCATTGGCTGAATGCTGACATACTTACTGGCAGGAATATATGAAAAATAGGGCAAAGATTTCAAAGAAGGAATGCAGTGTGAGGTCTTGTTACCCAGCAACCATGTTTTTAAAAGGACATCTGGATGTCATTGTCACTGAGAACTCGATGGCCTTCTAACTTTCCATTAATGTAGAGGTCAGCAAGGTGTCATAGGACTTAAAGAAAACTGCGAATATAAAGAGCACAATAAAAACATAGGCACTTACAATGGATTTTTCTAAAATCTCAAAGTCATTTTGGTTCTGTCTATTTTCCATTTAAGATGTTCAAGGAGATGGCTAGCCATGTCTTTAATGGATATTGCTAAAATCAAATTCAAAAGAAGAATATCAACATATGTTCGTATTTGTTCTTATCTTGACTTCAGGCCACAGGAGAGAGGGATACACAGCAATCAGGAACATTCATATTTTCAAATGTTTTGATTCATGCAACTTCTGAATCTTATGGAATAACTTCATGATAAGACAAGTTGTGCTGTGAAATTTTCCAGCTGTAACTACTGGTGGCTGCCCTGGGTCAAAATCTGAACTGTGGTTTAAAGTATGGTACCAGAAAGTCTTTTTTTTTTTTTTTGCATTCAAATTCCCTGAAGTTCCTTTAACTGTGTATGAGGATCCAGACTCTCCTATCATGCAGTACAAAGGGAGAAGTATGCATAGCAGCCAATGAAACTTAAATTTTCACCTTCTCCATGTATTTTTGGTTGTCTTTATTACTGTGTATGGCAAAATTCCAACAACAATGATTGCTGTGATCTCTTCTATCCTTATAAAATTATTTGTTATGGCTTTGCAATAGTATTTAGATGCCTCCCTGAAGAGGAAAAAAATGATCTGTTGGTAGAGTCTGGATAAGTGCACTGTAAGAGACTATTAAGTTTATTGAGGTGAAAAAGTGAGGCCAGAGACTTGCTTCAGTTCATCCAAGCGAGCTCCAAATTTAAGCCTTGATTTGGAGTCTCTGACAGTGCTTTTATTCACTGGGCTACACCACTTGCTCTCTTATTATAAAGTAATCATGATTGCCCCAGGAGTTCTAGGGCTTGAAATTCTTCCCCAAGATATCTGATGGAGATAATAACAATAGGTGCTGCAATCAGAGCCATTACAGAGGAAGTGGCTGGGGAGAAGATGACCTCAGCACACCCTAAAATAAGAACAAGGCCAATACAAGACTGTTACCTTTGGCCACAAGATGCATGCATGTCCTACCGGGAGAGGCTAAGGACGTTGTTCTGTCCAGGCAGGAGGAGAGGAGACTGAGAGATGACCTCACTGCTTTCTGCAGTGCCTTGAGGACAGGAAGCAGAGAGATGTGTCAGGCTCTACTCCTGGGAACCAATGGCAGGATGCAGGCATGGCACAGTGCTGTATCAGATTAGGAAATGTCTAATCATGAGAGTGGTCAGACACTGGAACAGGCTTCTTAGTGAGATGGTTGATGTCCCATGCCAGCCAGTGTTAGAGAGACATTTGGACAATGCCCTCATTAATATGCTTTAACCTTCAGGTTAGCCCTGAAGAGGTCAGGTAGTTGGACTCGACGACCTTTGTAAGGCCTTTCCAACCAAACTATTCTAAATGTTAGGGAAGAAAAAGACAAATGACTCATGACACTGGAAAACATCATTGCTTCTCCCTGTGCCTTTTGCCAGGCAGGCAGCTACCTCTCAACACTAGCTTCCTTAATTGTTATCAGAAGGGCTACAGACTCACACAGCCCACTAAGAGTAAAGACAGGCTGCAACCACTGAGCTTAATCTCAGCTAGGTGACCAGGGGGCTAGAAAACCTGAAGCTCAATACAAGTGGCAATGGAATCTAGGAGTCAGCTTGCAATCACTCAGTTTTACTGCAAGTTAACACCCTGTTTGCACACAGAGTTAGATAGTATCAGGCAAGCACATGTCCTGATGCCCATAGAGCTTGTTGAAAATTCAAGGAATAAGTAGTGATGAAAAATAGTGTGAAAACAGTCCATGGGAACAGATGAATTTTCCAGCAAGCACTCTGCTGCCACCAACATGGTGCTCCAAACCAAGAGGTGTGAACAAGGTGTTGTCCTGTCTCTGTGTGCTCTCAGCTAGTCAGGGAGGTGGCAGCTCTTGCCACTGGTATGAAACACATTTCTTCCTCCTTAGTTAGAAGTGTTGCTTCCATCTCCTTCAGTGTAAATAAACAAGAGCCCTGTGATCTCACGGGCACCTTTTTTTGTAAAGCATGCTTCTGAACCCACTCCAAATGCCTTCTAATGCCTTAGATGTTCACAGTCTACTATAGATAGGCAAGTGTATACCACATAAAAGTGTCTTAATGTTGGAGAAAATAGCTGCTGACAGGTTATGCTTATTCTTTAGAGGGTGTTTTTTTTTTTCCCCTGTGATTTATTTAAGACACAATTCAGATGAAATATGCACCAGACACTTTAAGCTGGATCAGAAATATGTCTCCATATGGAGAATGCCAGAATAACAATATCGCATCCTCTGTATGGAAAGAAACTTTCATATCTACAGATCTACCTTTGAATAAAACTAGGTCTGCCATTCATGCAACACTGCTTCCGTACCACACCTGGAAAGCATATGCAATTCCTGATGCTGACCTGTGTAGAGTGCAAGTGTGGACCTGAAGGGTTAACCAGTGAGACAGCGTTCCCATTTGGCCTTTAAAATAATTCCAGCAAAAGGAAATCTCTGAGGGTATTCATTCCTTCCATAGCTATCTTCACTTCTTTTAGCCTATGGATCACCACAGTTAGATTCTGCAGTATGGCAATAGGTTTCTGTTAGTGTACCAGAGCCCTGAGGAGGTTGCAAAGCCAGGAGCTACAGCCTCACTAAGCTTTTTCTATGAGATACATGCAATCAGTTTTCCTAATTTTGTGCTGTTAGCCACAGTTCAGGGAGATGAAAAACATAAAGCATTCAATGCAATGACATTTTAAGCATTCCAAGGGTCCAGATTCTGAGCACACAGCACTAGGGATACCCTCAGTAAACTGCAGTGTACTGTGCACTAGTCACAGTCATCCTCTTACCCACCCTGTTGGTGTTTCGCCATTGTAAAAGCTTTTCTACAAACTTACTCATTTGGGGGGATTCTTTTATGATTTTTGTGGCCACAAAGGGATGGTTCTTGAATTGTCCTGTGACTTTTCACTGATATCTGAATTTTGCAAGGATAAGGGTTGGCGTCTGCACAGAGTCAGATGGCAAGATAAACACAAAGAGAGACTTTAGATAGAGAGCTTAGGTCAGACATGTCTAACCTGAGACCTACAAGCTGCGTGCAGCCTGACATAACTTGCAATGCAGCCACCCCCTACTCCACACCATCACGGCAGAGGCTCTGCTGCTGAAACCAGGTCATGGTGTGCAGTGCAGTGCCAGTTCAAGTGATGGCAAATAAGTTTATGAATTTTGATACATTGACTGAAACTGTCCTGTGAAGAGCAAAAAATATGCAGCCGTGCTTTCCATTGTGATAAAGGAATTTGAGAATAAGTTTCAAGACTGCCAAAAAAAATCATACATTTTTTGGTTTATTTGTGACTCCATTTTCAGTTGACATAAATATATTACTTGTCAGTTTTCAAAAGGAATGCAGAGAGTTGCAATCCCAAAGTTTATCATGTCTCTCTACCAGAGTTTTCTAAGACCTCTCTTACCAGAGAGAAATTTCCCTCACTTGGGTCACTTCTGCTGGTGAGAATGTTTACTGGTGCAGCATGCAGGCTTTTTCTCATTACTGGTGAAAATGCCTAGCTAATGATTATGACTGTGTTGAAAAAGAGTGTTTTGCAGTTGAGAATTTGGTCTATTAAATAGTGTTCTTGTGCTCTTTGTATTGGTCATGGTTTCCATGGAAATAATTACTTTTGGAGCAACCTTTGTAGATGTGGCCCTAGACAATTCCTCTTCACTAGGTGAGGCTCAAGGAAGCCAAAAAATTGGACACCTAGGCCTCAGGTGGCATGTTGCCCACACTTGACTCTCTATGTGAAAGCATGTTCTACCTTTTTACTTCTGTGATTAGGGAACAAAGAAATACTTGTTTTAACTTGTTCCACTGCATTAAGTAGCCAATCCAAAGCTAATTTTGTTCAGTCAAGTTAAGGGGCACTGCATATGAATTAATAATCTTGGCTTTGGCTTGACATTAAATGTTCAAAAATGTTCACAGCAACACAGCTTGTTTCAAACAAATGGAAAGAGATAAGAAAATACTGTCTGAATATGTTTAGTCCAGCTGCAACTCAAAATTCACTACCTGTAGTTTTTTAATGATATTTTCCCTTCTCTGCCATTCTCTGAGGTCAGAACTGGGGCATGCAATTAGAAGCAGCAGGGACTACTTCTTACTTACATATTAACCTTTCCAGCACCCCATGCTCTCTCTTTTTACATTACAGAGTAATGGGTTTCTGTTGATACTAACAGTCTGTTTTGGTTATTGGATAAGATTTGAGTTCAAGAAGAAGGATGAGCATCTAATAAGCAACATCACCTAATATGACTGTCGAAAGAGACCTCCTTAGGAAAGCATGCATTTTAAAAGGATACAAAATTGAAGAATTAGCACAAGCCACCTGGAAATCATGTAATCCTCAATACTCCAGTCTTTGTTTTCTTAAGCCTCCTCAGGATTGGGCTATAAATTCCTCTGGCTGCGAAGAAAACTGTCCAAATCTTGGTCACCATTTTGCAGCGCCATGTAAGGATCACACAGGCAAACTACCCTTGCATTTCTGCTAGGACTCTGAGAAACCAGAAGGCCTTGGTGGACATTACATTCGCACTCACATTCAGAAGCTCCATTTCAGCTCAGGCTTAGACATGCTCCTGGAGAATTCTCCTGGGTGGACCTTGGACCTGTGTTTCCAGTATTGTTTTTGATCCCCTTTTCTAATGCACCTGACCTCCCTGTATGGATCTTGGATCCAGTCTATCACTTGTGGTGGAAGGGGGCTGTTGATTGACCCTGTTACCATCACTTGGCACTGTAGACTGTGTTTGGATGCTGTAGGATAGTAGTACCCTGCCCAGTGAGAGCATATATGCACCAGAGTTTCTAGGTCACCTGTCTCTGTAGATAGTTAAAAACATCTATATGGCACCTACGATCTGGGTCACATACCTGAGCCAGATAGCTTGTTCTGCTGTATGTGAGGAGAGCACATCTAATGTTTGCTGTCTTTCCCTTGTCCTGCTTGCTATCATTCCTGCTTTTGTAGACTTTTCTGCTTTGTTTTCTTTCAATCTGAGATGTTCATATTTTTCCGCACTTGATTTTATTTCCATTGTTTTTTTTTTTCTCTGACTGAAAAGCTCCAGGAATAACAGCCAAAGCTCATGAGAAATCTGTGGGAATAGTGGAGGAAAGCAGTTGATAAGGTTTGTTATTAGTGTGTGTAAGCTTCTTCCCCTACTCTACGTTATCCAAGTTTTTTTAAACTTGTTGAAAGCGGAAAATGCAGAAATAAAATAAAGGATTGTTATTCACTGACACATATTCTGCCCTATGGTACTTCCTCTTGGTCCAAAAGAATGAACATAAATCATGTTGCTGGTTATATTATCCCCACGCACTGCAATCAGGCATTCATAAGATTCAAATCCACTGAAGTCATCAGCAGTCTTCCAGTTTACACATCCAAGATGGTCCAAGAAGTATTTTGCAGTACTTGGTTTTCTGGTTTTGCAACATAGTTTGATCTTTTGGAAATGGGGGTCAGCAGAGAACAGACTGAGTTGAAGATAAAAAACTAGCGTAATTCAGTATGCTTGATCTGATTCCATATCAATGTGTACATCTTTTCCTGCACACCCTTTTGCCATGATTCGAATTTCAGCTCCCGTCACTGATAAAGTCACTAGGAATCATTCTTAATATCATAGAATTTTACTCTTTCCTAAATCCTCCAAATTACCTAAAGTATGCAAAAATTCAAGCTATGCATCAAAGACCAAGCACAACAGCTCTCAGTTATGGGAAAGAGTGAGAAGTTTAACTCTCAGTTTCCTGGATTTGACAAGCTTAAGTCAAACTCAGAACACTCTTTTAAATGCATTTCACTGTGTTTTGGGAAATAAAGGAGCATTTGTCGCCATTGCATGAATACAAAAGCAACTTCAGTGACTTAAACAATAGAGCATAAACTGAAGATTCACTCCTAAACTGTTTTTCTTCTTGTCTGGATACATTAGACTTACATAGCAGATGCATTAGCTTCATACATCGTAGCCTTTCCCTAATGCACCCTAACTGTCCCTACTACACGGCGATTCAGTTTTCTTGTAAAAAAGCATTGGAATAGATGAACTAGCTTGAAATCAGAATCAGAAAATTATCCTGGGAAGAAGCTTAGGAGTTCTAGCTCCCTGCACAAAACAAATCCAGGCCCTTATTGACAGTCTGTCTTCTGCTTTATTCTTGAAGAGCTCAGCGCTGGCAACCCCACCTTCTCTTTGGATGTGTCACAGTGTAGGTATTTGCTTCCAGCAGAATATTTTCACAGTTTCTAACCTAGGTCTCCTTTGATGTTATCTTGTTTTATTCCCTCTTGTCTGAATCACAGTGGTGGCAGAGGCAATTTAGTTCTTTACTCTTTTTGTCTTTACTTGAAAGCTATCATTTTGACTTTTTAATCTCTTATTTTCTAGGACAAACAACTCCAAGTCCTTTAATCTTTGCTCATCGGTCATGTTTTCTAATCTTTCATAATTTCTGTTAGTCTTCTCTGCACTATCTCCAGTCATTCCACATACCAAATACCAAACCAGCTGCCACAGAAACAGCGACAGCCTGGTGTCACTCATCCTACCTGCCTAAGTCACAGCAATGGGGCAGATGGCACAGAGCACAATGTATGTTTTTTGCAGGATAGCAAAGTGTTTCTCCTGCTGCAAAATCAGTTGACTTAAAATAGAAGAAATGTACAAGCTTCCTTCCTTCCTTGCCATTTTGGTAAATTCTAAGCCATATTATCCATGTTCACTTTTACTCTGATATGCATTTTTATGCACATACGCATTTACACACACCTATATTTTAAAGACATGAACACACATACATGCATATCCAAATATATTTATACATATAGGTATATAGCATTATACATAAGCACACATATATATCCAGTAAGCAATTCTTCCTGCATTTCTCTTTGTTAAATGTGGAAGGAAGCATAATCTCATTTGTTGTGAAACAGTCTGTGCAGCACAGGACAGATGCTGCCAGTCAGCAGATTGTTTTTGCCTGGAGGAAATTGGTGAAATTTTACACTAAAGGGCAGAGAACTTTACTGGACCTTTTGATGATCTCCTTCTGTAATGTCATAGAATCTTGTTAGCACAAAGACAATAAAGCAGGCTTGTTTAAATAACCCATTACTGTTCATCTCTTATTCAGACCACATCACCAAATAAATGACTGCTGTGTCTGTTTTTTGATCAATCCTTCTTTGTTTTACACAGCCACAGAGGTTTTCCGGATTAACTCCCAAAGAAATTAACTAGTTCCTGATGAATGGACACCGAGTAGGGCACCCACCCAGAAAAATCACAAACCTGACTGAGGATCTGTTTCTTGTTGAGTGCTACTAAGACCAAGACGCAGACATGAATATTAGGATTGAAATCCATGTGAAGTGACTGGAAAATGTGCATGTATAAACTGTTCTTTGACATATGAAAGTGGTGAGTATGTAGCTCTTGAGAGTGTCAAACAGTTTCATCTCACATTTACTTCAATTTTATTTGAATCAACTCAAAAGGTGATAAACTGAACTGGACTGATTTGAGTTGTAGAGTTTGGTGTTGCTGAAGGAGACAGCACCCCTTCTCTTCCCCACCTCCTTCTCTCCTTCCTCCTCTCCATTCTCACCTTGTTTTGACCTCCCAGGAAGCTGATTCAACTCCTTAAACCAGAGGAAAAAAAAAAGCCACAAAAGAATAGGTTTGTGCTGTCTTAGTGAGTTGCACGTGATCACCCTGAGGTGAGTCAAGAAGCAACACAGCTGGCAGGGCAGGAGTGCAGGGGCTGGAGAGAAGCTGGAGGAAGGGCAGAGGGAGAGGGGAAATAGATATTTTCCTTCCAGCAGCAGCAACAATTGGCTAAATGTGCTCCACAATAGACTGAGCATGGACTGTACTGGCAGATAAAGCAGAGCTCTGGAAGGCTCCGTCCAGATCCTACCTCCACTGTGCCGCGTTTGCTGTTCCATGCTATCTCATGGTAGCTGGTCAGAATAGCTCCTTTCACTCACACCTTGTTGGGGTGGAGCCTTTCTGCTTCACCTCATTGCACATCAGAAGCTGACTGAGACCTACTGATCACCATAATACACACAGGAAGATAAGGTGTCTGCTCTATTTGCATATCTGTTTCGTAATCTTTTCCATGTGAAAAGTGCAGCTGGATTTCGCTTGGAATCTCAGCCGAGAAGGATGGGCTTTAAGAGACAAAAATGTGCCGCTGAAGCCCAACTTTACCCTTCTGAATCAACTTTTGAAGAAACATATGTCCCATCAAGACTTAAGTGATACTAGGGCAATTCAAGGTGTGACTCCATTATGATCAGTCTTAGTGCTGCCACTGATTTTAGTGCAGCCATATATTGTCTGAAAATCTGGGTGGGAGTCAAAGCCTGAAAAACCCTCCCTTCTGGCCTTTCCTGTGTGAACAGGTCCTACTCCAGTGCGTGGAATCACTGCTCCCAGTCAATGATTAAAGTCATCACTCTTCCCTGTCATATGAACATTACAGGAGTGTGTCACTTTATGGTGTCTTTTAAGGGATCTTCAGTCCCTGGTGCAGAAATGGTACCTTCATTAAAGCTCAGTTGTATTTTAGCCCATTATGTTTT
Organism: Lagopus muta; assembly: GCF_023343835.1. Classification (NCBI taxonomy): domain Eukaryota; kingdom Metazoa; phylum Chordata; class Aves; order Galliformes; family Phasianidae; genus Lagopus; species Lagopus muta. The sequence goes on along the minus strand of NC_064435.1, from coordinate 37,473,884 downwards.
GCTTTGCTTTTTTTTTTTTTTCCTTTCAGAGAATCAAAGCAACAGCAAAAGAGAAGATGATTCAGCATTCTGCTGCTGATATCAGCAGAATCACGTTCAAAAATCTGAGGCTGGCAACAGAACTGTTTGTCTTCTTGAATTCCAGGGAACAAGCAGATTTTCCTCTTCTCCTCAGTGTATAATTCAACAGCAGTGAACAGAATATTCTGACCAGGCAGACTGATACGGCTGATATATGGAGACTTCCTGACCCTTTTCCCCTCATCAAGCCATAACTGCTCTGAAACTTGGCTGAGATTCTGGCAGAGTCGAGTCATATCTGTTCTTTCATCACACATTTATTTTTCATGTTCCTTGGATTTCTTCATTTAAGACTCCATAATATCAAATAAGATATATTACTTCCCCCCTCTTTTGATTTTCCAGCATGAAAGTGGAAATAAGGAGTTAAAAACTTTGCAAACTAGCAAAAAGTGTCTCAAGAGATGCCAGATTTCTTTCATATCTAATGATGCACTGAGAAGAAGGCAGTTTTCACGTTCTTAGTCTATACTAGAGCTGCTATTGGATTCACTAGGCTGATGGGGACTGTTAACAGAGACAAAGGTCTGGGCCCTTTGATTTAAGAGGTCTCATGCTGTCACCTCATTTGCTTAATGAAGTCCTTTCCAGACTTCTTATTCTCCATGAGCAGTTATGTTCGCTCTCTTAATTCTGCTTAAAGTGAAGGTAGGTAACATAGGTGAACTGTCTGGTTATAACTTATTTCATCTGCTCAGAATCGACAAATGCAAAAGAATTCTTCGCTACAGAGGGAAGTTCTTCCATGTTTTTTCACTGAGTAACTTCTGTTTCTTTGTCCCTTTTAATTGTAAAGCCTGTGCTAATATTTGTTATGTTAGGATGATGTATACTCGACCCTGCACATAGCTGGGAGGTTGAAACTAGATGATCATTGTGGTCCTTTTCAACCCAGGCCATTCTATGATTCTACAATAGTATCACTAAAGACATGTAAGTATCCTTTCATGTGCAAAGCAGTGTATGCTATAGTGCTGCACAAGTAAGTGAGTAGAACATACAGTGCTACCAGGTGACAAAACTGCACTGCATTAAGGCCTTTTAATATTATGTCCTCTTTGTGAGGTGCCACCCTGGGCAAAGCACTGGTGTCACAGGACCATTGTCCATGCACCCCTGGGGCTCCACTTTGGTCTGGAATTTTTAGGATGTACTCTTACTACTTAACCATACAGTTAAAAACAGGCTTAGTTCTATCTGTCAGTCAACTTCATAATGTCATTTTTGCCACTGACAGAACATGGTCTGTGTCTACATAGTTCCTCTTGCAGCTTTACATTCTGCAACACAACTTTACACAAGAGTAAAATGAGAATGGTCCCTACAGGTTTTAAAGCATAGATACTGTCAAAAAGCATTTTCACAGAATAATAGAATCATAGAATTATTTGTGTTGAAAGGGACCCTTAAAGGTCACTTAGTCCAACTCTACTGCAATAAACAGAGAAACCTACAGTTACATCAGGCTGCTCAGAGCCCTAACCAGCCTGGCCATGAGTGTCTCTAGTGATGGGGCATCCACCACCTCTCTGGGCAACCTGTTCCAATGCCTCACAACACTCACTGTAACTTTTTCCTTATAACCAATCTGAATGCTACCTCTTTTAGTTTGAAATCATTTCTCCTTGGCCTATGACAATAGACACTGCCAAAGAGTCTGTCCCTTTCTTTCTTATATCTCCCCTCTACATACTGAAAGGATGCTATCTATTTGTACTACATCTTTGTATTGCACTAGAGTTTTCAGACCTGGAAGGTAATGCCTTTTTTAGATGCCTGCTGTAAGAACACTCACCTTCCACAAGTGTGCCCTCAAGACTTGCTGGCATGTTGGGTAGGAAGGGACACTGTGGCTGTTTTTCCAGTTTCAGTCAGTGATATATTACAGCCCTGTACAAAGTTAGCATCCTATCAGTTTTTATGCTGATATAATACAGAGACTGGCACTTGGTGCAACTATAGCCAATACTGAAACCATTCTCCTATGGCAAACAAGTATTTACCTATACAGTGAATTCTTCCTTCCATGTAAGTAAACCAGTTTGAACACACCAAATTTTAAACAGTGAAGAAACAGAACACTTACTGGAAACATATTCACATAAACTCCACTTTGAAGCATAAAAATGCCTTTGCAAAAACATTGTTCTGGGAAATTTACGGCTCCTATTACTCCTCACTTTGGGGTATCTGTCCTTTAGCTTATACCTGCATCTGTCTTAGAGATATGATCCTAACATACTGTTAACATTGTTCACTCCTACATAGTCTAGATGAAATCCTACTCTCTCTGAAACCAATGGCAAAATATCCTTCAGTGCAGCCAAAATTTCTTTCCGTAATTATAACTACAGTTTATTCTCTGTCTCTAGTGTAAGTTACTCTCTGCATGATGCTGGCATACTCCTTCCATCTGGCTCCTAACATATTAAATTTCCTACTTGTTTTTACAAATGTAAAGCCAATGGTTTCCAGAACTTCATTCCTAGATCACTGACTTGCACACAATTTGTCAAAACTTAGTTAAAATATTCAGTGTCCCCACTGGCCTAAGGATGATAAATGGGCTGTCTGTTCCTAATATTTCTTTCCTTAGGAAGCTCTAGAAACTCCATTTATGTGAACTGAAATCCACTATCAGAGACTAACCAAGAGAAACTTGTCTGGTAAGTGATACTTCTGTGCATTTGCTGATGTAGTCAATTAAAGTAATAACCTAATATCCATGTGCTGGCCCTGTCTCAAAATACTTCCCTACTCTTTCCCCGTGTATAACTGAGTAAGGAATCTGGATGCAACATTGATATGAATGTTATAGCTGTTTTTTCTACGTATCTGGCAGAGACACATTTAATCATTTCTGATTAAACCTATAAGCCAACCAATGATTATCTCTAACTGCACCCCAAGCATAACAGGATGTGTTTTTCATACATATCCCTGCTACATGTCATGCAAGCAATGCTTAGCCTTAGGTTTTTGTTTGGCAGGGACAATTATAAATGCACACAGCTCAAAGTCTCCTTCTGCCACTTCCTTGTGCCCGCTTACAGGTCATACAGAGTGCTGCTAAGAGAATGACACTTGAATGATACTGTTGCAGTGAACAGCATTTTATCTCCATTACAGCTCTGCTATAGGAAATTTTAAAGGGGAAAAAAAAAAAAAAAAAGATGCAGTTTGCTGGATTCAGACTGGAATTTGTGCCATCAGCTCTGTAGTCTCATTCCTTCATGCTTCATCTGCCCAATTATCAAATTCCCTGTTGTACAAAGACACAATTCAGCTGTTCTAAGGGCTTAACCATGCTCTCAGATAGAGGGATGTGCAGTACACTGCATCTTGCAAAACTGAAATGCATAGCAACTGTTTTTCACTAAGTACACAGGGACATATCCACATCTGAGTACTAAGGTAAACAAGTAAACAGGATCCTAAAGATTCATTTGAGTCGAATATGCATTCAGATGCAATGAAATGCTAACCTCTTCAGATCAGTTAAGGCAAACCAGAACACTACTGAAGTACGAAAGCTGGGAAAACAGATGCTCTGATTTACTTGTACTGTCTTCCACAAGTATATATTATGAATGTGTAAGTGCATTGCAAACTAGGCTTTTATCCAACTTGCTGAATATCTGACATACTCTTTCATTTTGGGTAACCAGCTATCCCGTTTCCTCTAAAAAATTTATATTGTGGCTTACTTCCACATTGACTACCTCCTTGTCAGCTCATCTCTCTGATTGTAACTTGTGAGAGAATCTCCATAATCCAAGATGTTTCACGTGTACTTGCAGCTTTTATATCACTTACATGTTATAAATGAGGATTCTTTTTAATGCTGGAGTGACCAACATGCTGACTCTCAGAAAAGGATTAAAAAGAAATACTATTAAAAAAAAAAAAGAGGATGTGGGCAGAGCTCCATTCCACCACAACTTGCTTTTGACCAGTGATGAGCCATGACTTTGTTCACTCTTTCCAAAGGTTATGGTACAGCACATTTTTATGCAAAATAATAGAGGTAGCATTAGAATTCATATTACTCAAAATCAAAAGCCAATCAAAGGATATTTTCTGGTTTCCAGAAAGGAAGAGTTTCAGTCCAGCTACTTCCTGCCATCACAGAGCTTCAGATGTTACAATGAGCACTAGCTGGCAACCATGGCACTGACACAGAACACTTGATAGCCTGTAGATAAGTAACAGCTGAGAGAGTGGTTATCTGTCCCCATTGGCTCCCTCTCCAAGAGACCCATGCAGATGAAGTAGCAAGAACTTCACTGTCATAGTGCTGCTTCAGTAGGCAGGGATATTTGCCAGGTTTCCAAAGAATGGCACATTTCACAATGCCATGGATATTTTCCACCTCACCTCCTTTCGGCACCTGCAGTTCCAAGAAACATGAGATGTTTCCTCTTCCTAAGCTTGTCAGTGAAAGGAGAAGAGCCATTTGGAACCCTCTGTTGTGAACACTCTGTGAGAGACATGCGTCTTCCCATCCACCACATGCACATCTTTCCCCTAAAGGAATTAATCATGGAGGAAAAGGTCCTGAGTGCTCCCATTTACAGATGGGAGCATTTTGCTATCAACAGGAAAAGAGAGGACTTAATTCCTTAGAGCTTGTTCATCTCTTTGAATTACTTCACCCTAGAAAATGTTATAATAAACCAAAGTTAAGGAATAGAGGCAAACAGATTCAAAGCATTCCTCTCCCCAGTGAAACCGATAGACTTCTATAGCCTGTTCAGCTGGGTAGTACATAAGAAGACCTATTCTTTAAAAATGGCCTTTATTTTTACTGGCAGGCCAAGCTGTCAAAATTCACACACATACAGGTAAAATCAAAAGGTAAATCTCCACACGACTAAATACCTATGCAAACAGGGTGCTGCTTTGCAACGACTGCTACTCAAAAATATGCCAGACATAAGTTTGTGAAAAAGTTCCTGTAAAAAAAAAAAATACTAACAGGCATTGTGGCATTGAAGCTTTTTTCAAAGGTTTTATGAAAGACTTCATAATTTCAAAGTACTAAGACTTCCCTTGGAGCGGAGCGAGAGGTTGCCAGGCTCCCGAGAGGATATATAAAATAGGGACATTCATTTCTCATTCTCAGTAAAATATTGATGAAGCACCTTTGTCAAAATCTATTTGGCAAACTGCACACTGTATCTTAAATCACTGTATTTTATGTTTCCGGACATAAAGAACATCATCTTTCAAGATGCTTCAAAATAATAGCTGTAGTGGAACCGGAATATTGAATTTTAGTTTATTACAATACACCAGGTAATAAAGCTGTCAGTATTTCACTTAGACAATTCTACTGAGTGGAGCAAACATTCATTAAGGTCAATGTTTTTCTCACTGTTTTTCAGATGTTCACTGACCATTTTCAGTTTTTACCACAAATTTTGTCATCAAAAACCTTTGTCTTGAAACAGTTGCAGACTTATTGTGTATTGGCATTTATTTTCTGTTTAGGTTAATAGGACTCAGTAGCTCAGTCTCCCAGAAGAAAACTAAGGAATAATCTTTTTGGAAAGGTCCTGGGTGATGTCACAGTGCTGCAAGCATACTTTTGATTGATTTGTACCTGCATTTGGTGAACACAGCATGGATGGGTAAATAGAACAGAGAGGTAATCCCCTTCTATGAAGAAAGTATAATGGAAAGAAAAAAAAAAGGGGGGGTGGGGGGGTGGGGGGAGGAAGGTAATTTTAGAACTCTGGGATGCCCAGTACAGGGCAGCTCCATTTCCACATTCATAAATGTATATATAAATATACATGTACGTATGGCCATTTGAAAAGATCGCTGCCCTCACTGCATCTCGCTCGTAAAAGGAAGACAAAGAGCTTCCCACCTTCAGACCACCCTGTGCATGCTGGTGGGCTGCAGTCCAGCTGGGATTTGAGGAAGTAGCTGGTGGAGAGGTTTTGTGAGCCATCTGCCTGCCAGTCTCAGTCCTTTTGGCGTGTATTCTCTCTTTTAGTTGGGGATCAGACGCAGTGAGTCCTGGGCCTTTCTGTGCAGAAGCCCTTTGTGTGAGGCTCACCTCAGACCTGCTGACAGGTCGCTGTGAGCCGCAGGCTGTCCATCAGGGAAGTCTTATGGTCTGGGCTGGGTCCCTGGCTGAGAGGAAAAAGCAGAATAAAAACATGTTCCTTCGCAATGAGGCATTTATACAAAGAATAACCCCGTTTGTGAGAAAGATCATGAATAGGGAATAAAAGGAGGTATGAACACGATCATGCTGAACAGCTGGACAGAAGGGGAACAAACGTTTGCCAATACTCATTTGCAGCATTCTGCCAGTCCTGGATTTTCTTTTCTTCCCTCAAATACGGTCTCTACTTGAGTGGCTTAGTAAAATAAAGACAGATGGCGGTGGATTATCTCTAACACTTCATTAATTGCAGTGCGGCCATTACAGTATTTCTAAAGCACTCGGTAGAGCTTTGCCTGGCGATTTCCTTTTAGCTGAGTTGCATGCCACTTAGTGAGTAGGACCTAAAAGGGCATTGTGACTTATTAATTAAGAGTGTCTATATTAGTCATAACAGCATATGAATACATCAGTAAATTTCAAGGCTGAATATATTGCACATTTAGAATTTCACCAATGTTAAAGAAGGAATTACAACTTCTTGAAGAGGCACGATTGCCTTTGATTGCCCTGCAGTCATGGCATAAACAAAGAACAGAGCCAAGCCAAATTTTAGAGCCTAATTCACGCTGATGTCATTCAACTTTCAAAATTAGGAATCTAATTTCCTTTTTCAAAATTGGCTTAGGCACATACAGCCAAAATGTGAGATGATTCAAAGCCCAAAGATGCAGATAACACACAGCAAAATTACTAATGAGACCAGCTACTTAATCCTAATGACCTCAGAGGCTATCTAGAAATCTTTTGGATATATTTCCATTTATAAAAATGTGATTCATCCAATCCTGGAATAGGAGTAATAGTAGGTGATTTAGGTAACCCAAAGATAAGCAACAACACATGTTTCATTTCTCTTCTAGGTAAGCAGTAGGTCGAAATACACATGAAGGAAACATTAGTGAAAACTCTTGAATAATCTTGTTTAAGAAAACAGACAAAATATGCAGAAAGAAAAAGGATTCTGTTTGTAAAACATCTCCCAGTTCTGACAGAGCTAAGGGTAAGTAACTGCTAAGTATTTTAAACATTATCTCCTATTAAAAAAAAATATGAAAGGTTCACGTATCCCTTCACTGCACATCAGAAAATAGTTTTGCAACACTGAAATTCACAGCACGATAGAGTTGGCAGAGTTTAAAGACATTTGTCCAGAAAAAAAGCTGGCTTACTCCAGTGTCAATATAACAACTTCAGCTTGTACGTCCCAGGACAGGAGAGCTGCAACAGTCAGAGGAATGACAACTGTGCATGGCTGTATTTTGACATCAAGGAAATGGGAAAATGAGAGAGAGAAAAGATGGAAGCAAGTGAGAGATAACATAGGATTATTAATATGAAATGTTTCTGAGGCGGAGGCTCACTTCCAGTTATGTCTTCGTCCTCAAGGAGAGCCTGGTGGGTCCAGTGCTATATACAACCCATCCTTAGAGCTCACACTGTCAAAACCTGCCCTGATGTCCTACTGTCCTTCCCCAGGCTTTCACAGGCAAGAAATCCCATAGAATCAAAGAATGGCTTAGAAGGGATATTTAAGACCATCTATTTCCAACCCCCTTGACTTGAGCACGGACATCTTCCATGAGACCTGGTTGCCTGCAGCCCTGACCAACTTGGCCTTGAACACTTCCAGGGATGGGGCACAGAACTTGTGCCATGTAAAAATACTCTATCCCCAACCCCATTTCAGATGAAGCAGCAGCTTTTTTGTCCTGTACTCCCTAAACAAATTCCTACCCCTTCCCTCTCTTTAAGAAGTGGCACCACTTCACAAAACTCAGCATAGGCTAAAGAGAAACTATTCATTCTGGCAGGTGGGGTCTTTGAGTTAATAGGCAGCTATGACAGAGAGGGAGTATTGCCTCTTGTGTGGTGCAACAAAGTCCACTTTAGGAAATGTCCAATTTTGGTTTCTCTGAAAAAGCAGCAAATAAAAATAAGTTCAGAAATGAGTAACAAGAATAATTTGTGCTCTGGAAAGTCTGATTAAGACACTGAAATCCAAGGTACTCAGCCTTAACTTGGGTAAGGTGTAATTCAGTCACTGTCTCAGTGCCTAAATGAGGAAAACGATTAGTGACTGTGGCTGGCTTTTTATTTTGTCAAGGAGAAAAGAAAACAGAAGAAAGGGGAAAAAGTGGAAAAGAAAAGCAAATGAAACAGAAGCAGAAACTAAACAAAATCAGAACAGAAGTAGCACATTCCTAGTAGCAAGGATGGATAATTATTCACTGGAACTATTTGCCTCTGAATATGGTAGAGTCGTTCAGTCCTGAAATCAAGGCAGGAGCTATTTTCCTCAATCCAAACAGAAGTTTTGATCTCTATGCACAAATTTTTTATTGACATATATTGTGCTGAACATCAGGCTATTTTGCTGTGGTCTACCTTTATAACTCTGTTTAGTAAAAAATGCATGCCATGCTATGTTGAATTTTTTTTGTTCTTCTTCTGCTATTGTTCATTAAGAGGTTTCTCATATACAAGCTTCTCAATTGACAGGCTCTCCTCAAGTTTTCCCTAGCTTTGCTGGAAGCTGAAATATGTCTGTACCTCCACAGGGATGTTGCAACAGAGCCTGCTGCTCCAGGTTAGACATCACTTCTGGAGTGCTGGGTGCTGCGTGTGGCATTCAGGACAGGCAGCACACACTGCAGGGAGAGAACTAGCTAGCTCAGGGAAAACACCGAGAGAGATGTTTCCTTAACTCTGCTGCTGTTTGGCCTAATATTTTTATGCAAATGATGCTAGCCTGGACTCATAGCTCCAAGCCTGCTCTTGAATTAGACAGCAAGGTGTTATTTTGAAAACCAATCCAGTCTCTCTGGGATTTTAAAATGAAGGAGTTGAAAGTGCTGCACATCAGTGGCAGTTCCTTTTCAGAGGGCACCCAGTCAAATACATATCTTCTTTAGACTCTGGAGCATGAATTCAAAACCAGGGTGTTCTAGACATCAGCACTTTTCAAACTTTGCATGGAATATACAGTGCCAAAAGCCTCACTGTACCATGAAAAAGTGATTAATTGGAAATAGATAAAATTTGGGTTTTGATTCCAGTGGGAGTAGAATTAGACAGATAATTTAGCTTTTGAAGTACACACAGAGAGCAAATGCATTACTGCTTCCCTTCCTAGTGCTCCATCATTTTTTACCATGTTTCTTCTAGAATGTAGAACTTTTCACACATCAGATGCTTCTTGACACTGTGTTAACATCACATCTTAAAAGGCCTATTTTAAATACATCTTTATGACTTATTAACTACCATGTATTTGTGCCTCTTTAGTTTTAATTGTGCATATGCAGTCATTCAAAACCTTCATAAGGTAGGATACCACCTAACCACACATTTGGGACAAAACTGAGAAACTGGCAAGTAGCAGTAATTATTGTATTAGCACTGAGAAGATGGTGAGGGTTAACAGCTTACTGAGAAAAGAGACACAGAAGTGTCTAATCCTGTAGCAGCACAAGGCTACTTCTCAGAGTTTAGTGTTCAGAGGTTAGTCTCATGCTGATCTTTTGAAGGAAAGATTCTTTTCTGATTTATTGCTGAGCAGGCACAAAGAAAACGTGCACAGAAACTTTCCATTGAAATCTGGAAGGGGTTTTAAAAATAATTTTTAGGAGTTTTAGGGTGTAAAGTTATGAGCTTTAGTGACTCTGTTCCATTCTTTCTTTTTCAATTTTCAACATAGGAATGTTGGTATTGTTATACTAGAAATGCAGCGCAGTACTCTCAGTTGCTATCCAGCAGCAGAAGTTTTAATGGAAAATTTAAGAACTTCTAAGTAAGTGCAGGGTAGGTGTTCTAAGTAAGTCTAAGGGTAGATGTCTCTCATTGTTATGTCTCCTCCTGATCCAATAAAGATTAGCTTATGCATTAAATTGTTCTGGCTATTTCATGAAACTCTTGTCAGTCCTTATAACTACATCAAAATCCTTTTAAATTCCAAATTTCTTCATATTTCTGTTGCTGTGAGTTCCACATTGTATGGGAACTGCTGAGTCACGGCCTGAACCTCTGATTGATCACCTGAGGTGAGCCACGAGTCAGCCAGAGGAGCACAGGTGAAGGCAATTCACCTGTGCTGCTGGAAGGGATGGAGCCAGGCTCCACCCCTCCTAGACCTATTTTAGAGCTGGCTACCAGCAGGAAGGATCTTGTCTGGAGATCCCTCTTTCTGGTGTTTTGTGGTGAGCCCAGCATAAGGGTAAGCCTTCTATTTATTCTCTTTTGTTATCATAATCTACTTCGCCTAACTCTCTTGTTTATTTTGTGATTGTAACATCTTAATATCCACTGATTATACGCACCTTGAAACTGCTTGTTTCAATGCTCTTTTCTGAACTTGCTCTTTTTCTCTCCCTTGGGACTGTTGACTGTGTTACACAAAGGGCTGCAAACTTACGACATTATAACATCTGCAGCCTTTATCGTCCCATTCTTATCTCTGTGGCACATCCTGTCTTTTATTGACTGCATTCAGTGGAGCCTTAATGGTGCTGTGGTAAGAATCTGGCCTCTCTGCTGGGCTGATAAGGTTAATTGAGAATTCTCTAATGTCTAGGTAGCTCATACTTTTCTCTTTAACAGGCATGATTTTACATTGCTTAACGCCCTAATTCACTTGCCATTGTTCGCTTGAATGTCTGAGGTCTGAATTGCTCCTCATCCTTTTGGTTTTTGTATGTAAGAAATCAACATAGAATACCCAAAGAAGCTGATATTTCATGTCCTAATCTTAACCACTCTCTTTGTGACAGCTTCTCCACCTGCTCTTCTCTCTGAAAACAGGCTACAAAACACTGTCTAGCATCAGCTTTACTGGGGACCACATGGAGATACCAGCACTTCACAGCCATGCACTTCCACAAATCCACTCAGATCCTCTGGAGGGTTTGAATGGAAGACTGAAGTTGGTAATAGTATATGTTGCCCACATCCGTCTGATCTGATAAAATGCCAGGAGGCAGTGCAATAGAAACTTTACTGAAATGTCTCTGACTGTATTTCAGTCTTTATCAGGCATTTCATAACAATAAAAAACACATCATCATTTTTCTCACAGTACTGAAACTTTTACCGGAATATTGTAAGGCCTTGATTTCTGCTCAAGTATAAAACAGCTCATATTTCCCTTTTACTAATGCTGACCTTACACTCAAATTGCATTCTGCACTATTGAACAGTAGGAGTGTTTCCTATATAACTTGGGAAACCTACATAAACTTGGGAAAACTACATTTAACCTTTCACACGGAACAACGCTCCTGGGATTCACAGCAGAGAGTTTTACGTGGAAATCTGAGGAACTACCCTCATTTTCCTGAGCAAACAGACATTCAGTAATATAGCAAAAGTTACTGTGATGAGTTTGTCTGTCTTTACAGGAAAATAATTAACAAAGTTGTTGCTGTGCTATTGTTATGAAGAATGGGAAGAAAGCTTAATTAAAAAGTGTTTGGATGCATTTAAACAGACAAAAAGTTATTAAGCCTTTTAGTGCTATATCAAAGTTCTGTTCGCTTTATCCATACAAGAGCACTTTCTGCATTCTTCCTATCCATCTTTCAGATGCACGCATATGCTGGAGGAAGGCTGTGTGAGGATCTGCAGATTAACTAGAGGAAGAAAAGCTGTTCTCTCAGGAGTTTCAATCCAATTTTTCACGTTAGAGTTGTGAAGAACTCCAGACACATTAAAAAAATATTGATACTGTCTTGTTAACTTCTGGATGTTTGGGTTTCTAATGGATCGTCTGCACGGCAGATGCAGAACTTATTACTGGTCTGGGTAGTGTTTTCTACTGAGTTTCAGGTCAGAGCAACTGACTGAATCACAATGAGTTTATTCCTGCTTTCTTTGACACAGCAGTCTTAATCTTCATCTGAGTAACAACTGTTCCACTTGAGCATACTGAAATAGTGAAGTAAAGAGGCTGGCATGGTTTTGGCTGTTTGGGGCAGCCAGCACTGATTCTCACTCCTGCTTTCTCCTGCCTTTGTAAGCTTACTCCAGGGCCATTTCAGCGTGCATCAATAGCAGTGCTGTGATTGAGTTGTGAAACACTGGAAGCAGTATTTTGTGGCAATAAGGTAGGAGCTTATCAGGGACATCTGAACACAGAATCTTTTCAAGATACCAAATGACCCGCATTTAACCTCACTATGATATTTTATTAAGACAGAAGAAGAGAGACTGGTTTTCATGTTCTGGGAAACTGATGAGAATTTTAAATTCAATGCGCACTCCCAAACCAGATCAAACAGTCAATACAGAAAATTTTCTCAAATTTGTCATCATTAATAATAGGAAAGAATGGGATTTGCTAAAATATTTCATTTTGTTTGAACATGGTATAATTCTATTTTTTTCTTTACAATTTGAATTATTTTGCCTAAATAAATGTCACTGCAGCACAAAATGTTTGGTTTTTTTGTTTGTTTTGAAATAGAATTCATTTCAATGAATAAAACCAAATCTTGAACAATAAGCTAATTAAAATTAGTCCTTTTTCACAGATGTATTTGACTCCTCTAAGTAAAAAATTTTGATTAAAAAAATTTAATTTTCTTTTTCAGTAAAACTCAGTTTGTCACATCTGGAATATTCTTTTGCAAATATCAGATTTTCATCAAGATTAAATTTGTTATTTTTCATTTGCTTAAATGTCTTAACAACTGCTATAGGTTCAGTGGTTTCAAGTCATTATAGGAATGGGTCCTTGAGAATAATTTTCCTTCTTTTTTTTTTATAAGCTTTTATAGATATGTTTAAACCAGACAGAGTAGGAAATGTGTAGCCAATGTGTTTCACGACCACGCTGGTTTCACTACTATTGCATTTGATCAGGCTAGTTTATTCATTTCAGTTACCCTTTTGAAGGTCAAAAAACAGCAGTTCTCAATGTATTTTTTCCTGGTTGCTAACCTACACCCTCCCCATATCAACGGGTCAAATAAAGAGATTAACCATTCATAAACAAAATAGTGATGTATTATAATCACAGAAAGAGAATGAAGTTGCTACTTCCTGTAAATGTAAAGGGATGTGCTTTTCAATAAAGTGAAGGGGGAAATGGCACCATTCCCAGTTTTTCAATGCAGTAATGTGTAAGGATCCATTTATCACCTCAGTGACAGAAGTTCTGGAGCTCCTGTCATTAATGCTGAAGCAAAACACATTTTAATGTCATGTCAATAAATCACTTGCCAACTAGAGGGTTGGAGGGTTTTACAGTTGTTAATCTGGATGGTCTGGGAATAGAATTTATGCACCATTTTCATTCATTGCTATGTCCAAAATAAATCCAAATTAGTGCTATCAGTGAACAAAAGAGCCTCAGTTTCAAAGATGGTTAAACATGCAGAATATATTTAAAGTAATTTTATTAAGAGAAACATATTTTGATTAAATGTGCTTGTTTTGCTTGTTCTGATATGCTTCGTAAGTGTTCAGTAAACAATCACTTGCCAGTTAGCAGAATACTGAATACTTTTTATTTTCCCAATACATTGCCTAGTATTGTGTTTTGTGAAGAACCAGGAAAAACAAATGGGTATTGAAGTATATTCAGAAAATGAGCTAATCAAAGCTATTCTGAGAGGATAGGGAAGCACTGCAGACTCACAAGCCTGTAAGGTCAACATCTGTCAGCAGTTTCCCTCTCTCCAAAGAAATGGAGGTCAAACATCAGCATCATACCTTCCTGAAACTGTGTCGGTGATCCAAGAAGGGCATATATGATGGGATCTCTTGTAATGGTGACAGCTTAGTTAATGCTGTATTAGTTTATGCCCCATTTATGCTTTTCAGTGTCTAATAATGCATTTTTATGCAGTAAAAGGTAAGATCGGAGCAAAAAGGTAGAAGGTAGAAATTAGCTCTTTCAACAAATTTTTGTAACACTTGTTAATTAAAAGTTAAAATCATCGAAAGTTTCAAAACGCTAGAGATGAAAATGCCTTCCCTACCATTGCTTTAATGGTATCCATCACCTCTTGTTTGGAGCCAGGGACACTTTGAGCAAAACAAGTGTAGTTCAGAAGTTCTGTAGTGCAGAAGTTTACACTTTTGAAATATGATATTTATCACAGAATAAATAAGACAATAAGCAAGTAGCAACCAGAATGGAGGCATGGCAGACATTAAAAAAAAAAAAAAAAAAAAAAAAAAAAAAAGGCAAAAAGAATTATGAATGCCTGCAGAGCAATGCTATAGTTGAATGGAAGTGGTAGCAAGCAGACTGATCTCAATTCTGAAAGTGATATGTGCCATCTCTTAATCTCTAGACCAATCCCACTTCCTCCTAGACTCAAGATTAGATGATTAGTCAAGGCACCTGATGAGGCAGTGTAAGAGGTTGCCCAAGAAGCTGGATGTTTCATACCTGGAGGTGTTCAAGGCCAGGTTAGATGGGGCCCTGGGCAGCCTAATCTTGTGGAAGGCAACCCTACCCAAGGCAGGGGGTTGAAGCTTAATGATATTTAAGGTCCCTTCCAATCTAAGCCATTCCATGATTCATTTACTGTCCAGTGGAAAGAGAGAGGAGAAGATTATATCAAAGAAGCCCCAAGAATTCTGATATTTCCAACCCAGACACTGGGGATGCTCAATGATTTTGTATCAACTCTCTTATACAGCAAAATATTAAGGTACAGTACTGTTCTCAGATTAAAATGTGATATAAAGCTTATATAGCCAACTTTGCAGAGAAAAATTTTGAAAAAAAGAATTTGGCTTCCCCAAAGTAGCATTACACTCAGTTACATAGTTCAATTGGCTTCAGAAGACTAAAACCTGCTAACTGGTTTCTGAATATTTGTGTGTATTCTTGATGTTATTAAAGAGGAATAGACTGGGACTGGAAAAATATTGGAACAACAAACAAGTGTTTATAGCTGTACCATGCCTACCAAGGAAGGTGTCCATACCAGTCAAAGCAATACAATTATCAGAGGCTGAATAGGAGTTCGTGAAGGAGCTCAACACCAGGGAAAAGTTGCTAGAAGAGGCAAAGTGCCTCATAGAGAATGTGAAGATAGTGGAAAGCCATCTCCCCTTTGGGATAGTGCTCTTTTTTTTTCATGTGCAGACATTTAGCTTGGCTCATCATGACAGAGGACAGCCTTGACAGTGACCCCAAACACGTTGAATGGAGAGATTTTTTTCCCTTGGTGTGAAAAGTCTTTTCGAGTTTATTTCCGCCTGTTTCTGAGCACAGTTTCCTCAAGTTAAGTTCATGAGATGTGAAGAAATTATCAGTGCAGAAGGAATTCCTAAAATAAGGCCTCATTAATCACTAATTCTTGAGGTTTTCAGAGAAGAGTGTGTGTCAGAATAGCTTACTAAAGTGAGAGTATCTTATAAATAAGCATTATATCTTACATATTCATTTATTTTATTGTTATATTATTTTTGTTAATAGATCATATGAGAAAACAATTATTTGTGAGGGGACAATTATAAAAGAGGTAAGTTCATACCAGATTTAATGATAAATGTTAAACATACATTTGATAGCAAAATATGCTTGAAAAACATACTGGATATTTCTTCTGCTGAGTTATTTCTTAGCACTTCTTGTGCCCCAGAGATCAATGAAGATTTCTGTATGTGTTGAGCACAGATTAGACTGCATATACGAGTCCTAACAAACTTCAGTTACACGCTTGCAACATAAAAGGATTAGGTATCATTTCACAAACATAGCAGGGAGAAGGTCTCTGTCGCTGTAACTGATATTCACAAACTTGCAGCACACAAGATTTTGAAAAGTCTGCTTCTGGAGAATTATGGATCTTTTTTTTTTTTTTTTCAAATGCACCCAACAAATTTACTTTCTTAGATACATTGGCATAAAAAGGAGTTCATTAATCTGCCCCAAATTATAAGCATTTTTCCTTCGAGTTGCATGTTAGAGTAAGGAAAATTCTAAGGAAAGCTGTCGTATTTAAAATGTTTGCTGCAGTTGGTTTTAAAGTGGGTGTTAATGATTGGAAATGTGTAAATGTTAATTTTGAGAGACAAATTATGCTTTCAGTTAAATATTAATTCATGCTTGGTTTATGAGGCATTTCATGTAATAACAGAAGCGTAGAATATCCCAACTTGGAAGGGATCGACAAGGATCATAGAGTCGAAATTCTGTCTCCACACAGGACCACCCAAAAATCAAACCCTACATCTGAGAGCATTGTCCAAATGCTCCTTGAACTCCAGCAGCTCAGGGCTGTGCCCACTGCCCTGGGCAGCCTGTTCCAGTGCACGGCCACTGTTCAGTACAGAACCTGTCCCTAACCCATGCCATTCCCTCAGGCCCTGTCGCTGTCACAAATTGCAGAGCTCAGAGCTGCCCTTGCATTCCCTGTGAGGAGCTGCTGCCCCTATGAGGCCTCCCCTCAGCTCCTCTGTTCTGGGCTGAGCGAACCCAGGGACCTCAGCTGCCCCGTGTACGCCTTTGCCTCTCAATCCTTCACCATCTCCGTACCTTTGGACAACCTCTTAATAGTTTCATGTCCTTATATCGTGGCATCCAAACAGCAAACAGCAACCAACACAGCGTGCTGTCAACCAGAACTCCCAGATCAATTTCCACAGAGCTGTTCTCCAGCTTCTCATTTCCCCACTTTGTACGTATGAGGGCTGCTCAGAAAGTAATGCCTCCTCTTTCATTGTGTCAGTCCACGATGTCAGAGGCAGATGGCAGTGGTATGGCAGTAGGGGTTGAACGTTCTCACCAATATCCCATTACATGTTGCTGCCGTGTGACAGATGGCAGCAGAGGGGCAGTGTGACAAAATGGCATTTGACATGGAAGTGCACATAAAGCAAAGTTGTGTCACTGAATTCCTCCAAGAAGAAAAAAATAGCTCCCACTGACATTCATTGATACTTGCTGAGTGTTTATGGAGACTCCACTTCCAATTCTTCCTGTTTAAGTATCAGTGTAAGAGCCACTGGTAGAATTTTCATATTCAAACTAATGTTCAAATCTGTGGGTTTGTTAGTAGGCCATAATGGCCCCATCAAATAATTTCATTTCTAATTTGGAGCACAGAGTAGTATTTCAAATGGATACGCTTTATCCATATGTTTAAGTTTTTTTGCAGGAACTCTTCTAAAGGCTCTCTTGCAAATGGTTAGCAACCGAAAGGGGGACAAATGGCATGGAGCCCTAAACAGAGAGAGAGCATTTTAGAAGGACCTAAAATTAGCTGAAATCTTTATGCAGAACTCTTAGTGCAATGCTTCTCATCTAGCTGTAATGGCCTTTATCTGGCAGACTGAGATTTTCATTTTGTGCTGTATTTGTTGTGGAGAGAAATAGACACTATTAGATGGCAGTTCACATGGCCTTTCTTGCCCAGAAGTGCATATTTCTAGGCAGAAGAATTTGTGCTTTGATGGAATGAAAGCCTTTTCTCTCAGCTTTGAGAAGAGGAAATTCCTGAAGAGAAGCCCAGTGTGGAAGAAGAGTGGTTGGCCATTGGTTGGTTTTATTTGTTTTAGTTGCCTTGACTATTATTTAAGCCTCTGCTGAGCAGTGCATGAGTATTCTGTTTGATGATGACAGAAAGAGTCAGATTCACCACGTGTACTGCAGAGATGGTCCATAGCAACCCCAATTGTGTCACATTCGCTGTGCACAGAGACCACTTCTACAGAGTATATGCAGGAGTTCTGATGTCTTCCAGAATCATCAGACTCATCGCACACTTGCTGAAAAGTTGATCTGTACATACCATGAAATCTGTGATGAACAAACTATCCAGATTGTTTTTTGTTATCCATAAATCCCAGGCAAATGTACACATTCCTCAAATTCCATCATACAGCTCTTCCAGAGAGCCAACAGTACATATGTGGGGAAATCCAGACATTAGATAGCCCTGCCATTACTGTCATAAGAACAGCAATTCTTCAGAGGGATCAGTGAGCTAAACTAGCATGACAGCAGACACTTGGTGTAGCAGAGCTGCAGAAGGCTGTTCATTGCAGGAAAAATGCTTTGAAAGTTGAATAATCCTAACAAAGGGCAGGCTAGAAAGTCATGTTGGAATCCTGCACAAAAAGGAAATTTCATCCCATATTTGTCCAAAAATAATCTTGTATTTTAAAAGATCTGCCATTATTATTGAATTTACATATATTCTCTGTCAGCTAATCAATTTTTAGTGCTCTAAATCTGGCTGCTTTTCTTTGGTTAAGCTAATATTTTGCATCATTTCCGAGAAAAAAAAACAATCAAAAGCACTAAATATTATATACAGTGCTACTATTTTAACTTTATAGTTTAGAAGAAGCACTTCTTTTATTTTTCAAGATGACAGTTTCTCCCCATCTTTCAGCCAGCTGGTGCTGATATTATGTCACCAAAAATCTTCTGTTTTCTGTAATTCTGTGCAGTTTGGAAGATGTATACAGCAGCAAATCAGCATGAGACTCCGTAACACTCAAAAATTGTTGCTGTTTATATTATATTCTGGCATACACAAGTTATTTTAGGCCACTAAATGTAGTATGACATACCAATGTATAATTATATAAAATTAATAAGATCTCTGAAGTTCTACATGCTCCTTTGGTTAAGAGTGGAACTTAAAACCAGCTTGTTCAACTAAAGACATGCAAGATTCTTTATCTTAAAACTAATCGTACATTTATATGAATTTTGCAGACATGTCTAGTTGAAATTCCTCTGTATGGCTAGATTCAGAAATAAAAATTAAAGGAATTCTTGTTGACCAGCCATGGTATGGGACACACTTTCTGGATCTGAACAGCTTGGACTGGCTGTTTTTTCCTGCTGCAACAGTACTTCAGAAGAACTCTTTAACAATGGGGTAAGAGAATAAAAACCGTAAACCAACAAAACTAGGTTTTGTGTTGTCCTTAAAGACGTTCTGGAATAAATCAAGAACCTCTTGCTCAGGAAAAAAAGTGGGCTTTGGCTTGCCTGAGGAAAAAGAAACAGAGACAAAATTGTTCACTTTGTTCTGTGAGTTACACAGATACCTATATATTCTATTACACGCATTTGTTAAAGTTGCCCTGATTGAAAATGAAATGTTATAATTTTGCCGTGTCCGGTTTTTATTGTGAAAAAAGGAAACAAAATACTTAGCGTTCCTTGTACTAATTTGACTTGATAGAGCAAAAATTTAACCAAAATTTCTGCAGTAAACCAAACCATGAATTATACTCAGACCTCTAACTGGAAAAAATGAGAGGAAAAAAGACCAAGCAAACACGAATCAGTTTATGATGGAACTTGACAGACTTACACCTGGGATTGTATGATGTGCTTGTGACAGCAGTGGCCTTGTGCAGAATTGTCAAAGTGAGTCTTCACACTCCTATGTTTCTTAAAGGCATTACTTTAGGGTTTCTCAATGAGAATAAGAGGATGAAGCTGAAATTCAAGTTGCAGTGTCCATAGATATGGATTTTTTTTTTTCTTTTTGAATGAGAGCAGCTGAAAACTCTGTTGAGGAGTGACTGAGGAGTTGGTAGCCATGGGAACAAGGCTAAATCTGGTAGCTTTTCATGAAGGAATCAAACCTCTGCAAACTCTCAGAAACATTTTTATGAGACTAATAGCAGCAGAACTGACGATTGGAAGAACAGTCATGGATGACTTATCAGAATAAACTGGGAATATCAGAATTACAGAGGATTGTGATGGTGATTTAGCAAGAAATCTGTAGTGTATGCAAGAAAATACCAGTAAAAAACAAATTATAAAAGAAGAGCTACGGAGGACACTGTGAGGCAGCTGTTGGGAACAGGGGTTTGAATGACTGAGGGAATGACTCAGTCCTCAATTAAGTGAGATGTGCAGGCATGAGTGTCACTTGCATTTGTACTGAATGGAAATGGGGCCCCAGCTCAGAAAATGCAGTTCAGAGTTTTTAACCCTTGCACTGAAATGCAAACTCAAGTCAGGTTCTTTTTTGTTTAAAAGAAAAAGAATAGATCTTTGGAATTCTATATGGCTTCTTACTGGAAATATCACCCCCTCCATAGACTGAATAAAGTGACACCACAGAAATGCCTGCTCCCAGCTAAACTACAGAAATGTTAAGCAGCACATATCAATGCTTCCACCACCACAGCAAGGAGGCACACTGTTTCATAACAGTTTTGGGATGTGAGCATCTCTAGGCCGATGGGATTTGGCCAGGGAGCCCTCTCATGGAAGGCTGATCTCACAGCATAACCACACAGCATCTCCGCCTGTACAGGGCAAATTCATACCCCAGCACCTCTCCCCATGTGTGAGAGGAATCAATACGTTTACACTGGGCCCCATCGATACCCAAAATTGCTCCTGACCTGGCAGCAAACACAGATTGAGTCCCAACATTTCCTGCTGTAAACCTTACAGTGATATGACAGGCAATGAGGCCAAACCTCTGATCCTTTAGGTCAAAGAGGCCATCTCAGTTGCATGGAGCTGTGCTGAATTCTGGCCAGCATGCAGAGCATTGTAGAGCTCAACTTTTTGTACTCCTATTAAACAGCAAGCCGTGAGGGAAAATCCCCAGCTTTCCCCCAGCCCATTTGTTATCTAATATTTAAATGAGCCAATTGGTTATCTGGTGGAAAAAGATCTACATTTATACATGTGCTGTTGTATAAAATTAATTAAATCCTCTGGGGCTGCTAGAAATAGTCTAAATGGTATTCACCAGACAGACATCTCACAGGAACTTATTTTTAATGCTAATCAATAGAAAAGATTCAGAGAAGTGGAATCAACCTTCGGAGCTATTGTCTCAGTGGCATATATATTTTGAAAGAGCTGGAGATTCTGAGATTTTAATGCAGTAGTTTCTGGAAAATGGTATCTGGAAGGAGTAGTGAAGATATATAAAGGTGGCATTTGTTGGAGGCACATGTCCAAAATCGTGAATTTCTGGGAAGAAAAAACTGGTAACAATCCAAAAGTCTGTGTCAAGTTGTTTAAGCTGTATTCATGGCTGCTCTGTGAGCCTGCTGAACAGTTACTGTCTGATCAAATCATGAAACTTCCCTTCCTTGAGGAAGCAGTATTTCACATTGCACCAAAGCTGTGAAGCTTTATTCGTTAATATTGGAAATTCCTATTTGTAAATGTCTGAAAGAGTGGAAGAGTATTGCTTTAATCTATAAGGAAAAAGTCTCTCTCCTTTGCAGGTTGAAAATTTATTACGTGTATATGAATTCTATTCAGTTTTCCAAGTACTGTTCCTATGCTGCATGATATTTTAAGGATATATCAGTTTTTAGTATCAGATAAATATTATGTCTTTCTATCTTCTTTTCTGTATTTATTTGGTTAGGCTCCAGACACAAAACAATTAGAGTCTGCAGTATTTCCACCGTTATTAATACTATAACAACTTGGAGTAACTTGGAAAGAACACAGAGCCTTTTTTTTTTTCCAATATAAGTACATTATGGCATATTTTTTTACATTTACATACTCATTTATCATTACCATTATTTCTGTGGAAGCCAGTATATATGAAAAGAAATGCATTTTAAAATGTGTCATTATGATTAAGCATTCTTTCTGTGAGGTAGGGCAGAAACTGAAATCCCTTTCATCTTTAGGTGTTAGTACAAGGAGATATCACAGAGATTAATTCTTTCTTATGTTTCCCTTACATATGCTATTTTACCTGAGATCTACAAAAGACAGCAAACTAATGTCTTAGTCTGGAAAACAAAGTTAATGTCTCTGCTAAAAATATTTTGAAAACTGAAAATTCCAATTAAATTGCAAAATATTTTTCTTTAAATGATTTACTTTATGGCCTGAATGCAAAATGGGTGTAATAAACCACTGAGCTAGCTTAAAGAGCTAATTCGGTAGAATAATTAGTCTTGTGCTTAATTATAAGTCTATGAGGTGTATAATTTGGTATCTTTTGCAAGGTCACTCAAAGTCTGTGCAAAAGCATATGTTTAAGTACTTTGCTGCAGGATCAAGATTTTAAGAAAATTAGAGTAGTATAAGAGAAATTAAAGTCTCGTTGATAGATCTCTACTGTAGTGGATTTAGCATGGATAATACCACTGGCAGAAATGCTTTGTGGCACCTTGTACGAGAGCAGACAAACAGCAATGCATTTTCTTCTTGTATTGAAATCTAATGAACAGCTCTCTCCTCCTCCTCTTGCACTGTACACACCAGCCAGAAGTCGAAGACATAAATTTGACCATTTTTATGTTGGTTTTTGTTGTTGTTGTTGTTCTGAATAGTTGAGTCCTATATAAAGTAAATGTTTGTGTTTTAAAGGTCAAGGTGAAAAGATAGAGTCGATTAAAAAAACAAAAGGAAGGAAAAATAAGCTTTTTTGAAGAAGGGTGGACATTGCCAGGAAAGAGAAACGAATTTAAATCTTAGCAATATCTGGAGAGAGATGAGAGGAACAGAGAGAAACTACAGTTGAGATATTGTCAGATAAAAGCTTCGAAGAATCTTAAGAGTGAGGATAAGGAAGATTGAATTTTATAAGGGAAATTACATATGAACTGTGGTGTGTGAACCCAGTGTCAGGTATCATTTGAGACTGTGTACACTATGTAGGCTAAGGAAAACGAACAGAACAGTTCAGGAGAACAAAAAGAAGCAGTTAATGCCTGTCATGAGATGATCAGTGTTAAGTATCTTTTTTCCATTGCATACCTACAAAAAAGAGTTTTTATTTTGACTGCTGAATAATAAGTGAAAAAAATTACTGAAAGTTGTAATATGAAAAGGAGAAGGAGAATAATGTGGAAAAGATCAAAGTTAACACTGAGCTTCAGTGTAGCAGAGCAAACTGGTGATAGAGAAATGAGGGAGGCAAGACATTTCAGGAGGAAATGCGAGAAGCTCCACTATAGACCTGTTCTGTTTTGAGACGCAACAGGACATCCAAGATAAAGGAGTGTACAAGAAGGTGTAGAGAGAGGATGGATGTTCAGAGGCAAAATAGGCTTGGGATTTGAGGGTGAGAAACACTGAAGTGAGAAAGAGAATGGGAATTGACCATAGGAAGGGAGCAGACAGCAATATGGAGTGTGAATCTGGAGCTGCCAAAGACCCAGAGAGTCTGCTTCTAAGAACATATAGCTTGAGTGACCAAAGTGATCACATTTCTGGTTGGGGGTGCTATCAAAGTTACAGATCTCCCTCTCCAAAACAAGGAGAAAAAGGTAAAGATTTGGAGGAGGTGGGAGCCAAAAGAAATAAAGGCAGCAAGTTACATCTGGATCAGAATGAGTCACACAGAAGATTGAGGAAAAAAACAAACTGAAATCTGAGGCTCTAGTGATACAATATGAAAAAAAAACAACAACAATAAAACAACAGAAGCACTCTCAGAAATGGAAAGTTTAAAACTTCTCTGCAAATAAAATAGAATAAGGTGATATTCATAAAAAATTATGGCTTATTGCTACACCTCTTGAATGGTATTATTTAGCGTGTATTTAATGGGATGTGTTGCAGTTCAGCCACAGGTGTAAAGCAATTGATGCAGTTCTTTTCTTGAGCCCTCATTATGCTCAATCAGAATGTAGATTTATTCTCATCTCAGTGATTTCCTGCTCTCACTGAAAAGCATGAGGGGCACATTAGAAAGAAAGCGCTAAGATACTGATTATCCATTTCTCCACGCCAAATTGGTTCAGGTTTCTTCCGGCCTCCTAGCAACAGCTTTATTATTATGGAGTTATTTCCCTCCACATACTTCTAAAACAAGTATCAGATTAATGTTTCAGATAAGAAGAAAGTATATTCATTAACTCCCAGAGCCAGCCTATTGAAACAGGAGCTTTCAATGAAGCATACAAGTATGGTTTCATTTCGATCTGCTGATTTTTCTTTCTTCACCCTATCGAACAATGGACGTTTAATGATGATCAATACACTAGATGCTTACTCTACAAATGAGAAAAAATAATTCCTGTTAGTGAATATTTTTGTGCATTATTAGCATATTCGATTTATTATCTTTTAATCTAGTTGCAGGTGTGACTCATCATATGTGTATGCCTCATTTTTGTTTACTTACAAACAAGATATATTATAACTCGTGTTGGAAATAAGTATTAACAGAATTTCTAAAGATCAGGGCTTAAGAAGTTGATACTGTCATATTCAGAGTGCAACATTCTAGTACTGCTGTGGGTGAAATATAAGAGGCCAACAGTTTGGCCTGAAAAGTCTTTGCATCACTAGAAATCTTACTGGGAGTTACTGAACGTGACTCCCTTGATGCCAGAGTCAGTTTATGTGTTTGTGACCTCAAAGACCAATTTCTATTCTTTCTTTTGAAAAACTGAAAACTTGGGTGATACCCCAAAGCAGCCCTGCATTCCTTGGAGTCAAATATACTCCATGCTCCATTTTGGTCAAATGAGACTGGGCAGGAAAAACTAACACATAAGTAGTACAAAATTGTATCAAAATTAAATGACATTTCATTTTCATTGAATACTTAGTGTTTTAAACAATTTTGTATTTAGTGTCTTTATATAACTGAGCTTAGGTAGAGAGTTTCATCACTCTTCCAGTGAGTGGTACACATAATGGTAAAGACTTAATATTAGAAATATGGATTATTTAAAGTTAGCAAATCATGTTATACACAGCCAGTGGTGCAAAATACTTTGAAGCTTGAAAGAAGGGATCCCTTCAAATGTCAAGTTTGCCAGCTGGCAAAAAGTTTGAGTAAATACAAAGGGAATTGGTGCTTTCCTATAAGGCCACATTAGGCCAAGAAGGATAGTTGCTTATAATACAGGATTTCTTATAAAGGATAGCATGAACTACTCTTCATACAGTTCTTACAAACTGTAGCATAAAATAGGGCAGGATTCAGTGACAAATTGTTATAAATCCCGAGATTGCTTTCTTCCAAACAGTGTACTCAAAACAATGGGACAAGATGTCATGGAAAAGAAGGAAAAGTGTCACCTACAGTGCTGAAGTCAATGGCTGATTTTAATGTTTTTATTCTTAAGCAGTGCCACAGTAACAGGACAAATATCTCCCTATGACATGCATTGTTCAGGATGGCAACACTGGCAGAGTCATGTAGTGGCAAGAAATCCCTCAAGGATGGGACTCCCCCTCAGCAGGGAAGTAGAAATATGTTTGACACTTGTAAATCCCTTCTTTCTTGGGATACCTGCCAGGGATTTACTTGAAGAAACCAAAATCCAGTATCTCCAGAGCAAAAGTGTGGAAGACACAAAGCAGAGGGTGAAGACAACAGAAGCTCTATTTATTCTATTCTACACCATTGTGAATTTTTCTCTGGCCAGCTGTCTGGCTGGCTGTGAGACCCTATTCTACTTGCAGCACTTTCTTCTGGGCTGCAAGGGCACAGGAAAATACTGAAGACATATGGCTACCATTATTTATAATCAAAAGAGAGATAATAAATATGCAGATAGATTAAAATACCAATAACATTGTTGTAACACTTCTTTAAAAGAAAACTATTCAGCTTTATAGTGATGTTATGGAAACGAAAAGGTATTGACTGATAATTACTTATTTTTTCCAGATTTTTTTATGACTCATAGCTCTGTTCTCTTTTCTGATTGGCCAGAGGCTGGTGCTTATAACCAGAGGCTGTGTCTGATTTTTAATAAGTTTGGAACCTGGTCTTTGTAAAACAGATCCACATCTTGACAGAACAGTTCTGTTTTACTTTCTTCTAGCAGGGTATCAAGCCAGGCACATGAAGGCACAAAAACCAGTGGAATGTTAATTCACTTTCACTTGAGAATGGGACTTGCTAAAGCACCAACAACTGTTTGGCGCCTGTACATTATCCAATCTCATATTATATGCTTTATGCTTCTCCAAACCCCGCTAGGGACTAAATGCAATACCCTCGACAGCTGTATCAATGTTTCCTGTCTGGTATATTTAAATTTATTCTAGTGGAACAAAGTTGATGTTGCTACAAATCAACCTCCAATGTAATGGAAAGGCAAAGGATGGAGCACCGTGTTCCCAACGTCCTTCCCCCAGCCTGCACAAACCCAAGCTGTCCTGTTCTGGCAAGGGGACCCTGTCCTGCAATTCATGGTGCAAAGGACAGCTGGCACCTACATGGGAAATCTCCCAAAATTATCAAAGTGACAGGGATGTTAGAAAGATTTGAGATCCCTTTTGACCATTTTTTTAATATGGAGATTTTTATTACCTAAGTACCCAAGTGTTCCTCTGTGTTATTGAAAATACATATTGTAAAATAGCAAAAAAGCAATGATTTATTATTGAGTCAGGAGAATTTCGCGACATAATTTTGTCACTTCCTTTCATGAACAAAACATTTAATAACAGCTTTGTAAAACTAAATAAGGTAGAGTTTAATATACAAAGACATACAATAAATAAAGGTCAGCAACTTTAATAGATACTTGTTTATTTCTTTCCTCAGAATCAGCAGTATGCAGCCTTCTTAACAATTTTCCATATTTCTGAAGAAAATTTCCTTGCTATAGCACAAACCTATTTAAAGATGTATGTGGCTCTTGAACATATGCTTAAATTTAAATCTGCAGCTTTAAAGTCAAATAATTCCCAAAAGGCTGAAAGTGTTCTGTCTGTATTTTTAATTATGAATATTACATGCACCTGGTAAGAACACAGGAAAATGCTTGGGCGGTGGTGGAAGCCTATCACTGAAAGCATGAGCTAAAACTTAATTAAGTCTGAGGTATCTCTGAAAAAGGAAGCTGTTCTGCACTGAGGCTGTGCTTGGTATCTGTAATAAACATTGTAAAATTAGGAATTAGTAAAGTTCCATGCATACTCAATAGCAGTATACCATTAAATATTGCATAGTGCTTTTGGTGCAGCTGTGAATTGTATTAGGGCTTTTGCAACAGGGTGTACAACAGAAAAAAGGAAGACACTTTCTTCACATGCACCAGTAGTTCCCATCATTTTATTCATAAGAAATCTCCTCACTGCTAATGGAAAACGTATGTCAAGTTGGACAGAATATATCCCAGCATATGGTAACTTTAATAAAATATTCCCACTTGGAAAGCTGGGAGTTAATTCAGGAATATTTCCAGGAATTTAAAAAAAGAAAGAAGAAATAACTTTTTTATGGCCTAGAGTTTGTTGCAAGTTAAACTTTGTTTGCAAGTTACACTTTCAGTTTCTATCATATTACTGTAATGGTACACCATGCCTTGAGAAAGTATTCTTTTATTTGTGAAAACCTCCTTTCTATTTATTTTGCACACATTTTTAAAGATAATTCTAGAAAGCATTGCCATTTCCGCCAACTATCTACAACTAATCTATTTGGTGTGAAATGAAGACTTTCATTGCTTCACATGACATCCATATAAGCACCATATTACACCCTTGGTTAATCTATCATACGATAATTGTGCTAAGCACCTAGCAGTGTATGGTGCCTTCTACCCAAGATCTTCCTTCTATTTCTAAACTTTATCACATCATTTTTGCAGAGGTCCTGTGAATAGAATAAATAGCAAGTATTTATTGAACACCAGGAAGAGCAGCACAGCGATCTTTTTTTTTTTTTTTCAGAGGTAATGTCTTCACTCACAGCTGTGAAAACACCAGCATTTGTTTTTTGGAAGCTGCCTAGCACCTGTGGCTGCTTGGGAACTGCAGCTGAATGCAGCCACTGCCCCATGGTACCCAGTTTCAGCTCCATCCCTTCCAGAAACCTAACATGTGGCTTTTGCTGGTACAACTGAGTAAGACTAATACAGCAGGCACAACGGTTGATGTTCCAGTTCCATAATACAACTTTAAGAGAGGTCTGATGCTGTACTTCATCCACTGACCTGTCCTGGGAGTCCCTTCTCTCTCTTTCTTCTGGTTTTCTGATGTAAAATATTTCCTTTTGGAAAATATCTCAGTGACGTTACGGATTTGTGCCCTGCTAGATTTTAACTGTTTCTGCTTTCAAAGAAAACAAAATGGGCAGTGTGTGGAGAAAGAGCACAATGTAAGTACACACCACCTTACAGCTTATTGTTCTCACCACATTTTCTGTTCTACCAATGATTAACAAAGAGAAGCAACAAGTCTGAATGAAAATACAGTCATCAGCTTCGCTGCAACCTCTAAAAGAGGCCCACAAGTTCATTCAAATGTCTTCCCTTGCATAACTCTTCTATTGCTGAAATAACTGCATTGTTCCCGTGGTGGTTAAAGATAATATTTGTCTTACAGCACGACTTCATCAGCATCCAAATTGCGTCTAAGCTGCAAGTACCCACCGCCCCACCCACGCTTGCTCTGTATTTTAAGTCCCTTCACAGATTTCTTGTTAACTTTCAAAATAGAATGTCTCACAGCCCATGGGCCTTCAGCACACACTTGCTTTACAGCACCGTGTCCTTCTTGCCCATGGTTCTGGAATCACTGGTTGTATACAATAATTCAAAATTTGCAAATACTTTCTTCTTAGTTTTTTTCCTTCTTTGAAATGATGTGATTACTTTCATCCTCAGTTCACTTCTTACAATTTTGTATCAGCTTTTGATCCATTTGTATGTTTATATCTCTCCTAATCCACCATCTCCCGTTTGCTATTCACTTTCTTCTGCTTGCTTTTCAACTTTTTGGTTATTAATTTCTCTGTCTGTATTATTTTTGTATCCCCTTTCCCTCCTTTCAAGCTAACAAATGTAGACTGTATTTACAGACCGGATTTTTTTTAAGAATAACATGACAAAGTCAGAGCACAACTATTAGTTATGCCTGATATCAGTTATTCACTGCTTGTCACTTCCAATGCTCGCATCCCTGCAGATGCTCTGCTGACATTCTGGCCAAAAGTGTAACATCTCTACCACAACATTTCAAAAAATAACAAAACCTTCTCATGTGTGAGCTGTCAAAAGAAACTCCCCGATGAGCCAGCACAGACAGGGACACAGTCACCACTCACATGCACTATATAAGTGTGGGCCACGCAGCAAGAGGTGGCAAGCTCCCCTGAGCACCTCCAATGCAACAATGTGGGAGAATATTTTTAAATTTGCCCCTGCCAGGGTGATTGCTGCACTGCTAAAAATGGGCTGGGGGTGGAAGTGATGTCTGGGAGCTGCGCAGGAGGAACGCTGAGGGTGAGTGCTTGGGCAGAGGCATGGCACATGTGTGTTAGAGAGTTAATAAGGGCATCTTGCACTGAGCTGCTCCTAGCAGAGAACCTAAGTGAGAAGGAAAATGCAAGCTAGTGGAGGTGGGATAGTTTCATGCTCATGTTTAAATAGCCTCTCTGTGATAGTCTTACTTCAGAGAGACATCGGTGCAGTTCACTTGGCATCCTGTTCAGACCAGGCACCAGCTGGGGTGCAAGGAAGTCAGACCTCGTGTGTAACTTAAATCCATCAGCTTTCTGTCCCCCTCTTCCCATAGACTGGGAAAATGATTGGGAAAAAGCCCACTCAGGGCAAGAATTCTTGCAGGTGAAGTTCTTGAGAAAGAGGCATCAGTTCTTTCCTGATGGTGTTTTAAAAAGAAAAAGCTTGCATATAGCTACAAAGGCACTATGAGGTTTCATGTATCTGATCCTACCCCTCAGCCTGTGATTGAGATTTTTGCTCATTCCATTAGTGTGCTGTTTTGATTGCAAGCACTTCAGTACAATTGGCCTGTTCTCATAAAATTGTACAAATACAATAGATACCATGAAATAAAAATTAGAATTATTTTAAATGTATTTTGATATAACAGTTATTTAAGTAATAAATCACTCATTTCTACATATAACTCATTTCACACTCAGCTCTTCATTTTCCTTAACCACTTATGATCTTCTTTTCTGACAAAAAAAGATGTCTCTAGAAAGGGCTATAGCAAGAAGCAAACAGTACTGCCTGATCAATGCTTTATCAATCCAAAACATGCTTAATTCTTGAGGTGTGCTCTGTGCTGTTTCCCATGTTGCTTAAGAGCTTCACCTCAATATGTAAAATAAAACCAGATCTGCTTTAGCAATGATGAGAACCTGAAATCAGAACTCACAGCTTCTGGTTTTATTCATGCTTTGGCATCTGCACTGCAGCCCAGGCACACTTGAAAATACTGTCCAACCTCTGCTCATCTTGGATGTTAAAGCTTCTGGTAATTAAAGGAGAAAGCCATGCAACAGGTGATAAATGACTCCCGTAGAGCCTCTCCCATGGTGTTCATGGCCTGCTGTAGGAACTGCTGGATCTTTCTCATCTCCCATTCTGATCCAGCCCTCCCTCCATGCCACCATTCTCTACCTCTGTCATTAGATGAGATGCTTGTCTGGGTGCTCAAAAACTGTGTTGTTGCCATAGAACTGCCTGGGGGGAGGGGGGGGGGAGAGGGGGCTGTAATAATACAAGCCGGAGGGAGGCTTTTCTATGGACAAATTTTTCTTTGCAGTTTAGTGTCATCACATTTTATATCTGTTATTGATTCTGTTGTTATGTGCCATTCCCTAATGCAGTCATTACTGTGCTCATACATTCCTCTGGTAGAATAACGAGAAATGTGATGCTCTGTGGCATTAGGCCCTGTAATGAGAACAAGGCAGTTCTCCTCACACACAGAATTTTTAATTACAAAGGACTATGCTGTGTTACTGGCAACTAATTAGAACTCTCTGTTGAAATGACATTAGTTTATTACATATCATTAATGAAAAATGTCAAAATTAGCATGATATATGGTTTCATATATGGTTTTCTTACTTTGTATGAGATATAAACAAAACTGCAGCACTTCATATATTAGTATTTTAAGATCACAGAATCATAAAGGTTGGAAATAGCATTAAGATCATCCAGTCCAACCTTTAACCCATCTCCACCATACTCACTAGCCATGTCCCTGAGTGCCACATCCATATGTTTTTTGAACATCTCCAAGGTTGGTGACTCCACCACCTCTCTGGGCAGCCTGTTCCAATACCTCAGCACTTTCTAAGAAGAATTTTTCCTAATATCCAAACTGGGGCTCCCCTGGTGCAACCTGAGACCATTACCTCTTGTCCTATTGCTGTTACTTCGGAGAAGAGGCCAATTCCCACCTTGTTATGACCTCCTTTCAAGAAGTACAGAGTGATAAGATCTCCAGAAGATATTCTTTACTTCAGATTATTAAAGACTATTAAAGAGATGCAGACACTTCTGCAATATAAAAGTTATAAAAAGGTAATTCTTACTTTTAAAAATGCCGTTGATGATTAATTTTGTCCTCTTCAGGTATTCTGCAGAATAAACTTCAAAAAGCATGAAATGCCAAAGGAAGACCCCTAAAATAATATAGGGCTCATTGCTTACTCTGCTTTCCTAGAGTGTAGGGCACACCTGAACTAGTTTACTCTTTTTCTCTGGGAAGTAAGCAATATTGTTGGCATATCACACAGTTAAAATGAGACAAAGAGTTTAAGTGAACTGCAGGATGCTGACATTGGGGTGAGGAGGCATGGCTCTGCTCTGCACAGCTGGTTGTCACATAACTTCCCCCTACTACAGTGTAGCAAAATACCCTTTGACAGTGCAAAGCAGTGACAGGCACACATATAGAAATCCTTCAGGAATGATGTCCAGAGATGTTGATTAGAGTTTCATACTTTCCATAATAGGTTTACCTTAGGTTTTACCTTATTACTAAAATAAGTATATAATCACTTCCTCTGAGGTTATGTGATCCTTGTTTAATGGAGTAATCAAAGCAAACACTCTTGGAGTGCTAGGTTGGAATGTTTGTAAACCAGATAATGAGCAGGCTTCTCAGCAAGGGTCTGTATGAGGCATGGGTGGATTCAAGCCATAGCTCCCAAGGTGCCTGCTTCTTGGCAATGACAGGGATATGTGGGTAACATTCCTCTGCCAGCATATTAAATAAGCCACAAGACACATAGTGAATGGATGTAATTTGCAAATGTGTATGGAAAATGGGTCCTGACAGTTTTATTTACAAAGGCAAGCAGCTATTTGCTGAGTACAGATATGACATGCTATTCATCTTGCTGCTGCTATGCCAAAAGGATTGTGCTTATGATAACAAACTGTTAGATTTGATTGTTAGAATACTTATGCAATGTTAGTAATAAAGGGTGTTTAAAATCATATCTCATTTGTTCTTGGGCAATCGTATGGTATTTCTTATAACATTTTTCCTGGGGCATTGCAAGGGACAAGCCTAATTAAAGAACTGATATCTGTCTGGCTCAGCTTTAATGGCCCTGTATACGCAGGGAAAAGGAGCAGCCACGTCTTTATTTCCCTGCTTGCATGGGTTGAGGCAATGTGTCAAGTGATGTAGTCATGTCCTCACACCTTCTGGCTCCTCCATTTTGGCTGGGGTTACCTCCACACACCTCTCAAAACTGAAGAGTAAACACAGCTGTAACAGCATTGTAGGTAATGCCCAAGGTGAGTGCAGAGAAAATTGAGAACAGAATGAATGCCTTGTACTGGATCCTAAATATAGCTATGTTCAAGTTGATGGGGAGAATGCAGTGGCTGAGACAAGACAACAGTGTGTTGTCCTGTGTAGTGCTAGGCTTCAGGGAGCTGGGAAGGGCTTTTGGCCTTGCTTACTGCTTGGCACAGTGGCTGTTGAGCACCAAGAGAATGGGTAAATGTGACTCATATCTCTTCTTTACCATTTCTTCCATTTCAAATAAGGCCCCAATAGCATGGTGATCACAGAACGTAAAATTTTTCTACAGTTTATTAAAGGAAAAAACTATTCCCCACTGCTCAAATACAGGACTACAGGGTCTTATGCCACCTTGTTAGTGTGAGCAGTTGTGTGTTTTGGGGATCAGACATAGGGAATTCAGTC
Organism: Lagopus muta; assembly: GCF_023343835.1. Lineage (NCBI taxonomy): Eukaryota > Metazoa > Chordata > Aves > Galliformes > Phasianidae > Lagopus > Lagopus muta. The sequence goes on along the minus strand of NC_064435.1, from coordinate 37,440,798 downwards.
TTGTTTTATGAAACACTGGTCAGTGGGATTTAAAATCATAGAATCATTTGAGTTGGAAGGGACCTTTAAAGGCCATCTAGTCCAACTCTCCTGCAGTGAACAGGGACATCTGCAGCTAGGTCAGGTTGCTCAGAGCCTGGTTCAATCTGATCTTGAATGTCTCCAGGGACAGTGTATCCACACTTGTCTGTGCAACCCATTCCAGTGCCTCAATACCCTTATTGTAAAAATAACATTTTCCTTATTACCAATCTGAATCTCTTCTCATTTTAGTTTGAAACCGTTTCTCTTTGTCCTATCACAACGGACCCTGCTAAGGATTCTGTCCCCCTCCTTCTTACAGTCCCCTGCTAGCAAAAGAAAGGCTGGTATCAGGTCTCCAGAATCTTCTCTTCTCCAGGCTGAACAGCTCCAGCTCTCTCAGCCTCTCCTCATAGGAGAGGTGTTCCATCCCTTGGATCATTTTTGTGACTCTCCTCTGGATGTGCTCCAGCAAGTCCATGCCCCTCCTGTACTGAGGATTCTGCATTTGGATCTAGTACTCCAAGTAAGGTCTCATCAGCGCAGAGTAGAGGGGCAGGATCACCTCCATCATTCTGCTGGCCACGCTTGTTTGGATGCAGCCGAAGACACAGTTGTTGAATGTGCATGTACAGCTCAGTGATGTGCAAGCTGTGATTTTCTCAGCCATCCAGACTCCGCCTCAGCAGGTGTAGCTGAGGGAACTGCATGGGCAGAGGAGGTGGACCAGGCTGGGATCAGACAGTGTGTACATGCTTCACTCATGGATTTAACCCAGGACAAGTACACTAAAAAACATGTTGATGCAGCTGCTGTAGGATGCTTCTGATTTCAGATCGCCCCTCCTTGTCTGTGGTCTGAAGGAATACAGAGTGAATGCATCCTACAGGCACAAGTGGCAGAGAGGAGAGCTGCGTTGTGCAGTACTTAAACTGCCAGGGCTAATTGCGGCAGTAATCCAGGCAGCAATCTGCATGTTCAAATGTATTTTGATCATTATGCTTGTGTTAACACAAGCAGACCAGATCCAAAATCCAAACATCCCGCAGTCAGACCCAGAGAACTAACCAGAGGGAAATGAGCTCATTTAACCCTGGCTGCCCTTACAGCAGGTGACTGTTTCCTCCCTCTGCTTGCTGCTTTGCAGACAGCATATGTAAGCCAAAGTGCAACCAAAATTCCTTTTGAACACAAGCAGGCTGAAGGTTCAGAAGCAGCAGTGAAATGCAGACTTGCTGTTGATGGCAGGTTGAAGGAACACGAATAAAAGCAACCCATTGTTTGGGTGGACAGAGCTTGTCTGCACTGTGGGTTGCGCTGTTACAACATGACCTTGAGAACCTGTGTTAATTAACACAATTTTATTTTAAGCAGTGTCAGCTGTTTCCAAGTAAACCTGCTGATCAGACTGACAAATGCTTTATTCTTGGTCTTATAAGAATTTGGGCCTAGGTAGACAGTTATAATCAGTAGCTGGATTTTTAAAACCCTGTATCTCAAAACCTTTTGTAAGTTATGAAGCGTTTTAATGGACCAACAAGATGAATTCATTTTGTAATCATCTGTTCTTACGTATGTGTGAAGAAATAAGTCTGGAACTGGATAATTTTCTGTCCACCTCCAAAGATTCCCAACTTAGTTCCAGACAACTCAGTCTCTTATGCATGTTTTATTTTAGCCTTACGGAATTAGATGAGTTTAATCAGGTGCATGCACACTCATAGAATTAGTCTTTGCCTCGGATACCACTTGTACATGGAGGCTATGGCATCCTGAAATACAAATCTCTGTGTGCAAGGATAATCATTTATGGTGCCCTCAAATGTCATCCTGGGTTCAGAGTGCTGGTTTCATTAAAATGACTTGGAACGTGATGATGTCCCTGGGTGCTTATGATTAACTTGAGTCTACGGCTTGCCTTGCAGGTGGGGAACTTCAGGCAGTGCTTTTATGGGATGGTCATCTGTCTGAGACAGAGGCTGTCACCAATCTTGATGGTGAGAATGAATATTTTAATAGCTATATTAAAATTAAAGGGTGAGATATTAATTGTATTATTCCATACTTCTTCCCAGAGGCAGCAGCTGCAGTGTGGCATAATTTAATAAGGCTATCCATCATGTGATGAATTGGTGTGAAAACGTTACTGGTCAGTACTGTAAGAAAGAGCTCTGTAGCTTTTGTTTCATCAGGAAGGGTGCACACAACAGAAGTGCTGTTTGACAAATGTTTGTGTGTTGTCCTGAAAATAAAGTACTGGTAGGCCTCTTTTTTGACCAGGAATTGCATGTCAAAGTGGCTGATCGGTGCTAAACAACCTGAACAGCTTAGAATCAAAAACCTTGTGCTCCATGATCTTTGCACTGAGCTGAAGCAGAGGCCACTGTGCTCTGAGCGTCTGCACTCATCAAGAGCTTCCAGGTGAAAACGTGGAACTGCTGGGGCTCTAGGGGGTTACTAATGAACACTGGGGAAAGCAGGTTTTAAGGAAGGCTGCCAAAGGTTCCCCCGGGTCCTAACAACTTGGTATAGTTCTAGTTTGTCAGCAGTTCACTGAAAGGTCACTTTGTAGGTGGTCCTGTGTAGGTTGAACCACTTCAGTCCAACTGACTGAAGTCTAAGTGCTCTTTGGAGAAGACTTCATGCAAGAGTTCCTAAGCCCCTTCTAAGTGAGACACAGGAAGATCCCCTTCTAAGTGAGACGCAGGAAGATGCTTCCCTTTCAACTATTTTAACTGATGTGAAGGGACAGCCTGTGTTGTCCTGAGAACTCAAATTGATGACCTGAAATCAGGAGTGGTGTTACAGAACAAGAAATGGACAGGTGTGAAAGGTTTGCTTTCACAAGGTGCTTAGAATTCAGTCAGCAACCAGACATGTGCATCAATGTGCAAATCACAGAACCATGGAACATCCCAACTTGGAAGGGCCCCCAAGGATCATTGATTACAAATCCTGCCTCCACACAAGATCACCAGTAATACAAATCCTATGTCTGAGAGTGTTGTCCAAACTTACCTCAAGCTCCAGCAGCTTGTGGCCAGGACCACTGCCCTGGGCAGCCTGTTCCACACCGACCACCCTCTGGTGAAAAACCTTTTCCTGATATCCAACCTGCCCCTTCCCTGACACAGCTCCATGCCTTTCCTTTGGGCCCTGTCACTGTCACAGAAAGCAGAGCTCAGCGCTGCCTCTCTGCTCCCCTTTAGGAGCTGCAGCCACCATGAGGCCTCCCCTCAGCTCCTCTGCTCTGGGCTGAGGGACCTCAGCCACTCCTCACACATACTGCCCTTCAGGTCCTTCCCCATCTTTGCAGTCCTCCTTTGGATGCTTTCCTTGTCCTCTCTTCAGCCCAAACTTGCACCCAGTGCTCAAAGTGAGGCCACAGCAAAGAGCAGGATAATCCCTTCCTGGTGACTGTTTGAGTATCAATGTTTGAAAGAAAAGCAATGCACACAGACAACGGGATAAAGGCGCAACTGAAATCTGTTTTGTAGTTCTTGATAGCTACCAGGAACAGAATACTAGGAAAACAGTCTTTGTGGCTTCTTTTATCCTTTGCAATTATTAAAGAAAAAAAAAAAAAAAAGGGAAAAAAAAAAAAAAAAAAAAAAAAGAAAGAAAGAAAGAAAGAGAGAAAGAGAGAGAGTGAGAGAAACAGAAGGGAAAAACCCCACAAGTTAATTTAACAGAGCAGTCGCCAGTCAGCTCCCCAGGCATAAACAGGCAGCCGAGGCGCTGTGCGTGGGCTGACTTCAACGCTGGATGCCGAGCAGCGCTTGGCACAGGTGAGCGGGGCTTTCATCGCAGACCCAAATTAACATCGCTAATGCCGTGCCGTCCGCGGCCGAAGGAGCAGCCCCGGGCGGGGCTCAGGGCTCGGCGCCCGGCCCGCCGCCCCCACGCCCGGCCACGCCCCGACCGAACAAAGGCGGCGGTGGCGGCGGGGCCGCTCCGCGCAGCGCGACCACTGCGAGGGCGAGCCCGCACCGACCCGGGCCCGGCCGCGTTGGGAGGGCCCCGCACCCCGGCCCCCACGCTCGGCCCGGCCCCGCTTGGCGGCGTGTCGAGAGGAAGCGCCGGCTGCGCGGCCGCCGGCCCCTCGGCTCGCCCGCCCCCCGTCTCCTCCCCTTCACGGCCGATCCTCCGCCCCCTCCTCCTCCCGCTGGCGGCGGCGGCGGCTTTCTCGGCCCGGCTCTCCGCTCTTCCCCGCGGCTTCGCCTCGCTCTTCAGCGGGAGGCTCCGCGCCGCGTCGGCGAAGACGGTAAGGGCGGCGGGGCGCGGCGCCGGGCCGAGCCGCGATTCGGGGTTCGGCGGGCGCGGTGGGGCCCTGGACTGAACGCCGCGCCGCCGCTCCGTAACCGCTCCCCCTCTCGCTGCGGACCCCCCGCGGCGGAGGGCGGGCGGGGAGCGGGCGGGGGGTTCATCCCACCGGGCGCTGCGGTGCGTTGCGAGCCGCCCTGCCCGGTGGGGAGGGGGCGGACGGACCCGTCGGGTGGGCGCCTAGGGGAAGCGGAGCCGGTTCTGTGCCCGCTCCCCAGGGATCCGGCGGCGGAGCGGGCGAAGCGGTTTGAAATTCCTCGCTAATATCAAGGGACAACATATGGCTCTGGAGAAAGCAGCTGGGAGGACTGGCCGGTTAGCTGCTCCGAGTTATTTTTCCCGGGTCGGTGCGGAGCGTGAACTTCCTCCCCTGGACTCCCTTGCGCGGGGATGGGGCCGAGCACATGGTGTTGCTCTGCCTCTGACACCGCGCTGCCCGAGCGGGACGGCTGGCGGCTCCCGGTGCTGAGCTGAGCTGCGGGGAAGGCTTGTCCGGAGGTAACTGGCTTGTACGGCCCGTGCTCCTCCTGCGCTTACCCAGTGGTACATCTTTCCCAGGGCAAGGAGCGAAGCTGTTTCATATGGTTCAACACGTATGACAACGTATATAATAGAGGAGGTTAAAACTTTCAAAAATCTTGCGTGGGCACATCTACGTCTTCCGTGCCATCACGGTGTTAATTCACTTAGACCCGAGTTGGGGGGATTTGTATGCTGATCCGTGCTTGTGTTTCAAATCTACAGTTATTGTGTTCAGATACTTACGGGTGGAACATCCTTTATGCTTAAAATGACAATGCTATTGTGTTTTTAAGCAGGAGGATGACTTTTATCTGTAGCGTGGAACTTTTATCTTTAGTGTAGACCTCTTATCACATGGCTGTAGTGCTCTGTTTTTTAAATCTACTGATTTGCTGAGTGGCTTTGCAGAGGTCACTTTGCAATTTGACTTCACTCCCCTGTGAAATGTGTCTCTTGATTAAATATGGTACTGGGTTAGAGCTAGTGCTTTCATTTCACATCCATATTTATGTACCATAGGAGCCATGCTTTAAGGGCAGCTTGTTGTTGGCTCTGCCCATAGAGCCTGCTGGTTCTTTGGTGCATGGCATGCTGTGGGTGTACAGTGTGCCTTGTGTCTCACGTTGTGTCCTACTTATTTAAAAAAGTTTGGAGCTCTGAAAAGGTCAGTGTAATCCATACCACCCCAGCACACAACTGGCTTAGAATTAACAAAACCCTTCTGAGCACTTCTGGAGCAAAAAAAATGGCACCCTATTCACTGGGGTGGGATGAAGAGATTACCGTTTTTGAAAATTGTGCTTCTCTGTTGTGAGAGTGGGCAAGTGCTCGGGTTTTGCAAAGCTTCAGTGTGAGCTGGTGAGACCATTTCTGGTGATGCAGGCTGAGAGAGAGAGATGAAGGATCGCTGGTAGTCTCTGTGGGGATGACGGCAGTTGTTTGCCATGGTGTGCTTTGGTCAGAGCTGTATGCTGGCTTTGACAGGCATCCCATTATAGAGGATCGTAATCATTTGATATTTCATGATGCAGTATTGAATCTGTGGGTACGACCTCTGTGGGCAGGAAGTAACAAGCAGGTGTCCGTGCTCTCTTCACAGCTCTGTAGTGTAAGTATACCAGGAATGTACTTTTTGGGTGATTTATTGCCTTGATGGAGCTGATAGCCCTGAGCTGCCCTTGTGCCAGGACATTTCTGAAGATAATGAGAGAAATCGTGTCATGAGTCAAAGCTAAGAGGGGAATGGTGTTTTCCAGGCACATACAGAACTCATCTGCTGTCACTTTGCTGGAGTGGCTCTTACCATAAACTGCTGCAGCTCATCTGAGCGCTCTCTCCCTGCACCTTGGGGCTGATGGCATTTCAGGTAGTTCCTGGAGGGGCTCTGTACAGGTGTGGTTTTACAGTGGGCGTAATGTTGCTTTCTACTTTACTTTATAGTTTACATTATACTCCAAAACCAGGAGGAGTGAATTTCATTTAATGAGGCAAAAGTGTGTGAAGTTATGAAACATGGCTCTATAATTATGTTTTGGTTGCTCAGAGCTACAGAACCTATTTGAGATATGGTGCTAACATGAAAAAGCGTAGTGTGCAAAAGTCTTCCTTTTTTAAGTATGCTTCTAAAAGTGGTCATGTATTTCAGCATACCGATTGATATTCAATCTAATTACCATGGGATATCTTTTGCCCATTAACTGTAGAGGAACGGGCAGTGAACTTATATATATACCCTTATATATACACCCTGTCCAGAGCTGGATGTCATGTCTTTGAGCTTTTGTTCTGGAATGTTTCTGGTCTACCCATGGCTGACACTGGATCTGGCTTTCCATCACTAGATTATAGCTCTGTTCCACAAGGCGCATGTGTTGATTAGCCACAAATTAATCATTGTGAATTAAAATGAGGGATTAATGTGTCAGCTGCAAACTGCTTTTATTTCAGAAGGTCAAGTTCTGAGAAGTTAGAGAAACTAGTTTGTGAAGTCCACTAAGCTAAAGACCTACAGGTCTACAGATTTGGAGGGGAAAAAAATATGTTGGATTGCATTAAATGAAGGGTACAACATCTGCTCAGAACCTGCATTTTAAGCAGGAGGAAAAGTTTTCCAAGGAGACTGCGGACCTTGCTGCAAGACTAAGCGTCCTGAAAAAGATAGCACAGGTTACCAGAAAACTTTTAAGAACTGAAGTGAAAGAGGGGACTTACTGTCAGTGGGCTGAAACTGCAGGAGTAACATGTATTTCTGAATGCCAGATTGTGAAGAAATTTAGCATGAACAGAGATTTTTTTTTTTTTTTTTTTTTAAAGGTGGGGGGAAGAGAAGTTGGGTTTGATACTGTGAGGACCAGTTTGTAGTTAAGGATGTGACTTTAACAACTCCAAAATCAGGCATTTATGGTCAGTTTCTATAGAAATGAGGATTTGAATATGGGCGAAAGATAGCATGACAAATAAATAAAATAAATGCTGTCAAGCAAAGGAAAGCAAAGAGTCTTTGTTGTAGGACTCTGAAAGGGTTGGCATAGAATGTTGGAGCCAGGTAAAAAAAGTTTGTTGTCTGTCAAATTGGATGTAGTGATTGTGATAGCAGTAAAGCAAAATAATTACACTTGTGTTAATTTTCTAAGGAAAGAAGAATGAGATCTATTCACACTTCTTGCTCTGGTCTTAATAATATTCAGGGATTTAGAACAAATTTAGAATGGAAAAAGTAATTAAATACACAAAGATAAGTGGAAAACAGGATAAGATGCATCATGGATTTGCTACAATTAGGTCATGGGAGACTAAAGATGTATTATTACTGGATGAATACTGAATGTTGTAGACAAAAGGAGCAGAAGACTTCAGTGGTGCTACAGTGAAAATAGCTAGATTGAAAATATAAGGACCGGTTAAAAAAGTGGTTAAGCTTAAGGAGACACCAAAAAAGAAATTGTGACTCTGGCTGCATGAATGGAGTTGCTGGTTTGGGGTAGGTATTGCTGGGGAGCTGGTTGTCTTTCCTTCATATCAGCTAAGATTAATCTGTGCAAAGGGTGATTGCTGATGAGGTGAAGTCAGGGAGCACAGTCAGCATTGAGGAAGGTTGGATTGTTGCACAGGAAGTCTTGAATGTCCATGATGAGTGAAGTGGTATGAATGAGAGAAGTTAAATAGCTCTGAAAGTGAGATTATCTGCTGAGTGATTATTAGCAGCGCATCTGCTATCAGCTGGGAGGTCATCCTTTAAAATAGGTCTGCAGGGGAAGACCTACATGCTGTACTCAAACAGGGATGACTGATGCTGGACGCAAAAGGAAATGCGGTGGTCACCAAGATCTCTTCAGCAGAGATAGGCAAGTTATTATACAAGGCATTGGGAGATTTCATGTCAAATGTTGCACACAGTTCTGGTTACTTGTGTACAGAGAATATAAAATTCCAGTAGAACGTCTAGAGGATCATCCAGGCTACAAAGATGGTGGGTGCAAACAGTCTGGATTTAGATGGAGACTAAAACTGAAGCTGTGTTGGCTTTTATCTCTTAGTTAGGGCAGACAGGAAGGTAGCAGCTGCTAAGAAATTCCCTGGGGCAGATTCTTAGAAAAGAGGAAAGGTCATAAACTGAAGTTCATCAGTAATTGTTGATTAAAAGCTTGTTGTACAGGAGGATGACTGGATGTCTTGTTGAATGAATGTTAGAAAATATGTATGTTGAAAATTGAAATGAGTATCCAGAATCTGATAGCTGGGAAAATCTCCCACCTGTTGGTCTATTAAATCAGTTTATGTTTGAAGTTTGTGTGTGACTGCTGAGGAACCTGCTTGGGTAACTCAAGATACCTTAAGTTTGTTGCTTCAATCCTTGATGTAAATCAACAGAAATAGAAAATGCTTCCATGAAGGAAGCATCATGAGCAGATAATTTTTTTTTTTTTTTTAATTTTTTGAGGATGACTGTAGTCCAGTCACATGATGGTGAATGGAATTTTTAGCAAGTAAAATTCCTGTCAATGCCATTAGTAGCTGCTGCTTTTTTTTTTTTTTTTTAGTGTATAATGGAATCAAGTATAAATCATAAAATATTAAAGATGACCACAAATTAATATGCATGGGATAGAAAACAGAAGAGCAGGCTGGAGGTCAGGATGGGTGATGAACACATAAGTAAGGACCACGCTGTCCTGTTGAGTGCTTACATCCATCCTCTGTGCTGAGCCACACAGAGCCCAAGGAGGCCCGGTCACTGAGGACACCCTGAAGCATGAGGCATGGCAGCTCACACACTTTGTTCAGGGTTTCCCTTCAGCTGAAGGCTTGTCTGATAAGAACAGAAGGCGTGTGCCTCATGGAAAGCTTAATGATGGCGTAAGTGATTTGATGGCCCCACTGTGTTGACTTTGATCTCCTCTATAGCATTGGGGCCTGCCCATTTGTATGCTCTTCTCTGGCTGGGCTTTGTAGACACAATCTGGCTTCTGGAAGCTTCAAGAGGACTCTTTATAGAGGAGGAAGAATGTATGTCATTGGTGCGGATGCATCTTTAGAAGAAGCATTTTAAAAAAGCAAGATGCTTTGAGAATGTTTGTACATCAAAGCAAGATCAGTGTCTTGATACTGTTTTATGTCTGTTTGTTTTGAATTTATAAGGCAGGTGTCTAGCTTCCTTAGAAATAATACAGCTGCAAACTCCTTTCCACTGTAGTTGTGGAAAATTTAATAGTTCAAATTTTCAATGTTTGCTTTAAATACATGTGTTTTTTCCTTTTTTTTTTTTTTTTTTTTCCCCCCCTCTTCTCAAGTGGAGCTGTGTAATGAGCTCAATGTGTTGGCATCCCCCATAGGAAATAAACGTGAAAAGATTGTACTGAGCCATCAAAAGAATAATTTAACAATCCCAGGGAAAATTGAATTTATTGTCTTGGTAGCTTCTAGCATGTATTATGCTATTCACTTATTGTGATTTTTTTTTTCCACTTGCTGCTGTTGCTTTTATATGAGTGATGAGTATATCATTAAAAAAGATGAGACCAGGTCTATGCTTTGTGTTTGCATGGCATCTTTTATTTGACAACTTTCAAGTTCCAAATGCTAATGCGTGAGGTAGATAAGTTATTTCAGGTTTATAAAGGAGAGATTCAACCTGAACTTGAACAGCCTCCAGCAAATCAGCTGAGCACACATCTTCTGGTGCTTTGTTGAGTTCTTTAAAACACCAATAATTTTTTGTTACAAATTTGAGGTCTTGGAAAAGTCTGCATTAAGAAATGGGAGGAAATGTTTGAAGACTTAATTGGTCAGGGAAGCTAACAGCCACATCCAGTATCATCTGCAACTCTAGCAAGTGAAAGGAGCATCCTTGTTGCTGCTGTGTTGATGGCAAGCATGGTCAGTCTGGGAAGCAGAGAAATGGATTGGAGCAAGAGGGGAGTGGTTTAAAGAGATGGAGGTAAAACCTGGAGTATGCACAAGTGGGAGAATACAAGAGAGATGTGATTGACAAAATAAGAGTTAGGGAAAGACTCTGAATGAGCAAACCAGTGAAAAGGGAGATGACAGAATTGCTTGTGATACACTTCAACTCGGCATGCGTATTAATGCGTGTTCAAATTAAATTGGAAAGCTCATGTTTTATTCATCACTGTGATGTGACTGTGGGATAGCTATTAGCTGGCTGGGGTTGCGCTATTTAGAGGAACATGTCTGAATGAAGGGAGGGTACAGTGGGGAAGGAACAAAGCAGAACCTTGCAGCAAACTGCTGGGAGAACCTCTTAGGTGTGAGCATCTGCCAATTACGTGGCATTTTGTGTACTTCACAAACAAAGCAAAGGAAAGGAAAAGAATTGTGGGAGGAAGAAAGGGGAAAGAATGGTTGTTCTGCAGCCTTCCAGTACTCATTGGCAACTTTCTTTCAGATTTCCACCTGGTGTTTTTCTTATCCTTGTGCAAGCAGGAGCTGAAGAAGCATCCTTTCATTGTGAAAGGTAGCAGCACTGGTAGCAGCATTGTTCTTTCTCCAGTACCTCTACATAGCATTAGGCAAGTCAGTCATAAATAACTACACAAATTCATGAATGGACTTAGACCTTTGGATTCAGAATGACCTTTGTATGTTGCTGTCCTTTTCTATTTGACAGCTTAAACAGTGTGTGCTACCCAGGGAGGTCAGTGGGCCATTGGAAGTGAAACTGTTTCTCTTGTGTGTACTGGTGCGTGTATGTAGATATGAGTAGTTAAAATGTGATAGATTTCACTTCTATGTTCAATTTAATTGCAAGATTTCTATTATCTATGTTGTTTTGCCATTCCGAGCTGTGATATTGCTGAAGTGTATTGCTGCTGAGCTCTTCCAGTGAATTACTTTTCTGTGTTAAGCGGCAACTGCAGTGAGTGACAATGCCAAATTAATTTAAGTGGTAGGCAGTGTGAATGGGAGTTTATGGAATGCTTTCACTCAATTTGGACACATGTTATTTTTAACTAATATCTACTAGTAAGAAACTGGAGTCCCAGTTCTGTAACACATGACATTTGTGCAGTGTGTTTGTGTAAATGCATGGGGAACATCTGCAGATGTGAAGGTCTTGCTTAGATGTTTTTTTCTTGCAAGACCACAACACAAGCTTTGCTGAAGGCTTTTCTGATACTTTCATTAGTTCTTCTTTTATTGATTGTTACTGTTGTCCTGATCTTGTAATGTTTGCTGTGCAAGTTCAGGGGATTATTCCCACTATAGTATTGAGCCCTAATTGAGCAAATGAAATAATGTATATTAGGTTAAGCTTCAGCAGTTGTAGCTGAAGTGAATCCCACAAATCTTTGTATATTTAAAACCACACATTTCAGCCTTTTTTTTTTTTTTTTTTTTCCTCCTTTCTTCCTGTTTGGTAGACTGTAAGGGAAAGAAACTGACTCTAATGAAGCAGAGCAAATAGGAATGCGTAGTGTAAGCAGTTGAATTTGGAGAGAAAATGTTTTCCTCTGATCTTTGCCATAGTGGTTTGAGGTATTCACTGGTGATTGTGTTAAGCAAGATGTGTATATTTAGAAACAAATCTTAATTTGATTTTCTTTAATAAACTCCTTATTATAGAAAGCTTGTGCTATCAAAGTTTCTATTTTTGGAATGAGGTCTGCTTTTTTCTGTTTAATTGGAAGATGATCGGTGTCATTTCTCTCTTCCTTCCCTCTCTGTCCTTTCCCCTTAAAACAAAACTTGCAGTCTTTAGACAAAAGTGTCTTTGTTTTTACATTTGTTTTATGAAATCACTTAAATCCTTTGGGAAAATCTTTCCTCTCACAGGAAGAGGGGGGGAAGAATTCTCTTATAGCCAAAAACAGCAAGCCTGCTACAAGACATAACAGTGTTTTGCTATCTGAGTAGTAACAGATTGCATACAATAATCTATTTTTTGTCTTAAAATGAATGAATAAGTGCAATTGCAGAAATGCACACAAATAGGCATGTATCTTTTACTCAGCAATTGTAAAATTAGGAGGACGTGTGGTGAAAATTGCTGTGGGTCTTTCTTGGAGCTTCTTTGGTCTGTTGCTAGTGGTGGAGGGGGGGAGATGAGGCTGAGGGATTGATGACTTTAAAAGTGATATTTCAAAGCTCCACAAGATTTAAAAAAAAAAAAAAAGCTCTCTTCTGGACTTTCTGATGTTTGGAACTCACTTTATCCTAAAATCCTCCTGGTTCGACATCTTCAGGCTGTTCTGATGCTTGGCTGGGGTTGTGAAGCCATCCATCCTAATTTTCAAAAGACAGCTGCTACAGTAGGCAGATGTGCAAATTACCCTTTACTGATCTAGGAGCCTGGCAACTGACAGGAAGCATTAGCATGTGAGAGAATGAACCATAAAGACCAAAAACTATGTGAAATATCACCGTGCTAATTTGCCTGCATAGGCTTTATTCCGAAAATATGCTAAAGAACAGGAATGCTGATGAGATGGAACAAGATTATTGCAGCATGCCTTCCCCTACATGTAATAAAAATGCAAAATTCTGCCAGTGGCTTACTCTTTTCAGCCACCTGTCTTTTTACAGGGATCTGAGGGGATCCAAGATAAAGGGAAGTAGTGTGAATAGGTTCTGAATGTGAATGAAAAATTAAGGAGGTCTCACTTGAGGCGAGGAGGTAATAGTTTATTTTCTGTAAAGGAAGAAATCAGATACTGGACTGAAACTATTATATAATACTGACCTAGGCACCTTTGTAAGTGTATGGAGAATGTGGAGTATGGTGGCTTCTGAGGCATACCTCACCTGGCATCTCCTTGCATCTTGGACAGTTCACAGGTGTCTTGTATGTAGCGTGATGGTGAAGGCACATGCTGCTTATTTTCATGTCCTGGCCCTGCAGGTACCCCTGCTCATCTTTCTGGTGCCCAGTGAGGGAACTGTGAGACCTTGGGTCATTTTGGAGTAGTATCCATGCCACTTGTGAAGAGGCATATGCAGAGAATGCTCACCTAGTATTTGATCCCTTTCTAAGCGCTCTTCCTAAAGACTAGACTAGAGAATTAGAGGCTCTGGGGACATAGCAGCTGAATTAACTCCTGCTTAGCTGGCTAAACAGTAGTATCAATGCTTGGCCTAAACTGTGAGCAGACATGCACCAGGAGAAGCCCTGTACCCCATCAACTGAGTTTAATAAGAGTTTTTTTTTTTTTCTGTGCTTTCATTATCTGTAAGCTGCTATGAAGGTGTCAAATGATGCTTTTCCAACTGTTGGAATCAGCTTGGTTGTTTTCCATGTTACTTCTGTGTTGCTGTTACTGAAAGGGCTTGGTATAAGGCACCCAGCCCGTGCTTGAAATCAGATGTGTGTGCTCCACCTGCAGTGTACATTTCATTGCATCCTCTATCATTGTGATTCTTACTAACCAAGTGCTACTAATGGCATTATCTGACTTTGCAGCCAGATATCATAGTGTAATTCTGTAGTGGCATTGCAAGGCTGTGAGACAGCTATGTGGTGCCCACTGCTGTGCTCTGAACGCAAGGAGCTGCTGTCCAGGTGAGACGGGAAGGCAGGGAGACAAACTGCATGTTGATGTTAATTCTGTCTGTTTTGAATTGTCTGTCTGATGTTTTCTATTGGTATTCACATGATTGAAGTGTATAAATACGCCATTCTATTAATTTCGGAGGTATTTAGCAAATGCAGTAACTGTAGAAGGGCATTCTTAAGTGAGGAATACTAGTGTAATGGCAGTAGGGATAGAGATCCTGTCTAATGCAGCACTAGCTGCTGTAAGGTTTCAGACTTTCTGCTACCTCTTTCTCATGCTTCAAACTTCTACTACTTTAAAGTTGAATTTCTAATGAGAAGCAAAACCTGTTCCTTAATCAGTGAGACTTGCTTTTATGGAATACTTCATTCAACTTGGTGCAAATTGAAAACTGCCTATTATTTGAAAATAAAGCCCATTGTTTTCAGTGTTGAACCAGACTGAATGGTGCCCAGTGAAGTCTTCCTTCAATTAAATACAACTTGGTACCATAGTATGCTTAACTGGAGGAAATAATAAAATAGTTTTATCCTTTGTTGTAAATAGTCCTTTTTACATTACAGCTTTGGAGTGATGAACATGCTGTTACAACCATTTTCATAACGCCCTTCTTTCAAAACAGACAATTTTGGGTGGAAGATGTATCTTGTTCTTTAGTGGAGCAGTCACCTGTATATAACATCTTTCCTTCATGTGAAGTTGTTTTGTAGAGTTGTGCATAGTTGCACAGTTCTTGCTTGGCTGGGGGCTTTTCTGAAATCAATGTCAGGACTTTCATACTTGTAAATGTTGTGGTATCTGATAGTGAGATGATGTACCTCACTTTAGTTCTGTTTATCTTGCTTCTTGTGTCAAACAGCTCTTAAAATTGTTGTGATCTGTTTTTCTGTCATGAGAAAAAACAAAAGTATAAATGAGAACATAAGAAACAAAATTCACTGGGACTTGCAGTGAGCGTTCTCCAGGAGTGGGTTGGTAAGTCCTTGAAGGAGGCAATTATGGTGCTGGAGTATGGCTGGGTTCCTTCTGGCTGCTGGGCTTTGTACCACTGAAAGCTCCTGAGAAAGCAGGGAGTGTGCCCCTAGGTTGCAGTCCAGTGTCTGTCTCTTTTCTTTTTGACATTATAATGTCTTTGATCACAGCTTTGCAGCCTTTGGCAGCTTGAATTGTAGAAGAACTTCTTTCCACTGTTGAGAAATTACAGAACTTAAATATCTAATTGTTTTCAGTTGCATGATAATTTGTTTTAACTAATTCTGTTCTGATTTGGGAAGAAGACAGATGTGTTCTTTCTGGAAAAAAAAAGGATGTGTTCTGCGTGGAAAACTCCGTATAGCTTTTTTTCAGGTAATCAAAAGCATGCTTCAGAACAGATTTGAATTATCTTGAGTTATGTAGTTATTCTTCAACCTAAATACATACGAAATGCAAAGTGACATAAAATGAAGATGCCTAGTTCAGTCTGTTGTCTTGTGAAACGCAAGTAATTTCTCACAAGGAAAAGTCTTGGGAAAAGATTCCAATTATACGCAGTCTCTGTTTTTGGTTATTACTTTTCAGTTTTCTTGTTGTGTGTTTTTTTTTTTTTTTTTTTGCTTAGACAATTTTTTTTTTCCTCTTAGCAGTCTCTAGGATGAGTATTTAAACTGGTCATTAATGTTTCATTTTTGATGTCTGCAGTACTTCTACCTTTATGCTAATGTATGTAGATGTACAGGTCAGGACTTGACCTATATAGTAAAATGCCTTAACTTACTCCTATGTACATTCCTGGGCGAAGGTATTTAAATAAAAAGAAAGGTGAGCTGTTGCTTGATGCTATAATTTTACTTGGAGACTGACATGTATGAAATGAAAATTAGGCCCAAGAAACCGAGTATTTTGCAACTACATTCCATTGCTGCTGTAAATGCAGCTTACAGAGCACTTTCATGTCACAGTCAAGATTTTCTTTTGCAGGTAAGAGAAAGTAGTAATGGCTTCACATAAAACACAAGGAGAATGGCCAAAACAACATTCCCACAAATATGTGCATACATGAGGCAGGGAAAGGGAGTTGACCAGAAAACTCTGACTCTCACTTCTGGCACTGGGACCAGCAGCACACATCAGTATCCACAGAATTATAGAATGGTTTGGGTTGGAAGAGACCCATAAGATCATCTCATTCCAAGCCCCCTGCTGTAGGTAGGGACATCTCCCTCTAGATCATGTTGCTCAAAGCCCCAATGAACATTGTGTGTGGATGTCTTCAGGTAGGCTTGTGTCATCCTGGAGAAAAAAGGCTGAATCCTTCTTTCTATCCGTTTGTATTTCTGCCATAACACAATGTTGTCCATATGTGTGTGCACAAGTAATACTCTTCATTCAAAAGCCCTGTAGGGACTTGATCCAGTTTCCTAGATGAGCTTTTCCTTTCTGCAGCTGATTTGGGCTGGATCTGGAAAAACAGTTACGGTACCTGGTCTGCATCCAGCAGTGAAGTGTTGCTCTTCTGAGGACTGTTAGCTGCAGTAGGAATGTAGTCCTTTGTGGTGGGGCTGGCTCAAACTCATCTGCCCTGGGCACTGAGGATATGGCACATGGCCCTCTGCTAAGGCCTTGTTCCCCTGATGGCTTCTGGTGGTATTGAGCAGGCTGGTGGCAAGGCAGTACATGGTGGGCATCCAGTGAATGAATTCCCCAGGCCCTTTTCTTAGGTGTCTTCAAAAATACCTCAAATGCTTTTAATTTTCACTTGATTTCTGTACTCAGTGTTGCTTTGTCTGGAAGTTGTTACAGCTTGTAGAAATTCTCACTGGTGGTGTAAGATAACTTGGCAGTGTCTATGAGAAAATGGTTATATAGGGAAGAGGCTATTTTGAGATTATTTTTTGTCATATCTGGAGAATTACCAAAAGCAGGGAAGTGCAAAATAGTGTTGTTTTTTTTTTCCCTGAAATTTCACACTGCTTTTCAAAATAAATGCTTCAGCCTTTAAGTGGGTGAGTGCTTGCTTGAAAGTGGTGACTCCCAAATGTTCACGTTTGAGCCAAGAATAAAATCTTTTTAAATGCAATCCTGCCTTTGAGAAGAACTTAGTCTAATTCTTTTAGAGACTTTATTCTCCTTATGGAATGTAATGATTTTGTTTGCTTTTCAACGAAAGGACTGAGGATTGCACTGAAGATGCTCATTGCATTTTTGGCAGGATTTTTATTCAGAATAAAACTGTTAAGCACTTAACGCTGTAAACTGTTTAAAAAGGATAAGTTATGTAATTATGAACTTTCAGATAAGCATTAGTATTAATACCTGGTTGTCAGCAATAAGACTATAATATTGAAAAATTAGCAGATATAAATAAGTCTGAGCCTTTCCTCCTGCTGAGCTGAAAACGTGGCTTTATAAGTAGGAAAACAGATGTAGATGCAGTTTGTACCTGAACTGTTAAGGACTTTTAGTTATTCTTGAAAGAGGCTTTGCAGTTAAGAGGAAACAGAAAAGAGTATCTTAATTATGTGCAAATCTTCAGTTTGGAAGCTGATGTGCTATTACATTTCTCCAGTATTTTAGTATTCGTGCAGTGAGGACCAGGTTTAGGGACTTACCTTGGTTAACTTACCTTGTTCATTGCTGAAATATGGCAGCTGATGTCTGCTTTAATAGTAATCTAAAAATAAGAAATTAAACACCATGAATTATTTATATGCTTAATAACTTGGACATACAGATGCTGATGTTGCTTCATAATAAACGTACACATGGCATATATTCACAAATAAGAAAGTAATTCCTCAACTTGTGATATCTGCTTGTGGACTGCAGTTGGCTCTCTGGGCAAGGAGCATGCATGCTGGTAAAATGTGGAGAGGTATTAAAGCAGTCCAGATGACAATCAGCTTGCATTGCACATTGGAAAAGAAGGGTGAGAAAATAACTGGCAAATTTTTCCAATTCCTGGTGCTGAATTGTGGTTTTTATTGTCAGTGTTGGCTGCAGTTGAAACCAGTGTATAGGTAAGTCTTGTGAAGTGAAATGTTACTGTGCGTTTAAAGAAGCAATACCTAAAGTAAGCAGAAGACCTGCTGCTTCACTATTGAAACTTTCATGGCAGGATGGCATAGGACTGAAGTACTGTTTTCCACCAATAGAAACTGATGGCTTCTGGAAGCTGCGGTGCTGAAAGTATTTTTTTTGTGTTTTTTTTTTTTTTTTTTGTTAGTTTTTTTAAATCCAGTCTATGTTTAAGCAGTAGTCACAGGGTATAGATTTACCCCTCATTCCCCCAATACATGACAGTGATTCTCGTGCCAGTTCTGTAAAGCAGGCAGTCTGTGTTCATTTGATATAGGTGTGACAGAGACATTTGGGGACAGCAGTAATTTCTGAAGTCCGAAACCTGGCTAGCTGTTTCCTGCACTTTCTCTTCTTATTATAGTATAAAAATACTAGAAATGATTGCATGTGGGTCTAGGAGGTAGTACTTAATGATAAACCTTTTCCTTTTCTCCTCTTTTGCTAGGCATTTTGTAACATCAGATAAAAACACTATATTTCAACATTATTTTATTGTTACAGGAATTCTGTTGTTCCATTGTTTGTG
This sequence comes from Lagopus muta, assembly GCF_023343835.1. Taxonomy (NCBI): domain Eukaryota; kingdom Metazoa; phylum Chordata; class Aves; order Galliformes; family Phasianidae; genus Lagopus; species Lagopus muta. Next base: position 37,422,336 of record NC_064435.1, on the reverse strand, counting down.
AAGTGGTTTAACAACTGCTAAGACTTCATCACTTAACTAAGGATCTTGCTGAAAAGTAAATGTAAAATTGATGCAGTGATGTGATATTGCCAACTTGAGTTGTTTTGTGGGTACCCAAGCACAGTGTTTCTGGTTTATCATGCTTTGTTTTCTCAGCATCAGGACCATTCCCACAAGTTGTGGGCTTGAGTGTACATCTGGCCAGTGCAGGTATCCTTCTTGCAAAATTGCTGAGAAGGCTTGAAGCATGTGGTTTTGGTTTGTTTTTGAGGAAGGCAGATACTTCACTTCTTAAGCCAAAAGGAAACTTGTCAGATGAAGCTTGATCTTTTCGTAAGCATTTTGAATCCTGCCTGGGTATTGCAGGTGCAGAGCCTGTACCACGTGCTGGCTGCTGATTGCTCCCTCTGTGGACAGGAGGATTAGAGCAGAGTTTCAGTCCTAATCCTGGGTTTCCTGTGTAGATTTGGTTTAGTCTTACTCCAGTTCAGCTGCTTGTGTGTGGAAGAACGTGCTTTTCATATACTTCCTCTCAAAACACAAATAAACTCAGTAAATTTGAATGGGATTGTGTGAAGTTTAAATGGTAGTTTGATGTTTCTTGTATTGATGAGCTATTTTAAGCCTTATGCCTCCTTTCCCCCCATGAAACACGCACACACTCCTCACTGACTAATAACTAGGCACATGCTTTGAACAGTCATGCATTTTAATTAAAACAAAATGATAGCAATTTTGGATTTAGGTTATTTCTAACTATCTGGAATCTCTCTTTTCTTTTTTTCTTCAATAAATACTTGTTTAGTCTAATTCTTGTTACATTTTAATTCACTGCTAAATATGTGGGGTTCCTTTATGAAAATAATGATATTCTGTGATTAAGAACACAATAGTAGGCACTACAGAAATCCATTGTAACTTACACAGGAAAATGTATGGACTTGGAGTATAGTTAAAAGGCTGCTTGGCAAAAAAATTGGATGTTGACAGCTTCACTGACATACTTCTCAAAACCACTGCCACTGTTTCCCTCATTCTCACTATTGAAAGAGGTGCTTGAGTTAAAATGAAGCTGGTCTGGAAGCTGTGCTAATTAGCTTCCATGTCTCACATTGAGGGAACTGTGAGCTGCCCCTGCTTGGAGGAGGGAAAAGTCTCTGGTCCATCGGTGTGTAATCTCCTACTGTTAATATTCAGAGGCCTAAAAATGTACTGGATTTTGCTTCAGAAAGGAGCTTGAATGCACGTTATTGCACGAGCTGTGTCGAAGCCACCTTATTCAAGAAAATAGTTGTATAAAAATACCTACATGACTGACGAGTTGTTCATTGGCATGCACTGAAGACAAATTAATTTGTTTTCCACACAAGTGAATACTGCTTTTTTTCTTTCAATTCTCACAGAAGCTCAGTGATAAGCCTTGAACACAGAATCAATGCTTTATTCTGTGCGATTTGTATGTATTTGGCTTTTAAATCTGTTTAACAAAGTAGTGCAGCAAATTTGGGATTAGTGACATGCTAGTTGCTTTGCTGAAGGAGGCTGGTACAGAAAATTGGGGGAATTCACATTTTTTTGCATTAGGTATTAGCTGGCACAAAGATTTAGCTGTATTACATATTTCTTTTTATACCTGACCTCACAGTTATGAGGAAGTCGTGATCCAGCTGTAGCAGTATCAATTTGACAGAAAATAATCATGGGTTTTGTGCGGATCTTTAATATTGGCAGTAAAATATTCTAAGCTCTCCAGCTTTCCTTTCACTTCTCAAATTCAAAAACAATGTTGTTTTAGTGCTGAGTATCTGTTGTTATACCTGCTGGTTTGTGTTTTAGTGCTCTTTATTGCTTTTAGAATTTTTTTTGTTTTGGTTTCACCCCTCCCCCTGGGTTCAGTCTCTCACAATACTGAGGGCTGTTAATACTTCAATCAGATATTGCTCACAAAAGTTTCTGATAAACTATGAAATGAGCTTTGAATTTTGGTAATATAAAGCCTGGACTGTAAGATCTTGCTTTGAATCTGGGCTTATTTGGTTAGGCACATTAAACCCATTATTAAAAATAGTGGAGCTTTTTTGTTTTTATTATTTTCATTTGAGATCAGACCTCTTTGAACCACAGAGACGTGCACCTGTGCTCATTTTAATTCCTGTGTAGTTTTCATCAATTATCACAGCAGGCAAGAAGAAATCAAATTGTGAAATGCTTTTGAAGAGTAAATACATTCAACCTGGGGTTCAAGTTTCTATTTTAATCAAATATCATATCATCTGTATTCATGTTTGTATGCAAAGCTGAGTTAAGGCTGTGTGTGTGTGAGAGAGAGAGAGAGAGAGAGAGAGAAAAGCCTTTTTTGTTTTCATTGTCAAGTATCTGTTTTGAAGTGCTTTGGTGTAAGACAAGTATAGTATGTTGGTGTTTGTAGTGGAAGGGTGTGTGTGTGTGTGTATACACAGATTTTATTTATTTATTTAAGCTAGGAGAAAATCTAGGTCAAGAGATTTCGTTCTTATTAATAAGTTAGGGCTCTGTTCAACAAAAATCATCCTCTGTGGCTAGGAAGCTTCCTGACTTGAGAAGCAATGGTGGGGGAGGAACTGCTGCTCAGAAAGACCAGTGGGGAGCCTTTCATATCATCACTGTTCTAAGATGTTCACCTCCCCATGATGCATTTTTAATAATCACTGTGAAAGCTCACCAGATACATGTTTCTCCCTTCTGCTCTAGAGCTGATGTTAGATGGCTTTCCTCCATTCTTGGCCTGTTTTGGCACCCATCTATAAAGATGGCAGGGATGGAGACCACCAGCTTGTCTACATGTGGCATGATATCAAGGAGCACAATTTTAAGAGACGAAATGCCATTTTAAGTTAGAAAGTTGGTGCACAGAACTCTTGTTGCACTATCCTGTTGTCCTTTTTATTTTTTCCCAAGATGGTGTAGATGTGGGAGGAGGCCAGGGAGTCTGTCCATCTGCTTCCTCAGGAGCTGTCAGTGATATGTTTGAGCCCCTTAATACTTGGTTTTGTGCAGACAAAAGTCAAGAAGCATATCCATCAGTTTTGGGAGATTTTCAAATCTCCAAATGCGTGGAGTTGTGGATCCATACTTCCCAAAATGAGATGCACATGAGCCTTAGATGTAACAGACAGCCCATATGACTAATAAAATTGCCTCGTCTTGAATAACTGCTGTAGATGTGAACTAAACTCTGAAGCAAGCCAGTTGACACCCACACAGGACTAAATTATAACATCCCAAATAAATTGCTATGCAGTTTAAGTGCTGAAGTAGCATCAGTACAAGGAAAGTTTGTTCCCAACAATTATTCATGTGTTGAATATTGCTTGAAAATTCTTGGTTTAAAATGTTAATTTTGCACGGTGTTTTTTTTTAATGTAGGATGAACAGACTTCAAGTTTGTTAAAACTGGAAACATAGGAGAGAAAAAATGTATTTTAAGTATTTATCAAATTCTGCTCATGTTGTATATTTTACTTTAACTTTTATAGTTAGTAACCAAATGATTACTTTTGGTGTACTATTCTTTTAAAGCTTTAAAAGAAAAAAACCCTATTTAGTGGTAAGCTCTGTCTTGAATTACATGCAAAACTCTTCTAGAAGATCTAAGGAGGCACACATCTAAAAACTTACCCCTTTTATTCCTGGTGTACAAACATAATTAGATTTTTAAATGCATAGTCTTTACAACATGGAAATGTAGCAGTAGAAATGATAACATTGTAGTAAATGATCAAGGTAGAACTCTCCTTAGATGATGTTTTGTTGGTTTTTTTGTTTGTTTGTTTTTTGTTGTTTGCTAAACAAAAGATGGTTCTTCTTTTAGTGTTTTTTATACTAATTCTGTATTCTGTGAAAACTCCTTAGTTATATTTGAGTTTGAAATTCAGAATGTTCAAATCCAGTGTTCAGGCTTGAATGCTTACTTGCTTGCCTGTCTTTGTATTGAAGTTATAAATAATTTTCTGCAGTACTGTCTGTTTATCTATCATAGTCAATGTTATTGAGCTTTACGGGGAGAATGCCATACTGACACTTTGTTAGTCTCGTGAAATCATCAAAATATGTATTGTCAGCTTAAAGTCATCAGTCTCCAGCTGTTCCCATTGTTAGGAGTTGTTGTCTCTGTCAAAAAAATACATATTTTACTGTACAAAAATGTTGTGTGCATTTTTAGAGATCTTTTTATATCCGGAATGACCAGCATTATTTTCTCAGCCATATAATCATTTGAAATAAGGTTAACCAGCACAGCTGTCAGTGGAGTGGACCTTCGTAGTTCATCTTTATTATTTAAAAAGGAGTAACTGGGTAATTGCTGAATGAATGACAGTGTAGGATGAGCTCTCAGTTGCCCTTTCTCTTGATGGCAAGAGAGACCTCACCTTATGGGCTATTGCACAGTGTCTTCCCTTACATTTTTCTTCCTCTTTTGTGTCCGCTGTTGAGAAATCTCTGAGCAGAGGTCTTGTGAACTATTGCATCTATAGTGGTTCTACTTCTTAGTGATTGATGAATTCAGTTCTATTTTAAACACTTGTAAAAAAAAAAAAAAAAAAAAAAAAAATTGCATGCTCTTTCATTCATTCGTAACCCCAGTGCTGTTAAATTTTGTTAGGAGTTGTCAGTGGGAAACGATATATGTGGCACCCCATTGGAAAGCCCAGTGGGCCATCTGTGGCTTTTTCACACTGCATCTGGTGGTATGACAGGACAGTGGAGGAAAATGATTGATACTTCAGTTTATAAGGTATAAAATGTGTCAGAAGCTTACGCTAATGAGTTACCAAATTGTGTGACAATAGAAGTCTCTTATGCTTCATTCTTGATTTGACACTTGACAAAAAAAAGTGGCCCAAAGCCAAGGTCAAGTGGAAGTATCGTGCTGTTGTTGCCTCCTCTGTGTCTTTCTGTAGTGATCTGATGGAAGGCTGATAAATCGTTATAAAAGAAGCAGTTAGGGCTTAAGACCTTAGAAAGGAATTGTAAAGCCTGATTGAGTATGTTGATTTATACCGCTCTGAGCATGAGTGGTTGGTTTGGCTGCTTGCCCCTGGCCCGTATTTGCCAACTTCCCGTTGCTTAGAGCAGAGCAGTTGCTTGAATCTATTTCCTCTCACGTGTGGAAGTACTATACTAATGCACTGAATTTTTGGGTAGCAACAACTTGTATTTTAATTAAAATACCTTTTAACCAGCAACCAGATTTTGATCGCTAATTTTAAAGAAAGCAATCATGAGATCCTGCATATTTTTTTACTTGTAGAAACAGCAGTGTCTCTAATGGCTCATTTCTAAGCTAGAATTGTATCCATATATCAAGTTGTTTCCTACTCTGCTTTTGAAAACAGTGCATCATAAAAAGACTGCTATGCAATGCCTCTGAAGAAGTTTAACTGCAGAGCTGACAGCTTGTGTTTAAGTCCTGCCTGCATGGACATCTATTAGATTTTCCTAAGGATGGGGCCCACAGCCTGGGGCTGATCTTTGTTCCTGAGACCCACTGAGAAAGGCTCTTGGTAAGATGTCACAAGGAAATGGGTTGCTAGGCATGGTACAGGGATTGCTTGGCCCTGTGGCCTGACCCAAAGTCAAAACTTTGCATGTCCTTGTTCCTGACAAGGTGGAGTGTGGGTTTTTTTTTTTTTTGAAACCTGGCTGTAGGGTTAGTGTTTTCTATCATGGTCAGTATAACTACTTTGTGTCTTCTAGTTTTCTAACATTTTGTCGGTTAGCTTGCATGATGTCCAAACCACAATTCATCTGTCTGTATCCTCTCCTCCAACTGTAAACCATCCAACCAAGGAAAACTGCAGTTGATTAACCAGGCTTAAAGCTTATCTGGGCTTTACTGGGTTGTGATGTACTGCAAGGGAGATAGGTAGTTTTGGTGTAATGCATGGTAAGTAAGTGGCTGTCCTCAAGGGCATATGTATCAAACTATGTTCTTGCCTCTCTTGAGTTTTAACAGGTTGCTGATGAAAATTCTTTAACTGGAAGTGTTGAGTGTTACATCTATGAACTGCAGAGTCTGCCAGGCCAGAAGAAAATTTGCTTTTGTTGGCTAGAACATCTATCTAAATTTCAGTCATGCTTAATGAAAAAATGAATTGATGACCAACTCCCTCACCAGTTTTCTTATTTATTCTGAAATGCATAAGTTCTGGGTTTTTGTCCACAGTGTTTGCATATTACTTGTGATATGAGCTTGAACTAGAGTAAATTCAATTCTTGTGTTAGACATTAAGCAAGTAAAGGATTGAAACTGCTTCAAAACGTGTGGGTAGTTCACTCTGAAATGCCTCTATTGCTCTTGCATGCTTACTGCTTTCCTGTAGTTGTGACCAAGGTGCTGTACTGTCTTCAGTCATTCTGGTACGTTGGAGAACCACTCTGGAAGCTTCCTGCCTTCCTTCCCTAGCAGAGTTGTTGGGAAAGTTTTGTAGCTGTATCCAACACCATCCAGAAAGCCTGAGAGCTGTATTGATCTAATTGTTAATGGTATTACATGCCGCTTCTGCTTCTTTGAATGTGAGTTGTTGTTCCTCTGTTACACACAAAACACATTTTGTGCAGTGGTTCAGTATGATAGAATACAGTGGTATGGTATGATAGCAAGAATCAGTCTCATGTCACCTGCATGGCCTATCTTACATGGGTATAGCAAAGTGGGAAAGACTTATTTTGGATTTGCTTAAAAATCCCGCTACCCCAAGTATGGTTGGTTTTGCAACAAGCATCGTCATGAGTCCAAATCTGTTGAAGGCTCTAGGTAGCATTTAATGGACTTTGTTTCAGAAGCAAAGACTTCTGAAAGTGTCCATGCACTCCAGAGTATTTGCTTTAACATCATAGTGGTGACTACAGAAGGCTTGAGAGGAGTGTCATGGTGTAAGGTCTAAAGATCTTTCTCAAGCATAGATCGTGCTTTTAGTTGTATGCTTCTCTTTTGCTTAGCAGAGTTCCAGCTTTACTTGTTAAGTGCTACAAATTCTTGAAAAGTTTCTTGTGCGAATGCAGACAGTAGTGTAATATACCTGATTCCCTTTTCAGCTTCATGTAATTGCTCTCATGTCTATTTTCGGGAATGTCTTGTCCTAAGATTTCTCCCAAGTAACAGGCAAAGATGGTGATGGCATATGGCTGCTTCTGTTTGTCCTAAAGTCAAGCCAATTACTTTGCTTGCATCTCATGAGCTGTACAGTGGTTTTGCTTTCATAGGGACTATCAAAAATGAATTAAGTTAAATTGCAAGCCTAAAAAGAAAAGGAGGAAAAAAATGCTTCACAAAGGAATGTATGCCATGCACTGCTAAACATCCAGCAAAATCATTGAAATATAGCTCACCTTTCCCATTCTCCTACTTGCGTAAAATTTAAAACAGTTCAGAATTTGGTTTATTTCAGGTGTTATAGCCAGACTGTAATTCAGAAACTTCTGTATTTTGGACCTTTCTCTTTAAGATGATGTGTGTTCCCAGAGCCCTCAATAGACTCAGGGTACACTGTTTCTTAAAAATGGAAATTGTGGTGGCTGCGTCCAAATCTCAAGCCATTTTCAAGACCCCTCAAATCAGGAATCTCATTGGCATGCATGTCAGGATCTGTGAGTGAGTCACTCTTAATTACATTGTTGCATCTGTCTTACCCTTTTTAGGAGACTGTAGCTAAAACTACAGAGAAATCGGTAGCGACTCTATATTTATAGAGTTGTCTTTTGCCTTAATTTCAACTTCTGTTTTTTGTATTTTATGGTTCTCAGTAATATTTAAAGTAATAAGGCAGTGCAATGTTTTTGTTTCCTTTCACAAGGAAGGAGTAAGATATCAATTGTTATGAATAAATTTCCTGGTATTTGGTGTTCAAGTCCACTACCTAAGACTGTCTTCTCTTGACACTTGAAGCGTCATTATACTTGTTCCTCATTTAATTTTATACACACACACACACACACACATATCCATATTAAAAGTGCACTTAATATACACTTACATTTCTTCATCCCCTTCCTTTGTGCTTCTGGCTCACCTATCATCACCAAACCCAGGTGCATTCACAAATATGCACGCTTTATGCTTGTGAGCCTCTTGACTAGAGGTGAATATTCAAATTGAAAAGAGCCCTGCAGCCCAGTCCTCTGCATGGATGCTTGGCTTCAGTGTTGTATCCTCCCTGTGAGTAATGTTCTCTGCCATCTTCTTCCAATGCCATCCAAAGCAATTTCTTCCACAAAGGATATCGCATCTCTTTTTACACATTTAGGGGTCCTGTTTTACTTGGCTGCCCACTGATAATTAAGAACCCTAATTACTACTTTTATAATGTCTGTACTTATTTTATTTTGTTTTTTAATTCCAGGTGGGAAAAATCCCCACTCAGTGGAGATGGGTAACGCGTCAGTCAGCAAATCTGTTTTTTTTTTTTTTTTTTTTAATATGCATTTCTCTTCTATTAGATTTTCATGACTGTGATTCATTCCAGGAAAATGCTAGACTTTCATTAAAAGGTTCTTAGAATAAATGTGTATTTTATCCTTTTATTTCATAAGAAGTTAACTTTAAAAGAAGTAAGGAGAGGAAGTCTGGAAGGTCAGAAGCTGTAATTTTGTAAGCAGTCGTATGGTTGTATTAAGGACTCTGTTCTGATTCCTTTCTTGATAAATGGTGCATGTCATAAAATGACAGCTTGTCTGCACCTGATGCATTTCCATGGACACAGAATGCTTAATCTGTAACTTCAAGTCCTAAATGAAACCCTCTTGGAAACTAGGAAAGAGAATATATGAGAATGTGGGTAGGAAATTAACATGGTTTAAACTAAACTCTGTTTTTTGCTTCATCTGTGCTTATGTATGATTAAAAAAAATATAAATGCAGGCCATCAAACAAAAAATTAGTGTGCTGGACTTGGTAAACTGCTTCTCACTTAAGCTTTCTGACATTTGTAATTAATATTTGGGAAATTAATGTAGTTTTTGCTTCTGTAAGTATATTGTAACTTTCCCTGATAGTATGCTGTGGCTGTGTAGCTGCACTCATTTGAAGCCTTGTGATGAAGTGCTTGCAGCTACCAGCATATTGATAGTGAAGCTCTTCAGGCTTTTGAAGAAGTTGCTGCCTTCCAGTTGATGCAATTCTTGTTCCAGAGCATTAGGAATATTTTCATCAGACTTCATATGGAGAATAAGGCTCATAGATTCTTGCAGGTGTCTTTCTTTGGGATGAAACTCAGTGTTCGTGGGCGTCAATGAGGGAGATTGTTTCCAGCTCCGTATAAAGTCAGAAAATACAAAAGTCAAGGTTCTCAGCTCAGAAGCAAAGGCTTCTATGTTTAAGACAGTTCTGTGTTCAGCACAGTTAGTATAAAGTAATAGTATAGTACTGTGTGAAATAAGAACGTGTTAACATCACTTGTGGGAAATATGACTTCTGATTGTTTTGGGTTTCTTTAATTGGATTCCGTCATCTTCTCAATAGTTTAATGCCAAATAGGTGAGTGAATTAATTTTGTTTTATTGTGTTTTCATTAAAAAAAAAACCACACACACGTTTTAGAAACTGCCAGAATTAATGGATATGGCCATTTCCTAGCTAAACTCCACTAACTAATGCTTCTGAAAATTATGTTCTCTAAATTGACTCCGACTCCTAAATTATGTCTGAGCTTTTTTTCCCCTAAACCTCTAGAGATATAAAGAATAGTGACTCAGCTCTCCTGCCTGTGAAAATTTGGGTATATTTTAAACAGACTAAATCTTTTTGGCATAATGCCCACTGGCAAATATTTCCTTCTTTCTAGCTACATGTGGGGCTGAGGTTTCCTTTACCTTGTCCACATTGTTAAATAACGTTATTCTCTCAAGGATCTGTGTTCTGTTTGGGTGCAGAAAGCACTCGTATCTCTTTCTGTGTATGAAGTGAACCCTATTCATCTAAGTAGCAAGATCCTTAGAGCCATCTAGTTTTGTTTCCTGACTTCAGTTTCTCCCCAGTGACAGCGATTAAGGTAACGCCTAATCAAAGCATCAAGTTATCAAATGTTTAATCACCTGCTGCTGAGTTCCCAGATCAGCTTATTTCTTTGTCAAGAAAGCCTACATTTTTAAAGACTTTACTTTGGATTATAGAAACCTCAGGGTAGACTCAAGTGAGGTTTGAAGGTTTAAGTAGGTGCCTTTGGGATTGTTAAAATAAGAAGTCCATTCATTCATGAATCCTTCTGATTTAAGTTTGGCTTCCCTTTCTTGAGACGTGTATTTTTGTAAGTACTGAAACTTTGATTTCACACACTTAGCAGGAGAATGAAAGAAGACGGGAACATAAATGAGGACAAAAACTCTTTTTCAAAAGGAAGTCCGAAGACTTGTTTATATTGGACAGTGAAGCAGGAAACAGCATGTGTCATAAAAGGCTGAAGGCTGAAACTTGAGATGTAGTCTATATATATATGTTATATATATATATATAAAACATAAATATTCATAAAAATATTTCTAAGTGAAATTCTGAGTATCCCAGAAGCTAATGACCGATGATTGCACGGATACTTTATATGTATTTGTTTATGCATGTATGCTCTCATACCATGCTTTCTTCTTTAAAAATGAATGTATTAAGCTCAGATATGTATTTCCTCTAGGATGCTGTAGCCTTGCTAGCACTAGATGCACACTTGGGAGCTAAAACCCATGTTTCTCGCAGACTTGTAACACAGTGACTTATTCTTGCCAGAGAAGCAGAAAACAAGGAACTCTGATTTCAGCAGAGCAGAAATGGGGGAATTCATCTGTGAAGCTGAATGTTTTCAAAACAAGGCAGAATTTTTTCCTTTAGAATTTCGTCACTGTTGTATTTTAAGCAGTGATTTCTAGGGATTTTGGAGGTGTCTTATGTCCTGCCAAGAGCAATTGATAAGTCTAATAACTGTTACTCAACTTCAAGACAAAAATGTGTGTAAGATCTTGCTTGAGGCATTGGTCAAGGAATGTGGCTGGAACAGATTAACTATGTACGTATTTGTAAGCACTTACAGGAGGGTGCCCATCTGTCCCCGAATCCCCTCTGTTTCTGCTTGGTTCTGTTGTATCACTGTTTCAATGGCAGCAAATATTCAAGGCAAGCTGTTGTTGGTCCTATCCACCTGCCCACCACAGATGTATTTGCAAGCAAATGATCTTCTTATCTTAGGTTTAAGAGCATTGAAACGCAGACTCAGGAGATTTCTCTGAAGGTTGGCCTTTGGAAACCTTTGATACCTGGCAAGTATTGTTGCTTCTCCTCTGTATTGACTATGTTAGGCAACTGTTTCCTTCAACTTGTGCTTCAATAGTTCTGAGATTTTTAGGGAGGGAATTCTGTGTTTCACAGTGTCTGTAGCCTGTTTCTTGAATTAGTAACAATGGTTGGAAAACTAATATCATTTGAAGTTGCTCGGAAATGCTTGATTAAAAGGAGGTTTTGTGTGCCAGCAGGAGTCCCTCTGAGCATGTATCTGAAGTACAACCAAACCCCAGAAAACTCAGATGCTTTAGGATTTCTCTTTTATTTATTTATTTATTTATTCTCATTGTGGTTAAAGCCGAGCTCACCTCAAGTAACATGTTGAGAGGAAAAAAAAAACATTAACTTAAACAGAGATTAAGAACATATTTCTGTAAATTGTGTATGGCTATTTTGCACATAAGAAACAGCTTTTAGTAGATGTTCATCTGAAGAAGAAGCCAGTCTTTTTGCTACCCTTACCTGCTTATGGTGGAGTTGGAGGACTTTGTCATTTTAACTTCTTTCTAAGTGAAATAGAGTGCAGCATATGTTAAATAAGGGCTGTTCAGCTGAGAGGAGACCCTGGTCAAGGAAGTAACATGGGAGCTGGGCTGGATTTTTTTTGTCTGCTCTGACACAGTACTCAGTGCCTGCCTTGAAGATGTCTCTCTGCTTGGGCCTGTTGCTTATATGCTGAAGCATTCCTGAAGCATGTCGCTGAGCAGTTTCGGTGGAGAAAAATGATGGCTTGAGAGACCGAGGATTTATAACTGTAGGTTGCCTGTTAAATTGCAGGGCTTCAAGACTCTGCTCTTGGGACTCATAAATGATGCAGGACAACTCTGGCTGACTGAATGCTCATCCAGTATCACTAGTCACCTCTTTTCAGGCCCTGCAAGATGACTTTGATGACACATGGCATAACACATTATCACGAAGCTAAATGCCTTCCCTGTTGCTATGTCTCCAGGCAGTGCTGCAAGGAGCCTCTGGGAGTTCCAGGGGGAAGAGACCAGCCTCCTTTGGAGACCTTTGCTACAGGTGAAGACCTTCACACAAGTCAAGCAGATATATCAGGAGCTCAGAAGTTTTACATCAAGGTAAAGAGATTATTTTTATAGCAAACTGAAGTGGCTAGTATGATTTGCAAGATAAGAATTTTCATTCTCTTCCCTCTGCCCAATGATTCTCTGAGCATTTTCATTTGATTGCGGAAACAACATAGTGCATTGCAGGTTAGAGCCAGAAGTAATTCCTTGTGATATTGGTAGAAAGGCGTGTCTGTGGTTCTTTGTTGACAAGAAAACAAACTTTGAGAGTTCAACAGTGTGCTGTGTTTTTAGAAATAAGTTTCCTTTTAATTTCTGCATTTGGAACTTGGAGTGGCCCCAAGTTGTGGAAGCATTTTTGGATGTCTGCAGCAATAAGAGGAGAGTGAGGTTTGTGTATGCTGAATTTCTGTTTACCAGCACTAAAGTTCTCTTCATTTGATCATCCAGAACTCATTCGTGCACGTAAGGGACAAACACTGGTGGATGAGGACAAAAAAGACCCCAAGAACTTTGTTAAACTTTTCAGTGCTACTTTAGGCTTTTGAATATACTATGATTTTATTAGAAAGACAAGATTTTGAATGTGGTGATGATGTGTGCCCTCTGAGTCCTTTATAATGACAGGATTGATAGAACTTTGTGTAGAAGGTTGATTTGGGGGAAAAAAGTAATAGTAATGGAAAAAGTATTTTTCACAATTTAAGATTAAACTTAGGTCCTTCTAAAGGTCTTCCAACTTCTGCAATTTTAAAATAGCTTTTGCAAGGTGTTAACTTTAAAAATTGAAGGCTCTGTAAATAAATTTTCCTTAATTTGTCTAAGAATAGCAGATTTTTCTTGTTAATCCCTCACTGATCTTTCTCTGAAAGCAGGGCTCTGAACTAGACCAAAGTTCATCATTTAACATTAGTGGAGAAAAACTCAAACTGATTTCGATTTTACCATTTTTACATTCAGTTTTTCACCCCATAAGATCTGTTGTATGTGCTTGGAAGTAAGACCACCAAGCAAGGGGAGGCCCACAGAGCACCCTCTGTATGCCATTCCCTTTCTCTCTGCTTCTCACGTCATTAAATTCACTTAGTTTCTTCTGTCTGCCAGCAAGGCCATCTTGAACAACTGAGGATACTGTAATGAAACCTTGGCAGAGCAGAAAAACTGACAACTGTATAATGACTTTGAATGGGAGGGCAAAAATCCTGAAATACTTATCTGTTCAACGTTTCCTTTTGTTACATTTACCTTGGGACTGCATGAAACAATACAAGCTGTGGTAACCACGAAAAAAAAAAAGCAGTATTTCTTTCACATGTTATATAAGAAGTACAGTTGTATGCAGTGAGAGCGTAAGGACCTCATAGGAGCTTTTTGCATAATCTTTAGTGTGCACTGATGCCCTTAAATGGGGTGGTGGTGGTGATTCATGTATGGAAGTGCAAGGTGCCCTGAGCTTTTGGTGGTGTACAGTGCATGGATTGAAATGCAGCCTTGAATGCTGTTACTACTTCTAGTAAATCAGTTTGTTCTGCATCTTTCTGCCTCTTTCTTCCCCTTTGTTGGAGGGCTGTTCTGCTAACCAGAAACATATGATAGGAAGCAGCCAAATGTTCTGGTGAAAATCAAGGGCACTTTCTAGCTGTGAAGGTTTTCTATTTGCCCTAGATTTTTTTCACTGATGCAGCTGTAACAATTGGTGTCAATGATATGAATAATTGATCAAGGAGTTCTTGTTGCCTCAAGTAATATTCTGCTTATTGCTTCTCAGAGCTGTTGCTGTTTGTTATACTACAGCATTGCTGGTTTTTCCTTCGTTCTTTGCTCCTACCACTTTGTTCTCTGCCTCTCCTGTAGGAGCATGTTGTTTTTCCTTCATTGTATTCCATGTGTTACTGGGAAACGGGTTCTCCCTTTTAATCAACAACAACATATTTCAAAATAATCCATGGTCCTGGGAACTGTGCAGTATACACATCTGGTTTCCCATAAGCATGAATTGCTGGCTTTACAAACGCGAAACATGTAGTCCTGGCCACAGAGTTAGCTCAAGTGTTCCGTAACTTGAGCCTGTATTCGAAATAAAAACAAAATTGTATAGCTTCTTTACCATGCTAATGGAAAACATTTAATTTGCTTCTTGAAGCCAACCAGAGGGATGACGCAATGCTGTTCAAGCAGATTTATGGGGCCTTTTCTTCTGCAGAAATCAATATGGCTTGGAGGTGCTGTACTGGGAGCTGGCAGGCTGACTGTGATCCAGCTGCGTTCAACTATAAACTTCTGCACCACAAACCCAAGCTGATGATTTTGATTTATCCAGGCATTGCATTATCTGAGATATTGTGGTGTTGGGTTTTATTCGTAGCTTTTTCTCTACTTTACTGCCATTAATACTAGATTGAAGTTTCAAAATAGAAATCTGCTTATGATTTTTTTATGTTGTTTGGAGGTTTTTTTTTTGAATTTCCTGAGTTAAAGTACAGCTCTGTCTACATGCTACACATGACTTTTAGTGGGATCTTTTTCCTCAAAAACAAAACAAAAAACAGCCTTCCATTCAAACTAAGTGTTAAGGGCTAGCATAACTTTCTGCAGAAGAAGCTTTAATCGTTGAATGCCCCTTTTTTTTTTTTTCTTTTTTGTTTGTACTTATTACTGCTAGAACAAACAGAATGAGAGTGTTGCTTTTGCTCAGTCTAAAAACGTTCTTACAATATAATTATTTTTTTCCTTAAGATGTGAAACAGAGTGAAGTTTCGTAGTAACCAACTTTTATGCCTTTATTTCCTTTCCTGTTCCTCTCTGCTCCCAGTAAGTCTGCTTTGGCTATTGAAACCCTGTAGGAAAGAAACATCAACAGCCTCTTATTTTCCTCTATAATGGAGTCTTCCTTAAACATTTTATTTCTGGCAAGAATTCTCTTCTAAAATAGCTCTTACAAAACGGTTTCTGATGCTGCTTTCTCCAAGTGATGTCTGTATTACCTATGGAAGTTCCTTGGTGGTGGTTCGTATGATTATGTTGATTGCCAGAAGGAAAATCAGAACTAGATAATTGCTTTCTAACCTTTTTTTTTTTTCCTTATTTCTGATCACATTTCTGTAGTAACTTTGATCCAGATTTCTTTCATCTCTAACCATTTTTCTCTTCCATATGCCTAACAATTTCATCATGAGTAAGTGGCATGAGATGTTGCAAAGAACTCGAAACTGGTTGTTGTGTAGATCTTCCTTAGAGCAGCCAAAGATGACAGGTAGGCTTGAGGTCCTTCTTGTTGGGTATGTGCTAGCAAAGAGGAAGATGAAGATGTGAGTTGTATGAGAGTCTTAGGTTGGAGTTGTTTGGATTTTTCTTTTTTATTAAGATGGAGAAGATGATGATAAATGCACTTAAGGTGGGCTGTAATGTTGCTGATTGTTTTTTTTCTTTGAAAAGGCTACCATTTGAGATCTGTTATAGAAGTATATGGATCCAAATAATTTCTAATGATTTTACTTATCTAGATGAATGTATCAGATCCACAGTCCTGAATTTGAATACAATTTGAAGTAATATTTTAAAAAATCTACCTATTTTTGGGGGGGAAAGGTAATTCTAATATAAATACTGAATTTTTAAGGTGTGTTAAATGTATCTTTTGCTGTGATAGTGCTTTTTTGGTAGTAGTGTGGATGAGTGTGCTGAGACAGTGTGATTATTATGTTTTGAGTAAACGTAAGGACAGTTTACATCTAGTATCTGCTTGTGTAGACATAATAAATAGATTTTTGGATATCAAGTATTACGGAAAAAATTTGAACAGCCTAAGTTCTTTTCTGAAATGCTTCCATTAGGTAAACAAAATGTTTCAATATGAGCTTCATTTGATCTCAGTGGCAAAGTTGGGTCTTTGGTGTTTGTGTAGTCATGAACTTATTTGACATATTTTGCGTGTTTTGTCTCCTGTTAAAGAATACCAAATCATCAGTGGTGCTGCCTACTACTACTCTATAAAAGACAGAGCTATAAGGAGCAATACATGAATCTTCAGAAGGATGAGGCATAATTCCAACAAGCCATCCTGCCCTTTTGTTTAAAGAGGCCAGATTTTCCTGATATTCAACCATTTCTACTCAGATGTTTTCTATCTGGAACTGAAATGCAGTTGTCTTCAGAAAGCAGGTTGACATGCTGTGGAGAAAACGTACTGCCAATGGGTTCTGGTCTGAGCATTCTAAAATTCTTGTTGACATGAAAGGTCTGTCACTGGCAGTCTGGGCTGAAATATGCCATAATACTTTGAAAGCTACACTTTATTCAAAGTTTACATTTACTGCAGCATATTTGCTTTGCTTGGTTATGGTAGTAGCGCTGTATTCCCATATAAACACTAAAATGAAGTTGTTAAGAAGAACAGAAATGCTTGCAGCATTTGCACTGAAGTTCATGGAGCATGAGATTAGCTCTATTTAGGACTTTCCTACTTTGAAGGGATTAAAAAACCTTCTCAGAAATGGCTAAATACAAAAAACATTCTCAGACTAGCGAAGTAGTATGTAAGTGTTGAGAAGAAAGGCATTTAATTATTATGTAGAGAATAATCTGAATTGAAATGCCATGTGGAAGCCACTTTATAATCTTACCTTCCTACATATGAACTGAAAAGCAGGCAAAAGTACAAGGCATGACCTAAAAATGGTAGCCTGTAAGCTGCTTTGAATATGTTGGCTTATTTTTATCTAGCCTGAAATTTTATTTTTCTTCAAGTGAAACCTGATTCTACCATTCTGCCTATTGATGTTCTCATGCTTCTAACTCTGCCAAGCGTAGCTATTGCTGCTTCATTTAAAGAGTGGAGTCTGAGTCCTACTGGAAACAGAACACTGTCTGGAGGATGCAGACTTGCTAAGAAACTTAAATAAGATAAGACTAATCCTATTGTATGCTTCCACTTTAGGAGTTAGTATGGAAACTTGCCTTTCCTTATTATGGCCCCGTACTACTGGCTAGATGCCTTATTGGATTTCTCCCCAGGTTTTTTTTTTTCTGAACTGTTGCCTTGGTAGACATTCGTATTAATAATATTTCATGTGTTTGTGAATTATTGTCCTGTTGTGCCAATTTCCAGACTTACAGGGGAAAGAAAGGCTCTTTGGTTTTTATGGGTCATAGAAGGTAATGATGTGTCCACCTAGTCTTTTGGTAATGGCAAACTTAGTTTCGTTGATGAGGCATGTTTCATTTTGAAATGTTTTATATAAGTAGAAATAAAGCAAGGATTAGTATGCTAAGTACTTGTGGTATTTTGCTCAGCTCATTTGTAGCTTCAGAAGAATTACTGTGCCTTGAGTAGACTTTGTTTGAAATGTATGTTTGAAAGTTTGGATGGAGACTGAATCAAACTTTATAATCTTGTCTCCTGGAAGACTTATTGTCAAGTATTTCAGAAACAAATGTAAGAGTTTTCTCTTAGGTGTGGAAAGATAATCTAATATTTACCTTGATCGTCTCCATTTTGAGTTTAAACTTCAGTCAATTTAATCTGTTCTGTAATCTTTTGTGTATAATGTAACTGCTGTATGAAAATCTAATTTTTTGAATTATGCCAAAATCTTGGTTTTACCAACTTCTGTTGCAAAGATTTCCACGGTTAGTTTGTAGGTTGCTTTAAAGCACGTTCATGCAGATTTAAATGCAAATATGTATGTTTAATAACTGAATACAGCTTTTTGCCTTGTCCCTTCCATTTTTAGACTCTTGTCATGTTATCTGCATGCCTTAATAATTTTAAGTGCTTTCTAGAAGCCTCATTTGGTTTAGACAGGAAAACTATTGTGGTGCTCTACCCAGAATGTTTTTCAAAATAAGACGCAAGAGGAGAATTTCTGACTTCAGAATGAAGTTATTTGAGTTCTCTAAACCAGCCTTAGCTTTCTTAAAACATGCAGCTTAATAGAAGATTTGTAGAGAATTAGGGTATTAGAAACATGCTTTTCTAGCTCCCCTAAAATTGATTAACTTCTGTAAATAAATCCTAAGCAATGATTGTGTGCATCAAAGTAAGTGACTAATATTTGGTCTCTTTCCTTTTTTTCTAAGGAATCTGAAACCTTGGTAAGTCCATATAATTATCAGAAGGTTTTGACTCAATTGGAAAAGAAGCATTCCTGGGTACTTGAAGTCTAGATTAAGAGAAGAAACTTTTTGTTCTTAGCTCAGCAACTAACTTGCTTCATGGCCTTGGGCATGTCCTCTTGGCTTCCTTGCACCAGTTCCCCATTGTATCCACTGCTGCCACCACCACCATAAACTCCTTTGCGAGCTTTGGACATGACTGTCAAAGCTGTTCATTATTCAGAGCAAACTCTGCTTCATTTGCTATGCAGTTACTTAAACTGCAGTGGAAATACACAATTGAGACTATAAAAAACTCCAACCAATGGAATAAAATCAGCTTGTGCAATGTGCTTTTCAGTAATGTGGATTTGATTTAAAGTAGTTAAATTTTAGAGCTGTCAGTTTCTAGAAAGACTGGTGGAAATAAAACTGGTTAAGAACAAGAGTACTGTGACCAAAATAGTTAAAATAGGAAGGGAAGAGAAGTTCCATCCTAAAATGAATACGTGGCAGTCTTATTGTGCCTGAGTTTTAGCACTAATATTCTCTGCCAAGTAAATTAAATTTACGAAGAAAAGCTGGACTGCAAGTGTTGGACTGCTAGTATTTTTTCAGGAGGTTAATGTAATGAAGGAGAACAATGATAAAAGGAAGCTTAACATTTAAGAGTGGACCTGTGAGAGATCTTTGTGTCTGTGTGTAATGTGAAGACTGAGTGTCTTGTTAAATTTACTGTTGTATGTTTTCTACTTAGTTTTTCCTTGTGTGCCAGAATGTACTCAGGGAAGAGCCATGAACTCTTTCCCTTTTTTCCTTCACGAATGCATTTATTTCCTGTCTAACATTGGAAAAGAGGAGCAACAAAGGAGAGGTTTTGTTAAATACGGTGAAATCTAATTTCAGCCTGATTTAAAGCTACATTTACACAATGGCTGAGGGGTGAGTTCACTTCCATAAAAACAAACTCGTTGGCTTCCTACTGTGCGATGGGGAGTGTGAGGATGCGTGTCCTGGAGAGCAGCTGCCTCCCTCTGCTGGCACAAGCTTTTCTTGCGCTGTGCTGAAGCTGTACTGCATGATACAAAAAATAGGAATACTCCTATTCAGAAGAATATTGAAGCATCACTTTATTGGTGTGCACTCATTTTGCTTGCCTATAACTGCAGTATAACCAGTAATGTTGTTTTACCTGTGTGATTGAGTCTGGCTGGATGTCTGTCTTCTATGAGCAGAATCTTGTTCCTCAGAATGGATGGTTGTTTGCTTGAGTCTGTGTTTTGAATGGTTATATCTCTAATGATTGAAAGGGGAGCTGCTGGTGAATAAACCACATTTTCCTTGTCGATATTCATTCAGTGTGCACCTCTGAAAGGTGCAAGCTGTCATATTGGTTCTCTGCTCAAGTATCTCCATGGGTAATATTGGAGTAGTTGGCTTAAAATTTTTGATGATTTCTATTTTCAGCTGTTCCCAGTTCAAGTGTCTTGCTGTTCTTTTAACTCTATTTCTGAGAAGGAGGGAGAAGAAGGGAGGAAAAAAGGTTGCATATCTCCAGCTTAACAAAAGTTGATGGCTTATATTCTTTTTCTCCTGGAATAGCCTTTGCCCAAGACCTCCATGACAGATGGTATCGTAACTGCAGTTTTACAGTCATCTGAGACTGACATGTGCGTGCTTTTTATCCTTTCATGTTTCCAGCTGGTGAATACCATTTTTAGCAGAGTTTTTGATGACTGTTGTGAAAGTAAGTGCCTGACATTGCACTTCATGCTGCTGCAATTGCTTCCATTCTGCCTCTGTAACTCACAAATTCACCTGGTTCTTTTGGTGTGACACTTCAGTTCTCCTCCACCTTCTTGATTTCTTGGAGCTTGGTGCCAACAAGGTCTCATCAGTGCACTCTCCTAACTTACAGCAAGGCCTCTTATCTTTTGATGTAAGACTTTTCAAAATAATTTCTCGACCTCTCCTATCCAGCAATATTTTTGGTTGTGTTTGTGAATTTCTGTTGCTCTTTCTGCTACTTTTGTTGGCATCATTTCTATCTGAAGTGATAATTTCCCATGTGGTATCCTATGAAATGTTTTACTAGTACAGAGGTAAACATACTACACTGCCATTACCCACAAAAATCAGTGCTAAGGAAAGACTATGAACAAGTCATGACCAACAATGCATTTTTTGCAAGCATATGTTGTAGTTCATCGTTGCAGTTTTTGATGTATTCTTTTTTATCTTTGTTCTGAGTTTAAGATTGCTGAGCCATGTTTGAAAGCTGCCTTGGAATAAAGGCATTTGAGTGAGTGGCAGTCTGGGGCATGTCAGTCAGTTGGTGCCTCAGGGCAAGGGGAGCATTGGTAGAAGAAACAGGCAGGGGCAGAAGGGGAGTGAGTAGAGGGCAGCATGAGTCAGTGGTGTCATGGGAAGGAAGGAGGGATGCCAGAGCATGCTCAGGAGAAAGCATTGCAGGGAGTGATGGGGAGACAAAACTAGAGAAGGGCAGAATGTAGAAGTTGAACATTTGAAAGAGAGAGGATATACTGAGTTGTGCTGAGGCTCTGCTGTGTGGTTAGTATTGCAGAAGGAAGGGCAATAAGGCTATAGAGGGCATGTGAGAGAGGAACTTGAGGGATCAGAGCCCGACTGGGTGTTCCTGATAGGTAAAGAATGAGAAAAATTGGCTGACCTTTCTGGCAGTATGTGGGCCAGCATACAAAGACATAGAAGGTCACAAAAAGCAGAAAGAAGGGAGGAACGTTATGAGATTAATCTTTCTGTTACAGCTAGAGTGATCTTGTTCAGTTCTTTGTTTCTTTATTGTCTGCCTGTTTACCCTTGGAGGATTTCAGACCCATAGATGTTGTGGTGATACGGATCAATTCTAAGATGGCCTGAGACTTACAATGATAAGAGTGTAAAGCTCACTGTGATCATAGAATCATAGAGTGGTTTGGATTGGCATGGAACTCAAGGATCACTAAGGATCCAAACCCCCTGCCACAGGCAGGGCCACCAACCTCCATATCTAATACTAGACCAGGCTGACCAGGGTCCCATCCAACCTGGCCTTGAACACCTCCAGGGATGGGGCATACTGAGAAAGATCAGCAAATAGTAGGAAGACATAGAATGGCTATGTAGCTGTTATATCATCAGAGTTCTAAAACTACAAGAAGTGCTGTTAAGTTATAATCAGGGAACTCTGTACAGCTTAAGTCCATTCATATTGCATAACATCAATCCATTATTTCCCGTTTCTTTAAGATATTTTTGGGCTTTGGTTAGGTTCTTGCTGGAGTTCCTATATTCAGTGCTTCTTGTTTTCTCAGAGAAGTTGGGATGTGAAGATCACCGAGTGCAAAAAGAAAAAGCCTTCATTTTCTAGCAGTGTTTTGCCTGCGCTGTATGTGGCCTTCAAACCTTAAGGTGTCTGGTGGTGCTAGGAGAATCAGTTTGTGCTTTTAGCCTTTTCTACCTGGTCATGTTAGAGCCCTGACCTAGTTAGGGAAGGAGATAGAAAGTAGAGAGAAAAAAAAAGTCATGTCCCACCCTTCACTAGTCCTCTGAGGTGTGTGGGTTGCCTCTTCTTGATTGGTTTTCATGAATTGAACTCTTCATAAGAACTAAGATAAAATCAGTAGTTGGATAGACACCCATCTGCTAGTCAGTGTCAGTATGGGGAAATGACTCAGGATGAACTATAACTACTTTTTTATTGTTATTCCCCCTCCTCAGCTTTAGTGTTGTAAAATTTATTGTTCCAGGAAAGGCAGTGATTTTCTACAACTTTCCCTAATAAATGAACAAACAAGAAATTCCTGCTGTTTCCTTAGTGGATACATTTTCAAAGGTGCTGAACTTGTCAGCTACACTAATTGCAAAAATACACTATTAAACTACTAGGTATATAATTTTATTACTTCTCTGAAAGAGCCATAAAGAAAATCAAATTCTGAACTCTGTGAAATTTTTGAAAGGAGGACCAACTTAAAATTGTGAACAAGGATTCAGTTGCACAAAGGACATGACATAAAAATAAATAATAAAGTAACAATGGGGCCAGTAGGTCACGTTAATCAAGTGACTGCTAATCTGAAGCATTAAATGCCTGCCATGGATTTTACACTTAGCCCTGGTTAGTATTGACCTGTAGCAACATGGCCTGTTGAGCCATTCGGAGAGCTGTGGTTCTTTGCTCTCTAGCCTGAAGAGCTCCTCATGATGGAAGAAAATTCCCCTTATGTGTCATGTGAGCCTGAACTTCTAAGGCAGTTGCTCAGTTTGCTAAAAGTAGTATTGTTCCACCAAGCAGCCTTTTTGAGATAGGCTTTATCCTTCCATACGGGTGCTGATGTCATGGTGTTTATCACGGTAAGTCATCCAGAATTACCTGTTGCATGATAAAATGAAATATTTCCACTCAGGACTGTTGAAATAATTTGCTTCATCTCAGTTTGTTTATGTGGAAATTTTTGAGTTGCTCAGAGCATTGAATGAAAAGAATCTCTGATTATTTTTTCTGATTATTTTCCCAAGATATTTGCTGGGCTCTCTGATTTGTGTGAATTCTGAGGTATGCAAAGAATAGAACATTTTTTTTTTTCATTGAACTCATTGGTAGTTGACTTTATTTTACACCATCATCCCTGAGTTAAAAGAGCTTGTTATCACAGCAGTTAATAAACTCCTTAATAACAGGGTTCCTAATGGATTTAGAAAGCATAAATGCTTATGCTAAATAAATTCACAATCTAATGCCTAAATCAGCCTTCCCTAATTTGTATATGCCAACATCTTGAAAATTATTTTCTGATCTATTAAGTATTTCCATGGAAGAGGCACATTTATATATAGATCTGTTTAATAGTGTTTAAAAATAATAATAATAAAAAAAAGGCTCTTAATGCTGTTGCCTGCTGCAGCTATACTTTCTAAATTAGATTAGGTGCTGTAAGCTTTTAAAGGAGTGAAAGTATTTCCTCATGTGTCACACAAGCACTATGTGATAAGAAGTGCTCTGTGGTGAGCTGTTTAAGCAGACAGCAAGCCTTAGGTATGTGACCTCAGCCAAGAACTATTCAGTCACATCAGTGTGATTTAAGTTATCTCTACCCAGAATTGCTTGGCATTGAAACTTAATTATTCTGATAGCTACCATATATTTGCATCAGTTCTAGATGAAGTTTTGTTACATGTGGAGTATTCCAGTAGGATTTTGTCCTCTGCAGAGCTTTCTAATATATGAGTTATCTTTTTCCTCTTTGTGTGCTATATTAGTAAAAATAGATAGTTTTGAATAAATGTATATACACCACGCTTACTTTGTGACTCTTTCAGTTACATCTTGATAGCACTTCTATTACGTGTTCTTCTGCAGTGCTCATTCACTTGAGCTTTTGCTGTGATAGGCATCCTGTAATGAATATATTGACTCATCCAAATAAAATTTTTTCTTTATTTTGTAAGACAGATTGCGAGATAGTTTAAAATTACAAGTGTTAGATCACGTTTTTCTTGAATGATTGCTTATGATTCTTGCCAAGTTAGTGCTCTTACTCACCTATTTTAGTCATTGGCCAGCTTTTAAATTTCACTGTTAAGGAAAGCAGAAAAAAGTGTTTGTGGAGTGTCCTGAATGATGATTGCTTCACATCTCTTTAGCTTAATGTTTTGATGGTACTCCCTGTGTTAAAGAACTGTGTTTAAAGAACAAAATGAATTCATCTTGTAACATAAAATATGGGTAATCTTGGGAGGCATTATTGTCTGTAAGGTGAGGGCTGGATGTGCATATGATGTTGTCTTCCATTCATAGATAGATTGTGCACCCTTTAATTTTCAAATGCTTTAATTCCAGTGCAAGTAATCGAATGACTCACCAGTTATCTAAAGCATCAGGTAACTATACCTATATTTAGCTTTGTTCTAGCTTCTTATCCTTGTTTCTATCTTCATTTTCTCAGTTGAAAGCTACAGTGAGTTTCGTTAATGTTTAGAAAAACAAAAACCCCAAACAACCTGGGAAGCATTCCTAAGTGTTCTCTTGAGTATAGCCTTTGCAGACTCTTCAAAGGCTCTTTCTGTTTCTGCTGATAGTCAAGGGATGTAGAGAATAGGTCTTCAAGCTTCTTTCACAGTACCTTCTAATGCAAAATACTTCGTCTACTATCAGGTAACACTTTTTAAGTTGGATGTATATCTCTATTAGAGAGAGGTATCTTCCCTCTGCCAAGGCCTGTGTCCTGTTAGCAGTGTCCTTGATACGGACCAGCTCCAGCAGTGCCTTTGTTTTGCTAGTAGGTTATTGCTGAGGCATGAGATGATGGTCCCATGTTTGAATTGCGCTCTGTGAGCCTTAAGAAATGCACAGTGACATAAGTGAAGCTCACAGAGAAGATGGGAACCAGTTAATTTAATAACATGGCTTTAGTCTGTAAAGTAGAGATCAGAAATTTTGAAACTGCTTTTTTCCTTCGCTGTGGAGATGTTGTGAGCTACAGACAACAGTGCTTATCCATGGGTTGGGGTGACTGCCTTTTTAACTTACTAGATGGAAGTGCTGGCTGGCTCAGACAAGAAATCAATACTAATTTTCCATCTGGCTGCCCTGAAGACTATGCAAATTAAAATTGTTTATGTAAGGAAGAGAAAGCAAAATAAATAAATAAAATACATCTACAGTGCTAGAAGTACAGTTAGTAAATATGAGCTGGTGCTTGTGCTGCATCTGGGAGGGATCTTGTATGGATAATTGTGTTGGTAAAGTAGTTATGGGTAAGTTCTCCTGAGAGCTGTAATAGCAAACATGCAAATAATGTATTTTGTTTTTCCTCACAAGTTCTGCAGATCTGCTTCCAGCAGGCTTTACAAGCTGATGAGGTGAGTGAAGAGGCACTGCCAGCTAGAAGGCATGCTTTGTTTTCTGTGGTTCTGTCTCCTGATACTTCTTAGGTGTGGATTTAGTTGCACCCTTCTAGGTGTATGCTTTTATCATTTTCCTTTTGTTTTGTTGTTCTGGGCTTTTCAGACACAACAGACTTCTCAAGTGCATCCATGCATCTCTTTCACCACCAGCAGTTTCTATAGATCTTAGGCTTTTTTTCTTTTTTTTTTTTTTTAAACACAGCTCATCTTGGGTATCCCCGCTTAGCAGGTTTTGATACTTTTGCTCTTGTGTTTTATTTATTTGACAAGAGATGCTCTGGCATATGATATCATTGGGAAGACTTGAAGATGTCTCTGATCTTATTCCAACTGTTCTCTTCTGCTAGTTTTAGGAATTGAAGTGTGTATACAGAGCCAAAAAAATCTCATTCCTGCTAAAGGTGAAAGATAATCTTAAGGCCTCCCCTTCATGCATGCTCAAATCTGTAAAAGTTAATTTAAATCACACAGTCTGAATGAGAAGAGAGGTATCTGAATCCAGGTGGTTTTTTACTCTAAATTGTGAAGTAGATTCAAAAATATTTTTTATTCATAGGTCTAATGTGCTTGTTTCATCACATTGTACTGATGAGATACAAAGCAGTAGTAGAAACTACTATTTGCTGAAGTAATTCACTAATTTACCTCAGGAGATGACTCTATTCTAACTACCCAAAGAGAAGTGAGCTGTCTAAATTTTTCTCAGCATCAATATTTCAGAGCTATTTCAATTCTGTATCTGCTTCATTAAAAACGAATTATATAAATGGTATGGTGTAAGTACTGAGGAACTTGAATACTTTAAAGGAGACAAATGGTTAAGATTTTGCACTATAATATGTGCTGAGCTGATCAGTGTGAAAACTCAGTCCTTTGAGACTTATTTACATTTGCTTCCCTTTGGTTCTTCCAACCATGAGTATTTATGCTAGTGTATGGGATATGTGGGGGACTGCATGTGGCAATGCAGCTGAGTGTACAAATTATGGGTTTCTTTTTGTCATGCATCAGTTCCTGTTATAAAGTATGAATATCATGTACAGTGAAGTAAATGTTAAACACTTATGCAACTTTGAAATTTCCTAATGTTTCCCTTCTCTGGCAGCCCTTTTACTGTGGTTATGTTGCTTATGTTTTGACTACAGACAGCTGGAATTTGCTTTGAAAATATCAATGTCTGTTTAATTTGCTGATTAGCTTTGAAGCAGTTTCTTTCTTAGACCCTGATTAAAAGGGATGTTTGGAGAGCAAGGAGAGACTTTCTTGTTTATATATAGCAGAAGACTGCTGTAGCAAGAGATGCATATTTGAGAATGAATGAAAACTCTGGTTCTCACTTAATTTTTACTGCTTGCCTTCTTGCCTAACTTTCTGATGGCTTTGCACCATACTTCTACAGGGATTATGTAAAAAAAAAAAAAAAAAAAAAAAAGTTTATTAATAACATAAAATCACTGAAGTTGGAAAAGGTTTCCAAGATCATCCAGTCCAACCATCCACCTATCACCAGTATTATTATAGAATTATTGACTTCCCTCTCCATCTCCGGCATGTTTGGGACCTTTAAATTCAACACTGAGATATCATCCGCTTGAGGATGCAGGAAAAAAACCATCAAGCTTAAACAATGTAATCCTTCACAATGTATAGTAGTGGAAAAGATGTGACATACTTGTTTCATGAAAATTAGGTTCAGACCTGTATTAGACTGCATTATTCCTAGTCTTATGTTGACAGAAATTCAGTGCCCATTAAAACAATGTGGAGTCATCACTGCTAAATTACAGTGCCAGTGGCACAAGGATTATCTACTGGCATGGTGTTTTTGTTGTGCTGTTCTTACTTTGTTAAATGTAAAACTGAAGGTCATGCGCCCACATTTTAGAAACCTATCATGGAAGCAGTGGGGTTTTGCAGCTGAAATAGAGAGATCAAAGGAGCCATCTGGCTGAGATTCCCCAGGTCAGGATGAGTCTCAGGATGGTCACCTGTAGAAATCCTGGTTATTGACAGCAGTAGTATTACAGCTGGTCGTTTTGTTCCATATTGATATATTCCATATTGATATATATATATATTGTAAGGAAACTGAGTGACAGTTTTTTTTTCCCCAGGCCTAGGAGAGGAAGGTGAAGAAAAGGCCTGCTGTTCTGGCCAGAAAGAATTGGAGAAGGATGGCCAGTAAGCGTTTTGTCCTTGAGATGTGGCAGATGTGCATTTGCCATCACTTTAAGAGCACTCCCTAGCTCCCATGTTAGTTGTAGTAGGGGAATCACTTCCCTCTTGTTTTAGGAGAAACACTGAAGGAAGGGGAGTGTTGGTTCAAATGGTCAGGGAGAGGAGAAAACAAGGGGTGTGAGTCTCTAGACTTTAGGGTTAGGAACTAATCTGTATGCATTTACACTCATTTTACACGACCCTGGCTATGTAAAGTCATTGCTCATTTTATATTAGAGCACTGGCTAAAAGCCACAAGCTGTCCTGGATGCAGGGTCTGGTATCTTATCTGCCCCACAAATGTCAGCTGCCAGGTCTACAAGCTGCCCGAGGTGTAAGTACACTCTTGTTAGGAAATAAGTCCTGAAGAGTTATTCATACAAGGGCTTTTGGCTTGCTCCATTAAATAATTAAGCCTCTCTTCCTGGAGAAGCATTTCATCCATGCCAACAAAATGCTTTTGGTTTATTGTAAGAAGATTGTGAGACTGGGTTCTGGTACAACAAGTCATAGTTGCTGGCTGTATGTGCATACAATTTCTGGTCATGAAATTAGCAATATTTCTAAGATTCAAATCTAAATTTATTTTACACTTAAGTAAAAAGTCTTGAAGTTTAATAATCTGTCTTCAACCTCGTTACCTTTGAGATGATAACCGAAGTCATTGCAATACAAAGCAAGTTTTCTTCTGGGATTAATTGTTCTGAGTGTCTTTAGCCCTTGTGTACAGTAATGAGATCTGAAAGTTGCTCTGAAGCTCAGGATTATGGGTGTGGGCTGGAGACTTAAAGTCTCCAAGCTTTGCCATTTCTGGGCGGTTTTCAAGTGAGTGCCTGCATGTGTTAGCATCTGCAAAGAACCACTTCATGTTCTGACATTTGCACCTTGACTTGCTTTCTAATTGTGTCTTGCAGCTTGACATAAACACCTTCTCATGTAAAGAGATGTGAGAGAGTGGAAAACATTCTTTGAAGAATAAAACAAATTTAATGAAAAGGGCTTTAGAGAGCCTACTAGGTCTTCATTGTCATCAGAGAAGATCAAAGAAAGCCACAGAGCTGCACTTTCTAACCAGAATTGGAAGCAACATTCTTAATTACAGAAGTGAGCAAGTCTGGCAGTTTTTCCTTCAAAGGAAGGAGTGCTGCATCTCGTTCTTCAGCTGTTGCACTGTTTGCAGCACAGCATTTTTGAAAAATTACGCCTGTCCTCTAATGGAAGGCTTGCATTTAAAGTCCTGTGCCAATATAGATGTCTTGGTTAGATATGAGCAGCATAAGGTTTTATCACAGATTGCAGTAAGGTGGTCATCGGGGAAAAAGACAGTAAGTAGAAAAGGAGAAGAAAGTGCCAGCAGTAGTGATGAAGATTAATGATGTGAAGGTACTGGAAGTGTACTTGCCATGCTGTAGGTTGTTTTTTGTTTGTGTTTTTGTTGTTGTTGTTGTTTTTGCTTCTGCTCTTCCACTGAGGAAAATTCAGGAACAGCTCTGTGCTTGTCTGTCAGCTTTCTGACTTTAGTGATGCTCTTGGGATCCCTATTTTCCACTACATCAAGTACAAAAAATGTATCTCCACTTACGAAGCCCTCTTGTGGCCTGTTCCGATGTATATTTAACTTCCCATGTCCTTGTGAGCAGTTGACTTTTGCTATCCTTATACCTCATGTTATGGCTTGAGAATCTTCTGTCATTCAAATTTGTTTATTTATTTTTAAACCTGCTTGTTATGGTATGCAAATGTATCTTCCTCACTTGACTGTTAAAAGAAGCAACCTCTGCTTTCACTAATACATTTTTACCAGCTTTGACTCACTGAGGTCTTGATCACTGGGTCACAATCATTGGTTTATGTAAGTCATGCATATACTGTACATAGCCCAGAACCTGAATCCACTGTTTAGGGCTATTTTCTTGCTTACCGTGTTACTGTTGAGCAGTGTGGTCCTCTTCAGTGGTTCATCATCCTCATGGACATTTAGTTGACTACCCAGAAGTCATGAAGTGGTGTCAAGGAGGCACACATGATCGTCTTGTTAGTGTGTACTCACAAATGTGTTGTATTTCAGACTGAGCTGCTGGTTCAGTAACTATTGTTGGGGTCAGAGAAGAGGGGGGGGAAATACAGGGATGTTAAGAATATTTGTGTAGTTTGCTATTGTTGTTGAAATAGGATATGGAGGGAGAAGAAAACATTACAGTGAAGGAAGAGTGAAAGGAATGTGGGTAGAAGTGGAAGTTTTGATATTGGAACGGAGCTGTCAGAATGGTATGTGTGACAGAAAATGTATTTTGAGGTGATATGAAGTCTTTAAAATAACCTGTCCTTTAAATTTGAGATGGCTCTGATCTTAAGGATGCAACCAGAATAATACTAACATCTGTGCCATATCTGGTTTTGTGGGCAAAGTATAAGTACTTAGAGCAGTAAATCTCCAGCAGGCTTCAGATCCTTCTTCACTGTGTTTACTTGAAGGATCCATCGTGGGTGGGATGAAACATGCCTTACTGGCAGCTTGACTGCTCCTCCCCTGGTTCTCAGAGGTGGTAGTGGCAGATTGATGTCTTAATTTTGATCACTTGGCTTTTCAGTGAAGAGTCTGCCAGTGTGTATGACTGCAGAAGCAAGCGATGACGATGGATGTGGGGATTTCTTGTTTGATTTTCTTAAAATGGAGGGAAAGAAAATAAAATACGAATGCTGTTTGATAACAAAAATAAAGTTTGGGCTTAGATCAGTCTTAGTGGTGTCCTACCAGAGATTCTCTGGCTTTATTATTGAGACTTCTCTGCCTGTTAAGTACCAGGAGGAGCAGTATCTGGGTGTAATTAGCATATTTGAAATGAATCATACAGTTGAATGTTACTTTTTTTTTTTTTAAATGTAATCAGTAGCATTCATATGTATACGGACATAGATGCGCATATGTACAGGTAACTGCTTTCTTAGCAGACTCAAGCTAGCATCACTTTGAGAAGTGCCCATGCTCCATAAAATGGATATGTTTTGTTTTTTAAAATTTTTATTATGCGTAGTGCCAATCTTGAAGCCTGGCATTTGTGACTTCCTGAGAAGGTTTGCTTGGCAAACACTAACGAGTGTGTTTTATTTCTCTCCATGAATGATGGGCTTGTGTTACATTTACCACCAATTTACAGACTTCCAAGACTTCACCAAGCACTTGCTGGGCAGGCAGAGAGCACACCAAATAACTGCTGTGAAGTCAAAGGCAGTTTTCACAAGGAAATGAAAATAGCACTAGATAAATCTTTGGGGGAAGTAAAATTGGAATATAGAAAAAATTATGAAAAATTGTCCCTTCATATTTAATCTGTGTAAATGTAGAAAGTACCATACCTACATAAATCTCAAGTTGTTTTTTTCTTTTCCTGTTATGTATACAAAACCATGGGATAGTTTATCTTGCTTTCTTCTGAAAGTCAAATGAATGCGTTGAGCCAAGTAAAATATTCATTAGAGTAATTGGTTCAGTTTAACCTTTTAGGATTACAGCTTGGAAATATATGTGCTATTGCCTTTAGAAAAGCAGCATGCTGCTTCAACAACCCTTTTATTCAACTCATTTTCTTCCCATATGTTTTCTATATTTTGCAAAACCTATTTAAGTAAAAGCTGTAACAGCTTCCAAACAATATTTGATGTTTCTTTAAGTCAAACATTAACTGCTAGCCAGTGTGAAACCTGCTTAGTTGTAAGACACATCAGGAGTCTACTGGTTTTAAATATTTTTTAATTAAAACCATAGGATATGTAAGTACTTATAAAAGTAACATAGGAAAAAGTTATCTGTTCCTCAAATAACCATCTGTCTGTTCACTCATTTAGATGTGCTTAAATGAAGTGTAAAACTTATTAATATGATAGCTAGGCAATTTTCAGAGTAGGATTTGTTTTCAGTTTCACATGAAGTCGTCGTACCCATAGGTTTTCATTTTTCCTCCCCTCTGTGATGGGCATCTGCCTCGAACCATATGGTTGTGGAAAATGTTGGTTGAAACAATTCTGTCAAGATCATGGCTAGAAGAAAAAAGCCTACCTTACTTTTCACTTCTAAAAACGTCATAAAGCCCTTCTGCTTTCATGTGGAGGAACAGGAACTCGAAGTTCAGCCCAGATGGATCCCCTGTGCCAGGGACAGGCTTATGCTTTCTATGAAAGTCTGCGGAATATTGGCCAACTCGCCTACCTTTCACAACTTGTTCACTTCCAGCAGAGATGTGCACAGGCTGAGAAGCTTCTCTATCCTCAGGAAACCTTTCCCAGCCTCTGTTCCTGGCATGTGTACATGCAGCCATATCCTTTCCCAGGTCCTGTGCCTGATCCAGACGATTGTGTGCAGTCATTACGGGCCGAGAGGAGGCTGGCAAAGCCCTGCCTTGTGCCCAGCTGGGATTTTAGCAGGTTGCCTTGCAAGCTGCTACCAGCTCCAAATGTCAGACCCAGGGTGCTATTCTCCACAGCTTCCTTTCCCTTCAGGCTGTCTAAAGATCAGGAGTGTTGTCAGAACTGATACAGAAACTGAGGCTGTTAGAACTGACTCATTAAGCTAACTACAGTTGTTTAATGAGTGTTGATTATTTTGCAGAGGAAAAAAAAAATGGTATCTCTTGAAATGCCAGTTTTGCAATTGTCAAACAGGAATCATTGTAATGGAGGTTGTTGGCAACCATGTCATGTTGGTAGGTTATCTTGGTAGATTACAAACATGGGTTATCTTAGGGAAGAACGTGGGTTGTGCTTTCCTCTGGAGCCAGCAGCTCATGGGAAGGAGGCAGAAGGATGGATGCATGACGAAGGGAGCTTAGAGGGCTTGCAGCTGTTGAGCAAAGCCCAAGAGGGGACCTCTAGGCGTAGCAGCCTGAGATTTTCAGAACTGGGAATCCTGTAGCAGCTGACACTTACTTCTGTTTTCTTGATCTCTTTGTCACCTGTCATTGGTGTCTTGGAGATTTGTGAATGTGGATTACCTTAGGAGAATCACATAGTCTTGGTGTCCGTCTCTGCTTACCAAACGTGAGTATCCCCAACAGCTGGATTAGAGCTCTTGGGTCAAGATTATCAGCTTTATTCATGTCACTACCTTCAGCAAAATGTTGGTAAAAAGTATTCTTGAGTCTGATCATCAAAGAAATGAGAATCTTCTTCACCAGGATTTGCCCTCTTCAGATCTTTCTGTTAAGTTTTTAACCTGTGTGTAAGCATCCCCACTCTCATTTATGAAATATATAGCTTTCTAGATTCAAGTCACGCTGCTGAGAAACTTGGAATATTCTAGAGTTTTAAAGAAGTGGTTTGTAAAAATTGATGAGCTCTTTAGATAACGTAATCTGAAAAGAAGACTTAATAAAATAACCCCCATAGTTGATTGCAATACAAAACTTAATGCTGACTGAAAGTTGACTCAAGGAGCGAAATGTCACTCTTCCTGCATTTCATTTTTATTTCTATCCCATATACTGCTTTGAGAATGTTTTTCTTACAGAAATGAAGTCTGCTTCTAGCAGAGTGACTTTTTATGAGCAATTTCCACTGACAGATTAAGTAAGCTATTTGCATATTATCAATAAATGTGGCCTTGTGCCGTTAGTACATGGAAGCCTTATTCCATTGGTAACATTTTATGTGGTAGCAAACATAATTTTAGTACTGAAGTAAATATGATAGATAAATGTTTATGAACAACCTATAATATAATGTATTTAGACAGTGCCTGATGCTGTATGGTGCTGGTGATAAGAGGAAAGAAGTGGAAGAAATGCTAGCATGAGCACAGAAACTATGTTTATGGATATGTGTAACATTGTGGAGCATCTTAACAATGTGTTGTAAAGTTACATACACCTAATTCTGTACTATGATGACACTGAGGCAGTGTCAGTCCTGAAAAAACTGCTTTATCTCATGAGGGGCATCTAGCCAGCTACCTGGCACTTCTGAAATACAGGCTCTGTATTTCTATCTTGCCAGTCACTTTTGGAATCCATATGGCTGCTGTGGAATAAATGAATATGTGAACAGTATGGCAATTGGAGGCTTCAAAATTCTGTTTTGTGCTAATTGGAGAGAAGATTCATTGACATATATAAGTGTTCAGGAATAATAAATTCCAGTGCTTGTTTTTTTTCATTATTATTTAGATGATACTCTGTAGGAGTTCTCAGCATCTTTCTGGTATACCGTGGTCTCTTAGATCACAGTGTCCCTTAGTTTTGTGCACTCAGACCTTACAGATATTTATAAGATGAAAGTAAGCTCCCCATACTTCTAAGAAGTGTTTGCTCATGGGAAGTATTTTCCAAATGAGTCCAGTTGTTTTGCCTAATGGCAAAAATGTCCTTGGCATTTCCACCACCACCTTATGAAAGCTTAGAATGTGAAGTGCCAGTGCTTACAGAAGCTCTCAGGTTAGCTGAGTGTCTGCACAAGTGAAGGTGTGCAGGATAAAGGTGGTCCTGTCAACGTCTGTGGGAGCTGCTGTGTGCTGAACACGTGCACTGAGTGCCTCAGAGGTCTGCGTTGTGAGTTGTGAACTACTGTAAGTAAATCTGTCAGAGGACTGCAGTGATTGCGCTGCTAATGTGTACATCTGAAACAAGGATGACTGACAAAGTAAACTGCTAGGTTTTGTTGTCTCGCTTATGGATCCAGCAGCCGACAAGTGGTCAGCTCTGCAAGCGCGCCTGAGTCTCCCACTCCTTAGAGGCAGATCATTTTCCTGGAGCCGAAGCAGCAAAACAGGGGCTTTTTTCCTCTCCGCACCCAGGCCACTCTCAGCCCCAGGTACCGATCTTTTGGTCGGGAGGTGTGACGTGCCTATGGCTGGGCGCTCCGGCAGGCAGCTATAATTAGCTGAGCAGCCGCTAAGCAGCGGTGACAGGGTGGGAGCTGCAGCGAGCATGTGCCGGATCCTGCATGTGCCTGGCTCTTATTGGCAGGCTGGGCTGCTGCCTGCCGGTTTGATAGGTTTCCCCAGTAATCTGCGTGCTGCATTACAGACATAGATACAGAGGTACTGCGCGCACGCAGCACTGGAGGTGCTCAGCTCGTAGCATGAGAGCCCGCAGATGAAAGGCATTGCTCTTTGTTACCAAACATCAGTACTTGAGGACTGCTAGCCACCAGCAGAGAGGTCGCTGGAGGAGTTTTACTTCGTGGTAATTACTTTCAGGTCTTTATCTTTCCGGTAAAACACAGCCGTGCATGAAATGAATACTGTTAATCATGTCATCTGTTTAATTTGATCTTACTTCCGTTAATATTGTGTGTTCTCTGGTGGGAGAGCTGTCAGATTACTAAACGTGTCATTAGAGTGGATTTAGTAGAAAAATAGGGTGTGTTTATGCAGGAATATTTCTTTCGTTTGAAATCTCCAGCCTGTGCATGCGAGTAATTTTCCTGTAGCCTTTTGTAATGCTAATAGAAATATTGCTTTTATTGGAATGCGTTGTGCAAGCAATTGAATTAGAGCATTTGTGACCATTGGTACACGAAGAGAAATCTCCTAACAGTGATTAGTTTAAAGGATAATTTTGCAAAGTGTTCTTTAATTTGATCAGAGTAATGACTATCCTGGTGTTCCTCTCATGGAAAGAGAGAGAGATGAGGAGTATATGCTATTGTTCTTGCAACAGAGATGCTGTCTGGGTGGATTCTTTGTTTCATCCACGGGTTTTATTTTCAGTGGCTTTCAAAATGAAACTAAAGGTACCCTGCCTGGTAGATTGCAGTATATCCATTCCTTGCACACACACACACAGATATTTGTCTGTATTGTTCTCAAAGGCTGAATTTTGGCCCAGAGCCTTGTTTATCATCAGAACTGCCTTCAGCAGTAGAATGAAACAAGATGGACATGCCAGTTTTTCCCCTGTGATTTCAAGACTTTCACAGTATTTACCAGTGCACTCATTTGAGTTCTCATTGTTCTTGACCTGCGCATCAATTGATGACAACTTTTCCTATAAAAAGCATGCATATTTGATGAACAGGTTTTACAGCTAAAGCTGTTCAGACGATGGGGAAGCAAGCATGAAGTACTTAAAAAAAAAAAAAAAAAAAAAAAAGTCTCTTAATGTAGTCATTCTTCATGTGATGACTTTGGAATATCGAAGCTGACTGTTGAGAGTTGGAAGTTGGTGCCCTTGTCTGTGTCAGACTCCAGAGCCCAGATAAACTTGTGCATGAAGTCACCAGCCCTCTGGCTGGCTGCCACCATGCGTCGGAGGGACGAGGTTGTCTCAGCAGTGTCAGGAAGGTGTTGAGAACAGGAGCTATTTTGGTGTTAGCTTTCACTCTTCCCTCCGTGCCTCCCTACAAGGATGCTTTTCCTACTGCCCAGACCAACATAAAATCAAGTTGTTCTTTAATAATCTGGTGCGAAACTACATTAACCCCCAGAGTAGATACCCTTAAAACCTGCGTATTTATGCATTTAGTAACTTTATATGGCTGTGAGCACGGTAGTTATGCATGCTTTGTTATTTGTAATGGCATATTCAAAAGGGAAAGTATTTGGGATGTTTTAATCACAGCTGGCACGTACGAGTTTCTTTGAATGTTTGCTACTGACTAGAATAGTACTTTGTGAACATTCACCAGGGTTTTGTTTCTGAAGCTGTTTTTTCTGATGTAGATGCAAAAAAAAGACATTTCCCCACAGTTAGGTTTGGACTGGGAGGACCTGGCTGTGAAGGTGGGTTGTTCAGGGTGCCATATATTTCTCCTTGCTTCAGAGGACCAACCAGAAGCATCTTAAAGAGGTGTTCAGTTAATTTATGCCTTCTGCCTTCTTAAAGAGGCTTTCATGAAGTAATTATCTCTATCTTCATGACCTCTGTGACATGAGGGAGTAAGTAATGGTTAGCTATAGCTGAAGAAATGTAGAAATTCCCCAGCTGAATAACATATTTGCTATAGGGAGGCAGCTCACTTATTTTCTGTTTCAGGTGTTTAGTTATCATTATTTGTAAGCAACATTAGACATAACAGGAAAAAGATGTTGTGACAGCATATCTTTGGTGGCGAATATATTACCTGCTCCCATAGAAACTGAAATACTGCACCCCATAGCTATTAAGGTGTGCATCTCCTTACCTTCTAAAAGAGCTGTGATGATCTGTACAAGCATCTCCGGAAAAGACAGTCATGAAGCTAAAGCTGGTAGTAGTTCAATTTAAACTTAAAACGCTTTAACAAAAAGGAATAAGCTACTTCGTTGTTGCTCCTGTCTTTGTGTTTTTTTTTTGTTTGTTTGTTTTCAACCATCTCCTCTTTCTCTTTGGTGAACAAAGAAAACAAATAGAAGCAACAGTTATTGAGTTCTGTCTAAAAAAGTTCTCATCCTTCTTGCTATAAACGTTTTAACAGTAACGTGCTAATTGCTGCAGGAAATCTAGCACACTTCAGATTATTCTTCTTGAGGCTTTGTATTCACATTTGCTGGAAATTTTCTTGGCTTCAAAGTTTGTAGTTGCTGTTTGAGAGGAGATGCCTGCGTAGTGCATTTGCTCCGTGCCTTGTCTCTGCTGCATTGCTCTGTAGTTATATCTCTACATCATTCATTAAGTAAAGGAGAAACTTTTCCTTTCCAATCAAGAATTATGGTCTGATAGTGATAGAACAAGGGAGAATGGTTTGAAAATAAAAGAGGGCAGATGTAGTTCAGATGATAAGAGGGCGCTTTTTACTTAAAGTGGTGAGGCGATGGCACAGCTGCCCAGAGAAGCTGAGGTGCCCCATCCCTGAAGGTGTTCAAGGCTGGATTGGCTGGGGCTCTGGGCAGCCTGAGCTGGTGGGGGGCAGCCCTGCCCATGGCAGAGGATTGGAACAGAGTGGGCATTGAAGTCCCTTCCAACCAAAGCTGTTTTGTGATTCTAGAGTGCAGTGGGTGTATGGGATGGTAAGAACAAAAAAGTATGTTACAAAAATCAGTGTCTCATCTGCTAGAGTGTTTCATATGTATGTAACTGTCAAAGAGTGATTTCAATCATGTATGCCTAAGATACATTTGTGTAGAAATGAATACGTTGTTAATGCTTTCAGTGTGGTACCCTGATCTCATTATAGGCTAATGGAAATATTTATATTCCTTGAAGAGTAGTGCTTTCAGAAGCACTGGCTTTGACTGTCAGCTGAGGATGGATATATGCAGTAATCTGAGTGCCAGTTATAAACAGTGTTAGACCAGCTCTGCTTTATTAAGATATTAAGTCTTTTTTACCATTACATGTGTAAGTGCATATCACATTAGGTAAAACCATACCAAATCTAAAAGAAAGATGATGCTTGAAGTTAATGTTTTTTGTTGGTTTTATTTTTTTTTGGTAGTCTGTTAGCAATGAAAGAGAAACTCCAGAAAAAGTCATAGGGATTTAAGGTATTACCCAAGAGTTTATTTTGCAGGATTTGTACTTACAGGCCTTGCTGTTTTTGAAGTTGAGTAGCAGTAAGTGATATATATGTAAAGGTTTACATTAAAATGGGAAAAGTGACTTTGTGCCCTAAAGTATCTTTCACCTTCTTATTTGTTTTTGGAGCCAACTCCAATTATTAAGTTGATGGAACGTCAGTCTTTTTAAATGGTTCAATAGGGTATCTGTAGTTGCTGCTCATTGCACATTGTTCATGGGAGATCACTGGCCTATTCCCTTTGGTTTTCTTGGAGAGTGAAAGTTTCTTACATCCTTCAAATCCCCAAGCTTTGGAATTGGGCTGAGTGAGACGAGCCTGGCTGAGGAGGTGAGGGATGTTCTGAAAATAAAGAAGGACTCACTGCCTTAGCAGAATAGGAAAGTATGATCGGAATCATGATGTCCTTCCCCATACTGAGATGGCTGGGCAGGATGGGTGTTGGGAAGAAGACTCCCCTCGTTGCCAAGTAGCTGATGGGATGGGACAGTGGCTACTGGCTACTGTAGGGCTGCTCTTCCTGTCCCATCACTTTCACTCATTTGCTGCGATTTGTTATGTGGGCTGTGTGGAGCTGTGCAGGAGACTTGAAGAGAGGAGGAAATATGCATAGCTCTAGGCACCTATCTGTCAAATGCTTGCAGTACACAGAGGAAGAACGTGTTTTATTGAACAGGGTGACAGAAGCAGCAATATCTTCTCCTTTTGGTTCTTGCAGCTGCAGTATTTTGCCTTAGTTGTGTACTTGGGGAATGGAGGTTGAAAATATAATGGAATTTTTTTTTCCACATTTAATCCCTTGTTACAATTCATTTTAATTATTCTTAGATTTATTACCTGAGTTTTTAAGCGTGACCTGATGGATCAGTACAGAATGCAACTGACAAACCATGATCCTGGATGCTGTCGTCTGGGGAATCCTAGTAACAGGATTACTGTCTGTGTTTCTCATTGTCTCTCATGGATGTACTTCAGCCACCTATGGGTACCAGTGCTTGCTGCAGTCTGTTCAGAGAACAGTGGAAGTTTTCAACCCAGATCCTCACTTCATAAATAAATGTGTTTTTTTTTTTTTAATAAACATGAATAATCAATTCCTATCCATAACAAACATTTCTTATTGTGCCTGATAGTTCTGAGGTATATTGGCTTATTAATTGAATGTTGTTTGTGCTCCTGATGGAGCATCTATTTTATGGCCATCTACTTTATTGGCTGTTTGTCTGCTGGGTTTTGTAGAGTGGTTTTGTTGTATCCATTCCTAGTATCAGTGTGGATACTACAAAATCTCTATTACTGAAAAAGAATGATATCTGAAGGAAAGGCAGTAATTTAATGTGCTTAACCTTTTGGAAGTTGCTAGACTAGCCAAAGAGCAGACTGATCTGCTCCCTGGTTAGGAAGTCTGTACAACACATTCACTATCCACACTGTGCATCTTGTGGTACAACTTGTATGGGTTGGTAGGGCCATTTAAACTGAGAGAAATTTGAGCATTCAGGTCTGTGTGGGTACACACTTTTTCAGAAGTTTGGGAATACTTGGCTCTTGCTTCTGTTTCAGATCCATGGTTATAATGAGCTCTTCTGAGATCTGGATCCTGTTTTTATAGGTAGTGATAACGGAGAGTTATTGATATGGGGAGGTATGTGTTTGCATTATCACCCAACAGTATGATACAGCCTCATAATACAGCATTGCCTGCCTGTATTATCTGAACAGAAAAAGGCTAGAGAGGAAGGGGAAAAAAAAAAAAACCAACACAAAGATTGTAGCATCTTTTATGTGACCACAGGCTGTGCGCTGAAGAGTCTATGTTTTATGGTCATAAATCATCATTCCTTATATCCTTAAATCCTTAAAAAGGGCAAAAAAAAAAAAAAAAAAAAATCAGTGTAACTGCTCCTGCCCATGTGAGCACTAACAATACAAACTTCCCAGGGTAGGGACAATTTTCTTCTGTTTCAGTGTCATAATTGGCACTGGGTATTTTGGGCATTGCAGTCATCCAGAACTGACTGTTCAGCTTTGTGTTTCTCTCTGTGACATTCCAAAAACAGTCTAACCAGAAGATGTATAAGATACTGAAAAATTGCATCCTGTTCTCTTCCATCACCACTCTATCAAACCTTTTGCAATCCAGGCTTTCCCCACCTCATATCTCTTTGACATCCTGTGGAATGCAGGTTGCTGCTTTGGCCCTTGTGCCCCAGGGCTGGGTAAAGCCCAGCACACGCAGAGTGCTTGCCCTGCTTGCTGTTAGTTGTAGTGGAAAGCAGAGCACGGCAGCTGGAACAGAACAGGACCTTGAAGTAATAGATGGTCTCCTTGTCTTTCATTGTTTTGGTGTATCATTTCTCTTTTCTGCACAGTTGTTCTTCCCTTGCTGCCACCTCAGTTCTAAATTTGTCTGTCCCATTTTCCCATTCAGACCTATCTTCTTTCTGTTACTCACTGTCACCAGTCAAGCTTTCTCTGCCTTTCAACTTCTGCCTGCCATTCAGCCCTCTGTGCTCTGGCATCTTTGCAGCCACCACTCCTTTTTCAATGGTGAATGTCCAAAAATAACTTGGAAGTAGAGGTGGCCAGGGATGGCATGCAGGCAAAGAATTTAAGTTCTCTTATCAAAGAGGCTTTTTTTGTTTTGTTTTGTTATGACTTTTTATGGCTCTTTTACTGATGTAAGGTGTCCTTGGTTTCTACGTAGAAAGCTCATTTTGATAAACACAAATCTTACCCCTGACCTTTCCAAATCTGACATCTCTGCTTTTCTTCTCTTACCTCTACTGAAAGCAAGCATTCCTCTTCATCTTCCTGTCATCCTCCTGTCATCTCTACCTCAGGGCTTTCCAAAGTGATTCATGAGCTTTGCTGGCTGCTTTTTGAAAACAAGACCCCTTTTAATTGTGTCTGTACTCAAGTACTCCACATCAGCTGTGCTGTAGGGTGGCAAACTGAGGGGCTGCTCTTACCAACCCTCTGCTCTTTGCAGGTGTCTCAGCCAGCAGTGGCATGATGCTGAACCAAATAATGACAGCTTTTCTGCTGCCTACAGGGATGTGAACTGTGTGGGTGCTTGCTGGCTTGGAGTTGTGTTGATTTGCTCTTTTGTGCTGGCTACTTGATGAATTTACTGCTAAAGGGGACCCGGCACTTTCATGGTTGCCTTAGTTAAATCTTCACAGACTGACAGCCAAAACAGATGGTGTGACCATCTCATAGAATCATAGAATGTCTTGGGTTGAAAAGGACCACAGTGATCATCTAGTTTCAATCCTCCCATGGTGCACAGTCTCCAACCACTCATGCTAAAGTATGTAGGGTTTGGGTTCTTTGTCTTGGTAAGGAATTCTTCCTGCAGCACACAAAAGCTGGGGTACTTCTTTACTATCAGCTGCACTGTTTAGCTCCTCAAGAGCCAGTTTCTGCAAGTATTTCCTCTTTCCTCCTTCTACAAAGCAATTTATGCTTTTTTATTTTACTTCAGCATGACTCTGAAGACATGCATCAATAGCATGTCTGCAACTAAGTCTTAAACCCATTCTTAGAAGAGTTCTACAAATACTGGAATCCATTTGGTGTTGAATTAGTATTGATTTTTTTTTTTTTTCTGCAAACTTGCTGAAACTTGATTGATACTTCTCTCATATCCAAGAAGTAGATACATCTGCAGCTCTTCCAGCTTTGTGGAACATCCTACTGAGGCAGTAGGATCCTACACAGAGCTTTTTTTTTCTTCTGCTTGCCAAAAATCATGCAGTAAATTATCAATGTATATAAATAACTCTTGGTGAGTAATAAAGGAAAATGGAGCCAGTCTTTTTTCATTTGATATCCTGTGACAGCACAAGAGGCAATGGGCACAAGCTAAAACACAGGAATTCCGATGTAAGCATATGATTTTTTTTTTTAACTGTGAAAATGACCAGATGTTGGCATGAGTTTCCCAGAGGTGTCATGGAGTCTTAAATTCTGGAGACCTTCAGCAGCTGCCTGAACATGGGCCTGGGTGACCTGTTTGGGCAGTAATTGGGCCTTTTTCTGTAATAACTATGCTATCCAAAATTACTTTGTGTTTCTACACATGTACGCACCCATACATAATAGGTAGAGATCTGTATTCATCTACCTATTGCTAGTTTGTATATAAACATAATGGAGATCAGGACAAGCTGGAAAAAATAAATGGAAAAGAGTTGCTTAAGGAAATAATATTTTTTTAAAAAAACTGTTTCATGCAGGCCACACTTTCTATGCTTTATGTAGACATTGTAAATCTTAGGTAATTTACTTTCTACAATGATATTATCTCATTGCGTTCAAAAACATTATATAAAATTACTTCAGAGAGGGCTTTAACTTTCTTAGATGGTTTCTGTTGGGCACCACTTACTCAGAATTATGTCTTTGTTAAGGACCATGTTAAACTTAAGTGGGCAGAAAGTGCATAGAAGGAAATCTGCATGAGAGAAAGGAGAATAAAAGGCTGTGGGCCAGAAGAAGGAGGTGGCCCCTCAGCTGGACTCCCCTCCAGCATAATACAGCTCTGAATTAGGCAGCAAACATAGAGAAACTGGCCTGCTTTGAGAACACACTACAGGCACTTCGTTGTTATGCAAATACTTTCTGGAGTCCTAAGTGCAGGTAATTAAGGCTGTGCTTGTACTCAGCCTGGTTTCTGCAGTCCGTTTGTGGGTCTGACATCACTGCTGAGAACTAGAAGACTGGACAAAACTGGCTACTAGAACTGTTTTTAGTCCTTAGGTGTGTATAAGTAGCATCTGCCCTCGAGGCAGTGCTGGAGGAAGCTGTTAGGGCGTCCTTTTTAGTATTAGTTGGGTGACTGGAGAAGGAAAAGGGATCTGGCAGAGCTCTTCATCCTTCAGTCATGACTTTTGCCTTATAATATTAATAAGGTTCCTTTCTTCTTTTCAGCCCCCACTAAAACAGTTTTCTCCTTGTTTCAGTGGTCCCCATGGTTAGTATTACATTGTTTGGGGTTGAGAGGTGGTCTTTTGTTTACATCTTGGCCAAGACAAGTGGCAAAGAGTACAGATCTGAGGTTTTATATTTGAAGTAGCAGAAACTTTATCTTTGTTTTCAAGTTTTTGGATTTGTACTGCTTCAATACACACATTTTCTATTTTGATGTTCCACGTTAGAATATGTTGTGGGATTTATTTTTTCCTGCTTATTTACAGGTTCTGACATAACATCTTAGAAGTTGTACATAGACATTTCCTACAGTGGAAGCACTTGGAAAAAAAAAAAATCTGTTCTGAAGATGAAAGAAACCAATCTCTATTTATGAGAGCTTCCTTAGCTCCTTGCTTAATACATCAGCTTCAATCACAGCCAGGAAGAAATATTAAATTTTATTTTTTGTTGAATTTTCAAAAACTAATCAGATAAATCCTTTTAATCTTTATAAACTGTACAGTTTTTGTTTGTTTTTCCCATTTGTTTCTTTTTAGTTTAGCTTTTAGGCCTTTTACACATGATGAGATTATTTTCCTTGGTCCCTACAGCTGTCTTTTGAAAATCCTTTGGAGGTAATCTGTAATAGTGAGGAAGTTGTACCTTGTTGGATGTTATAGGCATGCATGAAAAAGCAATGAGTTTGTCCTAGCAGGTTGAGTCTTCTTTCCCTGGT
The DNA here is from genome assembly GCF_023343835.1 of Lagopus muta. Classification (NCBI taxonomy): domain Eukaryota; kingdom Metazoa; phylum Chordata; class Aves; order Galliformes; family Phasianidae; genus Lagopus; species Lagopus muta. The sequence goes on along the minus strand of NC_064435.1, from coordinate 37,378,685 downwards.
CTTAATTCCCTTTACCATGTATACATTTTAGAGCCATTACTTTGTCTCTACCTTCCAGCCCCTTCCCAAATTCACACATTCTGTGAATTTTGCTTTCAAGGACTGTCTGGAACTAGAAGAAAAAGTCCTGTTCAATTTTGTAGACTAAAAAACTTGTTTCTCATTCCCTATATATTATGCAGCTAAAGAAGTTGCAAATATTTTATATGAAATCCTTCAATAAAGTGGGATCTGCCCTTAAGGCTGCCATGCAAGTCAGTAACAGCCCCCGGTATTGGCAACAAGAACAGGGTTATCACCACTGTGACCATTGCCTTCGTGCCTGCTTCTGCCCTTCCCAGCTCTGCAGGGCAGAGGTGACAGCCATGACAGAAAGGGTTTAGTTGCTTGGGGAGTTTTGTGTAAATAAGGCAAGGAAGGATTTGTTAGAACTGGGGATTTGATTCTCATCTCTTCACAGGGGTTGTAGCAGTTTGTTACTTCTGGCAGTGATGTGCAACAGTGTGAGAAATGCCTTCATTTCTTTACAGCTGGAAAGGAGTTACCATGAAGCACAAGGATGCTGTATCAGAGCTTTTTTTTTATGAGTTCTTTCTTCCTCAAGCCTGCCAGTTACAGACCCCAAACTGCCAAGCACGAGTACATTTAAAACAAAGATAATGACAAATTGCACAAAGGCAGAACCTCATCAGACACTCTTGGGAAGGACTCTTAGAGATCTGACTAATTGAGAGTATTACCATAGCTTGAGATTATTGCAGTGGTTGGTTTCTTTTGGTCAGAAATACCAACGAAAGCACAGCTTCTCACCTTGCACTGTGCCATCAGGCCTTCTACTCTGGCATGGAAAAGTTTGGAAGTTCAGGGTATTTTTCAGAGGACAGAAATCCAGGGGCAGTGAGTCTTAGGGGATCCTCATTTCTTTTTGCTTCAAAACAGAATTGCATGTGTTGTATTAAGAAAATAAGCCACTAATACTGAAGAACAAGCTGGGGCTTATTTTTACTATTGATTGATTCTGGTTTTCATAGTTGTGGGAGAAATCAGATGGCCCGGTTACAAATGCAGAACTGATACATTGTTTAAAAAAAAGTGGATTTTTTCCTTGCAAAGAGCAGAACCGAGCTAGGTGTAATTCTGTTTCAGTTCCTGTTGTATTTAGCACAATTGCAGCATAGTCTTCAAGTCTGGAAGACTAACATCCCTAATTCACGCGAGCTGTCATCTGAGATGGGCTGCATTTCTTTGAAAGCACTAAGTCCTTAAATAATTTGCATTAGTTCTGAATGGTTGAGTTGCCTCCAATACGGTTTGATTACAATCTTTATTACTGTGTAGGTGTCATTTTTGTCTGTATATGTTGTAAATATATAAAAGCAGTGTTAATATTAAATAATCTCTTCTACGTTATTCTCTGCTCAGCTGATATCTCAAATTTCTTTGTAGGGTTTTTTGAACCCCTCAAGTGTCCTAATATTTCTTATCAATAAGGTCACATTCTTAGGTAGTAGATGCAATTGCTATCAAGTTAAGGCATAAGGCTCTCAGTAGATTAAGGAGTCCTTATGATGAACTTTTCATGCGAAGTGAGCTCTTAAATTGGCTTCTGAAATTTCTCCTTAAGGTAAAAATCCTACAGTCCATGTTAATCAGAAAGTATATTTCTCTTTCTGCCTTATTAATTTTTTAGCATAGTAATGAAAAATGAATTTGTAAAGAAGCAGTTGTTTTTAGTGGAGCAAAACCTAGTCATCTTAGGTACATCTTAGCCCTGCTTTGTTCCTCTCAAGGATCTTGCAGCCAGGTGCAATCTGTACCTTGAAGTTTTCCTGGTGCTGCATGCCCGAGATGCAGCGTTTCCCTGTTTGCCCATCCATGTGTCTCATCTTACTACAGAAGTAGCTCACCACCACTCTTCTAGCCTGCATGAAAGCAGTCTTGTGCCATTTACATCAATCTTGAATATTGCATGAAGGGAGCATTTCTGAAGCCTGTGCACTTTGATTATATCATTCCTCTTTACATCATCTTGCTGGTTCGTTCTTTGTAGACAGTACTAAAACTCTCTACGTGATATCCTTGCATTAGCTATTGTCTCTCATTTGTTACCTTAATGCTGGTTTTCTGTCTCCATAGTGCCATCTTAAGTCGCCTTGCTGTTATGCTTTCCAACCATTGTGTTTTTGCTTTGTCTCGCATCCTTTCAACCTGGGAAGAGTTAATTGTTAAATCAATTCAGTGTGCTCTAGGATAGTGGTCTTTAATTTACCTTATATCATCAAGCAGTCTCACAAAATGGGTATCAACTTTTCAGTTAAGACATAGAAAAAGGGTTTCTTATACTTGTAGCAACACATCTCAAGAATCCTGTCTGCTGGAAAGGCTTTTCTGTGCCGATGTTAGGCAAAATCTCATAACACAATGGAAACTTGAAGTGTCTTCACTGATTAGAAAGAACAAGTCTGGTCTAGTTGTATTTCTAGATGAGTGCATTTGCATGCCATGAGAATTATCATCAGTTAGAAAAGCAAATTGTCCTAAGAAGGAAAATGAAGAATAAAGTCAACGAGACTACAAGAGACAGCTTGAAGAATGATGAAAAAACATACAACTTTTTATGGTTCTATTTGCCAATGAAGGTCTGAAACTCAGTATGCATTTTCTGGTGCTTTCTAAAATAATTTCTGCAGGTACCTATATTTAGACTGTGGAAACAGAGGTAACAGTGTCATTTTGGCAGACTTGAAGCACTGCTTCATGGCCTAATAAGAGAGGAAGATGCCTTGCTTTGGGAACCAGAAATTGCAATAATAATGGTGCTTCTGTTCTACTGACTAAGTGCTTTTCTTCATGTACAAAATGGGAATGACTAGTCCAACCCACAGAGTGGCTCCAAGCATTAATTAACTCTGTTCAATGCTGTTCTGGAAAGCAAAGGATTTTAGTTGTTGTCCTTGGTGTTTTGTGTTGATTTTAATGGATGCCCAAAAGTCTGAAGTCTAGTTTTGTTTGCCAGATTATTCAAAACTGTGCTACATTCACGAGCTCTCAGAGAAGGAAGTTGACAATGCTAATGTGTGGTCACGGCATTTTAAAGAAATCAATAAAATAATTGTCTTATTTATTGGGACCTCTACCTGTATTTTCAGCGTTCACACAAAACCATGTCAGAGTGCACAGCTGTTAGCACTGACCCAAGAATCTTTAAAACTAATTAAAAAATTGCCAAATGTTAACTGCCGTTACATATTTAACAGTTAAACAATGGATTTCTTGCTTAAGGCAGGCATTTCTTTTCAGTAAATTAGGAGTGCAGCAGGTCTCATTGAGGTCCTGAGATGTTTCTAAGACACTGTTACAGAGCTCTGCTTACTTCCACAATACTGTCATAAATAACACTGTGGTGATGGCTGGGAGCAGAAAGCTTGTTCTGAAAAAGTACCTGGTACTAATTCATGGGGAGAGAGGAAGAATAAAATTAAGGGATTTCCTGTACTAAAAAGTGGAATTAAGCATAGGAAACAAATGCACTTCAAGATTCAAATACAGCTCTGGCATGTGATTCTGTTTCCTAGAAAAGTGGCATATTTTTTGGGGGCTTCCAGTTGGGATGGCATTTGTTTTTCTTATTTATTTTTTAACTATAAAAGGCGCATGTGAGAGAAATGCAAATGAAACAACCTGAGAAAGTATAAGGGCTGGGCTGATTCCCAGCAGGTGTTCTTTCTGTATGGACTCTTCTGTAGGGTTGAAGCATCTATAGCAGAAAAGACTCATTTTCAAATTTCCTTATATAATCTCTTGAAGTTAATATAAATTATGGATACTGGAAGTTTACAGAAGAGCCTAGAATAGTATTTGTTCCTTGTAAAAAATTTAAACATACATGTGGGTATCAGGTTTTGAAAGTCTGAAAACAGTAGCCAAGATGGTATGAGGTCATTGTGCAATTTTGCCATCACTTCCCACTGATACTGATAACAGGCATGAGAATTGCATGTGATGGTCACTGCTATGCATTGCATGGCTCAGAAAAACAAGCAGCCTTCTGTGCCTTTAGAAATCATATCTACCACAGAAGGGCCGGGGGCAGCTTCTCAGTCTTAATTGCTTCTTCAAGCACTACTTCAGCAGTGGTGCTTTGGTAACCAAGGGAAGGGTGGAGCCAGTCAGTGTACAATTAAAATTTATCTCATTAGCAGCGGGTGGGTTGTTCTGCCTCACTTAGGATCTGAGTTTTGGGGTAGGAGATCAAGTGGCAAGTTGGGAGGGTGAAGAGATGCACGCTGGCATTGGTGTCTGGGGACTCCAGGTTGAGACATCCAAAAAGGTGATCACACCTCTTGTGTCTATGGTTTTAGAGATGTATGTTTCAGGTTCATACTAAAACACTTCAGAATTATATTCTCTGTCTTACCCTGGGACTGTCCTTGGGCAGGAGGAGCTGGGGCTGCCCATCAGTCAGGCATCAGTCATTTTTCCAAGTGTCACTTCCAAGATGATGGAGTGTTGCCTTGACTTTCTCAGTAAAGCTACCCTCATAAATCCAAAACTCACACTGTCACAGCAATTCCATTTTTTTGATGCACATGAGTTTTATCCTTGAAAGAGAGGACACTATTTTAAACGCTCCTCTGATGTATAGTGAAATTCTACAGTAAAAACTTTTCTATCCTAGGACAAGCAATCCAACATGTAGCAAAGGGACACAGAATGAGAACTTTGCTACCACTGCCCAGTTCCTGTCCCTTGCTGGAGGAAGAGCGTGCTTCTGAGGATCATAATGGACATAACCATTTCTATACCATCCCAGCAGTTTGCATAGTATAAAAGCAGCCAGATTGTGAACCATTTTAGCTGTCAGTACACTGGCTATTAAGATATAAATTCTATGTCAGTATTTCAAATTATTTCTCATAAATAATGATTTACATATAAGTATTCAGATTGTTGCAGCTTAAAATCGGTTGATGTCACATGAGTTGTTAGCATTGAATTGCAATGCCCTTGTTGGCAGTAATTTAGTTTTGGTGTTTGATTCATTTTCCAGCACTTTAGTTTTGCAACTTGTATATTGTATGACAGAAATGCAGCTATGTGGGACTCTGTAATTCAAAGCCGTTAGTTCTCATCTACAACTGTTGGTTCTCTTATGTTTTTCCTGCTAGTTAATATGCAGATGTTCAGATTTCCAGAAGATGGTTGTTTGTTTGTTTGTTTTTTTAACCTTATGATATGATTAGGATAATCCAGAAGTAAGGATGTGACCTTCAAAACAGTCAGGTTGGCAGCAGGCTGTGATAGCTCAAGGTTTAATTGGAATTTCATCAGAGTGTGTTTTTTCTCACAGTATACATTAATGATCGGATGTTTTTGTTTTGTTTTGTAAATTGCATAGAACCAACAACTCAGAGAAGATTATGATTAAGTACTTTGTAATGTACTTAAGAGGATGCATTTGATAATGTGTTTGAACTTAGTTTTTCTGTGACTTATCAAGTGTCCATAAGTGCAGGACTTCTTTCTTGTTACTGGAAGGGTAAATTTGCACAGTTTTGAATTCTTTGCTCAGTTGGATGATCACTGCCATGTATAAAAATCCCTGAGCCACCAATTTTTTTTTCTTTTGTTTTCTGGAATCAGCAACAAGATGGAATGATAGCCACAGGTGAAAATCACTGCTAAAACAGCCATTTAAAGTCAAGAAGTCGTTCGATCTATAGGTGGTCAGCACTAGATTCGAGCTTTATGTGTAATTTTGCTATGGTGTTCCATTCATGCAGATGCTTTTTTGAGATTAGGAAGAACTTTTCTTCCTCACCCCCAACATAATCACAAAAAACAGTGCAGCAAAAGGTCGCTAATACTAAATAAGTGCATTCAAATTGGAAACTATAGTTGCGTAAGTTTGTGTATGTCTCATGCTTTAACTGATATTGTCCCAGGTGAGAGATCTAGTGATAAGGGGAGCAGTTGTTTCTTTATATTCTCCGGATGTGATTTTTTTGGAAAGCAGGGGGTGGAGAGAATTAAGAATCCCCAGTTCTGGCTCAGTTGCTACAACTTGATGTGGTAAAGGAAGGCAATGAACAATCCTGTGCTTATGTAAGTCTTTTGGGAAGGGTTTGCATAGTGTTTTTGGATACTGTTTCTTCTTTTCCCTCCAGCTTTCTGGAAGGAATATAAATTATAGTGAATTATTTCAACAAATTAATCTAAAATGCTTTGGCATTAACTCTCAACTGTAAATGATCGCATCATCTAAAATAATAAAAACCAGTCAGGTCAAAATTGGAGAAGCTGGAATATTTCACATATTCTTCCAGTGATAAAAATGAATTCATAGTAACTTCCTTTTTAAAAAATATCTCTAATTTCACAAATCATTGAATTCAGCACCAGACTTACTATACTAGCTCTACTGGCAAGCAGTATTACAAGCCAATACATCTGGCTCTTGTTGACACAACTGTAAACTGGTGACATTTTCCCCTTAAATTTCAATGCAGCGTGAGTCAGAAAAAGTTCATGTGTATAGTCTCAATAATATTAAGAGATTTCTTATGAACAGTGAGTCCACAGCAATACCCTGGGGAGGTTGTTACAGCAGGCTTATGACAAAAAAATATTTATATACAATGAGATGCTATCTCTTAAAAATATATATATGTAGATCCAAATATAAGACTTCAAGGTTTTGACTGCAAATACTTGATACCATTTGAATAAAGCCAATTGTGAAAAAACTTCCTGGGTTGGACAAGGCTCCTTGCCCTCGTAGGATCCTGCAGTAGCCACTACATGAAGGTGCTGAGGCTGTCTGGGGAGCGTTGGCCGTAGCAAGGATGTTTCCCATCGGGGCAATGATTTTTTTTTTTCAGGAATATGAAGAAACTCACATTTTTTTTCTAATCGGTGTGAATGTAGGACAGATTCTCTGGTCTGTGTGGATGTGATGGCTGTGAAGATGATGTCTTTTGAACATTGAACTTTATATGAGACTGTTTTTAACTTGAATACTCTCAGCTTGAATATTGTCTGATCAAGGATGGCAGGTTGACTTTTAGGGCATCTAGTGCCATTTAACATGCCACAGGGTACATGAGGCAGCATGACAGGAAGGATCCTGAAGTGTAAGAAGCTCTGTGACTGAGGTCTTGGTGTGTTTTGCATAGAAAAGGGGAAGATAAGGAAAGGGTGTCATCTGCTTGTGACAAAAAAACCAACTAGATATGGAGCGTTAAAGCTTTCTGTGTCTGTTAAAGCTTTCTGTGTCTGTTAAGTGGAACTCGGGAAACTTAAGAGCAAGTCATGCTTTTTGTTGCAGTGGTGATTTTTTTCTTTTTTCTGGATCTATTCTTGCCTAAGAAACAAAGCAATTTCTCTGTATTTTTAGTAATATTTTCTTTAAAGCTGTAGGAATAGTTTTAAAAAAAGAACAAACTCAACTGGAAAGGCAGGAATTTTTATAACTTTCTTGGTTACTAACTTGATTATAGTGGATGTAAAAAGTGGTCCATTTTAGTAGTGCATTATGTTACTATGGTAACATAGACTTACTAATTTAGAAACCCTTCGGGCTAGTTTTGAGAACACTAACATTGCACTAGTGTACCAAAACATGAAAGGACTTCTTGTTGAGGTAGCTGCTAAATGTTTAGGATGAACCCTGCGGATAATTCTGTTTTTTTTTCCCTCTCAGTTTCCATCAGTATGCCAGGTAATTATTATATATATATATACTATATATTAAATATTATATATTATATATTTTTAAAAAAAAAACTGTGACCAGAATACAGTTATTATTCATTTACCTTAATGGCTGCCACGTTTTGCTTATTAATTTGTTTCCTTCTTGGAGTCAGATCTTTGGGCCTCCATTGTGAAGCTGCTATAACAAATACACGCTTTATGCTCCCAATAAGCAGATGATGTTTCAAGGGCAATTTGACTCATTCTGGGACTTCTGTGGAAGTAGTATATATTTTGTTTGTCAGTGACTGTATATCGTTCTCCAAGTCCTATCAACAAATTCTGCATCATTCTGTTAGCATATGATTGCAAATTCTTTCTAACGGTACTGATTTTTCCCAGCTGTGCATATACTGGGGGGAGTCCTACTACCAGTTCTATTCTGTGTATTTGAAATGTATTTGAAATTGACATGTACTATTCAAATGCTGTGCAGCTAGTAATCTACTTTTTTTGTTTTTTTGCTTTATTATATTAATTGAGAATTAGAATCCCCTTCAGTAGAGAGGAAGAAATGCTACTATTCACTGAGAACACCAATTCATGCTTCATGAGGTCTGTCTGCATCACCTCTTTTTGCTTCATCTATCCTTTCCATTATTTTACTGAAAAAGATGAGCAGTTAGGCTCTTTGCTGTGAGTAACTTCCTATGCGGTGCCTGAGCTACTCGTGCCTGTTCCTGTAACAAACATCCAGTGAAGCTGCTACAAGCCCTGGGTTCTTGCTGAAGTCAGTAAGAACTGTGTCTTGTGGAACTGGCCTGGGTTTAGAGTGTAATTTTGTCAACAGCAACTCAGGCAAAATTAAGATTCTAGATTCTGAGCTTTTACTGAAGGGAAAAAAGAAAATAGGCATATCTGGTTCTTCTGTTTGTAAGAATGACTGAAACCTGCTGGAGCTGCCAAGGAGCTCAAGGATGTTGGTACTGGCTGCAGAGAACATTTGCTTTCAAGCAGGATAGCTGCGGCCCATGTCTGAAGGTTGTTATGTATAATCAGCACTTTAAGCAGCATATGCAGGAGGCAGATAGCTGTGTTGAATAAAACAGTTCAAACCAATAAATCTTTGCTAAATTGACCAAACCTACGAGAAGAGAATCCAAGTTTCATACAGTAAAACACAGCCAGGATTGAGCGGGCTACAACTGGCACAGGGGACTGCGTTCATGACACACTGCTGAGGTTTCCCAGCTGTGCTTCAATTGATCCCTCCCTCCACCTACTACTTCCTTCCCCCTGGAAAGTAAGGAATATTTAAAACTTGAATTACTTTATTTAGCAAGAACAATTCTGTATTTCCACATACTGTGATCCTCACAGTAACAGCAAGACAGGCATTCTTACGTTATTTAGAGCTATAAAAAAAAATAAAATGTAACAATCTGTCTTTACCAGCATGAAATGCATTGTGATTTAAAGGCATAAAGAAAACGCCAAGGCCTGTCTCTGAGCTGTCGGGCAGCATACAAATACAGAGGCTAGTTTTGTTCTTTCCAACCTTAAACCAGGCTGTGACCACCTGTAGCCCTTCTGCCTCTACCTGCTTCTGGACAGACTGTGAAGTGCAGGCAGGAGCAGCTCTGCCCTCACCCTATCCCCATCCCGTTGCCTTCCAGGAAGACTTTGATGCTCAGTTCACTACTCTTCAGTTGTGATTGTTCCCCACTAGCCTCTCCATCCCTTTATTAAAGGACATATGAAGCATCACATTTGACTGAACAAACAGACCCTCTCTCTCAAACAGCTTTCTCCCTCCAGGAAAGCCTTCCTTTTTTCCAGCAAGCTTGTTCTTGCCCTACTAGCTGTTGATACACAGCCAGACCACTTCACAGCTGTACTGCAGGTAATTCAGAAGGAAGAGTCAAGTCATTTATTGCTGGAGCACAAAGTTCCCTTCCTGCATCAGCAACACTGAGGTGCTGGGGACTGTCCCTTCCCACAAAGCAGCAGGGCCTTTACGTAGGGCCTTATGATGCTGTCCAGATGAGTTTGCCAAAGGTTTAATACTGAGCACTGGTGCTGGCCAGAGTGGTTGGGTTTTTAATCCAAATGTCCCAGGCTCCTTTGACAAGCATGTTATTTGGGTAGTTTTTTAGTTGTATGTTGTTTTGCAAAGGCAGTGTGCATCCACTTTGTGCTAGAGTATTTTTCTTTCTGGTTTCTCTTCTACCATGTAAGTTATTGTGGTACCTTACCTACCAGCCATTCTCATTAGAAGAGATGCTTTGCAGAGATGCTCAGTCAGAAATTTTGTTCCTTATGTCACGTGCTTCTATATACCCATGTGTTAATAGTCCTTATGCCTGATGAGACTTGAGTCCTGTGAGTTACTTTCATGGCAGTGACACAAGTTGCAAGTTTTCTCACAGTCTAGCAAAGGAATAGACAGAAAGCAGAGCTGTTGTCAGTGCTAGAATTAACATACCATATGCTGTCTACATCACCTTTGTCTTGTAGAATTGTTTACTTTGGAAAAATCATCAGAAACAGTCTTTTTTTTCTTTCAAACTCAGACCTTAAGCGCAAATAGTTTCTGTTTGCTTCCTCGGGTTCCTCCTGTGTGTATGTACAGGAGCAGTCTTGTTCTTAAGCTAGCAAATAAAAAAAAGCCCTAATTCTTCAGGTTCTAAAGCTAATCTAACTGCAGTTCTTTCTGAAGAATTTTTTTTTTTTTGCTACTTCTCACATGTAGAGAAAATAATCACTGACCCATGGATCTGTTACTTATGTTTTCTCTTGTTTCTCCTTAGTTTGCCATTTCCAGTTGCTTTAGTAAAGAAATCAGACTTATATGATTCCATTTTTTTTTTTTCCTGCAAAATGTTTTATTTCATTTGTGGCAATATTTTAGGATTTAAAGACAAAATTGCTTCAATATAAGTAGTCTAATGGGGAATGATATAAAACAAGATTTCATTCTTGCATCTTTTCCAGAGTTTTGTTCTGCTTCACCTCTCTGAAAGATTTTAGCTGTCCTCTCTAACCTGAGAAGCACATATGTAAGAAATAGAATTGAGGGCAATGTAGGAAGACAGAAGAAACCATCTGCACAGGTGATAAAACAAGAATCAAGTGTTAACATTGAAAAACATAGGGTTCCTTAATACTTACACTGCAGGTGCGTGAACCCAGGGAATGACCTCTAAGAGAAATAGGGAAAAGGCTTTAGCACTTGTCTAAGTCATTAGCTGAAAGACAGTAGAAAATAATCTTCAGTTGGCAGGGTAATGAGCCAGGAAAGGATCAACTCTTCACATCTGTAATTCCCAATTGCTTAGCCTTTTGTATCCCGCAAGTCTCTCATCAGAGAAAAAAAGAAAGCTGTCCCGTAAATGAACTTTGTTTCTCCCAAAAGCTATTTAGTTACTATTATGACAGATCTGTTTTCTGTTGTGCAGATGTAGAGATATTGGGTTTTCTTCTGTTTACAACTTCATTCTCATCTCATGTAACCCGTCTCCATTTACATGAAGTTATTTTCCTTCACTTTTTCTTCCCATCCCCCCCCCCCCCCCCCCCCCCCCAAGTTGGATTTATTTTGTTGCATCTCCTTCCTTTCTTTTCTAAAACTGAAATCCTCTGGGTTAAATTATTTTATTCATCTGTGGATTTATCTAAAACTCCTTAAAACAAAGTTTCTTGTTGTGCTGTGACCTATTCACACTGTTTTTCTCCTTTTTGATTCATTTGTAATGCCCCCTGACATTGAGTTACTGTTCTTGTAGTGAACATACAGTAGGTGCACCTTCTCTTGGTGATTCTTCTGTTCATCTTTTACAGTCAAGAATTAAGAAGCAAGCTATAATGCCTTGTGTCATTCCCTATTAAGTCTCAGTTCCTGTGTGGTTGAACAGCACAGGTGTGTAGGAACACCTGCAAAAATGTTAGTTGATGTGTTGCTTGGAGCGGATGATGCTAATTTTTTTCTTTTTTCAAAGAGCCGTGATGAAGGAGGAAATCCAAAGGTTAAGTCCAACAACTGTAAGTGGTTGGAGTAGGTGCAGATGTGGAGGAGCTGCCAGAGCTCGTGCTTCTGCATTGCTCTGCGGTGGCTTCACCAGCTTGGTGAGAAGCGGGGTGCTGTAGAGCGCTCAGATGGACCAGGCCTTTGGCAGTGCCAACCCACTGAGAGTCTTGGTTTCCCTGCTTCTGAATGCAACTGGCTGCTGTTATGACCCATTTGAACACCATGAATATCTCTATTGGGCCTGACCATGGCTTGGCAGCCTGTGCATTTGTCAGGCTGAGCTGTGGTCCTGGTCAGGCTACTAAAGAGTCTTTATAACGTGATGCTGGCACAGCTCTTCTCTTCCTCGAGTGGTGATGATGTCCACCTGCCATCAAATCAGTCTTTGTGTCCCAATCATACAGGCAGCATCTTAATCAAAGGATGTGCATTCCCGTAGCTTTAATGTTTGCTTGGCCTCTGGCAAATGCAGCCCACAGCTCCAACAGCAACAGCTGGGGAAAGTTAATTCGTGGTTGTCTTGGCCCTTTCCCAAAATCTTCAGCATTAAGCATTTTCTGTGCTGATTTTGCTCTTCAGTGGTCTCATTTGATAGGCAGGTTGGCAGGAAAACAGCCAAGTGTGGTTGCTGGTGACTGGAGTGACACTGAAAGAGGTGACCTAAATTTGCAACGTTGTGAACACTGTGGTTGACCTGGCATTCCTGGGCTGCTGCCTGGCTGTGCAGTTGCAGAGTCAGAAATGTGTCTATGCAGGAGCAGTTCTGTGTCAGATTAATTTAACTGATATTTGTAAATTGGGAACAAAATGGAGGGAGCTGAAGAAAGCCAGGGAAAGAAATGTAGAAAAATGTAAGTAATATTTGAAAAGCCTGAACAAAACACAATAGCTTGCATTTTGATCATACACCAGAGTCTGTTTCAGCAGTTCAAATTGTTCACTCCTAGAACAAGCGTGAAAATGCTGTATTTGTGTATATGGATGATAGGTTACAGAAACAACACAGAAGCTTTTCTAGGTGGGAGGAGCAACAAGGACCTGTCTGAAAGCAAAGCGTTTCTAATTTTTCTTTTCTGTTGTTAGATAGAGTTATTTTTTCTTGTTGTTGTATTTTGTGGTTGCACACTGCTGCAGGAGGGCGCTTCGGCCATCTGCATTCTATCATTCCCGCATGAGATTGGTGGTGCTAAGCCCTTCACTGCGTTTCGGCTGCCACAGTTTGCCACTGATTTTTTTATGCATGCATGAACACGGGCAGACACGTGCAAGGTGTAGGAGGGTGAGGTTTGGGAGCATTTGACAACAGCCCCCGCACATGCCGATCGTGCTGCCTGCTAGCAGAAAAACGTAGCAGAAAGTGCCAAACGGGTTTTCTGAAGGCACAGTAAGGTGCAGCTCATAGAAGCGTGTGTTATTTTACTTTTGCTGATAAAAGCAGATTTGACAGATAAGCAGGCTGCTTTGTTTTGCTTTACTTCCAGGCCATGAAATGTTCCCTACTTCCTCTTTTTCTGCCCCGTTGATGTCACTGGTGTCCCACAAAATGGATGCTGTAATTATCTGTTGAACAAGAGACAAACCTGGGGTCAGTGGTTCAGGAATATTTTTTGCAAGTTCCATTTTGCCAAGAAGAAAAATGTTTTGGTCTTTCTGGTTTAGCACAAAAGAAGTGAGGATTTGGAGTACTTATTTTTGTCTTTAATTATCAGAAGTTTCTTGGTGATGGCGCTGGCTAAACAATAAGGAAATAAAAAGCAGTATTCTCTCAAGGGCTTGGAAGAGCATACACAGGGTTTTGCTGACCTGTGTTTTTGTATCAGAGATGGGAAAATGTTCTGATGAATCCAGTCTGTCTGCTTAGGAATAGGAAATGTCATTTCCATAGGCATCCAGTCTTGCAGCGGATTTATTAAGTTCAGTTTCTTACTTTAGCTCATCTCTGCTTCTGCATTCCACTGAAGTGTATCAGAAATGCCCTTAAAAGAGAAGCAGAGAAGGTAGTTGGAGGGGAAATTTTGATTTCTTAGAAAAAACACTGAAAAGTTTTATCAAATTTGGTTAAATTCAGTATCCTCAAATTTGAGGCAGTCTAGAATTGTTTTGTTCTGAATTCCCCAAGGCCTAAGCATTGGTGGGGATGTTGATCCTTTATTAGTTTTATTCTTTGTATCTTAAACCAAGGAATGAAATAACTGTATTCATTAATTACCTGAATTCAGTCTCCATCTCGTGCAGTATTTCAGGCACTTCTAATTTATTCTCATCTTCCTCTGCCCATCTGGTGAATTGTGTTTAATCTCCGTACCATATCCTGCATCATAAACAATTACTTAGGATCTCCCTTGCAAGAAGTGGAAGGTATGCTGGAAAGGAAAGGAGTGATTTTTTTCTGGAGTTCACTGTAAAATATATATATAAATACCATAAACACATCATGTATGTATTTGTAACATTAAAAAAAAGTTTGTATTTCCTACAATCTGTTTCCAAGTTCTAAGTTTTCTCAAGCAACACTGAAGTTAATGGCAATATTTTGCATCTCAGTTATTGATTTTCTAGTATAGGTACTGATGATGAATGAAAGAAGATAAATTCAAGTGTAAAAAGAAGTGTTATTTTCTAAGAACTAGTAAGATATTTAAAAAAAAAACACAAAAAAACCACAAAACTTTTACAGAAATTTTGTCTCATGGGCTCACATTTATCCTTCAGTTTAATGCAGGTATCCCACCAAGGAGGTGAAATATGCTTCCTTAATGACAGTTGGCCCTTCTCTGCAAAATGTAGTGCTTGCAGGTTTATTTAGCAATCCCCCCAAAGTTAATTTGCTTTTATCTATTTAAACTGAAATGTGCGTATTTGGGTAAAGCACACTTAAAATTAGGAGTTTCTTCAGAAAGTACCTGTAGCTGTTTTGTCTTCATGCACCATAAAAAAACAGGTAGAAATTCAGACTTGTTAGATATTATTTTGATCCACTGAGGAAAAAAAAAAGAACAGATTTACTCAAAGGCGATGCCCCAAAACAAGAATACAATGTGTTTTTGCTGAAATCCTCTAGGGAATGCAGAGATCTAAGAGTACCAGGAAGAAGGAATAAAAAAAAGTAAACAGTTGTGTAGAAGATGTAAGTGGAACTTTCAGATTTCATATCCTTGCTGCCTATGTATGTGTCATTGTCAGATTTCTCCTGTCTCTTGCCTCCGGTGTGTTTCAAAATATGAAACTTTTAAACATTGATTTTTTTAATGTATCTGCACCTTTTTTTATCTCATCCCTTCATTTTTTATCTACTTATTGCAGTCCAGAATTTGTAATGATTGTACAGAATCATAGAATGGCCTGGGCTGAAGAGGACTGCAGTGATCATCTAGCTCCAACCCCCCTGCTATGTGCAGGGTCACCAACCACCAGACCAGGCTGCCCAGAGCCACATCCAGCCTGGCCTTGAATGCCTCCAGGGCTGGGGCATCCACAACCTCTCCAGGCAGCCTGTTCCAGTGTGTCACCACCCTCTGAGTGAAAAACTTCCTCCTAATATCTAACCTAAACCTCCCGTCTCAGTTTAAAACCATTCCCCCTTGTCCTATCACAATCCACCCTCATAAACAGCTGTTCCCCCTCCTGTTTATATGCTCCCTTCAAGTATTGGAATATTCCAGCTTCTTGAAAGTTCACAAAGTCAGTGATTTAGTGATTGGTTTTTGCTTCTGATTTCATAGTAATAGCTGTAAATAACTGAGTCGGTCTTTACAGCACAAGGGCAGATAGTTGTTGTGATAACTATTTTCAATATAAGAGATTACAGGCAGAAAATAGAGGACATACTAAATTTCATAATTCACTGAAGTTTGACGCTTAAAGTTTGTGTTATAACAGTATTTCACAGGCTATAGCTAGGGTTGTTTCATTTTCTGATGTCAATCTGACTTGATAAGGCTTGAATGTTCTGAAAGCTACTGCAAATCATTCCAGGACTGAATATGTGAAATAAAAAAATATGTTTTTAGTATATTGTAATGCTCCTGGCATTTTGTCATCTTAGATTGTGGTTGGTTTTTGTTTGTTGGTTTTTGTTTTGTTTTACCAAAATTTGATTGTTCTCTTTTGGAATAAATCCTAAAGCTTACCTTGTTGTTGGGGGGGACAACCCAGTAATACAAGCTTATATCTGCACAGTAAAATTTAATGCTTCAGCAAGTGTTACAGTGCTGGAGGAAAAGATGTAAATATCAGATGCACTTCATTTCATGCTGAATGACTTTGTTGTTGTTGTTACCAAGTTGAAGCAGGAGCCTCTCCATCAGCTACAGAGGATAAAATGTAAAGTTACTGAAAGTTAACTTTTCTTAAGGCTGCCACTCTGCACTGCAAGTCTTCACTTAAACAGGCTTGAGAGGAGCAGGACAGGAATACCTTCCTTGTCTGACCTGAAATGTTGAATTTTTACATTGTTTTTATGTTGCTTAAGTATCATTTGAAGTGTTCATTGGCTTGAGAGCGTGAGCTGCAAATGCTAACAGTTATGGAGTGTGATTAGACACATTTTGATTACATGTAAGTGGCTGTGAGTAACTCTACAAGTTAACCATTAGTCATTGTGTGGTGCTGTGTCGTTTAATTGATTTTGATGCAAGAATATGAAGGGTTGTCATAACTGGCTTTCTCAGAAACAGTGTACCCTGCAATTTGTGGTAGTGATGCAGGACCAATTAAAAACTTGAGCTCCAAAACACAGTATTACAATCATCTCCGTTCCCATATTGCTTCCCTTTGTAATTTACACTGGTCTTGTTCCTTGTTAGAAGAGCACTTTCTGGTTCAGTTGTCTAATCTGAGAGTCCCAAGACGTAGCATCAAGCTGCCAGCCAGCCTGCCTGTGACTTGGAGTCAGGGCTTGAATGAGGGAAGAAGGAAGCTTAAGAATGGTAAACATAAGGTTAGGATGGACCTCAAAGCTGAGGACCTACAAGTTTCTCTCTACAATATTCCTTCCCACACAGGCTTTGAAGATAACGTCACTTTCCCTAGTCATGGATAATATGCAGTTAACTAGTTTCTGTGAGATGGCTGTCATTACCAGACTGGATTCCTGAGCATCTCTATTTCTGATCTGGGAGGGTGCACTACAGGGTTGCTGTTGGGCAGAGAAGAGAAGCAGTCAAGCTGCTAACACTGTCCATTGCCCGTGCCATGCCACAGGGAGCAGCAGCATTTCAAAAGCCTGAAGGACATGCAGCATTTTGGGCAGCAACAGTGGTACATAGGTTGCTCCTAAGCAGTAATAAAGACATTTCCTCTTGCTTTGGTCCCTGGTAAGGTGGGTAACTGCTGCCTCTTTTTCATGTCATGTTGTTCATCTGTATTGTGTAGTGTGAGCTTAAAACTACTGAGCAGCCAGGGAACTTGTTTCCCCAGCTTAAGAGTATGGAGAGGTACTGAAGGGAAACAGATGTTCCCACAGGAAGCCAGCCAAGTACCTGGGCTCAAGGTGCGCATACCCGAGCTCCTTCTAGAGAAATATCTGGTGGTACGAGTGCTCTCTTGACCTCAGTTATGTGTTATGATCCCTCTTTGAACTGCTGTCATCCTTTATCAGGTGGGGCAGTTCAAGTGCCCAGTGTGGAGAGTATGCCAAGAACTTTTTATAATGACAGCACCTGGTATGAGTAAATGCAGTTGCATGGTAGAGGTAGGAAGTTTTGTTTTAGGAAACATGAAATGACATCCCTGTGCAGCTCTGGTGCGATGACAACTGTTGATGGGTGTTAGTAATAAGAAGCATGTGCTCACTTCAGTTGTTCAGTATTTTCTTTTATGGTGTGCTTTGACTGATTTAAGTTCCTGGTGGTGGTTTCATTATAGAGCACAAACGTGAAGAGGTCTGAATGCAGAGCAATTGTTGGCTTCTTTTTAACACACATTGGTATCGGCACTGCATGATGAGCTGGCTGCACAGCAAGTCCTATGGTAACAGCAATTATCAGGGTAGTAGGAATCCCCTGTGCCTCAGCTGCAAGTCTTCTGGATATCTCCCACTCTGAATGTGATGCACTAACTGGGGTATGCTGCTATGTAGGGTGAGAAAACATGAGTGCCTTTTTTTTGAAATTGTTTTTTCCTTGAGGAACAAGGTTCCTGTTTGAGGGGGAGGAGGGAAACCCTAAAATTCACTGTGTCACTGTTGCGATGCTCAGCCTGCAGGCACCATTTCTGCATCTGTTCTGGAGGTCACCAAATAAAGGCAGGTTTAGGCACACACATTTTTAGTGACGTAACTCTCTGAGGGTGGCTTTGTGTACTTTCTACTAACAGTAGTGGTTCTCTTAAGCATTCTGCTTCATATTTATTCAGGGAGTAGCAGTACAGCAAGGAGGATTGGTGTTGTATTGTGTAGAAAGTGAGTTCTTCCTTGGAGATTTGATTATTTTTACTTGTGTGTGTGTGGACTTAACTGAAGAACATGTGTTCACACAGTTGTGCTATTTAAATTAATGTGGAGTGACTCAGTGTGTATTCACTGCTGTCATCCTGCAATGACTAGGACAGAACGTTTTATTGTCTGAAGACAATGCTGATAATGGTAGCATTAAAACAACATTATAATTTCACACAGCAATTCTCAGTGCCGAGAACTGGGAAGTGACTAAGAAACATGCCACTGTCAGGACTGAGCAGGAGCTGACCGTTGGCCTGCCTTTGCCCCCACAGCTCAAACAGCTTTTGGTGTGGAGTGAGCACATTTGCAAAGCCAGTGCTCAGCTGCGCCAAGAGCTGTGGTAACATTGTCCTATCCTGGGGTGAGCCTATCTGAAGCTGCTCTCATCTAGCAGGTAAGCCCGGCACCAGCACTGTGTGCCTGCTGTCCTATTCTGAGGGTAACAAACCATGTGGCCACCCCTTACCATGGTTGTGGTGCTGTCAGGTTGCTGGAAGAGACCCCAGTAGTTAGTAGTTTGCTATTCACGTGTTGTGGATGCTGTACCATTCCTGTAACTTAGAAAGCAGAGGTTCAGAAGCAGAGAGTTTTGCAAGGCTTCGTTTCTACAGTAAGTGTTGGTGGGGGGTTGCCTACAGTGGTGACTAATAGGCGGTAGCTGTACTGTCTCTGCAACTGAAATATAACCTATAAATGCAAATAACTTGTCAGTACAAAATTAATAAACATTGCACAGATGTTAATTCCTAGCATTAGCTCTTGTGCAAACGTAAATGATAACTTCCTTATCAAAAGACTTAGAACCTGCAAACAAAGATGCAGTGATGTGAACCGCATACATTTATTCTTTCTTAGGAAATACTAATGTAGAACAGTTTCACATTCAAAAATATTCCTTTCCAGTGGATTCATCGTATACTGTTGTAATAACCATATTGGATTATTCTGGTATAGGGAAGATAAAACTGAATGAGAAATTGTTAGTGCAGAGACACTGTTTAGAAATCTCACCAACCTTAAATGGTGCCTGTAATAGCATGCAGTGCAGAAAGTAATCCTAGCATAAAGCTATTTGGAGGGTTGTTAATGAGCATTGCAAAGTTTGTTTCATATCCATTAGTAATTAGCATGGAATGTAACTGTGAGTCCAGACTCTAGAATTTTGCACTGAGCATCTTCAAGACACCTAGCTGTTCAGCAGGCTCTGTTTCTGTAATGACTGCCTCTTTCCTGCAGTGTTCAGTAGGAGCTGCCTGACAGAGTAACGAGGCTCCTGCTTTGATTTCAGCAGCTTCGTTATTAAGCAGTGCTCATGTCTTAAGATGGATGTTTTTAAAATGTAGCTTGCTTTTGATTGGGATGCTAAAGAAAAAAAAGAGCTTACTTAAGCAAATAAAATGAGGGAAGAGAGTTGCATGTTTTGCAGTCTTGAGATTCCAGACATCCATGCTGTGAAAAATGGACTTTATTTAATTAGCAGATTTCTGTGTGGGTTTGCTTAGTTGCTTTTGTTTGTTCTCTGTCAGTTTCTTATAGTGCTATTATTTATTTCCACTAAATAGAAAAAATTAGTTTGGTGATTTCTGTTGCTCAAAGTCTGCTAGGGGTACTGCCTCAGAGTTGTACTGCTGTAAATATTTGTATGTTCCTAACTGTGCTGTGGGCACAAACACTGGGGAAGAGCTGAACAGTCAGACTAACTAAAGGTTGTCTGCATATCTGCTGTCTTCTTCTGGCAGAATCGTTGCATGTTTCTGCCTAAATATGATCTGCCATGAACAAAGGAGCAGATCACATCACTATGAACTTTTCATAGGATTCTCAGTAATTTCCCTACCTGGCACTTGTTTCATGGCATCAGAAAAATCTCCTTTGACGGTTTCTAAATAGCAAGATTTTTATGCCCACCACTTAGGTTTTTCCCAACATATCCTGCATATCTGTGTCACTGGTATTTGGGGTAATTGTACCATGTTGAATATTACAGTATGACCACAAGCTTGCTGTAACACCAACTTCAGCAGCTTTGCGTCCCTCTCAGTCCTCTCCTGAGCTCAGGAGCAGTAGAATAAAATGATTATTTACGGTGGTGAATTTTAACATGTACAGTGTAATATTTTTTTTACCATGTCACTCATGTTTGGGTCACTTGCTGTTGAGGATGAGACCTAGTGTCACTCACTGGCTGTTGTGACTGAAAGAGATAATCACAGAATCACAGAATAGCCTGGGTTGCAAGGGACCTCAAGGATCAACGATCTCCAACCTCCCTGTCACATGCAGGGCCACCAAACTCCACATTTAATACAGACCAGGCTGCCCAGGACCCCATCCAGCCTGGCCAAGAACACCTCCAGGCACAGGGCACCCACAGCCTATCTGGGCAGCCTGTTCCAGCACTTTACCACTGAACTTCCCCCTGACATCCAGCTGAAATCTTCCCTCCTTAAAAAAGAGATAATGAGATGAGATGAGAGGCACTGTGTAGGTTGGAAGGTGCTTCTGGAGGTACCTGCTGGGCTGAGGCAGGTCTCATAGAATCAGGTTGCTCTGGGAGGTATCAAGGACAGTTCTAAGGATCCCCAAGGGTGGAGGTCCCACAGTCTATCTGGTCTCTTGTTCCAGTGTTTGATCCCCCCTGGGATAAAGAGATTTTTTTTCTATGTACAAAGCCAGAATTTCCCACACACCTTGGGCCCTCGTCTTGTTAGGTATCCACAGACCATGATTAGGGCCCCCTTTCTTAACAGGGCTAAAGAATTGCAGTGCCCTCTGCCTCCCCTTCGACTGTCTGTGCTCCAACCCCCTAACTATCCAGGTGTTGGTCTGGCACTGGGCAGCCAGCATTGTTCCAAAGTATTTTTCCTTTGTTGTGTGCATGATGTATTCCAGAGAATAGTTCCCTTTTTCATCTGGCCCTAATCTCTTCCTTTTTTCTAATTTTTTGTGCAGCATCTCCAATTAAAGTAAAAAGTATAAGAAGAACTGAAAGCTCTTGTCAGACAATTATATGTAATATGCTGAGGCACCAAATGTTATATACAATAATAGAAAAAGATGAGTTCTTTGTTTCTTTAACGGAGTCCATTCTTACAGCTATCCTTATTCATTGAGCCTTGATCCTGATTTCTTTTCTTGGAGAGCTTAACACGTGCTGGCTAATATGAAATTAAAAATACTGCATCTGCCAAAGCAAACATCCAAGAGAAAAAGAGAAGTGCATGCTACTGCAGATCCAGGGTTTGAGTGTAAATCTTATGCCCTTAATGACTGAAGTGGAAAAAAGGATCTTAAACAGTGTCTGCTGCTTCCAGATTTTGTTCAGATTAGATTGCCTATGGTATTTCAAGAGCTTTTATGCAGATTTTGTATGCTCTTGCAGCAAATCCAAACACGGTTTAGCAGGGCACAGCGCAGTTGGAGACTGGCTTAGCGCCCAGAGTTTGCTTTTAACCTCTGCAAAGGTCCTTCTCTTTCTCAGCAGTTCTGAATGTGGTGTGGATGGGGGAATAGCCAAAATTTTCAAATCAAGAGAGGAAAAAAGAAAAAAAAAAATAAAAAGTGAAGATAGAATCTTTCTGAACCTTAGTGAAACCTGTGTAAGAGTACTAATCTGAAAGAAGTAGTAAGTCAGAAAAGACCCTAAGAAACAGGATCAGGTGTATTGTAAACATCCAGCGTAATGACCCAAGAGCTGGGATACCTGATTAATTCAGATTTGACTTTCTAAGTTATACGTTCTCATCTACCCAAAATTCATATGCAATTATTCTGTGTATATAATTCCAGAAGTATTAGTGTTTTCAAAGTGCATCATGTGAAGCAGTAGCTTGCAAGTTTTTTTGGTGTGCAGACTGTGTTGTTGTCTAATGCATGTATGAATTCTATAGGAAGAATTTAGACTGTGGACGATACATTTTCTTCTTATAGATATTCTTGAGAATCATCTGGAATAATTCACAGATTCATCAAGAAACTGTCTACCATGGGCTAAAACAAGTAATTTATCAAGAGAGTGGCAATTGAAAATCCCCGGATGCTTCTCTCTCTCTCTCTGAAATACAATAATATACAGTATTGATCATTTCCTGAAGGGTTGTGGCTCATATTGTGAGCGTGATGCTCCTTTTGGAGTTTCAGGTTATGAATAAACCATTAGAAAGGTGGTGTTTGTGACCTAGTCAGGAGTTATGTATGTGATCTTTCCTCCCTTGCTGAGCAGAGGAAATAACTCAAGGGGGGCTGTGGATGTTTTTACACATGGCAAACCTTGTCTTAATATTTGGTTTGGTGTCCTTTAATAAAAGGGGTGTGTGCTCTTACGATTTTGTACTAAACTTAAAACAGGACATCGGAAAGTTTAAAAACACAGAGGGAAATTGAACTAGGTAACTGCATGAAAATCAAGAGGTGTGTTCTTGGTTTTTATTTTTTATTTTGGTCACAGAGGAAGGAAAAATCCCCTTTTGGTACTACAGCACACATGAGCTGATTCCTATTTTAGTCTCCACCTCTTCATCATGAGGTGTTAGTAACAGATGTGTATGATCTGCTGTCAAGGATGATGATGGACGAGGGATTAGGAGGAATGTATTTCTTAACATTTTATGAGATGCTTTCTTTGGGTAGCAACAATACAGCAGGTCTCATTTTCTTAAAGGTAGCCTTTACTTTGAACTGCTGCATTTGACTTCAAGACACTAAGCTCCAGATTCTCTGCAATCACAGCTCAACTTGCAGATGTTAAGTGCCTCATGGAAGAGTGCACGAATTCTTTGATTTAAGGCTCGATTAACCATTTCCATGAAACATATGGGTCCAACTTTTCAGTACCCAAGTTCACGTTTTGTAAAAATAATTATGCAAAAATGTGTCTGTTTCTAAAAATTTTTTATATTTACTATGTGAAGTAACTATTGGGAAAGGTAACATACTTCAAATGCACTGTTCCAGCTATGTTAATTCATTTCAAATATTCATTTTCTTTTTGTGGTGGATTAAGCAAAACAGAATACAATTAGATGTGCTAGAACACCTGTTCAGTGTTAATTCTGAGAATGAAAGGCTACCTGCAGTTGTTTGTTAATCATAGTTATTGCAAGACTTTTATTTTTTAATGATGCATGTAGACAAATGGGGGATTCAATCATGAGAACACACCAAGCGTATCTTTTGAGTGAGATAAGAGCATGACGCATCCAGATGTGAATATTTCACATAAACCATCACGTATTTTATGTCTCCTATGCCAGTAGTATCCAAATCAGCCAAAATTACCCCATTATTTGTGGAGGCAAAAAGTTCATTCTTTTAACATTTTTCATTTATCTTTTGTGGCTCTGTTTGTTTGCCTGTTTATTTTCCTCTGTTACAGCATTTGCACGATTTCCAATTTTTGCTTTCAATCATGAGAAATTTTGTTGTAAGTTGTTATATGTCACCTAACTTGTGCCTGCTATACCAAAAGTGCGGTGTGCTCCTTTGTAGAGCATGGGCTGCAGATTCGAGTATCTGCTTTGTTCATTTACATCTTGGCCAACCTGGGAGCTCAGTGCCCAGTGCTTGCTCTCGGTTACTCATTGGTGTTCAGGAAGATTTGTTGCTATCCCAGTCATTGAAATAAAGTTGCATTTATGGTTTTAACTTGTCCTGTTGTGGCAGTTCTGTGGTTTTGCTGATCAGGGTTGAGGTGCTAAACCTGGAAGGCAAAGAGCTATGGCAAGTATATTTAGGTATAAATATTTTAGCATTGCACAGAGGGAGCAGACTATAAACACTAAGTTGATTTTCCTTTTTTATACTTTACTATTTGCTGTATTGCAAGTTTGTTATGTCTTTTGTTTCATTTTTCTTCAATAAGGGGAAACAGTCTTTAAGGAAAAGAAAAAAAAAATGCTCAGAGTGTAGATATCTGTAGGAAAAAAAGAAAAATCTGTAGAATAGTTTGGTTTCAGCAAGCATAAATAGGAAGAGTTTGATATGTTCTCTGAATCCTGTTAGTGATGATTTGTATACTTATCCAGACGTGGGGCTAACCGTGCTCTTTGGTTACGAGCTACTGAAGAAAATGTAACCTTACTGGTATCTTTGAGAACTGGTTATGACCTATGTCCCTCTGCTCATAATATCCAGATGTTTTTTCATTCTTCAGTTGTATCTCAAATAAGAAATCCAGATACTAGGCTCACTTCTTTACTGTATTTAAAATCCACACTGGGATCTTGCTTTTGTGGCAGACAACTGACCATTCTTTCAGATCTTGAAATTTCAAGTATACAATATCCAACACAATGATCGCTAATCTGGGACCCTCTGTATTTCTGCATATAGTGTAGGGTTTTTGGCACTTAAAGGTATACTAAGTTTGTGACAATACTAGACTGGGAGGAGCTGTTGAACCCTTTGAGGTTACTAAGGCCTTCCTGAAAGATCTTGATAATTGGAGGACTGGGCTATCATCAACCACATGAAGTTTTAGTGCACAAGTGCTGCATTCTGCACCTGGCATGGACAAGGCAGCCATGGATGCACAGTACAGACTGGAGGACGAGAGGCTGGAAAGCAGCCCCACAGAAAGGGACCTGGGGTTTCTGGTAGATGGCAAGTTGAACGTGAACCAGCAGTGTGCCCTGGCAGCCCAAAGGGGCAACTGTAGCCTAGGGTGCACCAGGCCCAGGGCTGCCACTGGTGGAGGGAAGGGGCTGTCCTCTCTGCTTTGCATTGGTGTGGTCTTGCCTCCAGCACTGGGTTGCTGTTTGGGTGCCACAATATAAGAAGGACATGAAACTATAAAGAGGTTGTCCAGAGGTGTGAATTTTCTCAAGTCAGTCATTCTCAAAAAGGAACAGCATTCCTTCCTTAACAATTAGTGTATTATTTTGTTTGTTAAATGATTTAAAGAGAAATCTGAAAATAGTAGAAACATCCAGAATTTGTTTGGCTATAAATAAAGTTGTAAAATCCCCAGGTAGTTGTTAATATTTTTCACTTGACCTTGATTTTACCAGTAGATGTGAGGGACTGTTAAAATTAGGATAACAAGCAATTGCATTATGCCAGCTGCCTGGCCGTTGTGGAGTGTTTTTTCTAGGCATTCCAGAAGGATTTTTTTTTTTTTTTTTGAGAGAAAAGTGTATGAGGCTGTGGGATTCTACAGAAAAAAAGAGCAATAGATAAACATGAGTTCAGTGGAGAATGACAGTTCAAACCTGTATGAATTGTTGATTTGAAAAATACTTTAGAGATTAACATTGCCTAGTGTGGTTCTAGTCCAGTTTTTTTGTCTGGTGCTTCCTGCCTAGGTGTATTTTCTCCCTTTACAGATGATGTCAAACCTTCCAGTTAATTTTTGTGTTTTCAGAAGTCTGACATCACTTTCCCTGCGTGGTTTTGATCTGACATGTCTTAATTATTTTTTTTCATTCTTTCTCTTTTTTATTCTTAAAAACATGAGATTTGGAAAGATGAGGATTGTTGCTTTAATGATTTACCTTGAGGCCAGAGTTAAACTATATTCCATGCACCCATCTAGTATCTCATGATCAGTTGGTTCTTTGCACGGACCTCAGCTACCATGTCTTTAGCACAGTAACAGCCTATTTGTTACTGATTTTGAAGAGGAGTAATGTAGCATCACTGCCCGTTTCTAAAAGTAAGTATTGTAGACGCCAGTCTTTTCTGCAGAGATAATATGAATCTGCTATCATTGATCTTGTTAGATTACTTAACCAGAAAAAAATCGAAATGAGCAATATGTGGAGGGGTAAACTTGCAAAACTGGCAGTGCACGCTATTGCAGTCTTGCTGAGGCAAGTGCTCTGATGCACCCTGTCTGCAGGGACAGGCTTGTGCACCACCAAAAAGAAGCATTGAAGTCTCAATGTTTATACATGCTAGCAAATATTATAACACTGTATTGTGTGTCCAGTGTAAAAACTGCATGGCAGCTTGCCTAGGTGTATCTTTATCTGAATCGTGTGTCTGTAAGGGAAATGAAATCCTGCACCTCCAGGTCCAAGAACAAATCCAAGCAAGAATTAAAGAGAATGAAAGAATCAGTGATGTTAGTTGTCAGCAGTAATAAGCTCTGTACTTTTTTAGAGGCCAGTCATTTGGTAATGCTTTAGTCACAAGTACGTGATTTCTTCTGAGCCAAGGCCAGCTGCATATTGTACTGTTGATTTCCCAGCAGGTGTGGAACATCTTCTTGGCCCTTCTTCCACCTCATAGAAAAGGCAGACATTGGTTGTTCAGTGGTCTTTCTGAGTTGCTCTGCACTGGGGCTGGGCTGTGCAGCTAGGCAGGGGAACAAAAAGTTTGCAAGAAGAATCTAACAGTGCATATGGGAAGGGATGAGATTTTCTAAAGATATCACAATTATAATGCACTGTGTTGGACTGAAAGAGTTCTGGAGGATATCTGGCAGTTCATCCACTTACAGCAGCAAATTCAAGGTATAGTTCCGCCTTGAGCTGTTCATTCTTACGCCTACAAAATCCCCTGGCACTTTCCTGCCTGCAATTTGCTCTCCTACCAGGTACAGAAGCAGATAGGTGCCCCCAGGCTTCACCAGATGTTTGCACATTATAGAGCCTCGTGGTTGGTCCCCTTTGAGGATGGCATGTGTAGATTGAGGAATACTGTGCTGTCCTGGTGTTTGAAGAACTTGCATAATATTTAGACTTGTATGTGGAAATACGCTTTTTGACTGGGAATGGCACAAAGAGCCTTTGTGGCAATGCAGTGCAATTGTTTGCATGGTTTAGTGCTGATAATGTATGTAATGTGTGTGTATAAGCCACCAGAAACATGCTTTGTATAAACCACTTTCTTGAATTTTGTGCCTTTTGTCTGTTTTGTAAACCAGTCTGACTCATTATTTCTCTACTTATTAACAATTTTTTCACTGTTTTTAGTTGTGTTTTTTTTGTGTGTGTGTGTGTGTGTGTCTGCTCAACTGAGTTGTTGTTTTTGTTCCATATGTCAGTTGGATGTTAGGGGGAAGTTCTTTACTAGGAGAGTGGTTAGGCCCTGGAACGGGCTGCCCAGGGAGGTTGTGGATGCCCCGTCCTTGGACGTGTTTAAGGCCAGGTTGGACGGGGTCCTGGGCAACCTGATCTGAATGTGTATGTTTGGTGGCCCTGCTAGGCAGGGGGGTTGGAACTACATGATCCTTGGGGTCCCTTCCAACCCGGGTGATTCTGTGATTCTGTGATATCAGTTGATGTCAATTGATACCAATGATATACACTGATACCAGTAATGTGCCCAAAAGCTCCACAGAATGTGAATGTTTGCTTTTTGTTTGTACATCTATCTCTTTCATTGTTACCCTGGGTCAGATCCAAGTTCAGTGAAGCTTGTGTGGTGTATCCCTTCCGGGTAATTTCACAGTTTAATGTGTGTCCTCTCAAGAAAACCCTTGAGACGTGGAGGAGGATGTTTATTGTGGAAGCAGGGAATTGTGACAATCCTCTGTACAAGAGCTTCTCAGTATTAATATTGACACTTTTTATTATCATGACCTTCTAGTGCTTATTATCATGCATTTCCTAAGCACTAGAAAGTCAGTAAGCCACACGTTTTTGAAATTGTATATACTATATACACTAGTGTTCACTAAATATATCCCACTGCGTAGCTCACACTGTCGGTCCCATCATAAATGTGTTGATCCTTGTTGCTGTTTGAAATAACAATCTTAAATAAGCATTATATTATAGAGCGTGTTCTATTCTTGCCAATATTTTGAAGGGCCTTATTTTTGTTTGTAGGTATTATCTCTCAAATAGTTTTCAAGTCAGTTTGTACTGCCGGTACTAGAGTAAGCCATGTATTTGTGAATGCTTGTGTCTGTATATTTGTGTCAATAACTTAAAAAAACAAACAAACAAACAAAAAAAAACATTCAATATGTTGATGTGGGAAACAGGGAACTCTTTGCTGCTTGCCCTTAGAGCATGTCTGTTTTATTGCACGCTCAGGTCTGGCAAGTTACTGCAAATCCAACTAAACTCAAACCAGCATCTTTCTGCCAGGGAGAAAGGCTGCGTTGTGCTGCAGAACTGCTTCCCTGTCAAAATCAATACACAGATTTATTTCTCCCTAAATGGTTGTTTATAAAAGTAATCACAGAAGTAGAATCTCAAAATGTTTAATTATGTCATTTTGTATCTGCTCAATATATTCTGAATGTATTTACACATGTTTAGCAAGTGATGCAAAATACAAAGGTTTGAATTTTTTTTTCCTTATATGTTCTAGTAACTGAGAAAAATTCAAAATGGTATGTATTAATGTTGGAGAGAAAAAAAAGATGGTCAGTAGGAAGAGAAACGTGTATGAACTAGCTAGACCAGGAGGAATGTTTTGCAAAATTGCTACTGCCCCAAATCCTCACAAGATACCAAAAAGGCTAATGTGTATATTTTTAATTAAGAAATAGAATAGTATTCTCTTGCATTAACAGAAATTTCTACTTTTCCATGATCTTGTGTCACCATTTGAAAGTCATAGTTCTTCCATGAATAATTACTTCATGTAAGTGTTGGAAAGAAATGACCAGTTTCTAATAGCTGTGTAAAAACTTAGTTGTCTTTAATTGGAGTTGGTGATTTGGAAAATATCCTGTCAGCTATCTCTGTTTCCCAGCAGGGAGATGTGCGGGTGTTCTTAAGCATACAAAGTTTTACTCTTTGAGCTGTGAATATTGGAGGTCACCTAAAAATAAGTCATTACTGTGGATTTCGTATTTCTGAAATTTCATGTTTTTAAGTCAGAATCAACAAGCAGATTCCAGAAAGTAGCATTAGCATTTACATATTGATATTTTTCCTCAAATGAATATCCCCAGGGTAGCTGACACTGATTCTACACCCTGCTAAAGCTATTGCACAGAAGTGCTATTTTTAGTTTTCTGCTCTTTATAATGTTATATTCTCTCTTCTTCATCTGGAAATCAGAAAAAGCAAACCAAAAGTCTTTGTTTCTCTAGAATAGGAACCTAAAATACAAAATTAGGGCCACGAAGATGGTGAAGGGCCTGGAGCATCTCCCCTATGAGGAAAGGCTGAGTGAACTGGGTCTGTTCAGCCTTGAGAAAAGGAGACTGAGAGGGGACCTGATCCAGATCTATAAATATCTAAGGTGTGGGGGGCAGAATGGCCAGGCCGGACTGTTTTCAGTGGTGAGTGGAGACAGGACAAGGGGAAATGGCCAGAAACTGCAGCATAGGAAGTTCCGCACAAATGTGCGCAAGAACTTCTTTACAGTGAGGTGACGGAGCACTGGAACAGGCTGCCCAGGGAGGTGGTGGAGTCTCCTTCTCTGGAGATGTTCAAGACCTGCCTGGATGCCTACCTGTGCGACCTGCTGTAGGGAACCTGCTTTGGCAGGGGGGTTGGACTCGATGATCTCTGGAGGTCCCTTCCAACCCCTACAATTCTGTGATTCTGTGATTCTGTAATTCAGTGTTAGCCTTAATCTGTGCATTACAAATTTCATTTTGAAATTTGGTCCTGTTTGTTTTTTATCCACAGCATGGCTGAATCTCAGTCTTGGACCTCAGAACTGTGGCAAATGAGAGCTTATGATCTGAGACATCCCAAATGTCTTTTTAATTAGTTTTTATTACACAGCTCATAGCTTTTCTAGTGTGCAACCACGTTGATTTCATCACGTCTTTAGTCTTTCATGGTTGCTCTGGTGCTGTGTAGCTGTCTTCCTTTCTAGTAAGTGGACCAGCTTTGATGCTTTCTTTCCACATCCTCCAAATGATATATACAGGGCTGCCATATTTCTGCCTTTTTTTTTCTTTCCCCTCTTTTTTTAAATTGCTTTTTTTCATATTATTTTTTCTTTCTTTCTTTCAGCCTCCACTGGAACTTTGCAGTCTGCCATTCAAAGCCTGAACAAGAGCTCGACACTGTGCTTTTTCAGGTATGCTTCTTTAAATACACTTTCTCATGGAGGGGAGGGGTGTTAATGGAAGGAGAGCATCTCCAGAGGATCTCTTCCTCATTCTCGTAGCGAATCTTTTTTTTTTTTTTTTAATCTTTTCTAATTGATTGGGTTGAGAGATTCATTTGTACAGTTGAAGAAAGATTGAGGCTTGCTTTTGCTGCCCTCAGTCACACTGCATTAGGCATGTCAACATGGCAAAATAATTTGAGTAGTTCCTGGTGTTTTTTCATTCTTTATTCCAGATGTACACTTTGGTTACAGTCTTCCAATTCAGTAGATGCTGATATTTTCTGACTTCCAGCATGAGTGCACAATTCTAACCCTATCTGATTACTATTACTGATGTGCTCAAAAACAGAGGGAAGTTCAAACATCCAAGAGTCCATTCACAGTGCTCTGAGCCTGATTTCAAAGTTAGAGCAGGAGATGGACATTAAAGCTTAGAATCTTTTACTTGTCTTTAGAGCTTCTAAGCAAAAGAAAGGAAATCCAGTATCAAGAAAAATTGAGAGCATGTCTTATATTGAGTAGTTTTGTTCTCAGTTAGTACAAAGAAATCACTTGAAACCCAGGGAATCGGAAGTTGTATGAGTATGGCAGCTTGTACCAATGATCATAAAATTCTCTAAGAGTTACTAAAGCACTTGCAGCATTTATTTGAAGCAAGGAAAAAATAGATAATCAATATCTGATACATCATTTGTCAAATCAGCAACACGCTTCACTAATACATGGTTTTAATTCCACTCTAGAAGGCATTTTGCATTTGTCTGTTTCTTATCACCAAATTCAGCTTTAGAATGTAAATATGCATTGTTTGGGGTCTTAAATTAACGGTTATCACTGCTCTTTTTATTTGAAACAAAAATGTTAAGTCTAAGAGTACACGTGGCAAGTTCAGGGGTAAGATGTTGAAATAATCTCAAAACCAGTTTATGTTAGTTGAGGAGATTCAGGTATGTTCAAGATAGGTTGTGGTCTGAAATTGAAAGACATCAAAGCTGTACTGCAAAGTACAGCTAATTCCACAATCACATTTTATGTACTTACCTTGCTAGTGGCGTTTCATATGAGATTTGTTTCCATCTTCTTAGAGAATAAACTTGATGTTTGATGTTTGGTGTTTGTGCAGATGCTCCAGGAAGTCTGCAGTTGTCTGGGAGACACACTGTGTATCCTACAAGTATGAAAGATGGAGTCCATGATTTATGATAATGGCAACATTCAGCCTTGGATGTAGTGACACAGTCAGCCCTCCTAAATGTTGTCTTTTTAGAGGATGTGTGGAGACCAGAGCAGATCAGAATCATAGAATGACTGAGGTGGAAGGCTCTGAAGGCCTTCTGGTTGCTCAGATCAGTGACAAGCTGGTGCTAGCAGCTGAGGGGGTGTCCCCTTCATTGTAGAGGCTTGGCTCCCTGACAGCAATGGGGATGGTGGGCTGACCAGAAGAGGTTACCTTTACATGCCAAGCATGTGGGCACATGAAAGAACCGACACCACATCTCCTCACCTGAGGCTCAGTGCTTTGTTTGTAGCATCTCATGATTCTTCTGTCTTAGAGAGCTTGGTTTTGTGATTTAGGAATTTCTCTAGATCCACTTTCTCAAAAAGTGCTCTGATACTCATTTCTAAATACGTAATAATTCATGAGGGTCAAGCCATAGCTTTGAGCTCAGGAGACTTGTATCCAATTTCTAGACTGGAATAAAATTTATTTTATTTACTGGTGAGAGGTGAGCTACTAACATTGCTGTGTATCATGTATGAGAGGAGGATGGATATCTGGGTAATGGTAAAATAATCTGGGGGGTATATGTGCAGAGAAATAAGCCAGTCTATTTAAACAGTTTAAGGCACTTCTTAGGAGAGGGTCAGCAGTGATCCTAGCTACAGAACTCTCCCAGGGCAAGCCTGTTGCAGGTATTGGTGCTGCAGCAGCTGATGGCATGTGAAGGGCAGCCAAAAGGAAGAACTGGCTTTGGAGAATCTACAGCAGCAAACCTCTGCATTTTGTTCATGACTGGCAGGTGTTTTTGATTGACTGGGTTTCCTCCACTGTTTGTATTGCTCTTGAAAATGAGAGCCTCAAAGGCTGATTTCCTTCTGCAGACTTCTGCCAACTCCCTGGGGCCAGTTCCTCCTTGCCAGCCCACCAGGGCTCCATGGGCAAGCTGTCCAAAGCATGGAAGCTGCAGAAATGGGGAGAGGCACGTGGGGCATAAGAGTTGTGATAGAGGCGATGAGGAAAAGCACTTGAAGTTATCTTCCTTTTTCCTTTAATCCCATGCTATCCTTGAAATCTTTCTCTGCTTCCCAGCCCACTGTTTGCTGCCACCATCTCTATTTCCATCACTTCACTGCTTTTTTCCGAGTAACTGCATTTCTCCTCAGACCTTCTATGTCTTGCAGCTTGCCTGTCCCCATACTCCTAGTTACTGGCGGTTGTTTGTTTGTTGGTTTTTATTGGAGCTGTGATTCCTCCCTCTGCTGCTTCCATCTCCACTTGATTAAACGCACCAGTGCAGTGGTCATGACTCAACACAGCTTTGCTTTTCTTTAAGGCACTGGGATTTTTATGGTGTTGCTAAAGATGTGGCCAGGAAGAATTTTTGTCATAACTTCATTAGGGTCTTCGGATACACAGAAAGCCATTTAATAAGAAGAGTCTGAGCAATTCTGACTTTACAAGTGCAGCTTTTTAAAGACACTTGTAGTGAAGTGTCATTATGTTAAATGTCACTAATAGGAAACAGGCTCAATGTATTTTAACAGCTAACATTTCAACAACTGTAGTAAATACATCCACACAAATGTGCAATCCCAGTGAACATACAACGTAGAATTTGGGTTATACAGCTTTACTGTATTGATAGCAACAATACTGGTATTTCTGACCATATACTTCAAGAAATCTTAAATATACAGATGCAGTGGTATGCATTCCTCTAACTTTCTTTCTTGACTTCCAGCAGCATGTATCTTTAGAACTGAGGCTGGAGGAAAGAGGAATGAAATATTCTGTGGTATGGGAAAATGTTCTCTTATCTAGAGAAAAACATAGCTGTACCAGTCTAAATTAAAAGAGATGATTTAAAAAAAAAAAAAAGGGAAAAAAACCCACTTGATTTGTTTATACACCATCAAAAGATTTTAGCTTTGTAGCTTGTTTTGGAAAAAATAAATGTTCGCTGTTTCATGTGTTTGAAGTTTGACTGTTTATAAATGGTTAGCCCAGAACAATTCTGGTGCAGAAATTAAGTAGCCATGCAGACTTTACTGCAACATTATGTCATGTTATAGAAGAGGATATTTAGAGCAGAGACTTGACAAACAACACCCCACAGCTAATCAGAAGAGTGACTGAAAGTCTTCCGTTGTCAGAATGGGGCCATGCTGTTGTATTCCACAAGGTGAACATTGCCATTTTTCTCATGTTGTTGCTTTCAGCCATAACCAGTTTGTAATTGTGCCTACCTTATTACCTTTCTGTGTATTTGTAGTATCAGTAAAACATGTTCACTTGCTGTGTTTTAATATTAGAGTGAAACAGTTTTTTGTTTGTGAATGTAGTTTATTAAAAAAAAAAAAGAATTTTCCATATAAGAAGATACCAACAAGCTGTTAAACTTGAGAAGGCTAAAAACAGTGTAATCAATATAACTTTATGTCCTTATTTGTAAACATGTGCATTATAAGAACCACTCCATATACTTACGCACTATTTCTTTCAAATGTACTTTCATAGACTGTAAGAAACTTCAGAAAGATGCTAGTTCTGAAACTTTGAGAATAAATGTTTTAAAAGCTTTCCTTACCAATTTAATCTCTGATTACTACAGGAAAGGAATTTTTAAATCTGAAATATCTTCTCCATTTATAGTAGCTCTTCATGGTCTCTTGTTTTTTTTCCACAGTATAAATTGTTGGGGTTGTTTCTCTTCCGGGCTGTATTTGTTGACTCTGGATCTTCGTGTGCTTTTACATTACTGGAGTTTTGCAGGCTTACGAAATGCAAGGGAATGTCTAACTGCAGCTATTTTCATGGTGGAATTATGGCTTTTTAAATAAAAGCCGTTTATAGCTGTGATATGATCTTCCTTCAATATATTTTGCATTGCAAACAGTTTCAGAAAACATTCTCAATAAACATAGCCTAAACATGGCAACTTCAGATTTCAGAGGGTTTGACCTTATATGACAGAATCTGGTGAACTTTTTCCACCCCACAAAAATGAGTTGGCAGCAGCAGCTGCATACATGAGATCAGAAGTACTTCATCTTCTGAGAAATGGGAGACTGCACCAATTGCCCAGCCTCCAAACTGGGGCAAGTTTCCACCTCCCAGAGAAGAAAACTGGGTATTCTTGGGTGGCTCTTCCTGTTTCAACTAGAAGCCGTCCTACCTCCTAGAAATTAATTATGCTGGAGCAGTGTTAACTAACCTGGTTTTCACATCAAGAGCCCTATATGAGATTTCTTACTCTTCCTGTAATTTAAAGAAAGCTTGCAAATTTTAGTGGAAAATTTTTAAAAGAAGAGCTGGAGAAGAATCAGTCTTTACATGCAATTTAGAGGAGTTTAAGCACTTGCTGTGGAGGTCATCTTGCAGTTGGCATTCCAAATGAAGCAGAGGCAGAAGCATTTTCTGTGATATCCTTGTTAGCCCCCACTGCATTTTGGGGGCCTGCAGCATGCTCAGAGGACTCATGCTGGGTTAAGCAGTGTTAATGAACAAAGACAGGCAGGAAAATCCATGGTTCATCTAGAGCTTGGGAATTGGCCATCAGGCTTAGTTAGCCATGTGCATGCCCATTCATGTCAGTAACAGGACTGCTCCCATGCTGAGCGGCAGCTGTTTGCAGGACATGTCTTGTGCATCTCTCTACTCCTGCCTGTTTCTTCTAGCTTCTCCCAGCTCCTTTCCATGGGAGTTAACTGTGGGAGATGGGGATGGTGCCTAGGTTTTAATATGTTTGGTGTTTAGAGTGTAGCTGGAGTCAGGAGAGCTCCAAAGTTTTGGTATGAGCAGAAATTGCTGTCGAAGCAGCAAGTGCTCCACTAACGAGGATCAGGTTTGGGGGAAGGGATACTTAAGAAGTTCCTGAGCTGTTTCCTGGCTGCCCAATTGCTGGTTGGGTGACCGTTGCATGGATCCTGCCTGTGGGATGTGTGCCTGTGTGAGCGTTGGACTGAGGATGCTCTGGGTGTATCTTATGCATTTTTGCAGATAGAGGATTTTGATTTTTCTTCTTCACTAACGCATGTGGTTTGTACTGAACCAATTATGTATGGAAACCACAAAGGTTTGGGTAGCTTCAAATATGGCTTACTCTTAAAATGAGCTTGTTAGGAATTTCCACAGATCTCAGGTGCAAATTAATCTGAAGTGTTCTCTTTAAAATGTTGTTTTTTTTGTTTTTTTTTTTCCCAACATCTTAATTAAAACTGTTTTGTTGTTCAGCCTCCCTCTGTTTTCTCCCAGCGTGCAGTGATGGCACGCAAGGCTGGCCAATTAATTAATTTTGCTACACATTGAAAATGTGGCCTCTTGGAAAGTAAATGGTTTACCAGGATGCCGAATCCAAGCAGGGCTGGAAAGGCAGCAGCAAACAGGGGCAAGGAGACTCAAGATGCTGGCTTTTCCTACTGGCAGAGGGGAAGAGAGAAGAAGAGCAATAGATAGCACTTGATGATCTCTAGATGTCTGTTCCAGCCCTAAAAGTTCTGTGATTCTGATGAGCACTGAAGTGTTGTTACAGAACACTGGGGCCAAGTGTCTTCTGCTGAAGAAGACATTTTATTTGATTTCTGAAAGTGCAGGGAATCTTAGGGAAACTGTAGGGCCAGAAGACCAGAATGAAGGGCTGTGTGAAGCTTGTGGAGCATACTTTTAAGTGTAGTGCCCATGGAGAGAGACAGAATAAGAAGTGCTTTGAACTCTGGGCCACTGGGACTGGCTGAGGAGCGAATGACTGGATTGCAACCCAAGGTCTACCTAAAGTTTTGCAAAGTGTTTTAAAGAAATATTCAGGCAAAATACACATTAAAATAGAAGTATTCACAAAAAGCCAGAGCTACAAATATGAGAAGTGACATCACATTGCTTTATACTTTATAGGTCTTCTCTTGAAGTATTTTTAAATGAGAGGCTGAAATTATTCAGAAGAGTGTGGTATGTTGCAAGTAACACAGGGATTAGAGAAAGCAGCATTGATTTCCATTACTGCTTTTACAAACACAGTACGTAGTTTCTCTCTAATTAAGACAGCAACTTGTATTTTTTTGGTACTCTCTTCATGGAAGAAAGGGAAACTTAATTCCTGAGGTTTCTTGTGTATTTGCACAGCTGCCTGCGTCTTTTACAGCAATCACACTTTTCATGTTTGGGCAGTATTTACCCAGAAGCAAGTATCGCTAATAGTGGAGTGTGCCTGCTGGATAAAACCTCTAACAGCATCAGTTTTCAGAACTGAAAAGAAACAAAATAATTTCTAATGGCTTTTCTTTCAGAGAGGATTCTCTTTGCAGCTTGCACTGAGCATGCAGTACCGAGGCAGAATGCAAGTACAGCCATGGAGGTGCATCCCCAACATTTGTAACTCCGTGGATTTTCCAAATGCTATTTCCCCATAACAGTGTAAGCGTTTCTGGTTACATCAACATCCTCGTTTAAACCTCACTTTTAACTGCAAAGTGAAATAGAAACTGTCAAGTAATGGTGGCATTCTTGATAGAGTTTTATCTTTCAAGGTTTTCTTGTGCAAACTTGTCAACTTACTGCACTTCAGACAGATATTTAACATCAGTGGGTGTTGCTGAGTGTAATGCCAGAGCAAATCAGAATTGGCTTAAATGTATAATACACAGTGCAAAGCAGCTGCCTTGATCACCAACTTTCCCCATTGGTGGGAATTTCCCACCTCTACATCCCTGTGCAACTCCTGGTTTTAGGTCACTGCATACAGAGTTTTATGACCTTTTGGGGGCTCAACCTCCTCCCTGAGCAGATACTGCCCTTCATTTATTTGTCACTGTTTCATGTTCCCAAAGGGCATCACTTTGATTTGATTTTGGTTCATGGTAGATCTGCAAGATGATTCCATCTCCTCACGCTTTATGTCTTAACAGCTAATGTAATATGAGGCAAAGTTTGCACCCGTCTGTGTTTATCTAAAATTGGTTTCACAAATGTCATACTGCTGCCATTCTGGAGGTGGTTCAATGCCAATTTAATCCTTATTTGTTTTTGTTCATATTTTTAAACTTATTAATATAAACTACATGCAAGGTTTATGCTGATGGTTCTCCTAAGAACTGGAATGGGCTTGAGGCGTACATGATACTATATCCTAGTGCACAGCCTTGTAGCAAGTTACTCTCACTGAAGTCCTCATTCATTGGCTTTATAGGCTCTTAATGTGCACCTCGCCATTAGCTGAACCTATGATTTTTCATCTGTATGCTATGGCCCAGTGCAAAATTTGTTTTGTGATTTCTCTGAGCTCTATTGAGATCATTTGTACTTGAATTTACGATGCTTGTGGTGCATCTTGAGGCTGCGTAGTTATACTTTACCATCAGGAAAATAAAATTGACACAGGCCTTTAAATACCAAGGAAAGCAGAGGAAAGGCTGTTAGGCTTTGTTATATGTACCCACTGTGCTTCATTCTGTCCTCTGTACCTCCTGTCCATCCCTCATCCTCTGTCCCAGAGGAGTGAAGTAAGAGCATGAGCTCTTCAGTTCAGCACAGTGTTGGTGGGTGAAGATGCATCCTCACTGAAAGAGTAAAAATTCCTATGTTATCATGTATGCCATAATTTCACTGTTGTTTTTTGCTGCTGTGCTGCAACTTGAATATTGCTAAAATATGTAGTGATTTCAGAGTAAACGTTCAGGCAAAGGCTGATTGAAACTTGATCAAGGTATAGGAGCTACAAGGCAAAACAGAAATAATATTTCATTGAGAATTTGTTTCTAGTTACTGTTAGTTGTATAGCTATTGCTGCTGCACCATGTTGTCCCAGATCATGCAGCCTGTTACCTAATTGTGAATATCTAACAAATGTATGGCAGGTCTAAGGGCGATGAGAGCATGATGCCTAGGATGAGTAAGTGCTTTGGGTCACTCCCTCTGCCACAAAGGAATCTTGAATCAAAGTGCCTGGTTGAAAATAGAGCTTTAAAAACCTAAGCCCCTCTACTCCTTTGTGTGTTTTGCATTCTGCTCAGTAGTTCTGCAGCAGTTACTGATGTTAGAAGAGCTCAGTGGTACAAACTTCAAGAAAGCTTTCACCAGTGTATGTGTATTATTAAAATGAAGCATGCTTGAATGTGTGCATAAGTTTGCAGTTTTGTTTCTTTTTAAATGATCTCTTAAGCCTAGTGATCTTTTTCTAAGGAAGTGAAATAATGGGAGTCTGGAGCGAATCCTGAAAAACATAATCCCGTCCATGGGAAGAATTGCATTTACAGAATAGACATCTGGATGTGAACTCTTGTAAAATGTTTCTTAGGTCCCTAAGTATATTTCATTTCCTGGGAGTGGAAATGTTGCCTTTGAATTTCTACAGTGTAAAGCCAGTACTGGAGCCATCCACAACAGGCAATTCCAATGGCTAAGCTTGAACTTTCTTCATTTTAGGCCAACAGAAAGCCATTTCCACCCTTGTTGCTGCAATTATGGTTTTCACAACTGGAAACAAAGTGGCACAGTTTCGTCTTCCCATGACTCTGCTGTGCTGCTGCTGCTCAGCCTTTTTTGTTAGTGCTGAAATTAGTAAGTGACTCTCCTAGCATCATGGCCGTGTTTCAAGTGCCTGTGAACAACAGAGGCGCTGATAGGAATTGCACTGGGTGTCCCAGCTCACAGCAGAATTAGGCTGCAGTCATCAGAGCACAGGCAGGAGAGGTTGTTTCAGTAGTACCTACATCCACCTGTCTTCCACCACGCTTTCTGTTCTGGTGCAGTCTGATTAACAATTTCTAGCTCTCTGAGGTGCAAGTACTGAGTAAACTTCCCCGTGATATTTAAACACAGTACCTCAGGAATGCAACACACTTTCTACTACTAGCTGAGTCTACCCTCAATTTTTACCAGCAGCACAAGGACAGAGCTCCCTGTCTGGCCACGTAACCACCTGGCCCATGCTGTCTCCAGACAGCATCTCTGCCCTGGCTCCCCCCAGCCCTTTGCTTTTCTTTGAAGGCATGCCTGGAGCTCATTGCCAGTCACAGTGTATTTCCATTGACTTCAGGGCATTTAGCCCCGTGTGTGCTTGCAAACAAGCACTCTTGTTCCCTTGGGTGAACATGCATGCACAGTGGGAATTTTTTTCTTCTTTCTTCCTTTGAAGAAAACCTTCTAAGCAGTGCTTGCTGGCATCAAGCAGGGCTGTCCTGAGTGAGGGAGTTACTAAATGCTGAGGAAAGACTTCCAAAAGCCTTGGTTCCCACAGCCCCAGAAATCTGCGGTGTGCTCAGAGCAGCTCTCTGGGAGCAGAGTGGAGCTGGCAGGAGTTCCTCTGGGCAGAACCATGGCCTTCAGTGACAGTGGCTGAGGAGAACTGCAGAGCTGTGCTCTTGCTTATTCAAGTGCTAGTAACTGGGTTGGGTGACAGTGTTGGTTTAGTACATAGAATCGAAGGGTTGGCTTTTGGAGTGAATTTTTTTCTTTTCTTTTCATTTTTCTTTTCTCCTGACAAGGCCCTTGTCCTTGCATATATTCAGTTTCTGCATGTAAGCACTAAATACGGCAATCAGGAATTTCTACAAGCTCTGTGCTGGCAGTGCGGGTTTGATTTGTGTATATGGAACAGAAATGTGTATGTGCAGATGCCTGCTAAAATTGCCTTCAGCACATTTGGAAAGTCAATGCTTAATTTTTAAAATAGTCCCAATAAATATGTTGATTCAAATGAGGAAAAAAAGAGCTTTTTCTCTTTCAGGAAGACTTAGTTAAAATTCAGGAAGTCACTAGGATTTATAAAACAACACTGAAAGGAAAGCTTAATTAACATTTCACTACCCTTTCAATTGCACTGAATGCATGTCTGGTTTATCACCCACCTAAATATGTTAGTTTGTATTTGAAGAATGCTTGTGACAGTGAGCCTTCAGGAGAAAGCTCAGCTTTTTCCTATAATCTCATTATAGCATTTATACATTTGGTTTCCTTGCTTTGACCTTGAGTGGTTTAGAGAAAATATTCAATGTATGTATCGTGTACTTCTGGGAATAAATACTTGAGGCTGCTTTCTTTGTTTCTTAAGGTATATTTAGCTGGAATTATGGGTTTTTCTGTGGGATTTAGAGGAGTTTGCTTTTTTTTTTGTTGTTGTTGGTCTAAACAACATACTGATAGTTAAATACACTAGGGTTAGTAAGTTGGATAACAATAGATGAGCGTGGCAATAGAGACAAAAGCAGGTCATCGCTGGGAAGGATGCTGCTTTGAGCACCTCGGGATGAGTAAAGAAGCAGCAGCAGCTTTTCCTGCTCTCCCTGAAGAACACGATGATAGCAGAAATGGGATATTAAAAAGGACAGTGTAGATTAATGGGGGCAGTAATAAAACAAATGAGACCCATTAGCTAAATCGCTGCTTTAAAACTAGGTTCTTTGGTAAGTGCTCTTCAGTGCCTCATGCGGGAGAAATTGCTACAGCATTTGCCATGTTATCTGCGGTGTTGCATTTTAGTTTGTGTGTGGTGTTGTGGCAGTCTGAAGTGACAGAATCTTAAAACAATTTAGATAAAGGTAAATGTTGTTTTGGACGTTGTGCTCCTAGAAAGCTGGAACAATTGTATCTAAATGCAAAGACGAGTTCTCTTTTTTCAAGTCAGGTTGGAATGTTTTATATGCTTCCAAAATCCATCATTAAAAGAATAAAATATTTGTTTATTCTCATTAAGTTTAGGGTTATCCTGTTATAGTTAATTCGCCCTTCCTTAAGAACTTGGAAATCCTTGTTTTGCTGTGGGGACTCGTGTTCAAACAGCCTTGAAGCTGCAGTATGGGGTTTCACAGTATCTCTGGTTGGTTGCTTGTTTTTCTGTTAGCTTAATGATGAAGCATATGCCTTGCAATTAAAACACTACATATCTCTGTTTTCTCCTTGAGTTTTAGACTGGCTTGTTTTCTGGAGCATTTAATAAAATAGGAAAGTACTCTGCCTTTGTTAGAATTATATGTTGCCTCTAAGGAGAAAAACTTTGGGGGTTTAGAGATAAAGTATGTTGAGAAATCAACTAGACAAAGCCACAGGCAGTGTTTGAAAGTGCACTTTCGTTCATCATCTGGAGGTATGTGGGTCTAACCCAGTGGCCCAGCCCATTTGGCATCACTGTCCCTTACCTGCCCCCAGACACGTGTGGCTGCATCCCAGCAGGGGCCTCGTGTGCTTCCCCTTTCTTTTTGCCATAATCCCACTGGGTGGTGGTGGGGCACCCAGCGCTGCCTCCCCGCGCTGCCACAGGAGAGGAGAGGAGGGTTGGGCTGCTGTTGCTATCGCTCTGATGTCAGGCGCTGCCACTAACATGTGGTTGGCTCTTCTGCCTTTCAGATCGCACAAAGGAAGCAAGGAGACTCCCACATCTTTCAGCGAGAAGAAAGGAGGCAGTGGAGCAGACTAATACAGACTTGTGTCTGGTGGCCTTGCAGTACAAAGGCTGCCTTTAAAAGAGAAGCGCAGCGTTATTTAATGAGCTGTGAGATGAGGCGCTGCTGCTAACGCTCAGATCCCTGGATTCATCGGCTATTCATTGTGCTTAATGTACATGTTTCTACACCGTGCGTTTAGGAG
The DNA here is from genome assembly GCF_023343835.1 of Lagopus muta. Taxonomy (NCBI): domain Eukaryota; kingdom Metazoa; phylum Chordata; class Aves; order Galliformes; family Phasianidae; genus Lagopus; species Lagopus muta. The sequence goes on along the minus strand of NC_064435.1, from coordinate 37,336,757 downwards.
ATCCCAGAGAAGAATCCAAAACGGCTGCGGGGGAAAGACCACCAAACATGCCTACAGAAACACTACCGACAGGTAGCATGGTGAAGCCGGTCAGCCCTGCCGTGACTTTCACATCCGCCGTCCCTCTCCGCATCCTGAACAAAGGACCTGACTATTTTCGCAGGCAGGCGGAGCCTAACCCCAAAAGACTGAGCGCGGTGGAGAGGCTGGAAGCCGACAAGGCGAAATACGTCAAAAGCCAGGAGGTCATCAATGCCAAGCAGGAGCCCGTGAAGCCAGCAGTGCTGGCGAAGCCGCCGGTCTGTCCTGCGGCCAAGCGGGCACTGGGCAGCCCCACCTTGAAGGTCTTCAGCAACAATGCAAAGACAGAGAGCGGTGTCCAGAGAGAAAATCTGAAGCTAGAGATTCTGAAGAACATCATCAATAGCTCTGAAGGCTCCAGCTCAGGTTCGGGGCACAAGCATGGTCCCCGAAACTGGCCACCCCACAGAGCCGATTCGACGGAACTGAACCGACATTCATTCGCTGAGTCCTTGAAGGTCTATCCCACACAGGGCCGTAGCAGCCCCCAGGAGAGCAGCTCCAATGTCAGTAGAAGGCTCCTAGACCAGTCTGCAGAGACTTTCTTGCATGTCTCTCACAGCTCCTCAGACATTAGGAAAGTAACTAGCGCAAAGCCCTTAAAAGCAATACCTTGCAGTAGTTCAGCCCCACCTCTGCCTCCAAAACCCAAAATTGCTGCCATTGCCACCCTGAAGTCCCCAGAGATTGAGGCAGTTGAGTCTGGATGCGGAGTTAGTAGAAGACCCTCCTTACAGCGATCAAAATCAGACTTAAGCGACAGATACTTTCGTGTTGACGCAGATGTTGAACGATTCTTTAACTACTGTGGACTGGATCCTGAAGAGCTTGAAAACCTTGGGATGGAAAATTTTGCAAGGGCTAACTCTGATATTATATCCCTCAACTTTCGCAGTGCAAGCATGATTAGCTCAGACTGTGAACAGTCTCAGGACAGCAACAGTGACCTTAGAAATGATGACAGTGCCAATGACCGTGTGCCATACGGCATTTCTGCTATTGAAAGGAATGCCAGAATCATCAAGTGGTTGTATAGCATCAAGCAAGCTAGAGAGTCACAGAAAGTGTCCCATGTGTGAGAAAATCCACAGGAGAAAAAGCAAGGACTGTATCTTTGTCTGTGAATATTCAGTTGTGAAGGGTTGTGAAGTCTACTTGAAGTCTTGTACACTTCTCAAATCTCTTTGTGTTGCTTGTTGTGCAATGTTTCCAAGTTGCATGCCTGTCAACATGTGAACTGACCTGGCTTCCACTTGAACAATAACCAACTGCAGAGCCTGGCTGAGCATACACATTATCTGCCAAAAGTTTAAGACAAGAATCTAATTAGGGCTTTAGTATAATCAAAGTGTTTACATGGAAAGGTTATATGACTTCTTTGGTATTTATGTGGTTCCTTGTGGGTTTTATATGTCACTTTTTGTCTTAATACCGATATCTTCAACTGACGTTTCTAGGTTCTAAGTTGAAATGGAATCCCGTTTGGGGGGAGAGTGGGGGGAGGGGGAGGAGAAAAATTGGCCACTGTAAGAGGTTTAGACATGCAGCAGTAGTCAAAGCAACCTTATCTCTTGTAGAAGGTGGATTATTGGCAGCTGTAAAGCTGTTTCTGAAAGGCAAGGAATGCGCTGTTCTTTGCTAAAATATGTATCCCTACCTGTAGTAAGGGACTGTTTAGGTTTCTGTTTCTAGATAAGCACCCTCAGTCTCAAAGCTGAGGTGGTCTAATGAATCTGCTTGACCACTCATAAACTGAGTATTGCATTTGCTTTGGTGTAAGCATTTTAATGATTTTGTATTACCCTGTTGGAAAAGCTTAAAGAAGGTTAGAGTCAACACACAAAAGCATCGTAGGTGCTGGATTTTGTGGGTTTCGTTTTTACTCTTAAGATTCCTGGTCTTAAACTTTTGACAGGAATGATTAGATCCTATAGCTGATATTGAATGCCTTTATTAGTCAAACACATCATGACTACAAAGTCCATGCTGTCTTTTAATTTTTTTTGTAGACCTATTTGAACAGTTAATGAACAAAAACGGAAACACACAGCCATATCAATGTAACGCCTCCTATTCCGAAGTAAATACACTCAGTAGCTGAACTATATCTGAAAAATTGTGATTATGTTGTCTTGCATATGTTATATCTAAGGCTGTGAAAGTTTGTTACAGCTCTAGAAAGTGTAGAAACATGACAGTATGTAGCTTTATTTTCTTTCCTCCTTATGATGGTTAGTGCTGCAGGTTGAACCTGTTACGACTCTTTCGACAATCTGTATCTTCCCAGTGGTTTAACTAACTGTCATTTCAACTGACAGTTGTGGTGTGCTAGCAGAGGAGTTGAAAGTACAGTGGCCTGCTTCATTATTCTTGTATACATGCTTTGAAATAAATTGCAGCACTACCTTATACTTCATCAGCTAATAGGAAACTTTTTTATTGTGTAAATGCTGTAAGACTTTGTATATACTTCAGTTGTTACGAAATCTTTAAAAGGAAGAGTGTTATGCTAATAAATAGCTCCTGGTGCAGGTATGGTGGGTTTTGTTCATTTTTTTTTTTAACTCCTCCCATTCTTACACTGTATCAGGAACTGTGTTTTAGTTCCATTGAAGGTCTCCGTTAACTAATGGTCCCAATGAAAGGTTTCTTCCCAAAAGTGTTTTTCAGAACACAGTTTCTTAGAAAGTAACGGTAGCAGCATGATCCATATGCAGAACTAGAAGAAATTTTCAGGACTAAAAATAGCTTCCTTGCTCCTTACCTAGCAATGTTCCTGTTCCCCTTTATAACATCTATTTGTAATGAATCACCACGGTCTTCTGTGTTATTCTTCAGCAGTGATTATTTATATATTTCAAAATTCAAGTTGCTTTGCACAATTGGGATCTATATTTTCTTTAAGAAGCCTGCAGCCCCTGTTCTGACCCATAGCCATAGGTAGTTAATGGAGGCAAAACTAAAAGCAGAGCAGAACGGTCATTTGGTGCCTATGGTACAGCAGTGAGGCAGTGGCACAGCTGCTCAGAGAAGCTGTGGTGCCCCATCTCTCAAGGCCAGGTTGGTTGGGGCCCTGGGCAGCCTGAGCTGGTGGACAGCCCTGCCTATGGAACAGTGTTGAGTTGGAACTGGATGGTGTTTGAGGACCTTTCCAACATTAAGGCATTCCAGGGATTATCCTACATTGTTTTATACAATTGTTTCTCAAACAGTTGTTCACTGAGAGGAGGGCAAGGCACATATTCAATTGCAGGAAGCTACTCCATGCTTTCTGCAGTTGGCTTCACTACCTAAGACTACAGCATTCCTACTGAGGAGATGCATATTCCAGCTACAGGCACATTTGTGACAGTTTAAGCCTCATGAATTTTGGTTGGCACTGACATCACACTGGTTTTTCAAGCATGTTCTTCCAGTAGTAAGTTCTACTCAGATCAGTGACTACTTTGCCAAGGAAAATAATGCTTCAGGGATTAAAGCCAAGTGTAATGCAGCTGTACAGCAATGAAAGAAGTTAAAACTGGAATAAAAATACACTCACATTGTTCTCTCTTAGCATGTTTATCATCATTCCTAAAACACTTATCTCAACTGTTGTCAGCCAAAAACATTAATAAAGAAGCCTTTGTAACTAGAAAATGGATCGAAGCATCTGCTGATATTCTAAACTTGTTTCCCAAGTCTTGTTCTGAAGCCACATGCTCTTGAGAAAGCAAATTCATTTCCTTTCAATGGCACGAGGGATTTAGGCTTGTGAGCTGTCAGTAAGAGCATTTTCTCATCCAGGTGCTTAAGAAGAACCTTTGACATAGCGCTGTGGGGATCCAACACCAGTGTCTCCCCTCTTAAGAATAGGAGCAGAATTATACAGGAGCAAGGCTTTCAGAGTGAGGCTGCAGCACTAGAAATCACGAGAGAAGATCTGTGAAACGTCCACAAGACTTTGAACAAACTGGTAAGAATTGCCTTCGTTTGTTAGAGTTTATGCAGAGAGGGTTTACTTACAGCCTTACTTGCTTGTATAAAAGCTACATCAGTGCTCTCTGAGCTGCTTCTGTTTTCAGAGGGGAACAACTACTTTTGCAGGCTACTAATTCAGATGTTGCTAGAGTGTCCCTTGTTTTGTGTCTGTCTTGGGAGATTCCCGAGTGCCAAACAGTGAGTTTACAGATGGTTGTAACCAGCTCAAACACCTCACCTGGGACCCATTCTGGTCGTGTTCCCATTGCCTTCAGTAGGCATTCACTCAGGTGCAAAATGCACAGCAAGCAGCAGTGGCTATGCAGCAGCTCCTGCAGCAAGAGCAGCTCATAAGGAGATGCAGCTGCGTGGTGTCCTGTGAAAGTGGCAGCCCTGGCTCCAGAGTGGAGAAAAAGCATTGTGTGTTTCGAGTGCTTAGTGTACATCCGTGCGTGTATGTGCACACAGCACAACGGCACAGAGGCTTAGAGTGGTTCTGTTATCTTGATTCACAATGAGGGGAAGAGGAAAACAATGTGACGAAGTATACTCTGGAATCTTTATGGTTTCGCATGAAGATAAACCTTTTATCTGAGGGAAAAGCAGCATCGTAAAATTGCTCTTTTAATTACTTCATGTTGTAACAAGGCTTTGAAAGATCTGAGATGCAGGATCTGTGCTGCAAAATTACAGTCCATAAATCTGAGTTCTGAGATGCTCCTTTTGATGAATTTGGTTTCTGCAGGAGAGAAGGCTGAGCTGCAAACGCGTGCAGCATCTGAGTGAGTGAGGGCTTCTGAAGGGTAAACACAGAAGGATGATGCTTTGGCAGAAAGTCAAAAATCAAAAGATACATTCAGACAACAGGGCCAATCAGTGCTGCTGTCTTCTCTCTTTCTGCAGCAGTTTATCCATCCACGGAGGCTGTACGCATTTGAGGCATTCAGTGAAAAACAAAGTGCTTAATGGAGCTCTGTGGTAAAGAGTTGAATGATTTCCTTATGCAGGAGAGAGAGAGAGGAGCTAAACCCAAACACATCCCGTCTGATACCTACTGATAGGGAGAGGTAACATTTAGTATGTTATATTCACAGCTCACTTGTTCGTGCAGAACATTTTATTAGACCAAGTATTATGAATAAATGTGGAAGGTGACAGTTTTCCAAGGCTATATAGCTCATATTCTCCACGATTAATGGTGCCATATCAGTAGCTGAGCACATTAGGCTTAGAATGTAGGAGTGTCTGAAGCTTTGTTCCCCTGAATAGTAAGGGTCCGTTGCCTATTTTGGCAATGAATATAAATGCAGATGTATTGCGGGGTCCCTTTGTGCCGGACAGAGAATAAATTGGACAAGGTGTCTTGTCCTGAATTGTAATATTACTCCAAGTTAAAATCTTTTTTTACCAAGGCATGGACATTTAGTGATATTCAGAGTTCATCTGACATTTCTTGCTGACAGCAGAAAGACTCCAATAATCTGCCCTTGAAAATGTATCACCCATAGCTTAATGGGAAGCGCATCTAAACTGTCTGTGTGGCGCAAGGACTTTTTATCTCCTGATAAAAGGAGATATGTTAAGTTCTAAATAAGCAAACTTCAGTATTAACCCTTGAGCACCTTTTATTTATTCCCTGGGAGCCCAAGTGGCAATGGATAGCTCCATTTCAGAGTTTGTTGTGGTTGTAGATGGCTGCTGAAGTGCTCAGTCCATCTGCAGGGCAGCATGACCCAAAGTGGAGCCGCCTACGCTGGGCCGTCTGCCTTGCCCTGCTGCATAAGAACAGCCTCCAAGCACGCTTTGTATTCGATCATTTAAGAATTTGAGTATGGCTGCCTGTCGAAATTTAGTAATGTTCTGTGGTGAGCTTTTTTTTTTTTTTTTTTCCTCTTTTCCATGAAAAACAATCATTTATATAACAAAAACTGTAATCTCTTAAATGTCATTCTTCTAAATTTAAAGTAATTTTCATGATGGTCTTAAGAGAAGAGTAAGAGGGAGCTGGTGTCTGTGCTATTATTGTTTCCTGCTTTTGGCACTGCAAGTCTTCTCCACCTTCTTGGCGTTTCGCCTTTTCAGAGTTCCCAGCTCACGTTCTCCCTTTCTGCACCTTCCTTCATTGCCCTATCTGGCTTTTCACTGAACCACAGAATCACAGGGCCTGGAAGGGATCTCAAGAGATCATCGAGTCCAACCCCCAAACTAAAGCAGGTACCCTACAACAGGTCACACAGGATGACCACAGAAGGAAACTCCACAACCTCTCTGGGCAGCCTGTTCCAGTGCTCCGTCAGCCATACTGTAAAGGTGTTCTTCTGCATGTTAGTACAGAACTTATGTTCAAGTTTTAGGCCATTACTCCTTGTCTTATCTTTGCACACCACTAAGAAGAGCCTGCCTCATCCATTTGCCTCGCACCTCCCTCTAGATATTTATAAACCTTTATCAGATCTCCTCTCACTCTTTTCCCCAGGCTGAACAGACCCAGGTTACTCTGCCTTTCCTTATACAGGAGATGCTGTATGAGCATAGTATTCTCTGTGGCTCTCCAAAGGACTCCTTCCAGGAGATCCTTGTCTTTTTTGAACTGGGGAGCCCAGAACTGGACACAATAGTCCAAATGTGGCCTCACCAGGGCAGAGTAGAGGGGGAAGATCACAGCCCTTAACCTGCTGGCCACACTCTTTTCTCCTACTGTTCTCTGCAGTGCATGACCCCCTTCTCACTTAGCTTCCTTTCTTAGCCAGCCTCATCTCTCTGTTCAGTTCACACTCCCAGCTCCTACAGACAACCTTTCCACCGCATCTCCTGTCTTTTTACAACCTCAAATTCATGACAGCCCATGTTTCCAAGCTGTTATGTCCTAACAGGTAGTTTGTTATATGAATAGTGACTGAGAGCACTCAGGAAGAACAGGATGCCAAATATATCTTGAAATACCAGCCTATTGGCTTCAAATTGGCTGTATTTCCCTCTGCTGTATCTCACCGTAAGTTCTCACTGCTTCTTTAGCTCCATACAAAATGCTGCCTTAAGTATTGTGGTGTTCAAAAGAAGCACAGCCTCCTGCAATAGTTACTGGTTTACCTCCTGCCATCTAGTAACATGGAATCTTTGTGTTACCCCAGTGACATGTACAACACTTGCACTCTGTTCCTAGGCTGCATCTAAAAAGCGCTGCTGTAAAGTGAGACGAGGGTGAAGGAGAGGGTTTGCAAGCTAAAATCCTTGGGCTGCAGTGGATTGCAGTGTAATGCAGTGTAATGCAGTACTGGGCTGATGCTCTGGTGCCTTGACTCCACATCCAGGACGAGGATCCAGGATTGGCACATCCTCATGGGCACAATCACATCAGTGCATAGAAGCAGAGGCAGCTGGTGACGTGGTGTCAAGAAATGCTTCTTACTGATATCCTCAAAATGAGGAGAAAGGGGGAAAACTGTGAAATATTGGAGTTGAAGTATATGAAATACTTAAAGAAGAGATGCGCGGGTGAGCAGATGATTTTGCTTTTTAAGAAATGAAGCTTTTAAAAGGTCTTTTAATAAATGACCTGCTTTTCAAATATATTAAGCTTTTATGAAATTACTCTTACCATTCTGAACTGTAAAAGCTTTGCTACTCTCAGCACTGTGCATTTTGAAATACTCTGGGAGTGTTTTGGAGTGGCTTTAGCAATGGGATAAAGGAGTGCTTTAGCTGAACTTACAAAGAAGATTGGGAGGATGCGGGTTTTGTTCCTTAGAGATCTTTTTTGGGTGGGGGAAGAGAAAATCAACATCATCTTATTTATTGACTTGCAAACAAGGCTTGGGAACGCAGATTTAACTGAGGTGTATGAATGCATGAAAATGATGGCATTAGGTTTTGGCAAAAGCTTGATTTTTCTGCTCGTGTCTTGCATATCTTGGAGGATATCAGCTTAAACATATCTGGCACAAAACTAATGCATCCCCCTGAAAACACACTGTTGGTTTATGGATTTGAGTCCCACTGCTGAGGTTTTTTCTATGCTGGAGGGCTCAGAACAAGCAGCTGTCACTGCACCGTGCATTTCCCAGGGTTTTGTCTGTAGTGTGTTCAACAAATGAGGCCTTTCAAACCCTGTGTTACAGACTGAGTAAAAACAGGAGCTTTATGTCAGTATATGCTCCAGTACTGAATTCTGGAGGCAGAGAGCAGGCAAGAACCATAAAATGATATATATATAATATATATATGTTGCTGTTATTGTTTCCTAATGGTATTGCAAGGTTGACTTATTTTCCCCAAATGCTCTAGAGTTAAAAAGAGGTGAAAAAGTTAAAATCCTTGCAGGGTTTCCTTGCAGTTGCATGAGGAAACATAAAAATATGTCTGTGTGCTGGGAAAAGCATGAAAAAACAGAATTCTGGTCTCACTGAAGTCCATGGGAATTTTATTACTGGTGGTCCTAAGTGATGCAGGCAGGTTTTCAACCACTGTCAGAGCTTAATATTTTACCCTATTTGGGAATGTTTTATTTTTCCTTACTGCAAATCTTGTGCATTGTTTTCCTTCTGCTTCTTCACCCATTTAAGTGCATGGATCTTACCAGAATGGTGTGCAGTGGAACTGGTCACCAAAAGAGGCCACTGCAGACCACTGGGACATGGCTGGAAAGGGTGCAGTTGGCACAGCCTTCGTTCCACAGTAGGAAGCAACTACAAGGTCACTGTCTCATCCTGTGCCATGGAAGGAGAAGACCCCCAGGTCTAACTAGTAGTGGTGGAACTCCCCATATAAAGTTCCTTCTGCTCAGTGTACCAAGAAAGTTGCTGCTATGCTATGTTCCTCTGCAGTGGCACCACTCAGACCTCTGATGATGGGCCATGTGGGCTGCCTGACAGTGCCATAGAAGTGCTCCTCATACATGTAGCTGCATGTGTCACACCAGGACTATTGCAATTACCTTTGCTGTATTTTCATCCTCAATAATTTTATAATGTTCTGCACTGAACAATCTTAATGAAAAACATTATTTCTACAGGATGTAGAACTGTGAGGTGAGGTGCAATTTAGGAAGGTATTAGCAGTACTGTCAGGAGCAATCAGGAGCTACCTGCCCAGCACACAGTGTGTCTCCTTACATAAATGAAGATAGCAAATGAATTGTTCTCTCAGTTTTCACTGGACTGCAAATGACCGTCTTATAGAAACACTGAGGACAAATGAATCATCATGAATATTCATGTCAAGCCTGAGGGATGCCCCTTTTGCTCATCTCTGAACACCAATGTGTGTTTCAAGAGCAATGCATGACTCGGTACTATTTTCAAACAAGTTCAACTTACAAGGAATCACATTTAAGTAATAATTTGCAAAGAGTCAGCTATGATATCAAAAGCCTTTCTGGGAGGTTATTGAGGCTCATCTCTGAACGTGAAGCACTGGAACAGATCGCCCAGACAGGCAGTAGATGCCCTGTCCCTAGAGACACTCATGGCCAAGCCAGACAGGGCTCTGAGCAACCTGCTGTAGGTGTTACTGTTCAATGCAGGGGAGTTGTACCAGATGGCTTTTAAGGGCCCCTTCCAACTCAAACAATTCTAAGATTCTCTGATTCTACAGTCTCTGATTAAGGCAGACCGTGCTCCTTGGAGCTCACTGTTCAAGTGTGTTCTCTGCTCTGCAGTCATGTTCCTTCCAGCCCAACACTGCAAGGCCCCATCCTGGCAAATTCCCGCCTCTGCTGCAGCACACAAAAGCCTGTGCCGCCAGGGCTTGGGGATGTGTAGGAATTAATGTACACACGCACTTGTGGTGAGCAACTAGAGATTTTCCTGACAGGTCCATTGCCACACAAGTGCCACAGAGATCTGATGCTCAGGGAGATGCTGGGTTTGCAGGGGGCTGCTGTGTGGACTCGTGCGATGCCATGAAATTGTGGAATGTGTTGAAAGCTTATGGAAACAGTTTTCCTGAAGATGTGTTTTGATGTTATTCTAAGCCAGAGAAATAGCTCATGAGGGATATGTGGCAGATATTGAGACAGCATATTTATGCTCTGCAATATAGCGGCGGAGGTGAGGCTGCATCCTTTAATGTTCTGGGCAGGACTTACTGGCCTCTGTGAGAGAGACACTGATCCCAGGCTCCTTCAGAGCTCCTGGTGAAAACAAATCACCACTCTTTTTCAGGTCTACTCTATGTGGCACCTCAAACACCATCAGTGAGCAGCATGTCTACAGCAGTGTGGTGGGCGTTGGGGGAAATGGCTCACTCAGGAGTTTGATAACTGAGCTGTTTCCTCCTGTGTCCCTTCCTGCTTCTGCAGAGCAGTGCTTCTTGCTCTGTATTTACTCTGTGTTTCATCATTGATATTTTTTTCCCAGAGCCATTTCATATCCACTCTGCAGGAGTCAAAGACCACTTCTCCCAGACCTCGTCATTCTGATGATGGTTGCTGAAAACAGAAACTGGAACTGCAGCCGTTTGCCAGTTCAGCTTGTACTTCAAATCCTTCTGACAGCAGCCTCGGTCTCCACTCTCTTTATGGCCAGCTATATGAAATACTTTCATGAAGCATATCACTAAAATTTGAGTTTTCTTGTTGCTTCTACTACCTTAAGCTGAGGCCGTTTGTGTTTATTCTTTGAAACATTAAGTCTTTCAGTTTCCTTAGGCTGAATTACTTATTTCTTCAGGCATCCGTTTCTACATACTTTGAAAGTCCATTATTTGTTAACATTATGGCACATGTAACTACTGAACTATATGCACGTAGTTTGTCTGCTGGATAAATATGCACTAATGACCAGAATGAAGGAATAGTAAATATATGGGAAAATTTAGAACTAAGTGTTTGAGAAGCAGTTTGGAGCAGTTCCATGCTATCTGAGCGCTGCAGATGTGATGCGGGCTGCCCGCATTTGCAATGCACGGTAAAAATTATCAGAAGACTCTGATTAGCAAATGGAATGTGTAATGTGCTCCCAACAGACCGTTTTCCCATGAGAAACAACTCATGTTGAACACAGTTTATTTTCTAAAAGTGCATAACAGACATTGAGAAAAATTTCTGTGGAATGGGTTAGAAGAACCCAAATCAAATGATTCAGTTGAAATATTTCTGTTTCATTTCTAGCAAAGAATTTGATTGACAAGAAAATTGAGAAAATGCGCTTCACAATTGCCCCACTTCCCAACGTTGAGTCTCCTTCAAAAACGATGCACAACAGCTCCAGCCATGTGCTGTTACATCCTGTTGTCTTCAGGAGTGCCTTTCAGTCTGTCTCAGCAGCTCTTGCTCCACCACTAATAGCTCACATGGTCTGTAGGAGCAGCCCTTCACAAAGGGTGAAGGTGTTTTCTCACAATATGGTGGACAATGAAACAGCTGATAGTCCTTGAGGGGGACCAGTCTGCATCCAGCTTGGAAGAAGTGGACCGTGCCTAAACTGGGTGGATCTTTGGAGCCTGGAAATTCATGGATCAAAGCCAACCTGTCCCATGGTCAGGTTGCCCTGGTAGACTGTGCTCCAAGGCCATGCTCTTCAGCTGCCACTCAAGGGATCATAGGCCGACTCCAAGTTGGACCCCTGAGGCCCACAGCTCTGTGGCAGCTCTCGAGAGAGGTGCTTCATCCCAATGTAGGCATCTTTGACTCCAAGGGACCTTTCAAAACTCTGAAAACTGACTTTTGAGACCTTAGCCTCTCTGGGGAGGACTTCCCTGAGCACAGGGTTGCTTTTTGCAGCACAGCCACCAGTTGTTGTTTCGGGTTCATCTGTAAACCCGAGCAGACATTTACAGCAGTTGTAGCCCCTCTTTTTTTATATAATTCTGTCCAAGAAAAATCTACAAAACATGTTCTCTGTAGCAAAATGTAGGAAAATAATGAGGAAAGGTAGCTACTTGCCCTCTCCTCTTCTTTGACTCTCCAGGAATGCTCAAGCTACTGAATATGTGTCTGCTCATACCAGATATTGTAAAATATGTACATTTTTGTCACTTCAAAACCACTGAAACTTTAAATAAAGGCAGGCTGGTGAATTTTCTTTTTACAGACCAGTTTTTGGATGGCAAGGTAGTTGACTTCTGAAGCTGCACGTCAGCAGCCTTGAGGACTGGGATTGCCTGATTGGCTTCTCAAACAAAAGGCCACCTTGAAACATGACAGAGAGCATCAAAATGCTGCATTACAACGTGGCGGTCAGCCTGGCCAGCATTTGAACACGAGATTCTTTTGGGATACCGAGACACCAGGTGAAATGTCTCTGACAATTCAGTACGTGCACTGAGATTGTGTTTTCAGAGTGCCAAAGTGCAGCAATATGGATTTGGGTTGCTGAGGTCCCAGTATTTTTCTGACCACTTCTGCACAGTGAACAAACTGTAACCTTTCTACAAAAAAAATGATATCATTCCTTTGCTTTGGAATGCTTATTTGTTGTCTCTTTCACTTAATCTATTATCTCTCATTGTATTAAAATCTCCTCCTATTCCATTACATTGGTACTCTCTGGCCTTGCGGCAGTGATTTCTGCCATGTGCTTTCTATGTTCATTTTGATGTCGAGGCCTTCTCTGTGACAGGCTATAGAAAAAAACACCAAATCATTATTTCTAAGAAACCCTCTGCAGCTGAAAATCATCAGCGGCAATTCTCTATTCATCTAATCCCTGACTTCAAGATATCATCAGATCAAAGCCAACCACTCAGCCACATCATACTGGGTATTTTCATTTCCAAAGGAAATACCGCGACTTGCAGAGCAGAAAATCCCCTGTATCTTTCTGTAAAGTACCGCAGATTGAGACACACTTATGGCTGTGAAAGGAGGGGAAAGAAGATAAACTTCCAACCCGCTGCAGAAATGGGACTCCTGCCTTCTATGCTCTTGCCATAGAGCCTCTGCTTTCTTCCAGGAATTATAATAAAAACTTGCTTTAAAAAGCAGTTTGACTCTTTAAACAGTGTTTTTGATAAAGGCAGCATTATCATGCCAGGTACAAATTTCTATTGGTGGAAAGTTAAACGCCATTGTCAGATGTGAACTACAGAAATTTGTTTCAACTGAGCAAGTTTTGTTACGCTTTTTTGTTTTCTATGTGTAAATAGACACATTGATTTTCAAGCCACATGAGATCACCATAATTGTTTTTTTCTGACTCTCTGTAACACCAGTTATAACCAGGCATGAATTAATTCCTCTTTGAATTACAGGCTATATTTCAGTTGAGAGAGCCTATTTTGATTTAAACAAAGCCAGTGATGGAGAATGCACGACGGCATTTACTAAATCATTTCAGTAGTTAATAAACCCTGCTTAGAGAAATTATAATCTCCTTTCTTCCCTGAATTTGAACAGCCTCCCCAGGACGCCGTTATACCTTTGTTTTTCTAGGTTGAAGAGCCCATTACCTGGGTTTTGTTCCCTGTGTGGGTGGCAGGCCATGATGATACCTGCCCTTTTCCTGGGCAGACTGAACAGACCTTGTATGAACAGGTTTTCATTTCACCTGCTCCAGGGAGCCCTAGCAGAACTGAGTAGCACTGTTCAAGAGAAAGTCCATTATCCATGCATAAACCACTGATGCAGTCCTAATGGCTTTTTCTTTGTGCAGCTATTGCATGTACTTAAGCAATGGTCAGGCTTTACAGGCCATGTGAAATAAATTACTCCTCGCATCCCAACCACAGCTTCTTGCTCCTTACTGCCATTTAGGCACCACTAACCTATCTCCTCTCCTTAACCTATGTCAGTCACAATAATGTAGGTCAAAAAACCAGCCCACACAACAACAATTAAAAAACAACAACACAACAACATACTGTACAGAGTGTTAAAGGCTAACCTAGGTGACGGTGACAGAATAGGGACAGAGAGTGATGATGTGAGCAGTTTTACTGGGTCAGTTGCAGTCAGTGTTTGAGCTCAGCCAAAACTTCTCCTCACAATGTTGTGCACTGAGTACGTTTCCCTTTAGCAGCCCTCATTAGCCACCATTTTTTCTCTCAGTATTTATAGCTGACATATTCTTTGGATTTATTGACAACAAACCTCACCAGGTTGCTGCCCACACACTTATGTTGGAACCCATGGCTTTCATTGTGCTTTTTGGTCTCCCCGGAGGAACCAAAATCATTTTGCTTCATCTTCAGATTTTTTAAATTCTTTTATCCATTAGTTAAGAAAAACACAAAAAAACACCACCACATGATTCTTTGATGTTCTTAGGCTATCACCATTCTTAAAATTGATCATCTATTTGTAATATTCTTTTACAACTTTCTCCTTCAGTGAACTATTTTATAAATCCTTGTCAAATTTTGTGGGGGTTCCCAGTGGTCCATCCATGGGAAGTATTGAGATCTGTAACCCTTGATGCTGCCAGTCCAGGAGATGGCAGGGCTTGCTGAGAAGGCTTTAAAATAGGTATAAGTTGTGCCAAGGGACATTAAGTTAGACATTAGGAAATACTTCTCTGAGAGAGTGGTCATGTACTGGAATGGGCTGCCCAGGGATGTGGTGGAGGCAACGTCCCTGAAGGTGCTCAAGAAGCGTTTAGATGTTGTACTGAGGAACCTACTGGTTTAGTAGGAACTATTGGTGATAGTTGGATGTTTGGACTGGATGATCTTAGAGGTCTTTTCCAACTTTGGTGACTCTATGCTGCCTTCCGAGGTCATTTAAATCAAGGTATGGTGTTCATCAGTCTCCTTTCAGCAAGTGGGATGGTTACTTTCGTCTTGTAGCTCCTTTTTCTTTTCAGTTTCTTCAGAACTGGAGCCCTAATGTCATGGTTCAGAGCATAAGCTTTTAGGAGAGGTTATAAAGAACTCTTAGAAAGACCCGTGTCATGTGTTACCATACCAGAACAGTTAATACAGTGTCTTCACCATCCTTTTGCCATCACATGAAATATAGAGAGAATTAACTGGAAAGAATGACATTCTATTATTGTTGGTTTTTTTTTAATTATTAGTTTGTCACTTACCCAGCTAGCACACAGGTCTGTCAACAGCTGCTGGCTTTGCTGAACAACTCTTGATCTCCACGTTCTTTGGGATTTACCTGCGCACTCATCACAAGCTCTCAAACTTTGAGTCTGCTCAGGATTTCTCACTCCAACAAAGCACAAGAGTAATATTAACATTGCCCATTTAAGTCAACAAGATGGCTTCTGGATTGTGCTTACAGATCTTAAGCCAAACATAAATGCTTTTGGAAACCTCAGGAATGCAGATGTGAGTTTAGAGCTGGAAAAGATTAGAAACTTCACCTGTTATAGGTGCTACTGCACTTTCATTGTCTTATAAAAACAAATTAACCTTTGGTTTGACTCAGTAGGCTTCGTTATGAAATGTGATGTCACTGCTTTTGTGTCTAAATTTACTATGCTTTAAGCCAGCAATTGGTTTGTGTCTGTAATTGCTAATCTTTCAGGCAACATTTATTAGAAACAAATTAAGTTATTCCAAACTCTGGTGATTTTATGATCATATAGATCAATATAAATCACAGTTAATTAAGCTCTTTGTCACTTAGGTTTTCAAGATGAACTGCACTGCAGCATTGCAATAAGTAATAACCATAGCTCTTTGTACAAATTATCATATCTAAACAAAATTCGGGTTACAACAACAGAGGATGAAAACTAGACTTTATTTAAGTTGCCTGCCACACAGGGATGATGATATCATGGTGTAAGCTGATAATGTTTAACTGCACAAAAAAAAACAAACCAAAACAATTAGAAATACGAACAGGGTTTGAAAAAAAGAAAAAAGTACATGCTGCACCACCCTCCCCCAAATATCCAAATGAAAGCTACTTTTGAATCTTTATTTCCTTTCCAATTGCTATCAGAGTTTTTACAGGGTATAATTCTGGCTGCACTAAGCAAAATCCCTCGGCTGGTTAAGACTGCAAGTATTGCTCAAGATGGCCAAGCCAAAATGTGCAAAAAACATATTGTCTGGGACACTTGTTTTCTTTCAGATAAGAATTGTCCATTAATACATTTCTCCTTAATTGGCACTAACACTCCTCTTAAAGATTTCAATATTGAAACAAGATAGAATTTACCAATATGCAATTTCCAGTGACCCTCTCAATCACTGTCTGCTTCTCTTGCTATAGGCAGCTAGCACTATCCAGCAATACTTCTAAATGGCAATAAAGGTGATGTAATGTATATGTAGAGATCTTTCAGGCTTGGCCAGCCTGAACTCAGATGGATGCCTTCTGTATGTATCCCAACGTACATACTGGCTTGTCTGGAGTCAGTGAAATTCTACTAATGATTTCAGAGGAACTGGAATTCTGTCTGTCAAATTTCTTTAGACTCTGTGCGTTGTAGAGCACACTGGCATCTTCATGCAGAAAGTGTCTGTTGAGAGTAATACAGGGAAGTGCAGGGAAAACTATTTCTTTATGTTATTTATTGTCATAACACAGTATGTTATCTCTTTGCTTCTTACCTTCTCTGTAACACGTAGGGGAAGAGTAAATATTACTAAATCATGTGACACAGCAGGAGAGAAGCTTTATGATGCACAATCCCCTTGTGATGTCTGGCAAAAAGGTAAATCTTGATGTTGAGCCAGCAGTGTGCCCTCACTGCCCAGAAAGCCAACCGTATTCTGAGCTGCATCAAAAGAAGCGTGGCCAGCAGGGCGATGGAGGTGATCCTGCCCTTCTGCTCTGTGCAGGTGAGATCTCACTTGGAGGAATACATCCAGATGTGGAGTCCTCAGTACAGGAGGGGCGTGGACCGGTTGGGGAACATCCAGAGGAGGGCCACAGAACACCTCCAATGTGAGAACAGGCTCACATTGAGAGAGCTAGGGCTGTTCAGCCTGGAGAAGAGAAGGCTGCAAGGTCACCTGATAGCAGCCTTTCATTAGATAAAGAGAGGCTATAAGAAAGAAGGGTACAGACTCTTTAGCAGAGTCTGTAGTGATAGGTCAAAGGGAAATGTTTTTTTCAACCTAAAAGAGGGGAAAATTAGATTGGATGTAGATAGAAAAAGGTTGTTACAATCAGGGTGGTGAGGCACATGCACAGGTTGCCCAGAGAAGTGGTGGATGCCCCATCCATGGAGACATTCAAGGTCAGACTGGACTGGGCTCTGAGCAACGTGACACAGCTGTAGATGTCCCTGTTGGGACAGAAGGGGCGTTGGACCAGGTGGCCTTTAAAGGTCCCTTCAACTCAAACGATTCTAGGTTCAGTGTTGGTCTGCATCCCAGCCCCTATCCAGCACCCGCTGCTCTATCCTCTCTAGGGCCCTGAATAAATACCTCATCCTGGGCTGTGTAGCTCCATTAATCATTTATGAGGCTGGATTGGCCTGTGAAGAAGTGTTTCTAGGCTGCTGAGTACAAGCAATAGTGCAATGCACAGGGTCCAGTGTAATCATTCTACAGTTCCGACCATCACTGCTTTATGTAACACATGGCTGGGAACATCGCTCCTGTTGGTTTAACTGACTCACTGGAGAAGAAACAGGCAAACACAAGCTGATAACATGAACCATATCTACATTGGTGGTGGCGCATGCAGGGTAAGATTTCAGCATCTCACAAATGTTGTTTTACTCCTTTTCTTTTAAATGGAGTGGGAATAAACCTGAAGTTTAGTTTTGTTTCCCCTCACTTCTCTTATTTTTATTACATGTAACGTTTTTCCTTTATTATCTGTAGCACATATTCCTTTTATTTCTACTTTTAGACATTACATTTGGAATTTTTCCTTCCTGCTTTCCACGAGCAATGGTTTGTCAGGCTCAGACCGGTAACATTTGCACATGCACCCCACTCTGTATTTGAGATGGGAATTTATCTTAACAATGATTTCTAAACAGTCAGTGGATTATTCCAATGAAAGGAAGGTAGAATAGTGGAGACCCATCAAAAATCCAGAAACATTTCTGTTTCTGCTGTGGCCATTTCTGGAACAGAATTCCCACTAAATCATCGTGGCACTTAAATAAGTGAAAACTGCCTGATGTTTTCTCCTGAAACATTGCTGTTGAATGACATTGCCCCGAGGGACTGGAAAAATTGAGAGACATCCTGACATTAAGAGCTCTTGCTGGGGATGATGGCTTTGGTAAAATTTGTTTGATAGCTGATTGCTAGCTGCTGCTCTCTGACATTACAGTTTGTATCAATACGTGGCATACAGCATTTGTTTATATGGAAGCTTTAGAAAACAGCAACTTCTGATGCAATCTCGAGCTGATTCCAGAAGCAAAGCCCAAGAAATTATACTGTTTCAGGACCACCAGCTGTTCGCAGCCTTGGACACACTGAGATACTTTATGGGCTGTCATTTCTGTGGTAGTAATGAACTCATAGGATTTTAAAATACATCATTTTATTATTCAAAAAAAAAAAACCCAACAATTTAATCAAATTTTATCCTCGTTTTTCTCCTATGGACGCTGTCCCACAGGCTCACAGTGTACACAGCAGCAGCCCACCTCTTGCTGTGGTATGCTGGTAATTAAAGAATATTCATAAACTGATTACAAGGCATGCTTTCTTGATATCCATCAACTCAACAGCCTTTCTTCTTGCCTTGAGAAACAGGCTTCATAAAATATTAAAGTGGGTGCTGGGACCAGTTCAGAAAAGAGAAAGATGTTTTGAAATCCTGTATTTCAAATGTGATTTTAGCAGGTGGGAGTACCACACTGACACTGTTCAAAAGAGTTGACAAAGATCACTAAAGAGGAAAAAAAACCTAAACAGCCTTTCCTCAAATGTTACAAAAATGTCACATTTCATAGGAACGCTTTCAAAGTGGAAGATGTGTCCTGTCCTGATGCATCAGTTGCATAATATTGTGACATTTACATTCTAATGATAACTAAACTTTGATCTTTGGGAAATTATAGAGCAAATCATTTGCTGCGATTTTGCCACCTCCCTGCAGGAACTTGATGCAGCCTGCAAACCTCACAGGAGTTATGCAAACAGAAAAAAAAGAAGGTAAAATATTGGGAAAGGTGGCTGTTTGTATTGTGTGTGCACAGAGAAGTTATGGGGATTAGCCAGGTTGAACGCTGGGGTTTGAGAGACGATAGCTGCACAAAACCAGTGCAAACACTTTCCTCTGCTTAGGAGGAGACAGAGCTGAAGATGTAAAATTAAATCTCTCTGTCTGCTGCTAACAGTGGCTCTTGGGAAATTTGGAGGCTTAAGGAACTGATGAAATTTGGCTTTTTTTCCACAAAAAGTCAGCAGCACTACCACTACATTACCACAGCACTACCACAGGAAGGAAAGCTTGGGAACACCTCCTTACGGTAAATGGCATAACTCTGACTATGGCTAAGTGCAGTATTGCCAGTGCTGTCCTCTGAGCAAGGTGGAGACTGTGGGGTTTACATACTAATGCAGGGTGTGCTCTCATTTGTCCTAATACACCCAGTTCAATGATTCATCAGGCGCAGAAGTATTTGCCTTGCTGGTGAAGCATTCGGATGCTGCTTGAAAGCAAATTCTCATTGTACAGTGGAGCCATTGTTCATTTTCTCTCCCATAAAGCCAAGAAGAAAACACTTTTCCTTCACAGATATTGCTCCAAAAAGCCTAGCAGCTACTCAGTTTTAGGGGATTATAGTATTTGCTCTGGAGCATTGGGAAATGGCTGCACTTAGTGCAGTAGGAAAGAGAAATCGTACCTGGGATGGCACTTAGTGGCTTAGTGGCTGATCCTGGTGGCAAATCCTGTGGCTCAATGCTATGTTAGTAAGCAGGCTCCATACAAAAGGGGACATTAGGGTAAGGTAACAGCTGGAGCACAACAGCATATAGCCAAAGAATTTTTTGGCCATGGTAATTGTCTGCACCATAACTAGTGCGTGCATTGTTGTGCTTCTCTGATTCGACGAAGCTTTTGGGTAAACTAAGGTCTCCCAGAGGCAAAGATCTTCTGCCCCAAAAGAGATTTCACCAACAGTCCTTCAAAATGCCATGTGGGACAGAAGCAACTAACTTCCATGGATTCAAATCTGAGCAACATTTAATAAAGTCAGCTATGCCCTGGAAGTTTCACTGTAGGAAAGCGTCTTACTGGTGCCAGGGCACTTGAAAGAGGTAGTCTTTGGTATAATTTTCCAGGCCCAGATTATCAAGTGATATATACGGTGTGTATTCCAGTAATTCAATAATGTTGTTCATGTGCATCTTTCCAATGGTACTGATGTGGAGAAAAATATCTGCAGAGAAGGAAAAGTGGTTTTTACTGGTAGAATTCTCTCATAAGCTATTCAAACAGTAATTGTATGCAATAATACAATATTACAATACATAGAAGAATGCAAGTCTCAGGTCTGGAACTGAAACATGCTTCCTGTGATTGGCTCGGAGTTCTTGATTAAAGGTTAGAAGACAGTGTTTTTGTACAAAGGCAGATTTCCATAAGACTAAATGCAAACTGTATAAATTATTGTTGGTTTGCTTTATTTAAATAACATTCAGTCAATTAGTGTTTTATATTTAATTACAGTAAATAGCAATTCATTATTTCAAATAGGTTTAAAGCCTAATAGGCATCTCCAGAGCAAATACCCTTCTTTTGTGCACAAAACTGCTTTCAGCTTCTCAACCTTTTGTAATGTAAGCACAGGAAAAAGAATGAAAACATGTATAGAAAGGCAGATACACCAGAACATTTTGTCTATTCATTTTGTGCTGGATAGTCAATATGACAAGAAAAATTAAAGTGGGATTTAGAGACACTTTTTTTTACCTTGTAGAATGAAGAGCTTTCAGGATTTTACTTTAATTACTTCTTGTTCAGTTTTTCCTTTGTTGTCTAAAATCATCAATGAGACTTTTGTCTTCTATTTTCTATTGCTATAAATCTCTTGAGCAAAATTGCTGCTTTAGTGTATGAGCAGAATAGAACTGGAGACAAAAGCACAGAAATGTTGAGGCAACAGATCCCATTAAGAAGAGAGTGGGAGAGAAAGAGAAAGAAAGTACATCTGGCTGAAGAAACATTTCTAAATATTTCCATTTCTTTCTCCCATAGAAACTCCCTGACCTCTTCCAGGAAGGCTTCCCAGATCTGCTGTGAAGATAGTAGGGTGGCAGATGCAGGGAGAGGCTATGGGCCTCTGCTCCACTCCCCTGCTGATCTGTGACACAGGATGATGCCACAGCTCCGGCCTCTTCCCATTCCCTTACCCACCTCCCACTCCTAACCTATCCCTAAAGAAACTTCTGAGCTCTCCACAAGAAAAGATCTACAGGAAAAAGGACACTGGGGAGATCTGCTACCAGATTGCTGGAAAACACTGCTGGGATTGCTAGGATAAATCTCTCACTGCAGAAATGCTGTGGCAGACCTCTGAACCTGCTTGAAAAGCTTTGCACAGATCCCAGAACTCTGCTGTGAAAAGATTCAGTTTTTAAGAGACAGGATTTCTCATCTGGTCAAAGGTCTTCATAAAAAGCTTCTGATCAGTTGTGGAAAAGAAAATACTCATTAAGAGAAATTATAAGTTAGTCAACACCTAACAAAGATATGTGGAAAAGAAATGCAAGGTGAGGTCTTTTTAATCTCCTAGTTATGTTTTTAAATTGTGTTTCTAATACGGGGTGGGGGGAGCAAGATCTGTGAAGTTTCTCTGGTATGTAAAAACCCCAAGAATCTGACACACCTTGATGATTTTTAATATGAATGCAAATAGCATTCCTCTGGTCCAAGTTGTTCGTTTTCTAAGTTTTTAATGGGTTTGGCCTCTGGGTCCTTTATTCTGGAGCAACTCTAGTGCAGAGAATAATAGGCTTCCCTCCAGTTCCACTGAGCCCCAGGAGATTATTTTCACCTGCTACAGCAGCCCCTGCCATGCCTGTGAGCAGCCCTAGCTGATGCTCTGTGCTCAGTGGCATGCACCCAACAGCAGCCACAGCTCTCAGGTATTATTATGCTCATCCACTGTGTTTGCCCAGGAAGAGATTTTTATCTGGAATGCCATTGATTCAGGTTCAAACAGTAGATGCAACAGAGAATTTTAGACTTGTAATTTATTGTCTCTGTGCTTTATGTGGAAAGAGCCATTGGGTCTGGGCTCTGAGACACCTGATGTAGCTGTAAGTGAACTTTAAGCTCCCCTTCCTATTCAAATGATTCTATATTCTATGTTTTCACTTGTTGGTTCTATGGTTGTTGGTTGGTTGTACGTTGGTTGTACTGACTATGGCTGTACTAATCTGCTGAGGTGCTCAGAAGATGATAGGACTGGATCCATCCATAAAAGATTTAGTAGAGTGCTGTCAGTTTCTATGTAATGTCTAAGAGAATTTCTGTTGGTAGAACTTGAGTTGGGGCTTTAAAAGTGTTGGACCATGGTGTTTCTCTGCAGGCTCAGAAGAGCAGGTCTCACGCTTCAAGGTGTAAGTAGGCCTTTCAGCTTCCCATGCTTACTAGCTGTCTGCCTCTGGCTGGCAGAAGTGCATTACAGAACACTTTTGCCTAGAAAAAAAAAAAAAAAAAAGCCTCTGCAGAAGACAAGATTTAAACAGGCCAATTCTTATCAGAAGGCTGCAATTGAATTTCGAGGTGAAATTTAATAGCAGCTGCCTTAGCCCAATATATGGCTTGTAAAGTGAAAGTCAGCCAGACAAATATCCACTCATTTCTCTGTCTGTCTATCTGGTATTTATTCCACTTTATGGCCCAATCAAGAGAGGAAACCATAAATACAACGGTGTCTGTGAACTACCTTTCCAGAGAAATCTGGTGCAGGCTGAGTACTGCCTCTCCATTAAGGCCAGCAACCTTTAGAACTGACAGTTTTCTCTCCTCCGGCATGTACCTTACAAGAGATCCCAGACATGAGGAAACCAAGGGCTGCCATGACCTTGGCCAGCCTGGCTGAGTGTTGATGTGTGTGAAGCCTCGAGAGCAGGTCTGGGGACAAGCTGGTGGGGAAGCCATTGGCACCATGGCTTGCTGTCATTCTATATGAGGTAACAACCAGGAAAGAGGAAATCGGGGAGCCACACCTGGAATATTAACAGCAGGCAATATTGTTCAGAGAGGCCTAGGATAT
This sequence comes from Lagopus muta, assembly GCF_023343835.1. NCBI lineage: Eukaryota > Metazoa > Chordata > Aves > Galliformes > Phasianidae > Lagopus > Lagopus muta. Next base: position 37,313,673 of record NC_064435.1, on the reverse strand, counting down.
GAGCTGGGCCTAAGGTTGGTTCTTCCATGGCCCATGGTTCTGCCTTCAGAAAGGTGGTGAAGAGCTACTGGGTTGCTAAGCCACTTCCAAGGAGGAACAACGGATTCTGAAGCAAAACCAGTGAACCAGAAAAGCTATGCAGTGATCTGAAAGGCTTTGTCTCACTTGTGTATTATATCACATCTTCCCTGTAAATATGTGATGCTGTAATGGTAGCTCTGGTACCATGGTTATGTTAATCATGTACCGATAAGTCCCTCAGTGTGCTGTGTGCTCAGGTAAATTGTGCTGATTAGCCCTTCTAGAGGGACTAATGAAAATCACATTAACAGTGTTTAACAAAAAGGTAAATAAGGAAATCTTTTGGAAGTGGGCAAATATTTATCATCAGCCATGTATTGCTGTGAACAAACCTTCTTAGAGCAGCTGCTGATGCCGCTGTCTACAAAAAGCCATACACACAGGTGAGGAGTAAAGCTTGATGCTGATAAAATAGTTAATGTCCATATTTTGTTTTGTCACTGATGAACTTGCAGTAATTAAACTCCAGGATTAACTTAAGAGAACGAAGTCATTATAAGGACAGTGAATAAAGACCAAATGATTTTGTAAAGCCAGATAACTTCTAATTCAAAGGCACTGGTCAAGTATTTTCATCATTAATATTGCAACTGTAATGCCTTCACCTACTAAAAAGAAAAGTAGTAGGTTGAAGGGAATGAATGAACATGATTGTCTACAATACATTTATATTGGCATTCACCGTAATAGCCTTTGCAAGATTAAGAGAGGATTGGTAATCTGCTTGCATTCACTGATGTTGTGATAACAGAAAGCGACATTACTTCCTTTGAAAACCTATGCAGTGCTTTTTCTTTTAGAATAACTGCAGAATAATTCTGCAAGGAGTTTTAGAGTTGTTTCATGATGGAAGTTACTGAGGAGCGGTACACTCGTACCTGGAGACGATTCTCCTTATAACTACATGGCTACATCCCACAGACAACTTGCCAACATTAAGGAATCATTTGTCAGAAATGCATGGAAGCATCAGCCTAGAATGGTGTACAAGCAAATTTAAAAAACGTTTTATAACACAACCTTTTACAAGATGTACAGACTTTAATTTAAAAATATGTAGTTTATTATCAGTAATAGCAGTGTCTGATGTTTCTTGAGAGTACTATAGCACTAACTTCTCCTTTTCTGTAAGATGAATTTTTGAAATTGATTACAACATCTGTTGACCTGCACAGTGGCAACTTCATTTTTTAAGCTGCTCTTTTCCAAGATCAGAAGAAAATCTCCCTTTCCCCATCTACACTACTGCACTGCTGGCATAGAGCATCAGTGACAGGTAGCTTTTCTCATTTCCCTCAGACATGAATCCCAGTCATTACCAAATGCAGTAGTCCTGATTGGAGGGTGGAGGGGTAGGATAGGAAGCTTGTTTGATCCACCATAGCAAATCCTCTGTTTAAATTGGGAATCTTCCAAATTCCCATCATCTGTGTCTCAATACCGTTCCTGTATACTCCCAGATGAAGGAAAACATACCGCATCTTTGCATGTTTAGCTAAGAAAAATCAGTTAAGTCACCAGAGAGATAAAGTTGTTGATATAGATAGCAATTTTGCATTATAATTTGAATACTGGACTCAGAAAAGAGGATTCAAAACAGTAGGTTTTTATCTGCTATCTTGGGATGCTGTAGGAGGGCAGCAGAAACCAAACAGCTGGAGTATGTGGGTTTTCTCTTCACTTGAAAATCCCTTTATTGAAGAGGGAGGAAAATCTGCGTATCTGATGAAAAGTATGTTTGTGTCTAATCTTGAAATAAATGAAAAACAATCCATTGCTTTGGTAAAAGTTTTCTTCTGTACCTCTGCCAAGGTCACTGAATGCATTCATCCAGAGAGAGAACAGACCTTGAAAGGGAGCAGTTCTGCTGTTGCACCATAGCAGCTCTCATAGGACTCAAAAGGGTGAGAGAGTTTTCTTATAATTACCAAAGCATTAAATAAAACTAAAACTGTTTTCAAATACTTGGCAGTTCAAGGTCTCACCAACCTAGAAGGGGTCTGGCAGTACCTGAGAGATTATTGCAGACAATGAGTCAGCATACCCGTGCTCATTTCCCAAGATCCCAGGTCACCTAATTTCAGAGATCCCACTGTGAGCTTTCTGTGTTGCAGTCTTTCTACAACTGGGCTTGTTGTCAAGCTGTTTCAATTCAGGTCAGTCTGTTCTCTATTTTTCTCAATTTCTGCCTTAGAGAGAGGTGCCATTGAACAATTCAGAGTGCATGCATGGGTTAAGTACTTCAAACGTATTCCTCTTTGCAGCCAGCACCCTTCACCTGAAGTAACCCATACTATTTCAGGAGTTTTGTTGGGATATATAAACAGCAGGGTTTCAAAACATAAAAGCTTTGCTAAAAAATAGTTCTGTTTCAATGCATCCAGGCTGTTTCCTACGGGCAACTGCCAGAGTGCCTGCCAGCACATCTGCCTACCTGCCATAGTCCTCCAAACACCAGACAGATATTTAGAGATGAGAGCTATGGTCTCAAAGCAGTGTCCTAGGTCTGTGGTGGGCAGCATGAGGACCCTGAGTACTTCAGCCACTTATCTATGGGCTACTTGGAAGTCCTGGTGTTGCTGCACTGGTGAGGCTCTCAGGTTGATTGGTTGTGGAGAAACTGAAGGTAATTCAGATCGGGCTCATTCGATCAATGAAGAGGAGGCCAAGGGGCAATCTAATAGCAGCCTACTTCTTCTCAGAAGGCACTTACAAAGACAGTGGGGTAAAATTTTTGATAGTGACCATGTGACAACAGGAAATGGCCACAGATTCTGGTTTGGGAGGTAGAGAATGGACATTAGGATAAAAGACTTTACTAGGGTGATAGTGCAGTACCAAAGCATGTTGTCCAGCACGGTTGTAGAAACTCCATCCTTGGAGGTTTTTGATATTTGACTGGGCAAAGCCATGGATAACTTAATTTTGTGTTGGTGATAATCCTAAAGACCTCTTAGTAGGAGGTTGAATACCTCCAGAGGGTGTCTTCTCACCAACACTTCTGTAATTCTGGGGTGATCTGAATGCTTGTAGGAGTCCCAGTCTACAGACAAAAAGGATCACAGGCACAAACAACTTATTATTTTCCAGAAAAATATGATTCACTCCAACTTCTTCTCCCAGGACAGCCATGTTATGTTATTCTCTCCTTCCTTAAGCAGCACACTTATTGACTTCCCTCTCTGTGAGAATTTATGAGGTTTGTTTTGGCATGCAACAGAAAGCATTTGACATATGCAGGCTTCCTGTGGAATGGCATGAAAGGTGTTGGTCAGCCTCAGTAAATCACTGCAACAGCCAGGCAAGCAGTGAAGACATGCAGGTAGGGAGCAGGAGCACTGTGACTGCCAACACAAGCCCTGCTGTTTGTGGCTGCACTGTTTCAGCAGACAGGCAGCATTTCTAGGCTTTTCTCCCTTCAGTCACTTCAGATGCTCAGGGTGGAATTGCTCTTACCTTCCTTGTTCTAGGAGGGAAGTTGGAGAACCAGTCTTGCTATTCTCTCCTTTTTTTGCTGCAGAATCACATAGGGTTGTCCTCCAAGAATCAAGAGGTTAAGAGTATTTGCAACAGTCTCTGCCAGAAAGCCTTGCTGCTGCCTACACTTTACTTCAAACAAATTAAAGGCTTGCCTTTGATTTTTTATTTTTTTTAACCACTCAGCAGCAGCAGCAGCACAATTTGAGCATGTAAAACAGCTCCACTGAGCACACCAGCTGAGTCACTGCTTTTTACCACAAACCTCTCACAGCAGAAGCTGGAGAAATCAATAACACCGTGCAGCTTAGTAAAACTGCTGAAGCTGTTCAGGGCTCTTATATAGAAACACACCAAGCGTTCATAGTGGGAAAAGCAGCTCACCTCATTAACACTTGAAAAAAGCCTTTAAGTTTATAATCTGCCAGATGCACTGAGGTGCAGTCGCTGCGATGAGGGGACAGGTGAAGAAAGATAGGAAGCAAGTGGATGTGCTGGTGCCACAAAGGGGAGAAAGATCAGCTTTAGGTATTTTCACTGAGTATTGGAAGCTGTTCATTGCAGTCTGTGTTGCATCATGATTTTGAACACACAGCCTGCTTAAGTACACAAATCCTACACAGAGGTAAAAGAGTTCTTCTTACATTGTAATGCTTAGTGGTCAAAAGGCTGGAGTACCCATCCCCTTGCAACTCATGCCATAAAAACTGTTATTTCCACGAGATCGTACTTCACTGTCCTGTATAGAAGCAATAATAGTGTGCCATAGCCACTGTGGATTTTGGAGCCCAAGATATTCTCTCCACATACACAAAGACAAGAGTCTTACAGATTGCTCAGCCGATAACATTGCTAGCAGGTAGAGTCACGGCTTGGGATCCCAGAGTAGCAGGCTATAGCTGTCTGCAGAGCAACTTGAAGCACTGAGTATCCTTCCAATTGGCCAGTGGAAGGCATCATGGCACCCTAATGCTGCTTATCTCTCTTTCTTTACTATTCAGATCACAGTTTAGCTGTTAATATCTGAGGAACATATGCAGCACATCCCATATCATACACAGGCCATAGTAGCACTGGTTTTGCTAGGGATGCGGTGACCTTTTAGATTTGACATTTTTGTATTAAAAGAAAATCATTCTATTTGCTTTATATGACATGCAGACATCCTAAAACGATTCAATTTCCCTACTGATTCATGGTATCAGTTCAGTGATCTGCAAGACATGACAATTCTCAGCTGTTAAGAATGAAGCTGTAAATGGTAAAGGATAATCTGACGGTACAATAAAGAGCCAAATAAAGCAGAAACACACCCCAAACCCTCCTCATAGGCATCTAGATCTGAATAACTTTCCTTACTACCTGTTACTGATAACTTTATTATGTCCTCTCCAATAATTGTGTTACAAGAATCCCAAAATTTGGGGTAAGACCAAAATGAATGCAGCAAGGCAGGAAGAGTGCAGGCATTCTGGCTTATACATACGTATTTCTTTAAGAAAGATTTATCTTACTGCCTTTGTTTTGGGAGGCTAAAATAGCAAACAGAAAACAAAGACACATCTGTAGTTAGTGATAACATTCTCTTCTGTTTAGAGAGAAACAAAGAAAAAAACTCCCTGTGCAGGAGAGACAGGTGCACCAAGGAAAATTCCCAGCCTCTCTCCCTGTAGCCAGAGGGAGCACCAGGCACATCATCTCCAAGGTCTCCAAGCTGAAATTCTGCCCCAAGCAGAAAACATTTTTAAAGAAAGATTTTAGACTTGCTTCCTGCAAATAATGGAGCAACTTGCAGACACTGAGATGGGTTGCCTTCAGCAGCTCTATCACCATGTTCACACCACAGGACCCAGCCAAGAAACTTCCATGAGGCCACCATGCCCACACAGCATGGTGTCCCTTGATAGGGCGCACTGCATCCAATTTCTTTATGCTAGAACCATCTTACAGATAAGAAAAGCAAACTCACAGGTACAAAGGAGGTAGGTTTTTCTATTTTTTATTTTTTGTTTGTTTGTTTGTTTCAATGTATGGGCAAGACACCTGATGGCCCAGTAGGCTTTCAAAGTGACTCAAATTGATGTTTTTCCAGATCCACATTTGTGAAGATTGACTGAGCAAAATTTCTTCTCTTTATTGTGCATTTGCGTGTGAAAGACCATCTTCTGAAAGGTTCCACAGTCTCTCTCCAAACTTCTCTGTTGTACACTTGGAAATGCTCAGTGCATAACTTTTGGAAGCTCAGTGCCATCTGTAACTGATACACAAGCACCAAAGAGTTGTGATAAGGCTCTAGATCCATTTTGGCAGTCACTCTCAACTTATGGTATCAAGACTGGCTGCAGAATTAAGAGATACCACAAGTGCGTAAGACATAATGCACAGTTCAGGATACCTGTGAAATAAGCACAATTATTTTGAAGGCACCCTCATCAGCCACCTAGTGCACAGGATCAATGCTTCAGTGAACTCCCTCAACTCTACCTTCCTACTGCCAGAACATCCCAGGATTTGGAATGATTTTCACTAGCTTGCCTAGCAAAGACCAGATCACAGTCATTTGCACCATGGTGAGTACTTAAGGATCAGAAGTTTCTGATTGAACGGTGGAGATGTCCCTGAATAGAGAGGAACTGCAGCACTGGTTGTGGCCAAAAGCAGAGTGTGGATGTTATTTGCACATTTGTCCTGGCTAATTCTTTCACTAAATGAGATTCTTCAGCTATTAACCCACCCTTTTTTTTTAATGTATTCATAGAATATTATCTATTGAATTTTGTTTTACAGCAAATCTGATCTTCAGGTGCAGAGGTTCTTCATCATCAATGGCCTTCCTCTCAGATGAGATTGGTCCTGGTGAAAGGGTGGAGTGGAAGAGGAGATGACTCTGTGTAACCAATGCAGGACTTCTCTGCTAAACCTGCTCAGAATGTGCACTCTCCCCAGCTGTGCACATCCTCTGCTAAAACCAAACCAATGGACCCATTTGCCACAGACCAAGTAATCCCTCTCATGAAACAATCATTTCAGCCTGTATCAAAATGATGCAGTTCAGAAACTTGGTAGGAAATGTTGCAGTTCAGTTATCAGACTCCAAACTGTTCTGTAATCAGGTGGATCATCGCTGAAGTCACAGATGGTATTTTGTATTCATATGTGTCAAATACTTGAAAACAGCTACTATATACGTTAGGCTCCCTGAACTGCATTTCTACCATTGAAATGAGAATGTGACCACAGATTTATCTAACAGTGCTGGATTGTCACTTGGAAATAAAACTGTAAAGGATTGATTTGCCTGAACAGAACTGAACCAAAACTGTGTTGGGAAAAGATAATTTCAGTAAAATCGAAAAGAGCTTTTTTGTTGTTGTTGTTGTTCATCAGTGAAATTAACTTTCCTTTCAGATTGCATAAAATATTACATTCAAATAAAAAAAATTATGTATTGAGGAACAATTTAAACTTTTTCTGAATAGAATATTCACTAAGCCAAACATCGTCTCTGCAATAGTCACTTCGAAATGAAGTGTACAGAACTGCTCTTAGGAGCCCTTAAATTAAATGTGACTAGTATTTCTACAGGTCAGTGTCTCATTAGAGAAGAAAACAAGCAAACAATAGTAACACAAAACTGCTCCGTCAAAGTGCAGAGACTTGGAGTCTTACTATCAGCTATTTTCTCATAAAATTGCCTAAAAAACAGAAAAATTCTGAAAAGTGAAAATGTATTCATTATGAAATGATTTTACATTAACTCGATAAACAATAAAAAAATGGCATGAAGATTTTCTGCCCTTTGAGAGATGCAATTTTATTGAATTTAAAATGATAATAAACCATTGAGAGCCTACTGAGCTAGGTAATGAATGTAACACAGCAATTTAAGAGTTCATTTCTGAGGCTCTATAATAGTTTTCCGAGTTTTGGTATCTTAGTGGGGTTTTTATGCTTGTGCAATTGCAGTAATTGAAGTAGATTATAAAAATGATTCTCATGCAGACCTTTCCGGCAGGAAAAAAAGAGATGGAATCTGAATGATATTTCACCTGGGAAAATACAGAAATCCAATTTTCCTGTAACATAACGGTTAGAAAGCCTCTGCCTGCAATCTCATTATTATAGTGAATATGCACAAAATTTAGATTAAATCTGATACGCTCTCCTGGTTCTCTTCCCATAACCAGTATGGGTAGCGTAGAGCGAGGTACATCTGACATGTCTGAGAGGAGACAGGGATTTGACGGACTCTCATCACCACAGATTCACCAGCAATACATTGTATTAATGTTTTCTTGTAGCAGTATTTGCCAGAATTCACTTGACAGGAGAAGATGTGCTGTTGCCCTCACCTCATCCAAGCTGTAGCCAAATCTAGCCTGGTCTTTGTAAGGTCTTTGTAAGGGGAATATACCATGGGAATACATAGAGATGCATAGGCATTTGCATTTTAAATGGTGAAGAAAGTGTGGAAGATTTTATGTTGATGCTAAAGACAGGAATTAATTATAATGCAGGGGCCTAAAAAGCCCTAACAGCAAATCTGCCCAGATGAAAAGATGACATTAGCAGGCTAAAGGAGGACAACACAGCTCTGGGAAGTGCACGATGCTTACATGCAACAGAGGTATTTCATAGAATCATAGAATGGCCTGGGTTGAAAAGGACCTCAAAAATCATTGAGTTTCAACCCCCCTGCTATGGGCAGGGTTGCCAACCACCAGACCAGGCTACACAGAGCCATATCCAGCCTAGCCCTGAAAGCATCCAGGGATGGGGCATCCACAGTCTCCTTGGGAAACCTGTTCCAGTTTTCTAGGACCTAGTTTTCTAGGTTCTAAGATTGACTTAAGCAAGATGGCAACACCAAAAGCAGAAGGTGCATCTCTTGTTTCTAGCTCTGGCTGGAGATGTTGGATTTGGAAGGAAATGAGTGCTCAGAGACTGAGAGAGTGCATTTGTCAAGATGAGAAGAAAAATGGATTTTGGCAGAGTGTGTTGAGATACTGTGTCAAGCCATGATGATGTGCAGCAAGTGAGAGATGGCAGACTTAGCATCCTCACAGACACAAGAGGTGAGAATTACATGGAAAACTGGAATGCGATAGAAAAGAAGACATAAATAGTGCAAGAGCATCCAACTGGTGAAAGGTAGCTAGAATATTTAAGCCAGAAGAGCAGAAAGTGGGACTTGTACTTTGGTAATATCACCCACCTATAACAAAAAGGTAGAACAAGCCAGAAAGACAAGGATGCTGCATGTGAAAGAGCTGCAGGAGAATGGAAGGGAAAGGTGAAAAATTAAAAAACCCACATTTTTAACTTGTAGATTTGGTTAGAGGCTTGTAGCCCTTCTGCTTTTCAGCTGTGCTGGACAGGGAATAATATGCTGACGTGCCTTGGAAATGCATAGCGGCATTAATGAGAAAAGTCTGTGTGATCTCAAGTACTGTGTCCTATAAACATGCATCAGCCACATTCCCAGGCCAGCATCTTGGCAGTCTCTGAAACCGCACACAGAAAACACATAAAACCCAGAGAGGTTTCAGTGATGTGTAAACATTCACCACATTTCATTCTGTAAATAAAAATCACGTTTTCTGAGCAACAGTGACCTCTGCAACTGAGGAGCCAAGTCTGCTGATCCACTTGCACACATATGCACAAAGCAACCCTGGCTGTATACGCATTTCTCCCCAGGATAACAGGCTCTCCTGGCCCCACAGTGCACCAGGCACTTCATGGAAAGGGAGCGGCCATCTGCACACTCCTGATTCTCATCATGATAATAAGCCCATTTTTCAGAACATACTTTGCATGTGAATGCACGTGCCTAGCATTTATATCAGCAGCATACGTGGCGTTGTTTGAGCAGTGAGCTCATTAGCACGCCAATGCAATGTGCCACCTGAGCAGGAGGGAGCACACTGAGCAGAACCCAAAGCCTAACCCTAACCTGGTTGAGGGCAGGGTAAGGGTGGCAAACCAAAGCACTGTATCTAGCACCAGGGAGAGACAGACTTTGTATTTGTTATGTATTTTGATTGCTGGTTCTAATAAACTCTCATGGCAAGGCATACAAAGAACAGGTGTGATGAAACACGTGGCTTTCAGCAGAGCTCTGGGGAGCAGCCTGCAGCTGACTCGAGGCATTGGCTGCAAGCACAGAGCCTGGCCTAGGCTTGGTTGCATCCAAAAATCAGATCAAGGGAAGAACAGGAAAGAAGACAGCTGAATTCCTGAAACGGCCTTGACATTTACAAGTCAGTGGGAAAGGTACTATAATTAAATGTTACTGTTATAGAATGATTATTAAAATATCCAAGAGAACTGACTGCATCTATCATATTAGCATTTGTGACTGAAAATCATGAAAGACTGGTATGAGTTTTGCTAAGCAGACTGAAGCTGTTGTCAGTCGAGGCATAGAAGAGAGAAAGGAAAGTTTGAATCATGGAGAGGAAATAAGTGTAGAGGCTTGGATCCCCAACAGTTTTGAAGAAAAAGCAACAAAATTGGCAGTTGGCTGAAGTGTATTAGTTAATACCTACCCCTGGTCCAAGGAAAGCAAATAATACCCATCAGTGAAAAGCTTGGACTGGTTGAACTCCATGAATGATCTCCTTAGTATTATGTGGCTCTTATTTGCACTGTTATCTAGAGAACCCTAGACTGTACCTACATCAGAATAAAAACCATAGCCTAAAAGAGACTGAATTCTTGCAGAGACTTGTTCTGTTTTGAATTCTTGCAGAGACTTGTTCTGTTTTGAGGGTCCTCAGCAGGGGGCTGAGGGTGATCTAAGTGCTTAGACGCATACACAAACCGCCACAGAAGCAGAAAAGTGCCAGGATTGCTGTTGGCTTCTGGAGCAGTGGGTTGTTTTTGCTAGGGAAACTTGGCCGGGTTTTGTCTGCTTTGAATTAGATATGAGAAGGGAAAAAAAAACAAAACAGAAAAACAAAAACAACTTCAAATCAATGAGACGCTATCCTAGGTAGATCTGTGGGCAGTCAGGAAAACTGTTTCTGTCCCTGCACTTCTGCCTTACTACAAGACATGATTACAGTCTCTGCTGCAGCCAAGAAATGCAATTCAGCTGCATCTGAAACATTAAAAGAATCTTGTAAGCAAATCTTTTCCTCACCATGTACCTGTAATTCCCTGTTCTTCAGGGTAGCTCCTGTTCACAGGCAGCAACTTTTGATGGCTTTGTTTCTCACAAGACTACCTCTCCTTGAAAGAACCCTTTTCTTTCCATTAACATTGAGGTCTGGATGCATGTTTGTCCTCCATACTCTTCTCAAGAGCCTCCAGCCCACTGCCATTGCAGTCTCCCTGCTGGAGCATCTGGATTAGGCATGATTCATACTCATCTCAGGCTCCACAAACCTCCTAACCCACTGCTCTACCCTCAGTGGCAGAGCCCTACCTGCATCAAATGCAGCAGTTCTAATTGGTCTCAGAACTAAATATACAGGATCTAGAGCAGAAGCAGGATCTAGAAGAAGGTGAACACACAGGTGAAATCTATCACCTCCTGGCCACTCTTTAGTTAATCTAGGAAACTAAACCAGCACAAACTCTATAAGGATAATCAAGACAAGTCCACTTCTGCTACAAGCTACCATGTTGTATAGAATAATACAAGAGAGAACAATATATGTCATACAGTACACCACGTAAATCATACAATCCACTGGATATCTCATTCTGAGAACAAAACTAACAGAAGAATAATAAACCTATATTTTGATGCACGTATACATGGCAAGGGGACAGGAACAGCATTGCCACCTGATCAAGGGGAGGCTGTCGACGAGGCTTTCTTGCTCCAGATGCGTGAGATGTCTGGCTCACGGGCTCTTGTCCTGGTGGGGGACTTCAACCATCCGGACATCTGCTGGGAAAACCACACGGCGAGCTGCAAGAGCTCCAGAAGGCTCTTGGAATCCATTGATGATAGCTTTCTGGTTCAGGTATTGGACAGACCGACCAGAGGTGAAGCGTTGCTGGACCTGCTGCTCACCAACGCTGAGGAGATCATCAAAGGCGTCAAGGTTGGAGGCTGCCTGGGCTCCAGCGACCACGCCCTGGTTGAGTTTGTGATCTCAAGCAATGTGGGCCTGGCAAAGAGCAGGACCAGGACACTGAACTTCAGAAGAGCAGACTTCAAGCTACTCAATGGATTGCTGGCCAAGATCCCCTGGCGCGCTGCCCTCAAAGACATGGATGTTGAGGAGAGCTGGCAGCTCTTCAAAGATGCCCTCCTGGAAGCACAAGAGGTCTCCATTCCTCTGAATAAGAAATTATTCAGAGGATTGTCCCTCTCTACTCGGCTCTTGTGAGGCCCCATCTGGAGTACTGTGTCCAGGTGTGGAGCCCTCAGTACAAGAAAGACATAGAGATTTTGGAAAGGGTCCAGAGGAGGGCGACTAAGATGATCAGGGGGCTGGAGCACCTCCCCTATGAGGACAGGCTGAGGGAGTTGGGCTTGTTCAGCCTGGAGAAGAGAAGGCTGCGGGGTGACCTCATTGCAGCCTATCAATACCTGAAGGGAACCTACACCCAGGAGGGGAGTAAACTCTTCAAAAGGGCTGACAACAGCAGGACTAGGGGAAATGGTTTTAAGTTGAAGGAGGGAAGATTTAGGTTAGATGTTAGGGGGAAGTTCTTTACTAGGAGAGTGGTTAGGCCCTGGAACGGGTTGCCCAGGGAGGTTGTGGATGCCCCGTCCTTGGACGTGTTTAAGGCCAGGTTGGACGGGGTCCTGGGCAACCTGATCTGAATGTGTATGTTTGGTGGCCCTGCTAGGCAGGGGGGTTGGAACTACATGATCCTTGGGGTCCCTTCCAACCCGGGTGATTCTGTGATTCTGTGATTGCCAGAGAATGGTAGTGGAATTACAGTGCTTGCCTTGTGAAGATGCTAATCTTGAAGTTACAGGAAAGCAAGAATAATGCAACATGGAAAAACATGGGTGATTATAAACTTAGCAGAGGTAAAACGAGTAGTGGAAGAGATGGCAATCCAAAGACAAGAAGGAATTAACAAAAAATCAGTCAGAACATTGAACTGTGACTACAACCACTGAAAGCTACCTGGCACCTGAGCATAATGTCACAAGCATAAGATTGGCGTTGGCCAGTTTCTGCTCACTTGCATGTATACCTAAGCACACAGAAGGAAGCTTTCTTCTTTATATTTCATTTTTCTGCATGTAGCTTTTCTGTATGATGATAGAAACACACCTAGGCAGTAATTCCAGCTCACAGGCAATCATCATAGTTGCTTGGTGAAATTTATGCACCTCTCTATACACACCCAAGTTGTCTTGCAATTGCACAGCTTATAGATCACCTCCCAGTTTCAAGCTGCCTTTGGAAATGTTGAAACTCATGAAGTCTGATCGAGTTTGGTATTGTTATTCTCTGTGCTGTATGGGTGGCGTATCACAGTAGCGCTGAATCTAAGTGCAATGTGGAAGTGAAAGTGCACCATACAATCTAGTCATCTTATATCCTACTGTGACTTATCTATTTTTTCCTTACTTCAGTTGTGAAATCTTTCTGTTTCATGTTTAGCTCTTTTTCCATAACATTTAATCAAATTTAATTTTATTTATCATTTTGTAGGTCTCATATGGGTGTCGTTGAAACTGAAACTAATTAAGAAACATCTGCAGACAACAGAATGCTGCCAAGTGTGAACAATGAAATTTCTTCCAAGGGAAGAGAGAGAGCACAGCACACTCTCAACAAGTCCGAGAAAGCTTCATCCAAACAAAAGCCCCGTTTGTGTCTCCACTGTTGCTTCCATCATCTTGCAACCTGGCTCTGAAGAGCACTGTGAACCAAAGCAGAGCTGACCCAGCCTTTACAATCAACCATGCTAATTAAGTTCAGCCCACTGACAGCCTGGCTAAAACACACTGTACTTCAACATTATAGGATCATGAAGCAATGATTGCCTGCTTATGAAGAAGGTATTTTAGTTTAAACTGATTTTCTTATTTTATTTTATTTTATTCTCAGTATCTCACCAGAGAGCCTCATAAAGGTTATATGGAAACATTTTCCCTATCTCTAACCTAATTTCATTTCTTTTATGTTTCATTTCAAATCACTGGGATTGTCATGTTTCTTTATGGGACCATTACAATACTCCCATAAGGTTTTATTACCTTAATGTACTGGTATGTATTCTCAATCCTAACCCTCATTTACTACATATTTTTAAATAATTGATATGTAGTATAGGCAAGGATGTGGTGCAGGAGAGAAATCAGGCATCAGGAAGGTCTCTGAGGAAAACATAAACCCTGTCACCATTTCTGTCCTGCTCAGAGTGGCCAAAGATGAGTTAGACCTAAAGAAACGGGTAACACCAAATTCGCAGCTTAACACAGTTTTGTCAACTTGAAAGGGAAAACAAATGTGAGATGAGGCTTAAAAATCAAAAGTTCGATGATGCAATTAAAAAAAAGAGGATCCAAATTTCAATCCCAAATTCATCAGTGATGTGGATGAAGGGATAGAGTCCTCCCTCAGCAAGTTTGCTGATGATGCAAAAATGAGAGGAGTGGCTGACTCTCCAGAAAGCTGTGCTGCCATTCAGAGAGACCAAGACAGGCTGGAGGGTTGGGCAGAGAGGAAACTTATGAGGTTCAGCAAGAGCAAGTGTAGAGTCCTACACCTGGGGAGGAATAATCACATGGATCAGGTTAGGGGCAGACCTGCTGGAGAGGAGCTCTAGGACCTACAGTGCTGGCCCTCCTGAAGAGTGCTGAACATTGCAGTGTCTGTAGCTTCACAGCTAACCCTCCTCTTTCCCAAGCAGAGGTGAGAAAACTTCATTTTCCAAATGCATTTCCCTTTTCTTTATCATGAACAGCAGATATGCTCTCCACAGGCTTCTTTTCCTTCAGATGGTGGGTCCCAACTGTATGGCCACAAAAGGAATCATTAATTGCGGTAGAAAACACCAACAATAGTAGCAATTATAGATAATGGCAGATGTAGCAAAACAACTATCACAGATGACACAACTACTTGGCATGGGTATCTCATTTAACTTGCCACACTTTCCAAGAGGAAAACAACCTTTACCACATGCTGATTTCCAAGGACCTGATTGGTGTGAGGCAGAAGGCTTTGTTTTAGGAGCCTAAATTTTCAGGAGCACGAAATTCACCACTGAGACATTTGATTATTTTTCAGAGAAAGAAAATTCAAATCAGTCCAGTAAGAACTGTTTGCATAGCATATTTTTCATGTGGGGGCATCACAAAGAAATCACAAAATCTTCACAATACCACCAAGAAATGAGCTAAATGATGCTTATGAACTAAGTAAATGCTAATGGATAAAATTAATAACACAGTCCAGTTGTTAACTATTTTTCTATCTTCCCTCTTGCTTTTTGCCTTGGAGCTATGGGAAATGGCCATCCATAAGCATTCATTTTAGTAAAAAATGTCTTCCTTTTCTGTTCTGACATATCTCCTTGTGTCTCTTCTGTTGCAATCTTGCCATCTCTGCAGCAAGCTCTTTCAAGAAGTTTCTAATTCTATCTTGAGCTGTGAAGTTTTTGAAGATTCTCTGTTTGAAAAAGGCTGTAAGAAAAAATAGTCTGAACTGAATAAATAGCTGTAGCATTTTGACGTCTCATAGGTATAAGAACTGATCAAAATGCAGGGGTAGGAAGATCTTCTGATAAAATGATACGTGTATTAAATTTCCCTTTCTGTTTTCCTTCTGAAAAGCAAGGCTTTAGGTAATGTAACCTCCTTAACCTAGGCCAGCTTTATTACAGGCATCTGATGAAGCCCTTGTGGTGCTTCAACCCAAGGAAGAAAAGAAATGGGGCAGGAGCAGGTGAGTAAGAGGGGACCCGTCACGACCTTCTGCTCCATACATCTGGAGACACACAAGCATTGGAAATGCCAACAAAAGAATAAGTCATACGTGTAGTGACAAGTCATGCCCTGCTTTGCTGTGAAAGCACTGAGGAAACAGTTCTACCTCTTGCCAGTGTATGTCAGTGTTTAGAACAACATGAGTAACGCTTACCTGCATTTACAAAAACATGCTAAAAGGCTTGGATAGCAAGCACTACATGATACGGGGATGTTCTTCAATTTCTTAATGATGTATCCTGGATTATTGCCTAGTATTTACAATGCTTTATTAAAAATAAATTCAAATAAGCAGTTCTGCTCACCTACTTAGCTGAAGTGTCTTGAGATTGGGCTTGATACATTTATTTCATTTTTTTCTTAATTCCGGAGTTGCTCACTTAAAGGAAGCGCTGATTGCTGGAAAATAATTGGCACAGTGCAATATACTTAATGTGGGAAACAGCTAAATTGCAGTTTTTGTTCAACTTGCCAGGCATCGTACTGAAGCTCTTGTACTCCAAAAGATCCTGCAAACCTATCAAAGAAGATTACTACACTACTTCTGGTACAGCCTTAAACTATTTGGGGAAATAACTGTACAGTTAAATATCTATAAATAACTATAAGTTATTTACTTTTTTTCAAATCTGAAGCCTTTTTTCAAAGTTTGTAGTTTTCTTCACTTCCAGTGTTTTCCCCAAACAACTCTCAGTGCTGTCTGTGGGAGCAGTCACAAAGCCATAGAAACATGCCAAACATATTGATTACTGAGTAAAATGGTTACCCTGGCAACTAAAAATCCCAGGAAAGCTCTTTAAACTTCCTTCCCTTCTCATATGACTTCTTTTCAGATATTATTTTTTCTCCTGTGGTTTCAGAGCTCGTGGATGTCAGATATAAAAGTACTTACTTTGAATACGCAGCAGTGGAGAAAAGGTGATTCATATCTCGATAATCTATTCCACCAGGAATCTTACTACCCACATTACTGCCTTAGTAATCCATCACTTGCATAACAGGCAGGCAATTTTGGTAATTTTGGGGGGCAGGGTAACTTTTCTCCCACTAATTTCTAAATCTATATTCCACTATGACCTAAGGAAAGAAATGCAAGGACTTAAATTTTCCTAAAGTGCCAATGCGAGTGTGATGAATGGTTTGAAAGAATTAATGTTCAGGTAGCAACCAAAAGTTGGTTCTGTACTGAAGAGAGGAAATGAATGTCCTCTCTACGCGGGCATTTTTGGTCAAATTGTGACTGGGTGTGACAAATGTAGAGAAGATTCCCCAGAGGAGAAGTAGGGACCAGAGCAGTTAATCATGTTTCTCCTATGCCCAGCCTGATTGTACCATTGCTTTCAAAGGCACATGGAGCCTGTTTGTGAGCAACTTTAGATGGCTGTCCTGCTTGGTTTGGCCCTCCAATCCACAGAAGACAGCATGCTTACTGTTCAAGGGAGCCTAGTGAGCAGACTCAGCTTTTCAGCAGCTTTGACATTTCAGTAGGAATTCTGTTCACAGGCACTAAGCAGATGCTGGCAGGTCCTTTCATTCGTAAGCAGGAACTGTAACTGGACGGTGAGGAAAGGGGGGAAACATGTTAACAGTGATTACATTAGGGTTTGGAGTTTTGTTAGAGTACCAGAGTCTAAGCCAGCAATTCAGAAAACAGGGCACTAGTGTTCAGTCTTTGATATGCTGATCTTTTTCTTCTCTGAACAAATGGCAGTAGGGTTTTTTGTCCTTCTATACTTGGCTTTCCAAATAAAAACGGTTTTGAAAAGCTGCAATTACAGAGGTTACGAATAACGTGAAGCAACACAGCTGGCACTGGAACATTTCCAGAACATAATCACCTGTCTCACACACTAATTCCTGCTGTGATGAGACCCCATTGTTTCCAGTGGGGTCAGACAGATCTATTGTTAAAAATGTCATCTCTTAATGGAGCAAGTTTGGGATTGTCTGAGCTCTCGCTTCTTGCTTTCCTATGACAACTTGTGTTAAGGAGGTATGTTATTCCTTTGAATGATGGCTTTTTATTTGTTCCAGTCTCCTATTGACAATAGAAGTCTGAGGAAAATGTGATTAAGCTACACGCAACTGCAAATTAGCTCGCTATGAAAAGAAATCACACACGCAAAACTTTCCACTAAACATAATCCTAAGGAGACCTGAATGGGGTATAAAGTGAGGAGAAACACAGTGGTTGAGTTTTGTAGGTGGAATATTAGTTTAGGTCTACAACAGGCAGTTCTCTAACTTCATCTATTTGAACAGATGTTTGCCTTGTATTGTCTTTTGTATTCTCAGGGCTGTTCTGTCAGTATCGAGTGGGAAAACTCTGCTAATGCTCTTTTAACATGCAGCCTCCTTTATTTTCTTTTACTTGATTGTAAAATGCAACCCTACCTAGCAAGGTAGTAGTGGTCGTCTCATGCACAAGAAGTTGCAACCATTGTCACTTCTAAGCTAAGTCACTTCACAGCTTCTAAGCTTCTAAGCTTAGCTTCTAACCTAATGCTTCTAAGCATTGTCACTTCACAGCTAAGTAACACAAGGCTGATAACAGTGAGCACTAAGCTTTTGACTTGTACTAGTCACAGGACTGCTTAGTAGCATTAAATTGTATATTCCACTTAGAGGAAGGGTAGAATCTTCAGAGGAAGTATGGTCTTATTCCCTGTACCTGCAATCACTTTACGTTGTGTGCCAGTGACCCGGGGATATTGGACCAAAACAGTGAAATCAGTTTTAAGATTTGATCCCAGTGTTACCGACTTCACATGAAAGACATCTCAATAGAGCAGAGCATATTTCCTGCTGCACTGGCAGTCATCTGCTCCTGTAACAGAGCCCAGGGCTGCTCTCGAGGTTAATGTGAGTTTTCCCATCAGTGTTTGGCATCTGGCAACCTCACTGCTCTAAACCCTGTGCATTTCTAATTCTGGAAGTTCTGAAGACTGTTACATTCTTGAAATGCATTTCAAAGGGGATGATGCATAGAGGTAGAGCATTTCCCTCAGCCTCTGTCACACTTCCCAAAGCCTGGGCCAGGCAGAATTTACATGAGGGTATACTAGTGCAGCAAGAGCACAGAGCTTCATTTGTATTTATGTTTCTATGTTCTATCATCGCTTCTCATTTATTCTTCAGTCCAGGAAGTTGCTTATCCGTTACTATCAAGATGTATTAATATTACAGCCTATGTGTGGCCAAGAACTGCATCATTTAAGCCTCCAGAGGCAAAAAAGCCTTTGAGTATGAGCAACAGCAGCCATGACTGATACATGGTGTGTTAAAAAGAAGCACCCACAGGGCAGCTATGGGGAAAGGATGCTCGTGCCTTTCAAGCATGCCTGCGTAGGTGTGTGTGCACATGTAGGAGTTGTTCTTATTACTCACTCCTTGGAAATTAACATCAGCATTTTGCACAATGATTAATGAGGCATTCAGTGCAGCCTGTGGCTTATTGGTTGTGAAGTTTCTCAGTGCTATGTGGTTATCATTGACCCAACAACCTCCTTCTGTCCTCCCAGCTCTTCTCACAGACCTGCTAGTCCCAAGCTATTTTTTTATGGTTGAATGTTTTTTTTTAATCTCCTCTGATCTCTCTCTTCACTTCTCTCTGCTTAGTAATTACCTGTTACTTACTATATGGACAGGAAAAATTTCCATCATTGCTTGATTTGAGGCCCTTAAGTGCAGACCATTTCTGAGAGACCTGGGAAAAAGGGAGGCTTGGAGGATGGTGGTTATTGCTGAAGGCCTCCACTAATTACAGATGCCTACATGGGAGCGTGAAGGAGAGTAAGAAGTTATGGGAGGAAATAGCCAGAAATGGCTTTATCAGCAGATGTGGCTTGCTATCAGCAGCACTGCAGTATACAGAATGACTAATAAAGCCCTAGAGTTTTAGCCCTCCTCCACCACTTCCTCATAAAATAATACAAAATATATTGTTATCTATTTTCACATGAGAAATTTCAAGAACTGAGTATTCACTGCTCCTATGATGCTTCCTCTGATTTTAGGACTGTCTGTTCCCTGTGACAAGTTGATGCACAAGCAAGTTAGGCTCTCATTGTATAAACCCAAAGGCTACCATTAGCAAAGTGAAATCTAGTCTACAGTGTTAGCCAACAGAGAGCTGTAAACCAGGGCACTTGAATGACCAAAACCTTTTTTATTTTTTGAGTACATCAGGCTTTTTTCGAAAATATCAGCTGATGTAAAAAAAAAAGCTATTGGTTCTCCAAATGAAGGTTCCCTCAATAATATTAAACCACATGTCTGAAAGAGCCACCCATCTCCAAATTGTGTATATAACTGTTCTATGGCAAACAACGTCACTCTTTTGCAAATATGTGAGATGAGACAATAACAGTGATTTCACCTTTTAGAAAACAGCCTAATGATGAGTGGAAATAGGAAGCCACCATTTAGTGTTCTTCCCAGGCTGAGACAGTTCAAGCACACATTGACTAAATTCCATTAAATGACCCAAACTTGATGCTGTAGCAGGGGTCAGACTAAGAAAAGCAAGACACTCCCTGTCACTGTTATAAATTATGCCAGTATGCAAAAAGTGAACAATATTCAAGGAGCCAGGAAGACTGAAATATAACATGAACAAACACCCCCTTAAGCCCAGGCTGGAAAAGCCAGATGAGCCCAATGGAAATGGGAGCTGTTCTTTTCACATGGCCCAATGTCCTGCAACACAGCTGAGCATGGCTGGTACTTCAACAGACTTGTGCAGAGCTCAGTTGGGCATCTCTCATAACACAGTACTGTGCCAGAAACTCTTATCTCAGATGCTGGACCAATTGTTCCTGCTTGTGATTCTGAGCAACCCCAGAAAGAAACTAATCTGAAACTAATGGGTTCATGGGTTGTTTTAGAAATAGCACAGTTTATTGTATCTGTGTCACTAATACATACACATAAATCCCCATCTTACCAAGCTTTACAAATATTGAAAAAGGCAAGGCTTGCTACACAATATTTGCTTTTCACAAGGAAATAGCTAAAGATTGTTTTACTACTTTATTTTCCCCTGTAAATGGCAAATACAAATTATTTATACACTTAAGGTAAACAAAAAAAAAGAGAAGAATTTAATGAAATTGCCAGTTAATTCAAATTTTCCTCAATTCTAGTTAATTGAATTCTCAGACACTGCACAGTTTGTATAAAACACTAGCACAGATTATTTCCTCCACTTGATAAGCTGCAGGTCCTTCCAGAAGAAATTACTAATTAACACGAACTCCATTATCCATTTGGTTTACCTATCAGGGGTCAGTGTTCAATAGTGTTCTTATGCAGGACTCTAGACTTTGCTTTTATTGTCTGATTCACACATTTGTATCTACGACTGCAAGAGAAGGAACAAGACTTGAAGTGCCTGGGATTTGAGTCCTTCAGTTGTAAGCTCTTTTATACATCAGCAATTGGGGACAGCATTTTATGTGTTGCTGGCACTCTTACATAGAGTAAGATCTATCTCCATGCAGTTACCCATCATCCTTGTAATTGTTGCACAACCGCTAAAGATGTAGTTTGCATTTTTAGGCACCTTCTCTTCCAGCTACATGGATTGCTCCCACCAGCATTTAAACAGCAGCAGTAGAAAAAGTAAGAGAGAAGTGTGTGGAAGCCCTTGCAGACACTGCCAAAGGCCTGTGTTTTCTTGCACATGAAACAATCTCCTTCATTATTTGTTATTCATCTATCTTTTCCTCCAAAATAAAAAACCCAAGGGAGCAGGAGATCAAAAAATTAGGAGAGAAGCACTTGAGCTGAAATTAAACGGTTTTAAAAAGAAACCCGTCTGGAGGTTTGAGAACTAGGAATGAGAAAAAATGTATGAAGACATGAGCCAGCAATGTGTCTTCATGGCCAAGAAGGCCAAGGGGATTCTGTGGTGCATAAAAAAGAGTGAGGCCAGCAGGTCAAGGGAGGTGATCCTCCCCATCTACTCTGCCCTGGTGAAGCCATATCTGGAGTACTGTGTCTAGCTCTGGGCTCCTTAGTTCAAGAAAGACAGAGATCTCCTAGACAGAGTCCAGCAGATTCCCGTATGAGGAAGGTTGAGAAGGTTGGGGCTGTTTAGCCTGGAGAAGACTGAGGGAGTCCCCAGGGAATCTTAGCAGGGAATCTTACCAATGCTTATAAATATCTAAAGGGCAGGTTTCAAGCAGATGGGGCCAAGATCTTCTCAGTGATAACCAGTGACAGGACAAGGGGCAATGGGCGCAGACTGGAACACAAAACGTTTCATCTGGACATAAGAAAAATATATTTACTTTGAGGTTGACAGAGTACCACAACAGGCTGCAAAGTAAAGTTGTGGAGTCCTCTTCTCTGGAGATAATCATAACCTACCTGAACACTATCCTATGCAACGTACTATAAGGAATCATATTTAACAGGGGAGTTGGGCTTGATGGTATCCAGAGGTCCCTTCCGACCCTTGTAATTTTATGAATACTGCATACCATTTCCGTTAGGTGACTAATGATTTTGAATTCTTCCCTTTTTGGATAACAGCTTCAGAACTACTGAAGAGCCTGACAGTGCTCAGTGCCTGGCCTCAGAAAACCTAGTATCATCAGTGAACTTCTATTGGACACAGAATTACTAATTGGTTTTGAGAAGCATTAATCTTTGTGAATGTGCCCCCTAGAAAGTAAAAATTTGTCTTTCTATACTCTTTCTTGCCTATTTTTTATGCTTCTATGGTTATTCTATCTGCCAATCAGCTGCATCAAATGGATTCTGCAGTTGCGGTTTAGCATAGAAATTTTAATTAGTATGGAATAAACTGAGAGATTAGCTCAGTAAAGTAATTTATAAGTAAATCAATGTATGAAGGAAGCATAATCTTGTGAATTTTCCACACTTTATGGGTGGGCTGCTGATAAACTCCAAACTTAGAGCTAGACCTTATTTTGCTTGTGGATACCCAAGTTGTATCTGCTGTCAGGTTGATTCAGGTTTTAGTGGAATCCATTAAAAATATGTTATTTGCACAAAAAAACCCCAGCCCATTTCCTTCTGCCACTTGAATCTGACAGATGTTCAAAAAGCCCTGAAAATCCCTGGAGATAGAATACAGGCAAATAAAACTGAGGGCAAAACCCTAGCTCCATAAAAATAAATGGAAATTTTTCCATTGCTATCCACGAAACGAAGAGATCACACTAAGGGGCTTTGTATTGAACACTTCTCTTTCTAAAAGCAGACTTTATGCATCAAATCTTTCATGGCGAAGCTAATTTATAATCTGGTCAGGATCTGTGTACGGGTGTGTACATTCATATGGTTGCCATGAAAATTTTCTACCAGCCAATCACTACTGCAGAGTAGGATGGAAGCCAGCAGAGTAGCTAATTACTCTCAATAAGATAAATCTGCTAGCATGATTAATGCCTGTTTCACCAATCACTGCAGTCATTTCAGCTGCAATCTCAGGAAAGAATTTCTAGGGATGACTCTTCTGGGATTTTCTCTTTTTTCCTTTTGCTGTTCTACTAGCAATGCTTCATTCCTCATTCTCAGAGGCATTTCGCTGGGCTTCCAAGTACCAGCAGTGACAGCCCTAAGTATGAAATGATTTACGCAATGGAACAGGTTGCCCAGAGAGGATGTGGATGCCCCCATGTCTGGAGGCATTCAAGGCCAGGCTGGATGTGGCTCTGGGCAGCCTGGTCTGGTGGTTGGTGACCTTGCCCATAGTAGGGGGGTTGAAACTAGATGATCATTGTGGTCCTTTTCAACCCAGGGCATTCTATGATTCTATGATTGCCACAGTAATGGTGCAGCACCATCCTCTTCCATAACACCATTCATCTGCAGACCCCTACTTCTGGAAGGAGGCACCATCAGCACTGTTTAACAGGTGACTAAATCTGGATGTTGCAGTAACACAACAAAAAAAGCTTAGCTAAAGGACACTGATTTTGTCAGTGAAGATGTGACTCAGCACTCACTGAAGTTAGCTGAAAAGCTAACATCCATTTGGATCAGACTGACGAAGAAGGAAAAGAGTCAAAGAAAACTTTGCTAAGGAGATTGCTAATCTCCTTTCTCCCTTTCCAGCTGTATTGAAAATAAAGATCTTTGCACCTACTCAGAAATTTACTTTAATCTCTAAACTGTTATTATTAAAAAAAAATCACAGAATGGCCAGGGTTGGAAGGGACCCCAAGGATCACAAATCTCCAACCCTCTACCACAGGCAGGGCCACCAACCTCCACATTCAATACTAGACCAGGCTGCCCAGGGCCCCATCCAACCTGGCCTTGAACACCTCCAGGGACGGGGCATCCACAACCTCTCTGGGCAGCCTGTTCCAGCACCTCGCCACTCTCTCTGTAAAGAACTTCCCCCTGACATCCAACCTAAATCTCCCCTCCCTCAACTTAAAACCATCTCCCCTTGTCCTGCTATTATCAACCCTTTCAAAGAGTTGATTCCCCTCCTGTTTGTAGGCTCCCTACAGGTACTGAAAGGCTGCAATGAGGTCACCCCACAGCCTTCTTTTCTCCAGGCTGAGCAAGCCCAGCTCCCTCAGCCTGTCCTCATAGGGGAGGTGCTCCAGTCCCCTGATCATCTTTGTGGCTCTCCTCTGGACCCTTTCCAACAGATCTCTGTCTTTTTTGTACTGGGGGCTCCAGACCTGGACACAGTACTCCAGATGGGGCCTCACAAGAGCAGAGTAGGGGGGGACAATCACCTGCCTGTCCCTGCTGGCCTCTCCTCTTCTGATGGAGCCCAGGATACCATTTGCCTTCCGAGCCACAAGAGCACACTGCTGGCTCATGTTAAGCTTTTCATCTATCAAGACCCCCAGGTCCTTCTCTGCAGGGCTGCTCTCAAGGGCCACTCCTTCCAGTCAGTATGGTTGCCTGGGATTCCTCCAGCCTGAGTGCAACTTCACACTTTGCTGTGTTGAATCTCATCACGTTCAGCCAGGCCCACCTTTCTAGCCTGTCGAGGTCCCTCTGAATGGCATCCCTTCTTTGCACTGTGTTAACTGCACCACTCAGCTTGGTGTCGTCAGCAAACTTGCTGAGGGTGCACTCGATTCCATCATCGATGTCACTGATAAAGACGTTGAAGAGCACCAGTCCCAACACAGACCCCTGGGGGACACCGCTCGTTATCAGCCTCCACCTGGACATAGAGCCATTGATGACCACCCTATGTCTGCCAGTTTCAACAAATTTCTTATCCATCGAGTGGCCCGCCCATCAAATCCACATACCTCCAATTTGGAGATAAGGATGTGGTGGGGGACCATGTCAAAGGCCTTGCTCAAGTCCAGGTAAATGACATCAATAAAAATAAAAAATAATACAAAATAATAAATAATTAAAACTATTTAGAAAAATAATAGTGTTGAGTATTTGGCTCACTGTTCATACAACATTTACAGTGAAGATAATGGCTATGCAATGACTTTTATGTAATGCCTGTTTCTTCTGATGAATATCCATTCACCTTACAAACGAATGGATAGATGCTATCATTTCATCTGTAATTTTGGTGACTGCTTTAGGCCAAAAGCTTCTTTTCTTTATTGGTACTGTACGGGGACCACTGAATCATGGCCTGAACCTCTGATTGATCACCTGAGGCAAGCAATGAGTCAGCCATGGGAGCACAGGTGAAAGCAATTCACCTGTGCTGCTGGAAGGGGTGGAGCCTGGCTCCACCTCTTCTAGACCCATTTAAGAGCTGACTGCTAGCAGGGAAGGTTTCTCTTCTGGAGATCCATTCCACTGGAGTTACCTATGCAAGCCCAGGATAGGGTGAGTGTCCTTTTCTGCTCTAGTATAATCCTTACATAAGCCAAGCTCTCGAATATGCTGTATCATCTGTATATTCATTTATTGTGCAGGTGCATACACTACTATGGCATGTGGGTGGGAGATACAGAGACTATTCAAGAGCTGTTGCTTCCCTTATGTAGGGGCTGAAGTGAAGTGGTACAAGATACCCCTTCCGGTTTGCTGCTCAAGTCCTGCCAGGTGCTAAATAACTTCTTCTTTGTGTGAAATGAAAAAGAAGGAGTTGTTGCTGTCATTTGCAGAAATTCTAGTCAGCTTTAAATGACAGAAGCAATTGTCTACCTTCACAAGCCTTCTTCAAGTAACAGTTCACCATGCCAAACAGACCTTGTGTGTAGCTCGTTGGGAAGAAGGGATTGTGTGAAAATTTTTCTCTCCTTTTCCTTACTCCTGGGAGCAGTATTCCTTGGCAGCTATGAATAACAGGCAGCAGCACATGCTCCCTTCTTGTGGGAAGGAGGTCACCAGGAAAGGCTGGCAGACAAACAACCTCTGAGGCTTAGAATTCCCCAAATCCCCACAGAGATAGCGCTAAAGGCTATTGCACAGCAGTTGGCCTTGTCATACCTCCTTCACTACGTCAGTGATGCTTTTTTTGCGAAGCATTATGCATTAAATGCTTTGTATTGCAATGATTAAGACTGGACACACCAAGGGAGACCACAGCTCCACTGAGCCTATTAACAGATTTACACTAGTAGAAGCTGTCCTGGGGGAGCGAAGGAACAGGGGGAAGGGGAAGGCAGCAATTCCTCCCACTGCACTTCTCCTGCACTTCCTCCAGCAATCTCTGGCTCAAGGGCTTCTTGAGCTACATGTGGTATTTTTGTGTTTGCACGTGTGAGAGTCCTGTGTACAAGGGGCTCTCAGTAGCTGCCAGCATCTGTTGCTGCAATTGTTCCCCTGTCAGTGCAGGACCTGCTGAGCTAAGCAGCAGCCTACAGTCTTTTGCCTATACCCTGATTTTGAGATGCAAAGAATCATAAGGCATGTAGCACATGTTCAAACAGGTTCTGAGTTATAATGCTTAGTCTCCCTTTGTAGCCAATTTTACTCCTGAAGCTGGCTAAGTTCCATTGCAGTGCTCTGGTTCAGTTTGCAACTATGGTTTGTGTCTGAAAGTGAGCCCAGAGCTCATGTGAATGGGATCTGTTTTCTTTTGAGACTATCTCAGATAGCAGTGCTCCCAAAGGAGCAACTTTGTGCCACTTGAAACAGCACTCCCTCTCTCCCAATGAAGCTTTTTATTCCAGATGACTTCGGTCATGGTCATGTGAGATGTTTTCTTCTAACAGAAAACAGCTCAGCCTGAACACAGGCCTCAGTATTTGTGAACTTTTTGCAGAAGTTTCAAATATACAGATGTAGAATATCCATACATTCAAGAAGCTGGCAAATTTCACCTTATCTCCAATAACAGAAGGAGAAGGAAACAAAAAAGGCTGGGAAGAGTACATCTGGTGCTGGGATCATGATCCAGTGCAAACCTCAGCCAGCAAAGCAGTTTCAGGAACTAAGATATACCACTTGTGCAGCATGAAATCCAGAACTGTTCTACAAAAAATTTTGGTATGCTTATTGATGGAACAGAATACAAATGAGGTGAGTGACGCATAGTAAAGATAGGCCATACTCCCTGTATGCTGTATACACAGCATTCATGTTACTCTGCCCTGATAAAAACATCTGGGAGTCTGATTCACTTTTGGGAAGTGACAGTCTTTTTGTAGTGGAGAAATTAGGGAGTAAACACCATTTAACTGGACCTTTGTTATCAGAAAGCTGGCAAGCTCTCTTACCTTCAGACATGTTCCTTTTCCCACTTACGCTGGCCTGAAGGATTTCTGGAAATATCACTCTGCTATCAGGTACTTTATTTGCTTAGGTTGATGTTTAGATTTAAAAACAATTAGCTATTTATATTGGCATTCCTTAGAGAGCAAGAAAATAAGTAAACTGAAATTAGTGCTCTGAGGACCTTTTTGACATTTCATTGTCAACACAGCAGTAAGGAATGTCTGACAGAGCCTCAAGGCAAATGATTAAATTCTTTATCCGTCATGCCAAAAAAAGGCTACTCCTCTTGGTAGAAAGGCTGTATTTGCTGTTCGTCAAAGAGAAGGTGAAAAATAAATCCACGCCTAGAAGCTGTAAAGCTTTGATCTCATGGTCTATTTCAGGATAAAAATAGTTCCTTTGGGTTGGGTAATAGATATTCCTCAAGTGTCGGTTATATTTATCACAGATTTCAGAAAATTGTTAATTCCTGCACTAAAAGCAATAGTGTTTTCCCAGGAAACATGACTGCTACAAAGGAAGCACTGTTAACGTCATATTCCTTTTCCATGTTACACAAGTTTCCCTCTACAAAGTCTATTATTTTAGATTTTCTACACTTGAGCAACTTTTGAATCAACCATTTTGTTATTTTAAGACTAGAACCCATTTTGGGAAGATGTTAAAAACTTGCAGAGAAAACACTCTGGAGACTGTTTTCATGAGCAGAAAGGTGACAAATCACAAGCTGTCATGAAAAAAATTGGATGAGTATCAAAGGCCTTACCTTGGAGAAGAAAATGCTATAGACAAAATTGAAGCAGTGCAATCATAGTTGGGAGAACGTGAGGGAGTAGCAATTGTGAATCTTTGGAGCATTTATTCCCCTAGAAAAGGTCACATTATCAGAGATGAGTATAAATATCTTCTACCACTTGTGCCATATGCCAGAGAGGAGACACTAGGATTTGGGAACATATATTATTTTATGTCAGAATAATTAATTGGCAGGAGATAAAAACATGCTGAAAAATATTTAGTTGTGTTAGCAGTAAATAAATGAAACGGGAAAAATATGAAGATGTACATCAGGGTTGGCAAGAGACCTAAGCAAAGGGCATTGAGATGCTGTCTTCTTGGAAAAGGGGCCCTTCCAAAGCAGCGCTGTATGTGCTCAAGGCTGGTACAAAGTTTGGAAATACAGCTTTATTTTAAGAGAGAAATATATGAGACTGAGCCAAACTGAGTTTTTTCTTCATGTCCTGCCAGAATCATGATTAAAGAAATCAGAGTATTGTGTTTCTCTGCTTCAGCTATATTAGTAGCTGCTTGCACTTAATCACAAAAATGTTAAATAAAAAGCTCATTGGCAAGTTCCCTGTGAAGAGCTGTTCTGGCTTCTTTGAGGCGTTGTCTGGTTTCAGAAGTCCCCATGAGTGGGCTTCACTGTGCCCACAGCACCCAGCCGCAGGGCAGGCCTCCATGTGTGGGGCAGGCCTCGCAGCCTGCCTCAGCAAGCCAGCTAAACAGGGCATCTCATCTCTCAGTGACGCTCCTTTGTATTTTAGAAATGAACAAACAAACTCTAGCAAACCCAGAAAGCATCTGGCAAGTACTGCAAACAACAGGGAGGGAGAGGGAGCATGAGATCTCCTTGCAGGTCGGAGGTGAAGTCGAGTGTAAGACCGATGTGGAGGAACTTACAGAGCATTTGTTGGCAGTAGCAAAGCCCTTGGCTGCCTTTCTGCTGGATGAGTTCCTAAATCCACTCATCTGTTTTGGAAAGGACAAGGCAACGCTTCTAGAGTTAATCATAACCAATTTATGCTTCCAAAAGTGTCAACGCGTGATATATAGAGTGCATTTTCTTGACTAGCTTGTCCTCTGGAACACAATGGCTTATTTTTATTGTTTTTATTGCAGTGCGAATATTGCCTCACGACTGGAATGAATAACAACTTCCTTATTTAATTAAGCCGTTTGAGATTTGCATTTGTGCTCACTGAAGCCATCTCTCGTTTCCTGTGTTATCATGGCTGCACCTCAGCTCAGAGGAAGAGGTGAGTAAATTATTAAAAGATGGCTGCCTAATTATGAATTAATCCACCTCCTGGGAGTGCTAACTAAGTGTAGTGGCTGGCATTTTTTGTGACACCAACCTTGTCACTGCCTGCACAGCTGCACCAGCTGGTTGGCTTGATCCCAGGATTCTCATATCTGCTCAGACAGCATATATTATGTGTAGATACTGCATCATGTGTGGAAATTATTTATGAGATTTTCCATTAAATGAATATTACAAAAGATATCTAAGCTGTGTTCTAGGGATTCATTGAAATCATCTGCATGTTTGGCTTGCAACATACAAATGAAGTGCCATTTGCACCTTGCCTACAAGAATTCAAAGCAGGTGAACTTCTGCAACATCACTGTGGTCTCCTGTGATGTACAGTGAAGCACTGTAGTGCTTCCTAGTGGCCTGGACTGTGGTGAGAATATTGACTGCCAACTGGTTGTCTTCCATTCTTCACTAACAATTCATGTGCTGTAGAATTGCAAGGAAGAGTTGCCTGTAACATTTTTATGTGAGGATTTATTAAATTTTCTTTTAGGGCCAACATTTTCAATTTTACATGTAGGAACAGCTACTCTGTGCAGGAAGATAAAACAGCAAATTGCATGGTATATTGCCACCCCCTTCCAGGGAAAGGCTGTGAAGTCTCCATCCTCAGAAACCCAAATCAATAAAAGCTTGGACAGTCTACTCTGACCAGCTGTGCCCGGGTAAGAGGGGTAGGACTAGATGATTTCCAGAGTTCCCACTCAGTCTCAACTACTCTGAGAATATGAAGAGGTACTAACAAAGAAAGAATCCCTCAAACATAGTAAATGACCTAATACACTATTTCCCTGTGTAGGAAAATATTAAGTGAGAAACTATGAGAGGAAAGGGTGAGAGGCTGAGAAGACATTTCACATTTTAAGAAATCCTTCACTGTAAGGACTGTTTCCTTCAAATGCATAATATCCCTGTCTTCATTAGTTCAAGCTTCAATCTGAGAGAAATTACTCTGATTTATAAAATGACTTGCACTCTTCTGCATATCTAGGGTGTGCACAGCATACTCTGCCTTGTTTCTTTCATCTATAAGCAAAATTATGGCATGTAAAAATATACATGTAAATGATGAGTGGAGGTTTGCTCATACTCATGCATGGGATTTTCAGTTTCAGGCACTGGAAACCTATCAGGCTACCTTCACAAACAAATCAGACAGACAGTCTGCCCAACACCCAGCAGAGCTATTTATTTCAGAAAATAGAGGCAGTCCTGCCACACACTGCTCAGTGTAGTCTCTCAGATTTATCTTCAAATGGAGCTGGTACATCAGCTTCCTCAACCTGATCTTTGTTTTTTTTCTTGCCAGTCCTAACAAAATCACACTGAAGTGGTGCAGCTCTGGGCAGTTTTCAGATCTCAAGTGACTTAATGGAATTGGCATCTATTTGTATGCTCCCAGCTCCCACACCAGGCCACGGAAACTCTTCTGGAAACCCTGGAAATGAATGATGAAATGAATTCAATTTAAACAGCATATATTATAAAAGGTGTTATTATGTGTCACTGAAGACATAATAATTTTGTCTCTCCATTTTGTCCCCCGAATTCTAGCCTTCCTAAAGTATATCCTGAAGCTTTGCATTAAATGGAAATGATTTGTTACTCTGTTGAAAGGGAATGTTCTGATGCATGTCTGATAAAGTCATCAAGAACACCTGTTATTGTGTGCCATAATGGTCCACCAGAGTGTTTGATTAGAGCATTATCCTTGTCATGTTGATGAGCTAAGGTATTATCTACCTCAAGAGGCTAAATGGAAGACTTGAAGGATAAAAAGGTCTGTTGTGCACTACGTGCATGATCTTGTGACTGAAAACATCGCAAGAGATTAAGACAGCTCACTAGATGTATGGAATGAGACAGTATATGTAAATTAGCTTTGTTTACCAACATTGATATGTTGTGATTATTCTATCTAGCTTCACTTTAGCTTAAGAATAAACTAGGGAATACTCCAGCTGTGATATGATTGCTTTCTTGTTTACAACAAATGTTGCTTCCTTTATAAATGGAAAAAGGGACTGGTGTAGATAATGAGGTGTCTGTTTAGATCCTAAAATAAGAAGTTCAGTAGTGCTATTACATGTTAAGATTACTTTTAAATTCCACCCATTTTCCAGGTCTTGACCTCCTCTAAGATCACTCATTTGCCTAAAATGCAATGGGTTGGTGGGCCAGCTTTTCCATGTGGGTAATCAGCCTGAGAAATCCAGCTATTCCTGAAACCAAAGGACCTGCTCTTGTCCTCTGCTGCACTTTGTCAGTTTCATGCAGCATTTTCTCAAGTGTTGCACTAGGAAAAAATAGAACCAAAAGTATCACGTGGCACTTTGGGAAATATCAGTGAATATGCCTGGCTAGGTGCATACGAGGTGAGGAAAAGGCAAATAAAGAATTGCAGCCCCAGGAGTATTGCGACTAACGATGTTGGCTTGCTTCCTCCTTTCCTTTTATTGTTGCAACACTGATGTAATTGCCATCAATCTTTGACACTAAGCCTCAAATATATGTTTATCGTGCTAGATTTATGTATTGCTTTAAGAAAATGCTACTTTTTTTGGTGGTACAGTTGTTATGGTGATTCCTCTACTTCCCTCTTTTAATGCAGGAAGCAGAGAACTAAATAAAATATTTCTTTTATGAAATTTATAACAACAAAAACAAAAACCTGCTCTGAAGCTATATCTTACAGAGAGATTTTTCAGAATACTTAACAATGTTTTTATTTTACATTATTTGAATTTTCACTCTGGAACTCAGATCTCTGTGGAATTATGTGGTAATAAGAAATGTATGGAAGGAAATGTATTTGTGCTGGCTATAGAGTTAGCATATTAAACAGCAGTTCCAGAAGTTCTTAATGGTATCCATTTGCATATTTTTCAGGTTTTAAGCAAGAAACAACCAACACGTTTCCTTCATTACAGTTTTTCACTTAGGGAAGAGTTGTTTCTAAAGCTGCCTTTGAGATGAAAGTGCCCATAACTGTACAAATTACTTAGTGTTTTATGTCAGCTCACAATTTTAAACAAATTTATCCCAATATAACTGGCAAGTGTTGGATTTCTGCTTTATAACTAAGAAACTGAGGCAATCAGATGCGCAAGCTAAACCTGTTCTAGTTCTACAGTCAGTGTAGATTGATTGAAATTGCTGGAGTTCACTTTGTCTGTAAGCATGTGCTTTACTGGCTAAAGCTTCTAGGTGAAAATCAAGGATGGGCAGACCTGCAGAGTTCTTGATGCCACTTGGAACGTAACTTCACTGATGCTGAAGATGCACTCCGATGAAGCAGATGTGAAGGAGGCAGAATGCGGTCACCTGGAAGGAAGAGAGGGAGCTAATGGGGAAAAGGGCTCAGGCACAAAGAGGGAGGGGGCTTGGGAAATTAAGAACTGTAAGTATTTGGGGGAAAAAAAAAAAGAAAACATGAAGGGAAAAAAAATTAAATAGCACGTAAGTCAGGGTGCAGCTGGCAATATGCTCAGAGAAGAATGAGGGTCTGAAAATTGGCAAAAGTAAATCAGTCCCAGGAAATACACAGCCTAATAACATTTCTCATACAAAAACACTAGAAGGTATTTGTGGTGAAATGTTGCATTTGAATTACTGTGAGAGGATAATTTTCCCAGAAGCAGTGTTATCATTTTATCAGCCTCCTATATGAAAGAATCACAGTGGAAGAGAAATGCTGAAGTTTTATTAGGAGCAGACTATCAGTGCAACTTTTTAATGAGCAATTTATCACCCTTACAAGCCCTGATTTTTATTAACCTCATCTATGGCTGAAGATGAATTACTTTCCCAATCTGAGGCTGGCAGTCATGAAACATCCCCTTATCAGCTGCAGGCCATTTGCTTAAAACATTTGCTTAAAAAGCAGCTCTCATGGCAAGAGGTATCTGTTCTTCCTGGTGGTACTACAGCGTGGGACAGATGCTGTGCCAGTGCCACCTGCTGAAATGCTCTCTTAGGAGATGTTAAGGTATACAAAATGGGCTTTCCAGGCAGTCCAGCAGGCTTGCACACTTCACATCTGCAGGCTGTGTATGAGAAGCCTTACGTTTGTCTGGCCAAAGACACAGAAGTGCTCCTCTAAAGAAAGACCCTGACACTGGAGTCCTTCATGTCCACGTGCAAGCACAGTTCCCATCCCACAGTGCTGTGTTTGTGCTAGTATGCTGAAAACACAACTCCTATGAGCCCCACACTCTTTCTTCCCAGCTCATTGCCCTTACTTTCCATAGCCACATATCATCTGACCATCAGCCAGGCTGAGAGAAGGGATTGTTCTGTTCTGTGCTGCTGCAGCCTCACTTTGAGCACTCTATGCAGGTTTGGGCACTACAATATTAGAACATAAAACTGTTTGAGAGCCATCTAAAGGAGGGCTACAGAGATGATGAAGGATCAAGAGGGCAATGTGTATGAGAAGAGGCTGAGGTCCCTTGGTTTGTTCAGCCCAGAGCAGAGGAGGCTGAGGGGAGCCCTTCTGGCAGCCTGCAGGATGGACCTAAGGGAATGGCTTGAAGCTGCATCAGTGGAGAGTACAGGTTAGATACTAGGAAAAGAAAGAGTGGAGTGGGTATGGGGTCACACACTGATCTTCTTCTGCCTTTGAACATTTCTAGCCTGCTATCTGTAAAGCCTCACAGCTGATACCTCCCTAATCTAAATCAATAGGAGACAGGTTTAAATTGATTTAAAAAGAAGACACATGCAGCAAAATATCTTAAAATTCCTTTAAATATCTTAAAATTTACAGGCACTCAATTCAATTAGCTTGTATATTTCATATCACAATATTGTAATTACTATCTGTAAATATTTAACTGTCTTTTATAAAAAATTGATTTGTTTCAAGGAATATCAGGAAAAAGGAAAAAAAAAGACGTCTTTCTACTGTATGATGATAAATTATTAGTTTGAGGGAAGAAAAAAATCGTAGCCTCTGAAATACGTGTACAGAAGGAAATGAATTACTGTGGTGCATCCACTTAACCTGATCCAGTCATCCCTACTCATCATTCTGCTGCCAATCTATGGGAAAAATGAAGAAACGAAACCACAGCATACCACTAAGATAAAGAAGGCCTAAGTGAATTCTTTACACAGCTTCCATGAAGAAAAAAAAAAAATTCTGGTTTTGATATGATTGAGTTGTTTCCAGGAAACTGTAGTAGGCATACACGTAGGTCCAGAGAAAAGGAGATTACATTATCAGGTTGTAGTAAATCATTTTATTGTAATAACTGCTATTGGAGCAGATCACTCAAAATGTCCATTTTAATTTCAAATATCTCGTCCAGTAATATCCAAATAGGACACTTTTGGCTACAAACACTACCAGCATCTTAACTGTTGTAGAGCATCACAGAGATATTAATAAAGGAGTAATTAGACCTGAAATGACAAATGAAGTGGAAAAACTGTAAATGATATCTGATGAGAAAAAGAGTCCTTCTTTAAGAAACAGCTCATGAGACACACCAATAAGATATATATTAAAAAAATCCTTCATTGTTTACTGCAACAGCAAACTAGTCAAACAGTAGAGATTAACCTGGTTTAGATGCACATGCAAATACCAACAAGAATCTGTATTCCTCATTATGGAAGCAAAATTTTGGCAAGCAAATCTGAAACTCACTGCAACATAAAAACAGATCCCAACACATTGATGTACCACAGATATATCAAACCAGGGGGAAATGAAATTCAGCCTTCCACCTTCTGTGTTGTTGCCAAGGGATAGAAATATACCAGAGGTTGAAGAATCTCCGCCAGCCCTGGCCACTTATAGCCTAATGTATAATTAACTTTCACAGCTGGTTACTGGCTTTATCAGAAGCTTGGGGAAATAAAAAAATCATGTCTGTTGAATCTGGTTATGAATGTACTTTAAACACATCTCATTAAATCCATCTTGAGTTACCCCTGTTGCTATCCAGGTTAGATGGCTGATAGTGTGCTTACAGAAAATACATGGAAACAGTACATCATGATTTATCTAGTCAATAAAAACAAAACTTCCCAGATCAGAATTGTTTTTGTCTTTACACTGGTATGCAGCAACACAGATATCACGCTTTATTTCTGAATGTAGGCTTCAGTCCTACCTGCAGTTACGCACATGCTCATAAATTCTGATCTCCTTCTATGATTGAGTTGCTCGCTTAGTGGATGCTCTCTACAACTCCCTGAAAGGAGATTGAGATGAAGTGCGGGTTGGCCTCTTTGCCCAAGTGATAGTGATAGAATGAGAAGTAATGGCCTCAAGTTGTGCCAGTGGAGGTTCAGATTGGATATTAGGAAAAATTTCTTCTCAGAAAAAGTGGTCATGAGCTGGAATCGCCTGCGCAGGAAGGTGTAGAGTCACCATCCATGGAGGTGTTGAAGAAATGTTTAGATGTACTAAGGAACATGGTTTAGTGGGGAAGTATTGGTGGTAGGTAAACAGTTGAACTGCATGATCATGGAGATCTTTTCTGACCTTTATGGCTCTATGATTCTATGATTCAAAGTTACCAATGAGGTGCACTCTACCTAAGAGTTTGGGCCTCGCTTGTTTACTCTCCGTGGCCAAAACCATTATATTATACACACGTTTGCTATCAAATCTCTAGTTCTGCACCATAATACTTCTCCCTAGAGATTGCCTGCAGTGAACTGAGGATTTTAATATTCCTCTGATATTTTTCTGCTGAATTCTGTTGGCAAAAATGGTCATTGCAGAGGACAAGACAGAAAAGTGCATTCCGTGAGAGGGTCCCAGTTGATAGCCTCTAGCACAATCAGATCCCAAGATCTCACCTAGAGATATCCCAGAGTTCCCAGCTTCCTGTTGCAAAATCAAAGAACTCAGAGCATTTCGACCTATCTGAATTCATTTATAATGGTGTGATTTCAGTATAGATTCTTCAAACCACTTTTTTTAAGAAGGGATAATTACCTAATGCTATTTGGGCTTCTGATTAGAACAGTTATAAATCTAGTCTAGCAGAAGTGGTAGCTTTTCAGAATGATGAATGATACAGTTCCTCTAGCTATGTGGACATGTTTATTTTAATTAAAATGAACATTTCTTATCTTCTCTAGCAAGTTCTACCACAAGATAAGGCGGTGGATAAGCTGAAGTGAATCGAACCAGATTTAATCATTCCCATTTTGCTTTTGCAAGAGATTGCAAATGAGCAAGCTCCTGCTTGCTTCATTGACCCTAGTGAAATTAATGGAACTTTTGGCCTGAAGTTGGGTAAAGCTAAGGGGAGCAGCTCAGGTCCCTTGGTTTGTTCAGCCCAGAGTAGAAGAGCTGAGCAGAGGCCTCATGGAGGCCTGAAGCTCCTCACAAGGAGAGCGGAGGGGCAGCACTGAGCTCTGCTCTCTGTGACGGTGATGGAACCCGAGGAAACAGCATGGAGCTGTGTCAGGAGGGGCAGCTGGGGGTTAGGGAAACATTCTTCATCAGAGGGTGGTGCGCATGGGGCAAGGCTGCCCAGGGCCTCTCACACAGAGGATTTGAATGTTGGATGGTCTTATGTAGAACTGGGAGTTGAACTTGATGATTTTTGTCAATCCCTTCCCTTGGAAAATTCTATTATTCTAAGGCTAGGATAAAAACATAATGTGAGCTCTAAATAGAAATTTGTTTCATACCTGTGTCACATCCTGAGTAATAGTAAATATAATTTCAGTCTGTCTTTGCAATGTGGTTGTGAACACCTCACTAACAGCTTAAGGACAAACAGTGCTTGCTTTGTCCGGAAGGCTGAAGCTGATGGAGAACGAGTACAGTATAACTTCACACACCTAAGGATACATAAGTAAGCTTAACTGTCTTAACTTTCTGTGCAGAAAAAGAATATGTATATTTCTATACAAAAGTAGGTCATCAATTTAAAACATCTCCTAAATATAATTGCATGAGGTTTTTCCACTTCTCTTTTTATAACCAAGTTCTCTTGGCTTTTTCCATGTGTGTTATATGTACAACAACCCTGTGTGAACCGTGTAGTTTCATATTCCATTTTAATGATGTTTTTACTTGTAATTCACAGCATGATGTTCCTGCTAGCAAGGAATAATATCAGAGCCTTCCTGAGATTAAAGTCACATGTGAGCATTTCTGTAGAAATGCTGTAAATCTAATGGATAAATGACTGTTTTGTTTGAAAATTCACAACAGCTCACCTTTAGCTGTTCTCAAAGTTCTACCTATTTCCCCAAACATATTAATATGAAAAGTTAGGTTAGTTTTTATACTCCTCCATCTTTTCTAAAGCAGATCATCACCCAGTCTGTTTGATATGTAATGGAAGCAAACACTGTGAAAAAATTCAACACAATTGCCTGCAATGTCTCTATGGGCTAGTTTTGTTATGAGAAAGAAGTAATTATCCCTGTTTGCAAGTCCAATCATCTAATAATGAACACTATAAATACTCCTTAAAAAGTACATTAATAAGATGTGATAGTTTCTTTGCTAACAGAGGCCCCTATATCTGTTTGGACTTCAGAAAGCCTTAACCTAAGATCTAGGAATCAGAGGCAATAGTAAACAATTTGAATAGTCATACAGGAATGAAAATGCTATTCCAGATTTCACTCTAGATGTCACATGTAGCTCCAGTCCCTCTCAAATGCTCACATTTATTAATTGTAAAAAATATGCTCACATAAAGACCTCTCCCCTAGTAAGTTAAACAACGCAGAGGAGTGTTCCCAGGCACAGGAACTGAAATCATCTACGCTCAAGTGTTACAAGGGTCTCTGGTATGTTTTTGGCATTGACTGATTTGCACTTTCTTTTGCAGTTCCCAGGCAGTTTGGGAGACAGAATAAGCTGAGGACCATTTCCTCAGCTCAGTGATTTCACCAGATAAGAGAGTACAACACGGGATTTTTTGTTCCATTTGGCAACATTGCAGCTGTGTGTGTCCAGCCAATTTTAATTTAATAAACTCTTAAGAAACTACAGACCACAGTGAATGGAGTTAAATTAACTTTACGCTTAGGCTGTTTTGGAGGTGAAAGCAGTCTTTAGTTTACACTTCAGGTTTTATTTAACACGCTTCTATTTCAGTGTGTCTGACTTCAGGTAGAAAGATAATCCTTCTGTAGCCTTGGGACTTCAATAAAAACATCTATTTATCTGCTTTGTTGACAAGTATCATCTCTACAAAAGGCCTTGATAAAGTCTTTCTCTCTTTTGATTAGGAAGCAGTATTAGATGTGAAAGCTAAATTCATACATCGTTGTTACCATGAGTTTCATCAAAAAAAAAAAAAAAAAAAGAAAGAAAAAAAAAAAGAAAAAAAGAAAAAGAAAAAAAAGAAAAGAAAAAAAAAAAAGGCAGAAAGAAAAGAAAAAAGCCCAGCAGATGGTAACATCCTGGTTCATCTACAAGGCCATATGAACCATAAGGCTCACTGCAGTGTTCTTGAAGGTAGCAGCTTCTGACAGGACTCTGTTACCCAACAAAAGCTGCACACTCCTTAGTAGTTTCCTGAAATTGGATGCTCAGTCATGTAGAAAATCAGGTCCCCTTCATGCCTACTCGCAATTTATATAATTTGGGAAATACTTATTTCAACATTTCATCAAATATATTTTATGGTTCATTTTCTGGGTTCTATTGTCAAAATGATGTTCTTGCATGTGGAAAGTAATAATCATAGGCATTTACAAGATGCCTAACTGTATACAAACTACTCCTCTCAAGTACAGGCAGCTCATTGTTCTCTGCTGATAGGTAAATGCTTTGTGCCTTCAGTGACAGAGAGGTCTGAACTTATTAGCCTCTGGTCCTGTTCCTATCCCATTTGGAGCTTTAGTCTCAATTTTTTGTTCCTTCTGAAAGGTGCTCAGTTGCATTTTTTCCGGAGGCTGCTTCCTTCCCCCAAACTACTTTTACCTCACAGGGCATTTTCTCAGTCTCGCACAGTTTCAGCTATCCCAAATTAAGCTTCTTGTGCTTCATTCCTGCTCTCTTCATCAGAACATTTTCCTCAGCCTGCAATAGAAGATTTAGACAACAGCTTCAGTGTACTTTCAGGTCACATTAATTAGTCTTCAGGATAAGTGCTTATTTAAAAAAAAAAAAAAAGTAACAAAAATAGACTCTTCAGCCTTCTTCAAAAATCCCCCTGTGAAGGAATATATCTGTACCCAGAACTGCTCATAGACAGATTTTTAATTATGAAAGCTTCTGTGAAGATAAATTAGTTCCTCAGGAAGTCTGTGAGAATATAAAAGAAGGACCATCCCTCTGAGACCACACTGAAGGTATAAAGAAGCTTGTAATAGCATCACACCCTGATGGAGTCTTTTGGACAGTCAGGAATAACTTTGCAGGCAGTATTACAAATCACACTCAGCAAAAGACTAGTACAGCCTTACATTGTATTTGAATGCGTTCCCATTGCCTCAGCCGTGACAGTATCCACTTTAAGTGAATTTAAACATAGCCAAAGCAATGAGAGTGGAGTTTATAAATATATATATGTGTGTATATATAAATATAAATAAAATTTTATTATATATATATATATATATTTACCCTATGGACAAAATACTGAAGACATGAACAAGAGAAGATGCTAAAACTGTGTGACAAGAATGCTTTGTGAATTTGTGCTGTCTAGTTTTGTGTTAATTTTGCCTGCTAAATGCAACACTTCAGACAGTATCACTGAGATTCTTTGTTCTAACTAGTTATGGTGCAAGTTCTCTCTGCTTTCTGGAGGGATAAGGTAAACAGATAAACTCTAGGTCTTGGAAGGTTCTTTTTCTTTTTTGAATAATGCATATCCAGAGTTCCTCAGGCATCAAAGGATGACAGAATGCATTTCAATGATATACAATCACTGGCACTGACGTGTAGCTACTTTGAGAGTGAAAGGTGGAAGATAGCTCACATGGTATGGCACAGGGAATTTGTGGCCAAGGACAGAAAGGTGAAGCTGTTCCATATATTAGTGAGGAGATTTTAACATCTATCCTGCCTAGACAAAAACACAGCTTTTGAATTGTGGACTTGAATACTCAACAGCAAGCTGAAGGGAATTTGATTTATCCTGTATAGAAAGAAGAGATGAGTTGTTTTATCAGAATAGTTTTTGCAACTTATGCTAGAAATACTACCAGCTGTGATATTTAAAATTTGATCTGAAAACCTGGAAATGCCACTACCCAATCTAAGCACTATTGCCACCACAAGTAATGTCTGACACTCCCTGCAAGCATTCTCCCATGAGTCTGGGAACAGTTTGAGAAGAAAGGGTACTTTCTGCATGATCACAAATGAATTGTGACATTTTACCAAATGCTATGCTTTCTCAATCATCAGAGCATCCTCAGCACTGCCTTGATATATTGTCCTCTGTCCTCAACTTCCTTCCTTTCCACAAAGATCTCAACAAGAACCTTTGGGTTTTTGGCTATTGGCTATGGCTAGCCACAATCTTGAGAAGATGACAGATTCTTGAAGGTGTACCTGTGTCCCATGTTTTATATATAGTTACTGCATTCTCATTTGCCTAGCAGAACTGTAGCACTTCCACCTAGCAACTATCTGTAGTGAGGCTGGTGGTCTTTCTCACTCTCTGGAACAGGGCACTCAACCTAAGAGCTGGAGACAAGAGAATAAAGTCAGTGAGGACTGCATAAGAAAGGTGAAACTAGAGGTAGCTACATCTCAGCAAAGCCTCTGAAGGATGTAGAGTAAGGAACTGGCAGTCTGGAGGGCACGAAGGTCTGTAGAGCTGCATGCAGGTCTTTCTTGTGTGATGTGATGAGCTGGATCAGGATTGCTTGCATAGGTCTGGTTCAGCTGTGGAGCAGCACAGCAGGCATACCCCTTTTCTCCCTGAACACCGGCAAAAAGCTCACTCTAAGTGAATCTACTCCATTATTCACTCAATGAAACAGTGCTTTTCCAAGGCGCTTTTGCAACACCTTATGGTCACACAATATATCCCACAGTTCATGGTGTGACATCTTGGAGAAGAAAAGATGAGGTTACTTTAGAGTATAAGATTATTATCATTACTAATTTCTCAAGTAATATGTGGTGAATCACTGAAAGCTGCTGTTACATGACTTACAGCATCAAAAATCACTATCCATAGCATTTTCTATGTTCTTCACGGAAAAGTATGTATCATAATATCAACAGATATATCAGTTGACACCACTGAGTACCAGTAAACAAAAAGGCATTATGAATAGATAGAGGAAAACTATTCCTAAGAGCATGCATTTAGTTTGTGCTTCCTCTTGCAGTAACATACCGCCCTTCAAAGATCAGATAAAGAGTTACAACGTAATTTTAGAGCTAAAAAGAAAATTGTTACTGGGAGCAGCGAGCTGGAGAACACTGTGGTCCTCTATCTAATGAAGTCATTAAAATGAAACCATTTTTTCCCTTGGTAATGGAGGATGTACATTGACACAGTCTTACAAATCTCTCTGATTGATGAAATTAATCAAAAAACAATGAGAGTTGCCCTCTATGTGCAGAATAAGAGCCTGAAGAAAGCAGGTGAACTAAGTTTGTACAGGACAACGGATGTAATTTTCAAATGTTGTCCATCCTCAGGAAAAGGAAGCTATTGGCCTGAAACTCTTGGAAAAAGTTTGTATTAGAAAGACTTGACTTTACTTTGATAACCTCTACAGAGTGTGAGAGACATTCTTAACCCATGAAACACACATGAGCTGTTGATAGCTTCATGCTTTCATACACAACAGAATGAGATCAACAAAAGAGTGTCCTATTTCAAACTCTTCTGAGAGGCTCTGAGGTTGATGACTCCATGTGAATTTATCAAATCTGGGAGTCTGCTCCAAGCTGGCTTGAAAGATGAAGCACATAGGAAAAGAGGAAATTCATCTCATCATTTCCCTTAGGATTTTAGAGGCTCTGATTTTCATGGGAAATCCTTCTTTTCAAATTAAACTCACCTATACTTCATACCACAAGAACAGAACTGTTTCTAAGAAATTTCTCACAGACTAGCTTGGGGCCAGTGCATTTTACATGTTTGCCATCTGATCCATTGCCCAGCAATTACAGAACTGTCTTTCAGCCACATTCAAACACATTATGGAAAAAATGGTATTGAGACCAGTAATGATGCAAAGCACTTAAATGTTCCATGTATTTTCAGCCATAGAAAATATTTCAGAAGAACTGGAATCATGGTTTCTGGTGTTAAATTGAATTATGGGGATTACTGGTTCACACTGAAGCATGAATTTACTGTAGGTATGAAAGCATTGAGCAGCATCACACTTAAGTCAAACTTTAGTCACACACTGTGCTTTTAGTGCATCCGACTGCTGTTGCATCTGTTGAATGTAAGAGAAAAATACTCTTCCTGAAAGAAGAGTATTACAGAGCACCTGTGGCATTACATTTCTGTGGGATTTTCCTTTTGCTCTGCACAGTGTTTGTTGCTACGTATGTCCTTTTTCATCCCACAAAAAAAATCTCATTTTAGATTACAAAACCCTAAATCTATTTACTTCAGATTAGATTTGTTATCTCTATTAAAAAAACAACAACTATTACACATATTTAATTTATGTCCAGACAAAAACAAGTCAATTTTTCTTATATCTTGAGAAGAAAATGTACGTGGCTTAA
Organism: Lagopus muta; assembly: GCF_023343835.1. Lineage (NCBI taxonomy): Eukaryota > Metazoa > Chordata > Aves > Galliformes > Phasianidae > Lagopus > Lagopus muta. The sequence continues at coordinate 37,270,809 of NC_064435.1, read as the reverse complement.
AGTTCTTTCATGTTGACTGAAGTGTTTGAGTATCAGTGTAAATGAGAAGCAGGTTCTATGAGAATCCGATACTTACAAATTCTGTGTGGATATTCACCAAAAAAGGATCCATAAAAGAATACAGAAAGGAATTTGTACTTGAAAAATACTGATTTCTTAGGTATTAAATTAAGGATGCAGTATGAATCCTTTCTTAAGTGATTTTCCAATTGCAAAATTTAAAAATTCATTGTAATGCATTCATGTGAACTAACAGAATGAGACTGACATCAGTATAGATGATACCGATGATCATCATTTCAAATGCCATGCCAATTATTTAATGCAAATGTTTTCCCATAGAGTTAATCAGGAAATCTACACTAACATTAAAATAATTAATATTTCTAAGTTTAAATTCTGATTGTACCTGTAAAGTTTCCTAGAGATGAATCAATATACAATCTATTCACTCTGCATCTGTTCACATCAGTAGAAGATAAATATTAGGCATTTGATCCTTCATGCAAGCCAGCAAACATGAGAATTTACTGAAAAGAAAGCAAGAGAAGATAATGGATATTCTTCTGTCACCATTCTTATTGCTAAGGAAACCATCTTCTTGTTCTGCTACAGCAACCAGTATATCTCTTGTGTCTCTTACATTTGCACCAGTACAGTTCTTTTTCATTGTAGGGAGGTAGGGAGAATGTACAGTCCCATCCTTTACAGTTAAGGATACATTTTAAAGCATTGTCTGGTAACTTGTTCATTTTCACTGAATTTCATTATGTAACCTGTATATATTTCTTCTTCTGATAATGTTCACGGGTTGATGTTTTTGTATCACCTGGCTGCACAATATTCAGTACTTGGGAATATATGCAAATATTTTAAATATTACATACACTGCAGTGAGGAATGTGTCCTTTTTATTTACTTATTTTTAAATTATTTTCAAGCAACAGTAACATCAGTGCCTAACATGACAAGTAGGGACACTAAATTGGAGTAAAGGTAGTAGCTTATGCGGCTTGGAATAACAAAACTGAAGTATGTTGTACAGTTTGGGCAAGAGTTATGTTAAACGAAAGAGAGCATAGAAGTAAATTTAGACTCTTGACAGCTGGTACCCCCATTAATTCATTGCTATTCTGTTTTGGATAGTTTTAATGATATCTCTAGGAAAATTATGTTCTAGTGGAGCCAAATGTTAAGCGCTACCAGATACAAGAAGGTCAGTGCCACTTGGCCTCTCTTCTACAGAGGTTTACATGCAACTCCAGCTATATCCATAACACAAAATGAAGTGTCTTGTATAGAAGGGTCGTGGAAACCTGAGTGCCTGAGTTGTTTGGTTCCTACATTATTGTCCAGTGTTACATGGATTTTACCATGCGGGGCCAGAAAACAGTCCAGATGCTCTGTAATGTGCAGTGACACATTGCAAGTCACTGCCTGGCACCATGTAGCCATAGTGTTCATTGTTAAAGTGCTCTAATGATCAAAGAGTGAGGATCCTCTTCTTTACTGTGGAAATCATGAGGATTGTTTTGAAACATTAGTCTTCCTAGCAATACCTACTTAATAATTTGCTTCATTTCCACTGCTGAATTTTCTATGATGTACACTGAATGCTGCTTAGAAAAATCCCACGATATCATTTCCTTTAATCAAAGCTTTTTGTCTCTTAGCCTGAAGGAATAGTAGGAGATAAGTCTGATACTTCCTTCTCCGTCAAAGTTGTGGCACTTGCGCAGTTTGCTGGTTCTGTCTTCAATAACTGCATTGATATTTTTGGACACAAAATGTAATGAAGTCGTGACTAGCAAGTAGTGATTTAATCATATTGGCTTCCCCAAGTGTTTTCTGTCTCCTAATGTTGATTGCCTGCTGAGCTAATGATAACATTTTCCCCAGTCATCTCAGCTAAGTCTGCTCTATTGCACACAGCCCTGTTCAGTATGTAGCCACATGACATATTCTTGGAACAGCATAGAATGGGCTATTGTATAGGCTTTTATGGCTTTGCTGCCTTTGGTGAATATGAATATAAATGTCTATGGCAATAAGAGGAAAAAAAGAGTTATCTATTCTCTTCATCATTTTTTTTAAAACATAATAAAAATAACCATACTTAGCCTTAAGCTCATAAAATATAATATTTACAAATTTTCAAGGTTTAGTCCTACATTGATTATAGCTTTAAAAACAAATATTTGAGTCATAGTATAAATAACCATAATACTCACAAAATAAATCCAAGTAATATATAACAGCATCATCACTTACAACAGCAAGGTTCATTTGGTGCTTCATGGAACAAATCCCCCAGGCCTACCTCATTTCACAAAGGAAATACAGGGAAGACAGCTAGATGAAGCACTCTCAGATGAAACATTTATGGACCATATGTATATACAGAAAAGTGAGACTGCAGGCTTCTCTTCTCCAAAGACATTTGCATGGCCTAACACCTACAGTTACATCAACACAAAGCATTGCAGGAAGCCTCAAACTGGAATCCACCCAGCATAGCTGACAAGACCGGACCACCTGAAATGTTCCATTGTGGTGTTTTAAAAGCTATGACATTTACAGTGTAGGTAGGATATTTCAATCCTTCTCCAAAAATAACATTTTTTTCCAGCAGCTAGGATTTTTAAAGGCAGCTAAGGGACTTGGGCCTGCTGCTGAGAGCTCACAAGATATTAGATCCAAAATCTCTTGATGCTTAGAAGATGTGAGCCAATCTACATCATCCAGATGTAGATTTTTTTCTTGAATGTAGCCAGACAACACAGACCTGGCATTACTTTGGATTTTCTCTCTGGCATCCTTTATTGCTTCAGCTCCACCAATTCTCACTCAGAGATAATTCCAGTTCTCCTATTTTAAGGAGAATATTATTTTCCTCCATTTCTTTTTCATGCATCAGTTCCTCCCAAAAAGAAGAGCCTCACATCCCTATGCCTCATATCCCCCAAGTCCTTCTGTGTTTAAAAACCTTCTCCCATACATGGAAAAGCCCACAGTTCCTTCCCTTTCTCAAGCCCCATAGCCCACTATACCAACCTTATCTTTCTGGAGCACGCCTGGGTGACACTGCTTCAGATTTTGATTGCACTGGTGTGTGGATGCAAGGCTTTTAACTAGCATGTACAGTATAGAGAGCTCTTAATGCTGTTGCTGGTGATGTTGAGAGTAAGAGGGCCTGTAAAACTGCCCATTTTGTTCAATGGCAAAAGCAAATGAGAAATCAGCATTTGGCTGCTACTAGCACCAGATGGAGATTAGAGAGAAAACAATAAGCAAAACAGTACAGATGCACCAGCATAGTCAGGAGAGGTTGATGAAGCACCTTGTTCTTCTCCATGATTTCCTGAAGGTGAGTCACTCAGGACTTACAATTCTCTTGTTAAATTTTAAGGGCCTCAGGTCAGGTCTGTTGTACTGTTGAGTGCCTTTCCCCTCTTTCTGGCAAATAAACCATGCCACTTTTTGACATTTTCCCTGCTTGATAAGCAGTTGCTGTGTCTTACAAAGTGATGTGAGGCTTGTTAGATAGGTGCAGTCTGAATTAAAGAGCAATTTTAACACAAATGCCAGCTTTTTGCAAAAGCCTTCTTTCAAGGGAGACCTGTTCCCTGCACATTCTCTGCTTCAAGAAGGCCTGTTCAAATAGTGCAATACTTATGAATTATGAAAGGTCCTGTTCTTTGGGTTTAAACATTTTACTTTAACACTCCTGGAGTATTTAAACAATTCCAGGGTTTCACATCTTTAACCAACTTAGATTGGTCTTTCGAAATCTGGTGGAAGCAACACTTGCGGTTTTCTCAGAACAAAAGAGAGGCAGATGCACAGCATTTTTCCAGACTTATTTTATATTCTACATCCCACGTATGTTGTCTGGACGAAGGCATAAATGTCCAATAAAATCAGTATTGCAGAAAAACACACTGAGCTTCCACAGTTTCTTCCTTTCTTATGTAAGCTTGCCTAGGATTAATTCCTTTAATTAGAGCGTAACCACTCAAGTGACACATATATTGCACATTCTTATTTTTTTCTCAGATGCTCCTCTTCTGCAGAAATATCTTTCCTAAAAAGTGAATTTGGGGACTCCTTCCTACTTGTTCAAATGAAATTGTAAAATGAAATGGCAAAAATCAACTAAATGTAATTTAAGTATATTCATCACTAAGCGATACAGGTTCAAAAGTAGCTGTGGTGTCCCCAAAGGTTTCTTTCCCTCCCTGGTTTCCCATGAAGTAGTCACCTAAACTTCTTTATGGATCCATGCCTTTCAATAAATGTAGTATCCTATGATCTATACTCTTTAATTAAAGGTATTTTTCTCCTTTCCATAAGTTACACTCATTCAGCCCTAACTTTGTCGTATTGTTGCTAAACCTGAAGTAGCTTAGTTTTATTGTTAATAAAGAGAATTTGTATTTTAGATTCTATGGATGTTCTGTCCAAATTTCCACGTGGTAAAACATGCTGTGAACTTGGTAATTTCCTCCCATCCCTGGATTTATTACAGTTGTACATTTTGATCAGCCAAGCCTATTAAGAATAGACTGGGCTGGGATGACCAGAAATACTAATGTATAATGTACAAATTAATTAACTGCATGTCACAACGCTGAATGCAAACAAACAATGCAGGCAATGTTTGCCTTGATAAAACAAATGTATTGTAGAATTTTCTCAAAATAATGTTTTATTTTCCTTTTGAATTGATTTCTTGTGCATTAAATTGGAGCCACCATTTCACTTTCCTTTTAGATCATTTTATGTCTGTGACCAATGGCTCAGAAAATTTGACTTTCTTTCAGCAGAAATATTCACCTCCAAATTGTACCATAATACAACCTACCAGATGCACTCTGAGGGTAAAAAAACTGTTAATGTACTCTATTTCCTAACTTATTTCAGAAATAGCTTTGGCATCAAATATGTTATTTGCAGAAATAAGCATGAGTTCTGCTGTTGTCTGATTGATTTCTTGAACTTTTGGGCTTCTCTTAGGAACAGAATGACTCGTTTAAAGTCATAAGAGTACCTCCTCACCTTTCCCTACTTCCTGTTCACACTCACTAATTTTTTATTATTATTTTAACTTTTCTCTGTATTTTTGCACGTTTCTTGGCCAATATGGTGACCTACCTGGAATTCTCACAGTGAGCCACAGCAGTCAAAGACTCTGTAGGCAATAAATAAGTCCAGTTGACTGGAATCTCAGAGAGAGGAAAATGTTTGCTCTGCCTTATTTTGGAGGATAAAGAAAAAAGAAAAAAAGCAATGAAAATGGTTCAATTTTTCTGAAATGACCTTTTTTCTTTCTCACCATTTTCTTCTTCCCAGAACACTCCTGTGCTTTGTTCCAAGTCAGAAAACAAATTTTCCTTGTAAGCGTTGATATTTCCACAGTCAGAAAAATCTAGCCAGGAACAAGAAAAGCCATTGCTGCTCCTGTTCAGTCTTGCTGAAGCCATCTCTGCCAAAGCCTTGGTCTGAAAGCTGCAGACCCTGGCCTAGTAGGATGGGAGCAGTGCTAGCTAGCAGCTGGAAGTTGCAAACTCTCTCATTCCTTGGGATGCATGTCCTGGTGGCAGGGCTCAGTGGTGGTGATCTGCTCACGCTACACGTGCATGCATGTCTAATGCTTTTTGATACTCACAGCAGTAAAAGACCTATTGGCATGTAACTCTCCCATAGAGCTGCAAGTGGACCTGACAGACACATTGGCACCATGGTGGCTCACCTGTCTTTGCAATGTTGGAACTCCTGGAGCTGAACCTGAAAAAAAATGTGAAGAAGATCCTTCTTGTTTCATGCTTGAAATCACCAAATACTTTTGCATGGCACTGCAGCGCTGAGACCAGAGCATGAGTCTCACCCTGTGCTTTTGTATCACTGTTTGCATGTATGCTGTATTGCTAGACTAATACTAAAATACTCTTCTAGTGACTCTAATAAACGTGAAGCATTTCCAAAGGAAAAACAGTTGATAACAGCATTAAGTGGGATGGGAGGCTAGACACTAAATCCTGCAGTATCAGATGTAGAACTGTATTATATAACATTAAAAAAAAACCTTATTCAATATCCAGTAGTGTTTTAGTGCCTACTATGTTCAAGTCAATGCAATGTACAGCAGACAAAAATATTCATTAACTTTGTCTCATCTTTTCCTGAAAGGAAGTTGGTTGCTCTCAGATAATCACATAGTGTTCAAAATGACAAAAGAGACTTTACTCTGGAGGAAATCAACAGATTTTCTGTAAAGTATTTTAATGTCTTTTTGGTAGAACTGAAAAGTTTGTCTTCTGTGAAACTGGAACAGCGTGTAAGAAACTCCAGAATAGTAAAGCACGATGAAACAAAAGGTCATTTCTAAATGTTTGGCCTTCACTTATATTTTTGGGACAAAGTATGCTACAGAATGTGCACTCTGAGTTCAAGTTACAAACAGAGCATTTTGTGTCATTTTAACATCTTGCACAAGTCTCAGCGGACAGCCCCTATAATCCAACAATCACAATCAACGCCTTGTTATACTGTAGAACAGAAAAGGGTTCTTTGACAAGATGATTCGGTGTTATACATGCTAATGTGAGCCATAGCATCTGCAGAATAGCTCATGAATATACGAAATACTGTTCAGCACTCCAGTGAGAGTTGTGTTTTACTTAGCTATAGTGCCAAGATGCAGTTTCATTAACCTTATTACTCTTTTTTTTTTCTGTAAGGAATAATTCTGTTGTAGCTTAGACTCACCAGGATACAACATCATGGATACCAAGTAGGGTAAATAGTATTAACAAAATATGCACAGCCTGTGCTTCCAATTTTCATGCTTCACACAGGAAGATGTGTAATGACTAGAATCTGACAGTTTAATTTATTCAGCCCTTTTACACTGGTTTGTTAAAAAGAAAAACACACACACAAAAAACCAAACACACAACAAACATTCAATTCCAGATTCATTTTCATTTTCTTAAACCACAAAGAAAAAAAGTAATGTATTTCCATGCTGCCTTAATTTTTGACTGACCCATAGTGCATACAGTTAATAGAAGAGCAAAAATTTTTAAATGTCAACAGGGACCAAGTCTCTAGGCTATACCTAAAATGTATTTAAAATTCTGACCACTACTTGATATTGACTTCATCCCACGGTTGCTCAAAGTCAAAGAGCAAATGGGTTAAATGTATATTCAGAAAATGAACATTAGAAATATTATATTTGACCTCAGTTTCTAAGATGCAGTGAGGTTGTTTGTAATAACAGGAAGTTGTTTCATCTTCAGTTTTAGCAAAGTTAAAAAACAAAGCAAAACAAAAGAGAATCTATACTATGTCAGAAGTTGATGGAAATAAATTCATTGCAAAAATTGGCAAATGTTAGTATGTGCTTCTGGAACTGGACTTTTTCAAAGGGACCTAACCTAAAACTTCAGTTTAAGTCTCCATCACAGGTTCAGTCTGTAATCCTTAGCAAATCACTTATGGACAGAATCTTTAAAGTAATTAGACACCAAATCCCACTTTGTTGTGCACATAGATACTTGAATAACTTTGGAAAAAAAGTCATTCTCACTGTGTCATGAAGTTTATTCCTAATGCAAGGCAGGCATGCTGACTTTTCTCAGGGGTGTTAAGTTCATTAGATACTGCAGTAACAAAAAACTTGGTAAAGCAAATGACAAATAAAAAAAAAGTTTGCTTGTAAATCTCAACTTTCCAACATTCACAGAGCTCAGATTTTGAATTTTGACTGTGCGGTCAATTTCTAGAAAACCTCCCCATCAATCATATCCAAAAGAATACAATAATTATGGCAGAATATCTAACTTGTACAGACCTACAAGGTTTGTCTGAGTGTGAAACAGCTTTGGAAATGCCTCTTGTGACACTCTTAGTGTCTAAAGTACCATAACCTGAATAAAAATCTTCAGCTTTCTTACTTGAACATGTTATCAGTTTACAATATTCACATAAAGATGGGTTTTGGTTTGGTATTAAATGTGGAGGTTGGTGGCCCTGCATGTGGCAGGGGGGTTAGAGATTCATGATTCTTGAGGTCCCTTGCAACCCTGGCCATTCTGTGATTCTGTGATTTCTAAGTCACGATGCCTTTATTTTGTTACACACTAAGACTATGCACAAATGGTTGTCAACGCATGGCTAATGAGCAGTAACTCAGCAAGTCTCAGATCACAATCCAGAATCCTGAAATCTGTGCTTCATCTTAAATTTGCACAAATTTTTCATGCAGCTGAACCTCTGAACACACTGACACAAATTTGACATAGCGGCCTCCTCACTTAGCATCGAAAGCACCTTCTGGTGAGTAAAATGATCCAGGAGTTCAACCACGCAACCCAATATTACATTCAGAGAGAAGTGAAGATTTGAAAATTCAGGGGGTATTTAGACATGAAAAATTGAGTTTCATGTCATTACTAGTAGGAAAAACATAGAAAGGCCCCTTGATGGCCAACAGTATACTCATTTTGAATTACTGAATGCAGCAATATTCTGCTGGGCAATTCAGCATGTTTTTCCCAACAAAAATTGTTTCATCTGTTTCTTAATACAAATGTAACAGCCAATTGCTTCACAGACATGCTGTGCCAGTGGAGTGACTGCAGAAGAAATCTCTGTTGATCAAAGTTCTCTGTCTTGCTATTGCTTCCCACATGGAAGTGGCATCCTGACACTGCTCACCCTCAGGATTTGCTCTGGCTCTGCTAGTCCAGTGTCTAACAGTGCTGCAGCTTGCTGATGTCTTTCATTCCTGGGCCACCGCCAGTTCCTTGGTGAAGTAACTGAGCTAGCCATATTCAATGAAATTCCACAGCCATATCTACAGGCGTACATAAAAGCACTGCTTAATAAATCAACAGTTTCTAATTGTGCACAACTAGAATGAAAATCCAAGAGAATCAGAAGCTATAAGTAGGCAAAAAATGCCCTGTGGCCACTACTTGCACAACCACACATAAGATTTGGACTATGTAAAATATTTCACGAGGAAGGGTCCTTTCAGAGAGTTTGGCTCCATCACATCTGCATTACCTGTACGTCTGTTCAGGGAATGCTTTCCCTGGCCTGGTGTCTCAAAATGTAGCACCATATAAGACACTGTGGAAATTAGGAGTGTTCAGTATCTCTGTTATAAAGTGCTTTTCACATAAGTGCAAAAAAAGTCAGAGAGGGGAATCAAAGTCTGTATAAAGACATTACGGGGAACTCCTCCAAATCTGTTTTTGGAAGGCAGGCTGACCTAAATAACTCCTTAATGACTAATTGGAACAAAAGCACAAGCTGATTTTTCAGAAAGTCTTTCAGTAATCAAAGTCCTGCTAATGCTTCTTGCCAGACCTGTAGAAGGCAGCAGCTCTTCTGGGCTAAGTGGTGCATGAGAGGATGTCCAGCTTGACACATCTCCCAGCTTAGGGCCATTTTTACCGTAGTTTTTTACCATCTAAACCACAAGTTATTAATTTTTTTTTTTAACAAGAATATAATTTCTTATTAGATGAACTGAAATGTAGTGCTACAACGTGACATATAAGCAGACAGTCCTCACTCAGAGGTGGACTTCTAGGTGAGTGCAGCGCACCTCAAGAGTATTGTCACAGTTATCTGAGAGGAAGAAGAACAAGGAATCAGAACTGCAGAATTGGCCAATCCTATCCCACTATAAATACAGTTGGGCAGATGTTTCTCACATTTCTCACACTTTTTTACTACAAAATCCCAGATTGTCAAAGCTGCCATGCTAGGGAAGAAAGGGCTTTGATTTCAACAAATATTTGTTCCTGGAAACATTTTGGGGGAAAAACAAAACAACAACAACAAAAAACCCAATCAACCAACAAACAAACAAATAAAATGCTCAACATTTTGAGCCTGTCAGAATATCCAATAGCATCATTATTGACTGGAGAGATTCCAACTTTCCTTTTCTAAATGACTTATGCCAAATTCCAAGCCACTTCAAGCTCTCCAAACTAACCAACCAAAAATCATAAAAAACAAAGGATTTCTAATTTTGTTCAGGAGTGCTTTTCAAGATCTTAATTTTTCATCCTTATTTGAGAAAGGGCCAAAAACTGCTATTAGAAAGGGATACAACTTAATTCAAAAAGTAAGCTGCAGTTGACTCCCTGCTGTTCAGATTTGCAGAAATCTGAAAGCATGAATCCACCAGTTTATGCCTTACCAAGTGAACTTTCTTGGCAATCCTATACTTTTGTTTTGAACAGAACACTTCAAAGGCTCACAGAAGAGATTGATTTTTCCAGGAATCTTTCTTTATGGAAATGTTTAGGTGATGTCCTTTTCCAAAGTTCACATATCCTGTAACAAGCCAGGTGGCGTTCATCATCTCCCATCTTGCAAGGTGTGACAGGTTCTCTGACCCCCCTGTGGGTTGCCCTACTAATGCAGATTAATGGGAGGGAGATTTGTAGATTTGTGAGTTTCTGTCATTTGTCTGTAAGTGCCTAGAAGATACTGTCTGGGCTATAAGAGCAGCAGTCAACAGCTGTCTCTTGTTATTCATCTCCTTTAATTCTTCTTTCCCTCCTCACTGTTTCCACTTACTGATTCAGTAGTGAGGGAAGATTAAAGAACTGCCAAAGATGAGAAACACAACATGTAGAAATGAAAGGAAAGGTTGCAAGGACAGGGTGCCTATAGATGACCTTGTGCTCAGGGGAAGGGCAGAAGTTTAAGTGGATGTGGATGAAGTAGTGCTCGTGTTCCCTGGTGCACTCTAATGTCACCCATTAGAAGAAAAGAAAGATAGTTCTAACTGTATTCCAAGACAACATGTATTAAAACAAAATAAAAAAAACACAGAAGGAAAAGCTATCCCTAGAAGACTAGGATACAGCTGAAATAGTTTATTTCTAGGCATGTCTCTTTGAGTTACTCTACAACAAAAAAATTATTTAAAAAAAGATAGACTTCCTGTTGTTTCCAAAAGAACTTGAGGCTTAATAAAACTTTATAATACTCGATGCAAATAATGTGAGCGTAGCATGAGAACTGTGTATAATTCTACTTATCAGTGATAGAAATTCAATAAATTCATCCGTAGCAATTATCTCAAGCAAATTAAAGAATTTAGTATTGCCTGGGACTAAATTCCTTGTGATATGTTGCTTGTACTTCAAAGTGATATTCCCTAACAAACATCTTACCTTAACCCATAGTGGAGTTGTATATGGACAGAGAGGAAAAAAAGACTCAAGGACATACAGTGCTTTCCACAATTGGGTAACTGAGATTCTTGCATTAAGAGCATTTCACAGGAAATACACCTACAGTGCTCTGAAAATAATGCTTCCTATTTAATTCCATGGAAACCACAACAAAGTGCACGATAACAAGATTTGATAGAGAAAATTCACAGCTACAAAATATAATTTTTCAACATAGGCACCACCATTAACTATGTATTTTGCCAGCAATGAACAAGAGTCTGCTTGTGCTCATAAAAATCTGCACCAGTGGAAGTGATCCACAGTTTCACAGCTGTGGTGACAGCATTGTTCCTGGAAAATGTTTGTGCACGCAGCCCATCTTTCATCAGCCTTATCAGATGGAAGTCAAAAGGCACAAAATCATGACTGTAGGGTGGGTATAATAGAACAGTTCAGCCAAGATCAGTGTGGGGGCCTGGTGTTACTCTGTTTCAAGAGAAAAGTTGTCCTCTTCTCTGGCCTGACTCTGGAAGTTCCAGCATTCAGTTTAGTCAGTATTTCAATACAGTGGTCAGAGTTGGTGATTTGTCCAGGTTCCAGGAAATATAGAAGGATCACCCCTTTCTTAGCCCAAAAGACTGTACACATCACTTTACCTGCTGAGAGCTGTATCTTGAACTTTTTCTTTGATGGTGAATTCATATGCCACCACTCTATGGACTGCCATTTTGACTCTGATGTGACACAACATCTTGTCATCAGTAATGATGTAATCCAGGAAACTGTCACTTTCAGCCTCGTGTTGGTTCAGTAGGTCCTGACAAACTTGCATACAGAGATCTTTCTGTTCCTGGGTGAGCAAGTATGAGACTCGCTTGGCACAAACTGTGATATTTCCACGTTGCTACCATCATTTCCAACACATTGAAGCTGCTATTCAGCTCCATACGCAGTTCCCTGGTCATAATCTGCCACTTTGTGTATATGTGCTGATGGAGATGCTCTTCATGTCATGGTGGATGGCTATCCAGAATGTGGCCTGTCTTCCATGTCACTTGTCACCGCTGCTGAAACGCACCACCCACCTCCTTACTGCTCTCACATCCACTGTTTGGTCTCCATAAATGTTCAGCAAGTGTCGATGAATATCAGTGAATGCCATTTTTTCTGCCTGGAGGAATTCAGTTATGTATCTTTGCTTTGTATGCACTTCCATGTCAGACATCATTTTGTAAGACCGCCCCTCTGCTTCCCATTGTCCCATGGCAACAAAATGTAATTGAATATTGGTGGGAAGGTTCAACCTCAACTGTCATACCACCTCTGGCATTGTGGGCCAACATAATAAAATAGTGGGTATTGGTTTCAGAGGAGCCCTTACACTTTGCTTTGAATAATGATTCAAAGGTAATGATTCAGAGTGTCAGGGGTGGTATTCTATGCAGAGAATTATTTCTCCACAAATTCCTTCTTAAGTGCCTGCTGTATAATTTAATTCAAGTTCCCAAGCATGTCTCTTTGTGTATGTGGTAACAGAGAGGTATTCCTATAGGTGCACACTATATCAAAAGGAAAGAAACCACCTCAATCTGGCCTTCAGATCACTGCCATCATTTTGTGAAAGCTTCTAAGAATTCCCATGAGTGCTACATAACTTACTGCTATCCTGCTTCCTTGAACCAGTGGGGGAACAAAATATTATAAATTGCCTATTTCTTCTGTATGTTCTGTATAGAAATCAGCACTGCACTACCTCAGTACATAGCTACAGCTCTCAGCCCCCACAGCAACAAGAGAAATAATATTTAAAATTAGAAAATGCTGTAGTAATGGTATCAGTTGGGGGAAAAAACAAGAACTGTTGCCATTCAAGCCAAACCTACAGTCCCTGCTGCCTGTTGTGTCAGCACCACCTGCTGCTGCTTCCTTGCAATGCTGTTGGGAAATCTTAGCTCGACGTTGTATTTCAGCTCTAAAAATACATGGGAGGCACGAGAAAGTAAGTATCCTAACTGTTTCTGAGATCACATAGGAAAGTTTGTGCTGATGCTTTTTGTTGTACAAGGAGTAGAATAAGAGACTGATCGAAATCTTACCTCCCAGTTTAGGCAAAGCTTGCTCTGAAACCAGCAGAGACATCTGGAGAGTTGATTTCTGGTTTGCAAAATTTTTTTGCAGTTGATCTTGTTCAGCACATTTTCCAAATAAAAGCAAATTGGATTCTGGCGCAGTGAAAGATCCTGAAAAGATCTGTAGACAGATCTCATTTCACCTGTTGGATCTGTGAATTGTCGCAGCATCTCAGAGGGAGGATTCAACTCACCTAACATACTCACGTCCATAAGCATGTTCCCCATCAGCTGAGTGTGCCTAAGCAGACAGAACTCTCTCAGCTTGCCCCTTCTTGCTATTCTTGCAGTACAGTACAGGTCACACAAAAGTTGATGCGCCTTTGCTCTACAAAGGCAAGTCAATAGATATCAAGGCTCCTGGAGGAAGTTTATGTACCTCTCCTGAGATCCCTCTGTTGATTGCAAAGGAGCTCTACCAAACTGATTGCTACCATGAAATACAAAGGCAAACCCAAGCTCAAGTGAAACTGACACTGGCAGCTGTATCTAGAGGAAGTTTATATACCTATACATTTTACACAGATTAAATTACGGCAAGTTCTTTTCCTGAAGGGAAAAGGTTGTGTATAACTGGTATGTTACGGAAATTTACTAGTGTCAAAAACATTGCTAGGGACAGAAAAAGTTACTGGTAATTACCAGAGGGGCTGGAAGGATGAGAAGGACCTTGAGCATGATAGAAGAGGAGAGTCTGATATTTCATATGCAGATGTGACTAAGGAATTAGAGAGAAATACAATGAGAGAGGACAAATGGAAATAAGCAATGCAGTACACAGACTCGAGAAAATCTGAGAAAGTCTGTCTAAGATTTTCATTACTACAGTTTCCCCTTGCGGGAGTCTCTCAAATCTGATTTGGAGCACCTGCCACACTACAGACCATCAGATCTCTGAAACCTTCATCCTTCTCTGTACTTTGCCTCTGAAACCATTTGTTGGCAATAAGAGGCAAGGCAACAGCAACCAGAGCACCAAATGAATAAACATTAGCACTGACAAGATGAATTTAACTGTCCTAATTTATGAAACCATAATTGAAAGCAGTTCAGTTCTGCTCTTGAATGCTGCAACTATAGCTGTAACTTTATGGTTTCTCTTATTTTTCTCAATTGTATTCTCTATTTTTCATCTTTCATTTTATCCTGTTTTCTTAGAAAACTTTACACGTGCAATTCTTGTCAAATGAAAGGCAAACACCTGTAAGTGCCCAAACTGAATACTACATCATTAAATGTTTTCCAAATTGTAGGTAAATATAACCAGCAAAAAAGAAATAAAAAGTAGTCAGTAATGACATGTTTGAAAACAACAAAAGAGCAATGGAAAAATTTAAAAAACGGAATGTTGCTGTTTTGGAATTTTATTTTATTCTTTTTGCAAAATTCAGTGTAGTTGAGAGCTGAAGAAATTCTAGATTGAAATATCAGAACATTAAACAACAGAAACAAATTCCTCTTAAGTATTTTAACATAATGAATTTGAGAATTGTAGACCGTTAGAAATTAGCAATACTGATACATTTTTAATGAACTGTATTCTTTGTTGTTATAGGGGTAATTTTGTTAGGGTTTTTTTGTTTTTGTTTTTGTTTTTTTTTTAATTTTAAATAGAAATGTGAATCTCTTAGCCCCTAAGAAATTTCCTTTGGTTTATCACACAACACAATGTTATCAGTTGCAAAACAGCTGGTACACTGTAATCATAGGCCATGACAACCCATTGTGTTCACCCCAACACATTTCTCATTCTTATGTTATTTTCCTATGGGAAATTTCCCTCTAACACAGTTTTCTTTATAGCCACAAAGCACAGAAGTCCTCCTCCCTGCTCCACTCCTCTCTTTCTAGGACAAGGGCCATGGGACTGCAGCTCCTGGAGAAGAAACACTACTGGGGAACTACCTGCTGACCAGTACTACAAAATTTCTCCTACAGGACTTAGCATTTTTGGCAGAAAACAAATTAACTGATTTAAATACAAATGTATGTCAGCACTAATTAATTTGGTGCTCAAGCGTGAAAGGTACAAGCTTTCTAAACAAGAAGATATTATACTTCACTGTGACTTCAGAAATGCCTTGAGAAGATTTTGTTACGTTTCTCCATTCTCCAATAGCTTTCTCTTGCACTTTCTCCAAAACATTCTTCCAGCTGCCCCAGTTACCAGATCTCCACATTTGACACTTCCCAGTTCCAGCAACTTCTCAAAATAGTGATGAGGTGCACACCATGGCAATATTTGCCTCCAGCTTTATCCTGCTGCTGGGAATCCAGTCTTGGCCAGTCCCAAGTCAGACAGACAGGATCTCTCAGTGTTTTAGCAAGTGATATCTGAACTAAAGCTAAATCTAATGAAAATGGTGTTTCTTTTACAAATCTTAGTCTCACCACAGTACAACCTCAGCAAACTGTAGCAGTTCAATTCAAGTTTTAGGAACTCGCATAAAAACCACATTGAATATCAACAGCTGTTCTGGTTCTGCTGAAGACATACCTTCATTTCAACCTTTTTTATGTAGGCAAATTGTCAACAGACCTTTCTGAATACTCTTCATTCAGAGTTCTGAGCTATTCCTCACACAGTAGAAATAGGTGCTTGGTGAGTAAATAATCCACACCACTATTCTCTACCTCCTCCAAGAAAAAGGTAGCAGATTGTAAAAAAAGATTGGAGACTAGATGCAGCTAGCACTCTGCCAGTTGAACTATGTTTAGATAAGGAATGTACCATGACTTGGTAAACTAGTTAAATTCTCAGATCTTCCCATCTCTCTAGGTATGCCATAGAATCATAGAAGCCTAAAATCATAGAAACATAGAATCACAGAATGATAGAATCACTGAATGGTTTAGAGATCATTCAGTTCCAACCCCTGTGCTATGGGCAGGGTTGCCATCCATTGGGTCTTGTGATATATACAAAACTCAGATGTTTTTCGATTTAAATAGATACTTCTTATTCACTTTTTAGCATATACGCACTCCTGTTTTGTAAATTATTAAAAACAAATCAAATCCAGACTTATGTGCTGCCTAGCAGACAAAAAGGTCTCCTTTTTATTTCTGAGATTCATGGTAATTCCAGTGTGTCAACGTGTAACCGTTTTGTATCTGAGATTTTTTCTGTAGATTTTTTGTAGACAGTAAAAATAATTTGGCATCACAGGTCCTTGAAGTTCAAAGACCTGACCCTACAATGCCAGTAATGTTTTGATCTTAGTCTAAAAAGTATTTACTCATGTCATGTCATGGTTTAGTGGGAGCTATTGGGAATAGGTGAACGGTTGGACTGGATGATCTTTTAGGTCTTTTCCAACTTTGGTGATTCTATGATTCTATGATTCTAACTCTCACCTCTCTATTGCAGCCTCCAAGCCCATTAGCCCAGTTGTTCCTTTATGCTATAAATGTAAAAATATAATTTTTCCCATCCCTATCCTGATCACTCTTTTTGAAGTTTCTCCAATGTTTTTATTTTAAATATATTTCTAGGTACTAGATACTATATTTCTAGGTATTGCTATTAATCTCATGTATATGGTAATTTTATTCTTAACTTTTCTTCTTTGCTTTTATGTTACATCCAAAAAATCAAAGAGGGGCTTGTTTAACTACTTATTTTACTTATTTTTTAATTAGAGATTTACTTCTGGACAGCAACAACTGCAGTGAGATTTTGAAAATAAAAGACTTGTCTATTACCTGAATTATTTCCAAATAGAAGACTGTAAAATTATGTTAGTTTTAATAACCAGGAGAAAAATATCTCAGATAATTGAGGAGTATTTAAGACATAAAGAAAAATACAGAAACAATTTTATTTAAGGAACTAGAAGACAATAGATTGTGATTAGTTGTTTTCAATCTATTACCATGAAAGAAAACATTGGTCACAATAATAATGTTATAAAAATCAAAATGACTGCTTGGGATAGGCAGATTAAAATTTCCAGATGTCTGCGATTACATAAATTTCACTGACAAAAAAAGAAGATGCGTTAATCTGTATTCAGGTGATCTCTGATAACGCTGCTGGCAGCCTGAACCGAAGAGGAGGCAATCACAGAGAAAGACAGATGGGAATAACGCCAATGTTTAGGGTAGACAGGCCTGTCAAAATATGAGACACTTATTTAAAAAAAAAAGGCACACAAACAAACAAAAAAACCCACAACTGATTTAATAATAGAGTCATTTGGCTTTTTAAAGCAATTACAGTTTAGACATCCTCTTTGCTAATTCAGTCTGTATCACCACAGGACACTTTCCCTTAGACAACAGCTGCACACTACTCATGAATCCAGGGAAGACTGAATGGAACAGCACATGACTGCATTTTTATTCTTGACGTATTCATACAAAGGCTTCAAGTGCAGGAGCCAAGTGAAGTTGAATCTTACTTCTATTCACTTTTTTCCCTAAGGACAAAAATTCTTTACAAGCACACATGATTTGGCATATAGAGCTGAGAATGTGAGAGCAACGTGAAATGTATTATATATGCAACCTTCAGTTGTGCTGTTCTTCTTTGTCAAACACCTGAAAGGATTCTGCAGGGAAAAGCAATCACGTGCACCTATGGTTTCACTAAGAACAACACTGACACTGCTGTACAGAGGTAGGTAGTACTGACTCATGAGAGTGATCTGCTGAGCAGATCCTCCAGTCTGCGCTCACTGAAGAGTTGGCTTACTAAGAAGGCACAAGCACATGTGCGCAGTTCCACTGCCTGCCTTACAAGGTTGTGTGTGACACAAGCTCTGCTAACCACAGCCCCCAGCATTTCTGATGTGTAAGCTATGGAAAGCAGGCTCTAGACAGGCTCACTAGAGAAAGCAGTAGATTTTTGTTTGAATGGCTTTGAAAACAAATGTTAGCTGGCTATTTCAGCAGAGTGTGAATCACAACCAGCTGTATGCTTCAGAAATATCTCAGCTTAGCATACAGGTCACCATCACTTGCTAAGGAAAGTTCACCCTTAGTTTCAGTTGAGGATTAATAGAGCATTTTGTGTGAATGCTGGATAATTAGTGTCAATGCTGGATGTTAGCTGTCAATTCACAGTTTCAGATGAAATCCTAAGTAGCCAACTGCATGCTGCAATCACTTGCGTATTCACTAATTTGCATTACAAAACTCTTCAGCTGCCAGTCATCTCAGCTGGCCTCACAGAGATTTATTTGTGTGCATATACAATGGATCTACTTCTTAATGAAATATCTAATTGGAACCAATCTATTGATTTCTACTTGTACCACTACCAACACTTGTTTTCCATTACATACAAAATATATTCATTATATAAATATTCTTTTACTGTCTTGTTTCCTTTTCTTCTTAAGTTCATTCTCGGGAAACAGAGAACATACACTTTCAAGTACTACTTGTTCTTCATTAGTTGTACTTAGGGTCATTCCAAGTCCTACCTCTCGCATTACATTGTTTTATTTCAGTACAGATTAGGACATGAAATATTCAACCAAAATTTCAGAGGTTCATTGCCCTGGATCTGGCTGAGATTGCATTAATATTCTTCATAGCAGCTCCCAGGTGCAGTGTTTGCATCTGGGACTAAAGCAGCATCGACAACACACCTGAGCTTTGGCTCTCACTCAGCAGCACATTCACAGCACGAAAGTTTTCTTCCTCCCACTTTGCCCTGTTGGTGAGGAGGCTTGGGGTGGGCAAGAAGTCAGAGGGGGACACAGCCAGGACAGCTGACCCCAAACAGCTGAAAGGATATCCCATACCAGACAACACTGTGTGCAGTGATTAAGTCATGGTTAAAGCAATGGTTAAAGGAAGGTGGACATTTGTGTTCATGCTGTTTGAATTCCTAACGAATCCTTGAACATGAACACAGAATCACAGAATGGCCAGGGTTGGAAGGGACCTCAAGGATCATGAATCTCCAACCCCCTGCCACATGCAGGGCCACCAACCTCCACATTCAATACCAGACCAGGCTGCCCAGGGCCCCATCCAACCTGGCCTTGAACACCTCCAGGGATGGGGCATCCACAACCTCTCTGGGCAGCCTGTTCCAGCACCTCACCGCTCTCTCTGTAAAGAACTTCCCCAGATATCCAACCTAAATTTTCCCTCCACCAGCTTAAAACCATTTCCCCTCGTCCTGCCCTTATCTACCCTTGTAAAGAGTTGAAGCACTGATCAAACAGTGCTCTCCTGGAAACAGCTAAACATCTGCCCACCAACGGGAAGTTGTTAACAAAGAATTTAGTTTGCTTTGCTTATGCATTCAGCTTTGCTTTGCCTCTGCAAGGAGGAGGAGAGGTCACGGATAGGCACCCAGACACGAAGCCGGCTGCCCAGGCTCTCTCCGATGGCGGCGAGCCTCCATCCGTCTCCACGGAAACAGCCCGGTGGGCGGGGCCGCTCCGTTGCCATGGCAACCGGAAGTGCCGCGCGGCGCCGGCCCCGCCCAAGGCGACCCGCGGGAGGGGTTGCCGCCCTCAGAAGATGGCGGACGGCGAAACAGCTCCCGCTCAGCAGGAAGGGGAAATGTCGGCGGCTGGCCCGGGTGTCCGGAGGGAGCGGCAGCACCGTGGCAGCGGCCGCCCGCCCAGCGCGAGAGATTTGCAGGCGAGCGGGCGGGGAGGGGCGTCCCGGACCCTCAGCGGGGCGGAGCTTTGACTCAGAGGTGGCCGTGAGGGGGTAGGGCTGAGCGCGGGGCTCTTGGTGGGGCCGGACTCCTTAGGGCCTTTGAGTACAGGGGTTTACCTGAAGTTAATTGGTAGTCTCTCTTTTCTGGGTCCTCCTTAGCATGTGCTTATGGTCCTTGCGCCTGCAACTTGATATCGCATATTAAATTAAGGAAAACTTACAAAACAACGTAGTATGCTATTCAGGGCAAAAGTAAGTTGCTAAAAAATGGTGTGTTAGATGTGCCTCCCACTGTTTCCTGAAAAAGAACTCTCCATTGATATGGCAGCCCGTGTGGTAAAGTTTCTTAATAGAAATGTTTGCTATGATATTTGCCAGCCAGTTAGACTGTTTCTGTCATAATCCCAGTACATACTTCACTTGCATTGTATTTTTCCATTTCTATGTTGTAAAATTTATTTGCTTCCCAGTTTTATCAGAGGGATTCTTAACAACATTTCAGTTTATTAGCATTGAAGAGATTATGTGTAACATATATAGGCGTGTGTGTATTCTGAAAGTTTAGTGTAGGCTGAAGGTAACCAATGAGACTGTGGACCAAGCGCAAGCAGAGTACAAGTATCGCATCACTCTGGCATAAGCATATTGAGTATTTCTTGCTTTTTTTCCATAAAATAGAAAGGAAGCTGAATTTAGAGAATTGAGAGTTCTCATGTTGATGTCTCTAGTTTTCTGATAACGTGCACATTTAGCATTAGTGTGTCTTATTTCTGTTCCATATGTATCTCTAGACCTCTAAAAAGAGTACTGTTTCCAACAGTTGGCCTTGGCAGAGTTATATGAAGATGAAGCTAAAAGGCAGTCATTGCATCCTGACAAACCAACAACAACAAAGATGAGTAACTCAAAGGGGTAAGGGACGCTTTGTTCTTCAGACATGTGTCAAATAGGTGCTGTATTAGCTAACAAAATGTTGTCGTCATAGTTACTTTGTCTTCTTTTTGTACAGACAGTGCTCTACAGCAGTTCATAGTCAAAAGTTTGGAATCCCTGTAATAATGCATAGTTCATGTCTTAGAATGCTTTTTTAGTCATACTGATCTGGGAGCTGTTGTGTTACATGCTGTTCCAAAGTGCTTTAAACCCACTTCACCTAAGATAAGATTAAGATGCTCCAAGTGAAATGCGGTGTTGCTTGTGTTTTTTTTTTTTTTTCTGCAGAGATAGAACTCAGGTAATTGCTGTGTCAGAAAAATACTGCAGTTCTTTCCTTCTTCAGAATTCAGCAAATCAGTAGTTTGTGTGAAACTTGATGAGAGCTGCTCTAAGTCTTCTGTTTAGGTCAGTATTACTTGAGTAACTAGCCAGATAAATGAGTAGTGGGTTTATAGGAGGTGAGAGAAATTAGGATGACTTTGTAATTAAGTTGTTTGGTGGTGCTGGGTGGATAGAAGACATGTTTGTAGACGTAAAGCCAGGTTTTGCTGTCCTGTAGTGTTTTCAGTTCACATGGGGTTTGAAGATTCAATATAGCTTTAAAACTTTTATAAAGACACCTTGCCAGTTCTTAATTAATTGTTCTTTAAATTGTTCTAAAGAAGTCTTTAAATCATCACTGTCAATGATGCCATAACAAGGATTGTATTTGGCTTGTCTTTCCTTCTCTGCTGCCAACATGAATCTCCATTTCAGAAGAGGTCAAATAGCAGAAAAAGAGCTTAGTCAGCACACTACACCTTGAGCAGATGCATTTCCATTTGCAAATGCAGATCCTTAGGAAGAGGGAATTTAGCACCAGATAAGAAAATTGCAGAATAATAGTTTGGGTTTCTTGGATAAAACTGCCTAAGATCAGTTATGTAGAACAGAATTTATACACAAATTAAACAAACAGCTCTATTTACCAATACCTGTCATGAAGTTGCAGCTTCCTGTTCCAGGTGAAGAAAAAGCTGCAATACAGTGTCTCAAATATTTAGTGTGACTGCTATTGGCAAGCATTTGCTCTTTGTTGGCAGTCATGCTGGAATCTGAAGTGGAAAACAGCTGCAGTTCTGCTATTTGCATGGTATCCAAAATGATATATACATCATTACATTATATCAATGATATTATATCATTATATATATATATATATATATATATAATTACTTCAGTTGCCTTTTAAATGAGCAGTGTTAATTATAAGGAAACATAATGCTTCTCTTGAAGTCATCTACTTGTCTGCACAGTTGCAGGTATAGAAGATGTCTGTGGGCCCTGCTGAATTATGCCATCGTGTTATATAATCTCTAGCACCTTCACCAAATTTAGGACAGTTGGCATAAAAGTACAAAGCCCAAAGTGTGTAAAAGGAAGAAAACAGAAGAGATTAAGAATGGCAGAATAACACCATGAAAGAGCTTCTAGTGCCCATGACCTAAGTTTGTAGCAATACGTTTGTTTGGTGGCTTTTTTTCTGAGAAGAAAATAAGATGCAGAGCCTTCTTGGAGCTGTAGAATCACCTTGTTTTAACACCAGTACTTAAAAACGTGATGTCCTGCTCCACTATATTTTGATTTGAAATGTGTTGTGGTGAAACGTTTCTTAAGCCTGAACTAACAAACTGCCACATAGTGGACTGTTGTGTTCTTATCCTGCCTATGAGCTCGGCTGCTTTACGCAGATCTTCCATTGATGAATTTTACTGTGAAATACTCCAGGATGAGGGTTTACATCTGTACAGCTCTTCCTGGCATATTGCAAACTAACAACGTCGTTTGTCTTCTGGTAGCTTACCAACTGGTCCTTGTTCTAAGATATTATTAAATGCCAGTTTAATTCTCTTTTTAAAGTCTTTTCAACAATGCCATTCAATATGTTTCTAAGATCATGCAGGATAGAAGTGAAAACTACTACTTTGTTTCTGGGATAGTCATAGACAGGAATACCAAGACATCAAAGAAAGTGCCAGCAGTGGCTTCACTAGGCAACAAAATCAGCTAAAATGTGTGAAGAATTGGAAGTGAAGTTAATACTGCTAAACAGGATTCTCCAGTTGATGTTCAGCTTGTATATTACCTTTATTATCTCTGAGACTGCCAGCAGAATTCTACTTCAGGCTTACTCTGTATTAAGCATCTGTGTACCTTGGACAAACAGCTGTGATGAGAAGATAAGCTTATCGTCAAGGTGGATCTTCTGGAGCATTTTGTCTGGCTTAGAAATAAAATTGTCTTGTTTAAAAAATGGTAAAATCAACAATATGTCCTTCCTTAGTTTGTGTGTGCCAGTCATCTTCATGAATGTTCTTTCATTTTTCTCAACAGTCTTAAAATAGATTCTTTTAGAAGTTTGAGAAAACCGGAGAGAAGCATGAGTGATGACAAAGAAAACCAAAGGTATTTTAAAAACAAAAACCTCATTTAACAATTGTGGAAGTACTTGTTATTTTTTCTGACATTGCTCCACCCTGTTTTTGAAAATGCATTTTTCATTGACTTACTTTCACTAATGGGAAGAGTTGTTTTAAAGCATTGTTGCTTATGAATGTTACTATTCTAAAGATTTTATTCAGGTGACTCAGAATACAGAGGATTACAAATTTCTGGGGCTTCTAACAATCCAAGTAAAATTGTTGCTGAACTCTTCAAAGAAGCAAAAGAGCACGGGGCTGTACCACTAGATGAAGCCTCAAGAGCATCTGGCGACTTCAATAAAGCTAAGGTAAAAGTCCAAAGGTATTTTGATCTCTGTTTACATCAGACTCTTCAAAACTCACATAATCCCATGAAAGCAAATATGTCTTTCTGTGGTTTGCACATAGCAGAGGATTTGATCAATGCATTTGTGTATTATATGTGCTCGGTAGCTTGTTCTAGAAAGTGATGGGATACAATGCAATTTCAGGGAATCAGAATTGCCAAGGTTGGAAAAGACCTCACATGTCATCCAGTCCAACCTACCACCAATATTTCCCCACTAAACCACGTCCTTTAGTACATCTAAATGTTTCCTGAATGCCTACAGTGATGGTGACTCAACCTCCTCCCTGGGCAGCCCATTCCAACTCCTTACCTCTTGTTCTGAGATGAAATTTTTCCTAATATCCAACCTGAACCTCCCTTGGTGCACCTTATGGCCATTCCCTCTCGTCCTATCACTAGATACATGGGAGAAGAGGTGGACCCCCCTCCCCACCCCTTGCCACAACTTCCCTTCAGGAAGTTGTAGAGAGTGATAAGGTCTCCCCTGAGCCTCCTCTTCTCCAGACTGAATAATCCTGGTTTCTTCAGCTGCTTCCCATATAACTTGTGCTCCAGACCCTGCAGGGCTTTGTTGCCCTTCTCTGGACATGCTCCATGGCCTCAGTGTCTTTCATATAGTGAGAGGCCCAAATCTGAACATGGTACTCAAGGTGCAGCCTCACCAGAGTTGAGTACAGAGGGATGATCGCTTCCCTGCTCCTGCTGGCTGCACTATTTCTGACACAAGTGAGGATGCCATTGGCCTTCTTGGCCACCTGGGCATATGGCTGGCTTGTTTAGCAGAGCGTTGACCAACACCCTCAGGTCCATTTCTTCCACGCAGTCTTCCAACCACTCAAGTCTGTAGCGTTGCCTGGGGTTGTTGTGGCCAAAGTGCAGGACTTGGTCTAGTTGAACTCCGTGCCATTGACCTTAGCCAATGCCAGCTTCTCCAGGAGAATACTGTGGGAGTCAGTGTCAAAGGCTTTGCTGAAGTCTAGGTAAACTACATCAGCAGCCTTTCCCTGGTCTACCAGGTGGGTCACTCGATCATTGATGGAGATGAGGTTGGTCAAGCAGAACTTGCCTTTCATGAACCCATGCTGGCTGGGCCTGATCCCTTGCTTGTCTTGCACATGTTGTGTGGGAAGTTTTGTTAAGAATCAGCTTGAACTGGGATTATTTGCTTCATTTTTTATTGTTGATTTTTAAAAATCATCTGCAGTCATCAAAATGTCTGGTTTGAATTACTTATGTTTGAAAAAGTGTACAGACTAGAAACTAATATTAATCCTATACAAATCACTAGATGTATACTTTCTAAACAGAAAATCTTAAGTTAGAATTGTTTGCTCTTTATCATGGAAGCAAGCTTGCTGTTGTTTTTAATTGTACCTTGATAAATTTAATAAACTGTTTCAGATATCTTTTCAATGAGCTTTACTTTGTCTATTTTTCAGTCATTTTCTGGTGGTGGATATAGATTGGGTGACTCGTCTCAAAAGCACTCTGAATATATATATGGAGAAAATCAAGATGTAAGTACAATTCTGAATAGCCATAAACAGTGTCCCTGATTGTTGCCTGCCTTAGTGTGTCTACAGCTTAAAATACCAATATTACTGCAGTTATCTATGAAGAAGGACAAATATCTAAATATTAGAAATGTATTCAGTAGAAATTAATTGAAAGCGTTCCCAGAGGAAAAATATTTATTTAGTAGATACCATTAAGGGCTGTGTTATGGATATGCTTGACAAGAGGACTGGGTGACCATGTGCAACTTTTGGAACTTGAGTTGCTGGGAGCATTCTGATCTCCTGAGCTGAGTTGTGAAGCGGAGGTTAGAATTAAAAGCAGAGAAGAGACCTGTAGGCATTCACAGAACTGATCTGGGTTAATTAAAATCCTTTGGTAATTAGTGATTTATAAGTAGTGTTTAATATTTTTTGCTCTGTACGTATACTGGAAGTGACAGTTACTAGTAGATACCTACCACCTGACTATCTCTACCATGCTTGGTAAAATAATAATAATAAAATAATGATTTTTGGGTAGTTCGTAATTTAGAAAAGCGAGTCGTCTGTATGTTAAATGATACCACAACTTTATTTTGCCAGTTACCTTTTCCCTAGTGTTAAGACCATGCAGACAGTTGAAATGTAGGAAAGCTGGAAAAATGAAGGATTTCTTCAAAACTGTGGGGAGTGATTGCCTTGATTATGACTTGAATGCAGTTAGCAGGGTGATAAGTTATCCGTGACTTCATAGAATAGTTGAGACTGGGAATGTCTTCATTCAGGTCACCTGGTCCAAAGCTTCTGCTCAAGGAGGTACGGCTACAGCCTGTTGCCCAGGATGCCATGTTCAGGCAGCTTTTGAAGATCTCTAAGGAGGAGATTCCATAACCTCTCTAGGTGGAATGTTCTATTGCTCAGAAACCTGCAAAGTAAAGAAATGATTCCTGATGTTCAGAGCAAACCTCCTGTATTCCAGTTTGTGCCCACTGGCTCTTGTCCTGGCACTGGGCACCAGCATACGCAGCCTGACTCTGTCTTATTTGCACCTTCAGGTATTTACAGACTGATGAAATCTCCCTGAGCTTTTGCTTCCTTAGGCTGAACAAGCCCAGCTCAGTGTCAGACTTTCCACATAGGAGAGGATGCTCCATTCCCTTCATCTCTGTGACCCTTTGCTGGACATTCTCCATTACATTTGTGTCTTTCTTGTACTGGGGAGCCCAAAACTGGACACAGTGCTATAGATGTGGCCTCCCAGCCACCTGCTGGCAAAGCTTTGCCTAATACAGTCCAGGATACCATTAGCTGCTTTTGGTGCAAGGGTGTATTGTTGGATCATGTTCTACTTGGTGTCCTCTAAGGTTCTGCCAAGCTGCTTTCCAGCTTTTGAACTTGATGAGGTTCCTGTCAGCCCTTTTTCCAGTCTGTTGAGGTGTCTGTGAATGCCAGTGTGATCCTCTGGTGTATCAGCTACTCCTCCCAGTTTTGTGTCATCTTCGAACTTGCTGAGGGCATACTCTGTTCTGTTGGTGAGATCACTAACGAAGATTCTAAGACAGGACTAAACCCACTATTGGCCTGTGGAGTACATTGTTAGTTACTAGCCTCCAATAGACTGTTCCACTCATTGCCACCTCTGGGCCTATCTGTCCAGCTAGTTTTCAGTCCAGCTCATTGTTTGCTCATCCAGCCCAAACTTTGACAGCCCCTCTGTGAGGATCTCCAGGTGGGCAATGCTGACTGTTCTCCCCTCATCTACCAGACCAGTCACTTCATTACAGAATTTGGTCAAACACAGCTTCTAGTTGGTCAGTCTGTGCTGGCTGCTCATGATGAATTTGATTTCTTTCCTATGCCTGGAAAATGATTTCCGGGTTTAGATGCTCTAGTCTCTTCCCAGGAATTAAGGGTTGAGGCTGACTAACAAGTAATCATTTGGCAAATTTGTTTCATTTCTTATGGTAAACAGGTCTTAACCAAAGACTTTTTCCCCAAAATGCATCTGAGCTACCACAGACATGCTTAAACTCTGTTCCAGATTTACTTGAGCACATTAGGATTTTGAAACCAAGCAGTTTTCTCATCCTGCCTATTAACCAGCTGAAAACGGATTTGAGCGTAGTGGCAGTTCTGTGAATGTCAGCCTTTGCTTTTTTTGATGGAAAATGCTTGAAAACAAAATTAATTCAAAATATAAAAGATAGTTATGTTAATACCTCTGAAGTATTTATTTTTTGTTAATGGAAATTAGTTTTCTCTAGACACGATTCAAGTTCCAGACTGTCTTAAATTTTGATGCTAACTCGAGGCATGGTTATTTCTGAGGATAGATAAGCTGAAAGAATCCCTTTCTTCTTTAATAATAATATTCAGTTCACTGTGTCTTAATAGTTTTTTATATAATCTGTGTACAATTTGTGCTAGAGTTCTCTTTGCAAATTATTTTCAGTATGGTGGAAAATGCATGGTTTCCCTTTATAGCAGACTAACTAGTGGGAAAGAAGGCTCAAGTTAGACACAGTGTGCCCACCCACAGCTGAGAAAGCGCTGATTTCACTACTTGAGAAACAGAGTGAGGAGGAAAAAGAAAAGTTTTGTCCATGTTTGCAGTCATCTTTTGCGTGCTTTCGTGTGAGTGGCTGAAATTTATTAAACCATTCTGTTGCACAAATTATAAATAGCTGGTTTTGTAAATCCTCTCTATGCAGGTTACTCACATCTTCTCATCTTGAAACTTCTTTGCTGTACTTGACACAGTTTGTGGAATAGTCTACTCTGACTCAAGATCGAATGTGGGAAAAATCAGGTCATCTTTTCTTTTAAATTATTCCTCATTTTCTTCCTTATACAGTTTAAATGCATCCTAGCTGATAATGTGAAGATAGTGGAAACATCAAAAGCTTTTATTTGCCAGTTTTTCAGTCTGAGCATGAGTTCCAGTCTTCTTTTCCCTGTGTCTTAGATGCAGCTTAAACTCTTCCACTTATTAGTAAGAAAGAAACAAAGGTTATTATACTGCTAGTCTCAATGTTTAAAAATAAACAAAACAAAACCTAAGGTGTTAGACTGGAAGACAGTCTATTCCAGGCTCTTGTTCCCACAAGCCAGCAGAATCAGTAAGTTGGATCAGGGAGATGATCCAGGTTAAAAGCTAATCTTTTTCTCCCTTTCTCCTTGTCAGATTTATTTTGTTCAGGATCACGTCATCATGTGAAAGTGAGGGAGAGTCAAAAATACAAAGTCTTCTATACCTTCCTATTCAGATGAGTGGCTACAGTTGATATTAGGCTCATCAAGACAGAAAAAATGAGAGAAGCTAAAGGATGTGGTTTAGGTTGGGAACTTATGTCATGGCATGTGTATGGGAACTGCTGAGTCACGGCCTGAACCTCTGATTGATCACCTGAGGCGAGCCATGAGTCAGCCAGAGGAGCACAGGTGAAGGCAATTCACCTGTGCTGCCGGAAGGAGTGGAGCCAGGCTCCACCTCTCCTGGACCTATTTAAGAGCTGGCTACCAGAGGGGAAGGATCTCTTCTGGAGATTGCCTCTCTTGGTGTTTTCTGGTGAGCTCAGCCGAAGGGTAAGCTCTTCCACTTATTCTCTTTTGTGATCGTTGTTTACTTTGCCTAATTCTCTTGATTATATTGTGATTATAACATCTTGATTATACAGCATGCCAGGAAATGATGCCTTCTTTCCTCTTAAGTAATCCTTCTGCTTGTTAAGTAATAGCCTGCTCTGCTGAGCCAGAAGCACACTGCAGTGGGGTTACCATTATTTGAGATAGGGCTGGTTTTCTAAGCACAGTTTTACTGGGAAGCCTGATCTTGCTGGGATCTTGTTAGTTGCAGGAAAGAGAAGTGCAGGCTTCAGAGATTTGCAGTGTCTCCAGTGATACAGGCTTTGGCTGGTGCTATGTGCAGGCAGCAAAAACAGAGGGAGTGAAGGAAGCTGGTGTCCAGGATGCAATGCTCAGAATTTAAACAGGGTAGAGCCAGTATCAACTTTAACTGCAGTTAAACAATTTGAGGAAATAGCAATTATAGCTTTAACTGGTATATCAGCAATATTTTGTGAATGTATGCATTTATTTCCTGATTTATTAAGGAGTGTTTACTGCTTTTAAAAGTAGTTGAAACACTGTCAAACTCATTATGAAGTCATTGCATATTATCTGTATGTCACAAATAACAGATTAATAAGAGATTCTTTATTAAAAATGTAAAAATGGTCTTGGAATAAATGGTAATCTGTAGGAAACTGAAATACCTGTGTATCCTCACTTTCTGGAACTTCAATTTTTTTTCCCTCAGGTTCAAATTTTGCTGAAACTGTGGAGGAACGGCTTCAGTTTAGATGACGGAGAATTGAGATCCTATTCAGACCCAATAAATGCTCAGTTTCTTGAGTCTGTTAAAAGGGGGTGAGTTAAAATAGCAATTTTATTGAGGCACATCCTTTAAGTGAAGGGGAAAAAAACTGCTTTCTCAAAATGATTGAAATTATTAAAAACTCAAGGTTTCTGCTATGTTTGCACCCATAAAATGAGTTCTGTATTTGTCATCAGATGCACAGAGTACTTCAAAATTTGAAGTTTTTTGGTTTCTTACTCATATAGGCTTAGTTCCGTGTATTTTGTTAGTGATTTCTAGGCTGATCTTTTTTCTTCATTTTAATTTTTCATTTTATCTGTCATTTTGAGATGAAATCAATTTGTAAAACAATTGGGCACTTACAGCTTTTAAAGTAAGCAGAGTACAAGCATGAACTTGTGCTGTGTAAGATATTTGTATAATTCTTCATTGCAGTAGAGCATAACTGAGGGCCTTGTTTTGAATTAAGGGAAATTCCTGTGGAACTGCAGCGACTTGTTCATGGTGGCCAGGTTAACCTGGATATGGAAGACCACCAGGAGCAGGAATATGTGAAGCCAAGACTGCGATTCAAAGCTTTCAGTGGAGAAGGGCAGAAACTCGGAAGGTAAAAATCACTGAGTTTTCTGTGTCCGTATGCCATGCCAAAAGCTGGATTGAATCAGTTAGGAGGCTTTTGGAGAACTAATCAGGTGATGAAAGCAATGTGAAATCATTTTGTGCCACCTTGATTTCAAGGTCCCAGCCCTGATTTTATAGTCACTTGTAACCATGGAAGCTTATATGTAATCTTACTAAAAGGCAAGTCTTACTTCTATGTCCTGGACCTGCTCTTAAACCTGCTAGATGTTTGTTGTAAATACAAGATTTCTCTGCCTATTCTTATGTATAACTTTGTGCATATATATACATTTTTCTACCAGTGGAACTGGTACCTAATAATGCAGAAGTCATTCCTGTGTTTGGAATGTCTCCTTTGGTCAGATATGCATCATCTCTGTTCAGATTAAATTACTGTCATAGTAAACAGTTAAGTGACAATTCTGCCAGTGAGCAGGCTTTTTACATAACAATTATCACTTTTATAGCATCTTCTCCCACTGATTTGGTATGAGCTGTTGAGTTGTGCGTATTCCTAGGCTTCTAATTATGATTATGTCTATTCATCTGATATATTTGTTTTCCAAAGAAGATACTAACAGTATGCTGTTGTACTTAATGCTGGGGAAGAAAAGGCTGAGGGGAGACCTTATTGCTCTCTTCCAATACCTGATAGGTGATCGCAGCGAGAGCAGGACTGGTCTCTTCTCACTGGTGGCAGGTGACAAGACGAGGGGAAATGGCCTCAAGTTGCACCACAGGAGATTTAGGTTGGATATCAGGAAAACTTCAGAAAGGGTTGTTAAGCACTGGAGTAGGCTCCCCAGGGAGGTGGTTGAGTCACCATCCATGGATGTGTTTAAAAACCGTTTGGATGTGGTGGTCAGGGACATGATCTAGCAGAGGGCTGTTAGAGTTAGGGTAGTTTGGTTAGGTTGTGGTTGGATTTGATGATCTTTAAGGTCTTCCAACCTGAGCAATTCTATGATTCTTTGTAATTCACTAAATGCTTGTTAGCAGTTTCCAAACTGTATGTATGTATCCTATGTTTGTTTTTTTTTTAAATCAGGAAATGTGCTCACGAGAAATAAAAAGGTGAGAAATAGGAGTAATGCTGCGAACAATTTTGTACAGTAGCATCTTCACCTGAGCACTTTCTTGGGCTACTTAAAGAAATACAGCACAAAAACAGGTGGAGAAGAGAGGCTGTATGTAGAAGAATGTACACACACATTTTAGAATTTTTTTGTTTTGGTATCTTGTGCAGTCTTAGCTATTTAAGCAGTGAAAGAAAGGAGCCAAATAGTTATCTCCAATCAGATTTGTCTTATTTGTATGCTGTGCAGGACAAAGAATGCAAACTTTCTATGCAGTGTTGCCAATTATCTGCTGATATCATTTGTGCTCTAAAAAGGTGGGGTATACCCAGAATTGTAAAACATTGCTCATGACAGCAATTTCTAAATCTCTAGTTTGGGACAGTTAGTACAATATAATGGTGTTTTTGAAATTATTCTTTTGAAATTCAGTCCATGAGTTATGACATGGGAATACTAGTTCCAGAGACTATCATTTCATGTTCTGTATGCATAATATTTCAGTTCAGATATTTCAGTTTGTACCTGATTACCTATTTAATAGCAGGTAAAGGTAAGGTTCTACGCAGTTACAGAAAAAATATATGTGGAATTTTAGTGTTTGAAAAGAAATTATATAAGTATTGTTTATTTTGTTTTGTTTTTTTTTCCACTTGTCTAGTCTTACACCTGAAATAGTCAGCACACCTTCATCTCCAGAGGAGGAGGACAAATCCATTCTTAATGCACCTGTTCTGATTGATGACTCTGTTCCAGCAACTAAAATTCAAATCAGATTAGCTGATGGAAGCCGATTAATACAAAGATTTAATCAAACACACAGGTAAATTAATTTTACATCAATAATTAATTCTTCATCAATCAGTCCGTGATTCTGTGATTCAGTACAAGTGACAATAACTATTTTGGTAGGTTTGTGCTTTATCATCAAATGAATATCAGCAAGGCACCGAAAAGGGGAAATAAAATTCCACCAGAATATCACAGGTCTGCATTGTTTTTGTAGACAGAGATGTATTGATAAATTGACCATCAGAGCAAAACTCTGTAATTGAAAACACAGGATATTTGGTAATTGCAAAGTCACAAACTTTCCTAACTTGTGATGTCCTGTGACTTGTAAAGACTCAGTACCAGCCATAATGAGTGTCTGTGTAGGTATAAGATCCCCTTACTATTCCTGAGGAAGCTGACCTCTGGACAGCCTTTCAGTGTAGTCATCCCAACCTGGAGCTCATCGTGGGAGAAGCCAGTGACTGACTTGGATGACTCTGTGAAGGCACTTTGTTCTGAGGTGTTATGGAGATAAGTTATTCCACAGTATAGGCAGGGTTGCTCCTATAATCTGGAGCTCCAACTTTCTATTTCACTGTACTTGAAGCTGCCTAAACTATGACTGAATAAGATATGGTTTGTAAGTGTAGGCTGATTCCTGTAGTCAGAAGGGTATGTGGTCACACCATACTCATTTCAGTTCTGCTGTGTGGCTGGGCTAGTGCTGACAAACAATGGATGGTTGTCTCCTAGGGATGGGCAGCATGTGAAACTTGGTGAGTGTTTAGATTCATTAGAACAGAATAGGTCAGTAAGAAGGGACATTCAAAGATCATATAGTTAAACTGCCTGACCTCTTTTGGGGCTGCCCAAAAGTTAAACATATTGTTGAAGGCATTATCCAAAAGTGTCTGGAATGCTGGAGGAGACATGGGTCATCAACAACCTCTTTAGTAAGCCTGTTCCAGTGTATGATGACCTTCACAGTGAGGAACTTTCTCCTTACGACAGGTTTGAATCTCCCCTGGCACAGCTTTGTGCTGTTCCTACAGGTCCTGTGAACGGTTACCAGGGGGAAAAGGGCCAGCAGCTGCTAATTGCTCAGCGCTCCAGTCCCTCTAAAACCCTCTGGAAGGCCTCTCATCCCTCTCAGTTTAGCATCATCAGCTAACTTCTGAGGATACACTCCAGTCCTGCATCCAGATCATTGATCAAAATGTTGAGCAGACTGTAGAATGGAGCCCTGGGGAACACCGCTGGTGACCGTCTGCCAGCTTGCAGCTCCATTCACTACAACCCTGTGCATGCTACCATCAAACCAGTTCATCAGCCATCATGGTGTGAAACTGTTTATCTCAGAATTGGTCAGCTTGTCCAGAAGGATGCCATGGGGAGCAGTATGAAAGGTATTAATGAAATCCAAAAAGATTGTATCCACTGGCTTCCCTTGATGAACTGGTGTTGACTATCCCTGATAGTATTTTTGTTGTTTAAGTGCCTTTCAATGTCCCACAGGACAGTCTTCTCTGTAACTCTTTGGGGGACTGAGATTAGATCAATAGGTTGTAGTTTCTTGAGTCTTCTCTCATGCCCTTTTTGTCGATGGATGTAACATTGGCTAGTTTCCATTCAGCAGGGACTTCTCCTGACTTCCATGACCTCACTTAAAATTCTGAGAGAAGTCCAACTGTAACATCTAATTCCTTCAGTGCTCTGGAATGAATCCTGCCTGGCTCTGTGGGCTTAGAAATGTTGAGCTAATACAGTTGTTCCCTTACAATTCCACTGACTACAGATGTAAAGTCAGGGTCCTCCAACTCTGGGGTCCTGGCACCCCAAAATCTATCATCGCTATTAAATATCGAGGTGTTAAATGCCTCTGTCTTTTCCTCCTTATTCAGTGTCCCATCTGCTCCAGTCAACTTAGTAGGCTGTTGTTTGGAGCTTGCCATCACTTTTATTGACATTGTTGGGGCATTATCACAAATGGTGTTGGCTAACCTCATTTATTTGTCTAAGAGATTGTTTTAGAGCAAAGTTCTGCGAAGTTATGCTTTGCACTTGCTGTTCTACGTGGCTGAGAGAACTTTGAGCAGGAGGCAGAGATTTAGGTAGTGGTTCTACCCATGCTTGACAGCAAGCAAGGCTCAAGTTAGCCCACTCCAAAATCTGCAGTGTTGTGTTAGAACACAGCTGAAACTGGGCTTGAATCTTGCCTTGAAGGTGATCTTAGTATTTTAGTGTGGACTCAGTTTCTTTGCAGAGCTGTTATATGGCTTTAAGAGTCCACCTGTTCTCTTTCTTCTTCCATTTCGGTCTCAGAATAAGGCCAGAGCCAATTTGCAGCTTTCTTCACCTGACAAAATACATAGACTACAAGAAGGTAATTTTAGCTGAGGTGCCAATAGATGAGAAGTTTCAGCAATAATGTCTCATACTTAGTAGACTTGATAGTACCAGCCCAGGCTCTTCCTTCCCAGCACCAGTTGGAGAAATTACTTAACAGTATGGCTGCTAGAGAGGCTCTGTAATCATGATGTTTTATGTTCTCTGCATTGAAGGGTAGAAGTGGTAAATTCCCAGTCACGTCTGTAAGAATGGCTCTGTTGACAGAAGCTTATTCAATAATTACTAGTGTTCTCTTAGTTATTTTTGCTGATGCATGATCAAAATGGCTTCCTGAAATGCATTGCTTGCATCATAAGCCTTGAAGATAGAAAGTTAAAGTCCCTGCTTATTTGGTTACAGTAAATCTACCTACTTATCGTTCAGTAGACCTTCGAAGATGTTTTATTGCTGAGTTGTTTTTTATCTCTAAAAATCTTACTTTCATCCATGTCTTATAAAACTAAATTATTAAAACTAAATTGTATTTGCTATGCTGTGTCTGTTTCATGAACTGTTGTTTGCTAGTTCAATACTAAGTGAAAAGAGGGGAAACCTACTTGCTATTGAGGTGCATTAATAATTCCCCTCTGCTTTCTCATCACCATATGTTGTAAGATCTTTCCTTCCATTATTATTTTAACCTTTTTGGTGTATGCTAATTAATATAGGGATTTTTTTTTTTTTTTTTGCACTTGGAATTGAAATTACTTGAATTATGTTAAATATCAGTTTACAATGCACTTCTATGTTAATACTTTTATTTCTCTTATTTGAGAAAACAAGAGGCATTAAAATTAATTCTTCAGGTTTTGCCTATAAGAAGTAAAGTATTTCTAGGCTGCAACCCATAGCACTATGGATGAAATTGAAAAGTAAAACCAATAGGACATACTAAACAGTTTTTCAATCTGTTAGAAGGTTGTGTTGTCTTCAGAGATTCAGATTGGAATGGAATCATACACAGCTTTCATGTCCTATCCCTTCCACAGGATTAAAGATATTCGAGATTTCATTATCCAGTCCCGTCCAGCATTTGCAACAACTGATTTTGTTCTTGTGACGACCTTTCCAAATAAAGAGCTAACAGATGAAAGCCTGACACTACGAGAAGCAGATATACTTAACACTGTGATTCTCCAGCAATTAAAGTAATCTTAGAGTTATTGCTAACAGAATGGAGTATGTGCTGTATTGTCATACAATGTTTTCAGTAGATGAAAAAAAGAAGGTTCAATGTCTTCATTCTTCCACTTCCATAGATCAGATTTTTAGGTTTCGTGTCTTCCAGCTATAGCATATCTTGTTCTAATTTCTCAGCATTGTTTAATCCCTTCTCGGTGTTAAATTGAGCTTCCCTTTGTTATTATGTTTCAAACAATGCTGTGTATGAGACATGAGCTATCAGAGTGACTCCTCAGTGTTTTATGGCGGGGGGGAGGGAGGAGAAGCATTTTTCTGGAGGGGAGAGTGTATTTAACACAGTTGGTAAGATTGCACTATGGAAATGTTTTATGCTGCACTGACAAACAGCCATGTGAAAACTTAACCTGTAGGTTATGTTTACCTTCCAAGCTGTATTAACATTAAGGTATTCTGTTTGATAGGTTGACGGATAATTAATGCTGTATTATAAGTTTTGTATATTCTGTTTCGAGGATTTCATGGTGTAGTATAATTATTTATATTCTAATTCTTATGTAAATATTCTTATATTGTTGTTTTGAGAGAATCGGTGTCAGGAGATGCAAAGCTTAGCTCTTGCAGCCTATAAGAGTGTTCTCATTTGTATTCTGGTTGTTCTACTTGTGCTGTAAATTAAGTATGAATTTCTTTTCTTCTGAAGTTAGGGAAATGAGAAAGTCATTCAGTCATCTGAAGAACTGCTGTGATGTAGACTTTGTGAGGGTAGGGCTGTGGTTACTTTGAACTCGAACCCTGTGCAGCTGTGTGATTCTTCACATGAGCAGTTACTTTAAAAACTGCCAAGAGGTGCACAGAC
This sequence comes from Lagopus muta, assembly GCF_023343835.1. Classification (NCBI taxonomy): domain Eukaryota; kingdom Metazoa; phylum Chordata; class Aves; order Galliformes; family Phasianidae; genus Lagopus; species Lagopus muta. The sequence goes on along the minus strand of NC_064435.1, from coordinate 37,234,361 downwards.
ACAAAAATTGTTTATTGAGTCATTTGCATGCACAAAAGTAGACATGTTAGCTGATTGTGTATTTTTGACCTGGAAGTCAGGACTTTATATTTGGAATTTTGGCTAATGACCTTTTGTAATATTCAGTGGGGATTTACTTGTGCAACTTGCCATTATACGCTTCCATTGGAGGTTGTATAATTAAACCTCTTAATCTTTGAAATCATATATTTTTTTTTCAAACAACGTGGTCCTACACTGCAGTATGTAAGTAGGGATCTTACACTGTGGGCAGACTGGCTGCTGTGCTTTAATAGTATGCAGATTTATAATATTTGTGGCTTTATATCAAATGAATGGATCAGACTCTGAAGGAGAGTGATTGGTCTGTATTCTTTGTACAGATATATCTATTAAAAATACTGTTTTCACTGATTATTTTATCTTGAAGACATCAACACGTTTATTTATGCATAGCTTTATCTTTGGTTGATAGATTAACCTTAACTTCCAATCTCAAAGTAGAAAAAGTTTGAGTGAATTTTAAATGTGCAGTTGTATTTGAAGTCATTTGTTTTTGTAATCTGTTTGCATGATTTAATCATAAAGCATTCAATGTGCTAAGTAAATAAACTTTTACGCTGAAAGACCGTAGGCAGTTGTTGTTCTTTCCAATATATGTTGTGATGAAGTGGTGATTGTTGTGTGCCAAATATAAAAAATATTTAGGCCTAAGTGGAAAGGGATGGACACACACGATGCATATATCTTATATAGTTATATTCTATCTATAAACGTGAGGTCAGAGTCAGTGCTGTGAAGCAGACCATGGGCAGTCTGTGTTTTGGGCTTATTTCAGCTCAATGTAGGTGCAGTTACATTGCTTGTTATTTCTGAATCAAATAATATTTTTTTCTTCTTACTGTGCTGAGAAACAGCTCCTATTATGACAGTGTTTATTTCAAATAGCTGGTAAATGTTAATGCTCAGAAGCAGGTGATACAGTCTAGGAGTACCAGTAGTTGAGTTCATTTTGTCAAGCATTAGAAATTTGTATCGGTGCATGAATTAAAATATTTCACTGCTTCTAAGTACTCGAAAGCCTCTAGAACCTGTTCTCTCTTTCATAATTGTGTTTTTATTAATGTTAAATTCTCCTCCTTGAAGCTAACACAAGGCACAAAGCTTGGAATGAAGATCTATGTGAACATGTAGCTAAGACGTGCTACAAGGAAGAAGGGAGTATGAAAACAGAACTGGTAGAAGATCTCTTACAGAGCGAGGCTATTGAGGTATTTGGAAGTTCCTCTTAGCTTCTGTGAAAAACAGGTGATAATGCTATCACACTTCTAGGCAGCTTATGAAAGGTTCAGGCTTGACCTCTGCTTGCCTTTTACAGAAATGCTTTATCACACAAGACCCAAAACAATCCAAAAGTAAATGTTTTCTGTTGAAAATCTGGGCTTGAAAGTTTGTGCTTTTTTTGGACGCCACTCCCATTTTTGTAATCATTTATTCTGGGCAAACATAATCAGGCTTGTTGGTTTGGATGTTTTTTCAGCAGCATTTTGAGAAGTCTGTAAACATTCTGCCTTAATCTGACTACTGGTTGCACTCGTGTATGCTAACAACTAGATCATGTTGTTCTCACTCTGAATGCAAATCTTTCTTAATATTAAACGAACCAAGTAAGAGCTTCTCAGTGCTCAGAGGTGCAGTTAGCAGCTCCCTGCTTAGTTGCTTGCGCTCAGGGAAAGCTCTCACGGCCTTTAAATGGCATTGTTCTGCAGGAGGAACAGACTGCTCCTTCTCTTTGCTCATGCTGTTCAAGCCTGTCAGGCCTCAGCCAAGGCATGTGCAGTTCTAAGGGCAGACAAGGCAGTGAGTGGCAAGAGTACAGAATAATAAGGATTGAAATGATGTCACACAGAGAGCAGTAAGCTTGTGTTGTTTCTGTGAGTTGCATATTGTTGGAGTGGGTTTTTGGAAAGCTTAAGACTAGGACTGTTCAGCTGATCTTCAGCTGATCAACTGTTTGAGGGTAAACTTCAAAAACCCAACAATTAATGCAGTGATAAATGTCACAGCACTCGTGTTCAACACTTAGTGAATTATAGCAATCGGATCAAACTGTATCCTTTATGCAGCTGAATGTTGAGATATGAACCTGGAATTAACCGTGGAAGGCATGAATAGTCTGGAAAGCACTAAAAAAGAGTTGAAAGACAGCAGGAAAAAAATTTAGCAGAACTGTCCCTATTCCTCTGAGGTTTATGGAGTTTTCTTCATGATTGGGAGATTACTTTTATCCATATGTTTGTTAGTAGTGAACTCATTACGTCTTATGGTGCTTGTCCTACTGAAGAGCTTTGGAAATTAGGGAAACAAAATAAGTGGAAATGATTTAAGAGCTGAAGAAATTATCTTAAAGCTCAAAACATTCATTCAAAGCATTCATTCACGGGGTGGGAGGGAAGTATGATAGGGCTCTAATAAAAAAAATAATAATGAAAATTAGAATCTTGTACAGAGATGAAAGATTAATTCAGGTATTTCTGAAGTGAAATTAAAACACATTCTTTAATATATGAACTACTGCAACAAATCCATGTGAGAATCAACTACTGTTTTAATTCTCGTTGTTATGATGGTGGTTTTCTTTAAGATTTGGTTAATTAAACACAGTATGTATGGGTTTTTCTACTGTGACAAGATAGAATGAAATGGTTTAGTATTTGGAGAGCAGTTTACTTGGCTTTTGGCTGGTCATACTTGCAATTAATAATTTGTGATGGCTATTTCATGCTTAAAGGTAGAAGATGCTAAGTACCTCACTGTGCATCCTCAGTATTTCCATTAAGAAAAGCTGGACGTGAGGCAGCAGTGTGTGCTTGCAGCCCAAAAGGCCAGCTGTATCCTGGGGTGCATTAGAAAAGGGGTGGCCAGCAGGGAGAGGGAGAAGATTGTTCCCCCTCTACTCTGCCCTTGTAAGACCCCCAGCTGGAGAACTGTGTCCAGGCCTGGGGCACCCAGTACAGGAAGGATGTGGAGCTGTTGAAATGGGTCCAGAGGAGGCCATGAAGATGATCAGAGGGCTCGAGCACCTCTCTTAAGAAGACATGCTGAGAGAGCTGGACTTTTAGTGTGGAGAAGGCTCTAAGGGGACCTAATTGTGGCTTTCCAGTACTTTAAGGGAACATAAAAGCAGAAAGCAGAGTGACTTCCTACGTGATCTGATAGCAGTAAGATAAGGGGGAATGGCTTTAAACTGAAAGAGGGAAGATTTAGATTGCACGTTAGGAAAAAGTTGTTTACTCATTGGGCAGTGGGGTGCTGGCACAGCTGCCCAGAGAAGATGTGGATGCTCCATCCCTGCGGGCATTCAAGTCCAGGTTGGATGGGGCTCTGGACAGCTGAGCTGGTAGGGGGCAGCCCTGCCCATGGCAGGGGATTGGATGATCTTTGAGGTCCCTACCAACCCAAGTTATTCTATGATTCTACTAAAAGTAAATAATATAAAACAACAACAAACAACTGTTTACTATCTCTACCTTCCAAGATTACCAGGTAAGTGCATTTTGAAGATAAAACAAGTTTCCTGAGTATCAAATTTAATTTTACTAATTGTTTCATGTTAATAGCTGTCTACAGAGTTTTGGACCACTTAATGTCACGGAATTTTAGAGTTTGTATTGTGCAGATGTTTCGGTGAAGGTAATTCACTTGTGTTTATCTTGCAATTGACCCTAATCAAGTTCAGTTAAATCATGATTTATCAGAGGTTCAGAACATAAATATCCTTATAAGTCTTTCTGCTCTAACTTAGTTAATCTGTTTTAATTGAGACTTCAGAGATAAAAGTTTCTGCCCGAATGTGCAAATGCAAGTGCTAGTTTTATGAGAAAGTTTGCAACTGATGAAGAAGAGTCAGGTGTGGAACTTATTTGTGCTTGTGTTTGAATACTTCATCTGTTAAGCTGGTTGTTAAAATCTGATTTGAGGTCATTTTGGCTCTGAATGCAGAATTTTACTGCCACGTATTGTCTATAAAGGAGCATGTCAAACTCATAGCCCTTATTTCCATTTGTATCACGTTTTTATTGAGTTTTGTTCTGAACATGTCTATGCTCTCAGCTCCGGTAACTATAAAATCATTTGTATAGCTTTTAAAGCTGTGTATCTTTACGAAAGCTGTGCTACTTTCCACAGCGGTCCCCACATCCCCTAGTCTAAAAGGAACTGTTGAAAGCAGAAGACCAAGCATAAATGGATATAGACAGATGGTTATGTTTAGATTTTTTCACTAAATGATTTGTTCCTGCTCTTACAGTCTAGTAACTCATTTGGTTCTTTAAGGAATCTTCCCTGGTAACAGCCACAGGTCTTAGACCTGTGATCACCACTGAAGATAAGCCTGGTCTGCGTGAAGGGATTGAATGCTTCATCTGGAGAGATAGACCTTAAAAGGGTCTGCTCAGAGAAAGGCAATGAAGTCAAATCCTGTCTTAAATATGAATACTGGGAAGGCTCAGCTGTATCACTGAGTGGTACCAGGTGTATTTCAGGTTTATCTTTACAACCAGTAAAAGGGAGACTAGCTATTCTTTGTATAGTACAACATGCAGCTTGTTGGCCGTTTGTTGAGTTGTCCCTCTCTCCCTCCCTCCGTTCCTTGTTGTTTTGATATTTCACATTTAAATCTGACCATTCATGGACTTTGTCCACCAAAGGACTCAGTATGAGTAAGCATTACTTTTTGTATTGTTGTTGCAGATCTCAGCCTTTGGAGGACGGCTCTGTTTTTTAAGATCCTACAGTCCAAGTAAAGAAATGAAGCTTAGGTTGCATGTATGATAAAGGTGTAGAGTAGGTTCCATTGTCAGCAAGTAAATGTGAGAAAACTAGATAGAACTTTGAAGAACTTTAGTTCTTCATGTTATTCCTGTAACCTGCAATGACCTCTTCCACAGAGCAGTTTTTACTTGTTATTTACTCAGCTAAATGTCCTTATACAGAAAATCTCTTTAAGTCAATCTTGCAGTGCTTAATGTCTACATGTCATTCTGTGCTCAGAGCAGTTTACTTAAGACTATTGGCCTGCCTGTAAACACATGAAAATAATTAAGTTTGATGCTTTGCTCCTAAGGTGTTTTTTTTTTGTGGTTGGCATTGTATCTCTCTGCCTGCAATTCCTAAAATGCTGACTGACTAGTTGCTGTTTTCTAGGCTGATTGCAGTAAAACTTCAAGAATAAAAATAAAATAAATCAGTTTAATGGGTATTGGTTATTGGTTTCTCCAGTTCTCACTCTTGGGTCCTGAACAGAATTGAGTGATGCTGCAATAAAATTGTTGTTTCTGTGGATCTCCAAGTTGATGCACACATGTACGCAATCTCTGGTTTTGGTGTAGAGAAAACGTATGTCAGATAAATACTTGTTCTCTTGTTTCTTTCTCTTTTGAAACAGCAGTTTAGCTGAACATGTAGAAGTTAGAACGCGCCAACCTGGCAAGGTCTGTTTGCCTTAGTTGTCTTTATAGGTTTTATTACCCAATCTGCTGCGCAAGCAGAGAAGGTAGAGGTGACCTGGAGTTAGAGATTACCAAATAGCCTTCACTTGTTGCCAAGGCCACCAACAAACATGCTCTTCACTCCATGAACATTCTTAGAATAGTAAGCTGAGATAGCACTGCTGTCTGTATGAGCACAGAACGGTTTGTTAAGTATTGTTACAACAGTGATACAGCTATACTGTAGAGAAGACTACATACTGGTAATAGACTTAAGTCTGTGCTTAGTGGAACAAATTTGACTCCCTTCCAGTCAATAATAAGTAGTATTTGTGATATATATATTCAGAAGAACTTGAAATTCAGTTGTAACGGTTTCATTGTTATTATAGAGAGCTCGTCTATGGTTAAAAGGGTATTTTAATGTCTGCAAGACAGGATGAAAAAAATCTATAATTTTATTATTAGATAGGAAAAAATAATGTGGGTTAGGGTTTTACAGAAATAAACAACCAGGAGATGCCAAAGCTACTGGTCTAAGGAACCAGACTATTCATCAAGGATCAACTACAGCATGATTAGTTGAGGACATGGTAGTATTTGTCTTCTCAGTGGGGGGGGGGGGCGGGAAATGATTCTGCTTGTAACTTGCATTTCCTACCAAGAGGGAAGTGTTAGACCTTTAAGAAGTCAGAATGTTTTGGAGGCCATACTTGAATGTGGCAGTTAAGCAAATGAGAAGCAGCTATTAACACTAGGGAAGAGTTTTACTTTCTGGTTTGCATTAATGTTGGGCAGTTAATTAGAGAAAGACTGTGTGAGCTGATCATAGCAAATAAATAGGGGATTCCTCTTTCCTTTTTGTGCTGTCAGTCTGAGGAACAGATCATGATCTGTGGCAGATCATCTAGAAAAGCTGCAACAAATGTGACAATAAAGGATGCTGCCTTCTTACTTCAGGCCTCATAGCACTCACTGAGCTTGTAGCCTACACTTTCCATGCTATATAGCTGTCCTTTCATAGTTGTCAAGCATGTTCCTTGTATTCTTGCCTGCTTCAGCATCTGTCCCAGTAACTGAGGGAGTCTTCTGACAACGTTTTCATTCTGTGCTCTCAGAGCTTCTTTTAGTATATTGCGCCTTATCCATTTTGCAGCTACTGATTCTACTTGAGTAGTGGGTACTGACCTGACTTTTTTTTGCTTGGATGGCTAATTAGGCTGATCGTATAGCAGCATCTTTTCTAACTAAAGTTTACGTTCTTTGGATAATTTTGTATCCCAAGGGTTTGCCTTCTGAGAGCCATCTTTTGAGGTGCATATTTAAGAAGTCATTGGCAAGATATCTTTTAAAGTTGAAGGAAGAGGAAATAATTAATCCTCAATTCAATAGTGGAAGATTGTCATATTTGATACAAGTGTCATTAATGCATTTTGATTTCCTCCCTTTTTGATAAGCTAAATTTTTCACGTTAAACATCTGCAATCTCTTTTGTGTTGCTTCTCTGTTGCTACTACTCAGGAGGTATCAACCTCTGAGAGACTCTCAACCCTTCTATGCCCAGAATGAAGCCTTTTTAATTTGAAGGGAGAGGTAAAAGACAGGAATTGCATTGGAAGTATGAGCCTCATCTCTTCAGTGAGGCAAAATACAGGGAATTCAGAGTGAAGTTGGCCGCAAATACCAGTGGATGCAATAAGTGGATGCTCTACTCAGCATTGGTGAGGCCGCCCCTGGAGTACTGTGTCCATTTCTGGTCCCCTGAAAACAAGAGTGACATGGTCATAATGAAGAGTGTCCGGCAGAGGGCCACCAAGAGAATGAAGGCACTGGAACACTTCCCCTATCAGGGGAGGCTGACGCTGAGCTGGGACTGAAGAAGAGGAGGCTCATAAGGATTCTCATCAATGTCTGTGAATACCTGAAGGAGAGGTGCAGAGAGGATGGATCCAACCTCATTTCAGTGGAGCCCCTACCAGGACAAGAGGCAGTGGGCATAAATTAGAACACAGGAGGTTCCCTCTGAACACCAGGAGCACTTCTGTGCTGTGCAGGTGGCAGAGCACCAGTACAGGCTGCCCAGAGGCTGGAGAATCTCCTCTTTGGAGATCTTCAGCAGGTGCCTGGGTATGGGCATGGACCCCTGCTCTGGGTGTCCCTGCTGGATCGGGGATTGGACCAGAGGGACCCTGAGGGGCTTTCTGACTTCAGTCGTTCTAATTACATAACAACAAAAGACCTTGTTTATCATGAGAGAGGGTGGTGGCTGGTCCCTAATGTCCCTACTTACTATGAATTTCTCTTTTCTCATTGCTTTTCCAACTTTTGCATCCTAGATGTTGAGGACTTCTATCTTTCCTCACCATTTTTGACTAAGTGGATGATTATCACCTTTAACCTAAGGTAATGCACTTTTGCATTGTCATCTCAGTAATGGGCTTTGAGATCTTATTGCAGCTGATCTGTCAACTCATGTCATGCCAAAAACTGCAGGTACTGCAACCTAGCTGTGGAAGAATTTCTCCTTTTTATTTTTTTTTCTTTTCTTTTCTTGCTTCTCTATTTTCCAAAGCAGAGCAATCAGTCTGGACTGCTACAGAAGTCAAAAGAGGTTTGTTCTCATTTTTAAGCCCAAAACCACAAACAAACTTATCTAGCAGCAAAACGTGACTTTGCTTCTGAGCCTCTTTCTACAAGCACTGAATCTGTTGCATAAAGCTCTTCTTTTCTTGCTAGCAATACTGAGACTGAGATAAAAAAAAGAGGAGTGAATTATGTTATGACTTAGGTCGAAAACTCCTCTCATTCATTTGTACCCCAAAGTTCTTTCACCCTATTCTCCAGACTTAGTAAGGGACCAACAGATCGAGTAATGCACAGCGGCATGGGCAGAAACCATAGAAGTGATGTACATGCCAAATGAAAAGAAGGAGGTGTGGGGATCAATGGGATCCAACACCATGAGAGAAAACTCTTAGAATGCGGACTTGATACAACTTGTTTTACAAATGATGGGAATTGGTGCTGAGAAAGGGTAAGAAACCAAAAGATAAAATGTCTTTGTACCCTTGAATTCTAATTTTTTTTTTTTTAATAAGAATCAATTTCGATCTGATAAGTAAAATGTGCTTCTACTGGGTAAAATGTACTTCTTATGCAGAAGAATTTTCCCGTTGTCTTCAGCTTTCTTTAAAATTCTTCCTTTGAAGGATATGATTGATGTCGTTTCTTACTGTGTTTTGGGAGTGAAATTTAATGATGGAGTTGGATAGCCTTGCACCAGTGAGCCTAGCAAATTGGGCTTTTTTTCTTTTATGAATAGGTATTGTTCTATATTGCTCTATGTAAAAGAAGCAAATTAATACAATTCTCATGTTGGTAAGAAACATCTGCATCACCAAGCATAATACGTGGATGCTTACCAGAATAAACAGCAAATAAAACCGCGTAGTAGTGCTATGAAATATCAGTTACTGACTTTGCTTTGCTTCTTGATTGGCAATTTGTATTTTTTCCCATTGTTTTTTAAAATAATAGTGATGCAGCTCTACAACTTTAAAGCACTTTCTATTGACTTTCAAGGGTTTGTGCCATGGGCATCTCGCTGCCTGATTTGAACAGGAAACCTACCACAATCATGAGACTGTGGTTGGAATTAATGATCTTGATGGTCTCTTCCAACCTAAATAATTCTATTATTCTATGATTCCAAGCACCAAAATTTAAAGTCAGCAAACAGGAGTGGTTTGATGAGTCCACATTTGTGTATAGAGCAGCAGGTACACAACTGTCCTTGGAATCTGTCTTAATGTGTTTCCCTCATGTGATTTTAAGTTAATAGTAACAACGCCCCTTTCTGCCCTTGTAACAGTGATTACAAGGGAGAATTTCAAAAGCTTTACAGATTGAATTATTTCATCAAGAAGCTTTAGTTTAAATTCCTTCTGATGTTGATGAGATTGGAAAGAGGCCACTCCCTTGTATTTTGGGGAACTTTTACTGCTGAAAAAGTCCAAAGTGGCTGCTAAATGTTTTCAATATAAAAAGCTGTTCAGGTAGACTTCGATATATGACCCATAGTAGGAGAAAGTGAATGGTTCTGTGGTTAAAACAGAAAAGCAGAAGTTGTAGTTACTAGGAAACTATGGAAATAATTCATTTTGGAAGGAGCTAGATGGTAGTCAGTCCCCAGATCTAACCTGAAGCAAAATATATGAAAATGTTCAGCAAACTAAAACATCACAACAGCCAACAGAGATCAAGTGAAACAATGGTATTTTTCATCTTTAATCCTTTAATTTGCAGTAATTTTGAAATGAAAGCTTTTCAAATGGGCGTAAAACCAGAATTGCTTCACTTTGAACAAAGTGAAAGAAAATATTTTTTTTATTCCATCCCCTGTGATTCATTATGTCAAATCACACATACTATTTCAGATGTTGCGTTATTCTACAGAAACCATTGTTTGAAATGTTTTACCAGATCTGTTGCAGTCTTGACTCCCTTGGCTTTTTCACAAATTGCCTAATATGATGCATAAACCAAGAATACCTGATCTCCAGGATTCCCTTTCAGAGGGTGACTGTGAACAATAGCCTCCAGTGCAGGATCATTGTTCTACAGTTGTTTATCTGTTGTTCATCTAACTTTATTTTAAAAATCAAGGACCAAAACTGAATTCAAAGATTGTTGTTTTTTGGTGGTCCTCAACACTGAGAATAGGATTCAGTTAAAAAATTAAGAAGCTTAAATGCTGGTATCTATCTCTATGCATTTCCAGCTACCATGACAGTGAAGGTTTAGGCTTGGTTAGGCTGCCACCCCATAACCAGACCTCTGAATTCTTGAGGTCTTTAAGACACTAGCATGTTGACAGATTTGACATTTGGCTTACAGGATCCAGATATCTTTATAAAGTGAGCCTGGAGGTTACCTGGGATACCTCAGGGCATTTGCAATGGCTGTGGATACCTGCATGTGGGCAAAAATCAATCAAACCCCTTGTTAGTGCTGCTAATGTAAATTATTTCAATCTGCATATACGTGGCACCCAGTTTTTCTCATTCCTTCTTTTTATGTCACCATGTATTCACTGCTGAAAGTATTATACTGAAGCTAGAAACTTGAAGCTATTGATTTATAAAAAAACACCTGCCTAAAAATATAATTATCCCCATGGATAAGCATAGCAAGCAGAGAAAATTCTGTGTTTCTTTAGCTACTTCTTGTTGCGCAGCATAATTTTGGCTATACAGGGATTATAATAATGGTTACACAGTGCTGCTGACAGTCGCATGTGTTTTATTTGGCAGGCTCCAAATATATTATTTTACTGGTAGTCCACTGCACAAAGGGTCAAGGCTGGTTGGCAGTGCAGTTTGGTGTACTGATCTTTAGCAATAGCAGTAGTAGTGGAACACCTTAATAAATGCTGTTCAAGGCCAGCTTCCAAGGCTGAACATTATCGCCTAATAACTTTGATCAGAGCGCTCACAAATATTTGTGTAAGTACATGCATGTGAATTCAGACTGTGGTATTTTATTTACAGCAGTAACTGGTTGGAACAGAATCTGAGACTACTCTGGAAACATACGTTCATGCTTTCCACTAAAGTGTCAATTACAGAGCTGTCCTGTGTTTCTTCTGACTCCATCCTGTTGTACCTCCTGCTAATCCCCGTCTCTCATTTAACTTTTGTTCTCCCTTAACTTTTGTTCTTTCTTGCTGTTTTGCTTCCCAACACAAGCTCGCAAGTTATGGTCATGCCATGTTCCTTTCTGTCTTGCTCCTAAGCTTGCACAAGTGCTGACTTCTTTCTACAAGCAGTATTTACATTTGCTTCATTCAAACTTCTTCCTAAAATCTTCAGCCACATCAAGTCTCAAAAGCAATGCTCCATCCTCACCATTGGTCACTGTTGGCAGTCTCTGTCACAATTAGTGCTGCTCCTCTTAAAATGTTATCTCTTGGCTTCTGGTAACTGCCACTAGGATACAGCCTTTCCTATCCATCCTCTGAACAAAATGCTCGCCCATGGGCTCCTTTCCAGCTCTTTTGGTATTGTTGCCATTTTCTGGTGCTTTCCTGTTACATCTATTCCTATTTCTGTGGCAAAGGTAACTTATTTATACTGTGACCCTGCTCTGCTGACTTCTACACCCTTTGCAGAATCAAAGACAAATTGTTCTTTTTTTCACTTTCAAGTAGCTTCACAGGTTACTCCTCACCTGTCTGTCATCTGCTATCCCATGCCCTAGGTCTGACCAGATGGAGACAGATGCTCTCAGTGCCGGTGATGAACTTGGCCTCTGTCAACCTGTTGGTCTATCAGACCACTAGTTGGCATCCTGGCAGCACTGCCTCCTTGTTTCCTTCTCCTCTTCTAGATGGATGCTTCTCACCGTGTATTTTGCTTAGATTATTACCTCCTTGGGAATAGCATTTTTATTCCGTGTTTGTATAATTCTTACAAGAAAGTCCTGATCTGTGTGACAACAATATAAATCATAAAAAGAATAGTAAAGTACTAGGCCAGGGAATAAGCATGTAACTTATGCCAACACAGAACTTTAGAAACCACTCCTGGGGTGAGACTGGTGTGGCCCTTCAGCTCTTAGCTCTGCTCTGCTTGCACTGGGAGCCTCAGCTTGGTTACTGAATGGCAACCAGCTGTCTACCTTCTGGCACCAAAATGCCTCCAGTAGGAACCTAATGTCAGGTACCCACAGGTATCTCTGCAAATCCACTTACCCAGTATATCTGTATCCAGCACCCATATCATTCAATTACGGTTTCAACAAATTCTGCAGATTTGCCAATTGTTTATCATATTGTCAAATTTCAGAAAAGATGCTTTGACAATGGTCTCTTTATAGACTTAGGAGAACAATCTTAAAACTTCAGTGGACAGCATTTCCTGATCTGTTTACACAGGTTCACTGTCTCTGAATAATACCTGTGAAAAGGCATGCTTAGCAGAACCCATAGAATTACTGTGGCTTACACTGTTAAAGGCTTCCCCATTATTTTTAATGCCAGCTTCTAACTCTTACAAGGATATTAGTCCTTGTTATGAGTTCTTACAAGTGAGAAGTAGATTAGTCACTAAATAAACTGGTTCCATGTAGAGGGTGTATTTTCAGAAAACCTCCACCTTTCCTGAGGCTTTGCTTGCTTGTGCCAGAACATCCAAGCTGAAATGTTGAGAAGAACAGAGAGGAAGTATTTATCCCCCTGCCTAAGGAAAAGTTGTCTTTGAAGAAGGGTGCAGAGCTAAAATCATGGTAGGTCATCAAGGCCCATATCACCTCCCATCTGGTAATGCAGCTCTTTGGGCAATGTTCATCAACCTGTTCTTCCAACCAGTCGTGCAAATTTGTGGTGGTAAGTGACAAATCTTTTTGGAGGTACTAAAAGTTCCTGACTGTCCACAATTCTTTTGCAGACTCTGTATGGTACAAATCAGATACTTGCACAGAGAATGGGCTGAGAAGAGGCAGGGGAGCTGGCACTCATCTGTCTACAAATGAAGTTAAAGGTGAAACTGTCCATGGTGCAGCTGGCAGAGCAAATCACAGGGACAACAAAAACTTTTGTGATCCCATGAGCAAGCACTTCATGTAAGGCATCTGCCAGCATTTAACATTAGAGCAGAGGATTCCTGAAACACACCAGAATATCACAGAAAAAAAAATTATGTATATTTTTTGATAATCAGAGAACTGTACAATCACTGTAGGATCATACAGGGCTGCTCCCCATGAGATTAAGCTGCCCAAAGCCCCATCCATCGTGGCCTTAAGTGCTTCCAGGGACAGGGCACCCACAGCTTCTGTGGGCAGCCTGTGCCAGTGCCTCACTGCCCTCTGAAAAAAGGATTTCCTGGTAGTTAGGACTGGTAGGTTGCACATCTCTATTTCTTATAGGGGTTCTGAGGAGGTTTCAGTTACAGTTTACATATTCCCGTATACTTTTGGCACTGTGTGTTGTTACACCTGACAAAAACGGAAGGTTTGTTGAACCTTCAGTCTGATCATTCCCAGTTGATGGTTTTCTGATGTTCTTGTGGATGTCTGTATGTCTCAAGTCTGTACTTATTGGAGACTTTGAGACATTTAATCTCCTGTCAATCAACAGTTGTACAAATGCTTTTGAAGAAGAATTACATCGGTCTTCACACTGAATTGTTCCCAGAGTGATTTAATCAGCCAAGGTGTTTTAATCTTTCAGAATCTCTATAGGTTCCTTCTGCCTGAGGAGTTAGATTTCAGGAATGATTGTTATCTTTAAAAATATAAATAGAGTCTGCAGGATCTTGTTTACCGGTGAATTATGTAAAATTGGCTTTTCGTTTAAAAAAAATCATTTGCTTTACACTGATTGCTCTGAAGTGACTTCTTTCTTTTCGTGTTATGTGAAACACTGAAGATTATTTGATTTTCGTTGTTTGTCTTTTAAGTGCCTCTCACAGATTTGTCTGTCTTGGCAGAAAACAAAATAAAGTCAACAACAGTTAGCAAGGCGGGTATTTACTTTGACTACTGGACAGTAGTCCATTTGAGAACATGTAATCTTTTTATTGTTTAATTCTAAGGTTACTCTGAGGCAATGCCTGCTTTTACCACCAAGCCTGCTGCATACTGCTGCCTAAAGAGGGACAGGCTGCAGGCATCGTTATGCTCAAGCCCTCACTGTGATCTGTTTAAGTTTGCTGACATAATTGCAGTTATTGTGGTGTGAATGAGGGCAGATCTGGAGCAGGTCCAGAGGAGGGTCACTAAGTTGTTCAGAAGGCTGGAGCACGTCTCCTGTGAAGAAAGGTTGAGGGAATTGGGCTTGGAGAGGAAAAGGCTCCAGGGAGACCTCATTGCAGCCTTCCAGTAGATGAGGGGTGCTTACAAGCAGGAGAGAGACCAACTTTCTACATGGTCACGATAGGACGGGGGGAATGGCTTTAAACTAAAAGAGGGGAGTTTTAGGTTAGATGTTAGTGGGAAAATTTTCACTAAGAGTGTGGTGAGGTGCTGGCACAGGCTTACCAGATAAGCTGTGGGTGACTCATCCCTGAAGGTAATCAAGGCCAGTTGAATGGGCCCTGGGCAGCCTGAGCTGGTGGGGAGCAGCCCTCCCCACGACAGGGGGCTGGAACTAGATCTTTAAGGTCCCTCCCAACCTAAGACAACTCTATGGTTCCATGATTCTGTGTTCAGGCAGTTGACAACACTTCTTTAGCATTCCGTGCATTTCATAAATAGTGGATGCATATTCATCCTGCTATAGCTCTGCCTACGCCGGGACTATAGACAACATTTTCTGAAGCACCTCACTGACAACTAAGCTGTAATTATCATAAAAACATATTTCATGCTTTCAGACAGAATTATGCTGTGATCTTTCCTCTTTCAGGTTCCTCCTTTTTTTTTTTTTTTTTTTTTTTGCTTTAGAAATTTCATGGAAAGTCCTATAATGTAGTCAAAGAACAATTTAAAATTAACTATGAGTTTGAAAATCCTCGTTCAAAGCTGTGGTCACTGAAGACATTTGACATGGTGAAGAAAGTCTGACTGACCCTAAAGGAGCTCTGTTGCCAGACACCCACAATTCCACTTTTATTTGAGCTCAGTTTTGATCTAGAGTAGCACTGTGCACATAGCTTTGCCCTTGACTCTTCAGGATCCACAAATGAGGAGCTCCTCAAAGCAGAGCTCTGAGTTTAGGTCTCCATGCAATTCAATGGCAGCCTCTTCCATTTAAAATTTGGCAGTGATAGTTCTAGAGTCAGCCTGTCAAGCAGCTCTAGGCTGACCCTGAAGCTTGAAAAAGTTGCTGATGTGCTGCAGCTTTCAAGGGCCAGGCTCCAACCACTCACAGCCAATGCTACTGGGTAAAGAACTGTCTGGAGGAACGGGCCCAGAGAATGGCAGTGAATGGAGTTAAATCCAGCTGGCAACTGGCCATGAGTGGTGTTCACTGAGGGTCAGTAGTGGGGCCTGTCCTATTTAATATCTTTATTGGGTGAGGGGAATGAGCGTAACCTCAGTAAGTTTGCAGATGACACCAAGCTAGGAGGAAGTGTTCATTTGCCTGGGTTGAAAGGCCCTTCAGAAGGACCTGGACAGTCTGGATCCATGGGCTGAGGCCAACGGGATGAAGTTCAACAAGACCAAGTGCTGGGCACTGCATTTGCCCACATGTCCATGCAGTAGAGTGGCTGGCGAGCTGTGTGGAGGAAAAGGATCTGGAGGTGTTGGTTGATGCTCAGCTAAATGTGAACCAGCAGTGTGCCCAGGTGACCAAGAAGGAATCCTGGCTTGTATTAGAAACAGGGCAGCCAGCAGGAGCAGGGAGATGATCATCCCTCTGTACTCAGCACTGCTGAGGCCACACCTGGAGTACTGTGTTCTGTTTTGGGTCTCTCCCCACAGGAAAGACATTGAGGCCTTGGAGCATGTCCAGAGAAAGGCAATCTGTGAGGAGTTTGGATCACAAGTCTTACGAGGAGCAGCTGAGGGAGCTGGGATTAATCATTCCGGAAGGGAGAAGACTCAGGGCAGACCCCATTGCTCTCTACACCTCCCTGAAAGGAGGTTGTGGCGAGGTGGGGATCTGCCTCTTTTCCCATGTAACTAGTGATAGGACTAGAGGGAATGGCCTCAGGTTGTGACAGTGGAGGTTCAGGTTGGATATTAGGAATAATCTCTTCTCAGAAATGGTGGTCATGCATTGGAACAGGCTGCCTGAGAGGTGGTAGAGGTGTCCAAGAAAAGTGTAGACGTGGTCCTGAATGTTATGGTTTAGTGAGCAATATTGGTGGTAGCTGGGTGGTTGGACAGGATGATCTTGGATTTCCAACCCTTATGATTCTGTGATTCTATCAAGGCCCCTCCATTTTGCATCCTCCAGTCCCAAGGCTGCCACTACTGCCTCCGACCAGGGCTGTTGCTGCTGCCTTGTGCTCACACTGCTGGAAAAGAGCTGGCTCAGACTGCCTGGCACTGCTGACTGATCAGGTGGTGTTACCTGATTCTTAGCATCCAGCAAAAGGTCACCTGGTGGAGTTGCTCTTCAGATGAATCCTAGCTGGTGAATAGCAGCTGTGGCCAGCACGGTTTCAGACATGTAGATTGTCTTATCCTGCTGAGGTGTCTTGTTACATTAGTAAGGTCATTGTGTTGCTTCCAAGAACTGCAGCATGAGGTAATGTTTTCTTTTAGCCTGAAAGCAGTAAAAACATTTTCACTGTCTAGATTCTGTCTCTTTTGCTTAGGTCACAAGCCACCTGCTCTCGCTCAGCTGCCCATGGCTTGCTTCCTATCCCTAGTTTGCTGCACAGAGGCAGTCACACAGCTCCAAGTAAAGCTCATCCAAAAAATCTTATGCCCTGAAACCCCATGGTGTGTCTGATCCATCATGCGCTTTTGCCTCTCTTAGGAGGTACCCTCACCTCTACCCATCCTTTACAGCATAATCATGCAGTTACTGTCTTTCCTTAGGGTGTGGATTCGGTGCTCTGCTTTACATCAGGAGCTTCCCCATATCAGAATTGAACAGTTTTTCAGCTACAGAAGGAATAATTATAGGAGCACAGGTTGGAGTCATGCAAATTGACCTGCTGAATCTGTTCAGTTTTTCAGAGAAAAGCTACGGATTCACTGAGAAAAGTGAATGTCTGTGCCAACCTAATGGTTGGGTTTCTCATCTGGAAGGTGAGGTCTTTCCCTCCTTTCTGCTTGTATCTCAGCATTTATGTAATGTGAAATACTCATGTAACCTCACATAACATGGCATAGGTTGCCTCCTTCATACCAGCCTGGATCAGCTCAGTATTCTCCTAATTTCTTGCACAGTTTTTTATTTATTTTTATTTATTTTTATTTATTTTTTATTTTTTTGCCTTCTGTCTTGAGAAAAGTACTGTTGTTGGAGAAGCAGCAAAGAGAATCACCCTCATATAACCTCATGATGTCCGTGACCCTGGAAAGGCAGGTGAGCATTGATTGCTGAAGTATTTGATTACTTTAGTTGAGGCATAGCAGCCACAGACTTTGTACCATTTTCTTCGCTCACTTGCATCTGTGTGACCCTGGTAACACAGGTTTAACTGGGGTTGAAAAAGTAGCAGTCATGGCAGCGAACAAAAATACTTGCTAATATTAAAGAAGAAGAAGAAAATCGATGTAAGAAAACTGTTTGAACTTTTCATCTGTATTTCTTTTGTCACAAAGTAGGAAGAGCACTCAGGATGTTATGCTGGATCTTTTCAGCTGCGTAACACTAGATCAACACTAGAAAGTGGCATTGCTCTGCAGAGTCCTCTGAAAATATGCTGATGCAATCCTTATGCCACAGAAATTCAGAACTGGGCAAAAAGATCTGGTCGACTGTACTGTTTTATATTTCTTTTTGTGTGAGTATCAATTCACAGGCTGTGGGTCCAGGCATCTGCTGAGAATTCCTATCCCAGCAGAAAATGTGACAGGAAGCTGAGTGATGAGACCTGTGCTCCAACGGGGATTTTGGCACGAGCACCTGAGCCACCCATGTGGGGATGTGTGGCAGTGGTTCAGGTTTCTAGAGCTTATGGTAACCCTGCAGCTAAGGCATTGTGCTGGAGGGGGGCAGGATATGGACTCTCATGCTTGCCTCGGTGCTGTGAGCCCAGAGAACAGCCCCACTGCCTCTCCTAGGAAATCTGAGTTAGTTCAGTGTGAGAGGTGTGCAAGAACTGGCTGTTGTTAAGTATGGAGATCTGATCACTAATATTAGAAAACGGTTGTGTTGCATGAACTAGTACCAAGGTTTGTATTTTGGAAGAAGTCTTCCCACATTCCTCATGGAATGAGCCTTCTGCTGACTCAGGTAACTCAGAGCAATAGAAGGTTACGAGTCAGATATATTACAAATCTTATGTGGAAAGGTTTGAGTGCAGGGCAGATCATTAGCCTACCATTGGAGCTATGTCTAGGAATGCTCTTGCTCTCAGTAGGTTTAAAACAAGGGCATAATTTGAATGAAAGAATATGTTAGGAAAAAAATAGTTTATAGAAAAACTGGTTAAAATGAATTTGGCTAGAACTTGATGTCAAGGTGGCTTTATGACATAGCCAGACCCCAAGCAGTTTGTAGGTATTGCCAGTCCAACCCCATACACACTGAATGGCCATAGACCTTACTCACATGACCCAGAATCTTTTTTTTTCTTAACACAGTACTACTTTTCTCAAATACAACAGTGAGATTGAGCCAGTTGGAGGTCTCTGTCTCACCATTCACTTGCTTTGACATTCATTATTTCCAATTCCTGACTTTAGATAGACTCAGATTGTCTTTTGGCCCAAATGACTGTCAAGTCTTGAAAGGCCCACAGACCTAGTCTTACGTGGGATCTTTTTATCTAGCTTTTGTATTCACTGAATAATTCTCACAAACACAGTTCTAAGATCATAGTAATTTGGACATGAAATGTCTTGGGAGCTCTGCTGGACATTTCTTAATCATGGTTGCCCTAGGAGGAGTATTTCTCTCTCTTTGGCATTTGATTCAGATTTATTACAACTTCTTCAAAAAATAATGTAAATAATTTTCAAAGCAAAGTTTGTCATTGTGTGCATCAACATTACAAATAAAACCATGTCTTCTTTATATTTGAATTGCAAGTAGAATTTTGAGAGCCTTGGTTTAGATTATTTCAACTGAAAATTTGTAGGGATTTAGCAAACTTCAATTAAGCACTTTTTGTACTAAAATGTCAATGACAATTTTAGCATTGACTTCAAAACCCACATAAATTTCTAAATAGCAGCCTGGTCACAGAAAAAATTTTATTTATTTGCTCTTCACCTTCTTGGTACAAAATAGGCTGAAGGCTATAGACAAATCCAAAACTTATTTGTAGCAGTTATCTTGTATGTGCTGAGCATTAAAGATTGATCTAATTCTCACTGAGGAAAACAACAGAAAAAGCAAACCTCAAATAGAAAGTGAAGTTTCTCTCTATATGTCTGCTGCAGTGAAAACTGTGGATGGCTGCCTCTAACTGAACCTTTAGGTAAAATGCTGAAGCCTTTATGGAGGAATTGAAGAACCAGAGAGACAGCACCTGTTTCCTTCCCAACACCCCCTGTAGGTCTGTCCAAGTATCCAGAAGAGGTAAACAAAGGAATATAACAAGGGGAAGACTCAGTGGTTTAGGAATGTGTTTCAGATCACTAGGAAAGAGAACAAGTGTCTGACCTAATGCATACACAGTTGGTATAGTAGGTAAGGCCGGGTAAGTGAGACCAGGCCAGACAAGCAAAGACCTGAGAACATTTTTTCAATGGATAGGATTGTCACACAGCAGAGGAAGGAGGAAAAAGAGTCAAATAGTCAATTCAAACCTGGAGATCTTGATTTTTTTGTATTGCCTGTGCTTTCTCTGTGAGCGTCAATTCGTGATGAAGTCAGTGACCTCTCCACAATGCTCCAGACTCGATTTTAATCCACTGGGTTAATCCTGTGCTGTTTTTGACCATAATTCACTACCAATGGTATTCCTTAAGTAGCTGAAAGTCAGATCAGCTTTGGGAGCTACTGAATACTTTGATTTCTCATAGACCAAGGGAGCTGAAAGCAAATATTAAAGCAGACTGGAGCTGTCAGTTTGAAGGAGGCAAGAGGCTGTGAAAGATGTGTATTTTTTCAGGGAACTAATTTAGGAATAAATTTAGGAATTTATGAATTAATTTATCTTTCATTCTCCACCACTGTAATTCTATTTTGAATACATTTTCATCGAGAAAGAGTATTTGCTTAAAACATTGCATAACTTTGCTACCCTCAAAAACTGTTGTTTTAAGCATTACTTATTTAAGAAAGGAGGAGTAGATACTCTGATGGTATTAATATGTGCCAGGACACAGGTAGTGTGTCCTGACTTTCATGTATTCTCTGAGTCAATACTATCTTAGATTGAAAGTGCTATAATTGATAGAAACCATGTGAAAACATAACTGATGGAAGTGCAACAACAGGCTGTACTGGATACTTCCCTGGATACTTCCTTACGAAGAGAACCAAGCTAATAATTTGAAGCCACTCTCATTATACCTAATAGTTGTAATATTACAGACGCGATACATGGCAAAGTTTAAATAAAATTAGAAAGATAACAAGTTAATAATCACACATGCAGAAATGTACTTCTTCACATTTGCACATTTAACATGGTGGATAGTGAGAAGAGAAACATACATAATTTAAAGCAGTTCTAGGACACAGTCCAAAATTCCATGTTTAGGATGCTCTATCAGCCAGATCAGATGTCCTGCCAGTATGTAAAATTTGAAAATATCAAATAGCTGTGTATTTCATTTTCTGTGATGAGGCTAACATTCAAGTCAAGGACAGAAGTTACATCCTTTGATACACATAACAGGAAAACAACTGTATTTTAAGTCCATTTGTTCTTTCTATTGGCAGATGATAAGAAACCTCCTTCTTTCAGTCTGAACGTGGTTCACTAAAAACTGGATTTTGTGATACCCATCCATCATTTGCAGAAGAAAAGGACAGGATGTTACAGAGAACCAAATGGTACTATCCCTGAAATGGTTTTCTTACAGACATGCTACCACTGAAAATGAAATACATGGGCCATGATAGCTTTAAAGGAACTCTACTGGGAACATCTATGGAGTATGACTTATGATGGCGTATGGAAATACGGAATTTAGAGAAGGGTTGTCATGGTTTTATGATTTTTGGTCATCAGTATTCCACACCATAACATCATGTAATGCATTGGGGGTGGGGTTTGATATCTGCCGAATGTTCATCCGTCAGAGAAGAACTACATTTCCCCAGGAGACTTTGCGGTCAGCAAGGGGATATAACTCCAAGCAAGGTCACCTGATTTCTCTTCTTCGCCTGCTCTTCGCTATCTGCGCTTCGCCGCCTGCGCTTTGCCGCCTGCACTTCGCCGTCTGTACTTCAGTCACTCAACTGGACTGCACTTCTCACCCCAGCATTGTGGTGAGGTCTATACAATTCAAACAGACTCTCTCTCTCTCTCTCTCTCTCTCTCTCTCATTGTATTTTACTAATACTATATTTAGTAAAATCATTTGTTCCACCTCAGATCAGTGCTGTTGTTTCCAAGTATTTTGGGGTCCCCTGCTTCCCCTTTCCCAGAGGCGCGGATCCGCAGATCCCTCCGCCCTGCTGGTCACGGAACTGGGCCAGACCAGCCCATAAACCGTTGACAAGGGTGCACAATCCAACCACAAGCATTTGTTGCTGCTTCTTTATATCTCCATATTGGCAGTGAAGATGGTGAAGAGATCAAGACACTTGAGCAGCTGAGGTTACTTGTTTGTCTAGAGAACACTGAAAAGAGGCCTCATGGTGGCCTGCAGCCTCTCATGAGAGGAACAGAGGGGCAGCACTGGTCTCTGCTCTGGAGTGACAGCAACAGGGCTGAGAGAATGGCATGGGGTTGTGTTAGGGGAGGTTCAGACTGGGAGTTTCTGAAAGGTTCTTCGTCAGGAGGTGGTGGGCATGGAACAAGCTGCCCAGGGCAGCAGTCAAAGCCCTGAGCTTCCAGAGTTCAAGGATTATTTGGACAATGCTCTCAGGCATAGGATTTAAATTTTGAGTGGTCCTGTGTGGAGCCAGCAGTTGGACTCAATGATCCTGGGCAATGTAGCACCTGATCTAGTGTTTGGCTACTCTGTCCATGGCAGGGGGGTTGGAACTTTAACGTTCCCTCCAACTCAAACCATTCTATGATTTTATGATGGTTATGGATCCCTTCCAACTTGAGATATTGTATGATTCTATTGTTTTAGCTGGCTAGTGTAAAGGTGGCTCAGTTGGCATGAGATAAGCATGTAAACCTTTGAGAACATTAATATACTAAAACCAATAATCTAGAGAGGCACTTGGTACATATAATATCATTTATTTTAATACATTTACAACTTTCTGAAAAGAAATATATTACAGTGAATATAATACAGGTTTTGTAATTTCACTAGAACGTGAAAATTTTTGTAGCTTTTATTCAACTCTTTTTCTAGTTCTTCATAAAAACATAAAGGTACTTTACCAGGAAACTCTTTCCTTCCACTGCTTTTACACAATAAAAATTTTACTTCACCCCTGAGGAGAACCTTCCATCCCCAACGTTTCAGTTATAAAAAAGAATAAGATTTAACTTCTTGTTGAATTTATACTATTTTGAACAGTCTGGTAAACTTCTAATTATATTAGAAAATTGGGATACTGAAAAAGTACTTTCTGGCCAAAAGAAACCCCCCAAAACTACTGTATAAATACAGTTCAGAACCACTAGTTGCATTTTAGAATGGTTGGTAAAAGGGGAAACTTGGAAACTTTTGTATCAACATCATGCATTTAACCCATTGTCTGCTGCTACCATATGTCACACATCACATATTTTCCTTTAGGCTGATGAAGTAGCATCTTCCTTTAGATTTTTCCACTGATATTTGTAATGTTTCATTTGCAAATATATATAATATATATATGAAGTGTAGGTTAGATAGTGTATTTATACTGTACATAGTTGATAGACTTAGTAATATCGATATTCATAGGCATTTTAGTCTGTACCTGAAGTCAAT
The DNA here is from genome assembly GCF_023343835.1 of Lagopus muta. NCBI lineage: Eukaryota > Metazoa > Chordata > Aves > Galliformes > Phasianidae > Lagopus > Lagopus muta. The sequence goes on along the minus strand of NC_064435.1, from coordinate 37,211,247 downwards.
GTCATTGGATGGTTGCAAAATACCCAGTCCTGCACGGGACTGATCTAAAGAAGGACACGGCACGTTACTGTCAACAAGATTTATCTCAAAATAGGAAAATACTAGAACCAAAAATTGTTTAATTTCATGGACAGCAAATAACCTGCCAGGGCATTTTGCTATTCCTGCTCCAAATGGCATATAATAATACTTCAACTTGCGACCGTTGCGGTAGAAGTCAGTCTTCTCTTCTTTGTTCTCATTGAGATAGCGATCGTATTTGAATGTCTGTAATAAAACCCACAGAGGAGTTACTTGATATCCGAATACCTCCAAGGGCTGGGTAATGCTATTAAGACACAAAATGCGGGCTGGGAGGGAATTGCCTCTGGCAGTGTTGTGCAAGACAGTTTTTCTGCTTTTTGGAATGTGTGGCCCCTGAGAAATTCTAGCCTGTGGGACAGTATAATCTCAGGACCTTTGCTAGAGTTGAGCTGGTGAATCTTTTTGGTATCTTTTCTTTTCTGACCCGTTAAAATAAGCACTACATCTTGCATCATAGTTGACGCATCAGAATTTGAGCACTGATCATTCCATATCTTTGGGAAAATACTACCCTTGTCCTCCCTCAATCTCCCCACAGTGATAACCTTTCCGTATTGAGGAAAGCAAAAAGTTGAAGGCTGTCTTGGGTTTCCAGCCCAGTTTTTGGTTATAGCAAATCATGTTATTCAGATAGACAGTGCTTGCACTGGCTTTACTTTTTCGCTTGCCCATCTTTAAGTATCTGTGTGTTAAGAACAGACTGTCTGGAGTGTAACAGTGAATCAGCTGTGGGGCACTCCTGATAAATGATCTGTTGAATGGCATGTTAGCTTCTGCCCGAGCTCAGAATGTAATGCACTATGATAAATACTTACCAAGGGATCGGCATAGATTTCTGGATCAAAATGCAACAGTTGAGGATAAAGAGCTACAATATCATCCTTGCGAATGTTGTAAAAACCGTTCTCTAAATGCAAAGTGAAATCCTCCTTAGCAACTCGGAAAGTCATGGATGCACTCGATAGCCTCATTGCCTCCTTGATGATGCTATCTATAGGCAGAGGAAAAGAAATGGTTACCATAGAAACAGTACGTATATGTCCATGAGGGAGCTTATGTCTTTTGAGCTATTCAAATCCACCATCAGACCCTATTACGAGAAATAATATAACAGAACTTTACAAATGCCTAAGAAAGTATCTTCTTCATTTTTTGTTGGCGTTATTATCCTTTTTGCAGATTAGACTAAGAACATAATCTTCTTTCCCATGGAAAAATATTTAGAGCTGATGCAACATAATATTTGAAAGTAAAACAGGCTTTTATATTGAGGTAAAGGCAAAACTGAGAAAATAACCTTCTGTAATGGGATATAAAATTTGACAACACCTTTTTTATTTGATCTTACGTAAACAAAGTATTGTTCTGAATTACCCATGGGTGTCCAATGCTATGTAGTTGTGCAGCAGTATTTGAACATCCCCTTACCCAGGAAAAAGTGCTATTCATGTGAATTAATATTCCCATTCTGGTAAGAATGATAGTTAGCCATTGATAAGGAACAAATAGATGTTTGTTCTGGTTTCGATTGGTTGATAGTAATCCCATAGCAAGTATTATTTTGGGAACTAATAGAAGATATTGAAAATTGTGGGGCAGTTTCTGGTACTCCTGAATAAAATAGTTATACCCAGCACTGGCATATTATCCAGCTGTTTTCGGTTCAATGAAATATAGTTGCCATCTAAGCTGATCTTCTCTCCAGCACTTTCTAAAACACTTTGCACTTCTTCGGTAGCAGCTCTCATTGCTTCTGGATTCCTAAAATCAAAAAAAAAAGAAGTGTAAAGTAGTCTTAGGAGTGGGATAAAAACAGGTTTTGCCATTCGTTTTCATCCTGACTAAAATTTGGTTTGTAAGCTGAAAAAATGTCTAACATGGCAGTGTTGCAGCAAGATCTACTTATGCCCTCACACTGTTTGATGTCTTGGCAAAGACGCAATAGCTGCAAAAAAGGAAAAGAACACTATTTGATTCTGTCTCCAGTGACAATGGGACAGAACTAATGAGCGTAACACAGGCAATAAACAGTGATGTCAGCAATACCAGGAATAAGAAATCAGAAACAGTCATAGATTAGGAAGGAGCCTTACAGCAGCTGCAAGATTTAAAAAAGGGATCATATATAGATCAGTTTTATAACATCACTTTCCTAGATGATGTCCTATTCTATGGCAATATATTATGTCTAACTGAAAATTCTTAATACTAAAAGACATGGTATCCTCTACTGTCTAGATTTTCTTATAGAATATCTATAAGCTATGGTGAAATATGTATAGATAATAATACAGAACGCGACAGTTTCATTGTTATGAATGCATATTTGGGGCATTAAATGACTTCAAGGCCAGGAGCTTTAAGCCAGTGCATTCATAGAACAAAATATACCAAAAATCTTCAATTATTAGCATCAGTGGGTAGATATGAAAGTGCAAGACAGAAATTTAGATGAATACCCAAGAGGTAGTCATGTAGGGCTAAATTATGCAAGTTTAGATTCACTCCAAAATGGACATTTAATTGTTTTATCTGAACTGTGCACTCCTCTCACGAATTACAAGCTCAGCAGATGCCATTTACACTGCAGCTATCTAAACTTAGGAAAATACTATATTGGAAAATCTAGTCTGGAAGTTTAGGAAAGGAGTAAGAATCCTGAACCACTTGGGGTTTGAATGCCTATCCTTCTCTCAAGGAATTCAGACATATCTTAGGTGAATCTCAAATGTTTGGCCTAAAACATCATGCATTATTTGTACAATATTTTGGTGATCACTCCTCATGCTGCCACAAAGGCTTTATCCTCAAATAGAAAAGCACTGCTGCAGTGAGGGTGAAGAAAGCAGCAGGGAAGTGCCACTTCAGTATTGTTGCATAACTGCTGTAATGTCAGTAGGATCTATCAACATATAAACTATTTTCTATTAAATATCTATTACAACAACAATGAAGTTAAAGCTCGTTTTGCCTGCTTTAGAGAGATGATCTAAAAAGATCTGATTATACTGGGAGAGCCTTCAATACAATTAGTATTCTGACTGCAACCAGCACTTTTAATGTCGTATCATATAGGCTTACTCCAAAACGTTTTTTTACAAAGCGTATTACATTCTACTTTCTACTGCTAGGATTCAAAGTAGTAGAGTAGTATTTTTTGAAAAGCATCTATGGAATTGCCACCAGTCGTACCACCACTGCTTGGTCTGAGACAAGTGAGGGGGTTTTCTGCAGAAGTCCAGAACAGCTTGTCACTTGTGTTATTGTTGGCTGAAGCAGCGGAATTTGTCCATAGTAGTGAACTGGCTTCTGAAAGACAGTAAACATTATTCTTCTCATTGGGAAGCAAGAAACGTTGGGACTTACTTGAGAAGGTAAAATAAGCTCCAAAAAGTGGCAGGAATGGTGTTAGCTTGTGAGGCCCAGAGCACTGCCACGTGGGTCTTTGCTTTTTCCATGTCATCAAAGGTTGACAGAGTGTCATTCAGGAACATGCGGAGCATGATGAGCTCGGAGAGGTTGTCCCTTTTCAGGAGGTTCTTGTGGAGCAGAGCCTCTCCCAGCTTCTCACGGGCACTGTGGGCACTCTTGAATAGATGGATAGGCAGCCCTGCCACAAGGGCTGGGAAGATCCTATCAAATTCCTTGAAGTTTTCAAGGGCATTTAGGATATGAGCTCTCTCCGTTTCCATCTTTGATAGATTTTTGTCATGATTTGGATTAAATTCTTTACCAAAAAGTGTTAAAAAGCCAGATTCAAACATCACCTGACAACAGAACGTATAAAGTCCTTCTGTAACCCAGGTGTTAGGCTGAAATTTAGATGCTCTTGACTGCAGCATGACGTATTGTAGATTTTCCATCATTGCTTTGATGAGGGCATCTAAGGCATTACCTTGAAGTGTTCTAATGAAGGTATGATGAAAATTTTCAGTGGTGTTTCCTTCTGCTGGGTCAATGCTACCATGCCCAAAAGCCTGTTACAAAATAAATTATTTGCATGATAAATAAGACCTGCAATGACTTTGATGACAAAGCCTAATAGAAATTAAAGCCGAAGTATAAATTCACAGCTTACTAGAGGAAACTATGATAAGGACTGCAGAAATTAAAGCCAAAACACATCATAGCTAACCATTGGGAAGCATCAGATGGACTACGAATACTAGAAGCAGTACTTTCTAAGCAAACCAAAGCAGCTAAGTAGGCAAATGAAAATAAGAGTGAACAGATGCTCACAGATAAATGGATGTGGTTACATAAAACATCAGTCAGCTCCCACTGACATCAAAAGCAGCCTGTTTGCTTGTTTCAGTAAGAGTTTGATAGACCTTCTATTGTGTTGCATCTCATGTTGAGACAGTAGGACCTAATCTTCCATAGTAGTAAGAATCTCCTGAAGAAAGCTTAAGCTTCAGCAAACTATATATAATTTGCAGAAGGTTCTAACCGTGTTTCTCCTATAGCAATTTGGGATACTGCCTTGCTAAATGTATTCCTTGGATAACCCAAATCACTTTCTTTCCATTAAGGAAAAAGAAAAAAAAAATCCTCAAGATTTTGTACCAATAAAAGTGCAGAAAAGTGAAAATTGTATTTCAAATTAATAGCTATGCTACAGGGATTAACTAAGCACTGTCTGTCCTGCCAGCACGTTAGATATTAAAACCATTTTTAAAGTGGTACCTTGGCAGAAGTAGCAAAATGGAACTTTTTCCAGTCCAAGTGTTTTCCCTGGCGCATCAGTGAATGATATGAAAAAGGGTCAGTGAGGAAATGAATATATTTCCCTGCTACTTGGCAAGTGAAAATGTGGCCATGCTTCTTCTGTTTTTCCCTGAGGAATTCGAGGGGGTTGGCACCAAACTGCAAGGCACAGCCCAGGTATGGAAGGAACCCATTTTCAAGTGGTGGCTCTCCTTGGCGCCTACAAAACAAAAAGCTGAGTTTAGAAGTATGTATCAAGATCACTTATCCAAAGCTACCAAGTAAAATGGCAATGGGGGAGTTTTGATACTTAATTTCTGTTGCTGTTGACAAGTAATTTCTTCCCCTTCTGAAGAATAAGTCAATTGTGAAGTGTATGTTAGTCAAAAAAGAATAACAGTCTGCATTACAATAAGCATGACAGAACACAGTTTCACTATCTCACTTTTCCCTAGATTAAATTTGGTTGTTTTGCTTGTTTAAATGTGGCATTGTTGCCTCTAGCTAACATGCACAGATCCATAATTGTCTCATAAATGCTTTTCATTAATATTGTGTGAAACGTAATGATATCCACAAATCAATTTGAACTCCAGGGGGAATTGCCTTTTGAGTGTAGAAAGGTTGTTATTACTGGCATATCTCACTTGGACCCAATCCCACTGAAAACAGTGGGAAATTTGCCATGATCTTCACTAAGCCTAACATTTCATCTTTCAGGCAAATTGTCATTAAGCCCATGCCTTATGTTAAGCATATGCTTAAAATGAAGTACATGTTTAAATGATGCTTTTTATTCTGACAGTCAAAAAAGTGCTTTCCTGCAGAAAGTCACCATGGCTGCTAAAATAACTTTCAGATAACTCTTTTCCTCTGGTATGTTCTTGATGGTTATGATTTTATGAGGTCAACTATTTTTACTTTTTTTGTTGAACTTTAAATAGGAAAACAAGAAAATGATTGCTGAAAAATACAAAATTATAACAGAATCATAGAATCCTTAGTTGAAAGGGACCTTTAAAGGTCATCTAGTCCAACTCCCCTGCATTGAGCAGGGAAACCTACAGCTACATCAGGATGCTCAGAGCCCCATCCAGCCTGACCTTGAAAGTCTCCAAGGATGGGGTACCCACCACATCTCTGGGCCACCTGTGCCAGTACCTCAGCACCCTCACTGTAAAGGACTTTTTCTTTACATCCAACCTAAATCTCTCCTCTTTAAGTTTGAAGCCATTTCCCCTTGTTCAATCACCACAGACTGGGCTAAAGAGTCTGTACCCTTCTTTCTTGTAGCTCCCCATTATATACTGATAAGCAAATAACTTGCTCACATAGGACAGATTGATAATAGGAAATATTTCTAAGTAGGTATTAAACTAAGTAGATAGAAGCAGGTATTAGCTAATTAGCTATGATTAGAATACACTAAGCCCAGTGCTTTAGCAAAACAGAACACACATTAATATTTTAATTAGCTCATTTTTGCATAGATTTCTATCGACATCTATCTCAAAGAACTAACTCACCATTATCAAAAGTCTGTACAAATTCTATCGTAACATAAGTCTCTCAAAAGATATAACTACAGTGTTTCCCATGTTATCCTGCATTTATCCAGCCACATTTGTCCATCTGATAATCTTCAGATTACACTCATTTTAGTCACATGCACAGTATGTTTGAAAGAAGCAAAGAACAGTTATATACTAAGATGCATTTACAAATGGATTCCTTACCTCCTCCTCCGCCTCCCAAAAAGAAACCAAAAACTGCAACAGACTATTATCACTGTTCCCCAGATCCATGGTGTTATGAACATTTCTGGTAGTGCCCCAAAACTTCCAAGTGGAAAACCTGCTAACTAACACTATGGCAGAAAAGATGACTGAGAATGATGTGGAGTGACCGGTCACATTTTATATACGGTAGATGCACCGCTGCATTTAATGGCACTCAGTCAACCTAGCAAGCTATTGATTAACCATTTCTGGACGAAGCCCGCTTTGTCTCTGCTCTGGCATCTTTCTGCAGAGTTCTTCGCTGGACTGATGTGGACAGTTGCAGACATGGCCTTGAGCTGATATCAGGTATCAGAAGTGGTTCCAAAGTAATCAAACAGCTGTAATAGTTGATAATTTGAAGGCCTCTCAGGTGTGTTCTCATCTATCCTGCAGATTTACCAATTACAGTCTATAGTTCAAGTTTAGCAATAAATTAAATGGCTGCTGACAGATGTTCAGCGGAGTCAGGCTGGGTAAATGGTGGGTGCAGTTCATGTTGTCCCTTGGCTGCCAGCCTGCCCATTCTCTCCTTTTTCTTTTGTGTGGATTTACCTGGCTGCAGTGCACTGCTGCGAGACGGAGTGGGAGAGATTTGGCTGTGGGTAAAAGGATGGACTTATTCCTCTAAGCATGTTTCTCTACTAGAAATAATGAAATACGTCTTATGTAACGCAGAGCAAGGGAAAAGAAAACAGATTTAGATCATTACGCTGCTTTTTTTTTCTTCTTCTTTTTTTTTTCCTTTTCCCCTCAGTGTCTTTGGATCTCCAAATTGCCTTTTACCTTTCCATTTAATTCTTCTGCTTTCTGCCCTTGCCTCAAGCTGTACAGCACCATTTCAGCCAATTTAACAGCTTTGGAATATGACCTCTGATCCTGTGTTAGGGAAACTTTGAGGAACATATTGAATTTTCAGCGCCCAGATCAACCAAGACTCTTTCTTCTTTTTTTAATTTCCTTTGATTGACTCCTTTCTGTTTAAATATATCCATGTGTAACCACTTTCTCTGATCTGAGTTCTGCCATAGATCAAGAAAGTGGGCACCTCTCCTGTGAGGAAAGGCTGACACTGAGCTGGGCCTGTTCAGCCTGGAGAACAGGAGGTTCATCAATGTCTGTAAATACCTGACGGGGAGGTGCAGAGAGGATGGATCCAGGCTCATTTCAGTGGTGCCCAGTGCCAGGACAAGAGGCAATAGGCACAAATTGGAACACAGGAGTTCCCTCTGAATACCAGACAGCACTTCTGTGATGTGCAAGTGATGGAGCACCAGTATGGAGCACCTCTGCCCAGAGGGTGTGGAGTCTTTTCCTTGGAGATCTTCAGCAGGTGCCTGTGCAGCCTGCTCTGGGCGTCCCTGCTCAAGTGAGGGTTCGGCCAGATAAACCCTGAGGTGCATTCAAACCTCAGTAATTCTGTGACTCTGTGATAGCTTGTCCATACATTGCTAAGACCTTTCTAATTCTCCACTTGCTGTGGTCCAGCTCCAGTGGGCAGCTAATTACCACACTGCCATTTGTTCTCTCTGCCCAAGTGGGATAGGGGAGGGAATTAGAAAGCGAGAACTCCTGGGTTGCGATAAAGAGCTGCAGTTCCTTCAGAGGTTTTCCTACTCTGTCATGGACTTATCCACAGCCACAGGCAATTTAAAGTATACCTGACCTATTGTGGACTTATTAATGGGCCTCATCTCTAGAGGTATGTCTGCTGCACCATGGATTTATCCACAGCCACGGCTGCTTTGAGGTGTACCTGGCACAGTCTTTTCCACTGGCCACGGTCCTTCTGGACACCTGCTGTGTTGTGGTCTTATCCATGGACACAGACACTTTGTTGTGGTATTCTGGTATGGCTTTATCCCCAGATATTCTATGGGCTTTGCAAGGTGTGTAGCTGCTGCAGCATGAATTTCTCCATGGCCACAGACAATTTAGGTGTGCTTGCTTCAGAGTGGACTTATCTGTGGCCAAAAATGCTTTGGGGCATACATGCTCCCATGTGGGCTCATCTACAGGTAGCAGTCCCTCTGAGTTGAGCTCAGTCTGGAGTCCCAGCCTGTCCAGTGCAACAGCACAGGGACAGCAGTGATGACCCAGCCATCTGCCAGCCCAGGCTTGTGGCCTTGGCTGTTATCAAAATGTTCCCAGGCACAGAAAGCAACATGATAAGAAGTAGAGGACAAGGCAGAAGCCAAATCAGCCACTAGCAACCACTGGTCCATAACATACAGTAAGGCAAGCAAGCTGCATGACAAGTAGAGGAGCTTGCCAATTAGCAGCTAACCTGCTATAGTATCTGTAAATTTGATCTAACACACATCACACACCAATCAAATCTGTTGCTATCTCAAACCCTTCATGCCCCACATTGGCCACCAAAAAGGACTGCTGTGGTTTAATCCTGGCAGGCAGCTCAGCACCACCTAGCTGCTCACTCATTCTCTCCAGATGAGGATGGGAGGGAGAATTGGAAAGCTCCTTCTGGGCACCAGCCACTTTTGTTCTGATATTTGCTTTTATCAGTTATCACAAATCCTGGAGTTGTTCCACTACTCACATAAAAAGAAATTGCCCAGAAACTTCATCTACTCATGCTGTATACTGCTCTGAATGCTATTTGCAAATTTCTTACACCCCAATTCCATACCTTTCCGTTTTAAAACTCAAAATCCTTTCAATTTCTTAACTCCCAGGCTTCAAGCCTTTCCCTCGCTCACTTCTATCATTACGAGCTGAAAAGATTATAAACTGAGATGTACCCTCTGTGTCTGCACAATATGTATGCTGTTTTCCAGCACCTTGGCAACAGAACCTTCCCAAGTGACATTCCATTCAAGAGTTGACTAAATTCTACCTGCAGTATGACTTAATTAGTTAAGGGGGTAAGTGCAGTCAAAAGGCTTAGGGCAGAGAGATCTGGGAGAAGATCCTGAAAAACAGATTTGCATGGGAAGAAAGCCATGAATTGCATTGCTATTAGTAGAGCAGCAGCAAGCAGCAGAATCTGTTTCAGCAGGAACACGAGGTATATGTGTACAGAACACAATAGACCATGAATGATGAATCACACTAGCTATGATAATTTCTTGGCTATTTATTCTTCAATATTACCATTAATTAGGACACCCCCAAGAGCAGATCCCCATTGTGACATGTGCTGTGGAAGTATATTTCAACCTCACCTCTGTCCCTGGAAAGGTGATGGAACAGCTTGTACTGGATGTCATCTCCAGACAACTGGAAGAAGAGGAGGTTATCAGGAGTAGTCAGCACGGGTTCACAAGGGGGAGGTCGTGCTTGACCAACCTGGTAGCCTTCTATGATGTTGTCTCTGGCTGGGTGGATAGGGGGAGAGCAGTGGATGTAGTCTACCTTGATTTCAGCAAGGCATTTGATACTGTCCCCCACGACATCCTTATAACAAAGCTGAGGAAGTGTGGGATAGATGAGTGGACAGTGAGGTGGGTTGAGAACTGGCTGACTGGCAGAGCACAGAGGGTCATTGGTGGTGGTGCAGAGTCCGGCTGGAGGCCTATAACTAGCGGTGTTCCTCAGGGGTCTGTGCTGGGTCCGGTCTTGTTCAACATCTTCATCAATGACCTTGATGAGGGGATAATGGCCACCCTCAGCAAGTTTGCTGATGATACGAAGTTGGGAGGATTGGCTGACATGCCTGAAGGCTGTGTTGCCATTCAGCAAGACCTGGATAGGCTGGAGAGCTGGGCAGAAAAAAAACGGATGAGGTTTAACAAAAGCAAGTGTAGAGTCTTGCATCTGGGGAGGAATAATTGCATGCACCAGTACAGGTTGGGGGATGACCTGCTGGAGGGGAGCTCTGCGGAAAGGGACCTGAGTGTCCTGGTGGATGACAGGTTGTCCATGAGCCAGCAGTGTGCCCTTGTGGCCAAAAAGGCCAATGGCATCCTGGGGTGCATTAAAAAGAGCATGGCCAGCAGGTCAAAGGAGGTGATCCTCCCCCTCTACTCTGCCCTGGTAAGACCTCATCTGGAGTACTGCGTCCAGTTCTGGGCTCCCCAGTACAAAAAAGACAGGGATCTCTTGGAAAGAGTCCAGCGGAGGGCCACAAAGATGGTGAAGGGCCTGGAGCATCTCCCCTATGAAGAAAGGCTGAGTGAAATGGGTCTGTTCAGCCTTGAGAAAAGGAGACTGAGAGGGGACCTGATCCAGGTCTATAAATATCTAAGGTGTGGGGGGCAGAATGGCAAGGCCGGACTCTTTTCAGTGGTGAGTGGAGACAGGACAAGGGGAAACGGACATAAGCTGCAGCATAGGAAGTTCTGCACAAATGTGCGCAAGAACTTCTTTACAGTGAGGGTGACGGAGCACTGGAACAGGCTGCCCAGGGAGGTGGTGGAATCTCCTTCTCTGGAGATGTTCAAGACCTGCCTGGATGCCTACCTGTGCGACCTGCTGTAGGGAACCTGCTTTGGCAGGGGGGTTGGACTCGATGATCTCTGGAGGTCCCTTCCAACCCCTACAATTCTGTGATTCTGTGATTTCTCTCCTGAAACCATTTCCAATACAGCCAATGCAGAGTGGCTAGGAGAACAATGTGAGAGACACATCTTGTTAACTCAAAAGAAAATTGACCTAGATGGCAAAGGGAAGGAAAAGAGTCAAGAAGAATTGGGTGGGAAAGAAAACTGCATACAGAGGGGACCTACTACAAAGAGCAAAGAGAGACTGGAGCAAAAAGTCTGCTAGCTCTGGGCTGGAGGTAATCCAGGCATGAAGTAACTGCTGGGGACATTCCAGCTGCCCAAAGGTCAGCACTAGGAGTACTCCTGGACGTGCTCCTATTTGGTAGAGAATATGTCTGGCTTCTCCCTGGTGTTTTCCCTCAAGGCTAAGCTGTGGGGAGTAGGAGAGCACTTTTGGTGCTCAAAAAAGAGTAAAAGGATAATCCAAGATGAATGTAGTAATCATTAAGCAGAAATCTCCTCTTGTGCTTTATCTAAAGTCTTCAAGAAAATTAAGGAAAAACTAATGGAAGCTATGCTGCTTTTTAATTGAAATGAACAAATGCCATAACGAGAGTTGTTGGATGACCACTGGAAAAAAAAAGGGCACAGCTATGTTATTTCTATCGTGATGCTATTTTAACCACTTAAGATTAAACTTTTTTCCCTTACAGTGAATGTTCCAACTTTGGCTTGGCTATAGCACCTGGCATTGAGCCATTGAGGAGGCAGATCAGCAGCATATAGCAATATCTCACTGGTCATGTGGGGTCTAATACCTTTCTGAGGAACACTCTCGGGTTTTATTCCTTTTTCAGCCTCACTCTTTTCCCAGTTTTTGTTGATGTCCCTACAGCCATGTGACAAAACAGTAAGGATTTGAATACTTCGCCAGGGTGTGCCCTGTCAAGCACAGCACTGAAGGAATTAAGCTGAAAATCTAGTAGATGGAAATACTGCCCTCGTGTCAAACCAAGGTAGGCAGTGAAGCAAATGCTGTTATTTTGGAGGCAATTTTTAAATTTCTAAACTGAAGGAAAAAAAAAAAGCTTTACAGCAGTAAAGTTTGCCCTCACTCAATCTGAAAGCCACCTCCTTTCACATCCGCTCAAGATCTGGTCTCCTACTTCGCTTACTTTTAAGCACAGGTGTTTCTTATATTTTCCTAGAAAAATTGTTTTTTCCATCAGGTGAAAATAGCTTCTTTTAACAGAGTCACTCTATAAAATTCACGCTTCGCATTTTCTGTTTCTGTTATGGGAAATTTCAGTTCTGAGTGTCATCTTTGACTACGCACTGTCATTTCGTCATCCTAAACAGCTATGATCACTTTATTATGTTTGCATCTGATTCTTCCTGCATGTCTAGGTCTCAGACTTCTCATTTCCAAACACCACTAAACAAGAAAGTAGGAAGTTTTGTCAGCTTTGTGTCTAACACCCCACAATACTGTTTATCCAGCATCAGATACCTGTGGCTCCTCACACACTGCCTTTTCCCTACATGATCTGGGTAGTCGTACTGCAATGTGATGAGTGTATCACTTACAGATATTACCCTGCTGTCACAACAGGAGTAATTTCTCTAAAACTGCCAACCTTTTTTGATTTGCTCATGTGTAACAGTATGAAAAGTGCAACCATTTTTAGACAGAGAACAGGACTTGCTTTGCAGCCTATTTTAAATAATTGCATTTTTTCTTTTTCTTCCTGAGGAAAATTAAATGTGCCTCCTCTTTTCCATTTAAGAAACCTGTAGGTTGCAGCACTGTTGATAAATAACTATTATAGCCCTCTTGGGCCAATGACACCAACACAAATAAAGCACCGCTTATGCCTGTTTTGGCTGTACACCTTTTTACGAATAGAGGAAAAACTGAACAGTGCATTTAACAGTAGTTAAAGGAAAATGGAAAACATTTTAACAACTGCCCAGTGTGCGCAGTGGCTACCAGGAGCACCCTTGTCTGCCACCTCTGTTCCAGCCTGCAAAGTATTTTTGGTCATGAACTCACTCCATGGATTCAGTGCTGCTCCCATGAAGCAAACAGGCTCAGCTTCACTTCTGGAGAGGAACTGCTGTGATTCCTGAAGCCTGAGAGAACCTCCTGGCTTGCTGCGTACAGCCGCATGGAAACAGCTCGCTATCCACCTAACCAGCTTCATCTCTGTTGCAGCTCTATGGTTTTAATTAGTCATGACCCACACATGGTACTTAAATAGACAATAATCGACAGGCCAAGCTAAGGTTAATAGTTTTTTTTTTTCCCAGGGTTGCTGATGGCTCCATAACTCAGGGGTACTGGAGCACAGAAGGGTGTGGCTGAGTTACAGAAGGCTGCTGAGTGCAATTGCCTGTAAATAGCAATGCTGTACACAGTGAACTAAAGCCTCTTTATTCAGTGGAAGTCAATAAGAGGTACACCCTGTTAAAAAAACAATTGACTTTTTTTCCCTTGAGTGTGTTGTGAGATCTGGGTTAGTAGTTTTCACCAGCAGATAGAAAATAAAGAAACTGCATAAAATGCAACACTGCAGCACAGCAGCAGTTGGCAGAGCAATGTGGGCTGACACAGTGCAGCCTGGAGGTGCCATCACAGCTAGGAAATGCTACTGAAATGTATAAAAAGAATTTCAGAAAGCTGCAGCAATATGAAAGGAAAGCATACACAAGAAATGTAGAAATCCCCGAGTACAGCTGCCTGTAGTGCTAGAAAATTGCTAATAAATAATTAAATATCACCACCTACTGGTAAACCTCCTCGACTGGCACTTGTGTGCTGTGTTCCAGAGCAGGCACTGAGCTTTGCCAGTCGGTGTTTCCTGTTTCTATAAAACAAAACTGGCATTCATCTTATGTACCTATGTATTTGTCTTTGTGTTTAAATATAATTATAGATTTTTTGAGAGCTATTTCTGGGGAAGAAAGATTTAGGTTGGCTCATGCCCGGATATTCTGTAGGCAGCACTGCCTGCATTGATGTGATGAATAACATCGCTGAAGATCCCCAGGGCCAAAGTGTAAACCTGACTTACACAGGGTAACTGGGAATTTTGCTGTTGACTTCAACAGAATTAATGCTTTGCTGTTCTCCAGCCATTAGTAGCAGCTCTTTTTAGAGAGGACTGCCAGCTATCATCACATAGCTCCTACAATGAGAGGAGAGTCTAGAAACTGAAGATCCAGCATCAGTGTTGACATGACACGACTATCATATGCCTAGAAACTAATTTAAATCATCAGCCCCTCTTCCACACACCACTGGCTCACACTTTGGAAAGCATCAGTGATGTTCCACGCACAGACAGGACAACACTGGCTGACACATCTGCTAACAACAGCTAGCCCTGATCTCCCACCGTGGCACACCATCACCCAGCCTGACCTCACTGCAATTTTCCAGAGACCAATGCTGGTTCCTGGATGTACTCAGGCAAAGAACTGCCCCTGCAGGGAGCCTTAATGGCAGCCAAGCCATTCAGTTTTAAGCCTCATCTGCATTGCACTCCAGACTTTATGTTCTTCCCCTTAAGGAAAACTTAGTATTAGGAAATGGAATTATGACCCTTCTCAGTCCCATCTTTCTCCACCATGCTAGAGCTCTGTTGTAAGAGCATAAACTAGTTGCTGTTATCAGTGGATTGTTCCAGAAATGTAGTATCTTCCTCAAAGAGACTGTAACCCCAGAAATAAATCCAGCAGATCCCAGCCTGGACCTTATGCTGATGGAAATGGTGAAAGTCTTGTAGACCTGAATAAAAATACAGCATCTAAAAGAACTGAAATTTTAAACTGGAAGAGGGTAGATTTAGACTAGATATTAGGAAGAAATTTTTTATTGTGAGGGTGGGGAGACACTGAAACAGGCTGCCCGTGATGTTGTGGATGGCCCCTCCCTGCAAGCATTGAAGGCCAGGCTGGATGGGGCTTTGAGCAACCTGGTCTAGAGGGAGGTGTCCCAGCCTATAGCAGGGGGTTGGAACTAGATGATCTTAAAGGTCTCTTCCAACCGAAACACTTCTATGATTCTATGAAAATAATAATAAGTATTCCATGGGAAATAATGCCAAGCAGTTTAGGATTTTAATAATCTAAATAATCTACAGTAATTTCATGATACTAGAATATAACACTACAATTCTATTTTAATTATGGTTGTTCAAAGGGCAGATTTTGCCTACACTGCAATCTGCCTTCTGCAAAATATGTGAGTCATCTCACTCCACAGAAGTGCTGTGCTCAGATTTCCTTTACTTCTCTTCCCTGCTGTGGATTGTCTGAAAAGAAGTACAATACTTTTGTAATAGAAACCTTTGTAATGCCTTTGAACCTGTAATTTCTTTCATTATGAAGAACTGTGCACGTACAATGTATTGTATTTGCAATACAGTAGATCATAAAGTTGGACAGGTGTGGAAACCAAGCAATTTGCATCCTGTTTAAGGACAATTGCCCCAAACATTGCAATAGCGATACGGATGGATGCTTCCTTTACTGAATAAGTTAATGTGTACATCTCAGAGCATCCTCTGAATGTGCTCACATATCAGATAATGATAGGAATGATTGCTTACACCATATCACTTCATTTCCTCTCTGGAATTTTCTTTGGCAATATCAAGTAGAAAATTTTGTAACCTTTCCCTCAAAAGATAGATCTTGCTATACCACTATTTTTCCTTTAGTATCAACCATCTCAAACTAGATCTCATTAACAAATATGACCTTTCTTTCATTTCAATGAATTTTAACAATATGCTGCATGCTGACTTGACAGTTTTCCTTAAAATAGTAGAGCTGCTACAGGAAGTACTGAACTGTTGTTTGCTGGTTAAAAAAAAAAAAAAGAATATTAAGATTTAAGGGTTTTTTTGTTTGTTTGTTTGTTTTGTTTTGTTTTTGTCTAGGTATCACAGAGAAGAAACAGAAAAGAAAGAGGGCAGATATGAAAGTGGGTAAGTAGGGAAAGGAAACGAATACTGGATGCAAAATAAGCCACAAGGAGCTTACTACTATTTACTACTGCTTTTTACTACAGGGCTTATTAGTACACAACCAGTGAGCATCTTCCTAGAGCTATCTTTTTTTTCCCAGTTGGTCAGTTTATTTGTATTGTTTGTTATCAAAACACTAAGCAGAGAGAAAGCAAAGCTCAGATGCAGTTACAAAAAATGATACTAATGCAAAAAAAAAAAAAAAATTATTTGGAGAAAGGTATTTGGGTGACATGCTAGTAGAAAATGACTACAGTGCAACCGTTTTGAAGAACATGACAAGCTATTCTGGACCGGCCCAGCAGATGGAGCAGGGAATGCAACAGCACTTTCATCCTGCTTTTCTTCACTTTTGTTCTCTTTTTTTCCTTCCTCTTTTATTTTATTTATTTTTTTTACAAATAAAAAGTAAACAAGGGCACAATTTTCCTCTCTCCCACATATCATTGTGGCTTACTACTTGCTCTTTTGCAACTTGACGTGTGTATTCACCTTCCTGAGTTATCCAGCTCTGAAGTGTAGCTCTTCACGTTCCTTGCTCTATCAAACTCACAACTTGCTTTTACATCCCCATTTAGAAGACATGGAGACTGGGGTGTTGAAAGATCCTTAGCCATCCAATATCATGTCAGCAAAAGCAGACTGAAATAACAGGAGTGGATCTCTAGAGTCAACCAGTGCCGAAGACCTGCTGTCTATCCTTACATAAACATACTTTTTCCACCTTCACATCGCTCATTGGCTAAATGTACCGACTGCTCACCAGCAGAACAGACTAGATGTTGTCCTGTATTACCAAGGTTTACATTCATCTCAAACAGAAAAAAAACCCACAAAAAATGATGCCCTTTGTGAAATCCAATTCTGCCTCACCCGAGGCAAATTCTCTTTGCACTCCTGATCCAAACAGAAACGCGGAAATAGTTATGTACAAGTTTACACCTGCACACATATATAAGACCCTCCCCCTTTCTATTTACATATGCAAGTATGTATGTATCCCTCCACTGTCAAACAAAAGATAAAAAGCCTTTAATTCTACTCAGTCTGAAACCACAATTAGCCTGGCCAAGCAAAGTCTCCTAACAAGCAGACAGTCTCACCCACCAACAGGAAAATGCCCAAACTATTCACCAACAGATACCCTCGCTGGTTTAGCAGATACCTAAAGTGGAGACTAGGATAGGTACACTCCTAAAGTAGTGTAGGATAGTAAAAGAGAAGGATAGTTTTGCTGTTCCCCTATCCCCTCAAAGGCAGATATCTCAGTGAAATATATTTGTTTCTAGCTTTAATAGGCTAGAAGGCAGCTGCAGTGCTCGGGCAATGTAGTAGGAGAAGGCAGAGACTGGCTGGCCAGTTTTGTAAAGCAGTGGGCAGGCATG
Source organism: Lagopus muta (assembly GCF_023343835.1). Taxonomy (NCBI): domain Eukaryota; kingdom Metazoa; phylum Chordata; class Aves; order Galliformes; family Phasianidae; genus Lagopus; species Lagopus muta. The sequence continues at coordinate 37,193,815 of NC_064435.1, read as the reverse complement.
TAAGAAAATAGTGAAAAATAGTTAGTGATGTCCGTGAGAAGTTACTTTGTCAGAAGGATGGCATCTTCAGAACCATTACAGCAATTTTCATCTTCTCTATACAATCTCTGGGTATGTGTCTGGTCCTACATCACAGGCTTGTGCCACTTTGGCAAACCACACATCAGGTTGCCGAGAGGTTGGCTGCTTGCTTGTTTTGTTCCTGAAGCAATCAGTCTGTGCAGTGGTATCCTCCATTGCTGCAGTAAGGAAGGAAACTAAAGGGTTTCCCACCTTACTGGCAGGATGCTCTGTAAGAATTGGAAACCAGCATGGGACCTGTGGTCAAAGTGAGGACCCTTCCTATGGGCTGTAGCTGCTGATCTGAAGGGAGATAGGCCAGGAGAGAATTTATAGTTGGAAGTCATCTATGAGTTGCCCTTGATGGTGGCTCTCATGGCCATTTCAGCATTGGTGAAGTCTTCCATCAGTTTAAGGAATGGGGAAACTGAATGTGGGGTACTCTGTGACTGATCCACATTTTTCTCATCCAAGGAAAAATGCAGATTTCCTTCTCATATTAGAATTGCTTGAATATTATATTTTCCCCACCTCTATGTGCTACTCTCTATTTTACAGTATTTGTTGGAGGACATAATGGAGCGATTCAGCGATGATGTTTATTTGTATATTGCAATAGAAATCTGCCAGTCATAGCTGGAGTCATTTTCTGTGATATATTTCTCATAGTGATCATATTTGTATCTATATGCAAGTTTTCATATTTTAATTTTGTTTGTCTAAAAGAAGCTTTGGCGGGGAACAATGTCTTCACTGTGTAGAAGAAAGGAAAAGGAAGACATTGTTATAACAGACGTGATATAAAAGCATCTTGAAAGTGTGAGGCTGCTCAACCATCCAGATGAGATTAAAAAGAGATTAATATGGAACAACACAAACAAGTTGTCTAAACCACAGCCCACTAGCTTTACATGTGAATCAGCCTTCTGGCCTAAAAAAATTTAACTGAAACTGAATGCAGATGGCTAATGTGAAAAACTATTGATCTTTGCTAAAATTTAATATGTAATTTGATTTTCATCTACCAGAATTGCTGTAATACTGTATTTTACTCAGCTCTGCCTATATGTTTTTATATATACATTTAACTTATGTAAGCTAAAAACAAAGATCTAACTATTATGGCTTTACTTCACAAATGGAAAGACTTAAAACCATAACAGTAAAAGAAATACACAAAATGAACGTGGTACTGCAGGAAGAAAAAAGTGATAGATGATGGATGACAGGTAGATGTTACAGAGAACAGGAGGTTAAGAGAAAACATAAGGTAAAAGCCAGGAACAGTGAAACAGCTGGAAAGTTTACAAGTGGGAATCGATTATTGCTTCTCCCAACAAATCAATAAACATGAGCGCTCTGGGAGCCACATGGCTCTTACAAGACTCAAATCTTGTAAGTTAAGCAGGTTGTGTGCAGTCAGACATAGGGTGGCAGACTTCCAAAAGAACCCGTGCTGCAGAAAGCATGTGACTTGCTGAGTCAGTGTGGAGACAGCTCCCCAGAAAAGCGAGGGCACTGTGCTGCCAGCACAGCAATCCCTCCAATGAGACACAGGCACTGTGAGCATCGGGCCACTAAGGGCAAATCCTGTTTCCTGGGCTGTCTCCTCCAAAACTGTCAGGTTAGCCCAGGGGGAGCAAAGACTTCCAGTTGTGATAGGTGAACCTTGCCAAAGGAGACAGAATCATTGTTGGCATCAGCTCTTCTCTGCCTCCTTCGCTCGCTGGCACTGTTCCCACAACAAAAGAAGAGCACCTGACTGCATCTTGGCCACCCCAGCTTGAAGGCTGGTGTCTGGTCAAATTTATGCTCAGCCTGTTTTAAGACAAAATGCCAGATTCCCATTCAGGCAGCTGTGCTCCTGCTTCCTTGTGCCACCAACACTCCTGCTCTGCGTTAGTAGGCTCAGTGTGCTTCCCACAGTGAAGTTTACCTTGTTACTGCATGGGCATTTTTCAGTTGGTAGCACTCAAACCTATCTAAATTCTGGCTGTGCTTTCATTTTTGGCTGGCTCCAGTGTTTCTCTGTGACCCAGTAAAAGCAGAACACTGAGGTAAGGCCTGCCAGGCTATGTTGTCTGCATTCTATGAGTGCAGATGGACATGTCTGTAGTCCTCCAGTCCGGCATCACTCTTCATCAGAAACACAATTTCACCAGATGTGCCTAACTTAGAGACCAGGGCCTGTGCTAGACAGTCTCTGATGTGAATGTACAACATGTTCAGTTAAAGACACTGAGAAAAAGGAACAAAAGCATTGAATTCCAGAGCAAGCAGTGCTAACAGTTAAACTGCTTTTTACTGTGAAATATATGCCTCTGCTCCTACTGCTTAGAACACTAAAACAAAGAACACAGAAAGCCAGATGTCAGAGAAGAGCTGTGGGGTTTATTTCAACCCCTTCCACCAAACTCCTGTCTGTGGTGTGGGTGCAGAAAAAGCGCAGACCCTCTCACCTGAGGCCTGCATCCACCCCTTCCCAGGGCACCTTGCTGCATCCTCCTGAACTCAGGGTCTCCTTTTAAGAAGCCTGTAGCCTGCATGATCACTGCTTCATTTGCTGCAGGGGCTGAGAGGTGTCTAATGAGCAAGGAGGAAGGATCATGGCCAGAGAGGGATGTCTCCAGGCTCCTGCACTGGGGCGAGTGCTGCTCCTTGCTTTCACATAGGTGATAAACAAGTTCTCCTGCCAGGCTCTTCTCAAGCAGCTGCTGTGTTTTCGTCGCTCTCCAGCCGCCCTGCAGGAAGCCCTGAAGGCTCATTTGGAGAAGTGTTGGGCACAGGCGGCCCAGAGTGAGTACAGGAAGGTATCCATTTAATAAACAATCCTCAGTACATGAAATAAAAGCTTATAGAACTGGAAGCTCATTGTAATGCACTGTGAGCATGCTAGAATGAAATGCCTTGACTCTCTGCCCATACTTTGGGAGTTAGAACAGAAAATAAATCGGTAATTGTTTGCACAGTGCTCAGACACTGGAGTGTTACTTAGAAAAGACTGTGACAACATTAGCATTTCCATCTTTACAGCAGTCTGAATAGCAGGCAGGAAATCAGGCATGAAACTGCAAACTGAGCAGTGGAAAATCATACATTCCCTGAGCCCCATCCGGCTGCGACATGGTGGGGGACAGCGGGAATAATATGTCATGTCATCCACTGAAGGTGGCCTGGGAGTCAAAAACAAAGCAGCCTTGGCAGTTCTAATTCCTCCAGCTTCTAATGTTAAGCACGTAAACTCGGTGAGGTTCCTGTGGTGTAATTTATCCTACAGAGAACATAAATTTATGGTGACATTCTTGTTTCTCTACACAAAAATTCTTCTGTAAGAAGTCTAGAGGTGAATTGGTACAGCCCAGTGTGACGCAGCAGTTACGTATGTTGGTTTGGGGCTGGTTTGTTCAAGAAGTACAAACAACACGTCAGGATACTCCTTGCTCATTGCACACAGCTTGGAGCAGAGCCAGTTAACACTCTCACAACTATCCCAGGAACAGAACCACTCCGGAGCAATTATTCCTCTTCCAATAATGACAGGGTGCTGCCTGCATAACTTGTACACGCTTTCAGTGATCATCTGTCGTTTTTCATTGTTGAATGGGTGGAGAATTTCCTAGCAAACAAAAGCACAGTTTGTTCCCAGCTTCAAAGGAAAAATATGAATTTTGAGGTAACTATTTCACATTATTTTATTAAGATTTTTGCAGCTGCAGAGACTGATATCAATCAGTAGGTGACTTCCATTATTCTTCAACAGTTGGCACACGTCTGGGAAAAAAAAAACAAAACAGCAGAAAAGAAATAGTATATTGACAATGGAACATTATCATGCTATTGTCTTTGAGTGTTCTAATTTCAACAACCATCTGATGACTTCCCCTATTTTTTCCACTACTCTCGAACAATAGATACAGTCTTGGAATCTTTTTTGAACACAGCTCAGGAACTAATCAAGAGCAGTTTGGGCCTTTTACCTCTGACTCCTTTAGGCTCCCCAGTCTCGGTGGCAATCTTGGAAAGGGAGATCTTCTAAAACCTGTTCTTAAGCATGGCCACATCCTCATACTGTTCTTCAAAATCATTAGTGAAGTTAGTGCTTGGAGATGAAGGTGGTGAGATTAATTTTTATTACTGGAGCTACTGCCTGTAGCTTGGATTTTGATAGTGCACAAAAAGCACACTGAACAAACAACAGACTATACAGAGCTGATTGTCTTGGCTAGGGCATCACCATAAAGAATGAATGTTCATCCACTGCAGTCTGACAAATGCTACCAGCTTGATAGTATGTCTCAAAATATCATGACAAGGGATGAAGTAATTCAGAAAATAGCAAGTAACAAGCTCCCTTTCTGGAGGTAAGAACAGTGTCTCTGCAAAGAGAAGGGCATTTGATGCCAAAAGAAAAGAAAATATTGCCTTTCTGTTGTCAGACCAATGTCCAGCAGAACTGCACCACTAGGAGAGCAGTGTATGGCATGCCTGCTATCCCCATGCTAGAAAGGCACTACCATGGTCTTGGTGCTCCAGAGTGAGTATGGGGCTTCACTGCAAGGGGCTCACTGTGGGACAAAACAATACATCCCCTTCTGAGGTTTAAGTATTGTAAATCTTTCACTGCACTTCTGTGAAAATTCACTTTTGGCTACGCGGAAAATTAAGCAGTACAAAAGCAGTAATCAACTGTCATTATTAAACCAGAACTTCTTCCCTGCTCAGAAGGCACTAGCACAGGATTTTTGAGAATGTATACCCCAAGCCCCAAATTACACTTCATAACTGTTTAGTGATCCACTGTTGCATGACTCAGTAGCCAGTGGTTCAGATGTCCACAAAAGAAGGCGGGAGGCCTGGGTGATAGATTTGGAAAGAGCAGCTGGAGAATGGCTGCTACCCCTGCACTAAGCACTGCTGCAACGGCTGCTACTTTGCTGCACACTCCACTGTGCTCACTGAAGATGCTGACACAACACCAACCAAAATCTATGTCTGAGAGCATTGTCTAAACACTTCTTGAACTCCAGCAGCTTCAGGCTGTGCCCATTACTCTGGGAGCCAGTTCCATGGTGAAGGTTCTCTGGTTCTCTGGTGCAGGACCTTTTCCTTTACCTCCACCTGACTCTCCCCTGGCACAACTCCATGTGGTTCCCTCAGGTTCTGTCAGTGTCACCAGAAAGCGCAGATGAACGCTGCCCTCTGCTCCCCTCATGAGGAAGATATGAGAACAGGAAAACAAAAATCTCCATTCAGTGTAATTGTGAGTGTATGGGCAGTTCAAATGATGAAACAGAAGAAAAGGAATCACCCTTCCTTCTCAATCCCATTTCTTCCTTCTCCTCTCCCCTGTTCCACGTGCACCCTCCCTTCCCTTGCTCTAGCTGGTGCTGGTGAAAGCTCGCTGGCCCAGCAGAATAACATTCCTGTATTTTGGTGGATTTGAGTTGTGCTGGAACGGAGTTGAGGTGTCCCATGGAAGAGCCTAAGCACTGCAAGGACTGGCTGAGGAGCAGCCGGCAGCTGCAAGGCAGGAGGAAGGAGCTGGAGGCAGGCGCTGATCTCCTCCTGTGGGACTGGAATAAATAAAGATTAAACACCTTCATTGAACGCCCAGGTTTCTCGAGATAAGATTTATGGAGCTCAGCACATCTAGTTGCTTGTCTAATAAAGAAGGTTTACAGTCAAACAGCATAGCTAAGAAGGATTTTTCAAGGCTGAACACTGTGGTAGAGAGGTTAATGCTATTATGGATTACGGTAATTAGGTACAAAAGCCTTCCTAACTCACACAGAACTTCTCTGCCATGAGTATACTCTATGTCATGGTTTCTCTGAGTGTATTTCTCTAGATGTGCTCCTCTTCCAGGAAGCATTGCTAGGCAAAGTCTTGTGCTGCAGGTGCTGTGACTACAGTAGGCTCTGTGATGGATGCATGACGAAGGAAAACAGAAACCGAAATTTGAAAAAAACAAAAACAAAAAAAAACAACCGTTAACTGATACAACGCAGCAAAATGAACTTTGTTAAAGGAAAAGAAATATTAAAAAAGGAAAGTGTTCAGGAGCGAGGCGTGCGTGCTTTGCCGCGGACTGGATCCCCTCAAGGAGGCAGACCAACCGCAGCCCCGCGCTCCCCTCACTCCGCACCCCGCTGTCTCCGCCTTCCATCGCCACGACCGAAAAATCTTAGCCCCTCAGCCCCCGGCCCCGGCGGTTCCGCCTCCCTGGCCGGCAGCTCCCCCGCCCTCGGAGCATGCGCAGAGCCCGGCCAGCTCTGCCGCCGCCCCCGCTCCCCTCATAGCGGCGCAGCCGGGAGTTGAGCGAGGCACCGCTGCTCTTCTGTGCGCTGGCTCTTTCCTCGACGGCCGAGCCGGAGGTACGAGGGGGCCTCTTTCTCTTTCGGCGGCTTCCCGCTCTCCACTGTGGGCCCGAGCGGCGCCCCTTCTCCGGCGTTGTGTGAGGAGGGGGTGGGGAGCTGCGAGCGTGGTGCTGGGCACGGCGGGCGGGGGGGAGAGACCGCAGTGGGACGGGCGGGGGGCCCCGGCGGGAGGAGAAGCTGCGTGGCCGGCCGGCCTTGCCTGCGGAGGAATGATTTCGCCGTTCCCTGTGGTGGAAACAGTGTGCGTCCTCCGCTCCCGCGGCGCCCCGAGCAGCCATTTCATGGGGCTGCGGCGTGCCCGCCGCTGGGAGCCCCTCCCGAGGGCTCGTCCGGCCGCCGTGACCGAGTGGAGAAACAAACGCTGTGTGCTTTGGCATCCGTTCTCCGCCTTGGGTTCGGGGTTTTGGGGTGCTGCTCTTCCCCGTTCAGGCTGCGGGTCCCTTGCTTGCTTCCCGGTCAGCACCCCTGTGTCTCTGCCAGGGGGTTGGGCGTTCGAACCGCCTTCTGTTTGGAGCCGGAGGTGGAACGGATGTGTTTGTGTGAGGTGGAGGTGGAACGGATGTGATTGCCTTTGTGGGCAAGCGAGCCCTTCCTCAGGTCTGAAATGGAGGCAGCACCTTCCCGAGTTTTCCTCTGTAAGGAGGGCAACGCTCGGAGGCCAATTAGGTGGTATCAGCAGGAAAACGCCGGGTGGTTAGTGGAGGTCACAGTTTGCAAAACAGCTGCTGCCTTCCTGCTGTCTCAACCTGACCTTCGGGAAGTCACTCCTAAGCTTGGAGAGGGAACTTAACCTCACAGCTTTTGAGCTGTTCTGAAAGCCAAAGTTGCTACTTTAGTGCTGGTTTTGTGGCTTGTTCTAATCTCCGCATGAGCTGCAGGCACAAATTACCTTTACTCAGCCCACTCCAGCTCCTGGTACTGTCTGTTGCCAGTTTCAGAGACAGCGATAGCCACAGATTAGATGTCAGCTAGTTGTCAGCCTGCCTTCAGCTGTGTGGTTTTCAACCCAACAAATGCGTTGGGCTGACCATCGTTCACAGCCAAACCTGCATGTCACCAAACTGCACCTACCGATGGGACTTCCTGCACAGAGCCCGAGGATGTCACGAGTGCTGCCTGCCTGTTGGTTGGGCGCTGCCCTTGGTCAATAGGATCTGCTTGACCAGGCAGCCTGCTGAAGGTCCTTCTGGCCTGAGAATACTTGGAAACAGGGTTTTCTTCCCTTTTTGCTTTTGTGCTTTTCATGAAAGCTTCAGGTTACCATATGCATTCTTTGTGTGATGTAGGAACCTGTAAACAACTGGGAAATGGTTCTGCTGCCACTGTGGGTTCCTGAGGGAGGACAGGAGGTGAGCAGCTCCGTTGTGTGGTGATTAACTGTTCCCCAGCTCCTGTCTGAAGCCATTCCAGCAGCTGTCCAGTCTTTGTGTTCAGACTTGTTATTGCTGTGAGTCACGGATGGATTCTTCCTGAGTTTCCTGACGATGATGGTAGCTGCTAAACGGTCACGTTTTGAACTAAATACGGTACTTTGGGGGCATCTCATGTTGCCTAATGAGATGTTAGGTGCTTATTTAAGTGTTAGAACTGTCTGTATGGAAATTGAAAACACTCCTTTGTATGTAAGAGCAACGAAGCTGGTATGCAAGGAGACGAGAATGCAGTCAGTGGTGACCGTTATTCCAGTTATTTATTGGAAAACCAAAAATAGCTTCCAGTGAGATTTTGAGGAGGAAGCTGGCAGGGCAACTCTTTGGGAGCTGTGACACACCCTTGGGTTTGCAAACTTCCAGCTGGGAAGGGAGGTGGCCTGGGTGGTGATGAAGTGGCAGGGTAAGCTGCTGGAGGGGGTTTCTTTGGTGACTGGGGTACCAATGCATTTAGCACTGCTGCTCCTCCTCATAAAGAAGAAAAACTTTGAGATAACAGTCTGTGATGAGTGTTAGTGGTGATCGCCATGCAGGGTGAGATTGACCTGTGGGGGAATGGCCCAGCTGGAAGCATAATGCCATGAAACAGTCGCCAGAACCAGAGACCCAGCAGATGCTACAGTAGGCTCTGCCTGGGTGCCATTTGTGCTGCTGTGAATATGATGCTCTGTGTAGCTTTACTGGGGATATAACTCTAAAATGAAGGAGGGATATTTAAGTTAGTTGTTAGGACAGAATTTTTTCTGTCAGAGGGTGGTGAGGTGCTGGCACAGCTGCCTGGAGAAGCTGTCTTGCCCCATCCCTGGAGGCACTCAAGGCAAGGAGGGATGGGGCCCTGAACAACCTTGCCTGGTGGGTGGCAGCCCTGCCCGCCACAGGGGGATAGAACTGGATGATCTTCAATATCTTCCAATCTAAGTTATTCTATGCTTTTAGCAGCAGAACGAGGTGGCTAGGGAATGCTTACCTGAGCAGGCATTTTGCCAGGCTTTGGTTTGCATTTGCTTTTACCCATTTTGATTGAGCAAAAGCATTTGCATTGATGGCATTCAGGTCAGTGCTGCCTTAAAATGGAATCTTAAACTTGTGTTAAATGTGAGTGTTTAATTTTTAACGGTTCTGGGTCTGGGTTATATTTTGTTTGCTTGCAGTGACCTGACAAAAAAATATCAGTTGCAAATAATGAGGAACGCGTGGCCCGTTCTGTTGGGGTAGTTTAGATCTTTGTCACACTTTGGGCTCTCTTTGGAAATGTTAATTGTAGTGTGACATGATACTTGAGCTGTTGGGCGCTCTGCTGAACAAGTAGAAAAGCTGTTGATGACATGAATGTTATGTGAAGAGACATCTATTGTGTTACTGCAGCATGACGTTAAGCATCAGCTTTTTTTTTTTTTTTTTTTTAATCAACTTAGTATCTGCATGTAAAGTAGCAGCTCAAGGATTTATGCAGTGGTCACTTCCGGTCTTGCACAAATAGGACCTCTAACTTATCTTTGAATGAGATAATTGATCTCCTAACCAGAAGCTTTTCACAGTGCCTCTGTTAACTGTGTTAATTAATACCACATCTTAACTTTCAAAGCTTTGTTCTTATTTTCTGTTTCTGCCCTTTCCTTTGCTCAGTTAAAGCGTTTACTTATTCTGGGATGAAATGTCTTAACTACTCTTCTGCAAAGTTCTGTTGACCTCACTGAGACCTTGAGCAAAGGATCTCTCAAAAGTGGAATTTTCTAAAGCCTCTCTGGCACAGATCAAGCAGAACTGCGTGCCTTCCAGGATCACGTGAAGTGTTTTTTATTTCATTGCTTCCTGTTACGTTGTCACAGGGCTCTCTCCTCATCACATGATGGAGGGAGACTGAAGTCTGTGGATTTCAAAACCCACCACTGTCTAGGTCTGGCTGGTTTGTGGTCTGTTGCTTCTCTTTGTTACATTTAATATGGTACAAATGGACGCAGGAAGCCAGTTCTCTTGAGTGACTTCTTAATAGGAGTGTTAGAAATGATGAAAGCCTTTAGATAGTGTGAAAACTTCTGAGCCCTTTTTTCCTCAGTTGTATGTGAATTACTGTCCTACTTGGAAGGTGGAACATGATTAGGTTTCCAACTTAATCTTCATCATTTTTGCAATAGTTCCTGAGAAGCTGTTCTCTGTGCAGGCTTTCTCATGGCTGCGACCTAAACTCTAACAGCACTGAGTAAGCAAAGCCTATTATACACAGGCTATTAGTGATAATAGATTAAATGGCTAGTCTTAATGAAATTTGTCTTCAGTGCTTTGTATCTGTAATGCTAAGATTTACAGGTCACAACTTGCTTATTTATTGCTTTCTCTTTCATTTCTGTTTTAAGCAATGATGTGAGGCAAATTCCCGGTGGCTAACCCTTTCTTTGTCTTTCTCCAACTCAGTGAGGCTGCATCAACATGTCTCTCTATCCTTCCCTGGAAGATCTGAAGGTGGACAAAGTTATTCAGGTATGGCAGGCTTTCATGAAGGTGGTTTTGGTAACAATAATGGTCCCATTGATATTTAAGACAGGGAGGGGAGAACTACTAGATTTTTGTATTTTACAGTCTCTGAAAGGGAAAAGAAAAGGTAAGTGTCTCAGTCTCACCTGCATTTCTCTGTGGGGGCGAAGGATCTTTTTGGAACTGGGAGCTGTGTTGGTATTTCTCTGTTCAGCCCCATGTGCCCTGCATTGTTCTGAGGTGAAGATACAGTCAGTTGACAGTGAACTTTGATTGAAAAACGAAACCCAATCCTGCCTGGAGCTGATTATGTGCTCCTTCAGCCTTTTGAAGACCAGCTGCCAGTGTTTATATCCTATAACTAAAAACCCTCTGCTACTTAACTTTTGTGACTGCTGAGGTAATGGAAGTAGTGTCTCTGTACTGAGTACTGAAAGATGTACTGTGTCCTCTGCAAAACAGTATGATTAAAATGAGGCTCTTTTAAAAAAAAAAAAAAAACACCTGTTCTTACTGTACAGTGTTTGAGTTGGAGGTTTTTCTTCTAAGTACTTTTGATATTGGTAAATAGGTAAATAATGGGTCATTTTTGCTCTTCTTAAATGTGGCTTCTTGGAGAGAATAGGACTATGAAGTCTTCTATTTTTAAGCATTATTTCATTAAAAAAACAAAAAACATTCAGTAATTCAGTCGTCATGTTGAATTTGGTGATTTGTGTGTCCTGTTTGGCATTGTATTTCACTACTTTGAAACTTAACCACACCTTTAACTTTTAACATCAGTAGCAATGTTAAGGTGGCTGATTCTGTTCTGAGTACTAATTGGTCTCTGTAAGGTAATGTTTTTGACTCTTTGTGGATGCTCAAAGCTAAAAGAGAAGCAGATCAGGTACTGTGAGAAGAAAGGGAATTGGCTTACTTTAAAACAGTCCCTTCTGTTTGTAAGCCAATAAGCAGTATGGAAACTAAGCTTAGCACACTTGTGTGAAGTTGTGCATTTGGGAAGATAAATAATTTTGGTAAGTACTTGCCTTTCAGAAGGTATGGAAGTAGTAGCTCTGAATTGTGTGGAGCTCCACTTGCAAGCTGCAAATGGTTGTGGCAGAACCCGTGAATGATACTTCTAAATGATGAAAAGGTAGAACTGCTGGTATCTACCTGAAAAAAACCTACTGTGCTTTCATATAGTACTGGATGTGCTTTTAAACTTTTAAGTTTTAAGCTTTGGCAGTCAAGCTTATGCATTTTTTTGAAGATCACAGGCTGTTTAACTTGCCTAATGACAAAACTGGAACTGAGGCTGATGGTGAAGCCTTCCTGTGTTATTAGAATAGCTCTGTCTCTCAGGAAGGTTCGAGTTCTTGTTGAAGTAGTATGATAACACAGCATATTGTGTTAAATACTTCAAAGAACATGATAGCCTTCAGTACTTGAGGTTGAATGGCAATTAGCATATAAAAAAGAAAATGCTTGATCCACTGGCTGCATAAGGAACATCTCTTATACAAAAAAGATCCATGATAACATATGAGAGTTTCCTTCCTTTTAGGCTCAGACTGCCTTCTCTTCAAATCCAGCTAATCCAGCAATCTTGTCTGAAGCTTCTGCTCCTATTCCTCACGATGGAGGTAAGGTCATGCTCTGTACAGCCTGCTAATGTTGCTGGTACCATTTTAGCTCTCCTTAACTCCCACCTCAGCCACTTGCATCTACTTGTTTACAAACACATGTGGTAAGTTTCAGACAGCAGCATGAATCTGAGCATCTTCCCTCTGGAGCATATCAGCTTGCTTGGAAATGAGTGAGCACGGGTCTGTTAATAAAGAGCTCAGGAAAATGGAACTTTGTTGTCATGCTTTCTACAGCTTTTGGGGTGAAAATGTATGTTGGAAAATGCAGTGGACCTAAAGCTGTCTGTCTCACTTCTTTTTATTCCCATGCTGATGTGCATCCACAAAGATGCACAGATATGCCTGAAAATCTGTAACTAGCGTGACCAGCTGCAGTGCTGGAACACAGCAGTCAAGGATGCTGGTAGTGCAGGTATTAAGGCTTGGTGGATGTACCTTTGTCTCCAGTTGTGCTCTTGGAGCTGGTGTGACCTAAGTGATTTTTAAGGCTGGAATTTGTTTAGCTCATCAGAGACCAGCCTTAGATCTGAGAAAATGAATCAGACCAGAAAGAGCTGAAAATGTCACCTGAGCTAGCATCATCAGATCGGATGCAAGTTTGCTTTGTGGGTCCCTTTTTAGTAGCATTCTTCCTGCTGCCTGGCATTTGTGTTCTCCTGCAACTTTTGTGCCTTTCATATTGCTGATCAAATGTCTTATTTTGACATCAGCTTGTCTGCAAATTCCTGAGATGTTGTGTATGGCTGAGAAATGTTTAATTGCTTATTAGATATCCATTCTGTTGGGGCATATCGACAATTTCTAGGACGTGTCAAGCCCAAAGGGACTCCCTCAGTCCTGTTAGAGGCAGGAGAATGTATGTCATTCTTATTTAGAGATGCTGGATGCTTTCTGCTGTTTGGAGTACTCTCTTACTTTGAATTGGAGTCTAATACAGCCAGCAAGATGCATTCTGCAGTTATCTTTTGATGAAGAACAAAAGACAAAAATAAGGTGTTGCCAAAATCATGTACAGCTTTCATTCCTGAGGGCTTGGAGTGCAAGCAGAAGGCAGCCACAGAAGAAACAGTCATTAAAGACTTACTGACTGGTATCACTAAACCAGTTCTGAAATAATTGTATCTTCTTATGTGAAACAGATTGTGAACTTGTCCCTAAATACTTCCAGTTGTCAAAAGTATCTTGGTTAGATAAGAATATCTTGTAATGGCCTTTGAGTTCTTTCACAGGAAGGGTAGCTGTCAGTTTCTGGTCAAATGTGGGTTCTTAAAATAGTTGTACGTGTACCTGTAAATAAACACTGGAAACCTAATTGATGTGTATCAATGAACCTGCTTGCTTTCATAGTTGCCCCTTGTAGCATTTTGCCCTCATAGAAGCCTTTTCTATCACCACTCTTGTCTAAAGGGCAGGTAGATTTGTGAGAGTCCTTTGTAAGAGTCCTGCTGCTTGTCAAATGGCACCCTTTAATCATCTGTGAAACATGAGTGGCATCAAGCTTACTTCTGGAGTAGTTTGACTCAAGATCTGACAAATCTCTGCAACTTCCTTTTTTCCCCATCCCCTGCCACCCGCTTCTCTCAGAACAGGATTGTCCCACTGAATGTGTCAAGGGCCATAGTTCTTTCTCTGTTGGTAGGAGCAGCGTGATGAAAAAGATTTCCTCTTGGAGCTGTGAGGGAATGGCAGCAACTTGCTCGTGAAGAGCATACTGTTCAGCTTTACTCATGTGACTTCTCTGGGGAGAACTTTTCAAGACCTGTTGGTCTTTTCAAATGCCTGTTGGTTCCATGAGTATCTCTTGCACTCAAGTAAAATACGTTAAGATATCACAAGATATCAGTTAATGTACGTATGAATAATACGCTGTTCTGTTTAATTGACAAGTATATTAATTTCACGTTTCTCCTCACCTAGGCTTGTACCCCAGGTTATATCCAGAACTTTCTCAGTACATGGGTCTGAGTCTCAATGAAGAGGAGGTGCAGAGGAACTTGCCGGTTGCTCAGCCACAAGGTGTAGGTACCAGTCAGTGGTGTTTCAGAAACCACAAGTATAAAGACTGAAATGTTTGTTAACGTTCTAGGTAGTAGATAATTGTTTGTGTTAAGTACTACAGTTAACTGATTAATACTTTTTCTTAAAAAGTCATTTTTTCTTCCACTTTTAAACTATTTCCGTTTTGGAGGGGGGAAGAAAAGAGCTGATGTTGTGATTTAATTATTTTTAATCACTTGCCATAAACTAAGTTGTCTGGCTGTTTTGTTTTAATCAGCAACTGGTAACGCGACCTCCTGCTAATTATATGGTAGCTCCAGTGACTGGAAATGATATTGGAATTCGCAGGGCAGAAATCAAGCAAGGCATCCGTGAAACAATTTTGTGTAAAGATCAAGATGGAAGAATTGGACTTCGCCTTAAGTCTGTTGACAATGTAAGTATAGCAGCTTGCTTTTGCCAGGAGAAATCCTACTGCTGGATTAAATTGGTAGTTAAACCTGTGTGTATGCACACACGCGCACACACACACAGTGTGTGTATTATATATATAGTCAGAAAGTAGTCTCATGCATAATGCTCAGTTATCTGCAGTCAGAATTTGAAAGTCCTCCATTAGCTCAAACTAGAGCATGGACTAGGGTCTACATTAATAGCAGCAATATATTTTCATATTTTACAGCACCTGAGGAATATCTGTAATTTTCTTTTTCACTTTGGAGAGTAGAGGTGGGTACTTAGCAGTTCAAGACTTAGCTTTATGGAAACTCTGGGAGGTGCTTAAGTTCAGCAGTAGGTGGAGTAATGCATGTGGCTTAAACATATATTCTTCTAATAGACTTTTAGAGATGTTAATAGAGTTCTGCAGTATGCTATCTGTGAGGGAATTTAGGATAGCAAGACTGTCATTTTACTTGTATGCAAGGAATAATTTCAGAGTAGCTGTCTTCTAGTTTCCCTTAGCATGAGTATACTACGAGAAGATACAGAGGATTCCAGAGTCTGCTCTGAAGTTTCCCTCCTTTGGTATTGCTCAATTCTCAAATGTAGAAAGCAGTACTGTTTTGTTGACTTTGTTTTTTTTTTTTTTTTCTTTTGTCCAGATTGTGTAATTTGTACAAAAAAAACATTGTATTCAGGGCTTCAAATAGGGTTACATTGATTCTGCATTTCTCCTAACCCAGAAATGCTGGAGTTATCATAGAATCATAGAATCACTAAGGTTGGAAAAGACCTAAAAGATCACCCAGTCCAACCGTTCACCTATTCCCAATAGCTCCTACTAAACCATGTCCCTCAACACAACATCCAGTCTTTCCTTGAACACCCCCAGGGTCGGTGATTCCACCACCTCCCTGGGCAGTCCATTCCAGTGCCTGACCACCCTTTCTGAAAAGTAATACTTCCTCATGTCCTCATGTTCTCCTAGGAAGTACTGTGACTTCGTTCTACTGCCTGTCCTGTCGCTCTAAGAGGCGTCATCTGCCTTCTATATTGACCTGCTCTATCTGGGTTTTAGGGTACTTTGATTAGGAATTCGTGGTATTAGGTTTGTTGTTCTAATGCTTCTCTGTTGTTTGTTTTTACCTTTTGTAACAGTCTAGCAATTCTTAATTGGTAGAAAGTTGAAAACTAATGACGTTGAGTAAGAGGGAAAACTATGTGGAGCTCCTAGCTCTGCTGACCCATTTCTCAAGCAGCATATAGGCTGTCTTGCACGGGAATTCTTGGTCAAATCTGCAGGAAGATGGGCAAATTTAGTACTAGTCTGTATGAGGAGTCGCTCAAACTTCTTTTGCTTCCACCCTGCCCCTTTCTTTTGCAGGGAATATTTGTCCAGTTAGTACAAGCAAACTCTCCAGCGTCTCTAGCTGGCCTGCGGTTTGGAGACCAAGTTCTGCAGATCAATGGTGAAAACTGTGCAGGATGGAGTTCTGATAAAGCACATAAAGTTCTGAAACAGGCTTCTGGGGAACGGATTACAATGATCATTCGGGACAGGTAATGCTAACTGCAAGTGCTCCAAGATGGGTGGCAACCACTTCTAATCTTGTGAGGTTTGGGTTTCTTCTCTCTTGAGAAGCATTGCAGGCATAGTACACAGACAAACAGGTTCTGCTTTCTTCACATAGATCTCTAGAAGTGTTTCCTCTTGTGGCAAATTGTACAGATCATAATGGCAACTAACTTGCAAACTTCCATGGCACCCCTCATCTTGGTGTGATGAGGCCTGATGTCTTTCAGATAAATGATGAGTGCTAGCACAAGTTTAAATTCTGAATTCACAGTTTCTCTGCTTTGACACAGCTTGACTTGTGCTTATACCAGTTGAAGAAGCAATAGTAGGTAGTGCTGAAATATTCATTGTACTCGTGTTTAAAACTTTCATTTGCATTTTTACTTAGCATCATAGTCTTCTTCTGAACTTCATTATTTACCTATGAATTTGTGACATGTTTGTTACAAGTATGTTTGGTAAAGCAATAGGGGTTTTAAAATGAGAATTGGATACGTAGTCATAATGGTAGTGGTGTTGGCAAAGGTCATAATGGCAAAGATTCTGCATGAAGTCCATAGGTTGAGAAGATGTATCATATGCCGTAAGATGTATCACATGCACTAAGTAGGCCTTCAGAAGCTTTCTCAGTGTTACATTTTTAAGAATGAAGATTGACCTCAATGGCAGCGTAAGACTTTTGTTGTGTTAAACTGAAATACAGTGATAGTGTATTTCCCTGCTGCATAATGCTTCTGTGCCTGACTTCCTACCCTACTCCTGGATTAAAGTGGCCTGCAGTATGGCAGCTACGTGGTAATGCTTGTATGCTTGAATGGCTGTTTGTGTGGCTGGTTGTTTTGATGTGTGTGGTTTATTTTTAGTTTATATCTATAGAAAAGGGAGAACATAACAGGTTTAGAAACAGTCTTATGTGTGTAAAGTATGGCTCATACTTCAGTTATATGAACTTCTGGTGAGTTGCAACTGAAATAGTGTGTAGTTCTTCCTGTGGTTTAGCAAACTGAAAATGTGTTTTTTACATTTTATAATTCCTTTATTTCCTGCAGGCCTTTTGAGCGTATTATTACTATGCATAAGGACAGCACAGGGCATGTTGGTTTCATATTCAAGAATGGAAAAATAACCTCAATAGTGAAAGACAGCTCTGCTGCAAGGAATGGACTTCTTACTGAGCACAACATCTGTGAAATTAACGGCCAGAATGTAATTGGACTGAAGGTAAGATAAGTACTGCATGGCTGATGTAGGGGGCACGTATTTTGCTGTGCAGTTACTCTCTTTTGCAGAGGGGAAAATGATATAGTGAATGTTTATAAAACATGATGGTAACGTGATCCATAACATGATGGGAAACACCTGCTTTAAGGTGTCTTTGCTGCTTATTATCTACTAATGGGGAAGCTCCATCTTCTCTGCATCTACCTGTTACACTTGGCCTTCTGTTTTTAATCTTTACTGGCAAAATGTAAGGAATGTTCTCTGTCAACCTGTATCAAGTTGTAGTAGGGTGCCTGTATCCCTTCCCCAGGCAGTTCCTGTAAAGCATAACTCCACAGATGATTATGGATTGGCACAGTGTGTTAGGGATTAGGCCTGGAGGTTAAAACCCTGAAGTAAGGAGCCATGTATCTCTGAACGTGTCCAGAAGGAGCTCCTGAACTCTGCTTTATTAGTCATCTTGAATGATGTTGCTCATACAATTTCTTGTTCAATAACAGGACCCTCAGATTGCAGACATCTTGGCAACAGCTGGAAATGTAGTGACAATTACCATCATGCCTTCAAGTATTTATGAGTATATAATAAAGAGGTAGGTAACAACCAAACAAAGCAGCCAGTGTTAATTATACTCAAGTTGACCACTGCTAGCTTTTGCAGGCTAAATAAAATGTAACTTGGGCTTGCCATGAGAACAAGCTTGACAGAAAGTCTGGTTAAGATGGGAAGTCTGAAAACATGCATGATACAATGACTTGCATCAGACTGGGGTGTTTTGGTTCTGTTTTCAAGCTGTTCCTATGGCAGTGGTGCTCCTTTGCTTTTTCTTTACTTCCAAAACCCTCTTCTAAGCACAGTTAGACTAAGTGCCTTGAAGTACAAGTCTTTGTTACCTTAGAACTAAAATACTGTTTCTAGTGGTGTGGGAGGCCAGTATTTTTAATTAAAGAGATAGCAATGACAAAGATACAACAATCATTCTGCATCTGTCTTGCACAACTGAGCACCTTCTCCTTTTCTTTAGGATGGCAACAAGCATCATGAAAAGCCTCATGGATCACTCTGTTCCTGAAGTCTAAACTTCCCTCATGCATGTGTGTGTACATGTATAATGAGAGTTCTGCTCGACTTGGCCTATTATACTCAGTGATTTCTTTCTGCTGCACATGAGCCTTTCTGGAGGCCAGGAGAAGTTATGCTGTGTCAAGCACTTGCATCTGTCATGGCTGGGAATGTTGCAGTTCAACATATCTCGTTTATTCGCAAACTGTAAAACTTGTAGCCTTATATGCTTGACCAATGTGAAATTCCAGTTATGTTAGGACTTCTTTTCATAGGTCTCTTCCTTAGTTTACTACTATGATAAGCCATGCAACTGAAGGAACCAGATGTAACTTGCAAAGTTAAGTGGTGTTAACTAGGGCAATGCTGTGCTTTGTACCTTTAAGAAAAAAACCATATTTTTACTGCTTTCTGTTTGCAAGAGTAGATTTGATATAGCACGTTAGAAGTATGGCTAGTAGTAGCTTATGTTCTTTGTTTTAGTAAATACTGTTTACACAAGAATGCCAGGTAGGCTGAATATAGCTGAAGGCATCCCTCACTAAGTATAATGAAAAGTAGTGTACAGATAATCAAATCTTTTTATTACTTGTTATACAAATTGTAACTAATATGCTTATCTCTCGCCTTAACCAAGTTCTTAAGGATTCAGAAGTAATGACAATAAACAACTGAAACTTTAGATGGTGTGTGTGCTTAATGAGACCAGCTAAAATGGGCTTCATGCGTTAAGGCCAATTTCAGCTGGAAGCGAAGACAAGCTAGGAAATAATCTTAGTTAAGAAGACATTACAAAACTTTACTGCCAACGAAGTTGAAATATATTAAAAATGCAGATCTCACATGTTTTGCCAACACATGCTTATTTTCTACCTTCTGTTTAACATGTAGAATAGAAGTTCATCAGCAGTACTAATTGTGTAGTTCCAGTTGTTCTCAGTTGTGTGCAGCTCACTAAGTATACTTGCAGTTAACTTTCTCTGAAGTGCTTCCAGGTACACTGGGGTTTAGATTTGTGTTGGGTGCTGATAGCCTGTGTGTGTTTGCACTGAAGCCTTTTGCTTTTTAACTCTGTGTTTGTGCAGTAGGTGGGGGTGGGCAAGAGGCTTGAAGGGACGAGAATGGGATTGCTGACCTGAATTGAGCAAAGAGGTATTCTGCACTGTCTAACATCATGCTTAGCAATAAAACTAGGCAAGGGGAAGAAATGCTTCCTGAACTGCTGCTTGGAGATACCTGGGCTTTGGTCTGCTACTAAATAGTGGTGATTGTCTTTACATATTTTTTCTTTTTTTTTTAAATTTTTCCCTTAATAAGACAACCAACATGAATCTGTCTTTTCCCCTTCCTTTCCAATCCATCCTGCTCTGTGGCAGGTGACAAACTCGATGGGGACACCAGCTGATGGGTGGTGTGGCCTGCAAGTTTAGGTCATAGGCATAGGTTCAACTGAGTCTTTAAGTGTTCTGAAGTTAAATGCCAAGTTTAGCAATTTGTTTCCCTTGTCATGCTCTGTTGCAGGCACTAACTGTGTAAACATTAGTCCTTTAGGTACCTTATTTGCTTGCTTGTTCATTTAACTGAAGGGAATATTTCAAAAGGGGAATGCAAAACACTTAAAGAAAGCAGACAGTGGATAGCTACAGGCTATGGGGTCACTGTATTAGCACACACAGGTAGCTGTGGGTTTTCCCAGTTGCAGAAGAGATGCTAATATGCTACTGCAGTGGCAGTGAAATTCATTCTGGAGCCTCTTTAATTGAATTGTTCAGTTAGTAATGATCAGGCTGACTGTGACTGGGGTGACCTCTTAGTGGCACTGATTAATAATGTAACACAGTGTGTTATGATTCAGCCTTATGGGGGTAGGACCTGTGACTTTTAGCAGTGATCTTGAGGTTCCCAAGAAAGCCCTGGAACCTAAGATGGTGCGTAAGTGAATACATCTGTTCCTTTGTGTCTCTTTAGAGAGATGAAAACAAATTATAACAGCAGCCCTGGAGATCCGTAGAAAAACCCTTAATATGCTGTGTAGAGGGCCCTTTAGGGACAAAGCTTGAATAAGAGAAGGGTGTGAAAAGTGGGAGGCTAGTAGTAGTCAAGAAGTTCTTTTGTGCTTCTTCAGGCATGCCAGAGTGCAACTCTAAGCTGCCCAACTGGAGAGTAGCAGGAATAGAGCAGAAGAGCATTATTACCTTGTGAAACAAGTTACAAAAGTTTTAAACTGTAAGAGCTGGGTGCAGAAAACCCAGTGAACCAGGGAAGAGAGAGAATGGAGGTAAACGAGCAAAGACAGGCACAACTCAAGCAAAGCTTTTAACAGGCTCTGCAATTCATTGTGACCTTGCTCAGTGCTTTGTAGAATTTGGGTTTCTCTGCCTTTTTGGCTACATGTAGCTGTATTGAGGAAATAAAATGAAAAAACAGCAAGCAACAGCCAAACATTTTAAGGCAAGGTTAAGCAAATCTGGTAACAGCAGGTACAGTATATGGCTTATCAGTTATATACTGAAGGCACATGTAGCAAAAGCTTCATGCAGCTGAAGCAAGCTTAAATTATGTTGTAATACAAAAGGAGGAAATTAATCATAGAACAATTGTAATAATTCCAAGGAAACAGCTGCCCCCTGAAACCTTTGAAACCCAGGCAGTATGGCTAGAAACAGACTCAAAGGAGTGATGGAAATTCCAGGGATGCATCCTGAACACACTGACAAGGCAGTTTAACATCAGCAGTAAAGAACACCATTAAAAAATATTCCTCTTGAGGGAACAGAACCACAGGTGGCTCTTACTGTAATATGCCCCTAAGGGCTGGTATTTGAAGTCTTTAACCTCAGAGTAGCCCCTTGCAGGGAAGTGTATTCTGAAGTCCTACAGAGAAAAATAAGCCCAGTACAGCACCACTTTACCCCTGGGTTGCAGTAGTAAGGGCTCACATAAACCCCCAAGTTATACCTGTACTCAAGAATCTTTGGTATGAAACTTGAATGCTGTACTAGAGCTGAAGGAAACTGAGAAGGCCAAATAAAACAAGGTGAGGAAGACAAAGTAACAGAACAGATACAAGGCATTAAAAAGAAAAGATATTACAAGACCTTAGTATTAGGGGAAAGACTGATATATGCATAATATGTCAATATCAAACTTCTCCACAGTAAGGGCTCATGATTATCCTTGGTTCCCTTTCAGACTGATGTGTGAAGGCTGTAGTTTTCAGTGTGTTGTTTGTTCAATAATAGGAAAAAAAAACCACCTCTGCCTTTGCAGGTAGCTACAGTTGGAGACTACATAGTAAAGCAGACTGACCCCTGCTCAGACCAACTTACTGCCTAAGCTGTAAGTGTTCAAAGCAGTGTTTACCATCATATGCATCTTTGGTAGGAAGGAAGATGTACATCCATTGTCATGTTGCAAGTATCTTAAATCTTTTAAAGAATGCAACTGTTGCTTCTTTAGAAATGGTTCAGACAACACACTACAACAGTAACTACCAGTTAGGAGCTCTTCAGTTACAGAAAAATAGGTCTTTAATGTTATCTCACATTATTAGACAAAGCATTTTTGGTAGTTTATGAAAACCCAATACATACATTATTGAAGTTAAGAGCTCTCAGTGAAGTCACCAGAAAGCTGTGGTTGAGCAAAGCTTCTTTTCTGGTTGAACTTCAGTAACCATCATTGCACACAGTCAAGTTCCTTTAAAAGGTTTGGTTTAAAATGAAAAAGTTCATTTAAACAGCTGGAGGGAAAGGCACTTAGTATTGCAGTTTCCAGAATATAATTTGTTTGTCTTCCCCTCCAGTAATAACACTGTTGCACTGTTCATTCATCCACATGGAGGTTACAGCACCTGGAGGAAAAGAAATAAAAGAAATCAAACCAGACCCAAGTAGAAGTCAAGAGAATGGAACGTATTTAAGTCAGTTTAGGATCATCAATCAGTATCTTGCATTACACTGACAGTACATGCAGTACTGTAAGAAGAGCCACCTTGTATCCTGTTAACCTTCGTGACCTCTTGGTACACTGCCTCAGCCACTTGGGGAAGAAGAGGCGAACTCTAAGTTGACATGTACAATATAGATCACAGTAGCATAAGGATTCACTGGGAAAGGGGACAGGCTTGTCTAGAAAGTCTTTCGCTTTGCCCTTTGGGCTTTTTGTATTGTAAGTATGTAGCCTAGCAGCTCACTTTTAAAGATTCTCCTGGCTACAGACTGATCTCTGTACAGCTCAAATTCCAGAGCTTCAGTTACCATTAGGGGGAAGTTTGAAACAACTATTCATGAAAGCAGCCATAAAAGCAAACTAAGTAAAAGTAAAAAAAGTAAAAGCTTATTCCTCCCTTCTTGCAGTTGAGTTGCTAGCATACTGAAGACAAGGCAGGTACATATGAGATGTCTACAAACACCCATCCAAAATAACTTTATCACAGTCTGTCTAGGCTGTGAGTCTAACAATTAACTTTGCTAATTAGAAAACACCAATGCATCTGCCTCTCTTCATTCTTGCAATAACACTGGAAGAGTACTGCTGTTTATACTTCCTAGGAGGTTCAGGTGTTACCTGGGACAGAAGAAAGAGGTACGTGTAATATCATGAGCCACTGAGTGGAGCAAATGATTCTCAAAATTGGTCAATACTAACACAGACAGAAAATAGGAAGCTTCCAGGTAATTTGAGAACAAGAACAGCTTAGGCATACCTGCATGTCCTTTGATTCTTTCAGTAACTTTTCCATTAAGGAGATCCCAAGTCAGTAATTCACCAGACTGACTTCCTGACAAGACAGTATTTCCATCCCATCTGAAGCACCTGCAAAGTAACTGTTCATTAGTACACTTAACTTTTGTATACAAGCTGAGCAATTTCAGACTAAGATAGAACAAATTGGAAAGGCTACTGCCAGTTTCCTACTTCAATCTTCATCTGTTTACATGACACAGCATTGTATACGTTTTAGTTGGTGAAAAAAAAAAATAGAAGTATTAACTGACTGCTCTTTATCTTTCAAAAGCCAATCTCTTCTTAGTTTACACAGAAAAGGAGCTTTGGAAAATAAAGTTTATTGACAAGTGATGCAAGTAAGAGAACTGGCCACTTGCTGAAAACATCAGTTCTGGAATAGCTGGTTGGTGCTACAGCTAAGCAGCTCTTCTTAAACACCATCTTTAACTTGTATAAAGAATAGAATTACTTCCTTAAATAGTTGTTTCTTTTATCCCTTTTTGAAAAGCTTGCCTGGAAAGCATGCAAAAGCCTTTGCACTTAAGTGCAAATTAAGTATTTTGTATCCAGTACCTTCACTGTTATCACACTTTTCTTTTTGCTCTGGCAAAAAGAAACGCATTGAGCATCTACATTTAACTAAGCTGGCCATGCAACTTCATAATCCATATGGATGTTCTCAGGATTACCTTTGTGGCTCATCAGCAGTCACAGAAGATATAAGCATTCCAGTCTGTACGTCTATTACCTTAAAACAACAGTCTTCTCCCGCACTGAGTAGATGTCTGCCGTCTACACAAGAGAGCAAACCATGACAACAAACAAAAGGAGCATGTTTAGATACGCAGTCCCAGTTATCATCACAGTCTGCAGTATGGCATGTTGGCTGTGATAGGCCTGACCTACTTACTTAGAGAAAATGTACTTCACATTGTCTGCAAGCATACAATGATAAACACTGGTCTACAATCTAGACTACTGGTTTACAGGTTGTTATGGCCTTGCATCAATTAAAGATTTCTTTAAAGCAGAGAAGCATGTCATAGAATCAGAATGACTGAATTGGAAGGGACCTTTTAAGATTATCTAGTTCCAACTACCCTGCTGCAGGCAAGGATACCTTCTGGTAGATCCCACCATTCCCCTTAGACTAGTAATTTCAATAACAGAGTGTATTACATGTAATCAGGAAACTCCCAGACTTATATGTTAAAACTGAAATCCAACATACCGGGACTAAAAGCAGCATCAAACACAGTACCAGAATGACAAGGCAACTGGTGTAACGCTGTTGCTGTGGTAACATCCCAAACACTAATGGTACCCTCTTTGGTTCCAGATGCTAGTATAGTGTTTGAAGCGGTAAGGTCGATCGTATTTACCTAGGAAGTTAAACATCCCATGATTTTCCTGTTCTTCCATGTAAGCTGTCTCAAAACAAGTTTTAAATATACACAAAAAAGTCCATCAGCCGTTCAGATGCCATTTCATTGTCAACAGATTTTGAATTTAATTCTGCAACATCTTTAAGCACAGTTATTACTGAGAAAATGTAAAAGGCAGCTCCCTTTAAAATATCTGAAGAAAAACATATTTTAAAGTACTTCTTTGTAGAAGAGGAAACACAAAGTGACATTTCCTACTACTTTTAGTACTCATATTCTCAACATAAATGCAAAATTTTACCCTTTATCAGAAAGAACCAATGGCTAGAAATTTCTTTTAAAAATACCCTTGGACACCATTCTTCATTGTTACAAGAGTAACATTAGATGCTATAAGAAAAAGTGCACAGTTACATGTGATTAACTGCAAGAGTGTGATTATACATTTACTGCGAAATTCAGCAATGTGTTTTGGAGTATGTTTAAAAAAAAAAAACAAAACAGCAGTAACTCAATTCTTTTTATTTGTTTGCCTTTGGAAGAGTTTCATTAGGAAGCACTAACAATGAAAATACTGAAAAAAAATCCTCACTCTTGAGTTTTCAAAAAGCAAAAGCAAAGAAGGAAACTAACGAAAACCAACTCCCTCTCTGCTGTCCACCTCCCCCAACCTTGAACTTTGTGCAAACAAGCTGACCAAAGCAAATAAGAATAAATGAACAAGTAAACAAAATAAAAACCACAAAGCAGAACTCTTCCTACTGTCGCTTTCTTCCTTAAAAGCAGACTTGTCAGCAAAGGAAGCAGGGGATGCTGGAGAGCAGCACGCTCATCTTAGGCAAAGTTATGCCAACAAAAGCCAACGAGACAAAGCAACTCACCGCCCCAGAAACACCCAAGCCCCAAAAGAGAAAAAACGCACAGCAAAAGGAAACATCACCCCAGACAATCCTCATACTTTAGTTGTTTGTTAAACTGAGAGTTGAGATCACGTGATACAATCTCAAATCTGGTACTGCACCTCTGTCAGCATACTTACACTAACATCGTGCTCTAACTCCGCAAGCAATTCAAAACAGTTTCTTTTATTGCTCGATGTCTCTCCAGGTACGCATTTCCACACCTACAACACAGACATTAAAGTTTGTTCAAAGCAGCATTAGTAAAATTGGATGAGTTTCTCCATTGCTTAATGCTCACATTACAAGTGCTGCTTGTGTAACTGCAGGCCTCATCTGTGTGGCAAAACAGCAACTGGCACCTTAAACTGCTTACATTAAGCAGAGCAACACCTTAAACATGACTGTGCTGATTCCCAGTAGGTTACCAAAGTGCTGTATATCACACCAATGAATGGGTACTTGCCACAAGGCTTTGGGAAATTCTTTCCTATCTCTAACTTCCAAATTATTTTTATTAAAGTAACACTCCAGCTTTGAAACACAGTTGAGGCAAGGCTAACAAAAGATAAACTACTTGTACTTATTCTATTATACTATTTGTAGTGACTTGCAAATATTATATAAAATTATTCATGTATTTATTACTAGAATATAACAGACACATCCACTCCAATGCATGCCTCTGGCCAAATATTAACTGCTAGCAATAAATAGCTACTGAAGTATTACAAACTTGTCTACAAACCTTTACAGTGGAATCCCAAGATGCAGAATATAAACACCCTTCTCGCCAACAAATCTTGCTGACAGCATCATCGTGTCCCATTAAGATGTCCTGCCGTCTTCCAAATGCAATTGAATAAAAATATCTAACAGGAAGAGATCATGAAAGTGTTACACCTTCAGGTAACATAAACAGTTTTCTCTGAATTGATGAAAATAACTTTTTTTTCCTACAGTTTTTAACAGGAACCAGACTAAAAAAAAAAAAACAAATGTAGAAGTACAGATACTGCATTTTATCAGTGATTCTGTATCTATAGCCATAATTATAACTACCAAGGTACTCAATATAATTC
This sequence comes from Lagopus muta, assembly GCF_023343835.1. Taxonomy (NCBI): domain Eukaryota; kingdom Metazoa; phylum Chordata; class Aves; order Galliformes; family Phasianidae; genus Lagopus; species Lagopus muta. The sequence continues at coordinate 37,167,450 of NC_064435.1, read as the reverse complement.
AGCAGAGTCAGCAGGAAGTAAATACTCACATATTATTGTCCCATGAAGAACTTATGACAGTGGTATCTCCTGGCAAGATGATACAAGATGACAAAGCCTGTAGAAGAAAAGGAAAAACAAAGCAGTGTTCTATTTCTGACCCCCAAAGAGAAATACATTAACGTGGTTCTGGAGAACAAGGAGCATAGTAATCTTTTCTGTGTGCAGCATTCCGGTGTTGCATGAACGTTAATTAAGAAAAACCTTACGAAAAACTCACTAAGTACAAAGTTAACTCCAAAGTTGGGAAACACAGGCACAGCCAATTGAATCTCCTTTTTTCAAGTACTTCATGTATGTTGCATGTGATTCCACACTCAGGAGAAACCGAGCCAGCTTTTCATCTCTGTCAATTCTATATGAAAACAGAAACCTGAAAAAACAGGTTTTCTTCCATGTTTTCCCCTCTCCCCCCCCACGACAGCAACTCTGCTCTGCTCTTTCAAGCAATGGATGTAGCCATGTAATTTCTATTATTCTCAGCAACAAAAAAAAAAACAAAACAAAACACCACAACAGTGCAATGCTCCTGTAAATATCATTAGAAAAATGAACAGTAATCTGTTCTTAAAAACATTCTAGCAGGCAGGTAGAATGCAAAGAGATTATAGCTTCTGGCCTTGCTGCAACACATCAACACTGAAACTACCAAGGGGGCAGGAGAGAGTGAAGAGGAAGAGAACAGAAGGGTACACAACCTCCTCACTAGAGACTAACTTGGACTAGGATTAAGTGAAGGGCTCCCTTTTTACAGCATCAAGAGGAGCATACCACGGCAGGCAGCAGTATCTTGATCTTACAGCTTCTTTGGGAATGTGCTAGAGTATACTATGGCTTTTATCTGGGCAACATATCTGCTTTCCCTTTCCCCTAGAGAGGAGGGTACAGAGGAGTGTTAATGCACCCTACTATCTTGTCTCAGTAAATGACTCAGAAAGTGACCCAGCTCAGGCCCCAGAGCTCAAGCACAGAAAATAAAACACAGAATCCCTTTCAAAGTTCTGTTTGAGAAGCACGTTGTTCAGAGGTTGCTGAGATTATCGCTCATGAAGCAAGGACTGCTAAAATTCACACGGCTAAGATTCCACTCCCTGTCCTTTGCATTCTTCAGCTGACTGACTGACAGACTCCAAACACTTTGAGTATGACTTGAACATGGGTACAATTCAAGCTTTGTTTCTGGGCTTGAACAACAATTCAAAGTTGTTTGGAAAGATTTGTCTGCTCATGCCAGTGTATCTTAGTCTACCACAAGACCTTCTCTATACAGCAGAAAACTCAGAACATTATTAACACAGAAGAGAAACATTTAATGCTGCCTTGCTGCGTTCAAAGAATGTGTTCTCTCCCTGGAGACCTGAAAAGCAATCTCAATTCATTCTGCTAAATTATCCACATATCATATAACTGAGGAGAAGAACACACTGAGCTACACTAAGAGACGTTTCTATCAGTAGCTTTCAAAAGATTCCTAATGATGTTTTTATTTTGACAGCAACTTACCATGTTTGAAAAGGACACACTTCTTTGGAGTGTTTTGGATTCTTTGGAAAACATCTTCAGAGTTGAGTCTAAGTATAAAGAACAATACTACATGACTGTATGACTGTAAAATGACTGGTTTATATTACAGAAGATAAAAATTTTGTATCTGTTTGAAGATTCATATATTTAGTTATAAAAATCAGGTATGTTTTTTTCAGTCTTTGAATTAATAATCTAAGGAGATAAATTAACACCTTCACAAGCCCACATGTAGACAGCATTGAAATCCACGGACAACTTAAAAAAATATAAAATAAAAAAAATATATCATACTTAAGCTATTTAATTACAGGAAATATCTATTTGGCTTCATTAATTTCTATAATAGGTGTCTTGGAAACGTCAAAAACCAAAAGCAAACAGAAGTACTGACATACTGTTTGAAAACTTCAGTATTTGTAAGAAGCAATAGGGCAGAAAGTGAAAATGAGCATCTTGCATTTGGCAGAACACTGGGGCCATGTTCCTTTAAAAACCCAAACAAATGAGAACTCATGGATTCTGGAAGAAATACCCTTGAACACTGCCTCAATTTTGCTTCCAGTGAAGGTATTCTAGGGATTTAATCTTCACATTTGAAAGTTGCGTGCTCTTTTGTTCACAAAACATCACTTGGTGTTATAAGTTTGTATTGAAGCATTTGCACTGCAGGTTTGAGGAAATAACTGCAATAATACTCACCTTGGGATGTGGTGAAAACAGAAGACCCATTGCAGGTGACTGCTATTCCAGTAATTGCCCTGTTAATACAAATAGGCTCATCAGTGATTTCCAAAGTTTTGAAACTTACCCACAATACTGCAAATTAAATACTGCTGAAATCTGTTATTTGATTTCTATTCAAAAGTTAAGATATTCAATGAGATTAAAAATACTGCAGTGGTGAGCAACATGCCCACATACTCAAATATACCTGACTATCATCAGTACAGGTTCCCTATATTGTTCTGCAAGGACTTCAACCTTGCTGGAAAGGACATGCCCACGTGAAAGGATTAATGGTTTCCCATTCAATCTTCCCAATGTGGGATTAGCTGGGCTTTGTCAAAGTTCACCTGAAATTGGGCTGCTTGGTGCACGGCTCCCTAGGAACCCATCAGAACACCAGTGTGGTGCCTGGATTACCTTACTGCCCACGGCTGGAGACATTACAGACTCCTCATAAGGAAGCAGCTCTGGGTTGTGCAGTTGCTGAACTTTCAATTGGCTTAAACTTTCAAATTAAATGGTATGAAGAAATAAGTGGAAATGCTTATCTAGCTGCTGCTATCACAGTTTTGGCAAATGGGTATTAATGTCTGCTTCTAAAATGTGAATGAACTTGCTTTAGATCTGTCTAAGGAATAAAATTAAGCTCATAACTGCCTTTTCTAGATTGGTAATTCATCACAGACTAAAAAACAAACAAAACCAACCCAGCTATCTCAAAAAAGAAGAGAAAAATTACCATAAGCCCTAACCCACCATTCAAATAGACTTGCAGATACTCCTATCCCCAGTTAAATGGAACAACTGTGACTGAAGAGTGAAGAGCAGTACCTACTCTTTGTGAATTTTATATTGTTCATCTTGTCTTAGTTTAGAAATGTTGTTCCAAGCAAGTGTAATGCTTTCTTCTGTCAAATCTTCAAATGATTCTTCATTTGGAGATACTGCAATAAAATGCCACAACAGAATTTTACTATGGACAGAAATCAGAAAGATAAACTTCAAGAAGTAGGTGAAGGTACAAACACAAAGTACAGAAATCATGCAGAGCTCCAGGAATATAAATTTTTGGTTACTGTAGACATTGAAATGTCAAGAGTTTCCCAAATGGAAAAGTGCAATCAAAGCCACCTACCTATTATTCTTTCACATTCGATTAAATGTCCTAAGTTTATTTTCTGCAGCGTCTCAGAAGTTAAGGGATAAAGAAGTGGAAACACACTAAATATAAATTATCATAAAAAGCCTAAATCTGACAGGAATTATGTGGCCTACTACCAGAACCATTTAAGATGCATGGCCATTATTACAGCCATACACAACTGGTATAGTTGCAGGTTACCAAGTAAGTAGTAGCCATCTTTGCTTCTCTATGTAAAAATGAAAGCCATCAAAAGGTCAGCAAATCAAGGACAATCTACCAAGAGACTGAATGTCTCCCCATTCAATAGACAGCCTGGAGATTCAGTCCAGTTTACAGTAGACCACTGTTCATATAATGAGGGCCACAGAACCTTAGTTTCAGAAAAATGGGCAAAGTTTGACATTGTAGAGAAACATGTACTGCCATTACATATCCTTTTCTTGAAGTTATTCCACCAACTTTTTTTTCAATATATACTGTAGGGACAAAGTAATTTCTCTGCAGTTTCACTCAAGTAACAGTAGAGGGGAAAAAGACCCCAGTCTCACATGTTCATATCCAGATGCTCAGATTAAATTCTCAGTTCAAGCTTACTGCCATAAAGACAGTTCTGTTCAAGAACAGAATGAATCTCTACATTATTTAGAGTCTCTACAGAGACAGTCAAAGAAGCTGCTGTCGTATCAGTTTGATTCTGAAGTGTCACAAAAGGCCAGGGAACACAGCCCTCCTACATCTTCAAAGGCAGAGACTGAACTGGACCATAAAGCAAAGTGCAGGATCACAGCTTCGGGATGTGTGTATTTTCAGATTTGAGACTGATCTTGCCTGTTTCTCCTTTAATAGGTAAGCTCATGGATTTATTCTGACTCTGCTTATAGGGCAAGTGGCCAGGAGATGCCTGTAATGAGATCCAGTGGGAAAAGATAGAGAACTCCTCCAAATTACAAATCAGTTACATCATCAATTTATCTGTTATACACTTACCTGGAGATTCACTTATGGAAACACTGTGACTAGATGTTCTAGAGGAGCTTTTTGGCATTATCCGTTGAGGATGAGGAGTTGTAAACAACTGTTTTGGTGTCTGTCCAAACTCCAAGATTTGTGTCAGCAAAGCTACTTTCTCATTGGGGTCCATAATGCTTCAGAGAAGCAACACAGTTAGTTAGAGCAAGTTCTCTGTTTCTGTCCTGGAAGCACAAGGCTGCGCATAGAGTTACTATGGTCATCACAGAACTGATTTACAACAGGCATTCATATGACAGCTTCACAATTTCTTTTATGTATGATGGCAACGTGACCTCCAGTTAAAAATAGCAGTAATAATAATAATTAAAAAAAAATAAATCAGATAAATCAACATGAAGAAGAGTTCAAGTAACGGTCTTTGAACATCTATTAAAACTGACAGCCTGGTATCAGTTCACCAGTTATTTTTACAGCCACCATAGAATGTGAAGAGATGACGATACATTTAGCTGTTTTTACAAAAATATTCAAATTCTTAATTACCTGTTTAAATCCACTCCTCCTTCATAAGTTAATGGATGAAACACTGGAAAAATAAATATTTGTACAATATAAAAATACAATGTTTATCCTGGGCTTGAATCTAGGAGACTCGGAGGCAGTTTCCAAAGCAAGCTCCTTCATAAAGGAAGGACAGCTTATTTAATCTTCATGAAGGAGAACGTCCTCCCACCTCCCCAAAAATGCATAGCTATGTGACTAGATCTTCGGTTATTTTATAGACAGGTAACAAAATACAGCAAGAAAGATCATAAAAGCCTATTTATGCTCCAGTTCATTTGATAAAGTGGTAGTGGGTTGCAAACTTTGCTAATTACATTGGGAGCTCAGTATATGAGCACTCTGTCTCTTGATAACAAGTCATTTGTAGACATGGTCCTTTCTGTCTCTCTTATCTACTCAAGAGGGTCTTGCAGTTCATTACATTAATTTAAAAAAAAAATAAAAAATAGAAAAATCACACTGCATCAAGAGAAGCATGTTTTGCTTTAGAAGCATATCTGCACAATAACAATACAGATACCGTAACATAAATGCCACTTCTCTTTATTCAGAGTCCTGGCATATTTTACCTTACATTTATGACATCTAATCATATGGTAACTGGACCCTGCAAGCTCAAAATACAGCTAATCACAATTCAAAGGTGCATGAGGAAGCACATTCCTATCTGTGGATTTTCACATCACATCAGCTCTCTCTGGAAGTAGAAAGCAATGACTATCAAAATTAAGATTGCTTACGCATTCTTTCCCAGTAATTGTAAGTTTAAGAAAAACAAAACCTGCCTGTCTCAAATTTTCTCTTGCTTATCATCAGGGTTTCTGGAATAACCAAATTATCTTTGTCCTATACTGTGCATCTGCTAATCTTCCTTTAGTGAGAAGATGTTTCCTTATCAGGCAGTAACACAGTTAGGCTAAATATCACACTGTTAAGCAGATTGATCATTGATATTACTGTGATGTCTAGAGAACTTCAGCATACCAACATAACAAATACTGAGCAACAGCTTCTTTTATAAGAATTTATAGTAGCTACCTACAAGATCAAAACAATATGTCAAACATTTAACCTTTACTTACATAGAATAAAAAGCACACACGCTACAGAAGGACAAATCTGGTTACCCACGTACTTTTTCCTCCATTCATGCTCCTAAACAGCTGTAGCCCATTACCTCCTCCTTTTCCTTCTCAATTCACTTAAATGGGAGGGGAAGGAGGGGGATTTCTGAATTGAAATTCTCACACTACAATCACAGCACAGGGAATGTTAAATACCTGTTTGTGTGGCTGCTCCTTCAAACTCCCGTTCCTAACTGAGGCACACTACTTGAATACTACGTTGCTGTACTGCACTGTAAGTAAATAACAGCAACACTGCAGAATCATCTCAGCTACCATTTTAGAAGCATGGAATTGGTCGGGTTGGAAAAGACCTTAAAGGTCATCAAGTCCAACTGCAACCTAACCATACTACCCTGACTCATGTCCCTGAGTAAGATTTTACATCTTCAAATAAGAAGGCAATAGATTTTTCAAGTAAGGTACTACTTCAGGTAAGGAAAACCTGTATCTCCTTTAAGGATCAAGCATTTAAAGCACAGCAATAAAAGATCAAAGCCAATTTATCATCAAAGTTTTGGTTTTGTTACTTCCGTGAAATGTATACTTACCATTGCAAGCTGTAACAGCTTTGCTTCCTTTTTGTTTGCAGCCAAATACGAGGTCAATCCACTCATGAAGATGCTCTGAAACGTACTGACTTTCTAAAGCCTCTTGGCTCTTCTGAAGAAAGTCATCAGGACCTGGCAAGAGACAGGTTAATTAAAGATTTCCCACTTACTATCATTATCCCTCCCCGTTCTTACAGAAAGAACCAAACCAGAAGACCCATACTAAACTCAAAATTGCCATGAAAATTAAACACAACTACAGAATGTATCAATGCTTAAGAGTAAAAATTACTTCAGGAGGTAACTATGAGAGCTTTTGAGAGAAATATGATCCCAGGAAATAATAATGATAATCCTGAATTCACTCATAATGCCAGAAGCTGGACTACTACTACCTGATGCCCAAGGGGGAAGCTCTACATCTTCAACGGTCTTTCCACCCTGTCTTTTTCCCAAATCCAATTTCAAGCTGTTTACTAGAAAGCTAGAATCATTTTCATAAAATTCCGGAATCAACTGGTAGAAAAGAAAAAAAAAATAAGAAAGGAAAAATTTCTGAGGTCAGCTTAGCTTCAGTCATTTTAAGTAGAAGACATTCAGTAAAAACAAAGTTATTCAAGTTCACACATTAAGCCCTAAAGTTGGATAGTAATTCCTCCAAGCTTTCCTCTTTGCCAGAAGGGCAGCACTAGAAACTTCCTTGCATTACAATTTCAACTTCCAAGTATCAGGCATCCTGTCCACCACCAAGGCAATTATCCAAACTAAATTCAAGGGCTTATGTATTTTTAATATAGTACATGTAGCATGTGAATTCATAACAACAAGAGTATCTTCAGATCTCTAACTGTATAGCTGCCTTCTTATTTTTAAGACATCTAAGATTCATAACAAAAATCTAGAATGCAACTAGAATGACAGAAGTTTGAGAATTTAGATCAGTTATTTAAAGACCAACAAAGCTAACCAATCTTACTTCTTCCATTATATATTTTTAAAAATTAATTATCATTAATCACTTCAATAAAAAGCATTTAACATCACCCACCAGTTGGCAGTTAATCATTCAACATATTCTACGAGGTACTGGTTTTATAAAGCTCAAAAAAACCAAGTTAAAATGTCTATTTTTTAATATCCCAAATATACTGTTACCATAGAATAACTTGGGTCCAAAGAGACCTTGGGGCCCACCTAGTTCCAAGACCCCCACTGTGACAGCAGTGCTGCCAGCCACTAAATCACATCACCCAGGGCCCCATCCAACCTGGCCATGAACACCCACAGGGATGGGGCAATCACAACTTCTCTGGGCAATCTGTTTCAGTCCTCACCATCCTCTGAAGAATTTCCTCATGATATCCACATCTTCCCTGTTCTAGTTTTAAACCATTCTGCCTTGTTCTACTGCTATTAGACTGTGCAAAAAGTCAGCCTCCCTCCTTCTTATAAGTTCCCTTTAAATAATGGAAGGCTGCAACAAGGTCTTCTCCAAACTGGGCTTCCTCAACCTTTCTTCAAAAGAGGGGTGCTCCAGCCTTCCAAATATCTTCACAGCTCTTCTTTGGACCCACATCTGTCTTGTACTGGGGGACCCAGGCCTGGACACAGCACCCCAAATAGGGCCTTACAAGGTCATAGCAGAGCAGGACAGTTATCTCTCTTGCCCTGTTGACCATCTCTATATTGATGCTGCCCAGGATACAGTTGGCCTTCTGAGCTGCAAGCACATAATACTGATTCATTCTCAAGTCCTTCTCCACAGAGCTGCTCTCAAAAGTTCACACAGATATCTAAGATTACCCTAACCCAAACACAACACCTTGCACTTGATAACCTTGAATCTCATGAGGTTCCCTCGGACCCACTTCCCAAGCTTGTCCATGTCCCTTCAGATGGCCTCCCTTCCTTCTACCACCTGCACCATCCTCCTTAACCTTATAACGCAGCCAAATCCTAGAGAGACTCCAGTAGATGAACACAATACCTACAATTGTACATTTTCCCCCTTATCCCTGTAACATTCATAATGACACTTCTGTCAAATGAAAAGATAGAAAGGCATAAAAGGAATCACACAATTACAGAGAAAAAACTTCAAAACATGAAAGGATACATAAAATGCCATCAATAGCTGAGATAAAACATAAATGAATTAAGATCAACAGGAGACATCTGAGAAAAAGTTCTGCACAAGTGCTTAGACTTGAGTTATTTTCTGGCCATTTACCTCTTTGAAATCTGTTGCGCCATCCAAACAGTTTTTCCAGGTTTCTGCAACACTAGACAACATATCAATTACACATTTTAAAATGTTTTCTAACATTTTCTAATGCTTTGCACTCCCTTGATGCCCATTTTAAAATGACAACTTACATACAGACAAAATGTAAACAAACCTGTTGAACATTCTGTCAGCATGATCAAACTTTCCATTCTGCAGACAGAGCATGTATTCTGGAGCTAGAGAGAAATAAAAAGTCATCATCTTCCTTCAAACCTTGCCTGCTTCTGAGGCAAATGTCTGAACAGAGAACACATAAAAGCAATCTTACCAACTCTAACAAGATAAAACAAAACATAACCCGGGGATGAATAGTGGCTCCCATACATGAACTTAGGTTCTGGCATTTCCTCATAACGTGTCTACAACATAAGGAAGAGAGGTCTGTTTAGTATCAGTGCTCCTGCTTGCTTTCATGATTTTACTCACCATCTCTATAGATTTATTTAAGAAGGGGAGAGATGAGAGCCACCCATTACATTTCTTTTTCCCAAAGACAAAACACATTTTAAGCACTAATAAGCATGCAGATTTAATAAGGTCAGTAAATCAGTAACGCACAAATGTTCTTATAACTTATCATCCAGAATTATCAGGTCTTCAGCTTTCTCATTCTCTTACTTTCCACACACTAAGGCAGTGATATAACTTCAAAGTAGCATGAACACAGCCCTCCCTTCTTTGCCTTTCATGTGCACTTTTCTAAGGTTATGGAAGAACACATTGATTGAACTCAACCTGGCACGTTCCTTCACGACTTAACTTTTCCCAGGTTATCCCTAAAACCTACTGTACTCTAAATAAGTGCAGTAAGCATGAGATGGCTAGCAGTTTGAGGAAACAGCCTAATCTTAGAAAGAAATCTTTATTTACTGTTACTGAAAATGAAATAGTGATCATACTTGTACTCTCCAGAATCTTAAGAATTGTAAATGATTTGGGAATAGCTACCTTACCATGGCAGAAGATTATGTTATATGACGAATTGAAAGCAAAGAAATTGAGGACCTTCTAACTCTAGTGGTATATTTGACTGCTTATAAAAAAGAGTGTCTGCTTATTTTAAGAAATGGAAGAAATTTATTCACTATTATCTGCGTGTGGAATCTTCATGATACTCCAATCTCCATGAATCTGTATTTCCTCCCTTTGAAGCACTCTCACTCAAACTCTGCATTTTTCTAAAACAGAAATACTTTGCATTGCTACTACTTTGCCATATTTTACATTATGCTTTTTTTAATCTTTTGCTCTTAAAGCTTCATATTTCCAGTTATATGACTTGGCAGTTTATAACTACTATAAAAAACAACCAACCAGCTACGCAGAACATTTAAAGGTACAACACACAGGAATGGTACTAAGAGAGATAAACTAGATTTGAACAATTTGAAATTTTTCACTTGTAAAATTGGTGCTGAAAAATATTAACCTGAAAACAATTGTGATGAAGTTTTATAGGCAAGTTTGTTTCTGATAAGGTTAAGAGATTGTTGACAGATCAGCATACTTAAAGGTTGCTTGACAAAGCTGCTTTTATTGCTAACACGCACAAGGCCAAAAGTGTACTATAGATAAAGTTCAAGATAGACATACCAATAATCTCTCCAGTCTCTCTTTATTCAGGGCACCAATCGGTTTACTGAGGTCACGGAATGTTTCAGGTTTTGTCAGATCTGAAAAAACAGACCATGAATCGTTCCTGCCACAAAGGAATACGTTCTGATCAATACTAAAAACTGAAAAACACCCTAACAATAGCAAAACAATAAAATCCACAGAAGCACCCAAGTTCTTTTCTCCCTAACTGCAAGAGAATAAAATTCTTACCATAAGCACATACTTGTATCCTTACTTCCCAGTAGACTCATCTCGAATCTCTTGCTTAAGAACTAGAAGTTAGACATCATTGACAGCTATTGCAACATCACCTGACGCACAAGATGCATGCTACCAGTTGCTAACCAGTACTGTCTTCTTTCTACATGCTACAGTTAAAAACTACCAAACAATCAGACTGCAGTATCTGAGCAGATGCTTCCCATACTCTGCTGGTTTAGAGGAACACAATCCTCTAAAGAACAAGTTTCCAACGTACATTAAAAAAGGCCCTTAAACAAGAAGCCTATTTAGACACAAGCCTTGTTAACTTCTTTTTAAACTTGCAATATTAAAAACCTACCCAAGAATGCCTAGATCTTATTCATTTCAACGCATCCAAATCATTCAATGGAAGGCCATTATAGTGGTTCTTATGCATTTCTTAGAATCACAGGCAGTCTTGGAATGTTCACTACTACTAATTTTCAAAGTGACCGTACAGGTGCAAAACACTCTGACAACTGAAGTTTTTCCACAGAAAAAGTGGAACAATTGAAGTATTTTTTCCACCAAACTCCAGAGTAAGAAGGCATGAAAACACGCAGGGTCAGTAACACCAGGTGCATCCTGCTATACATGGAACATCATGCAGCATAACACATTCCTGATGCCTCCCCCCAAGCTGCCAAGCATGATGCACTAACGTGTCGTCTCTTATACACATACCTAATTCTGCACTAGAGTAGTCTGCTATGATCCAGGGAAATACAGGATACTGGGAGAGATCATTGCAGCTCCTGTCAGCTAGATTGTTGAGATGAAGCAGATACTGGTAGTTTGATATATGTCCTCGCTGCCATTGTAACATGTAACTCTCAGCTGTATGCTCCGTAATATGATTTTCTAAAATAAAATCAAACATTAAGGGTTTTGAGGTTTGCAGTTCCACTCATAAAATATCACAGAGATTAGCATTATTCAAGGTACTGTAAAGTTATTCTTGGCACAGAAGCTTAAAATCAAAAGTTAGAATTAAGTGGTGATTTTATGTTTCAATAGCTGCTATACTTAACACATCTTGTAAGTCCTGTTCAGATAGGTCTGGAGGACTACTAAAACTGAATATGGAAACAACGGATGGGAAAGAACCTGACTGTTAATGGAGCTAATTTTCTCAGCACATATGCTATTATTTTGGAATGTTTCTGTTCATGGTATGCAAAAGATCCATTCATTTCCTATGAATAAAGGACTTAATAGAAGTAAGAACGTAATTGTTTTAGAAGGGTAGGTTTCATCATCCATTGCTGGGCCTGAGGAGAGTTCAGATATTTATGTGTGCATTTAAAAATCCATTTGTTTACAAGAGTTTTCTCCTGTATGGAGCACCACCCCTGTAAGGACTGGCTGTTCAGCCTGGAAAAGAGACGGGTCCAAGCAGACCTAAAAGTGGCCTTTCAGTATCCAATGGGAGGCTGTAAGAAGGAAGGGGACAGACTCTTTAGTAGGGTCTGTTGTGACAGGACAAAAGGAAATGACTACAAACTAAAATGGGAGATTTAGACTGAATATAAGGAAGATGGTTTTTTTTACAGTAAGGTTAGGGAGGCAGTAGAACAGGCTGCCCAGAGAAGTGGTGAATGCTCCGTCCCTGCAGATGTTCCCTTGATCCAGCTGCAGATGTCCCTGTTCACGGCCAGGGAAGACTTACTAGGGCATGAGAGGAATCCACCCATACAAAACAAAATTCAGCAGAATCAATCTTATATATTCATATACTCATTTCTGTTTAAGATAGTCCTTTTTTTTTTTTTTTTTTTTTTGAAGGTACATATTAAGTTGCAGATCAAAATAATCAGTTTCACTTTAATAATGTTATCTCAACTTCCATACTCAGCCCTTCAAATACAAACAAAACATGCAACTTTTCAATGTCCATTTTGAATTTTGCTTTCTTCCATTAAGAATTCTTATGGCTAATACATCTTTTAATTCTTCCCACAAATCAAGAGAGAAAAATCCAGACAAATTTCTCCTTGCAAAGAACTACAAACTAAATTAATAAATTAAATGCTGCAAACCTATGTATGCTGCAATAAGGTAATAGAGCTCATCTCGATCTTGACAGTTGTAGAATTTCAAGTAGATGTCAGAACATATATCATTTTCTGAGCAAAATACCTCGAGTCCCTTAGAAATTAAAGAGGGAGAAAAAGTAAATTGAAAGCAGTTACTAACAAGCTATAACATTCATGCTTTTTATTCCAGTTACTAATGTCTAAAACTCAGCGCTGGTCATAGTTTTGCGTACATACAAGTCTAACATTTTCATCTTTCCTACTTCCAACCATGAAAATATTCCATTGATACCCAATCAAGTAAAAAGATTAACAGCTGTTCACAGACAGTCTCTATCTAGGCTTGTTTAAGGGCAGGTAATGTTTTTGTTGTTGTTGTTTGTTTTTTAGTTTAAATGTGTTTTGAGAGAAAAGTTTTGTTCAAGTCTGAAATTTCAGTGTAAACACTGGAGGCACAGAACTGAGGTACTGAGGAAGCACACACTGCAGCACTGTCATCATCCCTCAATCACATACAGCAGGGTTCTTCACTCCATATTAGTGTCAATCTGCACTAGTGATCAGACTCCCTCCATGAGTCAATCCAGGGAGAAAGCACACCAAGGGAAGGCAATTCATTCTATTCCAAGGTAGATGTTTGAGATAAATAGAATGAACTGCTTCCTGGAAGTACTCCCTTCTCTCCTCCCCTACATGAACTGCTTATGAAGGAAGTTTTTCATCCTTGACAGAATTCACTTTTTCTGTTTTCATCTTTTTGACAACACAGGGAACAAAAACACTTCAAAACTAAAAAGTGTTGGGTGCTGTTCACTATATAATCCATAGTTTTTAAAATTACCTCTGCCTAACAACGTATACAATTTCAACTGGTCCATTTAAGAAACTACATACACAGTATGTTGTTTAAAAAAAAAAAAAAGTATTTGAGCTTACCAGTGGCATTAGACCATGCCTTCTTTTATAGATGCGGCGTACATTCTGCAGTGTTATTTGTACTACTGGTTTCTGTAGGGGGAAAATGGGGCAGAAGGATGGAAAAGATGGAGATATATGTTCTTCTACCTTAACCCGAAGTTTCTCTGAACTAGAGACACTTGGCAATACCAAAGCTATATCCTTTCACATCATGTTAGCAGCCCAACAGTGGTTTTAAGCAGCTACTTCAAAAATAAGTTAATCTTTGCTGTAGCTTCTTGTTTGAGCAGAAAAGCAGGTTATGACTAAATAACAATGTATCATCAACCAAATTTATGGCCAGTTAGAATAATCAAGCAAAAGATGAGCGGAACAGAATTATATTAAAAGTAAGGAAGCCATCAGGTTAGTGGGCATAACATTTGCTGATGGTGCCATCTGATGGACAGAAATGGAATGGCATTCTGTCATAATAAGCCATCATAATAAGCTAAAAGCAGATTTTACATCTCAGGACAAGTTTTTCATATCTTAGAGGCCTGATAGGACTACTGCTGCTATTTCTGTGACAAAGTTCCAAAGCAGCTATATGACTGTGATATGCACTCCATTTTCCATTAGGGAAAGAAACGTTCAGATTTATAGAAAACCTAGCTACAAACTTCCTAGCTCATACAAAGTGAACCAAAACTCTCACCAGACAGGAGCAGCACCACAGAGTAAGATTAGAAACTTGTCTTAAATTATATGCTACAGAAAGTTATTTTTAAAAATATTAACGGAGAACAAGCAAAGGATACTTTGTGCTTTGTCAATTGTAAGAAAGTCAGCTCAGAATAAAACCTCAGAGTACTGAATATAACAAAGCAGCATAAATTACAAGAAAACTAAGGACCTTTTATCAGAAATGAAATCAGTCTCCTTGGAGATGTGCCCCACATGCATTTAAAAGGAATAATACAAAAAATGGAAACTGTCCATAGAGGAGCAGTGTGCTCACACCATATGCAAGACCATCTACGAGGCACTTACAGGATATCCATTAAGAGGCTGGAAGTATAAGTTAGCATCAGTAACACACACATGCCCTGGATTAGTCACCAGTGGTGTCACCATTTCTGCTTTACATTCCATACGCAGCGTTTCAGAAATGCTTTGAAATCTACAAGTGAAGAAAGGGAGTAAGTTTACCTCTGGTTCTTACATATGCAGAGCTATCCTTAAATTCTTCAGGTTAGTTTATAGCTTTGGCACATCTGAACAGGGATGCCTTAGGCATGAAGAAGGTTCTTTGTTGAGAACTCTAACTGGCAGTCCAGAAAGGAAAGTCATATGTTCTGCTTCATTCTCAGAACAGTAACCCATCACTACTTAAATTATCTTATACACTGCTTTATTTGGCATTTACTGATACCTAACTTGGAACAAATTCATAGATAAACAGAAGAGTCTGAAGAGGAAAAAATGAAAAAAAAAAAAAAAGTAACACATATACCTTCACAGAACGTCCTATTCTCCATACCAAGTTTTTCAGAATGTTAAAAAGATAAATCTGCAATTTAGACACTTGTGCTGCCCAAAGAAGCACCTACTATGTAATGGAGCTGTAGACTAAATAACCAACAGGTAAAAAAAACATTTTCCCACAAGTTATTAGAAAGATACCTGTTTTTATCAAATGAAGTTCTAGCCAAACGGGATTGCAGTATAGCAGTTATCTAATATGAAAGAAAAAATAACATGGTTTATGACTGAAATGCAATTAGAATTTCATTAGAAACAGTAATATTCTGAAATAATCAGACGCTTACCATGGCAGCTTGATCTCCCATCTTATCTAGACAAGAAGCCCTGTAGAGCTAAAGGACAGTGAACTTAAGTGATACAGCACTGATGTCTCACACAGTTTAAAAGTCTACAGCAACGTGGAGGGCATTAGCATTCTTGTTGACTAAAAGAGTACTAGAAGAGCTATTATTATTTCTCTTTAAAGTTAACACATTCACTCATGTTTATTGTCAAGTAATTTGTCTATATATGATTATCTTGCATAGCTAATGAGAGTAGCTTACAACTGACTTTAGAACTAGAAGGTATACTCAACTGCTGCATTTTCAAAACCAGATACTCCAAGAATTTCACCTTTAGAAATACTTAAAGGAAGCTTCCCATTAAATATCAAAAAAGATGATGTGGAGAAGTGTGCAGTGATAACTACATACCTGATGTAGAGTTTGCACAACATCTCCTAGTTTCCCAGCTACATCCAATTGGAATAGGTGTTCTGTTTTGCCCTAAAATCAAAAGCATATTTACCACAAAAATAGTTTAGAATACAGTACAGTGAAAAAATTTTTTAATTAAAAGTAAACTTTGTCAAAGTATGTTTCCATAGGTTGCAGTATACATTTGAAAGACCTATGTAAAACCTGTTGTGTTTTTTTATCTTCATAAATCTAACTTCCCTGTGGTAACTCCCTTGTGCAGTCCTTGGTACTCTTAATATAATACAACATAACAGCTTCGAAGCACTCCATTTAATGTAGCAACAACATCTCCAAGTCATGCTCCAACTAGTTTAACATCACATACACAAGCAAATCGTATAATCATAGGAAGGCTTATATTGGAAGGGACCTTAAACACCTAGTTCCAACCTCCTTGCCACTAACAAGCAGCTCTCTGAAGTGTAATTTCAAAATATTTCTGGTTTTGACTTAAATCTGCTAAAAATGTGTATGGATCAGCTGATAGTAACCCTTACACATGACTCGCCTACAGTGGAGGTGGTTGGGATCCCTTGAAAATCCCTGAGCATAGTATAAAACTGCGCTGACAATTCTGTGGGGTTCTGTGATTTCTTAAGTTAGACTTCCAGAACAGTGACCAGTAAGTCTACTTCAAGACACTGATCAATGTGGATATAACTATGAACAACCTAAGAAAAAATGAAACTCTAGATGACTGTTAGCATAATTTATGCAGTCAGAGCTGAACTGACAGCAACCCTAGAGCAAAGCATGGTTCAGAAAGCAAACTGTGCTAGATTAATGAGAGACAAGAAGTCCAACAGCAATTTGGATAAAAGCCTCACTAACATTTCACTGACTACGCATTTTTCGTTTAACAGGAGAAACATGGCTCTCATTCCCTAGTGGATGGCCTTCAACAGTCACTTATGGCCTACAGGGTAAAACCTGTGGAAAGCAGTTCTATGTCTAGCTCTACAGCCTGGAAAGACTTGGTGTTTCGTAATAGATCTCCAAAAATAAACAAATAAATAAACAAAATCAATTGAAGACATGGAAGCAAAATCATACTACCAGATTCTAGCACCCAATGAACCACCTGGAACAGGCAGTGATTCAAGTATACCTAGCAGCAGCAAAGAAATACTCTTAAGTGGCTGAAGGCAAACTAGACTTCTTGTTTTGCTATGAAGAAACATAACTGCACTTTCGTGAAGGAAGCTGTAATGGTTAACTATTAGGAATTATTTAAGTATCTTGACTTCAGAAAAACTAAAATGGAGAAGTTTCCAAACAGTTCTTCCAATTATTTTCTTTTTCCCCTGTGTCAATAATGCTACTGACAGTTATGCGATAGTTAATAAATCTTGCACTTGGAAGCAAAACAGAGAATACAAGAGAACAGAAATGAGGTTTTGCATAAAGAATTAGTGACATTAAGTAAACAAGGAAAATAAAAATATAATTAAAAATCACAGTTTAGAAACACCACCAAAACAACCTGAAGTAGTTGTTGAGAATAATTCAGACATTATCTACTAATCATCTTTCCTGTTCATAGTAGCAACATAAGTTTACTGACTTGATCATTCTTGAAACCTTTTACTTGAAGAAATATGGCAACAAATTTAATTGCCTGCTCATTTCTAAACTGTGGAAAAAGGTTGAAACAGAGTGTTTATAAGACTCTGATTTTTCCATTTTGTGTTTGTATCTTCATCTACCTCACATTTCAGCTGAAAACCACTCAATTCTTTACCTTGCAGACTTCAAACTCAAGAATTTGAGTAGAAAGCAACAGAAGCAAGCTCTGGATTCTGACGTGAGCAAACTTAACCTGCAATTTCTTTGAACTGTGACCCATTCAGCTGGAAAACAAACTAAAACTGAGGAGAAACAGTGCCCACCGAATATGAGCAGACAGTTGTCTGTCTGATTGTTGAGCCCATAGAGCTGCACGCTGAGGCAATTAGCAAGAGACAAGTCTGCAGCATGTATTCCAATAAATATCACATATGCATTATGGAAAAATTCAGACACTATTTTTTTCTAATGTGCACAATTATTTATTTTTTGAAGTTTTATTGTCATATTGCTCCAATTAGAGTTATCTTACTCTTTCATAATAGAGAGCATTGGTCTCTGCAAAATATTAATTTGCTAAGAATAATGGAAAAACTGTATACTTACTCTTATTGTTTTATAGGGTGCAATAACATTCCTTTCTTTAATGAGAAAAACCTGAAAGAACAAGAGACTGTTAGGGCTTTTGTCCAAAAACAAACTAATAAACAATCACCCGCCAAAAAAAAACAAAACACCACCTCTCCCCCCAGCCATCAATAATAAATGTAAGTCCTGATAAATACAAAGCTAAGAACGCTGCTTAAGCAACCAAAATACTAGGTTGCAACATCCTGCTCTAGCTACCCTAGATGAACAGCAAAAAAACAATGACCTTTTGTAGCTGCTGTGAAAGGGATGAGTGTTCAGTGCATTTCACAGGCTTACTTTGACAGTCAATTAGTGAGTTTTTATTCCCATCATATGACCTTCAAGAAGCTGTAAGACGGTGTCATGGTTTTATGATTTTTGGTCATCAGTATTCCACACCATAACATCATGTAATGCATTGGGGGTGGGGTTTGATATCTGCCGAATGTTCGTCCGTCGGAGAAGAACTACTTTTCCCCAGGAGACTTTGCGGTCAGCAAGGGGATATAACTCCAAGCAAGGTCACCTGATCTTTCTTCTTCGCCTGCTCTTCGCTGTCTGCGCTTCGCTATCTGCGCTTTGCCGCCTGCGCTTCGCCGCCTGCGCTTCGCCGTCTGTACTTCAGTCACTCAACTGGACTGCACTTCTCACCCCAGCATTGTGGTGAGGTCTATACAATTCATACAGACTCTCTCTCTCTCTCTCTCATTGTATTTTACTAATACTATATTCAGTAAAATCATTTGTTTCACCTCAGATCAGTGCTGTTGTTTTCAAGTATTTTGGGGTCCCCTGCTTCCCCTTTCCCAGAGGCGCGGATCCGCAGATCCCTCCGCCCTGCTGGTCACGGAACTGGGCCGGACCAGCCCATAAACCATTGACATTTTTGGTGGAGAATGCGGGCAACAGTTGCTTTCTAGCTGTTTAGACTCTCTGCTCTCGGAGAGTTCCGTTGGTAAAGCTTATCTGTTTCACCGCTACTCTCTGAAAACGTGACCTTGAAAACTCCAGGCGGACTGCCAGTATCGTAGAATATTTGTAAACTCTAAGCTTTACTATCTTGCCTCTGTAAAAAAAAAAAAAAAAAAAAAAAAAATGCTTTCTGTAGTGAAACTTACTCTTAAAGGGCTGCACGCTGCTGCCTCTTCTTTCCTAATGCTCAAAACATACTGGGCATTAATTAAGCTTGCCACCTTGCTCTATGGAGCAATCGGCTTATACAATCAAATGAAAACATGGGTGGAAATATGGACCTGGCACGTTCGTACAATGTGGCTTACAATTCCGGAGACAGCTGCCAATTTTACAGGACTGGGATTTTTTAAGGTTTCCAGTCTCACCTTTCAGCCTGTAGTGCAGTTTTTGAATGAACACCTAGTCGCATTACTAATCTCCCTGAATGTATTGCTCATCATTTCGCTCAGTATTAGTATTTATTATATTTTGAGGATGTCCTCCCCAAAACCAGAGAATACTGAGTGGCAGGGAGTGTGGAAAGGTCTGGGAAAGACTTTAGACAAATGGAAATCTTCAGTCTCATGGAACTTTACTCCAGAACACCTGAAAGACCCTGAGAGTCTAAACAGCTATTTAAGGCAGGAATGTTGTGGCTTAGGCAGTTCTGAGGAGGCACATATGATTTGGGGCCTGGCTAATGCTTATCGGGCCTTATTCAATACTATCCTGGAGAGAGAGAGAGCTTCTGAAATTGAAAGGGAGAGTCTCAGGGAAACAGTTCAAAATGAGCGAGAGAGTCTCCTGCTCCAGAGAAAAAACCTCCAATCTGAGAGAGAAGCACCTCTGAGTCCAGGGGAGGGGCCCTCAGCAAGACCACGGTCACCAACACCTACAAGGGCAAGAAGTCCTGGAAGAGCAAGAGGTGAGCAAGATATTGTTACCTTTGTGGATCGATCTCTGAAAATGAATGAAATTCGAAGTCTGAGGAAAGACTTCTCACGCCACCCAAATGAGCCTATTGCTACCTGGTTACTTCGATGCTGGGACAATGGGGCCAACAGTGTGTGGCTAGATAGTAGAGAAGCTCGCCAACTGGGTGGCATTGCTAGGGACTCAGCCATTGACAGAGGTATTAGTACATGCCAGAACCAGGCCTTCACCCTCTGGAAGAGGATGTTGTTAGCTGTAAGAGAAAGATACCCCTTCAAAGACGATCTGATGCCCGAGAAGAAGAAATGGGCTGATTTGGAAGAAGGCATCCGTTATTTGAGAGAATGTGCTGTGGTGGAAACACTACATAGCCCCGATTTCATTCCTGATGAGCCAGACCAAGAGCATGACCCTGAGAGAGCCAGGTGTACACCAAATATGTGGCGTACATTCACAAAGACTGCACCTGAAAGGTACGCCAGTACATTTGCAGCTATGTATGGCAGAGGGGAAAGAAGACCCCTTATAAATGAGCTGGTTAATAAGCTTCAAGACTTCGAGTTACATTTAAGCCCCCTACGAGCTTGTGTTTCAGCCATTGAAAAAGTAGCTGAAAAGCTGGACAGAATGGAGAACAAACAAGAAGATATAATAGATAAACTATCAATTATGCCTGATGCCGATGAATACATGGTGGTAACAGATACATCCAATGAGGAACAGGATTCCCAAAACAGCCTACTTGAGGGGCTAGCCAACTTGATTTCCTCCCAGTCAGTGTCATCCAACGTCTCAGCTATCAAAAGAAGACGTCCTCCTGCTCGAACAAGTGACAACAGTAAGACCACGTCACGTTTCGCCTTGTGGCATTACCTACGCGACCATGGAGAGGATATGAAGAAGTGGCATAAGCAACCTACTCCTGCACTTCAAGCAAGGGTAAAAGAGTTACGAGACAAATCAACCACCAAGGTGAACTTCTCCAGAAAGGTGATTGCTCCAGTTGCTGCAGACAACAGAGGTAACAAATAGAGGGGCCCTGCCCCCAGCCAGGGGGGGGAAAGGGATAATAGAGTTTATTGGACTGTGTGGATTAGATGGCCTGGTACATCAGAACCACAGAAATATAAGGCCCTGGTGGATACTGGTGCACAGTGCACTCTAATGCCCTCGAGTCACCAAGGGACAAAATCAATTTATATTCATGGGGTGACAGGAGGTTCCCAAGAACTGACTATGTTGGAGGCTGAAATCAGCCTCACTGGTAAAGACTGGCAAAAGCACCCTATTGTGACTGGCCCAGGGGCTCCATGTATTCTTGGTATCGATTACCTTAGAAGGGGATATTTTAAGGATCCCAAAGGGTATCGATGGGCCTTTGGAATAGCTGCTGTAGACACAGAAGGTGTTAAGCAGTTGTCTGTTCTGCCTGGCCTATCAGAAGATCCGTCTGTTGTGGGGTTGCTACGAGTGGAAGAGCAACAGGTACCGATAGCTACAAAAACGGTGCACAGACGGCAGTATCGCACCAACAGGGATTCCTTGCTCCCCATTCAGAAGTTAATTCATCAATTAGAGAATCAGGGAGTGATCAACAAAACTCACTCGCCCTTTAACAGCCCCATATGGCCAGTGCGTAAAGCCAGTGGAGAATGGAGGCTGACGGTGGACTACCGTGGCCTGAATGAAGTCACACCCTCATTGAGTGCTGCTGTGCCAGACATGTTAGAACTCCAATACGAACTGGAGTCAAAAGCAGCTAAGTGGTATGCCACCATTGACATTGCTAACGCCTTTTTCTCCATTCCTTTGGCCAAAGAATGTAGGCCACAGTTCGCTTTCACATGGAGGGGCATTCAGTATACCTGGAACCGTTTGCCCCAGGGGTGGAAACATAGTCCAACTATTTGTCATGGTTTGATCCAAGCTGCACTGGAACAGGGAGGTGCCCCTGAGCACTTACAGTACATTGATGACATCATTGTGTGGGGCAACACAGCAAAGGAAGTTTTTGAGAAAGGAGAGCAAATAATCCAGATCCTTCTCCGTGCTGGTTTTGCTATTAAGCGAAGCAAAGTGAAAGGACCTGCCCAGGAAATTCAGTTCCTAGGCATAAAGTGGCAAGATGGCCGTCGTCACATCCCGACAGATGTGATCGACAAAATCACTGCCATGTCTCCCCCCACTAATAAGAAAGAGACACAATCGTTTCTGGGCGTAGTGGGTTTTTGGAGAATGCATGTTCCAAACTACAGCCTCATTGTAAGCCCACTTTATCAGGTGACACGGAAGAAGAATGATTTTGTGTGGGGTCCTGAGCAACAGCAGGCTTTTGAGCAGATTAAACAAGAGATAGCCCGTGCTGTGGCCCTGGGGCCAGTACGGATGGAACAGGATGTGAAGAACATCCTCTATACTGCTGCTGGAGAAAAGGGTCCCACTTGGAGTTTGTGGCAAAGAGCCTCAGGAGAGACCCGAGGCCGACCCTTGGGATTCTGGAGTCGAGCCTACAGGGGGTCGGAGGAGGGCTACACTCCAACTGAAAAGGAGATCTTAGCTGCATATGAGGGGGTTCGGGCTGCTTCCGAAGTAGTCGGTACCGAAACACAGCTCCTTCTGGCACCTCGACTGCCAGTGTTGAACTGGATGTTCAAGGGAAAGGTTCCTTCCACCCATCATGCTACTGATGCCACTTGGAGTAAGTGGATTGCACTGATTACACAACGAGCACGGATGGGGAACCTCAGCCGTCCAGGAATCCTAGAAGTCATCATGGACTGGCCTGAAGGTAAAAAGTTTGGAACACCACCAGCAGAAGAAGTATCACGTGCTAAAGAAGCCCCACCATACAATGAACTACCAGAGGATGAAAAGAAATATGCCCTATTCACAGATGGATCGTGTCGTATTGTGGGAAAGCATCGCAGATGGAAATCTGCTGTGTGGAGCCCCACACGACAAGTTGCAGAGGCCACCGAAGGGAAAGGAGAATCGAGCCAATTTGCAGAGGTAAAGGCTGTCCAACTGGCCTTAGATGTCGCTGAGCGGGAGAGGTGGCCAATGCTCTATCTTTACACTGATTCATGGATGGTAGCAAATGCCTTATGGGGGTGGTTACAGCAGTGGGAGCAAAATAATTGGCAAAGAAAGGGCAAGCCTATTTGGGCTGCTGACCTATGGAAAGATATTGCTACCCGAACAAAAAATATGGTTGTAAAGGTGCGCCATGTAGATGCTCATGTGCCCAAGAGTCGGGCTACTGAAGAACAGCAAAATAACCATCAGGTAGACCGAGCTGCCAGAATTGAGGTGGCTCAAATAGACCTGGACTGGCAGAACAAGGGTGAGTTATTTTTAGCTCGGTGGGCCCATGAGACCTCAGGTCATCAAGGGAGAGACGCAACATACAAATGGGCCAGAGACCGAGGGGTGGACTTAACTATGGATGCCATTGTACAAATAATTCATGACTGTGATACATGCGCCACAATTAAACAAGCTAAGAGGATGAAACCTCTCTGGGAGGAAGGGCGATGGCAAAAGTACAAATATGGGGAGGCATGGCAGGTTGATTATATCACCTTGCCACGATCTCGCAATGGTAAGCATTATGTGCTCACCATGGTGGAGGCAACAACCGGGTGGCTTGAAACATATGCAGTACCCCATGCTACCGCCCGAAACACCATATTAGGTCTGGAGAGGCAAATCCTGTGGCGACATGGCACCCCAGAAAGGATTGAGTCAGATAATGGGACTCATTTTAAAAATTCACTTGTGGATACTTGGGCCAGAGAACATGGCATTGAGTGGATTTATCATATCCCCTATCATGCACCAGCCTCTGGTAAGATCGAACGCTACAATGGGTTGTTAAAAACGATGTTGAAAGCAATGGGTGGCGGAACATTTAAACACTGGGAGAAGCATTTGGCAGAAGCCACCTGGCTGGTTAACACCAGAGGATCAATCAGTCGAGATGGTCCTACCCAATCCAGCTCCCTACATATTGTAGAGGGAGATAAGGTCCCTGTAGTACATGTAAAGAACATGTTAGGAAAAGCAGTTTGGGTTTTTCCCGCTTCTGGGAAAGGCAAACCTCTTCGCGGAACTGTCTTTGCCCAGGGACCTGGGTCCACCTGGTGGGTGATGCAGAAAAATGGGGATGTTCAGTGTGTACCACAAGGGAATTTGATGTTAGGGGAGTGCAGTCTGTAATCCCATATGTTAAGCATGATGTAGTGATGTAGAATAAGGGGTGGAATGTCATGGTTTTATGATTTTTGGTCATCAGTATTCCACACCATAACATCATGTAATGCATTGGGGGTGGGGTTTGATATCTGCCGAATGTTCGTCCGTCGGAGAAGAACTACTTTTCCCCAGGAGACTTTGCGGTCAGCAAGGGGATATAACTCCAAGCAAGGTCACCTGATCTTTCTTCTTCGCCTGCTCTTCGCTGTCTGCGCTTCGCTATCTGCGCTTTGCCGCCTGCGCTTCGCCGCCTGCGCTTCGCCGTCTGTACTTCAGTCACTCAACTGGACTGCACTTCTCACCCCAGCATTGTGGTGAGGTCTATACAATTCATACAGACTCTCTCTCTCTCTCTCTCATTGTATTTTACTAATACTATATTCAGTAAAATCATTTGTTTCACCTCAGATCAGTGCTGTTGTTTTCAAGTATTTTGGGGTCCCCTGCTTCCCCTTTCCCAGAGGCGCGGATCCGCAGATCCCTCCGCCCTGCTGGTCACGGAACTGGGCCGGACCAGCCCATAAACCATTGACAGACGGAAAGCAGTAAGCACAGCCACCAGCCTAACCCCATTCAACAGAATATTTATGCCTGCTTTTTTTCTGGCAGATTATGCCCCTAGGGTTCTGCTCTGAAGGGAATGTCCCTTCTCACAGAGGGCCTCACTCCATGACTGCTGCACGAGCCTTCTCAAATGAGCTCTTTCCGTGCCAAACATTTTGGTTCCAGTTCCAACAATTATTAATGTCGTTTCCTTTCCCGCCCTACAGCTTACTTTTGATCAGTTTTGTTTCTTTGATGCTACTCCCAGACCTGGAGAGGATCCTCCACTCAAAAAAAGCCACTAAAACCAACAAAAAAACCATATGAAACCTCTTCCCTTCATAGCCCCTACAGAAAGACTTAACTGTTGTCACACTGGTTTGTAGATTATCACCTTATCATTTATCATCTGAAAGATGTCAAAGCCAAAAAATGAGTCATGTTTCACTCCGTCTATAAGAAAGCCTCAAATCAAATGAGCTAAAATCTCAGACCTGGGTAGGATCTTAAATGGGTATGAGCTCCACAAAACACACTAGACTGCATGACCAACTGTTTTCTGCTCCATGCCTTAGATACCTGCCTTCTCCAATGGTCTTCTCAAACACCAGACATCCACCCACTCCAGACACATGGTTTGCTTAGGCCCAGTGCCTTGGTTTGCTTCCTACAGCAAAGTCCCATTAATAGAGCCACTAACAGTTTAAAGTTTCCAGCATCAACAGCTTCACATTAATGCTAAGTTTTGCTTCCAGAAACTCCTCATCCTAGAATTCCAGCTCTGAGAAACACCATTAAGGAACATAACCTCTCACACTTATACAATGAAAATCCGTTATGCGCAGCTCTTACCTGATTACACACAACAGAAATCCGTCCTGATATCTCCCTAGAACGTAAGTAAGATACTTAGAGATGGACATTTCAGCTTTAAAAAAAAAAAAAAAAAAAAAAAAAAAAAAAAAAAAAAAATCAAATGCATATATACAGTAAATCAAATTCACATACCGTAAGAATGGATTTTTTGCTTCATTGTCTTCTGGTGCTTTTATACTAATGCAGTCTCTCAACGGTATCTGTGGCAAGTTACAAAAACATACACAGATGTGTGCTCCTTAAAAGCAATCTCACTTTCCCAAGAAGTTGCAGTTACAGAATCACCAAGGTTGGAAAATACCTACAAGATCATCCAGTCCAACCATCCACCTAAACGTACACCACTGTTGCACTGCTTACCTTGATAATGGGTTGCAGATTCTCATCAGGTTCAAAAATGATTGACTTTGAGCAGATTTTTAGGGAACCTCTTATTTTCCTAAAGGAAACAATAAATAAAGAAGTAGTTATGTATATCTTGCAGATAGGTTAGACTAGAATAACTCCTGTAAATGAGGGAATGTAGAACTTCTGTACCTTTCATCTCTGCAACCTTTATTTATGATATGACTAGCTCTGTGTTGTTCGAAGTAATATTCTTCCAGGTTAAGCAGCAGCAGTGAAAACCTACAAATAAACAAACTCAAATTATTCCTTCAAAACCAAAACACCACAGAATAGTTAATATTCTTAACAAAAATATTGGGAAATGTTCACTGTTATTGGTGCCCTGCTCCTCCCTCAATCCCTAAGAATGAATAAATTGATTTTTTTAAAGAACAAATCTATGTGGAAATTTTGTGTGCATGTGATGATGACTGTCTGATGCTCC
This sequence comes from Lagopus muta, assembly GCF_023343835.1. Lineage (NCBI taxonomy): Eukaryota > Metazoa > Chordata > Aves > Galliformes > Phasianidae > Lagopus > Lagopus muta. Next base: position 37,140,847 of record NC_064435.1, on the reverse strand, counting down.
TCCTAAAGATGTAAAGTTCGATATTTCAGGCTGTTCATGCCTCAGGTGTGAACTAGCCTAGAACAGTCAATCTTTTAAAATAATAATTAATTTAACCCACACGAATATAAGCCAGCTAAAATCCACAATGACATGAGAGGTGGAGCAGGAATTAACAGCAAGGAACGCAGAAGTTAAGATCTTTCTGAAGGAAAGCCAAGTGACACTGGTTTAAAATGTTAAGTGAAAACCACATGCATGATTTTTAGAACACGGCTGCATCATTCTACAGATACACTCTGGTGAAATATAACCTTCCTCTCCAACCACTTTTCTGCACTTTCATTGCCCCGGTACTTGCTCAAATGCACAGAAAGCCTGCTTATGGACTAATAAACAAACCTCAACTAAAAAAAAAAACAATAAAAACAGTCTGATGCATTTCATTGTAGGACCACTGTCACCACAATACTCTCACAAGATAAATGCAAATAGGCTAGCTTTGATATAACACAAACCTACATCCTCAAACAGCTTAAATAACTGCTACAAGCACTTTAAGATTTACTAGCAGAAGTAGTTCAAGTTCTTTACAGAGAGAGTGGTGAGGTGCTGGAACAGGCTGCCCAGAGAGGCTGTGGATGCCTCGTCCCTGGAGGTGTTCAAGGCCAGGTTGGATGGGGCCCTGGGCAGCCTGGTCTGGTATTAAATGGGGAGGATGGTGGCCCTACATGTGGCAGGGGGTTGGAGATTCATGATCTTTGAGGTCTCTTCCAACTCTGGCCATTCTGTGATAGCATGGTGAATTTATGCACACCTATGAGTTTCAGTGGTAGGGAATAACTGAGTACTGGCACAACAGGAGTGGAAATATTTTGCATCTTTCAGTCACGGGAACAACTGCTGTTTGTGCATGGGTCTGCCCTGACAGGCAGAAGTACTTACCATTAGTCACATCCACGCTTTGAGCTAAGCTCTGTAATGCATTCATGATGTTTTACAAGAAATGCTTGTGACACTGCTAATAAGTGCCAAGCATCCCCAGAGCAGTATTTCACATTTAAATAGCAAGCAGTAAGTGTGTCAAGAGTTCACAAAGTGAACTCATACCAGTCTGCTTGTTAAGTAAGCATATTATATACTAGAAAAAAATAGCACTATCCGCAAATTCATCTTGTTTACATAAGTTTTGTGTCATGACTGCGTTACACCAAACAGAACATCATGAAAGTTTGCTTTAACTACAAGTAGCAATGATACAATTGTAATTGTAAAAAAAAGTAATGATACAATTGTAGCAATGTAGAATCTACATGTTCAAAACTGCTTCTCTTCTTAATAGCCCATGTCCAAAACATTCTTCTAATTCTCTGTTGCTTTTTCAAGAAGTCGAGCATGTTACCAACACCCCTCCACTCCTGAAAACAAGTATTTTATGATGCCATTAAGAAAACATAAAAGTTACAACGGTATACATCATGTCAGCCTATCCCACGGTTGCTGGTGCTGTATGGTTCTTGAATGCCTTCAGTTTCCAATGGAGTTTCAGGGACTTTGCCTTCACACGTAGCTCTCAGAAGACATAATACCAGTTGCTTTCTGTTTTTTATAGTTTATTTTTCAAACTTACTGCAACCTATGAAAGAACATCCTGTCAGAAACTGTAGAATGGCCAGGGTTGGAAGGGACCTCAAGGATCATGAATCTCCAACCCCCCTGCTGCAGGCAGGGCCACCAACCTCCCCATTTAATACCAGACCAGGCTGCCCAGAGCCCATCCAACCTGGCTTTCAACACCTCCAGGGACGGGGCATCCACAACCTCTCTGGGCAGCCTGTTCCAGCACCTCACCACTCTCATAGTAAAAAAACTTCCCCTTCATACCTAACCTAAATCTTCCCTCCTTCAACGTAAAACCATTTGCCCTTTGTCCTGCTATTATCTACCCTTTCAAAGGGTTGTCAACAGGTGTAAACTGAATTTCCAGGCTTCAGAGGCTTTACTTTGATCATCTCAGGAAACAAAACAGAGGTTCCAGCTCCACATTTTGAAGGGAAAAAACCGTTCACCAGAAGCATTCTACACATTAAAAGGTTAGATGAGTATGAAACTGTAGCAGATTCCACAGTGCTACCATTAAATCTCATTTTCCAACATCACCCAAATCACTTGGGACAAGCTTAAAAGGCCTGGGCTTTTGCAAATACTGATACAGCAAGTGCTATCACACTTTTATTCAAAGCTTTTTATTAAAGTTATGTCTGAATGTATTTTTCTTTCTGATATATATATGTGCCTATGCACTTTGCTTAGTATCCACAAGGCAAAGTTATTAAATTTTTAAAAAGTTGAACACCTTTCATTTGTTTGAAAAATACTCCACTTCTTCATCTGGGAACTGACTATGGACATAGGAAATAATCAGCTTCAATGATGTTAGCAGTCCAAAAATCATCTTCTAAGACACCTGGGGGTAAGGCATGTTCCAAAGAATTAGTTTCCAAAGGGCTCTATTTTTTTCCTTAGCCTTCATCTATTCTTTGGATAAGTTCCACACATTTATACGGTCTTTCATAGTTCACCTATTGTCAACACAATTATTAGACATGCCTTTTAAGGTTTTAACAAATGCACGGATCCTTCATATATCCAAGACAAGCCATGTTTCTACATTGAAACAGCAGCTACATAATTTGCAGTGACCCCAACACATTTATGTAAAGCTAAACACATAAGCCAAGAGTTTTCTTCGAAATATTTCAGGATGATCTTTCCCTACCTAGAAAGTGTTCTGTCTTCATATTCAACAGCTTTTGCATCAATTCACCCTCCCAAAGCCAGAATCATGGGCCCAATGGGAAGGACCTGGGGTGTACTTGCCCTCGCATTACCCTCACTGCCACTGCATCAGATGTCTTTGTGAAGCAGTAATGCCCAAGGCAGGCTCAAAAACTCAAGATAAACACAGCCATTATAATGAGTACAACTAGGTACTGTAGAAAACTAAGTTTTTTCTTCCTTTAAAATACATTATTTACCCTCAGCATCCAGTTTACCATTTTAGTCTTAGCCTCTTTACATCTCTTCAATACCACTAAACACTATTCAGTTCTACAAATAAAGCTTTGCAGGACACCATCAGCCTCCTGCACTGCAACCTTTGTTCTCAACTAGGCTGTCGTTGGAAGAGCACATTTTCCCCACATTTTGTCTTTCTCTTCACCATTCACAAAAACTTCCATCTGGTTCTGCAGCCTCTTCCAAGCATCCACACAAGTGGTACAGAGGAAAACGTGGGAATCGCACAGGGATATTTCCTACCAGCTTTGTTCAAGTGATTGTTGATATTCCAGAAGACAGCAAAAGGAAAAAAAATACCCTGCTCCTCACAATCCATTAAAGGCCCAAGATGTGTAGCACGCTTCTTGCTGTTCTCCCATTCAAGTCCCTTTACCCAAACTGCATTTTCCTTTAATATTTTCAGGCTACCAAGTCATTTCTGCAGACTGACAATCCAGACATCAAGTCCCTGAACACACAATCATCCCTTTCTAATCTAAGGCCCCAGTTACAATCAAGATGAACATATGTCTCCAAAAATTCTGTCGTAACAACTGCACCCTTCAGAAATTCCACCTCTCTCAGCCATACAGTATTCCTCAAATGATTTCACTGTTTCTTCACCAGGACAAAAATAATATATTACTTAAGACATTGTAAGCTAAGATGAAATACAATTTCTCCTTGAGTCTAACTGCACGCTTTGTATAGATCAAGCTCTATTTCACTCGCTTCCAAGATATTACCAGCATGTTCCAATTCCCTGAAGCTTTCTGGGTTTCCTTTTCCTTTTGCTGTCTTTCAATGATTGTCCTTCAGTAGTAGTTCCTCCTCTCACTTCTATTTCAGTGAACATATGCTTAAGTTTTATTTATGATACCAAAAATCTTCAAACTTGTGTTTCAACTGATTGTGACTGGCTTACAAATTTAGACCAGTTTAAGTTACTGCTTATAATGAACCCCGAAATTACAAAGCATCATCTGTGGAATAACCTGCAATTTTTCCAACTCTTACCAGTCCTTCTACCTTAGGTATTTATATTTCATTTGTCTATTTTAGTGATCTATGGGGCTCTCTCTCTCTCTCAAAAAAAAAAAAAAAAAAAAAAAAAAGAGAAATTGGGTTTCATCAAATGTTATTACAGAACACCCAGAGCTTCACAAAATTGACTTTTTCCATGTGAAAAAATAAAAAGTATAGCCACTAATACTATTTGTATCAATAGGGTCTCTCATGAGGGCCATCACCACATAGGATGTTATTTCAGGATTGTCAAGAGGTTTAACAAGTATTTACAGGTAGCAAGGGAACACAATACCCTCTGGTATGCTGCATCTGTAGGTAAACAGTGTTGTGAAGGCCTGAACAAATAGGAAATCTAGCATAGCACCCCAGTTATAGCAGTTATAGCAATCTCTGTTAAAGGAGATCTTTAACATGCAGCAAAGCAGATGGAGTTCAGATGAACCAGCAGTGTGATTATCTTCCAAAGAACTAAAGAAGGTTTTCTAAAGATGTTTGTGGTATCAAGATACTGACATGCAAAATTTATGTGCTATCAGCTGTCGCATGGTCCTATGACAAGAATTGTATGCATGTTTGGTATACATCTAGAATGGTAAGTTGATTCTTCTGTGCACAACAAGGGGAGGGAGCAGAAAAACTGAAATCAAAACCAAGCAGTAGGAAGAGAATGATACCCAGCATGCAAACAGCATCTAAGTGGAGAACTCGTACTCCTTTTGGCCTTAAACCACTGAGCAGCTGTGCTGTTCCCTGTGGTGTGCAAACTCATGAGTTGTCATGCTGCCCTGGCAGAACAGCCTAGCACACAAAGCCAGTACCAAGCTGTGTGACACCAGGCAAGACTCCCAGCCCACCCCCTCTTTTCCTCGAGTCTGACCCTAGAACACCAACAATACCCAACCTCAGCCATCCCTCAAGGCAAACATGTAAACAAGGTGTTCCAGTAAGAAGGAATGGTCAACTTCAATAATGCAAGTGGCTTGACACCTCCCCCAGGAAAAACCAAAACCAAAATCTATTCACAGCAATATCTGCTCCAAAAAAATATACCAAACCAAACCACAACAAAGAAATTCAACTACAGACTGTAATTATCAACTGGGAAATGCACAACACCACTATCACACCTAAGATGATTTTTTTTTTCTTTTCTTTTACTATCTGGAAAATAGAGTTCTTGTTTTAATACAAGCACTTGTGTTTTTTAATTAAAAAAAAAAAAAAGATCTTCTATCCATGGCTGCTGCTCTCAAACCTTGTTTTCCTATAATGCAGTATTAGTTGTCTATCTAAAGCCACTGTTTCATGCAAACAAAAGGATCAAGTTTGAGGTATTTGCCTTAGCACCAGCAAGAGGTTCATTTTAACCCACTTGCAAAAGGTATAGCTCAACTATTACTTGAAACTTCCTACTTACAAAAGATTTCATTAGCATTTATTACAGATATTCCCTCCCTAAGAAGACATGTTCTCTTGAGAAGCAACCTGGAAAGTATCTGTTGGTGTCAAAACCTTTGAAATCAAGCAATAAAACTCACAGCTTAGCATACTGTAGGTTATATTCATGCTTGCTTCATAATGCAGACATATTTCACAGGCTTACGTTCACATCCTTTGTGGTCACCATGCTATTTAATTGCTTGCAACGCACTGATACAGTCAGTAAGTCACAGGCATTTCTTCAGAATCACAGGGTTGGAAGGGACCTCAAGGATCATGAATCTCCCACCCCCTGCCACATGCAGGGCCATCAACCTCCACATTCAATACCAGACCAGGCTGCCCAGGGCCCCATCCAACCTGGCCTTGAACACCTCCAGGGACAGGGCATCCACAGCCTCTCTGGGCAGCCTGTTCCAGCACCTCACCTCTCTCTCTGATGGGTTAGTTTACTATTCCTTCTTCATACACTGAACTTGACATATTAAAATGCCTTTAAGAATGAATATATTAATTTGAAAATGATGGAAATTGACAAAGAAAATTTTCAAAGGATGTTCAAACGTCATTAAAATATCTCTATGGAGTGAGAGTTTCAAAGATGCTCACGCCTTGTATTTTAGCTTCTTAACAGTCTTGTCTCTATCCTCAAACTGTTGCCAATAGAAAGTAAGATTGCAAGGAACTTCTCAAAAAAAAAAAAAAAAAAAAAAAAAAAGTTACATGCATAAAGCATTGGATCACTTCAAAATCTGAAGAACAAAAGCTTTAATAGTTCCACTGGTCCAACCCAGACTGCCAACTTCCTCCACCCCACAGCCTGCTTAAAACAGTTGGAGATAACTCAATACCAACTGAAGAAGACATCAGATTAGGAAAGTATACATGCTTCCACTGAGAGCTGTGGAGTTGCCCCGAGACAGTTTGCTCAGCTTGAATAACTTGAATGAGTTGATGGAAGGGAACAACAAGGACAAGAGACCCGGCAGTGTTGAAGGAGTCGTGACAAGAAGAATGTGGCCAGAGATGAAACCTTTTTACTTGGGAGGCAACTCTGTGGTCAGAGACAGAGAAAGCAGCAGTTCCACTTTCCAGGATGGAATCAATCAGTAATCTTGATCTTCAACAGTGGGTGGAAGGACATTTAAGCTGCTACGTCTCAGACCAACAACAGTCAGGACAGACTAGAAGAAGGAACTTTAGTAAAGGCCATAACAGCTTTTGCATCAGAGCATCTTGATAACAACCCACATCCACTGGCATTAGTCCACTAAACTTTGTGGAGTAAACAGATACTCTTTTAATTGCTTGAGCAAAGGAAGTACCCATGCTTACATGTAAATTAAAACATGCCAATATAACTTGAAGACATTTTCACATTCCTGTTCTTGTTTTGTCCCAGAAAAATGGCATTAAGGAAATCTGAAAGATCCAGATAGAAGCCATGCAGAAATATCTTCAGGAAAAAAAAAAACAAACAAAAAAAAAAACACCATTACAAAACAAAGCACAAGCACTTTGCCAAGCAAAACAAATGTTAATCTAGTTAATCTACATAACTACTAGTGAAGGGCAGGTGAGGTTGGTAAATAAAGCAGCGAAGAATTCTGGCTTTCGGTTTATTTTTGGCGTATAATTGCCACTCAGAAAAGGGCTGAGGGATACGAGCCAAGAGCACACCCAAGACACATCAAAGAACTAGGCACCATGCTAAGTACCAGGAAAACACTTGCAAAATTTGACTTCACATGATGTCATCTCCTAAGCATAAGTTTTGGGTACCAAAATTACACCCAAACATTCCTGGCATTGTTCAAAGTACGCAGCACTGAAAACAAACGTAGAATTCTTGTACCAACTTCAACTTGAGGTATGCAAGCCCTGCCAAGACGCTATGAAGCATCCCCCAGAAGAGAGTGTTCTTTATCAGATTTGAGTATTTTACTGCTATTTTGCTTAATGCACACGTCCTTCTGTACTTCAGTTCTTAAAGAACTGAGCTCCAACTGAGACTGTCCAAGGGGGGGAACCAACCCAACAACAGCAAAAAGAGATCAACAAACCCACAATTTATTTTATGTACCAATGTCACCTACCAACGGAAGGATCAAATCTGTTCTAAATGGATACAGGAATGAGCACGCAGGGACACATCTCAGCAAAATTCCATTTGTGCCACCCAGAAGAGAAACTAGCCTGCTGATCCTGCTTTAATTTCTTAACTGTGACTGCACTGTTTCATTGTTCCCATTTCCATCACTTCATTGTTCCCATTTCCATCACTTCATTGCACATGCTGGAAAACCACTGGGGCACAACACCTTCAGGTGTCTGACTGGACACACCTTGGGCAATCACTTGACAGGAAGCACAGTCCTGATAATGGAAGTACACTGCCAGGATCAGAGCAGGTCACCTACTTTTGTGGCAGCCTGAGGCTACAAAACTAGTTCTAACAGCAAACCTCCTCTTAAGAGCAGAGCATCTGTAGGCCAGCTGTAGGACTCACTTGCTGATGTTTGTATAAAGGCCTCCATTATGAATATTTTGTTCCAAGAGGGCAAGATGAAGATACAGATTTAAACCACCAAGCAACCATCACACAGATGAACCAGCAATACCGCCAATACATCATCTTGATGTGATGCTAGCAGCAGAACAGATAAATTCTGGCAACAGAAAACCAAGCAGGCAAACCAGCAGGTCTATTTATAAAAGACCTGTGTAGCAAGTGTTAGAAACACCTGTGGGCAGCTGAACCAAGAACTCAAGAGATAAAGAAAGCAACAACCTTAGCAAAACATCGCTTAATTTCAACTAAGATTAATTGGGAAAAAAATATATATATATTCCTACTCATGAATGCTGAATATTTTTAACGGTTGCACCAGGTAGGCACACATATCATTAAAAAGAGACACAATATCTCATCTTTTATTAAACTCTGAACACCTAGGAAAAGTGAAAAAATGTCTTCTAATACAGGTATGTTTGAAGGGGAAATCGCTGCCAAAATTAACTAAATAGGTGAATTGGTTTATTTAAAGGAAAACTCCCTCTCTGTCCTCAGCATACAAACAAGGCATTTTAGAATTACCTTGTTTTCTCCTAGAAAATAACATAGTCAGAAAGTAGGCTTATGTAATCAGATATTAATTCAGTCCAACTAATTAGTTCAAGGTTTTTTTTCTTACCACTTAGAACTGGTCTTTCTTCCTTCCTTCCTCCCTCCCTCCCCCAAAGCAAAATCTATGTAAGATGATTGACTTTTTACTCACTGTTTCACAGTACTCTTAAACAGAACTTCCACAGCTCACACATTTGTACACTGCTTTATACAAATAAACAAACAATAAAACCATGTGTGAAACACCATTACCACAAAGTTTCAAGTCCTAGTCAACTCACTATGAAATAGCTACAAGGAGGTTACTTCAGTCAGGAGAAACTCTGGGGCAGGATCCAGTGTCCCTGCAACAAGTACCCAGCAAGGCTAAAAGAGAAGATTTCAGTGCAACTCCTTCAAGAGAGAGAAGTAAACAACTTCTCTGTGCTGCTTTAAGGCAAGACTACCACAAAAGAAGAAAATGCAGGATTATGTGTTACTCATTTGGTATTTCAGAGCCAAAAGCTCTTAAGGGTGCTTTAGAAATGTTTCTAAGATTTCCTCTTTTTTTTTTTTTTTTTTAATTTTTTTTTTAAAGACGTACAAGGTGAGAAACAGGAAAAAGCAGCTGACATGAAGTACAAAATATTTTACATGTTAGGCCACAGGGAGAAGCAGAGAAACTAATTAGCAAATACAGAGGTGGAGAATACTGCAGGTGTCAACAGTGACAAAACTCATCTTCCACAATATCCTCAAACTGCAAATTCAAATAAGACAGAACATCCTCAAATGCTTCCAAGGAACTTTCTATAATTGAAAATCAGTAACACTGACAAACATGGTTAAGTTGGTATCACTTTCAGAGCTTTTGGGTGAAACTTATATTCCACCTGGGTCTTTGGAACACGTGTGGTGAGTTATGGGCATTTCTCAGCTTCTGAGAAGGGGAGACCAGTTACAGTAAGCCCCGAGCAGAGCTAACAGTCATGGTTCTAGCATTCCCTACACTTAAGATGTTTGACTTCAAAACTAAAAATCCTTCTCCTCCTCCTTGGGAAGTTTATCCTTTCCCCCTCGAACATAACTGAAACCATAACAGCCACAAAGGCAGCCAGGAAAAGATACTCAAGAAAGCAAAACAGAATGTGTTTGGATTATGTCAACACTCCAAAAGCTGTAGTAGCATCACCACTCAACAGCAACGAATCAGAATTTATAGGATAAAGTGAGCCAAACTCATTCAGCCATGTGATTTGCTCCTAAACAACAAACAGCAGAGATGTGCACAGCAACACGCCCATGTGGGACCTGCCTCCCATAGTGTGGGCCACAACTGTGGAGCACTTGAGCCCAGTTCTTATTTGGTACAGATCTCCTTGGTGGCAATACAAAGATCAGAAGTAACTTTGAAGCTTTCTGACAAGCCAGATGTAGGTAAGGCACATAAAAGAAACTGTGTCACTGGCTAAAAATAAGAGAGCACATTCAGGACTCACAAGGCACGTGTGGTACGGCCTGCTCACAGGTTCAGTTAGGCACACAGCACAGCAGCCGCAAGACAGGAGGAAAAGCAGCAGCATTTAGTGCTCTGAGGAGCTGCCAGGGAGCCCATAACGCGAAGGCTGGCAACACGCTGAACAGCATGTTCGGGAAAAGCATGAACAGCATTTACAGAGCAGCAGGGCTGTACCTCCATGCCAGGAACACAACCGAAAAGAGGAGCTTATACGCAACTCTATTTTCCCAGCTTTACCCTTGCAGCCTTTTCAGCCTTAAGCCGGGGCAATCGATGACAGCAGCAGTAACAAGGCAGGCACCGCAGCAGCCCCCCTTCTACCCAGCGCTCCGCCGGGACCTCCCGCAGAGCCCGCGCTCCCCGGGCAGGGTGAGCCCGCTCCAGCGCCGAGGCCGAGCCGGGAGGGCCGGACGCTCACCTCTCCTTGGAGTACAGCTCCCGCTCCTGCTGCCGCTTGCGGATGAAGGCCATGGAGCCCCCCGGCCTCGGTGCGGCCGCAGCACGCCAGGCCGGGTCGGGCCTGGCCGCGCCTCAGGGAGGCGGGGAGAGCAGCGCGGCCCGCAGGAACCAACCGGTCTGGCGGGCCTGGTTGGGGACGCCCGCCCCGCTTATACGGGCAGAGAGGCGGGGAAGGGGAAGGAAGGCTGCCGGCACCGGACTCTGCGCCCTCGCCCGGGCTGCGGCGGCGCTGCGGCCGCTCGGGGCCTCCTCCGGGTTTTCCGTGGGGCAGCGCTCACATGGCTGCCCGCCTTCCTCCTTCTTCTTCCTCAGAACTAACGCCGCGTTGTTTTTGTCATTGCGGATACGGAGGTGCCACCCCTGAGCCCAGAGCCGTGAGGGCGGCTGCGGAAATACGAGAGCAGGGTGACGGCATCCCTGCTGCCTCCGTGGCGGTGGAAAGCCCGTGCCGAAATTTGCTCTTAAGTGCAGGGAAGCAGCCTGGTTCTCCTATCCACCGTCTACATCCAGTGCTCTTCCTCGGCAGTGGGCACGGAGTGGGAAATAGCCGGTTGAGAGCCTCATTTGTCGTTCTGTAGGGCTGACTGAAAGCTTTGGTACTCAGAGCCGTTGTTAGGTGCAGCTCCAGCAGCTGCAGTGGTTTTGGAAAGCTTTGTGGAAGTTTCTATTGCAGGCCTTCTCAATGGCATGTGCTCATGTTATGTACTCTTTTATTTTGTATCAAAAGAGCTTTCTTACTTGCATTTAAATAAATCATTGTAAATGTAATGCAATTGATGTGAGATTCCTTTTGCCCATGGCGTGACAGATGCTGTGTAGGTTGGACATCGTGCAGTCACAGAATGGCTTCAGTTGGAAAGGACCTTAAAGCTCATCCAGCCCAATCTCCCTGCCAAGCATTGGGCTGCCCCCCACCAGCTCAGCTGCCCAGGGCCCATCCGACCTGGCCTTGAGTGCCTCCAGGGATGGGGCACCACAACCCCTCTGAGCAGCTATGCCTGGGCTGACTGCCCCCTGAGAAAAGTATTTCCACCTAACATCAAACCCAAATCTCTCCTTTTAGCTTAAAGCCGATCCTCCTTGTCCTATCACTAGTTTATACTTATAAACTATAAACTAGTATATAGTTATAAACTAGTATATAGTTATAAACTAGTATATAGTTTATAAACTCTTTTTAATCACTGGAAAGCAATGATGAGGTCTCCTTGAAGCTGAACAAGCCCATCTCCCTGTCAACGGTTTATGGGCTGGTCCGGCCCAGTTCCGTGACCAGCAGGGCGGAGGGATCTGCGGATCCGCGCCTCTGGGAAAGGGGAAGCAGGGGACCCCAAAATACTTGAAAACAACAGCACTGATCTGAGGTGAAACAAATGATTTTACTAAATATAGTATTAGTAAAATACAATGAGAGAGAGAGAGAGAGAGTCTGTTTGAATTGTATAGACCTCACCAGAATGCTGGGGTGAGAAGTGCAGTCCAGTTGAGTGACTGAAGTACAGACGGCGAAGCGCAGGCGGCGAAGCGCAGGCGGCGAAGCGCAGATAGCGAAGCGCAGACAGCGAAGAGCAGGCGAAGAAGAAGGATCAGGTGACCTTGCTTGGAGTTATATCCCCTTGCTGACCGCAAAGTCTCCTGGGGAAAAGTAGTTCTTCTCCGACGGACGAACATTCGGCAGATATCAAACCCCACCCCCAATGCATTACATGATGTTATGGTGTGGAATACTGATGACCAAAAATCATAAAACCATGACATTCCACCCCTTATTCTACATCACTACATCATGCTTAACACATGGGATTACAGACTGCACTCCCCTAACATCAAATTCCCTTGTGGTACACACTGAACATCCCCATTTTTCTGCATCACCCACCAGGTGGACCCAGGTCCCTGGGCAAAGACAGTTCCGCGAAGAGGTTTGCCTTTCCCAGAAGCGGGAAAAACCCAAACTGCTTTTCCTAACATGTTCTTTACATGTACTACAGGGACCTTATCTCCCTCTACAATATGTAGGGAGCTGGATTGGGTAGGACCATCTCGACTGATTGATCCTCTGGTGTTAACCAGCCAGGTGGCTTCTGCCAAATGCTTCTCCCAGTGTTTAAATGTTCCGCCACCCATTGCTTTCAACATCGTTTTTAACAACCCATTGTAGCGTTCGATCTTACCAGAGGCTGGTGCATGATAGGGGATATGATAAATCCACTCAATGCCATGTTCTCTGGCCCAAGTATCCACAAGTGAATTTTTAAAATGAGTCCCATTATCTGACTCAATCCTTTCTGGGGTGCCATGTCGCCACAGGATTTGCCTCTCCAGACCTAATATGGTGTTTCGGGCGGTAGCATGGGGTACTGCATATGTTTCAAGCCACCCGGTTGTTGCCTCCACCATGGTGAGCACATAATGCTTACCATTGCGAGATCGTGGCAAGGTGATATAATCAACCTGCCATGCCTCCCCATATTTGTACTTTTGCCATCGCCCTTCCTCCCAGAGAGGTTTCATCCTCTTAGCTTGTTTAATTGTGGCGCATGTATCACAGTCATGAATTATTTGTACAATGGCATCCATAGTTAAGTCCACCCCTCGGTCTCTGGCCCATTTGTATGTTGCGTCTCTCCCTTGATGACCTGAGGTCTCATGGGCCCACCGAGCTAAAAATAACTCACCCTTGTTCTGCCAGTCCAGGTCTATTTGAGCCACCTCAATTCTGGCAGCTCGGTCTACCTGATGGTTATTTTGCTGTTCTTCAGTAGCCCGACTCTTGGGCACATGAGCATCTACATGGCGCACCTTTACAACCATATTTTTTGTTCGGGTAGCAATATCTTTCCATAGATCAGCAGCCCAAATAGGCTTGCCCTTTCTTTGCCAATTATTTTGCTCCCACTGCTGTAACCACCCCCATAAGGCATTTGCTACCATCCATGAATCAGTGTAAAGATAGAGCATTGGCCACCTCTCCCGCTCAGCGACATCTAAGGCCAGTTGGACAGCCTTTACCTCTGCAAATTGGCTCGATTCTCCTTTCCCTTCGGTGGCCTCTGCAACTTGTCGTGTGGGGCTCCACACAGCAGATTTCCATCTGCGATGCTTTCCCACAATACGACACGATCCATCTGTGAATAGGGCATATTTCTTTTCATCCTCTGGTAGTTCATTGTATGGTGGGGCTTCTTTAGCACGTGATACTTCTTCTGCTGGTGGTGTTCCAAACTTTTTACCTTCAGGCCAGTCCATGATGACTTCTAGGATTCCTGGACGGCTGAGGTTCCCCATCCGTGCTCGTTGTGTAATCAGTGCAATCCACTTACTCCAAGTGGCATCAGTAGCATGATGGGTGGAAGGAACCTTTCCCTTGAACATCCAGTTCAGCACTGGCAGTCGAGGTGCCAGAAGGAGCTGTGTTTCGGTACCGACTACTTCGGAAGCAGCCCGAACCCCCTCATATGCAGCTAAGATCTCCTTTTCAGTTGGAGTGTAGCCCTCCTCCGACCCCCTGTAGGCTCGACTCCAGAATCCCAAGGGTCGGCCTCGGGTCTCTCCTGAGGCTCTTTGCCACAAACTCCAAGTGGGACCCTTTTCTCCAGCAGCAGTATAGAGGATGTTCTTCACATCCTGTTCCATCCGTACTGGCCCCAGGGCCACAGCACGGGCTATCTCTTGTTTAATCTGCTCAAAAGCCTGCTGTTGCTCAGGACCCCACACAAAATCATTCTTCTTCCGTGTCACCTGATAAAGTGGGCTTACAATGAGGCTGTAGTTTGGAACATGCATTCTCCAAAAACCCACTACGCCCAGAAACGATTGTGTCTCTTTCTTATTAGTGGGGGGAGACATGGCAGTGATTTTGTCGATCACATCTGTCGGGATGTGACGACGGCCATCTTGCCACTTTATGCCTAGGAACTGAATTTCCTGGGCAGGTCCTTTCACTTTGCTTCGCTTAATAGCAAAACCAGCACGGAGAAGGATCTGGATTATTTGCTCTCCTTTCTCAAAAACTTCCTTTGCTGTGTTGCCCCACACAATGATGTCATCAATGTACTGTAAGTGCTCAGGGGCACCTCCCTGTTCCAGTGCAGCTTGGATCAAACCATGACAAATAGTTGGACTATGTTTCCACCCCTGGGGCAAACGGTTCCAGGTATACTGAATGCCCCTCCATGTGAAAGCGAACTGTGGCCTACATTCTTTGGCCAAAGGAATGGAGAAAAAGGCGTTAGCAATGTCAATGGTGGCATACCACTTAGCTGCTTTTGACTCCAGTTCGTATTGGAGTTCTAACATGTCTGGCACAGCAGCACTCAATGAGGGTGTGACTTCATTCAGGCCACGGTAGTCCACCGTCAACCTCCATTCTCCACTGGCTTTACGCACTGGCCATATGGGGCTGTTAAAGGGCGAGTGAGTTTTGTTGATCACTCCCTGATTCTCTAATTGATGAATTAACTTCTGAATGGGGAGCAAGGAATCCCTGTTGGTGCGATACTGCCGTCTGTGCACCGTTTTTGTAGCTATCGGTACCTGTTGCTCTTCCACTCGTAGCAACCCCACAACAGACGGATCTTCTGATAGGCCAGGCAGAACAGACAACTGCTTAACACCTTCTGTGTCTACAGCAGCTATTCCAAAGGCCCATCGATACCCTTTGGGATCCTTAAAATATCCCCTTCTAAGGTAATCGATACCAAGAATACATGGAGCCCCTGGGCCAGTCACAATAGGGTGCTTTTGCCAGTCTTTACCAGTGAGGCTGATTTCGGCCTCCAACATAGTCAGTTCTTGGGAACCTCCTGTCACCCCATGAATATAAATTGATTTTGTCCCTTGGTGACTCGAGGGCATTAGAGTGCACTGTGCACCAGTATCCACCAGGGCCTTATATTTCTGTGGTTCTGATGTACCAGGCCATCTAATCCACACAGTCCAATAAACTCTATTATCCCTTTCCCCCCCCTGGCTGGGGGCAGGGCCCCTCTATTTGTTACCTCTGTTGTCTGCAGCAACTGGAGCAATCACCTTTCTGGAGAAGTTCACCTTGGTGGTTGATTTGTCTCGTAACTCTTTTACCCTTGCTTGAAGTGCAGGAGTAGGTTGCTTATGCCACTTCTTCATATCCTCTCCATGGTCGCGTAGGTAATGCCACAAGGCGAAACGTGACGTGGTCTTACTGTTTTCACTTGTTCGAGCAGGAGGACGTCTTCTTTTGATAGCTGAGACGTTGGATGACACTGACTGGGAGGAAATCAAGTTGGCTAGCCCCTCAAGTAGGCTGTTTTGGGAATCCTGTTCCTCATTGGATGTATCTGTTACCACCATGTATTCATCGGCATCAGGCATAATTGATAGTTTATCTATTATATCTTCTTGTTTGTTCTCCATTCTGTCCAGCTTTTCAGCTACTTTTTCAATGGCTGAAACACAAGCTCGTAGGGGGCTTAAATGTAACTCGAAGTCTTGAAGCTTATTAACCAGCTCATTTATAAGGGGTCTTCTTTCCCCTCTGCCATACATAGCTGCAAATGTACTGGCGTACCTTTCAGGTGCAGTCTTTGTGAATGTACGCCACATATTTGGTGTACACCTGGCTCTCTCAGGGTCATGCTCTTGGTCTGGCTCATCAGGAATGAAATCGGGGCTATGTAGTGTTTCCACCACAGCACATTCTCTCAAATAACGGATGCCTTCTTCCAAATCAGCCCATTTCTTCTTCTCGGGCATCAGATCGTCTTTGAAGGGGTATCTTTCTCTTACAGCTAACAACATCCTCTTCCAGAGGGTGAAGGCCTGGTTCTGGCATGTACTAATACCTCTGTCAATGGCTGAGTCCCTAGCAATGCCACCCAGTTGGCGAGCTTCTCTACTATCTAGCCACACACTGTTGGCCCCATTGTCCCAGCATCGAAGTAACCAAGTAGCAATAGGCTCATTTGGGTGGCGTGAGAAGTCTTTCCTCAGACTTCGAATTTCATTCATTTTCAGAGATCGATCCACAAAGGTAACAATATCTTGCTCACCTCTTGCTCTTCCAGGACTTCTTGCCCTTGTAGGTGTTGGTGACCGTGGTCTTGCTGAGGGCCCCTCCCCTGGACTCAGAGGTGCTTCTCTTGGGCCTCGGAGCCACTCCTCTGGACCTCTTTCCTCCTCTTTCTTCTCTTCTAACTGAGTCGAGATTCGCTTTGTTTTCCGTCCTCTTACAGGGGCAACTGACATCGATTGTGGTGCCTCTTGTGGTTGATCAGGTTGGTCGGTTCCAATGCTCTCATCTTCCAGTTCAGCTTGGAGCTTGTTTTGTTCGATTATGACAGTATCTAGCTCAGATTGGAGGGAGTCTCTTTCAATTCGGAGGGCATCTCTCTCAGATTGGAGGTTTTTTCTCTGGAGCAGGAGACTCTCTCGCTCATTTTGAACTGTTTCCCTGAGACTCTCCCTTTCAATTTCAGAAGCTCTCTCTCTCTCCAGGATAGTATTGAATAAGGCCCGATAAGCATTAGCCAGGCCCCAAATCATATGTGCCTCCTCAGAACTGCCTAAGCCGCAACATTCCTGCCTTAAATAGCTGTTTAGACTCTCAGGGTCTTTCAGGTGTTCTGGAGTAAAGTTCCATGAGACTGAAGATTTCCATTTGTCTAAAGTCTTTCCCAGACCTTTCCACACTCCCTGCCACTCAGTATTCTCTGGTTTTGGGGAGGACATCCTCAAAATATAATAAATACTAATACTGAGCGAAATGATGAGCAATACATTCAGGGAGATTAGTAATGCGACTAGGTGTTCATTCAAAAACTGCACTACAGGCTGAAAGGTGAGACTGGAAACCTTAAAAAATCCCAGTCCTGTGAAATTGGCAGCTGTCTCCGGAATTGTAAGCCACATTGTACGAACGTGCCAGGTCCATATTTCCACCCATGTTTTCATTTGATTGTATAAGCCGATTGCTCCATAGAGCAAGGTGGCAAGCTTAATTAATGCCCAGTATGTTTTGAGCATTAGGAAAGAAGAGGCAGCAGCGTGCAGCCCTTTAAGAGTAAGTTTCACTACAGAAAGCATTTTTTTTTTTTTTTTTTTTTTTTTTTTTTTACAGAGGCAAGATAGTAAAGCTTAGAGTTTACAAATATTCTACGATACTGGCAGTCCGCCTGGAGTTTTCAAGGTCACGTTTTCAGAGAGTAGCGGTGAAACAGATAAGCTTTACCAACGGAACTCTCCGAGAGCAGAGAGTCTAAACAGCTAGAAAGCAACTGTTGCCCGCATTCTCCACCAAAAATGTCAACGGTTTATGGGCTGGTCCGGCCCAGTTCCGTGACCAGCAGGGCGGAGGGATCTGCGGATCCGCGCCTCTGGGAAAGGGGAAGCAGGGGACCCCAAAATACTTGAAAACAACAGCACTGATCTGAGGTGAAACAAATGATTTTACTAAATATAGTATTAGTAAAATACAATGAGAGAGAGAGAGAGAGAGTCTGTTTGAATTGTATAGACCTCACCAGAATGCTGGGGTGAGAAGTGCAGTCCAGTTGAGTGACTGAAGTACAGACGGTGAAGCGCAGGCGGCGAAGCGCAGGCGGCGAAGCGCAGATAGCGAAGCGCAGACAGCGAAGAGCAGGCGAAGAAGAAGGATCAGGTGACCTTGCTTGGAGTTATATCCCCTTGCTGACCGCAAAGTCTCCTGGGGAAAAGTAGTTCTTCTCCGACGGACGAACATTCGGCAGATATCAAACCCCACCCCCAATGCATTACATGATGTTATGGTGTGGAATACTGATGACCAAAAATCATAAAACCATGACACTCCCTCATCCTTTGTAGGAGAGGTGATCCAGCCCACTAATCATCTTTGTGGCCCTCCTCTGGGCCTACTCCAGCATCTCCACATCCTTCTGCCAGATGTTCAAAACCTAGAAGACCTCCGTGGAGGAGAGGTAAATAAAATTCTGAGTGTTTTAGTTCACGCAACTGCCACTGTACCTGAGCAATGTATATAATGCATGTACTGACAGCCCCCTGTGAGATGGGAAAATACTATTTGCATTTTTGTTAAGTAAAAGAAAATTGAGTTGCAGAGGGGATGAGATTTTTCACAGAGGAATAAAAAGAATTATAGGCTCGTAGGCCCCAAGAGTTTAATCTAATCTCTGCACTGAGGCAGATTCTAATGTATGTTGATCCACATTCTTCAAACATCTTCAATTTGTGCACTCATAAACATAAATATGAGAACTGTTGCATATGCTGAGATTAGGTTTGCTTTGCTCATTTGTTTTTCAGGGACTTCTCTGGAGTAGTTCACAGAATCTAAGGAGGCTGTGGATCATGTTTTCGAAAGTGGCATCACTCACAAAGAATTGTTTGACTAATTGATTTATAAAAACGTCTGTTTGAAGGAAAGCTGCAACACTTGTGTGTAGATTGCACTAATGCTTACCTGAATGAAAATGTATTTCCTGTATCCAACTTCAATTTTCTTGCTGCATTCCTTTTCATACTCCCAATGAAAATGAATAATATATTTTAATTTTTTATATATATATTCACATATTTTTAAAAAAATTGTGTCTGTTAATATATATGCATATTCATTTATACAAGCTTTTGTGTGTGGTTATATACACTATCTTTTCATAGACAAAATAGTGTTGCTCATGTTCGTAATAGACTGCATTAATTAAATGACTTACTGTTCTTCTCTAGCTTCTTTCCAGTATGACTTTTGCATTTACCTTCAGGTATAACACCTCTTTCAGCAGTCCAGCTGAGACATCAACAGCAACTAGAGTGTAGGAATTATGTTATTACATTATTAGATGTAAGAGCAAATTCTATCAGTAAATCCTAGAAATAATTTTCTTCTGTGATTGCTTCTGTGACAAAAGCCTTTCTTGTGCTGAGAACTTTTTCTGATATATTGCCACCTAGTTCCCTCATTTTTAGACTATCCATTTATATTCTCAGGTGTAACACTTTCCTTAGCCCTGATGATTTAATCCTGCTAACTTTTAGATACTTATCCATGTTACAGAACTGATTTTGAGCTCTAACTTTGTCTTACAGTTCCCAAGTTGGTGAAAAGCTTTTTTTTTTTTTTTTACATATCTATGTTCTGTTATATCTTGCAGATCATTAAAGGGATGATTGAGTGGAGCAGAAATGACAATATATCCTTATGGGATCTTGCTGAAAATGTTCTCCAGCTTTGTTTTTTGCAAGTAGCATGCCTTTTGGTTTTGATTTCATGAAAACTGTATTTCATTAAAATTGTATTTACTTTGCTTTTTGTTTTAATAAAACTGTCATGGGACAGTCTCTGACTTATTCTAAATTCAAGATCTATGACACCTTTTTTCTACTGACTCGGGGAAATTGATTGTAAAAAAGGGCATAAGATTAGTGTGAGATCACTTATTCTTGACAAATCTGTGTAAACACATTTTTTCCAGAATATCTCTCAGGGTTAAAATTAAGATTGTTTTGGATATGCTTTCCTTATAACTATTCTGTCCTTTTCTGGTCTCCTTGAATCTGCATAGTCTTTTAATAATTCACATTATTTTTGCTATATTATTAAACCAAATTCTTCAGGCCCTATTAACTCAAGCACATATTGTTTAAACAGTTTAACTCATTTTTTCTCTAAATTCTTTTGTAGGACTTCAGTAAGTATCTGGGCACTTCTAATATATTCCCAGAATATTTTCTTGTTGCCTTTTATATCTCTTTTTACTTCATTTTGTACTGAAGGATATGTGATTTTATTCTTTTATATTAGACTTCTTTGTCCCCCTATTATGACTTTTTTTCAAATCCTTGAAGAGCTCTTAATGTGACTCTAACGCAGTCTACCTAAGCTTCCCCTGCTTCCTTTTGTTCACATCAAGATAGCTTGCTATTGTATGTTTAATTAAAAATGAGTCTATTGTTCTCTGTAGGAAATCTAGGTTAGCTTTAAATTACCGAGCTGCAGCCTAGACCATGCAGAAAGGAGGTTAATTAACTCATATGGAATGGTGTGCTTTTATGATGAGCCTGCTTTTAGAACCAAGATTAGCTTGATTTAAAAGTAGTTTAACCATTTCTACATAACAATGCAATCTGTGTTTGGCAGCATAGGGGTGCTTTTTCTTCCTCTTTTTAGAACAGAGAAGCCTATTTTGGTAAAACATGTCATGATCACTTTCACTCAGTTTACCTTCTGCCTTTAAAATCAAAATGAGTTCCACTCTACTTGTCATGAAATTCAAGTTAGTAATGCCTCTTTGAGTTTGTCTGTTCCTTGAAGCTTAAGATCATCCCTAAAATATTACAAGAACTCAATGGACCTTTTTTTGCCCTGCTATATAAGTTTTCTGATTTTCAAGTAATTGAAATCCACTGTTATCTCAAAGGCAAGCTTTTGGAATACCTCTATTAATTTCTCAGGATAAGTCAGAAAAAAAGTATCATCTTCCTCATTTTTAATAGAGCTTATAGTCTGTTATGAAAAATAAACTCTAGCCATGACATGGTGTTGTTTCTTCCTTTTTATTTTCACCAGTACACAATATCTTTTGTTTCTTCCTGCATCTGATGCAAAATTAGGCATCTTATCCTGCATTGCTCTGCCCATTTTCCTTAGCAAGCTACATTCTTACATACAGCTATCGTTGAAGTGTGCCACTGTATCTCTGTGATGTTGATAAACAGATACTTTTTCCATGGGTTCACTAAATCCCTGACTTAGTTTGATTAAGTTGACAGGGATTAAATTTGACTTCACAGAATCACAGAATTGTAGGGGTTGGAAGGGACCTCCAGAGATCATCGAGTCCAACCCCCCTACCAAAGCAGGTTCCCTACACCAGGTCGCACAGGTAGGCATCCAGGCAGGTCTTGAACATCTCCAGAGAAGGAGACTCCACCACCTCCCTGGGCAGCCTGTTCCAGTGCTCCGTCACCTCACTGTAAAGAAGTTCTTGCGCACATTTGTGCGGAACTTCCTATGCTGCAGTTTCCAGCCGTTTCCCCTTGTCCTGTCTCCACTCACCACTGAAAACAGTCTGGCCTCGCCATTCTGCCCCCCACACCTTAGATATTTATAGACCTGGATCAGGTCCCCTCTCAGTCTCCTTTTCTCAAGGCTGAACAGACCCAATTCACTCAGCCTTTCTTCATAAGAGAGAAGCTCCAGGCCCTTCACCATCTTTGTGGTCCTCCGCTGGACTCTTTCCAAGAGATCCCTGTCTTTTTTGTACTGGGGAGCCCAGAACTGGACGCAGTACTCCAGATGAGGCCTTACCAGGGCAGAGTAGAGGGGGAGGATCACCTCCCTCGACCTGCTGGCCACGCTCTTTTTAATGCACCCCAGGATGCCATTGGCCTTTTTGGCCACAAGGGCACACTGCTGGCTCATGGCCAACCTGTCATCCACCAGGACACCCAGGTCTCTCTCCGCAGAGCTCCTCTCCAGCAGCTCATCCCCCAGCCTGTACTGGTGCATGCAATTATTCCTCCCTAGGTGTAAGATTCTACGCTTGGTTTTGTTGAACCTCATCCGGTTTCTTACTGCCCAAATATCCCAGCTTGTCTTTTCTCTTAATGCTTACTCATTTGTTTCTGTCTCTATCTCTCTAAGATCCCTTATTTCTGGATCCTTGTGACAGGTCTCTTCCGAAGCCTTTTTCTCATGTTGTTAATAGATCACATCTCTTTGTACGTTAGTCACTGTCCTCTAATGCTCTTTCTTGTCTCTGTTGAATTGACCCCTTTTCTTCCCATGGAAGAAATATACTTAAGGAACAATAAATACCCAATGGTCAAATTGTTCAGACCTTCTGTCAAATCATTCATAATACTGCTCTGTTAACCTCTGTATTTGTCACAGAGTAACCTAAACCCCATCTTCCACCCCAAAATTATTAGTTCTTCTGTCAAAGTGCTGCTATAATCCTGCGATTCTGGCTAGCTTCCACTATTCTAGATTTGTGTTGTGTCAGCATCTTGCTAATGATGTCCTTGTCATCCCTCCTATTTCCCAGGTAAGCTCCTTTTCGTTTTCCTTTTCCTGAAGAAACTGGTGGTGGGCAAATAATTGAAAGCATCAGAATGACAAGATGTAGTACCATTATGTTTTCATACCATTAGTGCAATCTTAAATAAATAAAGGGTTCCATTAGTCAGTGACCATGTATCAGCAAAAGCTTTAAGGCATACATAATTTTTCTTGGGGATTGATATGAGCATATATTACCTGATAGAATACAACAGTATCATTCTAAGTACAGCATTCATATATTAGATGTAGGCTCATAATAAAACTGTGCCAGCAGTTTTATTAGGGAAGGTTTTTACAATAATAGGTTTCTGGCAGATATTCTTCAGTAAAGCTTTGTCCTTCAGGTAACTGAAAAGCTTCCTGAAATACAGTGTTCAAGTGAACTGTGTCAATCTATTCTCTTCTACAGATAATTTTTAGACACATTCATGATAGACTTAACCTCATCTGTCTAAGTCAGTGAAATTCCCACTGAATTGTTGGGTTCATAAAAGGCTCCTGAGTGTATTTCAAGGGTCCATCCATTAATATATTTCATATTTATACTGCCACGTATGGTATTGGCCTGCACTTGAATCATTTACCAAAAATAAAACTAGTAACAAATACTGTAGCTGATTGTTTTTAGAAATAGTGGTAAGCAGAGGCACATTTTTTCATGGAAAACAACACAACTACCTCTCAGTTTTTCAGTGAAATTTAACCTACTCAAAATACATTTCCCATTTTGTAAAGTTAGCTTTTTGTTGTGGTTAATATACAAATGAATAAATGAGTAGTTTTGTTTACGACAGAAGCTTGGGCAGGCTGAATGTTGCAAAGCTGATGCTAGCTCATAGTTCTTTGTGGCGTACACTATCTTTTCATTGTATGTGTACTCAGCCTAGAATAATAGATCCCCAACTGGTACATACAGCAGCAATAATAGAATCAGCATCATCATCAACAGTAATTATATGTGCCTTGGCTTATCTGTTGCCCTGATTTGAATAATGTCTTAGAGATACATGCAGGAATTCTGCTAATATAAAAATAATATAAAATGTACCCAGTGTGAACACCTTTAAACTAATTTTTAATCAGCTTATTTGTACTAAATTGTCCTAAAGTTGTTGTTGTTTTTTTTTCTTTTGAGAAAACGTACACAAGCTTTGTAAGCATTTAATTGATTTAAATTAAATTTTAATTAAACCATTTTACTTGGAGCAAAACTACCCAAAAGGCACATCTTCAGTCAACGTTTAATGTCGTTATTTAAAAAAAATAGACAGCAAAGAGATAATTTTGTATAAGCATTTTACACAATTTAAATTGACAATTTCATAAAAAAGTAACGTTTCTGGTGAAATCCCTCTGAACTACACCAGTGATTAAATGAAGTACTTCACTAACTTGTGATTTTAGTACTCTGTGAATGGTTAGTTAGCTAATATGTCACCTTTTGATCTCTTTTAGATCTTCTGTTAGTGTTGCTAGCAGCTCTTTATCACAGGATAAGACATGAAGTATTTCAGAGCTGGATTCTTCTAATTTGGTCAGTTCAGTCTGTTTAGGAACTGTAAAGTGGCTGATGTAAGCAAACATGGGAAATGACAGGCATCTTGAAACTGCAGATGCAATTTAGAAGAGGTAGGTTGTCACCAGTCTGAATTCCTTTGAGCTGTAGATGTCTTATCTGGTCAGAGATGAAATTTGCAGAGGTATTTTGTCTTTTCCTGCTGCTGAAGCTTGAACTGAATGTCTCTGAATGAGGTGAATTACTGTTTAATCATATTCTTGAGAATTAAGAGTGATTCTTAAATCTCAGGCCATCACCTGACTTCACATATGGTTGGTTCTCCACCAGTAAATACCTACAAGTGTCAACATCTCATAATTGCTGCTCAGCCTCTGCTGTTCCCATACAAGCAGATCCATACAAGGCTTATTAGGGAAGTGTCTTGAAGAGGATCTGCAGAATAATGCAGGGAGAAGATAATTCCAAAATTATCCATACCTGCACTGATGGAGAATACTGCACTCCATACCAATTGTTTCTTTAAAGGCATGTCAGATTTAAACATGAAAGACAATTTTATCATAACTGAGTGTATTTATTAAAATAGGTTTAAAACACATAGTGACTACACTGGAGAAAAAATTATATTCCTTGGGTAAGATTCTTCCTCATGACTTCATTGCACAATTACTTCATTTCCTGCCAGTAGGTGCGGAGGAGTCACTGTGCTCTGAGGTATAATGCTAAATATGGTACCATAAATGCTTGTTTGACAAGTGGAGAAGTGGTTGAGTCATTTTTCTGGGTAGCCAATGTTTTAAGGAGAGGCGTTTTAGTTACCCTGTCACATTTAGTTGTGCACAGTCCTCAGGACAGTAGAGCTGTATTACAAAACAAAAACAAAAACAAAAAAAAAACAAAAAAAACCAGCAGTGAAATTAAATGTGGATAGTAATGGAGAGACAAAACCAAAACAAAGTTTAGGGGAGGACATTCAAGACAGATGTATTGCGTGAAAGTAATATAAAAATACAACCCTTCAGAGTAAAATCTGGTTTTCATTGTATCCACCACAATAATATATCATGTAAATACACATAGAGTTTAGATAGTAATTTACAATATTGTTGGGGTTTCCCTACTTTTTTATGGACAAACCTGATTTGTTTGCAGAACATAAGCTTGCAAATGAATTCACTGTTTAATTTCATTCCTTGTGAGCAAGTGCATTTGAGGGTATGTTTAACAATGCATATGTGTAAAACTCTGCAGCAAGGGGAAGTGCCAATCCATAAATGCTAAAATCACAAATTTCCCTCTTTTGGTCATCAGTCTAAGCATTCTGCAAGAAAGTACCTTCTCTTGCAGGGGGTGGTTTGCCTGGGAAAAGTAAGCAAAAGAAGAACTGAAATACGGGGCAGTTCTGTGTAATTTGCCAATTTAGATTGCAACTGAAAACTTAAAAAAGTCTTGGCTAAGGATATTTTCAGTTCTTATATTTTTTCCCGTAGGTACTCCATGCTGCTTGGCTATTTATTTATTAACTACTTCTGTTCTGCATCCAACACCATTCTTGCTGCAATAGCAGAAGCTGTGATAAAGTAATACTCATGCTTCCATTTTAGTTCAGTAAAGCATATCCATAATGTAATTTTCAGACATATGCGGAAGCTTACAATGTTTCTTTGATACATATTTTAAATTATTGATTCACCCTATCCAGCTTTCCATAAATCAGAACCTAGTTCAGCCAAGAATAATTCCAAACCTAAGTTTGGTCTAAAAGCTCCTATTGTGCGATGAGCTGGGGAGGTGTAAAACCAGCTCAGTCAAAGCCTGAATAAACAAACTGGACTGCTTGTGAAGACTATGGTACTGGACTATAGTGAAGACTACACAACAAAGATTTAAAGGCCATTTTTTCAACAGTATTCCAATCCAGAAAATGGGATGTGTTTTGTGTAATGTCTGATACTATTGTCCTGTAAATATCTTTCTGAATGCAAGACCAGAATTTTTCTTGGCTGGAAACTTCTATCTCCCTTGTTGCCAGTCAATGAAGTTGGATTTTAATTCAGAGCAGCTGGAAAAGTGAGTAGGGAATACGATTCTCCTATTCAGAGAAATTGTTTAGAACAGAATTTCTTCAGGAAATAACGGCACTGTAGGCATTAAGGATGGATTCTGTTCACGTATAATTTAGCCTTGCATTGTCTTCTGCATTTCTACTGTGCATCATGGAGAATGTGTTGCTTCCTATGGCATTTCCACTTGCTATGAAGAGTCCAGATGACTGTCTAGACTTCCAATTTTGGGATAACTTTTTTTAGGTAAAATGAGCATGCGGTAACACATGTACATGCAGTAACACACATGCAGTAACTTCCAGCATGCTGATATTTCTGTGGCCATGCTGATCTCCTGAGTTATGATCATCACATGTGCCTCAACAGGCTGCCCATTAGGCAGCATTAGGGAGAGGTAGTTCTCCAGACGTAAAGTTCACTGCTTTTTCAGCTGCTTTGCAGATTGTGCTCTCATTGTAGCGAAGGCATAGCTGCTATCAGCTCAGCCATTAGTAGGAGAGAGGAGAAGCAGTGTGTTGCTTTTTACGTGGACTGCTTTTAATCCAAGAGCACTGGTTCTTGTGTGCTCCGAAAAATTTCTGAAAGCAAACTAGGACTTCTGCTCAGTACTCATAAGCATATGGTAATTTTTACAGTATCACACTTAGAGTTTCCACTTGGAATGATTTAAAAGAGAAAAATTCAGTATTTGATACTGCTGTCTCATTATAATAGCCTGATTTCAATGGCCTTCTGTTCAAAGAACTGGAACAGAATGGGGTGTGAGAAACTGCTGAGGACTACATCACTCAGCAATATGCAGGATATAAATTGATAAGCACCTCATGGTATACTCTTTCCAAAATTTAAATGTGTTTTAAAAATTCCTAAAGGAAAAGGCCGTGGGTGGAAGAAGATGTTTAACTGCAAGGTACCTGCATGCTTCTTTCAAAAGTGTGTTTGAAAGATAATTTAGAGATCAAATCAGTATTTGGCTTTTCGTTCTTGGGTAACAAAGCTTAAGAGGTTCATATGTTGCAATGGTATACTCTATGTAACTAAGTAGGATTTTAAAAGGTATAAAACAAAATGGTGTTTTTCCTCTTCTGAGCTTTTGAGCTTGAAATCCTTTGCATCATAGGACCTTGTGCGTTTAGCATCACTATTGACCAGGCACCAAGGAATCCAATGCAACCGAGCAATGAATTGTGGTGGTTTGGGAAAAGGAGAACAGCAGAAAAAAAGCCAAGAATGTGTTTTGTCCCCGTGTGTCCAACGGATGGAATGCACTCTTCAGTTTGTTTTACATGAGAACTGAATGTTTTTTATTATTTTCCTTACTCTGAATGCAAGCATTTGTTACCTTTTCATGTTATCTTAAACAGTAACTTTGGAAAGTGGGCTATACATTTTCACTAATGACAAAAAAAAGCCTGTGTGCTGTGTTCATAACAATGGCATGGCTGTTCTAATTGTGGCTTGTCTTTCACATCACTGTCACCACTGCTGAAACACAACACTCACCACCTCTCTCGTGTTCACGTCCACTGCCATAAACACTCAGCAAGTGATAATGAATGTCAATAGGTGCCATTTTTTTTCCATGTAGAGGAATTCAGTGACATACCTTTCCTTCACGTGTGCATCTGTGTCAGACGCCATTGTGTCAGCCTGCCTCTCTGCTGCTGTCTGTCATACTGCAACAAAATGTAATGGAATATTGGTTGGAAAGTTCAATCTCTACTGCCACAGCACCACCATCGACCTCTGATGTCATGGGCCAACATCATAAAATAGGAGATATGACTTTCTAGGCAGCCCTCATATATGGATTTTGAACATAAATAGCATCTAATTGTTTGCGTACTGACGATACTGTGCTCTTAGGGCACTCCCAGACAACATGAAGCCTGTAGAAGTGAAGGGTTGCATACAGAGTGTTTACTTCTTGCAGGCCTTTCACAAAGTAGATCAAACTGTAAACTACAGCCCTTTGTGAAATAGCAACACCACCAAGTTTTGTTCTTCCTTATATTTCACTGGCAGCTACAACCACAAATGCTATCTGTGTACGCATGATGAAGGAATTTGTGGAGTTGGAGATGCTGTGAATCTTCAAGAAAAGAGTTTTAGAAAACTACCTATGGTGTTATTTCTGAAGGCTATCCAGTAACATACATGGTTTGTAGTTACACTCCAGGCTCCCCTCGCCCACAGCCTAGTTCTGGCAGGCCCCTATTCTCAGCCTATTACTCATTGGGGCATTACGTGGGATTTTTGTATTTAGTGCTCTGCCTGTGAATTCTTGGCTCTCTCAGTTCCCTCTGAAGGGCTCAAATTCACTTGGTAACTGATTTGGAGCTTTTTCTGCTGGTGGGAAGTTAACATAATATCCTGGAGATTAAATGCCCTCACCTCCGTTTTGAACTTGCTTCTACCCTCACAAATCAGAAACATATTTGTGCTTGGCTTCTGCATCCACCCTAAGAGGTGGTGGGGGCTCTGTTCCTGGAGACATTTCCAGGTCAGATTGGATGGGACTTTGAGTAACATGCTATAGCTATAGGTGTCCCTGTGCATTGCAGGGGATTGGATCAGATGGTCTTTAAAGGTCCCTTCCAACTCAGATGATTCTATGATTCTATGTTTGATGATTACTTCAAATTTAATTTACATATGTATTTATATAAAGAAAATCTCAAATAAGAACTTGTAAAAAAGTGGGTTTTTTAGATATTTACATGACATATGCTGCTCTGTGCAGTGGTCATTCATATAATTAATGGGCATATGAAAACCTAAACATTTTCTATATCTTGTTGTTGATGCTTGTTCCTGACAGAGCTAGTCATTACATTTTAGAAACTTACGTAAGGGCTTATACATCAAGGTTATGACATCCTCAGTAAAAAAAAAAAGATTTTGTATCAGAGTGTCAGGATATCACCATGAAATAAAAAATTATCATGACTTTTCACCTCTTACTGAATTGTGTGCAGCAGAGATTTCAGCCAGAGAGAAGTGGATGAAGTTCTTCAAACCTTATAAACAGGGAAAGGGAGTCCTTGACTTGGCATCGTATGGGCAAAATTTTGAAGTTAATTTCTGGATTCTTATAGAAAATATAGATATATATCTATAAGCAATACTCCAAAAGCAAAGCACCATAAACTTGTGAAACTGTTAACCTGTACATGTTTTGAAAGGATAACAACTCAGCTTTCTTTATGTTAAACAGAAATATCTGAAAGAAACCTCACAAAATAAAGGTGTTGTTTCACATTTTTGGTCACTTGATGGCACTACACTAACACAGTATACATATTAATCACTGACAGCATAAGAATATTTTCATGCCAGTTTATTATTTTTTAAAGGCTTGGCCTGATGGAAGTGTTTTGTTTTGTTCAGGGCAGATTTCAGACGATTTAAAATAAACAAACATAAAACCTAGAAACAGTTGTGAAATCTGGCTTACTCTGTTCCATCTGTCTTGCTAAAGTTCATGACATACTACAAATACCACAAACTAATGGAATACATAGCATTTCTGAGCAGAACAAAAGTCACTTTTCCAATATAACACACTGAACCAAGCCTTCAAGCATCAAATCTGACAGACCTATCTACAGACTTTGGACAGTAGGGTTTCCACCACACTGTACAGTCAGCAGCTTGTTTCTTACCACTTACGTTAGGCAGAGCAGGTGGATGTCCTGGCCCTTTACATGTCTCAATAGCTACAGGGAAATGGCCAATATTTCAGGGCTAAATGTCAGGGTTAACTCTGTGAATGTGGAGATGAAGCAGGGAGAACTTGGCATGGATGATCTCAGTTTCTTATGGAAAGCTGCTGGTGCAACTGATGGCTAAAGGCAGACTGCAGCTCGCTGTGCTTTTCTGTAAAGGCACCTCCTTATGGCTCATCCAGCACAATGCCTGTGCTCTTTGTATTTGCACTTTGAAATCTGAGAAAAATCTCAGCTAAATCGAGCCCTTCTAGGGACTTTTCAGGATGGGATTTGGAAAGTAAGGGAATATTTGTATTTGATTGATAGAAGTTTTGAGCTTTCAAAGTATTTTCTCATCCTACAAAGGGAGAAAAAATATTTTTTTTGAAAATTTTCACACACCTGCAATCAAAAATGCTTTGGTTGGATCAAAGGATATATTATGTTATGATAATTTTTTTTTTTTTCTGGGGGAGAGGAGAGGGAGGGGATGTTTTTAACTTAAATAGGAAGTTACTTTGATTTCAAAACCCAAAGGTTTTGAAAGACTTTTTACATCCTCCAAAGACAATCATTTATTTTGGAAATCTAAGGCAGGATCTACAGCAAGTTAATTCAAAAAGGAGAGGATTTTTTTTTTCTTCTTTAAATCATATTCAGTCTTTTCCCATAAATAGGTCTTAATGAACCAGTAAACACAGCCATGGCACAAAACTCCCAGGCAGCTCTAGAAATGATGCTGCCGATTGCAGCCACTCTCTGCTTTTTTAGCAGCACTCCTGAAAGAGCAGATGTGACTGGATGAACAGCAGTTGCACTGAGGGACTTTCACAGAGCTGAATATGGGAAATGC
The DNA here is from genome assembly GCF_023343835.1 of Lagopus muta. NCBI lineage: Eukaryota > Metazoa > Chordata > Aves > Galliformes > Phasianidae > Lagopus > Lagopus muta. The sequence goes on along the minus strand of NC_064435.1, from coordinate 37,110,067 downwards.
CATGACGTCACATGTGCCTAGCTTAAGGGGAAGGAAATGTGGTTGTTGTATTTAAAGGCAATGGTTTTTCTTTTTATAATTTTTAGAGTTATATCTAGTGTATTTTTCATTTTCCATTCTTTTATAACCAAGTCTACTTGAGGTATGAGAGACTCGGACGGTATTCATTCTGAGTAATCTCTGACTCTGCCACCATTTCTGAAGCAATGATCTGCAGTTTTTTCTTGTCCAGCTTCAGCTGAGGTAGGGTCGTGAAGGGCTTCACTTTGTTGTATCCTCTCTCTTTCTTTTTCCCACGATTCTGCCACAGTCAAGAAATATGGTGCTTTCCTGGGGTTTTGTGAACTTTACTGTGGCTTCAGTTAAGTAGTAATTTGTTCCTTGCCAGCCAGTGAATCCATTGATAGAATTTTGATTGGTATTGTAATCTCATGTCCTTATCTACACTAAATTAGATGAGAGGTTTGGCCAAAATACTGGAGTGATTTCCACAGTATTCTAAACCAATTTCTGCTCTCTCTTCTATTCATGAAAATGCATGCATAGGAGATAAATAAGGACAAATTCAGCTTTCTTGTCTATCAGATTATACACTCACTAAGTTTAATCCAACTACAAGAAACTCCATCTCTTCATGAAGCTGGATAAATGTGAGCTAAGCTAATACAAACCATGTGAAGAATCACACCATTCTGTGTAGCACCAGTCAAACTGTAGTTGAAAAGATGTATGTGAATATACATGAAAATCTTTTCAGGAGTGATAGAAGCAGTTCTGGCCTTTAGATGCAGGTCTAGGTTGTGTATGACAAATATAAGCAAAGGAAGCTAAGCCTAAACTCAAACTCACGAGCTGTCAGAGAAATGAAGGAGAGAAATGGAGAGAACTCAAGAAATCTTCTGTTCAATATTACACACTGTCATAAAATTTTTCCTCTGCTACGTATCTTCATCTCTTATGCTTTCAGTAAATGCGTTGGACCTGCATAACTCAAAAATTAATTTTTTACAGCCACTGTTAAAAATGATCACTATTTTAATTACATGTCAAGTTTTGATTATGGTTGTACCCAAAATGAATAGCTTTTCATAGCAACTCAGAGACCGCCCTCTCCTTATGTTGCTGAACTGTGATCATTTCCTTCATCTGTTTGGTCATGCAGTAAAAATGTATTCTTTTTAAAAAATCTGAGGGACTCAAAACAGTTGCAAAAGCAATAATAAAGAATATAACATCAGCAGGAACACCTAGGTGATTGTCCCCCTCTACTCTGCTCTTGTGAGGCCCCATCTGGAGTACTGTGTCCAGGTCTGGAGCCCCCAGTACAAGAAAGACAGGCAGTTGTTGGAGAGGGTTCAGCGGAGAGCCACGAAGATGATCAGGGGACTGGAGCACCTCCCCTATGAGGACAGGCTGAGGGAGCTGCACTTGTTTAGCCTGGAGAAAAGAAGGCTGCGGGGTGACCTCATTGCAGCCTTTCAGTACCTGAAGGGAGCCTACAAACAGGAGGGGAATCAACTCTTTGAAAGGGTTGATAACAGCAGGACAAGAGGAAATGGTTTTAAGTTGAAGGGAAGATTTAGGTTGGATGTCAGAGGAAGTTCTTTACAGAGAGAGTGGTGAGCTGCTGGAACAGGCTGCCCAGAGAGGTTGTGGATGCCCCATACCTGGAGGTGTTCAAGGCCAATTGGATGGGGCCCTGGGCAGCCTGGTCTGGTACTGAATGTGGAGGTTGGTGGCCCTGCATGTGGCAGGAGGTTGGAGATTCGTGATCCTTGAGGTCCCTTCCAACCCTGGCCATTCTGTGATTCTGTGATTCTATGAACACCCACTGAGAGGGCTATTGGAAAATCTTCCAGGAGGACGGACATGGGGACAGTCAGCAGGTCTGCCATGACTCTGCTGTCTGAACGTCTTGGGTACTGCTGCTCTTTCTCTCCTGTGTCTTCATGAAACCTTGCAATCTTTATTCAAAAAGGCCTGCATTAAATTTATATTTCTGTGAAATAGGATAAAATGCAGAAGTGACTGCAGCTCAACTAGGAACACTTCTGTAGACAACTAGGAAGCTCTCTCATGTCCACTTACTCCTTACTTCTTCCTCTCAACCATTAGCCACCTAACAAGGTGGAGAACATATTTCTGTGGTATTCAGTTTTCTCTCATAATTATATGCACTCACATATGCTGCAAATTATGAGTCTAGTAGATGTTTAGCCTAATTCTTCATTGCAAACAAAGCTAGCTGTAGGACCACTTCAGTGGTCACAGTATTCATGTCAGAGCTAAGGATAAAATCTTGGTCTTATTGGATGAATCTTTACTGAAACTTGAGGGACAGCCCTGGTAAGATCTAAGTTAGTGGTTCATCCTGTCAGTAAACCTGGCAGAACGGCCCCATCAATGATTCCTCCAGAAGAAATAGAGTCCTGCATAATGCTTTGTTACTTGTTGATCATTAGGTGGAAGCATTATATATAAGGTCTTAACTAATCATTAAATTCAAGCACGTGGATGGCAAAAGGAATCAGCAAAATGTCAATAGGTAAGGAACAGGCAGATCTGAGAGTCTGACATGGCTTCTGGCTGCTCTCAGAAGAGACAGAGATTGAGCTTAATGGCGAACAACACATGCACAGTTGCCTCCTAACTCTGAATAACCTTGTGCTTGAGTTTAAAAGAGGAAAGGAATTATTGTATCCTCTTCTTTAAGGAGAATGAAGTGAATAAGTCTATATGTTTTCACTCATCCTCTGCTCTGTCAACATTTTCAGTGACTTCAGTAGAAGCCCAGATGGGGAAAGTTCAGCTTTAATATTTTTATACTCACAGCCTTCCTCTTGTACAGCCTACTGATTTTCACAAGTTCTTGAACAATAGTTTTTGTTAAAACAAGAGAAAAAAATATTTAGTTACAGATTTCAAATTATTAATGTATGGATACTGAAGACTAAATATGACACAAAGAGGAAAAAAAGCTATGAAGCCAGATAATAAGATAACGTAGCATGGCATAACTCCTTTAACATCAACACAGATCTTCCGATTTACCCAAACTGAGAATCTGGCCCATTAAAGATAAAAAAAGAAAGAAAGGGGAAAAGAAGCATCTACAAACTTTGTGCTTTGAAATATAAGGCAGACACTTTATCCAGGGGTCTGCACAGTCTCTTGTTGAAATCCACTGGAATTTAGACATTATTTTTGGCCACTGGAAAGCACTCATAGTGTTCCATGACAGAAACAGAAACATGTTGTGAATTCAGAAGAAAAATTAATAGAAAAGCAATAAAAAAAGTCATAATTAAAAAAAAAAGACTATGGAGTTCATAAAAAGTGCACTGCTTTATCCCAAATTAAGATCTGCTTGAGAAGTCAGACTTAATTTAGCTGTCTTCCTGAAGAAATTGTGTGTTAACAGTAGTGAAAAGTTTTTTCCCCTCTTTGCTAACTGTTCATTTTTCTTTTAATCTCTTAATTTGCATCCTGAACAGTGTGTGCAATTTGGGAAAGGCTTAGTCTTTACAAAAGGAGTACAAATAGCATTGTGTATGTTGCCTCTGCAGTACTCAGCAGTGCCCATCCTTTCTGTATTGATGTCTCCTTGAATGCCTTCTGTCTACTGAGGGACTCCTTTTCTCCTGCAGACCCACAGGAGAGGCCTTATGGTCCCAGGAGAGTGATGGCTCTCTTAAGTGTATGTTTTTGGAAATGTTATACAGGTAAGGTAAACTGACATGCCAGGTCATGGATCATAGATTGAGCATGTTTACAGTGCCACACACAATCCCATAAAGCTCAGTGCTCAAGAGAAGGTGGATTTTTCAATAGTCTATGCTAAGCATGACAAAATGGGAGCTTTGACCCCATCAGTAGTGGAAATAAAAGCTAAATCAAGGGTTATGGTACCGAGTAGAAAACCAAACAGAGGATTTATCTATACATTCATATAAACATGCAGTCAAATCCTGCCATTTTTAACCACTGGAAGCCAAGGATTTGTTCAGCACACTTCCACACTGCTAAATAATGGGTGCTGTATAGGAAATTTGTGTTATGATCACCTATGCTGCTTGATTGGTAGCCCATCTTTGCCACCTAATATACTTTACCACAACAGCTGGATTTGCATTTGGAGTTTGGAGGCATTAAGAACCATAGGGCAGTATGAGCAAGAATGACAAGTCTTGGCTCCCTCCAACTTTTGCAGCTCTCCAAAATGGTACTAGCAGCCTTTGTACCATCAAACATGCCCACATATCAAACCCAAAGTATGAAACCATAATTTTGTTTTCAAGCTACAGAATACTGCAATGCACTTTCACGTTATTGTGAACACTTTGAGCAAGCATGCAATGCAATGAAAATTATATCTGAGAGCCTCAGGGGTACCTGAAAGAGACATAAAGGACAAGTGGTGTGTAGTGTAGGCTGCACCAGGCTAGAACACTGCCTCAGGGCCAGGTAATGGTCACTGACCAGGTGTCTTTTAGCTGTATAGTCATATTTACAGCAATGGTACTATCAGGATCAAATAATAAATGTTACTGCTGCAGAGTAGCTTATTTCTGTGAACTGAAATGCCAATTCATGCATTGTAGCCAATATAAGAGTAAAAAAGACCTTTCTGCTTTAGATAAGTCCATTAATGTCAAGATGTAAAAATAAACTAAAATATCAAAATATAAATCAATCTGGCACATATCAAGTAGTTCTTATAAATAAAAAAAATTCTTTAAAAAATATTCACTTTTTAGACAGATGCAACTCATTTGTATGCCATAGTACATCAAGCCATATCCCTGTACTAATAAAGTCTCACGTTTTATTAGGCGGAATACGTAGTGCAACCTTTTTGATTTCCTTTTTTCTCACTGTTTTGAAGTAAGGACATAGTAGGTAAAGACATAGCTCTGTGAGATTGGTGTTCTTTCTCTTTTGTGGAAGGTAGAATGACAGGAGTTGGGATATGGCTGATTTTGAAAACATCAGGGATAGGGACATTTAAGTTCAAGTAGCCATTACTCAGACACACTCACACAATTCCTGTTCCCTTAAATGTGTATATTTACTGCTGATCTGGGAGGTACAGCATTTACATAGTCATATTGTATAATCAAGATGTCATAATCACAATATAATTGTGTATAATCAATAGATATCAAGATGTTATAATCGCAATATAATTGTATAATCAACAGATATCAAGATGTTATAATCACAATATAATCAAGAGAATTAGGCAAAGTAGACAACGATCACAAAAAGAGAATAGGTAGAAGAGCTTACCCTTTGGCTGAGCTCACCACAAAACACCAAGAGAGGTGATCTCCAGAAGAGAACTTTCCCCACTGGCAGTCAGCTCTTAAATAGGTCTAGGAGGGGTGGAACCTGGCTCCACCCCTTCCGGCAGCACAGGTGAATTGCCTTCACCTGTGCTCCTCTGGCTGACTCAGTGCTCGCCTCAGGTGATCAATCAGAGGTTCAGGCTGTGACTCAGCAGTTCCCATACACATATACATTTACTGAGAGTAAAGGTTCTTGAGACAAACTGCTCAAGACTCACTACAGAAAAACCCCACTTCAAAGATAACTGGAAAATATGATAAATCTGGTCCTGGAGAGTTGCAAGACATTTAAGCAATGAGAAATAAAAATCCAGAATGGATTTCAGATGTGGTGCGAAGTTTGCATTAGTTTCTATTGTGATGAACACTCTAACCAAAAAAGGTCAGATTTTCTTAGGCACTGGGAGCATGGGGCTGGTCCCACGATGTAAGACTGGAAAATGAGGCTGATATTGTACAAAGCCAAAGTCACATGTTGCCAGTGAAGACACTAAAATGAAGGTTCACTAACTCTATCAGATAAACGATTTGGTCAATATTTTAGCTAATTGCTGCCTCTGTATATGGAAACATGTAGAAAATTACAAAGTTTTTCTACATGCCACGTGGCGAGAAAATTGTTCTTTGGATTGCTGTCTGCTCTCTCCATCTGCGACTCATATATGATGTGAGATGTACATGGGAAAGTGCATAGGGAAAATACAATTGATAAAACTCTTTTTCCTTTTAGGATTGGACAAGCAGGTCAACACTTTGAAGTACTAGTTCCTAAAGTTAGGCACCGGAGTCCACATTTCATCATCTCATGTTCAGGTTCTTAGTCCTAGCTTCCCCAGCGAATCTGAAAAGAATGAGTGATGCTGTCTATGGGTTATTCTTTTATTCGCTTCCTTTTTAAAAATGCAGACATGCTTCTTCACTGGAAGACAGCCCTCTGTTCTGTAGATCATGCATTTGCAGCAGGTTGCACTTGGCCTTCCATTATTGATTACAAAATGTTGAAAGCATATGAGTTTACATATATAGGTTTAGACAAAATAACAAAAAATCTTTCATGATATTGTACAAGGCAGTAAACAGCATCTTTAAAAATTTCCATTTGCCATATGGTCTTCAGATAATTTGATGTAATTCAAAACAGGCATTCGGTAGCCTAATAGTTTTACTGTGCCACAGATGTGTGCATTCCCTTGAAATGTATTTTCAGTTTGCTTCTCGGGCCTTGATTCTTCTGCTGGCATTAGAAGCCCAATTACAGAAGCAAAGCAAATTCCAAATTCAGTTCACAAGTCTCTATTATCAAAACCCTCTACACTGGAAAAATATTCATGTCAGGCTTGGAATGCCTTAATCATATTTCTTCTCTTCATCCACCAACAGAGTATATGAGGATATGATATAGAAAAGCTAAAAGTAGCTAGGAGCTGCTGAGGAAAAGCTCTTCCCTGTGTCATTTGAGTCATTTCAGAGAACTATGATTTAAGTCTGAGCTTAGGCTTATGGGTTTGCAGTTTTAACATGATTATGCACATGCATGACTACCACTCATAGTCGAGTGCACACACTGAAGATTTTAATTCAGTGTTTCCAAACACTTCTTAGTTTGTTTTGTTGCTGTGTCTGAAACAGAAGCAGTAGCTCTCAGAGTGAGCTAGGGAAAAGGGTATTTTCTTTGCTGCCTTGATTTCTTAGAATAACTGAAGTATTAACATGAAAATTTTGAGCTCTGATGGAAGATTTTCAAACTGAGTATGTATTCATAAACTGATAAAGTATAAATATCAACAAAAAAGTGTGCCTGAAACCTTAGATGAGCAAGTCCACTTCACTTTGCACAGCCATCTGTTTGGGCAGTAGTCCAGCCATGGATTCATTATCATTTCCTCTCCAATCCACCTCACGTAGATCTGACAGATTGCATTAGAGAGGTAGCAGTTCCATGGCATGAATTTTTCCTTAAGTGTGGCCAGTGTGAGCTAGACGTTCTGTAGTTTATGGATCTTAATGTTTCATTCTGCTTTAGCTGTATGGATTAAAGATCAGCATAACAGTCTCAAAGCTCTCAATTTCCAATTGAATCCCATTTTTTCAATCAATTGCTCACTGCTTCTCCCAGCACAGTATCTATTTGCATACTGTATATTATGTGATTTGGTTTAAAAAAACTGGATTAAATGTTATTACTTCAAATGAGCCAGTGGTTAAGAGATTTTCAGATATCTCCAAGGAACACTCCCAGAATCATCATTGCTGTAACTTGACCTCACAATTGCCGAATCAACAGATGAGCAATAGTGTATCTATATATACATATGCACTGTTGTTAACGTGGTAAAGGTATAAGCATGCCTTGCAAAAACTAGATATTACCAGAAGGCCAAACGGACACAGATGTAGTTGAGTACTAGTGCAGGACATGTTAGCAGAAGGGGGACCACACATCATGAGGTATGACGACCACACTCACACCTGAAATAAGTTCTTGATCCTATGGTTTGCCCACAATGCAATCTCCAGTAAGGTATCACTGCTATTTTTACCTTAGTTTTCATTTTCTTGGAGCTCATGTGGGTAAACCTAGTCCTTCTGTATTCACGCTGTCTTGTTCCTGTGCTGTCACACTACAGTGGCCAGCGCATTTTTGACCTGCACAGAAAGCACAGCAATTTTTTGGCATGGTTGCCAGCCATTCTCTTGGAGAGACTGACCAAGAAGAAGCCAGTGCAACTAGCTTCTGTAGGCACAGCCAGGAGCATCTCCACAGGTTCACAGGTGGCACGTGTGGTCCTCTGGGAACACTGAAGAAAAGCAAGAAGCCCTTCCTCACTCTTGTATTTGTAAGGATAGTTATAAAGCTCTTGACATTGTGGATCACATTGAGTATAGCCATTAGGGATCACACACTCTTTTTTAGGCACTAACACAGAGACACTTAGGGGAACAGCAACACAACTGCACACTATTTCTAACTTTTTATTAACAAGGTCATAGTTCCTCATTCAAAACAGGTGAAAAAATAAATACTTAGTTTAAGCAGAGAAAGTTAATGGGTATCTGGAACTTTTTATTAAATAACCAGTAAAAAATTATATATCGCAGACTTGTAGCTTCTTGCCAAGCTCTTGTTAGTGATCCAACAAAAATTAATAACTGACCTACTGTAAAGCTCTGTTCTCTTATTACTTTCTTGAGGCTTTCATCAAAAATAGATATCTTGAATATGTTGGATATTTCTGGTTCTTTTGATGATTTGCTCTAACGTTAATCTCCACAGTGCGGTTGTGTTAACACCTTCCCGCTGCTAAACCAAATTTCACCTTCAGACACAGGGGACTGAATTTTTAGACAGGGATAATCCAGGACTCAGCAGTAGTGGATTTTGGAAAAGTGACTGAAATATAACCCAAGCTGGGCTGACTCGGTTGGCAGGCTGAAGCTGAGGCAGCTTAATAAGAAGTGAGTCTTGAAAGATCCTGTGCTCTGATACTTCACTTGTATGCTACTTTTTTGAAACTTCCAAGGGAGGTTGTGGGGACCAGAAAGCTCTGATTCATGGCTGCAAAATAGTGTAATTTTTCCTAAGAAACAAGGACAGTTCACCTCAATCATTAATTTCAACCCACTGGCTGCTCTGATACCACTTATCATTGAACCTAATTAAATATATACAGATTCTCTTTCTTCAGTAGTACCTAGAAATTATAGTTGAGTGTTCACTCACAAGTTACAAAGATGCAGGTATTACTGTGGTATGAATTGTATAAGTGTGATAGATGAGTAGGCACTCATTCCCTTCTGTTCTGCATTTTTCCCATTGCCTGGTGCTTCCTTTTAACAGAAAGACAGTGAAATGAACAAGTCAGCATTCCTACTGGTTCCCAAATTTTTTATATAGAGGAAGCAACACAGACCATAGAATCACAGAATCATGGAATCATTAAGGTTGGAAAAGACCTCCATAATCATCTAGCCCAACGGTCAACCCATCACCAGCATGGCACTTGGCTTTCTGATCATCTGTGGGGGAGCCCTGCTCTTGCCATGGGCTCTTTGACAGTCCTGCAGAATTGATAATCACCTCTTTCCCCAGATGCTTTGAGGAAAGGTCCAGTACACCGTGGGGAACATCTCCAGTGACCTGGTGCGCCTACCACACAATGTTCACATCTCCGGAATAGGCCCAGCTCCCCAAGCTCAGCCATGCTGAGAGTTTTTTAAGCATTTCTACAAATGTCCACAGTTCTGAAAGTTCAGACGTTACCTTTTCAGAATTTGACAGCCACATCCCAAGGAGCTTTATAAATCTTCACAATTCCAAAGTGGTTGAAAAAAATGCTGATATCATTACTTAGCATCTAGACAAAGCAGCATCCTGAAGTATTGCATAACATAATACAGCAACAAAGAAAGTATTTGTTTCCATTTGAACCAGGAGTATGTACCATTTTTATTGACTCCCAGACAAATTTCAGTATTTTCTTCAGTAGTTTAAATATAGAGTCTTTCAGAACAACAGATACGTACCTCAAAATAGGTAAAAAATAGTCTTCCATATCACTGTCATATCAATGGACAAAATAGGCAAGAAATGCTTACACTACATGAACTTTGTGCTTTGTGACCAACTGATGTTAAAAAAGAAAAGCAAAGCACAGCCATAATAGACTGATATTTCAATCAAAACACATTTGTTTTGTAGTTAATATATATGCAAGATATAAATACAGTTATATAAATCAGGTATGCAAGTTGTAAGCAGAGATATTCACCAGCAAATTGTTGTAACTGTCTTACGTAAGATGTATGAATAAGTAAGACCCAGACTGTGCACTTCATTGAGACAGATGTCTGACTTTGTAAACAACAGTGACATATCTCTGATTAACAATTATTTTAGGGGAAAAAAAAAACCAACAGCTTTTAAATCATGCCTAGGTTATATTCATATACAGCAACTTTGTGTCTTCTGTCAAAAAGCCTGCCCTCTATCAGACTGATGACATTTCCTTTGAAAAGCGCATCTGGCTTCTGAGACTACAGTGTCCATCAATGAAATTCTTGGTAGTGAAAGAGCAACCGGGAGGTGATACAGTAGATAAGGTTACTGACATATCTCCAAATAGAATTTCCTCCATGCCAATTTTGAATAGTCAGTTTTGAACACTTATAGGGAGTTTCACAAATAGACAGTGAAACTTTGTTATCTTCATCTGGTAAGGAGATAGGGTATTGCAGAATAAAATAGATGGCTACCCCACTCAATCTATCATTCTGCCTTCAGAGGTGTTTGTTGTCTGATTGGAAAAGCTGAAAAAAAAAAGAACTGCACAACAAAACCAAAATACACCTGGCCAGTTGGGAACTGCTGATTTCCTGAAACATATTCCTTCCTGACTTCTGTAATTAATCCGTTTATACCAAGAAGCATGAGGTTTCATTATACTTAATTATCTTTGTATAATTATAAATGCTAATGGTCATATAATTATCTAGATCTTCTTAAAAATCCAATCACTCAACCCACTATTTCTCTCAAAAGGTCTCTTGGGGTTGTAAATCACATATTTTGCATGAAATAATATTTCCTTGAATTTGTTCTTCATTTTACTGCTGTTAATTACACCATATAAGCTCTTCTCATATTTTGGAAATACAGAAAGACTAGGTTCATGTAATAGTTTGATATTAATACCACTACATTTCTGTGCTTGTTTTATAAGTTAAGACTATAAAAGAATACATAAAAACTTAATGAATGAGTCAATGACAATCACAGAAAAATAACAAGCTTTATAGGCACTACTGGAACCATTACCTTAAATTACCACAAAAGCAATCCTATTCAAAAATGCATCACGTCTGCAATAAGTTCAATGCCAATGTAAGTGAATACTGAGTTTGCAGTTTGGGACTACATGGTAATTCTGCAATGGGGACCTTGAGGAAGTCCTGCACTGTCTGATTGTGTTTCACAGTCTTTGGGACCTTAGGCCAGTTAAAATGCTTTGTCATCTCATTCTTCAACATGCTTCTGTTGTTTGATTTTTGGCTGGTGCTGTGTGGAGCCAGGATTTGGATTCTGTGATCGTTGTGAGTCCCTTCCAACTCAGGATAATCTATGATTCTGTGTGACCTCCTGTGTCCTTGCAATTGTTCGTGCTATTATTCCACCACTCCCTGGGCAGAGTGAGAGTAGTTCACAAAAGTGATCTGCCCATATTTAAAGTTTCACAGGACCTCCTTCGGGGCTCTGTGCTCTTTGTTTTTCTGTCTCACACTGACATCTAGCCCTGCTTCACTGACGTTAATGGGAACATCTATTGTGGTATACAGTTCTACACTGTAAGCCTCGGACTAAACATCACTAAAAATTATGAGACAATTAATAAAATTATAACTTAGTGGTCATGTGGCTGAGTAATGGTGATACTGATAAATGAAATTAAGTAGCCCTTTCTTAGCTGTCCATTTGAAAGCAAGGATGGATTGCTGTGAGTATGTGGCTCAGATACATCAGCAACCTCTGTCACAATGCAAACAGCCAGGTGTACTGTGGTGTAGTTAGAGCTTTGCAGATTTTAGGCACTGAAAGAATAAACTCTTCTGTGTTCGTCATTTTGAGTTTGGGCTAGAGTAGAACTGTTGCGAGATTTTTCTGCTTGCTATATTGCCTGAATAAAACAAATCCAAGCAATGATTTTATCATCAAGTCTAACTCTTGGATAAAAGAAATCGAGGATCTGTAACAGTTTGGAGAAGTGTATCTTGGAGGATAAATCAAGATTTTTAAGGCTCAATATTCCTGCAGCTATCTAGAAGATTATGCTACATTTTAAGAGTATATCTTTTCATGTTGTATTTCTCCCTTGTTGTCTGCTCTTTTCATGTTTAAAAATTGGAATCATGGTTAGAGTTAAAAATAAAAATAAAAAATAATAATGATATACAAAAACCTTTCATATACTCTGAGTCTTTTCTGGACCTTTCCTAACTCAGAGTGCTGTTTTGTCTCATCCCTTCTGGTGTCTGGCTGGAGCTTGAAACTGTTAAAAATCCCCTAAAGTTTGCAAACAGATGTGACTTGATAAAAATCTGCATTTGAGAAGTACCTCTGGAGATTGTCTAGCCAAAGCCCCCTGCTCAAGCAGAGTTAGCTAGAGAAGGTTGCTTAAGACTAGAGGGCACCATTTGGGTTCCGAATGGTTCTTTTCTGCTTTGCTCTCTTATCTTATAAAAAGAGAGATCACATTGTAAGGGACCATCAGAATGCAAAGTTATATTTTACTCTACTCTGAGAAAGACCTTAAATCCAGTGGGAAAAATATTTTATAACAGATTACGCTTCAGATTGTTTTTCACTGGTTTTAATATGTTACAGTGTTTGCACATGGTTATGGTATCCATGGTGGTAACTATAGACCCTGAAGCATGTAAATGAAGAAGAATTGCTTGCTAATTTGTTTATTGTCATGGAAGGTTGTAACATAGGAATAAGGATTAGGTATATATGGGTATATAGAAACATTTGTATTTTTACTATATATATGTATATGCTTACACTCACACACACACACACACACATTTATAAATATGTATATTGCCAGTGTGCAGGTATTGGAACCCATGGCCCAGGCTGTTCAGAGACCTGTAGGGTCTCCCTTATGGACATCTTCAGCAGCTGCTTGGACATGGGTCTGTCCAGCACTCTGTCCCTGCTAGAGCAGGAGCTGGACCTGATGCACACAGATGGTCCCTGCCAGTCTCAACCATTCTGTGATTTAGATGCATATACATAAATATTTTGTATTCATAGTAATATATATACATTTACATAGGTCCCTCCTGAAGTAATGCCTCCTTGATACTTCCATGGAAACTAGAAAAGATGCAATCAACACAATAACACTTTTTGATAGAGCAAATTCTCTGCTACAAAAAAATATTTTTCAGCATAGGCATCACCATTAACTATGTATTTGCACCAGCAATGAACAAGAGCCTGCATGCAGCGCTTGTAAAAATGTGCCCCAGTGGACACAACCCACTTTTGCTGTCCCTATTGCTGAAAGGCACCACCCATCACCTCACTAGCTGGTCTCCATAAATGTTTAGTGTCAATGAATGCCAATGGGTGCAATTTTTTCCCTCACAGAGATTCAGTGATGCCACTTTGCTTCATATGCAATTCCATGTCAGATGCTGTTTTGTCAGACTGCTCCTCTTCTGCCATCTGTCAGAGGGTGATGAAATGTAACAGAATATTGGTGGAAGATCCAGCCTCTACTTCCATACAACCAACGTTCACCTCTGATGTTGTGGGCCAACATCATTAAATAGGAGGCATTATTTTAAGAGCTGTCCTTGTATATGCATAGATAGCTATATACAAATATATGCGCACATAGGAGCTGTCTCTTCTGCATGTCTGAAAAGTATCGGCAATTTTACTTTTTTCCCTGTGTCATAACAACAAAACAAAAATAAAAAGGAATATTCCCTTCAAAAATACAGGAAAAATCCCAAACATCTGCCTAGCTGCGGATATTAGACTGAATAAACAATGAAAACAGTAACAAGCAATAGAAATAATCTCATTTCTAAGTTTTGAGAAGCACAAAGTAAAAGAATACTTTCTTCTTTGGATGTCAAACAGACTGCAGAACAGCTATATAACATAAAAATAAATTATTTGCCTATAGACCTCACTACACTATGAAAACCACAAGTTAAATAATCAAAATTGGACTAAGCAAAGTAAAATAAGCATCACAAGAGGAACTATAAAACATATCATTGATGAATAATGCCATTGTTATTGTGCTTGTGAGTACTTCCATTTGCAGGGACAATGGTTCAGAACCCCAGCTAAGTGAAAGAGTATACGTTCAGTTGAAATCAATGGGCTTATTTTGGTTGCATATAAAATGCTCTTACAACATTAGCCTGATAATTAGAAAACAGATGAATTGCCCGTACTGATTAATTCTTACTCCAGATTGGGAAACTTTCATCCTTTTTGCTTATGCAGTACCTTGATTACCTTGGTTTTGAGCCAATTCCTTCTCGTCATGTCTAAAATGCAAAATATCTCATTCAAAAAGATCTGTGATCATATATATATTGTGTTGCAAAGTCATTCTTCTCTATTTGGATTCTTGGGTTGTTTATTGCCCCACTGCTCCACCCCTTGCAATGTACTAATATAGTTTGGCAATCATCATGCCTGATGAAGCTGATTGAATAAAGCAAGGAAGAATGGTAGACTGAAACGTAAATTCAAATCAGCTTTGTGATCAAAAATTGCCATTCTCAGTGCTCAGAAATACAGAATTTTTGAGAATTCTTTCAAAAAGTCTTTCCTTGACTGGTATATGATATGGCATCTGGGAACATCTAGGAGTAGGTCTATGATCCAGCAAAGCTTAGAACACAGAGAAATTGTGATGTCTTAAAATGTGTATCCTACAGGTTGGTCACCACAAATGGTGATGAAATAACCCTATTGTCTTCTCTGCAGTGAGCAATCTCCTACCCTAGTGGTGTGATGATGTAATGAAGCCATCAGTAGTAGACTGGAAGTTGTTTGGAGTGTTTTGGAGCCCATTTTCAATTCTGAAGAGTCTGTCAGCTTCATACAAAAGTTCTGCCATTGGATCTGCTTCTGATCAACTAATAACTAGTCAGACTATGAAAACTGCTTTCTTGACACACCATTTTTAATATGCACACGTCTTACAGGGCAGCAATGTCTCCACTGTTTTTACTTTATTTTTCTTATCACATTGACCATAGTATACTTCTATGTCTCTTCATGGCTCCCTCCAAGAGCCCTCCATCTTTATGTCATTACTAAATTGATCCCAGTCCCTACAGACCCATGGTGATTATTTCTTATACTGCACAACTGTCTAAGAGTACAGTTTCAGGAAGTAATATCAAAAATCTGTGAAAAAAAAAGTTCTAATAAATGATTGACGTGAAGCCCCAAATCGACATTTTACAAGCAAAAAGAAAAACCTAACTGACCTCAATCTAAGCTTGCTTAAAGGCAGTATTCATTTACTGGAAGAAAGGAAAAATTGCTAGTGATAAATATTAATTGTGATAATTTTTGAAATAGCAGCAAAACAAAGAATAATACAACTCTCTACAACTTTCTGAAAGGAGGCTATAGCAAGGTGGGGGGTTGGCCTCTTCTCCCACGTAACAGTGATAGGACTAAAAGGAATGGCCTTAAGTTGCAGCAGGGAAGGTTCAATTTTGACATTAGGAAAAATTTCTTCTCCAAAAGAGTGGCCAGGTGCTGGAACAGGCTGCCCAAGGAGGTGGCGGTGTCACTGTCCCTGGAGGTGTTTGAGAAAAGTTTAGATGTTGTACTAAGGGACGTGGTTTATTAGGAAATATTGTTAGATGGCTGGTTGGACTAGACAACCTCCATGATTCTATAGTTCAGTGATAAAGGTTGTATGTGATGTCACTCCAGTAATATTGTAGAAAAGGGAGAAGCATGCAAAAAGTATTTCTACTGACAAGTAAGTAAAGCACATGATGTAGAAAATGGCAATGTCAAATATGTACTATCCAGCTGTAACAAAAGAATCTGTTAGAGAACAGCTATGGAAAAATATATTTTAAAGTCAGAAATCTGAACACTGTGTACCCATGAGCTTCAAACAAGCTGGCAAAATAACTCAGTGAACACTGATGCTGTAGTTTAGTCAGCCTTGGAGCACCAAAGAACTTTAAATAGAATTAAAAAACAAACAAACAAACAAAAAACAAAAAACGAAAAAACCTTTGTATTTTAATAAGTTAAAGAAATAGGCTAGGTAACTACAGAAATATCAGTTTCTTTCCTCTCAAAAAATAAACAGCTTGCATAGAATAAACAAACTTAAGTGATTATATAATTCTGAGCTAGAGTTACTTTAAAGTGCTAACATAGTTCTAATAAAGATAAAGGCAATTCACATGCACAGACGGAAAAATGATTGGGTCCAACAAACTTGATAGGATTTCAGTGAAGCTGGATGATAAGCATCATAGCGCTTGACTTTCAGAAGTGTTTAATTGGGTTTTATACAACAATCGGAATGACAAAAAGTACCATGTCACGTCTAACTGATAGAAAACTTACTAATTGTTGCTAACAAGGGTAGGTGTTGGACAAAGGTATTTCATCCCCCTGAGCTTGCAGTTGGAATCACTTCATGCTTCTACCATTGATGATCCAATTTGCAAATAAAAGGAAGACTGTGGGATGGGCAAATGAGGCAAAGGAAGTGCTGCTTAATTAAATCAAAACTTCTTTTTCAGACAGTCAAATGTAAAAACATTCAAATTAGTCCTCTCTATGCCACAGGAATAATTAAATGGTGAAGAAACAGATCAGCTCAGTAGAAGTGCCTAGTATGTGGCAATGGGCCCTGGTGCTGATGTGATCCTTGGGCTGTAAACAGTGATCTTAAGAGTTAGAAAATTATATTTCCTATTCATTTGGCATGAATCTGACTGTTACTGCAACACCATGTTACTGTTTTCTCCACAGCATGAGGAAAATGTTTACAGTTTGGAGAGGATTCAGAGAGCAGTCACGACAGATATGAAAGGACAAGTAAACATACCTTAGAGAGAGAGAGAATGCAAGAACTCTGAGTCTGTTTAGCTCAACAAGGAGAAGGTAGAAGGGTGCCTTCAGTCACAGTCTGCAGCTAAATGTAGAGGAAAAACAAGTTAGAATAGAGAGTTCCTCAGTGTGGATGGAAATGCATAGCCAGATCCAGTGCTGGGAAGCTGAAGACACATATGCTCCATGGTAGCTAAACACTTTAATTGTTTACTGAAATCTGTGGTGAAGTCATCTGAAAATACCTCAGTTAAGATCACATGTTCTTTAAAATGTTTTTCATTACAAGCAGGAATCAAGCAGTGAATCCTATGGCAATATCTAAATGCTGATCTCTGAGTCAAATCCTAATCCATAATATATTTCTTTCCAGGCCAGTATATTCATTTCAGGAGATGAGAACCCAGTATTTTTGTACCTTTTGCATACAGAAATATGTGAGTTGTTACATTTATGGAGGATATGCAACTGGCATGGGACGCTTCTGTGCCTCCTGTGCCCTGTACTGGTGGCTCAACATTCAGAACTGCACTTTGTTGTAAATCAGATAGACTTGTACAACACAGAAAGGAAAGAAAGTAAAGCAATCACAATGGTTATCTTCTCTCTACATCATGGATGTCCAACCCTTTGGCTTGTCTGGACCGTGTTGAGTAAAAAGGAATTGTCTTGGGCTGCATACAAAATATATATACACTATTTTTACATATCTAAATAACAACACTTATTTTTTTATACTTTTAATTAAATATGAAAAAAGATGGCAACAAAAACATATTTGACTTTGTTTTTGTGAAATGCTGATGAAATACATATTTTAAAACTAATTAAAAACATATCACAAATTATTTTAAGCTTTTTATTATGTTGAAAATTACAAAGTTAGTCAGTATTGCTTGAGTATTCCGGAAACTTCTTTTTACAAAATAACACAAGCCCAAATTTAATAATTGAATAAGAAAAGCTACATGTCTGCATAATAACAAAAAACATATGTCTTCACAGACATGTGCACATGTAGATGGGTTGAAATAATATTATCAGAAATCACTATGTTTTACTCACCAAGTGGCACATGCATGTGGAGTGTTTCAATTTGACTATGTGTGGTGGGTGCAAGAGGCAGAGTCAGCATTGCCCTGCACCCTCCCCTCTGTGGTATTCCATTGTTACCTATTTGCTCAAGTGACATGCAATCAACCCATAGAGTCATAGAATTGTTAAGATTGGAAATGACCTCCAAGAGCATCAAGTCCAGTCATCAACCCATCATCTAGAATCATAGAATCATGGAGTTTGGAAATGAACTCCAAGATCATCAAGTCCAGCGCTAGCCCATCCCCACCATGCCCACTAACCACGTCCTCTAGAGCCACATCTCCATGGTTCATGAACACCTCCAGGGACAGTAACTCTACCAGCTCCCCGGGCAGCCTGTTCCACTATCTCACCACTCTTCCTGAGAATAAATTTTTCCTAATATCCAACCCGAATCTTGTAGTTTAAGGACCATTTGAAAAATATCAGTAAAAAAACAATAATCTTAGAATTTTGTGATCTTGTGGAGCTGTCTTACAAGCTCTCGAGGTCTGCGTGTGGCCCTCAAGCCAGAAGTTGAACAACTCTGTTCTACATAATCTTTGAGTCTACTTCAACAAGACTGTTATTTTGTTTAGCAGTATGCTTTATTGGGGCCATGGATAATGTGCTAAGGTTTTTTTTTAGTTAGTAGCAATGGAGGCAGCCTAATTTAGATAGCCTGTGAGCAGAACAATCAGAAAATTATTTAATGAAGCACACCCATAAGAGCACCAATAAGCCTCAGACGCCCTGACCAACATTAGTGCCTCAACAGCACTTTTCCCAATAATTTTTCTTTACCATAGCTTGGGAGAATGATTTAGATTCAGTTGAGATACGCTTTCTGGGATCAAGCTGCCTTTTAATCCCATTCACTTTTATCTTTATATTTCTCTTGCATTTTACTTTATTTACTAGTCCCAGAAAGCATTGTACAGGAACTTATTTTCCTTTCCTAGTGTCTATATCTGGTTATTACTACATGTCATCTTTGTGTAGAACAAGCAGAGCAGTGTCTTGGACAGTGTTCTTAAGGATTTACTGTTAGCTATCTGGTCCCATCACATAAGAATTTCATCTAAACACTTCACTGCTGGCGTAAAAGAAGATTCTTTTGTAATTTCCCTTCTCTGAATATTGTGTTCATAGTATTATAGAAGCCTGTGTTCTCCTCAGCTATTTGTCTGTATTGTTGTAAAGCCCAGCTGTTCAAAAAGACAGCTGGACAATAAGTTAGTCTTGCTTCTTCAAATCACTTAAATTCAGACACAAAGAATGACAAACACACTGCATTGCTTTAGCAAATGCTTTAATCTCATGAAAAGGGTGAGAAAAGATCTCTTGAAAAGCTCTGCTCTTTGGCCAAACCTGGAAATTGTTTAGACTGAAAATTGAAAAGGAAGATTGTACTGAATTCTGCATATTTTGGGATGGAAGATTAGATGTAGGTAGCAAATTGAGTTAGATTCACATCCAAAGTATTCAAGACGAGCCTAATTTCCAAGTTAAACACCAAAGTCAAATATTGAGACTGTGCTGTCTAATCCCAAAGGCACCTGCAAAAGCCATTCTTTGGAGCTAGAGCTTCATATCAGGGGCATCCTCTCCATTGCTTTTACTGAGGTAAATCTTTATTGCTGTGGCTGGGACATTGTGCTATGTGGTAGGAGAATAAATTTATATCCTTTCTGGAATTGGCTAAAAATGAACTCAAGTTTTTCACTTTCCGGCCAGAATACTGCTGTTGCTGTCATCTGAGGAGAGGGTAGTCCCTTCTGAGGGCTTTTAGAGGGCAAAATCCAGGAGAAAATCCAGGAAAGACAGGAGTACCTTCTGGCAGCATTGAACTACAATCCACTGGGCAAGGACAGGCAAAATGTCAGGCCTATCTCTGTCCTCTACTTCACATCATAATGACCTAAGCTCACTCAGGTTGCTAACTGCTGCAGAGACTGTGCTGAGGCATGAAACTTCCCCTGTGATTACACTGAATGCTTACCTGCCTGACCCCACACAAAGGCTTTCATTTCCGATGTCCTGACACATGGAAGGCAGGAACTTACTTCTTCAAGCTGCTGAGCTTCATAGCCTCAGACTCCCTCTACACATCATTAAAAACACTGCAGCACAAATCATGCTTGCTTGATCTATCAGCATGTAAGTTTTGTACAGTTCAACTGAATAAAATAAAGCCTATAAAAAGAAAAATATTTGTTATTTTTCAGGCAGGTCTACCAGGCTGGCCATGGCTGTGCTGTCTCTTCAGCTATGCTGAAGGACCAGAGATCCTTGGAGTTCGAATAGAAGATAAACCAGAAAATCTAATTCCTCTCATGGGTAAATAATCCAGCCTACTCTTTCCCCACTGTAGTTTTGCTAGGTATCTCTTTTGCTCCAATTTTCTTTTTGTTCCAGCAATTTTTAGAGGTTTCCTGAGCTCCTTGAGCTCTTTGCAATGTATATATATTTTTTTAAGGAACAGAACATGAATTTCCATATGTTTCTTCTACTGATCACGTTGCTTCTTTTCTGTCTGCTACCACATTGCAGAACTCTAGTACAAATCTGTAATGAAATTTGTTTTGTATTATTTTCTCTTTTTCTACACACAAACTGTTCTCAGATATACGGATATCTTCAAGAGGGAAGAAACTACAGAATGACCAGCTTCATTAAACCTTGTGCAATACTGCCTGCATCTTGAGTTGAGGTTTTATGTTCTTCACAAATACACAGATTTCTGCATTAATTCTTTGTCCTTGCTGCAACACTGAACAAGTTCCCATGCGCTATTTGACACTCCTTTGAGCACAGACCCATTGCAGCACTGTGTCTCAGTAACAGCACTATTAGTGCATGCAGTCCCTGCTACCCAATCAAGGGAGTTAATTTTTCATTGAAAACTACAAATCTCTTGATTTGGATAAGACTTGGATTAATTTGTCAAACTAGACTTGCAGGGCAGGCTATTATCCTTTCCAGGGGATAGTGATTAGATCTGTACATAGATTGGGGGTCTAATCACTGTCTTATACAGTTACAATAAATATTATAACCTTCTTTGTTTTATGATATTATAACTGTGCAATCTGTCAACCAGTTTATCTTTTTCACTAATTAGGCTGAGGGCTTCGGGGAAATTATATGCTAACTCCTAAATCTCCTTCTTGATTAACTCCATGTTTATCTTCATATTTTGGTTTGATTTTTTTTGCTATTATTTTAACAAATAGGAGCATTTATTGGTATCTTTGGCGGGGACATGGGCACACCTTGAGCGATGTCAACTGGTGTCAGCCAAGGTTTCTAATACTACCTCCCTGCTGTGCTTTCCTGATGCTGAAAGCAGTTTAAATGTCAGTAGGAGAACTGCTTCTCTGTGCTTTCAGTTAGTACTCATAAGTCGCTGTCAGTGGGACTGCTTTCTCACTTGCATCACATTTTAGAATAGAGTGAAGAAACAGATTTCCATGAGGATTTATCAGTAGAAGCACTAGCAACGTGGAGTGGAAGAATAAGGAATCTCGTATTCTTCCAGGACAGTACTTTTCAGATGGAGTAGAGGCACTGCCCCTAGACAGCACTTTTCTGAAGTAAATGATGTTTCACTAGCATTGGCGGCCATCAGATTTGTGCTCTGGTAGGAAATAGAGAAATAGTTCCCCGAGCCAAACTTTTCCTGTTTCTTTGGGAACTAGATTTTGCCAGTAAGGGGCCTTATAAATACACATTTTGGGAAGAATTGTAGATAATGAAAAAAGCTCTGCAGAAAATTTTTTTTAAGTTAAAATTCTGAGGTTGTGAAAGAAAGTGGTAGATACACATATAGAAGAAGTTACAAGAAAATATTTCTATTTTACTCATAAAATCCAAAGGCAGTGTTGAGAACTGTAAGGAAGGAAAGGCTGCTGTTCTGGAAAATGGACGTGATAAAAATATCCCTTAACTGAAGAGTTCATATCCAAAGAATCAATAACTTCCTCAAACCAAATAATTCCAGTCATTTTCTTGATATTTCCTTGCTTGCTTGCTTGCTTGCTTCCTTCTTTTTATTTCTAAAAATTAAGAAAAAAAGAGAAAGGGAAATTAAATGCAAAACTGCAAAATCTGCATAGGAAACCCATAAAAATTCAAAGGAGGCAAAAACTGAATTTCCTTTAGAAACTGCATTGGCTGCAGGGAACACATACAACCTCTTCTGTGTTCTGCTGTTTGTTGTTGTTAAATTAGTATACTGATATGTTGTATTGGTTTTATGTGGTCAGTAACTATTGGAAAACAGACTTCAACTGTACTGCAGCCAATAAAAGCTACTATTCAAAGCATCATTTTTATATTTCCCAAACTTAAAAAAATTTGAACAGTGGAAACATAGCATAATATTAATACAGCTGCTTGCATTTAGTAAATACCTGAAATGAGACCAAATCAAATGAGTTCTGGCAAAGCCCTGTGATTCTGATCGAATTTTCAGTCCAAGGAAATGTGTAAAAATGGGGAATGTAGGATCATAAAATTTGAGTTTGAGGATTTTAGCTTAATTTTGAGCTTAAAAGTACAGAGCCAGGACGACCAAGCAAATGAAGAGCGTGCTTTACCTTAAAGGATGGGCCCACACTGGTTCCCCAGATCACCTTGTATGTTCCATGCTTGGGGCTCTGGTCCGAGAGGAGAGAAAGGCCTGGGCAGTGCCTCATGTAAGGGAGCAAAAAAAGAAAAGAAAAAGAAAAAGAAAGAAAGAAACTAGCTAATTCTCAGTGTCTGCTATAATGAGGTTTTGGATAAACAAACAGTTTTTAGAACTTAAGCTTCTTAGAGCAGTGGGAAAAAGAAATCCTCGGATGTCATTCTAAGGTGTCCACTTACTTTCCTAATGCAATATGACATGGAAGTGCAGCGGATGGCTACTCTTCAGTGTAGTTCAATAGACTTTCATGCTGCCAGGCTGTATGCAGGGAAATAAACATCTTAGCAAACTCCCTGGCATGGGACCAATACTGAGCGTAAATCTACAGAACAAGGAAAAGCAGCCCTTTGTGCCACAAGATTATTTTTAACTTGAGCTTTCGAGTAGCTATCAGAGATTACCTCTCATCTTTCACAGCATGAATTTCATGTACACATTGTTAGGGGACCAGAACAATATGGAAAGCATGAACGAAGAAAAGAGGAATTAAAGTACCTGAATCAGCTGAGTCATGGCTGAAATACAAAAAGGATTTCTGGAGGGCAGAGATTGAAACAGTAATGAAAAAATGCCTCATTGTAGCAATGGGGTTACTTACTACAGTGTTTTTGATGGGAATTATGACAAGGTTCCTGGGGATTCTCTTGCTTCAATTAATTAAACTCACATTGAGAGGACTACTTCAGCCCTACAATTATTACTTCCTTTTTCATGGGAAAGTAGGAAAAGTGATTTGAAAATAATTTGGTTTGTTCTCTTTTCCAGTTTCTTTTCCTCATCTCTATGGCTTTTTGCCTTTTCCCCTTAACTCACTTGTGTTTCCAATCTGCAATATGCTTTTTCAAGAGAAAGAGCCCATTGTTTTACTTTATTTTGTTTTGTTTTACTTATTTTGT
This sequence comes from Lagopus muta, assembly GCF_023343835.1. Taxonomy (NCBI): domain Eukaryota; kingdom Metazoa; phylum Chordata; class Aves; order Galliformes; family Phasianidae; genus Lagopus; species Lagopus muta. Next base: position 37,086,430 of record NC_064435.1, on the reverse strand, counting down.
TTTTAAGTGACACAAAAGGGTAATTTCTTCTCTGCTGGGAGAAATGAATCACACGAGCTCCTGCAATCACTAGGCAGAGCTCCTCAGAGCCGTATGTTCTTTCCAAATGCTCTGCTATTCTCACATCATCAGTTCAGTTCCTACAGGAGACACTCGTCCCCAGTTTTTGTCCCTTCTCTTTTCTCAGAAGGAAACCAGGTCATTTGAAGCTATCTTCCTTTGTGAAACAAGTCATTCCGTTTTCTTTTCTCTCTTTGAAGTTGGACATACGGTAGTGCATGTGGTAAGTAGGAAAACACCACCGGGTGATAAGAAACTTACAATTAAGCCCAGGAGTGATAATGAACAGATGCTTCCCTCCCACAAATGCTTTTTTGTATTGAACAAAATCTGGCTGCAAGATTTTATCAATTCTAGGAGTCAACTCAACTTTAGAAAAAAAAAAAACATGACCTACCTTGATAATATCCCATATGCTTATCTCTTGCCCCTGGGCTTTTACCTTTGTGGGTAAGTACTTGTTTTTTCTGTTAAACTGATTTTTCTGATCTTGGCAAAATTAGAAGCAAAATAGCATGTGACTCCTTGTGGGTTTACAACATGCAAAGCAAGCTATCTGGTGGTGGATCTTTCTCTACACTCTTACTAACTACTTAGATCTTTTCCCCTAATGAGAAAGGGCAAAGATAAACTGGTTTGTATTGGCAACTTAACATGGAAATGCTAGTGAAATTAGTTTGTTATTATTTTTTATTTAGGGACAACCAGGACAGGATGGTTTCCTGCAGTGAACAACCTTCAACATGGAGAAACTTCACTTTGCCCTCTAATATTGCAATTAGTATTTATTATTACACCACAGGAGAGACTGGGCAGAGATGGGCACCTTTTCTACAGGGACCTGTGCAGATCTCAAGCAGGCAGGACAGTTTCAAGGCAGACCTATGGAGCTGTGGTATGGTCTATGGGGTTGGTCCATGGAGCTGGTCAAGCTGCACTGCAAACACCATTGAACCTCAGGTCTTCTCTGTATTCCTTTTTTCCTTCTCTTACCTGTCCTGACATTTTAGGCTGGAACCTCTGCAGGACAAAGGATGCGTTTGACCAGGTGCCTGTCAAGTGCCAATCTTGGCTGAGGAATCTCAGCACTCCTGTGATATGAATGATAATTCCAATAATAAAGGCAAAGCCTGACCATCTGTCTTCTATTATGGTAATGTCTCGCTCCGTGACAGTAGGTCAGTCTGTGCAGCTGCTTCTCTGGCTCATTCTGTACTGGAAAAGACCCCTCTTTATTTTTGACTAAGTCTCTGTGGCCTGAAGATGGAAAAAGCCTGTAGTGATGCCAACTGTCTTAGGTGTGGAGTCTGAAAAGAAACTCACAATCAGGGAAGTATCATTCAGGGCCATATGCTTTGATACTTGGCAGTGATTAAGTTCCTGGTTTCACCTCCAAAGCAGGTGATGATCACTTCCCCCAAGCAATTGCCTTCTGAGATCACAACACTGCCTGGTGCCGAGACAGCACTCTATCCCCATAGACTGTGAATGCTCTTGCCTTCATTCAGACATCTATGGGTAATGACAGGATTATGACTTAGTAGCAAATCCCTCCACCTCCAAATTTCCTTCTGTTCTGGATCCTACAGTGTGAGGTGATGCAACAGGGCACTGGGATGCCCTCCCTGCCCGTCTCCCTCAGTGTGCTGCTGGTGTGACTGTGGTTCTCCTAGTACTCACAGCAGACTCCCCAGTGCTTAAAAATTGAGATATCACTATAGATGGGAGTCACAGAATGAGACAAAACATACATTAGGAATTACTTATGAGCTGCATAATTTGTGTTGATCAGAATTTTCAAATACAATCTTTTTGTTATTATAAAATGAAATGTATCATGATGATAATTCACATGGCTGAATATAGTGCTGCTGATAATAATACTCAACAGTGGGAAACTATCAAATGCATAGCCTTGCTGTTCATCTATTATACTTTCCCATTAGTGGTTTTATTTTTTTCCATCAAGAGTTTGATTTAACAGGTACAATATGTTTGGCACAAGCGACATTAGAAAAGCACTATCATATTGGTAAAATAGTTCTTACTGTTTCAAGGAGATATTTTGGAGACTATGAATTGATAGTAAAAGTCCTTTCCCACTGTATACATATATCTGTATATATGTATACAAATTTAGAGTAGACAGAGATCTGAACAAAGCTGGATAAGCAACAGTAATTTCAGCTGCCTATTCTGCTTGGTAAAGACCAAGCCTACTCTATGGCTGATGCTTTGCTCACAGTGCTTACTATAGAATCATAAAGGCTGGAAAAGGCCACTAAGATCATATAGTCCAAACAAGGTTGTCTCAGGGACCATTTGGTCCCAGCAAGCTGCTATGTGAGGCACAGAAGAGATCCAGGGGATGCTGAAGCCCATTAGCCCATTGGCAAGGCCCAGTCCCTCTGCCCAGGACCAGACTCCTGTACTCCTGTCAGCAAGGCAGTCTGCATCCACACCCCACTGCCCTCAGCTCAGTGTCCTCAGTGTCCCTGTGGTACTCTAGATCCCCCATGCATTGATCAGGTAGCGTGAAGGTGTTGGTGTGAAGGTGTTGGTTTTTTTGCTTTTTTTTTTTTTTTTTTTTTTTTGCTTTTTTGGGGGGGGGGGGGGGGAGCTAAAAACCCCAATGGAGATGGTATAGCTCCTTGGAGCATAAAGTGGGAAAGGGAAGGAGGGAAGGATTGGGCTCCTTGGGGGTGAAAGGCACATAGAGGTAGTGCTGGAGGACCATGTATGGAAGGCATTCAAAGCCCAGCTGGATGTGGCTCTGGGCAGCCTGATCTAGTGGTTGGTGACCCTGCACATAGCAGGGGGATTGAAACTAGATGATCATTGTGGTCCTTTACAACCCAGGCCATTCTGTGATTCTGTCATTCTATGATTCTATGATTCTATGATTCTATGATTCTGTGTTTCAGAGGAACTACATTCCAAGAGAGACCCTGGATTCGAACTGATTCTTAACATAGCTATTAGGGCCCAAGAATGCAGTGTGAGTTAAGTCATTTGGCAGTGTCGGTACACCCTTTAAATTCTGAAGATGTGCTGAAGGGGAATACAGCTCATTTACCTGTGTTATTTTTTTTACCTTTTCTCAGGCTGATCTTTCTCATATCCAGCAGCCATTGCGGCCTGTAATTTTTAAAATCCCCATGGAGATCTTGCTGCAGCATCATCCTCAGGAGAAAGGCTGTTTCTCTGCTTGGCCCAAAGCAGGTGGAGTACTCACATGTCATATTGCAAATTGGATGCTTATTCCTTTGGGAGCACTTCCTTTGTTTGAGGCAAATGAAATCTCTGGCTTGTCTGAGGACAAGGAATAAAAGACACTGTTTTGAGGACAAAGGGGAATTTCAGCCCTCTCTTGAAACACAGCTTAATTCATTTTAAGTACTTGCTTATGTGCTTTTATCTAGTTTATCTATCTATTCACTTTTGAAAGAAGATGCTGATGACATTGACACATTCATTCAACACCACTCTGCCTTTCACTTCACTCATAATTCTACATTCTATTATTTTCTACTTTTAAATTTACTTATATTCAAAACAACGGCAAAAGTCCCTTCAGTTTTAGTGGCAGAGGATCATGTCTGACTGGAAGAGCGCCTCAGGCTTCTGGACTTGCATATGTCTCTCAAGAAGAACTCCGATTAATTTTGGGAACTGCACGATGATCTTGAGATATATTTCTTTTCCTGAATGAGATAAAAAGAACCATTTGGAAAGTGAATAATGTAAGCAAATCATTTGCAACAAATTATTCATATGAGGTTTTTTTTTCTGTTTGCAAATATTCACCATAAGTCGGATGTTTAGAGAGATGAACTGTTTCTTGATATACAGTTTGTTCATGAATAGTTCATTGTAATTCAAGTCATAGCTCTTTTGAGGACACACAGGTCATAGTTTGGGTACAATTTCCCTGACTGGACTGGATGAACATTATTCTTTTAGAATCTGTTTCCCTGGTACAAATATTCATTATGGCAAAATCATAATCATACTCATTTGCTGCTATGATGAGAGTTCCTTTACTTAGTGCAGTGGGGGAAGGGAAGGTATGCTTATTGGAAGAAATGCACTGAAAAATTTCCATACCATTGGTCCACTTCTTTTTCTGTTTTCACCCAGCTATAGGGATGGTTTTTTTATATGATGGCCAGGGTGAAGAAAAGAGTCAACAGTGGCTCATGACCCAACTGCAACTGAGTTCAAATTACAGTTAGGGACTGGAGATAAATTCAGAAATTTAGTGGATAAATGAGGAGATGTCTCGATAGTCTACCCTTCCAACAACTCTTGTGTTAACATGCTCACATGACATTGCTGAATGTGGGCAGGAGTGGCTGGGAGGATCAGGTTGGTGGCAGCCACTTCCAGGGGCTCTGCAGCTCCTGGATGTTCCCTGATGATTTCCTGCTTAGCCTGTTCACCTGCAGTGAGCTGGACAGTCCAGCTGCCATTGGTTGGAAGACTCCAAGGCAAAAGGGTCTTGTACAGTCTTGAAGGAGGGGCCAAGATATGAAAACAATTTCCCAAAAGACTATTACTAGATTCTGCTTCATCCTGCAAGAGGTATCTCCCATGATTTCAATGTTGGCTGTGCTCCAGAGTCCAGTCTCTGGGGGGGCAGCAAGCAGGTTTGAGGCATCACAGGGAACAGAGACATGAAGAAAGTGACCTAAAAGGAAATAAACAGTATTTAGCTGTTGTCAGATGGAAAGCAGAGTGTGTCATCAGTAAAAAAAGGAGTTCACTAATTTCTGTTCTGGGCAAATGGACTCACATCTCATAGCACCACGAGGACATCTGGAAGATACTTGCTCTCTGATGGAGAGTCACCCACCTGTGGGGCAGCAGGCATACTGGGGGAAGAGCTCTCCTCCAGCCCTGGGTGTCTACCATGACAGTGCCTGTGCCCCAGCTCCTGCCCACAGCTGTAAGGGAAGTGTTGCTATCTGCATGCATTATCTGGAGAGAAAAAAATTCCAACAGCATTCTTATTTGCCATTTTGATATGTACATTGTTCTCTTGATGCTGGAGAAATACCACAAAAATAACTCCTGGATCAGTAGTTATTCCTGAACCACGGATTATGCCTGCTTTCATTCCATAATACAGGGCCTTGTGTCTGTCTTGCCCTGGCTTAGATTTTCCTGTTTCTGTTCACTGAAATGTTTTATTTTCCACCACTGCCTGTAGGCACTGACATGTATTAGCCTTGGCAGCACCATGCAGGGGGCTTACACACCCTGATGCTCACTAATTGCAACCTCCTGAACATCCTAACAGCTATAATAATACAGTGATGTATACACGAAGTCACAGTCTGTCAATGTGTTGCTGCTGTGGTGTAAATCCTGCAACCAATATACTCATGACTGAAATCCCCTTGTTGCATGGAGAGTTTTGTTCCGTGGAGTGGTTTCTATTTACATGCACTCAGGTTCTCTGAATGTCCAACAGCAAGAGAACAGCAGAAACCTGAATCTTGAGGGCACATGGGAATGTTATTTCCAGTGGGGTGCTGAGCTGAGGGAAAACAGCTGACAGCATCTGTTCTGGATCAAACGGGGTGACAGCCTTAATGAAGGGATTCTGGTGTCCTTGTCTGCTTTCCAAACCCGCTCTTTGAATGATAAACTCCAAAGAATTAAAGTTACTTGTGTATGCCCTCCTAACATCCTTTCAGCACTTGTGTAGCAAAGCCACATTCATTTCATTGCTGGGGGAATTCCCTAGTTTCAGAAATGGGGGTGGATTTGCCTCTACTGGCAGTTAAGGTTTCCAGTAGTGAACCATCTCCAGTTTCCACATACTGAATGTATTCTCCAAAGTAATGACATCAAGACAAAAAAGGAAGATAAAGGCTTGGACTCATTATGTTTGACAGAGCATATACAGTACTTATGCAGAGATTGAAATGATCATAACTAAGCTCATAGAAAATTGCAAACACGCAAAGGTTGTATGAAAAGATGCATAAATCAAATTTATGAAGTAATTTTAATGCAGTTTTTTGACGTAAATTCTTTTAGATGATTCATCGGCCATGTTCTGGTGTGTATCTTTTTTGATGATAAGAATGATGATGATTTAGAGCATTGGATACTAGTGAAAAATTCTCCACTTTTAAAAAAAAAAAAAAAAAATTAAATCCAAGCCTTGAGGCAAAAATCTTAAAAATAGACATATTTTGGTATGAAACCATTTGCACAAATGAAACTAATAGGTTTTATCTAAACCATCTGGTGGAGGAAAAGCATTAAAATGTAAAGTCACGTATTGAAGCACCAGAGACTTCTCAGAGTGCTGTACCTTAAAAAAAGAAAAAAGGAAAAAGGAAAACTGTATATTCCCTTCATTTATCTGAGGCTTTGCTCCCCTGAGTCCAAGCTTTAACTGATCGGCTTTACTTTGGCAACCAATACACTCCTGCTTGTCTTTGCACGAAAGTTGCACTCCCATGTAACCAAGTAACCATGATCTGCTGGCTTTCTTTCTACCCCATGTGTGGGGATGTTGTGTAAAACAGGCTAGTGTAGGTTGGAAGGAGTCCCTGGAGGTTTTCCGGTCCATGCCATCCCCACAGTGAAAGGCCGTGCAAATTAGGCTGTTCAGGGCTGTCCAGTTGAGTTTTGAATATTTCCGAGGATGGAAATCCCACAGCCCCTCTGGGCTCCTATTTCAGTTTTTTACCTCCTTCCTGGTGACTTTTCTCCTTTTCTTGCCAGGGTTGTCCTCTTTGCAGTTTGTGGCTGTTGTCTTCACTGTGCGTCTCCAGAAAGACTTGGGCTCTGTCTTCTTTATAAACAGATCATATATGCAGATCGTAATGAGATATTCTCTTGGCTTCCTCTCCCTGAGAACTATCCAGACCTGGTGCCCTCAGCATTACCTCCAGCCCCCACCTTGCCCATTGGGTGATCTCCACTGGACTCACTCCAGTATGTTAGTGTACTTCATCTGCTGAGATCACCTTTCACAGAATCACAGAATCATGAAGATTAACAAAGACCTTTAAGATTTCTTAGTCCAGTCATTCCCATTCCTGTGCTCAGATTTCTTCCCAGTCCAAAGGTCTCACAGTAAGAGAAGACAGGATATCCTAATTCTGATTTTGATATCCCCTGAGAATTTAGAAATAGCCTTGAAAATCCATCTCCCATTTATCACAGAAGCGCAGTCTGCTGCCAGGACCTCATTGTGTGGCTGTCTCCAGTGTGCTTGCAGAGGGCAACTTCTGCTGGGGATTGAGCAGCAGGACAGTTACATTCTGTCATAACACTTGACTTGTGGGACCTACGAGTCTCCTGTGTGCACATACAGAAATATATATACACATGCAATTGCACTTTGAGAAATCTGATGAATAATGTCAGGCAGGAAAAGGATTTGACCAGATTCTAAGGCAAAATTCTGCAAAGAGAACGAGAGAGAAATAAAGGCCTTCAAGAACAGCACAGTTAAAATAATCTTCATGAGCCTTGGAATTTTAATGTAAATTCCAGCAACTTGAAACCAAAGATTACTTCCTCTTTTATTATTCCGAAGTTTTAAAAGTTTTTTACAGATAATTTTGAAAATAGCACTCATTGTGCACTGAAGAAGAGAGAAAGTAGAAAAACCCAGAAGACCAGCAAGAGCTGGAAACCTCCCCCTATTTATTATTTGTGAAATCTCCCCTGAATAAAGCTGACCTCATGTATCTGAGTGCTGCTTCAGCTGTTGAACTTCAGTTGGGAATGAAGCCAAAGACTTTTTGCAAAACTCTTGGATCTTGGCCACTCTTCCACTAAATTACTCAGTGTCCTTGGGCATATCACTTACTCTTTTCAGTGTTCATCTCTTTAACACAATCACTAACAGTGATGTGTATGGAAGAGGAGCAGGGAGGCTCAGCTCATTATTTCAGAACCCTGAGCAGAAGCAGAAGTAGGTATCAAAACATGAAGACTTACTCTACTAATTAGGGCATCAGAATGCCTAATCTGTTGAAGTGATGGCATGCTCTTGAATGAACTTTGGAACTTCTTGTTTGTATGCAGTGCTAATACAGACAGCAGGAAAAATTTATCTTGCATCTTCAGTGTTTAACAATACTCTGTGCTGATGACATAAACACAAACAGCATTTTGTTGTGCAGAAAGCAACCTGTGGGCTCAGTGCATGCAGAGGGTTTGCACTGCCACTATGTCTGCATTACCCCGTGCAGGTGAAAAGCCCATTTGCCCCCGCTGAACGTGGAAAGACTTCAGGCTTTTCTACTTCTCTAGATTGACCCTAGATCTCCACGTGTGAAAAGGCTGAGTATTTACTTGAGTTTTTTTTTTCTCCTTCTTTTTAAATAAATATATAAATAAACAAATATCAGAAGCACACAGGTTGTAACACAAAACTTCTTAGAAAGCTGCTTTAAAGCAGACTCTAAATGTGTGATTCTTGGAACCTTCAGAGGCTTCTGTATTACAAAACATGTTCCAGCCTGCTGTGAAACACAGAATATCCCCCACTCCCATGCTCAATTTAGCTAAAAGACGCATTTTACAAATGTACCTATCCTTGATCCTATGTCTTATTTCTAAGGGGATTTTAAGGGGATTGTATGCGCAGTGTGCTACTTGGTAACTGCAAAGTTAAAAGGAAAAGTACTTTGTTTTCCACTCTGAATTTTTCCCTGACCTAAATGCCCAGCCTCTAGACATGCCTCTGAGTGCTGGAGTCCTGCTGTGCACATCCACTATCTCCCGTCTGCATCCTGAGCACTCTGCCTGGAAAATGCTCATGTTCCAAGGGTTACTGGATTGCAATTGCTCTCTGCAAACAAAATTCGCATCTGTTGTGACAACTTATTTCAGCCTGATTCGACTTGAAAAGGTCAAGATTAATCCCAGAAAATCAGCCTTCTATTGGAAAGGCCAAATCAACTTTAATTGTAACACATGGCTATTTGTATTGGCGTTTAGCTGCAGCCGCTTATCCTTCTTTCCATTGGTATTATTTGTTTCTGAACCAGCTCCTAAAGCCTACAGTGAAAGCCGAACCGTTTTAAGTAACATAACAAAAACAACGGCTGACATCTTTCCTTTTACAGGTTTCTATTGACCCAGGATATTTTGTGTGCACGGCTTTTATGACTTTTGTTTATCAGCAGTCTGGGAAGGAAATGAAAAAAAAAAAAATCACAGAAGAAAACATTGGCTCATTTGGCAAGCATTAATGGTGCCTACTGTACTGCACGCATTCTCCACCTGCCTCTGCTCTCTGCACCGCAGCCTGCTGAGAAGCTGGGGAAGAACCGCTTGAAACCCTGCTGCAGTACAGGGGGACCTTGGTGGCAGGTAATGGGAAGACAGATCCTCTCGCTGTCGTTTTGGGATTCGCAGCCCCCTGACTCCACACGTGGGCCTGTGGGGAGCAGCACCCGCTGCCTCTGTGGGCTGCTATCGGCCCCGCCATCTTGCTGCAAGCAGACATTTGAGCTTTCAGGGCCCCTGAATAGTGACAGGATGGGAGAGACTCATTTGGCAATGCTTTGCTTGTGCTGTTTGGCCTGAAGAAAGATACTCAAAGTGGTAAGATTGTTTAGCAACAGCTGGCAAGCACCCGGGTGTGAGCCTGATTTCAGACATGACAGGCACTTACAGGAATGTTGCCAGATACAGCTGTTTAAAAGCCTTAATAAACAGCAAGTCAATACTAATCTTTGCCAAATTAATCTTTTCCTTGACAGCCCATCAGAGCAATTATGCTCAGACTCGCTGTAAACACGCAATTGTCAGAGGGTAGGGATCTTCTCCACGGCACTTGTGGGTTTTTTTTTGCAGAGGTTGTTTTCAAAATAGAAAGGTTTCCTTCTCTTTTCCCCTTCCTCTCTTTCTTTTCCTCTTGTGTTTTATTTTCTACCCAATTACACGTTAGCCAGGTTGTTATTAGCCTGAATGAAATTTCTTTGTAAAGTGTCTATCGCAGCAAGCCCTTAATAGAATGTGAAATGATGACAGTGGCAGGATCCATGCAGATGCACATTTGCTAGTAGGTTTCTCTAATTAGGCAGTAACTGTGACAGACTCTGAAATGTTACAAGTCATTGTTCTCACTTGTCCCCTTGCCGGTGGAATAGGAACTACATTTGAGTTGTGATTTAATGCGCTGCTGGGTAATAATAAAATACATGACTTTGCAAAGGAAAGCAAGTGCTGACTGGGAGACCTGACTCGAAGCATGACTTGTGTTCTCTGAGGTGCTGAGTACCTCCTGCAGCACTGCCATACCTTAATGCATGCTAAATAAGACTTTATTTAAAAAAGTAAGAATACTTGAGGACACCAAATAAATAACTAACCAGGTAATGGCTGCTTGTCTATTTCAATACCTTTTATCAATGGAAGTTCTGGGTAGTAGTTCCTGTATGGGCTCCATGCAGCAATTTCAGCTGTTGCTCCTACTGTGTGTGAAACAAGGGTTTAACTACTCAATTTCCCCAGAGCACGGAATGAACTCTCTGTGCCACGTTTACAGGATCAGGTAGGAAACAGGCAGATGCAATTGTGGAAGTGGTAGCTGAGGTTGAGATGAAGTCTCAGAAGGCTGAGGAAGGTACTAAGCCCGTGTTTTGCCTTCCAGTAATGAGATGTTTTACCATAGGCTTCCTGCCTACAGAGGAGCCTTGCAGGGAATATCTGGCAGATCAGCCAGTGGAATCAGGAGATAGTGCTCAGTGAGATAGAGAAGCAGACACAAACGCACAAATGCATTGCTACACTGTGAATGGCTGAGGCCATCCACAAATACATTAATTGCTTACTGCCCATGGAGGAATGGAGGGAAGTCCCTTTGGAAACTGTGGTTGGGGGGATCAGCTGGTTGAGATGCTTGAGGCTCTGTGAGCTGAGTGCCACCAGAACAGGCACCCTGAGAGAAGGAGTAAACTCACAGAGCTCTTTTCTGTCTCAAAACCTCTGCTTAGCTTGGTGCAAGCAGACAGGCTTTCAATCTTCTGGAGCACCTACGTTGCTAACCTTGCATTTCACCTACCACTTTGTAAAAAACATCAGAAAAGAAATACTAGTTTCAGTTAATAGCAGCCATTCTTTCTGTTGGTTCCTATCATTTTGGCAGATGTCTTTACTGTATTTATTTGCCATTACTGTGTTTCTTCAATGTGTAGGTTATTTTGTTCCCATGCCTCCTTGTTATTATCTTTATGATAGAAGGTGACTTACAACTGTGACTTCAGTACATGTTACTAAGCCCCAGTGCCTCATCAAAGGGTAGGGTACTTCTTCACCAGCTCCAATGGGGTTTCACCTAGTTATAGAAGAACCTCGACTTCTGGGGTTCCACTTACCAACCACTTTTATCTGTCAATAAGCAGATGAAAACAAACAGCAGTTTGCCCTTGACCAGCAACCATTGCTTTTTTCTGAGTTCTGACAGGAAGAACTGACATGTATGCATAAAAGTTGGAGCTTCCCTTTGGAATAAAGTGCCTTTAGTACAACCCAGGCCAAAGCAATCATTTTTATTTGGTGGGGTATTGGAACGGGCTGCCTAGCGAGGTGATGGAGTCACCATCCCTGGAGGTCTTCAAGGAAAAAGTGGGTGTTGCACTGAGTGACATGGTCTAGAGCAGTCACAGGCATGGGTTGGAAGTTGGACTAGATGATCTTAGTCATCTTTCCAACCTTAACAATTCTATGATTTTATACCAGCTTACCTGTCCCATTCCAACAGAGTCCAGGCACAGAACTTCACCCAGGTCCCAGGACCTATACAGTGCTGAGTAAATACATGGCAGGTTAAGTACTTACAGACCAAGAGACACCAACTAGCAAGAGGTTCGTACAGAATAAGTATTTTATTCATGATGTAATTTTTTTTTTTTATTTACATTAAAGTTTTCTTGTATTTTGAACTCTGCTTGGATATTGAAATTAACAACTTTATGTGACTGTGCACCTGCTCTAAAAGAAATGGAGATAACACAGTTCTTTTCTGTAAAAGAAAAAAGAAAACTGCCTGTCAAAATGAAAGCTGATTTTTCTCATTCCCAGTAATTATTTTCTCACTTTCAAATTAATATGAGTGGAAAATGTAGTTTGCTATAATGTAATAAATAGAAGACATTGGGTAATTAGTAGTGCTGGTATATTTCTAAAGTACTAAATAGACAAACAATAAACTGTGAATTTAATCACAAGTTCTTATACAGTTTAAAGACAGGAAAATTAGAGCTCTCAGCTACAGTCATTTGAGTAATCAAATCTGATCTGCATTATTTATTAGTTATTACATGCCAAGTGATTTCAACTGTACATTGCCTGAAATCATTCCAAAGCAAACATACCTTTGTTTCTGTTTTCCTTTTTTTTTTTTTTTTTTTTTTTAAATCAATGGCATTGCATAATTCATATTAATTCTGAGTTGCTTTCTTCATTTCCCGTGGACAACACAAATCAGCAATACTCTCTATTACTTGGACAGGCATCCAGCATCATCCAGAAAATCATTTTCAGATCTCTCCCTGATCAAAAGCATTGACAAGATGCCTTCTTTTGGATTTACTTATTTATTTATCTATCTATTTATTTATTTATTTTAAATCCCTTTCTCTGTGTCTATTTAACTTACTTTTCACTTCAGGATATATTTGTGATACTCTCCTGAAAACACTGTAGGAATTTTTGCCTGCATAATAAAATGGCTGAAGCATACTGGGTAATATTTCTGTTGGTAACGCTTTTATTCCACTTGACTAATTAATCCAAACTGATGAAGTTTGAAGAAGTAGCACTATGCAGCTTTATACAGTTAGTTTTGTTGGATCAAGCCTTACTTTTGGGTGACTTCTTGCTACAACACTTTAAAAAGGGAATTACTTAAAATACCATTGTTTATTTTCTTCCCTTAGCAACCAAAGAAATACAGAAATAAGTATTGGTTACCTTCATTTTCTGCCAGAAAAGCAGGTTTGGCGTTATATATGTCACTGTAAAAACTAAATAAAGTATTCACATCAATTGTGAACGATTTGTGCCAGCAAAAGTTAAAGCATCAAAGAAACCTCTTTAAAATGCTAACAAATTTACTTACAAACACCTATATTTATTATTTCATAAATAGGCGCAACAGGTTCCATAAAAAAAGATTAAATACAGACACAGTATGAAGAAACAATACATAGCCATATGTAAAGATTATAATTTAGCTGTCTCCAATCTGTTTCTGCATCTAATAAAATATCAGGTAAGCATTTGGCAGTTTTATACATAAAAGGACTTAATGACATTTACTAACCAGTACACATAAAGTGATTTTCTTTTTAAAAAAGAAGCGTTTTTAGGCAGTACAAAATAAATGTGTTTGCTCTTTATCAACACTGGTTTCCCTCTCGTTTTTGTGTTTATTTCATGAGACACAGCCAATATTTTAACTAATATCATTTGGGAATATTTTTTTTTTTTTTTTTCTCCAAATAGTTTGAAAATATAGAGCTATTAGTCAGTTGTTTAAAAATGAAGTAAAAATATGAATGTTTGCCAATTTAACCCTTTTTGTGAAATCCATAAACTGGAATGAGCCAGTTTCAATTACAGTTAGCTACAAAAACATTCACATTTTATACTCTAGGAGAGTGTAACATAGATGCTATTTACAAACTTGCTATGACTGCTACATCAAGCCATTTAAAAAGTCTTTAGTAGTTTCATATAAACACCCATTATGAAAAAACAATGGAAAATCCAGGACTTTTATCCGAGACATCTACAGTTGCTAAGGCAGTTACTATCGCAGCACTTCACAGCAAAAACCAACATAAAATCTGAATGGTCCAAGTTTCCTTCGGGGAAGAAGAAACGCAATGTCCGTTACAGAATCTCAGGGTGGGGGTGGAAAGCAGAAAGAAAGAATGAGAAACAAAATGGGGGGAGGGAAAGAAAAAGAAAGAAGCAAGACTATTTTTCCAGAGTGGGTGACCCACAAGCTCAGATAGTCCTAAGTGCTTAGCAACTTGTATTTTGTAATAAAATGCAGAACTGCCTTGACTGCATAAAGCAATCCATGATGAAAAGACTTCCCTGCATTCCTCAGTGGAAAGGAGAGGTGTTTCAGATTTTCAGGTAAGGTAGAGTGCTTTGTCCCTCTGCATGCCCCTGTTCAAAGAGAAAAAGAGCAAATCTGATTTTTAAATTTGTCAAATTTTTAGTCATGTTCTTCCCCAAAAGAACCATAACCCTGCTGTGTCATTAATTCCAAGCACATCACTGGAGGACAGCTGTATTACCATGGTAATAGTAATAAAAACATTTTTTTAAATGGCTCCCAGCCAGCTCATGACCCATCCCTGGAGACACTCAGGGTCAGGCTGGATGGGGCTCTGAGCAACCTGATGTAGCTGTAGGTGTCCCTGTTCACTGCAGTGGAGTTGAATCAGCTGACCTTTAGAGGTTCCTTCCAACTCAAATGACCCTATGATTCTACAGTTCTATGATATTAGTCCTGGAGTAACCAAAATGTGCTATGTTGGCAGCTTCAGGTAAGCGTGGGCAAGGGAGCACCAGATGGTTCTGGTGGAGCTCAACGCAACTAGCTTTTCCTGGCTCTATGGGAGATCTCTCATAAATGTACACTTTCACAGTTCTTGACAGGATTCAGCTTCAGCTGAAACATACCAACTCAGAGCAAAAAGGAACCATAATTGATAATAATAGCCTGTATAAGTCAGAAAAAAATATATCATTAAAAGTAGAAGTATCACTAACAGAACTTGGTTCACAGTGCAGAGATTTTTCTGGGTGAGAGTTCTACTCTTCATCTCCTGCTTGGTTGCCAAAACCCAGACACCAGTTCTGTTCTTCCACACCTCTACGGCTTACTTGGTTTGGATTCCGAGATTACCACAGAGCATACAATGCACTGGCAAAGCCAAGTTAGGCTAAGTCCATGCAGACAGTCCTTACAGACACAAATCTATATAGGGTATATAAAGTCTTCTCAGAGCAAGCTTGTGCTGATAGGAGTTATGCCCGGTGGACACTTAGAGAACACTGCTGGCAATGATCTGACATTGCTTTTTCCAGAAGAGACCAGGAATCACAACTAGAGGTGGTTATGGACCACTTGTATGGCTCCTGCTAAAGTCTGCAGCACAGATCAACAGGTGGTACAGCACACATGTGAGACCATTCTGCTGAACAAGAGGGCAAGCCATGAGGAAAAAGGAAAAAGTATAGGGCAGAGAGAGTGAATCCATTGAGAACAATAGTTAAAATCTGCCCTGGTGTCAACAGTTTTAGTCCAAACATTTTTCGGGTGTGGTAATGAGAAAAAGATTTTTCTTTGGTTTAGTTTGTGTTCCAGAAATACTTTAAAACAATAATGCAAGTGTAATCCTGAGTCTGAGTAAATGTAATGGGTGAAACCAGTCTTTAGTTCTACCTTGTGCTTGGTTGTCTGGGCTGGATTTGACCCTTTGATAGCAGCCAAGAGCTTTTATCTGACTTTGCCTTGGGTGTTCATGCCAAGACCAAGGAGAGTTCAGGCTGGTGAATGGGTTTCCAAGGCATAACATCAGTTATTTAAAACTCAAAAGGTATTTTCTGTTCAGGGTCTTAGAAGATTCCAGGAAGCTCCTGATACAGCAGTATGACTCCATGAAAACTACACAAGAAGAGGTTTTGAAGGGGCTTCTAACCTCCTGAGAGAGGCACAGAGCTCCTACATGTATGATATTTTGTTCCTGGTGAAGTTCATGTGATCTTATTTCCTTTCATGTGACTTCTATCCCTATACATCACCCATTTGTCTCCCTGACATGGGTTTCCATGACCCAAACAAGTTGTTTTCACTGATGGCAATGGAATATTTGGAGAAAAGAGTTTACTATGTTTGCCTCTTGAATAGGAATTTAAATAGGAATTTCTTATGCTTTTTCCCTAAGATCTCAGTTTGGTTTTTCTAATGAATGGGAACTGTCAAAAGCCAAAACTTATGTTCTGCAACAAAGTGACAAAAATCTCTAATAAATGCATGTATTGAGAACTTACTCTCCCACAGTAGTCCAACTGCTGAACAAAAACAGTGTCATCACAGATAAACTTCTGCAATACTGAAGGGGAACAGGCAACAAAGCTATTTTCTAACTGTCAGATACTCATGTCATGAATGCGGCTAGACACAAGGTGGCATTCACTGGCTGCTTACCCGTTACTGCAGTAGTCATTATTCCAGTCCACAGTCTGTGCTGGAGGATTTCTGCACCCTGAACGAACATACTCCATTGCTTGGGTAACAACTTGTGCAGCCGTTGATGTTGGATTGATGATATTCTGATAATCAGGCTGAAGAGTAAATCCCTAGAAGAGAAAGCAAGTGCATTAAATGCATGGAAATCATGCAACAGGTTGTGTGTATTAAACAACAAAAGTAAGGTATGTACTCCAAAATTGTAGAAGGTCTCCTTTCCAGGTGTACTTCAAGTTCTCAGAGTTGAAACAGTGAAAATGTGTAGGTGCTTTCTAAGTTTTAAACTCTTTGGTTTGAGAGATAAATGGCACCAAAACGGTATTAGCTTTTACACTGTCACAGAGTGGAACTAAAAGGGACAGAAGAGAAACAACTCAATCAACAGTGGGGCAAAAGGGTCTGCTTGCACCTTAGAGGATCCATTCAGATTGGCTGTAAAGACACAAACTAGTCGTTAATTCCCAAAATACGCAACAGAATCTTTTTGAAGGACGTAGGCAGCAGGTGGCTGACTGTTTTATTAGACTACACCTATTCACATATTGTTCTCAACCCTCTTTTTCTTCATTCAGTCACAAAGAGACCATCTGCTGCTTCTTTTATTTGTACTTCTCTCTCAACTAAACAGAAATTCAGCCAAAGCTTTTTAACAGTTGTTAGACTACTGTAGTAAAAGTAGCACAGAATAACTTGCTTTTTGAAACCAAGAAGATGAGAAAAAAAGTGGAAGTTACAAAGAGACATTTAACTCACTCCCTAAAATATCTGTCATGTTAAAAGTCATTAATTTTCCTCTTTTGATATATTAGACTATATCATTTTAAATATTCTGTTTTGAAACCAGGAGGGTGATTGAAATTTCAAGACTAGTAAGAACTGCTTTAGTGTACCTGGTTACACATAAATGTACATCATATTCCTGTAAAGTCAGAAGAACTACATTAGATAAAGCATGTGAATGCTGTATAAAAGCAACTGCTGAAAAACATCAAAAATTAACCACCTTCCTGGGGCAGTGGCACACAATTCCCAGGCAAGTAGGTGAGATGTGTAGCTGCTAAATCAGAGACTGAACTTGATCCAGGATACTTAGTTTGAAAATCCACTTCTGTCCAAAGTCCACATATAGGGCAAATAGGATTAAAGCTCATAGCTTTCAGTTTAAAAATACAGTGGTTTAAGTATGGTTTCTTAAGATAGGAATTTTGGGGAGAGCTGTTTTCCGATGCAGGTTAGCTTAGCCACACTACCTTTTATACAAGATGAATGAGTATTCTCATTTGACACCAGCTCACCTCCCTCCTCCAAAATGAGCTTCCTTCAAATATAAAATGTCCCTTCTTTCTTCACATCTTCCCTGCACGTTGCCATCTTCTTACTCTGCTTATCCTGACCACAGATTTTAGCCTAGGCTACAAATTAACCATAGATCCATAGAATATCCCAGCTTGGAGGACTCACAAGGATCATTGAGTCCAACTCCCAGCTCCATTCAGGACCACCCAAACTCAAACCCTATGTCTGAGAGCATTGACCAAACTCCTCTTGAACTCTGGCAGCCTGGGGCTGTGACTGCTGCCCTGGCAACCCTCTTTGACTTTGATCACTACTTTCGTCTGTAGTCTCTTCCATGTGGAGAAGGGACTCACACCTCATGTCTTAAATTATCTAGGTACCTCACTTTATCCTTGATGAGTCACGAAACAGATCATTAGTAGTGCACAAGTTCAGGACTGATTTCAACATCTAGCTGTGGTGTAACTGATACACTGCCTTGCTAATAAGATAAAATAAAATCCACTGCTCACAACTGTAACGCCATCAGGCTGCACATCAGGCTGCATAAACAACCCCATGCCTGCAACTAATCCAAAGGAAACTGTAATTGAGCAGACTTCCCAATGACTTTAATTGGAGTTTTGTGTAATTACAAGGCAGAAAAATTGGTTTTGTATATCACTGTCATAGTTTTTATACAAAACATTGCCCATAAGGCCTTTCTAATTTAGCTGTAAGAGGAAACTAACCACAGAAACATGGTCTGCCCTCAGGCACTTGGGTTTACCTTAGGTAGCAAAGTCCCTGAGCGATCTCTTATCATTCTTCATGAAACAGTCATCTGTATGAGAACAACACTGAATGGGACTAGCAGCTGAGCAGCACTGCAGAGCAGGCCTTGAGGCTCATGCTGCAAGAATGAAGTTCTTCAAGTGAGAACATAGGTTCCATTTCTTCGGGCTTAGGACAAATAATCAGCTTAGATGTGGGAAGACGGCTTTCTGGTTAAAATGCCAGCGCGCCTGTGTGCACTTAGACTGGACTGATATGGACTGATATGGACCCCAGCACCATCCAGCACTGAGCCTGGTGGGGGGGCTACCAGCAACAGAGCTAAGGGAGAAAATGTTGGACCTGAGCTCAGTATGAAAGACCAATCATCTAGGATTACGTTTAAAATGTAAACAATAATTACTTAAGGTTTTTCATCAGCAGAAAAAGCTCTGAAACAGTGCATTTGTACAAGACGGGGAGCCAGCCTTGTACCAGGATCGTAGTAAATATTTGTATATGATTTATGTAAGCCCTTAACAAACAGTGATGAAATAAAAAGTGCTCAGAAAACGAGTGCTTCGAGGTCTAATTAAACAATGCTGAATGTTTTTGCATTGTAATGCTCAAGAGAAAATCACCAACTGTTTTGCAACATGCCTAGAATTTTAAATTTCATTTTCTTGTTCCAGATTGAAATAAAAATAGGGAACTTGATAAAGATTAATTCGATGTCAGGAGGGACATTTGCTCTTTAATTAGATTTCTGTAGCCCTAGCAGTTTCACTGTGCCACTGTAGCAAGTACTAAAAAGCCTGCAGCAGAACTAAACAGTGATCCTCATCTCCACACTTTACTGGGAACTAATTTCATTTCCTGCCTGTCTGGAGAGGTATTTTCAACAGGCATCAATGTTTTTGTCTTCACAACTGATTTATTCATCAATCTCAATGTGATATTTTAAACCTTTAAATTACATCCAAATCCTAAAGCATCTGTTTATTACACAAGGAAATTGAAAATCTGTCTGTGTGATATCATACAAAGATTTTTCCTTAAGGTTATAAAGGAAGTTGACAGATATTAATGATTTTTTTTTCTCTTGACCTCATTCGAAGACAAAGTATAACAAAAAAAGAGGAAGAAATCTGGACAAATACAGCAGGTTCCTGAGTTTACTGTATACAATATATACCAGAAAAAATGAGACTATTATTTTTGGCAGGCTATGCAATCACCTTGCTGTATACATTTATTTTCTAAAGGAAAAGAAACACCCTGAACTAGATTGAAATGAGTTATTATTTATAAAAATAAAAAATAAAATAAAATGTGACATACATTAATCTTCTGCCTCTTTCTTATGCAGACACTTGCAACCATGGTTACTAGACATTAAGAATACAGTTTTGCCTGCTCTACCCATGAACCAAAGTGGGACAGAGACTGTAATGGGACTCGCCATACCACACTGCACGGGCGAAAGATTTTACATAAGGAAGGAAAGCTTCCAGTAGGGCAACTAAAAAGTGTTCCTTATGGACAGGCTTTGTGGGATGGAGCAAATCCTTGGTTTTGTTCTTCTCCACACAGAACAGCACAGTACATCTGGATGGAGAGTGGGGTATGCTCAGAATGACATCTCAAAGAAAACAGGATGCAGCTTCAGATGCTGCTTTAGTCTGAAACTTGGAGAAATCATGATTTGAATGACAACAGGTGAAGATTCATGTTACTTAATCCAAAGTAAGCAACAAGTAAACATCTTGTCAAATCTATGAAACAGACTGGAGAGAAAGAACTCCGTATCAGTTAAAAAATACACTTATTAGGTACTCGTATGAGCATTTAATGCAAAAATATATCCCTGTGTTCTAATATATTAGGATTCTTTCAATGTGTCAAAAGAGTATGAAGGAAAAGCTGTTGCACAATGGATTTGCCTTTAGCAAAGAAGAACTTTTACACAGCTCCTTGTAATAATATTTAATAAAAATAGAGCGTGTTTTAGAATTAGAAGTTAAATATGCTCAATATCAGGATCTAATTTCAATCTGAGTATGAGAATAGGACTAAAAGGTCAACTTTTACATTGTAAAGGTTCAGCACTGCAAATGAGTACCCCAAAAGTCTGCAGTAGTCTCCATGTGATTTAATTATTTCATTAGCTGGTTTGGAATGGAATGGAATGGAATGAATAGAGAAAAAGAGCTACAGAAATTATTTAGATAAAATATAGGACTACTTAAAAGAAATAGAAAAAAACTGCTAAGCTTATGAACAACAAATTAATACATAAAGTTTACTTTCTCTTGTGCATTTTAGAAGAATTTGGATTCATTGCATCAGCTTCATGCTCTACAGAATTAACTGATTTTAGAATAACAGAAACTGTGCAGCGACCGAACTTCTGCAGTTTTTGTGGAACCCTTGAGGAAGCCCTTCAGCTGGCAGCCTCTCCTGATTTGGCAGCTGCACACGTGCAGATGAGGGCTGATGGAAGGGGTGAGAATGTGCTGTTCCCTGCAGAGCTGATGGAGATCAGCTCCTTGTCCTCCCAGCAGTGTGGGCAGAGCTCACTCCCCAGGCCAGCACTTCTTGTCGGTCCTTCCTCAAAGCAGCACACAGAAGAAGAGTTTGTGGATTGCATTGTTTTGGAGAGCTGTGTCCCTGCCTGCCAGGACTGCACTCTGCATCTGTATGCGATTTGCCTTGGAGCTGGCAGTTCTGCACACATGCTACAAACAGGTCTTCGATAAGAAACTATTCTTCTTCTCCTGGAGAAAACAAGTACCCAAACCTCCTGCAGCCACCAAGAGAAAGCAGAGATCTGTAGAAGCACAGAATCATAGAATATCCCAGTTTGGAAGGAACTCATAAGGATCATCCAACCTCTGGCTCCACACAGGACCATCCAAATATCAGACCATATTTCTGCCACTGCCATTGACCCTTACTCTAGTAAGCCACTAACTATTTCAAAGATGGAGGTTAGAAAAATATATATATATATATCCTATCGTGGGAATTATGGCTGCTGCCTCTAAGATTCCTAAAGCACAACTGTTGTTCTGCAAAGGTGTGTCTGTGAACACTTCCAGGAGAAAACTACTAGCAAGCTGTTGACATTTCACCTCTCTCCTGCCTATTAAGCTTCACGCTGTATTATGACGTGAGAAAATTTACCCCGCTGCTTCTTCAGGTATATTCATCTGTTTGCCAAAGGTGGTGGTGTTTCTGAAAGGAAAAATATCTCCTGTTGCAAGTTGTGCTGCAGGGAGTGGGATGCTAATTAGTTTCTTGTTGCTCACATAAATTGGATGGCTGCTGGAGCCTTTGGAAAAGGCTTGGGGTAACCACACCTTTGTCTTACGAGGAGCTGCTGAGGGAACTGAGATTGTTCAGTCCAGAGAAGAAGAGGCTCAGAAGAGATCTTACTGTTCGACTACCTGATAGGAGATTGTGGTGAGATGGAGGTCAGTCTCTTCTCCCAGGTAATAGGGATAGGGAATGAGGAAGTTGTGCCAGGGGAGGTTCAGGTTGGATAAGGTTCAGGTTGGATAGTAGGAAGAATTTTTTCTCAAAGAGCGGTAATGCATTGGAACATGCTGCCCAGGCAGATGGTGGAGTCAGTGTTCCTGGAGGTGTTTAAAGAAGGGGTATATGTAGTACTTGGGGACATGGGTTAGTGGGCAATGTTGGTGGTAGATAGACAGCTGGACTAGATGATCTTAGAGGTCTTTTCCAACCTTGAAATGACTTTATGATTCTGTGATTCTTCACCATGGAGGATACCAAGCAGCTGAAGGAAGAGGAACTGAAAGAACATTGAATTACATACAACTATCACTTCCACTTTGTCAGACTATTCTCCCATTCTTCTTTGTTGTCATTTTAAGAAATAGAGGGGCCTAAGTTGTGTTACTGGGACAACAGCCTCACACTGGGTCTTCCCCTATCCTTGCCACGGACTGGCCATGCAGAGTAAGGCTACGCCTGCTTTTTGTCCTTATTGCTGCTGACCCTGTGCTGCTGTCATTGTGCTGGGGCTAATTTGGAGAGCTTTCTTGTCTTTTCCATTATCTTTTGCATTGTTTACATGCTCTGTGATCAGCAGAGTGTTTGCTCAATTTCAAGCAAAGTGGAGATGTAAAGTTGTTGGCATTTGAGTCCAAAGGAGGCCATTGCATTCAACTTATAATTTCTTTAGTACTCTAATGCAGTACAAATTCATGGGTACAATGTTTTTTACCATTTCTTGACTAGAAAAAGTCAAACCTGAGTAACTAGAAAGGGTATCATCATTGCAAGATGAGGGAAATTATAATGATGGTAGTACACCTCATGCTTTAAAATTTAACATAGCTTTTTCTCTGTCTTTGCCAGTATCATTCTTTAAAGGAACTGGATTCTATATTTAAACTCAATTTATCAACAGTGTAAACTGTTTTGTGCCCCTCCCAAAATAAAAGAACATGAGACACATAGTACAAATATTCTAAAGTGAAATTACATAGATTTTCCAGAACTCAGAAGTGTAGTACCGTGAAACAGAAGCAGGGCCATAAGATATATAAACTGACTTATAAACTGCAGATGTTTCATAGTGCTTAAGATAAATGTAATTAAGATTGCCAGTGTGACATTTCAGCAGGTAATAAGCACCTTTCACCTTGAGTGAAGCTCAAAAATATCTCACTGTGGATTCTTTGTTATAAGGATCAGACTTTCTGACTAAGCATTATCAGTCAGCCAAAATATTAGCTAAGCTTTCATGAATTTAACAGTGGGAAGCAGGAACACAGAGGTACAGTATTTCTCACTTCACTGTACTTGCACTTAGTAAAGCAAAACGTAGCATAGAGTAGGTCTACAGATTTACTTCTATACACCCGTTTTCTACAACTATTATCTTGCGTTCTCTCTCAAGATAGACGTAACTCAGTTGCAAACAGCACATTTCACAGATGAGTGAAAGTCCTCTCAAACAACTGACATACACACCATATGCTATAAGCATGCAACTTGGTAAAGCACAACATCAGAAGATTCATATTATCTTACCTTTTTTGTTGTATAAAATGATTTGGAATAACTCCAAAGTCTTTGAATTCATATAATTATGATGATGTATGCTGTGTGTGTACATAACCCTTAAGAGTATCTAATAACTGCATTACATCTTTCACTAGTCATTACTGTACTATTCATACAATAATGAAGGACAGATTTTTAATTATGTACAATAAATTGTGCCTACTGGCAATTCTGGAGAAGACACAGAATCATAGAATGGCTTAGGTTGAAGGGGACCAGAAAGATCATCTAGTTCCAACCCTTTACCACAGACAGGGCTACCACCCATCAGCTCAGGCTGCCCAGCCAGCCAACTTGGCCTTGAATGCCTTCAGGGATGGGGAATCTACAATCAGTCTGGGCAGCCTGTGTGTGTGCCTTACCACCCTCTCTGAGTAAATAATTTCTTCCTAACATCTAATCTAAATCTCTCCTCTTTTAGTTTAAAGCCATTCCTCTTGTCCTCTCTATCAGACCATGTAAAAAGTTGGTCTCTCTCCTGTCTGTAAGCTCCCTTCCAGTACTGGAAAGCCACAATGAGATCTCTCCAGAGTCTTCTCTTATCCAGGCTGAATAAGTCCAACTCCTGCAGCCTGTCTTCATAGGATGGATGCTCCAGCCCTCTGATTACCTTTGTGGCCCTTCTGCAGACTCCACATTGGTCCTGTTCTGGAGGCCTCAGTCTCTTACTCATGCATATTTAATTTAACATGTATAACACAACCTGTGCTGCTTCAAAGTCCAACTGTTACACATCACATTCAGCGAAAGATACTAGTACATACTACAATAATGTGTGCACATTTTCTAGATATACCTGCCCTTTATTTGCAAGTTGTTTTCCATAATTCTTAACATTTCACTTTTATTTCTATATAATTTTAGATTTGCAGATGGATTGACACTCCTATTTAGAGGATGTCACCTGAATTTGGTCAGGGAGACACAAACACGATGAATGTCATTGCTAGCACAAGCAGTTCAATGGATGCTTCCCATCACCTTGGTAAACTCATTCATTTCCTCTCATCTTTGAAAGACCAAACCCTCAGACTGCAAAACCACAGTTCTTGAACTCTGTAGAAATACAGCTTCCCAGTTCCCCAGACAGCTAAAAAATAAGAACTTACTTGCTGCATTGTTGGTGAATGTAAAGCAGACTGGACCTGCATCGGTAGCTGGTTTCCAATGGACTGCTGCATTGAAATTGGCTGGTGTTGCTGGATGTTGAGATGCTGGTGCAGAGGAGGGCTGATCTGAAGTGGTGGTGGTGGGGACACAGCCATGTTTGCTATGGAAACAGTCACTGGCATTTGGTTGTTGGGCTTGGGTGCTATGTTCCTGGGGATATTGGCATGCATAGCAGTGATGTGAGGATTCATTCCTGGTTGTTGGTGGTAGTGGGAGCTGAGATACAGTGCTGAGTGAGTCTGGGCAGACCCATGAAACACTGACTGCTTTGAATTCATCATCTGAGGCTGTGGGGAGGCTTTGACATCAACAGGCTCACTGTAGCTCTGGTGGGAAAAATGAAAAACAGACAATATTGAGAAGCCACAAAATGCTGCTGTTCACCTACTTACAGACTCGACTGTCCAGATGGATCTTTGCACACCTCTCTCAATATTTTTTAGAGTAGATTGAAGAAAAGGAGTATCTGCCAACATCAGTGTTCTGTAAATGTAGGATAGGGAGAACTTCAGTTTTTAAAGAATCTCACCGTAGGGAAACACTTACCTGGACAGTCAAAATATCCCTGCCCTGGAGTTTGGTTATCATGCTAGACCAACAATGATTACCATTACCTGAAACATTTTCCTTCAGCACCACGAAAAGGGAGGTTAGCCCCCTTGCTTCCTGATCTAGTCTGACATTTTACTTTTTCAAAACTTGGAACTGGCATCACTGACCTAATGAATTACACAACAAAGAAAACCAAGCCTGTCACATTTATTCACATGACATTCATTACTATTGTTCTCAGATTTGCTGGCCTAGTTGAAAACAGACTCAAGAGGGTGGGTACTGGCAAAAGTCTGCGGTGATCTTTGACATATGATTTCCCTGTGCAGTGCCTCATTCTCCTATCTGCAGGGGTAAGAATTTCAGTGTCCTTTAACATAGGCATTGACAACTGCTAATGCTGGTTTATCAGTGGACATCTCACACTGTGAAGGGGCTCATGCAGTTGTTCTTCTGCACTGACTAAATGTACTAATTGCTTTTATTGTGAAGTATTCTGTGCTGAAATGCTATCTAGACCTGTATGAAGTATTTTTCATAAGTCATGCATGCAGAAAAAAAAAAGGAAAATTCTGAATAACATTACTTTTTAGCAAAACTTCCTCCATAAACTGGGTTCATAAACTTCTTCAAATCCAGTTTTAACTTATGTCTATATAAATGTTAGACTTCATTAGACAGAGGAAAACTATCTTACCACAGTTTGAAGAATATTGCATAGAAGAACAGAAAATGCACAGTTTCAAAATTTTTATGGTCTATTCTGATTTTTTAAGGCTGGTAGTAATAAAAATTTTCCATTAATGGGTATGCATTTTATGAATACTCTTATTTTTAATATACACGTATTGTTATATCTGATTTGCTCCCAATTTGTTGTTTTCCATACCCTAATTTTCTTATGTCTTCTCAGTGCTAACTCTGTGTGCTCAAATAAATGATGAGAAAATTTAAGAATTAACTCCCATGTACTTATGGTGGGAATCATAATTTGCAGTTAAGCAAATTGGGATTGATAGCCAATGGAAGGTGAAACATGCTGGAAAAAAAATGGCAGAAATGTCCCTTTGGAAAAAGGAGTTACTTTGTCAAAACAAGGGCTGAAAGATGCATATATGCCCTTATTTGGTGACCTCCATGTCATGTTTGCTCAGTTTACAAGTCAGAGTAAGTTTCATGTTACTCTCAGCATTCTAGGGTCAGTACAGTCAAAAAAACCCTATTTGTATTCTGAAGGATGTAGCACCAGCAACAATCCATCTACACGCATGTTACTGAACCTGGTTCGTTACATGCGATGATAAAGATGAAGATAACTTCATTTTTCCTATGTAAAACTGCAGTTCCATTAGCAAAAGACACTTATTTTCTCCAGCAATCTAAGGAAAATTAAATGTATACTCTAAAACAAATGCAAATCTTTGCCTCTGCCTGGCTCTGCTCACATGTTAGTGTACACATCTGTGGTATGTATTATATGAATTTTCACAGTATTGTGATGCAGACGTAAAAAAAAACACAGATAGTAAAGGATAAAACTTGAAAATTGGTACAAAATCTACCTTTTTTTTTTTGTTTTTTATCCTAAAATACTAATCTAACATTCATGATGATATGAAAAGCACTTTTTCCCCTTCTCTTCCCACTTAAATTTGTAAGATGATCTCGTAAGTGTGGGAACTGAACCTGTCAGGTTTGCCAAAATTTCAGCTTCCAAAAGTTAGCTAACCAGAGGTGCGGTCTGGACCCTCCCCTTCGTTGTGCTGGGTTCTTCACATATTACAGGAGATGTGTGTCTGTGGTTTTTCTTGAGAAAATTGTTTTACTGAGTGCATCACTCCCTCATGAAAACACTCTGCCTTTCTATAGTGTAGCTGGAGAACTCTGCCTGCTCAGAGCACGGGCAACTTCTCCTACAGTTCCTAAGGTCAGCTTGGTTAAATAGTTCCTCCTGGCGAGGAGGTATCACAAAGCCTTAGCAGCACTCTTTGTGACACACTGATATATACTGTATGTACCTACGTTTCACTTGTGACTACAACTGCCATACACCTCTTTAACAAAGACACAGTGAACCAATTTAATTACTGGGCAATACCGAGTTCACACATAAGTGATGAATACATGACCCATACTGATAAAATTACAGAGGAACTGGATACTTAGTAGTGCATAATAGTTGAAATCCTGAATTACGTTAAGAGGAATTGTACAGTCTCAGGACAGAGATGAGTAATACTTGCTTTACCTCTGAGAAGAGTATCTGCAAAGTGATCAGAGGGGCAGTTCCAGTTGTGTCAAGCTGTCAGTTAGATTTCTGTGTATTTCACTATCTTCTGATCCAGAGGGAAGCACAACACTTTAGTTTCAGACCAAGTATTTTGCTGTTACTCAAGTCGCTTTAAATCATATGTGATCTGATGCCAAATTGTCTAATGTTAGTCTAAAGCACATCAATATTATCAGTAACTGGGAATCTTGATAAATGAACCCATTATAGCTATTTTTCAGCATAGTGCACTTTCAGCTTTTTCTAAGGCTGGGTCAGAAACCCCAGGTTTTGTAAGTCCAGCTGAAGCTGATGGTATAAGCGCTGTCAAAAATTTTGATTTGTTTTGCTTTACCATCAAATATATCAAGAGGAATTTATGATGCATAAGCTACACTACTATTTCAGGCACAATTACTGCTTTCATGCATAGGCATTGCATCTGTCCAATACAGCATCATACAGTCTTAGACAAGGGCAGCACTTTTATTACAGGCAAAGATAGGAAGTAAGAAAGAGGGAATGTAATAAGCCAGTATGGGTTTTATGGACTCCAAATACACTTCAAATAGTCATGCTCCCTAACTTTGCAGGCTGGTATTCAGTCCATTTGATCTTGCCTTATCCAAGAGGAAGAGCTGGGAAATCATTTTTAAAAGCTTTCTTTGGGCAATCTGCTTAAAGACAACACAGACAATTTGCTTATTTAATTAGGTTGCTAGATACACTTATTTATAGATACATGTAGTTACTAATCAATACACACAGGCCATCAAATAAGGAAGTCTAATATTTCCTACTTCTGACAATGGCTTCTACCGGACACAATGAAAAACTCTTTTATCACTACCATCAGAATTGTTTTTTGTAGACCCACCACTAGAGGGTGACAGAATATTATATTTAGTTAATAGTAGGAAGAGGTACACATACATTAATAACTATATTCCAACTCCACAGACTAAATTCTCTTGACAGTTCTTTACACTTTTTGAGTGGCTTCTACATGTTCTACATGTTCTTGAGTCCATTTCACAGCTTTGCTCTAAATCTTTCAAGTTCTTTATATGCTATCTGTAGGGTTTCTTATGGTTCTGCTTCTCCATCTAACATCATTTAATGTTGTTGTCTAAATTTTAAAAAATTAAAAAATCAGAAGATGAAGGCAAGGTAGGTAGACCAAGGCTATGGAACACTATAGAAAAGGTATGACTGATTTGTAGGCACTACACATAAATTTCTTTTTTACACTACGTTACACTACAATCTATTGTTTTACTGAAATCCAAAGAAAAAGATGGAAGAACATTTTGAAAGCTCATCAGACAGGGAATTGAAGTGAAGAGAAACAGGAAAAGGAAGGAAACAAAAGAAACACTGCATGTATCATGGTAATTAATTTAATTAGATTAATTAAAAATACTGGCAAACAATTTATGGAATGCCTTTGCGAGTGATCTTCAGCCTGTAAAATAATTCTACTTGCATAATACTTTCAAAGAAGTGTGAGAAGATACAGATGAATTATATTAGTCACAGAAAGTCCTGAGTGTTGACTATATTACAAAAAGTGCAAAGTTCTATCCCAAAGTTTTGACCAAAATTACACCCTTCCTTCCAATTCTAGGGCAAAACAAACTTTTCCATCCATTTTCTACTCCCCTATTGTGTGTCAAAATTCCATGATTGTATCTACCAAATGTAAGAGTTGAATTTGGTTAAGGGGTTAAATATTGCTCATTCAGTTGTGCTGTTCTCTCCTAAAGAGAGCTATGATGAGACTCATGGTCCTTCTAATCACAGACTGAAGTTACTTCCTTAAAAGCAAAACTACACTGAGTGTCTCACCCCCAAATTTCCAGCCCATTCCTGCAACTGAGAAATAACCTTTGACACAGGCATCATGTTCAGTCTGAGGTATCACAGAAACAACAACAGCCTAGTGATACTAGCCTGGAAACTCCATAGTTTCCTTTTGGACATTATTTTACTTCCATTTTGAAAAGTCTATGGTTGTACTTTAAATCATCAGCTGCATTTCTGGGTAGCAAAACAGTAGTTGAGACTTACAGATGGTCTTTGATTCTGTAATTTGTGGCTACCTTTTGGCTACCACTGGCTCTTCTATTCCCACTTTTGTTGGCAACCTTCACGTGATTGAAAGTAAAGTTAGGACATATTTTAAGACAGCAATATTTTAAGTGTCTTTTCCTTAGAGCACTTAAATAATGAAAAATCTATTAAATTTAATGGAATACGGATCAGAGCCCAACATGGTTACCATAGTATTAGTGTTTGGATCCTCATTTCATCTTCTATGAAAGCCATGAAGTACCTGGCTAACTGAGGCTGAGATTAATACCCAGTTGATGAGTACTGCTTCCTAACGACATTAATTCAGAAGTACATCTAGAAATTATGAGTGGCTACACATATGTTATTTTGCCATTTCAATATGTTAATGCAGTCATTGATAGGAAAGTTGCTAGGAAATAGAGCCATATATAAGTACACATATATATATGAACATCATAAGTTTAGGTACACATATTCAGCATTCTTACTTTACTCTAACAAGTAATACCATAAAATATGGGAGTTAAAGAAACACTTTTGCAATAATTTCCTTCCAATAAGCACTACTAACCTGATATTGTTGAGTTACACAATCAAGAAGTCAGTACTGTCACAAATAAACAACCCTGAAAAATGTTATTTTTTTTCTTATTCAACTGGTTTCACAGAAACAGCTAAAGAATCAAATTATCAGAGCTGGAGCAATATGATTTCAGCAGTTTGCATACAAAACATAAAAAAACTTCTTTATTAACATCAGCAATTAAGCTCCCTTCTATATTAAAATATGCATAAGATTGCAGAGCTGGTGCACACTCAGTAAACATTCCTGATACTACAAATGTATAAGGTGTCCTTTAAACATATGCTGAAAGACCTCTTCAAGGGCAAAGACATAAGCCTTATGGTCAATATGACTAGTATAAATTTTCTATCAATGTTAGTAAGTAGCTTTGTCGGCAAACATAACTTATTTCAACCTCAGAAGATTTTTTTACATAGTCAAAATGGTGTAACACGGTTTTATTTTAAATGAGAAACAGGTGCTCTGGGTTTGGCATCTCCTCTACACAGGCAATGAACATGTACCATACGAGTGTTGCAAATGTTGGAAAAGATTTAACTTGATTCAGGTTTTAAATGAATACATGTTATGAACCAATGTTGCTGACATACTATCCCTGTACATCAGAGTGCCATGAGCACATCTACTGACTGGTGTCCATTCTTAAGCCATGGAGAAAAATTCAACAATTTTTGGACTCTGTGACCAGAATGAAGGTTACCATTCAGGTAACAGCAGTGGTTATGACAGCTGTTACCAGCAAGGTCCAGTCTGTGTAAGCTGTGATCACTTAGGCAGGCCTGACTCAGCTTTAAATGAGTTATCTTCTGTACTATGACACTAAAGGGGTAGATGGAAGGAAATTGGCTGAATATTTATGCAGCTCCTACAAAGCTTACCTAAGCTTAACTTTGCATCTGTTGTCTTTGCTGTCTCTTTGGTAGAAGGAACATCTTGAATTGTTTATTCTCAGCTTTTCTGTGTTCACACAATCCTGTCTGTTTGTAATGTTTTTGGCATTTTAGGTCACCTCCAATCCTAACCCTGTCCTTGAGAAGAATCCTTTCTTTTAACCTACATGGGCTCAGCCATTTGATTAATACCACTGTGAAGCTGTTTACGAAGGAATGACTTCTCTCTGGCACTGCTCTCTTCTTCCTGCTTAGCTCTCTCACTACTTCAGAGATCCCTTTCACTTAACTCTATTCACTCCGGCAGAGAATTCATATGCATATTTATAATACAGCTGCTTCCCTACTTAAGTCACAAGAGGCTCTTAGAAAATGATGTTTCGTACTGTGTTAATTCCAGTCACCCACTGCAATAATGCTGGTGACTCTAGAGAGTTCAGAAGATTTTGACACATTCCTGATGTTTCAGAACAAAAGAGTAAGCCATGAGTTGTCATCTATAATTAGCTGAGTTGGCTCAGAAGAACATCTTCAAAACTAAATATATATTTTGTCATCATCTGCAGGGGATTGTCATGGATTCATTCAGGATATGTAAGTAAAAATGGATGTTTTACGAATGTAACCTGGATACACGTGATAAAGGATATGCAACTTTAATTTGATACAAATGTTTTAATTCCCAAAATGGGAGCACTAGGCTAATAGTGAAACCTAGTTTTATTAATTCTTTTTTTAAAAACAAACACAATTGCTCCCCAGACCAACACATGGTTTCTCAAAGACTCAAGAAATTTCTGCCATTTGGGGCTGAAATAATGCAAAAGCATTGTTAGGTTTTTGCAATGCTGATTGTAAAGCTTTGCATGATTTACTCTCAAATACAATTCATGGCATTATCTTAAATGTACTCTGTTCTTCTTTTCCAGCTGTGGTATAGTTGCTTTCTTTCCTAGACAAGAAGTTGGTTTGATTTGTGCTATTATCAGATCAGATGATTTTTTTATCGATAAATACGTTCACTTATCATATATTCTAATACATCACATACATGCACGTCCGTGATTTTATTTATGATTCTTTGAAAACATCTGCTTATGTCATAATAACTCCAGAAATGGAGACTGAAGTATCACAGAAACATGAAGCTTCTCCCATAACAGCCTTGCATCATAGCGTTTTCAGCTAGAGTTTGTCCATGTTTAATGGACAAAAGAAAAAGCTGTAGATGAATGTCACTGTTCTGATTTTTTTCTGTTTTGTTTCAATGGAAACATTGCCAATTACCTTGCAGCACTTTAATACCTACAAACAAAATAAAACAAAGCCCATTCATCAAACACAGACATGTCTTTTCTTTATTCTTTCCATGTTGCTTTCACTGAGAGCAACCTAAACTATTTTCCAAAATTCCAGAACATCTGTATGTAAATACAGGAATCTGCTGCCTCAGAAAGCAGGAAGAAGGTGCCTTCACCAGCAACAGAAGGGTTGCTGCTCTTCTTATACACAATAGCCAGCTGATTAAAGCTCTGACCAGCAGACATAACAGGTCACTCCTCTATTCTCTCAAGAGATACTCAGTAGTGTATTACCAAAAGAAATGTCCTAAACCCTGGAAGCTGCTTATTTCAAGGAGGAGAGAGCTGGGATATTGTGCTCCTCTACATTTGAAGCTTGTCTTCTATGCAAAAAGGAATTTGAGACTAATTGGGCCACAGAAAGTAAATAATGGCGGGAGCACACCGATACATTCACATTTAATTAGGAGTGGGGTGAAGCACAGTCTGGGAGAGCTGACATATTTCACCTTTTTGTCTTTTGTGGCAAGAGCTCTCACCACATACACATGTGAAACAGGAAATTAACACCATCAAGTTCACAGGTCGACTTTTGTTTTTCCTTTTTTTTTTTTCTTTTTTTTTTCTAAACATGATCTCTATTTTCATAGAATCATAGAATTGTGGAATCCTTAGAATTGGAAGGCACCTCTGAAAGCCATCTAGTTCAACTCCCCTGCAATGAACAGGAACACCACAGCTAGATCAGGTTGCCCAGGGCCTGATCCAGCCTCACCTTGAAAGTCTCCAGCGATAGGGCATCCATCACATCTCTGGGCAACCTGTGCCAGTGCCTCACCACTCTTACTTGAAAACACTTTTTCCTTGTATCTAACCTAAATCTAACATAAATCTATCTTCTTTAAGCTTGAAACCATTTCCCCTTCTTCTATCACCCTGCTAAAGAGTCTGTATCTTTCTTTCCTCTAGTTCCTTTTTAGGTACTGCTGCTATCAGGTGACCTTGCAGCCTTCTCTTCCTCAGGCTGAACAGCCCCGCTCTCTCAGCCTGTTCTTGTAGGAGAGGTGTTCCATCCCTTGGATCATTTTTGTGGCCTTCTCTGCATGCACTTCCTGTACTAAAGACTCCACATCTGGATGCAGATTTTGTTTTATACAACTAGTTCGATCTTCTCCATATGTACTCACTGCAGTCTTCAAAGGTCTTGTAAGACCTTCTTAGTCTGTTCAACCACATTATCACTGAATTAAGGATCAACTCAAGGGATCTCAAGATCATAGGGTCCAAGCTTTCAAGGAAAGAGGGAACTCAGATGAGATTACCTAGCACCCTGAGCAGCTGCAACTTGAAAACCTCCCATGACAGGGAGTCTACCACATCCCTAGAGAGACTATTGCAGTGATTGATTATTCTAAACACTGCGCATGGAACACTGACATTTTGGGTGCCTGGAAAATCTCTGCTTACAAATTGCTGTGCTAAAGACATTATGGCAATGCCAGTCTTGTTAGATACTACCTTTATGCTTTTAATGAAAAGTAATTGCAAAGTGGCGAGCTAGGAAAGCTAAGTGTGCCATATACTTCAAGGAGAAATATTACATGTCCAAAGGATTCCTGCTGTCCACAAGACTGAAAAATGTCATTGTGTTTGTTGCAATGTCATGTGAGAATACTGCTGTGACACTTTCTAAACATGCTTGAGTATTTGGTATTTGAATTATATTCTCCCTGCTGTTAAAATGTGTCTGCATGAAACTGTGTCACTGTACAGTAAAGAATTAAAAAATTTATTTGGAGAGAGAACTAAACAGGGAAAAGGAATCATATTTGTATTATTTAAATCATTAAATTCCTGCTACTATAGTCAACATATGTATTATGCATATTAAATACATATTATGCCTATATTTTTAATAAATGTACATAGATGTACGCATGTAATATAGAAACATGTTTAACATATTCTTGTATATATTTGTATTAAATATATATACTTGAAAGATGCAGCAAAAACTCTAATGTCAGCCAGAAAAAAGGCTGGTTTAGCCAGAAAAAGTGCTTGTTTTATGAAAAAGTAAAATTGCAATTCACAGCATTTTATGTAATGCTGTACAAATTACCAGATACCAGAGACTGCATTTCTGGACCTGAATAGTACTAAAAGTTGCAACTAAGGGCAAATATAAAGACACTTGTTTACAATGCAAAGGCTTAGTCAGTACTATATGCAATATGGCAATCTGCATAGCAGAAGAGACAATGCTTTGTAATGTAATTTTAACTTTACATATCAATTCCTCTTCACATGAACAATCTCAACTACAGACTCATTAATTAAAGTCTTTATAAAACAGGAGAAAAATACAGGAAATACACTGATTAATTAAGTGTGGATTAATGCTTAGCTGACATATTTACACAATTCTATGGGTTTTTTTACTGGGTGATAGCTCTATTTTATAAAGACATTGCTAAAGTATTTCAAAATGTATTAGAGATGGGCTGGCACTTCTACTTTGAAGTTGTTGGAGACACTTCCATTCTTTTCAGTTATGGCTGCATCAAAGAACACAGCCAATATCCCACTTTCACCTTAGGGCCCAGGACAGAAAACAATGTCACTGAATTTCATTACTGAATTTCATTATTTTGCTATCACTCAGAGGCTCAGAAATCTCCTGGCAAAAGGTTTACCCCATTGTAGGTTTACCCTACAAACTCATGTTCTGAATGTTGTAGCAGCTCAGATGGCTAATAGGGATGCACTGAATTCAACTTCAGCATGGCTTATGCCCAGTCTTTTGCTTTACACGAAGAAATGATCTTGCAAATAAATGCAGAAAAACGCACACACACACAAATCCTATACTCATTGCTTCTTTAAAAACTGGCAGTAATTCATGAAAAAAAAAGTTGTAGAATAGAACTAAAAAAATAGCAAATTGGTAGGGCTACTGCTTTGGGCAAAATGAGGCACACACTGAGCCAGAAGCAGGAAACCTGAAGTAGAGACAGGAGAAGTGAACAGTCCCTACAGCTCCTCAGGAGCACTCTGTGAGGAAGGACTAAGAAAGTTTGATAGTTGGGTAACACCCATCATCTGGATATCAAACAGATGTACTATGAAGCATCATTTAATATCTCATAGCTGCCAGCCAGCTGACTCTGAAGTCATTGGAACACTGAACACAGAAGGTGTCATATTGCTTGCATACCATGAAAAATAAATTTTTAGATGTCCCAAGCAGGACACTAACAATGACTCAAAATTTGATTTCACAGTGCTTTAGCTGTGTTTGAGAATGTGGACAATATAAACTTCAAGCTCCAGAATACTACTGAGATGAATTCACTTTTTTTTTTTTTTTTTTTTTTTTTTTTTTTTTTTTTTTTTAATACTAAAATGCTGCTGGACTGAGATGAACAGAAAATTCGATAAAGAAGCAAGGATAAGCAATATGCAGTAAATACAACATGGGGGATCCCAGTGTGAACGCCTTCATGTAAAAACATTTAGATGTTGTACTGAAGGACGTGGTTTCTTGGGAAATACTGATGATAGGTGCACAGCTGGACTGCATCATCTTGGAGGTCTTTTCCAACCTCTGTGATTTTATGATTCTATGACTCTATGTAAGTGTATGAAGTGTGACCCAAAGAGTGAGGTACAGCACCTAAAACAAACTATATGAGCAAATAATTAATATTCTATTAGAGCATTTTTGGAGAAGGTGTATTACTTCTGGTGTGTCTTAACTTTTGAGATGGAGGTCTTGTAATATTAATAATATTCTCTAAGTATAGATTTTATGGATAATAATGTAACATAAAAAAGAGCAGATGGACTCCAAACAATCTTAATAATATATTATATCTATTTCTTCATACTTATGTGCATATTTTAAAAACTAAAACTCTTCTGGTACTGTATAAATATTTAATAATGATAATTTAGAATATACTGATATAATATTACATCTGAGTATTTTACATCCATATTCCAAAATGGAGTTGCTTTAGTTACATGGCAGCTCTGCTGGATTCATTGAGCGTGTTCATGAGAGAAAGCAATTAGTACTCAGCTTCATTAAGTTTACATTTTGATACTTTCCACACTAGAGGAAAACATTACATTATGGGCAGAATTTAAATAATTGCTTAAAAGTTAAGAAAATGCTTCAGTGCTTTTCTGACTAACAACAAATTTAAACATATGCACAAATGGCTTAATGCACCGAACAGATCAGCAATCTTAAATTTTTTTTCCCTGAAAACAAACCTCAGAAAATGCCATAATTTTTTTTTCCCCCCAAATAACAGAAAACAAATATCTAAGTTTTTCTATATTTATATTTTCGAAGTTAAGCTATATGTAGTTTTATATGAACAGACCATGATATACTGAATAATGGCTTGCATGTTATTTCCACAAATGCTTGATGCATATCTGCAAAACCTTCTGGAATATTTTGAGCTTTTTAGACCTGTCTTTTGCCAATAAGTAGGATCTTTCAAATGAATTTATCTGCGTGCATGTGAGGACAATGAGTATTTCTAAAACCATACAGCCCTAAACAGAAATTATAGGTATCCTGTAAACGCCTTTAACTAATGCAACTGTATTTGTGGTGGTAGCTAAAAAATTTAAGTGTTTAAGATACATCCTAAAATAAATGAATGGGATAGCAGCCATATTTAAGACATTTAAATTTGCACAAGGCCTTAGCAAATACTAGGATAATGTACACGATAATATATAAACTAGGATAATATACACGAAAGCTCTTTGCATGGATAATTCAATTTCACTGAAAATGTGCAAAAATTCAGGTAATATACAGAGAAGTAGAGTGCAGCACTAACCTCTCCAAACATTTAAAACCAACAAAAAGTTCTACTCATGTCATGTATGTTAGTCCTTCATAATGTCATTTGTAAGTCTAAAATCAAGTTTAATTATGAAGGAACAAAGTATATCCAGATTTGTTTTCAATCTAATTGCTATATTTCTGAAGTTGTTTTTTTCACATTGCCACACTGCAAAAAAGTTCATCACAAGTTAAAAACAGCCTTTTACAAAATAATGGGTACCAAGAATGTTTGAGTGTGTATATATATACATACAGTAGTAGTAGGGTACTGAGGCCCTGGCACAGGCTGAACAGAGAAGCTGTGGGTGCCACGTCTCTGGAGGAGTTCAAGGCCATGTAACATGGGGCCCTGAGCAGCTGAGCTGATGGGAGGCAGCCATTTCCATGGCAGGGGGTTGGGACAAGATGATCTTTAAGGTCTCTTTCAACCCAAGCCATTCTGTGATTCTCTAAGGTGCTGCTAATACGTGATGGGGATATGCAGGTGTTCCACTGCAAGAGCCCTATGCTGACCTATGCTGTGCTCATGTAAATTTTATTGCTGGATATAAAACGGAAATTCACAGTTCCATATGAAAAGTTGCTATGTGAGCTGAGCCTGACTTTTTGGGTATTGTGATTAGAAAGGAAAAAAACAGTTCTTTAAGAAAAACAAACAAAAAAAAGCATTTTGTGTATGATGTGGTTTTTCCTCATAGGTAGAATGATGACTGCCTGCATGGCACATTTGTGGTTTATTTGGCATGCCAAATAAGACAATGGAATGGTCTTTTTACTGGGATTTCCTTCCTCTGACTGCAATGATACTCCCAGCCTGGAGGAGTGCTGTCAATATGATCAGAAGGGAAAAAGAATCTGTTCATGGAGAGATTACTGATTTTATTGAGCATTTGCACAGAGAATAGATGTCCTAATTTTAAGGTGATAACAAACAAGGCTATTTGCACTAAATACTACAGTGCTCTCAGCACAATAAAAATGCTGAAAGTGCTTTGCAATATGTCGCTATATACATGTATACGTTTATATATTGAGTGTTACCTTGGATACAAGGCTTGCTCTGTAGGCAGCTAACTGCTTCAGATATTCCTTCTTGGCAGCTTCAGTTTTCTTTTTGTATACCTAAAAACAAAGAGCGTCACATTGGTAAATTAATCTGGTTTTGTTTTTACATATCACAGGTGTGTCTCATGCATCTTCATAAAGTCTTTCTAAGTAAACATCCTTTTCTCCTCATGTATTTTAAAGAGTGAAATAATAAACACCAAATATTTTAATGAAAATATTGTTTCAAATGTGAAACACCCTTTAACTACTCAGCAGTACTGAAAAAACACTATCATTCATACCATCTCAGGTTTAATTCTTCCAAGTTAAGTGCATGGCATGCTTGCAAATGGGACGTTTAGGGACAGTGTGGGCCTCTCCACTGGCTTCTACTTGTGATACCAGTTAAAGGTCTCTGGGGAAGAAAAGAATGCTCTGGAGGACAGATGAGATAAATGAAGGAGGAAATGATGGCACCACAGAGATCAACCAAGCGGCTTTCTTTCTTCCCTGGAAAAACTGGTGCGGGCAGTCAAAGAAGCTTCATGGAACTGCTAAGGATAACAAATGCTAGTCATTATCCCAGTCTTGATCCCATATCATTCTAATTAACTTCTCAGGAGCACAGATCTATTTCTGCACATTTCTCTCAACTCACCAAATTATTTTAAATGTGGCATGCACATAATCTCATAATAAATTAAAAAGCCTTGAAAGTCACTTCAATTTTGCCCAAATTTCAAGATCAAAGATTATCTGCAGGATATAGCAGGACCTCCTCACATTGCAGTAACATGATGTTATAGAAGTGTACATAGGGTTGAAAGTTCTCAAGAGGAGAATGAATTTCTGAC
Organism: Lagopus muta; assembly: GCF_023343835.1. Lineage (NCBI taxonomy): Eukaryota > Metazoa > Chordata > Aves > Galliformes > Phasianidae > Lagopus > Lagopus muta. Next base: position 37,047,348 of record NC_064435.1, on the reverse strand, counting down.
CTGTGCAGCCCAGCTAATGACTTGCTGTTAGCAATGACAGTGGCAAATTCAGCAACAGGCCAGAATTTCTCTTGGCAAATACTATCATGGTTTTGTTTTTTTTTTGTTTGTTTTCCTGAAAGGGTAGATTTTGGACCTACCCTTGTAATTAAGCAGGATTAATTCTTAGCCTTCCATTTTGTAGAGAAAAAGTTAAAAAATACACAGATTTGAAGTTTTTCGTAGAACATGCTGGCCAAAAATGTTTTTTGCTTCACCAGTGTTCTGCTTGCAGGAACAATCCTCAGATACAGGCTGGCAAAATTGCCTAAAAGGATTAAAGATTATTCTTCCCAGGGAAGCAAAAGATCACAATGGCAACATAGAAGTCTTAGGTTTCTAAAATTGTAAACATATAGAGGAAAAGAAATTGGTTTTAGCTGAGCAACTGTATCTGTGGCCTCTTGTAATTTCTCCAGATTAAGATAAATATATAGTGTTGGCAGACCTCCTATTGTTTTGTACAAAAAATAGTAGCAATTTGCTTTTTAACTTGTAATCACTTGTGATTATTAGGGAAATGTACAGTTTGCTTTGTAAATGAATAAAAAATTAGTCAACAATCTGCTCTTAGCTGCTACAATGAATTTAGTTTGACCTACAGAACAAAGACTAAGTTTTACTGCTTTTTATATTGCAATCCCTCTGCATCGCTCTGATAGCCAGTTTAAAAAACACAGCTGAACAAAGAACTTTACACAGAATAATGATCTTCAAAAGATCATGTATCTACTACTTCCACATTGGGTTTTATTTTGTATTACATAAATATAAAAAATATACGCTCCCGCTGTGCACTTACAGTCACAGCATACTGAAAGTGTCCCCTGGGACCTGACTTTTCCCTCAAATAATCATATTGTTTGAGGTTAACTCAGTAATATGAAGCTAGCAACAATTCTGCAAAGCTCCAACTAAAACATCAGTACTTCATATGAAGTATTGCCCTCTTTTCTTGAGTCCTCTGGTGAGACAGTAATAATCAAATGAACACTATGTCTTCCATTGCAATGCTGACATTAATTATGCCAAATAAGGTCTTTATGGTAAAAATGTTCGTGCTGGATGGGATGACCCTAATGGGATGACCCTAGCTTGCTTTTCTTGACTTGCACTGTCCAGAATAGTGCTTGCAGGTTTACTTGCCTGTAGAGCAATATCTTGATGTCGCTGTTCTTTTCAAGACGGTCACTGTTTAAGCACAATATGAATGGGCTGATAATCTTTGTACTAGTTTTGGAAATTCTCATTGTTTCTGGCCTATTATAAAAATTAGTATATTTTATCTGTCTTGGGAGCTGTTCATTTTCATGAATAACCAGGCCTGGCTGTCAGTATACTTCTTTGCATATGAACACAAATAAATATGGCCCTTGCAATGGGTACCAATTCACCAAGTTGTGCTAGACTGGACTTGTACTGGGTGCTTATGAAGTCACAGCAAGCAGGGAGTGACCTTAGCATTGGTAGCATTTGTATCTAACACAGGTAGAAGCAAGTCAGCTGCCCTCCCCAACCTCCTTATTTTACTTTTTTTTTTTTATTTTTTTCTCATAGCTGCAAGAATTTTTAGCCCTCAAGCTTAAATGGTTTCGTGTTGTAGTAAATTAACAGAGTTCCATCCTTATGGTGCTTTGGGGGAGGAAAAGGGCTTGTGTCATCATTCAAGTGTGTTCTAGAAAATGGCTGAAGCTCTACTGTATTTTGTACTTAAGACAGTACCAAATTCTGAAACACATAATTTCTAAAAATACATTTACCATTTTCCTGTATCAAGAATTCTATTTCTGTTCTTTTCTTTATCTGTAGAGGCTAATGGTTATATTTAATACTATTTCTGACATCTCAGAAATCTCTTGCATGAGAACATTTTCTTTTCCTCCCTCAAGCAAGTAACAATTGTTAAATAAGTAACTTGACAGAGCATATATGTACAGAATTAAGTAATTCCTAGCTTGCTTTAATTCAATTAACATTATAATTGAATGCTGATTGATTGTCATTCAGGCAGTAAAGGCCCATTCTGTTTCAGCTGCAGATTTTTTTTCTTACACAATATTTTCTTTTTTCCATTGTCCAAGTTGTGGAAATTGAATGTTGGCAGAAAAAAACACCATTTCTGCATATGCAGGGTGGGTCACCTTTATTTGCTCTTATTCTCTTCAGCTTGTTAGAGCAACCCCAAACCACCAAAATTACATTAATATGTCCACAAATGGAGCTGCTGGCATTCTTCTCCTACTGTGCTTCACAAAGGCAAATTCACACAACATAACACAAGGGTTCTTAATTTACTATCTAATTACACTTCCCAAGTACACACGCTAAGGTGGCTTCATGTTCCCTTACACCATTAAGCAAAACATGCAGGAATACAGAAAAAGGCATTTTCCATAAGAAATATGAAACTCCACCTTTTGTGTATAAGCACAGAAGATAGCATTTGAACAACTCCATTGGAGAAAATTAATGCCCTGCATCTCCAGTGGTAAAATAAAGTTTGGTACCAGTTCCCAGACCTCTGCACTGGCATCTTTTAGGTCCTGTTCCCTAGGCTGATCATACACATGCTGTAGCTACACTGAGGGCTGAACTCTATTGATAGCAATAAACATCCTTAATCTGGCTGCCCCAAAGTTTCTCTTGGAGACAGATGTGTCGTGGGTTACATGGTTAGCCACAACGACAGATTTACCAAATCAAAACCACAGTAGAATATCTGCACTTCTATTTTATGATGCCAACTTCTGGTTATGTTTTCCTTTATATGTTTTAACTGTTGCATAATTCTTGTCTTCCTAGATCACAAATTCCTTCAGGAAGGCTTTGTGTCTCCTGTGCTATTCTGTGCATTGGATGATATGAAACTCATTGCTGATATATATAATGGAAATATACCTGTAATGCCATGAGCCAAATTTTTATTCTGGTTAGCCATCTTTTCCCAATTAACTTCCTCACAACTTGCTTCTGGAGAACTATCAACATATCACAACGAACACTAAAGCAGGAGTCCTGGGTTGTCCAGAGTGGCTTTGCACCCTTCTTCCTTCAGGGGAACAGCACATGAATATCTGCAAAAATGCCCTTGGCTTTTAATATCAGGTTCGAATGGAAGAAGGAACAACTTGCTACAGTCCTCTTTGATATTAGAGAGTCAGAGTTAGTGAATGGAACTGACTGATGCTCTTAGATGACTTTCAGAGTTTGTGTATGAAAAAGCTTCGTGCCTCCTACATGACAAAGCGAATTACAAAGAACCACACTATTTCCTTGACTCTGCCTGAATAGCTGGAAAGGATGAAAAAGAAGGGAAAATTTTCAGTTTATCTTGTGAGTGTCTCCTTAGAGCAGCAGCTTCCAAGCAAATTATATTTGTCTTTTTAAAAAGATGTAAAGATGTCCACATTTGTTTTGATGGAAGTGTTCCATAAACCTAAAAAAACAGTATATGCAAAAACAAATCAAAAAGTAACATGACTGGTTTTGACTTTTTGGTCTCTGCAGTGTTATTACCCATGGGAGTGTCATTTTCAAAGGCTACAGTTACAGGAATGGTATCTGAGAAAATATGGTAGGTTGCAATCCAGAATTAAATTCCACATTCAGATTGTCGTTCCTAGCCCTACATACCTAGGCTCACAGAGAAAACTTGTATTTTTTCCAAGTGGGAGACATATCTCTAGTTTTAATCTTATGATTTTGAAGCAAAGGCACTCAGAACTGCACACATTCTTCTAAAATATGGAGATAGATATTCCCACAGCAGTCAGAAAAAAATCCTCAGAATTGCTTAATGGGTACTGAAATACCATTTGATTTTTAATCTAGGTACACACAGTAACAAAAAGAGGCCCAGGGCTAGCTCTATGGCTCAGCAGTCTCTTAGACTGCAGATCATGAAAATGACACTGATGACATATTAGAGGCTTAGGGGAAATAATTCAGTCTTTCTGGCATGCAGGTTAAAGATCACAGGCCAAAGTCAACTGTAGTACAAACACTGAAACTCTATGGAGCTCACTGGATCTTGCAGCCATTTATGTCAGGACTAAATGTGACCTTTCAGTCTTGATGCTTGCAACTTACAGGAGAGTGTTTATTTCATCAGAAGCACGTGAGATAAAAGTTGGACACAAAACAAATGACACTAAACACACAATTTATTTGGTGATTATTTTGCACCTGCTGCTATTCTTTTTTATAAATGGGTCTGAGCCCAAATGGAGCATAATAAGTCCAGTTGTGCACACAGACAATTCAAAGCTATGTTCTCATCAAATATATGCATAAAGGGTGGGTAAGAAGGATGTAGAAAATTAGGGTTATTATTTAGGAACATTGAGGCAGCAATACTTGGAATCCAGGATCCTTTGGGTTCAGCTCTTTCCAAATACAACAAGAAGGTGAAGTGCAGCTACAGCCAATGTTCACAATGTTCAAATCCAAGGCCATGTGTTGTGTCTGTTGTAAGTAGCAAAGAGGGGATAGATATCCACCCCCATGGCAGTGGGGGCTTAATGGCTTAATGTTCCCCACTGCTTCAGTGCTCCTGGGAGACTGGGGATGACCAACCTGCTAGGAGGACTGAGCAGGAATACAGGCTGAATTACTCTAAACAGGGTAAAATGCACCAGCTGTTCTAGTGAACTTGTATGTGTGGAGGTTTCACAACCCAAATGCACAGTGCAGTTTTAGTATAGAAGTTTCACTACAGAAATTTGTTGGAAAAAAAAAAGTGGAGCTCCCAAACAGGCCTAAGGTGCAACAAAGATAAGAGAAACTTTGCCAGTGCAAGTAGCTGGGAGAGAAGACATAAGGCTGTTTTTTTGTTATGCCTGAATCCTTTGGGATTATGCACACAGGTACAGATGTACCTTTGCTTCCTATTCTCATTTACAAAAATAAAACAAAGGTAAATTTAAATGTTGTGTGGTTGTTTATCTGCCAAATGGAAGGTACATTCTCATCCTTTCACAAATATCTTGTTTATTCCTTGGAGATTACTTCATCAGCATAGACATAATAATAATTGAAAAAAAGAAGGTCATTATTATGGGTGGAACAAGAAACAGATAAACAAACATCTGCATAAGTATAGAGCATAAATTAAAAAAACCCTGTAAATTTATGTTCCCAAAATGCTATTGACTACTTGAACTTGATCTGCACATCCTTTGAATCTATCTCCACATCTGCAATTGAATTTCTGGAGCTATCCAGGGCCCTGACACTGGGCACCCCAAGTGCAAGGGCTTGCAATGGATGCACCATGGCTCTTCCACCCATGAGTTGAGATCATTTGTCTTATGTAGTGACATCAAATAACACAGCACAGTGCTTTGTGGGAGGTTAGGTCTCTTTGCAGGCCAGGATGAGCCAAGCCTCTTGAAACATCAATCTGAGATCAATTTTGAGAAGCTTTGGTGTTATGCTATATCTAAGTGTCATCATATCAGACAAGAATTATTGACAAGCACTACTTTTAAAGCTTCTCCTCCTAGTCTACCTGATTCATCCAAGCATTGGACAATCTCTTGATAAAACTTCACAGTTCTTTTCCCAAAAAAAGAAACTTATAAAACATGCTGAGCTATTTTTCATGATCAAATCAGTCTGGGCTATTTTCAGTGACCAAAATAGAAAGCCTTGAAAGCTTGTGTGTTATAATGAAAATGCTAACAGCATCAGAATCATTGACACTAATGCACGAGGACTTCAATTTACTTAAGCATTGGTAACATACAATCCAAGTTCCATCAGATTTTAAAGAATAAACTGCAGCTTTTATCTAGTGGGTCTTTGAGCACCAATGAGGAGTAAATGATTTGATTTTGTAAGCTCAGAGGATTTGTCAGCTGCCTCGTAAGTATAATTCTGGCTCTTCATATTCCTGCTGCTTCTAATTTAGCAGGACAGGCTCATAATTGAAGCAAATTAACTATTTACACTTGCCACTTCTACCAGGGGAAGAGGACACATCAGCAGGAAGGAATGAGTAGGAAATTAAATTCTTCCCACTTGTGTCAGATCTGCCCTTATATAAACACATTAACAGTAATTTCATGAGGCATCAAACATAGGAATAAATACTGAAGGATAAAATAATGAGGAGTTGCAATTGAGCTAACTGTTGCAGTAATATTACTGTGTATGAATTATGCAGCCTGAAAGAAGGCATATGTTACCAGCAATCTTACAGTCACTTTCCCTTCTTTATCTGAATTTTAATTTTGGGGTCTCTTAAGTGAATCCATCCTCCTGCTATGAGGCCAGTGAAATATTTAAATAAACCCACAGGAACACATGCACACACACACACATCTACACATACATATACACTAAGCTGTTCATACAATGCCAACTCCATTCCTGCTAGAATTCCATTTAAATTGCTGAAGATACACTAGAGATTAATTCTGTTGAATGTTGAATAGACACTGAATTCCATTTTTAGTATAACAGCATATTTATTAAGCTTTTTGGCTGAAGTTTTAAAGTTACACTAATGTAAACAAGAACATTTTGTTTGTGATTTGCCACTTCTATTACTGCTTTACGAGGGCTCCAATTAGAAACTTAAGGTTCATTTAGTACACATACATCTGGTACTGATTTAAAATGACTCTCCTTTTTCATCTAATGACAAAAAATGACCTAAGTGGCCTTTTTACCTAGTTTGAACCAGCATTCTGTCTGAAAGCCACAGGCTCGACCATTTAGCATGCTGAACCCTTCCCCCTGGGGAATGTTTTTCTCCCCTTTGCAGTAAAAATGTGCGCAAAGGGCAATGATGTACATAAATAAGCTATAAAAAGGGGATGCACAGAAGAATAGTACTGACTAACGAGAAAACAAAGTCCATGATAGTAAGACAGGAACTAGTGAAGTTACTGAAAATATCCCTATGCTATGGATACAGCATTTAGAATTTATCCCAGCTCTTTACTGTTACAACTGCTTTCCATTCACCGGTTTATTAATCAGAACATTTTTTGTATGTTTTTATAAAACATTTAAAGTGAAAAATGAAAGAAAAAAACACAGCCATTGCTTCTGTTTATATGTAATTATTACACCCAAATTAAAATTTGAGAAGAAACTATGACATCACAACATCACTTCTATAGTCCCTTCAATTCCTAGATGTCTCTATGTATAGATTTGGACAAACAAACCACAGATTCACACCGCTGTTTGAAAATGGTCCTCCAAAATTAATGGAAGCAGTTACAGCATGCGACACAAAAATGCAAACATCTTTGTAGGGTAAAAAAGAGAGCACAAGTATACTGACACCTGCTTTAATCTAACAAATTGCAATAGTTGCATGGTAAGACAATCTGTGCATGATGCATTTTAAGTACAAATCCTCCTAACTTCAGCAAGGTACCCAGAACAACGCAGTTCATAATAACTGCTTTTTCATTATTCAAATCCTATTTTCTCAAACAGCATTTCCCTAATTTCTTCACAGTTTGAGAAACATATGTGGCTCTTGCACAAGCCCTTTAAAACTACAGTCTAACATGTCAGGTTATCAAACGATTTTTTTAACAAAGGCTTGGGCATACATGTGCTGCCCTTAGGTTGTTACTGTACTGAGTTTCAGTACCTTTATTTATTCCGTGGTCAATCTGCAGAGATAAACAAGAATTACTGTGCTAGCTAGAAAAAGCTAGCTCAGGTCATAGAACAGTGAAGATTTCATCCCAGCATAAAAAAATGAGGTTATTCTTTCTCAATAGCTGCATTATGTTCTACTTTCTGATTCATTTATATTTACTATTTAAATAGTTAAAGAAGTTCCAACTCAGGAAACATAATTTGGAAACACAATTCTATTTAAATTGCAGAATAAGCATTTGCTTCCAAAACATAAAAGCCAGAAGCTTTATGATAATTGAATTTTTTTCAGCAAGTATAATTCATCAATAGAGTATTTCTCTAATGACGTTATTGTTTCTTTAGTTACCTACTGAATTTCTGAAGCTTCTTCAATGTCAAATTCCAAATAATGCATTAATCATTAGTATTTTTAAAGTTCAATTTTCCTAGCAGAGACACAGATTTCATAACAGTTGCTAATGCTATACTTCTGAAAAATTAGGCCTTTAAAATACAGACTATCAAGTCAGTTAAGATGTCTTGTAATCATTACTTTGTACAATTGGATCTCTAATGGAATAAAGAATGAGTTTAAATTTATTCTAGAAAATGGGATTGCCATTTTTTTGAAATAGGGACTATCTTTTATTCTCTTTGTACAGTGCTCAATTAAAAAAGGCCTGGTGATAATGAACTGGCAAAATGAGTCAAAGAGTAACAAAGATATGCTAACACAAACTCTTGAAATAATTGGTTTAAAAATCTAGTTTTATTCATTTTTTTTCATGTATGTGTTATGTGGATTCTGCAACACGTCATTCTGCTGTGTTTCAACTTAAATTAAGGATAACAGAGATAAGGAAAATAAATTTTCTTCAGCTGTTCTAGTGTAGGTCTTTTTCAATTATTACTCTCAATCCTGAATAGAAAATTTAAGTCAAAGCTGAACTTTTTAATGCACTTTTTTTAAGACAGATTCTATGATTTTACCTACCAAAAAATCACAGTACTGTTTTCCTTTTTATTGTTAGACATATTAACTATAATTTATTATGTAATACTGATATTCTCAGAATGAATGAATGAGATGCACTTTTGGCCCAGTACTCCTGGTACTTTTGCCTCTACTTATGTCTCCTGCAGCCAATATAACTCCTATTCAGCATATCCTTTCCCTCTAGAACTGTATCTTTCTTAAAGTTCCCATTTCTTTATCAATCCAATCAATTCTGCCTTCAGTTAATAAATACACAACCAATAACAAGTTATGCATTACAACAAGTAATGGTATGCTAAAGCAAGAATGGCATTTGTCAGCTGGTATCACTGTAAACCCATGAATGCAGTTAGCAACCAGGAGTTACTCACTTTTATATGGGATCTGACTGACTCAGAAGGATTTCTGCAAAGGTTCAGAACCATCTTTGCTGAACTCATTGCAGGACCAAGACCTTTCCATGGAAGACATAAATAACTATGGGATGTTATTTCCACAAACTAAATGAATGCCTAGATCCATCCTAGGTCCATCTCCTAGATCCATCTGGAAAAAGCCAAGCGTGTTGGGAGATGGGAAGAGCCTAGCTCTCCTCCTAGCATCACAAGACAGGGAAATAACTGAGAGGTCCATTATTTGTCTGCTCCTATTGTACAGGAATATACTTATTTGCAGCAATGCCCACCTACACCACACGTTCATAGACAGGGCAATGCTATTCTGTCTGCCCTGCCCAGGAATATTATGCCCACTGATTTCAGCATAAAAGACTACTAAGTGTAATCTAAAAGTTTGTGTCACAGCCCAGCAAAAGTGATTTCACAGACCGACATAATAAATGAAATGATGCTCTCCTTATCTTAGTCTTTTTAAACCACACTCCTGATATCACACATACGTGTTTCATCTCTGCAAACAAAAGAAGCTGCCTACAGTGCTTAGATGACCCAGATTATATATATGTATATATATATATATATATATTTTGCAACAAGGCGTTTGAGCTACAGCACATACTGTACCTGTTTTTGTTCTTCTCCTAAGCCATCCCACATTGAAGCTACAATTTTAGAGACTTCACCAAAAGTAGCATTGGGGTTTTGGCCCTTGATGGCTGCTTGAGTGTCTCGGAAGAATAATGCATAGGCAGACACAGGCTTTTGTGGCTCATTTGGGTCCTTCTTCTTTTTCTTTTTAGGAGTTTTGGGCTTCTTTCCCATATCTGAAGCAGGTCTCTTCTCTCCTCCATTAACCTGTAACATAAAAACAGAGAAGTACTATAAGAAAAAAGTAACTTAATGTGGTGTGCATCATGAGGAGTTTGAAATATGAGAAGGTAAAGAGCATAGAAGTCATAATTGACCAGATATGACTTTCATCACGTTTTTTTGTTTGTTTTTTGATAATGCATGTCAAGTGACAGAACAGAGCACAAGTATTCAAATCAGAAGAACTGCATGAAGAGAATTACTGAATATTCTTGATCTGAACAAAACCTTTTCATTTTTTTTCATTATATACTCCACTGTGTGGTGTCCAGCAGCATCCAGGTGACTGAGGTGAACAACCCTGATCACTGTGGCTCATTAAAGATGAGAACAATGTGATGCTACAATTTGAAAATGAAGGTGATTTTTTCCTAGCCATTACATTGCAACATCATAGTACATACTTTGTATCTTTAATAAAAAGTTAATGGCCGTGGAGCTTTTTAGAAAAATACAGAGAAATAGAAATGCTGTATTACCCATTATTAATTTATCCAACTTTTAGTGTCTTGCTAGTATTTCATTCTATAGGGCACGCAAAACTACTAGCTAAATGACAGTTAAAACTATTGACTAAACTGTAATTAAGTAGGTTTCCTTAGTTAATCTTGCAGCATCATTCTGAAGTCTTCAGGCAATTTTAAACAAACTCCATGCATAGGGAGACCTGACAATAACTGGAGCCATAACTGAAGTTTTTATCTTTATCATTTGACAAGATTTTCCTCTTTTCAAAGTATTCTTGACTTAATAAGATTTACAATTTCTTTGTGTGTTAGGATGCCACATTACTTCCTAACCTAGGCAATACATTGCAGAAACTTGTGCAAGAAGTCTGCTGGCTAACTGTTCTGAGAACAGCTCTAAAATCTTATAATCCAACTGGAACAATCAAGAGTGTTCAAAAACCCACCGTTAAAAAGAGAGTACTCACATGGGAAATTCTGTTTGTCTTATATGAAAATAACTACATAAAAAGAATACCAGAACTCCAATACTAATAACCTTGCAAATGGCTGAGATGATGGCCTACCTTATGCTCTCATCAGTCTATCAGCTTCACAGACCCCACTTCTAACCACCAAAGCAGAGACAGATGGGAAATAAAATAAAAAACATATACTCTGCTAGGCATAGACTTGTGCCTCAAATTCCCTGGAGGTGTAGTTAGCTCATGGTAATCCACCTCCTGTCATGGCTTATTGCTTAATTATGGTGATGTATTTAACTTATTTATCACAAGAAAGCAATAATCTTTCACTTTAAAGAAGTGTGCATTAACCATGTTGCACAGATAATAGATCAGAAGAATATCTAGTGTAGGATTTAAAACTATCAAGTAAGGCACATCGTTGATATCTAAATGTCCCTTGAGAAGCTGGAAAATGTCTATAAGCATATTTAAAATAAACTGCAATAGTACCAAAGCCTTTAATGGAGCTAAGAGAGCTGTTTTATGCACACTATCTTGCAGTAATCGCTGTAGTTTAAAATAGATTTTAATCAAGCACCATCTGCATAATAGGCTGAACAGACAACATAGAATTCTACTTATAACTCTTATCATATAAAGTAAATATTGTAAAACCTCTACCACATAAAGAGAATATGCTGCAGTAGTTCTTTAGTAATCATGTTTCTGTTGGTTAATTCCAGCTACTTGCAGTCCTCTCACTATCTTCCCTCTAAACAACTTAATATGAAATTCTCTCCTCAGTGATATTCAAATGAACATGGAAGAAAACCCTGTTATCCTTCTACGAAGAAACGCATATTTGCAAACCAGTAATGCTTCCAGAATTCAACATTTATGCTTGGCATTAACCAAAGAGATGTTTAGCAATTCAACAGTAAGAAAAATGACAAGAATTACATAACTGTAATATTATAATGTTAAGATGGTTGGAATAAAGCATGTGGTTAGAGGAATTCATCTGGAATGTTTTTGCAGTTATTTACAACTACTGACTTCTACATTCTATGTTTTTTCTTCTTCTAACCATAGTCCCACACATTACACTGAGAATAATTAAGGAGACAATTACACCAGTTTGTAAAGACTCCTCTTAATGGCATTTGGAATATGTACATTAAGTTGAAATGGTCATTTCCTACACGCACAGAAATCAGTGGTTCAATAGGAATGCAATCATTTTTCTATTCTAAATGTCCATCTTGTTCATGTCAACCCCTTTTATAAACTTATGTAAACATGAACAGGGCACTGATATTTCTTTTTTTTTTTTTTTCTCTCTCTCTCTAGATGGATAGAGGTATAGATCTTAGGGATTTTTTCTACAAAAAATCTGCTTATCCTTCAAAGGTAAAGCTGGGCATTTAGCTGATATTAATAGCAGAGGTCATCTGACATTGAGATGATGGAGGCTCATTCCATTTTAAAATATGTTGTCTTTTTAATCGGTATTGATACATTGGCAAACATCTTCTGCTGGTTAGGTAGTAGAATGTCACTTGTGCTATTAACAAAAATGCGAATTCAGAGTGACTGTTTTTTACACAGTTCTCATAGCAGGAATATCTTAGTGACTTAATGGAGCTGCTCAAATCTAGTGAGATACATATCTTCTACATGACTACAGCATGTGCACACATACTGAAGTCTGAATAATGAGTTCCTGCCCTGAGCTATCAAGTAATATAAAATATCATACATCTATGAGAAAGTTCTGAATTCAGGTAAAAGACAAGGGTTCTTATGAAAGAGAATGGCCATTCTACCTCTTCTCATCCTCATCCAGTATCTTCTTTCACTGGGAAGAAAATTTATGGAGTGAGAAGAAACCTCACATACTCCTCCAATGCAGCTCTGAGAAAATTTATTACTAGTGTAGCTGTGGAAAAGGATCTCCATAAAAAGCTGGTTTATCCTAAGTATCCATATCCATTCACTGGCAGCTTCCAGGGAGAGAGGTGTAACAGAAAGACAGTGAAGGGTTTTAAATCATAAACTACAACATTACACTAGTTATTTATGTTCATTATTCAAGATCTTCTGTCTTTTATGGAGGGAATTACAGAGAAACTACTGCATCAGGTCCAAATATGACCAACTTCAGGCATTTACAGGAAGATAGGAAATCCTGTAGAAGACAGGTATAGTACAATGTGCCTGCCTTTAAGCTTATAGTTTAATCTTTTTTAGTTGGAGACTAGTTTATGCCCTCTATCATTATTTAGTTTAATAACATTTTAGTTTAATATCATTATTAAGTTTGATACTATAAATTACAATTATTGAATAATTTTAAGGCAATGTATCCACTTTTGCAGCCTGAGTTGTTTTTCTTAAATCTGTGTTGTGTTCTGTACATTTTCTCATCTTTTTCTGCTCACATTGAACATGAGAATGTTTTAAAGAGAGTTTCCAAAATAACATGGCTTGTTAAAAAGCTGAACACTGTATAATCTGGCTTCCATAGAGAAAAGATCAAGTTTTAGTTGGTCTGCAGCAGTCATTATTTCTTTATTAAAAATATTACTTTCATATGCGTACTGTCTTGCATGAATCCCCAATTCTATACTTCTGGCAGAATGAAGTGCTGCAGTGAAAAAGTACATCAGAAATGTGGGTTAAACATATTAAGCATTTGATAAATAAAATAAAAAAGATGTTTTAATTTTAGATTTGGTGTTTTCTCCAGAATTTTAAAACAAACTGCATACTTACACTGATGTACAAAAAATATTAGCAATGAAACAGGAGTAGCAAATAAATTATTCTGAAAAAGTAATGGCTGCTTGGAATTATTTTTGCATAGCTGTATTCTAAAATCTCCCTCAGTAACAAAGTGCTCATTTAAAATGTATGAATTATTCAGTAATCTTTGAAACCTGAAGTTTGTGAAATTAGGGGAAAGTCCTGAAATAAAACTTTAAATCTGAATTTATTTAAAATGTAGTAAAACATATGTCTCCAATTACATGATTATTTTATAGCTAGAGGCATGAAAAACAATACAATTTGAAAACAAATCAGAATTACAATTCTTGACTGGATTATACCTCCTCAGTGGCTCACGTGTTTTCCTCACGTTCCTCTCAAGTCTGCTACTATTCCCCACAAGATATGGCCACGGTACAACATTTTCACTACGGCATAACAACTTCCATTTTGCAGTTCAGAACAGATTAGAACGAAGAGGTTCTCAGTTCCCATATGCCCTATGCCTGATTTACTGGATGACTTTGTGTTAAGTCCCAGGTTTTTTTCTCATCTTAAGTCTCTGCAAAATTAACTTAATATACTTGCTTACTTTTTGGGATGCTTTCAGGATTTGGGGAAGTTTGGAAGGTTTTTATATGAAAGCTGCTAAATAACTCATCACTTATCACTTAAATAAAGGAAACTTTCTTATTTGAATGATGATTATTTCTTTTAAGCCAAAGCGATGCTAAAAGGAAGCTTAAACATGTCATGCCTCAGTGTCAGCACCTCCAAAATCATAAATATGTAATGAGTCTTCAAGTTTTTCAAGGTAAGATCTTGAAACTTTGTAGAGGATATTTCTGTTCTCGTTGCTATGAAGTTCTGTTTACTCACCCTATGACCAAATTGCAAAGACTAGCATATTGTACACACAGTTCATACTTTTTTATAGCAGTAACTTGATCTTTAACTGGGAACAAACATCCATTCTATGCAAGTGAGAAAACTCAACCTTTATACTGAAGTCCTAAAGGAATGGTTATCCTTTAATATTTTACAGGATTCCAGTTTGCTCTCACAGAGAAGAATGATGTCATTTACTCAAACTGCCCGAAGAATTGACTGGAAACTATAAGTTCTGTATTCATAACTCTTTAATTCACTTTAGTCAACCACCAACAATGTATAAAGTATCACCTTAATAACTGTGGCCGTATGACTCATTTAGCAGGTCCTAAAAATATCCACCATTTATACAGTAATCCTAGCATCTAAGCCTACCTTAGAGCTATCTTCTCCTTCATCTTCATGGACTGAACTGGATGGTGAAGGAGTTGCAGATTTGCTTCCAGGTGGAGAGGGTGAGTTGTGAGGAACATTGTTTCCACCCATATTCAAACCAAGCTGTGCACTGAGCTGGGACTGGTTAATAGTAGTCAGCTGCCCGTGCTGCATCATTCCTGGCTGCCTAATATCTGCAGGTTGAACCCTTGGCCTCATGGTTGCCATCTGAGGATGGGAACTATACTGGGCTCCTTCTGTATTCCGTAAATCTTGCATCTATAAGAGGAAAAAAACTGTATTAAGCATATCACTAATAACGTGTCCTGTTCTTTCAGAGCTCTGTTGGCCTGATTGGCTATATAAGGCTTAAAAGAAATGGCAAGTACTCAAACATATAAATACTGAAAATAAACAATAGAATGTGATTGTCATTTGCATAACACTGACTTACAAACTATTCAGGCTGTAGTCTCAGCCTGTGAGAATAGCAAAAAGCACTGAAAGCTTGTTTCTTTTTAAGGGGAGCAAAAAGGCACTGCTTTCTGTAACTGCATTCAGAGTATCTCAGAAATGTTAACAAACTGGGGCAGGTTTGCATTCTGAAGTTTAGAGCCAGATCAGAATATTAATATCCTCAAAATTCAAGGCTATTTCCAGATCCTACTTTTCTTCTTAAGATTTGTGTGTGTTTGAGCTGTGAATTTGGAAGCTGGAGTTTTCAGAATTGGAATATCCAGTATTAAGTCCAAATCTATTATGCCCGGTGCTGCCCAATGAAATACTGGAATTTTAAGGTTTCAGACTGACAGAAAGGATCCATTGATAGACTGATTAAATGAATTCTGAGTTGATTTGCTGCTGAGACATATATGAACAGAAAGCTCAGAAGTTGCAGGATTGACAAATGAATCCATTGTGCTATGTGGGTCACCGCTTCTCAGCATTAACAAGACACACTATTTTAATTCAAGCAACAAATTCATTCTCTGCAAGGATAAGAATTAAAAGCATTGGAGGATGAAACTCCTTTCTTGTCCAGAGGTCAAATGTACCACACATACACACTACAACAGATTCCTTATAATGTCTTTTCATTTCACACCAAAACATGACAAAAGACAAAGAGTATCAAGAAGCTCAGATTTAAGCTAAGGTGTTATGTGGGTGATATAAAATTGAAGTGTCAATTCAGAGCTGAAATGAAATAGATACAGTTGTCGTTCAGTGCATCAGACAAACATGTCATGAGTATCGAGTGGAATCCGACAGCAACTATCACTGTATAAATTCCATTATGATAAGGACACATGTTAATGGTTCAATGTATTAATGTAACCACATCTATCTACTGACAGTGTTTGTTAGACTTGTCATCCAGAACATTTAAAGATGGCTCAGCTCTTTTTTAACTTCTAATACCTTGTGACTTCTATAACCTATCGGTCTCTCATATACATTCTCCTAGATATCAGAGGAATCTATGGGATACCTCACAACCAGTAAGGCACAGAAAAAGGAAAGATAAACCTGTAACTTCACATTTTCTCTCATTAGTAAGAAATCACAAATTTTAGGGAGATATTTTATGAGCCTGCAGATTGATTTTTGTAAGGCTGACTGGCTGGCAGTAAATTAAACTTATAATAGCATTAGTTCTGGAATTCTAACCACTTTAAATGCACATGTATCTCTGAGAAGTATTTGGAATACATTCTGCAAACATAATTATACCTGTATTTATATTGCTTTAGAAATTAATAGCTTTTGGTAAAAAGGGGTTATCTATACAAATATGTTCAAGTTTGCTTAATGAATACTATAGCACCAGAGGAAAAGAGTTAGAGCAGTGTAAGAAATCAACTGAAGACTGAAATCTGAATCCTGACAGACATTCATATGTTTAAAGATCGCTACTGAGTGTTTGTTCCCTTTCCTCCAGCACCAGCTCCCCCTCAAACATATTAGCCTTGAAAGCTATCATTATCACTGCCTCTGGCACACAATCCACCCCAAAGCAGTTGTGCTGTGAAGTTCTAACCGCTGCTTGGCCCTATCTCCCCCAGTCCAGCTGTGTCACTGAACAGCAAGCAGTTGGTGCAGGATGAGTAGGGAGGCAGGCTGTCCCCAAAGCCTTCTCCAAAGGGTGCTCACCAGGTGACATACCGCTTGGTGCCAGGTCCCCGGTGAGCCAGGAAAAGAGGCACCCCCTAAAGCCTCCCGCTCACCCCATCAGTTGCATTTAACGCCAAGCACAGCTCAGAACCCTCCAAGGGATTTTGTATTAGGCAATGTGTTGTCAGAGGTTGAGGGTGGTGCTCCGTACCCTCTCTCTGCTCATCACTGAGAGGCCACACCTGGAGCACTGCGTACAGTTCTGTGCTCCCACTAGAAGAGAAAACTGGACATGTTGGAGAGTTCGTCATGGAAGGCCACACAGATGACTGAAGGACTGGAGCACCTCTCCCATGAGGAGAGGTTGAGAGAGCTTGGACCAGAGAAGAGTAAGGGTTGGGGGATTTAATCCATCTGCAAAAATACCTAAAGGGAAGGAGCAAAGAAAACAGAACCACGTCCTTCAGTGGTGTCTAGTTTGAGAGCGAGAGGCAATGGGTACAAAGTGGAAGAGGACATTCCCTCAGAACACCCGGAGCACTTCTGTGCTCTGTGGGTGACAAAGCACTGGCACAGGCTGCCTAGAGGCTGTGGAATCTCCTCATGGGAGACCTTCAGCAGCCACCTGGATGTAGGTCTGGACCCCTGCTCTGGGTGTACCTGCTGCAGATGGGGCTGGGACTGATAAACCCAAAGATCCTTGCCATCTGCAGCCATTCTGTGATACTGTGGTCGTGTGAAAGTGTATCCAAAACGCTGGAATAGAAACAAACATTATCTGAAAACACTAGCAACTGTTTTAGTTTTTTGAATGAATTTGCCAAGTACCTACTTCATTGAAAGCAGAGCAAAGGTTATAATTTTAATTACTTTTTTTTTTTCCAAGAAAAATGCAATAAACTTGTTATTTTTCAAACACTCTCCTTTATTAAAAACTTTTTACTTGAACTTCAATTACCAGATAGACACTGTAGAGCTTTCTGTGTTTGTCATCTTTAAAATAACATATATTTTAAAGAGTCTGTGTTCAGTTTTAGCTCCAGCATCGAACACACAGCTTGTTTTCAGATAACTCAACACCAATGGGATAGTGAATGTATCCCCCCAAATATGCATATACATATTTCTAAGGATATTGAATTTTTATATCACTACCAGGCAACCTTTACAAAACCAGGAGTAAGCAGCATGGAGACAGGTTGCTTTAAAGTACATGTTCCCTAAGCCAGAAACCAACACCCTAAGGGACCTGCCTGCAGAGAAGAGCAATACCTGGGAACATGCCAGTGACATCCATGAACTGAACTGTGACCCTCAGCAAGGAGAATGCACATGGCTCTGCATCTACAGATGAGATTTCTGTCTAGCTTCTCTCCAGCACTGCAGAGCCTTCCCAAATCCTGATCCTTCCTCAAGAAACAAGGAGGCTATCTAAGAAAATGGAAATCTCAGTCAGAACAGGGAGCTGACCACATTAACTGTGAAAAGTTCCTATGTAATGCTGTGGAAAGCATGTGATAATGAATCTTTACATTTCTAAAGAATCATCGGACTTCAAGAACAGGCCTGTCAATGAAAACCACATACTTCCATTGCTGCTGTGGTGTGACAGTATGTCCCTGTCTCAAACATTCTGATGACCTCATCTCTGTGTGAACAGTGGCACTGATCATACACATCCTCTGCCAGCAGTGCTAGCAAAGTATGACCAATTCCATACAAAGTACTTCACAATCAGAAGCTTCAACTTGCTAGTTCTTCCAGATGGAGACCACCACAGTGTGGCTGTGCTGGAGTCATATCCAATATTCAGAAACAATACTGCAAACATACTTCACTGAATACAAAGACGAAGACAAATCTTGCTTGATGGCAGAATGTCAAATAGAAGAACAAAGTTAAAGAATTTGTGTGCTACAGGGGATAAGGATAGTCTTAAAATGATGCCTTTGATGGCCTGTTTGATGAGGTAATAATATTTGGCACTTTAATATCATTCTACATCTGTCAATTTCAGGATGTTTCACAACTTTATACTCAGCTTTAGAACATGTCTGGTTTTATTTTGGCTTTACTAATGCAGAACTAAGATATAACTCTCTTCATGGCTATATATTTTTTTCCATTTGCATTTTATTTATAAGCAGAAATGGAGCATCTACTTATGCAGGTGTTTGACTATGCATTAAAAATCACTGTAAGAGTATCTCATTTTGAGGTGTGTACCAATAACCCACCAATAACCTACCTAATAAGAATGTAGTTAGTGCACTACCAAAACAACCCATTTGTTGTTTGCCTGAAAACAAGCTCCTAATGCCCTGCACAGAGCTCACAAGGTAGTAAGAATAAAACTAAACTGCATTAAGCATCAGACCATCATTTTCCATATCAAGTTAAAGTAATAATTAAGAAAATTGTGCTATGCAGAATACAGCACATCCCTACGCAGAATCATCTCACCGTGGGACAATATGAAAACAGTACCCTAATCACAGAATCACAGAAAATAGTGCTAGAAGGGACCTCAAAAGGTTATTTAGCCCAACATTTTATCTCTCAGCAGGATTAGTTATACCTAAATCATTTCTGACAGATGTTTGTCTAACCTCTTCATAACCTCCCTAGGCAATTCTTGTGCTTAACTATCCTTACAGTGGAAAGGGCTTTTTTCCGTAATGTCTCACCTAAATCTCCTTTGTTGTAATTTAAACCTACTACTTTTTACTCTACTCCCAGTGGACATGAGGAATGTTTTTCCCCTTATTTACAGAAAAGCTGCACACACTGGAAAGCTATTATGAATTTCCTTTCAGTTTTCTCTTCTTTAGACTAAACAACCAAACCTGAAGATTGAAAGATTTTTTTTTTTCATACGCTGTGTTTTCTACACCTTTGATCATTCTTCCTGCTGTCCTCTGGACTTTGTTCAATGGTCTTTGTCTTTCTTGAAATACCATGCAGCAAACTCCACAAAATACACACATTTTTATCTGACATAGCTTTCAGATTGAATCCTTCAAGTCTCTAACAGAATCTAGGATAAAGCATTAAAAAAAAAAATCCTTAATAATCCGTCTTCCTGATGTAAGCTGGTTACTCATGCAAGATGCAAAGAGAGTCAAATGGGAGGACCCTTAACTAACAACCCAGAAGCTTGCTTTATGAAGCAAAGAAGTTTTTTTCTAAGAAGCATTAGGCAGGCAGTTTCAATCAGAGTGTGTTGTTAGCAAAATAATTTCCATGTTGTTTTTCTTGTTATAATTAAGAATTATGATACAATCTCTCTCTCAAAAGCTGTAAGATTCCAAATTGTTTCTCCTTACTTAAAAACATTTCTAGTAAGTGTAATCCTTGACTGAAAGAAAAAAGCGAAGTTGCCTTAACAAAATGAAGTACATGTGACAGGTCTAAACATATGCAAGAAATGCTAGTGATTATAGACTGGAGATGAAAACATTAAAATTGAAGGAGAAAGGCTTACTCTCTGAAGTAAGTGAGGATCATATACCTCACTATCCTGAGCAAATTCATAGCAAGCACAACAGGCATTATCTCTAGTATCACTATCAGGTGTGATGGGGATTTTTGCTTAATTTTTGTACAAGGTGAGAGATCATATAAACTTTCCTGATGGACCTGGTAGAAATGGTTGATGGTCATTTACTTCTTGTCTAGAAGTTCAAGGTAAATCAAAGAGAAATGCTATTGTGAGAAATACTGCTGTGTACTATTGTGAAGCTGTGGGTTGCAGTTTAACCTAGCAGGCAACTCAGCACCACACAGCTATTCACTCAATCCCTTCAGTAGGATGGGGGAGAGAATTAGAAAAAGTTAGAACTCTTTGCTTGAGATAAAAACAGTTTAACAGTATAGAGAAGGATAGGGTAATAATAACTAATAATAACAATAATAATATACATAGCAAGTGATGCACAATGCAATTGCTCACCACTAGTTGACTGACACCCAGCCAGACCCCAAGAAGCAGCTGCCCTCCCACCAATTCCCTCATTTTGTTTTCTGCATGACACCATATGGTATGAGGTATCCCTCTGGCCTGTTTGGGACAGCTGTCCTAGTTCTGCCCCCTCCCATCTCCCTGTGTACCCCCAGATCCTCACTGGCAGAGCATTTTGAGAAGCGGAAAAGTCCTTAACTGAGTCTGCTCAGCAATAACAAAACAGTGGTGTGTTATCAACTTCATTCTCATCCTCAATCCAAAACACAACACCACATCAACTACTAGTAGGAAAATTAACTTCTTCCCACTGGAAAACAGGAAAGTACAGCACAATTAATTAATTCAAATAAAGATTTTGAGAGAAAAACCCAGGGAATCTTGAAGTTCTACCTTTGATAATATCCACAGTATTGAGAGAAGAGCAATAACCCTAATCCTAACCCTTCTTCACTGATGTCATTCATCTCTGACACCATTATAGGTGCCACTGATGTTCCTTGGTCAGCTGAAGGGATTTCTGTTATTAGTATTCTCAGTGATATTCCCAGAACAACTTTTGCCGGCATGTGTGCCGTATTAAAACTGAATGTTTGTTCCACTCATTGCAAACTCCCAAATGATGGTTAGCAGTGGTCATAAGATCACAAAGGTCATCAGGTCTATCTACTGGCTCCACAAAAGACTACCCCAAATTAAAAAAAAATATTTCTGAGAATGCTGTCCAAACTCTTCATGAACTCCAGCAGGTTTGTGCTGTGATACCCCATGGTTATTCACTATATATCTGTAGTTAGGTTTTAGATAAATTTCAATTGAATTAAAATCAAGCCATGCCGCTTCATGTGTAGTTTCACAACGTGTTGATGCTATTCAAAGTGGTAATATAAAACTAGTTCAACATTTGTATTTGTACAATAGAGAAGAACAAAAATGTGACCCCAGTATTTAGAAGTTTGAAATCTGACAAGTTAGGATTCACTGGTCAGAGCAGATAAAGCTGTAACTAATGTGTATGTCCTGCCAGGAACGAAGGCAGATCAAACACTAAGTTCCACAGATCTTTGCATACAGTAAAAGTAGGAATCATATCTGTAACCAAGCCTTCTTTTATATACATAAGCCTTCTTATATAACCAAGCCTTCTTTCATATACATAAAAGGATGACTGCTAAAGAAAGTTTTGTTATCATAGCTAAAGTTACTGTAAGATGACCACAGAGAACTATTTAGAACACATTAAAAGGAATAACCCAAAGCATCACCTAATAGAAAAAAGGATGTGTGTTTTCATCATCTCATTTTTACAATTCTCTTCTGTATCAGCTAACTGCATAATGAAAAACTGAGTTTTAAAGTAAGTGGGTATTTGGGAAATACTTAGTACTGTATACACGTGCATTTTATATCTATGCCCAGTGCATGTTCAAGACAAAATGAATGGGTCATTCAAATTTTCTGTTCATTAGGAAAATAGTCTTAAAATCAAACAGCGAAAACCTCACATGTAAAAAGAACCCTAACATGAAGAAAAAAAAAAAAAAGCAAAACAACAACAACAAAAACCCCATCCTATTAATTTTACTACTCTAATCCTTCCAAAATCATTCTGTTACAAATTGAACCACTTTTTGTTGCTTTACATAGTATTCTTTCTGTAAGTGATCTTAAGCTCCTTTAAAAAAATTATATACTCAAAATTTGACTGCAAAATTTTATAGTGCAATCACATAATGACAAGAATGCAATAATATACAGTTTCTATATTTCTCAGTATACAGTTAATTTGGTGACTGTTAACATTCTTTTCTTTTTATGTTTTAATATCCTTTGAGTCACACAGGACTAAGGTCTCAAAACTAATCATAAAAAACTACTGACTGCTATTCACTCTAATATAATAACCCTTTATTTAAAACAACCTCCAATAAATTTCATTATAAGAAGTTATTAAAAGGGTTAAAAACCTATTAAATGTCAAAGAATTTGCCTGACTCAAACTTCTAATAAAGAAACAGAATAGGCTTTCTTTCTGAATTATTTAAATCTTTACTGACTGTGCACTGAACCATGAAATTAG
Organism: Lagopus muta; assembly: GCF_023343835.1. Taxonomy (NCBI): domain Eukaryota; kingdom Metazoa; phylum Chordata; class Aves; order Galliformes; family Phasianidae; genus Lagopus; species Lagopus muta. The sequence goes on along the minus strand of NC_064435.1, from coordinate 37,024,332 downwards.
AAAAGTGTTATTAGAAGTGTTCTCTGGTTTTTATAAAAGTTGTAGCATAGAATATATCAAACCACAGTCTTTAACCAGACTAGTTAAAGAAATAGGTTTTTAATCCTGAATACATGGTTTTCACTGATATAAAGGGTCATAATTAAAAGTCTGGCCTGGAAGCTGAAGATAATAAAATTATTATTACAGGAGCATACATGTTCATTTGGTACATTCTAGATGCATGTTTCCATTTTAATTTGGACAAATATCTCCAATTTTGTTTGATCTTGCAAAGTCCACTTATTTGGATCCTCTCAGCAAACAATTAAGCTTTTAATAATGACTCATTTTAAAGAATTAATGGTGAATAATGTGTGTTATCTTTTCCCTTTTTAAAGTGACTAATACTTAACAGCAGGTATAGGTAGACAGCAGACAAATGGAATCTAGGACGTGCAAGTCAAATATTCTGGAACACATCTCCTGATAACAATATTATCCCCTCAATGCATTTTGCAAATATCAACAGAACTATTTTCTATTTCTCCAATTATTTACATAAGGAAAACAATGGTCAATTTCATGTTTATTTTGGTGATGCAAAAGAACACCTGAGTCAGCAGTGTATTCACAGGTTCACACAAATGCACCCAAATCAATAGCCTTTTATCACAACAAAGGAAATAAAAAAGACGACTGTGAAAGACAAAAATGTTTCCCCTTCCTTCAGACAATAAAAATAGAAGCATCCAAAGGACATGAAAAGATTGGATCTAGGAATACAGAAATATATCCTTGGAAATACTGCAAGCAGTGCTAAACTGTGCTTGCTACAGGGCAGGAGGAAAAGAGACAACTACAATTGTCTTGGCAGTGCTTTGCTCCTCTCAGTGGCCCAAAACAACACAGTTACCAACATGATTTTGCTGGAAACTTTGTTGAGTTCTGCTCCATTCCATTCCATTCCATTCCATTCCATTCCATTCCATTCCATTCCACTCCATTCCATTCACTGTTTATTTTTTGAAAATGTTCACCACACTATTTTCCTTATTGTTATCTGTCATGTGTTATCTGCTCTAACAGACAAATGCAACCTGACCACATTGTCCATCTCACTTACCACAATGTAAAGGAAGCTCCACAAAAACATTTACATGAATAAAAACATATGGAGAGTATTTCTTGAATTAGTATCATTCCCTGTAGATAATTCGTAAATTTTCCAACAAATTTGCCAAGGGTGGAGCTGGCCACATGAGAACAGAGTGTGCAAAAGCACAGTGCAGGACTAAAGATGTAACTAAGTGCATAGCTGAGTTTCTCAGTGATGCCAATACATCTGTCTCTGAATTGTGTCATACATATTTTAAATATTTTAATATTTTAGTGTTAATATTTAGAAGATAAGGGGATTTAGCATTTAAATAAATTAATTTGCAATGAAATATTCATATACATCACATTACATATTTCAAAAAAAAGTGTAGCTTGCACAGCACTTAGAAAATATTTGAAATAAATTGGAAATTGCAGAATGACAATGGGATGTTTAAATGAAGGTATTCAAGAATGTTCATACAGCAAAAAATGTGACTTGACCATATTATGTTAAGACTGGCTCCATGTGAATGACTTGGGTATGCTAGTGTCTGTATTTTTAGGACAATACAGATGCAGTCATTTACTATCTTGATAGGTCTGAAAGTCTTTGGGAAAGATGTAAAGCCATTGAATGGCCAAGTAATCCTTTGAATTCCAGTCAGTTCAGGAAAGATGTAGAACCGTTGAATGACCAAGTAATCCTTTGAATTCCGGTCAGTTCAGGCTCTTGTACTGATTTAATGAGGTTAGTTTCAGTGAGGGCTGGCTGTCCAAGCGGAATCTACTAGATCTGCATGCATTAATGACAGGTAAAACAGGGAAAAATACAGCAAAGTGAAATATGAAATTTAGGATACATAATTGCACAATACTCTTGATGATTCCACAGTGTATATAATGTTGGTTCATTCTCTTCCTTGATTCTTGTCACTTTCTGAAAAAGATAATTCCTAAATTTCTTTTAGCTGAATTATTTCAATACACAATGACAACACAATGCAACCCTGGACTTAAGGAAAGCCAGCTTTGACCTCTGCAAGGACCCATGGGTTACAACACCGGAAAGTAAGGGGGCCCAAGAGAGTAGGTTGATTTTCATGCACCACTTACTCCAAGCTCAACATCCCTAAGAGTAAGAAATCAGGCAAAGGAGAACTGCATGGTTGAGAAAGTTACTCACGGAAAAACTGGGATGAAGAAAGCTTATAGAATGTAGGAAGAGGGTCTGTCCGCTTGGGAGGAATATAGGAGTGTTGTCAGAAAGACTAAGATCCACTTGGAATTAAATCTAAAGAAGGAGGTCAAGGACAACAAGAAGCGCTTCTTTAACTATATCAATAGCAAAAAAGATTATGTGGGCCTGCTGCCAAATGAGGTGGGTATCCTGGTAATGGAGGCACTGGGAAGGAGGGCAAAAAGGAGGATCCAGGAAACTACAGGCCAGTCAACCTAACCTCAGTCCCTGGGAAGGTGATAGAACACCTGGATATCATCTCTATGCAAGTAGAAGAATGTTATCAGAAGTAGTCAAAATGAGTTCACCAATGGGAAATCATGTTTGACCAATGTTTTAGCCTTCTATGATGTCATGACTGGCTGGGTAGATGAGAGGAGAGCAGTGGATGCTGTCTACCTTGACTTCAGCAAAGCGTCTGGCGCTATCTCCCATAGTTAAGCTTAGGAAGTGTGGGATAGTTGAATGTACTCTAGCGAACCTGTTGAACTAGATGTCCCTTCAAACACTGAAGTGGGTTGAGAGCTGGCTGACTGGCAGAACTCAGTGTGGAGTCCAGCTGGAGGCCTGACCCGCTGTCCATGCTCTTTTTAAAGCATATTCATCAGTGACCTGGATGAAGGGATAATGTCTACCCTCAGCAAGATTGCCAATGATACAAAACTGGGAGGAGTGACTGACACACCAGAAGTCTGTGCTGCCATTCAGTGAGACCTGGACAGGCTGGAGAGTTGGTCAGAGAGGAATCTTATAAAGATCGATATGAGAAAGTATGGTGTACTTATGGGGGGACTAACCACATGCATCAGTACAAGTTAGGGGTCAACCTGCTGGAAAGGAGCTCTGCAGAGAAAGTCCTGGGTGTTTTGGGTGGACATCAGGTTGACCATGAGCCAGCAGTGTGCCCTTGTGGCCAAGAACGCCAGTGGTATCCTGGGGTGCATTAAAACAAGAGTGACCAGCAGGTCAGGAGAGGTGATCCTTCCCCTCTACTCTGCCCTGGTGAGGCTACATCTGGAGAACTGCGTTCAGTTCTGAGATCTCTAGTTCAAGAAAGACAGGAAACTTCTAGAGAGAGTACAGAAGAGGCTACAAAGTGATTACTGGCCTGGAGCATCTTCTTTATTGAGAAAGGCTGAGAGATCTGAGATTATTTAGCCTGGAGAAGATTGAGAGGATATCTTATCAATGTCAATAAATATCTGAAGGGCAGGGGGTTGGACTAGATGTCCCTTCCGGAGGCCTACAATTATGTGATTCTGTGAGCAAATTCCATGAGCCTGATGGTGAAAAGGGCTCTGCCTTTTCCACCCTGTGAAGTAAAGGACAATGAATACTCAATTCTTTCCAATTAGTAACTTCAGGCAAAAAACATGAAACTCAGTATTCTATTCACAGCAAAGAGGCCTTCAAAAGTGACCCATCCAAAATGCATGTGCAGCTAACTTTTGGCCTTCAGTGCATTCTTTTGTTCCTCTTCATCTGCCTATCCCAAGGAAGGTTCTGTTGCTCATTAAGTTTAATACAGGACTAAAACCTTAGTCTACTACATGCTCTAATCATCTGATTACCCTCATCATTAGGCTTACAAATTTTTCTGCTGTTACACACAAACTTTTAATGGACCTTCTTTCCATTCCAATGAGATACGAAGTTGAATCTCTGAAACTGAGAAACACAGGCAGATCTAATCTACAATTCTTTATATTCTTCCTCTTGGACACTGTGATGTGCAATGTCCTTGAGATTATTTCCTGAAGCTACAGTATTATTTTTTGAGTAGTAGCTTACAAATTATGTGACTACAAAAAAATATACAGAATTAACTATAAGCTAAGTTTGACCATGAGTATGACTGGATTAGGGAGGCTCAGCTGGTTCAGAGCCAACTGAGCTCAGAGTTAGGCTCACTGAAAAATATCACCCCTATTTGAGCAAACCATTTTGTGCGCCATTTCAGTTCCAGATGGAAACAGTTGTGACATGCTAGCTCTTGCATTGCCATGCACAGTAATGATATTAAACCAATAACTCTCCTCAATCTATGTACACTGGCACTAAACTATATAGAATTGTGACTTTGCATTATCTATCCATCATTTGACTTGTATGTTTGTTGAAAACTAGTCATCTAGGTTATGGGTGTGCATTTTGTGAATTCCAGATTGATTATGGATTAAGTTCACTTCCCTTGATAAAGAAGATCATACTTTTCCTGGCTGATAACAGTAACCCTGAAAAAAACTTATATCCCATACAATTCTACTTTTTATTAAGTACAGCATCATAACAAAACCCATAATTTAGACTAATAAGAACAAGTTGAATACTTTAAATGACTTTACTGAAAAGATCTATTACCAAATCTGTTGCTATGCTGCAGTCTTGTAAATTCACAGTGTGAGTGATAGCACTGATGGAAGTTGAAACAAAAGGTCTGAAAAATGTTTAAGTCACAAGAGATTTTTTTTAATGTAAATGATCTTGTTATCAAGTGATAAACTTACTGATATTTGTAACTATACTGTCATAGTTTTCTCTGGAAGATAAACTTAATGAAGTAGTCAAATATAGTGGGTTTTGTAAATGTTAAGCATATGTGTGACTGCTAGGCAAGATGCTTTTTGTAAGTTATGAAAAATATGCTTGGCTTACAGGGAAAAAGCGATTTAATGATATGCTAATAACTCCATCATTCTTCTGTATTGTACTATTTACTATTTTGTCTCCAAAACCTATTTAACATCTCTAGTATAATTATCCATCTGCAGCTTGCCAAGTTCAATATTTTAACTGAAATAAGAAAAATCTCAATTATTTTATTTTCAACTATGCAGAATATGAACAGATATCTAGCAGTCTCAGAAGATTAAAATTAGTAAATCTGTTTTGCTCAGTATCTGTTATATTAGAATATGATAGAAATCCTTCCTGAAAATCTTCCTTTTAATTTCAGAATATCTCTTTATTTTGCTGGTTTGATACTTCTAAACGTTGGATACCTTCCTTAATAAAGCCTGATAAACTTACCAAAGCAATTTTAGAAAAATAAAAGGCCAAAACATCTTGAAAAGGAATATACTACAGGCAATCACAACTTATGGTTTATTTTAAAACTCATTATTTAATCTTAATTCTTTTTGATTGTGAAGCATCTCGTTGTTCAATTTATCTTCTGAATAAAGCAGCAGCCTTGGTTCAGCTAAGAAAGTATCCTTTTTTCTTTATTTTACAAACTTCCACTGTCAGCATTGCCAAATGGCAGCCAACAAGTGGGGATGTGAGATTTATGACTGTTTATACAGTAATTTCACTTTATTCGTGTATGCCAAAGAAGCACAGTGAAGTCTGTTGTAAGGATATGTGGTAGCATAATATTTGTTTCGTATATCTTGTTGTAGACAGTAGCAAAACTCAAGGTATTTCACCTACTACGTATGGGATCCAATAAAATACAGAAAAGTTTTATGCTGAAATTTAAGAAGCCAATTACTGTCTGCAAGGGAAAAAGGGAGGAATGAAGAGATTTACAGAATATGAACTCAGGAAAATAATACCAAAACAAAAACAAAAGCAACAACAAACTGCAATACAGGAATTTTCTAGCTACGAAAACCGTGTCTTCATGGTGAAGAAAGAGAAGGATGATTTGCTAACAGAGTAGATTAATGATTGACCACGAGGTTAGGCTTTAGAGATTTTTCTTCTTCTAGCTAGATGAGACTGTAACAACTGTGAATCCACAGATCCACAGTGAGGTTTCTAGAAGGAATGGCCGTGGTGTTTTAGCAGCGTTGCCTCACAAGTTCATCTGTGTTGAAATATTTCCATTTAGATGAATTGTACTATCATTTTGAAGAAAATCTGAAGGACATTTTCCTCTTTCTTCCTAGATGAGGGTCTACTCATGTTAATCTATTTCTAACTTCCATCTGGGACTACATATCCTATGAGCTGAAAGTGATGATAAGTAATAATATGTACAATACAAAGTATGATTGCTTACGATTGCCAAGTTTCAGGCTGCTGTGATCACAAGAAGTTTGTTCTGAAATTCCCAAACTCTTCTCCTTACCATGTATTAGTTTTGTTGACAGACAGAGATCTTGGTTCTACTTTTCAGTCTATTAATGGCTGAAATTCAGATTAACATAATTTTATAAAATGTACCCAAATCTGAGATGGAATCTATGTGGCGTGCATTCACACTGCCAAAAAGTACCTCTGGAAAGTACCCATAACAGGCAAATACCCAGATGCAGTAAGAGATATTTAATCAATAGGAATATTGGAATTCACATAATCTCAAAATGGCAAGAGTAATATCTTGAAAAACCTGAAAGGCCTATCTACACTCTTTTGTTGTGTTCATGTGCCAAAGACTGCCTTCAAGTGAGCTCTTCATGCCAGTGTACAACTCAAACACTGTGTAACTTCACAGTGCACTACCACAGCTCTTCCAGTTTTTTTATTATTCTAGAAAAAGGTCATCCTCTACTAGTACAAACTAAAGCAAATATTATAACTAGAAAAACTCAGCCTATGCTGTCTTACTTCTCACAGAAATAATTTTACTCATTCTAGGAAGAAATTTTAAAATGTAGTTGCCATGTGTGCACAAGTACATTCATGACTGTTCACATAATTACTGCAATTATGAATGCAATTCAGGTGAATATGCAAGCACACTATCAGCTAAGCCTCTAACTGGTAATTTATGTGGGCCTTTACTCAATTTGCATGAGCAATTTTCATAATCACCTTCCCAGGTTTAGTACATAGATCTCAGGACTCAGTTTACATAAAATCTGACTGAATAACTAATAAAGGGCTGATGAAGGATGCATAAGTGACTAGTAGAAGGAAATTAGAAGCATATGGAAATAAAATAAGCTGAACAAAGTCAACTTCAGCTTATGCATTAGCCTTTGTTTACATTACGTTTTGAAATAAAAGAATATGAGTAATGCACTACATAGGTCAAGTTAACTCAATTATACTTCTTTCTGCTGCTTTCAATACACAACCTACCCTTTCTGCTAGTCAGAAAGCACTAGGACTTTCAGACAGACAAGTTACATATGTACAGTGCAATTCACAGTAAGTGAAACTGTCATTTTAAGTGTCTAGCTCTATCTGAGAAATGCAGAGGAATTCTTTGTGAACGTAAAGCCAAAACATTAAAAAACGCTAAGCTTGTGGTGTTTACAGATAAACAACTGAATGAGTTTACAAGAGTCTTCTTTCTCCAAAGAATAAAGTAAACATGCTGCATTCAGAGATATTTCAAGAAATTATACTTCTGTTTCTACATTTATATCAATAGAAAAAAACGTAACTATTTTGTATTTTCAGAAGACAAGAAGATAAAACCATTTTAGAATGAAAAAGAAAAACATACCTAGATAATTCTCTGAACCTTGAAAATTAACTACGAAGAAGACTTATTTTCTTGGTTTCCATGAAGAAGTGAACCAAAATACTTAGAAAATATGCATGTGTTAGATAAAAGGAACGATAATAAGATGTCTCTCTCTGAAAACTACCTCGGATTATGGGAACCTGTAGAATCAAGTTTTTAATTTAATGGCTTCTCTGTACTTATAAAAGTACTTTTAAAGAATTCTAAGTCTATAATATCTAGAAAAAGTTCATGAAAAACTTATAAATGCTGAATTTAAATTTGGAGAATTTAAATATATCTTTTGAAAATCCTGAGGTGCTTTTGCACAAGTTAGTAATGATATTGTTGGTATTTATGCTACCTGAAATGGACTGCTTTTATTTTCAAAGTTCAGTAAACCACACCTGCTATAAGAAGTCTTGTTTTAGAGATATATTGCTCAGTAATAGCCATATACAGAATACTTGCTCCCCACGGTAACTCAAATTAATATCTCCCTGCGTTATTACTGCTAACATTGTAGAATTAATAAGATCATAGGATAGTAAGTGGAGTTCTTTCCCTGCTACAAATGGTAAAGTGTACTCTTCACTGAATTCCAGATGAATTATCAACCACTGTCACATAACACAATCGCAGTCGTGCACAACAGAGATAACGGGGCTGATGTTGAAGAAAAAAGCAAATCAAATCTCTGCTTGTAAATAGGTTACACTTGCTATGTCTTAAAACTGTTGCTGAGATAATTTGGTTTGGAAATTACTGGCACATGATAAACATTGCTCGGTATAACACTATATCAGTGGTATTATAATGTCCTGAAAAATAACTGTGTCATGAAGTGATTAAAATAACAGATGCTAAATCTTGTGCTTTAATGAGGAATATTTTGCAAGTACCTCCCACTACTGTTTAGGAAGTATAACAAAATGAATAAAAAGCAACACTATGAAAAGAACCAAAGAAGCAGTGTCGTTTTCCTTTTCGTACACAACAGTGTAACATCCTCTGTCTGTCCTAGTCTGTACCTTGGCAAGCTTTAAGTGTATCCAGAATGCTTTCCTTAATTTTAGAAGAAGAGAAAATGTGCAACCAACTAATCTTGATATATCTGCATATAAGGTTAGTAAAGTGAACACACTGGAAGTATTTTAGAAGGATAATCACATCAGTGTGATGAACAATTCATTCCTTAATTTATTCTGTGATTTCAGGACTAGAAAATAAAGTGACAAATATGAACATTATAAGGTGTTAAAATTCAAGGAGTACCTTTTCATTGTCTCCAGCTGAAATATAGGCACGTAGCTGCAGCAACATAACTACTAACTGAAAGCCATGCTTTTCAGTTTTATCTTGTTTCCTAATTATTTTAAGGTGTTGTTTTCTTTTTCCCCAGCACTTCGTTCCTTGATATTTAATAACATGAATACTATGACAGTATTCTAGGAGAAAAGTTTTGGAAGACAAAGATTAACACTCTGAATCACCAGAGCATCAATTCATTGCAGAATTATATGGAATTTCTACACTTACTCAGTGCTTGTCAGTTCTGATAATCTTTGAAGTCTCACTGGACCACTGTGGCTGGCAACTACTGTGAAAATCTTTGTTGATGCTAAAGAAAATGCTCTGTTTCTACAGACAATGATATAACAAGAGGCATCTTGCTGTTGCTGCTCTCTAGCAAACCCAAATACTGTAATTAATATTGTAAAAAGTGCAACAGGAAATTCTCCCCAGCACTCCAGGAACTATCGGAGTCTGCAGAAAGATGAATTAATCTAGCCCTGGATCTTAGAATGGTTCTTTAGGTGCCCTGTGATGCTGTTTTAGCACACAGATTCTGATTCCAAGACAGAAAACGCAGCATTTTTTTCCTTTCTTTTGACATTGTTAAGATTGAAGCCAGGGCTACAATTTCCTTATATATTTTGAAACGCTCATCTTAATGATTTATTGTTATTATAAAAGGGTATGGTGATTTCATGACCATTTTGGTGAAAAGCAAAGCACTTACCCACACAGAGAAATAAAGGCGTGTCTTAAGGAATCAAAACAAAAATGCATTTTAAACTACATTTGATGATTTAAAGTCTTGTAGTCTCACAGACTTTTCCTAGGAGAAATACTTCCCAGCAGTTAATGCAATTAAACTAGGAAAATATCAATACAATAGAATATTTTAAAACAGTTACGGTTTAGAATAACATATACTGAGAAATATGACTCAAATATATCCCATTCTAAACATAAAGGCAAGTAGATGTTTAATAGCTAAATTAAAGCCTGACATTAATGATGAGTTCAGCACGTACAATATAAATCTGCATCTTTATAAGGGACTTTTGTTCTTTTGGAGTACAATTTTGATGCCACGGACACTAGGAGTAACGGTAACATAGGGTAAGAGGAATTTTAATGCAGCTTTCAATTTCTGTGATAACTACTGAAAACTATTAAATTTATGTAGCAGATATTCCCTGAAGTAAGCACTACGCTACTTAGCCTTCTAAAAACCATACTGTGTTCAAACGATCAAGCAATACCCAATTGCTATCCCACTACTATCTAATTTGGTCCTCCCAAATTGCAGTGTCTAGACTGACCCCAGTGATTTAACCATGTCTTTCTCAGGGGTGTGGATACACCACACATGGCTTTGGGATGTTTTCCACTGTAGTTTTCAGATGTCAGGCCTGGCAATTTAACTTGCAATCATTTGCAAAACTCGATCTCCTCTGCCATGCCAAAGAAGCAAAGTCTCACTGAGCTGCATATGATTCAAAGAGCTAAGCTATACTTTGGCTCCCAAGGCCTCAAAAAGTCAGGATCAGAAATGTATGAACTGCTACGCTATTTCATATCAAGATGATCCTCAAAGATATCTCCAATTTAAACATACACATTGATTTCCACTGTTGTATGTGTATTTGCTTAGCTTTAATATTAACCTGTAATGTAGAAATTCTGAAAAGTTAGGCCTTCTGTTTTTCACTCGAAGCTGCTGCCCACCATCTGACTTCTGTTTAAAAGCAGGGCTACTCTCAGTGTCTTTTAATTCCCTAGCTACTTTTCCTGTCTGTTTGGAAGACAGTTCCCCACTTACTTCAAGGCAACACATTAGCAGCACTTTCTAGATGCCAAAAATGGAGTGAACTTTTGGATAAACTGAGCTTCCCTGTGAAGTAATTCATTATGAGTTGCAGTCCAAGTGGATGGGAGAAGAACAAGAGACTTAATGCAGCTCCAGACATTGTATGCCCCTCAGACATCGTTCTGTCTGCAAGTGGTGGAGGAAGTGATCACTCCTCAGGTGTAGGTTAGAAGTGAGGAAGAAATTCTTTGCTCAAAGGGCAGTGATGTACTGACATAGGCTGCCCAGGGAAGCTGTGGCTGCCTCATCCCTGGAAGCATTCAAAGTCAGGCTTGTTGGGTTCCTGGGCAGCCTAATCTAATGGTTGGCAACTCTGCTTACAGCATGGGGTTAGAACTAGATGTCCTTGAGGTCCCTTTCAATCCAAGCCATTCTGTAATTCTATATACTCCTCACAGGCATCTGAGAAAGCACTTCTCCTGGTAGCAGTTGGGCCCCAAGGGATGTACCAGTGCAAATATGCTGGAGAGTATTCCTGCATCTTTCCTTCTGTCACTTTATGAACACAACCACAATTGTAATGGTTAGTTACATTTGAGCATTCTACTTTCCATAAACTTCTTTTCAGCTGATTATATTAACAAAACTGAAAATGAAAGCAAAAATGAAGTTTCAAACTCAGCATACAACTTCTTGCAAGGCCAGTATGGTCTTTTCTATTTTCCTCATCAGAAGTTGTCTGAGCAAAATGATAAGTTTGAACTTCTAGTTTTTTTTGACTGAATTTCTTTAGTTTTTAATTTGTGTGCTAATGAATATGATCCTGTGGAAACAAAAAATTATTTGTTTCCAGATTGGAAAACACTGAGCAAAAGAATTATTAATGTAAATGTTATGAAGACCAGATTTTGGATTTTTAATTTTGAAATTTAATTTTTATAGAATCAGAGAAGTAAAGAATATCTAAAGTTTGGAAGGGATCCTTAAGGATTGCTGAGTTCAATTCCTGGCTCCATAAAAGATGATCCAAAATTCAAAACTTTTCTCTTGGAGAGTTATCCAAACGCTACTTGAATGCCAGCAGCTTGGGACTGTGACCACTGCCTGTTCCTAACACCCAAACTGAGCCTCCCCTGACACAGCTCTGTGCTGTTCCCAATTTTATAAGGCACCCTAAAAATAATTCTTCCATTTATAAGTATAGCATTATAAAACTTAAATTTTAAAATTATATTTTTTGTTTTGAATTTTCATTGCACCTTGGAAATGGTAATAATAGAACTATGATAACTAACTTCAAGCTCAAGAAGACATGATTGGCACAATAAATAATCAGAAAGCTTCTATTTAATCTACATTAATGTAAACAATAAATCTCTTAAATAAAGATTGTGTGAATCTTCATTTATCTTTTATGACAAGAGAGCAAAGGTTGTAGCTTAATGAATGGAAAGAAGCAACAAGGTCAGATTTAAAAGCCTCAAAGGTCAAATTTCTGACATCTTTGAACACAGAAAAAACCTAACGCGGTAATTACTATTTTGGTTAAGTCACTGATGTCTATTTTTTATTTCAAAAGAAAGGGAAAAGAAAATGTAATTCAGGAACTCAAGAAGTGTGCTGTAATCTGTAACATGTAATTCCCTCCCACATTATAGACTCCTTCTGTTAGGAGGAAAAATACTTTAACAGGGATCTCATTTGAGACCTCACAATGTATGCTAATTATCCAATGTATATACACGTCTAGAAAGTATTTAGTTAAGAAAAGGACAAACAGTAGAACAGACACATTGCCTAATTTTGAATTTGAAATATTTCTCGTGGGTTTGAATTCCTAAATCACCCTGGCTTTGGTGAATGTACAAGTTGTTCTTAATCTTTACAGACAACAGTAACATAGGCATTGACAAAGGGTCCAGAAAGCCACATACTTTTATTTTACATATATATGTATTGATTTTTCCCCAAATGGAAGACCTCTGTCATCTAACAGGGTTATTCATAGATTCAAAGAGCTGATCGGGGTCATTAATAACAATAGTAAACTGATCATCATTCCAATAGGATTTGACAGTGGCTTTTTTCAAAGTGGATACTAATGTATTGATGCCTCTGAAGTTCATTACAGCAGTAATAAATCATTAGCCTCCACAAAATGATTTATAAGTTGGTTAAAATGCATTAGAATGGACTGCCAAGCAACTCTGCTGAGATGATGAGGTTGGTACTAAAGGGGATTTTTTTTCAGGTTCTTTTACCAAAATGGTGTTTCTCAAAGTGATCATATCACAAAGTCTAAAATAAAACAAATCATTGTAATAATTTACCTTAATAGCATGTTTCAATCTTCATAAAAGGGTGAGTGAATTTTACTTTGAACTGTTAGATATATTCTTTTCATTCACTGCTGGCAGCAAACTCTTAACCTATAAAGCTCTAGTATTGACCCCAATGATTATATTTGTGTTTACTTTCACCAAAACAAGTGTACTGTGTGCGTAACTATGGTTACTCTGCAAGGGTGTCTGTGTAATAACATTTTATTATAATGCATAAGTAGCTTGTCAAGCATGCAGTGCTAAGCCATAAGATTAGTAATGATAATATCACAAGAAGTATATGGGCCACAACTCAATACTCAGGATATTTATGTTAAGCAAATCTGTTCCAATTTGAAATACACCACTGCTAGTTACTACTTAAGTACCTTAATTACAGTTAGGACCTATTAATAGTTGACTACAGAATGTTGTGCTTTCAGTTATGCTTTTCATTTATACCTGATCTTAAGCAAACTTCACATTAAGTCCTATACACTTTGATGCTCTGATTCAGTGTTTCTGCTGCAGTAACTCACCCATGAGTGGCTGAGTTAGCCTGGGATCACAAAATCACAGAATATCTAGAGTTGGAAAGGACCCACAAGGATCATCAAGTCCAGCCTCTGGCTCCACACAGGACAACCCAAATCTCGGGATGATCTCTGGAGGTCCCTTCCAGCCCCTACAATTCTGTGATTCTGTGATCTTCCTAGCTCCTATTACATGGCCAAGTTGCATGGAAAGTAAAGAGTCACACTTAGACATGGCCCTGTCCTGTGTCCTCTGGACCATGAACAATCTGACAAAAATTGTTTGGGAGAGGCAGCCACACCACTTTCAAGCCTACACCATGGCAAGTACAGCAAACACCTGTCTGGCCAGACACAAATGCTAAAGAATTGCAGCACCACTGGGATCTGTGTTTGCATTAAATGACCCTTGGAACTGCTCTGTGAGCTGCTGGGACCTCTGCCCAAGCACAGCTATTTCCTCTACCTTCTTCCTGCACAGTGCTGTGCCTAAATGGCAGAAATAAGCCTCAAGTGATTTGTCTTCACCCATTTGAATACTCCTTGCTTAAGCAAGTAGGTCTTACACAAGGAACCCTTAAAGATTAAGTACATTAAAGGCTTGTCTTTAATACCAGGAATAAAATAATGTCTTCTGGAAATACATGATAAGAATTACTATGAACCATACAGAAGACAACACAATAACATGTTATCCTCTCACTGTAATTCAATTACAAGTGTGGATTGTGTAAGCACCATGAAACATTTAGGGCCAGACATTCAAAAGGCCAACTCCATATGTTTACAAGATCTATTTTTTTGGTTGCAAATTTGAAATGGGAGGAGTTCTGCCTCTACCTAACTGAATTGATACACATAATTGATATACATAATTACAGGCAGAACTATATTAGTAATAAAACTACTCACAAGCAAAAGAAAGAAAAGAAAAGGTCCTCTAAATATCTTTAAATAACAGTTAACGTCACTGATGTTATAAGCTAATTTCTCCTCTGTATTTGCTGTAGAATCATTCTAGGACAGACCCTCTTTGATTTCAGAGAAGTCTCCCACAGAATGACAGGTTTCACTAAATGCAGACAGAGAGGAGTGGGCATGCAGACAAACTTAGAGAATGTTGGGGGATTTCTTAATTGCAAAATAAAAATGCCATTTTGCACAAAATGGAGATCGCAAAGCAACCAACATGGATGGGTAGAATTTAAACATCCCACTGACAATTTAGTCACAAGTTCAGCTCCGATCGAAGTATGATCATTTTACCCTTAGTTACCATTTTACTGCAGCGTTTTAAAAAGCTTTCACTTCATAGAGGCAAATGGTAAAGTAAGATTGCCAAAATCAATGAGCGCTTATGCATGTCACAAAGAAATCTTCAAGTAACCAGCAAGATAAGAAGTCTTCACAAAGCCACAGATACAATCTCTGGCAATGGAGGAATCTCTAATAGACATGCCAGTAGAAAATATTTATCTGATTTTAGTTCAATACAGTTGATAAGTATATTTTGGAACAAAACACAGGTCTTTTATACCACTATGAAATTACCCACATCATTCACAAAGTATCCTTGATGGTCCCAAGACAGTACTTTTAATATTTGATAGCACTATCTAGTACAGAACACAATAAGCTATCTGTAGCAAACACAAGCTCAAAAACACATACTGGAGCATTTACCCACTCAGTGCACAGAACACAACTTGCAGATCAGGGAAAAAGTTACCTTGAGTATAATGAAAGTAGTGCAAATCACTCTGTGCCTGACAGGCACAATAGCCAGAATTTGCCTAAGCGTGCTACTGTGGCATCCTGGTGCAATTCTTAAACAACAAACCTTCCTCCTGACACTTTGCTTATAATCAGCCACTGTGGCTGTGCTCAGTTACTGCCACTTGATTGCTCTTACAGATAGGTGTGAACATTTCAGTGACCTTGCAAATGCAAACAAGGACTGAAGAAAGAGTGTGAGTTCTAAAACCTTGACAAAAATAACTTTATATATGGAGTGGGAAAAAATTGGTGGTAATATTGGCAACAATTTTCTTCATTGCACAAATATCTCCCATCAACAACAATACCAAACAAGAACTTGTTCTGGTGTGAAAGGACTGAGAAGGAAGGGATGTAATTCAAAGGGTATTGGACAAAATTTGTGTGGGTCCACGAGCATCTCATGAGATTCAGCAAGACCAAGTGCAAGGTGCTGCACACAGGTCAGGGCAATCTCAGACATGAGTATAGGCTGAGAAAAGAATGTATTGAAAGCAGGTCTGAGGAGAAGGAGTTCTGGGTTCTGGTGGATGAAATGTTGGACATGAGGCAGCAGTGTGCGCTTGCAACCCAGATGTCCAACTGTACACCCTGGGCTGCATCCAAAAAAGGGTTTCCAGTAGAGAGGGGATTCCCCTATCTGCTCTGTCCTTGTAGCCCCATCTGGAGTATTGTGTCCAGACCTGGGGTGCCAAGCAAAAAGAAGCATGTGGAACTGTTGGAGGGAGTACAGAGGAGTGCCATGAAGATAATCAAAGGCCTGAAGCACCTCTCCTATGAAGAAACATTGAAGGAGCTGGGCTTGTTGAGCCTGGAGAAGCGCAAGCTCTGAGGAGACTTCAGTGTGGTCTTTCAGTATCTAAACACAGCTTATAAACAAGATAGAGACTGACTTTTTATGCTTGATAGTGACTGACTTTTTATGTTTGATAGTGATAGGACAAGGGAGAATGGTTTTTAACTCAGAGAGGGGAGATTTACATTTAGATGTTACAGAGAAATTTTTTTCTCAGAGGGCAGAGAGGCCCTGGCACAGTTGCCCAAAGAAGCTGTGGGTACCCCATCCCCAGAGGCGTTCAAGGCTGGGTTGGATGGGGCCCTGGGCAGCCTGAGCCAGTGGTGGCAACCCTGCCCAAGGCAGGGAGTTGGAACTAGATGATTTTTAAGATCCTTTCAAACCCAATACATTCTAAGATTCTGTGACCCTATGACAGTGCAGATCTGATAACTGTGAGCGCATGGAGAGCTATTGGTTCCCACTTGCGGTACTGCTCTGTGAGTGGGAACTGGCACAATCATTCTATTTTGGTAGTGCTGAGGAGCACATCTTTGGGTGACAGCTGCTAATGCAGGAGCACCTGCTTTTGGTATGTTGCCCTGTGTAATGGGAGCTATCTGAGTCACTGGCTGTCTTACAGTTTAGGGAATGTGTTCTGTTTGCAGTCTTCCTAGGTATTTGAATGAATTTGTTTTATTTCAAGGGGTCATAAATTGATGCTGACATGACCTGAACTCGCAGACATGTGGAAAGCACAGATCCTAAACTTCTGCAAAGAACTGCGGGACTGTATATCCCATTCTCTACAGAGGAGTAAGTTCTGGCCCTTTATATTCTATCAGGGATGCTCAGCATCACTTCCACCAAGCAGAGTATGGACCTGCAATGGTTGGGTGATAAAAGACATTTATCTCAATCTGCTCTGGAAAAACTGACAACGAATGAAGATGAAAAATTCTCGATTAAGACCTGGGGAGCTGAAACTGACACAAATTTATGAGCTTCTTTATAGTATCTGTATTGTTTGTTTGCTTTTTTTCCTTCTCAAATAGATACAATGAAAATAATCCTTCAGCTCAAATTCTGCAGTAAGGAAGAATACAGAGGCAGAATAGCTTCTGCCTTCTCAAACAAAATATAACCAGTATAAGGTTAACAAAATGCATTAACTTCACAATGAGGAAGGTAAACCACATAATTTGTTTGTACAAGAGTTCCATAATACAGGATTTGTATGTACAAAAGACTTTTTACAACCTGTATTTTTAATCTCGCCTCTATTTTAATGCACATTCCAAACACTTAATAAGCTAAGCTCTGGTAATGCAGATAACCACATTCTCTCTCTCTTTTTTTTTTTTTTTTTTTTGTCTTCCTGATTCAGACAGAGAAACTGAGGCACATGCAGAAATTTCTCTAACAAAATGTGAATCCGAATATGAGAGCACTTCTGTGCAGAACTCCTACTCAAAGGTCATCAGAGGCAACATAAGCCATTGCAAATGTTTTAATGGGGTTTGAATTATAACCTAGAAGACCCAGAGTAGCTTTCTCTCTCAGTCATTACCTCCTTAATCTGATCACTTCTCTCATCAATCACTTTAATCTGCCTATGTTTTCAACTGCGACCCTGTCAGAAGAACTATGTGGATTTCATGAAAATATTATGAAAGCATGAGGACTTCTGTGAAGGATCCTTCAGTAGGTCACCAAAGACATCATATTCCTCATCTTGTACTTAATGTAGTAGGCAGTAAGGTTAAAGATGGAGGTTTACATCTGTTTTGAAAACATCTTAATATGAATTTTCAACTAAAAGCAGCTTTGTAGATTGCATACACTTGAAAACCTGAAGTTTCAAGGATGGGAAACCAAGCATGAAAGACCTTATAGACCCTCTTATATTATCACTAAATGCTCTTCATCAGTGTTTTTCATCTTTAAATGGAAGGGACAGATTTTCACTTGATCTTCTCTATTAGCACTGAAGAAATCACGTCTCCTTTCACATATATCCTGTCATTGACTGTAAAGTTCTTATGAACCATCATTAAACTTGTAAATTTCGTGCTTGAAAGTAATACTCTCCTATTCTGCATGCACACAAGCAAGTACAAATGAACATCATGATCTACATTTCCTAGTAGCTGGATGTCTGCCTATCTACCAAATATGTCACCTGTCATTGTTCAGGTGACTGAAGAGATTGATACAAGTAATTTTTACAAATAATTGAGCACAAGATACGCACAGAACACATACAGACTGGTACTCATCTGAAACATGAAATAGCAATCTATTGAAAAAAAAAAAAAGGAATATTTCAATAATTAACTGGATATTAGCCTTACACTGTGAATAACTACTTTCAAAACTTGCTTTCAGAACTTGCCATGGGTAGTATTTCTATGCCTCTGCTTCTGAACAGCATGTTAGTTCTTAACCCATACCCTCAACAAGGCATAAGATTTTGCTTACACATTTTATCTGCCATATGTCTCCTTTTAATGGCTAAATTACACCTAAACTTTTTATCCAACTGCTAAAATATTTTAAAAAATGTGGCTTAAACCTAAATAGCAATTGAGAGGGTGACATGGAAAAAAGGTGCCCGAGTAAAACTGGAGATTTAAAAACCCTTAATCAGCACCAATATTTGCAAGAAGTAAGCACTGAGTACATTGTTTTGAAGATTCCTAATTTACAACTAAGAATATAGAAAATGTATTAACTATAACAGCACTCACTGCTTCTTTGATCACTGCCCAGAATTTCCCAGTGTTAGTGAAGTAGTAACACAGCATTTCATGGCAAGTCTATGCAAAGTAAAAAGAGTATTACAGAGTGCTTTTCTTGGGTATAACATTCTCAACTATAAAAATTTGTCAATGAAAAAACAGTGATCTGGCTTCCACTTTAATTGACATACATTATATGTCAGAAGACAGCAAAAATATTATTTTTAATGCAGTTTGTAGAAGAAGATTTCTAAGATTTGATGTGTGAAACAGCTCAACAAAATAAACTGTGCTTGTCTGTGATGAGTTTGACTGTTTTTAGATTACTTATTATATAAAGATCATTATCCATGATATAAAACTGTCACACATTAAAAACAAAGGCCCTACATGCAGATAAAGGTTCCCCAGAGACTGTTTCAAACCCACACAATATTCCAGAGCTCTCTGTATCATCTTTGGGTGTTCTGAGTTAACTGGAAGACATACAGAAGTACATGTAACCAGACAGCTTGTTATTGACTTTGTTTCTGAGGAGGCCTATGTACATTATTTATTCAGGCAGTTGTAAGAAATAGAGTGCTCTTATGCAACACACTCCACATTTGACAGACTCACATAAAAGCATGCAGTGGTTATGTCAGTGCATTTGGTCATATCACACCCTGCTTTTATTATATTCATGCAGAAATGCAGTAGACATGCTTCTTTGCCATAACAAGTTGTTTTGGAAGAGGGCCATAACAAATGCAATACAGTTTGCAAAAAGGCCATTGCTAAGTTCTCACAGCAATGTGTATTTTTAGTCCTTTTTGGGTACTATGCAAGCCTGGGCATTTTACAAAATGAGACTTCTTTCTGCTTTAATTTTGCTCGCTGCTCACTCCTTTGGAGCAACTGGAGCTCTGCAACAGTAGTTAGTTCCTCCTTCAGTAATACTTTGTGATGTGGAACAACTGACAGGACTGACTCCACGTTCTCCAGCTGGCACGACTTTACATTTTCATAAATTAAATTGATTGAATTCCTTATACAATGTAGCTGTGAGCAAGAATTGCAGACCTGGAACTTGACTTTTTTTTTCTACAAAACCTGAATAATGATTACTTCTTAGGTGGGTATGCGCAAATTCTTGTTTTATTAGATCACAATCTAATGCGGTCTCACAAAAGAAAGATTGCATTATGGATGCCAAGATTATCTTTAATGTACTATCGAAACCGAGAAAAATTACTGGCTTTCTGAGGTTAGTAATTTATCACATTTATCACATCACATCACTCTAGATTTACTCTTTTTTTAAATCAATGTAAGTGATGTATCCTAACAAGAATGTGGGGAATTTTAGTTTTTAATCAAATTTAAGCCTCTACTTGCCCATACATCTGCATCCAGTCTAGAGAAAACAGGTCACAAATCCTAATTCTAAAACACTTGCAATTCATTTCAGGTATTCTGTAGGACTGCAATTCCTTTTTCTAAACTGCTCTGAATTTCAGATATCTCTATAATTGTATGATTTTCATGCAAAACAAACAAACAAACAAACAAACAAAAAACCCAAAACCCTAAACTAAACCCTCCAGAGGATACTGAAGGTGGAAAAAAAAAGTGGAAAAGTGGAAAATAAAAATAAAAAGTGGAAAAGAAACAAACATCTGTTTTTCTATGGGTATGAATGGAAAGAATGGAACATAGTAATGAGTGTGCAAATATTTCCTAGAGAAGTAGTATTATTAATCCAACATAATTAATCTTTTCATAGCACCTTAATACTAATAAGAACATAAATTATCTATTTAAATGGAACATTTAGTTTGCATTCAATACAGGCGTGTCATGTTGACATAAGTAAGTTAATAAACAAGTGGTTATTAAATTAGAATATGGGTAAAAAAAATGTACAAGTACTTGAATCATCTGAGGGGTAATACATATTTTCACTCGTCATTTTAAATTGTTAAAAACCTATTAGACAGTAAGATCAGAGTAAACACACAACTTCAGTATGCTCTAATTCTGTGCTATTTATGAGATTTAAGCAAATATCAGTGAGGGTTTTAATTTGGATCTCCCAACAGCTAGGCAGGATTATTGTGAGTGTAATAGTTTTATGTTCAAGTGGGATTCTGCTGTATTAAACTCTTTGTTAAACAAATCAGTCAAGCTCTCTCTCTGGAATTTTAATTTGCACCTTTGTAGAAGATGAGCAGTGTTTCACTTTTAATGTTTGATTATCGGCACGTACTTTAAAGAGGCAAGATCTTACCACTTAATATGAGTTTTCTTTCATTTTCACTTGAGCAGAATTACATTTTAGTGCAAAAAGCTTATGACTGATTTTAGTTATGTATGTCCTTGATTGTTTTATTTGCAGTAAAAATAGTTCTGTAAAAAATGTTGTGGTGTTGTATACTTAACTAAAATCTGCTTTATGCTTAATCATTTCAAATGCAATATCTGCATATGTTTTACCCAATAGTAATCAATAGTAGCACCTTCAGCAGCATCACTAGAATGGATTCAGTTAGGACACAGAAATACATATCTAAAACTTCCATGACAAAGCAGCTACCTGCAAGACTCTTCAACTTTTTTAAGACTACCCATTGGTCTCACTATGATTCTATTCTGCCAGGTAGGTAGCACTTAAACAAGTCAACAAAACCTGTTTTTCAGATTCTCTTCTTACTGTTTCCAGAATTTGATAAACACTCCTAAGCCAAGGACTTTCTTGTTCTCCAGTTCCCTGACCATTCCTTTGAACTGCCAGCTTCCATGTGCACCCTGCACACACACAGTCTCTTTGGCTTCACCTGAAAATGCAACAGAGCTCTGGGTTGCACGAAGGACTCTGAGCTCAAAGCACTTGAAACAGGTCAGGATCTACTGACTTCCTGTGCAGAACTATGTTTACAATTGCTTCTCACTCAGGTTTTCATATGGAAGACAACTGAACTCTTTTCATGTTTAAAGTCAAGTCTGAAGTCTCTAATACATATTTATTAATTTGTTTAAGAGCAGTTATGTCTCTATTGTAAGTCTCATAAGAACAACAACAAGGCCATAAGCTAGTAATAACTAATCATTTGAATGGTCTTACGAGCTACAAAGGCCAAAAGTTAAGTTCTTGTTCTAAATATTGAATAGGTGTATAAAACCACTTGGTTCTATATACCTAGGTAAATGTTCTGGATGTTCTGGAATGGGCAAATCTCTCACTCTCTCTCTTTTGATATCTTTGTCTCCTGTCCTAAACCTCAGAAAATATTGCCAATAAAAGATTAATCACAACCAACATATTCCTCCAACTCTTTTACCTTTCTTTGGTTTTGCTGTTATGCTTTTTTTTTTCCCAGTAGAAACCTTACTTTTCTAAAACGTCTACCCAATTTTGGTTGCAGCTGAATGCCTGAATTTCATTGTGTCAGTGAAAAATTAAATGTCCTCTATCTGTTGGATGGGGGCCTACGATGAACATATTTTTAGCATAGAAGTGAGCAGACAATGAATGCTGGGTATGAACATGCAACCACTTCTGACCTTCTCTGAGACACTGCCCACTGCATATGGGAAGGGAGAAGGAAGCTTATTTCTCCCATGATGAATCCATGAGACAATTCCCAGTCTTCCTTTTTTTTCACCACATATTGGACTAAATGTGTCAAACTTTCTTCCAAAGGTAAAACTTGAGTCTTAGCTAATGTCACTCTTAATTAGAAATGAATAATGACATACCTTATATAAGATTTTATTCCTGACTTCAAACGGAGCTACCTGGGTTTGTTTGGTGTCTTTACTTTGAAGAAAATGTCTTTTATTACTTATTTTAGTACAACACATTAAAATCAAATATCTCCTGTAGCAAAACGATTCAAGTCCCTGGAACTCAAATAATTTTCTAATAAAAAATGCATGAGACAAATAAATGCACTTTATGTTCCACAAGAAAAGGCAGTTTCAACAGGCTAATGCTCAGAGAAAATTCATTTTATCAACCAGCCATTTCATTCTTTGGTGCTGTTACAAGCTCCTTGCAGTTGCTAAGCAACCATAATTCATAGTACCTTTTAATGGATACTCTGCTACTGCTGAGAACATTAAGGTGAAGAGAATAAATGCCTTGGGTGAATCTTGAAATCTTTCATTATGCATGTCATTCTATTTCTGTAATGCTATAATGCTGAAATGTTTCTGTGGCAGGAAACTGAGTTGTGGTAATTGCATATTCCACTCATATATGTTTTGTAAGCAGAGCAGCACGTACTTGTCTAAAATGAGCTATTTCTAACATGATTGAAATTGGACTTTTCTACTTCTAAAGGTAGTAAATAAATCTAAGGGCGAAAAAAAAAAGAATGAGTCTAGAGTAAAATGTCTTGAAATTTTCAGCAAGAATGACAAAATCCTACGGCATAAATTGAAAGTAATCAAACAGGCTTGATTATAATGCACAGTGGTATGTGAATATATGGTGCACAATTGAAAATGCAAAAAACACAATAAAGAAACCATATATCCTATGCAACTTGCATCTTTTTAAAACAGATGAGGTTCAAAGATGGATACATGTATGCTAGATCAGGCATCCCCCCTCTGTATTATTAAAACAAACCTTTTTTCAGCTGAATGCAAATGATGAATATTACAGGTTTCCCACCTTATTGTTTAGTGCCCTTACTCCTCTTGAGAAATACCTCTCCATACAAGCCAGGGGTGCATTGGTGTGAATGCAATTACACAATTAGGTTTTGCATTTTGCAAATAAATAGTAAAGACAACAGAAAGTAAGATAAAGTCCTCAAGTACTTTCAGTGATGGAAATCACTACAAAACAGAATTGTTTCTGTGGGTTCAACCTGCGTTCTGATCCTGATCTTTCATATCCATGTAGAGCAGCTGATGCACAATTAGGAAGCAGCTATATTCAGATAGAACGTGAAATAGTTTCTCTCTGTTTTGAACATTAGATTGACTTTTGCATCTTACTTGTTTTAGATAAAAATACAATTAGGCTTGGAAAGAAAGTTAACACATATTTTTTCTGTGCACCTTCTAATAGAATTTCATGTCCATCTTTACCTGTCAGGGCTTGTTACTGGAAATACCAGAGGATATACAGTATTTTCTGATTTCTCTCTCAACCATTTACAGCCTACCCAGGCTAGTGACCTCAAATTCCTCTTGAAGCATCACTGGCCTCGATCCTGTGTTGCTTAGGGAGGACAAGTCAGAGAGCTCTCACATCCCCATCTGTTTTGATGCTGGAAGGACAAAGCCAAACCTTTTGCTTATTCTATCTAATTGTTTTTGAGGAGTGTTTTATAATCACTTTTGGAGTCTGATATTTTCTATGGTTGATGAATTTCTGTCTATTTTGGGAAATACATTTCTTTCATCATACTACATGAAGATGGAAGATCATTTTCTATCAATATCCTTTTGAAAAATATTTCTCAAGTCAGTGATTTGGGGGAAGATGCTGCATGAATATACACAGATGAAAAGAAGAAGCTGATGGGGATGCAGAGTGAAGATAGAGACTTCACATCAATATACTTCAAAGTGAATCTACAGGACCTGCTCTGAAAGTAATGCCTCCCATTTATTATGTCGGTCCACAATGTCAGAAGCAGCTGCTGGTATGGCACTAGAGGTTGAATCTTCCCGTCAAGATTTCATTACCAGTTACTGCTGTGCAACAGATGGCAGCAAAGGGGTAGTCCAACAAAATGGTATCTGACATGCATGCATGTATGAAGCAAAGGTAGGTCACTGAATTCCTCCATGCAGATAAAAATGCACCCACTGACATTCATCAATGCTTGCTGAATGTTTATGGAGACCAAACAACAGATATGAGCACAGTGAGGTGGTAGGTGGTATGTTTCAGCAGTGGCAACAGTAACAATGGGTCACCTCTGCTGGTGCAGATTTTATAAAGAGCAGCACGCAGGCTCTTGTTCAACACTGGTAAAAATGCATAGCTAATGGCAGTGAATACACTGAAAAATAATTGTGTTTTTTTTTTTTTTTAGCTGAAAATTTTCTCCATCAAATAGTGTTATTGTGTTCTTTGTATGTGGTGTAGTTTCCATGGAATTAAAAAGGCATTATTTTTGAAGCAACCTACTTACTTGTTGAACAGCATAAGAGTTAGCCCACATATAGTAACAGGAAAAGTAAGAAAGAGTCAAGAGGTTCCAAATCTAGGATGATGAAAAGCTAGAATAAATGTATAAAGAAGTCAAACCAAGTTATTTATTTCAATATTTCCTTCTTCTCGAGTATTCATACATCTTCACTTTCCACCAAATGAAAGCATACTTGACTTTTCTTTTCTTTCCTCCTCTTTGAAAGCATACTTGACTTTTCTTCCATCCTCTTTTCTTCTCCTTCTCTCTTTAATATTTCTTTTGTTTACTAGTAGCGACAGGAAACAAGAACGTATGTTTCAGAATCACTACCTAAAAAATGATTATTTTCCTGTAAGGAAAATGTTGTCACCCCTCAAATCACTGATGGTTTCTCCAAAAACATCCACCAAAATAAAACATAAAGGAGCAGTGGCTCAGCAGATTTATTTTCAGAAACTGTTTCACCCTTGTAAATGTAATTTGCTGATGCAAATCACTCATTCCCTTTGCTCCAAACATTCACTACATGCAGTTTCATTAGAGGAGCATGTATGCACCTGAAAAATGACTCAAAATGTCTGTTTACTAATAATTCTCCTTTTTTCTATTCTGCTGGTTGTCGTTCTACTATTTCCAGTAGTGTATATATCCAAGAAAGTCTTAGAAGAAGACTTAGAAGAGGAGAAGTGAATCTCCTCTGAGTGTTGATATTCTTGTTAATGGGACATTAATGGGAACAAACAATGGACTTCCACATGGAAATCTGAAATTTTAGTCTTTTTGAAAAATATTTTGCTATATTTCTTGGGATCGAATACATCTACAGAAAGGCAAGGACAAATCCAAATACTTGTGTCATTTGAAGTTAGAAAAATTTTTTAGATATAGCAATATGATGAATGCTTCCTACATATTTTCACTGAGAGAATGGTGAGATGCTGGCAGGGGCTGCCCAGATAAGCTGAGGATGCTCCATCCCTGAATGTGTTCAAGGCCAGGTTGGATGGGGCCCTGGGCTGCCTGATCTCGTGCTAATCTAGGCAGGGTTGTGTCAGAGGGCTGGAAGTAGAAGCCATCCTATGATTCTATGATTCTTGTGATATTTCAAGTACCAAATTACCTTTTCTCGAAACATCTAAGTGTAAATGAAATACATGTTGACTGTTGATCAAACCTATAATTTCTAAGATTAAGAAAAATTATGCTGTTTTAGTTAATTCCAAATTTCCTGCTTTGCTCAATGTATAGCAATACAAGGACCAAAAATAAGAAAAGAATTCAAAATGAATCTTTTAATCTTCACTGTGAAGTAAAGGAAGAGCATTTATTATTTAAATGGCTAATAGCATTTATCAGTATAGGAAAAAAACAGCAAACCAAGACCTAACCACTAGAAGGTCATAGCCAATAACATTTCTGCAAATAGAAAAGGGTTGCAGAAGCATCAAATGTAAATTACTATTTGCTGGAGTATTTTAATAGAGTTCTACGTCACATTACAAAATGTTTAATTGTAACCCCATTTTAATAACACCATCTGATTAAATGAAAAGACGTCTTGCTGATCGCAATTACAATCTGTCAAACTGCATATTTATTTACAGCTTGGTTTCCTAAAACCATAAGATAAAAAAAGGAAACTCTATTCATCTTGTCAGAAAACTATAATTATTGTGTATCCTTCTGTCAGTTTCTGCATAAAACTTTTGGTTCTAAAATGGATCTAATTATAACCACACCAACATTTATATAAATGCTTGCTTTCCCTTCTTTCCCCTACCCTCCACCCCTCTTTCTCTCATCAGTGAATTCTTTGTTGCAAACTCAGGAGGAAAAACTTCTTCTATGACAGTCACGTATTTGTTCTATTTTATCTTTTCTATCCTAAGTTATTGTTAGAATACAGAAAACTCTATTCAATGTAAATGTTATTTATGGTTCTGCACATTTCTAGCACTGCACTCAAGAAAAACCACTGGATTAGGGCTCCACTGTTCTTTCTGCTTTGACATTAATGTCTTGAATATCAGTAGAGGAACTCTTTCCAAGTATATCATGTAGCTCATCTTCTGCAAAGCCTATTTATTGTAATTTATAACCTTTCACAGGAAACAGTTTGCCAGACAAACAAGAAATGAGTCCAAATGTCTGAGCACTAGTGTATGTATCAACCAGTTACAGAAATTACATCTCAAAGAAAAATCTATTAAATCATCCAGCCCATCTTGCAGCCAGTGCAGGATTTTCCCATACATTTTCACAGTGCTTTAACACTACCTGCAGACTACTTGGATGACATTACAGGTTTCTCTCCTTAACCTTCACCCACTATTTATTTTTATCCCATTACTTGCAGGGACATTCCTTAAGTATCATAAACTTCCATTCCTTCAGAGTAACTTTCTAAGTAATGGATGATGATAAATAAATATCATACTGAAAATATGCACATAAACAATTTCATAAAATAACACACTGTAACTTCAAGAGTTGTTATCTCAGTAGGTTATGGGCTAATGCGATCTGGATAACGATTACATGCTAGTAAGATTTGGGAAAAGCTGATTATTTTTCTTCTGTTTCTTAAATGGTCAAATCAGATGTGAACCAAAACAGACTGAGCTGATAGACAACCTCTTGATTATTTATTTCCTAGCTGTTCCATCAACATCACTTATCTACTGTTTATTCTTAGATAAATATATATTTTATAAATACATACCTAAACACACTTTAAAATAAAAATACCTAAAAGTCAGCTGAAAAGAGTAAATGGTCTGTGTTAACTTCCACTGACTGATGAGTTTTAAGCATACAATGAACTAAACAAATTTTTAAGTTTGAGGAACTGCACCCAGAGTTTGCCTGAAGAGTCTGTGCAGTTTTCATCACAAGAACTCTCTAAAAAATAAGTCAGACAAATATCTGTCAGAAATGACAAACATAGAGAGTATTCTGCTTATGGGCAGATGACTTTTTAAAGTCCTCCCTTGGACTAGATTAAGGAAGGAACCTTAAAGTTCCTCCTAGACCAGTTTGTTTCTGTTATTTGGAAAGTAATACGACATTAACGCTACACTGAACCACGATCCAGGTTACATCATACTTTTTTCCTCTAATGCAGCTGATTATTTTGATTATATGATCATCAAAATAATATAAACACAGCTTGCACTCGTTTTTAAAATGCTGCAGAGAAAATATTTTAAAAGCACAAAGGTACAGAGTGAATCATTATTGAAAACAACTTTGGTTGAAACACCTTCCATTTGATATAATCTAAAATCTGAATTTTCCCAATTGATAAATAAATGGAAGCATCTGCTTTAGTGCTATCTCTGTCCCTGCTGAAACTCTGGGAAAGTCCCTACTAGAGTTGGACAGAGTGCTTCTGAAAATCACGTTGGGATTTTCAGGCAGTAAGAGCTCCTAAAATGGAATCCAGAGGCAGAGGATATGAACTATGGAGTTTGCGCAACAACACTGGCCATAATTAAAATCATATTGGCCAGGTCCAGGCTGAGAAATTTCCTTTCACATCATTTCTCCTCACTGCATTCATGAAAGCTGATGGCAACTGAGAAGAAATGTATGCTGTGCAGGTATCCTGCAGGCATGGGAGTCTGGGGCTGTGCAGCATCAAATTGTGTGGTTAAACAGATGCTTCGTTTCTCCTTAGTGCTGACTGAGTTTCAAAGACAAGTGAAACAACCTTCATATGTTTTTCATGGCCCTTAAACAAGGCTGTTGTAACACTTCCAGTTGTGTGATAGCTTAAAGGTCTCAATTATCATTACATGCAGACACTACAATTGCTTTATAATATTATGTGTACCACATGGCAGGTAATTTTTGCCTTTATTATAGTTGAGGACTTTTGCTAGTTCTAATATTGAAAGTTGTGTCTTGCCACATTACTGCCCAACATCTTGTTACTGATCATCACTGATGAAATCAGTTCCTGGTAATACTTTCATTATTATGGGTCCTACAATATAAAGTCATCTTCTTCCTCCCTCTTAAGATCTGTCTCTTTCAGCCTTTCTCATCTTGGCAATCAGCTCTATTTGCATACCGTGCATTACATTTTGCTGGGTTTTTAATAAGGTAAAGTCTTCCTACTCTACAGTATAGTATTTGATAGACAACAGGGACTGATATTGCAAATATCTACTTGTACTATTATTAGTACATTACCTTCATAGCTAATTAGTGACTAAAAGCGCTTCAAGACAAAGGAAAGGCCCTAGAAAAGAATAAAATGCTTCTAGCATTTCAAATGTTATGGCTTGTTTTTCTTAGAAAATGCAATTACAAAAAGTTTTACCAGTGGTTATTTTACTCTATAGTTTCTGTTGGGCAACTTAAGCTGCACTTAATATCCAGATCAGCACTAAGCCTATTGCACTAAACACTTATTATGTTACTTCATAAGAAAGAGGAGTACAGTACAGTTCACTAAACTGGGACCCCATACTTGAGTACTAGGGCATGTGTAGGAAACAGAAGCTTAGTTACCGAGTTAATCTCCGAAATTCTTTATGTGTGGATGAAGGTAATCTCAAAGTGTATTAGAAGGAAGTCCCATCTCTGCATAAAAGAAGAGTTGCATTCTCACAGGGCTTGATCCTACAAATCCTCCACGCTCAGGGTTTTGTTTGTTTGTTTGTTTGCTAAAGGCCAAAGCATCTAATTTCAAACATCTTTTAAGTCAAGATGAATTTTGTAAGGATGAAGTGAAGGGACATGTACCTCATTATAGCAACTGGTAGGGAAGTGTAATTGCAAAGATTGGATATGAAATAGCCTCCTCCTGTCATCCATTAGGTATGCCATATCTCACTGAAGCAACTAGGCTACTTCCCTCATTAACTTAAATAGCAGAGGTAACTGTTGTTAAAGTTACTAAATATTAGGCGCTGCAGTGTCAATCATACTCTAGAGTTTTGGTAAAAATCTATGATGCAACCACGTGCAGTACACTGTATAAATCTGTTGTATCTACTTCAATAATTTGGCACTAGTTTCAGTTCCTTCTTAACATACAGCGCACAGAAAATCAATTAAGAGCGTTCATTTTCATATCTCTATTGCCCAATTCATAAAGTTATAAATGCTGTTCAAAGCAGGTGTGTGAGTGAGGATACATAGATGAGATCCTAAGTACTGAAGTACAGGATTATTCCAGCAGTGGAGGTTAAAGGTTTACATGCTGTCCCTAGAGAATCTCAGCATGAGAAAGGGCATTTATATAGTGTATCTGTACAGATTTTTTGTCAGTGAAGGGGAAAAGAAACAGACAGACATCAAGCTAAAATGAACCTTTGTGTTACTGAAGGGACCTGGGGAAGAGTAGAAATCCTTACATTTCACAGTTGCCTTGAGAAAGAACAAGGGATAAAAATAAGAAATGTTATTTTTTACATTTTGTTTTCTCCAGATCTCAAAACACTGCCAAGGTAGAAACTTTTCTTCCTGCAGAGTTATACTTGCTGCTCAAAAAATCATAACAAAGTTGATGGAGAACAGAAACAAGGACACTTAAAGTATTGTGAAAATAATAAAACAGTTGAAAAACAGTGTGAACTATTAGCCAGACCTTTTAAATTCTTTCAAGTCAGAAAAAAATCAAGAAAATCAAGAGTGCAGTATTTTTTAAAAAGTAAGTTAAATTAAATTGAAGTTTTTCTAAATATCTATGACTATACAAATTCACTCCAGGAAGTAAAACCAGCATGAAGCTGTGGGCTGCTGCTGTCCCAGACTTTAGCACGTGCAAACTTTCAGCATGCAAATGGCAGACTGAGTTAAAACCCTGCAAGCCATATTGGAGTTCTGTCCATAAAATATATCTTTCTGCTCCCTGAGCAAGATAACAAGATGGGATGAGCTGATAAATGCAGTGCAAATCCATGGCAGGGGTTCAGTCTTCTCAGTTCCTTCAGAGATTCATGTGATGCAAATACATCTGTTTAAATAATGAAAACGAGTGGAAAGACATGCCATTCCACCTGATGCACAAAACTCTCCTTTTTCTCTGCGCTGCGGGCTTCTCCTTCCTTTTTGTCCTCACAAAAGCACCTTCACAGTTTTTGAGAAAGACTTTTCATTTCTATTCCATCTACAGGATCACTAACAATTTTTTTTTTTTTTTTGCCAAAGACTGAGTCTTCAGAAGCATTTCATTATCTTGCTGCTCTCGACAACTACATGCAATGTTAAAAGCAGCAGATAAAAGTCAACAATCTCTCCTGCTGAAACCCCTGTATTTCTGACATTTTCTGAGAGTTAAGTTTTCTCTATTTGCATACTCTATTATCTGTTTTGTTTGACACTGGCAGCTATGATGCTGCTTATGCATTAATCACTCCTGTGAGCCCTTCATAAGTGAGATGCTGTATCATATACCATCCTTCTGTATCATATACCAGCTTTCTGTTCTCGCCACATTCCGTGTGTTTTAGCTTGTGCCCACGTCAGGGGATCTGATTAAAAAACAATTAATACTTCTACAAGGTTATTGCTTTGCAATTGCATGTAGCAAATAAAGTTCTACTTAGACAATGGGTAACTGTTTTGAAAGTAGTTTACCAAAGTGTTTTCTATAGAGGGCAGTTTTCAAAAATAAAGTATGTCACCTTGTTATTTCTTCTTGAAATTACACTAAATTTGCTTTCTTACCTAGTTTGTGAAATATATGAGCTATGCTGAGTTTCAACAACCACACTCAAACAAGCACAACGTTTAAATCAACAGCTCCACTGGCAATTTCAAAGATGAGACCTGGAAGTATAACCCCCAGAAACAAGTTCTGGTCATCTGTGTATATTTTTCTTGCAGCAATGGGCAAATGTTTACCTGCTTTATCTTTAATGTAAGTTCTTACTAGTTACAGACAGAAACAAGTTTTTCCAGATGCTTTAAGATCAGAAAAAGCTAAGCTCATGAAAAACACTAACCACAAAAATTTTCACAGCAATTCTAGTACTAGCTTCAAGGCGGGGTCCATCAGTAGCCTGCAACCACAGGGTGCTGATTTTCATTGGGAGGGGACAACTGCAGAGGTGTTACCAGTTGAGGCACTACAAGTGACATCACTTCCACCATAGCATAATGTTCATTGTCCCCAGGGGATAAGAGGACCCACAGGAAGGTCCTGGTCCCTTGGCTGCAGCTGGAAGGTCATCAGACCAGTCCCAGCTACAGCAGGTCTGTTTAAAAGATGCCCTGTCTTGATTTTACACTCAGAAAACTCATCGCCTTCACAGCATATTAAATAAATGGTAAATCTCTGTTACTGTAAAAAATTCATGTTTTGTTTCCAGTCCGATTTTAAACAGCTGTAATTGATAGATATTGAAAGTTTTGTGTCTTTTTGTGTTTTTTTTTTTTTTTTTTTTTTACAGCACAGCAAAATCCTTCTACTTGTATATATGCAACATATAAAACCTTGATCAAGTTACATCTTAATCAGCTTCTCTGCATATATTCTCTGTTGCCTTTCTGATGACAAAACATACAGCAGACATCAAAAGTAAGGAATGATAAACATGATGTCCCAGAGTCCTGGATGGAATAAATCATCATAATGCCAGAGAAGACAATAAAGACATGCCAACTGACATCAGCTGAAGATTTGGCTGTGTATCCTTACGGTTAGGCTGCTTGACAAAACATGCACTAACTGTTGTAACCTTTTGTCACATAAAGCTTATTTCAGTGAGATAACTCAACTTCTAAATTAAGGTGGTTTTTTTTTTTGTTTTTGTTTTTGTTTTAAGAAAAATATCCTACAAGAATAAAGAAGTGGCTTAATAAGAGGAAAAGAATATTTCTACACAAGATATTCTATGACCTTAGCTTTATAATTTGGTGGTTCTGATGGCAATAATTCACTGCAATAAAATTTGGGGTAGCAGCAGGTCTGCGTAGCGTAACAGTAAATTTTAATGTAAACTCAAGACCAGAGCCTGATAATGAGACACAAATGTGAAGTATTCACCAGAGACTAAAAGTATCTTCTACCACTACCATGCAATACAAGCTAGAAAAAGTACCCAACTGTGATGCAAATCTCAATGCTTAGGTTAGAAGGGACAAATATTTTGTGTTATTATCAAAATTATTCATTTTGTTCATCAGCACTAAATTTCTGTTTGACTCGGTAGTTTGCATTAACGCCTAAAGGTGACAGAAAAATCAACCACAGAGGTCAGCCTCAAGATGAGTCATGAATACTGGATTTAAACTAATATTTATGAAGCTCTTAAATACATCCCAGCTATAACAACAGCAATCTCCTGTATTGGATTTCTTAGCAACTGTACTGTGAATAAGAAACACCAGTCATTCCACCTGAGATGAGAAATGAAAAAAAAAAAAAAAAAAGCAGCTGCTTTCTTTTCTTCAATATTACATAGTGGCACATTTTGTTTAAGATATTATTCTCTCATGACTTGCACACCTACAAAATATAATTCATAAGAAATAATAGTGTAATTGTATAGTGTAATTGTCCAGGCTTTGATGAATTGGGGCATAATGTTAAATAATTATTCATTGCCTTTATTCTTCTGTCACAGTGTGGAAAAAAAACCCTTTTTATTGCTTTTATTTTAATATTAGGACATGGGCCTTTGTGACACGCATTTTATTTCAAACTAAAACGTCTATTATTCCACATCAGAACAATTATACCTGATATCACATACTCTCCAGTGCCCTGGAAGATCTTTAACTCTAGTCCACTGTTACATATTTTATGCATTACATGAAATAAGATACCTCAAGATTTTGAAAATATTTATTTTTAAAACAGCAATGAAATTGTCTGTAATCACATTTTCTGCTCTGCTTTGAAAGCAGCATTATTCAATATGCCAGTGGTCTTTTTCGTAAGAGCAACATATTAGAAATTCATGCTGCTCTAATATATCTGAATTCATTGATGTACTGCACTCCCTATAGACCTAAAGAAACATTTCTGCTTCAGTTTCATATGTCCTGCATATTACTTACTGATGTGGTGGTTGTCAAAACAGTTGTACAGTAGTCTTTGAATTCAAAGCGTACCTTGACTGTATACTAAAAATGACAATAAACCTAAGTATGTACATTATGCTGGCGTTTGTTGCCAGCACAAGTAGAGCATTTGGGAAATAAATCCCCTGATTTGATTGCCTTTTAACATCTTTTCCACTTTAAAGTTCAAACCGAGAAATTTGAAGCATTCCAAGAAATTGAAGTCTCTTTTATTTCTTTCTTGCAAATGTTCTATAGTATACCATCATGAGTAACATTGTCAAAAAGATCAGAACAGGGATGAACTGTAAGCATTCCAAAAATAGCTTCTCTTTCTGTATACGAAAACAACTGTGATTTTAACCCTGGTTTCTTGAGGAAAAAGCAACCATTTATAGTATATACTAAAGCTGAAATGACTGTAATTTTGTTGATAGAAAGGACACACAGTAAAACTCATTCTATACAACACATCCAGAAGCACATTTACAGATAAATGCCCATTTTCACAAGATGGTGTGTATATACATGCATTTATTTGCAAATGCTGGAAGAGCGTTTCTTGTAGTTCTTGGAATATCTTAGGAAAATTAATGCAGAGAAGTGCTGGCTGGTCAAGGTCTAAGTGAAACTGAACCAAACCTACATTCAATTATAGTACATTGGAAAGAGATTGTCATTCTATTGTATAAAAACAAACATGCCTACAGAGCACCAAGACATTTTCATTAAACAGCGATATCTGCATCTGACTGAATCCAATTAAGAAGCAGGAATACAAGCCATGTCCATTTGGAAGAAGGACCTTAGAGAGCTGCCATGCTTGGACCACTATCCTGGAGCTGGACTATGCTGCCATACTCATATTCTGCATAAATTCTGTAGATTTCTCAACCCCAATATCCAATGCAAATGTAAATATAATGAGCACCTGAATAAATCCGTATGTGATGATAGGATATAAACGAGTGTGTGTGTTGTGTGTGTATGCCAGTATGTCACCTAAGTGGAAAGAAAATGAATAAATAAATGTAGAAGCCAACATACAAACTGACAGCAGAACACCAAAAAAGGGAAATGCTGGTGATTTATTTTTTCAAGTATTGGGAGTACAACAGGAACTTTAATCAATCTAAAAAGCTTCTAAGGAGGTTAATTCCAAATTTAAGTGCCAGACAGTAAATGGTAACAGGAAATTTCCATCTCCCAGCATGGTGAAATTTTTCATAGAGAATTCCCACAGTGTAAAAAAACTGTAAGAAGCTGATTCCTAATAAGAATTTACGAAGCCAGGAGTGGGTTCTTATTGTGTGCATTTAAGCACTTCCACAGAGAAGAATGCTTACAGAACTTGGGGGCAAATCCTGCAATCCTTATTCAAAGAGATTTCACTTGAAGCTTGGAGGGAGTGCTGTACACTATGAAACCACAGGAGTTTTGAAGGATTTTTAGGAAGGCTAAATCCTCAATTTCAATCTGACCAAAATAATAGAAATACTCACCTGAAAACACCTGGTAGTTGAGATGAAAGAAAAATACCACCGTGTACAAAATGCTTTACTACTTTGCTTTTCAGCTCAATGTGCTTCCTTTCACTGATTTAGCTAGCATTGATTAACACTTTATCTATAAAAACAGCAATTGAAAACCACTCATTGATTCTAATGCTGACAAAAAGTTAGGCATCGTTGCCACAATACCAACAAGGTTTAAAAACTTGCTAAAAAAGAAAGATGTTGAAACTAAAAAAATAATCTTCAATCAGATGCACATTGCACAGCAGCTGAATTTGTCCCATTACAAGTAAAATTTGCTGAAGATGTGAAATTAATTAGGGAGAGAGAACAGGTTAATTTCTAAGAATATTTTTTTTCTAAAAATACTTACTAGTGCCCTGAAAAATGAAGTGAGATACACAGTTTCCAAATACTCTATGTGATAGCTGATATACTATAAATAATACTGAACAAGGGTTTAGACAGATTGGAGAAACTTATACATTATATTCTATGCAGGGCAATAAAAAAGTGATTTAGGCAAATAGTTGTTAAATGGACCAGAGTTTGATGGGATAGTAAAAGGGAAACAGATATAAGTAATAGCAAGAAAAAAGAGGCATACTGGAGAAGAAAAGTTGTAAAGATTCTGGATTATAAAGAAGAGCTTCAATACTATGTAAAGAATGCTAAATCTGCGAAATCCTGTTTTTCTTCATCAATGGAAGGCCAAAATCACAATGGAACCATTCAATTCACCAAAGAAGGCACTGAATTCACTAAAGAATCAAATTATCTCTCTCAACTTAATTCTCTTGTTACCAAATTCAAATCTGAGGAACCATACTGCACAACAGTATTTGAGCTGTACAGAATTGTGGTGCTAACAACCTACCAGTAGAACTAATGTGAGATGTAGCTTAATCCCCTTGACAGGCAAGACAGCTTGAGCTAAAACTATCACTAGTTAAGAGGCTCTCTTGCATGTGAAGGGAAAGCAAGTTAAGGATAACAATGGAGTTAGCCCATGATACTTTAAAGACCATGCTTTATTTATTGAATGAATCCTGAGAAATGACTGTTTAAATTTAATGCATATTTTCCTGAGTTCTGATTTTCATTTTTTTCTGATCTACTCTAAGTCCCAATAGCAAAATTGTCTAGCTATATTATTCAGGTCTTTTTTGCATTTGCCCTAAATGCAATAATTCTCTGTGATGTTCTGCAAACTCTCAAGGCCCTTTGTTCAGAGCCTGTTGCAAGAGGTTAATGAAGAACATCAGAGCTTAAAAGAATGCAGTTTTGAGTCATAACCATGGCTCAGAAGAGGTCAATCCAATGAAATACTGATTATCTCGCTGGAGTGCTGTGAGTTTTCTTACTTTCATAGGTCCATTCATAGTTCTGATCCTGAGCATCTCACAGAAGATCTAGTTCATATTCTTTGACATATGCTTTGTAGAAATGCAAGTAAAGTTAAAAACATTTCCAGAAAGCATATATATATTTCTGTATGAAAATCTTTCTTCCCATCCTCACACCTCTCATTATTGAACATAACCTTGGGGTCAGAGTTTGACCTCAAAAATGAAGTATACAACACTCTTATAAATCAATAGCATCTAAGCAGCACATAAAAAGCCAAGACTAGACCTCCTGCAGGACAGCTTGTTGGACATTCCCAGAGCGAATTCAGTTGCAACCACAGCATCTTTATTTTAATTAAGTCAGTGAGGCCCTGTGACAAGGCAGATTTTCATTGCAAACTATCTATTTTCCTTCCAGCTTACAATCTCAGTTCTTTGGCCAACCTGGCTTTCCCCCAGCCCCTGCCTCTGAGGCTGTTTGCTTCTGGGACTAATGGGGAGCTGAGCTCAGATCTCAGCCCCTAAACCTCCACGTACTGCTCCAGTGCTGCTTTATTATTTTATTTTAGTCAATACAGTGAAGCACTAGTGAGGTGGAAGCCTAAAGCGCCTCAGTCCCTAAGCACAAAGCTTCCCAGCTGGGACACAGCTCACTAAATCTCTCATTGTCCTGGTGAGAAGCCCAGATAATAGGGCTAGGAAGAGCAGATCCTTAACTTCATCTGTCTGGATTTGCAGTTCCATTTAGAAGAGTGCCTGGAGTCAAGTGAGTCCCACACACCAGGTCCCATTCTCTACCAGGGGATTTTTTACTCTTTGGTTTAGAATTTGGTGCCAGCATGAAATAATGGCCTCTGTAAAAAGGTCTTGTAGGGAGCTGGTATGCAGGAAGTATACTGATTATTTGTAGAGCCCATTTGAAAATGTAACATGTAAAATAGCTCTGCAGTTGTTGCAAGCAATTTAGCATTCAAAGAAGTGATTTATAATATAAGGCTTCCCAAGACAACAACCATAATGACTATCTGACAGATTTTATAAGCAAATTGTCCAGTCATTTCAATTGGATTCTGTCTGGATAAGGACTGGAAACTGTAAAAAGGCTATAAGATTTGGCCTGGAATCAGAAATAACATTTGCTGTTTTCCAAACGTGTGGTAAACAAGAAAGGAGATATTCAATTTTTTGTACATCTTTCAGTACATGCTAATTAGAATGGAAAGAGCCTCGTAAGAAAAAACCACAGAACAACAACCATCTGGATCCAAATCCTGCTCCACTGAAGTCAAAACCCTGGGCCTGCTTTTGTCATTATTTAAACCTGAGTAACGTAGGACTAATACTACTCCAGGCAGTGGCTATCATCTTGGCTTTGAGGAATTCACCTGTAAAACCTCCACTGCCTCCAGTGGGAGGAGCATTTCACAGTATGATGTAAAACTGAGGTCAGGTCAGCTGCTCTATGGCTTCAATGGTGTAGGAGCCAGCTGTGGGTCTGTATGTACACATTTTCACAACTTAAAGTAGTACAAAAGGGGAAGACTGAAAATACTTACCACAGAGAGCGAATTGGAAAGCAGTGTCCCGTCTTGGCCAAGCATGTTGGAAACTGTAATTTCAGGTAAATCCATGTTTTGTGGGTGGAATGGAAGGAGGCCATTATGGTTCATTGGATGACACAGAGAGTGATATCCAGACTCTATTTCATTCAAGTGCACCAGTGAATGGTCAGGCAATGACGGAGGAGTGATTGGAGGTATGTTAAAATCTTCACTTTCAAGACTTGGGCCAGGAAAAGACTGAAAAACAAATAAAGAAATTGTGATGAAAATCAACGAATACCAAATAATAATAATAACAGAAGTAACACAAAACAAACAAAAAGTGTCCAAGCCACACATCACTAAGCTGAAATTTCAATTTTACAAAGAGAACATTTTAAACGCCTACATATTATAATAGTGGAGTTTCAGTATTATGTATGGAAAAAAATTACCTCTAAGGCATAAGACTCGCACAGATATTTTCACAGCTTCCATTTAGAAAGACTTTTTCTTTTTTAAAAGAAGTTGAATTCAATCAGATTTCAAGGGTCCTATTAAAATTTTCTAAGAGTGATCATATAGATGAATACCTTTTTCATGGGGACTGTGGTAAAAGGAATGCAATTTTTAAAATTAACATTGGCTCAAAATGGTTCACCAGACTCCCTGACACTCAGATCATGAACTATCCAGTAAGGAAGAAAAATATTGCTTTTAGGCTTACAAGACAACCAGGCATTTATTCTGCTACAAAGAAAAACAAATAAATATAGAAACAGTACATACTTTGTATGAATTTTCTTTATGTTTATAAAAATAAATTTACAATGTCTCAAAAATACAGATTTTTCTTTTCTTAATCTATAATATCAAACATAGATACATCTTGTCAGCCGTATAAATTAGTTTTTCCATAAATCAACTGTTTAGATTTTTGTTGTCCACTGCCATTAAGTCACAGAATCACAGAATTGCCCAGATCGGAAAAGACCTTAAAAATCATCAAGTCCAATTGCAACCTAACCATAATACCCTAACTCTAACAACCCTCTGCTAAATCATGTCCCTGAGCACCACATCCAAACGGTTTTTAAACACATCCAGCTAACTCACTGTAACTTGCTCTTCTTAATGGGAAGGTGAGTCTTTGTGCATAGGATGATCTACTATGGAAGGAAATATTCCTAAACCAAACATAAATAGTCTGGATGTATCTACACACCTAATATTGAAGGTGTTCAGCAAAACGGCTGTTTTATTTGTGCACCCTTCTTGCCTGGAAGAATGACAGTCCAGCTTTTGCTGTAATTAGACCTTGATTTGCTGTTTCAATTGTCTTTAATTAGTAACACAAAAAATGGTGGAAGGAATTGCCCTGCATTTATGACATTAACTTCACTTATGGAAAAGGAAGTAAAATACCAGTGCCAAAATTCCACAACTCAAAGCGTGTCACGTGTTACTGTATATATCATGTGGACTGAATATTTTAAATACAAGGTTTCTCTGGGGTTATTAAAAAAAAAAGTTTTTGCTTGAGAACTAGTTAGCTTGTACTTGATCCCATTTCAGTGTTGACTACACTTGAGGAGCCTTTTGAAATTAGTATGAGTAGTGTAGGCAATAGTGACATATCAAAATAATATATAATTTGTATGATATTAATCACTAACTGTAGCAAACATAATCCTATCATACTATGGTAATGCCTGAAAAAAAAAACCCAGCCAGTTATAGAGCACTAGTGCTTCTTATACACATACTTCTAATTATTTTTTCTTTTAATTTTATTCAATAAGAAAACACAAACTATTTGTCAACTTCAATCAAACTAGGCAGAATGCAAGTACAGCTCATATGCATTAACAATAATCGTGGCCTACAGAATTAGCTTTTCCTAGAGCATGGGGAGAAGGATTATGGCCTTTCTACACTCTCATCCAGGTTTCTTGTTTTCATGGTTAGCTATAGTACCAGCACAATTTTCTGCACTCAGAAAGATACAGAACAGCTGCATTTCATTCTAGTGGTCACAAAAGAGCAAGCTTTCCTTTTCATTTTTGAATCAAAAAGAATAGCTTTATTTACTTTACCACAGAGTTGCCAGGAACTTTGCCAATGGTTGTGCTTTCATTTCATGACTGTGGCAGTCGTTTTTCTCAGCTCTTCAGTTTAGGGGAACTTCCCAAATCTTTATTACATTAAATAGAGGAAGTCCTCTGCAAAGTAACACCATCAACCCCACTGCAAAGTGCTAAAGGAATAAAGGCTTTAATTTTACTTCATATGAAAGAAAATTTTCATTACATCTGAATTTATTACAAGCAGATTTCAGTGTATTTCAGATGGGAGCTACACAGTGGATGCTTCAGAACTAAACATCCTTTAATCTGGGCTATTTACAGAATTGAAAATATCAGTAAACCGTCTGAATTAGTGATGTCTTCTCAAATCTAAAGGACAATATTCTGTGGTTTTGGTTAAATATCTGTGACATTTCTGCCTCAAATGACGGAAACTTCATAGAACAAGTGATCTTTGAGATAACCACTCTGAGATGAAGAGACCTAGTTACCTACACCATCTTAGCCTATAACTTTATGAGATAAGCTTGCCATAATAAAATGATATGAATGCTTAACTCTGAGTCACCATCCTACCAAGTCCAAGCTTTTGCTCCTGAATTTTTTGCTCTTGGTCTGCTTCAATTTATCTTTGGCCACTTAGCTTGGCCAAATCCAGCAACAAGACACAGAAAAGGATCAAAACTGGGCATGTAGACAAATCTCAAGGACTATGTGTTCTGTAATGCTAATATCACAAACAAAATCTTGTATTTATATTTTTTAGGAAGCCAGATAGTCATTATCAGAATAATAAGGAAAATGCTTGTATAATCTGACTGCATAAGAACTGAGGAAATAAAGAGAAAAAAGGAAATAAAAATAAAGACTTTCTGCTTAAATAACCTACACTGATGACTGCATATTTGCCAGAAAAATGTATGTTCCAAAGAAATTAAAAAAAATAATAATTAAAAAGCCGTTAGAGAAGGGAAACCAAGGATACCATAAACAGGCTGACCACAAGAGGCAGCAAGCATTCAAATATCCAATATAATTCAGTTTAGCAAAAGCAAAATCATTACTATATGACAACACAGCAGATAACATAAATTAAGAAAGTCTAATCTGTGTGCTCAGTGATTGTGTCAGTCACTGAACATGCACGCAACAGCTCCTGGTATTAGCAACAGTTCTTTAAAAAATTGAAATCCTCCTATAGATATTTTATTTAAATGAAATGAGTGGTACTGCCAACTATGTAGAGCGTGTCTTAATTTTTCATTTGCACCAAGGCTTCTGCATCTGAACTGTGGAAAGATGCCAGTTTTTAAAAGATAGATGCTTCAGGCTGTCTCCTCTTTTATTATTGAACACATTGTTACATAACTGAAATAGTTATGAATTGAGAGTAATGTAAAAACAATGAGCTCATTAGAAGAGGAAAAACTGCAATGTACCTTATGCACATTTGAAAGTCGGAATAATATATTTGAGGGCAGACATTTCTAAAAGTTTTAGTTGGATCAACCTTATCTCTAAGTCCTAAACGGAAGACCTCCAACAGCAAGTGCTTTTTTCAGCTTCTTTTGTCTCTGCATGAACAAGGCTTGATAGCTTTAGACTACAATGCATTACTGTGGAAACCTTCGGTCTGTTACATAAATCATCTTAACACTCAGCAAGAATTGTCCAACAGTGCCATTGATATGTTCAAGTCAATGATCCTGCAAACAATTTTTTTTGTGCTTCTTCATATGGCAGACAACAGTAATAAATCATATTCGTTTTAAAACACACAATATACTAATTTATCAAGCAACAGCTATCAAAAGTGTATTACAGGGGAAGGTATAACTTTCTTCTATTGCGTTAATCAATTTCTCTAATTTACATTAGGTAAAGGGCAAAGCCTCAAGCAAAACATTAATTTTCCAGTACCAGATGAATTCTATTTTCAAGAAACAGAATGTGCTGACAATGATATTATTGATTTAAAATAATCACAATTTCAAAGTTAACTGAATTATGTAGATGAATAGTTCCACTTGAGAATATTTTCATTAATTTCACTAATTTCATATATATAAACTATAGTAGTTTGCTGCAAAATGCTTTTCAATGAAGATTTTAAATTGAATCACGTTTTAAAGATGACAATGAATAGAAACATAAATGTTAAAGGAGATTACAAGATTTGGGCTCAGCGAACATTAATACTATTATCAAAGCATTTGAGCTTCCCTTCACATAAAGACCTAGCTGTGCAGTTTTCCTATGTAGAAAGGTGGAGTAACTGTAAGAGAAATGTGCAAATGTTTTTTAGAATTACTGAACGCATCCCACAGTGAATCCTTAGAAAAACTCAAGCTCACAAGGCAACACAGAACATCCTTACCCCTACAACCAGGAGTCTTGCCCAGCTCACTTGCTCCACACTCTTATCATCTTAATGCATCCCAGCGAGGGATGCCAGACATTATACTTGTAGCCACTTTTTCTCTCCTGAAAGGCATTGTGAGGCACTTGGCTCCTCACAGTGTTACAGTTCCTAATAGCACAACCTCCAAAATGGGGATGTTTCATCATGACCCACAAGTAAACACAGCTCCTACTTTTGGAGATGATGTAAGAAGGGAAGACTTTCACCTCCATAGGTTTCCAGCATATAACTTCCTAAAGACAAGCAGGATGGTTCCCTCCCCTCACTGCTGCATTTTCAGGTTGTTACAGACCTGGTAAATGAGGCATGGAATAATATTCACAAGTTTTATTTTCTAACAACAGGACACCTGCAGTTCTTAATGTAACTTGGGATTCTATTTGACAGCTTTTGGTTTGTACTAACTACAGTCAGTATTACCTATGTTATAATCTTGAAATAACGCTGTAAGATATACTTTTATGAATTAGGTACTATATTTTCAGAATATTCTTCCTCAACTTCAGATAAAAAGTGTATTAAAAATAAAACACTTCTGCTGATCTTCTCATCAAGATATACCTAAATTATTCTCACTACAAAGCAGTAGGTAATAAAACCAGCAATATGCATATTCA
Source organism: Lagopus muta (assembly GCF_023343835.1). Classification (NCBI taxonomy): domain Eukaryota; kingdom Metazoa; phylum Chordata; class Aves; order Galliformes; family Phasianidae; genus Lagopus; species Lagopus muta. The sequence goes on along the minus strand of NC_064435.1, from coordinate 36,980,677 downwards.
ATAAGCAGAATTTAGCTTAAAAAAAAAAAAAAAGAGGAGTCAAATCGTCACAAATCTTGCTTCTTGAAAATACAGATGATACACCACATTTAACCTGTCAGAAGCCTCATTAGCATCATAGACTCTAAACCAGCAATCAAGACAGTGTGCTCTTCACGTGTTTACATTTTTAAATGCTCTTAAAATAGCAGTAGTATAGATTTACATTAAGTATTGCTGCTTAGGGGGCAAATATTCTGTCTAAATTTCCTCATCCCTTCTGAGAATGACACCTAAAAATGACATGATGCTGTACTCAGAGCACACAATGACAAAGTGCAAAGATTCCTTTACAGTTTGTTTTTTTTTCTTCTTTTTTTTTTCCTCTCTTCTTTACTCATAACATTTCAGGAACAATGGATTGCTTTCCATTTTTCAGGACAGTGGGTCCAACCCACATCATTGTTCTCCTAACTACTGTTGAAAACAGGCATTCCTCAATGTCTGATTTCATGTAAAAAGTTACCACTCGAGAAAACAAAGATTGAAACAGAGGTATGGTGACTCTTCATAATTCTTCTGACTTCTCTTTTGCTTAGCCCTGTGCCAATCTCAGGAAAACCTGAAAGCTTAGGGATATGCGAGCCCCTAGTTTCTACCACTGATGTTAATGCCTAGATTTTGGACCCAAGGCTTGACAATAAGGAGGATGACGAAGATTCAGTACACAAACAGGTAAAGGTTATTTGAGAGAGTAAAACTGGAAGGATCTGGCCCTCTTCTAATAAAGTGTCATGTAAGCAGTAGGACTGCTGAGACCTTGGCAATAAGCTCAATCATACTAATATCACACCAACCATCAGTAGTATTAAGACATTTTTATAAACTGCAAGAAATATGCGAGCTATTACAAGATATAATTCTGAAAAACAGACTTCTGTGTAAGAAGCCAATTTAAGAGGAAAACAACATAAACAATAGTAACTTGTGTGCTCAAGTGAGGCATCTTTTTAATTTTGAGTAATGAAGATGTCAAGCCAAATGCTAGAGTAGTTTAACTTAATTAGGTGGCCTATTTTTCCAGGCAGCCTTTCATTTCCTATTGAAAACTCAGCTTGTATGCAAGGCAACAAGAGCAATTTTGTCTGTAATGAATACCTCTGGGACTCCACAGAGTGATCATTTGAATGTTACATTGAAGACTGGTTTGAGTAACTAGTTTGGGCTTGTTGAGCTGCCAGACTTCGTAAAACTAACTAGATTAATCAAAGAATGGCATCTTAGCGGTTTATTCGGTCAGAGGGCAATAGGTCAAGCTGACTGTACTGCGGCAGCCTTTGCCAAAAGGGACAATATAATAGTAATTGGTCTAATTTGCAGTTCAAATTCATGTAATTCTTACAGACGTTTTATGGACCAAAAAAAGTTCATTTTATATGAAGCTCAGTTGAAAAATACTGCCTTTAACATTTCCCATGGTTACATCCCATAATTCTTCCACACTGCTGACCTGCAGAGTTTCCTGGAAAGGAAACTACATAACTAAAATATATGATGTCTATAATCTGTTTTCACATGCTAAAAAAGTTGTACATGAAGGAGTGGAGGGAAACATTTTGAAGGATATTTTACGCTGGTTGCTCATTATACAGAAAATTCTCTCATGTCATGCACATGCACAGCAAAAAGCAGTGCATTTTCTCTTGTGATATGGGAAAAAAAATCTTCTGGCTTTTGAACACAGAATTCATCATTTGATGATTGATTTTCTGTTTACCTTTTTCACGGTAAAATAATAGCTTTTGTTATTTTTACTGTATTGATTTACAGTGGGCATATCACTGAAGTTGCCATCGTCCTGATGCCACAGCTGAGACAAGATGCACTATTTACTTTAGTTCCTCCCTTTGGTAACTCTTAAAAAAATACTTTTAATTGATGCACAGGATCACTGTGTGTACAACACAGCCAAGTTCACAATTTTAGCTTTACACTATCAGTATCTGACATGTGCTTCTAAAGCCTCAAACTACTGCAGCAAGGCAATTACCCTCAAAAACTGCTTTCATTAAAAAGTTTTCAGACTTCATCGTTGTAAAGAAAATATAAGTGCAAGGATTCTACAGCCAGAAGATGAATAAGGGGATGAAAAATATGTTGTAGTTGCCAGGGTTTCTGATGTGATCTCGATTTTGCAGATCCATGCTAATGATTTTCGAAGGCTGGAGAGAGACTCTTGTTTATCCACCTGTAATTATGGGTATGTTTGCCTAGAATCCTTAGGGAAAAGATTTTGCCCTCTTTAGTGTTTTTATAACATGTGCTATAGAATCAGCTTTAACTAAAAGAGGCATTAAGTAAAAACATGGTTTAATTAAGTAATGGATTTTTCAGAGATAAGTAGGGTCATTTCTTTTTGTGGTTGGAGTACAAGTCCAATACTTAATGAACGACTTGACTAAAATCAATTTTAGTAAAGGAGAGTGAAGCTATGTCTTTTTTGTAAACTTTGAAAAAAATTTTAAACATAGATCAACAGGCTATAATTTTAACATTTTTTATAAAATTTGATGCACTTGATCACAAAAAGATATAAAGATAAAACCCTGTCTGTGAATACATACACACTGCATGTGCACACATTCTGTGTTAACATCAATGACAATCATACATGATTTTATAATACATATATGCACACACTCACAGTCTTGTTAATACAACTGCTAAGGTACTGTTATCAAGAACACAATATTTTCCAGACTCTGGACCTGATCTCAAGTGCATATTAAGAGATCACATTCTACACAAGAGGGAAAGGGTCACCTTTCCCTTGCTGCTGGTTAGGGAAAGGGTAACCTTTCTCTTCAACCATTCATTCGGAATAAGAAAGTGATGCCTGTTGGTTTTCTTTCCCTGAACCAATTTAAATTTACATCCCACTATTTTGGAAAGTGACTCCTATAGACTATTTCAGAGAAATGGAGGAGCAGGAAGTAGCCCTTCTGTTGTTACTGTACTTTTGGAAGTACAAGATAGCGGACCAGGAAAAGAGATGGATATGATTTACAAGAGCACTGAACTACAGCCAACCAGCAGACTGATCAAGTGGCCTTGGCCTTTCAGAGTGGAGAATCCTCCTACTAACGAGAAAACAAAGGCTTCCCAAATGTTGGGTAGGATTGCCTTGCACTCCAGTGTTCTGTGTACGCATCAGCACTACTCTGACCATGAGAACTGAGCTGTATCTTCTTGGGAACGCACATAGATTTTCCACCGGGTTTTGCAGTATGAAGTTGACAGCTGCAATGACAGCAACTTAATAGTGAGGAAACATCACTACGAGACAAAGAGACCAAGTACTAGCCTATCTTTTGGAAAGACTGCACTGCAACAAAAGAGGGAGGAGTGGTCAGCAGGGTGAGGGAGATGGTTGTCCTTCCCAGCTCTGCCCTTGTAAGGCCCCATCTGGAGTACTGCATCCACCTTGGGACCCATAGCATAGGAAGGATGTGGAGCTGTTGCACAGGGTCCAGGGGAGGGCCAGGAAGATGATCAGAGGGCTGGAGCACCCTTCCTATGAAGTCAGGTTGAGGAACTGGGCTTGTTCAGCCCAGAGAAGGATCCAGGGAGACTTGTAACAGCCTTCCAGTACTTGAGGGGAGCTTATAAGCAAGAAGTAGACCAATTTATAAGATAATATATGGTTCTATGATTCTATGAAAGGAACAACAGAAAACAAGAAAGGATATCTACTATGTAGCATTTATCCATTCCTACTTCATATGAGTAATAGCTAACTCAGTAAGTAATTAGGGTATAAATATGAAATAGGAAGTAAGGGATAAAATTACAGTTGTGCATATGGTAACAAAAGGCAGAGGAACATTTTCCTAATAATGTGAAGAATCTCTCAGATGTCATTCCATCCAATTTTACCCTGGAGCTGTACAGGATGAAACAGTTTTGACATCATTAGTGCCCACTATGCTAAAGGATATGTATATATATCATACACAGGTCTCTCTGTCATATCTTTGGGAGGGAGGAAAACACCTTCTCTGTAGAAAGAGTATTACCCTTCTGCCTCAGGTAGCTCATGTTTTCCAATAAGGGCAATTGAGATACTACCCCATATCACTGGCTTCAAGTCAGTTCCTCTCTCTTCCCTTTGGATCACAACTAAACATTTATCAAGCCTAAGGAAGCCTTAAAAGAGCGCTGAGGCTCTGTACAAGAGTCTTGAATTACATTATGTATTGTGACCAGGAATAAATGTAAAATAAACAGCATAATTTTATTCTGCATTGTACAAGACCCACAAATTACAGGAGGAGAAATTACATGAAGAACAATTCATCTTCAAGATTCCAATTATAGGTGTGAGGAGAAAACAATATATTTGTGGGAATTTGAAATGCAGAGCAGTTGGCATAGCTTTATTTTAAAATGATAAATATTTTCAGATTGAAGTGCAATTAGTAGTGAAAATGTCATGTAGTTTTACTATATATGTTTGTTAATATGGTTGGCATAACTCATTTAGGAGATGCCTGCAGTGCAGAGTCCTGTGCTACATATATCATAACAAAAATACAGTACTTACCCGTATATATAAAATGTACACAGAGACAACATTGCCAAACAGCCTTTTGGGACAGTCTAAAAGAATATCATTAATTTTTACTGTATACTTACACTTCTGGCTCAGCTCCAGCACTGCCTTTCTGTAAAAATCATTTCAAGTAAAGAATTATGCTATTTGCTTGCAGCAACATCACACGAACAGTAGTGAGCCATATGTTGCTACTTAGCAACTTAGTCTATAAGTCCCAAAGCATGTACTGATTTGAAAACTGAACAGAAATGATAATTGTTGAGGGATGCTGTGAGGCAACTTGTCTTGGACTACCAAGCTATGCAGATGTTTGATGCTACATAGCAAAAGGAGCAAAACTCTCTTTTTCCTGTCCAATGACTGAGCTTTTATTTATGTTAGCCTAAAGGCGACACATTGATTAAAACCCTTAAAATAATAGAAGGTGATGTTTTTCTGGATGTAAACACTTTGCAGTAAGCAAAAAGAACTGAAGTGCAAGGTTAGCTTTTTTTTGGAGCAATTGCAACATTCCTGATGTCTAAATTTTATTTCATTCTACACACACACACTTCATCTTATAGCCTCCAGATCTCTTGAAATGCTTGATTCTAAGAGAAGTGATAAGGCTTAGAAAGGCAAAACAGGCAAAGCTCATTTCTTAGGGTTAGATCCAAAGAAAGGAGGTATGTCAGCACGTACCAAGACCCAAAAAATTCTGCCTCTACAGTCACGTAATCCTGAAGGAAATTCCTTGCTCTCTGATGCTCTGTATCATGACCCAGTCTGCCAACATACCTCCCAAATAAGCTGGGTCACTCTCTGAAATCAGAAAACGACGTTCACACCTGACCCAGTCATCATAATCACAGCTTAAATAAAAGTTTCTGAGACAGCCATGCCTCTCCCAACATGGGATTCATATTTTTGTTAACAGATGTGCATCCATTGAGAGAAGTAGAGAACTCAATTCACTTATTCTGATTGGTTCCTGTTCCTCACCTCTGATCTCTCAGGGGAACATCTGAGTTATTGGGGATGGGAGGAAGCCTGCCCTCCTCTCTGAAGTCATGCAACTTCAAAACTCATGAGCACATCTGGAAAATGGAAACTGAAAACTCTATGGATTAAGTGACTAGAGCTTTATCTGGGAGAGAAAATTTTCTCATCTCTTCTTACAGGACTTGAGTTTTTCTACATTCAGTAACAATGAGAGGAAAATGAGCAAACAGATCTGAAAACAGAAAAGATTGGAATATACAGTCATATTCCTTCTTCCTCATGTTATCCTGTAACACACTCAGTCTTGCATGCTTTATTTTCACAGCAGTAAATATCTTACTCTTCCTTCAAAATAACCCATCTTTAACAGCCAGCTGGCTACTGAAATGGTGGCCAGTTCACCAATTTTGGGTGACCACTAAATGTTTACACCTGAGATGGGAACTACATCACATTACAGTAATCAGTGAAGACTTATCCATCAACAAAGAATTGCTTGGTTCCTTAAAGGAATTACCAGCAGTTATCTGCATCAGGAACAGGTTTGGCAAAGTTTCTCATGCAGTTTGTTACCTAAACAAGAGAGAGTCAGGATTTCCAACACCCACCCTTTTTTCTGCTCCTACTATGAGGGGGTTTTAATATATGTGAAAGCTTGTAATAATAACCTAATATTCCCTTAAAAAATCCACTGCAGTGGTGTAAGATGTCTGCAGCATTAGGAGAGAACCACTGTAAGAGAAAAGATGGTGGAACAGCCAAAGGCTGATAACTTCCCTCAAATGGGCACTGTGTGCCTGGCTGTTGTAGTAGCTTTTTGCCATATGGATTGCTCAGCAAAGGACAGAGAGATCAAACAAGTAAACTGGGGTTTAAATTCAGCCCAGGAGCTGGACACCCAAAAGCTAGGCTTTGCCACAGTGAGTTTCTAAGTATACGAGTTCTTTATTGGTTCCAGCCCTTAGTAACTAAACAGTTTTCTAACACCTTTGAATTTGGAAAAGTCAGAACTGATAGACCATTTTCCTTGAAGACAAATCATTTGCACTTAAAATATCTAACCTTGGATCTTTAAAGATACCTTAAGAACCCATTGAGATCAGCAAGTGTTAGATGCATAAATATCTCTATGAATCTGGGCCTTGTTAGCACATGCAGAAACTGCATAAAAGATTAAAACTTATGCTCTTAATTTTTCAATATGCCATTTAAATTATTTAAACTACATGCATACACACACTACAAAAATATCAACTGAAGAAAAATAATTCTGATGTATAATGTGGATTTGCAATTCTTTGTTCAGAACTATTTAAGATAGATGTAATGATTCTCTGTGAGGTAGCAGCTGCCTTATAACAGCAATCATTCACAGAGTTTGTATTTCTACTGTTTCAAACAAATTCAATTAGCCCTTGCACTTCAAAACCCTTAAGGCATAAATGAGATGATACTACGCTGCTTTAATCTAATAGTAATACTAAAACTTGTCAGTACAGTTCTTGGATTAATGGTTGGAGAAAAATTAATAATATAATTTTTCATTTTTTAATCAAACAATTCTGTTCTAAACTACCTCTGGATCTTGGAGAGTTCTTAGCCGAATAAGCTGAATCATGCACAAATCCTAAATGCAAAGTACAGTTGGTCTCTAAAGGTATTTTGGCAATAACTTCAACAGAAGACTAGGAAGCAACATGGTGGAACATTCTGAAGACTGTCTTCCTGACTGAACAGTGCAATTCATCTCATACAGCCTCCTGCTTCCTGAGCCACAAATGCACCTGCATACTATGCGCTATGTTTAAGTAGCCTGTCTTGACTATCTGAAGAACCCCACTTCATGAGGATATTTCATCTGACTGTACTGTCACTTTCCAGAGCTGTTGATTTCTAAATTATGTCCAGCTCATCTATACACATTTACTTTGCAGCCAAACGTATTTCCCACCTAATAAGAGAGTTTCACATTATCCCTCAGTCCTGGTGGAAAGAGGTGTATCACGCTAGCCACTGCTGGGCCTGAGACATTGCATGACCTAGGCCACAAGTTCAATTATTCAGGGTGATTTCTATGACACAGTGTAATTGACCTGCACCACTATCACCATCATGTACTAACATAGAATTAACTCTGCATTTTAAGAAATAATTGAAGTCTTTAGATTTATAGAAAACCATAGCAGCTAACAGCTTAAGTGGAAATGTTCTTGAAAGAATTTTAAAACATACATAAAATTCTAGAATTTAGTGTATGGTTCCTCAAAAAGGGGACTAAAAATATCCATAAATATCTGCATCGCATTAAACCTTTCGGGTTGAAGGCTAAAGGAGACTGTGTCATTTCCCTAGCTCCACTGTTAACAGTGTAACATTGGCAACATTCCTTAGCCATACCATTAGTGTTAAAAATGCAGTTCTTCAACTACAACTGGTCTAGGAGTGATAATTAAAGCTATTTGTGACATGTGTAGCTTATAATGATTAACTTGTCTGCAGTCAGATAAACAAATAACATGCACCTGTAAAGACTTTATTTCCTGAAGGTAAAACAACTGTTTAGGAAAGATCATGCTGGCAAAACAGCTGCTTGCATTCTGGAGAGGAAACAAGGTAGTATCTTTCAACAAACGCCAACTCTGCTGTTTTATCAACTCTATCTCATTAACTGGAAACAAGGCTTAAATGCTTTGTTTATAAATTATGATTATTCCTGATTGCAGCAGTTACTGATAGTGCCACTCATTTGCAATGCAATTCTTTGAATTTGTTTAATTACAATTTGAAACAAGGCAGAGAAGATTAATTAACCCACCTGGCTGGCTGGCACATAGTCCTGGCTTGGCTCTGTCATACTCATGTACATGTTCTCACCGTCAAACTGCAAAGGAAATAATAGTAAACATTTAGAAAACTTGAATATTTTTCATCAATGACTGAAAAAAAAAGCAAAACAGTAGCCATAAACCAGTATTATAGCCTGGTTTTAGAGACTTCTAATTGCATGTGTGCATCTTGTCTTTGATGTTCCTGTTGTCATCCTTATTGACCCTGGATGTCAGTGATTTGGAGTAATTAGCGCTCTAGTAATTACAGCTACCAAGCAAGAAATGAATGGTTCCCTTTCATCTGCAATCTGTTTTAAAACAAAATGGCTCATTTTGTGCACCATGTATACATATTGCTGTTGGTTGTAATGAAGTGCTAAGTGAATTGCACAGTTACTGAGAAAAGGAAGATGAGAACAGAAAACGCAGTAAAATGCATCTTAATGGATTCCAACTTTAGCTTTTGAACAGGAGTTGAAATTTCAAAACAAATTAAGCCCCCTCGTACTGAACTGCTCCCATACCAGAAAGAAGGAAATACATTTCCAGATAGCTTTCAGACATCTGAATGTATGAAACAGTATATCCAGAATGTATAGCTTAAAAGGATAGTTTGCTCGACGTGTGAATAAAATAAGCTTTCATAATTAGAACTGCAAAAATATCCTTCAATAAATGTTAAATACCATTCATGGAAATGCATACAAAGCAATTTCTTGTTCTTTTTCTCCCCTCAACTGCAATTAAAAAGTAACAGAAATGTGATAGAAAGGAAATGATTAAAAACTGAGGGTCTAGGTGGAGAAAAACTGTCAGAACTGATGCCTCATCCTGTAACAACACAAAGTATAAACCTAATGATTTCTTACACGATCACTGAATCATTAAGGTTGGATTCTCATCTGGAAAATGTCCCCACAGAACTTCCGTCATGCTCACTCAAGTGCCAGTGCCAACACGGTAACTAAAGTGCCAGTATCCATTCACAGGTAGGAAAGATCTTTTTAAACCTTCCAAGTAGAAATGCACAACAGCAGGAATCTCCATCACCAGCCATCAGCCACAGATTTCCAGCTGTTACGAGGTCTGTTTGAAATAACTTACACCTGACCCCTTCTGTGAATGTTTAGAGTGACATATTTTGGAAATGAGCCACTATTTTCGATGATGCAACGGCATTTTCAAAAAATCACCAACACTGACTGAGCTTCCTGAATTACAGAAGGTGGTAGTGAATTTCCTACGGACAATGCTCATTCCATCCTGAGCTTTTCAGGATATTCTACTTGCAAGGCGACTAAATCAAACTGTAGCTTTGGCAGACAGTTCCACAAGTTTTGCTGAAGCAGCTGTAAAGGTTTCAGCTTCCAGCTGTTCATTCTGTTCTGCCAGAGGCTACAAGCCTTGTAACAGCAACCATAAGAATGAATATGTCCCAGCTGTTGGCACAGCAGACAATGGTCTGCCCTTCCTGGACAGTAACTTAATAGATAATCACAGCTTATCTATCAGAATCCCTGTTTCCAAGGCGGGAAAGGATGATGTTATAGACACAGATCTGCCATAGGAAGTTCAGCATTTCCAAATCTGATGGAACAGAGGTAGGTAGATAAGACCTTAAAAGCAGGGATTGATGATCTTTTTGTTTGTTTTTTTTTTTTTTTGTTACACCTACCTATACACCTATTTCTTTCAGTTTCCTCATTCAAGAACGTTCCTATTTATTTGCATTCAAAGCAGAACCTTGGAGAGCATTTTCAGGATCTGGATTGGTTAAACAATGGAATAAATTGTTGTTTCTTTTTTTTTTTTTTTTTTTTTCCTGTGCAAATAAATGGAAAGATGAAATTCTGAGGAGGTATTTCACAGCCTGCTATCAGAAACCAAGCACTCTAGTATAAGGCCAGCAGGGACTCAACTCATTCACCTTGTCAAGCAAAAGGCTGTCAAGCATCCTGATCACTGCAATTGGTACTTAGAATCCAGAAAGATGACTGATAACAAAACGTCAGTCTTTCTGACAGTGACATAATGGGATTTAATGTTGAGAGATGGAAGTTAAAGAAAATCAGTTCTGAAATAAGAAAATAAGATCCGATTTTAGATAGTAATTAAGCATTCTATCAATGACTAAGTCATAGTTTCGTAGAGATTTCTAAATTAACTTCAATTTTTTTTTTTTTAGAAAAAAATGCATTCCATATCATGTTCATGAGAAATACTATGGACAGACTAGTTAACCTGGCTCGTTATGGTGGTCATATCCGCCTTGGAAGCCATGATTCCTGAAGTTTCCCATTTTTAATTTCCCTTGTAAAAATCATATCCTTGCTACTCTGCATTACGAACATTGCCATAATTCATATATGATATACTCAGTTGCAATAATCCTGAAGAAAATTCTTTCTTTGGATGTTTATTGGCTAGATACAGACCAGGGTTTCTTCAATTAATTTTGTCTTCTGTAACACCTGAGACTTTGATTTGAGAAAAGAATCTTAGCGAAGTATACTAATCTTTCAGTATACTAATATTTCCTTCCTTTGGATGTTTGGTCATCTGTCTTTCCTTCCAAGCTTATCATCACCAAATCTGCATTCACAGAAAAAAATTTAGCTAAAATCAGTTTTCCATGAACCCTGGAAATTTGCATCATTCCTCATGTTGTTCTTGGACCACCTTCTTATCTGATCAGTGCCTCGTTACTTCCAGTGCTTCAAGCACTGGTAGGATCTTGAACCTCATCATTTCTTATTCCTTGTGGCCCTCTATTCGGTTCTTCAGTTCTAATATGGTCTGCAAGCTTAAAGTAACTATGTATCAATGAAAGTGAAATATATATATATATATATATATATATATATATATATATATATATATATATATATATCTGTACCTAAAGTTTGACTTCCTAGCTTTTAGTGCCTTAAATGAGAAATGATCTTCTGCAACATTTTGGATCAATTTGTTAGGGTAAATTTTCAAAAAAAAAAAATATTGATGCATAATGTCTGCAAAATCAGGGAGGCCTGGTAATATCTAAAAATTCCCAGAAGCTGTTTGATTTATTACCTAATTTCTCCAATATTTGAACATGGAATTTAGTCATTGTACTGTTTAAACTTTGTTAGAAGTATGCATAAAATACTGTATATTAGGTTGTATAGTTTAATAAGATTTGATGGAAAGTGATTTTTTTGTAGTGTTTTGCAGGATGCAAGCTGTATTAGCTGGCACTAACACTGTCCTCCATATTAGTACGTGTACAAAATTTACAGCTATAGTAAACACTATAAATGTAAAAACATTTACACCATCAGTGCAGTGTGGTGCATCACACCTTGGTGGTCCTGAAGACATCAGACACAAGCCTGCAAACCAACTGTAAACTTCAAGGACAAAGCATATACACATACATTTTCTACAGCAGGTGTTTAGGAACAAGTTCTTAATGTTTACTAAAATGTTTCTAAAATAAGGAAACTATGATTTATGTAAACCTAATTTTTTTAAAAAAAAAACAACAAAGGTTTACTTCAGTACTGAGTTGATTCAGTATCAAAGAAGTGTGGATTACAGATGACCTCTACCATCCACCCCAATTAGACTTGAAGCCAGCCAGTACTGTGGGGGACAGTATAAAAGGCTTTTCAAAAACTACATTAACAGCAAAAGGATGTCCAGAAATAACCATTACTTGATGAGAATGGTCATCTCACAAATAGGGATCAAAGAAAACAGAGACATTCAGTGCCTTCTTCACCTCTGCCTTCAACATGATAATGGGTCCAGGGCATCATGGAGCCCCAAGTTGGAGTACTGTGCAATAATGAAGAACTCCCAGCCATTCCCAAATACACATGAGATTTGCTGCTCCAACTGCTTGCACGTGTTTATGGGGCCCAATGGGATTCATCCCAGGGTACTCAAAAGAGCTGGCCGATATCATTGAGAGACTGCTCTCAATTATTTTTCAACAGTTTCGGGAATCTTAGAGGTCCCAGTTGACTGCAAGCTGGCAGATGTCCCAGTTTTCAAGAAAGGCAAGAAAGAAGATCCTGGTAATTACAGGCCTCACTTTGGTGCCTAGCAAAATTATGGAAAAGATTATTCTGGGAGTTGTTGAAAAATATCTGAAAGACAATGTAGTCAGTGGTAACAGCCAATATGGGTTTGTAACAGGAAAGTCCTGTTTAAAAAGTTTATTATCCTTTTATGAGAAGATTGCCCACCTAATTGACCAAGAGAAGCCAGCTGATGTAATGTTTTTGGATATCAGTAGAACTTTCAGTACCATTTCTCACAGTATCCTTTTGGGCAAAACGTTCAGCATATAGCTAGACAAAAAAAAAAAAAAAACAAAAAAAAAAAACAAACGCAATGGGTGAACATTTGTCAGATCAGGCTCCAAGAGTCAAAGAACACCAGACTGGCAACCAGTACTGAGTGGAATTCCATTTTAGGGCCAGTTATCTTTAATGATTTTTTTAATGACTTGGTTAGAGGATTTGAAAGTAAACCAAGTAAGTCTGGGGATAACACTAAATTGGGACAAGCTGTTGATTCTGTCAAGAGTGGAGGAGCCTTGCTGAGAGATCTTGACAAACTTGAGGACTGGGCAATCACCAACTTCATGAAGTTTAATGAGAGCAAGTGCTAGATTCTGTGCCTGGGATGGGATAGCCCTGGATATATGTACAGGGTGGCGGATGAGAGTTTGGAAAAAAGTCCTGTGAAAACAGGTCTGGAGGTTCAGTTTGACAGCAAGTTCAATCTGAGTCAGCAGTGTGTCCCATCAGCCAAAAGGGCCAATGGTATCCTGGAGTGCACCAGACCCAGCATTGGCACCAAGCAAGGGAAGAAATGGTCCTGCTCTGATCTCTGTGGCCTGAGTGCAAGTTTGGGTGCCACAGAGTAAGAACAAGATTATATTATTAGAGAGTGTTCAAAGGAGGACTACAGAGATGGTGAAGGGTCTGAAGGACAAGGTGAATGAAGAGTGATTAAGGTCCCTTGGTTGCTCAGTCCAGAGCAGAGGAGGCTGAGAGGAGGCCTCATGGCAGGCTGCAGCTCCTCACAGGGAGTGGAGGGGCAGCTCTCAACAGAAGTGTCAAGGAGCTGCACTACGGGAGAGTCAGACTGGGGGTTAGGAAAAAGTTCTTCATCAGAGGGGGGCCAGGCATGGAACCTGCTCCCCAGGGCAGTGGTCAAAGCCCCAAGCTACTGGTGTTCAAGACACATTTGGACAATGCTCTCAAAACCTCATATGGTTTTGGTTTTAGATGATCCAGTGTGGACCAAGGAGTTGGACTCAGTGATCCTTGTGGATCCCGTCCAACTCTGGATATTTTATGGTTCTACAGATAAAGGATAAAAAAAAAAGTACAAGCCTTCAATAAAAAAAGAAGTTCAGAGATACTGATGCAGTGCACTGTCACCTCCAAGAACACAAGACTAGACCACACTGATACAATAAACCACAAAAAAAAAATGCTAACAATTTGATCAACTAAAAAAATCGTATGATTTCTTTATCCCAGGTGCATCAAACTTCCAAAACAAGCCCCTTAACTTCAGAAATTAATGCTTTCTCCAATATTAATGTTGCATTAAGGTTTAGGCTGGATATCAGGAAAACCTTTACTGAAAGAGTTGTTAAGCACTAGAATAGGCTCCCCAGAGAGGTGGTTGAGCCACCATCCATGGATGTGTTTAAAAACTGTTTGGATGTAGTGCTCAGGGACATGATTTAGCGGAGGGTTGTTAGAATTAGGGCAGGATGGTGAGGTTGCAATTGGACTTGATGATCTTTAAGGTCTTTTCCAACCTGAGCAAACCTATGATTCTATTATTAAATTATTTTAGCATTCTATATATTGCTTTTTAACTTGCAGGCTCTGCAGCACTGCATCTTTTAATTCTCTTCCAGAACAGCTTAAGTCATAAGATCCCCACCTCGTACCATACTGAGACAGTGGTTCAAGTAGCCTATCCAAGTAGAAAGTGAATCAATAGATCAGCAGATATAAGCCAGAGACACCTCCAATCATGCCTCCAAAATCACCTTATTTTAATCATCCCAGGTCTACAAGAACCTTGTATTTCCTAAACTTCCCTACCACTCACTGTGCTAGATCTCAAACAAATAAACTGCACGAGTGTCACTTAACCTGGATGATTCATCCAAACAAGAGATGAAGTACAAAGAAAGGCAGTTAAATGAACTGTCTTTTGTGAACTTATGTATGATATATATATATATATCATATGACATTTCATCTAAAGCTTTCCAACCTGTCTCCAAGAACATTCAGTATCATTAAGGGCAGACTTCAAAATCTTTCATTTTAATCTATTAAAAGTGAATGCTAATACAATATTCTGATGTGTGATAATAACTACTCTTGACAACATTTCTTTTCATATTAAAGTGTAACTGCATGAGAAGTTTGGGTGAGAGTAAACTAAGACTATGACTGCATTTTAATACGGAAATATATATAACTGGGAGCTGTTTTTAACGCATATTCAGAATTCATCATACTCTAAGTATTAGAAATAAAATATATAGGCAACACTATCACATGGTCATTAAGAAATCCCCAGAGAATAACCATATTTAAGACAATTTGGCAAGATGTTTGGCAAACAACGTGCACAAAACATCCAAGCGCTGCTATAAAACATCATTTATTCATGTACGTTAGAAACTTACATAAACACTGCCTGACTCTTACTGATGCAAGAGCTATGATAGAGTTCAGCAAATGTCCAGATTGCTTTATCAAACATGGATTTAGCCAAGTTCACAAAGTTGGCTTTGGTCTCCCATGAGCATGGCATAGTATCAGTTGCAGAATGGCAGGAAACCTGTTTTCATCCCCCACTTATGTTGCAGGCAAATCTGCCAGCATTTATTTATAATGATGATTATGAAGTAACAAGCTTACAAATATTTTTCACTCTTTGTATTTGACTATGTCACAAAGTTATTGTAAGTAGGCTGCATATAATCAAATAAAGAACAAAACTTAAAGAATATTTGTTATTGATTATTCACTTTGTCTTCATTGCAAGGGTTATCTGTGTTATCTGGATTTCAGGGAAAATTAATTCCCTGTCCTCTTTTTTTATCACTGCCTCTTTGCTACCTCACACTTCTTCGCTGTTGTTGGGAGAAGCAAGTGTTTATTTTGTTTCCTCTCCATCCATACTTAGCATTTTCTGAGGAAATTGCCAATTTGCTTTCTGTTTGTACACGTAGGTATGTATGCCCTAAGTTCTGCAGATATAGTTAGACTACCTAAGGTTAAAAAAAAAAAAATAAAGTAAATCAACCACGTGCTTCTTTGCCTCAATGCTGACGCAAGCTTCTCCTAACTTATACTGGAAAGCAGCACAATGTGATAGTACTATAACTTGTCCAGCTGTAGTGTAGGCATGGAAGCATGATGAACACTAGTGGAGATGGCTTTTCAAGCAAAAATAAACTTGTGGATGGCTGAGGGGAAGCACTGAGGGACAGCATTTAATGCACAGGTTGTATCTCAGCAGAAATACCCTGAAATAAAGGATGAGAAACAAATAGAGAAATCAACTGATTGGTGGAGGGTGCTGTATATAGTAAGTTCAGCTGCTGTGTAAAGACACATAGACTAGACATCCTAGTTTCTTTGAAGGATCTTAACAATCTCCAAAGCCTGTGTTATTAGTTGTAATCTGAATACAAAGTTCTACCACTCTAGATTGGAACCAGAAACTAGATTTAATTTTAAACTTCAGCCAAACTCTTTAGTTATAGCTCACCTTGCTCTAGCAGACCTCCAAGATAATTTATTATTATATTTTAGAAAAATGTCAGAAGAACACTGGAGAAAAAGATTCATTTCTAGTGATTCAGTGAGTTCAGTGCTTACAGCTTATAGATACCATTTATAACTAATATGATCTAGAAGCCACTACTCCTGAAAAAGCTTTAGAACTAGGTAATTTTGTACATTTTAAACCAAATGAGAAGAATAAAGTGTCACAGGTGGCTCAATGACAAATAGAATGTTTTATTTTACTCAGAGATGCTGAAATGAGACAAAAATAATGATGGAATGCAACATAAATCAACAAGTGACCATGCTAAAGAAACAGCCAATCTTGTTATGAACTATCAAACATAAAAACAGAGATGTCTTGTAAACAGCATTGCATGATGGAAAACCTCTTCTTCCATGCAGTTTGGGAGAGTGGTATATCTGTATCAAATTGAAACTCCGTTTTGTCTCCTGAATTCCATTTTGTATTCAGTACTGAACACATGTTTAAATTTGCCCAAGACAGGTTACAGTAATGTATTCCAGACAGCCAACCTTTCCAGGAAAGGGGCTTGACACCTTGCTGAAGGAGTATCACAGGAAAATTGTCAGAAAACACTCTAGTACAATTGACTTTGATTGTCTCTGTTCTACCGTCTTCCCTCCCTCCTTCCAGAAATGTTTTTTGAAAGAGGAGATTATTGGAGGACTATGAGTTGGGTGAAAATGCCTGAATGCAGCACCATACCAAAACCAAATTAAACCACTTTGCATAGCTGGATATGCCTGTATGGACCAAGGCAGGTCAGTCACTGCCGGAAGGACTGGAGAAGTCCCTGCAAATATAATACGGGCCTTCCAGGTCACAGAAAGTCTGACATTCAAAGCTGTGGAGAAGAACTGATGTATCCCCAGATTATTAGTTTTACTCATTTTAATTAAATTAATTGTCATGCAAGAGTGAAGTATTAGGAAAATGCTTTATGAATCCTATGTTTTCATTCTCTTACTTATTGTCTAAACTATGAATGTTGGGTAGGATACATTTAACTAATTCAAGTACATTGATGTGCGGGCTAAGCATATTGTCATCTACTACTCTTGAGGCAGAACAAACACACTGCTGCCTTGGATACATCACTTCTTTTCCCACAGTAAGTGTCATCTTCCAGGGGCATCTGCCCTTCATGAGAGAGCCAAGATGCGACTGGAGGCCCTGCTTAGATGCAACCACAAATAGCTATGACGTCAGCAGGTGGTTTTTGCTCCCTGGTGGAGTTGGGAAGGAATCTGCCCCAATCTCCATGGCTCACTGGAGTGAGCAGTGAGCTGGACTGGTACAGGCAGTGTGCCATGGAGCTGGAAGTGACGGTGCTGCTTTTCAGAGAATTGCTGTCAGACATCTATACTGAGAAAAAAACATCAACTGTGACAAAAGTCTAACTGCCCTGAGCACACAAATGACTTTGATATGTGTAGGATTCAGTGCTTGGATCAAGGCATGATAGCAGGCTAGCACTGCACTATGCCATTCCACAGCCTGCCTTTCAAAGCGGAAGTGTTTTGAAAATACCCTACTTGATTCTCCTAAAATTAGACCATTTATAAGACATACCATCTCTCCAAAGAGCATAGGTAGCAGTGTCAAAGTTTTCTTTCAGATTCTTATTTGTGTCATAAATATCTACACTAGACCTTACATCGCTGTATTCCCTAAGTGTGCTCGTTATTTATTGTGCTGGTTGTGAGAAACGGGAAGAACCACAGGGTTTCCCGAATACGTTCTCAAAGGTGGCAAACAGGCTGGATGTCTAAATATACACTGGTAGTTAAAACCTGAATGATAGCACTACAGCATTTGTGTTTTTCCTGCACTTAATAGAGGTTAATGTGGAACAGGAGAGGAGGTGAAGGGGGGTGTTTAGCTTCCCGCTTGGAGCCTGCATGTGTCAGTGCCTGACAGAGCCTTGAAGTTGTTAGCCTTCATGCAGAGAGCTAGCTGAATGAGGTTACAGTGCTGAGCACAGCGGGCTAATAGAAGTAGGATCAGACTGATAGGAGGAGTGGCAGAGCCTGGGCACAGCAGAACATATCAAAGACAGCCCAGGGGAGAGTGGGTACTGTATTAGTCTTTTGTGTACATTTAAATGGAAGACAGTGAGCATGCAGAGATGAACTCTGAACTCACTCGGCTGGGCTCCTGCTCCTTTTAACCTTGGGTGTTAAATAAAATTTAAAAAAAGCCACAACACACTGTAGACTGGACTCTCATGCTAAACTACCTTCAATATGCAAGAGATATGTTAAATAAACATATCGAGATCAAAGTGGCAAATGCTTTTTGTTATTATTTTACTCAATCCATACTAAATTATAGATGTAGCCACCCACTGGGAAGATAGGGTGATAAGGTGGAAAGGTTTGAATAACTAATAAGAGTAGTCCTTTATTTTTCAGACCACAGTTGCTGAGAAAATTTGTTTAACCTGGTAGGCTTGCAATATTTTCGAATCCCATCTGGCCTGTTTCACAACAAGGTCTAATCCTGCATCCTGGACAGAGAAGGGAATTTTACCATCGCCATTTGGATGGGAACTGAATCAGACAGAATGATAAGACAATAAGGCCCTTCTTAATTCTGAGTTTGAGTCATTTTTTGTTGATATTCATCTTGGTCTTATCATTTCAAATGTTAAATTATATAGTAAAGTGGAAAATCTTAATCAAAAAGATCTGCATAGAACAGAGAAATGACAAAAAAAAAAAAGCAGGTTTTGTATATCCCGATGCAGAGCTCCCTGCGCTTCTTTATGGCAGAAGACTTCACAGATCTTAGCAAATGAGTTTTGTACAAATAGGACAAAAACATTCACTTGCATGACTACGTTGGGAGCTGTGTTCAGGGACCCATGGACAGAATTTGACCCACTATGTTATTTATAGAGTGAATGGGGTGTATATATAGCTCCTGTGGGAAAGTACATCTGCTTCCACACAGAAGAAACTTAGAAATAAAATGGGCTACTACAACAGAAACAACAAAAGCATAAGCAAAACTCTACCATTATTCTGAAAATCTCATGACTTGACACATAAATTAAAGGTAACAACTGTCATCAGATAACTAGCAAGTCTTGTCCACATACTGCTATGCTTCATGATTAAAACCATAAGGAAAAGAAAGCCTCTATATACTTATAATTTTTAAAAGTATACGCAACGCTTGATCATTAAAGGACTTGAGCACCCTTACCAATGCAGCAGGTCACTAGAGCATAAGCATTAAAATCATCCTGTTGAAGCAGATGAGACTGTAAGACTAAAACCAAGCACTCATTCACATATGTGATGAGATAGGGCCCAATATCTCAGAAATGTACAGGAATAGCCATAAAACAGTGAAGTACTTGCCAAGCATAATCAGCTTAAATTTCTGGTAAACCAAATTATTTAGCAGACAGATAAGATCTTATTAGGTACAGCTAATTGAGACCTGGAGGGGATGGTAACAAAAAATGACTAATTGCAAGGTTTTAGCAAAACACAGGCATCTGTTGACAAGGTCTTGTCCTGACAACTATAATGTGTTGTAGGACTGATAAGTGATCACAGTTCAGCAAAATAACAACAATTGCTGCCACGTGGACAATCTCGCTTCTGTTCACAGTTACTTTGGTAAAACAGGAACTCCATTAATTTAAAGAGATTACTTTCAGGAGGAATGCTACACATTTAAATTCATGTCTGCAGCAAGTAAACACCTGGAGCCTCACATACATTCTAAGTGAACTTGAAGGAACTTGGGTTTTTTGTTGTTGTTGTTTGTAGTTTCGTCAAAGATTTAAAAGTTTGAGAAAGCTTGGAGCACTGATTTATTCTTTTCCTACATGGTCTACAGGCAAAGCTGAGAAATACTAATAGAACAGTACAGAATGGAGTATTCTGTTTCAAAATAGGTCACTCAAAAACAGAGATGCTTAGAAATGTTCACAATATCACTCAGAAGCAGAACTGGAAGAGATGTATATAGTATACATTCGATATATTTAATTGATAAGGTAGCAAATGTGTGCAAATAAATTTCAATTTAGTTTTAGTTTAGAAGGTAAAGGTTTATAATATAGGTACAGTTGTACTTGTCATCCTGTTACAAAAACTCCTTCAAGAAGATAAATATTCCATCTCTTTCTCTTTCCTATTTGCAGTAACAGCACAACCGTCAGTGCTGGCTACTGTTTTTCTCCCAGCCAGAACATTCTGAATCTATTACTGCTGTACATTTCTCACAGAAAATTAGACAGCAAAAGTTACTCAGATCTGGCACTGTTAGAGTCACACCTGTTGCCTTTCAAAGAAACCATGCGTATCAGTAAGAGACCATCATAGTGCTGGAAGGAAGCTCCTTGGACAGGCAAACCCATCCTTTGAATAATAGCAGAATAGGTTTCACTCAGCATCCATGAAGGTTTATTGCCAAATGCTGCCTTGGATACAGTTCCAGCAATGGTGTTTCTGTACATTTCTCCCCATTGGTTCAAACTCTTTAGTACTGTTCCTATTTTGTTTTATGACTTTTTTCCTTTCTTCATTCTGGAGAATGATGACTTCCACTTTTTCATAACAGCTCTGAACACACTAAGACAGATACTCTGTACTCTACTTCAGGCACACTATTTCAAATTCCTTTCACCTTCTGACATATTTTTCCTCCCCAAAACATTTCTCCATTTGTAGCCTCTTAGGTGCTTTCTACCTTGCTGATGACCTTTTCACTGTCTCATATGCTGTCCAAAATGAACATATCTGTAGACAAATCCAAGTTCTGTTCCAAGATAATTTTTTCAGCACAGTTTCAATACAGGGTTCACCCAGATTGTGAGTATGTGCCAGCCTCTTCCTCCCTACAAACATTACTGAGAATACACTTTGTCTTTTTCTCAGATCTTAGTAAATAAAACCTCTGAAACCTTCACTTGACCTATACCGGTCAGCATGGAAAGTTGCCAGATAGGGTAGATCTATGACAAATGGTGAAGACAGCTCCAAGGGTTCTGGCCCAAGTCACTGATGTATGCTTTTTTCAAATTGACAACAATCCTTGAGAATTGCAAGATGAATCTTAGGATGAAAATGACACTTTTAAACATTTTTTACATGCAAAAATAAAATAAAAAAATAAAATAAAAAAAATAAAAAATGCTCCTTTGCCAGAACACAACAGTTCAAGTATGCAGAAGCACTGTGGGAAGCCCCAGTACACTCCTATTGTGCTCCTCCCTTAATACCACATAGTTTTAGGATAGCCTTGCAGTATTTCTTATCGCCATAAGCTTTCCTAATTGACTTGATAATGTAAACTTGGATTAATCTCTCCTTTGAAGAGAAACAACATCCTGGTCCTGACTTTTTCTTAAGGAAAAACTTTTGTTTGCCGCTGCTCGGAGGGACACAGCTACTCATTTATGGCTAGGAGAAGAGTTGTGGACAAGGTGGGCACGTGCTCTCCTGCCCTTTCTCCTTTGGGGCAAAGCAGCTGGCATTAGAACTAGCAGTCCTATTTCTACTGCAAAGACCTGCAAAGTGGGCGGGAACGTTTTTGAAGTGGATTGTGACACTGATGTCAAAACAACACTTAAATCTCAGAAAGGATGCTTTTGGAAGGATAATCTTACAATTCACAACAGTCCATGCATTCAGTGCACTGAAACAGAAGCAAAATTTTGCATATGCTATCTTTGTTATAACCACTGTTAATGAGCTGACATAATTTTAGAATAAAAACATAATAATGTGATTAAAGCTTGATGGAGCTGTTTTTATGCTTTTATGATATAAAAATGGCTTCTTATTAGCTTTTGATGCTTCATTTTCCCACAGCACCACAGTATTTGCTTCTGTTTTACCCAATTGCACAATAATTGTTGTTTAACTTCAGCAATCTCATAGCCTACTCAGACTCTTCACACATTTTATTAATCAGCAAAAGTACTCTAACATTAATGTCATGGAAAATCTGCCTTATCATTTTAGAGTCCTGCATTATATTCTATCACCTGTCTGCATAAGGTACTGAATTTTTAATGCATCATCCTTCCGATTTGATGAAATCTGCGATTAAAATTATCATAATCTGCTATGCCTAAAAAGCATTAAATGAGTGCACATTACACTTGAAATAAATGCCTTGAATAATTTTTGTTTTAATATTCTGTGTATTTGGAAGACTGAAATGTATATAAGCAGTTTTTTTTTTTTTAAACTTCAAAACTTGCTGAAACTACAGCTTCAGAGGTTGTACCTGAGATTATGACTCTACTATATATACTTAGAAAACATTTTCTTCACATGATCAAGTTCATTTCCAAGGTAAACTTTCCAAACATAGAATATCTTAACCCTGTAATTATTAGGTTAAAAAAAAAAAAAAAAAAAAAAAAAAAAGAAAGAAAGAAAGGAGGGAATACAGAAAATCAAATTGATAAATCATGCCATGGTTTGCAGATATACAACATCAGCAGGAACAAAAAAGCTGCATAAACACTACCAAAAATATATTTGGCTCCTTCTCTCTCACATTAAAAACATACACAAAGCACTAATTGATTCCATTCCAGAATGCATGATTATTTCTCCTTAATTAGAATACAGATCAGAATGAAACATCTTTTCACAAGCAGGGCCTGTGTCAGGGTAGTGGTTGACGTCTATGCTAGTATCACAGAATATCTCAAGTTGGAAGGGACCCACAAGGACCATAGAATCATTTGAATTCAGCCTTTGAAGGTCACCTAGTCCAACTCCCCTCAATGAACAGGGAACCTACAGCTATACCAGGTTCCTCAGGGCCCCATCCACTCTGATCTTGAATGTCTTGAGGGACACGGCATCCGTCACTTTTCCGAGTAACCTGCTCCAATGCTTCAATGTCCTTATTGTAGAAAATATTTTCATTATATCACATCTAAATCACCTCCCCTTCAGTCTGAAACCATCTCCTATTGTCCTATCCTAACAGACCCTGACAAAGAGTCTGTCCTTTTCTTCCTTACAGTCCCTCTTGGGATACTGAAAGTCTGCTCTCAGGTCTCCCTGGAAACCTGATCATCAAGCCCATCTCCTGGCTCCAGAAAAAAAACACCCAAAACCAAAACAGCAGCAAAACCACTAAAAACTGACATAATTCAATTGATTTCAAAACTAACATCAAGAGGAACATCCATGAATTAAGCCCAGTAAATGAAGCTGTACTTGATGTGCAGCTTGCTTTTCTTTCATTCTTTCACTAACCAGGCTCACACATTCAGCATGCAGTCTTTTTCAGCATCACAAAACAATCCGTTTAGTGCAATTCATTTAAGACAAGTATTAAGACGCTCTAAAATTCTCTGCAAAGGCTCCAGAGTCTTAATAGCTGAATTCATAAGTAGCTAGTCATACAGTATCACTGCTTCATATTGTTTCTTCATGCGTTACACAGCTCTTTTAATGCTCCCAACTTCCCCTTAGGTCAGTGTCTACAAGTCAAACATTCAGAAATAATAACAGAGTAAAAAACGGTGCTGTCATTAGATTCATGTTTTGATAGAAAATTAATTTGGTGTTTTATTCATTCATTTGCAATAGTAACTACTGCCTTGGAAAGTACAATGTGGTTAATTTTCCAATATATTCAGATCATATTAGTAATACCCAGTCTTTTAAGTGTTTTGACGCACCTAATAGTTTTACACATAAGATTCTGCAGTTCAGAAGTTCTTCTAGCTGCGTGAGCCCTTACAATCTGAAATAGTCAGAACATTGATTTAAAAGCTAAGCAAGTATTTCATACCGTGCATCACTGAAGATCTTTTGTTAACACAGAGAGCAATGTGAATTATGTATCTGATTTTATTTCTTACTGTTAAATACAGATCGCTGGAAAAAGTATAACCAGCTCCTTTTAAGAATACAAAGTAAAAGCGTGCTGTGTATTATGCTACAGCAGGTAATTCAGCGTTTTAGATAGGATTAGCCAGCAGATTTATCAAGCAGCCTCCAAGGAAGGTAGAGTTCAAGACCGGGCTCATCAATAATACATAAATAAACTGAACAATTAGGTACAAAGTGGCTATCTTGTCAGACAACTTATTAACTGATAAATGATATACTCACTGCAGAGAGTGTAAAAAGGGGAGACGTGTAAAGATAGGAAAAGAAGACTGGAGAAAAGAGGAAGGCACTGTGCCTCTTAGCACTTCTCTTCACCCTTCCACACATCAGCCCAAGCTGAGAACTGCAATGTGGAGAACAAGGGGTGAGGAAGAACTCAGAAATACCTGGTTCTACTCTGGTTCACTTGGCTTTTTTTTTTTTCCCCTCAACAGCAGAATGCAGATGCATGCCTTTGCTGTTTGATCAGTGGTCAGAGGAGGAGAAAAATAAAATATTCCACTTTTCTAGTTGACAGCTACTACAGCATTAACATCAACTACTTAATATGCAGGTTTTGCACAAATAAACAGCCATCCCAAAATATAATGTCACTGCTGGGCATGGCTGTAATGTGGCCTCACTGCTGAGGTGCAACAGTGCCCAGGAAAAAGTGAAAGCGGTTTGTTACATCTGGCTTACACAACAACGCTATGCCCTAAAAAGGCATCTGTACATTGGTAAATGTCAAAACATGAGCCATTTGTTCCTTCTTTACTAACTGTCAACAAACTCAAATTTGTTTTCCTTTCCTGAGCTGCCCTGCTCTTTTCAGCTAGAAAACAAGGAGACTGCAGGTAGGAAGGGCTGTTGCTATTTTTTCCCCAGCCAAGCAAAACAAAAACATCTTCACTTCACTTGGGATCAACAAGTAAGCAAGCAAACCCAGTCCAAGTAAAATCTTTTCATACATACATCTCCTCAGCTCAGAAACTGCAAACATTTGAAGTACAGATTTCAGGATTTAACTCAGAATAAAAACAATATTGACCTAATGTGTTGTCTTTCATGCACAAGTACTCCAAAGTACTTTGCAAATATTGACTGGACTCTGCCTTTAATCTATGCTCAGTGCCCATTCAATGCAGCAGCCATTTTGAAAGATAAATACTAAAGAAGATTCAAGCCTTGAACACTCCACTAGTAGAAATGTAAATTACTAGTGAAGCAAAATCACCCCTACAGAAAAAAAGAAAAAAAAAAAAAAGGAACATTGCTCAGGAATACATTCTAGTTGAGAATCAAACTCAACAATTTATAGATATCTTTATTAGATGGACAAGTAACTTGGATGAACAGAAGTGGTTTGCTGTGACTTCACTGAATAATTGTTGTACCACAATTAAGTAAAATGAGGAACTTTAAGACTTGTCTCTTGTTGTCTCAGAAACATGGTCTGACTTACTGGCAGTCCTGTGTTGAGTCAGGAGCTGAACTCAATGAGCCTTGGTTCCCTTCCAACTCAGAATCACAAAATCACAGAATGTCTTAAGACTACTCACTGCCATTTTACTCCAGTTTCAGTGAACAGTTCCTCTACTCCACATCAGAGTTCCTTTCAAAGTACATTATTATGTCTTTTCCAAAGAAAAGCTGCACCTGAGGAGCAGTGTTCTCTTGAAGTCCCTAAAGCATTCATGCTTCACACCTCCCCCCCAAACTAGGCAGCTAGCACCTGCATCATGACATCTTGACTAGGGAATGAAATTACAGATTGAAACAGATGATGGGTATCAAACCAGAACTTCTGACTGCGGGAGTAAGCTTCCACTGATGGGTCAGCTGTGCTACCTGTAGGATTCTCTCATTCACTGATTATAGAGGAACTCCAGGACAATCACATCTGACCCAATATGTTGGAAAGCCATGAGATGAATCCAAACTGTTATAGACCATGAAGTGAAGGGGAAGTAGAGAGAAATGGCATACAGTATGCAATGTCTCCTTCCAGGACCAAGTGCTCCCCACCCCTGAGGAGCTGCAAATAGCATCACTGATGCATGAGGAAACTCCAACAAAATCTCCTTTCTCTGCTTCTCCTTAAGATCAGTGGTAGGGATTATGAGGACACACCAGGGTGGCTTTGCATGTCATATTAAAGGATTTCCTTGCCTGAGGGAAAGTTTTGTTCAAGTGATATGTTTCCCAACAGATGTAAGGAATAAGGAGCAGGTTGGATCACAGGGAATAGATACGGGCATTGTTATACAGAACTGCCTATGGCAACTGGCAAAAGCACTCACACAAGGCCTTCCTAGTGAAGGATTTCCACTTCTGTAGTCAATCTTTGGACAGGTTGACTGCACTGTGGCACAAACTGATTACATCCCTGTCTGCAAATCTAATCTAATATTTATTAGCATGGACTGCTAGTTCGAAATAAACGTTTTAGAACAACATTTAAGAAGTAAAACACTTATGAATTGCTATAAGATAATCTGTACCAAATATATGATGTTTTGCAGAGCTGTGAGATGCCTCGATTGGTTTCATATAAAACTTGGCCGAAAATATGATCCTTAGAGTGAAGTATGTGGTGATAAAAATGTGATTAAGGTATACTGGCAATTTGACTTTGGCAATTTTATGTCTTGTTTTTGAATTCTTGTATATGTAATGTTTGGCCCTCTTCTAGTTGATAGTCTATCAGCTAAAGTCCCTACATATACAAACATTAATAAACTCACAGACAATAAAATAAAAGCAGTCCAAAACTACATGCTATAATCTCTCTCCTTAAAAATAACTGTAGGAAGTCATAATGTACAGTTTATAATTATGATT
The DNA here is from genome assembly GCF_023343835.1 of Lagopus muta. Classification (NCBI taxonomy): domain Eukaryota; kingdom Metazoa; phylum Chordata; class Aves; order Galliformes; family Phasianidae; genus Lagopus; species Lagopus muta. The sequence continues at coordinate 36,953,717 of NC_064435.1, read as the reverse complement.
TCCAAAGAATTTCTGTTCAGTGAAGCCAAAGGAAATTGCTTACTACAGAAGAATGCGATAAAAAGAAAATTAGGCACTGGCCCTGAAGCTCAAAAATAGAGTAAATCACATATTTCCTCAAGCAGAAAGGGAGTATCATTTTTCAGCAGGAAAAAAAACTCTCGCAATAATTCAAAACAGCAAAGTCCAACTATCAGAAAAAGAAGAAACAGTGAACAGAAGCAAAGTATCAAAAAATACTCTAGTGTAAACAACTTTGCATAGCACCCTTGCAAAAATAAGTCTGAAGTAATTGTTGGAATTACTTTCTAGCTCAAAACTTGGATCTCTCTTCCCTACACAAAAAGTTCTATACACTCAGAGTGCTGCTTTAATTAATATAGTTGGTATAACACAAGGCACACTTCAAGCTTCTTGTCAGTATGCTCCTGTAAAATATAAGAGAAAATTAACCTTCCAGGGGTCATAGTAAACAAGTGCTCAGGAGAGGAAAAAAGAAGTCTAAGTATCGCTTCCATGTGTGAAAACACTATCCTCTAACAAAGAATTAATCCACAAAAAGCTTCACTAACCATTTTCTTGTTCTACTCACAAATTGATGAAAGTGATTTCTGGAGCCTTAAGGAGGGTTAATGCACTCTCAGAGTACAATCAATGAAAACAGCATGATTTACACAATCTATGCTCTTTGTCAGACTTAACTAGTATATCACCATGCAGGATCTTCTTGCTGACAGGAGCTTACTATATGATGGAGATGCTGAAATCCTCTTTACACTGGTTCTACCTGGCAGGCCATGCTGTGTCTATACAATGATAAACTGAAAGCTCGCAGGACAACCTCAAGCTATCCATCTCTGTTGCTCATGCTAGTGGATGTGGCTCACCAAAGGTATGTAGAAATAATCGTTTTCAGAAGTCAAATGAAAGTAAAGCAGAATTTGACATGAGCAAGTTACATTATGATACCCAAGTCCAAGAAAAAAAAAATATATTTAAATCCCTCATACCTTTACAATTAAATGACAGTTATAGCTAAGAGTTGCTGTAGATTATCATTATCTATTGATGATGATTACTGTGGTAAGCACAGTGCACCTAATGACTGACAGCCCTCCATGATTTGAAAAGATACATTTAGAAATAGATGTATTTCACTGAGCTCATCCATTTTCCATCTGTGCTAGCAAAAAAAAAAAAAAAAAAAAAAAATCCATCCCCACTGGTTATGCTTTCAGGATCACCTTCTGCAAGCACAAATTGCAGCTTCCATAAATTGCATGTATAAAACCCTACAGCCTGACCTGATGTTCGTGTATCATTCATACATCTACCCATTTGTACCACTGAGTCCTCAAAGCAACAACAAAAATCCTGCAAACAGAACACGCTTCCTTAGAAGCATCATGAAGCTACAGAACTGACTGTGCCCTGTTACCTCAGAACATGCAGAATTACACCACAGAATAATATTGTTGTGAACACTTGCAAGAAGATTGATGTTGAAAGATGCTCTTCATAAGGAATATTCACTTGCAAATTATGACTTTGTACTATAGAGATAACTGTTTGCAGTTAGTGAATCATTATAATCTAACGCACTAAAATAATTTCCAGTCTATAAGGCAGCACTGTATTCATATTTATATAGTTCTTCAAATTAATCATTGCCTATTTAACTACTGCACAGATATAAAGGTCTGTGTTTGCATGTATCTTTTTAGTCATTCTGTTCCCCATCTGATCCTCTGTATTCTCCAGTATATTCTTATCTTCCATGCTTGTACCAATATTCAGATAAAAACAGAAGTCAAGCAGCGAGTACACTTCAGGTAGAAGAAAGCTCAAAGCAGGAGGTTGCTTAGAAATTGTTGCAGAGACAGTACTGAAAAAAAGAAAAAGTCTCATCATTTAAGCAAAATACTCTGAAGGATGGAATAAGGCTTGTTAGAAAGGAGATGAAATGTTTCGTTTTTTAATCTGTTTAACGTTTTCTGAAGAAAGCCACAGGGAGCGCTTGTGTCTGGAGTCTGTGCCACAGCACAATAGGAGCTGTGCTATCTGCTACAGCATATATCTTTGCGTGAACCACTACACAATTTAAGTAAACTGAATGAGTTAAGAATCATTGTGCGGTTTCATGATGGGGAATGAGGATGGTTTTGTGTGATGTATGTAATGCGTCACTTTTAATGAATTTGGCCTTAAATGGTCTTCATGATTCATTCCTCAGTGGAGGTCATGCAATTCTCTGGATTTCCTTGGAATGCTAATTTTCACAAGACTGCAGACAGATGAGTTAAAGATGGAATATATTTAATTTGACTCTTCAAATCTGTAGAAAACACTGGAAATAGACTAGTATGAGACAACCAAATTGTTTCCATCAGTTCTGTGGAGGGAGGAGAACGAAACAAAAACTCACAGGTAGGGGAAACGTTAATAGTATGGGCAACAGCAAGGCAGATGCTAACATGATTGAATAGGTTCAAAAGTTAAAAATACAGGAAAAAAAATAAAGGAGACCAGACATTCAAATTGAGGTTTATCACACTACAGTTCCCAAATCTTTATCATGCAGTTGTTAAAAAACTACAGTTACATACTGGATGTACACACTACATTCAGTGGCCCTATTTCCTCTTGTGAGCATCACTACTCAAGCTTAGTTGGCGAGGGCACACAAATTACAGGAAATATTTTTCACATTGTACTAATAAGTTCCATTGATTTCTCAGGAAATGCAATAATGTGACACATTTTAGAAGAATTTAGTTTCATTTGAAGATGAAGCCCTATCAGTCAAAATAAAATAAAATGAAATTTTTAAAGGTTATATCATATTTATGCATTTGCTAAATATAAAAGTCAACATATGGTGCAATGTTACCATATGTTTGATTTTGTAAGAACAGATTTCCAGTGTGGTAGTAGAGTTCCCCACAACACCACATCATTAGATTCAAATTTCCTTTAAAACACTTTCCATAGAAAAAACAGCCAAAAATATCCAAGTACAGAAGAAACACACAATCTATATAACAAATTCACAATAAATAACAGAAGTTAAATGGGACTCTATAATGTCCACTTGCACTATGCAGATACAATACGTACTCACATAAGAAAGTCTCTTATTGCTCACAAAAGAGAAGCGAGTTACTGAGAATTTCCTGATATGTGTGAATTTTAAAAATACATCAAAAGATCCAAACTTCTGGTATGAAACAAGAACCATAGAACGTCCTGTTCAGAATAAAATCATAGGGATTCCTTCCTCCCTCCCCCCTCACTAAGAGATTATATGAAAGCGGCAGTTTCATCTGGTCACTTTTGGTTTGGACTCCTGCCATATATCATAATTCCAATGCAGTTGAGGTATTCTGCAATAAATGTAAGTGCACTTTAAATGTAAGAATAAATTAAAAACTGTCAGATATTCTGAAGGAAACTGTTTGTATATCCCACAATTTTAAATATTTCAGCAGAAGCCCCAGTGATCTGATGGATTACTTTTCTGTACACCTGGTTCTGGTTGCTTTAGAATGCACCTCAGCTCCTCCTTCCTAGACAGATAAATATTTCTACTTGTCAGCAAGTGAAAACTTTGGAAATTCCATCCTTGGTTCTGTTTTTAATTTCGCTTTGTGGACTTAGGTTAAATACTTCTTTATGCCAGTGTCAGCAAAATAATATAATGATACAACATCAGTCTCTGTTTTGAGTGTTCTGAGGAAAACTTATTTTTAAATAGCTTTTGAAAACTCTTTGATGTCTGATGCCAAGTTGTGAGGAAAAAAAAGCAAAATAAAATGTTAGTACTTTCACGTTGTTGCTAGCAGTGTTTAAAATGGCTGTATTTATCTGTTCTGCTAACTTTTAGAATCATCTGTAAAGCACAACAGGTGAACACAGTTGTAGTGTTAGAGAACTCAGGCTAGTTACAGCTAGACAAACTAAGATTTAAGTTGTGAACTAAAACAAAACTCAGTGACAGACTGGAAAATGCCACCTGTAAGAGCAGGACTACAATGGACATGAAAAGAAAAGCAGTATCAGTCATACAAATTGCAAGTGAGGCAGTCCCTCAAAAGAAGAGATTACAGCCTTTTCTTCTTTTATGACTACTATGCAGTCCACAGTGATGAACAAGCAATGGAGTCATTGGATCAAGGACCTGCCATGAGCACAGCACAGAGATGGTGACATTCCGTATGAATTATGATGGGCACTTTAGGAAACAAAAATAAGCTGCCTCCATCACTTCACAAACGTCCTCACGCAACACTTGGATTTAAGCCAGGTTCACTCCAGATTTGTAATAATTCCTAAATTAAACATAGCCAGCTATAGTCTCAAAAAGAGCAACATTAAAGTCAGAGCAAGGACTGGAGAGACTTGTCAATGTCAAGCATTGTCTCCTGAACAAAGGAATAAGAACAGCTCCTTCAAAGCAGCTGGTATCACTCCCTCTGACAGCTGATTCCAAAATGGCCTCTAAGCCTTTCTGTTTGACTTCTCTTACCAGTAATATATTCTGCAAAACATAGCTTTAAGTGCTCCTTTATCTCTTGCGTTTGAAGATTGAAGAATGGCTGAAATGGAAGAAAAGTCATCTCCAACTTTGTCATGTATAACTTTGCTGGCATGACTGCAGACAAGGCCCTTTTAGATCTGGATCATCCAATTTACAAAAATATTTTAACTTTTTTTTATGCAATAAGTCTTCAAATCTGCTGCCAAATGCTACCAGGGTACTCTTAGATCATGAATCTGTTCAATGCTACAGCAGTGAGAAGAAAATATCTCTGCATCTTGTGCATATGCTAAGATATTGGAAAGACTCCTATGTTTCCTTCTATGGACATCAGATAAGGACTCGAACATAAAAAAGATTAACCAGATTTGTAAGGGAAGAAAATTAATAATCATGGAGAACTGACTGTGGACATACAGTTTGTTCAGAGGAAAAGAACAGCATTAGAAACTAACCTCAAATGACTGGGAGATGAGAATTAATAATGAAACACTGAAGACTAAGGAAATAAGTAAAATTCACTAGGAAGTTATATTGTGAAGAATATGAAGGAGAAATATTTGTGATGTAACTGCCAATGCATAAAGAAAACAAATCACAATAGATTTATTCTTCCAATGAGTTCCATTTATAATATTTGGCTTCAAATTACAGATTTCAACCTTGTCAAGTTCAGGCAGGATCACTTATTTCACCACCACCCACTCCAGTCACAGATTTGTACAATTAAATGTATTCAAAAGCTTACAGATTCTAGTGAGGAGGGAACTGATCATAAATCATAAAACCCTTAACTTTTAAGAATACAGTCTGCATAGAACTAATATGATTTCATGTGTGCATATGTACATATTGACTAAAAATGTAAGTTATATATGCTTTTGTTCTCACTCCCACGCCAGATGTATACTCAATTTACCAACAAAAAAACTTCTCTAAGCTCCTGAGCTGGTAGGGATAGCAGCAGAGAGTCACTGAAAACTCTCTTTTGTTGGACTGCATCACAACCAGTAACAAACATTCTGTAACTTTTTCTAAAGAGAAATAACAATGGTCAAGTTAGAATAAAAAATAAAAAGAGCAGAAAAGTGTAGAGCTCAATGTTTGGGCCTTTACAAGCTTCCTTACATCTGCCAAACCCATGGGTAATACTAAACACTTGTAGCAGTGCAAATGGATCTAAAATATTAGCCTTAACATCAAGTATAAATTTTAAGTCTGGATAGCTCCCTTCATGTGTTCCAGCCACTTCATCTCCTGTTCACCTTCCTCTGAGAAGTAGAGGACTTCTGCTCCCTCATCTCATCACCTCCTTTTACAATGCACACACAACACTGGCAATTGTAGTAGGAGTGCAGATGACTGCTCAGCATTTCAGTCCCTGCTTGCTGCCTGTTTGGGCCCTTCTGCACTCTCAAGACCAACAACAATGGTCAGATTCTCTTTTGCATTTCTGAGTTCACCAGAAGCACCCTCACTGATCAGTTCTAGCTGTTATAAAGAACAGAAAACAATTTCTGTTAACATAAAAATGAAACACTTTAAAGCTTCATATTTAGAAACACAACTTGTATAGTTAAACTATTAAATAGATTATCTAGACAAGTTTTATTTGTTCAGTATTTTTCTTATTCAGTAACTTACCTATGACACATACTGAGTAAGGCTGCAATATATTCATTTAAAACAACGTTCTAGGAATCTCTGATTTCTAGCTGTAATTCATCTTCCCACTAGGAAAACCTACTGATGTGACTGCTCAGTCAAAGCAAGACATCTGAGAGACATCGAAATCCATTACATTTTCTAGTCACTAATCTCATGAACCTCCACACTGGCTCTCAGAAATGATTACGACTATATTAGTTATTCAATTATTGAGACTAACATAAAATTCATGAAATCCTGGCAACGAGATGTGGGTGGCAGCCTCCCAGAATGTGTGCAGATTTGCCTGTGTTAGATAAATTCAGGCTCAAGGGACAGCAGCAGGGCACCTGTCCAACCTCCCTCTCATAGGAGAAAATCAACACTGTACCCAGATCAAATTGCTCAGGACTTTCACTAGTCCAGTCTTTCCAGTCTCAAAAGCCTCCAAGGATGGAGATACCACAGTATCTCTGCGTAAGCAGTTGCCTGACCATAATTACCATCACAGAGAATTGTCCGTTCTTCACATCCAGTCAGAACATCCTGTGTTACAGTTTCTAAACATTGCCTCATCTACCCACTGCCAAAAACCTAGCTCTGTTACCTCAGAAACTTGCTTGTACATTCTGGGGGGGGGTCTACTTATAGATATCCCAAAACTATCTCTTCTCTAGGCTGAATCCTTCTACTTCTCTCCCTTACACTCTCAGTGGCCTTTTACTCAAATGTCTCCATTTTGAGCTTTCTTATCTGAGGGGACCCCAAACAATACAAATCATTCAAGTTTATCCCATACTGTGATGAACAGAAAGAAAAATACAACAATAAAATCCTCTTGTCTACTGGCCACAGGCCTGCTGATAGAGCCCAAAATACTGTTAATCTCAAATACTCCCTACTCTCTTCGTATCCAGGATATTTCTCATCCAGTGTCATAGATGTGTATGGGTTAAAATTTCTCAAGAGAGGGCTGACTTGATGCTCTTCTACTGCTTGTAGATGCCCTCCACCTTGAATTCTGACTCTATGCTCAAAATGCTTTGTCAGTGAAGACAGGAAAGGTAACACTGATCTCAGACTTACCTGCATCCATCTGCACTAAAACATGATTCAGCAGCAACCCCACAATTTGATTATCTATTTTTACTGTTTTTGTAACGACAAGGTCTTAGAGTCCTTGACACTCCCTGCCACTTGCAGGCAAGCTCCAGTTTTCTCAACAATTTGCACTTAACACCTATAGGGAAAGGCAGTTAAAAAAAAAACGCAGTTAATGAAAGAAAGATTTGCTTACTCATCCAAGGATCAGGGCTTGCCAAGCACAGCAAAAAGAAGGATCTTCCAGAAGAGATCCTTCCCTTGCAGCAGCCACCCCTTAAATAAGGTTTAGGGAGGAGTGGAACCAGGTTCCACCCCTTCTGGTTGCACAGGTGTCTTGCTTTCACCTGTGCTCCCAGGGCTGGCCATGTCCTTCACCAGGTGCTCAATTGTTGGTTCAGGCCCTGACTTGGGAATTCCCATACAACAACTCTATTGAGATCCTGCAGTGTAGCTACCCAAGCTACAAAGAAAATTACACAGACATTCTAAGAAGAGTTAATGCTCAATAAAATATTTATTTGGAATGTCAATGACTAGAACTCAACCCCTGGACATTCCAGAAGTATAAACCACAAAAATTGCTGAATTAAAGTTTTACTTACTGTCACAAACAATTAATAAAAAACAAAAACCTGCAACAATTAAAAAACCAAATCAAAACAGACCACCACACCTTTACTTTCCAGCTAATATTTCTTGTGCCTGCAGCACTGCAAGCCCCACAGCCGATAGGTAGGTCTCCATGCAGTGGCTGCACAGGAAAGCATAGGGTTAAGTATTACTACAAGATAGGTGACAACATGAGGGAGTCTGCATGCAATTCCAGCAGAAGGATCATGAGCTACTCCCAAAGCTTTTAAGCAAAAAGAAAGAAATCACACATTAATTATGCAGTTTCACTCAGCTCCCACTTCATTTTCACTGCTCTTCTCCACAGACTGGCTCTGGATTTGTTTACTTTGGTGTTTAACTCAGATGAAAAGTGTATTTTCCCAGCAATTTCTCTACATAAAGGTATTGTGAAGCATAGAAAACAGATTACTTGTGGATGAAACAAAACTGCCAGATGTACTCAATTGTTAATGAGTGTTAGGTCTCTGGGACCAGTCATATTTGAGCTGATACTAAGTCACACCTCTCCAAAAAGTAATCGCATGACAAAATGCAGCACACCCAGCCTGGAGCTCAGCACCATCTGTTTCATTTCAGAGATTTGCTCACTCTACCCTGCAGGTTTTAGTTAGTGTAGCTCTACATTAAAGCAATAAAGTTAGGGTACCTTCTTGCCGCCCACCCTGGGCAACTGCCCTCAGTGCTAACATCAAAATATGGTAAAATTTTTCCTTATGCCCTCTCATCTGTCATGGCTAAAACCAGGAAATATGTGTCATGTTGTAATTATAGGAGAGTTTCAACAGTGAATTTTTAAAGTAGCTTTATGATGTCTAAAAAGCTAAATCTCATTTCCACTAAATATTTACTGTTTGGGCAATGAAAATGGACAGTTTTATTTTTTGATTTTTATTGCAGAAACACAATGCTGGTAGGGGTGGAAATATTTAATTATTTAAAAATATTACATACTTTTTTTGTTTGAATCATGAAAATATGGGCTTTCATGTTAGGTTTTAGAAACAGCAATATGACAGTGGGTCTCCTGTATAAATAAAGCATGCTGAAAAACAGAATAGTATGCATAAATTTAATAAGATATAGAACTCTGTAAATAACTTATTTCATATCCCCAAGATTTAATGAATTTGATATGTTGGGACTCAATAATACAGAGTAAATCTTGGATTTGACAGTATACATTCAACACCAAATAACAAGTTCTAAACTTTTCACGTAACTGTGCCACTGAAAAGATGAGAAACACTTGCCTCTGTCACAAAAGCTGCTTCTTATGAACACATTTGTGACACTGGATTTTAACTTTTTTGTTAATTATAATATTAGTTAATTATAGTATTTTCAGTTGCTATTGTAGTATAAGTCAGTACAAAAAAATTGCATTTAAGTAACAAATTGCAATTAAACAATCAATTGTAGCAAATGTTTAATTTCATCTGACAGTAACAGACATTACGTATATAGAAAAATACTTAGGTTTAGGTTTAGGTTTTGCAGGTCTGTTATTGGAAGAGTATAAATAACATAAATAAATAATACAAATAGTCAGTGGAAAGAGAACATAAATGCACTTTTTTGAAAACAGAATATTTTCTTTCCATGTGAAAACTTCCCACTGAAAGCAGAAACTGGACCTGAAACAAAATGGAGGCTGAGGAATTAAATAAGATTCAGCTAAATTCAGAATGCTCGCTCAATCACCAACTCATTTACAGCTTTATCTTGGTACTTCTGCCAGTGCTACACATCTTCATCCTGCTAATAATTACACAGAATGAGCAATGCCTTCCCTGGGTTAACCAACAAGCTTGCTGCTACAGCTCCTGTGAATGAGTTTCATCCTCATTTTTAAATGGCTTGTGCAACTGCTGTGAATGAATTTATTGGGTTAGCCTCACCACAAGGCAGATTACCTAAAGTTGTCAAGGAAAAAGAAGTATGTATTTCTTGATGATGTTCTTCAATATGCTACAGGAACAGAATTAGTGACAGTTGGTATAAAAGCTGTACCATGGTATTTGTTTAAATTATATGTGAGTAGCGTCACTGGCAAGCCCTGAGATGTGAATAAATGCCATCAAAATAGTGAGCTATGGTGATCCTGTACTGTGAGCTCTGTAGTCTTGTTCAGCATACGCTGGAAGCATACCTGGCAGAACCAGAAACACCAGTTCCTGAATAATTTTATTGTGTTCATTGAACATCTCATCACTGTGCAAAAGTTCCACAGGAAAAAAAATATAGTTATTTAGATATGATACCTTAATGAATAAAACCTGGGCAAAGGAGAGAAAATGTTTTACAATCACCTTCAAGCACCAACAGTAATTGAGCCTTGTCTTAATCCAGTACCACAGCTCTGCTCACTGCAATAGAAACTTTATGAAGTAAACTTTTAGCTCAAAAAAAAAAAAAAAAAAGTTTTTGTGTGCAGACCAGCCTATAGACAGAGATGAGCTATGAGTTTTAATGCTTTTTATCACTCCCTGCCAAATGACGAAGACAAGAATTTGTGGGAGGTGGTAAGTCTGAAAAAAATGTGGTGTGATCACATCAGTGATAGCTTTGAGTGCACTGTGTGTCTTAAGTGGCTGACACGAGTTGTAACTCTGCTAAAAGTCAGACTGTACAAACACCGAGTTACTGCACATATTAATCTTCTGAGATTACACTTTTTATTATCTACTGAAATAATAATAATTAAATGCTGACTTCAAATGCAAACCTTTAGCTCTGGCATAGTCTAGTAGGTGCTGAAATGATACCTTTCAAGTAAGCAGGCAGAGGAATGGCTTTCTGAGAATGGATGCTCAATGAAAAAGGAATAATCACACTAAGAATAAACTCCGCAACCACCTCTGCATCCTTTTAATCTCAACCATCCCTTACTAAACAAGACCAAACAACTATTTTCAAGTATTTTAATACAAAAAGCCTGAAAGGTTTTATTCACAGAATTACACAGAATCACAGAATGGCCAGGGTTGGAAGGGACTTCAAGGATCATGAAGCTCCAACCCCCCTGCCACATGCAGGGCCACCAACCTCCACATTCCATACCACACCAGGCTGCCCAGGGCCCCATCCAACCTGGCCTTGAACACCTCCAGGGACAGGGCATCCACAACCTCTCTGGGAAGCCTGTTCCAGCACCTCACCACTCTCTCTGTAAAGAATTTCCCCCTGACACCCAACCTAAATCTTTCCTCCCTCAACTTAAAACCATTTCCCCTTGTCCTGTTGTTATCAACCCTTTCAAAGAATTGATTCCCCTTCTGTTTGTAGGCTCCCTTCAGGGACTGAAAGGCTGCAATGAGGTCACCTCGCAGCCTTCTTTTCTCCAGGCTGAACAAGCCCAGCTCCCTCAGCCTGTCTTCACAGGGGAGGTGCTCCAGTCCCCTGATCATCTTTGTGGCTCTCCTCTGGACCCTCTCCAACAGCTCCCTGTCTTTCTTGTACTGAGGGCTCCAGACCTGGACACAGTACTCCAGATGGGGCCTCACAAGAGCAGAGTAGAGGGGGACAATCACCTCCCTGTCCCTGCTGGCCACCCCTCTTCTGATGGATTATTTCTGATGGATTATTCTGATGGATTTATTCACTACTGTGTAAATATTTTCATAGAAAATATATTCATAGGAAATATTTTCATAGAAATACTTGAGGAAAAAGAAATCATAGTCCAACCTACCTATTTTTCTGTAACTTCTCCATCTGGGAAGCTTCAACTACTAGCAAAATACTTGCATTTCTAATTGGAAAAATCACTCCAGTAACTACTGGAGCTATTGTTTAATGATTCTTTTATGGCAGCTGACTTTATTAGCTGGATGACATCTCCCACTGTGAGCCAAGGTTTTTGACAACAGAAAGTTGTCTGAAAGCTTCAAGTTCTGAGCTATAACTTCCAAATATCATTGAAGTATGACATTTTCTTTTTCTTCATATTTTTAATGAAAGAAGACAAACTTTTGTGGTGAAAATTAAGTGAATCCACAGAAAATTATTTATATGGAGGTAAATATAAAATTCAGTAAAGAGTATTTATATTTTAGAGCACTCAACTTGGCAGATAGGGGTCTAGAATCTAAGTAACAGTTTTCAGTGATTTCTTATTTAAGGACTTGTGCAAGCTCAGCTTGACCAGGATCAAGCCCTAGCTAATAACAGACACCTTAGGCAGGCTGGGGAATCCCTACCATAGTGGAGGAAACAATTCATGTGTTCTGCTTGCAGGGATTTGACACTTTCTGTGTAAAGCTGTATCACATTTTTGCCCATTTGTCACAAGTACCACAAAGGCTCTAAGTTCCTACAGGCAAAAACCTGCTAAAAAGCAATCATGCCCAATCTGTGGGCTGCATACGGACCATCATGGCAGCAGCTCATCCTGCCAAGCAGCCTGGCCTGGCCAGGCCCTCAGCACCAACCAAACAGTGCTGCACTGTGAAACCCATCTGGGATGAAACCAGGACAAGGAGAGGGAATGGTTCGGTGTCAAGTAGTAGGAATTCAGTTGAAGAATTTTGGTACATTGGCTAAACACAGTCCTGTGAACAGTGAAAAACGTGGCAGCTGTGCTTCCCGTTTTGCTAATTTGACAATAGGTCTCAAGATCGCTGAAAAAATTATCAATTATTTCATTTATTTGCAACTGCATTGTTAGTTGACATAAATACATTACTTATGAATTTTTGAATAGGATGTATAGAGCTGCAGTTAAAAATCTGATCATTTATCTTTACCAGACTTTCAAAAGCCCTCTCTTATCAGAGAGAAATATTCCTCACTTCACCTTTGTGCTGTATTGTGTCACTGCTTTTGGCAGTACGTACATTTGTGAACAACAATTTTGAAGGACAAAGTACAGGAAGAGTAAAATTTCATCAAAAGTCTCAACTGAACACCATGAGAGCTCACCAAGAATTGCAACCAAGTGCCATTGAACCAGATTGGTGCATTGGTTTCAGAAAAACAGGGTCATGTATCCCACTATCTTTATGGTTTTGTTGCCTTCATTTTTATATCCTTTAATTTTAAAAAAAATCCATTAAAATTAAAATGAGCTTTATTTCTTATTTATGTTAACTATAATATATATTTAATGAAGGGTGCTCTGAATGTAATGCCTCCTATTTTATTACGCCAGAGACAGATGTTGGTTGAACCTTCTCACCAATATACCATTACACGTCATTGCCATGTGACAGATGGCAGCAGAGGAGCAGTGTGACAGGATGGTGTCTGATATGGATGTGTGTATGAAGCAAAGGTGTGTCACTGGATTCCTCCATGCAGAAAAAATGGCACCCAGCGACACACATCAGTGCTAGCTGAACATTTACAGAGACCAAACAGTGGATGTGAGCACAGTGAGGCAGTGGGTGGTGCATTTCAGCAGAGGCAGCGGTGACAGAGTACCACCTCCATTGGTGCAGATCATTATGAGTACAGTATGCAGGCTCTTGTTCATTGCTGGTGAAAATGCACAGCTAGTGGTGGTGACTGTGTTGAAAAAGAGTGCTTCATAGCTGAGAATTTGCTCTATTAAATAGAGTTACTGTGTTTTTCGGACTGGTTGTAGTTTCCAAGAAAATAACTAAGAGGCATTACTTTCAGAGCATCACTCATAGATGTGGCCCTAACAATTCCTCTTCACTCTGCGTGGCCCAGGCAAGCCAAAAGCTTGGGCACCCATGCGTTAGCAGAACACAGGAGCTCCATGGTAGTAATTATCTATTAAATGCCATTGTGGCATAGCTGTTTTAGTATCCTTACTCTAACTTGCTGTAAGGATGTCAGTATAATAATGTTATCCTGAATTGCAACAGGGAGGTTTAGGGAAATGTAAGGAAATGCTCTATCAGTTTCACTGATCTACCACACCAGGCAACATTTCTGACACCAATATTCCATGACCACATTGCTGTTGAGAATTAAAAATGTGTTCATGCTATTGAAATGTGACATTACATGGTAATCACCCATCAGGAAAACTCATAGCTTCTGCACACACTATGACAGTGACTGAAAAGTGAACACATTTGCTCCTCAAATTAAAAGCACCATATCATTCCTGTTGCAGTTTAACCACCTTCCATTCAAACCAAAATCTCAATTCCATGCTTCATTTCTCCCTTGTGGAAGACAACTCTCTGCTGAACTAATATAGGTACAAGCCACCAGCTGAGAATGAAACATCTCCTTTACAGACAGATTTGCTCTGTGTACATGGAGCAGAGAAGCACACTGCCATTACAGAAGCATCCCTTAGCACTCTACAGTCTGCAAACCCACATGTGGCTGTGGAATGTAGAGCCCAGCCCTCGGGGCAGGGCCCATAATAGTCCTTCTCATACATGTGAAGTGAGAAACAGTCCCTGGGTGGAGGCACTGTGAAGTAACTGCTATGATGGAAATGCTCCAGGTGCACTACAACAAAAAGGAATCCATCCTGCTGCAAAAGCTCAAAGAACTTCTTGAATCTTAGGCTCCGCTATTCTCCAAATTACTTTTACATTTCTCTACACGGAATAGGAGGAATTAGCAGGATATTAAAAAATACTCTTTTTGGGTGAAGGAAATCGACCAAGGACATCTACACCTACACATGCACAGATCAAATCCTCCACACAGTTTTTAAAATGAAAGCAATAATACCTAAAATTAAATTTTTGTCCATCATTTATATCGAAATTCCTTTTTATACTGGCAGACTTTTCACATGCAAAATTAAAAGTATTAAATTAAACCAGTATGATTTTCTAAGTGTATGACTACATAAATAAGTCCCTTCACACACGCAGATATTGTAAAAATGCAAAACAATGTCTAAAGTGGCTTTTTATTCCAAAAAAAAAAAAAAAAAAAAAAAAAAGGAATAAAACTTAGAAGTGTGCAGATTATAAATGATGGATACGATTTCCATTTAAATGCAAATTTGACTTTGTGTTTTAATGGGTTGTGACAGGTGCTTTTCCCAAAATTTTTTAGACAAAATCATAATGAAACATGGGACAAGGTTGGGGGGATGAAATCTGTCTGGATTTGCTTGGCGTATTTCTTAATAAGTTAACCTTGGTGCACTTTCTTTTATCAATTAATCTTAGTTTTTTAATCATTCATTTTTAAAAAGAGAATGAAGCGTGTTATACACTTTCCAAATTAGACGGGTTAAGTAAAAGAGAAGATAGTTTACCTATAGCTATTTGTACTTATAAGGTGAGAATGGAAGTGGATTTTGCAAAATAACAACCTGCTGCAGCTGTAAAATGCAAGGCAAAAAAATGAGAGTTCAAGAGTAGCATTATAATGACCAAAATTCACTATGTGTTTTTTATTATGTCGGAAAAAACTCTTTTAAGAAATGGAAATCACTACATTCTATTGATTCATGCATAGAATCTTCAGACATAAGTCATCAGTGTTGACACTTTCAAATGCATAAAACGTGACATCTGCTCCTACAAATGCACTTTACAGGCTGTAAATCATCAAAGAGAAAAACAGTTCAATGTCATTTCAGCCACTGTAAGCTATGGTTTACAACTGAGAGATAAAAATAGTCATACTGTCTCTATGACATCTAAACCACTTTTCTATTGCAGTATTCTATGTTCTAATTTATCTTTGTGGTTGAACAACACACAATCAATTGTAAGCAACTAGTGTAGTTTGATTCCAGTCAACAGCAATTTTCTCCAGCTTTATCTTTTTCCTCCTCACTGCACTGACTTTAAGTGCTCTCCCAAACCCACCCTTTGCAGTGCAGTGTTCTGTGGAGACTCTGAGGATTTAAATCAGTAATTCTAAATTGTGAAAATACAAGAAAAAATGACATGACTTACATTTAACGGACTCAAAATATTCAATATTGTCATATGTGCCTTCACACTGATAAAGTACTTATACACACATTTGTCTACACTGGTATCAGTGTACTAGGAATTTTTTTTCTATTCATCATTCCTCACCACAGAGGACAGTAACAAATATCATAGTCCTTCCTTTAAAGAAATGAAAACTGCACCTTATAGCTACTTTGTCAATTTAATTATGAGGGACGCTCTGAAAGTAATGCCTCTTATGTAATTATGTTGGCCCACAAAGCCAGAGGTGGATGTTGTTGGTATGGCAGTACAGGTTGAACCTTCCCAACAATATCCATCACATTTTGTTGCTGTGCGACAGATGGCAGCAGAGGGGCAGTCTGATAGAACAGCATCTGATATGGAAGAACATATGAAGCAAAGATTTGTCATTGAATCCCCCCATGTGGAAATAATAACATCCACTGACACTTGCAGTTTCTACGGAAATAAATTGAAGGCATTACTTTCAGAGTGATATAAGCATTTTTTCTGCATGATAAAGCCTATGGAGGCAAACTACCTTAACTACTGGTATTACACTTGTGGTAGAAATAAAACTTTCTATGGCTTTTGAAAACGTAAAGAATAGACATATCAGCATGACATGCGATGCAATAATCTTAGCACATGGCTAACTGCTAGTGAGCAGAGAGCAAGACAGAGTAACGTGTGAAAGGATCAAAGTGCAGGATGAGCAGGAAATAGCTTTCCCTATCCAGGCTGCAGAATTTTCCTAACCTACTTGACAATAAAATCACATTCCCTTCAATTTTGTTTTATTTCATTGCAATACTTGTGAAGTTCTCTGAGAACACACATTTTGCTGGGAAGGATATTTTCCTTTCACTCAAAGACCAGTGTGCAAGCTCTCAATTAAGACAATCCATATCTCAACCAACTATCTGGCATCCTGGGACTGATGTCACCAGAACATGGTCACAAAATCCATCAAAGAAGCCCCTCCCTCATACTTTCCCTGAAACAATAATCCTGTTCATTACTGACTTAGTTAACAGTTTTCTTAAATCATCTAAATGCTTTGGTCCCGTTGTGAGTCTCATATAAATGTTAGGAGAGGTTTACTCATCCTCTATTCCTCTGTAACAGACTGTTTATAGAATGTTACTTCCTTAAGCCATGTTCTAAGTGTAAATGTCACCTCTCAGTTACCAGACAGATGTAAGTACCTCCTAACAGAGTGGGGAAATGATCCCAAACCAGCAATTTGCCTTGTTACATGTCCAATAAGTACCTCTGTGAGCTGACAAAGAAAGCATCAATGTTTCACTTCAGGAGTGCTCCCCGACACAGGCTCAGTCAGCACAGCAGAGCTGTGTGCCTGTGCATGCAGCCACAAATACCAGTGTGAGGAGAGAGTTTGGTAACTCTCGGATAGTCACTGTGTTTTTTGGCCCGATGTAATATTTATGCTTAAAACTATGTATCAGTGACCATAGGACATACTCTGCTGCAACAGTGATCAGTATCTGAGAGCAAACTCTTATACACTAAAGAAAAGAACAGCCTGCATGCACTGCCATGCACACTGCTCAGCAACTGTATCCCTGTTATAGAATCATAGAACTGCTTAAGTTGCAATGGAGCACAAGTGTCATTCAATTCCATCCCCCTGCCATGAGCAGTGCTGCCACCCCAGCTCAGCAGCCCAGGGCTCCATCCAACTTGGCCTTGAGCACATCCAGGGATGGGGTATCCGTCCCTCTGGGCAGCCTGTGCCACTGCCTCACCACCTTCTTAGTGAGAAATTTGTTCAACATCCCTCTTTTAAAACTTCCCTCTTGATCTATCATTATCTACCCTTGTAAAAAGTCAATTTTGTTCCTGCTTATAAGCTCCCTTTAAGAACAGGAAGGCTGCAATGGAGTCTCCCAGGAGCTTTCTCTTTTCTAGGTTGAACAAGCCCAGCTCCCTCAGCCTGTCTTCATAGGAGAGGTGCTCCAGCTCTCTGATCATCTTCATGGCCCTTATCTGAACCTGCTCCAATACCTTTCTTGTGCTGAGGGCCCCAGGCCTGGATGCAATAGTCCGTCTGGGGCCTCATGAGGGCAGAATAGAGGGGGACAATCACCTCCTGCTCCCTGCTGGCCACCCCTCTATTGATGCAGCCCAGGATACAGTCGGCCTTCTGGGCTGCAAGTGCACACTGCTGGCTCCTGTTAAGTTTTTAATCTTCAGGACCCCTAAGTCCTTCTCAGCAGAGCTGCTCTCAAGGAAATGAAGCAGCAATCTAAGGGTTCCCACAGGGAGTGCCACTACAGTACTCTATGAGCTGAGCTATTGAAGAGACTTAAACAGGTTGCCTGTCCCTTCCATATTCTTTGCATGGTGCATAGGTTTTATAAGTCCCAGACCTCAGGTACATACTTCACAAACCTTGGTTGCAGTGTCGTCCACAACTTGTCCCATTTACCACATCTTTCTTGCTAAATACTTGCCTGTACATTCCCAAAATACAGTGTGCTGTCAGCCAAGAAGCCTAGAAAGCTAAATCAGATTTCAGACACTTGCACCGTAGGTTCTTTCCAACTCTGTTACAAAGTCATATGGTCTAACTCATAGCAAGATCAGAAAAGCAACATTTTTTCACACATTTCCACATAAAATCTTGATTTGCCATGTGCATGTGCACATACACATACATAACCAGAAAGGAAATGAAGGCGTGTATATGCGCATGCATGCGCATAAAAGCAGATAAGCAGATCTTATCTCTCTCCACTGAAGTGTCTCTTTTCTTTCCAACTGCTCCTCTGTTGCATGCTTCTTGAGCACACGCAAAGTGTCAGTTCTCACCAAAACTCAGTAAAAACGGGGAACATTCTACAAGTTCAAAATATACAATCCCCAGACACACATTATAACTATATAGCAGAGAAAGCACCATTCAATTTATAACTGTAAAATAGCACAGAGCTGTACCTGAAAATATACATTAATCTATTGAATAATGAGCTTTTCTGAAAACTAAACTCATATAGCGTGTTTAAAAAAAAACACATTAGCCCTCCATATGAACTCTGCCTCTCTGATTACCTGCTAAGACTAAAGAGATGTCTTACACATCATCATCAGATATTGAAAGTGTTTGAATGCTAATATTAGCATTATCAGAACTGGTATGAGTGCTGTAAAATTTCTTTTACTTTCATTGGAAAAAATACCTTATGTCTGGATGTTTGCTTCTATAGTTGACTGGATGTCACAAATGCACTATCACCTTCTTTCATGAGGGACAGTCCCAGTGTCATTTGTAATGTAAAATGTCTATGTCTTTTCCCTCTTACTAGTACCAGAAAGTTTTCCTAGATGGAGAAATTAAATAGATTTTATAGCTCTGCTCCAACAATTTCCAAGAATTTCCAAACTCAATATGTTACATGTTTCAAACTGTATCACATTGCTAAGTATCTTCCATCAGTGCTGTGAAAAGGGAGAAAAAAAACATCAAAGAATGCACCTGCTTAGGTTACAAAAATAAATCCTGCAGTGTCACAGGCTTCCACAGTTCCTTCCAATCTGCAACATTACATTTTTTCCCTCAATTTGTACAGAGTGAAGCAAAGGTACTTCTCATTATTGAGCCCTTCATTGTTTGCAAACTTATTTTTATGGCAAAGTCTCCTGTTTGTGAAGTGAAAGAAAAATTCTGCTATATGCTGCTCCATTTCCAGCTAGTTTTGAACAAAAATTTATTTGGGAGAGGGAACACGGTTGTATTACAGAAAAAAAAAAAAAAAAAAAAAAAAAAAAAAAAAAAAAGAACGAAGATACTTGATGCTTTTTCTCCTGCATGAACAGTGGAGTCCAATTATTGAGGAAAATCAATCTCCCCATTGCCTTCATTAGGAGAACTCGGCACCTTGTGACAAAAGGCCAACAGCTACACTGGGCAGCCCTCTCCTGCCCGTGAAAACTAACTGATGCCAGTAATCCTATTGCAGCCAGTGTGCTTACTCGCACAAGTAATTTGTTCAATGACAAAATAAAGGCTGAACAGTGAGCCATCATGTACAGGTGATGGGAAATTGAGGATAAAAAGCAAAAAGTATATCAAATGTAATTTATCTAGCATTACAGGTTATCTTTATTATTTCCATTTTGTTGCTGCATTGGTAGAACTATCATATAAGTGAAAAAACAAATTACTATGTGACAAATCTATTAGTTTATAAAAGGAGATGTTTCTTACAAGATCTTAGAGAAATATACAGTCCTCATGCTATGCACTGAACTCCCACTGACATAAATGAAAGCTTTACACAAAGAGTAAATATAGAATACTTTCCTTGGTTTCCATGCAAAAATCCACAGTTGTGGAAATATTTTACCTGACATAGAAAATATTAGCAGACTGGGAGCATCTGGGGAACAGAAAACTTATACCTGAAATAGAAGAGTGAGTATGCAATATAATGCCCGTTCTTTGCCAGTTCACAGTATAAGCATTAACACAGGCATTATTCACCCTAAGAAGCATTATCAATAGGCTAATTGCAACTCAAAAATGAATTTCAGTGACATCAGCATTTCTTCTAGATTTTTTATCCTCTTATTTGGATGATAAAGAATACTGCCAGAACTGGTTATTTTTTCACAATAAAAATCCTTGGGCAGATTATTTACTTAGACTGCTCTGAAAGTAATGCCTCTTACTGATTTCCATGGAATCAACACAAGATACAAGGAGCACAATAACACCATTTGGCATAGCAAATTCACGGCTACAAAGTACTGTTTTTCAACATAGTCACCACCATTAGCTTTGCATTTTCACCAGCTATGAACAAGAGCCCACATGCTGTTTAAAAATCTGCACCAGTGAAGGTGACCCACGGTCACTATTACCACTGCTGAAACACACCACCACCACCTCACTGTACTCACATCCACTGCTAGGTCCCCAAAAACATTCAGCAATCATCAATTAATATCAATGGATGCATCTTTCTTCTCATGAAGAATTCAGTGGCACACCCTTGCTTCATTGGAACTTCCACGTCAGACAGCCCCTCTACTGCCATCTGTTGCACAGCAACAAAATGGAATGGAATATTGGTGGGGAAGGTTCTACCTCTATTGCCATTCCATCTGATGCCATGGGCCAACATAGTAGAATAGGAGGCATTACTTTCAGAGCAGCACTCATAGAATGTATTTTTGTGACTGAAACTGATAAACTGTAGGAGGTTTGAATTTTATGTTTATGTAGCAGTTGTGGCATACTTTTCAGAAAAACAAATTAATAACTTCCTTCAGAAGTATCTAACCAATTTTGACAACAGTCCTATATCTCTAACAAGTTTATGAAGTGAATACTTATTTAATTATCCGTTTGTTAGAACCTTGCACAAAAACGAAAGAAGGATGAAAGAAGTTATATTGTCAGCCTGTAAGACTGAGCTGTGGTATAAAAACTGGCTCCTCGTTCCTTGTATTGCTACAGCAGGATCAAAAATCTGCATATGCAGGAAGCAATAGGGAAGAACGCCTTTCAATGAAAGACTTATAAAAGAACCTCAGCTATTTGTCCTTAGCAATTCTAGCCCATTTTATTCCCAGAAAAGGCTTGGCATCACCTCATCACATTTCTTCATGCAATTACATATTGCCATGTAAACAGAGTATTTCTCTTCTTGAAATCGACAAAGATCCAGGCTTTTCACAATCTGGTTGGGTTAACCCACCCCTGGTTCCTATGTAGTTGAGGTGCATGTCAACGGGTCAGCTATGCCCCACACTAATCCAGGTCATAGTGCCCCTAATTACAGTCCTTGTCCTGGCTGGCCAGGCTCTGTGTACAATAAACTTTCTTATTCAACTGGCAGGGCAAACTCTCCTGCTCTTAACTAATTCTGCATTGTGATGGAATCGTCTGTAAAATGGGAAACTTGAACAGTTCTACATTTCCTGACTGGAGAAATACTGTTAGTTGATCTGAGGTATTTATTGTCAAAGTTGGTGGGCCCACCATTGGCTTCTTTGGTAACTGACATTTTATTTCCTTTCTCTGTTGGCATCCTACTGGCATCTGTGAGATGCACATAGCTTAATAAAAGCACAGTAATCACACATCTGCTTTCACTTGCATTTACAGCTGTCAAGATTATGAAAACCTGTTATTCTTAATTCATCATCTAGAAATTATACAAGAAACAAATTTTAGTTTCATATGTATGTTACTGCCAGTGGTTAAGCTTCTACTTGATCATCAGGAAAAAAATCTAAGCTTACTAGGGACTATAAACGACTCTTCCCATCTCATAAAGGGACTGTGGTTGGCATATTTTCATTCATGCCTGGAAGCTAAGTTTCCATGTAATAAGGCTATTACATTATCAAACTTATGAGCAAGTTTATGGCTTCTTAGAGGTGATTACAGGTCATTTTTGAGACTTTTTGGTATATTTTCATGATAATGGGAATTAGCCACTGAAAAAGTTTAGTTTAATCCATTTTAAGACTGCATTCTCGTTGAGGGTTTAATTACCTATTGATCTCAGCTGAACTGCTGCCCATCACCACAGTAGACACCTTTTGTGAAAAAAATCGATCGCAATATTAAGTCTCTTTCCAGTGTACAGACTCTGATTGGATTGGGCTAAGGAAGTTTGTTTTCTGTTTTATTTTTCTTGTTTTTTCTTTTCAGTTGGATGTTTCCTTGAGAGCTGCACCTGAATCCAGCAGCTGTTATCCTTGTAAAGGGTTCCTCTTAAAGTCTCACTTAGATCAACAGCCCTTCTAAACGGGCTACAATTTGCAGTTCTGGACCTTACAGTTTCAGTCATTACTGATCTGATCTTCCTTGTGATTTCTGCACAACAAACCTGCAGGAAAGAGGAATTTCCTCACTGCTGTTTGCCAATGTAGTGAATCACTGTGTATATTTTTAGTGTTTTTGTACCATCTAAAGTCAATTCTGAGTGAGAAGCATTCTTTACCTAATCCAATTTCTTTAGTCGGACTAAGCAAGAAAAATGAAGTCATAAATCTCTTTTTTGTTTGGTTCACGTGATTAAGGAGAAAGGGACAGAAATGATATTCATTTTAGGATTAAATTCAATTCAACAGTATTGAACAACTCTCATGAATTCCAAGGTATATTTGAGGAACTCATTCCTTACACGTTTTCATTTATCATTTTGTGTTTCTCAAAAATTTCTGTTTTTAAATTGCAGTGGCCCAGAAATTGATTTAAACAAAAACCATAACATTCTTGAGGCTCATTAAATGGTTCACTTTTGTTTGTAAAACCAATATTAAGCATTTAGTACTGGTATTAAATTGTTCTCAAGGCCCAGTAATACTTCCCTCTGTATGTCAGCTATGAAAAACCACAAATGAGTTCAGCTATGAGACCTCTGTTAGGGAAGGAGAAACTTTACTCCCACGGAGCAGTTTCAAAAAAATTCTGATATTTTCCAAGTTTAATGTTCAAATATCTCATTATAACACTTCTGACTCTACTTTTCTCACCCACCGATACTCTTGCTATTTCCTGGCACACATGTTTAACAGCCCTCGTACTCCTGACTTAATCTTTGTGCAGGACAAGAAAGCAAAAACAGTGATTAATATCGCGTAGCCTGAGATAGCAATTCAATTGATGGTACTTCAAAAAGCAAAAAAAAAAAAAAAAAACAAAAAAACAACAACAAAAAAAAACTAGATTTCATCAGGAAGATAATCCTATTTAAACAAAAAGCTTGTGAAGGATCAAGAAAAAACAATAGTAAATAAAGAGGTAAATGACCCTGTGGCAGCTTTAACATTTGTATGACAATGACAAATAGATACCAGTTATTCTGGCCTATATTCCTACAATTCATTTCACACTTGTTATTAGATTTTAGTATTACTGTTTTTTGAATGTGCTCAGGAAAAAAGCAGCTTGTTATTACACATAACAGTTGCATAGCATGGATGAATGGTGTTACAGCACTTATAATTACACATGCACAAACATGATGGAAATTAGTATTACTGTAGATATCAAAAGCAAACAGACCTAATTAAAGAAATAACTGCAACAAACCCAGATGCAACCCAAAACAAAAAAGGACAACTCCAAATCTAATGAATCCTTTGAATATTAATTACAGAATTCTTAACAATACACTGGGAAAGCTCTCTTGGAGAATTCAGTTTACTGTCTAACAGTTTCTGACTAATTTTATTAACCTGTACATCTGAGAGGATCAACCCCCTCTGGGTTTAATTAGAAGAAAATTCAATTTAAATCTAAATGTCAACAGTGGTTACTAATTATGGCAAGGCCCTGGACGAGACATCCAGTCTGTAATCAGGCGGTTCTCTGCTAACAATTAACAGTTTCTTTCTGAGTTATGAGTGCATTAGTTGTTTGCTTTCTTTTTTTCCTCCTAAATAAATATGATTCAGCATGGGACACGGCCAATATTAAGAGCACCTACTGCTAGGTGCAGACATGCAGAAGAGGTTGCCAAATTAAATTACAGAGATTTCTCAAACATATAGCTGAATAATAAGCAGCTACAAAACTAGGTCAGGGTCGCAAGCAGTCGACCACAGCCCCTCCCCCAACATGCAAAATAAATATCCCACTATCTCTGAATAGAAATCATTCTTTTGTTATGCCCTTTGTCAAGAATATGTTATTGCAAAATGATATTTATTTCCACAGTCTTCACAGCTGTGAGCAGGGCTGAATTAATCTTTCTAGAACTGATTCCATCTTCAATTTCATGTTTGTGATTATAAAATGTAAATGTTTAAAGAAAAATGGCAATGAAAGGAATAAACATCTGAAGGCAGCTCTTTGCTGGTTGGATTTGCCCTGTACCAATGAAGTAGATAGAGTAGTAATTATTAAATAAAATAAAAATAAAAATGTATCATGGAAAATAGGTAGAAAAACAAAATCTAGGGTACCATCGAAAATTATATAATGAGGTAATCCAACCTGAATGGTATATGTGTGACACTAGACAAGAGAATTACCAGAACACACATACAAGAGCAAAACTAGGGTGAGGATAAAGGGTTTAGTCATTTAACTTCAAAGCAGCCCCCACATTCTCGGTGCTGCTACTACTAAGGATGATACTGAAAATGCTGATTAGAGCTGAGCAATCCTATTTCTCAGCTTAGCAAAAATGATAATATTCTATTCAGAACTATTTCATTCTGATGATCTATTAGTTAATTAATAACATTCAGATCCATAAACTTGTTGCGCTGGGGTTTGTGGCAGTTGTTGACTAAATTGTACCATTTCATCTTGGGACTGAACAACACATTTTGAAATTTGGTAGTAGTAGTTTCTAAAAATGACTGTTTATGAGCTGGAAAGCAGAAATCAGAGGAAATCTGCATAGAAATAGAGAGGCAGTTCTACACCTAGTCTAGTGATGTAACAAAACCATTACAACTAAACATGTCTGTCTTGGACTGCTCTTTGCCAAACAGGAAAGTTGTTATTCTGTGCTAAAAAAATAACCAAAAAACTACAAATAGCAAAACAAGTGTAAAAAACAAAAGCCAAAACTCTTTTGTAGAGAATATATTAAGAGTTATGCACTGGGCGTTATTATTTTGATCAATTTTTTTGCAACATTTCTATGACCAAAGACTACCAAGGGGCAAATGAACATGCCAGGATCATTGTTGATGAACGCTGAGTAAGAAACTATAATTATAGCTACAGACACATTTGTAGTAGTAAGCACATACAAACCAGTTAGTATAGTGTGAAGAAAAGTAATTTAATATAGACCTAATTTTACATTAAATCCTAAACCTGAAATCTCTTGTTCATGTGCTTGACTTTACATCTGTAAACTGTTATATGCCCTCCACAGAGCTGCTCACAGAGCAAAAAAATTAAGTATAAAAGTATATATTATGTGTATATATATAAAACATTCCCAAACATTTGAGTACTTATTGTTAAGCATGAGCTTAAAATGTCTCTATTCAAGAAAGCACAAACGGATATTAAATACTTCATATTATGCATATTATGTAAGCCCTTCTTGAATAATGACAAAACAAGCACATCTCAAAATTAAGCATTTGCTTATCGCTGTTGCTGAACTGATATGGAGATTTTTCTTTCCTCAACGAAAGGATTACACATATTTTGAAGCACAACGCAAAATATGGCTCTTAAAACCTTATGATGGAGTGGTTGCAGAAGATGTTCTACAAATGTAGCCTCGAATCTGACAAGAAAATGACACAGCCATGAGTACATATGGAAGTACCAAGTCAGAATAATGGCATGCTCTCTGCACACAGCACTGCCTGTTGATACTGGCAGCTAAGCTATACAAATGAACTCCAGTGGTAAGAATGAAAGTGTGTGTCCTGTGCACCCTGCGCCTATTTTTATCACCACAAACGTTAGGTACTGAGGTAAGAGCCCAATAACCACGAACTCCCCTTGCAATCAGTGTGAACCTCCCTTGCACCATCTACTCCAGATACTCTCCAAATGTGAGTCTTGCTCTACCAAGAAAAGAGGGGTCCGTGACATATCAGCTCCTAATCTCATTGTCTGAATAAATGCCAGAAATTAGGCAGGTCTGAGAGCAGGAAATAATTTCAAACTGACCTGCTGAAATTACTTGTAGCTCCTCGGAATGGAGAAAGGAAGAAAACGACTTTCATCTCTTCCTGTTAAAGCTGGACTCAGAAAATATAAAATAATATAGAATATAAAGTAAAACAAATGAAATGAAAAATCCCCAAAATTAACTATGCCAAAGACTGACTAGAACAGACATGGTTCTGCACCCAGAAGCAGAGGACCTGTGGCTCAGCTCCCACTCTTCCACCACTTCTACTTTATCCAGTGCTTCTCCTTCATTCTAAAATAGCTTTGCAACTCTAAGTACAAAATCTATTATTTATGTGAAGTCCTCTCCATCTCCATATTTTTCAGCAGACGGATGTTAGGTTTAGGGGGGGAAAAAAAAAATAAATCAGTTTTGTGACAGAAGTCAGCCCTCCCCACCCCCGAGTGGTTATTACATTTCTCAGGTGGTTAAATTCATGCATCCTTTAGTTTCATGCCTTGTAATACTTCCTGAGGCATGAAACAATCACCCAGAAATACAATGCTGGCTGTGCTTTCTTGTTTGGTTACAATCTTTATGTGAAGTTTTGGCTTTGGTGAAGTTAGCAGAAGTTCTGTTATAAACTAAACTGGGCAGGGCTTCACACTTCATGTTTCTAAAATACTCCCTTTTTTCAGTTCCTTTAGTGTTTCTATTTTATGCCACTATTGCTAAAATTACACACTGTGATTACCAGTGATGTAAAATATTTCATAAGATCAAAAGTCCAACGCTTAATTACAAAGAATAAAAATAAATATTTCTATTTTCTGTCATGCATATGACAAAGTGTATTGGGAAAATTTCAAATCACATTTAATACAACACTTTTTAGCCTTTCATTAAGCAAAAGTAAGTGTATCTGTGTATTTTCCCATCCCTGAGAAAGACTGTTTCTACTCCATGTTTAACTGAAGTTTAAGTTGAGATCTTTTGATAGTACCAAAAAGGAAGTTCTCTTAACCACAGCTCAATAATAAGGTGAATGGAAAAACAGTTGGTTTCCTTCAGCTTCAACTGTTTACCTTGATCTGTTTTAAGCAAAGAGAAGAGAAAAGAAAGAAAGTCTGTACATATTCTTCATTACATAACAACCACAAGCTAAACCAAAAAAAAAAAAAAAAAGTGTAAAAAACTGTTTAAAAACTGTTTTGTTCTCATGACTGAGCTTCTATGGTTCTGATTTTTCCAAGTAATTCTGCTTGCACCTCAAAACAAGAGACTCAAGAGCTTAAGCATCAGTGCAAAAGGACTATTTAATACATAGCCATGAAGTGTAAACTTTAACATCTTTGCAAACAAATAAACAAAACTAAAGAGAGCTATAAATTCTTCTATGAGCAACAAAGAGGAATTACAGATTACATTTCTATGCTGATATAAAGAAATTTGACTTGATTCGGTAGGACTGAAACCTGGCATGGTGTTTCACATGACTAGAACTTACCAGTAAAACCTAAATATGAAAGACAGCCAAGAGGAGCAAGAATGTGACAAATGATTTAAAATCATTATGTACTAGGCCACAAAGACAATTTGATCATTACCTAAGTCTGGTGATTGCCTATAACAACTACAAATGAATTTCAATTGCAGTGTGAAAGCAGTATTACCTATATGTATATATCCAATGTATATCTATATTCCCAAATAATTTCAAAGACAATTATAAACAACTCTGATCAAAGTAGATATTCTAATGCAAAAGAATATTCAAAATCAGATTATAAAAAACAAATAAACTTGCAGTCATTAAAGAAGAGTTTTTTGGAGCATAATAACCTAGCTGAGAAGAAAAATAGCTGGAGTATTTTTTCTTTCAAATATGGCAAAAGGAAAACATAGACTTGTAGAAGTGCCAATCACTGGTTTAGAAATGTAGACTACTGAGTATGGAAGAGAGCAGAAAACAAAATTTCTGGTATACTTAGGGTCATGAACCAACGAAATCTGGGCAGTTGCACAGCGCGAGTCTCAAAAATTGACAATGAAATTATCTGCCACGATACAAAATCTCATACATATTTAAGAAAGAGGAAAGGTGATATATTCATTTGCAGTGAGAACCAAATACTCATGAGTTCCTTTCTAACTATGTAGGTTACTAAACTGCTTAAATGCAGTAAACTCACTGCATCAAAGAACTTTTACTCGAAGTTTCAGAAGGAATAGGCTCAGGAAATCTTGGTTTCCTCCCCTGATTTACTTATTAATAAACCTTGAAATAGTGGAGAAATTCAAGTAAATTGGGTATAAAAACTATAATGTATCCATATTTGAGGAGCATAAATAGAATAAAGACAGACAATCATCTTAGCCTGAATCTGGATTCATCAAAGGCTGTTAAATGATATAATAATAAATACTAAAAAGAGGTGAAATAGTGGCATTGAAATTGATTTTATGGGTAAAAAATCTACTAAAAAAATCTTTGATTTATCATGACATCACAAGCCTGGCTAACAAAAATACCTGAAATGACATAATATGGTTGTACTTCTCCTATCCTTTAGATTTCAGTTCACTTGTAATAAACTAGTGTGTGAACTCAATGTAATCCATAATGAACAGCAATACCCAGTTAACTGACACGTGAAAAAAAAATTGCTATTGGAAAAATATCAAATAAATTCTTCTTGGCATGACATTCTCAACTCAAAGATAGGCAGAATCTCTGACCCTCACCTAGAAAAATTTGGAAGAAATGCAAAGAGCTCACGAAACCTTAACTGTCAAGTGAATGAGGTATTGGAAGTGGACTCGTTTGAACTGCATTCAAACACAGTTTTGTAAAGGTTGATTTCATAAATGAAAGATGTCAAGGTGGGAAACAACAATGTTGCACATGAACTGCCAGAGTAACATACATAGGAATGACATATGTAAGAACAAGGGAATATCCTACTATAAACAGGGGAGTAAAGAGTAGCAGCAGCTCTGGAGCAAGTCACCAGTTAGCCCAGTACTGGAATATCAGGTCCAATTCTGGTGTGGCTGCACTTCAACCAATATCCTGAAGCACGAGGAAACATTCAGGGCAAAATGAATAAAAAAGGAAATTAAGGTTATGAGAAGATTTGAACACAAACTGCAAATATGAACTCAAGGAAATAAATTTGTTATACTGCTGAGTTCTTTAGTAATAAAGAAAAAGTTTAAAATTTAGAACAGGTAATTCATGCCAACTAGAAAGCATACAAGTTTGATTGAGAATAATTTCCCACAGAAGCAACCTATGTACAAACATGAAATGCTTTCCATAGATTGAATCCTTAAATTAAGACTCAGTATGACTTTTTGGCTTTTTATTTTTGCGTGAGGTTGGTCTACGTATCAGCCTAGCACCTCATAAACCTTAAAATCTGTGTAGGCCACATATTTTTAAAAATTACCAACAGAAGATGATCTGCTATCCAGGATTATACATATCATCTCATCTGCACTGCCTGCTGAACGACATGAATTCAAGACAAACAGGAGTTTTGTCAGGTAAACAAAATGTCAGACGGTTAGAAAGCCAAAGTTGCAATTCATATCTTTGGAGGGCTCTTAACATCCCCGCCATTATCCAGCATAGGCTCATCCTAAAATCCTCTAATGCCTTCATTCTGTGAGTGCGCGTAAAGGTTATCAATGAGCTTGCAATGTGTCTGATTATGTGCCTACATTATAGTGGGGGAGGTAAATATAAGACTACTCATAATACCCCAGTCCTTTAACTATTTTCTCATAGTGTAACGGCAATACAGGTCTCAAGTGATCTCTAATCTTTCACTGACACACAGCTAAGCGTGCACCAACTCTGTTCCTAAAGAAAAATCCTCCAGTGAGGAAGTTACTGCAATATTTCTATGTGTCCTGTTCCAGCATCTTATTACAATTCTTTTTACAAGGTGAGAGTGGCAATCATCACGCTTCTTCAGGAGTTAATGTCCTAGATCTTTGGTTCTGAATGCAAACCAGCAGTGTGTCCAGGTGGCCAAGAAAGCAAATGGCATCCTCACCTCCATTAGAAATAGCATGGCCAGCAGGACCAGGGAAGTGATTGCAACCCTTGTACAATGGGGACACTGGTGAGATCGCAACTCAAATACTGTGGTCAGTTCTAGATCCCTCTCTACAGAAAGCACATTGAGCTCCTGAGTATGTGCAGAGAATAGCAACAAAGCTGGTGAAGGGATAGAACACAAGACATATGAGTAAAGGTTGAAGGAACAGAGGTTATTTAATCTGCAGAAGGCTAAGGGGAGATCTCATTGCTCTCTACAACTACCTCAAAGGAGGCTGCAGCAAAGGAGGTGATGACAAGCGATAGCATGTGAGGAAACAGTCTGAAGTTGTGCCAGGAGAGGTTTAGATTGGATATTAGGAAGAAGTTCTTCATGGAGAGGGTGATCAGGGATGTGATGGAGTCTTTATCCATGGAGGTATTTAAAAGGTGTGTGGATGACACTAAGGGACATGGTTTAGTGATGGAACTTGGTAGGCCAGGTCAATGGTTGGATCTGACAATCTTGAAGTCTTTTCCAACTTACATAATTTCATGACTCTATGGTTCTTGTTGCCTTTTTTTTTCTTACATCCAGTTATCCTTCACAGAACTGCAGCTGCTCTGGATAAGTGAGTGCTAACTAGAGCAGAAGCTTATATAGTTTTTTTTGGGAAACATCAAAGAGTTGAGGTAGCATGGGAAGACTTCAATCCCCAACAGAAACTTAACACACATTTCTTAAAATGTGCTAGCACTGGACATGTGATAATTTGTGAAACCAGGGTATATAAAGTTTGGCATTAAGAAGCAGTGCAAAAAAAACCATTTGCAGTCAAGACCCAGAACTCCATTTGGTCTCAGGAAATACCAGAGTGCAAAGATGGAATTTATCTGTTGAGCAGTTGGTTAAATTGCTTCAGCTACTGAGTAGAGCTAATAGCAGCTTTCACTATAAAGCACATGATGTGTGTTAAACCCACTACAATTTCCAAAAGATTTGACAAGACCAATTCAGAAGGTCCTCTGTTTATTCAAACTTAAAAGAAAAATACATGCTAGTCAATTATGACAGCAGTATCTGTAAGACAAGGAAGAGCTTTCTGGATAGGTACATAAGATAACATTCTTCTAAGACAGCAACTGCCACACTATCACTACAAAGCAGGCAAAAAAGAGTCAGCGACAACGTCCAGTTTGGGAGCTGGAGAAACAAAGGGGTTAGCTCTACACAACTGACAGATTTGATGTAACAGTAACTGTTACGGTTCGTGCAGGCCATAAGTAAAAATAAATAAGTCTCACATGGGATGAGTAACTGTCAACTGCTTCCAAAGACAAGCTCTGTACAACTACAGAAGGAAACATGAAAATTGCTGCCATTGCAGAATCTACAGCTGGATTCGGTACCTGGAATGACTCTACAGTGAGCAAAGTGATTTCAGTAAAGCACTTCTCTTCCAAGAGCTATTTAGAATCATTGTATTGAGGCCTGATAATTATTTACTCAGAACTGATGAGCACTTTTGAAGGTAAGAATAGGCATAATCCAGGAAACTTTGCCTGAAAACTGTGTCAAGTTTGGAAGTGTCAGAGCTACTGAGATGGACCTCAGGTTTGGGAACAGGTCTGAAGCATTTGCAGGACACACCTCAGAACTTTAGCCTGTACAAAATCTAGTTCTCCACCGTATGCTGGGCTGAAAGTGTAATGAAAACAGTTAAAAATGGTGTTTTATAACAAGATCAAAGAACTTGGTGTCAGGGAACATCCTATGAACACATAGGAAGAACATACTATTGCTGTGCTCCAGTTTATCTGGTTTATGCTGGTCCTTTGATATCTTATCTGTGATATCATAAGAATGCTTCTTACCAGTGTTAAAAATATACTAGGATTAAACTATGAAATATCTTACACTGTCCCAATTTCCTTCAAATTCTGGTCAGAAATAAAACAGTTTCAATACTTATGTTTTCAAAAGGGTGATGATGACTTTGGTGTTTTCAGTTATGGAGTCACTCTGAGACCATTACGATAGCAAAAGAAAACAATAAGTTGCACAATCTTGACCTTTTAAAATGCTTTCTGATATACCATGTAAAAAAAAATACAATATTAAACAAGAAATTTGTTAGACCTCATGACAGAGGCAGGTTTATTAGCAAACAACTAAGTGGAACAAAAAAATCTATAACCCTCATCTTATTGGAATAATTACAGAATCTTTAATGTCCCAGTAGGCATACACAGAGAATAAGATGGAGTGCACAGAAAGAGTACAGTAATGAAAACAGACAGAAATAGGCCATTCATCCTACCTTTTACTTAGTGCATACAAACCACTGTCAAAAGTATAAGACAACAAAAAAATGATTAACTGACCAAAATCCAGTCAAAATTGCTTTAGTAGTACTAAATTTTAGGAATGCATGGGGCAAAATTAAAAACAAAACTCGCATTCTTGACGTGCAAATATTTTTCTTCACTTGTTTGCATGTATAATTGGCACATTTTAGTAATATTGTGTAACATTGCAAAGTCAATGTTAAGTCTATTTGAAGAAAGCTGATTTTAAATTAGAAGAATCTCACAATTTAACTATTGTGTATACTCACCACATTATACCCAGTACAGAATCAAAGTGCACGTGAATGTATTTGCAAAATTTAATTAGATGAAGAGAAAGTGCATACATATATTAAGCTGTTATACCAAAGGCAATAAATCAGATGAACTGTCTATCTACAGTAGGTAGAACAATATGGCCAAGTTCGCAGTCCTGCAGTAACTTTCTCTCTTGCATTCTCGTTAAAATTTATTGGCCTTGATTACTAATCTTAATGGCTCAAAGAGACCCTGAAACAAGCTCCAAGCTTCCTTGGACTGGAAAGCAGAACATGACTCAGAATCACATCCAATGCCCTGCTCTTCTCTCCCCTCCTTCTACCCACAGGATGGCCACATTGCTCATGAGGTCCTAGTAAGATGTCATGGTCTGGGTACAGACAGCAACCACTTCTTTTGAAGAAAGAGAGAAGATCTCAACCCTTTCTTACCGTTCCCTTAAACATGAACATAGAGGTAGCATAGAAGTTTTTTACAAACTGTTGGCCATGTGCTGCAAAGTGTACTGAGCTCTTGGTTGAAAGAACAGGAAGTCACCTTCCTCTTCCGTTCTTTCTTCCAGGAAAAGCAAGATACAATGCAACCCTAAAAGAAACTAGGTTTTTGTTCTTTTTCCTGCCTCCTTCTGTATATGCTAAAATAAGCCCCCTTCAATTTTCTCCATTCATATCAAGAATGCTCTGAAATTAACTTGTGATGAGCCTTCTTTAGTGACCCAAGGAAATTCATAAAATGATTTTCACTAAGGGGAATGGGATAAATGTAAGTCATGCTTTTACCCTCACTGCCCACTGTGGGTATCTATTGAAAGCTACTGGAAGCAACCCCGAGTTTGCAGAACTCAGACTCCTAGATAACATTAATAAAACTATCTTCCCAGCAGATAGATAAGGAAAGCAGTTATTATTATGAGAGAAAAGGTAAATGACATAGAGCTCTTCACAGCATAAAACAGTTGCAAAAACACTCACAATCACTACTATCATTCATTTAAATCTTCCAGATCTCAGACATAGCTCTGCTCATTCTCCTCTTTTCCCCCACAGTTTGGAGGAAATACAGTGTCATGCACAAAAGCTGGCCAAGAAGTAGTAGTCCCAGGATGGATGCCATTCCCTTCACTTCTCTCAGAGAAAAGAAAACATCACATTTTCATCACAGTGGGAATAAAGAAATTTTCAGTGTGATACAAATTTGCAAAGGAAGATGATTCATCATAATCTCCTAATCCTACTAGTGTGTGATTACAAACATCCCAGGGATATTTTTCGTAGTTTCTCCCCACAATAAGTGGAGTTGCAACACCTGAAGGAAGTGTGTATTTACATCAAGTGCCAAATTTCAAATTTCAACTCAGCTTGCTTTAGCATTTCTAACCATTCAGATTTTTGTGTTTTGTTTTGCTTTTAATAAGAAAACTGTTTTACTTGTCAAAATAATTTCAACTCCTTTTAAGTATTTAAAGTTTCAACAATAGTTACCATTGTAAAGAACTGATACTTTATATTGAATAGTCTGTTGTGGTTTTTTTTTTGTTTTGTTTTGGTTTGTTTTTTTTTTGTTTGTTTGTTTTGTTTTGTTTTAAAGAACATTATGCACAGGATTAGGTTTTTTTAGAGACACATATACTCCTCTTCTAGGAACTGCTGTACTTCCTGCGAGATATCAGACACAAACCTCTTCTCTCGTTCTTATGTGCCTGCTGGCCAGACTGTCACTTGTACTGGGGCTCCTTTATATGATTCAGGCTGCACAGCAGCTTGCCAAGGTATTTGTAAATCCAAGTTTACTTCTGCAGAGCTTACACTGATAAGGAAAAAATGAGGAAATTGAGTCACATCACCCCTTGGAAAGGGAAATGTGGGTGTGGGGGGGAAGTGTTTTTGCTATTTACTGTGAAATGACTAAGAAAAAATAACGTAAGTTCCTTGTTTGACATGAAAATGCTGAATGGGAAATAAATATTATATTTAACCTAGATACACAGCACCGTTAGATTAACTTTTCTTAATTTATGGGGATACTTCAAAATGTAATGATCTCTGCAGATATCTTTAATTTGTGCTAGCAATCAGAACAAAATTTTTTACTAGAAAATTCTATGGGACATTCAGAGCTCTATAACAGAAGTGAAATGCTAATATTAAGTGATATAATTAGAATATATTGTACCTTTTCTCTAAAGAAGGTGACTTCATTCATTCTGAAGTTTCTTATGACTTATTAACATTACTTTCAGGGTTTACTGTTCCCCTCTCTTCACTGTGAGAGCACAAACCAGAACAAACACATGCTTTAAATTCATTATGCAGCTTCTCAAGTGCTCACAATACTCCTATTAAAAATGCATAACAGTGGTCTTACACAGGGTCAACACTGTGCACTTTGATTTAACAAAGAAAAAGCTTTGCTGAATGTTTTAGACATTTCTTTGTGCTGCTGTGTATAGTAGCAGAATTTCTGCTCTGTCCCCTCATCAAAAACTAGGGATTTGTTTCTGTTTGGAAGACAGTCCAGTCTCCAGATATGCAGTAACAAGAAGGCAAATATTTACATGTTATTATAGGCTTAGCTTTAGTCATGCAGGGAGATTCTCTTCAGCTTGATGAGAACTGACTGCCTGCCAGGGATTGGATTTTACAACTAAGCTCTACAGAAGCACTGGGTGAACACACACCTGAATCCCCTCTCACATTCCCCCTTCAGACACAACTGTAGGCTGCACTGTGCATCACAGGACACACTATCAGAGACAGTCTACTTGGTCCTAGGACATTTTTACCTTTTCCTATGTTCCATCATGAACTTTGCACATTTAAGTATGTAGGCCTAAAACTATGTGACCTGAAGTTAGTATCACACAATTCCTCATGCACAGTTTACTAAACTTTAATTAGGCCATCTTCTGAACATCCAGAAAGCATTCTTGTTTAGACAGAAGAGCCTCAGAAGAATCCTTAACAAAATAAATTACTATGAATGATAACTTTGTCCCAGCAGAGAATGGGACCCACAGTCAATAGCTGTTAACTGGACAAAAATTTGAAGGATTCTAAATTCATTAGCAATATCATTGGAGAAGAAGTGAACGATGTTCCTTCACAAATCATTTCTCATGCAGTAAAAACTCTCAGAGAACTATCACAGCTCATAAGCTATCACCCAAGATTAACACAGCAGGCAAGAGGCAGTGCAGAGATCACTATCCGCCAAAGCTTTCTGATCTGCTTTTCTTCATCTGTATTGTTTCATTTTGTGATTAACATCATGCTTGCTAGAGGAAGTAAAAGGAAGACATCAGCCAGTCATCATGGAGGGCTTAAATTAAGTGTGAATATCTACATTGCTGAGTTTAACAGAGCTGCTCCAAAGTTAGGCTGGAGAGCTGCCGCCATGTGCCATACAGGTTTGTATTTCACTACACTGACAGATTCCAGCTCAGTTTCTCTTTCCTTCACAGAATGTACAGAGGTGTACCCACAACCACCTCTCCTTCCCACCAGCCTCCTGCAGGCCTTCTCCTCCTGCCCACCCTTTTGTTTCCTCACTTGCTGAAGCAGAATGAGAGAAGCAGAATTTTTGTTGAAAAGACCTCTTACACCACACAATGATTATAGAGCAAGTACAGTCAAGCTAAGCATTAGCAACTGTCATCCAGAAGCTCTCCCCAGCCTTCACTCAAGTCTGGATTAACAAATTTCTCAGACCAAAGACTTGGCCAGAGTGTGCACCAACTCATTCCTATGTGAAGCAGACAAAAGAGTGTGGCAACCTGCCCCAACGCAAACACACTTCTGGGAGTATGGAAATGCTTACAAGATCCCCCATATTGAGACAGTCTTTGATGATCAGGCTCCTAGCCATCAAACACAGAGGTGGAAAATCAGCCAATTATTTGGTATTATTTTGGCTGCCAGTATGTGCTAAATCGTGATAAGATCACCCACAGCCTGTTCTGAGATTTGACAGCTACTAAACATTTTAAACTTGATAGCAACCAATTTGGAGCTTCTCAGAAACAAGCATGGACACCCTGCAGATAGGAAGATTCGCACATTTTGTGGAAATGCCTTCAAAACTGAAGTTTGAAAAGAAAGTGCTAGTATTAAAATGCTATAAAAAGATAATGGCATAAAAAAAACCACGGAAACATTGTTTGACAAATTATAGATCAAATTCCAAAAGGAAAAAGTTGCTGAAGGTATATAAGCCTATATGTAAATAAATGTGTGTATCTATGTGTATATGTACAGTATGAATGACAGATTGGAGAATCTGATCTACATACCAGAAGATTCTGAGCAGATTGTTAATTTATTTTAAGCTGCATAGTAACACTTCTAAAATACACTAATCACAACAGTGTAAATACTCTTTAAGACTAGTGTAATATACATATTCAGTAGATTTCATGTCTTCTGGAATTAAAAATGCAGACATCAAAACTTTTTTTTATATTCTAATGTTCTTATCACCCATGAAAAAATTGAGAATGGCACCAGGAGATTCAAGCATGTTTAGCAAGACATTTTCCTTTACATATTCTTGAAATAAGAGATGCTTATATTGCACTGAGCAAACTACAAAAGTTGCTCCAAAAGTAATGCCTCTTATTTTATTATGTTGACCCATGACTTCAGAGGAGGAAGTTGGTGGTATGGCAGAGGAGGCTGAAACTTCCTGCTGATATTCTGTTACATGTTGCCACCGCGTGACAGATGGCAGCAGGAGAGTCCAACAAAATGGTGTCTGACATGGAAGTGTCTATGAAGCAAAGATGTGCCATTGAATTCTGCCATGTGGAAAAAATGGCACCCATTGACCCCTGCTGAATGTTTATGGAGACCAAACAGTGAACGTGAGCACATCGAGGTGGTGGATGGTGCATTTCAGCAGTGGCAATAGCAACATGAAAGACAAGCCACATTCCAGAAAACCATGCACAGCCATCATGCTCTGAAATGAAGAGTGTCTCTATCACCTCATCTGCATAAATCAGCAGATTACAATCAAGGAACTGTGTCTGGAAATGAATATTGACTTCAGTGTGTTGGAAACAGTAGTGGCAACACTGGAGTATTGCAGAGTTTGCACGAAGTGAATCCCACAAATGGTCACATAGGAACAGAAAGAACATTGTATGCAAGTTTGTCAGCACCTACTGAAGCAATATGAGGCTGAAGATGACAGTTTCCTGGATTGCGTCATTACCAGTGACAAGCCAAGAGCTGTCAAAATGGCAGTTCATGGAGCAGTGACATGTGAATTCCACACTGAAGAAAATGTTCAAGACGCAGCCTTCAGCGAGTAAAGTGACGTGCACTGTCTTTTGGGATAGGAAACATGATCCTTCTGGATCCTGAACAAACCATCAACTCTGACCACTGCATTGCAATGGTGCCTAAACTGAAGATTTCAACTTCCAGAGTCAGACCAGAGAAGAAGACAATCTTTCTCTTGCAACACAATTACACCAGATCCCACACCAGTTTGGAGACCATGAAGCACGCTGACAATCTTCGCTGGATTGTCCTGCCAATTTGTCCAATTTTGGTGTCTTCTGACTTCCAGCTGTTTGGGTCAAAATGGACTGAGTGGGCAACATTTTCCTAGCAAAAATGCCATCATAGCAGTTGTAAAACAGTGGGTCACCTTTGCTGGTTCAAATTTTGACAAGCAAGCATGCAGTCTCTAGCTCGTAGTTGGTGAAAATGCAGAGCTAATGGTAGTTACTATAATGGAAAAATATTTTTTAGCTGTGAATTTGCTCTACGAAATAGTGTTATTGTGCTCTTTGTTGTAGTTTTCATAGAAATCAATAGGAGGCATTACTTTCAGAGTTACTTATGTACAGCTAGCCTTAAGTCAACTCTACATAATGTTTTAATGAATGTAATGTAATTTTTAACTATGCTTTCATTGTAATTCTGTATGGCAGGAAAAAGATAATGAGATATGAAATTCTGGGGATAAACAGTTTGATCATGGTTAAACACCGTGCCAGATGACCACAGTTTAAGTACTCACTGAATTTATTTTGTACGCAGGAAATATATTTTCAATGATCATGCAGTACATCCAAGCCCAGTAGAAGACCTCTGATTTGAGTTTTAGCTTTTTTGAAACTTAAAACACTACTGTTAATTCTAGGGTAATTAAAAGAAAGGTTTGCTTAACTGTATATAAACTTAGTCCACACTATTCATTTCTTTCCAAAGATGCCTTTTGAAACAGGAAATCTGTGACATTCCAAGTGCTGAAACACACATAGAACCTCACACTCATTTTTTTATATCATATGCAATAAGAAAATACACTCCTAAGCTGCAATTCCTGATTGCACCTGATATGTTCATTAATGACCATCTGTATCTGACAGGAGGTAATAACTTGTTACATAGAACCAACGATTAAAAATATCCTCTTGTCTTGTTTGAACTCCAGTGACCACATTTTCAAAGAGCAAAAGCAGACTAACGAGGAAAAGGCTTTACTAGATGTTGGAGGCTCTAGATGGATGATAGACTAGGGAAATAAACTTGCAAGAGCTTCCATCCCTTAAGGTTCAGCTGGGTCTTGCTTAAACAGCTCATTCATTCCCAAGGTTTAACATAACCAGGATACCACCATGCCTGGTGCTTCATCCTTGCTGGAAACAGCCCAGAGAGCTGAATGAGAATGCATATAAATGAAATAGAGAGACCCTGAAAAACTGATAATGGAATGTGAACTTAACATTTATCTTTATGCTGAAAATAATTTGGCACAGGATAAATAAAAACATTCATTGGCAGCACAGACTTTAATGAAAACCTGCTATTCAATGAATGAATTTTACTGCACCAAAAAACTAAAGTAAAAGAACATTTGAAAGAGCTGTAAAACCACTGTAGATCACTTGCTTCTATTTGAAGCCATTGATCTGAGAAACATACCAATAAACACTGTGAAATAAACATTTGATTTTGAGATTAAAGCATTGACTATTAATTTTGCATTTAATGAAATAATACCAATGTTTCAATTCTGAGTTTGGGAAAATGTTTTGATAATCACACAAACTAACAGTGCTAACATAAAACATCAGTCTTCATGGCGAGGCAAATGATCTGTATCAATGATCTGGAACAGTGATACATATTCACATGATTTATTTAATTAACATGATATTGAATATTATAATACTTATTTAATTAGAGCATTATATATTGTCTACTTTAAAATAGGGAAATTAGAACTATATGACAAAAAAAAATCCGCTTTTAATAAAATTACTCTAATTATTTATTGTCATATTTCATGTATCATACTGTCAGATTAATACTTAGAAAATGCAGCTGAGTATTGAAAAATGCAAGGTGCAGAGGTCTCAGGGCAAAACTCAAAAAACATTCGGCTGCTGTGGTTTAACCCAGCAGCAGCTCAACACCTCACAGCCATTCACTCACTTTGCATGAAGTGGGACGAGGGAGAGACTTGGAAACAAAATAGAACTGGTGGTGGTTGAGATAAGGACTGTTTACTAGGGCTGAAAGGGAAAATAGAAACAAAAATGTTTTTATGGCTCTGCCTCACTCCCTGCTGCCACACCATAGAGGCAGTGGTTCTTCCCAGCTGAGTGGTCTGGCCTGCTCCTGAGTGTGCTCTCACCAGCCAGCAATAATGGTGCACTATTAATGCTATGAAAACCAGGGCATGAACCCATCCAGTCCTATGAATGACAAAGACATGTCAGGGGCATGGAATTGAAGTTCAGATAAAAATAAGATTTTGAACGATTAAATCAAAATTAATTTCTCCTGAAGTTCTGCCTACAGCTCAGAAGAACCACCTATGGACACACATCCAGCTTTTCCTTCTCAGTTCACCTGGACAGTTGTATGGCCATACCAGCTTTTTGTATCACACCCTACAGTACAGCTTTCCAAAGCAGAAGTCATGAAGTACAAATATATTATCTAGCGCTTTTACTATGCTAATCACTACCAGTAAGCCAAATTGTTACTGTTCAAGATATGGCACAAAGGCCTTGGCCTGAAGATCTGTGGTATGCATAAAGACTAATTTCAATATGCTGGTGTTACAAAGAAACAGGAGAGAGTGAGAACCACTGATTACATGTAACAGCTGCATACATAATGCATCCCTTCTTATGTACAGTAAGTCTTGTTTATCTTGGACTTAGTTCTGTTGATAAGAATCTGCATCAAACAAAAACTAAAGCAAGATATGCCTCCATATAGAGATCTCATATGAAAAATAATATATAGCTTTTAGTACTTTCTCAAAACAAAAACACACTTCAGTCTCCAAAGCAACCTCTCCATCCTGAGGGTCACTTTTCACCAAGAAAAGTTTTGGAGAGGGAGGCATTTCAGTTCACATATAGAGATCATAAGCTCAAAGTCTGATGAGATGCAAGAAGGAAAAAGAATTTTAGTCAAATACATAATGCCAGTAAATGACAGTGTGAGCAGAATGCATTAAAAGAAAAGTTTGGTTTTAGCTCAAAAAATTATAAGTTTGATAGGATGGATTACTATGCAAAGGCAAGATATTTCATTTTTCCCCTGTAGCTTCATAAATGATGCATTTGAGAAATGGAGTGTTTACATAACTATAATCATACATATTATTGTGCCTTTAGCAATTTCAATAATATAGACAGAAAATAGAGTTATCTTCGTTATGAACTTCCTATGGACAACTTCATAAGTAGCACTGCAGTTAGATAATAAAATGAAATAAAGATATTTCTTTAGGCCATATTCAAACCTTATTTCCATTTTGTAGAGATCAAGGATGTAACAGGCTCTTTATTTGTAGACTGTACTTTGCTAACAGAACTATGCATTTTTCCCCTAGCACTGTTACATGATCCATGAGCTTCCATATAAAAAATGTGTTTAGGTCTTCAAAGATATTTCTTATGGCCAGTTCCCAAAGTTGAACCGCATGATAGTATCAAAAGATACTTGTTATTCACTGGGCCTCACCATCAGTAAAAACCCCAAGCCTTGGCAAGAACAGTATTTGTTAATATAAGAATGGCAGTATAAAATAATTTGACCATACAAAACTGCATGTCAAAAAGAAATGAACTCTACAGTTATCATTCATTTTCCTGCTTATCACGTGCATTTTAAATGATAAGCAAAGAGTATCCTAGTGAACCTTGAACTCTGCAGCAGTGTAGATGAATTAGAGCTTTGGAAAACATGTTTTTTTTTTCTTTTCTTATCAGCTTACAAATAGATAATAACTTCTTTTTGGCAGAGATTCTTTATAGCTAAAGTACTTCCCCCTTAGGGAATCATACTGTCATTTGCTTTTATTTTCAAAATGAAAACAAATGGCATTATAACTCCTAAGGGTGAAAATGACTTCAGTCTACTTTTTTTCTCTGCACTCCCATCTACTCATTTTAAGTTAGATGGAATATAGATATAGTTCTTTCTCCCTTTGGCTTCCATTGCCACAAAATGTATTCACTAGCTGTACAGTAATTAACAGCTCTTGACTGGAAAACTGCCAACATGTACAACGTGACACTCCTCCTTTGAACACTAACAAAGTGCATAAGTAATTTATGTTGGATTAAATATCCCTAACAGGGACCCTTAAGTAACCCAATCACTTTAAACAGGCTCCACATGTATGCTCCTGTGCAGTGAAAATGTCAGACAGTGATAACCCACTAATAGCGCAGTTCTAACTATATTCCAGCCATTAGCATTTTATGACATCAATCCTCATTAAACCTGGCAAGGAAAAAGATACTAATGTTTTCCAATTTTGCAGCCAAGGTGGAAGAGAAATGGAGAAAATGTAGACAGGTGCTGTCTTCCAAAAAGGATTAA
This sequence comes from Lagopus muta, assembly GCF_023343835.1. NCBI lineage: Eukaryota > Metazoa > Chordata > Aves > Galliformes > Phasianidae > Lagopus > Lagopus muta. The sequence continues at coordinate 36,910,833 of NC_064435.1, read as the reverse complement.
CATTTTTTAAAATGTGGTTGCAATTTTCTGTTAGTACCTTTGTTTGTATTGAAAGAAAGACAACAAAGAGGTAAGAGCTACAAGGACCTCAGTGGAATCCAGCCAAGAGTGAAAGAAAAGACTGGTATTTTAGCCATTGTGCTCCCTGCTAAAGCATTGTGCCAACTCATCTTCCAACCCATTATATGAAATTTAATTTAACCTGCTATGCAATTAATTCAGATGTTCAGCCTATTTTTCTCATGGCAGAATCCCTCACACAATGCCTTATTTAAATATTAATCAGTCCTCTTTCAATTAGGACTAATTTGCTTCACAGGGTTTCTCTCATCTTCTGATTGCAGGAAAATGGAGGTAACTTGCAACGTTTGAGGATAATTAACATGGTATTTTTATAATACTGATACATCAAATGGGACCTTAATGAACCCTGCTGATTCCATTTAGTAAAGCATGCCTCAAAGTTATAATCAAGAGGAAAGCCATTGCCATCTGTTTAAAATACTAAGGAGCACAATTTAAACACAGAATAGTTATTTCTTTAAACTGTCTATTGTACGGGTCCGCCGAAGTCTTTTTTTTTTTTTCATGGAAACTAATTGCACAGTATTTAAATTTGAACCTTTTATTACATATATATAAACAGCATCTTCCCAAAATGTGGAGGACCTTCTTAATGAAACGTTGACAACCGCAGATATAGGTAATGTTTGTTAATGCTAATCTTCAAAACGTGCTGTGCAGCTGATGCAGAGGCATCACAGATTTTACTCTATTCTAATGAAAAGTAGTATTTTGTGTAATTTTGTACAGTACTTGAGGAACATAATGTACAAAACATCCCCCCCCCCCCCTCCCAAAAAAGAACTGTAGTTTCTGTAAAATGAAAAATAAAGGCATATGTTGTTCATTTGTTGGTTATTAAGAAAGGCAAACAAGTTAACATTTACACATGACCAGTTGCTCACAAAATGTTCCATCTGCTACAAAGAAGGTCGAAGTTCATCTTTCTTATGTTTAGAATTGCTCTACTGTTCCTAGGTAACCTGTAGTCAAAACCCATGTGACTGAGATATCAGATCCTGCCTTCATCATGAAAGAAAAGTCCTTCATGTGAAAAAAAAAAACAGCACTGAAACAAAGATCAGATCATTTTGCTTCATTTTCCTTCCCCTGCAAATTTTAAAAGTTCACAATTAAATATTGACTAAGCCATCAAACTTATCATTCTTTAAGTAAAAAATATTAGTATACGCAACCTGTTGATGATTCAGTATTTTGCTTTTTCTTGTATAAATACACAGTCCTGAATATGCGACTACAAAAAAGGAAATGTCATCACTCTGTTAAATGTCAACAACTTACTCTAAAATAGCATGGTTCAAAACCCCAAAATTAAGTCACAAGAATTCTGAACTTTTGAAATATGATTTACTGCAGCTCACCTCTATGTGTATTTTCATGCACCTAATGATATGTTTTTACTCTCATCAGTGCATTTGTGGGACCATTAATAAGCATCTCTCCAGTTGCAGTGTGGACTTTCACAAAAATTCATGGCAGCTAACTGATTTTGAGACTTTTTATAGGTATGAAATAGGTTAATTTCTGCTGAAAAATATTGTCAGTCATGAAAAGAGAAGCTGATCTCAAAAGACTTGGATAAAATCCCAGGATTGATCACTAGACCAACATGAATTATACGAAGATTAATAAAAAAAATAACTGTACAAAGAAAAAACATGGGCATTCTCTTGTTGCCATGGGTCTTCCACTCACCCAAGTCTGGAGAGGACATCTGAGAGAAGACAGCAAGAAGTGAGAGAGAGTAAAGAAAAAATGAGCACCTTTCTAGCAAGATTTGTCTCTAGAGGTCCACCTTAGCCAAAACAAAATTGTGTTTCATGCTGAATCATAGCCATCCCTGGAGACTGGATACACAGAAATAAAGATATTTTAAGCAACTTTCATGTGCCTATACTCAGACTCACTGTTGCAACTGTATTGTAGCACAGATGTTCCTCTTCTATGTTTCTTTTCTTTTTTTTTTATTTTAATTAAAAAACACACAAGGTAACTTAAATTCTGCTGTTGATAAAAATTATACGGATTCTGTATGAACTTGCACAATACTAAGGGTAGAATCTGAAGAATTACGTGGGACATAATCTTTACCTGAATGTAGAAGTTCACTAAATCTAAGTAAACACAATGTCTAAGCACATAATTTAGTTTTAGCTAGTTCTGATTACTCCACATCTCCATCTACTCCAAGCAGATGCGTGGGTCTTAGAACTTCAAAACCGTTAGAGACGAGTTAGGGAAGCCCTGCAGGTTGTGATCAATTTCTCAGTAATCAAGAATTATTATGGTTCTTCAAAATTATCTTTTCATCCACTATTGTCTTTATTTGTCTGAATCATTTTCTGTTTCTTTAAGAGAACTTAAACCCAGGAAAACCTTATGTTTTCCTTTTGGTAATATGAGTAATACACTCCTCAAAATGGATATCTGATCCCAAAGGATAGTTGGAGAGTCTTGAAGGTCATATTGTCTATACATTATTGGATATACTTGACTATTGAATCTTACTTTTTTTTTACTATTAGAGTGTAAGTAATCATATAAAACTCCTGCAGAAAAATTTCTAACTCTAACAGATGTGAAAAACTCATTACTTTAGATTTTTCTGAAAGTATGCAGTAGAGTTTGTTGCCTATACCAACACATGCATTAGATCACCAATCAAGAACATATGGCTCTCACTTATTCCAGAGCTGAAAGGTCTGTAAGTACGATGACTATCAACTTGTTATCACGAATGTAAAGAAGCTACCACTCTGTATTTGTAGTGCCTTTCCCACTGCATAACCAGAACGTGACCAATATTGAGGGAGTTCTGCAATGTGACATTCTCCCCTAAAAGATATAAAGTTATCCTGGATGCAGCCTACATTACTTGAGATGGGAAGACTATTAAACTTGGGAATGCTAAATTATTATTTTGAGTAACATCCTATTGGGGTACATTTTGCTTGCCCAGAGGGTTCTGCTAGATTTTTCTTCGCTTACAAGAGATGTTAAGGACAATATATGTTAAACAATAGTGATATAAACATACAACAGAGATTTGAATTTGTCCTGTATAGGCAGCAAGTTCACAGAGGTTATGTCTTAGAAATTGAGCAAAATACTGTCAGAATATTCATTATTAATATTCTTTATTAGGGTCTATGGTCATGGACATCACTAATAGACAGCTCTTGCTCACTGAGTTTCTATTAACTTAGTGGGTTTCACGGGACTATATAGACTTGTCATTTCCTAAACTCTGATTTAAAATGTAGAAGTTTTTGCCCTCCATCTATGAATGCACGTCTGCTAAGATTACCATGCTGTCCTGTTTTGGCATCACAGCTTAGATATATATTATCACTGACTATTTTGTGGCTACTCTTGTGAAGAATAAAAGAACTCTGGGTTACATCAAAGATATAACAGACTCGCAAAAGTTTCTTGCGCTGCTGATAGTCGACATCCAAGTGTGTCTTCTGTCATTCAGCTGGCTGTTTTCTATCTTCATGCTTCATCTGGCACAACTCATCCCTATCTACAGAGGTATTCAGAAAAAGGAGGTGACAGGCAGCTGCTGCTGTGAAGAATGAACACTGTAGTGTTTAATCAGATATTCCATGGGGTGAGTCTATGCTTCGGTGAGATGTATTGCTAGTGCTGGACACTTCAGAATCTTGCTGGGTCCATGAAACTTATTCTTGTACATCTATTTTCCAGAGAGAATAATGGGAAAATTCTCACTTTGTAAAGAAATGATAAAAGTAGATCAATGAGTTGCACTCTTGAATGATACAGCTAAGGTGAAGGCATTCAGCTGAAAAACTGAACAACTTGAGTGACTGAGATAACTCAAGAGAAAACCTTAGTGCTCTTTGAATATATATGTCAGACTTATTACCTTTACGAAGATTTTAAAATCTTTTAACTATGATGACTATTGCATCTCCAGTTCCAGAATTAATGGCTGTTCCACGAGATCCATCTGGAACTTATTCAGTAAAAGAATGGACTTTGCACTGCCTGGTTCCTACACCTGATCTGTCTCCACTTTCACTTGTTAGCTGAAATGTCTCAAGGGATAATATAACTACATGTGCAGAAAGAAGATTGCATTTATTTCAGTCTTCCAATAAAAGGTCTGTAACTAAATTGTAGGCAGTTAAAAGTGAAGCATGTTTGACTCAATTTTAAATAGATTTGTATTTTCAAGTATGCACTGCAGTTTACAAATGTACTAAGACATTTCAAATGCAATAATAGAGCATAATGAAATTACAGCAGAACACCTATTGCAAAATTAGAACAAAATTTAAAAGCAATAGATTAGTGAAGATAGTTTACTCAGTTAAAGATTTCCAATATTACTACGGACCAAATCAATCTTAATTTTCAGAGCATTTTTTAAAATTCAAAAGCATTCTTTTTACTTAAGTATACATTTATCAAAATGTGCATATCGAAAACTGTGCAACTGTTCTAAAAGGAATGGCATTGTGGGTCAGTTTCCAGCTTGTATTCCTATATGCCAGCTTCCACTCTCCTGTGCTAAATTAGCGTTGGAATATAAGATACATATGTGAGTAAGCCATAAAGTTTACACAACATTACTTTAGTTTGGGACTATATTATGTTTCTTCCTTCTCTCTTTCCTGAGTCCAAAGTTTGTAAATAATATCTTCTTCTCCCAAGAGAGGCGTTTTGCAATTTTTTTTCTAATTTCTATGACTTGATTGCTCACAGTGTAGTATTAGCAAACAGTTCCTTATACCATGAGGAAATATAAGTATATACCTTGAGAAAATAAAACAGATTTAATTATTTCAGTGAAAATTTCAAAGGGATTTCCAAAAAAGTGAGTAGAATGTATTAAAAATGTCATGGTGAGGTGTTAAGTTACAGAAAGTAAAAATCTATTATTTTTATTAGGACTCATCAAAAAAGGTTGCAGCCATCAACACTGTGAAATAAACAAGCCTGCCAGAACTGTGAATAGTTAACAGATTTGGCAATACAAGTAGGTTATGCCTATCAAACACATTTGTGAAAGCTGGCAGTTCTACATTTGGCAAAGGTGGCAGGTGCATGTGTTACCTGGGCACTAGATCCTCATTCAGTGTTCATTTTAGCCAGAAAAGTCAGCTTCAAACTCTGCTAATGCCAGATTAGAGCCTCTGTCAATAGTTTCAGAGCACTCCTCACACCATCTCCTCTCCTTCCTTCAGTAACAGTGTTGTTACCATACTGGAGGGCATCTGGAGCTCAAATGAGAGTATTCCCTTTTGGGAAAGAAACGTATAGAATTTCCTTAACTAAACATTTATAAGCCCACTGTTTCTTCCCTACAAATGGAGGCTAACCAATATTTAATCACTCTAACCATACCAATTGTGACCAAATGTCCACGTAGATATTTCCTCAGTTTGAAAACCTCAGTAATAAATGCATACTATTTCTGAAATATAAATCAAGAACTTGAAGAACATCAAGTGAAGGTAATTGATGAATTCTATTATTTTGAACCTGCAGTTTCATTTTTGTATTACAGAAGAAAAATGGAAGTTCAATCAGAAAAAAACTTACACTGTAACAGTTAAAAAAGCAGACTGAAAATGATGCAAACTCCTTGACCCAGAGGAATGAAAAAGGGGTCTGCAAGGCATGGCTTCCACTGCCAACATCCTAGTGGACAGGGATGCTGCTGTACTGCAACCCAGGGACATGCTCCCCACCCTTGGAAGTGCTGGTGCACAGAGGTCAAGTGGTCTGATGAGGTCCACAACAGTCAGATTCCATTGTCCTGAAACAGCCCCTGGTTAGAGGGATTTGCAGCATTTTTGCATCCATTTCAGTGTTCAGCTCTTCATTTAAGTGCACTGTCATTATGTGAAGAAAAATAAGAAGTATTGCTCTCTGTCCTTTTCCACTACACTCTCATTCCTAATTACAGAGGGTGATTCATTCTAAATAACAGCCTTTTTCCACTTCATATTTACACACACTGTGCACCTGGACAACAGAAATAATGCTTAGAAAGCATAGCTGGATATTCAAACATTATCTCAAGAAGAAAACTACTCACTTTGCATCTGTACCTACACTGATACAGAAATTATTTTAAAACTGAGAAAACTTCAAGACTAGGTTTTCAAATAAGCTTTCCCTTTTCAAAAGTATTTTAGTCAATGTAAAAAAAAAGATCACAGTTTAATCATCTGGAGAAAATAAATGTAAGTTCTTGGAGCAATAGTTGGAATGAAAATCACAAATATCTGATTGATGACGATTCTTTCTTGCCCAGTTCAGGAAATGCCAATAGGTTAACATCTGAAAAGCATTCAGAATCATGTTTTGTCTATTGTGTTATGATAACTAGCACACTTACTGCAGAAATGTTCAAAAATCTGTCTGAGCTGTTTTCCTGAAGTATAACATGTCTGGAAGTATTCCAATTATTTTTGCCCATCAATTAAAAAATAAACTTACAAGATCACAGTTAAGAAGTAATTTCATCCATGAAGTTTCATAAAGTAAAAAACACATGCCTAAAATTATTTCATTAAAAATCTTTCCTTGATAAACCCATTAAAGGAAGAGCAAAAAGAAAATTAGTGAGCACTTTTCCAACATCCCTTGGTACCTGATCTTGCAATTAGAACATAATGTGTTTTAAGATCTAGTTTACTGCTCTTAGAAAAATAAAGACTAGTTTTTGATGTTTTTCCTTAATCATTTCTTTCATCCTACAAAATGCTCCAACTTAACATCTAAGTAACATGGCTTAGAAATGAAGCTTACTAGAAGGCCTATAGTCTACACTCCGTAGGTGTTAATGTGTTCGAAAACTTCCACTCCCAATTAAATCAGTCAGTTTTGTATTTGAAACTGTTATGGGCACAACTCACTGTCTTGTACTTGATGTAGCTGAACAAAGATTTGCTGGTGAGCAAGAATGCATTATAAATCTACCAGGCCAAATACAGCATGGAAATTGAGCAACTGGCACTGTCTGTCATTCCTTCTCATATTCTGATATATCCACCAACATTCATGTTTGTACTAGTTGTTACATGTTGAAGTTTGAAGAATCCATCCATCACTTCTATGAGCTTTGTGAATATTGCTGTCAGCACATGGCTCCTCTGAGCATGGAGGGATCCAGTTCTGCAGCCTATATTCTGGTGAATGATCACAAGTATTATCCCTGGACTTCACTGCGATCTCATGCAACATTAATTACACTGACTCAAGCAGAATTCTGCTGATTTACAAAACCACAAGGATTGGCACCCCTGAGTTCAGTGATTTCAGTCACATAGAATTACATGACAAGAAAACATATATGTGATTGTTAACTTCAACACAATGTCAATATTATATTGAAGACAAATACATCACATGCAACAACTATAAAACAAGCAGAAAAGCAGTTAACTTGTGAAAAGAACAAAATACATAGCATTCTGCTCAGAATCTGACGCACAGAAGATTTCCTTTCTTGAAAAATTGCTCTTCCTTAAATCATGAACTGGTTAAAAATAAGGTAACTCTGGAGAACAGAAAGTAATCTAAACAACAGTAAAAGTTTTAACTTCAGAAATGCAAAGCTTCTTAAAACATACTCAGGAAAACAAGCTGTTTGCTCTGATAAAATTGTATGTACTGATAATTCCCCAGTATCTACATTTTTGTACGAAGTATTGGTATTGTTATGTTAAACAGAAAAATATTTTTTCAGCAATTCAATGAAATCCTATTTCCTCGCAACTCCTTCAAGATATGTAATGTTACTGAAGTGTAGTAGTATTTTCACAATGCATGATTATGGAACTCGTTAATAAGAAAAACTAAATGAATAAAGAAACTGGTAACAAACTGCAGATGTATTAATCTTTAGGTCACCAGTTCCAAAAGGTTAACAAATTAAAGGGAAGTTTTTCTGTGAATTGATGGGGGCTAAGAGGCTTTTGCCCTATTGGCTTTGGGCAGCATCCGCCCTGGAACACAACAGCCAGAACTGTGCAACAGGCTGCCCTAGCCACATCTCCAACTCAACCTCAGCTGTGATTTCTTCTATTCCAGGATGCAGAAACAGATGTATGAAAAATACTGACAGTCCAGAAAAGCTCTCTGTGGAGAAAGAGAAGAAAGCTGCAAAAAACAATCTTCCCAAAGAGCATCTGTGATATACTAAGCACTTGTCAAGGAGCAGTTGGCCAAGGAGCTGTGGCATGGTCTAGAGCTTCACAGAGTTCTTCCAGAGCCATCGTGTCATTGGAAGAAATGTGCTGATGTCCTCATCTGTGCCTACTTGTAGTCATGTGTTTTTGTAAATCTGGTCTTGAGTTTAAAATTTTCTTCATCAGAAATACTTTACTGATGAGAGACATGAACACAAGGGTGAAGTAATGAAATTAACGTGGATGTGGATGGACAACAGTAAGCACATGCTCCTGATTAGCATTTTCACCAAGTCAGTCTACTCATGAGGATTTTAGCATTTGATACATTCATATACAAGGCATAGAAAGTCAAAATGACTCATATGTCTCAGATAAAGAAAATTAAATGTTTAGTATTTCATTAGGAAAACTGGTATTTCTTCCACAGTGCGAACTTGAAAACTAGAATCAGTCTTATCTGTTGTCTTCATGAATACTGAAATAGTTAATTGATTAGTCAAATGTTAACAGTTTGTTACTCAGGCTGTGCCATGAGATTATGTACTCACACTGAGAATCAATGGTAATTAAGTAGCTGATCAATGCAAGCACCTTTTCAAATGTTTGCAAAGCTCCAGAATATCAGTCCAGCTGCTAAAACTAGAATGAAGAGTAAAAGCAACATTCTGTAGTGAAAATGCTCAGTTTAGTGCTCAAAAATGTAGCCTCCTCCATTTTTGATGTGCAGTAAAGAACTGTATGACATCAACAGTGTATAAAGCTTAGATTAAAGAACTGAAACCTGTACTACATTTTATATCAAATCATCAGACAAAAAATCTGGGTATAACAGCCAAAGCAGGCTCGTGTCCCAGCAGTTCTGGAAGCCACTGGAAAAAGAGGCATGTATGCAGTTATCAGCGTCCTTACACATAAGATCACACTGAAGAATTCTGGATGTACTTCACACAACAGTTTTACAAAACTTACGTAAAATATTTCCAGTGTGATTACATTTAAAGATCTCGTGTCAATCCGTAGAATCAATCTGCCCAGACATGAACAAGACATTAATGTACAGTACTGCCTCAGTTTTACATAAACATGCCAGGACACACGCATACACACACATAAAACACAAGGTCATGAAAATATTCACTAAGTTGTCTATAAAATGAAACACAGCTCGTTAAAACAAGAAGATTATGTTTCAATCTATTAAACCTTATATCTATAGATTTTAAAATCAGTTTGCTTTGCAGTAATTCATTCCATTCACCGCTGAATATTAAGAAAGCAAACACTTTCATTTCATTCTAAAAAATGAAAGTGTTTGCAAAAGACAAAGAGATACTCAGAGTCTCCCATACTCATTGTGGTACTCAATGTAACTTTCCCAACTTAAAGTGGATACAGACATAACAAAGAATCTTGCAAAGGGATAAGGAAACTCTCAGTGAATCTAAAGCTTATATACATATCACTGTATGATGTGAACATTCCATAAGATGTTCCAAGAAGGTTGTCAACCCTTCAAAATAAAATATGCATCAGCTCTTTAAATCTAAAATGAAGTGTTATATAGCACATAATAACTGACATTCTACCTTGTTCTGCTTTTTGTTTCATCATCACAGAAAATAAATTTTGTTTTCTATGTTTACACGAAATACTTGAAATAGACGGAAAATGACAGCTCTAGCAAAAAATTCAGAGCAACTTTAGAAATTAACGTTTCCCACCTACTTTTGCGACATGACCTGAATTCTGTAGTCTCATAGCCCATGAATATATACAAAACACAACACTATGATAACCAACATTTTTCCTTTTCAAGTAGATGTACTGAATATTTTATTAGTGCTTCCTCCCCTGAATATGAGTTAAAATACTGCTGCATAGGTAGTATGGTAAGGAATATATTTAAATTAATTTGTATATATAATACTTCTATATAAAGGCCAAGTTTTTTTTTCTGAATAAAGAGCAAACTGGATTTTAATGATATAAGTTTTGCTCTTGCTAAATAAATGTAACCTCAGTTGATGTTAGGAAAAAAAAAAAAAAAGAACACACACTAGAAAAGCCTTGAAGAAAAGTGTTTTGGAGATTGAAGAGGATTTATCCACATTGTCTAATTTAAAGCACATAATTCTCTGAAACTCACTAACAATATGCTCTATTGTAAGATAGACTAAGTAATACTCAATCACCAACTCTGTATAAACTGGGGCAATTGCTTGTACCTCCTCATTTCTTAATATGCCTGATTAATAAAGATAACTAAGCATCTTTTGTCTAAAGATTCCTTACATTAGGCTAACAGACAGGAGAAAAACTGATGAAGCACATGGTATATGTTTGCACACACTCTAAAATAACCATTCTCTCAGTCTTGCTGCACTGCCTGCAGAATCTCAACATGTTTGTCTAGGAAATATATTGGCCTGTCCTGACTAGAAAAAATATAAACCATAATTTTGTCTGTTGTTTTCATTCCTTTTATATTGACCAATAACTCAGTTTCTTCTTTCGGGCAATGCAGCCTTTATAACATGGTTTGCTTTCTACTGGCATTTCTGAACCATTTTTCTTTAAGTGTCATGTATCTCAAACAGCTTTACAGAATGAATTACTGTGCTCGAACAAGCACTTCCTCAGTATGATATGAAGCACATGGATCAATCTGTAGGTAGTAATAAGAGAAGGAACACGATTGTTTGTATTTGTGGATTAACCTTTGGAGTTTTCAGAAATGGAACACAACAACTGCCAACTGAAATAAAACTCCAGCGTAATGGCTTATAGGAACGATAAGATGTGTAACAGTACGTCACCTCATTGAGTTTGTTCTGAGATCCCTCTAACTCAATCCTTAAGAGTAAGTAGCTTTCAAGCATACCATCTTTACTGACATGCATTAGAGGTGTTTCTGCAGGTCTGAACTTATACATGTTCTCAAAGATGGAGCAGCAGTTGTTCTTGGAAGATGTTTCTTTATAAGAAATGCTGCCAGCCAACAATCATAGCTGTTTCTAGTTACTGAGTCTTTATAAAGAGGTTCCTGGAAGAGTAAGTCTGATATGTTTAATCTTACCTCTCTCACTACAGACATTAACACTTTATCCTCCTTTGAAACAGGAGCATACATAATGAAAACTGTTCTTCCATTTTCCATTATTTTGTAATAGCCCATTCATGATTTGTGACCCAAGTATTGAAAAGAATCTCATAAAAGTAGATAAAAATAAAAAGGCTTCTAGATATCCCACTGTTGTTTCAAACTAAGGATTCAAAAAGTCTATTTCAATAATTAATCAAATAGCTGTATTAAAATAGCAATAAATGATTTAGAATGTAATTAACTCAATTATAGACAATTCTTATGAATACATAAAAGACTGAGATTCATTAACATAGTAAAAAACATTACAAGTTCTGGTCTATAAATACAATAAAACAAGACTTAGCCACTCAAGCCAAAACGCACAGCTCCATCCAGAATTCATAAAAGCCAACAAAATGATATCAGGATATTCCTTCAATTTCACATAGTCTTGCTTCCTGGCTGGCAATCTTATCATTAGAGCTCGTATAATTCCTGCTTTGATATACTATGCGCTATTTTCAGTCTCAAGTTATCTCAAAAAGCCCAGCTACCACTGTCTCAGATAATATTCCTGTTGACTTCAAAGTTTCTCTGGTTTACGTAGTGCAACTCAGGCAACTATGAGATCAAAATATTTATTACAAAGTTTTATCACCTAAAACTAATGTTAATTAACTTCTTTATGCTAGACTGGAGACACCACAAGGCTTACTATTCCAATAAACACTCTCAGCAACATTTTCAAGAGAGGGAGAGGAAGAAGAGAGTCATTTTTAAGAAAAAAAGATTTTTAAACAGTGTAGCATGAGAAACAGTTTAAAAATGGAAGAAACACCGAGACCACAAAACCAAAAATTAGTTTCAAAAATATGACAGCGCACAAAAAAAAAAAACGTTGGACTGTGCACAGTAAATGAAAGGCATAATGAGAACTGCTCACTCACACCATTAATTTTAAAAACACATGGAGTTCAGGTTTTTAGTCTGCTAGTACAGAATACTTTAAATGGCTTTGAATTTTGAAAATAAAAATCATCCTTGACATCCCTCTCTAAGACAAGAACTGCACACAATATGATGAATTCAGTAGAAGCAATAGGATTTTACTGTTAGCAGTTGTGATATCCCAAACCAACCAACCAACTAACCAACAACTCCACCTTCCTCCCCCAACTATTGTGGATTGCAGTAGATTGCATGCAAAGAAGCCAGGAGAGGTGCTCTTTGAAAATTTTACTTTTAGATTTCTGAACTCACATGAGGTCTTTACACTAATTTCAAAATGCTGGTGATACCTCACCTACTGAATTTCTTTCTGTTGTCTCCTAGAATTAAGTGATTCCATATGCAAGAGATCCAGCACTTCCACCTATCAGCATGTAATTTATGCTTTTTAAAATATGTCTAATTATAGTAACAAATGGAGTTAATAGACCTACGGCAATCAACACTCCTGTTCATTACAAAATGTGAATACACACAAGAGACATTGTTATTGTTTTCTCCAAGTTTACCAAATATATTTTTTATGAAACTGACATTTGCTGCAATTTATGAGAACTGAATTCAAATTAAGACTAGAAATACACTCAGACTGCCTGTCTGTAGCTGTGAGATTCCCCAGGAAAGAAATACTCACTGCAGAATCACAGCTCCTTTCTACTTCTCCTGAAGTTTGGAAGAGGCCCAGAAATCAGTGAGAGGGAGATTCGTATTTTTACGTTCCCCCTTCTGCACCGGGGCAGCTCCAGTTCCCTCCAGCAGGACGGGAGGAGGCAAGGGCTCCTATAAGCATGATTTCATGCATTTCCATTGCTTTCACACATACACATGTGCAATGGATAAACACACATGACTTGTTTTAGTCATAGCATGAAATGGGAGGGAATGCTTTGCACCCATTTCTTCTTGGGTGCAATCCTAATTTTTTCCCAAGCAAAATACATCTTCCTTTACATGACATAATACTCCACAGTGAAGTATTAAATGAGTCAAAAATTAGGCAAAAAAAACCAACAAAGGTAAACAAAATTCCTGTTAAATTAATTAAACTGAAGAACTACTCACTGTAAATTATCTATATCTCCAAGGACATATTTAGGATATGTAGAACTAAATAAGTGTGAGAAATTTTTAGAAACATATGCAGAAGAAAAAAAAAAAAACAGAAGCTGAATTGCATATAATCACACCCTTACATCATTTCTAAGAGTACATCAAATCAGAACTCAAGAAAAAGGAAGAAATCTAAACGTGGTCCTTGACAAGCTTAATCTGGGCTCTGTTTCAAAGGTCTGTTACTCCAGTTGTCTGCTGCCCCTTTGAATCCTGATAATGGAGAATCAAGTCTGGTTAGCTTCATGCTGGCATTTGTCTTTGATGACTAATTTCTTCTGTGCCTGTGTATCTCTTCAGGCAGCTAATTTCTGATAAGCCTTACTGTAAAAAAACATCTAATGCGAACAAGTAATATGAAACCAATCTAAACACATTTGCCTTTCACAACATTAACTTTCAAATCATACAAACTAATCAGACCTTTGTAATTTCCATAACTCCTCAGGAAAATGCCAGAGCTACATGAAAGAATGATTCAAATAGTGGCATTCTTTCCTCTCGTTCAATACTTTGTTATTCATCAATGGCTGCCCCGATCACAGGGCAGTGGATTATGAAGGCTCTGCTGTTTGAATGGGTAATAACTTTCAACAGCTGAAGGTGATTTGTTTGGGGCCCTCAATCTTACCATCTCTTCTCCTGCAAGCAGGTTTCAAATGTTGCAAACACTGTACTAAGAATGTTTCTTCCTATGAAGGAAATTGCAGATATGAGAGAGAAGGGGGCTTGACACTATCTGGGAAAAATACTTTTCAAGCTGTACAGCATGTCCTTGGATTGCTGTGTGATTTTTGGAGCTTGAATAATGTGAATACATATAAATTTTCCTTCAAATATGAAATTCATATATATGAATATGAAAAAAAAATAATCTACACTTGAAGACATACATTTTGGAAATACAGGATAAAATTTTCTAAATTCACCAAAATATTGTGATTTAATTTCCTGCTCAACAAAGAAAATCACTGAACTATCACCTCACACATTTATTTCTTAAGCAATGCTAAATTGATTCTATCAAAGTATGACTTAACAAAGCTTGTAATCCCAGATCTGAATCATACTCCTTCACATGAATAATTTTAGTAAAATTACTGGTCCATATTATTCCAGACAAATTTCAGCTTTGGTACTGAAAACTGTTAGCTTCAAATGTGCATGACTGTACCGATGTATATATGTCGGATTATTGTATAGTATTAACATCTACAAAATGCGGCTACATTTCAGTGGTAATGCAATGATTCCATCTCGAAATTTCCACCAATTTTTTGTTTCCCACATATGGGGCTTGAACCTAAAACATTCTTTTAGACTGTAGTGTGCTTAGAACACATGGACTTTTGTCTACAGTTCAGCTGACTGTATCAGCCGACTCGACCTAACGAATCACTCGTTCACCATCGGCACTGACTTTTATGTAGATAAAATCAGTAGCAGCATTAAAAGAAAAGAGCCAAAATCTGCAGCTTAAGTAAAAATAAAACTTCCTTGGTTAATGCATAGAAAAGTTCTTGCTTTTACACAGTTCTTGCACTGTGTTTATAACTTTCCAAAAGAAAATAATGTAATACCTATTTCTGGCAAAGGACAGAAAAAGGAGAATTTCTGAAGCAGCAAAGAGACAAAATTAGCAAGACAGTCAGGGATCTTCTCCAGCTCTCAGGAATCATAATGAGATCAGGAAGTTCTTTCTACAGAATCCAATAAAATCGCAGCTTTTCCTGGAACCACTGAACAGGTTGAAATAAGCAGCACTAGAAGATAACCCTGAAAAATAATTTGCCAGCTATAACTGATATGAAAATCTAAGTGATTTGACTGATATACATATGGCAGCAATCTCAAATTAAAAATAAAATCCTCTCCCAAAGAGTTCAGTGCTGATTTAACCATTTTTTCCTAACAACCCTACAAATGAACAGGTGCAGGATTGTGTAAGTGCTCTTAAGTAAGTGTCCTGTTTGACAGAATGGCAAACAGAAAGAACAAAAAACTTCCATGAATGCAGTCATAAAAATGTCTAAAACTTACCCTTTAATCTTCTTCATCTAAATAAATACACTGAATATAAGATATGGATTTTAACTCTAACCAGACACGGTGATTGGCTTTTACCATGTACTGAATTTTTGCTTATCAGATCAGGTGTTTGAAAAGAATGTTATGTGGTAATACTCCTAGCGAGATAATACTCATCAACTTTTATTTATTCCCAGACATACGAAAGTTGATGAGCACAATTTAAAGGTAAATTATAAAAGCATGTAGTTGTTTGATGGCTACCATAGTTTTCCAGTTTTGTAGCATAAAACCAGTTACGTAAGATAGGGCATTTGCTGCCAGTTGAAAGTATTCATTTTTTCCCCTAATCATTTTGGAAGTTTAAATTACCACTTTATCTTATCACACAAAGCACTATAAAGTCTCTATAAACAATGAGCAGATTATCCTACAACTTTTCTTACTTCAGATTTATAAATAAAATCTAAGAAAATAGTCTGATAAGTCAGAGTTAGATCCACTGCTAGGCACAGCCATGAGAATGCAGTATGAAGTCTGCAAGGCGTGTATATTCCCAAACAGCATCCTGCTATAAACTGCTGCCTTTGCTGCCCATCTTGGGCCTGTGGCTCATGGTAGGAATCTACAACATTCATCACAGTTTCATGAGAACTGTGTTGTGTTCTCAGGTCTGCAAAGCGTCACTTTGCTTACTTTTAAGGTGTAATGGCTAGTCACTGTCTTCTATGAATTTTCTACCTACGCAGTTTCCACCATTGGAAAATGTTGCCTCTGCGAGTCATTGACCAAATTCTGAAGAAGTCAGAGAGGGGATCTTATCAACACTTAAAAATACCTAAAAGAGATGCATCAAGAAAGTGGGTTTGGGCTTTTCTAGTGGTGCCCAGCAATAGAACAAGGGTCACAGAAAGTTGCATACAAATATGAAAAAAAACCTCCTGTACTCTGCTGGTGAAAGAGCACTGGAACAGGCTGCCCAGAGAGGTTGTGGAGTTTCCTTTACTGGACATATTCAAGATCTGTCTGGACTCTTCTGGTGCAACTTACTGTAGGGAACTTGTTTTAGAAATCGGTTGGACTCAATGATCTCCAGGTGCCCCTTCCAACCCCTATGATTTTGTGATTCTACATGATTTTGTGAAACACACAAAGAATTTCGGTATATGAACTCAGGTTTTCTCAGGGGAGCCAATTTCTGCAAGATACCTTAGAGTAGGTCTTCTGTGCCTGTCCGTTAGGGCTCTGAATGTCTATCCACATATACTTTGATATTTTTAACATTTTCTTTGTCAATATCTAATAGTAGGAGGAGTATGAGTGAGAAGTATGTAAGTACTCACCATAATTAACTGCATAGCTTTTCCTATATTTCACACCGAGTTTTACTGCAGGAAAAGTCCACTAGATATCTAGGAGGCTGAAATGAATGGTAAGTTACACAGTATGGAATATATACCTTGTCTTTGCAAGGCTGCTACAGCTATTATCGCACACACATAATCACTGGACAGCAGCTACGTCCTACATTACAGTTCAGTTATTTAGATAATGAAATAGCTGTAGCATTGGAGATGTTTCCCAAACTGTCTGTTATTTTTAAGAGTGTAGGACTAGAAGTCATGAAAAACCTTGAAAATTACGGCTTTGATATCAGCCTTTGGAAATATGGCCCTTGTGATACTGATTCTCCTATAGAAATTAGAAATTTAGGATGGAAAAGACAGCTGAACGAGGCCTTCACAAGTAAGCAGTGGTTAAATCAAATTACAGTAGAAGTATAGCTCTTAAGAACCTCTCCAGAACTCTCCAAAAATATCTCCAAGATTTCTACTTTGGTGAAGGAAGTTTTCTTGGAGCTGAGCTCTGCAGGTGCTGTGGAACTTCTTAAACAAGTAGAAACGGAGATGGGGTTTTTAGAAGTAGAGGAAAAAAATTAGAATTCAACACAGGAGAAGACAAGAAAAACCTTTTCTTTTTTTTTCTGACTTAGCCACTCTGCTATGAAACAGTAATAAGTACCATAAGGAAAAGAAATGGATCACAAGCAAGAGCAGGGCAAAAGAAAGAAAACATACAGAGGTTGAGAAGGAGGAGAGAATGAGAAAAAATAAAGAAAAACATTAAAGAATTTCTGATGCTTTCTGAGAAGTAGATCAGAAAATTATGTCTCAAAACTACTGTAATTTTATCTATTATTATATCTTGAGGGACACTTTGAAAGTATCTTGATGGTTTCATTAGTATACATGCACAGAAAATACATTTAGAGGATATGAAAATAGCATTGCTTTTGGAGCTTCGTACTAATTACATAACATCATATTCCACTAAAAATTAGAATGATGCTAGTGTGTTTATTTGCTCAAAGATGAATTATGTGTTTTACCTGGTAATATGTAAATGAAGCATTACTGCATATCTTTTCACCAAACTGGCCAATCACTAATTACTAAAATTATTCTCTCATACTGTGGTAGAAAGATTAATGTTGTCAGGAAAGTACAAGGCTCTGAAATGTTGTCAAAACAAAGAATATTGATCTTCTTGAAACACTGCAGTTAGTACATAAATCACCAGAAAATGACTGACATTAATATGTACCTTTTGTGCAAATGCACTTTATCATGTACCTTTGTGACAGTAATAGCATTTTATTATACTGCATGGCACCTTAACATACTCTACAGGCAATTTTTTCAATTTGAGAGTTTCCATTATGAAAATAAAATTTAAAAAAAAAAAAAAAGTTGTTGAGAAAAAAAGAAAATTAACTGTCTTTATTCAGTTTGATTTAATACCTTGTCAGTTTGGTGCATTTTTTTTACGATTCTTTGTATAAATAAAAAGTTGAAAAGAGCTATTCTAATGGTAATTTTGATCAACCTTACAAACATATGATTCCAGGTTTCTAAAAGAGGCCCACTTGAGGGGGCTTTAAAACTGAACAAAAAAAGCCCTAGGGCTCTACAACTCACATTTAACCTACTTACATGAAAAAGGAACTGCTTTGGTTAAGAATAAACTTCCACAAGCTCAGGTTCAAACCAAACATGCCAGCATATTAGTGAGGAAATGAAACAGCAAATAGTAACTCCTTTCATACTTGTAAAAGAATACTGTATTTATTTAAACGCTTTGGCAGAAATTCTCATTTTAATTAAATTGCATTTACTGAAATAACGTTTTCATAATTGAGAAAAAATAACCAATTCCTTTTAAAGACCTATGAAAATCACAGCAATCTAAAATATATGGAGAAAACATATAATTGTGAGAATAAATCTGTCTGACTAACTTGGGACACGAGTCAGGAAAAAACCTATAGCATCTTTTGTGCTCGGCAAGCCTGAGCAATGCTGCCACAGTAACCCAAATAAATTAACTTCTGTCTGTTGGGAAATCATCACAACCAGCACACGATTTTAAAACGTTGTTGCTTTCAATGCATTTTTTCCCTATGAATTAAGATAATTGCTGTCATCGTAGATTGCTTTTTCTTTATGTCCATCTGTCATTAAAATATTGAAATATCGTTAGAAGTGATGATTTCATTCCTCTGATTTCCTGTTGCAAGTAATCAAGAGAAAGATGGGGAAGACATTTTCTTGGAAGACCCCTACCACTCACCAGTGCATCCAAGAAATCAGAGTGGCCACAAAGGCATTCACTTCGTACTTTGTATAGCCATAAGGTCAGAGACAAGGAAACAGCTTCACTGCGAACACAAGGGTGAGGACATACATTTAAAATAATAAAAGCTGCTAAAAACAAAAGAGAACAAAAAGGTAATTATCCCTCCGTGAAATGCTCATGATCATTCAAGCCATGTGCTGGCAAGCTTCCTTAGTTCAAAATCCATGCCTACATTCTTGAGGTCTTCATCATGGGGATAAAATGTATCAGATCGGTTTTAGGCATGTGTCATTGATTAGATTTAATACTTATTAAGAACACTTTTGGAAGAGAAAAAATGACGCAGTCTACAGTAACACTTTCTGTTGTACACATTCACCATCTAACTGCTTATCACTTCAATCTTATCCTTCACCAGGTCATTTAAATATACGTTTATTTGGAAACAATAGTGCAGCTGCTGCTTGTTTGCACTGTTTCTAGAGTTACTCTGCAATTTAACCAGTTCACTGCTTGGAGAAAGGAAGGGGCAAGCACAGCAGAACTTCTTGCAAATGCACAGAAGTGAATGTCTTCTTCCATTTCAGTTGTAAAGGCCTGTCCTGTTACTGAAAATGCTTTGTTTTGATAGCTAGAAATGTATTCACTGGCAGTTGTTATCCATTTGCTCTTATACCAACATCTGAATTTGAAGTAGTTCTTTTCTTTCCTAGTGATTTCCTGCCTTATATTTTAGTTTACAAAGAGAAATAATCTCACTTCTCATTCTTCATCTGGCTCAGTATAGACCTGGAAGCACCTCAGTCACCTTCTGTGTAGACTGCACTGCCTTCCTGGCAAATACAGGGCACAGCAAGTGCCCCTGGTACTCTCTCTCAAAACCAAGCCAACAGGTTGTTTTTTTTTTTCAGTCAGTCCCTTCAGAACTCTAATGCATTGCCTGAGGATCATTTAGCTCTTTTAAGAGTTTTTTACACATCAGTGTCTGTCATTTCCATATTCACACTCCCATCATTTGTCTTGACTGAATATAATGTGCTCAGCTCAGATATTGAGATGCTTAAAGACGATTTGCAAATTTGACCTATCTGTACTCTACAGCTGCTATAGTTCTTCTTTCCCTGTTCTATTTTTATTTATAAAACTGAGTAACCTTGATAGTTTGTCTTACTATCATTTGCAAAGTCTGATGTGTTTTACTTTGGTCATTTTCACCTCTCTAATAAGACTTTAATCCTTAGAGCTTCTCTGCTTAGTCTTATTGCTCTTCTTGAGTTAGCTCTTAACTAAGGGCTGGAGTCCCTCAGGACGTAAAAACTTTTTAGAAGCAGCTTTAGAAATGAAGTTCAATTTTTGCACCTTTAACTCCATAAATAAATAATAAATAAATAAATAAATAAATAAACCCCAGTTTCCCTTAAGTTTACTTCTTCAATTCATTTGACTTCACCGAGTTTATAAAAGTATTTATTCTGATATCTCTTTTCAAGAGATTGGAAACGACTTTCCTCCTCCTAGCAAAATGGGAAATGAGAAATGCTGCCCACGCATACTTCTCTTATTCAAATATATGCATACTGGTAGCAACACAATATTTTTCTTATTTTATAAAAAAAAAAAAAAAAGAAAAAAGCCAAGCAATTCAATTTACCAGCTTATAACAGCTCCACATACTGCTTTGCTTTCTGCTGCTTCTGGATTTATTTTTTCCTGGTTCTGGCTGTAACTATTCTACAATCATAATTAGATTTCTTTTCTTATTGATCATCCAATTTCTGAATTTAAAAATTAAACTTAGGAAAAAGACTTGATCATAAGTATATAGTGTATGCACCTCTAAATACAGAGGTGTATATGTATATATGACTATATATACATGAATACAAGAGCTGCTCTGAAAGTAATGCCTCCTGTTTTATCATGCTGGCCCACAACATCAGAGGTGGATGTTGGTGGTATGGCAGTAGAGGTTGAACCAATATTCCATTACATGTTCTTGCCATGTGACAGATGACAGCAGAGGGGCAGTGTGACAAAATGGTGTCTGACATGGAAGTGCATATGAAGCAGATGTTGACATTCACAGAATCACAGAATCACCCGGGTTGGAAGGGACCTCAAGGATCATGTAGCTCCAACCCCCCTGCCTGGCAGGGCCACCAAACATACACATTCAGATCAGGTTGCCCAGGACCCCGTCCAACCTGGCCTTAAACACGTCCAAGGACGGGGCATCCAGAACCTCCCTGGGCAGCCCATTCCAGGGCCTAACCACTCTCCTTGTAAAGAAAGACATTACCCAGCCCAAAACTAGCACTGGACTGCCTTTAGCTCCTCCGATGCCAGGTGATTCTTTTCATCAAGTAACGTCCAGCCGCACATCACGCCTTTGTCAGATGCTGGTGCTGATCATCCAGTAGTCTGTACCTTCTCACAGTTTCCTATCTTGTGCAAGGTTTAGCTGTTTCTGGCTTCTGGCTCCTCTATTATCTCCGTCTTGCTTTGTGGAGATAGTATATCAAAAAATTGCTTCAGATCTGCTATCTTCTGACTGTCCATTTCTCTTCTTTATTTCCAGTGCACCAAGTCCCTATCTTAGTTTTCTTTCTTCCCAATTATTAGTTTTCTTCCTCTGCTTTCCTAGTAAGTCACTCCTTGCATTCAGGAAATCTGTTCTTTTTCGGACACTTTTGCCTATTAGACATACAGATCATGAGATGCCCACTGAACTTACTCTCTCCTCTATTTTTTTTCATCTCTTCTTTACATTTTCACCTGAACTGCCACTGAGACACGTGCTTCCATTCCTCAGCATTTTTTTTCTTCCATGGATCTTAGAAAAAAGAGCTTTCATTCTCTTGGACCTTATTTTCACAACGTTATCTTTAATTTATTCACTGTTGAACTAAAACATTCCTGAATATTCAAATGTTCAAACACAGAAATGTTTTAATTAGTAACTATAGGAATCTGATATTTATCTAACATTTTTCAGATGTTAATGTTTTTACAAAAGTATGGTATAAATTACAAGGAAAATCCAAATTACACAAATTCACATAGAAAATGAAATCAAATTGCATAAGGGCTCTTAATGCCTAAATAAGCATACCTCAGAATCTGTGTACAGCAAGTTTCTTCATATTTCTATCCAAAGAAATAATGTACTCAGTTGATTCTTTTATTCATTTGAATTATCAGTGCACTAAAGTAAAAAATGCAAAGTTCCATGTTGACATCATACAGAAAAAACAGAAATATTTATGTTTAAAAAATCTTGTTTTCCAGTAGTTATGCACTTAATATACAAAAATTAAGATTTCAGTTAATAAAATTGCCATGTGTTAAGGAGAAAAAGAATGAGAAAGAAGAAAAAAAAAAAAAAAAAAAAAAAAAGGACAGGAAAAAATCATTAAAACTACAGAAACACAAAGTCCTTGTGTCTGTTTTTTCCACATTTTTTCTTTAATGAAATTTTCTTCTCAACATTGGTCTATGTGTGGTATAGGATCCTGGTTGATTCACTCAAGCTGTATTTCGTTTTCAGCTCTGGCTGCCTGCAATTTAACCCTGACTGCTCAGCAAGATGGAGGCTCTCAGAATTTCAGTTTTTAGGGCTATGCTTTGCAGCCAGTTACTCAAATGTAACATAGCGAGCTTTCTACAAAATGCACAAAAAAAGATTATTCAACTTATACCCTGAGAAGTATTCTCAACATCTCTTGGGTGTACAGAGACAGATCTAATGTGGCATAACACATTCCTTGTTTCATGGCAATATGGTCAGCAGTAGGTTGGGGATGGCGGTTACAATCAAGGGCTCTGTCCTTGACAGTGGCTCTGGATGTCCCTGGGCATGAGATATCACAGCCACTCTGTGAGAGAATGAGCCAGAATAACAGCTGATCCTGGTCTAGCCCGTGTAGGGTCTTTGTGCCATTGTTATCTCAATAACATAAATGCATAGGGCGAGGACAGACCCCAGCCCACAAGGATTACTATATAATATATTTCTTCTTTCAAGTCAGAAAAAGGTTGAGAATATTTTAGGGCATATTTAGGACATTATTAATTTTTCATTTTCTATCAAGGAATGGGTGAAGAAAATCATTAATTTACAGACAGCGATTGATGTGCTTCTCTTACATACGGCATTCTGAGCTTAGATATTGTGGTGACAGCACACCTGCAATATGAAAGAAATAAGAGACAAGCACTTTGCTGGAAAAATTGTATATATTAACACTGACATTTTATTATCTCCCCTCTTTCTGTTAATTGCATCTAGAAATACCAAATTGCCTGCACAATGATAGCCAGGAAGCTTAAGCTTCAGCTGGCTCTTTGCAGTAGTAAGAAATATTGTAAAATCAACCAACTATACACATAAATAAGAAAGTATGGCTCAGCACAAGTTATGATGAATTACTTCCTCAATAAAAATAAATACATGCTGAAGAAACAATCCAGAAGAAACTCCCAGAGCAAAGCCATTTTTATCTCAGGTACCCTGAACTGTAAATAAGAGAAGACTGATTTTGGACACACACAAGCACAATACAACAAAAGGATGTTACTGTGTGTGCGCACCCTACTGCTGGCCATGAATGTGTCTTGACCTCAAGATTGGAAGAAAGTTGAGTGTGACCAACTTTCAGCTCATGTAGATTACCCTGTAGTGAAATCTACTTGAAAGTGTGGACTGCATCTTCCAACAGATCACTGGAGTCTTTGGGTCTTTAGGCTATCTCTCCTATGGTAATGTGGTTCTCTCAAACTCCAGGCAAATAAAAAGCACAAACAAAAATTGAAGGACTCGGCGTAACATAAGGCCAGACTGGATGGGACCTTCAGCAACCTGGTCTACTGGAAGGTGGCCCTGTCCTTGGTGAGGAGGTAGGTCTAGATGGTCTTTAAGGTCCCTTCCAACACAAACCAATCTATGATTCCATGAAAATTTGACCTTTAAGCACTTAACGGCAGGTAAAAGTGATCTAAATATTTCTAAGTCCAGTTGAGATACAACACAAATATGGACAACAGTCATGTCGAAATGTACCAGAGGAAATAATGAAATTAAGTCTACAAAACTTAATTATGTAATGCAGTACAAGGGCAAAACTGCTCATAATCAGCCTGCAAACTGTAATAAAACTGGAAAATTAGATTTAGGCTGAAAAACTTGTGTGATATTTTGAAAAAAAGATATAATATCCACCAAACCTATGTCTCAAATCCTTAGCCCAGCCCAGCTACAACAAGACTACCTGGAGGTAAAAAAAAAGGAGTGGCTTTCCTTCCTGAGCAAAGAGTTGTTTTATAGGTTATTTGAGGACAAAGAGATGATCAAGGACTGGATATGTACTGATACACTTGGTGCTGAAGGAACAAAAGATAAAAGATACAGACTTTATCTTAAATTTGATGCTTTCTCTTATACTATTCAAAGTGACTACCTTTAATATATAGGGCTCATACTTAATCCATGAGTCTATGCAGCCTAATCTATTCAATACCTTGGGCTATCAACTCTGTCCAGCTGGTCATTAATCCCCAGGAAATAATCTGCACCTCAATTGTTACTGCTTAATTAAATGTAGTGATCCATCTGACATACAGAATAAGGATAGAAAAGAACCCTAATAGAAGGTGACTCCTGCAGAATTGGAACTCACTACCTTTCCCTTGTAGACATAACAAAATATTTGGTTACAGTTTATATGTGTTTCATATTAAATTACCATGGAAATGCTTCCTATTGAATGTAATGCAAATGTATTTAACCATATGAACATAAAAAATGGCCAACCAATTCTTTCCTCTTTTTCTGTATCTATTCTGATACATAAGTTTTTGACTAGAAGGTCTGCTTACTACTTTTGATCCTTTGCCTACTATGCTTACTATTCCTGCTATACCTACCATACCCTAACTATTGTATTTGCCTATTGTACTCTACTGCTTAGCAAAACACAGTGATGACAGTCTTTTAGAACTATCAGCAAAGTTGGCAGTATTTGTCAGTGCAGCTCAAAGTAGGTTTTTAGGAGTTAAAGCAAATGACTGCCCATCAGTTCAAATAATAGCACGTGTACACATTTTCATACAAGTGAAGAATTACTTGATCTCTGTAATGTATTTTCAACATAATGAGATTATCTGTACAGTAAATCTCCAAAACAAAACAAAACAAAACAAAACAACAACCAAATAATGATTCACACTTTTCCGGAATTATCAGGACTATGCAAATGAAAACACTATAACAAAGTTGATTCTTTAATAAGTCTAGATCTTCTGCTAACTTTGCTCATATCACCGCAATAACTCTCAGTATTTTATTATTCACTTAGAAAATAATACTTTGATTGTCAAGGCAGCAGCAGAGGAATGCAGACATTTTATGCTTTAAAACATGACTGAGATAAACTAAGATTGGCTTTAACAGTGGTGGGCTCAACCATATAATGAACATAGGCTAAAAAGCACAGAAAACACAGAAATTCATGAATTGGTACATGAAGATAGAGCTGATGCAACACCATGTTTCAGAACTGTATCGCTTAGACAGTAAGGGAAACAGACTAACATTCTCTGCTCAGATCTGATGGGTCCCCTGTTGGGTACAAAAAGATAGACAAGACTTGGTGGCCTTTTTCCACAGAGTCACAGAATGGTCCGGGTTGGAAGGGACCTTAAGGATCATGAAGCTCCAACCCCTCCACGACAAGAAGGGCCACCAACCTCTACATTTTATGCTAGACCAAGCTGCCCAAGGCCCCATCCAACCCTGCCTTGAACACCTCTAGGGATGGGGCATCCACAGCCTCTCTGGGACTACAGATGTGTGAGTGGAAGATTTTAGGATGCATCCATCTACCTACCATGGAGAAATCCAACTCTCATCACCTTTACTGCAGGCAAGATCTACTCTTAGCCCTTCCTAACATATGGAGTACAAATGAATATTTGTAGTGCCTATATCATTTCTCAGCTCTTCTCTATCACTTCTAGAACTACTTGCAGTTCTTTCAAACGATGGAAAGTAAAAAAAAAAACCTTCTGATTGTTCAAAAATACCTTTCTTTTTTTTTTTTCCCAGAAAGATCTTACATGACAAATCTTCTCCTTTTTCCAGTGCAAACCCTCTCCAGTATTTATACTCACTGTTGTTTTCAACTATAACATTGTTTACAGTGTCATTAATTAAAGTTATTAAGTAAATAAAGTAATTAAATTAAAATTAAAAATTAATTTAAGTAATTAAAATCATTAAGTAAATAAAAGTAATTAATAAAGTAAATAAAGAAATACTACAATTATTCTATTTTCTTATGTTTTTCTCTGTTATCAACATCAGGAAATTCAAAATTTATATTCATTTTGGTAGGGATTACATATTAACACTGTAAAAATACTCAAACTGAAGCACTTGTATTAATGACAGTCGCTACATAATATTTAGTTCAATTGATAGTCCAACAGATTGAAAGATCGCTAGTGCATAAATTTTTTTCCCAGAAAATGGGGGAAAAATGTCTGAAGCAGGTCTCAGACTTCTGCTTTAAAGGATAAAAAGCTATAGCTTAAATAGTTATAAAAGTCAAGTTAAAAAAAAATGAAATAATAAAGCATACAGAAGTTGAAAGAGGATAGATTTTTATCCCACAGGATATCTACATGCAAAAAGAAGCATCTTTGCTGTCTAAGAGGATGAGTACTATCATTTTATTGCAGAAAGTAAGTCATGTAACAACAAGCTATAAACCTGTTGGTGTTTAGTTACTTATTTCTTTTCTTGACTATAGTTATTCTAGAAACAACATCCCCTAAAATCCAATAAAATGAATGGAAACCTCTTAAAATAGATTTTTTTTGAAAATTAGACTTCAGCGCCCACAGAAAGGATTTTTTAAGACTCGCACATAACAGTTCAGCACAGTCCACAGTGGGTCTCCCAGCTTGCAGCAGGTGAACATCAGTCCCTTGGTACCTACTCCTTTTAGAGAAACTAAAACAAACAAAACATAGTTATATCTTTTGTTAACAGCTGAAGAACAAACATCTGTGCCAATATCACCAGGGATTCCACTATGCAAGCACAAGCAGATAACAGCAGGAAAAGCACTGAAATGATGTCGGTAATTCTTTTCATCAGCAAAAAGAGTTGCCATTTACAAGGTGGTTCTTTTTCTGTTGTCTTCTCCAGCATCAGTGGGACTGCTTCCTTGGATAAATATTTAGCAGAGAATTGAATGTTTTCATTCACTGAGCAGGCTGGCATGGACATTTCAGGTGTTAGCTTAATGTCATGGTGACCATCATGCTCTTGTTTGGTTGTTTGGCCACCAAGTTAAATCTTCTGCCCTATGTCTCACTATTTGATGAAGTAATCAAATGCTGAACCAGAGCTAGCGCCATGTAAACTGCTGATGAGTTTTGTTTTTCCCTGTAGTAATATACTAACAGTTTTCCCCTTCAAGACCTGGACTCATTAACTTCTCAGGGCATTTTATGAACGCATCTTTTTATTTCTATAACCTTTCAGTAATGAAACTGTAAACATCAACTGAAATGAGTGGGCTTGGAGTACTAACAAATTCTTTTTAGAGAGTGGTCAATAATTACCTTACTGACTAGCAATATTTAGTGATGATTTTTAGCATAATGACATGCTCACAAATAATGATGGATACTTGCAGTTTAGTACAGGAATCCAAGTGTACAAATGAGAACCTGTTTATACAGATACTTGAACAGTCTGTAACAGTCTCAAATACTGCAATGTCTTTCACTTTCTCAAACCTCTGTGCTAGCGCGTAGTTCTAACAGGAACTAATGGGATATTTCATGGGTACAAAAAATCAAGGTCTGCAGATTAAAAAACTATCAAATCTAATAGAACTGAATACAATATAACTTAATATAACAATGATCCATGACAAACAAGTTTATACTTAAAGTGAGCAATCTGGAAATCTCCTAACACTAGTGAAAGGACAGGGTCACATGTTTGACAACCTAATCCTGTGCGCGTCTCACAAAAACACAGGCATCCCAGTTCCACCTATTTGCCTTTCATGCTATGCAAGATCACCTGGAAATAATTTCTTAAGTAGAACATAATTTGTCAGGCGATTCATAAATTGCACCATGTTTTCATGCGCCTTTCTATCTAGACATCATTCATTATCAAATGAAGTTTTTGACTCTTTGTCCACCTTCTCAAGTACATTTTTCAACACAGTGATGACAGGAGTCCAGGATTCCTATAAGCTCAGTCAGTGACTGAGGCTTCTGATACTTAAATGACTCCTTTGGAGAGGCTTCATCTCTTCCTTGACTTCTGGATCACACTGTCAAATGACTACAGCCAGGTAGGATGAAATGTAAACCAATAAGTACACAGTATTCAGTGAGGCCATCATAGCGTCAGTTCATAGATCTCTCTACTGCTCTGGGGGATGCTGTGCATATTTTCCACACAACAGAATAAGCAAGAAAAATTACATATATTATATATATATTAATGGGCAATACAATGATAAAAATCAGAAAAAAAATAAACTGGCAAACTGTCCTATAGGATGTCCTATAACCTAAAGTTATAGTTCGCATCTTCAAAATGAATGAGAGAATAGATGGGAGTGTCCTTTTATTATCTCATGAGCATGATTTAGTGCTTAGTCAGTTCATCAAAATAAATAAATAAAATGTGATTGTTACTATGCTTGTTTGCAAATCCAAACCAATAAGAGCTTTTGCTGAGGTGAAATAAGTCTGCATTACTGACGTACTCTAAAGCACAACACATGATAGATCCAATCAATCCACCCCTCAGTGCATGCAGTCTTTAGCAGTATTTCAACAGACTTCAATGAGAGCTGTATTAGCCTCCAAGAAACCTTAATGCATGCTTTCTGCTAACCCTCTTCCCAACCTAAATGAAAAACACTGAAGTCTGCTCTTGTCTTCTGGTTCAACATCATGTCTTTCCCCTCCCTCCTTCTGCTGTAATAAATATTCTCTCTCTATCCCTGTTACTGACAATAATGTAGGTGAACTCTGCACCACATAGATCTGTCATTATTAATGACCATGGTGTAGAGAAGCGATAACTCACTCTTAGGAACTAAAAGGGCAAAATGCTTCAGAATTTTCCATTCACATTTTCTTTTTTAAGCATACTTGCTTGGTGACTTTCCAAAGTCATAAGCATGACTCGAAGAAGAAAAATCTCTTAGTGTTTAACCTTTGCATAGAAAATCATTTGTTTAAACAGAGGGCACTTGTTAGTTGGAAAGTCTCATTTGCTTATAATAAAACTATCCTCAGTATTTTGCAGAATACAATAAACACAACAAGATGTCTTCGTCCCCGTGGAAAATAATTTTGTTGCTAGCAACATTACATTTCTTTCAAACAAAAGGCTTAAATAGGGATTGTTTTCTTTGCCATTCATGTCCCTGCCAACATTGTTAACCTAGAAAGTACAAGACTGGATCTGAACAAATTGTGAAAAATGCTGCCAAAATGATGGAGAGCATGTGACTTGTAGAGGATCCCAAACTCTTTCAAAAAGGCTGTCCTGATAAAAGCATTTTATTGGGGCAGGATTTGAGACTGATTGTTTATAGACAGCTGATGAAATCTTGATTTTTTTTTCTCTTGAGGCAGTGTGGACAGCAAAGAAAATTTGAGAAGCTAAGGCACTTTGACTGCATTGCTTCATAAGCCTTTGTTCCTAATGTAAAGACTTGTTCAGTGCATCAGGTGTTTTCCATGTACCAGACTGAACTGCATAAACAGGAGGGACAGAACATATGTTTCCAGTAAATGTGGCGTTAGGAAACACTACTCCTAACACAGTGCAGAAGCAGTATATAATACAAACTATCTATGCCACCAGGATTTTTACTTAACCTGTATGGGTTCAGAAGTCTCAGATTTTCTTTTTCCTCTTTTCTTTGCACTGTGAATAGTTCTAGACTTTTTCACACCCACTCTTCTGACCTCAGGTAAGACTGCAAAATGATCATTTGTTTGTTATGCTAGATGTGCCTGAATGCACAAAGATATTTAAAAGCAAATGCCTACTGTAGTAATGTCAAACACACACTGAAAAACATGTACATATTAGTCTTTACAAGGTAAAAAAAGATGTTACCCTCTGCTTTACCAAATTTACATTATTTCATGGACACACTACTTCATTTGTAACCAGGTAATGGGTTAAAACTTTATGCTAACATTCCACATGAGCTATGCACTACACGTTATCTGTCACTTTTCTTCAGCATTTATGTTGATAAAACTCATTGTGAAGGTTATTTTGACTTACTGGAAATGGGCTTTTCCAGAACATAAATTTTAAGGCTAAGTAGACGGAGACCCGCGTTAAAACCACTAATATGTTCTGCTAAGTCTCCCTTGTCTTCACTCAGCCTCCTTACAATGTTTTAAGCAGTTTTATTGACATTTGAAATTTTGAAAATGTCAGCTCTTGGCATGTGTTGCAGTCTAAAAGTGTTATTAGTAGTTCTCTTAGGAAGTGTAAAAGAAAATTTTGTAGGAGCAATTTTGTCTTTCAACAAACCTTTTGAAAATGACGTGATAACTAGAAGTTCTGTGCAGGAAAGAAAACAACTCGCAGATTCTTCAAATTATATTCAAGTAACAAATGTGTACTAAAGTTACATTATTTGGTGAGTCACTAGTCTGCCTTCAAGTCATGATACATTTCAACAATCAGCACTTCCTAAAGTACTGGGTTCTGAAAAGGAGGAAAAGCACAGTGTGTAGAAAACTGCTCTCACTGTATACTGCCTCCTTGCCCCCACCATCTCTTTATTAGTTTGCAATTGATGGATCTGACCCCAGACTCTCACTGATCAACTGGCCTTTCATTTACTTAATGTTAGCTTGCAACCAAACATGTCTCCTGAGTGTTTCACTTCTATAATTCTCCTCATCTTCTAGTACAGATGTGCACAGGTATGTTCTAGTCAGCACCTGCAAACATTGTCACTGCTGCTGACAGCTGAGCCTTGGCAGGGATCAATCTACAGCCCACGTGGCTTATTTTCTTACCCTATGTATTAAAGTTATCATAGGGCAGAAGGTGACATGGCAGCTACCACACACCTCAAAGGACTAAGCCCACACGTGGCTTCCCAGTGAAGACAGTGTGTTACAGTTCCAGTACTCCACTAAATGTGACCCACCAAGGGTAAGGATGATGAACTTGGTCTTCAAACAACAAACTGGCAACAGCCTCAAAGAGTCTCCAAGATTCTTTGTCACAGGGTCAGAAGTGTCCCCAGGATTCATGTCGGTCACCACATCCTACTTCATGCTAAGTTGTTTGTAACTCAGAATGCCACAAGATATGCTGAGGTTTGGGGAGAATGTCTCCTGCACTTAGTGTCACAGTACATTTAAATTCCAATGTGTTCAAAGGCTGAAAGAGTCTTATTTAATGATCAGGCCACCCAAAAAAACAAACAAACAAACAAACAAACAAAAAGCAATGAACTAATAAAAAAATAAAAATTATATAATATAAAATAAATAATAAAAATAAAATAAAAATAAATAAAAATAATAATAAAAAATAATAAATATCACAGGAGCATAAAAATCATTCATTCCACAAAACGGCTCTGTAAGAAATTAGTGTGAATCACTTTATCCTTAAAACTGAGAAAACATTGTGGTATTAAATACTCAATGTTATCAGCCAAGTAAATTGGCCCAGGTCAAATGAGCAAATCTAAAAAATGAGATCACTAAATTTTCTCAGCTTGATAGCTTAGTAATAAATAATGTGCTTCTATTCAATCTGTACATTAAGTCTTTTATGTGGCCTTAAGGCACTGTCTTATGGCTGTGCCCACTATGGTGTAGCCATAGAAACTGACACATTTATTTCTTGGATTAGTGTGCCATTGAAAATATTAATATAATGCAGTAAATGGGGATTTAATCTAATCTACTGATGGTAGGATGAAGTTACTAAAAGGTTCTATGCTCTTCCAGTGGAAGAAAGATTATATCTGTGTAGTACAGCTCCAGTAGAGCTGGAGCGTGGCTGATGTTTTGGTTACAGACATCATCTAAACAATTCACAATGTTAAATATACTACACAGACTTGCTTCTATGAAACTTACAGGTATATCCACCAGGATAGTAACTGTTTCATATCCTAAGACTTCTTCCCAGAGTTGACACCTTTGGAGAAAGTCACCGAAAGTCACAAAGGAAGCAAAAATGGAGATGCTCTCCTTAATGTGTAAACAGTACAAGTGAAAGAGCATCTCATCCCACAAATATGCAAAGCTGTATTTCATAGATCTGCCATTAACAGCAAAGCCTATACCCATACATTTCAGTGGCATTCAGTTAGTAAATACTTTCATGTCTAAAAAGAGCAAAAAGAAAACACATAACAAAAAAAAGAAAAAGAAAAAAAAAAAGAAAAAAAAGAAATCTTAACTCTTAAGCAGCAAGATCTGTGGATTTCTTAATTTGTAGGTCCCTGCCAGGTGGCCATAAATATTAGGGCACCTATTTCAGTAGATCATATTTGACTCAGGTTCCTTGTAATAATTCATAGTACTCAAGTTCTGACTACCCTTTACATTGCAGTATACTACATAAATTCAGAAGATATATTCTGACAGATGAAGCATTGTTGAAAAGCTAAGTACAGCACTTTGTCCTTGAAATGTTAACATGTAATGCCATAAAGTATTCAAATAATAATTTACTCAATCTTTCAGGGTAATTAATTAAAACGGTCTAGGTGTTAGAGAAAATCACCTTGAGCTTATAAAATTGGAATGCCTCCCCTTTTCTTCTCTGCATGCAAGCTGCTCCAATGGACTTACCACATGCTTTCCCAGTTATGGTTTTTGATTTCAGCAGATAATAAATAGCCAGGATCTAATTTTGCCATGTCAAAACCGATTATGTTTCACAAGAAAAGGTGGAGTGCTCACCTACCAGATGAAGGTGAAACATAAAACCACTTTTATTTATGCGATGTGTCCGAATTCAACTCAATCCGGCACTAGGTACTGGGAACATGTAGACTTTAACTGTCACACAAATTTATGCATCCCTGGAAAATGTCAAATATAAGCATAAATTTAATCAAGGAATGGAAACCTTTATTATCAGAGAAATAAACACAGTTTTTGACAACTAATATAAATTACCTTAATGTATTTCTCACTATTTTTTCAGAAGGTCAGGAAAAAGAAGAAACATTGAACAGAGACATTTCTGATGAAAATATTTCAAGCAAGTCCTGCTCCGATTATTAACGCTGACGTTCCAAAAGGAATTTCTGCTCTTTAGCAACAGCACTGCATTCAGAAATGAGAGTTCCTTTTTCTATTCATTACAATGGGATAAAACAGAAGGCTTATAACAACAGATAAACAAGCGCTCTGTATTATTCTGTAGTTTTCCTCAGTTGAGTAGTCTTTGGACAGCATTTTAATGGCTGAAAAAAACCCTGCACATGATGTATAAGAATGCCATTCTCAATTAACGTGGACAAAGGATCATAGCCATATTTGGCAAATGAGGTAGTTGTGGTGTAGGAAAAGCAGGAGTATTCACAGACATTGCCACATACATCACTGTCCGCAAATCAAAACAAGTTAATGACATTTTTGTACATCTGCCCAACTACATGACTACACATTAGTCTGGCAAGTACTTATTAGGCCCAAATTAAATAGCAAAATGATTATAGTTCATATTTACTAAATATAGAGTTATTAATTTATACTGAACTAAATATGGATGCAACCAGCATATAAATAAATTATGAGTACTGAACCAAAACAGTCCAAGTTACGAAATATATTATCTTCATTAAATATATCTCTGTTTTACGATGCTGCTATCCATAGAGCTTCCATTAAGATATATATATACTGTGTGGGGGGGAGGAAGGGGATCATCCAAACTGCCATCCATCCTCCACAACAAGTGTAGTTATGACACACTGGCCTCTCAATCCCAACAGATCCCACATAGACATTACAGCTCTCCTCTTGGTTAGCCTCCACCCTGCGGACTGGCATATATAATGCCACCATCAGAGAAATATCAGCACCTATTGCATAGGTAGGTCTTAGATGAATACATTCCAGTTCCACAGACATCTCAGATGAGGCCAGCTACCACAAGATTTACCTAGTAAACACTGAATCTAAACTACGCTAAGTATCTTATACAGAAATTCTGTACATCAGAAATATACTTCTGCCATGCAAATTGGACAAGATTTCCCATTCCACAGAAGCCACTAAGAAGTGTGAGGCTGATTAGTGGGTAGTGCTGTAAAAACACTGCAGTTCGACCCACACTCAGGTAAGAATAAATAGCTAACATTTAGAGGAGGAACCTGTCAAAAAAGACCTGCAGCACACACAGCAACACTTTCTGCTGTTCAAAATTTGTTTCCTTCATCACAAACTCTGTTTATGAGTGGTTGTAAACAAACTTAGCATACAATGCATAAGCTGTATCATCTTTTAAATAAGGTGCTATTTTAATTTCAGAAGTTTAGGGATCAAAACTAAGACATACTGGCAAACTAGATGAACAACAAAAAGACTATTCAGAGGCTGTATCTCTCCATTATCTGTACTTAAGCTTGTAGCTCTATGTAGCTCCATGTCAAAATCACAAGTTTCTAATTTAACTGCTGATACCAAGGTAATTTTCTGAGGATGTTCTGAAGGTTGAGAAAATACTGAAATCCTGTGTCTTCAACCCTGAGTTCGGTTTTATCCATAGTTAAAAACATGAGGACAGCAGAAGACATCATTACCAAACTCGTGTATTTATTTTTATCATATCACTAATTATATGTCCAAATTTATGCAAAGTAGAAATTGGACACACTTTATTTCTGTATTATAAAAGGTTTTCATGGTTGTTTTTTTTTTTTTTTTGTTTTGTTTTCTTTTTTTTAAGATCTCACTTTTCACTTTTATGGGATCAGCTTTCCAACAATTGAGCTTATCAGCCACATCTACACTGCTAGTAATTCAAGACCATGGCATATTTATTGATTCCAAAAAGCTATTACATGATATCACTTACATCCCTGTACTTGATTAGACTGAATTATTGGGGAAACTAACAAAGCATTACTCAGAACTCAGCAGAGAGCTTATATAGATGTCTTATATAGATGTCCTATTCAACACCTAGCTATTTGCTCTTGCACCTTTATATACGTATTACACACACAGCAAGATTTTTGTAAAACTAGAATTTAAGAGTTTTCATATTATTATTCCACAATTAAAAACAAACAAACAAACAAACTTCAAGAAATGTTCTTGGTACTAAACATATCTATTCAATCCTTTCAGAGAATATCAATGAACAGCTACATAAAGCTGTTGACTGAACAACATCCAAATTCAACTTACACCTGAAATATATACTGATTTTGAATATGATATATATATATTTAAATATGAACATAAATTATTCACTTTAGATAAAAAGTCCATAAATTTAAAAAATGAATATGTTAACTAGATTTAAATTCATCCATTATAGAAAATATTTTGACAACCATCATAAGAACTGTGTTTTTAAAACAGTTCAATGCATTAAATATATGCAAATTTTGACAGTCAAAAATGCACACAGCACAGCTGAGATGCTATCATTCTTCTTCACAATCACTGCAGCCTCTAGCTAGATGCAGATTTTTCATGATAGACAGAAACATTTCCTACTGTATATCTCAAATTCACAGACTTCTATTTCAAAATG
This sequence comes from Lagopus muta, assembly GCF_023343835.1. NCBI lineage: Eukaryota > Metazoa > Chordata > Aves > Galliformes > Phasianidae > Lagopus > Lagopus muta. Next base: position 36,874,898 of record NC_064435.1, on the reverse strand, counting down.
ATTCCTCAAACACTTTGAAAGACACATTTAAACTACTGCAAACTAGAATAGTTGTTATATTCTTCAGTTAGCTGGGCCTGTCAATGTCAGATCACGTTCAATATCTTTTTAAGTACAAAAAGCTATGTTTGCCCCTGGAATTGCATCCACTGATGAGTTCTAGGATGTGTTTCATTCTTGAATTGCACGCAGTAATAGGGCACCAAGAGTCTGTTTCCAAAATATGCCCAGGGCAGATGTATGCATGGGGCTGTACACAAAAACAGATTAGTGTGCCTACATCAACTGGAAGTATATTCACTGTTTTGCAAAATCCCCATGTAATTTTACAGCAGAGTAAAAGTGGATTAAAGCCCATTTTAAAATTCTAACCAAAAAGTGATGTTTTTCCTGTCTTTGCATCGTCACCCTTATACAGTCACATTGTAAACCAGATCTGCTCACTGATATGGAGGAAAATTTACCCTGAAACACTCTGAAACAACACTGTACGCCCATTTTCAAAGTCAAGTTCTTTACATAGAGGCATCCTGAGAGGGCAAGGAAGCCCAGTGTTTCTGAAAGTCTGGAACATGAACATGTGAATGGAAAGCTATGTGACTGTCCTACAACAAAAACAAGTTTCCTGACATTGTGGATTCCCTCAGCTACTGAAGTTTTCTTCTAGCTGTACAGTTTATCCTGCTTATCGAGTAAAAGACCTGCAGGGAATCTTGTAGGGAGCCCTATAGTGAGGCAATGTCAGTGGATTTGTGCATTTCTCTCTTATCCTAGTTTCACAGCCTGCCTGCACCTCTGTCTTCCTAATGAAATACCTTTTGGATTGATCTACTACACAGAGGAAAATAAAACAAATGAATTACTTCTTGAGGAAAGTGCTACTCAAATAAACCTCAACCACAATTTTGCAACTGCAAAAATGTGAAGTTGTTACAGTACTAGTTGATGTAGGTTTAATACTTTAGAATCTTTGCATTTGATGGCCTTTGGAATGTACATGTGCTTATAGGAAAAATAACACTCAATAGAAAATAAATTTAATGTTCTTGATTAGGTTTTTTTAGGGCCGCTATGCATGAAAAGCAACAGCCCTGAAAATTAACCCCAGTTGTATCATTTCATTAATGCAATAAATGTGCAGCATATTTAAAACAAGAACACCTATGTAAATCCTCACGTAATAGAAGGGGTTATCTAAGATGAGATTATATACCTGACATGAGGCAAAACCACAGTCCTTGAAGAAAGGAAAGTTCCCCTGGACATCAGTGGCATTTTTCCTACGGAGCGGACTACAGGGTGCAGCCTGCTATTGAAATTCTCTGATATCACAAAGCTCTAAAAGCCAAAGCAGCGATAAGGGCAGGAGAACTGTTATATCTGTACCACAAAAAAGACAGATTCTAGAGACGTTATTACATTTAAATGTATTCTGATATTGCATTCTACTTTTCCATCTCAGCAGACAGTGTTCCATCTGAACAAGATGGACATAACATACAGCACAGTATTTTATATTAAATGTAGTTGTAAGGGAAGAACAACAACCTTGGAATGACTCACTCACAGGACCAATTCATAGGTTACACTGAGTATGAAAGGCAATTTCAGAGGAGTGGTGGAAGAAAAGGAGTTTTATAACAGAGGTGATACAAACTAATTTAGAGATACAGATGCATACAGAACAGAGTACACAATGTTCTGTGCACACTTTTTCAAGGAAGGAAAGAATGTCTCCTTTTTCATATTCGATGGTATTTGCAAAAAAAAAAAGAAAAAAAGAAAAGAAATCTAATTCTGTTCAGTACTGTAATAAAATCATTATAAATGCTGAAACATTAAATATTCAACACTAAAAAGACAGCAGCTTTCTACTTTTTCTACTTTCTACTCAGCTGCACTGAATCTAAATGCAAGATACTAAGAACAGGAGACTGCATTAAGAAGGGCTGGTGACAGACACTGGCAATCCTATATAAGTGGTGCATGTAGAACATAAGAAGATATTCAAAACTATATTTCAGCACATACCACAAAGCACCCAGAAGGTGAAGTTTCACTCGTGGCTGCCTTCCTTTTTAGGATAGCGCGACAAAAAGAAAATATATGATTTGTTGAACTATTTCACAAACAGCTTGTCACATTTCTACATCCTGAATCATACATTTTTATGCATGAGAAAAAGAAAGCATAATGAACTTCACCTTTTAAAATATAATGCAGCAAGCTTCTTTTAGCACTAGGATTGTGTAAAAATAACATTTTCTACAAATAACTGTACCATAAAAATTGATGCTTGTGAAATGTTATTACAATCTGAAATTTAAAACCACAAAAGCAAGAAAATTCTGAGTTAAACTGAAACTTCATCCTTAGCCCACCCAAAAGTGTTTAGACACAGAAGGGCTTGCCAAAGAGTAATAATCCTATATACAAAAATATGCTGCCATAACTAGAATTTTCAAACTAAGTATGGAATTCAAGCTACAATTCTGACTTTTTTCTTCCTTGCTTTCATGGGTCCTCTCATTAGTCCAACACTGGCACAATCAACAATCTTAACGTGTTTAACTATTTCTGTGCAGCAGGATTCTTAAATTCTCTGTGCAGTCAACTGCATGATTTGTAAAGGCAGTGAAAAAACAACACACTAGATAGAAAAATTCTCTGCGCAGTGGCCCTAAAGAGCTTACATAAATGAGCAGCCTACTGCTTGTACTCAAATCCAAACATTTTTGTTTGTTTGTTTGTTTTTTTAAGAGCAACAGGCATAAAGCATTGAATCACTAGAAAAAGGATGAAGTAAGACGCTGTTGAGTGGTCTAATCAGAGGTAGGGTGAATGGGACATAAAATGGTACAGCATCTCCTAGGGTTTCTCTGGACCTCCTTCACAATTAAACTTTTGTTGAGTGATTCCTGCCTGTTGCCTGAGAACTTTCACAGAAGGACTTCCTGATATTTTTGGAGTCTACCTTCTTAAAAGACACACCCTGGCAGTACATGGCAAATCAGCTGATGAAGAGGCAGCCTCTGCTGTAGGCTGTCATGACTTCTAATGGATACAAGAGGAAAGTAGCAGGTGAAGGCACTGATGGAATAACAAGCACAAAATTTTATGGACTGAAGAAAAAAGATTCCTCTTTCAAACCTCAGAGAAGCCTTTGCAGCTCTGAGATGGTTCTTTGAGGCAGCAAGCATTGCCTAGAATCATGCAAGTCCACCAAAAAAGCAACATAATTCTCCATAAAGAGTCCTGTAAATGGTTCTTTTCTTGGAACTTTTAAAAACATCCAATACTACTTCTGTTGATCAGTCCTCATTCTAACAGCTGTGCTGCCATGAAAATCTGGAATTGGCTATTTTGTTTAAAGAGGTACATTGTCAGTCTAGGCCTCTGAACCACAGACTTCTCAATTACTCCAAAAAACTGAGGTCAAAAGTTTATTTTATCCACTGACAGGAAAGCAAACTTGGGATCCTCCAGTTGTGTCCCTTCTCACCTAGCCAGCTGGTCAGCTTTCCCTTGAAGATAGCTTAAATGTCCAAGGAGGTGGAAATGATGTCCAGCTTTGGCAAAGACCAGTCAGAAAATCTGCCCTCTGTGGTATATCAGAGCTCTGAGTTTCTAGCTTCCTCTGCCTGCGAACATATTCCAGGCTTTCTTCTGCTGTAGCAGAATCCCTAATTACCAGACAACAGGTAAGAACGTTATAGATCTGTCTTTCCAAATCTCATCAGCTGTTCACTAGAGAGGGAGAAAGGAGTCTTCTGGCAAAAAGGAGACTAACGTTCAGCAATGGTAAAATGCAAACAAATGGTCGAACCCATGCTGAGAGCCCACCATTCCAGTTCTTTTCTTAAATGAGTTCCCTAGATGCTCCATGCCCCATTGCTTTCCTCTCCCACTCTCAACTGGACAATAGCCCAGCTATGAACTGGGATGGAAAGCAATGCTCTTTCACTCCAAGTTACTTCCTTTAAATGAGGAAACGTGCATTATACTTCTGTGATTTTCAGCTTTGTATGATGCTATTACAAACTCAGAAATAAGAAAACAGGGAGGCTCTGAAAAGTGAATGGCAGAAAATTAACATCCAGATCTGGTACATCAATGTACCCATCGCTTTGAATATGCCTAATGCTCTAAGAAAAGCAGTGTTTCCAACATCTCTAGAAACCCAAACAACCACGTAGGAAGCAGCAGGTGAAAGGCTGCCTATTTTTGTAATTAACTTGTTTTTTAAAAGTCTGCAATCTTCTCCTCCAATGAAAAATTTCTAAACTAAAAGCTTTAACTATTTTATTCTGCAGTGAATGCTAACGTTCATATTTTGAATATCTGAAAAAAGTGAATAAAACCAAAGCCAAGCTAAAGCATGCTTCTTTAGCATTTCCACTGTAATATTCTGTTTGAGTGAGTCCTTTGGACTCAAAGCATTCTTAAAAGGGCAAAGGATTCAGCTGTATAATAATTTTTTCCATTTCAAACGTATATTTTTCTCTGAGCTTTCATTATTATATACACAGAAAACTCCCTCATAGCTCCAAAGACAAATATTAGAGGACAAAGTTGCCAGCTTTTGTATACTAAATCCTCTGGTTTTACTAGAACTAAATTAATTTATACAAACTAGAGAGTTTAATATGAGCATACATTTAACAGATGCTACTTTATACATTTTTATGTGCAGAGTATCTACATAAGATACAGAAGGTACATATGACAGAGTTTCCCTTATTTCACAGTTATTGGTTCAACGATGGTACATATTAATTCTGGTTACAGTACTTGCATTTGGAGTTTAACTGGCACTTTTGTCCTTAAGGAAAACTCAACCAGATCTATTATCTGCTGTACATCTTCGAAATTCAGTAGAAGAGACACTGAGATAGGAAAACATCTTTTATTTTAGCTTTTGTTTAAAGGTAGATTGAAGAAATTACTAAATCTTTAACATACATTTGGGTTCCTCAGCAAAATGTAGGTACCATGACAAAATACATGACAATACATTATTTTGCTGGACCCCAACTCTTGAAACATTCCTCATGGCAGCCTGTATCAAGGTATCCTCAACAGAAAGTTGCGGTTAAAAGAGAGCTCAGAATTTTCCTAGCCACAGCAAGACTTGACTCTCCCCTTACTGTGGAAAAATTCTCCCTTCTGCTAATAGAGTTAACTCTGCAGCAGGGAAATCTGTGCAGCAATGCTGAAGAGACTAAACACTAGAGACACAATAGCAATGTCATGGATATGATCCAGTGAATTAATAACATACAAAAAAAGTTATGTTTGAAAGAATATTATTTGGGTTACAGAGTCAAGAGGCCAAAATCTGGAAAATGCCAGATTTAAGGCTCACTTACCTGCCATTTGTAACTGCATGTATAATAAAGTTGCAATGGCATGATCACTTATTCTACATCCACTGTGATATTCCATCAATTTCTGCCTATGACCGTGTCCAAAAACGCAAAATCTAGATGCCTTTAATCTGGCATTTTCAGCATTAGAGTATTTGACTTCATAACCTAACAAAGTCCTGAACAAGTCAAGTTCTTATGACAGCAATGTTGTAATCTTCTCAACATTGCAAAAGATACTATATTGATTTACAAAAATGGCCCTGGCATTAATCCAAAATTACAACTTCAGGGTCCACTCTCACTGTTATTAAAACCTTAGTCACACACTGAACCTAACTTTACCACGCTGCACAAACTGAGTACTGTCTTTCCTTGACAATGAAAAAAAAATGTAAACATTACTCAATTCTTTTAGATTTTCATTTCCAGTTATTCCTAGGTTTGGGAGCCTTGTGGATCTGGTGGCTGCGGTAGAAGTCTCCGAAAACCAGGAAGAATTTTTGAAATTCTCTTAGAAGAACTGAAAAATCCAGGGTCTGAAACTTGCACAGGTGTAAACCATCTAAACACACTTGGGTGTCCAAAAGTCATGATTCTCATTGATGGATGCATTTGCTCACGGGACTGGAATTTGAATGTGTACTGTACTGTATGTATGTACTTTTCTGGAGAAGAGGAGGCTCACGGGAGACCTCATTGCACTCCACAACTTCCTGAAGGAAGGCTATGAAGAGGAGGGGTTTGGCCTGTTCTCCCAGGCAACAAACAGGACCCGAGGAAATGGCCGCAAGTTGTACCAGAGGAGGTTTAGGTTAGACATAAGGAAGAACTTTTTCTCTCAGAGAGTGGTCAGGCACTGGAATGGCTGCCCAGGGAGGTGGTGGAGTCGCCATCCCTGGCAATGCTCAAGAGGTGTCTGGATGAGGAGCTGTGCGATATGGTTTAGTGCCTGTGGTAGCAATGGTAATGGGAGGATGGTTGGATTAGATCATCTTACAGGTCGTTTCCAACCTTATGATTCTACGATTCTATGAGGGAATCTTACTTTCACGTCACTATTGTTGCCATTTTCCATTTCCCTCTATTTTCTACTTTTAATTGCTGAAAATTCCTGGAATTTTGGATCCTGGAACAGAGCCACCCAGCCATCGATGTCAGTAATCAAATTAGAAGGGGTTTGCTTCATTAGAAATAAAGTCTTGTTGCTTTTCTTAAGATATTCATAGTTTTTAAATACTCCCAGGGGTTTACTGACATTCAAGACAGAAATGGATAAGATACATGTTAGTCAAATATGAAAGTTAACAAGCTCCCTAAAGTTAAACAGTGAGTTGTTAGACAAGGCTATGTGTCTTGGTGCTGTATCCTTAAGACTCAACAAGTGGTTGACATCCACCATTCCCACACTTTACACAAATATGCCCTGAAACAGCAATTTGACTCTACACAAAGGGTAAAAAGGCAGAAGGCAGTCAATTTTCTTTTCATCCAGGAACACTGACAAACTAGGAAAAAAATCCTTTTTGACTAAGTAACAATTCCTTCCCAGGGGTCCTCCTGGAAAAATGCATCATCCCCCTTTAGATTTCAATGTCTCTGTATAGGCACAAAACCCAAACTCAGCTAAAAGCTCCCCACAATTGCATTGTAGCTATGCTTTCAGTTGCTGATGCCTTATAATCTTTGAAAAAATACAGTCAGTGTTGTGGCTTCCAATGTAAAATGAAACCTCGTATTTAATTTAAGACATCAAAATATAATACCTATTTGTAATAATGAATTACTGCTTTGTCATTTTCACCTGCAATCTGCTTTGCTATGGAAAATGTTGAAGTGTATTTATCAGTGCCATTCTGCAGTAATGTATCATTTACTGCTCTTAAGAAGAAAAAAGTGAAAACTTGCATTGCAGATGGCATCAAAACTGTTTTATCATTAGACTCACAACTGAGGTCTCTGCCAGCCTAGGTAAACCTCCCACTAAAGTAACAGTTTTGCCCAAACAAAGAGTGTGGATTGAATCCAGCATGAATGAGAAAGCCTGCTATCTCCCACATGTAGGAAGAACAACCTCCCACCCCCTCGCATCTCCACAGCTTCCCCAAGTCTTTTATAAAGGGAAGATTGCCTCAGTAAATTTTTCCACTTGCTTTACTTTTTTTGTTCAAAGTACGCTTGGGGAAAAAAAAAATGTAAATAGATAAACACACGTCTGCTAGTAAATGCCAGAAGAGAAATACATTCCAACAATCTTTGGCCAACTTAGACTTGAAATGAATTTACATCATCAAAATACCTTTTACATGTGTTATTCTGTAAATGTATTGCACTCATTTTTCCTCTGAAATTGACAGGAATATTTTGCTTTCCAGTCCATTTTTCACTAGAATGCATTTTTTCTCTCTCTTTGGAAAATATATCAATTGTTTATTGGGAAAAAAAAAAAAAAAAAGTATTTTGGTATGACTGACCTGTAGAGATATGGAGCTAAGGAGAGTCAGTGAATCCACTCACTCTGATATGCACACATGATATGCAATTAAAATCTCCATTCACATTCCTACGGGGTTGTCAATCAAGAGAAAAGCCTTTTTGACAACATCCAGTGAAGCGTACCAACTAACTGCTGAACAGGAACTTAAACAGTAACAGCTTTTGTTACTACCAAGAACGGATTTTACCAAGATTGGGTTCAGTTTCTAAAGAAATCATTATGTTAAAATTTGGGGGGCTTTTCATTAAAAATTAAAATGTATCACACAGCTATTGTGTGTGAAGCTATCGCATTATGTAATACATGAGGGTTATCAGATATTTGTGAAAAAAAGAAGCCTAACCCCTCCTGGTTGTAGGAAAGAATTAACCTTTCATATTTAGAACAATGAATGATGATTACAACCCAGTTTACAGGGAGAACATTTTTCCAATTGCATTTTGTCTGTTTGGTAGTTGCCACAGATGTCTTTTACAACACTCTAAGCTGTCCAACCACAGAGCTCACACAGCACAATGCCTGCTACCAGAAATGATGCTGTGAAAAATTTATTACTGACGTACTGGAAAATTATGTGGATCAATCCTAAAGACTTACAATTCTGAAAATATCCTAATTTATGGTAATAGAGAAAGGTGTATATAAAAAAAAAAGCTTTGATAAACGTCAGAAAGGATAGTGGTTACTTTATAATACCTAGCTTGATAATGAACAACCCATAATAGCATTATTGTACTTTAAAATCACATCTGTAAAGGTAAAACCTGTGAAAGTAAAGAAATCATTATCAATCTTCTGTTTGTGTTTCAAGTACTGAACTCAAACTACAATTTCCAAATGTGTTAATATTATTAGAAACTGAAATATTTGCTCTTCCTCATCATGCTTTGTAACTGAAGAGAAAGCAGATGCATCCTGACTATTAACAGTCATGACAAATTGCCTTACTAATGAATGTTACACACTGAAAGTGCCATAACTGATTAAACTACAGTTTCCCACTATCAGATAGAGGGAGACTTGGGAACTCCAGCAGTGGACAACTCTGATATTCTGCCAACGAGCCTTCAGGGCACAGCGCAGTATTTAGAAAAACACACTGTAAATTCCATATGAATATATTCTAAAGGACTATGTGTATACAACAGGTTTTAAAGAACATTAGATGAAACAGCTTAGGTTTGTAACTGATGAGCCATGCAAAATGGATGTGTTTTAACAATTCTAGTATCATTACAAGGCTGCGTTGAAGAATATTCCTGTTGGGTTCCTCTAGCCCTCACCCCCACCTCCCCAAACATTGCTTGTGCTTTGCTTTCACATAAAATCTTTCTTTTGTCAGTCTCTTTGTTGGTGCAAAATTGGCAGCAGTTCAAATTCAAAGTACTCCTATTCATTTACTGACCATTAAACCAATGTCATTCTAGTTCACATCAGCCAGAGAGCTAAGCTCTAAAAAACATAAAAGGCTTGCTTCACCACTGACGAATAATGTGTACATTTTTACAGAGCTTAAACCTTAATGCTTTGCCTGAAACTAACAATACACTATATCTTATCATTCCTTTTTCACAAGCAGGCAGCTGCTGAAACGCTTGCCACTTCAAAATATCAATTGCTTGCCAGAGTTGTCCTCAACACACCCTGTCAAACTCATGTATATTGTGCAATGAAAATGGTGCAGGACTGAAAGCTAGAAATTGTGTCAAATTCTGCTGTAAGGGTATGATGTGCAAAGAACAACGTATGACAACCGCAGAGACTACAAACAATAGCGATGGAGCCAGTCACCACATATATCACAACTATGCCTGTACTTATTTTATTACATGTATTATATATGTAAAGCATGACAAATGTGTCATCAAAGCTATGTGCTACACATCATAGAAACCCTTCAGCTAGTTAAGCTTTTTCATTTCTCTTGATGGAATTGCAGTGTTATTTTTCTGCCCTCTGAACGTTTGTTTGTAAATCACACAGCACACACACACACACACAAAAACAAAAACATAAGGTTTTCAAAATGAGTAACAGAAAACAGAAGACAATACTACCAGATGAGAAAATGAGATTTTGTACAATTAGCACTTCTGCTTTTCTCTAAGGACACATAGTCAGGCTACCTTAAAGAATATCTGTGGCTATGCAAGACAAATTCAATATCACTGTGCCCATAAATTACAGTATACCTAATTTTAATGCAGATAAGTGCTGGCCTATTGATTTGCATGTTTCCCTGGCAAAATGGAAATCCCATGTGAATATGTTCTTTGTCTGTAGAAAATGCATTTTAAAAAACCTTTATGAATACAGCAATCTATGCTAAAAAGGAAAACATAAGTCACTAATACAAAATTCTGCATGAAACCTAAAGGAAGTAGTGCATATATAATGTGCATGTATACACATGTGTGCATGTATCTCTCTGTGTGCATGCATATATGTGTCTTACACAACTTCATAGAATTTTAGCATATAATTAGAATTCCTACAATGTGTCTTCATTAATGAAAATTCAGCCTCTATATTCTTAAATGAGCTGAGAAAAAGAAGTGCAAATTGCCAAACTAAGTAGAAAAGTAAGTTAATTACAAAGTGATCATGGAATTTAAATAATATTCCACGATAAAATTAAATTAAAAGAACAACGCATAGCTGAAAAAAAAAAAAAAAAGACGATTAAGAGGAAAGATTTGTACAATTGTTCACAGCAGAATGATGCAGATTGCAAAATCTGAACACACAAGAATCCACGAGAGTCATTAACTGATACAACCCTAACCAAAATGAATAGATACGCTATTAAAGTGTTAATAAATATTTTGGAAAGAGAATAGGTGTTTTAGGTGCTTGGGGTTGCTGACCTTTGCTGTGTTTATTAGTGGGACAATGATGCATTATTAACACACAGCAGCTGTACCTGAACTGCTGCCATGAACATAATAGCCTTTTATAGCCATCAGGGGAGTGAGATAGGAGGCCTTTATTAACCACTAGACATGATTAGCACATTATGTGAACTTTAGTAGGCAAATTATCTCTTATTGAAATATAATGTTGGTTATCACTAATTGTAAACATGATTTGAAAAACTTCTTGATGCAAAACTAAGATTTTTATTACCTTTTGGAATATTACTAGTTAGGCCACTAGAAAAAACAAAAGTTCTTTTCCTTTGTTCAATCTGAAAAAAAGAACTATGCCTCAAGAAAACTAATTGTATTGTGATAAACCACAGAACTGAATGACTTCCACATCATCAATGCTATTGGTCAGAACTATAACCAAACATAAGGAGACACTTCCAACATCATTAAGAAAGCGGCTAGTGAAGAAAAAGACTTGCCTTATATTTTTCAATAAAGATTACAAGCAGTTCTTAAAAAAACATTTGCTAATACATTTTCAAGGGTTAACTTGAAAAAAATAACACAATGATTTACTTCAAAAAGCTTAATTTTGGGAAAGATTATCCCATTAGCCTTCACAACTGAATGCAGCACTGAGAGTCCATTATGAGCAGTCTTTTATGCCCTAGCAGAAAGTCATTAACATAAAATAAATCATTAGCTTTGATATTAAGCCTCTTCTATCTGCAGGTTTCTATGACTAATTTTCACAACTGTGTCTGCCAAAAGATAAATTATACTTTTTTTGAAATGTTATCTTCTCTTTCCACTATTGTATTTCTTCTTACTGCTTATTATAATTTCAAGTTGATGCAAACATGATGCGTATATAAGAAACAAATGTGCTCTCTTATTCATGAACACAAACTTTTGCACTTTCAGCAACTGCAACTGAAGTATGACTTCAGAGCCAGCCTTTTGTAAAGCATGGTAGAAATTACTGATTCCTTCTTCAAGGTGAGCAGCAAAACATAAATGCACAGGTCTACATACATGTTGAGTTACAGTGATACAATAGGAATTTACATGTATCTGTAATCTTTTTACTTTTCTAGATCAATCATTTGCCTCACACTGCACACATCATACTTCCCTTACTGACACACTTTCTGAAGTACAGGCCATCACTTTCTTGTTTCAGAGTTCTGATTTCTTCTTGCATACAGAGTAAGGAACTGGAGTTCACTGTAGAGTTGCTTAATGTAACACAAATATACCAGCTACAGTAGCTTCTATTTAACCTTTTGGACCATATAATTATCAACAATAGCAGGAGACAGAAGTACCACCACAGAGTCTTATTTTCCATGCCAGCAGTAACTTTGAAAAAGCCACTCATGCCACTTTTGGCTGGTAAAGGGAGGTTTAACAATCAAGAATGCAAACGTTAAAAGATTCAGATATTTCCTCTAACCTGGATTTGTCAGATGATCATGTAATTCAAGAATGTTTTGTAACTTAGAAAGCAGTGTGTTTCTTGGGAGGAAACTATACCAAAAGGGTATGTGGCAAATCTGATAGAAGCACAGCAATAAATACTAAATGAACAGTTCAGAAACAGTGTCAGCATATGTGCAATTGAAAGATAAGATATAAATATTAGTAGAGCCGTATGAAATTCAAATGCTAAAAATACTACTTATTGCAAACAGAAGAAGCAGAAGAAAACCACAGACATTATAAATGTCAGTTACATCAAGATCTCTGCTGAAAAACACTTTTAACTTTGAAGATCCAAGTCAAGAGCTAAACGTTTTATTCAGTGCCCTAACTCATTAACCCACAACTGATCACAACAGATGAACATGAAATGTGGATAGGATATTCCAGTGGAAGGGGAGGTGAAATTTCCTTCTGTGCACTTGCTGCTGTGGCAGTGCAATGTCTGATGCTGCCGCTAACGGTATGCAATCCGTGCCTAACCATAGAATAATGAACTGTTCCTATTTTCCAACTGAACGCTGTAGGGAGAAATGTTATGACCAAGAAAATCTCATTCAGATTAATGTGAATTCCATGTCTTAAAGTATTTTGGAAGCGCTGCTATAATAAATGGTTGTTTGGCACTCCCATTAAAAGCCATGTTTTCGAGCAGTTTATAACTCAGCACTTTTAATAAGAAATTACTCTTTGGGCAGAAAATCTGCACCTAGTCATGTAACAAAACACTGCCACCACAACGCTTTAGTTTGGAAAGGCAATATTTTAAACTTTGCATTTTAGCGTACGCAGCCCATGCAAGACATCCACAGAGCATGTGTTCACTTCACAAAAATAAACAGAGCTGCCACTAATTGCCACTGCTGCTGATTCCAGCAGCCAAGGTCTGAACGGATACAGGGACTCCCTCTCACCATGAGAAGCAGTGCTTTCAGGTCACTCTTGAGCTGCACCGAGAGAGCAGTTAAAGGAAGCTTTTTGCTTCTGCTGTCTAAGCTATGTCACATCTGCCATCAGTAAAGGATTTAAATATCCAAGAATTCTGATCTAAATCCTACCATGATTAGGACGTTTCTCTGCTCACTACAAAATCATGTTTTAAATAGTCCATTTTCTGATGCTCCTGTGCAGTGCTAGTAAGATGAGAAAGTCCTGCTAAAATGAGAATCTGAGAGCAGGAGAGTACTGGTAAAGTGCAATAATCCCCAGCCCGCAGTGAATTCAACAGGAGTTGAGATCGCCCAGTCTTCCACAATATCAACGCCGTAAGTCCTTAAATGAACACAGCTCCAGCTGCTCTTTGGTTTCACCTCAGCACCAATACATACAATGTAGTGTTGTACAAATTCAGCATTCTTGATAGCTTACAGCTTTCATTTGTTTCAGCAGACCTCATGTTAGGCTGTCCGCTAGAGATGGAACACCTTATCCTGGTAAGAGAATTAAACACAGTTTCTCTCAAAGCAGTAAAGTATGGCAGAAAGAAAAACATATAAGAATGGCCATGAAAGCTTTGGTTTATAAAACATCTCAGTGAAATATTTCTCAAAAGCATGTGCATAAATTATTTTCTGTATTCTGTAAGCCTCTAACTCTGACACAACTCTCTAAGGTCTCATAGTCTATGGAAGGAAAGTCCATTTCATGTCTGTGTGATATTTTTGGAGACTAGCTAAAACACTTGAAACTCAACAGTCAGTTCTAATGTACTTGTTTAATCTTTTAAGTAGCACAAAAAAATTTCAAGTACGATTCTAATGCATTAGGGGACAAAGTAATCATCCAAGGAAAAAAGATGCCCACAATATATAAATGGTGATCGGTGAGATGAGCATAATCTAACATTCTGTCAAAACACAAACATTTCAGCTTCAGAGCAATGACTCTAAAGAATTCTGAATCTCAGATACAAACAGGACAGTATCAAGCCATTGGAAATAATGGACACTTTGTAAACAGCCGCAGTACATTTTAAAAAGGGTAGCCTCCATGGTAGAATTAAGTTTACACAATAAATTATGATAAATGCTGTATATAAATTATATACAGCACTTTTGGTCCATAGAATTCTGATTACTAGCAGGATTGTTACTGCTTCCAAAGTAGTGCATTCACTTTATCCACTTTTATCCAATGTCACTCTGCTTTTTTCATTTGAAAAGGTTTTGCTTTCCACTCTTTTTTTTTTCTTTTCATCTTTATTCCCCTTTTTAAAAATATCTACAGACTATCACTCTACCTCTGCTGTCTGGCTGCATTTTTCTACTGCACTGACAAGTACCAGTGGATACAAGAAAGATGAGTTGTAGGCTCCTCTATTTTGAACCAGGTAGCAAATCACACAAGAATCTAGTGCATAATTCTGCAAGGCTAACCATTGGGAGCAGTAAAGACCATTATTTTCTCCCTGCAGTTGGCAGGGGTCAGCATCCCTGTCATTAACTGTGTCAAATTATAATTATGTAACTGCACTTTATGTGAGCAGATATCTGAAAACACCGTAAAGTTGCAAGTATGAAAATGTACCGATCCTTCTTACAGCACTGACTGACGCAGGCTTTAGAGGGGAAACTTCAGTATGGAAAGCCACAAGAATGTTATTTATTGCTCCCTACGTAAACGTTTAAACTTATTGTTTGACTTCTTCAAGTACCTTGAAATCTCTGACCATATTCTACTGTTGCATTAATAAATTCTGATTAGCAAAGTTATTTCTTCTTGTAACATGCAACTCAATTAGGGAATCTGATGTTTCCTAAAATAAACTTCCACCCAGCAGACTACTCCTATTAGCTGGTGAATGTCTGAAATGCAATTATGCTTCAAGTTTCAAGAGGCAAACGGTACAACCCCAGCTCTAAATCTGTCCGTCCAGCATAAGAGCTCCACTATGTTATTTCAAAGGCTGACCTATATACTCCAGCATACCGTCCATTCTGTCTGTTTGTATAAGAGATACCTCACACAGTTGTCATAACCAACATTGTTTGCATTGTTCTTTTACTTTTCTCTCTCCATGGGTTCTGCGAGACAGACAAGGAAAAGCCTGCATGACAATATATGCAGAGCATAATGAGCTTTCACAGCAGATAGAGAAATATTAGACTAAGATGCTTAGAGTGTTATTTTAGGTTTATGAAATAAAGATCTAAGCAGCCTTCTGAAACAAAGCCTGCCAACTGAAAATTGTAAGATAAGACGCGAGTGTTTGAATCTACGCTGCTGCATTTTCCTTTGCCTACAGAAAACACGCGCTGTCAGTATCATCAATGCAAGTGCCTGGGTACTCACTCACATGATTTGCCCAACCATTTGGTCAGGAAAAGGGTACTAGAAAACTGAAAAGTTTAAGTATTTGTGGAATACTCTGCAAATAACCAGCAGCTCCAGCAGATTTAAAATGTAAGGAATCAAAGTCTTCTCTGTTTGCCAAAAATAAAAAACAAACCACCATCTCAGGGGGCAAACAAGGGCCAAGGCCAGCAGCAAGCGCCCAAAGCAAGTTTTTACTCACTTCACAGGAAGCAAGAACCAGTCCCAGCTGAGTTTCGTAATGTTTAGTCAGAGATAAGCAGCTGATGAAGACCACCACTCCAGTTCCAAACACGGACCCATCCCACTGCAGCACCCACTTCCTACACCAGGAGAGATCGGCTGCAAGCAGCCAGCCCACCTTACCTGGGGGATATCCTGCAGACCTCCCCTCCAGTTCCCCAAACACAACAGCAGGAGGATGAGTGACAGAGCAATACTGGAACGTGACTGCATGTTTGGAACAAGTCAGATAAGTTTTTGCAGCAATGTTAATCATGCTGGGTGAAGGGAGAAGAGTGAAGGAGTGAAAAATGAAATGTTCAGTAAATGTACGCCTCCAAGGGGCCTAAGCAAGCTTCCTTTGCCCGTTTAATGTAATCAGTGGTCAGGGGCAAAGACATCTGAAAAAGACATTCATCCTGTACTCAGTACCTTATAGGAAACATTCCTGGTAAGTCTTCCAAGCAGAAAACATATGTCTTATGACTGTGCACTTTTAAGCACATTATCAGTTCAGGCAAAGTGAAATAGAAGAGTTGCAACTTGTCTCCAGAATGAGTGTCTCATTTGCATTTAAAAAGAACAGTTTGCTCCCTCATACATGGCATGACTTAAAAGAAGCTTTAACCAGCCAGTAAAGACATTCCGAAAAACTACTTTCTAAATTAATTTATTCGATTTGCAGTGCAACCCACCAAAAATGATTTAAGGAACTTAATTGGAAAATGATTTAATATATTAAAGTAATTCCTGATTTTCCAAAGCATTTAACTTTTAAATTAAATCTGGCCCGCTATCTCAAGAATGATGAGTGAAATGTGTATTCAAGTCATTACCTTCTTTTTGAAGCCTTAAATCACTGATAGGTTTAATAACGTTTGTCCAGTTTCACTGCCAAATGGGTCTTCAGACACTTTGGTACTTATGCCATTAATTTTAGCCTGGGCTTCTTACATGGCAACACTTTATGGTTACAAGGTACAAAAACAGACAATAGAGGAAATAATGCCAAGTCGCAGATCAAGGGTAGCAGCCTAACACTATTCTGTGCACTTGAACAAAAAATTAATATCCGCACACATGCTTATATGCATCTGGGCTCCTCCTGCTGAGCAAAGTTCGCTCCTCACACCAACTTCCGATCTATGGGGCGGGGGACGGAGACTGCCAAACACTGCTACTGAACGCTGCTAACAGCCACACCTCTGGGATCTTCCGAAATATCCTCAGGCACCCACCACAAAGGGCCAGATTTATCCCTGAATTCTATAACTCCATTGAGTGTATGTGAAATGCACCCAGGCTGAATTTGGTCCTTCCTGTTGCGATTGGTAGATGAGACCATGTGGGAAATCTTTCCTGAAAACTGAGAGGGTTTCACCCCGCCGCCGCTGCCCCTGCGTTTTAACACCGGTATCTCCTATTTCGTCTTTTATCTCCGAATCTGGGCAGCTGCCGGCAGGGAAAGAGACGACTCCCAACACCTTCCCAACACGTGAGCACAGCGTGACAACGGGCAGCGCTGAGCGGAGCTGCCCGGCGGGGTCCGACCCCGAGGATGCGCTCCGGTACCCCGCTGCACCCGAGGTCTCCCCGTCCCGCACCCGTGTTGCTGTGCTCCGCGTAGATTTGATGCGAGAACACTCGTCTCTAAGCACACCTTGAGGGATAGCGAGTGCTGCAGGAGCGCTCCTGCACCTCCTGAGGATTTCCTACGGGCAGTGTTTCATTCGTGAGCAAAGCCCACTCCGTAAGAACGGAGAAAGTGCAGCTCATGCATGCAGCCACAGCGGCAGCACCGATGCTCTCTCCCCCAGCCCCCTGCTCGTGAGCTAAAGTATAGCGAAGTGCTCCGGGATGGCAGCACCGTAGTCCCTCATCTCGGCCTGGCCTGGACTCTGCGGTGCCCCCCTCGGGGTGCGAGGGCTGACACCGGGCTCCGGCGGACACGGACCCTTACGACAAGTTGCTGAAGAACTGGCTGAGCAGCTGCACAGTGGGACAAAGTGAGCCTTTGCGCTGGACTGACTTGTCACCCTGTTTTACTGCGTGTGTACACTCTGTGTGTGCGCGCATGTATATATACACATACAGACATATCGGTATACATATGTGTATGTGTCTGTAAATGTTCACACACACATGTCACGGACACGCACACACAGGCGCGTTCCCGGCACGGCCAAGCACGGCTCTGACACATCAACTGCGGGGTTCGCGATGGGGCAGAGAGTTGCTCAGCTAACACGATCCCCATTCACAGCAGCCCTGGAGATCCAAGTCCTCCGCACCGACACCGCGTTGTTCCTCACCGACGGAACACGCCACGGAAAATACCCCCCCGCCCTCCGCCCCTCGCCCGGCCGCCCGCCCCCAAAGCGCTCCGGCTCTGAATTCGGGGTGCCCCGGCCCCGCGACCGCTGCCCGCCCGGGACTCCCGCAGAGCGGCTCAGTGCCCGCTCCGGCACCGCGACCGCAGCACAACCGACAGCGCGGAGAAAACCCCTCGGACGAGACAAAACGCGAGTCACCTTGTTGCAATAGTAGGGGTCCAGGCAAGGGGAAGGTCCCAAACAAGGCGTATCAGGAGCGGCCGCAGGCTGAGGAGGTGGTGAATAAAATCTTACGTCCATTTCACTCAAACATCAAGCAAACTCCTCTCCTTGTCTTTGGGCTGTTAACGTTGTTGGTGCAAAAAGGGGTGCGTGTGCGTGTGTGCGCGCGAGGGGAGGGGGGTGCACACAACAGGGCTGAGAAGAATGAAAAAAAAAGAAAAAAAAGAAAAAAAAAGAGGTGCCTGACTTCGGCAGTCAAAGAAACACCTTCCCTGCCTCACATCCGTTTGTGGTTTCTAAAGAGAGAAAAAAAAAAGAAAAAAAAATCTCTTCCAAAAAAGCACCGGTTTGCAGATGTCTGCGAGAGAACCAACAAACCCTCCTTCCTCCCGGCAGGGCAGGTAACTTCAGCACTTATTGTTCCCCGCGCACCGGCGCCGGGGCGCTCGCTCCGTGCGTGCCGCGCTTTATGGGAGCCTCGGAGTTGCCTCGCGTCTCCCTCCCTCCCTCCCTCTCGCTCGCTCGTTCTCTCGCTCGCTCTGTTCTTTGCCCCTTCCTTCTTTCTTTCTTTCTTTTTTTTTTTTTTTTTTTTTTTTTTTTTTTAATTTGTTGTTATCTGTTTGTTTCGTTTGCTGGCGGTGTATTTTAGTTGTCCCCCCACCCTGAGGAGCGTGGTCGGGAAAAGCGGCAACGGAGGCCGGGTGACCCCGCGCACCCCCGCGGGGAGCGGCGAGCAGTCCGCCCGCGCTGGAATGGCCGCCCGGCTCGGCACGGCCCGGCACGGCTCGGCGGGCGGCGGGGGACGCGGCGCTGCTCCGAGTGTGCTTCACACAAAGGGGCTGCCGAGGGAAGAGCCATTTGCGGCCGCAGGGGACGGGGCTGGGAGTCGCGGAGAGGGGGCGCTACCGCGCCCGCCATCCCGCCGCCGTCCCCGCCCTCTCCCACCCGCCTCCCCGCCCGGCCCCCCGGCGCCGCCCGGCCCCCGCCGGTTACTATGGCGCCCCTTCCGCGCAGGCCCGACCCGGTTAGGCCCGGCGAACGAGGGGTGCGGTCCTGCAGGATGGTAGCCTGGGGTCGAGCGCGGGCTGCGCCGGTTGCCGCGGGCGGGTCCCTCGCACCGCCTCTGTGAGAGCCCCCGGCACAGTTTCGCAGCTCTTGGCCCTCTTGCGCGGCTCGCTTGCCCTCCCCACAGCCGTTTTGCGCACGTTGGATCAGGCCTATGGGTCGCTTTATTTCTCTGAGGTTCATCATCAACCTAACGGGTTAGGTGAGCCCTTCGCTTCCTGTCCCATCCAGACTTTGTGAGAAGTCCACGTGGGCGCTTCAGAAAGCAGGAAGCAAGTGAAAAGTGAAAAGTGCAAAGAATCACCTATGACATGCCACTGTGACTGCAGTGCTTGTCCCTGGCTGAGCAGTGGGTAGTGCGGGCACTGGGCACATCCTTCCTCACAAAAGTCTGGAGTGGAAAACTCAAGGAGCTGGGCAGATGTGGGAGAAAGGAAGAAGTAAATGGAGGTAGTGAAAAAGGAGCAAACTAGCTGCAAACAAAGGTGCTAACAAAGGGAAGTTGGGGATCCTGCAGGAAGGGGGGAGAGGGACTAACTAGCAAAACGAGGTTTTGAAGACAGCAGTACAGAAACAGTGACTTCAAGGTACCATGAGCGGTCCCAGTGGGTTTCCTGCAGAGTCCCTGTTAGTATTAATCAGGACAGAAGGGATGAAAGAAAAAATATACATGAAGGATGTTATAGTCAGCTTAAATAACGTCATATAGAGAAGGTATATCATGAAAGGAATGCCTTTCTTCAAATTGAATTGATGAGTGACACACAAACAGGAGCCATTAGCAGTAGATCCCATTAGTGAGAATGTTTACATTTATCAAGTACTCACAAACATTTCCATCTTAAAAAAAGAAAAGTTGATATCTGGTTTGTAATGCGTATTTTCAAACCAAAGTGTCCTATAATCACTACAAATAAAACAAGTATTTCAAACGGAAGAATTGTTAGGGAGGAGAAATCACAGATTTCGGGGTAAAGAAATCACATTTGTGAGGGTCTATAATCAATCACTCAGATATTTTTATATTGTAAAGAGATCGTGTTAATTCATGGTTTTCCTTCACACCCAAAAACCTACTTTCTGTAAAGCTTAATTATCTGGGAAAAATATACAAGTAATGTAAAGAAAACTAAAGAACATGTTTTGAATGAAAATTCTTTTCTCAGGATGATTTAGCCAAACATATTTTAGAAGATTCTTAGTTGTCAGTTGAACACGAAGTACATGGTGACAATAAATATTTTCCATAAACATGCTATTACAAGAAATAACATTTTTTTAAAAGCTGTCAAAATTCCTCATGGCCTTGGAGAAAAGCTTGAAAATATGACCCAGAAAAAGCTCCAAAGGAAAATAAATTAACATAATTAAAAAAAAAAAAAAAAAAAAACAACCTTAAGATTTTTTAGAGTCTGACTCATTATTTTGCATGTTTGAGATCAGACATTTTGAAAGTTAAAAAATCCTAAAAAAGAATTTCCTTTACAGAAATGTACTTGACGCTTGGCAGATATATCACTACTGCAAGTGGCTGATATGTGGACCATAATTTGACAAAGTGAATGGGAGACAGATTGCAGCTCTATATTGAAAAGCTGCTGTTGAGACACTTGTTATTCATGGGCCATGGATTATTTTTCAGTCTGTTGTAGAGAAAGATGATAGAGATACTGCTTCTAGAAAAGTTGGTCTGGGTGACTGGTGCATGCTAATACAGAGCTGGAGATGTCAATACCGGATTGACTAGAACATATGATGACAGATAATACAGATTTGACTTTGTATTTATATGAAATATTACTGACGATTCCCTTAAGAAAGACTTCAAGTTCTGAGGAGTCTGTAGGAGTTTACAACTATACCATTTGCTTTGCACGGCACTTCAAGTTATTTTCAGTACTTAATGATGCAGGCCCTGAGAGGTTATAAAATTTTTGCTGCTACTTACAGAGATGATTTAATCATTGAGATGGTAAAAACAGCTGATATTTATGGCAGTTATATGTACGGTTTGTAAAAATTAAACAGCTATATATATTAGTCACTTAAATGTTTCTTTGTTTTCTAAGGGACGTATTCGCTGGGGTTTCCAGGGTAGTGCATTTGTGCAGACTGGACTGCAAATGTTAATACTATTGTACATTTTTTTTCCTCTATGGACTGCAAGGCCCTTTCCAGGAGAATTCAATGGCATACCAAATGTTTCTGCTTCAGCTCAGCTGTAGGTGCATTTTCTGGAAAAAACGTTGCAACAGACTAAAGAACATGAATCAGTTTTTAGAAGCTCAAAAGGAAAGAACAGTTGTTCAGAAGAGCAGTGAGCTTTTAAACCCATTCAAAGTTCAAGTGAATGTCTCCAAAATAGTCTTGAAAGAGGTTTTTCACCATTGTATGTGGAGAATTGTCATTGCTTTTCTTACATAAATAGGAACAAGCACCTTGAGAAATACAATCTGTATCTGCTAATGCTAAAAAAGTTGTTACTCCTTCAAATGCTATCTCCTAGAGTGAAACTATGTAGTATGAATATTCTTTATACAGTGGAGAGCATGTGTGGAATTTGTGCCAAAGACCTTAATGGAACAATAAAAAACAGACTAGACAGAGTTTTCAAATGGGTCTAAGGACCAGCCATAGTTGAAAATAGCCGGAGGTAGAGGCAAGAGGCTAGAGAATGGGGAAAGTATTGTTACTTCGCCCTCAGCCTAGAGCTGTTGGAGGAGTGCTGGCTAGGCAGACCCTTGGTCTGAACCAATCCATCTACTCTCATGTTCTCATGGAGGCACTACAATGGTTAGGCTGTTAGAATTAAAAGGAGCAGAAAGTTTGGCCAAGATGATAGGTTACCTTATCTGGCCTAATGTCTTACCTGGCTGCTCAGTTTGGTGTATTATAATGGGGCCATCAGTAGTCACAAAGCATGCTATCAGTCAAAAAGAAATAAAAGTATCTTTTAAAGAGAATCTAGACCAACATATCTTTCCTTGAATCCTACACATCTATACCCAGTTTTATTTGGGATTTCCTGGCAAGATATCTGACCATCTATTACAAAGATAAGATTTCTTGATTTACCTAGGAAGAAGCAGATGTGAGACTGTGATGATAGCATATTATTTATTATACATAAAGAGCACAAGACTCTTTTCATGAGGTTGACTCATCTTTAAAGAACAGCTTTCAGCTACATTTTTAAGAGCAACTGAATTGAAAAATACTTTTTTTTTTTTTTTTTTTTTTTCTGGGGGGGAATAGGGGGGGCTACTCTTGGAGCCAAGAGGTTCAGAAAAGCTAAGAGAATAGTCATGTGATTTTGCTGAGCAGGTCTGTCCTGCTGAAATTTTTGCTTTGCGTTATGATGCATAGGACTATTTACTTTTCAGAACAAAGCTCAGTGCTCATCAATTTCTAGAGAGTTGTTAATTAAATAATAATAGGATGAGAGGCTATCCCTTTTGTTGATTCCCTTTTTTATGTCTTTAAACTGAGTATGGCACTTAGATCTGGGATGATGCAGAAGATAATGATGTTAAGATTACAGCATATTTAAAACAAAGTAATTAATCTGTCCTTTTCATCAATATGAACTCAAATCCTTTAAGAATTTGATTCATTTTAAGTGTTGTTGACATTCTGGGTGTGCCCTCATAAGTTAGCATAAATCAGTATGTTTAAACATCTACAATATGGTATCAAAGCCTTATAGCAGTGGTATATATTTCAGAGTATTTAAACAGTTTGCAATGCTACCTAATAGTCTGTCAAATCAAGTGTTGTCAGACAGGTAATGAAAGAGGCAGCTATTTTATTATTTTAGCCACTGCTCCTGTCTTGTTTAATTCATTTGTGATGAAAATGGCCAGCTCTGTATTGTCACAGTTGCATGAAAATAAATTGTTCTCGTCTCTGTAAAGATCACTTCTAAATAGTTAAGGAAAGAAAGACACTGACTTCCCTTTGTTATAAAGCAAAGAGAAAGTCTGAGCACTGTGATGTCTTCTCATTTCAAACAAATGGTACATAGCCAGTTTAACAAATAGAGGTATGGGTTGGGCTGAACCTGATCTGTGTTTTGTATCTCATCAAAGGTTCGTCGTACACTCATCTGCCATTGCCTGCAGTAGGAATTAAACACACAGCCCCTCAAAGAATAGAGATCTTAATTAACTATGCAAGAAATATAAAAATGTAAAATTCACCTTGCATAGTTGCAGCTTCGATCTATTCCCATATGCTTCAAAGACACTGCCAGATGGTTCAAGTTACCAAATTTAACGTGGCCTTGCAGACATACAAACAGTGGGCCAAGCTTGAAAGAGAACATTTCACTGGGCCTTAGAATGAAATTAATTCATTCTCATGGTCAGAGAAACAAATGAAAATGCGAAGTTCTCCTTTCCCCCTTCCTGCTTTACCAAGTGATTTTTATAAGGTACATTGTCCATGTGGTATGCAGACAGGCTGAAAAATACATCGCAGTATGGTGTATGCTAGTTCTCAAGTGTTAAGGTTGCCAGTTTTCCACTCTTCCACTTATCTTGTGAAATCAATTATGAAACATCTAGGAGAATAAGAGATCACGAATTTCTGGTTTCATGCTATTTTTATCTGAAGTATACTTGAGGACTGTATCGGGGTTTTAGAAACAAAAGATTTTTGAAGGAAAATTATGTTTTCAACAATGTATTTTGTAAATTAACGGGTATCTAAAGGCATTTTATTTCCTCCAAAACTAGCAATCCATAGAAGCTATGTAGATGTTATTTGTGAAATGCCTCATAAAGATTACAGATGTCTAGAGAACAAATACATGTAAATGTTCGATACCATTATATGTACATGTCTGTGCACATTATCAACTGTATGGTCAGGAGGGACAAAAAACACAGGCCAGCTCACCAGGAGAGACAGGCGACAACGTGAGGACTTGTCTGTATCACCAGGTTTTCCACAGCACTGAAAAAAGAATTCTCATTGGCCAAGACATAATGCAAGTAGATGACCAGTCAGTTTTCGATTCAGATCAGTGATTTTTTTTTGAGATCCCACTGCACGAGCCTTCCTGAAACGAAGAGATCTCTACAGAGTTACTGAAAATCTTTTTTTTTTCAATGTCTTGCTTTCTCATCTGATTCAGATGTCATTTGCTTGAGAGTGGTTTTCTTTCTCCTTTGTATTTATAAGGTTTCTGTGAGGCAATGCTTTTGATGTTTTGCAAAACTCCAACCAGGGAGGTCTTGCAACAGATTTGCACCCCATTATGTAAAAAAGAAGGCAACATACTTTCTCTTATGTGCTTTTAATTAATACTTCAGGTGCAGAATTACAGGAACTAATAGAAACGCAAAGATCCAGATTGTCTCTGAGAAAAAACATGGTGATGACTTCACAAACTAAAACATTGTTTTTGGCTTATCTTTTTTGTTTGGTTGTTTGGTTTTGGTCATTTAATTTTTGAACTAGAGAAAATAGAAAGCAAAATGGCTTGTTTGAATCTAACCTAGTGCCTCAGGGACTTTGGTTACCATCAGAAAAGTACCACACAAGGGGGCACAGTTGGCATTTGAAGTGCAGAAGGTCAGGACTGAGGCATAGTTAAACTGTGTTGGGAGGTTCCATTAGAGCTTCCTGTTGTAGCAAACAAATCCGGTCCCCTTCACATTTAATAGGTTGATGCAGATACATCATGCAAATGTCATCTGCCATCAGTTTTTAAGGGCTGTGATAAATTGTTGGACTGATGGCTTCAGAACTAAATTCCTTTCTTTGCTGAGATTTCAGCATTTTCCTGCTGGATCTCCAGGAACTTCAGACCACCTTTCTTCTGCTACATGGTTCTTTTCTCAATGAAGCTGTCACCCTCAAATCTAATAAAAACCTATCATCCTTTTCTGGGCTTTTTAGTTTGACAGTTTCATGTCAGAGCTTTGTTCCACAATAAAAATAAAAAATCTCTAAGTGTTAAAGAAGTCCTTGGAAAACTGTAAGTGATAGAGTCAGCATTTACAGAACATATCACAACAGGTCTGACTGACCTTGGCAGCAATAGGAGATCACCATTTCTCATGGATGAGCTATTCCTAAATGTCTGCCTTTTATGCTGTATAAGGCAGAAATGCCTTTGTGGATCAAGGCTACTACTGTCTGCTTCTCTTTATCAGAAATTACAGGGACGTGTACTGTTTTAAGGAAAATCTTCCTGAAATCCTGTATTTTGTTCTGTGTCATCTTACGATAATGATACGCTGCAGATGTTATTTTAAAGTCTTATGTTGTTTTGCTGTTGACTTGTTTGAGGATTTTGTATGTTTTCTTTTTATCACAGTCACGCTTCAAAGATTAATATCTGTGTTCTCAAAATCATCTGCTTTTATGTTGGTTATCAGAGCATAATCAACACTGTTTTCTTATTGGAATATCCCTTGTTCTGTTATTAGCAGTTTCCGGATTTACCAGTTGCGGATGCTGAATAGTCGGTCTTGATTGTTCATATTTGAAAACTGCTTCAAGAGCACTGTCTGACCATGCAACAAGTCAGTCTCCCTCCTGTTTATACACTCCCTTTAAGTACTGGAAGGCCACAGTGAGGTTTCCCTGCAGCCTTCTCTTCTCCAGACTGAACAAGCCCCACTCCCTCAACCTGTCTTAAGAAAGATGTTCCAGCCTTTTGATTATCTTTGTGGCTCTCCTCTGGAATCGCTCCAACAACTCTGTATCCTTCTTATACTGGAGACCCCAGGCCTGAGTGCAGTACTCCAGATGGGTCCCTATGAGGGCAGAGCAGAGTGGGACAACCACTTTGCTGTTGGCCACCTATCTTTTGATGCAGTCCAGGGTGCTGCTGGCTTTCTGGGCTGCAAAAGCATGCTTCTGGCTCATGTCCAGCTTTTCATCCACCAGGACCTAACTCCTTCTCTGCAGGGAAACCCCAAGCCACACTGGAAATGGCTGAGTTTTTGACCGTCTGTTATATCCTTGTAGTTTTATAACAGTCCCCTCCTAAGGTACCTTCCCCTTTCCCGTAGTGGAATTTTCCTGATTTGAAATTACCTTGAGAAGACACGATTTGCCCAAGAGGTCAGAAGGCCCAATCTGTTTTACTGGAGGGTAGGAGGTGGTTTCAAAGCTGAGAGCTCCTTGAGATAAACTACAAGTGTCTCACTTTATTTTTAATAATGCGTCACACTCCACTGGTCACTGCTGTATTCTGGAAAAACAGTCCATGGAAGAAAGTCCAGTGTTTTGTGACACAAAATCATAGTTCAGTGTCATCTCCAAGGTTCCTTTTTAGTTTGCTGGAGAAACATGTAAAGAATATTTACATACGTGTAGCTAGCACTGCAGCAGGGAGAGAGAGCTGAAGCATGTGTTTACACCTGGTGAGAGCCATGCATGTCCTACATCTGCCTGCCTAGATATCAATTATGTGTTAAAAAGAAATAAAGCCAGTTGTCAGTGCCAACAATTTTATACTTTTGGTTTATTTTTCTCATTTTTCTGTTTCCATAAGCTTAAAAAAATGAGATTATATTAAAAAAAAATAAAAATCAGTCCAGGGAAGATGCAAAATGAGAACCTTAAAGTAAAAAGTGTCTTTAAGAAGAAATGTACTGTAAGGAAGCGGTTTATGGAATCTAAGCACAGCTCATTTGTGCTGCGAGTACAATGCCAAGTGACAGTGAGAGAAGGGTGGGGAGAAACACTATTTCTGAATTTCCATGTCTGTGTGGATTTAAGTCAGACCCTTAACCTTATTTGAATATAGCATTTTTGTCGTTTAATATATTTCATACAGAATATATAAAGAAGATTTAATAACTGTCTCTTAGCTGTGGTTTATCTCTACCTCAGAGAAAGCCAAAATGAGTTTCTGTGAAATGGCTGAAAGAGCATACATGGTAAGTCTTCTATCACATTATTTCCAGTCTTGCTGATTTGTAAAAGATCTTTCAGAAAGATTCTGTCTTTCAGTGTAAAATGTGAAAGTTTGATTCTATGCCCAAAGTTTATAAAAGGAACTGCAAATAACCAGTGAAAGTCTAGCTTGCCATCTTCTGCTTTTTAAAACTCCTGAGACTGCTTGCAGTCACATGGAATTTGCACTAGTGTTTAACTCAAGGTTTTCACTTAAAGAAAAGAAAACAGTGTTTTAGCATCTTTCTGATTATAATAGCAGTTAAATATCTTGGAAATAACTAATCAGGTCCCCAGGCCTCCATGTGCCTTTATGTTTTTCTCTTTAAGATGTGCGTCACAGATAAGGACTAACTTTGTGCACACAGTCTTAGGGCACTAAGGACACAAAATGAACAACACTTATGTAATTAGTCAGCGCACCCAAGTGTTCCAGGATAAGATTTTCTGAAGTATCATAGCAGAAATATTAACTGAATGCTTCATTTTCTGTATTTAAAACTAAAATATTTCAGCAGTGTTTCACATTCTCTGGGTAGCTTTGTGTCACACTGAGTTGTTCTTGGTGAGTGGGATTGCACAGGAACAGTTAGCTATTTTTCTTTTGCCCCAGAAGCAGGCTGGCCCACTAGAACAATTTAAAGCAACATAATTCCTATTTCAGGCTTTGCAACACATCTCTTTGCTTTGACTGTGCTGCAAAGGCTATTCAAATTTTAGTACAAGTGGTTTCCTAATACTTTAGTTGACTGGCCATCAGAAGGTATAGCTGTCTGTATTCATGCAATTAGCATCACTATTAAGTGATAACTACTGCTGACTGTATCTTCCCAAAGCGCTCGCTGTGCACATCCAAAAAGGCCAGACAAATTCTCCCTTAATCTAGTGAGAAGAAGTCTGTGGAGGTGCACACTTTATCATAAACAAATAAAGGGATGCCATAAATACCAGCATTGCCTGTAAGTCAGGAGTTGCTGTGGACACAGCATTCAGGTGCAGAGTATTAGTACTAGTTCTGCTGTGAAAACAAACTCTATGCCATTTGGTGTTTCTGATTCAGAAGAATCTTTGAATTTATTTGTCTTCCTTGATCACTCAAAATCAGGTGTCCACATTTGTTTATTTGTTTATTTATTTCATACAGTTTGTTTCATACATTTGGGACATTTTGTTCCTAGCATAAGAAAGGTGTGGCTTTGCAGTCAGCTTCAGCAAATTGAAATCTGTGCTGAAGCCTTCTGGAAATGGTGGCACTGCTCTGCTTCCCTCCCTCCTTCAGCTGCCTCCTCCTATGGCCTGCCTGGGGAGGATGAGGTTGCCGTGGCTGTAGAGCCATCTCTGTCAGGGAGCAGGCTGAAAATTAATGCATGGTTTAGATCTCAGGTGGATTGGGGCTGGGGTTTTTTGGTCCAAATAGCTGTGGTTGCATGAGAACTAGTGATGGAATGAGAGAAGGGAGAACTTACTACTGAAATGAGGAAGGAGAGAAGGGTAAGAAGGGCTGGTACAGTCCATGAATGGGTTTGCTTAATGAAACTGCACATAGGAGTCCTCTTGCTAAACTAAGAGGACTAAACTAAACTAGTGTTTTTGGTGTTACAGAAGACCAAGCATCAGAAAATTCCTTTTTTTTTTTTTTTTTTTTAAATATTTACTTATTTACTTTCTGAGTAATATACTGAGGATTTGAAGCAGAGCAATCATACAGGAAAAATAAAGTGGTTATTAAGTGGAAATAATGGTAATTGCTAGGGAGTTCACAGAGATGTTGACAGTACTCACTCACTGGTCACTGTCTTTCCACGAAAAATTATTTGAGGGGCAAATGTTGAAAATACACTTAGACTAAAATGATCAAAAATGTCTTAAAGTCTGACTGGGATGAAAACTCACAGAAATAGATTTACCATTTTCCTTTTTTTGACTCCTTCCATCACTCTTCCTGCAATTCCTACCTACCCAGTAGGGCTCATGAAACCTGTGGTGCTGGAGATGGAGTGATTCCATGGAGTTATGTCAGCATGTGAGTTGGGAAGGGAGCAGGGGGACTGAGGGGAAGGGGGGGAGAATGGAGGAACAGATGGATCCTAGATTATGCTGCAGCTGAGATTGAAATAAAATTTCACCTTAAAATGGGGTGGCTGCTGCTTCTATGAAACTCTTGGGGATAATTCATCTGCCACTTGATATATTGGCATGGTTTCTTTCCAGGTTCTATCCTCTATTCTCCTTCATGCTTTGTACGTGTATATACATGTGTGTGAGCTATGTGTATGTAATTTTCAAGATGCCTGGCCCCTTTTTTCTCCTTGGCTAACTTCTGAAATAGAGCTGTCAGGATGATTCCAGTGTTTGGAGCCATATTATATCTGACAGAATATAGCTCTTCTCCTCAGTTTTCTTTTTTATGGCCTGAAGTCAATGGGAATATTCAATGCAACCTAAGGTCAGGTTGTTGAATTTTAACACAGTTTCCCATGAGAACTAAAAGGATGAAAATTCCTTTAAGACTGGGAACGAAAAGTGGATCTTTAGCTGCCACAGCAACATGAGGAGTAAAGACTTGTTACGTGGCTACAGAAACAACTCAAAGAGGGTTTAGTTATAGGGGGATGAACTTCATTTAATTTGTCTAGGAATTTAACACGAGTCACTGTGTTATCAGTACAAAAGAGTTAAGCTCTCATAGCAACTGACCACTCTAGCAATCCTGAACTTCAGTAGATCAGCTGTAGGAAGATACGTCAACTTAAATAATTTCACAAATGTGTTGAAGTAAAACACACAGTCAGATGAATCTATATGACATAGAAGGATACTAAATCATTATGATGGACCATATTTGAATACATCTACAATTTTTTTATGAGTCTTTTAAAATACAAAAAAAAAAAAAAAAAAAAAAACAAACCACAAAGAGGGCATGCATGAGATGGACAGATTTGGTTAGTTCCTTTCTAGCTGATGCAGTATCTCAAGATGCAAGGGTTGTAAACAGTTGAGGAAAATGTCAATAAAGAATTTCATAATCCTGAGAAGATCAGGTAATGCTCATTTATTTCCTTCAAAGGAAGAGGCTTCATGCCTGTACCCACCCCCACAAAGGAGAAATTTACAAAGAGCTAGTTTTTGTTTAGGCAAAATTTCTTGTAGCAATAAGTGGAAATCTTAAAGTTCTGTAAAATTGATTTAATTTT
Source organism: Lagopus muta (assembly GCF_023343835.1). Taxonomy (NCBI): domain Eukaryota; kingdom Metazoa; phylum Chordata; class Aves; order Galliformes; family Phasianidae; genus Lagopus; species Lagopus muta. The sequence goes on along the minus strand of NC_064435.1, from coordinate 36,844,418 downwards.
GAAAAGATTAAATTGTTTTCTGTGTTTTCCTGGTGTCAGAAATCTTGTTGTTTGTATTAGTGATGAGAATGAAGGTGCTACTATTTACATCTGTAGATGAAATCATCACTTCTGTATAGCTTTGAATATGCTAAAAATGCCTTGTGCTTCAGTGTTGATACAGCTTTATGCTGACCGATGAAGAGTCGAAATACTAAATTTAGGGCAAAGAGTTTTACTATATGTCTGCCATTAAAACAGGCAAAATGGGCTTTATTCTTGTAATATATTAAGCACTTTTACTTCCCCAAGTGACAGATGTCAAACTGTGTTACCGTCCTTACTAACAGCTTCAAAGAGACATTTTCCCATTTTTCTGTGTTTGGTGAAAATAATTATCCTGTTTTATCAATGGCTTAAAAAACTGTTTTTATTTGGAAATATTGGGTAAGGGTTATATTTTAAGTAGAGCATAGCACTGAAGGGTGTAAGATAAACCTCACAGTTACACTTGCTATGGAATTTAAAAAAAAAGTCACTGTCTGGCCCATAGCAGGATGAACTAGGACAAATCCAGCTTTCTGAATGATGACCAGGCCAATTACATTTAGAGATTTTATGGAAAATCTGCTTTATGGGATGATATTTGTGGTATTGAAAGTGCCTCTGTAGATTTTGCTCCTACTTAATTTTTTTTCGGTCTTTCCATAACAATATCGATTATTTTACATTCTGTTTTCAGTCTGCTTCACGTTCCCTTGTCTTTATTCTCCTTCCCTCTCCCCCTTCTTCACACCCTTTCTCACTTTTTCATATCTTCTCAGAGCTGTTAGAAAAAAAAGGCCACCTTTCTGTGTGCTGTGTTTTTGAGCTTTAGCAATTTTCCATTTCACTTCTTTCTCATAATACTTTTTCCATTTAATATTTGGGGAGAAAAATCATTTTATTTGGAGGCAAGCCAGATACACCATCACAGTGTTTTGTGCCAAGTTAGTATTTTTGAATATAGAGTTTACTTACAGTTTCCTGTGTTTTCCATTTGACTGTTATTAAAAAAGCAGGAGGGGAAAAAAAATCTTACTTTTACCATTGACAGCAGGTGTATGTTACAACTGTAACTGTCACTGCTCCCTAGTTTGGTCTGCAGCAGCCTGAAAGCTCTGCAGGTTGCTTACACTACACTGTTCTCATGACAACATGTGTTGTATGTGGGAAGTTATTGGTCTGGAAGTATGTTAGGGATGTTTTGGAGGAAGATGTAATCTGAATGAACCCGAAGGAAGAAAGGAAGTTGATGTACTGCAAAAAAAAAGAATGTTAGGTTTGTTTGGTGTTGTGGGCATGTGTGGTTATCCAAAATGGTTAGGAGGTGGAGTATGAGTGATTTTAAGTAATATTCAGGGGTTCTGAGATCAAGAAGCCTTTACTAACGCAGTGCTCTCAATGCAGTAGAAGCTATTTTTCAGTGTAATGAAGACTGAAGAAAACAGTAAGGACTTTCAATTTTACTATTTTCAATTTTACTACTTTCAGTTTTACTGATTTTTGTATTAGTATAGAAAACATTTTTTTTGCCTTTAATCCGTGGCTGATTTGTCCTAGATAATACTTCCTTGCAGTGTATATAGAGAGACCATGTAAAAGTGGACAAAAATGATGATACCATTCTCAAGATAGATAGAGCTGGCAAACACAAAGATACCGAAGCATTTAGGCACCATGGTGATAGATGCCTTAGAGATAAATACAAGCGAGACAAACAGAATGAGTCAATTCATTGCCCAATTTGCATAAAAATTTTCATAAAATAACTTGCAGTGTTGGAGAAGGAAAATAAATACTTGGTGTTTAAGTTGCTATGGTGTTGTGGTAAAAAAAAAAAAAAATAGTCTACACTACATCATGAGTTGGCTCGGCATACAGTGTCTTCTAAGTAACTAAGTGAATATGAAAAAATTCTTTAATTACATAATGGTTAGATGTGGTACAAAATAGTGTAAAGACAGCCTTTCCTGTCCTCTTGGCTTATGCAGCAGAATTAACTATTAATTTCAAGAAGTTTTGAAGAGAACTGTGCAGCAAATGCTATGAGTTCCTGTATTTACCACCACGAGTAAGCCTTACTTCTGTCTTAGTGCTTTGGATACAGTCATAGAAAGATCAATATGTCAGCCTCCGAAAACATTTTCTGCTTTTTCTTCTGGCTGGGATGAGCATTTTCTCTCTTCGACTGTAATTATTCTTAAGTCAAAAACCTTATTTTATAGACTCTTCTTCATAAGGTTGCTGGATGCTTTCCCTTGCATCCAAGGTAATGTCTGTTTTCAGCAGATCACCCAAACACGTGCCTAAGTTCACCTTTAAACATTTCATTGGATTTATGCCTAAAGGAATACATAAGAAAACTAAAAAGCAGGATATTGTTAAATACTTTTTAGAATAAGGACCTAAATAGGAACAAAAAGAGAATAATGTGTCTTGTTTTAATAACGTGAATTAATTAGCCAGTTTATTAACAGCCTTTATTTACTGATGTTATCTCGTGCAGTTATGTAACTTTAAAGATTACAGAAAAATACTTTGCCTAAATTTTGTTCAATATATATATTTCCACAAGCACACTTTCCACCAACATAATTTAGCTGCAGAGGTACTAATAAGCTACAATAGCTTGCCTCCATTTAGACATATTTTGCCAGTAAAGTTTAAAATACTGAAGGAAGGTACTAGGGGAAATAAGGTAAAAAGAAAATTGACAGCTTCATTCTAATTTTTTTGGAAACTACATCAGAATTTTGTGCCTTTGCTGCAGTGTAATTATTTTTGAATTGGTACTCCTGACTGAGTAGGCAATGTCCTATTTTTTTCTATTAGACCTGAATGAATGGGCAAATATAAGAAGTGCTCCAAACAGAAAAAAACATGCCATTTTACAGTTTATAAAGCATACGACTCTGATAATGTAGCTCAAGAAGGGCATGCTCTGTTTTTATCCTTGAAAAGTCAAATTCTGGATCAGAGTTTGGCAAGACTAGTTACCTTATCTAACTTATAGTCCATTTACTGGGCATCAAGGGTTAGAGATTTAAATATAACTTAAGACATCCACTCCTTATAAGAAACTTCCTGGAACAGCTTAGAGTTTCCATATGGAGAGATGGTGAAAAACAAGGGCAGAAATGATAGGAAAGTTAGATATCAGAATTACACTAGAGTTACTCAAGTTAGGACTCATTAAAGTAGGCGCCTAGAAGTTTTTTCTGCTTTAGTTTTACTGAGAATGGCTGAGACTTTTACTCTCAAGAATGGCTGATTTTGCCAATATTTTTCCTTGTAGATGACACTAAATAAAGGAAATTATCTCCCAAATGCATACCTATGCAGGCATTTGGAATGCAGCAAATGTGCTTTCTTTATGACTGAGCAATTTCAGCTGTGAGCAGCTGTATAGCAGAAAGTACAAAAAAAAGAAACATCTTCTGAGGTACATTAAATTGTAGTACCCAAAGAATATGGATATGCATTTTATAATTTATACATGATACAAATAAAAAATAAAGTTCAAACTAGATTCGCCACTGGTTTTAAATGCCTTTGTAAAAATGATATTGAAAAGGAATATAGGAACTGACATGGCTTACAAATGTTTGTGGTTTTTTTTTTCATTTTCAGGATACATTCATCAATGCATTCTCCATGTAAAGGTCTTGTCTATAATTTGGAAAGTCTTCATAAATGAAATTCAATAAAAGCAATAGACTTAAGGAGAAATGGTCTTATCTAGGATATTACATAGTGCATTTCTGTGTATGTGTACACATCCATGTCTGTTGATACGATTTAGGGAAGAGAAAGAAGGTAGGGAGAATAGTCCTGACAATATTATTTGTAATGTGTCTCTACCCATTCATTCACAGAATAATTTTGTACCATCTAAAACACTAATTGGATTGCACAATTGCATGACTCTCCGGAGTATTGCATCTCAGCAATAAAATCCCCACAGAGTCATTTATCATGTCAAAGGGTAAGTGATAGTTTTTGGGGTATTCATCTGGATAGATGAAAAACAAACACTGCAGTTTGGGAATTCATAGATATAGAGGCATGACCTGTAAATGAATGATCTACAAGATTATGCACTGAATGTGCTTCAAATAGCAATGTATAAGGCATTTCAGTATATAAATATTAGATGTCTCTTTTTAAGTTTGAGGTACTTGTAGTTCCAGCCAGCTCTCTCACACCTCTGGATGCTTCCATAATGCAGTATCATAGTGGAAATAAAAAACCATGGAGCGAGTCCACCAAGGAATAAGGGAGAAGATTTTGGAGTTAGGAAGATATTATTTTTTTATTAGCCCATAGTTATCAGGCCAGTCTGCCTTTTCTGTATTGCTGTAATATACTCATGTTCAGCAACATCTTGGGTAAAGTCCAGGAAAAATAAATCTGGGAGATCATCACTTTTTTAAATGCTATGCTTTTTTCAGTTGAGGACTGCGGTCGTGAGTTTGCAAAAATCAACAGTTTTTGTTGACTTTAAAAATATAAGTAAGATAATATAAGATCAATGGGAAAGGCCTTTACTTTTCAAAAGCACATCCAGATGAACTGTATGGGCAGACTTATGTGCTTAATACTACAAGTACATATCATGCCTAATTTCAAAATACTCCAGATCAGCCAAAGGGTAAGGCGAGGAGTACCTTCATCCTGAGTTATCCATGTCTACATGTGGACATGTCTCGCTTAGACATTGCTAAAAGTGCAGTTTTAAGTATGCCATGTCATGTGCAAGTGCTAGTAGGATTCACAAAATAAATAGGCATTATTTTGTATGAGTATCCTATAAAACTGAGCCCAGTAGCCTTTACTGATCTGTCAAGTATACGTACCATGCCATGTAGCACTCACACTTTAAACTAATAGTTTCCTGGATCTTGGCAGGGCAGGAGCAGGAAAGTGTTTCTGCCTCTGGCTCTCCTGAGGAGGAAGAAGTCTGTGAGGAAAGACTCATCATGTTACCTTCATGAATGAAGTGCTTAGAGGTAAACTATATTGTGATGCCTGCATGGAAGGAGGTATCTTCTCGTGTTTAAGCTAATGTGGTTGAGTTGCAGAGGCTAGATCACTTTCTATGGACCTCTCCCTTTAATATTTCCTATTTTTTCCAAATCCTCTGACTTTCCATGTGCCATTCATAGCTTTCCCCAGGACTTGTTGGAGAACTTTGGTATCTGAACTGGATGCAGGTCATGGCCAGGGAATGACTGATGGTGTTCATTTTTCAGTATGTGAGTAGACTTTGGTAACTCAAAACGATTCACAAGTAGTGTCACACAGAACTTAGCAGAAGGGAATCTTGAGGGCGTAGGCACGTATGAAGCACTTCCTTCTTCAGAATTAAAAAGCTTTTCTTACATTCATTTGAGATTCTCAGTTCCTCAGGGAGTGCATCTAATCTGTCCTAAAATCACCAAGAAAGATTGGGAGCTAGAGCAAAATACCACTGGGCAGAGTAATGGGAAAAAGACATTAAATTTCTTTTGAAAAACAAAACCTATTTTTGTCCTTACGGTCTGATGCAGTTCACCTAATTTTAAGCACTAATCTGAAGTGAAAAAGGAGTCATTTACTCTAATTTCCCCTAGTTGAATATGGAAGGTGGTGGTCAACACCAAACTACAGAGTGCCCACACTTCTGGTTGTCTCAGTCCCTTCCCAGTGATTCTAAGGGTAGTCAAAACAAATTAGATTGTCACTTAGGAACTGGTTACTCCAATGGGATAAAAACTTAAAAGCCATGTTTATTGAGAGATTTTAATGCTGAAAGATGGAGAAAAGTTCCTACTGGAATTTCTAAAAAAATGTACAATTTCCACTTATTTTGATGGAACTGTGCTAATACCTTTGAAAACTGGATCTGGAAATCTGAGTTTCACTAAAAGCAAGTGGAATTTAGTATGTTAAAAACTAAGTCATACCTGAAAAAACTTTGATGGTTTAGATACTTGAGTAGTTTTATGAATTTTAGCCTTTGTCCATTCACTTGTTAGGGCAATTGGACATTTAGTTTAACTAAGATTCTCTCAATATACATAGGATTTTATGGAGAAAAAAATTGCTTATGTCAATTAAAAAAATAATGATAAAATGCAGGAGACCTTTACCTACAAGAACAGAGACTAGAGTCCAAGTAAGTAATTCCCCAACATCTGAAGTTGAGCTAGAAGTGGGAAAGGTAACACATGCAAATTAATTTTTACGCAGTTGCTTATGTTATTTTATTTATGTATATTGTTTCTTTAGACAGAGAGATTTGGACTGAACTTTTGGAAAATAATTTGCATCTTCTTAATTACTTAATTACATATAAGTTACTGCTCTTTCTGAGTGAATGTATCGTTTGTCCTAAAATGGAGCCCCGCTATTCCATTTTATTTTGCAAGTGGAAAATGATCCTTTGCTCAAAGCTCCACTGACTTCAAGAGGGTGTACAGAAAATTGTAAAAGCTTACAGGTGGTGTTACTTGCAGGATTCAGCCTGAACCTTCATGTATATCGGTATTCTGTATCTGAAATATGCAACTTAAACCAGAAATAATAGCATCAGTAATCCTTAAGAAGGGCATTAGAGAAAGTGAGCAGCTACATGTTCCCAATGCTAAGGACATTCTGTGCCAACTAGTACAGTTAGTAATGAGCATATTAGAATTGTACATAGCAAACTTACGAGCTAAAATGATGAACATGTTCTGGTATAGTGACATTTTTTTGCTGGGTTTGCTACTAGCACTTGTTCTATTATGCAAATCAGCAAATAATATTTTTAGAAATCCTCTTTTTATTACTTATCTCTATCAGATAATTGCAGCAGGAATAGCAACACCTTTTTATCCACAAACAATTGGGTAGAGTTAGAAGTCGCTGGAGTGAGAACTTACAATTTTAAAGTGATCATGAATATATTAGCTATTACTCTAATTGTACCCCTTTGTCATTCTCTTTTAACTGCAGCAGTGTGATAGGATTTCCAGTATCTTCTTCAACAATAACACAAATCTGTGGCACAACAGTGACACTATTAAAAAAATAGTTATGTATTGTTAAGTGCTATCCATCAGCAGTAGCATGAGAACTTTGCATCTAAATATGCCAATAAATCCTGATTTGTCTGTAGAAGTGACATACCCATCAGCCAAATACACCAGAAGTAATTATCCAGTCAGCCTGAGTGCACAATGAAGATGAAATTAATTTCTTTAAGGGGATCTTCAATAAAGTTTTATTTTATTTATTATCATAGTAGAAAATGAAATGTGTTAATTTCCACAATAAATGAAATAATTCATTTATTTTCCAATGTGATAAACACGAATGTAGCATAGCTAATAGACATTTCTACGTTCAAACATGATCATTCATGTTTTAAATAGCTTAATACTGAAGTCATTAACGAGTTACAGAAGTATAATTGCTGACATTACTTGGCTAAAAGAGCCAAGTACACTACACTTTAAAAGTACACTGGAATACTATTGCTGTTCTTCATATATTGCTTCCTTTTGATGTGACAGAAGATAAATTAATGAATTTGTGTTTGCTAAGCACTTAGTATTATTTTTCCTCTCTCTCTCTCTTTTTTTTTTTTTTAATAGGATAAAAGGAAATCTCTATTAATGCGCAGTGGAAGCAAGTGTTTTTCCAGTTCAGCAGTTTGAGTTGTTTCAAGAGGAGAGTAGCATGGTCTGTAACTCTGACAGCTAGTAGTAGTTTAGTTTACTGCTTCTACCACCTGCCTTCTGGCTTATTATTGGAAGCAAGAAGCATGCAATTAAGTATGAGGAAATGAAAATAAATGACACTGTTCATTGCACATTACAAAGTGCCTGGCAGAAAGAATGCAGCTTGCCTGGACCTGGTGACCCCTGGGGAAAACATGTCTTTTGCCTGAGAAAAAGCCAGTGAATAAGACGCTGACCGTAGTTTTATCTGATATCAAACGCAGTTGTTTTCTTCCTAACAGTGTTAAACTTTTAAAATTTTAGTTTAGTTTAGTTTAATTCTGGTTGTTTTCTTCAAAGCATTAAGATACTTATCTAAAGTGAAACTTACCACGTGTATAGAGGCTACAGCACGCTGAACATGCAGGGATGTTTTAACAGTCTCTTGAGGAAAAGTTTTTGGATTGCATTTCCAATAGGACCAATTTTAACTGATTATTAAATTCTAAGTCATATTTCTAAGAGTTAATGTTTTTTAAGAGATGATTAATTCAGTTTGTAAAGCAACACTGCATTGAATGCAGTGTTACTAAGTTTATAACTTGGATCCTCCCCTGCCCCAGAACCAGAGTGCTTAAAGCCTGAACAATTTTAAATGCCTGTTTTGTGAATGCTAGATTCTCTCTATGTGGCTTCTGCAGTTGTTAAAACATAATGATAATAATTGGTTCTTAGTCATTCATCTGAAATTGTGTAAGCACCCCTACCAAGCTGAGTAAACATTATCCTGGTATCACAGAATAGGAAGAAACTGCAGCAGAGGGAAATCTGATAGTTTACTCGGAACATGCAGCAGATCAAAGAGTACTTAAAAGTGAGATACCAAATTGAGCAAGAAAGTAAGAGTTTGATATAAATCATGTTTTTCTGCTGCAGAAGTCAAATTCATCTTGTGTTGATCCCAGATGACTCCAGTGCATGAATTCAGCCATTACTGTCTGTTTTGTGTGGCCAGCTATAAGTAGCGGAGGAGCTTTCATAATGAAAGCAGAATCAATTAGTAACTTCATGTTTTCATGATCTGCTACAAAGCCAGAACACAGGTGAAGTTTGCCAAAGTTTGTAAACTTTTCAGCAAAGGTGAATAGCCAGTGAATATTAGAATACAAATAAGTTCAGGTAGAAGTGCTGCCAAGACTTCGTGGTTTTTAATGATTTCATACTGAAGAAAGGAGTATCTTGGTAACGTGATGGGTATTGTTTTGAGTGTCATTTTATTCACCCCATAATCTAAAGTAAAACTTAAGGGTGCAAATTCAGGAGGAATTGAAACCATGCAAGGTCCAAACAAAAACCACCAACTTTCACATTTCTGGCTGAATGTGAGCACAGGAATCCAGTCTCTCTCCCTCCCTGTCTCTCTCTTCCTCACCCACACCTTGTTCCCTCCTAATATCTTTCTTCTTTCTCCCTTCTTCTCTCTGTATTTTGCATGGAAACTATGTAGAAGGAATTGTTTTAATCCATATTTTATTTAGGTAAACTTCCCCTATTCCATGAAAGGAAATGTTCTCTATTGCACGTCTTAATATGACTTCTTAGACTCTGATAAAAAAAAAAAAAAAAAAAAAAAGATATTTAGATATCATTTGTTCAGTTTCTTCAAGTTAAAAACCATGTCTTTCCAGAGATGCTTTCTATCCTTAGTCCTGCACAACATGAAATATGGTTGACAGCTATATTACCACACTGCAGATTGCAAAGCAATTCACATTCACACTTCTAAGTGCCTCTCCTTTCAAGACTTATGGATGTATGCCAAATTACTTGCATTATGGTATATGGCCTTCTATATGTACTTTATAGAACAGGCCTTTGGTTTCCATTAAAATCAATGAAGTAGAGTCCCAAACAGCTTTTCTATAGAGTGTAGTGGATGTCAAGCAAGGTTAATAATAAAATACTACATATATAATACATGTCTTCAACACACATCCATATTTCTATTTTTAACATGGTATTTTTGGTATTTAGGATGGAAACTCTACTGATAAACTTAGCTGTTGGGTTAAGTTCAGCTTTCAGTTTTTACCTTCATCAATGTATGTGAAAAATAAATATACAATTTAATACACTACTTAGACAATGTTTCCAAATGTAATGGACCAGCAAACATTTAAGGAGCTTAAGGTCTTATGCTAAAATAAAGAAAAACACATTAATGTTTCAAAGGAAATGGGTGAAACACAAGATACCCTTCAATGCTTGTTCATCTAGACAAATAAATGACTATGCCATGTCATAATGCCTCATTCTTAGTCTCTAAGTTCACATATTTCATTATGGTAGTTAAACAGACAAGTTAAAAAAAGATCAGTAGGAATGGTAAAATAATATAAATAATATTATATGAACTATGAATATGCTTACTTTTAGTCCTGTTAATGTGATAAGTGAAGCAAATATACAGATTTTTAAAATAATGGACTCATGACAAACAGGTTAATTACAGGCCAGATTTTGGGAGAAGATAAGAGAAAGGAAATGCTTTAAAGACATCTGAGTATAATCTCTTCTCCAGTGAATTTAGTGAGACCAATGCTAGATTGATGTGAAGGCACAAGACAAGCAGAAAAGATGCATGAATAAGTGAATATGGAGTGGAAGGGTACATTTCATCTTTCTATTTATTGATTTACTTTTTCAATGAAATTATCACTTTTCTTTAGGCTTACTGAGCCTAGAAGCAACCTAGCAACAACAGTTTCGAAGTTTCAGAGTTGCCTTAAATCTAGAGGAACAAAAAAAACCTCACAAAACAAAACAAAACAAAACAAAAAGTAGCATGAAAATCACTGTTGCTGGCTGTTTTCAACAAGTGTGAAACCCTTAAAGTTCTACTCATGCTAAAAGAATGTGGTATTAGAGTGGGGGCATGGTGGACTCATGATACATGTTTCTGTGTAGCGTTATATTTTTGTGGTCCATAGTCGCTGTAGGGCTGTATTCTCGCAAATGGATTTCAGACAGTATTTTTCTCTGTAATTGTAGCGTATGTGAAAACTGCTGATCTGTATCTCAAAGATAGTCTCTAAAATCACATTCTGTGGTTATCAAATATCAGTACCTCCTTTTATCGAGGTAGCTTGAAAGAAATGATAGGGAACAGTCAGCTATGTGTACTGCAAATGAGTATCCACATGTAATGTTGAAAATGAAGCAAACCAACGCCGTTTAAAAATATTGGCCTAATTAGTAAGACAGAAAGTATGCTGGGTAATTTCAAAATTCTGAAAAGAAATTTCGGGGGATTAAATATAGTTCATAAGAATTACTGTATTGGGTCACACTTCTTCTTATCTCTTAAAAGGATGCATGAAGTGTGCTAGGAATAAATTACAGCAGAGAGTGCAAGTACATTGTGGTCTTTCATTTGGTGTGCCCACATACTTCAGTAGCTACTTCTGGTAGGTCTCAGCCTCATGAATTCATGTAATCTCTTTCAAAATCTTGAAGTTCAGTCCTGTAACAGAAAAAAAATTTTTGTCCATTGAAGTGGTTGAACAGAAATTCCAAATTTAAAAAATAAGTAAGGTGTATATTTTCTTTACCAAATTGTAAGGAATCAGTCATAATTACGTAAGCCTTTTCTCCAGAGTTTTATCAGCTCTAAACATCATCAGCTATGGTGGCAAAAATCAGCAGAGTCTGTAAAGAGCATGAAGACAAAAGGCAGAAAATTCAAATTTACAAAAGAATGTTGTTGATATCCGTTAAAATCATTTATAAATTTCAAGATCAATTTTAAAGGGGCAATAGGTTTTTGCCAAGAATTTCACTTACAGGTCAACCAGGTGATCAATTCAAGGAAAATAGGATGATTGAAGATGTTTAGAATTTAGATTAATGCAAAATTCATAGTTGAGTCTATAGGAAATTACTTGGTAACAGCAGTGTGCCTTGAAATGAGGAAATAAATTTCTGTTTAGTACTACTTGCTCTAAAGTTGACTTCTTCTCAGATTACTGGAGAGGACATCTGAATATAGTAAAATTTATGACACAACAGCAGGTGACTATCATCTGCTTCAATCCGGAGTTAAACTGTGTGCTCAGATATTATTTCCCAGTTGTTATTAGCTCATTGGAAGTTCAGTGTAAATGTTCTCCAGGAGCACTTAGTGAACTGCCCTGGAGACCACTAGCCAGATCCTCAGCTGCTGACAAGGAAAAAAGCCATAAGTGTGAGGAAAACATTGAATTCTCACTGAAAGTCCCTGGTGTCTCATGCAAGGACCTCCTGCCAGAATATATTAGTCTAGCTCTTTGATTTCTCTTTTGTCCTCTACTGAGCCGAGTGCAGCAAGTCCAGAACTATAATACAATCTACTTAAGAACAAGATTATATACTTATCTAGCTTTGGAGACAGCTCTCTACATTTTTGGCATAGCTTGAAAGTGGAGACCAAAGTTACAGCTCCTGGTCAGATCCTGCTAAGTAATGATGAGGCCAGCATTCAAGTGAATGTGACTGGTAGAAGCTGAGGATGCTGAAATCTTTGCACAGTGTACAAGTATGTGGCCTAGTATGATGTGGAGTTTTCATTATAACATATAGTGTTTTTATAATCCCAGAATTGTGAGGAGAATTAAGTATCTGATATTCACTAATAAGTCTTGAAAAAATGCTGATTGGTTTCAGTGGAAAGGAAAAGTATTCAGAAAACATAAAACTATGATGTGTTAGCATAATGTCACTGAGAATCAAGTGTTACAGTCTTTTATATTTTTTCACTGGTGTTCCATAAACATGCAACGCATCAGGTTAATATATCAAATATATACATAAAGTCTTCCTACAGTGTTCCATATATTGCTGTTAAATCTTCTGAGTTTAAAACAGAAACGCAATGTACTCTAAATAAATATAGAGCTACTGAATCATAACAAAAAATGTTGAATTATCTTTTTACCATAAGAACTATGTCAGAATCTCCTGATGAAAATGCTGATAGGTTGAAATCAGATTTTTTTTTTTTTCCTTTCTCAGAAATGTGCCAATTTCAACAAAACCTTTTCAGTTTCAAGAAGGCTTTTCTGTTTAAAAGTGAATAAAGCTTAGAAGACCCACCTGGCCAGTAGATGTATGTAAAGGAAGACAGCACAAAGGTCAGTCTGTTCCCATGCCTACTTTACATGATGGCTTGAACCTCAGTTTTCAACTGAGGTGAATGCTCTGCCTCTTGACAATAGTTTCAGTTTCCCTCACTGAACATGCTCCAGTCTGTTTACACATACACATAAGTGATTATTTCGGGGATGGAGCTACAGTCCAGCTCTAGCACAGGGACCCAATAGGGGGTTCCTATTCCTCAAGAGGAAAAAAAGATGTTTGAATATTCCAGAAATCATCATTAGAAAGAGAATTCTGACCAAAGTAGAAAAAAGGATAAAAGATAATCAGGACCTGTCTGGATGCCTACCTATGTAACATATTGTGGGATTGTACCTGCTGTAGCAGGGAGGTTGCACTCAATGGTCTCTTGAGGTCTCTTCCAACCCTGCAATTCTGTGATTCTGTGATTCTGTAAAAACTTCCAAGAAATGAAAGTATCATTGGAATGGTAATATTTCAATAGGTAAACACTGCAGCACTAAGCTATCTCTTTATCTACTGTATGTGAAGCAGCAGATATGGAACAGAATTTACCTGACAGAGAGAAATGTTGCCCTTTTTTTTTTTAATCTGTGGATTTGGTGACAATTTCTTGTTTGGGTGAAGAAAGGTGAGTTTAACTCTTGTAGACTTCTGGAAAAGCACACCCCACTAAAGCCATCTACATGTAGGGATCAAGCTGACAGGAGGTTCACCCATGCAGAGGCCGAGTATTTGAGCCAATTGCTTATTTACCAAAGGGACAATGAAGAGCTCAGCCCTGCATCTCCTGAAGACAATAGGAAAAAAAAAATCGACAAACAAGCCCCATACTACACTCACTTCTGTGGCCTTATATCTGCTTTTCATAATACTCTTTTACTTTGCATTTCATTTAGCTATCAAGCAATCTCCTGAAACATAAATTCTTTCTTGTCCCCTTGATACAAGATTTTACTTTACTTAGAATGTTTGACTCTTATTTGCAAAGACAGGGTAAAAAAAAAGCATTTTATTTGTGCTATGAAATGAGAATGGAACAAGCTCCTACAGGCGGGCTGCTTTGTTGAGTCAAATTTATACTCTCATTTTGAGTGTGGAGCTTATACCATTCTTCACTTCACAGGAGGAGATGTGCTTTACACTAATACACAGTAATCTCTGTACATTCCCTACTCACTTTCTTTGCTTTCAGCCACACCTTAGTGGGAAATTTCTCTGAGAAATTAACATGGGAATTGGCTTGCAACTGCATTTTCAAATATATTTATCAGTGCAGTTTTTGTACTGTTATGACAAAGAGATTCTACTAATAATAGTGATTGATTTTTGATGATAGACAAAACCCAGACGCTGAAAACTTCTACATATGGAATGTTTATTTTCCTAGTACATTTTGAACATGAAATAAGTTAAATTATTGTTATTTTCAAAACACCTTTTAAATTGAAAAAGTGATGAGTGAAAGAATTCAAGAAATTATGTTCAAAAGCCTAAGAAGTGGTGTAATGTTTTCTACAAATATTAACAATTAGGAGAGAAGATCTTGCATTATTTTTGTTTTCTGAAATCTGTATAATAGAGAGGTTGTATATAATAGATAATGCTAGCTGTGTCAGTATGGGTGTCTTGCAAAAGCTAAATAAATAAAAAGTGACTTAGCTTCTATTTACCTTGCAGCAGGTGAACAAATAATGTGACAGTGAAATAAATTATTTTTTCCTGCCAGCTAAGCATATCGTCAATCCTTCTTACTAAAGTAATGAAGCAGGGAAACAATATTTTGTTTGCTTTTCACTGTGGTAGAGAATGTTCACATCAAAAAAGAAGATAACACTTCAAATTTAAGGATAGCTGTGGTATGGTTTTATCACCTTCCTTCTAAGTCATGTATTGCTTTTTCTTTTAAATCAGTCTGAGATCTCTCTGGACTATCCTGTCAGGAATATTGCCTCCTAGCAGTTGCTAGACAAATTTCTACAAAAATAAATACGGGCACTGTGTTCTGAAAATTTTATTTAAGTGCTGGGTTACTTATCTAATTCAGGATTTTTTTAAAGCAAGTGTATGCGTCTTCTGCTGATACGATCATCTTCAGGTCCTCTTAATTCTTACCTGCCTGAAAAGTATGATGGCAATAATGCAAAAGCAATACAAAACAAAATACGCATTTATTTGCCTCTAATTCACTTTCAGTTGTAAGTCCTGACTTCAGTTTAAATTTCAGAGATCAATTCAGAACAAAGTATATGTAAAATCTTAGAGATGGCCTTTTAAAGAGAGAACAATGAAGATGATGTTCTGTTGTTTACTTCCTCTGATAGAATTCCAGGAGGACTCTTTTCCTTGGATTCTTTGATATTAGACTACTAAATCCACTTGTATTAACAGTCCTGAACTTCTGAAAACCTCTACAATATGTATATCTGACAGCTTTGAGAAGCAGTGGGAAGGAAGTGAATGAGTGTGTGCAAAATGGAATCTTGTTGGCAACTGGGAAAATTGCCAGTAAATTCAATGAAGCTTTTCATTAAATTCAATGTGTTGTACATTAAAGTTCATTTTGGCCCACTCTCTAGAGCTTTTAAAATTATACAGGTTAAAAAAGTTATATGAAATTTTACCTGCTTGCAAATATTCAATTTTGTGTTGAATCTATTTTAAACTCACATGAATAATTTTGAAGTATCTGCTAAGGATTTGTGTCATGTATACAGTTTCTTTCTTTTTATTTTCTGTCTATGTGAATCAATTGAAGCACGTGGTGTTGTTTTCCTGGGTACTTGTGTGTGCACACTTGGCAGCAACAAATGAAAATATGTATACACAGTTCATTTGTGTCTAAGAAAATTCTTCTGTTGATGAAGGATTTTTTTCCGATTATGCCAGAATGATATGTAATTAAGATTGCTCTCACCTTTCTCCCTTAAGTTCAGATTGTTTGTTTTGTTTTGTCTTGGATGACCAACTTCTTTTATCAATAAATGTCTATGAGAAGTTGAGTCCCAGAAGTCATGAACCTTGAGAACTCTATGGAACAAGGCATGTTTTTATTCCTTAGATGTGGAAAAAGGGAAGTCCTTTCCTGCCCATCCTGAGAAGCTGTAAACCTGAAGGGGATTGTACCAATGAAATGCTGTGAGAAGGAGTGGTTTTCTACAGAGGGTGCTTTACAGCTGTAAAACCTTAGGTCACGCATTTGAATTCCACTCAGACTGGTTCCTAGGTCAGAAGACAGAATTCCCAGCCAAAGGCTGGGAGTTTACTGACCCCTTTGAAGTAAGTGTATGCCATAAATTTATTCCTTCGTGTCTGGACACCAATAGCAGTAACTAGAGGCCTTGAGGCCAAGAGAAGACGAGAGGTCCCCTGGTACAGAAGCAGTTACATTCACTGATATTAGACCATTGCTGTATCCTGTAAATTAATTCAGGAACATGAGTATTGAGCGTTGACAGGTTAATTTCTATTAAAAAAAAATTCCACAAGATGAACACCATTCTGCGAGAAACCACTATCAGGATATGGCTCATGTGACAGATACTGAGTTATCCCAAAGCACAAGTAGAGCCAAAGTTACTTTGAGTGGGAGTCAGTGATGGATGCTTTGCAGTACTGCCCAGGGGAGTTCAGATGTGTTTTGAGGAGACCTGCACTTTCTTACAGCACTGGCTGTGTACTGTATGTCATAGAGGTGTTCGTACCTCCGATTGAGGTACAAGATAACCATTTTTTCAGCTTTGCTATGGTCTTCAACAACAGCAGAAGCTACAAACCTTTCTATAAATCTTTGCTCCTTTTCCTGTTCTAATTTTTTCTGTCAGTGTTTTGTGCAGTCTTTATATTTGTTTTAAAAATAAAGCTTTCAAAGGTATACAGTTACATATTTTTTCTTATAATGAATTTCCATTCTGTACATTTCAAATACTTCTTTTCATGGCTGGCATTGCTTCTGATACAGTAACTCCTGTCCCACATTGATTGTGCTTCATCAAAGTGTTATCTAGGTTTAAAACTGCCCTCTAGTTTAGACTAAGATAGTGTTTAAACTTATTCCTGTTTGTTTAAGTTATAGTGTGGTAACCTCAGAAATGATAGAAGGATACAGGCAAGGACTCATAATTTTTCATGCTTCTTTACCGTTATTCTCCTCTACCTCCACGAAGAGCAACCCTTAATTGTATTGTTTATGAATTGTTGAATTTTTTAGTAGTACCAGTGCCTATCCACTAGGTGCCTGTTGTTCAGATTTTTATCTTTTTTACACTGTTGTCCATGTAGAAATAAAGAATTTACTTTGGTTTACTGTATGTTGTCAGTCAACTTGCATGAACAAAGGAAGTAACACCATATCTTTTGGTGACATGAAACACTGGTGAAAGAAGCAAAAAAAATTATACAGTGGCAAGAACAACCATGAGCCATTAGGAATATAAAATGTCTTTACTTTGTTATCTCACAGCATTGAGATGCTCATAACAGTTCAGAAAGCGTACCGCCCACACCACAGGATCTTGCTCCTCTTTAATTTTCTCTAATTTGTGTAGTGAATAACCAAATACTCATAATGCAATTAGAAGATAATCAGGCTTGTAATTATGTTAATTGCTGGAGACTTACATCAATCCTCCAGCAAAGTGATAGTATTTCAGGGGAACTGTTAACATGGGAAGAGAGAGGAAGCACACATGTGAGAGAAAGAGAGATTGGGGGAGTGAGTAAATTGATGAACAGCTTAGGCTTGTATCATTGAGCAACAATGAGAATACAGTGGTGCAACAATTGAAAAGGGCCTCAAGGGAAAAAACTCAGAAAATTAGGTTTTAGGTACCAGCAACTCAACCTCTTTTGTCTGTTTTCTTCCCATAAATAATCATGTTGTGCATCTATATTTATTGTAATAAGCCCAATTCAGAGAAATCAGATCCATAGCTGAACAGGGAACAAAAGGGAACTGTTCAGCTATGCAGCAGATTGCTGTGTCTCCCACACCACTGAAAGAGCCACTGTATTACCTTCTGTCCTCGACTCCTGGGGGTATTCTTTTCTCATGGTGATGTCCGATATTACATTTAAAACCATAATACTGCAACTGCAATGGCCTGTCTCAGAACTGTCATGGATCAGTCATAATCTGTGAAAAACATACAATACATAGTGGACTGACAGAATTTATAAAATAATCCGCACTGGAGATGCTTTTTTTATTTACCTTTTTGTCTGTACTGCATGTGGATTGTAGTGATTGTCTAGGCCTTTTGAAAGTCAGTTTTGTCAGTTGACATCCGATATTAGTTGTAGACGATGATTGCATTTTATTAGTATGGCTGTTCTCAGTTTACAGAATAGTCTTCTGTGTTTAGACTGCTTGCCAGAAATTGTCTAACTGCCTTAAAAAAAAGTGTTATTACTAAGTTATTTATTTATAGTCGTTTAGAAGATAGTTTATATGTAGGAAGATAAATGAGTAGGAATAAAGGAAGTTGGGCTCCCTTTACTCCCATTTGATCTTTTTTTCACAGTTTCCATGATGGTAATGAAGAAGATAATGAAAAGCTGTTTTGTCTTTTTGCTTTTGTGTTTGTGCATGCAATTAAACTAAAGGGCATTTTGCAACATTTGGTTAGAAATTTACTTAAATGTAGAAGTACATTTTCTTCTCCAACTTCATGGAAAAATACTTGCCATATATTTTAAATTGGCATTATACTATTATTTATGAACTCTATAAATAATTATGTAAAGAGCTGAGGGATTTTATACAAAACATTTAAAGATATGTAAATATGCTATTTCAAAATACTTTCTACATGTGACTGTTGTATTTTTTGATTCAGTTTTAACTATCAAGTGTCAATGGTCTTTCCTACCAGATGTCTTTAAATTCCAATTAAGCTTGATTTCACCATTCTAAAAACCCTAGAAAGACTTAAAAGAAACTCTCTCAAGGTCTTCATCTACTAGAGATTTCTCCCCTGTTCTTTCTTCAAACAGATGAGTGCTGCATACTTTGGCTCCAGCCATGACAACACAATACCCATGAAGCAGCCCTTAAAAATCACTCTGGTGTTCACACAGCAGGAGTTCGGAGAACATAAACCCAGTACAAGCCCGAGTTTCCAGACACATAATTCCTCAGCTCTGTGGGGCTGCATGACCTTGTTTGGCCCATCCTGGTGTATCCTTGTTGCGGAAGTGTGGTGAAGATGGGGATTCTGAGATGCTCCATATCTCTTCTGAGGCTCTGCAGGTGTCTGAAGGAACTGTAGTTGTCTGACAAAAAAACCAAACAAAATGTGCGCATGGGACACCTTCAAATCAAAACAGCTCAGGTGAAAAATTAACAAGGGGAACATTACAGCCTTCTCCCTCACTCCATGTCCTGACCACACAGCTCTACGCAACACACATCCTAGCAGTGCAAAGTGGTTGTACTGTTCAGCAATCCTCAGCTTTAATTTATACAGACTGGCACACTTGGACCTTCATTGACCTACAATTTCATTTTACCTCAGTACACTTCCAACATTTCTGAAAGTGAGGTTTCAAATACCAGGAGTTTCCACCTGAAGAAGAATCTGATTCTCAGGGAAGAAAGCAAGTTTTTAAAATTAGAAACAAACAAACAAAAAACAACACAAACCTTTACCTTTACACCTACTTCGTCAGCTGAACAGCTTCACTGTCCAGTGAAGGAGGAACTTCACTGTTCCTCCATCATATTTGAAAAGTCTCCCTCATATTTGAAAAGTTGTGGCTGTCAGCTGAGGTCCCGGATGACTGGAGGAAGGGTCACATCACTCCCATTTACAAGACAGGGAGCAAGGAGGACCTGGGGAACTACAGGCTGGTGAGTCTCACCTCTGTGCCTGGGAAGATCATGGAACAGATCATCCTGGATGACATGCTTGATCACATGAGGATCACACCTACACAGCCAGCACAGCTTCACGAGGGGAAGGTCAAGCTTAACCAATCTGGTGGCCTTCTATGATGGAGTGACAGCATTGGTGGACAAGGGGAAGGCGACCAGTGTCATTTACCTGGACTTGAGCAAGGCCTTTGACATGGTCCCCCACCACATCCTTATCTCCAAATTGGAGGAATGGGGATCTGATGGGTGGGCCACTCGATGGATAAGAAATTGGTTGAAAGGCCGCAGACAGAGGGTTGTCATCAATGGCTCTATGTCCAGGTGGAGGCTGGTAATGAGCAGCATCCCCTAGGGGTCTGTCTTGGGACCAGTACTCTTTAACATCTTTATCAATGACATCGATGATGGAATCGAGTGCACCCTCAGTAAGTTTGCTGACGACACCAAGCTGAGTGGTGTGGTTGACACGGTAGAAGGAAGGGATGCCATTCAGAGGGACCTCAAGAGGCTAGAAAGGTGGGCCTGGGTGAACCTGATGAGGTTCAACACGGCAAAGTACAGAGTTTTGCACTTGGGCCGGAGGAATCCCAGGCATCCATACAGACTGGAAGGAGCAGTCCTTGAGAGCAACCCTGTGGAGAAAGACCTGGGAGTCTTGATAGATGAAAAGCTTAACATGAGCCAGCAGTATGCCCTTGCTGCTTGGAAGGCAAATGGTATCTCCATCAGGTCTCTTCCAACCCTGGACGTTCTGTGATTCTGCGAAATGCTTAACACTGAGATCTTTGTATGAATGCAATTATGAAGATATCTATGATATTTTACTCAAGTTAGGACAGTTGTCAGTAATAAAGTGTAATTTATTATCAAAAATATGTTTGTTATGTATTGTTGTAAGTGTGTGTAGAATTTTAAACAACTATCATTCCAACTTTATGCATGCTGTAATTTTATTGTCTTTTGTTGAAGCTTGCTATAGATTCCCATCTAGAGTTAGGAGAGGAAGGAGTAGAATGGGTGGTTAAAACAGTGTATTCAAAGTCAAAATTTGAAAGAAAGGAAGTTTTGTTCAGTTACAACTTCTCTTCATGCTTCTCTTGGAATCTTCTTTGGATTTTACCTGTCAGGAACAAGCTCCTTAAAATTGGCTTTATGTGTACCTGGAATTTGGATTTGCTTGTGCAGGTGGGATGAAGGGTTGACTTATAAATCCCAGTGGCAGTATCATGTGAAAGACTCCCTTCAGGGCCTCTTGGCACTTTCTGTTGGTAGCACAATAACTGTATTTCATGACATTGTCCAGGATACGGAGCACGGGCAAGAGAAAGCATTATTATTCACAAGCCCCAGATGCTGGTTCAATACCCTGTTTGTTTTCACTAAAATGTCTTTGCTTCTGGCTGTCAAATCTCAGGATTTTCCTACAGGTTAATTCAAGGTGGTTTCTGAAATGGTTGCAGACTCCCTGCAGCTGGTCCTGTAGCTGTCTAACTTTCTCAATCATTCATTTGCAGTTTGTGGCTCTGTAGTTTCTGATTAAAGGCCTTGAAAATTTCTGCCTAATCTGATCGGGGTTCTCCAGGTTATTTAACTCTTTATGAATCATCCTGTACAAGAAATAGTTGAAATAAATGAAACTAGTATAAAAGATGTGGACTCATTGTCCTGATGCCACTCCACATACCCCCTTGCTCCCACTGCCAATGCAGTAGATCCCAGCCTTTTTTAAGTGAATTGTTTTTACCACACTTCTTTGTAGGTTGATGTCTGAGAAGGCTGCTGTAAAGGGATGAAATAAATGCACACCAAAGAAATAAAAAATACCAGTGTCTACCTTTGTCAAGGTGGAGAACATAAGAATTTTCTTTCTTTAATTCTATGGAAGAAATGCACATACATTTGATAGAACATTCTGCACCAGCCAGTGACACAAGGGAATAGTGGTGCGGGCAGAAAGAAATAAAAGATTCAGGAAAATGTTCTGTGATTTGGATGAAGTTCAGACCACACATCTATGTGTCATAATCAGGAGGACAGGAAGAAGCAAAAGAAAATTTTCATAATGTCAATGAAAATGTATACATTTTGAGTGAGTTTCTCCAGATTGTTGCAGGCACGTGATCAGTCTAATGACAGTTCATACCAAAATAGAGCCTGGCATTATTTTGCCCTTTTAGAACATCACCTGTTTCACTGTTCATGACTGTGAAGTTCAAGAAAAGAAACATTTTTAGTTCTTATTTCCTGTATTTGAGCCTATCTCAGCATGCAGTTTATATAAGAGCCTCATAGAGGTGTGTCCTCCTATCTCTCCCCCCTCTTCTGTCTGCCACATGTATATTTGTTACTGTACTGCTCCATGTTGGATCTATGTCTTGGCATTCTTAAATTAGAAGAAGTCTAGTGACAGTGGCATATGTATATCCCCAGTGACAAGTAAGGCACTTCAAAATACTGTACATCCTCTATATATATAGGTACACATAAATATATTCCCATATTTCCCACCTAATAAAAGTTGATGACGTACATGTAGATGAACATCTACCACACATACAGGAACAGATGCTGTAATAACTGCTACTGCTGGATCAATACAGTACTACACAACTCTCTGTGATAGCAGGACCTGAGCAAATTAAGTTTGGAGTTGTTATTGTTCCTTTGTAAAAGAACACTAGCTTTTTCTACAATGGAGTGTGAAAAGCCATGCTACTGAAGCACTAACAATGCTGCTAAAAATGTTACTTACTAGAGCAGGTTATCACACGGTTGGAGGAGGAAAATATATGGATACAAATCAAGCTGTTTTACAGTGTAGATGTTCATGGGCATTTGGAAAAATGCATGGATCATCATTGAGTGCCTTGGTCTACATAAGCTTTGCAGTGAGGAAATGATACTTTCTTCTAAATGTGTCACATTATTCTGGGAGTTATGTGAAATTTTGAGTAATTCTGAGCTGTGACATATCCACTAACTAGTCAGTGAAGAAAAATATAATTACCTTCATATATAGAAAAGTAGATATAAAGTAGGAAGCCTTTCCCAAAACTCTGGCCACATGCAGGAAATGAGTAAGAAAGTTTGGGATGAGACATAATTTTGTTTTCTTTTCCTGTGGGAGCTGTGTGCAGAAAACAAACAAACCAACAAAGCAGTAGAACTTTTAAGGAAGAAAGCAAAAGAAATCGAAAGAAAGTCAGAAAAGACTGATCTTCAGAAGGAGCTAAGAGGATGTGTCTTTGGGTAAAAAGGTGTGGATACTTTTGTTGTTGCTTTGCTTTGTTTTAAACAAAATATTGGATACATTCTTTTTCTAAACACAGGTCCTTGAAATAGATGCAGGACTCCATCAACAATTCTCCAGTGCTCAAGACACTGATTTTGGCTTTGTACTTTATTAAAAATAGTATTTTCCATCTGATTGATTACCCTGAGACTTTGCATTTACTCTGTAATTCATATGGGCTCAGATATTCTGACTCAATTTCATTAAAAAACAAAAAACAAACAAACAAAAAAACCCACAATGACAAAAAAAAATCACCCTGATTTTAATGTTATCTTTAGAAGTATGTTTTAAAACAAAGAGATTTTAGAGAAAAAAAAAGATAAATCTTCTTCCTGCTTCCCTGCAGATTGGCTTCATGGCACACAGTAGCCTGGCTTTCTTACTTATTTGGATTTACAGCCTGAAATGAAATTAAAAGGAAGGCTATGTAGAATGGATGGCAAAAAAAGAATTACTTTCAACAAAACTGGAATGGAACCCCTATAAATTTTGCCCAGTCTATTGTCTCATCTGCCAGTTTTTTCATCTTGTGCCAAGTTCTGTCTCTAGATGCTGGTTAATTTTTCCATACATCAAATGCTTCACACCTGAGTGGGTTGGCTTTTGCACTGTGAGAAGAACGAGACATCACAAACCCACTGTGACTAGAAGCCAAACTGTCTTTTGGAAACATTACCTCGGTTTGGAGGCTCTCCTAGGGACACTTTATGGAGGGTAATCAATTTGCATCAGGACATGAGTTGGGCCTCTCTCTTGTGACCATGATAATATAATTAAAAATCATCCTCAAGAATCTTACTGTGTACTTCCACCAGCTGTGCCTGACTCATTTCATTCATTTGATGGCAGTAGTTTTGCCCATCTTGGATGGTCTCCGTTTGGGAACATGTTGTCTTTTGTTTTACGTGGCCAACCAAAGTCTATCCACAAATGTCCTCATTCACTCTCCATTCACTGTTACATTCATCAGATCTGCTTTATCATGAGTCATGAATTACAAAACATTTCACTGTCCTTTTTTTTTTTTCCTAGCATTAATTTGTAACGTTAAAAGGTTTGGCTTTTTTTGCTGTTCTTGTAATGATGCATAATCTAAAATCTATGTGAAAGACTTATGTTTGAAAGGAGGCTACTGGGTTAGGGACACTACAAAAGATTCAAATCACTATGGAATTCACTCATCTGATTGTATTATGCTGGACGTTTTTCTGCAGACAACAGCTAAGCTTGCAACTAGAAGTTTTAATTTCCTGCATCTTAGAGTTAGATGCATGTTTTCTTTTGGTTTCTCCACCCCAGTCACTGAGCTGTCTCATTTGACAAGGCAAATTTGCTTGCTCTTTTTCCAAAACAGTTCACAGCAGTTGGTCATCATCTTTTATACAGTTGTTTTGTGATTCTATCACTTGCTTTAGAAGGGGATCATCACTGGCCCTGCTCAACTCTTCTCATTGGGCACAACTATACTTGCTCCACAGTATCTTCCTTTTATCTTCCTTTCAGTTTGCAGTGAAGTTTTATAACATTGGAGGTGATGATGAGAAATGTAGCATTTCTTCCTCCTTTCAGTGCATTAGTTTCTTTTTTAGTTTCTTAAGGGCATGAGATACTTATGACCTGATGAATGTGAAAATAAAGAGGTGCAATTATGTGCTAAGAAATTGATCTCATGGAATTCTGAAGAACTGAGTGAATTCAAATTCAGTTAGCGGAACTCACTGAAATTCTAACATATGATGAAAAGTTCAGAGATTCTAAATTAAATAATGTAGAAATTTGTCTGTCTCTTTTTGCATATTTCTGCCATTTAACCATGATTACATGATTGCATTGTGTGATGTAAGTCCTGCTTCAAGAAGGGCCTCAAGTATGTCTTTAGATTCATCCTATCTGGAAAATCTTAAACATAAGTTTCAAGCTAATTATATCCTTTAAAACCTTTTCTATTTTGTTTGCTTTACTGTGTCAGATTTGTACAATTGAGTAGCTTGATTAAAAAATTGCTCCTAAGAAATCACTGAGAGATTATTAAGGTCATTAGAAATATATGCATAGCATTGAAATAAACACATTCTGTAAAATATGTTTGTTTTCTACAGATTGATACTGTAATGGCTTTCAAATGTTTTGAGATAGTTCCTTCAATTTTGTTTTCTTGCTACAAAAGTCAAGACCCTGTCAGTTGCTCTTTCCTGGAATGCTGAACACCCACAGCTCCCTTCTAAGTAAAATGTCAGGCAAAGGAAAACAGAGATTAGGAGGCAACATATGTACACATTCTAGAAATTTTCAAGAAGAACCTTAAATAGTTTCTGCACCTGTTGGGAAGATGTTCTTGAAGTTTAATTTACTTTTCAATACTTACCTCCACCTTCAAAGTTGTGTTTACTGAATTGTAACTGCTACAAAGGTCAAGGTATAATACACTCTTCAAGAGAAGATGTTTTGAGATGAAAATCTGAATAGGCTAAAATATATATGCCCTTGCGGCTCAGAAGACAAATGGTATCCTGAGCTCCATCAGAAGAGGGGTGGCCAGCAGGGACAGGGAGGTGATTGTCCCCCTCTACTCTGTTCTTGTGAGGCCCCATCTGGAGTACTGTGTCCAGGTCTGGAGCCCCCAGTACAAGAAAGACAGGGAGCTGTTGGAGAGGGTCCAGAGGAGGGCCACAAAGATGATCAGGGGACTGGAGCACCTCCCCTGTGAGGACAGGCTGAGGGAGCTGGGCTTGTTCAGCCTGGAGAAAAGAAGGCTGCGGGGTGACCTCATTGCAGCCTTTCAGTACCTAAAGGGAGCCTACAAACAGGAGGGGAATCAACTCTTTGAAAGGGTAGTTAACTGCAGGACAAGGATAAATGGTTTTAAGTTGAGGGAGGGAAGATTTAGGTTGGATGTCAGAGGGAAGTTCTTTACAGAGAGAGTGGTGAGGTGCTGGAACAGGCTGCCCAGAGGGGTTGTGGATGCACTGTCCCTGTAGGTGTTCAAGGTGTTCAAGGTTGGATGGGGCCCTGGGCAGCCTGGTCTAGTATTGAATGTGGAGGTTGGTGTCCCTGCCTGTGGCAGGGTGTTGGAGAGTCATGATCCTTGAGGTCTCTTCCAACCCTGGCCATTCTGTGATTCTGTGATATACTTAAAATAAATATGTCACTATTAGGATCTGCTTCTGTCGTATCAGTATATATTGATGTACCTTTTAGAACTATTTAATAACTGCAAAACACAGACCAGAAACTACCTATACTCCCTATACTTAAACATGCTTCTTGTGTATGTGGCTTAACGCGGAGAAAACAGCAAAATCTTAGTCCAATCTTATTGATTTTCTTTTTAATGCATTTAATTTTAATTTGTACCTGACAAGTTTCACTTTGCAAGTGGG
Organism: Lagopus muta; assembly: GCF_023343835.1. Lineage (NCBI taxonomy): Eukaryota > Metazoa > Chordata > Aves > Galliformes > Phasianidae > Lagopus > Lagopus muta. Next base: position 36,818,009 of record NC_064435.1, on the reverse strand, counting down.
AAGCTTCTTGTATTTAAGTAACAGCATGCTTACTAGTTTCCAGAACTACTTTAGTGCTTAGTACCCTCTTTCTGTGTAGATACTGTGACCAGAAGTCTAATCCCATCTCGATGTAATAGAATCTTGTCTTTTTAAACCAAATTCCCAGTGGTGGAATTTTTTATGTTCTAGCAAGCATTTATATACTGACCGCTCTATCCTGACTGATGCAGTTACCTTTCGCAAAGTTCATGTAGTCTAGTCCAACTAAAGTCCCAAACTTGCACTGTATCACATGAATACGAAGCACACCTAGCTGTGTGTAGTTGCATCTGTGGTAGAAATCATCCTTACAATGGGGAGGCTGAGGGTGATGTTTGTCCCATTGCTGTATCTGCTACAGACTGATACCGAGCTCCCTAGGGAACAGCTGTAATTGACTCCATATAACAATTCTCTACATCTGGAGCTGTCTTCCTTCTCTGGACTTTTGAGATGTTTTAAATACATGCCTTGGCTTCATTTCATGTGTCAGCTTTGGCAGGTGACTGTGAGGGTCAGAAGAGTTGATAAGTGCTGTCATTGTTGTGTCCTGGCAGAATTTCACATAATGGAGGTCTTCCATTTGTGGTACATCTTCTGGAACTGTAATATTTTGCAAAAATCTTTAAACAGGCTTCAAGAAGGAGAATTTATCTCCACTTGTATGGAGCTTGGGCTCCATACAGAGGATCGAGCCTTCCAGAAACCCAGTTCTGGTCTTTAGATTCTTCCCTATTACAAATGCTGCCAAATGTCTTCTCAAGATGTATCCAGGGAAACGCTTTCACCCTGCAGTGAAGTTATACATTCTGTAGTGTGCAGAAAGACCTACTACTTGCACATGAAGGAACAAATTTAATCTGGATGTAGACTAAATAGAAGCAAGAAGAGAGGCAACAAAAAGACTTAAACTACAGTTGTCCTAAGTACACAATGAATCGCTTTCTGCCCATGCACATAGCCAGTGGCTTTTTAAATATTGACAGTATCCTGTGAGACAAATGCCAGAGCTAACTTGCCGTCTCCATGCCTTCCCACTGTCTGCTCCTTTTTTATCACTCTCCACCCATGAAGGTGATTGGGATGGAGAAAACTGTTAAAATTACTTCTAGAAGGAATGGGAACAATCTCCATCCACATTTCCACATTTTACTGAAATCTTCTAACCCATCTTCTATTATGCAATGAGAAAAAAATATTTCCAATATTACAATGAACATGTCAAATTTGCATATTCAGGGATAATTAGTAGGCCAGATAGCTGTGAGAAATGATTTTGTCTTTCATTATATCTGCATATTGCTGCATGGTGGTAGATTACTTTTGTTAGCCTGATATAATTTTATTGCAACTTTAATGATGTATAACCTTTTTGGAGGAAAAGTTATAACATGGTATCCTGTCAGGAGAGGAAGGAGAACTTATCCAACCAGTGGCAGTCTGTCTTTTTGAATTAGTTTTTATGTTTTTGTGTTGCTGTTATTCCAGGAAGGCACTGAAGACAATGCCATCAAATTTCTTTATGTGTGTGAGTAGGAGATAACTTTGATGAATAAATAAAAGGAGTAAGGGGATGTTCTGACCATATAAGGTCAACCTAGATCACTTACGATAACAGATTTTGTAGTTATATCATGGTGTTTTAGTAATGGTCCAAGAAAAAATGCAGTTTGTACCTTTCTGTAAGCATTTTCTTCTGGTAGGACTGAAATTCTACATATCTCACGTTATTTTCTATCAATAAGTATATTCCTATGACCTGGTGGCCCAAACACTAACCCTGGTGTCAAGTCTGCCCTAACTGAAAGTGCAACCTTGTGATCTGTATCCCCTGGAAATTAATGATCTTCGTTTACCAGCAAAAATATTTTCCTAAACATATTGTGCTTCAGGACCCTGTGAATAATTTCACAGCTATTTGGTTCCTTTGCAAACCCCATTCTAACTTCAGTCTTAAAGGAAACTGCATACTTGCTTTATCCTTGATACGTCATACATGATGGTGTGGTGGCATGGGGGTGGAGCCAGGACAGATGGCCTAAAGTAGGCCAGGGGTTATTCCCTACCACATGGCATCATGTAGAAAGCTATAAAGTTCTGGGGGAGTTGGCTGGGGTTGTAAGTTGCTTAGAGGATAGGTTGGGTGGCAGTCAGTGAGGTAGTGTGTTGATATTAGTTAGTGAGTAATAAGTAACTGCAGAGCTTTTATGTACATAGTGCATATATATATATAAGCTATTATTGCATTTTCTTTCACTGTCTTTGTAAACTGTTTTTTCATCTCAAACCACAAGTTGTATTTTGTTTCCAAATATCTTCCTTACCTCACTTGGTGGGGAGTGAGCAAATGGCTGTGTGGTGCTGAGCTGCTGCTGGGTAAAAACAAAACACTTAGAAATCTAGCTCTACTGGAAGCATCTAGCTACAAACTTTGTTCTTCAATCCATTTTGTCACAAATCCTCACCTAATTGAACAGCTTAACAAAGCACTAATCAATATATCATGTGACAGTAATTCTGATGATTCTAGCCTACATCTGAACTTTCAGTCTTACAAAGATTTATCATTATACCCAGATATTTCATCTCACCCCTTGAAAGCAAAGTGCAGTCTTGTACTATGCCATCAGTAAACCAAAGTCTTTGATATCTGCTATTCTGACCGTGAAACCTGGCTGGTAGTGGCATTTGCTCCGGTCTTGTATTTATATAAATAATATGTATGTGTTCCTGTCTATAGTTATACCAGACTTGATTTTCAGGAAAGGAACAGATTTAAGAGATTTATTTCCTCATGCTCATGAGCCAGAAGACTAGAATGAGAACTAGAGCCAGAAGAGAAAACCACTTAGGAGTAATTACAGGGCTGTTACGAGTTGCTAGAGTTAAGTTAAAGCCTGTGTTTGTGACTGCAATACAGCCATCAAAAAGTAACAGTTTCTGTCATTAAAGTGACTGCAATCTCTGCTCTGTCAAATCTTGTTCTAATTCCATCCTAGCCCCATAAGCAAGACAATTCTGCCAGATAGCTTCTTGTGTAACATTTCCCGTCAGGAGCAGCATTCATCCCCACACTGAAGAATTCTAAGGATAGGTCCACAGGCTGCATTATATTTGGCACGGTTTCCACCGCTGTAACATCAGCATTTTAAAACTCAGTGATCCAGAGGAGCCAAAGAAAAGTCATGAAGAGTTTTACTCTGCTGGCAATTAGACCTCTGGCTTTGAGGAGCATGATTTCCATGTAAATCCTAAATGACAGCTCTGGTACCAGCCCTTAAATGCTTGCTCTAGTTGTAGTTATGTGATACGTGTCCATGAAGACTGGACTGCAACACTTCTGGATGTCTCAATGACAGGAGTGAGTAAGCTTGTTCACCTGGGATTATCTTCAACTGTTGTAGGATTCTACACTGAATTATCTAAATGCACATTCTCAGGTCAGAGTTAGTTCTGTCATCCACATAGGCAGCCTGTGGAGGCCTGTTCCTTTTGAGAAAAACACTTAGTATTTCTGTTCCTCGAATTGTTTGGGTGGGGACAGATGGTTGTGACAGACCTTGTGTATTCTCCTCTTCACAGCTTCTTCAATAGTCCATAAACCCAATCTCCCACACCCTACAATTTGAGTTCTTGGCTTTAAATCACAAAAGTTGCTAGTTGTGCCAAATTTGGGAAGCAGAATGGTTTTTGAAATATGGAAAAGTATCCAATAGGGACCAAGCTAACGCTATCAGATTCATTGAACAGATTATAAACCATATTTAAGGCTGTTTCTCCACGGGTTAAAAGCTGGTTCACTAATAAAAGTTTAAATGTTTGCCACTCCTCCACCTCAGTACAGCAGTAAAAGTTCTGAAAATATTATAGTTCTGTACTGTATGAACAGAATAAAATCCTTCATCTCAGCCAAACTCCACTTCTCTACTAACAAAAGTCTTACATGCTATATTTATAGAGAATGTTTATTCTGTAGTGAAAATGACCATAAATCCTTACTATAGCATCAGTGCTGCCTATTGAGCTTTGTATTCTTATAAATGTTCCCTTGGGAAATCTAAAGTTTGGCACTAGTAGAGTATAGTTTTAAAATATCACAGATGGGGTGGAACCCGACATCATGTTGCTTATTACTCTGGTGATCTATCTAATGGTATTCCTTGCTGCTGAAATCTAATAAAAAAGAACATTTTTGAAATATTAGAGATTGGATTAAAGCTCCTAATTGTTTCTTTCATAACCAGGGTAGGTCCATATTAATAATTCTTTACAGTGCCATTCAAAAGACGACATCTGTTTCGGCATACATTGTGAAACTCAAATCTGTTCAGTGCAGTTTTATTCATTTGTTACTTTCCATGAACAAATGTGACTGCACATTTATTTAAATCTTTAGAAACGTGGATGAACAAACAGAAGACAAAGTAAAGTTAAACCTGAATTGGAGACATGCTGTTAAGGAAGAAACAGCTTCATCCGCAGTAGGTGGTTACTGCCCCTGCAATAAGTCAGTGCAGTAACTGAGATGGTCAAACCGTGCTTCTTCCATTCATGCTCTTAAATGGACAGTTCCAAAAAGACTGCAAAAGCTGCCAGTTGCTTTGTAAAAGGTCATAAGAAAGAGAGAAGAAATGCCAGGAGAAGAGACTGACCTATTCAGAATATAATCGTGCCTTCTTTACAAAGACATCTACATTACAAAGGATAGGCATCTTACTGCACACTTCCTGCTTCGCTAATGCAACTGTTACAAGTAGAACTGTCAGAATTGAGGAGGGTGTGGCTTAAAATTTTAGGATTCAGACCTCTTTTCTGTCTGAATTAGTGAGAGTTTATGCACTGGAGTGATGGAATTGTGTTTTTTATGCACTCATACAGCAGATTTCAGAGTTTGGCCTATTGCTTATAGGCAATACTGTTGAAAGGTTTGAAGATGACAGTCACAAAAAATGCTGTGCTTTATTTGCTGTAGCTCCTGAGTATGAACATTTTTTTATATTGCCAAGAACAGTTTTGGAAAGACCACATTTTTATTATTTTGGTTGAATTATGACTGAAATTCAATGCCTTTTGCTACTCAGTTCTTAGATTTTTATATTTACTAAGCTAAAAATGAAATTAATTCTGCTCCACCCCCACTTGTTTTTGAGAACTGGAACAAGTGGCTATAGGAAAAGAAATGGATGCATACAAGCAAAGGAGAATGATAAAAATGGAAAAAAACTGAAATACTTGAGTGACAAAACTGGAATGCATGCACATCTTGGCTCAGAGACAGAAAGCAAGGGTAGGAGATTAGGAGCTCTGTTACTACTTTATTAGGGTACGTATCTTCTCTCAATTGAGGAGTACAGAAAAATCCTCTCTTGTTCTGACGTATGTCCAACTAAGGGGCAAGTATGGGATCAAAATAGATCCAACAGCACTTAAAGGATGAACTATATAATTTGTAGATGCATAGGCTTGAGAAAGCCCCTAGCTGAAACATAAGCCTACAAGTCCTTTTGCTGTACAAGCAAATAACAAATATATATATTATTTTTTCCTTTTCCACCCTAGGAATGGCCTGTTTATGTCAATGGGGAAGAGAAACAGCATGGACTGATGAATCAAATAACTGCTTCTTGGAGCAGGACTGCATATCAGTGACAATCCTTATTTTACCCTAACTTTTATGAAGAGACCCACTGTTAAAACATCACATCAGTTTAAAGCAAGATTTGGATACATGCCCCAAAAAGAGCATCTTCCTAACTGGGCAAAATGCTATATTAATATTGTCACAAAATGCTATGTTAATATTAATTAGTCAGTAATTGTCAGCTGTTACTGTCACTAAGCTGATCAATATTTGGCAACAAATATCAGCCACACAAAGTTGGTGCCTCTGAAACTGCAGTGATCCCTTTCAATTTTGAATTGCTTTCCACCCCCACCTAAATCTTATTCTTTGTGTACAGAACTCTGGACCTTGTAGGCTATCTGGAGGCGGAATTTAACAGGCAACTGACCTGAAAGACACCGTGTGGAATGAAAAGTGAAAGCTTGTGTTACCTCTTGAGGTTCCCTAATGTATCTACGGTGTTACCAGAAGGTTCAGGAAGTTGCATCTGTCAAGTGTGAAATTCTTAAGCTCCAGAAATGCCCATTAAGAGAATTAGGAAACACCTGGAGATTTTCATCCACCAGAACGCTCTCATCTCTTCATTGTATGCAATATATGTAGCCTATGTACACTTTTTTTTTTCCCCTGAAGTGTTTTATTGCCTGTTTGTCCAAATGCAAATTTTATATTTTTCTCACTTTGGAGGTGTGAAAGCAATACTTGTTCTTTATTAACAATACGTTTATTCATTTCCATTGGTATGGTTTTTGGTCTTTGAAAGTGAATGTTCTCTTGAATGGATGTAAGATGAAGTTACATCCCCTCTGTCCTATGCTTTTATAAATATGAAAATTCGATGCCAATGAAAGGTTAAAAATAAAAATGATTAAATAGCTTGTTTCTCTGAGGCTTTAATTTGTAACTTCATTGATCATCAGGGCACAAATAAACTTATAACAGCTGTGGGTGAGTATTCAGGGCTGGGACCTGAGTGTTGTATTCAGAGGCATGTATTGAAAGTTAAACAGACTCATCAGAGTCACCTTAAGTACATGAACATTTCTGGAGCATTTTGTAGTTTTACAGCTTTGCTCCAAAAACAACACCATAAGGTTATACAATGAGACTCTCAAACAGCCAAGGGATGCAGAAACACTGTCAAAATCACTAGAGTGCAGTTAGAGAGCACTTTTAATGTAACATGAGTAATTGTATATAACAATTGCCAATATCCACAAGCACTAACAATGTCTGTAGTGCAGAAGGTGAAGGCGGCTGTGGCAGACTTTAAATGATAATTATCTTTTCCAATAGTACTTCATTGGAAACTAGTAAGCTTGACGTTTCCCTGCAGCTGCTTCTCCTTCACATATTGCATCTGGCCTAGACCACTGAAAATGATTTAATGGTGAGAAATGTTGAAAAATTACAGTATTTTGAATACTCATTGTTCTAGCTGGCGTTCTGTTAATTTGGTCCTGGTTTACAAATGTCTTCAGGGATTTCTTTTAATAGATAGGTTCACAGGTACTTTGGCAATGCAATAAGATGCTTCATTTTGTTTTGTATAGGAAACAAACTCAGGACATGCTTTGAGTTGGAGTTCAGCTATCTCAGAGGCAATGGTAGATTTTTAATTTATATTAAAAAAAAAACAAAACAAAAACACCTGTATTAGTATAGCCTCAGTATCTAGATGTACCACAAAGGCCTGCTGTCACTTCCTCAAAAGGTTTTCGAGATCCCAAGATGTAAACTAAAGAGAAAAATGAAGAGAATACTCTTACCTGGTTAACTAGTCTGCATCATCTGTAACTCAAGAAATATATGGTGATGAGGTTTTTGGTGCAATAGAATCTAGGGGTCTTAGAATATTTGTAACAGTCTTCCTGCAAATTGCAAATGGCTTGCTTTTTGTTTAAACGTTGTGCTTAATTCCCACAGGAGAATATCATCATGAGAATGTTGAAGCCTTTTGCATAACTAGACTTAAGCCCATTCACTGATACTGTCAGGTGATCAGAAAGATAACTGCTTCTCAACAGAGTAGTGCTGCTTGGCCACAGCTGTGGAAGAGCTGTTGTATAGGAGACAAATTTTCATTACCATAGTGAGCCCTGAATTATAACAACAGTCATTTTGGTCAGTGATCTCTCAACTGGAGGAGAGCTGGAGAAGAGTTAGCTAGCTAGTGTCTGAGTGATGGTAGTCCATGTGGAAAATTCAGATTTTTCTCTCAATTACAAAGCTAAGAAGTCAAGCATTCTACTGCAATATTTGCTAAGAATCTGGCAACTGATGGATTTCTACACCAGTTCTTTACTGTTTTTTTACAATTATGTTTTTTAGCCATACAGCATTCATTAAGAACAAACAAACAAACAAGCAAAAAATCCAGCTGGCATTACTTGAGACTGAAGGGGTAAACTTTATTATGAACAAGAGTAAAAACAAACAAAAAACCTATCTGTATATGTGCTGATGCTTAAAAAATGCTCATGTAAATTGAGGACCTTGGGGGGAAAAAAAAGCTAGATGTTGCTTATCGTCCATTTCTTTTCTCCAGGGATAGTAGATAGAACAGCAAATAACGGTACAAATGAGGATAGAATTTTATGCTGTTTGACATAAAATACACAATAGAAAACTAATATAGTTACGCCAATAAATCTTTTAAATGCAGAGAATTCCCTCATTCCAGTGTTGCATTATGAATTCAGTAGCGTTACACTTTATTTGACAGTTAGTAGCAAAACTTGAACTCAGATTATTAATAACCTTTCCACAGTCTATCATTAATGTCAGTGGGTGCGGTTTAGGAGTTTTATTTTGGCAAGTGTAATATGTTAACATATTAACTGACTGCTCGTATAGTCAGAGCAGAAATGCTAGCCAGGGAAGGCATTTCACGCCAATTCTGGAGGCACTAAAAATAAACTGCTACTTACCAACTCAGACAACTTAGTAAATGTCTGAATTCTACAGCCTTTGAAGTGCTACATCAAGACTTACTCCAGAGTTTAAGACATTTCTTTCAGTAAGCATTTGCATAGAAGAAGACAGTTTGGCTACAGGACATTTGGAGCAGACAAATCATGTCATTGATATCTTTCAGCTCTGTTGGAAGAGACAGGCAGCGGTAAGCGCAGCCTGTGGAGCTGCTGAATATTGACCTCAACCATTGAGCACAGATACAGTTATGCATATCTCAACTCACGTTAAGCGATGGAGTCTTTTTTTAGCTATACTCTTGTACATAATACATTTACTATGGATTACAATTGGTACCATATAAGATGCTATTGTGTCAGCATGAAGTGAAACACAAATTTAGCTCTTCAACAAAAACCGTGTGCTATATGAGCACTTGAAATTTTGTTTTGAATTAAGAAATGAGCATAAGTACTGGCTGATAAATTAGGATTTCTCTGTTCTGGGAGGACTTATGCTGATGTGCCTTTTTTGGGGTATCAATCCCACAGAGTTGCTCACAGTTGTCCAAGGCTTTCCTAAACCTCCAAGTGATGCTTCATAGGAGAAAGAATCAAGAAAGGGATCCTATGGTCTCTCTCATAACACATGGATCCACAGATCACTACTGTCTCCTATCAGCGTTCAAGAGAATATTAAAAAAAAAAAAATGGCCTAGAAATTGCTTGGAAGGATTAATGTAGTCCCTTCCCTTACTTCCAAACTAAAGACTCACACTTAGGCCATCCCTGACATGTTTACTTTCACTGTTTTAAATAACTTCTAATCAGGGAGCTCTTATGATCACTGTGTTTCACTGCTAAAGACTGGAGCACTACTATAAAACTGGTTGGATTTTTTTTCCTAATAGCTAGCAGAAATGCCTCCTGTTACACATTAAGACAATTACTTTTCTCACTAGATACAAAGAATATTGATCGTTTCCTTCTTGATATGTATTAGAAGAAAAATCACTTTTCTGCCTAAGCACATTTTTTTCAACTTTGTTATGATTTTTAAGTCCCTTATCATTCCTTGCTACTTTGTACATGTTGTATTCATTTTCATTTCAAAAAAGGATGGTGTGATTGCCAAATTAAATTGGTCTGTGTTCCCAGTTGAATTTGTTGAGCCGAATTTTTTTTACTTTCTGTCTTGTAGTCTATTCACCTACACCGTCTTTTCTGTAGGTTGCTTCTTAAAATCTTTTTTAGACTGCTTTCAAAACTTTACAAATATCAAGCTAAGTTAGGTCTATTATTTTCCACCAACAGAAAGAAAAATTTTTCTCTCACAGGAGAAAATTTTAAAGTCTTGATATGGTACATCCTCAAAATCTGTGTTGGTGGTTTCTTGTCATGTTATCCTTTCTATAATTAAAAGATAGATTATTTAAGAATAATGACAGCAGCAGTGATTGTACGATATTCTAAAGATTATAGACGTTAGCTTCCCATGTGTGCAACACCCTAAAACACTTTTTATTCCCTTTCCAGAATGATACTTTATTTGACTATCCACAGTTTATCCATGTGTATTCTCTTTATATACACCTCTAATAATTAAAACGTTTCTTGTAATACTTTAGTATATTAAATATGGAACCTCTATTTAAGCTAAAGTTGTCTTTCTTCAAACTATTGTTTTCCTTTTCTTTCTGATATCTGTTCTCTTGTTTAAACTAATTCTTTTAAGAATCTTTTCACATTTAAAATTGCCTGAGCAAAATGGCATTGAATAGTTCAGTAGGCATCATATAGCTAATTTTCTATTTAGTATTGTGCAGTCCTTTGACATCTGAAGAACTATAAAACCGCCTTACAAATGCAATACTATGTGAAAACAGAGCCAGAAGAAGTTGTTCATCACACTCCTCTTTCATTTAACGTTAGTCCTGAACTCAGAGAAGAGTGACTGTGCAGAAAACACAGGGCCCATTCAGCCTGACCTTGAGCACCTCCAGGGATGGGACATCCACAATCTCCTGGGCAGCCTGTGCCATTGCCTCACCACCCACTCAATGAAATTTTCCCTGGCATCTATTGTAAATCTCCCCACTTTTAGTTTAAAGCCATTTCCTCTTGTCCTATCACTATCAACTTGTGTAATAAGCTGGTCTCCCTTTTGTTTTTTTTTAAGTTCCCTTTAAAAGTATTGGAGCTTTCCCTTCTCCAGGCTGAACAAGGCCAGTGCCAAAGATATAGATGAATGTATATTTTTCTCTGTACATGGAACATGACATTCAGTTTAGAAGACTTTTTTTTTTTTTTTTTTTTTTTTTTTCTAAATAAAAAAGATAGCCAAAGACAGGGTTGATTTTAAAATGTTTCGAATAGTTAACATGTATGTTGTATCCTGCAGTGTTGATGTTACTAGACTAACTCATGTAGTGACATTGCAATAAATAACACAGTGCAACAAACTGTATATATTGTGACAAATTTGTTTTCCCACTCAATACCACTCAATTTAATCACAGGTAATTTTGTGAATTTTTACGAAACAACACCAAATTCTTTTCCCCATCCCCACATCTGGCATCACCAAGTTCTTTAGATCAGAACTTCATTCTTAAATGCAAAATTCCAAGTTCTCAAACACTGTAGGGAAATGAAGTATTTTCATACATTACATGCTCATTTTCAAATACATCAAACCATGCTTATTTCTTCTTTCTGATCAGAGAATTAGAAAATATTTTGTGTTGTTAATAAAAAACAACGGGCTTGACTGTAGTTGCAAATGCTGCTTCTGATCCTAATCCAAAATTTCTGTACATGTGGAGTATATGTGTATTATTCTCAGTGGGACAAGTTACACAAGGAACTTAAAGACAATGATCTAATTGAAATTTAAGAACTAAGTTCCAAACAAAGGAGATTATTTTCCTCTGATTTTACTGCCACTAGACCTTCCTCTGAGAATAGGAAAATTACATAAGCATTTTAAAACTTTTCTTAGAGATGTCTGGCTATCACACAATGAAAAGTTTCTGAGTTTTACATGTAAAAATGCTGCCCTTCCTATTCTCTCCCAAGAGATGGTGAGAAAACAGCAAGAAATACAAGATTTGGCTCCTGTATCAAGATCCTACCACTGCATCCTAGTGTAGAAGCAAAGCAAAATTGTTTAAACAGTGTTAGGATTCCTAAAGCTTTGATTTCACTGGACATTAAAAGTGCTTTTCCTAATATCTTTCATAGAGTCTAAGAGATAAGGACACAATGTTACACAGAGAACCTTTGAAAGATTTGCGCTGGAATAGATTTTTATGGGATAAATCCCTCATGCCATGCTGCGTGGGTTGCCAGTCAGCTTCTAGTGTGTATGCCCAGGGCTTTTCCTATGGTAGGCCTTATAAAAATCCCAAAGAAATTTTAAAACCACTATTTCTTGAGACAGAAAAGCTTCAGGGTACAAAATATAAGCAAATAAATGGCAAGAGACAGGTGAGCTATGTGGACTTTTTGTCTTTCAATCCTGTTAATTATTTATCCAATGTGTAGATATGCCAAGTGAAATAATAACAATTCAGTTATTTTGGAATTAAGGAAAATTCCAACTCTTAAGACTTTGAGAACTGACAGAAAGGAACTGCTAAGACTGCATTATTCTTTTATATAATGCTCACTAAAAGGAAGAAGGAGTTAATCTTATCACCCTGCACATGGTTGCATTTATAAAAGATAAAAATCGCAAACAAGTAATGCAGTTACTTGTTACATATTCTTCCCATTACAGTTGACAGGTTCATTAATCATACAGTATATTTTACTATTAGAAGCTGTAAAGAAGATCAAATCTCTTGTAATTTTTCTTCTTCTTTTCCATTTGATAAGTGTGTTGTTTCAATGTGTAGATAAAATATAGTGTCAGTCACAAACAGTCCCAGGGGAATTGCAACTCTCAAGTTAGAAAATTCATTCTTATTTACAATGTAAAATTCCATGGAAAATGCATCACTTCCTTTTTAACTTGACCATTAGATTGAGTAAAATGTATATGCCTGGGTATTCACAAAAGAAGCAATCCAGAATGAAGTGCCTGTGGATATAAGCAATGTTTAAGTAATAGAAATATTGCTTACTGCATGTTGAAAGCATTAGCTATGAATAGCCCTATTCATACCATCACATTGATTCATAATTAAAGCCCTGTGAAAATTATAGAGAAAGTTGACATGTTTCACAAGCTGTTCATGGTAAATGTAGCAAATTTTACAGTTTGTTGTGACTTGCCAATAAGGAACCCTCGGAAGGAAAGATAAAGAAGTGATTCTACGCTACAGAGTTTTAGCAAGTGTGACTAACACAAATGACGACCTATGTAGAAGGCATAGACCTAGCTTTTCAAAGAAAATCACAAGAAAATTAGATTGCTTCTTTGTAGAAAGCAGTCTAACATTTCCAATGAAATACTTCTTGGTGGATGCACAAGATTAAATTCCCGTTTTATGTTTGAAGTAGGAAAGCCTCAAGAAGTAATAAAACGCAACCTTCTTACCCAAAGAAAGAAAAATATAACACTGAAAAGCTGTATGCTACTGTGACGTAGCATTGATGTCTCACTATTCTTTTCAAAGAGGAATTTTAGTAACTTTTAGTCCTTCATCTGTGTGTGGTGCTGTAATATGCATTGGCACTCTCTGGGCTGAAAGTGGGACACAGGAAGGGTGCAGTGCAGTTCTGACTCAAGTTATGGCAAATAGTTTTATGCAGTTTGATATATTGGTTAAACACAGTCCTGTGAACAGTGAAAAATAGGCAGCTGCGCTTTCTGTTGTGATACAGGAACTTGAAAGTAGGTTTCAAGATTGCCTAAAAAATCATCAATTTTTTTGTGTATTTGCAACTCCATTTTCAGTCAACGTAAGTTCATTACCTGAGAATTTTCAGATGGAATATACTGAGTTACAATCAGATATTCAATTTAAAATTTTTATCCTATCTCCTTACTAGAGTTTTATAAGACCTCTCTCATCAAAGTGAAATGTCTCTTTCTTTACCATCACACCTGATTCATGTCGCCACTTTTTTGCAGTATGTACATTTGTGAACAACTATTTTCAAGGATGAAGCACAGGTAGAATAAAATTACATCAAAAATCTCTACTGAGCACCTTGAGAGCTCTAGGAATTGCAGCCAGTGCCATTGAACCAGCCACTGACACATTAGTTTCACAGACAAGGACAAACATCCCTCTAGTTTTCTGTTTCTGTTGCTCTCTCTCTATTTTTTTCATAAGAAAAAAAGATTAAAATATAAAGTTTTGTTGCTTACATACCTTAACTACATTATATATTTTATGTGCGGCCAAAGCAAATTCCTCTTCACTCACTGCAGTCCAGGCAAGACAAAAGGTTGGAGACCCATGATCTAGACTGTTAGCATGTGAAGTAAGTGTTCATCAAGCTGATTTTCTATGAGATTTTCAGAAGTATCAGGAAATGTTGGAAGACCTGTGCTTTAGATATCTTCACAAAGGACAGAACCAGACCTGCTAGTTCTTTCTTTCTTACATTGTCCTTTGATCCCTATAAAATGAGACTGAACTTCCTATCAAACTAAAAAGGAAACAAACCTGATGCTACTACCCATCTTTCAGTGGATACTTTACCACAATGAAATACCAATACCAGGTTTAATTTTTTTCATATTTCACTGCAATGAAGGTAGTATTATCCTACATGGTATTAGGCTCCTCTTTTACTCAACATTAATTTATACTCTACGTATCTTTCCATATCCTAAAATTAAAAGTGTACTTTTCACACCTCACTGGATGAAATACTGCTGTTACCATTCAGATTCTTTCTAAAATGAGAATTCATTAAAAAAATACAATTGAATAGATTTTTTATCTCTTTACAAAACCCTGAGACACAAGCTAGGTTAAAAAATCTGTTAGTTGAGTGAATGGCTTGAAGCAGTTGTGGAGGAATATGGGATTGTTCTACTTTAGAAAATAAAATGAAATGGTAGTCACTGCTACATAATGGGATGTACAAAAATGCTATAAAGCCACCTCACAGAGAAGTTCTGGTAGTAGATAAAGCTCAGGAAGGTTTTCAATTTGTAATTTATGGAGTCAAGATAAGTAAGAAAGTATTAGATATAACACTGCTGGTACTGCTTCATTTTTCGTCATTTTTTAGAATTTTTGACACTTGTGTTGGTAAAATAAATTGATGTTTGATAATATGAAAAGGGAATATTCAAAAGAAACCACATCTTCGTGTAAAGATATCAGAATATTTAATTATGTACTATGAAAATTAACTCTTGTTGAGAAGTTAAGGCCAAATCCAGTGTGATTTATAGAGGCGCATTTATAACTAAAGCTACGATCTTACCATGGTAGTCACAGTGCTTCTGAATTAAAACTGAAATCTTGCCAATGTGTATAAGAATATATTTAATTTGCATTCAGTACAAATGAATATGTGCCATGTGCTCATGACAAATCGAATCAGCAGGTTTCTCAGCTGGTAGCATAGGGTTTTAGCTGTTAGAAACTTGCATGTGTGGAAGGCAAACCAGCCAATGGTGTTTGAATGAGGGGAGGTGGGAAAAAGCATTTGAGCTGAAAAAGAAGTAAAAATGACTTCAACAGATGTGAGCAAAGTGGCATCTATAAATGTTAAGCAGAGAAGTGAAAAGTATCCAGGGGGGACATTTCATGAAAGCGGTGTTGTAGTTTTTTATTTTTTGTACTGCAGTAATGATACCATTGATTTCAAACAAAAAGCAAGCTGTGACAAACATCTTGAGAGTTACTCGCATAAGTGGAAGCTACAAGCATTTGAATCTATGCTGGGAAAGACAACTAAAGTATGAAAAAATTGTGAGTGAGCTGCTTTCTTTGTGAGAATAAGAACAAATACATCACAGAAAAGAAGTTTACTGACTTAACGGAGCTTTTTGCACTGCTAATGTTTCATTTCATGTTCTGCACAGCTCTGCTATGAAAAGCTACTTGAAAGCTCCTTGGGAAAAACATACCTTATGCTGGTGCCATACTTTATTTAGATCAACTGAGAAAAAATACTTACTAAAGCTTTTTGAAAGTCCTGTGAAACAGTGTTTCTCCACCATTTCCATTCAAAGGCTACTTGACCTCTTTGAAAAAAAAACAACAACAATCACAATGAGAATATTTTTTCCCAGGATGTTTCTCATATACAAACAAATAAAAATTAAGTTAAATTTTTCTTATATACTTTCTTTTTCGTGTGTTTGTATGATTGGGAAATATATAAAAATACATTTTCTAGATCTTTTTTTTTCCTAGGGAACCTCTGATGAAGTTTATAACCTATGTTGTGAAAGAACAATGAGGGGACTGTCATGGACTTTGCGTGTTGTGGGCAAAATGCTGGTATCCCTGTGTTCATCAGCACCTTTCATAGCCAAACCATCTTAGTTCTGTGGGAACAGAGGACTATAGCTTTGGGAGAAAGATATGAAAACACATCTAGTAGATTTTGCTTTCTAGAAAATATCGAATCAGAAGGCACATAGCTAGGAGAAAACATCCTAAAATTTGAAACCTTTGTGCATGGGCTTCATGTTTTTTTGTTCCAGTAATAACTTATATGAGTTATTTTGAGTACTTTGGACCAACAAAGTCAAATATGCTTTGTATCAATTCATATTTTGAATATGATTGTCATTGCTTTGGGAAATCTGCTGGTGCCTACTAATATGTTGGTTTTTTTCCTCTTATAAGAATGTCTTTCAGAATGACAAACCAAAGAACCAGGAACACCATACAGTTTCTCTGCATACCAAAGTACACTTGCAGACTATTTTTTCCCTGCCAAATACATTCATAATTATCCTTTTCCATAGTTATTTTAACTGTACCTGTTTTTACTGATGTCATTACTAACATATGCTTTACTACTGAGATCTCTATTTTTTTTTGTGTATGAAGTCAGAGCTAAATGAACTGGTAGTTTTAGGTGTTAGTGGTAAAGAATTCTAACCTCTACAGTGATATTCTTTGAAGACGTTCTGTCAAAATCACATTTGCTATTATGACCTAAATGTGATCCAGATTCCTAAATCTGTGGTCAAAAAAACAGGGTTATCTACATTTCCTGTACAAGATAGTAGTTTGATTTGCAGTTCTCTTTGTTGAGAGATATTCACACAGACATTTTTGAAGTTTTTACTTTCTTTTGTAAGAAAATTTACTAAAAATATTATCTATTGGATATTGCTTTTCTTAGCTATCATTGATTTCTAGGAAAAACAGTACTGGAGAAGGTCACTACGGTCCCGAGGGGCTGAACAAAAGAGTTGAACTATCATTTATTTTTCAGTAAATGAATTAACTGTGCAGTGTTAGTGTTTGTACATGTATATGCATACATTTATATATGTATATGCATGGAACTCACACGGCAAGGTAGTAGGGGTGCTGCAGGTGTGGCCTCTGTGAGCAAAGCCCAGCAGTGCTCCATATCAGATTAGAGTCAGCTCCAGCTGCTCCAAAAGCAACCCTCCACTGCCAGAGCTGAACCATGAGTGATACTGGGAGTGCTCTGGGAGAGCAGATTTAAGGAAGGGAAACACTGCTCCAACAGCAGCTGGGAAAGAGGGGTGAGAAATGGGAGAGAAATAGCCCTACAGCCCCCAAGGTCAGTGTAGAAGGAGGGTAGCATGTGCTCTAAGCATGAAGCAGAAGACACCTGCAGCCCAGGAGAGGCCTATGGTGGAGCAGGCTGTCCTCCTGCTGCCCCTGGGCATCTTGTGTAGCAGAGCTCTACGTGCTGCCTGTGGAGAAACCCCATGGAGTTTAGCTGGCCATCAGTGTGAAACCACCACAGCATAAATACAGAAAAAATGCTCAGTAAATCCTCAAAAATTCATACAAATATAAGGAACTTCCATTTATTTGAAGAAGCTTACAGATATTTTGAAGTCTTGTTCTCACTTCTAGACTAAATGGATGAAAGCACTTCTGTGTCCTGAAATGTTTAAACATCATTAAATACTATAGAAAATACCCTTTGTGATGACTTAGTTCACCACTTCATTGTGGTGTTTTTTTTCTGGTGTGCAATTAGTTTCTTGGAGACTGCAGGATGAAATGTTTATTTTGAAGAATACATATTAGAAGTCATGGCAGTAACAGTTTATAATACACTGCACTGTCAACCAGAAAACAAAACAAAACAAAACAAAGCAAAAAATGCTTCTATTAAAGTGGATGGTGACAGACTTCTGAGTGTTTTCAGGGAGTCTGGTTTTTCATGTACAATTCTGCCTGTATTTCTATCTCTGAGCTATTTATTTTTTCCCCTACTATGTGGTCTAAAAAGATATCTTATGAATCCTAACTTATCCCTGCTGACTTCTGCAGTCTCCTCAGCTTTGACCACAGGTGCGTTCCAGTGTTTCACTATTTGTGGAGTGGATAATAGAGGAATTGATGTGTTTTGGACATTTTTCTGTCCAGATAGGTTACCTTTTCAGTAGTTATTCTTGCAACTCAATAATCATTATTGTTCCCTATGTTTTTCTTAGAAAAGCGTATACCTAACATTTCATGCATTGTCACTTTGATAAACCTTATTCTGCTGAAACTGCTTATAAAAAAAAAAGGTACTCGAATACTTCAATGAAAAGGAGGACATTTCGTAAATCCCACCATGTAATACTGTCTAATACCTACCCCCAAAGAACGTAAAGTATCAATGTCACTCATGAAATATTACCTTTTAGCTAAAAGGCACACAAGTTATTTATTTCAAATGTCATAATACCACCAGCTTCAGAAAAAAGTCTTAAATGCATGTTTTGGGTTTTTTTTCTTGGTAATCTCTCTCAGAAATCATTTTCTGCCAGTAATGATGGCAGTAGATTGGTTGAATACGATTTCGCATTTCTAAAACTAAGAGATTATTCTAAACTAAGAGATTAACTAACCACTAAGAATTTAGTGGTTAGTTTTCAACTCCTGGCAAGGAGGGAATAACACAGATGCCTTAGCTATGGTAGATGTATATCCCAAGCAACTAGAAATACATACTGGATTCATTTTAAACACAGTAATATATTTGTTGTGCCAGAGTCAAGGTGTCCTATACTTTTATAAATTACCAGTACGCTGTGTTAAACATACAAGATATTCTAGTGGCCTTAAAGAAAATGATGTGCAACAGTACCTTTAGTAGAAGTTTTGTGCCCTCACTGCAAAAAAAAAAACAACACTGAGGCCCTGAAGCATGTCCAGGGAACAGCAACATAGCTGCGATGGTTCTGGAGCACGAGTCTTATCGGACGAGACTGAGGAAACTGAAGTTGTTCAATCTGGAGAAGGGGCAGCTTAGGGGAAATTTTATTGCTCCCTACAACTCCCTAAAAGGAGGCTGTGGCAAGGTGGGAGTCAACCTCTTCTCCCAAGTAATAGCATTAGGATAAGAGGTAATGGCCTTAGGAGGTTTGGTTTGGAAGGAAGAATTTCTTCTCAGAAAGTAGTGAGGCATTGAAACAGGTAGCTCAAGGAAATGGTGGAGTCGCTGTTCCTAGAAGTATTTAAGGTAAGGGTAAATGCAGTACTTAGAGACATGGCTTATTGGGCTATATTGGTGGTAGGTTGGAGGTTGGACTGGATGATCCTAGAGGATTTTTCCTACCTCAGCGATTCTATGATTCTAAGAGATAAATAATATATTAACCAAGATAGTTTCTTGAATATGAATATTGCATAAACTAGGGGGTCTTTAACTGTGCTATAATCACATCTGTGGCTTTAATACAGAACTTGTAAAACTGCTTGAGATACAGTTAAAAGATTTTAAGAAAAGTTGTGCTTTTCCTTGTGTGTACTGACCAGTTAGAACTGTGGTGTTTCAGTAACTAAGTGCTGTTCTAGCACAATTTAGCACTACATTATCTTATTTGTAAATTCCTGTTAAAACAATCCAAAAGAGAAACCCAGCAGTCATTGTTTACGTATGCATGAAGATGTTAACATAATAACAATTTTAACTTACCGTGCCTTACAGAAATGCCAGTGGGTTTTGTTGTTGTTTGTTTTGTTTTAATAGGGGAAAACTTATTTTAACTAAGGGACAGTTCAGGAATGGGAATAAAGAGAGTAAATTGTTCATGAAAGACTACAGGGTCAAAATAAATAGAAAGTCTATCAGAGGAATCCCTTTTTGGACAAGCAACTACACATAAAGACAAAATGAGATGGCTGTGTATCATTTCTGTGAATATGAATGAATGATCCCCATCTTTCTTTATTCTAGTTACATGCTCCTACACCCTGGAAAAATTATCTGATGCCTAGACTCACTATCAAGAGTAGCTTATAGTTCGGTAATCCTGTGAGAGGAAACTAAGCAAAATAGAAAGGATCTTTAATAATCACTGAAATCCATGGTGTCCTGATTTCGGCTGAGGTAGAGTTAATTTTCTTCCTGTTGTCTAGTATGGTGGTGTGTTTTAGATTTAGGATGAGAATAATGGTTTGTGTTTGTGAATTGAAATTGTTTATAATGAGTAGATGGTGCTATTTGTACTTTTTCCTGCAACTTTTTTGGAAACTTTTCTTGTTCAGAATCATAACACTTCTGTAAAGCAACAGCAGTTGTAAAGTTTATGCTATATTATTTGCAGAAATCCTGAATTTACTGGCACTCTCTGCCCCTCCTCCTGCCTTTAAAATTAAGATTTTTCTTGTTCTATTGTGACTCAAGGTAGAATTACATCATCAGCAAAACTGTTTTAGGTAGTGTTCTCTTAGCTGAATAGACAGTTGGGCAGTTTGGAAACTGATGACTGGTAGGAAAATTTCAAATGTCTATCATTAATGAGCAAGAAACTCTAAAGGAAAGAGATAAAAGAGACAAAACAAAAGGAGGCAGTTTTGTCATCTTGCTTTTAACGGTCTCTGTTGATCTGGCTGACTTGAGAGTCTCAGTAAGGTAGCACACCAGCCATCAAACAGGGACGATGCTTTTATTAATCAAGCATCACTCTTGGAGGCTGCTAAATCACTTAAAGTTACCTTGATAGCCATTTATTTCCAACAGCTTACAAAGAAATCTATGTCTGGTGAATATCTGCTTCACTTGTTCTAGAAAAGTCAATACGAAAATGATGCTGAATTAAATCTGCATGGACCTGTTGCATTGCCTAAATATTCAAGATAGTATTAGATAACCTGAAATAACTAGCAAGTATGGGTTACTAGCCTAACATGCAATCATCTGTTGCCTCTTCCTCTGTCAACACTGCGAATTTTACTCACTTTAAAGGTCTGTTTGTGACTTCATTTTCTGACTTACATGATTTCTGAAATTCAACATTGTAACAACACGCAGGCAGAATATTTTCAGAATAGTCATGCAATTCTGGATCAACAAATTCAAAATGACACATTCTTATCCCATTTTAGATTCCTTAGTTGAAATCTTACTAAATCAACACATGGAATTTTCCAAATCCTATTTCTCTCAACTGGAGTAAAATGGCTCAAAACTTTTTATGCATTGTTATATACATGTCCAATAACTGCCAAGAGGATATTCTAAAATGACTGCAAGTTGAAAATAGTGTGTTTCAATGTGGTATATTTGAAGTTTAACTTTCTTAGATTATCAAGAAGTGATTACATTATAACATATACGTAGGACACTCCGATGTGCATCTGATACAGAAGGTCTTTCCACATGAGTACTTTACATGAGGAAAAATACCAGGTACTAAAGGCTCGTCAGACTGGGACAGAAAAGAAGCAGCATAACGAGAACCAATTGATAGCCCTTAAAGATACTCAAAAGAGAAGTGTGGTAGCGTTTTTTTGTTTGTTTGGTTGGTTGGTTGGTTTGGGTATCCATAAAGAAAATTAACTAAAAAATGGAACAAACTCCCATGGAAAAATTTAAGTTCTTCCAATTCTGTAGTCTCGAAATCTTCTGAAAGGCAAGTTTTAACAAAAGCAGGCTTCTTTGGTTTACTTCAATTGTAAGTGTGAAATTTGATTGCTCATGTTTGATATGAGGTCAACCACTCACTGATTGTCTGGCCTTAAAGTCAGTTTATCAATGAATAATTTAACAATACATCTTTGCTTATTTTGTATGTTTGCCAGTATTTTGTGCATAATGATTTTCTCCCTGCATATTGCATTGGTTACTGCAATTATATTATTCTATCAGTGATAACAACAAGCAATACATTCTTTAGATCTTTTCTTTATTTGTAAATAAGGCAAGTTTTGAAGGAAAGTACTACCCAAATTAAGATTAAAAAAAAAAAAAAAAATCCAATTTAATCCTTTGATTTTGAATGTTTGAAATGAATAAAAGCCATTAATTTAAAAGTACTCAACACATTTCTTGATCTATATATTTGTTACAACTTGTATTTCGGTAGTATTGTATTTCAAACAAGCAATACATTTTGAGCAAAACAGTTACTTTCCTGTCTACAAAAATATGACTGCTAAAAAGGCAGATCACCCTGTGTGTATTGTATATGCACTTATCTTATTGGGCAGATTTATTTCCTTGACTGAATGCTAAATAAATCCATGAAGCAGGACTGGTTTCAAATATAACAGAAAGTTAAATAAATCTTGTCCATCAAATAAAAGCTTTTCCAGATGTACTGAAATCCAAAGTATGGAAAATTCTGTAGTAAATGATTCACAGATAGATTTTGCTTATTATCAGAAATAAGAAGGGTCTTAAAAATGAGACTTTTTGCTATACTTATATAATGATATACTGTTAAAGAGGTCAGTCAGTGTCCTTCAGTGTATATTCCACAGTATAACTGCTTCTTTAACTTACAGGCAAATGAGACAGGTTCCTTTGCATAATGCTCATCTTAAAAAAAATGCTCTCTAATTTGGTATGTCTGACTGCTTTCCTTTTGTACCTTTTCTAATAATAGAGAAATTATGTGGTCATGTTAGACTGCTTGAATTCTTATACTGACAAAAATTAAGTCTATTAGGACAGATACTGACTTTGAAATTATACTAACAGGATTACTTCAGGCCACTAGTTCCTTCATTTATGGACCGTTTTTTATTGCAACTTTAAGCATTCTCTTCTCTAGGCTACACCTTATTACTGTCGTTGAGCCCAAACTAATAAATATTGTTCTAATTTATCTAATGTAGACACTACTTCTTTCTTCATCATGTCAACCTAATGGCTGTTAAAAAAGCTTTGAAAGTATACTTTTGCTTCTCTCCTAAGTGCTTCTCCCTATGGTATTATAACCCTATAACTGGGTTGCCTATACTACAGCTGTTAATTGCTTTACACTTTAGACAGTTATTCCCCACAAAATATATTGTGCAGACAATACCATCTTTAAAAACAAGTATAAGTTTGATTCGATAACTTTGTATCTTTGACTGGATGTTAGGCAATGGATTTATGAAGGTGGACCTTATGAATAAAGAAATAAATTTTCAGTTTTGCTTTCAAGCCATATAATGAATTCATCAAAATGTACTATTAACAAGCGGGTAATAAGGTCCTTGTCCCTTGCTAAAATTTGGTTTCTAAAAGCTGCACCTAAAACTTTGTATTATGCAGAAGAATATATCAAAGAAATGAATTCACTTTCAATACTGTTACTCATGTTGCTAAATACATTACTGAGAAGGTATAGATAACATTACTGGAGATCAATACAAGGGTACAAGATGCACTGTAACTTATCCAGATAGGTCTTTAGCATATGGACATTGCATTTATTTTAAAAGATTTCAAAGACACAGTGGAAGCTTAGTGGCTTGTTTACAAATTGCATTTTTTGTTTTGAAAATTTTTTTGAAATGAATTTTTTACTAAAATTATTATTTTCTTATATGATATGTTCTACTGGATAGCAACATTTGAAAAATGATCCAAGCCTAGTCTTCTCCCTAATGATTCTGACTCAATAAGTAATGGTAGCCAGTAGTGTGAATTGTAAATTTTGCTCCTTTCCATTTTAGACAAATTATGTTATTTTAGGTATTTGATGGGTAAGCCAAGGAAAATACAGGTTAAAAAATTTCAACTGTACTTTTTTTTTACTATTAGAAGACAGTCACCTTTCCAAGACCAGATCTGAGATAATCACACATTCTTTCAGAACAGACTTAACTGCAATTGATTTGTTTTAAGGATAAGGAGTGAATTCTTTCATTTTGAGAGATCAGACTAGACAACTCTTGACAGAATCCAAGAAGGGTGAAGTGATTACTATCTAAAAATTGCAAGACTAGAATGGGTTGCTTCTATTATTTCCCATTTTTGTTACAGTTGCTGTCATGAGAAAGGAGTCATGTTGTGACATTTTCTCTTCTCTTTGCAGACTGCCACAAAAACAAAACTTGAAAGTTTGAATAGCTACCCTTGCACATGGAAAATCGTTGAATGTTGTTTTTCTTCAACTTGTTATATACTCCATAATGTGACTGATGTGGTATTCCAAGAGACATTACACCTCCTTCCCCAAAGTTTTCGGACCTGTACAGGGAAGTCAAAGAATACAAGACAATCAAAAGGCAAAGCACACTATATGGCAAAGGCAATGAAATTTAGTACAGTCTTTCTTTACAAGGATGGGACTTTTCACATTTTTGGCTTACTGAAACAGGATGCAGAGATAAAAACATACCAGAACATGAGGATATTAAAACAATTATCATTATAATGATAACAGTGTAAATTATCATGAGCCTTAGGCAACTCTTTAAATTGTCTAACCATAATAGAATGATCTTGATGTTATTTCTTTCATGCCACATTTCAGAGTAGAACCGGTTTATAAAAGCTGTTCAAATACTTTTTTCCTATAGGATTCCCTATAGAATAGGACTGCTCTCCTCCCCTCCCCCCCTTTTTTATTTTTTTGTAATGTTGTCAAATTTATGAAAGTCTTTGAATGCTTCCAAATACCCATGCATTTGTGACATAAAAAAAAAAATAAATGAAATCTCTCCCTCAAAGAATAGAAACACTTAGCTTTGAAACCCAAAAAACTTCTACCCTTGCAAATTTATTCCCATATGTTTCTATTTCCAAGTCTTGTTCTGCATCCATTACTTTGGTCCAGTTTTAACAGTGTGAATTCCACCTGACTTATCTGTCTTTCTCAAATGTTGCCTGTGGAATTCATTACAAAGTGATTAGGTACTTTGAGGGGTATCAATATAATGAAGCAATAAGTCAAATTATAAATCTACTATTTTAACTGCCGTCCGTTTATTTTTTGTGATTACATGAAGAAAACTAAGTATATATGTATATATATATATAAGTATATATGTATATACTAAGTATATATGTGTATATATATATATATATATATATATATATATTATGTATATAGTATACATACTATATGTATATTATAGACAGCCTTTTGTTAGTTGTCCTGCATTCCAT
This sequence comes from Lagopus muta, assembly GCF_023343835.1. Lineage (NCBI taxonomy): Eukaryota > Metazoa > Chordata > Aves > Galliformes > Phasianidae > Lagopus > Lagopus muta. Next base: position 36,792,995 of record NC_064435.1, on the reverse strand, counting down.
ATCATAAAAATAAAATAAAATAAAAAATGCAGGGGAGTTGAATACTCCTACTTACAAATCTTCTGTGATTTTTAACACCTGTCAATATTAATTTAAATTCTGGAAATCAAGCTTTCGTTGCTTCTAACTTTTCTTCTTCTTCTTCTTCTTTTTTTTTCTTTTCCTATTTTCAGATTAGTTATATATGAGATTATATGTTTTATTTCTTCAAAGATACTCTGTTGCCTCAGCCTAAAATATCTGAATAAGTGACCTAGAGTCTGTGAAATATACAATAGCTGACATCTTAAAACTGTCCTGGGAGCTGACCCTTGACATTGGGTTTGAAGTCCACAAGGCTGAGTATTATTATCAGCTGCAACAAATGCCAAGAATTCATGTTAGATCTTACTTTTACTAATATAAATGCTTAGCTTAAGTACATATTGAAAACAAAATAATAATAAATGTTTAGCTTAAGTACATATTGAAAACAAAATAAGACCCAAGATCTTACTGGGTGAAGATATCACACTGAACATATTATTTTTTCATGACAAGTGACTGAGAGGGAGAGTGACCCTCACAAACATTACTGATCTCAGTGCCCTGGAATGCAGCCTCCTGGATAGTGATAAAGGACTATAATATTAAAACACACGTGGAACAAAGTGACTTCACTGCACTTTTCATTGCAGAAATCATTTGGTTGAAACATTACCTTAGATCTTACAACTGAAACAAACTAGCAACTGAGCACATTCTAAGGAATATGTATGGTTCCTGAAAAAATAGGTGTTTTCTGCCTTCAGCAGAGAAATACACAGTGGTGAACAATTTTAATGACAAAATCTATCATGCTTTGCAAACTATCCAGATCAGTTATTCACACTATATCACGTTAGATCTCATGAGCATAAGTTCTATTGTCTTACATAGAACCATGAACATTGATAAATATTTACTTCCTACCATTTATTTTGAAGAAAATGTCATAAGAAATTGCTTGCACAAACTTCTTTCTTTGGCTCAACAAAAAGGAATTTGGCAATGTGTCATAAACATCATAGGCATGTTTCTTTCACTTCCTTTCCCTTCCTTTCCCTTCCTTTCCCTTCCCTTTTCCGTTCCCTTTTCCCTTCTCTTCTCTATTCCCTTCCTTTCCCTTCTTTTCCTTTCCCATTTTTTTATACACTTTTATAAGGACTGCCACAGCCTTGTGACTTGTTAGTGTGACCCAGTGACCTCATGTATAGCCTTATTAAACTTGAAAAGTCTCTGCATTTGAGTTCCAGGGAGTTCTAGCAAAGCATGTTGAAGTCTGAGTGTAAAACTCTGCATTCCTTCTTAATAACAGCTGCGGGAATTGTACCATTATGGTTGGCACTGCTTCACTTGGCATAGAGAAGGCAACTACAATATATGTATGACATTTCAGGAAAGAAAGTAAAACAGAAAATTCACTAGTGTTTTGAAAAAGAAAAGGAATGGCTGGTAGAAGAGATTTAAAATAACAAAATAAGGTGATTTGGAAGAATAGTTAATATGTTATTTCTAACAGAATACAGAATTTGAAACAATTCATTCAAGAATCAGTAGAATGCATATTGGTAATGCTGAATTATTTTATTTCAGAATTTCAAAGAATTAGATAATGAAGTGAGAAAGCTTAAATTATGTAGTTCAGCCTTTTTTTCTATTGACATTTTTCCCTTCCAGCACTTTGATTTCAATGAATCTACATTTTCATAGAAAATGTATTGTTCCTCTCACCTTACTTCATTCTAAAATAGCCAGATTTGTAGCCTTTCAGGTCATGCTGTGTAGTCTTTTTTTCCTCTTGGGTGTTTGAAAATAAGTTGGAACTGAAAGGATAGGAAGTCATTGGAAGAAGAAGGAATTTGACCTGTTAAATTGCCTGTGTTATCAGAGGTGGTTGTTATACTGAAATTGCATTTATACACTTATTTATGATATGTTTCTAACTTAAATCTAATGTGCACATTCATAGGAATTAGAAATCCTTTCCAGTATTTGTATAACTGTAATGTCCAAATAAGTAGCACTTTTGAGTTTAAGACCATCATCTGATCTATACTGCACCATGTCAAAAATAGGACAAAATACTCCATTTCTGCAACTTTATGCCTCCTCAAAGCTGTGGATAAGCAGAGCTTACAGCCTGACACTGTGAACAGCAGAAATGCAATTATTCATCAGGAGGTACACTTTCCTATGATATTCTCTAATTCATTAAGCCAGATTTTCCTTAATTGTCAGGAAGTGGCCTGTAGTACTTTGTAGCAGCAACAGTGCCAGCCAGATGCAGAACCAGAGCTCCATTTCACTGGCAGTACCACATGTTTCAAAGGTAAGGTCTTTATGGAGAGGATACTTCACTAGGAAGATGTGGAAGATGTTCTACGGACTTAAGTATGATGAGAGGAAAACTGAAATGCTGTTCATGTACTGGCATTGTGCTTTGTGTTGTAAGAGTTGTGCCTGTGATGTGTCAGCTACAGCTGAGACAGAGCACCTCCCTGTCTTATATCATGGGCTGTGACTCACAAACCACAAGGATGCCTCATCTTCTTTCTGTGACAAACCAGAAGTGTGAAACTATTCGCATTTCTGCCATATGTTCTGCGCTGTCGTTAACCCTACTGCCCAGTCTCAAAACAAAAATCATGAAAATGCTAAACAATATCTGATGGGAAATACTAGAATTTGAAGCTTTGTTAGAGCTTTCCAATGACTGAGAGCATCATTATTCATAAATCACTGAAATTACTTAAAATGAAAGTCAAAAAGAAGAAATAGATGAAAGCTCATTATAGAAAATAAACAGCTATTTTCCACTGTTTCTGCAGCAGAACCTTGATATCTATTTACATATTATTTCTAATATTAATATCACTGTGGTAAAATAAATCTTTCTCCACACTTTTACATTTTTAATTACATTTTACTGCACTTGTTCTTTTGTTTACAGTTAGCTGATGAAATATTTATTGTATCTTATATATAGGATGGGGTTTCAGTATTTTAATCAGATTTTTCACATAATCTCCCTCCCCACCTTCCTTTACTGTCTTTTTTATGACCCTAAACACCACAGGATGTTGTTTTGTAGAAAATCTCATTATTTTTTAATGAGTGGCTATTTATTAATGTACTGTGCATATAATACACTATGCATTTCTTTGCATTGATGAATACATTTACATCCACTTGAGAATAAGAATTCCCTAAAGGGCCAATCTCACATTTCTCTGGCTAGACAGCCAAAAGACTATGTTCCTGATTTTTTTCTGTTTAATTTTATATTTTTTACTTAAGAGGGATCATGTGGTCTGTTTTGATGTGCTGAGGAGGTCTTCTTAGCAATGGACATAAATCATTTTTCATTTTCTGAGTGCAGACCTGCACGTGCTGTGACAGAGATTACTGAACAAGGTATCTATATCTCATCTGTGTTTTAATAAAGATGCTTTGAACAGTTGTTTTTTTAATGTGAAAGAGGTAAGTTGCTCTCATATCAGTGTGCTGCTAACAGTATTTTGCAGAAGTAATTAAGCTTATTTTCTAGGCAAAAACTAACACAATATTACAGTTAAGAATTTGTTTGAACTTCAGGCCTTAAGAACTTAGGACCTTAAACAAATTCCACCAAAGCCAACATGAAATCATATGAATTCAGCGTGAGAGATCTGAGTAGAAGAGTTCAGTTTCTGGGAAAGCTATGCATTTAGTAATTTTCTGTTCAAAAAAAATTTGCATTGAGTACAATTATTGATAAGCTCTTTCATGGATATTATTACAAGTAAAAAATTATTAATCTTGGTGTTTTTCGCATGTTTGCACTTGTTTTTTCCTTCCTCCCTTCCTTCCCTCCTTCCTTCCTTCCTACTTTGTGATAAAGCATGATCCAACTGTATTTTTTCTGATGTTTAACTATATGGCATTTACCACATTTCTTCAGACAATTCCTACTTTTTTAAGTATCAAATAGCAGTTTAGTTTGAATGTTCAATAGCTTAAATATGTGAATTCATCTCTTTTAATGGCCAACTGCAGCAACTTTTCACGATAGCCTTGCATCTCATGGAACCTTTGAATGGTTGCTAAAACATCATCAAGTATTCAACAGTCACTAGATGCTAAACTGAAATTTATACTTAGGGCTGGTGAGCGAGAAGACAGGTTGAAGGAAAGACAGCATGCCTTATAGCTCAAAAGTTGTTTTAATTTGTTGAGTATAAATCTACAGTGTAAATGAAGTAAAACATTTTCTCCTCTTTAAACAATGAGCTCCCATAATTACAGGGTAATATTGCATGCCACTATGTCTGTTATGTTATTTTGGAATAGATGTGAAGAATAAAGAAAATGGTTCCTCTGTTTATAAAACAAATCAGGTACACAACTTTTAATTATCTAATGCACTCAGATGACTCCAAACTAAATTTATCCAAGACATTATTATGCTATGGATCCCTAGTAACTGCTCTGCATGGAGTCATTATAGTCTATTGGATTAATAATACACATTTTTAAAATGATGTAAATATTAAGTACAAGAGAAATCCTAATGGTTTCAAAGGAATGGTTATGTCCAGTAAATAAAAGACAAATGTAAAATCATCCTCTTACAAATTTGTGCACACTGTATGACACGTTTGTGTTTGTGGGAGAGGTTAATAAAAAGCTAGTTTCTCCTGATACATATCCTCATGCATTTTTTTCCAGATGTTTTTTACTTCTTTTAGTTATTGAATCCATCCTCTTTACTTCTAGGTATGTTTATGTATTCCAAAAAGAAATATGTAGAAAGTTAGTTCATAATGTAAACCTACACAATTAAATTTTGACCCCTACAATTTAAGAGGTGTATAATATCACCTTATTTTGTGAAGATACAATAATGAGTTCAGGAGTTTAATATGGGATTTTTAGCAGTTTATTCATTCAGGGAAACTTTTGGATGTGTAAATTTCATGAAGTAAGGTTGTGATGAGGAGGGTTTTGGCCTCTTCTCCCAGGCAACAAACAGGACCTGAGGAAATGGCCACAAGTTGTACCAGAGGAACAGATTAGACATAAGGCTATGATACAGTAGACTTAGATTAGACATAAGGAAGAACTTTTTCTCTCAGAGAGTGGTCAGGCACTGGAATGGCTGCCCAGAGAGGTGATGGAGTCGCCATCCCGGGCAGTGTTCAAGAGGTGTCTGGATGAGGAGCTGTGAGATATGGTTTAGAGGCTTGTGATAGTAATGGTGATGGGAGCACGGTTGGACCAGATGATCTTGTAGGTTCTTTCCAGCCTTGTGATTCTATGATTTGTATTGGTTCATGTTGTGAAGCCTTGGTAACTGTCATTTTATAAAAGTAAATTAATGTTTACACTTACGGAAATGGAAAGAATGGAAAATCTTCTTTTCCATTCTTTGTACAATATTGGAGAATTATTGTCATCAGCTTAAAGAGGCATAAAAAAGGACTTTTGTGTATTTCTGGCTTTACGTTTTCCTCTTTTATATCTTGCAGGACTGGATCATTAAGGCAACTAATGATTCACCTAAATAAGGCTATAATCCTTCAGCACATGTACTACATTCCTGACTTTACTATCACAAACTTTCTCAATTCTCTTTCAGTGTTCTTTTTTCCTACTGTCAGACCTTTGGCTCCTACTTGAGTAATCTGTTTCCTTTGTTCATACTATTGTCTGGTTGTCATTAAAATCCTGTTATCCTCTGCCTCTCAAATGTTCACTTTTCTAAGTAAGTCCCATCAAGTTACTCCAGCACTGGCAGCAGTAAACACTTTATAGCTGTTTGTTTTTGAAGAGAAATAAGTCTGATGAAGATTTGGGTTGAGTAAAACCAAAATCTTTTTCATAAATTTCTAGATTGCAAATGACCAAATGAAGGACGATAACATCCTACCAGGCTGAAATAATGTTGTAACTCTGGTTTATGTTCACTCTTCTACCCTTGCTGGCTCTTCTCTCTTGATACCCGTACCAGCAGAATCCCTGAATGCAACGCATAGACATCATGTGTCCACGAGGCTGTTCCACTGCTCCATTTCTTTTTTTTTCTTCTTTTTTTTTTAATCCTTTTCTCTCTATAGAATAAGAACAATTTTGTTGTTAAGTTTATCGTCATGTTGTTATTTTATTATCAGGATGTTTTCTTCTAAGTTGGTATTTACTGTAGCTAATAACTGGTATATTGGATCTATTCTGGGTTAGGCATTTTATCAGCATGATTAACTACCAAATGAGAAATTACACACTGGTAACAACCAGCTTGTTAAGGATTTGTAAAGATTATTGTTGAGTAAATAAACATTAACAGCATCTGTGTCAATGGTTCCAAAGGAATATTTGGGGAGTTTATCTGGGATAAAAATGCTTTATGACATAAACTGTGTTCTTAGGGAGGGCAATATTGCTTAGAATATGATCTGAAAATTACTTTATATCATTCAGGTTACTGTGCAGCAACAGACAGAACTGGGAATAGACACAATGTGAGTTTTCAAAACGGAGAAACTGGAATCAATGTTTTTCTTTCTTTCAGCAGCAGAGATATTTCAGGAAACATAACTTGTACATGTGTCTCTGTATTTAAATTTCTAATTTTTACAGATTATCTTTTAATTATATGCTTAGTCTGATTTTGCAATTATTCTGCATGAATATTTCCTATTGAGTTCAATCAGAGTGTAGATGATGGGTCAATAACAGAATAGGGATTATTAGTCACTATTATACATACATGCAGACGCATTTGCCCATGCAAATAATTGGATATATCCAAATAGCTAGTGAGGTTGAAAATTATTACCATTTGTTTAGTCTGAATGCCGTGGTATTAGTGTGCATTGTTCCAAACAATATGAACTGAGCCTGACAAATAACAAAATTTTGCTCCAAGACAAATTGAAAGGCATGAGCAGGTAACTATACAGTACACTGCAGAACTAAAAAGTGTGTTGCATTCACAGTGACAGTCCTTCAAGAATCAGTAGATTCTCAGAAATTTTTCAAAGTAAAAAGAAAGAGAACTTTACATATCTGCTACATACTTTCATGTCAGTAATAATAAGTAAGAGACCTTCAAAAAATTATGATACTGACACAAGCTAGATAATATTAAAATATTTCCTCCATGATTCTACATTTTCCATACTCCAAGGCAATCTCACAAAATGGTAACAAACAGTGATTGCAGTATACTCTTTAAAATGGGAAATGAATTTGATACAGCTAAATAGATATAGACAAAATACTAGTAATTCATAATTTGCATGGCACCTAAGTTTCTGCCTCAGGATGTATGCAGAGTACAGCAAGACTTACCCTGAAATCTGGATGTTAAATTCCTAATTAATTATCAGAGAAAATTCACAACCTAAGAAAAACTGATGTAAGACGTGTAGTGAGTGCACTTTATTTTTTGAGGCCCCATAATATACAAGTCACCTCTGAATTTGACTGAGTTTCCATCTTGGCAGCTCATGAACTCGAAAGATAACTCGTCACACTTAATGTCACATCTTCATATGTATAAGAGAGATAAGTTGATCTGAAAACTGGACTGAAGGTAAAACAATCTGGAGAGAAGCCTAATTTTTTTTTTTTTTTCCATTGTTGATAAAGGGATTATAGAAAACTAATATGCATGGGGGTATCTACATTGTATATACTTGGTTAGCTAATTTGTCTTGGGTATCTTTTCTCACAGTTCATCTGACTCAAGAAATTATATTTTCAGCTACGTCACAGAGTCTTACTGAATTTTTCCTGTCAAAGAATACTTTGCTCTGATTTACAAGCATTAACAGTGGCAGTACAGGCCCAGATGAGGCAGTTGCAATAGGACCTTGCAAAACTGGAATCTCCTCCAACTTCTGCCTAATTCCCAGCATAATTTCTTTCTACTCATCTATTACTGCTGATATGCCAACACTACTCTTCAAAAACATGCTCATCTTGCTTATGGGGCCTAGTCTGGTAGGCATATCAGTAGGCAATTTTTCCTGGGGATGAATGAAAGGATTACACTGAGAATATAAATCTGTGGATCAAAATTTTTATTTTCAATTTTTTTATGCTTTCTTTCAGTGGAACCACTACGCACTTCATCCAAAGCCCTTCTAATTTTTTTTTTTTTTCTAAAAACTTTTCAAGGAAATGAGAAATAGTGTTGCACCCATATTTTCTTTGTGCACTTTGAAAGCTATAGTCTTCTGACTGGTAATTAGAAAAGATGATAGATCATTCTTCAACGTCTTAACATGATTTGCAGGTGAAAAATTTTAGAAAAAATATTTCTGAATATCAGTTCTCATCTTCAAGAATATACCCTTTGTTTATACAAAGTAAATTCATTTTAAAAAACCAAGATTTGCATAAATGACATTTGGTGAAACGTCCAAATTGCTTCCAGAGACAGAAAGGAAAACAGCCCACTTCTCCAGCTGGTAAAAGGATCACAGTTTTTCACTCAAAAGGGAAGGGTTTTATGTTATATATCAAAATATTGGAATGCTAAATACAATAAAAATACTATTACCACATAAGCAACGAAGGTATAGAACATTCTGTAAGCCATGAGATGAAAGCTTTCTGAAGTACTCCCTATAGAGAACCAAAAAGGGAGAAGGTTTCTGCAGTGTATATCAAGCACATGCCCAGCTGCTTCTAATTCATAATTTTGGGTGGCATTATCCACCTAAGAATTTACCATATGATATGTCATCTGATTGATGAGTAATACCCCTTATATTGTACCATTCAAGTTTCATTACATCTGCACAGATGTAAAAAAAAAAGAACACAATTCGTTAAAAAGTAGTTGGTAAATAAAATATTTCCACTTCTGTAAAACAGTTAAAGTCTATTGGTTTGAGTCATTGCTGCCTATGGTTGGAAGTGTTTATCCTATTTGGTAATGTTCAAGCCTGCATTACAGATCCTTTAACAGTCCCCAAACACACTTGGCTCTACCTAACACACTAACTATGTTTGACACACGCCATGTAATTACTTTCTATGTGTCTAATGATGCTGAAGTACTTACAAATAAATTGTTGATTGAAAATACTGCTTGGATATATTACTGTGATCTGCTTTATTTTGGCTTTACTGCATTACCTTCTGTGTTATATTTCATGTCTTGCTACTGGAATCCAGCCCTACTCAAAGTTTAAAGCAAGAAATACAAAGTGCTTTATTATCAATGATATATGCTAAAACAACAGCTGTGGAAAAGTGAGGAAATTTTATTCTCATTATCTTTATGATGTAAATGATTCTCTTGACATAACCTTTAATGCGATGCGAAGTTAAAAATGCATAACCTATGAAACATGTAATGATTTTTTCAGGAGAAAAAAAAGCAAACACAAAACACTGTAGTGTGGTTTATGTTCTGCATATTCAGGCCACTTTACGCAATTGTAGACAAACAGTAAAAAAAAAAAGCTAATAATTTATAAAAATTCTCTGACCCTTCTTTTTGCCATCTGAGTGGTCATGGTTGGTTGGAAAATCAATGAAGTGCTGTGAGAATTGCACTTCACTGTTGCAGAAAAGCCACACAAAAATCCAACTTTTCACATGAGATGAAGATTGTCTTTGGTTCATTTACTCTCTTAAGACACATTAAAATCAAATCTATCACCCCATTTGGCCATCTGTCAATTCTCACTACACAGTAAATGAGTAGACTTTGTTCCTTGATCACGAGAATTGGAGGATGTTTTGTTGTTGTAATAAATGGTTTTAGGCCTCAGAGTCAGAAATAAATCAATGCAATTTATACAGTTGGGGTGAAAATGTTAGATTCAGTTTTCCAAACTACAGAGAATTATGCATGGGTGACTTGCAATAAATAAAGCACAGCTTTAGCAGCTTACAAAAATAAATAATGAAGATGAAAGAAAATAATGTGTAGTCTTTTATTTTGGAACTCCTTAAAACCTAGATTAAATAGAAGTGTATATTGCACATCAGAGGTGTGACTATCTATACGTTTCATTGTAAATGTTCAGGTAATAAATATGAGAGTTTCTTTCTCTGCTTAACTAACACATAGGTTTCCAAGCACAAAATTCACTAAAAACCAAAAGCGCAGTTCCTTCGGCTAATTTAATAATTCTTTTGCTATCTATCTCCAGAGTAATTATTTTCTAGAGAACAGTATTAATTTAACTGGTAATTTAATTTTTGAGCAGTAGCTTATTTTGGACATAGAATGGATTTTTGGGAAATCAGCAGTCATGCTGGGCTCGTGCTCCAGAAGTCCAGGTGCTTCAGTCATTAGAAGCCTGATCTTATGCTCTAATCAGCATTACATCTTATGCTGTACTGTTCATTTGTGCTCTCTTCTATGTTGGTTGGCAGCAGTTTTGGAGAGATTTTTGTGTAAAGAGAAATGCAAGCTCAGTTCAATTTTCTTGCAGCCATTCAAAGAGATGTGAGCCTTGTAGAACTTAACTATCTTATAGGTAATTAGCTCCAAAACAAGATGTATGAAAATACACAGACTAAACATCTGGCAACAGACATTAACAAAGTCATCAATTCCATATTCTAGCAGACTACATTAGTACAACAAAGGTATTTTCAGGAGAATAAACTATCAGTTCACAAATTGTTGTCTGTAGCCACAAATGGTCTTCGGTGGCTTTCATAACAATACCATCTTTATATAATTTTGAATTAAGAGTGTGATGGCAAGCATGCATGGTTCAAAGAGTTTGAGAGCTGCTGAAATAAACTATCAAAGCCACAAGTTTAAAACAAACTGCTTCGAAAGCAGATGCTCATTTTTTTAAGCAACGTTTTTGCAAATTAAGTATTTAAAAATACAAGTAATTACTAATCTGAATATTTACTTTCATGTATTTGATTCTTTTTGATGTAAATAGAGATTTAGAAATTGTATTGGATGGAGGTATAAATTAAGCACTCAGTTTTGCAAATATGGCTCTGAATGAATTAATTTCAACAGCAGAGAATTTTGAACATTGCCAGCTATGTAGATACTGTTGAATCCAATGGCTTCTTAAGCTAAAAGCTATCTCTTTTGGCATATGTTTCCCTTCTAAAATGGTACAGGTGCAAGTATTGACTCAAGATGTGTTCTGCAGACATCACAGTGATTGAAGTATTAGATAGTGGTATATCAGTTCCAGCTTTAGAACTAATTAGAGTGCTTCCAATCCAAATAGCTACCATTCTGCGTAAGCAGTTCTTCAAAGTATTTACCTCTTTTTTTCACATAATGCCAGGTTTTGTAGGATTGTGTCTAGCTTGCCACCCATACACAAACTTACAAGTAAAAAGGAAGTTGTCAGTTAAGTCTACATAGCCAGTTAATTCAAATTGAAGAGAATTTTCAGTTCACATCCACTTCATGTACACAGAAGAACTAGAAGTTTAGAGTTGTTTTAAACATGCTTTTATTCTCTCATGGATGAAATATGTTCTTAACCAGACTGTAATAATCTTCACAGTGAAAAAGTACTCATGCAGGGGCACTCTCCCAAAGGTTTTTCTGTGTTTCTTGTGGTAGGGAAGCAGTTTTCCAGCTGTGAATTTATTGATTAAAAATTCTTGAGTGCCTCTTTTTAACAAGCTGAGAACCATGTTCTCAGTTATACATGAGTAAATGTAAAAATGAGTGCACAGTAATGCAAATTGAACTCCTTCTTTGGGGACAATCTTCCATAGAAAAGGTGCTAATTACTTGGGCTAGCCAGGTGCTCTGGATCTAGCTTTCAATGCAAGATTTAAAAATGAAAGGCTGCTGCTAGCCCCTTGGCGCAAACCATTTTGAACATCTTTATACCACCCCGCTATTCAATATATCCACATGTGATAGAAAAGAGTCCTTGTAATGAAGAAGCAGAAATGTGACATCAAAGCTAAAAAGCAATAGCACAGAGCTTGTTTGGGAAGGATGAACCTTGCACTGTTTTCCAGCCTGCCAGCATATTACTTAAACTGTTTCCTTTATTCTTCTGAGATGTAATATTTTCCTTTAAAAAGAAAAAAAGTTTGACCAGCATTCCTCAAGAAATATCTTTTGTTCAGAGTGCTCGCGGCTTTTAGACAAGAGTTTTGTCAAAAGCAAACTGACAAAAAGAAATAACAAAGTGCTGACTTTATTTTATAAAACTAACAGCTATTTTTCTTCTAGCACATAAGTTCAGATTTTTAACATGATAAGTCTTCCCATTAGTCTAACACAGAGGTAGCTATTTTTTCTGTTGCACTGACACCTAGAATAGGACAGGGCAGAAGGTGTGACCTGATCACTAAGTCTACTTTTGCTGTCTACTGTAACTTGCTAAAATTTTTGTTCTTGGCAGATCTTTTTTTCCTTTTCCTTTTTCTCCTCTTTTTTTCTTATCTTTAGTGCAACATGGATGGTTACAAAGCCTAGAGAAAGCCTATAGAGGACTCTTCTCCATTTACTTACAGAACTGGTTTTTGTTCCAAATGAAGCTCTATTACAACACCAGAATGGCTGTAAGTGGGAGTCTGTTTCCCCTCAACATATCCTTTATGGCTTTATTTTTTTTGTTTTTGTTTTTTGCTGATTTATATTTCTATTGCATCTACTTTCTGCACAGAGTCTGAAAATCATTGTTTCAGAAACTTAAAGAATCAGTATTGTGCAAAAATTTTCTTGGGTCCCTGGGAGAAAGAACTGAGTTGCTCATGAGAACTTATGTTTAATAGTGTTAATGTCACAAAAGAACAAGTCATTATATTTATCGCTGCCAGCCTCTAGCGATACTCCAAGAAAACAAGGAAGAGAGCAGAAAAACAAAAGGGTCTAAATAGACCAGAAAGAATGTTTCCACTGAAAACCATTTTGGCAGGCAGGAAGAAGCTGAAAATTACATTTTTTCAAGGTAGCATTAAAAAACTTATACTGAAAGCTTAACAGAACAACTAACACTGCATTCAGCAAAGAACTGAAGTGGGAAACCAAAACATTCATAGAATCATAGAGCAGGTTAGGTTGGAGGGGACCTTAAAGGTCATCTAGCTCCAACTTCCTGCTGTGGGTAAGGCTGTCCCCCACCAACTCAGGCTGCCCGGGGCCGCATCCAACCTGGCCTCGTGTGCCTACAGGGATGGGGCAGCCTGAGCTATGGCTGTTGTTGTAAAGCTAGCTGAGGCTGTTTTGTTTTGAAGTCACCAAAGAAAAACATGTTAAACTCACATAATGAAAAAAGGAAGCATCTATTATATATTCTCTTTCAAAAAAATCAGTCATATTCTTGAGAGAACTTAGAAAGGTGTGTTGCAACTACTGAAAAGTAATTGGTGTTTTAATACATCACTACATATAAATAAATACATAATGTTTAAAAATTCAGGAACCAAAAATGAATGGTACAGGAGAAATTGTCATAAAATTGCTATTTTCCACTTGACACAACCACTTGGCTAAAAACTGAGCATACATACAATACAATGACTGTTTTCCAGTAGAAACATTTTGTTCTGTCAAAGAGTGGATTACCTGCTGGGACTACCAGGTGGTTGGAGAGGTAGATGAAGAGAAATGGAATCTTCATAACACTTATTTCTGAGTTTATAAAGCATTAAATATCTTTATGCCTTTGATTTCCTCAATGTGAAAAGTCACATCTGCCCTCTTCCAAGCACATTTAACCAATTCATACAGTTTCTGAGGAGCATAGCCCAGCCTTCCACTGACTAAAATTATCTTGGACTTTTCTTTCAAGTAACAAATTCAAAATAAACTCTCTTTGCTTAAGAACTAGGTAGCATGGTAATTTGACTCTCTGCAGACATTAGCAGTTTTTGAAAACATGTCACTGAGCTCTGTGTGATGCAAATCTATGCTGAGTTAGAATCAGAACCAAAAAAAAGAAAACTTGGAAAAATTAAACACAATTGAAACCGTGTCACTGTCATGATGTGAATATAACATAGACTGTCTAATTGTCTTCATGACATTTTTTAACTGAATATCTTCAACATTTAAATGCAGACTGACTCTTAATGTAACTTGAGAACATATGTTAGCACTGGAAATACTGTTTTTCACTCTTACCAGACCTGCACTAACCCCTTATGTATGTTCAGTGACAAATGTTGTATGTAAATGGACACTCTATTGAAACTCTCTCTGTATTGGCCAGTGTAGTTTATTTCCTTCCTAGTAGCTGGTATGACACTGTTTTAGATTTTGGATGAAAATAATGTTGATAGAACTCAGATGTTTTGTTGTTGACTTAGTACTTGCACAAAGTCAAAGACTTTTCTATTTCTCACACTGCCATGCCAGCAAGGAGCTGGGGGTGCACAAGGAGATGGAAGGGAATAGAACCAGGACAGCTGACCCAGACTGGCCAAAAGATTCAGTGAGAAGGAAGAACCTTGAACCTTTTCTTCCACTTTCCTATGACTTCTGTTGGATTACAGGTGGGGTTCTCTAATTTTTCTTACTTTTATTACTACATCTGTCATTCTTTCCTTTTGTAGGGCTGCAAGAAAGATCTGTCCAGAATTTTCTAGATGACTCAGTTACAGACAAACTTAAATGATGGGGGAGACATGAACTCATGTTCTCAGATGATGTGCAGTCTCATCTGAAAAAGGTTATGTCTAGACAAAATTCCAGCACATAGAGAAACACCTCTACTGTCCTTCTAAGCTGAGTACAGCAGTGTTACCAGATTTATAGAAACTGTACATGTTACTGCATGTCATATGTAGGCTTACTTGTAAACTGCTATGAAATTGGAGATGCTGATATGGTTTCGATTGTCATAGTTAAAATAAGCAAACAACTTAGGTGTGAAGTTTTTTATTATTATTTCAAGTGCACTGAGAATATTCAAAATGAAAATGAACTGAAAAGTCACTTGCAGGGCAGTCAGATAAAAAAAAAATTAGGAATGGGGAAATATTTATATTTTCACTTGATCCAGTACTAATACAGCTGCCAACATGCAGCACAGTAACTGTGCTGGGCTCTATAAGCTGGGTTATGCCATTTCTGCCAGCCAAAACTGAAGGTAGACAGCAATAAGCCTTAATGGATAGATGGTTAGGGTCTTCTTTGAGACGAGAAGACAGGAATACAAACACAACTTCCCTGTCAAAAAAATTTAAAAAAAAAAAATATATATATATATATATATTTATTTTACTTTGGTCAAAGTCAATCTTTGCTAACGTTCCACCAAATAACATTGTGGAAATTGCATTTTCCGTATATTGTTTTGATGGAGTATTCCTAACTAACTTCAGTGAGATGAAAGTTTTCATTTGGTTACCTAGAATGTGTAAGGATAAATGCCTGTGTAGGTGAGAACCTTGTTAATAACTTGGCTGAGGGACCTCCAGCCTGCAAATGGAGTACCAGCAGAGCAATGCTTGAGTGTTAGCTGCTGACTATAGGGCCCTGTGCCATTTTAAGTGGCAAACAAGAGACAATTCTCGTATCCAAAGTAAAAGTAAGAGTCAGCTTTTCCCAGCAGCTATATAGGACTAGCAAAATAGACAAAGAAACAACAAAAACAGCTACAACAGTAGCAGCATAAGATGAATTGAATCACCACCAGGAACACCACAGGTCATTACACCTTTTCAGGCAGACAGTGTTAAGGGAATGGCATCTCTTCCCTCCTATATAGTAATGAGGCTGAAGAAGTAGCTTTTTTTCCTCCCTTCTACTTCTTGGCAAGCTGGCATTACAGTTGAAAAATGATTCAAGTCCTGGGGATGCAATGAGAATTGACAGTGCTGCACACTTGTTAGTGTTTGTGCCTTGCTGCTTGGATACTTTTATCGATGAAGTGAAGTACTGCATACTATTAAATTATCATTTCATGCTACTTATGATAATAGACAGAAGAGCATGGCAGATTGTTATTACTTTCATTTATAACTGATTAATGTGTATTGCTGAAGGTATGCTTTTCTTTCTTAAGAAGGTTCGAGAGGTGTGAGATTTCAATTTGAAAGATCTTGTTATGTTCCTTTGAAGATTTAGAGTGTGCAAAAAGAAGAGAGGGTAACAGTGAAAGGAGAACTGAATGAAAGAATAGGGATAGCTGTATTAGACAACTTGAGATAATGTAATAATGATAACTGTTTCATGTTTCTGTGCATATGGTGCTGAGCAGAATGAATTGAATCTCCTCAACAGTTTTGCCTTGATGTGTGCAGTCTCCCTACAGTTATTAGTCTATTGTACCTGCTCTTCAAGACACCTGGCTATTGAATGCATTGCTAAATAGCACAATGTGTAGCCATTTAATGAGCCTGAGTAATTCTATTATTTCTTCATACTATTTATTCACCACCGGCATATTTTTCACTTCTGCTACAGATAAAACTAACAAAATTAATCCTGTCATCTGTATGTGTGTCAAGCATGTGATGGAGGTTCACAGATCCCCATCCTGTGGTTTACATGTGCTATGCTATACTTGAAACATTCAGAAGCAGTGAAAGAATGGCAATGGAAGTACTACACAGAATACAGAGTATACTACAGAATACAGAATAGCCACAAAATGACTTCTTAACTACAGTTATGAAGTGCATAAATTCAAATACATCATTTGCAAAAACTGACAAAAACCCCAAAAGATTCAAATCATCACTCATGATATCAGGCTTATTGGCTATCCAGTTTCTCAAGAAGACCTCCAATTCAGGGACACAGAAGCCTTAAAAATGTTCTCAAAATATAGCCTTTTGCTTTAGCTTACTGAAGAATTACCCTGATCCAGGAAAAAAAAAAATCTTTCTCGATTCTACAGTTTCTTTTCTGGTTGCTGATATTGAAATTTCAAAGAGACAGCGAACTTTAAACCATGTTTCTCTGTTTCTCTCTTAATGCTCATCTCTGAGTGCAATATTCTTCCCACTACTAAATCGTCTAATTTTGGGCCATTCTTGGATGCAGCAGCAGGAAGGGCAGAATAACAGGAATCCTTTGAAATGCGAATTTCCCAACAACAAAATGATTATGCCAACACATTAAGTACAGCTGGTTGGGAGATGCTATGGCACAGCTGCATGTGATGTTATAGAAGAGAGTACAGAATTATAAAAGAGTGACGGGTGTGTATACTAGAGGGAAGAATGTCCCTCTAGTATAGGGGACTATACTATATATAGTATATATAGTATACTATATACTATATATATAGTATAGTCTATATACTATACTATATATACTATATAGTATAGTATATAGAGGACTCACTCTTATGTGAGTCTTGAACTTTGTGTCTTAAAAATCTACATTAGTTGATTAGTTGATCAAGCCATCCTCTTGACAAGAGTGTGTCCAATTTCCACAGGTCAGTTCTCCAGAGGAAGTCTTTAAGAATTTGATCTAACCTACTGCACCACCATCTCACATTCAAATGGAAATCTTCAAGAGTTAATGACATTCTGTTGTCACTGAACTAGCATAAGTGAGGCATAAGAGTGGAAACAGGTGGATTCCATGTCACCACTAAAGATTAAACAGGAGTCATATATTGTTTTACATTAAATTTTACAAGTCAAGAAGTAGGTGCTGTTGTTTCTGTCAGCATCCAGCATACTTCATCAAGACTACTTAGTTATGACCACCTTGTGACTGTCCATAAACAATTGCATCTATATCCTAATTCAGTCTATTCATACTCATGCTACACTACATCAATTATGGAGACTAGAAATGGAGCAGAACAAACCTAATGTTGCCTGACACTTTTTCTAGTTTATCCAACTTGCTAACCTCTGTTCTTGTTAGATGTTGTACCATTTTGATTCTATCACTCACCCCATCACCACTAGATAAGCAATCTTAGACCATTTGAAACAGTGAAGTAAATGTTCCAGTATTACAATGCATGCACAAGTCCACCAAGAAAAAAAAATCTAACTACAGACATGTGAATATAAGCAGTCTTAATGTGTTCATTCTGGTTTCTGTCCAACCACTTCACTTCCAAGAAAATTGACCCCTATGTAGTGACTTACTTAAACATAATTATAGGCATGTGATTAATCTCTGTGGCCTTGCTGAATTATGACTTCATTTATATTTAGGAGTAAATTTATGTTCATTTCTGAATCAGTCTTCTTCTTGTCTCAGATGCTATTCATCCAGCCATAACTCTCCTTAGGAAAATAAAGTAGCTGTTGTGGAACACGGAAGAGGAGTCTGGTCTAGTCCTTGAACAGAAAGATTACAGTTCAAAGAAGGTAAAAAGGAGGAGCTCCTAGACTGAGTCACAGATCATGAGGGCTGTCTATGAAAAAGCAGTTCTGACCATGGTAACTTTCAGAAAATTGCACTAAAAGAAATGCATGCAGGTTTCCTTTTAAACTAAAGAGACCCTTTTCATGTCTCTCTTGTTTAAATTAAGTGAGAAGATACACACAGCATAAATGAGGGAAGCATATGGCCCTTGCTTGGTAATTTAAAGGGTAATTTGGTTAAGAAATTGAGAGTATCTCAGAGTAGAGTTCTATTATGTAATATCAATGCAAAGCAGAACCCTCCCCAGATAATCAGGTCATTTTTTTTCTCGTGCATTTTTATAATTTATCATTCATTTTCCTTATTCCCCACACTTCTTAACTGCAGTTTTAGAACATGTTCAATAGAGTAAATATTTTTTATTAAAAAAAAAGATGAGGCCTAAGTGTATAGCCTATACAAAGGAGGTATGAATACTTTTTTCTGTTCAGTTCCAATGAAGAGATAATTCAATCAAGAAAGAAATAGTCTTACTCTAAAAAATATCTTGAGCTGTACTATGTTATATACATGAGCACAAGGGAATATACACAAAATTTTTCAAATTATAGGATTTTTGCTGCTGAAAAACTAGAAATGGAGCCACTCCAAGAGTCAGTAAGTGTGCACTAGAAGATCTTTAAAACACTTCTCCAAAACAAGTGCAGCAAAGACTTTTTCTGCCGTAAATGAAAGTACGTGAGATTAATTTTATTTTGGGATTACTTTCTGTAAGATTTTAACCAAAATGTATATGCTTGGCTTCTCAATGAATATGTAGCAAAAGCTGGTATGCATGCATGTGTTTTGTGATGAGCAACTGTTTGACTTATTCTAGACAGAATAAGATTCAGAGAAAGACAGTGACTGCTTACTTCGGGAAGTTTGAACATACAAGCATGCTTGCAGACAAGCATGTTTAGTATATATTGTAGTTATTCATCAAATTTGGATCCAAAACATGGATTTATGCAAGGCTTTTTTATTATTTAAGACAGGTCTGTTCTGCTTCCTGCAGAGAAAACTGAATTCATGCTTCACTGATGTGACTAAGCAATTCTAGGAAAATCAGTGGTTTTACTTAAGTGTTAGCACAGAATCACAGAATCATAGGTGTAGAACTCTACACTTGCCACTAAGTCAGAATTTGCCCCAAAATGTTTTTGAGATACATGTAGGTATATGTGCATGAACATGCAGAAAAACACACATGTACTATAGGAATTCTATGTGGTGTTCTCAAGGGATTTTCTTCTCAGGAAATGGGAAGAATATTATCATTGAGAGTACAGTTACTTAACATGTATAGATATAAGAGAATTTCTGTTTCATGTTTTAAAGCAAAAAAAAAAAAGTCAATTTTATTTTGTCAGAATTAAAATGATGCAGACTTTTCTTCATGGGAAAATTGTACACTAGTTAAGAGTTAAAAAGTATGGATCGTAACCTTTGAAACTTTCCTCAAAGCTGCACAACTACTGATGGGGTGACATGAAAAGCCATTTCCCTTATAATGAGATACCAAGCAGATCTGTCTTCTTTTAAAACCTGGCATTTAAAAATACATTTACTTCTATTATGTACTGGCCTAACCTGCACCAGCTACTGCTTGTGACATATTACCAGAGCAGATGTTTTAGACAACCTGCTGGCATAACTGCAAAGAATGAACAATGTTTTTTGTTTTACTTTTTAAATTTTGACAAACTGCTGTAATAGCTCCTCTTCCAGTATTTTAGCACAGGTTTATGCAAGAATTTACTCTGTGTTAATTGCCTATTATTTTTCCTGTAGTGTACAACTGAGTAGTGTAATATGAAGAAACGGGGAAAAAATGGACAGCCTCATGACTTTTTTTCACAAGACATCTGCTCACCTTACTCAGGTCTTTTGCAGTCAGTTTGTCTAAGGCCACATGGATGTGACTGAATTGAAGAAAACTGGGTTGAAGGCAGAATGAGAGGAAGAAGTGGGGGCTAAACAGGAAGAATTAAAGAAAGGATCAGAAAGAACTTGGGAATGTACACTTAAACATAAAATAAAATACCCTTCCCCCAAGAAAAAAAGTTACTTACAAAAAGTAAGACACGGGAAAGTTAGAATGTTCTTATTTTTAGTAGCTGCTTTGCTCAGAGTGGATACTGCAGTCTTTCTACTGTCATGACCTTTCATAGAGCTTAATAACAGGATCTCAAACTGAATCTGTTTAATATTTCACTAAAATGTTTAAAATATAAATACAGAGCATTATGTAACAGGATATTTTTGTACAGTTTTTTACCTAGTGATACTGTATTTCTGTATTCATGAAGAAATGACCTTCAGGATTCAGAAGAAGGTCTTTTCTCTTTTATACCATCTTATTCTCTTTTATTATTTTTTTCAGGCAGTATGGAGATAGAAAATTCATCTCATCGTCTCTAACAAATGTATGATCAATCAGGAAGTTGCAAAATCATCTAATGTTTGTATTAGGTATCTGGCACAAGCAGTTACTCCTAATGACTTAGTAATGCCACTGTAAGCTGTGCATATGCTCAAGTATTTCCATTTTTGTTTCTGATATTTATCTTTACATGGCAGTGGACCCAGTCCTTTGGAGAGTTATGTGTGTCTTTAAACTGAAATACCTTTGACTTCCATAGTCTTGTTACAAACTTAAAGCGAAGCATGTGCATTGCTGTTGGTAAAACTAGAACATAGCTTTGTTAGGGCTGTTTTATAGATTTAATAGCTATATAAAAGATGAAAAAAATCAAGTAACTTCAACTGAAAAGGCAGGAGTAATAAGTAGATCAGTAAAAAGGTCTTAGACTCACACTGAGGTCAGGATCAGGTTACTGTTAGGGCATGAAGAATGTCAGATAACTTGACACAGTATTTCAGGTAATTAAATAATGTAAAGATACATTACATTATATTACATTTGCCTTTTTGTTAAAACAGAGCCAACAGTTACCAACACTCTTTTGCTTTACAGCCCTGTATTAAATTCTGTTCACATTTTTTAATTTGTGATGACTGATAATTATTTTACAAGCAAGAAAATTTAAATTTTTCAAAGAAGAAATTACCTACCATTGTTTCATAAATATACCCTTGCTGGTATTATGTGAACCAGAGGACATTTGGACAACATGATATGTAAAGACTAGCAAATACAACTGCCAAATACTATAATTAAATTACATCTACTGGAAGATTTCTCATAAGCAAATATGGTGGTGGCCTGGGTTATGAAACAAGATGAGTAGAGAGAACCATTAGCAATTGTATAATTTGCTGAGCTAATTTTCTGTTTTGTGTTACTTTGTGAACAAAAGCATAAAAACGCACAAAACAGCGATTCAGGCTTCTGACCTCTGTCACATTTCAAGTCTGTTCCAGCCTTGTTCACCAATCTAGCTTTGCACTTATTAAAATCAGCTGAAATTGATAGTGAAGAAAATACCTCCGATGTAAGTATGCTCCTTTACAAGAATGATGAAAGGCTGGAATCTTTAGCTGAAAAAGAAATTCTCTTTCAGTTTTTGTATTCAAGAACCAGGCCTCTTCAGGCCAATACCCTCCTTTTATTGTAAGGTCAAGGTTATGATAGCAGACTGACTCACACCAATCTTCCAGTTGCTTTAGCAGTAGCATTCACTCAAGCTCTTTCTGCCCACTCTTTTCCCCCTGCCTCTCATCTTCCAACCCTGCACTGCCCTCTCTGTTAGGGGATGTTAGTGGGAGGCCATGTGGTCAGCCAATCAAGAAACTCAACAGGTGAAAGATACTCTGTTATTTTTAACACATATCAGTTCTCTTGTCTGGTTATCTGCACAGCCCCACAAATAGTTGTTCTGACACAATTGAGGAGGCATGTGGGTGTAGAAATGAGCAGCTGAAAGTGGAGAAGGATGCAGGATCTACAGACTGGTGTCAATGCTGACCCTGGAAAAAGGTTTTCTTCTCTGCCTATGTCTGTCTCCTCACTTCCCCAGACCAGTGCTTAGAAATAGCCCTTCTTCACAGAGCACATGAATTCCTGTGTAACGTTGCACTGTTCTTCAGCAAAAACATCTGTTTACCTCTCTTTTAGAGCTATCTGTAAAGGACAGGAAGCCAAAATTCAACTTATATAAAAATGCTTCAAAAGGATCAAACAATTGGAATTATCTCTGGACTATGTTTGATTTATTGTCTAGCCAAATAACATTCAGAGAAGATGGAATAATGAATGGGGAAAAAGATATATTTTTTAATCAAGTCTCCATAAAAGTTCATAGTCTGTATGCTGCAAATACAGGTTTAGGTAACTATATACTCAATGTGTACATCAGAATGTGATATAAGAAACTCTGCTTTTTCTAATACCTAGAATTTTCCTTAAATAAATCGAAGATGTTAAATACTGAACAAACACTGGGATGCCTGCTGGTAAAACAAATGCATGGAAATATATCTCCATTAACCAGTTTAGTTATAGGGGAAACTTCAGGCTAACCAGTGTTTTGGGTAGTCATAACAACATAAGGGGTTATAACAGCTGTGCTGAATGGAAAAGTTTTGTTTATCATGTGATAAATTCACTGAGGGTGTATAAGTGCAATGTACTATATCTTATGACAGCTTTGGCCTCCCTTCTATGTGTGAGCACCAACTATCGAGCAACTGGCAGAACCAAACATAACATTAATTAGTCAGTTGAGGATGTTTCCCCTTTCTTCTGCAAAGTATAATTTCTGAGAGTTGCAAATCTAATAATGAAGTGATGTAGTCACATTCTTAAATAAAGAGTGGTAGGGGATGCAATATATTTCTATAGTACAAATAGATTAAGTGAGAGAAAAACAAAACACCTCCAGACATTCTACGCAAAGTAAACACAGGACTGGTGTGTGTTCAACAGGTCTTTTAAACATGCAAGTCATTTTAGTGCATACCGTGGTATGATGTTAGGAAACAGATACTCCCTTTTTCCTCCCAAATACCCATTTCATAGTCCAAAATACCCTAATGCAAACAACTGAGTTACATTTTACTTTCCTTAGATCTTCAGCACTAAATAATTGTCCATGCTAGAAAACAGAAGGAAGATATGGGTAAAAACTTACTGAGAGCTCAGTGGGAGCTCTTTTATTTACTTCAAAGGACAGTGGTGAAAGCTAAACCCCATCAAAACCAGAATCTTACTCCTTCTCCTCAAACAAAGAAGAGGAGAAAATATGATGGAAGAGGGCTCAATGGCTGAGCTAAGGGCAAGGAGATCGCTCACCAACTACTGTAGTGGGCAAAACATATTCAGCATAGGGACATTAACATAACTTTCTCCTATAACTAACAGACAGCTGTGAGAAATTAAAAGCAAAGTAAAACCACCTTCCCCACATCCACCACATTTTACTTCCTCCCCTTAGCAGTGTGCGAGGAATAGGGGCTGTGGTTAGTCCTCAACATTTCATCTCCACTCCTCTTCCATGGTCACTCTCTTCCGCTGCTCCACCTGGGTTTCTCCCATGGGATGCTGTCTTTTCCCAGCTGATCCTATATGGGTTTCCCACAGGCTGCAGTTCTCCAGACACTGCTCCAATGTGGGGCTATACCACAGGACCTATCCTTCAAGAACTGCTCACATGGATCCTCAGGCAGCAGCTCTCCCAACCCTCATGTCCCACCGCGGGCTGCAGCATTGGCTCAGAGCTTCCTTCTGTGGGGGCTCTGCATGGGCCACAGCCTTCTTCAGCCACATCCACTGTTGCACTGTGTTTCCCTTCTTAAATCTGCTCTCCCAGAGCACTTCCAGCGTTGCTCATGTTTCAGCTCTGTCCGCAGAAGGTCCCTTTTGGAGCAGTTGGAACTGCTCTAATTTGACACAAGGCAGTGCTGGCACTGCTCACAGAGGCCACTTCTGTAGTGCCCTGTTACCAACATCTTAACATCTTGGCCACATAAGCCAATTGCAAGACCTCAAGATAACAAGACAATCAGAATATTCATCTCCAGTCCCTCATGGATAGCATACTTCTGGAGAATATTACCTTCCACTTTCTTCTTTCATTCTAGAGATATCTGCTTTGCTTCCTAAAAATCATCCCCTTACTGGCAACTATTTATTTATTTTCAGTATAAGGACCAGTTGCTTAAGACAATTACCTTCTGTAATAAATTTCAACCTGTTAAATAAAATGGTCACTACTACATGCAGTGGGCTCTGTATTTATGCTTTTTCCACTGCTGAAGAAAATTCTTTGTTACAGCTCCTGGAAAAGGCAAGAATAGGTCAAACATAGTAATTGGGAAGGTATTTCTGTCAAGCATTCACCTCATCAGCCAACATGTGGACAGAATTCAACCGATCTGCATAAAGTTGTTTTGGAAAGTATCGGCCCATTCTACGCAGGAAGGAACTGCAGCTCAATGAGGTGTTAGGAAACAACCTATGACTGTGCCAAGAAAACAGCTGCTGCTGTTGAATGTCTAGAAAGTACAAGCAGAGTTGCAAGAGCTGTTGGTGAAATAGAATTGACTGAAATATTCTGAAATTCAATGCAATTATATCTGGATGAAAAATGCAATCTAGGGGAATCCTAAGGAAAACTCTCCCTACTCATACTATCTTACCAAATTATTCAAACTACAAGCAGACTTCTGAAACCAAACTTTCTGTCCAGAAGATTGGCAGTCAGAATTCAGCTGCTTCACTCATGGTTTTTGTCATTTTTAGTTGCCACTGTTATATATTGTTTTGGAATATTATTTCATTGAATGATTTGTTGTAACTGTAGAAACTGTAACTGTGCTTAGAAGATAGATAGATGCATACACATAAAGACACACACAGACAGAGTCAGTGTGTATAAGCAGTCTGTGCCATCTCTTGGTTTCTTCCTACCTATAGCCAGAGACTTATTAATACTGAAAGAAGGAAAGCTGCTGAATATTTGAATCTACTCCATTGGATATGAAGAAACATACTGACTTTAATTCTGGACTTCTGAAAGAGCTGAGTAGCTAAAGGATGAGTTTGTCTTCTATGACATGTTGAACAGCATACTTCAGATTTTATAGCCTTCTCTACACCTGTGCCCAAATACGTGATTTTCAGGATTCCTGTTTTGGGTCCTCTGTGCTTTTCAGTGGTTTTTTTTTGCTTGTTTTGTTTGTTTGTTTTTTTTTTTTGTTTTGTTTTGTTTTTTGTTTTTAAATAGTAATAATAATAACAACAACAACAATAACAACAATATGTCAATACTGAAATAACACAGTATAGTTTTATTTTTGTTTCTACAGACAACATTGCTGCCAATAAATAAGATGAGACGAATACAACACTGTCTCCTCCCTGTCTAGGTCTTGGATCACGAAACACAGCAATACTTATGTTTCAGGATAGTACTTGAAAAACACGCTTCACAGGGACACAGGCATGTAAGCAGAGCAACATATCTTTCCATGCATATCTTTCCTCCCTTGTAAAGTTTTTCATTAAAAGGAATGATTAGGTTCTTATTATATTTTAACTGCTTTCCATTGCTTAGGGAGATTCTGCTGTAATCTGCCTCATACTCTGAAGGATTTTAAAATAACTTTCTGTCTATTAAAATGTTGGCTTACTGTAAGTAATCGAGAATGAAAGAAATCATGTGTACAGGAGACCCTCTGCTTCTTTTTTGCTTTTCAAATATCTGACTGTGTTTTTAAAAGCTTTTGAAGAATTTTAGCTGGAAAATAAAAGAACTAAGGAATATATTTTCATAGAATCATAGAATATCCTAAGTTGGAAGGGACCACAGCATCACTGAGTCCAGACTCCTGTCTCTGCACACCACCACCCCAAAACTAAACCATATGTCTTAGAGCATCCTATATGCAAAAGACATTGTACCACTAGTAGCTAATGCCTCGTGTTACTGTCTAGGTTCCACATAAACATATTATCACAGCCACTGTCTGGATATAATAAGAGTTAGAGTCCTCAACAGTGACTTGCATGGATGCACATTCAGTTTTCTCAAATACTTACCAAATAATTACATCTTAATTATATTAAGATCATCAATGCACTAAAAGTATTTGCCAAATTTTCTACCTGGATGCTATGAACGTTACTGAACGTTATTCTCCATAGTATTAATCAAAATGTATATGCTAGAAAGAGAAGGACGTGAATACATGGACTCATGGAGGCTGGGATAGAGCTCCTGAGTTTATACAGATCAAAATATTTTATTTTGGGTGTTCCAAAAGAAAACAAGAAAACAGATTGTATTGACTATAAAGACCATTTGGGAATTTTCTAATAAAATATTTCTATCTGAAAATGCATATTTGATGGGGTTACAGAACATGTTGTTTCAATGATAATTTCATCAAATACTCAGACAATCTAATCTAAATTTATAATTAATGTGATGTTAAAAAAAAACAAACAACAAAACCATAGTCATTCAGTCTTAGGAATCCATTCTCCACAAAACATTATAAGAGTTGGACTTTTAAAAAGGGTAAGTCAGAACAACAGCTTAGAACGTGTACTTTAAAGATCTCTGTACTTCTATCTCAAAAAGACAATTATCAACTAACTAGAAAAAAGGCAAAGTTGGAGTCTATCTGAAGCCTTCAGTCATTCTACACACCAGATAAGCATTATAATCCTAGTTAAGGGGACAGATCAATTTTGTAGCCGGTTCCTCATCAGTTATTCCATTTGTTCTACTGAATGAAACAACCATTTCCAGAACATTTAATAGTTTGGAGTTAAGTCAGTTGCTTGTGATATGAAAGGCTAAAGTTTAAGCCTGTGGTTTGAATAAGGAAATATGATGTGGCATTAGTAATCTTGTCAGGTTGTTCAAACCTTTTCGCTTCCAGAATGAAAACCTTTCTCTTCTTCTCATCAGGGAAAAACATTGAATTTTTGTAGTAAGCATTTTTCTCTTGCTTACCTCTCCTACCTACTCTACTCTTTTTACCAGAATATCTATCTATCACAAATCATTTAGCATCTCCATGTAACAATTAACAATGCAAGTTTTTTTTGTTGATTTTTGCTGTTTGCTTGTGTTTTGGTCTTGATAACTGAAAGTGCAATGCTTGATTCTGTGTATATGTATCTATAAAACTGAAGGACATTGGAACTGAAATGACTATTTTAATAAAGAGTTTCCCAGATTTATGCTTCTTTACAAAACAACCAGACGTTGAAACACCACAGAGGAAGAGACTAGAATGAACCAGTGTGTTCAGTAACAAAAAATTTAGAGTAAGAATAGAGAGAAAAGTCATGTCAAAAAATGTAAGAATCATAAGAAAAACTGAAATGTTATTTTCATTGTGGTAAGCAGTAAACAAGACAAAATCTTGCATATATTAATACTGTAGGAATAGAACCTTCCAAATTTTGGGTACTAATTTTATTATTTGGTTCATGTGCAATCACCAGCCACTTGACGTTTAAGAAGAACAAGTGACAGATTTCACACCTAGGATGGGAAAACCATGAGTATACACACAGACTGGGAGATCAGATGCTGAAGAGCAGCCCAGCTTCAGAACTCCCAGGATATGGGGGGGTTGTCATTGACAGCAAGACTTGGTAACCAAGTGAGTTACCAATGTCCCCTGGAGCTAAATGGGTCAGCAGTATCCAGGGGTGCATCAGTCCCAGCACTGCCAGCCAGGTGGGAAAAAGGATTGTCCTGCTCTGCTCAGCACTGCTGCTGCCTTGCCTAAAGCACTGGGTGGACATGCACCATTATGCCATCTAAACTGTGTCCCTCAATTCCACATTGACACATTCCTTGAACTCCTCTATGGATAGAGACTCTGACACTTCCATGGGCAGCCTGTTCCAATACCTCACCACTGTTTCTGAGAATAATTTTTTCCTAAGATCCAATCTGAACCTCCTCTGGTGCAACTTGAGGCCATTACCTCTTGTCCTGTTGCTGTTACCTGTGAAGAGAGGCCACCTGACACCTCGCAATAGCCTTCTATCAGGGAGATGGAGGGAGCAATATGGTCTCCCCTGAAACTCCTCGAGGCTAAACGATCCCACTTCCCTCAGGCACTCATTTTAAGCCTTGTGCTCTGAACCCCTCATCAGCTTCATTGCACTTCTCTGAACATGCTCCAGGGCTTCAATGACTTTCTTGTGGTGAGGAGCCCAAAAATTAACACAGCACTTAACATATTGCCTCA
The DNA here is from genome assembly GCF_023343835.1 of Lagopus muta. NCBI lineage: Eukaryota > Metazoa > Chordata > Aves > Galliformes > Phasianidae > Lagopus > Lagopus muta. The sequence goes on along the minus strand of NC_064435.1, from coordinate 36,764,518 downwards.
CTAGTGCTGAGTACAGAGGGATGATTTACCTCCATGCTCCTACTGGCTGCACTATTTCTGATACAAACTAGAATGCCATTGTTCTTCTTTGATATCTGGGCACACGTTTAGTCAGCTGTCAGCTAACACACATCATTTTCCTCTCCTCAGCTTTTCAGCCACTCTGTCCCAGTACTGTAGCACTGCATAGGATCGTTGTGAACAAAGTGCAGGACCCAGCACTTGGTCTTGTTGAAGCTCATCCAATTGGACTCAGTCCAACAATCCGGCCTATCTATATAGCCCTGTAGGGCCTTTTAACCCTTGGGCAGGTGAACACTTCCTCCCAACTTGGTGTCATCTCCAAACTGAGGGGAGTGGAAAGGCAGTGCTGAGATCTGCTTTCTGGTGACAGCAGCAGGACCCGAGGAAATGGCATGGAGCTGTGTCAGAGGAGGGTCAGGTTGCATGTTTGAAAAAGGTTCTTCACCAAAGAGTGGTGGGCATGGAACAGACTGCCTTGTGCAGTGGCCATAGCCCTAGACCTTCAGGAAGCATTTGTATAATGCTCTCAGATACAGGGTTGCACTTATATTCTTTGTGGAGACAGGAATTTGATTCATTAATCATTGCTGACCCCGTTTAACTCAGAATAATCATAATTCTGATTCATTAAATATTTTAATCAAATTTGGAAATCCAGCAAACAATAGAAATGCAAAACCAGTAGTAAATCAGAATCCAGAAAGTCATCTAGAAAGATTCTGTATGTTTTGTAGTAATATAAAGGGTATGATTTTACATAGTTTGGGAATCTTACCTGTGTGTACAAGGAATATAAGAAACTGCCAGTCATTACATCATTCTGCAAAGCTGTGGTCAGTCTCAGTCCAGCTATAGGCACTACAAAATTACCTGTGACGTGCACAGAGAAGAGCTTTTTAAACATTGTTCCAAAGAAGAATTCTCTCAACCTTTTAAATTGAAATTGGTTAGTATCCCAAAGTATGAAAGTTTTCATCCTGTTCAAAATATTACTTTTTCCTAGATTAGAGGTGGATGTTCTCATTACTCAGATAAAATGTTATCTCTTTTTCTGAGGCTCTGAAACTCTTGAGTGCACTGATATTTCATGACAGCCAGTTTCACAGGTTAATTACAAACTGTGTAAAAGTATATTGCTTTTCTATTTCAAACATTTTCATTCTTGTATTGTTAGAGGATAAACAGGAGTTTCTTACTGACCTTCTCTGCAGCTTTTCTTGTTTTATCTGAATGAAGTATATTCCTTCTGAAGCATCTATTTCTCACTCTTTTTTCTTTTTTTCTTTTTTTTTTTTTTTTTTTTTAAATTAAACAGCCTCAATCTTCTCATTTCCTTAGCCACTTAGAAACAGCTTGTAGTATGTACTCATTTTCTTTACCTGTGTACGAATGAATATATTTTATTTCTCCAAGTAAAATAACGTGATGAACACAATACTGGTACCATTAAATTTGACAGTTTTTTGACAGTTATTTTTGAAGACCAAATCTCAACTAGTGTGCTAAGCAAGCAGGCAAAATTTGCTATTGGCAGTATAATACCTTCTAGGGTTTTATTCTATACTCTTCCATGGGCCACTATTCCTTTTCAGATTAAAAGGATATTTATTCTTTTTTGAGGATATGACATTAGTTTAGAACCTATCTGTAATTAAACGTAGGCAAACAATTCATTTCATTAAACATAACTGTGCATTTCTTAGCCTTTGGGTGAGTTAGTTCTTGCTACCTTGAGACTAATGTAGTTTTCCAAACTTTTTTTGTGTTGATTTGTAGACTCTTTCTTTTTGCCTTTTTCCTGTTCTCCTTGAAATCTATTTTAAGTGCACCAAATGGAATAATCATCCTAAATTTCAGTTGTATATCCTTTAACCAAAGCAGATATTTTCATTATTGCCTAAAGGATGGGTTTCTTAAAAACGTAACTGATTCTTAAATGTCTATATTTTAATATGTAAATAAAACTAATTACTTGAATAAGACAATTTGATAATAAAAAACTTTTAACTGAAAATTCTTGATTTGTGTTTTGCAAATACCATCTGGATTTATACTTGGGATGTTACATAGGAAGTTGTTTTGTAATTCCATTTGGATAAGAATTTCAGAAAATCCTCTGACTACCAAATTTTTAAGTCATAACATACAGATTAAAATGTGGGCACACCTCAACCTTTGGTGTGCAATTAGGTTTACTTCTCATTTAGAAGTATTTGGACACCTTAAATGATTTAGAAAATTTTAATAATAATCCAATAAAATAACTGTTTTCTTTGTTTTATGAAAGAAAATTTGATAGAAATATTACAACAAAGATTACCAAGGCTGAGTAATGACAGTTAACAGGGACTGTTAACTGGCCCTGAAGTGGAATTATTTTTTTTTTCAAAAGATGGGGATTAAAACCTGTGTCTTCTCAGATACTACTCAAAATATCCCCTGGAATCAACAAATGTTACCTTGAAATGGAACCCAAATTCCAACTGTCATTGTATTTAGAAAGATTATCTTGCAAAATTGCAACAGAATTTATTTTATATGTTATAATGTGTTCTGATAGCAAGAGATTTTCTGAGTAATTAATTACACAAGAAGCAGACACCCAGAACCACATGAAGACAATTGATGACGGGTTTCTTGAAGCTGAATTACAATCTCAAAATTTTAAAAGTGACTATAACATTAAAATTAAATGTCTGATGTTATGAATTATTTGCACAGTCCACAGTCTTTTAACTGCACATAACCCAGATTCTCAAATGGTTTCAAAACACTCACATTATTAAATTTTAAAGAATGGCATGGATTTAATGAAAAATGAGAAGCTGGAAATAAATATCGAATGTCTATATTTAAATTAAAGCAAAATCACAGGTAGCATATGCATTTAAAACTTAGATTAGACTAACTGTTGAATAGTAAAATAATAAAACTTAAGCAACTGCAGTGCAAGAAATAAAATATGAGCCCATTCAGAGTTTACTGCTCTACAGATAAAATTATTGTTAGCCAAACACATGAATACTGGAACAAAATAAATGTTGTAATTTCTCTTAAATGCTTTGATTCTTTTTAGATGAAAGGTGTTAGATCATAAATACTATACACTGTGTGCTTTACTGGACTATTTGAAAATGAAATTTTTTGGGGGGCTTTGTTAAGGGCATCGTGCTTTGAAGCTAAAATGAGAGAACAATCTGAGAAGGGAGGAAAATAGTTCATAAACTTCATGGTGTTCACATGTTACCTCTGTCGGCAATATCAAAAACAAGTGGTAATACTGAGCTCCACATCAGAACTTTTGAACAGAAAGGACACAAGTTTTATGCTGGCTATGACTGGGTGGCTTATACCCCTTTATCATGCTTTATCGAAGTACTCTAAACGATGTCATGGCAATAAGCCACAGACTGAGGAAGACCCGTTCAGCAGTTTCAGAAAATCCCTTTCTCTCCAGCAAAGGACCAGTGTATTACCTTGAGATTTCTACACAACAGCTGTGGATAGAGTAAAGGGATGGCATTAAATCTTCAGAAAGATAGATACCAATGGCAAATTTCAAAGCATCATCCTTCTAAGTAAGCTGAAACCCTGAAGTCAGACTAAAGCATTCAATAATATATAAAAATATATTTAATTCTGGATTTAATTAATTTAATTTGATCCTGAAGTCTTCTCTAAATTATCAAAGATATCTACAACCTGTGATAATGATTGTTTCAGCAACAAATTGACTAGATTGGGATGCAAGTATTCTTAAGTACTGAACTTGCTTTGGTAGCCCAGCAGGAAGCACTTGAATACTGTGAAAGGTAAGCATTCACCTGTTGAAGAACAACACTTGCCACTTCAAATTTAATATCTGAATTGTAACATATTCTAGAACTACAAGAGAAGAAGGCACTAGGCCTCTGCTTAAGCTGTGCAGAAGACGGATAGCAGGGTACGTCCTTTCCACATCTCAGACTTCTTGTGCTGAGACACTTCCGCTGTCTGAACACTCAGCTTCCCACCCCATTAAATCAAAGCTTGGGAAAAGGTGCTGTATGTCTAGGTCTCTATACAAAGACAGAATTTGAGTGGAAGTGAAGTTCAGCTACACATACATCCGAAACACAGGAATTAGTTCTGGGTCCTGTAGTTAAAATATAGCCTTTGTCTGCTCGAATATGGCAAGCAGAGGGAACCTGTCCTGTTCAGCTGATAATGAATAGAAGGAATAGAATTTTCAGTTCCATCACACAGAATCACAAGGTTGGAAACTGCCTGCAAGATCATCTAGTCCAACCACCCTCCCATTCCTATTAGTACCACAAGCTACTAAACCATATCCCGTAGCTCCTCATCCAGGCAATCACTGATACAATGAGAGCATAACTACACCACAGACTGATTTTCAAAGTTAGTGGTGCAAGAAATTTCCTAAGAGTTTTAGTGATACCACAAAAATAACAGTCAGAAGTGGCAATCTAAGAAGTGTTCTTAGATTGCCAGTAAGACAAATAAGATAATGTTTATTAGCTCTGACAATGTTTCAGAAAATTTTGTCCTTTTGTTGGATATTTTCTTTTTGTAGCTGCTAATGTACAGATGTACAGATGTATGACACCTACAAAATCAGACCTAAGTCAAAGATTTTCTACATATTGAGATAACCAACCCGCTTGTTCCTCTCAGACTCTGAATAGAAAAGAACCGTGCAAATTGGGGAGAAATATCCTCACTCTTCTACTCCAGTAGTCTTGGTCTGACATTACCAAGAAAGGCTTACGCTGGGTCCTTCAGTGGTATCCAAAAGAACTTCAAAAAACAGTTCCAATACTGGAGGAAAACAAACAAAAAACCAACCAACAAACAAACAAAAACAGGACAGGACATTTACAGGACATTATTTTAAAACCAAAGTTCACCAGGATTTTCCACCTGCAGACGATATTCTCAGTCTCCTTCATAATGTTCTTCTGATTACCTCCCCAGCCTGAAGCACACACTTACTGCATCTTTCTGCTGTGGCAGAAGCCAGATGGTACAGCCCAACGTTTTCCTCCGTACAAAATGTATGTCAAGAAGACAATCGTCTTCCTTGAGGCTTATGACCCTCTTAGAACTGTAGTAGTTTTAATTATGAACTTCCCATCAGTCCTTAGACTAATGAAAGCATCTGGAAGAAAGCCCATCTTCAGAAACACAACTCATCTGATCTTTGAGAATCACTGTGATAGAAACATACCACATGCAATGGTGGAGGACAATTCAAAAGCAGATATGCAAATGTTCACACAGTTTCCTTGAAGGCGGTTAAGATACCTATCTATAAAGCCAAGAAGTGACTGTGAGGTTGAGTCATCAGTGCCAGCTCCAGAAGAGAAAGCGTGCCAAGACAGAATTCAGCAGAAGTATGGCATACCGTGTTCGTATGAAAGCAAATCAGAAATAAATCTTGTTGCTTTTAAAGGTGGTGATGTGTCCTTTGTATCTAGAAAAGATACACTGCTCAAGAACATTCTCTGAACTATAAAAGTTGGAATGGAAAAATAGAGTTTTGAATGATGATTTTGGAATTATTCTTATCTTGAAGCTGTAAAATGGAATAATATGATTAAGGCACATACAGTTATACAGTTAATGTGATACAGTTAGTGGGTATATAAGTTAGAAGGAAACTAGTGTGCCGAAGCAAGAAAAATAAACAGAATCATAGAATCATAGAATCATTTGAGTTGGAAGGGACCTCAGAAGTCATCTAGCCCTACTCCCCTGGAGTGAACAGGGGCATAGGCAGCTAGATAAGGTGCTCAGAGCCTGGCCCATCCATGCGGATAGGTCCCACCTCATACCAGCAGTCACTGGGACCCCATTGGCTGCCTGAGTGTAGCATCATTTTTTCCAATCTCTTCTCCATATTAGGGTAGAGGAATGGCCCCAGCACCCCATGCAGGGACAGCGTGTCTATGGACACACTCTGTTCTAGAAACATTTTCTGGAAATGCTTGAATTTTAAGTCTCCAGAACAATACATATATATTCGAGCTTACTGAAGAAATTCTTCATGCAAAGACAAACAAACCTAGTTTTGGAGGGCATTTTCTTCTCCGTTTGCAAATTCTAACAAGGCTTGTTCTTCAGGCAGCTTGGGATTTTTCAGCAAAATATTATAAACATTTTTTTAGGTTGACAGATGTAGCTGCATCATCTGAAAAATCATTCAGCATATTCAAGACTATCAAGAACTCTTGTACTTGCAAATTGACTCAGGGTAGAGTGCATCCTTCAAATACTGTCTATCAAAATGTTTTTCTTGCGACTAATGTCAATGGTTAACTCAAAGATCAAACATGGGGCCTGAGTATTTCTTTGCCAAAAATGCTCTAATTGTTCATGATAGTAGAGCACAAAATCATACCAGTTATTCTCCCTTGTTGAAAAGCAGTATGACTGAATTTGGTAATGAGGTGAACTTAGGATCTGAAATGTTGAAGCTTTGAGTCAGATGAAAAATATAGACAAATATGGCCACATCCTGTAAAATCTACAAAAGATACCAGAAAGAAAAGAGGGAGGCTGGCACAGGAAATAGATCATTTTAGGTATTTTTTGTTAGGGGAAATGACAATGATAAGGACAAAGGTATTCTATGCATATAAAATATTGAAAATACAGTTGTTGCTGGGATATAGGAACTTCCCACAATATGGGAAAGTTAAAAAGCTTAGAAATATAGACCAAAGTTGAAGTTATATTTTTGCCTCTAGACTAGATTCAAGACTATTGGGACATTTCATCTGAACTGAATCTACTTCCATCTGTGGATCCCTTGAATATCTCTCGACCGTACGTGCAGTAAAAACAAAAACTGCAGCTATGTATGTATCCTGAATCTGAGGTTGGGAGGCATGAGGAATGCTCCTCATGTAGTACTTGCAAATCATTGTTCCCATGCTACATAGCCCTTACCACTTAAAAAACCAAGTGGCCTACTGACTGCTTGTAAGACTCAGCAGTGCTCGTCTAATTTTTTGTCGTGTGATTCCATTTATTTATCTCTTAGACACTGTCTGATTACTTTTCTCATCTTCACTTCTCTTTTTTTTATTTTTCTTTTCCAAAACACAAAAGAAACACAATCTTCCTGCTTTATATTTTGAAATAAATAGTCTATACATTCCTTCATGTCAAGATGATATTGCCATGATAAAAATAATCACCTTAGATCTGATACTCATGTTCAAACAGATCAGAACAGCTTGTCTATTCAAGTTCTTCCCAACCCCTGCTATTACTGAATAACAGAAAAATATCATGTTTTGCTATGAGCAGTGAACTTCTGATTTGAGAAAGTACAGTTAGAAGTAGTAAACATTCTGAACAGATTTTACTAAAATTTTATATTAAAACTCCTTTAAATATACGCATGAATTTAGTAGGGAAACAGGAGGAAGGTCCAAAAAAGAGTGCATCTCTTCACAGGCACTGTCAGGCTTGGCACACATGTACTAGTGTGGACAGGGCAGAGGCTGGTGTAGCTCTCCTCACTCCTTCTTGTGCCATCTATAGCACAACTGGGTCCTATATGTTCCTTTTGTCACTTGTGATACTTTGCCAGGAGTATATTGTTAATATTCGATCAGGAATTAGGGAAGAGGTAGGTAACATTTACTTAAAATGCTGAACTCCTCTAAGACTATCTCACAGATTCATAAAAAAGTATCTGCAAAAAAACAGCATTCTATTCACACTGTTATTTTCAAAGCTTTTCTCAAAGAGAAATATATTCTTCCGTCCTCCATATTGGTCACCTTTTCCAGCCTTCATATAGACTAAAAGCTATACGATATGTTCAGTATGTTTGGGTTAACTTCTCTGAAGGAAATCTAAATTTTCTTTTAAAAAAATAATTTTAAAAAAATCTGCTAATTATCTCAGATGCACAGTTGTTTTTTTTCTTACTTTGTGAGGCAAAAGTAAATAAATAAAGACATATCCATGACATTCTACTCTCCTCTGGAGCTGTATAGAATTCACTTCATGGAAAAGGATGTTTCTGGTACCACTTCATATTGTTTTCTTATTGCGATTTACTCATCATTGTATCACTGACACATATCTGATGTTTGACTACGCTGCAGAAAAGTATCATAGAACAAAAATTGCTTAAAATTTCTTCTGCTAGATATAAATATCTTTGTTTCTGTCTTTCTTACATACAGGTGTATGTTTTATGCAGCAGGTCTTTATATAGAGATAGCTCTGAAAGTAATGCCTTCTATTTATTTCCATGGAAACTACAACAGGCACAAAGAGCACAATGACAGTACTTGATAGAGCACATTCTCAGCTACAAAACACTGTTTTTCAGCAGTCACCACCATTAGCTATACATATTCACCAGTGATGAACAAGAGCCTACATGCCATCCTTACAAAAATCTCCAGCAGAGAAATTGACCCCCTGTTGCTGCAAAGTCACCACCCACCTCCTGACTTTGCTCACATCCACTGGTCTCCATAAACATTCAGCAAACATCAATGAATGTCACTGGGTGTCATTTTTCCTGCATAGAAGAATTTAGTGACACACCCTTTCTTCATACACACTTCCATGTTAGACAACAATTTGTCACACTGCCCCTCTACTGCCATCTGTCAAATGGCAACAAAACGTAGTGGAATACTGGAGGGAAGGTTCAACCTCTACTGCCATTCCACCACCATCTACCTCTGACATTATAGGCTCACATAATAAAATAGAAGATATTACTTTCAGAGCTGCCCTCATATTTATAGCTTCCTAGCATTTATGATACTGACTTTGGTTATCATACCTGTGTAGAAATGCTTTACCTGAAGAAACACTATGATTCTTCCCCTGAATACCATGTTTATGATCAACTAAGCTACAAAGTAAGGTCCTTCATTTAGCAAGAATTTTGCTTCGCACATTTTTCATTCCATATAAATAATGATACCCTTGGAGGCAAAAACAGAAGATTCTCCCAGTAGATGTCATTACTCCTTCAGGAACAGTACAGAAGCAATTGCAGTTTCATTTTGGATTTCAAAGTTATAACCTGCTTAAAGCTTTAGATCCCATTTAAGCATTGACGACTTCATGCTCTGTGGCAAAAGTGAAGACTGACTGAAAGGTTCAAAGCAGCAAAGCTTGTATTTGAGTAAGGAAAAAAAACATGGTCCTTTAACCAAGCCTACTCACTCAAGATCTTCCCTTAATTATCTCAGCCATGATCTGATTTCCTGTTCAAAAGTTAGAAAACCACATCCTCACTGCACACTCTTCTTGATCTGAGCCAAAATGTATACAGAGAATAGACTGCAGCCAGAACTCATGGCCCTAATTGTTAAAGTATTGGGTACAGTCATAAAACATTGTTGCTTATTTCTTTGCCAACGTTTATGCACTCTGGTTATTATTCTCTCTGACAGGTATCAGCCCCTTACATGCTTTTCTTAAACTACAGCCAAAATGACTGTTCAATTTCTGAAGCTGTGACTAGGGAAAAGACATTGCTTTTCACTGTTGTGAAGACTTTCTCTAGCAATTGGGAACTCGCTGAGGGTAGCAACAGAGTCATACAATGGAGGAAAAAAAAAAAAGCAAAGGAAAAAAGCTGAATAGCTCCATAGTCAGAAGGCATCATCTATGCTATTCAAAATATTGTGGGTGACGTTGTAATTAAATACTGTGTTGTATATACTAGAGAGCTAAGACAAGCTTAGTTGTCTGCTAGCTTATAGCTCTAACTGCTTAAATCTGAAATAAAGTGTTTGTAGCACAGCTATGTGTAGTAATACATAGTACATTTTTATGTGAATTACTCTCATGCAACTTATTTTTTAAATTCTCATTAATTCTTTAAAATAAATATACTGAATCTAGTAAATTCAGTTTATTTTACACTTCAGAGGAATGCAGTGACCCAGTTTTTAAAAGTACTAAAGATTTTCAGTTCTCAGGTAACAAAAAAGAAACTATGAACAGTCAGTGTTCATCAGCTTCTCTTGTTCACTATAAAATATAGTATGTTTACATGCATAAGAAATGTAATAGTTATTGGATACTTCTATGTGCATGTATATATGTAGCCTAGAGCACTAGAGAAAATTACTCTGCATGGAGATGAGTGAAACTTTGCTTTGAAGCCTAATCTAAATTTCACCAATGAATCCTCTATAGAATTGGTTAAACAAAATCTCTGTGCAAATACCTATTTATTTAGCTAAATTTATCTTGATACAAAGAAAAAAACAACTTGTCTTTTCTACTTCTACCTGTTGGGCTGTAAAAGTACCAAAACTGACTGAAGTCTCAACAAATAGTTAATAAATATGTCTACACTGTATAAAATACATCTAAGTTTCCCATGTGTTTTTATATTTTAATAAATAAGAATTTATGTTATCAGTTAAAGACTTCAAAAATGAAAACATTCCATTCAAATCTCAGATAACTGAGACTTATGCAGGCCACCCAGATAGGCAATTTCAGATTTTTGTAACTTTGGTTGAAGAATAGTTAGGCTGATTATTCATAGCATATACATTTTATCTCTATGAGTTCTCAATAATCAAAAATGCAAGGATGACAGAAGCCTGGAATCCAACCCATTAATGATGATTAATATTTTCTCAGAGATGAAGGTGTTATTAATCTCAAAGGAGCCAGCATAGGTTCTAACCTGCCTATGAGCTGTACTTTAGCTGTTTCTTTCTTATGCATAGTGATTTCTAGATGAATTTATTCAGTTTACAATATATAACTGTAATCTGTTGGATCTTAAAACTTTAAATTTTGTTTTGATTTGTTTTCCAGTGGATCAAGACTATTCTGTTTTAGAGAATACAGCTGAAAAAGCTAACATCTTTTTCCTTAAACACAAGCCAAAAATCCTCTCTCGGGGGTTTGCTTAGCTGTGATGACAGAAGCCAGCACTTACGCGTGTGATTTTCTGCTTGAGGCAGTGCATGCACTTGTCAGTGAAAAGTTCTAAAGGGACCTCCTCACAGCCATACTCTGCTGGTTCACAGGCATTCACAGACTCAAGGCCAACCATACACCATTTGATCATGAGCGTACATTGCATGCAACTGGGGAAAAATTTCAAAGAGCTCTTTCAGTGAACCCTGGAATTAGAACGTACTTAAATGGATGTCTGCTGCATATTGCTGTGGCAGTGAGTATATAGGCATACATTGCTATTTCAGCCCCTCCTCTGGAGGATCTCTGATCTGGCCTCATATCTGGAAGCTTTTAGTACGTGTCTTCCTGGAAGGCACTGACATTTTTTAAAGCTTTATGTACTCCTTTCTTCCTTTTAAACAAGTTCAGTCTTCCTGGGTTTTTGTTGTTGTTGTTGTTTTGGTTTATTTGTTTGTTTGTTTTACTGCACTGGAACATGTAATATGTACCATAAAGGTAATGATCCCACAGACTCTTTTGGAAAAATGATGGAAACATTTCAGATAACATTTAAAATATTAAAATGTAATGAAAAACTTCAGGCACTTCTACTCACGTTCGACTCTTTTTGTGTGCTATAAATGTCATCATAAACCTAATTTCAACATTGCTCCTTGTGCTGGTACGTACAGCCTATCCTAGCAAGGCCTATATTAATTCCTCATAATTCATGGGCAATTGACCAGAAAGGTCATAATGCCACTTTGATTATTCTGTGAATGCTACTTAGAAACACTTCAGTCTGTGTATTATTAACTCAATCAACTATTTTGGCTCTTTACTATCAGTTGAGTCAACATTGCTGGTGCTGGGAAAATATATGACTTACAGCCCTGAAAAATGCCTGCAGAATGTATTCTTTTACCATGTATATAAAGTAATTGTTTTTTCTAAAATAATAAATTCAGTCCTGAACCACAGAACACCAAACCGTCAAGGACAGAAAACTCACAAGCCAGAGGACCACGAAGTGAACTCCACCTTTTCTTAAGGACTGGGGTCCCTGAAATGGCCCCAAAAGCCAACTGTATTCCGGGCTGCATCTAAACATACGCAGATAGCTGGTAGAAGGAGATTACCCTCCCTTCCCTATTGTTCCCTCATGAGACCCCATCTGGAGTATTGTGTTCAACACTGAGGTCCACAGTAGAAGAAAAATGTCAATCTGTTAGAGAAAGTCCAAAGGAGACAAAGGAGATCAAAGACGATCAGAGGTCTGAAGCATGTCTCCTATGAAGACTGAGAAAGTTGAGGTTATTTATCCTGGAGAAGAGAAGGTTTTAGAGAGGCTTTAGAGAGAATTTATGGTGGTCTTCCAGTACTCAAAAGAGGCCTACAGGAAAAATGAGGGATTTCTATCAAAATGTGTAATGACAGAATAGGGGAGAATGGATTTTAACTAAACAAAGGTAGATTTAGAGTACATATAAGGATGAAATTCATCCCTCATAGTGGCTCTGGCACTGCAACATGTTACCCAGGGGAGTTGTGGATATCACTTCCCTGTAAGTGTTCAAGTCTAGACTGGATGGGGCTTTGGGCAACCTCATCTAGAGGAAGGTGCCCCTGCCCATGGTCGAGGGTTTAGAGCTAGATCATCTTTAAGGCCCTTTCCAACCCAAGCCGTTTTATGATTCCTTAATGCTAAGTGCTAAGACTTGTCTCATAACAGCCCAATGCAGCCAATGTTGGCCTTCTGGGCTGCAGGTGTACACTGCTAGCTCACATCTTGCTTTTCATCCACAAGGATCCCCAAATCCTTCTACACAAATCTTTTCTCAATGAGTTCTTCTCTCAGTCTGTACCCATATCTGGGAATGCCTTGACTCAAGTGCAGCACCTTGCATTAGGTCTTGTAAAACCACATGAGACTCTTTTGTGCTCAATTTTGATTGTGCCCAGATACCTCTGGATGGCATCCTTCCCTTCTGTTGTGTGAACTGCACCATTCAAATTGGTATCATTGTCAAACTTGCTGAGGGTACGCTCCATCCCTCTGACTTCGTTGTTGACAAAGATGTTGAAGAGCAATGGTCCCAAGAGGGACCCCTGGGTAACTCTACTCGTGACTGGCATCCACCTGGACATAGAGCCATTGAAAACAACCCTCTAGCTATGGCCACCCAAACAATTATTTGTCCACCTAATAGTCCAGTCTTCAAATCCATACCTCTCAAATTTAGAGAAAAGGACATGGCATGGGACCACATCAAAGGCTTGGCAGAATTCCAGGTAGGCAACACTGATCACCATTCCTTTGTCCACTAACGCCATTACTCCATCATAGAAAGCCACCTAGTTAGTCAGACATGATCTACCCTTGGTGAAGCTGTACTGGTTGTTTCAGATCACATCCTTATCTCACATGTGCCTTAACATCTCTTTCAGGACAGAGGTGAGGCTCACTGGCCTGTAGTTCCCTGGGCCTTCCTTTCTCCTTTTCTTGAATATGAGAGTGATGTTTCCCATTTTCCAGTCACTGAGGACTTTGACTGACAGCCACAATTTTTCAAATGTGATGGAGACCAGTTTGGCAGCCACATCAGCCAGTTCTTTCAGAACACTAGGATGTATGTAATCTGGCCCCATTATACTTGTCATTTTTTTCCCCTCAGCCTGAACAGTAGGCTCTTGCTCAGCCGTGCTGGTTTCCTGCCTCATCTATTTGGTGTCTTATTCTGGGGAATGGAGAGTTTTGTGCTTTCAAAAAGGCATGTTTAAAGTTCTGCCATCTCTGTTCTGTTTCTTTATCCCTAAGGATAGTTTCCTAGGGGATCTCATCTAACAACTCCTTAAGCAACCTGAAGTTCAGGATCCTGACTCCACTCTTTGCCAGGCTCACATTCCTAGAGACTGTGAACTTGATTGGGCATGTTCACTGCAGTCCACGCTGCCTCAAGTCTTAACATCCTTAATGACCTCTTTCACACTGGTGAGCACCAGGTTTGGCAATGCTTCAACTCTGGTGGATGCATCCAATATCTGAAGCAGGAAGTTGCCATCAATGGACTCCAAGAGTTTCCTGGATTGCTTGCAGATCATTGTGTTGTTTTTCCAGCAGATATCTAGGTGATTGAAAACCCCCCCATCAATATGAGAGTCTGTGAATGTGATGCCTCTTGCAGCAGAAGCAAGAAGGCCTCATCAACAGGCTCCCTTGATCAGGTAGCCCATCATAGACATAGTTCTGGTCCCTAATTTTAACCCACAAGCTCTCAACTATTCATGACAGTTTCTCAGAGGCAGCTTTTCACAGTCTGTCCACTTCTTAGCATAGAGAGCAACTCCCCCATCCCCCTTGTCCCTTCTAAAATGTTTATAGCCCTCAATCATGATATTCCAGTTCTGTGAATAATTCCACCATGTTTCCATGGTAGGAATATTATTGTAGTTTTCCAACTGCACCACAATTTGCAATTCTTCTTGCTTATTTTCCATGCTATGTGCATTGGTATAAGAGCACTTCAGCTGGACTTTTGGCCACTTTACCTTCTTGGAGGAGCTCTCCCAAAAATCTTTGTGATAAATTTGAGGTTTTCCCTTGCTTCCTAGAGCTACAGCATTTCCTGACTACTTTCTGATCCTCAGCAGTACAGCTTCTTCCCCCTATCAAATCTAGTTTAAAGTCCTGGTGAAGAGCCAGACCAGTTTGCTACCTAGTCTGGGCTGCTGGTCAGCGTCTGACTGAATATGAATTGAATGCACATAGGTGGCTACAAAAACCAATGACACTCTGTTCTGTATTAGAAATAGTGGGTTCAACAGGACTAGGGAAGTGATTATTCCCTTGTACATGGCATGGATGAGAACATATCTTGAATACTGTATTGAGTTTTGGGCTTCTCGCTAGAAGAAATATCTGAAGTTGCTGGAGAGGGTGCAGAGAACAATGAAGCTGGTGAAGGGATGAGAAAAAAGATTTTTGATGAATGACTGAGGGAATTGGAGTTGTTTAATCTGAAGGAGAGGAGACTGAGAGGAGGTCTCATGTGTCTCTACAGCTACCTGAAAGGTGGGTTTCAGAATCTTTTCCCAGGTGACAAATGAAAAGACACAAGGAAATGGTTTCAGATTACACCGTGGGAGGTTTAGATTAGATATCAGAAAGATTATCCTCTTAAATACCCCATTCCTATAGATATGTAAGAAATGTGTGGAAGTGGCACTAAGGGACATGTTTTAGTGATGAGACTTTGTATGCTAAGCCAATAGTTGAACTTGAACTTTTTCAGTCTAGATTATTCTATAATTCTGTGATCCATGGGGAACTGTGACATTTTATAGAATCATAGAATCACAGAATCACCAAGGTTGGAAAAGACCTAAAAGATCATCCAGTCCAACCTATTCACCTATTACCAATAGCTCCCACTAAACCACGTCTCTCAACACAACATCCAGTCTTTCCTTGAACACCCCCAGGGTCAGTGACTCCACCACCTCCCTGGGCAGTCCATTCCAGTGCCTGACCACCCTTTCTGAAAAGTAATACTTCCTCATGTCCAGCTTGAATCTCCCCTGCCGTAGCTTGAAACCATTCCCTCTGGTCCTATCACTAATGACACAAGAGAAGAGGCCGACCCCCAGCTCACTACAACCTCCCTTCAGGAAGTCATAGAGAGCAATGAGGTCTCCCCTGAGCCTTCTGTTCTCCAGGCTGAACATTCCCAGCTCCTTCAGCCTCTCCTGATGCTCTTCAGACAAAAAAAAAAAAAAGTGAAAGAGCTTCTCTGGATGTAAAAAGAAAGGAAAGAGGGATTTGGGAGCAACATTATCTGCATTTTCTCTGTGAAAAAAATGAATTCAGAAGTAATCACTGCATCATGTGTGCTCAGCTAGCCTTCTACTACTCCAGAACAATCACCAATATGATCAGAAAAACATCATCTGATGAAATACATTAGTCAAATATATAGCTGGCTTCTTCAGCAAAGTGCAGCTTGACCTCGAGCTGACCTTGAAATTTTGTGAACAGGAGCAAATAGTCATTAAGCTGGGAACAGCTTGCATAATGTTTAAGTAGCAAATATTACCATGAAATATAATTGAAGTATAAGGATTATGAACACAATCACATATTTTTAGTTCCGCCAAATGGGAGAATGGTTTTCTGGCTTTTCAAGTAAGAGAGAGCAAAGGAGAAGAACAGCAGTCTTCCTACAATATTTATCTTTGACTGAAAGTCAAAATTCATTTTTGAATTTCAGTTTTCCATGTATTTGTGTATGTGCAAACACCAAGATTTACCTGTTGATTTATTTTTTCATATTAATGCTTACTTAAATGAATGCTGTTCTAGAGCTGTTGTGCATGCTGTCCTCACAACAGCATGCAAAGATACAGAAATTCTGACTAGCCATCAGTTCAAGTTAACATTCATGCAGCTCATGGACACTAGATAGCAGCACCTCTGAAAACTGTCTGATGAGCCTAAGGTACTTAAAAGAGTAGCTAGTAAATATTAAATCACAGCGTGATCCTTCAGTAATCTCAGATGGACACAATGACATTATATCAACATAAAACTGCAGTGATGCAGTAGCTAATTAAGCACTTTGAATGATTAAGCTGTATTTATAGATCTTCTAACTCAAAGAGATCATACCTGGCAGATCAATGCCAATGTTAAATAAGTCATTAGCCTCTGCAAAGATTGCCCACAAGGTCATTGAATTGTGATGGTGGAACATTTTAATGAGCTGAACACTTGACCTATGGGAACAGGACTGACAACAATTCACTCAGATGGGGAAGCTCAGCATGTCTGGAAAAAAAAAAAAAAAAAAAAAAAATCACACTGTCTCTCTGTGCCTTGATTTCTCAATCAATAAGATGGAAACAATAACTCTGTAGCACAAACAAATCCCTGGCATTAACTGATAA
Source organism: Lagopus muta (assembly GCF_023343835.1). Classification (NCBI taxonomy): domain Eukaryota; kingdom Metazoa; phylum Chordata; class Aves; order Galliformes; family Phasianidae; genus Lagopus; species Lagopus muta. The sequence goes on along the minus strand of NC_064435.1, from coordinate 36,747,637 downwards.
CACACACAGAATGTGTTATAATGATTGTATTTTGTTGACAATTATTATATCAAGGATTTGTTTTATAGTTATTTTCACATTGAAATGTACTATGGTTACACAATGAACTACAAAATCAAAAGATTTATGTTCTTGTTAATGTGAATCTGGCCTGGGCCAAAAATCTGCTGTTGGTATTTTGTTGGTATGTGCCAGAGCTTTGGGGTTTCAGAATACAGTGTCCCTACCTACCTGCTAGACACACAACATGATGTTATTGCTTGTTTTTCTATTTTGCATCAACGCTAGGCACTAGCTCTCTGTGATACAGAATAACATATGTGGCCTTTACTCTTACGAAAAACAGATTCAACTCTCTGAACAAAAGGTACAGAAATCACTGCCAGCCTGGGACAGTCTACTGAGTGCGAATGTTTCACTAATATTTCAGACTTAATTGGAGATACCTTCTCCAGAATATCAGCTCTAGTAGAATCATAGAATCACAGAATTACTAAGCTTGGGATGAGACCTCTAAGATCACCAATTATTGACCCATCACCACCATACCATCTAAACCATGCTCCCGATTGCCACATCCACACATTTCTCAAAAACTTCCAGGGCCAATGACACTACCATCTCCCTGGGCAAACCACACCAATGCATTACCACTGTATAATCAATGGATATCAAGATGTTACAATCACAATATAATCAAGAGAGTTAGGCAAAATGGACAATGATAACAAAAGAGAATAAAATGGGAGGCTTACCCTTCAGCTGGGCTCACCACAAAGCACCAACAGAGGCGATCTCCAGAAGAGATCCTTCCCCACTGGTAGCCAGCTCTAAAATAGGTCTAGGAGGGGTGGAGCCTGGCTCCACTCCTTCCGGCAGCACAGGTGAATTGCCTTCACCTGTGCTCCTGTGGCTGACTCATGGCTCACCTCAGGTGATCAATCAGAGGTTCAGGCTGTGACTCAGCAGTTCCCATACAACCACCCTTCCTGAGAAGAAATGTTTCTAATATCCAACCTGATATCCAGTATTTGTCTGCCAAATCCTATAAACAAAATCTAATCTCTTTAGCACCTTTTTTAATTTGGACCTCAGACATTTGGCTATAGAGCTGGGACCATTGAATCAATTCACACAGGGTCTGTACCATCTATTAGATGATGGCGTCAGGGTGAATTCTGTGTCATGATTTAGTCTTCATCAGCTGTTTGATTTTGTTATTCCATTTTCTAGAGTTATCAAGTTACAAATCTGATTTTTATGATTTTTAATAACTACCTGATTTTCCGTGAATTTTCTATAATGCAGTTTGTTGAGAGAAAAGCTTAGCTAACCATTCATATTTGAATTGAGAATTCAACATGATTGCCCTGCGAGTGTGTGCCTGGAGGGAAGTAAAAATAAGGTTGTTACTTGGAAAGATGAAGTGATTGAATTCAGCGCCTGAGGCCACAAACCTCATTTTTGTTACTGCTAATATGTAGAACTAACTGAAAGCCAACTGCAAACTAGTTCCTGCTTTTTTTCTTTCTATAAAAGCTAACATTATGTATTCTACCTAGGATATATATTTTTGCTGTAGCAAATAAATGCCACCAAACCAAGCCTACCGTCAGGAACATGATCTACTGTTCATGAGAGGCTAGTGTAGCAATATATGAAGTTTTTCTAATGTACTTGTCAGTGACATAGGTATGCATTAACAATGTATTACTCAAGACCCTGAAATACTGTTTGGGATTGCAGTACTAGTAGCATATGACTGAAGGAGTTCTAAGAGTGAAAGGGACATTTTTGTGTGCTGGCACCATGAAGACTGCTCAAAAAGGTGTACTACTTTTATACTGTCATGGTAACCTCATGGTTGTAGATGGACCTTTTTTAAGGGCTACGGTGAAGCAAGGTCAAGGCATTCAACTAGCACCAATGTCATTTACAGACGTTGTATTTAAAATGCTTCTAATATGTAATGGAGGCTTCAAGCTCCTGCTAATGATGACACAACTGTCACACACATAAAAAGTTTATCACAGGTTTTCTATGATGCACAAGTGTTTTGTTCAGGAAATGAATCTATCTCACTTTTAAAAAAGATTGGTTACCTGACAACAGCAATCCCACCTTGCCAAACTTCAGTATATTATTAGTGGCAAAGTGCTAGCCTCATGACTTTGTACAAGCCATGATTTAAAAGGGAGCACTTCTCTCCTACAGCATGATTTTTATTTTGTTTAAATTTGTTTTGACCTACTAGAGTTTCCTGCAATGTAGGCTAGTCAAGAAATTAGGAAAAGTACCTGCAAAAGGAGAAAAACTGAGTGACAAGTTAGAGACAATTCAGTCACGAAACCTGCCTGAATGTATTCCCATGTTGTCTTAAAAATAAACATCCATTGTGGAACTACTGTTTTTACAGCTAGTGTAGAGGTGGAAATTTTGTACCAGCAAGTGTTATGGTTCAGTATTGGAGACTTATTATAGGTAGGAAATACAACTGGAAGTATGCTGTTGATCTGAAACAACCAGTTTACCTTTAAAAACACTGAGATGTCAAGCAGACATATTTATGTCCTTTAAAAAAAGTCTTAACAAAACTGTGTCATATTGATTCTGTTTGCTTTTATCTGAAAACAGAAATATCAAATACAAGATTTATCAGAAGTAGAATCTTACTTCATTGCTCTCACTACAACCTCTTTTATGATCATGGCAGCTATTCTACCATCACTATGAAGTTGAATGTAGTTCAGAAGCTGATTTTAATCTATACATGAAGCGTGGATTAATAAATGAATTATGGGATGGAATGATTGACACAGCAAGTAATATGGTATTAGAAAGCAGGATTTGAAAGAGTTATTAAATACAGAATGCAATGATTAAATGTGAGCATGATGATTAATCATATATCAGAGGAGAGAACAATTGCTAACACAGTAGAAAGGGATAACCCTGACCAGATTATCAGATGATACGCATTATTCAAACACAAAGGAAATTAGGGTAGCTATGACAGTTTATACAAGCCAGAGATCTGAACTCAGGATAAATAGACTGAAATTAAGGAAAAAAAGACAAAAACTTTGGCTAAATCACAGAATCATAGAATGGATTAGATTGGCAGGGACCTACAAGATAATCTAGTTCCAATTCACTTACAAATGCATATCCATATTTCTTACATATTTTCTCCCCTACACTGGTATTATCATATCTCATGTTAATTAGAAGGACAAGAGGAAGCATGCTCATCTTAAGGGACAAATAAGTATTTCCCTTCTTTAAGCCAAAATGGAAGCCTATGCTTTAAATGTGTGAAGCATATCACGCAGCTCCAAAAAGCCACTTTCATTTTCACATAAATATATAACCATCATTTGTTTAACTCACACCAAGCTATCAAATTTTGTGGTGGTCTATAAACTTGTTGAGTCATTAGCCTGGCTGCTTAATGGAGGAAAACTAAATTCCCGTTCCTGCATAATGACACTTATTCACTGTAGACATTTGCATCACTAGGAAACGATAAAACCTCATCCTTCATAATGAAGTTCTGAACTGACAAAGAGGAAAATATAGTGTTGTGGGACAACTATGAATATAAAACAAGCTTAATAAAGAAGTAGTGACAAATTATATTATGCAAAATGCAGTGCAATAAAAAAAAATGTTACTAACTCATTGGAAATGTCATAAATAATCTAAATAGTTTTTAACTGTCAAAGCCCTGAAAAATATATTTCTTAAAAAAAATGAGGTATACAATAGATGCCAGTTTAATTACCATCATATTTTGACAGACATAGAGAGTCTTGTATTCAGCTTATTTGCTAAATTTAGCTCACTTGACTAAAATGAGATGATAGGATGGTAGGAGGAGATCTACTCGTCTGCCTTTTCAAACCATTGGTGCCCAGTGAAAATCTAAATAGCTTAGCCATTTAAAAATGTTGTTGCTTCCTACTTGAGTCAATATTCACTGTTTGGATTACAATCTTACACCACCTGATCCTCATAAAGTAATGAATTCATGTGATGTGAAAGTTTGGTAAAATCATGTACTCTCTTCTTAAAATCAGTGTTCTTTTTGAACAAATAAATATACTCTCTGCTATATTTCTGTGGGTCAGCAAGGTCATGAAGTCTTATTAGGACAGCTCCTTGTATTAGAAAAGACTTTGTCCAATCTCTGTGTCCAAATGACTCACTCTGTCCTCTTCCAAAAATTTCATTTTGTGGAAAGAGGGAAGTCACTGACATATCAAGATTTGCTGGTGACTCAAATAATAATGACTTTGATTCTGTTTCTGCTGAAGTCTTAATGATTCCAGTGGTGCCAGTGACTCTAATGGAAGTAGCTGTGAGTCTTGCATAACCAGAAGCATTTCTATTCATGAAAACAGTTGCAAAATTAACTATGTGATCAAATTTTCACTTCAATGGAGATTTCCCTGCTGACATAGGCACTTGCTTAATTATATACTGCATGTACTCAAAATGCAAAATGATCAAGATGCCTTAGCCATTTTCTACATCTTCTAGCATATGAGGCTGTTCAGGCTACATGATGCATTTAATATTCAGTTAGGAGATCTGTAGAAAATCTTATTTACTTTAAATTGTGAAATCTTACTTGTTTTGTTAATGATTTTGATTTAGTTTGTTTATATATCAATGGCAGGTGTCACAGTCAAAAATCCCACTTGGACCTCTAAATATGAGACGTTCTCTTCTGGAGCAAATCTATTTTAAACTTGCTCCCTTTTTTTTTTCCTAGAGAAAGTAGTACTCATGTTTTTAAACAAACATGAATTCCACCCTAGATTAAATACACATAGAAAGTGTGAGCTATTTTCAGACTATTTTCAAAGGAACATAGTGATTTTTACCCTCTGGTTGTTATTATAATCAACAGGTCAGTGTTTCATGTCCGAAATGCAAAACTCAAAGCAAACAACTTGGTTTTAGCACACTTTTGAGCCTAGCCTGACTTTTTTACTTTACCATTTTCACAGTTGGAATTGGCTGTACAAAATTTTCCATTATGAAACAGGATTTGGAGCCAGTCTGTCTGCTATGCTGTCTTCAGTCTTGTCTAATAACTAATGTTTCCAATAACTCATTTAAATTGCTAGCTCTCCTGTACACGGCATTAGTCATTGTGATCATCTTTAAGTCTTGTAGGTTGTCTCTTTAGTTTTAGAATGCCTCATTTAACACATTTAAGGCACAAATAAGCATTTACAAAACAGAAATTTTTTGAGCCTGAAATGTGGCTGCAGAGATTCCATCAGACAAGGAGGGAATACAGTTTGGCTACTGGCCACAGTTTGACTACTGGAAAATGAGAAAAACTTTCATGCCCCGTTGTTTTAGTTTCTTAGTAATATGGAGACGAACCAAGAAATTGCTAGATTTTTCTAATCCATTTTATAACAATAACTTTCAATTCTGGCTGGGGACTCTCCATCCCCTTAATGCCAAACAAAACAAAACAAAACAAAACAAAAAACCCCAAGTGATTCCGATGTGATAAGAGTTCTGCTAGAGAACAGAAGGACATAGTGCATTTTTTCCCAATCTAACTTCTTAGACATTCTGTAGAAGCCATATTCAGAAGTCTACAGAAATACTTTATGGCCAATTAGAATACACGTTGGTATTTAAAAGGTTGTAAAATCATCTTTCATGGATGTTTCTTGGCCAAGTACCTAACATGAAATTTAAAATAAAACAATCATAAAGATGCTATTCATAATGCTAGATGAATGGAGAGTAAAGCACACCAAACTACACATACTTTGAACCACACAGAACAAGACCTGTCTGAACCAGGGCAAACACTTCAGGCAGATTGTCCATAGGCACAAGAAAATTTTTCACTATTTGCAGCGCTCATTTTTTCTCTTTAATGTTGTATAATTCACCAGTGAAAAGAGCAACAGACTGAGAGAGTGACTAGACTTTCTGTTAAGAGTGCTCAGACATTGAATGTTAGCAATGGTTCAGCAGACTGTTGGCTACACTTCTGTGCTCCAGCCTGTGCTGAAAGTTCCACACTGGAGCTCAGAAACTTCTCCTTGCTGAAGTCTGATTCTCCTCCCAAACAGAGATTTTAATCTGTTGAATGGATGATTTTTGGCAGAAAAAAATTAACATTTCTAGATGCCAAAAGTGGCAGATCAAAAAAATATACTTAAGAAGAGGCCTGATTTGACTCTACAGTCATCTGTATTGAATATTTTACAATGCATGAGGTTGCAGAATACAGTGGGCTATAGAGCCCTTTCCAGAGCTCTTGTGTATTTTAGGTTGACAAAGTATATGGAAGATGTCTGGAGTGGGAACCCAGGAATACTCTCTAGTTTTAAAATTGTGTTTTCTTCTTGGCTTTCTTCTTGAGGAGAAAATATCTGCGTGTCTGGAATTTCTTTTTAAGAAAATTCAATTGTGTAGACCAGACAGGAATTGCAGTGGTACTGCAGTGGTGCCCTTCTTGCATTATTCTAGCACTTTAATGTTGATTAGGAGCAATTGTACAGGTCTGATAGGAGCTACTTGTTTTAGAGATTTAAGATAAGAACATCGGTGTGAATGCAAGAGTTGTCTCTCATTATTTGACAAGAGCTTGTTTTTGGGAAACAAAATAATCTGAAAAGATTTTCTCTTTGCTTGCATTAACCTTTACATCATGCTCATAGCACATCATTAGGTTATGTAATTTGTGTTTCAGTCATCTGCAAGGGCTAATGATGGTGTTTCTCTGTCCTAGAATGACAGAAATAAAAACTACCAACTGAACTGGTGCGGAGCTTTCAGTTTTGTGTTTCTAGGAGCACCCTGGTCTTTACATCTGCTGATCATCCTTATCTCCTACTTCATTTCATAATTTAATGTCTCTTTACAGTATGTTTGATCTATATAAAGGCACAGATTTTATGCCAGAATTTGACATGTCGATCTTTTCTGTATGCTTCTCCATTTCCCTCATTTTAAAATCTACTTGATTTGACTTTTCTTTTTTTTCTACATAGTGACTATTTTTTCTCAAATGGGGAAAAAAAAGCCCATAAAAATTGTTTAATTAAGAAGAATAACTTCTGAATAGGTCTTGCCAGGGGAAGGAAGTTACATTAATTTGAGCATTTCTTGATAGTAGTCCTACAGTTTAGTTATACAAGGACAATTCAAGACTGTTCCTTTAATAAACAGTAAAAAAATCTCACTGGGTTCTGTGCATTTCTTCTACTCTTCATTTAAAATCAGAAATAAACTAGTACTTTAATTTACACTGCTATGATTGTTATTCAAGTGCACAGAATATCTTCACTTCTTTCTGGATGAATGTAGATAATAATTTTTCTCTTTCACCATGCATATTGATTGAGATTCTGTTTCTCACTAGTCCTATTAAATGAGTAAATCCACAAGTGGTTGTGATGTCTGTTGTTTCCTTGCATCCAGGCAAAGAGACCTCCTTAGAACAAGTCCAGTTCTCTAAATTAAACCCATTAGTCTTTATTTCCAAAACATGATGTCTGCTCTGATAGTAATGCCTTCTATTTTGTTTTGTTGGTCCACGGTGTAAGAGATGGATGTTAATACAACAGTAGAGGTTGAACTTTCCCAACAATATTCCATTACATTTTATTGCCTTGCAATAGATGGCAGAAGGACATTCTGACAAAATAATGTCTAACATGGAAGTGCATATGAAGCAAAGCTATATAACTGAATTCTTGCATGCAGGAAAAATGGCACATTCTTCAACACATTCTGAATATTCTTGGAGACAAAACAGTGGATGTGGGCACAGTGAAGTGATACGTTTCAGCAGTGGTGACAGCGATATGAAAGACAAGACATGTTCCAGATCACATGCACAGCTTTAACACCATGAAATGAAGAACACCCTCAGCTCATCCATTCAAATTGGCAGATTTCAATCTCTGAACTGTGTAGAGAGCTGAATATCAGCTTCAATGCATTGGAAGCAATCGTTGTGAAGTTGGAATATTGCAGTGTCTGCAACAGGTGGATCCCATAAATGCTTACACAGAAACAGAAAGGGCAGTGTATGCAAGCTTGTCAGCACCTACTGAACCAAAATGAGGTTGAAGGTGACAGTTTACTGAATTGTATCATTACTGATGATAAGATATGGTGTCATCAAAATGGCTGTTCATGGAGTCGTGACATGTGAATTCCCCTCTGAAAAAAGTTCAAGACACAGCCCTCATCAGATGAAGTGATGTCCACTGTCTTTTGGGATAGGAATGGGTTGAGCCTTCCTGATTTCCCAGAACCCAAAAATACCATCAACTCTGACCACTACATCTTGACATTGCCAAAGCTAGAAGCTCAAACTTCCAGCGTCAGACCAAAGAAGAAGACAAACTTTTTCTCATAACATGATAACATCACACCTCTTACTAGTTTGAAGACTGTGAAGCACATTGCCAGTCTTTGCGGGACATCACCCTCTGTATAGTCTGGATTTGATGACTCCTGACTTCCATTTGTTCAGACTGATGAAATATGGACTGAGTGGGCAAAATTTTCCTAGCAATGACATCACCAGAGTAGTTGAGAAACAGTGTGTCACATCCACTGGTGCAAATTTTTGCAAGCACAACATGCAGACTTCTATTCATGACTGGTAAGAATGTATAACTAATGGTGATGCCTATGTTGTGAAATAGTGTTTTGTAACTGAGAATTTGTTCTATCAAGTAATGTTATCATACCATTTTGTATCTGTTGTAGTTTCCACAGAAATAAATAGGAGGCATTACCTACCTATATAGAGTTCAGAAAATGTATATAGAAAAAAACATATATTCATGTATTACATTGGGCCACGAGTTCTTGACCTCATGTATCCTCTGTTTACCTCAAGCAACCTTCAGATTCTTGAAGAGTGGCTGTAGTAAGCATCACCTCTTTCATCTAGGGCTTATGTTGTCAGAATCTGCAGTAATACTTGAGCTGCTCTTGTAAGATAGGGCCAGCTTCAATATGCTTTCTATCTGACAATGGAAAATCTATGAACACATCATTAAAAGTAGCAGAGGTAGAGCTGAGGTGTACCAATACAGCCTTGTCTTTAGGATAGTGTTATACAAACCTTATGCTTGTACATGCGTATATAACAAGATGATACCAAAAAGAGGAAAAAGAAAAACTCCCAAATTAGAGCCCAAATTTAAAGAAAAAGAAAATAACAACAATGCTTTCACATCACAATGCAGTCAGTCTTACTACGAACTGGTATTATTGCAAATAGGCCTTTGTACACAGTACAGACTATATTTTACCATTCTTCATGACTTTATACATAACTTGTGGAAATGTTAGCTAGATTGTGGTACAATTCAAGTGCTACAGTTTGCAAAGAATATGCGATTAAAGAACATCAACGAACTGTAATTGCCAGTACACGTTCCATCTCATTGAATCAAGACGCATCCTTTCTGATTGATGCAGAGTGATGAGCAATCACCTGTAATTGATTGGAATTCACTCAGTATAGAATGACATGTTGAGTAATTGTTACTAAAAAATAACAACTGGTTAAAGCTAACAGGGCAGGCTTCAACCAGACCATACTTTTTGAACATCCTTGCTGCTTCAAACACTTATGAACCTTACAGTTTTGTTTTTGTTTTTGTTTTTGTTTTTTTTTGTCGACAGCTTATTGCTATTGTAGACTGGAATTCAAATGCAGTACACCTGCACATCATCTTTAAATATATATATATGTTATAAACTGAGGTTGGTAAATGAAAAAGCTAGATGTAATGTTTTTCTAAATACTTTAAACCATCAACAGTCCCATAACGTAAAACATTGATACATGTCCATAATAATCCTTTTCGCTTTTTGAGTTCACAGTGAATATAGCTAAGATTTTCTAATGGGTAGAACACACTTAACAACTAATTTCTGCTTTTAGTAGAAAAAAATAAGAATTCAGTGAACTTGATGAGCTTTGAGGGTTTCAGAGAGAGTTTAGGAAGGGCAGATATTGAAGAGTATTAAAGACCAACGAGGAGGGGCAGAGGATGCAGAAAGGTCACCCTTGGAAGGTTCTTTTTGGAGTTTTGGCAGTTCTTCAAAAATTGCTGCAAGAAAAGAACCTGCCAACATTTCCTGCATTTAACTTTGTTATGGACTAGTGAGCTGAAATGAGACAAAATTTATAGCAGCCTATCAATTTTTCTACCCTTTCCATCTCAAAAACAATTCTTCTTTTAAGAGTAGAAGAACATTTCAACTGATACACTTACTTTATTTCTCACAGTAAATCTCCATTTGATAGTGCCTGTGAATGATGACTAGCAGATGCTAGATGGAGTTCTGTTTCTTAATGTGCATTCAGATATTTTTGGCTACTACAGGGATTTCTAGTCAACTTACTCATGTAATATTTTTATCCACAGATTGTTTCTTTGCTTTTACTCTGAAGAGTTAATTATACTTGCTTTATGGAAAGTTTCTGATACAAAGTAGATTAATCTTTACTGTGATTTATAAAATCACTTGTTTGATTGAGCCAGCATAGTATAAAAATACCAGACTTGAAATTTGAAATCAAACCAGAAATATTATTTGTACAAACGTATAAGTACATAGAAAGGTTTTCTAGCTGACAGTATACTGCATACAACAGCATGTGCAGTAAGAGTTAATTTCTGCCACCTCATGAATTTAATAGGATGCTTCAGTAGATTTTGTCTATGTGAAGAGTTCCTTGTGTTGCTGAAGACTGTGATGTGTTTGCACTGTAATATGCTGTCCCAAAGGAGGATACCAAAATGTCCATGGCAACTGTGAGACATTCAGGTCTAAATTTTTATAAACAAAACAAACAAACAAAAAAAGCAAGTGTTTGTACTTAAATCAGAGGTTTTCCATTCATTTGTGACAAGAATTGTTAGGACCTTAGCAGAAGTTGTTCACTAATGCATTTATTAACAAATACTTCCTCATGTTCTATGTGGCATCATCAAATCTCTAACATTTTAAACATGTATAGAAGGCAGTGGCTCTTACTTTGTTTCTCATTAGTGCCAGCTCCTTGCAGCATTAGCTCTGGGTGTGCTCTGCCTCCAATCATTTTTTAAATAATTCTTCCTATTTCAATACTTCAATGCTATATACTAGATATGTACATTTTTTCTAAGTTGTAATATAAATATCTGAAAGTACTGAGAGAAAGAAAAATTTGGGCTTTCTTTGCTATTTGTAAGTATCACTGAGAGCTAATTTCAGATTATGGGATAGTTTTATTGGCATTCACACATTGCAAGCACCAGAGTGCAAAGAATATTTTATAAAGCATAAACCTACTGGGGCAGACTATAAGTGCATTGTAAACTGAAAGTCCTCTGGACTTTACGTCAAATGTTATTACAGCTTATGTTGAAAGTGATTTTCAATTCATCAATACAACTTTGAATAATCACAGGATTTTTCATACATGATGTACAGTTATATGTATTTTTTCATTTGATTGTTTGCTTCTTTGAATATGTAGAATATGCATATTTTTTAAATATTTTATCAGTTGATTTGATTTAATAGTTTACCTGGCTTCAAAAAAAGGATGGATGAATTTAGGGTTATTAAATATATGCTGCAAATCATACTGAGCTCTGAAGGCCCGAAGTCTCAAGTGTGTTAATGAATCATATCTGCTTACACTCTTTTTGCTTTCTCACTGAGGAATCCACATTTGCTTACTTTGGAAACAGGATGTGGGACTAAATGATCTTCTGACCTGACTTACTCTAGTCAATCCTATGTATGGTTAGACCATCGTCTTATCTCTAACACTCAACTAATTTTCTAAACCACAGAAACACTGTTATTTTTCTTACTAGGATTAAGATAGGGCATGTTATGCTACACTGAAGATAGCTGGTCAAATTCAAGTATGTTGTTAATTTGATACAATATGCTAAAATAAAACAGCTTCACACTGAGTCAGTAGCTGCTATTTGTTCCCAAGTCACTTCTGTCCTTGTAAATTTTGACTAGCTTGTTGAGATCCTAATAACTTTAAGACAAGTTTCCCTCTTATTTATGTAAAAGGCTTTTCTGCACTTTAGAGTTAACGCCTGTTGCAACCAATTTGTTTTATTATGATAGCTCAAAATGCCTGTGGAGGACTCAGGCAAAGACACTACAAGCTTGCAATAATCCTCTGGGTTGGCCCTGCCTTCCCACCAGGTGCTCAACCACTGTTTCAGGTCATGACTTAGCATTTCTACTGCAGTGCCTTTTCTCAGTGTATATTTACAAACATACATATGTTCCTGGAAAAAGACAGCCCTGATCTCAAGTGGGTAATTGTGCTCAGTAGCAATGAGCACCAGCTATTGCAGGACCTTGGGCATACTGCAGGCCATCATCTGATTATCTGAGTGTTCAGTGAACTACAGGACAAAATAATCAAGATAATCATCATCTCACTTCACCAAGTATTGGATGGTCTTTATTTTATTTTGTACCCTCATATGGCATAACTCAGCTTCTTCTTTGCTCACCAGAACGTACAGTTGTAACAAAGCTGGTGGATACAAGGGGTTACATAGGTGACATCATCCCAACTTTGCAGATGGGGCAGGTTCATTCTGATGCCACATCCATGGCCCCAGACTGTGCGGTGGGCTGGGGAGCTGAGGCTGGGAAGTTGCTCTGCTTGCTGGTGCTGCAGTGGCCAGAAGGTATCACAAACTACAAGACTTGTAAGCGTTTGCTAATGATACTAAACTGGGAGGATCTGTTGACTATTGAGGGTGGAGACACTTAGCAGAGGGATTAATTAGAGATCTGGGCAATCACCAACTGCATGAAGTTTAACAAGAGCTAGTTCTGGGAAGGTGCATCCCTGGCTTTACATACAGTCTGGGGAACGAGAGACTGGAGAGCAGACACACTGAAAGAGATTTGGATGTCTTGATGGACAGCAAGTTGAACATGAGTCAACAGTGTGCCCAGGCAGCCAGGAAGACCAATTGTATCCCAGGATGCATGAAGAATAGCATTGCTAGCCAGTTGAAACTAGTGATTGTCCGCACTGCCCTAATGTGTCCTCATCTTGAGTACTGCGTACAGTTTTGGGCACCAGAGCACAAAAAGGAAATAAAACTACTAGAAAACGTCCAAAGGAGGATTATGAAGATAATAAAGGGTAGAGAGGGAAAGGCATATGTGGAGCAGCAGAGGGCCCTTGGCTTTTTCAGCCCAGAAAAGAGGAATTACAGAATCACAGAATGGCCAGGGTTGGAGGGACCTCAAGGATCATGAATCTCCAACCCCCCTGCCACATGCAGGGACACCAATCTCCACATTCAATACTAGACCAGACTGCCCAGGGCCCCATCCAACCTTGAACACCTTGAACACCTCCAGGGACAGGGCATCCACAACCTCTCTGGGCAGCCTGTTCCAGCAGCTCACCACTCTCTCTGTAAAGAACTTCCTCTGACATCCAACCTAAATCTTTCCTCCCTCAACTTAAAACCATTTCCCCTTGTCCTGCAGTTAACAACCCTTTCAAAGAATTGACTCCCCTCCTGTTTGTAGGCTCCCTTTAGGTACTGAAAGGCTGCAATGAGGTCACCCCGCAGACTTCTTCTCTCCACGTTGAACAAGCCCAGCTCCCTCAGCCTGTCCTCATAGGGGAGGTGTTCCAGTTCCCTGATCATCTTTGTGGCTCTCCTCTGGACCCTCTCCAACAGCTCCCTGTCTTTCTTGTACTGGAGTCTCCACACCTGGATGCAGTACTCCAAATGGGGCCTCACAAGAACAGAGTAGGGGGGACAATCACCTCCCTGTCCCTGCTGGCCATCCCTCTTTTGGTGGAGCCCGGGATACCATTTGTCTTCCAAGCTGCAAGAGCACACTGCTGGCTTGTGTTAAGTTTTTCATCTATCAAGACCCCCAGGTCCTTCTCTGCAGGGCTGCTCTCAAAAACCTCTCCTTCCAGACTGTATGGATGCTTGGGATTCCTCCGGCCCAAGTGCAAAACTCTGTACTTGCCATGTTGAACCTCATCAGGTTCACCCAGGCCCACCTTTCTAGCCTCTCAAGGTCCCTCTGAATGGCATCCCTTCCTTCCACCGTGTCAACTGCACCACTCAGCTTGGTGTCGTCAGCAAACTTGCTGAGAGTGCACTCAATTCCATCATCAATGTCATTGATAAAGATGTTAAAGAGCACCGGTCCCAACACAGACCCCTGGGGGACGCTGCTCATTACCGTCCTCCACCTGGACATAGAACCATTGATGATCACCCTCTGTCTGCGGCCTTTCAACCAGTTTCTAATTCATTGAGCGGTCCACCCATCAGATCCCCATTCCTCCAATTTGGAGATAAGGATGTGGTGGGGGACCATGTCAAAGGCCTTGCTCAAGTCCAGGTAAATGACAACAGTAATTCAGCCCAGAAAAGAGGAAATTGAGAGGAAACCTCACGGTGGCCTACAGCTCCTCACACAGGAGAGAAGGGGCAATCTGTTCTGCTTTCTCTGATGACAACAGGACTCAAGGGAATGGTGTGAAGCTGCAGCAAGGGTGCAGAAAAAGGTTCTTCACCGAAAGGGTGGCCAAGCTCTGAAACATGCTCCAAGGGAAATGGTACTGGAGTTCACAAAGCATGTGGACAATGCTCTCAGACATATGGTCTGATTTTTGGGTGGTCCTGTGGGGAACCAGGAGTTGGATGCAACGATCTTTGTGAGTCTCTTCCAACTCAGGGTATTCTATGATTCTCAAATTTTCTCTCCATTTTTGTTTGTTTGTTTGTTTGTTTGTTTGAGTTTATATTTTCATAACATTATTGGTTTACTAGCTATGCCTTAACACTATTTGCTTCCATGTATTAGCGTATGATGGTATATGGTTACTTTTACCAGGATATATAAATTTAGTAGAATGGAAAACTTATCCTAGTTTTAGATCAAAACTTTATATCAGTCAACTGTGTTATATTTTACCATGTCAGTTCCACATACTGAAATTCTATATATCACCAGAAAAGGAAGGTTTTATATCTTCAATTCTCAGAACAAAAAAGAAAAATCTTTATGCTATGTAACAGTGAGAAATGAGGAAGCTTTTTTGTTTCTAAGAGTTGCTGAGATACTTCTTGAAGCTGTTAAGATGGCTGTAGTTTATATATTTCATAATTAAAAAGAAAACTAGAAATGAAGAAAGAAAGGATCTCTGATCAGCTGAAAACATTATTGCTTATTTTTTTCAGGAAAAAATAATGATAATAATTTTAAAAGTCTGGTATTGTTTTAACTTGTTTTTTTTTATTTTTGCTAAACCATGAATAGTGATATAACAATTCCTTGTAGGCACTCTGAGAAGTAATCATTATGGATTAGGTTAAAGGAAGATATCATATTAAAAGAAAAGAAAAATCTCATTTTAAATTACCAAACAAGTTTTATCACCCAGAGACAATTTTCACATTTAAACATTTTTAAATGTAATGCTCATTTCTAATCTTAAACTCAATTACTAGATTTTCCTCTGGCTCAGATCAAGGCTGAAAACAGACATACTTCAAAGTGTGTTTGAAGTTCCCAGAAAAGTTGACTCCACTGACTTTTTCTGTTCAGATTTTTATAGTAATTATCATAAGATATCTGAAGTTGTTTCTAGCTGTAACATATCTATTTTCTGTCAAAACCAGATGTTTAGCATTTCAATTATTTTCCCTAATGTTGGTTAGCTGTTCGTATTTTCTCTTCATTGTTCCCCAACTTTCAAAAGATTTTAAGTTCAAAGTAAAAAGTTTGTTCCTCAGGAATGTGCAAACTACTTAATCTTTCAGTAATCAGATAAAATAGAAGAAAAGGTCTCAGAAAAAGACTCTAATTATGAGCTTTTTGGAGTGCAGTAAGAACAGTCTCTGAAATGCATGTACAATAACCTTGTGTGTAGTCAAGATTTATAAGCCTGGAAGTCTAGTGCAGTCTGGTTTAGTGAGGACATTGTGCCAAGAATGAAGTTGAAAAGAAAACTATCACTGTTTGCTCAAGGCAACGAATGTTCACTAGGAAAAGAAATACTTTTCAGTCTGCTTGTACTACTCTATATGCAAAATGTATTAGTTTCGGAAAAGCATTTTTCTTAGTTGCCATTTCTGAGATTCCATTGAACAGTGATAATTGAACATAGTTCTTCCAAATCTGAAAAAAAAATAGTAGAAGTATAGTATAACTATGAAATATCAGTTATATTAGAACATTGCCATTTCCACGTTTGTCATCCATAATTGTGAAGCAAACAGAATGCTATTAAACCATCTGGGCTTTGAACTACACCAAACTAAAACAGTTAGTTGGCCCAATTTTGGCCAGCACATGTACATCTTCTGGCAAAAGGCCATATGTGGCTGAATTAAATAATCCAAAGTGAACAAACAGAGTTGGCCTGCACAAAGGCTCAAGGTGTATCTTGATGCCACATTTTCTGGCACAGAGTGTGAGTATTGTGATGAGTAAGATAATAATCAACAGGGAAATTCCTCTTTCTCAGGTGGAGTTTCATTTTCTAAATAGATTTGAGAAAGAAACAAGTAGTAACACAGAACACATCAGCATCAACTGCAGTTTATTGATAAACAGTTCTTCAAATTCTTCCTTGAAGAGGGAGCTTTTTTCCAAGCACCAAACATTTAAGAGCATGCAGATGAAGAAGCAGTAATACAGTTTGGAGGACTAGCTGTATTTCTGTGATTATAGCTGTGTCACTGGAACATATTTAGGGAAGATGACTAGGAGGTGTAACCTCAGAAAGTTTGTATTTTTGCAAGCAACATGCTACTCCTGCTGGAACACGAGTAGGGCATGACCACACTCTCGTTTAACTCTTAGCATTGTCCTCTGTCAGTGCCCTGTGAGTAGGCACTGAATCTTAGTTAGAAAAGAAACTAAAAATCTATTCTGAGTTTGCACTGTAAAGAAAGGAAAAGTATATGTAGCACAGTCCTCTGTTGTGTTTCTCACAGTTCTTTGCTGTGCATTCACCCACCAAATAGCAAAAGGTTACCATTTGCTTTATAGTCTTCTTCAGCAACTTCCTTTACGAATGTGCACACCCACCTGCTCTACATGATCTAATTCTTCTAAGCCAGGACCATATTGTTTTACAAACAATAATAATTATCACCATAAAGAATGATAATTATTATTATCACCATTTTATTCTATCATCATCATTCTAACAAGAATGTACGCATTTCTGGCAAATAAACTCCAACAGTTGTACGACAGGGAAGCTTTTAATGAGGTTGAAGATAAATATTTTTCTTTGTCTCTTCTTTCCAAAGTCTTCCACTGGAATCAGCAGTGCTAGTTATGTGAATAGTATCCAATGGGAGAATAAACGTCATCCAAAGTGAACATCAACCTCACTGGTCCTCTCTATCATGCTTTATTATCTACTTCATTTTCCTCTAGCAAAACATCTAATTTTTGGATGAAGTAGAAGTCTTGAAAATAATGTTGGGTCTAGAGGCAGTTTTGTTCAACTTTTTCATGAAATTAGCAATGAGGCAGAGATGGTTTCATAAAAGCTAATATTATAAGAACTTGAAAAGAATTTGATACATGAAGTAGGAACACAGCAAATAGTTGTCAGAACACAGCAAATAGTTGCCACTTACAGACTTTTTGATCTTTAACTCCCCTGTGGGCATTATAATTTGGTTTTATTTTAGGCACCATCAGTGTTCTATGGAAATTAATAATACAAACTTCAAATTCTTGGTCTATTAAAACTTTCAATTTTTTTTTATAGGGAAAGAATGAAAATTTTATTGAAAATTTCTTCTTGATTCAATGGTTGGCATGTTGGAATTGCTGCTAGTCCAAGAATGAGTAATGATCAGCAAATATACTGCTCAAGAGTAATGGAAATATGCTCTATGCAATAATATACTGCCTTTCATTTGTTTAAAAATTTCTTCAATAAAGAGTTTCTTTCAGAATGTATTTTATTATTTTCTTAAGGCACCTGAACATTCAGATATTCAACTCATTTATTTAAGCTCCCTGAGAGGAAGGGAAGCTGGGAGTGTTCTCTTGTTCCCAAGTACATATAAATGCATGTGACTGTGGACTTCAACAGTATTTTGATTTCATGTTGAAATGAATATATAAACAGCATAGTTCCCATCTCTCCATTCTTACACTACAATATACACCAACAAGTCCTGAAAGTGTTGTCTATCACTTTTCCTAATTCCCTTTGCAGCTTGTTGACACTTTTTTGTAGTCACAACACTGGTGCACTGCGTTCTATGTGTCAGAAACTTCTTTTATAAACCTCTTTAAATATATTTTCTGGTCTAATCATGCTATCTTGTTCTCTGATTGCTGGACTTCAAGAACAACAATTCCACATTATTATCTACTGTTCCTATGATTTTGGTGAACCTCATTTCCATCTTTCAAACTGAGGAGCCCTTTTCTCTGTCACAACAGGAGCTTCTCTGCCCTCTTGCTATTTTATTTGCATTCTGTACCTTCTGTAACTTTTTAAACTCTGCTTCCTTCTAGGCATGCAAGAACCAGAAGTACACACTGAGCTCAAGATTTAAGCTCATCAAATTTTTATCCAGTAGCAAAATGATATTCTCTCTTCTCAGTATCCTTCTAGATGATGTGAAAGACTGTTATTTCCTTTGTCTGCTCCTATCCATTAAGCCAACGATTTCAAGAACCCATCAATGATGACTATAAGATCTCTTTCCTCATTTGCAGTTCTGAATTCAACACTGCAGTAGGAATAGTCTGTTAGGTGTTTTTATCTACACTCTAGTTCACCTGCCACATTTCTGCTTAGTCATTCAGTTTTATGGAGCCCTTCTGGAATTGCTTGGCATGGTCACAACATCTGACTTCCCAGAAGAGCTTAGTTCTGTTAGAAAAATTAAAGATTTCATATTCATCCACTCTTTTCTTCAAAGGTCTTGTGAAAAATGATGGCAGATAAAAACTATGATGTCCCTCATCCTTCGGGAAACCCACTTGACTCTTCTACACCCTGGAAAATGACATTAATTCAGCCTTTTGCTTCCTGTCCTTAACCCACCTTCAGCCTAGACAAGAAATTTTTTTCTTGTCTCTTGATTCTTATATAAACTTTGAAGTGTAACCTTTTCAAAACTTGTTTAAAACTCCAGGAACGTTACAACCCCTGAGTATCCTTTATCCATGTGGATCTGTGGAAGATTAAGGAGAAGATATTTTCCATCACAGAAACCACACAGATGCTTTCCCACCTGTGGCCAGCCTGCTCAGATCCTGGACTCTACCATCTTCCCTAGGATGGCTGCCATACCACTCTGTACCTCCCTGGATGCTCTTCTGGGCCCTCATTCTAGGGGGGACTTACACTGGGAATCTATGTGCCACCTGGCATAGTGGCTATTTGTAACCTGCCACATACCAGTGGTGGCACTTGAAGTTTCACATGGAATTTACTTGTGAGTTCATCTGAAAAAAATTACATTCAGAATTCCTGCCTACCCATTTGATACTTGTCTTATAGTTATTTCCAGTGGTTCTAGCCCTTCCAACTTACTGCTGCAGAGTATTTTTGATGTGAGATTGCTTCCAATATACTCATGAAGGAATTTACTGCTCACAGGAATACTCACAGGATTCTGTGAGTGGCTCGTGTTACCACAGAGTGTTTTTACACATTTGTCAATATTCCCACCAATTTCCCAGCCTCTGAAGTGTTGAAAGAACTTTGTTGCTACCATCTTGAGTATCCTTTGCATGTTACACTTCAAATATTTTTAGATTTCCTAATCTCCTGCTTGTATTTAATCTATCTTTTCTTACGAGTTTTGAGTATTTATTGTCTCTTCCCTTCCCTTCCCTTCCCTTCCCTTCCCTTCCCTTCCCTTCCCTTCCCTTCCCTTCCCTTCCCTTCCCTTCCCTTCCCTTCCCTTCCCTTCCCTTCCCTTCCCTTCCCTTCCCTTCCCTTCCCTTCCCTTCCCTTCCCTTCCCTTCCCTTCCCTTCCCTTCCCTTCCCTTCCCTTCCCTTCCCTTCCCTTCCCTTCCCTTCCCTTCCCTTCCCTTCCCTTCCCTCGTTTTTTTCCCCTTAAGATATTAAGTATACACCATAGGACCTTACACAAAAAAGGCATCTTCTACACTTACAGGCAGGTAGAAATGTAAATACTTTCATGTGCTGAGGCCAAGGAGGACTACAGCAATGACAGCTTGTCACATGCTTTAATATTTTAACCCAAGACATAAAATTCTTTTCTTGAAAGTTGCCGTCCAAGATTTTTTGCATTTGAGATATGTTTTGGTAAAAGATCATGTTCTGTGGTGTTATTAATTATGCATCTTCAGTGGAGGACAAAGGTTTGTACATTGTTTGAAATTGCCTAACTACTTTGTCATTTTTTTCTTCCAAAGCGAACTGAAACAATTTATTATTTATAGCTCTGAGATGACATGCTTTCAGAATATTTCTGAAACTGAATTCTCCATCTCTTTTGTGTAATAGTAAGCCTTTTGTCATAAGGGCTGTAAATAGGATTTATTATCTTTCATTATTAAAACTCAGATTCCAGCTTTAACCTTTTGTATTTCCTAATTACATGAAGAAGATGGCTTTTTATCATAGTGCTTTATTTAGGAATAGAGTTCTTTGTGTAGCATCACTGGGTAAGTTATATTGTTTCTGACATCAGACAGCAACAAATTAGCTTCCAATTTGGTCTCATTCTTGTCAACATAAGATTTACTTAGTCAACATCTCTAAAATCAGAACAAAAATAAGTCTCTGTAGACTTGAGTAATTTAATACCTAAAACACAGGACTGAGCAGTTACTGGCTTTTAACATCCTGCAGCTGTTGTTTATGAGTTTAGGACATACAGGAGCCCATTAGAGTAGACAAAGAGATGACTGCAGCTATAGACTTTGGTGGATGCAACCATTTCCTCAGATCTTCTGGATACTACAGTTAGATTTAATATCATCCTAAATAAAAATAGAAAAGATGAGAACTGATTTGTCTCAGATGAGCTATCTGAAATATATCCCAATTATGGCTAATATGGTCTGGAAGGGTATGAATGCAGAATACTTCTACGATTTGAAGAAACATATAAGTCTGTATCTTGTCTGCCTTCTGAGGGGCTTGTTGACTTCTCTGTATATTTCTAATTGTCCATGTGGTGGCAGTCTCAAAGTATATATCATCTCTACTTGGAAGGAATGTTTTAATTCTTTTGGTAATAAGGGTTTGATCTCTTATCAATTTGATAGTGGACAAAATAGCCCACGCAGAAAGAAATTATTCTTGGAAAAGTTGAGGAAACTTTAGCGTGCATGTCTTCATGTTGCTCTATAGGATAGACTATCCCAAGGGCAGAGCAAAGACACGTGGTGTTGCACAGAACACCCTCTTAGGGATTAGGAGCTGACACAATTCAAATACGTGCCAGGAAGCATGCTAAAGACCAAATGCAAGGGAAAAATAAGTTTGTAGCTGTAAAGATGTGCACTTATTCACTTTGGCTGAATAGCCTTCACCATGTTTTATCAGTGGATACATACTCATTTCTTGGTAGACTAAAGAGGAAAATCCCAGCAACTCAGATGAACTCCCAGTAAAATTCTAAGGAGGAATCCAGTTATTTTGTCCTTCAAATTCTTAGTGCGTGCTTGTTATCTGAATAATTGCCATGATCTTTGTGTGATGAAGATTATACTATGAAATCTGAAAAATTCAGATTTCCAATCTCTGTGAAGCTATCAAAGGGACAAAGTTGTAAAAGCATTTTCTCAGCTATTGAGCTAAGTTCATGTTTTTGGAACTCAATTTGCTGCTTATTTGTCAGTCCTACACTGCAGTGAGACATCTCTGGCTTTGTGTTATTGTTTTTGTGGTTATTGTTTGGGGTTTTTTTGTGTCTATTTTTTGTTTGTCTGTTTTCAAAAACAGAAGTGTAGTTTGAACTGGGACATAGAATGGATGAGAAAGAAAATGTTAAATCTGAGAATATCTGTGTAATTATTCTGTAGATACCTATACAAAATAATGTGTTTTTAAGGACAGGTGTGGTATCTACAGTGTTAGATGTGTATCATTTGTAAAGGAAATAACCAAGTCATTTAAAAATACTTTTAGGAGGAGAATTTTTTTCTTTGTTTTTCACCCTATATCTGAAAGACTATTTTCACCTCATTCAAGCAGATGTAGATAAATCACGTGTCTGTTCACTCAGCTCTGTTTGACCAGCAAGAGCTTTAAGTGATTTTGTGGACAACTCCAAATGTTCTAGTGGAGATTGGAAACTGAGAAAAAACAATCTCACTTCCTAAGGTAAGTGGAAAAATAACCATAGAAACAAAACCAACAAATATAAAATGTTATGAATAGTATTACTACACAGGGAAGAATCTTGATGAAGTGTGAAGCATGATACAGGGCAGCTTGCTTGGGGTTTTACTGGTATGACTGGTATGCCTCTTAGTTTATTAGCCAGGAGTAAAAATAAAAAATCTCTGAGGTGAACTACAGGGAATTCAAATCACACTTTAAATATAGTCACCCAAATAAGGAGTTAATTCAAAAGTGTTGAAAGTGAACAGATTTTTGAAACTAAAATAAGGAATTGTTTCTAGAATCTCCCCAATGAAATTTAACATCCGTTTAATTAGATACCTGGGCACATAGTAAATATTTATTAAATATTTATTGAAAATTAGTGGATATGTTATTTAACAGCCAATATTTTGTATAGCTAATTACTTTGACAAGTCCATATTACTGCACTTGATAAATGAAAACTTTCCAGCCAATTATGCAGGTAAGTTAAGGAAAATTAAAAACTTTACTATATCTTACTTATCCTTGCAGATATGTATACATGCACATATGACCAAAATTTACAAATCATGTCCAATGATTTTGTGCTTCCTCAGTGCTGGGAAGACTAAAAATTGACCAAATTTCACAAGATAAATATTTAATTTTTTCAAAGCTTCTTTCAGATATCCATAACCATAGAATCATAGAACGGCCTGGGTTGAAAAGGACCACAATGATCATCTAATTTCAACTCCCATGCTATGTGCAGGGTTGCCAACCACCAGACCAGGCTGCTCAGAGCCACATCCAGCCTGGCCTTGAATGCCTCCAGGGATGGGGGCATCCACAACCTCCTTGAGCAACCTGTTCCAGTGCGTCACCACCCTCTGAGTGAAAAAACTTCCTCCTAATATCTAACCTAAACTTCCTCTGTCTCAGTTTAAAACAATTCCCCCTTGTCCTATCACTACTCACTCTTGTAAACAGCTGTTCCCCCTCCTGTTTATATGCTCCCTTCAAGTACTGGAAAGCGACTAAAATGGCAAAATCTAATCATGCACTGCTAGTAAATTTAACCTGGATTTTGCTGCTGCTGTGTCTCCAAAGGAATTCACTAGACATACCCCTGACCTCTAGAATCATAGAATCATAGAATTCCATGGATTGGAGTGGACCTCAAGGATCATCGAGCTCCAACCCCCAGCTGCAGGCAGCCCTCATTCAGCCATCTGTAAATACAGCATATAGTGCTTGACAGCCTAAAGGTGGGATGTAGGATGCTTTCTAGTTGAATGAACCTTGGTAAAAACTGATTCACTCTGCATCTGAAAACTATGACCCAGTTTTAATGTCCTGTCAATTTCTCTGTGCTCACAGAACTCATTATGCTACCTCTGTAGCCTTTGTTATGAATTCCACTGGAGGTATGAGCCAAATACTTCTATAAATCTGTCCTCATTGGCTTAGGTTGATTGCAATTCATTCAAATATTCAATTTTTTTTCCTTCCTGGATCTTAACTTTTTGGACAACATTGGACTAAGAGGAGCAAGAGATCACAGTAGAGCAACAGATTATTAAGAGTAACAACAATTTAGTATTGTCATGTTGTCCACAGAAGCCAGTGAAGTTTTCTCAAGAAAATTCACAAGCATTATGGAAAACCTAGCATCTGTCTCAATGCCCTTTAGGGAAAAAGAAGCTTCTGCAGATATTGCAGCAATATTTAGAGAAATAAAATGGACCTGGACAGTCATTCTTCACAGCATGAGAGAGACTTAAATGAAAGGGCGATGCAGTGGATGTTAAATTGGATAAATTAACCAAACGTGTGCATGTAACAGAGGAAGGAATAAGCAACCCCAAAGAAAGGGAAGCTGAAACAAAGAGATCTGTGAAATGAGAAATAGTGTTTATTTTTTGTGTTGAACAAAGCATGGAAACTATAAAACAGAAACTGTTGTAATGTACTGGAACAGGGATCGTATGATTGGACAATTGTTCAAAACTTGTTGAGTACTTGTTGAGTTTTTGAGTATACCAGAAAACCTCCATCGCATAGTCAAAAGGATCAAACTTGATCTCCTCTGAGATTTGACAATAGCATTTAGATTTAAAGATAATGGTTATCTGCTAATCAAATTAAGTCATACTGGGGAAAGAATTACAACATCCTAATATTCAAGGTAAGCAAGTGCTCTTTAACCAAATCTGAATAGTAAAATTCTATAAAAACAGAAATAATAGAGCTTTTCCAAAAGCTTAATGATAAAAAAAGAATATTGAGCTTTATATGAGGCAGTACATTATTTGAACAAAAGAGAGCCTCTTCCAGTTCTTCTTGAATGTGTGAAATTCTACAGAAATCAAGATTATTGTTTATTGTTAGGGGAGTACTTAATAGCTTACACAGCAATGGCCTGTGATGGCCTGCAGTCAAATCCCAAGTCCTGAAGCAGTAAAGGCAGTCTTTCAATTTTGATTCTATGTCCAATACACCCCATATAAATACAGTTTCTTCAATATCTGTATCAGTCATTATCCGTTTAAATCTACTGCAACAAACCTGTGGTTGACTTTGCCCAGTCTTAAGGACTTTTGGGTTTGGTGCTTCTGCTTTTCCAAAGACTGTTTTTAAAATTCAGACACTTTCCACATGCCTCATCATTTGTTATTTTAAATATTCTAATAGGCAGGCAGATTTTCTAAGAAGATAATTGGCCCCTTCTAGCAATTAATATATTCCTTCATAGCTCTGCTATTTGCTTAGCAGTTCTCAATTTCTCCATGTCTGGCTGCAGCAAAAGTCCTCAAATACCCAATGGAAAAATATTCCAAACCTATTCAGCATTAGCCTGTTTGTCATCCTACTGGTACCAAAGTCATAGTTTTGTGCTGTTTCCAATTATCTTTTTCATTTCTCCTTTTTTTCCTGTAAGACCATAACTGGTTACTGGTTCCCATAATAGAGAAGTCCACATTAAGCCTAATGAAATTTACTAAAAAAATAAACAGTTTTAATCTTTCCTTGTGTTGCATTAAACTGTGTTAGAGTACTCTACTAGAACATAACATAATATAATAAATTCCTAAATTTTCTGCATCTGTGGCCCAGATTCAAGGTATGTTACCACAAAACAAATAAATAAATAAATGAGATTTATTTTGTGGGTATTTCATTTGGAAGGTCTGTTTGAAACAACATCACTTACACTTTAGTAGATTTCTCATTTACTATTGCTGATAATCAGACTGGGCAGGATCACACTGTGACTCAAGGGGACTTTCTTTGGTTAAGGGAAACCACAATCATGTTTTCCAACAATTTGCTACCAAGATATAGCAAAAATAACTCATTGAGTAGGGGTTGCTGTGGAAGCACTGGGTGAGATAGATTAAAGAAGATGCTTGGAAATAAAACAGCTTCCTAGCCACTATGCTTGTATGATGGGTTGCAAACCCAGCCATCAACATCTTATTAGTTCAACAAAAACTCCAGGCTCCCTGCAGCTTTTCCTTATGGTTCCTCAGAAAAGTCTCCTTTTTGACAGTTCAAAGACCTAATTTGGGACTGCTTCTCACACTGGACAGGTCAGATTTTGGAGTCTTCCATATTCTCTCTGCCAAAACTTATTTCATGCTACTCTCTTGAGAGTTTTCCAATACTAACTATAATGCACTGTTCTTAGACTAATCTCTGTTTCTCTTGCTTTACAGGAGAAAAAAATATTTCACAAAGTGTATTAGCTAAGATAAATCTTTCCTGATTCCCTTTTTAACAGAATATAGCATTATATAAATAAGACTTACATTGTAATCACACCTGTGAATGAAGTTGACGAAAGCTGTGACTAGCTCTGTAAAACTTTACTGTTGTTATGCATTATGAAAAACAGACAATTAAAAATTTAGTCAAAATTTACATCAAATTGTCGACTTAAATTTCAGGTGCCACAAATTGCCATCTGTAAACTGCTTGTCACATAACCTCTGTTTTCTGAACAGGGTTTTTGTAAAGATAGATGGATTAATATTTTTGAGGTATTTCAGTAGTACCAGAAAAATTGTTGTGGTAGTGTTCCCAAGGGAAAAGGTAATTATTTCTTCTTGGATTGTTCACTAGGTGTAGAACCTAGGGCTACACTGTGAATAATAAGAAATAAACAAACAAATAAATAAAAATTGAATACCTACTCATTAGAAGAGCATTATCCAGCCTATGCACAGAAAGGGACAAGGGTCATGTTGGAAATTCTGGTTAGTCATGGAGCAAAATATGGGATATGTTAATAAAGAGAAATAATAACACCAGGAACTGAAATGAGGCTCTCCAAGCCACAGTAGCTGCCATTTCCTAACAGAAAGTAACACTGACTTAAAAATCTGGTAAATTTGTTTCAGCATAGGTTTTGTGTAAAATTTCAGAAATAGATAAATAATCTGAAGACGGCTGGTTTTACTCATGCAGAATTTTTCTATTACTAATGCATAATGGCACCAATAAATAAAATCTTGTAGTAGACATAAAAATATTGTTAAAATAACTTCTTTTGATAGTGTAATTGAAGCTAATTCCTCTTGAAGAAACTGATTCAAACCTTTTGGCCCTTGTGACAGTGAATAGTTCTGGCATGCCCCTGCTCTACCGTCCATCTGTTTATGAGAAATAATAAAATTATTGTAATCAAATTGTATATATTACGCTGTTTCAGATGTTACTATGTGTAGTAATTACTGGCACACATCAACTTGTAAAAATGAAATACCATATTTTGATATCTAAATGAGAACAAAAATATATGATCAGTGATTTATATCCTTACTAAGCTTCAGAAAATGTAAGGGAAGAACTAATAATTTTCTTTTTAAAACTAAAAAGTAGTGCTCAGAAGTAGTGGTTAGAATTTTTGTCTTATAGAATATTAATTCTCACTGCTCTCTCTTAATTTTTTAAGTGAATTACTTTATAAAGTTCAAATAAACTTTCTAAGAGTCTCTGTAGAAAAAGAAAAGCATTTAATTTTTCTCATTTTCCATGGAGCCGGGTGGCATTTCCTGTTTTAATTTTAATCTGTATTAGTAGTAATCAACTCCATGTCGTTTTGTCAGATTGGCATGTGCATTCTGAATCAACTTAACAAACTGGATTAAAAAGAAATCTATACCAACATCTAAAGCTACAGGAGATATTACACTAGATTATACTTGACTAGAAAATAGTTAAATTTCATGGTTCATTTCCAGCCGTTACTGATAATATGATGTGAATGGGAATATTTATACAACTAAATTAAGCTGGTTTTGGTACATTATAATAGCAGCTGAAGTGTTGGTAAATTATGTTATTTTCACATTTGCAGGCAGCAGCAAATATTTTAAATCAAATGGTTTGGACAGATGATTAGTAAATATGCTAACCAGCTATTTAATAGGAGACGCTGTGTCAAAACAATAATTGCTAGGCAACATAACGATGTCAGTAGAATATCAATATAAGATTCCCAGATTAAGGCAACTGCTTCAGAATTACAAAATTTCTCCTCTTAAAAAAAAAATATATATATTCACTATTAACATATTTTCCAGTAAATCTATGTATTGCCAGTATGCCAGTAAATGTCAAAAAATGTATGACGAGTAAAACTCAGGAAGCATGGAAAGTTCTAACAAAAATGTACAGAATCATAGAATGATAGAATGGTTTGGGTTGGAATCGTCTATTTCCAACCCCCTGCTATTGTCAGGGGTACCTCTGTCTAGACCAGGTTGCTCAAAGCCCCATCCAGCCTGGCCTTGAATGCTTCCAGGGAGGGGGCATCCACAACTTCTCCAGACAATTTGTTCTAGTGTCTCATTACCCTCACAGTAAAGAATTTCTTCCTAATATCTAGTCTTAATCTACCCTCTTCCAGCTTAAAACCATTTCCCCTCATTCCACTGCAACATGCCCTTATAAACAGTCCCTCCCCAGCTTTCCCATAGGCCCCCTTTAGGTACTGGAAGGCTGCTGTAAGGTCTTCTCATAGCCCTCTCTTCTCCAGGCTGAAAAGCCCCAGCTCTCTCAGCCTGTCCTCATAGGGGAGGTGCTTCAGTCCTCTGATCATCTTTGTGACACTCCTCTGGATCTGTTCCAACAGCTCCATATGCTTCTTGTGTTTGGGGGGCTCCAGAACTCAACGCAGTATTCCGGGTGGGGTCTCATGAGAGCAGAGTAGAGGGATACCGTTACTTTACTCGATCTGATGGTAGCATTTCTCTTCAGAATCACAGAAATTTTTTGTGATTACATTAAAATAACTAAGCATAGTCTTTTCTTTTTTTTTTTTTAATAGGAAGCCTTTTTTTCGTTGTCCTGCATACCATATCATAAAAATAAAATAAAATATGCAGGGGATTTTAATACTGCTACTTACAAATCTTCTGTGATTTTCAACATCTCTCAATACTAATTCCAAATTCTGGAAATCAAGCTTTCATTGCTTCTAACTTTTTTTTCACAGAATGCCTGGGTTGGAACGGACTTCAAGGATCATGAATCTCCAACTCCCATGACACATGCAGGGACACCAATCTCCACATTCAATACTAGACCAGGCTGCCCAGGGCCCCATCCAACCTTGAACACCTTGAACACCTCCAGGGACAGTGCATCCACAACCTCTCTGGGCAGCCTGTTCCTGCACCTCACCACTCTCTCTGTAAAGAACTTCCCCCTGACATCCAACCTAAATCTTCCCTCCCTCAACTTAAAACCATTTCCCCTTGTCCTGCAGTTAACAACCCTTTCAAAGAGTTGATTCCCCTCCTGTTTGTAGGCTCCCTTCAGGGACTGAAAGGCTGCAATGAGGTCACCCTGCAGCCTTCTTCTCTCCAGGCTAAACAAGCCCAGCTCCCTCAGCCTGTCCTCATAGGGGAGGTGCTCCAGTCCCCTGATCATCTTTGTGGCTCTCCTCTGGACCCTCTCCAACAGCTCCCTGTCTTTTTTGTACTGTACAGACCTGGACACAGTACTCCAGATGGGGCCTCACAAGAGCAGAGTAGGGGGGGACAATCACCTCCCTGTCCCTGCTGGCCACCCCTCTTTTGGTGGAGCCCAGGATACCATCTGCTTTCTGAGCTGCAAGTGCACACTGCTGGCTCATGTTAAATTTTTTTATCTATCAGGACCCTAAGTCCTTCTCTGCAGGGCTACTCTCAAGGACTGCTCCTTCCAGTCTGTATATTCTATTGACACAACCCAGGATACAGTTGGCCTTCTGGGCTGCAAGTGCAAAACAGAAGTTAAAAAAATTATCACCAAGATTTTATTATTCACTGGGAGATAGAAACAAAATCCATATTTTTGCCAACAGGTCAAATTACTTAAAAGGCTTTGGAATAGAGAGTAAAAGTGTAAAACCACTGTCATACATGGCAAACTAAGTTCAAGCAAAAAGAATTAATAGTGTATATGTACTAAAACCAAGATTCTGTAACATAAATCATTATAGCTCAACTGTGAAGTCAGAGTATTTTGGTGAGAAAAAAATTTTATTCATAGGGGTGATTTTCATCTAAATAGTTCTTGAAATATAAAAACATAATCATCTACAAGTTTAGCACCAGACAAATTATTATAAAGACTTTTTCAATTTTAATCTCCCTGATATGCAGAGTATGATAGCAAAGAAAACAAAACCAGCTCAGAGCGGAAAGGCAAAAATTAACAAACATAGTTTATGAGAAGTGTTAAAATATTTTCTCATGAGAAACATAGAATTTATAGTCTGCTGCATCCTTATTCAGTTAAGGAACTGGGAGTTTGTAAAGAAATGTGCAGGCATAAAATGTAATGCTCATGTCTATACCCTGTGAATATTGACACTGCCTTTCCTAAACTTCCCAGGTGCACACTCAGCTGATGTGTATTTGCATAGCTTTTCAATGGCTCCTCAAATTCTCCTCATTAGATACTCCAAAATTCTCATCAGAAATTTCCAGTGCAATTCCCAGAATATTCTATTGGTATCATTTTTCACAAGCACTTAATATGAAGTGAATTATATTCTAGTGTAAACACCCAGGACACACTCTTTGTAGAGAGAACTCTGTGTCTTCCTAGGGTTTTTGAAGCAAAATCTAAGATCAGCCAAAACATCAGCCAAAAAATCTGAAGAGAGAAAGGTCTTTTTGTAAGATGTTGAAAGCTACAAAGAAGGTAAGCCAGAAGTGAAATGTTAGCATTAACTGTGAGGACAAAGAATTGTAGATGTTGACTGGAAAGAGTGGACTCTGCTTCCCAAAGTTCTCAATACTATATGGAATGATTTTGTGCAGATGGAGCAGATTTCACCCAAGGGGAGAAGCCATCACAATGCATGCCTCTCCAAAGAGTATGCATTAGCTTCCTATTTGCAAGCTAAATATTGCTTATCAATTATTAACATTCAGGAAAAGGTGACTACAGTATATCTGTGATGCTAGAACAGAATTAGATGAGAATGAGAAAAGCACTTAGGATAAATAATAGATGATTAACATGTCATATAAATCAGTGTATCATGTTATTTTAATTTGTTTGCTTTTTCTTCTTTTTCTCTCATTCTTAGATTTTACCCTCATTCATTCTGATTATACTTTTCAATGCAGTTCTCTTATGTATGAGGAGTAACTCCTGTTTTATTTATGGGCTAGGGTAGAGTTCAGTATAGAAGTTAATAAGTAAATTGCTAAGTGCTCTAATGCTGTATCATTCCAGTGCTGACATTTGAAAGCTGAACAATGGGATGTTAGACCTGCCTTTTCCTTATAGCTACCTGACATCCCAATTAATAAAAACATGTGCAATAAATCTGTTCATTTAATTAAATTCCTACTAATAAAATTTGAACAACCGTTTAATAAAAATGTACCATTTTTAGAACGTGGCAAATGATAATAACAACAACAACAATGAATAATCACACTCACTGACTCAGAAGAGATTTATGGCCCATTCTTACAAATGTGTGTATATTTTTTACAATTTTGTACAGTATGCTGCTGAAGTATTCTTATTGCATAGATCTTGCATTCTCTGTTGCTTTACTTTTACCAATCCTATCAGCCATATCCTGTGGTCAGATTGCTCTCTTGTTCAATGAAGTGTAAGTGCAACAACCCTGAAAGAAGAACATGATTACGTAACTGCTTATATGACAGCAAACAGAATTGAACAGTGCAGAATAGAGCACTACAGGGTCTGTAGATGGCTTCCAAAATATGAATGTAGTTTGCTATTACAAATACATAGACCTAGATTCTAACATTAAGAAATCCCCTCTGACACAAAGGTCTAAAATCTCTCTCTACTGCAACATTTTAGGTGCTTGATTTTAGTGGCTGTGGGCCACTACTTCTGATGCATACATTATTCCATTCATAGCTTTAAAAAGGGGCTCAAGGGAGATATAGTCCAGCTGATGAACTTGATCATGGAAGAAAATGAGAGAATTTGACTTGTGAATTATATTCCTCAGAAGGTTCTAAAATAACATTTTGAAATTAAAATGCTTTGTTTTCAGCTGTATACTTTCCAGGAAAATAAATTGTAAATAAATAACGGTAATGGGATTTTAATTTTATCATATGTACTTCTTTTAAAAGCAGAAGTGGAAAAAATCATTTTTTCTCTTACAGCTTTGTAACAGAAGCATTCCATGAAATCTTCATAAAAAATGCAAAACCTATGTTTATCCTGGGCAGGGCTATCCACATGTTCAATCTTATGTGTGTTGGTATTCTTCCTCTTATGAGTCTGTTTTCTGCAGACTTGCTTTTACAGTGGTGGTAAAGATGTTTGATTTCCTAATAGTGCTGCATTATATCAGTGATGTTATTGTTGTTTATTTTTTTGTTGTTGTTATTCACAGAACAGCAGAAGAGGATATTTGTGGACAAAGTGGATCAAGAATCAGTCATCACACAGCAATTGGTTTCACACATCATTTCACTTTCAGTGAATTGTATTGCGTTCAGGCCATGTTAGTGACAAAGAATGTCAGTGCATCTGAAAGCAAACCATGCCAACCCAACTTCAATCCTGCTCAGCACAGCCGTATGTATGTTGCTTGAGAGAACCAATTTCATTTGTATATGAAGTGTGTTTATGCATCAACATCATATTTTCGTATTCACATCTACAAAATTTAAAACAAATTTGACTGAAACATCTCAGAAAGTTAAGCACATAAACATCTGCAGGACTAAAAGATGCTACAAAAACATGTACTTAATATGAATAGGATGATTGATGTGCAAAACAGTTTAAATTTTATAAAGTCCAGTTCCAGTTTTCTAGCTTTGTTCAGCTTTGAAATAAACAAAAATGTACAGGTGTGCTCTAGCTTCTTTCAGTGACACAGAAACTAGGAATGGGTTCAGCATTTTTCAGCATTTATAGGTCTCCATCCACATGCAGTGAATGGCTCATACCTTGGGAACTTTGAAGGATGTAGCTCAGGATGTGACTTCTGGATTGGGATCCATTTCTGGCTACTAATCTTCATGAAATATAGCAAAATCCTTATCATTTAAAAGCTTGTCTTACCAAGATTGCTATGGCAGTGAGTGAGGTTCCAATTTCGTAAGAACTTACCTCAAAAAATGTCATTGACTGGATCACAGGTTTGTGCTTAGCAGGAAGAAAGCCAGACTATTTAACGTAAAATTCCTGTATTGATTTAAAAAGCATCAATATTCATTTATTTCTCTCAGAGTATAATTTGATTGTAGAAAATAGAGGTGCCTTTCATAGACATTATGGACCGTAACAAAAGCACAAGCAGAGACAAAAAGTGCATATCAAAAGTGGATTTTTTACAAGCGTATCCTCTTGTTTCCAGAGTCTTTTCACAAAACAGCTGTTTCTGTTTATCTGATTCCTAAAAAGTTTTAAATAAGTTTAAAAAATATTTCTACCATGTTACTTATGCAAAGTTACATACTGTTTCTTTAGTTTGTTTAAATTTGGAAAAAGTTAAAGTATGCAAACGAATAATGTGTATGGAGCTGTTATACTTTGACCACTATAAATGGTCATTTTCAGATGTTCATGGCTCATATATAATTTTGTTTGAACATCATCTGTTTTGGTATATTATTCTTCATGACGTCTAATATGCCCTTGCAATAAGAAAATTTATATTAAGTTGGGATAGTCAGGTTTTAAAAGTCTTCACAGTAAAACCTCTAATTTTCAGTATTGTGTGTGTCATACTTGATGCGTTTTTGAGGTCTCAGATCACACCCAGCTTCAAATTTATGTGGATAGATGGCTCTTCCTTTAAAGGAACTTACATTAATTCCATTATAACGGCTGCATCTATTTTAACTATTTATTTTCAAAATTGCTAGTTGCTTTCTTTTTCCTGTATAAGATTACTACCACTTGATAATTTTATTATCTTATACAGAAAATAGCTCTAATTGTCATTTACAACAAAGCCTCTTTCATCTTTTCTTTCTTAAGAGATCTTAAAATGGATGCATGCATTAATAATTCACAATTTTTGGTCTCTATAATTTTGCAGAATGGAATAAAACTGCCTTTGAATTCAGGAATAGAAGGTTACCTTAAGGTATGAGGCTATTTGTTATTCAGCTGTATCTGAAAGTTAAAATGGATTGATTATTAACCCTTTCAAGAGGAAGACAGAAAAAGTATGATGTAAAGAATGAAATACTATAATTAATATTATTTCAGTGTTACAAAATCTCATGAGGTTGTAAATCTCCATGATCAAGAAGTTAGGCATCCACTTTTTCAAATTTCTCGAAGCACTGACCTAACTTACGCAATTCAGAATGAATTTTCATCTCACAAGTAATAATATTTATCATAGTTACCACTATGTTTTCTTGTGAAACGCTTCATGATCATTGACTAATACTAATTAATCCTTACATTACTCAAAGGGAGAATAACTATGATTTCCATCTTGAAAATGAGAAACTTGATTGTATTTTCATTTATGCTGGTGTAAATCATTAAGCCTTCTACAGAAGTGAATGGAATTACACAGCTGGGAAATCAACATGAAATCACTATCAGATCTGCGGAAGTTCTTATGAAGAGGCTATGTGTTCTCCTAAAGGAAAAAATCAGCTTCAAATATATCCAGAAAATTAGTTATTCCTGCATTGTCAAGCAGTTAAAAAACTGAGCTTTAAATGGGTATTTGGCACTTAACTGCAGCTAGAGTACTGTTGTTCAGCAGTACTCAGTGATTCAGAACAGATCATGTTTTTATGTACGTATTTCTCAGAAAGTATAAAGCATTACTAAGAATACTCACAAGCAGTTTGTGCATCATGGCCTATTGGTGACTTGGCAATTTCACAGTGTTTAAACTTCAGATTCTATTCTTCACCAGCAAAAATAAAATAAAATAAAATAAAATACAGAAGATAAATAAATGTCTTGTGAGAGCAAGCGCATAGACGCATTATGATCTACAAAGTCAAGATCACTGGTTTCTCCAGTTCTGAAATGCCCTATCACTGACTGCTGATGTGACCTCGAACAACTTGTGTCCTTAATCCATACACATAGGTCTACATATTTTCTGCCTAAAATGATGAATACAAAATTTCAGAAGTTTTGAGCTGTTTACAGTAAGCTGAGTTCAGGAATCGTCCCAAAACCTTTTCTGAAGACACACTTAAAAAAAATGTTTGTGGCTCTCAATTCCTTTTTTGGTTGTCTGGAGGGGAGGAATGGATTGATTTCTTGTGATATAGTTCACAATGTCTATAGAAAAATGTGGGGTTTAGAGTTAGTATCAGTACAGCTCTTTGATGGTCTTGAAGCTTCAACATGATAAAGCAGTTCTAGCACTTGTAACATAACTAGTCTGTCACCAACTGTAATTTGTAGCAGAGGCACAATAAATATTACATATGGCTACTATTTTTATAGCAGGCACTCCATAAGCAGAACAGATACATAATGAGTGGAAAAGGAGAGCACTCAGCCCTATTCTATGTATTACGTGGCACAATGTTTAGAAGTCTTCTTGTTTTCACTGAAAGGTAATTAAAATTTCTGTTTCATAACGTGTGCAAATAAACAGAGCAATATGTTAAGTGATTATAATAGTAGCAACCATAGGTTAATTGATGAAGACAAAGCTACTACATATTTTTTCTTTGAAGTAAACTCCTCAAGACAAAGGCACAGAGGAAGGGACCAATATTCATTTTCTCAGCGCTGTGTCTACACTGTCAGCATCAGTTGTCTCACTAGAAACTGCTAGGAATTATGCTTCAGTTACTTTTAGTTACTTTTCACTTTCAGCAAAGAACTCTGCCTAATCCCAACAAGTAGGTTGTCATATGCTCTGTAGTATTCTGCTCAAGATTCAATTTGTCTGAATTTGAGTAGGATCAATGCAAAATCAGAGAGACTTGTGTGCTTATGGTTTAGGAAATTTTATAGCATAGTCGAGTTCACGTGTTTTATCTTCAATACAATATTCAGTAATATCAGAGGGAGTTGTTGGTGGTATGTCAGTAGAGGTTGAATCTTCTCTCCAATATCCCATTTCATTCTGCTGCTGTGTGACAGGTGGCATCACAGGGGCAGTCTGACCAAATGGTATTTGACATGAAAGTGCATACGAAGCAAAGTGGTATCTTCGAATTCCTTCATGTGGCAAAAAATGGCACCCACTGACACCTGTAATTTCTATGGGAATAAATAGGAGGAATGAATGAATCAACATTGATCAATACTTTCTGAAAATTTGTGGACACCAAGCAGTGGATGTGAGCACAGTGAGGGAGTGGGTGGTGCATTTCAGCAAAGGCAACAGCGATGTGAAAGACGAGCTATGTTCCAGAAGGCCGTGCACAGCCGTCTCACCCCAAAATGAAGGGTGTCATGATCAACTTATCTGCAGAAAGTGGGTTACAGCCAGGGAACCGTGTACAGAGCTGAATATTAGCTTCAATATGTTGGAAACTATGGTGGCAGCTCTGGGCTATTGAAAAGTTTGTGTCAGGTGTGTTCCATGAATGCTCAAACATGAACAGGAAGAACGCTGCATGTAAGTTTGTCAGGCAACATTTTCCTAGCAACAGCACCATCATAGAAGCTATGAAAAAGTGGGTCACCTCTGCTGATACAGATTTGTATGAGTGCAGCATGCAGACTCTTTTTCATTGATGGTGAAATGCACAGCTAATTGTTGTGACTATATTGAAAACTTGTGTTTGGTAGCTGAGAATTTGTTTTATTGGATAGTATTATTGTGCTCTTTGTGTGTGTAAGTAAGAGGCATTATTTTTGGAGCAGCCTACATAGTTGGCTACTTATTAACTATTTTGTCTATAGTTTCTGTTTTACTCATTCTTCCCTCATTACAGCAAGTACAAAGAAATGGTGTACATGGGAGCTTTGCAACTGGAGCTGTGAGGTACTAACATAAGCAAGTAGCCCTTGGGCCATGCTCTGCTCTTCAGCAGGTAAAAAAGAAGCTTTGGTTTTAGATGTGAAGTTTGTATCACTGAAATGGTGGTCCTGTGCTATTGAGAGGTTGTCTCAGGTGGTGTGCAGTTTTCTTGGTTTGGCTGCCAGAAGTATTAATCTTACAGAAGAAAGAAAGGGGGAAATTTAAAGACAACCTTTTATGGTGGAACTACATCATCCTGACCATGGCATCCATCTGGAGAAATCTCAGCCTAACATATCATTATGCTTTCTAAGAGAGTTTGACCCATTCAGCTTCTGAATTGCTTTCTTTCCCTGTTGTACTTTGCATTAAACATATCCCTTGTAGCAGTACTTCAGCTACATTTCAGTGTGCCAAGTTAACTGTAAGCTTTACATAGCTGACTCTTTTTCATCTGTTCCTCTTTGTCAACATCTCTGGCAAACTCTCCAGCTGATGCAACTTGGCCTATCTCCATGAAAATCAATGGACACCAGCTGAGAATCTGGCTCTCTAAGCAGCCTTGGCTGTATGCACAAAATCATCAACCCAGTGAAGACAACTAGAATTCAGTCACTGATTTGAATGATATTTTTTTCTAGATTCTTTAATAGGAAGGTAGAAAATACACCATAAATTTATCTTGCTTTCACCATTAGAGAAAACATTTTTGAAGAACTGGGAGAGCTGTAAAACTTTGCTGCTGTAAGTAGGCATTCAAGGTATAGGATTCTACCTACTCACAAAATATTTATGTGATTGAGTAAACAGAACCTTATCTAGGTTCCTTGGCAATAGCAAATATCTGAGTACATTGATCAGACATCTGAAAAATATCAGAAAAATCTATTACCAGCAAAATGTCTTACGAAAGGCTTCACATAAACCCAGACAGAGCATATACTGCTATAGGTACGTTCTTAGAGCTCTTCTAATCATAAAGCATATGTGGAGACCGGATAGCTGCCTCCATGTTCTAAGATCTACCTGTTTGAATGTTTACTTCCTCACTGAGCGAATCTCTTGTAATCCATAGCAGAGTGAATGCAAGCTGCCCTGAACATGCCAACTCCCAGGATGTGTCTGAAAAGCACCTGAGGCACTCTAGTAAATCAGGACAAGCACAGTGCTAGGGACTCTAAAAATTCAGAAATGTTTATTGAGTCCCAGGGCCTGGGGACTCCTTAGTTTATTGGTGTAGTTAGAGCCTGAGCCTCTAAGATCATTGGATGTGAAATGAGAAGGCATCTGTGGTCACCAACATGAAGCCAGAAGAAGTCTCCTTAAAAATATGCATGCTTTTGATCTCCTTATTCTTGTGACCAGTAATAGAACCAGAGAGAATGGCGTGAAACTGCAGCAGAGGAGGTACAGGTTGGTTATATGGAAATAATTCTTTACCAAGAGGGTGATCAGACACTGGAACAGCCTTCCCAGGGAAGTGTTTGGAGCACTGAGCTTGCCAGCTCACATGAAGCATCTGGACAATGCTCTCAGATTTACAGTCTGATTTTTAGGTATTCTGTGCGGAGCCAGGAGTTGGACTCCATCATTCTTCTTGGTTCCTTCTAACTTGAGATATTCCACAATTCTATGACTCCATAATTTCTGTCTGTGAGCAAGTTTGAGTGCTCAAAAATCATATGATTGTCTTAAATACTGTGAAGAGTTTAGTGGTCTATTTTATTTTATTTTATTTTTGTTTGTTTGTTTTTTCCCGTAGGCTAAAATAGCATGATTTTACTGTCTTTGTTGCTATGATGAATGCACTTGGTTCCTGGAATAAACTGATGCTGTGGAAGGCTTCATATTTCTTGGTGGCTTTCATAATCCAGTGATACATCAGTTGCATCTTTCTGTGTTTTTAGAGAAGCTAAAGCAGATCTAAACAGCTAAAACAGGTGGGGAGAAGGGGGGACAATTAAAAAACTTTTACCTTTAATATAACTGTGCCATGTCTTCAGTTTTCTGTAGACACTTTCAAGTAAAATGATCTCATTAGCCATTTTATTGGTGGATGGCTATTGGAAGACAGCTTTTGAAAAGATGGTGTTATTTCTAGACCTTGACTTGACGGAGGTTGAATAACACTGGCTCTGGTTCTAAAAAAAAAAAAAAAAAAAAAAAAACAAAATAGCTTCTGGGCTGGATTTTTGTAAGCATCTGAAAATTATATTGGATGCTTATAAAGAGGCATCTCTGAAAGCCTTTCATTTTTAGTATCAGTATTGCTTTAACCTTTCATTTTTCCTCTTTTTT
The DNA here is from genome assembly GCF_023343835.1 of Lagopus muta. NCBI lineage: Eukaryota > Metazoa > Chordata > Aves > Galliformes > Phasianidae > Lagopus > Lagopus muta. Next base: position 36,708,560 of record NC_064435.1, on the reverse strand, counting down.
TTCTTTTTTCTTTTTCTCCTTTATTTTTTTTAAGTGATACACACAATTCTTTCAGGAGCAGGGATATTCAGCCCTACAGAGTTGGTTTTTTTTTCCATTATTTACTTGGCTTCAGTATTTTTCAAAGCACCAAGATACTTTCAGCTTCTTAAAAATGAGAAAAAAACAATGTTGTCAGCATCAATAAATCAACAGCCAGGAAGAGTCACTTCCTATCAGGGTTTCAAAAGTGCTTCATGGTTTTCCGATCTCTTGTCTGTACTAATCATCTCTGATGTTTCACATATGCATAGTACATGATGCCAGGTTTTAAAACAGGTCTCCTTAGAGAAAGAAGGGAGAATGGGAGGAAGAGAGAAAGGAAAGAAAGAAGAGAGAAAAGAAGGGAGGGAGGGAGTGATGGAGGAAAGGAAGAAAGGAAGGATGGGAGGATGGATGGAAGGAAGGAGGGAAGGAAGTGTTTATTATTGATTAATTACTACATCACACCCCATTATATGTGGTGGTGTAAACGATCTCTCAGGGCTCGTTTAATAGCAGGCACAGCCCAGTAGTGGAGATATACATATATTATAAATAAAAGGAGGAAAGCAAACTACTTAACTACTTTGTTTTCTGCATGTAAGTGTAGTGGGCCAGCATAATATCATAGGAAGCATTAATTTTGGAGCAGCTGTTATACATAAAATAAGCATGTAGTAGTTAATATGCTAACATTATTACTTGTATTCAGATCAATATGCAAATGAAAAATGCACAAATCTAATATATTCCATTGGCTTAATACTGTGCTTGTGAGGAGGCTTCTCCAAACACTGCTGCCAGCTGCAATACAATTGTTCAAATGTACTATAATTTCAATGGGAGGGGGAAGTGATATTATGCCGAGTTTTCCTAACTACTCACAAAATCACCTCAAATGAATCTTCATATCACTAATTAATTCAGGATTTATATTACTAGAAATAGGTTGGGGTTGTTGTTGTTGTTTGTTTGTTTGTTTGTTTATATAATTTAATTGCTTTCTTTCCAGCTCTGCATACATGTTTTAATTTTGAGTGTAGCAGTGACATGGCAAAGAAAGTAACAGCCATTTTCTCTTCATCTTTCTCTTTCACTGCAGTCAGTATTGCTTTAATCAAATATTCACAGCATAGTTTCTCTCTCTTTCCAATGTACACTTTTTTTTTTTCCATTTCAGACTTAGGGATATTTAAGGATAAATATCCTTTGTTGTTTTTCTTGATGTTGTACCTACTTGAATATATGAAAACCATGTGAATACCTCAGCTTTTTAAAGGTAGGTTCAAACTCCGGAAATCTGAGGTAAAGCTTAAAAAAAAAAAAAAAAAAAAAAAAAAAAAAAAAGCAGAAGGCTTGAAAGCAAAAAGGCAAAGCACAGTATTCCATTTATAAGTGTCAAAATTTCATGACTTCAGGTAGATAGAGGGATCTGTTATTGCTAGTCACATGCTTGAAGTTGCTTATGCTGATCTTGTTTCACAATCTCATCACCTCACGCTATCATTCAAAATGGTCATCAATTCCCTTAAAACATTTTGCTTTGGAGATATTGGCTGATTTTGAAAACCTTGAAGTCAGAAGAGCTTCAGTCAAAATCCAAACGCCTTCACTATGTTTCCTGAAGATCAAGTTTCCAAGAGAAACTCATCTAGTTTCCCTCCACTCTGCTCATGTATAACCAACCAGCTAAACTGCAGCAGAGTTGAGAGTGCCAAGAGGTGACCTGGATAGAAGACTTAACATTAGGATCTCATTTCCTCAGCCTGAAAGCTCTGAAAATGTGGACTTTAGCTTGAATTAGAAAGAAACCAAGTCTGTAATGAAGTGCAACGATTTTTCTTTTTTTATCTCTATGGTTATTTCTACCAGTAGAATCTGTAGAACCAGAACAGAGATGGTATAAGAGGTTGCCAAGTTGGGGTAGTGACATTTTTACGTATCCCACACTTTACTACATATTCAGTCAAAAGGAAAGTGAGAAACTGTATGTTATATGGTCCTGCAGTAAACACATCTAGACTGACTGCTTGTTCTTCAGCCATTTACTACTCCTGGCTCCCACACAAACTTGTCAGCTCTCCTTCCTGCCTGAGGCACCCGATTTCCTCCCTTGGAAGCCAGAGCATGGTTCTGAAAATAGGAACTGTGCAACCAGTCTGCCTTGCTGCATGCATGGGACTAAACTGAAGCAAAGTTCCAGCCCCAGGGCCTGGGACAAGCTTCTTCTGAAGATCACTATTTGGAAAGCCTCTCTGAACCACCAGTGTCTGCACTGCACCGCCTCCTTCAAGAGCTCTGTTGATTATTATTACTCATTTGTAGTAAAAGCTCTCTTAAAAATGCTTCCTGTGAAATCCGAACAAATGCATATAATGTTCATATAGTGCTAATATCACCTTAAGATGCTTTCTGAGGAATTTACATACTGCTGCCATATAGTCTGCTCAGTTTAAAAAACAAAACAAAACCCAAAGCTGACTTCAGAAAACATAAATTGATGTAGCTTTACTGTGTTCTGCTAAGCCAAGTCAATTCTAGTTCCAGTGGTGCTTAAGGTAGTAGCAACTTACATGCTGTTCAGCAAACTGTAATTAATGTTGTTCAGATGCTACAGTAGTAATAGAGAAGTGGGAAGACAGCCAGAGAAAGACATAGAGATATAGAACCATGTTTTCATTCAATACACCAACTCCTCAAAAGGTTTCTTTCATAGTTATATCACTGTGAGCGATAAATGCCAGGAGCTAATCCATTCAGGCCACACCAGAATAAAATTGGTGTAAGAAAAGAATTTAAGCAATATGTGAAAATATGGCAAAAACATCTATGAACGTTTTTAATGATGCCTTATGACTGTCAAGGGGGTAATATATGAAAGCAGTTTTAATGTAATACAGAAGGTTACAAGTGATCAAAAAATCAGTTGGGATTTTGCCACTGGCTTCCGTGGGAGAAGGATCAAGACCTCAGTGAGCTATTTTGTTGGCATTTAACTTTTAACATCTGAGACAAATTTATTCACTCACATTACAACTGATTTTGAAACACGTAGCTGCATAGAGAAGCAGCCCAAGAGGAAGTACTTGGTTTCTGTGGGACACAATGAAAAGTGTTATACAGATAATTGTAGAAATTAGCTAAGTACACTATACTTCCAGCATATGACAGGACTGAAATGTATAGCTATTACAGTATGTCATAATTTTTCACTTCTTAAAAGAAGTGTTGAACCTGATGAGGAACAGCTTGCGTTGGGTCCCACTGATTTAATTTGTACATACTGTAATTTACTAGGCTGCAGTAAAAACAGTCATTTTGCGAGGCTATCATAAGCTCATTAGAAGCGTACTGAGAAAGCTTAATGGCTTACAACCCACAGCTTCATGCATCCATTTTACAGAGATCTCTTCCCAGCAGAGCCTGCCGCATGGTGTTCTAAGCTGCTGGCAGTACAGTAGTTTTCACACACACTCCAGAAAATTGGAGGTATTTGTGAATAACAAGATTAAAGACAGAGCCAGCATTTCAGGAGTACTTGGAGTGCTGCTGGGACAGGGAAAATCTCATGTATTGTTAACCATGGTGAGGCTGGTTAGCTGTTAAGTACTGTATAGTGTAACTAATCACAAGCTCTAACATCCCAGACAATGGAACAGAAATAATTACTCTCCCAGAGCTACTATTGTTTTGTGATCAGCCTTCTCTGGACTAATAAAGGGTTTAAATTGAAACTGTGTTAAGAAATTGTCAGTATTACAAAGAACTTCAGCATTCAGTTGCTCAGAACACAACATCAGGTAAACTGCATAATAGATTTAAACATAATGGGCCAATGGAGTGTGAAGTACAAACAAACTCCTTTTCCATCTCCTCCTCCATTTGCTCTCCCTATTAGGCTGTAATGCTTCAGGATACAAAATAATAAGGGCATTTTGCCAAAAAGAAAAGAAAAAAGGAAAAAGACAAGAGAAAATGCATAAAATATTTTGCATTCAATACTGAGCTTGGAGTTGGGTAGATTTTTAGCATCAAGTGGGCTGATGCAATGATCCAGTCTTGCAGCTGGTAATAAAACCAGGAGAGCTATGTTGACTTCAGTAGGGCTAGTCAGATTTGACTTCAGATAATAGTAAGATTAATGTGAAGAGGATTGTGTCATGCCCATCCTGAAGAGAAGAACATGCTACTCCTGTAAGATGGTAACAGATGTGAATGCTCTTCAAGAAAGAACTTTAAGCACATGGATGCTCTAAGGGAAGTCAGAGTCTCACGTGTAGGAGTTTTGCTGGACTAGACCCACAGTTCTCAGTGCTCAGCAGATCTGAGCACAAAGCTGCCACCATTACCATCCCATGACTGTAGGAGTTATCTCTATCAAGAATCAGTTAATATATTTCCAGTTATCTTATGTTTGTCATCTATAGATGATTCAGTTTTAAAAAAAAATGAAGCAAAAAAAAATAAAGGTTAGTATGGGTTACAATCTTAAAATTAAAATGAACAGTGTATCTTTTATTTAAAAAAAAAAAAATGTGTTTCCTTTTTACTTTCTGGCTACATTCATCTATTTGTGTATTTGTGCTCATGTTTCTGAACTGCATAATTGAGGCTTGAAGGGCAGGTAGATTTTTCTAAGCAGCCAACTGAAAATTCAAGGATGTTGGGCCAAAAGAAGACTTCATGGGGCAAAGGTTGGCCCATGGCAGTGACACGGAAACAGGACAGAGTTTAGCAAGCCAGTATTTGCATATTGGAGTGACTGAAATGAAAATATACATAGACATGCTGAAATCTAAGAAACTGGCTGGTCTTTTGAGATGCCAGTTTCAAGTTAAGTTGTATGCAAGTTTACAGTTCTATCTTCAATGAGGCTGAGTTGGCTGATCTATTATCTTACCTTTATCAGAATTCAGAAGATATCTCTGCATTTTTGTTCTTATTCTACTAACACAATCTTCAAAATAGGGTGCTTCTGAGAACTCTTGACTTGAAAATGCTGACTGCTTGCTCTACAGTCAGTTTTGTTAGAACCATTATTTTTCAGATGAGGTTAATACTGTTCAGTTGCAAATAGGTTGGAACAGCATTTTTACTGTAGCTGTGAGCGCATGGCTATGCAAAAAGCTATGGCTATAGCAAAAAGATTGTATTCAGCATAAAATCTTTATTATTAATTTACTTCCTGCCTACTGCATTCAGAATGTATTTATAATTTTGATTTCAAACTATTTGTGATCTGAATTAAAAGACTCATCAGAGATCACTGGAAGGAATATATAATTTCCTGGATCAGAGCCTGTTGCAAACTTGTATATTATTTTGAATGTATTTTATATTTATAAATTTATTGTATTTATAATTATTGTGAATGTATTTGCATGCACACAAAGAAATTATGGAAAGCAACTGAGGTTCTCTGAGGTTGGCATCACTGTTTTTGGCCAAATGCTTTTTTATCAGTTTGACTAAGAAACAACTAGGAACTTCCTTAAACAACTTGTTAAATATTGTCACAGAGTTTAGATTGTATTTGGGGCTTAATAGAGAAGCATGTTATGTGAGAGACTTTGACCTGAAAAGTGCTGGAGACAATACAGGAAGAACAAAAGATCTGGTCCTAAGGCCTAGGACTCTTAAAATGGATTAACCTTTCTGTCAGTTGTTTCATTTCATTTCATGAAATATATTTATATATATAAAATTAAAAAAAAAAAAAAGTGTATACATGTATGCATTTTTTTTAATATATAAGATAAATCTATTTAAATTCCATTTACTAACTTACATACAGACTTTCAGCAGTGCAATAAGAGACATTTTGTCATCATTTATTTCTACTTTTTAGAATGCATCTGACTGTTCTTTGACCCAAGACAATCCTTGACTGGTCTTTATGCATGTACTTATTGGACACACCGTGCATGGCATATTCAGGCAACTCTTTCACACAAAAATGTGAATTATAGACACATAAAATTTTTGTGAACTGGGCTGTAAAATTCCTGATGCAGTATTCTCTATCTAACTTGACAGCTGGTATCTGATCTGAAAATAGTGTATTTTCCCTCAAATGCTAGTCATCCTGTTACTTTGCATTGCATAGTGATGAACAAATATATGGATATGAAATAACCTGAGAAAAGAAGCCTTTTTCTAGCATAATGCTAATTTTGTGCTGCTCTGCCATGAGCTCACCCTGATCCCATGATGATCTGTTGACAACCGTGCTAGCAGTGTTCTGTGCTTAACAATCCCCTAGTCAGAAACAAATATTATGACCCAGTCTTGCAACCTCTATCCTTTAAACAGATTTTTTTTTCCCCCTGTGAATTGTATTTCTTAACAGAAAGAAAAATATTAAAATAACGCCATGAAAATGGATCCAGAAGCACATATGTTGAGAGACTGAGGATGTATTCCGTAGCACTCTGGAGAGAACAAGCTGCAGTGAGAAAACAGTAGCAAATGATCTTGAGAAAGAATGCAATAGCTGGGAGATGAAGTGTGCAGTCACCTTTTCCAATGCCTTTACAACAGTCTTCTTGTGGTTTTGAGTTGTATCCCCATGCCAGCACAAGCCTCGCCACCTTGGTACAAAGACTTGGTCTTACAGGAGCCTCCCACATTCTTGCCACAGCACCTGTCAATTATTCCACATCAGTGTACAAGACTGGACATCTTGCAACACAGAATCACAGAATCATAGAATCGTTAAGGCTGGAAAGAACATTACGATTGTCTAGTCCAACTGTCAGTCCATTTACACCATGCCCACTACCCATGTCCCTCAGTGTCACATCTACGATGCTTGAATACTTCCAGGGACAGTGACTCCATCACCTCTCTGGGCAGCCTGTGCCAATGCTTCACTGCTCTTTTGGAGAAGAAATTTTCCTAATATCAAATCTGAACCTCCCCTGATTACTCACCCTCTGTACAAGATATAATCAGCATGCAGTTGAACCACTCTCACTTTTCCACGTGACTTTCAGTTAGCTTATAGGACAGTCCTGGTGTGCTGCCATTACCCACATACCTGGTTGTCCACAGACCTGGAACCCCATCTACCTGGAGAGATCTTTCCCATAGTATCTTCCTGCAAGAGATCACAAGTACTTCATCTTTTTGTACTACAGTGGTAGAAAGGAGAGCTGATGACAGGCTGAATTAACGCAGTGCTCACCAATTTGTGTAAGTCTGGGAGGTTGTCAGAGAGATACCAGCAATCCAATACAGGCTGCTGACTGCTGTTCCTCTGAAGTGACAAGTAATAGGTGATTTTCTTAGATATCTCTCTTGGTGCAGTTGGGTGCAGTGAGATGGAGCCTGGCCTCAAATGGAAGGTTACTTGGATCATTAAAATTAGTTACGCTGTTGTGCTGTCAGGGTACTCTCCATGTAAATCACGGGTAGTAAAACAATTATTACATTTTTCGATTTATTTACAGCAGTGTTTCTTCATAAATACACAAAAGATGACTCCTGAATGCAGGGTTGCAGGAAACATTATTTTTGTGTGTGTTTTGGATTACAAAATGTCTGTCTGAATTACACTGAAGGGAAGTATGTGCTTGTTGCTGTAAAGAGCTGATTAAATAATGTTCTTGGGGATAAGAAGAATATGGGATTTTATAGTTCAAGAAGTTGCATGAAAAGCCACTCCAGTAGATAGTGGGGGAGGAGCAGGAGAATAAAAATAACTTTCTCATTCCCAAGTAGCGTCTTCTGTTAGTACCTATGTAGTGTACCTACTGTCCTGCCTTCTCTCCTCTTCTCTCCCCAGAAAAATAATGTTTCAGTTCTTTTGTAGTCTTAGGACTGAGGGATTAAGGGCTGTGCGACCCTGTATGCACTCCTTCCCTTGTTTTCTTATCAGCTTGCATCCCCGTGAGGCAAATCCCCGCTAACAAACCCCTCGGTGAAGCTTTGTCAGTGACTGCCAGCCTAAGAAAGAAGATGAAAACCTTCTTTCCAATAATACGTGCAAACAAGCAAACAAAACCACTCAACTCTGCTTTGAGACTGAACTCTTGGCGCTACTTTATGTAAAATTTCCTGTTCAGTGTGTTTTGAAATGAATGTCCTAATTCTTCAGGGTATGAACCATACTTTCCTTGTGCTATTTGTAAAGAAAGCTGTATAAAATATATACCATTTTTGTAAAAGTTGGAAAATAATGTGATAACTACCTGTATCTATCTACATCTCTCCACCTGAAAGCCCAATAAATACAACTGTTACCATATCTGCAGCCTTGTTACAAATAAACTCTGACACTGAAAAATATCACTGTCTCCTCGCAGAGTAACCTTAGCTTGTCTGTCTTCTAATCTGCAGGTTTCCAGGACAAAGAATTTTCTGATCCTGCGAGAATTCATGAGGCCAGATGTTTTCCCAATCTCATTAGGGATGAAAGAAAGAAGAATGCTCAATACTTCTGGGGAATGAAGACAATAGAAATCCCACCCTACTGGGGCATGTCAGTGATAGTATTTTTGTGTGTTCTAAAGAAAAAAAAAATTGGATTTCTGTATTTTTTTCTTTTTTCTTTGAGTTGTCTAAAGTGTGAATTAAAGCTTGCTTTTTAACAACTTTTTTTCTTTCTTTATAAATAATTCAGATGGGATATTTTGACAATTGCAAACTTTTCCCATGCTTTTTTACCAAGCAGAAAATTGGCTACTGACAAGTCCTTCTCAGGAGATTTTGTTCTTAAGAAATCAACACTTTTCATGTTATAAAAATGTTGAAGGATCTCTTCTCTGTCGTGCAGGTCCTCCTAGCCTTATCAGTGCTCCCATTCTCTGTATGTATCCGTCATCTTTCTCTGGTGCTTTCAATGTAGTGATCTCAGAGGAAGTTTATTCTTTTGTTTGGTTCTTTCATCTGGTGGCAGAATTAGGTCAAACAGTTGCAGTGACGGCTGATAGGCTCCCATCTGCTAACTCCCTCAAACAGGTTTTGTCAAAATCTCTATTTTGTCAAACTCAGAGTGGCTCAGGAAAAATATCTTAACTCTAAAGCACTCTCCTTGCCTGTTTATCTGCCCAAACCAATCCTGGGTCCACAAGACTCTATCCAGAAATGACCAGGGACCTGCTATGTTCAAGTTCTTCACAGCCTCATTCAGACACCATGCAAAGGGAACTAAATTTAAAAGATCATGTTTACAGACAATCTCCTGTGTTTTTATCTTCTTCTGGATTGTTCTAGAAGATACAGTATTGCAAATATTTCAGAAATATCCATTAAACAGAGATAATTCCCTATCTAATTTTTCAGTAATGTTTCATGCCTAATTCTAGTTCTCAGCTTTTGCAAAGGGATCCATTCTGAGTAAATTCTGAATTAACTGCCAAAAATCTAGGTAAGGTGCTGATTTGGTTGAATGTATGTACTCTGTTATTTGTGTACTCCTTCATTTGTTTCCTCTTACCAAGCACGTTGTCTCCATTAGTTGAACAGAACACTGATAATTAAATTGCTCATTGAATCTATCCTGGATTTTAATTTAAGATTTGCATGGAAACTCTATTTTTAACAGAAATAAATGCAGAAAAATACAGCAAAATTTCCAACAACAATGTATTTTAGCATAAAAACATGTAAATATCATTAGTGGATTCTGAGACATTTAAAACTAAATTAAAATAGTAAGTAGTTGTTTATTACCCTTGCTTTGATTGGGTCTCTGGCTTATGAGGTTTTGCAGAGAAGCAGGCCTTATCATACCATTAAAAGCAAATGTGTCCCTGACAATTAGTGTAAGAAGTAGGCCTTCAGATTTATTGTGTACCTAGTGTCTTCTAGGAAAGTCATTAAAAAGTCATAAGATCCTTAACTATGTACCACATAGCTGTATGAACTGGAACTTAGTTCCAAGAGGTCCAAGATATATTTTACTTATCTTAAAAAATCTTGTTACTCTAACAAGTTGCTCTTTATTCATTAATTTATATTACAGATGTATGTAGAAGTTCTTCCCAGTCATGGGTACCACTTTAGGAGACAATCTGCACCCACTCCATAAAACACAATCACTGCAACAAAGTTTGCAATTTCAATAATGCACATACAAGAGAATGGAAAATGACCTTAAAAAAATGACATTATCATTTTTTGCCAAGGAACTGAGGCTTAGTCGTCACTCAAAGTAAGTATTTAAATTCAGAGTTTGCAGTTTTTGAGTAAGGGCTTGAATGATTCCAACATTTAAAATTGCCTTTATAGGGAAATAGGCCTGCATAAAACAAGGCTGTACTGGGCTTGTAATTCCAAGAGTTCTGAACATTTGTTAACACAGCATTGAAATGCACCATTACTTCTGACCGAATATGTATATGTAGATGTCATCCTGGCACTGAGCAACTTTCCAGAAACTGACTGTGCAAATGTTATGTTCTTTTAATAAGCTTCTCATATGTAAACTAATGCCAAAATGAAATGAATGAATAAATAAAATAAATAAATTCTCAGTGATGGCAATAGTGTTTTTATAATTGATTAATTTCTTCTTCATTTATTTACTAAGACGTTTATTTGTTTCTATTAAAAAGCTGCATTCTGGCTGAAGACATCACATGAAATCTGAAGCCCAGAGAAAACAAAGACATTTTTCCCGATTGGCTTCACAGAGATCAGGATTCCCACAATACAATTTATACACAGTATAAAGAATAGATATCTGGCTCCTTTAAAAGAACTAATCTCTGCTAAAAATATAATGAAAAAAAAGAGAGAGAGAGAGAATGAAACAAATCAGTCATATTTTTAAGAGCTGATTCTTTGGAAGTTGCTAAGATATAAAAATTTGGTTTTTAATATGATCAAGGTTTAATTGTAAATCTCACCTTTATACTGAAGAAATTTTATCTCACATATAGAATACATCAATACATAAAAGTGATTTCAAATTTTGATAATTGTTTTCAGTAAATTTAATTTAAATATGAACTGCCTCAAATTCTCTGAATAACTGTCATAACAGCAGCTCTAGACAGATACTTTTATCTGTTCCCATTCAGTTCTAACTTTTAAATGGCACTTTCTTTGGCAGACCACATTTGTATTATGTTGTAACCAATTGTTCCTATAGAAATATATTCTGATATTTGAGTGATATTACCTAGAGATTCCATGTAAGTCCTGACAATTTGAAAAATCAATTTGCTAAGTTAAAGATAGTAGTTATGATACTCTGAAAATTGTATCAGTATTGAAGAACTTGAAGAACCATTAACTTCATGGCAGATATTATTTTGCAGAAAAATAAAGTTTTATTTAAGGATTCCAATCTATAATCTACAGACATTGCAAGTCTTATTTTTATATCTACTAGCATAAGAGAAAATTTTAAGTCCCTGAGGGTATATGAAATGATCTGAAACTCATCTCAGTGATTGACACTTTGGCTTTGTGAACACATCAGGAAAAACAACAGAAATATCAGGAAATATTAAGGTGGAAACAACACATTCTTGATTAATTTAAGAAAGTCACTTGGGAGTCACCTTCCTTATCAAAATGTTCTGAGCTCACTTATTCTCCTGTTGTGATACTGTGATACATACACTTATGATCAAACAAGCTGATGATAGGTAGCTTCTGGTTTCTCCACCCCTATGAAAAGTAAGAATCTTTGAAGTCAGGTCAACAATGTGCCAAAGCTATTTTGCAGGAATAATAAGAGCATAAAGTAATATGCTACAGCAGATAACCAGAAAGTTGTGATGGACTTAAGACAAAGTCACTTCAGAGATGTAACAACTCAGAAGATCCATATTCCAATAACCAGTACACAAGAGATGTCTCTTCTCCTGTAACATGTAACCAGATTTTCAAACTCGTTTTGAGATGCAGATCAGATTTTTTGCTTGAAGGTTTTCTAGCTGTGTATATCCTTAACTGAAATGTAGGATTCAAGGGAAATCTTTAAGCAAGTGGTGCTTCTTCCAGGCTCTGTGTAACTTCTTAGGAAAAGAGCAAGTTCTATCAGGGCTCTTCGAGGAAAAATCCTGAGCATTCTTAGAGAAAGCAAACTGACAACTCCACAAAGACAGATCAAGTAGTAGAGACAAGTAGAAAAGGTACAGACAGCTAAGCTCATCTTCCAAACAAGCCCATGTTCATTTCCATGTGTTATGAAAATTAGCAAACCCCAGATACCAACCTGTTTATCATCCATCCAAGAGGAAAAGCAATCTTATTTCGTTCTTGTTGGAAAAACGGTTTGGTTTTTATCAGATTGTGGGTTTTACTGTTATCAGTATTTCTTTTCCAGGAGTTGAGCACTTTCTTGCTGTAAACTGAACAACTGACAACATTTAGAAGAATTCCTTAAAGTCAAATTTTCTTAAAATGTTCATTTGACAATGAACTATACTTTTATAGGAGTTTCTGAACATAGTTTTGCAAATACAACAAACATGGTTTACTTTATTCATCTGGGCACTGGGTGTTTTAGAGTATATGAAAACAGTTAGAAGCACTTTGGAGAGTCAGCGAAAGACCCTCCTTGAACCTCTGTAAAAGATTTGGCTAACTGTGAAAGGCTAAGGGATAAGGTTCAATAGTATAAGATAACTTCTAAGAGTTTGTAAAATGAACACACTCTTCTTGCTGTTCTCTTCTGTGGATCACATTTTATAACTTCTACCTTAACTTGGCAAACTAGACTGTAAGAGCATAATGGGGAGATATAGCACTTTGGGAAGAGGACAGAAGCATTTCACGTTACCCCACTTGGTAATGTCTCACAAACTGAGTTCTCATTTTCTACAATAACATTTCATCTCCCATAGGCTATTTTATTTTATTGTGAAAGAAAAATGTTTCTAAATATGATTTTTCTTTGCAAGAGGAACCTATCTTCTACATTTAGACTGGCAGAACCATTTAGGGAATCATGTATTTCTTGTAGAGCTCAATTTTACTTTCTTTTAAATATATTCCTCTTGTTCTCCTATTCTTCCACATATTCTAATGCATAAACAACATCTTATTGTAATTCTTTTTATCTGACTCTTCTGTTTACCTCCTGCTGCATGTGGAAATCTTAGAAAAAGCCTATGGAGTGGAATATGGTTTTATTTTTATACCGTATTTAGCAGAGTAAACAGTGGGATCTGGGAGAGATCAGCAACAAACAGAAACTTTAAAACAGATGGAGAGTCAGACATGTCATTTAAATAGAGCTTTCACTCTCCAGAGCCTAAATGAAGAGGCCTTTTAGATACATTATTGTAATTTATCAGGAAGAAATGGCTTTAAATCTGAAGTCAGATAGTTCCACCTTCAAGTAAATAACTTAAAAATATTTACAAAGTCATTAGCAGTTTTGAAGACAGCTCACCCTTCTCCAAGTGAATTTAGGATCATTGTGGACAGTGTTCAAGCACAATTAGAGAGACAGTATATCCACAAGGCACAAATGTCCAGGGAAAAACTTCTGAGAAGGCAAAGATGCTGTGGTGTATTGGTCCTTTACCCATCATGACAGGGGAAAGAGATAGGACTGTGAAGAAATGTTCACATGCAGCATTGTTTTGCAAGTTGTTGCTGATAGAAGATCCTTTGATAATGTGTCCCTTTTAACAATTCTGTTTTATATTTCAGTTGCTGGCTGCTTAGGCAATGCTGATATTTCATCTGTATCTAAGTAATGCTTGGGACTTTCAGTTATGAAAAGAATTTGGAAGCAAGTGTATACCAAACTGTTACCTCAGTAACATTGCTCACCCAGTCTACAGTTGGAGAAGAGTGGGGAGGGGGTTACATCTCACCTTCTGTCTAAAGATTGAGACATACTCATCTTATTCAGTCATCTCCAGTAGCACATTGAAGGTAGGAAAATCCCAATTTGATTCTGCTTCACTGTGTAGAGTTCAGTTGGATGTACACTTCTCAGTGTTTCAGAGGCCAAATAAATGTTCAGAATTACTTCAGAAAAGTTTTGTCTTCCAAAAATAGCTAAGGATCAGCAATAGTCGTAACGTTTGTGTCGCTGCAATTTGGAAGATGCATGACCAACCAATTAGTTATATAGTATTTCTGTGGCATGCAGCATGTTGTAAATGACTCACATAAAGATTCCTGTGTCTTTTTTTTCTCTTCTTTCTTGTCATTTGCTATTCATTTTTTTGTTTTCCTCAGTGTACATGCTCTAAATCTTGCTATAAAAACTGGAATGAGTGGACTGCCCAATCAACTGTAGATCCTAGTTACAAAGTACAAAAGTGATCACTTTTCGTCTCTGAAGTATTCAGGATGAGAATGCAAGATGTCATAGAAATGCCATATTGCTGATCTAGAGCAAAGGGTATATGATCACCGAAAAAAAATCTTCTCCCTAGATGTCTTGACACACTCATATCCAGGCACAAATAATCTCTACATGTGTGGATAGCTGCAATGGAAAAAACAGCCACTGAAATACATTCAAATGTGATTCATGCAGTGCTACCTCTGTCTTGTGTGATATACATTTGCTCTTTCTTTGCTGTTTTACATAATTTGAAATGAAAATAATTTAGGCTTTGCAATATACGTGTTCTCTTAGGTAACCTGTGACAGCAAAGTAACATATTAAATCAGCAAAACTATCATGCTACTTTATAGACTTTAAGAGAGAGATCATTTGTAAAACCTGCAATGGAAAATTTAAAATTCACATATAAAAATGCACAACAAGCTGTTTTATTAATATTGGGCTTTTAAAAGAACAGTTCAATTGAAATTTGTCTGAATTTAAAATTTGGATCATTAAAATTACAAAAATATTTGTATGTAGCATAACTAAAAGATCTTATCAAGTGTTCTGCTTTTTTAGGAACCTAAATCAGCAGATTTTATGTGGTCTGGAACATTAAATACATTTCCTTTTCTCTGATGGATGGACAAAGGGAAAAATAAAAATCCAGAAACATTAACAAATAAAGACAGGGTGCCCGGAAAAAATGCTGGCATTAAGCAGTGGTATGTGGAATTTCATATAGGTTACTGAATGGAAACTGTATAAAATTTGTATAAGTTAGAGGAAAAATACTGAGCTAAGATTGCTGAGAACTAAATACCACAGCCATTTTAATCAGTAGTAGAATGAGGCAGATTAAGCTGCAGTAGTTTCCTGGAGTTCTTTCTTACTCTTGCATGGCTTAATATCCTCCAGAATGTTATTCAATATATATCCATCTGAGAGCCAGAGAAATAACAGTCAATGGGAAAAGTGGCAAGATAAAATGCATAATAGGAAAAAAAATTGCTCTAAAACGTTCCTCAGAAAATGATTTTTAATATCAAAAGACATTCTCAATCTATATTTTAATTCATTTTTCTTCTCTATCTCAAGCAGTTGGAGTGAGTGTTTTAAGACTTGCACATCTGTTTTAAAAATCATTCAAATATTGTCTGGTGGAAAATTCTCCCAGGTGGAGAGGGTCATCACAAGATCTTTCTATCATTCATGCCAACATCCACTCTTTGTGTGCTTTAAGTGGTACGGGAAAAGTGGGAAGAAGAATTTCATCTAGAAAAGTGATAGCATGGCATCTGTTCAGGCTTTGAAACACATTACATCATATTGGATCCTTGTTTCTGAATGTATGTGGCTTGCATATTGTACAAAGTGATTATTGCTAGTGTAGTGGGTGATATCAGCACAGTCTTGCTGAATAATGCTGCTCTCAACTTCAACTAACTTAACCGCTACAATTTTAGAATTTGTATTCAGACTTTGTTATGATTTTTCTACAGTGTTCCTAATGAAATTGCACACAATAGCAACAATTAATTAATCTTCAAATTAAGGCACAAGCAGTGACTTCATATATCATTTTGTGGGACAAGAGACATCCAGAATAATTAAAGGAAGGGACTGTGGACAGGTGGGAATTTTAATTATTGATGAAATTCTCTCTAAAAATAAATTCCATTATAAGCCCTTTAGCAACACTATCTTACTCAATTACTGTGACTCGAGTTTTTGTCACATACACACCCATAAGCAGATGTGTCCCGCATTTAGATAGTGGAAGGTGTTGGCACACAGTCAGCAGATTAAAATGCCTCAAGATGTATCAGTTGTCAGCATGGGACCAAGATCAGGTTATCACTTACTGCCCTAGACAAAACAGTTTCTCTCCTTCACCATGTTGTGTAGGAGGAAAATATTCTCCAAAATGACATCAGCACTTCCAAAGGAATATCACAGGCAAAGACTTAGTCTCCCAGGACATTAGCAGCAGAGAGCAAAGTCAGACTTTCACATTTGTATCACAGTTCTGATGTGAATGCAACTCTTTTTCAGTTATTATGCTTCTTTTTTGGACACTTACATTTTTTTGTTCAAAGACAAGAGCTTCTTCTTGAGACATTTCTTCTGATTCCCGTCTTTCTCAAGGGAAGTTGAAAGTGAAAATCCCATACTCTATAACATGATTCCATTTGAAAGCATTGTGTGCTTAGATGCTCAGCAGAATAAATTGTTTCAGCTCTACTCTGAAATTGACAGTTGGTACTGAAAAAAGAGGGGTGGGAGAGGATAAGCCTGTTCCTTTGCAGAAAGGTAAATCTTGATAAATCTTGTATCCTTTTTGGTAGGCCATTGGTCCAGATCACTTTGCACTCAGAAACTCTTCTAGCCTATGGAATGTCTCTGAATTGTCAAGTAAGTGCACAAAATAGCATTGGAAAGCTGAAATTTCCGTACTTAAATTTACCTCTGCACATTCACATTAGCACAATTCATGCGTAATCTGGAAAACCCTGCAAAGGGCCTCCTCACCTTTTAAAATCTCCAGGACATCAGTTACAAGAGGCTGTTTGTAGAATGGTAGACAATATGTGCTGAATGCCATGGTGGAAAGCGGAGACCCTTACAGGCCATGATTTATGATCAATACAATTGGCAGAAATTGTTGGTATATTCCAATGAGATATGAGGTATGAGAATGTCCGTGTTAGTGCTATTGCATAAGAAAATATATCTTAAAAACTAGACCTGTCTCAAACATATAGCTTTCCAAATGCATTAATTCTTTTTGTATTTTTTTTCCTTTCTTTCTTTACTTCTTGTCTTCAGTTTGTAAAATTAGTTGACGAGGGATAGCTAGTATTTGTAATCAGAATTTGATGGAAATAAGAATGAAATTTAGAACCACAGAATGATAGACTTATTAAGGTTTAGGGGAAAAGACCTCTGAGATCATCCAGTCCAAACATCCACCTACCACGACTATTACCCAATAAACTACATCCCTAAGTATTTAATCTACTCTTTCCTTAAACACTTCCAGGGACACTGTCTCTACCACTGCCCTGGGCAGCTTATTCCATTACCTCACCTCTCTTTTTGAGAAGAAATTCCTCCTAATATCCAATCTGAACTTCACCTGATGCAACTTGAGGCCATTACGTCTCATCCTATCGCTAGTTACACAGCAGAAGAGGCTGACCCCCATTTCACCACAAACTCCTTTCAGGGAGTTGTAGACAGCTGCAAGTACTCCCCTGAGTCTCCCCCAACCTGAACAATCCCCGTTCTTTCAGCCACTCCTCATAAAACTTGTAATCCAGACCCTTTACAGCTTTGTTGCTGTAGTCTGGACATGCTTGAGGGCATCAATGTTTTTGTTGTAGAGAGTGGCCCAAATCCAAACATAAATTCAAGGGTTGGCCTCACCAGAGATGAGAACACCTGGGCATGCTGCTGTTCAGCAGTGTTGACAAATGCCCCCAGATCTTTTTCCTCTGTACATCCTTCTGCCACTCTGCCCCTAGCCTGTAGTGTTGCCTGGGGTTGTTGTGACCAAAGTGCAGGACTTGGGATTTGGTCCTGTTGAACTTCATCCCATTGGCCTCAGCCCAACTATCCAGCCTATCCAGGTCCCTCTGAAAGATCTTCCTATGCTTGGGCTGATTGACACTTCCTCCCAACTTGGTGTCGCCTAAAAACTTACTGATGATGCACTCAATTCTCTCATAGAAATTATCAACAAATATGTTAAACAAAATGGGATCCAATACCAGTCTCTGAAGAATGTAGTTAAGTTGGAAAAGAGAGACTGATTTGAGATCTAAAAAGTGACCACAACTACAATAAACACAAAGTAATGACGAATTGAATGCACTGAGCTGGAGAAAGTCTAATGGAGAACAAATCATATTGATAATCAATGAAAGTTATTCATGATTTTTGTCAACTCATAAGTAGCAGGTCTATTGGGAAATTCAAAGACTGGAAGAAGTTTAAAGGCCCCTGAGGCCAAGGAGAAATAGATAAAAAGGACTGTGCTCTGTAAATGTTTAAACAAAAAAGACAAATTAAATTTGTCATAATATACATAGGTTGCTCTGAAAATAATGCATCCAATTTATTTCCATGGAAACTATAGCAGATACAAAGAGCACAATAACACTGTTTGATATAACA
Source organism: Lagopus muta (assembly GCF_023343835.1). Lineage (NCBI taxonomy): Eukaryota > Metazoa > Chordata > Aves > Galliformes > Phasianidae > Lagopus > Lagopus muta. The sequence continues at coordinate 36,690,109 of NC_064435.1, read as the reverse complement.
AATTGTCAGCCACAAAACACTATTTTTTAAAAGCAGTCACTATCTTTATTTTTTGAACAAGAGCTTCCATGCTTTGCTCTTCAGATCTGCAGCAGCAGGGGTGACCCATTGACACTGAAGCCAATGTGGAAACACACCACCCATTGCACTGATATTCACTGTTTGGTCTCCATAAACATTCAACAAGGATCAGTGATTGTCACTATTTTTTCTGCATGGTGAAGTTCAGTGACACACCACTGCTTCATATACACTTCCATGTCAGATGCCATTTTGTCAGACTGGCCCTCTGCTGCCATGTATCACATGACAACAATATGCAATTGAATATTAGCGGGAAGGTTCAACCTCTATTGCCATGCCACCAACATCCACCTCTGACGTCGTGGGCCAACATAATCAAATGGACATAACATTACAAATTATCCTTCATATAATAATATTTGGCAGACATCATTAATTTGATGAAGAATATAAACCTGGGGAGTAATAATGGTGCAAGAAACACATGAGATTAACTATGGACATAAAAGTATTCATCAATTTGCAATGTGCAATAGCTACCAGAAAAATAGTAGTGCAGATTTAGGCTGCATTCACACAGACTTTATAAGGTGGAGAAAGCAAATAACAGTCTCTCTACAGTCCCTATGTCATCTCAGTCAAACCACAGAATGTTGTTTTTTGTTTGTTTGTTTTCCCTGCCTGTTATCAAGTATACTGAGAATCTTGAAAGATTTTTAAAGAACAGAAACAGAAATGGTGATTCAAACAGAGCGATGAGTATCTTTGGGAAGAAAAGCATATTCGAAGAGATGACATCATTCTGAAAAATGCTCAGATTCAAATAAAGAATTAAAATAGCTTCAGGTAGATTTTCCTTTAACACCTCTTGCCAATCAGGTTTTTTTTCCCCCTCTATTTTCTTCATTAATGTCTTTTGTAAAATCTAGATGTAATATGATTAGGAAAGAAAGCAAAAGGAAATTTAGAGAGAAGCATGTTTCTACTAAACTGATAATGTCACATAGATTAGTTTGTCCATAAAGATGGAAGTACAGATATCAGATACATAACAGCAAGACTTTATAGTAAATTATTCAATTGTAAGGAAACATAATGAAGAGTAATGATGTGAAATTAAGAGAAGAAAATTATATCTGAATGAGAGGACCCAGTTCTCACAGCACAAGACATTTTGATATAAAAAAATAAAAGTGTTCCACTGTCAGAATCTGATAAAATTGAATTGAATAAATTTTAGTAAATGCATTATTAGGAGTAGTTCTGTAATGTCAACAAAGTTATTAGGTCTTCAAACACCTCTGACTTTGTCTATGATTATGTAATCTCTTGCTGCTGCATGTCATTTGTCAACATTTACAGTGGATCTTCTCAGAGACGTTCTCTTATCCACACATACACACTGTATACACTTTTAATATACGCAACAAAGAAAACTGGTGCTATCCATTAGTGGTAATGAGGCGTATGCATTCAAATTTTAGTTGTTTTGAGAAGGAAACATCCATTAATTTATTATTTTTCACATGCAGGAGTTAAAATTTTAAATACCCCAGTTTACCACAAAGTATAAGCACTAAAGAAATAAGCTACGAGTAACATTTGGTCGTGCTCTGTTAACAAAAGAAATGCTACAATTTATTCAAGTTTTTTTCTTCATCTTATTATTTTATTTTATTATTTTAAATAAAAGCAACCTTGATTGTTACTATAGATCGTAACTGCTAACTGTAGAATACAGTTGTCTCCAATATTAAAAAAAAAACAATTCTAGGACCATTCTCTTAACTGCTCTGTAAACTGGAAATTTATTTTCTTTCTTAAAGAAAATGCAGAATGCACATTTGTATCTGTGTTATGGGACAAGCAAAATTAAGACCATGTAATGAAGGAACTATATCCCTTGGCAGAGCTGTTTTGGGGAGCAATGTGACTGAAACTGACACCTCCAGCCACAGTGTCTTGATATTGCCGCAATAGCCTCCCAAGTTGGTACTCAAATCCACATTAACATCTTAAAGGACTGCATAATCATTTATCTTCTTTCTCAGTCTTCCTGCCCCATTACCCACCTGTTTAACCACGGCAATTCAAAAGTCCTTCCCTATTTCTCTCTGGGTTTTGTTCTGCACTGAAGGTCTTGGTGCTGAGAGGATGTTTAAGGTAGCTGGCCAAACTGGACAGTGGGAAAAGCTGCAGCTCTAGAAATTCTTTCTGATAATCAAACAAATTTGGGGTAATGTTGCTGAAGAACAACATACTTATATATATATAGTAATAAATATTCATATTTTAAAGGTGTTTGTATCTCAGAGTATGTCTATCAATTTTTAACAAAGATGGTGGCTGTTGCTAAGTTTAGGGACAAAAAAGATAGTGAAAGCCAGGAAAAGAGGGATTTATTTAAATATTTCCTGTACAAACATTCCTAAAAACTTCCATTAAAACTGTATTTCTCTTGAGAGTTATTGTTCCAGATTTGGAAATTCAGTCTCTAAAACTATAAAAAGGGAATTTATTTCTGCCTCAGAAGGAAATCTCAGCGTTTCCCCTAATAAGTAATGCCTACCGATGCTTTAGAGCCTAGGAGACAACATTGTGAAGATATTATTTATCCTGTCTTCATATATCCGTTACAAAAATATCATATGAAATAGCATATGCATACAATATATTTGCATATAGGTACGTATACATATATGTATCTATAGCATGCATACATTATGTTACAGTTTGCTGTACTATCTCCCGTGTTCATGGTAGACTTCTGGTAACTGAAGTATTTAATCTTCAACTTCTTTGATATTATATTGTTAAATGTATCTACATTATTTAAATCATGAGCACTATTTTCCTTATGAAGTATTTCCTATGAGCTGCTTGTTTTGCACCAGCCCAGGTAGAAGGAATTGGCAGCATACTGTCAAGAATAAACTTTAAAAGAGCTCTCTAAAAGTAATGCTTGGAAGGTATTCATTTGACCTTCAGTGACAGAGCTTATGCCTTGCAAATTGATTAATACAGATACAATATCAAATCATTTTTCATACAATTTTTTAATGTTTGTTAAATGCTGGAGCAGTATGTAAACAGAGTATTTGGCATTTTTATTAGGCTGCGGAACTCAGTCATTTCCTTTGCAACAACATCTCATAAACTATTTTGACAGTCTAATAAACTATAAAAAGCTGTGGTAAAAACTGGCTCTGAATGTTATAACCGTACAAAATGGAAAGAGCAAGAGAAAACATCTATCACTGAGATTATTATCACTGTTGCCATGGCAACCTGGTTGCAATGGCAATATCTCCATGGTTCTGCTGTTTGTTATCATCTTTCTTGATTTTACATCATTGAAATTGTAGTAATTACACTCTGCCTGATGAAAAATGCATGCTGTCATGGCAACTAAGTCAAATATTCTTAATCATTTCACCTCTTCAATCTGAAATGTAATTGTTTGTCAGTAAAATAGGTTATACAGAAGGCTTCTATGGACTTATGATTACTTTAAGTGTTTTGCAAAAATTTTGTTTTTAGGCTCAAGATCCTGAGCTAAACTAATAGTCTGTGATGGTAAACAATGACTCATTAGAGAAAGTAATCAGGTCTTATTAATTGTAGAGTAACTGTTCTAGTGTAATAGAATAATGAAATATAAAACATGTTACTTGAAATCAAATGTCCTGGAGAATACTGACAATATTGCTAGTCCTGAGGTAAATTGTACGTGATTCAAATTCTCTATTCATTTCATTCAAGACCACTGGCCACTTACATCTCAAGAGTATCCACCTAAAACTTAGAACACTTATTTTTTTACATTCATTGACCGCTCCCTCACCCCCATACGTAATTTTTCTTTGTAAATTCAATACTGAAGATTTAAAACAATGAAGACAATCTAAGAAAAAATAGTAATAAACACGTCAGTTTTTTGTACATTATATTAAAATTCAATTTTTTTCCCCTCTAGTAATATTTGGCAAATAATGTGCATCTTTTCAAACTGACTGTGAGGCTGATTTTCAAAGGTCTTTCAGGGCCACATAACTGAGCCAGCCGCACTGATTCTACAGTACATGTGAAAGTTATCTTATGAGGTACCAACTGCAGGTAGAAATGATAAAATTCACAAGGCTGGTTTCCCAGATCATGTATATTGTCCCCCAGAAAATTGCTCGCTCTTCAGACTACCATTTGTGCTGCAGTTAATTTTTACTTCAGTATGTTGTGATTAATTGTAGGGTGAGACTTGCTGAGGACTTTTTCTTAATTGGCCCTGTTTGCCTATTCTTGAGTATGGCTGATAAACTTATTCCCACTTCTTAGCAATGAAGTGAATGCTGCTGATACTTACATAACCTGTGTTTATGTGTGCACTCTGCTTTGTGGCTTCTCAAGTCTTCTATTACTGTTCATGCGTGAGCAGATGGTTCTTGTTAAGTTGAGGCACAGCGTCAAAGTTTCTGCTTCAAGCTCTATTGCTAGTTCTATTGATATTTTGTGTACACTGAGATTTTCTGCCATCTGGGGAACATGGAAGAACATTTCCTCAGTGCTCCAAATCAATTAGGGATTTAGTTTGGATTGTACTGTATAATAGTATGCATAATAGAATAATAACAGATAATAGAATAGAATAATAATGTGCAGCCAGGTGCCCAGCCCTGAATTATTTCTACTTCAGTGAGTGCTGCATTTAAGTACTTCACAAATACTAATGAACTCTTCTGAACACTTCCGTGAGAGAAAGTTTTGCTGGTAGTATCTGAGACATGGAGAAATAAAGAGACTCAGTCACAGGCACACAAGAGGTGATGAGTGAACCTGGAATTCAACCCAGATTTTCATTAAGGCCTTATCAAAAATCATTCTGTTTCGAAGGCTAGATCATAAACTATTCACCCAAAGAGCACTCTTCTTGGAGTGACTTTGACCTTCTGCCTTATGTGAATCCTCTTGCAACACAACAGTGACTCTACTATGCCTGGAATTAAGGCATAGGAAAACTATACTGAATTTACTTGCCCACTAAGATTGTGCTGAGCCACTGGCAATTACGGCCCAGTAGGGTGCGTGATTTCTCCCACAAGATTATTCAAGCTGAGCCACAACTCAAGCTGGGTACAAAATTTGTCCTTTTGTGAGAAACATCCTGCTACTTTTAATTTAGCTGCTCCTTTCTGTAGAAGGAATTAAAAGCTACATATGTCCAATTTCCCCAAGAGGGAATCATGCTGTCAAGCCTCATTACCTGAGGGAAAAGAAACTGAATTAAAAAAATTATTAAAAAAAAAATTAAATAAAGGAAAAGTAATCAAAAGCAAAAAAAGAAATGTACTCATTGGTCATGAAAATCTGTAGCAATTTGAAATTGTCTGCAAAATGCAAATAACAGGCTTGAAAGCTCAAAAACAAAGGATACTCAGTGAAGCAAACAGTAAAATTGGATTTGATCCTGAAGAGGCAAAATGCGGCTTAGCATTCACCCTATACTGAATTTCTGCTCCTGCTGGGTAAGTTTTTGTCACTCATCCCATATTAAGTTCTACATCAAGATTCTCAGTGGAACATCTCTCTCATGTTTATTGGCAACAGTAAGGTCTAAGTTACAGATGTTTTATTTTTAGAAGCTCAAGAACCTTCCACTTTCTTCATGTTATCTGGTGTTTTCAAATGCTTCCATATGGGCATCTTGCCTTTGACATTAGTGGGCTCTGCATAAAGCCATAAAGCCTTGACTTTGTTTTAAATTTTCCTTAACTAGCTGATCAGTCAGTTTACTGCTACCTGTGCTTTAAACGCTAAAATATCCATCTGGTATTCCTTGGTCCCTTTGGACATCACTTCAACAGCTATGCTAGAATGAAGATAGAGTCCAGCACTGGACTCACATACTGAAAACTCCAGCACACAAAATGTAACTGCTATGCTTTTAATTTATAAATGAACTATAGCCTGAGAAAGTAGCTCATGAGGGAGATATTTCTTAAACGTTTGTTCTGCTTTATATTTCTTAAATAGCAGAGTGGAAAGTATAACTTCAACTGCTAAATGCCATGTGAGCATGCAATCACTCAATCCTAGTAGAAATCTAGCCTGAAGGAGAAAAAAACTAATTAATTGATTAATTAATTCTTCATGTCTACATTCTCTCCCCTTCTCTGTTGTTACATATAATTTGTCCGAACCAATGTGTCATGATTATTTGAGCAAGAAAGGATGTAGGCAAGCTTCATTGACATGGATTCTACTTTGAAAACGGATAGTAGATTCCTTTACTGGCAAGACAGGTGCTTCCTGAGTCATGACAACAACAAGAAAAAAAGAGTCATTTTTCCCCATTTAGTGCAACAAAAATGTATTTTTGAAATTTTGGTTGCTTGAGAATTTCCTTAGGAATTTTGAGACAGGAAAATATCTATGAAGCTTAACATGTATGGTACAAACAAAAAATGTATAAATACTGGTAGTATAGCTGTATCTACACAGCTCCACATGAGGTTGTTTGGTAACACATTTTGCTAGCTGTTAAGATTATTTTTACAAGTAGTCAGGTTTACTTTCTTTCTTCAAGAAGTACTTATAAATTTGTTTAGCAATAGCATTCATTCACTGCCTTTCCATAGACAAGTGGTAAGTTTTTCTTATGCAGGGTCATATGAATGATCATTTTCCATTTCACTTTTTAGTTAACATGAGCCATTTGAAGAGAATGCATATTAAAAAAAAAAAAAAACAACCAACCAAACAAAAAACTTGGAAGATACTGTTGTAATATGAAACAGTTTTATTGGAATACACTCTGTGATTTCTTGAGATATTTCTGATCAACAGAAAACATAACTACTCAGATTCAGATAAGTAAATATGTGTTGAATGAGGGCACAGAGCATGAAAGAAAAGTACAGAAGAATAAGAAACCAAATATATCTCTGTATTTCTTGTATTTATGGAACCAGACAGATTCTGTAAGGCAATCTCCTGTAATGTTTTGATAGATGTTTTTTTTGCTGCCCCTACTTTTCTCTAGCAATTTCTCTAAGTATTATTTCTAATGTTGCTTTCATTCTTACTGATTCTTCACTGTTTTATCTGTGTCTAAACACAGAAGCCATAAAACAAGTACGGAAGTGGCTAGATTCTTTGCCACAGGATTTCTTTGTGGTTTCTACGGAATTGCACTGGAATTTTTCTTTAAGAATAGATATTATATTTCAAAAAGCTCACTGTGGAACTGGAAAAAGTCCAGACTGTAGACAGTCAGTTTAAAATGAGATCTCAAAAAATAAAAAAAAAATACAGATTTTTTTTCTTCATTATTCTAAAAAGCAATATTAAATATTTCCCCATATCCTTCAGGCAGAAATTCTATTAATATGCAGAAATATGGGATAGACTTCGCATGTCACCTTCCCATCTGTGGGTCTTTCATTTCATAATGCAACCCAAGATGTGGATTTCTATTCATTTTTTTAAGAGTTTCCCATAGCGGTATTAAGGCTAGAACTAATAATTCTTTTTAATAAAAACTGAACTCAGTAATGTGGATCCAGAATGTAAAGTTTTTCAAAGGTGCCGAAAGGTATCCATCAATTTCTACTTTTGAAAATGTAGAATTATAAAATTGTAATATCTTCACAGAATCACAGAATCACAGAATTGTGAAGGTTGGAAGGAACCTCAAAAGTTAACCATTGAGTCCAACCCGCCTTCTAAAGCAGGTCATAGATATTTCTAAACCAGCTCAATGCTTGGGGTAACAGCTGATGTTTCTCTGAAATAGTGGTAAATTTTCTGTGCTGAGACTGGTTTAGGAAAAGAAACTACAGTTAATTTTGTGGATTTTTGCAGTGAAAGGAGTCAGTATCTTGAGTGCCTACAAATGGCAACTTGTATTGACTCACAGAACATCTGTTCAAACCACAGTACTTCAAGACAACTTGAACTTATCGCATATCTCACTTTATAAAACTTAATGAACCAGAAAAGACAAAGCAGCAAATTTTTGTTGTGTGTATGTGTCAAGCAGCAATACTTGAATTATTATATGAAATACTGTAATATAATAAAAACTAGGCCCTGAAGTCAAGTTTCTAAATCTGACATTTTATGTTATTTTCTCCCTGACTGAGTCAGCTTGACTATCTCAAGTTTTTCTTTAAGATCAGAAAGAAGTACAGTAGATAAAAGGAAATACAGGAGATAAATGGAAGTACTTCTGCAACTCTATCACACACTAATTTTGAAACTGGGATCAGAACAGCTCAATGAGGAAGTCAGTTGCTGACTGAGCTTGATTCCTTGTGTCCTTCATTTGCATTATTAGTCTCTGTCCTTTCTTTGTCAGTTACATTTGCTGTCACAGTATTTTATTTTCCTACGTGTACATGAAGGGTGTGCGTAAAGCTTGAGTTCTTTTCAGTTTGATGCTCATTAGTCCCAGTATCCTAACTTTCCATTGCTATTCTCAAGATTCATACAAATTATCCTGGCTGTATAGTGAATGGGATCCAAAGGCTAATGGAACTGTACTACGCTTACACATTGTGGTCCACTCTATTACTAGCAAGAATACTGCCTTTGGACATATCCAAGTTCCTTCACTTTCAGCATACTCTCTGTGCCCCCAAAATAGTACGGTAGCTCTTCACCTATTTTTGAAAAAGATGAACAGCGGAGGAAAAGAATCTAAAAGAAAAGGATGCAATTTCACTGGTTGGTTGGTAGCTCTTGTTATTATCGTCGTGCTTTTTAAAAAATACAACAGTACTTCAGTATTTCAAGAATTTCAAGGCAAGCTGTTTGTCTTTTCTATTGTTATTTTTGAGATAAAGGAATTACCATATTCTGCAAGACTTCATTCAATGAAATAGAATTTAGCAGTGGACTTAGCAGACTGATCAATCAAAACATAACATATTCAAGGATCCTCCTCAAGATTCAGGCTTTTAGAAGGTAGTAATGGGTAGCAGTTAGTTTCAGATTACTTTTTCTTTCTAAATCATAATTAGGTCTAATTAACTTTTAGTTAATATTCAATAATTTCCTTTAACAAATGGAACCCTGATGAGTTCACATCTGTTAAGACCGTTTGGTTTCTATCTCCATTTTCTGCATATTTCTATAGTTTGCAATGAATTCAGCTTCAGATTAAAGGAAGATCATGTATCAGCTAGAATGAAAGTTTACAGTTATCTAAAGTTACAGTAACTCCAAAAAAACTGAAAGAGTAGTTTGAAAAATAACATTGCTATGCAATCCTCTGGGCTTAGGATGCAAAACTTGCAGATAGCAAGCTGGAAATTTGAATATACTGGAGGTTTCTTTGATATTAACTGGATTCTTTTTGTGAAATGGTTTATAATACTGCTCTGATTCTAAGACTCAATGGATAGAAATTTAAAGGGTCATGTCCTCAATTACCAGCTTTGGTGAAAAAAAGAGCTGGATAAGTGCTCATTCAAAACGAGCTGAAAATTCTGCCTCAGTGTATATGTAGCAAATATATTTTGCTGATGGATCTCCAAAATTAATACTCAGATTTGTTTGAGTTTTCCACGATGAGGAACTGGAAGTAGAAGATTACATTATATTAATGAGACATGAGCAATACTTAAAGTCTTTAGCAACTCAGATGCAAAATTTTATCCTTACACAGACAGTCCAGCTAATAAAAATAGAGCTGTTTGCATGAGCAGAGAACATTTCCCTAAGTAAAGGTTTGCAGGACAGCCATTAGGCACATTTTGTTCCCGTAGCTTTCCAGGCACTGATTTCATTCAAAATCTATTTATGTTTATTGCTTTTTTTTATTTTCTCACAGTGCACTAATATGTGTCATTGAGGGCTTTTTTTTTTTTTTTTTTTTTTTTTTTGCTACTCACACTGTTTTTTTCTATTGCTGTCCCACTTTGAGTGTGTTTTGTGTAATTTCTCAGTAAAATAACATGCACATAAAGCCTCTGAGATTCTCTATTTTAATCCTGCTGATTAGGAAGACTCTGCTAACTTCTTTGGGGTTTTTTTATTATTATTTCAGTATTTAATAAATATGCATGTCCTGCTTATCTTATGTGGATTAAGGGACCTTTTGGCCAGCAGAGTAATACCTTTCTATTTAAGGAGAATTCATACCATACAAACCACAAAATTTAATTTTAGTTATGACTAATTTTTTGTACTGGAACATCACATTCTGTTTCTTTTAGAGAAAATAAAAATTGAAAGCTTTTTTTTTAAGAAATGAAGCAAAACAAAAATGCCATGGCACATTTTTATTGTTAAATGTGGTGTTAAAGTTCATTTAACGAAAAAAATTTACTGTGGAATAAAACTTCCTAGAGTAGCTAGATGGAAATAGTAGAAGTCATTATTCTTCATATAAACATCATATATCATTAAAAAAATTGGTTTAAACATAAAACTCCTACACATGAAATTTTGCCACTTCATTTTTGCAGATCAGGATTTTTTTTTCCTGCCTTTTGAATTGAACTCCAGTTGTAGAAGTGCAATAAATAAATAAATAAATAAATAAATAAATAAATAAATAGCCTTTCCTTACAATAAGCAAAGATAGTTACTATCTCCCATCACATTTCATTACCTAAGTCAGATCCCAGATTTCATGCTTCTGTTGGTCATGATAGGCCAGGATCAATTCTGACTTGCCATGATTGATGCAAATGTAGAATTAGATTGTTTGTATTTGGTAGTGAACTGAGAACGAGGGGGCAGCTTAGACTGTTGCCAAACTCTTCCGGTATCTATTCTCATCAACTTCCAGAAGGAATTAAGACTTGGACTAGTAGATCATTAAAAAATAAATAAATAAATAGAAGTGTTTAGAATCATAGAATCACTGAATGGTTTGGGTTGGAAGGGATCTCGAGGATCATGAATCTCCAACCTCTCCACTGCAGGCACAGCCACCAACCTCCCCATTTAATACCAGACCAGGCTGCCCAGGGCCCCATTCAACCCAGCCTTGAACACTGCCAGGGACGGGGTATCCACAACCTCTCTGGGCAGCCTGTTCCAGCACCTCACCACTCTCTCTGCAAAGAATTTCCCCCTGACATCCCACCTAAACCTCCCCTCCCTCAACTCAAAACCATTTCCCTTTGTTCTGCTGTTATCTACCCTTTCATAGTGTTAAACTTAGGCAAAGAATAACTACATGATGATCTGTTGAACATGTTTCCATAAAAAGACAAACAAAAAACCAACCAACCAAACAACCAAACAACCAAACAGAAAAATACCTTTGAATTTCTATTTTAATATTTAAGAGAACTGTACAGGTTCTGTATTTCATTCTTAAAAGCGAGGGCATAATATCTTAGGATACGATAATACTTCTCATGCAAGCAGCACTATTAATTAGAGCTAGAGCTTTCCCTAGAACAGTCTTTTAATTATATATGCCTAGGTTAAATATTAATGGTTAACATTTATAAAGAGCTTTGCAATTTTTTAAGTAGCGAGCAAACATAAACTGATTATATGTCACAATATCCTGTCTAATTAGGTAACTGTGTAATTTCCCCACAAGATACAATATTTTTCACTTTTTGTCACTGAACTACTGTGTGGCATTGCTTTACATTGCTAGATGGTTTCTTTCCACTTCAGGAGTGATTGAAGTAGAGGGAAAAAGATACATGAAAGTTGCCTGGGAAATTTCATTTTCTCACTGGAAAATTCTAAGCTTGCAATTTGAAGGAGTCAGTTTTTCTGAAGTTCCTGAAAAATATATATATTTTTTTGTTCTTAAAGAAAGGGTGAGGGTTAGGGGGGCTGGAAGAACTTTGTACAATGTGGAAATGTCACAGATGATGTTTTCAATAAGAAAGATTTTGAAAGACTTTTGCTCCAAAATTTTGGTAACTGTATACTATACACTGTATATAGTACAGTTCCTTTATAACTGTATAAAGGAAACTTACCTTATCTGTCCCAGTTTGTAGGAACATTTTGAAAACCTTTGTTCTCTTGGCTCTTGACCTAGTCGGTTCTCAAACACTGGGAAATTAATAGATCTTCTATGCATCCTACGGAACAAAATATCTGTTCCTTTTGATATTAAAATTAGCAAAATATAATGTTCAGATATCTATCTATCTATCTATCTATCTATCTATCTATCTATCTATCTATCTATCTATCTATCTAATCCATCTATCCATCCATACATCCATACATACATTTCCCTCTCTCACTACCTACCTACCTACCTACCTACCTACCCACTCTACCTATTTCTATTTTTATGTTTTTCATTCCTAATATTCCTAAAGGCATCCTTTGTAGGATCAATTTGGAATTAAAATAAAATTGAATGTTTGGAATTCAGGCAACATCATGGTAAAATCAAGAACTTTTAAAAAGAAGCCAGCCTTCAGAAGTATTTGTCTGAGCTTAGCTTTCTTGGAAATGGTTGTTCAAGTGAATTTTTCTGCATTTGCTCTTCTTCCTTTGTTACATGTCCTGTGAAAACTGATGTCATTGCCTTTGCTGAATGGCAAATTACTGTAGAAATACATATCACCATTGCATCAAGAATGTCTTAAACACAGATTTCATATTTTTTTTCCCTCTCTTTCAAGTTTTACGTAAAATGAGATCCATCTTTTAAGAGATACCAATCTGTGACATTGCCCCCAGTGAAAACACTCAAATTGAAGCTTAGTACTTACCATATAAAGTGGAAGGTATTACACTACTTCTGTTTGCACCAGCCTCATATCTTCCAGATACAGGAATTTTTAGGATACTTTCAGTGCTACGAGATTGACTTTTATCATTTCCCATTTGAAGAGGAAAAGCTTTCTGCCAGGAATTTTCCTGCTGTAGTGGCAAACTGGATACTGGGATATGAAAAGTCCTTTATGCAGCTTGGGGAAAAGTGAAAAGCTTTTTTTTTTCTTCCTAATGTTTGGTAAAGTTATGAAGTTAGTTTTAGCTGTTGCTCATGGCTATCAGTTTGCCTGAGCAGATCTTTGGCACCAGGAGGTGACACAGCATCTTTCACTGAGACACTAACAAATAAATATATATACACAAGAATATTTCTTCTTTAAAAGGATGAGTAATGATTACAGTCCTCATCTGTGATTTTTAGAAAGAGCTATGGCAATGAAGTGCTCAAATTCTACTGAAAGTCAAACATATAAAAGTCTTGAGCATGTAAATGTTAGTTCTGCCTGTTCCTGAAACTTGGCGACAGAACAACTGTTGCTCAGATTAGAATCTGTGAAAGAGTAAAGCATTCCTAGCAGTTGGGTCACTTATTTAGGTACTGAAAGAAGGACCAAACTGCACTGGCAACTCTGAGTCTGCGTCATTAAGTATTTTGATCATGCTATCAAAAAGGCTCATCTCAAGTTTCTGTTTCTGGTAATCTTGGCAATGCAGTTAAGTCATTTTTGCTACTTTTTCTGAAAAAAGACTATTAGTCTTTGTGTAAATTGTGGTAAACATCATGTATGGGATGAAAAGAAAAAGGACAAAATCTATCTGTGTTCCTCACAGCAGCTAAATAAAGGCAGAAGCATGATAATCTGAAATTTTCTTAAAAAACAAACAAACAAACAATAACAACAACAACAACAACAACAAAACAGTAAAGGAAGAAAGAATTTCCAGAACTAGATGTCCTAGGAAGGCCATTCTAGAGTAACTATGCTAATTTATCCTTTTTCTCTCTGCCCATGTGATTTAAAATTATTAGAGGCCTTAAGGCAGCTGCATCTCTTCCAAGGAGTATTTCCCATTGAAGTTGTGGCTTCTGGGTTATGCAGGCCACACATTCTTTTTCATTCAGCCCTTGTTCACATTATGGATGCACTCATCCTTCCTCTATCTAACTGTAACTCATAAAGAGATATATTCTCAAGGTGGTAGCAAAGCTCAGCTGCAGTGCAAACATATATATGAACATTCCCAGAGTTTTAGAAATATGATATTACACTCATGGAATTTAATAGAGTGCTACACATACAATTCCTGTGTCACTGATATTATTATATGTATGTTAGAAATCCCTTATGAAAGGTACAGATTACTTCAGTGCCTTTTGTTCACCACTAACTCTTTAGAAACCATACGGAGAAGGATTTTTCAAAAGCATGTACCACGAACCTAACTCTCCTCGAGTTCAAACAAGGGAGAGTTTTGTCATTAACTTCAGTAGAACATGAAGTAGGGCAACACCAACTGCTGTAGAAAATCTAATCTGTTATGATAATTAAAAGAAAGACTACAAAGGGACTCATTCTAGATTCAAGTCAATGGGGGCTTTGGATGTGAAAAATACTAATGACTGTCTCTTGTGAAAGAAAGAGCAGCTCAGCAACAGGACTTCAGAGGAAAACTTTGGCTTCAATCACACATTCAGACACACTGACATGGGTTCCGCTGTTCAAAGTTTCCAGGAATATATGCATTGGTGAGTTAACTGTCCCATTGCAGAATCAAGATGTGAAAGATATTGTAAGAATAAGTTTAGAGTCATTTGTTTTGATTTCTCATGCCTACATTTCCAGAGACTATTACATACTGGGCTCAAGTAATATTTGAAATGACAAAAGCAACCTGAAGTGCTGAATGTGTGGCTTAAAGGTAGGATTCTGCTAAATGATAGTGCAAGTCATAATGGGCAAATAAACACTTTCAAATCTCAATGGATTATACAGCATTTAGAATAACAGAGAATTAGAGATGAATCTACAGAGCAACAACTACTTTTGTATCTCAGGAAAGCCTCTGGGACATTATATGGTTTTTGGAGGCAGTTGAAATTCACATACAGCCCTCATCCCAGAATGCATCTTGAGTACAAAGCAAATCTAAACCACCACTGGTCTCTAGTTATTCCAAAATGCTTTTCTAAAGCAAAGTAATAAATTAGTTAAAACTGATTAAGGAGTTACATTTTTTTCCAAACATGCTGGAGAAATATACATATATATGTATGTATATGTATATATCTATCTATATATAAATAAATAAAATCTTAATTTAGATAAAAATCAAATGCTATCATTTTAGTCTGATAGCATTTCACATCCCTTGTAAAGCTGATTGACTACACAAAATGATTGGTGATAATGATTTGATATGCTGCTTCAAGTGAGATTAAATTTTAAACAAATATCTGCATATTGATGGATAAATGTAGAAGAGTCTAAGGAACAGAAGTCTGATATGCATTAATACAAGCATAATTTACAAATCCTCAAGTAGACCCCAGGGTATCCACCTTATGTACATGTATTAGTATTTAATTTTATCTGAGAATTCTTTTCTTTGTTATTTCAGTCATCTTCCAGAACCTCTTATTTTGTTGTTGTTCAAATATTTCAGTTTTATTTGTCTCCCTCTGTTATTCATCTCTTCTGCTGATTTGTTTTGCGGGATTTTTAGATTTTCCAGATAAAATGAACCTAGAATACACTGAGACCAGATGATGAATGGAGATAGCATGCATTTGTGGGGCAAAATAGAACTAACTTTTACATGCTGGGTTGAGGATAAGGGGTATTGACCTCCCATCCATGTGTTTAGACCTTAACTCAGGTTTGGGCCATACCAAGGGATAACACGTGAAAACCTAAAATTCAATGTAGCTCCATGCAGCCTTTCTGTGAAACAGATGATGGCAAATATTTGTATCTGACCCTAAAATATAAATCAATTTTATGCTACTAGATTTACCTTGACAACAGAAAGCAAGCAGACTATCATTTTTCCAGCACTGAATATTTTTATTTTTGTAAATTATAAATATTACTTTTTCCTCTCCACCTTCAGTCTTAAGAATGTGGTTTCACATTTCATTTAATGCTAAATGGTTCATTACTTGGAGTAGCAACTTAGTTCTCTTATTATGGTGTTATCTTTCACTTTGTCAAAATATGTCTACTTGATAAGAAATCTGACAGAAGTTGCTTATGATGGGATCACTAACAGCCATCAGTTTCTCTCTAGCAAATGAAACTGTAACCATGGAAACGGCCTTTTTTTTTGCCAGAATGAAAATGAGACAGCACTCTGCTGCAGCCATTAGTAGAATACACAAATGTCCCTCAAGGCAAACATCTAAAGCAAATGGACTGCAAAGTAAGGAGCACTAATTTCTATTTATTTAGGATTTGTAAACCTAGCAGAGCAAGATATTAACAAAGGAACAAACAAAAGGAGGTTACAAAAAAAAGATGTTTGTATTTTTCTTTCCGTTTGAAAAAATCCTTTTTTTAAATGAAAATCTTTATTCAATTTTTCAATTCAGTAATGCTGGGGTTTGATTGTACCAGTGCTATACAGAAAATTTAAAAAAAGAAAAAGAAAAAAAAATATTAGCAACAGTTCTGTTCTTTTAATTTCTGGAAGTCTGAATTTTAATGCAAAACTTAAAAATATTAGGTGTGAGACTTTTCTTTAAGATCATTTAATTTTCAGAGAACTCTATTCATTTTGATAACATACACCAGCAGTGATAACAAGTCAATTCTAAAGACCATCAGCAGTCGGCCATGGGCTGTCAAAGACCTTTTAAGTGTCAGACTCTTCTTATTGTACTCTTTATTCGTGACTAGGCTCCTGCTACTAAAAACTACTTATTGAATGCATAGATTTTTTTCAAAGATTGAAATTATGTGAGAGGTCTTAAACCATCTGTGATGTAACTCAGTAACATATATTCACTTTTTTTCCTTTCAAATAAAAAATCTTAGCTTCTCCAAGAACCACAATTTTTAGCCTCTGTTAGATTTCCAGCTCACTGGATAAAATATGGATACAATTTTCCACTATGATAATTAGTTTTTTAAACAAAACCTTTCATGCCTATCAATGGATTAGAATATATAGAACATAATGCCAATTATGTATAGATACCTGGGGGTGCTTCAGATAGCCATGTGCCTGCAAATATGACAAAGTGACATGCTATGACGGCCACTTTCAGAGAGCTATTTCTATAGCGTGATTGGAAACACCCACCATTGTTCTGGTATGTTTCACATAGGTCGGGGTTAAGACATACTTATGGAGAAGTTGCCTACTGCCAGCATAAAGGGTGAGCTGTGAAAAAATAAAAAATGGGTAATAAGGAATTAGAAATACCAAACAGAGGAGGCTCTAAAGGCAATGTGTTCAAGGTTTTATAAACTTGCACTCCCTGACCTTTTCGGCTGTGTAGGTGTTAACCATACAACAGACAAACTGTAAAAGACAGGAATTATTAAAATGACATGATAAAGACCACTGGACTGCTGCCTGGAAAGTTACTTGTTTATCCCATCTGCAAAATATCCCCAAAATTTTCCTTCTCAAATTAAAGCACGTGTTAAAGTAAACATAAAAAAGGGAGAGGTGCCTTGATTTTTTGTTTTTGCCTCATATTCTCTTTTAATTGTTCTAAACATATGTTCAGCCATATGTGTAAGTACATATGTATCCTTGCATAGGCACAAACATAAAATAACAATAGTAGAGTAACATTCCAGGTAAGTTTGCAGAAAGCTTTTTCAGATTTAATTAGATATCTTTCTTAACAGATGCATGTTTGAGAAAAAGTATGCAAGTATACAAAGCTTGAAATATTGGAAAACTGGAAAGGGAAAAATACAATCTTTGTTTTCTATGCTCTATTGAAAAAGCATAGGACTGCACCACCTTAAGATAATGAACACAAATTCGGCCATAATAATAGCTAAGCACAACACATGCCCTTACTAGTATACGAATTATTTACTTTAAACTGGCAAAATTTGCAAGTACCTAAGTTTGCTACTGGCTGCTAGAAGCTGACAGCTGAAGTTACAATTCTCTTTAGCCAAACATCCATAAAAGCTTTAGCTGAATACTTACAAACCTAGCCTGAAACACCATCTCTAGAAAATATAATGATCACTTGGTAGATGAAACTCGTGGTACTGAAATAGATTTCACGTGAGAGGGTAGAAAATAGATGTTTAATGGCCAAACTCTCACTATTTGCATCATGTTTCAAAATCAGTCACCTTTATCACCAACGTGCAGCCTATTGTTGTATTCCATGACTGTTATTTCCTTGCAAGATGGTGAATTATATTACCAATTGTATCAGTGTAAGCAAATATCATAATAGTTATAATCTGTCTGAATGTTTAGTCAGGTGATAACAATATTCTTTTCTCAAATTGTCCACTGCTTTTCTATTATTGACATACTTTCACTGAACATGGGCAATTTGGTTCTCAGCTCTGGACTGAACATTTGAATCTTTCCCATAATCCTGAAATGACCCAATCCACTAAATAGAGAAATACCTTTCCTAGGCTTCACCAGTATTCTGAAGGAACAGAAAAGCTCATGTACAGAATGATTCAGCCCACCTAAAATCTAAATCTATTCATTGAGGAACTTATTTTTTCCATTGACCCTATAGGAATCTGATGGCTGGATTCAGGCAATGCCTAAATCACAGAATCACAGAATCACAGAATTGTAGGGGTTGGAAGGGACCTCTAGAGATCATCGAGTCCAACCCCTCTGCCAAAGCAGGTTCCCTACAGCAGGTCGCACAGGTAGGCATCCAGGCAGGTCTTGAACATCTCCAGAGAAGGAGATTCCACCACCTCCCTGGGCAGCCTGTTCCAGTGCTCCGTCACCCTCACTGTAAAGAAGTTCTTGCGCACATTCATGCGGAACTTCCTATGCTCCAGCTTATGTCCATTTCCCCTTGTCCTGTTTCCGCGTACCACTGAAAAGAGACTGGCCTCACCACTGTGGCCCCCACACCTCAGATATTTGTAAACCTGGATAAGATCCCCTCTCAGTAGTCTTTTCTCAAGGCTGAACAGACCCAGTTCACTCAGCCTTTCTTCATAGGAGAGATGCTCCAGGCCCTTCACCATCTTCGTGGCCCTCCGCTGGACTCTTTCCAAGAGGTCCCTGTCTTTTTTGTACTGGGGAGCCCAGAACTGGACGCAGTGCTCCAGATGAGGTCTTACCAGGGCAGAGTAGAGGGGGAGGATCACCTCCCTCGACCTGCTGGCCACGCTCTTTTTAATGCACCCCAGTAAGCCATTGGCCCTCTTGGCCACAAGGGCACACTGCTGGCTCATGGCCAACCTGTCATCCACCAGGACACCCAGGTCCCTCTCCGCAGAGCTCCCCTCCAGCAGCTCATCCCCCAACCTGTACTGGTGCATGCAATTATTCCTCCCCAGATGCAAGACTCTACACTTGCTTTTGTTAAACCTCATCCGGTTTTTTTCTGCCCAGCTATCCAGCCAGTCCAGGTCTTGCTGAATGGCAGCACGGCCTTCAGGCGTGTCAGCCAATCTTCCCAACTTTGTACCATCAGCAAACTTGCTGAGGTGCTTTTCTATTCAGAAAAGCATTCTATGGAAGTAAAGCTAAGTTACCTCGTAACTGAAAAAAATAGATAAAAAAATTTGAAATCAATTTAAAAATTCTCAGACCTACAGCAAGTGTTGTCACAGCAATATTATCACTATTGATATTGGTACAATGATATTCCTGCAAAAGCACGAAAAAGAGGAAAATGAGAAGATAAATCATCCAGTAGAAAGAAGATAAAGAATAGGGCTTTTTAACTATATTAAAGAAAATTTTTGCCCTCAAGTCTAGCTTTTAAGTAATGCTAATTAACCATGCCAGGAGAGAGTTGGCACACAAATCCAGATTTACCTGTCATTCTTAATACCACAGCATGTTCTGTTCTTTGTGAATTTAATGGCACAGGTTAGAATGCGTTTTGAAAAGTTTCTGGGCTGATTTCTTTCCCAAGAGGCCATTCCATAGTGGATGCAGTACTGCTCACATCAGCACCATTGTAGTGCCAGGCAGCGTGGGTATAGGATACTACTCCACATGGTGATATGAAAAAAATTACATATGAGTACTACTTTGCTTTCAAAGCTGATTTCAGTGTTTGTTAGACAGACACTATTCTAGCTGAATATGCAAGGCAAATATTAGAATCATTTGAACAATTAAGTTTAGGAATGTCCGTTGAAATTACTTGTGTTTATTCATTAGCACAGTATAAGTACTTCAGTGACTGTAGGAGAGAGAGAGAGTATCTTCCTGACACATTCTGTGTTTTGCACCATGCTTAGGCATCTGCTGGAATTCTAGAAGCCTGGATATCTGTTGTAGCGCTCTCTTCTCATCACCTTCATTCCCATAGAATTTGAGCTCTCACAATTTGGCACAGTTGCTCCAGGCAATGCTTTTCCTGAAACTGGCTCAGCATATTCTTGGCATCATAAAAGTGATAAATGTCTTATATGTTTTCCCTAAAAACTGTGTGCATCCCAGTTATTAAATAAAAAGTAATTGATAAGTGAGTGGAATCTGCATAGAGAACAAGAAAGGGCAGATGGATCTCTAAAACCTGGTAACTTCCAACTGCTTTGGCACAAGTATTACAGCAATATGTTCCCTGGCATAAAATAAATCTGGTTTAAAAACACTAGAATAAATTACATACAAACCTATTGTTGCACTTACTACATGACTGTCATTTCATGTGATTTTAAAATGTTTTCCATATCAAATTTCAGAAAGAAAAAACAAAAACAAAATAAGAAAAAAACAACCAAATACAGAAAACCCTAAACGTGAAGAGTCTGATGACAGGGACAGTAGAAATCTGAGAATCTCCCATTATAAAAGATTCCAGGTCTGTACATATTGATATGCAGCATAATGTTGGGCTCATGATGCGTTTGTACGGTTGTGATCATGGTAATCATTGGTTTGTTTCTAATAAACCTCAGCTCTCCCATGTTGAGCTTCCTACAGCTGTGCAATAGTTCTTTCCTAGAAACAGTAACAGGGGTCAACTCCAGACATGAACTTTATGAATTGTTTAGTGGCACATTAAAGGATAGCATCAACTTCACTTACAAGCTTTGAAATGATCTTATTTCAAGTCTGGAAAGGTGAATAGTTCTTTCAAAATTTGATTCACTTGGTCAAGATTTAACTCATTGTCTCCTGCAGATCTTTGCAAAATTTTCTCATTTTGCTTTTTATATGTTGTAACAATTTCAGCAATTTTACAAGAAAACCAAGGAGACTCTGGAAAGTGGTTAGGATGTGAGAATGCTGCAGATGTCCTAAGCTGTGTCTCTGCTCCTTGACCACAACTCCAAATTCAGGAAAGCTGCCCTCCTCCACAGAATTGTGGAAATGTGTAGGATTTGCTTTGCCAACATACTTCAGCATGCACAAACAATAAAATAAAATGCAAAACAATAAAGTAGAAAATATACAGTATAATGGTGTCAACTCTACACCTTCAATATTAACACTTGTCAACTCAGCATATATGAAATGTAGCTGTGTTTAAGCTCTAAAACTGAGGTCCAAGTTCTGCTTCTGTATCACTATTTAAATACAAAGCTGATCTGTACCGGAAGATGTGGAACCAGACAGGCAAGGCTAAATTCAGGACAATCTTTACCTAGAACTGATTAAGCAGAAATCCAGCTTCTTGTTCTTAAAATGTATGTTCTGGTGGACTCCTCCTCTTTATGTTTCTATCTAGAAATGTTGTACTAAGAAATATAAATGCCAGCAGAGAACCACCCCTTGACTACAAGCTGAGCACTGTGAGTCACATTAAGGTAGTAGTAATACCCTTAGTGTATAAATTGTATTCAACATATCCATATGTGCTTCTTTTTTATGCCTGTGTTTAGTTAATTATTATTTTTTACTCCTCTTAAGCCTTTGGCAAAAGAACTGTTGAATGCATGATTTTTACTGGAATTAGTTATTGCTCCCACCTACTGCAATTGATTTTTGCAGCATTCCTGCTCAGATGAGAAGTCCTTTCTTGGACAAAGCTACATTAACAATTACAGAGCAGTAACATCAAGGACAGGAGTATAAATAGTTAAGTCAGGTTCCTTAACTGGAGCTGAAATTACTATTAAGGCTTTCATAATAGTTCTGTGGGAATGTTACAGGCCTCTGTGTTTTGGATCCATGGTCAAGTGGTTAAAGAATAATTAAATTAGTTGAAAATTTTGTAATATTCTCAAAGAGTTGAGATCTGAGAAATTATTTTCAGATTAAGTAAAGTATTACATTTTCATGGGATTATCTTAAAAATTGATAATTTTTTTCTAAATGAAGGGTTGTTTTGAAATGAAAAAATCAAAACATTCCACTTGAAAATGTCAGAGTGAAGTGTTTTGACTTTTAAAAACGTTTTTACTGAAAAAATGATAAATTATGCATGAATTTGCGAATTGTTTCATCGTTTGAAATATGCATTTAAAAAAAAAAAAGTTACAGATCATTTCATAGTTGTCTTTTCTTTTTTTTTTTCCCCCCCCCCTCTTATTTCTGGTCTAAGCAAGCAAGATTTTCATCCCTAGTTTTTGTCTCTTAATTTGCTTGACATTTAGCAATGTCATAGCTATCATAAATCTTAAAGACTTGAACCATATGGTTGTGTAAAAAGTAGATCTAACTTCAATAGAAAGTAAAGCTTACATTTATAGATGCTTAACACATACACACAAACACACACAAAGAATGAAACAATTCCTGTTCTGAGCTACAATACATTAGAGCTAAATAATTATTCTAAATTTAATTAATTTGCCTCAGAATCAAAAATGTAAAGGTTTAGACCATCGCGTAAGTGGTTATTAAGAGAGCTGAGCTATTGGCATGACCTATTGAGTGCTCAACAACATCTGCATGATTACTGTAGTGATTATTTGCAATGTTTGTATCATATTTCAAAATACAGTTTCCGTGATAGAAATTAAATACTGTCATTATGTTTTTTCTGTTTTCAAAATGCTGCTTGGACTGCTAGGGAAATGAGGTAGCATTCAATTTAATGTTTTAAGTCAAAATACAGTAGACATCAGTAATTACTAAAAATCATTACTGATCTTGAACCTGTTATTTCCTCCTATATTTCTTAATTTATTTGATTTATATTTAGGTAAAATAAAATCCTGTGAGGAATTATTTCTGATTAGTTCATATCTGTAATGCAGTATCTGCGCACAATTGCTGTTAATTCTTGAAATGTGGCCAAGTGTTTGTTAGCATCGTACACATGGTTACTACCAAAAATATTCCTTTTCATATGTACAAAATGTGGATATATAAAACATAAAATGGGATCTCATCTTTTAGATATAAAAAGTAATCATCTATTGTTTAGTATTTGTTTATTATTTATTTGAGTATACCATCTTTGGAAGAAGGGACATACAACTTGAAAAGGATGTTGGTAGGTTATGCAGAGAGAATATCAGAAAGGCAAAAGACCAGCAAGAATTTAATCTGGACACCATTGTTAAAGACAACAAAAAATGTTTTTACAAATATACTAGCAGCAATATGAAAGTGAAGGAGAATTTCCACTCTTGCGAAATTGGGTGCTGCGTGAAACATTACCTCTTAGGATGAGGCTGAGGTTCTCAATGCTTTCTTTACTTATGTCTTTAATAGTCAGACTGGTTATCCCAGTCAGCCCCCTGAGCTGAAAAACAGGAATGGGGAACAGAAATAAAAAACACAATTCAGGATGAAATAATTGCTACTACTACTCCACACGGAATGACAGAAGTTCATGGGAATGGATGAGATTCATCTGAGCTGGTGGATATGATTGCCCAGACACTTTCTATCATTTATCAGCAATCCTGATCAATCAGAAAGGTCCCTGACAACTGAAGACTTGCCAGTGTGATGCCCTTCCACAGTAAGGGTCGGAAGAGTATCCAGGAAACTACAGGCCTATCAGACTGACCTTGGTATCAGGGCAGGTCATGGATCAGATCACCTTGATCATGCACCATGTGTAGGAATTCCAGGCAATTGGTCCTATCCAACATGGGTTCATGAAAGGCTGATTCTGGTTGACCAGCTTGATCTACTACAACCAGGTGACCCTCCTAGTGGATGACAGAAAAGCTGGAGGTATAGTCCATCCAGACTAGTAAAGCCTTTTACACTGTCTCCCACAGTAATGGCCTCAAGTTGCACTAGGGGAGGTTCAGATTGGGTGCTAGGAAGCATTTTTTCTCCAAAAGAGTGGTGAGGCATTGGAACAGGCTGCCCAGGGGGGTGGTAGAATCACTGTCCCTGGAGTTGTTAAAGAACCATGTAGATATGACACTGAGAAACAGTTTGGTGGGCACTGTGGTGATGGGCTGACGGTTGGATAGATGGTTGGATGATTATATTAGTGGTCTTATCCAACCCTAAAGATTCTATGATTCTATGATTATCCTTTTCTGTCCTTCATTCTATTAGTTCTTTCCTTTTCTGCCTTTTTTTTTTTTTTTTTTCTGTTCTTTCCTATCAACGATATTTATTTTCATTATTTCCAAAACTACTTCAGATAAAATATTGGGAGGGTTTACAGATCAATGTTATTTTTGATTATAAGAAAAATTTTTATCCTTTAAAACCTTTAGAATCAGAACACAGAACTAAAACTGTGAATTATACCCCTGCAGTAAATAGTGTGTCCTACTGGGGTGTAATATAAATATTTTTTGTTATTATTTCAATTATATTTTCTTAAATGTAGGAATTTAATAGTTAGTACACTTGCTACTTCATAAAGGCTTTGGGCTATGTCATTTGTATCATCAATGCAATTCCAGAAAATTTTGTCTTCATTAGAACACTCCCATGGGACCCAGGAGAAATGAATGGACAAAAGACAAGCAAGGAAATACATTTCCAATATGTATTTTTTATCTGTCCTGACATGGAAGAATTAGTCAAATGAATTTTAATATCACATCAAACATTGCAATGTTTTTATGTGCATTGCAATGTTCATTAAGATTTTCCCAGCTATTTTAAATAACTCTCAAACAGCTGAAAAGATCCTCCTGGTAACTTGCTTGTATCAGCTGTGCCAGGAAGACAATAACCTACCAGACTGTAGTCTGGACACTATTGATTTCTCTACATTTTCTCTTACATGTAAATGTTATAAATAGTGACTAACTGGAACTTTCAGACTTTAGAACAAAATTTCATAGTGTGGGAGTAATGTTCATATCAAGGTGCAAAGCAAAACCAAGAAAATTTAGCAATAGCTTAATTGGTTCTCTTTGTTTAGATTATTCCCAAGAGACACATACAGTCTGGATTTGTAGGCACAGTACTGGAAAAATTTGAAGATATTTCCAGAGCAAGACATATGCCAACATAGTTTATTACAAAGAGGATATTAGTTGAGGTTTAATTCAGCATCTTTTTACTCCTAATCAGTATTCACATCTGTTTCAGACATCAGCATTACTTTCAGATTAGACAAACTTCTCAGGACAGCTACATTAGATAAAACATAAGAAAATAGCTAGAACATATTTATCAGATGATAGCAATAGTTAGGTATTCAAAAGCATCTAAGTCTGCTTTTCTTCCAGATATCTCAAATTCCTTATGCACTATTGTAAATGTTTGTTTACCTTGATTACATTTCCATTTACCTTTCTCTCAGTATGTTTGGTTTTATTTTCCAGTAAATATTTCACAAACATGAAGATATTTCTGAATTATTCTCTGTTTCTATCAACAGAAATGCTAAATATAGTCTACAGCAGTAGCTGCCTTCATTAATGTGATTTCAAAACAACAAACACGATGCTCAGTGCATACTTTATTTCTGCTAGGAGACACCACATTTCTAATTAAACTCAAATCACAACTGAATGAAAGTACATGGAATTTGGCATGATTATTTATAATACATGCTTAATTGTTTTTATTTTTATTTTTTAACAAGGAAGAAGAAAAAGTAATCATAAAGCAGAGGAAGACATTTGGAAAAAATGCATTCTCTCTATGAGCAGGCTTTGTTGTCACAAGTATTATGCTGACAATGAGATCTTTAGAAGAGCTTTATTTGTATCACAACATGTAGTATTCCACAGGAATTAGTAAATTCACTCAGGAAATAAACCAAAATATTCTCTACTATTGGTTTTTGTGGTACTTCTCTGGAAATTTTTTACTCTCTTATTCTATGGTAAACTTAAAATGAAGACAAAGAAATAAAGATTTTTCTTTTTTCTTTTTTTTCTTTTTTTCTTTCTTTCTTTTTTTTTTTGTTTTTTTTACAGAGCAGTAAGGAAGATGATGGATTAAAGCAGATGCAGACTGTTTGCAGTTATATAAGACTATTAGGGACTCTGCTTGTTCTGGCTTTTGTAATTTGTCCATGTCCTACTTTATATAACTCAATCCATTGTGAGTAAAAACATGAAATACCAGAATAGTTCATATTTCATTTTGTCATCAAATTAGAAAAGAATATAAAAACAAACACAATAGACATCATATTTGCTGAGTATAGAACTGAGTATTTTTTCATATCAAAGGAGTCTGGAAAGAACAGAAGGTTAAGAAGATTTTTTTTTTCTTACAATGAGCAGATGTGCTTGTTACTGTTGATGGACAAGCTTATCCATTTACATCAATTAATATCAACAGCAAGCACATCAATATGGAAGCTTGTCCTGACGCCTTGATTTTTTCCCATCTGACAGGTAATAGTAGGGCTGGGAAAATGTCACAACAATTTAGTCATGCTTCACTGGTTTTAACTAGTTCAGTGACAATGGGAATGCATCATGCTAAGATTCCTTATGATTCATAATGGTACTGCATTAGTCGGCTATTGCAGAGGATTTAAACTAGTCTTTGTCAATTAAGGGTTTAAGGTCAAATCCTCTTTATGGTTTTTTCATTTGTGCATTAAGTAAAAGCAAGTTAAAATATTTATGAATAGCACTAAAACGTGGAAACTTTCTTTAGGAACCTGTCTTTTCATATTGAGTCATAACTGAAACCAACTATGTTTGACAAAGAAAGGCTATTTCTTCACATAGCATGGCTTATCCCTCCCCTTCTCTGAAGGTCTGAGCTACAATCTACTCAGTTTTGGCAGAAAAACTTCTGTGGTAGAAAGTGCAATTGTAACCATTGTAGACTGTGAGATAAAGTCCTGCCTCAATGTAGTTCACAATGCATACCAAAATGTAATCATAGTATTTGTAAACTGAAGGCTCAGTGACCCAAGAAATTTGTTAAAAATGGAAGGGAGAACTGTAGATGTGTTAGTGAAACTTGTTAGTGAAAGGAATACTGGGATAGGTTCTCTGATGTCTCAGCAGGAAAAAAAAACAAAAACAAAAACACACACGCCACACACACACACACACACACACACTCACAAAAAAAAAAAAAAAAAAAAAAGAAAAAAAACCACCTAAATTAGTCCAGGCAATGTGAGATGAGACCCTCTTTCCCCATGGCTGTGATGACTGTCCAGTCATTGCTGGCTTCACTGGGATCAAGTGTCCTGCTCTGTGGCTGGCTTGTTCCAGACTAGGAGTAGAGGCAAGGAGGAGCTGTTGGCTTAACCCCCAGAATACTCTGCTGATGGGCCCATGCAGCAGAGGGAGACCTCTGCACCTTTCACATATTTTAAGTGCTGAAAATTGCTGAATATCCATCGGTTTTCTTCCTGTGTAGTAAGCAGTAAAAGGCCACGCTTTGCTTATTTATTTAGGTGCTGCCTCACTGTTATCAATGGGATGTACCAGGGTAGCTGAGAGCATGTTATGTCCAATATAAACATATTTTATTATATAACATTGTATTGCTTTGGGCTAGAAATGTCATAATGATTCCTTGTGTATAGAGATACATACATGCACGTACTTGCTTTCTTTCTCCATTCAGATATTTTTTGACTGAAATTGCCAGTAAAAGCTACGTGTTTAGATAGTTTTTCCTCTCCCCAGTCCTTGCAAAGGAAACTCTGCCTGACATAAGAGAGGATTCAGCATTCAACTCTAAGTCATTGATTTAACCTTTCTGTCATGAGAACAGTAAAATCAACTTGCTTCCAATACAGTTAAATGTTTAGTTACATATGAAACTAGATCTCTGGAAATGAAAGGAAATTACATTTTCTATAATCAATCAATCATGTATGGAGAGAAGTTTATTTAAAGTGACTCCTTTCTGATTACTTCTAGAAGAGATAAATAGAAAATTATTCATAAAGTACTCAAAGTATTGATAATGTGACAGCTGAGAGGTTGTGCTCTTCAATGCAGATCGTTTTCCAATGTTATGATAATCTGTAGAACCAGACATTATTTAAATAAGCTTATACTAAGCATATGTATATTGGATCAACAGCCTTGTTAGACATTAAATAGCAATAATTAAAATCATCTAGTATTTTCTACCAACTATCTGAAAAAATTTCAGCATTAAATTTTGAGGGCAATGAGGCCCTCAAGTAGGGCATTTTAGCTAATTCAAATGATGATAAAAATGTTATAAAAACAGACAACACCACTGTATACCTAAATGAACATACTTTATATTCTCACCAACCCCTAGATGCCTCAATCGCAGACTTGGGCTCTGAAGTCTGCACACAGGGCACATGGTTGTCTGCAGTTCTGCACTAGCCCTAGAGGCCATATTATGTAGCGCCAAGTCACATTCCTTGTCAGTGGACACTGAGGCAGGTCATATCTTTATGTCCACTGCCAAGGTGATGTGCACGTAGCAGAATATTTCATGGGAGGGAATGTGGAGAAATGTAGAAGGGTGCTTCTTGAGGCAGTGTGAAGATCTTCGTGAATGGGAAGAAACAAAAATTCGCCTACAAAATCATGAAGGCAGTAGGTTTGGGCTTATTTTGTGGCCAAATCCTGTTCAGAATGTGGCTCAGAGGAAAAAGAAGGCATTGAAATCTCTTAAAAATCATCATTTTCTCTCTTTCTTCCTCCTGTTGAGAAAAAAATCATTTTTTCTGGAAACACACATCTTGGGTCAAGGTAACAATAGACATATCATTAAAATATTGAACAGGAATGTTTCTAATTAGATCATTAGTGTTTTTTGACTTTGCTTAGAAGGTTCATCAGATTCAGTAATGGGAAAATCTTGATTATTTTTTTCCAAAAAATTTCCAATAGAAAATGATTATTTTGAATGAAACAATAATGTAATATATATCATTTCCATGGAAAACTTACAAAAATTATATGAAATACAAATCTGGTCCTAAAGTAAACAGAAAGTGATTTATTAAACTCCATGGATGTGTGTTCAACAAAATCAGGAATGGTTTTGTCTTATTTCTTCTCCAAAATTTGACAACTAAGCTATTTTGTGGTGTCAGGTTATATAAAATTATATGTCTACATTTTCATAAAGCCCAATATAGGGACTATATGAGATGTAAACAGAATTGTAGAATGATCTAGGCTGGAAGAGACCTTCAAGATCAAATCCAACTATCAGCCTGGTTTACCAAGTTTCATAACTAAATCATGTCCTTTTTTGCCAGATTCCACTTGTCTCTTAAATACCTCCAGGCATGACAACTCCACTCCTTCCCTGGGCAGTCCATTCCAATGCTTGACCATCACCTCTGCAAAGCAGTTCTTACTTAATATCCACCCAACCCTCTCCTGGCCCAAATTAAGACAGCCGATATCCTGCAAAACATATCTGGACTGAAAAAATAATTGATGTGCAACAAAGCAGGGTGCTTTAAAAAAGTCTCTCTTTTTGTTTGTTTATTGTGAAATTTTGCTGGCTGTTTTTGAGAACTAAGCAGGAATTTACACAACAGCTGTGGTGAGGAAACAGACAATGGGTACAACTCCATACTAATACACCGTTTATGAGGTGATCGCCTGCAAGAGCCTCCTCTTCATGGTGTGTGGTTCTTAGTGCAAAGCTGAAAAAGGTCTGTAAGAGAGCTGTTCAGTCTTTGAGGCCTCAAAGGGAAAAATAATATCTGACAAACTTGAAAAAAAAAAAAAGAAGTTTGAAAAACAGAGTAATTTGCACTGAAGATGTAGGTACGGGCATTGCCTGGTGAAGTCCACTAAGAACAAAACACCTAAAAAGACATTCTGCAAAGAAGGAAAGAGAAGCTTTCATGCATTTTGTTTGATACTAGGAGTTCATTTCTATTCAAGAAGTCAATTCTGATGCCGACTGATACCTTACTTTGCTTCAATCTCTGACACATTAAGGAGATGTTAACACATACATATATAGTCTAGAAAGTGCAATTCTAACATTTAGAGCCAGCAGATGTACCCCTATAAAAATTAGGCCCACTTTCTTCTTTGGATGTACCAATCTCACCAAAATTGTCAGTAAATTATTAGCACAGACCCAGCTGGTAAGTGGCTATTATTAAGCAGCAGCACTGCCTCTTGATGATCAGACCTCTACTTCACTGAAAAAGAATTCCAAGAAGCACTTTCTTCCATTTGTCAGAAAAATCATCAAGGGCTTTGCTGTTCTGGAAATGCTGTTGACACATCTTGAAATAATCATGTGATCTGTTCTATGAGCCAAAAGAGGTGTTTCTTCAAAGTCTTTTTTAAACTGAGATGTGCTTCTGCTTGTTCAAGCCCTCCCACATACAGATGAGGACATAATATAGGGCTATGTCTCATTATGCAACCTGCCTCCCACATGCATGTTCTAAAAGAAAGAACTGAGCAGCTGCATAGCACTCCTTTGGGCATGAATAGAGTCTTTAATATCAGTACTGAAATGGGAGTGATTAGTACTGTTACTAGCACACAAAGCACCTGAGCATTCTTGGTTCATTTCAATGCAACTGATGGAACATTTCGAATTTTGGAGAGGGAAAGAGCTGCCAGATTTGCTCATGGGATATTCCATAGTGACTTATGGCTTGGGCATTACTTAACTTTGTGCATGGCCCTCTGACTCATGCTGACTTTGTGATCAGCATCAATTCCTCATTAATTAGCAGCATCTCATGATTCCTTCACAAGAATAAACCAACAAGAGTTAGCCACTGACAGTTCCAGGGTGACCAGTGAGACTAGTGCCTAACCCACTCAACAAGCAGAGTCAAGCAAACAGCAGTTATAAAAGGTATACATTACACAGAGAAGAGAAACTTGCTGTTTTAGGCAGATGTGGACTTTGACAGCTCAGAACAAAACAAACAAACAAACAAATAACAAAACAGAGAGAGAGACAGAGAGAAGGAAATAGGTTTAGTTGTAGGCAAGGACAGTATGTTGGTGAATTAGTCCTATTTATATTCCCTGACAAACTGAGCATTGTACCCTCACTGCCAGGATTATTGCCTGACCCCGGGAATCTCAACTGTAGGAGAAGGACTAGTAACAGGCAATGCAAAAAAAAAAAAAAAAAAAAAAAATCAAAGAAAAAAACAAACCAACAACAAAAAACTCTGTAGCTCATGCAACAAGAATATTTACTTATTTAGATTCCTGCAAATGTGAAAAATCAACTTCTCCATATGTTCTAAATGCCACCGATGTAATCTGAAAATCCTCCTGATACAGCAATTTAAGAACCATTTCTTCACACCCTGATCTTCCTCCCTGCTCGATCAGTGCCCTGCTTTTACAATAGCTATTGTATACCCCCATTTTCAAATAGAGTGGAAAAGATGAGCCTAGAAATATGCCCTGCAGGTCAAATTCAGGTTATATTAAGTCAGAAAAGGGGAAGAATCCATTTCAATGTTAGTGAGGAGTGGATCCATTTATAAGGCCTTTTTGAATCCTTACTTCATTCCACAGTATATTTGACAGCTGATTTTCAGCCCAGATGACTATGTGTGCAGTAACTACCTGATCAGGGAAACAAGCCTGTTAGTTTATAATTCCTAAAAACATAAACACAGCATACCAACAAGGCAAAAGGTATAGAGAAATGAAGTAAATATCAGCAGGAAGTTTTCCTTTCAGTTGGTACAAAATATTCTGATTTTTTAAATTATCTTTTAAGGCATCTATTTTATCATTTAGTTGGGAATTTATTCAGTACTCCAGCATATAAGCTAATTTACCACTTTATTCCAATAGCGTGAGATAATGTTTGTGAGCTGTAGATTAAAAAAAAAAAAAAACACACAAAAAAAACCAAACACATAAGCTTGTTCCTTCTAGTAGAGTTAAGTACTGAAAATCCAACCGTACTTATCTGAAGATCTAACTTTTGCAAATACTTCAGCACATGATAAAAAGTAGAACCACACCTCTGTTTAAGCGTTTGGCAAGATTAGTGATATTTGTACATACTATATTTTTGCCTTTGCACTGTGTACTTACTTTGTTTAAAAAATACAGAGCAGCTATTTACTGTGGCGAATCAAAATCTGATTTAAGACAAATTTCCAATTTCTCTGTTTCTCTGTAAAAAAATTCACGTCCATTTAACAGTGTCTGAACACAATAACTATTTCTCATGCAGGCTGTGAAGCATCCTGTCTATGTGTATTGAACAGAAGTCCAGAACTTGGTCTGTTAAAAAAGGAAGCCACTGTAACCAGCACGATAAAGTGCTGTGTTTAAATTCATTAGATCAATTATCTTCCAGGAAAAAACATATATTCTGAAGCTTTCGAAGTATCCTTATGGATTAGAAAGCAGGAGCTCTGACCAATGTCTTTGACTGCTGTTTGTTCAGAAAACAGCTCTTCCTGGTTTAGAGAACATTAAAATTATGAAAAGCGTCTGAAGATAATTTGTATATAGGAAGTGCATAGCAGGGAAGAATAAAATAGCAGATGAGATTTGCTGATATGCTTTGGGATATTCAGTATTCAGACAATGGTGGTCTAATCTGACAATTAGGTGTTATTGAGCACTAGTGCAATCAGGATTCAAGGTTGCATGGCTTTTCTCAGGGAAGTGCCGCTAAACTCTGTATCTCAGCACATCACCACAAATATGACATTCTCACACTTATTCCTAATGACAAACCTATGTTGGAATTTCATATGAACTACTGGGCTATATCATAGAGTTTCTAATCTGTATGAGTACCTTATTTTCTGGCACTAGGTCAATGAAATGTGTCACTCCCTCCCAGCAACTCACCAAGAAGCCTGGAATAACATGGAGGTTCCTAATGCCAGGTTTCCCTTAACTCTCATAAGGTAGGCCTCCACTATGAGACAGCTACCTCGGTTCTTTCTAAAGGTGCTTCATTATGAAATAATAAGGTGTGGGTCCTTAAGTATGACAGAAATATGAGACAAAATTACTATTGATGAGCCTTAATCTAAACACATTTTGTGAAGGAGCAGCTACACATCTGGGTAGATGGTTCTCTGG
The DNA here is from genome assembly GCF_023343835.1 of Lagopus muta. Taxonomy (NCBI): domain Eukaryota; kingdom Metazoa; phylum Chordata; class Aves; order Galliformes; family Phasianidae; genus Lagopus; species Lagopus muta. Next base: position 36,656,888 of record NC_064435.1, on the reverse strand, counting down.
TGAAATGATATAGATGCGATAGTGTGTGTTTAAAAGTTGCTTTGCAGTTTGGAAAATACCAAAAAATAAAAGTGTTACATCCTGCAGATTTTTACCAGAGTGTGCAGTGGAAGAGAGAAGCAATGTCTGGGGGTACATACATGCAGCTGGACGCTTTGGACACTTTCAGATAGTCATTTGAATACATACCTGCTATTGATAGAAATTGATATGGTAGATGACACCAAAACTCTGTACTCTATGCATTGCAAGTTAATTTTAAGATATTGCAAAAAAATAAGAAAATATAACCGGTTATCTTGGTACAGTTGCTGAACATGTACAGACAGCAGATTTTTCCCTGAGCTATGCTGCATTGTGCTAAAAGAATACAAGGAAATAAAAGATTGAACATTATCTTTGCATTGAAAATTGCACGCTTTTTTTTTTTTTTTTTTTTTTTTTTGTCTACTTTCCCAATCATTAGTTGCAGAAATGAGTAGGAGAAAAATGGGCACAAGTCTCCACATTCACTAATATAATTTTTAGAATCTCTCGAATCTCTCAACACTACTTCAACCTATCTTTCAAGGTTAAGTGACAATATTTTCCAATCTAAATATACTAAGTAACTGACTAGCACTAATTAATGCCCTTTTCAAATCACTAGGAATATATCTCAGTAGTCAGAAATCAAGCTAGATGATTTTGGAGATCAACCTTAATGATTCTGTGAAAAAAACTGTTAAGGGAACCACATTATTTTTCTAGATTTGATCCAAAATATATGTAGCTGGTTTCTAGCCTCAGTTATGCACAGTAAGTGCAAAAATCTTACTGTCTTTACCAATAAATAGTACAGAATCTACTTTTCCTTAATCTTTGTATCTTATACAACATTGCAGACACAAAGATGATGTATAATTCATGTAAACCATCATGTTATTGAGCACAGTCTCTGTCTGATTGACAGGATATAAAATATAGCATCTCCTCTTGCTTAGTAGTTTCAAAGAAGTATCAAAATACATATGAACAAGTAACCCTGGCAGGGTTAAAAATAGGCTTTGTTACACCAGGAATATGATATTTTTCTTACTCATTTGGCAAATAGTTGGACAGTGTATTATGACCACAGTGTTTGTTTTCATTTCTGAAGGAGTATTCTCAAACAGTTTCAGCAGGTACGAGAAGCCACTTCTCTCTGCCCTGAAGACAAACCAAGAGCCTGGTCTGTACTTAGAACTCATTGTTAAGGATTTATTAATGCTTAACTTTGCTAATCTTGATGCTGCCACTGGAGATGTTTGCTGAATGTCTTGTGCAAGACACTTCACATCTTCCTGCCCCGTGTCCGGGCCTTGAGTATAAGTGCAGTTACTGTTCCTTTGAAGTATTTTAGTCCTTGTGTCTAGGTAGTACACAATGAATAAACCATGAAAAGTATACTACATGAGCATTTTTGTTTTGTTCTGTTTTGTTTTATTGTGATCATTTGCAGTGCTGTACTTATAAGTTCCTCTTCTTACCTTATCTAAGCAGGGTGGACAGCGCAATCGTAAAAATCACTTTTTGCCATAGCAAACATCCCCTTTCTCATATTTCTCTTTGTTGGTCAAAGTAAGAAAGCTTTCAAAGCTAGAAGAGCTTTGTTTGACTCGGTTGTTGAGGTGCATTACAGTCTCCCTGAGTAACTTTCCCCTCTCATACACAGATCTGCATGTGAATTGGTAAAGGTATTATTGAGTTACTGGAAGGTATTTGGTAGATGTTTACCGCAGATCAGATTTTTACAGCAATGACAAGAAATTGCACTATTTATGCTGATATCAAGTTTCACTGACTGCCCTGTATTGTACTACAGGTACAGTAGTTTTCACCTCCAGAAACTGGGAATAATTCCAGAGGAATTCATCTGGATAACATTTGCCTGTTACCCTCCCCAGAAAAGAATTAGTCACCAAGGGCCCTATTCATAAAGACTAATTCAGACCATTTCCACATGAATATCACGTCTTTATGTGGAAAAAGTGTGGAGCATGCTTTTTTCCAACATAATGAATCCTTTTCTGTGATTAATGGAGTTGTTTCCCTCTGTCTTTAAATGGACACCTCTCAATTTTCTTAAAGAGGAGACTGAAGTCCAAAGCAGAGGAGGCTGGATTGGGCTGGATAAAAAAACTCCTAGCCTTAAAGAGTGTGTATGAATTGTTATGCTATAAATTGCTTAGCTGTCCTAACAGATGAATACTGAAAAAAGTATAAAGGAAGAGAAATCACTCCTTGCTGAACACAGAGGTTTTTATGAATAGACCTGATGTTTCCTGAAGTTAATATTTCCCTATTAACTTCTCAGTGTTAAGCTAACCAAAGCTTCAGCTTTGCATTGCATTTTGCAAAAAATTCCACTTCCAGTAGCAGCTATGCCTTAATCATAATGGTGTGATAAGTTTAATCAGCCCACAAAGTTGATAAATTGGAATGATTGGAATCACATCATTAATATGTGAATTTTGGAGGGATCTTAATAGTCACCAGGGGGGCACAAGATTTATGACAGAGTCAGCTTATGATTTTCTCTTGGTTGAATGCTCATTTTAATGTCCTGTAACATACTCTAGACCTTGCCTACTGTTCAGTTTGTACTGTGACAAAGAGCTTTAACATATGCAAGTTCAGGTCATTACATTTCATGTGACGTACAGTGTATAACTAAAATATAATGTTTTAGTTCAATCATCCCAAGGAAACATACAGTTTTATTGAAGACATTTAATGCAGCTACAACTACAGCTGCAGAACACTGCTGCTCACTTGGCAGCAAATATTGCTGTTTTTTAATGAATGCAATCCCAGTCTTGGTTTTATCAACAAAATATTTAGACCAACTTGTATAAGAATTTTCTAGATGGTTAGGACAGTGAAATACAGTGTATTGCATGCATGCAAGAGAAATACGATCAAAAGAAAAAAATATATATACAGATTAAACCAAATGTTTCAGACTGAGTGACTATACCAATTGAGTACTTCCAGTGAAGATAACAAGGAGTAAAAACAGATTGTTGGGGGCTAACCTGATCTCTATAATAAAATCTGATTACACTGGATATAAATAATGAGATAATGTATCCCATCTGAAACATGAAGAAACAAAATGTTTCCTGTCATAAAACCCAGGCTTTCACCTTTTCACACAGTGATATATACTCCTTGCCCAGATTAGAAGATGAATCTTTCATTTCTGGGCACTGTCTGGATTTTCCATAGGATATAACAAATTTTCACCTATTAAATATCCCAGGGTTTAAGGACAGTTCAGTACAATGCCATGGATGTTATCTCCATTGCCATTTTTATAATGGAGCCAACCTTTCTTATAATAAAATAAGCAAAGACATCCAGTGTTACTGCAGACGTCTTCACGCATTTCTCTGTTTTTCTATTTTTCTGTTAAATTTTACAATACTGTAGCTTCAGATTATTTGGCATACAGTTTGGAGTTAGAATACATAACAAAGAACTAAAAGATCATGTAGACTGCCATCAAATTCCTGAATTATCCAATCCAACCAATCAACCTAATCCAACCAGTGAAAAAGCAAATGCACTTCATAGAAGGTCAGTACTGCCACAAGTCAAATACCACAGAACAAAGGAAACTGGGGCTCTTGTGGGGTTTTTGTGTTTTTGTATGTTTGTTTGTTTCTGTGGATTTTTGTGTATGCTTACATTTTTTTTTCTTCCTCTAATCAAAAGTACACAGGTGACTTTATTTGCAAATGAATGTTGGTAGCACTCTTTGCAGATACAGAGTCAGGCATTCTCTATTTAGTATCTGGTATCTACTGAGCATTAAATAACAGAATTAAGAAGAACAGCTTGTTATCACTGTTTTGCTAGAAAGATGGTCCTCTGAACTTGAGTTTCCGAGTGCATGGAGGCTCCATACTGGAGGGCATGTTTAGTGATCATTTTGTAACAGTATAAAAACAGTAAAAAAAATCAGAAACCCAGAAATAAATGGAGCATTCTTGGGCAAATTACATTAGCTTGAGCTCTTTCCACATGTGATTGGAAATGATCTAATTGGCCTGTGGCGGTAAGTAAGTTATACTGAGTGTTTGAATATAATGCATGTATGTTTACAATAATAAATGCATTAGAAGCATTTTTATTGTTCATCTTTTCCTTAGCATACTTCCAGTTAGGAGGAAGTGCATAGTTCTTGCAGTAGCAAAATGGAATATTGCTTCATGCCAGGGTAAATTTTTGCCCGTAATTTCACCTCTTCTTCAGTTCTGTCTTTTGAATAAGAGCAGAGCAGAGAACTGCTGTGGAGTAGCAGACCTATGTTACCGCATTGCTGTGGAGGAGTCCACTTGGCACACTTAAAGTTCTAGGCATGAAACATTTGCTACCACTCTTTATAGCAAATATATATTATTAGCTTCTTCCCATGTTAACTTGCTTCACAAACTCGTGGTCTGATTTCAGGCCCTTTTCACACTCGCACGCATCAGCGAATAAGCAAATGGCATCATTCTGCTACAGCAAACACACAAGATACCATCTTTACAATAACATGATTTGTTCTACATGGATCGTTTGGTAAAATGAGGCACAAGAAGTTATGAAGACTGAGGTCCCCTTACACTAATGGCCTAGCTTTGTATGGTGCAAACAGTCTTAGGATAGCAATGATACACGAAATCATGACCCCAGTAAATTCTACGGGTGTTTCCCCTAGGCCTCAGTGAGGTCAGAACTGCTGCCTATAACTGTGGTTGCAAGGCAGTTTGTGAGGACATCGATTAGGTCCTCTGAGGACTAAAAAATATTGTTGGCGCTTTTTCATTGTGTAGAAAAGAACAGCTCCTACAAAGACTGTTTTGTAACACCTTCCAGCTTGTTCTCTTGATGACTACAATCTCCAACATCTCTATGGACAGAAATGGAGAAATGAGGGGTTGGTATGCTAGAAGACTGGGGGCAGCATCAAACACATAGAATATCAGTTTGATTTGTATTACTTCCCTTCTAGACATGAAATTTAATCTTGTGAAGAAACTAGTAAAATGCTACACAGTATTGATTTGAGTATGTAGCATAATATTAGCACTATTTTTGGTAGTTCTGCTTTGTTTATTGTGTTGTGTTGTGTTGTGTTGATTTTTTCCCCGAGAAGCTCTCATACAGAAAAAAAAGCTTCTCATATCTAGCTTCTCCAAATAGTCTCTATGCTCCAAAATCTTATTCAGCTATACTATCTTCATTACATAAATGACCAGCTGTGACTGAGTGACTCCAATAAAGTTACAACTGGGATAAACTTGGCTGTAAATTATAAAGAGCTTTCACTGATAGTGATTTCAAACCTCAGAACAGTTTTCTAGGTGTTTGGGAGGTTTCAGATTTGTGGTTGGAATTCATTCTGTAATGGACAAGAAGAAAATCTCGAAGACCAGAACTGCAAAGGTACTCTATCATAGATCTGTTCCTGACAAAGCAGTTCTAGCCTAATCTCTAAATTATGTTTCCTTAAGAAAGTCAGCTTCTGAAACTATGTTCATTGAGTGGAATGCAAAAGTAGAGACAAAATAAAGCACATATTCAAAGGAAAAAAAAATAAATTGTTATTTAAATAAATTTCATTTAAAAGTTCTACAAATATATTAACTCAATATGTATTATTATGCTTAGTTAAATGGTATTGTTTTTCATTTTGGGTAGAAGAAACAACTATAAAAAAGATCTTTGCCTTTAGCTTCAGAAGTGTAAGAAGCTTTGTGCATGTCTGACCTGAAGAAAATTGCTTACTCATTGTAAATAATTGTACACACAGAACCAGCTACCAGAGACAATATATTTTTTGCATTTCCCATTGCTATAGTTCATGCGTGTGTGTTCCATAAAATTCCACTGAAATGTTATCCAGGAGCTGATAGAGACAGAAAATTCCAGAAAGGAATGAATGTCACTGAAAACAATTAGTATGGGCATCAGCAGAGCAGAAATTTTTGATGTGCTTACATTTTTTTTCTGCCTGTTTTCATCATTGCTTATACATTAGTATCTCTTGTGACCCAAAGATAGCCACTGGGGCTTGGGAAAGAAGAACAACTGAGTGGTTTGGATTGGAAGAGACCTTTAAAGATCATTAGTTCAATCTCCCTGCCATGGGTAGGGATGTTTTTCAGTATATCAGGTTGCTCAACCTGAGCTCACTTTGCTCCCAGTTCAAATTAAGACTTTAAGGGATGCCAACTCTTTGTTAGATTCAAGATTTCTGTAGACAGCAGGGTTGAAGTGAAGGAGCACAATGTACTCAGGCACCATTGCATAGCTCTTCCTAGACAACCCTCTGCCCACAAGTTCTTTCACTCATAGATGTCTTTCAGGTTTCTTCTACATGTTTCTCTGAGGTTTTCTGATGATTTCTCTGTGTTCTTCTGCAGTGTTTCTACTCTTTGGTTTAAGATACCTCTTCATTCCCCTGCACTGCTTTGATATTATTATTAAAAGGGGAAAAATCCAAGTAGGGCTCAGCTTCTTAATGTGCATGTGGTCTGTTCTGTTTGGTGATTCCCATTGCTTGTACCACCATGAAACTTCACTGGTCTGCTAATTACATTTATTATGGGGAAATGATACTAGTGAGCATTCTAGCTTCAATAGATTTCCTTAGGCCATTCTATGGGATCAAATGACAGCTACTCGCATTATACTCCCCATACTCATAGATAATATTTTTTTCCTGTATGCACTTGATCCCGTCTTAAATCCAATTTCATACCCATAGATTTTGCAGGAGTATAACTGAGGTTGGTCACAAAATGCTGTTCCTTATGGCTATCTGGAGTTCTTATTTATCTGAGAGGAATTAACTTAAGAAAGAGTGTGAGATGTGAGTATATGTTTATAACTTGCACTTGTTTCTAGCACAGAAGGTAACAGCCTAATACTGTCAGTTCAGTTTGTTTTAATTCCATATCTATGCTCCTGCTCCTGAACGTTTCAGGTTTTTTGTGGGTGTGATTCTTGACTCTTTGTATTCCAGTTCATGTTACTCCAGAAGAGTTTAAAAAAAAAGTCCTTAATCTTAGTGTTCTTATAGACATATTTTATCCTTTGTGAACATTTTACGTTCTCATTTATATTCTCATACAAAATGAGAATCAGGTCCTAATTTTCATATGAGATTTGACATTGAAAGAATATTTCAAATCAAAGATCTAAATTGACTGCTTTTGAATTCATTTCTGAATTAAATGGAGAATGGTTTTGTCTCAGTGTAAATCTCTAATGCTATCTGGCCTTGCTGACACTTACAGAACTGCTGCTCTGTATTTTCACTATGATATGAGCACCTTCTCTGGGGAAAACACCATCAAACTGTAGCTCTTCTGGCAGCTTTCTACAGTCAAATTTCTTTGCATCCACTTCTTTTCTCATTATTTTGAAGTGGAAATCCCATGGCTGTAAACCTGAAAACACATTATATCAAGTCAAATAATGACTGCATTTACTGGATTTTTCTAGCCCTGGTGTCTCTGTGTCTAATTTAAACTTCATGTCTCACTTTCAGCTTGATCCAAAATTTTCTCACCAGAAGGCAAGGCAGGAAACTAGTCAGTTTTGCCTTCTTTCTGTCTTTATTTTCATTTCAGAAATGAAATGCTTCAGGAAAATAAATTATAAAAAAAAAAACAACCTTGATGTATGCCCGTTTCCCTTTTGCAGCACAAAATGCAGACAGACTTAACATGTGTAATGCAATGCCCAGCTCCAGACATCTGATTTAAGTCAACAGAGGCTCCAGATGGTCACTCAAAGCACCCAAGTGAAGAGCCTCTATTCACAGCATTGTGAACGCTGCTCAGATACAAAACAAGAACCCAGGAACACAGAGGCTGCCATACAGAAATACATCAGTAGTCCATCTATCCAATTTCCTATTTCCACAGTGACTGTATCAGATGCTTTAGCTGATTCATAGATAGACATATGAAATCCTGACATAAAGTGTCATGAAATTACCTTGGTAGCAGAGACAGTTTCTTAAATACACAATGAATCATTTAGAGTTTGGATAATTTTGTCTTTTTACATCTTAGCTCTGGGGACTAAGTACTCCTATATGGAAGATAAGTATCCTGTCTTATGTGGGTGTTATTCTGCCTTGCTTAAAAATATGCACTGAGAGTTCAAAGGGCCAATTGTATATTCACTGAAAAGAATTTCATTTTGTTAAACTTGCTGCATTCTGAATTTTGTGCACAACTTGTTCAGGCTCCTTTCTGGCCCATCAGTCTCTGTCAGCCAATGAAGGCTGAAACTCTTATCTCTGTGAAAGCTACAGAGCAGGTAAGTACAGGGCTGTTTCATAATCAGGTCACAAAGAACCAGTGCTTTGTTTGTGGGTTTGTTTTTATTGTTTCTGAAGGGTTTTGCTCCTTTCAAAAGAAATTATTCTAGCACTGTCAAGGCAAAGCCACTTTTTCAATTTTTTCCCCTTCCAATTCTTACAGAATTTGAAGATTCAGCAGTATTTGCTTTTCTTCCAGCTTTCAGGGTTATTCAATCGGTAGTTGTTTTTTATGAATGAAGAACTGTTATAAAATGAGGCCAACAAAGCCTCATCTAAAATCATTATCAGCAACTACTTCCTAGGTTTAGGAGTACAAAATAGAGTGTTCTGCACTTCAATGCTGCTCATCTTATGTAACGAATCAGCTTTCACCAAAGTGCCAAAACCCCTCCCCAGAATACTAATCAGTCTTAAGATGTACCAAAATTTAAAAAAGCTTATTCAATGGACACATTTGTTGTTCTGATTCTTTTTTAAGTGATTTGTTATGAAATGGAAAATGTAACCTCTGTGAAGCTATCCTTATCCTTCTCTGCATGAGATTTATAAAGGTTGACTTGGGATTAAAATCTGATGTGAGGTCCCTGGGCTAAATCCTGATTTTGCATTTCACTAGTGTCATATATTACCTGGCAAAGAGTGGAGTGTCTCTGGGTTATATCAGTATAAGTAGTCCTGCAAATCTGGGGCCCAAGTTACTATGACAATAACTTCTTTTTACTCTGCAAGTATTTATATACAGTTTCTGATGTTTTTGGCGTGTATTTTCTAAGTTTGTTCCAAGGTATAATGTAATAATTTCTTTGAGAAAACACAGATTTGAGGGCAAATATAAAAGCTGACTTCTCTAGACAGAGATTTACGTTCAGAAGCATCATCATTTTAACAATGGAATAAGATTCTATCAGCGAAAAATAAAAATTTTGCCACTGGAATGCAGTGAATGACTTTAAATAGTGCACAGCTTCCACTGAAATTCCATTAGCTGAAGACTATTAGGCTTTTCAGAAACCTCTGAGCTTAAAGCTTCTGGTCTTTATTAGCAGTTCTTTCATCACTCTTGCTAGCAGTGAACTGAAAATATTTTTCCATACTTTCTACTAGTCCTTTTATCATCAGTTTTATCACATAAGGTGAGCACAGGAACACAAAAGATAAGAAATAAAATATATTTCCTGGATTCACAGAATTTTGTCATAAAGCAAATTGTTATGATTAGTTATTTGCATAACTTTTTGTTCATTTTTGATCTACATTCATTAGTAAGAAGCAGTGAGTGAATTTATTCAATTTCCTTCATTTCATTACAATTATGCATTCTATTAATGGCAAAGCCAAGTAGTTTGTTGGTTATTTTTTTATGGACTCCCTAAGTTTTCACTCATAACACTCACTATTAAAAAAAATTAGTATCTTTCATTTTTTTACTCAAATGAGCAAAGTTTCATTGTCTAATATACATCATCAATCGAGAAAGTTTGTGGCACACTTTCAAGATTGTCTTGAAGAAACATGGTCTGTAAATATCAAGTGTTCCTTCAACAAGCATTTAATAGTATTATTTTCCAATGTGTAAATATAAATCAGAGTGAGACTGCATCCTGAATCCTTGAGGAAAGAAAGCAGATGCAATGATTTAGAATTAAAACTCCAAATCTAGATCTCTGTCTTGGTATACCAGAGAGATCAATCCAGTTTTTACCTGATCTCATTTTAATCTTTGAGCAAAGAACTAGACTGGAATTTTGTCTGCTTGTTCTTATTAGTTATCATTTTATTTATACTAACAAAAGTCAGTGGGTGTATGACAGAAAATAAAATACTGTTAAGAATTCATAATGTAAATAATGACATTCAGGCAAAAGAAGAGAACAATATGACAGAGTAGAAATTAGCCATACCTGTAGGGTAATATACAGAGTAATTATCTGCAGCTGTCATTCTTACTGCCTGATATTTAACATTTCTTTGTGGAAAGGCCTAGAGTTGCAGGTCACAGGGAAAAGCCAGGAGGTGTAAAGAAAGTTTAAAACTGTAGACTGTATATCTGAATGCTTTATCATATATCAATATGTATACTATATATCTTATATATTTCTACCATCAGTTAATGACAATGGTAAGCAAAATGGCCTAGATGGTTCTTTGACTCAAGAAAACCTCTAGTCATAAGTCTTGCAAGCTAGAAATGATCCCTTCTCACATACAGGCTTTCTCAATCTTTCCACAGTATTCTACTACAGAAATAGTAGTAGACTAGATAGACCTTTGATCTTATGCTCTATGAGTTCACATAGCCTTTGATTCATACAGCCTGTTCTCACTGTGTCTTTATTTTTCATCTACCATTCTCACTTATCCTTATATCCCTCCATGTGTAGTAGTAACAGCAAAGAATACCACCTCACATGGATTTTATCTACGTAATACTGTGAATGGGGAATGGCATTTGATAATCTCTGACTCCACTGTAAATTAAATTTAAATTAAGTGCAGCTGTTTCTTTCAATGTGAAATACACATCTGTATTAAATATAATACAACTTCATCTGGCTTTGGCTGTCAACAGTTCAGTAAGTGTCAGATGGATGATTCATATGGTTTTGGTCTTGTTACTGACTGTCATCCATTTCCTAAAGCTTTTGAAGTCTTTCCAGAAAGGTAGGCAGGAATTGATTTAAGACATTTTTAAACACTTAAATAATGACTTTCCTCTCTCCTCCTAACGAAGTACATGGCTTGATGAATTTAGATAAGGTACTAAGGTTATCAATATGTTGGTAACATTTGTGTTTGAGGTCTCATGAGCGCTAGATTAGCCAACAACAAAGAAGGCAATTGGGAACCAGTCAGTCCCAAGATTACAGACACTCCCGGGAAAGACCTTTCCTGGAGATTGGCACATGGGTGTTGCAGCTGTGAAAGTTCAGCATGTGAGTGGCTACAAATGTTGGCTTCTTTTTTTCTCCACATATATTTGTAGGAAAATGGGCAGCAGTGTCAGGCATAAAGAAAGGTTGTGCCAAGCTGTTAAAGAAAGAGAAAATTACTTGTGACATAATACAATCTGTATTGCTTGTATGACAGCTATATGATGTTCTGGAGAATTGTGTTTATGAATAATAGTGGGGATTCTGGCAATGTTGGTGGTAACGCTCAATGGAAAGTCAGACAAAGGGCATTTTGTTTCACGCTCATATCTTTGGTACTCGGGCTTCTTGGAATCCTATAATCACAGTGTTTCCCTTTCCTATTTTCAATTAGGTCTTTCTTCTAGTCCTGCATATTTGTTTCTCCTGGTTTAAGGAAGACTTTCTATCAGTTTAAAATTAAGTGCCCTTTAAAATATTATTTTAAATACGATCTATTAGGTAGATGAAAGTCCCTACTGGGAGAAAAGAAGGTAGACGTGGAGAAGAAATCTATCTAGAAAGAACTTTTCCACAATTTTTTAAATCAGAAATGGAGGCAGTACCCACATTATATTGAAGTGGTGCAATCCAAAATTCAAGAGTTTTTTTAAAAAAAAACGAGTATTCTTTTAGGGGAAAAAAAAAGGAAACCTAGTCTTTTGCCCCATATAGTATTTCTTCTATTGAAGAATGACTCCAGAAATTTGAAATCTGACCTCAAAATCCTTTGATTCTTGATCAAATTGAACACTGAGTGGAATCAAAGTGGTATCTTTTCCTCTGAACCTCAGTCCTTACCAGTTCTTCCCTGTTTACTTGTGTCCTGGCAAAAGAAGGGATTTGGTGTAAAAGTCTAAGTGGTGTGGGGTAAGACAAGCCTGTGTGGATAAAGGAGGGATGCACTGCCTAACTTGCTGATCCTTGCCATCAAGGCCATACAACAGAGCTGGGATTGACTTTTGTTCAGATGCTTGACTGACTATGTTCTTTCCCCAGTTTCCTGAGTTGAAAGACTGCAGCAAAAGGCAAACTGTAATCCCCTCCGGTATCATTTTAGACCATTTTTCTTTCTTTTTGGCCTACTTTCCTCTTCGTTCACTTGATGTTTTAAAATGAAAGATCCTAGAAACAATCCCAAAATAACTAGTCAAAGTCACATGTCATATGCAGGAGATTACCTACTTGAGAACACAGTCTTTAGAGAATTTGATGGAACTTGGATTTCTCTGCAGACCTTTCTTTTTATTTATGGAAATAAACAAGATGAACTGGGGAAAGCTGAGCATCTTTCTAATCTAGCCTTCTGTCCAGGAACAGAAATCTTTCCTAGGTAAAAATAATAATGATAAAGTAGTTCTGCACACAAATAGTGCCCCCACCTGTCGATAGAGTAGGTCAAATTTGCTGCTGCTGCTGCTGTTCAATCCGGATGCTGTTTTACCTGCATGATTAACAGGTGTGTTTAAATAATGCTAAACAAAGTAGCTAAATTTTATTTGGGACCTTCTGCACTAATTTCTAGACTTCATCTTGAGAACTGACAGTGTCTGACACTTTACAATAAACAGAAGAAACAAAAAACAAATGGGGAGTCACCTACCTATCAGCAGTAGATTTCTTCCTCATCTTTAATAGGTAAAATAGACTTACACCCAATGTCACTTTCAGACTGTTGAAACTATGACAGATAAGGAGACTCATTATCAGTAAGTATATCCCGAACAGTATCACTTTTTTTCTGAGGACTATTTTGAGTTACACAGTTAGATGTCTAACCCATTCTTGCAAAGTAGTAGTACTTTTCACTGGGAATTTTAGCTGTATAGCTACAGAACTTCTTGCTATTTTTTTGCAAAGTAAATTGGGTTAACTTGCATATTTTCACACTAAAATCTGTATTTCTTGACCCCTGGTTTCCCCTGTTTCAGGCATTCTTACTAACGTAATTCCCAGATGATCATTCACCATATTAGCTCTGTAATCCCTCCAGGTTTCTCACTGCTTGGGTACATTCTTTGGCAACTTAGCACATTGTCTTGAGGAAATTCTGCCTTCTTTCTCATACCTAATCCTGGATTCTTCAGTCCAGCAGAGTTCATCAACTACTTCACGAAATTTTTCCCCACTGAAACAGAGACCATATTAATAGTCCTGTCTTTGTTTATTCTTCTGTTTTATATAAACTAGGTCAACTTCTGATTAACTCATGCAATGTTTGGAACCAGACATCACAGAAAGCCTTCACTTGCTCTAAAATAGCCTTCCCTCTTTCCAGTTCAGTGGCCACCTGTTGAAGGAAACAGGATGATGCTGGCTCTACTTGTGACCTCCAATTTCTATCGAAGGGACCCTGAGTATCACCCCCACACTTGTCCCACTCGCCATTCTCAGTGTGGTGGGTCTTTGTCCTTGTAGGTGAAGCCACTGTCTTGGCCACCACGATGGCCTTTGGCTGTTGGTACAAGGATCTTGCTGCTTGTCTGCCCTTGGTAGCCCCTGGCAACATGTTACAGCTTGTTTCTCTTCTAATGATTTTCCCCAGATAATTTGGAACCATGTGGATTACAGCTCTGACCCATTTACCTCTCTAAAGTGTGTGGCTTTCTTAACCATAAGATTTTGTGTTTTGATTAGTGATGACTAGTAAAAATAGATTCCTCCTACCACTATTTAGGTAATATGAGGGGAATAAGTACTGAGAAAATATACTTTCTGACAGATATTTCAAATTTTACATAGATTAAAAAACTTTTAACTGCTCAGTTTAGAAGAATAAATAAATACATAAAGAAAAAAAGCCAACTCTACTGTGTTAGCTATCACATGCTCTTATAGCAACACACTCTAAAGCTATGCATCTATTATCTTGGAGCTCTGTCAAAATCTGTGATGAAGTTAGAGAAGCACGCTGTGAGCAGAGAAGAGTAGTGCTGATGAACACACCTGTGACAGTATACTTGTGCTTTCTACGTCCATCTCAGAGTGGTTGGAGATTGCTCTCGTGGGAGACTGAGGCACATGCAACACTGCAATTTCATCTGTCCTACCAGTGCAGAACAGCTGAATCACCAAAAAATCACCAAGCATTTTCCAGGAATAATTTTTATATTTAATATAATGGGGACACAATCATGCATTTCTTTTCTGTTTTGATCAATAATAGAGCTGTCTAAAATTGTACAGATGCTGTTTAAAATATTTCATTATGTGTCATCCTATTGGATGTCAGAATATATATGTCATTTTTACATTATGTACCTCAAATGTAAGATGTGTTAGCTAATACATATTAGGCAAAACTAAAATATTAATAACTGTGAAACTTTGGTATAAAATTGAATGTGTATAACCAGTAGAGTGTGGAAATTTGCCATGTGAGATTAATAAAATCACCTATTTACCTCTGTAAATGTTATTTTAAAAAAACTGAGGATGGGGAAAGGAACTGAGACACTAGCCACTTGTCCAGAAAGCCACCAAAAGCTAATGTTATAGTTAGTCAGCATACTATTCCTACATCCTTTTAATATTTAACTGCACATTGAACAACCTTTTTATTCTTAAAAGTATTAAACCAGCAGAAAAATACATGAAAGTCAAGCCAGAGCTAATATGGTGATCTAAGAGGGCAGTTGTACAGGTAAGAGCTCATCTCTTTGCATATCTGGGTTTGGCAAAGTTTTTAAATTTGCATATTAAGAAGAGCTTTATTCTTTTCATTTTGTCTTGCAACAACTCTCTCTTCACAGCATGGGTAACTAGGAGTGTCTTGAGAATTGAGTCTTCTGTAATTATATAGACCTTTTATAGAGTCTTACAAAATAACATTAACGTTTCTATATGTCCCTCTTATTTTCTTTCAGCATTCCTCTTCCACAATTCTAAATTAGAGTTGTCTGCTGCATATGAGAGCCAAGATGCATCTGTATTTTTAATACAGAAAACTTAAAAGAAATCTACATTTTGAAAGCACAGCTAGAAGTTTGGTCTAGAAGGAAAACATTCTCTGGAGCACAGTGATACATTGCACTCTTTTCACATGTATATTATTGGGAAATCAGTAATGTTACTGTGATATGGCCAGCCGTGTGTTGCATAAAAGGCTATATGTTGTGAATTATAACAGAAATGGGATCCAGAATGTCTGCTGGTAATGGAGTATAGCATTACTGCACAGAGCTTTATTGCAAAAATGAACTGCAGTTTTGATAGTGGATTCCTCATTCCTGGGTGTATTGACTGTATTTATTTCTTGGAAGAGATTAATGGAATGTTTAAAGAGAGATTTTGCAGCCTTCATCCTTGTTGGTAGACGCTTTTGTCTTTCTGTCTTAGCTTGAAGCATCATGTGTCTTTCAGTGGAGCTACTTGACAGTTGACATTTTCTGCTTTTGCTTCTACTCCAGCTGCTAATTGCATATTTACAATCCTTCAATCAAGAGGAAAAGAGAAACACATTAGAAAAATTTTCAGTCTGTCATGCAAACCATACATATAATGAAACATCCACTCATTAAACATAGAGAACTTTTATAGCTTTAATAATAAGTGTTATAAAGGGCACAAAGGTATTATTAATTCTAAAGGAATGCAGGACTGGAAAAACAATAAGTCATTTTGACAGTTGCTATGAAGACTATTACCAAATGTTATGTTTACTTGACTAAGTTCAATTTATAAAACAAGACCCACAAAAAATCCACAGCCTAATCAATTGAGATGCACCATTGCAAACCACAGATAATGGAGTGAGATTCTGATATATTGATTAATGATTGAATTGTGATTGTGGATTTTACAAAATTAACGTAATTAGTAATGTGAGCTGCTTCTGTACATTAAATGAAATATTGTGGCTATGAATAAAAATGATAGAATGAAGTTTTAACACTGCAAACATTTTTATTTTAACTTAAGGAAATGAATATATCTGAATGTGTGATTATCTTTCTAAACTGAATTCACAAAGGTATGTTTGTTATGCAAATATAGCTTTTGTTCTCCTTGCTGTAGTCACTGATTAACTTCCTCCATACACCTCTTATGAAAACTAAATCTGAGGGACATAAGAAATTCTGCTCTGTTTTTGAGAGAACTGGTTACAGTCATGAACATAATCAAGCAGGCTGACAGTATGTATGATTATATATGATATCACTCTGCAGGAGACAGTTCCAATATTGTATCTGCACCCCTCCATTCATTATTGGCAAACATGTGCCTGGAACTCATTGCAGTGTTACAATTGGCATTTTGAAATACTGTGATTTCTTTTTCTTGTAGTCAGAACTTGGATTCCCCTTAGGATTTATGCAGACTGCATTGTATTATTCAGTACATGTTCATGACTTCCATTGATATTAGGAAGAGCTATGTGTATACATTCCGAGTAGAATATATCCCATAGTGAATTTCTGAAAATATAACATAGAGTTACTTTAAAACATGAGGTTAACAAAATAGGAACTGAAAGACAAGGAATGGAAAGCAAGCAATTTAAAAATCATTCACCCAGTAGGTTTGATCCTATTTCCACACACTCCACAGTAAGCCGTGAGTTACTTTAAGTCAATATAAGTTGGCATAAAGCAAGTAGGAAATTGAACTTGAGTTTATTCTGCTCAAAAACCTGAAATATGTTTATCATTTTGAAGCAGCCATTGCTCTGGAACCTGAAAAGTGATAGATTCACTCAAACGATTCATTAGGATACAAGATGTTCTTTTAACACTGTAACTGAGTGTGGCAGTAATAACCCTGCAGCAGTCTGGGGCAGTGCTAAAAAGCCTAACTGGTGCTTAGAGCACCATAATGGGACTCACAAGCTTGGATTTCAGCTCTGGTAAAAAAGCACTGGCCAGTCACTTTCCTCTCAGAGGCTTGATTTCCATGTTTTTGAAGCAGGGATACTGATACCATTAACAGCTTTAATACCTACTGACAAAGATGAGAGGACTTACATCAATGCAGTTTTGTGAGCTGTAGCAGTTGGGCAGGAACACAAGAAATGGAGCACAGCCAACTCCTGCAAAAGCAGAGAATTCTAGTAAGGTGGGCTACCCCTACAGGTGCAAGGCACCCACATTGCTCTTCATGCCTGTTTGCAGGATGCTTTCTTCTGTTTAAGAGCAGGAATAAAATTTGACTTCCTACTGATACCTGCTTCTCACCCTCATTCACCATAGGAGGGGTTAAGAAAGTATGTTCACCTGATCCTCTGCAGGCAGCTGCAAGCTATCTTTGGCTCTGCACAGAGCAGATGTGGCATGGCCACTTTCAAAAGTGAATCTGAGAAATGGAGATTAGCAATGCTCTCAGACAGATCGAGTAAACCTTTGTCAGAGGCATCCAATCAGGGCAAAATAATTTTGTTCCAGAAGATGGTGTGGACATCCTGGGATCAGAGGGTGCTCTTCCCAGAGGTCAGGCCCTGCTGCTGTATGCGGCCCATGCAGGGCTGATTGGAGGAGAAAACATGGAGGGTGGGTATGGTTCATGAACAAGGTCAAAGCTGGAAAGCTTTTGGCTTTCGGATGCTCCATTAGGTTGATGAATAAAGATGATGAAAAAGAAAAGAAAGACCAGAAAATGAAATCTAAAAGAAATCTCTGACTTCGCACACGATGTCTGTCAGAAAAGGTCATCTGTTTTACAAGCCAGGAAATGCAAAATGAGAATGTCTGTACCTGTTTGTAAATACTGTCAAACTTATGGAGCTGATTCAACCTGAGGAAAAAGTAGTCTTGGAAAGGTGTTGCAGAGCACTCAAAGTGGCTTATTTTTTACATTTTAAAACATATAACAAATATAACATTATTCCATTTTAAAAATTATCTAAATTAGGGGATATTTTACAAGTAAAAAGAAAACATCAAAATGAAATAAACCACTTCTCTTGAGTTCAAACAATATGTTTGTTTGGACCAAAAGTGTGTCTTCTTTTCAGCCAAAGAATCAGTCATTATGTGGCTATTTTCATAGCTTTCACTTTAACATTGTTTCTGTATTTCTTTTCTGCCCCATTTCTCATACTTTCTAAAATATATTTTAAAAAAACCACTCATATAATTTTTCCAATAGTGAACAACAAGTTTTGATGTTTTCATAAAATGTAATCTTCTTTTTAAAATGTTGGTTTCAGTGATTGATTGTCATTGTTATTATTATTAGTCGTAGTACTGTTATTATTAGATAGGGTCTTTCCAGCATAGCAGTGTCATTTTCTTTTCACTATCCTTTTTCCTCCTCTGTTTTCTAAACCCAATACATATTCTGATACTTATTTAAATCATACCCCCCCCCCCTCCACCCTCAGACTACATTTTCATTTTTATATTTGAAGTAGAAAAAAATGAAAGCTAGAAACTCTGTGAAAGTTTCCAATAGCTCAGTTTAGGGGAAAATCTTCAAAATGTACATTGAATTGTTTGGAAACTATTAATAGCTGCAAGTAGACATAGAAAAGCCTGAAGTTCATAAGAACTTTTCCACTATTTTTTTCCCTTGTTTTAGCTCTAGTTCTTTTTCTCCTGCCTGCCTTTTTTCTAAATCTATCTTGTTCTTCCTTCCGTTTCCTTGTATGTGTGAATCAGAAAGGTCTATCTGCAATTTAGATTTATTGGAATAGAGGTAAAAAAGAATAAGAGCAACTTTTCACTGTCAGATTTGTACAAAGGATTCAGTGCAAGTGAAAGCCAAGTTCTTTCCCATTTATCTCTCATTCTTTTTTATCTCTATTCACTTTCTCTCAGTCTGTTCCATCCCTCTTCCTTACCTTCCTTCGTACTTTTTTTTTTCCTCTCTATCCCTACTTTTAGTTTTC
Organism: Lagopus muta; assembly: GCF_023343835.1. Lineage (NCBI taxonomy): Eukaryota > Metazoa > Chordata > Aves > Galliformes > Phasianidae > Lagopus > Lagopus muta. Next base: position 36,637,804 of record NC_064435.1, on the reverse strand, counting down.
TTAACCATCCCTCACACATCCCTCCTTATTATCCAGGGACCTATTCAGCCACAAAAGTCTTGAATGTTAAGTGTGAGAAAGTGAAAGAGAGAGTTACTGTTGCACTGAGCACGATGATAGATGATTTTCAGCAATATTTTACTTGAAGTGTTCTAATATTTTCAGCCAAAAATGTTCCCATCCTTTCAGTAGGTTAAAAAATAACCCCTGAAGTGTTGGTGTTGGTGGTATATATTACTATTGTTACAGAAGCCAGCCAGAGGGAGGAAATGACCTTTAAAATGAGAAGAAAATGCTCATTCATTTCTCTCTCTTCCCTGCTTTCCATTTGCTCTGCATTTTCTCATTTTCTTCTCTTACTTTTACATACTTCTCTTCTCTTAGGCCAGTTTTCCCACACTTCTCGTTATCACGTTGCCTTTTCTTTTTTTTCGCGTGGTTAATGAAAGTAGGGCTTGTAATTTTCTTGAAGCACACCGTACTTCGATAACCTAATTGAAATGCAGCATATGAGAAAGAAGGGGGGATGCTCTGTACTTTGACTGGCTCTCCACAAAGCCATGGCAAAAATTAAAGCAAGAGAAAGTGTGGGAAATTTTTCAGCATAGTCACCATCACCACACCCGCAAAACAATCACTTGGTGTTTCAGGGGACTGCTGTACAACCCCACTGCTTTTGGGGTCATAACAAAGGACTATCTTATGTTGTGATGGCTCACACGAAGGGGAAGGTACTTCAGAAAATTGCCTCTGAGGAAGCCCTTTTAACCCCCATTTGGAGGCAAAGCTGGGTACCACGTGCCTGCTCCTCTAGAGGGTGGGCTGGCTTGGGCAGGTGATTTCCATCCTTGCCCTGGCATGAGATGCAGATGATCCTCCTCCAGGAATTAGTTACTGAGAGACCCTCTCTCTCACCAGATCTGTACACAGATTCACATCATTTCAAATACCACATCAAGTTCATATTTGGGAAAGATCCATATACACATACAAACTTCTGTGCACCACAGTGCCAGAAAATGGAGACGGGAGATTCAGAATAACAGTATCTGTGTTTCAAACCAAATCAAGAAGTGCTGAAGTATCTCTTATAAATACACTTCTTTGGGAACAGAATCAGCAGAATGGATTCTTAGAAAAAAAGATTCACACATATGCTCCCTCCTCTGCTAACTGCCCTGAGAAACAAAGCTTCAGATGTCAGCAGAAAGTTAATATAGAGAGTTGGAAAACCTTAGAGGAAGATTGTAGAACAAATTCCTTGAGGATTTTGACCTTATATCATCTTGTATAATGTTGCAGGAGGAAAATGAAAAAAATCAAGGGAAAGACAGTGAAACAACTAATATCTGTCCAAAAGGGAAGAGAAAAATCAATATTCTAGATTTATTTATTTTATTTTCCTTTGAAATAGGTTTCAAGAAAGAGAATCTTTGCTTTATCTCTAGATATCCTCTCATCAACACACCAGAAGGAGAGTTATTTTCCTTGTAACCCTTCTTTTAGATTCAATTTTTGAATACTATATTACTTAACTGAATTTGGCCTAAACAGTTTCTGATCAAAAACTATTATACTGATTTCTTAAAGATAAGCAGAACTTTGCTATCTTGCAGTCACTGTGACCAAAAATTAGAATTATAATACATACTCTTTAAAACGTCTGTTTTTTGAGTTTCTTCATTAAGCTTCAGCTTTGGTATTCCCCTGGCCACATGAATTTGGGAACTTTGATTCCATAGGTGTTGCTAATAAATCTCACCTTTCTCAACTTTATGTTGAAAAAATCTTTTTTGAAATGAATTCTAGCTTCTTCAGCTGTGTCTCTTGCACAAGTCCAGTTTTGCATCTCTCATAGGCTGACTTGTGTCTCAGAGATGGACTTGGCCTGGACTGACCACAGACTACTAAAGAGTATCATCTTTATTCCAGTTTTGTGTATACAGTTTATAAATACAGATGCTTTGTGTACTCTCTGAGCTCTCTGCAGGCAGAAGAGAGTCAGATTTGGATTTTGTTTGTTTGTTTTCAAGAATTTACTAATTCAGATTGTTCTTTTCCCTGAAATGTATTTGTACTGTACATGAAAGAAACTGCGGTGAGAAGGAGCTGGCTGGCATATTCTGAACTGCTATATATTGCAGAACAGGCTTCCAGTTGTCAGCGTCTGCACCCTGCAGAAGTATGGTTTCAATTTTACTTTTGAAATTTGAGTCGAGCAGTGTTGCCAACACATATTTTTCCCTGTCAAAACATTTCACTTATTCTTGAGTCTGTAGACAGCTTTTAGGTTACATCTTTTCCCCAATCTTATTGAAACAGGATCTTCATTTCTTTTGAAATCATTTTTCATTAGTGTGGGAGCAAAAAGCAGATACTAGAGCTGATAAGTGGCAGCACCTGGCTCAAAGATGTTCCATCAGCTTTTAGTTTCTGTGTGATCACTTCTGATAATTGGAGGATGAAAACCAAAGCAGCAGTCACATTCAAATCAGGATAGGTGAAGACATTATGTTCGTTCTTCCTCTGCATGTTTAACATTGACTGTGCTTCTTCTTGTTCCACTGAGCAATAGAATATGCAAAAAGTAGACTTCAGGATTCATGTGCTGCCTCAGTAAAAGAGTTTTTGAGTAATTTGGTCATGATTAGAATTGGTTCACATATTAATAAGCCATAAATTATCTTGAAGTCATATAGTTTTTGTGTTTGTGAATGAATTGTAGACTTACTCCCATGTTTACAGTTGCATTAATTATTTTCAAACATACATACACATCTCAATCTAGAGAATTCATGCAAGTGTTTGCTTCAGCTCTTTACTGTTCACTAGCTATTGTTCATAGCATGTGACAAAGTCATATGATCTACACTATAATTCCTGCTTCCTAACTGGATGTCTGGCAAGGCAATAATTACAGAATACTAACACACAATTTAATTAAAAAAATAATAAAAATACATCAGATTAGATTATTTGTATTTGAACTACTAGTATGTGTTCTGGGAACATGACTGAGAATTTTTGTCCTGTAACAGCAAATAACAATTTCATTAATAATAATGAAAGAGAATTTGTTACAACAAAGCAGAAAAATATTCAGAATCACTTTTTATATTGTTTACCAGCTGTATTTATTGTTTCATCCCTGTTTTCTGATAACAACCATCGATAGTTCAATACCAAGACCCTCAAAAATTTTAACTATTTGCTTACCATTAGGCAGCAGAGGATGGTAACACACTGTAACAGGTTGCCCAAGGAGGTTGGATGCCCCATCCTTGGAGGTATTCAAGGCCAGGCAGGATATGGTTCTGGGCAGCCTGGTCTAGTGATTGATGACCCTACACATAGCAGGAGGGTTGAGACTAGGTGATCACTGTGGTCCTTTTCAACCCAGGCAATTCTATGATTCAAACCTCCAGCTTTTATTTCTAGCAATGTTCTCTAATAAGAAGAGGCTCAACAGCTGTACCGTTTACACATCTGTGCACCAGTGACAAAGCAACATAGACTGTGAGTGACAAGCGAGCTCAAAAGCACACATAGACCTTCCTCCTTCTCCAAGGCATGATCAGCACTCCCATAAACATTTTCCATTCACATGAGTCTAGCTCTGTCTTAACGACCTTATGTAATTGTTATTTCTGTGATGGTAAAGACCTTTTGTGATGGAGCAAGTGCTCCATTTTCCCTAGCCCTAAAATGAACCTTCTTTGCCGCAATTTCAATCTATTGCTTTCTATCCTACACAACAGAAGTCTGACACAATTTCTGATCTTTTTTGCTTTTTACCCTTTTGACATCAGATATCACATTCACCCTCAGGACCTTTATTCAAGTATTACTGCTTGTTCAGTCTTTCCTTGGAGGTTGCATTATGAAGACTCTGAGCCTTATTTTGTTCTTCTCTGGATTTTCCTTGAACTTTGAATATTTATCTAAAGGTGGAGAAAGTATTTCGGGCTGCCTTACGCGCAATACTCCTGTTATTTGCCTTTCTTAACAGGAAGAAGTTGTCTAACTTCTAATCAACAAACATATTTTTGCTACCTAGTTCTTTCTTATCTTTTTACAGCTGATTATTCTTTCAGAAATGTAGTGTTTTGCACTTCTCCCGGGTGAATTTTTAGCAGGCTGACCTTCCCAACTTTTGGACAATTTGGTAAGTCTGTTTGATGAGCTTCAACTGGCACAGCTCAGCTTACATAATAATTTCTTACAAGTTTTGTGCAACGGGGAAGCACATGTACCTATGGAGTGCAAAGTTGTGGTGTGAATTTAATATTTCATAGTGTATAATCAATGAATATACAGATGCTATAATTACAAAATATAAGAGAATTTAGCTAAGCAGGTTATTACATCAAAGAAAGAATAGTTAGAGTGCTTACCCTTGCCCTGTATTCACTGTACAACTCAAAAGGAGGGATCTCCAGAAAGAGATCCTTCACTACTGGTAGTCAGTTCTGAAGTGGGTCTAGCAGAGGTGGAGCCAGGTTCCACCCCTTCCAGCAGTACAGGTGAATTGCCTTCACCCGTGTTCCCAGGGCTGACTCATCGCTCACCTCAGGTGATCAATCAGAGGTTCAGGCCGTGATTCAGCAGTTCCCATACACATAAACATTACAAATCAGTTTAACATGACTCTAAGGGAAATATACCTTCATTTTTTTTTCATTACAAAACTGTAATGTTAACCTGTCCTTACACTCTTATGGCAGATAACCTCATTGGAGTGTCCTCAGATTGTTTTTCTATTAGCCTTGAGAGAACAAGAGTCATGATCCTGGGGTTATGTTTATTGCTGGGTCTTTTTTGGATGTTACCTACTCTACACATTCAATAGTCACTGTTAAGGGTTCAGCCTTTATTTGTGGCTTTCCTGTCCAGTCTATATCTAGTGAGAGAAAATAGTTTTCTGAGTTTGGTCTTCTTTTTAGGTGTTGTGAGCACATGCTATAAAAGGCTATGTCTTTCTCAATGATATCAATGAGTTAAATCCTCAGTTGTATCCATGTCATCGACAAACTTTTCATGATGTTGCTGTACTGTGAAAGCTCATTAAGTATTGAACTTATGAATAAATAAAAGACAATGTCTCTATGCTGCAACCACAGTAGACAAAAAAATGTTACTCCAAAGTGTTCTGGTCTATGAGAGAAAAAAATGGTAGCTACAAAAATAAGAAATGAAATAGGCAATTTGTTTATTATGTACATTCTTATAATGTAGACAACATGAGAAAAGTAAAGACAGAGAGATGATCAAATGAAATATGAAGTGAACAGGAAAAGTAAATATATAACTTTCTGTGACCACAATTCCTATTACTTATTAAGCCACAGTAGAAATACATATAAAAATAAAGACATCAATTCAATAGACACAGTCAAATATCTTTGTGTTCTGTGATAACAGTTTTTGAGAGAATACATAATCAATATGATTGCGTTTTCATAGTTTCCATTGCTTTATTTAAAAGAAAATTATATAAAAGTGTATTACTGTGATATGAGCATGAAAATATCTTTCCTCCGCTTGGAAAAAACAAACAAACAAACAAACATGCAGATGAAAAGAAAAACACATTTTATTTTGCAGGATGTTTCTTTTTGTTAGTTTCTGTTCTTTGTTTTTATTTTTACTGAGAAACTAAAATGTGAAATTAGAAGGTATCATATTTGGTAGGTTGCTTTTTAGGGTATCAAGAGGTGCTCATAAAAACAGAGGTTAACGAGAGGAATTTCAAAATTACTCTGTACTCAAATACTTATGATAAATTGTTAGCTATTTCTTTTTCTTGATCATCTAAGTAGAAACATACCAGCCAACTGCAATAAGAAAAGGGAAAAATTAACTGACATATGATAAGAAGTTTAAAAGTATGATTTGAGGATTTTAGCTCTCTTTCGTCTATTTGGAATAAGAAGTTTAATCCCAGGAGAATATACAGGAAACAGAAATGAGCTGGCTGAAAAATTTCTACTTCAAATTTTCTTTGACAGAAAGATACATTTTTGATTAAACAGATTCTTTTTTTTTTTTTTTCTCTTGGAAAGTGTCTCTCTTCATTTTAAATGTAACTTCCTTTTGTCTGAAAATACATATGGATAACTCATCTTTTTGATAGCACAAAAATGAAGCAAGTACTCTAACTTTGTTTTGCTTTGGTTTGGCTTCAATAAAGTGTCAAAACACAAAGCTAAGCTACACTCCAAGTTTTCGCAGTATTTGTTATCTGAGGTAAATAATCTTACATTGTTACAATTTCAGGAGCATATCCCAAATGACCTGAGAATGATACTAACAAATAACCCAGTAGAACATGAGAATATGAATAGAAAAAAGCAAAAGAAAGAAAGAGAAAAAGTTAAAGGAAAAATAATTAAAAAAAAAAAAGAAATGCTCAATAGAACCAGAAATAATCAACTTACTTTCTTAATTCATGGAATTATGAAAAAAATTGAAAGTTTACAATGTCAGCACTAAAATCACTAAATATATATGACAAAACATTACCTCATAGGCTCATTTTCTCTGTCTTAAAATTTCACTTCTTGCATTCACATTTTGACTCTTCTCAGAGACCATCACAAATGTCATTGCGGAAATCCACTTGCAGACTTACTTGTGCTTTTAGCCAGTGGACCGTTACAGATCCTTTGCAGTTTTAGCATTCAAACAACAAAGAAGATAACTTGGAAGACTGCTTTTCTGATCTTTAAACTCAAAGATGATCACTAAGTCACTAACATGTTCCATTGTTTCACATGTCTTTATGTTCATGTTGCCTGACATTTTTAGTTCTGTCAATATTGGGTAAATGAATGTATGAAAGAACTACACCTATTGCATAAACGTACTGATTGGTCAGCATGCTTGGGAAGGCTCAGATGTTTTCTTAAGTCAGAGAAGTACCTCTCTGCTAGATTTTCCTTGCAAGAAAGGTCCTGGATTGAGCATTCTGAAGGGAATACACACTTAGCACCAAAAATTGACTTCTGGTGCTCATCTGAAAACATTATGTGTCCTGTTGCAGGTACTCCAGGGTATCTACCCATGCTGCTGTATATAACAGCTCACATTTATAAGCAACAAATGGAAATGCTGTCTGATATAGAAAAGTTAACATATTAAATAAATAAAAAGCCAACATCCCTATACCAAGTCAAATTCTAAACTATAGAAGTGATTCCCTATGATATAGACAATTCAAAACATACTACTCACTCGAGGCTGTAGCTGATATATAAAAAAAGATTTAGCCTCTAGTGTTGTCTCTTCCTCTAACAATGTTTCTTGCTTATGTGCTCATCATAGCTAAAACCTCCCCCTTCCTGTTTGAATGTTCCAGATTTAGTCAGAAATGGTCATCTTTCAAACTAAGAGCATTGCCAGTGCTTCTGTCTCTATTTCCCATCTAATTATCTGAGAAGAAAATACATCACCAAATTGAGTGTCTCTTCTTTGTGAGATGGCACTTGTGCACCTATAAAAAAGTATTTTCGTGAATTATCTTTCTTCACCTTGCACATCATAAAAATGAAAGTGTACAGTAACGTGTACTGTTTCTATAGAGACCAAACATGGTACATTAAGAATACATATGAGAGACTTCATGAGGAATGTTTGAATCAAATGAACTTCCTGCTTCCAAACACTTTCTATCCATTGGAAATATATTTTGCAACTAACAAGTTACTAACTAGGCCTAGCAGCCACGCCCAGCTCCTTGTCTTTTTTTTCTCTGCTGTCTATGACCAAACAGAACTTTGTTTGTCATTCACCCCATACTCCTCTTCCAAATAACATCAACTTTACCTGATTTCTACATTTTTTTCATAAATAGACTTCAGTGATGAATGCTCAGTAATTGCAATTAATTCCATTGTATCATTACTTTTGACAATGCCTAATTTGAGTCCTTTGTACAATGTCTTCTTTACCATGGACCCTTCCCACAACTTTTTTTTCTTTTTTAACTGTTGTTGTTTGTTTATTTGTTTGTTTGTTTTCAGGGTGTTAACCATTTATAGATCATGTTGTGGCTGACCTCAATTTTACCATGTGTCTATAGCTCATTGGTATGTTGTAGATTTAAGAAGAAGAGCTGAACAAATCCCAACAGAGTCAGTACATTTTCTCTTGCCCTCGGGCTGGAGGTATGCCAGGACAGTGCCTTTTACTGAAGAACAGTAATATAAAATGTATCAGGTCTTTTTAACTGACTGACATGTAGAATTCAAGAAAATGGAAACCGCATGTTTGTAAAAATTTAAAACACAGAAGTGGCTGCTTCACACTATACTCACATCTGGAAGCAGACATCTCTCAGAGAGACATCTCTGTAAATCTTTAATAGGATTATCATCCTAAAATTCATTTTTCCTGGGCTAGTATATAATAAGATGCACTGAATAACATATTACTGGTGTAGGATGATAATATGAAGAGCAGATCAGAACAGCAAAAGGGGAGACATCAAATAGTAGAGACTGCAAAACAGGTTGTGTTGTTTACATGAAGCGTATGAATCACTGTACTTTTCATTTTAACTTGTTCTCATGAACTCGTTGCCAGAATAGTGTAATTGTCACCTAGCTTGTCTCTGTCCAGTGCGCAAATAAATGCTGAGAGTCACCAGATTAAACTACACGTTCCCACTCAAAAGAACAGTTTCAAAACCTAGTCTTCTTTATCAATCACAATATGTTTTTAATATTTTTTTCACCTGAAAGCCCTTCAGATCCAGGAGAGCAGTGAGACATAAGCAGCAATGTGCTCTGCAGAATTTGTAAATACATCCTGACTTCACAAGCTTTACTGCTGGTAGCACAGCACCACCGAGGCCTGGCATCCATTCCCTAGGGCAATATGGATACATCACTGCTGTGAGACATGAAGCAAAGAGGGGTGATTCATTTCTGTGACTGCCAACACAGGAAATTATACAACATCCAGGTCAAACTGGAGTTAGGATTTCCTGGTCTTCACTGGAGTATTCTCTAGGGTTTTGATTTTTAAAACAGAGCTCAGATATGTGAGCATACAGAGCAAAGAACATATTATGCATTTCTCTCTTAGTCTTGGTTACTTTTTTGAAGAGATTCCTGGCGTGGAGGTATCAGCAGGAAGCAAATGCCATATGGATTTGAGCTCTGTGAAAGAAAAATGGGTATATCAAATTCTTCAATATGGAATAGATCTCGTATTTTTATAAGGAGTGCTGACAAAGTTGAAGAGCTAAGCAGTAGGTCAGGAAAAGGTTATCCATGTCCTTGACTGGATGTCCTTCAGAAACAAATCCCTCTCATTAAATAAGTAGGAAGCCTCACTACTGCTGAAATTTCAGCTTCAGAACAAGATTCCAAGCGAGGGAAGGAAGCTTTGGTAGCGTCACACTGCTCTTCACAAACTTGAAGGTAGCTCTCTAAGTAGCAAAAGGGCTTTAGCTTTTCTGCTTTCTCAGCTGTTGAAGATGGATTCCTGCCAACAGGGCTAGCAGTTGGGAAATTGTTAAAAAAAAAAAAAAAAAGAAGAAGAAGAAGAAGAAGAAATAGTAATATGCTCCTTTCAAACAGGTGCACTATGCCCGCAGCAAAGAGAAAGACACATGAGAAGAAGCATTTGCACAAGGAGGCATTAGAAAAAAAAAAAAAGGACTGAGCTGCAGAGACCAAAATATCTTTACAAAATGGCAGGCAGCCAGAGAGCTGGAAGATAGGGGGATGACTGCTTTCTCTTATTCTTAACATTTTTGATTGAAGACACTTGATTCTGATTTCAGTTTTGTGGTTACATATTGATGCCTAAAATGTGAAATCAACTGTTATTCAGGAGCTGATTTAACAAGTTAGGCAGGAATATCTGCCAGTGTGGCTAAATTCAGAAATCAGGCTCAGGTTTTCTGCCAGAAGAATTGGAAACCAAGAAACCACAACAAAATACGTACACACAAGCCAGCATATGTTGCCTCAGAACAGACCTCTATTAAAAATATTTTTTTCTCTAAATGTAGCAGGAATTTCTAGGGACATTTTAAAAGTTTTTTGTTCCGGTTTTGAGAACACAGTTTGCATTCTACTTTACAGACAATTCAATGCTTTTGTGGGTGCCCTTATTGCTGCCCTTACGTGCAACTGAAGTTCATTATGCCTGCAGAATTCTAAACCAAAATAAAGCTGGAGTATGTGCGCAGGAACAAGCAGATACTTCCATCAAGGGATTTGGCCTTTGTTATAACATCCATGAGTTTGCAGGATATATGCAGCCATCTGTACCTTTCCCTGAAGTGTTCATCTGTGTGATCCTTCAAAAAATTAAGCCTATTTTTTGAGTTACACAGATACATATTTTTCACTCATATGTAATTGTTGTTTAGAAAATAAAAGCTGTTATTCTCAGTTCCTGTCTGTCAAATAATTTAACATTTTCAAAGAAAATATATACTTTACAAGTGAATCCAAGATCCCTCTAACTAAATATGTTCCATTTTTCTCACATCTTGAGAATCTTATTCTGCTTCTTCAATGACAAGCATAATGGAAAAAGTGGCACAGCAAGAGCACTGCTTATTATTTGCTTTGATAGACATAACTGGGAGGAGATGTTCTAAGCTCCAAGCATCCCAGGTAGCCATTTTAAAAGGCAATATTTACAGAATGGCTCTCTCAGCTGAAGAAAAGACTTACAGTTCGAAACTCCAAATGTCCTTTCCACTCATTCCAGTTTATTTTTACTGAGAGCTGTTGATGCAAAGTAAATAAATAAAGTCATACATTTGCAATTCTTAGGTTAGAAATTTTATGTCTGTTCTCATTGCTTATAGTTCCAATTTCTTCACATTTTCTGACAATGCACATGAAGGTTTCTCACAAAGAATCAAATCTTTTTTGTCATAATCTCATTGCCATAATATCATCACCTTTGGCAATCATGTCTGACAGTTCAAGAAAATGCAGTCTGCCATCAAACCCTACAAATAAGGAGCCCCCAGTTGCTAGTGTATCCTTAGGGCAAGAAGTCAAACTACTAAGTTTATTGTTCTTCAAGTGGTTATATCCCTTCGGCATTTTTCCCAGTCTTTCTCCCCCCCAAACTTTTGCACACATTCAAGAAAAGAAAGATGACATACAGCAAAAGAAACACTAATGTGCAGAAATTGTTTTAAAAAAAAGTTTCTGGATTTGGCTGCACTCTAAGTCGGTGACCAATTAAACGAGTGATTTCCATCTCTTCTCTGACTTTCAAATCACGTATTTTCTTGAGGTTGGATTCTTTTTCCACATTTTCTTTTACATCCTGACAGTAAATTTTTATTTGTGTTTTTCTTTGGTTTTGGTTTTGGTTTTGTTTTTTGAATAATTCAAAATGAGCAGATACAAATAGGAGAAAATGAGAAAAGTATTTTAGATAGATGGTTAAAGCACAACACAATGAAGCAAAACAAAACTAAACAACAAAAAAAAAGGAAAAAAATGTACTTCAAGAGTAAAAGAGATTTTACTATTTAAATTAAACTCTAGCATTTAGGAACCATCTGTTTGTATTGTTATGGAAATGTTATGACAGTAAGAGAACAGAAAGATCAAGAGAACCTATGTGAACACTAAAAGCAATAATTGCCTGATAGTCTAGCCTGACCATACATGGATGATGCCAAGGGTGTAAGAACACTCAATCTGTAACATATACAGCAACTACTAAAATCAGATTGAAGCTAGAATAAAGATTCACTTCTGTTGGTGTTTTTCTTCTTCCACAAGAGAAATATACTTTCCCTAAAAGTCCATCTTATCAAATGAACAAACGACTTTTGTTTCTTGAAGGACTATAAATACTAGAGACTAATAACTGCATGTGAGGTCAATCACCAACAGCATGTAAACAGCAGCACAAGGTTCACTGTAACAGCTACAGTATCACTGGAAGAAATACTTCTGAGACAGAAATCAGAGTCACTGAAGATCAGAAATACAAGTTAATGACAGGAATTTGATAACAAACAAGATAATCTTCTCTTCTGCCATCTAATTGATTACATTGTGTTGTACTAATTAAGTATTCATTGATGAAGGTTAGTTTTTCAGTGTGATGTATGTTTAGAGCAGCTGTTGCAATCACTGATAAATGAAATACTGACCTAAGTCTGATTCAAGCCTATTGTTCACTTCTCTGTTTCTGAGAGATGAAATTATAAAGGGTTAAACTGGAAGACAGAGAATGAAATAAGAAAAGAAATTGGAAGATGAAAACTCCAGAGACAGATGAAAAGCTACAATTAACTCATTATTGAAAACAAGCAAGTTCCTTATAAAATTAAGCAGGTTTTCTTTTCTTATGTCACATTTTTGCTTTATAAACTGTTAGTAAGAGTGTTTCAGAAGAATAATTTAAAAAAATGTTATGAAGCTAAAGCTACTGAGGTGATGACATAACAAATTAGACCAATCATCATTAACTATTATATCATTGTGTATAATCATGCTATTTGTTCATGACTGGAGGACAATGTAGTCTCCAGGGTCATTAACAAAAATGTAGTAACGAGCTGAATTCCAATTGCACATATACTTGCATAAATCATCTGTAACTCCTTCAGAGTTACAGATCACAGTTTGAGAGTTACATGCCTTGAAACAAGGAAAAGAAAAAGAAAAAAAAAAGAAAAAGAACATCCTAATCTTGTAAAATTTATTGCTGTGTTTTAAGAAAGTACATTGAGGTCCATGTACATACACTTATAGAAACAGGATCACAATCACACATCCACCCAGCAGGAAGATCAGAACTGATCCTCTCTGCTTCATTATTCCTTAAATAGTTCAGCTCCCATACAAATTCAAGCAGCAAGCCTTTCCATTTCTCTCAATTTGTTTATCGTTGTGAACTTCATCTCAAGAGAAGACCTAATTGTGGCCTTTCTGTACTTGAAGGGAGTGAATAAACAGGAGGGGTAGTGGCTGTTTACATGGGTTGATAGTGATAGGACAAGGGGGAATGATTTTAAACTGAGACAGGGGAGGTTTAGTTTAGGTATTAGGAGGAAGATTTTCACACAGAGGGTGGTGAAAAAGATGTTTTGCAGCCATAGTGCTAAGAAATAGTTACAGAAGACACTCACAAACATTTTCAACAATGTTTTTTAAAATTTGACTGCATCGGGGTCATTCTCCAGTAACTCTACAGTAAAGACAAGATAAAGCATTGAAATAACTGTTGCACCAGATTTCAGTTATGCCCTTAGTAACTGCTCAGTTTAAGACTATTCTAGAAGATGTGATGATAGATCACTCCTCCATCTCAGAATTTTCCTGAGAAAATGCCACTTTCCAGTTTCTGGCGGAAACTTCATTTATGTTTAAGCACTTCTTGGAAGAGATATGCAGCACATAAGACATTCTGAGAACAATAAATCACCACCATTTTGCTATACATGACTGAGAAGAATAAGGGATTTTTCTTGAGGGCACACTGATGCATTCATGAAGGAGAATTTGTACTACTTCCAGAGAAAATCTGTGGGTTCTTTTTCACCTAGCATACTGAAAGGCAGAGAAAGTAAATTACGTGAGTAGAGAAGAGAATAAAAGTGTGAGGAAGGAGGCAGTGAATCCCATTTGATGAAAACTGAGTAGAATATAATTCTAGGGGGCCAATGAGATTTTTGGATGAAATAGGGGACCTAGTTGTTTAAAATAATTCTTTATATATTTCTGAATTTATATATATATATATATATGAATTATGTGTTTATTTTTATATTATTCATATATAAATATATACATATATATATAAGTTTTTTGTACATACATATTTATAATTAGGCTTATTTATAAATTAGGCTAATTTTCTCGTGCATTGTTGCTTGTACGGTTTATACATGCACACGCATGTGCACAAACTTATACATGTATATGAGAGATACATCTCACAGACCACTGAAAGATAAGATGTACACCGATAAAGTAGAATTAATCCAGCAAACATCTTTGCTAGCTTTGAAGTGGACCATTTTTATATGATGAAGAATGAAGTAGAATTGCAAGTGAAACTCTGAAAGTGAAGATGAATAGATTTCAGAAGCAATAGTGAAATTAATTGTATAAGTTCCACAAACAATCATTTCTACAAAGTGTATGATTAAAATGAAAACATGAGATAGAAATAGTCAGCAAAGAGGGGACAGGGAGCTTTCTTGAAAGAAATAAAAGAATTAATGCTTTAATTATGGCGTTAGTAGGAAAACAAGGTGGAGAATTTGTTCGGTTTGGATGTGTTAGAAACTTTGAAGATGTAAATCCGAAAGCACATTAAAACTTTTGAAATTTAGTAAGGACAGCAAGTTTGTGAGCTGTCTATGGAAAAATGCATTAGAAAATGTTCAAATAGAGCTTTTAGTGAAAATGGATTACAGTTGGAATTCACTTGCCTCTTTTCATTCTGCAGGACATAATGCATTAAAGTTCCTTACAAATCACTTTACCAAGTGAATTTCTATTCTTTCTCCTCATACATACATTTAACATTCTTTAATTTTCTTGAGAGAATAAAATATAACAACAGAAAATGGATGAAATAAAATACATCACTTCAGAATGTATTTACTCTATTACTTGTATTTGAAAATACAAAATCCATGGATTAGAAGTCCACAAAAACACAGTATAGCAAGCCTTAAGGATAAGCAGCAACTCAGCAGTATTAGACATATCACCCTCTCCAGATTTCCCATGACATTTGAAATGAATAGGGACTGTTTAAAAGTAAAGGAAATTAGTAGTGTGGAGTGTAAGAAGAAAATTAACCCATCTGAGGCATGTCAGGACAGGGATCTGACAATTCTGAAGCAGGAAATGCATAAAACAACTATCACATAAAACAGTAACCCCTCAGCCCTCCTCAGCCCCCTAAAATCCCAGGAAAATTTTCATAGCACAAATAGTAAAACAATATTTACAATAGTTTATTTCTTTTTCAATGAGAAGATATTCTTGATTACTACATTTTACTTTAAAAAATTGTGACATGTGAAATGATTTTCTTGTAGATCTCTAGATGACAGTAGTCCAGTAATAAAAGATTATCACCTGTTTTACTAGCTTTCAAAAGGCACTAAGTGCTTCCAGTTCTTACTTTCTTGTCTATATCACAATGCTGCTCCTCTCAGTGTTCTCACCTTCAAGAGAAAATGTGCCTAAGGAAATCCCATGGAAGCCAGTAGGATGATGAAAGCTTCTCCTACGAACCTTTCTACAAGGACCAATTCAGAAGAGGTCAAGTCCTAATCAGCTCTCAGATTTTCACTGAGTCATTCTTCTGTAGTTTACGTGATCTGTTTTTAAGAGAAGGAAAATCAAACCCTGACTGCTACCATGGAAGAGGGCTGCTTTTTCTAACATTGTTAATGAATATTCATATAACAGCTACAAGTCTCACTTCTACTCCCACAATATTAACCCATTGGTATTTCTGGAACTTGACTGCTGTCACTTGGCAAGTTCCCTGGAAAGCAAAATTGCAATATTTTCCTGTTACATAAAATATAAAAGAAATCTTGTATTTTTTCTTGTGTGGTATTTTTTTTTCCAAATTTGCCAAATATATGAGTTACCTACTTGACTCCCATCCATGGACTGACTGATCAAAAGCAGTTGTGAAGACATAAGTAGAGCTTACTGCTCCTAAGGGGTTAAATTTGCTATTCTTGCAGAGCCAATTTCACTTTGTATGTTCTGCAGTGCAGAGAAAGTTAATTCATTCTAAAGCACAGAGCTTTCCAGCAACACTGTTAATATTATAATGTTCCTTTGCTGCACTGTCCTAGTAGTTTATTAGATGAGAGAAAAATACAGATGTGCTGACAAGCAGAGTTATACCTACTCACATTGCCAAAATATTTATTAAAATAATTTTAAATCATTTTTATGCAGAATTATTAGCTTATTCTAAATCCTGATATAGTTATTTTGATTTTTAGTAGTACAGTTGATTACATTTGATGTAGGCCAGCTTGTTTTATTTTAATAAAAAGGCATGCTCTTCTGACTGTGTGATCATAATTTTTCTGTTCTCTGAGCTGTAGTAGAATATCCTGAATTTAAAAGTAATTGGGTTAGTTGGGTGGTACATTTAAAGATGTAGAAACCATGAATATACTAAATTAGTAACATATAGACAGATATTATGGCTGCCATTTCTAACATAAAAGAAAACAATCTATTAGGCTAGAGTGATTTCTGGACAAAATACAAAACCTTATAGATCCCTGATTTCATCATATTAACAACTATAATGAAACAAACAAACAAAAAAATCATGAAATTTCTCTGCAGAATGAAGTGAAAGTTGATATTATTTTCGGAATCTAACACATATATTGGGCACTTTCATTGCTTTCTGATCTCTAGCAGTAAGATAAAGGCATAGATATTTTATTACAAAGAGCTCTAAGACAGTCATCTCACTGGGTAAACTTTAGCCGTAGACAAGCTGGGAATAAAGCTATCAAGACAGGATTTAACATCCTTTCTTCTGTTTCACTCAACAGAACACTGACTTCTAGTGGCTTTTGCATTATTTAATGCTCACTTTGTGGCTGTATCCTGTTGAAGGTTCAGATCACCTCAATGTATCCTTGAGCCAACTGATTCCCATTGCTTTTCAAGGACTTATCTTGCATTCTAAGCACCACATTTAGAAGAACATCATTACTACCCTATCAGTTCACCTGAAAACCTACATGAGAAACTAACTTCCTGAGTAGCAATCAGGCTTAGCTTGAAAAAAAAAGGGTTTTTAGGACCTCCAATGGCTCTAAAGCACGCCTCTAAAGAAGGCACAGAACAACTACTGCACTTTTCAGAAACCTGTGTAAGTGAGATCATGAGCGCAAGTGATGTGGTTAAGAGAAATGATCTTTTCTCAGCTATGATTCCAGCTGGGGTGAGGGCCAGAATCAGCATTGGCCACAATGGTTGTACTGTCAGAGAGCTAGAGGTAAGGACAATGAATAGTGGAGAACGCACCACAGAACAAGAAATGGGGGTACCTGTGGTCAGTCTTGCTCTGTGGCTTTTGTCAAGCCTCATAATTGACATTAGCAAGATTTGTTTTAAAAACAATTTTTTTTCCTAAATTATCACTGTCTTTGAAATATAATTCTTTGTTTTTGCACATCCAAAAAGCTGATATCCTGTGCTTCAAAATGTAATTGTAGGATAATGTTCATATCTTCTTTGCTTTCAGATTAGGAGAGTTGAGCCAGGTGATTGTTTTTGACCTCTTAGAACATTCACACACACACACACACACAAAGGCTGATTTCACTCAAGAAAATCTTCGGTAGAGGTTTTAAAAATGCCTCATATCCATTAGGTGCAAAAATTTCTCAGTTTCTAAATTGATGTGGCTAGGGAATGAACCAACGCTGAAATCATAAAAGTAAAGAATGAAGAAATAGATGTTTTTTAAAGCAGAAATATGATGAAAATTGGATACACTGTAGAATCTGTTTGTAGTCTTGCAAGAATTATAATTTTCCTGCAATATAATTAATATACTGTTCTTTGTCCTTGGGCATTTGTAACTATAAAAACAAACAAGTGCAGTATCGCGGAAGTGGGGAAGAAAGGTGATTAATTGCAAGAGAAATATAGTAGAAACTGTATGTATGGTTTCAGAGGAAAAGCTGGAGCAGGAGAAGACACTCTTGTGTGGAAGGAAGTGTGAGATAAATAATATTGCCAAGAGGTGAGTACAAGGATAAGAGAATTCCAGAAAGGAAGACAGATAATGCTGTCTCTCATTTGAATAACACATGCAGAATACTTTCTTTTTCAGCTGTCTAGGAGTCCCACAGCGGCTTTTATTTTCTGTCATTTTTTAAAATTTCTAGTGTTATCTAAGCAGAGGGCAATAATGCTAAAATAACAGTATGCAAAATTAGATTATATTAATATCAGATAAATGTTGATACAAAGATGATATAAAAAGTAATCTTAGCTGGATATTTCTTGAACCAATGAGCTGAGCTTGAAATAAAACTGACCAAGCAACCAGCCTATTTGTACCATGTTGGTTTAAGCTTGGTGAATGGCTAGTACCACTAAAA
Organism: Lagopus muta; assembly: GCF_023343835.1. Lineage (NCBI taxonomy): Eukaryota > Metazoa > Chordata > Aves > Galliformes > Phasianidae > Lagopus > Lagopus muta. The sequence goes on along the minus strand of NC_064435.1, from coordinate 36,619,689 downwards.
GAAGTATTTATGGAAGGAGCCATTCATCTGCATGTATTTGCTTTTCTATTTGTTCTGATATGCTGTTGTGTATGTTTTTGTAGCAGCGTAATTTAGGAATTTTTGAATGTGTTTAGTTTTGCCCCTACACTGATAATATTTATTGTATGCACCTATTATGTTGCTTGCTGCTGGTTTGTTTTTTTTTTTTATAACTACCATTATTTTGCTTTAGGTCTTATAACGTGTTCTGTACCTGGATTTGGGGTTCACAGACATAGAAAGTGGGGGTGATTAAAAAAAAAAAATGTGATTTTTAATACAGCTATATGCAAAGATATGCATTCAGAGATGAGGAAGTATAGCTTATTTGTGAAAACTGAATGGAGAATCAGAGGGCTGACATACTGTCATATATTGTAGAGCTGTGAAAATATAGTTGATACATGGTGGCATATGAGCATGTAAGTGCTGGGATGGAAGGAAAGGTTGCTTATGGCTCTGATAAATAATGGGAAAAGTAATTAAGAAGTAGTCAGATGAAAGCCTGGTATATGTTTATGGTGAGGCTAATCCTCAATTCCACACTTGCAAAAATGAGAGAAACTAGAGAGAGAAAATTGGAATACAAAAATATTACGGAACTCAAAACAGTGAGACATTTAAAGAGTTTTGTTTACTCTCTTTAATAAAGAGACATCAAAGACCTTGATCACAGACCCTAAGAGCTGGGGAGAGAATAGTAGATACTAATGGGTTACTTAATAGAGAAATATATAACAGGAACAGAATGATTGGAAGCAGAAGATAATCTAAATTCTGATTATAATTTAGTCACAATTGCTTCTTAAAGAATATCCATAAGTCATTTGAACTAAATTGTAAGAAGAAAGGTGGTTTTCCTGTCTCTGCATGTCTTCAAATAAACGTCTTGAGAAGGAGTTATATTTTAGCAAAATACAAAACTTTTTCTTGGTACAGGAGGAGCTGAACAGGACTTAATGACCTATGATTTACAAGAGGTCAGACTATACTATCTAATAGTCCCTTCTGGCCTCACATACTATGAATCCATGAATAAATCTATGAAAATGCTGAGTTTCATACTGCCCCTTCCTTGCAGAAACCCGTTTTCTCCTTGTCTTTAAAAAAAAGGAGAGTTCTATAGTGCTTTGAGGGTAAATTTTTGCACTGGTCAAAGTTGAGTGGGAAGACATGCATACAGTGGATGCTTAGTGTGGGTTGTCGTCCTGTATTTATATCACAGTGATAGTTGTCGCACTTCTAGCAACTTTTGGTCACAGCAATAAATAAAATAGTCATTTTCCCTTCATTCACTGGGATTGCACATCTTCCCTTTGCTTCAGTTATTTAGGCTACTCTTTGGTCTCAACCCCTTTTTGGAAGTTGGAAGCATAGGTTTAGAAAATGTGTAGAAGCTAAGTCTGATCTCATCAGAAGAAACTGTTGATTTTAATGTCCAAAGAGAAACACAGATGGCAGTCAGATGAAATCCATTCAAGACAAACTCATCACATCTCTGAGGATTCTGAGATAGCAAAAATAACAAATCTTTATAAACAGAAAAATGAACAGGATAAAATAAAGCAGAAATCTAACTTATTTCCAGGCCTATGATATCTCAAATAGATATTTATAGCATAAGAAGTAGAATGTCCTCAATAGAAGATTTCTTGGGAATAGGGATACAAAGATAAAGTTACGAAGATATAAAAAAGTGACAAGTGTTAAACTGGGAGATCTCTAAAGCCAAAAAAAAAAAAGAAAAAAAAAAAAAGAAAAAAAAAAAAGAAAAAAAAAAGGGGGGGGGGGGGTGGTAAGAAAGCAGAAAACAGCACTACTGGAATAAATACACTACTCTGTACTTTCTCTGTACTTTTGCCATGATAACATTGTTTCATTTCCAACAGGAGCTTAGTTGTTGTCCTCCTTGGAAATGCTGAAAGCCAGTAGCATCTACAGCCTGTTATTTCCTCTCAGAATTCATCTTTTCCTGGGATAGGTGTGGTCAGCTGATTTGAGCTGTTATCTTTTATGTTCATGTGAGATATAATCAGTATATGTTTCTGTGTGAATTTCATGGTAATGCAGTCCGTTGCAATTTGATAACTGAGGAAATAATAAAATGAATACTGCATCACTAGAAACAAGCATTTCATATGTCACAATTATAAATCTGTAAGATTTTAACACCTCTATATATCTTGCTATAATGATTTTGCTTTCTTTTTTGCTCAATTCCAATCCTCTAGAGTGCTTTTTAATCCCAGAATATCTTCCTTTGCCATTGGAATAGCTTAGTTAGGAAAATAGGGATATATTATTCCAGTAAAGGTTGCAATCATCCTGATTTCATACAGCAGTAAAGCAGAATTCTAATTATTAGTAAAAGGAAATGGTACTAACCCAAAACTTTTAATCTATTTTTATTTAAAAAGAAAAGAATAAGAAAGGAAAAGAAATGAAAAGAAGATAACCATTTATTTACTATTAATCTCTAGAAATATTCACAGTTCATATTAATACCATGCTAACTAAATAGAATTAATCTGAGGGGTCATCCTTGAACCTCCAAACTCAGGATTTCACAAAACAAAACAATTGTTTCTCTTTTCAACGCCTTTCATTTTTTGAAATATGCTTTTTGAGGAACTCTCTATAGGAAAACTGAAATTTAACTTCTTTGCAAATTTCTGCGTCCTCTAGTTAAGTTATTGTACTGTATTGTTTTTCAGAAGTTAACTATCTGTTCTCACTCTGCACATGTAGACAAAGATGTGTCCTGTCCTGAGGATATGGTGAGCTAATTCATAACTCCAACATGAATGTTGGAGTTCAAGATAAAATATGTTCAAGATAAAATTGTCAAGTTTGATGTTGTGAGTCATCTCAAACAACGCCTACAAGGTTAGTTTTGTTGATTACAAGTATACTGTTTATATGACTAAATTGTTAAGTGCAAAAGTGCTCGCAAATTATAGTCTTAAATTGGTGATTTTAAAATGTGACATATAAAAACTGTATTGCATTTGATAAATGAGTGATTTTGGAGTGCCTGGAAAAATATTCTGCAAAGAATGAAAACAAAATATTCATCTCGCAAAGGTGATCATGCTGTAATATGAAAAAAGTGACAAATCAGAATTTTTGGAATTTTTGATAAATCCAAAAATTCTCTCTCTTTAATGTGTCAGATTCTGAAATTAATGATTAATTCAAACATCATAGATTATCAATATTAAAATGTAATTAAGGCATTTCCAGGAGAATTAAATTTCTTTGGATTTGAGTTCAGAAGTTGGAAGCCGATGTGTAACCATTTTGTCTTACAATTTCATTGTAGGGGGAAAGGGAGGAAAAGATTTTCACTCTACAAGATAAAGGGATATCCCTCCTAGGTCAGTTGCAAATACACGGCAGAACAAGGAAGGAAGTGAAAGTCAGGGGGAAAATCTTTACAGAGAATGGTGAGGTTCTGGAACAGGCTGCCCAGAGCGGTTGTGGATGTTCTGCTCCTGGAGGTACTCAAAATCAGGATGGATGGGGCCCTGGGCAGCCTGGTCTTGTGCCAGATCTGGAGGTTGGTGGCCCTGCCACACAAGGGCAGTTGGAACTTGATGATCCTTGGGGTCCCTTCCAACCCAAGCCATTCTATGATTCTAAGTGGCTGAAAGCAGAGAGAGAGCAGTCGCCGCTTGTCCACCAGGCATCCTCTAGTTATGCACAAGCCTTTCTCAGTGGGTCACAGGGCCCCCTGCAGTGCCACATTGTTTCACTGACTGAGTTCTAAGGGCAGGGCAAATAGGCCCTTTGTAGTCTTTTGAAACTACAGTTTCAGAAGACTGATGTGCTAGAGAGGGTTGCAAATTTTTGGGGGGCTGCCATTGCTTCTTATCCCACCATTCATTAGTTTTCCATCATTTTATGTTTTTTTTTTCTAATACAATGAGATCATACTTATGCTGCAATCCATAATAATGCCAGAATCCAAAATTGAGTTATGAGCTATTTTTAATACTGGGAAAAGTATATAAGTAGTAGCATGGCAGAAAAGTTGAGTAGAATTATATCAAGAGGAAGGACACAGTGTCTCCCTGTAATGCTGTGGGACTTTCCATGTGTACTGTGGTTCAGTAGAAAACTTTTACTTCCACAGCAGCTCAGTCTGTTTTATTGTGCTTCTGTTAGCAACAGAGATCTGATCCCTTTGTCTAGGAAAATGGGACAGTCTGGTCTTCACCAACTCATACCACTACATATCATTGTGTAATCTGGGCTGTGGCTGGAAAAATCAAAGTATTGGCATTGATGCTTGAAATGACATCAAGATTTTAAAAACAAACAAGCCTTTCTGAGGTGGTCTTGTTAATTTGCTGCTACATTTCGATTCAGAAAACAAAGGGAAAGGGACTGCAGAAGTGAATTAAATACATCTTTTCTGCCTTGCAAACAGTACAAAATACAAATCCAGTACTGCAGAGAAGGTCAGGAAAAAACAATACCTGCCAGGTACGCTGAGAGAAGCTCTCCAAGTGCTCCCACTACCTATAGTGCTTACAGCAAACATGCCATTTGCTCTACTTCAGGGCTGCAGTCAGCCACATCTTCAGAAAAACAAATTAGGTTCTTCCTCATGAGTACAGACTGATTTCAAGTGGCTGCACTGAACAAATTTAAAATGGTGCACACCCATCTGAATAAAATGTAAATAAAAATAGGGCAGCATAGGAGAGCAGTGGAGATATCCCAGCACTAAATCAAAAGAAAAATTGGAAGCAGAGGGCATAATGCTGGAATTAAACAAAGAGGAAAAAAAACCTCAGAATGAAACACTGGAGTCAGAAATTGAACTGGAAATGCTGAAACAAGGTGGAAAAAGGAAAACAAAAAGTCAAAACCTCTCTGGTCTCATAGAGCCATGACAAAACAGACAAGTGAATATTTGTACTTTTTGTTAATCCTACTGGAATCTTTCTAGCCAATGGTTCTCCAAGTTTTTGTTTTGTTTTGTTTTGTTTTAAGGTAATTTTTATTTATTTGTTTATTTATTTATTTTGCAAACAAACAACAATCAGGAAAAGAAAAAAAGAGCTTTGTCAAGCAGAAGTCTACAAGACTGCTTTAATGGTACTTAGGAAACTGTGGACTGCAGAATAAGAAAAAAGGACATTGATGAAGGAACAATCTTTGAAAGGGAACTTGGAAAAACGTGGATATTATCAGTACACAGCAAAAATCACAACGCTGGGCAGATACTATTTGGTCTGTGCTGAAAGAGTTGTTGATTCAGCACAGCTGTGTGGATGCAGTCCAGCACTGAGAGAAGAAGCAGCTACTTCTTTGTGTTTTTGGGGTGGCGCTAGGAAGATATGGATACAACATGAGTACATGATATAGTACATTGCTTGATCATGATGCCCAAGTTAAGAGTAGCTAAGGAACAGCTTTTTCTGTGTGACTAGTAGTGCATGCAATGGTTATAAAACCTGAAATACAGCAATATGTCATAAACAAAGCAGAATGGAGAAGCTTCCAGTAGTCAGAGATTTTAGCAACAGTCTTGCTGAAGAAGATATTAGAAATCTTATACAAATAGCCATGGCTTTGTTGTAGCATACCATGCTGTCTGCAATCCATCAATTTAATGTAGACATTTCCTTTTCAGTCTGGAAATAGGAGAATCACCGGTATTTGTTGTATGCATTCAGCATCTTGAAGAAATAATTTCTTTTGTGTCTGATAGAACATCGGTTCCCTTCCCTATTAAAGTCGATGTGCATGGGTGAAAAGACAAGAGAGGAGTCAAATTTGATGCCATGGGTTCACGGGAGGTACTTCGTCTTTGCTCATGGAGAAATAGACAGATTTTATGACACTCTTTTCACAGTGGCAGTGCTTACAAAATAACCATATACAATAAATGTGTATCAAGATTACCAGAGAAACTTTCTGAATTATATCACAGTGATGATCTATTTTTATATGCTGAAATCTAAATAATGAGATGAACAGCTAAATCTCTCTTTAAAATTTGTTCAGAGCCCTGGCTTTTGTATGTCATAAATGTATATATGAAAATATAGGTGCTAAATTTCTATATTTAAAACTTACTTACTCACTGAATAAGGAAATAAGTACACAGATGTTTGTACACAGGGATGTGATAAAGAATAGATGTACAAACATTGTGTTTGCCTCTTCTAAGAACCTGGCACAATCATTTACTGGCTCCTCTGCCCTTTTCAAAAATGGCTAACTCAAACCATGGGCACAGCTAGTAGCAGCAAGCTATTCATAATTTTAGTCTTGCTCCTCTTTCCTTTTGTTCATTGCTTCAAGCAAGTTTGAAGAATTTCATGAAAGGTCTCCCCCACTTTGAAAACCAGTTAATGTAATTTTGCAAATGTAGTGCAACCCACCACATTTGCTTTTAACATCACAACATAGCACTGATACAAAACCCAGGGCAGACTATAGAGAAAGGGTCCAGTGGAAAAGGAAAAGAAGATGGTGGGAGCCCATTATGTCTGCAGGAGATGCTGTTACCCACCACAAGCTGCAGGCCTTCTCAGTTTCTGACTCCAGTGCTCCTGGGGCTGAGGAATTTTGGGGCATGGGACAGGTAGGAGCAGCACTGCTGCACAGTGTGAGAGAACCCTCCATGCTGTGGGTGGTTGTAAATGAAGTGGTGCAGTTCTTTCTCTAGGGCAACCTAGCCCCCTTTTGGCCTCTCCACTGGCATTTCCTCTGGACTGATTCTTCCTATTATGACTACACACAATGTAGAACTTAAAATGTGTTTAATTCTCCAGCTGGTGTACTTTCTTTTTCATCTTTTAATTTCCTTTATGTCTCTTTTCCTCTCCCTATTCCATCTGCGCTACAGCTACACTGAACTTGATAAAGCAAAGCTGGATCTAAGTCTCGACAGTTATATTCAGATTATGAACACCCAGTCAAAATTTTTGCAAGGAAGTGATAGGTTGGTTAACTCAAAAATTGAGATAATCCTTACTACCTCTAGAAGCCGGTATTTGAACTTTGTTTCTACCCAGTCTATTGCATAATGAAATGGGCTGAACTGGTACCTTTTTCTTTCTGCACCTATTCGCATTGCAATTGTTCTCCCAGAAAGTGATTTGTTTTGTGCTGCTTTCCATTCACATCACGACCCAATCAAACTGTGGAATATAGGAAAGATCAAAGTAGTACAGCACACTCGCCTACAGTAATTCACAGAATATATGAGGCATTAAAATTTTCATTTCTCATTCTCGTAAGAAAGACTATAAAGGTAACAGAAAATGATGCAGAATATGAATCTGATCTTGAGACAATGATTGTATCAAGAATGGGAAACAGTATAAACCAACAGACCCTTTCTTGTTGCTATCTTTATCACACAGAAGGCAGCCCTTGCTTGTGTCGTTCACACTTTTATTTCCTTTTCATATTCTCTTGGTGTATTTTTCTTAAACAGCAAGTACAATTGAAGAAGAAAATCTAACACACCTTTGCAGAGGGTAATAATTTTCCCTCTTGAAATGCCTGGTTTTGCTTAGAAAAATTCAGTTCAGTACATAATAGAAAAGAGGTGGACAGAAAGGATAAAAGTTGCAGTGAAAATGGTTTAACACACACGCCTGATCTGAGCTACATCTACAAGAGCAGATCTTAGAACACAAAGGAGTTTGGAATTTGAAAGAAATAGTCAGAGAACATTAAAGCCTTAACAAAGATATGTAAGTTTAAATGTTATATTGAAACACATGTCCAAACATAAAGAGAAATTTAAGACAAAAACAAGACAAAAAGAGAATTGTTTTGCAATAGATTAATTCTTTGCTCAATTGCTTTTCTGCCTCCCTTTCTTTCTCTCTCTCACTTTCTTATATTCCTAATTCAAATGTGAAAAGCAGGTGTCGTATTACAGACATTTCCTCCAATGCCTATTTGAGTAACTGAAAGATTTTTGCTTGTTTCAGGGTATTCTGGCTGCCAGAGGAATTACATCACAGTGTGACAAAGGAACAACGAAACTCTTGTGCATGAGCTATGACATTTTAGATCCACGCTACCAGCTACTTGAGGTGTGACACCATGCATTAGCACTGTGCTTTAGAGACTGCTCTTGTAAAGCCTGGAACAATTTGCCCCTCCTGATAGTAAACCATTTTAGTGCACATTTACCCCTGTCTGAAAGGTACCATTCAGTCAGTGACTGATATTTTAACATCATTTATATACTTGTTCTTATCAACAACCTCTGTGAGATTTGATCACCACTGTTTGAGTTTATCCATCCCTGAGGAGTGTTTGAATAACATCATACTTTTGACTCTCTGTTGACTCTACTACTTGGCTACTAATATTCATCATCACTCATATCACTGCTGATTTTGAAAGCTGTATTTTAGAATAATGTTTTTTTCCATCGAAATTCTGAAGGTATTCATACAGATTCATTTCAAGTGCTGGATTGCACAGGTTAAATTAAACTTATAGTGCTTTGAATACCACTGTGCTTCATATGATTCTTATTTTATGTTTCATAGATATTACCTAGTCAAGCAAGCATTTATGTCTTTGTTCTCTACTCAATTTAATGCACTCTGCATTATGCCCCAACTCTGTCTGGTAATCACTGTTGCCATTCCCTATTTCTTGTGTTACAAAACTAACCTTAAAATGCCATCATTAACTGAATGTGAAGTTCACGGTATACATACATATTTGTGGGACAAGAGCTCCATTTACTGTAAATAGATCTGTAATCAGATATCCTACAAAGAAATAATATGCAAACCAGCTTCTCATGTATGCTAAACCTTAAAAATTATTTAATTAAAAGAAAATTGGCAAATCTTTTTTTCAACAAGCAGAGAAAAGCAGCAGGATGCACCAAACTTAAATGTCTCTTCTGAGTAGGTAGTATTCCACCCTAATTTTACTTTGTTAGACACAAATGAGTTGGCAGTTTCCACTGACAGCCAAGGGCCCATCCGCTTACCTTTAGATTCTACATGTCCACTGAGAGTAAAGAGAATCAATAGGAAGTATTAATGTTGTCTGCACACTTTGCTAATTCTTCGTTTCTGATACTGATCCGATAGAAAGTGTACTGTTACGGATATTAGCCTACCCAAACGTATGGGTTTGTATCTTTCATTTATCTTAAATTTCTGAAGTACTAAGAAATCGTGATGACAGCAAATACTTCTTCTTCTTGGGATCTGGACTTAAGACTTAGGACATTTGCTTCCCTTACAAGTACTCAGACACACATGCAAACATGCAAAAGCGGACAGTGACCATCAGATGAGCTTGTCTGTAGTACAAGCATCTAATTTGGTTTGACATCATGAGGATTCAGGCAGAGTTCAGGTTCCTGTCAACCCTGTCTGGATGGCAACAGAGATTTAGGAGAGAGATAATGTCCATCTCTTGAGAACAGAAACTGTGAGTAAAGCTGAAGATGCAGTAAAAGTGAAATGCAGGGGACTTCAGCTTGTACTCAAGTACCTTGTAGAGTTTGGTGACAACTTTCTTTGCTTTTCCAGGGAAGGAGTTAGGTTTCATTGGAAAGTTTAGGCAAGGAGTAGCTCACCCCAGTTGTAACAGATATTCCATGTTAGATAGATACTAATTGCTAGAAAAAAAACAGAAACAACAACAACAACTAAAAATTGGTAGTGTTTAACAACTAATAGATAGTATGTATCTTATTACACACTTGTTAAACATCAATAGCACAGTTTAAATAATGTACTGGCATTTTATTCGCATAAAGCTGATTTACTAAACCAAGATTAAATACTTAATTGAGAGATTTAATCTGAAGTGTGACTGTCTTCTCTAATGAGCCACCCGTTTGTTTCCCCATGTTGTACTTTCTAATTTGTGTTTATGATGATGCCTAAAAATATGCGGGTATCAAATGTGATTTTGCCTTGTGCCTGTCATCTTTGAGGTATATACCTTAAACCCCTGCAGTGTTCTCTCTAGAGACTTTGTTTTAAATCTTTGTTTTACATCTTATTACTCAACACCCCAACATTTTTTCAGATGTATTTATTGTAATGAGCTTAGTGGATAGCTCTAGTTAATCTGTCCAGAGAGTTTCTATTCCTCAGATAAGATCAATCCCTATTCTTATAATTTACAAATTGTTCCCAGATATCAGACACCATCAGACTTGTTATTTTCATACTGCAGTAAACACTGAAGGAGAAGGAGACATAAAAGGTAAAAGGCCTTTTGTGACATAAAAGAGAATGCAAGGTTGATGTATCCTTTACTCGTGGTATTTTTTAGCAAAAGATACAATAATGCAAGTATCTTTCTGATTGATTAAAGTATTGAAGTGTATTCTTTGCTTCATAAATAATGCTCTATTACTTTTCTTCAAAGACAAGTAAACCTTGACAGACTGACCTTTTTCAGGGCAAAGAGTTGTTTCAGTGCCATAAATTATACTGTAAAACGAGTGGAAATGCTACTGAGAAGTGTGTGACAAAATAAGATTAAAGATTACTACACACAAAAGATTGTTGTTTTATTAATGGAGTCCTGTCAGTAGGATGAAAAATTCTCAGCTTTTTACTGGATGCTGAGATCACGTCAAACAGAAAATTATGAATACATTTTCAATAAGGCAACCAAATATGTCAAAATAGCAATATACTGATTAGTTGCCCTCCCCCTGCTTTTATACATTCACTTAAAACAATTTCAGGGTTTTTCAAATAAATTTTAAGTGCTACACTTCAGCTTGTAATTCTAAAGGATCATACACCCTGATGGCCTGTGATGTTACAGGCAGGTGTATAAACATAACAGGAAGATGCTTTACTAGAACAGAAGCCTAGGTATCTCCTTTGTCAGGATATATTAAATCAAGAAGAAAAGCATATTGTATTTTTACATCCATTATTATATCTAATAAGCACACACTCAGAGAAAAAAAGTAAGAATATGGTAAAGAAAGACAGACAGTGATAGCCACGGAAAAATGATCCCTAGCTTAAATAAGTAGCATTAGGGCTTTCTTAAATGTTATTTCATAACTTGACAAATGACTTTGTCATGCAAACATGTAAAACCTTGTTAAAATGAAAAGAAGCAACGTGGAAGCTTGTTTGAAATGGAACTTCTTGATGTGTTTTGTTCATAGGAAGACTCTGAGTTTGGTTTTTTTTTGTTTTTGTTTTTTTCTTCAGTTCAGTCAATTTACCTGAAATTTCTGATCAATGGATTTTGGCTCAGCGGAATTTATTGAAATGATAAATAATGACGGGAACTCAAGGAAAACGAAATACAGCATCGCGCCTAAGCGTTCAGTACAGACATCAAAGTTTTTGTTGATGTCTGAATCAGTACAGTTCATTCAAATAGTAACAATAATGTTTAGAAAAAAACAATAATATTGCACGGAATAAACCCATGCTATTCAGTGTAGTTATAAATCACCACCTGGTACAGACCATTATCAAGATGAGTGGACAGAATGCCCATGTATTGGCATTCATTCTCATTAGCAACAAAGGCCGTGATCAGAATTGCCCTTATTACTGTAAGCCCCACAACAATGACAGAACACATCTCAGAAGCTGTAAACACATTTCAAATGGCATGACAGTCCTTGAATACAAGAGCCAAAGGCTAAAAGAATGATTAGATCAGATGAGTTTGCTCACAATTCACCATCTAATGAAAATGCTACTTTGTACCTGGGGCCAGCCTTGAGTAACACACTGCCCTGGGCAAACTAGAGGAGGTGGCCCCTGTCTCCCTAGCCCACTAGTCTCTCATCACGTTTCTTTTTCTTTCCTTACTTTACCTTCAAAATTTTTATTTAGCTTGCTGTATTGAGATCAAATGTCTTTTAAGGAATACATTTTAAAAGCTTGATACTTTACCTGACCTTTCTGTTGAATCATCTTTCTTTTTATATTTCTTAGAGTCCTTTCGTTTCCTGCTAATAACGTATTTCATCACACATCTCATATCTCATATTTCCCTTCAGATTTATTCTCATGAAGAATTAAATGTTTCTGTCTTTCTGAATTTTGCTAGTAATCTCCATCTTCTGACTCCCTCAGCTCATTGCTCTCCACATAAAAATTGATATGGTTCTGGCCCTCAGAATGCCGTCTATCCTCCCATATTCTATTTTTGCAAATCCACAAGTGAACGTAGACCTGACAAATTCCAACTCTACCATCGCCATAGCACGCAGTCACTGTTTTCTGAGAAATAAGAAAACACAGTTATTGTTCCCTTCATCTCACTGTTTGTTATTGTTTATTATCATGCCTGTTTATTCTTTTTAGGAAACACTCAGAAAAATCAATTAAGAATTATATCAGAGTTTGGAAATTCTATGAGCTTTAGATTTATAATAAAGATTAAATTTTAAGATTTTACTCTTACATATCTACATATTTCTGTACTAGACAATATACCACACATCTGAACTTTACCTGATAATTTATATGCATAAATAGCAGCTGCCCTGACACACCATCTTCATTCACAAGCACTCATGTAGACATAACTGTTCCCAAACTATCCTTCATTCATAAATTACCTGCACTCCCAGACAGTCTTTTCTATGTGTAAGGCTTTCCTATTTGAGTGTAGGCTAGTCAGAGGAAATTCTCCCCTTTGTCCTCTGCAGACTGAAAAGTAGTAGAGTGCCTTCCTAAATGTTATGAAAGATAAAAGCAGGGAATCATTTTAGTTGAAAGGCACCCTGCAATGAACAAGGACACCTACAACTAGATCAAGTTGCTTAGAGCACTGCCCAGCCTGACCTTAAATGTTGTCAGAGGCACCATGTTCACCACATCTCTGGGCAACCTGTTCCAGTGCATCACTAATTTCACTGTAAAAAACATATCTTTATATTCATTTCAAATCTCTCCTGTTCTAGTTTGAAACAATTTCTCCTTGTCCTATCACAGCAGACCCTACTAAAGATGGCTTGAATGTATACACCTGATGTACTGGAGAATTTGAATGAGGAAAGTAGCATGCTTTTTATCTCCTGTTCTCTTGATGAAGCTGTTGATCTTTTTTTTATGCTTTGGCATAAAGAGAATTGATTTAGTTCACCAAGCTGCTGAGGACTACACTTAGTCAGATAACTTCTGAGAGTAAAGGAATCAGAAGAGGAGAGCGAAAATGAAGAGATCTCATATTCTAGGTCAGATCTAGAGAAGACATGGAGAACTAGTGTTTTAAATACGAGAGACTTCATAATGCAAGTCTGAAGATGACCTTAGGGTGGACACTGGCTCATAATTTTTCAGTTGTCTGAAAACACATCAAATATGTGTTCATTTCAAATGAGATATGAATTTTGCAACATTTGGAACACCAAAGAGTATGTTTTTCAGTGTTCTACCAGCTCTGGTTTATTTTACTTGGCCATCTGGTTTACTTTCCCTCTTGCCTTCTCTATTCTGTGCCTGCGTGGTCTATCTGTAGGGTGGAGTCAGCTTTCTCTATTCAAAAAGAGAAGAAAAAGACACAGATATCCAAGACATACAAATATAATTGAAGTTTAAGAAATCTGATAGTGGAAGGACTTTACTTTTGTAATTTCAAAGCTTCTGTCCTTTCCCAGAATTATTAACACTTCCAGCTGCTATTTAGTGTCCTATTTATGAGTCCTCACATGAGGAAAGGCTCTTCTCTATGCCAGTCAGAAGTAATAAGTTCATACACATTAACTATGAGCTACTTGGTTTTTCAAATATAACTTTAACTCTTATCATATTTGCAATATTTATGACTCAGGGATTTAGGGTACATCTTTGGTAATAAACACTGTTAAATTGACAGCCAAAGCAATGACTCACACTGATGCTGGAAAAAGAACGTTGCAGTAACTGTGTATACAAAATGCAATTGAATAGGAAATATGAGATGTCACCCTGATAATGTCAAACAGTGGAACTTTGTTCATTTTGGTTTTGTACAGAATAAAGTTTGGAGTCTTCCGGAATCATATACAAAAATGAAATGCTGTTTTAATGTATTTGAAGTCATAAACTATTTAATGACATTTAAATTTAGAGATGCGTGCTGTCTTTCTCTAGTATTTCTCAGATTTTATGAAGAGTTTACATTTTTCTCTAGATTTGATTGCAGCTACCTAACTAATGTACAGCAATCTTTTATATCTGCACTTAATGGTCGCTTGTACTCCTTAAAGTGACAAATGCTTCCCTGTGCTGGCCAGTATACTAAAGGCATAGAAACAAATACCATTTCATGTCATGTGTCTTTGCCTAGTCAATCCTGAGCTACTTTGGAAAGAGGAATGATATATTCATGGGAGCCATTTTGCTCCCTGTACAGAGTGTGAGAAAATTTCCATGCTATCATATTCTTAGTCACACTGAAAACTTACAGTTATACTCTTTACAAAAAAAAAGCTGTATTCAGCCCAGAAACATTTGAGAGACAGCATAAATGAATTTGCCCCACTGAATTTTAAAATCAGTATGTTAAGGTAATTCTAAGTTACATAGCATTTTATGATTCTAAGAATTAAATTCTGTCTTGAATTTGTTTTGAAACAGTATGCCAGGCATCAGAGCCAAGAGATTTATAAATGAGATGGGAATGCAGTAAAACTCAACTTCTTTTTATTATTCTACCAGCTTAGCTTGACCTACAGCAACCATGCAAAGTGTTTCTATTAGACAGTTCCTCTCTTGCTAAATAAATTGGACCAAAAATGATTTTCTTGAATGAGAAAACTCTCTAATGCTGGTTAAAGAATTTCAGCTGTCTATAAATATTAATGTACTTAGTAATAAATTACACACATGAATGGCACTTTATTACTTGAAACTAAACTATTAAAAGCCTTATTTAGATTGCACAGAAAAAAAAATACTGTAATTAAGGTCAGCTAAGCAAGGCCAACTCTACACACGTACACTGTGTCTTAAGCTAAATCTGGACTCCACTCGTGCCTCTCTACTCTTCACCAAGTGTTTTTCCCCACACAAAACTGTCTCGGTTATCAACCCAGCATTCCAGCCGTGTCTTTTCCTCTTGTAAAGCATTTATTTCTGCTCACTCACCTGGACCTTTCATTCCTGCTTCTGATTTATAGTTTGTAAAAGGACTGTAAAAGGAACTGCTGAAATAAGTGTACTGAAAAGGATTCTGGGATCCATGTGAATTCCAGAGATATCCACGCTGCATGGCAGAGAACAATCCCTGAGAATCTCTGTTTAGAAGAACGGAAGAGCTAGAAGACTGATGGAGAGAAATATTTAAAAACTGATAGGTGAAAGTGTTTCCAGCACCATTTCATTGCCTGTGTAGAAGGGCTGCATCCCAAAATCTACCAGCACGGATAGTTCTTGAAGTTTTCTCTCAAAGTAAACAAGAGGAAATGTGTTTTGCAAAAATAATTCTATTGTTTCATGCACTCATTTTTCTCTAGTAAAGTAACAATTGAAGTAATTGTTACTAAGCAAGCACGCCATTATCTGAATATTTGTACTCCTGTGTACTTTTCTGGTTTTATTTGTATGAACAACATAAATCAAAGAACATGATTGAGCTTTTCTTATTCTTTGAGCAGAGTTGTAAAAGTTTTCACTCTGCTCCAAAACTAGACCTAGAGGCATATCTGGGTTCATAAAATCTTTATTATGAGTGATGGAAGGAAAGGAAGAATCGAAACAGTCTCAGATACGCAGCTAAAATTGAAAATATAAAACAGATACTTAGAAGATAAAAATGCGTTTTCACTGATCAAAATTTACTTGAAAGTCATGGAGAGATTGAGATGCAATGCAGACAGATGCACAGCTGAGTTTGAATATAGACAATCATCATAGCTAGTAGGAACCCAGTTATTTTTTAAAATACTGTTAAGTGCCTCTCTGCATCTTCAAGCAACAGAACATTTTAAAATACTGTCCCAAAGACTATCACCATGAGGCACATTTCCTTGGGCTCTTATTTTGTCATCCTTCATCCCACAAAACCATTACTGCCAGCTAGACTTCCAAGCTACAACTGAAATGGGTGTTTCGAAATACATTGTGCTGTGCTTCAGCTCACAGTCACTAATAATGGCTCAAAATCTGCAAATATTCATTCTAATTTGTGACTGATTCAGAAGTTCAGCTGTTATGAATCCCCCAAATAGAGAATCTATGACAGAATAATAGCAACTAGTGCAGAGGTTAAAGAATTTTCTATGAGAATAATTACTTCCTACTCTTCTGCATGATAGCATCTAATCTCATCATAAGAATATTTTGACTGTGTCAAGAAATGTGTACATGCCAGCCAAGAAAAGTTTAAAACAATTTTTACAAAGACCACTACAATAATACTGATGGAAACTGAATATCACTGGGACTTGATTTCTGTTTAAAGAAAATAGTTTATTTGTATTTGCCCCCAAGTTTTCATTTTAAAATTTTTAGAATTGCTTGAAAATGTAATTAGTGAAAATATATCCACTGACATGCAATAGATAGTTATACCCAAGGTGACTGATTTATCTGCCTATATTCAGAAACTCACTACACTTAATAATCTTAGATCACTGACTCACCTTTCCTGTGGTAAACAAACTGTAAGAGGAAAAGAAACAGTACATTTACTTCCTTGTTTCTGGCATTTACTTCTGTTGAATAAGTGACTTCATCGTTCCCTTACTCTGTTTGTAGTTCTAGGACAATTGCCAAAGACACATTTTCACAACTATTCAAAGGCATCATTCAAGACTTGTTTACTCAAAAATTGCCAGAGAAAATATTCCCCTGAAATAAAGTTCCCCATTCTCTGTGGTCAGTGTTACCCATCAGAAGTGCTAAGACTTTTTTCTGTAGCAATTAATAAGAAATTGCCACCATCCATCATTTTTAATACAACTGATATTCAAATACACTAGGGAAATATATGAAAGACAAATACCCAAATTGCTTAAGGTTGATCTCAAGGTCAGTCAAAATGATCCACAGGAAACATTTACAGGCAGCTGAAATTGCTTATAATTTGTCAGTAATCTTTTGGAGCAGTCTATTGTAGATAAGTTGTGTCTTGATAATTTGGAGCGGCCAACATGAGTTTTGATTCAAAGAGACAGGCTTTGAGTAGGTTAAATGAAAGAGAACGCGCTTATGTAATCCTAAGCTTTCCAAGGCAGGGAGATCAGTGGTAGACACCTCCCAGTGGTGCTCTCTTACACTGTGTGGGTTTATGCTCTAGTTTGACTTAATACCAGATTACAGAGACATAACCTTGTACTTCTTTTTTGTTTACTGAAAAAAAAGCACAATATTTTGAAAAGATGTCATTTTGTGTGCTTGCAGAAGACCTGTCAATAGAGCATGTCTGAAACAAGTGTGTCTCACAACCATAACAAAACTGTAAATCAGATGTTCAATTGTTTCTAATATACATACTGGAAATGTAACTATTTTTTCCCATATGAGATGATGATCCATCACTGCTGAAGTTTTGCATACAAGAAATAAGACATTAAGTAAAACACAACCATTGAATCACTATGGCAGGAAAACATTGAAAATTCAGAAACATAAACTCCTGGTAGAAAAATAAATATGTGCTTTTTGTTGTGCTCCAGAGAGGAACAATTTATGGATCAAATCACCAAAGGAGTCAAAAGAACAGTCAGAGCAAGTATTAATGTAGTGAAACAGTGTTAAGATTAAGGGAAGAGAACTAGAGGGCATTTTCATCTCTTTGATGTTGACATTTGTCAGCTATAAAGAAGGATAATATCAGATATATTCAAAAAGATTCTATGATTTTGGACACTACACCCTCAGCACTTAGAATTAAGCTTTCAGAATTCAGTCCTTTAGGAATTTCTTTTTCTCCCATATTTTCTTTCAGCTTTATCTTTACATAAAAATACCATGCCATATCAGAATAGTGGGTGCTTTCACACAGTTTCAGATGAGTTCATAAGGGCAGTACAAATGAATTTTTATTTTTAATCAGGAGATATATCTGAAAATAAATAAGCCAAAATTCACTCAGATCCATCCAGATTCAGAGTGCATATGTTTGAAAGAAATTCATTCCTGTCTATTTTTCCTATTGATCCTTTGCAGACTGTTCCTGAGTGAATTCAATGTGAAGAAGAATGTAATAAATTGTTGCTTTATCTCAGTGCTTTTTGTTATTGTTCATTTTGCTCAACATTCCAAATTTCTGATACAATTTTTAAAGCAACACAGACTTCTAGGAAAAAGCTTTACTTTCTGAGAAAAATCATGTTTCTCTCAGTACCCTCTATACCCTCCCACCTTTCCTAGATCTTTTCTGCGAAATGGAAGAACAGAACAGAACCAATCCATTAGAAAGGACCCAGTATTTTTGGGATAACCAAAATTACACTAGATCTGGTGCTACCAGTGCCCTCCACAACTTTACTGGCATGTTTTGTTTTTTTTTTTGCTTGTTTATTTTGCTGTTTGTTTGTCTGCTTTTTTTCTATTGGAATTACTTCTAGTTCTAAATGTTATGATTGCATCTGTTCTATCTGTTTTATGTTTTAGTTTATGTTATGATATTTTGGCAACTGTAGAACATTCAGTGGCGAAGTAACTCACCCAGTACTTCCTGCAGTCATTTCTACATAATGACTCCCAATTCTAATTGGCTGAAATCTGTAAATCCTTAAACTTCCATTTCATATTAATGTGCTTTTATCCCTTTGTTATAATTCAGACACTGGGGATCCTCCAGTTCATTGTGATACCTCTTCCCTTCATCAGCATGAGATTTCACCAGCCACCCCTTATTTTCTCTGCCTAAGTCACAAGTGAAAGTGTGCAACCATAAGTGACTGAGCCCTGAACCAGTAAGAACACAAATTGGAAATGTCAGAGTAAATCATAAATCTGAGGCTTCCTCCATTCCGCTCATGAAGAGGCCTGATATCCTGATTAGAGACACTTTGTTATTGCTTATCTTGTCCCCCTTCAGTAGTCCTCTGTTGCCACCCTAGTCTACACTTTCTTTTTTAGAAGAGAACCATTATATTTCCACTACAAAGACCAGCAAAGGAAGATCTAATAGATCTTAATGGCTTAAAGAAAGAAGTATTGTCCTCTGAATTGACCATCTGCAGGGAGTATCTTTGCAGCAGTTCAATATCTAGGACAAAGGTATGTTAGTTTAACATACATGTTAACTTGCTGAATTTCCAGCTGAATTTTGTGCCCAGTTCCCATGATAAGTTTTCACTGAGTTACATGCAGTCCATTCTACACATTTTTGCAGAGACAGTTGAGTTATTACTTATGACAAGATCAGGGGTGAGCAAAAGAATGAACAACAGGTGAACAAATCAGGAGGGAGTGAGATTCAAAAGACTTTGAAAATCTCAGGAAATCTGACAAGAAGAGAAAGACATCAGCCAATTTTTTAACCTACTTTTACATTTCATTTCAGGGGATTTTAACTAGGAATTCTATCCATTACCAGAACAATTGGACAAAAGTAGGTCTGCCTATGTCTCCAGTGGTGTTATAGTGAGTTATTGCAATATCTGATTCTAACTTGGGTAAAGCTCAATGAAGTGTTAAATCAATCAATGGTTTCTAGTTCTTCCTAATAATATTGTCCTGGAATCATTTTATAATTGCAATAAGGCTTCACTCTGCCTGTCAATGATCAGATGGCAGTTTCTCCAGACACCCAGCTGTCAATGTTTAGTCTGATCCACAGTAATACACAAAAGAACCAAGGGTACCTTAGCAAATCTCACTTTATGAAGTTTTATAAAAATGCATAGAGTATTTTTAAGGCTTAGTTTCTGAAGTCAAAGCAGGAAAACAAGAAAAAATTAAGGTGGAGGTTTGACCTAGCAATTTTCTTATGAGTTATCCAGGGTGTGAAATAGTGTACTTCTGGCATTTATCAAACATCTGAGCTTAGATTGCACATGGACTCCTCTTTCTGTCACCAGCTGTCAAATAGAGTGGTCAGAAACACACAGAAGCCCCTGGGTAATTCTGGAGTGAGACAGAAAAGGTTAAGTGATGCCTTATGAAGATGTTTCAGGGTTTCCCCTTGATCATCATCTCTAATGTGATGGGTATGTGACTGCAGCCATATGATGAGAGAGTGTGCATTTGAGATATGAGACATAAAACAAGAATAAGGAAACAACATTTGCCTTCAGATGCTAGAGATATGTTTTTAAATTTACAAGCAAGAGATGATAGCACTAACCTGACAAGACTATGCTTTAGTCTACAGGTCTCTGTTGGCAGTCAGTGTCCAAGGGCCCAAGTGCAATTATTTTGCCTACTTGCAGATCTATTTTTGCCTTCACTAATTGTATCATTACCTGACAAAGTCCAAAAACAGATTGACAGGAAGCAACATCTCAAAATGCCACAATGAGATCAGGGTGCACAATTCATGGTGCTAACTCTGGAGTCAGAAGTAATACAAAAATTCATACAAACTAAATTTTAACATACATCTAATTTATCTAAAAATGAACAGCAAATAATACCCAATAATCCAATAATTCTTTTAGCTAAGGCAGAAAAATACAATTATGAGAAGTTATTAAATAAGTGTCATACAAGCTATGATATATAAAAAACAAGGATCTTGTAAAGTTAACAAAAAATAATATTTCAATATTCTTTTCCAATTTTTTTTGTTATTCATAAGAAGCTCTTCAAATAGATAAAACTACATAACGCACTATTGCCTATCTGCAAAGAAAATACTGTGCGAGTTTCCTAAAACACACAACTATTTGACAGCTGCAAAATAGAAGTTGCATGTGGAAATTAGGACTACAGTACTGTTGATAAAGATAAGAAATTAAAGCACTAATTCATTGTTTTCTCTTAGATGAAACGGTTAATATAACAGATATCTACAGGAACATTGGCAGATCGTACTGAGAAAAAGCGAGTCCAACTCCTTTAGGTCAGGTGGCACTTAGCACACTTGAATTTCTTGCATTAAGTATTGTCTTACCTCCTAGCCTACTTGCTGAGACTTCTGAATATTTGCTGTAGGTCTGAAACTTTTCTTCAGAACTCTAAAATTCTTACTTTAAGAAAAAAAATAAAAATTAGTTTGTAAATAAATTAAACACAGGTGTGGAATAAAGACCTAGATCTCTCCTTTGCTTTCTAGATGTAAGTGAAGATCTGTTTCTACTTGTGATCAAGACCACATAAGGGGATTATTGAACACATCCTTAGACATAGGTTGTAAGGAGAAAATGTTGATACTCAAATATTTTTAAAAAAGAAAAAAGTTAACTATTATGTGCATTTTGGTTTTGTACACTCAGTAAAAATACTGAAGATGTATTGGAGAGCCAGGGGCAGTTCTTACAGGCCTTCACACTACTACCTTCCTGATCTGATTTCCCTCTGACAAACCTCACCTTCTCATAATCAGATCAGCAACTCTGTATACCATTCCAAAGAGAAAATTCAAGGAAACTCTTTTATAACACTGAATGAGAAACGATTAGGTGAAACATGTTTTACTTCTATCCAAACTCCATTTATACTTAAGGTTACCTTTTTAACTTTCTTACCCATCTAGCTGCAACTATACTTGATCATAAGAATCCATTTTTTAAACTTTCATGTCACAATTTTAGTCATCTGTATGGTAATCACTAAAATTTCCAAACATCTCCAAGACACTGCTTATTTCCTGGTGATTAGATCTTAAGCTTTGGATTTGACTTCAGTATTAGTATTCAGTATTAGTACTGTTCACATCTTTACGTATTTTACTGGATTAGGTTCTTTTGTATGCAATCACAGGTCAGTATCTCAGCTTATCTATGTGTATAAATCAATGAATACTAAAATGCTGTAATTATGAAATAAACAAGAGAATTAGGCAAAGCAGGTTATAATAACAAAAAGAAAATAAATAGGATATTTATCCACACCCTGAGCTTGCTTATCTCCAGAAGAGAAGCTCTTAAATCGGTCTAGATGTGGAGTCAGGCTCCGCCCCTTCCAGCAACACAGGTGAATTGCCTTCACCTGTGCTCCCATGGCTGACTCATTGCTTGCCTCAGGTGATCAATCAGAGGTTCAGGCCATGATTCAGCTGTTCCCATACATTATGAACTGGGATTTTGATGTAAAATGAGATTAGGAATAATTTGCCACCTCTCAATAGGCTTGCAGGTAGAGTCACTCAATGTATACTAAAGTTCAGTAGTATTAATGTTGAAGTGAAACACTGACAGAAAAGTCAAACTTCTGTATTTTTCTAATGCTATTTTGGTGAACATGGAACATATTGCTGATATTAGAGTAAACAATGTTGGAAAGCTGAGAGAGTTTATGCATCATGAATTGGCATTATTAAATCTCCAGCGATACTCTCAGTTTTTCCTTTGTGACCACAAAATACTTAGGACTCTTAGTTAAACCACATGCCATATCCCTGTGTTTCTGCTACAAAACTTAAAAAATATCCCATATACTTCAGTACTAGTTTGAATGAGATTTAAAAAAAAAAAAAAAAAAGAAAAGAAAAAAAAAAAAAGCTAGGGAAAGAAATCTTTGGTTTGGAGACACAAAAATAGAAGATTTGCTTTTTAAATAAAAATATCTTGGGACTCTATTTGACTATACAAATAACAATATTGTCCACTTAATCACTTCCGAATCACTGTTGTCAAATACTTCTGTATATATCAACCTTGATAAAATATAGCACTCCTTAACATTTTCTTTCCCAAGTACTGTCTGTATTTCGAGTTCTAATTATTGATGCAGTAGGTAGCATTTCTTTATGTACTTGAGTTAAAGCATGAATATTTCAAATCATGAAATGACAGGACTCTGATTCTGTCTTTTATAATTGGTACAGTGTTAGTTCCAAACAGTGCCTTTTATATGAAGCACTTTTCATACAAACTGACAACTTGATCACTGTGATGCTGCAATATTAACTTATATTTTGGCAGGATGACATTTCTTGTAACATCCATACATTGTATTTATTTTGATTTTATTCCTAATACAAGAAATGTGCAGTGCTGTTCTCTTACAGGAGAAACAAATAAGACATTTTTTGGAAACATTCTTCCTAAACATGTCATGTAGGAAATAATAAAATAACATTGCTCATTGCCCCAAAACACAGGCATTGATTAGGAAGATGCTATATAAAGTGATGGCTATAATTTGCCCTTTGTAAAATTCATTAATACATTAATTAGTATAATAGCATTAAATGAATGCTGATAAAGTAAAATTTACTGACAACTGGAATTATAAACACTGGTCTTTTTAGCTAAAGATTACAAGAGATAATCTGTTCATACAGCTCAGTACAGATGCTATATTCTTTGCTGCAGTTCAATGGCTTTTTAACAGGTACTTGCATCAAATTCTTCAATGTTATTAATTTTGACAATCATATTTGGAGGTCTTATTGCTCCTGATTGTAGATACATTAAAAACTCCACAGGGTGATTGAGACTATCAAAGTCTACCTTGCCAAAATCATTGCAGGTACTATCTTCAGGTCTTTCTGTTGAATATCCTCTATATGTAAATAAAGGACCTTGAAGTGTGGCAAAAAATACATAGCTTTTCACTTTTGTATAGAAATTTTCTTTTCTTTATATGAAGAGCTTATTAGGAAAGTTTGACATGAACCTCACTGGTAGCTACATGACATACTGATTTTAGTCTGTCCTGAGGGTCTGAGTAGTAATCACAAAATTAATTTGACTAAGATAAGTGCTTCCTTGGTAACTGTATAGGCTAACAGGGTACTGGTCTGACAAAACTCAACTTCCATCAGTGCTACCCAAATCACAGCTACTCAGTAGAATGAGTAGATGAAACTATATAGGAGATAAGCAGTGTCTACTCTTAACTTACAACTTGTGTAAGAGCATTTACAGTGAAACATGTAGCTCTCTGTAACCATCAGGCTCAACTGAGAAAAGAGAATCTATACCCCACAGTTCATAAAGCCAAACCCTTACAAACTGTGGCTCAAATTAAAATAAATCTCCATTTCCTTTGATTTTTTTCTTTTTACCTTTCAGAATTACAGAACAGGCTTGAGTTACCGAGATGAACTCTGAGCCCCTATCAGTATTTGTTTTGTACAATTCCACCACCATTTCCCTTTTTTTTTAACAAGTAGAGAAACAATTTACTAAGATTCTATTTCATTTCACAAATCTGTCCAAAACACAGTCAATGTTTAGTTTTTCTGCTTCCTCCAAGACAGAATGCAAGGTCCCCCTCATGCTGCAGCTTGTTTCCAGCCACCTACAATTGAAAATGTGCTAAAAAAAGATGCAAACACTCTAGTCCCACTGAGTATGATGCTCTCTAATATCAGATGCTGGCAAAAAAGGCTCCACTTAAACAGCGCTGTGGATTATACCAGCCATCTCTTCATGAACAACTGTTGGAAAATATGCCTGAGACCCTAATAATTGTTCATTAAGTTGTCAGCTACTCCTGCTATATAGCTATCAATTTTGTCTCTCTAGGAAAGAACTGAGCAGATAAAAATTGAGGTAATGTTAAAGGTAACAACAACAGAAAAAAGTTATTGCTAAGCAAATCATTCACAAGGAATTATTTATCCAGCCTGCTTAACCTCAAATTCTGTTTGTGCAGTGTCTAAGCAAACAAAAATTTTTCGTCAGTCAAGTACATTTGTTGTTCAAATTAACCAAACATACTTTTGGCTACACTTTGTTAAACTGTAGATCAAACACAGAAATTCTTCTGCAATTATTCTCTCTTTCATGACTTCTTTTTCATCAATGGTAGATAGCCATTACTTATAAAATACATCACATGCCATTGCCTGTTTCCTTATTAAGCATAAACACATTTGGTGTAAATATTTGCATGTGGAAATTTCAAATTTGATTTTTAATTACATTTGTGTCACTGTTTTACTTGCTAACGAGTGCGCTAATGGAAAACCAATGCAAAAGCAGTTCAATCATGGCTGGAACAAATTTATTTAAAATGTGAAAGAAAACTTATGGAGCAATACTAGTAGTCTAGTCTGCTACCACCTTTAATATTACTGAAGTTGAATTTTCTTAAAATGTACTATCGAAATATCCATTAGTTGCTAGCAATTTGATGTAGAATATATTTTAGACACGTAGAAAGAAATGCTTGCCCAAGATATCTTCAATGAGCCTTAATGAAAAGGATAAAATAATGGATTTCATCCATCTGTGGGGAGATATCACAGAAGTTAAGAAGTTTAAGCATGTTAGGACTCCCTACATTGAGTGTGGTACAACAGCAGCACGTTCATGCTAGAGGAAGTTGGCCTTAAACAATATGTTTTGTTCTGGAGCACAGTATGTTGCACCTTGTTCAAAATTGTGAAAACAGATCTAGACTACAGGTTGGAAACAAAGGCAGGATTCAGTAAAACAGTTCTTCCACTGCAAGCAGACAACAGAAAGATCTTAAGAGAAATTAAAAGGGATGTGAAATCAAGGCACAACATGGCAACAACAAAAAGTTTGTAAGACAGAGATGGTAGACTGCCACAAAGCCTGATAAAGGTAAGAGCTGGCAGACAGAGCTAGTGAGGTGCCATATGCAGAGACATAGCCAGATGGGCTTAAAAGAAGGGAGAGCCAAAATCAGGAGAATTATGACCCTGCATTGCTTTCTAATTTTGGTTGCCTGGGAAGAGGAAGATAAATGTCTTCCCATGAAAACACATACACTCAAAATTACTGTGATATTGCTAGGGGACTTGTCTACTGCATGGTGTACGTTATTTATTAGCAATAATTTGTCTTTCATTAGCAATTCCTAAAAAGCCTAACATTTGGTATCAGAGGCTTTTTTTTTTTTTTTTTTTTCCACGTTTAAAGTTATTCTTGCTTTACAGGGAAAGTACAATGTCTTACATAGCATTTTAGTATTTTTTGGCAATATTTATTATACATTGACATCTTCCAAGTATCTAAACAGAATCTACTTTTAAAAAAAAAGAGAAATAGAGTAAGAGAGAAAGAGAGAAAAAGAGAGAAAGGAAACTTAAAAATACATCATAGGGGATTTTTTGTGTCATATCAAAAGCAAAATGCATGTAAGTCTGTCTTGCAAGACTTTAAAAAGAAAATTGACTTTTTTTTGCAAATCTGAGCCATTCTTCTTGAAAGATTAGCAAAATTTACTATGTACTGTTACTAAAAGGGTTGGAGATGCTCGAGATGCTTAATCTCAGTTTAAGGAAAGATCTTTATGGAAAAATCATTCTGAGTAACATTAAATGACTTCATCTCACACAGGCATTCCAATTCTTTGCTCTGCTGAGGACTTATCATCAAGCCATGCTAACTGAAATAGTCAAACTATTAGTAGAGACGAATATCGGACCAGTACTGTTGATGCTTTCCACAGGTCAGCTCAAAATAAAATCAAGTTGTGCAACCACAAGTACTTATTCTAAAGGTTCAGCCCAAACACGAATGTTTTTCTGTAGACAATTCTCTGAAATAGCCTTTTCTTATCTCTTTAGAACTTCATTACATTTGGCATATTTCAGCTGATTGTTTTGCACAGAGCACAAATTGGTTTTTCTGCAAAATGAGAAGAAAATTCAAGGAAAAGAAAAAGGAAATACGATGTAATGTATTCAATAAAGTATGTGGATCAACTGAAAGATGTATATTATGCTGAAAAACAAGTCTCACATAGACAAGGTGTATGCTGTCATCAATTCCTTTCACTGAAGTGATATTGCCTATGTCCTGCCCCTTTTTCTCTTCCTCACAGGGTTTGTGCAATGATTACTCACCATTACAACTCAACCTGGTCTGATGGTTAGTGGAAATATGCATACTGTGCGAGTGCTGTGAGGATTAGATTTACAGAGCTCAGCAAGTCAGCTGGTCCTCAGCTGGAGTCACTGTTGGTTTAACATTATTTAGATGTATGCTTAGCAGCTTCTCTTAATGTTTCTCATAATGTATGTTTTAGCAGTTTCTCATCTGTTTCTCATAATGTGAACTAATGTGTCTGGGTAAACTAATAAGGGAAAGTTGAGAATGCTGAATGCAATCTGCCAGCCTCCACTTTCCTCCCACACATCACCATCCTTACATTCAGCATCCTTTTAAGTGGGAACTATGAGAATAGTGGGGGGGGGAGGGGGGGGGGGAAGGGACGCAATTAAGGAAATAAAGAAATGAAAACATGAGAAGATTGTATTTTCTCCCACAAACTGGCATATATCTGATACCTGATTATGTGTTTCCCTACACTCAGAAACTCATGGAATTGCTACATTTAGCAAAATCCATCCACTGCATCCTCCATTTACAGTTTGTCTTCTCTGTAACAAATGCTTAAATCAAATGTCTATGCTCTGTAGGCAGCACAGCTGACACCAGAAGACTCTGCATGGCTACAGAGATTTCCTCAACCAGCTCTAATCACACAGCTGGTCTGCAGATTGCAAATCCTTTGATTCACGTTATTTCTGCCTTGTCTGCCTGTCAAACACCATCCACAACTACTTTCTCACATCAGTAAGACCTACATGTTAAGAAAAGGTTAAAGACTGGATTATGACACCTTCCTTTTGATTGTGTTTTTCATTCAGGTGTCTATTAGTGGTAGAAAAGTGCAAATAACAATTTTTTTCCTTGAAAATATGAGGTATGTGAACAATTTTTACAACACTGTGTGTAAGAATTCTGGTTTCAGTGGCTCATGTTGCCATGTCTTCCAGCTTGCAAGAGGTTCAGCACAATGTGATAGAGGGTGGTTCGATTGTGCCATTTTATTCTGTCTTCATAGACATCATTCACTGGCTAACCAACAGTGAAATACTTTCGTATCGGCAGATGGGCTGTGGAAGATTGTCTAAGTCCAAATGTAGTTGAACACAATGAGTTTAAAGAAATCTAACACTTTGTAGAATTCACATGAAGAATGAAAGAAAAAAAATAAAGATGTCAAAATGAGATAAAAGGGAAAAAAAAGACAAAAATAATTAGGAATAGGGTAAAATAAAAGTTGTATACCACAGAGAAGAAAACAGCAAAGAAAGGTAAGAAGGAAATTTCTAGGAGGAATAAATGTGCTGATCCCTCTACTCAGATCAGCTAAGCCTTTTTACACGGTGACCCATACATAACGTACAATAGAAACATTCCTTTACAAAAAAAAAATTCATCAGTGTTTTCCTTTTATAAATTGAATCACTCCCAAGTCACATTTAAGAGCAAAAAAAAGATGAGTGAGCCCACACCACAAAGAAACCTGACTTTAGGCAGCAGCACAAGCTGCTGACAAAACTGGTTGTTGACACAGAACTCTTCCAATAGCAATATCACACGTCTCTGGAAAGATTTCCACTGGCTTCAGAAGGATTTTGATCAACATTTCCAAGAAGCCTAAGTGCTTTCTTTTTGCAAACTCTACAAAAAATACAAGAGTATGTACTCATAATCCTGTTTACCATATTACGGCTAACACTATAGTTACGTGGAAGCCCAGAGGTTGGCTGATAAAGCCACAGGAGCATCAAAAGCAACTTGCTGAGTACTCACTCAGAGTTCTTTGTGCCTGTGGGCCTGTGATGACATGAATATATCCCCAACAACAGTATGGCTGTACCCAGGATGATTTAGAGCTACCTGAGCCACAGTCAAAAGTTGCACTCAACTCTCTGTAATTCAATGAAGGCAAATCCTGAATGGATCTGGAAACCTAGCAGAGAGATTATTAGGGACCAAAACTAAAACTGCTGTTCTAAACACCAAAACAAACTCTTGCCTGAGTGGGCAAGGGTTTTAGGAATTTCTGTATTCACATTTGCTATTCACAGTTGGGTAAATACAAGGCAGTGAAGTTTTCTCACATTTATTAGTAAACATAAAATATCTATCAAAGTTTGTTTTATTTTATTTTGTTTTTAATGAGTATTTCTTTGTCTCCACTATTTTTCTCATCAGCAGTAAGCTTTATTGCTCCAAATCTGCTGATTAATTTTGATCAGTTTCACAGGACATATGGTTTGTTTCCTGATGATATGATAGGAGCTGTTTGGATAGTTAAAATTAGTCGTTCATGCAGTGTTCTGAAAATTTCCTTTGTTCTCAACAGATAAAAGTGTAGTTATTCAGTGCAACAGGCTGTGTTTGCAGTAATTTCAGCTGGAAACAGAAGCACCTTAAATCTCAACATAAAGTATGCTCCTGTATGATTATCATTTATCTCTACACCATTAGTATCATCATTGAAGAAAGATTTTAGGATGACCTGTAGGGGAAATGGTATGCATTTACTGTGAGGATAAAAATATTTTCTAGCAGATAAAATATGATGCAGTATTAGAATTTGACAATGCAAATACAAAGATGAGACTCATCTGTTTAAGAAGTCAAGTCCTAAATGTCTACAAAGACTGAGAGCCTTAATGGCGTCATCCACACAAACTATAAAAAAATAGATTAGAAAAACAGACATGATAGGAAAAAAAGAATGGTTTTCTCTTTTTTCTCTTTTTTCGAGTCTCCCCTATGTTTGCAGCAAAATTGCCTTCATTTTTGGAGCACAAGCAATACACAGACAATGATGCAAAGGTAAGAACTGGGAGAAGAAAGATCTGCCTGCTGTAAGTAAAGATCAGTTTGAGACCATCTAAAGAAATGAACCTCAAGTCCATGGGACTCAACAAGATCCATCCATGGGTTCTGAGGGAACTTCTGGATGAAGTTACCAAGCCACTATCAATCAAATTTGAAATGTCGTGGCAGTCTGGTGAAGTTCCCACTGACTTGTAAAGGGAAAACATAACCCCCACTTCCAAGAAGGGAAAAAATGAAGATCCAGAGACCTACAGGCCAGTCAGTCCCACCTCTGTGCTTCACAAGATCATGAAGCAGATCCTCCTGAAGGTCCTACTAAGGCACGTAGAAAGTAAAGAGGAGGTGATTGATGATTACCAACATGACTTCACCAAGGGCAAGTCATTCCTGACAAATATGGTGGCTTTTTATGATGGAGTTACAGCAACATTGGATAAAGGAAGAGCAACTAACATAATCTACCTGGACTTGTGCAAAAGTGTTTGACACCGTCCTGCCTGACATCCCGGTCACCAAATTGAATAAAAAATGGGTTTGATGGATGGACCACTCCCTAGATAAGGAATTGGCTGGAGTCAAATATAGTCAATGGCTCAGTGTCCAAGTAGAGCCTATTGACAAGTGGCATTCCTCACAGACTGGTGCTGAGATGGGTATCATTCAACATCTTTGTAGGCTACATGAAGAGGCGGATTGAATTCACCCTCAGCAAGTTTGCAGATGACACCAACCTGAGTGGTACCTCTGACTAGAGGAAAGGGATGCTAACCAGAAGTACCTGGACAGGCTTGACAGGTGGGCTCATGCCAACTGCATGAAGTTCAACAAAGACAAATGCGAAGTCCTGTACTTGGGTCAGGGCATTCCCAAGCACAGATGCAGATTGGACATAAAATGTCTTGAAATTAGCCCTGAGGTGAAGGATTTTTGGGTGTCAGCTGAAGAAAGACTCAACATGAGCCAGTAATGCATACTTGCAGCCCAAAAGGCCAATCAGGTCCTGAGTTGCAACAAGAGAAGTGTGACAAGCAGCTCAAGTGAGGTGGTTCTGCCCCTATACTGTTTTCATGAGTCCCCACTTGGAGTACTGCATCCAGTTCCAGGATCCTCCGCACAAGGACACTGAGTCCAGAGAAGGGTTCTGAACATGTTCATAAATAGTTAAGTTCTTGTATAATATTACTTTACAGTGGTAATAACATGCTGCAGATTGACAAAATTTTATAATGTACAGGTATCATTGAAACAAATTTCTACCTTGTTAAATGAAAGATTCTGACTTTTCAAAACAGAATTTCTATTTTCAGAATGACTTTCTACTGAGACATGCTGAATTTTCAATCTACCATAATTTGAATTAAAACCAAGTTGTGAAACCATGACCTTCTGTTAGAAGGAAATTCTTTTTTTCTGTTAAAGGGCAAATCCTTAATCACTGTAAATCATCAAGCAGTTGATGTTTCTCTGTTTTGGTTGTCTTAGTTCAGCAGCTCAAGAAATCACATCTGCAGTCCCACATCTTTCTTACACCAAAGAGTGAACTCTGAAAAATCATTATAATAAATTTCCTGATCTGATATTATCCTGCATGTAAGTGACACCAAGTGATGCCCAGAACCTCGCTTTATACTTAAAAGGGCTGTAGTTCTTCAGCAAGAAGTCTGTCAGCAGCTGTAGGAGGTGAGAATCTGCTACACACTTTGTATTAGATATCTTTGTAAACAAATAGACCTTGTGTGCACAATTATATTTGCAGTCTTGCATAATACAGTTTTACTTGTAATTGTCAGGTTATTAGCACAGTGTTTTAATTTTGCTTTCTCCAATTATTTGCATGTTTCTTAATTGGAAGCTATTAGCATATGCAAATACCTCCTTTCCATGGTGTTTTGCGGCATGAGCTCATTGTGTTAAATTAATTTGTTAGCTAAATAAAGATTAAGAATCAGTGACTACTTATAATGTATGAGTATATATCTAAAACAAAATATTACACAATATATTTTCTGCTTTTTTTTAAATGAGTTTAATGAAGCCTCTGTGTCTTCCAGAAGATTCTAAATATACTACTTTATTGCATTATTTATTCTAGGAATCATGTTCATACATAGAAAGAATAATTTTTAAATTACTTGCTTCTTGACGAAGTTAAATCTTTCACATAGTCACAGAAGTTATTGTTTGGCAGCTGAAGTGAACAGTTAACAAGTTGACATTAGATAAAGGTTAACTGTTTTAAAAACCCAGAACCCCTCCCACTCAGAATCAAGTAATAAGCGACTGCAAAATATATTAATATTTAATGAAAATTGGACTTTCCAAAGAGAATACTTCTGCCAATTCCTCTTAGAGCTGATAGGTTAGATTTGTATTGCAAGAATGCATGATTCATTTGATAATTCAAAGTAAAGAAGACACAGCTATAATATCCAGGCTTTTTAGTTAGACTTGTTGCTCATCATCATCACTACATGCACTAGGCTTTCTGCTTGCAGGGCATTTTGGCTGGACAGGCTGTTGCTTAGTGGTCCAGAGAAGAAGTTAGGACTATTAAGAGCTCTGATGCTTCGGCACGTGGCACCAGATTGCAGCCCTGAACTAATATTCAGAGTGGGCATGAAAATATTGACTGAGATGCCTGAGAAATTAATCAGTTGAGCATTGCATAGAGAAGTACTTAAAGGTCTGTAGTTAAAGACTGTTCTGTAAATGCAAAGAGTTAAGACTGTTACCAGCAAAGCATGGCTCCCAGGGGTCTGCCTATACAAATATTCCAGCAGATGAAAGCAAATTCGATAGCATTTTTACTTAAAACAGTTCTCCACGAGATTCAACAAAAAGAAAATAAAATCCACTCTGTTACTATTTATTAATTTTACTTTGTGAAAAATATTGCTTTCTGAGGGGCCATACTCTAATCCTGCCCTCAGAAATTGCTTAGCTGTTAATAATATCAGTGATTTAGGAGCATCTCCTCTGTAATTTGTATATTCCAATGAAGGTTAGCTGCTCTTGGTTGAGGTTTTCATACATCTAAATTTGTTTAACTAGAACAGAAATTGACCACATCATTTTTTCTTGTAAAACTATGGTGGAACAATAACATTTATAGCTCATCCAGAAACATTTTAAGGAAAGTAGCACAGGCTATTTGGTTTTGCCATACATATCTCTTATGAGCTAGGTTACCCAGTGGTCTAATACATGAAAGTTTTTTCATTATATGTTTGCTGTAGGAAGTATTCCTATGCCATAACTGTTTAAAGAATAAAAATGTATCAAAAGCTGGTCTCATAAAACTATTGCATATATATTGCATTAACTTTTAAATATTTTCCCTCTACACTCCTCAGTTATTCTTTCCTTGCTGTATTTGCTGTGCAGCCTAGCTATTTGTCAGAGCTAGTCAGACAAAAGCATTGCACAAACTGATACATTTTAAGAAACATTAAGCAATGAAAAAAAGAAAATAAAAAAAAAATTTGGATAATTTTCTAACTAAACTATCCAACATGAGTAGTATGTGCCATAAAATTCACAGCAGTTGTCTAGTAACAAATAGGAAAGGTATTTAACAGCACTATGAAATCTCAAGGTATCTGCACCTTCTACTGCTTATTTGCCAACTTTCCAGCTATGTGGAATAGCAAAAATATTTGGCTATTTGTTTTTAAACAAATAAATAGCACATGGTTCTCTTTATCCTTGAGAAAGGGGATGAATTATTTCTAAATTTTTGGTTGGCTTTTTTCTTTTGTGACTTCACTAGGCATTTCATTTTTGTGCTTATTAACTCAAGCATTTTCCTCTCATACATTAAAGGATCTTAGTTTGGATCAGAACTGGTTCTTAAATCTTCTTCAAAGCTTCATATTCTTCTTGGCCTTCTCTCCTTTTTTGTCCCTGCATTGTTCTCTTCTTAGCATAACCAGAAACAATACCTGTTCTATAGTTCTTTGCTGGTAGGTTACTGCCTTACTTCTCTGGGCCCAGTCACATCACCAGTCATCCACCTGAACCTCTCTGGCCATCTACTCAGGCTAAAAAAAATGAGTATCCAAACATTAGCTCAAGTAGACTACTTTAAGGTGGAAACTTTTGTTTGCTTGATCAAATTTCTACTATTTCAAATACATTTGTGATCTTATTTCATAAACATATTTATGCTTGATTTTTCTTTCATGCTTACTTTCAAGTCTCTCTTTTCCTTTGCAGTATCTCAGAAATCTATTTTCTTCTTTCTTTGCCTGGGTATG
The DNA here is from genome assembly GCF_023343835.1 of Lagopus muta. NCBI lineage: Eukaryota > Metazoa > Chordata > Aves > Galliformes > Phasianidae > Lagopus > Lagopus muta. The sequence goes on along the minus strand of NC_064435.1, from coordinate 36,585,795 downwards.
GAGTTGCAATCCTTGTCCAGAACTTCCACTGATCAAGGTATGAATCCACTGATCTCTCCTTCTCCTGCTTGTACTCTGCATTCTCCATAGAAAAGGTTTACCTTACCTTTCTTAAGATAAGTCTTCTTCGGTTATACTTAAAACAGCATGGCTTCTGGCTTCTCCTACTTCCTCTGGCTGCATCTTTGGACCCTGCAGCTGTACCTCTACTTCATCAGCCTTTGTCTCTTTTACCAGCCCAGTGAAACTCACACTATCATGCCTTCATGTTACTGCCATCTTATTTTTCCTATGTCCTGACAGCATCCATTCCTCCAGAGGTTATGTAGCCTCTACTTCTTTCTCTTCATATCTGTTTGATAAATGTTACAAAGTAGGGACAGATGCATTCGTATATCACCTTTCAGAATGATTTGATTTGCTCTTTTCAATATATTTGAAAGTTTTTGGGAAGTTTTGATGTATTATATGTCTTTAAAAGCATTTTAGACATTGCTATTTCTTGACATGCAATTAATTATTATCTACTGTTCATTTTGCGAGCATATAAAAAGCCCAATACAATTTAAACTGTTGGGTATAGTATTGCATATATAATTGAGATATTATAAAATTTGAAGATAAAAAGGCTATTCATTATGATCTAGATAAAACACAAAACAGTTATCACAATATGACATAGCTGTTTCGTAGGAAAGAAAAAGGAAAATTTTCAGTTGTTCCTAACATCAGCTTTAACAATGCATTTCAAAATCAATAGAACTATTTCCTTTATAAGAATAGTTTTCTTTTTACTCCTGGATATAGTTCATTTTTAACATGATTTTTCTTGCATCTGCTAGTTATCTTTTCTTTTACCGTTGCAGAAGTGTGACCTAGATCAAAACGTAGAGATTGAGCAATTGTTCCAGGAACATGTAGTTTGAACAGTTCATACTACATTCAACTCTGTAAAAATCCTAAATCTTTCACACAAGCAAGTTTGCATAAGCCAAGAAATACATATCCCACCACTTTCACTTTTATGATTTGGAAACCATTAAACAGAAAAAAAAAAGAGAGGAAGAAAGAAAGAAAGAAAGATTTGAAATGCAGCCAAGCAGTCAAGAAAAGAGGACTCTGTGTCTTTAAGCCGGGGAGAAAAATAAAACCCAATCATTCCAAATGTATTGCTTTAGTCATCTGGTTTCATTCTATTAATGACCTTTAACATCTGCAAAAATATTGTGAGAAGCTAATTTTGTTTGTACTGAGGTGGTGCAGAACAGTTTCTGGCTGTCAGTCTAGGATGTGCTATAAAATAAAATTGTCTTTCTGGGAGTCTGACAAAAACCTACTGTACGGATTCAGTTTATTTACAACAGCCTGAAATGAAAAGAAAACAGAATTTTACGACACGCCAGCATTCAAAAAATGAATAGTACTTACACGTTTATATGTATTTTAGTAATAGGTTTTCAAGATAGCCACTGAGATTAAGGGATCTATTTTGTATTTTGTGGTATTCCACAAAAATTTTAACCAGTAAAAAATATTTTTCTGCAAATGTGCTTCTCTAGAACTGTAATAACCCATTACCCTGATTTTAAACAGAGCCCTCCTTAAAAAACAGAGACTCCACTCCAGCACAATAGGCCTTTAATTAAACAGAAAGCCTTGCATTGAAAAATGCCTGCCTCCTGTCTTTGTAACATGGCCATAAAAACAGTGCAGCCTAGTAGAAGGGGAGTGGTGTGTAGCTGCTTCAGCAGATGGAGAGCATTTACTTTCTCTACCTCCAGACCAGATAAATCTCAAAGAGGAGGCAGAGAAGGGGTTGAGACTTGGGGTCTACAGCATGAACACTTTGCTGAGCACAGAAAACAGAATTTAAGCTAGCCTGGAAGTGAAATGAATGTCACTCCATATGAAAGCTCCTTCTATCCATAGGAAAACAATGAAAATTCGGGCTGGTGACTCCATGGTGATAAGCACAGTATCTCATTAGTAGTATCCAGGTCTATTCCACAGCAGTATGTTAAAAACACTACTTCTATTTCTTAGGGGAAGGAAGTTCATTTAGAAGATTAAGATGAATACGTAAATACTATTTTCTTACTTCTTAAAGGCACCCTTAAAGTGACATCACAACCCATGATTTTCAGAAGAGCTTACTACAGTCTGAAGATATCTATGAACATTATGTATCCCCTTTGACTCTAACCCAGCCCAGTTCTATTCATATTTCCTAAAGTTTTCCAGAAGTAAATGTTGAGTTTCCTTTCTGATTCAGAGAAGGACCAGAATACTAATAAGCACAAACCAGCATAGTAAACTGCATTGTTTGGGGTGACTTAGGGTACGAAACAATCAGAACTGCACTTTACAGGGCTTCTGTTTGCCATCCAAATTATATTCATCATCATAATATGAGGACTTGAACAAATAATACAATTCCAGATGCATAACTTGGAGATTCATGCCTATTTCTGTGGAGACCTTTTATCTACACTTTGATGAAATTTATACTGGAATCCTGGTTAGAGTTGTGATGTCTATGTTTTTTAAATAATGCAGCAAAACTTGGTAAGGAAACAGAAAACAATTATAAAAACAATTTGACACCTAGGGAGAATGTCTTGTAGTCAATGTTTTACAGGTCTAATTTAAAAAAATTGATAACATTGTCATGTACGTTGTTCTCGCGGGGAGGAATCACTGAGCAAGAAATTCTCAACAAAGAGATAAAGGATTATCAAGAACCAATGGCTGAGACTTCCTGGCAAATAAATTCACATTGCAAATTTTGTAAAAATATACTGTGACACATGCATGAAAAAACAGCTTCTACATTTTATGATGTGATTTACTCAACGTGACAATACTAATTTTGGAGTATTCCTGTAAATACCTTCAGCAAAAAACACTCGTGTATTTTCTCTTATGATTATATTCTGCAGTTTCATATGGCCTATATATCATATTCTCCTTCAAGGGGAAAATAGATATTGTATCTTGTTTGCATCATAAAGCGTAAGGGGCAGCATCTATACAATACTAGTTGAGTTGAGGTATCATATTTTCAACCTTCCTTGATAAAAATGTCACAATTCTTTGTGCAACAGGATACTTTAACACAATAATGCTTTGAATAAAAAATGGAAGATAAGACCCTTGACTACTAATTAGAGAAGCAAATGCTTTCAATGTCCGTGAGTTAGCCTGGCATCATTTTTCTAGGAAATTGAAAATAGCAGCACCTCTAATTAGTTCATAGAGCTGATTATGTAAATTGAATGCATCCCATCTTGTTCAAAACAAGTTATATGGACACATATAATCAACAACTTCAGGGAAAATCATGCTGATCCAAAATAATAAAGGGCTAACACAAAGAAGTTAACAAAGAATCACAGAATCACAGAATCACAGAATTGTAGGGGTTGGAAGGGACCTCCAGAGATCATCGAGTCCAACCCCCCTGCCAAAGCAGGTTCCCTACACCAGGTAGCACAGGTAGGCATCCAGGCAGGTCTTGAACGTCTCCAGAGAAGGAGACTCCACCACCTCCCTGGGCAGCCTGTTCCAGTGCTCCGTCACCTCACTGTAAAGAAGTTCTTGCGCATGTTTGTGCGGAACTTCCTATGCTGCAGTTTCCAGCCGTTTCCCCTTGTCCTGTCTCCACTCACCACTGAAAAGAGTCCGGCCTCGCCATTCTGCCCCCCACACCTTAGATATTTATAGACCTGGATCAGGTCCCCTCTCAGTCTCCTTTTCTCAAGGCTGAACAGACCCAGTTCACTCAGCCTTTCCTCATAGGGGAGATGCTCCAGGCCCTTCACCATCTTCGTGGCCCTCCGCTGGACTCTTTCCAAGAGATCCCTGTCTTTTTTGTACTGGGGAGCCCAGAACTGGATGCAGTACTCCAGATGAGGTCTTACCAGGGCAGAGTAGAGGGGGAGGATCACCTCCTTTGACCTGCTGGCCACGCTCTTTTTAATGCACCCCAGTAAGCCATTGGCCTTTTTGGCCACAAGGGCACACTGCTGGCTCATGGCCAACAAGAAGTTAACATTCCCAAATCAGCAACAGCTCAAGACAGAAGTATGGAGTCAAAACAATTAGGAATGCTTCTGATACAGCCTGAAGACCATATTAAATGTTGTATGGGGAAAGATGGAGCCTGTGATTGTAAATTAATTATCCAAAATTACATCAGAAATTAAGCACAGTGGTACATAAAATAATGTAAGACTGTACTCTATTGCCTTTTATGGGGAGATTTCATTTTGACAGTAATATCTACAAAGTGGGTGAAGTCTAGCAAATTTTTCTTAGGTAACAAACTTCACTGTGACAACCTCAGGCCACCATCATACTGTTTCACACAGTGAGTCTGTTCATGATGACAAACGGAGAATAATTCAGATGGCATCATCACCTCCGTTAGTATCTTCAGTCTTCAGATGAACCTCTGCCACTCAGGAATTGACTTCTGAGATTTTAATTTTGTCTATTGGTTAACTTAAGTCTTGCTCAGCAACGTATTAAATGTTGGCAGCATAAGTAAATCTATGACTAAAAAGAGACAGTATTACTCTTATCTTTTAACAGCCTTGTATTGATCCAGACTTGAATAGGTATAAGAGCAGCTAGTAGGACATATCCTATTCCAATTATATTTTTGGGAGCTAAGATGACAAAGATTAAACTGTAAACCAGAAGTGGATAATTTACTTACATTTTTTGGTTATTCTTTTCTATGCAATTTGCTTGTGTTTTTCTTTGCAGTTTGTCTTCAGGATTCTAAGACCAATAAAGTAGACAGAGCTCTAAAACTCTGTCAATCAAAGGATCCAAAAATTCAAAAATTCTCTATCACTGAAGGGAGTGGGAACAAAGAATGTTTATAAAAGTCTAAATTACTATGCTATATTTCAAATGCTTTGTCTGTCTTTCTTTTATGCAATATTTAACTTTGACTAAATATACTTGTAATGGTGGTTGTATGTCAAGGGACTAAATAGGTCAAGTCCTCTGTAGCTAAAATTTGAACCTTATTTAATTACTTAATGTTTGAACCTTATTTAATTACTTACTGTTGGTCCGGCTAACATCTTTGAAGATTATTTATTCTATCAAAATCAGCACAACAAAACATTGTAAATACAATCCAGAAATCTCATCTTCTTCCCATATGTTTCAAAGCTCAGTCTTTCCTCTCTGTCTTGCTTTAGTATGGTAGATATTCTTCCATTTATGAAATTTGGATAGCTGCCATAGTATTTTTCCAGAAATTATTTTCAAATTAAAATTTTGTTTTATACTGTTCATTGTTTCCTGAGAGCATTATGTTATTTTAACAATTAGAAATTAAATATTCTATAGTTTCCTCCAGTCTGCCAAATATGGACTGACTTTGCATGATTTTTTGGTGGTTATCTCCAGTAGGTTTTGTTCTTTTTTTTTACAATTCCTTTACACACTTCTTGACAGAGCTCCCAGATCTTCAGAAAACAAAGATTCAGTAGGCTCATGAACATGTAGGCTGTGGAAGACATTACAACTATCTGTTCTTCCTATAACCTTGGTAGTTTTGACAGACCAGACTGATCCAGTTTCAGACAATCATACTGAAACATTATACGATGGGAAAAAAATGGCCACAAATGATAGTCAAGAGATAACAGTTGGTGGGGTTGTTTTATCACTCATTTTCTTTACTGTGGAAGAAGCACACCTACAGTAACTTGTTCAATGCAGAAGTGCTGGTTGCATGCCCATCGAGTTAGTGAGTGCACTGGAATTTCTGGATTTTCTAAATGCTATATATAAAGATTATTCCTTACATAAATTATGGAGCACCTACTTCAGTAGTATCAGATATTAAGCCAAAGATAGGGAAAAAAATATGAAAGGTATTCTAAATAAAAATAACAATAACAAAAACAGGTGGGATGAAATACTACATCATATGAATACACAAGGCAGAAAATCTCAAATTAAAAACAAAAAACAGTTTTCCTGCATTCAAATTAGTGATCTAAAGCCATTCCCATAGCAATTATTGCAACTTCATTGGCTTAGGCATTGCATCTCCAGTATTTAGTATGCTAGCTTCGAATATGGTCATATTTTTAATAAATAGTCCAAATGATGAGGCAGGAATCTGAAATGCTATTCCTTTGGGACCTTTCATCTCATCTTTTTAGCATGTCTTCTAGAGAGGCAACATGAAACATATAAACATTTATTATCAATCAAAAATGCTTGCCATATGGTTCATAATGTTCCTGTCCCTAACACTGTCACTTAGTATCAAGGCAAGATTAGTGGTTGTTCAACCAAGCTGCTCCGTAGCTCTGCAGGCTGAGATGTTTGTCCCCTTGTTCCAGTCATCTCCACCTGTTGCCTCTGGGAAGACCCCCAGCAGCAGTCATATGATATGTACATCATCTCGTGATGTATTATTACTCCCATAGGTGAAGTTGAAAAATGGTTTGAAACTGTTGCTATGGTTCTTTCTGGACCGCATATTTATCCATCAATCAAGTGATACAGAATCTGCCACTGACATCTCCCACAGTTCCCCTAAATTTAACAAATCAGAAAATCTTGATTTATTGAGAAAGCCCAACATGTGATCAGTGTGGTACAGCCTTGGGTAGGGGCAGGTTAGGGATAGGAAAGGAGCACTTTGATATTCAGATAAGCATTAACGTTTTAGATACATTAATCATTTTATAAGGAAAGGCTTTTCTTTCAATCTATTACAGAAATATTTTCAGGAGGATCCAGGAAGAACTGGAGAGTTCATTCTTTTCCTCTATGGGCAATCACCCAATTATTCAGACCTAAAGGAAAGAATGTGTTACGCTTCAAGTAAAACTCTCTGGGAAACTTGATGTTTAGATGTTGATTACAAAGGGCTTTCCACCTTCTTCCAGTTTATTTGGAGTGGAGTCTCCCAAGATAAATGAAAAAGTAAAATAGGCCAACAAAGCAATACCAATATTTCTTGAACAAAAAATCACAAGTGAAAAAAACTACTATCAAAACTAGAAAGAAAGATATAAAAAATATCTGGGGAGTGTCATTAAAGAAGTCAGAATAGCTGTCAAGGCAACTGGAGAGGTGCACAAAGCAGGTGAATGAAAGAATCCTTCTGCTAAATGGTATTGGGAAAGAAGAAACTAATGGATTTTAACAACTGACAGAATACATGAAGTGTAGGGCAGGAAAGGCAGTGAGATTTTTCATGGGCTACTGATAATATATGGCATATGAAAGATTTGTGTATAGATTAATTCAAGACCATATTTACTTTGCCTATTAGGATGGTCTCTAAAAATCCAGTCCAAATGTATAAATTAAAGAACTACTACAGACTTCATACGTGTTAGCTCCAGCTCTGAAGACCGCAAAGTAAATCATAGCAACATTTGTATAATGAAAAAAATAAAAGGTATTCTGGTAATCTGTGGTATTTACCTCCAGAAGAATAGTAAAGGCTGAGACAAGGAATGCATAGAATGCTGCTTCTGATCACCAAATCCATGGGAGGTTATACCCTGCTGATTCTTAGCAGCTGAGCTCTCTCCAGTTTGAATAGTGCAACGTTACAATAATCTCATGAAACTTCTTCATAGTCTTTTGCCTTTCGCCACACCTAAAGTATTAAAAAGGTAACTTACTGTAATTTCCATTTTATCACTCATGTATTGGTTCCAAGAGGCAAATGAGTGTTCTATGTTGTAACCTTGATTATTTTTTCTTTTTAATTGTCTATGATATTAATTATAATTTGTAATGCTTTGATAATGACATTACATACAACATAATGCTATTTCAATAGGGAGAGGAATAAAAGAGCCATCTTCTAAGTATCTGGTTGTTAACATATTTTCATAGAAACTGTGCTATATTCCCAGCTGCAAATCAAAGGAAAAATTAGACATTTCCTCCTGTGAGTTTCTCAAAGGTAAAGACACCTTTCCTGTCATCAGCATGATAAGAATATCTCTGAGTGACAGAAATGTAGTAGAATTTAAACTCAGGAATATAGGTGCCTGTGGACTGAAGGCAGTTCCTTGAGGCTTTTGATCGTTTAAGTTTAGACGTATTGGTAGTTAGGTGTTTAAGCACCTCCATGTATTTAGCTCTTAATCATTGAGATGGTGTTTACCTGGCAACAATGTACCATCATACAAGGGTATTTGAGAACCAGAATCAGAACAGCAGCATTAATTTGTACTCCTGTTGTATGTCTTCCAGGTATGACTCTACAAATAGTAGTGCTAATCTAGCAAACGCAGTAAGCTGACTAAAGCGACTCTTTTTAGAAACCTATTTGGTTTCCATTTGTGAAATTTAAGGGATATAAAGAAGATATGACTAGTTCTGAATAAATTCTGAACTGTAGGCAAGTGGGAGAAGGTTGTGGAAAGTGCCTTTTTCTAACATGAAGAAATATTATTTCTGCACAAGTTTATTGTTGTAATAGGCAGATTATTTTGTGGGTTGCGTTGTTGGAATAATCTCACTGCATTAATCTTTGGGTAAAGAACAAATGATGTACTGAAATAATTACAAAGGTGTTTAGATGTCTTCAAAATTCAACTCCCCCCTAAATATGCAATTAAAGTCAATACATGTAAATTCATGGCCCTGATATATTAAAATGCCATGTTTAAGTATGGAAATTGCCTGTATGTCTTGTAAAAAAATTCTTGCAACTGCAGCTGTATCCCAGAGGGTTTCCAGGTGGACATAGATTCAGTCTCTGACATATAAAAGCACGTCCTAGCATGGCCTTTCTTGCGCTATCTTGCTTTCCTCAAAATGATGTTACATCATTGTTTATCTTGGTTCTTCTATCATGTATGTCACAATGAGGTCAGTGGTGTTTCTACAAATGCTGAAATCAGTGGATTTGTTCCTTTATTTCAATAACATATTTCTGCAGATCTACTTCCATTGTCCAGTATGTAATTTGCATGGTCTTTTCAACAACAGAACATTCCAGGTAAGTACTAGATAAAGGTGGACATCCTGCAAATCACAATTGGAATGCAGTTCTTTCCAATGTTCTCTAATTTTTCATATTCTGAAAATTGTCTGAGAGGCAATTAATTGCATGGCTATTCCACTACTTCTGAGACTATCTTAGGATACTTCAGAATCAATCACAAATCAACATATATAACTTAACAGAAATAAAATACTGCTTTTTTACAAGTTCGGAACTCAACGATGAAAAGAGAGATAGGCAGAGTTTACTCCTCACTTAAACTGTTACAAATATGAAAACATGCTAATTAATCTGCTTTATGTACTTCACAACTTATGTTGAAAATATTAAATGGAAAAGAATCAAGTACCTTGTTGAAGCGCTATAACAGGACGTAGAATAAATCCCAGCCAACCCAATTGCTGCTGCTGAAGTTTAAATTAGAACACATATTTCCTTCTGATTCAAACCAGTGGTGAGCATAACCAGATGGGTATTTTGATATTCAGAGTTATAGCTTAAGCTGAATTTGGATTTCCAGTAAATGTATCAGGCTAGGAGGTTTTATGTCTAGCATTCCATTCGACCTGACTTCAATGATGACCAAAAGCAATCGTTGTAAAAAGACCTGTGAATAGAAATTCACAGTACTATTCAAATTTTCCATGAACAAATATCTTCTTCACAGTTATGACAGGTGGTATCGATAGACTTGACAGATGCATCAAAGATTTAATGATATGGAAGCTACACCATTGTGGTGTTCTGATGTGCTGGCTAATGAGAAATCTCTGTTGGAGCTTGAAACTAAGTGAGTCTTTAACAGACAAAGCAACAAACAGAGAGCTTGAATGGAAGAGTAAAAGAAACATGTCTGCTCTCCTTTTTTGCTAATAAAAGCTCTAACTCACCAGCAATACTATTCCAGTAAAACACTATACAAGAGTGACATTCTTCCACAGTCAGCCTAAAACCTGGACCTTCTAAAAGTTAATCTCTTCTTTAAAGTGGAGACATGATAAATTTTGGGTAGCCCTTGGGTATTTTGTACTATGGAGAGGTTCATTCCATACATGTTTGAGTAGCAGTTTGGCTCACATTCATGGAACAGTTTTGCATAATGATGCAAACATGAAAATGAATCAGTTTTACACACATGAAAGTGGGAAGCAAAAATTTCAGAATTCCAAAAATGTTAGTTCTTTGTAAAAACATTTACATTTAATTTTAGAAGGAATTTGGAAGCAAATATTAAATTTAGTAGTTTTCAAAAATGGTTAATATTTTACTTTCTTTTCTTGTGAAATCAACTGCAGGATATAATTAAACAAGTAAATGTATAATTTAATTTTATTAATTAATGACCAAACTAGTAACAAGCTGAGTGTAATCCTGAATTTCCTGTCTCCGTAAGTGTCTGAGCGTGTGTATGTAAGTCTGACAAGTATTCTACTTTAGAATAAAACTAGAAAGTGTGTTTCCCAGAAAGAAGCTAAAACACTCCATCTCATATACATAGAAGTATGACCTGATTCCCTAAAACCTTCAATCTCTGTTAATTTCATGAATGAACTCTTAATATTTGGACTTGCAAATTTCTCTATGATTGCATTTATCCGTATGATTTCTTTAAAACTTACACTCACCATCATGAAATGTGTGAGGACAGAACACAAGTACCCAAATTTTATATCTACAGAGGCAAAGTGCACAGTTTGTTTCAGATTTTTTTTTCCTATTTGTTATGTACATTATGGAACAAAACAGTATTCTCAACAAGTGATGGACATTTTATGCCCTCTCATTTACATCTGTAGTACACCGTCTCACTCCGATTTATAGAAGAGAGAGGAGGTTCTTTGATATATGTATACCTGGCGCGAGATTAAGAAACAACAGTTCAAATGTTGGTCTGACCAGTTTATTACAAATCTTAATTAGGGAGATAGGGAAGGGAAGGAGGGTGATAGAAAAGATAGGAAAGGAGCAAGAATTGCATAAAGTTGGGATAGTCACCACCAGGATCCAGCAGCACTCCCACTGCACTCCGTACCGATGGTCCGAGGCAAAAGCACAGGGGGAGAGCAGCAGCAGTGTGGCTGGCCTTGGGCAGGAAGAAGGTGTAGGAGGAAGCTGCAGGGTAAGTCCAGGAAGAAGCAGCAGGACTCAGGTAGCAGGCCCAAGAGAGTCTGTCAGCATGCGGGAACTCCATAGTGAGGGTAACAGATTATCTCACATACCAACAATCATCCTAAATGATTACTGCTACACGGCATGAATTGTTAAGGATGACTGGCAAGTCATGGGAAGTAATGGACTCACTGCCTGGAATATCTGCTCACTAGTAGTCTCTGTTGCATGCTAGATAGTAATCTGTCTCTTCTACAGAATGCTCTACGTCCTGTGTACAAGTTTGTCCCAAGGCATTGAGAAATAAGCACCCAAAAGCTGATGTGCCAAAATACACTTCTCTGAGATGGCTATAGCAAAAGCGAATTTGCCAATATTAAACTGACTTGTCACAAGTCTATAAGCATTTGACTGCTTACCAAAGGACAATTTGCCTGGTTCAGTAAGTGAGTGCACGGCTGGAGACTGGACAGTGCTTACTTGTATGAGGACCACTCTGAAAATAATGCCTCCTATTTTGTTCTGTTGCTTTATGATGTCAGAGGTAGATGTTGGTGATACGGTAATAGAGATTGAACCTTGAACCTTCCCACCAGCATTCTATTACACGTTGTTGCTGTGTGACAGATGGCAGCAGAGGGGCAGTGTGACAAAATAGCATCTGATGTGGAAATACATATGAAGCAGTGGTGTGTCACTGAATTCCTTCATGTGGAAAAAATGGCACCCAATGACATTCATCAATTCTTGATGAATAATAATGGGAATTAAATAGTGGATGTGAGTACAGTAAGGTGGTAGGTGGTGTGTTTCATCTGTGGCAACAGCAATGTGAAAGATGAGACGTTCCAGACAGCTGTGTACAGCTGTGATACCAGGAAATGAAGAGTGTCTTGGTCAGTTCATCCATGTTAATTGACTAATGCTTGTGACGATATTGAAAAATAGTATTTTGTAGCTGATCATTTGCTCTATCAAATGGTGTTATTGTGTTCTTCATATCTGCTATATTTTCCATGGAAATAAATAGGAGACATTACTTCTCGAGTGACCTATGAATATATATGTATGTGCATTGTCTACTGGGAACTTGATTACAACCGCAGTGATATTATCATTGTGATAGTTAACCCTTCTGCCCTACCTGGCCTTCAGCAACAACTAGAAAAAGTCACATATCAAGCCACATTATACTATCTGTCACAAAAATAAATAAATAAATAAAATCTGACACCTAAGAACAAAAGCTGGTCTTAAACCAAAAAGCAACAAAGAGAAAACAAAAACAAAGCAACAAAAAGAATATCAGAGGAATAATCTAACAAACCTTTGTAGATGCGCTGATTAATAATGTCAGAATATTTTAAAAACAAAGAATTTAAAACCTATAAGTTGAGAAAATAACAAAATCTAGTTGTTGGCAAGAGCTGAAGCTACGAATAACGTTTCCCCTATGCTAGTTAAGACTGACCACAATTTCAGGGCAAAGTTAAGTTTAAAAAAAAAAAAAGACTAAACATTAGAAATAATTGGCACAGAGGCTGATTGAGAAATCAATTTCTTACGCCAGCCATCTTTGTATTGAAATTGCCTTATATTGAGGGCTAGATGATGAAGGAAGAGCTCTAAACTGAAGGTCTTTTTCTAGAACCTTCTTTGCAACTTTGCATCTAAGGTTTGGACAGGAGTTATCCCTAGCAAATTAATGTAACATTGACTATTTTTCTATATTGTAATCATTGTTCTGGTCACATTACTTTAGTTTTGCTTTCCTATTTATTTCAAAAACAAACAAACAAATAAACAAACAAACAACAAAAAAAAAAGAGCAAGATTTCCACTCCCTCCCACAAGCATTGTCTTGTAGTCTTTTTCCCACTGGTCCACCTGTGTCCTGGCCCCAAGTTCCACATTCATCAAGGAAACATTGCAAATCTTTATGCTGGCTGAGTTAACAGAATTTTTTCCCCACAATGACTCAACAGAAACTACCTTATTCATACATATTTTATGCTCGGGATAGAATGATAACTCAACAAAGCAGCTCAGAGCTCTTTCAGAAGAGTTTGAGGACCTAATTTTCCTGGTTCCAGTCCAGCTTTATGTCAACAGAATTTCAGTTACATGCAAGAATAAGAAACAGCATAGTGAATCAGTCTTTTAAATTACATCCTCTCTGTGCAGATGCATTAGTAGGGAACTTTCCAATTTTCAATTTTTTTTATGATCAAGATACTTAAACTTCAAGACATGGGATTTCTACTGTTTCCACTGCCTTGTACACACACACTAAAGAAATGAAAAAAAGAAAAAAAAAATCTGCATCTATATTCTATGCTTTGCTTTGTGATGATATTTTCCATAGGCTTATAAACTGTATAAAAAAAGCAAGCATCCATTGAAACAGAGGCAGGTCTTTATTAATGAGAATGAACTGTAGGATGCAAAGCAGATATTTTTCCCCTTTGTTTAGCTGAAGGACTGTCTGAGTTTTCAGAGAAAAAATTAGGTGATTATATTCCATCCCAGTGCTGATGGTAATGGGTCACAAAAAAGCAAATAACATGCTTAGCTGTGTAACAAGAAGTAACTTTCCCTTTTCTTTCAAGGTATTAATTCCACACTTCCACTTAGATATAGCATAGTAAAAATACTAATCACTATGCAAGCATTAGGAGTAATGCAGTATACGGGAATAAAAAATTAATCAGTAAGGTAGGCACCTTTGTCTTCAGGAAGGCACTGATAGGTATCTGCGACTGGCTCCTACCTATACCTTTCTGTAGGCACCGATACAGTAAGAGCTAGCCTGAATCTTGAATGTTGATCTCTTGCTTTTGTTCTTTGTTGATCAGATTGCTTATTTCCTTATTGAATAATATAGTAAATACACGTGGGATTTTTCTTTTTTTTTTTTTTCCCCCAGTGTTTTCACTTTTGGAGTCTTTCAAACACGAGTGATGTACAAAGCAAAAACTGAATAACAGTGAACTATGGAACAATGAGGAAAAAAAGGGAATGAGGTTCAGTTCTCTTTTGAAATGCATAAGGAGTGCTGAAATTCTGATATCTCATTCTTGTGAAAGATTGCAATAGTCACCAGAAGTGGTGTGTATATGGTAGAGCAATCAAGCGAAGCCAAAAAGTGACAACCTTCTTCCCTGGAGTGAATTGAGGATAACAACTAGAAATTATAACAAGTTTTTGATGCCAGTTGTGGAATTTCCGGACATCACCTGGAAAGAAAACCTGACACAGAAAAGCAGGCAAGAGGACAGAAGGAAGGCAAACATAGCTTAAGCTCTTGTTAAGCTGAATTGGCTCATAGAGGGTTGCAGTCTATCCATCAGCCAAACACTCAATCGTGAATTTGAATGAGGCAAAATTCTGTAGCCAAACATTTCACTGAAATGCCAAAACCAGCACTTAACTGAAATGTATATGGAGAGATTTTTGTTTTTCTAGTTGCATTCCAGTGTTACAGTCCAGCTGTTCTTAAGTGTACTGAGTGTGTTGCCACAGAGAAGTGGTTATACAGTAATATTTTTGAGGCAATCAGAAGAATGGTACCTCTATGAAATTTCAAATGTGAAATTTAAGATACAGCAATTTCTAGCTGGCTTGAAAATGGCAAGAAATGGAAATGCTTTCATCAATCAGGCTTAAATGCATGTAAAAATTATTTATGATATGCTTACCAACAGATAAATTACCTTGTGGTGAAATGCAGAATTTGTTTAATAGGTAAAGCTTGCTTTAGCATCAGAGTGGAAATATATTTTGGACTGCATCTGGTCCTTGAATTGATTTAATCATGGGAGGAAAAAAAAGAAAGAAAAAAAAAGGTTTTGGAAAAGCAATTGATTATCTGTTCTGTGACAGAGAAATTATTGCCACAATATTTAACATGATCTTGCGTTAAGAAGCATTTAATTGTAACACAGTAAAATAATTGCCATTAAACACCGGAGTTTATGTCACTATCTAAGCAATTCTGCCATAACTTGTGAAAACACACTTTTGGGATACATGGGGTCAGAAAGCTCTCTGTGTCTGAATTCTCATTACAGCCCATTGCTCCCCCTTACTGCTATTAGCCTTTCATAATGTAAAACATTTCTTCATTTCCAACAGATAATACTTTCAGTCGAAAGGTAATTTTTGAAGTCTATTACTTGCATTCTTAGTGAAGAGTACAATGTAGCATTTTGTTCTAATATGCTATTGAAATTGTTTGAGTAGACACACCATGGAATCAAATACAAAATGTCAAAATGGTTTCCATTAACTATGCACATTTGCACTGCTTCAGTTAATGGGCATGTTTTTGTTCTTCTCCTTCATCTTTGCATCTATAAGATGAAATGATTCCGTTAATGTAACTGAAAAGTACATTGAAAGGTAGAGCAAATTACGAAAGCATCAAACCACAATTCCACCCACATGCTTTATTTTATAATGAAGTTTAATAATGACTAAAATTGTCTTTAGATTTAAACATCAGTCATTTCTGCAATTGTGGTTAATGTGAAAATCTCACCCACAGTAATGTTTTAGGAAAACACTGTGAAAATTGTACATTATATTTTATACTGAGATGCCATAATGAAATCTTAACTAGATATCATTGAAATATATAGTATGTTACAAGTAATTTGCCACTATGAGCAGGACTGAAACTGGGACTATGTCCCTGCCAGCATGATAACACATAGGGAAAGTTCTTTTTTTTTTTGTTATAAAACCTCTATTGTGCTTCACTACCATTACGATGAGAGACTTTGATACCAGGTAGCTTATAAAATACAGTTATAATATCTAAATGACTTGTTTTGTGCTGATAGTGCCATAAAACACGAAGTGTTTTATGAGAGTGAACATCAATGAGGCTATTATTTTCTCTGAAGAACAAAAAATGGATTCATCTTCTTTTTGAACACAGAAGTCTCTTAAAGCAATAAGATATTTTTGACAGGTTGCCTTTCCTTGCTTTGTGAAACCGTGGTATGCACCAAACCCATTGCCATGTGTGGGTCGTATTGAGGAGCAAATTGCTGTAGCAAGGAAGGCCCCCAGGCTGCCTCAGCATAAGTGTCACAGCAGCAGATATCTTCATGGTTACATGGGATCCTGCTGCAAAGAGCAAATGAGGGAAGGAGAAATGGCTCACACAGCTCTGTGCCTGGTTCAGAGGGGCTCGACATTGTCTTTCTCTAGCTGAATGAATTTTTTGATGTTGAAATTTAATTTCGGTCGAAGTTGGATTAACTGCCATGGAAACTGTATTTAAGCTATTCTTTAAAAGAAAGAAAGAAAGAAAAGAAAAGAAGAGAAAAGAAGGGAAAAGAAAAGAAGGGAAAAGAGGAGAGGAGAGGAGAGGAGAGGAGAGGAGAGGAGAGGAGAGGAGAGGAGAGGAGAGGAGAGGAAAGGAGAGGAGAGGAGAGGAGAGGAGAGGAGAGGAGAGGAGAGGAGAGGAGAGGAGAGGAGGGGAGGGGAGGGGAGGGGAGGGGAGGGGAGGGGAGGGGAGGGGAGGGGAGGGGAGGGGAGGGAAGGGAAGGGAAGAGAAGAGAAGGGAAGAGAAGGGAAGAGAAGAGAAGAGAAGAGAAGAGAAGAGAAGAGAAGAGAAGAGAAGAGAAGAGAAGAGAAGAGAAGAGAAGAGAAGAGAAGAGAAGAGAAGAGAAGAGAAGAGAAGAGAAGAGAAGAGAAGAGAAGAGAAGAGAAGAGAAGAGAAGAGAAGAGAAGAGAAGAGAAGAGAAGAGAAGAGAAGAAAAAAAGAAAAGAAAAGAAAAGAAAAGAAAAGAAAAGAAAAGAAAAGAAAAGAAAAGAAAAGAAAAGAAAAGAAAAGAAAAGAAAAGAAAAGAAAAGAAAAGAAAAGAAAAGAAAAGAAAAGAAAAGAAAAGAAAAGAAAAGAAAAGAAAAGAAAAGAAAAGAAAAGAAAAGAAAAGAAGGAAATCCTATATTCTGCATATTCAGATTCTCTTAGTGCCTAAAAGAATGAGCTCTCTGATAATTAAACTTAAAGACTATGCAGTGCAGCACCTCTCCCTGATCCCTGCAGCTGTGGCCTTTCAGCTTCCCCCTTAATGTCATATTAAGGATGCTGTGGGCAGTGGTCAGCAGATGGCAGCCTGCTGATCACTGCCCTCTTTGCCCCCACACAGTCCATCTGGGCAGAAATCGAGTTGAAGGGGCTCATGGTTGGTGCTCCCCCACACCGTGGAGCATGTGACTTGCTGAGCAGAGGGCCTGGACGGAGCACCCTGGTGTGTCCTGCCGTCCTCCTGCCTGGAGAGAGGCTTAACTGTGATGTTAAGTGGTCTGCAGTATCTAACTCAGCTGAAGATGCTTCTTACATGCAAAGGGGAACTATTGCCTTAGGAAATTAAAAAAAAATAAAAATAAAAATAAGAAAAACTCAAAACCACAACTGCGTGTTGGCTTTATTTATAAACATAAACTCAGATACAGTTAGTCTCATGCCTGAACTACAGATGAGTCAGATTTCTCCAAGGCTGAGCAATTGCTGTTTCCACTAAATTTCATGGGCAATGTGCTCCTAAATATCAGATAGACACTAAATAATTTATTCCAGCTTGATTTATTTACAGTATATATTACTCCTGCAGAACATAACTTTCTGTAGGCTCCTGCACCACTGAATTGTGGATGACCTAAGGAGCTACACACTCGATTATCTTGCCAGCTGTCTGCTCATACTCCATCCCAGTGCTCTTCAAGTCCAAGTTTCTTATAATGGACTTTTTTCTTTTCCAGTATTCTGCATGGTTAACTTCCTCAATAAATTAAAATGTGCACAGTTTAGATGTCCATAAGCACTAGGTGAGTCACACAGAGTCTGTGATGCTGTAGTATCCTGTGGGGCTACTTAGCAGCAGAAAATACGTGCTCTACACTATTAGACTTGGGACTGAGACCTGTAGTTAGTTTGTGACCCATCCCCTTCTGCTGCCTCTTCAGTGTGGCTGCAAAAGTCTGCAAGCAGAAATAATGCCGTTCTTTCCACATGAGCCAAATTCACACCAGGTATAAAATCCTCTGTTCATTCAATCATGTGTCACATTTAATGTCTAAGGCTGCAAAAAATGAGGTAAAAAGCCAAGCAGTCAGATGGTCTGTAAGACCACTCTTATGTAATTTCTGCAACATCACTATGCAGGTACAAAGGGATAACCCACACTGCCAGTGGTCTGGACCAGCGCATGGTATCATTGGTGCTGACATGGATGCACTTTATTTTGCAGGTTTGTGTTTCCAGACAAAAATCCAGAAATGTCAAGGCCATCATTCTGCATGCATCATGCATCATCACGTGCTTCCTAAATATGATGAGCACAAGCTACAAAGATTGATAGGCAATACTTTGGCATGTAGATCCTATTCTCACAGGTAATCCATTAAAATATCATTTTTCCTGCTGTAGGGTGGAATGTGACATAGGAGAAAGCACCATGCTCTCTAATTATCTGGATCAGTTCTCCAATCTGTGGACTAGTTCTGATAACAGTTACATCAGTGAGGTTCTATGTGTGCCCACAGGTACAGCAAATAAGACACTGTTAGCTAGTCAGTTTTCACTGCATTCTGGAAAAATTCTTCACCACTGCATTCTAAGGGTCACAGCTATTGTACTCAGGTCATTGATTCTGTATGCTCCTATAATAACTAAAACACCCTATTCAGAGCTCAGCACCACATCATGAAAACTGGCCCAGGCTGCTATCAGCACTTCCTGCTCTCTAGAGAGTTCATGTCTGTTAGGAGGGTATTAATCCATAAAATGAAGGGAAGCAATATGCTTTTCTAAGAAATCCAAAGGTCAGGAGGGAAAAAAACAAATGCAAAACCTGGCATCACCTTGTCACGCAATGCAAACTACTGCTATATGTTGGAATGGGAGAAGAAACAGTGAACACAGTGAATGAACATAAATGCCTTTGGTGTTTAACTCTGGTAAATCTGGTGCCAGCTATGAAACCCCAGTGCAGACAAAAAAAATCAGATATGTCACAATGTTCTCTACACCAAAAAATTAGAAAAAAATCTCCCTTTTCACAGGAATGTTTTGATCAAAGCCTAATGTATTAGATATTACTAATGAGAAAGTATTTGGCATTGTCCACATCTAACTCAGTATCACAACGTAGCTGATATTATCTCATTAAATTGAGGGTAGCATTGATTGCCACTAATGCCCCTGGGTTGAACCATTTGCTATTTACTTACTGAGCTGATCTATACAAAACAAGAAACTTGTCGTTGCCCCAAGGAACTTGGTATATGTTTCAGTGGAAAAGCAAGCAGTTAAATCCAGATATTATTAAAACCTCTACTACAACATGAAACAATTAAGAGTTGCATTCAAGGCTATATGTACTAGTGACTTATTTTTTTAATGCAGTGATACTTAGGAACTTTTTTTTTTTTTTAGATATTCTGGTTTTTGTTTTTTTGTTTTGTTTTGTTTTTTTTCTTTTTTTCTTTTTTTTTTTTTTTTGTATTCTTACCAGAGTTTTGTCTTCAATGAATGAGAAAAAGAGAGATTACAACCATAGTGGGGTTTCTTTCTTTGATGCTGACCAACAGCTGAAGCCAAGAGTTATGCCATTGCAATCTTTAATGGTTGATAAGTTTTAACAGAATGACAGTTCTGCTAAATAATGCAGAAAATGTTGAAGAGAGAAAAGGTAGCTTTTCATGCATAAGGCTAAAAAGGAACCCTTTTACTAGTGATCAGGATAAAAAAAAATAGAACACAGGCAAAAGAGAGAAGAATAGAGATGTGTAGATAAAGCTAAATGTGAAGATGGGAACTGAGAGAAGTAGAGTGATGGTGGCACAGCAGTGGAAAAGATAACTACACTTCCTTGAGATAGTGAATGATGCCAATGCGAAGACTTAAATATGCGAGGGACTTCGTGATGGAGGATGGATGAATCTGAAAAAAAAAAAACCCTTCTTAACTTTTACTAAATCTATTTGACTAAGGGAAGGTTTTACACCTCAAGGTAGTGTGGTATTAGTCTGTGGAACCTCCACAACCCATAGGATCTCATCCTCAGAGCTTATTTATGTTTTAAGGCTTTTTGCCAACCCAACACTTCCAGTGATTTGAAATTACAGCCTAACATAAGGAGCAATGAACCCCTCTGTATCTAAAGGACATACTTTGCAGTGGTGAGTATGAAGTTCTCATCTCACACACCACAAAAGCAGAGACAACCCTCCCTTTGGAGCCCAGAGGAGCTTTACACTTGTGGGTGTTTCTTAGGCTTCTTAGCTGGACATGGAAACCAGTAACAGTGCAGAACACTATCTACTTCAAGCATATGTCAATCAGTCCCATTTGCTATTTGGAACGAGTGTGGACATTAATTCTTGCCTGTTAAATTTAGTGCCAGGCTGAAGGCATTCGTTTTTCTAACAAAATGTTCTACAAGCAAGAAAAAGGACTTCAAAAGTGGAACAACATTCCTGTTGTCAGAACAAAATCTTAACTTTGCTGAGAACATACCTGAAGACGATAGACATCTGTTGTAAAAGGTGTCTTTGTTATGCCTCTGTATAAAATGAACATCAAATTTGGAGAGTTGAAAACCTTCAGACCATCCTCTTTAGATATTTTTATATGGAAATTAGATGACATCTAAACTGATAACAGGTATATTCTGGCCCTTGGCTGAAAACTGAAGGAAAAAAAAAAGCAGTTGTGGAACGTGACTTTATTTTTGTTTAGGTGGTTTGGGTTACATACGCATCAGCTGGTGTCATCCAACATACTAAGCAAACACATTTTTCTACTGGGTTACAGTTCTGCAGATTGCCAAAATAAGATCTGAACAGTGAAAACCACGACAGTATGTGTAATATGCCAAATGAATGTTAAAGAAAGATTAATAAGGCAGGAAATGGTGCTCAAGACTTCTTTAATGTGACTGAATTACCTTGCCATAGTATCCTATTTAACATTTAGAAGAATTGTAAATCTTGAAATCTAGAGGATACTGATACTTTATTTTTCTTTCTCCTTTTTTTTTTTTTCCTCTGAGCTCTCTAAAACACATACACTGCTGTCTACAAATTGCTTTTACTTCTCACTTTTGTGGAGCAATCTCTATTAGACCAGTTTTCTTCATGATTGGTAATAAAAGTTTTTTCTCAAGTTACTCCAAATTGCTACTAATTATATGTAAGAGAAATACCAAAAGGGGTCATAAGAGATGTCACTGTCAGATGGCTACAACTGCTTTCATATTCACTCCTGGGCAGTCTTATGAGGTGCTTAATGAAGAATATCTACAAAGGGAACTTCTACATCACCAAATTGTTTTTGAAATAGTCACTGCATTCTTTGCTGTACTGATGTTAGCTATCCAGTGCATGGATATGGCTCAACATTATCATGAAGAAGAAAGTAAGCCTTGAAATAAGGGGGAGAGGGGAGGGACAAAAGAACAACAAATAAGAGTAGAGCAGGGTAGTCAGAAAGAAACACAAATGGGCAACCTTCTTAGAAAACAGATTTTGTGAAATAGTGGAAGAACTCCTATCATTTATGATTTCTTGAAGAATAGATACCTATTTATAAATGAATGGCTCTGTAATAACTTGGTGACACCTTCATAAATCTTACCAATATAGAACAGTGTGTGACACATCTGATGAGAAATGTGTTTACTCCTTTGGATTAAAAATAGAAAAATACAATAGAACAAGTTCATTGGCAGGTTCAGGTGGCCACTTAGTATATAATAGAATCAGGAAATGAAAGTGCCCTGTGGCACAGAAAGAAACACTACCAACACCCCTTTCCAGACAACATGAGCAAGTCTGTTACAGTAGTTTGGTGGGTTTTCTTTTCCAGTTTCAGTATTTAAATACCAACAACTGTACCTCTTTTTACAATGAACTAAATATTTTTTTTCAGTTCTTTGGCTTGTTATTTCTTCATTAGCAAGGCTTTCCCTGCTGCACAGTGGACTGCGTGGTTAACTTTACAAATGTCAGAAGCACTCAATTTGGATCAACTGGAGGAATTGGCAGCAAGACTCATAATCAGGTGGAAATACAATAGTGGCACATTTCAAGCTGTGAAATAATAGATCAGTTCAGAAGGCTTATTCACAGGATAATACTTGTTCTGAGATTTGTTTTTACTCACCATATCAGTGGAATGTTACATTATTATAGCACCCTATTTGCAGGCAGTAATTTAAATTATATTAAGGCACTAAGTGTTGTTTTACAAAAAAAAAAAAAAAAAGCTACATTTTTTAATAAAGCTAAACTCAATACAATGAAAGAGGGGTTTAAAAAAGCCTTGGAATAGGGTCTGAGAGTCTCAGACTTCTTACATGCCAGTGTTCCAGTGGCGTGGAGATTTAACAGTGTAGCAAAAAGTACTGAGTGTCCTGTTTGAAAAGAGCAAAGCTGGATTCTATTCTGGCAGCAAAGAGGGATCACATGACCAAGCTAAAAAGGGCTTTTATGAAAATTGGGCTTTTGAATTTGAAATGACACAATTTTTACGTTACATATTGAGATTCATAAAAGTGTTGCAATTGTATAATTTAGTAAGAAAATCTAGTATAGTTTCCTTTTGTCTGCTGAATCTCTGAATTTATATTGTCTGCAGCAAGTATAAAATGCCATTAGATTAATTTCAATGATAGTACTTACTGTTCTCTCTAGAACCTTTTGCAGTGCAATGACAGTTTAATATTAAAGTCAGATTCCATTATTTTTCAAACAGATTAACTGTAGAATATTGTCTCAAAATTACAACTCAGAGGTCTTTCTCCATTTCCTGTGTGCTAATCAGTTTGTGGCTTCTGAGTCATTCTTTCATTTCCAAACTGAAATGAATGTGTTTTATTGTTCTTTGTCAATAGCAAAAAATATATATCAAACTTATTAAACACAATGGTTTTCATCCAGTAGGCCTTTTTGCAGGACTCTGTGGGTTTCAGCATGATTATTTAAGTCATTACAGTCCATAAGATTGGATCTCTCTTTGGCTGCTAGTTATTTTTCTTCTGTTTGACCAATGAGATCATGTAACATACCAGTTAAAAACTGTTAACCCCATCAACATTAGGTACGTACTGCATCCTACACAGAGGATCAGCCTGCATGACACATGATGGAGGAATGGAAACAGGTTCTTTTGGGCAACAGTTCAGCAGAGCAGGATCAGCTTCAGATCCTCCACCCCCCTTTGGGTGGGGGGTGGGGGGGGGGGGGGGGCTTATTTATCACCTAATTGACTTATGGTAAAAAAATCCATCTTGATATCACTAGAAATATGCCTTCAGCTGTGGTAAATGGCAAATTTCCTTGAAAGCATTGATGTTACACTGATTTAAACCAGTGAAAACTGGCCTTCTGAGTTTCACTGTACACCTGCATCTCTACGAAGCTTGGATTTCCAGTCTGCTTGTTCTCTTTGGAGTAGCAGATATTCATGGATGTCTGGTCACATGGGGATATCAAGTTGAAGAAAATTGATTCACTCATCTGGAACTGTGCCACCTAGGGCAAAGTATCTGTTTATCAACATCTCAACAGAGAAGACTAAGGCATCTAGCTATGTCTAAATCTCTCCCTGTGTTCCACGCTGGAACAGGAATATTCTCAAACCAGATAAGGAGAGGAGCTGGACCTTTTAATGCACTACCGTCTCGATCGTCTGGTCCCAGAAATAATTCTTTTAATGTCAGGGCTCCATATCATAATCTGCAATGAGCTTTCCCCTCATTCTTCCCATGCTAGGGGGATCACTGAGACCAGTGATTTAGTAGGATTTGAAAAGGATCATGCATTTATACAGGCAGTAAGCATGCTTTAAATTCAGTTAAACAGGATTTGTTTTACGTTACAAGGGATTTGTTTTAAGTTACATTACTGTTCCATGATCAGCAAATTTGTAGCTGTCAGAGTTAGAAAGAGATGTTTTCCTCTGAGCAGACGCTGCACTGCTGCCATGTGGGGAGCTCTGTGCCTTCCTGTTGTTGGTGATGTCTGCTGGAGACAATACCAGCAGCCTCAGATTTGTTCAGATTTTGCCTCAAAGCAGGGCATCTATATGGCAAAAGGCACATCAGACTGGGGCAGTAATCAGTACGGCCTGAAAGAGACAAGATTACTGTGCCCATCCCTCACAGCTAAAAGTGCTTCACCACACAAAAATTTCAAGGAAAATTGAACCTATCATTTTCTGACCTGAAAGAACTTCCTTCTGATTGTTTCCTTGAGTATACCTACAGATTATTTTGTTAACATTAACAGGGCTTTGTAGATCTGCTGCATGGACATGAGATGAATGTAACAATTCATTCTCAAAGCATTCATCTTCTGGATGATACAAAATAGCTAGGAACCACATAAAAAAAAATGCTAGAGAAAGGGGAAAATATCCTGGGATAAGCCAATTTCCTTCAGAACTGTAGTCTGAAAGACAGAAAAACATGGATTTTTTTCCTATGCTGCCTTCAGAATTTTAAAGGTGCTAAGAACTCAAACTCCTTCAGATCAACATGAAATGAAAGCAGTAAAGGCAGAAAGTGACCACTCTCTGCATCCGGATGCTGAAGAATTTTTGAAATATCTCTATCTCAAACTCTTTCTCTTGAAACCTTGGACCAGGGTCCTCTAGAGTCCAAAGATGGAAGCTAATTTGTTGTGGATAGCAGTGAATTATAAGCAGAGTTTGAGGTTTTTCCTTTGGGGTACTGTATTGGTTTAGTATCTCTTATTAAAATACAAATACAAATAATATTATTCAAACTCTATGTGTTGAAACAGAGTATATACTCTTCCTACCCAAGAGACTGGAAATGAAAGTATAGTCTACAAATATTAAAAATCCCCAGACAACATTATACTCACCACTTTAGTATAATAGAAACTAAATTATTTTAAGATAAGTGGCCTGGATGTAGGGCCTTGCTTTTATCATTTTCCCCGCGTGGTGTGATGGCATGGTCACACTCTACTAAGTATAGGCCTTATGTGAAGGGGAAAACCAATCTTTCCGTTTTCACTGATCTGCAATAGCCCATCTACCATCAAACTCTCTATTTCCTTTGAATGCAATGATATTATTATGCAGAAATCTAGCACTGCTCTGGACTGGCTAAACCATGAAATGTGAATGTTTTTGAAATTGCCTTAGAATATGTTTATTTTCAATTTATATAAAAAGTTACAGTAAAAGTATAGGGTGGATATATATATATATATATGAAATTTCTAACAATCAGTGCCAACATAAACTTTGTGGTTTATATTACACGCACATAAAACATGCATTTGGAAAAAGCAAGCTTTTAAAGCAAGTCCTTGGTAGTTACAAAATGCCATAATTAATGTCATTGTGAGGCTGTGCACACATTTTTCTATTATTGTCTTTAATTACACAATCATAAAACAATTCCTCACAAAGCACCCACCTCATTCAATGCACAAAATGGTCTTAATAAACATTTAATGCCCTTTTTTTTTTTTTTTTTTTTTTTTTGTTATTGTTCAGCCTCAGGGCTTATTTAATGCTAAAATGTAGATTTAAAGACAGAAAAATGAATTATTCTTTTCAGTGTCACTCATCACTTCCACAACTGAGTGACACATAAATATTAATTTATTTTCACATCTCTGTGAGATGAAGAGTAGGATTAATTTTATTGCATAGCCAGTGCTACTGAACGCATGTGAAAACAAATATTTTCACTGAATAGCAGGCAGAATTTCGGACATGAGAAGATCACACTCCTCAGACCACTTAACGTCATGTAACAATTTATGTAATCCTATTGACTCCAGCTAAAGTTATGAGTTCCTGATACTTCTGTAAACCAAATCCCATGGTACAGCAGTAAAAATTAATGGTGAACTGTGAAAACTCAAATTTGTTGTGACTTTCTGTTGTTTTATGGCTTTATGTCCTCTAATATGACAGCTTAAATTTGTCCATGAAATATGCAACTAAGATCCTCTTTAAGAAAAGGGGTTGAGCTTGCAAACAGGGAACATGTCATGGTAACTCCCAACCATTATGTCATTTAACTATTATAAATTGGCTGCAATTAAGATGCTGATGTTACACGGTCTAGAGGTAGGTAGAGGTTCGTGGACATCTGCATACCTGAAGCACAAACACACCAGTCAAGAAACTGTGAGAAAGTGTTCTCCAGTCTGTGTTGAAGCACTTCTGTCTTATTTGATTTGGTATTTTCTTGTAGTTTCTCGTGTCCCTCCAGACAACTCTGACCAATGAGAACAAGTTCTTCTGCTGGAGTCATGTTTGTACATCACATTGCTCCCTCCCCAGATAGTTCCTGAACTTATACTGACAATAGTAGGGCAACACAAGAAATAAAAACTTATGTGATAGTGTTACAATACTTAAGCAAAAGGGTATTTTTAACTATACTTATTTTCCAGTTTCCTCAATTGTCAGTGTTGAATGCAGATGTTGCCAGAACAGGTGAAACCAAACATAAACCTAGGCCCACGTCTCCATTGAAAAGTGTGTATCAAGTGCAATCCAGCCTCCAGCAATCATTGACTTACTTCTTTATGATGTCACAGCTCATCATGTGTATTGGCCACCAGTGGATCTGGCCTTCACTAATTTCTCTGATCCCTTTCTGAAATTAATTAAGAAAAATTTACCCCTTGGGTATGAAGAGCATACCTTTTATGTCTTTCAAGATCTACTCTAAAATTTCATTTGGTGGCAGTACACCTTGTTCTGCAAAAAGAGCTGTTTGCTATTCATCTTTTCCACTCTACAAATTCTCTCATATTGTCACCTTTTTATGAAAATTCAGATTTTTTTTTAATTTGCTTTCCAGCTGTATGAAAGGCAATTCATGTCTGTGCATATTTTCATTGTGTATGTCTGGATCCTTAGTAATTCTGTTGTACCTTTTTCTTTCACAGCATGCCCAAAGCCACAAGTTACCTTTCTTAAACATAGAATAATGAAAACTTGAAATTTTAATAGATCATTAATATACACTGGGACATCATTCTGTAAAACTCCTAATTATTTTCCTAATTATTCTTGAAATTCTGGTTGTATTTATAGACACAGCTGAACTCTGAACTGTTGCTCTGAAAAGCAGTTTGTAGAGGCTTGAAAATCTCTTTCCTAAATGATGGATACTAATCTGAAGGCCCTGGGCAATCTGATCTAGCTTTTGTGTGCCTGTTCATGGCAGGGGAGTTGGAATAGATGACATCTAAGAAGCCCTTCCAACTCTAAGGATTCTATGAGTCTATGATTCACACTGGAAATAATCCTCACCTACTTATATATACTAATGTTATGCTGTGCAGTGAATATACAACAGGGATTTCTGAGAAAGAAACGGTGCTTTCAGTCTTTTCAGGGGGGTCTTCTGCAAAATCATGAAACAAATTTGAACCTTGCACTTAGTTCTGGTTTCAGTCTCTGACCTTGTACTGCCGATCCTATGAATAGAACATTGTCTTCTCCGTGCAGTCTCAATAACTGGACATTTTCTGAGTCCATGGATTTGTACAATGAAATATCTACTCCAATCTGTGTGCATAATGCTTCAGTGCCTGCCAGGAATGGCTGCAATATTGATGCCTTTCACTGCAGATCACATCATTCACAGAGCAGAGTTCAATAAAATGATACTGTAGTTAACAAGCTTTGTAACAGAAAGTTACTTTAAAACATGGAACTAATCAGGGGGAAGCCTGCTTATGCATGTCAGAGTTACATTGAATTGTCAATAAATAAACAAAGATTTGCTTCATCTATTGTCATGTATATCAAGTAAGTTGTTAATCTAAACTAATGAAGCTTAAGATATATGACAGGCAGTTTTAAGGAGCTCTTTCTTAATGATATGTTTGCTTTTCGTTATTACATTCAGAGCACCCATTATCTAGAAAAACAACCAGAAAGCCTTGAATCCAATGCTTCTCTCTTTGTTCATGTCTGAGAATAAGAAGTGCCTGTCCTTACATCTTCATAGTGCTCTCCTGAATGAATAGCATTACTCAAAAATGAACAATAATAATAATACTAAAAAAATCCAGATAAACATTGCAGCAGGAAAATAATGTATCCATTGCTTAATGTTTACTCTGTTGGTTAGCTAGTTACCTATGGATATTTGGTTGGATCTGGAAGACGAAAATTAAGGCTGGAATCAAGCAGATTCAAATTCATGTCCACTTTAAATTTATATGAGTATCGATTCTAAAAAGCTTTAAGGGATTGCATGCTGTTGACATGAACATATCTTTGTTATGAGGCAGCACAGAATAAGCCCATTAAATATATTTCAAAGACAGCAAAAAAATCACAGTTTCCTTCACATTTCCAAGAATAAGATTAATGGCTTCTCTGTACCTGTGTGTTTGATATTACAGGACAGAAAAATGAAATGCCAATCTGTTTTCAATTCACATTCTTAAAGAATAGAGGAAGACCAGACATTAACAGATCAGGTTAATCTCCTGTTGTTCTAGGTGCTCTATATAGGTCTCTAGTGCTATTTTGGATGCCTCAGGGTAGAAGACACACAATCGGGACAAGTAGCCATAATATCAAAGTGAAAAGAGAAGTGTACCTACACAGTTCCTGAAGGTCAGATCACATGTTGTAAATGGATTTAGAGAGTATTTAGTGGTCAAGTTACACAGGGGCCGTTGAATGTAATTTTATACAAAAGAGAATTGTCAAGTGTTGGAGAAGATATTCTTTTCAGACAAAGTATAACTTTGCACTGATATTACATCTTGCATTGATCCAGACTGCACAGAGGTGGTGTGATCACTTAGGGAATACATACCTGTCAGTACGTCTCACATTTCTAAGTTGTGAGTTCATTTCCAGTTGTAACTTTTCATTTTGGCTTTGAGTCTTCATTTTATAGTAAAAACATGACACCTTCTGGAATCACTGTTGCTGATGAGCTCTGAACTAACTACGCCTCACTGACGGTTGTTGACTTTAAAGAGGTCTGTACTCAGATGATAACAGAAAATTGAAATAGGAAATTCCGTGATGGAACCAGGCCATTACAAGCAAAAAAACTCTCAAAGGAAAACTTTCCAACTCAGTTCAAACCAATTAAATGGCCAATATAACTCAGCTCAAAACTAAGAACTACATGGGTGTCAGAATTCTGCATTTGTGATTGTGTTCAGAAGTTTGATGTTTTCAGGTATATGTAGCCATGTAGTGATGGTTATATCAACATTCTTGCATGGTCAAAACCAGGACAGATATAGTTGTAGTCAAACTCTATCACCTAAAATAAAGTTTCCAATAGACCTGCACTTTTTTTTTTTTTTTTCATCAGAACAGTTTTCTGATGGAATATGCAGTTTTTGCAAATGAAAATGCTCCACAGGGAAATTTCAATTATATTTTATGTCTTTCAGACCCAATGAGAACTGTTGATTGCTTTGCCCAGATTGAAATATTTCATTAAATCAAGGATCCTAAAACATTCCATTTAAAAACTTTCTAAAATTGGCCTTTAAAATTCCTTGTACATTGCTTATCAGAGTTCTCTGAAACCCTCTTTCTCCTACAATCTCCCAAATAACTAAATCCCTGTAAGACAATAATGGATCCAGATGACAAAGACAGGCAATATCTCAGTGACATAATACTGAGTGCATTATGCAAAATACAATCCCCCTCAAAAACCTGAGGATTAATGGTCAGCTTAAAATTTTGACTATTGATGACTTCTATGGACTTCAGCCACTGTCTGGTAAAGACTGAAATATGCAGTTAACATTAGGTGTAATGCATCCTGTTAGATTCAGTCACATGTATGTTACACTGGTGCATCAGAATTTTATGTTGGCATGTTAAGACTTCAGTGCTTTGAGAAATAGCAATCTTTTAGCAACCTATTTCAGGCTAGTGTAAATATGATGGCTATCAAACACTGAGAATATCGAAGTTTTTCAGGCCTGAAGCATGAATCTGAAAGGATCTGTTCTATACACCAAAAATATGTTTTTGAAATTAGACTGTATCCAAGGATCATTGTTCAGTACTTATTTTCAAGAAATAGCACTTTCCAGGTGCTATGCCTCCACAGGCAGTAACCGCTGTCAGTAAAAACCGTTATAAAATCTCTCTGCCCTTCAAACTATGTTCGAAAATACATCATACTTTTCTTTTGTTTTGGATCATAAAAAAATTGTTGCAGTGGATACTTCATTGCTGTGAACAAAAATAAAATGCTATTTATCAGAATTCTTTCACTAAATAGAGCTTCCAGTCTTCAGAACTGCTGTAAGACTAATTCAAAGTAACTGAGATTTTCATTTAGTTTAAGCCATCTGAACACCACATCCTGGCATAAAATGGTTCTGTGAATCACTATGGCCAATCTGTCTGAGGCTTGCTCTCATTCGTAAATACTTTACCATTGATGTAATGTATGCAAATTTCAAATTCCCTTATGTGTAAAATACAGATACAGGTAGCTGTTAAGTTCTCTGTATGAATGGATATCTAATAGATATTAAAGAAAGTAAGCTCTGGGAAGAATATAGATTTCTTTTTTCAGAGCTCTGATACAACTTTGCAAGATGAGATTTTTTTTACCTTTTTCTTTATTCCCTGGGATTGCAAAACAAACAAACAAACAAACAAACAAACAGAGATAAATAAATAAATAGATAGATAGATAGATAGATAGATAGATAAATAAATAAATAAATGTGTAGATAAATAAATAAATAAATGGGAATCTGTTCTGTTTATCACATAGCCATTTACATTCTGGCTTTGGTTTTTCAAGAAGATGAAAAGACTGTTTCCATTAGCACTAAAACAAAAGAGAGGCTTTCACCCTAGAAATGTCAGGCACCATTACTTTCTATAGAGTCTGAACGCGCTGCATCTGCTGATGTCAGACATGGACAATATGTCTATCCATAGCAGAGCAATGAGGCCTGTGGAAGAAATTTGTAAAAAGCAAGGCAAAATTGTTGTCATAGATGGCAAACATCAACATTGGTAAGAAAAATACCAAATTTCCATTCTGTAAGGTGATTCACATGACTAAAATAATCTATTTGAGCTGAGTTCTTTATTTTGGGGGAAAGAAAAGTAAATGCTTTGTATGGCAGTGATGGGATTTCCAAAGTTTGGAACACACTTTCAGATGCAACAGATGAACAGAACATTGATAAGTGATTAACAACTTCAAGCAACACTTCAAAAGACTAGTGTTGGCTAGATTTTGTTATATACTCCAAAATCTATCTTTACAGACAGATATTGCACTTAAGAAATGGGTTAAAACTAAGTCTTATTTGAAAGTGTTGAATAAATAAAATACTGGAATTATTAGCACATGAACTCAACTATGAAAATTTTATACTACAAGTGCTGTTCTGAACATAATGGCTCCTATCTTACGTTGGACCATAAAACCAGAGGCAGACGGTGGTGGTACGGCAGTAGAGGCTGAACCTTCCTGCCAATATTCCATTGCATGTTGCTTTTGTGTGACAGATAGCAGCAGAGGGGCAGTCTGACAAAATGGCATCTGACATGGAAGAGTGTTTGAAGCAATGGGGTGTCACTGAATTCCTCAATGTGGAAAATATTACACCCACTGATATTTTGTGGACGCGTATGGAACGTCTATGGAGAGCGAACAGTGGATGTGAGCACAGCGAGGCAGTGAGTGATGCAACAACACTACCATAGCAGCTGTGAAACAGTGGGTAACTTCCGTTGTTGCATATTTTTACAAATGCAGCATGCAGGATCTTGTTCATCGATAGCAAAACTGCGTACCTAATGGTGATGACTATGTGTTGTGCGGCTGAGAGTTTGATACATTAAATAGTGCTACTGTGCTTTTGTATTTGTTGTGGTTTCCATGGAAATAAATAGCAGATATTAGTTTCAGAGTGACTCGTGTACATAAAAATTTTTATTCACATAACATTTTCCCTACTTGGCTAGAAGCATTTAAGTAGCTAAGGTTTTGCAAATACATTCTATATGCGTTGTCAGCATGTATGCAAATAAGTATCTCTGTATGCATCCTTTTGTTCTTTTCATCTGGTCTGGATGCTTAAAAGGAGCTGCTACATATTTCACGTCTTCAGTAAAACCGTATTATTCTCAGTAATCAGGTGCTTCTAGATGGATGAGTATTTATAGATTCTGTAAAGTAAGACAATTTGTTTTAATCAGGTAAAAAATTATGTGGTGCAGTAACATATATTTTCAGGTCTACCCTGCTTCTTAATCACAGTTTTTTAAACCCAGTCTATACCAACAAAATAGCATTTTTAAAATTTTGCTTGAAAACATTAAAAATTCTGCAGATGCACATGGGAAGACTGCAATTTTTCACAGCTATTAATTATTATTATAAATTCATTTTTCAGCAAGCTTAACTGGCAGCAATTTTAGGTATATACCCATATCTGTTGCAAGTACATTTGACAACTGTAATTGCCATTATGCCCATGAGTCATAACAGAAAAGGATTTTTTCCAAAGCTATGAAATTCATTCTCTTCAACTGAATTATAGATACTTCATTTAAATATAGTCTTTGCTTGGAAAATTCTTGTAACACAGCTTCAACCACCCACTCAACAGATATTATTAGTTTTCAGCTTAAAATAAACATGAAGTGGAATTCAGAAATTAGCAAAATGAAAGGGTAATGCTGAAAGACAAGATGTCAATGAGAGTTCAAATAAAAACCCAACTTCATCTTATTTGCAGTCATTCAAGATAGTTTGATATGGGACAGAAGGCCACAGCCCTGCTGATTAGATTCTCAAGATGAAGAATTAAAGTGTTAATATTGAGGATAGAAAGGACTCCCTCAATTGTGTTGGGAACATTACTCAGTTATCACATAAGATACTAACATGTTGCTTTACAATCTATTGAGAAAATCAGAATATGTAAATATTAGTCCTACAACCTATATAGTAAAAGTTGAATTTACTTCACAAGGCCTTGATTTCACTCACTGCGTTTAAAATCGCCAGTAAAAGCACTTCAGGACCTTGGGTAAACATTGCTTAGAGTTATGGAGTTTCTCAGTAGGCATATTTTAAAAAAATAAACTGTCACAAATTCACAAGTGTAGTCTATGTTGAATGTATTATGGTAATTGAACTGTCATTATACTGT
This sequence comes from Lagopus muta, assembly GCF_023343835.1. Taxonomy (NCBI): domain Eukaryota; kingdom Metazoa; phylum Chordata; class Aves; order Galliformes; family Phasianidae; genus Lagopus; species Lagopus muta. The sequence continues at coordinate 36,552,476 of NC_064435.1, read as the reverse complement.
TGCCATTGTGCATCTGTGTCTAATTGAAAATACATTTCAGTGCAGTTTTAGCCATAAACAGAATATGATAAACTTCTCTTGGTGGATTGGGGATGGGTTCTGTAACTATTGGTGCCTTCTTTTTCTTTTTGTTCTTTCTTTTCTTTTTGGTGTGAACTGTAACCTGGAGCATCAGAAATAAGTAGAAGAATCAAATGAATAAAATTAAACATACATTTATGAATTTCAAGAAAATTCCAGTCTAGCTGAATCTTAAATTGATTTTCCTGTCACTAATGCTAGCATTGATCAGAGCAGGAAAAATTTATTAACAATTTTCCATTGTAGATCATTTTAAAAAGTTATGTACTTTAGGCCTGAATACCACATGCAATAATTCATAGCAGAGCAATCCATATGCTACACATCTCTCTTAATCTGTCAAGAGAAAATGTTAAACCAGGAGCAGATGAGAAGAATAGATTTATTGTGACAACATATTTTGGATTCCTTCTTTACTTTTCTCACCTAAAAATATCTGCATGGTTGATATTATCTTTTGGTAAATACTTATTCATGACTTTATGTCCTTCCTAGCAAGAATTCATTTTCTGACACCAAAATTCTCAGCTGAGGCTGTCCAGATCACCAGTTCAATATTCATTACAGGTCATCCTTTAAGTAATGCAATATTTATTGCTGGCTATGAAGAAATAGCAATTAATTGAGTGGATGGTAAATATAAACATAATTCTGCAGAGGAATAGATCAGAAGGTATTGTGCATATGGCTTTAAATGTTTGCTATGAATTAGTTAAAAGAAAGCTGACACACAACAGCAAGCATTTTTTTTTGCTCACTCATACAGGCAAACTTACTTACCTTCTAAATCTGAAAGCAATCTTAAATACTTTTTAATCCAAATAAAATCGTGAATATTAATGAGCTTGCATCAACAGCTTTACCTACAGTCAGAAAAGCACACACACAGGTGGGTATCACCACCTAACTTGGGGCCAAGCCAGAACATGGCAGAGGTCACTCACAGTTCACAAGCCATTGTCTCCAACTTTGCTGACTTAGTAGAACTTAGGACACAGCCTGGGATCGTACTCTTCCAGGAGCTCACAAACAGTCCTGGTTTCCCCACGTAGGAACAATGAATTTCAGAGCACCAGTCACCACAACGCTTGTCCAGTGGGGACAAAATTCTTCTCTTCTGTAGCCTACTTCTGGTTATAATAAAAAATAAATAAATAAATACTATTATTTTATTAACTGACATCCTCCTTTTCTCATGTAAAGTTCATTCTGCTAAAGCTGACGTGAAATGAAGACAAACATTGAGATTCGTATACAAATCATACAAAGTTCTACTGAGTCAAAAATATGTAGAGATATTGGAATACTGCTGCATTTCTATCCCATCATCTATTTCCTTGATTTTTTTTTTCAGACAGATAAAAGTTATTTTCTAACTCTTATCACTAAAGGCATATTTAGAATAAATTTTTATTGGAGAGCATTTTTTGGATAAAATTATGACAACTGAATACTATATTCCATACTTAAGCATTAAGAAAATTCTAAAACTAAGACCATCGCTAGAGGTGCTCAAGGCCAGATTGGATGGGGCCCTGGGCAGCCTGCTCTAGTATTAAATGTGGATGTTGGTGGCACTGCATGTTGCAGGGGGGTTGGAGATTCATGATCTTTGAGGTCCCTTCCAACTTTGGCCATTCTGTGATTCTGTGATTCTAAGACCAGTACTTTTGTAGAGGCCTTAATGTATGTGAATTACAATTTACCACTGAAGTACATAATACTAGATTTTAAAAGATTCTTTTTAACATGTATGTTGAACATCTACTTTATAATCAAAACATCTATTTTTTATCCAAGCAAATTAACAAATTTCCAGTGATTTTGGCATAGAGGACAGCCACATTTTTATAAATAATATAACTTCATGATTTCCACGGATGCTGCAGAATCAAGAGTCTTTCATAAGAATTTTAGAACTTATACTACTTTTTCCATTCATTTTTGTGATATGTACTTGTAAGTACTATAATAGTAGCGAGTAGTAGTAAAAAGTGCAAGAAGAACTTGCAGGTCCTGCTGGATGAAAAGCTGGACATGAATCCAAAAGGCCAACAATATCCTGGGTTCCATCAGAAGACATGCGGCCAGCAGCAACAGGGAGGTGATTGTCCTCTCTTTACTTTGCCCTCGTGAGGCCCCACATGGACAACTGTGTCCAGGTCTGGGGCCCCTAATAAAGGAAAGATGTGGAACTGTTGGAGTGGGTCCAGAGGAGGACCACTAAGATGTTCAAAGGGCTGGAGCACCTCCCTTAGGAAGAACCACTGAGGGAGATGGACTTGTTTAGTTTGGAGAAGATAAGGCTCTGCGGTGACCTCATCGCAGCATTCCAGTACTTCAGGGGAGCTTCAAAGCAGGATGGAGACTGACTTTTACACAGGTAGAGAGTGATAGGACAAGGGGGGATGGCTTTTAACTAAAGGAGGGGAGATTTAAGTTAGATGTTAGGTGGAAATTCTTTACTCAGTGTTGTGAGGCAGTGGCACAGACTGCCCAGAGAAGCTATGGACGCCTCATCCCTGGAATTGTTCAGTGTCAGGTTGCATTGGTCCTGGGCAGCCTGATCCACTGGGTGGTAGCTCTGCTGATGGCAGAGGGGTTAAAACTAGATGATCTGTAAGGCCTCTTCCAACTTAAGCCATTCTATGATTCCATGATTTCCTAACATAGCCTATTCCAAAATATGGGACCTATGCCATTTATAGCAAAGTTGAAATATAGCACTTCTCTGGATAAAAGCCTTATAGACTCATTGCTGCTCTAGCTCAGCTACAGGATACTATGCTCCAACAAGGCTGCAAAACAAGCAGAATCACTGAATAGCTCAGGAAGCAGTCATGAGCATTGCTGCAGGACCCTCCAGCTAAACAGGGACAATGTGGTAAGAAGGGACATGGTTTAGTGGTCAGTACTGGCGGTAGGTGCATGGTTGGACTAGATCATTTTAGAGGTTTTTCTTCAACCTTCATGATTCTATAACTGTGAATGCCTTTGACTGGAATTACTGCACAGAAATCTTAACCAGTGTTAAACCACACCATAAAAAAAAACAAAAAGCAAAAAAAAAAAAAAACCCACACAATTACAGACTGTCTAATCCAGTGCAGAAGAATGCTGAAAACTTAAGAATGCATGAAACTGATACTTAAAGAGTAGATGAACAGGACATATGGCTAATTTTTATTTAATTTCTTGATTCAATATGCAGCAGCTGTAAAGAAAGATGACAGGTTGCCGTCATGTTCTGAAAAGTGTTAGGTGCTTACAAAATACTCATTAGACCTCTTAGAAGCTTTTTTTTTTTTTTTTTTTTACACTCTAGAGAAATAAGTAGATGAATTGAGAGAAAGAGGGTACTAAAAACACAGCTCAGTTTCTTCTGCCTAAGTAGAATGGCTTCAGAGGAGAATGTGGCATTAGGGAAGTATTCATCCCACTAGACATTACTGCATAATAAAGCCTGATGCACTACTTCAAAGAACTAGGGGGCTACTATTTAAGTGAAAATTAAGCTCATAATATATCAACTTATTGTGTAACTGTATAGGCCTGATGAATAACCAAATCATCTGCTGTGACACCATTAACATTTATTACTACTGTTAAATAATCAAGATAAAATCAGGAATATATTTTGTTATCTATTCATCTAAAGGATGGTTGTTAATTAATTCTACTTGGAAGTGGTTTGCTTTAGTTTCTTGGGACATAATTTAAACCAATCTTTTTTATGAAAGAAACTTTCCTGCCAAATAATCAAGAAAACACAAAAGTACCTCCTTATTTTCTTATTCACATTTACTGTAATATATGTAAGATAATAAATAGGTGAATAAATAGTCTTGTTATATAGCTCGGTATGTAACAAATAAGTGACTGTGAAAGAATGACACACTGTTCAGAAATAATCTTGGTGGAAGAAACAAATCTGAAATCTTCTGTAAGGACTGTACAAATGACAAAGAGAAGCTTCAGTAATTAAAGAAAAAACACCTCTTATATTCAGGTTGGATCTGGTTTTCCTTCTGAGGAGGTGAACAAACGTCCACTGCTTTCAGAGTCCAAGGGAAGGTATTTCCTCTAATGAAGTAGCAGAACTTCTTCTCTCACATGTGTACAAGCAGGCATCCATGTTTTAGTAAATTAAAGATTTGAGAAGGCTTGGTTATTTGTGATCTCATAAAAGTCTCTCAGCATCCTGGCAACCCAGTTTGAGGGTGCATCCAAACTGCAGACAGTGGTGTTCATGCTGGTATGCCAGACTCATAAATAACTATGAGGCTCTTAACCATGGTGTAGTGCAGCAGGCCCAAAATACCAGGCTAATATTACTGGTTTCTACTTTTTTACTTTATACGTGACTTGATGGGTAGCAAGACATCCAACTCAGACTGGTGGAGACAGTCCACACAGCAACTCTAAGATGTGTTGGGTGGCCTGTGCTCCTGTCCTGTAGGAGCATCTGCTAAGGCTGACTCCCTCAGGAGGTCACAGATGCAGGGATCGGTAGGTTGGTACCTAAAATGAAAAGGCAACAGATTGTCACTAGAAGAAAAACAGATTTATAGATGTAACACATTACTGATCTTTCTTTTAATTTTGCATTTTCACTAACAAACAAATTTGCTTTGTATTTGCCTTCTCCTGGTGACATCCCAAAAAGGATGTCACACATTTATGTTTGCGTTCTGAAATGATTGCCTAAAAAGATGATCACCACTTGTTTGGAGGAATTAGCTGAACAGACCTACATCAGCTCACAGAATCTGGGTCTGCAACAGCAGACAAATGACAGCAGGGTTGACAAACATTTACTAGGAAAGTTTAGGTACAGGTGGTTCTGTGGAGAAACTGATGAACTCTGGCCAATATTTTCAACAGTTTTCTCAGATTCTGAGAAATCTAGTAAAAACATCCATTTGTTGGTCTTTAGAAGGGCAGTATGCAGTGAAAAAATTATCTCTGGTGAATGGTATTCCCACTAAAAATCTGATCTATAACTCCCGAGCTCTTCTTAGTGAAAACTTTTATATAATTTTAGCTACATTTTATTTTAAAAATGCAGTTCACTCACAGTTAAGTAGCTTACATTCTAGGTTTGTAAATAGCTCGTCTAGTATATGGGAGATAGATGCTGGCAGCAAGCACCCACTTTCAATATTTTGATTAGTTCTGCTTGGCTTGTATCATCAGTTGATTGAATGTAAGATTGTGCACATTAAATAGAGTAATGTCTTTATGGTGACTTGGCAATTATTAAGCCACTAGATTGTACCCCAAACTCCATCTTCTCCAGATAAATAAAAAAAATCCATCACTACCCACCCAAAGTGAGAGAATTATTAAGACATACATATAATTCATAGAAAGACATATTCATACACATTTAATACGCTTCAGGCTGAAGTTGCAAATGCATACCCTGCTGTAGAAAGAATTCCACATAGACAACTTATGTTGGTGTTCAGGTGGTGTTATTGTTCAAAAGCTCTCAAAACCTGCTGGATCTGTAGACATTCTTAATCCCTAAGAATCAGACCCCACTTACCCTAGTATCAGCAGAGGAAAGGAGACGATGAATTCCTTAAGCTTCCCTGCAAAGCTAACCAGTAATCTGTAAACGTAGGGGTTCTTTTCACAAGTAGTGATCAGACTAGTTCCTCAAACTTCTGTAGGGACTGAAGGTCTTGTAATATGTCACAGCAAACACAACATAACTTTCAGTATTCCCTTCAGATAAAATAGTGTTTACAAAAAAATAAAAATGGAGTGGAAATGTAATATTTTTTGACAAGTCTTAGCCCACTTCTGGTGTACCTTTACAACTCTCCTGAATTCACTTGCACATAAGCCCTGAGCTTGAAGCCTGTAGACATGCCAGTCCTTGGAAACCAGAGGCAGAGGGACAGGACACTGTGACACTTGAAGCACCTGTTTTGTACTCAAGCTGCAGTGCTCATCTCTGCACTCCCTGCTTACTAAGAGGAGAAGGATATCTTTCCAGAAACAAGATATTAATTCAAGTGTCTGAGGAGACAGTCACCTTAAATCTGATGAACAAGTTAGATAGTGTGTTTGATCCTATCTCTGTCTTGCTTTCTTTCATGTTTGCTTGCATTCTTGGGCCATAATTAAAACATTAGCTGAGTTAACCTAGGCATCACAGAGCTAATGATCCAAATGCAGAAAATGTCTTCCATAAGTTGTGTCAATTGTTCGTCAAAAGAACAGAATTTGGAAAGAGCTGTTCTCTATGTAAGTCTGAATGTATCTGGTCCATCTCCCGTCTGCCTATTTAGGGTATTAGTATTTTGTAACAACTAAGAAAGATTTTGAATTTATGGAACCAATTTAGTTAGAATTTGGTGATAGAAGCGTTTAAAACTTCCTTTTTCCCTCCTTTTGAAAAAATTCAATCAAAATTCAAAAGAGCACAACAGAAAAGTCTGTCTTCAATTTCTTAACAAACTGTTAAAACGCCCTTCTTCAAAAAGTCTTTGAACAGCTACAGCAGGTACTGCTGTCCAGTAACTTTGTGTCGGTGGGCTCCCAGGCTGTGCCCAGACTTGTTGAAGACAGCAGGCAGTACTCCTGCTTTGCAATTCTCCTTGTGTTCGTTTGCCTGCTGATGGGGGCTGGGGCTCACGCATTCAAGAAATGCAATTGCTTCAGAAAAAAAAAAAAACAGTGCATTCTTCCAGTTTGTCGCTATTGCTTTAAAACATCAGAATATGGCAGCAACATGAAACAAGAAATATGATACTGTTTGTCAGAGTTCACTTGAACGCTTTTCTGGAAATGTGGCAGGAACTTGTTACTCAGTGGAGTTGGAAATATTTAATTTCAAAAAAAAGTAGAAGTTTGGGGCTCCTGTGGAGTCCTACAGCCTGAAGGTAATTTATAGGCAATGTCTTTGCTTTCACGTATGCCACTGGCAAGATTCCCATTGATTTCAAGTCAAACAAGATTGGCACAATTTTAAAAGAGTATTATTAGGTTTAACATTTCAAACTCACAAACACAAGGAGTAGACTTAACATTATCGTGATTGAGCATTTTATTTTCAAATATATTTGACAGTGTATTCAAATGAAGAAATGTGGCTTGTCTTTTAAATTTTCATATGGCTGGGTTGAGCAAAATGGAAGCTGCTTTCAATTAAATAATGCAATGAAAAAAATGGGACAGATTTGAATTTGGCAGGAGAAAATGCTGTATTTATCTCATTGTAATCCATTCATTGGTTTATGATTTCAGAGTCCTCAAGCAAATAGCATAAATCCACATGATGTCCTTGCATATTCTAGCAGATTTCTCATTTGGGTCATAGAGTTAGCAGAAAGATGTGTTAAAACACATGTAACTGGACAGCTACGTGTCAGCTTCCCTTTCTGAGAAGTCTCAGAAGTGCTGGTGATTACAGTGAGGTTTTGAATGAAGTTGCACAGAAGGAATTGGTTCCAGATATGTCCACTGCAAAAGAGAATAGCATATGAAGTACAACTGGAATCTCCCATAGCAAGCCAATCAAAAATTCCTTGGGGGTTCTGACATCATAGCTGCAAATGAAATAAGGTCTCCAGGGAATATGTGTAAACACTTGTGAGAAAGGGCTGCCATGATGAAAAGCTGTTTTGACCAGCTCTGTCTGCCACTCTTTACCTGAGGGATGGACTTTCTTAGGCATCGCACTATTTCACTCTGCAGGAATTTATCTACCCATTATTTGTACAAGTGACGATAGCTCACTGTGGATAGCATGCTAATGAAAGGGCAAAAGAGATGTGCCCCAAGTGACCCTGAGTACATTAACTGGATTCTTCTTTGGGTGCAGGTTCAGGGAGTAAGACAGAGGAGGGGCCTGCAGGCTACCCCAGCTCTGCTTACTGCTGCACTGGTGGTTGTGGTGCACTGGATGCAGGACCCTCTGAGTTATGTGTCTGTTAGGAGCTCCAGCAGCCATGGACAGATACGTAAAGATGAATATGAGAAGACAAAAGTAGGATAGATAGATACTTTTTGCCATTAGGAAGAAGTAACAAAAATACTCATTTTATAATCGTCTGCTCAATAATTACATTTTCTGCAACATGCAACTTCCTACCACTTGCAGACTGAGTACAAAGTGACAGAATTAGGCCACCAGTGATATTACCAATAACTGGAAAGATGTATGATTGTTTTAAACTCAACCCTAATATGCTGCCAGTTGAAAGAACCTGACTGTCTTTACAATAATGAAGATGAATCTTTTCATCCTTTACTTTTTACTACAGCAATTCTAGATGCTGTGAGCAATGTAATTGGGTAAAAATTATTCTGCTAACATTTATACTGACATGCCCATTCAAATGTACGATAACTGCAATTTCCTATATATCCAGAATAACTCTTCTCTGCAGAGTTCAACATAGACTAGCGACTATTTCATCAGTCCATCTAATTTCATGTTTGTTTATCATAATGCAGAGAGAACACGTACTGTGTAAACAAGTTGTTTCAGAAATTTAATAACTCCTTCTAGATGAGACTTTGTGACTAAACAAACACTGAGACATAAACATGAGCTAACTAGTCACAGTCAATTCTAGGAAGGAATCACAACCACATAATTCAGTTTATGCACAGAAGATAAAATGCCTGTTAAAAGTTGTTTTCATTTCAGCAGGCTATGACAAATAATTCATTTGAAAATAAATGTTTAAAGGCTTGATCCTGTTCCATTTGAGAGGGTGGTTTGCCACTGAGCCAGACACTGGATGGTCAGAGTCAGACCATTAATGAAATCTGAAAATAGAAATAGTGCAGCATACCTAAATGTTTCTAAATATTTCGCTATATTGTGCACTTTCAGAATGCACATGCATTTGGAATATTCTTGTGGCTTCCTAGAAATATTTAGTGCCTGTAATATGGAGGAAAAGAAAAGCTGAGAGGAAATCTGCCAGGGGTTGGGTTTTTTTTCAGTTAAAAATGTATACTTTCTTGTTGATAAAGGATGTAACCATTAAGTAGGCTTTGACATTTCTTGCTGAGAAGATTACAGACTTTTCTCTAAAACACCAATTTTAAAAGCTGTCTAGTTATCTACAGTTGATGCTCTTACCATTCCTTTTTACAGCAACCATTTTTCAAATGGCTTCTGATTCAGTCCCTCAGCCTGGTAACCATTGTCTCTTGAACACTTTTTATACTGCCCTGTTCCTAAATTGCTGACTATCCCAGATCTAGAAGATGAATTACTGCAATGAAAAATATTCAGCCATCAAAATGGCTGCTGTCCTTGCAAGAGACTGCATTAAATACTGGAAGTGGCCTAGCATAGATATTTCTAGTATTAGTGATACATTGAAAAAATCAGAAATATATTTACCATTTAATATGTTAATGAGTCAAGAGCCAGTGGGTAAGTATATCAGAAGAAAACAGCACATAACTTCCTTGTCTCCCTCTGTGCATTTTCTTTTTTTTGCCTGAATTGCTGTTTACACTGTAATTTCTTGTGTCTGTACAGAAGTTACGCTACCGCTGCTGGTACATTCAGCTGTCGGATCTGTTTATATGTTGATCCAGCAAAACATGTGCTTGGTACATCCTCTGCTGGCAACATTTGGAAACATCAGTTTGGTTTGTGGAGAATTGATTCTCCAGTTTCTGCTTCGGTGTACTGGATTTGCCTCTCTGTTTTGTAGGCACATCTGGCTTTGTGAAGGGGGTTCCCCGGAACCAGCCAGGGGAGACAGGGGATGCACAGCCACCAGGCTGCCAGGCAGGAGATATCAGCCCATGGCTATTTGCTATTTGGCCTCAGAACAGCTGATGGCACTGTCATACCACAGCTCCGAGCCTGCATGTTACCAGGCTGTCTGACCGTCTCAAATCAAGGAGCATAACTCTTTAAAGTTTTTATGGAAAAGAAGGCAAGCTGTGTAGTCTTTCTTCTCATTCCTTTTACCCCCAGTCCCCTGGGGAAATCTGCAGCTGTGCTCAGTGAAGAGCTGTCATTCATGGAGGCCCTGTGGGCAAAACGCCACTCTAAAGTGGGAGTTAATGTGGACAAGAAAACATTCCTGGCTCTCTGCATTTAATGTAAACAGGGCAACGTAAGGATTACTGAAGCAGCTTCCCACTAGGATGCACAAGCCAAGTTTAGTAGAAGGGGCCAGCTGGCCATTCAGAAGCAGCAAGGCAAGGTCCCCTCACCTGTCTCCATTTTTCTGGGCAAACCATCTGAGGAATTGGAGAACAGTTAGCAGCACTGGCAGCGGGGCTGGGATCTGGGGAAGGGCAGTGTCCATTACAGATTAATTATGTGAATGAAGAATGAAGAAAGAGCTATGAAATTAGTGTGAAATGATATTAATTTAGGATTGGCTAGTGCACAATTGTCTGAGGAGCATGTTGAAATTGTCCCTTTACTGATCAGGAGGTTTTCTATTCTATCCAAAATGAAGTTTCCTTCTTTTTTTTTTTTTTTTTTTTCCTTTTTCATTCTCTAACTTTGGGAGATAGACAGGTAATGTGCAAAATGTTCCACTGTATTACTTTTCACTCTAATAGCACAGGGAGATTAGTTACTGCTTAATCAGATGCTGTCTTCCCAAGGCATATTGATGAGGTCTGTGAAATTAAGCCATGCAGATCTCTCTGTCTCAGAGAGATGATTGTGCTGGAGGTGAGCCATGATGGTTATTCTTCAGAGTGAGCCATGTGATGGAGATAGAAAGACAGGGAAAAAAGACCATCAAATCAGCAGGAGATTGGCTGAATCAACAGAGATGCCTGATATTAGGAACTGGGACTGTCCTAGTGCCCAGGGCTCACCTGTTTGTGGTTGGGCAGCTGAACATGAAAGGTCCTGCCCTGCTACCCCAGAGAGCCATAAGTTAATAAATGCATGGCAAGGGAAGACATGCGCCAAGAGCAGATGCTCCAAATCATGCTTAAAGATGTTCCCACTGGACTTCACCCAAGCAGGGCCCATCACAGGAAGACTGCATCATTATTTTGGCTACTCTTTTACAGCCTCCCTCAGTAATCCAGGAAGGAACAAGCACTTTCATAAGGTCCTTCCATCTCAAAATCTGAGTGTCATGTATTCAAACATGAAACTTCAGTTGTACAAAGGCCTGTCAGTGCCACTGGGGTGATTCAGCCTTTCTCTCTCAAAGCAGAAGTGATCTGACTGCAAGTGTCATTGGACCCATCCATTTTCAGCTGTACCTGCAATTCTTCTTTGAAAGAACTGAGTACAATGCTAGGCAGAATTGATACCATTTTACAGTAACTTACTGAGAACAATCAATAAGTAGTGCATGAAATCCCAGTATTTAATTAGTGTTTGAACATTTAAGTGTGTAGAGAAATATTTAGTCGAAATGCATTATTGGGAATGGCAGTGCATGCAACATACTACCATGAGTACTGGAATGTCTTACAACAGCTCTGGCAAGAGGAAAATGCATGCAAGAATAACACAAACATGATAAGCAGACAATGAATAGTTTCCAGGTCATCTGTTATTCACAGGTGGTTTATCTGAAACGTGATGTACAAGATGGGTCCTGAGCAGAGCCAGACTAAAGAGTGACTCGATCGCTTCCTGAGAAAAGTGTTGTGCTTTGGTCAAATCCAACATACATACCATAAGATCAAGGGTTTTTAAAGTGATTTGACAAGGATAAACATTTTCTCAAGAAACACAAAAACACATGCCTTTCATACATCATTAGTCCCCTATCTGATCACTTTGTTAAAAGTTTTCAAAAATAAAAAGATCTCTGTCATTCCTGGCACGCTCATAAAAAGATGCTTTTTTTCCCAGTCTAAAGTGATCAGCAACTTTTTTGACTTTTCATTTAACATCAATCTGATCAAACCTGATTACTCTGACAGGAAAGATTCTGGGTTGGTTTTTTTTGTATATTTTTTTAATTATTATTACTATTATTATTTATTTGTTTCCTGTTTTCCTCCTTATCTTGCCACTCAATTGTCTCTCTAGTATATCTAGTTTGCAAGTGTACAAATGAGAAGGGATAATTTTTTCTCATAAAATTCAGAGTTCAGCATTGCTTGTGCTTCTCCCCTGATGAGACCTGAGGAATTTTTCCTTAGGTTGCTCAGTTTTGCAATATCTGATGATAGTGGCACTCTCCTAGGTTGCATCTCATAGAATCGCACAATTATTTTAGTTGGAAAAGATCTTCAAGTCCAACCACCAACCTTGTGCATGAGATCCATTACTAAACCATGTATATTAGTGCCACATCCATAGGTCTCTTCAGTAACTCCAGGTATGGGGAATTCATCACTTCTCTGGGCAGCGCATTCCAATGCTGAACATCCTCTCCAAGGATTTGGATCCTTCCCAATTTGCAAGCTAAATTTCCCCTGGCACAACTTGAGATTATCCCCTCATGCAGCTTGAGATCTCCACATTGTCCTTGGCTGAGACCTGAGCACTGGATATGCTGAGACTGTTAACCCTCTATAAGTGTGGCCTCCCTTTGACAGCCAAATACAGATCACATCTGAGAGGCAACAGGCAATTACCCAGTTATCCAGCATGGAAAACACTAGCCCCAGATGCCTCTTCTCCATGGCTGATGCCTTACCCCAAGCCATAGACAACCAGCCAGATGTGGGATGCCTGCCTCTCATTGATAAGACCAGGGTTTGCCTAAGCTCCTCTTTGTATTCTGCTGGTAGCTGTTTGGCTGCTGGCATAAGGGATACGGAGCCAAGCCAAGCAGCCTGCTTGCTCCCTGCCCTACGTTGGCAGAAGGCTAAATATCCTCCAGAAGGAGGGGGCTTGGGAAGCACTGAGACTCAGGATGAAGAGTGCTGTGTCTAAGCTAAGAGGTGTTCCAAGGCACAAAGTGAAAGAGTGACACTGAGTGCAAATCCTAGACTCTACATTCATCAAACAACATCGTTTTGCTAGATGCTTTTATTTTATATCAGAGGACTTGCCATTAAAGAATAATGGGAGGTTGTTGAACACAGCGTGGATTAATGAAGGAAATTCTACTGACCAGCTTTTGCGGGGATCAGGTGAAATCCAAGGATACTTTGGAAAGGATACAAGGAAAACCCAAAGGATACTTTCTTGTCTTAATATTAGGAAGTTTATTACTTCGCTGACAATAAGGCTAGAGATATACAAGATGGCAAGCCCGTTTTAAGACACTTATTATAAGATCAAAAACCCCGCGGCCAGATGACACAAAACACTAAAACAACTTCAGTCTGTCAGTTCAAATTTGTTCCAAATATTTTGAATTTTTAGTACAACTTCAATCTGTCTTGACAGATCAGTTTTTAGCTCATCCTGCCCGTTCTGACTTTATGCCGAATACACTTCATCTGTTTACCCATAGTTGGGATAAAACCTGACATGTATCCATACCTTGTATTCTTGCTAATTCATCTGAAATGTGCCCATGCCTCACTCGGGTGAGATTTGTACCACGAATTGATCCAGAGGAAGAGAGGTATTATGCTATGGAAACAGCCTGCATGTGTCTTGTTGATAGAAATGACATCTGACAGAAAGAATTGAGGAAGAAAGCAAAAGGAATAGAAGCTGTAAAAAAGAGCCAATGAGGAAAAAAAAAATAAAAAGATCTGAATTATGAAGAAGAAAAAAAAAACAAAACCAGTGAAAAAGGTGTATAGAGCCATACATAAAACTGCATGTAATGCCAATGTGGCTATGCATAGTATCAAAACACTGAGAACACAAACTAAACACAACTCATGTCTAGGCAGGAAGTCACTACACGTTTCTGGACTAGACAGAATACTGTATAATGAGTGAAGTTCTGTGCTCTGTGTTATGAAGGTTAAAAGCCAGAGTGAACCTCTGTGCTTTAAAGTTGGTTAATTGTAAACAATTGCAAGTCACTTTGGTAAAGCAGTCTGGATTGCACATATGGAGTTCAATATACTTTTACTGTAGCTCTGTACATCTGGAAATAAATAAACAGGAGATGTGTATTAATAAAATTGGATGACTCTATCTGGAAGAGGAGAAGAAAATCTCATCAAAACCTAATGAAAGACGATTTAAGAGACTAAGGGGAATAAAATACCACGCAATCACATTAAATTAGTAACTGAAAAACTCTTGAGAGCAGATTTAGATCTGACAGATTTCTAACTCCTTGCCTTTTTTTCTAAATGATATCCTCTTACAGGTATTCTGACTGCTTCATTTTTGGATGACAGCAGCTCTGCCTCAGGAAGTAGATGTCCATCACAGCTTACATGCCATCTGGAATCCTTTGGTGCAAAAGAGACTATGCCATGATTTTGTCCTATTCTCTTCTTTTGGCTGCTCAGGAAATGGAGAGAAACTTCCAGCCTGGCCACCAGCATACCACATGTTCAATGAGAAAATGAAGCAAGTGCTGGGGAGAGCAGTGATGAGTAGAGGCAGTGTAGGTGGGATAAAGTTAGTCCAAGGAGTATGCCAAAAATTGAAGGTATCTGGGTTCTTCCTGCTCAGAAATGCGTGAGAAATCAGCATTGTTCATAAATAAATAAATGTCTGTAAAAGCAAACTAATGAAGGCATAATAGATATCTTTCTACAGAAAAAAGATTATCAAAGTAAATAACAGGTTGCCCTTACCTAACTGGATAATCAGTTAGAGGAGGTGTGTATTCAGGATCACAAAGTCTCAGATGTTTATGCACAGTAACGTAACCACACATTATCACTCCCTTCATTTATAACTGCCAAATACTTTCTCAAAGAGCACTCCTCCTTTTTTATCTCTCCTTGAGAAATAAAAATAAATACTTAAAAAACAAAGGTAGAAAGCGGGTTGCTTTGTTGTTAGGTATCAGCATGGAACAGTTCTGGTGAAACATCTTTAGATATGGGCAGCTTGATTTATTTCTAATAGATGATAGGTATGACTACAGAAGTTGTATTTCTTGTGTACCTTTGAGAGGAAGGAGATTCATTTGGCATTATCTGCAGTCAGACTTTGAATGCTTCTATTACCAAAATAAAAATCCTAAGCTGTAGAATTGCCTCTCCTAAGAAAATTGATTGTGCTCATGAAAGGAACATATACGAAGGTAGAAGAATGTCTATTAAACATCCTGAACCTGCAAGTGCATACACATTTACAAATTCACCTGCATTCAGTGAGTAATCTTTCCAGCTGTTTGTTCATAAATGTAAGCGTCAATTCTTTTTCCTGCTTTGAACAGAAGAGGGAGATACATTTCCTCTCATTACCTACAACTAATGCAAGAAATCACCACAGAGTCTGACCTTCGAAGGTTTGTCATCAGTAACTAAAGTTTTATATTTGATGAGATTTTTCACAGTTTAATGATTCACATTTTAATCACAGAACAAAAAGGGAGAAGGAAGAGCAAAGGGTTGCATCTTACCCTGCCCCAGAGTGCCACAGCATATTCTTGTGACCACAAGATCAGGCAAACAGTTGGCTTTCCTCTCAAAGCAACTCATCTGCCCCCAAATAATTTCAGGATTTCTGTGAATTAAGAAGCAGTGTTGCAGAGCACGAACTCCATAGCTTAGCACTCACGTATATGACAACAGAACTGATGCAGCTCTAATTTGAAAAGAAGCAACAAGCAACCTATCAGTTGTACCTCTACTTAAAAACAGAAAAACATCCTCATTGCTCTGTACATAGGCCACAAAGACAGAATTTGACACTTGGTTAAGGACAGTGGAAGAATGTTTCTGCACCTGGTAAATACAAGACTCTGAAAGGGTTTTCCTTCTCTGCATTTATCAAGTGAAAACTGTGTGAAATGAGCTTTGGAGCGCCTGCAAGCCTTTTAGTGATTAAAAGCACAGTCAATTGCAATGCAACACTAAGCACAATTATGGTAATCAACTCTAAAATGCAACTGAATCCTTAATATTAGTGTCAATTTTGTTCATGAGAAACTGGATTTAGGTACTGTTACTTGATTAATTAACCAAGAGCTGTGAGGAAGCAAGGAAAGTCTGAACACAAGACAGGGCTCAAATCCTAGGAAACTGTAAATACTATCACATCAAGTAGAACATGTAGAGCAGTTGTGCTCTGCAACCACCCACTACTAAATGCATTCAAAAAGAAACCTCAGCAGCAGGGGAAGGCATCCAGGAGCAGCAAGAGGAGGTTGTATCTTGGAACAAGGAAAAGAAATGCCATACAGGTGTCCAGAGGCCTTGGAGATTGAGGCAGAGCTCAAATGCAGGGAGTACAGGACACTGCAAATGATCCATTACTTTCACACTGTACCACAGCAAAGGCTCTGAAAGCTTGTTGGTTTTTTTCTCCACATGATTCTTGGCACTTGGGAAGGGCAGCAGATCATTGTGCCCTGAGGAAATGCTGGGAGAAAGGGCATCCACATTCACATCACTACCACAGCCAGACTTACACTGTCTGTGCTGTAAGCTGCTGCTGCTGGTGCAGATGAGCAACTCGCTTCACTGGAATCTGTGCCAACTCAGGTGTCGCAGTTTTATTTGATTTCCAGCGTTTATATGTGAATTTTATTTTAGAAGATGCAATCTGAAAATGGCTCAATCTAGTGTTTCCTTTCCATTTTTAATAGAAACCATACTCAGTTTTCACATATATGATTTTTCTTGCAGAGTATTTCTTCTCCCTCCTTGAACAAGGGGCATAGTTCAGAAAAAAACAGATGCCAGATTATGATACAAAGTGAGACATCCACAGACACTGCGTTTCCTTTGTCCTCTGGGAACCAAACCTGCCTCAAGCTCTATAGCATGCAGACATCTAGTGGCTGGATGATATAGTGCAATTAAACATCTTTACGGGACACCTGTAAAAATTCTGTCCAGTCACATCATCATCTGAATGCCAGACAGCACAGATTCTACTGCAAACAGATTCTTTGGCTCTGCAAGTCCATTTGCCATTCGGAATGGCCCTAGTATGGACGTTTTAGGATGCTCTGGCCTCATGTTTTCTAGGATATTGTTTTGAATTTTGTGGAGCTTGGGTGGACAAAATGTACAATGCCAAGAAATCAGGAAGGTTCAAAACGCTGCGGCACATCTGCTAAATGGCAGCCTGTAATTTCACACTGAGACTCGTGCACTTGATAATCATTACTGGCTTTGCTGCCAAGAGCACACAGCTATCAGGGTTTTTTGTGTTTGTTTTTGATTTGCCTCTTGAGTAAACATCTCCTTATCTCTGTGAATTACTGCATGTTTCTAAGCTATGAATAAATCTTTCCGCTACCTTTCGTTTGCATTTTTTCTTTTTGCTCAGCCACACATAAGATTATACAAGTAAAGAGATCAAACATTTTTCTAATTGTGACTCAAGATAATGAAATTTCACTTCCAGCTGACCTATAGAGCAGAAATCTGGTATCTTCACAACATGAGGTTAAACATATATTTTCCAGAATTACTTTATACCTGCTATTTACAGTTCTGCTGACACAGTGTATCATATGCAGTTATGTGTTTCTCTGCCTTATCAGAGCTTTCATCTGTTTCATGCTCACCACTGTCAGATGTTTACATGAGAGGCACTTCAGAAAACACTGTTTATAGTGTATGTTTATATTAAAGCCTAAGGGATGCAAGAAGTTTATGTCTATGTAAGATCAAGATGTTTTTCATCTCCATCTCAGACATAACCATCATCTTAAACAATGCTTATATTCTTGAATCGCCAGCTTTCACAAGTGCTCTACTTTTCCAAATAGTGGAGTCTGTGTTTATTTCTTTATTGTTTTCCTGGGGGAACAAAAAAGTAAGCCACAGGGAATGTGGTGAAGAGATGACATGTGGGATAAGGGTTGCTCTGTGCCACCATTTTCCTGGTGCTGGTAGGAGAGGGACATGAGAACAGCAGACTCTGGGAACAATGCACGCTGCATGTGACTTGTAATCACTGATTTGACAGTTGGTTGTCACCTAAAATGAGCCACTTTCACCCCAAATGGGCAAGTTCCACCTGGAATGAGCCAGATTCAATGAGTTTTAGTGGAGATTGGAATAGAGAAGGAATATTTCCAACCACAACTCTGCTAGATAAAAGTACATTAAAGGAAATTTCTTTATGCTGTCTTTGCTCTCTGCTACCTTTACGCTTTATCTTTGTTTTTCATGGCTTAAGTAACTCATTGTATACTTTATAGGGCAAATTCTTTCAATGTTTACCTAATATTTCCTTTCCTCAGATCCCATCTCCTGTTGTTTGCCTGATACCTGGGGAGGTGCAGGGTCTCTTTGAATCAAAATGAGGTCAGGCACTGGATAAGACAAGCAGAAATGAAAAGCTGAGACTGCCTCTGTACACAGCATGATAAGAGCACCAGCAAGAAGGATTTGAAGATACTGGATGGAAGAGCCACAGAAATGACCCAGCACTGAAAAACAAACCTTGCAGTTGAAATCATTACTTCATCAGGAGAAGGCTGAAGAAGTAACCTGACCAGTGAGTCAATGCTGGGTAGATAACTTTGCAGATGAAGTCATACCAAGTTTTCATGGACAAGGACCACATGTGTTACAGGGCCTTATGAACAGTCTCTCTCTCTCTCTCTAAAGTAGCTGACTGCTCTACTTCTTATGCCTGGCATTGTATGGGTAACAGCTCTGTGATCAGAGGAATGTCCCTCAGGTGGGTGATACAGGATAGAAGGCATTTGAAAAATGAGTGAAAAAGTCATTAATACACCTGAAGCATTCAAACAAAGAGAGTAAGCCCCAGGAAAAGATTAATGATTATGTCTTCTTGAACATCACCCAGTGTGAAGGTCCTGTGACTAAATAAAAAATAATGGGGACAAGAGAAGTAAGCAGCACTTGGACATCAGGAAAAGGGGAAAATATCCACTCATACAAACACCAACTGAATATGTACAGTGGTGGTGAACTGATGTTAGGCACATACTCTTCACAGTGGTACTTCTTAGCTTTAATTAGAAACTCTTAACATTCATTTTAGAACAGTTTTTCTATGTCTAGTATTCTGAAGATATGAATAAACACAGAGATGTGTGCTAACATACATAGCTACACAGACAGTTACGGTTTCAAAAATAAATGTGCACCTGAACACTTCCAACACATTCTACAAGGCCCAATCTCAAGGAGATGTGGTGAATGGTTCTCCAGCTGCCTGGCATTTCAGCAGGCAGCGCTGCTGTACGAAGGATGAACAAATCACACAGACCTGATCTGATTAGGCAGGAGCCCATGGCCACCCCCCACAGTTCAAAGTGCTCTGAACACACGTGAAGAGCTTTAGATCTCCAAGTGTTCCTTCAGAGCTTCAGAAAACTACAGAGGAATCCAAAGAGCCTATCAACTGCAGTGCGAAGGTCAGCCACGGGGAACGTACCGTCCCACCTCACCTGTCTTCTCCCCAAACCTGTGTTTCTTATTCTCTGTATTATCCTAACATTTACCTGAAGGCTGCAAAGCCAGCTTTTGCCTATGAGGCATTTAGCTTCTTCTAAGTATGATATCATAACTTTCTGGATCAAGTGTGCAACTCCTACCTGTGAATTTCTTCTAGCCTCCACGCCTCCTGGAAACCTCTAATTCACATATCTAATAAGTCTTTAAAATTATACGGTGCACCACTGACACTAATAATTACCTTTAAAAACCCTTCCAGTGCGGATAGCAATCTAATTAGGACAATTTTAGTGGCTGTAGACTTGAAAAGGACATTATTAATTGAGGGCCTTACATTACTCTTAGAACACCTTTATCAATTTTTATGATTTCTTAAAAATGTTAATACAAGGCAGGCATATGGAACTCTAATTGAAGAGTAACAGAGTCTTGCCACACTTCATAAAGCCTCTCATGGGTGCAGTGTAACCAAAGGAATACACAGAGAGCCCTTTCTGCAAATTCCTCCCTGTGGATTCCTACTGAAACCAGAAAGACTAATTTAATTTTTCCCAACACACCACAAATGTGGGTTGACCGCTCTGTAATTAGGAGTGCCTTTTGCAAATGAATTTGTTATAATTAGATCTGGTTCTAAAGCCAAAATACAGTTGTAAGTATTTTTACCTGCATTTTTTTTTTCATTTCTTTTTAAGCCAAGCCTTAAAAAAAAAAAAAAAAATCACAAATGTTGAGACAAGTTTACAAGCCTCAGTTCCTCAGTAGTAGGATTTATACGACTCAAGTTTAAAAGTCCACAGCAATGCAGGAAAGAACAGCAAACACAGGAAGGGAGCACAGGAAAAGGAAGTAATGGACTTCAGATTTTCAGTGGAGACATTACATCATTTGTTTTGCAATGTATCTGTATTTCACAGCCAGAATAATATCAGCCAGCTCCAAGATAAGGAACATATTTATTCAGAGAATAAACTATTTCAGATTTCATCATTATGTCAATATTTGCCATATTAACATTACAGTTCCCAGTTCCTTTCAGTTAATACCCAATAGTTAATAACACATCACGTGCAAAGGGAAAAGATCTTCTGAATGAGTTAAGTACACATGCCAAGAACCACCAGGTTCATAGTCTGGTTAACTCCAGTTTTGGAGGGCTTTCCTTACTTGGTGCAAGGAGATAGGAAGATGTCCTCAACTGGCAGGTATTTTTCCTTTTTTATTTTCTTTTTAGAGATTTCAGAGCTGAACCTGACAACTACAGATTATCACACAATATCTGCAGACAACCTGGCCAAGCCTTTGCAGACTGGATACTACGTATAGCAACCTTTATGCAGAGACTCCACCCTGCCCTATGGCAAAGTATGGAGGATACCAGGCTCTGGAGTTGGGAGTTGCAATTGCCTGAGGAGTTGTAGAATCATTGAATATTCCAAATTGAAAGGGGCACATAAGGACCACTGAGTCCCTGCAGATAGAAGAGGGGCAGCATCCACTGAGGCTGTTACTTTGATGTAAATGCTGGGCTGTTGCAGATAGGAAAATTATTATACATAACTCTAAGAAATATGAGTTTTCATAGGCTCAAGGAGCGATTTATTAACGACAACTCCACTAATCCTCATAAACAGATGACTTCATGATGGACTTACATGCTCTTATTGCAACACCAAGGTCAGCTGCATGTCTCTCCACACATTCCTGCAGTACACATAGTTACGACCACATGAACCGGTGAGCAGCATCCACTCCCTCTCACCATGTTCATATGCAGTGTGTGGGTTTCTCCTATTGTTTCTCCTGTCCCTAATACACACATATATGACTCTGAGAATTTGCTACTCATTTTTCAGCAGCAGCCCCCCAGAGATGGAGTAAGCATGCCTTGTGACACTACATTTACCACTGCATGGTGATGACTTTGTGATTGATGATTCACCCATCTGCTCCCAGGGAGTAACCTTTGCTTTGTCAACCTCTGTTTGCATCTCCATTGTGCACTGCCTGAAGCTTGCCATCTGTGTCTCTGCATTCTTGCACTCACACAGGTCTCACCATAAACGTGCTAGCAAAATGGACCGTGCTGAAAGCCATGGAGACCAAAGCTATTCACACCATGTGACATTGTTTTTCAGTGCCATGTGTTTAGAAGGAACTGTAAGCTAAGAGCTTGTCTTGCAGGCTTGGTCTACTTCTCTCTCTTCTGCTCTGTCAGAGCTGTGTCATGTGTGGCCCAGAATGGCAGTTCCCATGCTGTGTAGCAGCTCAGGACCTGCAGAGAAGGGCCTCAGACCACCATCATCAGCCATGTGCAGAAACAAATGGAACTGTCATAATTCACAGGAGAACAAAGGCTGATAATTTTCTGCCTGAAATGATAATTTCTTTGTAAAATTCCATGACTTTGTCTGCTGTTATATCAATTAATTTTCCTTATTCCAAAGTTGTTTTTTATTCAAATAAGGTTCCTAATAATGCAAATGTCATTCAGCTTTATTCTGGTAGGCCATGTTAAGTGCTTGTCAGATAAGTGTTCATTTCTGCCCAAAAAAGAACTTTGAATTTGTATAATACTTTGTGAGCAACCAATGGTTTTATTAGCTTTACAGAACACACCTCCCCCCTACAGAAAAGATGGTTACTGACAGCAAAAGAGATGCTACAAAATAAAATCAAATGTAACATTCAAAACAATGAGTATTTCTCTATATATTAACATTTATACCAAGCTTAAAATTAGTATTATTTGGATCACAGACCACTATTGAATGCTACTGCAAAAAAGGAAATTACATAAGCAATGATTATTACCATTTAAAAATAGCTAACGGTGTAAATTGGAAGATTTAATGCTTTCTTCTTTTAATGTACAGCCCCATTTCCAGAATTTCACTGAACTGTGAGGACAGAACAACTGTCACAGCTGTCTATCAGAGTTGAATTAGATGAAGACAAACAATACAGGCTTTGTGGTTCAACTGAAGCAGCAGCCTCAAAAGTTTCCATTTCTCATCCAAGGGCACTGTGGGAGCATTGTCTTCTCCCTCTCTGAAAAGAGAATGGAACAATTATGTTACTGAAATTCCTCCACAGTGGGTCTGAAAGAATGTTTAGGTCCAGCCAAGGAGACAGGAGAAACTAAAAGTAGTGGTTCCATGGACAGCAGGTGGGGGCAGTTTCCGGGTATATACCTCATGGACATAATGGTCCTGATTCTTCTCCTGTAGGGTAAAGCCAGCACTGGAAGATTTAATAGCAATGGAGGAAATGGCAATATAAAATGCCAAGTGCAGGAGTAAACTTGAAACAAAGCTTTATTGGCTTTCTGAATCTATCAGGTAATTGATTTTAACGTGGAGAGCATAGTTTTAAATAGAAAGTAAAATATACTATTACACAGAAGGTTTTTTTTTACCATTTACCATCCCAGGGGCCCTACCAAGAAAAGTGCTGAGTACACAGCCTTCATGGGTGTCAGATGGGCTCAGATTGAAAGCAATGGCCCATTTTGTTCCTCCTGATAGCAGTAATATTCATATTCATCAGCAGTAGAGATAAATTAATATTTGGCTTCATGCAAACACATACTTATGTGCTACAGCACAACCTTAAGAAATCAGCTGCTGAGTTGCCTCACTTCAGAAGTGGTAGGTATGAGAATGACAAATCATTTCATCCTGTTGTACTAGCAATCTCATCTTTCCTGAAGTTATTTTAGCACTCAGAATGTATACGCAAGGAATCCATAAGTGCTTGGGTGCAATAGATTACCTGGAGCTACAACAACTACTTGCAGGAATAGTCAGCACATTTCTAGAGAGTTTCTACTCTTTTCCTTCAAGACAACAGGAGTGTAAAGGCTGTCAGTCACCTACAACAATGTCAAGGAGTAGGTGTCTGCATGCAGGACAAACTGTGCAATGATTTCTGTATTCTCTCTACATAGACAACACGCCCCCCCAAAGCCATGAGATTTGGCAGCAGGATCATTTGATGATCAACATCAAGAATTTTTAGCCACTTCTAGTGGCTACATTCTAAGGGAAACTGTAGGTCCTTCACAGAGCAGCTGATTTTAGCCATAGTTACACTTTATGCAATAGCACAGAGGATTGTCAGTTCTACCTGGGGCTTAGCACAAAGGTGCAACATTAAAAATAAATAAAATAAAATAAAATAAAATAAAATAAAATAAAATAAAATAAAATAAAATAAAAAAGCAAGCACATAATGACAGCAAGTTATTCTCAGACTCTGACATGTTTTTCAGTGAGCTACTGATAAGATGGTGCAGGGACCAACCCCTGCCTGAAAAGGAACGTTTCTCTTGTAGACAAAAGATACTTGATCAGATGAACAATCTGAGTAAGCTCAGAAGCTCCAAGAGCTCAGAAGAAACCAAAACTCTGCATTCTTAAGGTTCTACATAGGCAAACTAATGCTTTGACAAAGTGACACTTTCTTAATCTCCATTAGTGCTAAACTAATTAACAAAGCAGTTTTATACACTGCAGTAAGTAGTATCTCCTTTCTTGGAGAATCCCTAGTGTGATATAAGGGTGATTGAGTATCTAATTACTCCATAATTGAATGCACACTTTGTACATTTTTCACTAGTTTAAGCTTAATGCTTTTGGTCCAAAAATCAAAGTCAGTGAAATTAAGTTGAACTGCAATTTCGGCAGCTATTGTATTACTGGATTACTTTTGGAAAGGAGCCTAATTACAAGCCAATCTGAAGATTTCAGTTGTGCTTGTTACAAAAATACCTAATGTATAATCTAACAAAAGACTAATTATATATACTGGTGGTGGTGTTATTCATGTTTACCCTTCATTCACATTTAAGACTAATTTTTCTACCATGCTAAATTAATAGCACTGTTCCACGACACATATAACCAAGTAACACACTATTATCTACTATGCAGACATCAAGGTACCTGCTTCTCTTACTCTTTTGAAGTGTTTATAGAAAGGTGTGAGGGTTG
Source organism: Lagopus muta (assembly GCF_023343835.1). Lineage (NCBI taxonomy): Eukaryota > Metazoa > Chordata > Aves > Galliformes > Phasianidae > Lagopus > Lagopus muta. Next base: position 36,528,000 of record NC_064435.1, on the reverse strand, counting down.
CTCTGAAAGTAACGCCTCCTATTTTAAGATGTTAGCCCACAACATCAGGGGTAGTGCTGGTGTTATGATGGTAGAGGTTTAATCTCCCTGCCAATATTCCATTACATTTTATTACTCTGTGTCAGACAGTAGAAGAGCAGTCTGACAAAATGGCGTCTGATATGGAAGAGTTCAGGAAGCAGAGAAAAGTCACTGAAATCCTCCATGTAGAGAGAAAAATGGTTACCCACTGACATTCATCAACAGACATTCGCTGAACATTTATGGAGACCAAACAGCAGATGTGAGCACAGTGATGTGGTGGGTGGTGCATTTCAGCAGTGACAGCAGCAACGAGTAAGACAAGCCACATTCCAGATGGCCATACGCAGCTGTCCCACTACAAATGAAGAGTGTCTCAATCAACTCATCCACATAAATCAGCAGATTATGACCAGGGAACTGTACACATTCAAATATCGGCTTCACTGCATTAGAAACAGGACAGCAATGTTGCTAAGTTTGTGCCAGGTGCATCCCATGAATGCACCATCCAGGAATAGAAAGAACATTGTTCGCAATTTCATCAGGACCTAGTCAATACAAGCTTGAAGGTGACAGTTTCCAGGATGGCATCATTACCGTTGACGCAGGGTAGTGTTACCATTCCAAGCCAGAGTCAAAACAGCAGTCCATGGAGTGGCAATGTGTGAATTCCTCACCGAAGAAAAAATTCAAGACACAACCCTAATCAGGTAAAGCGATGTGCACTATCTTTTGGAATAGGAAAGGGGTGATGCTTCTGGATTTCCTGAAACCCGGACAAACCATCAACTCTGACCACTACAACATGATGATAACTGAGCTGAAGGCTCAAACTTCCAGAGCTGGGCCAGAGAAGAAGGCAACTTTTCTCTTGCAACATGATAATGCCAACCCCCACACCAGTCTGAAGACTGTGGAACACATCATCAACTCTGCCTTAAGTGTCCTACTCTGTGCACTGCATAGTCCTGTTTGGCACCTTCTGACTTTCATCTGTTCAGGCCAGTGAAAGATGCACTGCACGGGCAATATTTTCCCAGCAATTATGTCATCATAGCAGCTGTTAAACACTGTATCACCTCCGCTTATTGACATTTTTACAAGAGCAACACGCAGGCTCTCGTTCATCATTGGTGAAGATGCACAGATAATGTCGGTGACTGTGCTGAAAAATAGTTTTTATAACTAGCAATGTGCTCTATTAAATAGTGTTACTGTGCTTCTTGCATATGTTGCAGCTTCCATGGAAACAAAAAGGAGGCATTATGTTTGGAGCAACCTATGTAATACTTCTTCAAAATTGCACAAATGTGCTTGTATATTATAATCAGAAAACTGCCTAGATTATTTACTTGTTTATAGAGTGTATTTCTGCCTTTTAAATCTCCTTTGCTTGGATTGAGTACTACATATAAACAGAGCTCCAATGCTTCTGATGGAATCCTCTAATGCATAAACTGTTGGAAAACCTGAGGTCTATCATCAGAATACTAATGATTTAAAGCAAAGAAACATTAACAAGGTAAAAAAAAAATCCACAAATCATCCTGAGAATGTAAATATAAATAAATGCATGGTTCTAAGAATGCTTACTTCTAATTTTTGCGTTTGTCAATTTTACATACTCAGATTCCTCACAGAGAATGTATTCTCTTGAAGAAAACTGGAATAAATGCAAGACAGCAACTATCTCAAAAACAGGGAGCAGAGGAGGAGCAAAGATCAGGGCCAAGCATAGCATACTTCTACGAACTGAAGGTCTCAAGGCTCCCATAGTAAGACAACGTATTTTAGGAAAGAGAAAAGATAGAAGAAAACTTCAGCAAAAAAGATTACTTTTCAGTCTTCTGGAAGTGTAGGAAAAGTGCATATAAATGAAATACAAAGAAATGAAATAGGATGGGCATGATAATACGCCTTTTCATCTGATAGGGAGAAATAAGAAACCACACTAGAGCAGCCTTAGGCCAAAATCATTATATGAGATCAAAAACTTTCTTCTGCTACTTAAGTAGACGATGTACTTTCTGGAGAGCTTTTCATCCTCCTTTATTTTACCGTTTTGCTTTCCACTATTGTCTTACACAATATCTCCATGGTGTTTGCTTTTTTCTTAGAAGCATCTTGTCTTCTCCTTCTTAAAAACAGCTAAATTAAAAAGTTCATTACGAGTTAAAAAAACTTCAATAGACATGAGTAGCACTTTGAACACTGACTACACATTACCATTATTCTACACCTTCCTAAAATCTGAAAGTATTATCAGGCATGGATTCAGAGCATCTCAGAAAAGAAATCGCACTACCTTATAAACTCTTATGTCTCTTCCAACAATTTGTAATTCTTTCCATGAAGTTCAAATTTACTGAGTGTACTTCTAGTTTTGTATCAATATCAAGCTAACAAAAGTACCTTTGCTTCTCTTGAGCTCAGAGGATGGATAAAAATGCTTTAAAAATTAGAGAAAGTTCTGCTTTGTAGCCCTGCTCTGCCACAAAATCTGGAGTTAGTGATAAAATACAGCTAATAACAATCACTTCTGGTACACATTTATCGCTCTCTGAGTGAGAATTATCAATTACAAAAATATTTTCAGTAACCCAAGCAACTTGTTCAGGTTTTGTATTTATTCCAAAATATTGTTGTCTGTTAAGCGTGAGTTTGTATGCAAGTATTCACTGCAATGTTTTCATCCATATAGGATTAGAATTACAAATTCCAGTAAGAATAAGGATCCGTAAATACCTGCATTGTCAGTTTCAATAAATAAAAATATTCCCATTAAAACTTCCTTTGTGATTTCATTAAGGCAAAACAAAGTGTACTTCCACTTCACAACGTTGTACTACATCGTAGAAGAAAGCATATATGTTGTAGGCTTTCTTCTTTATGTCTGTAGTCATACACATGCACTTGTATGTCCTAATATCCTCAACATTTGAGAGCTGTTACATAATAATCTAGAATCTCCACACTTTAAAAATGAGGTACAGTTTAAGTAGAAATGATTCATGCTTTTCACCACTTTGCCTCAATACAATCTCGAACATTTTTTCTGTAAGTGAATACGACATGGCAGAGTTTCTCTGTGTGTGTACTTTCAGAGCCAAGCTTTTGTGCTCAAATTGGCAATAATTATTCTGTGAGGAAGTTTTTTTTATGACAGGAGCTCCTGGCTACATTATCAGTTTTCCAAACAGTAGCGAATAAACCATACGAGTTATGGGAAGCAGCTGGAAACTATACTATCAGAATGTTTTTCATAAAAAAGCTGATAACAGAGCATTGTGGATAGCAAAGAATGTGTGGTGTTGATAGAGAACTGCATTCCAAAAATTCTGGGAGCCTCTGTCAGTGTGGAGTATCTTATCTGAAGCATATAGCAGAGGTAGCCTATAGCTAGCCTACCCTATGACTCTGTTTAGATTTGAAAAGGAAGCACAATATCTTGTTTCTTTTGTGTGTATTAACAGATTTCTACTCTTTTCCATTCCTCCACTAATAATTCTGTATTTCTAAAAAGAGCTCTGAAAGTAACTTAACAAGGACCATTCCAATATGGTACTTGCTCTGGAAACAGGCACATCTCAACATTATTTTATTCCTCATTTATGGCTTAGTCGCTCCCTTTAGTGATGCTCTGGGCTGGAAACGACATATATTTCTACTACAACAATGATGATTGCCATGATGGACTGCTTGTTGCTTCTGAATTGTTTCTCTTGTGTCAAAGGCATGCCACACAGGCAACAAAAACTGCTTATGAATTAGAATTCCTAGCAATGGGAAAACAAGTTAGGCTGACGCTACAGCTTTCACCTGCAGTGTCAATGTACACCGCATTTCCTTCTATTACAACGAAGCAGTGAGAAGCCACCTGAAAAAGAAGGTGGCTTTCAGCCACTCCCGAGGCTCTTCATCTCCTGAATGTTCCAAAGTTTTTGGCTTCCAGTAGCTCTCTGATTAAGAAGCCAAAGGTGGTTGGCCGTCGGTCCTGCAGTTATTCACTCCAATGTAAATACATTCTCAAGTACTCTGAAGTGGCAGCAATTTGCTGGACATGTTACCTAAGAACAATAGTTGGTATTGTTGATAGCCATGACTGTGTGTGCTGTGTAACTTTCAAAGACCGAAACTCAACAATTACACCAGTCCTTTCAAGCACCAAATTTAAACTCACGGAGACAAACAAAGACAAATGAAAAATCACTTGCTGAAAGGCAGCATAAATATTTACATATCATCACATCTAGGAAATCAGTATTTGTATTTCTAAAGAATTTGTGTTGATAATTTCTAGACGTTTTGTTTTTGTTTTCTTCTAAATCAGGAAAAAGAGAAGAATGGTCATAAGAGCATAATGATGCATGGCTGCTGAAAGCTCACTCCAGCTCTGGATCAATGCAACAGGAAAGCATAAAACTCCTAAGTGTTGGAACTTCCTCACAGCAACTTGTTCATTATCTTCAGGAACTGCAAAAGCAAATGGTAAGAGAGTGAAGACATACTGATTGGTAATGAGAACCTCCCTTCAAATGTGAAGTTCTCTGACATCTGCTTAGGCAAAGAAATATGAACATCAAGCCTCTCACAACTCCGTTCTTCAAACACAAGGCACAGCTCCACAGCTCAATCTCTATTTGAATGCTCATTCATATTGTGTATTCTACTGCCATGATACAGTGTACAATGCTACAATGGGGGGAATGTACCACTACTTTTTTAATAATAGCTCATTCCAAACTGGCCACCCTGATCCGTTGTTCAGCGCTCTGTGAAAGGGAGGAGTTCATACCATTCACTCATAGAATCCACTGGATGAAGTCACCACACTGTCCTCCCTCCTTAGTCTACACTGTGAACATAATGGTGTGCCAATTTCTGCTTGTCTGCTTGTACCTCACAATATTATACAGTCTCCACAGTATCAGGCATACAGTCTCTGTCCCACCCCAAATAAATCCTTCCTGTACTCTAGACCTACCACAATTTTGGTATTTTAATGACATTTATTTATTTTTTCTTCTAATTTTGAATGTACTACTAGGGAAACAGCAATTATATTAAGAATAGCCTTTCATCCAAAGTCACTTCCACAACCATTATTTACAATATGTTGAATAAACTGGCAGCTACTGTCAGTCTGTGGTCTACTACAGGTATATGTGTATGCATGGATGTGTACATGTACACTTGTGTACATAAAATCACATGCTTTTTCAGGAGTTTCTAAATCAGACGTGCAAAAAAAAAAATGTTCAGGAGAACAAAGTAATGTAGATAGGTAGCTGGAATACAATCTTTAATTTATGGATAGAAAATAAAATGAGCTGTGTCTGGGACATGTCAATTCAAGATAGCCAATCTGTCTAAATCTCCAATTTACTTGGAGATTAAATTACTTTGTTTACTGGTTATGCTCTGTTGATAATAAAGTTTATCACTTTCAAGAGAAAATATTATTTCCATATTGTTTTAGCAGATTACTTTTTAGAATGAGATCTTACTACATTCTGTTCAAAGAATCTTCTTGATTTCTATGACTTTGGTACTGGGCACTAATCTGACCTTCTCTTAGTAAATGGGAGCAAAACCAGCTAATTATAATATGTTATCATGCTTACATAGCCTGGTTTGCAAAGAAGTGATATAGATATAGATGAATGCCACAATGAATTCAGCATCACAGTCAACTCAAGCTGATGTTCAGCTATTTGAAGTCATGTTGCTCATTCACAGATTAAGCTGTTCTGCTGATGCAATGGAAGCATGTCTATCAAATCCATTACATATAAAGCAACAAGGATTATAGAAAGAGTAATAAAACTATTGGAAATCACAAATAATACTTCAATGAAAGAATACATTACAGAAAAGGTATTTATATAATACCCCAAAATACAAGAAATTTTGAAAATACTGACAATTCACATATTTTAAACGGTGCATCAGAATCCAAGTTACCTTTAATAAAATGGTAGATTTAGGGTTTTCTTTATTTGATTTCTAGGAGTGGTTGCATTTGTTGTCCCCATTTTTAAGCTTTTGGGTATAATAGTAAGAATGGCAAACCTTTTTCCAACATCACATAATATTATCAAGAAATAGCCTGACACCCATATCAAGGACTACAAGTGAAGTAAAATCTAGTGGTTATACTGAGAGGTCATAGCACTATCCTTTCTCTTTTTTCTTTCAGAAAAGGATCTGCGGGTTCTGCTAGACAGCAAGTTGAACATGAGCCAACAATGCACCCATGCAGCAAAGAAGGGCAACAGCCTCTTGGGATGCACTAGGAAGTACATTTCCAGCAAGTCAAGAGAAGTGATACTTTATGTTTACTCTGCCCTGGTGAGAAATCTGGAGTGCTGGGTCCAGTTCTAGGTGCCCTTAGTTCAAGAGAAATATGGACATACTGGTGACAGTCCAGCAAAAGGCCACAGAGACGATTATGGGATTCCTGTCATAAAAGAGGGTAAGAGGGCTGGTAGTGTTTAGACTCAGGAATAAATATCTCAAGACAGATTTTATCAAGGCAGATCTTATCTTTAGCTTAAGAGATAAAAGTACAAAAGATGGCATCAGGCTCTTCAGTGTTATCCAGTGAATGCATGAGACAATGGACACAAATTTAAACGCAGAAAATTTCATTTAAGCACAGAAAAAATCTTTTTTAGTCAAGTAAAAGAACAGGTTTCCTAAAAATGTTGTGAGATTTCTGTCCATAGAAATATTCAAAACCCAACTGGACATGGCCCTGAGCAGTACACTGTAGCTGACACTTCGAGCAGTGGATCAGACTAGAGGCCAGACTGGATCTTCAGAGGCCCTTCCAACCACAACCATTCTGTGTTTCTATACTGTTCTTCAGCCTAAAATTAAAATCAGTTTTTTCACTTTCCATGCCTGAAAGCAAATCTGCACCAAGCTTTCCCACCAAATTTCTCACCAACTGACTGGCTTTGTCATTAGTGGATGTGATTAAAATAGGTTATAAGCAAGAAAAAAAAATTCTTCCTTTTTTTTTTTTCTCTATGGGAACAGAAATGAATTTTTCAACAACTGAAGTAAAAAAAAGTATGTAAAGCCTATTTTGTAAAGAATGTATTTCAAAAATATCCACAAAACAGATCCCACAGATTCATTAACCCCAGACATTTTCAGTAGAAAAGTAGAGTCAGAAGAGGCAAACTGAACAGCAACAAACTAATTCTAATGTCAATCATGTTAAAAAAAAGTAGTGGAGCTATAAAGTTCGACCTGCAGTGTCCTGCTTCTTAATACCCCCATTTAAGCCCAAATTTTCCTCCAGAACTAGAGGCAGTTGTTTTGAAATCTGGTCTCTCTTATGATAAAGGAACACTAAACAAACAAACAAACAAAAAAAAAACCTCTTTACCTGAGATTACATGCTGTGATATATGATTGTGTCATCTCTGCCTTCAATTCAACAAGCTACCACAAATTGCACAAATATCAACACATGCTATTTGATCATAAGCCACAAAATTTTCAATTCTTTCAAGTTTTCAATCAAGACTGAAGATTTATGAGCATGGCATGCATAAAGCCTGCACTCTGATTCAGTCAAAACTAATTAGACCTTTTACACAGCCTTTCTGTACTCTTGTGTATACAGCACCTGTACGGAAACATTTGTCCCTCTCCTTGACAGAGTGAGGAGGTCACAGAAAACAAATGTTTCTCAGGATTCTTCAAGAGGCTGCACCACAATGATTTGGAATAAAAGAGAAAATACTGAAATCTCTTCAGACAGGTGTTCCAGCAGCCTTGGCAGAGGGGTAACATGTCAGAAAAGAAGTCCACCAGTATGTTTAGTTTTGCTATAACTAAGACATACCACAGCTTTCAAATAAAAGGTAATCTCCTCTTTAAAAATGAGAATCACTCCCTCTTGGATTATCATGAACATCCCACACTGCCAACTATTACTTCCCTATCTGCTACTGGATCTTCATAGGAATATTCAGTCCATGTTAGAAGCTTCAGCTGAAGGATCATTACTCATCCCTAGGAAGGAGGGAGTGTATCTTCTCTGAGAATGTCTGAGGTTCACATGGGGACCTACTGTTCCTCAACACCTTCCCCCTGGAGAGAACAGCATGAGGAAAGTACTAAAAAATAGGTAAAATTATTTCATTTTCTCCCTCTTTCTAGTGGAAGAGAGGTGATAAAGGCCACACTATTTCCTTTTAGACTTCACTTTTCCAGCTTCCACCTTCCCGGAGGCAAAATCAATAGCAGGGATGTATTGCCAGCCTTTAATTAGTTTGCTACTGTTTTCGACTGATGTACCCAAGACTAAAAGGAAGCCCTGGCCAAATTAATTTCTGATAAACAATTCAATCAGGTGTAGAGAGCCAAGTGGCCATTTATGTTGGGTACACAATGACCAGATTCACAGTTCCTTCTCAGTGCTCAAAAGTCTATAGTCAGCAAAGCCCAACAGCAAATACTACTACCTCACATTAACAATTCCATCATTCAGGAATTAAAACTTCAGATTATTTTGTGAAGCTTAGCCAAGACAAAACTTGTTGTTTAAAACAATCTTTTATAAGTATCAAAAACGTGAAAGGAAAAGGGAAATTTTTCACATTTCAGTTCCAACACTGTAAAGGGAAACTATTTCATGCTTAAAATTCAAAGACAGCGTGTCAAGTAATTTCACTGTTACAGACTTGAATTACCTGCACTGGCCTGAGGGCATTATTCATTCTCTGAGAAAAATTGTACTTTAATATTGCTATGATTTTCCGAAATAATTTTAATGCAAAAGCCTGCATGAATCTGAATCATCAATTTCAAGATTAAAGTGATGACATTCTCTGACTGTAGAGAACCATTTAATTGAGAATTGAGCTTAGGGATATGCCCAAAATCAAATATGTGAATGAGAAAACAGTATTAATAAAAGGACTAGTATTTTGCTTTCTTTGCTTAACTTCTGGTTTGCTGATACTAAATATTATATTGAATGCTTATGCTATATCAAAAGATCGTGAAATTGCTGGCCACTATCCCAGACCATTTAATGATTTGTCACATGCGGGAGGAAAGATAATCTTCCCACTAAGCATTAATGGATCCGATTTTGGAAGTACTGAATTATTAATCTCTTTAAGGGGTTATCTGATGCCTGATCATTTGTTAACTTTATATGAAGCTGGGTGCTGGAACCAGAGCACAGTCTGAGGAGACTTAACTCCACAATAGAGCCTGAAGTGAAGCAGGAACTTCCATCACTGACCAAGGTAGGGCATGAATTTACTGTACAAATAACTGTCTGTACCCTAAGGCTTTTTTAGGTGTGTTGATAGTAAAAGAAGAACTAGGGAGAATGTGAGTCCATTACTGAATGAGGTGAGTGTCCTGGTAACAAGGTATGCTATGACAGTGGAGATACTGAACATCTTCTTTGCTTCAGTTTTTACTATTAAGATTGCTCCTCTGGAATTCCAGACCCTGGAAGTAAGAGAGAAAGGCTTGGGAATTGAAGTCTTCTCTGTGGTTGAAGAGGAGATGGTCAGAGGCACCTAGCCAAAATCAAGACACACAAATCCATGCACCCCAATGACGTTCACCCATGCGTGCTGACAGACTGCTGAACCACTTTGAAAGGTTTTGGCAAATGGGAGAGGTGCTTGAAAGCTAGAGGATAGTCAGTGTCACTTAAGTCTTCAAAAAGGACAGAAAGGAGGATACAAGAAACTACAGGCCCGTCAGCCTCACCTCTGCCCCTGGAAAACCGATGGAACAACTTGTTCTGGATGCCATCTCCAAGCAAATGGAAGAGAAGGTTACCAGTAGCCAACATGGAGACATCATGATCGACCAACCTGGTAACCTTCATATGATGTTGTCACTGGTGGGGTAGACAAGTGGAGAGCAGTAGATGTTGTGTGCGTTGACTCAGGCAAGTTGTTTGAGGCTCTCTCCTACAGCATCCTTGTAATGAACATTAAGAAAGTGTGAGATAGATAAGCGGACAGTGAGGTGAACTGACGACTGGCTGGCTGAGAGACCTCATAGAGTTGTGGTCAATGGTGCAGAGTTGTAGGCAGTGTCTCCCAGGGGCTGGTTTGCCAATGATAAAAAGCTGGGAGGAGTGACTGACATACCAGAAGGCTACGCTGCCATTCAGCAAGACCTGGGCAGACTAGCAAATTAGGCAGAGAGGAACCTGATGAGGTTCAACAAGATCAAGTGTAGTGTTGCGCTTGGGAAGGAATAGCCTTGTGCATCAGTACAGGTTAGAGGCTGATGTGCAGGAGATGAATTCTATGGAGATTGACCTGGGTGTCCTGGTGAACAAAAGGTTGACCATGAACCAATAGTGTGCCCTTGTGGCCAAGAAGGCCAATGGTATCTTGGGGTGTATTAAAAAGAGTGTAGCTAGCAGGTCGAGGGACCTCTACTCTGCCCTGGTGAGGCCACATCTGAAATACTGTGTAGAGTTCTGGGCTTCTCATTTCATAAAAGACAGTTATATCCTAGAAAGAGTGCAGCAGAGAGCGATAAAGATGATAAAGGGGCCAGGAGCATCTCCTGTACAAGGAAAGTCTGAGAGAGGTGGGACTCTTCAGTCTGGAGAAGAGAAGACTGAGAGGGGATCTCATAACTGTCTACAAACATCTCAAGCGCAGGAGTCAAGTTGATGCGGGCAGAGTCTTGTTGGTGGAGAGCAGAACCTGGAACACAGGAAGTTCCACACTAATACAGGGAGGAGTGATTGTCAGAGTGATGGAGCATTGCAGCAGGTTGCCCAAATAGTTTGTGGAGTCTCCTTCTACAGAGATACTCAAGACCCATATGGATGGGTCCTGTTTGGGACCTGTGTGATCTTCTGTAGGGAACTTGCTTTAGCGAAGGAGTTGGACTTGATGATCTCTGCAGGTCCCTTCCATACCTACAGGTCTGCGATTCTGTGACAGTGTATATTAAGAACTTTTCAGCAGCTTGATTCCAGGTGAAACTCTGGGTGAATTAGTTCTCTTATGAGCATATGGCAGATACCAAAAATGATGTCACTATATAATTGATTCTACCAATAAAATAGGGTGAGTACCTTATGCTTTTTTTTTGTATAGCTTATTGTAGTTTTGTGTTTATATACAGTATTGTAGTTTTTTTAATATAGTTTATTGTATTTTAATATAGTTCTTAATATGATAAAATTTAGTAGGACTTATTAAAGAAAGTGAAAGAATTCACACTTTTCTTGAACATTTCCTATATAAGCTTTCATGCTATTGGTATCAATGTGGAGCTACATTTATTACAAAATCAACCATAAATGCTGGTCTCTGACTCACTACTTTCAAGCTAACTAGATGTCTTGATAGCAAAATTTCTTAAATTTAACTCATTATTAGAGTTCTCATTATAGTAAAACATTGATTACCTAAGTGCAATGAGCTTTAGGGGCAACTGTTGAGTACAGAGGGAATTTATGTTGTAATTGCTAGAAGCCAGGGGAGTATCACATGGGCAGTTTTACTAACTGAAGTGTGGATAATTCAGGTTCCCAGGTGCATTAGCTATTCTGCACTGAATTCAAAGTCATCCTTGTTCTCTGAGCCAATGAAGGCTAAAACCACCAAGGACAAGAAGCAGCAACTACTTTGATGAATAAAATAATGTGAAAAATTAGCCATAAGAGAAATTAATTAATTGTATCCGCACTGGTTTTGAAAGATTCACTGTTTGGTTTAGAAGGTACAGCATTCTAAAAAAAGGAGAAGGGATTAAAAAAAATCAAAAATTAAAAAATAAGGAATTCTTCCAGAACTAGTACTCTGTTTAAATGATAACATTAAAAAATTAACTAGTGCTTTCCACAAATACGGAAATTCATCCCAAAACTTTAGGCATAATGCACTGTTGTCCACTGCAGTATAGAAATTTCAAGCTAGAAGAAGTAACTATGACCTAACTGCCTGAACCACTGTCTACTAAAGATTTCAATTCATAAAATCATATACTCTATTCCAGCCACTAAAGAATCTAATTATTAGCATGTCAGAAAGGCAAATCAACTTTCTTACCATAGGATAAAATAGAACAGTACAGTGTTAAAGTTTACAGTTGTGGCAACATATCATAACATTATGCTGTAATTAACTCAGTTTTCTCCTTTGGCAAAATTTCCCCTATGAAAATTATTTCAAGATTTTGATTTTTCTCCTAAGTTTTACTTACATTAATAAAGATTTACTTTTGTTGTTTTTCCTCTTCTGCTACTGAAATGCAGCCCTGATGACTCTGTCGCTAAGTGGCTGAGTTGGTCTGAAGTTATCTCCTAGGATTCCGTCACAGCCCTCTAGAAGTTCTGCACCCTTAACATGTGTCCTCAGTCGACGAAATTCCTCTATCTGAAAGGCAAAAAAGCAGACATGAAGACAAAGTAATTCTGCATTATGGGACTAATGATCGAAATCAGCATTCCCTGCCACTTGTGCACCACTGAAACTTGGAGTTTTCAGACACCATTTCTAACTTTTAAAAATAGTTGTCAGCACTAACAGAACAGAGAAAAATAAGAACTTTCATATATGTGGTTTGGAAAACATACCCTTTGCATTTTCATAATTTCTTTTGGGATCTTTAACCTTCTCACTCATTGTAGATTACATCCCACAAAATCAATCTCACAACTGTGACATGAAAGTAATGATTCTGGTCTTCTTCTAAGAAGTGTAGGAATAACTCAGTTAACTGGAAATTGTTTTCTTATTCTTCCAGTGATTTATTACCCAAAATAATGAAGCAACCCAAAATGTTGCTTCATTTAAATCAAAATTATTTGCTAAAGCAGCAGAATATTGAAAAGGCTTTAAGCTCTAGGGAAAGTCTTGACATTTTATACCAAAAACACTTTTTTACAATAAAAATGAGATATTACTTCAAAAGTTCTGCAGATATAAGTGCTCAATATACTTTTTTGTATTTTGGGGGTACAGACTCTTTTCAGAGTTTTCACTCTAATCTGATGTAGGAAGACTCAGAGCTTCCATCTCCATCTTTTGTACCAGCATCAAGTTCTATGTGCTAAAAGGCAATGAAAACCAATGCATCTATCAACAACATTTTACCTTACTGTTCAACAGCATAGTTACAGTTGCTTGGTTGGGTTTTTTTTTTGGTTGTTTTTGCTTTGGCATATTGTCAAGCTGGATACATCAAACCTACCTGATGGCTGATTTCTTTAGGCTGAGGCTCCATATCTGTACAGTCTCTATTATGCCTCACTATCTAGCTCAGCTGTAACTTGAAAATGACACAGAACTTGAAAATTTTACACAGAAAGTAAAATGGAGCCTGAAGTTTAATCTTTTTATTATATAAGACATTATGAAGAATGAATTTCTTCATGAAAAACACTCTATAAAGGATTAAAGGGAGAAGGCAAGTGTGATTCCAGAATTAAAGGAAGTTAGGTACTGAACAGCGGGTAATGATATTTTTGTTCTTATATTGCCCACAGAGAATACTTTCTTACGCAACTTGGAAGACAACTGCCTTCATTGTTTTGTTCCACTCTACTGCAGAAGTGACAGAGACTTATTTAGTTGATTTAGAGGCTAGCTTTGCTCTGTTGCATTTTCCTGAAAAAACTGTGCTTAGATATCAACTGTTCTGCTTCTGGCAGCTGAGATACAAGTCGATAGCTTAGACTGTAAAATGAAAAGAAGAAGGAACTGTAAAGTTCTTTCCAAGTGCTTTTAGAGGCAGATCTCAATTTTGGAAGATTTTTTTATTGTTTATTAAAAGCAAACTGAAAACAAACTCACTGCAGGCTACCGAACTGAAAATGTCCTCAGGAGTCAAGTGCTGATAAATCACTGAATGACTTTTGTAAAGGTAGTGTCTGTCACCATCACTAAACTGAATCAACCCTGAAAAGTCTGAAATAATTGTTGTTTTGGATGGTGCATTTTACAGGAATTTGGCTTTTGTTTGATCTTTCAAAAATAAGAGACTTTAAAGACACATGAAGGGAAGAGCAGACGGCAACGCCAGCATTTGTGAGTTATCTACTACAACTGTGAATGCTCTGCCTCAATTCCTATGGTGAAATCTATTTGCTCACAAAGTATCTTCCAATTTCTCCAGTCAGTAAAGTAGGACTGATCTGACCCCAATGTCTGTTCTTACATCTTCAGAGAAGTCAGGAATTGCAGCCTCACTCTAGATGGATAATTGTTTCTAAGCCCACCACAGTGACTGGTGACCCCTTCATATTAGGGTTGAGATCCCAGTGACAGAGGCCTTCTTACATACATGGTAGTCTACTTCATTCTCAAGAAGTGGTGCTGCCAGAAAAGAACACTTAGATGTGCTGATGCTACTTTTCAGATTTAATTTCCAAGCAAAAAGGCAATATTTGTGGCTTGCTCATAATGCTTCATGTAATATGGAATAACTCACTATACCCTCTTCAACTTCTTATCCCAACCCCCTATATTTCACTGCTATAAAGTACACTCTGAAGAGAAAATACTTTAGAGACATACAGATGAACTTCCTTGGGTATTCACACACCTTCAACAGAAACAGAAGGCTTTCTCACACCCAGTAGACCATAGTCCTGCTCATACTGAAACTTGGGGTCAAAGTGAAAGGGTAATTCCACAATGTTAACATTCCTAATTCTGCTGAGTAAAAACAAAGTTAGATTACATTTTGTAGGTTTTGCAAGAATGTTTTTGCCAATCCCCTGTATTCAGATCCTGAATTTTGTTTTACTCTGTTTTACTTACCCTTCTGTTTGAAAATTTCACATTCCTTCAATACACCTTTCCAGAATAAAATAGCATTTCACGGACTGTTTTATTTCAAAGGCTGTACAAATTTTGCACTACTCCCACTCCATTTCCACATACTAGCTACCGTTTCCATCCTGTAAGAGGACTTGACTTCGAATGAAGTAGATGAAAGGACTAAAGACCTAGCCATTCAATACAAAACCAGTCAACTCTGACAATGACAGCAGAACAACAGCTTCTCACTGTATCACTGTGTTAAATCCCTACTCTGCCTGGCTTAGACAATCTAAGGTTCTAGGCTTTGGTGTAACACAAAGCACATAATTCACTATGTCCTATTTAAAAAATATATACAGTGGAGAGAAGCATAAGCAAGTTTTTTTTTTCAATTTTCCACCTGTTTTTTCAGGCCTAATAGGAGAGATTTTTCTATTTCCTTTAATTGTATTTCAGTAGTGTATACGCATGAGCAAGGAGTCTTATAAAAGTAGTCAACACAGTTAATCCTGTGCTGTATATTGTAATGTAAGACAAATGAAGATGATAAAAAACACAGAAGGAAGGCAAGAATGCGCAAAAAGAACACTGCAGGATGCAGCTTTTCACACAAGGCTTGATCTCTTTCCAACAGAGTTCAGCAATGAAACTTCTCCAAGAACTGTATTTGCAAAATATTATTCTCCAGTTGTCTGCACACATTTTATTCAAATCTCACAAAACTACTTACCAAAAGCTACTCTCTGATGGAAGTGCAGACGCATAGCATAAGAATATCACTTGTACTAAAGAAACAGCAATGAACTCTAGAAATTCATACTCTGATGCGGCAGTCCTGATTTGTTATTTTGCTGTTCATGGCATGAATCTGATCCAATCTCTCTCTGTTCCAGAGCCACCTCTCAGCTGCACACTATGTCGGTGGCAGTGTGAAGTCCTCCAAGCCCCTCCATGACTTGTAAGTTCTTCACCACTGCAAAGCTCTGGACTGAATTTATACCAATCAGTGTACTTCAGCAACACAAATGCATTTATTCCTCAAATAAAGCTAAGTACGGTCCAAAATTCTAATCTTTTCCCTACAAACTATGTATCTATGTGAAGATATCTATTTAAGAAGTATTCAAGATGTGCTCAATAATTAATGCAAAAAAGCAATAACAAATAATGGGTTTTAATAACAATGGCACAATATTTCTCTTCTGGAGATCTATCCCCTTCACATCATATTCACCGTTTTGTCTTGCAGTAAATGAGCACATACAATTAATTAAAGTTGCATTTTTCTGCTTAATTCTTCTCTCATTCACCCTTCACACAATCTCCTAGCATACACAAATACCTTGAACTGTGCCCTCTTTTGTCCATTGACTAGATTAAAAAGGAATAGAGAAAACAAAACGTGTAACTAGCATGAAATCCAATTTTATACAACGACTTAGTCTTGTGAGTATGGTTTTCACACTTCCAGTGAAGTCCTCTTATTTATCCATATCATTTCCAGGCAATTAGCTGCTGTGTTACAAAACAAACTGCCTTTAAAGTTATTCTGAATCTAATATCACCAACAGAGTTATGTTTCCATCTACTCAGTAGTAAGCAGCCATAAAACTTACCCTTTTATAAGCAAAGAAATACCAGATTCAAGACTGATAGGATACGCTTAACTTCTAGCTAACAAAGAAATAAGCTTACTGGGAGCAATCACTTTCACCTGTGATTAGAACTAGAATTCACTTTCTGTGTGAAAATAATCAATGCTTATTCAAAATGATAAGTTGTTAAAACATTGTGCTGGGATGACTAGCAGAATTTTAGATTATTAAAATTGAAATAACATCAACTTATCATCTTTTATATTTTTTTCCTTCCGTTTGCACATTCTCCAGAACAGGCAGTAAAAATTAATGCACTCAGCTTCAAGGATTCTAAATAGTTTCACTTAGGTTATATCCACATTTCTCAGGTTGGGATTCACAGAATGAAGGAGAATAACTGTCAGGAGCTTTCACTGTTTTTACTGGGCTTATTTGCAGACAGGTTTGCAATTTCTTTCATTTGACTGTTAGATATTATAAAGAATATACTTTAAAATACATATAAAATTAAATTTAAATAGGTCATTTCCATTTGACATTTGTCACAAAATAGAACTAAAAAAAAGAGCAAGGTAAGCAATGTATAGTTCAATTCGATACAGCTAGCCTGCACTGTATTAACATTTTTATTCTCCAGGATGTAGTATCTCCCTGTGCATTTTTGTTCCTTTAACATCAAAAAGCAGTGGTATTTGAAAGCTTACAATTACAAAGAATTGAATTTCTTTTGCCAATTGACTTCTTTCTTTTCTTTCACTTTGACTTAAATACAGAATTATTTTAAATGCAGATGATAAACGATAACAAGGTTTTTCATCTCTGACCTTTGCGTTGCCTTCAGTGACTCAAAAGGTTAACCTTTACTTGAAAAGCCATGTACTGATCTAATGGGATCTTCATGGAGAACAGACATAATGCCCCATATATATATTTGCACACTATAACCTTTAGCTCATAACCATATTCCAAGGTCACTTCAAGCAGAACTGTTACCTGCACTTGGGACACAGTCAAAGGATAGCGAAACAAAATCCAGGTGACACCTTCGCTGCAGGGTGGAATTGTTAGGGAGCCCTCATACACCCAGTAGTCACGCAGTAGAGGATCTGAAATTAAAAGAATTTTAATGACATTAAAGAAGAGGATTGTACCTTTTAATTATGATGGCTTATGACAGCCATGAGCTTTCTCATATGATGAAGTTAGTATGCAGAAATCTAAGGCGTGAATTTATGACCTGCTAAGTACTGTTAACTACTCTCTTGAGTGAACACACATAAACACATACTTACTACATAACAGTAACTTCCTCTTGTAGATTGATTATAGAATCACAGAGTCATAGAATTGCTCAGGTTGGAAAAGAGCATCGAATCCAATTGCGACCTAACCATACTACCCTAATTCTAACAACCCTCGCTGAATCATGTCTCTGCGCACCACATCCACAGTTTTTAAACACATCCAGGGATGGTGACTCAACCACCTCCCTGGGGAGCCTATTCCAGTGCTTAACAACCCCTTCTGTAAAGTTTTTCCTGATATCCAACCTAAACTTACCCTGGTGCAACTTGAGGCCAGAGGTTATTATTTTAAAGATCAAAATGCCACTTTATAGAAATGGCAAATAACATAAGCCCAATCCCTTAAACTAACAGAATAAATAAATAATATGCTGGGAAAAACTCTCCATATTTCCTGATTCCACATTCTCTACTGCAGTAATTGTTGTTAGACTTGCCCTCACTTGGGCCTAGTTCCACATTTCAAAAATGAATGGAGGAATGAGAGCTCTTCTTGCCACTCTGGTCAAGTAGAACCTCAAGCTTACTACTCCATGGAGCTTAAAGTTCATAGCTGGATTGAAATTTCTTATCTCCAAGACAGGCAGACAACTTTACTGTGAAAAGACATCCCATTTTGAAAGTAGGAAGGCCATGGTGATCAAGCAGTGACTAAATTCTACATCCAAACAAAACTTTTCCATTCAAAATTCAGGTGCCATATTTTTCAAGATGCACTACTGTCTCCTAACTCTGGCAAAGTGAGTTGAGCTTCATAGAAAAAGAAAAACCTTAAGAAATCACTCTGTTTCTCATGAAAACATATCACACGGAGCTGTTCTTTGCTGCTCTGTGAGTGTAGGCCACACTCACAAATGACTTCCTAACCCAGCTGAAGAAAAAGAACATATTACCTGATCTGAAAAGAGGGTAAAAACAAACAAACCTGGAGAGGAATTGGACACTCATGACATGGAAGACCTGAGGGAAGGTTCTGACTAACTTGACAAGGACAGGATGGGAGGCTGGAAATTGAAATAAACTTGTTTGGTTGACCTAACCTGTTACTACCATTTGGTACCAGATAAGAGGAATATCACACAGAATACTGTGATATGAGATAGATATCAGACAGGATGGTGTGATATCTATCTATCAGTAAAATTAAATCTTACTAGTGAAACCTGCGCTCCTCAGTGAATGGATTTTGTTTTGTTGGTCTCATTTTCCTTCTCAGTTACAGGATTTCATAGCAAGAAGTTGCACTGTCAAGCACTCAAAAATTAAGAACTGCAAGAATTAATTCAGCCCACCATGTGCATGTATTGTAGCACTGTCTCATTACATGATCACATACATCATTTACTTGCAAAGATGGATGACTCTATCTTTAAAAGCAACAGCTAACATTTGGCTTTTTAGTAACATATGCAGTCCTAGGTCTATTCAAATCCTGCTTTTTACAAGGACTGTTCTTTTTCATTTTTTGTATTTCTAGTGCACTCATTTCTTCAGTGTCCAAGTGCTTCACATACACTAGTTCATCCTTCCAGAACCTCAGTGAGGTGAGGAAGGACAGATTACCCCCAATTTTTAAAGCTGGGGAAGTGAGGCACAGAGAGATTAAGTTGAAATGCATCAATTCATTTGAAGTGTTCAATATGAGATGCTTAGAACCTGATTTCTCAGAGTAGTTAACTTTCTATAGCACTTAATGGAGTCAGAGCACTGCTCCCATTGACTTCAGTTGCAGGTATAAGCACTCAGCACTACTGTAAATCAGACCCCTTGATCTCAAGACGGGCACCTAGAAAATGAGGAATACAGAGTTAGAGATCACTTATGAAAATTTTGGTTTATGTGACTTAATCAGCATCAAACCAGGAACTGTGAAGCATGGGTTCTGTGAAAATAACTTCTGGTAAAGCATGTTTTATAATACATGTTTATGAAAGGGCACAGGTAGCCTTAGTTCCTGCAATTTCTAAATGCTGAGCACTTGACCTTGCAACCTAAATAATACTCCTTTGATAAAAATTAATATAGGTTAATAAATAATGGGGTTCTTTTAAAAAATTGTTTAAATATCTTATTACTGTGGCATGGAATTTAATTCAGAAGCATTCCTTGAAGAAATATTTACTTCATAGAATTTTTTTTTAAAGAAGTTTTTTTTCAAGGCAAGGTAGAGTGTTTCTTATTGTTATTCTTGGCTATATGAATTTGAATTTGCCTCCCACTTACACTACCCTTTGTATCCTATACAACTGCAATTGCATTATGGCATTGTCACTGCTTCCAAAACACTAACTTGTTAAGTGGGTAACCTTCTACACTTTGAAGTGAAAGCAGGCCTCTGTTTAAATAAATCATCTCCCTGTTTCATGTAACAGTAGGGAAAAGATTACACATCACTATCCCTGTAGGTGAGATAATAAATCATCAAGAAATCTAGACACAGTGTTGCCAGCAGTGTATAGGCTGCAATATCACATTCCACTCAAGTGAGAAAGGTGTGAATTTATCCCAAGTTTAACAGGAAATTCTACCCCGCTGCTATTAGCACCGTTACGTGGAAAACTGTACTATCATTTGGTGGGAAATATTCTCAAAATTGCAGTTAGACTGTTCTTTAGTTCAGGACTGTTTCAGCCTTTGCAGTTACCTAGTAATCCACCCACAGAAAAATAAGTAAAGGCACCTACCTGGTAATAAAGAGTTGGGATTAAAACAGGGTATAGTTTTGGACTTTCCCTGAAAAAATGAATACAAATGAATCTCATCTCTAGCTATGATGAATGGAAAGGTAAAATACTCTGTGTTTTCTAAAATGAAACCTTGATTTCCTGTGAAATCACTACCATCATTTAATTATCACTGTGTTTGTCCTTGCAACCACACAATAGTTGTGGTTTTCTCTTTTTGATTTTTTTCTGTATTTTACTTCTACGATTATCACAGAAATTTGCTAACTTACTGCCTTTAGTAGTTGTGCTCTTCTCCAGGCCCCAGCCTTAAAATACTTTCTCTACATGAAATTCAGGACTTCCATACAAAATGAGTTTAAAAAACAAGGGACAAAATGATCATTTCCTTGACTGACAGAAAACACTTATTAAATATCTTATTAAACTTATCATTCCAATAATTTAATGCAATAAAATTTTATGTATGCAGTAGCATGTTTGATGCTGACACTCCAAAAGTCACTAGCATAAAATGCTTGTAATGACAAAGCTATTCACCATCTTACTCTACTTAGCTTTGCCTTTAATGATCAAGCTACAAAGTTCTGTGGACTAATGTTTCCACAGTTGCCTTAACAATGAGTTTGTAATATTACATATAATTACTGTTTATCATATATTATTTGCCTAAAAGATCTTAAACTCTCTTCTAGTAAGTCTCTCATTTTTCTGTACTTCACCATCCTCTGAAGTGAATGGCTTGTCTCTCCAAGCCAAAATACAACTGCTCATTAATATAGCACAAAATACTTTAAAATCAAAGACAAACATGATTATTTCTGTTTTATAGACAGAGGGATGGAAATAACTTTCCCAAGGTAATAGTGTTAGCTTTCTGGAAAGTGCTCAAGGCTTCTAAATACAGCTATGCTTTTTATCTGTTCTTCAGTATCCCCACATATAATCCATACAACAAGGCAGCACTGTGTCTTTGTTGATTTCCCACTGCAAGTTAATAAGGGTATTCAATGCATCTAGTTTTTTCCTCTACAAATAAAATCCACACAAGTTTGCAAATGCTGTTATTAGTGTTCACTAAGCATTCTGTAACAATGCTTACATTCATACTGACTCCATACTGATAATCACTGGAAAGGTGATACTTGAAATCAGTTATCAATCAGACAGATCAAATTTCTGGACATCACAAAAAGGCATTTAACTACAAAAACTATACACTAAATGAAAACACTGTAAAATACTGAGCTTCTGATATAGGCCACTGAACTACGGCTTTCACACATGGTTTTACTATAAAGGAGTTTGAAAACATTCTTTCGGTTTCAGTGTTTCATACACACTTTTCACACACTTACTTCATCTTGTTTGTGAGGGAAGCATCTCTTCAGACGATGTCTTACCTTGTACTGGATGTCCTGGAGAATTTCAGTTACAGCCTTTAGGCCTACATGCTCTTTTCCTATCTGAAATAAAATAAGCAAAGATGAAATTCAGTCTTTCGCTGTTTCTGAACCTATAAGGCAAGACAGAAATCAATCAGAACACTAAGTTCTGAAATTGTTTTGAGTTAAGCTACCCAACCTCGTGTTAATCAAATATACTGATACACAGCAATTCCAAACAATGAAATCTCTATACAGGCATCAGCCAAAATTAAACAGGATTTTAAAAACTTCAACATGAAGACAGAAACTGACAGAACAAAAGCCATAGCTAAATCTGGTAAGTTTTGAGTAAGCCTGTTTTATAGCATATACTGTAAGTAAATTCAAAATCATGCAGCACTGTGACAGACAAATGCCAAGAATACAATTTGTCCTTACCAGTTTTTTGTCAGAAAAACACATAGAAAGGAACAGAATGAACAAACATGATGGATACTTTTTGAATTTGCTCCCATGGTGCTGCTAATCTGGCTCTGAGGCTCAAGGGAATGTTTCTTCCCTGCCTGCAGAGTGCAGAATGGCAGATCCTCCCCCTCCATGCACCTCCGGCTTCTGCAGGCAAAAGCCTGGCTCTCTGCAGCACTGTCCTTGAAGACTGAATTTCTTCAAGGTGTGGAAGATGGGGTTTTCAAAATAAACCAGTTTCCACGAATGTTGTTCACTCTGTATGCTGATTTCAGTTGCTTCTGATCTACATCACCATCCAAAGACCCCACCTTTTACATTCAGAACAACACTGGCAAAACAGAAAGATTCAGAACAGCTTTCTGCTTGACTTCTTTGCCAGTGCATACACATAGGAGGTGAGGAATGAAATGGGCATGAGTAAGAACAGAAGAGCTGGATGAAATTTGTTCATTTATTGGGACTTTTTGGAGTAGAATCAAAGAATCATTGAAGCACTGACTCATAGAATAATTTGGGTTGGAAGGAACCTTTAAGATCACCTAGCTCCAAACCCCCTGCTTTGGGCAGGGACACCTCCCTCCAGACCAGGTTACTCAAGGTCCTATCCAGCCTGGCTTTGAATGCTTCCGAGGAGACGGCATCCACAACCTCACTGGACTGCCCTTACAAATGATATAATCGTTATTGGAAGGAGATAATTGAACATCAATAAAATGCAACTTCTATTTCTAGAAAATTAAGAGAATTTTCTCTTTTCTCAAAAAAAAAAAAAAAAAAAAAAAAGGAATTTCTATTTAAAATCTTCAAATTGATAAAAGATATTAAAATCATTTCGAACATGTCTGGAGCCCCCAGTACAAGAAAGACGGAGAGCTGTTGGAGAGGGTCCAGAGGAGAGCCACAAAGATGATCAGGGGACTGGAGCATCTCCCCTATGAAGACAGGCCGAGGGAGCTGGGCTTTTTCAGCCTGGAGAAAAAAAGTCTGTGGGGTGACCTCATTGCAGCCTTTCAGTACCTAAAGGGAGCCTACAAATAGGAGGGGAATCAACTCTTTCAAAGGGTTGATAACAGCAGGGCAAGGGGAAATGGTTTTAAGTTGAGGGAGGGAAGATTTAGGTTGGATGTCAGGGGGAAGTTCTTTACAGAGAGAGTGGTGAGGTGCTGGAACAGGCTGCCCCGTCCCTAGAAGTTTTCAAGGCCAGATTGGATGGGGATTCCTGGCAAATGAAAAAGCACTTTGGAATGATTAAAAACTCAGATTAAATGGGAGTCCAGAAATAGAAAATGTATCATTTAAGTTTTATGTTTGTTTAAGAACTTACATATAACTTTCTAACCATCTCCAAGGTTACCTCTGCTGGAATTAGAAGGTGACTTACATAAGCAATTATGACACAGCCCTCCAGGATACAGAACTGAGAGAATAAAAACTTCCAAACTTCCATTTTTAGCAGTTCTATCTCAGTGTTGGAGACATAACCAATGTACCTTTACGTTCCAACAGAGGTAAAGCTCAAAGGCATTCACAAACTTGTAATGAAAAATGACAAATTAATATCACTGTGAAAGAAAAACCATTTGATCTAAGCATGAATTCTAAACTTCTTCCTACCAATCCATTTAAATAAAAAAGTTTGCCACTTGTCATGAGAATGATGAGAAACTGATAGTCGTCTTTATAGGGTGAAGCCCTTGAAAAATTTTCAACAGCAATTAGATTATGGGCCTAACTTCCCAGCTTGCACATCTTCTCCCCAGTAAGCCTCAAGTCTCTGTGTCTCTGGCTCTTCTGAGAGTCTGCAGAAGATTCATTACAACACCAGTCTGATGTCTCTGAATAATGTGATCTTATCTCACATTTCTCCCATGTGAAGTAATATGCTTGCACCTGTATTTAAAAAGACACCATTCTACTACTGGCTTTTGGGTCAATGGGTCATTAGGTTTTCTTTTCCTCTTTCCTCCTCTCTTCTGTGTATTTCCCCAGTTCCTGCACAGCAGGCTCAGGCTGGAATGGAGAAGAACACACCAGAGAGATATCGAAGCACCTCCACCTCCTGACAGGTCCCCTCACAGGCACGGTGAATGGATGCCTAATTACAGTCAGATGGCTTGATTACGTATCAGCTCTTCTTTAACTAATGTACATTAAATATACCATTTAAGCAAGATTTACTCATTTAGCATATGCACAGACAAAAGGACAGAGAACTATCTTTTGAGTAGAATCCCACGAGTTATACAATATTTTATTTTAAGAAATTATTAAAAATGAAAGAAAATGTGAAGGAACCCATTTTCCTCACACAAATGACATTGCACGCTAACACATGCAGCACAGGAAACTTACCTGTACAAATAAAGCAATGATAGCTATGCCGTGCTTCTTCCCTACTGCTTCATCAATGCTGCTGTATAGTGTGGAGTTCCAGTGCATTAGATGAAGCTGAAACAAAGAAGTAATAAATAGGTCAGTACAGAAAAGTTTTGCATTTAAAAAAAAAAAATAAAAAAACACCAGAAATTAATTTCAATTAACAAGGCCTCCACATGCCTGAGCATATACATGCATGTACATGTGTCTATGCATGTATACATAAATGCATTTCTATTAAAAACACCAGGTATTCCAAGGGAGAAAAAAAAAAAAAAAGCTGCAGAAGAAATTATTTATGGTCAGTTACCAAATGTCAATAACAAAGGTGTAGATTACAGTAACTCTCTTACTTTGAATGCTGAAATAAACAATGTAGCTAATCCAGACTGCCAGTGCTGCCTCTCAGTCTGCCAGGTATAACCATGATTATGGACATAGACTGTCCAGATATGTACTTGATTGGCTGACCGCCTATCTCAATGATACTTGTCTCAAACATCATCTTATAAGACGAGTCATTCAAATCTCAGTGGTAAAAGTAGTGAAGTGATATCAGGAGAGATTAAACAGAGAAGAAGTTAAGCAGAGAAAATGGCTCGAGAAGCACCTTCAGGACAGGAGAGAAAGAGATGCTAAAGAGGAAAATGAGGGCCCTCAACTGCCTTCTTTGACTTATAGAATTGAATGGATACAGGTCAGGCAGGAGACACCGGATTGTAAACATGAAGTCTGTTCTAGTGAGGTGTCAGAGCTGTCTGGCATGATTTGGGAAGTGACGTTTGAGAAAAGTGCTATGAAACTGACTAACAGACAGGAAGGAAGGAAGGAAGGAAGGCCAGAAGGGTGTAAGCAAGGATGGAAGGAAGGGAAAGAGGGGGAGGCTGGGAGAGAGAGATACTACCATCTGCTGTGAGCTAACATGCATTGCAAGCACAAGTTTTTCCAGTACTGATGCTAAAAAGTATTCTCTGCATCTGGATTTGGTAACATTGCAGAGCTTAGGCATCCTAAGCACAGTTGCTTTTAAGTTTATTTGCCAATGACATCTGCACACTCCAAACAGCTTTAGAAACTGTGCATTCTTAAATTTAACTCCATTTAACATCCATTCTATACAAGTGATCAGTATTTTGATTGGACATGTGTAAGAAGTTAGTGTAATTCTCTTACTTAACATCATTTCCACATTCAGGCACAGCAGTTTTTAAAACAGACAGCGTATCTTTCTATTTGGTGTTTCAGTTTTGTCCAGTAACTGCTTCTGACAGAGCAGGAATTAACTGAGGGACCGCAAGTTTCAGTTCCTCTCCCCTTATTTCACCTCTGAAGCACTACTCCAAATTATTACAATTTTAAAAGCCTTTCTCAATATGAACTTTTAAATGAATCGCAGAATCACAGAATTGCCAGTGTTAGAAGGGACCTCAGGGATCATGAGTCCCCAACCTCCCTGCCACATGCAGGGCCACCAACCTCCACATTTAAGTCTAGACCAGGCTGCCCAGGGCTCCATCCAGTCTGGCCTTGAACACCTCCAGGGACGGGGCATCCACAACCTCTCTGGGCAGCCTGTTCCAGCACCTCACCACTCTCTCTGTAAAGAACTTCCCCTTGACCAACCTAAATCTTCCCTCCTTCAACTTAAAACCATTTCCCCTTGCCCTGCAGTTACCTACCCTTTCAAAGAGCTGATTCCCCTCCTGTTTGTAGGCTCCCCTCAGGTGCTGAAAGACTGCAGTGAGGTCACCCCACAGTTTTTTTTTCCCCAGGCTGAACAAGCGCAGCTTCCTCAACCTGCCTTCCTAGGGCAGGTGCTCCATCCCCCTGATCATCTTCATGGCTCTTCTCTGGACCCTCTCCAACTGCTCCCTGTCTTTCTTGTACTGGAGGTACTCCAGATGGGGCCTTACAAGAGCAGAGTAGAGGGGGACAATCACCTCTCTGTCCCTGCTGGCCACCCCTCTGCTGATGGAGCCCAGGATACCATTTCCTTCTGAGCTGCAAGAGCACAGTTGGTTCATGTTAAGTTTTTCATCCATCAGGACCCCCAGGTCCTTTTCTGCAGGGCTGCTCTCAAGGACCACTCCTTCCAGGCTGTATGGATGACTGGGATTCCTCCAGCCCAAGTGCAAAACCTTGCACTTTGCTGTGCTGAATCTCATTAGGTTCACCCAAGCCCACCATTCAAATCTGTTGAGGTCCCTCTGAATGGCATCCCTTCCTTCCACCGTGTCAACTGCACCACTCAGCTTGGTGTCATCAGCAAACTTGCTGAGGGTGCACTCGATTCCATCATCGATGTCACTGATAAAGATGTTAAAGAGCACCGGTCCCAACACAGACCCCTGGAGGACGCTGCTTGTTACTGGCCTTCACCTGGACAGAGCCATT
Organism: Lagopus muta; assembly: GCF_023343835.1. NCBI lineage: Eukaryota > Metazoa > Chordata > Aves > Galliformes > Phasianidae > Lagopus > Lagopus muta. Next base: position 36,500,978 of record NC_064435.1, on the reverse strand, counting down.
GATGACCACCCTCTGTCTGTGTCCTTTCAACCAATTTCTTATCCATTGAGTGGCCCACCCATCATATCCACATTCCTCCAATTTGGAGATAAGGATGTGGTGGGGGACTATGTCAAAGGCCTTGCTCAAGTCCAGGTAAATGACATCGGTCGCCTTTCCCTTGACCACCAATGCTGTCATTCCATCATAGAAGGCCACCAGATTGGTCAAGCGTGTCCTTCCCCTGGTGAAGCCATGCTGGCTGTCTTGGATCACACGCTCATTCCTCATGTGATCAAGCATGTCATCCAGGATGATCTGTTCCATCATCTTCCCAGGCAACGAGGTGAGACTCACCAGCCTGTAGTTCCCCGTGTCCTCCTTGCTCCCTTTCTTGTAAATGGGAGTGATGTGACCCTTCCTCCAGTCATCTGGGACCTCACCTGACAGCCACAACTTTTCAATTATGATGGAGAGCGGCTTGGCAACCACCTTGGCCGGCTCCTTCAGAACCCTGGGATGCACGCCATCTGGCCCCATAGACTTATACACATTCAGTCTCACGAGGTGGTCTCAGACCTGCTCTGCCCTTACAGTGGGGGGGATTTACCGCCCTGGTCCCCACCTAGACATCTAGGGATGCAAGGCTCAGGGACGTGAGAAATATTAGAATCCTGGCCGCCAGTGAAGACCAAGGCAAAGAACTCATTCAGTACCTCAGCCTTCTCTTCGTCTGTTGAAGCAAGTTCTCCTTTACATTTACCAAAGGAGGTACACTCGCTTTGGCCTGTCTCTTCTGGCCAGTGTACCTGTAGAATGTCTTCCTATTATTTTTCATGTCCCTCACCAAATTCAGTTCTGCCTACGCCTTGGCTTTCCTGATCCCACATCTGCAAGTTCGGACAGCATCCCTGTATTCTTCCCAAGTGACATGCCCTTGTTTCCAGAGCTTGTACGCACTTTTCTTTGCCCTCAGCTTGCCCAGCAGGCTACTGCCAAGCCATGCCAGTTTCCTACCTCTTCTGCCCGCTTTCTTATTCAGAAGGATGGAGAGCTCTTGTGCTCTCAAGAAGGCATCCTTGAAGAGAAGCCAGCTCTCCTTGACATCTTTATTTTTAAAGACAGCATCCCAAAGGATCTTGGCCAACAGTCCATTGAACAGCTTAAAGTTTGCTCTTCCGAAGTTCAGGGTCCTGATGCCATTCCTTGCCAGGCCCACATCCCTCGAGATCACGAATTCAACCAGGGCATTGTCACTGCAGCCCAGGCTGCCACCAACCTTAACGCCTTTAATGATCTCCTCCGGCTTGGTGAGCAGCAGGACCAGCAACGCTTCACCTCTGGTTGGTCTGTCCAATACTTGCACCAGAAAGTTATCATCAATGGATTCCAGGAGCCTCCTGGACTTACTGCAGCTCACCGTGTGATCTTTCCAACAGATATCCAGATGGCTGAAGTCCCTCATCAGGACAAGAGCCTGTGAGCATGATGCTTCCCGTGTCTGAAGCAAGAAAACCTCATCAACAGTCTCCCCTTGATCAGGTGGCCTGTGGTATGTGCCTATTACCAGCTGGCCTTTGTTAGTCAGGTCCCTAATTCTAATCCACAGGCTTTCAACCTATTGCTGACTGTTTCTCAGGTCTATCCACTCTTTGACATAGAGGGCAACTCCCCCACCCTTCCTACCTCACCGCTCCCTTCTAAAGAGGCGATACTCCTCAATGGTGGTATTCCAGTTATGGGAGTCATTCCACCATGTTTCTGTGATAGCAACAAGGTCATAACTTTCCAAGCACATCATGGTTTCCAACTCGCCCTGCTTATTTCCCAGGCTATGTGCAGTGGTATAAAGGCACTTCAGCTGGGCATTCGCTCTCACCACCTTTATAGAGGATCTAGGATCCCCTGGAACAGCAGCATCCCCAGCATCCCCCTGCCCCTAGTCCAAATGAATCTATCATAAATCAAATTGAATTTCAAACTATCATTGCAAATAATTCTATTTATGTCAATTAAAGGCATTTGTTGTACTAAGAAAGGAAACTTTAAAAAAAAAAATTGCACATGAAAACACTAATACAAATGTTCTTGACTACAGAATTTCTAGACACCCAAATACTCCTTGTTAGAACTAATTTATTTCGAATGTACTTGGTGTCATATTTTATTGTACATTAGAAGCTTTTCTATAAACTTAATTTGCCTTTGGCTTTTAAAGGAATAAAAACAAAGGACCAAACAATAAAAACCCAATCTCTCGCTTCACCCAACACAGAACAGCTGCCACTCAAGAAGATAAAGCACTGCGTTTTCCGGAGAGAGCCTGGAGTGTGCAGGAGCCATCCGCCAGAGGGGGCTCATGCAGTCCCATCACCCCAACCAAGCCGTGACATTCAGGAGGGAATGTGAGCCAGCTGCGGGCAGGCGGAGCGCACACAGGAAAGAAAAAGGTTGCAGTGACTGCAATCCTGATGGAAACGTCCTTGGTGCTGTGGAGAACAATGCTACATGGCAACGCTATTCATTTTGTTTGAAATGTCAAAGCAAGCTTTTCCTTTGGTGACTGGAACAATAGAGCTGAGAGCGATAGCCAAATTTAAAAAGAGCATTACTTGGACTGTGTCAACAGGCAGGTCCTGGCTAGGGCTGCCATGACATTCAGCAGCTTGCTGCGCTCCTTTGGAGGTGAAGTCTGTAATCTGATGTTTCTCCATGTTCTGACAATTGTTTGTTTCTGAAGATTTGAAAGGCAAACAGCCTCAGAGAGAAGAAAACGAACAAGCACTTCACACTGTACCAGCAATAACCCCAGTGCATCCAGAAACAGGTTGTCGTCCTGTCTCAGACATCAGGCTTTTCAGGGCAGAGACCAGTTTCTATACTGATGATATATACTGGCTAGGTATATAGGTGTATATATATATGTGTGTGTATCTCTTTGGGGACATGAGAGAAGTTAAGTATGAGCTACCCATTATAAGGGTATCTTTAGGCCTTGCCATTTACTTGGGGAAAGAAGATTCTCTGCAGACCCTCAGAGCCTCTTTCCTCCCCACCAACTCAATGGAAGTCAAGATGGTCTACTACAAAGAGAAAATAATGCAAAGAGTTGTGCTTAAGGCTAATGTAGGCACGACTCGACAAAGTCCACATTTAGTAACCCACATTACCAAAGGTACTAAAACGTTCTTCACTTTCTGGTCTGAAGGTTTCTGTAACTTTGAGGTTCTGCTCAAGAATGCTTTAAATAAACGTTAGTCTCCTTGGAACAAGAATTTGGGTACTGGGTTTCTGTAGCTCAGTGTAGAACAAATTTCTGGTCAGTGTTAAAAATGCTTCTGCATTATTGCCTTAGAGGCAGAGATAATTACAGTAGATTAGCACTCTGTTCTTTACACAGTGGGTTGTAAACTTGTTGCCATGAACACTTGTGGAGTCACACAGTACCAGCAGGTTCATAAATGGGTTGGATGAATTATGTCCACAAATAGATAAAAGAACAGGCAGAGATATAGCCTTAGGTCCAACAACTCACAGATGGCAGAGTACAACACAGGAAGTGGTAAGGCTGAGGTTCTTCTCAAACAGCATCTCTTATTGCCACAGCTACAGATGGAATACTGGATGGAACACTGGTCTCATTCTGCATGGTATTCATTTGTGTTGGACTCGACGACCTCTGGAGGTCCTTTCCAACCCCTAAAATTCTGTGATTCTGTGATTATGTTCCCATGTTTTGAATCTAGATGATGTTTGAAATAGCTCTTCACAGAAAATATTCTGTTATTGGGGATATACGAGATGAAATGAGACAGGAAAACCAATGAAAATTAATAATGCCAAAATACATCCTAACAAGAAGCCATTAGGCCTCACATCTTCTGCTTTCCAATAATCCTGTGCACACACATTTAAATAGATGTTATCCTCTGTTTAAATACTTGGAAGCCAAATCAAAATTATTCTTCTACAGAACAGGAAAAATGTAGCTCAGATGAAGGCTGGATAATTCAATGAACAAGGGATTCAGAAAGGGGAATATTAGTAAGAAAGTTCTAAGACCTAAGTATCCTAAGTGTCCTTTGAAAAATGTTCCTTCCAAATTATGGTTTTTGTGTGTATTTGTATTTGTGTGACTTTCTAGAGCTCTTTTGCCTTCTGTTTATTCGATTTTTTGCAATACGGCATCAGAAAAAACATCAGATAACAGTAAAAGAAAAAATGACACCAAAAAGACTACAAACATAGAATTTGCCAAAGAGGATAGTGCACAAACAACATGGCCTGCAACTTTTGTAAATATTAATGGGAATCAGATGTGCACAGAGGAAAGACCTTAGTGCTTTTACAAGTCTTCAAACTATCAATGTCAGTGCATACACTGACAACTTCATAGCAGCCAGGGCAACTTACTAGATCAGTGATCTGTGTTTTGGTAAAACCTTCAGTTTTACATTGATTTGACAGCTATATTGATTTGAGACATTGATTTGAGAGTGCCTGCTCAGAAGTGGTGGGTGCCAGCCTCTGATGAGAACACAATTATAGGGGTTTTTTAAATAACCAGCTCAGTGTATTGACAGTGCTCACCAGTGTGAGCTTTGTTTTGGGTACAAACAAACTAAAGCAGGAGAGATGCTGTTCAAGTTGCCAGCTAACGCACTGATAATCAGTAATCAGGTTGTTTCTATACAAGCAGAATGAGTGAGCTGTGCTGCTGATTGTCATAGCTGACTTGGAATGCTAGACAGTGTATTTTTACAGAAATACCAGAAGAGTGTGAGAAACTCCTTAGCATTCCAAAATACAAAATTATCTGGTGCCTTTTAATATTCCAGCTGTAAATTAAAGAACTATAGCAGTGACGTAAAGTCCTTAAAGTTGGATGAACTGAAAATTCATATAAGCAAACAATAACTGATAAGAGCTGATTTGTTTCATGAACAGCTGGAGAGATTCTCCCTCCCAGGAAAGATTAAGGAATTATTCCAGGCAGCAAAGTGAACTCCACAGAAGGATTATTTGGTATAGAACAAATTTTGAGGATTGTCTTAATTTTCACCTGGTTCTCTCTCAACCAAAAGACCTTTGATCCTAGTCCTGATGTCCTTGCCCAGGGAAAACAGATGCTGACATTAACTAGTTACCTATCTCAAATCAACACTGCTTCAAAACTGAGTAAGGACCTGAGTTTGGGGCTTTAAATGCAATAAACAAATGAAAACCTCACACTTCAATGAGTTTCCTATCATGGAAAACATTTCTTGTATAAGCACAAAAAGGCCTTTTACACAGAGTAAGTCACTGGGGTGATGAATGCTGGCAAGAATCAAAGTCACTCTATTTGACCTTGTACATTTATTAGTTCTGGAAGCCAGCTTCTATCAATAAAAAAGTATTACAAGAACATGCACATTTTTCTTCTAAGGCACTGGCTGCTCTGTGGATCTTTGCAATGAGCAAAAACAATCTTTTAAGATCTGTTGCTGGCCTTACTGTATTCTTAATTTGCACTTAAAACCATAGAATCACAGAATGATGCAGGCTGGAAGGAGCCTCTAAAGGCCAATTGATGCAAATCCTCCTTCCTCCACACAAAGTAGCAACAACTTCAAAGTCACCTACTAATTCAAAGTTGGATCAGGTTGCTCAGAGCCTTGTCAGCCCAAGTTCTGTGTATCTCCAAGGATGGAGATCCCACAACCTCTTTGGGTAGCCTCTTCTACATTTTATCTCCCTCACAGTGAAGAGCTTTTTCTTCTCCCATCTCTCTTGCTGCACGCTAATTTCCTTTGCTCTTTCACACTTCTCAAAGAGCCTGGCCCATCTTCTCTCTGATCAGGAAACCAGATGTTAATTACCCACAACCACTAAAATGATGACTTTTGATTGACTCTCAAATGGTGACTTTTTCTGAGACCATTACTAAATGTCACCTAGTGAATAAGTTTCACCTAAGCCTATTTTCACCTGAGATTACCTGACTCTTGCAACGTCAGAAAGTCACTATCATGTCTTTCTCCAATGCATGCTGCATCCAGTATAAACGAATCTTCTGAAAAAGCTTGTTCCCCAGTCAGAACTAGGCTATTGCTTTTTAGCTATGCAACTGACAATTACAAGCTCCAGAAAAGTCTGCTTAGTCCAGTACTGTTACAGACCAAGAATGTAGACCCCCACCCTCCCCTACCCTGACAAAGCTGAATGCCCCCTGTTGGTGCCACAAAGAGCAGAGCTCAGTGCTGCCCCTCAACTCCCTGTGAGCAGCTGCAGCAACCATGAGGCCTCCCCTCAGCTCCTCTGCTCTGGGCTAAGCAAATCCAGGGAGCTCAGCCTCTTCTCATACACCTTGCCCTTCAGACCCTTCATCATCTTTGTAGTTGTCCCGTGGATGCTCTCAAATAGTTTTTTGTCCTTCTTATATTGTGGCACACAAATAACACCCTGTGCTTGAGGTGAGGCTGCACAGCACGGAGCAGAGAGCACAGCCCCTTCACTCTCCCAGTGGCAGCACTGGGGCTGGTAAACCCTAGGGTACAGTTGGCCCTTTAGGCTGCTGGGGCACACTGCTGACTTAGATTCAACATGCTGTTAACCAGCAACCCCAGATTCTTTTCTGAAGGGCTCTTGTCTCCCAGTCCGTTTGTATATCCAGCGTTGCCCTTTGTCAAGTGCAGAGTCCGGCACTTGTTCCTGTTAGATTTTATATGGTTGATATAAAAACAACTGCTCTGCTAACTATTGTAGAACTTAACAACTGTTCTCCTGGACTTACCCAGTTCTGTTAAAGACCGGTACATTCCCACTTCATCCACAACATGTCATAAAAGCTGAGGAGGGAATGGTACGAATGGAAAACTCCAGATGCCTAACAAGAGCCAACATATAGTCTTTCTCCTGGTTTAAGAAGGTTGAAATAAAGCTGAGGACTTCAGCTAGTAATAATGGATGGCAACACAGCCTAGCCATATGGCAATGATGCATAATTTCAACAAACCAAACATTCCATCAATAATATCACGCAAGGACAAAATGTGGAAAAAAATATGCCTTACTATAATACATGTGCACAAGAATTTATGAGTTGATACTTGACTTGGCGCTGAATTGCTTCAGGAAGCAATTGACTAAGCTGCTGGCAGTGACCATAACACACAGTAATTAAGCTTCAAAGCTTCACAAGGGGACCAAACCAAGGATATGACCAGGGCACACAGGTTCAAGAAAAGCGATTAAAAAAATAGAAAGTTAGTTATTAACAGCCTGAAGGAGAGGTTTAGGAAATTAAAGTTCATGGAATTGATACAGAGGCTGTTAGAAAATGTCTTATGAGAAGCAAGAGTACATGTCCATACTTCATAACATAAGAAAGAAGCAAAAGCCCATAAAGTACGAAGCCTGCACAGTTCAGTCAAGAAAAATATACTCTTTTTAAAATGCAAATGCAAGTAAAAACAAATTATTCTATTATGAACTCTGGGTAAAAGTAGTATGAAGAAGAGAAGGAGTCAGTAGCCAAGAGACTTAGAGTGTTAATCAGTGTACTTGTTTTATGCTTGTAGACTTGAATTTTTCAAAGCTTCTGTTGTAGATAAGTGCCAAAATGCCACAGAATTTCAGTGGAAATTAAATAATCTTTAACATTTCACACATAGATTATTGTCAAAACAAAGGCACGAAGGGAACTCAGTGCCTATCTTTGAGAGCAATGCTGAGATCAATGAAAAGACAGGCTGGAAGCAGTGCCAAGAAACACAGATAACACTTAAGAGTAAAAAATCTCCCAAGTAGTGTAACGTGGGAGAAGGGAGAACACAACTTCTGCTCAACCTCTGCTTGTTATAATTTATTGAAAGTCTGAAGATCTAGACCTAGTCCATCATTTAACTGTCAGACTCTTGAGTATGTAATTAACAAGATGACATTCCTTCAACAAAGTGACCTGTAATCTAAAATCAGTCAAATTAGGTGGAAGCAGAATGGAGTAGAGTACAGAACTCTTTAGACAACTTTGCACCATAGCGTGAGATAAAAAGTGTCCCATGCCAAAACCTAAATTCACAGCTAAAATGTTCAGAACAAATGCTCATTTGTGATATCAAGATATCATCCAGAAAAATCCTGACTGTCAGCTCTCCTCTCCAAGAACACCTTTCAAAGAGGGTTGAACTGTAATGTGGCTGTAAAGGAAATTATTTTAATTAGGTTGTATAAGGAATTGTTGCAAATATACCTTCCAAAATCTATTTTTTCCACAAAATCAGTCATGAAGTAATTGCCTAAACTAAAAGAACAGACTACAGAAGAAATTCTAGGCAATTGTGCAACATACCTTCAGGCATGTCACTGGAAAGACAAGGAATAGTGGGACTACTGAATAATCTGCTAAATCAACAGAAATGTTCTAGCAGTCTCTGTGGCAAGTTCCTTGTGCTATAGAAGTATTGACCACATTGGTAAACCATAAAAAGAATAACGAAAATATCGCAACATCTAACATTAACCAGGCTTCTGTGTTCCCTCCGAAGAATCTACCTTGCAGTAGTCTCACTTCACATAAGAAAAAGAACTCCTGGTCCACTGAAAAAAAAACAAATTAATATCAGTAATTACAACTTTTGAGAGAATCAAAAGCCCACAGACAAACAGTACGCTAAAAAGAAAAGGAAGCCAAAAATAAACAAACAAACAAACAAACAAACAAATTAATAAATAATCCACCTGAGTGCTCTTCTTTTTGTTTCGGCAAAAGAAGATAAAAGGCTAATAAAAGAAAATGATTTAACCTTGTTAAGAAAAAAAAAAAATTAGGTCAAATCTTGCATCCTTCTTCTAACTAAAGATGGGCCAACTTGTCACAGAGAAGCTTCATTTCCAACACTAGGAAACAAGAAAGTAAGTGGCACAAGGAGGCTGACACAAAGGCAAGCATCGCTGCAGTCTCTCAGCACTAACAGGGATGCAAGATACAGGCATAAAATGTATGATTAATGCAACCACAATGCCAGTGGGGGAGAAGATTTAAGGAGACCAATCACCAGAAAGCTCTGCAAACCCTACCTAGACCCTTTTCATCCTGGACTTGAACAGAAGGTCAAACCTTCACCTCAGCAGCTCACAGAGGCTACTGACACGTGACATTAGCTTGTTTGCTTCTTAAAAAAACTATTGGCAAGGCATCAATGGGTATAGGAGAAACTGAGGACACAATAATTTGTAATTCATCTGTATTTATTTTTTCTTCCTGTCTGTAAGCACAAGCAGTGCTTATTTCTACTGGCATGCATAGGAGATAAAAGCAAAACAAGAATTAATAAAAAACATACACCTTTCCAACCTCAGTAAAATTATACTGTCTAAATAAAGGAATGAAAAACGCAAAACATCCTTGACTATTTTACTGACTTTCAATATTCACAAAGAAATTCTACATAGTTCTTACAGTCAAATTCTTAAGTAGGGTTCTTCACTGAGCCAAGTTTCTGCACAGAATGTGAAGAAAGGAGCACCACAGAGCAGAATATTGTTCCCTGAATACCACATCTGGCCTCAGAAAACATGCAGACTGTGGTTCCCTGGGTCTGCATTTACCTGTGCTAAGAGGAGTACATTCACATTCAAGTCTTTATTTTTCCCTCTCCTGAACTCTGAAAGCCAAAAAGGAAAAAACAAGGATTTCAGTGCAGAACTCTCCATCCTGCTGTTACTCCAGATTTTGGCCAATCTTTATGGTTGTATGTGTATGTCTGCACATGCTTTTTTACCTTCATATCTGCAAAGTGTGAAGCTCTTCTAAAGGGACTGGACCTTGATGAATAGCTGATGACATTACAGGCTAGCAATGCCATCAACACAGAAAACACAAAGTGGTGGAGGTTACATGGTTAACACTGGAAGTGCTATTTATACAACTAGATATTTAATATAAGCATGTCCAGTTCCACAAAGTGTTGCCTGCAACATGCTGCCCTGGACTTAAAACTGGATTTTTTGTATGTGGAAGGATTTCAATAAACAATTCGGAACAATAGAATCTTTAATGAAGGCAGGAAAAAAAATTAAAAATACCAAACTAAGTCTCTCCTAATTTATTAAGATTTGTTAATAACTTACTTGAATCTCATGGTTTTGTGTGTGCAAGCTAAGGGTCTCTCTAAAAAGATGAGAATCTGCAGTTGCATATTATCTTTTTAAGACATAATCTCAACTACTCTCCAGCAAGCAGTTGTTCATCCATACTATACTCCTGAAGGAAACTGAGACCATTTATTTTCTGTAATGTTGGCTGTGTTTTCATCAGAATAATAAACCTTGCAATGCATATCCAACAGTTGCCCCATGAATTGTGCTTCTGAACATTGCATAATGGCATTATACTTTTCTCCATTCCCCTAGATGCATGGACTTCCAAAATTTTATTTCACTTTAACCGTGCCTCAGTCCAGTTCATTACATGGCTTAATGCTGGCACAATGGGAAGGCAGGAATAAGCAGTGAGACTGCCCTATTGGCAACTGTGTGGCCTGCATAACAAGGCATCAGATAGCCCTATGGTTAAACTGCTGAACTGAGATTTACAACCTAAATTAGCTATTTTGGTATTGCAGTGTCTGAGAATCTTTCTAGAACTCAAGCATATAGGAATTATGAATCAGCTCTCCGTCAGTTCTGAAAAATGTATCTGTGATAATATATCCCCTTGAACTTGTTTTCTACCAGTTCATTGGCAATACAAGAATTTGTCTCACTTGTGCAGATGGAAGGAAAGATTACATTATTTGTTCTTGTGAGGCACTCAGGCATGACAGTCAATACATGTGGAAGCCTTCAAAGCTCTTCAGCTCTTAGGTAATCTTCAGGTTGTATCCTTCACCTCTTAAGAGCCATATCTCTACCATTAATACAAATAACAAAAAAAAAAAAAGGGTATTTAGGTTATCATCAAAAAGCTTTGGTTTTTCTCTTTCACTCATATCCTGAGGCTAAACTACAAATTGGTCTTGACACAAGCATTCAGCATGGAAATGCAGCAAATAAGTAATCTTCTTTCCCAACTTCTTTCAGAACTGACAGGTCTTGGGCAGAAAGAGTTAGGCACAGTAGTGAGGGCAAAGTTTCAAGATGCCAGGAAACTGACATAAGATGCAAGCAATGACCATAGCAGAAATTAGAAAATGATATACAACCAAGGCAAAAACAGTCAAGGGCAGACAGCTATGAAAAAAAAACCAACAGGGAATAGACCTGCGTGCTCAAATTAGGGCTTAAATCCTCCTCAGAAGTCTCACCATCTAACTGACTACACAAGCTCTTCCGTATATAGCACAGTGCAAACATAAGTAGCCATCTTGTTAAAGTTCAGAATGGGCTTTGCAATAAGGGATGTCAAAATAGCAGCCTCTACATTCACAACTACAAGTACTGTGACCAAGACTACAATCTTTGATTGAACACTGCACCCAGCACGACAGCAAGAAAATTTGGTGCAAAATGTCTGTTACTGGCAAAATGCAAAGACTCAACTTCTGGCAGCACTAAACCAGTAAGTTGAGTTACGACAGAACAAGGAGCACAGAGAATTTATTTCCTCTCGATTCACCTCTCGCTTTCTTCTCATCATTTCATTGAATCATTGACTTAATAAGATCAGAAAAGATCTCTAAGATCATCTAGTCCAACAATCAACCCATCAGTACCATGTTCACCAAACCACATCCCTAAGCGCCATATCTACATGTATTTTAAAAGCCCCAAGGAAATTTCCTTCAGCAAACTTATTTCACCTGAGATGTTCTCCTTAGAAAAGTTATTCCTATTTCACTCAATCATTTGTAGTTTGGACCATTCATATCTCAGAAGAATACTGAAGTTCTCCATTCTGGCAGAAGTCACAAATCACAGACTAGTGCAACTGCCACCGCATAAGTTTTCAGATGTGTGCGATCCATAAAGCCTCAAGCACATGACTAACTGGAAGAAAGATAACTCTTAAAAGAGAAAATGAATAATAAACATCAGTACTGACAATTAATGCCACTTTTCTTTGACTGGGTGTCTGGCAGCTTGTATGTTTTTCACAATGCAGTGAATAAATCACAGATTTCGTACAGATGGAGAAATAACATTACTACTGAAGATGTGTGCAGTTCTCCCACAGAGCTTACCATGGATATTTCTCAGATGCTAGTCAAGCTAAATGTATGTTTCTAGCACAACAGCCTATTCCTTCATGGTATCTGAACCATGAATCCACATCACAAAGCTCATAGATCATATTCCATAATAAATGAAAACTACACGAGTGAGCAATACAAGAGCCAATCATGTTGACAAATCACCTAGAAATAAAGTATACTTCAGAGACTGCATGTGCCTATTTAGATTAAATTATCCTTCAACCATGATAAAAACGTAATATTGAAATAACTTAGCAACTAGCAATCCTAAGAGTCTCTGTGCTGCCTCTGTGTGCTTTTACAACGATGGTAATTCTGTTTTTATCTTCTTGCCAGTTTTCATTTAGTATGCTGGGAGGGAACAAAGACCTCCCAGCCTTATACCACTACAGAAAGAAAAAAAAAAACAGTAACAACGAAGAGAAGATATATGAATTAGAGGACCAATGAGTGTAAGATGTATAGAACAATACAGAAAAATACTTAAAACACCTGCACGTATGAGGCTAACATCACACGTAATACAATTCACTGACAGCTCTGAAATTAGTCCTAGAACTGATTTTCCCATGAAGTGCTGTGTAATACTAATTATTATTATTCTTCCAAAAGGCAAAACGTGTAGACATAATGCATAGAAGATTCTGTATCTCTATAAACCAGTGCAGATTTGGAAATCAAAACTGAGAATATATGCTTATATATATTGGTCTGTTTTTCCTGAGTTTTTCCACAATTCTGTTCTCAAAAATTAGATAATGTTCAATGGCCTTGTCGACTTTAATTGATCTTTCATTCATAACTTGTCAAAGATTCAGCTCCACAGCTTGCTGCAGCTTCCTGAGAAGTGGAAGTGCAGATGGAAATGCCAGTCTCTTCTCCCTGGATCCAAAGGCTTCAAACTTCTTCTCCAAAGGCGCAAACCTATGCCAGAGGAGGTTCAGATGGAACATTAGGAAATACTTTTTTACCATGAGAGTGGTCAAACACTGGAACAGGCTTCAAAGAGACAAAGAGAGGTGGTTGATGTCCCATGCCTGTCAATATTCAAGAGGCACTTGGATATTGCCCTCAGTGATATGCTTTAACATTTGTTTAGCCCTGAAGTGGTCAAAAAGTTTGACTTGATCTTTGAAGATCCCTTCCAACTCTCTCCTCTTCATTCCTCTCCTTCCCCCTGAACAGCTTTTTTAGGTTTCAGTTGTGTGTATTACAACTTCTAACAAAGGCACTGCAGGATTGCAGCTATTTTTTTTATTTACTTAAACAATTAAACATTTAAATAATTTGTCTGGCCATATCTCTTAGAATGTTGTTTGGTACAGTTATGAGCATCCCATTCGTTATCATAGTAACTACATGAACGAAATCATTTTCTTTTAAGAAGCACTGCTTTAATCATGGCCCACAGTATTATTCTGCAATGATTTCAAAATTTAGAAAATGTTCCAAGCCACTGAGTGACAAACTACTCTTCCATTAGAAAACGTGGAAAATTTCCGAGCAGTGTTCCAAACCTCAGCATGAAGGTATGTAAATCATTCTGGAATCTGCTCTGTTTGCCTCCTCTCAAATTAAGACTGCCTAAGCTGGATGTTCTTCACTCCTAGGTCTTACATTACTCAGGTAATGGGATTTATTCCTCAGTTTAAAACGTTTCCTGTTATAGTTGATGACTAGGATTATAGTCCCATTAAAACCAACATCAAAAATCCACGGGTTTCAAAACTAAGCTCAAGTATCAAAAACTGCTGTCATTACGCATTAAGTTCTGCTTGCCATTCACACCTACCCAATCTAACTGAAATTTATAAATTTCCATGTCAAGAGGAAATGACAGGGAAGCCTATGCCTTCTATTTCAGCTACAAATAATGTTTTATCCTTTTAAACAAAATAGTTTGCTAACAAGCTAATCAGTAACTGAACTAAACAGACAGCAAGACTAAAGACAATGGCAAAGAATATCTAAGGTTGGCAAAGAATAAACATCTATGTTGAAAGTACATCACTTCCTCTCAAGAAATGGCAGGAAGGGGATGCATTCTGTGCAAGTTTGTGACTACAGATCTCGACACAGAGAAATCCTCACAGACAGACTGTAAAGATTTGAGAGTTGAGAATTGTAATACTGGCAGCCTAGCCTGACACTTGAAAGCCATAACTCTGATGCAATCCACAGGCAGGCACCATTTCATGTGAACAGGGGGAAACTTAACAACTTAAACTCGACAGAGGATATGCTTAATTATAAATAAGCACATTCTAGCAGACATTTCAGTAACTCTGAAAGAGACTACAGAATGAATTACTCTGCTCTTCATTACACAACAGAAAGGAACACTGATTTTCCTGTGCAGAACTGACTCTGGTCCTCCAGGCAACCAGATTTCCATCTGTTCAAAAATAGATAATAATACAAGTTTTAACCTTCCTGCATATCTCTGAAACGTTTTTAAAATGGTTTTCTGCCAATCCTCTTCTACTGAGAGTTTTCACATGGTTCACAGCTAATACAATCCTACATTTTAAAGAGGTTGGATTACAGGGAATTATGTTCCTGGTCATACACAAGCATTGAAAGGAACCCTTTTATTCCTTAGTTACAGCCTTATTTCAAAACAGCCGCCTGGAAACAACTGTTTCCTTATGTTCAGATTATGGCTTTGGTTACACCAACACGAGTAAATACAAGCAGGAGACACCTTTAAGGAATAATTTTCCCTGCATTTTCCTTCATTTCAGAAGCTGTTAAAACATACTAATTTTTTACATAAAAAGGCACTGATGGCATCCCGTGGTTCATTTTCTCCTGCTCTCCTGTCCTTTCTGAACTATAAATTGGTTAGGCCTGGTGCAGTGTCTGATGCATGGACTCAGATGTGAATGATCCAAATTCTTTATTACAAGTTCTCACATCACTTATACACCTTCACAAGTTTTCTTTTTCTAGCTTTCCCATCCACCCCTACAACTTTCCCATCCACCTTCACATGTTAACAGAGCATTCTACAAAACACTCTTCAGCCGTTCACACAGGCGCTTATCCAATCAGAGCCGTGAGATGTTCTTTCTTCTCCTAGAGGTGTTCTTGGTTCTCATGCTGTCTATGTTGCTCCACAGCTTCTGCTCTGAACAGTTTTTCTTGTATTTCTACAGCCTGGCATATGCTATGTCGATACAAAGATCAGTGGGAGTCCATTTTTAGGTACCCCTATAGCAATTTTGTTAAAAATAAGAATAAATGCTCATGGCTAACACGAGCCATCAGTTGCTACTCCTGTCTCCATCTGTCTCCCTTTTACACAGTAAAGACAAGGAGGAGAGGCAGAGCATCATTAGAGTTTGATAATCCATACTCTTGGCATGAAGGAGAGAAAAATATAGAATACTTCCTCTCTTGTTTAAACCTAAATCAGGTTCAGGTAACACACATGAGGGCACAAGCATGGGTTTTACTGCTCTGTGAAAATGTGTATTGCAAAGCATGACCTGACTTTTGGTACCTTGTTCCACTTACTGACAAGAAACAGTCTGTCAGTGTTAAGACAGTTACTGAAAACACAACACAACTGGTGGTCAAAGGTCAAGTAACACTATTTATGTGCAGTAAAAGTACTTAGTGAGAACAGTTTCTGGAGAAAGTTGCGTATCTCCTTCCAGTTTCTGTCCAAAAAGCAAGAGCAGCCCTTTTGATCTGTTTTTTTATGAAACTAAGAGAGGAATATTCCTTTGATTAAAAAATGTGTTACAGTATTCGCCTTTGACAATTTATTTATTCTTTTGTCTTATTTTCCTGACTGATTGCAAGCACAGACGTTTTAGTGAAAACAATTACGCTTGTATATTATTGTCAATGTTCTGAATTCTTCAGTCAAGAAAGGTGGGAACACATCTTTGCTGAACTTCAAACAGTAATAAACATAACGATGCACTCAGCCTCCAACTCACATAAATAATGTTCTTCTCCAGTGTGAACAATTTCAAGCTGTTTCAAAAGTTACTTAAGTTTAGGAGCCACACCTACTTCACCATGAACCTATATATCTTAACCATGTGCGAAGGTCCAGCTGTCGAGTAAGAAATAATAGATTGTTGCACGAAGAGACACAGGATATTACCTAACTAATATGAGATATTGCTAAATTTCTATAAAAGCGGAGATTAAAGATTAATGGACTTGAGTGCACCCTCAATGAGCTCGAGTGCACCCTCAGCAAGTTTGCTGATGACACCAAGCTGAGTGGTGCAACTGTCATGTTAGATGGAAGAGATGCCATACAGAGAGACCTCAACAGACTCAAAAGGTGGGTCTATGTGATCTTAATGAGGTTCAACACAGTAAAGTGCAAGGTTTTGCACTTGGGTCACGGTAATCCCAGTTATGTACAGGCTAGGAGAAGAACTACTTGAGTGCAGCCCTGTGGAGAAGGACCTGGGGCTTCTAGTGGATGAAAAACTGAACACAAGCCAGCATTGTGCTCTTGGAGCTTGGAATGCCAATGGTATCCTGGGCTCCATCAGAAGAGGGGTGGCCAGCAGGGACAGGGAGGTAATTATCCCTCTCTACTCTGCCCTCATGAGACCCTATCTGGAGAACTGCTCCAGATCTGGGGTCCCAATACAGGAAAGATGTAAACAGGTTGGAGAGAGTCCAGAGCAGGGCCACAAAGATGACCAGAGAGCTGGAGCACCTCCCTTATGAAAACAGGCTGAGGGAGCTGGGCTTGTTCAGTCTGGAGAAGAGAAGGCTGTGAGGAGACCTCATTACAGTCTTCCAGTATTTAAAAGTGGATTATAAAAGGGAGGTGAATCAACTTTTTACTCCAGTAGACAGTAACAGGACAAGGAGGAATGGTTTTAGCTCAAGGAGGGAAGGTTTAGATCGGATGTCAGAGGGAAATTCTTCACAGAGAGAGTGGTGAGGTGCTGGAACAGGCTGCCCAGAGATGGTGTGGATGCTCTGTCCCTGGAGATATTCAAGGCCAGGTTGGATGGAACCCTGGGCAACTTGGTCTAGTACCAGATCTGGAGGTTGGTGGCCCTGCCTGCAGCAGAGGGGCTGGAGATCCATGATCCTTGAGGTCCCTTCCAATACAAGCCATTCTATGATTCTATGATTCAGAGATTTAAGAAGTGTTTTCTTCCAGACTTGAAAATAATACTTTTTAAAGTCATCCTTTACAAAGATCATTACACTGATAGTCTGAAGCTTCTGCAACAACCTGGTCCAATAAATAATAAGCCTTACATTCTTCAATCCTAAAAACCAGAGGGCTGTTCCAGATAATAAATAGTTAGTTCAGATAGATCTCTTTAAACTCAAAGTTTCTACACGTTTTTTTACAGAACTGCTCCAATTTGCTAATAGTTTAATGAAGCATGCGATCTGCACCTAGTTTGTTGTGTTGTAAACACGCTCAGTTAAATCAAACTCTTGCATATTAGTGCTTATCTGCTTAGCTTGTCTTCCTCTCGCAAAGGGAGGAGAGTTCAAAATTCATTAAAATGCTTTGTAAATTCATCTCTAGTTTGTTATGAAAAACATCCTGCTAGTTTTGCCCCACTGGCAGCTGAACTTGGTGCTCAATATATTTATATATTTATATTTATAGCCATGTATTTGTGCTCAAAGAAACAAATACCACTAAGTGTAGTAAGAAAGCATAAACTCCCCCAGAGTGCTCATGCATCTGAAAAATTGGCATCTATCACCATTTATGTTCAGTAACTAAGAGGCCCAGTGAAATTCAAGCCCACAATGCGTTCAGAGTATGTTGATTTCCCACAGCTGCATAAAATAATGCTGATGTTAAAAGTTAAGAAAATAAATTTCTCAGTCTCCTAGTCCAAATGTTTGCTGTCCACAAAACCGACTAGGTGGGGGAATCCCTGGGACACAAAAAGAAAATAATCCATTCTGGACTCTCATTAATGGTTACAAGCACCTCCAATCCAATATTTAATTTGGACAATTTGAGCTGGATTTAATACAACTGCTCTTCACAGATACAGGAAATGAAGTGCATGTAACTCATCTGTCAGACAGACTGCTTTTTTTTTTTTTTCCAACATGAAACAGAAGATAATGAACTGACTCAAACAATACACCTGTGCACAGCAGAGCTTGGATGTGATGGTATCAACTACACTGTCACTTTCTGCCGAATTAATCTGCATTGGGATCTGTTTGCAAAATTCAACATTAATGCTATTTATTTAAAGTGTATTGCAAGTCTTGCAGATATTATTAGTCTGTTCCTACATGCCACCAAGACCATTTTCAGAGTGATCCTTGATAAAGGGGGAGACAGGAAACTGGATTCCCAAGAACAATTCTCGACATAATTTATGTTAACATTTCTTGACCACTACATGCTGAATCTGTCCTGAGGAACAGCACCAGGCAGAGCCACTTCACAATGAACAAACTACTTCCTGCATCATAGGAACACTGTAGTAGCATGAAGTTATTGCCCATATAAACTATATGAAGCCAGGTAACCAGGATGCAAAGGTGATTTCTCTGCCTTCCTTTTGGTTGTTGAGTCTTCCCCACTCAATTAATTCTCCTGAATTGCCAGGATCTGCCTGAAATCAACCTATACAGTCCATTGAGTGACTTTATATCTGCCTGGCTTCTGTGGTGGACCAGTGCAAAATCAACACCAGAAACTTACATTTGACCCCAAAGAAAGTATCTAAAAAACCCTAAAAGTTAGATTGATGGTGTAAGCCAACATGCCTTTTACAATGAGTTCTGCTGTAGGTACTCTAATACTTTTTATAGCCTCTACCATAAACCAGTTCTATTCCCACTGTCTGAACTCGCGAATAACATTGCCATAAATTTCCTAGCTCTGAAAACAGGAAGAAAAAAAAATCTTGGTGTTTTATTTAAAACTAATACAGAGTACAGTAAATGAAATAAAAATTGCAAAACTTAAGTCATTAAACATCAGGTTTGGTATCTGATACGTTAGTGTTGTAGCCATGGTCAAAGTGATACTCCAAGACATTCCTTGAAAAGTATAGGCAATGGGAAAATGAAGGAAGGTGAATGATGAAAGGCTGCTGGAGGGAGGAAGACATTAGTCCTAGTATCTGGGGAGCCTGGGAATCCAAAACTGGCATCTTGTGAAGAGCTGAATTTTTTCAGACTCCATTATTACTTTGCTTGTGTATCAAAATTTTGAAATGAACTGAGATATTAAAGAACATCTCTAAGAGTATCATATAACCTTCATATTTCAGATATGTAAAGCTGTTTCATTAACGAATCACTATGTGTTTCCTCCAAATGTTCCTGAATTGTTATTCACCAAGGAAACATTTCCAGTGGCCAGTTCTCCCCATGTATAGCTATTAGTCAAGGTGACATAGGAAGTGTTGAAACAGCAGATCTTGTTAGAACACTAATATTGTTAAGACAGAAGTTAATAATTCTAAAAGTTAACTTTATGACCAATTAATCATGTGGGGTGAGTGCTGGAGGCATTCTATTCCAGATGTATATCCTAATTTACTGTCCCCAATGCATAACTCAGGAAGACAGGTTTGCAGGTGAAATATAAGCACTAAAATGCTGAGCTAAAAGAAAATCTCTTTTGAACTTCCGCAAAGTCAAGCTAAGAATCCAAATCTTTTGGATTTAAATGGTTTTATGCAATGCAGCGTCACTCTTACCTCCATGGGAAAGGCTTTAAAATTAACCGTGTGCTCAGAACCACGCTGGTTTTCTCTCCCCCAGTGAAATCGAACATCGTGTAGTTCAAACTCATGTCCTCGAGGTAACGGCCCACCTATTAACACTGGAAAAGAACACAAATGGTAATACACTCGGCTTTGCATGAGACAAGCCAATAGATACATTCTGTAAATACAATGAGGACATTGCTGCAAGCTTATTCTCAACCGAGTTAGAAAGGGAAGTTGACAGAGGTGAGATCTTTACTTTAGAACTTCCGTGCAGTACAGAATTTAGGCAGTTATAGACAGTGAAAACACTGTCATGTAAGCCATGCACTCTTAGTTTTATGAGCCAGAACAGCTGGTTCATAACACAAAATAAAAACACTGTACCTTTATCAGAAGAGTGAATAAGTTTATTGCTGTTATCAAGACAGTAACCACATGCTCTAAACAGATGGCAGAGGTTGTGAATTGAACTGGTCACTTCCTTCAACTAGTCTAAATGCTTAATTTTCATCACCTGTATTTGCTATGTACCACAGAAGCTGACAGAAAATTTTGGTTGCCAATATTTGCCAAGTGAAAGGAAGTAAATTGAAGGTAGTAAGTCATATGCCACCTGTCAGCCTTTGAGATACAGAATACCTCCATAGCCAAATATAATCATAGAATCATAGAATCACAAGGTTGGAAACAACCCATAAGATCATCTAGTCCAACCGTGTCCAATCAATACATATAATCATACATGTGCTTATTTCCTTAAAAACAGCTTCTAAATAGCCATAGCTTTTTGCTAACTTTTTTTTTTTTTTTTTTAACAGAATCCAGAATTTCTTAAAAGTATCTATCCATACATACTGCACAAAGCAACTGCTTCACATAATAGCTTGAGTCTTTTGCATTAATGGAGCCTTCTATCCTAACAATAAGTACTAAAAGCAAGCAATTTTGCTTGGACCTTTTTGAGTTCCAGCCTACTTCGGAATTAATCAGTGGAAACATTTGGCCCAGGGATTTGCAAATTGGCTTCACACCAATTACTACTCTGCATGTTATAGGTAACTTTATGCTAAGATCATTTGAGTGCTGGCTTCTACATAGGGCTGGGTTTTATTTAAGGTCACTCACAGTCTTTCTCATAATCCATTACCTTCTGGCTTACATTTCATTGACTTTGAAACTTTTACAATCTTTGATAATTGATAAGGATTATTAAACTGAATAATGTACAGCTTTAGAGAACAGCAGTTCCATAATAAAAAATTTATTTTGATGTACAAACTATGTAGCCTTGGAGTAGTTTGGATCATAAGATGTACTGCAGTAGTAAAACAATTCAGCAACTGTATCGTACTACAACTGCACAAAAACAAAAATACTGATAAAAAAAAAAAAAAAGAAACCTGATCAGTTACAGTTTTCAGTCACTAGTGCTGAAGAAATATTCAGATTAATTCTCTTTTAGTGATTCGTCATAATTAATCTAAAAGCTATCAGGATTCCTCAGATGAAATGTCCTAAATGTGATTATGGATTCAAACTTGCTTCTTAAACTTTCCTTACTTATATTCTACTCATATCTGTTGGGAAAAATCTGCAAATTTAGTGAATATTTGGGAAAACAACCAATTGAAGTACTTAGGAAAATCTAGAAGAAGATACATGATAATTAGGGTTACTTCTTAGGAAAGTAGAGTATTTCCTGTTTTAAAATATTGTTCCTAAAAAGTGTAACTAGACTAAATGTCTTCTATATGAAGTAGTTCTGTATCTGCAGGAGCTTCTAAGACTTCGTTTTCAAAGCTTAATTTATCCACAGATCCCATGATAAAAGTATTTCAGTGCATAAAGCATGTTTATCTTTCTTCATCTTTCATCAAATTCTGATCCTTGTAAATGCATGAAATGTTTAAGTATACTTTCCAGCAATTTTTGATCCTTACTAGAAAACAAATCATCTGATTTGGAAACTACTGATGGCTTAAGAGAAATCTGTTATATGGATCCTCCAAAGCAATTTTCAATATCCAATTCCATAACACAGTTGGTCATGCTTATTCCACCTAATGTATAACATATGTATGATGATCAAATTGAAAGCAGCCTGTAAAAATGTTTACAATTAAATAATAAAAAGGATTGGAGAATTCCAGATGGAGCGTGTCCTGAGTTGAAGGATAAAATAATTCACCAAAAAGAACAAACTGACTTTTGATATATACTTAATCAGTTTATGTTTTCCACACAGTTCTTTGTTGACTAACAGCACTACAGTAGGTGCGACTCTCTTGCACATCAACTGGACAAAAGTTTCAAAAGCACTCAGTGCTCAACAGTTCCCATTAAAACAATCTGGCTAAATGGATTTGTCATCAGAGATCCCCTGTGAGGAAGAGAATATGCAGGAGTTTCCGCAATCCCTGAAAATTAGCCAGAATACTAGGTCAAACACAGCTTATTAACTCTTTTCTTCCCTTTGTAGGGGTAAGTAATGTCTCCCTCCAAACGTGGAAAAATTATCCCGTTTAAAAATGGAAAACTAGGTAATACAAAACTAAGAAGAAATTGAAAGTAAATCAGGAATTCCTAAATCCTAATCCCATATCTCACTCATAAACTTTCATTCTATTTCACTTAATTTCTTACATTTCAGCACTCATCAGTCTGACATCAATCTGCATTCCAGTTTAGAAAGTATTTTTCTCTTCTTGGGCCTCGAATAGTTTTGAACACGCATATGGTGTGTTGTTAGTCCCATCTTACTAATTATTGCTACGAAGTTACAAACTGCCTGCAGAAAGGAGGGTCTAATGAGTTGCACTTTGGCATGCAAATGGCAATGTTGCTCTCAGTCAGCCTTACCCCGGAGGAGAATTCAGCGACCTTCCTGATCTAACAGAGAAAACCTTACTTTCTGAGAAAAGAGCCCTGCTTCTGATGAAGGCAATAAAACTGACAGGAAGTACAACATTTCTGTTCTATTGGAAATCAGCAAAAATCTGTGGAAAGCAATGTTCTATTTAGTAATGAAACATGAGATTTACCACAGAAGGGATATCATAGAGGAAAACATAATTATTAATAGAACAAACGCTTTTGTTTAAAAAAATTAGTGTAAAACTGAACTAACTGCCTCACCACCAACACAGCTGCAGCTCACAGGACTACTGGGATCTCAGAAGGAAACAAAAGTTGGGCTGTCTTGTGGTTTGACAACCTTCAGCTGTTTAAATGCCCCCAGAAGGCAGCTGCTAGCTAAGACTGGTTATAATAACTTGGACACTCTTCAAAACACACGGCAAGAACTATCACAGGGCTGGAAAGAGCTTTCTTTGCCAACTTCCCTGACAGTTGTCTCCTTTGTAGAGAATAGTTTGTCCACATGAAAGGTCTAAACGAGATACTGTCATTTCACTAAACTTGAAATTGCTTATCAGCTTCTAGTTCTTATTTGATGAATTAACCTGAAAAGCCCTTTAAGAAATAAGGACTGCTTTGCTACCTGCTCTTCATCAATATTGTAGGTACGTATAACTGGAGTATCTGTGTTAACTGACTAGTTAGTATTCACAACCCACTCAAATTAATGGGAAAAGTTTAGTTTAACTTACACAGACTTCAGAAAATGGACAGATTTTGCCAGTTCGGCATTCACTGTCCTAGCAATAGCAATAGCAGACAGCTGTCAGCACACTCGATGACAGCATCACAACAGGGTCCAACCCTTGCTCTGAGTGTCCCCGAACGTGCTCTGGAGAAGCCTCACCGCCCATCCAGCTTGGCGCTGACAGCTCCCTTCCCAGAGCCGGTCCCAAGGCAGCAGCACCCACCCCTCCTCCGAGTCGCAGCCGGCGCTGAAGCAGCCCCTCCTACGGGCGCACAGCAACCCGAGAGGCAGCGAGCGCCCAGGGAACGCCGCCGGAGAAGTGTAAGCAGTGTGGAAGCATACCTGACTTGGACTTGAGTGCGATCTGAATGGAATGCCCGTCGTTAATCACTTCGCAGTCGCGACACACGACGTAGTTGGGCGACAGGCGCACTTCCAGGAGCGAGGGGTCGTATTTCGCTTCTCTCGAGTTCAAGTTGATGGGCGACTGGTACTCCCCGTTGGCATCGGGAAAAATCAGTCCCCACTCGACCCCTGAAGCGCCGGGAGATGTCGTTACGTGGCGATCCACCCCCGGACCCCCCGCCTCGCCCCCACCAAAGACGTGGCCGTCATCGGTCGCCCCCGGGGCTCCCCGGCTCCCTCGCGATCCCCCTCCCCACCGCGCCGCAATGTAAATCCTCCACCACCACCACCACCTCCTCCTCCTCTGCCCGTGGGGAAAGTTTCCCCCGCCGCAGCTGCTGCCGTGCGCCCGCTCCTCACCTTCTTCGTAGCCCCACTCCGGAGCCTCTTCCCTGCGCGGGAAGGGCTCGGCTCCCTCGATCAGGCTCCGGTCAGCCATGGGGGCTGCTCCCCTCGGGCCGGGGCTGCCTGCGCGGCTGACGGGCGAGGCTGCCTCGCGGCGCTGCGTCGCGCTCGGGCCCTGCCTCCGCCCCGCGGGTGGCTGGCGTTGTGCGGCGACGGGCAGGGGCAAGGGCTGGGGGCGGAGGGAGCCGTGCGCGAGGGCCGAGCGCTGCATCACGCCGCCGCGGGGCCGGGCACGGACGACCGCCCCCGGAGGAGGGTGTGAAGGCGGTCGCGGTTCTGCAGCCCGGCTGGGATTCCTCGTACGACGCCATTCGCCTCGGCTTCCCGCCGCGGTGACTCCGTGTGCCAGCGTTCGCGTTGGCAGCACCCCCGTGTGTGTAGGGTATGGACGGGGAGAGACTGATCTACAAGTGCAAAGTCTGCTTGCACCTGCGAAGGAAGCTCCCCAGGCTTCGGACAGGACAGGGGCAAGCAGCTGGAAGGAGGCCTGGTACGAAAGGACCGAGGGGTCCTTGTGAACACCATGTAGAATGAGTCAGCCGTGTGCCCTTGGTGCTGGGATGGCTTCTAGTATTCTTCACTGCGTTAGGAGGCTTGTTTCCAACAGGTCAAGGGGCACAATTCTGAGTCTCTGTGATGCTACTTGAGTCCATCCCCTCCAGTCCTGTCACTAGTTACACAGGAGAAGAAGTTTACCCCGCCTCAGCATAACTTCCTTCCAAGGAGTTACTGAGAGCAATAAGGCATTCCCTGAACCTCTTCCAGCCAAACTATCCCAATTCCCTCAGGCACTCCTCATAAGACTTGTGCTCCAGACCCCTCACCAGCTTTGTTGCCCTCCTCTGAACATGCTCCAGGGCCTCAGTGTCTTTCTTGTAGTTAGGTGCCCAAAACTGAACACAGTACTCAAGGTGTGGCATCACCAATGCTGAGTACAGGGGGACAGTTACTTCCCTGCTCCTGCTAGCAATGCTATTTCTGACACAAGCCAGGATGCCATTGGTCTTCTTGGCCACCTGGGCACATGGCTGGGTCATGCTCAGTTGAGTGTCAACCAGCACCCCTAGGTCTGTTTCCTCTACACAGTCTTTCAGCCACTCTGCCCCAAGCCTATGGCATTGCCCGGAGTTGGTGCATCTAAACTTCAGGACTCAGCACTTGATCTTCTTAAACTTCATCACACTGGCTTCAGCCCAGTGATCCAGCCTGTCCAGATCGCTCTGTAGGGCTTTTCTATCCTCAAGAAGATTGACATTTCCTTCCAACTTGGTGTCATTTGCAAACTTACTGAGGGTACACTCAATGCCCTCATCCAGGTCATCAATAAAGATATTGAACAGGACAGGCCCCAATATCAGCCCTTGTGGAACACCATTTGTGACTGGTCGCCAGCTAGATTTAACTCCATTTACCACTACTCTGTCCTGGCTTCCAGCCAGTTCCCTACCCAGCCAAGAGTGTACCTGTCTAAGCCACAGGCTGCCAGCTTCTCCAGAACACAGTGGGAGACAGTGTTGAAGGCTTTGCTGAATTCTAGATAGACTACATCAACAGCCTTTTTCTTATCCACCAGATGGCTCGCTATATCAAAGAAGGAGATGAGGTTGGTCAAGTAGGACCTGCCTTTCATGAACCCATGCTGTCTGGACCTGGTCCCCTGGTTGTCCCACGCATGCTGTGTGATCTCACTCAAGATGATCTGCTCCATAACCGTTCTTGGCATCAAGGTGAGGCTACTGGGCCTGTACGCAGGTCCTCTTTATAACTCTTCTTGTAGATTAGAATCACATTAGCAAGTCTCCAATCCTCTGGGACC
Source organism: Lagopus muta (assembly GCF_023343835.1). Taxonomy (NCBI): domain Eukaryota; kingdom Metazoa; phylum Chordata; class Aves; order Galliformes; family Phasianidae; genus Lagopus; species Lagopus muta. The sequence continues at coordinate 36,474,896 of NC_064435.1, read as the reverse complement.
TCTTTGGTTGACCAGGAACACTGATAGGTGGTGAATAGTGGCTTGGCATTCACCTGAACCAGCTCCCTCAGCACCGTTGGGTGGATCCCATCCAGCCCCATGGACTTGTCCAGGTGGAGGAGGAGGTTTCTAACTGTTTGCACCTAAATTGTGGGGAGTTTATTCTGCTCCCCATCCCAGATTTCAAATTCAGGGGGTAGAGTACCCTGAGGATAATTAGTCTGACTTTTAAAGACAGATGTAAAATATGCACTGAGAACCTTAGCCTTTTCATTATCCTCAGTGGTCACTTTCCTCACGGCATCCAATAAAGGATGGAAATTCTCCTTAGCCCTCTTCTTACTGTTAATATATTTGTAAAAATGTTTTTTGTTCTCTTTTACCCCAGTGACCAAGTTGAGTTCAAGCTGGTCTTTTCCTTTCTAATTTTCTCCCTGCATATCCTAACATATCCTAACAACTTCTTTGTACTCTCCTCGAGTTGCCCATCCCTTCTTCCAGGGGAGGTAGATATTTTTTTTCTCCTGGAACCTCAGGAAATGTTTCCTTTTCATCCACGTCAGTCTTCTCTGCCAACTCATCTTGTGGCACAAAGGAATAGCCTGCTTCTGTGCCTTGAAGACTTCCTTCTTGAGGAGCAACCAGCCTTCCTGGATCTCTTTACTCTTCAGAACTAAATGACAAAGGACCTCCCTACCAGTGTCCTGAACAGTTCCAAGTCCACCCTCTGGAAGTCCAAGGTAGCAGTTTTGCTACCCCGCCTTCTGACATCACCAAGAATCAAGAACTCTACCATTTTGTGGTCACTCTTTCCAGGACAATTCCTAGTTTCAATTCCTAATTCCAAACCTCCCAGCAGTCCTTCTCTGTTTGTGAACAGCAGGTCTAAAAGGGCATATTTCTTAGTAGGCTTGTTTACCAGCTGTGTCAGGAAGTTATCTTTCATATACTCTAGAACCTCCTAGAATGCTTCTTTTGTACTGTACTGGTTTTCCAGCATATATCAAGGTAGCTGAAAACAGGAGCTAGTGATTGCACAACTCCTGCCAGCTCCTCATAGAATGCTTTATCCATCTCTTCATCCTGGTTAGGAGGTCTATCATGATGTCCGCCTTGTTGGCCTTCCCCTCGATTCTTACCCACAGAGATTCAACCTTGTAATTCCCAGCCCTGAGCTCACTAACTTCAAAACACTAACATAGAGAGCCATGCCACCACCCCTCCTTCCTTGCTTATCCCTTCTGAAGAGTTTATAGCCATTCACTGCAGCACTCTACTCACGAAAGCAATCCCACCATGTTTCAGTAATGGGTTTAGAATTTGGATGGCACTTTGTGGAGACAGGAGTTGGATTTGCTGATTCCTTGTGGGTCCCTTCTAACTCAGAATAGTCTATGATTCTACAAAACTCAACAAAGACACGCTCCAATTCAAGGATATCAGAGTTCTCTTCCTATAGCAACTGATATGTGTGGATCTAGAGAACATTTGTTCTGCCAAGGGAAAAAAGTCAGACCTCTGCAGTTGGCTCTCCCCTAGTGTGGTGACCCAAAAACTTAAATCGGTTTTTTTGGGGAAGAGGACTGGAAACCCAGCAATGACAGTCTGCACTGCCTGAGAGCAACCAAGAGGTGCAACAGAAACCATCAAATAGAGATGCTACAGTGGTAAGTGGAACTGTCCTTTCCTTACCATCCATGTCTTCCTGACAGAATAATATCCTGACCTTGTGCTGTTGAACCACTCTGTGGACCTATGTTCCTGCAGTACCACTGCTCAGCAGTAGTACCTGTGACTCCTGTTCAGGGCTGACAAGAGAGAAAAAGAAGAAGGAGTGAGCTAGAAATTTTTTAATGAAGCAAGAGAGTACTGGTTCATGAGTTGTGTGCAAGGTGGAAAGAAATCAAAACAAAAATATGTATTGGGTTTTCTTGTGTGCTTTTTGTTGTGTATTTTTTTGGGGGGGGGGAAGGGGGAAGAAGTAGGTTGTTTGTATAGCATCAGAACAAAAATACATGTTTCTTTCTTCATGATCTTCACTACTGATGACTTAAAAGGAATACATTCTATCTGAACAAACTACATCAGTATGCAGCTTCTTGTGGGGAAAAAAAAAAAAGAAAAAGGAAGCAAATTTACCTTTTTCTCTTGTGTTGAATACCTGACATCCTTACAAACAGAACGTGCAAGTTTTCTGGCATGAACTTTTTCACACAATAACATGATGAATATACATATTTTTCTCCCATGCTAAATTGGTTTGTTTGGCAAATTTTATCCTCTAAATCCGTTTTAAACACACACGAGGTATTCTTATTAAAGTCAGTGCCTTTGAATTATTGCTGACCCACAGAGGGGAAAAAAACACTGCTCTAAATCATCATTGATTCTGGCCCATCTGACTAGAAATGCCTTTTTCTCTTTAAGCAGTCTCATATTTTGAAGAAAAAACAGGTTTAGGAGGCTGGGTTCATTCCAATGGCCCTTGAAGCACAGTACTTCATTCATGCCCTCTATTAAGTTCTTTCCTGTGGTAGCTTTCCTGTGGGACGTCTGTTCTAGAATTTCACACTTTCGAGTGGCAACATAATCAGACCTGTGATTTCCTGTTTTGTAATAAATACTTTTAATGGCTTTTCATAGTTTTCATGGCTTCCATTCATAACTGAAGTTAAGTGCTAAACTACTTATATTTGTTGCCCTTCCTTTTAACCTTTCCATTCTTTCCATATCCTTCTGAAAAATTAGGCACAGCGGGTAAAGGCTTATTTATTTCTCTTTGTCTGTTCAGTTATTCTCTGTGCAAATACTGTATTTTTCCCATAGTTGTCTAGCATAGATGTCTGTCATAGAATGACCTAATCAGCAGATTAGATTCTTCTGAAGATCGCTATGAATTGGTAAAGTGTGTGAGTAACAAGGGATTTCAAGGTTATATCTCCACAACGTAAGGGTTCACAGGACAGATATTTCTCATTTAATTCCAACCACAATTGACCTGAGCAATCTCTGCACAAACCAACTCATTTGTTTCTGGACCCATCTTCATGTAAAGGCACTGAATCACATAGAATCAGATGGAGATAATGACATGATGAAAGCCTTGCTTGAGATCAGTGGGATTTGCTCTCTTTTAATGATGTAGGCACTCTTGAAATTGTTGGACTCTTTATTGGTCCATGCTGTTAAATCTTTACATATAAGGTTACAGTTGACTTATCTACGAAGACTTGATTACTAGCTAATATAGTACACTTAAATGCAGTGTTTATTCTGTAAAATTTCACTGCCTGTGGAATTACTCATTGTAGCATTGTAGCAACTTTTGCGACATTGGTTCAGCATGCTGAAAAATCCATAGGTAGGCACCGTTACGGCCCTTTAAGCCATAGCAAATATCAAATTGATGGGCAAAACGTATGAAAGAATCACAAGCTGCACTTCATACGACAACATACCAACAGAAGCAAGAGGAGGGCACATCCTTCCTCTACCCCAGCTCAGCTGTTGATCCTATGAAGCGTTCTGACTTCTTGCTTGACTGGGATTAATGATCAGAGCCTTTGATGATAACAGGAAGAAAAAAGCAGAAAAGAGAAAAAAACGCTTAGGCAGAGATCCACTGTTTTAACAGTTTCTCTTTGAACTCAGAAGACAGCAGTTCAGAAGTGACTCAGTCTCCAGCATTCCATGTTGTAAAATAGCATTTTGAATTACCTTCAGTATACTGCTTAATCCTAATGAGATTGTGGACAGTTATTCTTGTATTTCCTGTGTCAAGATATTATTATTTAATAGATAGTTACTGATTTCTTTTTTCCCATCATTAGCACTGTACTAACTTATATATCAGAAATAGCCACTATACCTCCTCTTAGCACCTTACAATGTATATATACCAGGAAAATCAGGTCTAAACCAAAATTCTGTATCCAAACACTTTGTGAAATTAGTATCCATAAATCAAAATTAATGACTACAAACACTTCTTTTTAGAAGTAAAGTTCAACCATTTTTACTTATAGCTTTCACTACACTGAGAGCTCGGTGCAGAGAATAAGGTTACTAAGATTATAAGAAATTGGTAGGAAGACTACAAACAGAATTCCATACAAGTTATATTGAACTGTACAGTCCTACCTGCAGGATTCTTTGCAGGCCTGATCTGATGTGATCTGATCATCTGTAGAGCTGATAGTTATTTCTCCGATGCAAGAATAAGTAATTGAGATTATAAGATGACCATATTTTCTTCATTAGCCAGTTTTTTCTTCATTATCTTGCTGTGAAGAGTTTTTGAGGGCAAGCAGGACTTAATAATATAAGGATATAATTATTCCATGGGACATTTGAGTGTTCAGTTTGGGGCAATTTAGAATACAGTTATGTTTCTCTAAGCTGGCTCTCAATTCTTGTCAAGTTGTCCTGAAAGAAAAGACTGTATCCATACAGAAGCATAGGCAACTGAAGGACCAGGAGCACCTAGCTTTTTCAGATTGTGCTTCATGTGTTTAACCACAAGGTTGGCCAGCAATTATCACTCACATGATCTTGTTTCTATCTTTACTCTTGCCAGGTCACTCTTTCAAATAAGTTTGATGCTTTTCCATGCTCAGAAGTGGAAACTGAAAGTTGCCCATTAGAGTACAGACTTATATAAAACAATATTGAAAATTTCTCTGCACTTTTTGAAGAAGCTTATTCACCACAAGGAAGAATATTTCAGCTTTCCTGGCCTGGAATAATATTATTTGCCTACCATTATTTTCTGAAGCTAGAGTGTTAAGTAACAAAAAGGAAAAAGGATGGCTAAGTAGTATAAAAAGTACAAGATGACAAGGGAAAGAGAAACCATTTTCAATAGAGCTCATTTATAGCAAAGAGAAACAATTTAAGGTGAAAGACTCCAAGTGTTTGCAAGTCAGGTTTATATTGGCAAAATCTGTTCTGCAAACATTGCAAAACGTGGCAGCTGGATTCTAGTTTACTTTCAAATCTACACCAAGTGTGGTTTCAGTGGCCGTATACATTTTATGGTCTGCAAGCATAAGTTTGTGCTTCTTGAGTTTACCATGTAATGGAATGGCAGGCTGGTCCTGCAGACACTTCACAAATTTAACTTTACAGTATACCTGATTTCTTTGGAATATAAGATGAGATGAGATGAAAGTCTGTACTCAAGTACACACTACAGCATAGGTATGAAACCTCTGAGTGTAAAACTGCGTCTGTCGGAGTGCACAAGAAGTGAAAGCTAATATGCTAAACTAATGGGCACATTAGCATATGTTTTTCCAGTATCCAAAACCACGTAAGCCAAGGCTACTGTGGCTGCCAATGAGAATTCACAATACATCCAGAAGGAAATAAATCTACAACAGGATATTTTCCAGTTTCTTAAAGAAAACTCAAGAAATAAGAATGTACTTCTAAGGACTAAAAACAATAATAGAATAGAATATCTCTGAAATGCAGTATAAGAAATAATAATTAAAGGCCCTGAGATGGCAGAACTCCTATGTAAATAGTTTGTGATTTCTTTAGGAAGGAAGTAGAACTAAAGATATACACAGACAAAATTCAAGGAAGAAGATGAAATGCTCAGAGGGAAAATCTGCAGTAGGAAAATGCTAAATATTTATTTACCTAACTGTAGTCATTTCAGATCTTTATCATTAGGTGAGATTCCTAAAGGATTATGAGTTTCATTTAATACTTATTTGAGTGGCTTTTTGTCAGTGAAACTGGTAGATGTTGAATTCACTACCTGAAAATTACATGATTAAGAAGGAAGCACAGAACATGAATCAGGGAAATGCATAATACTGTTCTACTCTTCAAAATAAAAGGAGAAAATGAGCTAAATAATGAGCCTGAGCAGTTTGTCACTGTAGGAGCAGAGGCAGATGTTGACTTAAAAGTGTTGGCTCTTCATCTGGGAAGTGCATGAGCATATGGAAGCATTGAGCAGGATCGAGTACAGGGGTAGAGCAGTGTATTTGATTCTGTGAAATTACAGCAAAAGGAGAGTCAATTTTTCATTCATTCTACTGACTTTTGCTTATCAATATGTAAACATCTGTAGCTGACAAAATGCTCACGTGCCCAGTTCTGGTAAAGCTATGAAATCATGCACTGAGAGTGTAATCTGGCTTCCTTTATCACACACGATTGCATTTCACAGTTACTCGTGTATCAAGTTAATTATTTGGCTATAAATAAATAACAACTTGTGTTCCGCTTGAGCACATTTTCCAGAAATGCATGACCTCAAGATACCAAGAAAAGAAGAATTCATTACTTTCCTTTGACAGTTTGTTCCAGCAGTTAATCCCCATCACTCTTAACTAATAGGTACTCTGTTCTAATTTGAGTTTATCTGGCTTTAACCTCTAGCCACTGGTTCATGTCATGCTTGTTTGCCTTGACTGAAGAGCCTTCATTGTACTGTTTTCTCTGTAATGCGCTCACTCATTTTGGCCACCTCCTTGTAGTCTGAACAAGAGGAGCTCATTAGCACTTACTGGAGAAATAAGACCAGAATATCTTTTTAAGCTTTTTTTTTTTACATTTTCCTGTTTTCTGTGTTAAGAATTCAGATATCAGATTTCTCCTATGTAGCTGTTGGTTGTTTTTTTTTGTTTGGTTGGTTTTTTTTCCACAGTGTACCCTTTCATTTCTTTTTTATGCACACAGTGAGCACACACATTAGATTGGTTTTTATTTATATTTTTTATTTACATTTTTAATTTTTTGCTGGATTGGACATCAGGCCTCTTGTTTTGCTGCTGTGTGGTATAAATGTTAGATCCTCTTTTCGAGTCACAGAATCCAGGAGTCAATCTACAGAACATCAACACAGCCTGCATTATCTGAAACTCTTTAAGCCTTGTGATTTTCCTGAATTTGTTAAAAATTGACATAAGAGACCAAAGATCTGTTCAGAGAATTGTAGCAGAACTCTAGGGTGCAAGCACATAAGTTTAAATCAGATTTTAAAATTCCAGGTTTCAGAGCATTGTGCAACACCACCTAACCATTAACAAACTGAAAAATTCTTTACTCACAAGATCTGAGCAGATCAGACTCCTTCTCTCCAAATATTTAACCTCCAAAATACTTATGAATCTATTTAATTTTTCTTTATATTCATAAACAATTCCTCAATCTCCTTTAGTAATTGACTTTAGGTTTCTTTTCCTAATAATGTGTTTAGAAAATTGTTACTTATCTTTCTTCTGCCTAGCTATGGATTTTTCCCTAAATTGTTCATCAATATAGTTACTGCTCACAATTTCTACTCCACATCAATATTTGTTTAATCCTTTTTCCACTTCATTATTGTTCTGATTTCTGATTATTTTTCCATTTCCTCGTCAGATAATTTTTCATTTCACCACTAGATTCACTGCACTAGATTTTAAGTACAGCAGCTCTTTCTTTTCAGTTCAAGAGTTGTGATACTTTTCCACGTTTTATTGCAGCTAAAGAGCTCCCTGTTTTCATTCAGCTTTGTCCACCCTTTTCTTTGGCATGCCACTTGTAATAGCAATACAAAACAAGCTGTGTGATTTCAAAGTGTAGATAGGTGGAAGCGAAAAGATATGGAAAGCACTTTACAGTTTCAAAGTCCAGTGGCCAACTGCAGATAATAGTTATGGAGGAGAAAGTATTTAAAGGAAGACCTGGCAGGAAAAGATAGAGGACAGCGTGAGACAACACAGTAATACTACCAGAAGTCCTCCTGACACATATCCTTAGCTGTTCAGAACAGTTCAGCTGGAACGTAGGAGCAGGAGACATTTCCATGCAGATTTAGCTGTTATTGTTCACTAATCATGTTTCTATGCAGATAATCTGGGAGAAGCAACTGATTTTGTTCTAATTTTAATGCTTTGGATAGGAACTTCAGATGTCTTGACCTCTGGTTTCTTGAAATAGTATTCCTCCAGGGTGATAGTATCATTCAAAATCACTGAGCAGCTCCAAACAGCTGCCATCTTAAAAAAAAATCAAAAAGACATCTCACACACTAAATATGAAACCTTTGCCAAACCTCACCAGATTACTCAATGGCTCTAGTATTTTATCAGTGTCCTGCAATACATCAATATACAGCAGTTTTATATATATCCATCAAGATACAGCAGTTTTATATACATTTTAAAAGAGGCAACAGAGAAGCCTTCCTCACTAAACAGTCTGCTTGTTTGAATTTTTCCTTTGAGATTTTGTATTTCATGGTCTCCACCCTCCTCCAGAATCTGAAAGCAGGCATTTTCTGTTTTATGCTGAAACTCAGGAGTCTTAAATATCTCTTCAGCTGCTTCCTAATATTTGTTCCACAGGAAGGGTGTTAGTTCACAACACAGTGTGCTTTGTTATATCTGCATCAGCAAAGCAGATAATCTCAGCCTCTCTTCATCTGGAAAAGGTGCAGAGGAAGAGCACTAGCAGACAGTTTGTAGTTAAGGATTACTGTGAAGTTCTCAGGGTACGAGACAACAGTCAGGTAAGCAGAAAAGGTCCTATACTATTCTATGTCCCTGTGCTGTCACTTTCTTCACAAAATGCTTGACTGTGTGTAAGCACTTTCTCTGAAGGTTTTGGCTCCCAGTGAGTCAATATTTCTCATAGAGAATGGAAGTCCTCTTAAATTCCATTATTATTCTTTTTTAGCACTTAGCAGCTCACTGAAATGCTTCTTTTGGGTATGTTAACATGCATTCAAGCAGCTGATAGTCCCTTCTCACAGAAGGAATGGCCCATCCCAGTTGTTTTGCCTAACATGCTTGGGCAGGCATTGTGTTGAAGGACCCAGCGGGGCTTTTTGCTGAAAGTCGGATGCTCTTTGAAATTTGGCTACCTATATATTTTGCTTAAATTTCAATTTGATCGAAAGAGATCTTCTCCTTGCAGAGGGCATGCTTCTCTGAGTCTCTGTGCACTTTTGGATTTGGTAGATGCCACCTTGGGGTTCAGAGAAGCAGAAGGCATTTCCCAAATTGAAAGACATCATTTATAGTTTCTTGGGACTCTTCCTGGACTGTCCTACATTAGCAATAAATACAATGCATGTAGTAATAAAAATGATGGCAGTTGATCAAAAGTATCTGCAAAGCTTCTTCTGTGAGCATCCCATGAGCGCTCTCTCCTCTGCACTCACACTTCTTTTAGCAACTTTGCTCAGAACTGAGCTTTTGGCACAGTCATTGATACACAGCTTCGTCAAGTTGTAAATTATCAACTAAAAGTGTGGCAATACAAAATTAAAAGCTTGTTCATCACAGATCTTCTTTGTTAGTGTATGGCACTGAAGCAAATTGTGCTCTGACAGGAGCACTTGTGCTTTTTCCGTGTCACGGGGGAAGTGAAATCCGTGCCAGGCAATGCCATGTATCAAGGAAGTTGATAGGAGGCCAGGAAGTTGCAGGAATTAACAAGAATAACTTCTTTCATAGTTAAGATCCCAGAGACTTTACAAAATCCCTGCAGCATGGTGTTTAAATGAGGTACTGCAAGAGTGCCAAATAGAAGTGGGCCTGCTCCACTAATGAGGGCGCGTTGTGCCAGCTCTTTACAAAGAATTGTGTGTTTCCATCCACATTGAACCAGCTCTACGGATAGATGTGGAAGGAGAAGGCAGAGAGACTTTGGCACAGTTCATTCGTTTCTACTCACCTTCATCTCATAGAGACTGTGGATCATGTTAGGTCTAATCCTGAAAAATACAAATGTTTTATGTGAGAATTGGATTGCCCCGGGGGGAAAAAACTACTATTCAGATTCTAACCACAGGCCCAAAACATAACATAATCTCAGATTACACTGTTGTTTAACAGCAATAATATTATTGACAGGAAAACTGTGACCTTCAGTAGGTTTGGAAGTTAAAAAACTGATTGTGATAGTGATATTTTAGGACTACTGAAGTACTACTTCAGGGTATTTGTATGCAGATTCAGACTGCTGCAATGTACTGAGAGCATCCATTTGGGGGTTTCCTGCTTATAAGACAGGAAATTTTTTTACCTCTAATAGCATTTTATTTTTCCTACTATTAGTCCTTTTCATAAGTGCTTTATCTGGTAATTTAATGAATCATTACATACATCTCTGTGTTTAAATTACATTCCCATACAGCCAGCATCCATCAGTGTTGATGAGAATTCAACAGTGCGTGCTGTACCTTAGGAAGAGCTGGCATCTCGCATTCTCATTAGGAAAAATGTATCTAGAAATTATAAGTGCTTTTCTACAGCACATCTCCATATGACTTATTTGCTTCCTGGTTGTCTTCAAAAGCAGCTGAAAGCCTCTATGCACCTGTTTTTCCCTGGTACTTACATCAACTTCTGTATGAGAAAGGAGGGAATAAATGTTAAATTGAAGATATTTATTTTATTTATGATTGCAAGTATTCTTTGCTTGAAAAAGTTCCAGAGTCTTTCATCTTCCGTGCTAAGTGGAGAGACAAAGAAAGCATTCATAGACAGGGCACATGTCACATGGGGCAGTCTAATGGCATTAGAACAGTTCAGTGAAGCATTAATGAATTTACAGTGATGACAGCTCAACAGTGCTAGGGTTTAATCTACTCTGTGGTAAGTGGTTTTCAGAAGTACCCTCAAATACAAATAACCAGTCAGGACTTTTGTTCTTTTGTTTTCTGATAAACATAATCAGGTATTTTTCTTTTGAAGTAGTCAATTTCTTGCTTGCTGTGTACCTGATCTTTCCACAGCTCGTGTCATACCTCAAACTGTTCTCAGCATGTTCAGATGAGACTTGAGCTATTCCAAGCACCTACTATTTAAAATATTTTTTCTGTTCTGCCAATAGTTTACTGTACTCCATACCACTAGCCTCAGCAGCTTCTTGGAATTAAGATTCCCCACAAAAAAACCCTTGCACAGAAAAATGTGTTGTATGATCTTGTCTATAATGCCATACTTTTATTCCAGCTCTGTATTCACACAACTTTCTTTTCACCATCATACTTCCTTTCTGTCTCATATCCATGTGTATTCTTGTATTTGGATGAGGTGGACATGTAAGGTGTTAAATCAGATAACAGTGGTTTTCAGCAAGTTCAACAAGACCAAGTGTGAGGTCCTGCACTTTGGCCACAACAGCCCTATGCAATTGTACAGGCTTGGGGCAGAGTGGCTGGAAGACTTTGTAGAGGGAAAGGACCTAGGGGTGCTGGTCAGTTCTCAGCTAAACATGAGCCAGCAGTGTGCCCAGGTGACCAAGAAGGCCAACAGCATCCTGGCTTGTATCAGGAATAGCTTTGCCAGCAGGAGCAGGGAAGTAATTGTCCCCCTGTACTCAGTTCTGGCAAGACTGCATCCTGAGTATTGTTTTTTTGGGGCCCCTCACTGCAAGAAAGACACTGAGGCCCTAGAGCACTTCCAGAGAAGGGTAAAGAAGCTGTGAAGGGTCTGGAGCACAAGTCTGATGCGGAGCGGCAGAGGGAACTGGGATTGTTTAGTCTGGAGAAGAGGAGGCTCGGGGAGACCTTATCACTCTCTACAACCCCCTGAAAGGAGGTTGTGATGAGGTGGGGATTGGCCTCTTCTCCCACACAACTAGTGATAGAGCAAGAGCTAATGGCCTCAAGCAGCAACAGAGGTGGTTCAGTTTGGATACTGTGAACCATTTATTCTCAATAAGAGTGGTAAGGCACTGGAACGGGCAGCACAGGGATGTGGTGGAGTCACCATCCATGGAGGTGTTCAAAAAACATGGATTTGGTACCAACAGACATAGTTTAGTGGCGGGTGGATGGTTGGACTAGATAATCTTAGAGGTCTTTTCCAACCTTGATGATTCTATCATTCTATAATTCATGAGTCCAGGGCAAGATGTGAGTGCTGGCTGTTTACAAGAGATCTTATCCTGCCTCACTGTCATTGCAAAGGCTGTCATTGATTTAAATGAGCATGGTGACACAGCAATTTCTGCTGTCCATTTCCAAAATATGAGAAAGGAATGTGTTGGCCTAGAGAACAAAAATTTGTGTGGAAGCCTCTCCCCCAAGAATGGTCATTCATTAGTATCTACAGATCTATCCACAAATTAGTAATTTCAAGAGGCTCCCTCATAAGGAGCACTGTGAGTTCTGCTCTTGAAGCAAAGCACAGTACTTCCAGTATTTCATAAATGCCTGTGTTCTTCAATACATCCCATGACATTTCTGCGAAGAAATAGGTGTTCTTCCAAATGCTGTAAAGATAAATACTCTAAATCACATTCTCCCTTCTAAGAAAAACAAGTAACTATATTGGAAACAGGCAAGGAACATAAAGGAGAGAAAAACTGTCTGTCTCTGTAAGTTTTCTGGGATCTGCCAAATCTCACTGAAGCTGGACTTCAATTACTGAGATGAAGGCGTGCTGGAGTGGAAAAGATGACAATCAGAAGCGGAGATTTACTGCAGTCTGTGTCGTTCTTGCAGTGTGGGTAAATACAATTAAGCTAGCCTTGCATTAGTTTTCTCCAGTACTAATACCAGAGAAAATAAGCAGTGCAGGGTACAGTGCAGACTAGCTAATTGCATAAATACTCAGAGATTTGGAGAGACTGGTACACAGAGCACAGCAAAAGCCTTTGCGATCAGTACCCAAGTCAGCAAGATCAAAGTAACATTCGTAGCAGCAAGAGTTCGTTAACACATCAGTAAGATCTATAATTGCACTCCAAATGCACTTATAGCAGCTTTGTTACTCAAAGAAAATGTGCTCTTGGGACACTGGCATGAGACAAACCACAGAAGCAAGGCAGAAGTGCATCCACATCCATGTGCTCCCCAGACTGCTTGCCGATTGATTTCAGTGGGACTTCTCATGTCAGCAGAGATTGTGGGGAGAAGACAAATCTTTCCTTTTTCCATCAGAAATGCTTTGAAAATCAACAATAGAAAGAAAAAAAATCATATAGGATTGATTGCCTTCATTAGCTTCATTTCCTCATTTCAGTAATATTATTAGCTATAAATCACAGAAGCACAGTTTCATATGTTCTTATTAATATCACAACTTCCTCATCCCCTCACCGCTTATCAGATTCATTCATTGTATGCTGGAAATCCCAATAAAATTACCTAACTGGAGACCTTATGGCACAGCTGTATCTTTCTGTATTCCCTGCTTCTGTTTGTTTGTTTTTATCTTACTGTCTTTTGTTAATTCTTTCGTTGTCAAATTGCATTGCAGAGTATGGAATGCTTTTCTGCTCCTTACCATGTCTCATACATTAAAAATGCATTAGGGAAGATATCAACTACCTCAATTTCCTTTAAAATGTTTTCTTTCCCTCATAGCCACTGAAAATAAAACTCATGAATGCATTAATTCTAAACAGAGTAGGTAATGTTTTCTCATTTAATAAAAATGCAGGCCAAAACTTACTATTGAAGTACGATGTAAAAATTAAAAGAATAGTTTGCTTTGTGCGCTTGATATTCAAAATAATTCACTGATGATAATAATCATAACAATAACAGGCAGCTGAAGTAAAAATGAAATGACCTTGCCTATTTCAAACCTGGGAAGAAAATGAGTTTTCCTGGACAACCGAAAACAGCTTTCAGAAACAGTTTGTCCCTGTGGAATTGGTGCAGATGTCATGCTGTTACATATTCCTTCTGTTCAGTACCTAGCACACTGGGGGAGATAATTTTTTCACATGTATTCCCAGCCCTGCTCTATTCCCTTCAAGCTTTGCAGGATCAGCACAAAAGGTCTAGAAAGTAGGCTGGAAAAATCAGCATCAGGTTCTCCTTGAGAGAAGGGCTCCTGAACTGCTGCAGTGCCAGCAAAACCAGCTGCCTGCCACTAGCAGCTCATTTCTCCTCTCCAGTGCTCTGGACCAAGGTTATGGTCTCACCTGTGTACCTCACAGTAGGGCAGCCTAGCCCTTCAGGTGTGCAGCTTGTGAGAAGTGTCAAAACATCTGCTATCTGCCTTGGAATCGTGATAAAAGACCTTTGATATCTTTCTGCTTGGATGTCAGGAGCCTGTGTGCACCTGCAACCTGAAGACTTACATGGGAATTCTTGATAACTTATTAACAATAGGAGACTGTGATTAGGTATATTACTATAACATGGGGCTTTATTCAGAGGCAGCTCTTTATAAAAATTACATAAGCAATGATTCCACAGAATGGTTGATGTTGACCTCTGGAAGTCACCTGGTCCAATTCCTCCTGAAGCAAGGACACCCAGAGCAGGGTGCCCAGGCCCATGTCCAGGCAGCTTATGAAGATTTCCGAGGAGGAAACTATAACGTCTCTGGGTAAACTGTGCCAGTGCTCCATCACCCACACAACAGAGAAGTGCTGCCTTGTATTCAGAGGTAAACTCCCGTGTTTCAGTTTGTACCCATTGCCTCTTGTCCTGGTGCTGTGCACCACCAAAAACAGCGTAGCTCCATCATCTTCACACCCTGCCTTCAGGCATTTATAGGTATTGCTGATTTCCCATGGATCTTCCTCTGGAGCAGGCCGAGCAGTACCAGCTCTCAGCCACTCCTCACAGCAGAGGTTCTCCAGTTCTTTCATCACCTTCATGGCCCTTCACTAGACACTGTCCAGATCTCTCATGTACTGGCGACCCCAGAAGTGGACACAGTGCTCTACATGCTCACTAGTACTGAGGGGAAGGATAATTTCCCTCAGCCTTCTAGAAATACTCAGTGCAACCAGGAGGCTGTTGGCCTTCTCTGTTGCATATGTGTATTTGTGGATCATGTTCAACTTTTTGGTGTAGTAGCATTTTGTCTTTCGCAAGGTCCATGTGAGTAATTGAGATGTTAAACAATATCATCCTCACTGTTCATACCAGTGCATATCTGTGGTGAGTGGCCACTTTGTTATGTGGTCAGAATCCTTTCAAACCAGCAATTAGGCTAATTTTCAGTCCAGGTCTGTATTTAATCAATTTGACAGTGTCAAAAACCTTACTAAAGATAAACATTCACTGCTTTCCCCTCATGCACCAGACTAGTCCTTTCTTCATAGGCAGCTACCGGCTTTGTCAAGAATGATTTTTCCTTCCCAGACCTGTGCTGACTACTCCTACTCTTTGCTTTTCATTATTTTTGCAAATGATACCCAGGATTTTTTCCTCTATTCCCTCTCAGAGACTGAGATGAGGCTGACTGGCCTTCCAACTTGAAGAAAGGAGCAACATTTGCTTTTTTCAGTCCTCAGGAACCTTCATACTGTATTGATGTTTCAGGGATTGTTGAGTGGCCTCGTGGTGACTACAACCAGATCTCTCAGTACTTATGGCTGCATTCCATAATGTCACACAGAAGTCACTGTGTGTGCAGGTTTTTAAAGTCTTCCCTGACCTGATCCTCCAACGAAGCTAACTTTTCCTTGTTTCAGATGTTTCTGTGAGTCAGAAACCTGGGATTCCTGAAAGTTGGTCTTACCATTAAAAGACAAAGAGAAAAGGGTACTGAGTAGACTGGCCTTTGCCATATTCTCTGTCACCAGGTGCCCTGCACTGTTCAGCAGCAACTAGAAACAGCAGTTTCTAGTCTCTCCTTTGTTGCTGACATGTCCTTAGAAATCTCTTACTGCCTTTCACATCTTCTCCAGATTATACTCCGGGTGGGCTTTGGCTTTCCTCACCTACTCCCTGCATGATTAGGCACTGTCTATTCCCATATCACCTGACCCTATCTCCACCTCATGAATATTTATGTCATTGAGTTTTGCCAGGAGCTTCTTGCTTATTCATGCAGGCCTCCTGCCTCATCTCCTTGACTTCTTACACGTGGGAATGGACCAGTCTTGAGTTTGGAGGAGGCAGTCCTTGAAAATCAGCCAGCTCTCCTGGACTCCTCCTCTCTCCAAGATGATATCCCATGGGATTGCAACTGCCCTTCTGTGTTGTCCCTCCTGCAGATATCAGCATTGTCAGAGTCTTCCATGAGGACCAGGGCCAGTAAACAAGACATTTTTTCCAGTCGTCCAGAAGAGGCCTGATGATCTGCTGCTTCTTTTTTATCACACAGTCCGCAGCAGATACCCACACCAATGTCACCCGCGGTGGTCTGCCAGCCAGCCCAGACCCATACGCTCTCATCTGGGTCATGGCAGAGCTCCATGCATGCCTGCCTCTCTCTAATACAGGACAACTGTCCCTGCTCGTCATCCCAGCCTATCCTTCCCAAAAAGCCTGTACAAAGCCACTGCAGCACTCTAGTCATGTGAGTGTGATTTGCCATTACTTTGAGATTTCTAAAAATCCTCGCTTCATCCACTGAAGAATTCGAAGGTGAGTGGTTTTCTTTTTTCATTTCCCTTTCAAACTGCACTGGCAATGAACAGAAAATCCATTTCTCAGTACCATTGCAAAATGCATGTGTTATGGTCAAATATGTCCTGTGGTGCTGTTAGTTTTGCAACAAAGAAATGTTTCTATCAGGTGGTTCTTATCGACAAAATTAAATAGAAATGATAAATGGATTACTAATATTTTTCTGTGAGCCAGTTTTTAAATGGGTCACATTGTTCTTCTCTTTACTAGCAACCTAAAATAGAAGTTATTATATCAACAGTGGTTTTCACATAATAGAACACTATCTGAAATTGAGTTTATGTAATGTTTTTCCTTGAAAATTCAGGCTATAGTAGTATAGTTATTGAAAATTATCATCATTTACTTTTTATTTTCTATTTAAGAGCAATATTCTTTACAGTAAAAATTGCAGTTGGAGTTCTGACTAAAGAAAACGATCCCTTGGTACAGACAATAAGGAAAATGAATGCTTATGTTGACAGCACAGCATTATCAAGGTTTCTTTTCCCTCTGTGGGCCAAATTTTCAGCTAGCATATTTGATATAATTCTATAGGCTTCAGTGGGACTGCACCAATTTATGTAATGGAGAATACAGGACCCTTTTTTTATTATTATTTAGATTGAACTAAGTAAAAAATAAGGATGGAATCTAAGTAAAAGCCTGGCCAGCATTTTCTTTTAGAAATCTTAGATTTATGAGGCTATTTCTGAAAATCAAACTATGGTTCATTTCTCCCTGGAGTATCCTGCAGATGTGCAGCTGCTCTTCAGCATCAAGGAAAATATGAGCCTCACGCAGCCAGGCACAGATGGCCCACCCAATGCACGCAGGGCCAGCCAAGTGCCACCAGCACCTCAGAAGGGGTGGAATGCTGAGGAAAATGGAAATTCAGATGTGTGCAGTCGTTCAGTACAGCTTAGATTTGTGTGTCACCCCAGCACTGGTACAGACAGTCTCGCAGTGCCGCGTGCAGCTGCAGAGGACTGCTGTTCTGAAAACAGATTTCCTTAGTCTTATGAAGCCAGCTTCCACTCCTGCTCAGCTCTCTGTTCAGGATCAGGGGGCATTCGAGGGTTCTGCTTCAGTGGCTTGCATTAAAATAGGGTTAGGATGGTCAAAATCATTTGCAACCTTTAAGTACACAGTAAAGGAAAATAAAGAGGTTTTTCCACCACCTGCTGATTGGAAACTAAGTGCAGGAGAGAACAGAGTATAATACAAGGTACCAAATATGCCTCGTGCTGTGCACTGAACTCTTCAGGGATTTCCTCAGAGAGGTGAACTTGCACAGAGATCAGTGAAAACCTGCACCTTCAATCTGTTTCCTATTAAAAAAAATACCTCTGAGTCTCTCCCGTGTGCAAGTCAGAGCTATCTGAAAGTCATGGGGAAATGAAGAGCTGAAAGGCTAAGAGTCTCATGCTTCTTTTTCTTTTTATATACTCTGTATTCCCAGAGATCCTATGGGAAGCATAGGGCTTCAGCACAGGGACAGCCGGAAAGATTCAGGGCTTTTAAATTAGTAGCTTGTTTAAATCCCAAGGCAAAGCAGTTGTGCTAAATTAATCTCTGAAGCCTCACGTGAAATCTAGAGCCCCTGAGTGGTGCAGATATTTTGAGGTGATCTAATTGTGCTTGGAGAGAAGGGAGAGATGGGCACAAGCAATGCTGTGCTCTGCGCTGCAGTTGGCTCAGCACACAACTCATTGCAAAAAGCTGGCATGGGCAACACAGCCAGGACACCAGGGATCAAATATATCCATGCATCTATGAAAATTAGTTGCTGCACTCTCCATAGGATAGCAGGCTTGAAAAGCATACTAGGAAACTGAGGACAATGTGCACAGCAATTTCAAGAGCTCCTGGAAGTGTCGTAGGGATGGGAAAGAGCAGGAAAGGTTGCTGCTGCCAATGAATAGCTTGTCTTGTATGGCAGCTGCCTCTCATGGAAGTTTTTTCAGTTTTTAAGTGGGAATCTGAGGCACTCTAAATAGTTTCATTTTATGAAACTCAGTCAGGGTCCATTCACAGGGAAGAAGGGCAAGAGCCCTTTTGCAGGCTAAGGCTGGGCAGCAGCAAGCACAGGCGTCATTGGGGTAATACAGCATCGCTTCATGCATCTGACGCTGAAGAACAATGTAGGGGAGGAGTACTGCATCTGTCTTCATCTCCTGCCAACCTAATGCAAGCACTAAGAGTGTGAATTCTTAGGGTATTGTCAATTTAATGACTGTAAGAAAACAAGAAAGGAGTAGAGGAGACTTCCAACTTGCTGCTGGCAAATGTGAGTATTGCAATATGTTGGTATGTTCACCTTCACCGGGTGAATGGCACTGATACACCAGGGAGGACTTTCTCATAAAATTCCTAAGATTACACTTCTGTTTTTATCTATTTGCATAAATGAAGGAAACATTTTTAAGCGCCATGCTTAATCCAGAAAAGACAATGAATAAGCATTTTGTTTGAGACTCCTTCAAGATGAGATTGATCATTGTCCCATTGCCACAGGTCAACTTTTGCCATGGAAAACTCCAGATAATCTTCAGCTGCATTTCCTAAACAATTAACAGGATGGACAAAGCAAAGATAACAGTGCACACTTTATTTTCCAAAAGCAGTTGTCAGAAGGAAATGAATACCAAGTGAGTTAACTCATTAGAGCATGAGAGCACAAGAGCACACTTGGAAATGCAAAACAGATTGTCTGGAATGATTTCAATCTAGCACAAGGTTGATACCCTTGTTGAGGCATGCCAGTATTGTAGTGCTTCAGTTTCAGAAGTGTTCATGGGTGCACATTCTGGGTTTTGAGCCCTGAAGTAATTAATTACATGACTAAAACACCACATATAGGAGCTACATACATGTGTATTAACCGCAAGGGCTACGTCCACATGCATGGACACACATACAAACACCACACACGTTGACATAACAGCACTTTACAATACAAACAAAAAATGCAATTTCCTTGCTGATGTTAACTGATAAAAGCAACAGGCATGTTGTATTCAAGTTAGATACATTCTGTCTTTAAGAAGCTGCGTCGGTATCCAGTGTAAAAACACGGCAGTCATCTGAAGGCAACAAGGTTCCTCTCATGCCTGGTTTGTAGAGTCATAGAATGGTTTGGGTTGGAAGAGACCTTTAAGATCACCTAGTTCCAGCCACCTGCTATAGGAAGGAACACCTCCTCTAGACCACGTTGCTCACAGCTCCATCCAGCCTGACCTTGAATACTTCCAGGAAGGGGGCATCCACAACCCCAACTGGGCAACCCGCTCTGGTGTCTCACCACCCTTGCTGTAAAGAATTTCTTCTTGATATCTAGTCTAAATCTACTTTCTTCCAGTTTAAAGCCATTTCCCTTTGTCCTGTTGCCATGTGCCCAAGTCCCTCCCCAGCCTTCCAGTAGGCTCCTTTCAGGTATTGAAAAGCTGCTAAAAGGTCCCCCGGGAGCCTTCTCCAGGCTGAAGAGCCACAACTCTCTCAGTCTATCATATGACCAAGAGCAGACTTCTCAGAAATTGGATTTTAACATTTGTCAACCGCAAGCTCTCAGCAAAGCCTACTTTCCCCTAGTAAACTTCCATCTATCTCTCTTTCAAAGTTAAAGAGAACTTAACTGTACTTCTGTACAGTTCTTGTACTTCTGTGAAGACTGTGGAACTTTATTTAGCATACCAGATACCACTGCAGCACTGCTAAAGTAATACAGATATTAATAGGTGTCATTAATAGGGTATACTTAAGAGCTTTGCTTCTTTTTTATCCATAATGGGGCAATAAGCTACAATTAAAGGACTTAGGGTCTATACTACAGAAACATTTCCCGTCACATGTGTAACACAACACATACTATGCAGAGACAGCAGGCAGCCAGAGCAGTTCAGGGTATTTCTTCACACAGATGGCAAAGGTGCAATAATACTTCTCATAAACATACTAAACATAAGCAATTCAAGCAGCACTATGTAACATACGCTTGTCTGAGAGGAAGATGAAAAAGGCAGGAGGAAAGCTTAATTCATCCTCTGTACTGCCCATCATTTTTACCTCATTTACCTCATAGATAACACAACATGCATAGCAGGGGCTATGAAGCTTGCATATGTTGAGAAAGGGTGGCCTTCATCAGCACTATTTGCTACACAGTGTGTGCTCTCAGATGGCTGAGATGGAAGGTTGCTGCCACAGATTGCACAGCATCTCTGCCTGCATTCAGGCTATGCTCACTCTCAGTTGGCCAGAGTTAT
Source organism: Lagopus muta (assembly GCF_023343835.1). Classification (NCBI taxonomy): domain Eukaryota; kingdom Metazoa; phylum Chordata; class Aves; order Galliformes; family Phasianidae; genus Lagopus; species Lagopus muta. Next base: position 36,454,316 of record NC_064435.1, on the reverse strand, counting down.
GAGGAGAAGTTAAATGTTTTCGTGTGAAGCCTGTATTTATCCTGGTGGCACAAAAAGAAGAATCCAGTTAAAATCAAATTAGGTAGCTTCCTTCTTCAGGAGGAAATTGTTACTGCGCAATATGGACTAAAATAAAAGTCCATGAATCAGTGATCTAATTTCATTTTGCAAAGACATTTTACAGTATGTAGTGCCCAACACTATATAATGATGGTCATAATGAGAGCATGTGAAAATTTACAATGTATAACCATGTACAGTGTCTTTATCAAAATCTTGTTCGTTTTCATGAGAACTGTGGTTATATGAACTGGCTAAGCACAAAGCAGACTTTTCTCATCTCAGAAATATCAGCTGTACTGGAAGGAGGTAAAAGAGCAGATCAGTTCAAGAGACCATGTCTGCACTTGTCCTGTCTGCAATATTCTGTATCTATCTTACATTGTGGGAGTTATCCAGATGACACTGCCATCTTAATCCTAAATTCACATATTTTACACATGTATTTTTTCATTGGAACATAATTATTTTATGAAACCAAGAAACATCAAATAAACACGGTAACAATTATCGGTGATTTATTCCTGCTTTTGTTGGATCTCTGAGAGTCACTTGACAACCCAGATGAGGGCTACTCCTGCAATGTTTGAAGAACCAGTTCAGCCATGGGTTGATGTCAGCCATGGGTTGATGGCAGCCACGCTAATCAAAGCTCTTTCACTTGATAACTGTGTTCATATGTTGCACTGCACCACTGAGACATGTGTGGGCAAGCTCCACAGGACACATAGCCCATTTGACATCAGCTTTATTTTCTAGACAATTCATTTGAAGGTATTAACTCAAGCTCTGATGTCACTCTGACTTCTCAAAATCAGATTCACTCATTCATAAACCCAGATTTACCCCTTCCTCATAAGAGGCACAGCACACTGCTTTGCTCATTTTTGAGCAGACAACTTGAAGCAAATTTTCATCATGCTGTTCAGTTTCACATCACTGTAGCCTCACAAAGGAGAGCACAGAAGCAGGATGAACACACCTGGAGATCCTGCTTCATTTAACAAGAGCCTGAACCCTCCTGAACCCCAGCCCTCTGAGCAGCAGGCTGTGCACCGTGATCTGTGCATGCACAGGGAAGGAAGGAGAAGGTGTTGAAATCTGCTCTGAGCCAAAGCCAGGAATCCAGGATTCATGGGGCCAGGCAGACACTTACCCAAGTTGGTTGTGTAATCTGCTGGGTAACCCACAGCCCTGTGAAGCAGAGAGCACTGAAATGAATTCCCCATCTTCTTCTCAGCTTTGTGTTTTAAATGGAGCTGAAGCTGCCATGCTCCATACTGGGTTTCTTACTGTCTAAGAATCCGGCAGCTCGGGCACCACAAACTGTTAATTTGTGTAAAAGCGGTACAGCCTTCTGGGATCATGACTTCAAAATATCCAGCTGCAGCAAAATGTGCCTTAAATCACATGCTGTAGCAGAACCTTATACACTTGAAGCTTTTACTAGCATATTTAAGGCCCCATAACAGTCTGGGTTATTACTCTTGGACATAGATGTTGCATATCTGTTGTGTTGTGGATGGCTTCGTGTTATTTTGGATCTCATCTTAGGCACCTATAACTAATCAAACCTCTGCTGTTAACTCCTGCTGTACCCTGGCCCTTCAGGTTTTCTACTGAGTTGTGCAGAGAGTTGCAGTTGTGATGTCATGTGGTCACAACTCTTCTTTTCCTTCAGTATTTGGCTTTATTGTGATAATGACCGTTCACCACAGGAGGTGTTGAAAATCACTTTTTTAAGCTGTACTGGCCACTCCCCTATAACAGGATTTGCCACATCCACACTCACATACGCATGCAAACACAAATACACTTAAGCTTTTTTATTGCTCATTAAAAGGCTTTAGGCAAGCCCCCAGGCCACAGCATTTTGGAAATCAAAGACATAGGTGTTTGGTGGAGGCCATCTTGCAAATTCTTGTAGAAGAGATGTGCTATCCCAGTTCAAGGTGAGCTCCTTGCAACTTGCCAGCTCTGCTTACAGAGTCCAAATCATGCACATCCTCCTCCTTTCTTTTGTTCTCGCCTAAAGCAGCTCTCTGAGATCAACCTCATTCATGCAAACATCCCAAAGAGAAATGCTGGGTTTAGCTGACAGATGCATAAAGTCTCTGTTGTCATAGAACTCCGCAGTGTCTGTTCTGCACCAGATGTCAAAGAATGCAAATCTGCAGCCGGCTCTGGTGTTCTCCAAATTTCCTCCTTCACAGCTGTTGTTTTCCACATCCACGTACATGGAGCCAAATTTTCAGAAGCAGGAGCAGACCCCAGATCCTTATATTGATGTGAATACACGTTTGTTTATTTGCTTGGAAAACGTCTGTTTGAGTTAAACAGCAGTGTGTTGGTGAGTGTATATTTGAGCATGCTCAGCCTCCAGTGTTGGAAGCTGCCTTGCTCTTCTTTCAAATGTAATCTCTTTCAAACAGGTGCTCTGGAACTGCTGTCTCTGAATTTCTCTTTGCAGTTAAATAGGACTCCCACTGTGCTGAGCCCTCTTGGGCACTGTGGAAATAAGAATCATAACCATAGTAATAAAAAACAAAAGATGTGTAATCGTGAGGAAGTATGGAGCAGCACTTCTTCAGTTTACTGTGGGGCCTTTGCTGGCCACCCCGGAAACCCCTCAGGAAGGGAAGCTGTAGCCTGGAGCTGTAATTACGGCTAAAATTTTATTCTTCCTTGTGTAAATATTACCTGCACAGCTTTTTAAATGTAGTCAGTGAGAGCCACTAAAATTATATATCTGCAAGAACTGAACCGAGGTGAAATTTTTCTTTCTATTTAAACAGGGGAAAATACCTAAAATGGGGAGGTAAGGATGATAGCAGCACCCACATTTGTTCTCCTGGGCTTCCTTTAAATGAGTTTCGCCTCCAGTGGCCTGAAGTGTTATTTAGATTTCATTTCCTTAAATAAAGACAGTATGCCTATAGAGGCCTTTCCTCCCCCCCACCTATGTAATGAGCTTCAAACTACTGAGTCCTCAGTTGGGGAAATAATAATTATAAACGTACCATATGTTTGTTTACGTGAACTTTGAATTTTCAGCCCAGTCACTAACCTATACTTGAACAAGTTTGTCCATCCTAGCATCGAGACACCTGGCTGTGTTCAAAGGGATGAGGTTTCACAGAATCACAGAATCACGGAGAGGCTGCAGCTGGCAGGGGCCTCTGGGTCCATCCAGCCCAACGCCAAGAGCAGGGTGTGCAGGGCCATATCCAGACAGCTTGTAAAGGTCTCCACTCTACACCCTCTCTGGGCAGCCTGTGCCCATATAGAAGAAGCATTTACTGATGTTCAGAGAGAACCTCCTCTGTTCTATTTTGTGCCCGTTGCCTGTGGTACCCCATGGAACCTGGCTCCATCACTTTTGGATCCTCTCTTTTTATGTGATGAGAGGAGAAGTACTCAAATCACAGGTATGAGTTTGAATGAAGTCCAGTTAGGACATCAAATATAAATACCTGATTTTTAAGGAACATATAGCACATATTCTCTGTACCAGTGCAGCAATGGTAATGAAAATGTTAAATGTTAAATGCACTTTTGGGCAGTCTAGTAGTATTTATTTGCTATTGTTATTACATGCATATCCATACTATCCAGTTTTCAACATAGACAATAGTATCAATTTAGAAAAGCAGTGATTTAAGATAAAGGAATAAGCGATATCTGCTGATTTTACAATAAGCAAGGGCAGAATATTCACCTATCAGACGAGATGAAAGGAGGGAGAAGAGTTTAAAAAACTTTCTTTGAAGTGATGTGACCCGGCACAAATAGCCTTGGTGACATTGTAAGAGCAAACAGCTCCACCATTAACTACAGGTACTTCATGTCATTGAGGAAACCTGTCACAGGTTCAGCTCGATCTGCCCAAGCAAATGAGCTGGCACCTGGGGTGGTGGAGCATGCATTTACTTCTGAGCTCCTGAAGTTAATCCTGGGTATTTTTGTAAGTATCACCAGGTTGTATGTACTTATATATTTGACTTCAAATGACATTCCTGTGATAATATCCTAATGAAGTGTTTTGTACAGTAATTAGAAATGTTTCTACTGAGTTACATTTTCAGGCTAGCAACTCTTTTCCTGAAAGAACAGAAGGGAATTACTGCTAAGGCAAATATAAATATTTCTGAAATTGATAAAGAAATACAAGTTCAGAGGTTTAAAAAGCTATCAAGGGATGACATTTAGAAATGAGATCTTGTAAAAGGAACGTTAAAAATATTGAACAAATATTGAAAAAATGATCAGTGCTGAAAAAGGTACAGAAGCCAGGCAGATTTTCAGATTGTCTGCACCACCAAAAACACACTGAATATGAGACTACAGGAAGTTGAGTCCCACGGTGTGAAAAATCAGCAGGAAACAAAGTGCTAATTGTGCCCAAAGTAAAGCACGAGAGGTAATTTAAAGACCAACCTCTGGTTGTGTTTGGATTTTGGGGGGGAAACAGTCCTTCTAAACAAGCAGGGAGATAGTTATTCCATCTAAACTAACAGCAGTGTCACCCATAAAAATCACTGGAAAGCAGTACCGGAAGTAAAGCAAAGCCTTTAATGCATAGGAAACAAATTAAGGACATCTGTGCAGAAAAAGCCTTCTGTCAAAGCCTGCCCCCTGCCACTCACACAGCGAACACCGCATCTGTGGGAAGGGAAATGCCTGTTTTCCTTCAGTGTTGCTCTCCAGGAGTAAACACATTGCTGGAGATCATCACCTCTGCTGACTCCCATGAGCCCCATACAGATGGATGACTTAGCCCCGCAGTGCTGCTCTGGGGAACAGGGCCACTGGGAGCAGCCATCATTCATTCAATACATGCTGTATACAATTCCTTTGGATTAATTATGTGGTATGTCTGCTTTATGTTCATTATCACAGAGATTTATCTTAGAAGCAACGCCCTCTGCTTGGAAAAATAAATGCTTCTTCTTTGCTTCATTACCTAATAGCTGGAGGAGTGCATTATCCTGGGAAAACATTTTTTTCCACTTACTCGGCTTAAATATTTTATGACCATTTTCCTTTCTAGCTTTCACAATAAATACAACAAATACATGACAGACACAAGATGTGAAGTCGTCACCTATATGTATAATTTAGCATATACAATGAGTTCTCACCTATTTTCATTTCGATATTTTATAAATTGCACTATACTGCTTCCATTGGTTATTTTCATTTACTTTACCCTGTCAGTGCTTAGTCTGACTACAGTCAGCCTCTATCTCATACCGATTCCAGAGCAGATTTTGGGTGGTACAGCTTTTATAACTGTACTTTCTGCAAAGAGATTCCAGTGTTTGAAGAGGCCTTCAGTTACTACTCTTCTGTGAGGATTGCTGCAGTGACATCTCAACATAGTACCTCTGCTGCTAATGGCAGAAGATGGTAGAAGACTTTTTTTTTTTACTCTTAAATGGTACACACTGTGTAATTCTGCACATAAGAGTACAGACAGCTTGCATAGTCCAGGTACTCTAGCTACATCAGCTGAAAGCAAAGCGAGTCTAAAAGGCATCTTAGGAATGCACCAATTGAACATAACACTGAAAACTCATTCCCACTGTCTTGTTTTGTTTTGCCTCTGTTTTCAGGAACACTGATGGAGGAATGATGGCAATGGGATCACCTGCGTGCATCAGCTGCATGGAAACACCCAGGTGTGTACAGGGAGATCAAACCGAGTCCTATGCATGTTTGATCTAATGCATGAGCAGGTTTTGCTCCCAATCCTGAACCACTTTGAACAGTGACCATACACTTTCTTTTTCACCTAACCTCTAGAAGAAGATCCCTGCTCAGCCAAGCTGGCCTTCCACCCCAGCTGCATGAATTTGGACATTATGGAATTGCTTGGTAAGAGGTGGTACAAAAAAAGTGACCAGCACTGCTGGATCCTTATGCCTTCAGAAGCAGTTTTCATAGAAAACTTGCCAAATAGTTCCCTGAGCAGCATGAAGTCTGCTTTCCCCATATCCAGTGTTAATGTGGCACTTTTTCTCCTCTCACCAAAGATTGTATGTTCACCAATCTCATGGTCACTATGGCCAGGACAGCCTCCAGTCACCATTTCACCCATGAGACCTTGTCTGCTTACAAGCAACAAATCTAGGAGGGCACCTTTCCTAGTTGACTCCCTTGGTATCTGTAACGAGAAGTACTACCAAAGACATAAAAATATTTGTCTCTCTGAAAGATCTCAGTCTTATCCATGAAATCTCCCTCTTTGTTATACTGGTCTGAAGCACAGACTGATACTGAACGTTTCAGGAACTCCTCCAACCTTTGTGAAACAGTTAAATTTACTTTGAGCAGAATATAAATGACATCAATTTTGAAAGGTCAAGGTATGAAATATTATGTTATTGCAATACATTTACTGTACCCACTAACTCTCACCATCTGTACATCACAGACATCACTGAACTACCACATTTTCTCTGAAAAAAAAAAGAAGAAAGGTCTTCAGAAAGCAGTATTCTCTCAGAATCTTGCAATCCTTAGAAGTTTGTTCTCTTTCCAAGGAACAGTTATAAAAGAGGTAAGGTTTAAGGCCCCATCAGAGCTGGGTAAATAACTTTTTGTGTAAAGTAAATGAATTCTGGGGGCACTGAAACTTGGGAACTTGGGGTACTATCCACACATAAATATCCACACCAGAAACAGAGAGTGGTGCAAATTTAAAAAAGCCACAATATTTAAGTTCCATGTTTTCATTTTCAATGAAATTTCTCAATTTGAAAGCACTGGATATTTTGCTATGGTATCTTTTAAACAAAATATTTGAAATCATGTTTTTAAATACCACTCCCTTTGTTTTTTGTAATAAAATAATCAAAAGGTCTTTGGAAAGTTCCAATATGTACTTCCCCAAATCCTCAGACTATATATGTTTTTTCTCCTCTAAACAAAACTGATTGTTCTTCAGATGACTTTCTCATGGTGTGTAATATGCTGGGCTGCTGCTTGCACTACAATTGAATTTACTTTTTAGAACATTTTCTGAAATATGCTTTAAAGATAATTCATTTGACCTAAATATTATCTAAATCCCTGAGCCTGTTGCCTCCTATTGGCCAGCCCAAGGCCCTCAGAGACATCAAAATCTTAACTGGAGATTAACTTGTTTGAAGGTGGTCCTAGATTTATTTCAATTCATTACATTGACCTTTAGAGTATATATAGCAACTAATGCAGTGCTTGTCATGTGTTTTTTCTTGGTTCATTTGCATCTTTGCTAAGTGAATAGGAATATTTAGAGGAATATTTTCTGAGACTGCTTATTGAACCATGATACAGGTGAATTTTTTATCATGAGCACACATTTCTTACGTCATACAGAGAGGTATGACAGTGATGCCGTTATAAAGAGGAAGGGAACAGATCCAAGTTATATATTCAGAAAATACTGCAGAATGCCTGTTTGTTTTGTTTTGTTTTTGTGGTGTTGTGTTGTGCTTGTTTGCAAGCTTGGACAGATCAGTAGCTCTGTGAGAACATTGCTTTCTATCAAAGAGTGACTTCTTGCTTTATGACTTCTTGCAAGCTAAGGGATAGTAAAGCACGGCCTCTGTGCCAGCTGCACCACTTTTCTTCCACAACATCCAGAGAAAACATGCCTGTATTACCACAGGCTGCCATCAGTCAAGTTTTAGTTGCTGTAGTTCCTTTAGCTAACATGTAGAATATGTTCTCACAATGTAATTACCAAGCTCTGTCTTGCTAAGGTAGAGAAATGTCAATGTTTTTTGTGTAATGTTGGAAAGATCTGGGAAGAGATATTCTTCTTCCTGTTGAGCTTCTACATCAAAAACATCACCACACTGTAATTCAGGGTGATGCAATGCAATGTGCCATAACTTCACCAAAAAGTTAGTCAAGGAAGTAAGCTCAAAGTGACATAATTCACTTTCAAATATTTATTTCAGTATATAACTTCTGTTCTTATTTGTAGAAATGAATATGAGCTCCATATCTAACTTCAGGTATCCAAAGCGACATGTTCCTTAACATTCCTTCCAAGCCCATCCCCAGTAATCCTCACACAAAGACTAACCCATACTTCATTCTTGGTTTCCTCTCCTATGAGGATAAGCTGAGGGAGCTGGAGCTGTTCAGCCTGGAGAAGTGAAGGCTCCAGGTAGAGCTGAGGGCTGCCCGTCAAGTGTCTAACGGGGGTCTACAAGAAGAAAGGGGACAGACTCTTTACCAGGGCTTGTTGTGATAGGACAAGAGGAACTGTCTTCTAACTAAAAGAGGAGTTATTTAGACAGGATATAAGGAAAAGGTTTTTTACAATATGGGTGGTGAGGCACTGGCACAGGTTGCCCCAAAAGGTGGTGGGTTCCCTACTCCTTGAGACAGTCAAGGTCAGGCTGGATGGGGTTCTGAGCACCCTGATGTATCTGTAGGTGTCTCTGTTCACTGCAGGGAGTTGGACCAGGTGACCTTTAAGGATCCCTTCCAACTCAAATGATTCTATGATTCTATCACCAGCCCATTTTCCTTTCTCCTTACATCATTCTCATGGCTGGAATCTTAGCTTAGTTAGGTAGATAGAGTTGTCAGGGATTTACAGAAATGTGTGAACAGTTCATGGCAGCACCTACCCTATATCAGTATTCACTGCAGATCAGCTGGTAGGAATCCCACCTGGAAGATTGCAATGACTAAACTGTAAGAGTTGAACTTATTTATTTTTCTACCCACATCATGCAGCTGACAAATCTGCATTTTATGAATACAAAAACCTATAAAGTAAAGAATGAGTGTTTGATCTTGACTTTATTTTCTGTGACTATGTTTCACTGTAAATTTAGGATCTAAATGTTCCATTTGAATCCAGGCAAACACAGATTTTTTTATTATTACAGAAATTCTTTTCCTACACCTTGATCTACTTACTAGTCCTGGAAAGACTTTTTATCTGAAAGGTATTCATTTTTAAGTGAAAATGTATTCATTTAGTATATAGAAAGACTCCTAATAAATGTTTTGTTTATGAATCTGAAAGTAGGTCACCTTGTAGGAACACTTTCAGATGGTAAAACATCCCAAATGTCCAGATATCACAAATTCTTGATCTATCTGGTAGTTCTCATTGTTATTTCTTGTCCATTCCTCTCTAATTCTGGCTAGAAAACAACTCTTCTTCCTTGAATACCTCTCCAAACATGGCACTATTCCTCATATAATCTACTGTGAACATGGCAATGGCACAAAAAGTGTAGCATGGCTGGGAGCATCTTGCAGCACCATTCATGATTCTTTTATCTCAAGATTCTCATTTCCTAATTTTGTTCCCCCATTTCCTGCACCCATATTGTGACAACCAGCTTCAAAGAAAACTTGAGGCTACAGATTTGTCTCTCCCTGATACTTACATGAAGATCTGAGGATAAGAGGAACTTCTCTAAGAGAACAGACAGGAAATTCTGTACTAACAGAAGTGTGTGAACAGTGTAACTCTCCTGGTAAAGCTTCGATAGGACTCATTATGCAGACAGTATAAACTATTACAGGAAAAAAGGAAAAAAAAAAAGAGAAAAAAGCTATATCTGCCTGAGCCAAAACAAGAAGTGCATCACTGAAGCTGTGTATTATGCATGAGGTATACAATGCTGTTGAAAATTGATTTTTTTTAATGGTGCAAAGAGAACTAGCATAGAGTGAGATGTGATTTTAAATTCTTAGCCTAATATCATTGCTAATTTTAATTGCTATTAGAAGAACCTTGTTTTCCTCTAAGGCATTATGTAAAGAATCATTCCAGCCCAAATATGCATGGGAAATGTTCAAAAGCCATTAGAAAACAAACAATGAACATGAAAACAGCAGCAGTAAACTAGCCAATATCCCTGGCTATGAAGCCAAGATGTGGCTGTTCAGCTATCAAGCAGGCGTTAACAGATGACAGATAAGTAATTATTCAACAAAGTTGGACGAAAAACACTTAAAAGCATCCAAAAAATCATGCAAAATAACATCTGAAATTTGATGAACGAGAAAAATTACACATAGCATAACAGCATAATTTCTGCGTAATATTCTTAATTATAAAATATTAACATTTCAGCATCTGAGGTGTTAATGGCTGTTTGGAATCCCATTTCTGACACTGAGTACCGCACATTTACATATAGCTGGATCTGTACACAAGTCTCCAGCCTGTGCTGAGACTCAACTTTGGCACAGTGCCTTGTGGGAAAAGCAGCACAAAGGCAGTTGCTTTCTGTACCTTGCCTGGACACCTCCCTGCACAGTCAGGGCTGCCCTGTATAAGAATAGTGTCAGTCAGGAGCTCTTACCACCTTGCAGGAGATGACCATCACATAAAGGGTTTTTGATGGCACATCCTTCTACTTCCCTGACCTGAGGAAAGCCTTGTTCACTGCTGAAGGGAGAAAAATGATAGATTCTGTGGGTGCTCCCATCCCTGGAAGTGTTCAAGGCCAGTTGGATGGGGCCCTGGGCAGCCTGATCTAGCTGGGGGCATCCCTGCCCATGGCAGGGGGATGGCAGTGAATTAAGTGAATTAAGGTCCCTTCCAACCCAAGCCTTTCTCTAATTCTCTGATTCTCTGATTCTAAGATTTTCTGACACTACTGAAGGACAACAAATGGGATTCTGAAAGCGGTGCCTGCAGAAGATAGTGGCACACAGATGAAAGGCAGCATTTTGTAATGGCTGGGAATTTAAACACATCCAACCAAAATATGCGAAGCTTTAAGCAAAAAGGAAAAATTCTAGTTTAAATAATATAGAAGTAATTGGGATTCAACAGTGAAAAAAATACTACACAGCTAAACTAGAACTGGCTAAACATGCAAGTAGAGCTGGTGTAGCTCCTTCATAAGGCTTACAGACTGAAATGCCTTCTTCATAAGTATGCACTGCAAAGTGTCTTACCAAGAGAGGGTGTAAAGAAGTGGGAGAAAAAGTGTACAACACACAGTAGGACTCAATAGCCAAGGTATTCTCTAATAAAGGACTGTCCTATATTAAATACTCATAGAGACCCATCCAAAATAGACAGATTTCATGGCAATTTGTAAATCAATTACTTACTTGTTAACGCTGCTGTGAGGACCGCTTTGGACATTACACAAATGCCCAAAACAATCAAATTGAGTTCAGTAGCAGAGAAGTGCCCACAGCCAAGCAAACACATGTGCCATGTGTAGAACAATTTCACAAAACAAGTAACTGTATAGAATCAATTTAAAATCAGTTAATTTGAAGTAAAAGTGCAGCTTAAAATATCCCAGGAGATAGGCAGGTGCTAGAACAGTTGCCATATATGCTGTGTTTTGAGTGGCAGGAACAATTTGGTTACAACAATTGCATTTTAATTAGTAACAAACCAAAGATCTGTAATAACTTATGTGAAAGGCGTAACTACAGACAAGAAGAACAAATCCTGGCCTTACAGCTTGAGCAGAAGTAAGTGAAAAGCAGAAAGTATTAGTCATAGCACTTACAACACTTACTTTGAAATATTTGATGGTGTGAGAACAAAACTGAATATTGGCAGAAACATTTTTTTTTTGGTCCTATTGAGCAACACAATTTTTTTGTGTGTGTTTAAAAGGGTGGAAAAATGTTTGAACTGAGATACAGTATTCTTAAGTCATGAAAAAAAAATCTGATTTATGCCTTTTATCATTAAAACATTATGTGGATACAAATAAGGACCGTGATTGGCAGTGGCTGGAAAAGAAGTCTGTTGTTAACTCATTAATTAACTGCATCAAGTACTTGTTTGGAATTGTAGCTAAGTATTTCAGAATGGATCTAATGACATTACTTTCATTGTTTGATGCAGATATACATATTTTACCCCATGCCCCATCGCTCAGATTTTTGCATATTTCATAGGAATATAAGATTGGAAGTCCTCCTCCCCTTTAGTCACTAAATACATTCCCTGCTAACTGAGACGACCACGTGAATAGTTTGCTACCATTCTGTTATTATTAGATACATCAGACAGCTTCCTTTTTCTTTTCTGTTTTGTTTTTTTTTTTTAAACAAACTTGTCCCAAGAAGCTCTGTAAATCTCATTATGTTAAGTGCACTGCCAACACTCATCAACAAAGGGGAAAGACATACGATAAAAACAAAAACAGCTATCTTTTAACCACATGTAAATTCCTGACATGACTGAAGTTGATGGGTACTCTGCCATTTGTTTGAGATTTCACCCTGCAGTTATAGAAAGAAGGTGTTCCCACTCCTTCAGGCTTTCCTCGTGGAGCCATAGAAGCATAAAAGGAAGGATGGGATTATAAAGCTACGTTCATACAAAGGGTTCAGGATTTACACACTGAGTCTGAAACTCACCTACCTGATGCCTTCACTTAGCAGCTCTTCACTCCAGAAAGCCCACAGTTTCCAGGCTCCTAATTTGTGCCTGTTCTGGGATGCACCAAGAATTACTTACACACTCAAAGGGAATTCCCAAACCATGAGACTACCACTGTATTTTCTTCCTTGTGAGACCTTATAAGACTGATGTTCTTAGACCAACAACAACAACAAAAAAAAAGCTGTTTCTTCTACAAAATTAAGGAAAAAAAGTATCTTTTGTCCTTACCTTTTAATGTCCTCATCTTTTATGCAAAATTTGCAGGTTAAATTTCTCATCCAGGATATACGAGATTCAAGGTTAAATCTCAAGAAGGTTTGATCAACCTCACCCCCTTACCAAGGGGGTTTTATGTATTATCACCATGTTTCAAACAAGTCAGAGTGAACCTCAATTAGCCGTCTTAACTGTCTCCACTTTGCATATCGTAATTCAGGAGGAGTTCAAAGCCTGGAAAGATCTGAACAGTCCTAAGTCCATTCAGCTGTATCATACAGTATGCAAAAATGTGAAGAAGAAACTACAAAACCTGGACTCAACTCTCCCAGCACCGCCACCTCTGAAGATGAAAGAAACAAGTTTGAATGCAACAGTGAATGCTCCACATCATTAAGCTGCACTGGCTCTTCCTCTTACCTTCATTAGGGATTTGTGAGAAAGAGAGACACCAGTTTCAGGAGAGAGGTACTGACATTGGAGAACCTTAATGAGTGAGATTCATGCTTACTTGGGATTTCTTACCACCACTGTGTGTTGATAGGTGGGTCCCATGGACCCCACTCTTGCATACCTCACTCTCCATATACATAGCACAACTGCCTAACTGTTGAAGTCTCTGCATTGAAAAAATGGTCCCTGAAAATTCTTCAGTTGATGGTGGACTCCCAGAGCATAGTGATGCACTGGAATGGGTTGCCCAAGGAGGTTGTGGATGCCTCATCCCTGGATGCATTCAAGGCCAGGCTGGATATGGCTCTGGGCAGCCTGGTCTGGTGGTTGGTGACCCTGCACATTGCAGGGGGGTTAAACTTGATGATCATTGTTTTCAACCCAGGCCATTCTATGATATGATTCTATGACTCCGGTACAGAGAATAAAAGAAAATAGAAAATAAAAAAAAAATAGATTTCCTTCCTTGCCTCTAAAATTATCAATCTTACTGATCTAATGGGATATAATAATGCCAGTGTGAAACTGGACAGTTCAAGTATTTTTCTGGGAAAGTTATACTTCTGGGACTTGCATAAATGTTTTTGCATTCAAAAAAACATGGAGCTGAGGAAGTATTTTGGACCGAAAACCAGTATTTCCCATACACAGAATAAGTCATAGAGACTCTCTTAGCCAGATGCAAAACAAGCAAAATGTATCAGCTGGGAAACTTGTTTGAACTGACAAGTTAAGGTAAAAGATGCTTGTGTTTGTTGCCTTCTGAACACAATAAAAGTCTTTCAGTCTCATGTGAGCAGATACTGGTTTTCTCATTTCACTGTGTTATGCATTTGTAGTGCTGAGATCACTTTCGCACAGCTGTCTCATGGGCAGAAGAAGGAGCGCACAGTCTTCCTCTTCATGAGTTTTTGTTTGTTCTACAGATGTAACACTTTAAACTGAAAATCTCCTTCATTACACCTGAACTTTGTGTCCCATGATTTTATCTCTGGCTGTGGACATCTTGGCTCTTGATCTTCTCTTTGTATCCTAATTAAATGGAAAACAATTACTCAGAGGAGCTGGTTATCTGGAAGGTTTCCATACAGAGATCTGAAAACAGAAGTTTCTTCTTCAGCCTGGCTCTCGTTTCTATTACTTCAAGGCACAACTGAGATGAATTATTTTCTGTTCTCTGCCCATCAAACCGAACTCAGGGGTACAACAGCCTCATGTAGCGTTACCTGCACTGGCACACACGGACTGCTACAGTGGTTACAAAAGTCAGCAGAGCAAAACTTGCAGTGAAAAACTGACAAGAGCACTCTTACACACAGAGCACTGTTCCAGGGACCAAGGAGTTCTCAGCATAGCAAAGAAATTTGACAAACTACCTGTCTGTGCTTAATTAGCAGGTCATTTGTTTTCCTTATCAATCAATCCTTCCCAAGCTGTACTTCAAACAAAAAAAACAAACAAGTTTCTGTTACTGTTTTATTAAATGATAGCTCTTGAATGACTATTTCTTCAAGACAACTATTGAGGCAGAGGTGATTTATATGATACAAATGTGAGGGCATTCCCTAAGCGTGTTGCATTTATTTGGTACAGACATATGCCTCATTTGAACACTTCTGAATGCTCTTAAGCACTTACAGAAACAAGGAGGGGTATGTTTTCTCAAAAAGTAAAAAAAAAAAAGAAAAGCTGTAAGCCTTTCCTTATTGATGAACCAGAAGTTGCAAAACTGGTTCAGTGCAGAAGCCTAAAAGTTATTTGCCTTCCATTCTGTACAGAATGTCCTCCTTACGACCAGGCTCAGTGACAGCTGGCTTTCTGGACTGAAGAAAACTGCTCGGTCTCCTATGGATCCCAAGAAATGTTTTTTTTCCTACCCGTGGATGTTCCCTGCCCCTCTTGACTGCCTCTGCCTGAGATTCCCTGCTCCTCTCCCCCGTGCTCCAGTTGCTGGAACTGTTGCTCTCCAGCTGTGCCCAGATGTTTCCACAGGAAGGATCCATCTTCCTCCTCCTCCAGGAAATCACTCTGACTCCAGTGCCCTTTTACCTTTAACCCAACATGCAAGCAGCAAGCAAACAAAACAGGCAGACAGTCCATAATGGTCCACTGCTCTCTGTCAATATTTTTCAGCTTGTACCGGAAGAAGAGAGAAAAGCGTTACAGGAAATAAAACAAATAATTAAAGGATGTTACAAGCTGAAAAGGAAGCTGAGTATTAAATGACCAGAGAAACCCGTTCATTCGTCTGGCAAAGGACAGAAATGTCAGCCATCCCCAGATTTGCAGCATCTCTTATGCCGTGAGTGTTACAGGTCAAGTGAAATAAAGGTTGCCATATCCCAGTACAGCAGATGCATTCATGTTCCCACTCTTCCTGTATCTCTCAAGGCGAAACAGAGGCCAGCAATAAACTGGGCTCAGAAGGCCATCAAACCCTCACTCTAACTCTGACTTTAATTACTGGCAGGAGCTCCCTTTCATCCACGGAAGGAAGACAGCGTGTTGCCCAGAAAAGATGAATTACCCCTTTCAGCTTCAGTGGGCCCTGTGAGCACCACACCCAATTGGCTCTTGATATACCGACTTTCCAAGTTAAACTCCTAAACTCAATCTTAATTATGCTTAGTTGGATCTGGCCTCTAATTATCATCATGTCTTTTTAAAAATCGTTCTTTCCACACCACGGTAGACCTTCCTAATAAACTACTTCTTAAGCTTTAGATTTCTAGCCGTAAATTTGCTACCAACTCTGAACGTAAGCTTAATTATTAGTAGGAGCACATTTTAGTAGAACAGAGAATATGAAAAATTTTCCCTTATATTATTTAATAATTTTAAAGTCATTCTTTTATAGCAATTACTAATATTAAAAAATTACATATTACTTATTGCCTATTGCTGTCTTTGTAAGTCATACAAAGTGTGCATCCTAACACAAAATCTAATTATATGAATGAACTGAAGGAAATACAGAAGTAAATGAAAATATAAAACACTGACCAATCCAATTGTCTTCCCTATTTGTAATTAGATCTTTATCTAATTTGCAATTAGATAAAGATGGTTCCTTTAAAAATTAAACCCAAAACTTTAACACTAGCTCCAAACCTAACGTTAACATTAATGCCAGCAGTGAATACAGCAAGGAAAAACTAAACAAATGTTTATTTCCATAGAGAAACATGTCATCCCCACATTTCCCTAGTCCCTGGAGAATCCAACAATAAGTTGGAGTCAGTAAACTTCAGGTTCCCAATTCCTAATACTACCCCTAGCCAGCACACTTGTATGAATCGAGGTAGACTGTGTAGAGCATTGATCTTCCCAAAAAACTGCCCACTTCCAAGTCTTTAGGAATAATGAAATACAACCATGGCCTGGGCTCTCAGCATGCCTCTTAACCCAAAACCTAATTTTGGTGCTAAACTCAAAGCAAGGCAGAGCTTTAACCTAATCTATAGACCACCACTAGACCTAAACTTAATAATACACGCATACATATTTTAACATATAACGTATAACATATTTTCCTTTATCATCCCCTGTTGTCCCATCTTCTAAGCTCTGCAAGACACGGATAATACATTAAAAGCTGCAGTCATGAAAATGAAAATGTGGTTCCAAACCCTATCTCTGGCTGTAATTATTTTCAGAGTTAATCACATAATGATAGAAATATCCAGTTTCTTCCCTATCATTACTTGTCCTGTTCCTAACTTAGGCCAACAGAATAAAGAATTCAGCAAATGTCCTTAACACACGAGTTCCCAAACCCCAGCTCCAACACTTGCACTAATTGAACAAGCAGATAGTAGATGTGGATATAGAGCATTCACTCCTTTCAGATGCTGCCCTCTTCCTGATGCTCCATTCCCCCGAGGAAACCAAAAAAACACCTCTTCTTTTCCAGAGTTTCTCTTACATTCCCAAACTGCAGCTCAAAATGCATCTTGATGTTTAGTGTTAGCTAGTACACCCCACCAAGCACTGCCCTTTGTGGATTGTTCCCCTCTGGAGCTGTGGGCCTCAGAACCTTTATGCTCAGACTCTTACAAAACCTTATCCCACCCTCCAATTATTTCCAGTAGACAAATGCGCAGACCGCAGATTTGTTTCCACAGATTAATCCCAGCAAATCAAGAAAAAACGGCCCCATTAATGAAGATTAATGAGATCTTCATTCTCCTCCCACCTATATGGGACCTACAGAATATTGCAACATGCCTGGCTCCTGGATCTGCAGAAACTCTGCAGTTAATCCCAGCACTGATCCTACACAGTGGCTGAGATCTGTATCCAGGGTAAAAAGACCCTTTCAAACGTTCCCTTTAGTCAGCATTTGTCCTCTTCCCAGTTTTGAGGAACTTAATAGTTTTGTACTGGCCATGTTTACAGAAACATTGAAAATAATAAAGTATTGCTTTTCCCACGTTTAACTGGGATTTAGATAAGAGTGATTTAATCTTTTTTGGCAAACATTTTTTCCCTGATCATTCCTCTGGAGAGTCTGTGCAGTGAACACCCCATCAGAATCAGCCAGATGGGGAAGAAAAATATTTTCAACGAGTGAATTTCACAGAAAATTTGATAACAACCAAAATCGACTTCTCCAACTACAATTCCAAGAAACATATTTTCAAACATAAATTAAGACAGTGCTCTAAAAGCACACTGTTTCTGTGCCGTAAATTTGAAAACCCTCTTTCAGTGAATCATAGAATCATTAAGGTTGGAAAAGACCTCTGAAGTCATCCAGATCAGTTGTCAGCCCATCCCCAGCATGCCCAGTGCCCACGTCCCTCAGTGCCACATCTACACGGTTCTTTAACACCTCCAGGGACGGTGACTCCACCACCCCCCTGGGCAGCCTGTTTCAATGCCTCAGCACTTTTTCTGAGAAAAGAAGTTTTCCTAACATCCAACCTGAACCTCCCCTGGTGCGACCTAAGGCCACTCCGTTTGTCAAAACTGATAAAAAGAAAGTATTACACAAAATCTACTCCACTGTTTGCAGGTTGATTTCCGCAGCAGCAGCAGCAGCAGCTGAGGTTTCAGCGCTGCCATTTCAGTTCCATACTTGATGCAAGTTCCCCACCTAGTGGAGTAATTCCTAACGCTTCTCGAAATGATTGCACTTCCTCACGTCATTTTTATTTCTGATTCACTTCAGGGGTAATAGCAACAGTTTCCTTACACGGTGTTTCATAAATATTTAAGCTAGATAGTAAGTTCTTCCAAAATTAAAATTCGTTTCACACAGCAACTGAAATATTTATAATACCTTTGGAAAACAGAAGGGCCAAGGGAGCTATAACAGAAAACCTCGTTGCCCAGAGCAAGCCGGTAATTTGAAAGCACAGCCTCAGTTGTTTTTCACTTTGATTTGGACAAAATTCTATTCTTCAGAAATCCTATGTGCTCCACAAATGTTAACAACAATCACATTTTACAGAGCATTTTACAGCAGGCAAAATACTGTTCATAGCTCTAACAGCATACCTACGTACATCAAGCAGAGATTCTAGTGGAAAGGAGGGATCATCAGAATGCCAAAAGTCAGACTAAGCAATCAGAATCCTCCACCCTATTTAAATGTATGCATCATCACAATATCCCTCCTTCCAAACTACAGCATCTTGGAGAAACACACAAAGGTAAGGGCAGCTCATGCCAAACACACAGGTCACATCTCACATCTGCTTAAAATTAAGCTGGCACGTCACTCCTTGGCTTAACCCTGCTCCTGCACTTATAACCACACGTGTAGCACAGAGCACAGAGAAACCAATGTCCCCTCACTAGATTTGGCCTTGGGCCACTCAAGGTGACAAAAGCCAAGACAGAGGACATGAGTTCCCCAAGGCTTTCACTCAAGCAGTTGCTGCTAAGGCAGTGGATGCAATGAAGGGTGTTCTGGGCTTTGTCACCTGTGTTGTGTCTTTGTCACAGCTGTGTTGTGACTCAACAGAGAGCACAGAGTTACAGTATTCCTACACTGGAATTAATGAATGTATAGATTATGGTAGAGTGCCTGCATCAGGTGAAGGTCTTATGTCCTCACTTGATACAAATGAGCATATAAATGTGGTATCATTTAGCATGAACTTTGGAAAGATACCTTGACTCATTTTGCCAGGATTGGAGATCATATTGCTCCCAGTTGATGGAAGTTGCCGCTAAACCTTCGGCTTCATTCTGGCTGACTCTGGCAGGGCTGAAGTCTTGCAGATGCAAAGAGCCACGGAGCTCCCACTTGTGCAGTCACAGAACCACAGAACTGCGGGAGTTGGGTGGGTTCTGTGGAGATGGAGCTGGAGGGAACCTCTGGAGGTAAGTTCACCAACACACTCAGCATCTCACCCTATCCTGAAGCCTGTCAGGAGCACAAGTGTATAATGAAGTCTCAGGGCTGGAGTTAACAGGACCCAAATGATCCATCTAAGGCCCTCACCTCCCCAAAGAACTTTTGCTGTAACCTCTGTCTTTGTGGTCAATGTGTGTGTATGGGGTGAGTGCTGTAAGCCATCTTACTACAGAGGGCTGCCCAACTGCATGCAGTTGAGTAAACTGGCTGCTGCAGGCACCCTCAGCCAACCTTACTGCTCTTGTGGTACAGTAGGCATCTGCATGGCTTAACAAATCTGCCACATTACCAGAGTGCCAATGCCTCAGCAAAAAAAAACAAGGATCAGACACAGTTACTAAGTCAGACAGTCCAAGCAGCCCATTTCCTGGCCGTCCAGTCAGAAACAAGAGGGCAAAATTCACAGCTTCTCCTCACTGTTCTGTCTGGAAACGTGTCCTGTGGTCTTTAGCTGGAACTATGCTGGCCTTTTGCCAACATACTGCTTTCCACGTTTTTCTTTGTCACTATCAATAATAGTCTACTGATTTTGTCTGCTGCTCCTGATTATAATTTCCCTTCATTTCTTCTTGTGAATCAATAAATATTACTGTCCTCCATAGACAGAAAAATAGACTGGGTAATAATGTTTCCTGTTTGCTAGGTTCCTTCCACTACAGCAGCAAGGCATCTGGTGAAGGGCTGGAGAAGCTCAGCAAGCTTATTCCATCCTGCCAGCCACAACAGGGCAGAACCTGTTCTAACAGCATATATTCAATTAGGTGCTAAATTTTTCTAGTCTAACTGATATTAGCTTATTACCTGAATGAGAACAGACATTCTGTTCCTTGAAAAAACACCAATAACCAGAAGGGGGAAAAGATTTCCACAGATATTTGAGTAAATGCTCATACTGTGGAGTTTTCTTTAATTTCCCTTACGGAATTGGATGAAGGTTTCAGTAGTTCAGCACTGCAAACTGGAGAAATCAAAATCAATTTGGGGAGCACACGTCAGAGTTACCACCCAGCCAAATTTCACTTCATCTGCCACCTACTGTGTCAGTGCCAGGATTGTAACAAATTTTGAAATGAATTATTATGGAAAAATGTATTTTTCACTCGGCATGACAAAAGGGCCGGGAAACAGTGATGAAGCCCTCTGAGAAATTTGTGCGAGAAAAACCTGACTGTGAATTGGAAAATGTAACTGGGAGCTACATTTATTTACATATGCAAATGAGACTGTACGGAAGTTTCTAGAAGAGATGACTACATAGAAATACTGGTTAACGAAGGCAGTGTTCACAGACTGTTGGTCAGATTGCAAGTATGGCACTGGAATATGTAAGCTTCCTAAGTACTCTAAGTAAGTTTTGGAATAAGGTCACAACCACCTCTGAATCACACTACAATCAATGCTGGTGTTCTTTCAGGGTTTGGGGAAGTGGTTTTTTGAGTTATATTACATTAAGCTTGCATCTGATTACGACTTTGGGCTCTTTGGTGCTTTCCTATAGCATGATAGATTCTTCTTTCTTAATCACAGTTCATGAAAGAATCCCTTAAAAAGTGTGGGCTATTGTGAGAACACAGCTCACTGTTCAAGAACGTATATTCGTTTATCTACAGCAGAAGGCAATTTTCTGCACATTGCCACATTGTACAGCTACAGGAAAAGGGGGAACTTTTCTTCATTACATATCATTATAATGTGAGTCACATTGGACACTGAGTAATGATCCCTTGGGATTGGGTAGCAATACCAAATTCTTTTTTATTTCCTAAAGATGATAAATGCAAAACATTTTAAGCAGCAGTTGTCCCTTTTTTCTGTAGAGTACAAGGACAAAATCTGCCACATTGTTCTTTTTATGAATTGACCATTTACTTCAGAAATTCCTTTAACAGTCGGACATTGTTTGTTGGCAGGGGTTATATTCAGAGTTATGATTGTGGATATTGTGGGAGACATGGAGGCTATTTATGTATATATGACTTGTCTTTTCCCTCTGATCTATACCAATCTTTGACTGAAGATTTACAAAAAGAACTTTCAGAAAACTGAAAATTTCCACTTTTGGCCTATAGCACAAATTCATCACTTCCTTATTACCTACTACAATAAAGCCCAGAACATAAAGAGGATAAGTTCATACTGCCCGCAGTAATAGCCATGGCTCTGTATTCATGGTTCATAGTTCATGGAGCAGGCCAAACGTACCTGAAGGAGCATTCTGAATTGCCTTCTGGAGGTGTCTCTCTTTATCTGCTGACTAGGGAAGGAATGGCTGATGGCTAAACCTAGACAAGGAAAAGTCTTAGATGTTTGGGGTGAAGACTTTGGTGTAAATTACAATAGCCTCAAAAGAAGTAACTATGTTAAGCTATGTTATTGGGGCAAGAACAGATTAACATTTCTATTTGCAAGGCTGATAGCATCTTTCTAAAGAAAACACCAATGCAAGGCTTCATTTGGCAAGAAGGTGATTGCTGTTGTCATCATATAACAATTGTGACATGAAGAGTTTGGAGTATTCTTCCCATTCACAGGCTCTGTCTTACAAAATTGATTGCCACCTTGCTCTTTGAATTGGCCCTTCAAATCCTTGTGTTTGCCTGCCTGCCAAAGATAGGAAGAGAGTGACTGACAGAAGAAAAAGATTATGCAGCTGCATATGTGTTAATCTTGCCATCTTTTCTGCAGGGTTTGGAATGAGAAGTATATTTATAACTGCTCCTTTGTCTTGCTTTTGGACTAGCCACTCACTTCCCAGCTCCCTGGAAAACAATGCTAAAGGTCTGTCACAGAAAAAAAATAATTATTTCAAGACAACTAATCTCTCCATTCATGCCACTCATATGAAAATACTTCTGCATCCTAATATTGACCAGAATGTTTGGTCCCGAGTCTTGGGCCAGAAAAAGACTGGGAGACTGATAAACATTTCCTTTATTACAATCTAAACTAACCTAATGCAATATGACGTTTGAAATCAAATCAGTATACTTTTGATTGTTGGCAAACTTGGGCCAGCAGCCTGTTTCTGGTCACAGGCTGAAGAGACATTTTTGACCTCAGTAACAGTTAAGGTCTTATCTGGAGGTTGTCTCAACATCAAGGGCTCAGGATCTTGGTTTGCATAACATGGCTACATAACTTTTATTAATTTATCCTCAGAACATAGTCACCAATAAGACTGAAACAGATTTTTGTCTTTTTTTCTTCTCAAGGCAGCTTCGGGTACCACACTGGAGAAGTAATCTGCTATGTATCCCTAACCCCCATCATTTGTTATTACTACTTTTTTTGGCCATATTGGATGCTACGACAACATGTTATAGACAGCCGATGTCTGAAAGACAGGACTTACAAGGAACATAAATGAATGCACTTTTTTCTCTTACAACCAAGTACGAATATTCCAATTTTTCATTTTATTAATATTTTACACACATAAAGATCCTTTTGTCCTAATGGTTTCCAAAGCAAACCATTAAAAAAGAAATCAGTGACATAGATATTACTTCCCATAATTGGATTATATGTTCCTTGCCTCTGTGCTAAATTACTGCAGCAGTTCAGCCTACAGATGACTAAAGTCTCTGATTTCTCAGTTGAGAAACAGCCTTCTCTTTGAGCAACAGACTTGTAATTGTAAGACAGAATTTGTCAAAAGATCCATTCTATCCTCAGCTGAATTAAACACATAAAAGATGCAAGAACACATTTGTGCTGCTGATAGTGACAGTACCAGCTCTGCAGATGTCACTGTTGCTGTCACTTTGCCCCACATAACTCAGGCAATCTTGGGTATCTTTCCAGAAAATAACACAAAGCCTGATTCAGTCCTCCCCTTTTATGCTTGGCTTTTATAGTTAAGGGAATATAGCAAGCAGGAAAAGGAAGACGCCATTTGGATAGCAACTTCTAATTAATTTATATTTTTAGGGTCTGAACTACAATTTCAGCAAACTATTGGTCACTAAACTGACTCTTTGGGGTTAAGTCCCTCTAGGTTTCTGGTTTTGGAACTTGTTTCTAAACCTGTCAGTTGGGTGTAAAGGTCCAATTGGTGCAGAACAAGACCTTCTGAAATACTAACATTCACTTATATTTTAGAAGTTCTAACCGTCAGAGTTTAGTGAGATACCCACAGGACATCAAAGGGTAAGACAAAGTACATTTGTAAATGTTCTGTTTCTTTCAGGATTTAAGGTTTTCAAAAACTCAACAGACAAGACAGGCTCCCATACAAGCTATACCTAAGTTTAATAGACCTCTCATGTTAAAATTGCCTCATGAAACATTTAACTAGCCTGGCAAGAGAAGTTTAGCTTTAAGAGTCTCACTTGCTTGATTCAGATTGCTTTAGCAGAAGATTTCTGCAGAAGATACTGCAGAAGTGTCATCTAATGAATAGTTGAAAGATGTCTGTATTGGGATAGGAGGGGTTTTACTCCAGCAGAAGAAAGAATACCTAAGAGAAGTCTCTGAGTATTATTTTGGGGGAAAATAGCATAGAATTACATCAAAAATCCATTCTAACTGAATCAAATATTAAATTACTTAGAGGAGAGTTAGAAGAATAGAAATGAATTACAACAAGGAAAAAAAAAAAAAAAGAGGAGGAAGAATTCAGGAATATAATGAAAAATTAAAATTGACATACTGTTCCAAGAAAGCATGAAGGAAAGGATGTGCTAGTGGAAAATCTGTTAACTGTCAGCAGCTAAAGCCAGAACATGTAAAAGAAAAGAGTTTAAAGTCACAGCTCCCTGAATATGGATAGATAAGTCAGCTTTACCCATTTTGGTTTATCATAATGAAAGTGGGATTTGATCAGAGTATCCTGGACAGCTGAAAAATGGATGCGTTAATTCTGTGAATAGTATTTTTTGGGACCAGTAGCTGAGATTCAGGATTGCTGAGTGGTGTCATTCCAGAGCATTGTGCAGAAGAATAACAAGTGAAAAGAGACAAAGCAAGAAATACTGACACCTAAAATACTGTGAATAAATTAGAGTTACTAATTTAGTTGGAAAGAGAAGATGAGGTTTTGTGGAACACTGAAGCCCCTGAGCAGATATCTGAGGATATGCCTTCGTTTGAAGGGTAAGGAAACTGTGTCAGGCTGTCAGTGAACAAAAATTTATTAGAAAGGATGAAAAGAAATCTTTTTTAATTAAGCAAAAAGAGTTGTTCACTGATGGTTCTCAACTGAACTGGGTATTTGATCACTGGCAACAGTGTTCCTGAAATTATAAACAGAGCAGTACAGTGATATGGCTGCAGTTCAGTGGTGTGCTATCAAACCTGACTCGCTAAGAGCGTGGAGTATCTTCTTTGTCAGGCCAACTTGTGGGCATCGTTACATTCCTATAATTTAGGAAGACTGAAAAGGAAAGAGAATTAATTTTCTTCCCAGAGAAAGGCCCTAATGTAGCATGTTGTACTCGTGTATCCAGCTATTGAAAATTTAACAGCACTACTTTGGAAGGAGAATCCTGCTCAGGAACTCAAAAGTAGAATATACAAATACTAACCTGAGTATTATAAAGGATCATTGGCGTTATTTTATAAAGGTAAGTTTACTGATAAGACACTGTATTGGATACTTCTCATGTATTGGTGGAACATATCTGGAAAAGAAAGGGTTCATGTCTTGGATTAGCCATCAGATAGAACAGCTGTTCTGAGTCAGCAGGAAACAGCTTATCAGAGATGTACAGGAAAATAAGCTATAAAATTCTCAAAGAAAATATTCAAACATTTGTGAAGACTTAGTCTGGATCCTTAGTCTACATGCATATGTTAAGTAATGCAAGAAGTAACCTGTAGACAAGACTTACCAATGTCTCATCTAACATATAAAATGATCCAGTAAAACAAACAAACAAAAAAAAAACAATAACAAAATCTAGATAAAATCAGGCTCTGAGAAAAGGAAGAAAAACATACTGGTATACAACAGATCCATGAAACTCAGGCCTGTCAGCATGTGAATCTCACTAACTCATTTTTAGAACAAGAAGAACTGGACCATTAATGGTTAGCTGTTGAACAAAGCACAGTCTTGTGCAGGCACAAAAATCCTACTTGGTTGATACATGAAACTTGTAACAGAGGAGAAACTTACTGTGTATAACTTCAAGGTGAAGCATGTACTCCAAATGTGGAACAGCCTTACTGCCATCACATCACCACTGAAGTGTAAGAAAAATGCTGTAGCTATCACAGGAACATCTGGAAGATGGTAAGCCCTCGAAGAAACCTCACTGCTTGATTAAAACTGGGCTGAAATTAACCCTCCTGAAAGGAATCTGAGGTTTACTGATGCAAGTTGCTAAGCATTCTTATCTGCTTTCAGAAGTATTTTTGCAAGCCTTTTCAAGTACCAATACATACATAAGCACTAAAGGAAAGAAGAGAGAAAAAAGATCTATATTATCAAAAGTTACCTTCTTTTGTTGCTATTGTTCTGTTGTTGTTTTGTTTTTGTTTTGCTTTTTTGCCCTTTTGTCCTTAGGAACCAAGTAAAGGAACCAAGTGCTGATTTATACCAAATTTTAGAGGGCAAACTCAGTAAATGATAGTGGACCACTGACTATAGTTGAAAGCAATTATTACTTGTCAAAAATACTTAGAGTGGCAAACTCTACAGTTGTTGAGTTGATTATGGCTCAGTATGCCCTTAAAAGGTTTAGATTCTATATAAGCATAATTAAGTGGCTTTTTTCCTAAGCTACCTAACATTTTTGTAAATCTTGGCTCTGCTACAATACATGTTAATAAAAAATGTATAACTCCAAATAGCTTGCTTTGGAAGCAAATAATTCTTGATTTTTTTTTTCCTTTTCTGATGATAGTTATTAATCTTAGTCAGTAATGCTCAGTTATGGAGAAAAGAAAAACAGCCACTAGTTCAGGAAATTCAAGTTGGTCAAACTCATCTCTGTGCTGGGTAAGCACAGATCACGTCATAAAGCAGATCTTGCTGGACACTATGCTAAGGCTCTTAGAGAACAGAGAGGTGACTGGTGACAGCCAATACAGCTTCATTAAGAGCAAATCATGCCTAATAAATCTGGTGATCTCCTATGATGGGGTTACGACACTGGTGGATAAAGAAAGAGCAAAAGGTATCATCTACCTGGCTTGTGGAAAATGTGTGACACTGTCCCACATTACATCCTTGCTTCCAAATTGTAAATACTTGGATTTGATGGATGGATCACTCAGTGGATAAGAAAGTGGCTGAATGATTGCACTCAAGGAACTTCAGTTAATGGCTTGGTGTCCAGGTAGAGACCAGTGACAAATGGTCTCTCTCAAATGCTGGTGTTAGGATCAGTATTATTTGTTGGTGACATGGACAGTGGGATTGAGTAAACCCTCAGCAAGTTTGCCAATGACACTGACATGTGTGGCGTGATCAACACACTGAAGGGAAAGAGGGACCATCCAGAGGGACCCTGATAGATTTGAGATGTGGGCCTTTGCAAGCCTCATGAAATTCAACATAGCCAAGTGCTGCACCTAGGTCAGGACAAACTTAAGCACAAATGCATGTTGGGTGATGAGTGGACGGAGAGTAGCCCTGAGAAGAATGACTTCAGGGTATTGATGGATGAAAAGCTTGACAGTATGCAACTGCGGCCCAGAAAGCCAAGCATACCTTGGGCTGCATCAAAAGTGTAACTATACAGTGAAGGGTAAATAGACTGTCCCCATCTACTCTGCTCCTATGAAGTCTTACCTGAAGTGTTCGGCTATGTGTCACCCAGCATAAGAAAGACATGGACCTGTTGGAGTGGGTCCAGAGGAGGGCCTTGAGGATGATCAGAAAGACTAAGGGAGCTGGGGTTAGTTAGCTGAGAGAAGTCTCACAAGGGGACCTTATAGTGGCCTTCCAGTATTTAAAGGGGGCCTACAGTAAGGAGAGACTTTCTATCAGGGATTGTAGTAACAGGAGAGGAATAATGATATCAAACTAAAAGAAGGAAGGTTTAGATTAGTAGAAGAAATTATTATTAGGGTGATGAAGCACTGAAATAGGTTGCCCTAAGAAACTGTGGATGCCCCATCCCTGGAGGTGTTCAAGGCCAGGTTGGATGGCCTTGGGAGGTTCCCATGTCCATGGCAGAGTGGTTGGAACTAAATGATCTGTAAGGTCCCTTCAAACCTCAATCATTGATATGATTCCTTAAAATTGATTCCTTTGAAAATTCCCCTGTTATTGGTTACCTCAAGAATGACTTCATACAGAGGATCTTTCTAGATAAGAGGCTGGCACAGCACGCTAAATTTCTTGAGGAAAACACTTTCAGTGATTAACTCAAAATAATTAGTAATTACTTCTATGTTGATAGGAATTCATTATTTATTACAAGAGTGATAAAAGATTAGAAAGGAATTACTCAGTTATAAATCAAAGAATGAATTCAGTGCCATTGCAGAGTTTCTAGTTACATTTCATAGTAAATTCAGAAAAGAATCGCTAAAATAGCAGTATCCAAAACATATGTAGAAAGTATTTATACAGACAGTCCCAAACCCTGAAAATGTTTGTATAAACACATAACATCCATTCTCTGATGTAATATTCTACAACAGTCCAGCAAGATATCTTACTGGAAATCTAAATGATCTTAAGTAATCTAATTATGATCACAACATCATCTCTGACCCAGCCCAAATGTAAACAGGTATTTCAGGTCTTTTCAGCTATGGAATCATAGTAGATGATGGTGGCTTTTTCCTTCTCTATTCATAGTTACAGAGGTACATCCTTTCTGATGCATGTCTATTTTCAGCTGACTACATATGCTTGCATTGCCATTATTACTGAGATATCTGAGCTCTTCAGTCTTTCTTGATCTTCATCTTTTGTAATGTTAGAAACCAGAATTTTTACCAGGGCAACGGTAGACCTGTGGCAGACCAATAAATTCAAGCCACAAGATGATGTCCCAGTTCTTAAACCAACTTCCTATGATATTGCCAAAGTAAATTTAAACTTTCCATCTTAAAAATATCCTGCTTCCACTTTGAAGTAAAGTTTTGGAGAGATAATAATAACAGCAATAACCTTCTTGGCTGTTTCTACAATATTTGACCAAGAATCGTGACCAGAGGAATGGTAAAAGTGACTCTGAAAGTTCTTTGTGTATGGTAAAAGTAAATATTATAATGCAGCCCTCTAAACTAACAGAATATTGCAAAAGAAAGTCTGACTCCACTAACCTGTGCTAGCCTAAATTGTTTATTTTGACAGTGACTGAAGAAAGTGATGTTTCAGCTATGACTGCTGACCTTCCTCAAGGTTTCTTCCAAATGAGTCGAAGCAAATTCTCCAAATACCTGGAAGAAAAGCAATGTCAAATCACTGTACTTCAAAATAACTGTCAACATGTATGACTAAATTAAATTAACCTGGAGATTAGATGTCGTTGTTCTGAAATGCTTATCAATCTTTATATTCATTGAAGCAACTGCACTAAGATAACCTTGATAATTTCCGTGAATTTGGGGAGGAGGACACAAACACAAGGCCGATTAAATTCGGTGGTCAGCCGTGAGCACTGGCCCAAGTAAACAATGAAAAGTTGTGTTACATTAAACACTAACAGTTCCAGTTTTAATATTTAGTACCTGAGATATTGACGGTGTTGGATGTAATTGTTAGCCATAAATCACACTCTGGGGAGAGCAGCTCTATGTTCTAACATATCAAATCACTACAGTTATTTAACAGTAGTAGTGCTATGGAGGTTTTTAATGGTTATGTCACAGTTTCCTTCTGCACCGAGTGAGAGCATCCAAACACTGAAATGTTGGTGTATAGGAAACAACAGTAGTTCATTTACATTCTAAAATCCAATCCTGTTATTCATATAAATTTCTTTGATAATTAAACAATTATGGTAAAGCACAGATTGAGTTCCACCAAAGATTAAACTACAGGGGTTACTACAGTTGTTGTTTGCAGAAGCAGAACCTGAAAAGATTGTATGTAGCTATTATTCATACGTATGATCATCTCAAACGTGTAGGCTACCTCAAGAGAGCTGGAGTTGCACTGCTTAGCCCTCAACTGGTTATATAAATCTAAGCTGTCATTTTCTCTTCTCTTTTAATTTAAATTCCTACCAGGATAACTGTGAGAGTATATGCATGCAATTTTTAACAATTATTTAACTGAATATAGAAACCTTTGCAAATTAGGGGGAAAAAACACCAACCCTCAACCAGTCTGTTAGTGCAAGACAGTCGTCACTGCTTAGTTTGTGCCAGGCCAAGGCTGGTTTTATTCTCTTGATATTCAGAGATATGATTCTAGTTATTTAAAACCTCAGCAGCTCCTCACCTAAAGCTCCTGTATCCTGTTACACACCAGGAAAAGTACATGAGCCAAAATGCATCTTCTGGGATGTTTTATGCTGCTCTGCATGATTTGCTGTTCACACATGTAGAGTCTGCACTTGTGTCATTAGATTCTAGATGACATTTAAATCTTCTGCATCTGCAATGTTTTGAGGGTAAGTTTAATCCAGTTAAGAAAGACAATATTAGTACATTTCAAATAGTTCCTTTCCTTCATTTCTCAGTGGTGTCTGATATCATATAAACTACTTCTCAGCCTATTCTTAGCCTTCCCAGAGTAATTGCAGCTCTAGGAAATGCTTATATACTACAACAATCCATGCAGCTGAAGGAGATAAATTATTCAGTGAAGTATCGTTTCCAACCTCCAAACCTTGGCAAAGCCTTTTATTTTGATGGAGGCTTACTAGAATGGACCATCACACTCTGATTACAGTACCTTCTTTTTTCTACTGTTACTGGCAACCCAAAAGAAAAAAGTTGCTTATTAGTTTTGCAATTATTAATGGACTTCAGTGATTTTTAAAGTCTTCTTCCTTTCTTATTCTATGCATCTCGAACACAACAGGAATACTCTGCTATGCTTCCATTTCCTTTCCACAACTCAGTCTTGGTGGATAAAGGACTGAGAAACTCTGCTGGCCTTGTTTCACCATTAGAAGACTACTCTGCAATGCCCTTTTCCTCTTCCATTAGCTTCCCTAAGGGATTATGTTTGTTCTTGCTCTGCCTTTCCACAGGGGCTCCCTAATCATGGTTGGATGCAAACAATCATGTTTGACAGATAATTTAACCCGTACATTTCAAATGAAGTCTAAAATCTGGTCTTGTTTCAATACCTGAGGAAAAGAGCCAGGAGCTACCTTATTTACTTTCAAGATTCAGCTTCTTACCCAATGGTCTAAGTTCAAGGCCTGCTAAATACAGTTTTAGCCGAGTTGTAATTACAATTTGAAGCCCTCCTGCTGATGCTTCCTGGCTACTTTTTAAGGCTCTTCCTTCAGAATGTGTTTTCTGTAAAGTATTCTCTTTCATGTTCCATTTATCTTTGTTGCATCATCCACTATCAATTCCATGGAAAGGTAACAGTTTGTGAGAAATACTGAAGTAATACTAAAAAATCTGCTTCTTGTATAGGATTGAAAGTTAAAGCAGTATAAAAAGAAATACAAGATACAGTTAAATGAGCATTTTTAAAAGAGCAATATAAAGAATGTTTGTATTTTTTTGACATAAGATTTTTTCCAATATAAAAAATATAATGCATGTGACAAAATTATGTTAAGGACCTTTCACTGCAGCCATCTGTGTTTATTTTCCGAAAAGCACGACTGCTCTTTTAACAGTAACACCCAGTGTTTCGTGCCCATAATTGGAAGTTATGGGGAATAAACAAAATATCTCTCTTTGTATCAGTTTAAAGTGTACCAAACTTGTGGAACAATGTTGTTTATTCCCATCTATTCCTAATACGTGCATTTCAAAAGTGCTTTTAATGCCACTTTTTCTTTCTCTTCTACACTGTGGCTGTCAAAAGAGCTACGAAACCTCGCAAGCAAATCATTTTGCACCACATTTCCCCTAAATAGAAGCCAGTATATATACACTGTGTCACATCTCCCGCTAGATTGCAATAACTTATCCTTATCAAATGAGATACTAAACATACTGTTAGAAATAATATAGAACACGTACGTGTTTTATGCCTTACAAAACTGTAATTTGTAATTTCATTTTCATTCAACAGAGGGGTTTAGATGGAACTTCAATTCTGATCAGGATAATTACTTTAAAATAAAGCTCAGCAAAGTACTAATTCTTACTGTCTGGTTTCAGCTCAAGTCTGCATTACTAAAGCTCAGTTAGGTCACATGCATTACTAAGCATCAGTTAGACCTTCAATTCTCATTGGTGAAAAAGTCAAGGACTATGCATACAAAAATGCACGGAATTTACTCACCTCAGGACATAAGGTCAAACATCTGCTTACTCTAAGAATGGTATTTAAACCTATTTGATCTTTATCTGAGGTGTAAGATGAAATTTTTGCATGGCATAAGTAACTTTTGTCTTTTAAGAGACACTAATAAACTTAGAATTCATAAAGATGAACTACTGAATGATGGGACAATTCCAAGTGCCAAAATGACCAGATAAATAGGCCTGTTGTCATTACAGCAACATTTTCTTTTAAAAACAGTATAATGAAATCATCATGGTGGTTTTGTGTTGTTTTTTTTATAATTTAAATGTTGATTATTGTCAGAAATTTCAGCTTGCTGAGGTGAAATCTAAAGGACTGAGCCACCAACTGGAAGGAATCTGCCACAGACACAATTTGTGCCCCACCACAAGGTCCCAATTACATGTTTTACTTTCCATTAAAAGTAAGGGGTGGGAGGGAGGGGAAACAGGCTTAATTCAGACAAATTAGGAACTATGGAGCTACTTTACTGGGACATGTTAACCAGCACACAAATCTGGGTATGGTTTCCTGGTTATGGATATCAGTCCACCTGTACATTTGGTCTGTATCTGTCTTTTCTTTTTCTTCTTTTTCTTTTTTTCTTTTCAGTGTCTACAGCACTCAACACACTTTTCCAAAAATACTTGTTTTATTCCATTTCATACAAGATGCTGTAGCATATAAACCAGATATTGCACTGTTGCCTCCATTTTGATTGGACATAAACGTTACTATCAGCATAAGCTGTTCTTTGTGCTCTCTTTATCTCAACTGACATGAAAACCAGTTGAACCAGAAAATTTCATTGCTTTCACTTGCGGGAACATTTTTAATATCTTTCTCCGAGTCATCAAGATACAAAATATGTTGATCTCTATTTGCCTAACTCAGATGATTTCACTAAGTGCCACCACACCTTTCTGGGTACGTTGCTTGCTTAGTTTCTCTCTATGCCAAGACAAGTCACACACCTAACACCCTGCAGAATTTTATTGTGTACCGTTAGCATAGGAAGTCAGATGCACCATGCAAGTACCCTATTCATGAATAGCTATAGCCTGATTAATTCTGTTACACAGAGTATAAGCAGAGAGGATGGCTATAGTGAGACCGCAAATGCAGAAGAATTTCTGCAGTTTGCTTCTGGTCACTCTTATTGTCTGGGACAGCTCTGCTTTTCTCCATCACACAGCTGTTTCATGTGCATGGCAAGGAGAGCTACAGAAAATTTTCACATTACTGTTGTTCCTGGAAAAGTTCATTCTGTCTCCTCCCCATAAGCTCCTGCATTGCTGCTGTCAAAGAAAAGTGGTACTAGGAGAAGCCTCCTACTTCCTACAGGGCGAAAGTTAACCTGCCTGACTTGCTGGCCATGGCCAGGTGTTACAAGGCTGACCATTTCCT
Organism: Lagopus muta; assembly: GCF_023343835.1. Lineage (NCBI taxonomy): Eukaryota > Metazoa > Chordata > Aves > Galliformes > Phasianidae > Lagopus > Lagopus muta. The sequence continues at coordinate 36,421,097 of NC_064435.1, read as the reverse complement.
TGAAGAAGCAAGCTGAGTGCTGATTTTCTAAAATGAGCAACTTTGGGGTTTGTTTTTGAAATACAAAATTAATTTGCACAGTTTGCAGGTCATTCTGAGTTCATACTGAGGAGTACTACATACTTTTTTCTACCCCTACAGCACCAAGGAGATCCTCAAACAGACTATTCCTCTTACCATTTGAAAACGTGAGAAAAAAATACCCATTTTGTCAATTATCTTTTTTTTATTATTATTATTTTTTTTTACCACATCATGAAAAGAAAGTCACTCTGAAGAAAACATAAAATACATATAAATATAAAATACATACAGGAGTGAGAAACGTACCAGGAAAAAACTGCTACATATTAGAGCTGTGTTTGGAAAGGAAGTCGGCCAACATACCACAGAGCAAGCGATAAGGGCTTACAGTGATAAGGGCTTACATTGCCAGAATCTGCAAGTATTGTCTACACAAGTTAATTATGATCAGACAAAGGCTGTAAAAACAAAACAAGTCTTAAAAGATATAATTACAGTGGCTAGCTATGTCATCTGAACTTACTTTTATCAAGTGAGCTTCATTAAGACAAGATGTGACACAATTCTTCATGTTTTTGGACTAGAAATGAAGACTTGAAGAATCTCTTTTTAAAGTGGTATGGAAGTATATCACAGAGTGATAAAGGAGGAAATTCATCATCAAAGAAAAATCTGATGGAAAATAAACTGGACCTTGATGCTGGGAGAATTACTTTCCTTCTACAGTTACAGCCACGAAACATAACGCAGAATCCTAGACAAATTTTTGTACTATTTGGCATCTCATGATCACAGAAACAAGATAAATGTGCAAATATTTGTCACAGAGAGAAGTCATGCATTTACTAATCCAAAATTATATATTTAACACCTAATAATTAGCCATCTGAAATGAATGCAAGGTAAAGTGTTTAGGGTTTTTTGTCCCACTAAAATTGATTCTGCTGGGTTGTTGGTTTTGCTTTCTTGTTTTGTTATTGTTTTTTAAATCTAGGATATACTGTTTACCTCTCTCATACACATACCAGTGTATGAATGTCAGTAGATAGTGATACAGGAACAAATGCAAAAAAATTGATATTTGACTATTGTCTGCTCTGTGAAATTAAAGACTCCCTAGCTCACAACACAGGGCTACAATCACAGAGCACATGTGGTCAATAACAGCTTTGGTGTGACCTTCACAACCTGAGACAAGGAAGGGAAGCTGCGCTAAAATGGCCTTAAAACAGCTTGAATTCTAAAACATAGAGTCAATCCGAGAAAGAAAAATACATGCAGAAGCACGTGCTGCCATCCACACCAATAAGTGTTGAATGCAAAAAGAATCTGCGTACGTATTTGTTAAAGGAAAATATCTCCTGGTTTAAAATACTTAAGATTAACGCCTACTTGGAGAAATACACAGCAAAGAAGGCCTTACCACAGAAACAATTCTATTTGCTATTCATATTATTTTGGTTTGAAAAGTTTTAAACAATTTCAGCAGGAACTTGCCGCCTTTTAACATCATCATCATAGCTATGATTTGGCTACAAGCATTTTAGTTAGAATTAACAGACTTTTCTACTATACCTCTCAGACAAAAACGCAGGGTAGGCTATCCCTAATATCTGGATGGAAAACAATCATTTCTGTCACTCTGGTCCTAAGACTTCCTCACCTCAAATCCTTCAGCAACTTTACTGGCTTCCAAAATCTCAGATAGTTCCTTACTTTCTACAGGCACAAAAGAAAATGTCAGTAGAGGTATTAGAAAATTATTGATATTTTGAGGGGGAAAAAAAAAAAAACAAACAAAAGCAAAAGCAGAGAACAACACAAAACAGAAAAAAAGAAAAAAAAACACCTTCGTTTTAAGGGTTTAAGACCAAAATGATGTTTTCAGTTTGAAAAACAAAATATGACTGAACTTGCTCAGTCCTACTCCTTTTTAATGAAACCAATTTCCTTCAAGTTTTCTTACTTCTTACTATTAGTACACAGGAAGGTTTTGTGATTTTCACATCCTGTGAGCCTGTGCAACATCTCTTTAATACCTTCTGCTTTCTTTGGATTTAACCACTGTCAAAACAATTGTTTAAAGAGATCTAAAGGAAATTAAGAAAAAAATATGTCTCTGAAGTCAGAAAATCTTCAAAGATGTCCGTTCAAGTAGACTTCTGCATCGATCTGATATTGCCTGGATAGCGCTGACACTCGATGCCCTTGTGAATTTTGTTATGAGCACGCATTTGCTAAAGCTTTTGAGAACAACAACAAAAAAATCAGCATATTTTCTCAGTTCGTCTGTTAGCCATTCAAGGTTACTTCAAGGATCCTTTTGTTTTCCTACTTTTTATGAGAAAAGCGCTGTTTTATCAAAGTGTTTGTATCAAGGCAGCAGAAAACAAGGTTATTCGCAAGGAAAAGCAGGGTACAGTGATAACAGTGGCAAAGGCCATTAGTAAATACACAGGGATAAAGCAGAGTTCATGTAAATATTTCTATACATAGGTTCAAAAACCCAAAATGTGAATGCAGCTGCAAAAGTGAAGTACCCTTCCCTTTTGTTGTATTATCTAAAGATAATAGTTAAACACTATACGATTCTAAATAAACATGTAGTTAAAAAGTTAAAACCATTTCCAAACTTTTTTTTACCAGATCAAAAGCAACAATTTAACTTAGCTTGTTTGTGTGTTTATATGTTTGTTTAAACTATACAAATTGGCCTGCAGTAGAACTGCTGTATCTCTAAAAGCAAATCAGTGGCTGCAAAAGCAGATGGTGAAACCTCTGTGCAGATGCTGCAGCCATTAACTGAAATCCTGGCATGAGTGTTCTGGAATAGGACCCTCAGAGGCTGATGTGTCCACATCTCTCATAGTCACATATTTCTGGGTTCTCTGCTTGGAAATCCACTCTCCATTTTCTTTCACTTTCTAAAAAAAAGGCCTCTAAAAACACTGGCCTTCCAGGCCTTTTATCTTATTGTAGGTGTTTTTTCTCACATTGCACCAAATCCTCTTTCATTCCAAACCCCAAATTCAGGGAGGTGATGGAGTCACTGTCCCTGGAGGTGATATGTGAATGTGGAATGGAGAGACATTGTTTAGTGGGCATGGTGGTGGTGGGCTGCCCGTTCGATTAGGTGATCTTAGTGGTCTTTTCCAACCTCAATGATTCTGTGATTCTCAGCAAAAATATCTCTGCTCTTTCTAATCCCTGCATTTACCTTCCTCATATCTAAATAAGAATGTCAAAACAATCCATTTATTTGCACCAGATCACCTGTCCCAGAGCGCAGCAGATGCCTGCTGCTCTGCCCCTCCTCTACCTGCTGCAATCTGTGTATAGTCTCTGCTGCCTCCTGTGCTCCACATCTAAATGGTGTAAAAAGTAGAGATTCTAGTGTTGTGATTGCTATAAGTTACATACCTAGCAAGCCAGTCACAGTGCAGATTTGCATCGTTTAACTGTTAATCCATGCTTACTTCCTCGAAAGCAAAAATCAGAAAAGCAGTGAAAGATAATGTTATATTCCAGTTCCAGAAGTGAGGATCATACTGTGAAACCTGAGGGATGGAGGGCTGGACATTAAGAGACTACTTTGCTTAATTCTTTCTGTGCATACAAGAAGTTTGAATAAAACTGCATATTCGAGACATACAACAACCTGTCAGACTGACCTAACAAGGGGAACACAGAGTTCTATCTGCAGGACTTGAAGAGTGTGAGTACATGTGAGCCCTTGCTGAAGCTGCTGAGACCCTCTCATTGAATGAAACCAAATGCAAACAACAAATGAGAAGCTCCCTCTACCAAAATCCAGTATTTCATGCCTCGTAACAGGAGGGAAAAATGAAATTTGATTACAGGACTCAGCTATTTGAATTCAAGGATGTAGCTTGACTTCTACATGATTTCTGTGAATTGCTCCAGGTGAAGAACACTCAATCAGCAGCAAATGGATCAAAAATCGAAAGGCGACTTCAGAAAGATAACATCTTTCTCCAAAAGATTTCAATGTTAAAGAAAAAATAAAAATGAAAATTACTAAGCAACTGCAGCAACTTTCAGGCTGGAAGTGAGAACTGATCCCACATCTCAGGAGCATACAAAATGCTTGTATTAGCAAACCTAGCTAAAGTTACTAAAGAGAAACACATTCAAAAAATCTAACCTGTTGCTGTTATTGGGAAAATCATAGTTGGTCTGGAAATTGGGAAATTGGGGAAAAAAAACTAGATATTAAGAAGAAATTCTTTACTGTGAGGGTGGTGAGACACTGCAACAGATTGACCAGTGAGGTTGTGGATGCCCCCTCCATGGAAGCATTCAGGGCCAGGCTGGATGTGGCTTTGAGCAGCCTGGTCTAGTGGGAGGTGTCCCTGCCTACAGCAGGGAGTTGGAACTATGTTGATCTTAAAGGTCCCTTCCAACCCAAATCATTCTATGATTCTATGATCCTTACAAGTCCCTACCAAACATTGATCCCATGAGTACAACACCAGCAGCATTGCAAGTGACTCAAAACATTCTGTGAATGTGCACATCTGAAAATTTTAAAGCATTTCAGGTGACTGGACAACCATAAGTGGTCCATTTGTCTGTCTAGCTGCTGTGCAGCCACTGGACAGAGCCAAGCAGCAATGAGGCCCTATGGGCTGCATTCAGGATGGGTACCTCTCTGGCTTACCAGCTGTCAAAGCAAAAACAGGAAGGAAGGCCTCTCTCCAAAATGTCTAAGCAAAAGTGTTAAGGATACACTGTAGTCTCTGCATTTTCTCCCCATCAGCAATCTGCAGTTCTACAGAATGGTAATTCCATTTCCTGATGAGATTTTATTTAGTCGGTTCAGGTCAATTTTGCTTGCATCAAAACAGAAGATTACAGAAACAGGAAACTGAGACCACTTCCAATGGGTGAAATAAATGTCCTTAAATATTACAACACAGGGATGTTGAGGTGATTGCTGAGGCTTGATCAGCCCTCTGAGTAATAAATACTTCTTGTGGTCCAGCAACGCAGAAATCCCTAATGCTAAAGGAGGCTTGGAGCTGTCATGAGTGGACGAGACTCCGGAGGAGATGGTGAAGGTGACACAACACACACAGGTCTCCTTCAACCTGTCAGCCAAGGGAGAGGCTCCAGCAGAAGAGGGCTTACGTTAAGACTCAAAACCCATCCGCATGGCTGATGTCTAGAAGGGGCCTTCCAACCAGAGGGCTCTACAAGAAGTGATGACTGCTGGGGACAGTTGGGTTCCATGTGACAAAGTTGCCAATAGATTACATCGTGTGTGGCTATGGGACCAAGAATGGGTCTGTCTTAAAGCTAACACTGAAAAATTAATGCTTATCCAGTCCAGATCCCCAGCTGACCAGACAGTTTAAAAAGGGGTGTCAAAGAGTGTCCCTCTGCAGCAGACACAGATCATAGAATCATAAAATGGCCTGGGTTGAAAAGGACCACAATGATCATCTACTTTCAACCCCCCTGCTATGTGCAGGGTCACCAACCAACAGACCAGGCTGCCCAGAGCCACATCCAGCCTGGCCTTGAATGCCTCCAGGGATGGGGCATCCACAAACTCCTTTGGCAGCCTGTTCCAGTGTGTCACCACAGATGCACCAGCTCTATCAGCAGCAGCCTTTAGTTACACCAGATGAGATGGCATCTTATCTGCTCTTTTCCTGCAGCTTTGCAGGCTGTCATATCAACCAGTGAGAAGAGCATGAACACCAGCTGGAGTTCTTTCTTCAGAGGTCGAGGGAGCACTTAGGAGTACTTGTTCCAGTCTGAATTCTGTATTGGATGCAATAAGTGATCCCAGCTGCAATTCTTCCTTCAGCTAAGGCCTCTATCATAGAAATTATTAGGAAAGAGAACAGATCCTTTACACACAAAATACTGAAAACAGAGCCTAATTTTCATACACTGCGGGGCAAAACTTTTTTTTTTTCCCTGAGAAAACTAATTCTGGATAGGAATTAATGAAACTAGTTATTAAATTAATTTGAAAAATATCAAAATTTCACTTCTTGTACATAAGATAATAGGGAAGTGGCTTTTAGGAAGATCCTCCAAAAGAAAGAGCCATTTTTCCATGGTGTTGTGTTTTCAGGAGAAGACAAGGTGCTTGGACATCCAAGAAAGCAAATGCTTTGGATTTGCTCAAATATGACTTACTGGTTGAAGAAAGCTGATTTACGTGGTATAACTGGTTTCATTAATAAATAATAAAAATTTAACAAATAACAACAAACAAATAAAGTTCAAGAAGTAAAAAGCAGTAAATGGATAAGTTGGATTTCTCAAGAATAAACTCTGATTGAACTAACTTTATTTCCTTCACTGACAAGCCACAGGAATGAAAGAAAAGTGAATGCACAATACTTTAGGTTCAGGAAGGCTTCTGACATTTTTTTTCCATTACAATTGTAAAGTCAAGAAAAAATGACTATGCCATGCACATTTGGCTAAAAAAGTACAGTTGTAGAAGGTTTTTAAACTAAGGAAAAGCTTTGCATGTGGCCTTCTAATGCTCTGTTTAGACCAGGCAAACCTATTCAATATTTTCATGGACAGCCTGTGTAATAAGATGGCTGAGATGGAATTAAAAAAAAGGAAGTACATTTGACAAAATGAGTGAGTGGCCTTGATCAAAACTACTGAAGTGAAAGCAAAAACAGTGTTTCCTAAGATATCAAATATATAGTTGTATTTGTGTAGTAACTGGATTGAAGAGATCTAGGATGAAAAATTAAATTTAGATGCTGCTGCTGTAAAATCAAACCAAACCACATTTGGAGAGGAGAAAGACACGAGACCACACTTAGAGGTGAGGAGGCTGGTGTTATTGACAAGTGAGAATTGCTATTTGGGACTCCATGCTTTGCCAGTAGTATTGGGAAAAGAAATTGAGTACATGGGAAGGAGGGAAAAAAGACTGGTAAAGGAACACGTTGTTTTTCATGCAAAGAAGTAGACACAATTTGTATGTAAAGGGAAGATGACTAAAAGAAAAAAGAAGTTTAATTGCAGGAAAAATCAGTGTTGGTAAAGTCACTCAATATGGAAATGGGATTTGGGACACTGCACAATCAGCTTTATTGAGTATTTTTAAGAGTAAGTTAGTCACACAGCTCTTAGAAGTGACAAAAGTCAGTGCTGTCCAACTTCCTGACCTGACACATCACAAATTAAAGTCTTTATAAAATTAAAAGCTACCAGACTGGTACAGCCAGGAAGGCAGATCCATGAGTTTCACGTGAAGCGTCAGTGGCTCTTCAACAGTTCCACCAATTCATAGCAATTAACCAACCCAAGTCTCATCAACCATACCTACAGAGAGCAGCCCTTCTCTCAGCACCTGATGCAGCCATGGGGCACGGAGCCAGCCCAGGTGCCAAGCCGCTGTGCCAGCTCAGGGGCCGAAGTTCCGGGTACACAGATTGCTCCACGGAGCAGCACTGAATTAGAAAGACCTTGAAGTTTCTTCCAACTCATTGGGCCTTTGTAATACCAAGTCTTAAACAGCGGCTCACAACTTGGATACCTTGCTGGCTGACTGCTTACAGTTTGATGAAGAAAGACAGAAAAAGGAAAAAAACATCTCCCAAGCCAGAACTGAATCACAATATGTTCCATTAGTGTTCCACTTTGCATGGAACTACAGAATGGCTTAGGTTGGAAGGGATCTCAAAGATCACGTAGTTCCAATCTCGCACCACAGGCAGTGTTGTCAAATAAATCAGGCACCAGCTCAGCTGTCCAAGGCCCCATCCAACCCAGCCTCAAGCACCTCCAGGGATGGGGCACCCACAGCTTCTTTGGGCAGCTGTGCCACTGCCTCATGGTCCTCTGAGAGAAAAATTCCCCTGACATCTAATCTAAATCATAGAATCACAGAATCATAGAATTGCTCAGGTTGGAAAAGACCTCAAAAATCATCGAGTCCAACCACAACCTATCCATACTACCCTAACTAACAGCCCTCTGCTACATCATGTCCCTGAGCACCACATCCAAACGGTTTCTAAACACATCCAGGGATGGTGACTCAACCACCTCTCCGGGGAGCCTATTCCAGTGCTTAACAACCCTTTCTGGAAGGAAGTTTTTCCTGATATCCAACCTAAACTTACCCTGCGCAACTCCAGGGTAATTTCCCCTCGTCCTGTCACCTAGACTTTTTTTACTTTCAACTCCAACCCGTTACCACTCCCTGCCCCTGACCGCAAGCACAAAACTCAGCAGCACCTACACTCTTTCTCCCGCTCTCCTGCCGAGAGACAGCCGCACCGCCGCAGCTCCGTCCCGGAGGGGGGGGGGCGTGCCGCGGAGCTCCGCCCCCCCAAGCCGGCGGGAGGCGGCCGCGCGCGCGCGCGCCCCGCGGCTACCTCAGCACTTCCGGGTCGGGGGCGGGGCCAGGCGAGGAGGTTGGTGCGTGACGTTGCCGGAGGGCTCCGGGCCGCTCGGCGCCTGTTATTGTTCTCGCCTCGCGCTCCGACCGCCGCCGCGTCCTTCCGCGGGCGCCTCGGGGAGCGGCGGGAGAAGAGTGGCGAGCGAGAGAGAGATAAAGAGAGCGGCCGATAGGGGCGGGAGGCAGCGGGGCGGAGGTCGGAGGGAGCGGCCGTTAACCGTTTCGAACTCTCCGCAGCGCGAGCCCGGCCAGCGGGGGCGGGGGGAGAGCGCGCGCATCACGAAGGAGCGAGCGAGAGGCGGCGGCGGGCGGCCATGGCCTACGCGTATCTCTTCAAGTACATCATCATCGGGGACACGGGTAAGCGGGGGCGGCCGGGGGCGGGCGGAGCGAGCGCGGGGCCCGGCTCCCCGTTCCCATTTCCGCAGTGCTGGCGTCGCCGACGTGGTGGCTTTGCGCGCTGGGAGGCGGCTCCCCGCCCCTGCGCCCGGCCCCGCCCGGGGCCTCCGCCCGCCGCTCGGCCTCGGGGCCCGCCGCCGTCTCGCCGCTCCTCTCGCGGCGCTGCCTGCGGCGTCCGGCGGGCCGAGCGGCGGCTGTCACCGCGGGGCCCGAGCCTGGACGCCGCCCCGCCCGCGGGCGGCTATCGGGGGCCCCCGTGCCGTGGCTGCGAGCAGCCCGCTGAGGTGTCCGGAGGAATGCGGAAAAAAAGCCTCGTCTCCTCCTCGATTTCTTTATTTTTTTCCCCGCTGATGCTGTCATCCCCTCTCTCATCCTTCGTAGAAACTCGCGGTGCACTGGTTCTCACCGCCACGTAGCAAATAACCCTGCTTACTGCGTTTATACCACTGTTGCTGTGGGCATCACCACACGCTGATAGAAACTGCTGTCTGAAGGTTCTTAGCCAGTGTATTCCGTGTGCCCTTGGCACAGGATGGATTTGGTAGCGTGTTTCCATTCCAGCTGTTGTCAGGGGGAGGTAACTAACGTAGTTATTGTGCCTGTGCATCATGCGTCTTCCCTGTTGTTTTCCTCATACCTGAGTGAATACCTCTTTCAGTAGCTTTGATGACGCAGATGTCATCTTGCATATTCTTACAGGGATACTTCCATAATTGTACTTCATGAGCCAAACTGTAGTTGAAGTGCAATTGGACATGGCAGTTGCATTACACATGAGGTTATTAAATATACTGGTTACAATTACTATGGTTTTTTCTTCCTTTTTTTTTTTTTCCTGAACTCTGCAAGCATTTTTTAGGCTGCTGAAGTAGAAGCTGTAGTACAAATGTCTGTTAAGAGAGAAATCACAGTTTTAACTCCCATTTTGGAAATGTTTAAGGTTTAAGATAAGTGAAAATCCTGATATATTTATATTTTTTTCTTGAATGTTTGAGTGACAGTTCATTAACCCAAAGCACGGGAGAATACCTGAGCAGCTTCAGGGGAAGAAGCAAGTTTGTCTGCCCAGGAGCATGCAAAATAGTAATGCAGAGTTCAGAGTGATGGTGCTTCAGAACAGGTCATCAATTCTGCTGCATTTCTAAAGCTGTGATTGCTGAAGTGGTAGGGAAGACAGCAAACAAGTGCTTTGGTGTATTGATTGTATGCTGATTAAATTTTTAGAATGAACTTGCCATAATGCAGCGATCTGTGCTGCAATTCAGTTGCTTGAAATGAGAAATGCAGAATTGATGTGTGTTACTCCTGTCGCTGTTTCAGATTCTTGAGAGCCAAATATGGATATAGTAAGATAGAGAAGGGAGATATGAGAAAACATGTCACAAATTTATTTTTTGTTTTGTTGTTGGGTTTGTGGTTTTTTCTTTTAGTTTCTTTGGCTTTTATTCAAAATTGCTACAGGAAGCTAATTAAAACCAATGCATTGATCATTCTTGAAGTAAACGAATGCCTATGGCAGAAAGTTGGTTTTGCTTTCGATCAGATCTCCTATGACTCTTTTAGTATTCTAATATAGCTAGTACAGAAGAGATAATTCATGTTGTGCTCAGCTTGTTGCCAAAAATGCTGTGATGCTGTGATACGTGTTGCTACTGTTACTCATCCAAAGACAGCTGAACTGGTAGCTCTGTTTATGGGAATTAACAATGGGTGGGGGTTATCTCGATCTGTTCCAGTGGTGTTTTGTCACAGGGTTACCACCAGTGGCCTCGCATGCCATGTGATTTTCACAGCAGTACAGAAATTTATCCCTGAGACTTGAGAGTCTTTGGAAGTGGATCAACCACTTGGTGACTCAGCAATTGGTTGTAAACAAACTGTAGGAGAAAAGTAAGACATCAGTAACCAAGGACAGATGTTAACATTTAGCTCGTATTCTTTTTCAGCACTACAAAGCAAAGTGGGTTATGCAAGCTGAAAACAAAAGAAAGAAAAAACCTGCAGTTATACAAGACACCTGCAATGTGTCTTCTCTAAATTGTGACTCCTGGTGCTTTCATCTACTTAAACACAGGAATTCAGGATGATCTCAGCCTCTTAAAATGACAGCCACAGGAATTGACTGTGCAACACTGTCTTTTGCTTGAGAGATCTTGTCCCTTTGCTTGCCTTGTTTTTCATTGACATTCTTTTTCAGTGGCTTATTGTTCTGCTGCTACTTCAAGCACTGTAGCTTTATGAACATGGGGTTCATTCTGTTGTGATTGCTATATTATTTATCTAAAAAAGAAAAGGTGTGTTGTGGGAGAACACATGGCTGTTCCTCAGGTCTTCAGGCATCACTGTTGTATAAAAACCATGTAGATTCACTGGTATCAGTGGGGCAGCAGCTGTAGAATTTAATTGTTGGTGTCTTCAAGGGAAAAATGCAAGCATTACAGAATACTGGCTGCTGTTAGAGTTATCAGGTGAAGTCTTTTGGTCTGGATGTTTCCTAAACACAGGAGTTTGCTGATGTGCTTAGGAACATATGTGGAGTGTAATGCTTGGGGCTTACTCCTGAGACCTTTGTGTTATGACTGATGGGGTATTTTTTAGCTTGATTGCCAGTGGAAGGTGATGTGTTCCTCTGCTCTTTCCAACACATCTGCTTTTGGCCATCAGTTGAAGTTTAGGTGGACTTTGATCTGAGTCAGGGTGAACACTCCTAGCACACAGAGGTTGCCAAGTTTTGTAGTTGGTGGCTGAAAGTCTTCCTGTTCTCAGAAGTTTTGCTATATGACAGTGAAATCTCCTTTCCAGGTTAAATGTCTTCATTACCAGTATTACTATTAATATATAATACTAACTATATTTCTCTTTCTCTCTGTCTCTCTCTCTCTGTGTATGTATATGTATATGTGTGTGTATGTATGTATATATATATATATGTGTATATATATATGTGTATATATAATAACTATATATAAATACAGTATATATATATTTATACACACTATATAATACTAACATATTGCTATATAGGAAGAAAATGATGCATAAAATTTCTGTAAGTAGTAGGGCTGGATTTCCCCCATTCCATGAAATAGGATTTTCTGGTATTAGAATATGTTTAGTAGTTTCCATTAGAGACTGTTACAAAACTTTAGTATGTCTGAAATACCAGTTTTGCAACAGTCAGATTTCTTGCCACCAACATAATTTGTCAGTTGTGTTCCAACTAAATGTCTGTGTATGATCAGCATTGCTGCATCTTTCATGAGCGGGTCTGTCTTCCTCTTTTCTTTGATGTGTTAGTTCAGCAATCCTCAGAGTTCCTTGTGTAATGAACTTCTTGCCTTCTAAATTTGGTAAATAATTGCTACCTATAAACCAAGGCTATCTCTGTTGTTCTTCCTAGGCAAAGATAAGAGAAAGTAGGATGGCTTTATGATCTCTCTTTCCTTACCTGAACAGCTAACTTTACTCTGGAATGTCAGCTGTTTCACTTGTCCAGGAGATTCTTGAATGTTGAAATTAAGTGGTTGAATTGGCTTTATTTTTATCTCGTCTCTTTGTGAAATGTTTCCAGTGTCACTGCACTTTGCTCTAGGATAGCCATTATTTGCTGGCAGCATGCAAGGCAAAAGCCTCTCACCCTTAGTTTCTACAAGTATGTTACAATAGTTCTTAACTAGACAGGTTTTCATCTCTCTGGAGCTGGTGTTAACAGTAAAAGAATAGTTTGAGGACTTCTTCATACTGAAAATCAGGAAACTGGACCTACGCTACTTACATCTTGCCTTGAGATGCTTTTGATGACACTGTGATCCCAAAAATGTAGATATTATGTATTGTGTAAGTACATCTTAGATTCTTAGAAGTGGTGAACTAGAAAGAGCAAACTGTAAACACACTTGTAGAAATGGTTTGTTACTGTTTGCCCTCATACTAATTCTGATGTTCAGTTAGTAAAAAGGTTTTATTCAAGTTTTTTTACTGAATGGCTGGCAATTTTCTAAGTCTGTTGGGATCATCTAGAATACAAACAGTTTTCTGCAACCTTGTGTAGTTCTGTTAGAAATAATTTCTGTTTTTAAAACCTGTAGAGTTAGCAGTTGAGTTGTGCCGTGCAACAAGGAATGTGATAAAGCTGAATGTTCCTTTCAGTTTGTTGATCTGGACTGTATTGTAATGTAAGAAATGAAAAGTAGCATTATTGATTTCAGATGCATCACTGTAAATAATGTACAGCAATGTTGGTTTGTTGATTTTTTTTTTTTTTAATTTATTTTTTAGCATTAAGTTAAAAAGCCATTTTTACAGTACTGTTTTTCACAAGTATATGTAGCCATCATGAAGGATTTTGAAGGTTGTTTTGCTTTCTTGTCCTTGGTATATGGAGTCCCTTTGCTTTGTCAATAGCAGTTTGAAGCTGCATAGTCTCTCCTTCCTATTGATTTTATTTAAAAGAAAAAAAATCAGTTAATGAGAGAGTTGTCTGACAGACAACCATCTGATAAGTTTAAGGATAATCTTTGCTTTAAGTTAATGTCTTATTATGCTTAGCCCTGTGGAAGAGTCAAATGCAGCTTTACTTCGCTGAGTTGGAAAAATGTGCTGTATTTGGAAAGGAAGGAGAGAACGAATGAGCTGCAGCCTGTGATGAGGCAAGGGGTTCATGAAACATCTGGAAGCAATCTACAACAGTGCAGACTACTGTAAAGAACCACAAGTCGCTCATAAGCCAGATTAGAAGTCTGTATCTTGTGACATCTTTACTATTTAATTATCTGGTTTAAATCTGATTTGGTTTTTAAGTCTGTTATTTGAGACTTGTCTGTTGAGGCAGGTTTTAGCCTATTTAAAGATTTATTTTTGTTTGTTTCCTTAATAGAAGTAGGAGAAGCAGGAAGCTTGCTTCATCTCAGTTATTGTGGCTTTGGTTACTTGAGCATCCAACTAACATAGTTGATCGCAGGTAAAAGGGAGGTCTGGCTCCTCATCATCTCATGGAGATCTTTGCACTCCAGTATGAGCTGATTTAGCTCACAGATGCAGTAGAAAAGTCCTTAAGTTTTGAGTTAACTGCTTACTGGATTGGCCCAGGAAATTGCTACCTAGGTTGGGGCGCTTTCAAGAGTGGGAAATGGACCTAGGAAAATTGGTGAGAGTGACATATCACAGGAGTAGGTTTTTGCCACTGTGGGTGGTGAGCTGATTGGTCACCCTGTCTTGTGAAGCAACAAGAAAAAATAGTCTGAGATGCCTGAGCTAATCCAGTGCTTATCTGCTGCCAAAATGGGAGGTGCTGGTTATCTCTTGTCCGGGCTACAAATTTCTTCTGAGCTATTGGTCTCAGTACTTGTCCCTTCAGAAAGACAGTTCAGTTCACAGAAGTGATTTAAAGAAACGAAGCCAAGCAGGTGTGATCAGAAAAGTGTAAGAGCCATTCTGAGTAAAGAGGCAGAATTGTGTGGGAAGGGGTGAGTCCACCTGTCAGAGGAGGTTAGCAGTTTAACTACAGAGATTTGCTGTCAGAATTCAGTATCGATACCCCAGCTGTGATGACTGCAGTTGGGTTTTTTTTTTTCTCCTTTTGTCACCTTTCTGGGGCTATAGCAGAGCTTATGTGAACAAGTTAGGAAGTGAGCTTAGCTTTCCCCCACCCACACACTATTTATTTTTGCATTGTTGGTTTTGAGACAGGTTAGCTTTCTAAGACAGACATCAGTGGAGAGAACAGGAGTGCAGCACTTAGATGGGTGTAAATTGTTGTGGACCCCGATCTGCTGGCTGTAATTTGAGAGTAGGCGAGTTTAGTCTAGTGGTAATAAAAACCTGGAAGTTCCTTTAGGAAGACAGCAGTGCACCTCTGACTTTGCAGCTGACAGTTAATCAAGCATAAAGATATGTATTTCTTTTCCTTTTTTTGAGTTATTTACGGAGACTCAGGAGCTGGAAGGGAAGAAGTAACCAAGTCTGTTTTCTTGTCAAAGCAATTGAACTGGTTTATCTGTATCATCACAAGTGCTGTGGTTCCAGAGCTGCTTTCTAAATTGCTACAAGCAGGCTCTGCTGCTAGAGGGATCAACTCTTTATTTATTTTGTATTCCTTGTCTCATGCATGTTCTAATATTTTGGGTGACTGTAGTTTTCTGTGGGATCAGTTTCTTGATTTAGCTCACTGTGTAATCTCGTGAACGAGAAGGGAGAGATTAGCTTTCCTGCTTTGCTGCTCTGCTTGCTGAGCAGTGAAATGAATGCTGGTGCTGGAGTCCGGAGGTGTTGAAGCATCTCTGGGCCGGTAGGGACCATAGCAAAGGTGTGGCAATGTTTTGCGTAGGGAAATTGACTACTGAGCAGCACCTGGATAAAGAGGAAGCTGTTCTGAAAGACAGAGACATTTGGAGACTCCTTAGGCTGGTGGTTTGGAATACAGAGATGAAAGAGTGAAGTAGTGATGTGAAGCTGCGCCACAGTACTTTCTGTCACTGTTGGAGTACTAAGAAATGAAGTGATTCTGCAATAGGGTCTTGCAAAGAAACATGCTGCTCCCTTCTGAGCACATAATCTGTTGCTTGAATTTGTTCCTAAGCAAAAGCTTTTGTTTGCTGTTTGTTGGTGAAACGTATCCAAGATCTGCTGGTATCTTGTTTTAAGGGTTTTTTTCTCCTCTGGGAATGGTTTGTCTGAAATAATTGTTGCAGTAAAACAGAGAGTGAGTTAATAAATAACTGAATCTATCCCTTCTGTGTTGTACAACTCACTAGCATGAGACGTGTTCCTAGGGAGTCCGCCTCATTTCAGGCAGAAGACTTACAGTGCTAAGACTGATTATCTCACAAATAGCCACTTTGCTTAAGAATGAACCAGTGGAGTTAGCATAAGACATTTGTGTGACAGTTATCTGCCATGCAACTGTGAGATCATCTTTGCAGCCCTGATATACCTTACATGATGGTAAACTGTTCAGGACTTAATATGACTCCTGTTTCTGATAAAGGTTGCTGTGTCTGTGGTAGCACAGTCTGCTCATGCTCTAGAAGTGCATGGGTCACTAGCTAATGTAATAAGAAATGTCTTGTTACAAATTTGCAGTGTGTTTAAAACTACATAATGAAACCAAAATGTTGCTATTAAATGTAGGTGTTACAATATTTATAAGCATTATCTGAAGATGAATTATAGTATAAATCTGAGGGGAGCTGCAGCTTTGTTTGCAACTTTTTGTGAAACTTATTCAGTGCAACACTTACAGACATCCACAGGCTTTCGCTGGAGGGTGTGGAAGTAGCGGGAATGGCACTGAATAAAAACTGGTTCATTTCTTCTGTTTCTTTTGAGTGAACCTGTCAGTCTGCTCCCAAAAACCTTGCTATAAGAACATACAGGTTCAGGCATCTTGGTCATTTTGTAGTGCTAACTACAGACCACGCGTGTGTCAGAGGGCTGTGCCTGTCCATCATCTGGTCTGTGCTGACCATAGTGTTTGTATGTTCATCTGAACCAACGAGCTGCTCATCAGCCTTCCAAGCAGAAAGATCAGATTGCTGCCTGAGAACTGGTGCTGGGACACCGAATCGAGTGTCATTTTGTTGATTGAATTTTGAAGTGTTTTTCTAATGATGGTAAGATTTTTGCAGGTAATAGCTGATGATAGGTTTGAGCTTCTGGTTTATTCAGTGATACTTGAAATTACTTTTTCAAGTTAAATGGCAAAAGCTTTTCTGTGTTCTATTTCTGGATTGATTTATAGGTTGTTTTTGTAAGTGAGATGATGATTATGTTCTGTGGTGGGGCAGCTGTATTTCAATAGTGGTGATATAAAAGTTATCTCTGCATGTAAACACTGCTCTGGGGGTACTATAATGGCTGTTATTTTAAGACTTCTTAGAGATCTGTGTTCTCTGTCTCTACAGCTCCAGTATTCTGCCTGTCCTTCAATCTGTTATGTCCAGCACTTGCCCATTCCTCTTCTTCTTCTGTCATGTCCACTAACTTTGTTGGAGGCTGAATGGGACATAACCTCTAACTGCTTCCCAGTTTCTGGCAGAGAGAGCTACAGGAAAAAAACAAAAAACAACAATCTGTTAAGGCCAATGCTGTAAACTTTGCCTTGGGCTGTAGTTCCATGCCACTCTAAGCTGTTGATCTGCCAGCTGCTGCATTTCTCTTCCCTCATTTGAACTCACTCTCATGCTTGTCTGACCTTGCATTAAGCCATTTGTTCGCTTTGTCACTTCTCTTGTCAGGTTAGCATGCTAACCCAGCAGAAAACTAAAATGGCTTAGTCCAGTGAGTTCTGAAACGGTGTGGAGAAGGGAGCATGAACATCCTGCAAGAGTAGGGACAGCAGCACCAGGGACTGGCTTAGCTGGCTGCAATTGCTGCCTCAGTTGTTATTTACCTCCAAGTGATGAAATGCAAGACTCCTATCTCTGTGAGCTTTAACTGTAACTGCTCTTAGCTTTGAAGACTAAACTGACAGATGTGTGGTGATTCTGATGGAGTAGGCTTTGGTTTCTTGTGAAACTATACTAAAAAAGCTCTGGGAATGTTGAAGTTAGCAGTAGAAAGATAAATGTCATTATATGCAAACCTCTGGTATGCGTATCTTGTATCTTAAAGTATGGTTCTACTTTTATTTGTCCCTCCTTTTTTTTTTTTTTTTTTTTTTTTTTTTTGTTATCTTGTTTTGTCAGGCATGTTGCTCCTGATCAGCTGTTGCTGACCTCTGATATGTAGCTGAACTAGCCTTACCTCCCTGTACAGTTTAAACAAAGTCCAGCAGGAGAATGGCTGCTACAGTATCCCATTTTGATAGTGCAGAATTTAAATGTATAGAAGTCAAACGCGTGATTGCCAAGGCTAGAAATATGATTTAGCAGAACGGAAAGAATTGTACCTTCTAAGTAAAAGAACAAGAATAAACTACTTGTGATTAGTCAGTGTTTACAAATGCAGGTAGTTTGAGTATTCCTTTCAGCTGTATCTGCTTTTATGTACTTTCATGTACAGAAGAAGTTGCCCATTTGCTGACCAGTGTCTGTGTAGTGTGAATCAGTTAACCCATGTTAACTAATTCTGAGATCAGGATAGCTGTGTTATCCTGTTTGGTTGTAATGTGAGCTCATTTGTTCCTAATTCTGCATAGACTGCTTTTTGGCCTGTTGGGAACTAGTGAGCAGTAAGTAGCACATAATGATCACAAGCAGCCCACAAATACCTGTTGTTACCTCAGCTGATAAATTAGGAGATGTGGCAGCGAGGTGTTATGAGGATGATGTTAGCTTGAGAGAAAGGTGGAACTCCTGGAAGAGAGGTAGACATAGGATTGTGATGAGGAGCAGCAAGCCCTGTAGGTAGAGTGGTGAGAGGATATGGAATAGTGCTTTGAAAGTCTGTTAGGAAACCTTTTTTCTCAGTCTTAAAGGCAGAGCTACTACTTCAAAATAATTAAATAACTATTTTAATACTTATGAAACTGTTACGAGAGAGTTGTGTTTATATGAGTGAAAGTTTGAAACTCAGTATTTCAGGTTCTAGTGATGAATTTTTAAACAATATACATCGTTCACCTCAGTTGATTTATATTGACTCTTGACAGATTATTTCAGAATTTACTTAAAACTTTTCTCTTTCTTCTTTTTTTCAGGTGTTGGGAAATCATGTTTATTGTTACAGTTCACAGATAAGCGTTTTCAACCAGTCCATGATCTCACTATTGGTACGTCTCTTTGGTTCCCCCACAATACTGATGTGTTGTTTTGAAACGTATTTAAGATTGGTTTGTTCGGCCTTTTTTTAAGGGTTTTAAACAACTAGGGTATCTCTGCACGTGTTTATGAGTTTGTGCTAAGCTACTGTTGGATTTTTTTCTTATTAATGCAGCAGCAAATCCTTAGCTATGAGCGTTTGTTAGCGAATAAAGCCAAATGGAGGCCTGTTTCTTACTTGGAAGATAATCAGAATCTGAAATAACAACAAAAATCATAACTATCTTAGCAACTATTTTGATGGAATAGGATAAATACTTTTGACTTTTCTGTGAGGTTGAGTGTAGAACTAAACATTTAGGAAGGTTGCTGAGTTTAAATCAGCTGCTCACTATCTGTATTTTTGAGATCAGATAATAAATTTTGACACTTCTGTTACTCTTAAGCACTTTCCTCTGGCCTGGCACTCAACATCAGAGCACTGCCTTTCACTTGCTCCCTCATTATCACACCTTCCCCGGTTCTTTTTATTTTGCATGTGATTACTGCAAGTTGTTCAGATGATAGAGCACAGTGTTCTTTGGCCAATGGGTTCTATTTGGCTCTGGTATCCTGTGGGAGGGAGAGTGGTTTCCTTCCTGCCTCTCCCTTCCCAAAAGTCATTAATTCTGCAGAAAGTAACTGTGCCCCAAAACATTCACAGCAAGCTTTTGAAGAGGTGTTTGGAGTCCTTCAAGGTGAGGATTGAAGACATGAAGCTAGACAATTTTAAATGAAGTTTACACTTTTAAATCTCTTTTCTAATGAAATAGTGGATGTGTGAATCATAGCTTAATGGAAACTTTGTAGTCTTGTAGTTGTGTAAATTAACTCTATGTGTTTTTTCATATTTTAAATACTATAGCAATAGCTTCAAATTTATGCTTCATTTACTCTTACTGATCTCAGCATTTCTTTAAAAGACTGGTAGAAAATGCTGGATTTTTCCACTAAAGAAATTCATTTGTTGATTGGATATTTTTTTTTTCCCCTTCTACTGCTTACCAGATTTGATCTTTAACTAGATTGGATTTTGGAAACATTTTTTCGTAAAGGCAGATGAATTCTAATTAATAGAGTAATAGAATTTATCTTGTTGAAGGAGACATTCTTTTGATTGTTTTGATTATTCTGTTGATAACGAATTGTAGACTTAAGTTCTTCTAAACTGCCTGTAGTAATAAAACATTGGCAGAGTGTTAAAAATGACCACAACTCTGTTCGTTTCTCTGTTTGTACCCAAGCACATGGGGTTTTTATCTGCTCTGAGAAAGACCTATTGAATCATTTTGAAAACTTGGTAGGAAATATCTCCTTAGCACTTGCTCTAATCAATATATTTATAAAGCAATTGGGAAGTTACAGCTTTCTTCCTTCTGGAAAATATTCAGGCTCTTTAAAGCAGCTCAAGAATTAACTAAAGCAGGAGGAGAAATAGATTATAAACTACTGTGAATGCAGGAACATATGTTAACTCAGTATTGTATTTCTAGGAAACATTCTTCTTTCTGATGTCTTCTAATAATGTAACCTTCTATTACATCTATCCAGGTGTAGAATTTGGGGCTCGAATGATCACTATTGATGGAAAACAAATAAAGCTTCAGATATGGGATACGGTAAGTAATAAATTGCTTAAACATGTCTCCTCTGGCTTTTTCTTTTGTTGTTCTGGTTAAGCTCCCCATGATCTACACCATGTTAGTCTAAGTCTTGCAGCTTTCTGTGACTTCCATGAACATGAAATCTTTTCAGCAAATTTTTCTTTTTTCATGTAATGTGCTCTCAAAACTTTGCAAATTGCTGCTGTTTACAGCATAACCCAGCTTCCACAAGCAATGCTTACTCAGATTTGAGAGACTCTTTTTCTTTTTTCCAAAACTCGCTGTTCTGCTTTTCAGAACTTAGATTTCTCTAAGTAGTCTCTGTGCTCATGCGAAGTTTGGCTGAATGTCACTTTCTGTTGGCTTGTGTCTACTAGTTTTGTTCAAGAGCTCCCTAGAGTAGATTTTTGCATTTGCAGTGCAGGATGTAAAAGATTCCGCTCACTGTTTTCACAGAAACCGTCAAGACCTCCAGTTCACTGTAGTCATCATAATACTTGGATGGTTAAGAAGGGACTGGTAAAAGCTTAAAGTTTCAAAATGCCTACCAAAACAAACCCAAAGACCTTGACTTCCAGGGGGAGTTCAGATTAAAACATGTATTAACAAAGTCAGATATACTGGTGGTTGCTGTAGCACTGACAAGTTGGCCTCAGCGTTCTTGTCATGATTCAACGTCTCTAAGACACCCAATACCAATAGCTCTGTCTTTTTTGTGTGCTTAACTGTTTGATAAATTACAGTTTTATTTCCTTTTCCAAAAGCCTTTTAAGATACCTTTAGGAACCCACAGATTCACATTTGTGTTCTTTCTGGCATAGCAAATCAGTGAAGGGAGATGTGTTCATATAAATGTGTATATCTAAAAATGTAAACAAAAGCAGTACTTTAGCTAACTTCATAGCTAAAATCTAACGTGCCTTACTTATTCTACAAGTTCATCATCTAAAATCGCATCTAAAACCTGTGCCTCCTTACATATTCTCTGTGGTATAAGTGAATTGTGTTCAGATTGTGCATCAGGCTTTTTGTAAGCCAGGGCGCTTTTACAGCTACAGCTGTGGATTTGCAAGCTACCAAGATAGCTGAGACTTCATAAGTTCAATAGGCAACCAGAGGGTAGCATAAACAGAAGTTTCAAGAGCAGACCTTTAGTATGTAGCTTAACTAGGAAAATCCTAGTACCCTAAAATTGGGACAGATTGTCTGCAGGTAAAATTACTATTTTTACTGCCAATGTAGTCACTGCATTTTATTAATCAAATCAATTTGAAAGATAATGTGCTGTTACCCGTTTCCTGGATACACATGAGCTTTACCTATTTTGTAGTAGATTGTTTTCCTTTCTGCCTCAGATTGAGTAGCTCTTCTGTCTGTTTGGCTACTTACGTGCAAGCAAAGTATCTGATAGCCACAAATTCAATGTAGTTGCTTTTGATTATAAATTATGAGCTGTTTTTTGGCAGGGATTTTATTTGGCTAGATTCTTAACTGATAACGTAAAGATATTCAAAATACTAATTGGAAGATTTCATATTCTGTGAATAGACTGGGAAATTGTGGTTAATAATTTATGAACTGTAAGCAGTGAATGACTTAGTATGTTGCCTGGAGTTAAAATGTAAACTGTGTGCAGACTTTTTTAAACACAGGATAAATCTATTGTAATCAAGTCTCATAAGCATACCTACGTTCAGTTTTGAGCTACGGCTCAGTTTTGAGCTTGGCTGTAAAGGTATTAAAAAAATAGTAAGATAAGAAATACAGTGAGGCACATTTCAAACATACAGATGTCAAGGTACATAAATATGTCCGTAATGACCAGAGTTACTCTGTCTCTGTTGTTTGTCTGGGCTAAACATTGCCTGGATTTCATTTTCTGTTGGCAAAAGCTGCTAATTGTTGCTAGTGCTATGTTTATATTTATTAAGCTGTAACAATTTCTATTCGAGAAAAGAAAGTTCATTTTTACACATATCACTAAGAAAACTTGGTACATTGAGTCACAGCACCACCACTTCTCTGATTTAGTGCTGTTCTTACATGCCTACTTGTAATCTGTCACTGGGCAAGAAGCATCTTGAGGAAGGCATGAGAAATGGAAAACTAGATAAAATGTTTCCCCTGATTAAAAGTAAATGAGGACTTTGGCTTTCTTAAGCAAATTTTTCTTGCCTGATATTTCAATGCTACGGTATCAGTTTGTCGTGTTCAGCTCTAAGGAAAAGTGTATCCCTTAGTTCCTTAGTGAAGGACAGTGTGTGGAAGCCGCAGCATACCTCACTGCAGGAGTAGATTAAGGGGCAGCTGAAGTTAACAGCGTTGTATGTCGGTGAGATCCGTTCGTGTGGTTTCTGCTGGACTTTTTTGTACCGTAACTCAAGACTTCGTTAGCTTCTTAGTTTGATTCAGGAGTGGGCTTGCAGGAACAGGGTCTGCTTACTGCACTCTGGATTTCATGTGGGAGTACACAAACTGGATTCCTTTTGGATGAGGCTGCATTGGAAGATATGCTCAAGGAATGCCACATGTGCCTATTAGCATTTGTAGTCCAGTATTTGTTTTTGTGAGCTGATGTCTGGTAAAACTTGTCTGAAGTGAAATAAAAACAAAATACTGAGGGGACAAAAACCCAACAACAACTTGCGTAAAAGATGCTTGGTATGAGCACTGCGTACTTGTGCTCAGTGTTGCAGTCTCAGGACTGCTTCTGTTTATACATTGACACCAACAGCCAATGCATCCCCTCATCATCTCCCAGCAGTGGAGGCTGCTTCTGGATAAATTCTCCCTGCTGCCTGGCTCCAGAAACTTGGTGCTGTGTGTGCTGTGACGTGTCAAGGTGCTTAGGTCTGGAAGTCCTGGGGTTTCACTTCTGCTTCCTGACACTTTTAGGCCAATCAAGGTGCAGATATTAATTGTCATCAATTAATTATCAAATTATTCTTTTGTCTTGTCTGCCTCTAGGTTATTTTATTTCCTCTGATCTTTACCTTATTAAAGATTTTCATCAGTTGGAAAGATTGAGAAGCAGTTTTGTTTTAAAAAAAAAAAAAAAAAAAAAAAAAGTTATCAGGTAGTTTACTAGTATGAGAAGTGTGGATGCTCTTTTTTTTTGGAAGAGTGTGATAGCTGAGCTTGCATCAGTTACCAGCATCCCCTTTCTGTCTGGGGACCTAGAAGTAGAAGTGGCCTGTAGAAGCTGGTAAGGATCAGCCACAGTGTTTGTTCTGGGAGCTGTTTAGCTTCACAGGGTTAAATAAGCTGTGTAGATGAAGGTTGCTTGTCTTGTGGCAGTACAACACTGAGAAATATAAAAATCATTTCTCCTCAGAAAAAAGACTTCATTGTTGCAGAATGCTGCTGGGCTTGTTACCAGGCTGAGTCAATATCTTTCTTTTTATTATTGGGGGGGGTGGGGGGGGGTAGGGGTGTTCTGAATCATATTTATTGTTACTTACATCTTTGTTAGAAAATAAGCATGGTTTTTCTAGTTTTCTCCTTGAGTTTTTGTAGATGTGGGGGTGGCAGTTTCGGACAACGAATTATTCCTTGTAAGCCCGTATTTAAAAACAAAACAAACAGTGACCAAAAAAGAAAAAGACATCTGCATTTTGGATTTGTTAGACGAGTTTGAAATTCCTTTCTTGTAAACTGTCTTTGTTTTCATATAAGTTTTCTAACTGAATTAGCAGTGGTTTTGTTGATTTGGTGGTTTTTTGTTCGTTTTTTTGCTAACTGGGAGCTTGCACCAAAAAAGGTGTGTTTGTGCAAGATGGAAAGTATAATTGAAGGCATGTCTCTTTTTTTTTTTCAGTGAAACTGTACTATGACATGTCTGCATTGAGATATTTGGACTCTACCAATCCTTCTTGGAATCTCAGTTACCCTTAATGTATGAGTTCAAGAGATCCTAGTTACTTTAAGGTTTCAAATATATTTATAAACTGAAATAATTCATGAGGGTGCTTCTAATAGTGGAGAGTTGAAGCTTTCTGTTTCTGTTAGTGTGTTGGGAATTGCTTTGAATGTCTAAATTGCATGCATTCAACATCAGGAAAGAAAGGCATGTGTATAGTTCCACCCTTGGGTATTCTTATTCTTCATGAAATTTCAGTTCATATTAGGATGCTGACAGAGTTATTTTTGAAGCAGTTTCTAACTTGACTGAATAATCCGTTTAGCCTGACATTTTTACAAGTTTTAATGAATTTGTATTCACCTGCATCTTTTAGTTCCATCTCTTCTACAAGAGATGGATCTTAGTAAAGAACACTTTTGCTGGAAGGCACTACTGTTGTTTTCTTATCTTTACACTGCCTTTATGCTTTTTTCTTGTAATAGATGTTAATAAATTATCTGAAAATTATTTTATTTTTTTATAATTTATTATATATATTTTTTTTTTATTCCGGAGTAAGAGACATAATGGCAAGATTAAAAGGCTGACTGTGCTGAAGGATATTTTGCTCTTCTCCCTTTCTGGAACATTTTATTTGAGGGATCAACTAGTTGAAGTAGATCCCAACTGGCAGTTGTCATAAGTAGTCTGACAGTGGCATGAACTGGGTAATTATTTTTTCAGTTTACATATAGGTTGCTCCAAAAGTAATGCCTGCTTTTATTTCCATGGAAATTACAACAGGTGCGAAGAATGCAATAACACTATTTGGTAGGGAACATTTTCAGCTACAAAACAGTTTTTCAACATAACCACCATTATTAGGTATGCATTTTCACCAGCAGTGAACAAGAGCTTGCATGTTGGGCTTATGAAAAAAAAAAATCTGCACCAACAGAGTTGACCTGCTGTTGCCACTGCTGAAATGCACCACCCACTGCAAGTGTTGATGAGTGTCAGTGGTGCAGTTTTTTTCCACATGGAGGAATTCACTTTCACCCCTTTGCTTTATTTGTACTTCCGTGTCAGACACCATTTGATCAATCTGCCTGTCTGCTTCTATCTGTCACGTGGCAGCAAAATGTAATGGAATATTGGCAGGAAGATTCAGTCTCTACTGCCATGCTACCACCACCATCTGTCTCTGACGTCATGTGCCAGTGTAATAACATAAGTGGCTTTACTTTTGGAGCAGTCCTCATAGATTCAAAAATACACAATTCAGGATCTTTCAAAGTACCCTTTTTGGTCACTGGATGAGGAGCTGCAAGATATGGTTTAGTGGCTTGGGGTAGCAATGGTAATGGGAGGACAGTTGGACTAGATGGTCTTGCAGGTCATTTCCAATCTTGTGATTCTATAACAGAGACTTGTCTATAATTTTCACAACTGAACCCTCCACAGCTACACTGCACCCTTGGAAATGTTGCTGAGATTTCCTATAGGAAATGTAATACTTGAAGTCTTTTCCCTCATGTGCCACAGGCGTGTCAACTGTAACACAGTTAATGGCCTGGGAAACTTGAACACAGGGCCTTCATCTCTGTGTAGGTAATGTGATGGATAATGCTTTACATTATTTACATTATGCCATTATTTTGAAGTTGCACCTTGGTCTGTACTGAGATTTATATTTAAAGAGCAGGAATATACGTTCATGCAGCTGAGCAGTTCATGCAGGGATTAAGATTTTTAGTACTGTTTTGAAGACTTGTAACTCAAGTCTCATTTCAGACAGTTTATCTTCACTAGCTGATAGTGTGTGAACTGTAAAAGCTCACAGTCCAAAAGATAACCAAAACAGGTGTTATTTAACAAAGAATCAGTTGTTTATCAGAGGCTCACTTTTTCTCTTTTCCAGCAAGCTACTACTCATGCCAGAACTAGCACCCTTTAACCTAGGGAGAAAAGAGGCATGTTCAGGCCTGTGTAGCGTGGTTGAACACTGATTCCTGTAGGCTACTTTGCCAGGGCTAGAGCTTCTATGAGTGAAATAGCTGCTGTTGTCTGTCTGTTATCTAAAACAGCTTCCACCTTCTCCCTTCCTCTACGGTGTAACTCTGAAAGTGGGTGTAACCTGACATTGCATCAGAGCAAAGGCTTGTGTTGTCTCTACCAGATGTAATTAGGCCTTCATTTAGTGTCTGCTGCCGCTAACTACTAACTCCCCTGCCCCCTACTCCCTCATTCAATCTCTGGCATATGTTGCTGAAAAATTAAACAACTGCGTCAGGCAGAGTGTTATCAACACATTGAAGGAAGTGCTCCTTCCCCTCTGCTCAGCAGGTGGGGAGGCCACACCTGAAATGCTGTGTCCTGTTCTGGGTTCCCAGTACGAGAGACCTGGGTGTATTGGAGAGTCCAGCAAGATGATGGATGAAGGGACTGGAGCAGCATTCCTTGAAGAGATGCTGAGAGAGCTGGGAGCCTTCAGGAGCCTTAAGGGAGAACTCTTACCAGGGTCTGTAAATGCCTGAAGGGGGTATGCAGTGAAGATGGAGCCCAGTGGCAGGACAAGATGTCATGGGCACAAACTGAATTGCAGGGAGTTTCCTTTCAACACCTGGGAACGCTTCTTTGGGAAAGAAAAAGAAAATGTCTGTGAATGACTGTGTGCTGCCTCAGGTTCCCTAGGAAGGTTGTGATCTCTGCTTTGGAGATCTTCAGAAGCTGTCTGAACATGGCCCTGGGCACCCAGCTCTGAGTATCCCTGCTTAAGCAGGGGCTGGATAACATGGACCCAGAGAATCCCTTCTGATCTCAGTTGTTCTGTGAAGAAACTGGAAATTTGAAATTTGCTTGAATACAGAAGCAGAGAAAAGTGTTACATTTTAGGAGAGTATGGAAAAGATTTTATGCATGCTGTTAATTCCACTTGACAAGATAGAGGGCTCTCCTCATATCAAACCTGGTTTTGCTCTTGTACTGAGCTTCCTCACTGCTTGTTCCATCCATTTCTTCTTAAAGCAAGTAGCAGAACTTGAATTGGTCCCTCTTTGCAAGTTAGAGGAAGTATTAAAACCATAAGAAATTTGTATTTTAAAATGTTACTATAGTAGTAATAATAATTCCTATATTTTGGGGTGTTAGCATATGCTTCTGTGTTTTGTCTTTCCCTCCTCTTCAAATAAAGGGGTTGGAAGTAAAAGCAATGAAGAGCAAAGTTCGCAGATGAAAAATGCTTCAAGTAATAACAATAAAAATAAATTTATGTGGAGAATTTTTTACATGCCTAAACCATGTTATTTTGACCTTACAGTTCACTCATTTATATTTCTGCTGTTGAAATAGGCTTCAAATAAACGTTTCTTACTGTTCTGTGTAATAGGTAAATCTCTACGTGTGAAGATGTGTTTTTATGTATTACACATACATATATATACCTTTATATATTAGATTTCATAGAGTTTCTCTACAGAAACTCAATTTTCTTCTGTTTAGAATAAAAGAGGCTTTGGTTTCTGTTCCTAAATGGAAATGGAAAACCATATCTTTGGGGAAGATAGTAATGCTTTCCACCTTCTCAGGCTTTCCTTCAGGAAGCAATGATATTTAAGAAAGATCATCATGCACAAGTAATAAGCAGTTGAGAACGCTATAGTAATATCAGGATGTAAATACCAAGTGATTCTTTTAAGAACTCCAAATTCTTACGTTCTTGTAGATCTGGTAGAGCCTCGGGCAATTGTGGTTGACTTTAACTTGTTCATCTTCCACAGTAAATTATTTAACATGACAAGGTTGAATAGATGAGGGTGAAACAGGCAATCTTGAATGTGGTAGGCAGTCTCAATAATGTACCATTTTTGGCAATGTGTAGAATATATTAGTAACAGTAACTTGGTTTATTGTCTAGTCAGAAGGAAAATGTTTAATGCATCTACTATGCGTTTGCTCAAGTCATCACACCAAGAAAAAACTCTTGACTTTCTTGGAGCTCCTGGGCAAGGAATCCAGTACTGAGCTGAACACTTGTTTGCTTTTACTATTCCTTAGTGTACTCTATTAGGCTGCCTGCATTTTGTTACCTTTGTCTGTATGAAGATGGGCTTGGATTGGACCCTTCTTCTAGTCCGTATGTTCTAGTATGTTCTAGTCCGTATTTCAATTCAGTTGAAACTGGTGAATGTATTTTCTGTCTTTTGTAACTCATTTCAATGGAGGGACTAAGACAAAATGTTTTCTTAAGCTGAAGTAACTGATTATTCTGGAAGATAAGGGTGCTTTTTGAAAACTGACCACAGAAAAATGTATTGTGCTCTAGATTCTGCTGTTGTATTGAGTAGCAGAATCTGGCTCAAGTGTGCCTGAAATTCAAGAGAACCATATATTATGGAAGTACGGTGATTGTGAGAAGATTCTGTAGGTCTGGCTGAATCATAACTAGTGCACAGCACAAGCTTTGATAAATATTTCATTCTCATTTTTCATAGTTTTAAATCAGAATAATTTTTCCTGTAGTCATAAGGATAAGTATCTTACTGCATGTCATTTTTCAGCATTAACATTAGTGTTTCTTAATCGTGTTCTGTGCTAGCTCTGAATTAAGCTAAAGCTTTTATTAATACTAAACATCAAAAATAAATCTTTTTCTCTAATAACTGTTAATTGCTAGATAGCACTTCTGAAAAACACGAGCACAGGAGCTCAATGTTTGCAATTAGGAATATTTATCTTTCAGGGCCTTGATTTTTTTTTTTTTAGTACAGGAAGGAAAAGAGTTATACCTTTGTCCTTTAGCTTCATCCACGTGAACTGTTCTACCTGTGCTCTTCAAAATAGTTTTTATAAATGCAGAAAAGGCTTTGGGTTGACTATTGCATGTTAGTGAGGGATATCTTGGTAAAGAAGACTCAAAACATCTGTGGATTGCTGGAAGGTGATTCAAATCTAAGCTGATAAGCATGTTCTTCTAAGAGCTGAGATTTTTACAGATAGTTTTCTGAAAGAACTATCTAATTTCTGTAGTATCTCACAAGTTTTTCTTGTGGATATGGATATGGAGACGACTGTTGCATCCTGTGGCTGTTTGACACGTGTTATTTATCAAGTACAGGGGAAATTGATTAGCTGTGGAGCAGAATTGTATAGAATTGAATTCAAAACCATTTTCTGTTTTTTCATAATAAAATGATTACTGAAAGAATTCCATCTGAAGACTGTTGAAAGCTGGCTGCAGTTTATGATATAACGGATAAAATCTGCATCCTTGGCCTTCCAACAACCTTTACACCAGCAGATGGTGGGCGTAAAGATGTCATTCATCATTTATTTACAATGGGCTTTATTTATTCTAGTGTCAACAGCTGCCCCAGGGAGCGGGTTATTGAATTCAAATGTGAAGCTCTGGGTTATTTGCTTCCTTTCAAATTTGTCTTCAGAGCTTAGTTGCTAGGAGTCCATTCTGTGCTCTAATAATGATTCATGTATTGTGAAGCCATTCAGTAAATTGGGTTGTCAGGGATTGCCAAAAAAGGTTTAGAGGTCTTGTTCCGTGTTTTTTTTCTTTTTCAACTGCATGGTGCTGTAGTTGGTGTCTCCTCCTTATGTGCCTTCTTTTGCCAGTGTTAGAGACTTTGTCCCCAATTGTTCCCTCTCTGATTTCCCCTCCATATACTTCCTTGCCTTCACAAAAGTAGTAAGTTTATGGTTTTCAGCAATGAAACGTAAATTTGAGACATGAAATAATGAAACTTTGTCTTCTGCAGGCAGGGCAGGAGTCCTTCCGTTCCATTACAAGGTCATACTACAGAGGGGCAGCAGGGGCTTTACTAGTGTATGACATTACAAGGTGAGGATATGGTAGAAGTTACAATTGTACTAAAATTATGTGTCTTTGTAGATTTGTGCTGTGATATATAGCAATGTTAAAAATGTCTAATTCAGCATGTTGTGTTCATGTTGTTTTTTTTTTTGTGCAAATACTTGCAATCTAATGTTTTATCATGTTTGTTAGGCAACCAAAATCAACATAAAACCCAGATTCAGTATATATATTTATAATTTTCTCAGTATACTGGTTGAGAAAAAGTATGTATAAACTCTTGGGAAGAGTGAATCAAAGTATTTGACCATGAACCTGTGGATTACCTTTACTGAGAAAGGCATTGAAATACTTCATGAATTCCTTTTTGTGTTTTTATTACTGTGAACTATAATTTTTCTTTTACTATAGCGAACTTTTTACTTAGCTGCCATTCTTGAAGTAAATGAGTAAAAAATAGCAAAATATCAGAATCTCATTACATAGAAATACCAGGAAACTTCTACTAATGCTGTCTTTATCAAGTTGGGGAATATAGTTCTCAAGGTGTGATTTCAGTAGCAGATGTTCAGACGTGACTGAGATATTCCTGCAGTCTTGAATAAAGCATCTGTAACTCTTGTCTGCAAAACCATGGTGTGATTTTTAACTAAAAAATTATTACGGCTGGATTGTGAAAATATACAGGCTCCAAGGCACTTTTATATTGTGTGATTCCTTTTTGTGGATCTTGAGTCTCATTGTGGAATCATGCAATGAGATTTCTTAGTTTCCCTTTTGTTCCCTGCTTATTTTTAAATGTCAGAAAGCAGTCTATTCTTTTCAGTTGACTTCCAACAAATCAATCTTTGATTCATAAGTAGCTGGCTTTATGCTTGTGAAATATTAAATGCACAATCATGTTATTAAATATTTATTGTACATTTTCTGTAAGATCTGTAACACTGTCATCTTGTATCTATCTTACTTGAAAATACATCACTGCTAAATTCATTGTTAAGTTTAAAACTTCAGAGAAAACGAAAGTCAACCTTTTCTTTTGCCAGCAGTAAAATAAGTATTATTTCATGAATATGCTTGTATTGTTGTTTGAAAAACTAAAACTGCAGTCAGCAGTATGACATTGTAGATTTTCATAAGAATACTTTTTATAATAAATGTTTTCAGTTACTCTTCAGGCAGAGTTCATTAATGCTCCATGTTTGCTAAATTTTTGTGTGCTTGTTTTCCTCTCACAAAGGGATTACCAGCTTTTATTCTTGAAGTGTATTTACTAGTAAATGAGTTGGTTGCTCAGGTAGAGAAGCTAATTAAGAGAGGAGAAAAAAGATTTTTATATATATATATTTTTAATATTGCCCTTAATTTTCCTTCTCTTCCATATTCAGGAGGGACACTTTCAATCACTTGACAACTTGGTTAGAAGATGCTCGTCAGCATTCCAATTCCAACATGGTTATAATGCTTATTGGAAATAAAAGGTAAAACTTAACCAATCATAACTTTGTAGATGGTGGAAATTTAAAACTTTTCTCATTACCTTTTTTTTTTCCTAAATGATGATGACACCATGTGTAAGCACCTTAGAAAGTAAGTCCCTTAGAAAGGGAATATGGCTCCTTATCAGGGCATTTTAAAATGGTTTGCTTTTCTAATTAAGAATCACAGCAGAGGAACTTTGCTATTTGATTCACTTGAAAAGACATTATGAAATACAAAAAAAATGTGTCTCAGCAATTACAAGGTGCTTCTGAACTTCAGGCCTGCTTCATGTTCTGTACATCCCAGCTGGGAGTGGGGTCAGAAGCTTTTTAACCACCTCATAGTGATTCAAAAGATTGAAAAGTTTGTTAGTAAATTTGGAAACATTTATCTGCCTGTTTTTTCATCAGCTGGACTGTCCAGAGTTCCAAAATGGTTCCTTATGGATGCTGAGAATTTGATCTATGTTGAAAGTCTTTGTAAAAAAAATTTACAGAATACATTAGGTTTATCTGAATTTTTCTGGTTCTTAACCTTCTGGACTGTAACACTGTGTCCAGATTTTTACTGGATGTTAGTGGTTTTTTTTGAACATCAAAAGTATTATCTCAGAATGTAATGACCTATTAGTTACAGGTCCTTACCTAGAAGATTTTAACTTGTCTCCTTGCCTAAGTAGTTCTTGAAGGTAAAGATGCCAGCTCAAGTAACTGTGTATGCTTGTCACTAAAATGAACAGCTGGATCATGTCTTAGATGAAGACTGAGAAACGGCTTTGTAGTAAATATGGTCTAGTTTTGTTAGTCTGGCCTGTTCACCTCTTGTTTTCTTCTTTTTCTTCCCCTTTCTATCCCCTTCTGTTGTCTTCTCTCTGTCCTTCTGCCTTCCTCCCCCTCAAAAAAAAAAAAAAAAAAACAAAAAAAAAAGCAAACAAACATGCTAAGCAGTAAGTAATTATGAAGCTTGCCCACATTTTTGTATATAATCTGGAAAGTGACCAGGAAGGTTCTTTCTATTAGTGGAATGTGATAATCAGTCTTCACAAATGGTTTACAAATGAAACTTTGGTAAGCCCATGATGCCAATGACCAGCAGTTTATGTTAGTTAAAAGGTGGCCATGAGAGGAAAAAGTGTGTGCTGTTTACTTGCATAAGGTACTATGAAAATAAATATTAAGATGCAGATAATGGTGCCACAGGAAGCAAATGTTCTTTAAGAAGCTTTTTAAAGGGGATTGTTTTCAAACCTCAAAGAGAAGGATGGGAAGAATATTTCCTTTCTGCAATATACTAACAGCATGTTACAGGAGTTCTTTACAGTAGAGCATACTGCTAGAGACATGGAAGAACACATAATAGCAAAATATTTTTAAAACAACAAACTTTGGTTCTAAGAATCCCAAAAATGCACTTACGTTTGTTCTGCTGCCTTCTAAATTTGAAGGGAGTTGAGAATTTAAGCTGAAATACAGTAGCTGTTTTTTGAAAACATTACAAATAGTGGTATTAAAACATGACAAATGCTATACTTAATCTCCTTTCCAGAACAAAGCATAGCTATAATGATCTAGTAAGACCAAATGCTTCGAATTATTGGAATGGGATGTATGCAGAGAGGAAGACAACTGTGGTTAGTAGAAGCAGTTAAAGCTCTTACATGGATATCTTTAGATACCGGTAACGAGTGGGTTATCACTCCAGTTTCCAATGCAACAGCACTATTTCAAATAAAAATAATTGTTTGTTTCTATTGTAGTATGCAGATAGCACTGTAGTGAATCAGGTTTTAAATAAGATATTTCTGAGTGCAGCATGGTAGTGGCAATGAAGACATTGTTTTTGTTCAAGAATATCATGTTGAACAGCTATCTCAGGCACGTGAGAAACACCTTGTATAGCTTATCTGAAGCCTGGAGCTGAGATATTGGAAATGCTTACAGACTGTGAGCATCAACTTTAATTTTTTGCTTTGAGAAAACAATTCTTCTATCCTTATCTTCAAATGCTCTGTCTTTAAATAATGTGTTGAATTGTCTTGACTCTAAAATTTATCTGAGCTAGCATGTAGTTGTAAAAATAACAAGAACTTGCTTTGCTGCAAAATAGATGCCACATTGAGTGTGACTTATGTTCAGTGTATGTGTCATTAAAAGAATGGTGGCCCAGTATGTTTCTTACTAGCATTCTAGCTGCAGATAAAATCTATGTATTTGCAAACTTTTTAATTTGAATATCTAAGAATGGCTTTATATGTGTAATTTAAAGGCAGCTTTCTTTATATGTATATAAAATACTATTTATATATCAAGAAATACAGCATTATTACTGCTCAGGATTTAATATATTTTAAGGGGCAGAAACTCTCGATGACCTTGTTCCTAAAGAAGCTTTAAAATAGAAGAGTGAAATACTAATATGTCCATGTGACCTACAGGGGTGAACTTGGTATTAGTTGTTCAGTCCCATAAGGTATTCTTTGCTATTTTTGTAGTAGTTAACTTTTTTATAGTCTGCTTGGAAAGCAGGCAACAAAACATTGTGTTACAGTAACTTTAAGTTCTGCTGCTAAAGGGATTGGTCAAAGCTGTTATGCTAGGGTTGTCAGGAGGGAACGAGTAACGTAGTTCAAAATAACTTAATTTTGTTCTTAGGTTTTACCCTGTTAAAAAGACCTAAATACCAAGTTTTCCTGAGTAGGAAAAAAAAAAGGTCTGGAGGGTTTGGTTCTCTTAATGAATATTTTATAAAAGTCTTTTATCATTTCAGTTTTGCAGTGTGGTTTGGTAGATACTAGAAAAGTGATAATTACCTAAAATGACTATGTCTAAAGTTAACATCCCAAGGAATGGCTTGATAAGTGTATTTGTATCCTTTTAAGGCATTGCACAAACTCTTGGATATGATCAGTGTCAACTAGAATTAATGAGTCAATTTGTGATATCTGTGTGTATTCTGTGTACTGTAAGTGAAAGTTTATAATGATTCTACTTTAAGTGAAGGCTTGAATATATTTTTGTATGTACATTAGTTCTGATGGGGCCTGTTCACTTATAAGCATGTATCTGAACAATGTCATTTACATGGACAGACCATGTGAGTAACTTTTTTTTATTGTATCTTAGTGATTTAGAGTCTAGACGAGAAGTCAAGAAAGAAGAAGGTGAAGCATTTGCACGAGAGCATGGGCTCATCTTTATGGAGACATCTGCCAAAACTGCTTCCAATGTAGAAGAGGTAACTTTGCTTAACACTGGTATTTTAGTAAAAACAATTGTTTTGAGTTGCATTCTGTAGTTTGTGCAGATGCTGTTCCTTTAGTGTTTGGATTTATCAACTTGAATTAACTACTTTTTAATTTGTAGTATGAGAAAGACATGGTCTAGTTTATATCTGATTGCACAGCACTAATTATATCATTGAGATTCTATTACCTAATGTACTTCTTAAAAATACTCAGTGAAATGGGTACACCTGTCTGTCTCTAAATCTTAAAATTGAAACTAGAATGGATTTGGTCATCCAAAGCAAGACAAGCTCTCAGTTTCCTTCACAGATCTAACCTGTTCTTAAAGACATTTAATATTTCACATACTCTTCAGTGCAAGCTGTTGTGATGCTTAGTTGTATCTACTGTAAAAAAAGTTTGCATTGTTTCTCTCCACTACCTAACAGGAACCTTCTTTGCTGCAGTTCACACACAGAATTTTTTTTCAGTCCTCTGGAGAGTTGCTGAAGAGATCATTATCTTGGTTTCTGTAGTCTGTAGTATTTGAATAATGTTAGGTTTTTCATTCTTTTGCTGTTTTAGAGTAAATAACATAAGTCCTTGAAGTTTAACATATAATTCATATTTCTGGGTATAGGTGTCTTTATATATTTCAGCTTGATTTGTATATTTCAAATCTTGAACAGTGATTATGGTTGACATCAGCTAAAAACTAAAACCCACCCAGTTGCTTACTCTCCACTTGCCCAATAGGTTGGGAGAGAGAATTGAAGAAACTGAAGTGAGAAAAAACTAAGGGCTTGAGATGAAGAAAACAATTCAGTGGGTGAAGGAAGGGGCATGGAGGAGGAGTGAGACAGCGATGGGAAAGACAGTCACTCCCAACTTCCCATAGATAAACTGAGTCTCTGAGCAAATAGATTGTTGCCCAGGGACTTGTTGAGTCTCTGAGCAACAGCTACTTTTGAAAGACTACCCCTTGTTTTTTATTGCTGAGTATGATCGTTATGTGATAGAAAATACATTTCTGTCCAGCTCAGGTCAGCTGTCTGTGTCTCCCCCAGTATCTTGCTTACACCAAGCCTAATTGCTGGGGCAGAGGGAAGAATGAAAGCTTGACACTATGCATGAAATGTTTAGCAGTAGTTAAAACATCAGTGTCTTATCTCTGCTTTGGTCACAAATCTAAAACACAGCAGCATGCAGGCATCTGTGAAGGAAATTAACTCCATCCCAGCCAGACCCAATGGACAAATTGCTCTTGGTGAGCTATTGGTGCTATGCAGAGCAGAGAGATTTCTTCACTTGACTTTAGGCCCTCAATTCCTGCTTCCCAGTTTCCTATCTTTGTTTACAGTAGTATGTTGTAGTTCTGTTTTTCATGCTACCTAATCTGTTGCTGCTCGTATCCAAAGTCATTCTAAATGCGGGATGGTAGACAGCAATCATGGTATACTTTAAGTAGTAAAATCTTCTCATTTGGCAATATTTTACTTTTTAAAGGTTACAAAAAGCATACTGCTTTCATTTACTTCATTCTGTTTTGTTATTATATGATTCTAACATTAGCACCTTTTGCTGTGATTAAAAAAAAAATGCTTTATGGTGGATGCGTTGGCCAGTAATGAGTCTGTGATTATCAGGAGGAAGAGCAGCATAAAGTTGTTTTTCAAATAAGTTTGAACTGAATCCTCTCTTTGTTATGATGTGAATGCGCGATTGTATTTGCTTTCTCACTCTGGAAAAGCCTTAAGATATATTTTTTTTCTAGTGCCAGTCAAGTACATTTCTTAAATGATATTCTCAATCAACTAAAAGAGGTAGCATGGTCTAGAATGGTTACGACTGAAAGAGCAAGATCTTAACCTCATTTTTTAATAAAAATGAATGTGAAGAAATAGTAGGCACAGGAAGTGAAAAGTGCCACTTCATGGGTGAAGGAAGAGCCCATTTTATTTTTAGGTCAATGTGCTTATTCTGAACTGTTCAATATCAAAAAAATAGAGGGGAACAAGGGAATAAATAGTGTGAAATTGGCAACATTAGAGGAAAGAACAAGAGGTGTTCAGAAATGAGGCAGACATAGCTTCCAGTATGTGATTTCTGGGCTAGAAAGAAATGATAATGTTGTGACTAGCTGAGGATGTAGAAGCTAAACAGAAAGAAAATTTGAGATAAGTCAGCTGAACTTACCTGGCTGAAATTTTAAGCAGAAAAAACCTGTGACCATGTGTCCACAAATCTGTGCAGGATAATCAGAAAGTAATCTAGCGTTAACTTTTAGATTTAGTTACTGTGTCTGTTATACTTCCATCCTATTCACAACTCATAGATATTGTGTGTGTTTTCTCATAGTGTGCTCTAAGGTACCATTTGCAGAACTCGATGTCTTATTTACTTTTCTCCAAAGAAAGCATTGTGATATAGGAGTAAGCTTTTCACTAGTATATGGACAGTTCTAAGCGTTAGACTTCAGACATGTCTGTACTTGTTTTAATTAAAACATCAGTTACTTTCCTATCTTACATTAGAACTACACAATTTACTAAAGACCTTTTTTGTCTTGTTTGCAAAAGATACTAATGCCTGTATTGCATTTTTCAGTAGCAGTTCAACAGCAATATACAACTGTTAGTTTGGTTTTACCTGAAAGTTGCAGTTCAGAGGTTGCTGAATGGTTTCGACTTGGGCAGTGTCTAACACTGGTACAGGTAGAATAGGATCATCTACATGAACACAGGGTAACTGTCCTATGATACTAGCACTTGGTAGTTATCTTTTCATCCCTGAAATATCATTTATTTGAATCCATTTACATACGCTTATTGTGAAGAACGTAAGATTCCTAACTGTATTTGGAAAGCAGGAATAACTGTGTGCCTTCCTCTTGCATTCTGTACTGCTAGTTCAATAATTATTAACGTAATCAAGCTTAAGCAAAAGAGTTCTCTGGATACTGAACAAGACATCACCAGACACCATTGCTGTTCAGGAGCTGATTCATTTATGTTAGACTTGCCTATCACTGACTCCTGGTGTGAGAGTGGTTTCAGTAAGTTGTTTCCCCTGTCAATGGGATTATGTAGCCCTTTGCCAAGCTTTCATCTTTGACTATTGTATTTGTTGTTCCAAGTTGTCTGCACATAAATAGATGCATTAATGTACTAATTTTTTAGGATTAAAACTGAATGGACTAACCACGTCAACTCTACAACTGAGCACTTTGGCTGTGTACAGCTGGATGGTCTTTGGACAATCTTGTTCCAATTTTGTAACTTAATTTTCCTCTTCAGACAGTTTCTTTCATACTTTTGCTTAAATGGAAAATGAATATTCAAACCCGCTGTATTTTCAACAGGGGTACTGCTCAGTCACAGATAAGGGAAGAAAGAAAGCCTTTGTAATAGTCTATAGACTAAAAATGAAAATCCCACAGAAAGATGGAATGATTATTATCAGCTTCCAAATTAGAACTGATGTTTTCTAGAACTACATTTTTCCTCTCTTTAAATATAGCTGCTGCTACACACCAGCTGTTTGACCTGGTGATCTAGTTAGCAGAGATTTAGTTAATAAAATTGGAAAATTTGAGGTGCTAGTAGCTTTAATAGAAAAGCAATACATAAGATACAATCTGACTAGAATTTACGAAACAGTGGTTTGTTGTTTGTGAAATATTTTTGTTTAAAATAGGTTTTACTTAAGTTCTATCAAAACCAGTATTTCTCGAGTTCCTTGAAGCCAAGTTCTGTGACGTTTCAGCTGTGAGAAGCTGGTTAGGACGGTGTCCCAACTCTTCTGTAAGTAATAGAGGATTTTCTGCAGTTCTTAGAATTTGGGACATAGCGAGGTATCATCAGAATCCAAACTCTCAGCTTGTTTTACCTGAAAGTTTTACCTTAGTTTTACCTGAAAGTTGCAGTTCAGAGGTTGCTGAATGGTTTCTACTTGGGCAGTGTCTAACACTGGTACAGGTAGAATAGGATCATCTACATGAACTCAGGGTAACTGTCCTATGATACTAGCACTAGTTTCCAGGCTTTATAGAAGAGCATGAAACATATTAGATGGCTTCCTGTGTGAGCCATAGGCTTTTTTTTTGACAGCCTGATCCTTAGCTCTGGGGTTTTAGCTTGTGGGTTTGTTTGTTTGTTTTTTCAGATCCTTTGTTCAACAGCAACTGCAGCACTTCCTGAGACACTTCAGGATCTAGTTAATATGCTTCTTTCCAGTAAGTTTGCCAGAGATTCACAGGCAAATTACTGTTTTGGGTCTGTGCATTTTCACTTTAAGTACAAAGCTACAGATGTGCTAGGACACCTATGTGGTGTGGCTTCGCTATATACTATGTACTTCCCTACTGCTTGATAATTAACTCCTCTGTAACCATTTCAGTGTCCCAGGTTATTTTCTGAAGATCAGAAGCATTGTCTTAGTTGTAAAACTGCTGTTCAGAGCTTTGGGATCCCATTCTATAAAGTGACTGTCTAGTGCTACTTTCACTCTGGGATATAGAATGCCCTACTGAGTAAATCCTTTTGTGGTCCATATCATTACACCTTCCAAATGTATCCCTAGGGTAATGATCTATATTGTATCTTACTGCTGAAGGAAGGAGATTGGGAAAGAGGAATTCTAGCTGTTAACTGACCACAGAGGTGAAGGTCATGCTTTAGAATTTGTGAAATGTGTAGCAGTTCAGTGTCCTTGATTTTTTTATGTTTTGTTTTGTATTCTTACAATTAGTAATGAACTCCCCATTTGGAGTACTGTGTCCAGGTCTGTAGTCCCCAGTACAAGAAAGACAGGCAGCTGTTAAGGAGGGTCCAGAGGAGAGCCACGAAGATGATCAGGGGACTGGAGCACCTCCCCTATGAGGACAGGCTGAGGGAGCTGGGCTTGTTCAGCCTGGAGAAAAGAAGGCTGTGGGGTGACCTCATTGCAGCCTTTCAGTACCTAAAGGGAGCCTACAAACAGGAGTGGAATCAACTCTTTGAAAGGGTTGGTAACAGCAGGGCAAGGGGAAATGGTTTTAAGTTGAGGGAGGGGAGATTTAGGTTGGATGTCAGAGGGAAGTTCTTTACAGAGAGAGTGGTGAGGTGCTGGAACAGGCTGCCCAGAGAGGTTGTGGATGCCCCGTCCCTGGAGGTGTTCAAGGCCGGGTTGAATGGGGCCCTGGGCAGCCTGGTCTAGTATTAAATGAGGAGGTTGGTGGCCCTGCCTGTGGTGGGAGGATGGAGATTCATGATCCTTGAGGTCCCTTCCAACCCTGGCCATTCTGTGATTCTGAATTCAAACTGATTTGTATTTAAAAGTGCTAAATTTAACATTAATGAGCCACCAGAGGGCAGCATATTACATGAACTGGAAATGCAGAACCCAGTATATATTTATTTTAAGCAAAGCACTTTAAAATACGAGTTTTGAAAAGTATCAGTTATTCATTTAGAAGTCTTTCATGTGTGCGGCCTGCAGCTAAGTCATTAAATACTCATCATGGGAACGGATTTCTGAGAAAGAGTGTGGCATTGCACTTTGCAGGTGTCTTGAATAGGTGTATTTTCCATGTTATTTGCACATCTTGTCACATCTGCCAAGTGGAAACTAAATCTAGCGGTTCCATAACATGCATTGTGGTGCCTTTATCTTACTGTTATTCTTAGTATATCTCAGATGTGATAAAAAGGAGCAAGAATTCCCTTTGCTTTCAGCACTGGTGTGTGTGTGTGTGTGTGTGTGTGTGTGTGTGTGTGTGTGTGTTTCTTTTTTTACCAGTAATAAACTCGTTCTTTCTGGTTCTGTCTCAAGGGTAGCAAACCTTCACTACTTGTTTACTCTCTCTGATAAAATGGATGTTAAATTTGATTTAATTTTATAGTTGGTGTTTTTTAGGAGTAATTTATTTTGAATTCTGTATCTGTGCTGTTGTATGGTTGTTCTTTTGAGGTTTGTTTGTTTTCTAAGAATGGTATTTTGAGACTTCTTGATTGTCAGTATGATGTAGGAAGTTCCTTATGCAAGTATTTAAAGTACTTGATATCTACAGTACATGATAATATACTCATGTAGTGTAACTTAAAGCCATCCTTCATTTGCTTTGCACTAAGTGCAGGTGACACAGCAGGCTGATCACATCTTACAAGACTCGCTTTTCCCCACTTGCACACTAATGTAATTTTCTTCAGCATAGTTTAACTTTTGTCAGTATTTCAGAACCCAGTTATAAGTGAACAAAATAGAAGTGTTGAGTTTAAAGAAATCACAACACAAATTGCTCAAACCTTTTTTGAAAATGTAGAACAAGTAGTCAAGCTTAAAATCATCAGTAGCTTTTGTGATTTAGGAAGAGTAACACTAAATGTAGATATATTCCACAAGTTACGTTGTTTTCTTTAAATTTCCTCAAAAGTAGCCTAGAATTTGTGTATTTGGAAGTCTTTCATACTCTGCAGAACTCAGCTCTTCTTTCATGAGCCCTGTAAGCGTAGTGTAGGAGCTTGCCATCTTTGCAAGTGAAAGCATACAAAGGCAGAGCGAATCTAGTTCCACCTACTCCCACTCCTAAGGTGGTGGGAATAAACCTGGATGGACCTGAGCTCATCTAAGGTAGAGGGGCTTGAGTGTCTTTGTAGTGTGCTTTAGTGGCAGTGGTGTTACCAGGATGTGCAGTAGGCTTGATAGGCAGCCAGCCTGGGTCCATGTGAGCTCAGTAGTTGAAGTCGTGTTGTGTGGAAGTGGCTCAACTGCACCTGTATCCAAGTTGGCGTATGAAGTGCTACAGCTGTGTTCCTGCACACAGTGTAATAAATCCAAACTGGCTTTGAGGGGAAACTGCTCTGTCTTTTTGTGTTTGTAACTCAGTTAATCTGCAAACAGGATAAACTGCCCATAAATAATGGAGAGTTTACAGTATACTGTATGTTCCAGATAAGAGTGAGGACAGGCAATATAAAAAGAGATTTTTAGAAGAAGCCAATTAGACAGAGTTCACCCTCTTGTCCTTGCTAATTGGGACACTAGCATACAGTGCCAAAATCTGATAGAATATTCTTAAAGTGACTAGACTCTTTTATTAGCAGGGTTGGTCAGGTGGTTATTTCAAGTCCACTTTTACTTTGAAGCATAAGCTTCCTTAAAATAAATGGGT
Source organism: Lagopus muta (assembly GCF_023343835.1). Classification (NCBI taxonomy): domain Eukaryota; kingdom Metazoa; phylum Chordata; class Aves; order Galliformes; family Phasianidae; genus Lagopus; species Lagopus muta. The sequence goes on along the minus strand of NC_064435.1, from coordinate 36,379,403 downwards.
GCAAAAAACAAATGGATGTCTCAAGGGATGCTAGTCTTTTCATGACTGATTAGTAGTAATTTTTCAGAATCCATGCTAACAGGGGGAAAAAAAAAAAAGAAAAAAAAAAAACAAAACCAAGAAGTAGATTTGTTAGTTGCTGTAGTCTTGTGAAACCATTGTTTCAAATAGGAATTGCTTGTATATGACCCAGTATGGCTTGGCATTTTGCAGTGCAGTACTGCTATGTGCTGTTTTAACACTAATATTTGGCAAAGCTGAATCACGGTCAGAAATTTGGTAATCAGATGATATCTTTTCCTGATGATTGAAGTGATAGAACTGAGGTAAATGGAATATTTGGATGTTTTTATTTGCTTTTTTAAATGTTAAAATACACCATCTGTACCGGGTTTGGTATGCTTTTTTTTTCTTTTTGCTCTGTACAGTCCTTGTGTAATAACTGTGCTGATTGGGGCTGACCTGGGTGGCCCAAGTGTTGTTAAATCACGCTGCCTTTCCCCATGGGCTTTATCCTTTTTGTGAGGATAGGTGCATTATTGCAGTGATGTGTTCTTGAATGTAAGCACCCAGAAGATACCTTGTTTTCTGTTGTTAGTTCGGAGTTTATAATCTGATGAATTTCTAGGTGGAGGGTCTAAAGCAATTTTTATAGATGTCATTTAGTTCTTATGAAATAAATTCCAAGAGCCTAAGTATACTTAGCACTAGTTCTGTAATTGTTAGATGTGCCAATTGTTAAGTGCTTGTTTACGTGAAGTTATCATAACATGTTTTTAAGACTCCAAGTTCTGCTTCATGCCCTTTTTAATCGGCAGTGAGCAAGCATCCTCAGGTCCTGGCTGTGAGTTTCCAAAGTTCTTGGCATATGCCTTTCAACAGGCTCATGAATGAGGCTGTTACAATGATTAGTGTGTTATCAGAAGCCGAGATAAGGTTGAATTTTTTCTCTCACGTTGAAAACTTCAGCTTCTGAGAAATTTGAATCAATTCATAGTTGGCTGGAAGCCAATTTTTCTCCTCAACTCCAGCGCGTGTTTGAAAAACGAACTCACTTCCTAAATGCCTTGTGAATCTGCAATGATTAATTCTTCTCATTATTTTGCTGCAAATTCTCATGACCCTCTGTGATGATTCGATCACCCACTTAGAGTTTATGCATATTCATATCTTTCCGCTCCTGCCGCAGTCGTTCAAGTCTCCTTCACTGGCTGTGGTGTGTGCTTGGTGCAGTAATTGAGCTGCAGTAGATTGATTACTCTGGGGAGCTGTAAGGCCTTTAAAGGTGAAAACATATCAGTCCTGTTAATTAGGAAACAAAGCTCTGGTGGCAAGTTCAGCAGTCAAATGCTTCCAGTGTAGAAATGAGGAAAGGTATGATTTGTTCCTCTCCATGAACCCTGTTTACTTTTTTATATTTGGATTAGATCTGTATTTGCTGTAACAGACCTGTGCAGAGGATAGCATACCTTGTGTGATTGTGTAGTGATGGTATTTTAAAATAAAAATAACTGTATATTTGGTATTGCTTGCCATTATTAGCTGCTGTTAATCACCTCTTAAATTATACATCGTCTTAGGCATTATTTGACCTATAAAGTTAAATGTGGGATGAAAGAGAGAATAGTAGATCTTAAACTTCAACTGAAACCATCTCTATCATTCATTCTTTCAGACCCAGTATCAAAGTCTTTTCTCTGAATTAACATAATACATTTTCAGAAATCATAATAAAATTTAGAGTCTTTCTGTTATTAAGATGTCTGTTGCCCACCATGAGCAAGATTAATTAAAGAGAATACGTTCTTAAAATTAGGTGAATATTAAATGATAGCATAAGGTTTCATCCAGCAGACAGCATCCTTACATCATCATTGTAAGTACCGTGTGGTTTTATGTTGCTAAGCACTCTAATCTAGAGTGGCCTATTACAAAGATATTAAGGGTAGGGGAAACCATCTGCCGCACGATCTATCCATAAGGGTCAGAAATAAATAATTTAAAAGTAATTTGTATATCTTTTTTTTTTCCCCTGTAATTACTGGACAACAGATTGTAGAATACAGTTGTTATGAACAGGCTACTGTTTTTGTAAATAGCATATGATCTGTTGCTACTTCAGGGTAGGTTACAGGATGCTGTTGGCATACCTGCTCTCCTCAGGTCAGAAGGAAAGGTCTTGCTGAATAAACTATACATGAGATGGACTGCAGTTAGTATATCTTAAGCCGGGATATCACATTCACTAGTTGTTCTTTTTTTTTTTTTCTTTTGTAGGCATTTATTAACACTGCAAAGGAGATCTACGAGAAAATTCAGGAAGGAGTTTTTGACATAAATAATGAGGTAACTTTTAAGTATTCTAAATGTGTGACTTCTTTAAGGTACAAAATTCACCTTCCTTAGAATGCTGGACAGTAAAATACTTGTCTGTTCCATTTGGATATAGAATTGTCTGCTATTGTGATAAAAATGGATTAAAATAAGTGACCCTATCCATCCATGAAGCAGCACAAAATAATATAAATCCCCAAAAGAGAAGAAAATCCACTTTCATCCACTTCTCCATATGGTGTCATCTGTTTTCAAAGATAATTTTCCACTATGTAAATGGAGGACCATGTTGATATGCCAGATGCACTCCATGAGCTGTCCAGTGTAGGGGAGGGATTGCTTTGAGAGTTACATAAAAGACTTTTGAAATGTTCCTGGTTTAGGTGGCTGGATTCTGTAGGGAATAAAAGATTAGCCATTTTGTCTATGCACATTACTGAAATTACAGATTATCAGGGCTGGTCTCTTTGGCTTGTTTTTGTGGGGGCAGTGGCACGGAGCAGGGAATGTTTCTGTAATGCAAGAGCCAGGAAAGCCCTGTGAACTCTCTAAATGTTGAAATGACAGCGCTGTTGAAAGTGTGAGCAGCCACAAGACTGGTTCGTGCCTGTAGAAAAAGCAAACTGAAATTCAGAGTTAGAGGAAATAAATATCCGTTAGGATCATACAAATTCCCAGGTAGAATTTGCATGACAAGTAACACCACATAGAACCGTTCAGCTTTGGCAGTGCTATGTGATCCCTCATCTCTAGTGCACAAGTTTTTTCCCCGTGTCTCTAAACGTCATTGCTAAGATGCTTGGTAAAAAGCAGACGTGGAAATCTGTAATGCTTCTCTGTCCTGTGCATTCTCTGTCCAGGACTGTCAGTCTGACACTTCTCTCTAGCCTGATGGTCCTTGCAGAGGTGTTCAAAGAGCAGTGAAAGAACTGTCAGGACTCAAACTCAGCTCTCTTCTCAGTGTAGAGCTCAACATAAGACAACTTTGACCAATAAAAATATTGCTGTTCTGATTTTTACAGAAGCAATGAGAAACTTCAGTACTATGAAGTATTTGCATTGAGAAACTTGTAGCTAAGTAAGAGTTCAGCAGTAATCATTCAGACTAATTCTGACTGAAAAATGTGGGTGTGCATATATGGTGTTTTGGCAGAACACCCCTTAAGTTCAGTTTAGTGATGAAAAAGTTAAAATTGTCTTTAACATTTTATAAGGAAAATACATGCAGTACAATATAAATTGGACAGTAATCGGTGTCTGAAAAAGCATGCTCATTCTATCTGTCGAGTTTCATATAGTAGCTGATTGCTTTACTGTGCCTTATGGAGCTTTGATTGCAATATGCTGTCAAGAGCCAACAGTCCGTGCTATTTCTTTGGCTTTATGCCAGGTCTGGCTCCTTGATTCCTCAAGAAGTTGCTACCAGCCCAGAGGGGGCAAAACCAATGAGCCATAGGGCATGCTTTTTATTAAAGAGGAGTCAAAGAGCGAAAAGAAACCACATCAGCTGCTGTCAATACTGAGCTAGTGCCAGAAACCCCAAGGCTACTACTGTTGCAGAACAACTGCCAAGCACTATAAATCTGAGATTTACTGTGACGCAAAGTTTCCTTAAGAGCTTAATTTCTGAAGCTACTGTATTACTTTGCTCAAAGTGCTGTATTTTTAGGTAAAATCCACTTGAGGGAGTGAGGGTTAAGATATAAGTGTGATTTTGATGAATGAAAGAACTAAGCTGTGTGTGGGTTCTTGGCAAGTAGCCACGTCTTTTGGGATCATAGAAATTATTGATGACACAGAACACTCGTATGCCCTTAGCCCGTACAGCTGATTCAACACAGAAGGAAATGCTGTCTGGAGAGGAGAAGTTTTATACTGAACTATTAAACTAGCGGAGGTTTTGGTGAGAGGGGGGAGGTTACGTGTTCCTGGCAAACGCTAGGTATTTTTAAAGCCTTACGCCGTGCAGTATTCACATGTGATTCTTACTGTGTTTCCATGCTAAGTGTTTAAGGTACAAAGTCTAACGTGGTTATAAAATTTAAATGAGAAGGAAAGAAACTTCCTTTTAAATTATATTTAATTGTTGCTAAGCAAAAAAACCATTGCTGTATTTATTGTGTGTGCTAGAAAAACTTTTCAGGTATATTTAATGTTGTGCAATAATTATACTGTGTATTAAACTTCATTTCAGGCAAATGGCATAAAAATTGGCCCTCAACATGCTGCTACTAACGCAACACTTGCAGGCAATCAGGGAGGACAACAAGCTGGTGGAGGCTGCTGTTGAGCCCGTTTTTACTTTCTAGCTGCCTAGATGGGGCCTACTAACTTGTTTGTTCACCCTTCCCTCCCTCCCCCTGCCCTGCTCGCCTCCACTGCAATTCAACTGAGACATGAAACTTGTAAGTTGGTTTCCTGTTGCAGAAGAAGACTTTATCCTTCAAACTCTTGTATAACTTTGAATAAATGGTTAATGTTCACTTAAAGACAGATTTTGGAGATTGTATTCATATCTATTTACATTTAATTTCTAGGTCAATTGATGTGATTATTTTTGTTAAATGTTGTCTTGTGCCCTTGACTACGAACTGAATTGTATTAAACACTACGAAGTCATCTGAGTATTTTAATCGATCTGTGTAGTTAGGTTTCCCAGTTCCTGTGGTTACCTAATGTTTAATATTGTAGAGCTGTCCTCAAGTTTTTTGTCGATTTTCAAGGCTATAAAGAGAAGCAGAAGGACTCTTTTAATTCTGTATTTATCACTTTCTGTATATATAGTTTAATAACCTGCTTGGGTGTACTTGCCAAGCTAGAATTCTTTAATGCATTTGCATAAATTCTATACTACTTAGAGCTTGAAAACTACAGAAGCATTAATAGAAATTGCTTGGACGCTAAATTTTAAGCCTCTTTGACATTGTTAGCATGTTCATCCTCCCCTGTCATTATCCTGAAGTCCAAGAGAAATGCTTAATGTATATTACTAGAGGCTACATACGTGCTATCTATTTTAATGCCAAATGTTTGCTGTTTGTCCACAATTTCCACAGCACCTCTTCAGAAATGGATGAGCTGTTTGCCTTAATGAATACTGTAGGTAAAAACAGAGTGTGAATGAGAAGTAGAGGAGGAGTTGATAAACTGAAAATGGCACATTATAAAAAGGTTAATCTTTTCTTAATGCTTTCTCTTGTTTACCACTTGATTTCTAGGTATATTTTTCATGCAAGGACAGTTTTTTCAACCTAAATGTACAGTGGTTGTGTAAAGTTTTCTTTTAGTGGCAACTTGTAATCCTAAGTATATGGTAAGCATCTTGTCTATTGTGAAGAGGGTGTGAAAATAAAATCTGCCGGTTTGGAAATCTTGATGAAAATCAAATCTGGAAATGCTTTGGCACTTATTATGGAGGGGAGGAGCAGGGGGGGTGTTTTGCCTCCAATGAAAGGGTTGCAACAGTACAAAACAAAATCCTGTGTTTGTTTCTTTGTTGAAGTACAGAATATTCATGTCACCTTTCCTACAAATGATGGAGCAAGTTTCCACCTCATCCTGTTTATATAAATTGCAGATCTAAAGGGTGACAGTAATGGTAGGCCATGCTTCATGTATCTAAAGGAAAATAAAATGACCGCAGAACTTTTGTCTTACTGGACCAATATTGACTGCACCACAACACTGGGGGACATGGATCCTCACGTCATCGTTCCAATTGTGAGAACTGAAACATCAAAATGAATGAATTCCAGTCTGATAGGTGTAACACAGCAATGGTTCTGAGATTAAATAAAGTTTAAACAGTGTGTGGAACCTTTTGTTTGTATACTGGGGGGAAGGGGCAACAGCTAAGGATTTGTTAGTTACTGATGCAAATATTTCTTGCGCTTATAGTTGTGTTCACTCTCTGCACCGTCAGCTCTTTGTTATGGATTTGGATTCATAAAACATGAACACTGCCTCCATTAAGTTTGAAAACTATTGCATGAGCGTAAGACCAGAGGGCTGAGTAGGTCCTCAAAAATGAACAAACGAGAATATGTGCTTGAATGACCTGCTTGAGGATTTGGGGAACTGGCAGCACTTCAGAACTCAGTTGCTTGAGATAACTTGGGAGAACAGTATTCTCTTCCGTAGCAGCCTCAGCTGTGTGACAAAAGCAAAGCAGGGGAGTTAATACCATAATCAAGAACAGAAATGCATGCTGTTTTTTAAGTGATGATGACTTAAAGCTGGAATGCTAAGCCAAAGCTTCTTCCACCTACTCATTAATGAATGTACAAAAGGCATAGAACTGACCAGGAATCTAGCTCTGATTTTTTTTTTTTTTTTAATTATTATTATTTTTTGATTGGGATGAGTGAACAGGGTAATGTACTGTAACTTATTATTACTGCTGCATGTATATACTGATTTTGATCCTGTCTTACCTGCTAGTTTTATACTGTGCATTATGTTAGGGGTCTGTTACTTTCAGGGAGGAGGTTAGAACAAAACTAAAGCTTCCTTGCACTGGCTGGCTTTTTGTCACAGGCTTTGTGCACACATAATCCTTCTGTTTCCTATCAGCTATCTGCATATTTCTGTGGGGTTTCAGAAGCAATTGATCGTTTTTTTGTCATACAATCATAGAGTTGCCCAGGTTGGAAAAGATCTTAAAGATCATCAAGTCCAACCCTAACCTAACCATATTACTCTAACTCAAACACCTCTCTGGGGAGCCTATTCCAGTTGTTTACAGCCCTTTCTGTAAAGAAGTATTTCCTGATATCCAACCTAAACTTACCCTGGTGCAACTTAAGGCCATTGAGCAAGATTTAGTTGTACAGCACATGCTTTACAAAGTCATTGCTGCAGGTTTCAATTTTGCTTGTAGATGAGTGACTGATAACTAGCTTTCATGTGGCATTTCACTTCTTTTATTGATTGCATTTTCATAGGAAAGAAATGAAATATTTCATTGCTCTCCAGCAACTTGTACAGCTGTAACATAGGAGTACTATCAACACTGAAAAATCATAGCAAGGTGCGGTTTCTCTGTAGTCACAATTTACCTTATGATATAAACTGTAGTTAATTTAGGAGTAAATTTGCAGTGACACATCCTGTAAGCATAACTTCAGACTCATCTCTCCTATTTCCACTTAAAATCAGAAGCTCTGGGAATTTTGGCGGTTGTTTGAGTGATTCAACTCCCCTTCAGTCTTCTACCTCTGTGTTTCTGGTGGTTCCAATCATTCTGATTTATTGTGCAAACTCAGTATGACTTCAGGTAAATGACTGCCAAAATACCCACTGCTAAGTTAAAATAATGAGAGGCTGTCCGAAGGCCCCAGCCGGCTCTGCTCCAGCAACGTCTCCCTTCTGTTACATTATGCTCTTTATAATGCTGGTTCATTGTTTGTTGTGCAGTTGGAGAGCCTTCGACTGCAATACTTTTATTTTGTGGGGGTTTTCAGAGAGCTGCAATTTAAGCTAAAGGGCATATGTTTAATTGGAAAGAATTGTTTCTGCCTCAAGAGTCTGTATTGTAAAGCTAAACCTGTTCTTGGGTTGAGGGGAGAGGGAGACAAACTTACCAGGTTCTAAGCTACAGTTAAAGTAATTTTGAATGAGAAAGATGTGTATTAAAAATAAAGTCAAGTTTTGGCATTAGAGGGCTTAAAAATAATTCTGAATGACAGCACCCCCACATCACTTGCCACTATTGTTACCAATAGGATGTTGCTTTTGCTGCTGCTGATTGTCCTACAGCTTTCTTGCTTTTTTCTCCTCAGCCAAGTTTCTCTCATGCTCACCTCTTTTTGTCTTGTTTGTGTTATCTTTTTGGATGCTCTTTCATCCATATTGGAATCTAGTGAGTAAAGTGCTGCTCTCCACGCTTGCTGCTCTGCACCCTTTACACTTACACCTGAGGGAGTTTGCCCGAAATGGGGAATCTTTTTTGGGGAGAAAGGATATGCTCAATTGCTGCATGACTTGAAATCACGAGGAAAGTATTGCATAGGCTCTCTTACACACTGTACACATTCCGTGTGTACTGTCTTTTGTGGGAAGGGAAATAATTTGCCTATTCCTTTTCTGCTATTGAGTGGAAGGAGATAGGGGAGAAAGAGGAAGGCTAATGGGTTTTATTTGGAGATCTTAATAAATTTGCTTGCTGATGCCATGCTTAGGATTTGTATATCCTTAATGCTCTTTTCCCTTGTGTACGCCGCTCTTTTTCTGCCATATTACTGCAGTGTGACTTTAACAGCATACAGTGGTGATTTATTTTAATATGGTACTGAAATCTCCATTTGTAAATAATCCAGTCTGCTGCTGTGTAAGTAGCTGATGAAATGTCTTTACTGGGTCTGCTGCGTATGAAAGAAACCACAACATTAGGCAATAAAAACTACTAACAGAATGTTACAAAACCAAGACCATGACAAAAAAGCAGCATGTTTTGGATCTATCATTTTTATTCTTGGGACAGATTTTATTATTTTTGGAACTATTACAAGGCCTATGTTAAATATTGTGGATGACGAGAGGAAACAGACTCTTGGCAAACATGGAAAACCAATTACAGCGTATTACCGTGTTCCCCTTCCAATAAAGGAGGGGCTAAACCAAAAGTTTATTCTTTACTTAGCAGCTGGGGAAAAAAGTGCTCTGGCATTAGGGGTGGTTTGAGGAAAGAGACTGTTACTGCAGCACTCTCACTGCAGGCAGTCCCAGCTGCAGAAGGCAGTTTTATCCCAGTCTAAAGAAGCATGCTGTTGTCACAGGAGCTCTGATGAAAGAAATTGCTGTTTATACTATCAGATGTACTGCTCACTTCTGGATATAATAACAATGATCCATGCTTGGATGCAGTCTGCAGTACTGCAAATCTTGTCACTGTGCTGTTTCTGAAAACTTCTTCTGACATCAATTGGAACGTGTACCTGGTGCTCAGATTTAATTGCTGCATCACAGGGCTCTGTGTGACGCAGAAGTGTAAGGGGTAGAGAAAACCAACTCTAAACTTTACACAGAGGCCAGGGTGCTACAAAGCATGTACATCCATTCAGACTGCTGTCCCAAGTAGCAGCTCTTGTAAAACTGACCACAACAGTGTGAATGTAAAAGAAGCAGGGCAGCAACATGCGTTTGTGCTGGTCCTTGGAGCATGAGTATGATTTAAAGGTTTCTTCGTTAAGGGTTCAAATATAAAAGTTTGTTTTGGGTACAATTTTGATGTTTGGTGTAAACTACCACAGGATCCCATTAGCCTTTCTTTCTGAAGCCCTGTACTACATATCAAATTAACTGGAGGTTTACTTTTTCTGGACTCAGACATAGAACGCAGGGAGGAAAGAAAATCTGAGTCAACAGGGTCAGTTAGAAGAGACCAAGGTGCCTGTAACAGTGGTTAATGGAGGTGTAAAGCTGCCCCAGCTGCAATACTTAAGGGAACATCACACTTTCTGATCGTGACTTGGGGAGATATTTCCAGATGCAGGAAATGTTTGAAGTAATATCATTTACAGGATGGTTAAATGCCAGGGGTTCTCACGTCAAACAATGTGCATGGAGTTGTTTGCTGTTATCCCAATAACGTGGCAGAGGGAGAGGAAGGGAGGCTCCCAATGTTACCCAGCAGTGTTGCAAGTGTTGCTGCTGTGTATCTGCAGCATGGGGCTGCTATGGCACTGTGACTAAGTGACCCAGGGGCAGGGTAAGGGTGGGACCAAGGGAGGGAAAACTGCTGATCTGAAGTCAGGCTTGTGGAGAAATGGTGAGAGCTGGGCAAGTTTAGTCACAAAGAACTGGCTCAAAAAACAACCTAGGGAGAGCACCTGGCTGGCATTGTTGTATACAGCATAGCTTTGTCTTGGATGTGTCTGGAAGTAAAAGCCTTCTAACCCATATTTTCTGTTTGTTTTGTAAGGATGGATAGACCTTATTCAAGGGGTGGTGGTTGGGTTCATATCAAAAGTACTTGAGAGAGAGAGAGCCAGCAAAGAAAAAGGGTCTTCTGGTGTCCTTGACAGTCAATCTAGCCAAACAGTGAGTGGCTGCTTAATGTAACCGGTCCAAAAATCCAGCAGGTGGTTGGTGCAGTTTCTCCTTCCCTTATGTTCAGAGGAACGTGCCTGCAAAGAAAGTAGGACACTTGTGGTGTTGCCTGTAATGTTGCTATGGAGTGATAATGTTTGTGAAGTAACTTCAGAGGAAATGCATCCTCACCATTGAAGAAAACCTAGTTTGTATGATCATGTCATGATATTGGCCTGCTCAGATCTGCTGCTGTTTTCTTTCTGGATTGCAGAGCTTCATGTGTTGTGTGTTTTTTCACATCTTTGATACCTTACTTTTCTTCCTCTTTGTTATTTCTCTCACCCTTTCCTTTCCTTGTTGGTTTTTGCAGGTGGGTGGCTTTTTAGGGGAAATTATTCAAGGAACAGTGTATTTAGTTCCCTATCATTCTGGAAAACCTTTAGTAACCCTCACTGGAAAGAAGTGCTGCTTTTGTTTGCTTTGTGCACAGGATATCACTTCCTTGCCTGCACTGAAGAGGAGAAATGATACTTAGAAGGTCAGAGGGATGACGTAGGTCAGTTAAAAGCCAAAGCAGCATTATTTCTTACATGTTGGAGAAAGTACTGTCTTGCAAAGGGGCATAAGAAGCATTGCCTGATGACCTAGCGTGTTTTATTTAATGCACTGTTCCAGTCGCACTGAAAATAAGCTTCATAGTTTGGGTACTTTGAATAAAGCAGGGTTTATTCCTAACAGTGCTGTTACATAAACGTAGCATATGTAGGTGGCCATAGCCCCTCCTGCTTTGCTGAGGGACCTGGGAGATGAACAGGGCACGCAAGGCACAACTCAGCTCATTTCCTTACAGGTGCGCTGTGAGGCTGAGCAAGAGAAGCGGTAGGAGCCTGGGTGTGGAGAGGGAGGCAGTGTGTGTGGCTCAACCATAGAATGGTTTGAGGTGGAAGGGACCTTTAAAGGCCATGTAGTCCAACTGCCCTGCAATGGCAGTACAACTAGATCCCTTCTCCTAAGTGCAGCCTTGATGTGGGTACTACTTTGTAGCTCACTAAGCTCATCTCCTAGCAGCAGCAGCTTCAATACAAACACGTATAAGGAAAACACAGCACATGTTAGCAGCTTTCTGGCCAGGCACCATCCTGGCAGTGCATTTTTTGTGGGTATTTTGGGCTTTATTTTGAAGGTGAATATGACCTCAATTCCATCCTCGCACCTTTTCACGGTAGTTCATTTGCTGCTTGCAATCAAAAAAAGTTTTCCTTCAGTGTCAGCTGAACTCAAAAACGTGAGGAGGATCCGTTCAGGGTTGCAGCAGAGGAGAAGCTGCTACAAACGATCGCTGTGCGAGCCCAAGATTAAGCCCGCTCGCTGCAGGGGAAGGTGACGTCTCTCGTTATCGGGGCGCTGGGAGCCAGCCTGCCCTCGAGCCGTCTCGTCTTCCTGCTCCGAGCGGACCGAGGCATCTCTCGGAGGTATGCAAAGCAGCAGGGCGATACTCGCGCAGTCTTATCAGCGGCTATCGGTCGGATCTGCCGTTTGTTCCAGACTCCACCTTTGCTTGGAAAGAGCTTGCGATGCCATGAGGTAATTCTTCCTCCCTGCTCGTTCCGACTGCCGTTCGCCCTTGCCTGCCTTAGGCCTGGGCAGCAGACAGCAGGCAGCCTGCCGCCCTGCCTTTCCTTCCCTGCGCCCCGACGGCGCTGCTCCGTGGTGCCCGCGGGCCGGCCGTGCCCTGCCGCCGAGCACCGCCGCTTCGTCCAGAGGCGGAAGGCGGGGCACGCCTGCGCCGGTATACATCCGCATTATTTTGATTTACCTCAAATTGATTAGGAACAGGTCCGGCCTCGCGTACCATAAACACCTATTAAAGCGAAATAAATACGTCTACGGGGAGCTCGAATTAAACGGGGCAGCGAGAAGCGGCGGCGGCGCGCCTCGCGCAGGGCGGCCCCACGCAGCCCGGCGTCTCCGCGGGAGGCCTCGCCCGCGCCGGCCGTGAGGGGGCGGCGCTCCCATTGGCCGGCGGCCGCGCCCAATCAGCGCGGCGGGGGGAAGCCCGGCCGCGGGGTGACGTCGCGCGCGGAGCGGCCGTTGGGGGCGGCGGGGCGGGGCCGGCTGTGCTCCCCGTGCGGGCGGAGGCGGGCGCTGCTTTGGCGGCGGCTTCGGGAGGCGCTGAGGCGGTGCGAGGCACCTGACGCCGGTACTCCCTGTAGCGGGACGGTCTCCTCCTTCTCCTCTTCCTCCTCCTCCTCCTTTCTGGGTAATCTTCCAGGGAGCCCCGTCGCTCCCACCGGCCCCTCAGCACGCGTCCGACGGCCGCAAAATGGCGCCTCCCGGCGGCACCGCGGGCGGCAGAGGGCCAGGAGCGGGGCTTCGTGGTGCCCGCCTGCCGCAGCTGTTGGCCTTGGCGGTGGGCGCGGGAATAGTAGCAACGAAGTGAAATGTTGTAGTCCTGAGGTGGCTAGATAGCCCAATTTTATGTCTGAAAATATTTTAATGAGTAAAGGTGTTAACCGCCCAATGCTTTGCTTGTGAATGAACCAAAAACCTGGCGGGATCGTACCCCCTGCACGTGCTCTGTGCTGACACTGACTTTGCTCACTGTGAGCCAGAGTGGCCTCTTATAGAGGGGAAAAATGTGGAGAAAATGGGAGTTTCCCATCAAGCCAGCTTCAATGAAGGCTCTCTGTAGACGATCCACTGCTAACTGCAAAGCTGAGAGCAGCACAGTTGTATCTTACAGAGATGAACTGACCTTTCCTTGTTGGTCTGCATCTTTAAACTCGAGGAGGTGCTTAGAGTTAAGAGCAGGAGAAGCGGCATTGGCCTGGGGAGCGCCCTGGGGGCGTTCTGCCCACACACAGGACAAGCCCAGGAGGGCATGCTGGGACACCGAGCTCCAGAACACCACACCTGAAAGCTTGGAGTGATTGCACACAGCTGAACAGCTCTCCATCACCTCTGACGTCCTGGCTCAGGTGGGTGTAAGCGGGTGTAGAAATATAGATGCTGTGCGTTTCTAGGTACACGCTGATAGTATTTATGCATTGGAAAACTCCCTGATGGCGAGACAAGCAGCAGCATCTGAGAAGCACATAGGCCTAATTGATTCCAGACCCAGCCGGCCTGGAGTTTGTTTCCTCTTATTCCAACTTTCTGACCTTGTAAAAATTATCTTGATTGTGTTATACTAAAACAAGGCCATGATCTTGCAAAAACTACCATGTGTGTGACTGCCGGGCGGCACCAAGTGGAGCGCTGCAGATGGAACCAATGCTGATGGCACTCGGCCCCAAGTTCGCTTGTTTGTTTTGCTTTGCTGTATCTGATCCTGGTGAAGCAATCGTCTCACTTCTGCTGAACACAGAATCTGGAGTTTCGTTTTTAAAAGAGGTAAAAATGTGTAGTAAAACGTACAAGGTAAGGGATATGTTTTAAATCCTGGCAGTAGTTTCAGCTCTTGGAGTTTTATGGCATTTCAACTTAGAGAGATAACAGCAAGGATTTAAAATAAATACTTACTGCCTGTAAGTTCTACACTACTTTCTTTTTTCCTTGTGTGCTGGAGGTCTGTGTATTTCAAAGAATTTTTTCTAGGACTTGGTATGAAAGTTTAAGGACTTACTGCCTTTGATGGTAACTTTTATGATGCTGTTGTACCTTTGCATGAAAAAGTAATAAAAAAGACCTAGGGCAGCATAAAGCATTTGACGTGTGGCTGTCTTTGGTGCTGGAGAAATTGTGAGTGTAACTGTTTTCTGCCTGACAGCGACCCAAGGCCCACCTACAGTGATCCTTTTCTCATGCTAAGTGCTTCTCCTTGCGCTGGGAAATCTGCAGCCTGCTGGCCTTAAACCCCTGTGAAGACTTGTAACAGAAAAATCCTTTCCAGCATGTTGTTATAATTATGATCCCTTTCTTTATTTCTCTGAAGATTCCCTTTTTTTCTTACAGATCAAGAATAAACTATGCATTTGTGTCTTCATCAGGAAGCCTCCCACGGGCGGTCCCTGTAAGCACTGGGATTGTCTGTCTGATAGCAGGAGGCTTATAAGCAGCAGCTCCAGGTGGGAGCAAGCCTTCTGCTCCTCCCTCTGCTCTACTGCAATCCCCATTCATTGTTGCCCCGAGAACTGACACTGAGCTGCAAGTGTGAGAAAACCATGGCTGCCTGGCTGGGTACCACAGCTGCCTTTACCTGAGCTCATAGAATGAATCATAGAATGGCCTGGGTTGAAAAGGACCACAATGATCATCAAGTTTCAACCCCCCCACTATGTGTAAGGTCACCAACCACCAGACCAGGCTGCCCAGAGCCACATCCAGCCTGGCCTTGAATGCCTTCAGGGATGGGGCATCCACAAACTCCTTGGGCAACCTGTTCCAGTGCATCACCACTCTCTGAGTGAAAAACTTCCTCCTAATATCTAACCTAAACCTCCCCTGTCTCAGTTTAAAGCTATTCCCCCTTGTCCTATCACTATCCACCCTTGTAAACAGCCATTCCCCCTTCTGTTTATATGCTCCCTTCAAGTATTGGAAGGCCACAATGAGGTCTCCCTGGAGCCTTCTCTTTTCCAAGACCACTGACATACAGATGTTGCAGGGAATTTTCTTGTATATAACGTAGCACATCAAATGATCCTGAATGTACAACAACAAATACAACAAAAAATTAAACCTATCTAGCAGCTTTTATGTGTCGTTAAAGCTGGTTTCTGGGACGTTGGTGTGAATAGGGGAGACAGCATCTTGTTTGAAATTTTTATCTTCCTTGTGAAGATTTCTTGTTTTCCTACAGACCTTAAGGTGGAAGTGGAGAGTGGTAGATTATGTATCAAATACAAAAAAAAAAAAAAAAGCTGACAGCATGTGCAGTGTCCTGGCTCAGAATTTGTGTTGGTAACTTCCTACGCCAAAGATGTAACAACGAATGCTAGTGCTGATGTTGTATCTTGTTGCCTCTGTCTTCCAGCCGCTGCTTTTCTAATAAGTTGTACAAGAACTTCAAGTAAAATCCTGCCTGCTCAGAAGTAATGCTGCCTTCCATGCTCTCAGTGCTACATATACAGCATGTTCTGGCTTGCAGTTTTTAAGAGAGAAAACAATTGGTCCGTTGCTTACAGGTTGTGTCATCCAGTGCAGCGATAGTGTGCAGCTCACCAAATGTGACCTGTGACATTACCCATGCAATGCACATCTCCTCCCTCTTCTGCAACCACAGGATGAAGACATGAGGTCTGATTGCCTTAATATTTCAGCAATTTCTGTCCTTCTGCTGAGAACCAACAAGCAATATGATGATTGTGCAAGTTTCTGGTAATACACGAAGTATAAACAAGCACACATGCAAAAGGTGAATTTCTGGGTGGTTTCCAGGGGAGTTCTGTCAGTGCTGCAGAGCTGAGGTATTTAAACACAAAACAAGTTTTGGATTCACAACAGAAACAGAAAAGAAGCAGAACGGAGGGGGACAAAGTGAGGCATTGGAAGGGTGTGGTGGTTTATATGCTGACCTGTGACTGGATTTATTTCTTTATGGTGGGTGATTCTGGGTAATGACCACCTCTACTTTCAGGTAATGTCAGCTAGAATGACAAGTGCGTCTCATGAAATCTGACACAACACTTTGCCTATGAGATATTATCGGAATATATTTTATTAAATTCAGTCTTAAATTTTAATATTTGCAAAGTACAATGAGCAGTGCATAGTTTTATGTCCCTTGATGATCAAAGCCAGGTAGTTGTTTCTTTTTCTCGTAACAAAGTGCTGCACAAGGGACGTGCACGTGGCCAGACTGTAAGAAGGAATGAAAAAGTAAGCTTGAGTCCTGATATATTTGCTGAATTTATCTCACAGTTCGGACATCCCAGTGCCCACTGTAACTGATGTAAGCTGTGGTGTGTGCATGTTATCCCTGTCCTCTGTACGATGCTGATTCATATTCAGCTTGAGCCCATCGTGTGCCGTGGAATGGAGATCACAGCTGACAACTTTGCTACTCCTTTGCAGCAGAACTGTGATAAACTTTAAACATAACTAACTGTGTATGAGACGCTATTTTCAGGGACGAGTCTGAAGTAGGGGATGGAACAATTTATTTTGTCTCCTCCTTACAAGTGTACGGTGCTTTTACATCTGTCTGATAACTTTTTGAAACAATATTGCCATGCCTGCCCTTTTTGAGAGGGAAAGGACGAGATAGGGAGGGAAGGAGACAAAAGATGTCATGGATTGCTCTGCTGTAAGGCACTGACATACTACTGTGATAAGTGCAGTGTGAGAAAACATAAAAAAGAATATGGATTGCTGTAATGCAGAGTGTGTTTATGAAATGTCTGGATTACACCAAGCTGGGCGGATGGTGACTGCTATGGATGATCAGCTTAAAAATCAAAATGAACCTAACAACAGAAAACTGAAATTCAATTAAAACAATCACCAGTTTCTTGCAGAAAGCAAGCTGGATGGTTACATAAATGTGGAGAGAATCACTAACTAAACAGCAACTGACAACAGTTTTGCTTTTGCAAAATCCAATGCTCTCTTAGGATTTATCAATAGGTGGCATATGTAAGTCACAGAGTGAAAGGTAGGGATGATTCCACAAGTGCTGGCGAGGCCTCAGCTATAGCACTGCCTTTGGTTTGGTCTTCTGTGATGAAAAATAAGGACAGTTCAGGGCAAAAAGAAGGAAGTGTTGTAGAGTATAAACTGTAGAGTATATGTGGTGAAGGAAATCAGTATGTTGAGTGTTAGAAGGATTTGGATAAATTATCCCAATGTGCAAGGCAAGAAGGTGTCTTTGAGTGGTGGAGGAAAGTTGAGTTAAACTAATCTGTATAGAGGAAACATGCTTTAGATTGGGCATGGGAAGGGTGGGAGGATGGTTTAGGTAGGATGTTTGGAGGGTGGGAGGGGATGCAACAGCAAGTTTTAGGTTGGCCCAGTGAAATACCAGAACAAGCAGGTTGGGAAGTTGGGGTATCTCCTTCCTTGAGGGCTTCCAGGAACAGGTTAGACAGACATCTGCTGGGGATTGTCTGCCCACTTGATCCTATCTCTGTGCAGCCACTGTGACCAGATGGTCTCCCCAGGTCCTTGCTGTCTTCTTTCTGGAAGTTTAGTGAGCAGGGAGTGGGCTGGACCTGAGTTTAATGAGAAAACGGTATTATCTGGTTAGCTGATACTCTTTCAGGATAGAAAAATGAATCAGAGAAAAGCACATCTCACTTATCTGTTGAAAGAAATTTATTTTGTTGTTGTTGTTGTTGTTGTCTTGCAATTTTATGAAGCACTTAGAAAAAAAATAGATGGAAAAAAAAATTAAATGTAACACATTTAAGCTGTCCCTCAAGCATTATTAGCGTTACAGATTCAAGAAACAATTTAAAATGTATCTTTTCCTCAATGAACATAAGTAGCTAAAGTTACTAGTTTACAATTATTTGTCAAGGGTATTATAAAGGGTGTTTGGATGTGTTTCTAGATCACGTCATGCTGTATGTAACTGACCACTGCTTCTGTAGGTATTTCTGACCATGCCCCGGAATTTAGCACCCGAGTGTTTCTGGAATGCTTAAAGCCAAGAAAGTAATGGTGATGAGTTATTCTATCCCAGCACAAGTTGCTCAGCACCTCATTGAAAACTGTGGAAGGGAAGCTGAAGGAAGCACGTGAGCCTCTCCCTTTCCCACAGGCAAGCTCAGTGACTGCACGGTGTCCCCATGCTGGCAGCTTCCTGCCTGCCCCAGTGAAACGTGGCGGCCACAGGACGTGCTGCTCACAGCCAGGGGACGTGACCCTGCGGCCGGTCATGGGCGCCCCGAGCCGGCCCTTGTGCTGCACCCTGTGCGGAGGAGGAAGTGGTGGCGGCAGCGTGTTGCTAAGCAGGCGGGCCGCTGTGTTTTTCTGTCAGCTGATGCGTGTGTCAGGTGTGTGACTTCATTCTGAGATATGATGCATTCCATTTATTAAGGACAAAGGTCAGAAGCCGTCGACACGGTGGTAGCTGAGACTCACCATATAAGAGAGGAGTGTTCTTATCCAGCAGAGATGGAAGTGGGAGCCTTTACCACGCTGAGAACAGAGCTGGCCGTGATGGCAGAGAGCGGCACAGCCCATGAGCACACGGCTCGGGAGAGCAGCTCCCATGGAATCCCTCCTGCATCTAGGAGTGGTCAGAGACAGCGAGCTGAGGTGACTGACGTTTGAGACCTTTGAGCTCACATGGAAAGCTAAGAGGAAATCTTGCTTCTGACAACATTAAGCCTATTGGAGAAGGAGAGCAGGATTATCACCTCTGTAGTGGGAGCACATGAGTTGCTGCATCTCAGCTGATGTTGTTGCTATACCCGAAAACTTGCAGAGAGCAGAGCAAATTGTGAGAGCGATGCTGCTTGCTGCTGCAGGACTCTTAGTGTGAGGCTCATGTCCTAGGGCTAGCGGCACATGGTGCCCGTTCCCCAGCTGAGGAGCTCCCCATGTTTCTGTGGCTGCTGGGCTGGTGCCAGCCCGTGCCACTCCTGCCTGGCTTTCAACACGAGCACAAAGCCACCACTGTGCCTATCCCCTGATGGCCCTCGCTCCCTTAGCTTGCTGGTGCCACAGGGTGGCTCCGTGCAGCACCACGCTCCCGGCACCCTGAGATGTTCACGAAGTTCACTCTGGTACGAGCCTGCCACTTCCTGCCACTAACCGAGGTCTGGGTGCGTGCAGCATGTCAGCCTGCGGTACATCGGTGAGCAATTTCTTCTAGAGAAAGGGATTTTGTTTTCCTTTAGCGTATGGCACATCATTATCATCTGTGCCCTTAGCCCCCTCAGCCTCCTGTTCTTCCATTGCTGCCTAATTTCTGAGAAGCTTTGAGTAAAACTTTCAGTTGTGAAAGAAAGAGAAACCACTTGTCTTTTTTACTTCTTCTCCATTTCTCTGCAGTAGTACCTAGAGAGGAATAAAGCATGAGTGTGTGTAGGGGTTGTGCAATTGAGGAGATGCTTCCCCCCTACTGCAGGACAAAGTGCAGTGCTTTGGGCTGCACCCAAGCACAGGGGCACAGGGCTCCTGGTCTTGGTGCTCCAGCTCCTGTTGTAGTTTCACAGAGAGAAAAGTGAAAGGCTGTGGAATAAGAAGGCATCAAGTGTTGGATACATCAGTACGGAACTCCTTTGGGGACCACAGGTTCCTTCATCAACAGAGTTTCTAGGAATCTGGAGAATTGGCACTGTCAGATGTCGTCCTGCCTTCTGAACAACCATGTCTGGACTTAAGATCTTCATTTCACTATAGCTGCCTTGTAAAACAGATGCTGGTTCTTCAAAGTCCTTTGGATAAGTAACCTTCCTTAGTATTTCCATGTGATGCAGAATCATTTGCATTTTGTGAGAGCGGTGTTTCAGAACACATGTAAATTCTGCCTCATAACCTCAGCGCCTCCCTTCTTGCAGAGCACATTACCTTATCTGTGCGTCACGATGCCTGTCTCAGCGAGTGACTTGCTCGGCTGTGCACACTGTGTCCCCACCTCGAAGCCTTACCTAGCAAGGTGAATGCAGCGTTGCATTCAGGCTCTGTCAGTGCACATACCCTTGCTCGGCAACTGCTGTCGAAATTCTCAGCCATTAATGCAAATTCTTTCTAATCTGCTAGCCAAATGGCTGCCTGCATCATGTGGATTACCCAGCTTGCCAGCACACAAAGGGCTGGGTGACTACAAGGGAATTTTCATCCCTGTCATCTCCTGGATACTTTAATGAGCTCTTACCAATAAGGTTAATCACCGAGACTTCCACCTCAACCTCTCTTTGCTCTCCTATGGCGCCTCACGGTGCGTGTTGGCAACCGGGGGCGTTATGGCTTTCTCTTTGGGGACAGGCCGATGGATGAGTCAGTTTCAATACTTTTCCTCCGTACAGAAATGCAGTGATGTATTTCGGCTGTGTCTTTCGCAGCGGTAGCGCACATGTGTGTTAACGCCTGCCTCGTGAGGGCTGACTCACACCTCTGAGCGCTTTCCCCAACTCTCCATGTCTTACTGTTAGTGACTTCCCTTGCTTCTACATGCTTTGTCAAAGTGGTGCCCGCAGCTCTTCGTTCTGGCTCTGAGGAATGTCTGGGGTCCCTTCCCATGGGCACGACCTGCAGCAAGCCACTTCTTCCATAGGCCTGGCCAAAGGTCTGCCTTATAGGGTGAGAGAATCCAGCTCTGTTCCTGCAGAAGGAGGTATGCACGGGGGATGTGAGCGTTTTCTTTTTTCTTGGTATGCACTATTGAACCAGGCTGCCACACGCGTTCCCTCTTGCTGCGGTGACACAGTGACACGCTTTTTGAAGAACAGCCACACTCCTGTGATTGCCTGATCCTGTCACCACACCGCTCTTGAGGCATTTTCTGTGCTCGGAAGCTCTGCAATCTGATTTCTGCTCAACAAGAAACTGAAACAAGCTTCTAGGGGGAGCCGCGGGGCTGCTGCCGTTCGTCTCACAGTGAGCTTCTCCCTGCCCTGACTGTTGGGGAACTCCAATCTCTGAACGCAGGGGCAGTTCCTATGCCGTGCCAAAGTGCCGGGGTGGGGAAGCAACTCAGCAACATGCGCCCAGCACCAGGCTGCAAGGTAAGGAACCACTGCAGGGCCGTTTGCTCTCAGCTGAAAACTGAGTAAACTGAAACTGGTTGCATTCAGCAGGGAGAACGCCTCTGTGCAGTTGTTTTCACACAGCAGAGAGATGCGTTTTAAAAATAGCACCGTCGTAAACCAAGCAAATTTGGTGGAGCCGTACTCTGGGCATGTGGTGCTTTCAAGTGATTTTCAACACCGTTTCCACTCGCTATTTTTAACTTTATGGACGACCACTGTGAGGAACAGGGGAGGCTTTATGTGGCCACCGGGCCCAGGAGCGGGCCAGGCACTGCCCGTCGTGTATCTTGCCTTGGTTTGGCACAGCACTGAGGTGGGTGCGCAGAACGGGAGCGAACGGAGCTTCGGGTGCTCCCGTTGGCGGTGGCTTCAGTTTCCCTCTCAACCTGCCACAAGCAGCGAGGAAAAGGAGTTACTTCACCAAGTGCTGCCTCGCAGCTCCCACACAGCGGCACACAGCATCCCGGCGCTACTTCTACATCTCAGCCCCTCGCACTTTTCAGACTCGTTCAGTTCCCACAGCGGCTCTGACGGACTACTGCGCGCTGCCGGTGCCCGCGCTCTGACGGGATTTGCGCGGTTCCCCCGCACGGAGCCCGTTCCGCGCACACCGCCCCGCACCGCGCGGAGCCCTCCGCCCGCCGCCGTGCCCACGAGGCGAGGCCGGGCCTCGCGGGCAGCGCCCGATGGCCGCCGGGACAAAGTCCGCCGGGCGCGGCGGGAGGCCCCGGCCCCGCGGAAAGCAGCGGGGGACGACCCCGGGGCCGGTCCGAGGGATGCCGCGCGACGTCGCTCCCGGCTCCGGGCCCGGCCCCGAGCGGTCGCGGGGGCGTCCCGGGACGCGGAGCTGAACCCGCGGGGCTGCGGGCCGTTCTTCTCGGCCTCGGCGGCGGACAGGGCGGAGCGCCCGGGGCATTTGCATGGGGGACGCCGCTCCGCTCCGCTCCGCGCCCTGCCGCCTCCCGCCGCGCTTCCGGGGCCGAGGCCGGGGGCCGGTTAGTGACCCCGCGCCCCTCCCCCGCGCTGGGCCGGCTCGCCACCGCCATCGCCACCACCGCCGCCGCTTCTTCTTCTTTTTTTTCTTTTCCTTTTCTTTTCTTTTCCTTTCTTTTTTTTTTTTCTTTTTTTTTTTTTTTGTTGCATAAATTATGCCGGGCGGGGCCGTGACGTCGCAGTGGGGCGGAGCGCGTGGCCGCGCTCGCCCCCGGGGAGGGGGCGGTGTCGGGGGCGCGCCTTGTGGTGGCGGAGGGAGGGGAAGAAGGAGGAGGAGGAGGAGGGGGCGGCCGCGGCAGCCGCCTGGCTGGCTGGTGTCTCGCTCGGCTCGGCTCCTGCGGGCGCGCTCGCTCGCTCGGGAACTATCGGATTAAACTTGAATCGAGTGAAATTACACAAAGGAGCGGAGCGGAGCCGGGACCCGGCGGAGAGACCGAAACTGCCCGAACCCCGCGCTGACCCTTCCTCTCTCCCTCCCCTCTCCCTCCCGCCCCGGTCGAGGAGCCCCCTCCTCCCCTCTTAGCCCGGCCCCGGGGCGAGCGAGCAACTCCGTGTGCGTGTGTGAGCTCCGCGCCCCCCCCGGCCGGCGGCACCAACTCCGCGCCGGGTGCCCCCCTCCCGCCCGGCCCTCGGCGGAGGGCAGCGAGCAGCGAGCGGGGGGCGCCGGCCCCCGACGGCCCCGCGTCGGCCCCGGTGAGTGCCCGGGGAGGGGGCGGGCGGGAGGGCGCGGAGCGGCAGCGGGGCCGGGGGTGGGTAGGGGGACGCCGCGCGGCCGCGGGCGGGGCCGGGGGGGGGTCCCAGCGGGGCGCTTCCCCCGGTGTAAATGGCTTTTTGTTGTGCTGCGGCCGCCTCGGGGGAGGGGAGGGCAGCGGGGAGCCGGAGCGGCGGCGCCCCTTCCCCTTTCTCTCCCCCCCAACCCCCCCCACCCCGTCGCCCCGGTTCCTCTCGTTAAGTTTGCGGGAAAAGTTGAGCGCAAAGTGCTCGGTGGGGGCGGCGGGAGCGCCCCCCCCCCCGCCCCCCTCCTCCGTGCTTGACCACGCTGCCGACGGCACGGGAAGCGCTGTAACAAAGTGAGGGCGCTGCCCTGGCCCGGCCCGGCCCGGCTCGGCCCCGCACATGGGGCTCAGCCCCCAGCGGAGGGAGGCAGGAAGGCGGGCGGAGGGAGGAGGAGGAGGAGGAGGAAGGAGCACGCGGTGCCGGTGCGCGATTGTCCTGCTCCGGTGGCAGGCGGGCAGCGGGGGGGGCGGCGGGAAAGAAAGGAGCGCAGGGCTCGGGGGTGGGTGGTGGGGGGGGGGTTACCGGAGGCCGCGCTGTGGGGTCGGGGAACGGGGGCGGTGGGGAGCGCGGGGAGAGCGCACGCAGCGGCACTGCCGCCGCCCCGCTGGGAGCCGCCGCACGGCCGTTCTGAGGCGGCGGCGGAGCGGCTGCGTGCGCCTGGAAGTGGGAAGCGGACGGGGCGCGCGTCCGTCCGTGTGTCCGTCCGTGCAGGCAGCGAGCAGCCATCATTCCACCGCGGGCGTGCGGCCCGGTAGCCTAAGGGAAGTGGACGCGCTCCCACGCTGGGACTCTCTCCCCCCTCCCCCCGACCTTTTCCCCCCTCCTCTTATTTTTTATTTTATTTTTTTCCCTTTGTTTATTTTTTATTGTTGTTATTTATTTTTTTTCCTTCCCGGCTCGGTCACTCTCGCCCCCGGTCCGAAGGAGTTTTTTTTTAAACAGACAATGGACAAAAGAAAAGTAGCAGCGCCCGGGGAGTTCCCTCGGCACCGCCGCGGGGCCGCTGGATGCGCCGCGCAACTCGCCCCGCACTTGCCCACTTTCCGCCTTTGTTTTCGTTTGGGAAAGAGCCGAGCGTGCCCTCCGTCTCCCGAAAAGGGCCATTTTCCATCCGCGGCCGCTCGCCCTTCCGCGGGTTCCCGGCTCGGGGAATATCGGCGTAACCTCAGCGCGGTAACTTTGTTTCCGTGCCGATGTGCGCCCCGGTTTTTGTTGCTCCCGTGGCGGCGGGGCTGTGTTTATACAGAAGATGGCTTTCGGGAGAATGTGTTCGCCTCCCCCCTCTCCCTCCCCCCAACCCCCCCCCTTTATTTTTTTCTCTCTCGTGCTATACGGGACTGGCGAGGCACAAACAAGTTGAACAAAACATGTTTCTGTTCATTTCCTCACAGATCATCCATTCTAACGACGGCAAAAAAATCTTAATGACTATGACCTTAGCAGCACGGGGAGCTGATTTCCCCCAATTATAAATCCCGTTAGTTTGCGGTAATGTGTGAGTATCAATATATAATTCATACTAAAAGCATGATCCGTAATTATTATTTTTATTTTTATTTTTTTATGTTTTTTAATGAAAGTTGAAATCCGTCTTTTCCCAATGAGAATGCCGCATCTGTCGCTCGGAGTGTTTTTGTCTTGCTGTTGCACAACAGAGGCTCTCCAGTCTTTAACCTAAAATGGCAGCTTTAATTTGACTGGGGCCCATTCATTGACAGTGATAATAAAAAGGCTGAAAGCTAAATGTGGCCGGGTGCTGGGGGCGCGCCTGCAGAGCCCCCTCCATTGCCAGGCACTGAACAGGGAGCAACTTCCCAGCTCCCAGCTCTCCTGCTCTGTCCCAAAAGTTTCCAGTGCATTTTTTTTTTTTGTGCTTTTTTTTTTTTTTTTTTTTTAATTTGGAAAGAAAGAAAGAACAAAAAATCGTGGTGCTATCCTTACAGCCCCTGCTAGGCACCGGGGTTGCTGACAGACTTGGCAGTGCTCGCGTTGTCAGGGGGCTGCTTCTGAGGGCTCTGCCTCCGTAACAGCAGTGGAAAAATTCTCATGATGCTTTCTAACATCAGATGGGGTCTGGAGAACGTTCACGGTTTGTTTCTGGGGACCGTAACAGGTGATGAGAACAATGACGTGCTCAACACTTGCCCATCTCTGGCTGCTGGAAGTGGGAGCACTGCCCGTTCCCCATTGCTGGGGTTATGGGTGTGCGGGGTCCGTGGGCACTTCTCTGGGAGAAACCCACAACTGCCTGGGAAAAATCATTGTGTTCAGTATTGGGCACCATTGGAAGTTTGGAACAGTTGCACAAAACAAAATTTCCCCTGTGGGAGCACTGTAGAATGCCAGAGCTTGGCACGGCATCTGTCCCGCTCTTCTCTTTACCTGATGTGCTTATTTCCAGGATTTTTAAGCTTATTTCTTTCAATAAGAAATAGATAAAGGATAATTCTGAAAGCTGCACGACAGAGTGTTAAATGCTTGTGACTGTGAGTTTAACTGAATTAGTGCTTCCCTGATACTAATTGGATAATCGTATTGGACCAAATATCTCACTAAATATTTAGCAGCGTAATGATATTTCTGTTATTCTTGTCGATTCTGGCTGGACTTTTCAAACTTCTCAGATAGAAGTCTACGATGGTTTCATCACCTCTTCTGTAATTAAGGGAATTTGTGATCATGACTGAAGATCGCACAGCTCTTATGGGGAAAATAATAATTTTTAAGGATGTGGTGCTGTAAAAATATCATCCGGAAGGGGATACAGCAGCACCCTGCACTCAGAACTTGGCACGCTGGTGGGAGGTGGGTGCTGTAGCCACTCTTCTTTGAATGTGGTCATGTGGACTCTGGGGAGGTCCAGGTCCCAGGAGCATCACAGAGTTCCAGCTCTGCAGAGAGCTCAGCCGGGGTTGTTTTGGAGAGCTGTTTACTGTTGGGCACTGAGAAGTTTTTGATTTATGTCTGTGTTATTTTTCATTAACATTCAGATGATATTAGGGCTTGGTGACATGTGGAATGAGTGGATTGCCAATGAGGGTGGCACAAGCCCAAGGTGGGAGAAGCTTTGCCCCAGGTGCTGCACCAGAACTTAGCCCTATATCTGGAGGTGGTCCTTGGTGCCAGGGAGCAGCATGGCTTTAAAGCAAGGACAAACTGAACATCTATAAGTGATTTTCTTTTATTTTTTTTTTCTGCTGAGGTGCGAGGCCCAAGTTGCAGGAACTTTGCAGGTTTTCCAGTGCTTCTTAAAACCTTGTGCTGAGGCTCTGCAGATTGCCATATCCCGAGCATCCTGGAGCATCTGGCTGCTTGGTTGTTTGGTTTGCAGCGTATGGCGTGGTGCGTAAAGGTCGCTCAGCTGGGAGGAGGGGGGAAAAGTAGCTGGGAAGGAAGCAGGCAGAAATAAACAAGTGTGTCACCTTAATTTGTGTGTCGTATCTCCACCCTTTGTTTCCTCTTCAACTTATTTTGATATTCTTGGTTGGAAAGCCTTAAGAACCTGCTGGGTGGTGTTGGCCATGGGGAACCTGGTGTTATTCAGACAAGGCTGCTGGCACCTGCCTGGAGCTCCCTGTTCCCCTAATCCTGACCTCTTTGTGTGTCTGTGGTAAGCAGGTTGCTGAGCACCTGGGTTGGGGTCTGGCTTGCTGGTGCCCATAAGCATAATAAATACCTGTATCTTATTTTTAAATTTCTTGTCTGCATGAGAAAATAGCAAATTTTGGTAAACCATCTTTTTTTTTTTTTATAAAGGAGTCTTTTGTGCACAGAAGGAACTTTAGATCTCACTTTTCTGGTAGAAAAGTTATTATATTAATGGACTGCACTGATCTAGCTTAGTTAGGACAGACGTTAACTTTCTCCCTTCCCATCATTCCCTATTTATGCAAACAGCTTGTTTGCTCAGTTACAGCCTGCTGGGCTTTGATGGAGGGAAGTCTGGGGTATTGTTTGTGTATGAATGAAAAGGCAAAGGAAAACTCCAATGCAGTTATTATTATTATTTTAGAACTCTTTCAGAGCACAGAATAAGGCATGGTGTGCAGAAACATCCCATGTTGTTATTGGGATTCTGCTGGGATGCTGACAGAGTTCCCCCCCCGTTGGTTCCTTCCCATCTCTGGGTCCTGTTCTCCATGGCTTTGCTGAAGCCAGTGGCTGTGGAAATACCACCCCATAGTTCAGCGTTAAAAATACTTGGAAGACAGTTGGAAGACATGTTAGAAGAAAAAAAAAAAAGCCTCTGTGACCTAAAGGACACATTCCGAGCGCCTGAATATGACAACAAAGCTCTTAAGGATATTCTTAAGTATACAAAAGCTGATTAGCTGCTAGCTTCCAATTCTGTGACTTTTCAGAGATGTAAACATGCACCTCAGAGGAGGCCGGCCTGCTCTGTGCTGCTGGGCCCTCCTGTGCAGCGTCCGCTGCTCCGTGCATCCTGCTGCTGGGGCAGCTCCAGCCTGAAGAGCAAGAATTGACACTGCTCAATGAAACCATCCTAATCTAAAAGTTAAACTCATGAGAAGATTGCTAATTATCATGTAAGCCGCCGTGTTAGCCTGGTGCCATAGCACGTGACGTTGAGAGCTTCTTGGCGTATAGGAGCTAACCGGGAGACCTGGCTGGCATGGCACAGGGCTCTGTGGTGACCTATATAGTGATGGGGTGTGGTGCTGCTGGGCTTCCACCGCGCTGCCTATAACCTACCTGTGCCATGGGCAGCTGCTGTGACAAGAGGGCCTCGAGGGGAGCAGAGGGAATAAATAACTTGGGGGATCAGTTTGGTGGAAAAAGTCGTTGCAGCCAACATGTCTGCCTTTTTCCTGATGGTTCTGGGAGGAAAATTACATTTCACGTCTCCAGGCCTGATCCTAGCGGTTGTTCTGCTCGGGCTCCCCTTGGTCATTGCACAATGGTGACTTTGCCTGCCATGCTGGAAGGTCCTGCACCAAATGGTTTTAGAAGCACCTTAATTTTAATGACTTTGAGTCACTTAAGCTCTTCACTTGAGCTTTCTGCTTGCTGCTATAACTTCAACTTCAGGTCTCTGGCTTCAGAATTTCTTCGTTGTGATTTTTGCAGGCCCACCCTGCAGTTTGTCCTGATCTCTGTCTACCAGGTCAGCCTCCCTTCTAAAACGCTTTGTGGAGGTGCGCATCAGATGTATAAAGCATCATTTCTTTTAAGTGGGAAAGGCAGTCTTGCTCTGAAATATAAACATTATTTCTTCCTCTTTCTTCCCCCTGTTCATTCCCAGCTTTCCCATAGACGTTTTCAGCCTGCATCTTTCCTACCTCCTTTTTAATCTTCTTTGCAATTGATGTTGCTCTTTGTTTGCTTAGCAGGGTTGTGTTTTCCTTGCTAGCCTCAGATTATTAGGACACATTGCAGAATAAACAGCATTTCAGCTCTAATAGGGCTGCTCTTTGCCCGCAGTGCAGAGGATGCTGCTGCCAGTATGTAAGGAATTGGGGAGCTGCTCTGAGCCCCATGTAGTTCTGTCACTTCAGCTTCTGTGTCTGTGGAAACTGCTTTCTTGCATTGTTCAGTAGTTAACAAACAGCTGTAAGGTGTGTTCTTCTTGCTCCGTGATGTGGGATATGTGTGGGCGAGAAGCCTAGTCCTCTCACCTGTTCTGTCTAACTCCAAAGCTACAGATTAACCCTATCCAGATGGTGAAATCTGGGGTGTGTGGAGGAGCACAGGGGTCTGGACGCTGCTCAGAGCTGCACAGAAGGTTTGGAGTGCAGAGGTTGTGATGGTGTGAAGTGGATCCAAACCTGGATCAAGTCAAGACTTAGTAAAGACATGTTTTTGTTCGAATCTCTGTATGGGAAGCCTGTAGGTTGATTGTTCAGAGAGTGAAGAGCATTTGCTAAAAAACATAGGTTCTAGATGCTAAGGAGTAGTGGTCATTCTGCAAGAGAGAACTGAAGGGAAACAGAAAGAAATCTGTAGTTTTAGAAGTTTAGAGATGAGTATCAGGAGAAAGAGGAGAAAAGGTTTTCCTCAGATAAAGTTTTGGGCACTGCAATCCCGGCGGGATGTGGAACAAACCCCTGCGGGATAGGAATAGGAAACTCAGTTCAGAATTTCAGCTCTGGCAACTTGTGTGGGCTGGTGAGCGGGGAGGCCGTGCCGATGGTGACGTACTGTATCAGCGTATTCCTTGCTTAGAGAGCTGCTTAGATAGAAATCCAAGGCTGAAATGCTACTTGTCAGCTTGGACTGTAGAGAGCAGCAGTTTAGTATTTAATCTTAGAGCTGGAAATAAGACAACCTGAAAGGATATCTGACTTTGTTTTTAATGCTCGATAGAAGGAGGATTACAGAAAGGAGGGTAATGGTGAGGCTAACAGATGTTCGAAAACTGCTCTGATAAGGCTGAGATGGCATTGCACATAGGTGAGAGACTGGTAAGTTTCAGGGATGCATCTTAATTAGTAGTTGGGATGTGCCAGTTCTCAGAATCTTGTAACTATGTATTGCTGGATAGGAGAGCATCTTTCAAGTCCAGAAATCCGGTGTTCCTGATAACTTGAGTCTTTTACTTTCGTATTTGAATGTATAGTGTTTATATGGGATCAGAAATCACTCTACAACTGTGGTTATTAGGTTGAAGTAAGGTGTAAGACGTTCTGATGAACCGCCTGGCATGCATCTAGGTGCAAGTCCTGTGGCTTTTTGAGGCTGTGCTCTGAGTTCTGCTACCTTGGGTCCGCAGCGGCTACTTGATGCTGCCAGGTAGAAAGCGGACAGGTTCCTGTCGGTGATTGTGGGTCTGGGAGCTTGGGCTGTGCTGCAAGCTCCTGGGAACAGTTCAGGTCTGGATTTCTGGTAGAGGTCCCAGGGAGGTTTGTCAGGATGGCCTCAACACAGGCCCTGTGCCATTCAAGCCACCGCTTACCTGAGCACGGAGGTCCCTTGAACTCCGGTGAAGGGACTCCTGTTACAGTGTAATTCTTGCCTTGAGTTGTTCTAAACATGAAGAATTAAACCGAGAGCTTACAGCAAGCAATTTAATCTCTTGATTTAGGAAGGAGTCATTCAGGAAGTGAGTTAAATAGGGGCTCCTTACATGCCTGAGGAGGTAAGTCTGGGAAAGACCTGCTAAGTAATTCACTGTATTTATCGGTGCTGTTATGAGGTGTCTGCCACACTTTGCATTTGCTTAGCTCTGTGAATGGGGTGCAGCCTTACTCATCCCTGCTTTCATCATCCTTTCTTGGGAGGGGAAGTGAACAAGCAGGCTTCAGCCTCAAGCAAGGGGGAAGTGATCTCTGCAGAGGTGTGCTTTGTTGTGGGCCGTTAATTCGTACAGAAGTAAAAACAGGCAGCGATGCAATTCCCCCATTTCCATCGTGTCTTCAGAGAGGTCACTGGAAAACTGGCATCACCTTCACTTGCCCTTCAGCTGTACTACAGTTCTGCAGCAATGGTCAGCCCCAAGCAGCTCTTGGGGATTGCACTTAGCCTATTTCAGTCAGGACTGGAGCTTTGTGGCAGCCATGCGGAGAAAGAAAAGGAAAAAGAATTGTTTGGCAGAATTGGTTGAGGGCAGTGCAGGAGCAGTTCCCAGCCTGGTTCTGATCACTGGTGTAGAAGATGACGGTTTTAGAAGTCACGCGTGTGAGATGTTGCATTGAAGCTTAAGAAAAGAAAAGTGGAAGGGGGAAGTGGTTTGTGCCTTTTCACTTAATCATGGTTAGATTTAAAGAAGTGCATGTTTAAGGTGACCGAGTTCTGAAACGACTCCTCCTCAAGGAAATAAGTGGACGCCTCGTACCCTCGCTCTCCCTACAGCCACCAGCAAATGACTGCTTGGCTTTGAGGTACTGAAAACGACCACTTCAGCTCCTAAAAAATGGCAGATGGAGGGTGCTGCTCCAGCCTTTCTTCTTAGAAGAAACTCCCCTACCACAGCAAGTGTTCTAATCCCAATTCATGAGGCATTTTTCTGTTTTCACCACCGTCTGTCTCTGAGGAAAGAAGACCGGGCTACCTGCCTCTCTGGAAGGAGTGGCCAATCCCTTGTCCCTGCTGAGCTTGGTGTGGGGCTGGGGCACAGCTGGGCTTTTGGGGTTGGGGTGCTGTGACAGTGTACACCACTCGGGTAAGGTGGCATGGGCACAGAAAGAAGTCAACCTACAGGGAAAAAGCATTGCTCTGAAAACCTGGTGGCATGTGGTGAAACACCTTGTTGGCTGGACTGCCTCCCTTGAGGCTTTTTTTTCCCTCAGGAATTTAAGGAAGCAGGGATGCCAGCCTTCTGCAACAGGTCTGCTTGGGTTCTGCCCCAGCAGAAAAGGCCAAGTTCTCGCTGTTTTCTCCTTAACAGAAATTCTTGTAGCTTTTCTTTGCCAGATGGCTTTTTGAGATTGGTGCTCACTTTCCAGTGGCTTTTTTTTTTTTAACTGAAGTAGAATCTCCACAGCTTTCTTCACCTATTCTCTTCTACCTGAGTTATGCTCATCCTCATCTTTTATCTCTATGAGAGCACTTTATTTTTTTTCTGCTGTAGTGTTATATGTAAATCTGTATAGAGAGTACATATTATAGTTCTTGTACAATAAATTATTTGGTAGCTCTTAGGACAGCTGGAAGGTATTGAGTGTTGCCTCGCAGTCCATCTAATCACATATAAGTCAGGATGTGAGTTGGGGAGCGCAGTGAGCTAATTTAGCAGGACATTGTTCTGCCAGGAGAAATTTCCACTCTGCCTTTGTCCCCCTGCACCCTTCTTCCCAGGCGCCTGGCTCTAAAGCAGCTGTGCTTGTCAGGTCCTTCTGGGAACCACTTTAGTTCACTGAAATGGCAGAAAAATAACCCGGGAAAATGGAGAGTAGTTTGCTGTTGTAATGAATCAAACTGGCTCATAAAAGGATCTGATGAACACCAGAGCTGGTACTAAGGACAAGGGGGGCCTGTGGCTTGGAGAGCAACAAGCCCTTTTCATCTTTTCATTTTGGTGGCAGTGAGCAAGTGGATTGGATCAGTTGCCTGGGAACCTTCCTGGATGAAACAGAGATGGAATAATCATTTGCGAAGCAAAGGACACCAAAAGGAAAATGTGCTGGCTCGAGTTCAATCTGATATTGAAATTTGTTTATTCTAGCGATGGTATGGACTGCGTGCTCTAAACTGTTTGTTAGAATTAATAAACTGCTGTCCAGAAGTTGATTTTTCCCTTTGAGGTAGAAGAACAAAAGCTGAGGAGATTTACTGAGGTATAAATGGCTTTGTGGAGGTCCCATATTTGGAGTATTTCATCTTCAAAACACTTGATTCACAAGAA
The DNA here is from genome assembly GCF_023343835.1 of Lagopus muta. Taxonomy (NCBI): domain Eukaryota; kingdom Metazoa; phylum Chordata; class Aves; order Galliformes; family Phasianidae; genus Lagopus; species Lagopus muta. The sequence continues at coordinate 36,347,327 of NC_064435.1, read as the reverse complement.
AGAGCATTGTTCTATGTGTTCTCCTCATTTTGTGTTGTTTTTGTGGGTGTGATTCTCTGTGGTAAGCTTGAAGTTCTCCGTTAGGTTCATAAACCTCCAGAGCCAAATTGTATGTCCCAAATTGTATCAAATCAATGTTTAATTCAGAGGGTTTGATTACTCGGAACTTTATCCCAAGTATCTGCATTATTCTTACATTAGTTTGAGGTGGTGTGAGATTTCTTGGTCTTCATAGATAGCAAAGATTGTGTTGTTCTGATGGTTCTGAAGCTTTCCCACAGTGAAATGAACATGTGATTAATTGCAATCACATTGCTCTTAGTTGTTTGAAATGGGTGAAAAATATATTGCAAGTAAAATAGCATGCTGTTTGGGTACTTGTTTCACCGTGCTTCTGCTGCCCGTTGGAGAGATGGATGTTTGATGCTCTGTAGCTCTCATAAGGAGTGGACATATCACAGAAAGTCGGCAGCTCTGTCTCAGGAACTCATACTCAGGCTTCCTAACAATTTTGGGTGACTTTCAGAGCAGCAGGAATACATCAGGAGAAGCTGCTCGCTTCTGAAGAGCCATGGTTATTGTGCAGTTCTATGTGTAAACTGCTTGCTGTATGACAGGAATGTACCACGCAGGTGAAAGAGTGGATTCTCCTTTCCATTTTTCTTGAAGTACAGACGACTGTGTGTGCTTTAATGGAAGGTGAATGCTTGCCGTGTTACTCCATAGGAAGAAATGTGGTGCCTCGTAGATGGATCCTTTTTGCACATTTTAAATCTGAAAGTGACCTTTCAGGAGCTGCGGGGATGGCAGGAGAACAGCACAGGGGACTTGCAAGTTGGGACCTGAGGATGTTGCACACTGCTTCTGGGGAAAGCTCTGAGGAGTGGTGGCTCTGACTCACGTTGTGTGTGTTCAGAGCGAATGCTGTAGTTACTAAAAGCAGCTTGTTTACTTTAGGAGTTGTATGTGCTAGCTCTAATGGACATTAGGAAGCCCAAAGCACAGCTGTAAAACATCTGTCTCAGGGACCAGGTCTTGTCTGTCTGATGAATTTTTGTCCTGCATTTCATGTTCAGATTTAAAAAAGAAATATATATATATATTTTTAGTAGGGAAGTTCTTACCCTTCCTGCTTGAAGGCTGGGTTACACTTGAAAAGCTATCATGCTGTTGTCCTGAAATCAGAACTTAAAATAGTGACTCAGTATTAACTTAACTCCACTTCCTCTTTAATCCGATCATCTTGCTTGCTATATGACCTTATAACACCTTAATTTAAAGGCTGCTTATTCCAGTGGATTAAATTTGGAGGTGTCTGGAGTGGTGGGCATTGCTACAGGAAGTGCTTAAGAGGAACTGAAAAACCATGTAGCCTCAAAAAGCCCCCAGAATGGAGGAGGTGATATTTTCCTACTCGCTGATGCTGACAGTGGATGGATGTTGCTAATGTATGGTCTGTGCAGCAGTGCAGGACTTGCTGAAGGTTAGGGGAGTTTTGAGGATATGGTTCTGCTGTGCTCTGGGTATAAGTATATTCATTTCTAATAAGTGAATGTGATGCTCTTAGCTTGATGTATTCATCAATAGGCTACAAGGCAACATAGCTGCTCAGCACTTGCCCCTCGGGGTGGTCAGTTGGCTTCTTTTCCTTGCATTTAGTGCTAGTGGGCTCAGCAGGCATTTGTGAGCCAGGGACTCCAGTGCTGCTCCCAGAAGGTATGTCAGGCTCATAGTGATGCCTTTTGAGGTCTGCCATGCTGGGCTTGGTAATAGTTGCTGTGTCCACACCAGCTCTCACCACGTGATTGTGGTTATTTACACAGCATTAATTTTGTCTTGATGCTGCTCTTGTGAGGCAGGTGAAGACTATCCTTAAGAGCAGAGTTGGTCTTCTAATGAGCACTTTTAGAAACCCATTGTGAAGTTTAGAAGTAGAAAGAGCATAGTTTCTATCACACACTATGTTATTAGCCATTTTGTCTCATATTTTCTGTGAGGGTTTTCTTCCATCTCAAGTCAAACCTTGACTAAACCAAACAGGAACCAACCAATCTCTTTGAACAGCTGTGTGTTGGGTGTGATCTGAATATGGGGCTTACAGTCACTTTTCCTATACTCGTGAAACCCTTGATTGTTATGAGCCTTGGAAAAATCAACAACTGGCTTGTGCTGCCTTGTGTTGGGTGGAGGTTTAGCAGAAGGCTTGTTATTCTGTATGGGGCACACGCCGCTGCACTCCTTCCTGTGGAGGCAAAGGCTGGAAACCGTGGAGAGGCACAGCCCTTAAGGGCTTGTTGCAGCCATGGCTGCATCTTCTGCACTTTTTGAGGGGAAAATCAACGTCCCAGGTTTAGAATGATGAGCACAGTTCCTGTTTAATAGGTAACAGAGAGGTTTTGTTTTCAGCAGCTAAGGTGTTGCACAATGACTGGTGGCTTGGAGCTGAAGATTGAATTCAGTCTTCCAGTAATTCCTTTAAGTGCTTAACCTAAATATGTTGTAGTTATTTTAAGTACCTTTTTATAAGGGTAGTAAAACTTCAAGCCAGTGCTTTGACTTGATATTATCTCTTACAGCTGCTGTTTAAAACAGGAAAAAAGTAGGAACATTCTCATTTTTTTTAGCACTTGGTGTTGTTTTAACTTCTTTTTCTTCTTCAGATGTGAAAAAATATATTTAATGCAAGTTCAGTATTCCTGAAATTTCAATGTATAACACAATTTGGCTTTGATTTATTCTGAAACCAAACTTAGGATCCATCGAGTAGCATACAGGGAAGCCCTGCTTGTGCTGCACTGTTGAGTACTGCGAGCACTTCTGTTACTCCCTTCATCCAGTGTTTTCCTACACCTGTGCTCCAAAGTGGATAAAACCAGATTATAGACTTTTTTTTTTCTTATTGGAATTATTGTAATGCAAAGAAGAAATGGTAGTGTTTCAGCACAGTCTGATACTCATTATTTTGGGTGTCCTTGTCTCATTCGTGCTATGTGCTCCCAAGTGCTGTGATCACACTTCAGTAGCGATAACAGGCACTGAAATACAGTTTCTTTGCATGAGGAAAGCAAAATGATAAACTGAAAGTTGCACATTATCGAAGTAGCATATTTTCAAGAGCTATGTTAGTTGTGTTACAATCTTGCTTTTGTAGTGGCTGAACAGCCGCCCCCAGGATCTGCATTATCCCCAGCCCTGCCTAGCAGTGCCCTGGTGGAGGCTGTCCAGGAGCAGAGTGAGCCCCTCAGCCTCTGCAACTTCACAGCTCAGAATTTCCTTGGAAAAAGTGATGGGTAACACTTAATGAATTTTTCTTGCATGAATTCACCCTGTCCTTTCTCAGTCTATGTAAACTCTTAGCTTCCATTGGGACTGCGGCAATGAATTCTGCAGCTTAAGTACACATTGTATGAAGAACTGCTTCCTTTTATTTGTTTTATTTTGAACCTACCACCTGCTAGTTTTGTTTGATGTTCTCTAGTTTCCTTGTTAAGGGAGAGGGAACAATGGCTCCCTCCTTACCTGCTCTGTGCTGCTGGTGCTTCTGTAGGCTTTCTCTGGTTCTCTCTTCAGTTGTCCTTTATCTGGGCTGGAGGCACAGTGCCCATCACTCTGCTGTGGTCCTTCAGTCATTTTACTCCTGAACTGGAACTGCAGGAAGATATGGGTATTCCACAGGCTTGTGCAGCAACTCCAGTGATTATCTCTGCTGCAGTTGTTTCTTTGTTTTTAACTTTTATTTTTCCAGGACTACTCATAGTCATTTAGAATTCATAGACTACAGCTTAGTCTGTTGACAGATGGTGTCTTCCTGAATCCATCTCTTCTAGCCCCCAAATCTCCTTGAGAGTGAGGCAGTGGGCCCAGAACTCAGGAAGATGTACGTGAAGCAGTCAGGCTGCTTTTTTCCAGGTGTGTTGCATTATGTTTACCCACGCTGACTCTCATCACCATTTTATTTCACCTTTGCTGGGTATGATGATGATCGGCCACTTCCTGCTTTTGATTTTCACTTTTAGCAACATGAACTCTTTGCTTTTACCAGCGAAGTTACTTTAAGGCTCATCTCCTGTTGATCATTTACGTGCATGCTAAACAACACGGGTCTTGTCATAGACCTGACAACACTCAGCTGACCTTTCCTAAGACTTTTCTCCTGTTTAGAACAGCCTGCTTACCCACATGCACACCTTCCTTCTTTTGCAGTTGTGGTGTCATTTAAGAAACTGTGGTGGAGGACCTTTGGTCAGAAGTTGAGATGTATTTTGAACATACAAGTCAGCTCGGACTTTGACCTCTTATCAATTGCTTCAAAGAATTTGTATATATTAATAGCACAGGGCTTTTCTATAGGAAGGCACCAACATTGTTCTTGTGGTCTGTGTTTATCCATATTCCCAAGGAAGTTGCTTCTTGCATCTTCTCCATATTCCCCCCCACTGAGAAGCTGGGCTTGCTGGCCTATGGTTCTTAACAGCCTAAATGTGTGACTGCCTTTCAGGACGTGAAAGCAGTGTTTGACACCGATGGTATGGTGAATAGATAAGCTGTTTTATCCTTGAGCTTGTCAGAACTCTTGGCTGAGTACCATCTTGTTTTCGGAACTTGTTACTGTTTGCTTCAGCTTGACCCAAAACTACCTTTGAGGCTTTCTGCAAGGAAAAATTCCAAGAAAAGCTTCCCTTAGCTTCTCTAGTGGCAGTGAATGGAAGAAGCCCTTTGTTTTCTTAGACTATTTTGTATCATGGTGTGCGTTAGCCCACTGGGTTTTCTAGGAGGCTTCACGTATGTGGCCTGTGTGAAATGAGCTTTTATTGCTTTGCCCTTTTGCGCATGTGCTATTTGTTTACATTTTTACTTGCTGGTTCTTCTATTTATTAATTCTGTCTTTATGAAGAACGTTATTTCTTGTGTTAATTTCCCAGCTTCTGGTTTATCTTTGAATGGTTTTTGCTCTTTTTTTTTTCCTATTTTTTGTCTGTCACTTACAACCATTTTGTCCAACTTTGGTTCTCTTACCAAGCTTCCTCATTTTTCATACTTTTTTTTTTTTCCAAAGTAAGCACTTCAATAGTATATTCTGGTGGTTGCTGCTTTTTAGAAATGCTAAGCTTAAATGTATTTAATAAATTTCATTAGCAATAGCTGTTGTGCTATAGTCAAGTCAAACGTGATGTGGACAAATGTGAGTGTAATAGAATTTGCTGGATGCTGAAATAGTCCATAATCTTGTTAAAATGCTACAGTGTAACACTGCGTGTTTCACCATAACTTCAGAGAAGTGTTAGAGAAGTATGGTTTAAATTGCTTTTATAACCTGTTTTGCCAGCAAATCAGTTATCTTGCGGACTTGTGCAAGTAGCATGGAAACCTGGACTGGATGCCACGGATTTAAGAATGAGACAAAGTATGTGACTGTGTCCTTTGATGACAATTCCCCATCAATTGTAAATTGGTGCATTTGTCCAAATATGCAGTACAAAATAGCATTATAATCTAGCTGTAGTTATCATGGGACCCACAACTTTGATTTTTCTTCTTCTTCGCTTCCTATGTGAAAACCAGTAGTGTAGAATAGTATTTAATTGTTTAGCACTGAGGTCTCTCTGTTTTATCATAGTATGTGACATGTTACAGTACCACTCTGTATAAAAACCTTTGGTGCTTGAAGCCGTGGTGGAACAGTAACAGTTTATTCACGTATAGATGTGACTAGTGTATTTTAAAAAGTTTGCAGAAATAGTATCTTCTTTGTGGGGGCTTTTGAGAATTATACTGCTTTGCTTAGCTGACGTGTACTTGAGAAAGTGGAAGGATCAAACTGAAAACATGAAGTCATGAGCACTTACTGTTATTTTGTGTTCTGTATGATAATTTGTTAGAGACAAGGCTATCTTGAAAGTTGCTTCGACTTGCAAAGTATGCAGAAATATTGCATCTATACCTATTTCAGACTAAGCAACTGCATTTTGGGAGTTTTGCTCTTAAGTAATGGAAAAAAGTGTGTTCTGCAAAAATTATGAGCTGTTTGGGTCTGCTTCTTCATGATTTTGTGATGAAGGAGCAGTTGGTTCAAAATGGATGCTCTGGAAGGTGGCAATTGTGAGTTCACAGAAGTTAACAAAGAAGTGGAATTTTTAGAGAGTTCTTCTGTCTCTTCCTGCCAAGACCATGGGTGTCATGGAGGGCTTGCGCTCATTCCAGGTGTTGAGGAGTTGTGGTTGTACTTGGGCAAGTTAATTTTTAAGCTTTCTCTTGAAACCTTCTAGGTAGACTCCTATATGTATAAAATACACTTATGGGCTGGTTTTGTTTAGTTCCTAAGTGAAGTTGAAATGAATGTGCTTGAAGGTCAGCTGGATTTGTTGAGGGGCAGCAGGAAACAAATCCTATATAGAAGTGCAGGTTTTTGGAATACAAAGTAACTTGAAAGAATTTTAGAATGGTGTTGCTCTGTGCTTAAAATAAGGTCAGCAAAGCACCTAGCAGAGAGCGGAGGAATGCTGTTCCATCTGATGGCAGAATGTAGGCTGATAGCATGATTTGAAGTAACGGGTTGAAATGAAGCCGGACGAGACATGACTGGAAACAGTGGGTTGTAAGATGATGTATAATGGGGGAAGCAATGATGGGTGTTTGTAGGTCAGACTTTTTTTTGTATCTCTTCCAAAACCAGTGTGTTTTGAGCTCTTCCTCCTAAGTAACCTTCATGAGTAGAAGGAAAATCTGGAATTTGTTCAATCAGAAGCTGCATGGTTGTTCCACGTGAGTACAGTGCAGCCCTGGTAGTGGAAGATCATAAACTGTCAGTCACCTATTGCCCATGTTTAAGTGGAACTGGGGTTTTTTTTATGGGCTGATTTATTAGAAGACACTGCTCACAGGCTTGTTTAAAAGTGGCAGAAGCAAATTTGATAAGAAAAAAATGACATGACAGTTCAAGGAGATTTCGTCATGGTCTATGAATAGCTGATAAACAAAACGAGGTGCTGCAGCTCTGTCATTTCCTCCACTCACCTCCCTGTCCCCATCCCCCCACACACATGGGATTTTGAAAGTGGCATTGGGAGGAGGAAGTTGCTCTTAATCTGGTAGCATGAGTAAGGCTATGGATTGCAGGTATCTGCTGCTGCTTCTGTGGTGCTCGTTCAGGGCACGTGTATGGCTTTTGTTTGCCCCTGCCATCAATAGGGCAATATCTTTTCGGGCTGGCAACAAGTTTTTACTAGGCTGTGCCCCACCAGGTGTGTTCCTAACAAAGTAGCTGGGTGGCAATCACTGGCAATTACTTATTGAATTGTAGCTCTGAATTGCTGAAAACTGAGGCAGTTGGATGGTCGGTTGGTTTATTCTGAACTATGTTAGAAGCTCAGCTTCATAAGGGTGAATTATGAGTAAGGGATCGAACTAAAAGGCAGGAGAGCCTTTCTGTGGGCCAGAGAAGTCTTCAGCTAAGTTTGGTGTTAGCACGTTATCTCATTCTTAATCAGAAAAGAAGTATGTGGCAATGGGTGGTATGAAATCACGTGCTCTAAGTTTCACATCCCTGCATGAGAGGATTGCAGAGCAGTTGCATGATAGTGCAATAGCATCCCAAAGTTGGCTTTGTTGTAGGATAAAATCAAAACTGACTCTTTGACAGCAAATTATCAATCTTCCCTGCTTTTTTCATGGGTTTACATGCACATTTGTTCCTTTTGGTGTACCCTGAAGTTTAACACTGTGTAGAGATTTTTTGAGTTAACTACAACAACAAGTTTTTGGAAATCTTACATGGAAAGTACTTTAAAAAGGTTAGTGGAGGCTGAATATCCCACAGTGCTTCTCATGCTTACTTTCCTCCCCATATAATTATCAATATGAGTCAGGAAGCATATGTGACTGGAGCATGAATTGATTTACATTTTGCCCGTCACTCAGCCTCATTTTCCTATTAACTGGATAGGTGAGGGGTAGTGAAAGGACACAGATAATTTGTATAGGCATGGTATCTTATGGTTGAGAAAGCTGCTGTTCCTCTCTTCTTCCCCTTTCCCCTTTTTACATCTAGAAAGGAAATAGCCAAGGTACTACTTAGGTGTTTTATTTGGAGAAGCAGAATAATAATCATAGTAATCCTGTCACCTAATATGTAGTAAAATATACATTAAAAAAAGATATTTCTGAATATTCAGGTACTGCTGTAACACAGATGATACGAACTTGAGGTAACTTTTGGAAAAACTAGTAATGTCATGGGCAAAAAAAAAAACCAAGCAACACATTACTATGGCCAATTCTTGCATTTAGAACGGACAACTTGGGACTTCAAGGCAAATTATATGGATAGTTTAAGAATTTGTGGGCATAATTTAAGATAGTGATCTTGATAATCCTGCTTGGAAAGAAAAACACAATCTCTGTGTTAAGATAGATGCATTTTTCAGAACTGGCAATACTAACAACAGCAACCTTACAAACACTGTGCATTTTCATTGACTAAAGTCCCATCCGTAGTCCCTGGCCTTTCCCAAAAGCAAGAGATCTGAAATCTGCTAGTTTTGTTCTGCCTTGTGATATGCCTGATAGTACGTAACTCTACTTGTCCTGGACTGTCACTTGCCCTACATGATTACAAGATTGCTGGGCATTAACTGATATGAAGTCAGTCATTAGTTGTGCATGCAATTAAACGTGTTTTCAGTGTAATTCCAGATTTTATATTGGATTTCCTTATGGCTTGTAATTTCTCTTTAAAATGTTTATGTTACTTGGATTTTTGGTGTGATTAAGAGCATTTACAAAGTGGTTTGCAAATGAACAGAATTAAAACATAACATACCTGTGGTGTGTCTTAATCTAGTCCCAGGTTTCTGTAACATGCAATGTCATCCACTGGAATTTAACTTTATGTTGAGGCTTCTGTTTTAAGATATATAAGCATTTTCAGCAGTGGAAGGCTGAAAACAGAATCTTGAAATATGCCTAGAATCAGCGGCCAAGTCAAGTCCTGGTTTTGAAGCTTGACAGATCCCAGCCTTTGGTATTCTTTCAAATGAAATCATCTTCTGCTCGGTGTTGGGGCATTTGGAGTTAATAAATGTGAGCTTTGTGGAAGTTGAAAAATGAAGCAACTCATTTAGAAGTTTAACCTATTCATTCAAGAGATTTGGCATAGTCAAGGGTGGAAACCTGTTCTCCAAATGGGGTCTGCTTTCCCTGTGTATGTATTTCTGTATATTTTCGCTAACTGACTGTAGTGAAGTGATTGTGTGAGGAAAAGCAGAAAACTTACAGAAGAAAACCATATTCTCTTGCACCAATCTTTGTATATCGATTAGTGGGCATTTTCCATTTATGACCTTAGAAAATCCATCTTCCCTGCTCAAGAGCAAACTCTTTTCAGAATACATTTTCTCTCTCTGGGCTGTAGTAAGTATAGCCTACAGTGCAGAGTAAATAATTTTTTTTGTTATACTGTTGAGTATAATTTAGAGTTGATGATTGCTGCCTAATTGCGGTTGGTAGACTGAGCGGATATACTGCACTTGAGTTTAGGTAAAAGATCCCCTATTTAATGAAGTTGAATGATAAAGCCACCAATAGGTCATTCTCTTCCAGAAAAGTGTTGCAGGTTTGTGCTATCACAGTTCGTATCCCTTTAAAAACACCCCTGAATCCTTGGAGAAGCATCCTGTGCGATAGCTCTTCTGTTCAATGAGTTCTTAGGTGTTTCTGAAAGATTTATAGTGAAGTCCAAAGCATTTCAAGGCCAAGTATAGTAGTCTTGTCAGATGCAGCTTTACAGCCTGGTGACTTATAATGAGGGTAGAATGTAATTAGAAATTGTCCATGTCTTTACTGAGTACTGATGAAAACTACGGCTCAAAGGTTAATTCAAATAATAATTAATATTGGTTTCTGTCAGAGCAGGGTGGTAATGAAATCTCTGTTGTATGATGACTGATTCTAAGAAGTGGATGTGTAAGAAATAGAGGCTACAGTTTACCTTTTCTGATTATATTCAGTTATCTTGCAATCAGCATGATAGCTTGATAAAGCATAATCTGAGGGCAATTTAAACATACTCACAGACACTGCAACCTACAGGGAGAATCACCTAACAAGTTGCATCTGTTTAAGGAGATAGATTCATAGCTGGGTTGCTGAAGTACATGGATTTACTATAAATAATCCTTGAGGGCCCTGTAAGAAATGTTATTTGTTAATAACTGAGCAACGCCGTGTGTTTGTGGAAGTATTCTTAATAAGATTTGTTAGCATGAGAAATGTGGGATGTTATATTGATGTTTGTTTAAATTGGACTAGTTTCAACGAAAGCGATAGACTGGGTTTTGCTGGCAACCAAAACAAATTCTGTTCTGTTTCTTTTCCTGAAATTTTCTATTGGAAAAGCCTGTTAGCTATTGCTTAAGCAAAAACATATATATATATACGTGTGTGTGTGTGATTTCAATTGCAAGTAGTCAGTGAGCTACTAGATTTTTTTTTTTTAAGAGGTTTCATGACTGCTTTATCTTCTAATTTCCTGTATCTGCTATGATTGTCCTCTTTAAAACCTGCCTACCCAAAGCTTCTCCAGACAGTTAAAGCTATAGCTTGCTGCTCTGGGACCTGATTACTTCTGCATAACTTGCTTTTCTGAAACATCTCCTTTCTGTGCAGTTTGTTGTAAATCATAGAATAGAATCATAGAATCACAAGGTTGGAAAAGACCTACAGGATCATCTAGTCCATCTGTGTTCCTGCTACCACTGTTAAATGTTATTGGACTGCCTCCCTTCATTTCAAAGTTGCCATAGTTATAAGGCTGTTTCCTCTATTGTCAAAAAGGAAAGTTAAATGTTTCTAAATTAGATCTGACAAAGATTGGGTATTTTCATTCTTAACTCTTGTGAAAGTGATTACAAGACAGATTTTTCACTCATCTGGATAATGCTTTCCATACAAACCGCTGCAATTCTTGGGAAGCAAAGAGGCTCTTCAATCAAGACTGTACCTCTTGGGGACGGAGGCACCCAAGGGGAAATGGGTTAAACAGGAGAGAGGATGGGAGAGGAGTGTGGGGGTGGTATGTTAGAACACCTCAGATGAGAGAGATGAAGCAGTATGTTGATCTTTCAGCTACTCTGTGTGATCTTGCTGCTTTCTTCGTGCATTTTCTTGACAGCCTAGACTAGAGACTACATATGCTGTGCTGAAACTTCTGCAAGGTGAGGCAAAGAAAAAGCCTCAGTTTTAAGTGGAATGGAGGAAAAACTGACTGTGCGAGTCAGATCCCTACAGTTTGCCTTATTTTAACATAAGCAGTGAAAGATTGGCTTGGGAACTGAACTGCACTTAAGAGTTTTGAGATGTCTGAAGGTACGAACAACATCTGAAATCTGAACAAACTCATCAGGAAGTACAGGCTTTTTATCTAAAATGAAATCTGCATACCAATTTTTCAAAAGCTAACAAAGGAAAATTGAAAGGACAGCTGAAATCTTTTTCTCAGTGAATTAAAGTTGCATGTGTGTGCTTGATGACTTAATTCTTTAAGAGACTCTATTGCTTGTAGAGTTGGTCCGGCTTCTGTAGGAGGGCTGCTGTGTTGATACTGGGGGGGGAAAAATTGAAATCTGAAATACCATGAGACTTGTGGAAATGTACACTTGAAGCACAAAAAAATGCTCGTTTAATTGCAAGACTGTGTCAAAATTTGTGCTAGTACTCAAAGGTATCAAATACGAATGTGATCAGGTAGAAATTTAAAGGGAGTCTCTTTACTGGACATCCTAAAACAGTCTGTATTTCTGTTCATTTCTCAAAATAGCATTTTTAAAGCACATTTTAGGTCATCCTCCCAGTCCCTTTCCATGACACACTGATACAGAGGTATCAGTCAAGACTGCCTCATTTTAACAGGGAATGTGAGCACTGGTGTAAATGTGCCATCTCCAAGCAGAATGAGGCTGCAGGATGGGGAGCGGGGAAGAGAAACGGAGGTTTGTCATTGCACTTCTGTTTTTGTTTTTTAATAGTGGTGAAATTGCTTGGGTTAGGGCTGCTTGAAATGTGCCATAGACTGGCCTGTATCTTGCTTTCTTCAACCACTTGAAATTCTTTGGGAAGGGAATCTTCTAGAGGGTTGTGTCTGTGCTGTGGAATAAACAGTTGTCGTGTGAAACTGATGTGAGCCTTAGTTTTACTCTGCCTCCACTAAAATACACTTTTACGGTAGTTTGTGCAGGATCAGCACAGAGGAGTACAAAGAGGGAGCTTTTCAGTACAAAGGCTGCCTGTTTGGCCTGCCCAAACCACCGTGAATGTGTTTAAAGGGGACTTTTATTACCATGGAAACTCTCAGACAGGAAGGAATTTGTCCTGCCATATCTAGAAAAGAGTCTGTAATGGTCAGCTCTTGGAACAAAAGTGTTTCAAATAGGGGGATATATTCTAAAAATGTTGGGTTGAATATGTTTTTTAGAAAGGAATATATAAAACCCAATCTTATGCTAATGGGCTTTTAATATGCAGGATTTAGGGAAGACTGCAGACAATTTAGGGAAGACTGCGTACAGTGTGATCAAAGGAAGTGTTATGAGAAATCTAAGAAATTTTTACCTCTCTGTGTTCAGAAGACTTCCTTGTTATGGACTAAATGTAGATGAAATATTTTTCCCTTAAGTAGCATGTTTATCCAAAACAGCCATTTATTGAGGCAGCGTGTGTGTGCTTGGATTGAACTGCTGGAGGCAGTCCTCCGAGCACCATGAATTAACTACTTTTGGAAGGCCTAAACTAAGACCTGTTCTTTTACTCTCCTGACAAATAGACTGAGCGTTCACAAATGACCTTTATTTTCCTGAATCACACTGAGGTATAACACTTCTTCCCTAAAAGAAATTCTAATGTCAGATCCCACAATATCTGTGCGTCCTTCACTCTAGTTTTACATTGGTACAAAACAGTTCAAAGTCAGCAGTTTTCCCTGCAAGCCAGCAGGTGTGGTAACTTTCCATGTTTGGAATAGTGTTTCCGTATTGACTGCATGGCTAATCAGTTCAGTGCAAAATATTTTTTTCACGCATTTGACCAAATTAGAATTCCTTTTTTTTTCCCTCTGGAAGTCATAGCAGAGTCATGTTTCCACACAACAGATGCCTGGCTTATTTTAATGCCATGCTTTTCAAGTTGGACTGTTGAACTACCTACCTGACTTCGGCATGAAGGCTGTTTGAATGAGTGGTGTAGACTTAAGCTGCTCCAGTGGGTTGTGCTGCTTGAAAGCAGCTGTCTAGCTTTTGCTTCTTCCTTGTGCTATGGTTGCTGTTCATTGCCCTGTGGTGATGCAAATTCTTCTAATGGTTAGATCGAGATGTTTGGGGTAAGCAGTAGAAAGAAGGCATCTTGTTTGTGGTTAGGAACAGAAATAAATGAGGAGGAAAAGCTGTCATGAAAAACTTTCCGCTGCCCTATTGGTTCTGCACTTGCTTACAGCTACTGATAATCAGCGTTCAAAGTCTAAACCTACATGGCAGGCCGGGTGAAGAACAGTTATTTATATAAATATAATGGAGTATTTATATGTGCCTTCTGCAAGCACTGAATGACCTTGTTTGCATTATCTAGATTAACATTAATCTGCTGCTCTGATATGAGGGCTTCTGTCTTACACATTGATCAGTTTAGTTACTTGTCTCCTGACTTGAGGAGCCAAAAGGACTGCAGGAGATGCTTCCAACCAGGATTAGAAGAATCAAATGGGGGAGGGGGGGGAAACCCAAACCCCTCTATTTCTGCTTTGTAAAACCATCTCTATGGAGTGTTTGTGTCCCTGAAGTACTTGGTCCATTTGTCTCTCCTGAGGATTTTGTGCAGGTTGCGTTCCAGACAATGCTGGGGATGCACATCTACATCTTGGACAGTCAGTTATCTTTCCAAGAGTGTGGAAACCCATGTTAGATGCTTTCCCCTAACAGTTAACTAAGTTGAGAAAGGAAACAGTGGTGACATCATGTATGACTTAATACGGTTATTAACTGTGCAGGTGTTGTAAAGCTGTGAATCTAAACTGTACTGAAATAATTGTACCATATGTCAGGGTTTTCTTCATTTTTTTTTTTTTTTTTTTATCCTTCCTCTCTTTCTCTGTTTGTTTTTTCCTCTTCCTCCACTATTTCTGTGTATGTATTTCTGTGCTGCTCTGCTACTCTAATACATCTTTAAAAAAAAAAAAGAAAAGCATCCCTCAAATTTTGATCTGTTTTGATCTTAATCCATCACCTAGCTTCTTTTCCTCTGCCACCCTTGAGAAGCTCGTACTCAGCACTTGCAGATCCTCCTTGTGTGACTCTTGCCATCCCTGTCCTCTGAATGGGGAAGCAGGGGGCACTAAATCACCAGGTCACTTATGGCTGCCTTCAGCTTTCTCCCAAGCGCAGCTAGAAGTTCAGTGATGGCTGCACACAGCTTGAGAGCTGGGAGAAGGGACGGCCCGCGTGCCCCACCTCCGTCCCACACAGACGCTTCCCTTCTCCTCAGCTGCTCTGCTTTCCATCTGTTCTGAGGCCTGCTGGTGCAACTGTTTCCTTCATCTGCTGAGCTGAGTAATGTGCCTAAGGACCAGACACCATGCTGACCTTTGGGAATTAGAGGTTGTGGGTTTTGAGAATATGGCTTGTGTACTTCTCCTTTGCCTGCAGAATCTTGGCACATGTGTCCAATATCTTAATATTTGTTAGGTACATCTTCATTTCTATGGAATGAACATGCTTTCTTATCTCCATCATGTGGGAGAGGCTTCCAGCACTGCTTGTACTGCAGCTGCCCCTGCCCGGGAGGAGGGCTGGGGTCTGCTTAGACCCACCAGTGTGCAGAAACACTGCTGAACTTCGTTAGTTATCCCTGCCTGTGTACATCAGAGTGCATTCCTGGCTTGTCAAGTTGGCCAAGCATGCAAGCAGCTTGCCTTTTTCTGTTGGGCTTCTCTTTTGGAAATATTTCTTGTTAGCTTTTTAAGTCTGTTTAGGTGCTGGCAAATTGGTTTGGATTTCAAAATGCTGTGTGTGAATGAGGGATGCACCTACTACCAATTTCTGTAACTGAGCAAAGCTTTTGTTTTCCAGACCCTTGCTGCTACACCGCATATGGGAGAAGTGTGCTCTGACAGCTTGGGCTGTTTTGTTTTGAGGAGTTCTGTGATCTCACTGAAGGGTTTTAATATTAATTTGTCACTGGTGTTATAGTTGTGTTTTGATGATAGTCACTTAGGAGATGGGTGTTAGGCAACCAGTTGAAAATTACTGTAAAGTGATTTTTTTTTTTTTTTTTAATGATTCCTATGTTCAACTTGAAATCCCAGAGCATGTTAAAAGTGCTAATGCTCGTTCTCCAGAAAGAAATGTTTCTACGTATTCCTCAAATTAGCACTGGTAGCAGCTATGTGCACGTGTGACTCTGTCACTGATTTCTCTGGCTGGGGATCATGCATTTATTAGCTTGATGTTGGTGAAACAGATAATATAGAAATAAAACACTGCATTTTGGGAGAATGAATGTATTACTGGAGGTGCAATACAGTTCTGAATGGTTTTCTGTGGTGATGCATGACTGTCCATGCAGTTGTCACGCACTGTTCTGTGCAAAGAGAAGCTCTGTGCCCATGTAATGTGTTGCCTTCTTGAAAAATATGGAGTGAGTGAAATGGTAACCAAGGAAGAGAGGACTCAATGAGACAGGAATGTTTTTCTTGATGGATAGCAGTTATGTGACTCACCATCTGAGTTGGTGCTCACTCACGAACAACTATCATGCTGTTAATAGACTCGTAGTTCAGTTAAGCAATGACAGTGTATATGGAGATATCAGGTAAGGGGTTCTGCAATGTTTTTTTTGTTTTTTGTTTGAAAAAAAAAAAAAGCTTCCTCCCTCCCTGCCTCACGTTCTGGAGCATTACTAAAAAAGATGCAAAGTCAGTGTCAAAGAGAAACCAACTTGTGATTTTTTTTTTTCTACATCTGGGGACAACAAGCAGTGGTGTATCTACTGATGGTTTAAGAGTTGGATTATCTGGTGTGCTAGCCCTTGTAGCTGATAGGCTCTCCAGTTAATTAGCTACTGTATGGTACAGCAGAAATGGGAAATTACTTTAAATGGCTGAAGTAGTAGTTATCTGGGTTTGTATTCAGTCAAAGCTGCAGATGTCAAAAAGAAGCAGGGGAAGCTGGGTGGTCTCGGGGTTCCTATGAAATCTGAAGTTTGAAGTATAATCTGGCGTCTTCAGCCTAGTTCTCGAAACTATAAAGGTATTGGAATGTGTCCTGTGACGTGGTTTCATTTCTAACAGTTGTCATAAAGGGCAGTATGTCTTTTGTGAAATAACAGATGGATGCTGCTTTTCTGACAATATTAAGAAGCAGCAGTATAAATGATTGGACTATGTTACTGTCATAGATTTGAAATAGAGGGGCTACTTAGGTTTCTGTCTTGTGTATGTTCCTTGCATCAGTGCTTTGCTGATGTATATTTTTTCCTTTCCTCTCAAACGAAACCCTGCCTTTAAACTTGTTTTGGTGGACTTCAGTTCTGGGGGAAAAAAAGGCTTTTGCAAGTACTGTTCTAGACCTTAGCTGTAAATTTGCTCCAGTTTTGATGCTGTTACTTAATTTAGTACTTTAGAAGATGAGAGAAGAATGTAGTTTTGTCCTAGTTGTGAAGAAGATGTAGGGGATAGTTACTAAACATGAAAAATGAACTGTACAATTTTTAGTATGTCATGGCTGTATCAATAATCTTTAATTCCCAGTTATCAATAAGGGCTGTTAGTGGACCAGGCTGATAGCATGGAGCTGATTCTTCTGGTTTAAGTGAACTAAATGGAATTCCATGTTTATTGTAGAGAGAAAAAGAGACTTACCCTGCTTCTTGTTAGAGTATCTTGATGTTGTGGGAAAAAATAATAATCCCTCTTGAATGTTATGCTGTTTACAATCTTGAGATCCCCAAAGAATAAGAGAAATTCTAGGATTCTATGAAATTCCCCTTTTAAGCATGCACCCAGATATTGATGAAATACTATGCAGTGATTTTCTTTTTTTCTTTTCTTTTTTTTTTTTTTGCTTTTTTTATGCAGCAATTTTTTAATAAGAGGGTTAATATTGTCAGAAGTGAGACTCAGAATTTGTTCAACAAAACGTTAGCCTCCTGACACTGGAAAGTTGCTTTGTAAGTAGCCAGAAATCAATCACCAGAATGGATTGGATTGGAAAGGACCTCAAAGATCATCTAGTTCCAACCCCCCTGCAGTGGGCAGGGTTGCCAACCACTAGATCTGACTGCCTAGGAACCCATCAAGACTGGCCTTAGATGCCTTATCCTTGGAGGCATTTACAATGTCTCTGGGCAAAAGCACAAATGCAATTTTCCAGAGGAATAAAAAGTTACCAAGAACCTTAATATTAAAATAAATACTTGTAGTTTTTGCTGTCAGTGGCCTCTGAGTCAGTTGAGAATGCAGCCAAACTTGCAGTGGGACTTGGCTGACTAGTGAGGTCTGCTTTAGAAAGGGAAGGTGGCAGCTATCTTACCTGGATGCTCAGAATCAGGCTGGAGTAATTTGTAAACTGTCTGAAATCACAGAATCACCAAGGTTGGAAAAGTCCTTCAAGATCATCCAGTCCAATGTGTTGGGTGCTGTGGAGTTATGATAGGTGCCGTTGGTGATATGTCCTCTGTTACCATCCGTTACACTGACATGAGAGCTGGGTTTGAGGGCTGAACAACATCTCCCTTAGCAGTTTTTTACAAAAACTTTGTTCACGTGGCATAAAGTCAGTTTATCTGGTTGTCATTGTGTATTTTAGAGTGATAAGACACTGAAGTTTATCATATATATATATATATATATATATATATATATATATATATATATATATATATATATATATATATATAAAATGTTTCATTGCTTTGCTTT
Source organism: Lagopus muta (assembly GCF_023343835.1). Classification (NCBI taxonomy): domain Eukaryota; kingdom Metazoa; phylum Chordata; class Aves; order Galliformes; family Phasianidae; genus Lagopus; species Lagopus muta. The sequence goes on along the minus strand of NC_064435.1, from coordinate 36,329,371 downwards.
GAATGTGTAGTTTTTGTTGAGGAATAACACGTGATTTTCTGAGGTGGTCTTATTTCAAGACTAAGTACAGAAATGGTTTGTTCTCTGACAGGACATGAGGATTTCAGGTGCAGGGTAGGAAAGGAAGAATTATGGTCATCTGTACTTCAGGTTTCTGGATAATACTCTGTGATTAGATGCAATAATAATTAAAGAGTAGCGTAAAAAGTTGGTCAGGAAAGCTCATTGTGGAGGTTTTATTATTGACATCAGGCAGTTTATTGTTTCTTTCAAGTTACTTCTGAATACTTCTGTCTCGTGACCAGTTTTATGTAGGATATATAATGGGGAGGACAAGGAGCTACATTTTGTTCTGTAAACATCATTAATGAAACAGTTATCTGAATCTCAGCTGTAGATCCAAACAGCATCAGCTTATAGAAGCATAAGCATTCTGTCTGACACCAGTGCCTGTGATTCCTAAATCAATTGATCTCTAGCAGAGCCTCATCCATTCTATTTCCTCAGCTGTGCAGTGTATATTGGGTTCAAGGTGATGTAAGTCTTTGCATGCTGAGAGAGAGAGAGGCCACTTCCTGATGTGCTAAGGATGCTATGAGAATGCCATTTACTGTTTGCTTCTTAGGAAAGCACAGTGTAAGGGTTCATAGTTCTGGTCTTTTGATGGCGGTTGAATTTTGAATGAGGGGTTTTTTTTTTGGGTAGAAAGAAAATGAAATTGTAATTTCTGTTTAATAGCTTGTGAGGAAAGGAATACGTATTTAGATATTTGAATCTGAATCCTGAATTCTTTTGCTTTAGGATCTTTGCTGCTGTTTTGCCTCTTGTTTTTCTTTACTGAGGCTATTTTATGAATCAGACTTCTTCACTGAAGAAATTGCTGGTCCAGCAAAGTGGATCCCCAAACCTCTTCCATAGCTATCAAAATAAGCTTTCTTATTTCTGATGTTTGTAGAATAGTTTGACAAAAAATGAGGATATTTCTTTAATTTGCTTGCTTTTCCTACTTTAAAATAGCAAAACAAGGAAACAAACAAAAAAAACCCCAAAGAAACAAAAAAGAATCCCTCAACACTAAATTTTAATCTCTCAGAAGTTTTTCAGTGAGTAGAAAAAGATCTGTTCATGCTGAAGGGAGAACACTGTGGGAACAGGTTTATTTTTAAGAGGCTTTGTAAGCGTATAATCTTGAAATGATGCAGCAAGATTGATAAATTTGGACGGTTAATTTAAGTGAAATTATTAGGAACAGTGAAGGTGATGTGTTTTCTTTTAAAACTGACTTTAGCCCAGCTTTTTGAGAGAAGATGGCAACTGGTTCTGTTTCCTGGTAGATTCCTCCAAGTTTGTTTTCAGATGAGTAAAAATTTCCTTTCACATCTTATTCACAATTAGTTGCACTACTGATCAGTCATCAGTCTGCGACAAGCTTGTGGAGAACTTGGAGGTAGCTCAAGACGTTCCTGTTGGGGGTTGTAGCAGATAAATGTCAGCTGCTTCTACAGCTTGCAATAGCTTGAATGACGGTGGCTCTGGAGAGTGGGTCAGTAATTATCTTTGATTTGCAAACTACTTCCAAGTTCTTTAAAATCTTGGTGGAAATGAGAGTGAGATAGCATAGTTCTAAAAATGCAGAAGGCAGTTTTTTCCCTGAAAGACTTCTTAAAGTAGAAATACATTGAGCTATTTTAGAAGTGTATATCGGTTAAACAGTGCACATGAAAGCACCTCAGTTCTTCTTTACGAGGAAGAAACTGGAGACCTATTAAAGATCTGCACAAGATGATTTGGTTCTCTTCATTTGGAATCTCCTCTGGTTATATCTAGGAAAAGCAATCTAGTTCAGTCCTGTGCAGAAAGAAAAGCTACAGTGGGTACCAGACCTGATGACCTAGCAGTCTCCATTCCAAATGAGTAACTTTTGCCAGGACTGCCTATGCTGTATAGGCACCTTTTTCCATGTGTGTATGCACTCTGTGAACTGTCCTGTGCTTAAATTTGGACCAAGGCAAGGGAATGTAGGAAGTAAGTGAACTCTGAAGGTAGCAGTTCCTTTATTCTTCAGTATCTTAGTCTGTGGAGAGGGCTGTGGAGAGCTTCAAGCTCTTTTTGTCATTCTCCTTTGCAGAGAATAGCTTAGTGTAGCCACTTTATGATGTGGTCTTAATAACTGCTGATCATCACTGAGGCAGGTGATGTGTTTTAAAAGAACGAACAAAGAAACAACTTTAAACATATAAGAGCTTGTTCCTGATGCACAAGCCAGGCATACCTTTTTGGCATATCTTTCTTTTTTTTTGAAAAAGGAGCAGGGTGTTCTAGATGCATAGGTGTCCCTGTTCATTACAGGGGAGTTGGACCGGATGAAGTTAAGTTCCCTTCCAACTCAAATGATTCTATTAAAAAAAACTCTGGTAGTCCAATAAGTAGAAGTTACGGAAAGTGTTTCAGTATTTGTTCTGTATGTCAGCTGCCATATTCTGTGGGAAATCCGAGGACCTACTTAGCAGTTCAGGCTGTAAATGAAGGTTCCTGAAATCTCTTCACTCCATCTACTGTCATTCCTTCAGTGTCCCATCCTGCTTCTCCCCTCACCTCCAAATTCTTTTTCTTTATGGTTGACTTAAAGTTAGTGAAATAATGTAGCAGTACCTTTAAATAGCCTAATGCGTATAAAACAAAAGAATAATCCTGTATTAGTATGTTTGTTAGAAAAGAGATCTGTAATATCTTAAAGGGAGATTTGTGCAATCCAATAGAGCATATGTGATTTCACTTTAAGTATTTAGTTTATAAAATATTGATATTATTTATGGCAAAAGAATTGATATTTTGTAATCCTTAACCAATGTAATATGTGTTTTTCCTATTTGCTGAAAGGTTCAAAGGCAGTATGCTGAATGTATTGGGCAAAAATTACCATCAGGGCTAGAAGCTGAATGAGGGCTTAAGTTCAGATGTAGGATGATTCATCTTGCTACATGTAAAGAGCATAAAGGGGAACTACGGGTTTGTTCCGTGATGCTGAAATATGTTCCCTTTAGTTCTGTGAAAACTCTGGCTTTTCACTTTGGATATATAAGGTGTATTTATCTTCACAGAAATGAGTGTGGATATGTGGTTCCTGTACAAATGCATGCTGTGATCTCCCAGTATTTATGAAGAACACATGTACAGGAAAATGACTCTTAAGTACAAGTCATAAATTGAAATGATTATAGAATATACGTGGACAAATATACCATGTGTGGTACGGGTAGACTGTAATTTCATCAAGTGGTTTTTCAGACTTCATAAACTATGAATGAAACATGATTGTATTGGCCTTGGAACAGGTAAAGTAAAATACAGGATCTGGCTACTTTAAAGTGCTCAAAATTCCCTGGCTGGAAATAGCCTTTTGGGATAATGATGAAGTCTTAAAACCTGCCTGTGATTTTAAAAAAAGAAAAAAAAAAAATACATTTTGGTGAAAGTCATGTGTTCAGAAACCCTGGGAAACATTCAAGTATCCAGCTCATGAATTTTTACGGCGCCCAGCTTTCCGAACAGGGTGAGGCTTTCACACAGAGGGTGGTGATGCACTGGAACAGGTTGCCCAAGGAGGTTTTGGATGCCCCATCCCTGGAGGCATTCAAGGCCAGGCTGGATGTGGCTCTGGGCAGCCTGGTCTGGTGGCTGGCGACCCTGCACATGGCAGGGGGTTGAAACTGGATGATCCTTGTGGTCCTTTTCAACCCAGGCCATTCTGTGAGGCAATTCCAGGCGCTCAGCCGACGGGCAGGGCGCTGAACCCTGCTCTCCACCGGCTGCCCGCTTCTTTGGCTGCTCCGCGGTGCGGGCCGCTTTGCTGAGCGCGGGATGCCGGCAGCAGCGCACCCAGGCTCGCTCCGCAGGCCGGGAACACCGGCCAGCCGTGCCTGCGGCCTGCCCGCCCGCGCTAAGCCTCCCGCTCGCCACGGTGACCTTTGCCCCTCGGTATCCTGTGACACCCCGCCTGCCTTTGTGCTCGAGTTTACTCGTGATGGATACGTTTCCCTCCCAATCGCAGATGCCGGGCTCCGGCCGAGCCGGCAGATAAATTATTTTCAGCTGCGGGCCCCGGCGGGGGGGGGAGGAGGGCGGCCGGAGCTGGCCCGCGCCCTGGCCGGCCCGCTGCCGTCTCCAGCTCCTCCTGGAATATGAAAGGGGACGGCTCGCAGCCCCTCTGATCCTTTTTAAATGCAAAAGAATGTAGGAAATTGCCCGATCAGTTGGTTAATCAGTGACAACTGCAGCGGGCGCACAAAAAGCGCGGCCCTTAACAAGAGGCATCCGTTGCGCCGGGTGTTTTTTCAGCGCCTCAGCGGGTCGCCGCTGGCCCCACCCCTTGGATCCTCGGCTGGGTTAGTGTCGGCTTTATAAGGGGACGTAATTGCTGGGAGATTTCTGGTGACTGATGGCAGCAATATCAGGCTTCCCCCCGGGTCCCGCTCGGGCTTTTTGTTCGCTGTCCACCGCGGCTGCAGCGCTTCTCGCTGCAGTTGTTCATGCCGAAAACCGTGCGTTAAGGTGACGCTGCTCCTCCTACGGCCTTATGCGGGAGATAAGGCGGCTGCCGAGTGCTTATGAAAGTATTCCCGAATCAGTTGTTGGGCTGCAGTTGTTTCTTTTGTTTATCTGAGACTTATTTTTAGATAAACCTCTCCCTTCTCCCATCTGTATTCGTTCCAGCCTTGTGTTGGTGGTCGGATGACCGAAGAAATCCTTTTAAAGTGCCAACCCACATAATGCTAAAACTGTAGTGTTTCTGGCTTCATTTATTCCACCCTCCCCCTCAATGCACACACGCACACCTCGTGTTTGTTGCGTACTTAAACGTAAAAACAATTTATTCCCCTGCCCTGGTTGCCTCATTAAAAATCCCCAGATGCACACTTGAAATAAAAGTATTTAACGCATTTCCCTTTTTCTGCTTGTCCAGACTGGAAAGAAGCGTGTGCTGGTGGCTGCTTGCTTCATGCTGTGGGTGCTGATTTAAAATTAGCAGTGCCCCATGTTGGGAGCAGCATTTGCAGCCCTACTGGCGTTGCAATGCAGAACTCACCGCCGGTGTGTGTTGTAACACCAGGCCGCGCGGGTTTGCATCATTTTCTTCCTCGATGATGCTGTTGTGGTTCTTGTATCAAAGCTGCTGTGAACTTGAATGACGTAGGATATTGTTTCCAAATGTGTGGCACAGGCTGAACTCTAGCTGGTCATTCCTGCATCAGCTGCTTGACAGCAGCAAGCTGCCAAATATTCCAAGGCTGTTGTGCCCTCAGTTGCCTCTGTAAAAGTCTGTTCTTTGCCAAAGTACGTGTTGTGTTAAGGAAATAAAATACAGTCTGGTTTCTACTTAAATGCTATATGGGGAACTTAATGGATTTCTTGCCCCCCCCAAATGTTGCTGAGCAATATTCATGTTATTTAGGTGACTCCGTGTATGCAAAAGCTGATTATGAGGGAAGGCACATGAAGTTTTCATTCCACCTTCCCTGCCCTCCATTGCTACGTTAACAGGAGATAGTGACTGTCTTAAACCTGGCACTGTGGATGCGTTTTCTGTGAAGACCTGATTAACTGGGTTTTACTAAGAGAGATGTGAAATTAAACTCCCCAGAAATGCTTTTGCTGTATTTGCTGGCTCTTCCCACTGAAGGCAGAATGTTTCTGAGTCGCCTGAGTTCATTCTTTTCATCCTTGTGAGTCCGTTCTCTCTTTCCTGGGGCAGGGGAGGAGCGAGATTCCTACCATCCTTTGATCTGATACAAACTATATGGACTTGATTTTTAACACAGCTGTACTCTCTGAGATGTTTACTATATAAAGAATAAAAGAAGTCTTTTAGGCAGTCAGAACAGTTTCTTTGGAAGTTACAGTCAAAAATCATATTGTAATCAGTTTACAGATCTGCTTTTTTGCTTTTTTTTTTTTTTTTTTTGTCTTATCTATATGCCAGAGGAATGTACCATGCGTGGAGAGCTGTCTGTGATAGAGTGAGAACTAAATATTAAGCAAGCAGGAGACCAGGTGTGTTTCCCATGTGCGTGTTTCAGCACTTGCATAACTGTCCAGGCAGAAGTGCCGCTCGCTCCATAGGTAGATGAGCTGAAAGGTAGAAGTCTCATCAGCTGTCTTCCATAACTGCCATTTTTCAGCATAATTTTTACGGAGTTATCAGGATGTTTTACATATTTATGAAGTTTTAGGTGAATGCTTTCCTCCAAACATAAGGTGATCTCTTTGGTTACCATTATTTCTGCCACCTACTCCTGTGCAACAAATACTTAAATTACTACCCCTAACAGCCAGTGGGAGCTTAGTGGTTTTGAAAAGCAGTTTAAATATGAAATATTTAAATGCAGATTTAGTAGCCTAATGTTTAATCCTACATTTTGAGGCTCCAGTCTCAAAATGACCTTTGGCATGGCTTTGGTGTTTAGCATAAGAGGTCTTTTTGGCCTAATTCTTCAAAACAGCATGTTGTTTTCAGCATTTATTATCTTGTGTTATGGATACGTACTTGCACTGTATAAAAAAAATCCTGTGTCTGTCAAGCACTTAGGAGTTCTGTCTGAGATACCACTGATAGCTGTAAATGTATTAGCGGTGAATGACATGTCTCACTTGGAAGAACTCTGAGCAGCCAGTATTAGCTGCCTTTACACATTCTGTTTATCCTGATTACTTGCTTTTTGACTATCCAGAAATGGTGCTAAATCTCTTGTATAGAAGGATGTAGAGGGACCTGCCCGTTTGCAAATAGCCTGAACAGAATGTGCAGATGGCGTTGTGGAAGGCAGGCGTGTCTGTATGCTGCCCTTGTCGCTTCCTGTTCTTGAGAGCTGGGACCTGCTGCTTTCTGCCTTGGGAACAAGGCTAATGAAATTCAGGTTTTAGTGTCCTCAGCACTAGATCAGGTTATGATTATGCAGCAGCCAGTTTTGTTCCACTCGTAAAAGTGGGAAGCTGCCTAAGGCTGCAGGGCTCTGAAATACGAAGTCAAGCAATGGTTAACTGTGACTTAAATGTGAAGTCTGGGTGTTTAGGACTTGGAATGCTGTGGACTAGAGTAAATGTAAGCTTTGTCTGCTGAGACAACAGGGTTGTTAAGCAATCGGCTGTGTCCTGGTGATTGGGATCATACAATCACTTTGAATAGAAGTAGGTTGTCTGGGCAGCATTAAGGAAATATATTCTCTGAGTTCAGTTGGGTTGATGCAAACTCTCATATTCAGGAACAGAAAAGCTGTAGAATTTCATAGCAAAATCTGTGAGTTTGGTCAAGATTTTCTTTTTAACTATTGTGTTATACATTCATATTCACCAGTATACCTGATTCAGATGGTCTTTTCTTCATACCTGGAATATAGACGTTGCTTTGTGAATTTCTGTTGATTTTAACTTACAGGATAGTTGAGAAGATAATGCATAAATCTATATTTTTAAACTGTATAATTAACAACAACAAAACCCACCAAACAAACAAAAAATCCCATGCCATCCCACCAGCTTATGTGGTAGTCAGTCCCGATCCAGTCTTGATGTTAGTATGCTTACTTTCATGGGAAAATGAACTGTACTGTTTAGAATCACAGAATGGCCTGGGTTGAAAGATCAAAGATCATCTAGTTTCAACCCCCCCCTGCTATATGCAGGGTCACCAACCACCAGACCAGGCTGCCCAGAGCCACATCCAGCCTGGCCTTGAATGCTTCCAGGAATGGGGCATCCATAACCTCCTTGGGCAGCCTGTTCCAGTGTGTCACCACCCTCTGAATGAAAAACTTCCTCCCAAAGATTTTTCTAGGGACTTATGTTAGCTAGAATTACACCTTGGTAGAGGACTTACCTTTGTGTACATCTATAGTGTGGTTGCTTTTTTATTTTTGAGCCGGGAGGATTTAAACTGGAAAATAACATTGCTTACAGTGGAAAAAGAGAAGAAATGATCGTAAGTTATGATAAGGCTGTGACTCTTGTGACTTGCTTAACTATCTAGAAGGCATCTATCCTGTTAACATAAAAGGTTGAGAGCTTACTAGGAAATTTAGCATTGACTGTTTTCTTATCAAAAGGAGGTTAACTTGTTTTGATCAGAAAGTAGCTGCTACTGTTGTTCATTCTTAAACACGCACTGTTAGTCGTATATCACATCAGAGGGGTGACTTTTTTATTTGGAGAAGTAGAATAAGGTTTGGTGAGAGCACAGCTGACTGTAAAGGACTGCAGCCATAAATCTAAAGCCAAACTTAAATGAAGAAATACTGCTATGGCTTGGAGACAACTTCTCATGCGAGCATTCTCATGCTGTGTTTTAAACCTAATAGCTTTAGCATTAACAGCACAAGCATGAAACCAATTCACACTTCAGATAAAAATGCCGAGCTGAAATCATAAATAGCGGCAAACAGTGTTTTCACTCTTAATTTAGATGATGGATTTGTTTGCATACAACATGCACCATAAGAAGTTGCTTTTCTTTTTAAAGACCCTGTGCTGAGGAAAGCAGGCGTGCTGTGGAACCTAAAACACATCTCCTTCCATACAGGTTTTAGTGCAGATCTGCAAGCTGTGTTGGAGTCAGCTGGGCAGAGTTGAGGTGTGTTTGTTTAAACACAACCCTTACCCTACTTTGACTTGGTTTTGTGGGTATAGTAGCTGGCCCTAACTACTGTTTGCTGATGTTGACTGTTGGTGGCTGACTAGAGCCTGAGTTTTATTGGAAGCCTGTCAACTGACAAACAGTAAGCAAAGCAAATTCAAATGTGTGTCTTATTTGTATAATTGTGTTTCTGGAGATGCTGTTAGCTTATCTGTGACAAATAGCAAAGTGAGAATTCTTGTGGAATGTGGTTGTTTTATTGCAAAACTTCATTAGACTTTCAGGAGGGTACAGCCTGTCTACCTTTGAGTGGTCATTTGAGTACCTTACCTAAAAAAATCAGCACACATTCTTACCTATCCAGAATTCTATGAATGTATGCAGGCTTCGTTGTTGAGGGGGAGAGAGATCCTCGACTGATCTCAAGTTTGACATTGCCCAGATAGAGGCTGGGAGGTGACAGCGCACTGCTCCTGTGCTTCTTAGCATTTCCAAGCAAAGAGCCTGCTCCGTTAGGCAGAGACCAGCAGTACGTGATACTCCCAGCTTTGCTAGCTCCTGACTGCAGCATGCAGTGTCACAAGTCTTTGGGTGATCCTGAATCGCTGCAGGGATTTTCATGACCGAATGCCTTGCTCTGGAGTACTCTAACATGTGAAGCTTGCTTCAGCGAAGGAAGCTCTTTCTTGCTTTGCTGGAGCTTTCTTATGCTATATTTTAATGAACTGATTGAGGTGAGAAATGCTACAGATGGCTTTTGCTTAATAAAGGAAATGAAATCAAAAGAAATAGTTATTAAGAGACATGAAGGTGGCTCGTAGGAATTTACCCTCAAGTGATTTAGAAATATAAGTGTTAATATCCCAGCTGAGCACTAAAGAGATTTAAGAGTGTAGTTTTAAAGGTGACATTCAAATGCTATTTTAAGAGGAGTGATAAATGCTTGTGCTTTTCCTTGTGCCCTCTGCTTCATGCTGTAGAAGCTCATCTTGACAATGATTGCAAGAAGTGTAATGAATGTGCTGATATTTTCTCCCTAAAACTTGTTTGGGACAAATTGCCTGCAGTTGAAATAGTCCAGCTTGGCACTTTGCATCCAAAGTGACAGAAAGCATCCCTTTTCTGCAACAAAATGTGAGATGTGAATGTACATGTAGGTAAACCTGGTTTTGTGTGGTTGCTGATTATTAAGGGCAAGTCAATGTCTGCAAGTACTGTTTCTACTAAATAATGACAACAACGCAGCAGTAGTTTTTTATTTTTATTTGCTGTATGGTTGGGCTTTGTTGTCTACCAGCTTCAAGTTTATTTCTATAGCCATAGCATTTAAAATTCTTGTTCTAGAAAGGAAGGATAGTGTTAGACTGACTAGTTTGAGCCATAAAAAGCAAACTCAGACAGAATAGCTGTGGGGAAAAGGAGGCATTTCAGCACACACCAGGCTTCCTGTGAAAAAACTAACCTGGAAATTCTCTGAAGCTGTTCTGTTAAAATGCGTTACAGCATTTCCCGCCCCCTCCCCCCCAAGTCCAAGTGCAAACTGTTTTACTATTTAACTTCTCTTGCCGTAGCTAATTCTCCTTCACGAGTTATACAGATAGTAAATATGGGCAGAACAAAACTTTAGTGTGGTCTTCTGTATTGCCATGGTTGCTGTTAGTCTCATGATTACTTGAAGATGCCTAATGAAGGGTGGTGATGGTGTTAAGGAAATTATGGCATGGGTTCAGTGTCGTAAAATGAAGAATCTAATAGTTTCGCTGAAATGGGTGGACACGTCAAGTTGTCTTTCAGTTTGTAATTTTGTTAAATTAAGATAAAAGATATATTAAACAAACAAAACAAGACAAAAAACAGCTAAACATATGTATTTTTCTCCTAAGCATTAAGTTGGGTCTTGGAGTTTTGTATATTTTCAAGGGTCACCTCTGTGTGTTTGAGAAATCTGTTCTCCGTATGACTAACTTTAGTCTGTCGCAGGACTCGGTGCTTCTGCTTGCTCATCTGATTACGCAGCTCAAGGGAATAAGGTTAAGGACATGCTGTTGGTAACTAGAGCGTTTTCAGGGCTTTAGTTCGGCAGATGGGCTGCTTGGCTATATTCATGCATCTGCCTACCTGCTGTGGCAGCTGCTGCTGCTGCATGTTGTGTTCTTTTGTTCTATTCCACCCAAGAAAGGAACGCTAGGATGTGTAGTGAGTGGATTAATTTAAGGTTAAGGTTAGTGTTTTGCTTGCTTCCGAACTCCCTATCGTAATAAAGCTTCTGATAAAGACGATGCAAGCTTCTTAAAGTGAAATAGATTTTTAAGATGTGTTTCGGGGGCTGAAACTAGCTGTCATTGTACAGAAAACAGTCAACTGTGTTTTCTTTACGTTGCCCGATGTTCCTTATTTCAATATTTTCCTTTCTTTCTCTCCCTTCCCCCGCTTCTAGGAGCAGTAACCAGACTTTGCCTGACACTGCGTGGTCCAAAAGAATTAAGGAAATATGGAATGACATGAAGGAGATTAGTTGAGGATTAAAGGCTTTGAGGACAAAACACCTCACCGAGGTGAAGCACAGACTAGCGTTCTAGTTGTAGCTCCAAGGAGCTGTGTGCTGCAAAAAGATGGCAGATCCAGGAATGATGAGTCTGTTTGGAGAAGATGGGAATATTTTCAGTGAAGGGCTGGAAGGTCTCGGAGAATGTGGATATCCTGAAAACACAGTAAATCCCATGGGGCAGCAAATGCCCATGGATCAAGGATTTCCCTCTTTACAGTCATCTCTTCATCATCCCCCTGCAAATCAAAATCAAGCAAAGTTGACCCATTTTGATCACTATAATCAATACGAACAGCAGAAAATGCACCTGATGGATCAGCCGAACAGAATGATAAGCAATGCCCCTGGGAATGGTATAGCGTCTCCTCATTCACAGTATCACAACCCTCCCGTTCCTCAGGTTCCTCATGGCAGCGGTGCTAGTGGTCAGATGGGAGTCTATCCCAGCATGCAGAACGAAAGACACGGGCAACCCTTCGTAGACAGTGGCTCGATGTGGGGGCCGCGGGCAGTTCAAGTGCCAGACCAGATAAGAGCACCATACCAGCAGCAGCAGCAACAGCCGCAACCGACACAGCCGCCACAAGCACCCTCCGGACCCCCCGGGCAGGGCCATCCTCAGCACATGCAGCAGATGGGAAACTACATGGCTCGTGGTGATTTTTCAATGCAACAGCACGGTCAGCCGCAACAGCAGAGGATGAACCAGTTTTCTCAAGGCCAGGAAGGCCTCAATCAGGGAAACCCTTTCATTGCCACCTCAGGACCTGGCCACTTGTCTCATGTGCCCCAGCAGAATCCCAGTATGGCACCTTCTTTGCGACATTCAGTCCAGCAATTTCACCACCATCCCCCCACTGCTCTCCATGGAGAATCAGTAGCCCACAGCCCTAGATTCTCCCCTAATCCTCCCCAGCAGGGTGCTGTTAGGCCGCAAACACTTAATTTTAGTTCTCGGAGCCAGACGGTACCCTCACCTACTATAAACAACTCAGGGCAGTATTCTCGATATCCTTACAGTAACCTTAATCAGGGATTAGTTAATAATACAGGGATGAATCAGAATTTAGGCCTTACAAATAACACTCCAATGAATCAGTCTGTACCAAGATACCCAAATGCTGTAGGATTTCCATCAAACAGTGGTCAAGGACTAATGCACCAGCAACCCATCCACCCTAGTGGCTCACTTAACCAAATGAACACGCAAACTATGCACCCTTCACAGCCTCAGGGAACTTATGCCTCTCCACCTCCCATGTCACCTATGAAAGCAATGAGTAATCCAGCAGGTACGCCTCCTCCACAGGTTAGGCCCGGTAGTGCTGGAATACCAATGGAAGTTGGCAGTTATCCAAATATACCCCATCCTCAGCCATCACACCAGCCCCCTGGTGCCATGGGAATTGGACAAAGGAATATGGGCCCCAGAAACATGCAACAGAATCGTCCTTTTATGGGTATGTCTTCAACACCACGGGAGATGGGTGGGCACATGAGACCAAATGGTTGTCCAGGCGTTGGCCTTGCGGATCCACAAGCAATACAAGAACGACTAATATCTGGCCAGCAGCTTCCTAGTCAACAGCAGTCTTTTCAACAGCAAATGCCAACCTGTCCTCCCATGCAGCCTCATCCAGGGATACATCATCAGTCTTCACCACCGCCACATCCTCATCATCAGCCTTGGGCACAGCTTCACCAGTCACCACAAAACACACCACAAAAAGTGCCTGTCCTTCAGGTAAGCTGCTTCCGATGAATAAAAAAAATGTTTTGCATGATTGTAAATGCATTTGAGTATGCACGAGATCTCTGGCTTCAAAGCAGTTGTTCTTGCTTGACTACACTGTTCTTTTGCTCATTACGTGACTTTCTTGGTACACAGAAGCTAAAGGTAAAATAAGGTTCACGTAGCTTGCTGATGTTTTTACAGTAATTATTACAGGATGGCTTTATGGATAGACTGAAATATGATTATAGCAACAGGACAAACTGAGTACTGCTTTTTTAATTTCTTATTGGTTCTTTTGAGGGGGAAATGGAAAGCACGTGTGGGAATTCTAATTTAAGCTTATATCTTCCATATTTGCAACTTGCTAAAAGGAGTGTATATTTTAAGGAATTTGTGAAGGGGCAGCAGTTTGTGCTATAGAATTCAGCAGATGTGAATCATAGTCTAAAACCAAATTTTCTGAGGCTTACATAAAATCTCAAGTAAGACAAAAGTTCTATTTTACTGAGGCTTTGATCTGCCGAGTTTTAGTGAAAAATATATTGCTTCCACGTTATTTTTCAGTTAAAAGCTAGAAACATTTAAACATCTTGATCCCTCTGTAGCTTAGCAAGTTTGACTGCATGTTGGTATACTGAGCTGCAAAAGTGCCTTTTGGGATCCTTGGATTTGCCATGGCTTGCCTTTGGCTCAATCAGTCGACCATTCTAGGGGTTTTGATACTGAATGAATAGGTGGCCAAGATATCAGAGGTTTAATTATTTTTAAAGCCACTCAGTAATTAATGCCAAGTAGCTCTGCCCGTAAATATTTGGAGACAATTGTTGGAATGCAGTCATAATGATACGATGTTACAATCAGCCATAAATAATATATAATAAATCATAAAAACAGCTGTCCTAGCCAGTGTCCCAGGACTGCGAGGAAGGCAGCTGCTCAGCAGTCTCCTCCTCTGCTGCCTGCCGGCTGCTTCTGTTCGCTGCTCCACACAGCATGAGGTGGGTCTGGGAATCAGATGTATGTGCTGTGGAGAGGCAGCTGACGAGGAGTGGTGGATGGAGCAGCTCAGCAGCTGGGAGAGGCTTCCACATTCTCCAAGGGGGTAGCACAGGGCATGCTGGAGGGTAATCTAGTCCTGGGAGGGAGATCCGTGCTGCCTCGGGGTGAGGGAAAGGACAGAGACTTCACTGAAAGGAAGAGGAAGCTCTGCCCTTGAAAGGGGACACGGTAGCTTCATGGCTGTCTTTCTCTCCCCTGCCTCCCGTAAAATAGGTGTGAAATGTTGTACATATGGTGGCCTTTCCTCTTTCCCTCCTGCCCCTCCCCCGCCTCCATGTGCACACTTTGGAGAGTGTAAATAACCCTTCTTGCATGGCCATAGGGTGTTGTGTTCCTGACTGGTTAGTTCTTAATGGTGCCTCTTGTGTTATTGTCTTCGTGGCTAAGCAGCTTGTAAGTGCTCAAGACTGCATTGAAAAATCCAAGACAACTAGCAGAAATTTTGAAAAGGATGCATGAGGACGTGGAGAAATGTGAGCAAAAGAGAAAGGCTTAGGGTTCAGGAAAAGGAGTACAAGGTTAGATGCTTGGGTTTTTTTACCCTGAAGAGAACTGACGCATCCAGCAGGAAAAAAACAAAAACTTGAAAGAAAATTGTGGAAATGGTAAAATGAGACTTAAGAAACTAAAGGGACAAAACCCAGCATTACCGATATCTTTCACAGCTAGCAATGGTGGAGATGTGGAAAGACTTAAGATGACTGTAATAAGGGCTGTGCTCTAAAGCTGCAGTCTTGAGCAGTGGAGTTAATTCTGTGATTTCATCTGATCATCCAGTAAACTTCTTTTTAGCAGCAGCAGATGGTTTGGGAGGGGAACGTCTGCTTGTGGAATGGGAACGCATTTTAAATGTTCTTGGGGCATTCGTTTCCTTTTAACTGGAGAGGTAGAATACAGACAGCTCAACTCTTAAATGAGCTGTGCAAACTGTGCTCATAGTTTTTGAGCAAAGAGTTTTGAACTGCAGATGAATAACTTGAAGGTAAGTGCTGAAACTAAATAATTAGAGGAAAACCACACTATAACTCAAGTTATTTGATTAAAATCTGTAATTCAAGCAGTTGTAGCTAGCCAAGTAACTTCTCTGTTAGCCTACTTCTGTTAAGTTTTCATTTAGTAGAAGTTATTGTTAACATACCTTCCCATTAAGTAATTAGTTTGAGATCTGACTGTAGTAATGAAATACTTGACAGGCAGGCATTTCCCCCTGGAAGACTGTTTGGATCAAATATAAATTGTTAAAGTCAATGAAAGCCCAACTCCTCCTCACCCCCTGGGGAAAAAAAAATGCAGATGTGCAAAAAAAACCCCAACAAACCCTGCTCTTAAGACTGAATGCAGAATCTGCAGCTATCCTGCCTCAGTCGTGGTTTCTCCTTCATGTCAGCTGGCAGAAAACTGTTCGCTGAGCAACAGTTATTTAAATGACTGGTTTGATTTTATTTGTATAAAATGAATCAACAAAATGAATTTAGGCGGTAAATGAAAATCACTGTGTATTTTTAAATCAACAGAAGCCATCTTAGTAATTATTTTTCAGTGATTTAAAGCTAGCCTTATCATGGGAAGGCTGTAATACTTGTGGTTAACCAAATTACTGTTTTGTTTTTAGATATGTTGGAAGGAAAGTGAAGTTCTTTTGCTTTTAACTTGAAAAGAATTGCTGTGTCGATTCTAGAGTTCTTTATTTCTCTGTGTGTTCAAAACTGCTACTTATTTTGGCTGAGAGGTACAGCTGGTGATTGACAACTTAGCAGGGCTAGATTAATAGCTGAGAGCTAGATGTGGTTAATAGGGCCTTGTTATCAGTGATTTCCTGGCTTCAGCAGAGTTATAGATATTTACATGCGCCACCATCGTGTTGGGACATTCAGTAGATGTGCTTGATTTTCAAGTCCTGTTTTGGAAATGTACTTCAGCAAAGGCTGTGGGGTGGGGAGACAGGTTCTGTGGTGGCCAGTTGCTTGGCCAAGGTACAAAGCAGAGGGTAGGAGCAGCTTGTTTGTTTTCAAAGGGGGAGTATCTGTGCTGGGCTGGTGAGCTTCTGCCCTCCAAAATATTCATATATGACGTGGAAAAGAGTGGAAAGTCAAATGCAAAATTTGCTGCTGTCTTTAATGTGCTCAAAACTGAGTGCCAAGAGCAGAGGTGAGGTGGAGCCTGCAGTGATGAAGCTAAATGGACGGGAGCCTCAATTGCTTGGCTGTAAGCTGTGTAAATCAAGGCATAATGCTTGGGCAGTTTGAATGTCTAACAAAGATCTCTGCTTGGGAACAGAATCCTGGTTGTTGGATGACTATCTGAAAATGTGCTCTGACAGTCAAAGAAACAGAGCAGTAGGCATTGCTATAGAAATAGTGGAGAGCAGAACACAGATTGCTGTTGTGTTGTGCATATGTGCATGGTATGCCTACGTGGCAAGTGCTGTGCAGCTCTGGGTCCCTTCTTTAGGCCTCAGTAAATAAGCAGTAGTTAAAGGGAAGCAAGTGATGGTTTGGGGAGAAGGGAAGATGCAGTTTTGAAACTGTGAGCAATATGGGTGCTTGGAGAAGGTTGTTTGTCTCCTGGATACTTCAAGGGTGTTCAGCATATTGTCAGGTGGCAAGCTCAAAACAGCACGTTAAGATGCTGATCTCAGCATAGAATAGAATATACTATAGCATGGTATAGAAAAATGCATCAGGGTTGGATAAATATGAAGACACCACATTTGGCTCAGCAGACCAGTGCCATAAACAAGTAGCAGAGTTCATTCTCAAGATACATCTCCTTTATATGTGTATTTAGTTCTTCTACTCTTCCACAGACTTACTAGAGAAGGGATATCAGGTTAGATAGGCCTTCGGGAAGGGGGACTCTGATACTGTATAGTTGCTCTTAAATATCGGCACTTTCAAAAATCGTTGAAAGCATTTGAGTGTAAGAGGTTTTTCTGCCAAGAATAAACTCTGCTGGGCGTTTTGTTCTATGGAACTTTTTGTTTACAGTAGCTGCTGGCTACTGTGTAGGCTGAAGTTTCGAGCCCTATTCATTAAGTGTGTACCATAAACATGATGTGATCTGCATTCTTTATAATCAAATATAGGAATTCTTAAACAACAAACAGTTATGGTAATAGCTTCGATACTAGATTAAATGGTAGGACTCTACAGCAGCACTGCCAAGGTTGAAGAATACCATGTTAAGGTGCCCAGCCTCTTTTGGAGAAGGTTTTTGTTTTGTGTTACCAGTTCACTACCAGTTTTCTTCTGCCTTGTTTACCTGTGGGTGTGTGACTTGGCTTTCCGTGATAACTCTTGGCTCTCTTCAGCCTAAATGCATTCTTTTGACATTTCCTACCCTTCCCTGTTGGGGAGGAGGCAGGGAAAGTCCAGCTGAGTCATCAGCAGACTCATCCCAGATACCAGGGCCTTTCTGCAATTAAAACTTCGTGCTTACGCTGCCTCAGCGTAAATTATACTTGGATATAGCAGAATGAAGAGGGGTATTAATGCAAACTGTTATCAACTGGAGTGATCTGAAGCGATATTCTAACTCAGCAGAGAGTGCATGTTAAGTCAGTACTACTGGCACGCTCAAATGAAGTTGATTTTCCTGACTACTTGCATTTTTTAATGCCTGGGAATAGTAGGGAGAAGGAGTCCTCATCTTCTTACTGTCTTTGCATAACTAACTTTCACTGTGTGTTAGGGAATCTTGTTTAGTAAAGAATGATGTCTAGGATTTTTCCTGGAAGTGAATATTGATGCGCACCGTCCCACCTCTCCAGAGAAAACTTTATCAGATATTGAGTGCTTAGAATTTTTTTTTTTTACTGTTTTCCTGTTAATAAGGAGAACAGCTTCAAAAAGGAAAAACAAACAAAAAAAGCCCAAAAAACTGCTGATGGGTGCTTCTTGTTTTGATTGAGAAGCTCTTTCACTTCTAGTTGGCATCTTGGGGCACTAATAACTTAGTTTGGCTGTGAGCTGCTTCGCGTCCAGGTCTCTCAAAGGCTGTAATAACTGATACCTAATGCTTTTGCCAAGATACAAAAGTTGGTGTTTTGAAACTCCATAGATATGTTCAAGTCTAATAATTGGTATTAAGAGATCAAAAAACTTACTTCTTCCTCAGCCTTCAGAAGGCTCTATGTGCTTTTATATATGGGAGGTTAGAGTGGTTCTGGAGTTAGTAGGCATTTGGGCCAAAAATTTAGATTTGAGGTAGTTTGGCTACAGATTTTTTTTGTTTGTTTTTTAAGTGTTAAGGAGGTACAAGCAGCTTCAGGAATACCTATTCCCTCAGGTGCTGTGATTTGACTGGAATGAGAATAATTTGTGCCATTAAATTATCTGCTCTTGAGTTTTGGGTAGAGCTAGTTTGCAGCATTAGCATAAAAATACAAGTCTGCATCAGCATACTGATTTTGAAGGCTTAAGAGTTACCAGACTTGTTCCTCAGCATGATTATGTTGAAACTTCCTATGATACGTTGGTGACTCGAATGTGTTTTTTCCTTCTGAATCATTTGGATTATCTGGGGAATCGGCTAGCTAGAAATATTGTTAAATTGTGGTGCTCTTCAGTTCTTAAATACTGTATTCTCATCTGCTGGTGGTCTCTTCCAGTGGGATTTGGCAATCATCTTCTTTTTCCATGACTGAACACATTGTTATATTTTATATTTATGTGATAAAATTTAAATCTGTTGTTTCAGGGAAGCTTTTTTCATGATTGAAAACTGATATTGTAGGAAGAACCCCCCTTATGACCCCATTGTCAGCTTATGTAAATTAAAACACGGCAGAGCTCGAATAAATGAAAGGAGAAACACTTGACTTTTATTTTCTCTTTCTTTAAAATGCAGTGACAATTTTAGTAAGGAGTAAGTTGCAGTTGAATTAGTAATTTCCTGTGTTTTTATTGTGGGTTCTCCCGGTCTTCCATCCTGCTTTTATGTGTGGAATTTGAGGCATGGTGGTTTTTCACTTACCAGCCTTTGCTGGCATAAGTGCCCGCTCTTTCTGTCCTCTGACTACAGTAGATGTACCTGTTTCCACTCTGGTGGAAACCTTGCCTTTGATGTTAGATTTTTAACATTTGCCTTTAGAGGCTGTTTGTTCCTTCTGTTCAGAAGAACAATGCTTTTGACTTTGGCATTTTCTAAATCAAATTGTAATGAAAGAGCTGATAATTCAGTTAGTTCAGAAGCTAACATACTGGAATGAGATATTTTTTTTTTAAAGAGATGGTATCACCTGAACAGTGTCTCAGAATTGCATCAAATATGTTGTCTTTGTACATCCCATTGCTTTCTTTATGCTCATAGGAGGAAGTTTTTCAATTGGAGGGTGGTGATGCACTGGAACAGGCTTCCCAAGGAGGCTGTGGATGCCCCATCCCTGAGGGCATTCAAGGCCAGGCTGGATGTGGCTCTGGGCAGCCTGGTCTGGTGGTTGGTGACCCTGCACATGGCAGGGGGTTGAAACTCAATGATCTTTGTGGTGATCTTGTCAACCCAGGCCTTTCTATGGTTCTGTGATCCTATGATTCTCATCTTTCTAGATGTCCTCATTCTTTTAATGCTATGGATATGTATTTTACAAGTGGTAGTGTGGTCTGGGTTTGGGGAACAAACTGCTGGGTTTTTCATTTGAGATTTCATCTATAAATATTTGGTGCTTTTTTCTTTTTGGTCAACAGCATAAAGATTAGCAGCTCAGAAGAGAGAAACATCCTTGAATTCCCCCCACCCCTCCCTTCCCCCACCTTCGTAATTAAAGCGTCTCTTTGTGCACATCTTCCTTTTGACCAATGCAGAGGCTCACAGAAGGGGCTGGAAGCAAACTGGTTCTGGGGAGTGTGGTAGGAAACACGGGCAGGAAGCAGTGCTCAGGGAAAGGAAAGCAAAACGGAGCTGACTTAGTGAAGCAGCACTGAGCAGGAGAGACGGAGAGGAAATGGCCAGCAGCCAGTACTAAAGTGGAGATGGAGAAGTTCAGCGAGTCACTGTGCTTGTGCTCACTGCTTGAGCCACCTGCCTCCTGAGCCCTTGCTGGTCAGTGCTGAAATAAAACAAAAGCCACAAAAAAGCTGAATGAAGTCTGGGATGCAGAATCTTAACTGTTTCTTTATGTCAGCACATGTAATTGTTCAGTGACCCTTTGTGCTTTTAGGGATGCTCCTCAGGCCAGGTTGCATCTGGCTGGGTCACGTTCCAGCATCTGCTCGTGCTGACCTCAGAATTGCCCAGCTGGTGATGCAGGATTGAGAATGCCTGAGAAGACAGGGGTTGTTCTTCCTTCCTCTGGACTTGAACTGAATGTCTGTTAATACCTTATATGAGCACTGGGCTCTGTAGAACTTGCTCTCAGTTACCAGCTCTAGTGTCCCCACAGTTTAGATAGGTTAGAACCTCCTTTAGAAGCCAAAGCTTGGTCCTGTTTTATAGAACTGCAGCAGTGGTCAGATTTGAACTTCTTTGTGTGTTCTTTATAGCTTTCCACTCTTGCTCCATTTTTCATAAAATGTGATTTGTTTTCAGAACATATTTGTGATTTGTGAACAAACATCTTTTTTCTTTAAAAAAAGAACTCTTCTTCCACCTGAGATATTTGCAGCTATTTTGTTACTGAAGAGATGAAAGAATGCCCTCTTTCCAGCAAAGAGAGCTGTGCACATTTGTTATGTGTATCGTGTGTGTTGAAATGAGGGAAGACACTTCCAACATCTATCAGTGAATTGTTTTCCTTGAGCTTGAATGCCTTGTTTGCTTTTTTTTTTTTTCCCTTCAACATAATCAATAAAACTTAAAAATAAAACTCAAATTAATTTCTGTGACTTCTTTATGATGAAACAGAAGTGATAGATAGGATGGTTTAGTGGTCAGAGCATGAGTTTGATTTATAAACTCCTGAACCAACCTTCTTACTGCTTTTTATTGATCTTGATACATTATCTTAAAAGTATTTAGTTAAATTTCTCTCAAATGCTAGGCAAGGATAGTAACAATGTTGTTCCTGTTTATAAAGTGAACAATACTGATGAATAGCATGAAAGTTATTTATTCACAACCCAAAGTCTTAAAACTCCTGATTCAGGTTCTTATTCAGATATCCAGTACTCTAAAACATGTCAGTTCCTTGCCCTTCTTCCGACTCCTATGGAAGAAATAGGCTTGTAAGAGGTGAGGTGGTTGGAAGTAAACTCATGCAACAAAATGTCAATGGCTTTTGTGTCAGAATTCAGCAATGCTAAAGGTTATTCTGGGAGCAGGAAAGTTGCACGAAGTGTGGAAGAAAGTGGCAAACAAGTGACAAGCGAATCACCTTCCAACAGATCTGCAGCTGTCAGTAGGAATTGTTCTTTTGCTTCTGTTGCTCTATCACCTGTGCATCCTGCATCCCTGTGTCAGTACCAGCAGTCTGGGAGCAGTTGTTTCTTCCACTTCTGCAGCTCTTGTATTGTCCTGAACAAGCTTACACTTCTGGGATTGGGTTTGCAAGGCATGGATTAACTTTGTAGAAATTAAACATTAACAAATCTTAATTTCTGGAGCTTGGCAGGTTTTTATGGAACACTATGAATATCTTAATTTTGGGAAGTTAAAAGAATGCAACGTTTCAGTACACAGCACAAAATGTTTGTTTACTTACATTGATATAGCATGTTTTAGGGGAAGCCAAGCAGTAAAATTTTGGCTTTCCCTTTTTTGTATTTTGTTAAATTTTGTTTTCTGTCAAGAAGAAATTTTCATATGCAGTACAAGTTTCCAAAAGGATTGTGTACCCACTTACAGCAGATCTTTATTTTTTTTTATCAGACAGACTGAATAAGTGAATCAGTTGAATTAGAAAAGCATTAGTAAATTTTAACTGTTCTTAGGTAGTACTTTGTCTTATGTAACTCTACAGCCAAAGAACATAAAGACCATTGTAATTAAGAATTTAATTTTCTATAGATTTTGAATTTAGTGCTCTTATAATAAGAGAGAGAGAGAGGATGAGTAACAAGCTTCATAACTCACTTCCCAAAATCAAATTGTCAATATGAACTTCGTTCTTTACACTCTTCCATCTCTCCCCCTCTCCAGATGGCCCTCTAACACTTGCATTCTGGTACTTCATATCTCTTTTGGCCCTGCAAGACTCTGATAACTGTGATAATACTGTAATTTTCCTTACATGAGAGCACTTAATGATATGAAGTCCTTTATTTTATTTTTGGAAGAAGTCTTTCTCTAGCAGCCAATTGTTGCTAAATATAGTGGGAGGATTGTAGTATATAGTGTGAGTTTGAACTTAAAGCAGTGCTTACTGTAAAGTGTTGATCTCTGCTTTTACATAGAGAACTGTGTGTGAAGCACAGTAGTTACTAAAACTATGCTAATTTTTGAGCTTTATAGTTGTTTTTCATATCAGTTTATTAATGGGATATTGTAAATATTCACTGTGGCAAGGACTGTCATTTGTGGAAATGTGGATAAATGCCTACAATACTGGAAGGCTACTGAGTTCTTAGGTCTTTTTCTCTGCTATCTTCCCCTGGAATATTTCAAGAAAACTTGTTGGAAAGCTGGTAATTCTGTGACTGACATGATCTTTGGGATCTAGGAGATTCTTGCTATTTGAGATAGATTGCTTGTTAACCATTTGTTTCATGACTATATTGTTAATATTCCTGCTTATGAGGCGCTCAGTAGCAGTCCTAAGCATGAGGCTACAGAACTGTTCTACAGTTCTGCAGTTCCCCTCTGTAATGCACAGCCCCACGTAGATCAAGAACTTGTTTCCCATGTCATGTAACACAGAAATATTTTGCTTGGCTGCACTTTGTCAGAAATATGCATCTGGATAGGATAATGGAGGAAGACACGCAGTAGCAGCCAGAAACTGTCACAACGGCCACAAACTGAAGGCCAAAGCTCAGCTTACCATCAGCTATTTCTGCTGCTAGTTCCTGCTGCTGAATGGCAAAGGTTGTGTAGTTGGGAGTGAGGCTGTAATCAATATGTGGCTGTTGCGGCTTGCGGAGAGTAACCCAAATGGGCTCAGTACTAAAAGCAGGGAGCTGTGTTCCAAGCTGTGCCTCGAGTTTGGTGGTGGAAAGGGACAGGTGGTAATGCGTTGCTTTAGACACAATTCCAGTTATGAAATAAAATGAAATTAAAACCTGATATTGCATAGGTGCATTGCATTTGAGACCCACTATGCAGGGATTTTTACATTTTACTATAGGTTTTCTTGTTAAGAACAGCTGGAGCTCATTAGGTGGTCTTTTACTAAAGATAAGGTGCTTAGTGTTTTGTAGAACAATGTTAATTGGACTGGCTGGGTAACTAAAATATGATTTAGATGCTATAATGAAGAGTTATCTCAATTGGTACCTCTAAATGAGGTGTTTGTCCGCAGAAGAGGAAGTGTATTTTTTTGCAGGCAGGGGGTAAGTTCAGTTTTAATGATATTTTCTGATTTAATTGTTAGTTTAGTTTAATTACTCCAGGAGCTGGAAAAAGGCCTGGCTATGACATGTCATCATATGCATATTAGATAATGCATTCAAAGACTTTCTTTATTTGTTCCTGTGACTAAAAGGCGAGAGCTTGAGAAGTATCTTGGGCTCTTTAACATAAATGGATCTTGGGCAGCATACATAGTATCAGAGGATTTACATTCAAAGAAATCTGTGATTTCAAGCCCACTTTGTCATGCTGAAGTTAATAAAATACTGCAATAGGAAGGCCAATTGAACAACTGCTGTCTTCCCACCTTAAGAAGAAAACAGAACTGATTCCTGTTGATCTCTTCTGGCTTTGTATTCATGGGTATCCATTAAGGTCTCCTCAAGTTGGCAATTCCAGCATGCTGCCCACACACTCCAGAGACCCTGTGATCTGGGACAGGTGATGGCAGAAGGCAGGCTTACCTAGTAAACAACAGCACATGTAGGGGCAGTTTCTAAATAGACTTGTGGTACTATTGCTGGGAAACTCCTAGAGGCTTACAAATTAAACAGTAAAAATAAAGGGAAAATTGCCAGCAAAATGTTGTATACTGCAAGATAAACCTCTCTTCAGCATGGACCTGGTGTCAACGGTTAGACTGAAGTCTGCTACCTGAATTGTCTGATAGGCTGGTATTAGTAAGCACATAGCATGCCTGTAGCCTGCTGTGTGTCCCCTGCACGTCTGCTGACTTCTGCCAGAGAACACATGAGTAACGTGAGTCAGTTGGAACAGGCTGATGGGGCCAGCAAACCCTATCAGTGTTTCCATTTGACAAGGTGGAAACAGGCTGTTCAGGGTACGCCTGGTGTCACGCAAGCCACAATCCTCCACCCTCTTCTGCCTACAGCTGGACTCAAAGGGCACCTGTGGCAGCAGCAGGGTCACATGCGGCTCTGTCCTCAGCAGTTGCCCATGCTTGGATGTCAGATTGGCTTGTTACATGCTTGTGTCCTCTGAACGGCAAAAAGCTGGAGGAAGTAGTTTCACATCCTGCTTTATCTTCTAATGAAGCTTTATAATGTAGCTTTTTGCATCGAAGGAACTTTTGCTATGTCTAGATTGGGTATTCAGAGGTTCTTGTGCAGAACTGTAGAACCCAATATATGTGAAAATATCTACCTTATGTCAGTCTTACAAAAACACCAGGTTATGGCTGGAAAGCCACAGACATAGAGCTGTGGAACAATCAATCAGTATGTTTTTCTTTTAGCTTCTGAACACATCCTCTAAGTTGCAGATGCTGAAGAACTAGACGCTTGTATTCAAAAGCAAAGAAAAAGTTGTGGAGAGAAGTGCGTTATACAGGAAAACCTGGGCTGTGAGTAGTTTAAGTCTGATCTAGAAGTTGTATTTCCCTTTCAGCCACTTTACCTATTTAGCTCTAATGTACCTACATATAGGTGCAAAAGATGAAAATTTTCTTTTCTCCATCTCTTTTGGGCATCTCTGCACTCATTTGTAGGAATTCAGCCAAAACTAAAGCACTGCTGTGATAAGTCTAATTCTCTCTTTGGGTGGAGATGGACATGGGGGTTAGGTGGTGGTTAACAGGTCTGGGAGCCATCGAGGCAGGGTGGGGGCTCTGCTCTCCAAGTTCTCTGCAGTTTCTTTGGAAACTAATTCTAAAGGAAGGGTTTGTTCTGTCGTCTTTCATACTCTTTGATTCACATCTCGTCTGTTAGGGACATTGTGTGCAGGATGCTCTTCACAGATCACAGAATCACCCGGGTTGGAAGGGACCTCAAGGATCATGTAGTTCCAACCCCCCTGCCTAGCAGGGCCACCAAACATACACTTGATGCTCTTGAGGAGGAGCAAGGTTTCCTACAGAACATGAAGAAATAAGGAGTGAAATTCTCTCAGGAGCCTTTTTGGTTATATTCCTATTGCAAATTAAAGATGTGCTGCAGTTGGATACCAGCATCTCCTGCGCTCACCCACTCCTTAGAAATGTATCAATAATATTAAAATACTGTAGCTGTGTAAATCAGAAACTGTTGACTGGTAACTTCATGAATTGCTTACTTCTACTTCTCTCAAGCCTTTTATCTAGAATGCCTCAAAATAAAAATGACTACTGCATTATTTTTGGAAAGTTGTGCAAAGAAGGAATAGAAAAGCCAGGTAACCAGGCCTTGGAACTGTGGTACCTTTCTTTAAAAAGTAACCCTTCCCATGTCATGTAGCACTACTGCATTTTGTACATCAGCTGTTGCATGAACAAGGGAAATTATTAGTCAAAGGAAGATATGCTAAATACAAACATCTGAAATCACAGGCTTTTTTTTAATGGTGTTTGAGTACTTGTATTTATAGCTGGCAGGCTTTAAGGATGTGAGCCGAGTAAGGCTTGTAAAAGAGGTAATGGCTCTTTCTTTCTGACTATATTGCACAGGTTTACTGTAGGAACCTCTGGGGGCAATCAGCCTCTTTTTTTTCAGGTCTTAATGTAAAATTTGGTAAGTGTGGCTTACCCATCTTGCTTGTTTGCTTAATCAAGATGTCCTTTTCCCTAGAATATCAAACATAAATGGGTACTTAAAGCACATTTTGTGAATTTTTGAACTAGAATGTCCAATGTTTGTCACATTCCAAATTATGTTTGTTAAAATGTGTGGTTTTTTTTAAATTTAAACAAGATCTTGTTCTTTTTTTTTTTTTTCTTTTTTTCCAACCATCACCAGTCTTTCAGAGAAGGATACTTGTGAAGACTGCATGGGCCATTGAGCTGTGCCTCCAGCTGTCACACTACCATCTTAAAAAGTACTTTCTATAACCTTATTAAACTTCACTTTAAAGAGCACTTGGATTTTGCTTTCGATGCCCCTTTTGGAGATCCTGACCCAAATCTGATTATTCCGATTCTTGGCACACGCATCAGACTTTCTGTGCTAAATATATTAATTGCTGGCTTTATACTCAATTTGTTTTTGTGCCAGTTTTACCTTTCATCTTGATTCCTTTTCTTTGCTATAGAAGGATCAGCTGCTGTTTTCTTAAAGAGCAACCTCTGAAGTTTCTACCCTTCTCCTTTAAGATAATCCATACATATGTCTGTTTTAAGGATGATAATTGTTCATGTGAATTATCAGAGCTGGATACAAAATTGTGCCATTAGACAAACACTTCCTTGGTTTTAGTGGGTGTCATCTTGAGATGCATATTAACCTTTAATTTTCTTCTTCTCACTGGTTGGTTGTAGGCATCCTGCGGTTAAGTACAAACTAATTTAGTCTTGAGCTATCTGGTCTTACCTTTTTACCTGTAAACATAAATGAATACCAAAAATCAGGAGTGATAACAAAAATTGGAAGTATGGAAGTGTTTCTAGTTTGGACATGTGTATGAAATAGTACGTAAATTGTGAGGGCTTCACACAGATGGGCTTAATTTCTGTCAAAGTATTTGTTGTAAACTGCAAATTTGTCTGCAAATTTCAGAACTTCTGAAGTAAAGCTAGGAATCTGGAGAAGCACAAACTGACACAGTCACAACTGTGCAATGTTTAAAGGACACCTTCATTTGCAATAACATTTAGAAATACAGATTCCTCTTACTCATCTGCAAACCTCTTCCCACATCTTGAGCTCAGGGCTATAATGGAACCTATTATAGGCAAAGGTCTGTGACTCAGCCATCGAACCATTCAAACTCTCAGCTTTTTAATTGGCACCATTAAATCTCTAGTAGTTTTTCCTCTCATAAAATGTGTATAGTTGGTGTAAAATGAATTGCTTCTGAAGATATATTGTACCTTTTGCGCTCACGTTTCTGTGAGTTGACAGAACTGCAGGTGATTCAGTTGAATTTTTCTGTCGCTTTCTCTTTTACATGCTTTGGAAAGTGAGCATGGAAATGGCCTCAAGTTGTGCCAGGGGAGTCTGAGGTTGGGTGTTAGGAAAAATTTCTTCTCTGGAAGAGTGGTCAGGTGCTGGAATGGGTTGCCCAGGAAGCTGATAGAGTCACTGTCCCTGGATGTGTTCAAGAAACATTTAGATGATGTACTGAAGGATGTGGTTTAGTGAGGAAAACCTGATGGTAGATGGATGGTTGGACTGGATGATCTCGGAGTTCTTTTCCAGTCTTAGTCATTCTGTGATTCTACAACTCTGTTTTGGGGAGACAGAAATCAGGGGAGATGATTTAAAGAGCACAGTGAAAATTAAATGCTCATATCTAAATATATGTTTTTATTTTAAAAAGGATAGCTTTTAACTCTTTTGTTGTTGTCTTTCCCCATACCTAGTATATGACATCTTTGTTTAATATATGATACCTTGTTTGTATGGCAGTAGTTTTTGTTTGCATAGACTCTGTCTGCTGCAAGTAAGCTTCACAAAACAGCAGTGAGCTATAGGAAATGAAAATGTTAGTGTGATTTTTAGTGTGCCTATTTTAGCTGATTGAGTTTGCTATCATACAGCAAACTGCAAAACTGAGAGTTCAGAAAGGTTAGAAGTAGGACTGTCACAACACATTCCTCATGCCTATGAAGCAGGGTGCAATCTGCAGCTACGTTCTCTCTGTTCCCCTTCTTTCAGATCTTCTGTGATACAAATTGCTGTTTAACTTATCTGCTTGTATTGTCTGAGCTACCGCCTGATGATTTATTTACTATATATTATCCAGTAAACACTGTTGTGAATATCACTCTATCTCATGAAAAACACTGACTCTCCCCCACAAACTCTCTCCTTTCATATCTTGCTAAAGAATTAATTGCTAACTGAGCTCTTTTATGGTAATTTTAATCATAAGAAAAACCTCAACAGCTACTAGTGAATTTATCTCCTAAATTCTCCTCTAGTATGTTTTCCCCGCTTTATGTGAGGAAGCCCAGACAGACAGAGTGCAATGGATGTGGGGCTTTCTAGAATACTGCCAGGCTGTATAGCTCTGATGCTGAAGCCAGTGGTTATCTAAATAGGATAGATGTTTGGGGCCATGATTGGTGAGCACTTCTCAAGAAGACGGGCCATGGCAAGCCCTTTGCTGGAGACCCATGCTTAGGAATAAAGGTGTTGTTTTACAAAACAATAACAATAATAAACAAGGAAGCCTTTCTTGAAAGAAATAGAAAAGTATGGTGGTGAGTTGAGACTGGTGGAGGAAAAAAGTAAATTATCTTCCCTGATGTTTACTGCTTTGATCACAGACCATCTCTTTGCAGTCTGTCCCTTTTCTGAACTTAGGTTTTCAAGGTAACCTGAGTCTTCTCTTCAGGATATTATCTTAGTCATTTAGAGCTGATCTGATCTAGGAGTCTTTTCCACCCTGTGTGCAAGACAGCAAGTCTAGAAATAGCTAGGAGAAGTCAGTCTGTATGTTTGAGATACTGCTGTCAAAGTTATGTATTCAGAAGTGGAACTTGCTCCATAAGTTACATTAACTGGAGTACTTCTTTGTTCTGAAGGATTTGAAATAATTAATTGAAAATGTAAAATATATATTTGTATGTAAAGTATGTTTGTAAATTGTAATTGTTTTTCTTAGGGTTAACTGTATTGTTTTTTCAAGACAGTGGTGCATGTTCACTATTTTGCTTTTGGAGTGACTCATTTGATTGTTGGAGAAACCTTTGAATTTCTAGATAAAAGCGGGTTAGAAAAGTTAGTCCAGGTAATATGGAAAAACTAACAAAAGTGAAAGGGGTAGTGAGGTTTTGGATTTTCTTTTCTGAGGTGGAACTTCTTTGTAACTGAGGAAATGGCATTTCGCACAACAAAATAAAATGTTAACTTTTAGTTCATTTTAAGCAGTGAATCCCCTAGTAGTAAGCATGCTCACGTGTGCTGTGAGATTGAAATAGCAGCGAGTAAAACATCTTGAAACTTGGAGGAGACATAAACAATAGGAACAGGATGATTGAGTTACTGTGGATGTCATTGTGTATCAGAAAACATTTACCAAATATGGCCTTTTCTGGGAAATTCTGAGATCCTTCTCATCAGATTATGTCAGTAAACCGAAATATGAAAATGGGGGAAAAAAGTTTTAGACTAGGATTAATTTATGGCTCCACCAAGGTGACAGATGATTCTATTGTATTATAAATCCATGGGATTGGATGAATTATTTGAGTGTTTTTATTGTTTATTGTTGTTGCTTTTTTAATTTGGAGCAGAATAGTCTTGAGTATAGGGTGTGCTTTCATTAGCTCAAGTAATGAATCCAGAATGTTTTGTCTTTTGATTGTGCATACAATGCACTTTCACCCTGGGGAAAGGAGAAATGGCAAAGAGAAGAAAAGGAATATTACTTGTCTGGTGGGGTCTGTTGCAAGTCATCCAAATAACATATTGATGAATAAGAAATTTTTCAGCTCCGATCAACCCAAATTGTGCTTTGTGTGGTGGTGGTGTTTCCTCTAATGCTTTAAACTCATTTTTCTTAAGTTAGTAAGCCATACTTAGAAGACACCCTGCCAAAATTGAAAAATCTTGCTGCAAACAATAGAAGAATTCAGGGTAGTTTGTTACTTAATGAAAGTACTTACGGATGTTATTGTGAAAGTATGGTATACTTACGTAGGACTTCCTTTCTGTGTACAGGAATACAACTCAGATTTGAGTTCTTTGTCGTGTTTGGACTCTTAAGCATGTGAGGCCATTTCCCTCATTTCACATGCTACTAGAACACGATTAAATATTTATACTTTTAGGGTAAACTTGCTCTTTTTGTCATGTGAGCTTACAGGTGAGAGTAGTGATGAGGCTCTCATTAGAGCTTCCCTATGAATTGTATCAATGAACAGTTTAATTATAATATTTTTTTTTTGTATGTGCTAGCTTAAATGTGCATGTCTGTAATCTGAAGGGAGACTTAAAGTAACTCTAAAACATAGAATTTGGGCTTTTTTTCCCCCTTGGTACTTAAGGAAGGTGCTAGGAAAGTGATAGATATCTTATATCTTACCTATACACCAATTTTCTAAAAGTAAATGCAAAACTATCTTGTTTGTGGCTGCAATATCTTATTGTTTATGAACACATCAGCAACAATTATATCTACAGCCACTCAGTTGCTGCCTTCATTTATTTTGTGAGAAGGCTTGGTTGGCAGTGGAGAACCCTCGGCTGCCTCCCAAGACTTAGATATCTCTTGATGTTGGTTAATTCCATTGAGGATCCTTGGAAGAGGGTCTGGAAACTGCCCTGGTGCCAGGGCTGTATGATACACAGTGTGTGGCTTGCAAGGAGAAAAATTCACAAGGATTGGCTGTGCCTAGTAGATTCCCAAGTCTGGTAGGGCTCCCCTGTGAAGATACTGAAGCCCAGAAGAAGGGAGGTGATGGCGTGTGTACCCGAGTGTGGCAAATAGTTTCAGAAATGAAGGATATGAAGCTGAATTTGAGGATTTACTGATATGGGCATGGTAGGGGAAAAAAAAAAAAAACAGAACATAATATGAAGTGGTATCATGTAAATAGATAGGGGCAATATGCAGTTATATCCACGGCGCTCTTATTTGTGCTCAACTCTACTTCTGGTGTACTTCCACGTACTGTTTGCTGTGGTTTGGTCCTTTGGGTTCATTGTTGGTGTTCTGAAGCTTTTCACTCTGTCCTTACAAGCAACAGATGAGAGCTCACAGTGTGTTCATCAAACTGGTGACAATTCTGAAGCTTGCATTTATGTGAATGTTAGGCAGAGAGAAAACAAGAATTGTAAACTTGCTGAGCTGATCACCTTTGGTTATATCCAGTCAAAGCAAAGCAACAAACAGGAAAAAAAAAACCAAACGTGCTACTTCTGCCTCTTATTTATTGTTTTTATTTTCTGTCCCTGAAGTTAGGTATGTTTTACTGGAGGTAAAAATATAAGACAAAGTGTGCTTTACCTGAATTCAGATAAAAGCACACTTCAGTAGAGATTTTGCAAATCAAAAAAGAGGGATAGCTTTTAAACTTATGCCTACACCGCTTACTTGATATATGTAAGTATACTAGATGTGTATGTGTTCTTAATTTAAATGTGTGCCTAATGTTTACATACATAGCTTGTTCAATACTTCTTCCTGTAAGTTTCCATTGTTTGGGTGATGTGTAATGCTTTAGTTGCTCTTGCTGCAGTGAGAGCCTGGACAGAATTTCTTTGTCCATTACAGTCAGGTGAAACACCAAGTCGATTGATCTCTGGTTTTCCCCGTAGTGATAAAGCTGATGCTGTCTGCTCATGTCACGTTTGTTTGAGTTTTGGTAACACTACAGAAGTACCTGATGGAAGGGACTGGGAGCTAAGGTCCTGTTTGGTTGTTTGTTTCTTTGTTTCTTTAAAAAAAAAAAGGTGATTCTAAGTCTCTTGTGGAATGTCAAAATTTTAGAGGACATTTATTATTTTAATTACTATCACTACTCTGTAAGCTCTTACGCACCAAGTCAGAACTGTGGTATTGGGATTTCTCTTTCTGGAGGAAAGGGTGTTAAGTAGAAATTGTAATTGATAGGTAGGGGCATTACTTGTGATAATGGGAATGCAGTGTGATGGAGGAACTGGTGACTTAGAAGAAAGGTTGAATGGCTGCATGTGTGGCATCCAGTCACTTGAAGGAAATCTCCTGGTGGAGGAAAGAGAGCTTGTGTGCAGGACAGTATGCTTCTTGGCTTCCTTTATGAACCTGGATTTCAAAGCATGGCTGTGAAATGTGCCCCAGAGAGGGCAGATGTGCTTGTTTACTGTCAGAGAGAGGAACTACTTCATTTTCACAGTGAACACCTTTTTGGAATGTGGAAGCAAGCCCAAGAACAGTGGCTCTGCCTCTATATATACTGTTAGGCTAGGTTTGTCTTTCCATGGCTGATGTATTTTACTAAATACAGCTGTAGTGACAGGACAAGGGGAGAACAGTTTTAAGCTGAAAGAAGGGAGATTTACATTAGGTGTTATGAAAAAACTATTCAGAGGGTGGTGAGGCATCGGAATAGGTTGCCAGAGAAGATATGGATGCCCTGTCCCTGAAGGTGTGTAAGGTCAGGTTGGATGGGGTCCTCTGCAGCCTTATCTGGTGTGGGGCAGCCTTGCCCATTGCCATTGCACTGGGATTGGAATTAGGTAATTGCTAAAGTTCCTTCCACCCTAAGCTATTCTATGATTCTGTTCAGAAAAAGCTGCAGCGTTGTACTGGGTGATTTGGAAACCAGTTCACCCCAGCACTGTTTTTGATTTACTGCATGAGTTTCCTTTCTTGCTTGGAGTTGTGCAGACAGCGTCTTGTTTTGGAGGGGTTGGAAAAGATCGGTGATAAATCTTAGGGGTATCCTAATCCAAAGAGTTCTCTAGTAAGCATCAAGTCTCTTGACTGTGCTTGGGTAGTGAACAGACATAATTCATGATGAAAATATCTCAGTTTTTCAGTACAGGTCTTATTTTGCAAAGTAAGGTGTTTAAACAAAGATGTTTATGGGCCATTTTCTGGTAATATTCCAGAGCTATTTCTGGTTTGCCTCACATTTTCCCACCTGTTGGCATAACACAGCTCTGCAAAACTTGTGTGGTTAAACTCATGCCACCATGTTTCTGACACATTTACTGCTTGCTAATGGAGTGTATGCAAATGTGTGGCTGGTCAGGGAAAGCAGTGCTAAGGTAGAGTGCAAGTTACCATTAGCAGCAATATGAGTTTTGCTGCTAGAATTCTGTGCCTCGTTGTCTCACCCTTGCTGTGTGTCACTGCAGTTAAAACTAGTAAGAATAAATAAAAATCACAAAAATCCTTAGTCCTTGACCTGTCTTACACAGTGATGATGGAGAGTGGAGAGTAGGTCCTGTGCTAGCTACTTCTGTATAATATATGGCTTCTGACCCACATGCAGTGGGAACAGCCTTATACTACTAAACTAGGATATATTAAGAAGTAACCTGTCACATGAAAGTATTAATAAAAATGTTTGTCTTTTGGCCCGTTCCGTTAACAGTTATATACTATCAGTGTGGTAGCTCTTGTAGATTCTTAAATGAAAGGCCAGCCTGGAGAATACATGTTTTGTTGTCTTAGGAGAGGCACTTGTCTGATACTGTCTTATCTATGTTGGTGATTTCGATCCATGGACAGCAACAAGGTGAGCTCTCTTCTGGAAAAACTAGTTATTCTTGAGCTATGGACTCATCAGCAGTCCTGGCATGAATATTTCTCACTTTGTGAGCACAAAACACCATTGCTACATGTGATTACTGTTAAATATGATGGAACGTTTGCTTTTTGGATGGCTACATTAGTGTCACTCATCTTTTGTAATCTGTTACTTTATAGAGAGCATGACCAGAAAATGAAGAATTCTAATGCTATAGTTATGTTGAGACTCAATTAAGAACGCTGCATTTTATATAGCATATCTTTCTTCTCCCACACAGTAACTGGTCGATATTGTCAGTTGTACCAGCAATGAGTGACCTTTTGTAGTGGTGTTTGAGAGCATTAAGACTGCTTTTAAGCATTTCCATTCTACTGTTAGGATGCTGCAAGCATTGGTATTGCAAATGTCTTGATCCAGAGATTTTCTGAAAACTTTGGGTCAGTAAGTTTTAACTTTTCAGTAGTTGCATCTGCTTAAAAATGCTCCCTGGTAGCAATAACGGGGCAGAAAGATTGTTTAAGAAATCAAATGATAGTGAAGTGCTTCTGCAACAAAACCAGATTTTTTTATTTTTTTTTTTAATACAAATGATTTTTAAGTATTTCTTGCCAAAGTACTAATAGAACCCTCTTTTCTGTGTGTTTTCATCCATATCTTGTAGAAGTATGGCAAGAAATTCAGTAAACTGGAAGATTCCTGTTCTGTTTGCAAAAAAGATGGTATTCCATTTTCATCTGATACAGTCTCATTGCAGAAAAGATCACTGACAACAACACTGGTAGGCTTATAAATGCAAGTTGTCACATCTGAACTACACTGCGTAGAAGGCTTTCAAAATTAGTGATGCATCAGAGTTTCAGCATCATGTTGCCCCTCCTAAGCATTTTCATACCGTAAATTAAAAAATGTAGATACAACTTTGGTTCAAGGCAGGCACTTCACAGAATAGGGGAGGGAATCATCACTCACAGTAGAGGAGGATAAACTGAGTGGTAAAGCAAATCTTGGGAAGAATTATGCGTGAGTGTATTCTTGAGGATATTTCTGGATTTCTGCTACTATAGGAATTTGTAGAAGGAAACTTCTGAAGCTGTGTTGGTTCCTGCGTGCGCTGCAGTTTGTACTGACACATGAACTTCGCAGAAGGACAGTGTCTGAAAAGTTTCTGCTGGGCTAGAAGGAGCCAAAGCAAGCTTAAGCTGGAGGGAGCAGCAGGGCAGGCCTGGTACTGGAGGCATTGAGGGGGCAAGTTGAGAACTGCAGGGACAGAAACGTGCATACAGACACACGAGGAAACTTTCCAGATGATTTGTTTAGAGATGAATAGTTTGCTCTAAATAATCCAGAGGGATGACAAGTCCTTTCATTAATTTTTGAAGGAAGAATTATGGGGCAATCGATACATACAATGGTTTACACATTGTGGACAGTGCTATCAGGAAGGATACGAATCCTCTGCCTCTCCACAGAGCTGCTTCCAGACGTGCTGCTATAGTTCTTCCTTTCTTTTAAAAGAACTTTCCTTGGTGACAGGTTGCTGTTTAACTTTTCCCAAGTGAAGGTGGTAATTTAAGCTGCAGAAGAGAATACTCAGTAATAATTTACTTAACCCCAACATTTCTGTTGTATATATTGTGTTGGAGGGTCTTGTATTTTGGAACCAGTGGGAGGTGATTGGTTGCTCACTCTGCTGTAACACAACTCACTTGATAAACCAAAGTCTAAGAAAATTTCAGTAATGTCTGGTTACAGGCAGTCTTTTTAAAAATGATGGGGGAGATCTAGAGAGTAGATATTGAAATAGGCCTGATTTAAAAAAATAACAACAAAACAGGGGAGAGACTTTTGTTTAACACTGATGTTTAAATTTCACAAGTTCGCTGAGTCATGTCGCATACGTTGCTGCTCTTGTTTCACCATCCTACAAGCTCAATATTGGCTCAAACAGCTGCTGCTCTACTGGGGAACTGCCACTCATCTACTTTCAGCACTTAAGTACAGTTGATTGTGGTTCAATCCGTGTTCAAGCAACACAGAGATTCTCCTTAGCCTCCCTCGGTGCCACTAACCCTCACTGGGTTAATCCCCCATCCTGTCCATCTTGCTACTTTACATAACAGGCCTGGTTAGAGGCGTCTATCGCTTCTTTGGGCTGCAGAGAATGAGCTTAGATTTAAATATGCGAGCGGCCGTGAAATGCGGGCAGCTTAGTTTTTAACTTACCAAATCTTGGCTGATGTGTGTTTGGAAGTTTAAAAATAAGTTCTCAATCCAGAAAAGAGAGGTTTCGTATTCCAGGAACGATACCTGGAGTGCCGCCTCCTTGTAAAACTGGCTCTGATGTCGCTGGCTTTCAGTGATAACGCACGAGTGCATTACTGTCTTGGTAACCTGTTGAGCTGCTCACGGTTTGAACGCTCAGAGCTGCTGAAGAATCACTGTTTTGCTCTAATAAGCTGTGATCTTTAGCAGTGTCCTGCATTGTGATATTGCACGTTAATAGCATTGATTAACTGTCGGACGTGGGGAATTGATGAGAAAATATCCATTGTAAAATTAAATGGTATTACTGAAGCCTGTTTTGTGCTGCTGGTTAGGGAGGTGACTAGACCCAGTAGGCTGTGCTAGGAGTATTAATGTGAGCTCCAGGTTTTTTCGCATGATTAAAACAGGCCATCTGTTCTTTGTTAAATGTTTACAAAAACAGCTTTTCTCTAAAAGATTTAAAGAGATGTGGGGCTAGTAAACACACCAATATTTTTGAGCACCTTTTTCACCTTATTTCAAATAATATAAAAATAATACCGCTGCAATATCAAATAGGATTAATACCTATTTGTATTTAATCTTCACTGATTTCTCTCCTGTGGAAGATTAAATTCTGTACCAACATGCTAAATTATGGCTTTGTTATGGTTAAAGGCCATAAGGAGGAGAAGTGATTTCTGTCAAATACACAGATAGATTTTTCAGTCTTTTGGTAAAAATTCACAGTATGCATCTTTTCCTCATTTGTAAATGAAAAATGGTGTTCTTTTATCAGAAATTACGACCCTGTAACTAGAATTAATCCCTTCTGGATCTAAAGAAGAACTATTTGAAATAATTCCCTGTGGTAGGCTTAAACTAATATTTACTAGTGAAAGCCTGTTCTTCTTCCCTTTCTCCCCTTCTAAGAAAGAGCAGACAACTGGTTTGGGGTATGAAAATGCACCTCCTGAGCTGCTTCCCCTCTCCTCTGCTCACCAGACTTGTGCTGCTCCTACACGGCTTCACACTAGGGAGCAATGTGGGGTTGTCAGTAAGGGATGTGCTGTTTTAGAATATTGCTTAAGTGCAAGCACAGAGTTCCTAGAAAAGAGAATTTATCGCACCCATTTCTTTGAAAGAGTGCTGGGCTTAGACGATGACATGTAAGTGAATTACAAAACGTGCCAAACCTGTGGAGACAATGGCATGTAGCAGAACCACTGTATTTTCAAGTAAAAGGAAATACAACCAAATCATAATTAGAGTAGGGATGGCTGTCTGTAGCTTAATGTCTGGGGGGCGTGAGTGATATAAACCGAAATCACAGTGATTTGATTTGTATACTTATACACTTACCTTGGCATGGAAAATAAAAGCTTGTAAGCACTGTGTATTTGTTTCACATGTAAAGATTGCACTTAATGTAGTTTTATGAGTATAAGAATGTGGATAAACTTTTTGAGGTAGGAAGAGTATGAGTTTTCATGGGGTGGCACCTTACAGAATTGCACTGAACACAGTTACAGGGAGTATTGAGTACTACAGCATGGAAACAGTTGCTGCCATGTAACCTTATGGCCAGACCTTGTCACAGAACTGCAGATGTCAAATCACAAAGGGCTGTCATTGCTGTCGTGGAACCTTGGAAAGCTCTCTACTTTATGCTCAAATTTGGTTGTGACAGTGGTGGAAGTTTTTCAAACCACAACTAGAAAAAAAGACGACTTTTTTGAGTTACATGAAAACGGTAACAAGAATTCTCAAACGTATATAAAACTTCATCCTGCTTTCAGTGACACAGCCCTATTACTAACGTAGGTGAAATCTTGAAAGTTTTACAGAACTAAATTTAATCCAGCACTGCTGGATTTCTTGCAGTTTTTAGTATTTGTTGGCTTGGCTGCTTTGCATGCTTCAAAAGAGGAAGAAAAAAGTTGAAACGGTTGACTGATTTTATTCTAGAAAGTGTATCACACAGAAGCTTATAGATGGCAAACCAATAGTGTATTACCAAGCATAAAGCACTTGTTAAATATGAATTTTTACAAATAATGGAAAACTTAAGATTTCTTTTTATGTTAGGCATAGCAAGTGGGCAGTATTTAAAAAAAAAAAAAAAAAAAAAAAAAAAAAAAGAAGGACTGAGATTTGTAGTAAACAGCTCAGTGAAGGCATTGGTGAAACCTGGACTCAAAGTGTCTGAAAATCAAATGCAGGATGCGTGAGATATGAAATGACAGAAAATATAGTCATGTATGCATTGAGAAATTTAGAAGTACTGCTCTGAAAGCCTGTTGATTAAATATATATATATTATTGGTGATCTGTGTGATATTCCTGTCCTTTTCAACACCAAAAAATAAATATTAAGCAAGCACACAAGCACATAACGGTATGAGGTATTGAGAAGACAGTTTTGTTCTATGTCACATAAGGAACAAATCTGAGGAGACATTCAACTCAATTCATTAAATGGACCATTAAAAACAATCCAAAGTATGTGTATGTGTAATGCATAATTGGATTGTAGAACTCACTGGAATCATTGATATCCAATTTTATGAACTCTCCAACATGAAGTTACCCGGGTACTACTGTGACCACAGCTTTCTAGAAGAGGTGTTGATTCAGGATGCCTGATGTGAGATTCCCTTGAGGTGGAGCTGATAGGTGTGGTAGTAATTAAATGGGGGCATCAGACTGGCAGTGTAGCTGAGTTTCCACTGTGACTAAGGCCCTGTTGAGCTTAATAGTATCTTAATAATCAAGAGGAGGATGGAAACCTGCAAAAATTTAGGTTAAGACAAGTAGACCCATACCTTTGGCCAGCTGCTTGGGTTTTCCCTCTGTTATGGAGTCTCCTCCAAAGCAAATCAGTGTCTAGTTCATACCAGTCCAAACTTTCCCAGACAGCAGAAGAGGTATGTGCCCTCCCTCCCTTGCTAGGTCTGCTCCTTCTGCTGCTTGGGTAGTTTCTGAATATGCAGGTATACTCAGGGCATAATGGGTTGTTTGTTTTTTCTTTTTTGCTACCAGGAAGAAATGCTGAAAATAGTTTACAGTCTAGAAAAAATACATATGCATTTGCTTTCTCGTGAAATGATTAAGAATTTTATTTTCTTAAATCTTAGGAGACAGGATTTGTAATCATTTGTTGCGTACTTGCTGTTCTCAAGTACTATTTGGAAGAAAAGAGAAAATGTGACAAATAACCTTACAAACAGACTGTCCTATTCCTAGAAGTAACGTTCTTATTTGCTATAGACCTTTCTTTTTCAAGCTTTGCGACCATGGCTAAGGGGAAACTTACACATAGAGTTATGCTGACTTAATTTCTAGGGAAAAGTAGGAGAAACAGAGACAAAGAGGATGAGAAGATGGTCTGATCCTTTATGCAGCTTTAAGAAAAGCATCAGTTCATTGTCATGCTATTACTTTATTTTCTTGAAAATCACCATGGTCATGAATGTATAGCAGCAGGCAGGCAGTGAGAAGCAGGTCAGCGCTTGAATATGCTGCAAAGTCAAAATAGAGCTCAGACGCTTTTTCTTTGCAGACTCATGGATATTTGGGTAGAATAGAACTATTAAAGAGAGAACTTCAAGTATATCCAATATGCTTAGTCTAGGCACTTTGCATCTGTATAATTATGCAGAGGTTTTCCTATACTGCATGAAAGTCTGACATAAGCCTGATACACTACATAGACTTTGAAAAAGGATGCTTTTGCAGTTTCACAATTACTTAATATAATACTTCGTCCAATGTGTAGCAGGTTTCAATTACAAGTAGGGAGCTGTGGTTCTTTGACATAAAATGTAACTATATTAAATTCAAAGTGACTTAAACCTTTGTGCGCTGATCAAAATACTGTCACAGCATGAACCAAGGTAAATGAATGTTGTATAAATACAGCCTGTGAATGCCTTTATTTTCTTGTTGCACATCTAGAATCAGACTTCAACTTTTTTTTTTTTTTCCCTGGAGGACAAGATCTCAGTGCAACAGAATCACTTGCAACTACTCTGAATACAGAAATGTCTGAAATAACAATTACTGTCCTTTTGCATCTAAGAGTTGAAGGGTCTAAATGTTTTCTGTAATTCCACCTTGTATACAAGCTTGATTACAGAATAATTTTACCTTTGCTGCATCAAGAATTTCTGGTCACTTTGCCACCATTTTAACTGCAGAAAGCTTTGGTGTTGTTGTTTTACTGATTTGCTGTGCAGTATTTGAGATGTGCTACGAATGTAATCTTCTGCTTAGTATTTTCTCCCACTGTTCCCTCTTGCTCCAAAAGAGCAAAGTTTTAGAAATGGAAGTTGCAAATCTACAATTTTATTTCTGTTTGTCTCTCTCAGCATTCTCCATCGGAACCTTTTTTAGAGAAACCAGTGCCGGATATGACTCAGGTTAGTGGACCGAATACCCAGCTAGTGAAAAGTGATGATTTTCTGCCATCAGTTGAACCGCAGCCACAGCAAAAGAAAAAGAAAAAGAAAAACAATCACATTGCTGCAGAAGGTCCCAGTAAAAGTTTTGGTAAGGAAGACTTTCCTGGGGGACTTGACAGCCAGAATCTAAGTAGGAACTCAGTGGATTGCTCCCAAGAAGATAAAAAGAAAAAGAAAAAGCCCAAGGCAAAAAAAGAACCGAAGGATCCTAAAGAGCCCAAGGAAAAGAAGGAACCCAAGACCCCCAAAGTCCCTAAGACCCCTAAAGAGCCAAAGGAAAAGAAAGCAAAAAATACCACGCCAAAACCCAAGACCAGCAAAAAGACAAGGTAAGTCAGGAAACTTCTGTATGTTATGGGGAACAGTGTTTGTGGGATTTCTAGGTGATCTGCGTTAAATGGAGTGAGTGGAGAAATCTTGTTTTGTCTTTTGTCCTCAGTCATCTGCAATACCATGTTTTTGGAGAAACTGTCTGGCACATTTCTCTTGTTTGGCTTTCCTGTTTATGGCTACACAATTTCTCTAAACACGTGGGAAAGGCAGAATTCTTTGCCATGTCCAGCAAAGTTAGTTTTTCTTTTCAAGGCATAAACATTTCTGGGTCTGTTAGGTTTCAAAATTAGCTTATTTTCTTCTGACACTGGTCTGTTCTTCTGTGTGGTTTGTATATTAAGAGATGCTTCAACAGTAATTTAGGTTTGACAAAAATTGAGATGAGGAGCCTAGAGGGGAAAAAAAAAAACGAAGTTTTTGTCCAACTAAGTAAGTTCAGCACCATTGCAAGCTGTACAACTCACTTATTTGATGCTGACACAAGCTGTAGGCTAGAAGATTTCTGTTTAAAAAAAAAAAGTTTTTATATGAATAGTGATGTGTGACTGTATCCCTCACTCTAGAGGTTATACTCATTTTACTGTTTCATGTAAAGACATTTTTGCTACACAGAGTCTTTGTAGATGAACCAGATGCTTCAACCCTGCTTCTCTGCTGTTTTCACTCGGCATCGTGTCCCTTTACAAGGATAGGCTTAGAATACTACTGAGTAGTATGAGAGAACAAACTGCTGTTACACATGAGTAAATACGTCATAGATAATAACTAAGATTCTTTCCTTACCCCTCAACTCCCTAAACACCATGATTATAAATGCTCACTTGAAAGAAAACTGAGAGGAAAAAGACATTAAAGCTCAATTTTTTTTCATTTGTATCTAGAATTTCTTACAACTGTTCTGAATTTGTTCCAAACATCTGAATCTGTTTTTCAAGATGTGGCTAGTGTTATAAAATATAACTTCCAGATGGAAGCACAGCCAGACTTGGTTAATCCGAATCAGTTTGCAAAATCCATTTGTATCAGGGTTTTAAAATTGCAGTTAATGAATCAGCTTTGCATATATTCTGCAAGACTGACTATCAGTGGTTAGTTCTGCTTCAGCTAAATGAGGCACAGATAGCAATAAACTACTTTCTCCTTTGGCAAGAATGAACTTTTTTTCTCAGATGGTAGAGACAGTGTTTCCTGAAGAACTTAGAAATACTGACCTGTAAAATCAAATATTGTCCTCCTGAACTGGCTTTGTGGACTGTTCAATAAATTACAGTTGATTAGCCTATCTTATTGCAGAAGTCATAAGGACTGTGTTTCAGCCTGTCCTCCGGGTGGGTTTTATATACAGAGTAAGTCACAGCTTAAAAAAAATGCTTCAAGCTGTTTCTCTCAGTGTATGTTTTTGAAACCAAAATACTGTATCAGCTAAAATAACCTTTGTGCTTCATTTCCAGATATTTGTAGGCTTAAAGGCTGAACAGGCCACATTACTGCATGACATTGAGCATCTCCTAGCAATTTTTTGCACCAGGAAGTAGAAAAACATTTACTGCAGGACTAGTCAATTAGTGTACTTTTACAAGGACCTGACTGCAATGAAGCTTTGTTTAATAAGCAATGGTTAGAAAGAGTGGCTCAGAAACATGCCTGGGTTCCTATGGCTCTGCTGGATATCAGACCTCAGAACTTGTCTGTCCTCTCCACTCAGTCTTCACATCTCTTTGCACGCCTTCTCTAAGTCCTGGGACATGCTGTGCAGATTAAAGGAGCAGTATTTCCTTTGAAGGAACAAATCACTGCTTTCTTAGTTGTGTCTCTGGAAAGGCTTTATCTTCTTTCCCTTGCAATAACTCTTGTACATGAGTAGCTAGACGACTACAGTGTTCTGCTATTTCCTAAGCCCTGTTGTTCTACCTGTGAGAGAAACGTGTTTTGAGCAGCACTGAAGAGCATGTGCTGTGCATGTAAGCATGCTTACACAAAGGTGTTGAGAAAGTTTACTTTTTCCCTTAATGGACTTGTCTTGCTGTTACCAGCTGCTCTTTTGAAAACAAGGTTGTTCTCGTTTTGTCAACTTCAGTATCAAACTTCTTCAAAGAACTCTGATGCTGTGTTGGGATGCTGCGCTGCTTTGGTAGAATTTTAACTCGGTGAAAGGAAATTTGCTTGCTTTGGCAGTATCGCAGACTGGGGAGTCAGTCTAAATGACAGATCATTGCATCAAATTTTTAGATGAATCAACAGCCCAAAAGCTGCAGTATTTCAGCAGCGCTAAGTTTCTATCATATTTGAGTACGATTCCAGCAACTTAACACAGATTATGGTATGATAATGTACAAGTGTAATTTTATGATGAAAGTTGTTAATGCGTCTGGCATGAGTGTGCTGATATTTACTAATAATATCTCAGTATTTTTAATTTAAGCGTTGAAAAGAATAGTGTGGTTTCTTTT
Source organism: Lagopus muta (assembly GCF_023343835.1). Taxonomy (NCBI): domain Eukaryota; kingdom Metazoa; phylum Chordata; class Aves; order Galliformes; family Phasianidae; genus Lagopus; species Lagopus muta. Next base: position 36,286,355 of record NC_064435.1, on the reverse strand, counting down.
TTTAGATTTTTAAATGCTGCACAAAACCAAGTATTTTCTTTCCCAAATAGGCTAATTAGTTTAAATAGAAGAACAGAGTTACACACATAAAATTCTGATAAATAAAGTCAGACATACACATGTATTTATCAAAGAGCATTATTTTTTTCTTTTGGATAGAGTGTTATAAGCCCCAGTTAACTATTTGACACAGGCTGCATCTTAACCGCTTTGTAATGCAACAGAGCTCATAACACAGCCCTGTCTGTCATTTCAGTTTAAATTTTCACTAACTGTATAAATCCTTTCATTAAACAAACAAGAAACGCAGCGAAACTTTGTCCTTCATGTGTCTTCTGTATTTGGTGTAAGTTGTGACAAAATGAGCAGCCTGCCTCACTGAAAAGCAGCTTCATGTGATGGACAGGTCAGATGGGAGGAACGGAAGAAGCTGATTAATTGCATGCTTGTTTGAACTGTGAGTCCTATGACATCTTAAAAAGAAAGAAAGCACTAAAATCAGAGGCTACTATGTTGTACAGTCTAGTTTGTGATTTGGAAAGCAAGATCACTTTAATTTGTTGCTATGAGCCTAATCCTGCCAACACTGAAAGCCAGATAAAGCAGCGGCTGGTTCAAAACAAACAAACAAAAAAGAACAACGAATCTTCTGTAGGCCAAATTAGCAAAGATCAAAAGAAAAATTCAGGTATACCTGAGAACACCAATGGAGGTTTTTCATTAAATTGCTCAGTGCAGAGTATTATGTGGCCTTTTCATGTTACTGAGCCAGCTTCAGGCACGTGCAAAGCACGCAGGTTATTTCCAGAGGTAATAGTAGGACTATTTGCCTTTCCCTGTCTAAACTGCAAAGTCGTGGCTCAGATGTCTGTTCCTTCTGGGCCTGTCCCTGGAGAAGATGTGGAGCACCTGTTTGAGAAGATCACACTGCAGCACAGCTGATAGCTCTCCTGCTGCTTCCTGTGAAACCTTAGAGAGTGACCACCTACAAAGGTGGGAGAAGCAGGAAAGAACTTGAAAGGGCCAGAAGGCAGCTCCTTGTGGGAACTTGTACCTTTTCCCATCTCCTCCAAACAGTATGCTGTGCTTTGCAGGGCTTCTCTAATCTGCTTCCTCCCCTCCCTACAGCAGGAGAAGCTCTTGTCCTTCCGTACATGTAGCAGCTGCCTGGGATGGAGGTTAGGGTGAGTGGGTAGGCAGGCTGCTGCTCGCAGAGCACTAGCATACCTACCTCTTTTAGAGAGAGGTGGAGACTGACTTCTTTGGCACGCAAATAAGCTATTTGTTGTGTAGGAAAGGGGATGGCTTCTGGCTGCGGAAGTGGGAATAGGCTGCTGCAAAGGGGAGTGGTGTGAGCAGCAGGATGCAGTACCTTAGGGAGGCAGAGGACAGGAAGAGAGGTCCCTAGGTGGTACTGGTAGTTTCCACTCCAAAGCTCAGATCATTCTGCGAAAGGCAGGAAGGGGTTGCCTGTGGGAAAGGACAGGAAATAATGCAAGATTTCCATGCATGTGTCTGCAGAGGCAGTTCCTCTTCACACCTGTTCTCTTCTCCCTTTTGAACTATCCCAGCTGCCAAATATTTACCTTTGTCTTCCCTGCAGGCAGGCCTTCTGGGCTTCACCATTACCAAAGCTTATTTTTTAATGATTCAGCAGAGCAGTCAGGCTGGAATATACCTTATCATCCCATTGTTATTTTTCCTACTTCTGTCACATGTGAAAGCAATATAAAGAGGGTTTTAATGTCAGATAAGATAGCAAAGAAAGTCTAAGCCCTAACATTTGGGGAGCATTTAAAGGTTTGTTGTTTTGTCGCTCCACAGTGGATGTACAACATCTTTCTAATCCAGGTTCTAGTCAGGAATTTGTCATGGGACAGTGTTCCCAAATGGAAAAATAGGGATCAGTAGTGTGTCTGACTTGCCTTGGTTGTTTAGATTACAGAAAAGGGTTAATTATTTCCCTCGTAATCCTGTGAAACATCCCATGCTTTTTGGGGTGTTTTGGGGTCAGATGGTTCAGCCCTCTAAGATCCTGGTGTCTGACCTTACTCTGTAGGTGGCTGCTGACTAAGTGACACAAAGCATGGTTTGTCAAAGATGGTATGCTCGTTCTCAAGTTGTAATTCATGCTTTCTTCTCTGTTATCCTGCTTAAGTTTTCCTCTTCAGACCTTGTTTTCCTTAGTGGTGTTCTCTCATCTGACCTTCTGCAGGTTTTCTTCTCGCTGATCCCCTTTGGTCAGTGTGCTGTGCAGTCCCCAGGGATAAGAGGATAAAACCAGAGAGTAGTACTGGACAGCTCGGTTGTGAGACATCTAATCTGAAATGCCTCTGTGTTTTAACTGTGAATAGAAGGACTGGTTTTGGCTAACAGAAAGTGTTTTGTGTGGATGCAAATACCTCCTCAGTTTCTCCCAGATTTGGAATTCTTGTTTGGAGTCTGTAGGCTTGTCTCTAGTGAGAGTTGGTTAAATCATGCGTTCGGTCATGTAAAAATGCATTTAAGTTGGTTGTTGTCTAAATGCACCTATTACAGTTTGCCACCTGCAAAGTACTATCAGTGTGCATCTCTAGCACACTGAGACACAGACTAATGGTTATGCTAAAACCACTAAAAAAATACATTCCACCCCCCTGTACTCAGATATGGAAAAGTAATTCTGGCCCAGCCAAACAGCGTCCTTGAAGGGCAGGAGCAGATGAGGTGGGCCGAGTCAGCGAGGCTTTTAGGAGCAGATCCTGCTGGCCAGGTGAAGCCTCGTCCACGAGGATAGCGCTCTTTTTCTCCGCTTTATTTCTTCTCCACCTTCCCTATTTTTCATGGCAGAAGCTGTGGCTGTGTATTTAACGTCGGCAATTCTCCCGAGTTCAGAGCTTATATTTCTCAGCGGAGCCGGGCTTTGTTCTCCCAAGTTGGCGGCGTGTGTGTGTGTGTGTGTGTGTGTGCGCACGCTGTTAGCTGGCCTGTCAGGGGCGATGCGAAATGGTGTCCGGATGACTTAGTGCGCGGCTCCCTTACGAGTGTGACTCAGTCTGCCGAGGCACGACCCGTGGGTATATATAGGTCACGGAATGCTCGCAGGAAGGCGTTCAGCTCCGCCACCAGGAGCGGGGGAAGGTCTGACAGGCATTAGAAAGCAATCTTTGTCGGGGTGGATCTGCCCGAGCGCTCCAGCCTGCGGCAGGGCCTTTGTCTGGGCCGTGTCGGGCTGTGCCAGCCGAGCGCTGCCGGTGCGCGTTCCCCGCCGTGCTGCAGGAGGATGTCTTATCCAACCTGGGCCGCGCTATTCTTCCAGGCTTTAAGCCTGTTATTCATAGGCGCTGGTGCACCTGGGGCACGGCAACTACCACTGAACTTAATTGTGCGCTTTGCTCTGATTTATGGAGGTCGCCTGCAAAAAGCACCAGCCTGTCAGCTCGCTTCAACCTGGCAACCCTCCAGCCCCCTTGACAGGCCCACCTTTGGTTTGAGCACATCTGAGAAACGTGGAAAGTTCGGCGTGAGGTTTTGTCAGGTTGTGTTTGGGTGATTTGCTTCGTTTGTTTGGGGTTTTTTGTTGCTTTTTTTTTTTTTTTTTTTTTTTTTTTTGGAAGCGGCTTGGCCGTGATTTCGTAAAAAAGGGGGACAAAGAAAAAAAAACAAACAAAAACCAACAACCAAAAAAAAAAAAGACAAAAAAAAAAAAAAAAAAGACAAAAAAAAAAAACCAAAAAACCCGCGGCCGCGCAGGTGTCGGAGCGTTGGGCGCTGATTGAGAGAAGCAGATGGCTGCAGTCGGTGGCCGCCAGCCAGCGGAGCAGGTGCTGGTCACGTGGCCGCGGGTTGCCAGGGCGATGCGAGCGCTCTCGGCGCGCAGATGAAAGGCCGGGGGCCCCGCTTCAGCTGTAGCATTGTGTAATTTGTGGCAGTTAGAGCGGAAATAAACGCTGGAAATGGAGCCGCGTAGCAGGGGAGACTCCCGGCCATGTGCGGCCTGCGCCGGGCGGCCGCGGGAGGCAGCGGCTGCGAGCTGCGCTCTGTGCTGACGGCTCCGCTCCGGGCGGCGGTGTCGAACTTCTTCCTTCCATCCCCCCCCCCCCCCCCCTTTTTTTTTTTTTTTTTTTTTTTCTAACTTTTGGTGGAAAACTGTCAACATTCTGAGGTGCTTCCTTCTTAAAAGGGAAGCTTCGATGCCATGTAATTGCACTGTAGTAGGAATTTATTTTCAAAATTCCCATTTTTGTGTTAACTTTTCTTTTGAACTCAGTGTCTGTTGAAACGCATTCACGTCCCCCATATATGCACACAAATACATACATGTATATCAAACTATATTCAGAAACTTCAAATTACTGCTGCAAAGTGTGCCTCTGGTTGACCAGTGTGCAGGAGAAACAAACTGCAGAGCGTGTCCAGGGTGTGGAAGTGATGCAGGAGAGGAGGACAAGCTGTGTTGTAGTGGCAGCAATAATGTCTGGGGTTGGTACTTTCTGGTCACCAGGTAGCGGTGCACAACTATACGCCAGCAGCTTTTCTTTCAATGTGTCAGCAGCTCTGCAAGCAGCAGCTGTCAGGGCAGTGCTAGGACTGAAGGGTCTGCAGGAACCCACCCAGCCTGTGGAACCGAATGTGCTGGTGATGTTTAACTTCCAGCATCACTTCTTACCCTTTGCTGTCTAAACATTGTGTCTCTATTGCTGGAGATCACCTCACTGCTTGAGTTGGTGGCAACATGTTAAAAGCTGGGTTGTGATATGGGAACCTGGAGCTTCCCAAAGTTGTGATGTGGTCAGAAAGATGTAGTGCCAGCTCCTCCGGTGGTGAATGTTTTCACAAAGGGTGACAGGGATGGGCTCTAAACCTCACACTGTCAGCAGTGGGTGTAACTTGCAGATGCTGAGATATCAGGTTTTCTTCTCCCTCACCAGAGAAACAAAGATAGAAGAACCTGTGTTGAAGTGCTAAGGTGAGCTAGCCAGTCTGGGTAGCTGCAGCTGATGGCAACAAGCCTTATTGGACCAAGTGCCTTGAACCCTCTATGCAGACCCCACTCTGCTGCCACACGCAGCCGTCACATGCCTCAAGTCCTCATGTGTGCCCTGAGGGCTGGCACTAAATCTCTTGTGCTGTTCCACTGCTTAGAACTGTAGGCTCAAGTGCAGAATTCTTGCCATCTTTGGTACAGCTTCCTCTGGCTTGCCTAGTTGACGTGGGGAGTGGCAAAAAAAGAAAAGTGCAAGTGTAACCCTGTTTGTATTCATGTGTGTCAGTGCTGTTTCCAGAAGGTGCAGGTTTTAAACAGAGCAGGTCTTCTTTACCGTTCTCATTTCTAGTTTCTTGTTGAAGACACTGAGATACTGAAGGGAGGCTGACTCCTTATTCTGCTGTTGAGGAGAGGGAAACATACAGCAGTGGCCTGTGCATCATTGGGTTTACTGTTACATTTAAATACTTTAATAAGGCAAGACAGTTGACAATAGTAAAGTCGCTGAAAATAAATATCTTGCTGATTAACTGTTAAGTGCTTTCTGCTTACTTTTTAATACAAATATTGATTAAAAATACTTTTGTCCTAGTAACAAGAAAACAGATTCAGAAACTAGTGCTGCGAAGAAAAAGGTTAACAAGGGAAAGGAAGGTTCTGAAAATTCAGATTTGGATAAAACTCCACCACCTTCACCTCATCCTGAAGATGAAGATGATCCAGGAGTTCAGGTAATGCTGTCTCCCAAGTTCAATGTAGACTTTGGCGATTGAATTGCGTGAAATGATAGTTCTCTCAGTTTGAGATGTGGAGATAAAGATATGTAAGTATTTACTGTGTTGATTAGAATGACATACCAAGAAGGTGAAAGCTAGAAGTTGCTGTGGTGAATATTTTACTAAAACAAGTGTTGTTCTTCATAATTTTACTTTACAGTCTTGTTATCCTTAGATGTATGCACGGCGCTGCTGAGCTTTCATATGTTTTCTTCTGTTAATGCTTGCAGTTGGGACACTGCATTTTCTGATCTGTCGACTTGACGTGGCATTATGAGGTTTTTCTTATGAGCGTCTTGTTTCTTCTTTGCGTCAGCTTTGGAAGCCTTCTGAAATCAAGCACAAAATGTGACAGAGCAGGATGAGGGAAATTTGCATGTTGGAGACTTTTAACTATACCACTTCGATGTATGACAGGCCTTTCTTCAGAACTGCCAGCTATCAGCTCGTTTTTCTTCAGCACTGCTCACCTATTCATTTCTCTGTAAATTTCCTTTAACATAAGGAAAATCTGGAATAGGAGTGAGTGCATATGAGAATTATTGTGTGTCCTGCTGCTTGTCATATTAAAAAGTGGCCAGCTCCTGGCTTTCTTCTGCTGGCAGTGCTCAGAGCAGGCATTAAAAGTAATCATTCCCTTGTTAAAGGATATAAGCAAATTGTGATGGAGAAAGTATGACACTCCTAAATTGTCACGCTGATATTACTGAAGTCTATTGCATTTGACTATTGCATATCAGCTCGCAGATCTTGCTTCTAGTTATGAGAACTGTTGAAGCCAGTGGTCAGTAGTCAAATTAGCCTGGTAAAAATGTTGCCCTAACACATACACAATTTATTTCTGTTAATTTTGTTTTCTTAACACTTTTTTTTTCATGCTGCATATTTTGCCAATTCCATTTTTCCTCATGTGAACTTATGGAGGTTTATATAAAGGTTTATATCTTTATATACTGGGACTGCTAGGATTAATAAACTTGTTATGCTGGCATTCATATGCAGTTGCCTGAAACTCCATGGTACTGATTCACCTATAAAAATCCTAATAATGCAGGAAGTGATGCACTGCTCTCTGTAGAGACAGTTATTTTGTGTTATCATACAGATTTTTTGTGTTGTGTTACATATAGATCAGTTAAAGAGTAAAGGATAATCTAATGCAGGTAAAATATGCACAGTTTCTGGCGATGCATAACATTTGCAAAGCCTCACGTGGATATCAGAAGAAATGGGAAGTTAACCAAGCTGATAAACTTCAGAGGGATGCCTACCATTACATTCTAGGCTTACTTTCCATTAGAGAAATATAAGACTTTTGGTGCCAAGAATAGTGGTAAGATTTACCTATTGAGCCAAAAGAAGATGGATATTTTCCCATCCGTGATCATGGAAATAAGGGTGTATATTTGCCAAGTAGCATCTATTTTCAGCTGTAAAAATATTGGTATTATGTTACAGCTTCATGGGAACCCCTGTAAGTTGGGGCTTCTACCTTTAACATAGCATCATAGTTGTTTGAAGGGGTGTCACTGGTGAAAATTTTCATTTGCAGTTAAGGGCAATTTCCTATTTAGTGGAAATTGTGCCTCAGATGTTTGTGCTTAGAAAATGTCTAAAAATAAATTTTACACATTTATGCACATTAAGAGACCTGGGTGCATAGATCTGTTGAAGAAGCTCTGTAAGTATTTCACGTACTGGAGACAACGTGTGTTGAACTGAGAAAGATACAAAAATAAGCAATATATCAATTCATAAAAGTAGACTTTATCAGTTGAAATTCAGCATCTTTTTAAAAAATGTCTGAGTCCATTGAGATTTTTGATGATGACTTTACAGTTTCCTTCAACAGCATAATGCTGTCAGCTTTTGAAAGTGTATTACCTGAAGCAGAGTGTGTGGGAACTTGAATTTTATTGTTGCAGAGAATAAATCACGCTGAATGACATGTTTCCAATTCTGTCAAATGAATGCTTGTGTGTTTTACAGATTTTCTGCATCTCCTCTGAAATTTTCTCTCACCCTTGTGTAGAGGGTACGGGAGACGCAGGAATTATGTTTTCAGTCTGTGAATGGTTCAGATTTCTCATTCTCCTCTCTTGAAGTTTTGGGTCTTTTCCTATGCTGTGCTCCAAGCATGTGTTTCTGAACAATGCTGTGTCAGTGGAGTGAGGAAATCATGTTGTGTTATATTTCCCCTACAAGATAATCTGGAGAGATGGGAAGACCATGAAAGTGTGTAGTCACTGCTCAGCAACATTATAGCCATGCCATGGAAAGGTGGTATTTGGTTCCTACAGTGGCCATCTGTCAGCGTTCCTTGTGCAAATGGTTTGAGAGGGGCAGCTTCTGATTTTTTGAATTGCTTTGAGATAAAGTTTTAACTTTAACTTTCTGTTTAGAAGCGACGCTCCAGCAGGCAGGTGAAGAGGAAGCGTTACACAGAAGACTTGGAGTTCAAGATTTCAGATGAGGAGGCAGATGATGCTGATGCTGCTGGAAGAGACTCTCCTTCAAATACTTCTCAGTCAGAGCAACAGGTCAGATTTGAATGGAATAGAAAGGTGGATTCAACAGCAAAATTCAAGGTTCAAATATGGGCCTTTTTTCTGAATGATATTAATCCCTGCTTGGCACAGTGTGCCAGAAGGAATTAGCTTTTTATGAAAGAATATGTTCTTTCATGACTTTGTTTACAAGTGGTAATGTGCATTTTGACACAGTTCTTTGAAATTAGTGGCTTCTACCTAAGGGAACCTGAATTGGACTGCTAGGAGTCAGAATTTACTTCTCTCACAGAATTCAGTGATCTGGCTTCTGTGACTTTAATAAACCACTCAAGCTTGTCCCCTGCTGCTAGGCACCATAAGAACCCCTTTATGAAATTACTGCCTTGTAGTACCCAGCAGGGTACACTTTATTCTCTGTGCAATGTAAATGATGGATAAAATAGTTTGAATAAGATGAGGGGTAATAATATAGGAATGACTGTTGTAACAATCTCATTGTTTTGTAGTGCATTTTCAGAACACTACTTCACTTAACTCACTGATAACCTATTGGAAAATGTAGACGTGTTCTTTGGTATTTCATACAGTGATTTGTTAAGCCTTATGAAATACTGTATGTGATCTCCATTGTTAATTGTGTTTTATCAGAAGGGGAATTTTCTAGGTTTGCCTGCAGTGGGAATCACATGTAATTTTGATAGCTATCGTGTGGGCATTTACGGAGCCAAGCAGAGTTCTTGAATGTTGTCTAATATTTCTATTGTATGGTGCTGAAAGCATGTATAATTTTAGGAGAGGTGAACTCATCTATGTGTGTACTGTCAGCCTTTGTAGGAAAGCTGGAGTTCCGTTAGCTCTTAAAAATGTGTTTAAACAAGTATCTTTCAATTTTTTATTATGGCATTATACACATTTCTCAGTTCTCGTGCTGAGAGGGGAAAAAAAAAAAAACATGTTGGGAAAAAAATATATGAAGTTTTTTCTAATGAAGAAAGAATTGAAGTACTATTTGCACAGCCATAACTCTTGTATAATATTTGTGGTGCAGGAATCTGCTGATGCTGAAGGTCCTGTTGTGGAGAAAATCATGAGTAGTCGCTCAGTCAAGAAAAAGGTAAAAAGCAAACTTCTTCCCTCCATGTTTTTAAAGCTAAGTATGTTTCTGTTAAGACCCCTAGTAAGTTCTCAAAAAATACTTGGATATTTCTAATGGAAAAATATTTTACTGAATACAGGAGCTTCCCTAAGAATGTCTTTAGAGAACGTTAAACTTTCTATTGTGTTGGCATGTGCAAAACATGCTGCTTGTTTAGTGTTCCAGTCTTTTCTTGCGTTTCTTCAGAAGAGAATTTTGATTTTTGCAAATATATATACCTGGACAGAATCTGTGGTGTCTTTTGCTTCAGAGTTATGTTTCAGGGGAGTTTGAGGAGTGAGACCTCTCCTACATCCTGGGTTTCTGCCTAACTGTAGTAAAGAAAAATCCTTGCCCGTAATTTTTACATCTTCTGACAGTGGGTGTGCTTAGCAGCCCAAGTTTACTTGTGATCTAGGAAGTTATATATAGAGGTGGTCAGAGAGCTTCTTGTTGCTATGCTGAGAGAGTGAAAAAAGCATTCTGCTTGGTGAAGTGTGGTTCTCTTTTAATTCTCCCCTGTTGCCAGCTATGTTCCTATTTTGCTGCAGTTTCCCTTAATATACTTTAGAACTTGATTGGCCCTTGCACTTCCAAAGTATTATACTTCGAGTAGGAAGTTGACAAGAACTTTTTCCTAAAAATGCATTATATTTTCCAGACTCTTTTGTGTAATTCTCTCACTCATCTTATAGTTAGAAAGACCTGTCTGATTTAATATAGGTACACAGCTCATGTTGAATGTATTTAACCAGAAATAAATATTTCCCTCAAAGAGTTAATTTTTTCAAATCTAATGAGGAAAGTTGTGCTTATCCATGGATTTGTTTGTTGTGGGTTTTTGTTTTTGATTTGTTTTTATTTTAGTACTACTGTCATAACATCATTAACAGCTTTGTAAACATAAATTCATGCAGTGTCATGAGTGGCTTTGGTTGAGTTTGATTCTGCAGTTTGTATGGCACAAAACCCCTAGGGTTGTTGTTGTTTTATTTAATTCTAAAGCTGTAGTTTGTATCTGAAAAGAAATAAGTTTTAAAATACAACTTAATAGTAATAAACCAAATAATTAGTTGCCCTGTGGTCTACTGGAGAGGAGACAAGAAGGTGATCTTTTCATACATGTCTTTACATTTGAAGCTGTTTTTCACCAACTATTCTTCTCTTCTTCTTCTCTCCTGCAAATAAAGGTGTGATTACTCATGGGGAGTGTGTATTTTACTGCAGTTTGTGGGAAGTGGTTGGTCTGCTGCCTACGTGTCTTTGATTGCAAGCACTGCTGGAGGCAAGCTCTATTTTGAGCCTGTTCTTTAATGTTTTTTATGGATTGTATTTGCAGGTTTGAGGGGTGTCTCTTGTTTCCTGCTCTTCTTCCCAATGCTCCTCTCTATCCCCAAAAAATGGATTTCAGGATGTTAATATTTAACATCTGAAGTATCCAACTGTGCTTTTATTAAAGGTCTTTTACACTTTTACTAACGTCATCAAAACACTGGTTGTTAGATTACTAATCAAAGTAAAATTGCTGCGATCAGGACCAACACATAAAATAAACATGAGCGAAGGCTTCACTAGGAAGCCTTTCAGTGGATTAGGTTCTTACAAAGATGTTTAGTTTGAGTAAAGGACATGAGGTAATGAGTACGCTTTCAAAACAGCATTCTTAATATTATGCTGGTTTTTCTGAAATACAGGCTTCGTCTTGGGGTTACTAGATCAGAAACAGAACTATACTTACAGCCAAATTTCTTCTGTGAATGATTCAAGTACAACAGACAATTTTTTTCCCTCTTGTTCTTAACACAGAATTTTTATTTCTGGTTAATACCCTTGCTGAAAGTACATGTTCTCTGTCAGGGTTTACATAAGAAAAACTTACTCAAACTGCCTACAGTTTGTATGTTTAAGTCTTTCATTTCTGTAATTCATTTCTTAACCAACTTCATCCCCCTTTGAATTTCTTATACTTAGGTTTGAAAAGGCCTGGATTGAACTAAAGGTGCTATTCAGCACAATCACATGTATTCAGGAAAGTCCTGTGGAGTTTGCAGGGCACTGTACCCTGTATATTGCATATCTGAATTTCTCTCTCTGCCTACTAATGCACTATAAAAATTATATCTAAGAGAACTGTGTACAACTGCTTATGTCTATTCCACAAACTGGTTAGATTAAAATCCAGCTTAGCTGTCTGCTATTTTTCTAGCAGGTGATCTTACTGTTTTTTGTGGGATTTTTTTTTTTTTTTTTTAAAGCTCTGACTTGTCTCTACACTTCAATGCCTTACTCAAATAACTTCTGTTCTAGCAGGTATTACTGTATCACTTCTGTGGCAAAGGCAGTGCAAAATTGTATTTGCTTGAAGGAAGAGATCGTTTATTTCTTTAGTTATCTGCAAAGACTGCAGATCAGATCGTCAATTATGTCACACCTGGGCAGTGATCACTGGAGAATCCTGCTTTGCCCATATCTGATATGCTATTTTAGGTTGTCTGCATAATCACTTTTCTGGGTATTTTGCCTAAATCATAGAATCATAGAATGGCCTGGGTTGAAAAGGATCACAATGATCATCGAGTTTCAACCCCTGTGCTACATGCAGGGTCACCAACCACCAGCCCAGGCTGCCCAGAGCCACATCCAGCCTGACCTTGAATACCTGCAGAGATGGGGCATCCACAACCTCCTTGGGCAACCTGTTCCAGTGCATCACCACCCTCTGGTTAATGTAAACGTGTGCTGGGGGCTGAATGGTAACATAGAGTGCATAAGCTTCTACATCATTCATCCTGTACTGATGGACAAATATACTCCACTTGAGTGCTGGAGATTGTAACTTGATTTTTTTTTTAACCAAAAACATGAGTTCCAGAATAAGATTTTTAAAGGATTTTTTTTCTGAAGTACTTTTTCTTTAGTTAAATCTTTGATGCATGCTCATAGAACATATAATAAGTGGTCTATATTATTGTCTATTAAATAACACAGTAATATATTCTACTCATGAGATGGACAGGATTTATCAAGATTTTCTTCATAAATTATTGTTTGATATTGGCAGCTGACAGAAAATATACTTGGCTGAAATGCTGCAAAAAGGAGTTAAATTGTCTAATACAAAATCTTTATACAAAGGTGTTTAACCACATTGTCTCTGTAAGACTGATACATCTCAAAGTTTTTGATTTAAAACTAATCAAAGACCACAATTTGCTTAAAGAAATAAAAAGGTAGTATCTTAAGATTAGAGAAGACTTCTTAAAGAGTAATTTTATCTCAAGAAGTGAATAGAATTCAAATAGTGTGATCTCTGTTTTTTTCTTTTATTCTTCAGTTTTGGCCTCTAATATGAGTACATTTGTCAGGCATACTCTTTTTATTTATTTATTTTAAAAAGTTATGGTCTTCAGATTCCTTCTTCTGACAGTTTCTTTGTAAGCGACTGAAAGGTTCCTCCCTGATTTTTTAGGGTTCAAAGATAGTTTATCTCCTTCAGCAGAGGGTTCAAGATCATCCAGAAGTAGCTCCAGAAATAGTTTGTCATCTTCCATTTGTCCAGGGAGCCCTATGTGGAATCAGGTATTCACATCTGTAGAGAGGAACATAAGCAAACTGTACCAGACATAAACCCTAAAATGATTAAGTCCCTTGATTGCCTGGAAGAGAAGGATTACTTACAGAATCACAGAATTGCAGGGGTTGGAAGGGACCTCGAGATCATCCAGTCCAAACCCCCTGCCAAAGCGGGTTCCCTACAATAGGTTGCACTGGTCGGTGTCCAGATAGATCTTGAGTATTTCCACAGGAGACTCCACAACCTCTCTGAGCAACCTGTTTCAGTGCTCTGTCACCCCTACTGTAAAGAAGTTCTTCTGCATGTTAGTGCAGAACTTACTGTGTTCTAGTTTTAGGCTGTTACTCCTTGTCCTATGACTACATACCACCAAAGAGGAGCCTGGCTTCATCCATTTGTCTCCCGCCTCCCTTTAGATATTTATGAAGATTTATCAGATCCTCTCTCAGTCATCTTTTTCCCAGGCTGAACAGACCCAGATTGCTCAGCCATTCGTCATAAGGGAGATGCTCCAGGACCTGCATCATCTTTGTGGCCCTCTACAAGACTCCTTCTGGGAGATTTCCTGTTATCTTTGAAATGAGGAGCTGAGAACTGGACGCAGTCTAAATGTGGCCTCACCAGGGCAAAGTAAAAGGGGATGATCACCTGCCTTGACCACTCTTGTTTTAATGCATCTCAGGATACCATTGGCCTTCATGGCCACAAGAACAGCATGCTGGTGGCTCGTGGCCAACCTGTTGTCCAACCAGGACCACCAGATCCTTCTCTGCAAAGCTTCTCTTCAGAAGGTCATCCCCTATGATTGATACCTGTATTGATGTATACTCCATAAATGAGAGCCTGGGAATGATTTTAACTTCTTTAGAATAGAGTTTGATGCAGCTACTAGTGTTGCTTTTTAATTGGTGATGCTGTGAAAGTAATATCTTCCTAGTAACTTGTTCTTTGAGAAAGATGTTGAAAGATTCTAATTCATTCTTTAGCTTTAGAGTAATCTTTTTACTCTTTTTTTTATCACTATGTATATATAGATATAAAATGGAGGATGTTGATATATACAGGGGTCAATGTTTTCATCTGTTTTGTGCCACACACAATATTGCAGGTGTTGCTGTTGCTGGTGTTGTTGTCCCTGATGAAGTACGTAAAAGAAAATCCTCTTTGCTTTAAAACGGTTCCAAAGTTCATTAGCAAACATACCGTTAATGTTGTGACATAAACTGAATTCTAAACGTGTGCCTGGTGCACTGTCCTTAGTTTGTCCTATGGCAAGGTTCAGGAGTAATACTTTTTGAATTGCATGCCATATGTTATGCAATACTTTGGCACTAGGGATGAGTTAAAGGTAGTCTGAACCCTTAGCACTGAATGCCCTTGGTTTTTCTGGTTTATATCGCAACTTTAACCTTGCTTTAAATGTAGTTTTTGGGTGTTAATTTAATTTGGCTGCTCTGTATGTGAGACATCTTGCCTGAGTGAATTTAATTGCACCATTGAGTAAAACTAAAGCCATGAACACCGATGCACTAAAATTCTAGCAGAGGTATAAGGTTTAGTTTTATATGGCTTCTTGTTTGGAGTTATTAACTATATGGTGGAATAAACCCCTTTTAAAACTCTTTTTTAAAACATTACAAAACCCACAATGTAGAGTTGCCATGAGCCAGCCAAAAATAATACATATGGCATTCAGGAGTGCAGTTGCTAATTGGCTGCTGCCTGAGAAAATGGTACACTTGGCTTCTACTTAACACTGTGGGTTTGGCAGAAAGCCAGATTTGGGGTGAGGTTGTGAATGAAGCTGCATGTGGTTAGGGAGGAGTTCAAATGATTCATGTCTTGGAAGTTGTAGTAAGCAGTGCAGTATGTACTTGGGTAAGCTGCTGGAGGAAACTCCTTTCTCGTGTCCTCCCCCCACCTACACCTTCATTCCCCTCTGCTCGTCTCTGCTGCTCTGTACATAGGCACCATATTCTGCGTTTCTGTTACCAATAAATAAATCATCTTGTTCAGTCTTTCAATTCATATTTCAACAATGCTTTCCTTATAGATGGAGAATGGAGAGGAGGTAGAAATAGAAGAATTCTATGTGAAGTACAAAAACTTGTAAGTAACCCATTACCAGTTTGGTTCATATCTTTTTAAGTTCACTTAATCTCACATAATGGTTATATTATAGCATTTGCCTAGAACACTATCCAACTTTAAATCAACTTTAAATATTACTAATGTTTAACCCAGACCAGTGGCAACTAAATGAGGAAGTACTTTGCATTGGTGGTAGCAGGCCTGATGTCTTCTTAATTTGTATTCTCTCCAAAATGAAATATGTGGGTCAAATTGCTCTGCTATTAAACTTTAATTTAAGGTCCAATTATACATGCAGATTCATGAGCACACACACTTATCTGTATAGATCTAACTTCCACGGAGTTTTAATCTTATAATGTGCCTGCAGACTAATCCAAAATACCCCATAAAATTGCCTCAAAAACAAGATTTGTGTTCAACAAAGTGACTTGCTATCATAACAATGAGATTCCAGAATTCCAGCAGGTAGCTGCTGGGTGTGGTAGTGATGAGAAGAGTACAGTGTTTTACTTCTGCTCTCTGAAACTGCAGTGCCATCAGTATTTAATATAGAATATTTCACAGCTGGGTAAGTTCATTTTTCTTCAAGAAAAGTAGCATATCTTGTTTAATTTTACCAACTTTTTGACCCAAAAGGCAGAAATTCACTTGAATTGAGTTTCTTGCTGCTAGTTGCAGATAGTTGACTTCACTTCAAATATCTTCCACCTTTGTACCCTTTGCACTATATTGATTATTGCATGATATAATAGCCTAACAATGCTTTGTTTAGTGCTATTACTTTGGTATATTTTTATAGTGTCTTACACCTCTTTGTCTGTCAAAAGTTATACAGCTAAATGTATGACGTGGGAATAGTCATTTTAGGAGAGATGCTTTCTCTTAGTTGAAACTGTGTGTGTTCTTAAAGGTGAAATACTACAGAAGTGCACTTGCAAGGGTTTTTCTTTTCATTTTATAAATGCTGAAACTTCAGTGACTAGCATGCAATTTCTAATTATAGTGCTGTTCCCAAAAATGTTGTGTATGTTTGTATCTTGTATGGTGAGAGTGTCCAGTTTCCCAAGTACAGCACTGCACTGTGCTGGGAAGTTTAATTGCACTGGTGGGAAACGTTGGAGTATGCAATATAATGCAGGTTTGAGTAAGATTTTGTTTTGTCTTCCAGTTCTTACCTTCATTGTCAGTGGGCATCTGTGGAAGAGCTGGACAAAGACAAGAGAATTCAGCAGAAGATTAAGCGGTTCAAGGCAAAACAGGGCCAGAACAAATTCCTTTCAGAAGTACGATGATTTTTTATTTCCTTTAGATGATTAAGGAATATTTTTCTGTATACAAGCAGAAGACTTGGCAACTGTAATATATCAGCATTTATTCTGATATGATACAACCATGAGCAATCCAAGTCTTGTACGATTATGAAATTCAAGTTATCTATTCTGACTTGATACTTTTTACTATATATTTGTTGCTTAAAGTGAATGCTTAGTTGTTCATCTTGTAAGCTTGACTTTTACTGAATCAGTACAAGGTCTTTCTTGTCAGGAGCTGATTATGCCAGAAAAATGCATCACATTTTTCTCTCTTACGGACGCTGCTCACTAGGGATTCTAAGCTTTTTATCATCAATTTAATTTCACTTAGAGCCATAAGCAATAATGTGGCAGGGGTCCTGTCAATAAACGACCAAATCTGCGGGTTTGGTTCTGAAAGCTTATCTTTCAGTAATGTACCCTTTGTTTTTTGTTTTTTGTTTTTTTTTTTTAGGGGAAAAAACAGCTTTATATGGTACCTATTTATTTATTTGTACTTATTGTTACTATATAGTTCAAGTTGAACAAAATCTGTTGGAAATGGAAAACTTTCATAAAGTCACCACAGGTTTTTATTAAGTGTGCCTGATTGATATATTATTATAAAGTTTGCAGGAATTTAGGAGAGAAGGAATTGATGTGATATGCTTTTAGAGCAGAATATAGGGCATCTATCAACACTACATCAGAATATCCAAGGAATGCTTTGAGATTATTATAAAATGTGGTGGCAACTATGAGGAATTAAAAGCATAATATAATGCTAATGCTTGAGGAACTAAGTTAAGCAGACCCTCAAGATTCCTGATTTTTTTTTTAAGAAGTCAATAAATACATGAAAACTTAAAAAAAAAAAAAAAAAAATAATAATAATAATAAATAAAATCAATACAGTATATTGAGCAACATAATTGTGAGACTTAACATCTTTTTTTAAGTGTAGAAACCTTCAATTTGCCTTCTTTGTAAACTATTTTTTTGAATGTTTCCAAGTGTGTCACAAATTATTGTAAGTACTTGGAATCTGTTTTGTTTCTCTTTTATTTTCCTAACTATGAAAATGAGCATAGTTTTTACCCCTTTTGTCTGGCTTTTCCATTGGAGGGGATCTTAAAAGTATAGAATGAAACATAGCTCTTCTGTACTGTTGTCAACTCTGTAAGTTCTGGAAGGGGAAAGAGAGGATATAACAAAATGAGATTTTTGGACAGTATGTACATACATGCCATGCTTTTTCTGTTTTTGAAATGATCTTGAAACCTTATAAAGCGGTTAGATGATTCCTGTAGTTAAAATAATCCAAAGGCACTTATTGTACAAGTCTCTAATTTCTTTATTGCAAGCTGTAGTTTTCAAGAATGCTAAATGCATTGCATGCCATAAGCCTTTTCGATTGCTCATTAGTGAATTGTAATTTCACACTTCATTTAAAATATTCTTAAACATTCTCTCACAGTAAAAGGTTTCACACAGTAATTAAGAGGCCCAGTTAACAAAGTCTGAGAAGTCTGATTCCCTCACGGGGAATGATCTTGCTGAATTGTAGCATTTCAATTAACATGTTGAAGTTTGCCAAATATAAATTCTGTGTCACCGTGACCCAAAATATTATTGCCTGGTGAAATATATAATAATTTCTCCTCTCAGGAAGGACTAATAAAGATATCTTGTATATTTTTCTGCTTGTCTCCTTGAACAGATTGATGATGAGCTTTTTAATCCAGATTATGTGGAAATTGATCGAATCTTGGATTTTTCACGTAGCACAGATGATAATGGAGAGGTAAATAGAACTTTTAATGTATTTGTGGTCATATGAATGTTCTGTTTAGAATGTATTCTTTATAAATTTGAATATATAAACAATTCTGAAGCTATCATTGGGTATTTCTGCAGAAAATGTGAAAGCATTTGAAAAAACATTGGGTAACGTAGCTTTTTCCCTAGAGTAAAGGAGTTTAAGTGGGAAATCAAACTTCTGTGTTACTTACATTTAAAAACAAAACTACCCAATGTGCTACAGGGCCAACAAACATGAAGAGGTGAGGGAAAACCAGCCCTGATTTGTAGCTAGCTATGTGATGTGCATGCAAGCAGTACAGAATTGAAATGAAAATTGCAACAGCCCTGCCAAAATGGGTGTTAAACAATGTCTAAACAGTTATGACATTGTTAGATGTTTCATAAGAGGTCCTGAATTTACTGTTTCTTACTTTATATGACCTATTCTACGGAACAAGATTGCTTTTTTTCCAGGAGATTCCTTTTTGATCC
Source organism: Lagopus muta (assembly GCF_023343835.1). Taxonomy (NCBI): domain Eukaryota; kingdom Metazoa; phylum Chordata; class Aves; order Galliformes; family Phasianidae; genus Lagopus; species Lagopus muta. Next base: position 36,267,713 of record NC_064435.1, on the reverse strand, counting down.
TGAGAGAAAATAAAGCTTCAGTGACGGTGTCAGTATCTTTATACTGGTGATCTGTGAATGGTTGACTTTTTGAAAATGTAACAGTTGGAAAACCAGTATTGTTTTACTTCAAAGTGTTAGTTTAATGCAAGTGATGTCAAGCAAAGTGTTAGGTTCACATAAGTTCCCTCTATTCTAATATGACTTTGTTAACTTGTCAAGGTATCAACCTGCTGCTTGCTTATCCTCTGGGCTGGTTCAGACATTTAGGTCTTTAAATGCTTTTTGAATTTTGTCTAGCTTGCAGATCTCCTGTTTACTTCTTAAAAAAAAAAAAAAAAAAAGTTTCACTTCTATTGTTTTATATTGTGATCTAATCTTTTTTATCTTGACAAAGCCTGTAACTCATTATCTGGTGAAGTGGTGTTCGCTACCTTATGAAGACAGCACTTGGGAGCTCAAGCAAGACATCGACCAAGCTAAGATCGAAGAGTTTGAGAAACTGATGTCTAGAGAGCCAGAAATGGAGCGTGTGGTAAGAATTGGCTGCGTATAGAGGGTTTTATTTGAGAATAGTAAAGTAATGTGGTCTTTCAGAAACCACTAATGGGATTTGCTGTATTTGAAACAGGAGCGACCTCCTGCCGATGACTGGAAGAAATCGGAGAGTTCCAGGGAGTATAAAAACAATAACAAACTCAGGGAATACCAGTTGGAGGGAGTAAACTGGCTTCTTTTCAATTGGTACAACACGTACGTAAAACACTGCTTTCTACTGAATCTTACTTTGGAAAAGCTTTTCTAGTTTATATGCAATTATAACCTTTTAAAGTACCCTTCTGATGTGAGATTTTAGAATTATTTATATCTTTCATTTTCCATCGCAGAAATTGTATATAAACTACTTATGGAGATGTAACATAACATTATATAAAACACAGATATTTTGGATAGGTTCCTGTGGCATTCGTGTATACCCACACTGCCTCTCCCCAGCTTGGGAGGTACCTGTTTAATGCTTCACAAATTGTAGTATTTATTTATATCAAAAAAGATTGTGGTGTGATTTCAATGTAAGTTTGTCATTTTAGAAATGTTTTGTTCTCTTTAGTTACTCATGTAGTGATTTTTTTTTTTTATGTTTTGATGTAAGATTATGGTTTTTTTGTTATTTTCAGGCGAAACTGCATTTTAGCAGATGAAATGGGGTTGGGAAAGACTATCCAGTCCATTACGTTTCTCTATGAGATATATTTGAAAGGAATCCATGGTCCTTTCTTGGTTATTGCACCGTTGTCCACAATTCCCAACTGGGAAAGGGAGTTCCGCACCTGGACAGAGTTGAATGTGGTTGTGTATCATGGGAGTCAAGCAAGCCGGCGGACCATTCAGTTGTATGAAATGTATTTCAAAGATCCACAGGTAAGAGCTCCTTGTGTAGTTATTCTGGGTTTTGTTTCTTTTGGTTGACTTTGTTGTTGTTGTTGTTTTTCAATATGTGCTTTACTGTAGCTAATTAATCTTAGGTTACAAACATCAATTAGGTTTTTTGGTTCTGTGTAGTACTAAACCTGGGGTAGTAGGCTTCAATTAATAGTAATGTATGTGTGTGAAGAGACACCATTTTAGTAGCAGCCAGGAGATCGATTGGAAATAGAATAGAATAGACTAAATTACTGGGATAGAGTATTCAGGTTTTATTTTTTATTGTTACATGCAAGGGTTTCATTGTTTTGTACTCCTGAGGAAAAACTGGCAGGAAGGATTCTTAATGGAGAAAATGCTTTAAAGGAACTAAGCTTGAAAGACCATTCTGTGTCTACCATTCCAGGAGAAGACCAGCATGCAGAGATTGCTAGTTGATGTTTGTTTATCAAATTTTATAAGTCAGATGTATTTTCAATCTCTGTTGCCTCTGTTACTACATTTCTGTTGAATAGTTCTTATGATATAAGGAGAACAAATTAAGAAGGGAGGGTGAAAACAGAAAACTATTTGAAAAACTGAAGCTATGAAGAACAGCAGTTCTCAACATTTACACATATGGCTTTGCTCAGTGTAAGAAGGATTGGAGGGAAAATAGAGTGCATTCATAGAATCTTATTGCGAAACAAGTCTTCGCAATTAAGGAAAAAAAAAAAGTGGAAGTTCAACCCTTCTTTTTGAAATACTGTGGGGTATTATTTCCAACAGAACTTAAGCGATAGTGGTAAATTCATATGTTTAGATTTTCTGTAAAGCATTTGATTTTATGCCACTGGATATTTTGATTAATAAACTAGAATGATATAAAATCAATATGGCACACATTAAGTGGATTTAAAGCTGGCTGACTGATATTTTTCATTGTAACTGTAAATGAGAAATTATTTGCATTTCAGGTGTAGTTCTTCAGGGATTGGCTCTTGTCCATGGGCTATGTAACACTTTTAACAATGATCTGAAAGAAAACATAAAGTCATTACTGAGGAAGTTTTCAAATGACGCAAAGATGGCGAGAGTGGGAAATAATTAAGACAATTAAAGGATACAGAGTAAGCTGTGTTACTGGATTCAAATTAACAATATTCAGAATAGCTAAATATAGGGCTATCTACTGTCTGAGAATGGAGTTCATTCTTCAGTAGGGAGAGCTCTTTCCTGAGGAGAATGTAAGACAAATGTACATCCTTTATTGTCTTGACACAGAACCAGTTAAATGTGAGTTCTTACTGTGAGGCAGTAGTTAAAAGGGCGAGTGAAAAGTGTGTGGGAGGAAAGAAATTTTTATTAAGAGTAAAAATCTTACAACATTCTTCTGTTTGTTCTTAATTTAGTGTGTAGTCCTGATCTGCCTAGTTCTATTGCCTTTTGCTCAGTAAGTGGTGAGAAACTGAAATCGTTGTATGAGGATTGCTGCAAGATAGTTTTTACTTGGCTCCTCTGAGGTCTGTTTTCAATTTTGAAGACAATAACTGTGGCACAACTTGACATGCCATCAGGGTAAACAGGTACTTAAGTCTAGTGGAGAAGCACTGTAAATTGTAAGAGCTAGAAGCAGGATCAGTTTGGCTTAGGAAATAACTGTTCTTTCAACAGTTTATCACAGAAAGTTCCAAATCAAATCAAAATCAGATACACTGTTGTAAAAGATGATTAATTTCAATGGCAGTTGCTGCCCTGAAGTTGAGGATAATAATCACTCTTAACTTCTTACCTAGGTGTATTACATACAAGTGAATTGAAATTATTTTATATTTTATCTGTCTAAAAATATTTCATAGCAAAGATGATATTTTATATCATTTTTAAATTGTTTTATACAATTATAGCTGTCTCTATTATGCCAAAATATTTTCCGTATTGCAGTTACTATTCCTGCAGTGACCATGGTGGTCATTTGACCCCATAATCAAGTACAATGGCAAAGCACTCATGGCATAGAGAAATGAACGTGCTTCTGCTACCTTTGCTCTGTTAACTGGTTTAAGTTGAGAGTCAAACAATTGCCATGGTTGGAGATGAGGCAGAAATGAACTCTTCCTTTTGGTGGCAGTTAGCTTAGATGTATCGTGAAATAATACTCTGTGTTCTATTCTCTGTAAGACTCCATCAGCTGTGAAATGCATGGCAGAAACTGAATTGTGAGGGGAAGAGTGTCTCTGCATCCTGACAAAAGCAATCCACATGAAGTGCTTAGTCTGGCATCCTCTAAGGCACTACCAGTGGGTATTTGATGGGGGATGGGGAGAGAGAGAAGGCAGGAAGGCTTTGGCAGTATGATTTCTGGTCCTTTTGCCAAATGCGTCAACTCAGACATTGACATCTCTGGCTTTTTAGGTCTTAATGTGAAAAGAGGCCTCTCAAGCTGAGCAGATTTTCAAAAAGACAGCTGAACGTTTTGAAAATCTGAATGACTTTGAAGGACAATAATAAAAACCTGCATGCATGAGAAGCCCTTACCCCATCTGCAGTAGTTTGGATTTCAGAATCAGCACCAGTAACCAATCAAGATGTTGTGAAAACCTAGAGAGTAGTTGATAACAAATTTTTTCAGTGGTGTGATTTTGATGCTAAGAATATCATGTGACTAGAAATACTTCCTTAATATCCCTTCCTGCTTTATTGTTTGTGACATTTATGGAAAGAAGCCTATTCTGGTATTCTTGAGCAGTAAAACTGACAGGTCCTACCAGAAGCCTTCCTTTGATGGAATACCAAAAAAAGAAAATGCTATTCTGTGGTATCCTAACTCTGAAAGTTCTGTTGTAGGGTTGGGAAAACTGTGTATGCCAAAAAAGTTAAGGGCAGAGCCCTGCAATAGAGTTTGAGGTGTGTTTGAGAGAATTTTGCTTTGCAGTGTAATGATGGCGAAGAGAAGCACTTGGCTCATTTGCAGAGTCAGGATACCTTGTATGTGGCTGATTTTAACTGAAATAATGCTACTGATATTCAGAACTTTTTCTAGTTTATGTGATTTATCCTTTTTGGACTTTGTGGGTGTTGATTTAATAGAATATTTTCTTGCCTGCATTGTTTTCTTCCTTGCTGAGAAGCTACAGAGCTATGGTTAGCAGACAGCAGTGTAAGGTGATATTTCACCTATAGGGACTCCTTTTACCGAAGATGTCAAAGTGTGCTCTATGGAATGAGTGAGACTTTTTTTCCAAGTGCCTCACTGTTATAATTAGTAAATATATATGTTCCTCACATCTGCTCTTCAGTTCATCAATATGGAGTCTGAGGTTAGTGAGAAAAGTCCATGTTAACCTTCTAGTGTCCCTTCTGGTGAAATGTCGTCATCTTAGTAGTTGTGTTCTTATACACAGCCACTGATCCTTGTCTATTTGTGTTCTCTAAGAGGTAATACAACCTAAGCGTAACCCATCTTTTATAATCACATCTACTTATTGCACATCTGGGCTGCCTCTGTTGTTTTAGTTAATTCTAGAATTTTCCATGCAAAACAGGAAACTCTTTCCTGTTAAGAGAACCTACTTCAAGTGGAATATGTTCTCTGAGTAAATTGATGTGAAATTCCTCTGTTTCTGTCATCAGAGAACTTCATTTGGATTCCACACTGAAACAGGGTAAACTGACTTCCTCATTGTCTAAGTCACCTGTGAAAAAGCTGTAGGTCACTTGCCTGATAATTTCTGCTTCTACATTTCTCAAATATGACAGGAATAGCGTTACTTGAAAGTATGGGAAAAGAATCCTAAGTCCTCAAGGCCCCAAACTGTGAAATTTACCTTCAGAAGATCTTGCAGTTTCTATTTAGTTGACTCTTATGATCACTCACTTCAATACAATAGACAGTGCTGTCTCATTGAGCTCTAAATATGCAATTGGGATCCCTTTTATTGCTTTATGTAGGATGATTTTTGTAGTGCACTGTTTGCCAGTCATGAGGTTGCCTATGGCAGTCCTGCTACTGAAAGAATCTCCTAGGCTGCATTTTCGTATCTTTTGCAGTTATATTTTGTTCTTGAAAAGATCACAGTGCTTCGCTTCTCTATCTTTCTAAGTTGCTTACTTGGTGTATCTTCATCTGCTGTTTGTTAGATTACAATTGTTTAATCCCCTGAGAAGATAAATGTTTCTAGAATATGTCATGCAAAAGCACTGTTGAACAGATAATTTCTTCCTCTGAGGTACTCTTGATATGCATATGCGGATATATTGCTGACTTCAAGATACCGGGTTTCCTTTCAAAGAGTCTGAAGCCAATTCTGATCACCGCAGCTTGCAGAGGATTATATACAGGTCACTTACAGGAGGATTTGGACTTGCACATATTTAAAAGGAAAGATGGCCATCTCACTGTAAAAGATCTGTTCTCTTGAAATTTACTGGATGCACAGCCTACAACATGCACAGTTTTCAAAGCAGGATGGGCTTTGAACTTGTATGATGCCAGTCTTTTCAAAAACAGGTGTTGTGTGCAGAGCATGTGTCGCTTGAGATATCTGGTTGTGTATTTATTTGAACAAGATTAGAAAGAAATATGACACAATATCAATACAGTGTTCATTTTGTGATCTCTTCTGAAGACTGTTCAGGGTTTTTCTGAAGCATAATAGTAGCCCTAATAAGACCTTTAGCTAACAATAATTAGTGAAGAAGATGTCCGGCATTTAATCATAGCGTTGAACTTTCCTTAAAACAAGTTCTCAAAAGTATTGAGAAAATGTTTATAAGTTCAGCATTTTTTTTCTTTTGAAAGCTGCTTGCTGTAATTGTGGGTGAAACTTGATGTTCATCAGAAAAAAAAATTAAAAAAAAAAAAAAAACAACTGTTGAGAGCAGAATATTCTAATGATCAGGACAGTGAATCTTTAATGTAATTCAGGGTTTTTTGTATTGTTTTTTGATGTATTTCCTTGATTTAAACAAAACAAAAATTCTCTTGACAAAGACTGCAAAACTTATTTTGAATATTGCAGGGATACACTATTGCTTGCTCATTCAGATTGTAGCTGAAATACTTGTAATCATGTAATCAGACAGCCTTCCAGCCACTCTGTAGCATTGCTTGGGGTTGTTGTGGCCCAAGTGCAGGACCAGGGATTTGCCCTTGATGAACTTCATCCCATTGGTTTTAGCTGTATAATGAATATGCAGTGATTCTGTGAGCCTTTTTGCAGGAAAAATGGCATAGCTAGCTTGGTATCAACCAGTAGTAAAGTTAGAAGACATTTACCCTCCTTCAATGAGTCAGCAAGAATGACTTCATTTGCTTAAAATAATTTACCCATTGTACTGTTCTGGGTTTTCTTTACATAGTGAATTCTGAAGATGAAACAAATTTACTTTCTTTCGTTGACAGTCAGTTTACATCAGTTTACTCTAACATTCGTTGTTCTTTTTAGGGTCGTGTGATAAAAGGCTCTTACAAGTTCCATGCTATTATCACAACATTTGAAATGATTTTGACTGACTGCCCCGAGCTTCGAAACATTCCATGGCGTTGTGTGGTAATCGATGAGGCCCACAGGCTGAAAAACAGGAATTGTAAGCTTTTGGAAGGACTCAAGATGATGGATCTGGTAAGTGTGTACATCTTTTAAAATAAATAAATCTGCATTTTCTGTATTTTCGTTAGTCTCAATTTGCAGTTTCACCACAAAATAAAAGTATTGCTTCTTAAGTATTAAATGTTAAGAAGAGTGAGAGAATGCATCTTGAGAATCTTTAAATCACCTGGAAGCACGTACATACATTGGATTTTGGTATGCTGATGTTTCATCAGGCTTTTCATTAATTTAAACCTGTAGTTATGTGTATTATTTTAGATGAATTGACAGGTTTTTTCTTCCCCTTCTCACTTTTCATGTGACTTCTGTAATCACTTGTCCTTCAGTTTCTCTTCTTTACCTTGACATTTATTTAGACGTATAATGTGGACTGCTGACTAAATACATCTGTGAGAGTTAAATTAATCTGAATTAAATCAGCTCTCATGTTAATTTGTTGTGTGGCCATAAGGAACTGCTTTCAGGTTATGGAAGGGATTAAAAGGAAGGGAAATGTGAGTTGATTTCTGATGTTTTCATAAATATATATGCACATTTTATGGATGAAGTATGTAATACTAAGCATACAAAGAACAATGAGAAGATTGAGAAGATGAATTTAAAGCTATTCACTGTAGTATGAATGCAGTCAAGCCAAGTTAATACTTGGAATTCAAAAACCGGTAAAAATAAACGTTGTCTTACACTAGCACTGGTGACCTGTAGGTTGCTTTCAGATTGTGTTTTCCTCATTGTTAAATAATATTTTTCTTGAAGTAGTCTTGAAGCCTTTATGAAAGAAAGTTACTAAAAATATTGTATAGAACTTATTTTTATTATAGTTACCATTAAAGAAAAGCTGAGCTTACAGTTATGGCTATAGATGGAGGAACAGGACTTGTCACTTCAGTTCTTTCTCAGCTATTAAATTCATGTTTGATCTTGGGCTCATTGCTTAACCTCTCTGGGTACCTCCTCTAAAGCAGCATGCAACTTCTCCTTTCATCTCTGTCAGTTTCATACTCTGGTTTGTGAGCACCTGAAGAGGTGAAGTATTTTTCTGGGCTAACTGAAGGAAGACCGAAACACTAGTTTATAAATGTCTGAAAAATAATTATATATAAAGTTGAGGCAAAAAGAAAACAGAGATTATACCTATGTATTAAAAAAAGAATGGATTTAAATGGATTTCTAGGCAACTCTGTCTTAATCTTTCAGGAGCATAAAGTGCTGCTTACTGGAACTCCTTTGCAAAATACAGTGGAAGAGCTATTTAGCTTGCTTCACTTTTTGGAACCAGGTCGCTTCCCATCCGAAACCACGTTCATGCAAGAATTTGGGGATCTGAAAACTGAAGAACAGGTAGACTGCCCTTACATACTTCTCTGTTTAGATATTGTGAATTTAATCATTCCATTGTATCTGAACTTTATTGCTTGTTTTTAAAGGTAATATCTGTTTTCTTCTTAGATGACTGCAGTGGACTTATCCTTATTTTTGCTTTGTTGGAATTCATTTCGAGTTCTTTTTGCTTTTGGTCAAAATTCATTTTAACTTGTAACTGTTTATGCTGCTTTGACAATTGATCATAAGGAATTGAGTTCTCTTCTTTGACTGTCAGTATCGGAGTAAAGGGATTGTAGTTTCTGTGGAGTGGATATCTGAGTTTTATCAATGACTTCAGTGCAAACAAACACATTTGAAATCTAGTTTTCAAGCAGCAACCAGAGGGAGATGCTTTCTTGACTGACTCAAGAACTGAGATTTCTCAAGCTGTCCAATAAAAGAAATGCATAAATCAAAGCAAAATGAAAAACCCTTAATGCCACATGTTCTAAATGTCAAATGTAAATGACGGTCATATACAAAACTTTTTTTTTCCATTTATGTATGAAAATGTTTTTAAAAGTAAATAGGTAACAGTTAAACTACTGTAAAATCACTCATAGGATTTAGCTGAGGCATGACATCTTAATTTAGGCACCTTAATGTGGCTCTTTGCACCGTGTGGTAATCTAACCTCGTGACTGCATGCGTTTTGTGTACAACTTTGTCTTGGCTCTGTCTAAAAGCTCCCCAGTTTCTTGAATTTCTGACTTTTGAGAGCTTCAAGTGGTTAACTGTCTTTGAGATTATCTCTATTATAGGTAATTGTCTAAATTTAAAACAAACCCAAAAAACCACCCAATTCTTTCCCAGCCCCTTCTGGACAATCGCTGCGTGTCCTGCGGGAATCGTAAGGGTACGTTTCCACAGATTGTGCAGGCAGTTGCATGTCAGTCAGCCTGGACTCTGACCTGATTGGAAGTGAGCCAACTGTGATCCAGAAGCCATGTACTCCTGTTAATATAGTGTTTGAGCTGGAGTTAATATATCCTAACTCTCAACATAGCTTCTGTCTGGCCAGCTCAAAATGTCAGCGGAGCGAAACTGGAAATTTTTGATGTTGTAAGTGAAAATATAACTAAAATAATGCCTTGAGTCGTCAGCAGATTTGGAACCTGGATTGCTTGGGCAACGAGTTTTGGAAGAAGTGTTGTTTTTGTGAATACATCGCTTCTGAAATTTGATTTTTCTTTTAAACGATTAAAGAGATTATATGTTAGCAGTTTAGGTTTTCTCCTTCATTCCTTGCAGTCCTATTGCATATAATTTTTTCATTGTTCATCTCTCTGGACTAATTTATCTCCTTTCTCTTGAAGTTGTGCTATTACTATAGGAATTACATGAATTCAGGAGAAAGCTGCTTTTGTTCTTGTTTCTGTTACACAGCACCCTAGTAGGAGACGGTGATCAATTTCAGCTCTTTAGCTCGGAGCTGATTTGTAGTTTGATGAGAGATGGAACTTTTAAAAACAACCTTAATGCCAACTCATTATATGTGTATGGAGTATGCTTGAGTTTTTGTGTAAAGGCCGTCATAAAGACTTGACCAAACTCAGCAAACCTTATAGAAGGAAAATGGATGTTTTCCCTTTGCTTCGTAAAGTGTATGTTGCTAAACCTGGAGACAAAAATAAAATAAAATAGCATTTAAAAAAAAAAAATACAGAAATATGGAATGTTTGTTTTGAGAACAGGCCTAAGTAGTTTTCTGCTTTGGCGAATGTCAAAAGAAATTAAAGTATGTCTAAGAAATGTCTAAAAGTAAGAAGAATTAGGAGCAGACATTTGAAGGGAAAAACAGTGTAATTCACTGTATTTAGTGGTTAGAAGTTACTCTAAAACTTGTTCTTACAGTCAGATTTGCTGAGCTCTGCCTACTTAGGGTTAGCTCTGCACAATTGGTGTGCAGTACTGCCTTTGTCTAGAGGGATGGTTCTAAGGGAGATCATTGAATGACATGCACTGAACGGAAGTGGTGTTCACTAAACATTGACTTCAGAAATTTATGTCACAGTGTTAACAAGGAAATTTCAGTTTCTAGGCCCTTGAGAAAAGGCTTAAATGCTGCCTACTTGTGATCTGAGTTAAAATAAATAAATAAAGAGAGGGGGACTTCAGAATCAAGAAAACGTTAGAAATAGAAAAAATAAATATGTGAAGACTTAGAGCTTTGATTGTTGTTTATTTAATGTCTCCTAGGTGCAGAAACTGCAAGCTATTTTGAAGCCAATGATGCTGAGACGTCTCAAGGAGGATGTGGAAAAGAACCTGGCCCCCAAAGAGGAAACCATCATTGAAGTTGAGCTGACGAATATTCAGAAGAAATACTATCGTGCTATTCTTGAGAAGAATTTTGCGTTTCTCTCAAAAGGTGGAGGTCAGGCAAATGTACCTAATCTTTTAAACACTATGATGGAACTAAGAAAATGCTGCAATCATCCGTACCTTATTAATGGTAAGTTACATCATCATCTTTTCAGGAAGTATTTTTAAGACTGCTCACTGTGTTAAAAATGTTGTTCTAGTTTCTTTGAGGGATAGTTGTTAATTCTTCTTTCCATGAAATTGGTATGCTGAAAGCAGCAAAAGTGACTGAGTGAACATACTGTGTATTTTTATTTCTGTATTTTTAAATTAGAATAGTGACAGAACCTTTTCAGTTCTCTTGTGTTTAGAAATCTGCTAGTCAGGACAGCATTGCTTTTGAAAACATCTGTGCTGCTCTTTTCAAGGCTTGCTAGTCCTGTCACAGTTGGTGTTAGTATCATGTTAGTATTAGAATTTTTTCTTTCTGTACTTCTTACAAAGAATACTTCAGTTATCATGTGGGTTCTTGGATGCTGCTGTATAAATGACGTTTTTTTTTCTTCATAGTTGGTTAGCTACTAGTTGTTGTCTTCCACAGGGTACTATGAGAGAGTACTAAACATTTCTGAATAAAAGTAGTGAGTCAAGAAATGACTGAGACGTGCTTTTATGGACATGTGTAGTCAGTTCATTTTCATAATTTAATTGGACTGGAAAAAGGTCTATGTGAATGCTATATTAGATTTTAACAGTGAATACTCTGTTTCATTATGATGCTGCTATTGGTTTTCGATCAGGACTATCTATGGCAAACACTAGGTTATGAACCAGCTCTCTGAAGTATGCTGAACTGTGTATGTGTTGGTCAGATCAAATCTTCCCTTTGAAGATGTAGCATAAGCTTCTGTAGGTAGTTGCATGCTACTAGTTCCTTGTTTTCCATCTCCTCTTTGTTACTGTGTATGATTTATGCTGTCGCTGGTTTCATGCTAGTTACGAGTTTCATGGTGAAAGACTGTTTTATCATAAGCCATATGTGATTGCAGTTTTTATTGTGTGACTTCCATATTGCAGTGCTTGCTTTTTTTTTTTTTTTTAACATTTTTTGTTATGCTTAAACTGCTTCACCAAATGGCATCTAATTATATTTCATTTGCAAGTAATTATTCCAAAGGCACGATATAGAGATACTCCAAAGTACCTGAACTCAACCATGCTGGTGGGCTACTCAGTTTTTAAATTCAGATGAACATACAATTAAATTAGCTTTGTGGTTCTGTTAGAATTTGTTTGTTAGTTCTTTGCTTCTAAGTTAATCTATTACATAAGTGGGTTTACCAGAAAACGGTTCAGGATGTTCAGGTTATGAGCTTCTGAACTCAATGCCTTTTATGTTCCTTGGCTTTCAGTTCATTTTAATGTAGTGATTGTTTTTCCTTGTCTCATGTAATGAGGAATAAAGTAAATGTCTTTCTCTTATTTTGTTTTCTGAAATTAATGAGTAGCATTTGCAGCATTGCTTACAACGATTTGTTTTTTCTTTTCCCAAGTCTCGTATCATTTAACTTATGTTAAAGATTGCTTAAATTCAAGTAGCTATATGGAAAACTTCAAGTATTTTTGAATGACTAATTTCAAGTATTTTTGAATGACTGGTTTTTTAACCCAAATAAAGGGAGGTGGAGATGTCTCTTGAGCTTTTTCCTTTTTAACATTTTTGTGACTTCATTTGGACTTGTTTAGTGGGATGCAGCAAAAACAAACAAACAACAACAACAAAAAAAAAAAACCAGCAGGTGCTGTTAAGATTTGATGCAAGGGAGAAATAATAAATCCCAACTATTATTAGTGTGAAGGAGCAACTAAGTTCTTCTAATTCCAGGAGAGAAAATACTCTTATGTCCTGTAGTTGTCTGAGCCCTAGGTTTTATCTTGTTGATCAGTAATTAACATCTTTGTATTTACAGTGATGACACAAGTTTATTTCTGACAAGAGGCCTTGTAATGGCATAATGTTCAGTGGTGTTTTCCTGAAGAGTAGCAAACTGTGGAAACTTGAGGCTTTTATAAAGAGGTCTTGGAGCCCTTCTCATTTTCTGCTGTATCTAAGGGTTTTGTAAACAAGCAGCAGTGCACGTGTATTTGCATGTATAGACCAAGTAGAAGATTGTTTTGTTTCACATAGACTTAAGTGTTCTAGGCAATCTTCAGTTAAGAGACATAGCAGTTTGTATCATGGAAGTAGTATGACAGGAGTTGAATGTGGTGATTCTTTGTTTCTTGATCAGTAGATTAGCTTTGTGGTGCTGAGAGGAGAATAGCTGTCTGCTGGAACTGTCCTTGAGCAGACTTCTAGAGGAAGCTGCTGCATTTTGTGTATTCTCCAGCCAAGATGGGCAAAGCATTGTCCTATTGGTTTTCTCAGAGCTGGACTCCTTGTTTCCTCCCTAGCAACCACTTAAGTATTTATACATTGTACTTCTTTCTCTGACTACAAGAGACAACAGTGCCTCTGTACTTACACATGCTACACAGTACACTGGTGAACACTGTAAAGGTTTCTCGCTCTGTTCCTTATGCTCTCTTGAGCCCAAGGAGTCTCTCTTAACTAAAAGATTTCCTGCTATCAGGAAAGCACATGTTCAGACTTCTTTTCATTCATTAATAAAAATCAAGAAAAGAAGTGTTAGAGGTGTACGAGATACTACTTCAAGTAGTGTAACAGGTACTGATACCTCTTACTTGGGGATGCTACACATTCATCACTTAGTTGCAATTGAAATAGGATTGAAAAGGAAAAGGCAGGCTTTTATGAGTTTTAGCTAGGATAGGATGGTTGGACTAGCAGATTTTCAGAGACTGTGGTCTGTTATAGAAGTGAATCTTGCTGAGACGAAACACTAGTACTGAAAATTCATCATTCATAAGACTTGTTGGTAGGTTTGTTGTGGTGTGGTTGGCCTAGTTGGTTTGTTTTTGAAGATACTGAGTTTGCATACTGTATACAAGCTACTTGACAGCTTATTATATTCTGAAATTGACGAAGCTCAGTACAGAGTGAGATTACTGCCTTAATTTCTCCTGTTTTGCAAAATGTGGGCTAATATGAATAAGGATAGCTTGAAGGATTGTCTAATTCTATTTTCATGTGGGTTTGTTTTTCTTATGTGCAAACTATTAGGATCAGTAATACTTGAAGCGCAGGGAATCCTTGTTGTAAAAGTACCTTCAGGTGAGAGCACTGAATTTTGTGAAAGTGAGCAGTGCAAGTAATAAGAAGCTGTCAGCCTGCATAGGGTGGCATCTAGTTAAGACACCATGTTACAGTAGGCAAGGAACCAGTGATCACACAGTGAGGCTGCATTTGCCTATTTGCTTACAGGCATCTTGTTAGAGTTGGGATATGGGAGAGATTCTCAGTGGATGCCTATCAGTAAGCTTTTCTTTCTCCCTGCCCCAACCCTCCCACCTTTCTTTGTGTTACTCAAAAGTAATGTTGATGTTGGATGTTACAAGCTACATTTTCTTTAAGAAAATAACAAAAATCAGAGGACCTGAAAAAGGCATCCCCTCAAAAGGTTTGTCTGTATATGAAATAAGCTTAGGATGAAGATTCCTAGTCTTCTGTATAGCCAAGAATAGTTATCTGATAAAGTTTAAATAATATGTTGTATGTAGAAGTGACACTAAAATAGGATAAAAGCGTATGAGCATAAGAAAGGCATAAACTTGTTCTGTATCATCAGGTAATGTGCAGTACAAGGAACATTTGTTTCTATGCTTTTACTTCATATGAAAAGGGGATGTCAAGAAGGAAATTTTGACTAGTTCTGGAAAGAATATATATGTTGAACAGCTTCATAAAGCTGAGGAGAAATTAGAAGTTCAGTGAGGAGAAAAATCTAAATAGATGATAAAATACAATTTCATACCGCTTATTTTTTTCCAAGGAAATCAGCTTTTTCACAGTTTGGATTTTGAATCTCTACCTATCTAAGGGGTAGATCCAAGTCTTGCTTGTGATTAACTTTCATTTTGGACATCAAATTTGGTTTGTATTCCTTGCGTTTTCCTGTGAAAACAAGAATTTTCTTCCATGTTGAATTTCGAAGAGGACATTTAACAGTTGGAATAGTTCTTACCTTTTCATCTTCTTTTGTAATGTCTTATTAAATTGTGTTCATTAAATGATTATACGAAATTATTTAGAAAAGATTTTACTCCCTTAAAAAATCGAATGAATACTCGAAGTGGTTTCTTAATTACACTGTGTTTGTGTGTATGTCTGCTTTAAATTTAAGACTAATATTTTCTATAAATGTTTATTCACATAGTGTTTAAAGCATTCCTGTACTCTCTATAGGGTATTGAAGGCAAGCTCATTGTTTATTGATAAAATCCTCTGCTGTGTTCATGTATTGCTGTCCAATCTTTGCAGGTGCTGAAGAGAAAATTTTGGAAGAGTTTAAAGAAACACACAATGCCGACTCTCCAGATTTTCAGCTCCAGGCAATGATCCAGGCTGCTGGCAAGCTAGTACTGATTGACAAGCTGCTGCCAAAACTGAAGGCTGGTGGCCACAGGGTGCTTATCTTTTCCCAGATGGTGCGCTGCTTGGACATACTGGAAGACTACCTCATTCAAAGACGGTGAGAGCAACAATATAATGCAATTCTAAATAAACAGTGCGTTCCTCAGTGGCCACAGTATTTAACCTGTGAGTGATCTTTATTGTAACGGGATGAAATTCAAACTGTTACTGTATTTTCTGGAGTAAGCTGACTGCAAGTTGCAAGTACTGAAGTTTTTCTTTCAGATGAGTAGAAAATGACCTCAGAGAGGCTTTAATGACTCCTCCTAGTTTACTAGTTAGTTAAATGTTTCAGTTACTCTGGAGTTGTTTGTTGTTTTTCTGCTTAACCCCAAGTATTTATTTCATTCCTTGCAGTGAGAACCTCATTTTTACTGGAGGGTATAAAGCAGGAGACAAGATAGTATATGTTCCACTGATGAAGTTGTTGGATACAACACAACAGTCACTCAGTTTGTTGCAGCTATTTTGAGAGTACAGTGGCATATTTTCCCTTTTTGATTTTTTTTTTTTTTTGAATTTTTTAATTGTGTATTTTTGAAAGAAATAATGCCAGAAATAAGAATATTTGCAGTAAAATTCTCCTTACGATGCATCTTTATTTCAGGTACCCATACGAACGAATTGATGGCCGAGTAAGAGGCAACTTGCGTCAGGCAGCTATTGACAGGTTTTCAAGACCTGATTCTGATAGGTTTGTTTTCCTGCTGTGTACAAGGGCAGGAGGCTTGGGCATTAATCTTACTGCTGCTGATACCTGCATCATTTTTGATTCAGACTGGAACCCTCAAAATGACCTCCAGGTAATATTACAAGGAATGATTCAGTTGCAAGCTTCTTGCTTATTTCCTGTGAAATTTTGTTCACCTGCAAAAGAAATTACTATTGTCTACTCAGTAAAAAAAATTTAAAAAAAAAAAAAAAGATTATTATTTATATTGAAAGTAATAACATTTAAAGTAAGTTTTCTATATTGATTTTCTTTTCTTTTATCACTTGTAACTGAGTATCTGTCCTTTCATCAGGCTCAAGCACGATGTCACAGAATAGGACAGAGCAAATCAGTGAAAATTTACAGGTTGATTACAAGGAATTCTTATGAAAGGGAAATGTTTGACAAAGCTAGCTTGAAGCTTGGCCTTGACAAGGCTGTGCTACAATCTATGAGTGGAAGAGAAAATGCTACAAATGGGGTAAGAATTAATATATTAAGATGCATGATCAACAAATCATATGAATGTATAACGTTTTTATTTCTTGCTTATATCTTAGCTGGAGAATGATGGCTTTCAGGTAGAATATGGCATATATTTTAAAGTGGGGTTAATTAAGGGCAAGGCTACATGAACTGGCTCAGCCTATCTCATGCATCATTAATTGCCAAAAGCAGACAGGTAGAATCATGTTTCCTCAGTTCTCATTCATTCTCATCATTCTACACTTCACACAGTGTTGATTCTTACAGTTTTTGAGCTTCTTGCAGGCTGCCAATCCATCCATACTTTTTGTTTTATGTTTGTGTGCTTTAGCCTTTTTTGCTTGGGCCTTTTCTCAGGTTAGGAAGTTAAGTATGTTCCCAGGAGGAGTTTAGCAGTCACTGGAGCTAAAGTAAGCAGATTCAATGACAATGAATTATTAAATCATTTAAACCACTCATATAACTTCACCCTAAGAATGTTGTTGTTTGCATTCTTCTTTTAAAGGTGACTTCAGCATGAATGTTTAATTGACCAACACCACATTATGTTAGGAGTACAGTTCTTAAAATTCAAAGTAAAAAGGCAATTGATGTCATTATGTTGTTAGATATAAACATTGACTAGTGTTAAAACAACAAAACAACTGTCTCTCTTACATGTTACAGGTGCAACAGCTTTCTAAAAAAGAAATAGAAGATCTTCTTCGAAAGGGAGCGTACGGTGCTCTGATGGACGAGGAGGATGAAGGGTCTAAGTTTTGTGAAGAGGATATTGATCAAATTCTCTTAAGGCGAACACACACAATTACTATTGAATCTGAAGGAAAAGGCTCAACGTTTGCAAAGGTGCATTGGCATTTGGAGGAAAAATAATAAAGTTGTGACCACAATAGATGGAAGTAGTACTGAATCGCCTTCAGTGTCAATTGAGTTTTTCAGTACACTTTTTTCAGTTTTCTTCCTCAAAACTGTTGGGACATCTGTATTTCCAGTTAGACAGTTGATAGACTCCTTTTTTTTGCTTCTTGACAATGCTGTTTTGGAAGTCCTAAACATTGCACTTCCAAATGAAAATAGATATCTTTATAGTGTGTGGTTAAGAAATCAATGCATGTTTTTTCATGTCCTCTAGGCTAGTTTTGTTGCATCTGGGAACAGGACAGACATTTCCTTGGATGACCCTAATTTTTGGCAGAAGTGGGCAAAGAAGGCTGAACTGGATATTGATGCTTTAAATGGAAGGGTAAGAGCTTTATGACAGTACTCAGTTCGTTTAAATTGAAGATTTTTCTCCTCCTTAATTTCTACATTTTCACTTTTCATTTTAGAATAACCTAGTTATTGATACACCAAGAGTAAGAAAGCAAACCAGACTCTACAGTGCAGTCAAAGAGGATGAACTGATGGAGTTTTCAGACCTGGAAAGTGATTCCGAAGAAAAGCCTAGCACAAAGCCCCGTAGGCCTCAGGACAAATCACAGGGTTATGCAAGAAGTGAATGTTTCAGGGTAGAGAAGAACTTGTTGGTTTATGGGTAAGAATATACAGATTAAATAGTGTGATTGTGGATAAAAACTGAAAATATGTAAATTACATATAGTAAATACTCTTTCCTCTTTTTCTTGTTCACATGCACTCTGTATGCTTTTTACATCAGTACTATCTATACTTAACTGTGAGATTTTATATTGCTTTATATATAGGGATATATATGTATTTCTTAGCTTAAAGAGTTCAGTGTCCCACAGTGGATACGAGCTCACTGATAAAATATGTAGTATTGTGATGACAGAATATTTGTTTCTGGCTTCTTATATTGTAAAGAATACCAGAATTATTGAGACTTCATCTTTCTTTTCTAAGTATTGTGGAGAATAACAAAGTGCATTTGTGAAGACTGGTATGGTTGTGAAATCAAGTCAATTCGGAGCTTTTTAGCATAGTTCTCATGTTTTGATGGTACTTGATTTCAACTAATTGATGCCTTATCTTTCCCATTGGATATGCCAGTCTGAATTTTCTCTTTGCAAGCAAGTAGCTGTATTTAACTACTGTTCCAATGGGCTTCAGGAGAACTGGCTTTACTTCTAGAAAGCTGTGTGCAACAGTCACTAATAATGAATTTCAGGATCAAAATAAAACTGATTCCCCAAATCCCATGACTGTAGGAATTGGCTGAATTTCCTGTTCGTAGTTTACTGGGACCATTAGAGTTAAACATATGTACTTTATTATTTTGAGTGTAGTTCAATTGCAGCTTTACGAGCAGTGAACTTATTGCCTGTTCTGTAAAATAAACATTCTTAACTCTTAGGTGCTGTAAGCGGGATTCCCCGATGTAACCTGCAAACGCAGAATGCATTAGTGGTAATACAGGAGGTCCTAACTTGCTTGGCACCAGGAGTTAAATTGAAAGTCACAAATTAAAATACCAGTGCCCTAGCTGTTGTATTGAACATATTTTTCTTGTAGCTGGGGTCGTTGGACTGACATCCTCTCACATGGGCGCTATAAACGTCAGCTAACAGAACAAGATGTGGAAACCATCTGCCGGACTATCCTGGTATATTGCCTTAATCATTACAAAGGGGATGAAAATATCAAAAGTTTCATCTGGGATCTGATCACTCCAACTGCAGATGGGCAAACTCGAGCTTTGGTTAATCATTCCGGTATGTCTACCACAATCAAATAATGATGCTAGTAAATAGGAAAGAATTGCTTCAGTCGTGCTATGTCTTTAGTTTAAACTATAGCTGTTCTGACATGTTGTAGGATCTTGTCAGATTTTATGAGTAAGGTGGGCTTTGACTGGGTCAGTACTTAAAGGGGAAGTCGCCCTCAGATGCTTTGTAGAATGCGGTGCTCTTGCTCATAAAGCAGTTTGAATAAATATTCTAACGTAGTTTTTAAGTATCGCCTACTGCTGGAGTTAAGCTCTTTCAAATGGCCATAAGTCATAAAGCTTGTTTCCTTATGGCCATTCAGATTCATGAGCATTTTTAGAAGAAATATTGATATGACACCAATTTCTGGATAGTTCTCTGAATTTTTGAAATCTTCACACCTAAATTTGCGTGATAGTTTTGGTTGATTTTGTTATTCACAATTTCCAGGTAAATTATGTTGTGTTCAGTTTCTGATTGCCCACAGTGGAACTAATACAGCAGCGATGCTTAGCTGTAAATGTGTGTTTGTAATGCAGTTTGGTGTGAGAGCTTTTCTATTCAGACTGCATAAGATATAACTGGGGATTTGTATAGGCCTGTCTGCGCCAGTGCCCAGAGGGAGGAAAGGCAAGAAAGTAAAAGCCCAGAGTTCACAGCCAATGCTTCAGGATGCTGATTGGCTCACCACCTGTAATCCGGATGTATTATTTCAAGAAGACAGCTATAGAAAACATCTCAAACATCATTGTAATAAGTAAGTATTATTATTTCATTTAATGCTTTTTATTATATGTTTTTCAAAAGTCTGTGACTTCTTTGGAATGTTTTTAATAGAGCATGGGGCTATTTAATAGGATGTAAAGAGCATTATTGCTTCTAATTTGGGGGATAATCATCTTAGCAGATATCTGGATATTTCTGTAAGCTCTTTATGATTGATCCATTCTTAAAACATTTATGAAGAAATGTGTTTTCTACTTAAATAAGAATGAAATCAAATATGTGATTATTCTTAATAGCATATGGGGAAAAGAATATACCCTCATTTAAATCTGTTTCTCTTGACAACTCAACATCCTGCTCTGCTCTGCACTAGCATGGCTTTACCTTGAGCACTGTGAGCTATTTTGAGCACCACAATATAAGATGAAAACGAAATTATTAGAGAACATCCAAAAGAGGTCTATGAAGATGGTGAGGGGTCTAGAGGGCAAAGTGCATGAGGAGTCGCTGAGTTGGTTTGTTTGGCCCAGAGCAGAGGAGGCTGAGGGTATGAGGCCTTGTAGCAGCCTACAGCTTCTCACAAGGGTAGAAGTGGGGAAGCTCAGATCTCTGCACTCTGGTATCAGTTACAGCACCAGATAGAGTGACATGGAGCTGTGTCAGTGGAGAGTCAGGTTGGGTGTTGGGAAAAGGTTCTTCACCGGAACCTTTGCTTAATTGTTGAATGAATGTCTCTCAAGTGCATCTCTTCTTTGCTTTTGGTTTGTAATATCTCGGTTATTTTTGTGTCAACTTCTTTCAAGTGTTCTTCGTTGGGTATCTAGCATACACGTGTAAAGCAGTGTCGGTGAAAAGTTGTCTTTATGCTTTTAGTATGTATTGTCTTGTTAGAAGTGCTTATTAGAAAGGAATTATTGATTTCAAAAGTATCTGTGGCCTGTCAACAGAGGGGGGTGTGATGTGAAGGAGATAAGACATTTAAAAGGTTTATTAGTTCATTTCTGGATGCTAACCAAGCTTAATTTGCAGCTGATGAGAACAGATATTTAGAGAATTATGTTAGCAAGTGCGCATGCAAGTGAACTGGTTCTTGACTTTTTTCTGAACTGTTACTCAGTTCAGTTATTACATTTCACTTCCTCTTAAAATAAATTTTTTCCTGTAACATTATTTTGCTGTCACAGGTAACATGTCCTCATTACTTGTTATATCAGTTATATCAGCCTTAAACTCATTTTTAAAATTGTGCTGCTGAAATAATACAGTAGAACAATTAGAAGGATCAGGAAGACTGATGTATCACTGTATCAAATACAAGAATATTTTCAGTTGCTATCTTTTTTCCTTCACTTCCTAGACCCACCAGGACTAAGTGAATTGTAGAAGCAACATGTTTAGCCCAGGTAAAATCAAGCTGAGGTAGAAGCTAATTGAAAGTATGAGTAATTTCCTTCATCAGATAGCAATATCTATTGGATAAGTAAGAACAGGGTGTCCTGTTCTCATGTGTAACATGCATGCTGCTTTTGTGTGGAGGACTTCTGAAAGGTACAGAGAACCTCTGCATTTTGGTTTAGTTTTGTGGGTTTTTTTTTTTTCTCTTCCTTCGGCTTGATATAACATTTGTTATCACTTAATACAAAGATGATAGAGACCATCTTAGAGACCAGCTTATTTCTATAGCCAAACATAGAAAAGGGGCACCTTACTGGTCCAGGTTATCAAACTTACAAAAAAAAGCATGTCTGACATGTTTTGAATTGTAGAAATGACCTTGATTCAAATCCCTACTCTTCCAAGGACTACTTGGGTAACACGTGTAAAATTGGATATCGCTTCTGTTGCATCAGATCTCTAGCAAGGAGTTCTCAAAACTGGTGGTGGTCTAAATTTTTCATGCAACTGAGCGATCAGATTACTGCCTCCCCAGTTACCCTTACTGCTCTGAGAGCAGCAATTCAACAGTAGCCGTGATGGATTTGGATACAGGGAGAAGGCAGGCAGAATAATTTCCATTTTTAGCTGGTGCTGATTCTACTTCATGAACTAGGCAGCAGGGGGTGCCCTGAATTGGGTAAACATGGGAGAGCTTGATTATTTTCAGGGAGACATTTTTTCTGTAGGGATGACCTCTTTTCTGCTCTCCTTGAAAATCCAGTCTGCCATTCTCTCTCCTGCCAGCTTAAGCTGTTGCTGCAACACCTGACAGCGGTCCCAAAAACGACTGTAGTGTTGCAGGGATGGGAAAAAATAAACATGGGCAACGAAGACTTTTCACTTCCTTATGGCACTTATGTTGTGTGCAGGTAAAATTAAATAGCAGTTTGAAATGTAGAGAGTAAAAATAGTTAATATCTCCTAGGGGAAATGGGGGATTATTTTTTTTTCCTCCCATTCTCGGAAGCAAAAAGTTGTATAATCTGAAAAACCTGACATTCCATATTGAGGGTTTATTGTAAGGTAGTAAAACCAGATTTTATATCTCGTTTATTCCTACAACTTCTGATGTGCTTCCAAAAATGGTATTAAGGCAGCAGCTGAGGAAATTTTATGAGATAATGAAGCAGAACAGTTACTGAAAGCCATCTGCTCAGTTGTTTACAAACTTGCTTCAATACTTCAGAGGCAGTGGTAGAGTACGTGTCTAAACTTCACAAGCTGCACTAGGTAGAACTAAATGAAATGCGCCGGGGCTGGGCTGCGCTCGGTCCCTCTCTGTGCAGTGTAAGCGGTTGCCAGGCAGGCCTGTTGGAAGCCAGCAGAAAGCACCACACAGAGGTGATTATGTGCCACCATCTGTCACGCTTCAAGCCTACCATACAGCATGGCTAATCAGCCTTGGCAGGATGATGGATGAACAGCAGCAGCTGCCAAAAGCCACTGTTGGCAAACAGTCCTGAAGTTAAGAACTTTTTCCCCCCTCTGCCTTCCTCTCCAGGGTCCTGCTGCGTGTCCGCATGCTGTACTATCTACGACAAGAAGTTATAGGGGACCAAGCAGACAGGATCTTAGAGGGTGCTGACTCAAGGTTAGTGCAAGTGCAGGTTTATTTTTTTGCTTTATGATGCTGGCTTATGTAAAGCACGTGTACTATAATAATTTTAGCATTTAAAGGTTGTTGTGCTTCCTGTTAAATGGGTTCGCAAGCCACATTATTATTTTATCAAATGAGGTGGGTAGTTTTCTTGCAGGAGGGAAAGTGTGGGAAATTACTGATATGGATTTTTCAGTATTGCTAATATTGAAGAATTATTGTAACTCAATTTTAATTTTTCTTTTTAAAAAATACTAAGATTGTAAATGAGCGTGTTTGGGTAACCACTGGCATTTTACTCCTAAAATAGCCTAATATTTTTTAATTATTTCCTTTTAAACAATCCTAAGTAATTTTCCACGCATTCTAATTGGTGTTGTTTTTTCCCCCTCAAGAAGCATATTTACAAAGTGGTGTGAACCATTTCTCTTTTTTTTCTAACGTTTTTGTCCAGTCATCTTTGCAAATGTTTATAATGCTGTCTTTATAGTGAAGTAGATGTATGGATACCTGAGCCGTTCCATGCTGAAGTTCCTGCAGACTGGTGGGATAAGGAGGCGGATAAATCCCTTTTAATTGGAGTATTCAAACACGGTAAGTGGTGTCTCACTCTGAACAAAACTCAGTTGTAAAGCTTTCTGCGTGTAGGACTGTTCAGTCATAATATTAACAAGTATTGTTCCAAAGAACTGTTGGCTTGTATCTCCCTTTTTTTTTTTCTTGCCTGCATTAAAAACCTAATATGAGCTGTAAATATCAGATGCTGTTTTTAAATGTTTGCAGAACATTTGAGAAGAAAACATTACTTTCTTGGCTGTAAATAAAACAAAGCCATATTTGTTTAAGTAATAGCCAAATAGTAAGATAGATCTCCATAAACTTTGCTTCCAGCACTGCTTCACTTGCTAACTCTGCCAACCAGTGTCAAAGTGGACGGTGGGCTTAACCTCTGCTATTAATCTGTACAAGTGCCTCCTGGGCTTTGTTCCAAGCAATATTTCACAAATGTCAGTGTTGAGAACTCCCGGCTCCCTTGAGTGGGATGCAGCCTTGTTAACTTTGAAAGGCTGGGGATGCAGAGCTGGCATGATATATACAGTGAGCGATTCCTGATTATAATCCCAATTCTCTGGAGGTCGCAGAGGTATTCTCAGCAGCCCAGCCTGACTAAAGGGGAGAATGATGGCTTATAAAACCTTTCATGATTACAGTTTGGCTTGAGGCTCTACAGCAGTTAGGAGCAGTGTGTTGTAGTACAAATCCTAATTGAATTGTGCTGTTCTGCCTATGTACAGCAGCTCTGTTTTGTGGGCTCAGCTGAGGCAAGTCTAGTCTAAAAATCATTTTCCTGCAGTGCACTGTTGGGATCTGCCATTTTCCATCTAGTCAACTTGGGCAGTAAAAAAGCAAACAGCAGTTTGAAAACCATAGAGGGAACAGTGTCATCTTACTGACATGCATCATCCTAAACCTAATAAGACAGGTTCGTTGGCCTTACGTATAACCCATGTATACAGCATTTTCACAGCCTACACTGAGGGTTCCAGCAAGGCTAGAGCTATAGAGAGAGAGAGTGTGTGTGTGTGTGTGTGCGCTTCCATTCACATCTGTATGTTTGCAGTAGGGAGTGCTGAATATGGAGAACCACTGTAAGAGTTACGTAGGAATCTTTATAGAAGTGTGGGGTTAGTTTTGGTGAAAGATTGAGATTACATTGAAAAAACTATTCAATTTTTACTGTTTGGTAATGCTGCTGATGTTAAAATGTTTCTGTGCTGATGAAATTTATCAATATGAAAAACGTTATTACACAAATGAAAACTACTGGGGAAAAAAATGCATCATTTTTTATTAAACAATTCCTTTAAAATCACAGTTACAGCTTTTTAATTTTATTTAAAAATAAATGAACCCAGAAAATTATATTTCACTACCTAAACTTGTTCTTTTTACAGTTGATCGTAGCTTTAAAAAAAAAAAATTGCTTCCCACTCTGCAGGTTATGAGAAGTACAATTCCATGAGAGCTGATTCAACACTGTGCTTTCTGGAACGGGTTGGCATGCCTGATGCAAAGGCCATAGCTGCTGAACAGAGAGGGACAGACATGTTAGCAGATGGCGGTGATGGGTAAGGACGACATGAAAAAATTAATAAACTTTATCAGCATTGTATACGTTGGCACGAGTTCATGTGTCATATTCTGCTTACATCTTGCCTGAGGATCTGAAGTGATCACATAATGTAAAAAGTATGTAAAATTGCTTACACGGTTGAGCATGAAATATAAATGTGTAGCTTGGTACACATTCTGACGGCTTTTGTAGCTTTTTTGCTTTTCTTTCCAGAAAAATTACCTTTCAAAAGCAATATTTATTTAAATTGTTTATTTTAAATATTTTTTTAGAGGTGAATTCGACAGAGAGGATGAAGATCCAGAATATAAGCCAACAAGAACTCCTTTCAAGGATGAAATTGATGTAAGAACTTCAAGTTTCTGTAATTATAAGTGTTCGTAAACATAACTGACACTCCATGTTTATCCTAATGTGTAATTCTTATGTTTGTGAACCACCAGATAAACACGCCTTACAAAGATACTTTTCTGCTGTATTTGAAAGATAACATCTTTTTTTTTTTTCTGCAAACAATAACATATGGTCAAAGCTGAAAACTAAAATAACTTCTGTCTTCTCCCAAAGGAATTTGCAAACTCACCTCCAGAAGACAAAGAAGAGTCCATTGAAATCCACCCAAGTAAGACTATACTAAAGAAATTTTGAAAAAGCAAAAACAGACCACTTAGGCAAAGGTGGACTTTTTTATTAGCACATGAAGAAATGGGTTGTGTTTTGGGAAAACATCACGGTAAACTTCTTAGTGCCAAATCTCTTCATGCTTCACGTGTTTCAAAACAATTATTTACCATGTTTGAATAATCCCTCGTTAAGGCTTTCTGGGTTTCTAATTACATAGTAGAAAATTGTGATGATAAAAACTGGATGTTTCTTTATGCTGCTGCTGATGCTTTTGCTGAGATAATCTTGACGTTGCTGTAGATAAGTTCCTCGGCATGGAGGAAAAGTGCCAAGTTTAAGTGAAAATAATGAAGTGGTAAATCATAAGCATAGGTGTTTTCACAGAGATGGAATGATCTTCTTAGTAACGCATTTAAAGCTCTACTGCATTAATTTAAATACTTAAAGGTATTCATAATATGTTTGCATTCATAACATCGAATAATAATACCTGATAGTTATCTTTAAATGCTTCACAGACATTTGAGTTTGTGGAGTCAGATGGTTTTATTCTATTTTTTTATTTCCTACCAGTGTAGTTATCCTGTTTCTAATTTGTTCTGCACCAATATTAATGAAGCGTATGTTCTTATCTGATCAGACAGGAATCCAGTTTTAGCCTTAGAAACTTTGAAATGTTTAGTGGTGGTTTTGCAGTGCACAAATACTTCTCTATTCTCTAGACAAGCACAGTGAAAGCAATTCTGAGTTAGGCCAACTCTACTGGCCCAACACTTCAACCCTGACTACCCGTCTGCGTCGCCTCATTACTGCCTATCAGCGCAGCTATAAAAGGCAACAAATGAGGCAAGAGGCACTAATGAAGACTGACCGCAGGAGACGTCGGCCTCGGGAAGAAGTGAGGGCACTAGAAGCAGAAAGGGAGGCTATAATAACTGAGAAACGACAAAAGTGAGTTTTCTCAGTGATTTTTTCCTTTAAATCTCAATTAACTTTGTGTGTTGCCAGTATTTCTGCTTTGAAAGTATAAACTAAATGGGCCTGGGGGTATCCAAACTGTTCGGGCTCGCCTTTAACTAAGTGGCCTGTTTTTTTCCTTCTTCCTTGAATAGATGGACAAGAAGAGAAGAAGCCGATTTTTATCGTGTAGTGTCTACTTTTGGAATTATTTTTGATCCTATAAAACATCAATTTGACTGGAATCAATTCAGAGCATTTGCCAGGCTTGATAAAAAGTCCGATGAAAGCTTGGAGAAGTATTTTAATGGCTTTGTGAATATGTGTAGACGAGTGTGCCGAATGCCGGTCAAGCCAGATGATGGTAAGTTTTACTGACTGCAGAAATGGATGTGACTACTAATAGATGGCACCGTTATTGAAACTTGATTCCTAGGCGCAATGATTTAGAGATGGGCGTACATCTAGTTGATGTTAAACACTACAAACTGATGTCATTGCAGAGCCTCCTGATCTTTCTACTATGATTGAACCGATCACAGAAGAACGTGCTTCCAGAACTTTATATCGCATAGAGCTGTTACGGAAAATCCGTGAACAGGTTCTTCATCACCCACAGCTGGGGGAGAGGCTAAAGCTTTGCCAACCAAGCTTGGATCTGCCGGAGTGGTGGGAGTGTGGTAAACATGACAAAGACTTACTGATTGGTGCTGCTAAACATGGAGTCAGTAGGACAGATTATCACATTCTGAATGATCCTGAGCTGTCTTTTCTTGAGGCCCACAAAAACTTTGCTCAAAACAGAGG
This sequence comes from Lagopus muta, assembly GCF_023343835.1. Classification (NCBI taxonomy): domain Eukaryota; kingdom Metazoa; phylum Chordata; class Aves; order Galliformes; family Phasianidae; genus Lagopus; species Lagopus muta. The sequence continues at coordinate 36,240,309 of NC_064435.1, read as the reverse complement.
GACGGGTAATGCAAATACTGTCTCTTCTCTACACCCTGTGGGTGCTGGCTGCAGTCAAACACCACCTATTGTCCCATCCACACCAGTACAAGAAGAAAAAAGTACAGAACAAACGGAGTCTAAAGTTGAAGGATCTGAAAATCCAGCAGCCAAAGAAAAATCTGATATCAAGGAAGAAACAGATATTGCTGATAAAGACACTAAGCAGGATTGTGATGCTGAGGCTGAGACTGGCTCTGTTAAATGTGAATTGAAAGATATAGAAATGAGTACAGACGTAGACCCAAAATCAATTTCTGAAAAAGGTTCAGAAGAAGATGAAGAGGAGAAACTGGATGATGATGACAAATCAGAAGAGTCCTCCCAACCTGAAGGTAACACTTTGGTCAGGTCAGTCCTATGCACTTAGCTTAGCATGAGTCCTACAGCTGTTCAGATTTGTGCCAGCTGGTAAGTGGCATGCATGGAGCTGTTTTGGAGCCTGGATAGGCTATGTTTAGCAGTTTCTCTCCTTTTCCATGTATCTAGGTGGCCAGATAATCTATCAAAAAAAAAAAAAAAAAACACAAACCATAAAAGCTAAAAAAAATCCATCTTTAGTAGGATTTTTTTTTCCCTGTGAGGGATGATTTCCCAGATAACTTACTGATCTAATAAGCACAATTTCTGTTCCAAGTGCAGAAGACTAAGACTCTGTTGTAATAATGATAGAACAGAAGCCCGAGTTAGAAGAATGGTATCAAACATGCTTGTCTTAACCTATCTATTGAGGCTGACATTGGATGGTTGGGAACTTTTGCAGTTAATTCTTGGTCATGATTATTGTTCAGCAGGAGCAGTTTCTCAGGGTAAGAATTTTGATGAAGAAAGCAATGCCTCTATGAGTACCGCAAGGGATGAAACGCGTGATGGATTCTACATGGAAGATGGGGATCCTTCTGTGGTCCAGCTGCTTCATGAGAGAACATTTGCCTTTTCTTTCTGGCCTAAGGTTGGTTGCGGGTAGGATGGGATGCATTGTTTTCAGTACAGATAATATGTGGGAAATGTGCTGCAAAAAGAGGTTTGTTCAGTTCTGTGCTTCTAGTGAACATGAGATTTACTCTGAGAATGATTTTTGAAATGGCTTTTTATTGTTCAATTGTGTACAAATTAGTGAAGGAAATGAACAGAATTGCTTTACTGTAAAACAGCACTGCTGACAGACATGAGTTCCTTGTAAACCTGCAACTGTCTGAGTGCAGAATGACACCTCTTATGCCGTTATTAATGGAAGCAAATTTATGACTTTGAATTCTGGATTTCGTCTGCAGTGCAGTCTGCAAGGGGAGCAGAGATTCTGCAAGATCACCTTTTCAGTTTGGGATGGGAAAAAGGGTACTGGTGACCTACATGATCTAAGCCATTATGTAATGTTGACAGATGTATTAAGGTGTCCTGTAAATACAGGCAGCAATTTTACATAGGATAAAGCTATATCTTATTTTGGTAGCAGTGCAGAAATATATCTAACACAATTTTTTTTTTTTTTTTTTAAATATCAAACTGTAACATCGTAATAAATCCGTACATAATTTAGTACTCTCCTTTGCAGTAAGGGCAGAGAGAGAAATAAAGTAGTAATAGTCTTAAGCTTACTAATCACCATAACAGGGCCATCTGGTTTGGGAGGGGGTGGGGTAGGGCGTGGGGGGACCTTGCTCTTAATAGGCTTATTCCTGGAGAAAGCAAGCAGTCTGTTGCAGCTGCTGAGATTTGCTAGTGGCCTTTGCGCTGTTTTGCTGTTCAGGAAGCTAACTGGTGCTCATATTCCCTAACCAGCAGTATTTCTCATAGTTTTGAAGTTTCTACTACTTCAGGCTAGCATGGAATGTATTTGAATACTAAAATGGAAAAGAATTATACTAATCTTCTTTGCTTTCAGTTTGTATTTTGGAAACATGAACTAAAATCTTATTTCAGTTATAGTGTAAAAACAAATCCCTAATCTATGTAGATTCATGATAAGTAGACTAATACACATAATCAGAGATTTTTAGTGTACACGCTTCAGTGAAATTTGAAGTGATAATGGGTGTGGAATGAAAATTGACATTCATTAGATGTCCCTAGGTTGGTGCTTGTTTCATAATGTTGAACTTTATTAATAGTGACGCTAATGAGGATCCACTTCCTAGGACAGAATTGCAGATCCAGCCTCTTGGATCTCAAGAACTGCAGTTTTAAAACACTCATTGCAGATGTTTTGATTTTTTTCCCTTCCAAATTGTTGAGTTTGCTGACAGCTCAAGTAAGAAGCGTAGAACAATTGTGAGTTTCTGTTAAAGTCCGTTTGTACACTGTCCAACAGACAATTTCATCTGTCTTCCTTCTTCATCTCAATATAAATGCTGTTTTTAAATTCTAGTTCTATTCCACAAAATTCCCTATGTATTAGCTTTTTTCAGGCGATCAGTTTATCCTAGCCTGGAAGAAATAGTTGTTTTTTAATGTCCTTCTTAAGCCTTGCTGAACTAGACAGAGTAGTTGCACTCATTTGAGTTTAACAGGCAACCTTCGCACTAAAGGTTCATTATGTACTTTTCCTTTGCACAGGACCGAGTAATGATCAACCGATTAGACAACATCTGTGAAGCAGTGCTGAAAGGGAAGTGGCCAGTAAATAGGCGCCAGATGTTTGATTTCCAGGGGCTCATACCTGGGTATACTCCAACAGCTGTGGACAGCCCTCTGCAAAAAAGGAGCTTTGCAGAGCTCTCCATGATTGGTCAAGCCAGTATCAGCGGCAGTGAAGACATCACTGCTTCTCCTCAGTTGTCAAAGGCAAGGCTGCATCCTTCTCATTCGTACAGAAAGCTTCTTATCTTTTGTCACTTATTTTTGCATAATATGAAAAAATAGCATTCCTTTGAATGAAATAGGAAAAATAAAAGGCAGTGTTACCTTGAGTACAGTAAAGTCTCTGTTTTCTGAGTTACGTGTTCATTCTATTGCAAAATCAGTGCAGTTAACAGAGCTGTGTTAATGTTTGGAAATCTTTGTGTTTCATTAGGAAGATGCACTCAATTTATCGGTTCCACGTCAGAGGAGGAGGAGGAGACGAAAAATTGAAATCGAGGCTGAGAGAGCTGCCAAAAGAAGAAATCTTATGGAAATGGTTGCCCAGTTACGTGAGTCTCAGGTGGTCTCAGAAAATGGACAAGAAAAGGTTGTAGATTTATCAAAGGCCTCACGAGAGGCAACAAGTTCTACCTCAAATTTTTCATCTGTTACTTCAAAGTTTATCTTGCCTAATGTCTCCACACCCGTGTCTGATGCCTTTAAAACTCAAATGGAGCTGCTGCAAGCAGGTCTTTCACGCACACCCACAAGGCATCTGCTAAATGGCTCTTTAATAGATGGAGAACCGCCCATGAAGAGGAGGAGAGGAAGGAGGAAAAATGTAGAAGGGCTTGATCTGTTATTTATGAGCAACAAACGGACATCATTGACTGTAGTAAGACAACAACCTTTTTGTCTCCTATCTGTTCTTCTGTGTCTAGTACTTTCTGAATGTGAGTTTGTAGTGTTATACTCTAGCAAATAATAACGTACAGTTCTTACCCAGCCAGCTTTTGCTTTGTATTTAATTTTGAACAAAACAAAATGTTGCTTATACCAAGTTTTTACTATAGCAGATTGTGATTTTTTTTAACTTGCTCATATTTTCAAAAAGACATTTTTTCCTTTGAAATATAGTATATTATAACATACATATTTTGAGGCTTAAGTTTACCTTCTCTCTTCTGTAGGAAGTGAAGATCTTGGGGGTCATTAAGTGATAATGCATGAGAACTGCTCTGTCTGTTCTTTAATGTTCAAAGATTCTAAATTTACAAAATCCCCTAATGTGACTGCTTTACATAGTGGAAACATTTAAATCTTATTAACTGCTGACTTGAGCCTTTAACTTCAGTCCTTGAAGTGATTTCTCCCAGGTAACTGCTGCCTTAAAGTGAGAAGTAATGCTGGTGTTAATGTTTTCAGGAGGATGCAGAAGTGACCAAAGCTTTTGAAGAAGATATGGAGGCCCTACCAGCAAGGAACATTCCGTCTCCTGGTCAACTGGATCCAGACACTCGCATCCCTGTAATCAATCTAGAGGATGGGACCAGGCTGGTAGGAGAAGATGCTCCCAAAAACAAGGACTTAGTTGAATGGCTTAAATTGCATCCTACTTACACTGTAGATATGCCAAGTTATGTACCAGTAAGTATGTGATTTTAAAAGTGTAGTTGTATTAGATTAGTAAGGAAGTTAATCTTACAGATATGGAAATAAATTTCTTCAAATTGGGTGTAATCATTGGATTTCAGTGGAGGTTTCCATCTTAGCCACATTTACTGTAATATCTAAGCACTCAGGAGGCACCAGGATTTCTATGTATGTTCAGGAAAATATTTTTTTGAGGGTAAAGTAATTGATCCCTTCTTAAAATTTTTGGTAGGAGGGGTGTCATAATTCTTTATTTTTGTCAAGAGAATGAAAAGCTAAAAAACAACATATTTCTCTTCTTTCCAGAAGAGTGCAGATGTGCTGTTTTCCTCATTTCAGAAGCCGAAACAAAAACGACACAGATGTCGAAACCCTAATAAACTGGATATAAACACCTTGACAGGAGAAGAAAGGGTACCTGTTGTAAATAAGCGAAATGGGAAGAAGGTAAAAACTAAGTTCAATGGAATTGTTTGAATTGTTTAATAATGTTTTTGCATGTTGAGAACAGGCTTTCTGTTCCGAACTTTAAAAACTTTAATTTGGCACTGACATTTATTCTTACTGTCACTCAGAATCTTTGATTTCTCCTTTACTAATTTACTAGCTCATTCTAGTCATTTAAGTTGGGCAACTCATATATATATATATATATATATGTATAGCATATTTCTTTGCATCAGGTATGAATTTAATTACTAGCAGTGCCTGGACTGTGACATTTTGCTGTATTTTTTAAATGTGGTCTTTTCAATTCTGATATCATTAGATAGTTTCAGTTCGGTTTTCCACTATATGAATTGAAATTCTTTACTTTCATCCTGCATAGATGAAAGTGCACAAATGGAAAATGTACAGATGAACAGTAGCAGTTCTGTGGTTTGGGTTGTTTGGTTGGTTGGTTTTTGTTTGTGTTTTTAAGTATATCTTATCTTTTGCATTAGATGGGTGGAGCTATGGCCCCTCCAATGAAGGACTTGCCAAGATGGTTAGAAGAAAATCCTGAATTTGCTGTTGCTCCAGATTGGACTGACATTGTTAAACAGTCTGTAAGTGAAACTTTGATTCCATGCTTCGCTCTAGGTTACAGCACGGGAAAGTTGAAGGTTGTGTAAATTTCTGCAGGCAAGCACTGATGATTAAGTCCTTTTTCTCATAGCTAGTAGTTCTGAGCTGAGGAAATTGTATTGTCAGGATGGGAGTTTGCCAGCTAAGGGGAAAGATGATAGAAGGCTTCTCTAGAGTGGGATTGCAGTCTATGGAAAAATCAGGTATAGCAAAGTAACCTTCAGCATTAGTTATTTGTTTTTGTTGATTATTTTGGATTTTTTCCTCATGTAGTAAGCAGCAATTCTTAATACAGGTGTTTGTACATTAAGCACCTACTAAATTAGGTGTTTTTCACATGCATAGCAGAAAGAGTAATCACCTTGGTACTTTGTAGCATCAAAAAGCTAGCTTTGCTACCTTTTATTTGAAAACTGTTATTTGAAAATAGAGTGCACAGTTCTGCAAATACTTCTTAAAATGCCACTCCCTATACTGGAGTTCACGGGGAAGTACAATGAGCTATGGTGTTTTAGCATGATTTGTTGATCCACCCTGTTTAAATAGGCAAAACATGTGACTTTGTTTTCTGCAGTTTTCCTTATGTGTTCTAGTGTTGCTCACTTTAGTAGCTAGCTACTCATGATTTACCAGGGTTGAAAACCAAACTGCTTTTCGAATTAAAAAATAATGTGATAAAATCCTTCAATTTCTTCCATTATAGCTAGTTAACTGCTGAAAGCTACAAAAACTAATAGAGTATAAAACTCCTTTCTGCATCCCTTTGCCAGGGTTTTGTTCCAGAGTCTATGTTTGACCGTCTTCTCACTGGACCTGTTGTGAGGGAGGAAGGAGCAAGCAGAAGAGGAAGAAGGCCAAAAAGTGAAATTGCCAAAGCAGCTGCAGCAGCTGCTGCTGTAGCATCAACTTCGGGAATCAACCCACTACTAATGAACAGTCTGTTTGCTGGAATGGACCTCACCAGCCTCCAGAATCTACAGAACCTGCAGTCTCTCCAGCTCGCAGGCCTCATGGGCTTTCCGCCAGGGCTAGCAACAGCTGCTGCTGCTGGGGGGGATGCTAAAAATCCGGCTGCCATGTTGCCTCTGATGTTGCCAGGGATGGCAGGATTGCCCAATATGTTTGGACTAAGTGGATTGTTGAATAACCCAATAACGGCTACTACTGGAAATGCCACTACTGCTTCCGGTCAAGGAGAGACTGAGGATGGCGCTTCAAAAGCTGAAGAGAAGAAAAATGAGAATGAAGAGGAGAACAAAGACTCTGAGAAAAGCACAGACACTGTTTCTGCTACTGACTCTGCGAATGGATCTGTCAGTGCTGCTACTGCGGCGACTACCGCCACTGCCACCACTACCACCACCACCAACACTGGATTGCCCACAAACCCTCTGGCCTTCAATCCTTTCCTGCTGTCTACCATGGCTCCTGGCCTGTTCTATCCATCTATGTTTCTACCTCCGGGACTGGGAGGATTGACTCTGCCTGGTTTCCCAGCACTAGCAGGACTTCAGAATGCAGTGGGCTCCAACGAAGAGAAGGCTACTGACAAAACTGAAGGAACTGCCTTTAAAGATGAAGAAAACCTGGAAGGCAGTGATGCAGAGGAGAGCCTTGATAAAACTGCAGATTCCTCCGTTTTAGAAGATGAAATAGCACAGGGTGAAGAATTAGACTCACTTGATGGGGGGGAAGAAATAGAAAACAATGAAAATGATGAATAACCAGTACCAGTTACAGTTGAAGTGTTTTAAACTTTTGACAAGTGGTAGTCCTACTGTTTACACTCACAGTTAATGTCCATACTTAGTTTTTATAAGCTGTTCTGTAACATAGTGTAGCAAAAAAAAAAAAGTTCAAGTCATGTTATACAGATGTGTCAAAAGGTATCTTGGTCATTAAGTATTGTGCAGTGCATTATTTATTATCCCTAGGAGAGATGAAATTTGAGAGGTGATCATGTCTTTTTAAGGAAATTGACATAATGCTCTGCTTTTTTTTTTTTCTTTTGGTACCATTGGTATTATGAAAAGCAGCAATTTGTAATCAAGTGGCACTAATAGAAGGAAGTGCTGCTTAAAGGAAGGATGAAGTTATATATTTAATTTTTTATTTTTTATTTTGTTTTGCTGTGAAGGTCAAGATGAAATTTACCATACATATCGTACTCGCGCTTCATTTTGACTGTATGGGAGTTCACCCGCTCACGTGCGCGCGCACACCCACACACACACACTCTCTCTCTGACAATCTTCATGATAGTGTGACTGTCTCTGTCTTGAGACGCAGCAATAATAAGGCAGCTGTTGAATGTGAAGAGTACCTTTTGGAAATTTACCCGCGGAGAAGGTTCTTACAGGATAAAGCTACAGTTTAATCGTCTCGTGATCTTGTAATGCACTGGTATAAACAAAAAAAAAGAAAAAAATCAGGTACCTTTTTTAAATTAAAGGACTTTGTTACTTTAGCCACAAAGCTAAACAGCATTACCTCAACTCTAAACTAGCCTTGAAGTTTACAGACATGACTTTGTAAATGTATTGTTTTTCTTTGTTGTGATGTCTTTTTATTTTTTTTTTTTTCTTTGGAAACTGCTATCATGTAAGATAAGATGTAAATTGCTGCCAACTGTAGTAATGATGCTTTTAATAAAAGTGACCCATGATATGCAGAGATGTAATTATAAAATGTAGCGTTTAGGGACATCACAACTGGTGTTGATGTTTTATATTTGCATTGTGGCTTTTTGCAGCGTTTTCTGCTATACTCCCTAATAGATTAGTGGCTGTAAATGCTGAAATTATTGTCTTCATGGGACTAGGCAGGAAGAGAAACCCTGAATTACCTTCATATTTTCCACTCTAAGTAACTCTGCAGAAAAGCACACTAAAAAGCCTACTTTACTCCTTCAAAAGGGGCATGAGAGACTGAGAATACTTTAAAATGTGTTCAGCATGTGATAATATGGTACACTAAAGAACAAAAGGGCAAAAGAAAAATGAGGCTTTAATAGGCACAATATCTAGGTCATTTATCCTTGGTTAATGGGTAGAAAAACACAATGCTGTAGTGACAGCAAGGAATACAAAGGCTCTGTGGTATCCTGTAGACCAGAGCTTGTGATGCCAGAAACCACTGTGTCAAACAACCTACATGAAACTAAAACTGACCCACTTTTCATAAAAACCAGCGTCTCTTCTGGAGAGCTACCGATTTGTACCCTTTTGTGACCTTTGATATTGGAGATAATGTACCATTTGAGAACTTCTGTTTTCACATTGTTGTCACCTTGACACACATGTACACAACCGTCTCGATAGTGAGGATAAAAGGTTAGGTCTGCAGTAGAGTACATGAAAAATTAGCTATTTGAGTAGCCAGCTGTGGGTGGACCCCTGTCTTATGATTAATTTTACCTGTGCTTTTGGAGAGCTGCAACCCTCTCACATCCCCTGTGAATTTGCACAAGAGCTCGAATTAAGGAGTACTGCAAGGCCAGAACGCAGCCGTCAGGAGGACGTGTTACAAGGGGTGAACTTGCCCTGAAAGGAGCGTTCGACAAACAACGAAAGTAGGCGAGAAATGAAAGCTTAGGAAGAGAATTTGGTGTGAATGAATCACAGACACGCACTGCTGAAATGAATAGGTGGCAGAATGTCTCGTGGTGCCACTTAAATAGATCACACGGAGTTAATGAAGGCCAGGAAGGATTTCCTCCCGCCGTGTCCGTCGCTGGACAGTTGACGAGGTGTGTTATTCCTGCCTCTCTCTAAAACATTGCACGTAGGCCATGACAACAAGTGAGAGGCTGAAGGCCGAGGTATATTAACTTGATCTGGTGTGTTGAATCCATTCTATCTGTTATTTAAGTTGTTTAAATGACTGGTGTCTTATTTTGTCTTCTGTCTCTAGAACTTCCCCTGTAAATGTGGCTAGGTGCTTCCTGTTGTGTGTATTTCACATACTGATATAAAATAGCCCTTTTCTAAATTCAGTTTTATAATTCCCAGCAAAGATTTAAACAGACTAATGATATCCCTTGGGAGGCCCCTTTTTAATTGGCAAGAATAGAAATTATATTGTTAAATGCCACGCGAACCCTTTTCATTCTCCTAACCCTCTTCCTCCATCAAAATGAGGGGGAAATTCAGGTAACTGCCTACTTCTGCCTGCAGGTTTTTGGCACTGAAACATCCAAGTTGTGACACGGGGTGTCCGAAGGGCATAGTAAGCGAATGTTACCCCTATTTGAAGCATTCCTCAAAGCAGTTATTACTCATCTGTGTTTCCCGTTCAAAGCAAAACTGAAACTGGAGAACTGCTGTAGCAGCTGTGATGGTGGGGAGTCTCCGGGCTTCTCCGCTTGCTTTCCAGCTGCTTTGCTTCCTCCAGGTTCAGCAGACTGCTCACCTGCTGGAAAGAAGGCAGCGTTTTGATTTTGGAAGGGGTGGGTATGGGCACCTGGTATGAAAAATGAAGTGGGGGGGATTGCCATCTAATGTCCAAGAAATGTATTACATGAAAATATGAAGGTTTTTCTTTGATACGACAGAGTTTTTAATATGTTAATTATTGCAGTGATTCTCACAAAGTTTTAAAGTGTGTCTAAATGAATAAAAGCTTACGTGCGTTAAGATGATTAGAACATGCTATTCTCAGCTTGATTCACAGCCAGAGCACCTCCCTGCCTATCTCGATTGGAAGCCTTCTGCCAGTACCTGTGTTTTGCTGGACCCCTCCCTTATGGTCACAGAATTGCTAATGGGGAATGTCAAGGAGTACAAGTGACTTTGGAGGAGCGTGTATCTGTGTCAAAGTATAGAATGATCTGCATGCTGACGCAGCCTTTCCTGGGTACGTGGCTTGCAGCCCTGCCAAGAGAAACAGCAAAACAACAACAAATCTGCTCAGGCTTCTAAGGACATATTTTCTAAGAATTTGCAAGAGAGATCTTATGATCCTATTTATAAACCTAGGCTGTTGAGGAGAACTGGTTGAAAACTCACTGATGATGTAGCAGACAAGTTCCCAAATCAGTCCAAAGTATTTTCTGTTGGCTTTGGTCTCTTGTTTCATGTCAGTGTCAAAAACTGTGCTGTGTACAAGTGTATCACTGATTGGAACAGCACGTAGTTTTCTTCTGTCGAGGACCTTTCCAATTCAGTGCAGCAAAATAAGCACTCTTTCATTTGAGAGACAAGAGTTTGGGGGATGGGGAGAGGTAATCAATTGCATTTCCAGGGCTGAGCTTCCCATTGAATTTCATCTTGCCTATCAAACTGCTTGTATGTGCAGAGCTCCAGCTGCCCCACGTCGCACACTTCAGCTCTCCCCTTGGTGTCAGGGCTGGTTCTGGCGGCAGCAGGAAGCACCCAGGGCTCTGAGCCCTGGAATGCCCATGCTGGGAGCTGCAGCCCTGTCACCGCTTCTGGCTGCATTGGATGGGGGAGTGCTGGCTCTGGCTGGAAGCAATGCCTTCAAGAGGCCTTGAAATGTGGCATTTTGGGCAGGTATTCTAATCACCAGCTTGAGTGAGCTGCTCTGATTAAAATTCCCACAGGATGTGGATTGTTACAGATTGGCAGTTGCTGTGAGCGAGGTTTGATGAGTGTTTTGGAAGCAATCGAAACATTTCCAAATGGGAAGTAAATGTCCAGTGCTCTCTGAGTGCAGCTTGGTTAATTTGACGATGATTTGATGCAAACCAGCAAATATTTAGGATAACATAACATACTACAGAAAAATATTTTTCTAAAAGGGGATAAGTCCATATCAATGAATAGTTTAGGTTTTTCACCTTGCATAAAATTGCAGTCAACATTGGTAAAGCCGTCAGATCTTAATCACTGGAGCCATTTGTGTTGCAATAGCTTAACATTTGTAGCTTGCAGTCTGTTATTCGTAGTCAGTCTTTGCTCAGAATTTAGACACCAGTGACAGTCACGAGTCAGAGACCTCATTAAAATCCTGGTAACTGCAGCCCACTTTAAAACACAAACCACACATTTAGGAACCTTGCTTAGAGCATGGAGATGTAAGAGCAGATCGGGGCATCTCGCTGTGTAAGTTACATTTATGTTGTTTTGTTTATCGTTCCCACTTTTTCTATGTGAGTCTATTGGCCCAACCAGTGTACAGACTTCAAGCTTTGGCTTTGTTGGTTTTTTGGGCAGTCTCATTTGTAAGCTGAATGGCAGCAGGCCATGAGGTTAACCCCTCTAGTGCTGGAGGCAATGCACACTGTGGGTGAGGAGTGGCCGGCTCTGCTCACAGTGCTTCTCCAGCTCTTCCCCTCTGCGATGCTTTGCCCTTTGGCTGGAGGTGCCCAGTAGGGCACTGAGGGATCTCTGCACCATCGGCCCCCTCCTGTGGGCTCTGGCTGCTGTGGGCCTGAGCAGGATTTGCATTTTGATGGTGCTCCCTCAGCTCAGAGGCCCTGCAAGGAAACTGGGATCCTTCGTTTTCCCTTTTTCTTCCCCCTTCCCCCCCCACCTTTTTTTTTTTTTTCTAAAGGCTAGTGGAAAATAAGAGACATCCATTGTATCTCACTGCGGAGGCATTGTTCTGTACCAGACAAAGATGGCATATTTCTGCCATCCATAGTTTCTGCTCCTTCAGCCATGGCTGGCTACTGATGAGCAGCTGTGCAGGCTCTGAATAGCCCCAGGCATTTCCTAAAACCATTAGAATTATGAATTTTCCCCAAATGCGTGCCAAACCCCTCCCAAAAATATGTAGCAGAAGGAGGGAAGCAAAGCCTTTGCTCTTTGTCCAGAACTTGTTTTCTAAATTCAAACTTTCATGGCAAGTGCAGTCTCATAAAGAGCATGTAACAAGTTCTGCCAAACGTACCAGCTGATTCCAAACTGACCTGCACAAACACTGCTCAGAAGGATATTTTGAAAGAAGTGTTTTTATTTTCTCTTTAAGTATTTTTGTAATGGAAAGAATGAAGGGTTTAAATTGAGCTACGTAATTCTGTTTTACGCGCTGGGCAGGTGCTCGTGATGAATAGTCAGAACTGAAGAAAATGCTAAAAATCAGTCCTGCTCCTCATCTGCCACGCATCTGACACTTGTGAGGTATGGAGGGGGCTGTCAGCACAAGGACGTGCTTTTCCTCCCAGCCTTCTTCAAGTTCTCCTCGGCCAGACTGGCCATCTTCTGCTGTCTCAGTCTGCAGCAGGCTTGCCATCTGCTATATGGCTAATCAATTCACAAAGGTGCTGCTGGGCAGTGCAGGCTCCCCGTCCTCTGCCAATATTTTCTGGAAGTTGTCAAACATAGCTGAATTTGTTCTCAGCTGTCACAATCCTCGCATTGATTCCAGCTTGTAGCACTCCGGTGACCAGTGGGGCATGCGCTTTGTTTTGCAAGCAATGCTTGCTCTTTTGTGCCCGCTTTGTGAGGCTGCAGAGCTTCCCAAAGCCTGGGCGAGCGTGCCTCGAGAGCTCCCAGTTCCTCGGGTGCAAGTGCTGGGTGCCACCCCCCTGTCCCTGGGTAACACCAGGCACTGGATTTGGTCATCGTCGCTGCTTCTCAGTGCTCCTTTGATCATGCCTGGGTCAGACACGAAGGCTCTGCACCCAGTTCAGGTGCCCGAAGCTCAGGTGGTGGTGTGGAGTGGAGTGGCAGGATTTATTTCATTTATTTATCATTTCTTTTAATGAAAGATCTTCCCTCCAGCCTTCCAAGCACCAGTTGCTACCAAGGAGCACCTTCTGTCATTGGCTCCGTACAACAGCACTAAAAAGGAGCATTCGGAAGAAGAAAAAAGGCATCTGCTGGCTTTAAATCACTCCGTGTTTCACTTGAGTGAGCTTTGCCATTGCTCTGTTAGCTTTCCTTGCCACATGAAGAGCTGCTGTCATTTCTTACCTATATTTATATTTAACCCAGAGAGTAAAAGCAATTTTCGGGAAGCTGCAAGAGGCAGACACCAAAATATTTTTCCACCTTTTCTCAGCGCACACTGCTAAATACCGCGTGCTTGTCAGCTCCTCCTGGCATCCTTTCCCCAGAACAGCCTCCAGTGTGAATTTGGATCAACTCCTCTGCTGGGGCGAACGGGGATCACGCTGTGCAGTGACAGCATCTGAGTACGTGTGGCATTTGACTGCAGCTATTTCCTAGCTACGTGTTTTCTTACCTGGCTTGGGATAGAAATTGGGAAGCAGTTTCCACCAGCAGCTTTGGTTGTACACAGGCTGGAAGATGAATGGGTTCTCTTGCACACCGTTCAATAAAGTCTTCCTAAAGCAGTTTCAAGCTGGCGTGCCAAGAGGATCTTAACTAAATTGGAACAAATTGTGTGTCTCTGCTATGTGCTTCAGTTATTCCTCATGGAGGGGTCATGTAGATCCCTCTTTAGTGTCCGTGGTGACCCGAGCAACGTTTGAGTGCAGTGATCCCCTGGTTTTCTTGCTCAGCCTTTGCTATTTGCACTACAGAAACAATCTGAAAGCTACAGTGGAGCAATTTCTTTTTCTTTATGTTTATCTTCGCTCTTCCTGATAGGTGACGTAGAATATGCTGTGAGCAAGCAAAAGAAAATTAAATCTCCACTGATCTCACTGATGACCAATGAGCAATAGGGTTGCGTGCAGAACTCATTGTGTCTGCTGCTTGCAGCAAACAAAAGTCACCACGGGAGAAATTAGAACCAGCTTTGCCCGGGAATCCCACGATGTGCCACCCTCATTCCAGGTGGCCACGGTGCCCTTCTGGCACAGGGCTGATGCAAAAAGGCACGGTGGAACCCTGCTTGCACCGGTGCATTTTGCGTGCTGCATTGGTGCCTGGGGGCCTGCAGCAGCTGTGGGAAAATCTTCCCTGGCTGATTCTGTAATCTGGAGGGTGCTGCATGTGCTGGTACAAAGCTCTCCCTGTCCCACCACAGGCATAACTCATGTCTTCTGACAGAGGAGGGTGGGAAGGGAGCCAAGGTGACAAAAGCCTTCTGTAGCCAATAGGGAAATAATGGTTTCATGGCGTGAACTGGTAGCAACATGCAGAGCCTCTCCCTCGTGATTCCCATCACCTGCTATCAGCCACTCAGACTGGCACACAGGCAGCCAGAGCATCACTGCCAGGTGTGGGTAGGGTGGGAACTTGTCACCTTCTGGTGCTCAGTGGACAGGTGCTGGTTTGCTTTAAATCAGAGCATGTGCCCAGCTGGCCCAGGCTGCATGCATGCGTTTGGCTGTTGGGAAGGTGAGGATTCTGTCCTGAAGACCAAAATGTTTCCAGGTGACCTCCGGCCTCCCACGTTGCTAAAGGTTCTGTCCTGACATTTTTACTCCAATTGTTTGTGCAAGCTCATTTTCAAGGTCTCATTTACATCCTGTTTGCTGGTATGTTTACTCCCCTTGCTTTTGTTACTGGTTTACAGTCACACCATTTCTTTGTTTGCTTGCACTCATCTCATGTGACTGCAGTTATCTTCCCCACAGCTAAAGTGCTGAAGGCAGTTGCTGAAATCCTGGCAGCGACGGATGCAACACCAAGTGTTGTGGTGAGATCTCCAGCTGGGAACAATCCTTAACCCATCTGATATTCCGCAAGTGGAGTCCTGGTGCTCTTGGAAATGAAAGGCATGAAGATGAAAATCTCACCCTGAAGTACTGGCAAACTGGTCTAAATTGGTTTAGGAATCACATTTGACTCTAAGAAATCAGCCAAGCCACGCACGCGTAATTCAGGAAGATATAAATGGCGACGTGATAATGAGTGGACACCTATTTTAAGCATGATCTATGTTTTTACGAAAATTCATTACAATAAGCCTTATGATACCGAGCTCTTCAATGAATTTTTCATGTCTGCATACCAAGATATATATAAAGTGATCGTATCGTACACCTTTGGGGCGATGCTGAGCACCAGCTGTTTCGCTGATGATTTATAGGTTGCCATGTTCAAGGTTAATAATTGGGAGAAACACGTTACAGTATGCAATGTATTTATGTCAGGTTAGAAGTTCAGTGGTGAGGATGAGATGTGAGGACGATAGGTGCTGTTTTAATTAGCTACGTCCCAGCTTGCTGGAAAACCAAAAGCAGTTCCCCTTTCCAAAGGGAAAACCTGCGCCGTTTTGTATTTTCAACTCAGTTGAAACTGAAAGAGCAGAACGTCCTCCTTGTCTCGTCTGAGATCTGCTCCGCTGGTCACTGTGCATCACAGATTGGACACGGATGTGGAATGAAGGTGAAGGGTGAAGATTTCCCCAGGACAGAGCCCTCCCAAACTGGCAGGCTTTGGGACCAGCGTTGTGCAAAAAGCTTCTGCCGTCCCTCCAACAGGGACAACTTCAGAACTGGACTTTTCTGACACAACTAAAAGGTGGAAACTTTTCTCCTATGGCCTGTTCCCACACAGGGCCTCAGTGTATTGCCACTGCATTGCAACACTTTGTAAAAACCTTTCCTCTTCCTTTCTGCTTTCCCGAGCTCCCTCAAAGCTGAATGCTCATTCCCAGAAATCTGCAGCTTTCTTTACACATTGCCACGATTATATCCACCATAGGGAGCTTCAGCTAAGATGAGAAAAGGGGCTGATTCATTTCACAGGGACGCCTTTGCATCTGAATGGATTCAGCCACAGCATTTTGGGTGGACATGGTTTATCCATCCCCTCTTTATGTTTCCATCCGTGCCACCCTCCAGCCTGAAGGCAGAGAGGTGTGCTGGCACCTGGATCAGACCACGCTTCACACACCCAACTTGCTGTACCCAGCTTCTCACAGGACTGGTCTGGGGCTTAGATTTGAGTCCTTGACCATGGTATGCTCTGCTTTAAGGATTTCCTTGGTGTTGAGCTGCCATGTGCAGTAACATCCCTGAGCCGCAGACCTCAACTGGCTGTTGGGTGCCATGCATTTCAGCCCCGCTGTGCATTAGTGTGTGCTAAACAACCTGTTGAACTTCTGATAACGAATGCAGCCTGCCCTCTAAACAAATAGGAAGAGGTGCCCTGGCATAATAAAATCACCAGAGAGAGGGCAAGGAATAGCATGCAGATGAGATTTCATTCTCATAAATTGCCTCTCTATCACACCTGGAGTGTATTCACAATAGGAAGCTCCAAATATGATGAGGAAAGGGGCTAATTTATTTCATGAGGATGGCTTTAAATCTCAGTCTACACCTGCGCTAGAAAATTAATTATGGCTGTGATGAATGAAATGAGGAGTTACACCAGTAATGAACATCACCATATCCTGCTCTCTTAGCCCAATAAAATTTTCTTTAACTCAGCAGTGGCATTCATAAATGTCAGCAAAGCAAAACATGAAGACAACAGAGCACGCTGGCCTGTGTGTAGGCAGCCCAGCCTGTGGGTACACAGAAAGAATGCCAGAGCCTGCACGTGTTTGTGTGCAATTTTTAAAGGCCAGGCTATGGCTTAGGCATTTCATAGAACAATTGGTGGAGGAACAGCTAATAAAAATGAGTGTCATAAATATCATTACTGGGAGCTGTGTTTGGTGTTAGAATCCCAGGGCAGAAAGTTGGCCACATGCAAGCCAATAGTAAAAGCCATCCCAGTGCTGGGTTCTGAAATTAGAGCATCAAAACCGTAAACAAAATACCTAAATTATCCTATTAAATTATTGGATTGTGTGCCTTGATTTATTACTGGAGGGTCAATCCTTAAGAACTGTATTACACCAGTTTATCAGTGCACGTTTGCCTCTTTGTGAAGACACACATCACACATGTACACAGCATATGCACTTTTAAAAGATTTTGTTTTCTTCTGGTTTCTCACTGCTGGGATTTATCCATTCTCTGCGACTGTCCTCCAGCCATTTGTGAATATAGAGTGGTGTGCATATAGAGAAAGCTGTATGGATTGTCACCCTTGCAAAGCACAGTATATTTGGGCAAAAACAGAGGGCCTGCTTTTTTCATAGCTCCAACTTATATCCACAGACTTTGGCTGTGTGCCTCCGATATGCACTAGGCTGGTGGGGGCCAAACAGCTGTGACAGATTGCATTAAAAAATTTGAATAATTAGTGACACAAGGAAAAGCCTTTCAGATGGGCATCTTCCACAGGCCCTGCTGCCCAGAACTGTGGCACTGCCTTCAGCCTTCTCTCTCCTCTTCCACTGAAAGAGAAGGCCTTGGTCTGGCAGCAGTCTTTGGACATCTAACAAGTCCGTCACTGTATAAGGGGATGAAGTGCTCTTCTGGTTTTATTTGCTTAATTTTCCTAAGAGTCTTGGGAGGTGATGATCCCACAAACCATGCTGTTCTTTACTTGTGTTTTGACTTATTCTTGCTTGCTGTAATTTTTGCCTATTATTGTTACTATCATGCTCCATGAACCCAATAATACCTTCTCCTTTGCAGCAAAGTTTTCCACGCTGGAAGCCAACAATTGTGCTCCCCCTCAGTCCTTTGGTCTTCAGACTGATTTGTGGTTTGTCCATTCCCTGAGGTTTGTGCCTATCAAACTGGCCCCCTCAGTCCTGCACTGGCTGTGCTCAATGGGCTGGGCTGGTCCACGAGCACGGTGCTGCATCCCACTGGGCTCTTTGAGCAATTCTTCATCACGTCAAGTCAAGATCTCCTCAAGCATGAATGTTGCTGTTCAATAGATTTCAAGTCTCTATGTGAAGGCTTGATCCCTGCTCCCCACTAAGTACTGCTCGCACCAGGTCCTGGGAGGCCTCGTGGAATCTGATTTTAGCTATAAACTAAATCCTTTTGTACAGTTTCCAATCCGATTTTCAGTTGTATTGCAGAAATTCGAGCTAGAGCTTGCTTCTCCAATTTACTTAGGAGGATGTTATGGAAGGCTTTGTCAAAAGCCTTGCTAACCTCAAGTATATCCATGAAACCTATTGCTTTACCACACGAGGAAATTAATTTGATTTGATGCAATATATTCTTGACAAACCAGTCTTGGCTGAATCTCATCTCCTTGTTCTCGTCTGTGTGCCTACAAATATTTTTTTTATTTTCCTGGGAAATGAAATTAAACTGACAGTGGTTTATAATCCCCATCCCTCTTTTCCCCTCACCCCCACCCCTGTGCATCCTCTTCCTCTCCCCAGCCACACTGCAGTCTCTGTATGTTACTGCTGCTGCACTCTTCAGCCTTCTGCTGAAATTTCCATCTGTGCTTTCCTTTCCTGATTTTTTGTTGTTGTTATTGGTTTGGTTTGGTTTTTTTTTCTGTATTCCTCTGGTGTGGTAATTCCCCTCCCCCACTAAACACCTCGCTCCAGGGCTGAGGGATGAAGAGTTGCTGTCTCCCCTCCCGGGCTGTGACATTTGACCGCTTCACCCTCGGCCAAACAGCCAGTGGCTCACTGCTTCATTTCAGCATCCAAAATAAAATTGCTTTTTAAACTCCCCATGGACTCTTTCCAGGCTACTGCACAAATTACTCCGGCTTCTTCTCCTTTCCCCACCACTTCCTATCCTTACAGAGCAGTGGCCTCTTCCTTCTTTCTCAACTTTTATATAGCACTATAAATTTGTGAGGAGATTTACAGCCACTAGATAAGGCATCGTGGCTGCCCAGCAGTCTGCAGACTGCTCCTTCTCATCTCTCCCTGAGACAGCATCACATGAGCCAAATGGGAGCCAGGCAGCTCCCTTCTGTCAAGGTATCTTCAGCAAACAGTGCCAACACGTCAAAAATTATTGCAGCCTTCTGCCTCTCTGCAAGGGTCTGGGACACAAGGGGATTTGTGCATCTTCTGTGTGGCTTTCTGATCTCCTGCTTTGCACCTAAAGCAGACTGGGAGTTGCAGTTTCCTTGTCCTTCACATGCTAATGAGTGCAGCTGCTCTGGCAGCAGAAAAGCTGGGTGGTGAGCTTCATCAGAAACACCAGGAGTGGCCTTGCCAAGAGGATGGGAAGGAGCCTGGCTGATGGAGCACAGCCTTTCCTTGCTCGCCTTCACAAACTGCAGCCCTTTTCCGTGGTAGCGAGGGCGATGCCACTTTGTTGAAGCAGATCCTGATGGGGTCAGGGCATCCAGCGACCATCCTGTCCTCTGCACCCTTCCCACTGGGCAGCTTTGGTGAGCCTGTGTCCCCAGGAAGCACAGTGGTAAAGGATCAGCAAGGTTTACACAGTGACACAGGAAGGCTGGTGCTGCTGCTCCCCCTCAGCCCAGCACTTTTGGCAAGACCATGTTCCTGTTTTGTAGTCAAATCTTGGTTCCAGGTTGTGTGGCTGGATTGGGTTCTCAGGATCACTGAATCATAGAGTATTCTATATTGGAATGAACTCACAAAAATCACTGAGTCCAACTCCTGGGTCCACACAGGACCATCCAAAACCCAAACCCTATGTCTGAGAGCACTGTCCCAGTGCTCCTTGAACTCTGGCAGCTTGAGGCTGTGTCCACTGCCCTGGGCAGCCTGTTCATGCCACTGCCCTCTGAATCATTTCCTAACCCTCACGTGATCCTCCCCTGATGCAGCTCCATGCCGTTCCCTCAGGTCCTGTCTCTGTCACCAGAGAGAAGTTGGGTTCCCAAATATATTTTGATTTGAAGTCTATATGAATCATCTCATCTTTGAGTCTAAAAACATGTTCTAACCAAGCCAAGCTTTACACGGTTTTCTCCTTCGTGCTCTCAGTTGTTGCCCCATTGTCTTGCTCAGCATCTAATGACACCAGTCTCTGCTAGGGTATGAGCCTGTGAAGACCCTCTTGTTCATGCAGCTTAAGGTCCTGCTGGACCGAACCTGGTAAGCAGCAGCACTGTGCAGGCAGGGCTTCCCATACCTGCCCCAGCTGTGCTGTGTGAACCTGAACTTGTGCATTTCCTGCCTTTGTGTTGTTTTGTTTTGCTCCATTGTTGGCGCACCCAGCCTCTCCCCTCGCCTCAGCAGCGGATGCGCCGTTAATTCAATGTCTTCCTATTTACAGAAACCCTCCCTTATTTTCTGCTCTTTGGGTGAGAGTGGGCCGCAAGCAAACTTTTGTGCCTTTTGCATGTTTTGCTTCATTTTTCCAGCAGCTGAGTCAGCATCTCCCTTTCTCTGAAGACAGCAGCCCTCTAAGCCTCTGTTATCTGGTGAGCGTGCCGCTTGCCACAGCCACCACCTAGAGCGGCTGAGATAAGTGAGACAGTTGAGGGAGGAACCCATCCTCCGCAGCCCATGAATGCTCCCAGTCAGCATGGGAAATATTCTGTGGAAAGGCTCCAGCAGCTGCTCTTACTCCCTCTTTGTTTCAGCCACTGCTGCCTATCTGGTGATGAACTGAGATGGGGACACAAGACCCCAAGCACAGTGCAGAGCCCAGCCCTGCTTCTCCCCTGCAGGACACGTGGGGAGCGCCGGGCCCAGAACAGGGCAGCTCTGTCTCCTGCCCTCCACCAAAATCCTAAGCCCTAAGCCTTTCCTGTGCCTCCTGAGTGTTGGGGGGCAGTGAACCATGATGGCTGACTTCTCCCAGATACACTGATGGGCAGGAGGCCATGGCAGGAGCACAGGTTTCAGCTGAGCCCTAAGAAGACACACGCAGAAAGGGTACAAGAGCAGAGGGGGAAAGCATACGTGTTATATTTGTACACTTCTCACTGTCCTATATAAATTCTCGGGGTATGAGTTCAACTGTGTGTAAGATGGAAAAATCCTCTCCACGTAGCACAAACACCCACTGTATCCATTGGCTCATTTTGTGCTCCCTTCCTCAGCATCTCTGAAAAATACATGCCGGCATTAGGTAGGAAGCTTGTGTCATCTGCACACAAAAATACCTGCATGGCAGTTCCTGCACCCCAGGGAAGGCTGATACTGATCAGATTCTGCTTCTTAAGGCTGGTGTTTGCAGGGAGATCCACATTTATCTCAGTGGCTTTTCCTTCAGCTGTTTGTTATTAACCTTTTTCTCTTTCTGTTTGTTATTAAACTTTTTCTCTCTTCAACAAACTGAAGATCAAAGACTCAAAGCCAGAGCTCCACATTTATCTCAATGTGTTGTGTCTGAGCCAGGGAGTTATACAGCTCAGCAGTGGCTGTATGGGATCTGGGCAAACTCTGCTTGCTGTCCCATGTCTGCATTGGTTTCTGTATGGGATAACTCAGGGGCAGCCAGTGGTGTTTGAAAAGGCTGTGTTCTTTAGGCTGGGGTGAGGTTTGTGGGGTTAAACTGAGCACTCTGTGTTTCTCAGCTCAGCAGAGTCCAAGAGGAAGGCTGCACACTGCTCACTCTTCTCTCACACTGGTACCTTTGCATGGACACATTTATTGGTGTTGCTGTCTTGAGCGCAGGGAGTTACCAACAGGCAGTGCTGCCCTTTCTCAGGGCTGCATCCCCACACTGCCTGTGCATCCCTCAATTGCTTGTGGGGAGCAGCTGAAGGAACTGGGATTGCTAAGTCTGGAGAAGAGGAGGCTCAGGGGAGGAGACCTTATCGCTCTCTACCACCACTTGAAAGGAGTGTATGATGAGGTAGAGTTTGGCCTCTTCTCCCAGATAACAGAGATAGGACGAAAGGCAATGGCCTCAAGCTGTGCCAAGGGAGGTTCAGGTTACATATTAGGAAAAATTTCTCTCAGAAGAGTGGTGAGACATTGGAACAGGCTGCCCAGGGAGGTGGTGGAATCACTGTTCCTCAAGGTGTTCAAGAAGAGGGTAGATGTGGCACTGGAGGACATGGTTAGTCGGCATGGTGGAGATGGGCCGATGCTTGGACTAGGTAATCATAGGGATTTTTTCCAACCTTAATGATTCTATGATTCTATGCCACATCTATATGTTTCCTGAACACTTCCAGGGACCGGTGACTCCACCACCTCTCTGGGCAGCCTGTGCCAGTGCCTCACCACTCTTGTGCCAGGTGAGAAGGGCAGAACCTCAACCACTTTAATTAGCAGCATGCTGATGGAAGTCATGCGGTGGGCAGCACCGCTCTCACGGTGACCCTGCTGTGGGCCCAGAGCCAGGAAGGAAGAATCAGAAAGCTGCATTTGGAGGCAGTGAGTGCCGGCAGTGCTGAGCACCCTGACTCCTCCACGCCCCAGCTAGCTCATGTGTGTGAAACCACGACCAGATAGCATCATTGCATGGTGTGCTGTGTTCTCAAATAAAGAGAGGAAGGAAAGGGATTTAAGTAAACAAGATCGGAGCGGCTTGCAGAACCGCAGCCAGGCAGCCCCGTCAATAAATGCACGCTGGCCTCGGCCAGCAGATTATTTCAATGTCAGCACAGATGCCATTTCTGGAAACTCCCTGCAGACCAAGGACGTTGAGGAGCCATTTTATTGCACTTGATGGGCGAGTGCAAGAGGCAGAGGTTAATAAGGCTAGTGGCATGCACAGAATGCGCCAAATAAAAGGTGCAGAGTGAAAAGTTTCCATGATAAATGTTCAATTCCCTGTAAGCAAGCCTAAGAAAAGGACATCATTTCCTCCAATTACTGCTTTTAAATGAACATTTACAATTTTTTGCAGCTGCTAACGTGTGCAGTGCAGCACTCTCCTGAGCATATGAGTTCTCACCTAATATACGTGCATTTAGGTGCCTATGAAACTCACTCATCTCAGCTTACATCCACACACACAGCACAAGGGAGTTCTGCACCAAAGCTACGTTTGCATTCTCGTATCTGACAGCACCGTGCGAGGTGTTTCCGTGCTGATCTGCTCCTACGCACGAGCCACTTTTATCCACAGAAACAAGGAAGTGCTCCCGCCCGCTTTGGGCTTGGAGAGAGATGTGAAAGAAGCAGTACTCTGCATTTGGAATACCACGAGCGTTTAGAAAAACAGGTTGTGTGCTTTAAGAAATACTCGTGTACGTAGGAATGTTTGAGATTGTACTTTCAGATGCCCTCAACCTGGAGTCACAGAGAGCTTTACCACCATGTGAGCCTCCCAACACCCTGGAGTTAACTGGGTTGGTGTGCTGCTTGCAAGGCTTGTCCTGCCTGGTGCAGGGACAGCCACATGCCCAACGGCACCACGAGTGCACTGGGAGCACCTATGGAGTGCTCTCCACGTTCCAGGGAAGAGTGCAGATGTGCCTATGAGACCCGAATAATAAGCTCCCAAGTAGTTCCTAAGAAAGGGATTCCTAAATGATTTCTAAACAGTTCCCAGACATGGCTTACTGTGAGTCTGAAGGGACCACAAAGTTACAAACAGGAATGGAAAAGGGTTGCTGGGTGTTAACCTGGGTGCCTTTGTTGTGCTGTAAGGACAAAGTTTAGGGGGAAATCAGAAGGGGAGACTCTCAGGTCACTGGGCAGCACTTATATGAAATGTAGAGCTGCACACAGCCAGGCTGAACAGGGATGTCTGGGGTGAAGCTGCAGCAGGGGAAAACGGCCATCTCTCAGATGTTTGTCTGCACTGTGAGCGATGGGCAGGCATGCAGACAGACAGACGGATGGAAGCAAAGCAGTATCTGCAGCAGTGACAGGGCTGCTGTGTCCCAAGCCCAAGGACTCTTAGCATCACCGTGAGTGCTTACGAAGACAAAATACGAACGTGTCTGCTGGCTAAACGCAGAGTTCTCACTGAATGCTGAGAAAGCAAAGGGAGCTGGGCTGTTCTGCAGGAAACAAATCCAAACAAAAGCCGCAGCAAAGCCAACCGCAGCAGCATATGCCACGACAAGTTTGCTGCTCACCCTTTGTTGGCAGGACAGGCTGCAGCTGCGGCGGGGGGAGCAGGAGCGCAGCTGCTCCCCAGAACCTCCTGCGGTCATCTGGGGGGGGGGGGGCAGCCCCCAGCTGGTGCAGTGTTGCTGGCAGGGAGCAGATAGGGCAGGTGAGGGGAGGGCTGCGAGTGCAGGTGTTCTGTGCCACTTACTGCATGAGGGGAAAAAAACAGAGGGCTGAGGGTGCTGGAGCTGGTCAGCACCAGCTGTACGGGGCTGCGGGAGGATGGGTACCTCTGGTGTTGCCGATGCCCAAAGGGATTTTTGTTCATTTAGAAAATGCAACGCTTTATTAGGACTGCTGATTTACCACCAGTTGAAGCTGGAAGAATAATGGATAGATAAAGCAGGCTTTTTTTTTTTTTTTTTGATCCCCCAGCTGGTTAATAAATGTATTCCCCAACAGACAAGCATATATTTTATAAATTCAGATGGGACAGGTGGGAACAGCAAGTAAATCTGGGTGAAGAATTCTCTGTATTTCATCCCCAAAGCTATTTTGCAGGTTTCATACGTTTTATCTATCAGGGCTCAGCACACAGCAGGGCTGTAGGGCAGGAGTGATACTCACAAAGAATTCAAGCACGTAAAGTTAATGTGAGAACAGGTGTTCACTGCTATAGTTGATGGGGAAGAGTTTGGTACAGCATCAATATAAGGACAACATGAGCAGAGAGACTAAAAAGTATAGCAACAGAAAGAAAGGATACCAAACAGCTGGGGTGTCACATTTGTATGGAGTTAAAATGATGCTGTAACTCTGATGAAAAAAAGTTTAAAATCAAGTGATGGATGTGCTCAGGTACCTCATTTCTGTGCCACCAAAAAGAGGGAAAACATGCTCTGTCCAGACAGGCGAAGCAACAAAGTGGTTGAGTGGGTGAGCATAATAGCACTGTCTGGGCACAGCGCTTGCTGCCCCAACCATCCCCATGCTGGGAATGACCCCCTGCCCCAACCTGCCAGGGGGTACTGCTGGAAGCATGGTAGAACGAGATGATGGCTTCTTAACATCATGACTGTAGTAATAGTAGAGCTGAGCACTCAGGTTAATGCAGTGTCCATTACGAGGTCTTTTTCTCATTCCCTGTATGTTTCTCAAATTAATTCTGGGTTTCCTTGCTGGAGCTTGCTGGAAGGACTTGTTATTTGAAGGGATGGAGGAGGGAAGAAGACAGAAACACAACCTGAAGTCAGCTCTCCTTTTTGATTCTTATGGAGGGTTTTAATCACATGAAACCATTATACCTTAATATTCCCCCCAAAATCAAACCATTTCTGTTTAGCCACAGATCTTGGTGGAACAATCCAAGGACTAAGGACACTGAAGTAATTCTCCTGTACAGACATGGCATGACTGAATTAATAGGCTGGGGAGTAGCTGGCATACAGCTGTGCATTTACTCTATTCCTGAGGACCTTCCTAATTTTTTCCCCAACTTCTTCGCCTGGAGCATCTCCTAGCAGGACAAAGCCCACCAACCTGCACAAACATGAACTATGGAAATGTCCAGGGCTCTTGCAAATGGGCTTGGAGGATGCCAAGCTTCTTAATATCACAGTAGAGGACACCTGCTGTACACATAGCCAAATCAATTAAATGGAGGGCAGGAGCACAGGCTGCTGTTTTATGTCCTTTTGTGCCCACTAATGAATCTTACTAACTGATATGTATCGAATATTGCTTTGTCATAGTATTAGCTTAACTTTCTGCTAGGGAAAATGATGTTTATAACAAGCATGTGACGAGGATAAGCATTCCAATGTGACATTATTTCAGAATTGGAAGTAAGGAACAATACAGAGAAACATAGTGGGAAGGGAACAGGCTGCTGATGAGAAGCTGAGCCCTGACACTGAGGGAAAAAATGAGTTTGCTGCTGCCCACAGGACTGCAGCATCTCAGAAAGCTGTGTTTCTCAAGGAATTCTAAGTATTTTTAATGCATTAAGTACTTTAATATATTAAAAATTCTGCCTTTATATTACCTATATTGCTTTAAAATGTCTGTAATTTCTGACTACAGCCTGGTGTCAAGCAAAATCTGCAAAACATATATGCTGCCTGAAGTGTTACAGGATGTGATAATAGGTTGAGGATTTGCAGAAAGCATAACAGATCAAGCCAAATTCTGCATCTCACTGCCCAAGTGTTTCAGCTGAAGGATTAAAACTAGAGCAAAAAGAGAAAGATGGAACAGATGCCGCATCTCCACGGGGCTTCTTCTGGCAACCCCCTTCCTGTTTGGGTCTCACGCTGTCTCCTCTGGAGCGACGCAGCGGTCCCAGTTCCTAAAACAGCACACAGCAGCACCGCAGCACGCCAGAGCAGGGAAGATGGATGCAACCTGAGGGAATTCAAAGAGACATTTGTGTTTGCCTTGGAGGACAGGAGACTGCCCCTACTTGGGGCATGGAGCCATCTGCTCCTGGATACAGAGACTCCCGGCTTTCCCCTTCAAGATGGTCTGCAGGCTCCTCCTGGAGTGGTAGAGGGGGGTCCTGTCCAGGCTGGGCTCCCTCTTCAAACTCACCTTAGAGCTGGGGCTAGAGGCAGCTCTGCCACCACCAGCTTGAAATATGAAAATGCTACCAGCCCCACTGCTAGTTCCTAAAATGGGGTGATTCCATCCTTCACCTCCAAGGGAAGTATCTGAGATCACAGAATCATAGAATGGCCTTGGTTGAAAAGGATCTCAAAGATCATCTAGATTCAACCCCCTTGCCATAGGCAGGATCGCCAATCACTAGACCAGGCTGCCCAGAGCTACATCCAGCCTGGAAGATGCTTTCTGCATACTTTTGGTAACTTCCCTCTTGGTGTTTGATGGATTGATGGTTGAACTAGATGACCTTAGTGGTCTTTCCAACCTTAATGATACTACGATTCAATTATTCTACAAAAAAACCCTTGTGTTTTACAAAAAAACTCCTCAGTGAGCCAGTGCACTCTGAAGGCTGCCATCCAATGCTGCTGCCCTGAGCATGGGAGCTTCATCCACAGGTACCAGGAGCTGCCAACTGACAGCAAGCTCCAGTGCATGCAGAGGGGTGCATGCAAACACACACACGTCTGCACATACATGTCCATGCACACACACACTCACAGCCATCCCCTCCCCACACACACAACAAAGAAACCTCATACTCTCTCTGAGGCCGCTGCTTCCCTGCAGCTCCTTTCAGAGCACTCTGCTGCCTCACCCTGTAACCCTTGCACCCAAATCCCTTTACCCATGCAAGCATATTTATAGCTCCAAAATAATTCTGCTATGACCTCTGATTTTACTACAAATCAATTATTTTGCAAATTAGTATTTTTCTGCCTATACAATGGCTATTTTCTTATCACAGAGGGTTTTTTCTCTCTCTGTTCCCCTCCCTTTTTTGGAGGGGGGGAAAGAGGGGGAGCAGAGAGGGGGTTTGGAAGCTTCTAATTACCCTCCCCAAACAGGCTGCTGGCACACATTGCAGCCAGCAAAGTTGGTGCTGGGAGAGGGCGGGGAGGGAGGGAGATGACACACCATGCGTGAGCCTGGGCAGCCAGCCCCAGACACAACATCTGCAGAATGAGGCCATTTTTCTGTAACTCTAATCTCATAATTCATTGTTTGTGTGGTGTTGGTTACAGTAGCTGAAAGGGGGGATAACAGCAGGTCAATTTGGCAGAGTTGTGCCTGAATCCGCAATGAGGGACTGGCCCACCTTCTGACGGGCTGCTGAGAGAGTGCCAGAAAAAGAGGGAGAATATGAGGGAAAGCGGCTTAAAGACGAAAGGGAGGCCCTTATAAATCATACATCCCTGCTAGGGACATTTTGCACACCACACCGGTGTGCCAAGGACCTGCAGGCACTGCGGCAATGCCATGCTGGCTATGACGCGTTTCTCCCCACCGCCCAGACTTTTCCTTTTTGTGAGAAACCCCCAGCTCTCATTTTTGGTTGCGGGGAGCCTGGTAAGAGCAGCTCAGCGGAAGGTGTGCTGGTTCATGTTTGTGGCTGATCGCCAAACTTCTTTTAAACCACAAAACCTATTCTGTCAGCCTAAATTAGCTGACGGCGAGGGAGTGTCCTTCTCAGTTTGCAGGCCGCGGCACATCTGCTCTTTGAAGACAGAGAAGGAACAAAATAGGAAAATAGGGTGTTGTGTTTCTTTTCCCCTTCTCCACCCCCTCACCCCCACGCCAGCTTCCCATTTGTACATGTGTTCATAAACACCCTGAGGAGGGGCTGCGTGTGGGCAGTAGAAGGAGGATGCTAAGGAGCGGTTCTGCACAGCATTGGGGACACCTTCCTCCCCTGCCACCTCCCCCTCTCCTCCCCGCTGACCTTGAGTTGGTTCCCTCTGCCCTTCCCTCTCCTTTCCTCCCCCTGCCCTGCTGCATCTGCCATCTATTGAGTGCTAGCTGGGGACTTAGCCCCCTCTCTGCGGCCCTTAACCTGCTCTGTGTGCCCAGCCACGGAAGCAGCCCCTCGGCCCCACGCGCGGCTCTTCACTGACAGCCACTGGCAAACAATGGGTGGCCTTTTGCGGCCCTGCCCCTCGGCTGGTGGCCCTGCTGAAGACCTTGCTGTTAGCACACGAAGCGCTGGGGTGGCGAGGGGCTGTGGGGCTGAAGGCTGCAGGGATCCCGACGGGAGCAACCTGCCCGCTGCTAGTTGGCAACAGTTTCGCCCTCACAGAAAAGTACAATGGAGATGGATGGCGCGCAGCGACAGGCTGCCGGCGGCTCCAAGGGATCCATAATTTATGATGTTTTTCTTACCGATCCGGTTTTGGATTTCACCAGCAGGACGGTTTCCTTCCCATTTGTTGCTTCCTTCCGTCCTTGTCCTGTGAAAAAGAAACCTGGGCTCACAATGAGCCCGAACTGTGCGGGTGTTTGTGCTTGCACAGGGCAGTTGGGGTTCCCTGGTCTCGCTGTGCTGCTTTTAATTCATTTCACGGAAAGGAGACGGCACTGATGCACATCTTGCCCTGCTTGAGCTCCCCGACCCACCACACTGGCTGCAGCCCTTGAACCGGTGGGTCAGCTGGTGAAAGCCATGCTCCTGGGGCTCTGGCAGCAGGCTGCCTGGAGGTAAGGAGGTTAATAATGGCTTTTAGGGTCAGTCCTCCCTCAAATAAACAAGGAATCCACTCTTAATCTGCTCGATCCCTTGTCACATTGCTCCCTGGCCAGGAACAGATGCACCGCAGTGTGGGTGCCATCAGAGGCAGCCACACATGGACGTGCAGAGCTTGGTGTTTTTTTTTCTGGTGGGCCAAGCCTCAGCCCCTAATTTCAGATCTGGATTTCTGGCTGCAGGCACCAGTCCTGCCCGCTGTGCAATCACACTCCCGACCTCAAGGACAGGGACGGGGACAGACTCGCTGTGCAGTGCCACCACCCGGCATGGCAGCCCCCCGCCTCGCTGCAGATGGCTGGGTCAGCCGGGTGGTTTGCATATGACCAAGTAAGGTTAAAACCACAGTCACTGTGGTTACCGGCGGCTGTGATTAGTCACACAGTAAGTGATCCAATTATAGCATCCCCCCCCCACACACCCCACTTCATCTGTTTAAAAGGAAAAGCCCAGGCCGCTTGTAACTCGATTTCAGAACAGGTTTATATCCGAAAGAAAAAGGGGCCTGAAGTTGGAAAAGGAGGCGTGGGCTAGGGAACAGCAACAAGGATTTTATTTTAAATTGATGCGTTCTCATTGTCGCAGAGCGAAGATGCGGATGTGTGGGGAAAGCCCTGTTTACTCCCAGCTCAGTGCCTTAAATAAGGCATTGCATGAAATTAGGGAGCTTTCAGGAGGTGGGAGCTGCCAGAGGGTGGGAAAGGCTCTCAGTGGGTATCAGCTGGTGTGGCTGTGTCTGCCGCAGGGCTCTGGCAGGTCGATCTGTCTCCTGCCACTGCAGTTTAGCGACCACCGAGGCCAACCTCCTGCTGCTTCCCACCTGGACCGCTGGTGGATGTTTTATTTTTAAAAAGGATTTCAAGGACCCCACTTGATTCGCCTTGCAAATGGCTGTGGTTTTCAGAATCACGCTTCCCCTTCTGCTGGATCCCAGCCCTCCCACATTTAAGCAGGGTTAGGGCAAGGCTGCCCTGCCCCAGCTTCCTCTCCCCCAGCTGATGCAGGCGGTGAGAGCAGGTGATGGGCACCTGCGTCCCCCCACCGGGTGCACCCTGGCCCCCTCCCCAGTGGCCACTACAGCAGTGTGAGAGACGGGTGAGAGGGAGGAGGGTGGGAGGGAGAAAGGAGTTAATCTGCTGTGGTTGCAGGCTGTAGTGCCTGCCTGCTGAATGTGGAGTTGGGCACCAATATCCCTCACCACTTAGATGCCCCAAACTGGGGTCTTGCCTGCAGGAAGCTGTGCTTTCCATATCCTACTGGCATCTTTTGACAGAGCCCTCTGGAAAGTCATGCTGTTACTGCTATCTGTTACTATTATTTATTGTCTTTCTGTGCAGAGCAACCCCTGGGGCACAAGAAGGCTCAGTAACACTGACCGATCCTTCTCCACCTCTCCTTGTATTCAAGTTTCTTTGGTCATGCTGTGCTTAAACCTCATCTGAGAGCATATTTTCTTTTAGCACACTGTGGGTTGAAAAATGACCAAGCAGATGAGCAGTGGCACCACAACTTTGCTCCCATGTGGCTGAGCTTCACCCCACTGCACAGTTTTATGCTAGAGCTGTAAATCCTGAGAGAACTCCAATGGAGATCCCTGTTCTTTGGTGCTGTGGCACCCACGGGGCAAGTGATCACAGCCCTAGCCCTATACCAGTCATTCTGCTCTGAGGGCCATCAAGACTCTTCTGGGAAAAACCTTGAATATGGGGGCATCTGTGCCTCCTGTAACAGCCACCTCTGTCTCCAAGCTGATAAACCATTCCTGGCTGAGGAATCCCTACCCCGGCTGTCATACAGCAATTTGGAGTAAGTTTCTAGGAGCTCATTTCTTGACCTTTCAAGGTAATCACTATCTGGCACTCTCTAAAGTATTTCTGAAGGTAAGATACATGTGGATACCTCCATCTCCATCCACCAGATTTATTTCACAATGTACTTTGACTCAGCAAATTCTTGATTCCCTAGGTGACTCGGAGATTTCCTGGAACTTTTCCAACAGGTGCCCTCTATTATGTTGATGGTGTTTAGCTGTTGCTAAACTCTCACTTGAACCTTCCTGCTCATCTTCCTGCTCTTTTGACTGCCTGGAGAGCTTCTTCCCATTCTTGCCTCTGGCTCTCCTGCACCAGGTTGCACCCAGGTAAGCCCCCAAAGCTTTTCCTTCCTTCTGAACTACTCTAAGGGCTCACTTGTCCCTTCTTCTCTTACAGGGAGGAAAACATGCATCTGTTATCCACTCTCTCCTATCAAAGCAGGGGTTATGAAGGGCAGTTTTGATGGAAGCCCATGATCAGGCAATTGATTATAGGCGCATTTCTTGGAGGTAGTGGGAAACTGTGTAGGCAAGGATAGAGGGGTTTTCTGGATGGAACAGGAGGATGTGGTTGTCCCAGACTTCAGTGCTGACTCTGGAGACAAGAAGGATATCCTCTCCCCCTTCTCCATTAGTGATACAAGAATAAAATATTGTACTCTTGAACCAGTGCCAACTCCATTACCAGCATTGCAGCCCAGGTGAGCAGATGCAGATGTCCAAGGCCTCAGAGAGCCTTTTTTCAGTGGAGGAGAAATGAATGACACAAAGTCTATGTCAAGGTGCTCCAACCCAGCCTGGTGCCCAGCGATCAGGCTGAGCATCAACCTCTGTGAGGGCTAAGGTGGAGAGGTGTAAAGGGGCTTACCTGTCTGCCACATGTCCCTTGAGGCTGGAGCACTCACTACTGAGGGTACCACTTTCCCTGCAGACAGAGAGATCCCTGCATAGATACCTAAGCAGGTCAGAATATGTTGGGTTAACTTATTCGGCATGCTATTTTTTATCTGTTTGCAAACATGCGACAATCCAAGGAGAATGTTAGATACACAGCCTAGGGAGTGTCCATTTTTTGCCCTACCAGGGTCTGTATCGTGTTCAGAGCCAAGTATGATCCCCCAGCAAAAATGCATAAGCCCTTTTTCACCAAGCAGCTCCCCTGCCCTAAGAACAACTTGTAACTGGGACAGGGAGCATCCAGCACACCACAGCGGCCTTCAGCAGCATCCTCTTCATGTAGCACTGCCTCCGTTCAGAGCTGCTATCAGTAAAAACACTACTGCTGTGTCCCAAGATTGAGTACTTGCACGTGTAGAAGTAGGATAGGGATGGCAATGTGTAACAGGCACCTCGCATAAGTGAGCTGTCAGAAACATCACTGTTATTGTTTATTGTCCGCATATCAATGAGATAGAAGAGCAATTATCAAGGGTAAGGATTATATTTTCTCCACGTCTTGGCAGAGCTGGCTCCTGACAGCAACTGGCCTGAATTTTAAAGTCTGATCCAAAACCCAGAAAAGTCCTGCAAGCATCAATAGGATGCAGTTCAAGTTCTTCCTAAGTAAAGAAGCAGAAGTAGGAACAAAATAATTTCCTTTAACGAACAGCAGGGAGGGAAGTTCCCAAATAATTATAAGTGTGTTTGCAGTGACTCCCACTGTTTTACGCCTGCGACCCCAGGTCAGATGTGGGCTTTTGTATAGACACATCCATAAGTACATAATACACTTGTCATGGAAGAGATCTGCTCTGGTCTATTTTTCTGGCAGCTCAATGGCCATCATATTTTCAATGTTTTGTCCAGTCAATCACATCTTAAATCATGGGATTTCCATCGCTTTGCTCCACCACTTCATAGGGGCTCTTTGTTAAGACTCTTTCTCAGAGCTTGCAGTAACACTGAGCAGAGGAGGATGAGCCTCATTTGCAATACCTGAAAGATGACTCATTTTATTTGCATTGACTGAATGCAAAATGTAGTCCCTTGCAGTTGTTTCTGACTCTTAGCATTGTATGGGCCCAGGAGCATATGCTTACATGGTGGGCAGGAAGCTGTGCAGAGCTTCCCCTGAGTAGCTGTCCTCACTTACCCTAGGCAATGTCCTCTCCTTGCTGACTAGCCCTGCTGGGATCATGAGCTGGGATGAGCAAGGTGTCTTTGCTGCATCCTTGCAGCTCCTGGGTACCCCACCAGCATGTCTCCATGCAGTGCTGTACCATGCCAGCAGACGGCCACTTCTGCTGCTCTGAATTTTTCCAAGTACTTTGCTGGTGGATCTCTCTTGTGGGGTTTCAGATCCTATCTGTGGATTTTGGTGCCTGAGCCCAAGCTGCAAAGCTGCTGAGGTTGGTGTTTGTGTGCCATCATACCATCAGCAGCAAAACCCACTGATTTTCCCGGGACTAACCTATAATGTAGTGGAGCCATTACAGCAAAGGGTGATGATCTGCAGCACAACACATATTTTGCAAAGCTTCTCCTGACTGTAATCTAATCTAATCCCTCCTTGGGTTTAACACAGGGCATTCTCATTTTCCCCCTAGTTTTCCTTTCCAAGGCCACATCCTGCAAATCAGGCACCACATCAGCCCGCTATCCATGCATGCTCATCACTGCATCTGAAAAAAGAAAACCAGAATCCAGCCTGGGGCTGAAAATTGAATTGCACTTTGTGAATCACTGCGATCGCAGAGCTGGGAGATGGGGCCGTCAGGGTGTGACAGGGAACACAGAATGTCCCTCTAATAGTGTATTCAGCCCTACACAAGGCTTTCTCTCCAGAGGGCAACCTTCTCAAACACAAATTTGCCTGGCTTTTCCCTTGTGAAGTGCACTTTACCAGCACAACATCCAGAACAGCTGGATGCATCCCCACTCCAGTTCTCTATTGGCTGTGTGGAGTAGCTAGAGGTCAATTATCTCCCTAGCGATCGACAGAGGCTGGAGACTGCCGGAAAAGTGACATTGTCCCCCAGCCATGGCCGCCACCTCCCCCACCACCTCCCCCACCACAGTGCAGCCCGGGCCCCTGCTTCCCCTTGCCCGAGGCCCAGTATAACTGTGTCAGTGGGAGGGAGTGTCCCACTGTGTTAGTGGTCCGTGGGAGGGACGTGTCGCACAGGGCAGCGCGTCCTCAGCACCACAACAGAGCACAGGGTCACCCTGGGGAGTGCTGGGCAGGTTTCTGGCATTCCTCGTGGCCATGTGAGCACTCAAGGCAAGGAGAGCCCACCCTGGGGGTTTATGTAGCTCTGAGCCAAATTATTAGAAGGCGTTAGATTACTTGCTGATGATTTGCTTCATGTCTGTCCACTGTTTCCTCACGTGTGTTGTGTGAAGTTTTAAAGCATTCCTGTTGTTGTCACTGATCCTCTCAGTTATTCTCTCTCCTTTACACACACACAGCGTAGCTCTTGTTTATCCCCTCTGTGTCAGGATAGGCTGCCGTGTCCATCTCTCTTGGGGCTGTGCTGGGGTTTTAGTGGGGTTTCCCCAAGTAGGGAAGTGGGTAGCTGCTGAGTAGGTCTTTTACCACATCCCTTCCAACTTCAATGGGAGCGAGGCACGCTGGCACCTTTTCACTCCCGTCTGCATCTTTTGTGCTGAACGCTGTATTTATGCAGAGATTATTTTGGTACACTCACCCTGCTTTGTCTTCTGAGTCACCGATGTGTAAGCCAGCTCCTATCTGAGCAGAGCCACAGTGCGTTGTTACCAGTTAGCACCCAGCCCAGGTAAATACTCCCTGCCCTTCAGCAGGGCTCGCCTGCTTGGCTCCGCTCTGCTAACCGCGGGCACGCTCTGTCCCTGGTGAGCTCCTATCTGCTGCTAATGTCTTACTGCAACCTAGGCAACTTCTATGAGCCTAAGATATGTCCTTGCTGGTCTCGGTGGCATGCACTGTACAGAGCAAATGTTTGCTTTGTGATTCACGGTTTGGGAAAGTGCAAACGGTATGCTCAGAGCCCCTCCCCTCCACAAATCTATTGGTTTTCCTGTTGTATTTATTTTTTGTCCATCTCTTTATTTTTTTTTCAGTGCTTTCAAGAATCTAATAATATTTGGGGTCATTTTTTAAAGTCTCAGGTCTTGGAGCCATGTGAATGACGGGAACTGCTGTTTTCAATGCAAGAATAAACAAAGCAAGAGTGAGTTTCTGTTTTTTCCAGTCACTAAGACATGCCAGATCCCTCAGCAGTCCCAATTGTCAGCAAAGAGAAAGCCACTGTGTTACTCCGAGGTGTGTTAAAACCACATGCTATCCTTTTCATTTCACTGGGAGGCTGAGCAGCTGACTCAAGCTGTCTGTGTGCTTCTGTCTTGTGGACCTTTTTGGGGTGTGATGGCCAAGAGCAGCAAGAGGGTGGCCCTGTATCAGTGAGGAGCTGTCCCTGGAGGACTCGGGAGGTGGCCTTGGAACGGAGGGTTGTGGCCCTGGAGCAGGGAGGAGACAGCCAAGGAGTGGGACAGATCCCTAGGCTGGGAGGAAGGAAAGCACCCCCCACTCCGAATGGATTCCTACAGATAAAAGGGCCCCAGCTACCTTTCTTCCCTATAATGGCCCCTGAGGCTCATCTCTTAAATTGGAAACAAAAGGATTGCTTTACATCACACAAGTGGGGCAGGAGCTGGTGGGGACAGAAGCACTTGAGTGGCATGGCTAGGAGTCCTGCTGCAGGGGGAGGCCGGGGGAGGGGTACAGGAGGCCTTAACCTGGGTTTTGCCGCTGGCCTCTCGCTGGAAAACCCTGTGTTAACCTCTTCTCTGCAGCTCTGGTATCCACAAGCTCCGGGAGGGCTCTGGTGCCCTGGGGCATCCACACAAGTGGGTACACCAAGGTGCACTTTGTGCTTGGAAGCATACCTAGCAATGACAACATAAGGTCACTGGTGGCTAAGAAAGGGAAAAATAGAGCTAAAAAATAATTAATAAAATTCTGCAAGAGGCCTTAATAATGATGGCACACACACAGCAAAGCCCAAAGTGGTGCAGCTGTGAGGCAGCAGGAGAGGTGCTTCCCGTGGAGAGGGACTTGAGGCGACAGTGGGAGTGTGGGAGAAAACCCAGCACCCGGTTAGCATGCAGCTTCCAGAGGCTCCAGCTGTGTGCTCGTCCTTTGTCTGCTCTCTCCTCTGGCAGCTTTCCGAGTGGTGGGCAGAGCAGGTGTGACAGCACCCGGGGAGCCGAGCACAGGCAAAACCAGGCGCTCAGCCGGCAACTGGAGGCTGCGAGAGAAGGATGGATGCAGCAGCTCTGAGGATGCTGTGGCTGCTTCTGCTGCCCAGTGTGACTGATGTGCTCTGGAGAGCCATTGTGTCCCTCTGGCCTGATGTGTTCAGGACTTGATAAACCGCCCGCTTTGGCAGCTGTGATTTTCCATGCTAGGTCCCCACACAGCTCCTTCCCTCTATCCATTTTTGGTAGGGGTTTGTGTGGGAGAGACTGCTGTAGGGAGAATAAACTGGCAAACAAAGTAAAAGAGACACCTTTGATTAGCAGCTAATAGGGGAAAATCGACTCTTTTGGGACCATCATCACCCTTGCCACATTGGATCAGAATGATGCTCTGTCAGTGCCCTGGTTTTGACCCTGTCCTGCACTGATCTCTGCAGGAGGATGCATGGACCTGGGCTGATCAGCATCTCTAGCAGCACCCTTCTCAATCCCAGCAGCACAGCTTTGCCAGGTCCTGGCAGCATGACTCACCTACACCTGTCCCAAACTCATTTTGGGAAAAGCATTGACTTTCCCATTCTCTCAGAGCTGAAATGAACATGTTTGAAGGAAAGCAGGTGATGTTTGAAATGGCCCCTGATAGGCTTTCCTTTGACTACAAATGTTTTGTTTGGTTTTCATTTGAATCAGATGAAAAAAAGGTCTCAGCGGCTGGCTGATGTGGGCTGCTAAGGCTTTCAGCCTTGGAGGGAAGCTCTGTTCCTGCTCTGATGTTCAGAGTATGCAGTCCTTATTTCAGTCTGAGCAGCACCTGAGCTGCTCTCAGAGCCCAAAGGAAGCTCTGATCCTGCCACTGAAATGCATATGTTCAAAGAAAAAAAGCAAAAAACAGTAAGTAAATAACATCATAAAATAAATAAAACCTTTTCCTTTTTGAACAGCAGGGTCAGGGGAAAATACTGGGAACTGCAAATGGCATCTCTCCCAGGAGCAAGCTCCAGCTTTTCAAAGGTGCAGTTCTCACAGAAGTAATAGGAGCAGCATCTGTGCTTGCAACTTTTAAGTGTGATTTGTCTGTAATTTCTCTGCAATCACCAATATTCTGCAGGGATTCCAGAGCTTGTTTTTAATGTGTGTTTTCTTTTCCATTGCAAAGGCCCAGCTATCTCTCTGAAAGCCCATATGCTCCTGTCCTGTTTGACTTTATCGCGCAGGAAATGGCCTCTGTCCAATTAGCAGCATGGGAATTAGCAGTGCTAGAAATTCACTGCTCCCCACTGTATTCCCCTCTGAGAGTGCTGAACTACAGCATTAAATTTTCTCTCTTTCTCTCTCTCTCTCTTTTTAAACAGCACCAAGAAGATTGAATGCATAGGCAGCTATTAGAAAAGCACTGGTTGTGCCAAAGTCAGGAAATGCAGCTGTTAAATCCCTAGACATACTAGAGCAGAGATATTTCAGGTAAGTTGTGTTTCCAAGTTGAATTTTCTTCTGGTTTAGCATGTATCGCTTAAACTGCAAGATGTTAATGGTAGCAGTTCTTGTGATTCATCATAAAATCACAACATTTGATATGTTACTTCAGCCCAAACCTTGGGAGCCCTTTGAATAATAGAAAAATCCGCTATAGCACCCTTAGGTTTGGAAAAAGCACACTAAGCATCACAAAAGTGCAAAAGAAAAGGTAAAATAAAGAAACACAATTTCGTACATACACATACATGCATAATTGTATACATCTGTACCTGAATTGTCATTTTTTAATTCAACTGTGTAATGTTTTGCTGGGAAGGGGAGAAAGAAACACGTGCTCTTTGTATGCTTGGGATTGACATTTCTGCATGAACAACATGAGTCACAAAAAGGAGGAATTCATCTGAGATAACATTATTACAATACCTTATTTCTCATGTCCTGTGTTCGAGCACTTAGCAATGTGACTTTAATGGGACATGTTTCTATGACTGTGCGTATTTACTGTGTAAAAGAGAGAGCTCTCTTTTGTGATGAATGCAAAGAATGCAAAGGAAACTTTTTATTTAGGCTGCTGGACACAGACCAAAGCTGTGGTTTTTCCTAGCTGTCTAGCTCCCAGACTGACTCTCACAGTGGGTGCCTAGTGTCACTGTAATGGGTTTTTCTAAGTCCTGGCCTGGATTAGCAGCCACAGATCAGAGTGAGATGCTGAGTACACTACAGGCAGCTTACCTTTTGTCATAGCAATTTTGAAAAAAACGTCTGTATCCTTCGAAGCATGCCTTTAATCATTTGCATTGGCCAATGCTGTCAGTGTTTGAGGCAGTAAGCTGCTGCTAGATCCCTTTCTGCCTATTTGTTCACAGTGACAGACAAGACTAAATGCTATTACTGATATTATTTAATTGCCTGATGGCCAGAAACCTCTGTAAGGCCAGCCTCCATTTGCACCGGATATTCTGCAATATTATCTTCAAGCATAAGGCCAAAATGTAAGATATAAACCACAGCTACTGGGAGAAACTGATGGAAAGGCAGCAAAGCATCTGTGTAGCCAGGGAACAAGTGACCCTTGCGAGGGGCATCCTTCTCAGCAGGGAATTCACTAGAATTGTTTGGTATATCAGAGGACTTTTAGAGATTCAGATTTCTTTTCCATACTGACTGGAACAGAGCTGTATGAGGTTCTGAATGTCTGCATTACCAAACAACAGTAACAACTGAGCCTGCACCGGCACAAACCAAAGGAAGAACCAGGGAGCCAGGGTGTCTTTTCATTCTGCAAAATCTTTGGCCAAAATAGGGGAGAATAAACAAAAGAGTACTGAGGTTTTTTTTACTGAAGGCTTGTGTAATGCTCTTGGGAGAAACACAGCCGGCCAGTGAGGGTAATCAGTGTTGAGTTGGGTAGAGCTTAGTCACACAGCACAGTGTGAGCAGGAGAAGGTGCCTGGATGGCCAAAATCAGCTGATGACATCCCTGGTGGTCTGGAGGCAGCCTGGCGGGTCACTTTTCATGTCGAATGCAAGGAGCTCCTGCTGTATCATTCAGCAGTGAGAAATTAGGTAAGGGAGTGCAGGAAAGGGTCTAAACAACAGTAAGGCTACTACACAGGGCAAAGGAACACAAGTAGCATTTGGAATAACACTGTTTTTCTTAATAAATGCTGATTCCTTACTTTTCAAAAGAGATATATCCAAAATGTGTAAAATAGGGACACTCATATTTAGCGGGGCTCCTGGCAGCATGTTGTTTTACCTCAGTGTTTGGTGCCAAGAATTCCTGGGTTAGTGTAATTGCATCGCACCTGTACGGGGGCTTGAACTGCTAATTTATGCAAGCAGTGTGGGCTTATTTCCACGGTGTCCCTTTTGAAGGAGAATTGTGATTGTTTGTAGCAGGAAGGCACTGAGGTGCAGGATCGCTCCCATTGCTGCCTCACGGGGTGGGCGGCTCGGCATCAGCCCCAGCCACCGATCCGCATGGGAGCGCTGGGTCCTCCCTTAATTAGCCCCGGCCTGCGGTGGCTGACAGGCTCTCGGCCATTTTAATGAAAAGCCGTGTTCCAGCAGTGACCTTGGTCTAACCGGGAAGTGCCAATCACAGCCGGAACGACTGTCACAGCCATCACAGCCAGCACGCTGGGGGCTGTGGGCCCGCATCAAGGCAGCAGTGCTGCGTGCGGCCTCCTGCAGCCTTTCTACAGCAGGTGGGGGAAGCCCTCCGCCCGCAGCCACGGAATTGGCATATTCCCTTCCCACCATGTGCTCCAACACTTCTCTGAGGAGTTAGCTACTCCGTGGCATCGGTGACAAATCCTTCCTGTGTTTGGCAGCTAACAAGCGTGCAAATGTCTCCTCCATTTTGCCCCTGACCTTTCCTGGGGCAGCCAGGGTTGGCTGTGCGCAGTATCCACGCAGCCTGGCTGAAGGCTGCAGCACCCTCTGCCACTGCTCCTGGATAGCCTGGCTGTTGGGGATCAGACCAGATCAGCCCTGTCTCCCCAAAACCTCTCCTTTGTTCTGTGCTTCATTCCCTATTCATGTGATCGCCTCGGTGCAATGCTGTCTCTCTCCTTCCCTGACTCTGCAGGAATCAGCGGTCTCTCCCCTCTCCATCTGCCGCTGCAGAAGGCTCCTGGGCTGTGCACTGCCCTTCCCCCTCTATTTGTACACCTCCCCCTCCCTCTTCACTCCCTCTTCCTCCACCCCCTGCAAAAGTCCTCCAGAGTCAGCTGTCACTTGGTTTTATTTTCTCAGGGCTCCCATCGCACAGTCACATCTGACTTGCCGCTGCTATTCCTCCGTGGCTTGGGGAAAACGTGGCCAACTTTTGCCTGGTGTCAGCTTCGCAGCCCAGGCCTCTCTCCTCCTCCCCGGGGGCAGTGGGAGCTGATACTGTGCCATCTCCCCTCCTTTCTTATCACTGCAGCTGGCGTGACTGGGCTGTGCAGAGCAGCCCCCTGTGAGTCTGCTCAATGGGGCCAAGCCTCCCCTCCCTGCCCTTGCCAGGCTCAGAAGTGACTCTGACTTCATCCTTCCCCCTCCTCACAGTGGTGAGGAAGGCCAGCTTGCCCTGGATGGATACAGGGATACTTGTGTTTGTGGGTGGTGGACTCAGGATAACTTCAGGAAGTGGATGGTAGTTCTTATACTAAAACGAGAGTTCCTAGCAGTTCTGGGGAGCTGCCTGCTGCTTTTGGGGGGCACTGCAAGAGCAAAGCACAGATGGCTCTACCAACACACTCGGGCCTCCAGCATGCCACCAGCCGTGCAGTGCTCCTGGCCTCGTGCTGTGCTGCCCAGCCAGGCTGCCGGTCCCCTGGTTCGTAATGAATTGACCCTTTCCTGCTTTCCTGCTTGTCCTTGTGCGGTCGCCCTGGGGCATGGTTCACTTTACTCTCTTCTTTAATGAGTCAAAGGGGTCCAGTTGGAAGCTGTTCAAGACTAAGCTTCCTGCATTTCTTTACCCTTTCTATGAGCTTAATGAATATGCCACCAAAAAAAGCTCATTAAGATGTAATGTCAGTTCTATTTCTGACACTCCCTCTTGGAGAAACTGCATCCTCCGCTGGCAGGGAGGTGAACCTGAGAGCCACAAATAACACCAAGCACCTCCTGCCTCTTTTTGCTTGCCCTTCCCTTTTCCTTGCTTAAACAGGAGCAAGGGATGTGCACAGAAGGAAGAAGGATCCATGAGCCTCCCTAACTTCTCACCATCTATTTATCAAGTAGGATGGTTACTCTCCCTCTCAGCCCCCTGCAGATAGAACTAAAAACCCCCCAAACTGCAGCTTTTTTCCCTTTACTGCTGCCCTTGCTGCTGTTGTTTTGATGATTTGCAGAAAGAGGAGCCCTTCACCAGCACTGCACACGCTGGTGCTGCTGGGAGGCAGTCATCCCAGTTTGCTGGGGGTGAATCAGAACTCCACGACGGGTGAATCACTGGAGTATTTGACATGTCAGAGTGGTGGAAAATGATTCACATGAGGTTTGGTCTCTGGAGAATATTTTTTTCCTCTACTCGTGAAATTTGGGATTGTTGCAGGGTTTGTTTGGGTCCCGTCAATCCTTTCCAGGGAATCAGGCGTTCACTGAGGGATAGAGAAATGAAGAGAGACAAGATGGAGGGAGGAAAAACAGAGCTTTAGAAACGCAGTTAGTTGGCTGGGAGCAGCTCCTTCGTGCAGCCTGTCCTTCACTATCTCTTGTCACATACATGTGAGCTGCAGCTAGATGCCAGGAAGGGAGAAGCAGCTGAACAAAGAGGATGTGGTTTCTCTGCAGTGTACTGCATCTCCGCTAGAAAGTTGCAAAATGCATCCCACCTACACTGTGAGCCCCTTGAGCCCTGCCCAGCGGTGTGGGATAAATGTTCAACTTCTGCCTTTGCATTTAGCTTTCTACAGCTCTATGTAATGTTGTATGTCAATGTAATGTTATTTCATCATCTGGTGAGGAGGCCTTCTCTTTTGGGCTCAGGTATTCTCAGCCCTTGGAACTGCAAAGCATAATATGGCTTTTGACGCAGCAGAAGTGCTAAGATCCTTATAAAAATCATATTTGTGTTTGAATTTGAACAAGGCATTACAGTGATTTAAAAAGTACAAGTCAGCACACCAAGATTAGTAGCCTCCTATTGGTCTTAATCTTGTTCCCTTACCATTTTCAAAGATATATTAATAGCTTCAATTTTTAATTTGAATTTTTCTTCCCTGTAAGGTATCATTAAGTTGAAAAGTGCAAATGAATGACACTGCTAATTTTGGTCTGCTTGACTGTCTATGCCTGCTATCGGAGGACCAGATGTTTCCCAGTTGGATCCCCATGAGAATATTAGTTATAGAGTAGACTGTGTCCTCTTGGGGCATGGAGAAGGTGGTGGTGGTTCTAAGCCACCTTTAATATTTTTGTCTGTGCCAGGAATGGAGCAACCCCTGTGGCTTACTTTTGCCCACTTTCCCCAGTTCACATCACAGGAGAGAGCAGCTGCTGCATGTGGCCCCTTGGTGCTGGTGGGGATCACAGGATGGTCTCCAGTTTGCAGAATGAGGCCACACGTCATGAGTACATGCAGACAGAAAGGTTGCCTGACTCTCCTGTGCAAAGTACCACTTGAAGTACCTACCTAGATGCTAATGATCATTTCTTTTTGGAGTTTGCATTATTTTATTTATTGTTTTATCATAATTAA
The DNA here is from genome assembly GCF_023343835.1 of Lagopus muta. Taxonomy (NCBI): domain Eukaryota; kingdom Metazoa; phylum Chordata; class Aves; order Galliformes; family Phasianidae; genus Lagopus; species Lagopus muta. Next base: position 36,197,562 of record NC_064435.1, on the reverse strand, counting down.
TACCGTGATGCATAAAAGCTTCTTGCACAATTAAAATGATGAAGTAATAATACAGAAGATGGGAATCTCTGGATCTAATTGACAGAGGGAAGTAGCAATTAGTGGAGATATCTTTAGCTCTTTGGCCCTTTGCAAAGACAACAGAGAACTACCTAATATGGGGTTGGGAAAGTGCTGGTTTAAAAAATCTGCTAGGAAAACACTCATGCACTCAAGTGCTTAGTTCTATGTCTATTCACCTCTGAAATAGTCTCTTGTTCCTTTTTTTTCTGTTTCCAGATGAAGCTGCCTTGCATCCCTTAACCCCACCTCCTCTGGGGGAGTTGGAAATTATAATGGGAAGCCCTGGCAGGGCTTAGCACTGCCAGCACATGAACTCCCCAGCTGCCACCTCCTTGTTGGGCTGGGGGCACGCTGGGCATGGCAGCTGGCAAAAAAAAAAAAAAAAAAAGAGAAAAACAAACCACAGGAATCCCACTCCCAAGGAATCTGGTCATTTCAAGGTTCCCCTATAGATTCACAGGTTTTAAAGGCCAGGAGGGACAATTACATTCTGACCCCTGGTGCAACACAATCCATTCAATTTCTCTGAGTGTTGCTGGTGCTCAGGCAGATGAAATGAGTTTGTACTCCTTAATGTGCTCTCTTTAGCTCTAATCTCTTTTCTCAGACAGCCCCCCCCTTACCCCTCATTGTCTCCTATTCAACAGAGCATATGTGCGTGGGTATGTTCTCAGGTTTTCCTAAAGCACCACCCCAACAGAATCAAACATCTCCCAGGGCTGTCCCCATTCCATGCTCATTGGTGTCGGGGCATCTCTCAGTATCCCAACCATCAAAGATTTGAAGGATTTGTTGCTCCCCAAACTGTTTCTATTGCAGCTTGCCTTGCGTTACAGTGCAGAGAGCAGCCAGAGAGCAGGAATCCTCCCCCAAACCTGGAGATGGCAGAGCAGCAACAATGCCTAAAGGAGGGCTGATGCTTGCTGTACAACTGACCTGAAGAGCATAACTCAAAATCAACATGCAATAAGTGAGGATTTCCCCCCCTACTAATTGGAAAGTGCCAGAGAACCTCCAGCTTTACCAGAAATCTTCAAATGCATGTTGTCACAAAATCAGAGCCTCACCTCTCAGCCAAGCAGATGCAAGAGGCTGTTATTCCTGTGTTGGACTGTTTATTTACTTACCTACTTGTTTAGAGCAGATGTTTTCTAGCTGTTCTAGCTGGGCAGCAAAGCTTGAAGACTTGGGCCAAGGAGCAAATAAAAGGAACTCCAACTGTATTATTTAAAAAGGAAATAAAATACATCTCATGATCTGCTAAGCGTGTCTCCCTGTCTGCAGCAGGCCTGACTGTTGCTTCTGGACTGATTGGTTGGCAGTGCTGCCATTTCTAACAGCTTTCCAGCCTTCCCACAGGAGTGGTACGGTGGTTGATATACTTCAGGCTGTGTTTCAGACTGCTGCTGCCTTTAAGATGGCTGAAAGTCCTTAGCATAGGGAGCACGGGTGCCTAAAAAATCTCTCTGTGCCCTCTTTTCCACAGCTGCAATTCACTCCCCATTATAAACAGTGTGATAACTTAATTCTGATGGGTCGACTGCGGTGCTTTAGTGTGCTATAAAACACAAATTTAGGCAGCACATAAAATAAGCTTTTCCTGCCATATGACACAAACCACAACTGTCTGGCATGGACATACAAGCCAGAATTTGAAAGAAAGCAAAGCACAAAGCCAGACGCGATCTTTGATCATATGTTGTTTAAAATTAACAGCACAGATCATAACCACACTTAAATAACACATCTGTCTGGGGGGTTAGATAGTACCACACAATATGTTCTTTTAATTCATTATGCATTTGAATCCCTCCCAAGTAACAGGTGGTTTTCTGACAATGCAGTGTGCCAAAAAATACTGGAGAAAGGGCTGCTGATTGTTATCCTTGGAGGTGAGGAAGCACAGGTTCCTGGAGAGCAGTGAGCTCTGGTTCCCTTAACTCTTTTGCTGCTGGCTTTCCATCGACTCCTGCAATAATTAGTGCCCTACCTGAACTGTAGCACCTGCCTTCACCTCTCTGGGTTTGCTCTCCAGCCCTTAGACTGAACTGTGGAGACACATAAGCTGTGTCTCAAGAAAGGGCAGTAATGGGAGTATGGCTGGAGCTGTACTTCAGGAGATGGAGACCTGCTGCCCAAGGGATTCTGGATTAGGTTCCAATAGTGGGACTGAACAAGCATACTCTTCTTCAGAGTAGGTGTCTAACAACCTTAGAGACCCTTTATGACCACCAGAAAGGAAATGGCACCTTCAGAGGAGGACTCCTCCCAGGCCATAACTATCCATCTCAAACATCACTTGTTTGTCTCCATGAACTGTGAAGTGAGTGACGAGCTCAGATGTTCATGTTCACATTGCAGACAGGTTTTAGAAGGGCTCGTCCCACCCAAGCTGCTCACGTACTGCTCAGGGCTGTGTCAACACAGCCCTGCATTGCCCCCTGCCCAGAGCATGATTCAAGGGCAAGTGGACAAGTGGCTGGGTTCCCCTGCCCCTGCCCCCTACATGGTGTTCCAGTGAACAGTGACCATCACACGTGGAGAAGAGACTGCACAGATGAGCCAGACATAGCATGAGGCATAGACATGATTAATGGCACCTCATTACACCTGACAGCAACAGCTAAAGCTTACAAAATTAGTCACATCTTTTAAAAATCTAGCTGCAGTGTCTGGAGCCCTGTACTGATGAATTCCCAGGCTGGATGCACACTGTGGCCCTTTTTGGGCTGCTAAGGTAGAGCCCAGCTGAATGGAGAAGGAAGGAGTTACGAGAAGAATCCCGTCTTCAATCCTTGCCTAGTGAGGTGAGCTCAGTGCTGACAGCAGAAACGGGCATCTCTTGATATACTCAAATTATAACAATCATTCATTTTGACCTATTCCTTATACAAGCTGCTCCTGGAGGCGGGGAAGGAAGGACATGGCTTCCTCTGGGCTTTGCTCATTTTTCACCAAATAAACTCACCAGAGGGTGATGGAAAGCCTTTCCCTCCCCCTGGGAGCCTTTTGATCCTTGAGCCCTGGGATCAGGGGAATTGCTTCCTTTGGGTGCCTGACAGGTTCCATCTCACCTAGTTGGACCTGCTGCAGAGCAGCCAGGCTTTGTGACCTGGGAGCTGGGCAGAGCTGCTCGAGCTGGAGGCTTTCCTGCATCTAATGGCACATCAGCCCTCGGGTCCTCTTGGGTCACTTGTCTTATGCTGTCTGGGCTGAGGTCCGCCCAGAACAGATTTCCAGCTCAGTGGCCATAGCTGTTGAGATGAGGTTCAGTAAAACAAACTTCTCAGACACATGTTGTGAGGTTAAAGTGAGCCTATAGAGGCACAGGAAGTTCTGGAGAGCTGCAATGTGATTCAACCCTGGCTGCATTGCTAATCGCAGGGGGGCTTCGGGAAAAGCCTGGCTCTGAGCTGACGGGACCACCTGAGCCTGCAGAAACAGATGGGAGAAGGGTGCTGTTCTCTAACCACAAAAGTTGGTTTTCTCACTGCTTGCAAATTAGACTTTCTAAGAACAGCACCTGTGCAAAGCTCAGATAAACAGCATCAACGCTGGTGTGGTGAAGCAGTGGGACCTCCCCTCTCAGCCCCACGCCCTGGATGGAGGGCTTGCCCCATGGCTCACACCTCCAGCCGCAGGAGGAAGTCATTCCCCAGCGCTTGGCACAGAAATGACACGTTGCACCTAAATGTGAGGAGTACATGAATTCAGGGCTATGGGGTGGCCAGGGGAAGAGCAGCAAGGCTGTGGCCCTGGTGCAGGGTGCAGGATGAGAGGCTAAGTGGGTGGGGAGGGCTGTCTGGGCAGTGGGTGAAGACCTCCAGAGTGGAAAATCAACAAGAGGACAATGTCCTTGTCCCATGAAAGCCCGGGTTTCATGTTTGTCCCCTGGGTGGCGGAGCCCAGCTGTCAGCCAGCGTTCAGGGGGGATGAAGCTGTGTGTTTACATGAGCGATCATATGGTAACCCCTTCCAGCTTGTGGGCAACTCAGAGGGTTACCTCATCGGAAGCCGGATTACCTCATCAGTGTGAAATGTGGCGAGTGCAAGGCAGGAGCAGGGCAGGCAGCCCTCTGGGGCATGGCTCCCTCGTTAGTGAGCTGCAGAGGATCTGGCCTTCCTGGCTGCGCAGGAAGCAAACTGGATATCTGTTAGTGTTGTAATTATCTCAACGCAAGAGGTTCCACATAAATCAGCTGTGTGGCACAGGGTTGTGTGTGGGGTTTCCACCAGCCCTGTGTTGCGAGGTGCCTGCCCTGCGCTGGCCATGCTCTTTGTGGGGTCTGTGTGAGGAGCATTGGGCTACTGGGCTCTGACCCTCCTCCCTGAGCTGCGGTGGATCCTCTGGCTTAAGCGTATTTCATGACCTGCATTGCTCTGCTTCACCTTTTCAAAAGCAAAGCAACAAACAATGGACGTATAAGGAAAAAGCTGCATGTGATGCTTAGGAATATATAATGCATTATCGCTGCCATAGGCGGCAGAGTTTATTAGCCCTTGTCAGGCTATTCACAATATAAAGGACATACTGACCTAGAATGATCTCTTCCTTCCAATCAGCATTTACACTGTAACAGGAGGAGAGCCAGCATTTGTGCATTTGTAAGGTTAACCCTTTGGGCTACCCTTGCAGATATTTACCCTAGGATTTTATTTACAGTCCCAACCCTGGCAGGCTGTATTTATCTCTAATCAACACTTTTATTAATCAGGGAAGGTGTGAGCTGAAGGCCACCACTTCTGAAAACAAACATATTTTAAATTCCTTAGAGCTTGCATGTACGTATGTATTTGTGTGTGTGTGTGTGTGTGTGTATTTCTCTGTCTCCCTAGCTATTTATCATGTCCGGTTGGACACATTGTGCGAGCCCAGCTGCTCTTATCTGGCATGGGGTAGCATATTAAAAGGAAGATTAAGATTACCATTTTGCTTTATTTTGTTTCTCAAAGCTTGATATGCATAACCAGAACTTGTGTGCGTGTGTGTGCAGAATAACTGTTGTAGGCAGCTTTTGCTCGCAGTGTCTCCAGGCAGTAAGGTAAGGCACATCTGGAGCTTGCAGCATCATGGAGATGGCTGCTCAAATCCCAAGAGCACGGGTCGCGCTGGGAATGGGGGCCCGGTATCCATGGTGAGGTTCCCTATCTCACAGTGCCAGGTGTGTACACGTGCGCTATTTCTTGGAAAGGCCGTCCTTGGGGGAAGGGGGAAACCAAGAGAGAGGTAATTAAGAACTACCTTGCACAACTGAGCCAGCTCATCAGGGATAGGGACAGGAAGGACGATGCTGAGAGCAGGTGATGTGCAATGTGCAGCCTGCCATGCTGGTTCTCTCTTTCTCCCTTTCTCTCTCTTTCCCCTTTTCTCTCTCTCTTTCTCTCTCTTTTTTTTCCTCCTCTCTTTCTTCTTCTCTTCCTTGCTCTCTTCCTTTCTCCTTTTCTCATGCCCTCTCATACTCTCTCCTCATTTGCTCTCTGTGTCATTCCTGTTAGCTTCTCTTACTTTCTCTCTTCTTTCATCCTTCTCTCCCCCACTCCTTCCTTCCCCACACCTTGTATCCCTTTCTTTCTCTCTCTGTATTAGCAGAACAAGAAAAAGGCATAGGGGTGGAAAATGCAGGTTCTGAACTAATTCCAGAAGGCTCTGTTTGACAGCATCAGTGCTAGTTGTTCTCTATCTTGAAATAAGATCCATATTCGGATCAATAGAGATTTGTGTGGGGGGAAGTGTTCCTTTTATTTCTTTGTCAACTCAGTGTGGCAAAACTGATGAAAAAAACATGCTGTGGAAGATACTAGCATTGGAGTAGTTATTAAAGCAAACTCTTTCTGGCTGTTCTGTATGTACACTTCAAGTACTTTCATACATAGACCTAGAGAATGGCTGAGCACAGACCTGCACTATTTGGTTCTACACATGTAAGAACACTGCTGTTTTGCTCATGGAAAGTGGAAGACTCTCAGATCCTTCTCCAGCTTCCCAGCGCCCTGGAGCCCCAAAAGCAGCGTGGTGCTGCCTTAAGCTCGCAGCAAAAATTGGGTGAATATGGCTCATAATCCAAGATTAAGTGGATTTAAGGGGTGAAGAGGCAAATCCTCCTTCTGTTCTGTGTTTTACAGTTCTGTATTGAAAGGAAATGGATGCATAATTATGGTAAACCTTCCCTCCACTCCAAGACCTAGGTCATAGTGAAAAACAACATATTGTAACCACTAGTTCTTATGCAGCACTATGCTTCATATAAGATCAAGATCTGACAAGATCAGATGCTTTTCTTAATAAATTTGCTATTTAAGTAATCACTAATGGCTTTCTCTTGAGCTTTGCTGCTGTCTTCAAGGCAAGCAAGATGAAATCTCCATGTGCTAGGGCAAGCATGAGCCACCATTTGGCATTAAGATTTTTGAACTCAAAGAATTATGAGAGGAACCCACAGTTCTCTTATGCAGGTGAAATTAGAGAGAGAAAGATATGACTCATTTGTGGGGCAAATTGAGCCTGCCAGCTGGGCTTCATTCAGCTGAAAAATATACCCATGTGGCTGCAGAGAAGCCAACCAGAACTAACCAGAGGGGTGCAAATCTTCCAGTCAAACTGCAAATTGGGAACAACAAAGCAAATCATTCAGGTAGAAGGCATGCAAAATGCAATTGGTTCTCTCGCGCTTTACCTTGAATGGATTAAATCTGGCACTCGATGCGCGAACCCACAAGCACTCGAACGGTAGTAAGCTGGCATGAGGCTGGCTATAATTAGAAGTGATATCTGCTCAGAATTAAAGTGCCAAATGTGCCTTCAGGTGTATTCACTCTCCATCTTGCTTTTTAGTCCAGGCCTGACACATTTGGGATTCTTGCCACAGGAACTGTACCAAATGACTCACTCACAGTGGTAGCCGTGTGCAGAAGATTGCATCCTACAGAATCAGTGGGCCTGGAGTTTAACATGACAGGCAAAACCTCAGGAGACTGACATATGGTCACTTGGCTCAAATAAGCTCCTTCAGACTTGAAAATATATCTATCCTTTGTCTGAATTCTCTTCCTCTTTCTTTCTGTTGTTTCTACAATTGTAGCATTTCTTGTCCAGTTCATACCATGTTTTGTTCTACTCCATCCTCTCCTTCTTCTACCTCCATTTGTCGCAGTGTGTTCAGACTCTCAGTCAGTCTCCATTCTCAAATTCCTCTTTCCTGTTAGCAGCAGGCCTCACAAGCTCTCCGTTTTCTCACAATTCTCCAGCAGCATCTGAGGTTTTACAGCCCCCCTGGAAGCTCAGCTGTAAAGACTGGAATGCTCTCTGTTCCTTTTTCTATGGTTGCTCTCTTGGTTGCTGGTGTAATAAGGCACGGATCTGCAAAACCACTTAGAAGCTGCAGAGACCTGCTGCTGGGTCTTCTGGTGGAGCTTACAGCCTAATAGCAGTGCCTGGGCAGGCAGCAAAACTGGAAAAGTGTGGGTGTTTGGCCTGACCATAGAATCATCATAGAATCGTCGAATTTCTTGGGTTGAAAAGTACCTCAAAGATCATCTAGTTTCAACCCCCCTGCTATGTGCAGGGTCATCATCCACTAGACCAGGCTGCCCAGAGCTACATCCAGCCTTGAATGCCTCCAGGGATGGGGCATCCACAACCTCCTTGTGCAACCTGTTCCAGTGCGTCACCACCCTCTGAGTGAAAAATTTCCTCCTAATATCTAACCTAAACCTCCCCTGTCTCAGTTTAAAACCATTCCCCCTTGTCCTATCACTATCCACCCTCGTAAACAGCCATTCCCCCTCCTGTTTATACGCTCTCTTCAAGTAATGGAAGGCCATAGTGAGGTCTCCCTGGAGCCTTCTCTTCTCCAAGCTAAACAAGTCCAGTTCCTTCAATCTTTCTTCAAAAGAGAGGTGCTCCAGCCCTTTGACCATCTCAGTGACCCTCCTCTGGACCTGTTTCAAAAGCTCTGTGTCTTTCTCGTGCTGGGGGCTAATCCTCTGGGGCAGGTAATATAAGGGAGCAACACAGCTCCTGCCTCATTGGAGAGGCTTGTTTTTCTTCTTAACAACAACAACAAAAAAAACAACAAATAAACCAAGATCAATCTGATTTTAGTGTTTTAGGCAAGATAAAATAGTAGTCCCCTACATTTTTTAAGTCAGTCTTTGGAAACCTGTTGATCTTGACCATCCTATAGATTTTGTAGTATCTTGTGCTTGGCAAGTCAAGAACAGAAAGGGAGAGTTACTCTTCACACAATTCCTGTTAAATCAGAATGATAATATGTATTGAATGACATTGCTTAAATCAATGCAAATTGATTGAGGACCTCAGAGCATCTGGAAGATAACAGCAGAAGAGAGACAAATTTCCTAAAGGGATATTCATGGCCACTTTTATAGTTGCCACACGAATTCTTCCCCAGAGGAAAAACTCACAGGTCATTGGAGGAGGTGACATGCTTTGCCTTGAAATTGAGAACCTGTGTAAGATAAGTAATGGTGCTTCCTTAGTGCTGATATACCTCTTATTTCTTTTAACTTCTGTAACCGCTGATAAATTATGTTGGCCATTGGATTATGGTCAGCAGGGAGTCTTGAAGAAAAAGATTTGGGTTGCCTTATTGAGGAAGCAGGGAGAAGGAGGAAGAGGAAGACGGAGGGGGATTTCAATGGAGAAAACAAACATCACCAAGACATGAGTCTGTTGATTTTCAGCAGGATTGTATGCAAAACCAGGGAACCTGAAGAGCCAAGCTGCCTTCACTGAATTTCTGTCTATCTCCTCCATTCTGCTCATAGTCAGAGGCAGCTCACATAGCTGTCTTTGTGATAAAGCTTACAAGCAAATTGGACAGGGTGTCAGGCTGGCTATGAAATATGACAAATTAACAGCCAAGGCTGCTACTGCCCTTGTTACAGACACTTCATTTAGAAGTTATCATGTTTCTGGATGCTTTGTGTAATTTGTGATGATACTGATTGTGATAAATTGCAATATTCAGGTAAAAATTTCACTACTCATTCCTGAAGCAGAATATTAAGGGAGGAAACGGTTGTCAATACTGCACCACTTAACTTCAGGCCCCAAATGAGAAAAGATCTCACAATAACAATAAAATTCTCAGTCACTGAGCAATGTAATTAAATTAAGCTAATTACATTACAATTAGCAAATCTTTAATTTATTTTTAATGCGCTGATTAAACATTATGTGGTAACCATAAAGCTTTCTGAACAGTAATCCTGTTGGATAAGCATTGACACCAACCTGGGGTCATTGCTTGATGCTGGAGTATTTCCTGAAGTAATTAATAATTGCTCTTTATATCCAGCCTGAAAAGAGTTTCCATACAAATATTTCTGGCACAGACTTTATTCCCTTCTTTCCCTTTGCCTTGGTGGCTGATAATGAAAAAATGAGTGCTCAGTTTCTACCATGTATTGTTTGCATGTTTATTGGATTGTTTGTTTGTTTTAAAGCTGGCAATTATCTCGGAGGACCTATACAACCCCTTTTCAAGTGATTCCCTACTGGTTTATCAGAGGGTTCTTCTTTTTTTCTTTAGGAGTCCCTGTGAGAAGGGACTGGGGAACATGGCCTGTGGCAAGATCTGCATCCCAAATGAAGCTGCATCTCACACCAGATGAAAGAGAAAAAATCACACAAGTTAAATGTAACTGGAAGCAAATCATTTGCCTCAGTGTAAAGCTCCCGCCTGGTCTTACAGGCACTTAGACTATGCAGATCCTTCAGCCTTTGATATTAAAGCTTCCAAGGCATCTAACACTGTTTTGGAGTGTGTCTAACCAGTGCTCTTGCCTTGACCAAGCTATGCAAGGGCGTACTTATCTGACATGTAATCTGGATTAGAAACCATAGACTATGTGTTCATCTTATCTTCTTATCTACTTTCGGGGCTCAGCCACACAAGGACACTTCCAAATTACCTGCTGCTCTGCCAAATCCAACCCCACAAGAATGGCTGTGGTGACAATCGCCTTCTTATAAGGTTCTGCCCAAGAAACCAGCCCCTTGCTCTACTGCTTCATTCAAGTGGGGAGAGTTTGTTGTGCTTGCAGCCCATCGAGCTGGAAGAAGCAGCTCTCTGTCTTGGACTTGCCCTGGACCCTGGACTGGCTCAAGGGTCCCTGCTCCCACAGCCTCCTCTGTTTCCAAAGGCAAATGTACAAACCAGTGCCAGAGAAATCTATTGGGAGTCACCTCTTTGACCACCAGGCCTTAGAGTTAGGATTCTTCTTTTTCATTCAGTAAATATATAAATTTTTTTCCTGGAAAACAGGACTGTATTGTAAAGAGAAGTGAAGGACGATATTTCCAACTCATATGCCTTACAGAGAGAGTGACCAAGAGCCTTCTGCATGGAGTAGCAAATCTCCTCAGGCACAAATGGGGGGAGAGCACTTCGGGTGAGACTCCTCAGCTGTTATGAAAAATGAAGGATTTCAGAGATGTGTCTCCTTTTTCAAGGAACAAAACTGGGACCATGCTCAGTTCTGCCAGAAAGAAGCATGCAAAGTGAAAAAGCTCAGTGTAAAATATCTAAGCTCTGGAGAGAAGTGGAATTTTAAATGCACCCCTATGTTCCATCCTCAGGTTTTCCCCATATGCAGGCTCCAGATGGCCGTTTGCTCAGCACACTGGTTTTTGCAGCTCAGAGGTGTGTGGGGGTTAGGGATGAATGCCATGATCTTAAAAAGTATGGGCCCAGCTGTACATTTCCCTTGTCTGCTTGATGAGGTGAGGGAGAAGAACGCACAGTAATCAGAGCAGCCCCAAGCCCTACATGCCCTTCACAGATGATCCCTGCTGGTACCAGGCCCATGAGAAGACTGGGCTTTCGTCCCTGTGTCAGATTTGTTGATGTAAAGTGCCTACCCAGCTCCTGGGCCATGAGCTTTTATCTCCACAGGACTCTGCTTCTCCAAGTAGATGTATCTGCTTTCCTGCCGTTAGCTTGAGGCTCTCTCATATGGCAAGCTCCAAGGCACATACGTGCACCCGGCACAGCTTCTTTCTTGGATCTGGTCCTTACTGTTCAGGGACAACATGCCATTTGCTGATGCACCTCGAGCTCTGCAGGTGAATCAAGAGCATGGAGCTGGCCTCTGCTTTCGTTCAGCATCACAGAGAGACAGCCATTCCCTGCAGACATTGACGCTCTGCTGTGCTAAATGCACCAAAAAGAAATGGCTTGAGAGCAAAGAGAACTTAAAACTGTGCAGGTTTGGGGCTTTTTTCCCGTTTAAAATTTTGTAAAATTTCTCTGCCAGCACTGAATAATTATTTCAAAGGAAGAACTGAAAAATGTATTATTTTATATCTGGTAAGTAAGCAGAGAAATGGCTCCATGCTATGTATGGAGTGGCCTGAAGTCCTTGTTTTGCTTCTGTGGGACTTTGAGCAACTGCTGTGTTTATTTTTTCCTGATAATCTCTCTAATAGCATGGAAAAAGAAGGCACAGACTGTGCCTTTTTTCCTTTCTTTTTTGAGAATTGAAATAATTTGTGTTTCTCTTCTGTGGAATGAATTTCCAAACCGTAATACCGCACGTTGAGTGTATCTGGAAAGGATGCTGCCTTGTTCGATGAACTGAATTGTGCACACAGTTGGAGGCTTTGACAGTGCCAGCATCAGTGAATGCAAGTTGCATAAAAAAGAGGCAGCATCATTCATGACACTAATGAACAGTCCTTCCTCGTCTATCAGGGAAATCTTTCCCAGGGATAACGATTCTCCTAGCATTTTCTTAGCCATAAAAGAAGAGATTGTGTTGGGTCTTTGGCTCTGCCTGAGACTATCAGGAGGATTCTTAGGCTGAGAACAGAAATCAATGTTTCTGTGATACTGTATTGGCTAAATACTTAGACCAGAGAAAAAAGATTTTGTTCTGACTGCACACTGAACCTCTTGTTTTGCTTAGCTGTTACAAGATTGTGAAAATAGTGTGAAATTTAAGGGTGCATGTTTGATTCTGAGAAAGTCTGCCAGCGAGTCTTGGTCATTTATTGCAACATGATGTACCTGATTCACCCATATAATGCTACAGCTTTAAGTAACTGTAAGTTCATTGATTTCAGTGGAATCTTGAGAGTAGAAGGGAAAAAATGGTAATTCAACTTTAATGTATTTCCTCATTCTTCATCAGGTATTTATTAGCCTTTAAGATTCATCCACTTTAAATCTTTCTGAGTACTTGAAAAAAGTCTGCTGAGATATGATCAAAACCAATATGAATAGCAGAGGAGGCTCTGGGGATCTATTCTACAAAATGACAATTAGACAAGATCTAAACTAGGAGCTTGCTTCTAACATAGGCTGGGGATATGATTATTTCTTTGAAATAGTACTTTTACTGAAATAAAAGCCATATCATAGGTGCAGTTTTATCTAAAAGGTATATTTGGCCTTGTATAGTTTTTTAAGAACTATAGAGTAAATAGAGGCTGTACTGGCACATTAACTTATTTATCAACATATCACAGAACCATCATTAAGGTTGGAAAAGACATCTGAGAGCACAGAATTATAGAACCACCAATGTTGGAAAAGACCTCCAACATCATCCATTCCAACCGTCCACACATCACCAATATTTCCCACTACATCTTAAGTGTTTCTGAATACCTCCAGGGACAGTGACTCCACTATCTCCCTGGGCAGCCTGTTCCAGCACCTGACCACTCTTTCAGAGAAGTAGTATTTCCTAACATCCAACCTGAATCTCCCCTGGTGCAGCTTGAGGCTATTTCCTCTAGTCCTATCTCTAGTTGCATGGTAGAGGAGGCTGGTGCACACCTCACCACGGTCTCCCTTCAGGTAGTCGTAGAGAGCAATAAGGTTTCCCTTGAGCCTCCTCTTCTCCAGACTAAAAAATCCCAGCTCCCTCAGCTGCTCCCCATAAGACTTGTGCTCCAGACTCCTCACGGCTTTATTGCCCTTCTCTTAACGTGCTCCAGTGCTCTAGGAAATCCAGGAAAACTGTGACTCCACCACTGTAGACTAGACCTCAGTCTACAGTTCCAGATACTTTATTTCATCTTATATGCCCCTTAAATATCCTGCACATTGATTCCTGCCCTTTGTTTGCATTGCTGTCTAAATTCAAATGATACTTAATAGGCTTCTGCCTTATTCATTCTGTAATGCTCTAATTTCCAGGTATTTTGTGAATGGTTCCAGCGCTGTGAACTGAGATCCTGATCCATGCTCATTTGTAGGTGATCACTTGTGCAGTTTCAGTGGCTGATGTGTTTGACCTTAGTTTTAAATGCATATTAATAGCTTCTAGGGAAATAAACTCATGTAGATAGATTTGTCTGGAAAATTGTGTTCATGCTTGTGATAGTGACCAACATAATGGGATGAAGCAGAAAAAGAGAGCTTGAAGCTTGTTTTTAGGATAGAGAGGAAAAAACAACTTTTACCACTGATAGACCAGTGACAGAATATAGTTACCTATCATCTAGCTTTTTCCACTTCCTCAGGACAAGGCAGCATCTTCAACAGAGATAGATTTAAATTAAAAAAAAAAAATAAAAAGAGAAAGAGAGATCTTTGTGTTATGATAGAAGAATTTGATGTGTGTCATTTAAAGAATATTTTAGGACTGTATATGAGTAGGTTATAGGTCATTTTAAAGTAAATTTGTTACATACTGTGCATTAGTATCAGGTACAAAGCTTCTGTCACTGGAGGAAACCTCCTTAAATGACCAGAGCAAATCCCTCACACTAGCAAAGTATCTGTAATTCCTGATCTCCCACGCATGACTGATTTCCACAGGAATGAAGCTTTTGTGATCCATGCATTAGCAAAAATGTGCTACAGCTACAGTAATTAAACGGTTTAAACCTTCCATCCTATATAGATCCACTTTGATTTCTCTTTCTTACCCTTCTCATCAGTGGGCACCAGAAATTAACACTTTGGTAGGCCCAGGGAAAACAAGGTTGTGTTTTCCTAAACTTTCTGCTGTAAAATGAGCCCCGTTATTAAAAAACCCTGCTTACTGGCATTGAATTTCCATTAATACAGCAATGATATTTATTCTTTTAATAACTCTGAATTGCAAAGTGCAATGACAATTCATGCAGAGATATTATTTGGTGCTATTTTGATGGCAATTTTTTATTACAGAATTAGAGGGGTGCTGTGAGGAAAAACTATGCAGCATCTTCTGGTGGGTGGTGTACATTGCTAGACTAACAGGTCATTTCCAGTTTTGCCTTGAAGTGCTGAAGCAAAGACAGCTTCTACAACTGAAGAATATTGACTCATGACATGGGATATTTTTGTTGAAATCAGCCCTTGTGATTCTGTTTGCCTGATTTGTTGTGTCAAAAGCCAAAACAAAAATTAATGTTACCCCTCTACAGGTCTAACAGTTTTGCAGATCAGCTTCACGTCTAGAGGAGGAAATCAAGTGTGCAGCCTATAATGTGTTCATTTACAAAAGACAAAGAAGTTTCATCTTTCTCAGCCTCTCACAGGAATGTGAAAGCTTAAAAAAACACTTTTTCCCTTTGTTCCCAAACCCTGAGCTTTTCACCTGGGAAATCCTTCTAGGTCAAAGCTCCTCCTCTGAGACCATATGACCTTAAAAGGTGGGCTTGAACCTTTTTTTATGCAGCTGTTCTGCAATACAAATGAACCTCAAAGCCTCAGCAGCCAGACAAAGAAGAGGTCTTTAACCCACACAGGCTCTGTAAGGGAGGTCATTTATGCTTAAATGACCCCTAATGGGCAAGTGATGAGTACTGTTCAGCACCACAATATTAATGGGCAGGCAAGAACACAGAGCAAGGGGTAGGATGGATGTTTGCATGTTTCATACCTTACAAAGCAAAAAGGGGTGGGCAAGCTTACCTACTCCTTTCCCAAAGGACAGCCAATTGCCTCCACGTACTTCAAAATAAATGTTGCTTTTGTCAGTTTATTTCAATGAAACGAAAAGATCTGTAAAATCACATTTAATTAGATAAGTTCAGATTTATTAGGATTGTATAGACCAGCTGATATTAAGGTGAGGGGAAGTAGAAAATTTACTTTATTTCCAATGATCTGATGTCCATTTCCATGGAAACAGAAATGGAAGCAGGAACCAAACATAAGCAGTCACAGCCCTGGTTAATTGCCCATGGCTGCTTTCTGTTTCCACTTCTATAGTGCTGAACTCTACGTTTGCTACTGACCCCGTTGCTATCAAACAGTGCGTGCAAGAGGGGTCTGGTGAGGGGAGAGTGGGCATGAGATAGAGGGGGGAAGGATGTGAGATGCATTCGAAGGCTCTGAGGCTGACCAGTGAAGAAATCTCCTTGATGATTTGTTTCCCTTGACTGGAAAATCGAGGAGTAACATCAGCAAAACTAATTTTAATTAAGTTACTGCTATGAGCCTGGTGGTAAAACAACTCTTAATGATGATCAATGTAAATCTGGATTTGCTCCATGAAAGTCAGTGGCACTCTAGCAGGAATCAGGAGCAGACTTTGGCTGTTAATGAGAAGTACAAAAAATTATTAACATAATGTACATTTCTATAGTTGTTGGGGAGTAACAAAAGTAGTAAAGCAGACATATTTTAATGAATTAGAGAGCTTCAATAGGTCTACCTATCGGAACAGAGGTCTAGAGGTAGGCCACTGTGTTCAATAATAAAATAAAAATCAAATATGGAACACAAACCACAAACAAATGTATTTCCAGGCAGCGAAACTGTTGTATTTGTTCATTACAGTAATTGAGCACCTCTGTGTTCCCAGATTTGGCCTAAAACCAGCAGCAGAAAATGACATTAAAACAATAATTCCTATTTGGTTGCTTCTAAAACCAGATCCCCAGACAGGAAGCAATGATTCCCAAAGGTTCAACTTCATGGAAACCAAACCAGATCTCAGGCTTTTTGAGGTTTACCATCTCTTGCAATCATGCTGGCATCTGTCCCATAGCAGATTTCCTTCTGATATAGAATGGTTCGTTCTAACTTAACAAAAGCAGCAAAAGACTACTGTATGGAAGATCTTGAGAAGGCTTATATAAAGGAAGAGGTTTTGGTGTTGATTTTTTTTTTTCAGACGTTCCGTGGGCAAAATACTCAATCCAGAATTTTGTTTGAAAAAGAAAGAAAGAGAAAACAAAGGGGGAAAAAAAGATCAGTGCAATGGCATGGATGCTGCAGTGGATGGACCAAGGCAGGGTCAGAGTATAGGAGCTCCTTCCTTAGCCTTATGTCCCATCTCTATTCAGTGACAGTCTGTAAGCGCTCCATGCCCTCCGCATGAGCACTATTCATGCTGCTCTTCCTTCCTACTCTGCCTTTCAGAGATAATGCCATTTTCAACTTTGTGTTCATCTCTAACTTGTTTACTGGAGGGAGGCAATTCTTGGCTTACTCATCAAAATATCCTAACAGGAAACATAAAAAACAAAACAACTGACAAAGAAATGCATGTTTTTACAAACACTATTCCATCAGGATACACTACAATTTTGAAATGTATTTGCATTTTCTTCCCCCAGTCAATTTTCTCATATGATTTTCATACTGCCCAAGGTGCTGTGGAAAAGGAGAGGTGGTTTTCAAGTGGACAATTTGCTCATAGTTTTTGGAACAGCTTTGCAGATTATCTCATTTTATATTGCTTAGTAGATTGCATGAGAATTGTTTCTGGTACTCAGAGTCAAAGGATCAGGTATGAGTGGTGACGAAATCCTAACTGAAGCTGGAGGCTGGACAGGCCAAATGGCTGTCAAGGAAGGAGGTGGACACCAAGGGAACTTTAATGATGAGAAGCTCTGAAGCAGTCCTGTGATGCAGAAAATCTAACTTCTCTGAAGATATAGTGTCAGCCTCCATGCAGTTAGCACAAGACTTTCACATATGATTTAACTTTTTGGTGTGGTGAAGCCTTACAATCTGTGGCACATATGTGAAATTAAAGCTGGAGCAAAAAGGCCTGCTCCAAAACAGTGTAAATATTTTCAGATCACCCTGAGGAAAGTCTTACAGAAAGGAAGTTAAAAATACTGTTTTCACTATTATTCATCACTTCCAAAACATCCAATTTAAAATCATAGCTTAGTGAGCTTTGGCCAAAGCCTGTATTTATAGAAAAAAATATGTAGATCCTTTAGTGCATAACCCCCATTCTCCATTTTCTTGCATCTTCTATTACCATGCTGACTTTGTCATCCTGTTGCATAAATGTGAAATTCCGTCCGTGACATAGGATAAAGGAAAGTCAGGCTCAGTGTATAAATAACTTACTTCTACATGCTACCCTATGTAGCAGAGAGACATCAGTTGTATATGGTTCTCTGCAGATTTTCATTGCTTGCACACTATCAATGAACTTAAGCAGTGTGAGCAGAGATGGGCTCTGACATGTCACGGCAGTCACATTCCTACCTAGGCTGAGACAGAGATACAGGTTGTGATTTATGCAGCACATGCCCCCATGTCAGATGCATCCAACTCATTTTTGCCTATGGCTTTGCTCAACACACACTTTCACGGAGCAACAGTCCAAAGTAGAGGCATGTGATGCATTCAGTGTGGTCAGATATGCGTTGCACTTCAAGTGTCAAGCACCGTGGCTGCAGCCTTGGGGTTTCATTGTGCTGAGAAGAGATTTGGCTTCACTGCCTACGCAGTCCTTCCTCGTATGTTCAATGGACATTTTGTATGGTTATTGCAGGTAAGAGCCTGCTTAGTCACGCCCTCAGCTTCACTCTCACATGCTTGAACTTATGTCAACAAATACACAAAGTCCTCTGTTTTTCTACTTCAGCACAAATCCTGCAACCCAAGTAAGAAGTGGAGGAAAAAAGAAAAAAGTAGGACTACCAAACATTAGAGCATTCTGCAACGTTGTAGCTACGTTGCATGTGGTGCCTATCTGGAAAGCACAGTGTGGTACATAATCTGACTGGGTTTCTGCAAATAAGAATGGCACAAAAAAATACACACACAGAGGTTGTGCAGTCTAAACCCCGTAAGTGTTATGGGTGGGAATGTATAACCTAGAGCCTTACTTGACTTCATACATACGCACAAAATATTAAAGTCCTAAAATAGCTTGCCTCTTAGTAGCCAAGCAGTTGTTATTGAACTTTCGACAGTCATATTCAAAACGTATAGTAAGAGGCCATGTGGAATGAGCCTGTTTTTTCTTTCCTTCTTTCTTTCTTTTTTTTTTTTTTTCATAGTAGCTGCTTCTGCTTTATTCTATCATATTAAAGAACAGGAAGGCTTTCAGAGCAGGCAAGCTCCCAAAACAGGAGAGTGACTTGATTTCAAAGTGAAGAGCAGGTAACTGCCAGTACAGGAACCTGCAGGTTAATTGGGTATCCTGACCCAGACAAAACTCAAAAGAGAGAGCAGTTCAATTCTTTCATTTTGTACATGAAAAATCACTGTTTGTGTTGCATGGAGTTCACTTTAATCAGTCCTGTGAGCTCCTGTTGTATCATGAAGTGGATCACCCCTTCTCAGGAAGGAGGAGGAGAACTGTAGAGGAGACCCATGAGAATTAAAAGATGGTAACTTTTCAAAAAGTGAAGTTAGTGATTTTGAAAGGAACCAGATTAGCAGCACAGGAAATGGCCTCCTTTATTTAATCATACCTAAGTGCTTTGAGATAGATCCTTATTCCTTTTATCTTGATGAGCAGCACATTTATACAATGAGCATGGCACTTGCTGGGGGCAGCTGTGAAAGAGAGATAGGGGTCAAGCCTTCAGTACCACCAGTGAGACTCACCAGCAGCAGACAGCGGGTGAGTACTGTGGTGTTTCTTTGTCACAGTTTCCTCTAACTATCTGAAAATCAGCATAGGAAATAAAATGCAAAGGAAAAAAAAAATGATTTAAGTGGTGTATGGTAGCTGAGTTGTAGATGAAGACTTAAATGGGGACTTAGTGCTACCTACATGCTTTGAGGTGGGTGCTCACAGCCTTGCTTTGGACTAGACAGTATCAAAGGATTGTGAAAAAAAAATATGTATCCTACCCACCTGCTATCCCCATTGCCATCTTGTGCACAGTCTGCTAAGGCCAAGAGCCTACCTGATATTTGATTCTCAGCATCCTTTGGAGAGTATATTCCAGCCACATCCAGAGATGTGCCTGCAAATTTGTGGTCAGAGGAGGTGGTGGGGTCTCTAGCTGACACATTGGTAGGATCACCAGTAACAGCCTGTGGGAGCCCTTAATTTTGACAATATTTCTGGTAGTTAGATGGTACCGGGTCACTGAGTGAGGTTGTTAGAACCTGATCCTGTATCGAATTCCACTGTTAATTCACAGAGAACAGCTCAGAAGCAGTGCCAAAGTGACATCTGCCACTGTGCCACTGAGACTAAAGATGAAAGCCTGTAGGATGAGATGGAGAGAGAGAGAGACTTAGGCGGGTATAAGATGGCTGTGAATTACTTCCCTTCTTCATTCCCTTGAGCTGAATTCAGGGACAGTGTGCATTTCTTGCATTTCTTGGCTCCATTGAAGTGAAGAGGTTTTCCATTAATAGAATGCTTTGCTGTTATTTTTTTTCCCCACAAGTGACTTAGCATAAGAAAAGAGGGGGATAACACTGGAGGATAATAAGAGAGCTGGACTCCTAGGCATGCTTTACAGAGTAAGGTATGTAGGAATACATTTTTATGTAGAGGAAAAATATGATGTCAACCTTTTCTCTCCCAGGAGTGTTTAATGGTTCTTACCTGCACATTTTCTTCAAAGGATTTGCTTTTGGGAGAAGCTGCTCTGCATTAGGAAATACACGGGCTTGCTCCTTTCCACCTTTCCAATTTGCCCTGTTGGCATCCTTGTGAACTGCCTCCAGCTCCTGCTCCTGGGGCAGGTCAAAACATGCTGCCTCTCATTTATCCTCCCCTGGGAAGCTGGAGGAGCAGTTTTATGTGTGCTATTGCTCTTCAGGTCTGTATTAGAGTGGATCTCACTAAAGCTACATATATCCAAGTGGGATTTTTCCAAAAAAGCATCAGCTCTGTGCTGTTTGCTTCTCTTTCTAGCTATTCATGGTTAAAAATGTTAGGGATGTTTGTGGCTCTTTCTTGGTTTCTTCATCCTCAGTGGCTATTGGTGACAGGAAAACAGAACGTAGAGATTGTCTGTTCTACCGTTTGTACTGAACTTTTGTCAATTCTTGAGCAAGTGGCGAGAAAAAGAACGATGAGCAGAGTAGACTGAGGGCAGTTTGGATCAAACGGGATCAAGCAATTTCAAGCACAACATCCTGCCATTTGCCCCATGGTGAGCAAGAAGATCTTCATAAAAAGTCCAACAGTGGCTGTCAGCCATCTAAGAATGCATGGCATTCAGATCATATAAATATGCACATCTCATTACATGTCATTAGTTGTTGCTAATTCTTCCTCAGCCTATGGGGCTAATCACTAACTCCTGATCAGTAAAATCTTAGTTCCCAGTTGGCAAATTTCCTTTTATTACAAGTGCTCCTATTCCTGTGGGTATCAAAATGATTCCAACACCCCATAATTAGATCTCTTGTCAGCCTAATACATGTGAATTTGCCTTATGGATTTAGTCGGTAACCTCATTAGCTCTGAGTCAAGTTGGTCTCTTCTCAGATAAGACATTGGTAGACAGGCAAATCTTGGTGTTACATCTTGTTGCAGAACTGGCTTGGTGGCTTGAACACACTAATACATGAGAAAGCTTCCCAGATAAAGAATTTAATCGCAGCTGCCTCGCTAACACATTGGGAACTGATCTTTTTTACCACCTCTGTAGTCAAAGAATGTTGGCCCAGGAACTGTGTTACGAAATTACATACAGATGTCTTGGAGGTGGGAGATAAGGAAGTGGCCTGAGCAGCATTCTGGTCTGTACTTCAAACACCAAGAGGATGAATCTTCATGGGCACGGTGACGTATTTACACCAAGAAAGACTATCTCCATGAGAACTTTGCACTCCAATCCAGTTGACGTGTTCCTAAGGAATCCAAATGGTTGTCCATTTCCAAGAGCTTGGAGAAAATGCAACAGCTCCCCATTGAGGGAATCTATCAGTAGTAAATGCACACCTAGTGTATGGAGGCAACAGTGCAAAGATTCCAAAATAAATGTGCTCACCTCCAAGAATAAGAGTTCCTGCTCCAAGAAGGCACAGGTCCAGGACAGTAATTCTCCTGCTGAGCCCGATGTTATGCCTTTCCAGTAGCTCCTCTGATTCCCAGGATAATATGAAAGATCAAAAAGAGACAAAGGCATGATCATTCCCCAGCACTGTACTGGCCAAGATGGTTTTGGCTGACAGACTCAGTGCAGATGGTCATCAGACTCTGATCCAGCTCCTGGACTGTCTGGACCTGATCTCAGCCCTGCAGCCAGATACGCTGCTCAGACCCAGAGCCACTGCACCTGATGACACTGCTGTTGCTTGGCTGAGCAGCACCCAGAGACACAGTTCCCTACATCTGCATGCAGGGATCCTGACACATTGCAGAGAAACATAGGAGGAAATATATTTGTCAAAGTGGAGAAAGTTCTCTTTATAAGCAGTCCAATTTTTTCTTTTTTTTTTTTTTTTTTTTTTTTAAATCTGACCTTGCTATCAAAGGCATTTGTCTGTATTTAAAACAAGTTGCCTTTGTTCGTATTGGTTTGGACTGATTTGCACATGTTGCCTGCTTATTTAATTACTCTCGGTCTTTTCTAAGGCCCCTTGCCCAGCGGCCAGGGACAAAACTTTTGATTTGTATGTGGAATTAATGTTCCCAAGACTCCTAAAATATCTCTTGGAATACTTACTGGATATCTTGTATACTACTTCATTTTCAAGTCCATCTTTATAGCAGCTGTCACCTAAACCACTGGGGTGATCTCAACTCTCTCTTCTAAGCACTGTCATCTAAAACATTTCTGAAGCCAGGTTTGACACCACAAGAAAAGACCCTGCAAGATATGGTAGCAAGACGTGTACCTTTTCATATGGTTACAATTTAGTTGTTCTGGATTTCCACTTGTTTCAACTCCACAACCATGTCCCAAAATGCATGGTAAAAAAAAAACAAAAAAAAGGCAGCATCTCAGCAGTGTCAGCTGACTGGTGAAGTTCTTCCAAGACTTAATAACCTACTTTATTTAATTTAGGAATGAACTGAAATCCATGATTTGGTCAGAAACTACTGAGTGTTATTCCCAAAACTAGCTTTTCTGAGTTTAGTCTATATTCTTCACTGAAGCAGAATCGAGTTATTTTAGAGCTCTGCCCAACACCTAGGTGTCTCCTGGGTTATTCTAACACTTCAATGAAGGTGGCACACATTTATGAGCCTCTAAGACTTTGCCTGATTTCTGCAGTTTGTTTGCTAGAAACGCTCTCACAAATCTGAATTTAGCAGTTTGGATGTTTGGGTGGGGGATCAACTTTTTACTCGGGTAGATAGTGATAGGACAAGGGGGGATGGTTTTATGCTCAAGGGGGGAAGGTTTAGATTGGGTGTCAGGAGGAAATTCTTCACAGAGAGAGGGGTGAGGTGCTGGAACAGGCTGCCCAATGAGGTTGTGGATGCCCCAGCCCTGGAGGTGTTCAAGGCCAGGTTGGATGGGGCCCTGGGCAGCCTGGTCTTGTACCACACCTGGAGGTTGGTGGCCCTGCCTGCGGCAAGGGGGATGGAACTTGATGATCCTTGAGGTCCCTTCCAACCCGAGTCATTCTATGATTCTATGATATTGAAGAGAATGGTTGTGTTTTTCTGGCACTTATAGAAGATACGAAATAACTTCTGAAAACATAATTTTGTTATTTTTTAAATGAGCAATCTGCCCTCTTATAAAAAGGAGATGCAGACCTCAAGGTGTAAACTACACAGAAGTGTGAAATATGTAGAGGTTGTGAATCAGCTGTTTTGGCCCCAACTGCATCTTCAGAATGATACTCAGTTCTTACACTCGCATTTCACAGGAAAAACATCATTTCAATTCCTCCACTTTGGCTTATGCTTGTAGTTTTATTGCTCTTTAATCTGCAAAACTGGCTTGAGTGATGTCACCAAACAGGAGCCCAAGCTCCAGCTCATCCTTTTGTAAAAGCAGTTTCTGCTTCGGTTTAATTTATGGAATTATGCTGAATAGCTGGTTTGGTTTACCAGCTATGCTCTGTCAGCTATTAATAAAGGTGAATTTCATGAAAGGTATGTTTTTCTTTCTGGCAATGGGACTTACTTTGCTCCTTATAAATGAAATCCTCTTGTTCACTAGCAGGACTTCCATTCAATCATTTTCCCACTGAATGCTAAATATTGGAATAGATGAAATTCGGAAGATGAACTGGTGATTCCTTTTATGTATAATGAATGAGCCATTATTCAACCACCATAATTTGTCAACACTCCTGAACCGTGGGAGCAGTTACTTAAGCTGGGCTCACTGCAGTGTGTAAGATGGGAAGAAGTGCAAACCCGACTGTATGTGCTGGAGCTGCCTGCACCTCTGCTGTAAAACCCTCTCCAGAGCAAATATCCCATTCCAAATTGGAAACCTTACTGCATCCCACTGAGCTGAGATCTGCAGCCCCAGTTCTTGAGTAAAAATGGTAGAACTTCAATAAGAGGAAAACAAGGAAAACCAGGCAATGTTACTGAATGCTATGACATGCAAGTTCCAGAATTCCAGTTCCAGTTTGTTACAGCATAGAAAATCCTCTCTGTTAGCAACTCCATTTTCACTCCAGCATTATTCTGTTGCAGGGCCTATGGAGCAGATTGCTAACAAAAAGGTTGCTCAGAGGGTTTCTTTCAATAAACCCAAAGGTAACAAGTATCCACTGAGCAGATGTCATGAGACTGAGCTACTCTCTGGAAAACTGCCGAGATATTTAAAAATAATGCTTCTTATTAACCAAAGTACAATTCTAAAAGTCTTTTAAAATAAAACTTTCCAGATGCCACCTGCATCTGAGATGCTAATAGGATGAATGCCAGTAAGCCCACTAATGCTGGAAATGCTCTTAAGGAGCAGCTACCACTGATTGTACTGGCACAAACAAATCAAAAACTAGTTTATGTATTCCTGCAGCTGCACCTCCAGCCAAAGCAGAGGCAGGAGTTGGGACCAATGCACAGCTGGCTAACATTGCCTCACTCTTTTCAGATTTTTGGCACTTAAGTGTAATTAAGATTTACTGTTTGCTAACTTGCAGGCTAGAACAGGCACTGTGATATGGTAACTTTTTGTCTACTGGTGAAATGCTTGCTAGGAGGAATCATCAAACCATCCACGTAGAACATGACAGAAATTAAAAACAGTTTTTCTCATTTCAAGTGGCAGTTGGGGTCCCAGCAGGATCAGGAAGGACTGAGTACAACGGCATTAGGGAGTACACTGGTGAAACACACTGCATATGGCAGTATAGGGCAGAGATAGTTGAGTGCAAGGCAGCACAGGACATGGCAGGCATGCCAAATCTGGTTTGTATTGATCCATACTAGAACTTACCTATTACTGGCAGTGCAGCCCCCTTTATTTTTTGCCCTTGGATGCATCATAGAAGGATGCAGAAGTCAGTACAGAGCTCTCTTCTCTGCTAGTACGAGCGGGTAAAACAGGGGAAGTGACACACCGTGGCTTGCCATCCTAGAAAGGAGGTGAGAAAAGGATCAGTGACAACTGCAACGTGGATGCACAGATGGTAAGGTGAAGCAGAAGGACATAAGTTAGACCAACACTGGTCTAACTCATCCATGAGTAGAATCTTAGAATCATAGAGTATCTCAAGTTGGAAGGGACCCATAAGAATCATTGAGTCCAGCTCTTGGCTCCACATAGCGCTACTCAAACATCAGACCATCAGTCTGAGAACATTATCCAGACGCTTCTTGAGTAGGTTTAGTTAATTCAATTCCACTACATTGGCAAAACTACATACTAGCTGATGGCTGGACCTGAAATGTGTTGGGGCTAGAATCTGCACTGGGGATGGTGAATGTCTTCGGAATCTGTGTGGGGCTTTGATTAGTACAGGCAGCCAGACCTTGAAGCTTGATGTCTGGTTGCTGGGGAAGAGTCGTCTAATATGCAAAACCACATTCTCAGTCTTAGGACAATATTTTATGTTTCTATGTTCTTTAAGAATTTCCAAGCCATTTTTTAATATTAATAACACAACACAGCTGAAATTTAGCTTGACAGAAGGTTAAATGGAAGCATGGGAGATCCTGTATTAGATTCCTATTTTCTTTTTTCTTTTTCCTGTGTATCTTGAGCAGTTATTTTCATCTGTGCAAAGAAGAGACAATGTCAGCAGGTTGGGGTTTTGTACCACCTACAGGCTGGCCTGGAGAAGGAGATTTGGTGCAAGGAGTTGAAGCTGCTTTGTTGCAGGTATCACAGTGGCAATGCAGAAAAGCTGCAGGCAAAGCCTACCTTTCCTTGGCTCGTGCTGCCAAACCCTGTTACTGGGGCTAAGACTGCCTTGAACATTTTGTAGGCATTCACTTCCCTGCTTCTGCCAAGCCAGGAGGTTAGGTTTCTGCACCCCCTGTTTGTAACTAGGGATGTATTCCTTTAATCCTACTCATTCTTTCTTTCACCTCACATCTGTCTATAAACTGAGTCCAAAATGCTGAGAAGGGACACTGGACAGAAACAAAGAGAGCTGTGCAGATCCAGTCCATTTACCCAGTAGTTGCCAGAACTCCAAACAGAACTGGCTGTCACACATCCTGGCAATGAGGATGGAGCGAGGAACATGTCTACGTGTAACAACTTTCTGTAACTTCAGCAAATAAAGACGGGCTGACTAACACCAGGAGTCTCTCTTACAGCTCATTTGCTGTGAGTTAGTCCTGAGACACCCTCAGCAGATGAGAATGCACATCGAATGTTTTGATTTATGGAAGAACATTTTTCCTAATATTTTTTTAAGATTTTTTTTTTTCAACTATGTAATGTGACTCTGAGGATGACCATTCCTTATTTTTAAAGGAGACACTCTGTGTGTGTTTTTTAAGACCTTTTCTGAAGGAGGACAGAGGGTTGCATATTTTTTAACTCCAAAACCCAGATGTTCTTAAACAGAGAAAAATAGAATAACATACATTAATAGCTTGGAAAACAATGGCAATATTTAATTAACCTTTAGAAATGGCTAATCTGTGAATCTGCACGTGTCAGCTCATCTTTAGAACAGAGTGACTGTGTGTGCCTTTGCCAAAATCAACATGCTTGTTCGGTGGATTTCTTCCACTGGGGATTCACATGAAGAACAAAAAAAAAAAGGGGGGGGGGGGGAGAGAAAGAAAAACATAATAAATTTTTTTCAGTTGCTTGACTTGAAGCATTCATGTGATCCAGATGACCTCGTCAGAGTTGGTGCAGCCTGGTGTGCCACAGATCCAAGATCTCCATGTTGAAGGCTTGGCTCTTAGCCCTTGGTCATTGGACCAGGCAGTGTGCAGGTCTTGTGGGACCACTAAAAGCTTTGCTTAAGCACTGAGGCCGTTACCTCTTCATCACTGACTTTCTCTTTCTCTTCCCCTTTAGATCGGCTGCCATCAGAACTTACCTTCAGCAGATTCTTTACCTGCCAAATCCTCTCCTTTTTCAAACCTTTGGGTAGAAATACAGAACATGGGAGGGAAAAAAGGTCATTGAACGTCTTCCTCCTTCCAAAGCCCCCTGTTTCCTATTTGAAGAGTCCCCTGCTAAAATGGGGTGAGATTTATCCCTGCTCCAGCTGGCTGCAAGGCTGCAAGGTGCAAGCAGATCACAGAGTTTCTCAGCATGCAGAGAGGTATCTGCAGCATAAGGCTCATGGTGCATAAGGGAGGAGTGGCAAGTACACCAGAAGGTGAAGAGATGGCTGGAAGCAACACTAATGCCCCTCCATCTGGAAAGATGAGTGCTGTTTAGTACGTCTGGAAAGCATTATTTCTGCAAATAGCTCAACCTCTTTCAGCTCAGAGGCAGGGATCCCAGCCTGCTGCCAAGCTCAGATCTCCCTGATGGCAGTGTGGTAGGGGAGATGGTGAACAAGTGTACTAATGGCATAAAGCAGGAAAAAACAGCATCTAATACATCAGCTTAAGGTTCATCAGGCATCTGCCCTTCTCCCAGAAGGCTGCCTGTGACTTCAGATTGCATTAAGACACACTTGTGTTTTATATCACGGGATCAACCCATATGATAAAAGTTTAATTGGGTGGGTGTGAAGGGGAATTTAGAAGTCTCTCAACTGATTGTTCTCAGTGATTTAGCTGTGCAAGGGCGGTATGGGAAAGGATCAGCTGTAATCCAATAGTGCCCCTGAATTTCTGTTGAACGGCAGCTATGAAAGGATCCAGCTTTACGTGAAGCTCATCTGAAAGTGCTGGGAGGTGTGAGTTCATGTGGGTTCAGAATGGTGGCCTGACCCAAGTTTTTTAAAGCCTTGAGTCAAATTCAGAGACCAGAGAGGATCAGTCAGCAAGGCTCATCAGGCCTCTGCTGTAGCAAAAATAAAGTCAGTATATAGGGTTTTCTTCTAAGTGTTTTTGCATGGATAATGCAAGTTCCAATGAAATACTCTTCTGTGTTTTAAGCATATTAAGTAGCAGTCCAAAAATCTATCAAACTACACTCCTCACATGAATTTCAAGCAGGACAATTTCCAAACTCGTCATCAGCGTACAGCATGTTTTCTAATGATATGTATTCATGATCAATGTGGGATGCTGCATGTGGTAATGAACAAGTTGTAATGCAGCTGATGTGTAAGGGCCCTGTGTGCATTCTCATGGGTCACTGTTGACCAGCCATCTGATACATGCCAAGTTGGACTGAGGCACATGGTGCATAAAGCTCACCAACAATTTGTGGAAAAACACTGCTTCTGTTTATTTACAGCAGATTTGCACTCACAATTTGTATGTTTTTTTTCCCCTCCCCATGAAATTCAATATCTCATTTGAAACATAGTTTCTAAATGTGTTTTAAAACCATAACATAACTCTCCTGGACTGGACTCCAGACCTTGAAATACAGTTTTAGGAAAGAAGTCTATTCTGAGGCTTGAAAGTAAAGGCACAAACTCCACTTAGTAAACAGATCCAGGACATCTTTGCCTTGTTGTCATGGCTTTGTACACATTTTCACAGACCTGGGATATTTGCCTCAAAATTTTCTTTCAGGTGTTTCTTTCCATATTTGTCTTCCGTGCAGAAAGCAAGCTAAAACAGTTGTTGAAGTTGAAGGATTCCTCAGAACTCATCCATTTTAGCATGTGGAAAAGTTTGAAGGTCAGGGGCTGATTTTAAAAAAATTTTTAGAGGCTCCACAATGGATTTAAACATTGGTTGTGGTGATTGAAAACAACTATATACAAACTTGTGTATTCACTGATAGTACGCCACAGTTCTTAATGGAAAAACATCAAAATGCAAGGGAAGTATATAACAATACTGCCACCAAAAAAAAATCTCAGCAAGCCTATTTTTATTGCTTTAAAAAAGACATTTACTTATTTTCTGACATTCTTTAGGTCTTTTCCACAGTTTCCACCAACACTCTTTCAAAACTAGTTAAACTAGTTTTCTTTTTTTTTTTCTTCTTTTTTTCTTTTTTTTTTTTTCCCGTTAGGAAAAGGGTCAAGATATCCATAATGATTTTACTTCATTTTGATTTCTGTACAAAGTAAGAAGCCTGTGAGCATCCTGGTAAAATATGATAGAAAAATTTCAAACAATAAAGAAAAATGACTGACATATTTACTGACGAATTGTTTTGGGGTAAAAGGAGTTCTTTTCAAGTGAAAAGGCATGCCGTGCAAAAAATTCAATTAGTTCTAGTTTCAAGATCCCTATGGGCCTTATCCTGAATAGTTATTGAGACAAAGCTCCCATTGAAGTCACTGGGCATACTTCCTGATTAAAGCCTTCAGGACTAGGTCAACTGGGAGTTTTGCCTGAGTAAGCACTTCAGGATTCGAGTGTAAACACAGCCATTGGGGAATAAATGGGGTTAATACAGCAGCCGAATACATTCACTGCATTCGTAAGCTGTGCTTTAGAGAAGGGACGTGGATCCCTCTTCCCCCATGAGGACGGCAGACATTTTATTGTCCTTAAACCACTGCCCTTTCATTTGTGCCACCAAAGCTGTGGTGTCTGCTTGCCTCTCCCCTCGCCCCTATATCTTTCCCCTATGAGAATGAGCTCCCCCACCTCAGCAGAAAGGCCAAACCACTTTTTAAATCCAGTACCAAGGGAGGAATCCCCCTGCCCCCTCCCAGTCAACCCCATTCCCCATCCAGGCTGAGTTAGTCATGTCTGACTTCTTCTATTCACATTATGGCTACCCTTGTTGCTTTTTGGGTTTTGTTTTGCTTCCTTACTGTTGTTGTTTTTCAGCCAAAGCTGTCATTTATCATGAGAACAAGAGCAGCCATGTGTTGATTTTTCTGGATTCCTTTTGGACACTGTCCCAGTGCTAATGAAGGCCCTTCCAAAGTGCTAAAGAGCTGATGCCAAAATCAGTTACAGTGAAAACAATAGGGGGAGTGGGTGCACAGACAGCACATCTAGTGTGTGTGTGCGTGCATGCGTGTGTGAGAGGAGGGAGCACTTACAATTGTGATTTTGGTCCCCCTCCCTGAAGGATAATAAATTCTACTGAACGAAGGGGCTCAGATTCACATTTGCTCAGAGGCTGAGGCACATTAGAAATAAAAGCCAGCGGAAAAATAGATGGTAGATGTTCACACATTATGTCCTGTCTGCTCTGGATAATAACACAAAAATCAATGTTGTACGTAAGCTGTGACAATGATGATGGAGCTTCTCCAAGACTCACAGGACCTTGAAATTCAGGGCTTTCTCTCTGCTTAAGGCTCATTTAGCTGAAAACTTTTTGAAGTGCTCTTGAGTGTGCTTTTTTTTTTTTTTTTTTTTTTTTTTTGTTCTTAATAGACTTTTAGAAATGGAATTATTCTGCTTCTCAGGCTTTACAATCTGCTCTCCATACAATACACTAAGCCTGACAGTGCCAGGCAGCAGCCTTTGCACACTGCTCAGGTGCAGGACGGGGATGGAAGCGCACTTGTGGGAGCTCAAAGCTGAGTGAAACCCAGACAGAAACACGCAGAAGGTGCGCACATCTCCTCCTCCCACCCAAATCCGGGGAGTCCATAAACACCCACAGCGCAACCAGACGAGCGCTGGGACGCTCAGAATTTTCACCTCGGAGGAAGCGCGCAGTCGCTGCGCTTTTCTGTTGTTACTCATCCCGGAGGATTGATGCATTTTATGAATCAAAACACGGCTGTTCCGCGGCCCAGCTCTGGCCTTGTGCTCCACCTACCGGCTGCAGACCCCAGGCTGCCTCCGCGGGGCTCCTGCCGGGCCGTGCCGTGCCGGGCTGGGGTGGCAGCGGCAATGCGTGGCCGACGGAGCCGGGTGCACCGCTTGCACAACCCCTTCCTCCGTCTCCCCCCCGGTTGCCAGCAAGGCAGAGGGCCTATGGGGCAGATGCAAGTGATATGAGAAGGTCTTTCTTTGGTAATAGCCACTATCATAGAAATATACAGGGTTTCAATAGAATAACCTCTGTCATCTAGGCACATACGGCAAGTGATTTAAGCTACAAATCATTTACATGCACGATATAAATGCTTCAGTAAATAAAAATAATAACCTCTGACTAATTTACCATGTTTAAATTTAGATCTCCATTTAAAATGCATTGTACCTATGTACTTTGTTTCCATATTTCTTGTCTGCATAGATGTTACATTCTCCAAGACCTAGCAGACTCATGGATTCTCAGACCAGCGGGGCCCATTTTGCTCCTCTGCTCTGACCTTCTGCGCAGCACAGGGCATACAATTTCACACTGTGATTTCTTCATCTACGCAGGCAATTTGCAGCTGAGCTAAATCATAGCTTACAGAAAGAGTAGAAAAGCACACAGCCCTGTGTAGCACTCCAAAATGCCTATCCAGATTTGAAATTTTCTTCAAAAGCTGGCACCCAGTTAGAAGCCTCCCCTTCCTCCCCTCCGCAGTATCAGAGAGTTCCTTATTTCCCCTTGAATCCACTGTTTTATGTAATATCTATGTATGTGGATGCTTGCAGAGAGTTCTGGTTTATCAGCCTTCTCCTCTTAGTACACTCTCTTATTCAGGCATTTCAGCAGAGCAACAGATGGTCCTTGCAGGCCATTTGCTTTGATTGGAATTGTAGTGTCCTTCTTTGGGACACTTTCTTATAGCTAAAAATGAGCTTGACTTTCTTCACCCAGTAAGAACTTCAAAAGAGGGTCCATTTTCCTTGCTACAAAAGAAAACATATGTTTGTCAACAGTCGAAGGGTGAAATCTGTAAACTTTAAAAATTATCTTTTTGTTCTCCATATGGATTAGCATACACCTACAATCATAGAGAATGGAGCTTTTGAAGATCCAGTGCAATGAATTCCTTTCCTTTCCTTTCCTTTCCTTTCCTTTCCTTTCCTTTCCTTTCCTTTCCTTTCCTTTCCTTTCCTTTCCTTTCCTTTCCTTTCCTTTCCTTTCCTTTCCTTTCCTTTCCTTTCCTTTCCTTTCCTTTCCTTTCCTTTCCTTTCCTTTCCTTTCCTTTCCTTTCCTTTCCTTTCCTTTCCTTTCCTTTCCTTTCCTTTCCTTTCCTTTCCTTTCCTTTCCTTTCCTTTCCTTTCCTTTCCTTTCCTTTCCTTTCCTTTCCTTTCCTTTCCTTTCCTTTCCTTTCCTTTCCTTTCCTTTCCTTTCCTTTCCTTTTTTTTTTTTTTTTTGTCTCTGTACCTATGGATTCTGAAGTTAGAATGACAGAAGTAATAATTCATTTAAAGCTATTGTCTCTGCTAATTATTTATTGATGTCATTGGCACATGTGCTTAAGCCTTTCTAGAGTCCAGATTCAGTTGTATATTGTAGAGATGCACCTTAGGAGCGCAGGTATTACATGAGCCAAAAGTTTTGTATCTTGGCACAAAAAAAGGGTTGGAATAAAAAATGCCCTGTAGGAGACTTTGCTTTAATTATCTCTTGAGTTTTACAAACAGTTCCACGTTGTGGGTGAATACAAAATATTTTTGAGGGTTTAAATACAGCTTGTAATCATATATGAATTTTTTTGGACTAGCTCTTGTAGATGGAATAGTGCTCTATTTGTCTATAGAACACTGTTACTGCTCTGTAGTCCTAAAGACATGCAATATATTTTGCTTATCATCTTCCTCCAGTGACCTCAGTGCACAAAGGTGTTTTATAGTTTGTTTTCAAATTCACATTCTGGACACTCACAAACCTTTGGGAAATGTCTGTCAGGCACACTGATCCTTCATGATACTTGTGCATTTTTTCCCAGGTGAACCAACTAAAGTGAACTCTGTAGTATGGACATCACCCTGGGGCACCTTAAGTCATGATGTTCATGACTTGGATGCACATCAGTGCTTTAATCTTGATGTATGGGTGACATTCAGCACTTCAGGGCATTTTCTATGGGTATAGAAGATGTAAGTTTGAACCCTATGTGGATGTACAGGACTCTGAATCTCATCTTCTGGGTGAAGGCTGTAGCAAATAAAGCTCTCTTGTATGTGACTCCAGTGGCTGTTTCTACAGAGAAAACATTTTGTGTGGATTTCAGTGCTGCTTGTATCTGGGGCTCATTGCATGCTAGTCCCTCGGGGATTTTGAGAAAAGTACAGTGAACCTCCAGACTTCATCTGGGTAGAGGTATGGTGGGCCCCGCATGCTGAGGCAGTTCTGGCCATTTGTAGGGTCCCAGGCACCTCTGAGGTCAGGGACTTGGCTTTGATGATTGTCTGGTATCCACCGAAGCCAAAGCAGGGGCAAATAAGGACATGCATTCCCACTCAAGATGCTGACCTGAGGAGACTTCAAATGAGGACACTTATACCCAACCATGCTATCTACTGCTCTTTGGAGAAAAATGATTGACAGGCACATAGCTTCACTGGGAGTAAGCAGGTCCAGGTGACCAGCCACAGTTGAAGGCATGGAAGAGGAAATAGGGCAGGAAGGACACTGTCCTAAGTCAGACACCAGAAGTGATGGATGGCTTCAGACCCAAAGAACTATGCTAAGTCTCTCCATTCTCAGCTGAGACTGAGCAGAGATTTTACTCACTTTTTAAAGTGTCTCTGGTTTTTTCTTATGACTGGCTTTATGGTCTACAGCCTTGAATTGATCCAGTCTCTTGTCTGTAGTTTGTCTTTGTGTCACAGCTTGGTCATGTTTGTCTTGTGTGAGACACACCACTGTACAGAGCAAAGAGCCAGTGGTCTGAACATTTAGACCAGGACTGAAGGGTCATCATGTATGGTGTTGGGCACTGAGGAGACAAGAAATTTTTCTCTCCATTGACAAGAGAATGAGGTTTCTGCTTTCTCCTATAGGTTAATACCACTTCTTTTATTCCTCAGCAGATTATGTGCAGAACACAGCATATCCATTTCCATTGGTACAGTAAAATACACTGGGAGGTTTCAGAAGAAAAAGCCATAGCGGCAAGAGGGGAGGTTACAGGAAACTACGTTGATTTAGCCGGAGAAGAAAAGCAGATGCATTAGTTGACGTAGCTTGGATTGTGTAAGTAAACCCTGTAATTGTGAACTACAGTTACAAGTTTAACTTATAAAGTGAACCTTCACATTTTTATGTCCTATGAGGAATCCATAGCCCAAATTAGAGTACAGGTTCCTGTATCTAATGCAGAAAAATTAGATGCCTGACAATAGGAAATATAGCAAGCAGCATCCACAGCAGGAAGCTGTAGGGGTGAATTTATGTGAAATGCCAGAACATTACCTGGAAGTTTTCTGATTTCCCCGTGTGCTCAGAAGTGGTTTTTCTCTGGAGTTGATCACTTTTCTATAGAACAAAGTATAAGCTCCAGCCTGGTCCGGATTTAGAGCAGACAGGTCCGTGAACTTCATTTAGGAATCCTTGGGGAATCCTGAACAGCTAGGCATGCCTATGACTGAGTATCTTTGATGATGCTTGCTGACCTTGCAGTGATGCAGTTTGGTGTTACTCTGCATGGGGAGCAGCTCTGCTAAGAAAGACCTGCGGACTATGGCATACAGCAAGCTGAACAAGAGCCTGCCATATGCTTCAGCAAGAAAGAAAGAAAACAGTGTCCTGGGCTTTGTTAACAGCAACGTGGCTAGTATGTGGAAGGGAGTGGTTATAAGCCTTGCTCACTAATATTTGGGTGGCAACTAGAATACCATGTTCAGTTTCAGGAACCCACGTGGAAGATATTAAAATGGAATGAGTTGAAGCCCACCAAGATGGTTGGAGTTTCTACCTTGTGGGGTAAGACTGGGAGATGTGGGGTTTCTTCAAGGGAACATGTCTACTGCATCCCAGGTTTGGATACAGGAAGCAAAACAGTCTTTCCTAGCAGCCTGTCAGTACCTATCAGGATGTTACTAAGAAGACAAAGGCAGTCTCTTTAAAGAGGTCCTTTAAGAAGGTGAAAAGTGCAGGGCATTTTTTAAAGTAAGAGAGGCTCAGATGATAGTAAGGAAAACCTTTTCCCCTACAAGGACAGTCTAGCAGAGGAACAGGCCATCCAGTGGCTACATAGTCATATTTCCATCTTTATATATACATATTAGGCTACGTATACAATTTCCATCTTTGGAGATTTTCAAAACCAGACTGGACAAAGCCTTGACCAACCTATTCTTATTTGTAGTTGAGGTAAGTTTGAACTAGAGACTTCCTGAGTTCCCTTCCAATTAGAGTTATCCTCTGACTCTGTGAATGCACACCTCGAAGTTTTGTTTCTAGAAAAATAACACCTGTTTGGATACAAGGAGAAAACCCTGTTATTTCTATGCCTGAGACAGACTCTCTGTCTTGTGAAGGCCTATTGATTAGAGTTTTTCCTTGGGATGCGTTTGTATCTTCTCAGACTGTCAAGGGCATAAGCTCAAGTCTGTTACTCCTGAGTGCTGTAAATACTCATATGTATGCTCTGCTGTAATATAGTTACATATAATAAAGTTGTAAAATTGTAATATAGACCCATCCTCATGCATCCTTATAGTAGATCCTAGATTGCTGCTGACTGTGCTTGTGTACGTAGTGGTCACCTCTTGCTACCCCAAATTCATAACTGCATGTCATTTCCAGGATTAGCTCTTGTCCTTTTCTTTCAGGAACTGAACTGCAGCTCACTTACCTCTCATACTGGGGAGTGAAACAGTAAATCCAACCTAAGCATATATCAGAAGGACTGTATAGCAGCAAGCCAGGATAAGAACATGGCTCCTCTCTGAAAGTAAGTGAAATGCAAAGAGTATTGTCTTCAACAGAACTAGCTGCAATGGCAAAGAATCACAACTAAGGGTTTTGTCTGGGGAAATGGGAGATGAGAATTTAATTCTTCAAAACAGGCTGCAAAATGTTTATACTTTCCCGCATGACAATTAGAATACTCAATGTGAAGCCTATAGGTGTCAGGGAACCGTACCATTTTCTCCCATGAGCATGCTCTGGGACGTGCTGACTTTCTTGGTGAACGAGGACAAGGGGCTGCTACTGTGACTGTGCAGGTCTCTTGAAAGAAATGGCTGCACTTTAGATGAATTATCTGCAGGCGATGTAGGGTGGAAATTTTTAAGTGTGAAAGCTATATAGGCAGTGAATCACTGTGCGAGTTCATAGAATTATAAAGTAGCATAGGTTAGAAGGGATATTAAAAATCATCTAGTTCCAATCCACCTACCATTTCCACCCACTTAGATCAGGCTGCCCAGAGCCCATCCAACCTGGCATTGAACACCTCCAGGGATAGGGCATCCACAGCTTCTATGGGCAGTACGTGCCATTGTATAACCACTCTCTGAATAAAGTATTTCTTTCTAACATATAACATAAATTCCCCCTTCTTTTAGTTTAAAGCCACCTCCCCAGTTGTCCTGTCACTATCAGACCATGTAAAAAATTGGTCTCTCTCCTCTTTATAAACTCCCTTCAAGTACTGGAAGGCTTCGATGAGGTCTCCCCAGAGACCTCTTCTCCAAGCTAACCGAGCCCAGCTCTTTCAATTATTCCTCATAGGAAAGGTGCTCCAGCCCTTTGATCATCTCGTCCTCCTCTGGACGCTCTCCAACAGCTCCACATCTTTCTTGTGCCAAGGCCCCAGGCCTGGATGCAGTACTCCAGGTAGACTCTCATGAGGGCAGAGCAGGGAGGAACACTTCCCTCCCTCTCCCTGCTGACCATCTCTCTCTTGATGCAGCCCAGGATACAGTTGGTCTTCCAGACTGCAAGAACACACTGCTGGCTCATGTTCAGCTTTTCATCCACCAGAACCCCTAAGTCCTTCTCTGCAGAGCTGCTCTCTGTGAACTCTTCACTCAGACTGTATAAACACCTGGAATTACCCTTACCCAAGTGCAATACCTTGCACTTAGCCTTGTTGAACCTCATTAGATTACTGTGAGCCCGCTTTTTGAGTGTGTCTGAATCCCTCTGAATGGCATTCCTCCTTCTTTTATATCAGCTGTACCACTCAGCTTAGTGTCATCATCAAACTTGCTGAGGATACACTCAATCCCACTCTGTTATTTAAAAAGATATTGAAGAGCTTTCGTCCCAAAATAGATCCCTGGGGGACACCACTCTTCACTGGCTTCCACCTGGACATAGAACCACTGACCATAACCCTCTGGTTATGACCTTCCAACCAACTTTTTATAGTCCAGTCTTCAAATCCATACTTCTCAAATTTTGAGATAAGGATGTGGTGTGGTACCATGTCAAAGCCCCAGGTAGACAGTCCAGGTAGATGGCATCAATTGCCTTTCCTTTGTCCACTGAAGCCATCACTTAGCAGACTACATTGGTGCCAGGCACGGTTTGTTTACACACAGCTGTGCTGGCTGTTTTGGATCACCTCCTCATCTGGCATGTGCCTTAAAATATCTTACAGGAAGATTTGCCCTGTGGTCTTCCTAAACACAGAGGTGAGGCTCAAAGGCTTGTGGTCCCTTGGCTCTTCCTTTCTCCCTTTCTTATAAACGGGAGTGATGTTTCCCTTTCTCCACTCACAGAGGACTTCATCTGACAGCAATGACTTTTCAAATATGATGGAGAATGGCCCAGCAACCATGTCGGTCGAACCCTGGTATGCATGCCATCTGGTCCTACAGACTTGTACACATTTAGTCTCATGAGGCACTTCCTGACTTGCTCTGCTTTTATAGTTGCAGGGATTTTCTTCCCCCAGTCCTTGCCTAGAGATTCAGGGACATGATAGGCATAGGAATCCTGATTGCCAGTGAAGATCAAGGCAAAGAATCCACTGAGTAACTCAGCCTTTTCCATGTCTGTTGAGCCCACTTCTCTCTTCTCATTTATCAGAGGGGGTATGCTTTTCTTTGCCCATCTCTTCTGCCCAATGTACCTGTGGAACCCCTTCTTGTTAATTTTCACACCCCTCACTAAGTTCAGTTGCATACACGCCTTGGCTTTTCCGATCCTATCTCTTCATGATAGATCTGGATGGCATCCCTGTATTTTTACCAGACCACATGTCCCTGCTTCCACAGTTAGGTCATCGCGTCCTTTGAGTGAATCTGGGCTCATGATCTTTTTTTATTCAAAATGATTTGCCACTAGATGCAAATTGCTTCAAGTCAATACACTACATGGATGTAGCTACCTCATTTCCCTCCTTTCAATGTGCTTATACGTGCTGCTTGAATGATATGGGAGGAATTAAACATTTTTCCAGGCAAGAGGTAGAACAAAGAAGGTTGATGGGGAGGAAAGGATAGCAATATAATTTATAAAAAGCTCTTAGAAGCAACAGCTTTAGCTTTCTACTATCGTGGACTATGGCTGAAAATAGCAGGTAATGGGACCAGTGTCCCTTTAAGAATTCTTGAGGTTACTAATGGATATAGGTCATGGTGACAGCCTTAAATAAACCTTCAGTAATAAACAAATCATTCTGAGTTTTCATAAGATTACCATCACTCCAGGGCTGCTCTAGTAGGGCTAAGAATGCGTGAAGGAAATGAGCATGATAGATCATATACATCATACTGTCATACCCCAAGAAAAGGACAAAAAAAATCTTTCAAGGAGGCTCACACTGTATTCCTGATAAAAGCTGCTAAGAATGTGCATTAATATTAATCCTCCATTTTACAATAAGCTATTCATTGCCTCTACATAAAATGCAACACTGCATCAGAGGAGAATGAAAACAAAACTTTGAAAAAATAGCAGGCATCAGTAGCCTGTTCCCAGGACTTGGAAATAGAAAGAAAGATCTCCAAAATCATGTATCCAAAATCACTGTAAGAATAATATGGAGGTATATATTTAATAGATTTTTTTTTTCTACAGTTCACTCCTTACATATTATAATTTTACTTTGTTTTAGCTATTTACCTTTAATTTAAACAGAATTCATAAGTTGAATATTGGACTTCAGCTGAAACAAGATGTGATTAAAACAAAATTTTATTCTTTTCTAATAAAACCTGTTGTAGATTGAGTGTCACTTCATTACATTCTGGAATACAAGAGCCTCATGGAGTGTTTTTAAACTTCTGATGTCTGCTTATAAATACCTCTGCCCCAAAAAGGAGCATGAGAGTGTTCATTGCTGAAGGAAAAAATGAGTTGAGATATCTTTATGGATAATGACCTGCCAATGATTGTAAATACAAGGTGACATCTTTAAAGATAAGGACATTCACAGATCGATTAGACAAATCAGTTAAGCAAGGCCACACAGACCTATAGGTGTATTGGGATTAAAATATTCTACTGTATATAGCACATGATTGCAGATATTGTTATGTCTTCTTCTTCATGTGAATAAATAATAATAATCGTAATAAACATGCTCCTGCCAACAGCCTAAGCATCCCAGTAATGTGAATTGATTGTTAGCATTTTGCTTTAAAGATGGATTAATTAAGGCTGAATCATATGGCAATCCTTACAAAAGTACTGCACATATGACATTTAAATTAATACCAAATGAATTCATCACAAGTAGGGTAATTACCACGAATATGTGATGAATTAATAATGATAGATCATTTATGATTCATGCATATATATGTACTTATATATATGTACATACATGCACAGACATTCACACACACAGTGGATAGCAAATTTTCTGCTGCCACATAGAAGAGTGAGATCTGTGTTTTTTAGCTGTCTGGGACAGACTTTCTACTGCTGTTCAGTTTGCTTAGTGCTGTATTACACCTACCACTGGGCAAAATGGAGGCAGAGAAACAAGTTGAAATAACATCCAGGTGGGGGTGGTGAGCCACTGTTGTAAAGTTATGATCTTTCCTTGTTGTGTGAGGGAGGATACTGGTGCAGAAGCAGGGCCACAGCTTTCATGTAGTTTCAGAGTTGCCCTGGATGGACTCTACATGTTTTTTTGAAGGTGCAGATGAGATGTTGCTGGGCACACATGCTCAAGCAGCACGAGTCTGGTGTGACTGGTTGGTTGTTCCAGGAGGAGCCTTCTGTCAGTACTAAAATGCAGCAGTAGCCCCATGTTTTCCTCTTATCTATCCAACAGCCTTCACTACCTAGTGCGAGTGGGTTTTTGGTTTGAGAAATGCTAATAGGTAGCATGCATAGCCACAAAGACCTGAAGGTGTGAGTCTCTTCCCTGTCCTCCAAGTCACCAATACTTTACTTTCCCAACATTTGCATTTCTTTTCCCACCCTCTTCTGACCCACACCTCATCTACTCACTCTCCTTAGCCTTTTAAAATCTACTCTAGACTTTTCCTTTCTCAGCAGCTTCTGTCTACCTTTCACTTCAAACTGTAGAAGTGCCTCCTACTGCCGCTACTTGACTTCCATTGCATCTCCCATATATTACTCTGTCATAGGGTTGAAATAGGCACCTTTACCCACTAACAAGGTGTTTGTCAAGGCCATCATGACCTTTTCTTGGCTGCTGCCCAAAGCACCTTTCTATTTTCATCTTCTCCAGGCTGTCTGTGACTACTGAGTTACCAATGATAACTCAAATAATCAATTACTCATTGATTATTCTCTCCTCGAGTGCTTTCCCAATTCTCAGCCTTCCTTTTATGACCAGTCCTTCAGTA
Source organism: Lagopus muta (assembly GCF_023343835.1). Lineage (NCBI taxonomy): Eukaryota > Metazoa > Chordata > Aves > Galliformes > Phasianidae > Lagopus > Lagopus muta. Next base: position 36,157,377 of record NC_064435.1, on the reverse strand, counting down.
TCCCCTGTTATTTTGGCTCTATGTTTAGCATGTTCTCTTTTCATTATATGGGACTTTGACAGTCCACTTCCCTGTCGATGTACATGGCTCACATGACCATCTCCTTGTCTGTACCTGCTGCCTAGTAGTTATGCCTCTTGTCTTCTTCCATTAACCTGACATTATGTTTTCATCGATTCAAACTCAGTTTTGTGTCATCTGGATCATATTTTTAACTTTTATTTTACTTTGTTCTCCATTACCGTGGCTCCTTGGAAAAGAACTTGTAAAATGCGCAATGGAACTCTTAGTAGATGGTCCTAATTGTGTCCATACTCTGGAGCCTAAATGTCCTTGTCTTACTGGGACTGAGAAGAAGCTAGAAAATGTCTGTGGCCGTCAGCATCTAACCCACATTTGAGGAGCAAGCCTGACACCAGAGTGAGCAATAAGGATTCCTCAGTCTAATAGCCTAACTCTAGAACTTGTTCCTTCTCTGCACAAGACTACTCTGCAGTTGTTATGTATCCTCTTATCCCTCTAAAGGAATATCTACCTTCATCTGGTTTGCACATTTCTTCAAGGGCACATGATAGATGCATGTTAAAAAAAAAACATATGTGCACACACTTAAGAGTCTAAAACTTGATCGATCTTGTCTAAATAATACAAAAGGTATGTGAGTCTAGGTAAAGCTAATGAAGCCATAGAGCCTTCAAGCATTTTGTCCATGCCCTACCTTGATTTTCTCCTCATTCTGGATACAGTCTTTGAGCTGTAGTCAGAGCTATTTAAGAAGTTTAAAAATATTTTTCTTTCAACACCAAATTATCTTCTAAAGAGAAAGTTTCATCCAGTTCAGTTTAGTATGGTTGGTCCTGTCAGAAAAGAGGGTCTTTCTATTACAAAAGAATTTATTTTTGTTCCCTTCTTTTACTTTAAAGCTTCTCTCTCTGCCATCTCAGTGAGTATCTTCAGTGTATGTATTCCAATACCTGATTCTTTTGTTTTGCTGCTAGCTCTTCTTTCCTTCCCACTTCACCTGTAGATTAGTTGGAGGAAAGTGCTTCTCCTTGCTTCTACTGACCCCACTGGCATTGTCTGTTTAGAGCACAGACATGAAGATCTCTATTATATCCAGTCTGGGAAAGACATACTTATGGCCTTGTGAGTGAATACACGGTGTGATTCAATGATACAATAGTTTTCATAGGAACAATTTCATCATATCGAACACAACTGTGAATTTACACTGGCAATCTTTGACCCACTTTTAATCTCCTCTTTCTGTGTTTCCCTTCTATCAATATACTCAGCTGATGCTCAGCAGAAAAGACAGTGCAGTAACCTCATTCTTTCTCCTCCTTTTTCTCTTCCATGTGCACTCCCAGTTGCTGTGATACCTTCGCACTGCACCGCCTAGGATCCTGCCATACCTTGAATCTGTGCTTGTCAATCGACTTCAATCCAAGCAAAAATGTTTGCCATCTGGCAAATTATCTTCCTCACTTACCACACCCATAGAAAACAAGAATGGGGCTCAAAAGGTCATTGGACCTATCACTTGCCCGAGGGCAGGATCAGCTGCATCTACAGCATTCCCAACAGATGTTTATCTTACTTGTTCTTAAAGCCTTCAAATGTGGAGGTTTTCCAAGCTCCTCATGCAGTGTTCAGTTCTCCTTGCAAATTCTTAATGATCCTAGGTATCCTGAGCTCTTCAATTACAACCTCTCACATTCCCCTATTAAATTCAACCTGCTTATCTGCTCCTTCAAAGGCTGTACACAGCTCTGGCTCCATCTGTCTCCAGTTCTTTATGAGAGTATCTTCACAGGATGTCTGGGTGCCTTTGCCCAGCTGTGTATCTCTCCTCACTAACATTCCACACCCACCCATCTCCCTGTCTCCATCTGTCTGGCATCCCTTTGCCCCCAAAATTATTTCATCGAGCTTTCATTTCCACTCCCAAGAATTTTCCCCTTAAATTCTTTTCTTTGTGAATAAGAGACTCCAGTTCATTCAGAATGTGCTTTTTTAAAGGACACCTTCCCCAACACACACACTCCTCCCAAGCCCAGAAGTTACCATTCAATCTGTCATCCTGCTCACCCGGCAAACTTTATGGTTTCATTTGCCTTCATCAGCCTGTAAACTCATTTTGGGTGGGGCTCTTTTCTGCCCTTTGTTCTCCTCTGTGTTGAATGTGCTGACAGAGCTGAACTCTCAATAATTAATAGCACAAACAAAGCTTAAGAAGGGACAGATCAAAGGATGAAGAAAGGGAAAGCAGAGGGAATGTAAGGTTTTGTTTAAAGCAGCAAGGAAGCTTCAGAATAAATGTAGCCCTCTGGGATATGTTGAACACCTGTCAAAGAGTGGTTTAGTATTAGGTTGTTGAATAATCTGAATGAAGACAGTCTCTGCTTCTCTAAAGTGTTCAGAAAAATTAACATTTTCACTGTTACAGGCAGACACTTCATGAAATTGATTTGAGGTGAGGAAGACAACCAACAAGTGAATGAAATTTGGAAAGTTGGCAAGAGGCAAAACAGCGCAATGAGTCCATCCCATGGATCCAGGAAGTTCAGGACCTCCAAAGAACTATGCTGGGAGTTTGCTTCACTTCCTCAGAGGTAGGAGACTTCAACCCCAGTGCCTCCAGGAAGTCTAGAGGCAGATTTCCATCCTGCTTTGTCAGCAGTTTGCTCCACAGTTCTGCCAATCTGTTGCTGACTGTTCTGTTGTTGGCAGAACAGATGTGTGCACTGTGGTGACAGAAGAACATGAGGACTATTCTTGCTGCCTTTCCCACCAAAATCATGGTTAATCCTAAGGAAATAAAGCACCTAAGTTCTGCCAGGAACTTCAGTGGCAGAAATATGCTAGTTGTCTGCCTCTGTGTAAATGGAAACCTGATAAAATAATGCTTGGTCATTATCCATTCTTTGTACACTCATCAGCATCAATGTAGGAAGTGCTGATGAGTTACAAACAGGGTGGTAAAGACTTCTGGTTTTAGCCTGTCTGATCATGAAGAACTGCATTATCTTGCAGTAACAATAATATCAATGGAATGTCTGTATTCTTCAAGAGGTCAAGGTAACTGTATTTTGTGCTGGCTCCAGAAAGTGGGCCTTAATGAAGGAGTACCTGGGACAAAATAGCTGCACTCATACAGTGGTTGGTGAGCATCAACTTGTTAAGGTGGTGAGATGTGCTGGTTGCAGACCCAGCTTCCTGGTCTGGAACCTGGACCTGTGATGTCTATAGTGTCGTTTAGACTATGACACACAGACCAAGAAGGGAAGGGGGCCTCCACTGGGAACAGGACAATTTAAATGTTTCTGGCTCCCAAGCTGGATGGAGGCAATTAGAGAGTGCACCTGTGACACAGGAACTGTGTCAAGGAAGCAAAGGGGGTTCCTTTGAAAGGTAAAAAGCAATTCGGGGAAGTGCCATGGTACACTTATCAATCTGTCTATTTGCTATTATGATGATGATGAGAATTTATTACAGGTTTTATTTAAACTTCCTGCCTCTTTATTTTTATAAAGAATCACATAATCAATATATTGTGTGACCAAGTGGGTTGTACAAACACAGACATCCCTGCCATTGCAATACAAAGATCACACATTAAGAAACACGAAAGGTTCAGTGGGCAAGGACAAACAACAGCAAACGCCAAAGAGACCACCAGGGTGCTGAGCTCTACCAGATTCAGCAAGGAGGATGTGAGCAAGGGCTCTCTTGTCATGTCTGCCTCCATCCCAGGAGGTCACTGACCAACATAGTTACTTGGCTGCAAAACGTGAAAGAAGCAATCCAGAGCAAAGGGACAGTTTTGCCCATGACTTTAGGGGAGATGATTTGGAAGACATTTTTTCAATAGGGTCTGCCTGTTTAGTTGAACTAAAATTACATTTTAGATATTGAATTTGCATTACACAAAACATTTTGACCTCAGTATTTTCTAGGAAGTGTCACCTATCTTCCCCCTAGTTTTCTTTGGTTGAAAGAGAGATTTCTTTGAGATTAAAATCAATTTGATAGTTAAAATGCATTAAGGGATGAGTTTTAGCTTAGATGATACACACGACTCAAACTTCTAAAAAGTTTTGTTTTGCTAGAAAATTGTCAACCTGGCTCAAACATATTTAAAACAATAACAGGTAACCCTCCAGCCAGAATGGAAAGACTTCATTTACATCTGCACTGCCAAGTGGATACATTAATACTAAATTTAATGTAAATCCTAGGTTTAATTTATATCACCATTTGAATAATCTAACCCATATCCAGGGCATCTAAGAACATCTAAGAAAAAGACTTTTGTGCCTGGGTAAAAGGAATTTAAAGAAATTCTGGCCTATGGACTAACTGCAGTGATGTTCCCACAAGGGTAGGGAGAAATGCACAGTAGAGAGGAATTGGAAAAGGCAGAGAGAGAGAGAGGGAGGGGGGAAGAGAAAGAGATGTGTGCATTAGGGAAATTGCCAATAGGGTGGTTGGAAAAAGATTAATTACAGCAGTAGCAGCATACTGAAGACAAAAGAACTGCCTGATGGCCATTTAAGATGGATTCATGAAAAAGAATGAGAACAAATATCAAATTCTGCTCTTCAACATGGCACTGGGAGTGTGTGTTACCCAGCTGGCATTAGTAGTGTTACTCCATGTTTGCACCACTTTTAGTGAGAGAAATTTACCTCCAGGTCTCTGACTTGTACCTAATATGTCACTTGCTTTCTGTCAGATAGCCAGGTGGGTCTGAAGGTCTCTCTGGAAAATGGAATGGCAGGAATTCTGCCAGACAATACCAGCTGAGGATCAACTTCCGAAAAGGAAGGGATTGTTTTAGTGACATTTGGCTCTGTACTTAACTTCAGCCTTTTAAAAGATGGGTGCCTCCCTGGTTCTGCTGGCTTTGTCCACATACACTCAACTGTATTTTCCCAGGCATGTGGAAATGTTTACTGTCTGGTGTAAATCTCAACACAACAAGTACCTGATCAGTGAGCCACATATCAAGTGAGTTTCATGAAGTTAAATGACAAGGAGCTCAGCATTCAAAGGATGGCTGCTCTTCTAATTAACGGTATCTGTGAAGTTGCAGTGCACCTTCAAATTACGTGTATGCCCATAGTTCACCAGAGCATCCATCCTTCCTTCACATGGCTGATTAATGATTCTTTTGCACATGCATTTGAAGCTTGAAGAGTTTCATTTCCTGATGATAATTTCCTTTATCTCTGTTGTCAGCGGGGGAGTGCCTCTTTGTCCAGGGCAGAACCTGGCAAGAGAGGAGGCAGGGCTGCGGGCCACTGCTTACACCTCCCACGTGTCTTTGGAAGTCCCAAGGGACACCCTACCTGGTACTGCAGCAGCCTGTGAAATTGGCTTTCAGCGAGGCGTGGTGCTCCTGCTGGGGACGTATGGGGGTGGAGATAGAGAAGGAAGGGGCAACAAAGACTGTCTCCACATTTTCATACACAGAGGGAGTTTTAGGATTATAACACCAACTTTTGGGGTCAAATGCTGTGTTTAAAATACTCTTGGCAAGCACTCACTACTCTGAATTTATAGCTCGAACCTTCCCATAGGGAATAGGGTATTTAAGCAGAAGGAAATTCCCCTGAATTCTGTCCCACTCTCAGAAACAATGTCTTTAGTTTACAGCTTGTAAAAACTGTGTTCAGTGTTCTTGGACCACTCAGCTCTCCCCGAGATTTACAATTCCTATTGGTAGCATACCTTTGTGCAAATAAGCACAAAACTTTTCTTGAAGTCCACCAGAAGACAAACCCCGTGCTCATGCAGTCCCTGGCACATCCACGAGCATCTGCAAGATTTCAGAGTGAATATCTAGTTCTGCCCAAAGGGGCTGATGGAAAGTCAGAGACTGAAAGATGAGATCTTTTCTCTTTTCTTCCTTAGGACACAAAGAGTTATTTATTTAAAAGACTGGCTTAGCATTATTGTAATTTTTGACACAATGGGTGCCTAGATGTTCCAGCCGGGACCAGGGACCTCTTGTTCTAGGCACTAATCTTGACACTGAGATCATTACTTAATACCTGGGGGGTATCTGTCTAATGTTTGTTTGTTGGTGTTTATTTTTTTTTCCCCTTTATTTTTTTCTCATAATATAAATTTACATTTCAGAGTCCATTCACATGTGCTAACCTAGTTATGAGCCGGTTTCAGTCTTCATGAACTTCCTGCCTACAGGCATTTTTTGTAAATTGCTGTAATATGATAACTGGAAATCCTTTTTACTATCTCGAAACAGGAAATAAACATCCTGTTGTGAGAAGAGAATTAGAATGATGCGTGATGCCTCTTCTGTAATTTACTCAACTTGGTAGAATATATTATGTAGGAAAGACTTTTAGGGCATTAAAGCAAAGATAACCAGCCATAAATCAACCTCTATGAGAGCATGCTCAATCCCTGTTGAATAGCACTTAGATCATTCTTGTTCAGCTTGAGCATTAGTAATCTTTTGCCTTTAAGACGGAAGAAAAATTATCGAGTTTAGAAATTATTTAGGAGTTCAGCAGATCTCCTGGGTTTGCATTTTGTTGATCTTCATGTGAATATTTGAATAATTCATATTTTTTGTCATGTTTAGGAGGTGTTTCCTTAAATGTCAGAAGTGTCTGCAGAATGTACGTGGGGCAGGCTTTTGTAAAGTGGAGATTGCCTTTCTATCGGCATGCAGAAAAGTCTTTGATATCTTGGTTCTTGAGGTATGTATTCTTCTTCTCTTCCTTGTTCTCCTTGACTGATGTAAATTGAGCTCCTCCCCTCAGTCTTTCTAAATCTGCATTTGTTTTTCTTTGTTGGAATTACTGATATGTAATATCTCTTTCTCAAGAGAACCTTTTCCTTCTTTTACTTTTCCTCTTGCTTTTCTTCTTGCATTCCTTTTCTTTCCTTTCATTTTCCCCTTTCCTTTTCCCCTGCTTTTTCCATTTTCATCTCCCATTAATTTGTTTTTAGTTGCATACGTTAATATAAGATATTGCTGGAAGTCTTATGAAGATTTTATTGTAGTTGTCAATAAGAATTTTAAAGAATTACTCCTCATTTTACACATCTCACTCATCAAGTTCATGATGAATTTCAATTGAAAAGAATAAAAAGCCAAGCATATAACAATAATTCCTAAAAAGTATCTTGATGATGATTTGTGACAGGAACATTTTGATATTTCTAAGTTACAAAGCACCAGAGAAATTACACTAATGGTAATGTTTGCATTTCTGCTGTCATTACTGAGATATCTTTGTATATCTCCTCCAAAACATTATGGTGAATAATCTTTGTATGATACTCGTTTTGGAGTGATGCTACATGATTATTTATGAATTTGGAGTTCTTTGCAATACTAATCATAATATTATGGGAGAAACTATTCCAGCTTTGGCATTCACTTATAAACATTGTTGAAATGTTTAAGTGCTTGCAACAGCTGTAGGATGGATTTTTTGGGCCCTTTCTTTCTATGCGCTTATCGTGTTTTTATGTTTGGGGTAGTTCAGTAGAAATGGCTCTAAGAACAGTAAAATAAGCACATGACAGTACACTTAAACAAGGTAATATTTGAACCTGAAAAGAGAATTATTAGTCTGACTTTATTCAGATGCTGCTGGTCAAATCAGATGAGAGATGCTGTAATTTGGGTTTTTTGCTCCTTGGTAGGGTGTTTCAGCTAAACAAGGAGGTTTCTATTAAAATAGACTCTTCTCCTTTTTTGTATTCCCTGTCCAAAGAACATGTAAGTGTTTTGCTCAGGCTCGTTTTCTGAGAAGCAGTTAGTGGTTAAAGCATAAATCTGTGAGTCAGATATATGGTGCTCTGATCTGATGTCTTCTTTTGAGTCATTCAATTTTGTTTACCCATTAGGGGTGGGCAAGCACTTCTGCTCCACCTACATGCCAAGCTGGCCACAAGGGGACCAGTACTGGGCAGCTGCATGAACGTGTGGCTAAACACATATAACTATATCCTATATTTTAGCATGGCTAATTACATTCTCATAACCAAAGCTCTAATTGCATAAGCCACGCATTTAAAGCCTAATCTCTCCAGAACTTGCAAGATACATGCTTCAGGGATCGGGAGCTCTGAGAGCTCTTCATAGCAGGGAGATAGTGATGACTTATATCCCCACTCTGTTACTAAAGAGAATGGGTCTGGACAGTCATCTGGTACCCAAGACCACTGACTTTATTGCCCTTTGATGGTTTGCTTATTGCCACAGCTGGGAACTCAGGTTACTTAGCAGACCCCATGGCAGTAGGGTCTTGCTGCTGATTATGAATGCAAAACACACTTGGGCTAATCTAGAACCACAGCTGACCCACTTTGGCTTTATTACATTGGACTTGTGCCTACAGAGCTCCTGGGCTGGCATTGGTTCCTGTCTATCCAGATCAGAAGAGAAGCAAAGCAGATTTAAAATTGTGAGCAGCTGTAGGTCCCTCAGCTCTGAAATCAGGCAAGCTACCAACATCTTCCTTCCAGGGCTCGCTTGCAAAAGAGGTTTTTTACACATTGGGAAGATGTGATTCCTGGTCTTTATTTGAGCCATCTTCTCTTTACTATATTTCTTCAGAAACAACTGCAGCTGCCACATGCTGGCTGGCATATTTAAAAGTGGCTAAGAAGGAAACGTTTCTGCCTTGAGAGTTTTCTGATAAGGCCCCAGTTCTGCATCTTCATGCACGTAGGCATGTCCTGACATCTCTTGGGAATGTCAGACTTGTTCTTTCTGGTGTATGTTTGTCATTTTAAATAACAGAATATTGTCAGCAGTTTGTTTTGCTCTTTGTGTAAGTAACTAACTAACACTCCCTTTGAGTTCAGTGGAGCTGCAGTTTCATTTGTATAGTCGAGAACCTCCAAAGAGTTTTGTATCTTAACCAGTTTGTGCAGTGTCGCTCTAGAGGTGTAAATGGGTTTCAGTGTTTTATTGACTTATTAAACGGTGCTGCCTAGCTTCAGATTTATTAGTTGCAGCTATTTACACAGTGACTATTTCTGTCTCCACAATCAGCTTGCTCTGGGACTGGCCTGTGCAATGTGGAGGTTGCTGAGATGAGTCACTGTGTAGCTTCTTGTAGCTTCTGCATACATCCGGATAGGCAAAGAGTGGAACTTTCTCTCTTACTCTGATTTAATTTTATTTAATTTTCTCTTTTGCATCCTTACTGCAGTTTTTGGAATCTTGCTGCCTCCATCTCTCACATCTGTTACTAACAGGATATATACTCATATAATATCTCTCATCTTTTCTAGCTTTAATGCTGAGAAAATAATTACAATCTCCACCATCACTGTAGGTATTAGCAGGAGAAAGTGCTAGTTTCTTTCCACAGAAGTATAGAGCAACCCCAGTCATTCAGCAAGGTGATTATACAAAGAATCAGTTTTATTTCTTGAGGAGAGTTACTGCAATACTTCAGTCATATAAATGAGTGTGATGATGTTGACTCAAAGGGAGAAATGCAGTTTGATTGCATCTTCAGTCTGGTCCGCGTGCACTGAACACAAAAGTTTTTGAAACAGAGAGTAACAACATTAAGGGGTCTGCACAAAGTTTAACACAGAATTTGTTGGCTTCTAGAAAGTCCCTTTTTTCTCCCAGCACGAGTGATTTCGATGGGCATTTTGTCTCAAATGCTGGATTGAGAACACAAGTGATTTTTTTTTTTTTATTTTAAACTTTCTTCTGAAGGATGTAAAAAGGCTTGTCTACATGAGTTCTGCTGCTCACTTTTGCATGAGAGCAAAGCTGCTCATCTGCATGGTACATGTCCTGCATTGTAGGAAGCTGCTGGAGTTTTGTTTGCTCACTTACTTAGAAAAGCCCTGAGATTTTGCAAGAGGAAGGTGTGAGTCTCCTTGGTGGAATCAGACAGGGGATCTGCTATTGCTGGTTTCAAGTGGATGTTACATGCATCAGCAGTACATCTGAATTTTTAGGAAGAATACAACTTCATTTCTTCCTGCAATGATAGAAAATTCCTCAATAGTGTTCATAATCTGCATTTTCTTTGGATCACAGGCTGATTGATTCACTTAACAAAATGAACCCTGATTCCAAGAATAGAGAGAAATTCAGGTTTGGATACAAAAGACAGTTGGAACAGGCTAAGTTTCAAAGGGCTTTAGTTGAGGAAGGGCATAGGCAAATCTATAACTGTGTTCTCTGTAAAATGGACTCAAACACATATATATTGGCTTCTAAAGGGTCAGTTTCCTAATGAAGAGAAGTGCTACGAGTCTGTAAGCCAGGGGAATAAATAAATAGTAAAGTGAGAAAGAGTGCAGATGGCTAGCAACATAAGTTCAAGACAGAAGTGGTAGAAAATTGATTAGGGAAGAAAAATGATAGAAGTAGAAATGCGTAAGCAGAAAAAAAGGGAATTTTTACAGGAATTCAGGTTTAAAGCTTATCCTAGACATGGCATTAAACCATTTATTAGCTGGTAGAGTTATCAAGAATAATGCAGAAAAGGCAGAACTGTTCAATCAATATTTCTGTTCAGTATTTGGGGAAAAGCCAGATGACTCCGGACACGATGATGATGAAATGCTTTCCATTCTAGCAATAGCTAGGGGAATGTGTTAAACAGCAGATACTAAAGTTAGATACATTAAAATTAGTGGGTCTGGATAATTTGCATCCAAGATTTTGAGATCGATAGTCAAGGAGCACTACAGACCATTAATTTTGATTTTTAACAAGCCATGGAGCACTGGGGATGTTCCAGAGGACTACAAGAAAGCTAATGTTGTGCCAATATTTAAAAAAGGTAAATGCAGTGACCCGAGTAATTATAGGCCTGTCAGCCTGCCTTCGATCCCAGGCAAAATAATGGAATGGCTGATATGGTGCTTGAGTAATAAGGAATTAAAAGAAGGCAATAGAATTAATGACAGTCAGGATGGTTCTTGTCAAACTAACTTGATATCATTTTAAATCAGATTTCAGGTGGGGTGATTTAATTTGAAACTTTGATGCAATAGATTTTGCTTTCTGTAAGATGTTTGGGAGGCTTGACATTTTGATTATTCAGATAGAGGCCAGCTCCACAAATAGTGATTAAAGAGAAGTTAGAAGGAGCATAAACATCTGAACCTAAAACTGCAATCCTAAGAGCTCAGCTCAGGGGCTGCCCAGAATTGCTTGATCTCCTTGGTTTTCAGCTGGAGAAGTTTCCTAGGCAACTGAGGTTCTGCTTTTGTGCACTCCCAGAAGACACCTCAATCCTGACAGGGTTGAGTGGTTCAGTATCAGTGTCATAACTATACATTTGTCTGCCTGCTTCCCATATAGAGCTTGGACCAAAGAGTGTGCTCAGGGCACATTTAAAGGATCAGCCTGAGCACAAAATGCAAAAGCAGATGCAGTCTTGTTTTAGCACATGAGCATAAGAAAAGGTCTTACATTTGATTACTCAGTGGTTAGAGCACTCTCTTGGCCAGGCTAGAAAAGCTCAAGATTGAATTCTTTATTCTACTGAAGTGATTTCAAATCCACTTATCTGACTGGATACTGGTCGTTGGCATGTGCTTATGACACAGCACAGGGGGACTGAATATGTATTAACAGGGGAACAGCCCCAGCCAACGTTGAGTTACAGTCGCAATTGTTCACATTGTGAAGTGCAGTGGATGCTGGATTCTGCAGAGAAGCTGTGTTAAGCATGAAGGTGAACACTGTGTGATTACTCCAGAATTATTCTAGAGATGCAAATGAAGATAATAACTTTATCCAGCATCTATTTATAGTCAATATTGGCACCATGAAGACCATTTTATCCTATTCCAGGACATATATCCAAGATGTTTGGGATGAATTCCTATAATCAAGTTACATTTCCCCTTCCATTATAGATGGGTAGGTTAGATTACATTCATAATTAAAGTTATGAAAAAGAATTCCCACCTTAAAAACACATAGATCAGAGATTGCTCTTGAGTTCAGCAAGGATAATAGCCAGTGGTGGAGGCATCATTGTACTAATAGGAAAAAAAATCTAGAAAATATCAAACAAGGAATATAGAATTGTCTTTTAACAGAGAAGGACACAGATCAATTATTTACCAAAAGCCACACTGGATTTGTGGATTTTTAAAATGTGCATTCTCTTTATACACATATTTCTCCTAAAATCTCTTCTTTTGTCTATTGCAGTTGCTGAAACAGGAATTAATTCAGGGAGCTCCCAGGACTTGTCTTATATAAGGGGTCGTGACCAGAAGATCATTGTGGTTCCCTCTGGTCTTTAAAGATCCAGCAAAAAGCACTGAGGACAAACAAACTGAAAACCCAAGCCCAACCAGTAAGAAGCTTTCTGTGTCCAGGAAAGCAGATAATCTAAATAGACAAGACAGGCTGGGGTGAGAAAAAGGATGTGTTATCTCTCTTTCACAGATGGGAAACAGAGGCACAAAGAGATTAAGTGATTTACACAAGGTTTGTGTCAGAGCCAGGAATGGGAGCCAGTTCTCCTGAATTTTGAGTCATTACCTTAACAACAAGACCATCTTTTTTTCTTTTTTTTTTTTTTTTAGCCATAGCCTTGAGAGTGAAAGGCCTGTACATAAAATTGTACCATTGCTTACAGAGTAATCTGATAAATGATGGAAATCCTGTATGTGCAGAGTACTAACATGTTCTGATTTCTTCTTTCAGACTGACTCCTCTTTCGTTCCTTCAGCTTTCCTTTAATCCTTCTTTTGCTTTGTTTTCGCTCTCTGTTGCATAGGACACTTGCATCAATTATATGAGAAAAAAGTACCCCTGTCTCAGCACCAGGCACAGAAACAGCATATTCAGACCACCTATCCTTCCACAGTACAAGAAAAAATGTACTAGACATACCTGTACATGTATCTTCTAAGTCTGGGTTTGTAAGGATAAGCAGAAGACAAATAGAAAAGGGCATTTGGGATTTGCCTGTCTTATTACAACTAAATCTGAGTACATTTTCTAGGGAATCAGAAATTACCTCAATGGCGTCTGCTTAGCTGAGTTGGCTAGGTTCAGTGGCATCTAAATCCTTAAACCTTTCCTTTCTATATCTTCTCATTTCACACATGTTACTGGCCTCCTTTTCTAAACCCCTTTGGGTAAAAGCATTCCCTTTTTGATACCACTAGTAGGATCGGATGGAACCTTGGGCAAAACCTGTAAATATCCAGACTTCTCCTCTGGCAATTCTGAGAGTGTCAGTTTTTCTTCTGTTCCAATGGTACAATACCATTGGAATAAGACCTCTTTCCAACACTGCAAGATCTTGCAAGTTTTTAGGAGGCAGAGAGAAAAACATATATTAATGCTGTCCATGCACAGAATGGTAGAATATCCAAGAGGGTGTCAAAATACTTGCATTGTGGTTAGCCATGGCCAAACAGGGACAGACAGTTTGCCCAGGGCCCTGTGTGTGGAGAGATTAGAGAGGGCCCCAGCTAATTGCCTAATGATACATGGAAGGTCATAACCTGTACCTTTGCCTCTGACCCTGGGAGCCACCACTGTTGCTTGTCACTGCTACACAGTCTCTGTGGCATTGCAGACAGCCCTCAGCTGTGCTCAGTGCTTCATTTTGGGCAGGCACGCAAGGGCCATGGAGCAGGCATATTGAGTGGGACACAGAGAGTATTGGAGAGCCTTATGGGTGTGTAAGGCAAAGGTGACCCTACTGGTGAATGTAACTTTGGGCTCTGCTGTTTCATGAAAAAGTTCTGGACAAAACTCAGAACCTAGACCTCTTTCCAGCTAAATGTGTGCTGGGAATAGGTTCCCAGAATCAGGTTATCCTGCTGGCCTCCCTATTAAGGGAGACATAAAGGATAATGCTGGGAGAATTACAATGCCGTTTTATGGAAAGATCAATGGCATGTCTGCAGCTAGAATGCTGTTTTTAGGTAAGGGTAGTTTCACCTCATAAAAGATTATATAGCTGACATATTTTTAAGTTCAAAGAAGAGTAACAAAACGTGTGATGAAGAGGTATGGAAGCACTTTGAGATGAAGATGTGGACGATTGAGTAGTAGAAGGTGGCAAACAAGAGATGTCAGTGCAGTATATAAAATAATAGATGGCACAGAGGGGTCATGTGGTCACTCCTGTGTACCCTCTTTTGCAATAAATATCAGACAGACACTTGGAAATAAAAGCAACAGGTTTAAATCTAAAACAGCAAATGCTTTTTTAACACAGTGTCTCTGCTGTGGCCTTGAGAAAATACAGAGCTAAAAGAGTGGAGCAGAATTAACAAATGTCAGACATCGCAATCAATACCAGCTACATCTGCAGTCAAACTATCCAGGGTAAAAGTTAATCTATTAACTCATATTTTAATGTGGTATTGTGTTAATAACTCAAATCTATGCTCCAGGGCTTGTGACAATGAGTGCTTACTGCTCACAGGGAAATCTGGCTGCCAGGCACATTTTTGGATGGGCATTTGTACTTTGTGGGGGGGTGGGGGGTCCTCTGCATTTGTTCCTGGTGAGCGGCAGAGGCAGGCTTTCAGGCTAGCTGGACCTCTGATCTGATCCGCTCTGGCATCTGATGCTGGCTTGGGCGAGCTCCTAGGGCACTGCCCAGGGCTGGCCCCGCTGCTATTTCTGCTGCCAAACTGGAACTTGCAAAACCTGCGCTAGGCTTGGCGTCAGCAAGCGTGGCGTGTTTGGGCAGCTTTGAGGTTTCACCCAAATTGCCCGCCCTGCCCTGAGAGACACCACCTGTGCTAAGCTAGCCCTAGGCAGGAAATGGAAGAACAAATCAGGGCTAATTCAATTAAAAAAAAAAAAAAAAAAAAAAAAGTCTTAAAACAAACTGTACATAGTCTTCTCTGCACGCCATCTGCATAGGAGCAGGGGGGATGTGCTGGATGCATACTGTGATTCAAATGGAAGTGAGAGTAAATTGAAGGCTGATATATATCAGTGCTGAGGGCAGGATTTAGACAAGTGAACAGTTGTTCCTACAACAAAAACAGATAATGTTGTCAAGTTTGTTCTCTAACCAAGGATTCAATCAAATGCTCACCAGACTCTAGCTAAATCTCCGCAACCTTTATTGCTTCCTGCACACTCACTTAAATCTTGCCTAACCCCTTCCTGTCCCAGCACTGGTTTCCTTCTTCCTCCCTGGGGTGGTATTAGTGTCTGCCCACTAAACCATGTCGGCAGGTGAAATTTATAGATGGGCTACGGGCAGCTATTTATCATCATTTTTGTAATTTCCGTCCCCACTCCACATTAAATGCAATAACATTTTGAGCACTTTCAATATGAAATCCATTGCCGTATCCAAAGGTTGTTTCTCCATCTAGCACACAAACGTGGCAGCTCACTGCCCCTCAGCACTGCTGCAGGTACTTTTTATATTCTACATGTACTTGGAAACCTTTTTCAAGAAGGAGAGAGAAAAAGCACAACAAATGTGACATTGAACTCTTCTAGACAAATAGGTCAGGTTATTGAGCAAAGTGGCATGCCCATTGCAGTGCTCCCACATACTTGGTGTCCCCATCCTCATGCCCTCCATGCCCATTTTATTTCTATCTTCTTTCAAGAAAGAAACAGATATTTTAGAAAATATTTCTTAGCAAAGCAAGTAAACATGCACTCAGAAGGGAGTTCCTTCATGCTTATGCACATTAGCAAACAAAATAACTGTACGGAAGGTGTATTTTCCCTGCTCCTAAGTTTGCTAGGCCCTGCACCAGAAAGGAAGCAAGAACATCACTGCTGGTGGGCAGCTCCTCCTGGGCCTCAGGGCAGTCACCCTTGTGGGACTGACAGCTTAGAAAGTCCTCTCCTTCTAGATAACTCCATTTCCTACTCTGATTCTGCTGCTGTCTTCTAGAGTGGATAACACAAGCTGACACCCAGGGTGTGACAGGAAGGCTGGTGTGTTTTTATGTACAAATCATTTTGAAGAAAAAAAAGAAGAAACAACTCTGGGAATAATAGAAGGAATTTACTGGGGAATTATGTGGGAGGTGCACTTAGGTCATCAGATGGCAATGTTAATTTTTTCTATATATTTTGTTTTTTAATGTTAGTTTTTAACTGTCAGAAAGGATGAAAGAAGCAGGAACTATCCCAGGTGTTGCACGCAGCAAAAGGGCAGTTACAGTTCTGCTCTTGTTTCATTGGCAAGATAGACTGGAGGAAAAGTCTTCAGGCATTGTGCAAGAGATAAATATGCTGGGTTAGTTTTATTTCAGAGATACTTCCAGCCAAATGCTACTTCAGCTGAGGAGTGTAAGAGTGAAAAGAATATATGTGTTGATATAAATATAAGAGGGTGTGCCCTTAAACATGAAGCAATGCTGGTGTGTAGGTTTGCTAAGCAGGCATCAGAAATATTGAGCAATCTGCTTTTTCAGCATAGATGTGTTCTTATCTTGGGACACTCTTCTCATTTCCTTTGGCAGTTTCAGTGCAAACGTATGTCCCCTGCCTCAGCCCATGCCCATGTCGCTGGAGCCAGCACTGCCTTGGTGTAAGCCAGAAGGCTTGGCTCTGCCTGTTGGCTCTGCCGGCATATGGTGGCTAGAGACCACGTGGGATTTCATGCCGGCTGGTGGCTATCTTCACAGGGCACACTTGGAAACTGGGCAAACTCATCCAAGCAGCCAGCTCTCCCCTCCTCTAAACATGGAATTTAAAAGATTTCTGCAAATTACACAGGTTTTTCGATTGGAGTCAACTTTTAATTCATTTCCTCCTTTGCCCCTTCCAAACCCTCTCTTCTCTGGCCTTGAAGTCAAATGGGGCTGCAGTGCACAAGAACTGTAAAATTTATCCCCCCAGCAACTGCTTAAATCTCATTTCTAATCCTCTAAACTCCTTGGTTCAAGGTAGTTTAAATTGTTATAAATATCTTTGTGGTGGATTATACTGCTTAATTGCTACTAAGGGAATAATAATATTATGTGTATGTGCATACATAATATAATGTACATACAGAGACGCAGGCATAGACAGAAAATCATCCTGACAAAGAAGATATTAAATAATAGTTTAAACTACTCAGCATTTGGGAAAGCCTGTTAAAGGGATTAGAAACTCAATCCAAAACTGGACAAGGGGTAAAGGGAATAATTTCCACTGATAGCAGTGGTGGGAACACTATTTCCTTGCCTATCTGTATTTTCCTTAACCTATACAACTTATGGGAGAACATAATCTTTTCTATGAAGTTAACCTGATAAATGTAAAGAATATTTGGATTTGAGGAAGATAGATTCTACTCTCCCAAGAAGATGAGAGGTACAATATATATCATTAGTATACCTTTCTTTAGGAGGAAATAGTTTCCTGTCATCCAAACATCAAAGTTGTAAGTCCAGATGTCCTAAAATGACTGAGACCTGAAAAAAATATATAGCTACATATAATCTCTTATATGTGAGTAATCCCTGTGAGTTGCTTGTGACCATTGCACTTGTGCAGATGCCTGGGCAGCTGGGGCCAAAGGCTTTGTCCTGGCAATGTACTATCACACATAAAGCTTCTAAAGAAAGAAGCTGTGATAGTAGCCTTTTCTGAGAATGGAAGAGGAGTTTATTGAGATCTTGAGAAATATTATGATAGGTGTAACTATAAACTTGATTGTCCTTTGTATGTGTGTTATTGCAAAAGTCTGCACTTCATTTTTGCTCTTCTTCTGCTCTATCCTGCTAGTGAAATGCTGTAAGTGTATTTTTCTTGAAGCAGCCTTGGTAGCTTGTGTTGACCCCAGACATGGTGTTGTACCTATCAGCGTTCAAGGAATCAGTTAATAAAAGATAATCCAAAGTAACTGACTTTAAAATAACTTAACTGAAAATGTTTATTACTAAATACAATGGCTGAAGCCAAACACATATGAATGAAAGAAGCAAACACTATTGTCTTACAAACTTAACAGAAAGAAAGTAATTCCAATATTGAGCATTTCAAAATGGTAAGAAAATGTGATATCGCTCAGACTGAGAGGGCTAGTTCTGGCCTGAACTTCATTCATTATGTAGAAGCAAACATCTCAATCCATCTGTAAGTTTGAACTCAAGGATGAGCACGTATACAGTTCCAGAAGAACCGTGCCCTAGGCCACTATCTGACTTTTATCATCTCAAATAGACTGCATTCTTACAAATGCTATAATTGGGTGTACCTGGTCTGTTACCCTCTTTCTAGGCACATGAGTTCTGCTTTTGAGTCCAATATTTACACTCTGTGATTAAACCAGTTTTATCTTGTTTTGTGGTAAGAGCAAGGATGTCCTGTCTGAAAGGTGAAACACACATTCCTTACAACACCTCTACCTCTTGTTTTGGTTCATCTTTACTTGATACCTCTTTTATTCAAGTCTGAAGAAGCCTTAAATTACTTAAAAAAACACTTTATGAAGAAGTGTTTGATAAGACCTTAATGAAGAAATACAAGGAATATATTATTGAAGCCCCTTTGACTTTCTTGGTATACATTTCCTAGATATTCTTTAGACTTGAAGTGCTCTTTCTATCCTGGAGAATGGCTTTGATCCATGATTTGTACTCCTTGGATCTGGCCAAAGATCCACAACTGTTTTTAGAAAGCCTGCACAACGCACGTTGAACTGCATCTGCTTGTGAGTACACTGAGGCCAAGGTCTGGTTGATCTGTAAGTGTAATAGGTTGCCCTGTGGTCCAGTATCTCTTCACACAGAGGGCTGAGGCTGAGATGAATGTGTTTGACTCCTGTAAACAGGATCAGTTTTTAAGAGTTTTCAATAGAAACACGTACCTTTGCAAAGCTAAAAGTTGACATGGAACAACAAAATCTCTTGAGAGTGCTAAATACGTTTAGGATTATGTTCTTTTCTGTATAGTTAGTTTTTAATATCCCATACCATAATTAAAACAAAACAAAACAAAACAAAAACAAACAAACAAACAAAAAACAACAAAAAACCAACCAAACAAAAAAAGCAAACAAACAAACAAAAAAACAACAACTGGGAAGTACTTAAGTAGCTTGCTGAAGAGGAATCTGCATGTACTTTAGAGTAAGTCTGTGAAAGGACAGCATGATATGCAAATCAGGGAAAGTAGTTGCCCATCACCCCAGATGAAGTCCAGTCCAGGCCCTTGGGCTCAGTGTCTATGCTGTTTCCACCATGAACAAAGAGACTCACAAACTTAGCATGACACCCTAACCACATACAGTTCAGCAGAGCCTGAAGGACAGCCTCCATATAATATAAAGTTTTAGATAACTACCAAGCTGTGGGAAAAACATTTTGACTGAGTTATTAGGTACTCATTAGGAAAGGGAGGAGGCAAGACTTACAGTACAGGAAATGGACCTGTTTCCCTATTACTTAATTGAATACTTCTTATTGATAAAATGCAAATGGTTTGAATGCTTTGTACTTTTTATGGGGAGGAGATTTTTCTCCTTGGTTTCTGCCAACCTCCAGCCTTGGCTGAACATGAGACGTTTGAATGAAGAGACATTTAGTTTGGCTCTTTCATGATTACAGTCTGTTCTATTGATCCCTTCCCACTGCTGAGTTTGCTAATTCCCTGACATACACAAAGTGTGTGTTCCTTTTTTTTTTTTTTAAGGAAAGTTAACAGTTCTTCCCTCTCTTTGAACAGGAAAATTGAGGCACAGAATTGAGAATTGGGCAGACCCAGTAACTTCAGAGAGGCTGCTTGTAGAACCCATCCTGTTTTGGATGAGATCTGGCTATGTAGAAAACAAGTGCAAAGCAATCTACATCCAAACAGAGAGTAAGGTAAGAGTAAGGTAGAGAGTAGGTAAAAGTCTGTCTATGCTCCAGCTTGGATTTTGGTGTGAAAAAAGGGTGAAAAAAAAGGACAACAATGACATTTGCACAAGAAAACATAGAAATGGAAGAAATAAAATCCCCGGAGGAAGAAATCAAGTGGAAAAATTCATGACTAGAAAGTAACCTGTATTGGAGGCCAGATGTAATAGTTGTGGTGAGACCCGCAGAGGCAAAGCAGAAAAACTGGAGTGCGAAGACTCAGAGCAAACATCGCCCACTGTTGCTTCTGCAGCAAAGATGGTGAAAGGTTATCAAGACGTTTTCAGAGAACTGGGATATCTTCCAGGCATATTTCACCTTGAAATACAGATAGTGATTCTGCCAAGATGGCACCTGCCTTACTGCGTAACCACTGCACCAAGAGTGAAAGAGAAGAAACAGCCAACAAAAGTGAATGGGAAGATGTGGTACCAGAGCTATGGTCGCAGCATCCCTGGGCAATTATCTGAGCTGAGAGCTTGCCTCAACATGGGCAAATGCTTTATTCACATAAGCCTTATCAAAGTACAACAAAGTACTCTTTACCAGGTGCCTGCAGTGAAAGACGTTACCTGACTTGGCAGAAGTAAAAA
Source organism: Lagopus muta (assembly GCF_023343835.1). Classification (NCBI taxonomy): domain Eukaryota; kingdom Metazoa; phylum Chordata; class Aves; order Galliformes; family Phasianidae; genus Lagopus; species Lagopus muta. The sequence continues at coordinate 36,136,963 of NC_064435.1, read as the reverse complement.
TAGCTGCAGCACTTGGTGCCAAAGATAAATATTGGCAAATGGTATTGGATAAAGAAAGCACCCACCTCACTACATCTTGTACACCAGCAGGTAGCTACAGATGGTTGGATATGCTGTTTTGGATCAAACCTGCAGTGGAAGAACACTTCTGCTGCCAACAAGATGTGCTAATGGGACTCAGAGATCAGAGGTGTGGATGATGGCATTCTGCAGTATAGATGCAGAGACATCAAAATGGAAACAGTCATAAATGCAGTCTCATTTGTTTGCTGTGAAGAATCAAGAAAATAAATTCATAGTTAAATATTAATAACAGTCCTATCCACAATAAAAACAATATTGCAGCTGACTGCAGCATCCAACCTGGGAGGTTCAGAGCATGGTGACATTAGTGTGAATGTAGGAGCTGTGACATGTAGCCTCATGTCTGCAGATGCACACTGTGAAGGTGTTAGCAGAGATACTATGAGGTGGTAAGAATGCATTGCTTTTACGTGGTCTGGAGCAAAATCAGAAGGGATTTCTACTGCAGCCCCACTAGCATTTCTGGTACTGCTTGTATGGACAGCCTGCTGAGCTATTGGGAGCTACCAGAATTAAACAACTGTTCATCTCAGCAGCTGTGTAGTTTCAAGTCCAAAACCCTGTTTACTTTCAGGGAGTTTTTTTCATTCTACCTGAGGAAGGGGGGTAGCTCAGTCATACAAGCCTTTGGCCACATTGGATCTTCCCTAGTCACAAACCAGCAGCTGGGAAAGCCATTAAAATTCTCAACTGTGGCTTGAGGGAGATTCAAGAAGCAAACAAAATATACAGCAAGTGAGCCTTGAACTCTGAAAGAACTCTTTTACTCTATCACTAAGCTCTGTAAGACTCAACACCAAGATGCATCTTTATACCATTGTCTGTGCCTAGCAGCAGTGGACAGAGGAAAGGAGAGGAAAAAAAATGATGTGCACTGTGGGAATACAAGAAAAACTTTTCAGAGCAGAAGCTGTGGAGCAACATAGACAGCACGAGAACCAAGGACCTCTAGAAGAAGAAAGAACATCTCACGGCTCTGATTGGATAAGCGCCTGTGTGAACGGCTGAAGAGTGTTTTGTAGAATGCTCTGTTGGCATGGAAAGGTGGATGGGAAAGTTGTAGGGGTGGATGGGAAAGCTAGAAAAAGAAAACTTGTGAAGGTATATAAGTGATGTGAGAACTTGTAATAAATGATTTGGATCATTCACATCTGAGTCCTTGCATCAGACGCTGAAGTGCACAAAGGATGTGGTCCACCACAACTGACAAATGAGAGACCTTCCATGGCAGTATTCAGAGATGCAGATACAGGTACAGCTGTTCCCTGTGAGGCATGTGAAGGCAAGTTGTACAAGTCAGACTGCTTTGGGGAAGATGATGAGGAATGGGCCTCTCCATGACACCAAAATTCTGTGGAATTTTATAGACAGGCTGGATACAATCAATCTGTTGAAATTTGATCAGCCAAATGCTAAAATATACAGGCTTTTGAGTGATCAACAGTAGTACCAAAGCACAAACTGTTCCCTGGCTCTTTTTCCCCAGCCAAGTGACGAATCATTTTATGCGTGGGTTTTTTTTGTTACAGTTCTCATGCACGGACTTCAGAAGGATATACTGGTGAGCTAAATCTGTAAGCAAAGACAAACAGTGATGTTTAGTTTTCACTGGAACTTGGGAGATCAGTGGCTCACTAGGTGGCCAAGAGAAAGGCTTTTTACCCCTCCAAGCCTTCATTTACCCATCTGGGGAAGAACTGCTGCAATATTTGCTGATATAAAATGTGCTACTTGCAACTGGGCATTATCATCATCTCAAATTAATGTGACAAATGGAATGTTGGGCTAAACAGCTTCCTCGTCCCTGAGTAGGGAGCACAACGGTGTAATTGTGTGGGAACTGTGAGAACGCAGCACATGACCAGAATCATGTATAGGCAACAGCAGTATATGCAGAGGGAAGAAGAAAGCCTGAATGTCACCCTGTCTTGGAGTTCTCTCTGCTTATGCATGAGCACTGAATAATAAGGTCAGCTGTGATTTTAACCAACCCAAGGAGCAATTCCTAATCTCTTTCCATCTGGACTTCCTTTTCCTGGGAATCTCCATAGTGCTATGGGCATTTTCAGGATCAAAAGCCATGTCAAGACAAGTCTGACTCCATTCCTATCATGCAGAAATTGCTTTTATCTGGGATAGGGCTCAGGTATCTGCACTAAATTACTTTCATTTTTTGTTAATCATCAATGTTCTGCAGCAGGAAATGTGCCAGCTGCTGATGTGACCAGGCGAGCTCTGGGAGCCATGCAGCACGGCGTTGTGCCAGCTGTCTCAGTGGCTGGTTTCCACAGCGTGATGAATGAGTCACTGCTGCAGTCACCGCTGCTCCACCCCAATATTGGTTTCTAATATTCCATGCTGAATGGAGGCCAAGAATCCAGCAGGACTCAGATTTGGGTCCAGGCTTCTCTTCTGTTTCCTTCCGTTTATGACAGCTGTGTATTTCCTGCGCTATCCTCCCTTTCCTCCCTGGTCATTTATGGAGACAGACATTATGTTGCTCTGACAGACTGGACCACAACATACTGCTCAGAATCACCACCATTCTGCCATTTCTGTGTTTGTAGAATGAGACTTGTTGACACAATGTGATGCAAGTTCTTTAGCAGAGGCACTTTTGCAGTGCCACAGGTGGTGTGCAGTCACCACAAAGGCAGACTCTGGGGTCTCGTTAAGCAGGCTGGTAGCTACTGGTGCATGTCAGTGCCATCCCTCTCCTTCCAGGCCACATGTGTGCTTGGTCTGTAATGGAAATGGCTGTTCACGTAGATCCTTTGGCCAAGAAGGCAAATGGCATCCTGGCTTGTGTCAGAAATAGTGCAGCCAGAAGGACTGGGTAAGTGACGATTCCTCTGTACTCAGCTGTGGTGAGGCTGAACCTCAAGTACCGTGTTCAGTTTTGCCCCCTCACTACAAGAAAGACACCGAGGCCTTGGAGTGTGTCCAGAGAAGAGCAGTGAAGCTGTGAAGGGGTCTGGAACACAAGTCTTATGGGGAGCAGCTGAGGGAACTCAGATGGGTCATTCTGAAGAAGAGGAGGCTCAGGGGAGGAGACCTTAATCACTCTCTACAACTACTTGAAAAGAGGCTGTAGCAAGGTGGAGGCTGGCCTCTTCTCCCAGGTAACAATAGGATGAGAGATAATGGCTTTAAGTTGCACCAGGGGAAGTTCAGATTGGATATTAGGAACAATTTCTGCTCAGAAAGAGTAGTGAAGCATCGGAACAGGCTGCCCAGGGAGGTGGTGGAGTCACTGACCTGGAGGAGTTCAAGAAGCGGGTAGATGTTGCACTGAGTGACCTGGTCTGGGTCACAGATGTGGGACCTGTTGGACTGAATGATCTTAGAGGTCTTTTGTAACTTTAATGATTCTATGATTCATGCCATACTAGACATGACTCAAGTTCCCACCAGCCATTTCCTCTCTGCCTTCTTCCTTCCCAAACTCCTCCTGCACTCTGCTGGTTCCTCTCACTATGGGACAGCAAGCAGCTGTGATCTCCACTGACCCCAAGCCTAGCCATGTCACACGATGATGGCTCATCTGCATATACTGTAATAGATATCCCACATCTGCTGCTGTACAGAAAACACAGGACACAGTCCATGGAAGCATATGATCATAGATCTTCAGCCTCTCATCTAAGAGGTACCTCAGCAACCTTTTCTTCCTCAGACAGATGGAACCCAACCCACTGCTCCTGCTTCTCGCCACTTCTACAGGCCTGGGCTGTGAGATCTCCTAGGCCTAGAAGTCTAACAGATCTTTTTATTTTTTATTTTTTTATTTTATACTTTGCAATGTGTTGCACAAATCCTTTAAGAGTGCTAAATTTGTAGCAAGGTTTTCAGTATATCATACAAGCATCACACACTGGGGATTGCAAGCTGATTCCCTGAAAGGCTGTCATTGCATATAACAACTATTTTTTTTTTTAACAGCAAATTTACATGAAAGTGTATTTTTATTTTCAAGAAATTGTATTTCTATTTACAGTCTAGGAAACAGATGTCTTTAAAAAATCTAACAGCATTATTTGCAACAGCTGGTTTAGCTTATGAAGCTGCTAGGAGCAGAAAGAATGCTTTCTGAGACAGTGATTTTATACTTCAGAGCACTAGTAATCTGTTTGTCCTTGCTTAACTTCTTCTGTGGTGTGCCCTGGTTCACATTTGGAGCTATATTTTATCTCCAAGTTCCTATTATTTCTTATAGGTTAGCACAACATACGACCTATGACATTGCAGCAGTAAAGAAAGTAGGCACATGTGATTTTTCTCTTTAGTTTTCATATCTCAGTGCTCTGGCCATTCAATTTAGTTTTCCAGGTGCTGACAGCTGGTAATGCTCTTAACTGCTCTCCCCTGTTGGTAAGTTATGGATATTTCCGAACTGACGTTTAATTGTATAACTTTACTTCACTTGAAATGCCAAAGGTCTCAGGAACCTATTCCTCCTCCAGGCTGATTATGGCACTGAAGATAATACTGTTTGTGGATGGTGAACCTACACCACTGCTGAGTGTCTTCTGAGACAAACTGACATTTATTGCATTCCTCATTACAAGACGACTGTCCAGAGCTGGCCTGGAGGACATGAAACCCATATATATATATAAAAGCAAGTGTAAAAAAGAAGACATTTGAGTTTATCACTGATGCTCAAAGAGATGGTAGGAATAAAACATTCAGTCAAAGAGCTGTACCTGAGCAGGAGCAAGGGGCTGAATGTAACAAGAGATCATCAGAGGGTGTTGCACCATGCCTCTGTGGTTAAGCAGGACGGAGTCTGACATATCAGATTCATGACTCTCTTATCTTATGTCTGTCTCACGCTGTCCATGCACCCCAGCTGTCCTGCTCCCTGCGTGCGCAGAATGGTACCTGTGACACCACGTTCCCTCAGGCTCCCAGTCACTGGAGGACACCTGTCCAGCAGACCCAGAACTCTCTACGAAAAATTACCAAGCCCATGCACCCCGCCTTCAGGAACTCAGCTAGGCTATGCACCAGTGCTACACAGAAGCAACTTGTCAGCTCAGAGCACACAAGCCTTTGGAAGCTGTCATGAAGCCTGTCCATGATTTCGCTCAGTGGTTGGTATATGTCTTCTCTTCCTCCCTATGGTAAACTGTGGGTAAACCGTAAGGATAATAAACCAAGGGTAATGAATGCTAGAATAATGGTGAAATGTTTCAGTGCTCTTGCAACAGAGGCTGAGGTTGGGATGACAGATCTGATTGATGTCCTCCTTGCTGAAGGGTGAACTGACTAATTCTGTGACTATTGAATACTTCCATACTCACAGCAAACAGAGTAAGACAGAGGGATAAAATCCAACAACAAAAAAAAAACCCTCAACACATGAATACAGCATCCCTTTCAATGTGACTCCACCCTTTGTACTCACAACTTTTGTCTACCTGGGAACATCTAACCTGTGCCTGGCAGTGCCAGCTTGGTTAGATGAAGCTGCCTTTCCCTGGTAGAGTCTGGAGGGAAGTTTGTTATGGGAACCACTCTAAACAGAGTCCACCAGTTTCACTGTGAAATAAAAGAATGTTTGTCAAAACTTGACCTCATTTTATAAATCCTCATCAAGTTGGCCAGGATTCATCTTCTTTATTGTTGTTACTTTTCAGCCTTCACAAGGCTCCTCAGTCCCCTGCAGCTGCCAACTGACTGCTGCCTATTCATCAGTCGATGGGAAAGGAGTCGGGTCATTTCAGCACAGGGAGAGAAGGTGTTACAAACCTCCCTGAGCAGCTGGCACAGCTTTGCTGCTTTCTAGAGAAAACCAGAGGGGAAAGGGCCATGGGACGAACCTCCCCTATGGCCTTACATGAAGTACCCTGTGATTCACAGGAAGGACATCAGTGTGAGAGCCATGTTGCATTTGAGGGGTTGCAGGTGTGCTGGGGTGGAAGGGAGGACCCCATGTATTGGGAGCCTGAATCTTTTACATGCGCTGAATCCCGTCTTCTTACAGTCAGCCTCTGAGACAGACAAATACTATGAACCAATGTGATGCAGAGCCAGTCATAAGGCTCTAGGAAGAAGCAGGCAAGATTTTGATCCAGTTGGATAGCATAGACAGATGGCTGCTGGTTTCCATTAGCATTTCTGTAGGAAAAAGAAGAATAGTTTGAAGAGGTTGTTGTCCATTTCAGGGCATTCCCTCTCTCCCTTCTCTGCTGCAGTTGGCTGTCCTCACACTCAGTGATTTTAAGGCAGCTGTTCCTGGTGTCTAAAACAGATCCGTGAGGTTTTTCTCTTGTTGCAAATACTGACCATTCCACTAATTTAATTTAAAGTGTATCAGCATACTTAGGAGTGATAAGTGGGAGGGAGGAGAGAATGTAACAGGTGTGGGTGAGAAGAGGCAGGGTCCTTTTGCACTAGATAATTGTGGAACAGCACCTTCAGATGTCTACTAAGAAATGCATCCGCATTTAGGACCCGACTCCAAATATCAGTTAGGAATGTGCATCGCTGCTGATCTGTTGCCTAATTCTCAATAGTCAAGTAAGCACACGTTCCTGGTTCTGTAGTTGTGAGAAACCTATAAAAAATGGACAATGTGGAAGTTATTACAGAACAAAGACATACACCCATACGTATCTCTTCTGCAGGTATTGCAAGGGAGCAGCATTTTGATGATTTTCCTTTTTTTTTTCTTTTCTTTTTTTTTGCTATAGTATCTTTAGTATCTTAGGTACAACACACAAATTTAGGCTTTTTTCTTTTGATTAGATGCCAAACTCTCGCTATTGCAAGAGCTCCATGGATCTGTTTCTGATTTATTCCAGTGAGTGGTTTCATTTTCTTTAGTGAGACTTCTCTTGATTTCTGCCAGTGAAGTGGAACTGACCTATAGGTCTGGGTGTGCAGGAAAGGTATACTGGGAATTGCTTCAGAGACTACATGATGTTAATGTACTTTTGCTGATCACTCTGATTGCTTAAAAATTACCTGATTAAACTTATGATTTAAATGCTGTGTGTTGTGATAGATGAGGTCATATTTGTGTAGCCTGAAGTGCCACCTAGAGTCTTCTTTCATGTATCTTTCATAACATTGCTTCTAGGACTGTTTGAAGGTCATGAGCTCGGGAGCAGAGGTAATGGGAGCAAGCAGCTATGAGAAGTCTAAGAATGGCAGTGATGGAAATCATAGAATCACTTAGGTTGGAAAAGACCTTAAAGATCATCAAGTCCAACCACAACCTAACCATACTACCCTAACTCTAACAGCCCTCTACTAAATCATGCCCTGAGCACCACATCCAAATGGTTTTTAAACACATCCAGGGATGGTGACTCAAGCACTTCCGTGGGGAGCCTATTTCAGTGCTTAACAACCCTTTCTGGAAAGAAGTTTTTCCTGATATCCAACCTAAACTTACCCTCACTCTGGTAACTGGGGTAACTGGGATGAGCAGACCACCTTCACTGGAACCCAAGCTGCGCTTTCTTCTCCTTCTCCTTTGCCTCAGTCTTTCTCTCTCATACAGTTGTGGTCAGTCAGTAGGGTCAAATGGACATGACTGTGGGTCATAACAGCTGTGGGAGCTCCCTTGGGTGTTCAAGACAGCAAATAGGCTCCTCCAGATGCCATCTCCACCTCCCTCTGGAAGGTTCGTGATCTGGGGGAAAATAAGCCAGTTAGGAAAGATGAACGGACGTTTAAATCCTCTCTCTGGGGACACAATGTGCTGCACAAGGTTTTCTACACAGGACACCTCCTCTCTGCCAGAAATAGAGCTTCTTATCCTGATTTTTTTTTCCCTCCTTGTGTAGGCACCTACCCCATGTATGCTCCTGGAGGGCAGGTATTTCACAGGATCACAGGCTGGAAGGACCCCTGGATCCATCTGGTTCAACCTCTCCTCCAGCAGGGATACCCAAAGCAGGGTGCTCAGGCACACATCTAGGTGGCTTCTGAGGATCTTCTTTTCCTTTCTCCTGTTTATATCATATTTATATGTTAAATTGGAAAGACCTTTATGAGAATGACCTATCCGGCTACTGAAAATGAACTCTTGTGGTTCTTAAAAGAGAAACTGCTCTCTCTTTTAGGGTTTTCTAAGATGTGATGTTCTTGATAGATCTGTGTAGGAATACCTGAATTCATAGGAAGAATGAATGTCTTCAGAGCTGTGTGAAATAAGATACATATCCCCAAATTTCCCTTATACATCATGGGAATCTGATTTGGTTTGTAGCTCTATTGAGAATAAAAGCTTTCCTTTAACCTAACAGAATCAATTGGCCCACAGTGGGTCTTTATTTTCATTTAAATTAAGGGCTATTCCATACCGAAAATGCACTAATGTAACTAAATTGATTTCTAACTTGATTTTAGTTAAATGGGTGTAGTTCCCTGTGGGGATACACTTAAATCAGTCGAAGAGTGGGTAAATTATGCATCTTTGTATATTTCTTTGTGATTTATCTTAATTACTTTCTAAAGGGGTCTTGCTGTATCTGAGGCTCCAACCACACGTGAAAAATAAACACGAACCTTGCATCTCATCATTGAGATCTGGCAAGCAGTAGTGTATAGGTCTGATTCTCTGGGGTGCTTAGCAACTCTCATGAAGGGCTGGATGCTCTTAAATCTCGTCATTGAGTGCTGAAGGTGTTCGGTGCCTCACAAGTGTTCAGCACTTCTCAAGATCAGGCCCTGCATTGTGCGTGGCCCCCCCATATTTCCTTGCCTATAATTACCTCCCCCCACCAGGCACAGCCCTGGCTCTGAAGTACCCTTGTTGCTCTGAGAGCTGAGGCTAAGTGCAGCCCTCTGCACAATGAGGATCCCAGCTGATTTTAAGGGAGGCTTTTCTCTTATTGGACTCCTCCAATATCACATGGGAGCTTGTCTTCCCTAGAGGGAGAAAAGAGTGGAAAAATGAAAGAGAAGAAAAAAAAAAATCTTAGCAAAGAAAAAGAATCCATGCCAAGCCTAGAAACTGAATGATTTACAACCTAAAGCACAGACGGCACTGGGAGATGCCTCCCAGCTCAGCCTGGCTTTGGCTGGGCTTTGCTGCCTCTCTGAGCATCCTGGGCACAGCGGTTGGCTCTGCAGTTTTTCTTTGCTCCCAAGCAGAAATCCATTGTCTGTTCCCATCCTGGTGTCTTCTGCTGAAGGGGAAAAGAAAGTGGGGAAAACCTTTGACCTGGAGGTTCTGGCCTCTAGTGCTGGGTATTATACATCTTGATATAGGGAAAGCTGCTCTTCAGTCCACTCACAGCACTCCTGCATACTGTCATGTTTAAAAATAAATCAGTGTTATATTATTTTAATTGTTTTTAAAATGGATAGATTATAAAGCCTCACAGGCCAAACTGCATGTAACCCCTTGAAAAGAAGCAGAAAGGTGGAAATGACATTCGCCATCACTCAAGGATATGGATTCTGAAATTTCTTTGTCTAATTTATGGGAGGATATATGACAATATTTAAGTTTGGTATACTTCTGACCTTTTGCCATTGACAAAAGCTGCAGACAGTTCTGACATACAGTGGGTAATGAAAATATAAGCAATGAGTTTTAGGGTAGAGGCCAGAAAGCTTTTTGGCTGTGGTCATTCTTCCAGGAACGACATGCAGGCTTGATTGGCCAGAAACCTCTCTCAGAAAGTGAGAGACCCAAAGAGGTCAATTCCCTCTCTTCAATAGCTCTGGCTATTTTCTCTAAATTAAAAAGAAAAATGGGACACTCTAGTCCTTTGTGTAATTTTATAGCCTAAGGAATATTTCCTAGGCTCACTCTGCTGTGTGTGCTATAAAGCAGGATGGGGTATTTAGCCCCTGAATTTTCACTCCAGTGTATCTTTTTTTCTCCTGCTAAATTTTATTTACTCTATCATATCAACTTCTATCTGTTCTGTGTGGGTTAGGATTTTTATAAATTGAGGATTTTATACTAATAAACTATGGAACCTTAATGTCAGTGCTTGGTAGCACCATAGGCACATGTACTATTAATGCTGATGCATTTTCTTCCTTCCTTTCCTCCCTCTTTTCTTCTGTTCTTTCCTCTTTGCTTCCAATGATCACTTATGATTTTTGCATATATTTTTTCATGCTTTCTTAAATCTTTGATCACAGGGAGGTTCCAAGTCGTCTCCAGGTAATGCCAGAGTAACTACATCCAGTGAAAGATACTGCAGAACCAAATAAACCAGAAGGGTCTGCTTAACTTTGGATGAAGAGGCCATAATTGTATTGTCTCTTTTTGTGTCTCCTCTCCTCTCCTCTCCTCTCCTCTCCTCTCCTCTCCTCTCCTCTCCTCTCCTCTCCTCTCCTCTCCTCTCCTCTCCTCTCCTCTCCTCTCCTCTCCTCTCCTCTCCTCTCCTCTCCTCTCCTCTCCTCTCCTCTCCTCTCCTCTCCTCATTTATTGACAAGGTGCAACTGACTGAATTGACTGAAACTAAACTACTGATGTTTTCATGGGCAAAAATACTGCATGTGGTGAAAACAGGACTTTGCTTTCTTCAGTTTCTTTGTTTTTGTTTCTGTCTCTACACCACAGATCTTTCATGCCATGACCTTTCTCCACTGGTCTCTCCTGGATTAGTAATGCTCTTTCTAGTAGGAAAGATCATGAACTGGAGTTGGCAGGAGTTCTGCAGGCCCAACTCCTTAAGATCATCTTTTCACCAAAGCCTCTATTATGAAACTACGCCCTAAGGAGAAGAACTTTACTGCAATGTTGTCATAGCTGTCACAGCATTCCCAATCCCTTGAATTCTGCTTTTGAGAGTTTGCAGAATGGACCTACACCTCATTGTCCTCCAAAAGGCTGCCTGTCACTGGGAAACCACATTTTCATCTTTAAAGGCACCATTTGGTAAAAAAGACATCTCTGAATCCCATTTGGTATTTTTTTTTAATAGTAGTGAAAATGTACCTCATTATAATCTGTCTATAATTTTTTGTCTATAAAAAAACTATAATTTTTTGTCATTCAGCAGAAATATAGGGTAAATGAGATTCATAGGATTAATACACAAAGGAAATGTCAGCGTTAATCTATAGACAGTCCCTTTAGTCCTGCTTGTCATAAATCCAGAGCAAGAGAGTTTGCAAACTAGCTTGGAAAAGGTAAAATTGAAGGGTTAAACAAACCATAACTCAATCTTTCTGCGCCTTGAATTCTTACTTTTGGGGTATTTTCCTCTGCACTTTTTATTAAAAGAACATATATCTTCAGCAAGAGTGAGAAATTACAGGCATTAGACCATAAACGTTGTAGCCGTGCTCCCACACGTGGGCTCTAACTCAAATCAGCTGTGCTGGTTATAAGCCGTGCTAGTATCCTTTATTGCTAACACTGAGCTACTTGGGTTACTCACTGTTGTGTCTTCTGTGGGAACATAGGAAGAGACAGGCTGGCTTTGTCTCCCTCCTGACAGGGAGGCTCTGTATCTACATGTCCTCAGCAGTCAGATTATAAAATTAGAGCTTCATGATTGTTGGTGATGGTTGTTTTTTTTTCCAGATGAATGTTAAACTTGTTTTGCTTCCCAGTATTCTAGCTCAGCCTTAAAGAAGAGTATGAATCTCTGGGTAATGTGATGGACAGCTGAGGTCTGATCTGCTCTGGCTGAAGAGCTTGTTCTTGCAGTAGAACTCACAAGGGCAGCACTTTCTTCTCGTTTATTTAAATTGCATTCTGCATGGTGCCAGGTCCCGCCCAACTTCTTAGGGTAGGATCAGAACCTCAGCACGTGAAATGTGCATCCAATTGCACGTCTAATTTGTTCACAAATTTTCCACGAGTGCTGAACCAGATCACACTGCAAACACTATGCCTAGTTATGTGCCCAACTCAGCATTTGCACACAGAATTGCCTAATGAGCATGTGCAATTACAGCAATTAGACATGTGAATTAAGCATGCAAATACCCTAGTTGCAGAATCATAGCCTATATTGGAAAAATCATCATCTATTTTAGATATGATGAAAAAGAACATACACCTTTCCTCTTTATTCTTCTCCTGCTTTCCAGTGTGACCACAATCATGAAAAGAGAGCATTTGTATGACCTTTGGTTTGGGGAGGAAAGATTGAACGCTCTGAGCAGAGACCACTAGGAATCTGCAAATGAAATAAGGCTTTAGGTGCTTCTGCTTCTCTGTCCCAGGTGTCTTTTGCTTGTAATGAAATACCAGCACACTTTCACTGAGCATAACTTATCTTAATGGGGTTAGTTATTCTGCATGCAAGGCAGCCCACATCCCCAATCAGCAGGGATTGCCATAACAAGGTAGAAAACTTTCCTTCTATTATAGTCCTTCCTTCTATATTCACCAATAAAGTGAAATGCACAACTACTGTTATTTGAAGGCTCCATAAGCAGATGGATTTTTCTGGCTTTTAGCAGAATTCCACTTTGAGGCATTCATATCATAGAACCATAGAATCATCTGAATTTGGAAGGGACCTTTAAAGGCCACCTGGTCCAACTCACCTGCAATGAACAGAGACACCTGCAGCTACATCAGGTTACTCAGAGCCCCGTCCAGCCTGACCTTGAGTGTCTCCAAGGACGGGGCATCCACCATATCTCAGCAACCTGTTCTAATGCCTCACTACTCTTATTGCAAAAAACTTTTTCCTATATCCAATCAAAATCTCCCCTCTTCTAGTTTGAAACCCTTTCCCCTAGTCCTTCTGAGAGAAGGCACTGCTGTCCGGGGCACAAATCACGGTGTATAATCTGAATTTGGATGGCAAATCCTAAGACTGAGAGTTTTGCATCAATTACTGCTGCTTTAGCGAAACCAGGTTAGCAAGCACGGAGGTGAGCAGGTGGTCAGAGATAAACAGGTGACTTTCTGTAATAAAGGAAAGTGATGATAGGAAATCCGCTCCCCCTCAAATTTCTGCTTCATTAAGGTGATTTCAAACTCGCTGTGAAATCAAGGACTCGGTCGCTGATCAGCGCAAACAAAAATAATCCAGGTGGCAAGTCTGATGAGATATGACCTTGTTCAAAATCAATAGACTGTTCCCCTTCCACCGAGCACAACCGACTCTCGAATGAGTTTACTTCAACGGAGGCATTTCCCTCACAACATTAACATTTTAATTGCTTGTGCAGGATTTTCTGGAAAATTAACCCAGCGATGGTTGCGTGCAGGCAGAGGATGCTCCCCAGCAGGTCTTGGTGCTGTGGGGAGCTGCAAACTCATACTGCCACCTAAAGGAAAGAGACCCGCACAGAGGAGGAGAGTTGCTCCCTCTGCCTCCGTTACAGCTTGTTGTAACAAAGAGTCTTCATTTTCTCTTCGCATCCCAGCTCCCTGGTGCTTTTGAGGTGACTGTCACACTGGCAAAGTGGGATGGCTTCCATCAAGACCGTGTAACTCTGCTGTGCAAAACTGGAAGTGGGGTGGCAAAGGGTCAGAGTGCTGTTGCTTTTTAACTTCTGGTGGCTTCCCAACTTCTCTGCGGGTGTGCAGGCTCCTGCAACAGGGTCACACATTGGATGGTGTGTCCAAGGAGAGCTGCGGAGCGCAGGGAGAGCTCTGCTGGTAAGCACAGAGAGCCCAGGCTGTAGTGGTCTTCAGATTGTGCCTGATTTTCCTTCATTATCTCATGTAGATTGCATAAATGCCAAGGGGATGGAGAAATTCACTTCGGCCTGGCTGAATATTTTAACTGCTGGTGCTAAAGAGACAGACCTCTTTTGAATAGACTTTTTCTGGCTGCATAAATCCCACATTCCTGGCTGCACAGCCGAGGCAGGCAGAAGAAGAAACTGTTTACAGAGCGCATATTCCCACTGAGCATTTCCAACCGGTTCATGAGCAAGGCCTGTGAAAATAAAGGGATGGGGGGGAGGGGAGAGAAACCTTCCCTCTGCCTTCAGCAAGGGCTTGGAACATTAAGGGAGGAACCTCTTCAAAGCAAATGTACAGGCGCTGATGAGCCACAGATCCTTGTCTTCCAGCTCTAGCAGCCATTGTGCCAAATCACCAGCAATAAAAACGGGCAAGTTTGAGAACTTTCTGTGTTTGGGAGTGCAGGCTGATTTCGAGATAGCGAGAGGCTGCCAACGCTGCCAGTACCATGGTGTTATTGAAGTGCTGGAGAGGCACAGAGACAAGCACTGCAGCACCCTGAAAGCAGCAATGTAGGAGAGGGCTGAGGTCAGCGGAGCCTGTGTGCACAACAACCCTTTCGGTGGTTTAAAAGCAAGGCCTTGGTGTTTTGGGCACTTCTGAAGAGCAGGAATGTTTCCTTATGTGCATACCCATAGGCAGGCTTATGTACATGTAGTGCCTTCTGTCCAAACACTGGCACCAGCCCATCATCTGAATTCTGAGTGCAAATCATTACTTGTACCCAAACGTTTGGCATCACACATTTCTGTTCCAGACAGTGTCCCAGGCAGCAGGAGGTTGTTCACAGAAAACATCACCAGCTGAGTGGCTGTAACCAGTGCATTCCCAGCATTCCTGCAGGGCTCTCCCAGATCTGCTACTCAGAGCTTAACCAGCAAGAGGACCCTTTTTTTTTTTTGTGGTGGGACACTAGGTCACTGTTCTCTGAGTTCAGACTCATACAAGCACCAGGAAAGCTCTCCAATAAAGCTACAAGGTCACAGACAGGCAGAACAGACACTGGTTTCTCTTATGCTAGCTGTTTTCTTTCTATAACTGATCGTGATCACAGCAGCCCTCTTCAGTGTGCACAGGAAGTGTATTTAGGAAGTGCCTTTCATTGCCCAAGCTGCTACACAGCTTACTAACTGTTGCAGCATGGAAAGTGCTCACTGAGAAGCAACTTCCTTAGAATGAAACATTAATTATCATGGCTTTTCTTCATACAGAGCTTTACTTTTATTTAAGATACACTTTTCCAAATTACATATTTGTGCTTGGGGGATTTTTAAGCACTGTCTTGCTTGGAATGTTATTTCTCAAATTTATTCTTTCCTTTTCATATATGGACGTATTCAATTTTGTGAGCCATTGAATTTCTGTGTGGGAGTAGGGATTTCAATCCCAAGAAGCATCTGCTTGATATGACTTTTCCTGATGCCACTGGTCACACCAGTATGAGTTTCCTGAAATTGGGGAAGGATTTGTGAGCTGAGGAGCAGCTCTTCTCTTAGCAGGTGAAACCTGTAGGTGAAGAGCTGCTATGTCTGCAGGTGCTGAACAGCGTTGTATGGGTGCTATGGCCTCATGGGAGTCAGAATAGGGCTACATGTCCCATGCAAGCTAGTGATGCTTGTACCATCGGGTGACTTAAATGGATTGTCTTCAATGGGCCCTGACAGAGGGGTGAGAGAGGCACAATATGGGCTTTCCTTCTCTTTCCCTACTAGTTCATAGCTATGACCAAGTGGCCATGACAAGATGGCCAAGAGTTGCAACACTGTGTGAGAGCGGTGAAAGTACCTATGAGGAAAAACTGCCTGAAGAATAGAAAAGGTGGGCTCTAGGGAATATGTATCTGTGATTAATCTGTTCAGCCACTGGGTGCCAATGTTGGCTCATATTTGATAATTGGAGAATTTTTTCTATGGGAATAGGAACTTTTGAAATCTAAAAGAAGGTAATACAGTTTTGGAAGGCTGCTGAGTCTGAAAAACATCCCCTAGTGTGTGTGACTTCATTCAAACAAAGCAAGAAATGGAGCACCAGAAAGGGACCCGTGAGGGTGGGAAGGTAGGGGAGCCCTGGGTTAACAAAAGAAAGAGTGGAACCCTTAATGAAATGGGCTTGCTGAGAATTGTGAATCTGTGAGCCTATGTCTTGTAGTGATTAATGATGAACCACTGTTTTAACTTTGTATAAAATAATGGGTTGCCTCTGAAAAGCTTCATTAATCACTGTTAGAAATAGGCCTGCCAATTCATTACTTCAGGGTAGACATCAGCTGAACAGTTCAGCAAATTCAGGATTGAGTGAACCCTATGCAGAGTCTAGTTAAAAAGAAAGCAGGAGTCTAATCTGTGTTTCAATGTGCTCGGATTTATGAGCTAGGCATATCCTCCCATTGGTAGTTTTCCCTTCTTTCTCCTCCTCCTCCTCAAAATCTTTTTGCTAATTGTAATCTGGGCACAATGGGCAGAAAAAACATGCATTCAGGCTTGTGCTTGGCCGGATTCTTCTTCCAGGTACACAGATGTAGCTCCAATCCAAATCAGCAGAAGTCACAATATGTGTCTGAGGGCGGTCTGGATGCTTGGAGCAGCTGTTTCTCACTTTGCAGGTCTCATCTGAGATCAGCACTTGGCCTTTGTGGATTCAAGCGCCAGAGAGCATTGGCAAGCAATACATTTTGCCTCCTTTCCAAGAAATTGCTATTGATAGCAAGAAACTTCCATGCTTTGTAACCCAAGATTACATTTTCAATCCAATAGGGATACGCATTAATTGCTCTTCCAGGAAGTCAAGGACTGGGATACCCAAGAAAGTACAGCTGATGCTCCCTGCTGGGGAAAAGGAAAACTTTACTCCTGCCAAAAAAAAAAGAAGTGGAAGGTCAGTTCTTGTACCCCCACTTCTACCAACCAAATCTGAAATGCTTTGGTTTTTGTTCCTGTCACTCCATCATTTGATTTACAAATTTTTATTTCAACACTTATTTTCTAACAGATTTTACAAGATTAAACTTATCCATACTTTTCAGTTTGTGTCTCATGAAACATTCACCCAAATTGATCATTTATGCTGTTTTGGTTTTCTGGAAAATGTGTTCAAGATTTACTGAACTTCCTTGAAACAAACAAAAAAGTCATTTATTCGCACAGCTGGAGATAGAGAGGGAAAAACATCTGGATGTGAGAAGGGGGAGAAAATGTGCATGGGAAGGGAAAAACAGAAAAAGGACAAAAGGTTATAAGTAGAAAAAGGATTGATATGGGGGTTGGAGAGTGTGTCCAGGGATTAAGCAAGGAGGGCTATAGAAAGGGGCTTGAAAGAGAAATGTAAATATGGTGATGGAAAGGAGGAGGGGAAGACTGAGATGAAACAAGAGAAAAGCCAGTGGAAAAATGAAAACTCAATAAAATATAATAAATAAATAGAAAGTAAAAATGTATATAAAAAAGCAAACACCTGATATTAGAATGAAACAAAAAAGAGGGAATAAATAAAACAAAGAAAAAATGCATGCTTTAAGAAGAACAAAGCTAAGAAAATTGGCAAAAGTAGGGCTGAAAAAAACTAGAAATTCAATACATTTCAGAAAAGAAAATCAAGAACAATTTTTAGCAGTACTGTTGAAAACTCATGAAAACCAAGCAAAAAAAAAAGTCTTGCTAAGGCATAAAAATGGTCACATGTCCTTTTTTTTGTCACAATATTTTCAATTTTGACCACTTCTAACCCAGCTCCAGCAAAAGTGTCAGCACAGCAGCAGCTCTCAGCCCTGAGACAGTAGTGTCCTTACTGCCAAAACCCACGTGGGGGAAAGGAAAAGGCTGACAGGGAGCTGGAAGTAACATGTCAGCACCTGGGTGCCGTGTTAATTTGGTGCATCAGCACCTTGGCCTCTACTCACTCATTACTTCCAGATGGCGCCTGAGAACTGAACTGGTAGTTGAGGCATTTAAGGTAGCTTTCAGTGAGTTTCCTTGGGGACAGGAATGCAGAGTGCAGTGACAAATTCTGTGGTGTTGAGGTACTGACAACCACTGCATGAAATTCAGAGGGCTTTTGAGAAAAATGATATTTATTTACTCACCAGTATCTTGCCTTATTTGGTGAGGGGAAGAGGGGATGCTGTTTGTGCTGGGTTCCCCTGTGCTTGCAGAATGGGTACACCCATCCTTTGATTTCTATCCACTTGTGGTCATGAGCTGAGATTTCTTTTTTCTGAGGATGGTCCCAGCTCAGACAAGCAGAGATGAAACTCAGGAATAAGCCAGTATTCTCTCCTTATTCACTTTGGGATGTAGTCAGAGGCCAAGCCGGCTGTCTGTATGACCCTAGAATTTCAGGCCTTGTGTTTGAGTTCTGAGCTCAAGGGGCAGCCTGAACACTTTCAGGAGATTTGACTTTAGAGCATAACTATATGTCTCTAAGAGCCAAAAAAAAAAAAAAAAAAAGCACAAATAGTTCAGCATTTTGAATGAAAGTTCCTCCTTCCCTCCAAAGTCATGATCATACCTCATGGTCACCCATGGTCCAGGGCACATCCCATAGGGCACAGACACAGGTGGCCTTGGACTGGCCCCAGGCTTAAGCCTGCAGCTGTGCAGGCAGCAGCCCCCCCAGCCAACTGGCCTCTGCTTCTTGCAGCACATGCCTTTTGCAGTGAAGATGCACATCAGACAGATAAATTAAACCAGTCCAGTAAATTATAATACACTTTTCAACCTTTCAAGATGGGAAGCACTAGGGGAAAACAAAACAACAACAAAAAGATTGAATTGTTTTAATAGATTAGAGGAAAAAAAAAAACAAACACAACAGAATAAAAGCAATAGATAAAAAAAGAAGAATACCATGTTAATGTAGAAATAGTTTAAAAGGTGCATGCTAGATTAAATTAATTACCTTAAACTTGATTGGTTCTCTAGAAAAGTGTCTCAGCTTTTGTGAGCAGAGTGTGATTTAGCAGTGATGCATTATCACAGAAAAGGCAAACACACTGCAAACAGAATAGAAGTCTGTAAGATGTAGGAACTATGAATTCTTTCTGTAATATACCTTCATTTATAGCTCTGTATCCAGTTTTCAGGTGTGGCACTTCAAGAGAAATCTGGACTAATGGGAGAAAGCTGAGAGAAGAGCAACGAAAGTGCAGAAGTCTGTGAAAAATTAAGTTTAAAAAAGAGAAGACAACGTGGTGTACGAAAGAAAAGAGCACATTAGAACAGCTTTGAAAATGCAAAATGTTCATCCAAACAAAACAAAATAGAAAAAAAAAAGGAAAATCTGTTCTTCATCTCTGAGGTGGGTAGGGAGAAAAAGTAGTATGCCAGAATACAGCAAGGAAGCTTTAGAGATTTTAGGAAAACCTTTATATTGTTTAAGCCCTAGAGTAGATTTAATAGTTACAGAGTATGCTTGAAGGAAAGTGTTTTCAAATGGATTAGATGGACATCTGTCACGAATGACTGAGTGCTTGATCCAGTCTTAAGGCAGAATGATAGCTTCTCCTTCAATTGCTGGGTTTGATTTTATAGCACTTCTTTGTTCCTTGTACAACAGTCACCTTGCCATTTCCTCTACACATTTCTTACAAACAACTCAAGAGTTATTATTATGATTCAATTCACTTGCTTGTGGTCCTACATTTGACAGTCAACCACCAACAAACATCTCCATGAACTGTTATAAACTGTTAGAAACCTGTCTGTTACCACCTTTACTAAGCAATGAAAAATCATTTCCTCTAATTCCAAAAAGCAAATGAGCATAAAGACCATTATTGCTTTTACTGTGTATTATGGCATGTTGATTAACACTACTGGTTAAATATAAGCTCATTCCATCTAAAAGTATAGAAATAATATGTACACCTGCCTTTAGATTGCGGTATTATGACTGGTCTGTAGATTCTGTCCTCTCTGTGACATATGTTATTTAGCTCCTGGTAAATGTAAAGATGAAAACTGCCATCAGACACCAGCAAATTACAAAGATAGAACCTTTCTTTAAGTTGACAAATGCTGTTCTCAAAATGCATATTAAGAACAAAACTTTTTGCATTTTTAGTTCAAAGTGCAAACTGCTGTTGCTTGAGACCAAGTGCCTGACTTACATCCAGTGTGATTTTAAGGAAGATAGCGCAGATTCAGATATTTGGAAAAGGGATACTGCTTAAGATATTCCTCTGAATTGCCTTCCAGTCTTTTTATGGATAAACATCTAGATCTTAAGTACTGAGTTCAGTGAGGTAATCAAGCAAGTCTCCTACTGTTTGAAAAAGTTTTCCATCTCATTTCTTCTCTCTAACTGTCTGGACTCCATTTTGGTTTTCCACCCTCTCACATGCCAACTATATCTCCAGTTGTTTAGCACAATCCAAAGCAAAATCCACTTCACTTTACCTTACTCTTTCCAGATAAAATTTCTCAAGATCTCGTAAAGTCTCTAACCAGGAATCTGATAAGGAGCTGGCATGCTACCATTTTCCAGACCTATACCTATGACATGCAATAAACCATTGTAATGAAACATTAGTGCACAGCTGGGACAAGGATTTTCTATTTACATAACCATTAATTAACCTTTCTGGAAGTTTTCTTCTTTCTTGCCCTTTCCTTACCCTTGCACTAAATTAGAAGTACAAAACCCAAAGCCTGTAGTAGTATCATGTTTTAGCAGACAAGCCTTGGAAGTGAGGTTACAGTCATGATTTTTATTGCAGCTTTTCAGTTTGATCCAGAATAAGGCCAATACCAAAAGAAAATTAAAAGAACAATGTTATTTGTCAGCTTCAAGGTTAGTTTTCATAGAAAGGAAACACTACTTAAGAATTTCTAAGGCTGAATTCTACACTGAAAGCAAAGTTTAACAAACCATTACATCGCTCTGCAAGCCTTTGATTAATTGATTCAGCCTTCTTATTTGTGTGACAAATGAATGAAAGGATGGCCACTTAAAACAAGGGATGGGGGAAAGATCATTCTTTCTGGGAAACTGAAATGAAAGCAGTTTTGCAGGCAAAAGACAAACAAGGTTATAATTTAGGAACAGATCATTATACAAATGTTATTTGCTAATTATTGGTGTTTGGGTTGTAATTCTACTCTTATGTTATAATCAATAACCAAGAAAGAAAAAGAAGGTCTTTTCTTTCTTTGGAGAAACGAACATTCTAATAACACTCCTTGCTTCCTTGTGAAGAAGGTACCTAAGAGAATAACCAAAAATAAGGCAGAACATTCAAAGGTAGCAAAGGACAATTATGTTAATTAGGGGTCAAGTCCTGAAGCACTAAATTCATTAAGAAATGTGGGCATTACCTAATAGATAATCACTAGATTACTAGGTATTGATTTATTTTGCACACAGTATCTTGAAATTGTCTTTGTGCTGCTGAACAACCTTGACCAAAAAGGTGTGAAGAGCCAACACCTACCTTCTCACTGAGTTGCACTGAAGTGAGATAAGTATTTATTTCACAGGTGAAGGAAGAAATTGCTTGGTTGACAGGAGGCATCTATGGGAAATGTATACATGAGAATGACTCAGGCTACCTTATTCAGAAAGGAGAAATGTGAGACTCCAAGCATTCCCTCCTTCAGAGCTTTTGCTGACCTAGCTGCATACAGCTCCCTGCTCCATGTTCTGCCCTGAATTGAGCCACTTCCATAGGTATAAGACTAGGTCCATATGAGGTCTCTAAGTCCTTCCTGGGGTTTTGCTTGCAGTCATTGCTCTGGCTTCTTTCAAATCTCACAATGCGGAATTCCCAGAGAAACATCTAGAGTTCTTTTTCAGGCAGTGAAAGGAAATTCTGCATGCACCTGAGGAAAAAATGGCAGGAATCATTCTGAAAATGGACCTTGGAGAATGCTGTACATGATTACTGCACTGGTGTAGTGTTTTGGAATATTTTTCCAGGCAGAAACCATTAGGCAGGGATGAATCTCATTCTTTTGAACATTTGAACTTTTGAACTTTTGTGCGAATGAAAAGGCCCATTTAAACAGTAAACCCAGTCCAGAGAGTAAAGCTGCTCTGATAACACTAGGAAGGGCAATATGGAAGTGACAGGAAAACTCTAGAGACTGTGGTGGTGCAGTAAATGACTCAGATGACCAAGTCATTACACGGCAAGCACAACTCCAGGCGTTAAAAATAGAGCAAAATAGTTTACTTCGAATGGGCACGAATGTGAGCGTCCTTCCACCACGAAGCACCAGCAGAGGTCAGCACAGCCAGGCGAATGGAGCCATGCAGGGCTTCTGCGAGCCCTGCGGAGCTCGCTGTGTCCCATGGAGTGCACGGCAGCGCGTGGGACAAAGTGACAGCTGACACAGGTCGTCTCTTTCTCCTGGCCTACTGCAGGCTTTCTAAAATCCAGAAATATAGCTCAACGTAGCTCTTTATGTGTGGGGAGAGAGAGAAAGAAATAAACGGAATTCTTTCACAGCAATAAAACCTACTCTATGATTTGTATAACATGGAAGAAATCTTCTTTATCACTGTCTTTTAAGAAGCCAAGCCTGATGCATCCTTTTTCTTTCATGATGCCAGGTCTCACAGATCATTGCAGATAGAAAAACCAGAACATCATTCATCATACTTAATCAAGAAAGCTCAACTCCATGGGGCTGTTTGTTCCAGGAACACACAGTTTCATGAATCATTTTATATATCGATTTCTTGATTTAGAGCTATTGCAGCAAACTGAATTTCCCTAATGTAAAGTGATGTATCATGTCTGTTTCACCTGAGAACAATTCCCTCCACATCAAGTGATGGTGAATGCTAAAACACAACAGAAACTGAGATGTAAGGGAAAGAAATGCAGAAATACACACAGAGCTTGCTTTTGCAATAGAACAGTGCAGGTGAGAGAACATTTGCATGTAGGTGAGTGTGAGGTTATGAAATGAATGAATAATCATACTCTTGCACAGCTTAAAATGGCAAGATGCTGGTGATTTCCTGGCTGAAGGGAACTGCAGTTGGCTGACTGCTTTGGTTAGAATCATGTGGATCCTTTTCCAGATCCAAAGACATGAAGTTTCTCTAACATACCATATTCAAACTGTAAATGGAAAACATGAATCTGCGTTTCTCCAAGATAAACAATGATAGTTATTTTCCATAGTATGTGCTTTATAAAGCTGGTCTTTTCTGAAGAACTGGTGGGAAAATACAAGTGAAATGATGCAAATTGCTCTGAAATTAATGCCTCCTATTTATTTCCATAGAAACTACAGCAGATAAAAAGAGAAAAATAACACCATTTGATAGAGCAAATTCTCAGCTACAACATATGTTTTCCAACACAGTCACCAACACGAGTTAGGCGTTTTCCCCAGTGATGAACAAGAGCCTGCGTGTCACACTTGTAAAAGCCTGCACCAGTGGAGGTGAGCCACTGTAGCCATTGCTACAGTGCTCTCTACACTGCTCTCCTTTGAGGCACGGCTGAGAGAGTTGGGACTGTTCAGCCGTCAGAAGAGGAGCTTCAGGGGTCTCCTCAATGTGTATTAAAGCATGAAGGGAGGGTGCAAGAAGGATGGAGCCAGGCAAAATGGAGGTGCCAAGTTCCAGGACTAGAGGCATGGACACAAATTGGAACACAGGAAGTTCCATCTGAACCTCAGGAAGCACTTCTATGCTGTGCAGATGGTGAAGCATTGGTACGGTTGCCCAGAGAGTTTGTGAAATCTCCTCCAAGGATATCTTCAAAGGCCACCCGAATATTTTTGGAATACCTACACACAGGAATTTTTACTGCTTAACATTTTTCACTTTTACTTTTCCTTATATTTTCTCCAACAATTCCAGTATTCAATGTAATTGCTGGAAGACCTAGAGAGCAAAGATCGCAACAGCTGAAATTTAAATTTTAAGGCTGTCATGTATGTAAAATATGTTGACTCTCCCTTTATGTGGAAAGAAACACAGAGATCTGGATTTCTCTGATGCCCAGTGGTAGTTGAGAATTTGATTCCCTAATAGAAGTTGAATAATGAAAGATATATTTTGAAGAATTGATTTATATGTGAGATGGGAAAAAATAATACAGCTTATTGCCACTAGTATTCTATCTTTTTTCCCCTGAAACCTGTGTCATTCAATGCATTCTTTTTCTGTGATATAAAAGCAATCAGAATGTATTTGATAGTGTAAAACATCCTGAATGACAGAGATTTAACAGTAGCAAATGATGAATAAGGCTGAGGACTGCAAAGAATAACTGCTATATCATAGTAGGGATCCCCTTCTAACCTAAGAAGAAAACTGTATTATTTGTATATACCCAAGAAAACTGCTAGAGTGCAGGAAAATGATTAATAAAATGACCATTACTTTTATTATTTAGCCTTGTATGAGATTGGCTTGCTTGACGACGAAAGGTGCTACCTATGAGCTGGTATTGCTGACACAGTACTGATGGAATGGCCTTGTTTTTGCTATGCATGTTGCAGTGTTTTACTGTAGTATAAAAAACCTGCTAGTCCTTAATGCATAGTGATGCATAAGAATGAGTTTCCCCAAAACTCAGGGAATGCAGAGAAATACAGCATCACATCACTGAACAACTAAAAAGGGTGCCTGTATATTCTCCTTGTGTCCAAAAAGGAAAAACCCAGTCTCACATGTCAGAGTCAAGGATACTTCTTGACATGGATTTGTTTATATTAAAGAAATGTACCATCATGCAACAGAGAACATCAACAAAGCCTAACCCCATCTATCCCTGTCTCAGGGAAATGTAGCCATATCCATTAGTTTCATGAAAATCCAGGCCAGAGTATCAGTTTATAACAGCTAGACCTTGCCTCTCATCATGTTACACTGGAGAGAAACTCTGTGTGATAAGTTACATTAATTTACTTTTGATAAATCAGCACAACCATCACTTACTACTCAGGTAATCCTGTTACACTAACTAGTGCCAATCAAAAAAATCCAAACCTCAATACCACAGAATAACTGCCAGTCAGGACACACTTACGAATTGTGGCCTTAGATTTCACCAGTGCTTCTCATCAGCGAATATCACTTAGGCTGAATAAGTTTCTGATGGTACCAATGCAGTGTAATGGCATGGCAATGCCATGAACTTTCCAGCAGGGTTTACATCACTGCCCCTTCAGCACAAACACTGGTTCCATCTCATCACTAACTGTAAGAACTGTATTCAGTTCTGTTTGGACATCGTGTCTCACATTATTTTAAATCCTCAGAGTCCTGGCAGGGACAGCATTGGATTCATGGACCTGAAGCACGCAGTGATTGCAACTGGAGACTACATAGGATTAAAGAATAGTGTAGTGCCTCTAAAATGGTACTGTGTTTAGTCAGTCAAGTTCCACCATTTTTATCTTTCCTGACTTCAGACAACTTCTGGGCGTCATTTCTTTCCTGAGCAAAGGCTTAACATATAGGGAAGGCAAATCAGTTGTCGTGGGCAGAAAAATGAGTGATGCTGTATGTAAATTATTTCATATAAGCACATGTTTATTTGAAATGTTGGAAAAATGCAAGATCACACATTAAGGAAAATATCTGGAAAATTTTATTACATAGTTTCTCAGGTGTATTGTATTTTTGGATCATGGCACTCCAGCTGTTTCATAAAAATCCATTCTTATCTGGAGGAGCAAAGAGGAGGAGAGTTGGTGTGGCAGTCTGTCTTGTGTTTCTGTAATGAAATGTAATTTTTTGTAGTAT
The DNA here is from genome assembly GCF_023343835.1 of Lagopus muta. Taxonomy (NCBI): domain Eukaryota; kingdom Metazoa; phylum Chordata; class Aves; order Galliformes; family Phasianidae; genus Lagopus; species Lagopus muta. The sequence goes on along the minus strand of NC_064435.1, from coordinate 36,111,534 downwards.
GGTACATCCTGCTATGTAAATCATCTGCCTAAACTTTTGCCTTTGGGCCTTCTGGAACCTCTTTGTGTCCCTGAGTCAAGTAACTCAGCTTCAATCATCAAGGTACCTCAGAGAAAATTATAATAGGGCATCGTTTTATAATTAAGAATGGAAATTCAGTCTCCCAAATGGTCATGAAATTAATCCCATTTCATCTAGCATCTTTAGAATGAGAAACCTAGTCTAATGCATCTCTTGACAGTAGCAACAAAATCATCATCCATCACTTTGCACGAGGGAAGTCCCTTCATTTGCTTCATTTTCAGTCTGGGAATACCACCTTCACACAAATGAATGAACACCAGAAAAACGGCTCTTCAGATAAATTGCCTCTTGAGGATATATATCTTTAGATACTGCATTGCATTCACATATTAGTGTTATATGCATTAGCTTCCCCATAAGATGAATAAAGTCTCTACACAGCAGAAATCACCCCGTGTATATTCACTTTATGATTGGATTAAACCTGCTATATTACGTTTAGTGTGGGAATTCTGAATGAAGACCAGAAAATCACTGGAGGACAGGAAAGTCTGCTTTATTGCACTGCAAAGAAAATGTAATGGGATATGAAATTGCAGCTTCAAACAGAGAAAGACCTACACTGACTATCCTACACAAACACAAAACATATAACCAATTTTGAATAACCTTGATATGCGTCCATACATCGAGTACAATGAAGCAATGATAAATGGTATTGTGGTTGGAAACCTTTCAGAGAAATAACAGTGAAAAACATCATTTTCTGGCACACAGAATGTTTGCTTTCATTCATCAAACAAATTTTTCCTGATACTTGATACTAAGCTATGGATAGCTCAAGACAATTACATAAATAAAGGTTGGAAACACTGCCTAACTTAATACTGGAGAAGGGTTTGGGAAGGGAGCTAGGGCTTGTTTGTATCACATCATTTCAGTGAAAATGCACAAAGCTGGATCACTTAGTTTAGAGGAAAGCAGATATAGATATTAGTTCAGATCGAAGAATATTCCACAGCCTGTAATCTATGTATACCAAGGGAATTCTCCTCCTCTCTTACAAGTTAGCAAACTCTGCTGCTAGAAAAGGGTGTCTTTTCTTCATATGTTGTCAAGACACAATCTATTTCATCACGTGTAGCACACAATGTTCATTTTACTTGGTGTAAAACCTTTAAGTTTATCTAACTGCATCTGTCAATCTGTCCAGCAGAGGCAGGAAAACTCATTCTCGCTTAGTACTTTCATCAAATGTTGTAGTCCTATAATTCATGTTCAACTTCACTCAGGTTATAGAAAATCAGTAGCACGTAGAGACCAATGTTAAAACATCTCACAGACCTTGTTTATGGCAGCAATGGAGTTTCACAGCTCAAATGATTCCTTGCAACAGGTGGATCAGCACAGTCCTGGAGAAATGCAGATGAGAAGAAGATACTGTAATCGCAGGAATATCATATTAGGGCTAAAAAGGTGCAGGATTGGTTTGTTTGTTTCCTTCCCCCACTCTTCACTATATTTCATTGTTTTCCCAAACATGGAAGAGAAAAACAAATAATCTAATAATATCCTTCAATGGGATGCTGACTTCTTGAGTCTCACTGCTTTGGTATATAGTTGCTACAAGGTCTATCAATTTAAGCAGTACAATAGTTATTTCTTAAACACTGATAGATAACTAGAATGCAAACTGATTTTTAATTTTTATTTATTTATTTATTATTTATTTATTTACATGGCTACATATCTATGTAGGAGGCTGTATTTTACTTTATATGGAGGGAAACTGGCTTCATTAGTGGGCAGTTCAGCAGGAATCATACATTATAGCATGGAGTTGAGGGCTTGAGTCCAAAAAATCACAGGCAAGGTTCAGAAGTGGAATTGGCCAGCATTTTTGTACTGGAATTTGGGACAGGCAGATTAGATTAGATTGCAGTCTAAAACCTTAAGTGTACAAAAAGAATTTCTCCACTCCTGTCTATAAAATCTATTATCTTTTTTTGATAAAAATATTGCCTATTCAAGGCCTTTAAGCAAGACATTACAGGTAGCTTCTGCCAAAGATCATTGGTCTCTCTTGCCTAAACTTGCCTAAGTAAATTTTAATACCCTTGATATCTCATATCAAGGAACTGTCTTCAGGTTTCTCATTCTATGGGAAATGGACATTAAGCATCTATGGATCTCTGAAAAACTAAATCTTACAGTAATTTGTATAAGAAAAATGTAACTCCATGCTTCGCTGTGTTGGAGAAACTGTCTCGTGCATCACCTTAGATGGAGAGAGGCCAGGCAGTGGCCTTTTGTACTCTTTATTCTGAGGAAATATTTCTCCAGGCATCAGCTTTCATTGAAGAATCTTGGCAACATGCATCATTTTGCAAAATGTAGAGTGGGTATAATAAATCACAGTACCAGAGGGACATGCCACCATGCGTTACGCAAAAGAAATGCTACCTCATGATTTTGTTAATATTGAGCAAAGGTAAACTGGGAGAAACAAAAATATTTCAAATATTTAACTGGAATAACAAAGGAATAAAAAGCAAGCCTTTTTTCTTTTTCTTCCTTTCTTCCTTCCTTCCTTTCTTTCTTTCTTCCTTTCTTCCTTTCTTCCTTTCTTTCTTTCTTTCTTTTCTTTCTTTCTTTCTTTCTTTCTTTCTTTCTTTCTTTCTTTCTTTCTTTCTTTCTTTCTTTCTTTCTTTCTTTCTTTCTTTCTTTCTTTCTTTCTTTCTTTCTTTCTTTCTTTCTTTCTTTCTTTCTTTCTTTCTTTCTTTCTTTCTTTCTTTCTTTCTTTCTTTCTTTCTTCCTTCTCTTTCTTTCTTCCTTTCTTTCTTTCTTCCTTTCTTTCTTTCTTTCTTTCTTTCTTTCTTTCTTTCTTTCTTTCTTTCTTTCTTTCTTT